>NC_143133.1:52407500-58350000 GCF_059928025.1 Delphinapterus leucas | reverse complement strand
AGTGTCATATACAGTTTACAATTTGTGAAATCATTTAAACAAAAGCCATTATGTAGTCAATGAAAATGGTATTTAAAATATATTAATATAAGCTTGGGTTGAAATGCCTTTTAGTGGCCAAATAACTTTAGAATTATTATTAAAATATTCAGAGGCTCAATTCCCTTATCAAAAAAACACAAATGTTAATAAACTCTTTGCAATCTTGTTATGGGTATAATATTATCTGATAGTTTTAATATTAAACAAGTGTTATGAACAAAGGCAGACAATCCAGCTCCCATTATGAAAATTTCCACATAATCAGGTCCTTTCTCTGCATTTCTCAAACAATATCAATGACATGCAAACGTCACAGCAAAGACTACTTGAATTCTTCCTTTTCTTCCCTGAAAAATGCACTCATTCTTTGAAGGTCTCTTTTCAAAATCCTTTGTAAACCCTCCTCAACGTTCCTATTCCTTTTCCCCAATGATACTCCCATCTAATCTCTTCTTTACCCCTCTCCTGGGTCAAAAAGCACAAAAGGTTCCTCTAAAGGTAGACAGTTACCTCTTGAGGGAGAACATTGAGGGGGAAATACTGAGCAAATTCCTGTAATAAAGTAGGAGGGAAAAAATGTTGACAATATTTTAATAAATGTCATCCTATACATAGATATCAAATCAAATATATCTATATCTTTCTATCTATCTTTCTATCTATTAGATAGCACAGTATCTGGTGTGTATTTGAAGCTCAACAAATATTAATATTCTACCATTATTTTATTTAATTCTCACAACAACTCTGAGTACAAGAGACAGGAAAAAATATTATAATCCTTTTTTAATAAATAAGAAAACAAATGTAGAAAGTTTGAGTTAAATGTTCATGACCATATGGCTAAAAAATGATGAAAAGTAAATATAAATGGAGAAAAGGGTAAGAAAAAATTTGTGTGTGTGTATGTTTTCATCTCAATATTCAACATTTAATGTGCCCCATATTCTAACTAAGATTTTAGGTTTTAGGACTTTGATATTCTTAAAAATTAAGGTCTATCTTATATGAAGCCACATACAGATATCTTAAGTGTTTAACTCAATGTAAGTCAAGGTGAGGTGAGCATACAGCATGAAAACTCTGCCATGATCAAGTTATAGAATATTTCCAGCACTCCAGAATGCATTCTCATGCTCCTTCCCAGCTAACATTCCTCTCCAATGGTAACACCTATCTTGATCTCCTGCATAAAATATTTTTGTGTATTTTAAAATTTAATATAAATAACATTTTAATGAGAGCAGGTTCTACTCTCTTGTGTCTTGACTTCATTCTCCCTACATCATCCATCCATTTTGTTGCATGTTCTTAATTTTTATTACTCATTGTATGAACAAACTAGTTTATTTCATCTTATCCATTTGATGTCATTTAAATTGCTCATAGTTTGAGGCAATTATGAATTTTTTTGTCCATGTTTTTGGAATTTCTAGGCATTCATTTCTCTTGGGCATATATCAGGAGTGGACTTGCCAGGCTTTATCATACATGTATGATTAATTTTATTTAATAATGCCAAATAATTCCAAAAATAATTGTATTAATTTGCACTGACACAAATAATATAAAAGATCTAGTTGCTCAACATCTTTGCCAAAACTTGGTAATATCAATATTTTAATTTTAGCCATTCTGTTGAGTGTTTAGTACCACCTAACTATGGTTTAAATTTACATTTATTTGATGATAAATAATGTTGAGCACACTTTATATATTTTAGACATGGATAGCTCATCAGAGCAGTGCCTATTCAAAACTTAGTTGCATTAAAACTTGCTTAACAACCTTTTTATTGTTTTGAAGATTATTTTTGTAATTTAGATTCATATCCTTTGTAGGCTTTATCTGTGGCAAATTTCATTCATTATGACTTTCATATTTCACTTCCTTAATGGAATTTTTTTATGAATTACTGATTAATTAAATAAAGCTTAATTGATCTATCTCTTCTTATATGATTAATACTTTTTTTGAACTTAGGCTTTTAAACAAATAGACTAGAGTAGAATAATTTCTACTTACCATGTCATACTTATGTATTATATTTATATATGATGATCTACATACCTATATGAGAATATATATATATATATATATTATACACATACAAAAAATGAAATACTTTCTATTTACTGTATAAATTGTGTGGGAGAGGAAGAGAGAGCAAGCTAGAATTTGAATATGCTTAAAAGTAGTTTGTTTTATGGGTGGGCCAAAATGTTCATTCGTTTTTTCCATAACATGGCTCTAGTAGCACTTAGTTGTCTTTAACTTCATTTGAAACAATTTTGTTAGATTGTATGTGACAGCTGTCATATTAGCATGCATTTAAAAAAAGACATCAAAATTGGTGAATTTTTGTGTAGCCATTTTAATATTGAAGACAGAGAATAAAAGCAACATTTTCAGCCTATTATGCTTTATTATTTCAAGAAAGGTAAAAACACAACTGAAAGGCACCAAAAGATTTATATAGTGTATGGAGAAGGTGCTGTGACTGATCGAACATGTCAAAAGTGGTTTGCAAAGTTTCGTGCTGGAGATTTCTTGCTGGACGATGCTCCACAGTCAGGTAGAAGAGTTGAAGTTGATGGCGATCAAATAAAAACAATAATTGAGAACAATCAACGTTATACCACATGGGAGACAGCGGACATAGTCAAAATATCCAAATCAAGTGTTGAAAATCATTTGCACCAGTTTGGTTATGAGAATCGCTTTGATGTTTGGGTTCCACATAAGTTAAGCAGAATAAACCTTCTTGACCGTATTTCTGCATGTAATTCTCTACTTAAACATAACAAAAATGTTCCTTTCATTTTTAAGGTTTTTTTTTTTAACATCCTTATTGGAGTATTATTGCTTTACAATGGTGTGTTAGTTTCTGCTGTATAATAAAGTGAATTAGCCATGCATATACATATGTCCCCATATCTCCTCCCTCTTGTGTCTCCCTCCCACATTCCCTATCCCACCCCTCTAGGTGGACGCAAAGCACTGAGCTGATCTCCCTGTGCTATGGAGCTGCTTCCCACTAGCTATCTATTTTACATTTGGTAGTGTACATATGTCCATGCCACTCTCTCACTTTGTCCCAGCTTACCCTTCCCCCTCCCTGTGTCCTCAAGACCATTCTCTATGTCTGCGTCTTTATTCCTGTCCTGCCCCTAGGTTCTTCAGAACCACTTTTTTTTCCTTTTAGATTCCACATATATGTGTTAGCATATGGTATTGGTTTTTCTCTTTCTGACTTACTTCACTCTGTATGACAGTCTCTAAGTCCATCCACCTCACTACAAATAACTCAATTTCGTTTCTTTTTATGGCTGAGTAATATTCCATTGTATATATGTGCCACATCTTCTTTATCCATTCATCTGTTGATGGACACTTAGGTTGCTTCCATGTCCTGGCTATTGTAAATAGAACTGCAATGAACATTGTGGTACATGACTCTTTTTGAATTATGGTTTTCTCAGGGTATATGCCCAGTAGTTGGATTGCTGGGTCGTATGGTAGTTCTATTTTTAGTTTTTTAAGGAACCTCCATACTGTTCTCCATAGTGGCTGTATCAAGTTACATTCCCACCAATAGTGCAAAAGGGTTCCCTTTTCTCCACACCCTCTCAAATTGTGACGGCGATGAAAATTGGATACTGTACAACAATGTGGAACAGAAGAGATTGTGGGGCAAGCAAAATGAACCACCACCAACCACACCAAAGGCTGGTCTTCATCCAAGGAAGGTGATGTTGTGTATATGGTGGGATTGGAAGGGAGTCCTCCATTATGAACTCCTTCTGGAAAACCAAATGATTAATTCCAACAAGTACTGCTCCCAGTTAGACCAACTGAAAGAAGCACTCGACAAAAAGCATTTAGAATTAGTCAACAGAAAACGCATAATCTTCCATCAGGATAACACAAGACTGCATGTTTCTTTGATGACCAAGCAAAAACTGTTACAGCTTGGCTGTGAAGTTCTGATTCATCCACTGTATTCACCAGACATTGCACTTTCGGATTTCCATTTACTTCAGTCTTTACAAAATTCTTTTAATGGAAAAAATTTCAATTTCCTGGAAGACTGTAAAAGACACCTGGAACAGTTCTTTGCTCAAAAAGATAAAAAGTTTTGGGAAGATGGAATTATGAAGTTGCCTGAAAAATGGCAGAAGGTAGTGGAACAAAAGGGTGAATATGCTGTTCAATAAAGTTTTTGGTGAAGATGAAAAATGTGTCTTTTATTTTTACTTAAAAAACCAAAAGCACTTTTTGGCCCACCCAATATTATAAAGTTAAAACATTTTTTATTGTGTGTATACTACTATTATGTATTTTTATAGAGAGAGAATTTGTTAAGCTAAAGTGAAATATCCTTTAGACTTCACAATGTTATACTCTTTTTATCTTTTGCTTCAATAGAGTAAAATAAGATTAAATCAGACATTGGACTCAGAGAAAAAACTAAGCAGCTTAATTTGAACACTTGATTCCTTAATTCCATTCACATTGGAAATATCATTAAGCTATGTTTCTTGAAAAAGAAAGGAACATTTGAGTTAGTATACATTAATGTTGCAATACATGGATAAGCAAAATAAATTTTATTCTGGGTTAAATTAGTTACTTTCTTAAATGGTTAAATGGATGGAATTAGAGAAAGATTAGTACAAGATATTAATTTTTATCTGAATTTTATTTTAAATTCAGTAATAACTGACACTATATGGAGAGGAAAAGAAAAAATAAGTTGGCAGTATTGTGCCCCAAATGACAAGGTGACAGATGTTTCCATATTGTCAAGAGATTGATAGGTTTTTTTTGAAGTTTTTAGGTGTCTGTGAGTCTTAATTACAGAAGCACCAAGAGCAATCAGACTCACTAGTATAATTCTGAAATTTACAAAAGGAAAAAAAAGACAAATCTAAAAACTCTTGTGCAAATATAGACTTTTCAAATATACATATTATCTTGTTGACATTTATTGATATATGCCAGGGACTTTCATATTCTTAATATTTTCCTTGAGACTTATGAATCATTATTGAACAACTGTAGACTCATATTATAGAATACCTTTTAGTATGTAATTTTTCTAATCATACTTCCTGGGAAAATATATATATATGTCATCAGAGATGGTTGTTCTCTGTAATCTCTCTACAGAGTAAGTATCTGAAGGCTGAAATTGTTTTGGACTGAATTGTGTACCCTCCCCCTCAAATTCATATGTTGAAGCCTTAAAGCCCAGTGTGACTGTATTTGGGATAAGTCCAAGAAGAAAGTAATTAAGGCCAAAATGTAATCATAATGGTGAGACGGCTAATCTGATAGGATTTGTGTTCTTATAAGAAGAGGAAGAGAAACCTCTCTCTCCAAACTCACAGAGAAAAGGTCATGTGAGGATAGAGTGAGAAGACCACCATCGACAAGCCCAAGGAGAGAGGTCATCCAAAGCCATCCTTGCTGGAACCTTGATCTTGGGCTTCGAGCACCCAGAATTGTGAGAAAATACATTTATGTTGTTTATACTGCCCTGCGGTATAAGGAAGCCCAAGCAGACTAATACAGGACTTATCCAGTTGACTTTAGAATAACCTTTATCAAAGCTTCTTATGCTCAAAACCAAAACTTAAAAATGGAGGTATTTGAAACAAATGTGTTTGTATCATAATTACAATGGTTGTAGGTGAAATATTTATTACTTTGTATTAAGTAACTTTTCCATATTCATGCTGTAATAATCAAGAATCATCTCCAGTGAAATATGTCCTTGTTCATGAACAAACCTTATCTTTAATTATCTGTGTCTCTATTTATTCAGTGGTTGAAACTGGAAGTATCTTTATCATCATGACACATATCACATTCCTGTCCATCCCATTTTTCCAAGCCCATCCAAATACGCATATGCTGCATGAAAACTTTTGATCATATCAATTTAAATTGATTTTTCACCCTCTGGGACTTCTTATGATTTAGTTGAGCAACTGTTTATCAGTTTTTAAACTGTTATTTAGTATATCCTTTCTATTAAATACTTTTTAAAGACTATGTATAATGTTAAATTATTTCCTGGATAATAGTTAAGAGCATTACTTATGGCTTCAAAGAGATAAGAGATCAGACATCTGCTCTCCTAATTATATCTGTGCCCCTTAAAAAGTCATTTAGTTAACACTCAGAGTCATTATTTGTAAAATAAGGTAGTTCTAACCATCTCAATTTTGTTTTTTTGAGAATAAGCATAAGTTGATAAACATAAAACACAAAATATTTCTTGACAGAATCGTTGTTCATAAGTATTACCTATGAATAAGTTTTACATTATTGTTTTTATATTAACAGGTACTTCACTAATACTTGAATAAATTAATGAAGGCTAATAATTATTTCAAAAATACTATTTCAAAAGTACTGTTCATAAAGTGTAAATTGAAAACTACTAAAATATAGATTAATATTGCCTCTACAGAAAGTTTTTAATTGATAAAGAGAACTATAACATATATTTAAAAATATAAAAATGGAATGGACTGAATTTCATGTATCATGTGCAAACAGAATATTGCAGTTCAAAAGTGAGAGAGAACTTATGTTCAGGGAAAATATTAGCATATGAATCATTTTTGAGCAAGGCTTGGTGGAAATGTAATAATTCCTATAGTTTGAAATGAATTATAGCAATTTCCACATAGAGAAAAATGCCTTTAGAGAAGGCTTAAGGTTATTGCAAAGTGGTGTGTTGTATGATTTGTTCTTTAGCATGAGGCTGTGCAGAAGAGAATAGAATGGTAAGATCAGAAAAGGAGACTTGGTACAGGCTGATGTCAACCCTGAGTGCCTGGCTAAAATCCTACTCTGATTTTGGCAGTTAATCATGGAGAAAATGATATGAGAAGGCACAGTTGTGAGCAATGTAGGTGAGGGACAATGTAGGTGGCACTTTAGGGAATCATTTCCATAGTCTAAGGTGATGGATAATGAAGATCTGGCCTAGGATAATGAGAGGAAGTAGATTAAACACATTTAAATTAAAGATTAACATCTTGCCAGGAGTGCATACCGAAAGGAAGATGGGGTGAGCTGAGAAAGCCTCTCATTTTGTTTAGAATTATGAGAACTGTGTTCCCTTATTGGTTACATGTAAGACGACTGACTTAGAAAGAGTGTGGAAAACGTTATGAAGGGCTCAAAATAAATGATTATACGGCTGAAAATGAACTCCTTGAGATAAAGGAAATGACATTATTTATTAAGGTCTGATAGAAGTGAAAAGCTATTTACCACACGTTTTTGGGAACATGATGATTTCATTTGAATATGTAATAAATATTAATAGATCATGTGAATATCAAAAACAATGAGGAATCTGATGGGACCCAACAGTCACCTTGACTTTATTAATAAAATTGAACATCTTGGTTATGGTTTAATTTTGGGGGGAATTTTGAAGGTCAAAGTATATATGTGCAAGTTGTGCTAATGAGAAAAGATGATAATTCACTCTCTTCTTAGTATATCTACTTCTCTAAGAAGAATAATTAAATGGAATTTTCACAGCACAAGGACATTTTTGCACTTTCAAAATGTTAAAAGATTTATTCCTTGCTTACTGATAGAGACATAGCAATTAAAACTCTAAACATAATCTTCTTATACTCAAATAGTTTCTACAAAATTGTAATTTTGAATTTGGTTTTCACTAAAGAAATAAAGCAGCATAGGGTAGCAGTTTGCTAGCACAAAAGAGTATTACTTCAATCACCTTAAGAATAATCCTTATTCTCATGGGGTTGATTTCAACCAGGAAGCATTCAGCAATGGGGCAAAGAGACTAGCCAAATTTAATAAGGCTGACAGGTTCTGACTTACTGTCTTTTCCTCCCAGGGATGGCAATCTCATTCAAGTGACATAAACATGAAACCCAAGAATAACTGCCTAGCTGAATGATGGTTTTTATTCCAAGTATTACATTCCAAAACAGAGTTTTTGATATGAGTTTGTAGAATGAAATCAGAAACAGCATTATTTTTTCATGCATAAGTAAGTAATTAATAAGAAAGGCATGCAAGGAAATTACAACTCAATACAGTCTAAATAGTGATTTTTCCCCCATTAGCATTTTAGGGTTTTAGAAATTCTATTCCTTTTAGATCCATTAAACACTGAAACCTGTCCACTGTAGGCTGAATAATAAAACTCACAGGCTATGGAAATTGACTTTGAAAAAAAGAAGGATTTATAGTCTCGACCTTTGATCTTTGCAGAATCTGAGAAGTTTGCCCTGTACTGAGATGGAGGGAAATTTTATTAGGAAATGAAAATAATCCCATTTATTAAAAAGAATGTGGAAGTGTATGCTTTGCAGCTAATTCAAAGCTGCTGTAAATAAAGCTCCTAGTGTTACAGTCAGATAGGAGGAAACCACCCCTTCACTTTTGCCTTCTCTTCTTCAGTAATTCCAGTCTTCGATAGAAATTGGTAAATGTTTCCACTGAGGCAGTAACTGCACAGCTAATAAGGAACATGGAATGTGCATAAAATCATCACTTAAGTGAATGGCATTCAACTAGCATAAACTGAGTAATTGTCTATGTACCTTTATAATCAAATTCACTCGCTTTCCAGGTAGTTCAATTAAACTGTACCTCATTAATGCCTTCAAGAGTAAAGAAAGCCATTTGCAAAATTTTAAATGACCTCAATCGAATCAGCTCAAAAAATACACTGAAATTTAACTATCTAAAAAATTGACCTTGAAAAGCCTCTGTGTGCTTTCGTAATCCTTTTAAATTAAATTATCCCTTCTAATTATTTACTAGCCGTTTAATTCCCTTACATTTTCTTTAATTTCCAACCTTTTAGCTCACCTTTGCCACAAAATTTTCTACAGACAAGAGGGAAAAAAGATACTTTCATCATAATGATGTACTGTTGATTCTGTATCTAAAGTTATTGTAATTCTGGAAGTTGTTCTAAGGTTCAATGGATGTTTGCCAGAATTTGAGTCTGTGAGATCTAAGTACTTCTTGTTATATGGAGTAACACTCCCTGCATGGAAATAAGTTTACTCCCTTTACCTACCTATAGCTAAAATCTGGAAGGAAAAGTAAAAGCTCCTATCATGCATGGCAATAGTCTCTGTCTGCATCCCTTATCTCCAGGTGTGAGTAGCATGGTGTATGCATACAATACTGAATAAATACTTGAATGTATTGAATGAATAAGTATACATGCTTGAAATAATGAGAATGATTTCTATAAGCTACCTTCATAAAGCAGGTTTATTCCTTTGTGTTATGCTGGGACAGTGTATAAGCAAAAGTAATCTCTCACCTCCATTCTTTCCTTTTTTAGTTTCTTTTCCTGATTTTTGCTGTATGAATATATAATACTTCAAGATCAAGAGACAGAGAGGAAAAAATATGCCATCTGACCCTCCAAATTAACTGTCTATGTCTTTTAAGAAATTAATAGAATTGTTCTTGATCTATTATGCAAAAAATTGTTAATTTAACTAGGAAAATAATAAGTAAAAATGACTATAATACAACTCAAATACACTAGATAAACACACACTTTCTAACAGTGTTTGACCTGCATACTAATCTTTGTTATTTAAAACCAAAAATTAACAGAGCTGCATATAGGTGCATGACACTGTCTTGTTTCATCAGAGATCAGTTTTTAAGAGCAAGTTTCTTCTTTCATTCTTTTAGCAACATGCTCCTTCTCATATATTCAGTTATGCTACAGTGCTTGAGGCTGTGCTTCTATGAATCCTTAACATGTTTCTGCTGCCCTCTCTGCTTGTGATTACCCCCAATTCAGCTCACTTTACAGCAGCAGTTGGGTGTCCTGCTGTCTTCTATTTTCTGCACATGTGCAGCTTAGTAGAGTTGTGCTATGATGAATATTGTTTCAATGTTGCCAGACCAGTTATAGTAAAGGATTGTATTTCTAGTGTCTGTGTTTCTATCACTGCTGTTCAGTAGTGGTCAGAGATAGGTTGATGAAACAAACTCTGAAGCCATGTATCTTACAGATTATAAGAAACTTCCAGAATGCACAAGCCCTGCTTAGGGGGCAATAGCTGCTCTGGCACAGTCTTGTCTGAAGTCCAGAGTATCAGAATTCCTCTAGAAGTCACTCCTAAGCTGCACCCCAACTGAGACGAATTTAAGGTCCATCCTTTGAACTCCTATGAACATACTTTCCCTCTGTATTTATCATGGATACCAAGAGGACAGAAACTATGGTTTAGCCATCCAAATGTGCCTTATATATTGCCTGGCACAAAGTAGGGGTGTATAAATACATTGATGGATTAAACATTAACTACATTATAAATTGAAAAATGGGATAAAACTCTGACAACATTAAAGTCATTCTGCTGTTGCTATTTCTAATACTTTCTTTCCTACTCTTCACTGGATCAATGGCTGCCATGCCTAAAACGTTTTATTTTCTCTAGGAAAGAAAGCACACAAAATAACCAGAGGAAAAAAGAAGTCACTGAGTATCTTAAGCAGCAACAAATCTAATAAGTCAGGTGATTTGAGATTTTCAAGAGGTAAGATTTTTAGAAAGAAACTGATTTGTTTGTTTAATCCACAGGTTAAGAGTTTGGTGGATTCAGAGCATAGTTTATGCTTTAAAAAAAAAAAAAAGTTTGCACATGTGAGCATGTGCCCGTGTCTTGGTGCTGGGGGTGTGGGAGGTATATGTTGATTATATAAGAGCCTGTTTTCCAAGAAAAAGAAATAATCTAGGCAGATCCCTGCAAAGATCACATAAAAGAGGAAATAAAGTGGGCAGTGGTGTCATAGATAAAGGCTTCCACTTTCCCCTAGGGCATCAACAAAGAAGAGTTACAATTGAGGACAAATGTGTTTGTTCAAAAAGTGTCAGATATACCCATTTCCCCAACTTCTGATGACTCTGTGCGGTACAACAAATTATTATAAAATGTCCCATATCTTTAAAAAAATTAAAGAAAGCTAAGAGTGGGCCAGTGGAACTGGAGAGGCCTTATATCTGATGAAGAGGAAGAGTCACTTCAGTGGCCTAGTAGCCTACAAAATAACTGGCTTGTGTTCATAAAGAAATGTCAATGTTATGAATGTTTGGGGGAATGAGGAAGACAGTGGCAGCTCAGCAGTGGGGGATGTGGGAATAAAGCCTGAAGAGATGAGAAAAGATGCTGCTCTAAACCAAAGATTTATAAAGAAAGAAAATCTGACTTACCTTCTTAATTTTGCCTATGTCATTCCTCTCATACCCTCACCCTTATTTAGGTCACCCCATACCTCACTCCTATTTATTTAGATCACATCAAGGGAAAAAAATAACAGGGGAAAAGGGAGAAACTTCAATTTACTGAGAAATTCTGAATTGGATTTAAAAATTGAAATTGAAAGTTACATAATTAGATCCAATTAGAAAAATACAATATTACTTTTCCATATATGATTAGGCAGAATTCATAGCACTACAAAAATTTCCAAGTGTAGCAGAAAATCAAAATTGATACAAACAAGAACAAAGTTATAACTTGCTTATCATTGCCTAGATAAATCCTGAATCCCTCTTCTAATCCTTTGTACTCCAGGGTGAATTTCTTTATTATAGCTTGTCCTCTCCTTCTTCCTGCCCCAAGCATGCCCATGATTTTGTCTTTGCTTAATAGAAATTGTCATTTGTTGTCCTTATACAGAAGTCGACTCTTCTTTCTTCCTTCTGACCACCAAAAATGGAATTACCCTTCATATCTTAAATTTTCACCATTTTCTCTGCTCTCACAAAAGGCACTAATTTGAAATAAAATGTTAAAGGAATGAAAATTTCCCTAAGAATTATAACTTCAAGCTTTGGATAGGTTACAAGAATAAAATCTCCCTTGTGCAATTTTACCAATTATTAGCTCATTTCCTCTGCGATTTCTTTGTCTCTGTCTCTCTGTTTCTGTCTCTCTCTCAATATATCCTGTATCTGTGTGGGTGTGTGTCTGTGTCTGTGTTTGTTGTATGCATTTTTTAACGTATAAGAGTAGGTTTCAGGACTTCCAGGAAGATGGCAGAAGAGTAAGACGCGGAGATCACCTTCCTCCCCACAGATACACTAGAAATACATCTACGCGTGGAACAACTCCTACAGAGCACCTACTGAATGCTGGCAGAAGACCTCAGACCTCCCAAAAGGCAGGGAACCCCCCACGTACCTGGTTAGGGCAAAAGAAAAAAATAAACAGAGACAAAATGATAGGGACGGGTCCTGCACCAGCGGGAGGGAGCTGTGAAGGAGAAAAAGTGTCCACACACTAGGAAGCCCATTCACGGGCGGAGACTGCGGGTGGCGGAGTGGGGGAGCTTCGGAGCCGCAGAGGAGAGCACAGCAACAGGGGTGCAGAGGGCAAAGCAGAGAGATTCCAGCGCAGAGGATCGCGGCCGACGGGCACTCACCAGCCCAGAGGCTTGTCTGCTCACCCGCTGGGGTGGGCAGGGCTGGGAGCTGAGGCTCTGGCTTCGGTCGGAATGCCAGGAGAGGACTGGGGTTGGCAGTGTGAACACAGCCTGCAGGGCGTTAGTGCACCGCGGCTAGCCAGGAGGGAGTCCGGGGAAAAGTCTTGACCTGCCGAAGAGGCAAGAGACTTTTTCTTCCCTCTTTGTTTCCTGGTGCGCGAGGAGAGGGGATTAAGAACACTGCTTAAGGGAGCTCCAGAGACGTGCGCGAGCCGCGGCTAAAAGTGCGGACCCCAGAGACAGACATGAGACGCTAAGGCCGCTGCTGCCACCACCAAGAGGCCTGTGTGCGAACACAGGTCACTATCCACACCCTCCCTTCCGGGGAGCCTGTGCAGCCCACCACTGCCAGGGTCCCGGGATCCAGGGACAACTACCCCGGGAGAACGCATGGCGCCCCTCAGGCTGGCAACGTCACGCCGGCCTCTGCCACCGCAGGCCCACCCCGCACTCCATGACCCTCCCTACCCACTGGCCTGAGTGAGCCAGAGCCTCCGAATCAGCAGCTCCTTTAACTCCGTCCTGTCTGAGCAAAGAACAGATGCCCTCCGGCGACCTACACGCACAGGTGGGGCCAAATCCAAAGCTGAGCCCCTGGGAGCTATGAGAACAAAGAAGACAAAGGGAAATCTCTCCCAGCAGCCTCAGAAGCAGTGGATTAAAGCTCCACAATCAACTTGATGTACCCTGCATCTGTGGAATACATGAATAGACAATGAATCATCCCAAATTAAGGAGCCGTGTGGATGAAAGGCTCTTGGCGCTGCAGCCAGGAGTTAGATCTGTGCCTCTGAGGTGGAAGAGCCAACTTCAGGACACTGGTCCACAAGAGGCCTCCCAGCTGCACATAATATCAAATGGCGAAAATCTCCCAGAGATCTCCATCTCAACGCCAGCACCCAGCTTCACTCAACGACCAGCAAGCTACAGTGCTGGACATCCTATGCCAAACAACTAACAAGACAGGAACACAACCCCACCCATTAGCAGAGAGGCTGCCCAAAATCATAGTCTACAAACACCCCAAAACACACCACCAGACGTGGACCTGCCCACCAGAAAGACAAGATCCAGCCTCATCCACCAGAACACAGGCACTACTCCCCTCCACCAGGAAGCCTACACAACCCACTGAACCAACCTTAGCCACTGGGGACAGACACAAAAAACAACAGGAACTACGAACCTTCAGCCTGCAAAAAGGAGACCCCAAACACAGTAAGATAAGGAAAATGAGAAGACAGAAAAACACACAGCAGATGAAGGAGCAAGATAAAAACCCACCAGACCTAACAAATGAAGAGGAAATAGGCAGTCTACCTGAAAAAGAATTCAGAATAATGATAGTAAAGATGATCCAAAATCTTGGAAATAGAATAGACAAAATGCAAGAAACAGTTAACAAGGACCTAGAAGAACTAAAGATGAAACAAACAATGATGAACAACACAATAAATGAAATGAAAAATACTCTAGATGGGATCAATAGCAGAATAACTGAGGCAGAAGAACGGATAAGTGACCTGGAAAATATAACAGTGGAAATAACTACTGCAGAGCAGAATAAAGAAAAAAGAATGAAAAGAGCTGAGGACAGTCTCAGAGACCTGTGGGACAACATTAAACGCACCAACATTCGAATTATAGGGGTTCCAGAAGAAGAAGAGAAAAAGAAAGGGACTGAGAAAATATTTGAAGAGATTATAGTTGAAAACTTCCCTAATATGAGAAAGGAAATAGTTAATCAAGACCAGGAAGCACAGAGAGTCCCATACAGGATAAATCCAAGGAGAAATACGCCAAGACACATATTAATCAAACTGTCAAAAATTAAATACAAAGAAAGCATATTGAAAGCAGCAAGGGAAAAACAACAAATAACACACAAGGAAATCCCCATAAGGTTAACAACTGATCTTTCAGCAGAAACTCTGCAAGCCAGAAGGGAGTGGCAGGACATATTGAAAGTGTTGAAGGAGAAAAACCTGCAACCAAGATTACTCTACCCAGCAAGGATCTCATTCAGATTTGATGGAGAAATTAAAGCTTTTACAGACAAGCAAAAGCTGAGAGAGTTCAGCACCACCAAACCAGCTCTACAACTGCTAAAGGAACTACTCTAGGCAAGAAACACAAAAGAAGGAAAAGACCTACAATAACAAACCCAAAACAATTAAGAAAATGGGAATGGGAACACACATATTGATAATTACCTTAAATGTAAATGGACTAAATGCTCCCACCAAAAGACACAGATTGGCTGAATGGATACAAAAACAAGACACATATATTTGCTGTCTACAAGAGACCCACTTAAGACCTAGAGACACATACAGACTGAAAGTAAGGGGATGGAAAAAGGTATTGCATGCAAATGGAAACCAAAAGAAAGCTGGAGTAGCAATTCTCATATCAGACAAAATAGGCTTTAAAATAAAGACGATTAGAAGAGACAAAGAAGGACACTACATAATGATCAAGGGATCGACCCAAGAAGAAGATATAACAATTGTAAATATTTATGCACCCAACATAGGAGCACCTCAATACATAAGGCAAATACTAACAGCCATAAAAGGGGAAATCGACAGTAACACATTCATAGTAGGGGACTTTAACACGCCACTTTCACCAAAGGACAGATCATCCAAAATGAAAATAAATAAGGAAACACAAGCTTTAAATGATACATTAAACAAGATGGACTTAATTGATATTTATAGGACATTCCATCCAAAAACAACAGAATACACATTTTTCTCAAGTGCTCGTGGAACATTCTCCAGGATAGATCATATCTTGGGTCACCAATCAAGCCTTGGTAAATTTAAGAAAATTGAAATTGTATCAAGTATCTTTTCCGACCACAACACTATGAGACTAGATATCAATTACAGGAAAAGATCTGTAAAAAATACAAACACATGGAGGCTAAACAATACACTACTTAATAACGAAGTGATCACTGAAGAAATCAAAGAGGAAATCAAAAAATACCTAGAAACAAATGACAATGGAGACACGACGACTCAAAATCTATGGGATGCAGCAAAAGCAGTTCTAAGAGGGAAGTTTATAGCAATACAATCCTACCTTAAGAAACAGGAAACATCTCGAATAAACAACCTAACCTTGCACCTCAAGCAATTAGAGAAAGAAGAACAAAAAAACCCCAAAGGTAGCAGAAGGAAAGAAATCATAAAAATCAGATCAGAAATAAATGAAAAAGAAATGAAGGAAACGATAGCAAAGATCAATAAAACTAAAAGCTGGTTCTTTGAAAGGATAAACAAAATTGATAAACCATTAGCCAGACTCATCAAGAAAAAAAGGGAGAAGACTGAAATCAATAGAATTAGAAATGAAAAAGGAGAAGTAACAACTGACACTGCAGAAATACAAAAGATCATGAGAGATTACTACAAGCAACTCTATGCCAATAAAATGGACAACCTGGAAGAAATGGACAAATTCTTAGAAAGGCACAACCTGCCAAGACTGAATCAGGAAGAAATAGAAAATATGAACAGACAAATCACAAGCACTGAAATTGAAACTGTGATTAAAAATCTTCCAACAAGCAAAAGCCCAGGACCAGATGGCTTCACAGGTGAATTCTATCAAACATTTAGAGAAGAGCTATCACCTATCCTTCTCAAACTCTTCCAAAGTATAGCAGAGGGAGGAACACTCCCCAACTCATTCTACGAGGCCACCATCACCCTGATACCAAAACCAGACAAGGATGTCACAAAGAAAGAAAACTACAGGCCAATATCACTGATGAACATAGATGCAAAAATCCTCAACAAAATACTAGCTAACAGAATCCCACAGCACATTAAACGGGTCATACACCATGATCAAGTGGGGTTTATTCCAGGAATGCAAGGATTCTTCAATATACGCAAATCAATCAACGTGATACACCATATTAACAAATTGAAGGAGAAAAACTATATGATCATCTCAATAGATGCAGAGAAAGCTTTTGACAAAATTCAACACCCGTTTATGATAAAAAACCCTGCAGAAATTAGGCATAGAGGGAACTTTCCTCAACGTAATAAAGGCCATATATGACAAACCCACAGCCAACATCGTCCTCAATGGTGAAAAACTGAAAGCATTTCCACTAAGATCAGGAACAAGACAAGGTTGCCCACTCTCACCACGCTTATTCAACATAGTTTTGGAAGTTTTAGCCACAGCAATCAGAGAAGAAAAGGAAATAAAAGGAATCCAAATCGGAAAAGAAGAAGTAAAGCTGTCACTGTTTGCAGATGACATGATACTATACATAGAGAATCCTAAAGATGCTACCAGAAAACTACTAGAGGTAATCAATGAATTTGGTAAAGTAGCAGGATACAAAATTAATGCACAGAAATCTCTGGCATTCCTATACACTAATGATGAAAAATCTGAAAGTGAAATCAAGAAAACACTCCCATTTACCATTGCAACAAAAAGAGTAAAATATCTAGGAATAAACCTACCTAAGGAGACGAAAGACCTGTATGCAAAAAATTATAAGACACTGATGAAAGAAATTAAAGATGATACAAACAGATGGAGAGATATACCATGTTCTTGGATTGGAAGAATCAACATTGTGAAAATGACTCTACTACCCAAAACAATCTACAGATTCAATGCAATCCCTATCAAACTACCAATGGCATTTTTCACAGAACTAGAACAAAAAATTGCACAATTTGTATGGAAACACAAAAGACCCCGAATAGCCAAAGCAATCTTGAGAACGAAAAACGGAGCTGGAGGAATCAGGCTTCCTGACTTCAGACTATACTACAAAGCTACAGTAATCAAGACAGTATGGTACTGGCACAAAAACAGAAATACAGATCAATGGAACAGGATAGAAAGCCCAGAGATAAATCCACACACATATGGCCACCTTATCTTTGATAAAGGAGGCAGGAATGTACAGTGGAGAAAGGACAGCCTCTTCAATAAGTGGTGCTGGGAAAACTGGACAGCTGCATGTAAAAGTATGAGATTAGATCACTCCCTAACACCATACACAAAAATAAGCTCAAAATGGATTAAAGACCTAAATGTAAGGCCAGAAACTATCAAACTCTTAGAGGAAAACATAGGCAGGACACTCTATGACATAAATCACAGCAAGGTCCTTTTTGACCCACCTCCTAGAGAAATGGAAATAAAAACAAAAATAAACAAATGGGACCTAATGAAACTTAAAAGCTTTTGCGCAGCAAAGGAAACCATAAACAAGACAAAAAGACAACCCTGAGAATGGGAGAAAATATTTGCCAATGAAGCAACTGACAAAGGATTAATCTCCAAAATGTATAAGCAGCTCATGCAGCTTAATAACAAAAAAACAAACAACCCAATCTATAAATGTGCAGAAGACCTAAATAGATATTTCTCCGAAGAAGATATACAGACTGCCAACAAACACATGAAAGAATGCTCAACATCACTAATCATTAGAGAAATGCAAATCAAAACTACAATGAGATATCATCTCACACCAGTCAGAATGGCCATCATCAAAAAATCTAGAAACAATAAATGCTGGAGAGGGTGTGGAGAAAAGGGAACCCTCTTACACTGTTGGTGGGAATGTAAATTGATACAGCCACTGTGGAAAACAGTATGGAGGTTCCTTAGAAAACTACAAATAGAGCTACCATATGACCCAGCAATCCCACTACTGGGCATATACCCTGAGAAAACCATAATTCAAAACGAGTCATGTACCAAAATGTTCATTGCAGCTCTATTTACAATAGCCCGGAGATGGAAACAACCTAAGTGTCCATCATCGGATGAATGGATAAAGAAGATATGGCACATATATACAATGGAATATTACTCGGCCATAAAAAGAAATGAAATTGAGCTATTTGTAATGAGGTGGATAGACCTAGAGTCTGTCATACAGAGTGAAGTAAGTCAGAAAGAGAGAGACAAATACCGTATGCTAACACATATATATGGAATTTAAGAAAAAAAATATGTCATGAAAAACCTAGGGGTGAAACAGGAATAAAGACACAGACTTACTAGAGAATGGACTTAAGGCTATGGGGAGGGGGAAGGGTAAGCTGTGACCAAGTGTGAGAGTGGCATGGACATATATACACTACCAAACGTAAGGTAGATAGCTAGTGGGAAGCACCCGCATAGCACAGGGAGATCAGCTTGGTGCTTTGTGACCACGTAGAGGGGTGGGATAGGGAGGGTGGGAAGGAGGGAGACGCAAGCGGGAAGACATATGGGAACATATGTATATATATAACTGATTCATTTTGTTGTGAAGCTGAAACTAACATACCATTGTAAAGCAATTATACTCCAATAAAGATGTTAAAATAAAAAAAAAAAGAGTAGGTTTCAGGCATCATTACCTTTAATCCTTTTAATGTTTCAATTTTCATTTACTAAGAATATGGCTATTATCTTAAATAACCTCCTTAAAATTAATAAATTTGTGAAATTTAACAGTAATACAATACTTTATTCTAACCTACAATCCACACTCCAATTTATTCAATCGTGCCAATAATGTCCTGTGCAGGATTGTTTTCAGTGCAGGATCTCATCCAGGTCGTGTAATGAATAAAGTTTGCTTGTCTCTTTAGTTTTCTTTCATCTGGGACAGTCCTTCAGCCTTTCTTTGACTTTCTTGACATTGAGATTCCTTGAAGAATGCAAGCCGGTTATTTTATAGACTATCTCTCAGTTTGGATTTGTCTGCTGTTTCCTCATGATTAGATTCAGGTTATGCATTTTTGGCTGGCACAATTCTTAACGTAATTCTGTGTCCTTCTCAGGACATCACGATGGAGGCCTAGGATATTCCTTGGCAATTTATTGGTGATGTTAATTTTGCTCACTTGGATAAAATGTCCATTTTATCCACTTCATAATTACTATTTTTCCTTTTGTAACTAATAATTAATTTGAGAAGAGGTCCTATCCTATAAGAATATGTAAATACCTTGTTCCCCATCAAATTCCCTCCTCCTACTGATTAAGCATGTATTGCTGATTCTTTCCAGAGTCAATTTGTACGGTGTTAGCTGTAAAGGTAATTATTTAACTATGCAATCTGTTCTCTATTTATTAGTTGATACTATACTGAAATGAAGAATTTCCCCTCTTCACAGGTTATTTATTCTTTAGTTATATATTTATGCGCACAGAGATACAGACATGCATGTGATTATTTTCAATGTAGGCTCACAGACTCTCACCTTATTCAGTAAGACCGTTAGTAAATTTCTGCCCTTGGATGGTAAATTGCACCCGTTGGGCTTATTTGGAACACTGCCAGCTGACTCCTCTAGCTTTTTTCCACAACCCCGTCATCATCTTTAAGCACTTCTTTATTTTCTGGCAAAGCAAGATGTTTCAGTCTCATCATCAAACTTCCCTGTCTCAGGCCTAGAATCAGTCATTTTACCAAGGGTTTGCCATTTCTTTTAGTAAGTAATGGCATTTAGAAACCGTTATTAGTGCTCAATTGTTGCCTAACTAGTCTCCTCAACATGCAATGGCTTAAAACAATATTAAACATTTGTTATCTCGCACAGCTTCTCTGGGTAAAGGATTCAGGCTGGGTGTTTCTGGCTAGGGCTTCTCATGAGTTTTCTGTTAGCTGTCCACTGGGCCTGCAGTGGCCTGAAGTTTTGACTGGGGGCTGAAGGAGCCACATGGACCACTCATGTGGTTGGCATGTTGGTACTGGTTGTTTGACAGAGACCTTAGCGTGCTCTCCAGTGTGGGCGTCTCGCTAGGTTGGCTGGAGTGTTCTCATAATAATGTGGCTGGCTTCCTCCAGAGTGATAGATGCAAGGAAACGAGATAAAAGTATTAATATCTTTTATGACCTAGTCTTGGAAATCACACACTGTCACATCTGGTGTCTCTTGGTCATTCAAGCCCTGATTCAGTGTGAGAGTGAACCGCATAGGGTAACGGTAGGAGGAGGTAAGTGTCATTGGGTTAAATCTTAGAAGCTGATTACAACAGGAATCAAGAATCAGTGACATTAGATGTACTCATTTGTACTGATATATCATTGCTCCTGGGCTTTTCTGTGAACAGAGCCAGAACATATAGGGTGTATATGTGCGTGTATGTGAGTATGTGTGTATATACAAATATTTGAAATAATGAAATAATGAATTTCAATATAAATTTACTCACTTAAAAGTCCTTCAATAAACGTAAAATTGTTTCAGAGTTTCTATTCACATGCTTACTGAGAAAAGTTGAAGGATTTTTAAAGTCGTTGAAATATTCTTTAGAATAAGAATGTTAGTCAAAGTAATTTATTTAAAAGTTAAGATGTGGTACATATATACAGTGGAATATTACTCAGCCATAAAAAGGAACAAAATTGGGTCATTTGTAGAGACGTGGGTGGACCTAGAATCTGCCATACAGAGTGAAGTAAGTCAGAAAGAGAAAAACAAATATCATATGTTAATGCAGTTATGTGGAATCTAGAAAAATGGTACAGATGAACCTATTTGCAGGGCAGGAATAGAGATGCAGACATCGGGAATGGACGTGAGGGGTGGGGAGGGGTGGGGAGGGGTGGGATGAACTAGGAGATTGGGACTGATGTATGTGCACTGCCATGTGTAAAACAAATAGTTAGTGGGAGCCTGCTGTATAGCTCAGGGAGCTCAGCCCGGTGCTCTGGGGTGACCTAGATGGCTGGGTTGGGGGGTGTGGGTGGGAGGGAGGTCCAAGAGGGAGGGGATATATGTATACATGTAGTTGATTCAATTTGTTGTACAGTAGAAACTAACACAACATAGTAAAGCAACTATACCCCAATTTAAAAAAGAACAAACTCTTAAAGCTAAAAAAAAAAAAAAGTTAATAGAACCTTTTCTTTCCTTTTAAAAATCTCCATTTTCAATGTGGTTTATTTATTTGATATCCAGTTGGATTCATTTGTTCCTTTTTTCACATTTACTATTTCTTTTCCATCTTGTTAATTTAATTTAAATTTTAAGACTACATACAATATTAAAAGTTGACTCAGCCAAAATTATACAAAAAGGTACACTCAGAGAAGTGTCACTCTTCACCTATCAGATTTCTGCAGGCCGAGTGGACACCTAAGAAACCTCACAAGAAACCCAAGCCAGAAACACATAGCCAAGCACTCCTGAATTTCTGACCCATAGAAACTGTGAGAGAGAATACATGTTTAGTATTGCTTTAAGCCACTAAGTTTTGGAGTAACTTGTTAGGAAGAAATTTATCAGAAACCAAGAGAAATGACTGATTCCAGGCCTGGGATGGAAAAGCTACAAAATGACCCAAAAATAACTTGCTGTGCCAGGTAATATGAAAATGATTAAAAATAATCATTGATGGGGGTGTATCAAAAGGATAGAGCAGCCAGCTGAAAGGTGTTCCAGCTAGCCAAATAGGTACAATTTGAGCACCAAAATATACAGGGTTTCCCTGGTGGCGCAGTGGTTGAGAGCCTGCCTGCCGATGCAGGGGACGCGGGTTTGTGCTCCGGTTCTGGAGGATCCCACGTGCCGCAGAGCGGCTGGGCCCGTGAGCCATGGCCACTGAGCCTGCACGTCTGGAGCCTGTGCTCCGGAACGGGAGAGGCCACAACAGCGAGAGGCCCGCGTACCGCAAAAATAAATAAATAAATAAGACATTTATTGATTTTATCTCATTGAATAAAGTAAGAATCTATAAGTTCACATTGAAAATAAATACTTGCATATAGGCATACACATTTTCAAAATGAAGTAATAATAAATAAATAATAAGGAAATTCAGTAGAATATCAATTAATAAATAGAGAAGAAATAATAAAGTTACATAATAATCTTTTACAGCAGACATATAAAATTTAATTCAATCAAGAATCATTAATAAAGGCTTAATCAGCAGGAGTGGGTCATTTGATGAAGAACAAAATTAACATCAACAATAATTTGCAAAGGAACCTCATAGGCATTCATTTTGATGCCCAGGCATCCACATTAAGTGATATAGCATCACTTAAGAAGGATGCCAGTTAAATTGCATAACCTGTGTTTCCTTTGCAGAAAGAAGTAGATATGTGTATAGTTTCTTATTTCCCCTTCTTTTTTACCCAAAATATTTGAAACGTACATATACACTTACATACATACGTACGTATATAATCTTTTGCACCTTGTTTTTTTTTTAGCTTACTAATACATCCTGGAATTAATTCTATACCAGTGAATAGAGATCTTTCTTTTTGTGCAGCTACCTAATACTCCTTTCTTATATGGGAGAACTTTTCTATAGGCTTGATACTTTCAGATTCAGGTGGCCCTAAGGCCTATTCAGAATTTCCCAACTAATAATTTTGATACTGTCTTTGTTTTGTTTTGTTTTGTGACTTTAAATGCCTCTGTATTTTTTATATCATGAAAATTAAATATGAGTGTTCACTACTGATTATGAGCTCCAAATACTTCTATCACGTATAGCTATATCTGACTGAAACTCAATTTCATGGCTTATAAAATCCCCAAAATGTCACCTTGATTTCAGAAAGTTCCCAATACTTTGTTTTCCATAAGCTTCTTTGCCCTGCTTACAGGCAAAGTGCCTCTGCTCTGTCCCAATCAAACCTCCTTCCATTCTAAGCACATCAAGAGTTTTGCGATATTAGGACAGACAACCACACTGTGGTTGTTTCCACATTATGTTTCCACTATGTTTCTACTCTTCCATGTTCTTTTTTCTCTCTCTCTCCTCTATCCTTTTCTTTCTTCTTATGATTAGTTCTTCCCAAATCCAAGACTTTAGGGGCACTTGCTTTCAAAACCCAAGCACTGCAGTCCCTGTTCTGAGAGGAATTCTAGTGGCATCTGTTAATATGATAAATTTCCTTTAGATGCATTAGTTAGGATTGTGTTCAGCTACAATAGATAGAAACTACAGGAGAACAGTCCACTAATACAAGATATAACTTAATTGTTGTCTTATGTAAATGGAATTTGAAGAGAGCCCATAGCTGTATGGTGGTTCTTCTATTTAGGGCCACTTCCTGGAATTCCCACAGAGCATTTCTGCCAAAAAGTTAGTTATTTTACCACAAATAGCTTTTAATGAAAGCTGGGGACTGCATCTGTATTTCCAGTGGCCATGTGCCCAGTCAAAAGTTAGGAATTCAAAGTAGTAGTTGAAACATATATCAGGGGACTACTAGATATGCTTGCCCTAGCAAATCATTTTAATTGCCATTTCTAAAAGTAGCGTAGAAAGGAAGAGAGCATACATGTTATGATAAAAGGGAAAACCTGAAAGGGAAGGAGCAATAGTGTAAAACACAAGCAAAGAAATCAAGAATATAGATAATAAAGAAGCAGAATAGAAGAGATTCATTTCACAGTGATTGCCACCCTCCTATTAGGCAGAAATAGAGCAGAAATAAATATGGATTCAATCTGAGTTTCTGAATATGTGACTTCTAACTTGAGATAACGGTCAACATTATCCTTTTACCTTTTTCTCATTCATTTGACTAACATGTATTGAATTCTCTCTATGAATTGGACAATATGCACCACACTGATGAAACAAAGAGAATCAGACAAATTTCTTTCCATCAAGTAGCTTTTAATCTAGTAGAGGATCCAAATACACAAGCAGAAAAGTAGAATGTATTGCAAAAAAGAAAGATTTCCTTAAACACATTATAAGATGTGAAAAAATCCTTTTTTGTATTATAACAAACAGAGATATCATGAAATAGAGGACACAAATTTTAAAGTACATGACAAGCCACTCTTCTTTGCCCATTAGGAGTATATTGTTGGAAAAGTTTAAGAAGTGCTACAAAATGAGGAATGACTTGCTTTATGCAGGGAGCTGAGACTGTCAGCTTGAGGTATCTATGTGAACTTGAATTGAAGGGGTATAATAAAGGAGGTAGGCCAATCAAACTAGAAGCAACATTACCATATTCTAAGAAATGGATGATGAAGTTTTGAATTATGGTAGTGACAATAAAGATGAAAAGGAGGGGTACAGATTTAAGAAAAAATTAGGAGATACAATAAATAAGACTTGGCAATTAATTAGAAGTGGTGGATATGGAAGATATTAAGTCAAGGAGTCAATTCTAAATTTCTATGCTAGGTAACTGGCTGAATAACGATGCTGAACATTGGCATGGAAATTAATAGAGATACTATGTTTAATGGAAAATATATAAATTATTTTAGAGCTTATTGAAATTGAGGCACTAGTATATACAGTCTGCTAGAATGTCCAGTATGACTTTAGTTTAGGATTCTAGAGACTTGAGCAAGCCTGTCAAGTAATGAAATGAAGCATTTTAGGAAGTCAAAGAGAGAGAAGAGAGAGTAACTAAATATTACTAAATATTTAGAAAGGTCTAAAGATGACAAAGAATTGGTCAGGAGCCTAAGTGGAATGACTGTCTTTGAATATCAGATGAAAAAATAATTATTCTTAGGACCAGAGGTAGAAGCCAAATTCTGGTTTTATCACTTGTAAAAATTTAGAGTATTGTTTCCTAGCCAAGTTTTATTAATGAGAAATCTCAAAATAAAATCGGAAAGTCATACTAGTAATTGGCAAACACAGGAATCAAACCTTGGTATGCCAAATTTTCCCCCATGCTCTTTTTACTACATGTTGGCTATTTAATAAGACTTGACCCGGGAAAAATTTTAGTTTTTTCCTTCCCCGTTTATGTTGAGTTATTGCAACAGCAGAAATTAATTTTTTCAACTATCCCCTCTCTGACTCCCACATACATATAACATACAACACTTTATCATCTTTATAGATAAAAATAATTGCATGTGACAACAAAGATGAGGTTACATTAATATTTATGCTCCTATGACAAAGTTTCTCAGTTCCCCAAGGCAAGAAGCTAGCCACCTCAAAAGTCCAGAACTGAGAGCTTTGAGTCCTCCAATGTTAAAAAGTAGGAGAGATTATTCAGAATCTGCAAAGATACTGGGAAGAATTAGAAGCAGTTAAGAGGTAGGAAGAAAAAGGAGGATGTTTCTTTTCTGGAAGCTAAGTGAAATAGTATGACAAAGGGGAGTCCAGATCATCTGTGTTAATTGTATGGCTATGTCAAGTGAGATGAGAGTTGAGATTGACAATATGATTTATCAAGGTCATGGTTGTTGTTGATTGTGACCAGAGCAGTGTGGTGTGCTAGAGACAAAACTCACTGGAGTGAGTTTCAGGCAGCAGAGGAAGTGAAGACCTCTGCTGTTTTTTGGAGAATTACTGCTGTAAAAGAAAACATCGAAACTTTGAGTGGTAACATTTGATATGAACTCAAAAGGGAGATTTATTTATTAAACTTTTAATATAGGAAAATATTAGTATGATTGTATACAAATAGGAAAGATTCAATAGAGGGAGAGCTGGTATTGCTGGAATAATGACCTGGATTTAAGTGAGAGAATATGAGATATAATGCATCAGTTGATGGGTTGGCCTTAGACGAAAGCAAAAAGTAAATCCGTATTAATAAAATGAAGCATGGAAACAAATAGAAAGGGTGATTATAGCTTGCTTATGGATTTTGTTTTTCTTATGACTGCTTTTATTTTCTTGTTAAAGTCAGAAACAAGTTCATAGTCTGTGTGTAAGAAGAAAAGACAGAATTTTGAAGATTTCAGCAGAGAAAACGGGAGACAATAATTGTCTAGGAGCATGGGTAAGCGGATGGATAAGGGAAATGTAGTGTAGGTTTCAGGCAGCATTAAGGGCTCAATTGAGAAAGTGGTAATAATTCAAAGTGAGACTAGTTAGCATGGTTACATGTACAGATGCCAAATCAGCAGATATTTAGCAAGGTTGGGTACGGTTTTACACAAGTATCTGAGGAATGAAAAAGAAGTAAAATTAATGAGGTTATAAAATAAGGAGATGTTTACATTGCTAGAGCAAGGAATTTAATTTTGATAAAAAGTAATGTGATGGTGTAAAGTGGGTGAGAGACCATGAAGAGGAATAATAATTATTAAAATATAATTCTCAGAGGGAGAAAAAAATTGTTGGTGTCTGGGTACTATTTGGAGTTATCTGGATGAAAGCAGTGGAGTTGTAATGGGGTACTTGAACTTGAGATTGTGGAGGAGCTTCAGTTATTGGTAATGATAGATGTTCTAGAGTTTGGCTCAGGAAGTGAGAGGCAGGATAGGGGACGAGACAAGGGAAGAGAAGGAACTGAGAAACCAGGGTGCTGGAAGAATGATCCATGAGAGCACTGGCATTGCCAAGAATATGGTAAGAGTAAATGAGAGAGCGTGACAGCAAACTAGCTAAACTCTTCTAGGAATGATTGGGACTGACCTTGACTTTGACAAATGACTGAAGCAAGCAGTTTCAATGTGATATACTCTTGATGCCTTGATTCAATACTGGTTATTTTTAGGGAGGGAAGGGGCTAAATGGTGTGAAAGTGGGAATGAGATGCAAGAAGAACACCTACCCTACCATCAAGCTTACTGTTAGGAGAATCATGGGAAAAGAAACAGCCAGTGAACAGTTTGGGGACTGCATAGGAAGCTAAGTCCTAAAGGGAGAGCCAAATTAGAGCAAGAAGGCAGAGGAAAATGGTAACCATTTTAGGTAAATTGTTAAGCTTCAAGGGACTTGGCTGATAACTGTGTGTTCCAGATGATACAGTGGAAAAGCTTCAGGAGTTATTGTGGGGTAGAGAAACACACCAAAAAAGAATTTGTACATAGCCATCTAAGGGATTAAAATCTAGGAACTGAGGGAAAAAACTAGCAATCCAAGGCTTCTCATGGTGACTGATTTGACCAGGACATCACTGAGCCAGCCTTTAGGGTGTCTAGGCAGTGAGTGATGGGGAAACTTGGAGCACTGTGGGTTGTGGGGAGGTGAAAGAGGGATCCCTCCTGGTGATGGGATGGGGAGGCTTGGCCGGCAGCTGGAGCACATAGCACTCTTCTGAACTGTCTGCCTGAAAGAGTGTTTGATTTGAATTTGAGTTCACTTTCCAGCAGATACTGTTAGGTTTTTTTGGGGGGAGGGGGCATTCTGTGTTTTTAATTATTTACCTTTCTATAATTTCAAATGTTCCCCTAAATATCTAAAATATTTGTTGACTTTCTTACTCTCATTTCTAAGTCTTGTTCTTGATTACTAGCTTATATCGTCTTCATATATTATATATTATCAAAAATATATCATAGAAATAAGCTTATTTTATTTCTAGTAACAACAACACACTTAAAAGAGTCGGCAAAAAGTCAAATAGAGGAAATATTTTGTACTGTGGTAATATTTTCTATGAAATAGATATATTTTATAATTGATAATGCACATCCATTATAATTTACAAGATTCTTATTTGAGTCTCAGAAAACTCTCTTAACAAGGTAATATTGACAATTTTTATCTTCATTTTTAAAATGAGAAAATGGATTAAAAGGAGCTAATTAGTTTACCCAACATCACACCACTAAAACACATTAGACCAAGGATTAGACCAAGGATTAAACCAGGTCTCCTTTTCTGGTTAACTATGGATTATCTTAATATCCTGCATTTTACAAGGGGCAGTGATAAAGGCTTGATAAAGGAAGCCAAAGATATCACAGATTTTTGGCACCATCAACAACCTTGGAAATATGTCAGGGCAGTTCACAATGTTCCTTAAGTAGGGAAAACCTAGGCGGTATTTTGAATGTAAGTGCAAGTTGACTTCCAGGAAGTGTTTTACAACTTTACTGTAAATTACCTGCCTTCTTGTCTTACTGTTGGCATTCTCTCTGTGTGAGATATTTCAGCAGTCAAAATCTTGCTTGAATGGTCGTCACAATTCTCTTCCTCAATAAAATATTTCTTGATCCAGGAATAGACTGTAACCTCTCTTTCAAATCTCCTAGGATTTGTCTTTACATATTTATTCTGTCACTTTATATATATTCCATCTTATGCTATAGCCATTTAGGTAATCACCCAAGAACTTACCTATAAAGTATAGATACTGATAACTAGAGTGGTTGGAAATCTTTAAAAGAAGGAAATATACATATTCTGCAGTGTAATTAGGAATAAAGGAGAGGTGAGCAAAAGTGTTTTGTACAACATAAGATGCTAAACAAATATAAGTTATATGCTATTATTAATAGTAAGAACACATGGCAGGGCATCATGGTTAGGAATTTAGGTTGTATCTCAAGACCTGTATTGAAACCCATCTCCATCACTTACTCATCTCATGATCTTGGGCAAACCGTTTAACTTCTCTATGTTACAGAGTTCCCATCTATAAAATGGGGCTAATAAAAACACAGCCTGCTTCATAAACCTCCTCATTCATTTTGTCAACAAACCTCTACTCTGGGTCAAAATGTGTAGGTGCGTATTAAATTAATTGATACTTGTAAAGCACCTAGATACCTAGTACCTCGTAAGACCTCAATAAATGTGATATTTCTTTTCCTATTAATTTGTTGAGAGAAATTCCTTAAATTGTAGATGGCACTAAAACATGGCTATTGAAATTCAAATTAATTATAATTGAGGAGTATGTCAAACAGAATTTAAAAATCTCCAAAGCAGTGTGTTAAATGACCATTATCTTTTTATATGATCTTATGAGAACAGATCCAGTATCCATGAAAATCTCAACAAAAATATACTGCTATGCCCAATATCTTTATGTCAGAAACCAATTTTGAATTATACAAAAATGCAGGACTTTTAATCAAACTTAAAAAATATACTCTTAATTCATAAACCATGATTCATATGAAGTACTTAAATATTAAAAAAAGTCAGAATCCTTTCTGACAGTGTCTGACCTTTATGCTTATCTATCCCTAAAATACATCTTGCCTATCAAGCAAAGTTTTAATCACTTTCTCATTTCAGATATTGAAAGAGAGATTCCATTAAATCAAGTAAAGGTCATCTTTCTTTGAAATATAGATTATTCAGCTGCACTCTTTAAAGAAGCAGAGATTGGAGAGCAAACTCAATAGAGGCACGTTTCTCCCTACTCTTCAGAGTAATAAGTAAGCAGCCAAAAGGATTAAGGACGATTATGTTCAGCTCTCAAGAACTGAGTTCCAAACCAGATATGAAATGCAATTCCAGTACTCAAGAGTAGGGTCCATATGTTGAAAAAGAAAGGACATATTCTATTTCCCTCGGTTTCTTTTGAAGCAGTTATGAACTATATTCAGTTGAAAGCAGCAACAGAAGCAACACCAGATAAGTAGGACTGGTTAATTCATCTGACTTTTTTCTCAGAGAAGCAAACTGTTATTGGATAGGAACCTGAATTTCTAAAGCATGTGTGTAGCATTTCTGTGTTCTAAAGTCCCCATTTATTTTACTAAGTAGCTTAGGGATTCCCTAGAGGAAATGTATCTCTAATGGAAATTTGAGTCTTTTAATTCATGTAAGTTTCTTTAAAAAAAATGATTTCAATTTTCTTAAGGGATCAAAGGTGTTTGCTTTTCAATCCTCACTACTAATAGTGCTGTTCATTACATGGTTACCTCTAGATATTTTACAAATATGTGTAGTCATTAACCATTGACACATAAAAGCTGGAAACATTGGTATACTTTGTAAAGTATCTAGCAAAGAGATATGTCCATGAAGAGACTACCCTTCCTCCAGTGTATTTAAATCCCACATTTGCCACCTTTGCATCAAGCCCATTTTATCACATTTTCCTGAGAACTTTGAACCAAAATTTTCTCCTTCGTCTTGCTAACTTTTTTGTCTGCTTTTTCATATATCAGCCTTTAAAATATACTCCTGTTCTTTGTCATTTTATGAGACTTATCTGAGTTTTCTAATCTTTCCAGAAACCACAGCTCGTCCTCCTACCTTGCTTAATAAAGTATAAGGCCTCTGAACTCCAACATTATCATTCCCTGCTGGTACAAAATGGCCTGGTGACCTGCCTTCCTTAAACGCTCATGCAAGGTTTACCAGATATACCACACCCTGTTGCTGTACTCCCAAGATTGCCTCATCAGTACTGGGCAGGCTTGGGGTACAGAATTCCTATTGGATTTAGCCCCCCAGAACTCACATACACTAGATTTTAGTAAGTTAGAAGAAGTGGGTTAAGTGAAGACAGAAAGCAGACACTGGATCAACAATTTGGGGGGTAAGGTGCGTTAGGGGTCTGGAAAGAAGACACCTAGAAAACAGCCACCCACAATGAATTGGCTCAAGGTTTCATGGTATTTAAACTTAATTTTGCATATTTCATTGCTAATTATAATATTGTAGGAAACAATATTTTTAAATAGTTTTATTTGTAAATGCAATTTCAGGTATGATAAATTTTAAGGTTTTTTTTACCAGGTTTGCCTGATTGCTATGCAACAAGATTAGATGTGCACAACTCATTTCATATGTCAGATTTACTTATTATGTTTTATTTATAGTGAAAGCCAAGTTTATCCTATTGCTCTTATAAAATGGCCATGAGCATACAGCTTAAAATGAATGGGTTATTGTGCAATGTCAGCTTCATTTTAAGACATGAACTTTGCCCCAGCTTTTAAGAAGTGGGCGGATGAGAGGGTGGCTACATGTGTGAACATGGCTACTGTAAAAATGACTGTGTGTAAAGCAAAGTGTGCTAGAATGTGGGAGCAAGGAGAGCATTCTTCTATTTCACAGGGCTCAGCAATTTCAACCATAAAGAAAAAAAAATCTTGGAAAAGAACACTATTAACTCATATTTAAAAGTCCATTAGAACATAGTCAACTTGCTGTTTTATTATTTACCAGGTTTATATGGACCTTTTTGCAAAACTTCGTTGTTATAATAATGTGAATTATTTCATAATGAACATTATAGTTGAGCTATAAAATTGCACAGGGTAACAGGAGTTGTATTAAGAAATAATAACAATTGACTAGCATTATTAAAAAAAAACACTACCTCAGTGTATAATAAAGAGTCTCTTCAGAGGAAAACTGAACAGTTTTCACTTTCATGATTATAATTAAAAATGGGGGCTTCCCTGGTGGCGCAGTGGTTGAGAGTCCGCCTGCTGATGCAGGGGACACGGGTTCGTGCCCCGGTCCGGGAGGATCCCACATGCCGCGGAGCGGCTGGGCCCGTGAGCCATGGCCGCTGAGCCTGCGCGTCTGGAGCCTGCGCTCTGCAACGGGAGAGACCACAACAGTGAGAGGCCCGCGTACCGCCAAAAAAAAAAAAAAAAAAGGAAGAAACTCCTAGCAGTCTTTAAATTTTTATAAATATTTAACATAAGGAATGTAAATGTTTGTTGTATTTTTTCTGGCTACAGATTCCCAATTTTTCAGCCTCCATGATGCATCAGCAAATAGTAAACAGAATTAAATTATGGGGAGAAAAATCTTTTTTTTTAATAGAAATAAAGGCAACTAACTTTTATTGAGTATTTTCTCAATGCCAGGAAATTTTTCATGTACTTCATTCCTCCTTAAAACAAAATAATGAAGCAATGCTATTACTATGCACATTAAACAGATGAGGAAACTGAAGCTTAGATTAGGAGATATGGGGTAGCTGAAATAAGAACCCAGATAATCTGACCTCAAAACCTCAATTTCTATACTGTTTTACATTTCTTTTTCTTTTTTTTTTACATCTTTATTGGAGTATAATTCCTTTACAATGGTGTGTTAGTTTCTGCTTTATAACAAAGTGAATCAGTTATACATATACATATGTTCCCATATCTCTTCCCTCTTGCGTCTCCCTCCTTCCCACCCTCCCTATCCCACCCCTCTACGTGGTCACAAAGCACCGAGCTGATCTCCCTGTGCTGTGTGGCTGCTTCCCACTAGCTATCTATTTTATGTTTGGTAGTGTATATATCTCCATGCCACTCTCTCACTTTGTCAGAGCTTACCCTTCCCCCTCCCCATATCCTCAAGTCCATTCGGGGAGAAAAATCTTTAACACACCATGGGGCCAGAGAAATTTACAGTGCTTAGAATTCCCCGATGAATGCTGATATTTTCATCAATTGCAGCAGGTAGGAGGAACAGAATTCTGTAAGCCAAGTGGGAATGTACATTCGTTTTTATAAAGTGTGTCCATTACTCTCATTTCACATATCAAAAGTAGTATATGAACAGAAGTTACTTCAACATGCAGGAAATAGAATTTATCACTGGTAAAATGAAGTTAGGAAAATGTCCATGTTTCACAAATCAATCACTTACCTTCGCAATGAAGACTGTGAACAGCATGAGTCATTTCAGTGTGGCTGAGAAGAAAGAAGTGTGACTCCTTTCATTCTGATTACTGCTGTCATTGACACACCATTGGAATCGCTGCAACTTTCAGGCTTAGTGTAACAGCATTGTGATTGTGGCATCTTAAATATAATTATAGTCAAAATAAACGCCTATGAGGTAATGGACCTTGTCTCCATCAGCATCACATGTAGAATTTTTCCCCACTCCTTTTTCCTTTCTGAGGTGAACTGCATGCTCCTAGTCAATTGGAGTCTAAACAGGCTGCAAGGGATATAAATATAAGAAAAGATTTCTCTTTGTTAGAAATGCTTTACTAGCTAACAGGGTGCAGGTTACACAAGAAATACCTTGTATATAAGGAATACAGGAACTTCTTTTTATTACATATTCTTAACTAATAATATAATCATAAAGGCCTGGACATGCATTCATGTTACTGTTCTAGGCCCCTTCTCTCAAAGAAATTGGTATAGAAAAGTATTCCACATAGAGTCCTCTCCTAATAAGAAGGACAATCCCAACAACAAGAGGAGCATAGGATAATGACTCCTAATACTGCAAAATGGGGAATGTGAACTTACTGGGAATACACATTTGGGATATATCCGACCACATAGTAATGTACCACACTGATGTGATCATTTAAACAGTTTAACACCCAATTCCCTTTCCTAAAGTATCTTATTACTTCAGGTGAAAGTGATTCTGGGCTAAATTGTAGAGCTCATTGACTTAATCTGACATGTCACTTTGTGTGACCCTATAGGTTTAAAAGCTCATGTAGCAGGTTCTTAGAACTCATTAATCTTATGAGGATGGTACAGAGAAATAGAGAAGTGAAAGTCAGTGTAAGTCAAAATCAATCCAAGTCATAGGTCGGCAAATATTGCAGCCAAATCACTAAATATTTATATTTACTTAACTATATACATGAACCATATAAGTCAAGTTCTTATTATTTATCATTTGCCCAATGGTTCTAAAACGTGCCCTAAACAATCACCACTGAACTTGCTGAATATTTTATAGATTCCTGGGCCCTACACTTGGAGATTTTAACTTAGAGCAGCGAATGGGAGATCTAAAAACTGGCTAAAGTAGACAGCACTTTTGTAAATGTTGATAATTAGTGTACAAGCAAATGCTGGATTTATAACAGGTATTCAAATAATAAAATTTAACTGAACCATGGCTAAATGAGAACTCTTATAGCCCCCAAATTACATTTCACTGGGTCTCCAGGCTTGTTTCTTGTTTCCTTCCTTAATGCGTCCTGTGCAATTAACCGTCTTTCCAATTCCATCATTACTTTACCTGAGATATTCGTGATTTTTTAAAGAATAGAGAATAAAATCCAAAATTTAGCCTTTCATATTCTGGATGCAGCAAAGTTTCCATCCTTACTTTCCACAATTTCACAACATATGTTTTGCACACAAACCAGTTTGGGCAATTTCCGCAACTTGTACTTCACTGCATTTTTCTAGTATGTCATAGCCTCTGTCTATAATCTCTCCCATTTCTCTCTTTTGAAATTCTATCCTGTTCTCCAGGGCCCAACTCAAATGCCAGTTTCTCTAGAATTTAACCCCTCTCATTGTACTTCATGCCATTTTTTTAAAATCCCATTGTATTTAATGTTGAAGATCTTCATACAATATCTAACAGCCTCCATTAGAGAAAGATATCCTAGATTTGTGCTAACGTGGTAACCACTAGCCATATGCAGCTATTTAAACTGAAATTATTAAAATGGAATAACATTAAAAATTCAGTTTCTCACAGTCACATTAGGCACATTTTAATTGGACGGCACAGATACAGAGTACTTTTTTTTTTTTTTTTTGCGGTACGCAGGCCTCTCACTGTTGTGACCTCTCCCGTTGTGGAGCACAGGCTCCGGACACACAGGTTCAGCGGCCATGGCTCACGGGCCTAGCCGCTCCGCAGCATGTGGGATCTTCCCGGACCAGGGCACGAACCCGTGTCACCTGCATCGGCAGGTGGACTCTCAACCACTGCGCCACCAGGGAAGCCCTATTTGAATTATTTGGTCATTATTTTCTTTAAGTTTTGTATTTTGTACCTGGCAACTTTCATTTACATAGGGTATTTAAGTAAGTAGAAGTCAATGCAATTCAAGATGTATTTAATGAGTGCTTTCTACGTCCCAAATTTTATTAGAAGCATCTGTATTAGTACCATATTAGTTTCCATAGAATATTCTCTATCCTTGTAGAAAGTGGGGTATAGCTGGAGAAATGACACGAAGAAATATGAAAAAATAGTAATCTCAATACAGTACTGCCCATATCATATTGAAAACACTTTACTTTTATACATATTATTTTGTTTAATCTGTACAATAACCCTGTCCACTAGTGTGGACCTCGAGTATCCCCATTAATAGATGAGGAAACCTTGACTCAAGGAGTCCATGTCTAAGCAACATCACTGGATTAACTTATGTTTGCATTGGGCTAAATTAGGGCAAAACCTACACCATGAGTTTTCCTTTAAATCAACTTGAAAAAGTGAACCACATTTTGTTTGAAGAACTCTACTAATGGCCTGGGCTAGAATTTTATTAATTATTTTTAACTTTTCTAAATATTAAGTGACAACTTTTAAAACATAGGTATAAAATACAGATTAAAAGCCCTTGAATAAAATACTAGAGCTATTGGAATTCTAGGAAATTTATGGACTTTTCTTTAGAGATATAAGGGTTGAGGAACCAGGTAACGTCACTTAGGAAATATACATACCTGCCAGCTCCCTTTGTTTCTTCTGTTCTCTAGGCAAATCACACACCCAAAGATTAGGAATGCACAAATGCTTCGAGTGTCTGGTGAAAGCACTAACCATTCAAATGTAACATATGATATCCTACTGTGTTCCTTTTGTCCCCAAGACAGTTATAATTAAATTAATCTTTCTGCTAAAACGAATGTAGCAAAACGGGTCAAAATCTTCATAAACCCTTAACAATCTAACAATAAATTAACAAACTGACTAACGTCTCTGTAGTGCTCATAACATCTGGGACTAAAGGAGGAAAGATGAGATGAGAGCAGCAAAACATGTTGCTCCTTAATTGCTCTGTGGACTTTTTCTATAATGGATCATCCTCCCAATTCAATTTAAGTAAATCATTGAGCATATGGTTTATACTAAATATAGAGCATAAGTGATACTCATTGCTATGCATATTTGCCACGCAGGTGTCTGATTTTGGACTTGTCACATGGACAGATGGGATTTTTCTGTTTGTCTTTTTTATTGGCAGTAGAAAGAGTAAGAGAGTTAACCCTAACTACTGTTGGGACAGCTCTGCTCACAGAGACATTTCCTCCACCACAAAGTGAGAGCTAATGCATATATTCTCTTTCTCTAGCTAGATTAAGTGATTAAAGTTATGCTAGTAAAAATGTTTTAGCAGGAATAGTTGACTTTTCAGGACGTAAGATAAAATTTTATAATATCAATATTATTTTCCTCTCTTAAAGACACTTTAATGCATTTATTTAAATTAATTATTAATGTAAATAGATAATAAGATAGACATTTCTTGAGAAGGTTACAGGTATTTTAATCTTATTAACACTCCCATAATTTAGGTATAATTCTTATCCCCATTTTGGATATAGAAGCATTGAGACAGAAGAAACTTGGCAAAGATAAAATATTTAGGAGGTAGAACTATGATCTGAACCCAGGCTGTTTGGCCCCAGAATCCATTCTTTTTTCTTCTCCTTCCAGTTTTATTGAGATATAATTGACATACAGCACTGTATAAGTTTAAGGTGTACAGCATAATGATTTGACTTACAAACATCATGAAATGATTATCACAATACGTTTAGTGATCACCCATCATCTCATATAGACACAAAATTAAAGAAGCAGAAAATAAATGTTTTTTCCTGGTGATGAGAACTCTTAGAACTTACTCTCTTGACAACTTTCCTATGTAACTTTCAGCAGTGTTAATTATGTTTATCATGTCGTACAGTACATCCCAAGTACCTATTTATTTTATAACTGGAAGTTTGTACCTTCTGACAACCTTCATCCAATTTCTCCTCCCTGCAGCCGCCACCTCTGGTAACTAAAAATCTGATCTGTTTTTGATGAGTTTATTTGTTTGTTAGTTTTTTTTGTTTGTTTGTTTTGGAAGTATATTTGACCTACAGCACTATGTTAGTTCCTGGTACACAAAGAGCATAGTGATTCTATATTTCTATATATTTCAAAATGATCACCATGGTAAGTCTAGTTACCACCTGTCACTACGTAAAGATATTACATAATTATTGACTATATTCCCCACACTGTACATTTCATAACCATGACTCATTTATTTTGTAATGGAAAGTGTGCCCCTGTTAATCACCTATTTCTCTCATCCTTCCCACCTCCTTCCCCTCTGACAACCACCTGTTTGTTCTCTGTATCTATGATTCTGTTTCTGTTTAGTTATGTTTGTTCATTTGTTTTCATTTTTAGATTCCACATATAAGTGCAATCATACAGTATTTGTCTTTCTCTATCTGACTTATTTCACTTAGCATAACATGCTCTAGTTTCATCCATGTCATCAGAAATGGCAAGATTTCATTCTCTTTTATGGTTGAGTAATATTATGTTGTATAACTCTTCCCCTAGCCTCTTTACTAGTAATTTCCTAATACTGCTCCTTTCATGTGTCTGACTCTCTAGCCATATCTTAGCCATTGTTCAAGCATCTATGTATTTCCTTACCTCAAGCCATCTAGCATTCCAAGCAGAGGGTATATCTTGATGTACTTCCAGAAGTTCAGCACACTGGGGACATTTATTTTCTCCACTTGGGATATAAAAGAGTTCTGTAGAGTTCTGCCTTGCTTGAGTAAAAACATATTATAGAGTAGCAACTGTAAGGCTTTTTTTTCATTTCAAATAGTCACAGGGACATCTGTGTGAAGCTGTAGGATATAAGAAATTTGGCGAATGGGAGAAGTAGACAACAGTGGTTACAAGCCATCTGCTCCTGCTATTGACCTGTGCTTTCAATAACTGCTTGAGATCACCTCATATATAAACTTCCACTTAAAAGGTAAAGGATATTAAACTTTATGGGTTTGTGGATTAGACAGCATTCAGTATAGGATGGACGGCACATGTCGTATGTTACCTGTTGCTGAGAGCCAGGTTTCATTATCTGCATGACTGCATTAGTAAGAATTGAAAGAAGATAAAAATCTTAGAGAATTCTTATGTTATCCTAATGGGACTTGTCACCATCTCCACAAGCATTCAAATGCTGCAGATAATTTTATTGTCTGGGTTATAAAGGCTAAGTGGTAGAGCTGCTTGCACTACAGCATGTATAAGCCTTCCTTCCACTCTTTGTTTCTTTCAAAACTCAAAGGCTTTTGCTCACCTGGAAAATAGGTTGAAACAACATGCTTTATGATAGAGGGTGCTTTTTAAAACCAAAGAAGTATTGTGCCTCTTTCTTAGTGGTAGATAGAACAAAGTGTGGCAAGTTGTCCTTCTCCTTGTAGTTTATATTACAAAGCTGTACCAAGATCACCAAGCTCTCAGAAACTTTACTGAAGATCCTGGCATGTTCATGGGATTGATCTTCCACCATTTGTATGAGTGCGTTTTAACATATTCTATGTCTTATCCCTTTATAGAAATTCTAGAGCACATGGCTCAGCTCAGAAAGTTTAAGCAGCTACAATGTCCAAAATCATGCTGCAGAATGGTCTATTGAAAACATCTGCATTATCCCTGCTAGGGACAGACTACATCACTTATGGAGTCAATTATCTTGATATCAAACACCGCATGCTTCTGCTACAATAATTGCATCCCATAACTTGATATGACTGCTGATGCTTTGAACATGTTCTCCATGATGGATACTGCATAGTTTCTTCAAATAACTAGATATAAATCAGAGACACATACATTGTTTAAGCCATCCCAGGGCATATGCCTATACTGTGACAGAGGTCAGGAAAATAAATATTGAGCACAGTCTACTTCTAATAAGGACAAGACTTTCAAGGCAGGATGCTCTCCACCCATAGAAAGGAGTGAAAATGTTGGGATGCCAAAGGTCAAGTACAGTTCCCCAGGGTTATCCACATCATTTATAGCACACATTACTCACCCAGCCAAAAACCCAGTTGAGTGTCGTGTTCTTTTTCTAACCCCTCCTCCAATGTCAATCCATCAGCAAGTCCTTTTGGCTTTACTTCCAAAATATATTTCTTGAAATTCTCTAGTTCTCTTTATCTTCATTAATCCCTTTCAAGATCACTAACACCATTTTCCTGGACTATGGCAGTTACCTACTAACTTGTTTTCCCGTTTCCATTCTTCTTCTTGTTAGAATTCTTATTCTATACAAGAGGTAGATTGATCTTTTTTTAAAATAATATTCAAAGCATACCACCTCTCTACTTAATAAATAAAACCAAAACCAAACCTTTTATTAACTTTCCATTCTTTCTATAGTACTTTTCCTAACTTTTACCAAGGCCTGTAAAGTCCTTTATGATTTTAGTCCTTACTACCTCTCCAAACTCTTTTTATACCCTTGTCTCCTCCTTCACTTTGACACTAGCCACTCTGGTATTCCAACTTCTATCTGTTCTTCAGACACACCAAAATTTTCATCTCTGTGTTTTCATACTGCATTTCCTCTTGCTGAAGTGCTCTTCCCTCAGGATGCTACATAACTGGCTCCTTCTTCCTTCACTCAACTCTCAGGTCAGATGCTATCTCCTTAGAGGAGTGCTCTCTGATCACTCAGTGGGAAGTATCTTCACCCCAGCTGTGGTAGCTATTCTCCAAAGATAATCTCCAGTGAACCATGCTTTCCAATATTTATGCCCATGTGTTGTCCCCTCTCTCATGGAATCTGGCCTGGCCCTGGGTCTCACTTTAGCCAATAAAATATGGCAGAAGTAAACTGTGCCAGTTTGGGGGCTATATTTTAAGAAGACCTGAGAGTTTCTGTTTTTGAGCCATCATGTAAGAAATCTGCTTTCCTTATTAGAGAGACTTCATGGAGGGATGGTGTACAGAAGATATGTAGAATAGGGAAGACTCTGAGACTACATGGAAAGAGAGAAAGGCCCAGTGGCCCCAGTAGGCCAGATAATATCAATCTTTCAGCTGTTTTTACCAAGGCAACAAAGTGATGAATTAGCTATCTTGGACCTCTCACCCTATCAAACCTCCCAGATGACTACGACTCCAGCTAATATCATATGCATCAGAACTGTCCAGCTAAGCCCAGTCAAACAACAGAATATTAAGAAATGATAACATAGTTTTGTTTTAAGCCACTGTGTTTTAGACTATTATTTTTTGCAGGGGTATATGATCAAAAACCAGTCTTTCTCAGTTTTATTAGCATTTATCATAAGCTTAAGTTATTTATTGATTTGTCTTTTTTTTTTTTTTTGGATCTACTCCCTTTCTATTGACTTCATTCACCGCTGTATTCCCTAAAAACATGTTTATCATGGAATAAATACTCAATACATATTTGATAAATGAATGAATGAATATTTGTAAAGTATTTAGAATTTAGTAAATAATATAAATTTTGACTATGTTTTTTGTTTAATTTTATATCACTTTATTCTGCATAATCTCTTTTAGATGTATAGAAATATTGATGTTCTCTGAATTTTGTATGCATTTTCACACCTTTTATAACTTTTTGCATGTTATTATTTCTGTTCAAAACGCTCCTCATTTACATAATTTGCAGAGTGGTTTCACCTTACATAGGTTAGAAGCTGCCTCTGTTCTCAAGCCTATAAGTTTATCAGAAAGAGTTGGAAATCTCTCCTATTTGCTCCAGACTATCCACGCATATTTGTCACAGCACTTAATAACTCACAGTTTAACATTTCTTTATTGTATCAGCCAACTATTATAACAGTAATGCCAGTAACAAATCACAACAAAACTCAATGGCTTAAAGCAACACTTGTTATTCTAATTCATGGGTCTGATGATTGACTCATGGACTAGGAGTCATACAATCTAGGATTAGCTTGGACTTGGCTCCAAGCTGTAGTTTGAGTCTGGATATACTTCACGTGTCTTCCAGTTTTCTTGAACAGGCAGGATTCACTGGTGTGTACTTCTCATTAGTGCAGCACATGGGGACACTTTAAACCTCTGCTTTTGTCATATGTGCTAACCTCACATTGACCAAAGCATACCACATGGCAAAGGAGAATTCATGTTGTGAAAGGTATAGCTAACAGAAAGAATAAAAAATTGAGACTAGTAATAAAAACTACCACACATCTTTCATACAGAGCTCTAAGCTCGTTTCAGAGAGATTTTGTTTTATTTATAAGGTATAGTAACTGGATCATATAAAAACACTCAGTAAATATTATTTTATAAAATAAATTGAGCCATATATTGTATGGCAAAGCTAGGTGTATATTGGCCTAACTGACATTTTGGCAGGCTACTATACACTTCTCCAAGCATGTTATACCCAGATTTAAAATTATAGGTCAGCTTCTTCATTTATGAGTATTAAATGTAAATGTTTTTCAAAACATGAATTAACTAGAAATCTATCATAAATCTAAGGAGTGGAGAACTTTAAGTATACTCTAGGTCTTATCCATCCTTGAAAACTCAGTTCAAAGTGAGACAATAGAGAAATTGGCTTAGAAAGCTGAGATTTGATGTTGCTATATCTATGATTATGTTCTGAATGGATCTGGCACATTCCTGCCACTCTGTTGACTGACATCCCCCACTATTAATCCATCTTTCTTTTTACCTTTCTCTCTGTGAATTTCCATACAACTTAAGCATGAAAGGACAAGAAGGACATTATGATTCATTCGGTGAAGGGCAAATGATGAATATTTAAGACTTTGAATTTTAAATTAATAAATGGAAATGGTTTGCACTATTAGGAGAAAAATGAAAGATCTAGCAAAGGAAAATTTTAAGGTCCTAGTGAAATGCATAATATAGGGAGTGTGTCATAGCTGTGTTATGCTAGAAATTATAACTTGGAGGAATTCCCCAGACAAGCCTTATGCCACAAGCCTATTCTATTATGCAGGCTATTACGAGCCTCTGCCACAATTTGTATGGCCATTGCCACAATTTTTATGCCACTTTATTACAATCATTGATTACATATCTGACATTGAACCATCAGTATCTTGAAGAAAATGAACCACTTTCACTCATCTTTGAGCATTCAGTACTCTATAATTTCCTGCAATACAGAGTACAGTCAGTCTTATGAAAAATATTAGACCAACTGCCAAATGAGAAACCAAAGGGGGAAAGTGGTAAATCCAACAAAGTAAAATATACAAACACTGGAACTGTCCCTAAATGGAAAGAATTTAGGGAAAAACCTTGTATTGTGAATAAATATCTCTAGTGATACATCCTGTCAAATCATATTGAAATTGCAGTTCAGAAAATGATAGAGCACAAAGAATGACACAGTTTTGAGCTGCTTCTCCTTTAAAAATAAAGCACTTTTTCTCTTAGAATAATGAGCTAGAGATTTATTTGATTTTCTTATTTTATTTTTAGATCCTGTCTTGCTAAGGCCAATTATCATCTAGAACAGTTTAAACACCAAACACATTCCAATCTAATCAGAGAGAGATACACATTAAACTCCAAAATAATAAACACAAATTCAAGATGAATTGAGATGAACAAGTACAAAACCACTTTGAAAAAGACCTTGCAATATAATAACCTATTAAACCCCTGCTTACATTTCACACAAACAATTAATAAAGTTAACAGAGGATTGAAAGAGATCTTTACAACAGTAGAATGTAAATCAAATACTGTCATTATATATAATTTGATAATATTCCTTAACAAGAATCATTTTTGTATATGCATAAGAATATGATTTTTTATTTTTTACAATTTTTACTTGTTTAAATTATTAGAAATGCCTTAATTTAAGTAATTTTCTATAACCATAGCTATTCATAATTTAATGCTCTATACATGCACCTAAATGAGGATTAATCTTTAAGGTTGTATATGAATTGCTAGTTTGTTCATGCCCTGTATTGTTTAGAACACACAGGACCACATTTTACCTGTTTACATGTTACCTACTAAGTTAAGGAAAGGATGTACAGACACAAAGTACATGTACAGTAAACGTACCTAGTGTGAAAACAGAATGGTCTAATGTGAGGTAGGATACATTCAAGGAGGATATTAGGAGTAAAAAAAATGGTAAATCAGGTACTAGAAACTTCTTTTGTGTTACTAATTAAAAAAAAGAGAATAACTAAAAAGTCAACTGTCAGAAATACAGATGTTTCAAGCACAGCGAAGGACAGAGAGAAGAGTGCAAATTGACAAAAAAAAAGGCAGAGATCTAAAGCTCTTGCTACCTTGGTCATGTCCCAGAGCCTTTCCTCCATGGTTTTTCTTCCTGCCCCAACATTAACATCAGCTAATCTCTCCTCATATCACTTTACCCCTCACATCCCCCTTCTTTTGGTATTCTCTCATGGCCACCTCTACTACCTTTTCTGCCTCCACGTTATTTTTGCATTTTGGCTGTGAGAGGAAGAAGGAATCTTTGCCTACAAAGGTAATAAAGAATTGAGTAAATAAATAAAATATGTGGCTCAGCAACTCAATATGATTTTTTTTTTTTTTTTTTTTTTGTGGTACGCGGGCCTCTCACTGCTGTGGCCTCTCCCGTTGCGGAGCACAGGCTCTGGATGCGCAGGCTCAGCGGCCATGGCCCACGGGCCCAGCCGCTCTGCGGCATGTGGGATCCTCCCGGACCGGGGCACGAACCCATGTCCCCTGCATCAGCAGGCAGACTCTCAACCACTGCGCCACCAGGGAAGCCCCTCAACATACATTTTTGATTGCTTAATTTGTATTTAGGCATAATCTTATGTAAAATTATTATTTTTTGTGATTTTTTTTATTGGGGTATAGTTGTTTTACAATGTTGTGTTAGTTTCTACTGTACAGTGGAGTTCCCTGTTCTATACAGCAGGTTCTCATTTGTTATCTATTTTATACTGCAAAATTATTAAATGAGGGTTTTTAAAGACTGGATCCCTTGCAATAACTCACAACCCAATTTATTTTCATGTAGGTCAGATGTTACATTTCAATAGAATATTAAAGAAAAATTCAGAAATATATACTCCACCACAAGAACTGCCTGTCCGTCCTTCTCATTTATAAACCAGTTGTCATATACACAAAATAAACTCTTATTATGATTTTTAACAAAGCATAAACAGAATGAACCTATTAGGTTTTCCTCTCTCTTTGCAAAGTTTCATCTAAATGGAGACCATCTCAATGACAAGGACATTTTATAAATGTTTGTTGATAAATTGTACATTGAAAAGTTGAAGGAGCCTGAGAGGGGAAGAGACAGAGAAAGGGGAAAGGCTTAGTAAAACTGTTAAGTCAGTATATTTTTATTTTTTCCATTTTTCCATTTTAAGTTTTATTATATCAATTAATTTAAAGTAGAATCTGTTAAATTTATTAACTTGTTCAGTGTCACATTCCTTCCTCTTCCACTCTCCTTCCTCCCTCCCTTCCTTCCCCCTTCCTTCCTTCCTTGTTTCCTTCCTTCCTTCCTTCTTTCCTTCCTTCCTTCCTTCCTTCCTTCCTTCTTTCCTCCTTCCTCTTTCTCTCTTTCTTCCTTTCTTCTTTCTTTCTTTCTTTCTTTCTTTCTTTCAACAATTTAGTCTTTTAGAATAATTCTTCCAAGGACAAGAAGTGTCAATAATATGAAAAAGTAAAGATAGAGGATTCAATTCAATCCTGAACTGTGTGTGAGTCTAAGACTCAGTGTATACAAGGCACGACATCCAGAAATAGTGCAGAAAAAAGACAATCAATAGTCCACATACAACACTTAAACCTGAGTATCTGGTGCTATTTAAATGTGAAGGAAGATTCTGAGCTCAATCCACAACTCTTGTTTCCAGGATGACACACATTTAATGCTTACTTAAAGATGAAGAAGAGAGCTGGACTTAATTGCTTTCATATTATAAAATAATTGTGGTCATTGAACAAAAACATATTAAAACATATTATTATAGATAATCACAGAGATTACAAGTCACTGTTTAGAGAAATATTTATATTTAGATAATACTATATTCAGATATGTGGAAAATATAAAGGCTTAAATAATTTTTATGACTATAATTAATAGCAAATTTTGTCTTGCTTTATTGTTAGCCTTTAGACATTTATTTCTAGCAGAAAATATAGTGGAATTAAAATGTTAGTTTTAAATAATGAAAATGATTTGAATCCAATTTTTTTAAACACATAGATTTACTTTCTCATATCATGAAATATATTACAGTGCTATTATAATAAGTAGATTATGTGTTTCCTAGAAATTAAGTAAAAGAGAAGACAAACAAAATAATCAGAATTTGAAAATTGAGTTATCCTCAGATATTTCTCACTAAAAACCAGCGATTCTCCCACCCCCACCTGCCAAACCCACTGTGTCAAACCCACACAGGCTTCAGGAGTAACAGGAACTATATCACACTCTTTAAGGGATATGATTCATCCCAGTGTGCTTAGAATGAAAAACACATAAAGGACATATGGGGTGACATATGCTAAATTCTCTAGACACGCTGCACTAGCACAATCATGGGGCCCAACTTGATTTCATGAAATATTGCACATTTATTTTTGCCAAACAGGATAATAACAACGAATTATTTGGGGAAAAAGAGAAAAACTAAGACTTTTTTCAATCTGAATCAAATCTTTTCAAGATTTTTAAATACTACCAAAAGCCAAAGAACAAACAGCAAACACTTTTCTAGTTTTATGATAGACATACCTGAAACTTCAATAATGCAATTAAATTTATTCCCACTACCCAAGGATCATATATTTAATATACTTCAGAAATCACAGGCTAAAAGCACAAACTATGAATTAATCTGCTTTACTTGAAAAAAATGTTTAAAGCATAACATGTAGAATATTGAAAGGAAGGCTCTAATTGTAGAGCACCAGATGAGCAAAGTGGATAGGAAATCAACTCAATTCACCCAATCACAGTCTGCATTATCTCTGTTGTTTCAAGCTTTGGCTATTTAAAGAGGACAGTTGTATTGCCTTGCACATAGGCTTAAAAAGAAACTTAATTCATTAACAGTAATTGTCTTCTGTATAAAGAATACTTAAAGTACAAAAATTGGATACTTTAGTTCTATATTATCTATGGATTCCCTTCTTTTTTTTAGGAGCTAAGAATATAAACACAAAAAGATACATATTAAACAATATATTATAATGGATTTCCTACCGATCACCTTGTAAGAGATACTCTACTAATTACCTTATAAAAGGTCTATACTAATTACCCAAATATGCCCAGTCTCAAATTTTTCTATATGCAAGAAGAAAAGGAAAAGCAAGGAAGGAAAGATAAAGTGATGAGAGGAAGGTGATAATTATAATTGTAAGGATTAGATAGGAATTAAAATTGCTTTATAAACTGATATGGTGGCTTCATTGCAGAGATTTATGAATGTATGTGTTGATAAATAATATAGTACTCCCAAAAAAAGAAAACAGGGGAAGTGGAGAACAAAGAGATAAATTATCAGACAGATCAAAAGCAACTCAGGTTCAAATGGTAAGTCAAGGAGAGAAAGAAACACTGACAGGGTCAAATGAAGAGATAAAGAAAATATGGTCTATACATACAATGGAATATTATTCAGTCTTAAAAAAGAAGGAAACTTTTCAATGTGTCACAATATGGATGAACATAAAAGCATAATGTTAAGTGAAATAAGCCAGTCTCAGAAGGACAGATACTGTGTGACTCCATTTATATGCGGTATCTAAAATAGTCAAAGTCATAGAAGCAGAGTAGAATGGTGACTGCCAGGGGAGGGAGGGGGAAAGGGGGAGTTGCTATTCAATGGGTATAAAGTTTCAGTTATGCAAGATGAACAATTTCTAGATATCTGCTGTATAGCATTGTACTTATAGTTAACAATACTGTATTGTACACTTAATAATTTAAGAAGGTAGTTCTTATGATAAATATTCTTACTGAAATAGATAAATAAATAAATAAAGGTTCTTGGGAATTACACATTGGCAGGAAAGTTAGTGCCTGGCAAGAACTGAGAAGAGAAAGATTAGCTCCCCAAGGAAAGTTTGGGACACACCTCATACACCTGATATTTGGTGAAAAAATCAGGGAACCAAATACAAACACAGTATCATTCCAACTCTATAAATACAGATATGGCAAAATTAAAATATAATAGTTATGTATTCTTTCATAGGTGGTAAACTACATGGAATAGCTAGGAAATGTTTGTTAGGAAAGTTAGGCAAGTGGACTATCCCTAGGGGATAAGGAGAGGATTGTCTTTGGAGAGGAGCACTCACATGGGGCTTCTGAGATTCTGGTGGTCCTCTCATTCCTTTTTTTAGATTTATTTATTTTTTATTTTTGGCTGCATTGGGTCTTCATTACTGCATGCAGGTTTTCTCTAGTTGTGGTGAGCGGGGGCTACTCTTCGTTGTGGTGCGCAGGCTTCTCATTGGGGTGGCTTCTCTTGTTGTGGAGCATAGACTCTAGGCATGCAGGCTTCAATAGTTGTGGCACGCATGCTCTAGAACGTAGGCTCAGTAGTTGTGTCTCAGGGGCTTAGTTGCTCCACAGCATGTGGGATCTTCCTGGACCAGGGCTCGAACCCATGTCCCCTGCATTGGCAGACGGATTCTTAACCACTGCGCCATCAGGGAAGCCCAGTCCTCTCATTCTTGACTTGAGTGATAATCACATGCTGTCTCCTTTAGAATTAATTATTTTTATATACCTGGCATAACACACACACCCCACATTTTTGTATGTATGATATGTCTCATGATACAAAACTTAATAAAAAGATAGTGCAAAGTTGATGCCATTACCCAAACAAGTTACTTCTTGAATTGTGCAAGTCCTCCTTTCAGTCTTATGAAAATAGATGTCTGACACATCCAGCAATTATCATGTGTTCAAATTTCTTTTTTCCCAAGTTTTATTAAGGTATAATTGTCAAATAAAATTGTATATATTTAAAGTATATAGTGTGATGGTTTGATGTATGTATAATTGTTAAATATTTACCACAGTCAAGTTTATTAACATATCCATTGCCTTACGTAGTTACCTTTTGTGTGTATGTGTGGTGAGAATGCTTTAATTTTTACTCTCTTAGCAAATTTTAAGTATACCACACAGCAGTTAATTAACTATAGTTACTATGATTTACATTAGATCTTTAGAACTTACAAATTATAACTGAAAGTTGGTACACTTTGATGAACATCTACTCATTTCTCTTGCCCCTAGTTTCTGGCAACCACCATTCTGATATTTCTAAATTTGTTTTTCTTTTTTTTGAGATTCCACATATAAGTAATACCATACAGTATTTGTCTTTCTGGCTGGTTTATTTCCTAATGCCCTCCAGGCTCATCTATGTTGTCACAAAGGGCAGGGTTTTCTTCTTTTTTATGGCCGAATAATATTTTATTGTATATATACCACATTTTCTTTATGCATTTATCCATTGATGGATAATTAGTTTTTCCCTATATTTCGGCTATTGTGAATAATGCTGCAATGAACCCAGGAATGCAAATATCTCTTTATGACCCTGATTTTTTATCCGTGGGCTAAGTACTCAGAAGTGGATTTCTAGATCATATGGTAGTTCTATTTTCAATATTTTGAGTACCCTCTATACTGTTTTCCATAGTGGCTGAACCAACAGACATTTCCACCAACAGTTCATAAGGGTTGCCTTTTCTCCACATTCTCACCAACATTTGCTATCTCTTGACATTTTGGAGATAGCCATCCTAACAGGTGTGAAGTGATATCTCATTGCAATTTTGATTTGCATTTCCTTGATGTTTAGTGATGTTGAGCACCTTTTCATGTACCTGTTGGCCATTTGGATGTCTTCTTTGAGAAAAAGTCTATTCTGATACTTTGCCCATTTTAAAATTCAGGTTATTACTATTACTTTTTGCTACAGGGTTGTATGAATTCCTTACAACCTCTTAGATATTTAACACATTTTAGATATTACAACCTTTTAGATATTAACCTCTTATCAGATATATAGTTTGCAAATAGTTTCTCCCATTCCATATTATATTACTTTTCATTTTGTTGATTATTTCCTTTGCTGTGCAGAAGCTTTTTAGTTTGATGTAGTCCCACTTGCATATTTTTGCTTTTGGGGTCATATTTTCAAAATCATTACCAAGACCAACCCACGGATCTTTTTCCTATAATATATATTTCCTATATTTTCTTCCAGTAGTTTTATAGTTTCCGGTCTTACATTTAAGTATTTAATCCAAGTTGTGTTAATGTTTCTGAGTGATGTAAGATGAGGGTCCAGTTTTATTCTTTTGCATGTGGCTATCCAGTTTTCCAACACCATTTATTGGAAGAGACTTTCTTTTCTCCATTGTGTTCTTGGCATGCTTGTCAGAGATGTTGACCACATATATGTAGATTTACTTCTGGACTCTCTATTTTGTTCCATTGATCTATGTGTCTGTTTTTATGCCAATAGCATATGGTTTTTATTATTATCACTTTGTAATATAGTGTGAAATCAAGATCATTAGCTTTGTTTTTTCTCTAGACTACTTTGGCTATTCAGAGTTTTTGTGGTTCCTTATGAATTTTAGAATTGTCTTCTCTGTGAAAAAGGGCATTGGAATTTTCATAGGAATTGAATTAAATCTATAGATTGCTTTGAGTAGTATGGACATTTTTCATTTATTTGTGTCTTCAACTTCTTTCATCAATATCTATAGTTTTCTGTGTACAGATCTGTCACCTCCTTGGGTAAATTCATTCCTTAGTATTTTATTGTTTTTGATGCTATTACAAATGGAATTGCTTTTTAAATTTCTCTGGATAGTTCATTGTTAGTCTCTAAAAACTCAAATGCTTTTTGTATGTTGATGTTGTATCCTGCAAATTTACTAAATTTATCAGTTCTAAGATTTTTTTGTAGAATCTTTAAGGTTTTCTATGTATAAGATCATGTCATCTGCAAACAGAGACAATTTGATTCAGATTTGTTTTATTCCATTGTTTACAATAAGTAAGTTTAATAAAAAATGTTGCTCTAAACCTCAAGTTAGAGATATCTCAAATTAAAGTGTTTGTTTCCATATCAAATTAGAGATATGGAAACAGCACACTTCCAACACTACCAAAATCCTCAACTTTTAAATGTTCTTTACTTAGCCATAAGCTTAGGCATTGTATTAGTCAGGGTTCTGTTACAGGACATAGCTCACCCAGTTATGCAGATCTGAGAAGTACCACAGTGTGATGTTTGCAAGCTGGAGAACCAGAAAAACAATTCCGTCTGATTCTGATGGCCTGAGAACAGGGGAATCATTGGTGTGACTCCCAATCTGTGATCAACGTTTGAGAACCAGGAGCTCTGGTGATGTTCAAGGGCAGGAGAAGATGGACTTCCCAACTCAAAAGAGAGCAAGAACTCACCCATCCTTCACATTTCTGTTCCATTCAGACACCCAGCAGATTGTATGATGCCTGCCCACGTTGGTGAGGGCTCATCTCTTCACTTTGTCTACTGAATAAAATGCTAGTCTCTTCCAGAAACACCCTCATAGACACAGCCAGATAAAATGTTCTACTAGCTGTCTGGTCATCCCTTAGGTCAGTCAAAATTAACATACAAAATTAACCATGACAGGCATTTGAGGTTGTGGCTTGTTGTAAAGCCTTTGGCTCTGGCACCTGCTACAGCACTTCTCGATGTCTTACCTACTATTTTGGACACATCTTCTTCTATGTGACTTGTGGATCATTCAGCTATCTTGAGTGTGTTTGTGGTTGTTTGGTCTACTTATTATACTACTCTAAAGGTCCTTATATAGTCTTCATGAAGGAGAAGAATAAAATGTAATTATTTTCTTCCTCTGAGACATCTTTTTTCTTTCACCATCCAAAAAGATCATTGCTTTTAGTTTTTAGTTTTAGAGTCGTATACTCTCCTGTCTTCTTTCTCCTTAGAGTCTTTGTATCACATCATCTGTCTGTGTTATATTGTTAGTATCTATGGCCAAGTTGACATGAATCATCCATTGGCTGCTATATCCCTATTTAGATGTGCATTAAGTACATCCCAAAGTGAAAAAAGAAATTATAAAACATCATACCTAGGGACTTCCCTGCTGGTCCAGTGGCTAAGACTTTGCACTCCCAATGCAGGGGGCCTGGGTTCGATCCCTGGTCAGGGAACTAGATACTGAATGCCTCAACTAAAAGCCCGCAAGCTACAACTAAGAGCCGGCAGAGCCAAATAAATAAATAAATATCATACCTAAAGGATAATTTACCAACTCCTTTAATTTAACCCTGATTCAATTTACTGTAATTCTTCAAAATATCTAGAGCAATTTAGCCTTTGGAGATTAAAATTCAAATTTAATCATAGTAATACTGTAAAGTGCGTTTTATCATAAGACTTGCTCTCACAAAATTTTACAGAAGTTTGAAGACATTGTAGCAATGATTAATAAGATGTTTTCAAATGTTCATATTTGAGTAACTTGTCTAGAACTCAGAATATTTCCTATAAAAATTATGTCAGAAAGAGTTGTTTAAGTTCTCAGTTACCTAACATAAATAATTTTACCTATCATGTAATATTCATATGAGTCATGAACCACGAGTTTTTCTGGATATGATTTCTGGACTTTCTTAAGTTTTCTAAGTCTCAAGAGAGTAGATAATTAAGTAGATCATTAAATTTGTATATCTATACCCAAAGAAGGTTAATTACTATGGTAAATATGAAAAAACTTCCAAGAGCAACAAGTTCTGGTTAGATATCCTCAAAAACAGATTTTGATAGAAGGTGGCATTTGTGGCAGCAATTGACTCTAAATGGCAGTAGATAATCAGATGAAGGATTTGTTTTTAAATCAAGTGTTTGTAATAAAGGACTGGCTATATTAAGAATTCTGGATAATCAACATGGGATAGGAAATATCAATAGTCCATTTTGACACACAAAAAGAGTTTCTAGCCTTGTAATTTTGATAAAACTGCTTTGACACACTAATGGTTCTCTACAGTAAACTATACCTGTTAATGAAATCATTGTATTTCAGTGAGGTAAGAATATGTCTATCCTTCCAAAATTAAATCAATTTTTTCATCAAATATCCACAGAGACTCTGATGCTTATGAATTTTAGAAAGTTGTAATTGATTTTAGAACTTCTAACACATCTAAATCCTATCAAATGCAGAGCAGTTTCCCCCCGCCCCCAACATATTTTGGTTCACCCAATCTAATGTTCTTTAATTTGCAGATAGTACAACAAAGATAACATCATAGTTAGAAGAGAAAAGACACTCTTGACCATGATGAAATGTAATCACTCAAAAGTGTGAAAGCCCTATTTGATGGTAAAACCCTTTGAGAAGTAATCCATAGAAGCTAGCCAAACCATTGGTTCTGTCAAATAATAATCAAATTAGAACTTCAAGAGAAAGTTAAATTTGTTCTAACAGAATTTTTTTCTACTATAAGGTTCTCAGTAGACACCCTATTTTACTTATTTCTTCATGTTTGTCTTGGTATTTTGAAGAATTAGCACATTCCTTGTATTTCACCATATCCAAAGAAAGAAATGGCCAGATGCCAAAATAATGAAATCTTATCATTCCAACTGCACAACCACAATTCTAGGTTTCCTACCACAAATTCCATTTGGTGCCAGATAATACCCTTTATTGCTGACAAAATTTTGGGTCTAAACTCTTATCTGGTACTCTTATCTCTTGAATTCAGTTAGGTCACAGATGAAAAATAATGATTCTTTTGAAACATTTAGACTAGCCCTTAGACTTCCAGAAGACTGAGTTGCTTACTTATTACCTCCTTTTCTGAAGACTCATACCATGGTCTTGGCACTCTAGATTTTATTATGCTGACTATACAAGGATAAAAAGTAGAGGGTACGATATAATGCAAGTTTCCCCTTAATACTTAAGGCACTGAAATGCTAACGAATTGCTCTATGTGTACCTTCTGTGGGCCACATGCTGGTTCAGCTTACCCTTCAGAAGCCTGCAGTGAAAGCAGAAGACATTCTCATTAACTAAATCAGCTACATTGGGGAAAAAAATGACATTTAATAAGGTAATTAATCAAATCAAATAAACTTCTTAGGTCCCTCTCCACTTATAATCCCTGCAATTTCTTTATTTGTTCCACATAACTCTCCATCCCTTAGTACCATAACCTATTTTATTATTTATAGGGTTGCAACTGAATATGTTGTTTACTAAAAGGAAATATTAAATCACTTTTCAACTACTTTTAGCTGTGTGATATTGTATAAATAATTTTTAAATTTACCATTTTATTCCTCGTTATAAAATAGAAATTATGTAACTAAATTAATAAGTAAATAATATAATTTCTGTTACATGGTTAATATGGTATTTTATGTATAGTAAGGACCAGCTAATTTTAGTTACTTTTATTGTTATTCTTCCTTATTCTCTGTTTCTTGCATGAACACCACTAAGAAAAGTTTTCAAATATTAGCTCCAGAAAAAAAAGTGTTTTCATGCAAGAAATTATAATTTCTTCCAACTTAAAATATTGAGAGGCACTACTGACTATGATTCTCATTTAATTTTGAGCCCCCAGAAACTCAAACCAAGCGTGAAGTTCAACTTTAATAACTTAGTAGGATAGTGGTCTGTGTATCCTTCTACCTTTTACGTATTTCCTTTGTCCTGACAATTTTTGGTGGCAACTTTTATCTGGTTACATTTTGTCATTTTATTGTATGCATGCTTATAAACTGATTAATCCTCTGTAGAATCAGGGGATATAGATATATGCATACTTACATTTATATAATATTGCTCTTGGAAGAGCTGAGCATTTCAGAGACAGGACTCAAACTAAATTTCTCTAATGTTATCTAATTAGTGCTCTTGATGTTTGGGGCAGACCTAGGGAAAATTCAACATCTATTCCTCTGAAATTAGTGAATCAACCACATGCTTAACCTCCCCAACAAATTCAAATCAGTATACGAAAATTAGCTCTTAGATAAATATGTACACTGCATTTCATTGTAAAGAGTGTAGGAGATAATTTTCCCTTAAACAGAGATGAAATTTTGTTTAATGAACTAAAAAAAAAAAAACCTAAGAGATATAGTTACTGTTACATTAGAAAATCCAGAAATAAAGTAGTTGTTTTGCCTCTCTTTCTCTTTCAAACGATCTTGTATATTCATTCAGCAATCACATTCTTCAAATTCTAATTTTATCATTTTAATTTCTTCCTCAGAAACAAAACAGAGGCTTCTTAAATTCCCTAGCAAATACAAAGTGAACATATCAACCAAATACTATTTTGTTCAAACTTAAAGGTACAATTTTGGCCTTCCATGGTGGCTCAGTGGTTAAGAATTCACCTGCCAATGCAGGGGACACAGGTTCGAGTCCTGGTCCGGGAAGATCTCACATGCCACGGAGCAACTAAGCCTGTGCGCCACAACTACTAAGCCTGCACTCTAGAGCCCACAAGCCACAACTACTGAGCCTGCATGCCACAACTACTGAAACCTGTGCACCTAGAGCCTGTGCTCCACAACAAGAGAAGCCACCGCAATGAGAAGCCTGCACACCACAACGAAGAGTAGCTCACACTAGCCACAACTAGAGAAAAGCCTGCATGCAGCAACAGAGACCCAACAAAGCCAAAAAAATAAACAAAGTAAAAAATGATACAATTGTATGTTATCTGTTTAATGTATTTCCACATTTAAATCATAAAAATCGGTTTGCAATTGAACACATACATCATATTGATTCCTGCCTCTGAGGCCTCCTGCAGCCGTTTTCTGTTTATACTCTATAACCTCTTGCTTCACCACATAACATCTTTTCAAAATACTTAAGAAGCTCACCAGCAACCTTTTCTGAAAAATCCTACCCAATTCTAAACTTCATCATTTTAGATTGCAACTTGCCTTTCTTTCAACATCATGTCAGTTCTTGGGTCTTTTTGGTAGCACCCATTGTTATAAACTAAAAGATGAAAAAAGAACCATGAAGAAAAGGAAACTAATTAAGATATATTCATCCTAGACCATAAAAACCATTTATTTCCTTTTGGGACATTTAAGTTGGGACTCTCACAAAAAGGAACCAACATTTATTGACTGCCTATTATTTATCAGAGATTATGCTAGGCAAAGTATAGGGTAATGCTTACTTTTATCTAAGTAATATGTTTCCATATATAATGTGAAGTAGTACTATATGTCCTGACCAAAATTCAAAACAAAGAAAAACAAACAAAAAATTCTTTGTGCCTATCCACTTCTATCCTAATTCCTTCCTCCCACAGGTAACACATCATGGTTACTTTGACTGATTCTTCTGTTAGGTTAGTAATCTCTATAGTCCTAAATAAAAAAACCCTCACTTAAAAATTATTTTCACATATAGATATTATCTACTGACATTCTCCTCTAGATGTTGATATAGATGTAATTCACATTCTCTAGGTATAATATTCTTAATCCACCCCCACCGCCACGCAAATCACCTTTTAGTGATACTTTAACAATCTTGTGATCGACATAATTTTAGTCCATGCAAGTAGTCTATGACCCCTAAAATCAAATGCTTTTTCCAAAATTCAATAAGATTGAAAAATCTCATAAGCATTCCAGGGGATGTTCCCTCCTCTCTCACTTCACTAAATACTCTATGATGATGGGGACTTATGTCCTAAGCAAATAGTGACAACATAAATTCAAAATTCTGTTTTCAGCTGTTATTTAGAGTGTGGGTTAGAGAAGTGCTATTAATTCAAGATCAGTTGAAGACTATGAAGTATACCTTTAACTCCAGGAAGGCTAGCATCTCATGAATGAAGTTACTTGATTGTCAGGATCCATGTATTTGGAGCAATATGATGTAGACTTGACCTTGACATTTTCAGTGTTGCAGACTTAATCAAGGGAAGCTACAAGATACAGCTTCATTAAAACTGATGCTTTATTTCCTTTACACTTGCTCTTAAAAACATTGTGTACCAATATTACCTCTAAAGCCCTACTACACAATTAATTTTAGATCATGGTTGGGATTATTTTAGAATAGACAATAAAACATGTATCTAATCAGTTATTTTAAAAAATTTCTCAACTGCTAAAATTTTCAGAAATTACATGTATTAACTGACCTTCATATCTATGTTACATTTTTGGGTCAAGGAATGCTATATTTACATTATTTTTTTCTTTACAGTTTATAATTCTACAATTTTACTCTATGTTGAATAAGTTGCCTCAATAAGCTGTAAATAAGTTGTGTATTATTAAAATAATAATGCTTTTGTATTATTTGGCTTTATATGTCCTTCAACCAGGAAAAGAAAGATGAGAAATAAGACTGAGGTTCTATGCTAAAATTTATGAGTAACATTGATGACAGTCCAGTTAACATTACCTTGACTTCCTTATTGTTAGATGAATAAGTTAGCATTGACCGTTTATGCAAGGTCTCAATCGGCATTAACTAATATACAATTATTAAAAATTTTGAAACTGTAACTAGCAATATGAGCACTACTGAAGGAAATTTAAAAGGTATAGCTTCACTGTAACTTTCTGTCAATACTGAACTGAACAAGTGGATCTTAAAATATATTCTGTTATCATCTATATCAGTAAGGTTCAAAATATCAGGGTTTGACATGATAAAAATGTCTGTACTTAGAGATTGCTACCAAAAGTATTTGTTTTGTTTTGGTACCAAAGCAAGGTATCAGAAAACTAAAAATAATGTATGCATTGCAGTGAAACTAATTACTTCAACATTTAGCAGCTTAAAAGAAACTCCCAAATGTATTATCTAACAGCTTCTGTGGGTCAGGAATGACTTAGCTAAGTGGTCTGGCTCATGGTTTCTTATGAAGGTGAAGTCAAAGTATTACAAAACATCAGCCAGAGATTCAGGGCTTGACTAAGACGAAGGATCTGTTTCCAAGAGAGCTGGTTTATATGGGCTTTCCTCACTACACGGGCCTCTCCATAAGTTTGCTTCAAGGCCCACTGTGCAGGCAGCTGACTTTCCCCAGAGTGGGTGGTGAGAGAGAGATGGACACAGATACAGAGAGAGATAAGGTGAGGACATAAAACATGAAATGATTTATGGAATCTTTTTATTTTCCATGCTATGTGTAGCACACATCACTTCTGTTCACATTCCATGGCCAGATCTAAGACAAATAGTTCAAAAATCAGTAAAAGAGGCTGAAAAAATACAGTTAAGTTGTAGGTCCAGAGAAAAGAAAACCCCGAGATATTGTTAAAGTGTCTTTGCCATGCTTTTTATTTCTTACACCTAGAATTTCTCTTCCCATTGTTAGACTTGTCCATATACTTTAATAAACTTATTCATAATTTATGCTTGTTTTATGTAAAATATCTACATTAGTTCAACTTCCAGGCAAGTAGAACTATCATTTCTCTCATAAATTATGACACAAATAATTTAGTCATTTAGAAAGTTCAGAAAATATAGATAAAGAAAAAAATAAGATTCACCTGAATTAGAAATAAGAATACATAGTTAACTATTGGTCAGAATACATAGTAAATATTGGGAATTCCAGTTAATGCTTCCAAATTTTGCATATAGACAGACAGCACGTGTGTATATATATTATACATATGTGCATACATATTATACGTGCGTGTGATGGTGCAATAGATGTTAGTCTGAAAGCAACTTTTGCATTTAACTATAAGCATAAATATAGGCATATGCTACAAAGTGCCTATGATGTTTGATATTTACTATAACCATCGAGTAGTTGCTTCCCATGATTTATCTAACTTCATTCCCCAAATAACCTTATGGTATAAATAACCACATGAAGAAACTGAGGCCCAAGGAGATTTTGTAACTTGTCATACTTCATGCTTTTAAACAGTAGAGCAGAAATTCAAGCTTCCATTGTCTCATTCCTAAACTTAAGTGCTGAACCATTCTGCTAACCTATCTTACTTTAGCAAATGTCCTACCTAGCTAAGAACTTATAATGATCCAGACACACAGTAAATATGTTGTTGATATCCATTATTTAATTCTCACAACAATTTTATGATACACAGTGTTATCCTCATTTTACAGATTCTATCAACTGGGCTAATAAATTTTGAATATACCACTCAAAATTGCAGAGTAGCAAGTGAAGAAGCAAGTATTTAAACTCACGTCTTTCTGACTCAGAACCAGGCTTCCAACCACAACACATTACTGCTCTAGTGACGATATCTCTATTGGTAATATTTTTGCTTAAATAAAACAACTACTTAAACACCCAGGGTTTCATTTATCACATTGTTGGGTTCAAAATACTGATTTTATAGAAATAAACCCAGGAAATGGAAGATGAAAGATGTTTCTTACTAAAGCATCTATTCTGTGAATTTGAATCATAGACGATTTCACATAGCAGTAAATAAAAATCAAGTTTTTTTCTAGAGAAAAATTTTATTAAAAATTAAATAACTATCCTACACAGTTGCTGTAATATAAAAATGTAGCTAAGTAGGAGCAAGAGTTTCAAATAAATCAAAGAAATAAAACACAATGCAGCAACATTGATAGACATTTTTTAAAAAGATTGAATGAGAGAGGAATTTGGCATTATACCAGTACAATGGGGCAAAAGGAGATGTTATAATCCAATTTCCTAATTTTATTTCAAGCTCTCATCTTTATTGTTTTTAAGCAACTGGACTTGCATTGCCTACCCACAATAATTTGAAATTGGAATTTCCTACTTAAAATCATCTTATGATTTTCTTTCAACTTCATGAATTTCTGATGATTTGTCTTAGGTTTTATTTCTAAAATCACATAGTCAATACCCTAAGCCCTACCTACATTCATATAGAATGACAGAGTTGGTCAGATCAAAATCAAGCCAAATAAAACTCCATCTTTATTATAGTCTGAACTGATGTGTGAGGACATACATATTGACCCTCCTAATAGAAATCTTAAAGCCTCCAGAAAAGTAACCATCCCACTTCAGTTAATCCTCTACTACAATATACCATAGAGTATTTATCTAAATCCTGAATGAAATCTGCGTAATTCCGGCCTCTTTCCTTTTCTTTGATTTCAAATTTTGATATTTGTAGAAGAAATAAAACATACTTATTGGATGTAAGAACAAGTATATGATCCCAAATATTTCTATAATATTACTTTTCATAATTTTCAAAGGAAGGATGATTTCGTGGGACAAAAACGAGATGCACCAAAAGAATTTCAAATATTGTTTTATATATGTGAATCAAAATTAATAGCATTCCTTGATGTTTTACAACACATCCACTATATTTTACAAAGATATATGATAAATAAGGGTAAATCTAGTAGGTGCTATTGACATTATTTAGATACATAACATCAATATTTTTAATTAAAGTATACTTTCAGGAAAAACCTTCTCTTTAGGATTCATTATAGTTTCAGCAACAATATAGCTTGCCTATTATGTAGAGACCAGTATCTATTTTCAATTTAAAAATGTTGTCTTAAGCTTGGTGCAAACTGTCAAACTCTCCCTCATATACAAGGAGAGATAGTCTAGTTCATTATGGTCAAATTATAACACCTGATATCTGAAGACACGAACTGTAATGCCATGACATAGAGATACGATTTCAGAGTTGTTGACATCAATTAAAGCCTTCCCATCAAAGCTTATGGAACATTTGTTCTTTCTTTAACATCTTTATTGGAGTACAATTGCTTTACATTTTTTGTGTTAGTTTCTGCTGTATAACAAAGTGAATCAGCTATACCTATACATATATACCCATATCCCCTCCCTCTTTCCTCTCCCTCCCACCCTCCCTATCCCACCCCTCTATGTAGTCACAAAGCACCAAGCTGATCTCCCTGTGCTATGCAGCTGCTTCCCACTAGCTATCTATTTTACATTTGGTAGTGTAAATATGTCAATGCCATTCTTTCACTTCATCCCAGCTTAACCTTCCCTCTCCTTGTGTCCTCAAGTCCATTCTCTATGTCTGCATCTTTATTCCTGTCGTGCCCCTAGATTCTTCAGACCCTTTTTTTTTCTTAGATAACATATATATGTGTTAACATACAGTATTTGTTTTTCTCTTTCTGACTTACTTCACTCTGTATGACAGATTCTACGTCCATCCACCTCACTACAAATAGTTCATTTTCTTAATGGCGAGTAATATTCCATTGTATGTATGTGCCACATCTTCTTTATCCATTCATCTGTCAGTGGACACTTAGGTTGCTTCCATGTCCTGGCTATTGTAAATAGTGCTGCAATGAACATTGTGGTACATGTCTCTTTTTATTTTTATTTTGCGGCACGTGAGCCTCTCACTGCTGTGGCCTCTCCCATCGTGGAGCACAGGCTCCGGACACGCAGGCTCCGGACGCACAGGTTCAGCGGCCATGGCTCACGGGCCCAGCTGCTCTGTGGCATGTGGGGTCCTCCCGGACCGGGGCACGAACCCATGTCCCCTGCATCAGCAGGCGGACTCTCAACCACTGCACCACCAAGGAAGCCAACATGTCTCTTTTTGAATTACGGTTTTCTCAGGGTATATGCCCAGTAGTGGGATTGCTGGGTCATATGTTAGTTCTATTTTAGGTTTTTAAGGAACGTCCATACTGTTCTCCATAGTGGCTGTATCAATTTACATTGCCACCAACAGTGCAAGATGGTTCCCTTTTCTCACACTCTCTCCAGCATTTATTGTTTGTAGACGTTTTGATGATGGCCATTCTGACCAGCTTGAAGTGATATCTTATTGTAGTTTTGATTTGTATTTCCCTAATGATTAGTAATGTTGAACATCCTTTCATGTGTTTGTTGGCAATCTGTATATCTTCTTTGGAGAAATGTCTATTTAGGTCTTCTTTCCATTTTTTGATTGGGTTGTTTGTTTTTTTGATATTGAGGTGCATCAGCTGCTTGTATAATTTGGAGATTAATCCTTTGTCAGTTGATTCATTTGCAAATATTTTCTACCATTCTGAGGGTTGTCTTTTCGTCTTGTTTACAGTTTCCTTTGCTGTGCAAAAGCTTTTAAGTTTCATTAGGTGCCATTTGTTTATTTTTGGTTTTATTTCCATTTCTCTAGGAAGTGGGTCAAAAAGGATCTTGCTATGATTTATATCATAGAGTGTTCTGCCTATGTTTTCCTCTAAGAGTTTTTCAGTGTCTGGCTTTACATTTAGGTCTTTAATCCATTTTGAATTTATTTTTGTGTATGGTGTTAGGGAGTGTTCTAATTTCATTCTTTTACATGTAGCTGTCCAGTTTTCCCAGCACCACTTATTGAAGGGACTGTCTTTTCTCCATTGTACATTCTTGCCTCCTTTATCAAAGATAAGGTGACCATATGTGCATGGGTTTATCTCTGGGCTTTCTATCCTGTTCCATTGATCTGTATATCTGTTTTTGTGCCAGTACCGTACTGTCTTCATTACTGTAGCTTTGTAGCATAGTCTGAAGTCAGGGAGCCTGATTCTTCCAGCTCTGGTTTTCTTTCTCAAGATGGCTTTGTCTATTCGGGGTCTTTTGTGTTTCCATACAAATTGTGCAATTTTTTGTTCTAGTTCTGTGAAAAATGCCATTGGTAGTTTGATAGGGATTGCATTGAATCTGTAGATTGCTTTGGGTAGTATAGTCATTTTCACAATGTTGATTCTTCCAATCCAAAAACATGGTATATCTCTCCATCTGTTTGTATCATCTTTAATTTCTTTCATCAGTGTCCTATAGTTTTCTGCATACAGGTCTTTTGTCTCCTTAGATAGGTTTATTCCTAGATATTTTATTCTGTTTCTTGCAATGGTAAATGGGAGTGTGTCCTTAATTTCTCTTTCTGATTTTTCATCATTAGTGTATAGGAATGCAAGAGATTTCTGTGCATTAATTTTGTATCCTGCTACTTTACTGAATTCATTGGTTAGCTCTAGTAGTTTTCTGCTAGCATCTTTAGGATTCTCTGTGTATAATATCATGGCATCTGTAAACAGTGACAGTTTTACTTCTTCTTTTCTGATCTGGATTCCTCTTATTTCTTTTTTGTCTCTGATTACTATGGCTACAACTTCCAAAACTATGTTGAATAATAGTGTTGAGACTGGGCAACCTTGTCTTGTTCGTGATCTTAGTGGGAATTGTTTCATTTTTTCACCATTGAGAATTATGTTGGCTGTGGGTTTGTCATATATGGCCTTTATTATGTTGAGGTAGGTTCCCTCTATGCCTATGTTCTGGAGAGTTTTGATCATAAATGGGTATTGAATTCTGTTGAAAGCTTTTTCTGCATCTACTGGGATTATCCTATGCTTTTTATCCTTCAGTTTGTTAATATTGTGTATCACATTGATTTGCATATATTGAAGAATCCTTGAATTCCTGGGATAAACCCCACTTGATCATTATTTATGACCCTTTAATGTGCTGCTGGATTCTCTTTGCTAGTATTTTGTTTAGGATCTTTGCTTCTATGTCCATCACTGATATTTGCCTATAGTTTTCTTTTTTTTGCCATCTTTGTCTGGTTTTGGTATCAGGGTGGTTGTGATCTCGTAGAATGATTTTGGGAGTGTTCCTCCCTCGCTATATTTTGGAAGATTTTGAGAAGGATAGGTGTTAGCTCTTCTCTAAATGTTTGATAGAATTCACCTGTAAAGCCATCTGGTCCAGTGCTTTTGTATTTTGGAAGATTTTTATCACAGTTTCAACTTTCATTGCTTGTGATTGGTCTGTTTATATTTTCTATTTCTTCCTGGTTCAGTCTCAGAGGGTTGTGCTTTTCTAAGAATTAGTCCTTTTCTTCCAGAGTGTCCATTTTATTGGCATATAGTTGCTTGTAGTAATCTCTTATGATCCTTTGTATTTCTGCAGTATCAGTTGTTACTTCTCCTTTTTCATTTCTAGTTTTGTTGATTTGGGTCCTCTCCTTCTTTTTCTGGATGAGTGTGGCTAATGGTTTATCAATTTTGTTTATCTTCTCAAAGAACCAGCTTTTAGTTTTATTGATCTTTGCTATTGTTTTCTTTGTTACTATTTCAGTTATTTCTGCTCTGATCTTTATGATTTCTTTCCTTCTGCTAACTTTAGGGGTTTTTTTTCTCTTCTTTCTCTAATTGCTTTAAGTGTAAGGTTAGGTAGTTTGTTTGAGACTTTTCTTGTTTCTTGAGGTAGGATTTCATTGCTATAGACTTCCTTCTTGGAACTTCTTTTGCTGCATCCCATAGGTTTTGGGTCATCATGTTTTCATTGTCATTTGTTTCTAGGTATTGTTTGATTTCCTCTTTGATTTCTTCAGTGATCTCTTGGTTATTTAGTAGTGTGTTGTTTAGCCTCCATGTATTTGTATTTTTTAATTTTTTTCTTGGAATATATATGTAGTCTCATAGCGCTGTTGTCGGAAAAGATACTTGATATGATTTCAATTTTGTTAAATTTACCAATGCTTGATTTGTGACCCAAGATATGATCTATCCTGGAGAATATTTCATGAGCACTTGAGAAGAAAGTGTATTCTGTTGTTTTTGGGTGGAATGTCCTATAAATATCAATTAAGTCCATCTTGCTTAATGTGTCATTTAAAGCTTGTGCTTCCTTATTTATTTTCATTTTGGTTGATCTGTCCATTGGTGATATTGGGGCATTAAAGTTCCCTACTATGTTACTGTCGATTTCCCCTTTTATGGATGTTAGCCTTTGCCTTATGTATTGAGGTGCTCCTATGTTGGGTGCATAAATATTTACAATTGTTGTATCTTCTTCTTGGATTGATCCCTTGATCATTATGAAGTGTCTTTCTTTGTCTCTTGCAATAGTCTTTAATTTTTTCTTTTTTTTTTTTTTTTTTGCGGTACGTGAGCCTCTCACTGTTGTGGCCTCTCCCACTGTGGAGCACAGGCTCTGGATGCACAGGCTCTGGACGCACAGGCTCAGCGGCCATGGCTCACGGGCCCAGCTGCTCCACGGCATGTGTGATCCTCCTGGACCGGGGCACAAACCCGCGTCCCCTGCATCGGCAGGCAGACTCTCAACCACTGAGCCACCAGGGAAGCCCTAGTCTTTAATTTAAAGTCTATTTTGTCTGATATGAGAATTGCTACTCCAACTTTCTTTTGATTTCCATTTGCATAGAATATCTTTTTCCACCCCCTCACTCACAGTCTGTATGCATCCCTCAGTCTGAAGTGGGTCTCTTGTAGACAGCGTATATATGGGTCTTGTTTTTGTGTCCTTTCAGCCAGTCTATGTCTTGTGTTTGGAGCATTTAATCCATTTACATTTAAGGTAGTTATCAATATGTATGTTCCTATTACCATTTTCTTAATTGTTTTTGTTTGTTATTGTAGGTCTTTTCCTTCTCTTATGTTTCCTGCCTAGAGAAGTTCTTTCAGCATTTGTTGTAAATCTGGTTTGGTGGTGCTGAATTCTCTTAGTTTTGCTTGTCTGTAAAGTTTTTAATTTCTGCATTGAATCTGAATGATAACCTTGGCTGTAGGTATTTCCCTTTCATCACTTCTGGCTTGCAGAGTTTCTGCCACTCCCTTCTGGCTTGCAGAGTTTCTGCTGAAAAATCAGCTGTTAACCCTATTGGCATTCCCTTGTATGTTATTTGTTGTTTTTCCCTTGCTGCTTTTAATATTTTTTCCTTTTATTTAATTTTTGATAGTTTGATTAATATGTGTCTTGGCATGTTTCTCCTTGGATTTATCCTGTATGGACTCTCTGTGCTTCCTGGACCTGATTGACTATTTCCTTTCCCATATTAGGGAAGTTGTCAACTATAATCTCTTCAAATATTTTCTCAGATCCTTTCTTTTTCTCTTCCTCTTCTGGGGCACCTATAATTCAAATGTTGGTGTGTTTACTGTCGTCCCAGAGGTCTCTAAGACTGTCCTCAATTCTTTTCGTTCTTTTTTTCTTTTCTGCTCCATGGTAGTTATTTCCAGTACTGTATATTCCAGGTCACTTATACTCTTTTCTGCCTCAGTTATTCTGCTTTTGATTCCATCTAGAGAATTTTAAATTTCATTTATTGTGTTTTTCATCATTGTTTGTTTGCTCTTTAGTTCTTCTAGGTCCTTGTTAAACGTTTCTTGTATTTTGTCCATTCTATTTCCAAGATTTTGGATGACCTTTACTATCATTAGGCTGAATTCTTTTTTAGGTAGACTGCCTATTTCCTCTTCATTTGTTTGATATGTTGGGTTTTTACCTTGCCCCTTCATCTGCTGTGTATTTCTCTCTTTTCATTTTGCTTAACTTACTGTGTTTATGGTCTCCTTTTCACCAGCTGCAGGTTCATAGTTCCCGTTGTTTATTTTGTCCACCCCCGGTGGGTAAGGTTGGTTCAGTGGCTTGTGTAGGCTTCCCTGTGGAGGGAACTGTGCCTGTGTTCTTGTGGATGAGGCTGGATCTTGTCCTTCTGGTGGGCAGGACTGAGTCCGGTGGTGTGTTTTGCAGTGTCTGTGGACTTATGACTTTAGGCAGCCTCTTTGCTAATGGGTGGGGCTGTGTTCCTGTCTTGTTTGGCATGGGGTGTCCAGCACTGGAGCTTGCTGGTCTTTGAGTGCAGTTGGGTCTTAGTGTTGATATGGAGATCTCTGGGACAGCTCTTGCCAATTGATAGTACATGGGGCAGGGAAGTCTCTGGTGGTCCGGTGTCCTGACCTTGGCTCTTCCGCCTCTGAGGCTCAGGCCTGATACCAGGCTGGAGCACCAAGACCCTGTCAGTCACACAGCTCAGAAGAAAAGTGAGAAAAAAAAAAGAAAGATAATAAAATAAAATAAAAGTTATTAATATAAAAGTTTTTTAAAATATTAAAATAAAAATTTAAAAAGTAATAACAAAAAAAGAAGAGAGCCACCAAACCAATAAATAAATCTACCAATGGTCACAAGCGCTAAAATAAACTTAGATAAACATAAATCAGAAAATAGTCAGTCACATACAGCAAACCCCAAGTCTACAGTTGCTCCCAAAGTCCACCACATCAATTTTGGAATGATTTGCTGTATATTCAGGTATTCCACAGATGCTGGGTACATCAAGTTGATTTTGGAGATTTAATCCACTGCTCCTGAAGCTGCACAAAGAAATTTCCCTTCCTCTTCTTTGCACAGCTCCTGGGGTTCAGCTTTGGATTTGGCCCTGCCTCTGCATATAGGTTGCCCTCTGGCATCTGTTCTTCACCCAAAAAGGAAGGGGTTTAAAGAGTGGCTAATTAGGGTGCTCTGGCTCACTCAGGTCGGGAAGGGATGGGTATAGAATGTGGGTGAACCTGTGGCAGCAGAGGCCTGTGTGATGTTGCAACAGCCTGAGGCATGCCGTGTGTTCTCCTGGGGAAGTTGTCCCTGATCACGGGACTCTGGCAGTGGCGGGCTGCACCGTCTCCTGGGAGGGGAGGTATAGATAGTGCCCTGTGCTTACACACAGGATTCTTGGTTGCTGCAGCAGCAGCCTTAGTGTTTCATGCCCGTCTCTGGTGTCCACACTGATAGCCGCGGCTTGCACCTATCTCTGAAGCTGGTTTAAGCGATGCTCTGAATCCCCTCTCCTTGCGTATCCCAAAAGAATGGTCTCTTGACTCTTAGGTAGGTCCAGATTTCTTCCTGGACTCCCTCCTGGCTAGCTGTGGCTCACTAGGCACCTTCAAGCTGTGTTCACACAGCCAACGCCTGTCCTTTCCCTGGGGTCTGACCTCTGAAGCCCAAGCCTCAGCTCCCAGCCCCCAACTGCCCCAGTGGGTGAGCAGACAAGCCTCTCAGGCTTGTGATTGCTGGTCAGCACATATCCTCTGTGTGGGAATCTCTCCGCTTTGCCCTCTGCACCCCTGTTGCTGTGCTCTCCTCTTTGGCTCTGAAGCTTCGCCTGCACCATCCACCCCCCCGTCTCCACCAGTGAAGGGGCTTCCTAGTGTGTGGAAACTTTTCCTCCTTCACAGCTCCCTCTCAGAGGTGCAGGTCCCAACCCTATTCTTTTTTCTCTGTTCTTCCTTTTTTCTTTTGCCCTACCAAGGTATGTCAGGAGTTTCTTGCCTTTTGGGAAGTCTGAGGTCTTCTGCCAGCATTCAGCAGGTGTTCTGTAGGAGTTGTTCCACATGTAGATTTTTTTTGGGTTTTTTGTCGTACGCGGGCCTCTCACTGCTGTGGCCTCTCCCGCTGCAGAGCACAGGCTCCGGATGCGCAGGCTCAGCGGCCATGGCTTAAGGGCCAAGCCGCTCCGCGGCATGTGGGATCTTCCCGGACTGGGGCACGAACTCGTGTCCCCTGCATCGGCAGGCGGACTCTCAACCACTGCGCCACCAGGGAAGCCCATAGATGTATTTTTGATGTATTTGTAGGAAGGAAGGTGATCTCCACGTCATACTCCTCCGCCATCTTGAAGGTCCTCTCCAGAGCATTTATTATTTTATATCTTTATTTGCCTAGAAATTTCCTTTTCTGTTGATTTATTTAAATCACAAAGCCTTTACTTAAATCAGCAAGCCTTCTTATTCTATAGTCCAAAGAATTTGTTAAATACTGAGACAAAGTAATTCACAAAGTTGTTAAAAGCATTAATCCCTAATAGGATAATTTCCATTTCCCTGGTCCAGAAGCTAAGTGATATGAAGCCTACAGATAAAAGTAGAATGATTGTAAAGGCTAGAGAATGAACATCATTTTGTCAGTAATTATTACCTTAGAATTTTGTAAAGAAACAATATAATTTTAGTCTTGGGCAAGAATTAATTTTGTGTGTTTAATATGTTAAATTCAGAATTAAAATATTTTGAGATGTTTTCTTATTTTTTTAGGTCATAGCATTGTTTGTTTGCTCAGTCCAATTTCCTTTCATCATGGTACAAAAAGTACCCTTAATGATGTATGTAACTATTTTATTGCACACAGGAAATGATATGATGATGGACACACAACATTGCAATACACATCTTGATGAATAATTTGAACCAGGACAGTTTTATGGAGGTTGTGAGGTATGCTGGAATGAGCGTGGACTTTGGAGTCAAAGAGATTGGACATGTATCTTGACTTTGCCATATAGTAGCTCTGTCCCCAGGGTAAGTTACTGACCCTTTCAACTTCATTCTCTGTGTATATAAAACTACTATTTTTGCATATATAAAATTGATAAAAATATTATAGATAGCAGGCACTTGATAAAATTTGCTTCCTTTCCTTTTTCATTCTTCAACGTCTTCACTTTAGAGGTCTGAAATATTATACCCTCAACTTCCACATTCATCTTTTCAAAATTGAGAAATCATCAATCTCATGCAGCGACTTTAGCTTCAGTCCTAATAACATCTTTGCCTCAGAGGAGACATTTTGGAAATATTGACTCCACATCAAAGAAGGGAGCCAATCACCTTTCATATTCTTCAGGGATTGAGAAGAAGAAATCATTCCAGATAAAATGTCAGGCTGAACATTTCCATTACAATTTTCAAAAAGCCAGTGCAAACTGGGACCAAGAGTTGAGTCAGAATTTAGATCTATAGAAGTAAATATCTCTTTTCTACTTGCAAGTTTAGAATTACAAGTATCTCACTTCAAAGATCTAGCTTTCAGGATCTTGAGAGATTTTATTCCATCAAAATTCCCTCTTCTCCCTGTATTTTCAACTGCTTTCTTTTTATTGCTGCTTAGTTTGCACTAGATAAAAATATATCCAAATGGCTCCCACTTGAATATAAATAAATGTTACTCTCTTAACCCCATCTTTTCTTCTTAATCCTGCTGTGTCTTTCTCATTACTTTTCTGGTATAGTCGAATGAACAAGTGGCCTACTTTCAATATCTCAATTTTGTTTCCATGTGCTTTCTCTTTTTACCTCACAAAATCTGCTGCCCTGATATTTACAGACGTCTTCTAGTTGTGAAATTCAAAGGATAATTTCTTCTCTTATTTATATTTGAGTCTGTTTACCACTCTCACTTACTTTCAACATTACCCTGCCTTTCATGCAAGATGTGTTTCCCTTTCTTTCCCTGCCTTTCTAACTCTTCTTCTACTGCACATAATATTATGTTTCTCTGGCTTCTGCTCTCAGTACTTTTCTTTGTACAATCTCATCACTTCTCTCGACTTCAAATTATCCCCTGTATACTTATGCTTAACAATACTGTTATTCCCAAACCCCAAACACTGCTTTGAGCTCTAAATTCATATACCTAACTTTCTACTGGATGAGTCAACCTGGATGTGAATTAGACATCTCAGGTTCAAGGTGATAAAAACTGGACTCATTCTTTCCTCAGATGCAGTTTTTCTCCATTTGAAAACTGTTTATATTATTGAGATAGCTTCCTAAGGCAGAAACCAGTATTTTATATATTTGCCTATTCCATATCCCCATCCACATTATTCATCCATTTAGTCATTCAGAGCATATGTGTTGGCTGCTCAGTTTATGTATGTACTGTGCTGGTTGCTTGGGATATAATGATAAACAAGATAAACCATAACTGTTCTCTCATGGTGCTTAGGGGCTACTGGGAAGTGGGTAGACAATGAATAAGTAACAAACAAAGCAAATGATTTTAGATAATAGAAAGTAACAAAAATATTAAGCATAGTGGAGAAAGGGTATATCATTTGTGATTAGATTTAGTTGCATAAAACAAAATCTAAAATAGCAGTGACATTATTGAAATTCATTTCCCTCTGATTGTAAAGAAAATCCAGTTCAGGGCTTGTAGGTATGGTAAAGAAAATCCAGTTCAGGGCTTGTAGGGCAGCATCATTTTCTTTAGGGACCTCTGAGCCACATTTTTTCTACAAGTCTTGTATAGAGTTTCTATTATGAACTGAATGCTTATGTCTCTGAAAAATTAACATGTTGAATGAAACCCTATGCCCCCAATATGATGATATTGGGAGGTGGGGCCTTTGGGCAGTAATCAGAATTAGATGAGGTCATAAGAGTAGAGCCCACACAAGTAGGATTAGTATTTTTATGAGTCATGAGAGATTTCCCTTCCTATCTGCTCTCAGCCATGTGAGGATACAACAAGAAGTTGGCAGTCTACAACCCAGAAGAGGATTCTATTCAGAACCCAGCCAAGCTGGCACCCTGATCTCAGATTTCCAGCTTCCTGAACTATGAGGAATACATTTCTGTTGTTTATAAGCCACCCAGGCTATGGTACTTTGTTATAGTAGCCTGAGCTGACCAAGATAGCTTTCAACTCAAGATCACTTCTCAGTTCATGAAGGTGGCTGGACTTCAGCCATTGAGTCTAAGTTACAGGCAGCAGAAAACAAAACTCAGAAGAGGAAAAGGAGGCACATACCAAAGAAGTTGACACCTTTTAATAATATTCCTGGAGACTCCAAAAATCATGTTCATTTAATTCTAGTTGGCTACATCATGCTGAAGGGGATGCCCTCCTTTTGGCATTTTCATTGCTGTTTCAAATGAAATCGTGTTATTAAGGAAGGCATGGGGAAAGAATGGGGATAGGCAGATGTCTCTGCAATGGGTGGCTATTGATTAGCCTTAGCAGGAAGGGCCTTTCTGAAGGAGTAGCATCTCAGCACATGGTTTTGATCATCACATACTATTGATTTCAACTGTTTGCTAGTCTCTATTCCCTATTCTCCTGCCCTCTATTAGTAAAGGTCCTAGCTACCCCTCCTCTCTCTTACAGCATCTTCTCCCTAACTAGTCTCATGTCTCCAGTCTGATTACCAGTGAATCAATTTTCCATGGTGCTGCCCTAGAGCATTTTGAAATACAAATTTGATCCTTGAACTTCCTTGATTAAAATCCTTTAACGCTTTCCATTGATTCAAGGCAATATCCACAGAACTTCTTCATGAAAATCTCCCTGACCACGCAATATATTTTTTTCTTCTTCTCTCACTAAATTCTGATTTCTAGGCATGAATAATGGCTTTAAAAATGTGTGTGTTTATCATCCCTCCCAACAACTATTTAAAGTTTTTGACCTTTCTTCCAAGTATACCCTTCTCCCATCCAACTATTTCCATTAAAAAAATACACATTTATTCTTTATAATTCACTCAATGTTTTTAAGCTCTTCCTGAATATCACACTTTCGTGCCATGTCCCTATTTTTTTTTTGTTTTTTTTCAGTACGCGGACCTCTCACTGTTGTGGCCTCTCCTGTTGCGGAGCACAGGCTCCGGATGCACAGGCTTCGCGGCCATGGCTCACGGGCCCAGCCGCTCCGCGGCATGTGGGATCTTCCTGGACTGGTGCACGAACCCATGTCCCCTACATCGGCAGGCGGACTGTCAACCACTGCGCCACCAGGGAAGCCCCCCATGTCCTTATTTTAAACATACAAACCATTGCTGAAGCTCCACTACTTACAGTTATTCTTAATTTTGATTGTTCTATTGATATTCCATCATAAGCTGCAAGCTATCTGATAGTAGAGATTGTGGCTTTATTTCTGGATCCAATTACCTCTTCCTAAGACAAGCACATTTTGAATACTTAGTAAGGTTTTCCTGAGTGAATTAAACTCATTAACCTCCTAGGCTGAAAATTTTAAAATTATTCTCTGCTAGTATCCATCTCTTAGTTATGGCATCACTTTCTATTTATGCTATCTCTGCAGCTCATTTTCATCCGTACTATTTAATAATTTCTACGTCAGCTGTCCTTTTCTGGCCATGTTCATCACATATTTGAATCTTTACAATATTATAAATTGATTTCCTTTCCTTTATTTTCTTACCATATTGATTGCTTTTACCTGCCATTGACACAACACAGATATTACCATATCATGGTACTGGCACCAAGTTTAAATAATCCCCAATTTTTCAGTTAAGTTTATTTACTGTAGCATGAAATTTACAAGTTTTCAAGAATTAGTTCTATCTTCTTTTAAGGCTTATATTTTATTTTCACCTCTGCTACTCCATCTACATTTTGGTCTTTGTCCATAGGGACATCTCTAGGAAGAAGGCATCACTGAGCATGAGGCATTCTGTCAGAGATGTCAGTTTCGTGGATGGTGTGGTACACTTTGGGGATGTGAGTGAGGCCAGTGGCACATAAAGCAGATGACCCAAAAGGGTCTGAAAGTTTCATGGGAGACTGAACTACCAGGTAGACATGACAGCTGGTTCCAGCAATGTATTCTTCCACTAAAGCTTCAACTGGAAGGGATGAGGTGGGAGCAGGGATTTCTAGTCTGAAAGTGAATTCAGGGATTGTTCTATTATGTGATGCTAAGATAGGGAACCCAGGTCTAGGACTGAGAGGGAAGAAAAAAAAACCTAAAAAAGATAATTTAGCAGATAGATTTAGAAGTGTTTGGTTTTGATTCTTTTAAAATCCCATTGCAAAGTGTTTGCAGATTTTAAAATACTATTGCTCTAACTTCTTTTACGGATTCTTTTATAAGAACTCATATATAGTTATTAAGCACATAACTATTCCCTACAACGTTAATTTTATTAATCCTCTGGCAGCATTGCATTCTATAAAAAGCATATGCAATTAAAAGGAAGTTGTATGTGAGGTATACTTTAATGTATTGCAGTATGTGTGAAATGAAATAGTCTCTTAGTAAAAGATATCCCCAGGAATCTAAGAGATTATACACCTGACTTTTCTTTTTTGGTAGCAGAGTATGCTTTGCCTTGTGAATAGGAGAAAGAATCCTCTCTCAATTCTCCCTGGAGTTTTTGCTTCATCCCATAGCAGCAAAACATCATCTGTCTCTCCTAAATTGTCAGAGTGATCAAAATGCTTAAAATCATACCCCTCCTTCGAAATCAAAATTAAATATTACCTCCTCCATGAAGTCATCCCTAACCTCATCAGCCAAACTAACCTCACCCACTACTGTTGTCCCATAGCATTTGGTTTGTAGGTACATTTTGAAATTTACCGAACTCTATCTTAATTGTATTTAGTTATTCCATATCGGTCCTCCTCACTCTGCGGTAGTCTTTAGAGCTTCAGTTAGAAATATCTAGCTCAGTGTCTTCCATTAAGTCTAGTGCGGTGTCTAGCACACAGTTTTTGCACTGAGGCAGTGCTCTGCTGGTTAGACACCTGGGGTCTGGGGCTTGATTGAATGAGGGTGATTGCTGACTCTGCTCTTTTCTAGCAGTGCAACCTTAGGCAAACTACTTAACCTTTCTGTTCCCTGAGTTTCTTTATCTCTAAAATGGGGAAATATGGATGCATATCTAGTAGGATTGCTGTGCAGTTAAAAATGAGATAAATGGGCAGAGTTTTGTGTACTTAATAAGTAGTCCCTAAATATTACCTATTGTTATTACATGCTTGGTGAATAGATATAACATTTAGGAAACCGAATTTAAATATACCTTCTTTCTATCTTTTAAGGCTAAACTCAAGGCTCAGTTTATGTTAAAATTTTCTTCGATACTGACTCTATAAAATTATTTTGTTTCACTGAGCTCTTCTAATGTTTACAGCATGGACCAACAAACTAAGCATTTAATTATGAACTGCTGTGTCCTATTCTCTGATTATTTGGTGTTTCCTCCCCCTTTGAATATTGTGATACAGGTTCTGTGACTCAGTTGTAGCTAAACTGGGACTGTACTAGGCAAACTCAATTGCTATCTGGCAATTGAGCAGAAAAAACAAATAAGGAAGTTTGAGTTTGGATGCTTTTCCATTTCTTCCTCTTTCCCCCTCAGTCTTCTATATCCTCATAAGTTCAAGCCACATATATTCCACTTTGGGACATGGTGTTCTCTTGCTTAGCAACATGATCAAGCTTGAAGACAATCCATTCTCCCACTAGCTATCTATGCTGTATAACACAGGGAGCTCTGCTCAGTGCTCTGTGATGACCTAGTGGGTGTGATGGGGGAGAGTGGGAGGGAAGTCCAAGAGGGAGGGGATATATGTATACATATAGCTGATTCACTTCATTGTACAGTAGAAACTAATACAACATTGTAAAGCAACTATACTCCAATAAAAAAATAAAAAAATAAATAAAAAAGACAATCCATTCTCTCCCTTGTGTTAGAAAGAGCATGTCACAAAATAACATCTCAATGTTGGAAAGAATGTTACAGTTCCATCATTAACTTGATACTGTGCTTTCTGTGAGGGGGACCCTCTGCCAGTTTACACCACATTCCCTTTTGAATTTTAATTCCTAGAATATTTCTGTGTGGATTAAACTGATATTTGTTTCCCCCAAACATATATACCCTGATCTATTTTCTGCATTTCAGAGCCATGCAGAATATAAGTTCAATCTTCTGTGACATGTTAAATTTGATATTGGAGCTAGTTCTTAGGTTCCTCCTGAATTTTTGTATCTCCAGATTGTAGAAAAAATGAACGTTGGATTCTTATGAGTAAAATCCTGGTCACTTTCCTTTGCATATGCAGCATTAAATTAATGTGTGTATAAAATATTGCATTTGAATTGAATATCAGTCTCCATCTATAACATGTCTGTGAGAATGCAGCCTAGAATGATTATCATTATTGTTCTGGACAGTTTATTCCAATTAATACAACCTAAGAAAATGTGTCACTGTCTTTACTTTGTTTCTATGTTTGCTTGTTTTAGCACCTTTATCATTTAGGTGATTCATACTGAGTATGTAATCAAAATATTAGGTTGTTTTCTCTAAATGCATTACTATATCTGCACCAACCGTTTCAAACCATAGGGGCATAAAATAACAGATGTTTATTTAGCTCACCATTTTGTGTTGGCTAGGCAGTTCTTCTAGTGTAGTCTGAGCCAACTTGGCTGATCTCTGCTGGGCTCATTCATGGGATGTGGTTAGCTGGTGGGTTGGCTGGTGGTTGGCTGACCCAGGAGTGCTTCACTCACATGTCAGGCACTTGCTGGATTGTGGAGCAGGGCAGCAGAAGGCTTATGCCTTATGTTTCTCGTCATGTACATTTCTTCATATGACAGTCACAGAATACTAAAATTAGCAAGAGTGGAAGCTGTTCAGCCTCTCAGGCTTAGGCTTAGAAATAGCACAGCATCACTTTTTCCACATTCTATGAGTTAGAGCAAGTAAGAAGGCAAGTCTACCTTGAAGAGTAGAGTAATGGCTTCTACCTCTTGGATGTGAGGAGCTACAAAACAATGTGGCTTTTTTTGCAAACAAATACACTTAGTATCTTATGCTTCCACAAAAACTGTGAGTGCCTAAGACAAAGGTTTTAAAGTTAAACATTATGTATAATTATTTCATCTTAAAAATATTTTATATTTCCATTTAAGCCATGCATCAAAACATTCCTCTATGTTACATACATTACAAATCAGCCAACTATGCCACACATATGATTAACACAGTTGTTTAACAAAGAGTCCTAAGCATGCCCCCAGAGAACTTTACCCCAGAGGCTGGTAGCCTTTTTTATGAGATTAATTTTTCAAATACCTACCAATCTATTTAGCTATGTTCCCTCCTGTTTTGTATTTATCATAATTCCTTTTTTTCCCCACAAATACTCCACGAAAAATTGTGTCATGTCTTTCTCTGGGTACAAAACATCTATTATATATATTATAGATTATATACTTTATACACGTGTACATATATATATATATATATATACATTTACATGTTTTTGTACATGTATGTGTAGTGTGTGTGTAAGTCCACTTCCAAGTACTTGTGAACTAGAAAAAAATAAACGGACAGTGTAAGAACTGTGAGTTGAGTTTTATTCAGTGTCTTACTGCAGACTATGGCTGTGAGATAGCCTCTCAGACAGCTCTGAGGAACTTCTCTGGAGAGGTAGGGGAAGAGGCCAGTATATATGTGGTTTTTGCTAGGGGATACATGCAGTCAATCATACATCTTGGTAAAAAGTTACTGCTAGTCATGAGGATCAGATATTTTAGTTAATGATTTTAGTGCTTTTCTATGTAGGGGAACATGTAAGAATCTGGGTTCATTAAAATTTTTCCTGAAATATATCTAACTATCTAAGGGCCTGTTTTACCTGTTTTCCGAAAACATGGAGTGCTTATCCTATTCTTTTTTTTTTTTTTGCGGTACGCGGGCCTCTCACTGCTGTGGCCTCTCCCGTCGCGGAGCACAGGCTCCGGACGTGTAGGCTCAGCGGCCATGGCTCATGGGCCCAGCCACTCCGCAGCATGTGGGATCTTCCCGGACCGGGGCACGAACCCTTGTCCCCTGCATCAGCAGGCAGACTCTCAACCACTGCACCACCAGGGAAGCCCACTTATCCTATTCTTTATCCTGAGTTTCTTTCAGGGTGTCCTGTAGGTTAGCGACCAACCACAGTGCCTAATGACTTGATTCTTGTAGAACTGGACTGAAGGGCAACATTCTTCTGTTTATATCCTCTTCTTTTCCAAATTGTAAATCCAGTATCACACTTTAACTTTAATCCCCTTATGCTTCCTCATTTCTTTATACTATCCACATTTTCTCTTTGACCATCTACTTTCATACCATCCTTCAATTTCTATCTTCTTCTAAACAATCCACTCTGATCTCATCTTCCTTTTCCATTCAGGTTATAATACTATCGCTTCATAACTACTCCCTTAACCACTATCTAACTGCGCTTAAGGGCTTACCTCAGGCAGGCACTGTTGTATGTGCTTTAAATGTATTAAGTATTCACAATAATCCTATGAGGCATCTACTATTATTATCCATTTTGTAGAAGAGGAAACTAAGGCACAGGGAAGTTTCTTATCATTATAACTCCTAACAAATAGTGGAGCCCTACTTAAATCACTCCCTTGCCAATATCAACATTCTTTTGTCTTCTTGTCCTTCCCTGCCTTTCCCTTTTATCACTCTTTCCTAGAAAATTGCAGGTAATTCCTCCTTCCACACCTCTAGGTGACTAAGTGATTCTGGAAAATCATTCTGTAGCTATACAGACTGATTCTAGTCTCACTGACTTATATTCTTTTTTGGATGCTTAACTAAGGCAGGATCTACTTCGAAGCACATTAAGGTTGCTGGCAGAATTCATTTTCTGGTGGTCATATAATTGAGATGCCCATCTTCTTGCTAAATACCTACCAAGTACTGCTCAGCTTCTAAAGGCCACTTTTCATGTCAACAAATTCCACAGTGGTTCACGAAATGCCAGTTCACTTTTTCAAGGTCAACAGGAGAAACTTCACAGGAATTTTGAAACTCTTCTTTCAGGAAGGGCCCAATCCCTTTCAAGGTTTGAAAGGGTTGATTGGATCACACCCACCCAGCATAATATTTGGATTCCTCAAAAGCATTTGGGGACTTAATTACATATTCAAATTCCTTCCTTTGTCATATAAATTAACCTAATCATGAAAGCAAAATTAATCACATTCCTAGGCCTGACCACACCCAATGGGAGAGAACTAAAAGCAGGGCTTGTACACCAAGGGGCAGGAGTCTTGGAGACCATCTCAGAACTCTGCTTATCACACTCCATTTTCTCCAAAATAGTTTAACATGTACTTAACTTCTGATCTCTCCTTTCTATCTGATCTCTTGATCCCTCACTCTGAGTAAATGATTTTATTTCTTAGGAACAAGAATATAAAAGCCATCAAACAGGACACTCTCATTTACAAAATATGGGTCTCTAGGCTCAATTCTTACCCTTTCTCCCTTTCAGAGAAAGAGGTATCATGTATACTTTCTAAGGTTACTCTTTTTCTCATATTCTGGTCCTTTTGAATCCCAACTTTTTATTACAATTTTTACAGATTATAAATACTTTTATTTTTCTTCCAACTTTGAATACTTCCTTTTCTTTTCTGCAAACACCACTACTTTACACAAGTGTTTCTTAACTTTATTATTTTTATTATTGTTGTTGTTGTTTTTTATTGTTTTCCTCTTAAGGAAACTTTTTAGACAGTTTTTCTTAATTTTGCCCCATGAAGTTTTAATACCAAAGATATACTCTGTGCCTCTTTGAGTGTTGTGTATCTCAGTGCTTTATACACAAAAAGAGTAAGATTTTTCTCATTCCCACTCCTTCACTAAGAAACTAATTTGTCCCTTGTGGTGATATTGTCCCTGCTGAGAGTACACTGCAGCCACTTTGACCTTTCTAGCTGCTCTCCAATCCTCCTCTTCATTATGGAAATACTTGAAAGACTAAGGTCTAACTTCCCATCCATTACACAACTCCTTGTAATTTAACTTTTGCCCTTACCATTTTTATTGAATTTTTCACAAATGTCAACACTGTCTTATTCTTTGCTTAACCTAATAAACACATTTTAGTCCTTATCATATTTGAACTCTTTTTGACATTTACACTGTTGATCTTTTCTTTTCTTCTTGAAACTCTGTTCTTCCTTGTCTAGCAGGAAAGCAATGTTTCCATTGTGACTTGTTTCACTCTTTTCTCTGGACCATGTGTTTCTCTACCTTCTAGTGTTCTATTTTGGACTTCTTTTTACCTTTATATACTTTGAGAATCACCTCATCCCAGGTCTTCAACTACCACCTCTATGCTAATGATGTAACTCACTATCTCCAGTCTATATTTCTCTGTGGAGCTTCAGACATGTACACTTTCCTGATTTTCATGGCCCACAAATACTTCAGAATACTTCAGCATTCTCATCTCCACTGCTGGTTCCTGCCTATACTCCCTATGTTTGCAAATTGCATCGTTTTCAATCTAACTGATATGACAGAAAACTGAAGATCTCCCCTCTTGATTATTCCTTCCCTTTCAGTCCCCATGACAAATTATTTATAAGATAAAAAAATGACACTATCTTATCTTAATCCTTGTTCTAAATAATCTGAATCAAAACATCAACATCAACCCATTGATAGGAGTTTTTGTCTCCAATCCAAATATCCTCCAGCACATCATTTGCACTGTAGCCAGAGTCATCTTTTAAAATATAAATCTAATCATGTTACGTTTTTTTCTCAAAACCATTCAATCCATTATTCCAGAGTCAGTATAAAATGCAGTATACTTTATCAATGAACTCTCTTGCCTGTCCCATTATCTTGTTACAAAACTCATGTCTGTAAGAATTATATCATTGAGTTTTTTTATGCAGTGAACTGTTTTTATTTAGAGCTTTCAACTTACATGGGAATTTAGTCAGTTCATTGCAATTCTATCCCATTAGTGTTTGTTTTCAGCTATTTTGTTTTATTATTTTTAATTTCTCTTGTGAAACAATCCTTTCTGATAAGCCCAATTTGAAATTCCTAAACCTGTCTTCTCACCAAGGTTAAGTCTAAATTCCAGGAGTTTATTTTGCTTCATAACATGGGAGACAGACAACATATCAGGCTATATAAATATATATATATATTTTATATATATACCTTACTCTGGCTTAAGGTCCCTTTACATGTTCCTTGATGATTGTCAAGGTCATATCCATGTCCCTTAAACTCAGAAAATTTAATGTGAGGCCCACAGGGACTCTGTAAGGTGGATTCAGGTCTATAAGTTTGACAGAAAGCTCCCACAAAGCATTGTTCTTTCTAACCTACTCTTCTGTGTTAAGGTGGCTCAAGGTTCTTGACAAAGGGTCTGATCCATTGGAAGACCTCAGTTGAGAAGCAGGACTCTCAGGTCTAGATATTTATTACATAATTTTGTACTACCTCCCTGTAAATTAACTTTGGCATTCTGTTACACAATTTCTTATCAGTTACTGTCAGCTGTTAACTCACTTGATTCCCTTAAACTCTCTGAAAATCTCTCTGAAATTCTCTTAAAATCTCTGAATTCCGGTACCTCCCTTGTGCCCCAGATCAGAAGCTCTGGTGAGAGGGATTTGGATAAACTTGTAGCTGATTTTTCATTCTGATCATCAGGATTAACAGGGTCTGGAGTTTAGCCTCCACTCCATTTGATAAATCTCATACCCTGGTTAGGGGAAACAGGGGGAGGGGTACTTTCTGGCAATATGTCTGCCTGAAGGAAGTAACTTTTCTTAACCACATTAAAGGATCACATTTATTTATAAAACTCTCCTTTAAAAAAAAGTTTTATTGGAGTATAGTTGATTTACAATATTGTGTTAGCTTCAGGTGTACAGCAAAGTGAATCAGCTATATGTATACATATATCCACTCATCCACATAGTCGTGATCTAGTAATATTGAACAACTTGCAGTTTTCAAATGTACCCTGCTCTCTAGTGCTTGGGTAACTTATATACATAATTTTTCTACCCCTCTTTGATTGCTAAACAATTCCTATACCCCTTCAAAATTTAGTTCAGGGGTCATATCATTGAGGAAGCCTTTTAAAATTTCTTCTCCCTTGGGCTTCCCTGGTGGCATAGTGGTTGAGAGTCCGCCTGCTGATGCAGGGGACAAGGGTTCGTGCCCCAGTCAGGGAGGATCCCACATGCTGCGGAGCGGCTGGGCCCGTGAGCCATGGCCGCTGAGCCTGCGTGTCAGGAGCCTGTGCCCCGTGACAGGAGAGGCCACAGCAGTGAGAGGCCCGCGTACTGCAGGAAAAAAAAAAAAATTCTTCTCTCTCATTTTTGGCCCATAATTACTTCTTTTTTTAAAAAAAAAATATTTGGTTGCACTGGGTCTTAGTTGTGGCAGGAGATGTCCTTAGTTGTGGCATGTGAACTCTTAGTTGTGGCATGCATGTGGGATCTAGTTTCCTGACCAAGTATTGAACCCGGGCCCCCTGCATTGGGAGCACTGAGTCTTATCCACTGTGCCACCAGGGAAGTCCCCATAAGTACTTCTTTTATCATGGTGCCTCCCCATTTAGGGTTGTTTAAAGTATTTAGTGAGTAATATATGTGACCTGTTCAGCCACATGTTTCTGGTATATACTCAGCACTCAGTAACATAGAGCCCTATACATTTTCAGTTCACAAAAATATTGGTTAAATAGTCAATGATTAATTGGATGAATATTCTGAAATGTTATAAATCTTCACTCCAAATGTCTGTTAAAATCTTACAAAACTTTGAAAGCCTGGCTCCCATCCCATCTGTCCTCCACCAGGTAGTTTCCAACTTTTCCTCTTTCCTCTATATCTCCCTTGAAATTAATCTGTCCTTGTTCTTACTACAAAACAATTTCTGTATTCCCTGATACACTAAATATAGTCTGCTTGTATTGTTTAATTATAGATCTACTTCTCCTGCTGTCTTCTTAATTTTTAAATTGGGTCATTTGCAAGTCACATTTTTTTCTTGTTTTTTGGATAGTTACCTATTTGTATTGATTTTTTAAAAAAATGTTGAACCACCTGGGAAGGGAAGGAATTCAAGGAGCAGCCTAGAATATTCTGTATGTAGGCCCAAAACTTTCATTCCCCAAATGGGATGCAATTAGGAAGTGGGGCCTTTGGGAGATAATTAGGTTTAGATGCAGTTGTGAGCATGGAGTCCCCATGATGGGATTAGTGTCCTCATAAGAGGATGAAGAAACCCAAGCTCTCTTTCTCTCCACCATGTGAGGATTCAGCAAGAAGGCATTCATCCATCTGTAAACAAGGGTCCTCACCAAGAACTGAATCAGCTAGCACCTTGGCCTTGGATTTCCCAGCCTCCAGAACTATGAGAAATAAGTCTATTGTTCGTCGCCCAGTCTATGATATTTTTGTTTTAGCAGCCTGGACTGACCAAGATAATGAGATAATGTTTTGTTGTTTTAAGCCTCTATGTTTGTGGTAATTTGTCACACATGAGTAGCAATCTAATAAGCTATTTTTACTAAAAAGATAAGAAACTTTGTTTTCTTATTGAGACTTACATATACCTTACCTTTTGTCTGTGGCTGGCTGAAGAGCACTAAGCCCATTCCACAGAAGTGCTCTATTGGAAAATACCTATGAAACACTGCAGAGGAAACAAGGTACAGCCTTAAACATCAGGATTTAGGAGAAAAAGACATTGGCACTCACCTTAGGCTAGGCTCCATGGCACCGGGGTAGATGTGGTTTTTTAACAGACCAGTTCACTCTCTGCCCCAATGAGACTATATGCTTCTTTGCTAATGACACCATACTGAGAAGGAAAGAAGGTAATCATGTAAAGTAGCTCTACCCCAAGAAGTATTAAATGGGGCACCTATATTTATCCCTTCTCACCCCACAAAATACCTTGAAGTGACACTATGGAGAGCTCATTTTAAGCTATCTGCAGAGTGACAGTTTTCTCCTTCTGCAGGAGAAGGATAATCAGGTTCATTAATCCATTCAGACCTCCAGGGTATCATTTATTAAATTGCTCCCAATGTGCCTTATTCACTCCAAGGAAATAATTTACATACTAGGGAAATTTGACTCACTCTCAAGCATATCCCATTTTAGACAATTCTCATTTTCATTCCTTGGTAGAAGGTAATAACTTATGCAAAATATGTGCAGGCATAGATTATGCCATGCTGGGAAAATATTTAAGTATTACTTTCAGGATGCCAACAATCCATGAAAAAATATCTGTAATATATAATTCAGTGAATTTAATGAGGATTTTTCCCATGTTTTTCTTGCCCTATCCCCCTCCCCAAAAGGAGACAATTAAAAGTAATGTTATATAAAATGTTAGGACCAGGAAGTATAGGTTCAGCAACAAACAGGAGAGGAAGTCATATAAGCAACTTCTCTATTTCATTATTCTGCCTCAATCCTTCGAGTGAATCCAAGCTGAAACTAGTTTGTGTTACCCAAGCCACCTCCTAAACAGTTAATTGCACTTTAAGACACGTTGCTTCTCAAGGGAAAGAGCACTAACTGTCTTTTTTAGAGAGAAAATTCCTTGTTTTTTTGTTTCAATAATAAAATCATGTTTCAACTGATTAAGCTTTAATTTTTTTTTCTAGAACAAGAACACTCCAACGATAACAAACACTTATATGCACTACATATCATGCGCCTAGGTACTTGTTCTTTACACATCTTCAAGTATTCCTTTAAACAACCCTGTGAGGTAGATACAACCATCATCACAATTGAAAGGTGAGGAAAAGGAGTCAGAGCAACCAAATAATAAAAAACTGCTTGGGAATCTCTCCATGATGAAAAGCCTCTATTAGACTGCTTGGTTTTTTAAAATGTAAATATTTCACTCTTACAGAGCTAGCTACTAAACTTCAAACGGTGTAAATGCTAACATATTGAATGAAACAGCACATGAAAAGCTATTCAGTCCTCAACTATTACCTGCTGCCTCTAGGTGCTAATGAATGACTTCAAGTGAGAAAAATCGAGGCAGTTTCAGCCCTTCTACTAGCCAGCTGTTCCTCCCTATACCTTAGTCATTTTATCTAGTATATAACTTGATGATGCTTATAAGATCCTTTAAGCTATGAAACTCTATGTTTTTTCCCCCCAACTTTTATCTATAAATGTATATGATTTGGGTAAAAAATAAAGTTACACCCAGGAATATGTTGAGGTATGAATACCCGACAATCCATTCCCCCCACAAATATATTGCAAAGTTATAGTTTGGGGAAATATTTTATATAAGTAGAAGGATGGAGTAAATCTTTTAATATATTGAATTTGCTTCTCAGCAAATGTACCAAATATCCAAGTCCAACTGTGATTCCAAAATATTTCTTTATTCAGACAGCAAATCACAGTTTATGAAATCAATATGCTGGCCAGCAGCAGATTGAGTGTCCTGTCCCCTAAACACAGTATTTCTCTCCGACACAGCAAAATCTTAGATCAAATGAATAGCGATTGAAACTTCTAGTCCCTCTTCTGGTCTCAAAGCAGTGGTGTGCAGAATTCTGTGAGGCTCACATTACTTCCCCAGCTGCAATCGGTCATGTATTTTAATCTTAAAAGATGTAAATTGTAGGCTTATAAGAGTGAGAGCACCATGTTCATGCTGGCAGAAGCTATTTTAAATTATTTTCTGACACTGCAAAAATAGAGCTACAGAGAATTTAGCTGATGGATGGTAGGGAATTTGGAGGACAAATCAGAAAGTCAGCTGAGGAACTGGGATTTTCCTGCTGTTGTGGTTGTTCTCATTGCTATTGTTTTCCTTCCCTGAGTGCCAAGTTTTTAATTTTGATATTTGCAAGAGAATGTCAGACACGCCTGCATCATAGTTTCAGAACCTAGAATACTTCCAATAAAATAAAAAATCAATGGAATGGATGTGACTGAAACTTTTATTCTTCCAAATGTAAATAAATTACTGTTTGATAGTCAACTACACTCAACAGATATATGATGTGGGGACATGCGTTTGCACAGATTTTTTTTTGAGACTGTTGATTTTTAATATTTTCTTTAAAAAATACAAAGGAAATTAAGTCTTTAGGTCAATACAACTCAGAGAAAGAGAAAACATGGAATCTCAGAACAAAAGGAAAGTGCGTTATTGTTTAGGTTATCAAGTTCCCACCCTCTTGATACCTGTAAAGCAAGAATTTCATTCCTAAACACAGAGGAGCCTTGAATGGTGGCTGAGAAATGGTGACAGCAGGAATTGGAACTAACAAAAGAATCTTCATTGTTTTTGATTATTTGTCCCAGGATGAATAAAATCTACTCTACGGACAGATAAGGGAAACTTGTAGGAAAGGGACTAAATGTACCAAACACAGCAGTAAAAACCACTCTCTAGTAGAAGTGTGTTTTTCAAGGAATGAATGACGCAGTAATGAGGTAGCTGAACTACTACACTGCTGCCACCCCTGCCCCATCCCACGATAAATTGTATGGAAATGTAGACAGAATATCATCGTAACCCAGGCATTTGACTCGTGAGTGGGATGTCTGGGAGTTGGTGATGGAATACTGAGGAAGAGGAGGAAGCTGGTGCCAGCTAATCACATGAGCTCAGGAAAAAGCCAGTTGAGAAAAGAGGCACTGGTTGGGACTGCTACCAGGAGGGACACATGAAAAGGAGACCTTGATATTACAGCAACTTTTTTCGCAACCAGAAAGTGCATTTTTGGTGGTTTAAAGCTGTGTTGTAGATGCCAGTTTTTAATCATGTCAAAGGACTGAGGAAAAGTACAAAATAGAACAATTTTTAACAGTACAGACTCTACAATCAGAACTAGAACCAAATTTTGGCTCTTTCATTATTTCCCATGTGACACTTGGCAAAGAGCCTAAAATTTGTCAGTGCTCATCTTTAAAAATGGGAACTCAACTTCTTTTTTTTTTTTTTTTACAAATGATGCAAGATAATGCCTAAGAAGAAATCAAGCAAGTGCTTTTTGATGTTTCAAAGGAATAGAAGCTCTTAAATTCTACAATGTTGGGGTAGAATGTAGACAGGTGTAGGGGAGGAAAAATATCTTTGTCTTTCTGCCTTTCTATGTTTTTGGCTGGATCTCTGTAACAAAAGGCAAATTAACAAGGGAAAATTTATTTAATATAAAATTTATGTGACATACAAGCCTTCATAAGGAAATGAAGAAATGATTATACCTCAGTGTATTTATACTAGGTTTGATGAAGAATGGAAAGACATGGGAAAATATGATAGGACAAAACGATGAGCTAGGTGTGTAAACTGTGGGGAACTTAGCAAGGCTTTTTTTGTTCAGGTTCTCTCCGTGTTCCTCCATATTTGGAGATACTTTTCTTTCGGTTATAGAAAAGGCATTTCACATGAACCTTTATCACCTGCTTCAGGGGAAAGTCAGAGAATCCTTTCAGCAACTGCTTTTTCTCAGATTCCTTCAGCCTAAAATATTCAACATGCCAAGGTGCCATATTTTGTGGTAGCATGACCTGAACCCCATCCCAGGGGACCCATTTTTTTCAGATACTCAAGGGATGTTACAGAAAGGAAGGAGCAGCTTCCATTTAAAAGGATTTGAAAAGACTGCAGATTTGATTTCATTTCACCTTCTTTGGGGGAAGAACTTTTAAAGGCAATATTACAGAACTAAATATAATTTGAGCTTCAAAAAAGTAGTCAGGGATTCTCATTGAAAAATTTTGCCTTTGTAAATATCTGATTAAGATCAAATAATTACCAGTATTCCTCTTTAATTGTGTAACTTTGTGTTTAGAGGTGTGTAACATCCACCTTTTCTGGAGAGAAAACATCATTCCATATTTCTTTTATGTTTTAGCCAACACTCAGGCTAAACACATAGTAAGCATGCCATAACATTTGCTGAAATTAAAGGAATGATTAAACTATAGAAGGTACAGATTTTGAATATCTTACCTTAAGGAGACTATTTTTATTAACAGGCAAGAAAGGTGTTATAGATGTGATTTCAAATATCTAAAGGAAAATTCAAATACTTATTCAAATATTTATTCAAATCTTTTGGACAACTCAGTTAAAGAGTCTATAGTCATAATACTTCATAGTATTATGAGTTTTTGACTAAAATTCAAAAATTATCTTGGTGTTTGATAGAGTATAAACCCAAGTAGATAAGTATAGTTTTGTTTAAACTGCTAAATATATTAGTTAAAGTTGTCTATGATGCAAATTTCTTTAAAGTAAATTATATTTTACCATTTTTTTCTATGACAAAAAGTATCTCAGAAGATAGAGATGTAAAATGAAAAATGGGGTTGGATGTTCCTTACCAGTGCAATTATCCTGTGAAGTGTTAAAATACTTTTAGGGATTTTGTAGAACATTTTCTGAATCTGGGGTTCATTCTCACATATTTTAAAAATTAGTCATGGAGGTTGTCATTTTCTTCCTCTGCTTATACTCTATGTCACTATCCTTTGCTGACTCAGAGGCACCAAAATTCCTTAGGATGCCTTCTCATACTTATTACCATCATATATAAATATGGTTCTGTTTCAGCACCCCAAAACGCTCCAAGTCTTACCAAAGCTTCAGTTTAATAGGCCTCTACTGATAAAAACTTACATGTCAGGGGCAGCTGGTTCACATACTAAACATATCATGAGAGTCCTATGACCCTAGAAGACTGTCACATAGCGAAGGAGAGGCTCAACTGCGTATCTGATGACCTATTTGCAAAAAAATGACTTCCCCACCATGCAAGACTCAAGCTAAGACTGACTTTTCCCCATCCAAAAATGACTGACACTCATTTGAAATTATTTCACAAGACACCCTCAGCCCCATCTAATCATCATAAAACATTTTCAAACCCTGGAATATTCCAACTTAAATAACATCTGTGATGGATAATGGACTCTTAGCAGTCTAGTCAAAATCTGAGATGATTTAAAAATTCTAAGTGACTATTCTAATTCTTTATGTATGCAGTCTAAAATCAACCCAATTTACATTATGTACCAGAACACTTAACATCTCGGTTTGAAACTTTTGCATTTAGATATAGAATGACTTTGTTTTATTTTTTTAAAATGGTCGGACTTCACATTTTCTTTTGTAAAACTTACAGGACAGGGCCAATCCAGCTATCTTTTCCAAAAGGAAGAATGCCTTCACAAGAATTGACATCTACCATTCCCAAAATTGTAAAATGCCCACAGTCTCTGGATATTCACCTTGTAGACTTTAAAATGGATGAATTAAATAGATATTAATAAATTTAAAAAATCACTCTAGTGGGTAACCCATTACACTAATAATTCATAGCATACTTAATTATTTAGTAGATCATAGGATGAAAAATACATGTATAATAAAATGAATGTGACCCACATTCACATATAGAGCTACAAATACATAGAAAAAAAGCTAAAAGTATGTTTCTAACAAATACTTTATTAGGTCATAGAATTAAGTGTTTTTATTATCTTTATTTTTGATTTTCTTTAATGTTGTTACTTTTATATTGAAAAATGGAGCTTAGAGCTTAAAATATGAACCAAAGAAGATAAAGCCATTCATTACTCATAATTATGATGTTCTGGGATTTGGGATTTTAAAAATCAGAATTAATAGGAGAAAAGGTATGGTGTTTCTGATGAAATCTTTTACAGTATGGTCAACTTCTTCACCATTCATGAAATAAAATGAGGTGAAATATTACTCAGGGACATCATAGGGTCTGCTTCCTCCTCACAAAGGAAATATGGGCTGTCCAATCTAGAGAGTTCTGGAAGCAAGAATGTATACTATCTTGGAGTCTCTTTAGGACTATGTTGTTTTTATAGTCTAAAGATTCCTTCTTTTCTTTGTTTTCCTACATGGCCATGATAAAGGCCGTAGGAATTCTTGTTGGAGAGATATAGGGTATTCATGTTAGTAGTTGTTTAGATGTTATTATTTTCTTAAGCAAAGAGTTATGAAAATAAGAAGGAAGTGTTATATTTCACTTTGGAGATTATTTGCTGAATGAAGAATTCATGCTTTTAACTAGGCAGCTGTCATAGCTATTTACAAAAATGCACTCTCCTTGTAGCTTTAATTGTTAACAAAATTAACAAGACAAATACATGTTGTGCTTCACCAGTCTTTCTAAAGTATCTGTTCAAATTAACAATGTGAACTGAATGAATGCGTGAATGACTACAAGCTAAAAATAAATCTAAAACAGTCGAAAAACATGGTTCCCTAGCAAGAAGCTAATAGTTATGTACACATAAAAATACTCTTATACAAATATTTCTACAATAATCTTTTTTTTTTCAAAACAGTTTGCCATTAACTATGGTGACATCTTTTTTTATTTTCTAGCCGAGCTATGTGTGGATGCTTTGAGAATGAGATCAATTCCTTTAAGTATCAGTGCTTGGCTTTGCTAATGTGTTCAAAAACATACAGCATTTTGCTCATTAGTAACACTTGTTTTAGTGACCCTTCATAGTAATATGAAGCAACTTAATTACTTTTGAACAGTAAATTGAAGCAGAAATTCAAAGATTTTTAAATCCAAAAGTATGCTAAAGATAAAATAGATTAATGGCCAATAACATAACTGAGGCCCAAAGAGCCATGCAGCATTCATAAAGTTGCCAGATTTAGCAAATCAAAATACAGAATATCCAGTTAAATTTGAATTCCAGATAAATAGCAAATACTCCTATGACCCAAATGGGACATATTTATACTAAACAAATATTCATTGTTTATCTGAAATTCAAATACCTGCATGAACTGAATTTTATCTGGCAACCCTGGGTACACAGGGATTCTGCAGTCCCCAGTGCCAATCTACAAAGCTCTATATTCTTGGCCTATATTTCAGGCTTGGTTCTAGAAAATTATTATACTTGTAATTTAGGGGAACTCAAGTGTGTTCATTAACATACATTTGAAAGAAACCATCACCAAGATGTATCAGGTTTATTTTAATTTATATTAAAAAAATAAGTTGCTTTATGTATTCATCTCCTTTTCAAAAATTTATTGTTGTTCCCCATCACAAAATAAAGCTTCTAACCACTATAGAGCAGATTTTATTCATTAGGGTTTTAACATCAATAGGTTTAAATTGTGTTGATAACAATGATTTATTTCTTTTAATAAAATAAGCAAAATCATGTACCTATTATTGCACAATGCATTAAAAAAGCAAATCTTCTCATATTCCATGATGTAGGTTATGTCAAAAGCAAAAATGTTTTCAAATAGTTGTCTATTCATTTACCAATATATGAATAAAACATCTTACAAAGTGCATGAATTCTTTATATCCTATCCCGACATTCTATTGTTAAGCAGACATGCTTCATCCTTAAGCTTAAAGATTTAATTTGATAACTTGGATGTTTTATCTTCTGACATCTGCAAACTTCACAAAGGTCTAGTTTTTTTTAAATTATTTTTCTTTAGGTTATTTTCAAGGTGTGTAAATCTGTAATTATGCTAATGAAAGAGAAAGGCAATTCACTTTGTTCACTCACTTATATTCAATTTTATAAGATATAATAATTTACATAAAGTATATTCCAAGTATTCAAATAAAAATATAGACCGTTAATGTTGTTATTGTTTTGGAAGCATGTGTATGACATTGTTAGAAATATGAGTGCTAGAACTTGATTTCCTGGGTTCAGATCCTGGTGTTCAACTAGATGAGTGACCTTGGGCAAATTATGCAAATTTTCTATGTCACACTTGCTTAATCTGTAAAATGAGAATAATAATAATAATGCTTTTAGCTGATAGGATTGAGGTGAGATTTAAATGAATTAATTCTTGAATAATGCTTTAAACAGTGAACAGTAAGCACTGAAATGTTAGCTGGTTATCTTCATATGTTAGTTAAACCACAAGTTTCTAGGTCATTAATATACTTTCAATTATTTTACAATGAATTGCTAGTAACTACTGTAAAGATTTTAGTTGACTCAAACATGAATTAGTCTTGATTTTATCAAACATGTAAAACTAAGCCATCATACTTATTGGTTTTGAAACTCAGTAGTATACAAATATCCAATCACTTACACAGAATATTTTGAAGAGTTGTCAAAGTGTGTAAGTTCAAAGGTAAGTTAAAGCAGTTATGGAGTGCTAATTTTAGTGCAAAATCATCTATTCTTGATTGACAGTGTCTACTACATTTCCTCAAACTTAAACATTAAACAGAAATGGTGTTAGCACTCTGGATTCAAGAACTGTCATTGTTTTGGTCCAAATTTGGGTAATAAAATAGATCTTAGATGTTTTTGGGTAATGATCCCACAATAAAACTTCATATGATAACATAAAAAGCTGTTACATAGTTAACTTTTTATGGGGCCATGAAAATCCCATATTTCTTAAACTACATCAAAATTATACCAGCACAGGTTTCAAATTACATGACATCCAATCACTATGTTAGAATGATTTTTAAACTTCTGATGAGTGTAAACTACTCATTCTGGTGTGTCTTTGTGTGTGTGTGTTTCTTTCTTAAATATAGGTGAGATAAGCAAAAATTGAGGTATTTCTATATAGACATTAATAAACTATACAGACATTAGTAAATATTCAATATACATATTGAATATTTGCTCCATGTAGTTTTGGCTTATTGTTGTTGCTGTCATTGTCATTTTGATTTCCTATCAGGAGATTGTAGGGGGGATATTTTAGATGTCCAGCAAAGCTTCCCAGGTATCCAGAGTGACAAGGACACTAATATTTGATACTTCCACAAATGACTATATGGTCACTGTCTGGCATTAAAAAAATAAGTAGATAAAAGAGGATTTAGGGCTTCCCTGGTGGCGCATTGCTTGAGAGTCCGCCTGCTGATGCAGGGGACACGGGTTCGTGCCCCGGTCCGGGAGGATCCCACATGCCGCGGAGCGGCTGGGCCCGTGAGCCATGGCCGCTGAGCCTGCGCGTCCGGAGCCTGTGCTCTGCAACGGGAGAGGCCACAATGATGAGAGGCCTGCGTATCGCAAAAAAAAAAAAAAAAAAAAAAAAGAGGATTCATTATACTACTGATAGTGACTGGTTCTGCCCCAGACCACTCCAAACATCATCAGAAACTTCAGAAGAAATAACCAAGTATCATAACGTATGAACCAATCATGAACCCTCCTTTAAGGGACTCTTAAGACTTACTCCATCTCTCCTTATGCCTGTCTTTTTGAACCACAATCAGAAGTCTAGGTCTCTCAGATAATCCTGCTCTATTCATATCTTCTAAATCCCCTTGTTTGACCTAGTCCTTGTCTTGCCTTTCTTGAATATGCGGAAAACATTTTATTTTACCCTCTAGCATGCCAGATCTGTGACCAACAACGTTATCTTTTTGTTTTTCTTCTCTATCTACACTCTTTCTCTAGGTCATTTCGTCTATATTTAACTTCACTCTATGTATTTGTGACCCTCAAATATATATATCTACCTCTAATGCCTCCTCGTGATCCAATTGTATATATAAAACTTACTGCATAATTGTTATATTCAATAGTTGTATGTCTGAATCACCACAAAATTAAATGTCAACAATTCTTGATTTCATCTACCAAATTTAATCCTCCATCAATTTTTCCCCCTATTTTATCTATGTGCCCTACCTAAATTCTAGGATCCTTCTCTCTTCATCTCTAATGTTACGACCCTAATGCAAAGGGCCCTGCTTGCTTTGTGAATGACCATTTAGTGTAGGAAACAGTATACAGTACACAATAGTTACTATGCAAATATTTTCAAATAAAAGAGAAATTTCACAGGTGTCTTTAGAATTTTTTTTTAACAATAAGAGAAATTAGGGAATTGAGACTCTTCAATCTTTTGTTGATATGCATTAAGTTGCAAGAACTAACATGGGTAAATCTTTAAGAATACTGTTTAGTAACAGTGGGTTAAGAGGTATACAGTCTAAGGTTTTGTATGACAACCTAATTTTGATATAAGGAATTCAGGTTTTTTTCATCACTTCTGCAATTTTTCGTGTGTTGGTTCTATTACTGTTATAAGATAACCATCACAGTTCCCAGTATCACATCCTTATGTAACAATGACCCAAACGAGAAGCAAAAAGGTGATGCAATGCTCTTTCTTCTTGCAGTATTGTACTAAGAAGAGCCTGCTAGTCTGTGATATCTAAATGATAACTCCTTGATATAAGTACCCTTTGACCCAGGGATGCTTACCAAGGTCCTCTTACTTGCCTCTCCTCCATTCCTTCCCTCCTTAACCAACATGCTAGGTACCCCTAGCATGTGTTAGGTTGATCAAATGATCCTATGACATGCTGTGGCAAATTTAGGAAAACAAATTTTATTTTGGGGGATTCCTATGACTTCCAATTAGATTTCATATACAGTTGAACTCATACTAAATGTAGCCCCTCTCTAATTAACAAAGAAATTCTTCTACTTCTTTAATTCTGCTGCTTCTCCAATGACCTTGTAAGCACCTGGCTGGTGAAGCCCTCCTTCCCCACTGGTGTGAGCTTTTATAAACTTTGTTCTCAGGGCTTCCCTGGTGGCACAGTGGTTGAGAGTCCGCCTGCCAATGCAGGGGACACGGGTTCGTGCCCCGGTGCGGGAAGATCCCACATGCCGCGGAGCGGCTGGGCCTGTGAGCCATGGCCGCTGAGCCTGCGCGTCCGGAGCCTGTGCTCCGCAACGGGAGAGGCCACAACAGTGAGAGGCCCGCGTAACGCAAAAAAAAAAAAAAAAAAACACAAAAACTTTGTTCTCCTTTGCTTAATGCTGGTCATATCATTAGTGCAGCCCTCCAATAAATTCCTGTGTGGATAACAGTGAGACTGGTGATTTGGTCCCTCTAGGGTAGATAGAAACAATTATTCTCACTTTTTCCCACTATAATCAAGAAGAACAATTCTACTTCAAAGGTCCTCACTAGATTTTCCTTATTTCTCATTGTCTATATTGTATGTTCACTCTGTGCCAATAAATGGCAAAGGAAACAAGATTGTCATGACTGACTGAGTCTGATCATGACTAGTCTTTTAGGGCTGATCAATGGGCAGGAAAAAGTACTGTTGGTTAAATAACCAACAATGTCTGCTGCAATTGCCATCTAACAAGAATTGTCAAATTTAGCAAATAAAAATACAGAATTCCCAGTTACACTTGAATTTCAGATCAACAACAAATAATTTTTAGTATAAGTAAGTAAATAGAATTATTTAGCACAAGTATGTAAATATATACTTATACTAAACATTATTCATTTTGATGTGAATTTCAAATTTAACTGGACTTTATGTATTTTCCCTGGCAAACTCCACAGTTTCTTAACCAAACTGTGAGGCAAATATTTTTTATTCTTGCATCCTAGGTGACCTTTGGAGGTCCTTTCACTCCATGAAATATTTGTCACCCAGGTAAACCAAAGACTTTATATTGACACTAAAGTTGAGGCTCCCTCCTTAGTCCCCTTTTCAGGCATTCCCTCTGCTTCTATTATTTTGTATGCAGGTATTTTCCTTCTATCAAAGGCAGTGTGGTGTTGGGAAAAGAGCTTAGGAATTAGTTTCAAAACTAGAACTAATTTCAAACTTGGTTGAACTGTTATCTATGTGACCAGGGCTATGTCACTGCTTAAAACACATTTGAGTTGATATGAGATTAAAGTAGTTTAAGATATTTTTAGAAGACACCATAGGAATTGATTATATTGTTATTATGCAGTAAACACATACCAAGGAGCCTTCCATTCTGAAGGCTGATAATCAGAGAAGTTAATTTTGCCACAGTGTTAAGTGTTTTCTACTCACAAGATGTATGTAGGAGCTTCATGAAAAAGCAACTGTGCTAATATTGACACAGAGGGCATTTCAGACCTCATGGTAGCTTCTAGTTGGCAATGTTGTCAGCTATCTTATCATCTCTTAAAACCCACAAAATTTCAACGGTTGCCTTCTCTGCTTCTGCATTGTATGTTCCACCACCTGCTTTCCAAGAAATAGTACAACCATTTAATTGTTACAAGGAGAATCATGTGACCAAATTCACATATTGTAGAATTCCCAACAAAGGCACAAGGAACCATGATACCAAAGTTTGCAGATGTTTCTAACCTCATTCTGTAATATTTTGTAACAAGGAGAGCTTTGCAGGGCTGATTGGCACTTCAGCTAATATTAGTGAACCTATCCTCTCAGAATATATTATCTAAATTTTTCCTCAACACAGGTGTAAATGAGTATTCTCTTTTTTCAAGGAGCTCTTACAGATGGCTGTCAAAGGTATTAGTATTTAGCTGAATTTCTGTAACCACAGCAATGAAGTGGGTGGGTATGATCAGCCTCTTTGACTCACCTCATCTAGCTGCATCTAAGCTCTATAATTAAAAAAATAAAATAAAGAAAGAGACAATTTTCCTCGTGATCCATGAAGAAATTTGATGTAAGCGTCAGATGATTTAGGTTCAAAATGACAATTTGGAAAAACAATGAACATTTAACATAAGGGAAATATAGTTAATTTTGTATATAGTCATCCAGAAACACAAGTTTACACTTGTAGTTTTACATACTTTGAGAATTTATGCTCTCTGTTTTTAAAAAAAATTTATATGTTTTAAGGCTGTATTAAACCTTCACATATTTTTATCTTAAACACATAGCTAAGGACAAACCTATGATAGCCATTAAAAGAGTATAATAAATAAGCAGAACATAGAATTTTTAGGGCAGTGAAACTACTCTGTGTCATACTGTAATAGTGGATACATGCTATTGTAAGTTTGTCAAAACCCATAGAATGTACAGTACCAAAGGTGAACTTTGGGTGATAAAAACATGTCAGTATAAGTTCATTGATTGTAACAAATGTACCATTCTTTTGGGGGATGTTGATAATGGGAGATGCTATGCATGTGTGGGGCAGGGGGTATATGAGAATCTCTGTACCTTCTGTTCAAGTTTGCTGTCAACCTAAAGCTGCTCTAAAAGATACAGTCTATTAAAAAGAAAAGAATACAGAAATTATTTTGTCATCTTCAATAACTTGCCTCATATCATAAGTATAGACTTTGGCATATTTGACAAATGTGATTCTAATCACCCAAAATGTCATATAGATATTAAAAATGTGAAATCCTTATTTTTGTAAAAACATTGAGGTGAATATATTGGTAGGTTAACTCATAAGACATCACAAAGTAAAATGCATTCTTCAACTTTGAAACAAAAGATGTTTAAAAAATAAATTAGCAGTAGTTTGTAGGGCAGCATTCAACCTTCATAGAATATCCATTACAAAATACGAGTTCATTTTTAGAAGACATAAAAAAGCGTCATTTATATTTTACTTCTAAAATATTATTTCCAAGGATAGTGTTGGAAAATTGAATTTTTCATTAGGGTAAATGCTCACAAGACATATTTTTCTACACATATAAACACCATCTAAATTTAGTGCCAGGCTGCCATTACTTTTCTATTCAGAACCAATAAAATGAATTGGGATCATTTCCTCTCAAAAAGTATGAAAACGCAAAACATTAATTTACTCTCATTTATTCTTCTAATTTAAGATCGCTAAAAATGACCCTTTGCCTTCATTAAAATTGGCTATTTAAATAAATATTGCAATTAAATTCTAACCACTGAATGTCAATTACTTTCAGATTAGGAATGAATTTATTTAGATCACTAGGGAAATTGATCTTGTATGGCTTCTCAAACACAGTAAGATTTCAACATTTGTCTTGTTTGGATCAGATGAGGGTCTGGCCAGGCACATTCCCTTTACTAATTTTCTTTTCTAGCCTTAAAAATTATATTATATTTGTGGACCTGGTGTTTTAATACATTTTTGTGTATATGTACTGCTTCAGTAGTCTAAGCATAAATTAAAACATAATCACATTTCTTGACACTTGTTTACAACAACTTTGATAACGTTTTATCCTTGGAGAGTACAATGATATTAAAGCATTGGTTCATTTATGGTTTAATAGAATTTTTTTGGAAAATATACTTAAAAATATCTTTAACAAGTTGATACTTTCATGAGGCAGTTACAAATAGAATATTTCTTTAACACAAGCTTTTTAAAAAATCAAAATAATATTTCTTAAAGCTAATTATTTTCAGAAAATGCCTTAGTATGTGTTATGAAAGTTGGATTAAATAGTGAACAAAACACAATTTCTTTTCTGTTGTTATAAAATGTTCACTTTATACAAGATTAATATTCAGGGAGTTCTAGAAGATTAAAAGTAAAGCACAGAAGAAAATAACAAAGAGTGGGATGGAAAATGAGATTCAAGAAAATAGAAAAAGGAAACTAGCTCAATTGGGGAATGGTATTTCAATTTAGAAAAAAAAAATATTTGCAGTGATAATTTAGTATTTTAAAATTCTGTTGACCAGTATCTATCAGCTAAAATATATTTTAGTTGTCTCTGTAGTTGTGACTTGTTATATAAGGTGTGTTCCCTGCAAGTAACTAAAAACCCAAAGTCAAAATAGCTAAAAAATAAAGGTGTTTATTATCTCACATAATAAATTCTGCTGGTGAATTCATATCCTAATAATGTCACTAGAAACTCACGTTCTTCCCATATTTTTATACTGTCAGCCTCAACAGGTTTGTTACTTTACCTCTTGGTCCCTCTACTGCTACTTCAGCTCCAAGCATCACAACCACGTGCACTAGTGTTCAGACACCGATAAAAGGAGAGAAACACTTTTCTTTTGGCCTCTCTTTGTTAATAACTAAAATATATTTCCTAAAAGCCCAGAAAATTTTTCCAACTTGTCAATACCGATTCCCCATTGGTAGGAATTGTGTTGCATTACCCAACTAATTTAATCATTGGAAAGGGAGATTAGAATTATCATCATTGATTTAGATTGATTAGGATTCACTTCAATGGCTAGGGCTGAGAATAACTTTTTCTTGAAGCATGTAAAAAATCATGGATACACAAAAAAAATCAGGGGACAGTTAACAAGGGAGAAGGAAATTACCATTGGATAAGCAACATCAGAGTCTACTGCTATGCACATGTAAATCATGCCATTAATCAAAAACATCAATAAAAAAACAAGTCAAAAGTATAAATGAAAAAAAATACATCTGTTACTCGATATAATCATTTTGCCATGGCATATCCTAAAGATCAAATCCCAACTCCAACTTTACTTTATATTGCATTATTGAAGTATGGTGATTTAAACTTCTGTGTTCAGGTAAGAACACTTTTCTTCCTAATCAGAGCTTATCCAAAGTTGTCAATTGTTTGAGATGTGTGGGCCCAAACTACTTTTAAGAATTCAAATATTGGTAAGCAAAAAATTAAAAAGAAAGAGAAGAAACTAGAAGCAGTCACTTTCTCTAGCAGAGAACCTCTTTCCTCCTTAGTTTGCATTACATGTCACGATCTCTTCATCTCCTTTAATTTCATGTTATTCTATTCTACTCCCTTTGTTTCCATGCTCCCTTCTGCTCTTCTCTCTTCCCCTCTCCTTTCCTTTGCAAATGTATTTGTGCCTATGGATGTACAAGGCACTGTGCTGGACCTGTTACAGAGAAAAGAACACTGCACTGGTAAAGTTCTCAGAAGATAACACAGTCTCAAGACTCATCATCTTCAGGACATAGACACGTATGGAACCATATAAAATACAGGGCAGAGTATCATAGGAACGAGGAGAGAGAGCTTTTCTGAGTAGAAGATAAAGGCTATATTAATAAAGTAACATTTGCTTTGAACAATTGTCTAACTAATATTTTTATCTATAGCACCAGAACAATATAAAAATAATAATAATGATAATAACGGCAACATGATGTGGAAAGGAGAATTATTTCAGTACTTTATGTGCCAAACATTGTACATGTACCATCTTATTTAATCCTACAATTATTTGGATAAGTTAACACTTTTCATATTTTACAATGGAGGAAAGTTATAGGCAAGAGGGCATGACATCTTGTCAAGTATAAGGTTAGTATCTCGGGGAGGTATTCCAAAGTTGATATTCCTGTCTATTATACTTTTCTGACTCCCATGATAAGTATTCAGTCAATGTTTGTAATTAAGTCTGTTGGGATCTATTATATCAATTAACACAAAGAAACTATTTTCTGGAACAAGGTAGTTGTTTATCTTCTCATCTGCCAGGTATGGACTACTTCCCTTTAGAAATTTCCTAATGCAATAAAAGTGACATTTTATTGTTAAAAGCCACTGCCATGAAGAAAACATGACTTACTTAAAGGAAGAAGTCTAAAACTGCTGAAAGTGTAGCAAAAGCTAACGGTGAGGGCTTCCCTGGTGGCGCAGTGGTTGAGAGTCCGCCTGCCGATTCAGGGGGCGCGGGTTCGTGCTCCGGTCTGGGAAGATCCCACATGCCGCGGAGCGGCTGGGCCCGTGAGCCATGGCCGCTGAGCCTGTGCGTCCGGAGCCTGTGCTCCGCAACGGGAGAGGCCACAGCAGTGAGAGGCCTGCGCACGGCAAAAAAAAAAAAGAAAAAGGTAAAGGTGAAACACAGTTCCTAGGATTATCTATGTCAGAAACAGTGAAGAACTTTTCAACTTGAAAGCATGGTTTACGTATTTTGACAATTTATTCCAGGTGGTTTAAAAGAACATATGTTCCATTCATATTTGTGACAACTTGAGGCTAAAGTACAAAATTAGAATGAACACTAAAATATGTTAATATAAAAAGTAACAATACAGCAGTTTCCAGCAGTAACTGTCAAAAAATGTGAACGAGTCTATCATTAAAGGCCAAAGTTTAAAACATAGGTTTTCGAGTGTGTTCTGAAGGTAATTCACCTGATCTCAGACCTTAGACCTTTCTCAAGGTTAAGATTTGGTATGGAAATTATTCTGGTGAAATAATAGTCATTATAATAATTAATTGGTTAGTTAATATGAGTAAGAGACCCAGCTAGGAATAATGCATAATTCCTTTATTTATACTTCTCACAATAATCCTGTAAATTAAGTAGGAATATTTTCCTCATTTTAGAGGTTAAAAAGGTAAAGTTTAGAAAGAATGAATTTTGGCAAAATCACAGAGATTATAAATTATGGAACAGGAATCAGAGCCCAAGTCTAAAGGATTATAGACCCTAGATCTTAACCATCTTAAGTTTCTTGTTTTATAAAAATCAGAGTTCTCACAAATTCTCATTCGATTTACCCAAGAGTTCTTGATTTCTATGAGAAAAGAGAAGGCAGATACTGACATTATCAGCAGCCCTTGTCTCACCTCTGCTTATCTATATGTCTCTTTTTCTCCAACAAATGTGATCAATTACATAAAGATTGCTGAGGCTTAATATCCTTTCCAGCAGTGTTTGTCCCATATTTGGAAATAATATTTCAAATACAAACATAAATGATTCAATTTACTGTGTGCCAGCTATTTGATAGCCAACACATATGTGTCAACTGTAATTTCTTTTTTAAAACAGGTGAATATTAACATCCCTTTTTTGACAGAAAGGCAACAAAAGACTCATTTGGATTATGTTGCTCAAGGTTACGTGGCCTAATGCAACATTATTTCAAAAACAGTTTTGAGGGTGCAAACTTTTTTTACTTGTTGAAATTAAAAAAGTTTTTCTAAACACCAACAATGCAATTTTGCTAAAGTTACAATTTTGGAAAATTAACTAGCCTCAAGACCACTCCTGGCCTTTCCATCAAGTGCATCTGGGTCTCCACCATCTCAGTGCTGCCTGCATTTCTCCCAGTACTTGGGGTCAGGTGAAGGGGGGTAAAGAAGATATTTTAAAGGACTCCTGGAATATAGAGCCCAGGGGAGTCCTGGGTGAGGCCCTGGGCTCCTTGAATGCTGTGTAGAGTAGCCTCTCTCTATCCTGCCCGCTGCCCCCCCAAGCTCCCTTTTGGCCTCCTCAGGTTTGATATCTGAGAGGTTTGATTATCCAGAGGAAATTAAATATTTTATATCAAAATATATTACAGTAAATATCACCAAATGCTTTCCTTTAGCACTGTTCCAAGAGTTAAGCTCAAGCACCTCAATCTAGCTCTGGGCTAGTTTGTGAGATTTCATTTGCTGCATAAAGTGGCCTTGTTTCCTGCCACCTGGAAAGGTGTAGGCACTCAGTCTTAAAGCTTATCCTGCCTCTTTCCACTTGGCCACGTTTCTTCTCCTTCACTAAGAGTTTTCAAAACCTTCACACATGGGCATAAATGAAGTGTGTGAGATGTTTTTCTTTATATCAAAACACATCACGTTGTAATTGAAGAGTTGGTGCATCTAGAAACTGCAACCTGGTTCAGGAAAGAAAAGGTAACTGAATTTTTCAGAGTATCAATCTAACAACCATTAGGGGTATTCTTCCTTGGGAATACACAGCATAAGGAGCACTGCTTTGTTTTGTTTTTGCTTTTTAAACAATTTGAAAGAAACTGAAATTGAAAACAATCAATTTAAAAATTTTCGGGAGTTCTCTGGTGGCCTGATGGTTAGGACTCTGGGCTTTCTCTGCCATGGCCCGGGTTCAACCCCGGTCGGGGAACTGAGATCCTACAAGCTGCATGGCCAAATAAATAAATAAAATTAAAAAAGTAAAATTCTCACATGGTAACAAGTAAGGTTGTTTTGTATCATTGAATTTTAATGATATTAAAACTGTTTAGGTAGACACTGACCTTGATGAAAACATAAGGGTAATTTTGACATAAGGACTCATTAATAAAGTGTTATTCTACCAGTTAAGCCTGTAATGTCTCTTGATCACCAAGGGATAGTTCATTAAATTAAATGCCGCTATAGAAAAATGAAGCTGTTGATGAGATGAAATGTTCCAAAATAGCATCATAGGCTAATATTTTGAATACGAAATTCATATTTTATGTGTATAAATAATACAGTAACTCCAAGAGGAAGAATAAAAACTTCACCTCCATTATTTGGATACTTACTTTGCATAATAGCCATACATTTAGCAATTGAAGTTTAAATTTGCATTTGGATATTGAATGATATTGTCAAATAAGTGTTTATTTTCTGTTTAAATTTAAAACTTGCCTATCCAAGTTAACTTTCATTTCATTTTTTTTGACCAAGAGCTCTTCCAATATCTAAGCTCCATTCTATTAAACAAAATGTGAGCACCATTCGCTTTTTTTGGGTCTCTTTTTATCTACATTATATTTAACCACACAAAAAACAGTTTTTAAAACTTGTGTTATTTGGTATTTTGAAGTGCTTTCTCTCTACCCCTCATGGTTGTGATATGTTACCTTTCTATGATGAATGAAATATTCTATATTTCTGTGCTCTTCTATTTGGTAGCCACTAGTCACATGTGGCTTTTTGGCACTTTAAAGGTAGTGAGTGCGACTGAGGAAAAAATAGACACATATGGCAAGTGGCATTAGAGAATGCAGGTATAGACTATAATATATATACCTTTTTTTTTTTTTTTTTGCCTCTCACAGTTGTGGCCTCTCCCGTTGCGGAGCACAGGCTCCGGACGCGCAGGCCCAGCGGCCACGGCTCAGGGGCCCAGCCGCTCCGCGGCATGTGAGATCTTCCCGGAGCGGGGCACGAACCCGTGTCCCCTGCATCGGCAGGTGGACTCTCAACCACTGCGCCACCAGGGAAGCCCATATACCTTTGATACATATATACAGATGGTCCTGCACTGTCGATGGTTTAACTTATGATTTTTCACTTTAGCATGGTGCAAAAGCAATATGTATTCAGTAGAAACAATACCTTGAATTTTGAATTTTAATCTTTCCCTGGGGCTAGTGAGATGCAGTACCATCTCCTCTAGTCATGCCGGGTAGCAGCAGAGAGCCACAGCTAGAATCAGTCACATGATCACAAGGGTAAAAACCAATACATATAACCATTCTGTACCCACACAACCATTCTGTTTTTCAGGACAGTATTCAACAAATTACATGAGCTATTCAATACTATATCGTAAAGTAAGCTTTGTGTTACATGGTTTTGCCCCACTTAGGCTAATGTAAGTGCTCTGAGCAAGGTTAAGGTGAGCTAGGCTAAGCTACATTGTTTGGTAGGTTAGGTGTACTAAATGCATTTAAACTCATGATATTTTCCACTTATGATGGGTTTAACAGGGTGTAAGCCCATTGTAAGTTGAGGAAGATTTGTATATCTACTTCGTTTATGCCCTTAATTTTGTGAATGTGTGTGTGTGTAATTTTATGTTTTGACTGCTGTCTCTGCAGCCTCCAAGATGTCTAACAATGACCCTTAACTCTTGGAATTGACACATATATAGTATCCTACCATATTGTACTGGGTATGACTGTATGACTAATGACATATGGCAGAAGTTATGGTATGTCAATTCTGAGATTGATTTGGACTGGGGCTTCCCCTTTGGGCTTTATGTTTCTCTATGTATCTCTTCCTCAAGCAGTTTGTGAGGAACTGATCCCCACCAACAACTACATTAGTGAGCTTAGAAACATATACTTCAACCCTAGTGCAGTCTTGAGTTGGCTGTAGACGAGGCTGAGAGCTTGATTGCAACCCTTGAGAGACTGTGAGCCAGAATCACCCAGCTAAGCAGCTTCCATATTCCTGACTCTCAGAAACTGTGAGATAATAAACGTTTGTTGCCTTAAATTGCTAGATTTTGGAACAACTTTTTATGCAGCAATAGATAAATATAGTAAGATACCTGCTAACCTATGTATATTCATTTTTCAATTGTGCTTAATGAATTACTTTAATTCTAATACCTTTCATAGATTATTACTTTGTGTTTTCTAGATAGGCAAATATTTGGTCTTTCAAAAATGACAGTTCCTCCTCCAATACTTATTTTTACTTTGTTTCTTGTTATATTGTACAAGTTAGAACAAAGTAATACAGTTAAATCATAGTGAAAATCCTAGCAATTCCTTCCCTATTCCTAATTTTATTTAGAATTCCTCTAATGTACCATCATTATATGCAATATTAACTATTGGTATGACAAAACTACACTTTATTATGCTGAATATAATGTTAGTTTAATAAGAAATATATCAAGAATGGATTTGAAATTTTATTAAATATATTTTAGCATGCTTTGAGATAATAAATATTTGGGCTTTGTAATCCTTTCATTTGTTACACTGAAAGATCTATGAGCCATCTTATATTTTGGGGTAAAAAAAACACTATTTTTTTGGAAACACAAATATCTGAATGTTTTCTGTTTAAGCAGTGAAATATTTTTTTAATTTCAGAGTTATTATTATTGCATCATTACATAATATCAGTATTATTACTTCTAAAACAACCTGAACCGATTCATATTTAACGTGCATTATAGTTTTTTTTTGTAATCTTTATGGTCTGCACAAATAAATTCCATGCGCCCTGAAATTAAGGACTATGTTTTCTACTGCTTTCATGCATGTATTCTTGCTAAAGCAACGATTACAGTGTTATACCTACAAAAACTTTCAATAAATGCTTGGACAAAAGAGTGAGGCTTTGATGAGCTGAATTGTTATCAGAGGAGCTTGTTTTAGGTCCTTTACTTTTACTATATATTGGGGGATATTTTCCAAATTGAAAATTCAGTTATCCTTAGAATATTTTTGACTGCATCGTCATGCTCTTAAGATCAAGAAATTTCTACTTTCTGTGCCTAAGGAAATATCATTGTTTATAAATTATGGATTTCAAATCATAAGTCAACATTTCAAAACTTTCTTAAAATTCATTCCCTTGAAAAATAAATTTAAAATGCAATACCACATTAAAGAGCTACCTGTAATGCCTATTACCAAGTATCTAGGCAGTTTCACATGTCAATTTAATAACGAGACCAATACAAGGAGTAAAATGATGTCCATTTTACTAACACAAAGGAGAAAAATCAAGTTCCAATAAACTATTAAATAATTGGGTCTGTTTTTCTCCAATGTATAATCTATTAAATTAATAATAAACATAATAGCTTTATAGAACAGAGTAAGTATTAAATCAGCTCATACATATTTAGGAAAAAGAGTTTTCCATTTTCCCTCTTCATTAATTTCCTCATTATATATTCTTTTTATACTTCCTCTAGAGATCCACTTGTTTTCAGCCTTTGACAATGACTAGAGTGCTTGCCTGGATAGTCCGTGGGTTGTGTTTCTGCATTCAGAAGCACATGGCTTTGTTACATGACTCATGTGAGACAAATATGTGCAGGCATTTGAGATTGGAAAATATGGTTCCCCAAATTCTGCCTATCTACATCATAGCCAGAATGCTTTGTTTTGGTTGTCATTCCCATCAAAACATACAGATAATTAAATATATCTCTATCAACCTAGTTGAAATTAGCAGAGTCAACTATTTTTAGTGAATGCTTTCCTCAGAAATATGATAACCATGCAAAATAAGTGCCTGATTGATATACTTGGTCTTTATGAGTCTTCCTCAAATATTCATATGGCAGTGAATTAGGTTAGTAAATTCATATTCAAATATTCATATGGCAGTGAATTAGATTAGTAAATTGATACCAATTTCTTGAGAATAACTAAATTTTGATGCAATATTTTGATACTCCATTCTGTTCAGGTTAGAATCCCTTCACAAATAGAGACCTTATTAAACTTTCAGGTATGAAACGAGTTACTGTTTCCTGGTGAGTTCCACGCTAACATTTTTTGGTGTTTTTATCAGCTCAAAATAGCACATTCTGGGCTTCCCTGGTGGCGCAGTGGTTGAGAGTCCGCCTGCTGATGCAGGGGACACGGGTTCGTGCCCCGGTCCGGGAAGATCCCACATGCCGCGGAGCGGCTGGGCCCGTGAGTCATGGCCGCTGGGCCTGGGCGTGCGGAGTCTGTGCTCTGCAACGGGAGAGGTTACAACAGTGAGAGGCCCGCGTACCGAAAAAAAAAAAAAAAAAAGCACATTCTGTGACATTCCAGCCAATTTAGAAGGCAGTTAATATATTTTTGCTTCTTTTCTAATTAATGCAAATTATTATTTGTTGATTAAATAATACTTTAGTTGTTAACAATAATACAAATAACAGACTATTCTGTCAAATTTCTATGCTCCCCTTCAAAGCAAACTGTTGGCATTTGTTTCTTTATAATTCTCATGCAAGGCATACTTTTAATGTAGTTAAAATTAGTAACAACTCTTTCTGGTATAAAAACCAAGCAAAAATACCTTTCATTTAAAAACAAATAAAGTAATTTTATAAATATGTAGGTGGGGGGGGAGTTGAGAAAGAGAGTCTAAACTCATGTGTAGAATGCAATAAACCTATGCGATAGTAAATTTTACATGTCAACTTGACTGAGCCACTTGGGTTCCCAGACATTTGGCCAAACACTATTCTGAGTGTGTGTCTGTGAAGGTTTTTATGGATGAGATTAACATTTGAATCAGTAGACCGAAAAAAGTAAATTGCCTTCCATGATGTGGCTGGACTTCATCCAATCAATTGAAGACCTGAATAGAACAAAAAACCTAAGAGGGAACTCTTCCTGTCTGATGGATTTGAACTGGGACATGTGTCTCTTCCGGCCTTCAGAGTCAAACTGAAACATTGGCTCATTTGGGTATTGAACTTGCCAGCCTTCAGACTGTAATTTACACCATTGGCCCTCCTGGTTCTCAGGACTTGGACTAGAAGCATTGTCTGTGCCAGGTCGCTAATTTACTGACTACAGATCTTGGGATGTCTCAGCTTCCATACCTTGTGAGCCAATTTTTTTAATATAATAGATCTCTAAGATATATAGGATAAGTTGGATATACATGAAATGTGAAATATAGGGGTTATCTATATATTATCCATCTCTATATATCTCCCATTGATTCTATTTTTCTGGAGAACTCTGACTAATACAACCTATTTAAACTAATGGAATGTTACTTTATAGTTGAAATATGATATTTTGTTTTAGTATTTTTTTCTTAAAATGATGCATCATAAACACAGGCATAGATAATTTTCATTGCATATGATACTAGTATGAGTTGCCATCCAAATATGCTTGGAGGACTTTTAAGAACATGCCTAGATTTTGCTAACAATGAGTCAACTTTATTTACTTTTCTATCCTTCCTGTCCCTAAATAAATCTCCTATTAAGAAAGTGCTGCAGACATATTTTGTTCATGGTATGAATTACTCCATGACACTTAAAATATAACAAAATGTCAGTCTGTATTTTCCAAATCAAAACAAAGTTGGCCCTAGGATTCTAAAAAGCACTATACAAATATGTATTCTAATATTATTTCTTTTGGATTCTTCACTTTGGTTTGTGACAGGATCCAGGGGTTTAAGCAATTTTGCAAAATTAGGAAAGAAATCTCTGTTAATAAAACTCTTGTGGTTGCTCCCAAATAGGCTTTTTAGCCAGGCCCAGGTAACCAGGTGAAGGTGGGTGATTCCTCCAGTGACTCGTTCCCCTTGAGTCAGGTCAGCCATGGTGACTGATACAAGTAGAGTGCTGATTCCCAACACCGCAAAGCTTATTAACTGGCTTCCATAGACACCAATAGAGCCAATCAGGTATCCAAGTCTTATCACCTCTAAGGTGTTAGCTGCACTTGAGAGGATGTCTCTGTGTTTCATAAAACCCCATCTCAGTGCTAGTCCCAAGGATATGAAAATATCTAATGGTTAACCATCTTTCAGTACCCTCCCCCACTTACTCCAAACCCAAGGAGCAAACCCCTCCAGCCTGTATGTTAGCTCCATTTGTCTGGACCCTCAGGAACCTACATTTATTAACCCTTCTCTGAAGAAAATAGAAAGTCAGAACCTCAGGATACAAAGTGTAACTGATTTCTTGACAAGTGAATAAAAATATTTGTAATTCATTCTTGAGGTCAACAGAGGAAGTGTTTTTTAACCTAAGTTGAGCTGCCAGGTAATTACAAAGGATTTCTCCCATTCCCTAACCAAATTCAGCCTTTCTTCATTAGCCCCATAACCTCCTTTCCAATATGTTGTCTTTTTCTTGCATATTTAAACTTTCTGTCACACATGCATTCTTACTGTATTCAAGTTTTTTCGCCTTAAATAACAACATTAACAACAAACAAAGGAACTTAAAGGAAATAATTCCCCAGATTCCACATCACACTTCAAGCATCAACTATTCCCTTTCCCCTTGAGAGAAAACTTCTCTAAAAAATTATCTATATGTGCTTTTGCTAATTTAACTCTTACTCACTCATTTGTAATCACTATCTTGTACCAACACTATCCCATCAAATTATATTTCACTAAGGTCACTATTTCCACTGACATTTTTCATCCTTCATAATAATAGATTGCTCAGCAGCATTCAATAATGGTAACACCCTTTCACATTAACTTTTTCAAAAATTTTTATTCTTTGACCATTTTTTATATCCTCTCCTGGTCTTTTCACTATATTTTGACTGCTATTCCTTAGTATTCCTAAGGAGATTCATAATTTTTTACCTGGATCTTAAATGTTGGCACTCTGCAAATCACAGCCCCACACTTCTTTCCCATCTTACCTCATTCTTACTCATGGTTTCAATTGCCTCTTACATGCAGGTGGTGCAGAATTTTATGTATCTGTTCTTTACCTCTATTCTGAGCTTTGTAAGCTCCATATAAATGTAATCAATTATTTTTCTCTTTCTCTTTTTCCTCAATTATTTACTGTGAACTGGTCAAAGCTAATTTTGCTATTCAACAATAATCAAGTTCTTTTGAAAAATATCAATAGCATCTGTTGATTAGGTATAGATGGAGCTCTATGTACCTGCTACTACAACCTTGTTACTAGATAGTACATAGTGATGAAGACAAGTCTTGTACTAAATTCTGCCAACTGGGCAAACTATTAATAGCAGTCAGGCACAAGAATTGCCATACAGCTCCAACTTCATGTTCTCAGATATGAACCTTGAATTCTGAGGAAGACAGCAGTTTTAGATGGCAGAAACAGTAAATCTTATTCTCAGATTGTTTGTGAAGTAGGAGGACTTATATACCAATATATTTCTTGAATATATATATAACGATGTAGTATGATTTGTACATAGTCAGGATTGAGAATTATTGGAAAATCATCTGAATTTCTGTTTTGAGTAATTTCCCCTATTTTTATGTTTGGTAGAACCCTAATACTGATAGTGACTCTTAGTTCACACTATCTGCCAAATCCATGTACCCCTTCAGGACTCTACAAACACCTAGAATTCTCTATGCTTGACTAGTCATCAGAATTCAGATTTTAACCAAATGTTAAAACTCTCTATTATTCCAGTTTCTGTCTTATTTTTGTTACAAGTCTGGAAATTTCCCATCAGAAAATCCACTAAAAAGCTACAATGTAAAAACTAATTAACTTGTTTGTTACAAGAGACTATGAATAGTGTTAGTGACTAAAATTTGAAAAACAGTAAATAGTATATATTGAGTATTTGTTACATTTACTTTTAGATATCTTGAATCATAAATTATTTAACCCTTGCATACTGCTGTAATTAGGCATTGTTTTATCCTTATTTTACAGATCAGGAAATTGAAGCTCAACATAATTAAGTGACTTCCCCAGAAGCAGTCAAAAAGTAAGTGACAGCATAAGAATATTCACCTCAAGTATCTTGCCCTAGCACCCTTGCATATTCTATTTCTCTTTGTCGTTGTAATATATAATCTGCATATTCAAGGAGTTTCTCATCCAGCCTCTATAAACATCCATTTTGTTTCTGCTTAGTTCCATCAACAACTTGCATATGGCAATGATATGAGACCCTTCGTCCTGCTCTTTTAAACATATTATTCTCCCTCAGATGGTTTAGCATTGTTTTATTTAAAATATGTCCATTAATGAGTCCATTCATCTATTTGTGCTCTAACAAGTAGAGAATAAGTGTTACTGTTATTGATGCTACACACCTGTTTTGCTGAGAATTTTCCTTAGCTTTTTATAGACATGTAACTGTTAATTTACTTTAATTTTAATACTTGTACCATGCTTATGCTTTAAATAGGTTATAGCTGATGTATAATAAAAGGCATAGCTATACTATAATTCATGCATGAAATGTTCCAGGTAAAGGTGGTACCTAGACATTCAAGGAAGGTGTGGAGGAGAAAGAAGAATAAGGGGATAAAAGTTGACATTAGATACACAATCATTAAAGTTAAATAAAAATTGATGCTACAAAGTAGGCTATTAATGAAAAGGAGTTTCATGCCTCTGATCTGATTCACAGTAAATAGTTAAAACCATTTTCTTTATTCCTATCTATTTTTACTTCTTGATGCATCCCATTGTCTCCTGGGTTTCTGACTCTTAGATTTTTTTTTATTATTATTATTCATGACCCTGTACTATTTTCTTGAGCTTGATGACTAAATTCAGCTTTGACTTCGGGAACCACCTAAAATCTTATATCTCCTCATCTTTTGAGCCTTCCCCAAACAATGTACTTCAATTTCAGCCTCTACTCTTCAATCCTGGCACCAGTTAGCCACCACAGCTCAACTCACCCCAAAATTCTGTCTAAGATCAAGAAATTTTTTTTCTTAAAAAAAAATCCTTACATGATGCCTAGAAGGCAAAAAATTAAGATACATCTAAATTTAATCTGGGTCTCTATAATTTAAAATAACCTCACCTCTTGGTAGCCAAGACAAATAAAGAAACTTAAAGGTATATATGAGCTTCATTACATACACACACAATGTTTTGAGTCCATTTAAGTAAACTATAAATATTTTTCATAACTAACATCTATTGAGTTTTACCAACCTGTGCTTTTATGTGTTTATTCCTTATAACAAACTTATGGGGTAAGTATTATTATCCAATCTATTTTTCAGCCAATTAAACTGAGATGCAGCATGCCTAATACCACATTTGTAGTTATTGCTTGGACAGTGATTCTGCATTGGTCACTCAACTTCATGGCTTAACAGTCATGCGTATAACTCCTCTCACCATTATGGCACCTGATTATCAGGCTAGTACCTCCAAAATTCCATTCATCTACAACTTTATTGAATCTAATGATACATTTTAAGTTTTATACTTTTATTGGGCTCAAACATTTCCAAAGTGATTTTTTGTTGTTGTTGGCTTTGGTTACTACTTAAATGCCTACAATGTTCAAGTTTGTAACAAAGTATGTTTATGCCATTGTTAGGAATACACTTAATGTACTCAGAACCTTGAAGAACAAAGTGTTGCCTAAGCAAAATCTTCCTTCAAAAGCAATACTTTCAGTTATAACAGGGAAAGCATTGGAAGGGATCCTATCAAAAGTCCTTTCTAAATCCAGCATAGTATGATGCTATAAAATCATATCTCTATTTTATCAGTGACCACTTGAAACAGACATTAAAAATAGCCTTGTCATTAGTTGTGTAAATAAAACTAAATAAAATTATATTAGGTTGACTCTATGAAACCTAAAGAACTCTGAGGAGATAAATTTTCAGTGTTAAGAGATCTACTGAAGTGAGATACTGCTTTTAAGTGAGATATTGCATCTTAATACCTCTTTCTATAGAAGCCTGCATGCCTATCTCTCAAACTTTTAAAAATATTTGGGATAAAGCAATAATAATGGGGCTACTTTCTCCATTTTTTCATGTAAATTATATCTTTCATGTACACTCTTCTTAAGGCTTTATTATACTTCTACAACATTTTTATTTCTCGGCAAACCTCTAAGTAAAATTTTCATTAGAAATTGTTTTAGAATTTATCTAGTATCATGTTTTGTAATAAATTTTCTAAAATTTTAAGACATTATAAAAGTCACTTTTTATTTCAAAAATAACTGAAAGCTTAATAATCTTAAATAAAAATATTGCTCATATATAATATTTCTTATCCATTACATAGTGATTCCCATAGAAGCCTACTTACTCCCATAGAAAAATCAAACCTCAATAAAATGAGCATACACTAGATGAAACATACAAAGATTTAGACTAAAGTACTTAGGAAAATAGTCTGTATATTTAGATCCCAGTTTCTTAGGTAATCGATTACGTTTGTTAAGCTACTTTCTCTGAAAAAAAAGGGAATTAAAGAGTAAGTTTTACTTTAGGTTCCCTACCTTCTATCTGTGGACATGAGAAAATCATACAGACAAAAAGTTTATCATTTCCCTAGTCCTCAGAGGACTTAAAATTCCTGCAGTTGATAACCCAGATTACCTGAACAATGTTTGCTTGTACAACCTGGTAAGGAAATATTTCCTTACCAGGTTGGGTAGATTTTTAAATGCCAAGACATTTTATTTCAGATGACTTTTAGACAAAGAAATGGTTAAGAGAGCCCTGATTTTAATTTCAACAAGTCTACTGTGATCTAATAAAAACATTAAAAAAGAAAAAACTAGAAACCACAGTGCATGAAATGTAGTTATTGCTCAGTAAATAAGAGTTGAAAGAATAATTTATGGTTCTCAAGATTAAGCATGGTCTGAGCAAATTTAGACTATAACAGGGCTATTCATTGTTGAATGTATTAATAAGTGAAAATCTTTTAATTAATAAGCCTTAAAATGAGGCAATTTCAAATAATGGCCCTTGGTTGGAGAAAAGTAATAGAGTTATAAGGTTTTCTGAAATATCATTAAGAATTTGAAACTTAAAACAATGAACTACTTTAAGTATATGCTTTTGGCAGTGCAAACAGTGAGTATGAGGCCAAACGAGCTGCCCATCAAACAGGATTAATTTAGATAACATGTGGATCAGGAGATCCAAGTTGAAAGGTAATCAAATTGGACATATAATCTAGCTTAGTTATATCTTGATCCCTAAGGTGCATGTCTTGTCAATTCAATATCCATCTTCCCTAGAGTCCAGAGATAAAAAAGGATGAAAATATTATACAACCTAGTTGGTTATAAAAGATCCCTAAGAAAGTCTTCTTTCTGAATCAGCCCAGGATGTTCTGCAGAGGAAACATAATCTGTTGATAATGAACAGATAAAGAGAGAGATGTAGAAGATAGAGAGACAGGCAGACAGATGGAGAAACAGATCACATAATCAAGTCATCCCTCATTTAGCATCCTCAACAGATTCAGGACATATCAGATACTGAAAATATAATTTTTGATGATGGTTGTCATACAAACAACATATATTCTCCTTTACAACACAGATAAGCTTAAAAAGATTCAAAAGACTCATCAGTCCAATATGAGCAATAAGGAAAACAATTGAAATATATTTTGAGATAAAATTTAATAAAATGAAATCTCAGTCTTATGTTAGTGTTCATATCAGTTTAATGTATGAAGTACATACATGTATAACATATTATACATGTATACATCTCCTTATAAGTGATACTTTTAGATCTGAACAACAATTTAATGGTAAGGCTCTATTTTTATCTGTTTTTATATGCATTAATTCATTAACATTTAAATTCAATTATTCATTTATACACTTTTTTGAGCATTTTTTTTAACATAAGGCCATGTTATACATTGTTGTAGGAGGGAAAAATTAATTTAAACAGGCACAAATTATGATCCTCAGGATGCATATTTATGTTACTGAAGAGAAAACACATAGTTTGATCCTGATTAAAAATAGAATACGATTAAATACAACAAAGAACACAAATAACCATCAGCAACATTTTTTTTTTTTTGCGGTACGCGGGCCTCTCACTGCTGTGGCCTCTCCCGTTGCGGAGCACAGGCTCCGGACGCGCAGGCTCAGCGGCCATGGCTCACGGGCTTAGCTGCTCCGCGGCATGTGGGATCTTCCTGGATCGGGGCACGAACCCGTGTCCCCTGCATCGGCAGGCGGACTCTCAACCACTGCGCCACCAGGGAAGCCCCAGCAACATTTATTTTAATATATTTTTATAATATTAAATTCAGGGAAGCTCTTTATCGCTCATCACAATTATAGTCACATAGCTAAGGGTGTCAGGCAGAATAGGGAGGGACACTGGTCTGAATGGAGAAAAGAAAGGAGAGGGCACACAGAACATAACAAAAGATCTGGAACCCAAGACAGATATGGCATCAGGAATTGTTAACTGGAAAAATCACCTCAACTAAGGAAATAACGAAGGATTATTTCCTAATAATAATCCTTCCTTCTAATAATAAGAAAGCATTCTAGTTTCCATGAATTTCTGACCATTGTCTAGATTACTGAATTTCTAAATAGCTTCTTAAAACTTATTATAATCTATTTAAAACCATTACCACATATTGGCTAAGAAATATTATGCAGAAACATTATTTTCATTTAATGTTATTAAAATTTATTTTATTTTTAAGTAAAAACTTGTTTTTTTCCTGTAATTGTCAATTGTATGTTAAAAAAAATTGATTACTAGATTAATTCTGTATGTCTCATAAACTGTCGAGATTCTAGAAGTCTGACAAAAATGTTACTAATTATCTCATCAAAAAGTAGCATTTAACCATTAAATAGAGGGTCTATGTGAATGATGTTTATGATTATAAACATATAAACCATTTGAGAGAATAAAAGAACAATTTTTGGTGAGCATCCTGCTGATTATAGTTTAAAAAAACAGTATTTACTTTTACTTTTTTCTCTAATTTAATACCAGGTTTAAACAGAATTCCAGACAGCCTCTATACATATTTCCTGCTTCCTACACCTTTCCTCTCCCCCAAAATGTTTAAATCACCACAGACCAAACATAAAAGGCACACGTGCAAGCCAATTTGAGAAATTAAAAGAATAATTACTGCTGTTTAACTGGATTTAAAGAGAATAAATCTGGACATGCAGCATAATCCTAGGATGAACTGAACCTTTGGGGTCCAGCTAAAATGTTTGTGATACAGGCAGTGTTTTTGATGACATTGTAGTAATTAATATTCATTTGAGTTAGATTGCTGTCTTCTTAAGGCAACAAACTGTTTGTACGAGCTCTTCCAAAAACAGACTGCATGTGTACATTCTTGACTAGTGACACATATTAAGATTTCATTTTATCCTTTTTTTTAAATTGGCCCTCGCCAGAGGCAGGCATTTGAGAAAGAATTCTCTAAATGATATTATTCCATCAAAACTGTACATAGAAGAAAAAATAAAATACTTTTTGTAACTGAACAGACTTGAAGATAATCTGTTTTGAAAATCTTACTTTCTTGGAATGTGAAAGGGTATATTTCATTTAAATTTAAATGAATTTGTAATTTTTTAACATAGTTTTAGGGATAAACTCAAGATGGTGAAATTAATTTGATGCCTATTTTTGCCCACATCATGAAAATTTTGATATAGTAAATAAGCATTCACTATATTGGTTTTCTTGATGTTTTTCAACTCTAATTATATTATTTGCATTTACATGACTCTTTAATACATTTCTATTAGCCCATATAACCCTGTTTCTTTTAATACAGAACATGCATAAAGATGTTTCTTATAACAGCAATAAAATGATTTTGCATAAGATATTTTCAACTTCAAGAAACCAAATGTTCTTGTGTCTCAACTCTCATCAAGTTTAACAAGAGCGATGAAGATAACAGTAGATCAAAAATAGAAATGCTAGTAAAAGACAGAGACATTTTCATTTTCTTATCCACACTCTTTCCACCCTCTCATCCTCATAGATATCTGTACTATATAGAATATTTGAAATTACCTAATTCCCAGGAAATATAATTATGTATAGTGTAAGATTGATAACACTACTGCACATTTCATAGGATGCAACATTTTAATATTAAGTGTTGTGTCTTTTTAAAATGGGCACATTAAAATTTTCCAGATGAAAGAAAAAGACCCATAGAACTATCACTGGTAAAACTAATGCACGTTGCACTGGTGTTATTGCTGTACTTAGAAGATGTGTTTGTAATCCAGCATAGAAATGAAAATAATAGAACTTAAGTTTTGGCTTTTTTTTTTTAAATTGTTAAGATGATTCAGCATTGAAATACATTTCTCAAACCCTATGAAACTTAATGGTTCAAAGCAATTTTAGTAGATGATATCACCTTGTTTACCTACTCACTTTATTCCACTAGAAAATATGCTCCATGAGGCCAGGGATCCTACCTGTGTTGTTGCTACAGATCCCATGTGCCTGGAATAGTGCCCAGAAGAGGGTGGAAGTCAATCAGTATATGTTGGATAAAACAGTAAATGAACAATTGAATTAACGTGTTTTATTCATCAAAATTTATAATCTCCTATATTCACATGCTATGGTACTATCACTGTGTACTATTTCAGTTTATATTAAGTCCAATTATGCACATAACTTCAATAAAAATAACCTTTGAATGACAATATTAGTGAAATTGCAATTTTGCATTTACATCTATGTGATTACCTGTTTTACTTAAAATTTTGTTTCTATTTATTCTTAGCAAATTATTAGACCATTCTGTACGTCCTATGTTTTCTATGCATTTAGGCAAAATAAAGTTATTCATTTGTTCACTACTCTAATTCTTCAAGACACAACTCAAATCTAGGGTTTTATTTTCATGCTCTTAATAGTAACATAATATGTTGTAATTTTGAAAAGAAATATAAATAGCTCATGAAATGAATTTCAAATCTTCTTGGCTCTTTGCATAACTAAATAAGTTGTCATATTCATAATTATGTGTCTTTCAAAATGAGGTAAAATACTTGTACAATTATGTTAAAAATTAAAACTCTTTATGTATATATGAATTTGAAGCATCATAATTGAAAACTGTAAATGAATTATTAATAAATAGTAAGCATAAAATTAATATAAGTATGAATTAATAATAAATATCCAGCAAAAAATGCTATGAATAAATGGCAAGTAGCCCAGCAAAGCATGAATCAAACTCCCCAGTTGAGTCAGCTTATATTCACTGATCCCAAACTGACCTGGAGATTCATGAGTGAGAACATGACCAGTGTTTTAAAGCAACGGAGATTTCAGAAATTAGTGCCAGGAGGGGTGTCTTCTTTTTGCTCCCTTTGAGACCAAAGTAGAAATAAACAAACAAAAAAATCATGATTAAAAACAAAATTAATGGGCCAAGGAAAATACTCTTCTCTGCAAGTGGGAAGGATGTGATATTTACCAACAATAATCTAACTGATCATATTTTGCTAATTCAGGAGTATATCTGGTTATTTCCAAGGAATATTTGGATATTCAGTGTCCATGAGAAATTAGGTCAAACTTGTTTTTTTCCTAGAGGTATCAAAGGAGAACAGAGAGGTTGGGGAAAAATAGTAGAGAGTAACTGTAGAGTAGATTGTGGAAAAGTATAAAACAGTAGAGAGGGCTTCCCTGGTGGCGCAGTGGTTGAGAGTCTGCTTGCTGATGCAGAGAACACGGGTTCGTGCCCCAGTCCGGGAAGATCCCACATGCCGCGGAGCGGCTGGGCCCGTGAGCCATGGCCGCTGAGCCTGCACGTCCGGAGCCTGTGCTCCGCAACGGGAGAGGCCACAACAGTGAGAGGCCCACATACAGCAAAAAAAAAAACAGTGGAGAAAGGCTGTTTCAATATTCAGATATCTACTAATATTTCCTCTCTGAATATAGCATGTAAGAATAATTAGCTATATATATATATTTCTCATATGCAACTGGATGACTGAATGGGAAATAATGCAATATGTTATGGCCAGATATATAATTTACTTAAGTTCATGGGAACACTTTAAGGGGTGTCAATTTTCCTCATCTGCTCATTAATGACTGAAATTACGTTTTTAAAAATGTCATTAGTTCCTGTATTAGTTTGCTAGGATTATTACATGGAGAAAGGTAGGAGAAGATGTCAAAGTCAAGGAAAACTTAGGATATAGTACGTGTTCACACTCAGAAAGAAATAGACATGGGTTAAACAATTATTGGAAAAGGTCAAAAACTTGAACTTAAGTGAGGTCAAAAAAGAGGTAGGGCAGAGGTATGGTGGGAGTTAAGAGGTAAAGGAAATATGTAGTCATGGAGAACTTTTTAAGTACCAAACTCACTGGCATAGAATTCTTTAAAAAAAAGGAAAAAAAAAGAAACTCTATAAATACGTTTTATATTATCTCTTTTACATACGAGAGTACTAAATCTTAGAATAATTAATTTGCAAATATAGAAAAAAGATAAGTAGTAAAGGAAGAATTCAAAATTCCGTCTAATTGATGCAAGAATCAACACCACCAAAGTAAATTTCTAGGCAATAACCACTTCACTAAGGCTCTGTCTATCTTTTAGAACCAGTAAAATCTGACTAATTTGTTAGCAGTGATTTTAAGTAACTTTTGAGTAATTTCTGAAAGGTCAAAAATTCTACTGCCTAAGTCTCTGAGCCACACACATTTCTCCAACCTTCTCCAACAGTCAAGATATATGAAGAGGGGAAATCAAAATCAACACATTTTCTGGGTGTTATTTCATAATATAAAACGTGGTGATATGAAGTGAATTTTGTAACAAAATTTTGGTGTACAGTGCATGTTCTTTTTCAAAAGGTATTTTGCCTGTAAGGAGGGAACAGTGGGACTCAGTGATTTGTGGCTTTAAAAATAATTTTTGGGGCTTCCGTGGTGGCGCAGTGGTTGAGAGTCCGCCTGCCGATGCAGGGGGCACGGGTTCGTGCCCCGGTCCGGGAAGATCCCACATGCCGCGGAGTGGCTGGGCCCATGAGCCATGGCCGCTAAGCCTGCGCGTCCAGAGCCTGTGCTCCGCAACGGGAGAGGCCACAACGGTGAGAGGCCCACGTACCGAAAAAAAAAAAAAAATTTTTTTTTGGTGGAGTACTGTGGTCTGAGTAATGCTTGTAAATCTCACACTGCAAATGGCCTCATAGTATAAAAATAAACCTCACAGTGTAATTATTAAAAGTTAAACAAGTCTTACGTATCATTTCTTGAACATTGAATGCGTTGCTCCACTTCACTTAGCAGCTGCTGGATCCCTTCTAAAATGAACTGCAGTGGTGAAGTCAGGGTATCATTAAGCAGAGTGTGTCTGTAATTCGTTGCTTTTGTTATATAAATTTGTGTTAACAATTAATCCCACACCTAGATATATTGAAATGTAATATATTATTTTGTCTCATGGGTCTTTGTGTAGATTGAATTCATATAGCTGTTCTTACTTCAAATATCTCATGTAGTCGCTATTAAATAGCAATTGGATCTGGAATGATCTGAAATTTGAATTGGCTGGACTAAATCAAATGTCTGGAACCTCAGCTGGGAAGGCTGGAATGACTCAGGATTGGTTTATCATCTCTTGCTCTCAATACTTCATCACTTGTGCCATATTCTTTTGGGGTCACAGACACCACCCCCTAGCCCTGATACAAGAGGGTAGAGAAATGTTTCCCACCACTTGATGCAGGAGTAGTAAGTCACACTGCAGAAGAGTATGAGGGATGAGAGATATCATTGTGGCCATTTCTGGCTGGATAAAATAAGTGAAGGAGGAGCACCATAAGAATTATGGACTAAGGAATTGTTTAATGGAATGAGATATTATGTTAAGTGTGATAGGATTCATGGAAATAATGATCCAAAAATAAGAGCTGGAGAAATTAGAAAACAAATGTATAACATTTTCAGGAAAATAGTGAAACTAATTACACCCAGCTTCTAGATATAAAAGTGGCTGGTAGAGAAGTCTATGAAATGTTGTTAGCTCTTTGCTTTTTGTGGCTACATCCTCTCTGGGTTGTGCCCCAAAGCATCTGCAGGTGGGCTTGGGGTTGCCGTTGGCTGCTGTGGCTGAAGTCAGTCAGGAACCTGTGTTGGATGAAGAGCAGGCAAGAACAGGGACAAACTGGAAAGCACCTGTACCCCTTGTGTCTCCAAGACAATATGCATATCTCAAGCCTAATGTGTATTTCTTCACTCTCTCTCCCAAGTATTCCCCCATTCTAACTTGGAATTACACAGGAAAGACATTCCTGGGTTGTATACTTCCCAATATAACCAAATAGCCATAGAACAATACAGCATATACATATAGTGACTCTGATCAGGGTTTACAAACATGTCTATAAGAGCCAATTATTTAAAAAATCTTACCTAGTCAGGAAAAATTATCGAATAAGAATTTTTGTTGTTGTTGTTTGTCTTTTTTTTGGTTTTTTGTTTTTTTTGAGATGTATAAGCACATACAAATAAAGTATCACAATAACTCTGTAGGTGCATTATGTCTAATTGGGTGTAGGGTCCACTACGCTGGTACATTTTTATCAAGTGGCTTTGTGTTGGGTTAGTGTTACTCATCTAACCACCTCTTCATTCATTCTTTCAACACACATTTATTGAGTACTACTGCATGCCAGATATCGTGCACCTCTGATGGCTTTCTTTACAAAGGTGAAATACTTTCCTCCCTTATTTCGGGCAGATTTCATATTGTTGAAAGCTATTTTTAATCAGGGATTCATATATTCGCATTGAATCGTAATTTTGGGAAAGACTGTGAAAGGTTATTCAGGCAAAACTACTCCTAAATCACTGGTTCTGTCCATATTTCCCTGGTGTAGCCTGCACAATCAGTACCAGCACAGTGAACTGACCTGAATGATGACATGTCAACTCCCAATAATAGCTGAATTAATAAACAAAGATTCTGGGGAGTGTCTACATTCGTCCTGGAAGTGGAGTCAAATATGTTAGAAAGTTGTTTCCCATTTTGATCTGAGGTTTTTTTAAGTCTATGATTTAACATCTTGTAAATGCATTAGCGCTGTGAAAAGTATTGAGAAAAGAAAAGCACATTTGTAAAGATTTCCTTGCCTTACTTTGTCTTGATGTGTAAGTTGAAATTAGTTTAGCTTTTAGGAACATAAATGGTTTGAAATTTTTGCTGTTTTTTTTTTTTTTTACTTTTAATTTCCCACCAGGAACACCCCTCCGCGATCAAGATGGAAAGACCATGCCATCATCCTGTATAAATAATTTCAGCAATTATTTGGGTGCTTGCTTGGGAACCATATTAAGTCCTTCTTTTTCCATATCATTGATGCCCCATAACATCCTCAGTCAGACAACAGCCTATTTTAACTCAACACAAAAGAACTAATTTGAGTTAAAGAGTGAAACTGAAAGCAAGAGCAAGAGAGAAAAAGAAAAAGTTTTTTTTCAATAATTATCTGCCAATTAGACATTAAATTATTGGATTTGATCTCAAAAGGTTGTCTTTTCCAGTTACTTTCTGAGTACAGTAGAGGCAACATTCTAAATTTGTGGTGTTTTTTGATACCTAGGCAATAGATCAATGAAGAAAATACATATGCATTTGCTTTTTAATCTCAAAAATGCAATTTTTGAATTTTTTAAGCTATAGCATGACCATAAAATAAAATAAATTTCAGTTTTTGGGTAAGCAATTCTGACTTGATATAAACATGACCTTAAATGCCTGTATTTTCAGGCCAACTTATTCCAAAACCTGCCTTATAGCCATTGAAATATTAACAAACTCTCTTTCTCATGAAGTATTTTCCTTATTTCTTGTTTGCAAATGATCAATGCACCCAAACTCTTCTTTTCTTTGATTTTAACCTTGTCATACTTTTTTATCCAAAAATTCAAAATTTGATCCCCCAAAATGACAGATACTATTTTGACTGTACTCCTCACAATCATTAACTTCTTAATTTTCTTGTATACCAGCTGATATATTTGAAAACTTCATTTCAGTCTACATCTATCACACAACCTAAAATACCACTTATATTTTGCCTCTTTTCTCCATGCTCCATGTCACAAAAATGTCCACTCTCTTAGTTTCGTTCATGAATTTTGTAATGTACATGATTTTCACATCAACCTCTTAACTGGTCCCATCACCAGTCTCTTTTAAGTTCAACTTTTCTAAGCACTTTAAGTACATTATCTTTCCTAACACACACACACACGCACATGCACGCACGCACACACACACACACACACACACACACACACACGTTCCAGATCATTTGGCAGGCATGTAGCAAAACTTGGACCTGGATCCAGGTCTTTTTGATTCCAGAGTCTACCTATTCTGTTAAACAGTATGCTTTCCTCTTACTCATTTTTGTCTTCCCACAAGACTGGATTTTTTGAGGAAAAGAACTATATCTTATCTTCCTTCAAATTCCCAGGGCTTACCCTGGAACAAAAACAGAGCTGTAACTCAATAAATATTTAATAAATAAATATATTTAAATAAGAAAATTATATTGGGTTTTTCTTGCCAGATTGAGAGTAATAAAATACTAGACTATTTACCCAGAGTATATTACGCAAATGCGTTTAGCAGAACAAGAGTGCTTTATTTAGTATTCCCAGGTGATATTAAGAATAAAACTACATATAGAATATTTGAGCAACTGTGGGAAATAGTCTGATGGTCAGAACTGTCCATGTTGACAGTGAATTCTTCATTAACGAAGTTATTTGAGCAAAATGTGACCTGATCACTGGACCTGACAAACAAACAAGAATGGAAAGAATTAGTAGACTATATACTAATTAAGGCCATCTCAACCTCAAATATTTTTTTCTATTTTGTTCTATAACTGAGCCTGTAAAATAAGTTCACTTCCTACTAGTTTTCTACAGAGAGAGGTGACAGCACAGGACATGTTTATTAGAGTGTACATCATAAATTCTTTCCATTTCAAGCATTACTTTATATCCTTTTAAAACTGATTTTTAAAAAATGTTTAAAATGTTCAAGTGCAAATGACAAAACAGCAGACCTCTGGGGATGACTATGTATATTTGTGCCACAGCTGCCAATGTTAAGAAGTCCTGAAACATGGTCCAATAACATAACAAATCAAAAGTGACACAGTTAATTTAAGGAAAGGGGACAACATACACTAAGTAATCCCTTTTTTTGCTGACTTGCACAAGAGCAAACATCAGTATGTAATGATGCATTATGACACAAAATAGCAGGGGTTAGAGGCAAGCACAGACTGAAATCTTTTCTGCAGCATTTATGAAAGATTCAGAGCCACTTACCGCCCTTTTTTGCTGGTCTAAGCATGAATCAGTTTAACAGCTCAATTTACAATGTTATTGCTCATGGAGGGAATAAAAAATACACATCAGATGTTCTAAGAAATCTATGTAAGTGAGAAATTAGTAATTTTCAATTGTGCACAGTGAGAATGTTTGTTTTTTCAAAAGCAATTTGGTATCTGTAGAGAAAATGAATAAAACTTTATTCCTCACTAATAGGACACAAGCACTAGTAGGTGAATGTGTTTCAACATAAAAATGAAGTCATTTCTCATATTCCTGAATTAGCTCCTGCAGAGATAAAGTCATTTTAGGTTTATTTTCCTTTTTGTAATAGAAAACTGCTTCTTTTTAGTCTACTAGTTCAATGTGTTTCACATATATTTGGGCATTTTGAAACAATGAAATTGATAAGTCAAGTGGCAATAATTAAATATCAATTGCTATAGTGGATAAGACTGAAATCAACTCTAGTCAATTTTCAGCCTGGTAAAAACAATAAGACTTCTATAATAATCAGGTTACTTTAATTGAGAAGTACACAAGCACTCAGGCCCTACTTCAGTACTCCAGTTTAAATTCCCAAGTTAGAAACAAGCAAAATTTTGTTCATTATTATAAGGAGTGTTATAGCTTAATTAAATAGAGCAGGTATCTTCAAACTTATACAAAGATATAAAGAGATGGGTAAAATAACTCTTCAGTTTTAGGAGTACTCATAATGCAGTGGAAAAAACACAGAGGTAAGTGCTGGGAGACCTGGGTTTTTATTCTGGTTCTGATACTAATTAGCTCTGTGACTAGATTGAGACCTACTGTGAGGGAGTTATTTCTCCTCAGGGAGATTCAGCTTCCAATTTTCTCATTTGTAAATGTAGAGTTTCAGATCCACTAATCTCCGAGGTCTCTTTCAAATAGAACATTCTGGAATTTTGTGATACTACTTTTAGATACAGTATTATTCCAAAGGTAGCAAACAACATTCATGTTCCAGGTCATAGCCTCAAAATATGTGGAAGAAGAGACCAGGAGTTTTACATTCTGAGTCTGCAAACTCAGGATTTAAAACTTTAAGAAGAATGAAACAAAAGCCATGATGCTTCCTGTGTGAATTTTCACAAATTCAAGTCACTTGGAAAACATCTTAAAAATGCAGATATAGCAGGCAACCATTTACCTCTTATTAAGTGTAGAACTGGCAAGTTGGCACAGAAAGGACTGCTGAGTTAAGGTCTCTGTGGTTGGAAGGATAGTTTGTATTCTAAAGTGGCCATTGGTCAGCTGGGTGACAGTGGACAAGCTACTTACATTTGAGGGGACTTTATTTGCCTTATTTTAAAAATAGAGATACTTGCATTTAACTTACACAGTCATTCTCAGATTTATAGAAATAGAAACTGGTAAGTGCCTGGCACTAAAAGATGGTGTCCAATGTTAATTAATTTTCCCTTTTGGGCAGTCTTTACATAAGCCACTGCAGTACTTTTCTCTTTTTTTGTTTTTGGATTTTTTGATCCATGTATTTAGGAACTGTTTGATGATAATATTTCAATGTCCTAGAAATTAAAACAGCTTTTTCTCACTTCAAGTCACCAAGCTATTTAGTTCAAACTAGACTCAAACAAGCCTGCATTTAAAAACTGAAAGGTGAGTGCACTGTATACAATACAGTATTTTGCAGAAAAAAAGAACATCTCCTTCAGAGAGCTCCTAAAGCAATGCTTTAGTGCCTTCAGTGGAACTCAACTAAACATTGTTAGTATAAACAGTAAATATTAATCACACTGAGAATTTTTCTACATTGGAACAATAATGCATAATTTTAGAAGCTAGAGTTAGTTAATTCTGCTGCTCCTGTCAGGTATCATTACTAGAAAAACTGTAGCACTATCTATTTCCTAGGCAGAGTAGAAAATAATGGTTATAGTTAAATATACTGTATATTTTTATATAATTTTTAATAAGTGCTAGTGTTTATATCTTGATGCACTGAAAAATGCTTCTGCCAAGATTTGCAACTTCTTTATCCCATCTTCCATTTCTATATTGAGCTTCTATTCTTCATTTCAAAGAATAGAAGAAATCTAATATACATCAAAGATACTTGAGGGCATTAAAATACTTAATAGTTACATAGACAGCATTTATAACTTTATATGTTAAGTAATGTAATTTACTTTTTGCATCATTTTTTATATTTTTACATTTGATACTTTTGTTTATACATTTTGCATTTTACTTTTGATTTAACTTTCATCTGACAAAATTATTAGCCAGTTATGTTTATGGCTAAACAGTGTACTGAAAGGAACATAACTCAGCATTTTCATGGGATTGAAGTGAGCAAAGATAGTGATGAACCAAGGTCAGCATTATGATCATCTTAATTTGTGTCATGCTGCTATCTTCTATTCATTTGAGAGGACATGTGTCAACACTGTTAAAAAAAATAAACTAAGAACAAAATTATTAATTAATCATAGGCCTTGTACACTCTCTAAAATGGTGGTTCTGTTGTGACCAGCTCTGTTAGCCTAACATCAACCTGAAAACACTCTCTCTGACCTCCAGAAAGTTTCTCTGTAGACATATATGACTTAACTAGAGAACATTTGGGAAAGCACAAAATTATAGAAAATAAATTATTCTCAAGTGCCAAAGGAATGAAGAATTATGATATATGACAAATTGTAATGAGAAATCTACAGACTGAGTTACAGTCCCACAACAGTGAATCAATACAGGGAGCAAAGTCAGGCAAAAAAATGCAGGCTGCTATGATCCACACTTTATTCAGATGAACAAGTTCAAAGTTATATATCATCTAAGGACTCAAGAACAACGTTTACAGGGTAGTTTCAGGCAGATGGCACCTAACACTGTTTCTATTAGGGACTTTTATGGAGAATGCAGCAGTGTCACCTAAAATTTTGATTCTAGAATGATTCTGCCCAGCACAGTCTGTTTCATGTTTTAAAGAGTGGCATTACATAATATACATATGGTCAACACTTTAAAATTTTATCTACATTAGCATTTAAAGGTCTATCCTCCCTCTAAATAATCAGCTGTTAATTTTTGCTTTTTGTTTTATTTGTATGTTTTGTATTTTTAATACAAAAATAGTAAGGAAGGCTGATTGATAGGTGGGGAGGGGTGAGGAAAAACATAATATTCAGGAAAGAATGACAAAAAACACCATAGATAACTTTTCAGAATACACCTCTGGAAAAAGTGATGCAAGCACATGTTTACCTCATTTATAAGCAGAAAGCAGGGAATCCTCACCACTTATCAAACCAGAGGCCTAACACAACTGGTTAATGGAAAACGAACCATTGCATGACAAAGCTGTAGTCTGGAAACTGAAGAAAAAGCTGTTCTCATGGATCTGCTTTGTGGGAAAGACTTGAGCAACAATGGGAATGACTATAGTAAATGACTATGACAATAGCTAATGTGCATTAAACTCTCCCTATATGCCCAGGTCTATGCTAAATGTTTCCAGACACCATCTCAGATCATCCTCTCACAACATCTCTAAGGTTTACATGCTATTACTATCGGCTTATTTTTAGAGATGAGAAAACAAAGACATTGAGTGACAGTCAATGCATCTCAGTCTTGGAAACACATGAGAAATACCTGAAGATGTTTCCAGGTCTGAGTTTAGACTCTCTGGGAGGTGAGGGCAGGCACGGGTATTTTTTAAAGCCAGATGATTCTAATATGAAATCTAAGTTGAGAAGCACTGAATTAAGTAATTTTCCCAAGGTAACACAATGAATGTGGAATCAGGATTGGTAACTAGCAGGGTAGACTCTTAATGATACACTCAGCTGTCCTGTAACATACATGTGGGGAAGCAACGGCAGGCTGGAATTAATAGTGCAGTTCATACCTGCTCCCAAATTATGACAGCACCTTATGGCAGGTCCACAGCACCCTGTTGTTGGACACTGCTTGCTTTAAAAGCCTCCTGTGACTTCTCATTGCTCTTACTGTAAAGAAAAATTTATTTTACTTGGTCTACAAAGACAAAAGTCCTTAGAACCTGGTCTTGTCCTGGCCTTCTGGTTGTATCTCCCTTGGAGATCCTCATCAAGCAGTGGCTTTCCCCACCCGCTCTGTCCCTGGGTTTTCCCAGGGACTGTGGTCTCTGCTTGGATTACGCTTTCTTGCCTTCTTCCCCAAATTAATCTCTACCTTCAATTTTTTTTTTTTTTTTTTGAGGTACGCGGGCCTCTCACTGTTGTGGCCTCTCCCGTTGCAGAGCACAGGCTCCGGATACGCAGGCTCAGCGGCCATGGCTCACAGGCCCAGCCGCTCCACGGCATGTGGGATCTTCCTGGACTGGGACACGAACCCGTGTCCCCAGCATCGGCAGGCGGACTCTCAACCACTGCACCACCAGGGAAGCCCTCTACCTTCAAATTTATATTTCAAGGGTCACTTCTCAGGCGAAACATGATTTTCACGACTAAGTCCAAACCTCTCCCCTTCCTCACTCTCCCTACCCACCTTATGGATCCTCCAAGCTTTGTATTCCTTTCACCCACTTTTACAGTTTCATTTCTTAATATATACAGGAGATTGCTGAGTCTAAGTCTCACTTCCATCACTCTCCCTGGCCCTAAAGCATTTACGTACTTTGGTGGGCATCTTTATTTCATTTTCTTTATGCCATCTTAAACTCTAGCTGTCTTATAGCAAAATTTATCTTCCTGCTTTAAAAGGTAGTTCTCCTTAAGTTTTATTTGCATTAGGAACATTAATATTCTAGGGCTTCCAAGGTGGCACAGTGGTTGAGAGTCCGCCTGCCGATGCAGGGGACGCAGGCTCGTACCCCGGTCTGGGAGGATCCCACGTGCCGCGGAGCGGCTGGGCCCATGAGCCATGGCCGCTGAGCCTGCACGTCTGGAGCCTATGCTCCTCGTGAGTCCTCGTTCATGCAGTATTTACACTTAGTTGGTCAAATTTGATAGTTGAACACTCAACATATCTCCTTAGTTTGTTGTCTTTTCATTTCCACTGCCACCCCCAAATTCGAGTCCTCATCACTTCTAATTTAGATTACTAAAACATTGCCAAACATGTGTATGGCAACACACATTAGATTCATGTGTAGAGTTTATTGCAATGATGTCTATGTCCTATCCCAGATCCAGTGAATCTGAATTTCTGTGGCTGAAGCCTTACGATCTGCATCTTAGGAAGTTTCCACATCATTCATCTGCATGCCGGAGTCTGAGAATATTGAAACTGAAATAACTTTGTAAGCATTGTCCAAATCCCAATTCTTCCTTGCTTCAATTTAACGTAGATGCTCATTCTGCATGAATATTCCAAAGAATTTTTCTAGCAGCAAAATACTCAAACTAAAACAAATGAATTCTGAAACTCCATTGTAGGGTTATAGAATTAAGAATACATTTAAAGTTTAACAAGAATGTTTTACTTCCTTTATGTAGTGCAAACTTATTTTTCTATATATATTCCATTTTCTACATACAAATTGCAAGACATACTTCTGAAGATTTTGCTCTGCATCAGGTTAACACATTTACACTCTTGTAGAAATCAGCTTGCTTTTCTTCCATCTAAAATACTCTCACTCTAACATATGCTTTGAATTATGAACTTCTGTGTTCACCTCAAATGAAACATTTTAATTACCCTTTGGTGAGCTCTTGAGTGGTGACAGCCAAAAATTTTATTAGGCATCCAAAAATATTAATGACAGGTATTCCATGGTTTGCTCCAACCCAATGCCATCATATGTTTTCAAAATATAGGAGGAACTCCTGAAGTGACTCTCATCTCTCCTTTTACCTCATGTATCCCATGCTTCTCAGTTTTAAATGCTAGGGAAGTCTCTACAGATGAGCCGCATCCTCCAATATTTTAACAGGAATAAAGGAACATCCTGGATAAAATGTACGTCTGTGAAAATGGGCCAGATAGTGTCATCTCTTTGATCAAAACCCTCCATTCTCTCCGTATTTCACTCAGAATACAAGCCAAAGTGCACACAATGGTCTCACAGTCCTTTGCAAGATGGCGCACCAAGACCTGTCCATTCTAAGTGCCTTCTGCCTACTCCCAATTCATTTTCCTGCCACCATTCTGGCCTTCTTATTTGTCTGCAAATGTATAAAACCTCTACTTGACCTGTTCCTCTACCTGGGATTCTCTTCCTCTATATAACTCCCTCAAGCCCTTCAAATCTTTGCTGATGCCTGACCTTCTCAATAAGGCTATCCTGAAAACTTATGACCCTGTTTAAAACTGCAACCTAGTCTCCTCCCACTCTCCCAAGTCAGCTTCTCTGTTCTACTCTTTACATTTTTTACATTACCATCTCCAAATACACTATTCACTTAATTATTTACTTTGTACATTCTTCATTAACTCATTCTCCCAACTGAAATTTACATTAGAGTAGCAGTTTTTGTGTCTTTTGTCCCACGATATATCCCAAGCACAAAGAAAAGCCCCTGGCATGCTGTAGGCACTCAATCAGTGTAGGAGGAAGTCAGCCTGGGATATAAAGACAGAAATCATGATACTAGTTCCCTTTGCTGATGGCTCTGGAGTATGAAACAAAATAAACAAAACAAAATAGTCATTTCAAAATTACAATTTATTTTCCCATTTTGGGCTAACTGAATGCTTTGCTGCTCAATATGTTTATAGCTTAACCAATGTACACTGTCACTCAGTCTTCTAAAAATTAAATTGTTTAAACAATGACTAGTATTACAAGTCATTTCAATGTGACAGTTTTGTGTATGTGAAATTGCCAATATATTTGCTGTAATTAACTCTATATATTTATATGCCACAGAATAAATTATTTAAGCTTATAAACTGTCTTTGTTGACTACCGTTATTTTTAATTTCCAACAAGAACAAAATAGACACAGTGCACAATAAAGTGAGGCTAGCATATGATATTATCGCTTGCTGCTGACGTAAAATATTTTCCCTGAGAAAAGAATTAATAACATATGAATAAGAGAATATCAACAATATTTTGTATAAATAACATTTTTATGCAAATAGCAAATATATATAACATGTTTATTTATTAATAAATATTTTAGAATATATATGTGATGAGATAATGGTAAGAAGGTTATGCTATATTTTATATTTAAGGTATTGTTTAATATAAAACTGAAGACTCTATAGTTATCTTCAATAATTTTTACATCTTAATTCATGCTCTGAAGTGCAATAATGGGATTGCTTTCTTTTCACATACTTTGCATGAGTATTATATTAATAGAATGTTTAGATAAATATTTGTGTGTTCTCTCACAGAACACTGAAATAAATTGACTTTGAGTCTTAGCATTGTGTGCTTATTTAATAAGCCCAGCATCTTTAATACCTAAGAAGTATCCATAACAATGAAAAAAAAATTTTAGGTTATTATTCAGGTACAAATATAAAAGGTTTCACTATCATTGATTCTGTTATTCTTTTTTTCGTGTTTTTTTTTTTTTTTTTTTTTTTTTTTTTGCGGTATGTGGGCCTCTCACTGTTGTGGCCTCTCCTGTTGCAGAGCACAGGCTCCGGATGCACAGGCTCAGCGGCCATGGCTCAGGGACCCAGCCGCTCCACGGCATGTGGAATCTTTCCGGACTGGGGCACGAACCCGTGTCCCCTGCATCAGCAGGCGGGCTCTCAACCACTGCGCCACCAGGGAAGACGTCTGTTATTCTTATCAGAACATTCATTGTTAATTCTTTTTTCATTCAGCAGATTATTATTAAGCACCTTCAATGTGATTGGTCTGTGTTTATCATTATACTTGCTATATCATACTGAATATTTCTTAACAGATTTTAAATTCTTTAAAGTTAGGGGCTATGCTTTATTTCAATTTTTATTGTACCTGGAAGCTAGTATGCTTTCAAAAAAAATAATGTTCAAGTTAACTGAAAGAGTTGTTGAATATAGAAGTGAGCATACATTCCCTGCCCCCAAAGAAATTAGCAACTAGTGGGATGGACATCTCAAATGAATTAATAATAATGACAATGTTACATGAAAATGTTACTGCAAAGCTGTGCATAAACTGTGTTCATGGAAGAGACACCTCACATATCCTGCATCCAGAGCAACAGGTTGCTTAGGAAATGCTTTGAAAATGATGGCACATTGAGTTGTGAGGTAATAGATTCCCAGAGAGAGATGTGTGTTATAAGAACATTTCATACAAAAGAGAATTAGGAATGCCAGAGTACTAAAGCAAGGCAGAATATGTTTGTGCCTCATTTTTATGTTTAGAGAAAGCAGTTAGTCAAAATACTTAATGTATATTTTTGTCTAGAGATGCAGATATATATATACATAAACATTTTTAAAAATTCCTCAAAATATGAGACTATATGTGACACATGAATTAATCATCTGTAAGATAAATCCTATAAACTTACCAAACATTTGTCAAGGTTTTAATAAATTTTGCATGGGTAATATAGGTATTCCAAGTCAACAAAATAGTCTGAAAACTTTTGGATAAGACATAGTCTTTCACAGAGTGTTTAGATATGTTAATGTGTTAATTGTAAATTAACACTAGAACTGCAATTAGAATCTATTCATGAGCAATAAAGGACAGACAGAAGGGAAAGACAGAGGGAAGAACTGAGGGAAGGAAAGGGAGAAAGAGAGAAAGAAAGGAAGAAAGAGATAAAAAGTGGGTAAAAGAAAGGAAGAGTGGGGGAGGGGGGAGGGAGGGAGGGAGAAAGGAGAGAAGGAAGGATTTGCAGATTTGCCTCTGACTACATGCTTAATAGTGGGATAATGTGTTACTGCTACACATCCAAAATTGAATTCCTAGTATTTCCTCCCATAGTCTTCCAAATATCAGTATATGTCAACTTTTTCCTTTTAGTTTATTAGACAAAATATCTTAGAGTTATTTTCAATTTATCCACTAAATCTTTTTGGGACTTTTTACTTACATAAAAGATAAGTGTGTTTGACAGAAGTTTGTCGTTGCAACTATTATTATTGTTGGAAAGTACAAGTATGGGCAAAGGACTGTTGCAGAGGAAGAATCAAAAGTGAGGGTTATTGTACATTTGGTGGATCTGTCTGCAGCATCCATTCAACTCTCTGTACTCTACTTACCTGTGATGCATAAGCTAGAAATTTAAGCCACATTTACTCAACTCTTTTGTGTGTGGTTTTGCGTAGAGCTAAGAGACTGTTTAGTGGATGGGCTTACTGAGATTTGAGAGTTTGATGTCAGAGAGAGTATCATTCTATTGCCAATCACAATGCTGGAGATATTAGATTGTCTACTGCAGTGTTCAGGTGTCCATTCACTGACTTCATGGAGAACAGGCAGCTGTTATAGCATCTGTAGTTTCCAGATCCTTGGTTCACAACTACAGTGGTGTGTTTTTTAATTCAACAGTCCTTCTTGATTCTTCCCATTGTTGAGAATCACTGCACACTGCAAATATAGAAGCTCCTATGTTGGTCCAGTCCATAGTGTTGTTTAGCAGTCATTCCTTGAGTAGAAGCCAAAACTCGGTGTCTTTAGCCATTTCAAGGGTTTTTTGATTATGCAATTACTTGTAACAAAAAATTTTGTATTTGAAACAGCTGGAGTAACTTCTGCTTACTTCCTCTGATCTAGGATTTATCGTTGCATACTGTAAGAATTCTCAAATCCTACTTTCAACTGTATTATGCATATATAGTGCCCTTGGCCTACATGCTAGTTTCTTCTGCATTAAAACTAAATTAAAAGTTTTTGCCCAGCAAAGGAAACCATAAACGAGATGAAAATACAATCCTCAGAATGGGAGAAAATATTTGCAAATGAAGCAACTGACAAAGTATTAATCTCCAAAATATAGAAACAGCTCATGCAGCTCAATATCAAAAAAACAAACAACCCAATCAAAAAATGGGTGGAAGTCCTAAATAGACATTTCTCCAAAGAAGACATACAGATGGCCAACAAACACATGAAAAGATGCTCAACATCACAAATTATTAGAGAAATGCAAATCAAAACTGCAATGAGGTATCACCTCACACTGGTCAGAATGGGCATCATCAAAAAGTCTACAAACAATAAATGCTGGAGAGGGTGTGGAGAAAAGGGAACCCTCTTGCACTGTTGGTGGGAATGTAAATTGATACAGCCACTATGGAGAACAGGTTCCTTAAAAAACTAAAAATCAAATGACAATCCCGCTGCTGGGCACATACCCAGAGAGAACCATAATTCAAAAAAACACATGCACCCCAATGTTCATTGCAGCACTATTTATAATAGCCAGGACATGGAAGCAACCTAAATGTTCATCAACAGAGGAATGGTTAAAGAAGATGTGGTACATATATACAATGTAATATTAGCCATAAAAAGGAACAAAATTGGGTCATTTGTAGAGATGTGGATGGACCTAGAGACTGTCATACAGAGCAAAGTAAGTCAGAAAGAGAAAAGCTAATATCGTATATTAATGCATATATGTGGAATCTAGAAAAATGGTATAGATGATCTTATATGCAAAGCAGAAATAGAGACACAGATGGAGAGAACAAATGTATGGATACCAAGGGGGAAGTGGGGGGTGGTGCGATAAATTGTAAATATATACACTATTGATACTATGTATAAAATAGAGAACTAATGAGAACCTACTGTATAGCACAGGGAGCTCTACTCAATGCTCTGGGGTGACCTAAATGGGAAGGAAATCCAAAAAGAGGGGATATATGTATACGTATTGCTGATTCACTTTGTTGTACAGTAGAAACTAACACAACATCGTAAAGTGACTATACTCCAGTAAAAATTTTTTAAAAACCTAAATCATTTCACTTAGATCCTTACAAGGGTTCTTTACTGTTCTGAATTATAGTGGATGCATAGTAAGCATTTATTTCAGTAAATGGATTCCCATATTCTTACTATAACTGTATTTAGAAATAAATATTTACTAGACACCTTCTGTATTCTGGATACTATTCCAAGAGCAGAAGTAATGAAGCAGACTTGATTTCTTTTCTGTGGACCATATAGATTAGTGAGATTAGTGGAAGGATTCCAAGTAGTTAATGCATAGCATAAAAATGACTTTACTTGTTCTTGCTAACACAGGGCTACCTTAATTTTACCCTATAGCAATACATTTTATAGCTTTTTTTTTTTTTTTGAGTAGCTAGACTCATCTCTTCATTTAAATTGTTTTCATGACATTCTTTTAAAGATGGTGATGATGTTGGTAAATTCCCATGTCTAGAATATTTTTTTCTCAATCTCAAAAAACATGCAAGACCACACGTGAATACACAAATACCTATTTTTTCACTCTCTGTTTTAAGTATCCAAGGATTTGTAAACATTAAGTAAATAAACATTAGTGTCTTTTAATATTAGAAAAAATTCACAGAGTAATGATTAATACTACTCCATATTTTAAAGAATGCTATTGAAAATTGGAGGATTTTGTTTAAAGATGTAATCAAAAGTTTTGTCCCATCTCTAGCATTATGCCACTGTATTTCTTTATATTAAAAAAAATCAAACTTGAAAGCATTTTATTGCTTTCATTATGCATCTTTACTATGATACTTTAAAAAAGCCTTCCCTGCTGTTTGCAGACAATTGAATATATCCTATATGGTCTAATAAGATCCAAATTCACATGGTTTATAAGATTTGCCTCTAAGTCTTCCAACTGCGTGGGCTGGCCCTTCCCCATCACTGCATTAACATTCCTATGAAAAGGTGACATAAAACCCAAATCAAAAAATATGGCTAGATACAGCTGGGACTGGTGTATTTTATGGACAGTTTTTATGTGTCATGATTGTAGAAACTCATCAGTTTTTCTATTTCATCTAAACAGTGGTTATGGTTTATATTAATTTATCTTAATTGAAACCAATTAGATTTTCAGAAGTATTGTGGCTGATATTATAACCACACTGTAATCTACAGATTGAAGAACCAAGTTCACTAGTATCTTTCATAGCATAGAATTAGAAAGTTTATAGTACCTAAAGCCTGGATTTATAGTTTCTTCCCAAAGAATTCATATGGAAGAGAGTTTGATTTTTTTCCTTTAATAAAGCATTTCTATTTAAAGGATGCTTTAATAGCAATATTGTTAAACTATTCAAGACTCTTTCTTTGTAGCAACAGAAACTGAACTCAAGCTGCAAATTTACAGGTTCTTTGAAAAGGAAAACTTTTCAGTTTCAGTTTCAAGAATGACAGGCTCCAGGAGCTCAAATTTGTCTTTAGGAACCTGCATTTTCTCAAATCTTAATGTTACTTTTCCCTATATTGGTTTCACCCTCAAGAAGGCAGAGAGCCTCCTCTATTCAAATTTGGCTAGATAATCCTTATATCTCCAAATTTCTGTCCTATTATCTTCATTATCTCAAATGTAGCTGTTTTTCCCAAAATTGCAGAAAATATTTTGAAACTGAATCTTACTGGGTCACCTGCCTACCTTCGAACAATGAAGATGAGATAGGGTATTGTGGCTCTGGAAAAGGAAATGGGAGTGTTTCCAATAGAAAAAGTAGTGCATGTATGATGAGCAGGCAAAACTTAATATGCATCCAGTATTGTGGTTAGCAAAAAGTAACATGTCTAATACAGTGGTGAATCTGTATATTGAATGATGGAAATGGTTATTTATATGCAAATCAATGCATCTGCTGGAGAGAAGAAATTCAACTTAAAGTAGAAAGGATAATTTTTTAGGTGGTATTTAATAGTACAGCTCATTCATGACAGGATTTTTAAACTACTTTTTAAATTACTGGACATACATACTCATCCTTTAAATTCAGAGTATACATATAGATAGAAATATAACAAAGTGTCTCAGTTGATACAAAGCAAGTGTTTCTTTTAAAATAATTCACGAACACTTTTAAAAGCTTCTCTAAAACTGGAATAGAATATTTCACACAGGTTATAATTTAGCTCAATTTTTCTTTATGATAGAAGTTATAAAACAGATATTAGTGATTATTCCTTGTATTCTATACAATATTTAATATCAAAATTTATTTATATTGTGACTTTATTTTGTATATAACAATGTAATTTTAAAAACAATTATAAATTTTACATAGCCTAGGAATATACTGCTGACAAATTAATGACAGATTTTAATTTTGTAACATAGTTATCAAAAATATATCAAAATAAAACTGTGTTTTATTATTTCTCTGATTGGTTATATAAAATTCAAGGATTCCTAATTAATTTAAGATATGCTTGTAGAGAGAGCATCATAGTTACTTAATATATATATCATATCATAATATATGGTTGTCAGAGTAATTACTTTCTACTATATAACTTGGAATTTTTCAAATGGTAGTTTTTAGCACTATACTTCCATAGTAAGTCAAACTTAATCTATGGCAAGTATAGAACCTACTTGGCTGTAAGATTCTGTATGAGCTTAAATTTCATAGCTCTGACTTTAAATGAATATGTTGTCTTCATCTTTAACAAATGAAAACTGGATGGAAATAAATTTTTTGCGGTCAGAACAAGCACTTCAAATGTGTGTGTATGTGTAGTTATTTGTTTTAAAGCATTGTTCCTTCTTCCATTAATATATCAACCTTTTTATGACTGGAGAAAATAAGACAGGTAATATAATAGTTAAAAAATAAGCATTAAACTCTGTAGTAATATTTTTCAAGCATTTGTTGTTTCATTGATATGAAGTTGAGATGAGAAATGACACAGAATTACAGATTTTAGAGTCTTGGTTTAAATATGAATGTACTTCATAAGATCAATATAAAAATCTTTAACTGCAGTAAATATCATACATCTCATTTATGAGAGCTTCCTGCAATTTAGAACTGTTACCCAACAAGAAAAAAATGGAATTTTGTTGCTGATGTAGGTTACAGTTATATTTCTTCACTAATATCCTAGGTAACTTTGATCAAATTACCTAAATTATCTGAACCTCATTATCTTACTTTTTATAAAGGGAATAGTATTTCACAAGGTTTCTGAAACCACTAAACGATATAATGAATGAGAAATGCATTGTAAAATTCAAAATGCTATATACATTTTTGACTTGTTGAACTTACTAAACTTTTACTGTAAATGTTATAATTTTAATTTAATAAGAGCCATGTATTTAAGCTAGAAATATTTAAAATATCCTCTAGGTATTAGAATTATTGTGATCATTTTACATTAGATGTTAATGTAAGATATTTTATTAAAATTTCCTGTAACACACCAGGTACCATTCTACCTCAGGGCCTTTGCATTAACAGTTTTCCATGTGTGAAGAGCACTCTCCCTTACCCGTGTGGCTTGTTCCTCACCTCCTTTAGTCTTTGGTCAAATGTTTCTTCTTTGAAGAGTCCTTTTCTGGAACACTCTATTTAAAATTATAGCAGTCCCTCCCACACTTCCACTCATTGTCCCTTCTTTCTCTTAATTTTCTTCCTGTATTATTTAGTATTCACGACCACCTGGCATACTACATAGGTATTTTATCTTCTATATCCCTGCAACTCCCTCCCACCCCACACACACTGAAACATAAGCTCAAAAAGAGGAAGAATTTTTGGTTGTTTTGTATATTATTCTGTCAAGACAATTGTCTGGAGTATTTTAGGCAACCTATCTTTATTTATCTATCTATCTATCTATCTATCATCTATCTATCTATCACCTGTCTATCTGTATCTTTCCACTTACTGTCTATCTACCTATCTATATTTAGTTATTGAATAAAAGGATATATATTTCTTAATCTAAATTAACTATATGGCAAATTGTACATGGGTCAGCATGTACTATTTTGGTGAGTTACATCATTTTTTATGGTCAGTATATCTGAATACATTCTTTGCACCAAACAACACAATTGTATTTTCCTGCCAGAATTATGATACTAAAAGTGAAAAAAAAATAATAGATGATACATACAGTACTTTGTATGTGCTGGGTACTGTTTAAACACTTTACTTGTAACTCCTTTACTCCTAACAACAACCACTTGAGATAGATACCATTATTTTACTTCCATTTTAATAAATATTAAAACTGAGGTATAGATGGCCCATAGTCAAACTACATAATCGATTATTTCTTTGATTCTTTAATTTACTTTTGGTGAAATCTGTAATGGTTGATATAATGTTGCAGTTTTGCAACATCTAAAAAAAAACACATTTTTCCCAAATCATTATTAACTGTAAACAATTCACAAATGCTTCCTTGGGCTCCTTATTTGGAACTTTTGTACACAATACAACCACTGATTAGAACAATTTTTCCATTTAGATTAGCAAACAAAACATTTTCTTATACTTGAAAATATTGGTGTTACAGTTATAAAAATGACTTTCAAATAAATATTGAACAAAAGGTTGTGCTAAACAAGCAAGAAAGAGAAAAATAGTCAGCATTCATTCTAAAGAAATAACACAAGTTTCTATTAAGTATTTTCAGCTAGATTGCAAATGCTTCTTATGAGAAAATCTTATTCAGAGCATACATTGAAAAATGTAAGCATAGAACTTCAAATACATGGAGAGTTATTGATGTTCTGTATGCCTCATAAAGTTTATTTCTCATAACTGTTCTGCTATTAATATAAAAGAATTATACATTAAAAATACGGAGAGGGTTTTTAGATCATTTAAAATCCATTAAAAGCTGAGATAGTCTTATAATTAATTTTCTGCTGAGATGAGAATTCAGAACCTTGAAATAACTTGCAGATGGTCATTGTCATAGTGAAGAGAATCTTTGTCCTCTTCCAAGAATTATTTTACTCCTAAGTAAGAATTCAAGGTACATTTATGTCTCTCTGTGTTTTTCTATTACTCAGGTGAGATTGGTGGGCTGGTTCTTGGAAGCAAGGATGGGTTGCTTCCCAATGTGATTTAATTTCAATTGTGTTTATTGAACTTCAAATGTCTTTCTCGTGTTTGATTCTTCTTTTTAAATGGAAATGCCCCTTGGAAAGTAGGTATTTGTCAATTCTGTTTTTTGTACCTTAGTTCATTTTCTGATCCTTAAAATCATGACTGAGGGCAAGGCAATTTACTCTGTCATAATAACAATTAGGAAAAAAAGTTTTATACTGGCACATCATGATGAATGTTGTCAATAGCATACATTTTTCATTAAAACCATGTATTAGTTATTTATTGTTATGAAACAAATTACCCCAAAAATTACAGGCATAAAATAACACACAGTTATTTACATCAGAGTTTCTATGAGCCAAGAATCTCTGCCTACTTTGTTGCAGTCATCCCAAGGCTAGATTAGGTACCCCGCCCCCCAACCCTGTTTACACTCCTGACTGTTGGCAGGATTTAGCTCCTCCCATGTTTTTGAACAGAGTCCTCAGTTCCTCACAAGCTCCTGTCTGGAAGCCTCTCTCAGTTCCTTGCCACATGCATCTCTCCATAAAACAGTTTACAACATGGTAGCTTCCTGCATCATAGTATGCAAGAGGGCGAGAGAGAGAAGGCTAGGAAGCAGAAGTTACAGCCCTTTGTAACCTAATTACGGAAGTGACATCATGTGATATATGGTGTATTCTATTCATTAGAAACAAGTCACTAGGTCCAATACACACTAACAAGGCTAAGAATACAGGGAGGCGAATTCATTATTAGGGGTTATCTAAGGAGGTGCCTACGACAGTCTTGCATATTTTCTGTCCCAATATATAGTTTGTGAGAATTTCTTCAAATGTAACACACATACTGTCTTTGACAAAAATAATACATACTGCCAGAAATAAGTTTATTACCGAATGTTGATTTTAGTGCTACTGCCAAGCACACTAGTTGTAAAATTATACATATTCTACTAACTACTATTTTGAGACCATATTATTGGAAACAGATGATTACTAAAGGTGTGTTTCCAGCATACTATTTACTCAGTATTTGATAAGTGTTACTGATACCTATTTGGAACAGGAACATTGAAGACAGGTATGAGATATTTGGCCAAGACTTTGTGATTACATGTGAAATATTTTGACAGGAGCTATCTATAGAGAGAAAGCTATAGAGACAAAAATCAGGATTTTCTAGGCAGAAGCTAATGTGATAAGTCAAGCTAATTTTTTCTTTAAACAGCTAAATAATCTGAATATATTTTCAAGTTCTGGTAAGCATCTTGATCTCTATTAACCCTGAGGACATCACTTAGGGTACTGAAATAGTAATTTCCAAATAATACAGAAGTTGTTTTTGAATTTCTTTACATGAAACAATTTTCATACACACAGCATTTTATCAGTATTTTCTGGTAACATATAACACACTATCCTTTGTATTATAATTTTGCTGCTATTATTTTTAATACATGTCTTATTTTCTTCTACTATAACAAGGAACCAGGATTTTGAGATTATGACCCTCATCCTGTAACGAATTCTCTGGTCTTCAGTTTCCTGGTCTCTGAATGTGGATGTTGGATTGAATGCTGTTTAACATTTCCTACAGATGTATCTACTCTATTATATTCTGAACATCAGTTCCTTCAAAGAAAACTGTGCATCATTCTTGTGTTTATTCTCTAATGGGATTTAGTATGTAGTAGGTACCTAACAAATATCTGGAGAAGAAGAATTAAAATAATTTGAACTAACATTATTTTGATATTGGATACATTGTTTTAGAAATTTAATTAACCATATTTCACTTAGAGAGGATTCCTACGACATAAATTTTGTGTTCTCTATCATTTTGGCTTGTATTTATTTCATTTAGGTCATTTTAAGCCAGGAATATATTTTTATTTTTATGATAACTTTTATTCTCTGATTTAGTTTCTTTTCTTTTTTTTTAGAAAGCAAAACCAAAAAAGAAACCTTATTTTAGCATGATTTTATATTCTACTTCAGGCAGTTAGTATTTGTTTTTGCTAAAACTGACTTTTCACTCTTGGTAGCTAATTACCATTTCTTTAGAACTAAGGTGGCGATAGATGCCAGCAACTAGAGAGGTTTCAATTCACATTCTCATAACATATTCCTAATCAATCAGTAAAATAACAGATGCACGGAACATGTTCCTACACAAGCATATGGTAAGTATCACAGTTTTCTTAACCTCATGTTAAAAAAAGTTTTAAAAATAAAAAACAAAATTAAAAACAAATTTACCTGCTGTTTAATTCTTGCTCATCAAATATTTAATTAAAAATTACTGCTAAGGCAATGTGGCAAACCATAATCTCTCTTTTCAAATATATAGAGTGGAGCAACATTAACCAGTGAAAAGTTGAAAATATAATCTAGACCTCCAGTTTCAGCTCCAACATATAAAGAACCTGGAAGTAATCATTCTCGTGCTCACAATATTGAGAACTCCTGGTCAAAAACAAGAAAACAAGGAAAGTCTAAGAAATTGTCACAGCCAAGAGGAGCCTAAGGAGATATCAGTACTAAAAGTAATGTGGTACTCTGGGTGGGATCCTGGAAGAGAAAAAAGACATTAGGTATAAAGTGAGTTAATATGAATAAACTAGATAGTTTAATAATAGTGTATTCATATTTGTTCATTAATTGTGACAAATGTACTGTGTTTTATAAGATGTTAATAATGGAGGAGACTGGGCGAGGGTATATGGGAACTCTATAATTAGCTTCTCAATTTTTCTGTAAATCAAAAGTATTCTAAAAATTAAAGTTTACTGCAAAGCAAACAATTTTTTTAATTTTATCCATTTAGTTATGAAAGCTGTCCTTTGCTTAAGCTTTATTTTCCAGATAATTCTTAAAATGTTATCAATTAATTTGTCCTGAGGAGAACTTGTTAGGAAATATTTAAAGGATAGAAAATTAACTACTTTCCTTGTTTTTTTTAATAATATGCGCATCTGGGAGGTATGAGTTTATCCTATAAAACTTCAGTCGTTTTTTTTTCTTTAAACTTTGCCTCAGCTAGAGAACAAAAGTTGAAAAACAAACCCTGTTCTTGCATATTTCTCCACATCAGCACATTTTTTTTACTTGAACTTACAAATAAGTCACTATTATAAAACATCAAATGATATAAAAGACAAATCAGCAATCAAGACAAATCCTTCCTCCCCACAAAAACGAACATAAGTGTCACTTTATAGAACTGCCTTAAGAATTCAGGGTCAAAATATGGTGTCTTTAATTGTTAAGGGCTTTCAAATATGGTTAAATAAAAATTATAAAAACATACTTCAGATACAAACAAGATGACCTCCCCAGAGCATATTGATTTACCAAGTGACCTCAGTTTTTCTGAAAAGAAAGAAGCAGTGATTTACATTATTTGCACAATTTTTTTCCAATTTTTAGTCATATTGTATTTGTGCAAATCTTACCCAGTTCAATTCTTTTCTTTCAAGAATCAAATCTCCTCTAGTCTGGGGCTGCAGCTCTAAAGTGATCCTAGTGATATCATGAATACTCTATGTGCAATAACATTTAACATTTAAATGCATATTATTTATAATAATGGCTACTAACATTGCATGAGCACTTACAAGATATGAGTATATTTCTAAGTTATTTGCAAACATTCTTAGCAATAAAGGATACACTGCTATTTTCCCTATTTTATGTATTGTGCAAAGACAAGATAAAAACAGGGCACAGACACAGTGAAATAACAAAGAACAACATTATATGGTGTCCCAGGTAAGGCTCAGGAGTAAATCTGAGAATACAGCTGATCTGATAATAAGAAGGAAGATCCCCTACCGAAAGAACTAGGTCATAACTGGAATAGCATGTCAAGTGTCCAGGCATACGAGAATAACATGGCATACGAGAATAACATTTTGTTTGTTTCTTGAATACTCCAGGTATTTCTTTTTTCTTCTCTGGTAATTCATACTTGATGGTTCTTTCTTCTAGGAATGCTCTGTCTACAAAATTAAATGGTTTAGTTTCTTATTTTCAGGTCTCATATCAAGTGTCTTCTTAGAGAAAATGCTTTCAGACTACTAACTTACAAACTCTACAGCTACTGTCATTCATGCTATATATGTTATCCTCCTCACAACAATTCTCAAAGCCAGAGTATTATGTTATTTTCTTTTTTTTCCCAGACAAGTGTTACTTATCTGACCTATGTGGAGTATAAGATCATTGAGAAGTCATATCATCACTTTTTTTACCTTTTAATTCACTATACCAGGAATAGTGTCTGACACATAACAGGTGTTTGATATATATTTGCTGACTGACAAAAATGAGTGAGCAATGGATTTGGGTGCGATGTTGATGGAAATGTTTGATTGCGAGCAACTTTCTTCTTGAAACCAATTATTTCTAAATCAAGTATTTATTTTGAAAACATTTGGCAATAACATCTTATTACCTTAGAGAATATTGAGGAAAACATTTGTCTAAATAAAGTTAGACTTAAAGATCTAGACCCAGTGCCTGGCCAAATAGGTGCTGAATAAATGTTGGCTTTGTTTTTCTCCTCAGATGCTGTCTACCTCCATATGTACACACCTGGAAGCTGAATTACTTCTCTTTTTACCTTCTACTAGACTACATGTTATTAATCAGTTCATTTTTCCTATCTCTTCAAATTTTCTCTCTTCTTACTTCCTTCCATCTACACTTTCAAAAGTCTTTCATGCTAAAACCAGAATGATACTCTGCCTTCTCTTTGAATATACCCTTTGTTCTTCTGCTCTTCTTCACTATACTTCTTCAAAGAAGAAACTATGCTATTTCCATTTTTTATCATTTATACTCAGTTCTTACATAGTCAAAATCTCTCTAATTTCACCTGTTTAAATTTCATTGTCAAAAGCAGTTTGTTCTCTGTGGCCATCCTACTTCTAACTGCAATATTTCACACCATGGACTCCTCTCTATCCGCATACATCTTGTTTCCAAACTGAGGTTTTAAAAATCTCTCTTCTCTTGGCTTCCTTTTATACTCATTTTCTTATTACCCCTTTTTGTTGCTAAATCAGCAAACTTTATAGTTTGGCCTAGCTCTGCCTGTACATTGTGAAGATCCCCTAATTAATCTTTTGCCTGTTTTCTTCTTTTCTTAGCTCATATGGCATATACTTCCATGGAAGAAATTAATATATACAGGCCTAAACTCTCAGCCTTAAATCTTTGTTTCCCATCTCAGTAAGATACTGCATATGCAAACTCCCAATCCCAAGAGGATATCTTTTCTTGGATGGAAAAAGATCAGATTAGACATTCAAAATGCCACTACTCAATTTTCTGTGGCTCCACTTTTTTATATATATTAATTTTCTTTTGGAATCCTTAAAAGAAGCCTTCAATACTTACTTCCTCAGCTTATATTCAATAAAATTTTATTATAATATCTAATTGCAAATTACATATGATTTGAGCATTAACCACACCCATGACTAAGAAGGCTGTAAGAAATTTGCAGATACTGAAGACTTTATTTCAACCCCAATTAGTTTTCAACATCATAGCTTGCCATAAGCCACCAGGGAGTGAATTTCCTGAAGTGGAACATTTCTAATTATTTTTACTATAACCTCAACATCTATTCAATTTTGCCACAATGAAGTCTATGATTTCTATACAATTTAAGGATTTTAGAATAATCTGGCCTAAGATAATATCAATAGACTCCTCTAATGATTTGGACCAGGAAAAAGGAGACATGACAATGTCACAGCAAAGTGATATCCCAAATTTATACAACATTAGAGTTTTTACAAGTGTTTTCATGATAATGTATTTCAGGTCTGAATAGTTAATGAAATCAAAATCTCAAAGCATTCTCTTGCATTCTGAATCATGATCAGCAATCTATCTGATTTTAAAGTACTATTTTTAAAATGTAATTATGTGGAAAATTTGTTCTATCTATAGCGTGGGTTACTCTTCACTAGGGTAGTACAGAAAACATATTAGTGGGTTAATTTATAATGGATAATTGTGTGTAAGAGAAAAAAAACCCTGTATAACTATTGCCACATTCTTTCACCTTTTCTGCTCTTCCATAATGTGCCTTATATTTACTTGCAGAGATAACTCACATGTGCTTTGGATAATAGTAAACATGTCACTGGGATCAGATTAAAAATCAGTCACATACCAGGGAAAAGAAAGGCATTTTTTGGAAGTAGAGTTCATTTCTTCACATCATTGACATGATAATGAGACTTTTCGGTGGTAACATTTGGGGTTATTTTGCTTTACAAGTTCAGTAAGCTCTGGTCTCCTTGCCCTTCTTTAGGACGTTTTTACACTAATAACATTCGGACAAAAAGTCAGTTATTTTTTCATTCAAAAGTAAATGAAAGAAGTTTCATTATATGTTAAGCATTAAAGATATGCCTCAAAATATTCATGTGCAGGAATCAGTCTGTCAATAATTGACCGACGACTACCTCAGGGCTGAAACATGACTTCCTTCTAGAAGTATGTGATTATTTATACATTTATCGCTTTTTATTACTTACTGGGGATGCTCATTGATTTTGCCTCTAGGTAAATACACAGAAAGAAACTCAGCTTTAATCACCCCTCTACCTGATTGATCCTTTTATGTCATTAAGACAAAACACTGAATAAAAAGGATAACTTTATGCTTTGATTCATAGGTCAAGGCTTACATTCTTGTGTCTCTGGAAAGCAGTTTCAGAACTATGAAGTCATCAGTAGAAACAACTCTACCTCCCTATGGTACATACTAAAAGTTGTTTGTTTGTTTCTTTTTTTAGTAGTACAAATCTTCTTGATTCTGTTAGAAGAATTTTATTTTGAGATGACAAGGGATCAGGAGGTGCAGGGGATCAGAAGAGGGTGATACTACTGATACTAAATAACACCCCCCCACCACCAATAATAATAATAGTAATAAAGTAAAACAATTACCAATACTTATTGAAGGATTTACTATGTGCAAAATACTCCTCTAAGTTATTTTTCAAGCTTAAATAGTTTAATCTTCATGGCAACCTTATGAACCACTGATATTCTCATTTTATACATAAGGAAACTGAGGCACAAAAAGGCCATGCAATTTTTCCAGCATTGCTTCACTAATAAAGTGAAAGGCTGGGATTGGTACCTGCATAGCTTCTAGATCTTATAACAATCAATAGCAAATTTTAGTTTTAAATGTCCATTAGGTGTGCCAGGGTACTTTGAATGCCCTGTATGGAACCTAAAGTCAGTGCCTGTAACTTAGTCTATTTGCTTTCTATCCTTTTTTTTTTTTTCGGTACGCGGTCCTCTCACTGTTGCGGCCTCTCCCGTTGTGGAGCACAGGCTCCGGACGCGCAGGCTCAGCGGCCATGGCTCATGGGCCCAGCCGCTCTGCGGCATGTGGGATCTTCCCGGACCGGGGCACGAACCCGCGTCCCGTGCATCGGCAGGCGGACTCTCAACCACTGTGCCACCAGGGAAGCCCTAGCTTTCTATCCTTGATTATTGGGTTCAGTCTTTGACTTTAGTGTCTTTCTTTGAATCCAGTAGAGCATTCTAACATCTTAAATCAAGAGTCATTTGCATTAAATTTCATTTTTCTTCAACTTTCCCTGATAGAGAAAGTTACATGAATTTTATCAGGGATTATTCAAGCAACCATTGCCTTGGTTATGTTCATGTTACAATATAAACTTCCTAAATTATCATAAGAAAAAATAATACTTGTGTTTAACTATCAGTTGAACAAGTTTTTTTCTCACTATTCTCATGAAGACTTATGAGTGCAGAAGTGTTAAAAAATTGAAAGAATATTTTAATTTTCAAATATTATAGGGTATATTTGAAAGCTTTAATTTCATTGGATATAAAATTAAAATAGATCTCCTTCACTTTCAAATATGGAGAAGTTTTTGATTTCAAAATAGGAAATTTAATGATATTTATAGTTAATATATCAATTATGTTTTAAACTACAATATGGATGTTAGTTTTAGAATGTGAGGAATGAATAAAATTATCAAAAACTATATATAAAGTTTATAAACCTTAACTACATTTTAAATACATTTATAAACCATAAATACATTTATTAATCAAGTACATTTATTTCCTCAATGTTGAAGATGAATGCTGAGTAATAGTTTCTAAATTTAGTTTCTAAATTTAGCTTAATATCACAAAACTTTCATTTGTTTTAATAGATATTTAGTTTCTTTATTTTGCCTGATTGCTCTGGCTAGAACTTCCAGTACTATGTTGAAAAAGAGTGGTGAGATTGAGCACCTTTGTCTTGTTCAGGATCTTAGAAAAAAAGCTTTCAACCTTTCAACCTATGCTCCTATACTGAGGAGTATAATGTTAGCTCTAGGTTTGTCATACAATCTTTAATTAGGTTGAGTTATGTTCATTCTATTCCCAATTTGTTGAGGGTTGTTATCATGAAAGTGTGTTCTATTTTGTCAAGTGCTTTTTTTTTGCATCTACTGAGATGATCATATGATTTTTATCTTTCATTCTATTAATCAGGTATGCCATATTTATTGATTTGTGTATGTTGAAACATTCTTACCTCCTAGGGAAAAATCCCAATTGATCATAGTGTATGATCCTTTTTAATATGTGATAAAAAGCACCCAAATTAGAAAGGAAGAAGTAAAGTTTTCTTTACTTGCAGATTATATGATCTAACACATAGAAAATCCAAAATATTCCACCAGAAAAAAACTGTTTGAACCAATCAACAAATTCACTTTGCAGGAATTAACTTAAAGTTGCAGGATATTAACTCAATATACAGAAATCAGGGGCATTCCTTTTTTCTTTTTTTTATAAATTTATTTATTTATTTATTATTTTTGTCTGCATTGGGTCTAGTTGTGGTGAGTTGGGGCTACTCTTTGTTGCAGTGTGCGGGCTTCTCATTGTGGTGGCTTCTCTTATTGTGGAGCATGGGCTCTAGGTGTGCAGGCTGCGGGCTCTAGAGCACAGGCTCAGTAGTTGTGGCACATGGGCTTTGTTGCTCCGCAGCATGTGGGATCTTCCTTGACCAGGGCTTGAACTCATGTCCCCTGCATTGGCAGGCAGATTCTTAGCCACTGCACCACCAGGGAAGTCCTCAGTGGCATTTCTATGCACTAAAACCAAAATATCTAAAAAAGAAATAAAGAAAACAATTCCATTCATGATAGCATTAAATACCATAAAATAATTAGAAATAAATTTAACCAAAGAAGTGAATGCTCTTTATAACAAAAACTACAAGACTTTGAGGAAATAAATTCAGGAAGATACAAACAAATAGAAAGATAACCTGTGTTCATGGATTGGAAGAATTAATATTGTAAACTATCTGTACTATCCAAACCCTTCTATAGATTCAATGTAATCCTTATCAAAATTCTAATGGCATTTTTCTCAGAAATAGAAAAAGCAATCCTAAAACTTTTATGGAACCACAAAAGATCCAGAGCAGTCCTGAGAAAGAAGAACAAAATTAGAGGTATCACACTTCCTGATTTCAAACTATACTACTATATATATATATGTATATATGCAGTGGGATATTATTCAGCCACAAGAAAGAAGGAAATCCTGCCATTTGCAGTAAGGTGGGCAATACGCTAAGCAAAATAAATCAGATAAAGGCAAATACTGCATGTTTTCACTTATATTTGAATCTAAAACAGCTGAATTCATAGAAGAAAAGAGAAGAATTGTAGTTACCAGGGGTTGTGGGGTAGGGAAATTGGTGAAATGTTTGTTAAAGTGTGTAAATTAGCAGTTAGAAGATGAATAAGTTCTGGAGATCTAATACACAGTATTGTGATTATAGTCAACAATATTGTATTATACACTTCAGAGTTTCTAGATGACTAGAACATATATGTTCTCACCCCCCAAAAAAACACACAAAAAGATAATTAATTGATGTAATGGAGGTATTAGCTAACACTATTTTGGTAATCCTGTTGCAATATATAAATGTATACAGTCAACACATTGGACATCTTAAACTTACACAATAATATATGTCAATTACATTTCAATAAAAAATAGATATGTAGTTGATATTAGTCTACCCAAATATAATAAATATATGTGTGAAAACATTTGTAAATAAGAAGAAATCACAACATTATTTCATTACTATTAATCAATGTAAATTTGACTCTTGTTATTAGATTTTACATCTTCTTTCAATATAAAGGCTACATATTCTATGTAATTCCAACATTACTTTATCAATCACCAACAGACTTTATGTTAACAAAGTAACTAAAATTTCCAGGTTAGTATTAAAAATAAAATTTCCAATAACTCCAGTTCCCTCTGACTTAACAGTACACAAAATAACAATAGTCTTTAAATTTGTAACTCCTAAATTGGAGTGCAGTTATATGTTTAAGCTACATGTCCTTTCTATGTCTCTCCCATTCCCTGACCCTCCCTTTATTCCAATAAATAATCCACATTAGATGTCCGAAATTTCTAATAAGATTATTGCATTAAAATATCTTGATTGATATTTATATCTCCTGTCCCCACCTTGCAAATTGCTGCTTTACAAATTTATTACAATATATTTTAAAACAAAACTTGGAGACTCTTCTTTAATGTATTTGGTATGAGAATCTAGGAATTGACATCACAGGATGGTGTTCTATTAAAATGGAATTTAAAAATTTATACATATATACATGCATATATTAGACTTGATTAAAAATATCTAGGCTTAGATAGCTAAGTGAATAAATAAATAATAATCTCCAGGCTTTTGCTTTCTTTTTAAAACATACTTGCTTGCACAAGATGAAAACAGACTCATAGATACAAAGAGCAAACTGGTGGTCACCAGAGGAGAGGGGTTTGGGGAGGGTGGTTGAAATAGATGAAGGGGCATTAAGACATACAAACTATAAGTCATGGGGTTGTAATGTACAGCATAGGGAATATAGTTAATAATATTGCAATAACTTTGTATGATGACAGTTACTAGACTCATTATGGTCATCAATTTATAATGTATATGTGTTGAGTCACTATGTTGTACACCTGAAACTAATATAATATTGTATGTCAACTATACTTCAATAAGAAAAATAAAAGGAGAGGGGGAAAATGCTTTCACAGTCCTGGGCATAATAAGTACCCTGTACAAAATTTGCTATCATCAATATTCTACCAAAATATAATGTTTAAGTACCAGACAATGTGATTTTTTCTCACTGAATTCAGCTATTTGTATATATTTTTTTGTTTTGTTTTGGAAACTTTATACTCCAAGAACCAGGAACTTTACACACCAATCATTTGTCTTCATATTTTATAAAAACTGGAAGCTATATCAATCACTTATGACACTCAGCTTCAGAGAGATGAACAATCCAGTGAGTTTCCATGAAGTTACACAATAAGCAATCCATGGAAATTAACACTGTGAATCAATGTTGACATGAAAGGATCATAGACAGAAGACGATAGAATACAGAGGATACACAAAGCCATAGGGGACTGTATCCATGCAGTTTTTAAAAACCCACTGAAACAAGGGTAATTCTGTTATGAAATTCTAGTTTTTGTCTTATTTCTTTCTCTGACATTAAGCTCCACTAACAAATTACACTCCAACTTTATCCACACACTAATCCAGTTCAATGTTTTCATTCTTGTTCATGGCCTTACATTAGAATTAGATTTTTAATATCACATAATAATTTTTTGGTGTTTTGATTGGGATTGCATTGAATCTATCTATCAAATTGGGAATAACTGACATCTTGACAATACTGTGTCTTCCTATCCATGGACAACATAGAATATATCTTACTTTATTTATTTTTTCTTTGATTTCATTGATCAGAGTTTTGTATTTTTTCTAATATATAGCCTGTAAATATTTTGTTAAATTTATTCCTAAGTATTTATTTTATGTGTACTAATGTAAATGACATTTTGTTTTTAATTTCAAATTCCATTTATTCATTGCTGGAATATAAGAACATAATTAACTTTTGTAACATATTAACTTTAGATTCTTCAACATTGCTATAATTGCTTATTAGTTCCAGGATTTTTTTTTGTCTTTTCTTTAGGATTTTCTACATAGGTGATCATGTCATCTGCAAGCAAAGACATTTCTTTCTTCCCAATCTATATGTCTTTTATTTCTTTCTCTTGTCTTATTACATTAGCTAAATCTTCCAGTATAATGTTGAAAATAAGTGGTGGGAGGGGACATCCTTGTCTTGTACCTGATCTTTGTGGGAAAGCGTTTACTTTCTCACTATTAATTATGATATTAGCTGTAGGTGTTTTGTAAATATTCTTTATCAAGTTGAGGAAGTTGTCATCTTTTTCTAGTTAACTGAGGGATTTTGCCGTGAGTGGGCACTGGATTTTATCATACGCTTTCCCTACTTCTATTGATATGATCATGTGATTTTTCTTTTTTAGCCTATTAATGTGATGAATTACATTAATTGATTTTCAAATGTTGAAACAGCCATGTATATCAGAGAAAATTCCATCTGACCACGGAATATAATTCTTTATCTACCAGGCTCAGAACTCATATGAGTCTGGTGCTTTCTGTTTTGTAAGGTTATTAATTATTGGTTCATTTTTAAAAATAGATACAGGCCTATTCAGATTGCTTATTCCTTCTTGTATGAGTTTTGGCAGATTATGTCAGTCAAGAAATTTACCCATTTCATCTAGGTTATCAAATTTGTGGCACAGAGTGGCTTATAATTTTTCTTTATTGTCCTTTTAATGTCCAAAAGATTTGTAGTGGTGTTCCCTCTTTCATCCTTATATTAGTAATTTGTATCCTCTTTATTCTTTTCTTAGTTAACCTGGCTAGAGACATTGATTTTATTGATCTTTTCAAGGAAATAGCTTTTGGTTTGGGTGGTTTTCTCTACTGATGTCCTATTCTCAATTTCATTGATTTCTAGCCTAATTCTTATTATTTCTTTTCTTCTGCTTTGTATTTAATTTGCTCTTTTTTTTTTTGCTGCTTTCCTATGGTGAAAACTTCGATGATTGATTTTAGATCTTTCCTCTTTACTAATATATGCTTTCAATGCTATAAATTTCCCTTTAACCACTACTTTCATTGAAATCTCACAAACTTTGATAACTTATGTTTTCATTTCCCTTTAGTTCAAAATATTTTAAACTTGCGATTTATTCTCATGTGTTATTTGGAAGTTTGTTGTTTAATCTGAGTATTTTGGAAATTTCCAGCTTTATTTCTTTTATTGATTTCTAGTTTAAATCCATTGTTATCTGAAAGCTGACATTGTATTAATTCTATTCTTTTAAATTTGTTAAGGGGTGTTTTATGGCCCAGAGTGTGGTTTATCTTGCTAAATATTCCATGGGACCTTGAGAAGAATGTATATAGTCTGATATTGTTGGATGAAATAATCTTTGGATGTCAATTGCACTCCATTGATTGGTGGTGCTGTATTCTACTGCTGTTGGTTGAAATAGTGTGTAGATGTCAATTATATGCAGTTGATTGATGGTGTTGTGGAGTTCAACTATGTCCTTACCAATTTACTGCCTGCTGGATCTGTCCATCTCTAATAGAGGGGTTTAGAAGTCTCCAACTATGATAGTGGATTAATCTATTTCTCTTTGTAATTCTATTAGTTTTTGCCTCACATAATTTGATGCTTTGTTGTTAAGTACATACACATTAATGATTGTTATGTGTCATTGGAGAATTGACCTCTTTTTCATTATGTGATGCCCATCATTACCCTTGATATTTTTCCTTGCTTTGAAGTCTGTTGTCTGAAATTAATATAACTACTCCTGCTTTCTTTTGATTAATATTAGCACGGTGTATTTTTATTCATCTACTTACTTTTAATCTATGTCTTTATATTTAAAGTGGGTTTCTTGTAGGTGACTTACAGTTGGCTCTTATTTTCTGATCTACTCTGACTATCTCTGTCTTTAGACAAATGATATTGTTGGATTAATATTTGCTACTATTTTCTAACGTTGCCCTTGTCCTTTGTTCCTTTTTTGTCTTTCACATTTTTCCTGACTTTTGTGGTTTAAATTGAGCATTGCATATGACTTCATTTTCTCTCCTTTCTTAGCAATATACATTTAGAGCTAATCCAAGTCTAATTTCAAACAATACTATAACACTTTATGGACAGTGTGACTATCTTATAATAATAAAATAATTCTAATTTCTCCCTCCCATATTTTGTATTATTGCTGTCATTCATTTCACTTCCATGTAAGCATACATAAGCCTATATATATTTATACAAATACAGGTTTCTGACGTATATTATTTTCCTTCTCTCTAAAGAATTTCTTTTAACTTTCTTGCAAGGCAGACCTATGGGCAACAAAACTCCTCAATTTTTGTTTGTCTGAGAAAGCCTTTAGTTCTACCTCACTTTCAAAAGATAGTCTCTCAGATTACAGAATTCTACTTTGGTGAGGGTTTTTCCTCAACACTTTAAATGTTTCACTTCAGTCTCTTCTAGCTTGCACAATTTCTGAGAAGTCAGATGTGATTTTAATCTTTGTTCCTTTATAGGTAAGGTGTTTTTCCTTTGATGCCTGTTTAGGATTTTTTTGAACGTTTGATTTTCTGTGATTTGAAAATGATGTGTTGGTGTAGGCATTTATTTATTTATTTATTTTGCATTAATCCTGCTTAGTGTTTTCTGAGCTTCCCATGTCTGGTTTGGTGTCTGACTTTGATCTGGGGAAATTCTCAGTTATTATTGTTTCAAATATTTTTTTCTGTTCCTTTCTCTCTTTTTTCTCCTTCTGGTATTCCCATTATATGTATCTTATGCATTTTGTAGTTGTCCCACAATTCTTGGATAATCTATTCTGGTTCTTTTTTGTTTTTATTTTTTAGTTGTTTTTCTCTTTGTTTTTCAGTTTTGGAAGTTTCTATTGTCATATAGCTTTGACATTCTTTCCTCAGCCATATCCAGTCTACCAATGAGCCCACCAAAGACATTCTTCATTTCTGTTATGAGCTGTAGCAATTATTTTTGGTTTTTTTCTTAGAATTTTTATCTCTGTTCTCACTCTGCACATTTGTTCTTGCATGTTGTCTACTTTATCCCTTAGTGCCCTTAAAATATTAATCATACTTGTTTTAAATTCTCAGTCTGAAAATTCCAACATCCCTGCCATATCTGGTTCTGATGCTTGCTCTGTATCTTCAAATTGTATTTTTTGCCTTTTGGTATGCCTTCTAATTTTTTCTTAAGAGCTGGACATGATGTACCTGGTAAAAGGAACTTATGTAAATAGGCCTTTAGTAATATGATAAAGGAGGAGGGGAAGTGTTTTATAAGTTCTATGATTAGATCTCTGTCTTTCAGTGAGTTATGCCTCTAGACTGTGAATTTTGCTAATATTTCTCAGTGTTTTTCTGCCCCTAAGTGAGACAGAATGAGCAGAGTGGGCTGGAGTCTGTTATTTCCCTTCCCCCAGGTAATTTAGGCCCTCATAATACCCAGTTCCTTAGGTTCTGATTAACTAGTTTCCCTTGAGGGCAGGCCTTGTTGAGAAGAACAGAGTGCTCTGATGGTTTATTTTCCCCTCCTCCTGCTGTAAGGATAAGGGAATTTTTCTTCACTATTTACTGCGGGAACCTGGTCAAGGTCCTTTAGATAAATCTCTAATATTGTGGGAGCTCCCCTAAGACTGGGTCCCCCTAGAGTTTTTAACTGTCAGAGTTGTCTACAATAATTCTCCAGCAATTCATCAATTATGGTTTAAATTTTCCTATCCTGACACTGGTTTTTCCTCAACACTTTAAATGTTTCACTTCAGTCTCTTCTAGCTTGCACAATTTCTGAGAAATCAGATGTGATTTTAATCTTTGTTCCTTTATAGGTAAGGTGTTTTTCCATTACAGCCATGACCCTGTATTTACCTGTCTTTCTCTCCAATCTTGGGAACAACGGTCTGCCTTGTGTTCTCCCCTCTCTTACAGATATAAAAAGAGTTGTTAATTTTTTAGTATGTTCAGTTTTTAAATTGTCTTTAGAACAGAGTGGTGACTTCCAAGCTCTTTACATGTGGGACCAGAAACCATAAGTTTTCCCAATTTTTTATTAATAAACAAGCTTTGACTCATAGAAGTTAAGTAACTTCCTCTATATCACCAAACTGAGAGAACTTAGAAAGAAATTCTTTAAAAAAGACTTTTCAGAAAAAAAGCAAAAAGAAATGCATAGAGAAAGCTTCCTGAGCAGGAGACTACTTTTGAACTAGATTCTGAGAGATATAGGGGACTTTGATCAGTAGATAATTGATAGATATTTTGCAGATGAACTGAAATATATTATAAAATATCCCATAGTTTCTCAGCATAAATATGAAAGATAGAAATGAAGGAAGGGTTTTTAAACACTTGCATGCAGAACTGGAAACCAGAGTTTCTGAACTTTGAATATTTCAATGCAGACCTTTTGACACTTAGACACTGTGCTGGTTTCATTCCCATTTGTGTTTACCTTGTTATTAATTCTGTTAATATTGACTAGGTGCTAAGTATAATTCTGCTGATAATTGTATAGGCTATGCACTTGTTCTGATACCATGAATAGCCTTTCCACCATGTTATCTCCAGTCCTCAATTCTGGGTCTAATTATAGCAACTTTGCTTTTCAACTCAAAAAAATAGTCCTCATTTTTTATATGCTATTTTTTCCATTATCAAGGCACTGACTGTGAATCTAAAACTTATTGAGAGCTATTTAAGGTTCAAAATTAAACATCTTTTCTAGTTTAGCATTAAAATATTCCCCTTCTACTTGTATTAAATGCTGATCATTTGTTTCTTTGCCTTTACTTCATCTCTCATTAAATAGCTATTCCTATGGAAACTCTCAAAACCAGTTTCCTTTGAGTCATTTATTCTTTGATCTTCATTCTTCCAGGTCAAATATGAAATAGAAGAATGTCAGGATACTTTTTTTCTTTTCCCATGTCATTTAATACATTTGTCTAATTTACGGTTAGATAGACTCTAAAGTTGTATGGCCTTGGGTAAGTTAGTTATCACTTATTTCCTTATTTGTAAAGATGATACAAAGATATCTGACTATATTGCTGAAAGAAAATGGACATAAAATGCCTAGCAACCTGATGCACATTAGCTAGGGGTGATATCTCAAATGGAAAATTTTAGAGTTCAAGAAACTCTATTATTAAGAATTTTTAAATTGGAACTCAAAAACGGTAGTGTGGAAACAATATATGTAGGAAAATGTTTCTTAAAAATGGTCTCAAGTGCAAACTGTCCCTTATATTTTATTCCTTTGGTTTCAAGATTATTTTCCACTTAGATGAACATAATTTTAAGAAAGGATTATATAAGAGGAACACACTGTCTTTCAACTCATACTTTCACAGTTAGGAATTTTTCAATGTCACCATATTATTTCTAGAATAAACCTTATGCTAGAGTCCCATTAATCCTTTCTAATGTTACATTCCACTAGTGTATCTTCACACACTTTATTTTTTTTCTTCCCCACCAATCAGGACCTCTGTGATGGTTAATTTTATTTATCAATTGACTAAGCCACAGATTGCTCACATATTTGGTCAAACATTTTTCTGGTTTGATCAGAAAAACATTTGGTCAAACACATTCAAATTTCATAGGAATTTAGACATCAACAATAATACTAGTTGTCATTTGTAGCACCAATTAGAGAAACTTAAAATAGTTCATAAATCTTCATAAATTCTCATTATGAATGACATTATAACCTAATTTAATAGATCAAGAAGAACTCAGAGGAATTCAGTAATTGTTTCAAATCTTAGAGACAAAAAGAGACAAGGAAGGAATTTGAACACTGGGATCTATCACTAAGCAGCATATATTATTTATATAACACTGTTAATAAATTATGCCTAAATTTCACAATTAAGTAGAATATAAAGCCTGGATATTTCCTAGTTTGAGCATCATATTGAATGCTGGTGCAAATATTCAGACACTGGATATGTCTAGATTTTTGCCCCAATTTTTGTTTAAATGTTTTGTTTTACTTTTATACATACATTTGCTTTCAGTCAAATTTTGAAAAGATTTCAATTGGAAAAAAAAACACAAATATTCATACACTGAAGAAAAATGTTTAAGAAGGAAAAATCTATCAAATTATTAACTAAAAACAAAATTACACATGTTAATAATGTATTACAAAATTTATTTTCCCTAGTAGAGAAAACATGATTCTTCTTCTGATAAGTATGCATTAGCTACAACATTTCAATTACAAATTCCAAGTTAAAAGCCTATTAAATATGGGTAACCCTCTTACACTGTTGGTAAGAATGTAAGTTGGTGTAGCCACTCTAAAGAACAGTATGAGTGTTCCTCAAAAAACTAAAAATAGAGTTGCCATATGATCCAGCAATCCCACTCCTGGGTATATATCCAGACAAAACTATAAATTGGAAAGATACATGCACCCCTATCTTCATAGCAGCACTATTTACAATATCCAAGACATGGAAACATCTAAATGTCCACCGACAGATGAATGGATAAAGAAGATGTGCTATATATATATATATATATATATATATATATATATACACACAATGAAATATTACTCAGACGTAAAAAGAATGAAATAATGCCATTTACAGCAACATGGAGATTATCATACTGAGTGAAGTAAGTCAGAAAGAGAAAGACAAATACCATATGTTATCACTTATATGTGGAATCTAAAATATAACACAAATGAACTTTTCTATGAAACAGAAACAGACTTACAGATATAGAGAACAGACTTGTGGTTGCCAAGGGGGAAAAGGGGTTGGGGGATGGATGGATTGGGAGTTTGGGATTAGCAGATGCCAACTGTGATATATAGGATGGATAAACAACAATGTCCTACTATATAGCACAAGGAACTATATTCAGTATCCTGTGATAAACCATAATGGAAAAGAATATGAAAAAGAATATGTATATATATATATACATATGTGTGTGTGTATAACTGAGTCACTTTTCTGTACAGCAGAAATTAATACAACACTGTAAATCAACTATAGTTCAATAAAATTTTAAAAAATTACAAAAATTGTGGGTAAAAACATATGATGCACAAAGAGTTTAATATTCATGTTTCTACCTGCACCTCTTATAATTGAGCAAGACGCTATGGGGCCTTACCCGGACAGACACCCTAACCCAGCTCCTCTGCCTGCCTCTTGTTTGTGGAAAAACTTTAGCTTCCAAGGCCTTCCCCAACCTCCAAAGAATAAATTTAATCAGAGAAGTGAGCAAATGCAGAAACAAAGGAAAACAATCAAGCAAGAAAAACTAATAAAAGCTTGACCATTAAACAAAGTCAAGGATTTTTAGTTCCTCCTCAAGAGCTATAGATTATGTTCTGAAACATATCTTTTGAGCAGTTTTGCAGCTACTGAAACTCCCACCAGGTGGAAGAAGTTAACAAAGACACCAGTCCAGTTGGAACCAGAAGTTTGATGATATTGACTCCCAACTACCTCACCACCAACCAATCAGAAGAATGTCCATCAGATGATCATGCACCCCACAACCGCCTTCCCTGAAAGCCATGGAGGAATTTGGGCCTTTTGAGCAGTAGTGCCTGGACTCATTGCTTGGCACTTACAGTCAATTCCACACTTTCCTTCACCACAGCCTGATGTCAGTAGATTGGCTTTACTGCGGGTGGGTGAGAGGACACAAGTTTGGTTGAGCAACACTGAATAATAAAGTCACAGAACTTAGAGAATCTAGAACAACTACAGTATATTAAATAAAGCATACTCTATGTAATTAGATGGCATGCAACCAATTTAATAGATCAAAATTTACTTCAGTAATATGAAAACCAATATTTTAAGAAGGTAATTTCTTGTGACCTGTAACACAGACTCCCCTTATGCCCTTTGTTTCTGCTGCTTAACTCCTTCAAGTCTTTGATAACCAGCAGCTATGTTTTAGAAATTTATTCTAAACTAAAGGAATGCATTGAATAAAACAGGATATTGCTCAAAGGACCTTATAGCTTTTATGGTGCACAATAAACGTAGCTTGGGTAGTGTTTTTCCCTCTGCAACTCCCTGAAAATTTAATGTTTCTATATATGAAGAGATTTAAAAGAAAAAAAAAAAAGAAGCAACTCTCTTTCTCTTCGTGTTCTCTCCCAGGAGAGGACAGTATTTTTCAAAACCACAGTTTTAAAGTCTCTTAATGCTCACCAAAGTCTTGATAACCACTGTAAAAAGTAGACCCCTCTCCCAAATTGTGTATGACCGCTCTGAATCCCAGAATACTCTGCAGATAACTGTGGCAAAATTTATGAAATATTTGGCCCCGTGGAAGGCAGGACCATGAATAAGTTGATATTCAATAAACGTAATTTGATTCTTATTTGCTACTTTAGTAAAGTTTTTAGTCATTCCAGTTAATGACGGCTTCTGCTTGTTTTCCATGCCAAGTCAGCACTCCTCCACATTCTTTATAGTTGTTATAGGAAATTAAACCTAAATTAATAATTTGTAAATTTTCCATGTGTTCTTTTGGCTATAATTGGTACATTTCCAATAAAGTTTCAAAACCTGTCAATAATATGCTATGTTACTAAGATATAACATTCATTTTAGTTCTGACTTTTGCTCCTTTGTGAAAGTTTGCATTTAATCCTAGATTTTGCCATGCTTTCTTAGATTTAATCTTACAAATAATGTAGGTCATTCATTCATCAAAATATATTTTTCAGACAGAGATGTTTTACCAGATTACCAATTTGAACATAATTTAGATTGTTTCCTTTTGATAGATACATGATTCCTTTTGAGAGATACATAATTATCTAGGTGATGAAATAAAACATTCTGAAGTGGAAATAGACTCTAGCTTGAAGAAATTTTGCATGCAATCTATACATGTAAAATAATTTAACATCAAGTGCTTGTCAACAAAAGAGATTCAACATCTTTTTATTCTTCTCATATGTGCCATGATATCACTGAGAAAATCTCTAAATATATGCTAATTTTGGTGCCTGATAGCTGAACTCAAATGACGCCATTGAGATTAATCATAATCTATTGTTACAATTCCAAAGCAAATCGCTTTATGAAATAAAAATTGAACATGTGTGTATGTGTGTGCATGAGAAGCCTATACACAAACATACACAAGTAAAATAATGACTCTAGAACTACAATTTATTTAGAGAAAAACGATTTAGGATTTGCCTTTTCATTACATATCTTGCTAATCATTCTATTCATCTCTTCCTATGTTACAGGTTTTAGGTTGTATGTATATAAGCATCTGCAACCACTGACTGAAAAACCATATCACTTGTGACTATGTGGCTGTGAAGTCCATTGACATCCCCCTGTGGAGGTTAACTAGTCAGTTGAATGTCAAACCTTACCAATTATCAGCCCTAAGAATAATGACATATCAGTACATAGCCTTTTCATCACAAGTGACACAATGGTTTGAATTGCTCCAAGGTACACCTTATTTTTAAAAATGTTCTGTATATTTTTTAAAGAAGTTGCCAGGATAAATCCCCATAGCGTTTCCTTTGGCAACAAACCAAAAAACAACTTTGTGTGCTGAAATACTGAGAGATGTTGACAGGGTCACTTCAAAGAAGCTCAAGAGATTTTAAAAAATGATACGGTAACTTTTCTTCTAGGTTCTGAAAGTATGCTAAAAGTAAAAGGCACTGGCCTGTTCTGTAATGCTTATTTTGTAGATAGAACACAACACAAAGTAAGGAGAATTAAATAACTTCACATGACTCATTGCATGATGTAGAATAAGTTAAACATTAATTCCCAGGACTTTTGTAAGAGTGTTTTAATAGGAAATCAAACTTAAAAGGAAATGTTTTCTAAGTAAATCTCACATATATTCTACAATTATTAATGAGTACAAACATTGCTTAGATTCTGGAAAGGTGACAACATAATGTGTTTCTTACTCTCATGGAATTTATAGAACTAGTAGAGAGACATTAAAAAAAAGTGTACAGCCAAATATTATATTACAAACTGTGGAAAGTGGGACTGAGGAAACTGTGGAGGTAAAGAATACTGAGTGGGGTGTTCCTTTCTTTTTTTTTTGTCGTACGTGGGCCTCTCACTGTTGTGGTCTCTCCCGTTGCAGAGCACAGGCTCCGGACGTTCAGGCTCAGTGGCCATGGCTCACGGGCCTAGCCGCTCCGCGGCATGTGGGATCGTCCTGGACTGGGGCACGAACCCGCGTCCCCTGCATCGGCAGGCGGACTCCCAACCACTGCGCCACCAGGGAAGCCCCAAAGTTATTTTTAAATAATCCTTCTTTTAACACAAAAAGATACAAGAGATTATATGTTATAGAAGTTCCTTAGCAAGTGAGAAGAATTTTCATTACAAATATTTCACTTTCTGAAACATATCTGTTATTTGGCAGTAATAAACACTGTTTCTTTCTATATTATGCCAGATGACTGCTTGCTTATGTATGATGGGATGAAATCATTTCCATCTTCCCAGGAGTGATTTATACAGTAATATCTATATGGTAATCACTCAATAAATGATAAATGAATGAATGAATGAGTGACTTGATAATTCTGTCTGTTACTAAGAGGTGTATAAAATGTAAAACTAAGATCTGTGATTTTATCAAATATTATAGTATATTAAAAAATGAATCACAAATTTGATAAAAGGAACATATAAGGATAAAATTTGAAAACAGAGCTTTGATTGACAGCATTGATTTTTTTGGTCACTCTACTGAGAAACAGAAATTGTACCAATGAAATAACTAGTTAAATATGTTATTGAAAAAATGAAAAGGAGAATCATAAAGCTTCAATGTCCAGTGCACTAATAAATATTATTTTATAATGCCAAAAGTAAGGTGCTTCAAAGTGCCAAATAAAATACTGTAAAATCATCTTCTATCTACCCTGCAGGAAAATATTTGCAGACTTAGGTATAGAATGATATTAAATTACATCTGAAATTAATGAAAATAATCCCATTTGAAAAAAAATTATATAAGGACATTAATAATAGTAATCTCTATAGTGACAATACTAAAAATGATTGAAATTAATTTTTGAATCACAGAAAAATAGAATTTAAACTCAGTAAAATGTACATGTTCATTTATTTAAATTTTTTACATTTTTAGTTAGCCTAAGAGGCATTAATTACTAAAAAACTCAATAATTTGTTGCAAATTGCCCCAGACACAAACCCAACTAATTTGGGCTTTGGTTAGTTAAACTGCAATAACTAACAAAATGTTAATCCCAAAGCTTTCATCAGGCCAACTTCTGTGTAGCTCCCTGATTTGAAAAATTGGCATAGTAATGCCTCACCATAGAGAAAAATTATATAACTAAGATTAAAGGTTTTAACTGTTACATTTTGGACTTAATCTTTTTATAGTACTTTTTTTTTTAATTGATGGACACATTTATATTTGCCAAAAAGTTATTTAGTAACTATGTGTTGGGCATTGTTCTAGGGGCAAGATTGAAAAAAAAGTCTTTGACCTCGAGTACCAAATGCTGTAACAAAAGAAGAGGACAGTTAAGAGCAAACCTGTGTTTCTTCTTCTTCTTTTTTTTTTTTTTAACATCTTTATTGGAGTATAATTGCTTTACAATGGTGTGTTAGTTTCTGCTTTATAACAAAGTGAATCAGTTATACATATACATATATCCCTATATCTCCTCCCTCTTGTGTCTCCCTCCCACACTCCCTATCCCATCCCTCTGGGTAGTCACAAAGCACTGAGCTGATCTACCTGTGCTATGCGGCTACTTCCCACTAGCTATCTATTTTATATCTGGTAGTGTATATATGTCCATGCCACTCTCTCACTTTGTCCCAGCTTACTCTTCCCCCTCCCCGTATCCTCAAGTCCATTCTCTAGTAGGTCTTTGTCTTTATTCCTGTCTTGCCCATAGGTTCTTCATGACCTTTTTTTTTTTTTTTAGATTCCATATATATGTGTTAGCATATGGTATTTGTTTTTTTCTTTCTAACTTATTTCACTCTGTATGACAGACTCTAGGTCCATCCACCTCACTACAAATAACTCAATTTCATTTCTTTTTATGGCTGAGTAATATTCCATTGTATATATGTGTCACATCTTCTTTATCCATTCATCTGTTGATGGACACTTAGGTTGCTTCCATGTCCTGGCTATTGTAAATAGAGCTGCAATGAACATTTTGGTACATGACTCTTTTTGAATTATGTTTTTCTCAGGGTATATGCCCAGTAGTGGGATTGCTGGGTCATATGGTAGTTCTAATCTTAGTTTTTAAAGAACCTCTATACTGTTCTCCATAGTGGTTGTATCAATTTACATTCCCACCAACAGTGCAAGAGGGTTCCCTTTTCTCCACACCCTCTCCAGCATTTATTGTTTGTAGATTTTTTGATGATAGCCATTCTGACCGGTGTGAGATAATATCTTATTGTAGTTTTGATTTGCCTTTCTCTAATGATTAATGATGTTGAGCATTCTTTCATGTGTTTGTTGGCAATCTGTATACCTTCTTTGGGGAAATGTCTATTTAGGTCTTCTGCCCATTTTTTTTGTTTTTTGTTTTGTTGTTTGTTTTTTTGTTATTGAGCTGCATGAGCTGCTTGTAAATTTTGGAGATTAATCTTTTGTCAGTTGCTTCATTTGCAAATATTTTCTCCCATTCTGAGGGCTGTCTTTTGGTCTTGTTTATGGTTTCCTTTGCTGTGCAAAAGCTTTTAAGTTTCATTAGTCCTATTTGTTTGTTTTTGTTTTTATTTCCATTTCTCTAGGAGGTGGGTCAAAAAGGATCTTGCTGTGATTTATGTCATAGAGTGTTCTGCCTATGTTTTCCTCTAATAGTTTGATAGTGTCTGGCCTTACACTTAGGTCTTTAATCCATTTTGAGTTTATTTTGGTGTATGGTGTTAGGAAGTGTTCTAATTTCATTCTTTTACATGTAGCTGTCCACTTTTCTCAGCACCACTTACTGAAGAGGCTGTCTTTTCTCCACTGTATATTCTTGCCTCCTTTATCAAAGATAAGGTGACCACATGTGCGTGGATTTATCTCTGGGCTTTCTATCCTGTTCCATTGATCTATTGTTCTGTTTTTGTGCCATTACCATACTGTCTTGATTACTGTAGCTTTGTAGTATAATCTCAAATCAGGGAGCCTGATTCCTCCAGCTCCATTTTTCTTTATCAAATTGCTTTAGCTGTTCAGGGTCTTTTGTGTTTCCATACAAATTATGAAAAATTTTTTTCTAGTTCTGTGAAAAATGCCAGTGGTAGTTTGATAGGGATTGCATTGAATCTGTATATTGCTTTGAGTAGTATAGTCATTGACACAATGTTGATTCTTCCAATCCAAGAACACGATATATCTCTCCATCTATTTGTATCATCTTTAGTTTCTTTCATCAGTGTCTTATAGTGGTGATTAGTGATGTAGATGACTGTTGACCATCTGTACATTTCTTTAGAAAAATGTCTATTCAGATCCTCTGCCCGTTTTTTATTTGTATTTTTCATTGATCAGACAATAGGAAAAAAATAAAAGGAATCCAAAATGGAAAGGAAGAAGTAAAAACAATCACTGTTTGCAGGTGACATGATACTACACATAGAAAATCCTCAGAATACCACCAAAAAACTCTGTGGCTCATCAATGAATTAGGTAAAGTTGCAGGATAAAGATTAACATATAGATATCTGTTGCATTTCTAACAATGAACCATCAGAAAGATAAATTAAGAAAACAATTCCATTTACAATCACATCAAAAGGAAAATGCCTAGGAATAAATCTAATTAAGGAGGTAAAAGACCTGTACTTGGAAAACTATGAGACACTGATGAAAGAATTTAAAGATGGCACAAATGGATGGAAGCATATACCATGTTCATGGATTCGAAGAATTAATATTTTTAAAGTGACATAATAACCAAGTAATCTACAGATTCAGTGAAATCCTTATCAAAATACCAATGGCATTTTTCACATAACTAGAACAAATAATTCTAAAATTTTTATGGAAACACAAAAGAACCAGAATAGCCAAAACAATCTTGAGAAAGAGGATCAAAGCTGAAGGTATCAAGTTCCTTGATTTCAAACTTTACTAGAAAGCTACAATTATTAAAACAGTATGTTACTGGCACAAAAATACACACAAAGATCAATTTACAGAATAGAGAGCCCAGAAATGAACCCATACTTATATGGGCAATTAATCTAGGACAAACAATGTAAGACTATACAATGAGGGAAAGACAGTCTCTTCAATAAATGGTGTTGGGAAAACTGGACAGCTACTTTAAAAAGAAACAAACTAGACTACTCTCTCATAACATGCACAAAAGTAAATTCAAAATGGATTGAAGATTTAAATGTAAGACCTGATATCATGAAACTTCTAGAAGAAAACATAGGCAGTACTCTCTTTGACATCCATCTTAGTAATATATATTTTTTGGTTATGTCTCCTCAGGCAAGGGAAAGAAAAGCAAAAATAAACAAATGAGACCACATCAAACTAAAAAGCTTTTGCACAGCAAAGGAAACTGTCAACAACAAAAAAAGACAAGCTACTGAATGGGTAAAGATATTTGCAAGTGATGCAGCTTATAAGGGGTTAATATCTAAAATATATAAAGAACGTTTACAACTCAATATCAAAAAATACAAGCAATCCCTGCATTATAAACACGATCCCAGTTTCCATGACTTTAATGCCTGGGCTCATGAAGCATCATGGGAATATAAGATTTCTATAAACAATAGATGCATTTGTGTTCACTACTACACATTAAAATTTTACAAATATTTGAGCAGACCTAAGTCTTTGGATATATTTGTCTGTCAAATGTGCTTTTTCAACTTCAGTTAATGACAACTTCAACTTTCCAGTTGCTCAGGCAAAAAAAAATGTACAGTTAATTTGTTATTTATTTTTACCACCAACATCCATTTCATCAGGAATTTCTCTTGACACTACCCTTAGTTGCATCCAGTACCTAATCACTTCTCATCTCCTTCACTGTTATGACTGTGGTACTAGACACCATCATTTCTCACCTGGGTCATTCCAACAGTCTCCAGTCTCCTAATTGGACTCCCTGTTTCAGATCTTGCTCATATTTGTTATATTCCTAAAATAGCCACTAGAGTTATCCTTTTAAAAGATAAGTTAAATCGTGTCTCTCCTCACTTCATTCCCTCTATATCTTCTCATCTCACATAGAATAAAAAACGCAAAATCTTAGCATAGCCTACAAAGACCCACATAAGCTGCATCCCTCTCCCACATACACATGCAAACAGACACTCATTCACACATTTCTGTCAAATCCCACCTTCTTCTTTAACCATCTGCTCCAGTCACTAAGACTTCCTTGTTTTTTTCTCATATAATCAGAAGCATATTTCTGTATCAGGATCTTTATATTTATTACTCATTTTACATGGAACTCTTCAACTGCATGCATAGCTGGCCCCTTCATCACCTTCAAGTCTCTGAAATTACCAACTTGTCAGTGTGGTTTCTTTTTTCTTAATACCCTATTTAACACTGAAATCTATTATTTATCTTGGGTCTTCTAAAATATTACTTCATGAATTATCCACATTGAATGACCAACTCTTTTAAATTCTCAACCCTTTGCAGAATGATACATTTGTAAAATAAAATAGAAATTTCATGGAAATGTAAAATTGCTATAAAAGTTTCTATGTACTTATTCTCATTTTCTGTACATATTTCATTGTGGAATAGAGACACAAAGTACTGTGTCTCACAAACCTGTAGGTATTAATACATAATGGCAGGGGATCACATAGAGGTGCAGATTCTATTTTAGTACGCAAATGGCAAGGCCAGAGATTCTGCATTTCTACAAGTTCCTAGGCTGATACTGTTCCTTATTAATATTTGGAGTAGAAATTCCTGCAAAGCAGAGTCTGCAGAGATAATTAAAGTGTCAGCACTTAATTTGGAAGCTCTAAGCCTAGGGGAGTTTGAGAAATAGCAGGAAATGAAGGCAGAAAGGAGAAAAAAAAGAAGCAATGAGATATGATTCTTTACCATATTCACTGCAGGGTGTTAAAATAGTCAACAAGTTGCCCTGAAGTGTATTAACAAGGCACCCACGTTTTCAAGAAAGTTTGCAAGGAGAAAATTAAGAGAGAGAAAGGAGGAGGAATTATATTCAAATCTGGTAATTCTCACCCCATAGACAGCTGTCTTATTCATGTTTTTCAAGATCATCATCTGGCCTCTTAGTGGCCTCTCAGAAATCCGGATCCTTCACCTCATAGTAGGATATTTCTGCCAAGCCCAAAATTGGAGAGGACTGCCTAAAAATGGTAAGAAATTAACTAACAAAAAGAAAAGTAATGCTGTCTAAGAAGGCACAGAAGTCTGTACTCAGTACATATCCCTCAACAAATAATTTATTTAGTTCCCTTCCAAACTTTATTTTTCTCTATAATAATATGTGTAGAAGTACACAGCAAGGAGGCAGCTGTCTGCAAGCTAGGAAGGGTGTTCTCGCTAGAGACCAATCAGCTGGCATCTTGATCTTGGACTTCCCAGCCTTCAGAACTTCTCAATGGGCCCAGAAAGCTGTTTTCTTGGTTTTCCTTAAGCTCATCAGCTACAGGATCCAATCCATTGCCAGCACAGGCTGTTACAATTCCAAGCTGGGTCAAGAGATGGGCTTTGGACTGTGCAGACATAAAGAATAATAGCTTAAAAAACCAAATACACCAGAGGGCAGACAGCAGAAGCAAGAAGAGCTACAATCCTGCAGCCTGTGGAAAAAAAACCACATTCACAGAAAGATAGACAAGATGAAAAGGCAGAGGGCTATGTACCAGATGAAGGAACAACATAAAACCCCAGAAAAACAACTAAATGAAGTGGAGACAGGCAACCTTACAGAAAAAGAATTCAGAATAATGATAGTGAAGATGATCCAGGACTTTGGAAAAACAATGGAGGCAAATATGCAGAAGATGCAAGAAATATTTAACAAAGACCTAGAAGAATTAAACAACAAACAAACAGAGATGAGCAACACAATAATTGAAATGAAAACTACACTAGAAGGAATCAATAGCAGAATAACTGAGGCAGAAGAACAGATAAGTGACCTGGAAGACAGAAGGGTGGAATTCATTGCTATGGAACAGAATAAAGAAAAAAGAATGAAAAGAAATGAAGACAGCATAAGAGACTTCTGGGACAACATTAAATGCAACAACATTCACATTATAGGGGTCCCAGAAGAAGAAGAAGAGAGAGAAAGGACCCGAGAAAATCTTTGAGAGATTATAGTTGAAAACTTCCCTAACATGTGAAAGGAAATAGCCACCCAAGTCCAGGAAGTGCAGAGAGTCCCATACAGGATAAACCCAAGGATAAACCCACCAAGACACATAGTAATCAAATTGGCAAAAATTAAAGACCAAGAAAAATTATTGAAAGCAGCAAGGGAAAAATGAAACATAACATACAAGGGAACTCCTATAAGAGTAACAGCTGATTTCTCAGCAGAAATTCTACAAGTGAGAAGGGAGTGACATGATGTATTTAAAGTGATGAAAAAGAAGAACGTACAACCAAGATTACTCTACCCAGCAAGGATCTCATTCAGATTCGATGGAGAAATCAAAAGCTTTAAAGAGAAGCAAAAGCTAAGAGAATTCAGCACCACCACACCAGCTGTAAAACAAATGCTAAAGGAACTTCTCTAAGTGGGAAACACAAGAGAAGAAAAGGACCTACGTTAAAAAACCCAAAACAATTAAGAAAATGGTCATAGGATGTTACATATTGATAATTACGCTAAACGTGAATGAAATAAATACTCCAAACAAAAGACACATGCTTGCTGAATGGATACAAAAACAAGACCCATCTATATACTGTCTATAAGAGAACCACTTCAGACCTAGGGATGCATTCATACTGAAAGTGAGGGGATGGAAAAAGTTATTCCATGCAAATGAAAATCAAAAGAAAGCTGGAGTAGCAATACTCATATCAGATAAAAAAAGACTTTAAAATAAAGAATGTTACAAGAGACAAGGAAGGACACTACATAATGATTAAGGGATCAATACAAGAGGAAGATATAACAATTAAAAAAATATATATGCACCCAACATAGGAGCACCTCAATACATAAGGCAACTTCTAACAGCTATAAAAGAGGAAATAGACAGTAACACAATAATAGTGGGGGACTTTAACACCTCACTTACGCCAATGGACAGATCATCCAAAATGAAAATAAATAAGGAAACAGAAGCTTCAAATGACACAATAGACCAGATAGATTTAATTGATATTTATAGCACAATCCATCCAGAAACAGCACATTACACTTTCTTCTCAAGTGCACATGGAACATTCTCCAGGATAGATCATATCTTGGATCACAAATCAAGGGAAAGTAAATTTAAGAAAATTGAAATCATATCAAGCATCTTTTCTGACCACAATACTATGAGATTAGAAATGAATTACATGGAAAAAAACACAAAAACATGGAGGCTAAACAATACTTTGCTAAATAACCAAGAGAAACCTGAAGAAATCAAAGAGGAAATCAAAAAATACCCAGAGAGAAAGGATAATGAAAACAGTACGATCCAAAACCTATGGGACACAGCAAAAGCAGTTCTGAGAGGGAAGTTTATATCTATACAAGCCTATCTCAAGAAACAAGAAAAGTCTGAAATAAACAATCTAACTTTACACCCAAAGGAACTAGAGAAAGAACAACAAACAAAACCTAAAGTTAGCAGAAGGAAAGAAATCATAAAGATCAGAGCAGAAATAAATGAAATAGAAACAAAGAAAACAATAGCAAAGATGAATAAAACTAAAGCTGGTTCTTTGAGAAGATAATCAAAATTGATAAGCCATAAGCCAGACTCATCAAGAAGAAGAGGGAGAGGACTCGAATCAATAAAATTAGAAATGAAAAAGGAAAAGTTACAACAGACAATGCAGAAATACAAAGCATCCTAAGAGACTACTACAAGCAAATCTATGCCAATAAAATGGACACCCTGGAAGAAATGGACAAATTCTTAGAAAATTATAAGCTTCCAAGACTGAAACAGGAAGAAATAGAAAATATAAACACACCAATCACAAGCAATGAAATTGAAACTGTTATTAAAAATCTTCCAACAAACAAAGGTCCAGGACCAGATGGCCTCACAGGTGAATTCTGTCAAACATTTAGAGAAGAGCTAACACCCATCTTTCTCAAGCTCTTCCAAAAATTTTCAGAGGAAGGAACACTCCCAAATTCATTCTATGAAGTCACCATCACCCTGATATCAAAACCAGACAAAGATACTACAAAAAAAGAAACTTACAGACCAAATCACTGATGAATATACATGCAAAAGTCCTCAACAAAATACTAGCAAACAGAATCAAACAACACATTAAAAGAATCATACACCATGATCAACTGGGATTTATCCAAGGGATGCAAGGATTCTACAATATATGCAAATCAAACAATGTGATACACCATATTAACAAATTGAAGAATAAAAATCATATGATCACCTCAATAGATGCAGAAAAAGCTTTTGACAACATTCAACACCCATTTATGACAAAAACACTCTAGAAAGTGGGCATAGAGGGAACCTACCTCAACATAATAAAGGCCATATACGCAAACCCAAAGCAAACATCATTCTCAATTGTGAAAAACTGAAAGCATTTCCTCTAAGATCAGGAACAAGACAAGGATGTCCACTCTCGCCACTATTATTCAACATAGTTTTGGAAGTCCTAGTCACAGCAATCAGAGAAGAAATAGAAATAAAAGGAATCCAAATTGGAAAAGAAGAAGTAAAACTGTTACTGTTTGCAGATGACACAATACTATACATAGAGAATCCTAAAGATGCCACCAGAAAGCTACTAGAGCTAATCAATGAATTTGGCAAAGTAGCAGGATTCAAAATTAATGCACAAAAATCTCTTGCATTCTTATACACTAATTATGAAAAATCTGAAAGAGAAATTAAGGAAACACTCCCATTTACCATTGCAACAAAAGAATAAATTACCTAGGAATAAACGACCTAGGGAGACAAAAGACCTGTATGCAGAAAAGTATAAGACACTGATGAAAGAAATTAAAGATGATACCAACAGATGGAGAGATATTCTATGTTCTTGGATTGGAAGAATCAATATGGTGAAAATGACTATACTACCCAAAGCAATCTACAGGTTCAATGCAATCCCTATCAAATTACCAATAGCATTTTTTATGGAACTAGAACAAAAAATCTTAAAATTTGTGTGGAGAAACAAAAGACCCTGAATAGCTAAAGCAGTCTTGAGGGAAAAAAGCGGAGCTGGAGGAATCAGACTCCCTGGCTTCAGACTATACCACAAAGCTACAGAATTCAAGAAAATATGGTACTGGCACAAAAACAGAAACATAGATCAATGGAACAAGATAGGAAGTCCAGAGATAAACCCACGAACCTATGGTCAACTAATCTATGACAAAGGAGGCAAGTATATACAATGGAGAAAAGACAGTCTCCTCAATAAGTGGTGCTGGGAAAACTGGACAGCTACATGTAAAAGAATGAAATTAGGACACTCCCTAACACCATACTCAAAAATAAACTCAAAATGCATTAGAGACCTAAATGTAAAAGCAGACACTCTAAAACTCTTAGAGGAAAACATAGGAAGAACACTCTTTGACTTAAATCACAGCAAGATGTTTTTTGATCCACCTCCTAGAGTAATGGAAATAAAAACAAAAATAAACAAATGGGACCTAATGAAACTTCAAAGATTCTGCACAGCAAAGGAAACCATAAACAAGACGAAAAGACAGCCCTCAGAATGGGAGAAAATATTTGCAAATGAGTCAATGGACAAAGGATTAATCTCCAAAATATATAAACAGCTCATGCAGCTCAATATTAGAAAAGCAAAAACCCCAGTCCAAGAGTGGGCAGAAGACCTAAATAGACATTTCTTCAAAGAAGACATACAGATGGCCAAGAAGCCCATGAGAAGCTGCTCCACATCATTAATTATTAGAGAAATGCAAAGCAAAACTATAATGAGGTATCGCCTCACACCAGTTAAACTGAGCTTCATCAGAAAATCTACAAACAACAAATGCTGGAGAGGGTGTGGAGAAAAGTGAACCCTCTTGCACTGTTGGGGGGAATGTGAATTGATACAGCCACTATTGAGAACCATATGGAGGTTCGTTAAAAAACTAAAAATAGAATTACCATATGATGCAGCAATCCCACTACTGGGCATATACCCAGAGAAAACCATAATTCAAAAAGACACATGCACCCCAATGTTCAATGCAGCACTATTTACAATAGCCAGGTAATGGAAGCAACCTAAATGCCCATCAACAGATGGATGGATAAACAAGATGTGGTACATATGTAAAATGGAATATTACTCAGCCATAAAAAGGAATGGAATTAGGTCATTTGTTGAGACGTGGATGGATCTAGAGGCTGTCCTACAGAGTGAAGTAAGTCAGAAAGAGAAAAACAAATATTGTATATTAATACATATATGTCGAACCTAGAAAAATGGTACAGATGTACTGGTTTGCAAGGCAGAAGTTGAGACACAGATGTAGAGAACAAATGTATGGAGTTGAAGGGGGGAAAGTGGAGGGGGAGTGGGGAGATTGGGATTGACATGTGTACACTGATGTGTATAAAATTGATGACTAATAAGGACCTGCTGTATAAAAAAATAAATAAAATAAAATTTTAAAATTTTAAAAAAGAAATAATAATATGTGTATGCTCCCCACAAGATATATAGATAGATATAGAGATATAGATAGATATAGCTATATAAGATATATATAGATAGATATAGATATAGATACATACATACATTTCAGGCAACAGTCATACACTTGTCCTTAATTTGTTGTCTAATTTTACTACTCACACCCATTCCATCAGGAAATCCTCTTGATACTACCCTCAGTATGCATCATCCAGCACCTAACCACTTTATATACATATATATATATATATATATATATACACTTCATATATATATATATATATATATATATATATAGTTCATATATACACTTCAATACACATGCAATAAAGAACAAGCACAGAGGAGCTTCAAGATGGTAGAAGAGTAAGACATGGAGATCACCTTCCTCCCCACAAATACATCAAAAATACATGTGGAGCAACTCCTACAGAACACCCACTGAACGCTGGCAGAAGACCTCATACCTCCCAAAAGGCAAGAAACTCCCCACGTACCTGGGTAGGGCAAAAGAAAAAAGAAAAAACAGAGACAAAAGTATAGGGATGGGACATACACCTCTGGGAAGGAGCTTGAAGGAGGAAAGGTTTCCACACACTAGGAAGCCCCTTCGCAGGTGGAGACTGTGGGTGGCAGAGGGGGGAAGCTTCGGAGCCACGGAGAAGAACGCAGCCACAGGGAAGCGCAGGGCAAAGCGGAGAGATTCCCGCACAGAGGATCGGTGCCAACCAGCACTCACAAGCCCAAGAGGCTTGTCTGCTCACCCGCTGGAGCGGGCAGAGGCTGGGAGCTGAGGCTCGGGGTTTGGTCAGATCCCAGGGAGAGGAATGGGGTTGGCGGTGTGAACACAGCCTGAAGGGGACTAGTGCACCACGGCTAGGCAAGAGGGAGTCCGGGAAAAAGTCTGGAGCTGCCGAAGAGACAGGAGACTTTTTCTTGCCTCTTTGTTTCCTGGTGCTCGAGGAGAGGGGATTAAGAGCATCACTTAAAGGAGCTCCAGAGATGGGTGCGAACCGTGGCTATCAGTGCAGACCCCAGAGACGGGCATGAGATGCTAAGGCTGCTGCTGCCGCCATCAAGAAGCCTGTATGCGAGCACAGGTCACTATCCACACCTCCCCTCACAGGAGCCTGTGCAGCCCACCACTACCAGGGTCCCGTGATCCAGGGGCAACTTCCTCAGTAGAACACATGGCGTGTCTCAGGCTGGTGCAATGTCATACCAGCTTCTGCCACTTCAGGCTTGCCCCACACTCCATACCCCTCCCTCCCCCAAGCCTGAGTGAGCAAGAGCCCCCGAATCATCTGCTCCTTTAACCCTGTCCTGTCTGAGCGAAGAACAGACACCCTCAGGTGACCTACCTGCAGAGGCGGGGCCAAATACAAAGCTGAACCACAGGAGCTGTGCAAACAAAGAAGAGAAAGGGAAATCTCTCCCAGCAGCCTCAGGAGCAGCAGATTAAATCTCCACAATCAACCTGATGTACCCTGTGTCTTTAGAATACCTGAATAGACAACGAATCATCCCAAATTGAGGAGGTGGGCTTTGGGAGCAAAGATATATATATATATTTTTTTTTCCATTTTTCTCTCTTGTGAGTGTGTATGTGTATGCTTCTGTGTGTGATTTTGTCTGTATAGCTTTGCTTTTACCATTTGTCCTAGTGTTCTGTATGTGCATTTTTTTTTTTTTTTTAGTATAGTTTTTAGCACTTGTTATCAGTAGTGGATTTGTTTTTTGGTTTGGTTACTCTCTTCTTTCTTTCTTTCTTTTTTTTTTACTTTAAAAAAATTTTAATAATTATTTTAATAACTTTATTTTATTTTACTTTTTAATTTAATTTTATTTTATCTTCTTTTTCTTCTCCCTTTTATTCTGAGCCGTGTGGATGACAGTCTCTTGGTGTTCCAGCTAGGTGTCAGGGCTGTGCCTCTGAGGTGGGAGAGCCAACTTCAGGACACTTGTCCACAAGAGACCTCCCAGCTCCATGTAATATCAAATGGCGAAAATCTCCCAGAGATCTCCGTCTCAATGCTAAGTCACAGCTCCACTCAATGACCAGCAAGCTACAGTGCTGGACAGCCTATGCCAAACAACTAGCAAGATAGGAACACAGCCCCATCCATTAGCAGAGAGGCTGCCTAACATCATAATAAGACCACAGACACCCCAAAACACACCACCAGACGTGGACCTGCCCACCAGAAAGACAAGATCCAGCCTCATCCACCAGGACACAGACACTAGTCCCTCCACCAGGGAGCCTACACAACCCACTGAACCAACCGTAGCCACTGGGGACAGACACCAAAAACAACAGGAACTACGAACCTGCAGACTGCGAAAAGGAGACCCCAAGCAGAGTAAGTTAAGCAAAATGAGAAAACAGAGAAACACACAGCAGATGAAGGAGCAAGGCAAAAACCCACCAGACCTAACAAATGAAGAGGAAATAGGCAGTCTACCTGAAAAAGAATTCAGAATAATGATAGTAAAGATGATCCAAAATCTTGGAAATAGAAGAGAGAAAATGCAAGAAACATTTAACAAAGACCTAGAAGTACTAGAGAGGAAACAGGCAATGATGAACAACACAATAAATGAAATTAAAAATTCTCTAGAAGGAATCAATAGCAGAAAAACTGAGGCAGAAGAACGGATAAGTGACCTGAAGATAAAATAGTGGAAATAACTATTGCAGAGCAGAATAGAGAAAAAAGAATGAAAAGAATTGAGGACAGTCTCAGAGACCTCTGGGACAACATTAAACGCACCAACATTTGAATTATAGGGGTCGCAGAAGAAGAAGAGAAAAAGAAAGGGACTGAGAAAATATTTGAAGATTATAGTTGAAATCTTCCCTAATATGGGAAAGGAAATAGTTAATCAAGACCAGGAAGAACAGAGAATCCTGTACAGGATAAATCCAAGGAGAAACACGCCAAGACACACATTAATCAAACTATCAACAATTAAATACAAAGAAAAAATATTAAAAGCAGCAAGGTTAAAACAACAAATAACACGCAAGGGAATCCTCATCAGGTTAACAGTTGATCTTTCAGCAGAAACTCTGCAAGCCAGAACGGAGTGGCAGGACCTATTTAAAGTGATGAAGGAGAAAAACCTACAACCAAGATTACTCTACCCAGCAAGGGTCTCATTCAGATTTGACAGAGAAATTAAAACTTTAAAGACAAGCAAAAGGTAAGATAATTCAGCAGCACCAAATCAGCTTTACAACAAATGCTAAAGGAACTTCTCTAGGCAGGAAACACAAGAGAAGGAAAAGACCTACAATAAAAAATCAAAAACAATTAAGAAAATGGTAATGGGAACATACATATCGATAACTACCTTAAATCAAAATGGATTAAATGCTCCAACCAAAAGACATAGACTGGCTGAATGGATACAAGAACAAGACCCATATATATGCTGTCTACAAGTGACCCACTTCAGACCTAGGGACACATACAGACTGAAAGTGAGGGGATGGAATAAGATATTCCATGCAAATGGAAATTAAAGAAAGCTGGAGTAGCAATTCTCATATCAGACAAAATAGACTTTAAAACAAAGACTCTTACAAGAAACAAAGAAGGACACTACATAATGATAAAGGGATCTATCCAAGAAGAAGATATAACAAATGTAAATATTTATGCACCCAACATAGGAGCACCTCAATACATAAGGCAAATACCAACAGCCATAGATGGGGAAATCGACAGTAACACAATCATAGTAGGGAAGTTTAACACCCCACTTTCATCAATGGACAGATCATCCAAAATGAAAGTAAATAAGGAAGCACAAGCTAGAAATCATACATTAAACAAGATGGACTTAATTGGTATTTATAGGACATTCCACCCAAAAACAACAGAATACCCATTCTCAAGTGCTCATGGAACATCATGAGGGAAATTAAAATCAAAACTACAAAGAGATATCACTTTACACATATCAGAATGGTTATTATCAAAAAACAACAACAACAACAAATAACAAGTGTTGGTAAGGATGTGGAGAAAAGAGAACTCTCATGCACTGTTGATAGGAATGTAAATTGGTACAGCCACTATGGAAAACATGTGGAGATTCCTCTAAAAACAGCAATTCCACTCCTGGGTATTTATCTGAAGAAAACAGAAACACTAATTAGAAAAGATATATGCACCCCTATATTCATTGAAGCATTATTTACAATAGCTAAGACATGGAAGCAACCCAAGTGCCCATCAATAGATGGATAAAAAGATGATATATGCAACAATATTGATAGAACTAGAGGGTATTATGCTAAGTGAAATAAGTCAGACAGAGAAAGACAAATATGTATTATTTAACTACATGTGGAATCTAAAAAAAATAAACAACAAACACAACAAATCAAAAGCAGAGTTGTAGATACAGAGAACAGGTTGTTTCTAGAAGAGAGTGGAGTGGGAAAAGGAATGAAATAGGTGATGAAGATTAAGAGGTACAAATTTCCAGTTGCAAAATAATTAAGTCATGTGTATGAAGTGAAGTGTGGGGATTATAGTCAATAACTAAGTAGTATCTTTGTAGTCACATATCTATCATAACAAAACTTATAAAGGTGATCATTTTGAAATGTATAGGAAAAAATTCACCACGTTGTGTAACAGGAACTAACATAGTGTTGTAGGTCAGTTATACTTCAAAAACAAACAAACATATAAACAACCTCATAAAAAAAGAGATCAGATTTGTGGTTACAGTGGGAAGGGAGAGTTGTATGAAAGCAGACAAAAGATACTACAAAATCCAGTTAAAAGATAAATTAGTACTAGGAATGTAATGTATAACATGTAAGCATAATTTACACTGCTGTATGTAATATGTAAAAGTTGTTAAAAGAGTAAATCCTAAGAGTTCTGATCACAAAAATTTTTTTTCTATTTCTTTAATTTTTATCTATATGAGATGATGGATGTTCACTAAACTTATTGTGATAAATATTGCGTGATATATATAAGGCAAATCATTATGTTATACACCTTAAGTTTATACAGTGTTGCATGTGAATCATATCTCAATGAAACTGGAAGAAAAAATGCAGAGAGCAATGTCTTAAAAGAATTTTAGACAAAACATTTAAATTAAAGGCAAAATAATTTGATATCATTTCACAATATATACATAGATCAAATCATTATGTTGCACATCTTGAAATAATATAATGTATGTCAATTATATCTCAATTTAAACATGTAAAATAAAATGGTTAATTTTTTGTCAGGTGAATTTAATCTCAATAAACATTTAAAAATATACTGTGATCCTTTTTGGAAATATTTAGAGTAATTGCTATAAATAAAATAGCAGTGGAAAGACATTCTGAAAGGGGAAAGATTCACATCTACTGGATCTGAGATATAATCTGTGTTTAGACTGCTTGGTGAATGATTTAGGCACAAGCATATTAGAAAGTTTAAAGACCCAGAGTCCTAGAACAATAGTAGATTTGTTTCGATTTAACATTTTTGTAACACTGTATGTAATATCATGGAGTGTAGAGGGAGAGTGAGCATGTATATGTATGTGTGTGTGTAAATATGTCTGTGGGCATGTTTTCTGGTACTGTGTCCTTCCAAGTCTATAAATTTATACATATTTTAGTAAATCATATATAAAGGATTACCTTTACAGAAATAACTAAATTCAGGAAGCATATGGTATATTTTTATTATTTTTATGTATTGTTCAAACATTATAAGCTCTTTCATTTAATTTTCCACCTGAAAAAGTTATCTAGTCTGGTATCCATAAATGCTTTTTCAAATCTTAAATTACAATTTGCCATAGAATACACTCTGAATTGGTCCCTTTTATAATAAGTACTTATTATATGATAAAATTTCCAAATGTTTATGCAGCCTACTGAAAATAATTATTGTATCAGCTCGTGGCTGAAGCTAGAAATTTTTCCCTCAGAAGAATTAAGTCTAAAGAATTCTGTATTAAATTTGGAATGAAGAATCTTGTATCTGGGTTCTTTTATTGTTTGCTTTCTTTTGTTTTGCCTGATTCTGGCGAAGGCACTGACTTTCTCTAAGTTTGTGATTCATCATTTTTAAATGAATACAAAGACCTGCTTTGTTTATAGGAGTGTTACAAAGAATCAATAACTGTAGAAGAAAATGACTTAGAACTCTTAAAAATAATGCTTTATAATAAATATCCTCAGATATTTTTTATAATTTTATTTGATGTGTTTTGAACAGCATATAATTTAACAGATATTTGACAAGGAAAAGTATTCCTATTTCAGTTTCTGAAAGATGCCTGGTGCATAAAAAATGATAAAATACTACTATAAAAATGTATATTAGTTATTAGGTATGTCTGTTGATTTGGTTGACTCACAAATAAAGGACACGCAAAAACTTCAATATCTACAAGATACTGAAAAACCTAACCTAATTTAATCTAAGTGGATCTGATTTTTCATGAAAGTCTAAGAGGGCTTTAAAAAAAAAAAACTTGTTTTTCCTATTTTCCCTCCTATCCCACTACACTGTTATCAAATGTGTTCTCTTTTTCTCTCTTCTGTTACTCTTTCTTTACTGTTCCACATGCTATCTGTGCACCTATGGGCAGATTTGTTCCTGTTTTGGTGTCTCACTAGCCTCGTGTGTGCAATGAGGTTAATCATTTTACTTCATAGGGTTGTTTTAGGCAATAGGTAAATTAGTATTGAGAAGCAGTTAGAACAACACTTGGCAAAAATGAGTTCTTAATAATTTTCAGATAAATATTTGTAAATCAACCATCTCATATTGTATTTTATGTTTTTGCATCACCCTACTAATTATGTGAAGGAAATCACTTTATTTCTCAGAGATAATTGAGAAACTTCAAAAAATGTCCATGCATGTCTTCCTTTAACAACGTATCTCATTCCATTTCCTTAGGCAGTCATCACATTTTTATGTACCTTACTATGTATGCTACTCATTTGCTGATAATAAAATATTCTGTGTCTTCAGCAGTACAGACATCAGAATATTCATGTAAGAGATGATTTATCCAAATTCAGAACTCCATTTCCCCTAGTTATTTTTCCCCCTAGATCTTCATGCAATGTCTTCAGTACAGTAGATTCTGAAATCTTGCCTGTAATTAAGATTTTTAATGAGATTATATGCATAAATAAATTAATGTTTTTATTCTAATAACCAAAAACAATAGCAGGAACATACTTTGTTCTCATTTTTTAAAAAAGGAGATTTTCAGCAAGGAAAATTCCTAATAGGCAATTTCCTACCTCAAATAAATTGAATCATGGGTTTGCACATTTTTCTTTTAATGAGAAGTTCATAAAGAAAAACACATTTAACCCAAAATTCCAAATCAAATACAGTTTATTATTTAATCTGCTGAGAACTTTAAAGCCATAATTATATCCTTTTTATTTTTATAGATTTTTCACTCTTCCTTATTTGTGTATCTTAAGTCCTTTTAACATGATATAACAGAAGTTGTTATATCATGTCCTTTTAGCAATAAACAATTTATAGAGGTTCATTAATATTCCTTACTTTCTTTCTTCCTTTCTCTTTTTCTCCCTTCCTTCCTTCCTCCCTTCCTTCCTTCCTCCCTCCCTCCCTTTCTTTCTTCCTTTCTTTCTTTCTTCCTTTCTTTCTTTCTTTCTTTCTTTCTTTTTTCTTTCTTTCTTTCTTTCTCTTTCTTTCTTTCTTTCTTTCTTTCATTTTTTTCTACTAATAATATCATTAATTCTATTTTTTCTGTATTATTATGACCCAATCTATGATTAAAAGTATAACAAATTTAGAATTGGTTTTCTCACTTTGACTCTTATAAGAATCTAGTTTATAATTTCCATAGGCTGGAACACAGTTACTCAATATATAATTGTTGAGCAGTCATTGTGCAAAAATGGAAGCCATTCAATTCTTAATAGATTTTACCTCATGAGCTGTAAGAGACAACACTGTTATGATTTCTATCCCTTTTCAGAATTCCTTGAATTTTTCTGACCAAGTCCAGCATTCCAGAACAAGTTCACTTTTTTTCTTTCCCACAATACCTTCCTCTGAGAAGGATCTACATGTCCTCGGGTAGAATTAGGAACTAGGATTACACTGACAAACTTTTATAACTGAATCAATCAGAATGGTAGAGGAACAGGGTTATAACTTGGGGGATAAGCTTAAAATGAAATCCAAACATATCTTATTATTCCATCCCCTTGTAAATGTGGCAAGTCCCTGAGTAAAATTAGCCTTATCTCAAATGAATCAAGATGTACAGGAAAATGAAAGGGTGTTGTACAAGTCTCCTTACTTCTATAAGCACTGTTAATTAGTCTTCTGGGGATGATAAAGTGGCCTAGGTTTGTTACCCCTTTTTCAGTTTCAACATTGTCTTGTTTAGTTAATCATCTAACTCTAGTTTTTTGTTGTTGTTGTTGTTCCATTATCAGACAGGACAGGCAAAGCAACACAGATCCACAAATATCCAATTTCTTTCTAATGAATATAAGCCAAGGCAGTGTGATTTTCATCAGTTTTGCAACTGCATAGCAAATTCATTATTCAAGATTTCCTCAGCGATCTCATGTTTTGTTGTATATACTTATCTGAAACTCATTTCTAGATTTTTTTCCATGTTTATGATAGCTAAGTAATATGTTGCTTTTTCTCTGATTAGAGTTGATTTTATATGCTTTTTTTCATTATATTATCATGATCAGGAGGTGAGGAGGGCTCCTAGAACTTAAATGATAAAGAGTGGTTCTTGGTGTAATGACTATTGGAACCTATATAATTGTTAAACCTTTAACTGTGTTCTTAACTCACTACAGCCATACTTGCAGGAATATAAATGTTCTATAGCCCTCTCCATAGTATTTTATCCCCTCATTTATTCTCATAATCTGGCTGACCTACAGACATTTCCTAAATTTACTAACATAGCCCATTTTTTTTGCTACTAACTAAAATTCTTTCTGCAATGAAATACATGTCATTTTATGATCTTTACTTTCTATTTTGGATTGAATTATGGTCCTTCAAAAGATATGTCCACCAGGAAACTGTGAATGTGACTTTACTTGTAAAAATGGTCTTTGCATGTGTAACTAAATTAAGATACTTGAGATGAGACCATCCTAGATTTTGGGTGAGCCCTAAATCCAATGACAGGTGTCCTTAGAAGACAGAGGTGGAGGAAGACTTAAGACCCAGAGACACAGGGGAGAAGCCCATGTGAAGACAGAAGTAGAGATTAGACTTATGCTACCAGAAGCCAAGGAATATGTGAAGCTATCAGAAGCTGGAAGAGGCCAGGATGGATTTTTGAAGGGAGTGCGGGCCTGACAACACCTTGATTTTGAACTGGCCTCCTTCAAAACTGTTAAAGAATAAATTTCTGTTGTTTTAAGCTACCAAATTTGTGGTAATATTACAGCAACTCTAGGACACTAGTACACTGCTACTCCATGTGAAGATTCTTTGAATGATTGTGGTTACATATACATGTTAAAGATAATAAGGAAAATAGTGACCAAAATGCAGACTGTAATTCCTGGCAAAGAACTGTTTCTGAAATGAATTTTGTATATTTAATATTCAATTATTTGACAGTTGTAACTGTAATATGTGTATGTACATATTTATTGAATAAATTTTATTGGAAAATTTGGAATTATATGAATTCTAGACTGGAACAGAAAGATTCAAGAAAGTCATAAAAGAGGTAGAAAAATTTACTCAACAATTATATATTGAGTAACTATATTCTTGGTCTGACCAGATTCTTATGACAGGTAAATGAGAGTCAATTCTAATTTTTGGAAAGAATAATGGCTCCACAGAGCATGTATTTGTTTATCAACATTTTATCAGTGAGTTATACATGTGGGATAGAAATATCCGTTACAAAAGATACATGCTTTTACAATACAACCAAACATCCCATCCTTACTGTGAACACAGACAAACTTAAATTAGCACTACACACCTAGGCAAAAGAATAAGCAACCATGCACCGTTTCATCTGAACATTCTCAGGTACATTTTCATGCTTGCCCTTGGTGGCCAAATGCCTTCTGAATAAACATAATCCACTTTAGAACCATCACAATTGATGATTCGAGATTTGGGTTTTTGTATTTCTTCATGTATATCACCTGTTTAAAATTATAGATCATTTAGATTTATCAATTGTATACATCCTCTTGAATTAATTGGGAAATATGTTGCCTCATGCCAAGCTTGGGACTCAAGCAAGGTCTTTTAGTTTATTGTCCAAATGAGTGAAGATCTTCTTTTACACACGTAAAACAGGAGCTTTAGTCACTGCCCTGGGTTTTGACTGTGAAATGTTAATCTGTTTGCTGTTGATAGAGATTACAGTAGGGAGAGCCAGGGCAGTTACAGTTAGGTCCTGACACCCTGGCATGCAGCCTGACTGGATATTGCAGAATTCTAAATCTGCCTGTCAGGAGATGGGACACAAAGGTAACAACTGCCAGTTAAATCAAATTGCTTAGAGTAAATTGGACAAATTTTGTTAGCTTCTTGCCTATCCTGGCTGAGAGCCACATCAGCAAGGGCAATGATGTTAAGTTTGGGATTGAACTTGTGGCTGAACAAACTAATTCAACAGATGCTTCCAGCAACTGTGTTAGGCTGATTAAAAGCAGCTCCACGGTCAACTCAAATTGTTTTCTATATTGATGTTTTGTTGTCACCAAATGAGTTGTAATTTCCTGGAGAAGGAGATAGAGGTTCAAAGAGAGGTGCTTCATTTAGGATGTGGAACAGAGTGCCAGGCACATAAAAATGCTCAATTTATATGGTTCTATTGCAATTGAACTAAATCGATTCTTTAATTCAAACAAGCTTTGTTTACTCAGAGTGTCTCTTTAATTACAAAAGCAAAGTAAATGATATGAAATATATATAATATATATATATATATATATATATATATATACTTTCTTAATTTATAGCCATGTAGCAATCTGGCATATCCTTTATCAGTTAAGCTGCCTCAATCCTTAAAAACACAAGCTATGACAGGACATTCAACTACATTAAAAATATTCTTATTTGGGAATCTATTCTTGTTGTTGTGATAAAATTCCTTCTGAGTAGAGGAGAATAGGACTAAAATGTGCTTCTTCTTCTCCATTACTTATACACCACAGTTTAGAGATGTCAGCTTATTCTCATAATATATAAAACAAAGCTTGACTAATTGGTCAGGTATTAATGAAAATGGTAGATATTCATACATTCACTTATTTCTACAGAAATTACTCGAACTTCTAAAATATATTCATATTTCTTGTAATTATTTTTTTAAACTAGTTACATGGTACAGGAGACAAGACTTATTTGTCTTTTCCATCAGTCCCTACCCTATTCTTTCAATCAGTCCATGTAGCTAGAAATAATATCTAAACAGAGCCCCTAATGGTAAGAAAGTTTATGCATACACACGCACATGCGTGCACACACACAGAGGCAAAACTACAACAAAAATTCAACAATGCATGGAACAAAATCACAACAACTCAAGTTAATTTCTTCAAAAAAATGGTCTAAACTGTTTCAAGATTTTAGAGAAGGCTTCCTTTCTTTGCTTTCACATCCATGTTATCAATCTCATACATAATTTCATTTTAATGCTTTACTAAATTTTGTTACAGTTATTATTTAAAATAGTAAACCAAATACCCAACACCTAAAATAAAGTTATGTTAAAAGAAAGAATATAGAAGAGGATTACTAGATACAGTATTGGAAATGTTGTTCTAGACAAGCAGTGAGTATTCACAAAAACATAATTCAAATAAAGTGGTTTTGTGAAAATGGTGGTATCACCAAGTGTATTAGGAGAGCATGCTGAGTTTTTCAAGCCACCAATTCTCTCTCTCTCTCTTTTGCAATTTAGGAAATAATATACCCTTCTTAGAGGCAATTTCTAATTTAGAGTAAAAATTTAAATCACAGACTTTATGATTTTTTTCTATAAATTTATTTTTATTAATTAATTAATTAATTTGATTAATTTATTTTTTGGCCACTTCGCACAGCATACAGGATCTTAGCTCCTTGACCAGGGATCAAATCCATGCCCCCTGTAGTGGAAGCATGGAGTCTTAACCACTGGACCACCAAGGAAGTCCCAATGATTTTTTTTTTTTAAATTACCATACAAATGACCCAAACTCAGAGGCAGGACTCCTTAATCAATATCACTAAATCAGATACTGATCCATCTTAACACCAAACTGGATTTTTGAGAATCAGTTGATGTAAACAAAAGAATATGGAAGATGAAGTCATTGTAGAACTTTAACTCCCCAAAATTTACCATTGGTATGAATAATTGCCTTTCAGATCTATCTCTACATATTTGCTTTGAATATTTTCAGGTGAATAATCCTAATTATTAAGTGAATTTTAAGTTTCTCAACTCAGTGAAGAGTGCTGGATGTAATTCATTTAGTCAGTACATCTCCTATGTTGTATAAACTTTACCATTTCAGTGTATTCCAGATAATTTCCAATTGCCAGTATTTGTAAATTTTACCTCAATGCTTTTTCTGGGAACAAAGGAGGAACTTTTGCTTAAAAAAGAGCTCATTGGGACTTCCCTGATGGTGCAGTTGTTAAGAATCCACCTGCCAATGCAGGGGACATGGGTTTGAGTCCTGGCCCAGGAAGATCCCACATGCCTTGGAGCAACTAAGCCCATGCACCACAACTACAGAATCTGTGCTCTAGAGCTCGTGAGCCACAACTACTGAGTCCACATGCCACATTACTGAAGTCCATGTGCCTAGACCCCATGCTCTGCAACAAGAGAAGCCATCACAATGAGAAGCCTGCTCACCACAATGAAGAGTAGCCCCTGCCCGCCGTAACTAGAGAAAGCCTGCATGCAACAACAAAGACCCAACACAGCTAAAAATTAATTAATTTTTAAAAAAAGAAAGAGTTCCTCTTCTCTCTCTTTACTGCTGCAAGGAAATTAACTTTACCAACTTTCTGCATGAGAGTAGAAGCAGATTCTTCCCCAGTCAAGCCTCCAGATGAGAACACAGTACAGCCTTGCAAGTCCCTGATCAGAGGACCTAGCTAAGCTGTGCTCAGAACCCTGACTCATGGCAACTCTAACATATATATTGTTTTAAGCCACTATGTTTGGGGTTATTTGTTATGATACATAGAAAAGTATTACAGGTTTTAAGTCAAAAGTGAATTATTTAGGTTATGGTAGCAAACATCTTGATCCAGAACTCAGAAATCTGTCATTGAATGATCATTCTCTAGGTATCAATCACTGTTCTAGGCAATTGAGATACATTAGTGATTATGGAGTTTATATTTTGGATGGGTAGACATCTTTATAAAGGAGATAATTAGGTGATAAAAATGATAAACATAAAGACAATAATTAGTAATTTATATAATGTATTAAAAGATAATAAGTTCCAGTCCCAAGAAAATGTCAAATAGAAAATAGATCAGGAATATGGAAAGGTACAAGCTGCAGCATTAAACACTATGATTAGAATAAGTTTCTTTGAGTGCATACTTTAAGGATGTTGGCTAAATTTTTCCAGTAGAGATAATAGCTTAGAGCAAGGACATGAGTAATCTGTTTTGCATATTCAAGGAACAAGAAGGCCAATGTGATTGGAACAGTGTGAACTGGGGGAGGGCTGTATGGAGAGAAGGAAAGAGGGCATGCGAGGTGTGAGAGATAGTGAGAATCACAATGGATAAAAATATTTAGACTTAAACTATGGAAGGTTAATTGAAGTTAATTGATATGTGAAAAATTGTGCCTGTTCTTGTAGGAAGACCAAAAATACAATTTTGGATATTGCTATGGAATGAATTGTGTACACCGCCACCCCCCCCCAAAATTGTATGTTGAAGCCTAATGCCCAATATGACTGTATTTGGAGACAGAGCTTTTAAAAGGTAATGAAGGTACAGTGAGGCTTACGGATGGGGCGGGTCCTAATCTGATAGGATTAGTGGCCTTATAAGAAGAGAAAGAGTGAGAAAGGTTTCTCTCCATGCTCATGTACCCAGGAAAGATTATGTGAGGACACAACAAGAAAAGTGACATCTGAAAGCCAGGAAGCAGTTCCTTACCAGACCTTGATCAGGGACTTCCAGCCTCCAGAACTGTGAGAAATAAATTTCTGTTGTTTAAGCTACCCAGTCTATGGTATTTTGTTAAAACAGCCCAAGTAGATTAATACAAACATTTTAAAGTTTAGAGGATTATTAACTAAGTGAATATGTTGACTAAGCCATTGTTTATGATAATCCTCTGCCATGCAACAAAATTATTTCAAACAAATCACCTGAGATGCATTCTTTCATCTTCTTCAATGAATATTGACACATCTTTATATTGGTGGCTGGAAAAATTAATATCATATGTGGGAGAGGTAATATTTCCAGTGTGTGTTGTGTTTACAGTGTTCATGTGTACATCTCTATATAAGTAGAGAGCAAAAGAAAGGGAAGGAGAGTGACTGTAGTAAATCTTCCAAAGAGCAGATTTTATTTGTCCCAAAAAGATGACATTCACCTGGATGACATTTGAGCAGTGTAACTAGAAAGAACTGGTTAAATTCAAGTACATACATTTATTTTATATTGCTGTAATTCACCTTGATGAAAGTTTGACAGGATAATGTCAATAGTTCTCATGTTAGAAAAAGAAAAAGTTGGGTAGTAGGGACACATAGGGAACAACAGAGAGTACAAATGTTTATGGAAAGATTCTTTACAGTATTAATTTAGAGAGCTTTAACTTCACTTTCAGGTTTGATAGGCAATCTTGTTGTGAGAATAACTTTATTGTTCCTCTGACTCCTTTGGCTGCTTCACTCAAAATAATTTTGTTAGAAGGACTAGCGACTGAACAAAGTTTTACTGAGTCTTAATCAGTAAGCCAAAAGATGGGAGTATTTACAGACTTGGAGGGACTTGTTAGCTGGATGCCAGTCTCCAGTGAGATTTTCTTCTGTTTTGTTTTCTGACCTATACAGACCTTTTTTTTTGTTCCCATCCTGTTTTTATTATGATAGCACATGTCAAAATCTTATGAAAAAAATCTGGTAAATAATTTTACACAAGTTGTTTTCATTTTTAAAGTTCAGGAGAGGTTACAGTACATACAATAGCATATACATTTATACAATTATGGACTAGAAGAAGGGGAAGATTATATCATTATTTAAAGGTATAATCAAAGAGGTAAGTCAGTCAAGTAAGACCAACTGAGAGGATATAGGAGTTTAAGGTTTTCTTTTAAGAGTCTGACATCTGGACAAATCATTCCTGTATGTGATAGGAGCTTCCTAGTTTTTGAAGGGTCGGCTAGACAGAGAACACCTGCAAAGTAGGAGATCTGCACGTTGTCAAATGTGCAGAGTTCTGAAACAAATTCAAAGAACATTTGAAATATGATACAGAAGAGAACTAAGAGCCAGACATAAATCTGGATGACCATTATGGGTCAGTCAGCATAAGGGCAAAAAATTCAAACACCTAGGAATATTCAGAGTTTCTGGACTTTGAGTTAAGGTGAAAATAAAAATGAATTAATTATACTCCGTGGCTTGGAAACTTAGCCAAATAACACTGGAAGACATGGATCCATGGGAAACGCTTGCTTTGTTTGTTTGTTTGTTTTTTAATAGCAGCTCTATTGAGATATATTTCACTTACTATAAAATTAACCCATTTAAAGTATACAATTCAGTATATTCAGTTTAATATACTTACCAAGTTGTGTAATCATCACCATTAACAGTCACTCCCCGTTTCCCCCTAATTCTTCCCAGCCCTAGGCAACCACTGACCTACTTTCTGTGTCTATAGATGTGCCTGTTCTGCACAGTTCATAAATATGAAATTATACAATGTCTGCTCTTTTGTATCTGGTTTCTTTCACTTATCTAATGCTTTCAAGGTTCATCAATGTTGTAGCATGTGTCAAATAGTCACTTTATTTTTATTGTTGAAAGATATTCCCATTGTATACATATGTACAGTTTGTTTATTCATCCATCTGTTGATGGACATGTGGTTTTTTTCTTTTGACTGTAATGAAAATATTGCTAAGAAAATTCATTTATAACCTTTTCTGTGGACACATATGTTTATTTCTAATGGGTTTATAACTAACAATGGAATTTCTGGGTCATACACAAAATATTTTATTTTTTATACCGCAGGTTCTTATTAGTCATCAATTTTATAAACATCAGTGTATACAGGTCAATCCCAATCACCCAATTAAACACACCACCACCCCCGCACCCCTGCACTTTCCCCACTTGGTGTCCATATGTCTGTTCTCTATATCTGTGTCTCAATTTCTGCCCTGCAAACAAGTTCATCTGTACCATTTTTCTAGGTTCCACATATATGCGTTAATATATGATATTTGTTTTTCTCTTTCTGACTTACTTCACTCTGTATGACAGTCTCTAGATCCATCAATGTCTCAACAAATGACCCAATTTCCTTCCTTTTTATGGCCTTGTAATATTCCATTGTATGTATGTACCACATCTTCTTTATCCATTCATCTGTCGATGGGCATTTAGGTGGCTTCCATGACCTGGCTATTGTAAATAGTGCTGCAATGAACATTGGGGTGCATGTGTCTTTTTGAATTATGGTTTTCTCTGGGTAAATGCCCAGTAGTGGGATTGTTGGAACATATGGTAATTCTGTTTTTAGTTTTTTACAGAACCACCATAATGTTCTCCATAGTGGCTGTATCAATTTACATTCCCACAAACAGTGCAAGAGGGTTCCCTTTTCTCCACATCCTCTCCAGCATTTTTTGTTTGTAGATTTTCTGATGATGCCTATTCTAATTGGTGTGAGGTGATACCTCATTGTAGTTTTGACTTACATTTCTCTAATAATTAATGATGTTGAGCAGCTTGTCATGTGCTCCTTGGCCATCTGTATGTCTTCTTTGGAGAAATGTCTATTTAGGTCTTCTGCCCATTTTTGGACTGGGTTGTTTGTTTTTTTAATATTGAGCTGCATGAGCTGTTTATATATTTTGGAGATTAATCCTTTGCTGATTCATTTGCAAATATTTTCTACCATTCTGAGGATTGTCTTTTCATCTTGTTGGTAGTTCCCTTTGCTTTGAAAAAGCTTTGAAGTTTCATTAGGTCTCACTTGTTTAGTTTTATTTCCATTACTCTAGGAAGTGGATCAAAAAGATCTTGCTGTGATTTATGTCAAAGAGTGTTCTTCCTATGTATTCCTCTAAGAGTTTTAGAGTGTCTGGTCTTACATTTAGGTCTCTAATCCATTTTGAGTTTGTTTTTGTGTTTGGTGTTAGGGAGTGTTCTAATTTCATTCTTTTACATGTAGCTGTCCACTTTTCCCAGCACCACTTACTGAAGAGACTATCTTTTCTCCATTGTATATCCTTGCCTCCTTTGTCATAGATTAGTTGACCATAGGTGTATGGGTCAATCTCTGGGCTTTCTATCCTGTTCCATTGATCTATATTTCTGTTTTTGTGCCAGTACAATATTGTCTTGATTACTGTACCTTTGTAGTATAGTCTGAAGTCAGGGAGCCTGATTCCTCTAGCTCCGTGTTTTTCCCATAAGACTGCTTTGGCTATTTGGGGGCTTTTGTTTCTCCATACAAATGTTAAGATTTTTTTGTTCTAGTTCTGTAAAAAATGCCATTGGTAATTTAATAGGGATTGCATTGAATCTGTAGATTGCTTTGGGTAGTATAGTCATTTTTACAATATTGATTCTTCCAATCCAAGAACATGGTATATCTCTCCATCTGTTTGTGTCATCTTTGATTTCTTTCATTAGTGTCTTATAGTTTTCTGCATACAGGGCTTTTGTCTCCCTAGGTAGGTTTATTCCTAGGTAATTTATTCTTTTTGTTGCAATGGTAGATGAGAGTGTTTCCTTAATTTCTCTTTCAGATTTTTCATAATTAGTGTATAAGAATGCAAGAGATTTCTGTGCATTAATTTTGTATCCTGCAACTTTACCAGATTCATTGATTAGCTCTAGTAGTTTTCTGGTGGCATCTTTAGGATTCTCTATGTATAGTATTATGTCATCTGCAAACACTGACAATTTTACTTCTTCTTTTCCAATTTGGATTCCTTTTATTTCTTTTTCTTCTCTCATTGCAGTGGATAGGACTCCAAAAGTTTGTTGAATAATAGTGGTGGGAATGGACATCCTTGTCTTGTTCCTGATCTTAGAGGAAAGGTTTTCAGTTTTTCACCATTGAGATTGATGTTTGCTGTGGGTTTGTCATATATGGCATTTATTATGTTGAGGTAGGTTCCCTCTATGCCTACTTTCTGGAGAGTTTTTATCGTAAATGGGTGTTGAATTTTGTTGAAAGTTTTCTCTGCCTCTATTGAGATGATCATATGTTTTTTATTCTTCAATTTGTTAATATGGTGTATCACATTGATTGATTTGTGTATATTGAAAAATCCTTGCATCCCTGAAGTAAATCCCACTTGATCATGGTGTATGATCCTTTTAATGTGTTGTTGGATTCTGTTTGCTAGTATTTTGTTGAGGATTTTTGCATGTATATTCATAAGTGATATTGGTCTGTAAGTTTCTTTTTTTGTAGTATCTTTGGTTTTGGTATCAGCGTGATGGTGGCCTCGTAGAATGAGTTTGGGAGAGTTCCTTCCTCTACAATTTTTGGGAAGAGTTTGAGAAGGATGGGTGTTAGCTCTTCTCTAAATGTCTGATACAATTCACCTGTGAAGCCATCTGGTCCTGGACTTTTGTTTGTTGGAAGATTTTTAATAACAGTTTCAATTTCATTGCTTGTGATTGGTCTGTTCATATTTTCTATTTCTTTCTGGTTCAGTCTTGGAAGGTTATACCTTTCTAAGAATTTTGTCCATTTCTTCCAGGTTGTCCATTTTATTGGCATAGAGTTGCTTGTAGTAGTCTCTTAGGATGCTTTGTTTTTCTGTGGTGTCTATTGTAAGTTCTCCTTTTTCGTTTGTAATTTTATTGATTTGAGTCTTTTCCCTCTTTTTTTTTTTTTTTTTTTTTTTTTGGTACGCAGACCTCTCACTGTTGCAACCTCGATTTCCTCTTTTATAGCTGTTAGAAGTTGCCTTACGTATTGAGGTGCTCCTATGTTGGGTGCATACATATTTATAATTGTTATATCTTCCTCTTGTATTGATCTTAATCATTATGTAGTGTCCTTCCTTGTCTCTTGTAACATGCTTTATTTAAAATTTTTTTTTATCTGATATGAGTATTGCTACTCCAGCTTTCTTTTGATTTTCATTTGCATGGAATAACTTTTTCCATCCCCTCACTTTCAGTCTGAATGTGTCCCTAGGTCTGAAGTGGGTCTGTTGTAGACAGCATATAGATAGGTCTTGCTTTTGTATCCATTTGGCAAGCCTGTGTCTTTGAGTTGGAGCATTTAATCCATTCACGTTTAGGGTGATTATTGATATGTATGTTCCTATGACCATTTTCTTAATTGTTTTGGGTTTGTTTATGTAGGCCCTTTTCTTCTCTTATGTTTTCCACTTAGAGAAGTTCCTTTAACATTTGTTGTACAGCTGGTTTTGTGTTTCTGAATTCTCTTAGCTTTTTCTTGTCTGTAAAGCTTTTGATTTCTCCATCGAATCTGAATGAGATCCTTGCTGGGTAGAGTAATCCTGGTTGTAGGCTCTTCCCTTTCATCACTTTAAGTATATCATGCCACTCCCTTCTCACTTGTAGAGTTTCTGCTGAGAAATCAGCTGTTAACCTTATGGAATCTCCCTTGTATGTTTATTTTTCCCTTGTTGCTTTCAATAATTTTTCTTTGTCTTTAATTTTTGCCAATTTGATTACTATGTGTCTCAGCATGTTTCTCCTTGGGTTTATCCTGTATGGGACTCGCTGCGCTTCCTGGACTTGGGTGGCTATTTCCTTTCCCATGTTAGGGAAGTTTTCGACTATAATCTCTTCAAATATTTTCTCTGGTCCTTTCTCTCTCTCTTCTCCTTCTGGGACCCCATAATGCGAATATTGTTGTGTTTAATGTTGTCCCAGCAGTCTCTTAGGCTGTCTTCCTTTGTTTTCATTCTTTTTTCTTTACTCTGTTCCAAGGCAGTGAATTCCACCATTCTGTCTTCCAGGTCACTTATCCATTCTTCTGCCTCAGTTATTCTGCTACTGATTCCTTCTAGTGTAGTTTTCATTTCAGTTATTGTATTGTTTATCTCTGTTTGTTTGTTCTTTAATTCTTCTAGGTCTTTGTTAAACATTTCTTGCATCTTCTCAATCTTTGCCTCCACTCTTTTTTTGAAGTCCTGGATCATCTTCACTATCATTATTCTGAATTCTTTTTCTGGAAGGTTGCCTATCTCCACTTGATTTAGTTGTTTCACTGGGGTTTTATCTTGTTCCTTCATCTGGTACATAACCCTCTCCCTTTTCATCTTGTCTATCTTTCTGTGAATGTGGTTTTTGTTCCACAGGCTGCTGGACTGTAGTTATTCTTGCTTCTGCTGTCTGCCCACCTTCCCATGTACAAATTCTGTGTTTAACCTATTGAGGAACTACCAAACTCTTTTCAAAAGGGCCTGCCTTATTTTACATTTCAACAGCAATCTGCAAAAGTTTCAGGTTCCCTACAACCTTCCCAAAACTTTTTTTATTTGTCTTTTTGATTACAGCTATCCCAGCTTGTGTGCAGTGGTACCTCATTGTGGTTTTGATTTGAACCTCTGTGATGACTAATAATGGTGAATATCTTTTTATAATCTTATTTGCATACCTTCTTTAGAGAAATGTTTATTCAGCTCTATGGTCATTTTTAAAGTTGCTTATTTGTTATTTTATTATTGAGCTTTAAGAGTTCTTTAGATATCAGTCCCTTCCCTCTTTTTATTTTAAAAAAATTTTTTTAGAGTAGTTTTAAGTTCATAACAAAATTGAGAAGATACAGATTTTCTCATATATCATTTGCTCCCACACTCTCATAGCCTTGCCCATTATCAACATCCCGCAAGACATTTGTTACACTTGATGAGCCTGTTTGGAAACATCATTATTGCCCAAAGTCTATAGTTTATATTAGGGCTCGCTTGTAGTGTTGTCCATTCTATGGGTTTGGACAAATGTATAATGCTTGCTTTTGACCTGAGGTAATTACTATGTGATCCACATATTAAAGGTAAAAAAAGTAAAGAAAATCAAGCAATATATTATCTATCACAATGATTCATTTTAGCAAATGTCTTGAATTGCTAGATTTAAAGAATATTTTGACATTTAAATTATGCCAATCAATTTATATTAAAGTAAATCCTAAAATAAACTCCTTTTTTTTTTTTAAGACTAGGAATTAATAAAAAAAAAAAAAACTGTCCTGGGTTATCTTTTCCAAAAGAAGAACTGGATTTGCATACCTCTTTTTTGCTTAAAGCACATGAATTTATATTTAGATGGAAGCAAATGATAAATACCTGAATGTAAATGCCTAATCCTAAAAAGTAGGGAAATGTGTACTATTTACATATCATCTTTCCAGAAAAAAAATTAGTAAATAATTCTGTAATATACAATAAAGTCTCTACTCAACATATTTTATTGTAATTACATTAATGCACTTATTTTTACTGTATATTGGCTGAAATAATCTTGTAGGGGGCCTTTCTTAAAATGAATGATCACAAGTAAGGTTTTTGTCCACCAAATGTGTCTTTACACACATGTTTTAAAAAAGTTCATTAAAATTTCAAGACCTATGTTAACAAGGTTATTTTTGTGATCAGTAATAGTCAAGCAACATTATATAACAGATTGCAATATTTTTAAAAAAATGACTCATGAGATGTAAAAGTGTAAACCTTAGCTTTCATAAGACAGTTAATTTTTATAACCAAATATTCCTAAATAAATCCATTTTATTTTATAATGTGTAACACTGCATTTTAATATCTATTTTACATTAACAATAAAATTTCTGATATATTTACAAAGCACTAAAACTATTTTAGAGATATTTAGTTTGTCTTTTTGTTTGCAAATTGTGCTAACTGGATGTAAAGCAAGAAAAACAAGCCTTATGTAATCTATGGGTCTTACTGAAAAGGTTTTGAGTATCTTCAAATCATGCAAATTGTTGCCTGATTTAGTTTATCAGCAATTTGTTTTAACTTTATATGTAATGACTAGTAAAGCAAATATTGCTGAACACTTTAGGGGTAGTGAGAGCTGGAGATATATAAAAAGTCAAGTTCCTTAATCATAAATTGATTATCATCTAGTGGAGAGTGTTGATACTGCTAGTAAAACATCAAAGTTCAATAAAAAGCAAAGGGAAGAATGCCTTACTTGTTCACAGTAGTGGAAAATTACCCAATCTGAGAGACCTGTAAAAACTTTCCTATGAGATAATACCAGAATTGAATTTTGAAGAATGTAGGAAAGTTAAATAGGTGAAACAGGGTTTTCTGGGAGCAAATAATCAAAACAAATAATTGGACAGCAGAGAATTTCATGGTGAACATGCAAAACCCCTCACAACTGTGAAATATGAAGGAGAAGAATAATCAGTCTGACAAAGTGGGAAGGATAGAGTTGAAGCTGTCAGTACTGAGAAAGGGAAAGGTCTGAGAGCAACAATCCAAAGTTTTCAAAGACAGAAAGTAGGCCAATTTTAATATTGATGCTTGGAAAGGGATAAACTTAAGAAATATTTTGGAACTAGAATTAGTATTGAACACGGAAGGGGAATGTAGAGAGTGACTGAATGTATAGGTGAAAGAATAGTGTCTGGGATGAAAGTAAGATTTCTAATTTGGTCATATGATTAAAATATTCACCAACAAAGAAAATTAGAAATAGCAGCATGTCTGCTAGGAAAATGGAAAGTGCATTTTTGGGACAAGATGGATATGATTCCTAGGGGCAAACAGGGAAATATATACGACATACTGGATGCAGAAAACTGAAACTCAAGAGAGAATTAATGATTAGACACATGATTTCGGGCATTTGGTTACAAAACAGTGGTTCCCAGGTGGATGTTCTTCATGTAATATTTTTACATCACAGCTAAGGAACCCAGAGCTTAGGGAACCCAACTCTTTTATAACAGGCTGAAAGCAAATTTGCCTGACCATTTTCCTAAAGGGATACATTGTCTTTCTTATATGACAGGAACTTTCCTTTAACTTTGGGCAAATATATTATCATTGTCTTCCAAGCTTATTCACCATATTAACACTCTTAAAAAGATAGCCATAATGAGAGACATTTAGAGCCCCTGTTTCACAAGACTTGCAGAAACTTTAGAGATCCATAGAGAATTTTGGAATTTTCTGTTAATACATATCAGCCAGACTGTGTTACTATGCAATGTGGGAAATGGGAATTATGTTTGGAAATGAGAGAATTCTTTGAAGTTCCATGTAAAATAATGAAAGGCAAAGGAAAGCTTCCTGATAAAAGCAAGAAAACTAAATGTTGAGTTTGTTTGAGGAGAAAAGTTTAGATTGCCTCCTCGGGTAAAGAGCTCTATTTCATGGCAAATGATAATGGGAACAGAGAACTGTTGGTAGAGGAAGGAAGTTATGATAATCAACCTCAGGCTTGAGACCAGTTACTAAAGCAAGGATTATAGCAGCTCAGTGAATTTTACATTAATTGATTTCCCCACTTTTTTTTCTAAAATTTATTTTATTTTTGGCTGCATTGGGTCTTCATTGCTGTGCGTGGACTTTTCTCTGGTTGCAGCGAGTGGGGACTACTCTTCATTGTGGTGCATGGGCTTCTCATTGCAGTAGCTTCTCTTGTTGTGAAGCATGGGCTCTAGGCATGCGGGCTTCAGTAGTTGTGGCACATGGGCTCAGTAATTGTGACACACAGGCTTAGTTGCTCTGTGGCATGTGAGATCTTCCCAGACCAGGGATCAAACCTGTGTCCCCTGCATTGGCAGGCGGATTCTTAACCACTGCACCACCAGGGAAGCCCCCACTTCTTTTCTTCTATCTATGACTTATTTTGCAATTTTAATTCCAAGTGGGTGTATGAGTTAATTGATGTTAATGATATGGCAGCTGGTAAGAGTTTGTGTTTTCCTTGTATTTGGGATGAGCATGTCGTTATCAAAGGAAAGAATGGATTCTGAATAGACAAAAGGAGTGTAATGTGCTTGTTATTCTTAATTTGTTTTATCCCTACCCATTCTCTATTCTCCTTTATCCTGTTCTATACCCTAGGAGCTAACCTCTCAGAGGCATCACATGGGCTCCTTTTCTAGTACGTTTCAAGCTGGATTCAGGGAATGAGAAACATCTTAAGATATAACACTGAAGGAAAGAGAAGTCAGGATACCTCTTCCCCACTCCTTTCCCTGTTTTATTTTTGTGCCACTGGAAGTAGCTTTAACCCTCCATGGTTAGCTCCTGCAGTGTGGCCCCTCCTACGCTAAACTCTAGTCAGTTAATAGTGATATGATTTCTTCCCTTAAGGCTTTAGGAGTGGCCATAGTTTTCCATTGTTACTAGTCTCGGGGTCTCAACATCCTTTGTTTGTTTCCCTTGGTCTATACACAATTTACTAAAAGTTCCTTGGAAGAACATACATAACTATTCCCTAACAGTTTCTTAAGTAACTATTCTCAAAGTAGATCAATACATTCTCATCATTTGAACCATCTGAGGTATATGCTGGATCTCTGAATATAGGATACTAGTAAGTGTCACTTCTTTCTAGGAGAAGTATGTTCTCCATCGTACCTAGAAAAAAGTGCAAAATAATGTGTGCAACTGTTGCTAGTTTTGTATGTTGGTGAGTGATTAAATGAAGGAAGTCACATCTGGTATTTTCTGTTTTTCTCAGTGACATGAAGATCATCAAATAATAGTGAGCAGATTGAATGAAAGAAAGAATAGTGGTTTTAATGAGTGGAAGAAAACATACAATATTTACCTCAGAGACTAAAAAAATGTCAGCCTATTATAGGATCATGGTAGAATTTTCAGTCATAAATGAATGCCCAGATGTAATTAAAGCTATACATCTTTGGATGGAGGGTTTTTTGGAATGTCTGGATGGGCTCAATCTAATTATATGAGTTCTTAAAAACAGAGAACCTTCCAACCTATTGTTAGAGAGAGATATGTGACTGTGGAAGAAAAATCAGAAAGATGTGACATAAGAAGGATTAGACCACTACTAGCATTAAAAATGGGAGAAGGAGACCATGAATCATGGAATGAGGTAGCCTCTAGAACCTAGAAATAACCATCAAGTTACAGCTAGAAAGAAAATTAAGATCTTGGTTCAAGAACTTCAAGGAATAAAATTCTGCCAACAATCCAAATGAACAGAAATGAATTCTCCCCTAGAACTTCCAGAAATGAACATAACATACTACTTCCTTGATTTTTAGCTCAGTGGAATTCATATCTGTCTTCTGACCTACAGACTATAAGGTAATAAATCTCATTGCTTTAAACCATTAAGTTTTTAGCAATTTGTTATAGATGTAACAGACAGCTAATATTACTTCTTTCTGCAATTCCCTCCATGGACTCATGAAGTACCTTTTCCACTATTATAGCATCTGCACAAAACTGCTTCTGATCAATAATTTATTTCAAAACAAAGAAAGTACAATGTTGGAATTATATCCATGGGATTACCTAGATTTTCATTAAATTCTAGAATCTAGAATCTGATGGAGTACCACAAAGATTTGATGGTTTATTAAAGAATCTGTGTGGCACCAGTTGGGAGATAAGACCTTGAAAAATAGGGTTCTGTCTTATGTGTGCATTATATACTTTGAATCAGAGACATGGAGATGTCTCACTTATAGCCAAGTGAACAAGTCTGGAAATCAAGGAATGAATGTGGAAGTGGTTTCTCTACTACTAAGCATAATGACCTCCTCACAAGGTTTTTTGGTTTTTGTTTTATGTTTTTTTATTTCCTATCCTGGTAACTTTTAATTCTCTTAGTTTGGAGGTATTAGTTCCCAATGGGGAGATTCTTCCATTAAGGTTTTACGAATAATGCCATCAGATTTTAAAATGAGACTGTCACCTGGTCATCTGGGAATCCTTACATTGCTAAACCGACAGGAAAGAAAGTAAATACTCTATTGGCTGGAGTAACTGACTACAATTCCCAAAGGAAATTGAGTTGTTTCTTAAAAAAAGACAAGGATGACAATGTCTGAAACCCAGGAAATTCTGTTGACTTCTTTTTAGTTTTTCTGTGCCCAATAATTACAATTAATGGAACACTAATTCCTGTCCCAAATTCAGGATTATAAAGGACTCAAACCCTTCAGGAATGAAGGCCAGGCTGAGCCCAGCCCAAATTCTGACAGAGGGCAAAGGAAATGGCGTGAATAGTAGAAAAAGACAGAAACAAAGACTATGATAGTTTTGTTCATTTTCTCTTCTTATTTGTACATATTTTTAAAGTAACTATTTTTCTCTTTCTTTTTCTTCTCTTTATTGTATAAACAAATTACTGGAGGTCAACCTTAAAATATTCAATGGGACTGTGACTGGATTTGAAGAGTAATTAACATAGTCGGACATACATTCAGTGATAGTTGGGACTGTGTCTCCACTTTTGCGGGAAAGAAGTATAAGAACGTTTTCATTTGTATGAAGGATCGCTGAATCTTAAGTGGAACTTAAGTGGGTTTAGAAGGGTGCATACAGTAACTTAACAGCCAAACAAGTGCTCTGTGCCAATTTTCAATTTATTCTTTCACAGCTCCAAATGCACTACTCCTTATTCTACTTGTGCAGTGCTAGCCTTTGTCAATAAAATGTGCTAGAAGGACTCAAGACCAGAGTAAATGAAGGAGGTTGCACCCATTTTCCTGTGGTGCAGTTGTTAGCAGAAGGGTATGCAGGAGACCATGTGATACTTACTTCAGCAAGGACACAGTGAAAAGTCTATGCCCTGCTTGTCACCTCCAGTGAATTTCTTTGCCACCAGTGGGATACTTAACTGTGCACCCACTGGTAAGTTTGTTTATCACTGGTAGCTTGCATGGTCCTGGTCAGCCATGCCCTTGAGGTCTGAATCCCAGTTTTAGCTGTCTTTTCAGTTCTCAATTTCTTCCATATTTACTTGTACTTAGCTCTTGAACCAATAGCTGCTACATGCATTTGTCATTTATTCCTAGGAGTTTCTTATCCCTTTAAGGAAGTTAGTCATCTTTTATTGTTAAGCATTCTTTACATTAAATTTTACATGTTCAATTGCTAGCATAGTTTTATCTCCTGGCTGGACACTGACTGATACACATGTGGATTGTCTAAGAAAGAAAAATTTTGATAAGATATTCTAGAAGAATTTTTTCAAGACTAATTAGTACTTTTAAATTATCTAATTAAGAGTAAGAACTGTTGCATTAGTAATTAATAAGTTAAAAATTGATAACCAAGCCTGATAATAAATTAAATATAGAAACTTACATACATAATTCCAACTGTATTGGAATTATCACAATATACATTATAGACCCCAATTTTTCTATCATTCCCTGACAAGATGTGATAATTTGGAGAAATCACAAAGCACTTTGTAAATAGAACAATGTTCTAGAAATTTCAAACCACATTTTTGCAACCAACTACTATTCCATTGGTTTTGTTTTGTTTTTGGATTTCAAATATCTCCAAATATACTTTGACTAAAATGAGTGTGTGCTGTGTACATTATCAATCAAACTGTGTCAAATGTAATGATCAAAAGGCACAAAATGATAAAGATTTGTCAGAGATGACACAGTATTGAGACTCCAAGGGGCAATATGACTGTCCCTTGTCAGGATCCAAGATGAATTACTTTTAGTTATTTTTATTATGGTTCATTTGCATACTTCTTTATTTTATAAGCTTTCTTCTTCTTTTTTTTTGCCTTATTAGGAATACATAGAGACATTATTAGGACGAGAGCTTGATATTTTCCCTTTTTTCAGATAAAATAAGTTGAGACAGCTTTAGAGACAGTACATAAAAATCTGAGGGCTTCCCTGGTGGGGCAGTGGTTGAGAATCTGCCTGCCAATGCAGGGGACACGGGTTTGAGCCCTGGTCTGGGAAGATCCCACATGCCGCGGAGCAACTGGACCCGTGAACCACAACTACTGAACCTGCACATCTGGAGCCTGTGCTCCGCAACAAGAGAGGCCACGACAGTGAGAGGCCCGCGCACTGCGATGAAGAGTGGCCCCCACTTGCAACAACTAGAGAAAGCCCTTGCACAGAAACGAAGACCCAACACAGCCAAAAATAAATAAGTAAATTTAATAAAAAAAAAATCTGAGTCAATGACAGTACAAAACTATAAAAAATCAGTCCAAATAAAGAGGAATGATTGGGGATTCATAGTATTTTACTGTATAGTTGGACCATCCATTAACATGGAAATGTGTATCTTTCCCTAAAGGAGATTATGGTCTAATTAGGAACACAAGAGAGCTCAGTAATCAACACAAATGTGTTCAGGTAAAAACAAGTTATGACAAGGGTGAGTTGAAGAGGATTTAGGACTTATGCTGGCAGATTGAAGGAGCAGAAAATGTCAAGAAGAAGAATGAATAGAATGCTGTGGAATATATTTTTATAGCTGATCAGATGCCTACATTATGTGTCATTCACAGGCATTCCTTATACCCCAAAATCCTGTAAAAGCAGAAATGATGAGAGACATGGTTCAAACGTAGACACTTCAAATTTTATTCAAAGCTTATTACCTTCCTAAACTTCATGTTACAGGACAAAATAATAACAGAAAAACACAAGGATGAAAGAACAGTAGAGTTTTCAGGGTTTTCACAAAAACAGATCTTGCAAGTTTGCACCTTCACATTTTAATGAGCTATCCATAACCTTTCAGTCTGGCAAACATTTACTACCGACACCCTCATCTTCCCATACCAAGACATTATCTACTCTCCAATAAGTGACCAATCTGAAATTCTCTAATTACAATTAACCCAGGTGTCCCCAACCCCCAGGCCATGGACTGGTACCCATCCATGGCCTCTTAGGAACCAGGCCGCACAGCAGGAGGTGAGCGGCGGTCAAGTGAGTGAAGCTTCATCTGTATTTACAGCTGCTCCCCTTCACTCGCACTACCTCCTGAGCTCCGCTTCCTGTCAGATCAGCGGCAGCATTAGATTCTCATAGGAGCACGAACCCTACTGTGAACTGCGCATGCGAGGGATCTAGGTTGTGCGCTCCTAATGAGAATCTAATGCCTGGTGATCTGAGGTGGAGCTGAGGCAGTGATGCTAGCGCTGGAAAGCAGCTGCAAATACAGATTATCATTAGCAGAGAGGTTTGACTGCACAGAGACCATAGTAAATCAATTGCTTGCAGACTCATATTAAAACCCTATCAGTAAGTGGCAAGTGAAAACAACCTCAGGGCTCCCACTGATTCTGCATTATGGTGAGTTGTATAATTATTTAATTATATGTTACAATGTAATAATAATAGAACTAAAGTGCACAATAAATGTAATGTGCTTGATAGCCACATAGCACAGGGAGATCACCTCCGTGCTTTGTGTCCACCTAGAGGGGTGGGATAGGGAGGGTGGGAGGGAGACGCAAGAGGGAGGAGATATGGGGATATATGTATATGTATAGCTGATTCACTTTGTTGTACAGCAGAAACTAACACACCATTGTAAAGCAATTATACTCCAATAAAGATGTCCAATAAAATAAAAAATGTAATGCGTTTGAATCATCCTGAAACCATCCCCTTTCCCTGGTCCGTGGAAAAATTGTCTTCCATGAAACCAGTCCCTGGTGCCAAAAAGGTTTGGGACTGCTGAATTAAGCTATTTCTGTTGGATGCAAAATACATAGCTCACTTTCAGAAAGTGCTTCATCTTGGGTCAGTATAGTCTGAAATATACAGCTTAATTTAATCAAAGCCTTTCTTTTTCTTTTTTTCTGAAAATCTGTGTCTCACATCTCATATTCTTAATAGATGGCGTACTTTAACTTTGTGCAGTTATAACTATACGTATTATTTCCTGATAGCTCCAAACCCAGAAATATTAATTATTCAACATGTTTTTATAATACCAATAATTAGTAATGACATAATTAATTTGCTACCGAGTACAAACTAAATAAACATTTTATTTTCATTATTATTACAATTACACAAATCATTATGTGGCAGAGATTGTTAGCTCTTTATGATTTTTCTTCTTTCCATTGTGGTGTTACAGTTAATGGACTGGGAGAAGTCACATCCACCACTGATTGGAATGGATCCTAAAGGTTTCCTGTGTCTGCTCTTCCATCCTTTGTTTACCCTTTTCATGGACTGAGATGGAGATGAACTCTAGGGCAATCTTGGAAGCCATGTATTAAAGATGATCATAAGCATAGGTCCTGAGGTGCTGCATGGAGCCCTTCTCCTCTCATCTCACTTTCTAAGAACACACATATTCTGGAGCCTACATTTTTTTTAAGTACCATTGTTCTAACAATCTCTACTTACTACTAAACACAGAGATACACACACTCACATGCAACTTCTGCATTTTGATACATCTCATTTTACATAAAATATCAGCATGAATTCTAACTTACAGTTTGATCTGAGTGGATCATATCATATTTTTCATTTCATTTCATTCACATATCACTGACCCTCATTTTTCACTACAGAGCTGGCTAATTCCAGCATATTTCAGATCTCTTTCTTCAGACTGAATTTTACTCCTTTTCCTTTTAAAAATTTGTTTGTTTTAGGGCAACATTGCCTTCCAGAAATACTAGGATGTCCCAGGCACACCCTCTTCCCTGCCCCAAAACCCAGGACTTGCTACTCCCCAGGAGGCCCTGGGCTTCTTTAGTGAGGAATAGTATAAAGACCTGAATCATGGGCACAGGGGAAAATAGGCAAAAAGAAGGTCATAAGTGTATATCATTCCAGAGGCTACTAGTTAAATACCTGACACCCAGAGAACATGTTACCATAAGGCAAATTTACTGATTCAGATATTTATCCATACCAAGTAGAACTATTTCAGGGTCATTTGTTAGAAGATATCAATGTTCCAGGGACAGGAAGAATCAATCCTTCATGCCTTTATATTATTGATGATTTTTTTTTTTACTAATATCAGTTTCATTGACTCTCACTTTATATATCAGTTTTTGTCTAAAGAAAAACAAGCACTTACATTTATGAATGTTTTGATTTGGAAAACACCTTAAAATGTAGAACTGTTACTTTACACATAGCTACTGAGACCTAGAAAAGCAAACAATGATTTAAGCAGTGTGGATTTGAACTCAGTCCTTCAGATTCCAAATTCCAGTCCTGTTTCTAACTTGTGTTATTTCTTAAATTGTCCAATTCTTTACTTTTTTTTTTTTTTTTTTTGCGGTACGCAGACCGCTCACTGTTGTGGCTTCTCCCGTTGAGGAGCACATGCTCTGGATGCGCAGGCTCAGCGGCCATGGCTCACGGGCCCAGCCGCTCTGCGGCATGTGGGATCTTCCCAGACCGGGGCACGAACCCGTGTCCCCTGCATCGGCAGGCGGACTTCCAACCACTGCGCCACCAGGGAAGCCCAAATTGTCCAATTCATATCAGAAGGGTGCTCCCCATTTATAGAGGATATCTGATCTTCATTGACATAGTTTTTACCCTTGTCATATCTCCAAGGCATATGCACTCTTTATGTCACTGTGGCTTAGAGAGCTAGATTTTCACCAATAATCAGTTGTCTTCTTCTTGAACTTTTGATCACACTTCCAGCCTCTCTTGCAGTTAGGTGTGACCATGTACTGGATTCTGCCAATGGAATATGAGAAAAGTGGTGTGCTTTTTCCTAGTCAAGGTTTTTAAGAAGCAGATGTCACTCCTTCACACATGCTTTTCCCTTCTATAGGCTGAATACTGATAATAACACAGCTCTAAAGGATAATATCCACTCAAGACAAAAAAAATCTGTTGCCTTTGCATCACCACATAGAGGAGAACCAATTGCTGACAAAGATGATCTGTTTAGGACTGTCATATGAGTGACATAGTATTTGAGATATTATGCAATTTTGAACATATTTGCTATCATTTTCCTGCACATATAGAACATTCTAATACAGTTTCCTAAGTTTTACTTCATGCAATCAGTCTAAGATTGTCCTTCCACCCACTTTGTATAACTTCTATCATCTACCTCTTTGAATATCTCTTTCTTTACTTTTCTTTTGTCTTGTTAGCTTCCAGCCTCACTTCTCTTTCACATGACATACCACATACCATCACATACAACATGCTATTTCCATCATGGTTTTGAATAACAATAAAAATATTAATTACCTTTAACAATCATAAAAGCATTATTCCAATTAACTATGATACATGCAAAAGGCAATACTGGATGCAAATGTATCCAAATGTTTTGTTAATGTGACCGCAGTTTCATCTTTTAGATCAGAAATAAAAGAGTACAAATCTGTGTCCCAGTGAAGAACTTTCATATGGTATATATCAAAGTGCAGCTCCATTTCTTCAGCAGTATGATGATCCACAGCTTCAGAAATTTCAGGTCCAGAACATTTATTCGACAATAATTTTACCTACCCCAACTCATATTAATATCACAGCCATTGTGGTTACATTATTTCCAAATGGATTAAAACCAATTTAAGCAACTAGTTATGTAATCTTTCATATCTAAACCCACAAGCAAAATTGTACAGATCAATTGCTTTTGAGTGCAAAAGTCCAAATATCTCATATGTGATATATTTTATATCTACTTTTCCCCATTTTGCATTCCATGGTGACTGCACTCCATGTCAACATAGAAAAAGTCAACATAGAAAAAGCTCTAGCAATCATAATGCAACCCCTTTTAGTAGGGGTTGCATTATTCTTCATCTGTGGCAGTCCATAATAATCCAATAAACTATAGATAAGTTTATTGACCCACACATAATAAATGATGGGTAAAGACAAAGTTATTTTTTACAGTTACTTAAATTTACATTAGATTTTCACCACAATTTTGGTTAATTTATTCTAAGTTGCACTGAGCTATTAAACTGTTATAATTTGCCAATGTTATGCATAGCTCCTTTTTTCTTTCTCCCTTTCTTTCTTTCTTTCTTTCTTTCTTTCTTTCGTTCTTTTTCTTTTTCCTTGTAGCCAAAATTTGTCTAGCTCTTATAATTTCACAATGTACTGGGTCATTCAAAAGTACAAAATTAATTTGGAAGCACTATATTGGTATAATAAAAGATTAAACATAGACATTTTTTTCCTTCTTCAAGTTAGTTCTTCAGCACCTGTGAATTCAAACTCACATACCAATAATTAAGTTATGCTTTATTCATAAGATGCATATTTCTATTTGCCTAAACAAGTACTATTAAGTTGTCCTTTATACGGCCATAAGCACAGGGAAATGCTTCTTTGAATAAATATTGATATTTTGATTGTTAGATAATTTAGCAGATGTTACTTGTTCTCCAGGAATTTTATGTGAGAAGTCACTCCCCTCACAACATTTTATCATTTTCATTCTCTTTCTGTCCTTGAATTCTTCAATTATATATTTGTTTTTAAGTAGGCTTATCTCTCTTTGAAGCCAAGTTCCTTCCTCCTTAATTACCCAACACCCAGTGTGTTTAACAAACATTCCCCAAACCTCACCTTTTCTCTTCTGATCTTCTAGTAACATCCAGTATCCTGGATACTGGATTCCACTTTCCCAGGCACATCATAGTTCAAGGAAGAGTTTGAAAAGTGTCTCTTTTATTTCTTTTATACATGTGTAATATCTAAGTCTCCTACCATACCACCTGCACCCATATATGTGCAAAACGGGCTTGCATTTACCCTTAACACTCAAATTCAGAATTTTCAAGTCTGTACATTTTGAACTCCTGACTAGAGTATGTGAATCCTGTGTGTTATATTTTATTCCCGACTGACCATAATGTAGAAGAATGTGGATGAACATATGCAGTAAGAACACATTCATTAGATTTTACTGGCTACTAGAATTCTTCAGTTCCTATATTCATAATTTATACTGTGGGTGGGTGGAGGTAGGGACGCAGATGGACCCCACAGGTATCTGACAAGATTACTTTGCTAGCCTGGGTTTATAATTATATTAGATTCCCCACTATGGTAGTCCATGAAATAAAATATATATTTCCCTAAACCTGCAACAAGGTCTGTGTTAGAGTTTAATCCAATTTTGTAAGAATATTATAAGCAATGTAAATTTCCTTTGTGAAGTACTTTTTTCCTACTAAAACCTTCTTTTCTCATCCCAAGTAGTTAGGGATAGATTGAACAGGCATTTCATTTTTCCCTAATTTAAACAACTAGCTACACTGAAATCTGCAATCCTTTCAAAAATAAATGTTGACACTATGGTTGCAATTTTTCCAAATACCTAAGGTAAAAATGTTATTTTAAACACACATGTTCAACATGCATATTCCTGTGTGCATTCAAATAATGACCCTTGCTTTTGTTGGGTTTTTGATATTCTCATATAATTCTTCAAAAAATTATTTTTATTAGCAAATGCTTATTCTTGAAATGACTATTAACTAAATAATAATAATAACTGTAAGTTTTGGAGGATCTACGTGTCCATATTTTGCATATATAATATCTAATTCTCACACGATTCTGAAAGGTAGGTCTTATTATGCATATTTCCTAGTTAAACTGAAAGTCTAAGAGTTGAAGTGTTCAACTCTAATGACATGGCTAATGAATGGTTGAAATGGGGTTTCAACAGATATTTGTCTTGACTCCAAAGGTCATTTCCACTCTTCAACAATTTAACTCTTATTTTCAAAAAAAAAAACATGTAATCATATTTAATTATATATATTAGTTTGTCCCCCTGTTATTAATGTACTCTGTGATTCATTCAGAGCTAAATCTCTGCTGGTATATTTTAAGCCAACACATGCTGATGTACTCTGAAATGCTTAGAAATGAGCTGCTCTGAAATTTAACACTTTATCCATATATCATTCTTCTCCAAGTACAAGGTTATTCTGACAATTACTATCCATTTTACAAGAAAAGAATTTAAGGAGGCAATTTGCATATTTTCTGATTTACCTGAGAGAAGTTCGCTACTCTTAGTCATTTAGAAAGTAGGTGTACTTATTTAAAATGACACTTTTTTTCTTCATAATACTTTCTGGTATACACTTCCTGGCATTTCATTAGGGGTAAATTACCTTCTCATTACACATTTCGGGGGATAAAATGAGGGTCCACAATATGGGGCATATGCAGGTATAGATTAGGGGAAAGGCAATGAATGTTGTGTTCTAAAGAGATTCCTTCTTGCCACTGATGAGGAAAGTTAAAGTTTTCACGTAATTTAATTGAGAAGTTTAATTTGAAATGGATATCTTGTTTCATATACATCACCAAAATTATAATAACATTCTATGAATATAATTAGGAATATGTAAATATTATAAAGTTAATTTATTAAATTCATAATGATTTAAATTTTATTTTATTTTTAACTTAATATGGAATAGTTAACTGATGTTATTCCAGAGAGAAAAGAACATGAGTTAATCAGTGACTTACCATGATTATCATTTGCTTCTCTGTAGTTATCATCAACAAATAACCTCTTATGGTTTAACCAGATATAATGTATAATATACTCAACCATTGTGCTATCTCATAACTTGAAGCTTACAACTATAAATAGTAAAATTCATGTTAAGTGCCAAAGTAAAAAAAAAAAATCTAATTCTTTATCTCTATTAAATCACAAAAATATCCATGAAGATATTATATTTTTACTTAACTTTGAAGAGGAATATGTGTTATTGTCTCTGGGAGAAAGAAAAACAAAGGAAAAATAAAACACCAATATAATAATATATTTATCACTCTATCAGTTATTAAACAAACTAATCCCTATTAAGTTACAGACAGAGGTTTTTATAAGTGACTGAAATAAGTTAATACATTTTAGAAAAAAATAAATGATAAGAGTGTAGAAAGGGCTAGATTATGGAAATGAAAGAACTACAAAGATATTCTGAATAGCCTAACCAATTTTGAGAAAGAAGAACAAAGCTGGGAATATCATACTCCCTGAATTCAAACTATATTACAAAGCTATAGTAATCAAAACAGTATGGTCTTGGCCAAAAAGCAGACACATAGATCAATGGAACAGAATAGAGAGCACCAAATAAGCCCATACACATATGGTCTATTAATCTTCAATGAAGGAAGCAAGACTATTCAATGGGGGAAAAGACAGTCTCTTCACTAAGTGGTGTTGGGAAAACTGGACAGCTACATGTAAAAGAATCAAACTAGACTATTTTCTCACACCATATACAAAACTAAACTCAAAATGGATTAACACTCTAAATTTAAGACCTGATACAGTAAAACTTTTAGAAGAAAACATAGGCAGTACACCCTTTGACATCAGTATTAGCAATAATTATTTTGATCTGTTTCTTCAAGCAAGGGCAACAAAAGCAAAAATAAACAAATGGAACAACACCAAACTAAAAAGTTTTGTACAGCAAAGGAAGCCATCATCAAAATAAAAAGGCAACACACTGAGTAGGAGAAGATATTTGCAAATGATACATCCAAAAAGAGGGTATTATCCATTATATATATAGAACTCATACAACTAAATATCAAAAAAACAAACAATCCCATTAAAAAATGGGCAGAGGACCTGAATAGGCATTTTCCAAAGAAGACATACAAATGGCCAACAAACACATGAGAAGATACTCAACATCACTAACCATCAGGGAAATGCAAATCAAAACCAAAATGACCTATCACCTCACACCTGTCAGAGTAGCTATCATCAAAAAGACAAGAAATAACAAGTATTGGTGAGGATGTGGAGAAAAGGGAACTCTTGTGCACTGCTGGTGGGAATATAAATTGGTACAGTCACTATGGAAAACAGTATGGGGGTTCTTCAAAAAATCAAAATAGAAATACCATACAATCCAGAAATTCTACTTCTGGGTATTTATTCAAAGAAAATGAAAACACTAATTTTAAAAGATATATACACACTAATGTTCACTACAACATTATTTATAATAGCCAGGAAAGAATCTAAGTGTCCATTGACATATGAATAGATAAAGAAATTGAGGTATATATGTACAATGGAATACTACCTAGCCATTAAAATAATGAAATTTTGCAATTTGCAACAGCATGGATGGACCTAGTGTCCATCTTATATGTAGAATCTGAAAAACAGAAAAAATGAACATGTATAGCAAAACAGAAACAGACTTACAGATACAGAGAACAAACTAGTGGTTTCTGGGGGTGGGGAGGGTAAGGGAATGGATGAAATAAATGAAGGGGATTAAGAAGTAAAACTATCAATTGTAAGATAAAAAGTCAAATGGATGTAATATACAGCACAGGGAATACAGTCAATAATATTGTAATAACTTTTTATGGTGCGTATTGTATAAAAGTATTAAATCACTATGTTGTATACCTGAAATTAATGTATTGTAAGTCAAATATACTTCAATTAAAAAATAGAGAGGGTAAAAAAGGAACTATATAGGTAAATTGCATGATTAAAATAATACAAATGGCTATATAAACAAAAAGCCACTTAGGGATACGACAACGTTTAGAATTAAAATAAGAATATTTGCAAATTGTAATATGTAGTGACCACAAAGTAGAACAATTGAAGAAATGGAAGACCGGTTATGCACAAGTCAAAAGAGTTTTAAGACTAAGGGTGGCCAAGTGGGTCAGGTTTTTAAAAGAGGTTGTGTCAGTAGTGGAGTATGTATTAAATTTGCAATTATGATGTGATTGGCAATATTTTATAGTGAAGTATAATTATGAGAGGAAGCCATATTTCACAGGGATAATGAATAAATGAGAGGTGAAATAAAGAAAGAAAGAAATCCTGTATAGTATAAATACTGCTATTTCAAGATGTCTTGTATTGAAGAGAAAGAGAAAAAAAAAAGATATAGTATTGATAGCTCCATGCTAAAGGATAAACAAGGGTAAATTCTTTTTGTGATCAGATGCTACTACTTGAGACTGTCCAACTTACAACTAACCTCAGCCCTCTGGTCTGGCCTGTCCTTTCTCTCCCTAGGACAACTGTAACCTGGAAGAAAAGCAGTGCACTTTAGATTTCTGAGTTGGTGTTGCATTTAGCTTTCAGGAATGTCCAAAAGTAAACCCCTGCTCAGCCACTTGAGTTCCAGTTGAACAACAACAAGTAGATTCTCTCTCTCTCTTTTTTTTTTTCAAATAGGTGAAACAAGTGTGTGTTTAAGTTGAAAGGGATAAATCAAAAAATGGAAAGTGGTTAGGCTCTGAGAAAGATAAAAGAAAGGGTATATTTGATGGAGGAGGCTCTGGAGAAGATGAGACTGAATGGATTCAAGAACACAGGTGGGTGAAGAAGACTCCACCCCTGTGACAGAAAGAAAGTGACAATTATGATAGGAACACTCTCAAAATACCTGTGGATAGTCATCAGGCAGCTGGGTGGGTGAAGCAGATAAATATGGTCAAATTTTTTTTTGGAAATAACTTTAGTTGCACAAACATAACTCTGGCTCTGTGTAGCTGGGTTAAAAGAAGGTAATTTCTTGGAATATGGTAGATCTGTAGAAGGCTATTAGCTAGGCATTATCTCTGCCACCTCTGCAAGAGGTGACATCTCTTTCACTGTTACCCACCTTAATAAGAAATGTGTATTTGTACTTATTCTAAGAAATAGTTTACCTATTTTTATTTTTTTGATATTATGATAAAGTTTTTATGTATTATAAATATCTGAGACATTTAGTTGGTAAACAATAGGGATCTTTATATCAGTCATGTACAAGAGGCCAGATGAGTCATTTATAAGAGAAAATTTGTCTAAATCATTATTTTAAAAAAATGTTTCATTAAAGTTATTTGAATAGATCTCTGAAAAGCTGTATTCTACACATCCTTTTTCGTACCTCATGATTACTTTTTTCTTCAAATAAGTTTAGTATTTGAGCTTTTATATAAAAAATGGTCATTTTTATAGAGATACCTACACCTAATGTATTGTTATTTCTTTCATTTTGCTTTATAATATGTTGAATTCACATTTACATTTCTCAGAGGTACTTTGTATTGGAGCATGCTCTACTAGGTACTTGGATTTATATTAAAAATAAGAATTTAAACAGAAATTTACTACTTAATAAAAAATTAGCACATTTATTTTATTTTCCCAATTGGATCCTCACTACAGATAATCGAGTAGAGAATTTAATTTCATAGGTTTTCATAGTTGATAGCAGTGGCTGAGTTCTAGGATTAGACTTGAACCCCTTATTTTTTTCCAAAGTTATTGCTATAAGGCAAATTTTGCTCATAATCTCTATTTTTTATTATAGCACCATTGAATAAACAAGGTTTACACTCAGGAAAATGTTTTAAAATATGCTAATATATGTACTTAGGTGTAAAGAATGATATTTTTAAATTAGTATTTAACAATATAGAAAAGAAGTTGAAAAATATGACATGAGTGTTTGGATTGGTAGGGAAAGGTTTCACAGAGTGTTCCAAACTGAGCTGAGATCAGTAAATATTAGGATTTGATTAAGTGGAAATATGGAGTTGGAAAAAGACGATAAGGAACAAGAAAAAGCATGTAAGCACAGAAGCGAGAAGAGTGTAAGGTGACCTAACACATGTATGTGTTATTCAGAGATAACATTTGAGGATGGTGCTTTGCCATGCAAAATATTTGACTGATAAGAATCTATAACTCTATCCCTTCCTCCTCACTTCCCATTTGACTTCCTTTGTCTCTCTTAGACCACCACTAAAGGAGATCCTTACAACTAAAGATTAACTACTTTCAGTAAAAGAGGGCTCATAAGAGTACTTCCCATAGAGAACCAGTCTGCTTGAAGAGGTAGTACTTCAACAAGTAATTTCCTTTTATAGACAGTACAAATGTGCAAAGATCTAATTGGTAAATATTTTTTTCTACAAATAATGTCTGAGAATTTTTATAAAATCTTTCAAGATACATTTTTTTCTTTTTCTCTAATAGCATTGAGTCTTTGTGGAATAAAACAGTATACATTAATAAATAAAAACACTAAAAAAATTGGTCAGGTGGAAAAGAATTTACCATTAAAATTATTAATTTCACAAAACCCATTTAAACTGATGATCGGCTGAGGGTGTTGAATTCTGTTATTTAAACCTGGATGCTCAGGTGACATGGGACATTTTCTGCTGTGTTCATAATTAGCATTGCAAATATTAATTAAAAAATTTTTGAATGTGGACAGTATGTATGTATGTGTGCATTGATTATCTATCTATCTATCTATCATCTATCTATCTATCCTCTATCAGAAAAAGAGAGTTTAGAATGAATGAAGTTAGTGCTACTCCCTCTCTCCACTCTTCTGCTCCTCATTTCTTTACCTGAGGTCTTAGTAACTCATCAAATTGGATTTCAAGCATACTTTTCCTCTGGGAGGAATAATCATAGCTTACAACAAGGTTAAAAATTATTGTTTCAGTATTACTAAAGGCATAAAAATCAGTTATGTTATCTAGGAGAAAATACATCATTTTGTTTCTGATGATCCAACTAAAATGATGACTAGAAAATGTCTATCCTCATGTAACAGAATAAGAGAAATAGATTCTCTTATAAGAGAAATAGATTCAGCAAAATTATTCATAAATGTTAAATTAATTTTTTTCCTGAATTAATAAAACATCAGAATAAACAGCATTTTTGTTTCTTAACCAAAACTAAAGTGGGGGCGGGTGTGGGGAAGAAGTAAACTTTCTTTAGGATGGCAAAATGGTTCCAAACTCCTGTTAGATGTTATCTTTGTAATTGCTCTTTGGAGCTGAAACATAAAGGACAACATTTTCCACCTATTTACAGAAATGCAGCCACCCTGGGTACACTATATGGAGTCAGTTTTAAAAGAGGTAATTTCCATCAGGTTTGATTCTTACTAGAAAGTCTCCCTCTATACTCAAATCAGATTGACTCTCCCACTAGAAAGCAAAGCTTTTAACCTCTCAGATCTCATCCCAGAGCTAAGGATCAACCACTACCAATAAAAGAGGATTCACAGGAGTACTTCCCCATAGAGATCCAGGCAGCTTCAAAAGTAGTACTTCAAACAAGTAATTTTCTTTTATAAACAGTATAAATAAAACAGAAATAGGAAGAAGTTCACAGACTTGCAGCATTTCACTTTTTTTACAGCACTCTGGATATTTTACTTTATTTTATGCAGGAGGTCAGCAAGCTTAACTATGGGAGGTCTCCTAGCTGTTCAGGTGCAATTCAGATAAGTGAAGTGTTTCCCCATTGGAGGCTTTATTTAAGACATAGCCTCAAGGTGGTACTTTGCTATCTGAGTAATTATAAATTGGTAGCTCTTCCTGGGGCTTCTACTTTAAGAAGATTAGAATACTAATGATTTCTTAATAAATATCATAATTTAATATTGACCAAAGACTTTGTGTATTTACCTACATCAGAACTTCCCAAGTGCATTTCAATAATTTATTGAATGACTTCAATGAGCCCTTAATATGCTAATGAGTATGTAAATATTCAAGTGGAATAGTACATAGTGTCTCTTAAATTCATTGAGGACATATTTTTTTATAGAGCATCTCTCAGGACTTACACTAATGTGATATAACTTTTGGAAACACTGACCTCCATTATATTATTTAAGAATTCATGCAACACAAATTCCTTCAAGTAAAAATGAAGAAAGAGACAAAGAAAAGTCCACTCACGCCATCTCTGACATATTGTTGATAGTAGAGGTCTTATTAGAATTAGGATCCAAGTTGAACATCCTTCTCATAATATTTTGCCTTTAGGAAATTATTACAGCTCCCAGTGATGATATCTGGAGTAGAAGGTATAATTAAAATTACCAGTCATTACCAAATCCCCCCAACAGAAATGATCATTGATTTTATCTCTTCTTTTTAATTCCAGAGGCTCATGTTATATAAAAGTGTAATGCCTAATTATGCTGTTATACCAGTACATCCACATAGTATTAAACATTTAAATTCAAACTGAAAAATTCAGTAAAATAAACAGTTATTTCCAAAAACATGTATTTTTACCCAAGTAATAGAAATTTCTGATAAATTAACTGAGCTACATTTGTAGTATTTCTCTGAATAATTAGAATATTTGTCATTACATAAACATCTTTTAAAATTGTATTAAATTTTAGTTTAATTAGTTCTTTTATTCAGCACAAATTACTTAAATATCTGCTACCTGATAATGTGACAGATCCTGTCCAGAGAGAGCTTTCAAAAGAGTGAATCCAGTTGACCTGTTTGCTATTTTCTAGCAGTCCAACATAAAACCAATATTTTAAATGTATCCTCTAAATCAATATGTTGATATTGAATTTTATCTCAAATTAATCTAATTCTTTTTAACCTCTACTAGTTGTGTTTCCTTCTATGAGGACTTCTACTGGAAGTATTAAGTCAAAACAGAATTTTGCATTTTCACTATGCAATTCAATGAGAACCAAAAAACCTATATATTTAGACTGGAAATCAACTTGTGTCACATGAAAGAAGTAGCTAATTGGTTTGCCTAAATGAATTAACTTGCACATTGCATTAGAATATGAGACACACATCTACCAAATGCTAGCAAAGATAAAGAAGAGATTGGTGAACTTAAGAAAAAATGATGATAGATATGACCTAGATAGCAAACCTCAGTTTTGAAGACTAGTTCGCATTTAAACTGATGTTAACAAACTTCCTTGAGAAAAGATTTAGATTAGTTCCTTGTGATCTAACATATGATTAAATCTTTGTCATAATTTGATAAACCTTTAATTACCTTTGCAGAAACATTAACTGAAAATATCACCACACTTGGATAGCTATTCTTTTTTAACATCAAGAAAATAGCTTATGGCATTTAAACCTTTCAGCTCATAACATCAAATTTGTATTGACATACCTATAATTTTAAGATGAATCTAGATACAGAATACAATTTTGTCATCCTTAATAAGTAATTTCTTTTTGTTTGTTTAAAAAAGATAGGTAGTTATATTTTACAAAAACTGATGCCAGGTGCTAAAAACAGGTGTGATGCAGTGGTTTAAATGAAACCTAATAGATAGAGGCAAAATGCCCGCTCTCAACAAGAATTTTTTAAAGTGTAAATGCCTTCATTTTATCTAAAAACATCAATCCTAAAATTAAGGTACCTTTAATATATTAAAGGTAAATAAAACAATATTCAAAATATAATAATTCATTATATTTACATATATTATCCACTATATATGTATTATTATATGTCAGCATGTTATTATACTTTAGGTAATACATTATGTTTTGGATGTTCAGAATACATTCTATTTATATGGAAACAAAACTACATGTTCAAACTCTTTCAGTAAAATTAAAATCAAAGTCAGATTGGTTTCTGCTTGATCTGGTCAACAGAAATATGCAATCTGCATAATTTCAGTGAGAATATTTTCTTGATCCCCAAGAAATAATTCACTCAGATAATTTCACCTATTACAACCTGACAACTTAGTGAATACACAAATTTTTACAGAAACATTTTTAAAGCTGCTTTAAAATTGCTTCTGATTTTTTTTTTTTTTTCGGTACGCGGGCCTCTCACTGTTGTGGCCTCTCCCGTTGTGGAGCACAGGCTCCGGACGCGCAGGCTCAACAGCCATGGCTCACGGGCGCAGCTGCTCCGCGGCATGTGGGATCTTCCCAGACCGGGGCACGAACCTGTGTCCCCTGCATTGACAGGCGGACTCTCAACCACTGCGCCACCAGGGAAGTCCTGATTTTTTAACAAATATATTATATTCTACCTCTATAATGAGGTTGTGATAAGAGCTATGATAATTTCATATCCTTTGGAACTATATACACAATGGGAGCAATGAAAGTAAGTCTCCAGCAAGAGTGCTTTGAGAGAGTTAATGCTTCACTTTAAATTTGCTGAAAATACCATTTATTCCATCTTGGAAGTTCAACATGGTGACATGAATTAAACTAAGGCACAAGTTGCCTGTAAAATTGCCTTTCTTTTTTGTTTTTAATTCATGACAGCACATATTCTCTCATGAATTCATTTTAATTTGAAACAATTTTATTTTTTAAAAATTTACAATATGTATTTAACCTTTTGCCTACTGTATGTCACATATAATGGTTGTCCTGTATAAAACTAACAGTTTTCTTAACAATATTGTGTAATGAGATTGAGCTCAAATGCCCTGAAGCCAACATCTTTGGATTATTTATTCATCAAGATCTTTTCAGTTTAGCTGGGAGACAAGTACATGCTAAACTGGAAGAGAAACCTCTTATAAATAAGAATCACATATATAATGACATATATATTATGAAATGGAAGCTTAAATCTGTTATCTTCTATTTTCGAAGAGAAGTCATTAATATTCAAGGGATGAAATTATTTTCTCCCAAAACATATACATAAATATTTAGGCTTATATTTAGGGATTCTTATGTAATCAAATGTTGAGATTCTGCAATTGTTGAGGAAATTATTCACATGGAGAGATCTAAAACATAGGCTTATTTTCCAAAGCCATGTAGGTAACAATTGAAATGTTGACAAAGTCAAATAATATTGTTATCAAGGGATAACATTCTAATAGTTAAGTTGGGGTCGTAGTACTGGGCACCTGCTTGCTGTCGCTCTTAATGCAAGCAAACCTGTATTGTTTCAGTTTCATGAATGGTGGAATAACTTTATAATCATTCCAGAAAATGGACTCTTTATGTAAATATTTTGCAAAATTTGTAGAGTTAGAAATGTAGCATATTACCTATAAGTGCTACATTAGAATGAAATAAATCTATGTACTAAGGTTTTTTACAGTCTGTGATCTTAAACTCATCTATTTAGGACACATGAGCAATAAAATCTTTGGTGAAAGGTATATTCTTTAAGATTAGTCCTGCACATAATCCCTTAAATTCAGGAGTTTAGTTAAATTTATAACCTTCAATCAAATTACTTTAGTAAATTTAATTAAATTTATTAAGCAAACACTATGTACCGAGCTCTAGGGTCCAAGGAGTACAACGTGACTTTCTAAGCTACTAAAGTGTCGTAAATTTCCCTAATGTGTTCCTAGTATCATATCAGTCTCTTAGTATGATTTTTCCCCAAGCAGGGCATCTTCGGTTAATTTAGGTCTAAAGTAAATGCTGCTTTCATAAATGTTGAAGGATTCACCAGCAGTCATTAATGTTTACTTAAATATGTACCAAAGTTCTCAGTGCACTTTTGGGGTGGCAGAAAGTGAATATGTCAGCAAAGAAGTTTGGGAATTTGTGATAAAACAAAATAGAGGAAGTTTATTTACTACAAGTTATACATATAACCATAATTATAACTAAACTATTACTATATTCAGTGAGATATAATTATAGTTATAACACTATAAATAACTATACTGTATATAGGTGTGTGTGTGTGTGTGTGTGTGTGTGCGCATGCCTGTGTGCTTAGATTTCCAAAAGGAAGATGAAACATGAAGAACTCTAAAATTCTTATGAGCTGTTTTATTTTTTCTTCCTGTGGACTATTGTAAAGAATTGTGTGTTGAGAAATGCTGGCTTGGGTGAATGATTTTGAGAAGTTAGAGGAGTAGACTGAAGAATTCTTCTGCTTCTTCAGAACTTCTGCACGGTTCATGAACACTGGAGCTGGGGTATTGTGTGTATTTCACTATGATTATCTCAGGCAACCTAAAATGGTGCTTTGCTGCTGCCATTAAGATTCCACGAAGGCAAAAAATAGCTATCACCCTGGTATAATAGCTACTTTTATCATCTCCAAAATATTGTACATTCATTGCTCAAATGTCAGTGTCATTGAGAAAATATACCATTTATCCCTGATTTATGGTTTAATACATTTTAATGATTTTGCCAAATACACATATGATTTTTCCCCCAATGGAGAATATGCCACAAAAACAAAAAGAAAATCCTCAGTTTTGAAAATTATTATTCTTTTATTTCTTATGTGGCAAAATATGCATTTTGTCCCTGAGTTAATGCTTGTGATAATATTCTGTAACTAATACATATGAGATATTTAACCAGGGATATAATTTACTTTGCTGTTTTACATAGTGGCTTCATATTCTCATATCTTTTCTTTTGCAAATCACCAAGCAATTATCTGATTTGTTCATTCATTCAAAACAGAAGGGGAAGCTACGTAATTCTTATATACTAAATTTGGCATATTTAATTAGATAACGAATGGTTTTGATTATCCAATGGGCTTTCTGCTTTTATCTGTTAGATGGAGCACTTGTCCCAAAACTTCTTCTTTCATAGTTTCCATAATAGTTTTTTTTTGTCTCTTTAATATTTCTATACTATATCTGTATGACTATTTATGTAACAAAATATATTTTCCTATTCCAACATATTAGAGTCAGATAAATATTAATTTTTAGGGTAGATAATAACATTTTACCAAAAAACATTGTACTCTTAAAGTGTTAGATTGATAAACATAAATATTAATGTTGTTAATTTAATTTCTGTGAAAGTTTTAAAAAATAACCATAGTTATAATATATGTTTCTAGATTTGGCTTTTTAAGATTACAGTTTGCCAAGATGGCAGAGTAGAAGGATGTGTGCTCACTCCCTCTTACGAGAGCACTGGAATCACAACTAACTGATGAACAATCACTGACAGGAAGACACTGGAACTCACCAAAAAACATACCACACATCCAAAGACAAAGAAGAAGCCACAATGAGACAGTAGGAGGGGTGCAATCACAATAAAATCAAATCCCATAACTGCTGGGTGGGTGACTCACAAACTGGAGAACACTTATACCACAGGAGTCCACCAACTGGAGTGAAGGTTCTGAGTCCCATGTCAGGCTTCCCAACCTGGGGGCCTGGCAATGGGAGAAGGAATTCCTAGAGAATCAGACTTTGAAGGCTAGTGGGATTTTACTGCAGGACTTCAACAGGACTGGGGGAAACAGAGACTCCACTCTTGGAGGGCACAAACAAAGTAGTGTGCGCATCAGGATGCAGGGAAAGGAGCAGTGACCCTATAGGAGATTGAACCCAACCTACCTGCTAGAGTTGGAGGGTTTCCTGCAGAGGTGGGTGGTGGCTGTGGCTCACCATGAGGACAAGGACACTGGCAGCAGAAGTTCTGGGAAGTACCCCTTGGTGTGAGCCTTCCCAGAGTCCACCATTAGCCCCACCAAAGAGCCAGATAGGCTCCAGTGTTGGGTCACCTCTGGCCAAAAAACCAACAGGGAGGGAACCCAGCCCCACCCATCAGCAGACAAGCAGATTAAAGTTTTACTAAGCTCTGCCCAGCAGAGCAACACCCAGCTCTACCCACCACCAGTCCTTCCCATCAGGAAACTGGCACAAGATATCCTCATTCAACAGAGGGCAGAGAGCAGAGGAAAGAAGAACTACAATCCTGCAGCCTGTGGAACAAAAACCACATTCACAGAAAGATAGACAAGATGAAAAGGCACAAGGCTATGTAAGAGATGAAGGAACAAGGTAAAACCACAGAAAAACAACTAGATAAAGTGGATATAGTCAACCTCCCAGAAAAAGAATTCAGAGAAATGATAGTGAAGATGATCCAGGACCTCAGAAAAAGATTGGAGGCAAAGATTGGGAAGATGTGAGAAATGTTTAACAATGACATAGAAGAATTAAGGAGCAAACACCTAGAAGGATTAAAGAAAAAACAGAGATGAATGATACAGTAACTGAAATGAAAAATACACTAGAAGGAATCAATAGCAGAATAACTGAGGCAGAGGAACGGTTAAGTGACCTGGAAGACAGAAGGGTGGAATTCACTGCTGTGGAACAGAATAAAGAGAAAAGAATGAAAAGAAATGAAGACAGCTTAAGAGACCTCTGGGACAACATTAAATGCAACAACATTTGCATCATAGGGGTCCCAGAAAGAAAAGAGAGACAGAAAGGACCTGAGAAAACATTTGAAGAGATTATAGAAGAAAAGTGCCCTAACATGGGAAAGGAAATAGCCACCCAAGTCCAGGAAGTGCAAAGAGCTCCAGGCAGGATAAACCCAAGGAGAAACATGTCTAGACACAGAGTTATCAAATTGACAAAAATTAAACACAGAGAAAAATTATTGAAAGCAACAAGGGAAAAGCAGTAAATAACACACAAGGGAACTCCTGTAAGGTTAACAGCTGATTTCTCAGCACAAACTGTACAAGCCAGAAGGGAGTGGCATGATATATTTAAAGTGATGAAAAGGAAGAATGTACAACCAAGATTACTGTACCCAGCAAGGATCTCATTCTGATTTGATGGAGAAATCAAAAGCTTTACAGACAAGCAAAAGCAAAGAGAATTCAGCACCACCAAACCAGCTGTACAACAAATGATAAAGGAACTTCTCTAAGTGGGAAACACAGGAGAAGAAAAGGATGTAAAAAACAAACCCATAAAAATTAAGAAAATGGTAATAGGAACATACATAACGATGATTACCTTAAACGTGAAAGTATGAAATGCTCAAAGCAAAGACACAGGCTCGTTGAATGGATACAAAACAAGACCCATATATATGCTGTCTACAGGAAACCCACTTCAGACCTAGGGACACATGCAGACTGAAAGTGAAGGGATAGAAAAAGATATTCCATGCAAATGGAAATCAAAAGAAAGCTGGAGTAGGAATTCTTATATCAGAAAAAATAGACTTTAAAATACAGACTATTACAAGAGACAAAGAAGGACACTATCTAAAAATCAAGGTATCAATACAAGAAGAAGATATAACAGTTGTAAATATTTATGCACCCAACATAGGAGCACCTCAATACATAGGGTAAATGCTAACAGCATAAAAGGGGAAATTGACAGTAACACAGTTATAGTACAGGACATTAAGACACTACTTTCACAAATGGACAGATCATCCAAAATGAAAATAAATAAGGAAACACAAGCTTTACATGATACATTAAACAAGATGGACTTAATTAATATTTATAGGACATTCCTTCCAAAACAGCAAAATACACTTTCTTCTCAAGTACTCATGGAACATTCTCCAGGATAGATCATATCTTGGGTCACAAATCAAGCCTTGGTAAATTTAAGAAAATTAAAAACATATCAAGTATCTTTTCCAACCACAACGCTATGAGACTAGATATCAATTACAGGAAAAAAAAAACTGTAAAAATACAAATAAATGGAGGCTAAACAATACACTACTAAATAAGCAAGAGATCACCTAAGATATCAAAGAGGAAATCAAAAAATACCTAGAAACAAATGGCAATGAAAACATGATGTCTCAAAACCTATGAGATGCAACAAAAGCAGTTCTAAGATGAAAGTTTATAGCAATACAATCCTACCTCAAGAAACAAGAAAAATCTCAAATAAACAAACTAACCCTTACCTAAAGCAATTAGAGAAAGACAAACAACAACAAAAAACCCCCAAATTTATCAAAAGGAAAGAAATCATAAAGATCATATCAGAAATAAATGAAAAAGAAATGAAGAAAATGATAGCAAAGATGAATAAAACTAAAAGCTGGTTCTTGCAGAAGATAAATAAAATTGATAAACCATTAGCCAGACTCATCAAGAAAAAAGGGAGATGATTCAAACCAACAGAATTAAAAATGAAAAAGGATAAGTAACAACTGGCACTGCAGAAATACAAAGGATCTTGAAAGATTACTACAAGCAACTATATGCCAATAAAATAGACAACCTGGAAGAAATGAACAAATTCTAAGAAAAGCACAACCCTCTGAGACTGAATCAGGAAGAAATAGAAAATATAAACAGACCAGTCACAGGCACTGAAATTGAAACTGTGATTTAAAATCATACAACAAATAAAAGCCCAGGACCAGATGGCTTCACAGGTGAATTCTATCAAACATTTAGAGAAGAGCTAACACCCATCCTTCTCAAACTCTTCCAAAAATTTGCAGAGGAAGGAATACTCCCAAACTCATTCTATGAGGCCACAATCATCCTGATACCAAAACCAGAAAAAGATTTCATGAAAAAAGAAAACTACAGGCTAATATCAGTGATGAACATAGATGCAAAAATCTTCAACAAAATGCCATCAAACAGAATCCAACAACACATTAAAAGGATCATACACCATGAGCAAGTGAGATTTATCCCAGGGATGCAAGGATTCTTCAATATATGCAAATAAATCAATGTGATACACCATATTAACAAATTGAAGAATAAAAACCATACGATCATCTCAATAGATGCAGAAAAAGCTTTTGACAAAATTCAACACCCATTTATGATAAAAACTCTCCAGAAAGTGGGCATAGAGGGAACCTACTTCAACATAATAAAGGCCATATATGACAAACCCACAGCAAACATCATTCTCCATGGTAAAAAATCAGAAAGCATTTCCTCTAAGATCAGGAACAAGACAAGGATGTCCACTCTCGCCACTATTATTCAACATAGTATTGGAAGTTCTAACCATGGCAATCAGAGAAGAAGAAGAAATAAAAGGAATACAAATTGGAAAGAAGAAGTAAATCTGTCACTGTTTGCAGATGACATGATACCATAAATAGAGAATCCTAAAGATGCCACCAGAAAATTACTAAGGCTAATCAATGAATTTGGTAAAGTTGCAAGATACAAAATTAATGCACAGAAGCCTCTTGCATTCCTATACACTAATGATGAAAAATCTGAAAGAGAAATTAAGGAAACACTCCCATTTACCATTGCAGCAAAAAGAATAAAATACCTAGGAATAAACCTACCTAGGGAGAAAAAAGACCTGTATACAGAAAACTATAAGACACCGATGAAAGAAATTAAAGACAATACCAACACATGAAGAGATATACCATGTTCTTGGATTGGAAGAATCAACACTGTGAAAATGACTATACTACCCAAAGCAATCCACAGATTCAATGCAATACTTGTCAAATTACCAACGGCATTTTTTATGGAACTCGAACAAAAAATCTTAAAATTTGTATAGAGACACAAAAGACCCCAAATAGCCAAAGCACTCTTGAGGTAAACAAACGGAGCTGGGGGAATCAGATTCCCTGACTTCAGACTATACTACAAAGCTACAGTAATCAAGACAAAATGCTACTGGCACAAAAACAGAAACATAGATCAATTGAGCAAGAGAGAAAGCCCAGAGATAAACCCACACACCTATGCCCAACTAATCTATGACAAAGGAGGCAAGGATATACAATGGATAAAAGACAGTCTCTTCAATAAGTGGTGCTGGAAAAACTGGACAACTACATGTAAAAGAATGAAAATAGAACACTCCTTAACACCATACACAAAAATAAACCCAAAGTGGATTTGAGACCTAAATGTAAGACTGGACACTATAAAACTCTTAGAGGAAAACATAGGAAGAACACTCTTTGACATAAATCACAGCAAGATCTTTTTTGATCCACCTTCTAGAGTAATGGAAATATAAACAAAAATAAACAAATGGGACCTAAGGAAACTTAAGAGCCTCTGCACAACAAAGGAAATCATAAAAAAGATGAAAAGACAGCCCTCACAATGGGAGAAAATATTTGCAAATGAATCAACAGACAAAGGATTAATCTCCAAAGTATATAAACAGCTCTTGCAGCTCAATATTAAAGAAACCCAGTCCAAAAATTGGCAGAAGACCTAAATAGACATTTCTCCAAAGAAGACATACAGATGTCTAAGAAGCACATGAAAAGCTGCTCAACAACACTAATTATTAGAGAAATGAAAATCAAAACTACAATGAGGTATCACCTCACACCAGTTAGAATGGGCATCATCAGAAAATCTACAAACAACAAATGCTGGTGAGGGTGTGGAGAAAAGGGAATCCTCTTGCACTGGTGGTGGGAATGTAAATTGATACAGCCACTATGGAGAACAATATGGAGGTTCATTAAAAAACTAAAAATAGAATTACCATATGATCCAGCAATCCCGCTGCTGGGCATATACCCAGAGAAAACCATAATTCAAAAAGACACATGCATCCCAATGTTCATTGTAGCATTATTGACTATAGCCAGGTCATGGAAGCAAGCTAAATGCCCATTGACAGATGAATGGATAAAGAAGTTGTCGTACGTATATACAATGGAATATTGCTCAGCCATAAAAAGGAATGAAATTGAGTCATTTGTTGAGACGTGGATGGATCTAGAGACTGTCATACAGAGTGAAGTATGTCAGAAAGAGAGAAACAAATATTGTATATTAACGCATGTATGTGGAACCCAGAAAAATGGTACAGATGAACTTGTTTTCAGGGCAGAAGTTGAGACACAGATGTAGAGAACAAACATATGGACACCAAGGGGGAAAAGCCGTGGAGGGGTGGGGATAGTGATGTGCTGAATTGGGTGATTGGGATTGACATGTATACACTGATTTGTATAAAATTGATGACTAATAAAAACCTGCTGTATAAAAAAATAAATAAAATTAAAAAAAAAAATGAGTCATGTACCACAATGTTGATTGCAGCACTATTTACAATAGCCGGGTCATGGAAGCAACCTAAATACCCATCAACAGACAAATGGATCAAGAAGCTATGGTCCATATATACAATGGAATACTACTCAGCCATAAAATAGAACAAAACTGGATCATTTGTAGAGACATGGATGGATCTAGAGACTGTCATACAGACTGAAGTAAGTTAGAAAGAGAAAAACACATATTGTATACTAATGTATATATGTGGAACCTAGAAAAATGGTACAGATGAACTTGTTTGCAGGGCAGAGATAGAGACACAGATGTAGACAAAAAGTGTATGGACAGCAAGAGGGGAAAGTGGCAGGAGTGGTGGTGGTGGTGTGATGAATTGGGAGATTGGAATTGACTTATATACACTAATATGTTTTAAATGGATAACTAATAAGAACATGTATAAAAAATAAGGTAAAATTCAAAATAAAATTACAGTTTGCTCTATTTTTTATATATGTATGACACATACAGACATATTAATATATATGTCTATATACATGTATGTGTGTATATATAATCTTCAAGATGTGTTTTCTTTTTATGATAGGCTTATTAATAAAAATTCTAAATTCAGATTATGATAGTTATAGTAGTTTTGAAACTAAGGATGAAGTGCAAACTTTGCAATAACTGGCCACAGTTCTGTAATATTATACTAATTTATTATAAGATTAGATAGTCCTCCTTTTGCTTACTTTGTGGACCCACTAAAATACTACTGGAATAGTAGAGGTGGAATCATAAAGAGCTTTCAGTTTAAGTCCTTCCTTTATGAATACTCCTCCACTTCCCATCCCCCACCCTTTCCGATTTCACTGTCAAGGTTTTTCATAGTTTTGGAACCAAAAGTATCCATAGCTACCAAGCAAAACTTGAGAGTTTTTTCTTTGGTTAGTCTTGCAAAATTTCATCTTTTTGTTGTTGTTGTTGTACATTGCCATTTTTCCAATGTAAGCACCTTCTTCACAGTTTAAATTTATCATTAAAACTTATGAATGTTCTTCATAATTCCTTATAAAACAAAGAAGCTATTTTTTTTCAATGAAATCAATATAACTGGAGAAAAAAAAGAAAGGTGAATCAAGGAAATCTGCATGAAGATGGCAACTTGAATTAAGAATGAGTAAGCAAGTCTTATGAGCTACCGGATACCACATGACCCCCAAATCACTCTGCATTCTTAAGAGGGCAGTCCAAACCAATTTTTTTTTTCCTTCTGAGAAGCTACTTTCTGAAAATCTCCAATTATGGCCAGACCATTTCCTCACTATATTGATGAAAATGGAGGATATAATTTATCTTGTTATGTAATTTTGAACTGAGATTACAGTACATTTAGTAGTCATGGATGAGTGACCAACTATATTAACTGTAGATTCTTATTTTACATCTGAGGATAAATTTACTAATATTCTTTCTTACTAATAATTCTTTCCATCTTCCTTTTCTCCTTTCCACCTTATCTAGTTAACCATCAAGCTCTATTGATATGGTCCCTGTAACAAACTAATTTTTTAAATCGCTATTCATATATTATCCACCTCCATAAAACTATACATAATATTTATACATGAACATAAACTTTACAGAGTGTGCTCTGATTGTTCCATTTGATGCTAACTTTTAATATAGCTAGAAAGATAATCTCAGTACAAAAGTTAGTTCAGATAATTTGACCAGATAACGTATTGACAGACCAGACTCCAACCATCGGCCTTCAGATTCCAATTAAAGTGTTTTTGTTTTTGTTTTTAATTCTCCAATTTTTTCACCATCATCACATAATATATTTGCCTCTGACAGATTAGTCTTTGAGTTAAATTTCAAATTTTACTTGATTATGCCATAGGCATGATCCAATCTTTCAGCAGGAGCTCATTGACTTTAGTTTAACATAAAGATTCCCCAGACATTAGGTTTTTCACAATTTGGCCCCAACTTACTTTAATATCTATCCCTTCACTACTATGTTACACAAACCAAATAATATCTTTATAATTAAGACTTCAATAATTTCAAAAATTATTTGAGATTTCCATGAAAGGACTGTTAAAAATAAATCTCCCAAACATTTTGAAATGATGTATTCCAACAAGATTTAAGTAGTTTGATTTTAAAGTATATCTAAATCTTTCTTCACGATGGACATATTTTTATTCTTCATTTCCAAATAGTAAATTTAAAACCCATGCATATATTTTATTTTATATTATATTTTGTGTTATTTTATTTTATTTATTAAATTCTGCCCACTGGTCAAGAGTTTTCCTTTGCAGTGGAAAACTGCAAAGATTTCTGCCTTCCATTCATTTATACCTTCCATTCATCCTTTATGAGAAAGCCAACACCCTACATCTTTTATGATGTCTCTTCTCTATACTATCTGTACAATACACTTTATCCCCCCATATATCTGATAATTTCATTAATAATTGAAGGATTTAGACCATATTTCACAAAAAGTATCACATGCTATATACTCAGCAAAAATATCTTGAATAATAATTACTTTTGTGAATCCAAGTTTATGAATCAAGATATTTTGAGCTATGGTACTTTCAATGATTATTATTGTCTAAGAAAGACATGGTCCATGATTCCATTCATTAAGGAGGCTACATCTAAACCTTCTCAGATGCCCTCTGTGAAGAGTCTTCCAGGCTTGTGATTGAGTTTCCTTTAGCTCTTCCAGAGTAGTGATGATTGAATGTATTGTTTGCTCCCATCCTTCACCACATCAAGATTCTTGTCTCTTGAAAGTCTATTGAGAATTTAATCTGGGATTTTAGAGCAAACTCTAGGTAAAAGCTAAGTTATTTTCTAAGTTCTTAGAGATGTGAGCAACTAATAATACTTTTCAGCATATATATTCCTCACAAATCTATTACCTTAAGAAATAGGGATATTATGATGAAATTTCTTGATTATTTTACTAGGGGTTATTATGTCAATAGTTTTTTACATGCAAGTTATTATTCTCATGCCCTTTGACCTTTCCTGGCTAGATTCATCTGCTAAGATGATTGCTGCTTCAACTATATCACTTAAAGTCATTTTATTTTTGTTGAAAATTTAATATTTCATAATGTTTAAAACTCCATCTATTTAGCTAGGTAGAAGATTAGGTAATGGTGTGTGTTTGTTAATACATTATATGGTTTATAATTTTGCATTAAAACTCAATTTTTATAGTATACAAATTATACAAAGAGGGATAAGTGTAACAGGACTAAGTACAATTAAATAAGTACAGTATTATAAGATATTTTAAACACATAATTCCCATAGCATTTTTTTTTACCTTGACTATCTTGATCACTTGATACAAAACAAAGAAAACTAAGATAATTGTAGATCATTAAATATATCAACTGAGTAAAAGCTACCAAATTAAAATATATCAAGAAATAAGTTTATTATTAAAAATTAGGTACTTGACACATCATAAATCTCTCTGTGAGGTAAAAATATAAATCAAAGAATTTTATAACATAAATAAATATGCCAGTGAAATATTTTGTGTTATTTTTTTGTAATGTATTCAAATATCACAGATTACTATCGCTCAACCTCATCCTAAAATAAACTGAAAACAGATAATATAGCTCATCACTTTAGTATATATTCAACAAATATTTGAAACCCCTATTTGTGCAAAATATTATGTATTGCACAGGAAGTATAATGAATAATGGGCAGTTTCTAGCTTAAGTAAGTTTAGCATTTTTTTGAGTAAGTCAATGTAAATCTCTGGTGTACAAGCATGAAGTTAATTTGACTACTCTGTCAGTGCCATTCTTCTTGAAAAGAGCATTTGATCAATATTCAAACATTTTGCAATTTTAAATAATTTTGTCAAAATTATCAATGGGTATATACTGAGAAGATAAAATAAAATATATGATGCTTTCAGTCTTAAAATATTTACTGTGGATACTAAGTGGGTAAGTACATTTTGATCAAACCATTTGCTTTTGAAATTGTATTTATTAAAATTTTCTTTCCTTGAATAAAGCAAACATCCAGATGTTAACCATAAAATCATAAGCACTTAAATATAATTACTGTGGAGGTGAAAGATAATATTTAGGGCAAATTGAAACTATTAATTAATTTATAAATTATATGAACCAGAAGAGACTTAATAGAAGCTCATATTATCTTGTACTGCACAATATATTTTGAGCTAAAAAATAAGCATAATATGAGCTTACTAAGTACTAGAGCAAAATGTAAAAAATAAAATTATATATGTTGACAATGCATGATACTAACCAGTTACTACCAGCTTCCTAGGAGGACAATGCTTTTTCTAATACTTAATTCTGAGGGAAAAAATCTTCCTAACTGACACATACACACATATATGTATATAAAAACACACACATTGAATAACTATACTAAAACAGACATAGTTTTTAGCTTTATAGATATTTTAATGGCTCTGTAACAGAAAGAGGATGACTTTTATTAAAAAAAGTTTATTTAAAATGTTTAGATTTGAGGAAGATGCAAAAAACCCAGATGATAATATAATTCTCTAGTGACCCACCTAGATCCTGCAATAAAAATTAAATAATTGCAGGAATGGGTGAATTATGTATCCTTTAGTTAATCCTTTATGAGTATTACTTATCAGACTTATCAGACCTGAGTTTATGTTATGATTTATGCAGTTCCAGGTTATATTCTCTTTAAAGAGCCTAGAGTAGGACACGTATATTATGTGAATAATTTAGGGGCATCTCTCTCTCTCTCTCTCTCTCTCTCTATATATATATATATATATGTTTGATTATAAATTTCAGCAGGATCTGTGGAAATATATTATCTCTGGGCTATTTTCTGCTGAATAATATTTAATCCATGAGACTATTCAAACAATTTATATCTAGGGAAAAGAATAACATACAATTTAATGCCAGGCAATTTAGTTATCAGCACAAGTTTGACAGGAGATCAAGTGGTTTTTATCAACCAAAAAAGTTCATCATCTCTAGAGAGCAGCTCTCTCACTTTCTGTTATGTCTTTGTTTTTCAATAGGATGTGATAAAAGAAAGAGGAAACAAAAACTTTTATTCTCTTCTAAAAAACGCTATTTAGGATTCCTTTAATAAGCCCAAGCTATTTTATTTAAAAGATTATTATGAAATTAAATATATACTTACCACAATCTTACTATGTGGTACATCTTACCATGATCCAGCAATTGTACTTCTAGGTACTTACCCCAAGGAATTGAAAGCTTATGTTCACACAATAGCTGCATATGGGTCTTTCTAGCAGTTTTATTCGTAACTGCCAAAACTTGGAATCAGTCAAGATGTTCTTTTGTAGGTAAACTGTGGTACATCCAAACAATGGGATATTATTCAGTGCTAAAAAGACATGAGTTATCAAGCCATGAAAAGTTATGGAGGAAACGTAAATGTAATGAAGGGAAGCAGAATGTGATACCCTAGAATATGTCTCTTTGTCATAAAAACTATTTTAGGCTGATTGTTTTTAAGAAACTGCAGACAGGAAAAACACTGACAACTGAGTAGAAGTTGTGCTTTTGTGAGAGACATTTTCATTTATATGGAAACCTCTATTTTTCAGGATGTCTCCCTTTCTGTACCAAGAAGAGGAGGATGACCAATTCTCTAGAAACTTTCCAAAGAAGAAGGTAAGGACTTAAACCTATATAACAATATAACTTTGTTTCCTGCACTTTTCCTGAAAACCTGGCTCTCCCCCTCACAATGTCTTATTTGTCTTTGAGATGGTATTTAAAGTTATGGGTTGGGCCATTTCAGGAAGTTACTCAGTTTTCCTGGGAATCTCCCATGTGTACAGGAGGTTATACATGTTATTAAACTTCTGTTTGCTTTTCTCCTGTTAATCTGTCTATTATTATATGGAGTGTCTTAGTTAAGAACCTAGAAGTGTAGAGGGGAAATTATTTTTCCTCACCTTCACTATATTAATAAGTGAAAGAAGCCAGTTTGAAAAGGTTACATAGTGTATGATCCCTACTATATAACATTCTGGGAAAGGCAAAACTATGGAAACAGTATGAGGTTTAGTGGTTACCACAGGTTAGGAAGGAGGAAGGAATGAATAAGTGGAGCACAGAGGATTTTTAGCCTGGTTATTATACATTTGTCCAAACCTAGAGAATAACACCGAGTGAACTGTAATGTAAGTTATGGGCTTTGGGTGATAATGATGTGTCAGTGGAGGTTCATCAATTGTAACAAATGTATTGCTCTGGAGGAGGATGTCGATAATGGGGGAGGTTATGCATGCCTGAGGGCAGGGGGTATATGAGAAATCTCTGTACCATCTGTTCAATTTTTCTGTGACGCTAAAGCTACTCTAAAAAAGTTGAAAATCTAGTAAATTTTTTAAAGTTTTATATCAAATACACACAAATGGTTTAAATTTTTTTCAAACCAGTAGAATTATACTGATGATTTAATGTCCCCATTGTTATATTTATTGTAAATAAATGTGGTAGATAAAAGGGGATTTTTAAAAAATTTTAAATCAAGATGTGATTTTTAATTGAGTCTGTATATTTACTTCACTCCTTACCATAGATTAAGACATAACAGATATTCAGTATCACATTTATAAATTTTGAATAAAGTACTTCATTAACAAGGATGTCCTACATTTTCACATGTACTTTAATTATAAATATGGTATACATGTATGGTAAATCACCGTTTTAAGACTGGCACAAAAAGACTGGTTATTATTGGCAATTCAGAGACTTTGTCAGTAGGGAATAATGGTTCTTTGATTATATGTTAAGCATAAATAATTGCAGGGACTAAATAAATGGTCTGAAAAAAATCACATTAATAAATGAGTAAATAACTTTTTAAAATAATCTTAATAAAATAATTAGGATAAGTATTATATACATTCCATTTGGAAAGGATAGTAAAGATAAATAGAGCAATATGGGGTTTATGATTACCTATGTTTTACATGTAAGTTATATTTAAGCTTCTTATTTCAGCTTTTTATAGCATTCCTGCTCTTTTCTCTTTCCTGGTTTAGGTTGTATATCTATGTTTGAGAATATGTTTTTTCAAGTGAGGTAGTTTATTGTCTTAAAAGAGGTCTTGGCAGAGAGTGTGGAAACGAGCAAGTCTTCAACTCATTTACTCTGTTGACTATTGTAATTAATTCAAGGGCTCTTGACCTTGGCTTCCCTAGCTGTAAAACAAGAGACTTGTATTATATAATTTCTGAAGTAATTTCTACCTGCACAATTCTGTGACTTATATGGATTTTTATTTGATTCTTCAAGTAGTAAGGGGGTCACTGAGAATCCCTTAAGGAAAGGATTTTTTCTCTCTCTTAAATCTAAACTACTTTTGTTGTTTTTATCCTAGTTCTCTCAAGCACTCAAGTGTTATTTGATATAATTTGATTACATTTTGAAAACCTGTTTGTCTTTCTCTCTCTTTTTTTTTTTCTATTTTAAGTTCTATGTATCTAAGAAACTTAACAACATGCATTTGTTACCACATAAATGTAACACCAGAGAAATAGCTACCATATTTTGAATGCCATGTGTCTTCCAAGTACTGTGTATGGCCCATGAAAACCTTAGGTAAAAATGTTACAGCCACCCTGAAAGAGTGCTTTTTATTTACACTTTAAAAATTAAGAAAATGAGATTGAAAAGAGGTTAACATTTTACCCAGAGCCAAGTTGCAGGAACCTATTTAAACTTATGTCTGCCTAATTTAAAGTTTCATTCTATGAAATGAATGAATTTGAGTCACTATTAAAATTTGTGTCACTAATTGAATTTGAGTCATTATTAAAAACTGAATGCAGAAATAGTCCCAAAGCGTTGGTCAAATAAAGGATTTTGAGGCAAATCATCTACTGTTTATTGAATATAGTCAGTTTCTTTTAATTTTTGGAATTGCAGGCTAATTGTAAATATCTTCTTTGAGGCCAAACAGGGTTATAAGCTCCTTGAGGGCAGGAACCAGGGTGATTGGGGTGATTTCCTTCATTCTCAGCACTGAGCCTACTAACTTTCACACAGAACCTCTCTCTAAATACTAGTATAATTATATTGAATTAAAGAATAGTCTAACTCCTTTTGGTTCTTAGACATATGTATTCTAAAAGCAAATTTTTAACAGCAAATTCCTGACTAATGTAGATAATTGTTACAAAAATTTTCAGTAAAAGAACTTTGGTTTGAGTTTATGGGATATAGCACTTAGCATTACTTGTCTACTTAATGAGCAAAGCTTTGGACACACATAAAATCATGGACAAAGTGATATTAAAGTTATGTTCTGTATCTAAAATTATGTGCTTTTAAACAAATTTTGAAACACTCAATGACAATCTTTCAGTAAATGCACGTAAATATCTAACATTTTGTTGAATTTGTTGTGACAAATTAGTATCAACTAACCGAAAAAGATAATTTCTATTGTCTCTGGAAATTCTTACATTGAATGACTCAAGGACTTTGATTTTTAATTTATGAAGCTCATTATGGACGATGTGTCAAGAAGGAAGTCATATTTATTTACCATTTAGTTCTGGGAGTAGTGTGAAAATTACGTGTCAATAAGTGTAATTTTTAAAAAAGATTTATTTTAGCAAAGGGAAACAAATTCAAACAGGTGGTAAAGTAAAACATTTCCACCTGAGTAATAATATAAAAAAAAATCACAAAATTCATAAAACTGATATCAAATCAAGAAAACAGTCAATTCAACAAGTTAAAATACTGTGTGAGAACATTGTTTAATTAAAATAGTATAAATAGTGTATCAACTTCACATATCATTTTTCTTACGTTATTTTAAATTAATGATTGCTCTCTTTAAGTAGCAACTTATCCATTTGTGACTAAAAATAAACAAATAAAAGGTTCTTGAAAGAAAAATAAATTCTTGAAAAGAAAATCAAGTAGAAATTGGTAATGTTTTGTTTTGCAAACACAAAGGAAATTTATTTGGTGAAATAAGGAGGAAAAATACCTCTGTTGTTTGTCCTTTTATTTTCTCATTTGCTTAACAAATATTTGAGCAGTTGCTATTTGGCAAGTCCCTTACTACTCCCTGAAGAAAAATGGTGTTACAGAGCTTTAGAGACAAACAACCAGAGGACGGGAACCATCAATTTTCAACACAATGTAAAAGATTGTTATGGCAGTGGAGGCTTGGAGAAAGCTTTACTTTCCTCACTGAGATTGAAAAGAAGATCATTAACAGGGAAGTGATTTTAGTGATTTATCCTGAACTTTAAGTTGTGTAAGATGGGAAGAAATGAGACTGGTGCCTATAGAAGGGTGGTTAGATCCATGGTTTTAGTTTCCAGTGTGTAGTAATTAGGGCATTGCAGGGAGAAACTGGAACACTAGGATGAGGTAGTCAGAGAGCAAAGTGAATGGAATCAAGATTATGGGAGGAGAATATTGAAGTTATTGCAGAAAAAATGTGTGGGCTATGATTAAGATAGTGGGTGGTTGAAGTGAGGGTAGAGAAAAACACCCTCACTGATGGGGAAAAGGGAAAGGAACTAAGAAGTCAGGATTTGGAACATCTGCTTCAAAGATTTTGAAATCATCAATGTTTCTATAATTCTCTTTATTACACTTAAACTCCAAGTGCTAAAAATCCAACCCTGCTTCCTAATTTGGGTCATATCTACTATTCATACATTATATAAATTTTTGAAATATAATGCTACATGCATATCTCCTTTTAGGTAACTTCAAAATCATTTCTTATACTAACTACTGTCCATATGTTTTGCTATATTATTCAAGATTTGTACATATCAGATTAGATCTATGTCCTGAATCACCTCAAATTGACTCTAGAATAACAACCATTTTCATTTTTAAAATTTATACTAACATGATTAATATCCTAGCACTATAATGCAATAATGTCCAGTAGAAGTATAATGTGAACCACATATTTAACTTAAATTTTTCCATTAGCCATATTTAAAGATGTAAAATAAAATAGGTAATATTGATCTAATAATATACTTAACTCAATAGAGCCAAAATATTATCCTTTCTGTATGTAATCAATATAAAAATCATTATTGACAGTTTACATTCTCTTTCTTCTTTGATTATTTGTGTACTTCTAGCATATCATATATTTTTTAAACATCTAGAACATCATAATTTGGACCAACCCTTTTTCAAGGGCTTAATCACCAAACATGATAATTTGTTATATTAGTGAACAGAAACATGTCTAAATATCATGTTTGATATTATATTAGGTATAAATATAAATGATGAGTCATTACATAGGTTTTATTTGTCTCATTTATATGTTCTAACTAATGTTGGAACATTTTCTTTTTCTATGAAAAGGAAATTAAAAAGTTAGGGAGTTTGAGATTGACATGTACACACTGCTATATTTTAAATGGATAACCAACAAGGACCTACTGTATAGCATAGGGAACTCTGCTCAATATTATGTAACAACCTAAATGGGAAAAGAATTTCAAAAAAAATAGATGCATGTATATGTATAACTGAAAAAAATGTATTACAATCCTAGAGTAAAAAAATCAGTGAATTGTACATTTTAAAATGGGGGAATTTTATGATGTGTGAATTATATGTCAATAAAGCTGTTATTTTAAAAAGAAAAAGAAAGAAAGAAAGGAAGGAAGAAAGGAAGGAAGAAGGAAAGAATAAAGGAAGAAAGAAAGGAAGAAGGAAAGAAGAAAGGAGAAAGAAGGAAAGAAGGAAAAAAGACACATATGCAAACTGCATCCAAGTGAATTAAACAAATAGGTTCATTTATACCTTGATTGCCTCCATTTTTACCAGATCTTAATTACATCAATAGTTTATCCTACTAGAGCTAGTTTTATTTACTCTATCCTTTTGGACTTCTATTGATAGAATAAAAATGGCTTTTTTTCTCTGCATCTTTTCATTCATAACATCGGTTTTCTCGATTCTGTCAGTCAATTTAAAACAGAAAATTCTATGAAGATTGTAATTCAGGAGAAAATAAGTCAACTAGGTGTGTTCCAATTTTGTAATTGAATGCAGATTTTTCTATTTAAAAGCCACCCTTTGATTTCAAATCATTAAATGTTAATTCAGTGTGATTATTTTTAGGGCACATTGGCTCTATACATTTTAATTTGGTTGTGAATTGAATAAATGGTCATTCAGATTTTTCCTCAGTGTTTTAATATGAGAAGCATATAATTGGTGAAAGCTACCTTCAAATCAGTCACACTGCTATTTAAATCGCATATAATAATGTATTTCTCCAGTATACTTATTTCCAGTGTCCTAGATCTCTTTTTGAGACAAGTGATTCATGAAAAAGCCTCTCTAAGGTTAACTGTTGTTTCTGTTGTTTGAATATTTTCCAAATCTTTTCTTACTAAGTCCATCAAATTGTTCTACTCCTTTGTAAACTCCATTGTTTAGAATTTAGGTATCTATATAGACGCATCCTAGATTTTTCAGTTTAGATGGTATTATTTACTAAAGCCTTTTTGTATCACTTCAACATTTTCTTGGGTAATCTAAATATGTCTTGCTAGTAACCTAAACGTCCCTTGTATCCCAGCATTTTCCTCATGCCTGGCTACTGTGTAATGGTTCCACAGCTACTCACATTATAGCCTTTCTCCCTGTTATCCACCAAGGCTTCCAGGGAAGGTGAATTGACCTCTGCAAGGTATGGGGGTGGAGAGGGATGAGTTTCCAATTTTTTTCAACATTTCTGAATGCTCTACATGGGAGAAAGAAAACGGATGAACTTAGAAATAAAAGTAAGAAAACTAATTATTCACATATGGTCCTTCATCCTACTTCTTTGTGTAAATGTTTTAGCTTCTTTTAATAGCACTTTTCAGACTTTGTACAAAGCGTTAAGATCTTGAATATCATAGGCTCTCAGTAAATACTTCACATAAATTGGTGTTAAATGACCATGAGCCTCAGAATCCCTAGCCCTTCTGATGATATTGTTCAGTGCAGTTAACAAGGCAAAGTTTATATCTAGGACTTGCATTTGGAAATTATCAAGTAGATTGTTTGCCTTTGGCTCCTTCTTGTATTTGGTTCATGTGGTCTCTCTCCTAAATTCTGGCACAGTCTTACTCCTGACATTGGGTTTCCTGGTACAACCTTGAAATTCAACACTTGTTCCTTTCAAACAAAATTAAAATAAATGTGTACAAACCTCACAATTCCTTGTTCCTAACTATTAGAAAAAAAATATATCTATGTGATTTAATTTACACCGAAGGTGGAGAGACTGAAAGTTGAATTAATGATTAAAATTTGTTTTTAATTTGATATTAGTTACTTAAATTTCTGAGAGTACAATTTTAGTAAAAGTTTTTATTGTTATTGGCTTTATATCTGATACATTCAAAACTCCCAAATTGTACCAGATACCCTTATTCTTAATATCTGATATAGTTATAGCTTCTGTTTACCTTTGAAAATCCAGGGAAATAAGAAAGCGCTGAAATTTGATTACATTAAATAAAATAAAGAAACACATTATTTCTTCAAATATAGCATATATAGAAGCTACATTTATAAACACACCAGATTTAAAACTTTGTTTCATTTTTAAATGTCAATTCAACTCAATTAAAACAGAAAATGTTTTATAAACATACAAAGACATGTCACGGGATTTAATAGACCTATAAGCACACTAATGACCACAAGCAGTATTTTTTCATTCATATAATAAAATTATTATTGTATACCGTGGGTAAAAACATAGCCATGTAAGGCTCAAAATTAACTTGCATGTTAGTTGGAATTTTATTATTCTAAATTTGAATGCTGTTGGAATAGCACTTGTACACTCTAGTTAGCCATAGTTTTCTGGACTCCTATCATTCATAGCAAAGATATCACACATTTAGTCCACTTGGACTTTGAAGATTTAGAGTAGGTACTACCTGCCTTAAAAAGTTAGGGAGGATTTTCTTTCTTAGTAAAATGGAACAGGTTTAAGAAGTCAATCCTTCTGTTTTCGGCATCAAATCCAGCTACACTAAAGCTGTTTAATAATTAAACATTTATGTTTAAAAAATTTAATCGCAAAATATAGTATGAAATGGAATTCATGTGGATGGCATCATAATGCTGTGTAGGTCTTGATACTCCTCCTGAAACAGTTACAATGAGATGACCTCACTCAATCACCCATAGTCTGAGATTGATTTGCCAACTCCAGCCACCTAGTAACATATTGTCAATTATAAACAAAACTGGACACTAGTTTTTGCAATAGGAAAGAGGATCCAGTGTGAATTGAACTCAAAGCTGTGGAAAAAAAGCCTGGAAACCTTTTAAGACTGGCCTGTGCTAAGGGAGAGGCACTGAAAGTTGTTAAGAGGTATTAGTCCATGTGACTACCTACCAGTTTTTGTTAACTGGCTTTTAGTCAGAGGAGAAACAAACTTCTATCTTTATGGAAGGAGGTAACTGAAACAAGGATCCCCATTGTATCTTTATGACAGCAGGTAATTGAAGCAAGGTCCCCAGATCCTCCCCCTGGGACTGGGAGAGAGATTCTGAGAGTCCTGTCCCTGAATGTTTGCATTTCAAAGAGACAGTTCTCCAGGTCCTTGAGGAAACAGTTTTGGGTGATAGATTTACATCTGAAAAGACAGAGAAAGATTTAAAATTGCAAGATTTAGATTTCTAAAGTAACTGCTCCAAGAGGGGGTTCAGAGGTTGATCTGGCTATCACCAAGTTTTAGCTGGAACAAACAGCAAATTTTCCTGGCAGCATTGAACCTTCTCAGGCAGGAATTGGAGCGGGGTTGGGAGACCTGGGGTCATCCTTGAGTCAAGGCTTTAAGCTGCTTTAAACTTTGGTTAGGTCACTCTACAGAGCTTTGAACACAGTCACTACCTGCTGGAAGTTCTGTAGTTCTCAAGATTATAAGTATTTGTTAGATTTTTTTTTCCTTATCATAACATTTTATTTGAATGTTATATCTCAATTTTAGTTATGCATTATAACTACAAAACATAAGTGAGAGTGGTTGGTAATGGGTTAAATATAAGGTAATATATCTGTTAATACATACACCAGATATCAATATTTTTTCCATTTTTTTTCTGGTTTGATTAAATAGTGTTTTGGTCAAATTAATCATTTTTAACTAAAATTGAAGATCAGTTTATGTATTTTTATCCTGCCAATGTGTGTCTGTGTGTCCTTAAGGAAATAGTTTCATTGTAGTGTAGGGAACAATGGTTCAATGGAAATAGTGCAAGATTCTAACCAAAGCTCATAGTTAAGTCATTGTGTAAACTGAGGAAATATGTTAATATTTATGCCTCTGCTTTTTGATCCAACAGATGAGGGATATTAGATTAAATGATTTCTAAAATACACTTTTAGCCTCAAAACTCTGAATTTATGAGTCTAATTTAATGACTTTATCAATTCTGTCTATATGCCATAAGGTACACTAAAAGCTGTGTGGCAGGCCAGAAGAGGCACCATTTTCCCAAACTTTAAGAAGTAAGTAAAGCATGATGGCTTTATGGATGTGCCTTCTGTGGGAATTTCTCACTTCAGAATAATTGAGGTCAGTCACAAGGAAAACCTAAATTCCTTCAATTATTTGGAACATTCCCTTCTGCACAGCCCATACATTATGTAATTTATTTTCAAGTCAGGTATTGACAACTAGAATACCTTATTCATTCATTCATGCAGTCACTCAGTTCTTTATTTAGTCATTTTTATTCCATAGCTTTTAAAAAATTCATGATTTGTTCCACAATATTTTATTGAATAAAGGTATTGAACTTTTCAACACTAATGATAGTCCATATTTTTCACAACTGTATATATTTAGGAACACAGAAAAATATTTAATATTAGGGACATAAAATATGGACAATTGCTAAATTAAATTCACTTTGGGCCAGTCATTTTTCAGTTATCCAAATAAGAAAGTTATTTTATTGCTTTCATTTTCAGTATTTCCCTCATCTAGCAGGTTTAAACATAAGTATATACTAGCTATTTTTCAGTAGCATGTATTTTTTTCAGATTTAAAAAGCCATACATAGAATTGCAGAGCATTAGGAAAATATGATAAACACAAAATAAGGATATTTCCAATGAAAATATTAATAAAAAGATATAGCATAACATTAATCATTAAAATCTTTATATTCTGTCCATTTTCAATGTAATGTTTTCAGCTAAGGAAAAATCTGCAGAACACACTATTATATATTATCAGCCAAAGAATGAAAACTAGAGTCATTTTAGTGACCCATATCCAAAGAACAACGGGCCCTCTAAGGCACATATCTGATGTGTTAATCCATTCTATATATGTATGCTCAGATTTGAACACAGCTCAAATGTAAAATGTAAAAAGTAAAAATGTTTTTTACTCACATGAATTTCTCACTGTCTATTTTCCAACATTTAAGCATCCATGATTAAGCCCATTGAGCTGTAATTCTCTCTCTTGGATCTTTCACTCTTCTTGGCCCTGTCTATATGGGTTGCATATTACTTGTCAATTACCCTTCAGCTTTGCTTGAATCACGACTTCTTCCTTCCTTATAAACCAAGTCTTCTTATATATGATTCTCAGACCTGGACCATGGTCAAGAGGTTTAATAAATGCTGCATTTTTCTAAGGGTCTCATGATGAATCCCTAAGTCTTCTATAGAGAAGAATGAGGTCATGAGACAAAAACAACAAAGAACTTTTTACTCCCTAGGATAAGATGTAATTTCACCAGAAACTGAAGCTCAAGGAGCTTTAGATAATTGCGTAAAGTGGAAAATACCAGTTCTACTGGCATATCTTCTTAACAAAAGTTTGGATAGGGTGATAGGTTTGTGATGCCATAAATTTCATTTAGACAGATTTAAAATAATCAAAACAGTACATATATCCTATTTTGTAAATACATTTAAATATGCTTTCTTTCCTTCTTTTTTTTCTTTTTTATCTTGAAGATCTGGGTGGGCCTTTGGGAGGGAAAAATCATGATAAGATACATGTGAGGAGATAAAATGCCAAAGAAATACTTAAACACAATAAGGCACTCAAAATAATAAAGAAGGACATGGTCTAGACTGAATATTTCATTTAGAATTATTAGTGGTTCACAGTGATTCAAAACTAAAGACAATATAAACAGCACTAATTTAACTTTTAGTTTGTTATATTTATATTTTTGCTGAGAGGAGTCTGTGTTCCCTTACAATATTTGATGCATATATTGTATTATAATCTTGGTCATGTTGTATTAACATAACTGTGTTTCCAATAGCTTTGTTAGGTTGAGAGTATGAAAATTAATAACCTTGCTAAAATAGAGTCAGGAGGCCAGAAGGGGGGAGCTCTCACACAAGTACCACTTGACCTCAGTACAAATCCCAATAAGAAGAGACACACCTTGCATATTTAGTAGGAAGTGACACTACTACCACTAGTAGAAGGAAGATTTTCTTCTTGCCTGGCAACAGCTCAGCCAATCAGAGACTGTCACAACTCAGCCAATGAAAAGCCACTATGCTTTGAACTCCCAGTTTCCTTCAATGGGCTTTTTGTTATAAACAGCCCCACTCAGCTTCCTCTCTTCTATAAAAGAGTCTCCTTTGCTTTAATGGAATTGCACGTGGTTTGCCACGTGCATAGTTGCATGTCCCAAATTGCAATTCTTTTCTGCTCCTTAATAAACCCATTTTGCTAATAAAGTCACTGGCTGTTTTATCTTTTAAGGTTAACAAGAGTTTGATTGTAGACTTCATTTACTTAAAAATAATATATACACCATGGTTATCATGAAATAGGGCCACATTCTATTCTGGTTGCAGCCACTGAGGTGATGGATATTACTTCATGGAGCACCAATGGAATGGGAAGTCAATATTGGATAATGGTAATGGGTATGGGTTCTGTTACTTATATATCTTTCTCACCTGTTGAACAATAATACTTACGTCACATAATATCTGTATCACAGGATTATAAAAATTAAAATTTTATGTTCTAAAGCCAGAGAAAATTTCCTGAGAGTAAATATTCAGTAAAATTTGGCTGTTTTTGTTGAGATAGTTTTTTTCTGGATTTCAAGTGTTCTGGAGACTTTTCTCTTTCTCTCAAAAACTAAGAAACAGCAGCTTTAAGGATACAGAAAAGATACAAAGAAAACATTCTCAGGTAACTGACAGCAGTGGCAAACATTTGGCAGTGTTTTAAAGGGAATCAGACCTCTGCTAGTTCAATACAATTAAGAAGATAGACAACTATGAATACTGAAACTTTTGATAAAGATTCTCCACTTAAATCATAATATTATAGACAAAGAAGACAAAAGTGTCTTTGCTATTGATGTTAAATTTCTAAAAGAATGATGTGCCCATTCTGATGTAGGTCTTTGTGGGTCATGGAGAGCACCAGGCATTAAATGAATGAATAGATGGATATGGCATTAAACCTAGAAGACAAAGAAAAACAAGTCAAATCAGGTCAGACAGATGCTTGTGGCTATTCATATCACCACTCCCCTACTGACACAGAAATGCTTGTTAATGATTCCACATTAGAGATTTTTTTCTCTCTACGTGTAGATGTGTTGAAGTTTTGATTTGTGTAAAAGGTGGTGTGATTGAGTAACCCTTAGCTATTTAAGTGTCTACATGAAATTCCAAGTTAAAGATTTTTCAGAGGTTGTAATGTCACTGGGTTGGCACGTGTTGTGTGAAAATAGCTTCAACCGAGGAGGTCAACAGAAGGCCCGGACCAGCAATTTCAGTCCTTGTGATAGCAAGCAAAGAACTGCAGACTACCACTTTGGGCTTAAGCACAAAGCAAAGTTTTATTAAAGCATAATTACACTCTCAGAGGGAGAGCAGGCTGTTTCTGCAAACTGAAACCAGCCCTCTGTACAGGCTTAAGGGTGTTTTTAAGGAGTTGTTCTTCAAGGAGGCCGGGTGCACTCATGGGTGAGTGACAGGGGATCATTATTTGATTGACAGTCCCGAGCTACGTAACAAGTTCATTATTGCTCATGCCCTTAGCCTTGATTCACTAAGAACAGCCCACAGGAGGGGGGGTGGGCAAAACCACATGCAGATTTTATTATAATGATGGTATAATGAGTTTGGGTTTCCTATAGGTTATATGCTTGTCTAGTCTGGGCTTGTGCAGCCCAGAGAAGTTCCGTCATGTTACTGTGCCCCCTCTTTATCAAGATAAGTTTGCCCACCACCCGACCACAGATTCGCCCATTCTGCGTGGGGTCAGGAGAGGGTCCCAGATGGCTGGGGTGTGACTTGTCTTTTTGCCACTATCATCTCCTTGTTGCTAATGTCTGACTAACTACCTAACAGTAACAGGATAGTTATCTAGACCTAATAGAGGGAATGTTAGTAAGAATTTGCAATTAATATTCTGAAGTTCAATTTTAGACCAGGTAATAATTCACTCTTCCTGTTTGTTTGTTTTTGCAGCCATTTCAAAACACATCCCTCTCTGTATGGGCCAACTGTTAACCCTATGTTGTCTGTTAATGATTGTATTAAAAGAATTATGGAGAGTGACCAAAGTTAGAGAAACTACTATAATCGTAAATAAAATTATATACAGAAAAAAATGTCTTGGTATAACACCAGTCAGGAATAACCTCACAATAACCACAAGTTTTTTGAGAAAGATGTCAAAAAAAAAAAAAAAAAAGCTAAAACTGCTTAGCCGAAGACCCTATCTGGCTCAATTTACATCATTAGTCTGAGGTTTCTATATTCCTACATTAAATTGCCATTTTAATCATTGTTTTTTTTATGCAGAGATTTTTTAAGCAGTTTAATTTTCCTTTTTCAATAAATGTTTATGTAAATAAGACTCAATTTATTAATTGTGTTTTAGCCAATGCCCATTTATCTATTGTTTTGTTGTTAACATTTTAAATTGTATTTTTACTTTAGTCTTTCTACCTTTCACATCTATTTATTTTATTCTTTAAAGTATGTGATAGAAAAAAAAATGTGACACTAAAGTTATGATGCATTTGACAAAGCAAAGTTTGCACCAGATGAAGTTGAACAGGTAAGAAAGACTTTATTCAAGGCTATTGAAATAGGAGAGAGACAGTCTGAACTAAATTCCACTAAAGCAAAGGTTGGGAAAAATTTTAAGGGCTGGGTTTGGGGGATATCTCAGACACTGTGTTTGCTACTTGGCTTTACCTAAAGGAAAAGTAAACTTTCTCTTCCTGATGGGAGGCAGTTTTACAATTTGCAACAAGGTATCCTAGGAAGTTAGGAGTTAGTCTCCTTTCCTCCCACAGAGACTGGAAGATGGGACACTATTGAAACCGAGAGGGACCTTATGGGGTTCCTGGGCATGAAAGCCTTTTTGTCCCCATTTCTTGTAGGCAAGACTCCAGCCTCCATGACCTTCCCTGAGTTCCAAAGGACAGATTTGAACAGTTGCTAATCAAGGGAGGACCAGCCAGGAAACCACCTGAGGCAAGATTAAAGGGATAAGAGAAACTCAAGATTAGGAGACGGACCACCTGAGATGAGATTAAGGGAGTGCAGGCCCTGCACACACCCTAATCTCTTCAGCAAGCCCACTCTTGAACTATTGCTATAAAACTCTTGATCAAATCCACCCAGGTTGGGACACATAGTTTTCGAGGGCAGAAGCCCGCCGTATCCTGCTTTGCTTGGCAAAGCAATAAAGCGATTCTTTTCTGCTTCACCCGAAACTGTCTGTGAGATTCAATTCGACACTGGTGCAGAGACGCCGAGCTTTCCGCATCAGTATCTTCCTTGATGATTTTATTTCAAAAGGATGGCTCCCAGAACTTTGAGAAAGGCAGTCCTGAGCTGTAAAACTAGCAAGAGGCTTTTTAGAAAGGTTTAGGTCCAAAGGGGCAGAGAAAGAATTTACAAGTTTTCTAAATTAAATGTTCTGAGAAAAAGAGGTCAGAGTCCCAGAGTCAGGAAGAAAAATATCTAAAGTTCGGTCAGCCTGAGGGGAAAGTTAAGGCTGTGTCACTCAAAAAATGAACCATCAGTTTATCTAAGAAAGAAATGGAAAATTTTATGCTAGCCAATCTGAGGATTATAACCTGGGAGACAGTCTTTCAGAAAACTCTGGGGACTATTCTGCTCATTAGAGGAGAAAGCACAGTTATACACGTTTTTGAGACAAAGGGTTATAAGTCAAATGACACAATATTGACACGTCTACACAATCCAGATCTACAGGTACAAAGCAATTAATGGGTCATTGTGACCCCTGACAAGATTAAGAAGGAAGGTTATCTCCTAAAGAGTTGTGACCCTTTAAGAAATTAAGAAGGAATGTTATCTCCTAAGAAGGTCTGGTTAATGCAGATGCACAACACACACTAAAGGGGAGGGAGGAGGCCCAAATGGGTTGAGACAAATTTTATATTTAAATTTTTCTTGTCTTGCCATAAAATAGAGATTTTATTTCCTCAGCCACCTTGGTCAATATGTTTCCCCCAAGAGAGATTGCCCTCCTTGAGGGCAGTGAGAGACTGAGTGTACCAAGGGACAAAGGCCAGACCATTTATAAAAAGAGGACTCTGACCCACAACTTCTGCAGCAACAGGTCAGGACTTGTTCAATAACTGACAGCTTCCCTAATTTTTGCCCCTACTTCCATTTTAGCACCATCCAGAGAAACGCAAACATATTATCCTAACCAATCTCAATCTTCCTTATTTCTTAACCAGCTCCAGCTTCCCCATCCTAATAAATCTCCAGTCAGAGCAGACTGGAAGCCTTCCCTTTTTTTCACTGTAAGGTTTTCCACACCTCTGTCTGCCTTTGAGTCTCTATCAGAACCAAGTGATGGTGGCTGACTCCCTTGCCACACAGCAAGCTTTCAATAAATAGTCTTTCCTTGTTCTCATTTGCTCAGTCTTCATTTATTTCCATAACAGCAGAAAATCAGCATCTAGGACTCTGGGTGATTAATACTACCAACTGAATCCATTACAAAGAGAGTTAGCTCCTGTGTAAAGACTTCCGTATTAGCAACACCGTTTCCTGGAGAAAGAAGTCAATAATATAGCTTAGCACTCAGCTTGAATCGCTTTATTTTTTGTGACTTTAGACAATTTAACATGGAGGATCCTCTATTCTTACCTCTATTTCAGGAGTATGAGTTCAGTTTAGAAATTATGTGAATACTGAGTTAGATAATGTTTGTGAACACTGTTTCTCTTTCTCTGGGCATGAAGCCCAGTGTTTCGAAGGAGCCACTGTCCTATGGACTTAATTCTAGAAGGATACAAATTAACCTTAAAATGCTGCTCAAAAAAGTGGTTAACAATTCTTGTTTCTAACTATAGTGACTGTGCCTGAAGAAGTTAAAATTCTTGTATATTAGCTGAGAAAAGGCTCCAGGGAAAAATGGTCAAGAAAGAGGAAAAGACCAAAAAACCCTCAGGTCAGTCATTGTTATGCAACTAAACCCACATAGGTGCAAATAACATTCTTTGGCAATAGCCAAAGCCTCCAGGTTGTTCTGCTGCTAATGACTTACAGCCACTGAATCAGCTATGCAGTTTTTTTTCTTTTCTCTAAGTTATATTTTAGTAGATAATGCAACCACATGATTCACAAAAGCAAACAGGTGAAAAATCTGAAGAGGTTTGCTTCCACACCTCTTCTCAATTCTCTTGGGACTTGACCCTCCTTCTGGGAATCCCACTACCAGAGATAAGCACTTGTATTACTTTCTTGTTTAACTTTCCAGGGTATTTTTTAAATAACAAGAATATATATATGCTTTCACTTTCTTATGGGAAACAGGATAGAATACTCTTTGTTGGACACCTTCCTTTTTTCGCTTAGTTTAGTTTGGTGGCCTTTACCTATTTGTACCTACAAAGTCTCCTCCATCTTTACTTATTTGTGTATATATGTGTGCATGTAATGTTTTTAAAAATATTTGATTGTAAATACGTAGCACAGTTTATTTCACAGGTACCTATTCATGTGCATTTAAGTTATTTCCAGGCTTCGGTTATTGTGAACAGTGCTGCTGTGAATAAACGTATTCATTGGTCATTTCAATGCTGTGCATTCCTGTTCCTTTCTGAATGCATAATAAGTATCTAGCAACTCTAGAATCAATTCCCAGGGGTGGAATTACTGAGTTACCAGATATAGACCTAGATTTAGATTTAGACATAGATATAGACAGATATAGATACATATACACATATATAATAGAGATTACTACATGTGTTTGAAAGCTATCAAATTTCCTTTGCTGCTTTCCAGTTCATGTTCCTATGAGCCTGTTCCTCCACATCTTCCCAAACTTAAGGTGTTATTGAACATTTGGCTTTTACAAAGCTGTGAGGTAAAAATCAGTATCACAATGTACTGTTAAAATAATTAAAGGAGGCCATTAGACTGAGGGGTCTCTAATGCCATGGCAACTTATATAAGCAAACCAAAATCTAAGTCTGTAAATACAAAGTTATAAAATTGAAACCTAAGGACAACAAATCACAACAGCCAGCTAAGCTTTAAGCTATAGCCAATCAATATTCTTTTTGCTTTGCTTCCACACCTTTTCCATATATCTCTCCCTGAACTCCTGTTAGTAGAGCATTCTTAGCCACTTCCGGTTAGGTGTTGCCCAATTTGAATCCAGTTTTGCTCAGATAAACTCTTAAAATTTTTAATATGCTTCACTTTATCTTGTAACAATAATTTTAAAGTGCATTTGTCTTATTCTGAGGGATGTTAAATACTTTTTCCCCTAAGTTTAATGGATCTTTCCTTATTTGAAACCTGTGTTTTCATAACTCTGTTTTCTATTTAAAAACAAAAGCCATTTGTAAAAGCTCCTTACATATTAGGGATAATAACCTTTTATGTATGTAATAAGTGTAGTAACATTTTTCTATCAATTTCTATAACTATATCTACATCCATGTTGATCTACATTTATCTCTAGTTATCGAATGGATATTTTGATCTTTTCTTTATGGCTTTGGGAATTTTTCCTCACTCCAAGAATATAAATGAAGTCTCCCACAATTTCTTCTAGTTTGTTATGATTCATTGTTTTAAATTTAAACACTTGAGTAGTTTCGGAGTTTTGCTTCATCTTATAAGTTATTGATTTGACGAATTTTTTCCACAGTGCCAATTAGTCATCTCAAGCACAGTTACTCCCACATCTTGGGATATTACCTTAAACATATCCTAAAATGGCAGGTGCATTTAGGTGTATTTATAAATTTTCTCTTTTTTCCTATTATTCTGTCCATTTATGTGCCAGTAATACAGAGCTTTAATTGATTAGTCCTTATTGTATGTGTTTAATTCTGTCGTATTATAAGAATTTGATTTTTTGGGACCTATGGTCAGATCTTTTTTATGGGAGATACATTTGAGTCATATATTTATACTTAAATTGGCTCTATTTAATTATATATGTCATATATTTTAAAAGGCCATATACTTTTACCTAATAGATACAAATTATAAAGTGGTAGATGCTTCCTGATTTAGGAAAAAGAAAGTGTCATTATTTGTACTCGTTATTGTAGTCATTGTTCTTAGCAAACTGTACAGATATTTATGATTAAAAATGTCAGGAACAAGTTGTATTTCAAGAGGTAGAAAATATTTAAAATATAAGGCTATCAATTCTGGTAAGGGTAGTAAGGAGTTTCACTTGCAGGTGCTTTACAATCTCAGGTTATTGCACTTAGTGAATAACTATGCTTTATAGCTCAAAAATGAGATGCAGTGTCTGTTCACACTATTTCTCAAAACCGTTTTGGAAAGGAGTAAAATTGACAGTAAGTGAATTTAACTTAATAAAATATATTCATTTAAAGTAAAGAATTCTGTCAAAGAAAAATGCCCGAGTAATCTCTTGGGTTATACAACCTTGGTTTCTGGATGGATAGTACCATAACATGGAGGGGTTTATAAAAAAGCCACTTTTACACTTATATAGACACTCATTCAGAGTCAACTAATATTGATTAATGGTTGCAGAGTGGGTAGTGTGGTGATAAGCACTTCTTCATCTATTATACATTTAAATCTGACTGTGACTCTGTGACAGAGGGAATATTTTCAATATGTTATAAATTATTAAAGTAAACTAGGGAAGTTAATCAGAAGATCCCAAGTGGAGGAGCTAAGATTTTAAACACTGTTCTGGAATTTCAACCCCGTAATCTCTCTACCACAAAGTTTCCTTGTTTTTTTGCAGTGATTATAGTGATAGCAAACATCATGCTTTATATTTTTCTTTAATGACGTTTCAAGTATTTATCAGCATTGACAAGAAAATATATTCTTTGTCTATTTTCTTTTTAACGTAGGCCTTCTAAAATTTAAATAACTGCATTTATCGTTTACTAGTCAAATAAACTGGGCATTTTCCAGCACATGATGGAGACTAAAAACTTGTCACTGTTGTTATTGTGGTGCCCGATTAGTGGAATACAATTTGCCCTCCCTTATCAACTCCACTTTTAAAGTTAGGCTTTTTGTGAGAATGTAGAGCTGAGTTCTTTGTTGGTTTTTTTTAGGTATTGTTTGCTGAAGAGCAAAACATGAGAAATTTCCAAGCATTACAATTCGTAATCATTCCATTCAAAGATTGTAACCTCTAGACATCTACAATTCTTTGTTTGAATCCATGTCTAAGGTCTGAACTTAGACACAGACGTGAATAAATAATTAACTTTTGTGTATATACTTTTTAAAAATTAATTTAATATTTGAATAGGCCATATATTTACATAATTCAAATTCAAATTAAGTATTAAAATGTAATCAGTGAAGAGTGGAGTCTCCTTCCCACCCCTGATGCCCAACCTACAATTTGAGTTCAATGAGAATCGAAGGTAATCAGCGCAGAGCTGTGTCTTCCTCCCACTCTCATCTCGTAATCACTACCAATCATCAATATGTCTCTTTAGAAACTTTGAAATATATATTATTTCTAAAGAAAAATATTCCATATACACTCATTTTATCGTGCTTTTTGAAATTAACAACATATATTGGAATTTATCCATACCAATACATAGGAAGCTTATTTAGTTTTTAAGATGATTTTATTGCACTGTATCAATATGCCATAATTATTGAATCCATTCCTATTGCTAAACTTTTGCTATTACCAAAAATAAAAAAATAAAGACTCACCTAGTTACATGCATCAGTTTATAAGTATCTAATATATCGTGGGATAAATACTTAGAAGTTTAATTAGTAGACATTCCCAGTGGCCTTCAACAGAATTTTGTGCCAATTTATTTTTGATCAACAGACAATCAAAGTGCCTATATTTCCACCATCTGGCCTATAAAAATATAATCAAGCTTTTAGCATATTGTAAGACTGATTGAATATATGTATGGATGTATATATGTATATGATACATATATAATGTGTTTTTAGTTTAAATCTTAACTGATGCATACTAATAAACTGAAAAATTGGCAAACTAAAATCTCCTTATAATGAGTGAAACTGAGCATTTTCCATATGTTCAGGGGCTACTTCTTTTCTTTTTCTGTGAAATGTCTTGTTTATATAATTTGCTGATTTTTCTACAGAGTAGCAGGTCCTTTGCTTACTTGCTTTGTAGATATGCTTTAATTATTAAAACAATTAATACTTATCTGTGATGTGTGTTTGAAACCTATTTTTCTAATTGTTTCTGGCCTTTGACTTTGTTCATGATAGTTTGTTGAGCTTGTAGTAGTTCCTTCCCCATTCCCCATTACATAGACTCTTTTGCTATCCTTTTCTTTCTTTTTTCTTTTGTAGGTTTTTTTGGTGTATATGTGTTTCGGGAGTGGGTATTATAATTATAAGCAAATTTTTTATATAGATTGGCTGGCAAACTCTGTCTCATGGGACAAATCTGGTCCACTGCCTGTTTTTATAACTAAACTCTTATTGGAATGCAACCATATATATTAGAATAGGCATTGTTAGGCTGCAATGGCAGAGTTGAGTAGTTGCAATAAAAAACTTATGTCCTACAAAACCTAAAATATTTACTCTCTGGTCCTTTCAGGAAAAATTTTTTACCAGCCTCTGTTTTTTTCCCTCCCTGAAGTACATGTTATTTTAATCTATGTTTTGCAAACATAAAACCTCAGAACTGAGACTAAGAAACATTCTGAGGAGTTTGAAACATTTTCAAAAGAAAAATTTTCAAATGGGAGATCCTGGGTTTTACACAGGTCTATCTGACTCCAGGACTAAAATTTTAATAATTATGCACTTGGTCCCAGTATTTAATGATGCATTTGTACCCTTAAAGTACAAATGTACTCCATTTGGACATATAAAACTCAAATCTGGTCACATAAGACTAACATACATTGGAGGCTTTGTGGAATACACACTTTTTTTTGTACAAGTGTACAAGAAATTTGAAAGTTATGGATGCCTTTATGGACATTTCTGCATGTCCCAAAGATACCTAAATTTCTTTATGTATCATTCACAAAGAAATGTTATGATACCTACTATAACTAAAGCATGTCAAAAATCTCAAAGCCATATAAATGCTTGAAATAATAACCTGTGACATGACTACATATATATCAGGAATATGACCTTAATAATGGAATGCAGAAAGAGTAGAACTGAGTTTTCATATACAATGCATAAAGGTCAGCAACACAAATGCTGTTTGATAAATTCGTAGTAAAATTGTGGTTGACTTTCATTATTTTCTGTAAAATATACTTTGCAACAGAAAACTCTTTATGCCCCTCCTAGAAAAACACAATAAAACAAATCAACCAAACAACTACAAAAACTGTTTCTTTTTCATACACTCTGATTTAGTGGTAGCCTCTAATTAACTGTAAGGCAAATCAAAATGTTACTGAGAATTCTCAATCTGTTAAATATTTCCCAGAATTTATTTAACTGAGCATGAGAATCAAACAGTCCCTATTATTCATTGTTTTTTTTGAATTGGAAAGTAAATATTTTTCATTATAGAGATTGGCTATACTTAGCCTGACTAGTTTGTGTTTTCATTTTCCTTAATAAATTGAAATATTTATTTTCAATAATCTTAAATTGAAAAATATTAATGCTCATAGGACAATATTAAAACAAAAGCATTCAAAACATTTATTGGTTTTTGATTGCCAGATTCCAAATTGTTTATGTGAAAGATAGATATGTGTACATTGTAGCAAAAAGCAACATTAAGATGGAAATTTAGTTTGAAATCACCTCTACTATATTATGGCCTTTGTACATTTGACAGTGTTGAAGTTGATTGTTCTTACTGTTTTTCTCAGCTCATTACATTAACTTCATTAATGATGAAGAAATTATAAACTATAAAGCATTGAATAATTACACAGACATGATATTCCAAAAGGAATTGGCACAACTCTGAAATTACTTGCATCAAAATAGATTAAGATTGAATGATGTATTGCTTGTATCTGCCAAGTACTCTGCAAGTACGTTAAGTAGGAAAAATACAAATGAAGTGACTTGGTTTTTGTTAAGGATGTAGTAATCCCCACATATTTTTCTCATTTTAATTTTGCCCCACATTTCTAGAAAATGTTATTAAATATTTAAATAATTTCCAAAATAAAAAAATGTTCTCTTTAAAATCAATTTTATGTTGTGTGTTTATAAATGCATATATGTGTGCGTGTGTTTTGCCTTTTAGTGTGCCTTGTAATTTTTTGTTGAAAGCTGGACGTGATGTATCAGATAATAGGAACTGGGATAGATGAACTTTTAATGTGAAGTTTTATGTTTATCTGTCTAGGAGTTAGTCTAAGTATAGTTTACTGGAATGGTAGGTTTCAGAGGTATCTCCTTCCTTCAGTGTCCTTGTATGTCTCCCCTGTTGTCTTAGTTTTAAGTAAAGTAGAGTCTGAGCCTTGAACAACATTCAGCTGTATTCCTCTGTTATTATACAGAATCCCTGTTGATGTATTGCTGAGGTATTGGGGGAGGGGAATTAATCAGTAAACCTATAATTAGGTTTCAGTCCCTTTAGCTGATATGCACTCTGTCCTGTGACCTTCACAAGTGTCTCTTAGCTTTTCTCTTTAGTTTTTAGTTGAGACAGGAAGGCTAGAAGGGACTGGAGTTGGGTAATCTCCCTCCTCCTAAGTTGGATCTGGCTCTGAAGTCTTTTCTCTTTCTAGGTAGGCTATTGTTGTGGAGAAAACTTTGGGCCTGTTTCAAAATGGTTACCTTTCCGATGAATATATTTCAAAATAATTACTTTTCCTCTTTCCCTGGGTAAACAGAAGAGGTTTTTTCTCTGATCTTCATTGGGAGAACTTGGTGGGGTTCTTAGAGGTAAAACCTCCCAGCATGAGGCACCTCCTTGGGATGGGCAACCAGGAGTATTTAACGCTCAAGCTAGTCAACTTTCAGTGATTCATTAAAGTTACCATCCAAGGACTCCAGCGAGTTCTGCTTCAGATAAGCTAATCTGTATTCTCTAAATGCACTTGTTTCCAATTTTCAGAGTGGCAGCTTGTCCTATAACCTCAATTCTCTGATGGATCTAAGAAAAGTTGTTCAGTTTTTCCTCTTGTTGTGAGAGTAGAAATAATGATTTGCAAACTCTTTACATGTTGGAAGGTAAACTGGAATTCAACAGTGATGTTTTTAAATAACTTGCTAATTAAAATGATTACCTAAAAAGTTTCAGAGTGAATTATATATTTCAGTAAGGTATGTCAAGTGTGTTCTCAGAATTTAGTATCTCTTTCAATTCCTCTCATTAGCCAGAGGGTATCTGTATCCAGAGTGTTCAGCATTAAATTTAAGTAAATATAATAATGTATAACAATTATTGGAACATTCCATATATACCAGTTGCTTACTTGGGACCACTTACAAGCAAGAGACCATTTGCAGGTTGGTTCTAGAGACCATTTCTGCCTTTGAATCCTTGAGTTTCATATATGAATTTTGGGTTGTATGTTGACTTACAGAAAAGAAGGAAAGTAATATGTTGAATATAAGAGAAGATTTTGTAATTCATAATGAAAACCCAAAAGTATCCCGCAAAGCAGTGATAGTAAAAATGTTATGTTTAGTGACTCTAAAAATATATGATTATAATATATACTAATACTTTGCTTTGCTTAAGACCATTTTATTCCAAAGCATAGAAATATCTAGTTAATTCCACACCAAGATAAATTTCTTCATGAATACCGGAAGTACAAATGCTTAGTGGGCCAGAAGAAAAAATGAATATAAAGTTGCTTACATTGTTGTACAAAATATAAATTAAAGCTCACAGGTATCTTTCCTTAAAATTCAAACTTATGAATTTGCCTTAAGAGTTCAGAATTAACAAGGTCTTGCAAGACATCATTAACTACTTTCATAAATTATTTTCTGTGAAAAAGTTGAATATTTCTAAGACGTACTAAGAGTAGCTAGTAAATTATTTCAGTTAAGTGTGATCTTTCTCAGGCTAGCTTGTGAGTGCAAGTAATATGTATGTGCTGCTGTAAAATACACCACAGGGTCTACTCAAAAATAATCTTCAGGGCTTCCCTGGTGGCACAGTGGTTGAGAGTCCGCTTGCCAATGCAAGGGACATGGGTTTGTGCCCCGGTCCAGGAAGATCCCACATGCTGCGGAGCAGCTGGGCCCATGAGCCATGGCTGTTGAGCCTGCATGTTCGGAGCCTGTGCTCCACAATGGGAGAGGCCACAACAATGAGAGGCCCGCATATCGCAAAAAAAAAAAAAACTTCAGTTTTTTTAATAATTAATAATTTGTGAATTTTAACTTCCCCACCTAGTATCAAAAATAAAAATTGTACTTTATTTCCTGTGAATGTATTCTTATTAAGGAAATTTGCATTTACTTGGCAAACATGACATTTACTGTAATCCTTAATAGCTAGAAAATTCAGTTTTCTTGTAGGAATAATAAAAGTCGAGAAATGTTTATTTTCTTAATGAACAAAAACCAATAGACTTACAAAAGGCATTTTAAAACCACTGTGGTTCTATAACAAAAAGACAAAACATGGAATAATTATCACATTCCTAATTTTAGGCTTTCTATTAATGTTCCAATATATGTTAAAGTCTATCCTCAAAGGTAAGTTATTAAATTTTGAAAAAGAAATTTTTTTATGTTACAGAACACAGATAAATGAATATTAATTTGTAGACAATTAAATTTTGATTGTAAATTATTAGTGTCAACAAATTTCTATTGTTTAAAAGGAAAAAACAGTGTATCTTCACTTCATTTTCTTTCTTTTCTTTGTTTCCCTGTGATTTGCAGAAATAGGATCAAGAAGACTATATAAGAAATTTAGAATTTTAATGTTCAGTTTGTATGTGGTTAATACGATACCTTATTCCAAATTTTCATTTAGAATTTTCTCTGGTGTGCATTTGATTTTAGGTCAGGTGATGTCCTCATTCTCTTAAATTTCCACCAGATATTAAGTAACAGAGTAGATAGAAACTCTTAAGGTGTTTAAATAAGGACTAAAGTTACAGATAAGTCAGATAAATAGAGGGAAAACAAAAAACAACAAAACACCTCTGAAATCAACCTTAAAGGGGCAAGATCCACAATGCATGAAGTAGGTCAGTTTTGCTGAGAAAAGTAGCAAGAAATGCAAAAAAAACAAAAAACAAAAATTTGGTTAAATCATAAAATACTGCTGACTATGACAATTCTCTGTTAAACTTCCTCTGTTTATAAAAATAATTTGTTGTGCAGTTATTAAATGTGGTTCATCTAATACCTAATCAGTCAGAAATCAATATTTTAGTGTGCATTAAGAAAATATTCCTTCAAAGACAAAGAAAGGTATAGGACCTCTTTCCAATATTGTTTTGATATCTTTCAAGTCAAAGTATAGATATGGAAATCTAGTTTAACATATATTCATGAGTTTATGAAGAGAATTAAATATTAGTAAACATGTAAAGGGATTTAATTTAACACTGAGCTTTGGTAATAGTAGTATCTCAATGGTGATAAATGTTCCATATTATGATAAGACCATCCAAAACAAATCCAGAAATGAAACTCACAGATTGTGAGAAAGTCCAGAAATATAAATTCTCACCATCAGAGGTAAAAGAAAAATATTGGGAAATTAATTCAGTTTGCTTCTATATTGAGCCTTAATAAACTTTGCATTGTCTTCTGTGTTGAATGCTCTTTCCAGGAAGAGAAGATATAGCTTTACAAATTATTATTCAAGATTATCTGAATTAGGAGTGATCAAGATGGTGGAAGAGTAGGAAGCAGAGTTCATCTTCCTCCACAGAAACATTGAAAATACATTTACAAGTGGAACAATTCACATAGAACAGCTACTGAGGGCCAACAGAAGACCTCAGCCACCAGAAAAGATAAGAAAACCTCCACATAACCAGGTAGAACAAAAGGAAAAAGAAAAAGAAGGAATCAGGATGGGGCCTGAACCCCAGGGAAGGAGCTGCTAAGGAGGAAAGGCTCCTGCACCTTGGAAAGGCTCCTCACCAGTGGAGAAAATAGACTGGATGGAGGGGGGAGTTTTGGAGCATAAAAGGGGAGAGCAGCAACCAGTTTTTGGAAGGCAAAATGGAGAGTAAACTTCACAGAGGGTTGGCACTGCCACCCTGTGCTCCCCGACCTGAGATACTCCTCTGCCAGTGAGGGTGGGAGTCGCATGCTGAAGCTCAGACTCCGAAGCTCAATCTCAGAGAGAGGAGCAAGGTTAGGTGCAGAAAGAACCTGAAGAGTTCAGGCTGTGGCGACTGAGATATACTAGGAAGAAGCCTGGGCCCATCAGAGAGGCAAGTCACCATTATGGGGAGGCGCACAAGGAGAGGGGAGGGACCACCATAAAAGCTTCTTTCCCTGTGAGCACTCCCAGGCAATAAGACACCATCTATAGAAGCTCTGTGGGCAGGTGCGAATAGCTGTCATGATCTTGGTCTCCAGAGATGGGCACTGGCCACCTCTCCCAGGCCCACAAGCAGACAACAGGCCCTGTTGTGTCCCTTCCAGGTTTGTGTCCTGGAAGGACACAAACAGCTCCCAAAACTAGAAATTGTGCCAGCAGGCCTCAGGACCCACCCCTGCTGACCTGAGGGGGACAGATGGTTCCAGCCACTCAGAATTCCACCAGTGGACCCCAGGACTTACCCATGCTCTCTGGAGAGGGAGCGGATAGCTTCCACAACTAAGAGGTCCATTGGTGGATGCCAGAACCCACCTTGCTGTCCTGGGAGCATGCTGATAACTCTACCTACTGGGAATCCATCAGTGGGTCTTGGGATATGCCCTGCTGTCCTGGGAGAGTGTGATTATCTTCTGCAACTGGGAAATGTGCCAGTGGGTACCAGAACCTGCCCTGCTGGCCCAGGAGGGTGTAGATAGCTCTTGCTACTAGGAAACCTTCCAGTGGGTGCCAAGAACTTCCCCACTCTCCTGGGAGGGTGCAGAAACCTCTTGCTACCTACTAAGAAATCCGTCAGTGGGTGCCAGAATCTGCCTCACTGTCCTGGGAGGGTGTGGATAACTCCCCCCACTAGGAACTCCGTCACCAGGTGCCAGGAGCTCCCTGCTGTCCTGGGAGCATGAAGAAACCTCTTGCTACTAGGAAATCTGCCAGTGGGTGCCAGGACAAGCCCTACTGTCCCAGGAGGACTCAAATAGCTCCCCCCACTGGAATTTCAACCAGAGGAAGAGCTAAAACAACAGTTTGGCCCGAGGGGCTATGTGACTAAGGAAGAAGAGTTGAAATCTCTTCTCTCAGCTACACAAACTGCAGAGCTACACCCCCACTGATGGCTTCCTAAATTCAGCTCCTGCAAAACATCCAAAAGGACAACAAGAGCTCTTGCAGCTGGGATGGGTCTGGCTTTAGTAGCTGTGGGCTCTGTGGGCACGTACACATGGGGGTAGGGCCAGACCAGAGTTTGAGCTGCCTCCATATCTCCCACAGCTGGTCCAGGTGCATGAGTACTGCAGTACTGGAATCTAACCTCAGTAGACTGCACCTCACTTACACCAATGGATAGATCATCCAGACAGAAAATTAATAAGGAAACACAGCTTTAAATAACAGATTAGACCAGATAGAATTAATTGATATTTATAGGACATTCCATCCAAAAGCAGCAGAATACACATTCTTCTCAAGTGCACATGGAACATTCTCCAGGATAGATCATATCTTGGGTCACAAATCAAGCCTTGGTAAATTTAACAAGATTGAAATCATATCAAGCATCTTTTCCAATAACAACACTATGAGATTAGAAATCAGTTACAGGAAAAATACTGTAAAAAACAAAAACTCATGGAGGCTAAACAATATGCTGCTAAATAACCAATGGATCACTGAAGAAATCAAAGAGGAAATCAAAAAATACCTAGAAAAAATGACAATGAAAACACAATGACCTAAAACCTATGGGATGCAGTAAAAGCAGTTCTAAGAGGAAAATACATAGCTATACAATCTTACCTCAAGAAACAAGAAGAATCTCACATAAACAACCTAACCTTACACCTAAAGAGAAAGAACTAGAGAATGAAGAACAAAGAAAACCCAAAGTTAGTAGAAGGAAAGAAATCATAAAGATCAAAGCAGAAATAAATGAAATAGAAAGGAAGAAAGCAATAGCAAAATCAGTTTTGCTATCAGTTTTGCTATTGCTATCAGCAATAGCAAAACCAGCTTTTTTGTACTCCAGAAAGAAAACAAAAATTCTTAAAATGTTTCTATTAAAACATAGCAGCATTGACACAACTTTAGTAGCTCAGGGTCTATTTAATTTAAAAAGTATAGTAATATACTTTTTCTAGCCTGAAAAAATAAAACCATGATCCTGTTTAATATATCTTTTATTATTATTTAGGTATGATAAGGCCAAAAGATCAGGAGACTACTGCTATTGAAAAAACAGTTTGTTATGTTCACAGATCCCAAGAGTACGGGGTACTCCATACTTCAGGAGGATCACATAGGGAAGCATTGGGCTCAGTCAAAAGTTAGAGGGAGGGAAGTTAACTGTAAATAGAGCCTATATTGTGGTTTCCATGGCAAGGAATTAATGAGGCAGGGTAAGCAGGTTTAGGATTGCCTAGTATGAATAATTTCAATGGGCTCTGGGGTGTAGGAACTGTCCTCTGGCTTGCTCCATGATGATTAGAGCAGGTAGAGTATGGGCTGGAGTGTGAAAGCCTTATCAAGGAGGTGGTTGGGAATAGAAGTGGTTGGTCAATTTTATCAATTTACCTCTGTTAACAGTGGCCCAGAAGCTTCTCTGTGCTAAAAGCATGGTAAGCCTAAAGGCAGTGATTCCCTGGGAAGTGGATCCTGTTCTATTTTGCTACCCCTAACCTGTTCATGAGGCCTCATTCAGTAAGGCAACCCCCTCTGTAATGCTGTCCTGCATCCCATGTCCTAGACAGGTCAAGTGTCTGTAGAAAGTAAGCCTGTTTTCCCCTTTAGGTCTTCAGTGGGTTACTTGCCACTATTGTCCCTCAGTCTCCCTTTTTGTAAAATGGGGTTTTAGTTTTGTCCTTTTTTTTTAATGCTGGTAAATCTTGCATTCAAGCTGGGGAGGGAAGGCAGAGATCTGGCCCCATACCCCATCCTTTACTGCTGTGGGGCTTGCCCCTGGAGCAGACTCTCCTCTTTGGGCCCCTTGAGCTTCTTTGCTTATAATATCTCAGATTTTACACGTTCCATGTCGTACCACGTAACCCCCTTCAAGATACCGTTTGGAGGGTGGGGGAGATGTGCTTCCCATTGTGACTGACTGTGGGGTTCTGACTACCTTGCTTACAGATTCATAGTTTGATAAATTTGTCATATTCAAAAACTTGAAATGTAGGATGTCATTGTGTCTGTTTATATTTTTGGAATATTTGTACTACTTACAATTAATGAATAAAACTGGGTTTAAAAAACCCATCCATGAATGGACACTGCAAAAAAAAAAAAAAATGAAGCGGTTGGTCAGAGAGGCTCTGGGCTGCTTCATTTGCATTTGATAAGTGCTCTCTTGGGTGAGTTGTTTACTATCTCTAGGAATTGGTTAACCTTGGGAGGGGTAGTACTTCCAGGGTCTGCAGGACCCCAAATGCCAAAACATCAGTGCAGAAAATAAAAGATCTTGTAAATACAGATACATTCTGGAATGTAGACACATTTTCTTTCCAAAGGAAGTAACTTATGCTCTTGAAATATTTTATTTTCTGCCTCGTTTCAAGCAATCAATTGGGCTTAGTGAGTCCTGCTATTAGATGATAGCTGTTTTGTTTTTGTTTTTTTTTGTATGTTAATAACAAATGCAGCAACAAACAGTTCCAAGTGTTTTCATTAAAGTCAAATGTCTTTGTGAGGTTAATGAATAGAGTGTAAATGTATATTCTGCATGTTGTTAAAAATCAATAAACTGTGCTACATTGCTGCCTTAAGTCACAATAAAATTCCAGGAGTTCATTGTTGAAAAATAACACATTTTAAATGATATTGAATATAATTTGACTATGGTAAAAAACAAACAAACAAACAACAAGCAACAACAATAAAAGGCTACAACAAAAAAATAGTTGGATAAGGTTTGACTACAGAAAGAAATATTATTCAGTTAATAATATGTTTAATATCCCCAAAATACTAGGGAATTCTCTACATAGGTCCTAACTCCTCCTAATAAGATCTAAAATTATGAACATTCTTAATCTTTTGTTCCTGAAAATCTGAAGAAAAAGGAAACATAGATTACAGAATCCTATGAATTATAGATGAGGTATATATGTTTTATCTGTACTGAGTTTCCCCTCAGCCAGACACAATTTCACTGTTACCAGTTTTATAGGTATCCTGTTATGAGCCATTCTTGCAGACCATCATTCTTCTCATGTTCCTAAAGCAAATAGGAGCATTTCACAGGTCCTTTGTTTTCTTTTGTAAAAACTGTATTTAATTTTATTATGTTTTTTGATTTAAGATATAATGTTCAATTCTCTGAAATTAATGGCACCTTCTTAGTGTTTCCTACATTATAGTGTGATATTATGGAAGAAAACTGTAGAACAACTATTTTAAAATGTTGACACAAAACACTGAGGCTTAGAAGCAAATATATATTTTTTTACCATTTTATCCATGATATTAAATAATTTTATAGAGATAACTAAATTACTTGGTCCTTAAAGGCAAATAATTTTCCAATAGTCATTTATGGACTTCTATGATACATAATATTATTGACCAATAGACACATATTTGTGATATCTTTTATTCAATTTCCTTAGAGTTAAGAAAACAGACTAGATACTCTTAGCCATCTCTTCCAAGCAAATAAATATGACTTAACAGCTAATTGATATTTCTATAACATACGTTTGGACATCTTGCTCTTGTGAATTAATAAAATCAGTGGCAAGTCATCTTTTTGTAAAGATTGCTACTATATAGAGTCTAAACTTAGCTAGAGGCCTTTCTCTTGCCTTCTCTATTTACAAATGTATATATTTTAGAATGCTATATACATTTTTTTTTTTTTTTTCCGGTACGCGGGCCTCTCACTGCTGTGGCCTCTCCCATTGTGGAGCACAGGCTCCGGACGTGCAGGCTCAGTGGCCATGGCTCACGGGCCTAGCTGCTCCACGGCATGTGGGATCTTCCCAGACCAGGGCATGAACCCGCGTCCCCTGCATCGGCAGGCGGACTCTCAACCACTGCGCCACCAGGGAAGCCCTATACTTTTATTTTAACTGATGTATATTGAATGTATGACAGTATCAATCTCACTTATTAAACTATAACCAACTTTCTAAATATCAGTAAGATTTTTGTGCACACTCTACTCTACTGGCATTCATCTACCCACACTGGATCTCCATATATGTATTTTTTATGATAGAGGCCATGCCATTTCTGTATGTTCTTATGATTAAATAACAATCATCCTTTTTCACTGATGAATGCTGAGACATTAATTGACAATCTTCGCATTTGTAAGTGATGTATAATAAATCCCACAATATGTTATCATTATTATGTTTGATTTTAAATTATTTTTTCTTTAAACAGAAACAAATATTTAAAATATAATGAAATAATTTAAAATTTTCCTTAGTAATTAATAAATATAATGGGGAATTGGCACATAACAAATAAAATAATATTCATATCTTATTTTAATTTTATATGTAGGTTCTTATTTATAATTCTTCCAGCTAAAAGAGAAATATTTTATATTTATAAAGCTTGAAAATTTAGAGAAATATTTGGATGAATTGGCTTAAACTGTTTTCCACTCTCCCGTAGCATTTACAGTTTATACAACGCATATTTGAAACTTGTTTGGTAAGAGAAAGAGAGGCCCCTGGTGTTCAGACAAAAGTGGGATTGTTTATTTGTTGCATAATATCAGCTAAGTATTTAAATGTTTTTAACTTCATTTCCCCATGAATTTTCAAATTGTCACATGGAAATAATAAACATACTTCTCAAGGTTGTTTTAAGAAAGATATGATATAATATTGCATGTAAAACATAAATGTCAGGGCTTCCCTGGTGGCGCAGTGGTTGAGAATCTGCCTGCCAGTGCAGGGGACATGGATTCGCGCCCTGGTCTGCGAGGATCCCACATGCCACGGAGCAACTAGGCCCGTGAGCCACAACTACTGAGCCTGTGCTCCGCAACAAGAGTGGCCGCGATAGTGAGAGGCCCATGCACCGCGATGAAGAGTGGCCCCCGCTTGCCACAACTAGAGAAAGCCCTCACACAGAAACAAAGACCCAACACAGCAAAAATAAATAAATTAATTAATAAACTCCTACCCCCAACATCTTCTTTAAAAAAAAACAACAGAAATAAAACAAACAAAAAAAACATAAATGTCTAAGTAAAGACTAAAAACTTGACACAATAAATGGCACCTAATGTGTGTGTTTGTGTGTGTGTGTGTATGTGTGTGTGTATCGTAGTCTTCACAGCCCTGAAAAGAGTTATCTCATATGTCTTTGTCATTATTTCTTGGTTATTCCAGTGATTAATGCTTTATCATCTTTTACTTCCTTGGCTTAAACATTACCTCCTCAGAGATAGCTTCCTTAGCTTTCATAGGTAAATAATTTCCAATAACTTCTCAGTCTCTTTATTACTGTATTTTCATTTAATTTCTTCACAGCCCACATTACTAGATGGTAGCATTTGGCTTGTTTGTTTGTGTTCCGTTAAACTGTTCTTGCTTCATTGAAGTGAAGCTTTTGTTTGTCTTGTTCATCCCATGAATATTTCTTGAGGCAGTGGGTAAAAAAAGGAACGGTGTTATGCTCATTTTAAAAAATGAGACATGGAGATGTTGCTAGATTCCCCAATGTTCCATGTTGAACTGTTGAAAGTTAACCTTGTGAAATAAATTTATCATATCATACTCTTTTTCTTTTGAGGCTGGTGTCTCATGATGCATTTTTTAACCCCCCTTGAAAGCTATGCACCAAATACTTTTTAGCTCATTAAATATTTGTGTACTGATCATTTCAACATAAGCCTATTAAAGGTTGATGACAGTAAAGCAGAAAGACTTCAGTATTATTTGAAGTGCTCTGAAATTTCATCTTTTGAAAAGCTATATTCTGTTTGAGAACTGAATTTTCAGTAGGGATTTCAGTACAATCTATCAATATCAAGAATGAATGATTGCTGGGTCATATGGTAGTTCTATTTGTAGTTTTTTAAGGAACCTCCATACAGTTCTCCATAGTGGCTGTACCAATTCACATTCCCACCAGCAGTGCAAGAGTGTTCCCTTTTCTCCACACCCTCTCCAGCATTTGTTGTTTCTAGATTTTTTGATGATGGCCATTCTGACTGGTGTGAGATGATATCTCATTGTAGTTTTGATTTGCATTTCTCTAATGATTAATGATGTTGAGCATTCTTTCATGTGTTTGTTGGCAGTCTGTATATCTTCTTTGGAGAAATGTTTATTTAGGTCTTCTGCCCATTTTTGGATTGGTTTGCTAAGTGTCCATCATCGGATGAATGGATAAAGAAGATGTGGCACATATATACAATGGAATATTACTTAGCTATGAAAAGAAACAAAATTGAGCTATTTGTAATGAGGTGGATGGACCTAGAGTCTGTCATACAGAGTTAAGTAAGTCAGAAAGAGAAAGACAAATACCATATGATAACACACATATATGGAATTTAAGAAAAAAAATGTCATGAAGAACCTAGGGGTAATACAGGAATAAAAACACAGACCTACTAGAGAATGGACTTGAGGATATGGGGATGGAGAAGGGTAAGCTGTGACAAGGCGAGAGAGTGTCATGGACATATATACATTACCAAACGTAAAATAGATAGCTAGTGGGAAGCAGCCACATAGCACAGGGAGATCAGCTCGGTGCTTTGTGACCACCTAGAGGGGTGGGATAAGGAGGGTGAGAGGGAGGGAGATGCAATAGGGAAGAGATATGGGAACATGTGTATATGTAAAACTGATTCACTTTGTTATAAAGCAGAAACTAACACACCATTGTAAAGCAATTATACTCCAATAAAGATGTAAAAAAAAAAAAAAAGAATGAATGAATCTCTAAGGGACAGAGGAATCTTTAATTTGAACTTACAGCCAAAGGAGGAACTGTTTATCTATATATTCAAACATTTATGACTTCTAAATTTTTTCCACCCAAATGGAATAAAAGATATCTTTTATTCATCTTCAACAGAATTCAGTCATCTGTTTGAATTCAGACAGGGACCTTCTTTGTTGTCCTTACTTCGAACATTTTGGGGCCTCATTTTGGAAAACCTTAGGTAGTATAGGGAAACTCCAACTAAAGTAAACATTTCTGTTTTTATTCATATTTTCTCATGCAAAATATTCTTCTGACATCTTTTTCAATATTGGCATTATGAATCAACATGGGAAAGAAAAAATAGTCAACATAAAGGACAAAATAAAAGAATAAAACCCCAGAGCTTCATAAGTGGCCTCGCACTTCAGTGTATTTTAACTTTAGTATGATACATATTCTATGTATTCTGGCAGTCACATGCATTACAAATTCTAATGCATGTTACAGAATGATATTCTCTGACATTGTTTAATTTTTGTATTTTTAATTAATTGTCACAATTAGCAAATTCTTTTCAAACAAATAGAATAAGTTGTTAGGCACAATGATGAGAGATAAAAAAAAGAACCTGCATGTAGCATCATTAAGGAGTCCGCAAATCACCTACACTTACAATCCTAGTCTTTGTTTTCACCTAATTTAATTCACCAAACACTAAATTGACCAAAACACTGAACCCTGACTTTTCCCTGCATTATTTTTGTCATTCACTTGAAGCCTCTTATTTTGCTCCAAAACCTCTTTCTCTGAAAAAGAAGTAAAACAAATACTCCCAAATGTACGTCATAATTTCTGCTCACCAGGCTGAAAGTGTGCAGGTTTGCATAGGTATGATATAGTATGAAGAGAACTAGACCAGTGTTTTTCAAATTTTACCTCATACATGCATATGTATCACATGAGAAAAACAGTCAAAGGCAGAGTTTGATTCTGTATGTCTGGGATCTAAGATTATGCATTTCCAAAGACATGCTATTGATCCAAGGACAATACTTTGAGAAACAAGTCTGCCAAATTTTCTTGATTCAAATTTCTGTACCTTCTTTATGAAAGTCCCTTAAATTTTTGAGAATTACTTTCTTTGACTGTAAAATGAGAATAACAAAATCAAACCTATTTTTATAATATTCCTCTGAGCATCAACAACATATCATTCCCAAATATATTTTATAAACCATAAAGTTCTATATAAATTAGAGATAGTGGTAGTTTTTCTTTTCTGTTAGTTTTCTTATCCTTTTCTTTACCCTACTTAAAGCTATCACTGATTGATTTGTATCCACTAGCAAATTCCTGAGAGTTTATTTTTGGATTTTGACAAGACTAATTCGTCTAAGAGTAAACCATGTGGCTTCTGAGTCTTATTATATCATACTGGTATGGATTTTTGGATAGCCCAATATCATCAGTAGAAAGTATTATTGGACAGTATTATTGAACCATATTTTGTTTACAACTGTGTATATATCTCCTAACACATATTTCTGTTCTTAATAGTTTTCAATACATTTGCTGAATAAAATTAATAACATATCAGTTATTACTTCACTCATTTATCCATGTAGCAAATATTTATAGGCCATAAATTACATAAATATAGGTGATAGAAGGATGAATAATGCACAGTTACTATCCTAAAGTTATAATGGGATGCAGAATCATTCATAGGCATTATTACAATGCATTGTGAAAAGGTAAAATAAATACATATATAGGGTGATGCTAGTGTGCAGAAGACCCTGTCATGTTTTCATTGTTAGATTGTTCAATAAGATCAAGATAGATGGGGCTTCCCTGGTGTTGCAGTGGTTGAGAATCTGCCTGCCAATGCAGGGGACACGGGTTCGAGCCCTGGTCTGGGAGGATCCCACATGCCGCAGAGCAACTAAGCCTGTGAGACACAGCTACTGAGCCTGCACATCTGGAGCTTATGCTCCGCAACAAGAGAGGTCGCAACAGTGAGAGGCCCATGATGAAGAGTGGACCCCGCTCGCTGCAACTAGAGAAAGCCCTCGCACAGAAACGAAGACCCAACACAGCCAAAAATAAAATAAAATAAATAAAAGTTAAAAAAAAATCAAGATAGACAACAAATTGCCATGTTGAACTACAATCATAAAATTTCTCAGTAGTGGTATTAGACAGTCATTTATACAATGAATAAACAGTTAAACCCCTTATTTTCAAGTTCCCTTCTAATTCTGTAGGTTTATAAATTTAAAATGTTTTTTTTCTTTTATTTTGTTCAAGACATGTGAGAAACCCAGAGCAATAACAATTTATGGTGTAGGAAACTTTTGTATAGGCCCAAGTAAAGAATCTGATCAATGGAAAAAGGCAAATTAGTCATGAATGAGATATATTGTAAAGGACTAAGTAACAAGATTAGACAATAATTTTGGAAAAGAAAGACTATAAAAGAGGTTAAGATATCATCTAAATAGACCCATTGGGGCTACACATAATTGCCACAAATATGAATATAAATATGGCAAATATAACTGCCATTAAAAGCATCATCATCCAGCTCATTGACCCCTTTATTCTGAGGGCTTCATAGAGCAGAATGATATTAAATCCTATCTCCTTCAAGGAAGACGACAAATATGAGCAGATAATGATTTTCAAAAGAACAGAGACGTTTTTTCTGATCTCATCCAAGGTATTATCAGTCAAGAACAGTTCCTTTATATACCTATTGAAAACATTTACTAACAAAAAGCCTGTGTTGCCCTGTTTCTTGTTTTCTTTTTAACTCAGTGGTTTAGTCAGATGAGAGAGTTATTTGTGTTTAATGCTACTGGGTTTGAAATGACACATATCTCCTTGGTACTTGAACTCTTCTATAAGAAGTCAAATGTCTTTGTCTAGCTGCCATTCTTCCCTTGAATATGAGTAATTGAGTTCCCAAAGATAGATTTGAAATATGAGAGAATATACCTGATTTCTGTGTGAACTGAAGCTTTTATTTCCTTTTTAACCTGTCATTATGTTCTTTTAGCAATAATAAAAAAAAAAGACTACACTGTTTTTTCTCCTGGGTTAATGTTAAAGATATATTTATTTTCATACTTAAGTTTTGCAACTTTTTCTTAAAGGGATCATGTTAATGTTTTATATCAAAGCATTATAAAAGGGTATGTACTGATAAACATAACTCTTTCCTTAAGGGAATTAACTTTTATAATTGACCTAGCAACAAGACACCAAATTAATTGTTTTTCATAAGGGCTGTTAATCATAATGGTGACAATTCCACACAACGAACCCACTAGTAATCGAATATTGCTGTTCGCTTTAAGTATAATTTAAATCACCCAGCATGTTTAAATGCTGCAGACAGAAGAGGTTCTAAGTGGTAGGAGATGATCCATAAGCTAATTGCTAAGCAGTGGTGGCATTTTCATTTATTATAGACCACTCAGCCATTAATTGTGTATGGCGATACAGTTCACTGGAATTTCTCATTGAACAAGTTTCAAAGGTTAACAGAAGCCAAGTCAAAAAGAAGTCAAAACTAAGGAAGAAACATTGATGCTATCTACTGCCATGCATATAAACAATAACAGTTTCTAGAACTACAGAAGCCAAGCAACATTTTTACAATAAAAATAAATTATCTATTTATTTTTTTGTGAAGGGATATAATATACCCAAATTCTTTGAGATTAAAATTTATAATGTCAGTTGCTATTTTATATATGTTCTCATTTGAGAGAGTTTGAAATACTCTAACAAAATTAACTCTTTTGAATAAAAATGTCTGATTTAATACTCAGGCATTTCAGAACTAAATATATTAAATAATTAATTATAAGATTAGAAGGAGCTGTATATCATTCTTAAGTAGTCTGATATTCTTTCTTGTTATTTTGATTGTCCTAAGTATGTGATATATTCCCTTAATATTGGAAAATATCTCATGGGCAGGCCTTCATTCTGAAGCCTTTATTCCATTTTGATTTATCAGATGGACTTGAAAGTAAAAATATAACCACTGTTTCTTAATCACATGTGATAAGTCATTAGGAGTTCCCTAGTTGTAGGAATACAGAACTTTGGATGAACTTCACTTGGCAGCACTTTTCCTGGTGGAAAAATCTCTCATGATTATGTCTTACTGAAAAGAATGCACACAGGCTTCACCAGACACCAACTGCCAGCACCAAAATCTTGAACTTCCTGGCCTCCAGCACTCTAAGCAATAACTATTTGTGGTTTAAACTACCAAGACTGGTATTTGTAGCAGCCTGAACAAACTAAGGATACTCCCAAGACCATTATATTGTTATTTCATTAACATCTATCTTCAGTATTTTTATACCTATTGTTATAGTTAATTTTATGTGCCAACTTAACTGGATTATGGGATACTCAGATATCTGTTTAAATTTATTTCTGGACATGTCTGTGGATTAGTGTGTTTCCAGAAGAGATTAGCATTTGAATCAATAGACTGAGTCAAGTGGATTTCCTTCCCCAGCCTGGGTGGGCATCATCCAATCCACTGAGGTCCTGAATAGAACAAAAAGTGAAGGAAGGGAGAATTTACTTGCTCTACCTTTATTCTCAGGCCTTTGAACTACACCAGTTTTTCTGTGTTTCCAGTTTACAGATACCTCACTGAGTCAGTACCTTACTCTTCCAATAGAATATAATGTATATATTCTATTGGATATATATAATATATATATACTATATAATAAATATATAAAATATAACATAATATAAATAAATGTATGAAATGTAATATATAATATGTTAAATTATACAATATATTTAATACTAACCTATTGGTTCTGTTTCTCTGGGGAACCCTGATAAACACATAACCTATTGTTTCTGTTTCTCTGGAGAAACCTCACTAATACACCTATATTACTTTTTTGTGACTGCTTATTCATACATTAGCAAACTTTATTAGCTACTTAGTCACCCTCACTAATCATATTTTATAATGTTCTTATACATTTTTTCTCTTCTGTTAGGATATTTTCTTCAAGTATATTTTCAAGAAGATTCTTTGTTTGGTTAAATTTCTGAGGTTAATATTACCCTTAATCCTTAATTCCCTCATGTTTAAATTATAATTTTACTGGGTATAAAATTCTAGTTTTAAGTTATTTTCCTTTGACATTTTGAAAATATTACTCCATTGTCCTTTTATATTCAGTGTTTTGCTGAGAAGCATGTCGGTATAATTCTTATTATTCATAATTTACACTCTTTGGAAGGTTTTGGAATTTCATTTTTGATATTTTAAAAATGTGACTGTGTTCTTTTTAGCTGTGAATTCTTTCTTAACTACACTGTTTGACATGCCAATTACCTTTTCAATGTAAAGCCTTACACTTTCCTTTTTTTCTGGCAATTCCTTGTAATTATTTTTTCAAATATATGTGCCTGAATATTTATTTTATTTTTATTTACTCTTAAACTTGTTTTACATGTAACTGAATACATTTATTTCTATCCTTCCTATCTTCTTACTTTACATTTAAGTAAATGTATTTGTCTGTCTATTCCTGATGCTTCCTGATTGAATCCTTGACTTGTATTCTAGCTCACTGATTCATTATTCAGTCATATTCATTTTGTTTTTTGACCCATTTATTGAGTTTATTATTGCAAATATTATACCTCTGTATGTAATTGCTTTTTTAGTGCTCTCAATTGTTAATTTAACTGATCCATTAACCTCCATCTCATTTCAATGAAATCTTGTAGGTGGATGGGCATGGGAGAGAATCAGTGGTGCCCACTACTTCACTATATTAAGAGCAGGAGAGTATGTTCAGTAAGAGAATGGCATCTTAGGTTCAGACTTAGGATCAAATTGCAACTACATATATACTGTGTGACTGATGTCGAAAGCTTGGCTTCTCTGCATTTTTGCCAAATCAAATCTTGGAGACAGAGTTTTGGATGAAGTTGAAAAGAATAGCTTTATTGCTTTGCCAGGTAAAGGGAGCACAGGAGGCTCCTGCCCTTGAAAACTGTGTGTTCCAACTCAGGGGAATTTGGTGAGGAGTTTTATGGCAAGGGTGGGGTCGCTGATAAGATCAGGGTGTGCAAAAGGCTGCACTCCTTTAATCTCATCTCAGGTAATCTTCTTGATAAGATTCTCTGGTTCCTTTAGTCTGACCTCAGGTGGTCTTCTCCAGTAGGAAGAATGCTGACATCTTCCATTTGCTGGGTTTTAATTCTATAAAGGGCTTAAAGACATTGTTATGTGTATCCCTTGAGGCAGAACCAGGACTCTGCCCCATGGCTGCCCTTCCCTTGTCTTTACATCTCTTCCCTTCCTGGATTAGCAACTGTTGAAATCTACCCTTTGGAACTCAGGGAAGGTCATCGTGGCTGGAGGGGGACAGGAAGGTTTCTGTTCCCAGGAGCCCCACAGGGTCCTGCTTGGGTTCATGACCTTGTGAAAATTTCTTGACTTCTCTGTACCTAAGTTTCCTTACATGTAAAAGTGAGGCTGCTAATACCTTGTTGAGTTGTAGGAAATAAATGAGTTAATATAATACAGCACTTAAAATATTACCTGACCTAAATTTACTGTTTGAACAAGCTGGTATTAAGTCAGAACCAAGTTATTCTTTGAAAATTTAAAAACAATTTCTTAATAGCATTTGTTTTTACCTGGAGCACAAAATTGTCCAATCCCATCTCATTAAGAAATGTAATTTGTTAACTTTGTCAGAAGCATGTATAAAGCTCAACTTGGACCCTAAGATTAATTGTAGTAAGCTGTTAACTGGCAATAAAAAAGGATGTATCCTGTTTGCTACATTGATAGATAAGGGGTGAAAACTTTCCTGAATTACTCAGTGTTTTCTGTAAAAAGCCCCAGTATCCTAAGATTTTTCAAAAAACATGAGAATTCTATCTGTAGCCATTTGTCTAGTTAATTGTTTTTATCCAAAAGGATAATAAAACTTATCTTATCTCTAGGAGACCATGGTTACATCCCAGAGTAGTCTCCTAGGTCAAATTCTCAGAACATCAGGAAGACTAGAGCTGCTATTTTTCTGAGTATTTGTTTTCAAGGAGCAATGAAGCCAGATAAGTTACAGACATCTAGGTGCCAAGAGCTGAGGAACTAGGGGCTATCTGCTCCTGGAAAGGTTCTAAATTTATGCCAAAGGGCTGTAGTAGGGAGCAGACTCTCAGGAGGGGAGAGGGACAGCGGCTTCTTTTTCTTTACAAGCAAAATTAAATCATCCTTCCTCATCTCTCACCTATAGGTTGATGAGTGATTTGCATAGGGCCATTGACCTGGCTCTCGTCCCACTACTCTAAGGGTAGGGACTAGGGCAAAGGAGGGCAGGGTTGGGCAGATACTTAACATTTACTGTGATATATTTAATAAGTACTACAGACCACCTCTGATACAGAGTATTTCATGTACTTTCAAGGTAAAGTTAATAAAGATGAATGTTAAAAACCCCACAATAGGTCTATGGTAAAACACTTCATACCCCAAATCCATGCAATTGATTTTTACTTCTTTAAAAGTCAAAATACTATTAGTTCTGTTACAATAAGAGACAACCTCAAAATCTCAATGACTTAACATTATAAATATTTATTTTTCTTTTATATAAAGTCTGATGCTCTTCCAAAATTTCTTGAAAGAAACAGTCCTTCATGCAGAGATGAAATGATCTAGTTGACAGAGTTTACACCCTCCTGCAGCTGCAATGTTTGGAACACTTAACCTCCCATGTTGATGAGGCAGAATAAGAGGAAGTTGGAGGGTTGTGTTCCTATGATCCTATGCTTTGTCCCACAGGTTACATGTTACTTCTGCTCACAGCCTATTAGCCAAAATAAAGCCGCATGATTCTGCCTACCTCATTGAAAGGAGGCTGAGGCATGTAAATTTCCAGTACAGTTAGTTCTTCCTAAAAATTACCACACTATATAAAGTCATAAAACACAAACCACAGGACTTACATAAAGAAATAAGATTAGGGAAATAGCACTCAAAAACTTCATTAGTGATACATAGTTTTTAAAAAAGAAATATAACAAAAATAGTAGCAAAGTTTCATAAATACCACAAGAAACAATGTCACTTTACCTGAACAGATCTAACCTTTACTTGCAGAAGTGAGCATCAGAATGATCACATCTTTGGGATTATTGGGAAGTGGTGTAAGGAGGGTTGTCTGAAATAGGATGGAAAGTTCTAACACACATTGGGAGCCAAGGAAGCTGGCCGAGATGTTAGAAGGTGTGCAGTTTGTGTAATCCCTACATGGCTTGATACAGTTGGGTACAGTTTTCTGTGTTCATCTAGTGTTTCTCTTGATAAGTTTGCACATAAGCAAATACAAAATTCTCACTTTGCTCAAATGATTCCCTAGTATATCAATCATATTGGAATCAATTTGCATTTTCAAAACAAGCGTTTTAGCACAACTGACTACCAATAGAGCCTACCACACCATTGTGTTAAGTATTGGGTGATTTAAATCTTAATAAAATATTGAACTTTGTTATTAACATTTTAATCTAGTTATACAATATTTCATCATCCCAATTAGTAAAGATTAATTAGCACAAGAATTAATTAAAACCCTAGCTGCATGTCTTTGATAACAGTCCTTCATTTATTTGCCATAGTTGTCTCTTTTTAGGACTATGATAGCACTTAATAAATATAACAAAACATAATTTCTTAAGTTTTAAATCACTGAAGGATCCCTTAGAATTTCCAAAAATTGATGTTTCTAATCACAGGAAAATGACTCACTTGATTTTAGATAATAATTTATCTTCCTTCACAAGAAGACCATTGACAAAACGCAAACAAACATCCTCTAATACCTACATAAACTAAATTTCTTCCCTCTGGTTTTTAAAATATTGGGTTGGCCAAAAAGTTTGTTCAGGTTTGTCCATAAGATGTTACAGAAAGACCCAAATGAACTTTTTGGCTAACCCAATGTTTCAGCCTTTATGATGCATTTGACACTTTTATTGATTCACATTCTGGCCTTTCAAATATTATGAATGTGATTTATCTTCCAGGTCATAACTCCTTTATTTGTTTGTGTGTATGTAGCTAAGTGTGTAGCTTTGTGAGGTTAAACTGGTGCCTAAACAAAGGGATTGTCCTCTAGGGATGGCTGGGAAAAGATATAAAGTAATAGTCAAAGGTGATGAAATTAATTACTCTCCTAATATCATTCTTCATCAACCAGACACTCCTCCTGAAATAACTCTGTAAATACCCTCACCTGACCCAATCTAACGCCTCTGGACAATAATGAATCTTTTATTTGTCCGTTGAAATTCATGCTTTTTCATCAGCAAAATTCCTTTTTTCTAGCATTCCTTCACCACCTTGTTATAAACAAAATCGTTACTTCACCCTGAGACTTCACTTTCTTTACACCTCTCTAATGGTGGCTGTTTTTCCTCTCAAACATATCCCTGTCTAGAGATTGAATAGGTATATTCCTTACTCTCTGTCACTTACAAATGACCCTCTCTAGCCTATAAAACTCTTTTGAAAGTCATACTTTCCTCTGAAGTCCCCAAGTCTACTCCTCTTCATAACTTGAAGATTTCAGCCCCTGAATCACTGCCGCTTTCTCTATTTCTCCTGTCATAGTTCATAATTATTTCAACATTCTTGTAGAGGATACTTCCAATATTTTCACCTCTAATGGTCCTTTCCTTTACCCCATCTCTAACTCTCACATCCAATTATATGCCCTTTACTACCACAACCACAACTTCTACTTCATTCCCTCTGGTCATTGACCCAATATTTTTTTTAATCCCGTTGAGACCATCAGTCTCTTGACCCTACAGTCTTGTCATTGTTAGTCACAGAGTTTTTGTCTTTGCATTCTTCCCTATTGAGTTTGTATTACTATCAATCCTATAGTCACTCCTTTGTTTATTCCTTCACTTGAAACTTTCAGGCAAAAGTCTAGTGTAGTTAAGTTCAACTCTTTTCCTATTCTTCACAGGCAGAAGCGTCACAACCAAACTGATTACTCTAACTTTAAAACCATGACCATAACTAAGAACTAACATTAAACTATGTTAAATACTCTCACTCTAAATCTATGAATCTCAAGGGAGACTTTAGTTCTGCTCAGCAGTTTTCCTATATCTGGTAATCTTTACCTTCCTAATGACTTAAAATAATATCCTTTTTTTCTCCTTAAACCTTCGACCCTACTCTAGCAAAGATGAGCCTGTTGTTCACTAAAGCCATTTCAAATGCCTGGTGATAGTGCTTGGCCTTGTCATAGTTGAGTGGAAACAAATGACTCATTCCTGACAATGAAATGTGAGTACAAACTATGAGTCACTTGAGGATCAAGGCAGTTAACTTATGTTCCTTTTCTACACTCCACCTACTGACCCTTCCTGCAATCTGGAAGAAGCCCCATGTTGGAAGTCTATGGGAGTCAAATATTGGACAGAGGCTGGGTCCAAGAACCACATGGAAGCAGTCCACCCAGTAGATTAGCTTAAAGGAAACTATACAGACAACTGGTGAGTAAGAAGCCTTTTTCCTGTGTTAAGGCTCTGAGATTTGAGCTTTGATCATTAAATAGCTTACATTAATTACCCTTATTTTCACAACCCCCTCTCCAGTCCTCACTCTCAATTGGTAGTCTTGCTTTTTAAAAAAAATTCACCATGAAAAAATAAAAGCTAACAGAAGAGAATTTCTACCTGTTACCAAAACTGTTATCTACTGACATACCTGAGTCTGTACCTATCAACACAGCATTTCCTTCTTTAAAAATGATCAGACATTTAACTTTTGCTTTGTATATATGGGATCAAATCCCATACTTCCTATTCAAGGACTTCTTTCTCACAGTTAATCCTTTCTTGCACCATCAGTATTTCTCTTTATACCTGATATGTCAACCTCAGCACTCACTAGATAGTTCTTTTTAGTCTCTTTGGTGAATTCTCATCTTCCCAGATTCTGAATGATAGATGTCTCCAGTGATAAGTATTTTGATATCTTATTTTCTGGCTGCAGTCACTTCCTAGGTGAACTCCTCCAAAACCATGACTTTAAATACTCTATATTTTTATGACTTCCAAAAAAATGATCTCTGGCTATAATTTCTTCAGTGAATTCCAGTCTCATATATCTAGCTACAGGTATTCAACACAAGGACAACAGTGGAAAACAGGCAACAACAGAATAACCTGTAGTTTTTAAATAGTATTTTAATGATACTAATTTCATACATTTGATAATTGTTCTACAGCTAATAACATATTAACATTGGAGAGAATGAAAGAAGGATATAAGGTTTCTTTACTATTTTTGCAACTTTTCTGTAAGTATAAAATTAGTTTAAAATAAAACGTTAAGAAATTAAAAAGTAAAAATAAAAAAATAAAAATTGAAGAGTTGAAGAAATGCTTCATGTAAGTGATGGCCTTCATGATGACCTAAAAAAATTGGAGGAAATGCTATGGAAAATACTTTTCAACAGTATGAAAAGCTATGAAAAGGCACAAGAAAGATAAAATTGGCTGTGCTTTGGAAAGAGCAATTTTTTTTGAGACCTCCAGGTACACACGTGGGGCATGTTTGTGATGAAAGTGATGTGTTAAGTTGGGACTGTACTGAATTGAAATGAGGAAGAGCAAAAGCTTTACTTCTCAAAATATTTCAAATGAGAGGAGACTAAGAACCATCTATCATACTTGTTCTAAACAAGCTTTCACTGTGTGAGATGAACTTGATGGCCTTAATAAGTCTTTTGTGTTTTCAGTTTTCACGACTCTGTGAACTTGCCTGGTGCTGTGTCTGCTGTAAATGTTCATGATATAAACAAGATTAATTTCTATCACCATCACCTTTGATTTTTACATTCAGTTGCAGTATATACTCCATCACTAAGGAGGAATTTTGCCACTTACTATGTGTTTCTAACCTTAATTACCAGTTGTGTGCGTATGTGTGTTTGCTTGTTTTCTAACTCACTACTCTTTGACCTTTAGTTAATCTTTGATCATTGTTTTGGGTACAATATAAATACTGAATAACAATGGTACTTCAATTATGAACTCTTGACAATAGCACTAATTTCATCTCTGAAATAATACAGAGAAAACACATGGGTGAAGGACTGGAGTGCATTAGGAAAAGTCACACTGTTAAAACACAGACAGCATCTTTTCTGAATAGCCTCCCCACACAGTGAATTTCAGAAATCAGGCTGACATTATCAGCAGGCTACTAAATCTCTGAGCCCATCAACTTCATAGAAGTCAAAGACTTCTAAGGAAATAGGTACAGTCTTCTATAAGTTATGCATTTGTTTCATCCTGATTTTAAAAATATCTAAGACACAAAATGTCCATCCTGTATATAAATAAAATTTATCACATATTTCAAATACATATATAGAGTTGGAATTTATCTAAACTACTAATTAATGGATCAAATGTTGCCATTTCAAAGAAGTATTATAAGACATAAGATTGAACATATGAGCACACTGTGTGTTTCCTCTCATAGCCATTCATCCACCCAGGAGGAGGACATACATATCTCAGTGAAAAGTTTTCAAATTATCAACATTTCTGCACATTGGCCCACTGAATGTATATTACATCACTGAATACTCAGAAATGTTAATAACTGAAATAAAATCTATCTTTTTAAAATACTTTTTAAAAATAACACTGTAAGAAATAACAAGATTTGTAGTTTTCTACTTAATCATCAATGACCTGCTCCATGGTAAATGGCTTAAGCTGTAAATCAGGTTACATACACCATTAGTTAAGTTTTTTTTATTTTTCATCTGTAGTAAATTTAAAATTCCTAACAAAGAATTATAAATATCCAGGAATAGCAGAAACTGTTTGGTTTAAGAGATGAAATTACAATGAGGAATTATGAATTTAGTCCTTCTTAAAGATTAAGGTTAACTCACACACTAAGACAAGATGCATAACACACTTCAAGGCTGGATATTTGCATATTTCAACATAGCAGGTTGATGTAGAGTGAATTTCTAATATACTCTTGGATTCCATTGTCTTTAGAGAATATTTGTCAGTTTTTATTTCAGAATTTGAATATGAATTTAACAGTGCTCATTAAAAATAATAGTCTTTAATTTCTTTCTACAATGAGTAAAGGAAATAACTAATTGGTAAGGAATAATGAAAGTCTCAGTGATTAAACCATTTGAAACATTATCAGTTTTAAATTACATAAACAAACTGACAAACAACCCAGATGTCCATTTCTGCTAATCTGGCAGGCTAGTTATTTGGATCACCCCTGTGCTGAAACAAGTAATAATTCTGGATAAAATACAAAATATATCTCTTTAAAATCATCAGTTATCTGATAAGGGTGCCAGACACCTGAGTGGAGAGGGGAGTCAGGGCATAAAAGTGTTTCCCAGCAGCGATGCTTTCACCAGAGGTCTCCCAAACCCTTTGAACTTGAATTCAGTTATTTAAGGCATCACAGCTAGGAGATAAGGCCCAAGAAGAGACCATCCATGTGGGATAGAAAAGGAGCTCCTGAAAACCTAAGCCAGAATTTCTAATGTGAGTGGGAATACGAAATACACTCCTTATGTACTATATAGGAAATTAATTCCTTTGTAATTTGCTGCCAATTAGAAAGACAATAACAATAAACAAAAACATGTAAAAAAGACTACTGAAAATTTATATTCACAAAGTTCCTCTAATGCAGGTCTGGAGCCAAAATTCACAACTTGTATGAAGTCACGAAGCCAAAAATCATAAACTGGAAATCTTGCAAGGTACCTCCAGGTGCTTGGCAGATGCAAAGGCAAAAGTACTTTGGAGGAAACAATTTTACTCAAGGTCATCTAAAATAAATTTCAAAGGAAAAATAAATTATAATAAAAAGGAAACATGAGCAGGAAACTGCACAAAAAAAAAGACAGCAGAAATAGACACGCAAAACACTTTTTATTACTGCATTACTAGACAAAGGTAATAAAAATGAACATAGTTATATGTTTAAAAGTTAGAATTATGTGCAGGGATTTATAAACAATAAACAGAAAATAATAAAATCCTGAATTAAAAATATAATGGTTAGCTTTTACTGAAAATGATATAAAATTAATTAAGCAAGAATTAATGAACTGAATGGTATAGTGGAATACTTAAGGCCTGAAGGAAACTGGAATAGGGGAGGGGTCTTCCAAGTCATTTCATCTATTTTATAATTTTGGTATTGAGTACAGTGGTGGTTTTATTCTTAAAAAAGCACATATATATTTTCTGCATTTTTTTTTTTTTTTTTTTTTTGTGGTACTCGGGCCTCTCCCGTTGTGGAGCACAGGCTCCAGATGCACAGGCTCCAGACGCACAGGCTCAACGGCCATGGCTCACAGGCCTAGCCGCTCCGCGGCATGTGGGATCTTCCTGGACCAGGGCATGAACCTGCGTCCCCTGCATCGGCAGGCGGACTCTCAACCACTACGCCACCAGGGAAACCCTGATTTTTTTTTTTATGTATCAAAATGCTCAATTAATTAATCTCCTTCCCAAATATCCCACTTCATGAAATTACATGATAATTTTTTTTTACGTTTAAAGTGCATGAAAAATGATCAGACTCACATTTTTAGATCTGTATGTCAAAAGTTCTTTTTGACTACATACTGGAATCCTGATAGTTAACTGACATATTTGAAAAAAAAATAGTTAACTGACATATTTGAAAAAAAAATAACCTTATTAAAAAACTGTGTTAGTGGAATTATCAGGCTGTTTGGTCTCAAATAATTTACTAAATAGGTTAAAGGAAAGGTATATTTTGATGTGTGTGTTTGCCAGGTGTTGCAAAAGAAACAAAACAAAACAAACAAAAAAAAACTTACAAACTACAACAATGACAAAATCCAAAGAACTGGTTAGTTGTATTTTTGCCACGCATCATTCTAGGCAGTGGAGGTAAAGAGGTAAATTTCCAACTTTGTGGAACTTATATTCTGAGGGAGAAACATATAATTCATGAATAAACAATTAAATACATGTTATATATTTTGGTTGTTCTAAGTACTATAGTAAAAAATTAAGCTGAATAAATAATATAACCCATTGCAGTAATGGGAAGGGAAAATAAGTGAGAAGATTAAGCATCATACATCACAGGAGCTGCAGTCACATCCTTTTTTAGCTGATCTGGTAGCTTAGAGTTGTAGTTATCAGTGTGTCCTGCCTCCACTAATTCCATTGTCTCTTTACCCTGGATGAAATTCCTTACTCAATGGTTGGATACAAACCTTCATTTGTGTTGGATCTGAATTCTTGGTGTAGGGCTACTGTTAATGTATGACTTTAATTTTTCTTCTCAAATATTAAATTTGGTTTAATTCTAAATTATTTAAAATTATTTAAATAGCCAAGTTTAAAGTGTTTAAACATTTTTTTAGATGCATGGCTCAATATGTTGTCTTTCAGAAATATAGTTTCTACTTGAACTTTTTTCCCCTAATTTACTTGCAATTCATTGAAATTTGAGTACAGCAGATGTTATGGCTACAATCTGCTTACATTGAAATATGGTTAAAAATATTCCCACAAATCACTCATTTTTTTCAGACAGTTTACGGGAATCGTGAGTTAGTCTTGAATCAGTCTAATCATTTTCACATTACTTTCAGAAATTTTGGTTTCCACATTATTTTTTACTTTTCACATTCACCTGGTTATTAATTATTTTCATTATTTATAGAAGATTAACAGGACAAAATTTAGATTGAAAGGTGTTTTGTGGAAAAACTCACATATGTTAAAACTTTATACATATGTACATATGCATACACATTCACATACAGATATATATATATACACATACACCATTTATAAACTCTATGTACAATGTTTTAAATTTACATGAAATATATATCACATTGTTTTACTTTAAATATTATATAAATATCTGCACCTACAAAATTGGGATAATACTTTCTGATTGCTAAATACGTGCCAACCATGTATTCGACAAGTATTAACTTGTCCACATATTTGACAAGTATTAACTCAGTTCTACAACTGTGTGAGACAGGTATTATTAACCGCTCCATTTTACAGCTGAGAAAACAAGGAGTTAAGTAATAGAACAGCTATTTTTCAAAAAAAGCTAAGATTTGAAATGAAGATCCTGTGCTTATAAACACTCTTCCATGCTATTTATCTAGACGGTCCTACTTGGAAAGATTTCCATCATTTTGGGAAGAGTGACAAAACTGATTTAAATTATCTAAATGTACCAAAGTCTACTTCCACCTTTTCACTCCAATATTATGGACTATAAAAAGAAAGATTTTAATTAAAACAGTGAGCCGGGCTTCCCTGGTGGCGCAGGGAAGAGAGTCCGCCTGCCGATGCAGGGCACACGGGTTCGTGCCCCGGTCCGGGAAGATCCCACATGCCGTAGAGTGGCTGGGCCCGTGAGCCATGGCCGCTGAGCCTGTGCATCCGGAGCCTGTGCTCCGCAACAGGAGAGGCCACAACAGTGAGAAGCCCGCCTACCACAAAAACACAACAACCCAAGAAACAAAACAGTGAGCCATCACTGGAAAAATAATTGTAACTGATTTTGTGGTCATATGTATACATTTACATAAAAGTATAAGAATATAACACTGACTTATACAACCTAGTGCCTTTTAATTTGTGGAAACATGCTTGTTTCAACTTTCTACACCAGTAAATGACACTATTAACAAGGATAATCTTAGACTCATTTAAAGAGATAACACAAATTATAACGACAAATAAGATAGAAGTTTATCTCTGTCACATAAAGGGTGGATGGTAAGGCATCTAAGTATTCAGTTAAGCTTCCATCATTTCTTACACCATCCGTTCTTCTCACACAGCCAAGTTGTCATCTCTAACCCAGTCATACACCATCCGTTCTTCTCACACAGCCAATTTGTCATCTCTAACCCAGTCATAATCTTAACATTCCTGCCAGTGATTGAGAGGATACAGCAGAAAATGCTGGTTTGTCTTTTTACATAGCAGTAATAAAGTAGAAATTTTATATAATTTGGCCACACTTAGCTGAATCAGAAGCTAGCAAATTCAGAGTTTAGTTGACTAGCCATGTTCCCAGTTAAAACTTCCAGTACCATTGGAAGGAGAAACTTACTTCAGAATTTTTATTGTTTTGTAAAGAATTGTCCAAATATTACTATAAATATAATTTTTAGATGAGATAGAAGCACTACAGATTTCAATCTAAATGTGTGTCTGTGTGTGTGTGTGTGTGTGTGTGTGTGTGTGAGAGAGAGAGAGAGAGAGAGAGACAGAGAGACAGAGAGAGACAGAGAGGGGGGAGAGAGAGAGAGAGAGAATGAGAGGGAGATTCATTGACTGAACTACTAAAAGGGTAAAGAGGTCTCAAGGCACAAGTATTGAGGTAATTTATAGGACACCATATGTGAATTTGAGTATTCCACTACTAACTTTAAAAAGTCTTGTCCCCAAGGGGGGAAAGTGGTGGTGGGTGGTGGTGGTGATGAGAGGAATTGGGAGATTGGGATTGACATATATACACTAATATGTATAAAATAGATAACTAGCAAGAACCTACAGAAACTAACACCCCGTTGTAAAGCAATTATACTCCAATAAAGATGCTAAAAAAGTGTTGTCCTATATAATTATTGATAATCAAACAGCAAGAACAAAAATGAGATCTAAAATTTATTGGAAACACTTTTAATAATTGTATAGATTTTTTTATACTCTTACTTTGAAATGATTTGAGATTTATAGACGGGTAGCAAAGATAGTACAATGATTTTCTATATAACCTTTACCTGCCCTCCCCTCTCCATGATAATAACTTACATAGCATGGTACCATTGGTTCATAAATTGGCCCTTGTACACAGAGGGCAAGGAGAGACCAAAGAAAGAGACAGGCCACCCTATACTGGTAGGTGTCAGGTTTAAAAAGCAAGGGAATTTATATACAAGGCTTGTCTCGAGCAGCTGAGAGACAAGTAGATCTCTGCATCCACCTACCAGTATCTCAGAAGTTTATATAGAGGCCATACCTGGTTTCAGTCACGTGTATCATCCAGATGATCTTGACACCGTTCCCTCTCAAGGCTGTGTCCTTGTAAACAGCTCCCACTGTAGGAACACTGGGTAGGCCTGTACAATCCAAGGACAGGGGAGGAAGTGAGGAGCATCTGATTGCCCAGATCCAACTCCAGGGTCAATCAGATGTCATGCCCTTTCTTGATGACCTCCTCCAACACTGTACATTTATCAAAACTTAAGAAATTAACATTACAATACTATTAACAACAGATTCCCTTCATATTCCGTTATTTTCTCCACTAATGTTGTTTACACTTCCAATATCTAATCCAGGGGAGGTACCACATCGCATTTATTTATCATGATATTTTAGGCTTCTCCAATCTGTGATACTTCCTCAGTCTTTTCTTGTCCTTCATGTCCTAGACAGTTTTGAGAAATAAGGGTCAAATATTTTGCAGAATGCCATTCAATTTAGGTTTGTCCGATATTTTCATATGTTTATACTAAAGTTATGGATTTAGGGTAAGAATGCCATAGCAGTGATGTACCTATCTCAGCACATCATGACAGGGGTATAAGGCACTTACCTACCATTACTAATAAGGTTAACTTTTATTTCTATAAGGTAGTGTTTGCTAGGTTTCTCCAATGTAAACAATCATTGTTTTCTTTCCCTATTATAGTTGTTAAAAGTGAGTCACTAACTCAAGCCCACATTATAGGTAAAGGGGGTTAAGCTCTATCTCTTTAAAATGTAGTGAAATGACAATGAAAACTAAATATGTTGAAAATGTATTTAAAAATATTTTAAATGAACTTTTTTCCAACAGATAAAATTGTAAGGATAAATCTAAACTAAGAGATCATAATGAAACATAGATAAAAGTAGATATTTTATATCATTGAAACAGATTATTTTATTCATTACTAATCTTTTCCTAGACTTTAATGTTAAACATTTAATAAATAGCCATGATTTCCACTCCTGAAATTAAAATTGCCTTCCTCTCGCAATACATTCTTAAACTATTTCTAAAATTATAACTGGAAACTGAGAAAATGATAAGGCCTTGATGTCAGGGTTTTTTTTTTCTACTATTGAGGTAAAAAACCATGACACCAGATAATAGTCTGTATGAAGTATTTATGAGGTTCATCAGAAAATTTGAAACATTTTATTGTATTTATTTGGGCTTATTTTTATGGACAGCTAAGGTCCTAAAATGTCTTTTTCCTCTTTTTAACTATCTGTTTCATTGCCATTTGATCTAAATTTCCTTTATTTTTTCTTGCAGACATTTATAAAACTATATAGTTTATTAAATTTCAAACTTTAATTTAAAAATTCCTTGACCCATGCATATTTAAAGCAAAAAAATGATTTTTTCAAAATTTACTTTGATATAAACTATTATTCTGTTCCAACATATACTAGATTGCTGAATTAAAGGCACAGGCAATTTGATCTCAATTTGCAACCAGAAGTTTGGCCTAAAGATTTGTATCTTTTCATTATATTTGAGAAATTTGTAAATTTTTCTTTCTCTAATTTCAAAAGTGAATATGGTGTAGTAGGCAAGCAGCTGTTCACACTAAACTATGTTTTGTTGTTTTCATACAATGTATATTTACAATAAATGTATGCTATAAACCACAGCACTCTGTAACTGCAACCAAGTAAAAAAGTTAAGAAAAATCATAGAGCAACTGAAAAAAATGATTGAGGTGGGGTACAAAGGCCTCTTTATTTTGGCCTAACACAAGACAATTCTGAGTAACAATTTAGTTCCACACCTTTTTTGGGGAGGTCAGCTGAAGCTGTTATGGGGTGTGCTGTGCAGTTTGACCATACCCTCTGCCTAGTCCTGCTTCCGTACCCTCCCTTGCACAGGTGTTGGCCCCTAATAAACCTTGTGCACACCAGACTTCACCTGAGTCTGTTTTCCAGAGACCTCCACCTGCAACTCTCTTCTTTGTTGGCAGCTACATTGGATCAAAGGATTTTCATTTCTACCCCTGCTGTGCTTTCTGTACACGTTGCACCTATTATGCACATATACTCAATAGTGTATTATTTAGAAAAAAAGGGTTTAGTATATTAAGAAAATATTCAGTAGATTTTGAAGATATACATGTCACACTACAGTGCATATAAATTTATTTTGGTAGTTACACTATTCTCTCTTTATTCTAAGTATGCAAAGATATGCATCTCATGTCAACTTGAAACAACTATGTGTGTTAATGATTCACTTTCAGGTTGAATTATGCAACAACATTTTGTCTCTGTAAAAGTTTTAGTTTGTAATACACATAAAAGTATTGTTGAGCCATCTTGATTTTGCCGGTTACATTTTCCCGTATGATAAAATAAGAGAATGATTAATATGAAGCATATTTAAAATGGACCTCTTAATTTGAGAATTTTATATAATAATTAAGTATTGTGAAAGTATATATTGTTGTTTACTCTCACTTATAACTTAAAAAGTGTAAATTAAACAACACTAGACTGCCATTTGTTGCTCATGAAATTTGAAAGATATAAATGATAAAGTTTAGTGCTTAGGGAAATGCTCACTATATTTTTTACATTATATCTATGCATAGGATTTGCCATATTGTTTATAGAAAGCAATATGGCAAATCCTTTGAAGAGTTCTTACACAGTCATACACTTTATAAGAGTACTTCCATTCACATGGACAGAAATTAAGATAATCATTTTAAGCTAAGAAGTTTACTCTAAACACTGGATAAATTGAATACTTTGTAGTAATTAAAAATAAGCTTAAGAAGAATTTATGTTGAAACTTACTGTTATAATGGAGCATTTTAAAAGTAGTTATAAAATTTGATATTTTATGTGAAGATAACAAGTATATATTTATTATCTATTAAGTGTTGTTTATTTCTTGGTTTTTGTGTTTGGGGGCAATATTTTAATCCTTCTATATATTTTTGTTCTAATTTCCAAAGATACCTAAATAGTTAAAAACAGATAAACAAACATACAAAGCAACTTAAAAAATACAGTAACACTACAAAAATAAAAATAATTATTACATTTCTTGCATTAGTTATTCTCTGGTACCTAAAGGATGTTACAATTAAAAAGTGGGAGATGAGTTTGCTATGAAACCTCTGTTTCATAGAACTCTCAAAAGAACACATTCTTTGCAAGGATACTTAAGTATAGTTATGTTTTTTACCTGCTTAATAGCTGAAACTAATTTACTAACCACTATTGACTGCCTTTATGTCTAAGACAATTTGCTTCAGTCATTTACATCTTGGTTCTAATAATTACAAAGCACATAGGAATGAAAGCAGCAAAGAATGTAAGTAATTAGAAAACTAGTATATTGACTGTTTGGAGACATTTACTATAGTACCAGCTGTGCCTGTAATTAGCATTTAACCCTTCAGAAAAGCCACCCAACTGCTCTTGGCCACATTTTTCTCCTCTGTATAATAATGAGGTTTGAGTGGAAAATCTCTAAAATCTTCTTCAGTTGTGACAAAGCATGCATGGTTTTAAAAGAGCATTTGGAATGGAAGGGTGAGGTTGAATATTCTGAACTTGTAGAGTATGTATAGAAATCTCTTAGCTATGTGTAAGCTCCATTATCTTTTTGGTGGTGGTGTTGTTAGTAACTAGAAGCTGAAGTTAGGTTTCCCTCAAAATTAGAGTGAAGAAAAAAATGAAGAAAAGCTCTGCTTCTATGGATTACAGGTGTTTTGTTTATGATTTTGTTTTATTCTGAGGGGATTAATAGTAGAAACATGAGGGAGATATCTCAACTACCTGAGACACTTATTTTCATAAAATAGTGCAATTTCTATGAATTTGAGGAGACTTACCAAAAAAAAGAAGAAAAACCCTAAATGATAAAAAAAAAAAAAGGTGTTGTGTATACTGTGAACTTTTTTCAGGACTCAATGATGTGAAACTGTGTCCTAAATAAGGAAATAATAAAGATATGCTTTTTGTCAAAATAAGTAATTTTGTTGAAGGAAGCTGTCTGAACATCAAAAAATAATTTTTTACTTTGAAATCTACTTTGAAAATTTAGCCAACAGGTCAAGTGTAGAAATAGCTAAGTCTTCTGGGTCAAAATCAAAGTCATTTCTCAAGGGAAAATGATGTTGAACAAAAGATGTGTGTGTACAAACTACGCTTCCTACTATGGAGATAATACAAAAGGAAGTTTGAGCTTATCAGGCTGAACAACCTAAGAAGCTGTTAATAAAAAGCCATATTATTCCAATTTTTAAAATGACTTTCTGAGAGAGTAATTTTGTTTACATTTCATGAGCCAGTGGAACTCTGCCATGTTGGGTATAGTGCTCAGGAAATTTCTGAGATGTGCTCACAATAAAGGAAACCCATTTTCAAAAGATAAAAATGAGACAACTGGAGATATGTGCCTTGTGCTGTGAAGCAATGTGAAATACTTTGGCCCCTAAAATTGAATGCAAGTCTAAACAGGTCTTTTTACTTCCAGTTTGGAGAAAATACGGGAAAAATAGAAACATGAAATGCTGTACCTTCAGGAAGTAATCAGTCAAATGCAGAATACCAGACATTTTAGGAGAACTGACCTCATTTTTTCAAAAGCAAATGTCAGTGTAAAAAAAGGAGATGGGAGGGCTTCCCTGGTGGCACAGTTGTTGAGAGTCAGCCTGCCGATGCAGGGGACACGGGTTCGTGCCCTGGTCCGGGAAGATCCCACATGCCGCAGAGTGGCTGGGCCCATGAGCCATGGCAGCTGAGCCTGCATGTCCGGAGCCTGTGCTCCACAATGGGAGAGGCCACAACAGTGAGAGGCCTGTGTACCACAAAAAAAAAAAAAAAAGGGAGATGGGAGTATGAATGTTCTAGATTAAAAGAGATATAAAGACACAGATGTAGAGAACAAACGTGTAGACACCAAGGGGGGAAAATGGTAGGCAGTGTGGTGGTGGGATGAATTGGGAGATTGGGATTGACATATATACACTAATATGTATAAAATGAATAACTAATAAGAACCTGCTGTATAAAAAAATAAATAAAATAAAATTCAAAAAAATAAAATAAGAGATATAGAAGATGTAACAACCAAATAAAATGAGTGTGTGTAGATTAGATTCTGATTTGAATAAGTCAACTTTAATAAATTAGAGAAAGCTGACTGGCTGTTAGATGATATTCAAGTATTTTGGGTAATTGTGTTAAATATGATAATGATATCGTGACTATGAAAAGCTGTTAATTATTAGATGCACATTGGCTTATTTGATGATGAGATAATATGATGTCCTGGAATTGCTTTAAAATACTGCACTAAAAAGGGGATAGTGGATAGATGAACCGAGTGTAATAGAGTGTGTATCGTTGTTGATGGTTAGTGATGGGAATATGGATATATTGATTTCTCTACTTTTTTACATTTGAATACTTTCTATATAAAGCTCAGAGTCAGAGTAAACAGACACAACATTTATATCCTAACTACAAAATCCAAAAATAATTATACTAAAGTATTAAAAGACATATGACTCAAAGTGGGAGAGAACTAGAAAGATACCCCAGAAGAAAAGGTATCTCAACAAAATTCCGAAGGATGGAATGTGCTTGTGTGTGGATGTGTATATCTATATCTATTGATGGATGAAGGAAACCTAGAATGTTATTGTGGTTGTCTTCATTATGACTTCTATGTTACCCAGGAAGTAAGAGGTGAAGTAATTAAGCATGAGATGGTAGGCAGGAACTTAGTTGAAAATTTGAAGAAAGTAGATAATATTTCCAACTATTTCTGTGAAAAAAATAGAAGTCTTGTATCAATAGAATCAATAGAAAAACACTGTTCCCTTGGTTTACAGATTTGTAAGCTAGAACTGAAGCCAATGGCCTTAAAAATGTAGTATTGTTAGCATAAATAGGTGTGTGACTTTTTTTTTTTTTCATTGAAGTATTCAGCACACTTGATGATGCTGTGGAATTTCAGCATTCCATTAGATCAGGAATGAGTTTTAGCCAGAGGGCATAATGGAAATTTAATTTTAAGGGGTAAGGACATTTAGTATATTGGCAGGAAAGTGATAGAAATGATAGGCTCAGAACCTAAACTCTGTAGGGAATAAAATGAAGATAGAAAATGGCTGGTGACTAAGAAACTCCAAGGGTCATCAAACTAGAGGCATTTACGAGGTCAAGACCTGGCGTGCTTGAAGTAACAAAATAATCAAGTTGTACAGGTGTGGTTCAAAACTCTGAGGTGTCTGATTTGTTGTTTTAGTGGTTTTGTAGTTCTGGATAATGACAAATGGATTAAAATGTTGTGTTAACAAAAGTATCTCTAGTTATTTCTGGGTTAGGTGTTGTTAATTATTCATGAAGCTATGTTAATAATTTAATTTCTTACCAATTGCTTTGTTATATATCTCCCAAACCTTCAAATTTTTAAAATGTATTTTTTATACATGCATTAATTATATGATCTCATTGTAGGGAATTCAAAAATACAGAGAAGTTGAAAATACATTAAATGTCATATATAGGCTATCCCAAAAAGAAAATTGTGTTTATTAATTAGTTATATTTAATTTGAGTCCTTTTATGTTGTTTTACAAGCATTTTTAAACAAACAGAATTAATAATTAATACTATTAAAGATTAGTATCTTTCATTTTCAGAAAACCTTACATTATGAGATGTCATTGAATGATCTTCAAAAATCTAATTGTTAAGAGCTATGTAAATTTCTGCAATGATTATTTTTGTCAACATTTCTAATTATTTCCTTAGCTTTAAATGTAGGGTTTTTAGATAAAGCTGATTCTGATTTATTTCCCAAAGACTTTGTGTTTTTTTATCTCATCCACAGTAAAGCATTAGATATTTTTTCAATCTGTAATTACTTTTTCAACTAAAATTGATTAAAACTGAGAATGATTTTCATATTAGTTCTTTAAAAACTTTGACAGATGAAAAGTAATTACAATATAAAAAATTACTTTGTTTTATAAATATCAGAATTGGTTTCCTTAGCAGTGTAATAAAAAATATATACAGATTGTTGCTTTGAAGATGTGCTGAAATTTATGTCTGCTTTCTCTTTCTGTAAAAAAAAAAAGAAGTCTTTTTGCCGATCAGTAAAAAGAAAAAGTTTCAAATAAAATACAGAAAAAAAGGACTTTGGTTAACATTTAAGATCAGAACCCAGACAAAAAGAAATGTTTGGTTAGAATGAAAATGTTATTTTTTACCATGGAAATGGAGAAAGAAGATGGGAGATGGGAAAATTGTCTGATCTCCTCATTGGGTTGAAGGATATTATACTTGATCAAGCAAATAAATTATCTAAAAATACTATTTAAAAATATAAACACAAAAAATTATAATATAACTGACACTAAATGATTAGTGGAAAAAATGGAAAGACATGGACCATGGAGAAAGAAGGAACATAAATATCTACATTAGGAAATAAAATTTTTTAACAAATAGAAGATTTGGGGTACAAATATAAAGTTATATAGTTAATTACTAGAGCAAAAATTATTAACATAAACACACACCACACTCAAAGCAAAAATGCAGAAAAAATAAAAATTATATAAAAATACATATAGAAAGCAAAACAATTGTAGTAGTACAGAATTGGTACACATTTATTATATCAATAAATACAATGGGTAAAAAATATCTGCTAACATAGTTCAAAGGAATTAAGATTAAAATCTGTGACTATGCTCTATGTAAGACACACAGGTAAACAAAGTGAATATTACTGCTTGAAAAAAAATTAAGCATAAAATTATACCTGAAGATATAAATTTAAAAAGAGTGAAACTGGTAGTTAGAATAATCAAAAAGTTGAAAAAAGTGAACCCATATTATCGAGTAATGCAGAAGACCACTTAAAATGCCTGTAATTTTAAATTAATATGTATACCTACACACCATATAAGGTAGCATCAATTTTATAATCTTAAAACCATAGCAAAATGTAGTTTAATGAAATGTATTCTACACAATATAAAAAAAGCCAGGCAACCTCATTATCCTTGAGGAAAGAAGGAAAAATCAAATTTTTTCTTGATTAAGGAAAAAACTTTCAGTATGAGAAGCAATGGGTACAAAATTATAACATTTTCTTAAAAGAGTGAAAAAATATGTATGTGATGACAGGGGTGGGGGAAATGTGTGTGTATCTGGAAAGATAACACAAAAATATTATTCCATTTATTTACCACGGAGTGATCTCAATGGCTGAAAGACTGGTATTAAAAATAATTTTTTTATAAAAAACTATTGTAGTTTTTTAACTTGAAGTTATCTGAACAATGTTGCTAGTCAGTATATTAAAAATAATTGGGACAATACAATTTATTTGGACTTTATTTTATTGTTTTCCAGTTTATTGAGATATAATATATTTATTGAGATATAGTTGACCTACAGCACTATATAAGTTTAAGGTTTACAGCATAATAATTTGACTTACATACATAATGAAATGATTACTACAATAAGTTTAGTGAACATCCATCATCTCAAAGAGTTACAAAATAAAAGAAAAAGAAAAACAATACTTTTCCTTGTGATGAGAACTCTTAGGGTTTACTCTCTTAACAACTTTCATATATAACATACAGTCGTGTTCATTTTATTAACCATGTTGTACAGTACATCCTTAGTACTTATTTATATTATAACTGGAAATTGTACCTTTTGACCACCTTGCATTTTATAACTAGGTTATACAGTTCTAGATATATTATGCCTTTGCTTATCTTAATTGATCTAGCATTTAAACTCATTTCAAAATGTCAAATAAAACTTTATCATTTAATGTGAAATGTTGGAAATAACTAAATTTCTATCCTAGAGGAAATAAATAATTGTTTTATAAGAAAAGGTCCATAGACACTTTTGGAATGGTGTGGAAATATTACTGCAACTGGTCATGGAAAATATGCTTTTTAAATTATATACCAAAAGATATTTACTACATATTGCATATACAATGGAAAGTATATTTTATATTACTTATTTAGCACCTTTTAGCTAAAAAGGGGGACATTTTCAATTATTGTATTTGGAGATTAAGATGTTTATAATGATATTTCAAAATCTATTATTTATGAATTTTTAAAATTAAGGTATAATTGAATTATAATGTGTTCATTACTGCTGTACAGTGCATGCTACTGTATAGCACAGGGAACTATATTCAATATCCTGTGATAAATCATAATGGAAAAGAATATGAAAATGAATGTATATATATGTATAACTGAGTCACTTTGCTGTACAGTAGTAATTAACACAACATTGTAATTCAATTATACTTTAATTTTAAAAATTCATAAATAATAGAGTTTGAAATATCTATGAATATTTTAATTACATTTCAGGTATAACCATAATATTTAAATTTTATTCATTGGCTCTTAGATTTCATTAAAATCACTAAAGGTCTTATAGCCATGGTTTCCAAAGATAGGTAGTCTTGTTTAATTTTTCTAAGAAAAATTTTGAAGTGAGTGGAGATCATAGTAAAATGATAATTTAGTTGACAAAGAATGTCACTGTGATAGTTGTAAGAGATTACTAATATCCACCCCTTGTTTTGGTTATCCAGTCATTTTATTGAAACATGGAGTTGTAAATGTTACATAACATATGTAAATGTTATGACTTTTGGTTCTTCATTTTGGAGTTTATTATTAAGACATGAGGGAAAATAGAAAAGAGAGTTATTCATATGGCAAAAAATATCGTGTTTTTAAACCTTGAAATGGTTTGTTAGTAGGTTTTAACATGAAGGTCTTGCTTATAACACAAAACAAAATGCTTTATTTGGACTGTACAGATAGTTATGCATCCTCATTGAAACATCTGGCTTTAATTTTCACTGTAAAATCTTTATATATTGACAACACAAAAACATCTGTTAGCCCTGTGTTGATCTTTGAGGTCATGCTCACTCATCAATGCTAAACCCTGTCACCAGTAGCATCCTTGAGTTAAGCGAACACTTATTTTGGAAAAAAAAGATAAATTACCATACCTTCTGTACCAAAAGCACTTGTTAAGCAAATTAAAACTTTCAAAAGAGGTTTGTATTCCATCCCAGCTGTCACATTTATAATCAAAATATTAAAACTGAGAGATTTTTAGAGAGTGTCCAATTACCCATCCAAAACAATTTAACCTTTCCTGTAACAGCATTAATTAAAGGTATTAACCTAGAGATTATCTTGCCTAAAGTTTCTGTCTGTTACATTGTCTTTTCCAGAGAAACATAGCTAAAATTACCTCTCTCTTGTGATATATGTTTTGGCCCATTTCTGTTATTTTGAGCAAATCAACCTTTCTATGTAGACAGATTTCAGAAGAAGTTTATGCACAAGTCAAAGACCATTAACAAAGACAATTTGAAACCAAAACAACCCAGTTGTTTCTCAGGTGGTTTGGCACAGGACTCTGCCAAATAGAGGAGAACTAATTATCTTGGAGAAGGGTAGTGATAACATCTGGGCTGAATTAAGAACTTTAGTAATTTTATGCCTTAGAAAATGTTATGAATTTGTTATTTAAAATGAAAGTAGAACTACATCATAAAATAAAATTTAAAGCTTATCCGAAACATACATAGACACACACATTGATATTTAACTTGCACTTTTGGACTAAAATGAGTGTGCTGTCAACAAAAATATAATGGATTATATTATATATATATATATATATATATATATATATATATATATATATATATATATATATAAAATATCCTAAAATCTAGATTTCAATTGTGCTTGGCATAATTCAGGTGCCATTAAAGAAATATGTTACAGATGGAGAGGTTTTAGGGTTGGGAGATTTTCAAAATCTTTATTGCTGGCATAGGACTACTTAGTTACAGTCTTGCCCACAGCTGTCTAGTACTTGCCCAGGAAGCAGGTGCTTTTTTTAGGCTATATAGCTGACATCCATAATCAGGTTTGCTGATTGGTGGTGATTCATTATAATTTCTCATTCTGAAAGGAAATCAAGCTGAAATCAACGAAGCAATGGCTGACAATTCTCCTCTAAAAGCTAGTCATCCTCAGAAGACTCTGTGATTGTTATTTCCTCACTTTCTAAAACAGTATAAGTTCTGGAATATTGCAAAGACCATTTAGAATAAACTCTAAAATATTTTAACACTAGAGTAAGTTTCTTTTTTACAGGTTCAATTTTTACTTTATAGCCATCAGCAAGCATTTATTCTGTGTTATCTACAGATTCATACTGATTAAAATACCTTTACAGTATAATGATAAAATTATATGTACAAAGGATTGAAAACTGAAAATATTATGCAAATATCAAAATTGCTATTAAAACACATAAGTGGAACATGCAAGTGTGTATATATTTTGACTTGAGAAGCACCAATAGGGCTGAACTTTCATCTCTAAAATATCTCATTCTGCTCAGTTGAAATAAACACTCTTAGATGAATTCTTCAACATTTATAAGCCATGTTTGCCTGTTTACATCAATTTTTCCATAAGAAAATTCTTGAGAGACGAGACTATCTTGCTCACATTCATGTCCATAGCATTTCACTCCATTTCTGACTGATGGTTGACTCTTGATAGATACCTGCTGAATGGTAAATAAATTGTCATTTTTTCAAAAGATTTCTGTTTAACAGCTTTGAGGTTCTTTGCATTTTCATTTGCAATCAGTTATTTTATATTAGATTGACTTTCTTTATGGGCAGAAATGAGCCTCTGACTCAGTTTTTCAAAGGACAATCTGGAAAACTATTTAGAAAAACTCACACCACGTGAGGTGCAAAAGGATCAACCATGAGTTGCTTGGGGAAACTCAAAGCTGTAACCACCACAGGAAAAGTGGCAGGTGGGGAGTGAGGACAATGCATGTTCAGTGACATCCACCTCCTGGAAATGCTTGATAGTAGCTTAAGGTTTGTTATACTCTGCAGAACAATCAGTACTAACAAGGTTTTATATATCCATGTCCTTTTAATGGAAGAGTGGCATAGCTGAGGAAACTTCCTTAATGAGCAAGTGTTTGCTAGGTCTATTACTGTTTGCATTATTTTTAACCCATCAGAGTCAATATTCCCACTGCTATTTTATATTATCATTAGTTCAGCAGAATATTGATGCTATTTCCTACCTAAGAGTATGAATAGGTGCTACATCATCAACGCCAGTTATCTTGCGGTTTGAATTGGTTTCCTTGACAATTTCTTTAGGCCTAGTTCCCTCTGCTTGGAAATGTTTCTAGATCAATACATTTCTGTCTGTCGGTACATTTCTGTATTTATCACTCCATCTACCTCTCTAACTTACTCCTGCTCTCCAAGTTATTCAGCCCCTAGTCTGAGCTTAAACTGCAGAGAGCAGAAACACATTGCCAGCCATTTATTAATTCTCAGTCTAGCGTGACACCACCAATTTACTTGTCTTCACCTTGACCTTTGGTTCATAGCCATGTTTTGGGAGTGAAACTTTAATCCTAGTAACTCAGTCTTCTAATGATAAAATAATGGAGTTTTAGGATGAAAATTTCTTGTTTAGAAGGAAAATCTTTCTTAAGTTACTTATCTTTCTCTAAAGATTTTGTTCTTGTACTGATTTTTCATTGTTTTTATGCCTTATTTTCTGTTGTCTTCTTTCTCATGAAATTGCCTGGTAAGTTTCCTTTTCCTATGCTACCAGTCTTCTGAGAGAAGTTATCTCCAACTCTTAAAAGACCTGGTAACTCTAGCCAGGGGACACTTTGGCCAAGGTCTACTTTAGTTTATTTCACTTAACTAGACTACAATTCTGACATCTTTAATTCTATTCATACAATTAATTCAGTAAAACTATTTGCAATTAATGATTAGCAAACACACAAATAGCCAAGACATGAGACAATTACAGCAAAAGATACAATTGTCATTTAAAACCCATTCTATGCATATAATTTCCAAATGTGAACGTTATCTTAAAACATCAAAAATATTGTGTGCATTTTTTTTAAATAAAATATCTTCAGGAATTTTGTCTTGGGCTTTTATAAATATAGAAATAGTCCACCCAATATGAGGTAAGTGATTTCTTTTCATCGAAGGTTAGCAAAATGATCTAAAGGTGTAGTTTTTTACTTTGATTTTCCCCTTCCAGGGAGAAAAATAGACTAAAATAACATAATAAAGTTCTTTCAAATTATTCTTACCAAAATTCCCCTCAAAATAATACTTCTTAGGAATTCAGAAGTCGTTTAAACTTTACTATTAGCAGTTTTTGAGAGACTGCCTTTATCTTCCCTTTAATCTCTCTCCTTTTAAGATGTTATTCCTCCTTTGTGATTTTACCTTCCTACTTTATCTTGAATTGGTATGTAGTTGGCAATTTTTATACATAAGGGCAATAAGAAAGAAGTTAAAAATTCAAAGAAATGAGAAAAGATAGTGCAAGGAAATTTGGACAGTTATATTGGATTGAAACTTAAGACCATACAAATATATGAGACTTCTATAGTAATTTTATAATCATAATATTTCTATTCCCATGTTTAAATGGTTGACCACCTTGCATGGTACCCATATTTCCCCCTAACTTTATTGAGACATAATTGACATATGACACCATGTAAGCTTAAAGTGTATAGCCTGATGATTTGATATATTTATTTATTGTAAAATGATTACCATGATAAAGTTACGAAGCACATTCGTCACCTCACATAATTAAAATCTGTGTGGGTGTGTTTGTGGCAAGAACTTTAAAGATCTGTTCTCATAGCAATTTTCAAGCATATAATACAGTATTATTAATTACAGTCAAAACACTGATTATTAAATACCCAGAATTTATTCATCTTATTACTGGAAGTTTGTATCCTTTGACAAACATCTATTTCTCTCAAACACCAGCCACTGGAAGTCACCATTCTACTCTCTGTTTCCATATGTGTCTTTTTTTTTTCAGATTCCACATATATGTGAAATCATGCAGTATTTGCTTTTCTCTCACTGACATTTCACTTAGCATAATACCCTTAAGTTTCATGTTATCACAAATAGCAGGATTTCCTTATTTTTAAGGCTGAATGATATTCCATTGTGTATATCTACTACCTTTTCTTTATCCATTTATTTGCTGATGGACATTTAGGTAGTTTTCATATCTTAGCTATTGTGAAAAATACTGCATGGGGGCGCAGATAACTCTTTAAGATAGTGATTTCATTTTCTTCAGATATATAATCAGATGTGGGATTGCTGGATTATATGGTAGCTCTAATTTCAATTTTTTGAGGAAGCTCCATACTGTTTTCCATAGTGATTATGCCAATTTACATTCCCACCAACAGTGCACCGTTGTTCCCTTTGTTCCCCATCCTTAATCAACCCTTGTTACTTCTTGCTTTTTTGATAATAGCCATTGTAACAAGTGTGAGGTGATATCTCATTGTGGTTTTGATTTTGAATTTCCCTGCTGATTAGTAATATGAGCATCTTTTCATGTATTTGTTGGCCATTTGTATTTGTTCTTTGGAAAAATGTTGATTCGGTGCCTCTGCCCATTTTTGAATTGGTTTTTTTGTTGTTATTGATTAGTATGAGTTTTTCATATATTTTAAATATTAGTCCCTTATCAGATATATGGTTTGAAAATATTTTCTCCCATTCCATAGATTGCCTCTTTATTCCCTTGATTTTCTTTTGCTGTGAGAAACTTTTTAGTTTGATGTAGTCCCACTTATTTACTTTTGTTTTTATTGTTGGTGTTTTTGGTGTCATAACCAAAAAACCATTGCTAAGACCAATGTCAAAGAGGTTTATTGCTATGTTTTCAAAAAAAGTCATGTACCACAATGTTGATTGCAGCACTATTTACAATAGCCAGGACGTGGAAGCAACCTAAGTGTCCTTCGACAGAAGAATGGATAAAGAAGATGTGGCCCATAGATACAATGGAATATTAGTCAACCATAAAAAGAAATGAAATTGAGTTATTTTTAGTGAGGTGGATGGACCTAGAGTCTGTCATTAAGAGTAAAGTAAGTCAGAAAGAGAAAAACAAATACCCTATGCCAACACATATATGTGGAATAAAAAAAAAAAATTGTTCTGATGAACCTAGGGGCAGGACAGGAATAAAGACACAGACATAGAGAATGGACTTGAGGACACAGAGAAGGGGAAGGGTAAGCTGGGACAAAGTGAGAGAGTAACAGTGACATATATACACTACCAAATGTAAAATAGTAGCTAGGGGGATACAGCTGCATAGCACAGGGAGATCAGCTCGGTGCTTTGCAACCACTTAGAGGGGTGGGATAAGGAGGGTGGGAGGGAGGCACAAGAGGGAGGGGATATGTGGATATACATATGCATATAGCTGATTCACTTTGTTATACAGCAGCCACTAATGCAACATTGTAAAGCAATTATACTCCAACAAAGATGCTAAAAAAAATAAAACAAAACACAGGCACATTTTAATCCCTGGAATCTGTGAATATGACACCTTACATAGCAAGGGGAATTAAGGCAGCAAGTAGAATTAAATTTGCTAATCAGCCTACCATAAAATAGGAAGGTTATTCAGGATTATTTGGGTGGGCAAAATGGATCATTAAAAGTGAAAGAGGAAGACAGAAAAGGAGGTCAGAGATAATTTGATGTGACAAGGATTCAACCTGCCACTGCTGACTTTGAAGTCAGAGTAGGGCCAAGAGCCAGTGAATGCAGGCATCCTGGAGAAGCTGGAAAAGGCAAGGAACTTGCCTCTCCCTAGAGTCTTCAGAAGAATGCAGCATTGCCAACAGCTTGATTTTGGCTCTGTGAGACCTGTAGAAGGTGTCTTACCTACTAATCTGCAAGATAATACATTTGTCTTGTTTTATGCCACTAAGTTTGTGCTAATATTTTATAGTGGTGATAGGGAACTAATGTAGTAAGTCTCCTACATACGAACTTTCAAGTTGCGAACTTTCAAAGATGCCAATGTGTGTTCGCGTGTCCAATCACGTGTGTGGCGTACATTGTCACGTGCACGCATCCTGTACAAGTGGTTGTAGGTTTGTGTACTTTACTGTACAGTACTGTATAGAGTACAGTAGTACAGTATCTTTATTTCAAGCTATATCTGCAAGAGGACTACTTCATTGAACTCCTTGATGTGCAACACAAGGGGCTTACCAATGAAGACCTGATGGAATTGAAGGCCCAGAGAAAGGACAAAGAGAGATAAGAGGAAGAAGAAGTAACTGAAGAACTGAAAAGATTCACGATGCAGGAAATGGCAAGGGGATTTTCTTTATCTGAGGAAGCACTGTTAGTTTTTGAGGCACAGGACCCAAACGTAGAATGGTAAACGAAGGTTGCAGCAGCTGTTCAGAATACGATCCAGTGCTACCCTGTCATCTATTTTGAGAAAAAAAGAGCTACTCAGACATCACTGGATCATTTTTTCAAGAGGGTAGATAGAATTGAATCCAGCAAGGAACCAGAACCTGTGCCGTCAACGTCAGGCGTGAGTGAAACTGCAGCTTGTCCTCCGTCTCCTATTGTTGATGATCCTTCAGCTCTACCATCTCCCACCTCCTCTCCCTCCTCCAGTCAATAACTCTTCTTGCCTGTTCACTCTATGCCAGCCCCTGGATGCCAGATGTTGTACCGTACTACTGTACTTTTCAAGGTGCTGTACTGTAAGATTAAAAATGTTTACTTTATATTTTGTGTTTGTTTGTTTTTTATGTATTATTTGTGTGAAAAGTATAATAAACCCATTACAGTACAGTACTATATAGCCGATTGTGTTAGTTGGGTACCTAGGATAACTTTGTTGGACTTACGAACAAATTGGACTTACGAATGTGCTCTTGGAACCTAACTGGTTTGCATGTAGGGGAAGTAATGTACAGTGAATTGGGCGAGGAAGTTCAGTTCAGCTTCTTTCCCTTCCTCTTCCTGCCTGCAGAAAAGGTTCTTCATGGTCTGCTCATTACTATGTTTTCTTTTTAGCCAAGCAGGATCTTCCCCAGAAAGCAGAGACCTCTTTGTCTAAGATTGGATAAGGTTCTTCAATTCAGTGTCAGAAAGAAAGTTATTTTGACCAGATAAGTTAAAGCTACCTTCACTAAGCAACAGTATCTAGTAAATCTTTTAAAATACTCACTTGTCTATATATTGTTTCCCAACTTGAGAGAGTAAGAATTAAGAGATATCATTTATTAATCCCTTAAATGTAAGAAAAAGTCTTTTTGTAGTACCTCATACGAGGGGTTTTTCCCCTCACAGTTGCTCTGCCACTGGGTATTAGTGACAACACTAGTGAGACTAAGAGAGACACAGCTGCACAGTGAGGAAGGAATAAAAGCTAAATAATTGAAAGTAGTGAGTTTAGACAATTTTTTACAAAGGTCACTTGTGCAGAGATTTCTTTAAAGACCAGAAATTTGTACATGAATGATTCAGGCTAAGGAAAAGGGTAAAATAAAATTTCTTATAAAATATGTAAATAAACTATTCAAAAAATTTTAACAAGCAGTAAGAAGTTTTAAAAAATGTTAATGTTAGAAATTAATTGTAACCTAATTTTAAATGTTTTATAATACCAAGTTGTTGTTTTGTATGCCAAGGTCAAATAGTCCCATGTACTTAATGGGTTGACTTGAATCAAAAGCTTACAATCTAAATGACTTTCTCACTACAGGATTCTTCCTTATGACATTTTTTGTATTTAAGTCAGTATCCTCCAATAATAAATTAAATTAGCACTTCCTTTACCATAGTAACCTAGTAGTGTGACATGTAATGGTGCAGCTTCTTGAACAATACACAGGAGGAGAAGTAATTAACTGGTGAAATGTCTGTGCGTGTAGAATCCAGGCAAGGGCAGACTAGCCTGACCTAGAAACAGCAGGCAGGGAATTAGCCCGTTACAATCCTAGCAAGCAGGAGTGAAGCCAACAGTGCAAGGGAACCAGGTGAGAAAGGACACTGCCTTGCTTTTCAGACATAATGTTGTACCTTCCCTATAGTGTCATGCTTGTGGTAACACAGCCTAAAGAATGCTCTCTGCTGATTCTGGAAATATTCATTCACTTTAGTGCCATTCATAAGGAGTCTAGCTGACAGAAAATTGTTAATATCATATATTTAGTCATTAAGTGAAATAATATTATTCTCCTTGAGCAGGGAAAAGTATGATTAAAGTTTTATTTTTTGTTTCTTTTATAAGTAAGAATATGATGGAAAAATGAGGACAAACATAGCTGTTATTGTAATGTTTTTGTAATGAGTGATGTTTCACCTGAAAAAAAATTTTTTTAAGAATCAAATTATTTCATATGGTCAGAAAGCAAGACTAATTTTAAATAATTGTTCACCACCACTAGCCTCTGGTGAATAATGCTTTAAGCCAGGTAGTAAAGAATGTCTCATTTAAGGTTTGACTATCTCTGTACTTCCTGTTAGGAGAATGGTTATAAATCATTTTTATCATATAGTAAATTTGGACTATTTTATTTACAAGGTTGTTTTCAATCATGCAGATACTCTAACAGGATAAAATAATCCAGAGCAGGAAGCCAGATCTAGTTCTCAGCATATGAAAAAAAAATTGCATGGGGATCTAATAACTTTCTGAATAGAAGAATTCAGTGTTTCATTTGTTTTTTAAATAAGAGGCATAAGAAGGCATTAAAGGAAGCAAGTCCAAATGCAAATGATGTGGCATGTCCAGCTCCATTTTATCATCCGTATATTATGAAGAAAGAAATGCACTTGGCAAAGAAGAAGCAGCCCGTTTCTTTGGTCCTCTCTATATTTCAATGCAAATGAGATATATCATTTACTCCTGACTTGACAAGCCTTTCTCTCCCTTTCTAAGTAAAGTCATGTGAGGCACAGTCTAAAGAGGACATCAGTATAACTTTACAGCTGTGTGAGCTCAGGGCATTAATCAATGCAGAGGCACAGAGAAAAGAACATGTGTTTAATAGCTTGAATTTCTTCTTTTCCTTCTAGGGGCATTATGTTTCCTAAGTATGAAAGGAAAAGCCCTGAGATATACAATTGTGATATCCAAATGTGGACAGCTTTTATTCTGGTTCTTTAAAATACACACTGTTCTTCCCTCCTCATTATTTGCTTATGTGACTGAATGGAAATGTACTTTTAAAATTTTTCCTATGACTGATTATTTGACCTTTAGGAATGGGTGGGAAATATAATTTATGTCTAATATAGAGTCAGAAATAACTCACATTTAATATTCAGGGTCAAGTCTTTCTATTTCTATCTTTTTTAAAAAGACAAGCTACATAGGTGACTATACAATGATCTCTTAAAAAATGCATTTTCATTAGTTAGCCATTCAAACAGAAAGATAAGAAATTTTAGTGTGTTTCCAGTATAATAAGTGCTTCCTCTCTTGACCCCTCCCTTGTTCGTCATGTCTAAGACAAGAAGCAATACTGTCAGAGCAACAACCACTGCCAATTCTTTAGCTGTTGTATGCGATGGATGTTGTCAGCTTTTAACGGCAGGGGATAGGATTGTGCTGCAGTAAAACAATTCACAGCATATATAATTGTTGGTAACTATTGTGCAAATGCTTTCCAGAAAGATATTTTTATTTTTTAAATTTTTGTATTTTATTTTTTATAAATTTATTTATTTATTTTTGGCTGTGTTGGGTCTTCCTTTCTGTGCGAGGGCTTTCTCTAGTTACGGCAAGCGGGGGCCACTCTTCATCGTGGTGCGCGGGCCTCTCACTGTTGCAGCCTCTCTTGTTGCGGAGCACAGGCTCCAGACGTGCAGGCTCAGTAGCTGTGGAGCACGGGCTTAGTTGCTCTGTGGCATGTGGGATCTTCCCAGACCAGGGCTCGAACCCGTGTCCCCTGCATTGGCAGGCAGATTCTCAACCATTGCACCACCAGGGAAGCCCCAGAAAGATATTTTTAAAAAAAACATAACTGTCATGGTCAGCTAACTACCTACCAAGAGTCATTAAGCCCCTCTTTGCTAAGAGGACCCCTCATTGTGTTCTAAGTTAGAAATACTAATTTTCTCAGTCTTCCTTGTAGTATGGATAGCCATGTCATTGAGGGATTCAATGATATTTAAGGGAAAAGCTGCAGTAAGAGTTCTTGGGAAAGTTTTTCCTTACTTGATAGAAGTGGTAGGTGCAATGCTTGCTGACTTAGGTCTTTCCCCTCCCTCCTTCTAGGAAATATTTGTGTGATACTTGCAAGTCCAGTTGCCATTTTGTGATTATGGAGTGACAAATATGATGTACAATTTAACACCCTAAGGATGATCAAAACATGTTTGTTGAAAAAAATGTTAGTGTAATAGAATCTTTCTCCAATTTTAATATTTGACGACTGATAGCTTTCAAGTCCCTCTATTCTCTCTTCCTCTTAAGCCTAAATCTGGGAAAGTTGATTAGAAATACTAAGTGCTCCCCACTTTGACACTAAAGAGCATTTTAAACCACTTAAGCCATGGCACATGCATACACAGGAAATCTCACCCTAGCCTCACTCTTCATCCATAAGAAAATACAGTCCAGTCTTACCCTATTGTCTCTAGCCATTTACAGATCTGCTTGGGAGCCTGCCTTGCTGGCAGGCTAGAGAGGACAACATTAAGGTATATCCATAAACCATCAAAACATGGGATACAGGGGAAGAAACACATCCTGAAATAGAAGTCCACAGTTTGATCTAATTGGAAATCCAGATATTTGCAAAAAGAATTTGTGATAAAGGTAAAATGGGGCTGGTTGACTTGGACCTCTAGAACATAGGTTCTAAATTAATTTAACATCTGCTGAAAAGCACCAATTAGGAAACTTTAATAGACTTAATCAATACTAGATCTCAAATTAGAGTTAAGCTTGGGAATTCCATTATATTTAAACTAGGTATTCCCTATACTCTTAGGAAATTTAGCAAACATAAAATACAGGGCAAAACCAGGAATGTTTTACCTTATCCATGAGAACTATTGCCTTGCTTAAATTCTCCATAATCATAGCACCTATTGCCCTAAAATATCCCATAGTAGGCATGAATACTCTTACTCAATAAAAGTAATGTCTTTTGTACTTACAATTAGCCTGACAAAGAAATCTTTCATGAACCTCCATTCCTGATTAATATGGCTAATATAAATGAATATAAATTAAAACAGTATCTTCAAGGATTGTAACACAAGGCCTTTTTAGATGAGGTTATTATGCACACTGCTCCTCCCTTTAACAATCACGTTTGACTTGTCCTTAAATTTGAAAAGAAAGATTACCACAACTTCAATGCTGTGGCTCCAACCATTAAAGCCCTCATACCCAATATTATTGAAATTACTGCCTTCATCCAATCAGCAAACTATAAATCCTCTGCAGTCACAGATTTGGTGAATATATTATGTTCAGTGCCTATTTTAATAGGCTCTCTGCTGCAGTTTGCCTTTATCTTGTAAAAAAGCACAGTGTACCTTTACTCTGCTGGGTTATCTCAACAGCCCTGCCATCACCCACAATCTTTGCAAACAACCTTAATTATATCCAATATTCTCCTGTAGCACAGGTATAATATTGCATTGATGTCATCCTCCAAGGAAATTCACTTCACACACTAATTAAAGACATGCAGATACTCACAAAACAGTTCACATAAAGGAGATGGCTCATTGTCCCACACATAGTTTGCATAGTAAAAGGCCCCACACCCAGCTAAGTTTGTGAAAATTGTTTGTTCCACCAAAGACCACTGAATCTCTGACATTATAAATGCACAGCTATTGACCTTCTCGGTACCCACAATATTAAAGCAAGACCAACACATTTTAGGACTTTTTGGATTCTGAAGGCAACATATTCCTTGTTTACAAATTTTACTTAAGCCTGTTATGATATTACTTGCAAATTTGTTACATTGGATGGGACCCCGTGCCAAAATTCTCTAGAATCTGTCCAAATTGCAATACAGCAGGCACTCTCATTAATGATCCCAGAGACTCCTTCATAATAGAGGCTTTAGCAACCTACTATCATTCCTCCTGGAGTCTCTCAACCACCCATGATTGTAATTAATGCCCATGGACTTCTGGTACATGAAACTGTCTTCCTTAGTACCACACTATATGCCATTATATTGATTGCTGGCTACACACTGGATTGTTCTGGAAATAAAATATCTCATTGGCCCTGCACTTATGACCCTTGTTACATAGTTTCCCATTATGTCTTGGGTTACAGAAACAGTACCCACAAGCTTGGCATAGCCACCAAGGTCTCCTTGCTAAGACAGAAATTGTACCTACAGAATAAAGCCAAACCCAGATCTCCTGGCATATCCCACTTGCAGGAGGGGTTGCCCTTCCCTATTCTCAGTCCCTAGCTAGATACCACAGTGCTGGAGGAGGTTACGCCTCTCCTGGACCCCTTGACTACCTGGGAAGCTTCTTGGGATCAAATGAGTGAACAGCAAAACGAGTTACTATGCTTTACAGAAAATAGAGCCACCATTGTGTGTAATGAAGCTTGCTAGAGAGCTGCTGCTTTTTATCCCTTAAATAGGACGTCACTGAGTGGTGACAGGACTCAAGGACAAACAAAACTGGCCGAATCTCAGTCATTTTATCACTGGATACCTTGGCCAACAATCAGCCCCATCTGCACATTTTTAGATTTGGGACATTGCCATTGGTCTGGTTGTCTGATCTTGCCAAGGGAGACAATAATTATTTATCCAAGGCTGTCCCCTTTGGGATAAAGAACTTTTGAAAATCTCTTACTTCATAGTTACCCAAACTATAAATCAAGGTAATACATATCTCTGTGCATGCTAAAGACACAATACAAAATCTCATCAAGACATTCCTTGTCAGCTTCAGAAATCCAGGCATTATTAATAGTGACCAAGGCACACACTTCATTTCAAAAAATATACAGTGAAGTTCTCTTGAACAGAACATTCAAGAGAATTTTCACCTCTTTTAGGACTCAGTTACTTGCCTCATGGGGTGCCATAATGTCTTACTTAAATGACTTTAAATTCAATTAAACAAAACATGGCATATTTCAGTCTTTACTTAAACATAAGCGATGAATTTTCATGAAGAATCTGACTTCATTTTTTGATATCTGACTGATGACAGCTTGCAAACTTTACAAATTCCTCTTTTCCTTCTGTCTCACATCTTGGGAAAGCTGATAAGAAAGCCAGGGGTTCCCTCCTTTGGTGCTGACAGGAAATTAAAAACATTCAAGCCACTACATCTTTGTGCATGGGAGCTCTTGCTTCAGTCCAACCCCCTAACTACAATCAAATCCAAGCCATCTCCTTTTTCTGCTCTCTCAAACCCTCTTTGGACCTGCTTTGAAGCCTTTTCTGTTCTCCCAGAAAGAACTATTATGTGAGGAATAAACATTTTCATACTTTTTTGATGTACATATGGCATCATCAGTCTCAACTTTGTTTCTCATTAGAAACAAATTTTGTGTTGAGGAGTCCATCCTATTTCTGTAGGCTGCCCTCAAAGATTAGACTTTATTCTAATTCTCACAAAAATCCTGTAGTTTAGGTATTATTATTATATCTATTATTGATATAAAGAAAATAAAGCAAATAAAGAGATTAAGTAAGTTGCCCAAGGTCATATGGCAATTTTATAATGGAGATAGGAAATGAACCCAAAAGATCTGACCCCGGAGCTGTGCTCTTATGCTCTAACTAAACTGCTTTTCAAAGTATAAATGAGCAGAAGGATGAAAAGTACTTCAGACTCTGATGGCATTGGTAAGCCTTGTACTAGCCTTAGACTCTAGACTTTTGTTTGTTTCTTTTAAAAAAAAAAAACTATATTTTGAGCTGCTTTATTTGAAGTTTGTCACTTTTTCCTGAAGGATATTCTAATTATACATTGTAGGTTTTGTAAAATCCAGATGTGAATCCATGTTCAACCACTGATTAGATGTGAGAAACAGAGAAAATTTATTTATCTTCTCTATGCCTCACTGTCCATGAATGTAAAATGGGAAAAATATGATTTCCATTACAGGAGTGTTATTATGATTGAATAAAATAATATCTGTTAATCACCTTGGATAATGCCTCTCACATAGCAGAAGCTCAATAAATGAACGTTAAAATAATGTATTAGCCTTTTTAAATATTCTGTAAGAGACAACTACTTACAGATCAGCAACTGTGGCACATACAGAATATCTTTTGTTTTCTGAACTCAGTGTAGGAAGTTTTAGAGGTGCCACAATCACTCTGATTTGCTTTTGAATTATAAAAACGATGCTCTGAAGAGGTACTTAAGCAAGAACATGTTCATCCTGACATGGTTGCATAGATTTGTGCACCCTCACAATAGTAACCACTCCTGGCAAATCCAAGAGAGATAGTAATATAGTCATAGTGTCCTAAACTTGAGAGTAGAAATCCCCTGGACATAAAAGTTGTGGGTGAAGGCAAACTACTTTTGGTAGAGTAATGAATACTGAGTGAGAAAAATGCATTGACAGATTAATATATTTGTATACCAAATTAGTGGAGTACATTATTCTAATAGGGTATGGAACACATACATAAAATATTAGCTAGCATTGAACTTATTATCTGATTAAAGTTAGACTGATCAATCCCCCATCAATCTTCAACACCCATCAGTCTTTTGACACTATTGATGAGTGATTGGGTATATTGATAAGGATGAAAATGCCTGCCTAATTCATGTCTTTGATGGTGGCTTAAGATTTTGAAGCTTCTGCTACAAATATAGACTTTAAAGGAAATTTCCTCCAATGTATTCTACCTGGCCTTGCATATGATAATAACCTTACTCATGGATTGGGGAGCCAAAGAAGATGATCTGCCAAATGCCTAATATATCCACTTCAATGTTTGTTTTTAAATAGGAGGAGCTTTCTCCAGTTTGCCTAAACAAAAGAAACAAATAAGAAAAAATGGGGTTGGGGTGAGAGCAGGCAAAATTATTAAAGGAATACTGAACTATCTTGTGGCATACAAGAAGGAGTCTTACAAACTAAGTAGTAGATGTTGTTGGATTCTCTTTTGAGAATATTGTCATTAACATGACTCAGCTCCCAAATACCAGATCCACACTTGTAGTTATTGTGGATCTACTTTCATTGGACCAATTTACATTAGAAACCCTGGGCTTGATCAATTGACTGGGAGTGGTGGTCTCACTGTCCTAAAATGGAAGCTGTCCTTATAACCACGTGGATGCCAGCTGTGAGGATAGTTTGAAGATAATGGGACAGAGAAGTGCAGTTTCTAGAAGGTGTTTAGGAGGTAAGTAAAACAAGAAGTATGCCAAGCAAATGCTGTAACTTATGGGTTTTTAATATATGACAGTTGAGTTAAAAACCAAAGAATTACTAAGGAGTAAGTGACATCAAGAACTAATTTCCTTTCCCTATAGTAAGGCATCAGATATAATGACTAACATTTGTAGAAACTTAACATGATAAATTTAATTTGAACCATTAATTAAGCTGGCATTATCCAATTAAGAGATGAAGAAATTAAAACCAAAAATGGTAAAAAATTTGTCTTGATTTCTACATATGCTTTTCCCATAGAATTATTTCATAGTTACACCTTTGCATTTAGAATTTCAAAAATAATTTACATTAAACTTATAGTATATTTATTTGTTCTTTCTATAGATAAATTTGCCAATCAATGGTACTTTTTCTGAAAATGAGAAAGCCTTTTTCAGTTTTCAGTGGGAAAAGTTATTCTTTAAATATGTTTTATGGCATATGACTAATGTCCTCTATTTTGTTTTATATTCTATTTTTAAATTTGAGTTTTGTAATATTGGAAGCCCATACAACTTTAAACCTAATAATAGTAGCATTTTGATGTTTGAAAACTAATTGCCAGTTAATAAACAATACCCTATTCAACATATGACAGTAAGGTAGTGATACTAATAATATACAGTTATTGATCATTTGTCAATAGCCAGAAACTACTCTAAGATTTTTAAATTATCACAATTTAGCCTTCAAATAACTTTATGAAGGAAATGTTACACCAGTTTATACATGAAGAGACCCACACCCTAAAAAGTAACTTATTACCATCTTATAATGAGTGTCAGAATTGAGATTCAAATTTATATTTGTTTGACTTCAAATCTTGGTTTTTCTTTCACCTTATATTAAAAAGTTCCACACTTTTACCAGAATAATTGAAGTCCAAAGGGTCTCAAAACTTTTCAGAAATACTGAATTAACATGGATGTTTTCTTAAATTTGTTCTAAACATTGAATTAACTCTAACATCAAAGAGCAGATCATGAGACCATCTGTTAGCAAAGGTCATTAAGAAAGAACAAGTGGAATATTTTTATTACAGGACAGCAGGCAATGTTGAAAGTAAAAAATTATCAGAATATATTTTCTACCTATCCCAAAGCTTACCAAAATATGTAATATATTGTAAAACTTAATGTATAGTTATGCTAAATACTGAAAAACTAAATTCAACGAAAGCATTAAGTAAAGATAAGAATCATTGAATGCCATCACAGACATAAATAGTAAAATCGTAAAGGGCACAAATCAACCAACTCCTTTCCTCTTGCTTAATTTGAACCTTCAGTGAGGTGTAATGAACAAAGGTAATACAATCTTAAGATGCATAATAGAAGTTAACTGCCTAGATAATGAGAAAAAATATCCCCATTGGACTGTGTTGGTCAGGACACATATGGAATAATGGTATCAATTTTGTGTTCGCTAGGACTTCATGTACACCCATATTATGGTAATTAACAACTTGGCTTATAGTTTTTCTATGTATCTTTTACCATAGACTGTGAATTACATACATGCAAGGACCATGACTTATCTAATTTTATGTCATTGGCACCTAGCTGAAAATGTGGCTATTAGTATTTGCTTAATAAAGCATTACATTCATTAAAGCACCCATCTTATTTCCTTGGACTCTTGCCATAATATCATAACTGGTTTCTTTGCCTCTCTCTTTGTCTCTCTGAGTTCTGTTCTCCAAATAATTGCTCAAGAAGTAAAGTAACCTCTCCAAGGTTACAGAACTAGTAAGTGACAGACATTGGATTAAACCTAGGTAGAATGATTGTAAAGCCACATTTAAAAAATATGATTCTCTGACAAAATCTTCTCCCTTCAAATATAATAATTTGGCAAAAGAAAACAAAAATAAAGGTGTTTGAAAAGGAATTCATTGTCCTGACTTAGTGGAAATTTCTACAAATTAAGATTTGATGCTTACCACATTTTAGGAGAGATTTTGATAAACAGAAATAAAAAGACAAAGTACTATGAGCTGGCTGAAGACAGTCTTTTATAAGAAGAGCAGAAAAAATGAGGTTTTTAACTTAAAAATGATCTTGCTTGAAGGTATATATGTTTGAATTAAAGTATTAAGGCCTGTAATGAGGTAAAAAGTATTCTGTACTTTCCCAGAATTTCTCTGGCATAAAGAAGGTACTTAATAACTATTTGCTTGCTTAATTAACTCATGGTAAGTGGATACAAATAACACAGAAACCAAGTAAAAGGTAATAAAACAAGGATCTTTAAAAGTAGCAGGGCATTCAAATGACTGTAAGGCGATGAAGAGAATCACAGGGAATTGAGCAAAGGTATTGATCAACTACAAGTACAGAAGGTTGGGGTATTTGCCTGTCTATAACCTATATATATTTCTATCAAAAGTCACTGCTGTTTAGCAAGATAAACTACATAAATGTGGCACAAAGATTGTAATAATATAACCATTTTTGTTAAAAGCAAATATACTACTATTCTGAAAAGTCTCCACTGAACAATTCAGTTGTTACCAATAATTGTAGGAATTACACCTTACATAATATATAATAATGCCCTAAATTAAGTTGTCACCACCTTGTCACTAGAGAACACTTTTTAAGATTACAGTATCTTACCTTTAGTTATCAAATGATATTAGATCTTTACAGATTTAAATTTAGATAAAAAATTAACTGTACAGAATTATCTCTACTGAGATGTAATGATTTAAGCTTTCATATAATCTTATAGAAGAAAGGAAGGATAAAAGATCATCATCATCTTCCTCCTTTTCCTTCTCCTCAGCTTTCTTTAGCATTGTGTTATATAGAGTAACTTCTCCTGGAAAGCAAGTAAATAAATAGTCATGAGTTTGTGTTCCTGCTTTTGCTCTTGCTAGATGTATGGCTTTGAGCAAATAAATCGTATTACTTTTAATCTAAACTCTCCCATCTCTAAAATGGGGGAAATACCTACCTTGCTTGTTTTTTTTTGGAGGTTAATAATATTAAACATGAAGCATCTAGCATAGCACCTAACACATGGTACATAACATTGTTTGTGTTTTATTATGTCATAGAAAAATGTCAACTATTTGTCTTATCCTCATAATCCTGTTAAAGAAAAAAGGTAAGACAAGCATTACAATTCCGATTTTATATAAATTGAGTTTCGTAATTCTATATAAAAATTTTACTGTCACATAAATTATAAATGGCAGTGGGGAAGAAGCATATCTGAAATGTCAGAATAAGGATCTTTCAAAATCTGCTAAATCATAAAAGCGATGAAGACAATGGCAAAATTGTCCAAAAACTTTTATTAGAATTCTGGAAATTAACTGAAGTTTTGCAATAATCCTTTAAGGATTTATTAAATAAAGATGGTCAAGCCTTAGAAAGAACAATGACTTAGTGGTGATTTAACTTTCCTTACTCCCATCTCTCTATCCTGAGGTAGCCATGAAAATCAGCAGTTTTGGAACAATAATAACTGAGAAGACAGCAGCATAGCATTGAAAGGAAGAACAGTTTTGTAGCTCCCCAAAAGCCATATTCCCAGAAAATTGTCACTATTTTACCTGTCTGGCAGATCCTTGTAAAAGCACCATTTATGGGAACAATTTTAATTTGGTTTGATTTAGGTATTTTCTCACTAAACTATCTCTATCCCATGGCATTTGTTGAAAACAACCAGCAGCAATTTTTAACATTATGGTAGCTGAAGAAGCAATACCAGTTGGTGCAAAGAAGAGGCTGACCAAAAATTTAAAAGTAAAAATCTAGAGTATGAAATGTCCATGGGTACTTTGAAGAGCTCCTCCATATCCCTGGGGATCTAGAAGGCCATGTGTATGTGAGGGATGTACATATATCTATAAAAACCTGAAAAGTTCCTAATCTCTCACCTCTAGCTGACCTTGAAGCTCAATGTAAGCAGTAAGTGAAGGCTCAGACAGAGTTGTTAAGTGCCCAGTACTAAAGGCATACCCCAACAAAGAGCCATCTCAGTAAAGATTGGAAAATTTATTGGTTCAAGACAATTAAGAAAATGTCTTTTAAATCTTTAGGTGAACATTATACTAACCAAGCAGATAGACTTCAATGGTCACATATAACAAAGAATACACACTACAGAATTAGTCTAGGAAAGTCACTAAAAAATCAAAAGCAGTAGCAACAATGACAACAAGAATGAAGAGTAAGTAGCATCAAATTCTGGGGAGTGGGGGATGGTGAATCTTATTTCCAATGCTGCTACATTATATCATTTAACATATACTGAAACACCCAAAAGAAGAGGAAAGAATGACTCATAAGCCTGGGGAAAAAGCAGTAAATAGAAACTTCTACTCAGAAAGCTCAAATATGGGCTTAGAAGGTAATATTTAATATAGGCTGTTATAAATATGTTCAGATAGGTAAAGAAAACTATGTCCCAATTTAAAAAAAGGAAAGTTAATAAATAATATATCACCAAATAGAGAATATTAATAAAGTAATAGATTATAAACAATGATAAGAAATTCTGGAGTTAAGATAGAAAGTAACTAAAACAAAAAAAAATTTTTGAGAGGCTCAATAGTAGAGTTGAGCAGTTAGAAGAAAAAGTCATCTGAGTTTAAGAGAGGTCAATTGTTATTTTCCTGTTTTCTGAGCAGAAAATAAAAAGAATGAAGAAAAATAGAGTCTCAGTGCTGTGGGACATCACTAGTAATATCAACCTACACATAATGGAAGTCATACTAGGATAGGAGAAAGAAAAAGGGGCAGAAAGAATATTTGAAGAATTAATGGATTTAAATTTCCCAAATTTGATGAGAAACATTAATCTGCACATACAAGAGACATAATAAATTCCAAGTAGGATAAACTCAAATACTTCTATACTAGGCATATCCTAGTAAAACTGTCAAGAGCCAAAGAATAACAGACTCTTGAAAGTAGCAAGAGAAAAATAACTCATCACATACAAGGATACTTCAATGAGATTAACAGCTGACTTCTAATCAGAAACCATGGAGGCCAAAGGCAGTTGATAACATAGTCAAAGTGCTGAAAGGAAAAGTCAATCAAAAATTCGATATACAAAATATTATTATTAAAAAATGAAAGAAACATTAAATCATTCTCAGAAAATCAAAAATTGAGAGAATTCATTGCGAGCACCCTGTCCTACAAAGTTACAGTAGTCAAGATAATCCTTGAGGCTGAAATGAAAGGACAGACAATGGTAACTTGAATCCACATGAAGAAATAAAGGTAACTGCATAGATATATATTAAAAATAGTAAAATGTATTTTTTTTGTAACTATTTTGTTTTCATATCTGATTTTAAAAGAACACTGGCACAAACTGATAATTATAAAACAATGTGCTTATAATGTGTAAAGATATAATTTGTATGACAATAATAGCATAAAGGAGGAAGGAATAAAGGGAATTATATTGAAGCAAAGTATTTTGTATAATTGAAATTATTTTGGTATTAATGCAAACTGGATTATTTTAAGTTAAGATGTTAATCTCAGAGGAAACTAATAAAAATAACTATAAGCAAACTATAAAATAAATGGGAAGGGAAATGTACACTACATTGTATACTATGTAAAAGAAGGCAGTAATAGAGCAATAAGAAAACATCAACGTTTTGAAGACAGATAGCAAAATGTCAAACATCAGTCCTACATTATCAGTAGTTACATTAAATATATATGTCTTAAACACAACCTCAAAAATTAAAGGTTGGAAAAATGCATTAGAAAGGAATGATTCAACCATATACTGTGGATGAGGTACACTTTAGATTCAAAGAATCAAATAAGTTGTAGGTAAAAGGAGGTAAAATTTATAGCATGCCGATAGCAACTAAAAAAGAATTGGGGTGGCTATACTAATATCAAACAGAATGGAGGATAAGAAAAAAAAATGTTACTAGAGGTAAAGGAGGGCATTTTATAATGATAAGAGTGACAAACCATGAGGGAGATATGACAATTAAAATATATTTGCACCTAAAAACAGAGTCCAAAAATACATAAAGTAAAACTGACTAAAAGGAGAAATAGACAACTCAACAACAGAGATGTCAATTCTCCATTATCAGTGATGGCTAGAACAAGTAGGTAGAAACTCAGAAAGGAAATAGAAGACTTGAAAAACACAACAAGTCAAGTAAACCTAAATGATATATATAAGGCACTGCACCCAACAATAGTAAAATGCACATTCTTCTCAAGTGTACAAGGAACTTCTACATGATAGAACATATATTTGGCCATAACACAAGCCTCAATAAATATGAAATTATATGAATAATGTTCTCTGAAAACAGTGGAATGAAATTACAAATCAGTAACAGAAGGAAATTTGGGATATTTATAAACATGTGGAAATTAACATATCCTTAAATAATAGATGGGTCAAAGAAGATATTACAAAGGAAATTAGAAATTCCTCTGAGAAATTTCAAAACATTTGAGAAAGAAAACAAAAACAACATACCAAAGCTTATGGAATGCAGCTAAAACATAGCTTAGAGGAAAACTGGTAGCTCTAAGTGTCTAAATTAAAACAAAACAAAACAAAAAGTCTTAAATCAATAACCTAACCTTTTATCTTAAACTAGAAAAATAAGAGCAAATGGAACACAAATTCATCCAAAAGAACTAAATTAAAAAATAGTATAGGGGAAGTTAATAAAATAAGGAATAAAATAACAATAGAGATAATCAATAAAAAAGTTGGTTCTTTGAAAATTTTGAAATCTTATTGACAAATGTTTAAGTACACTGGCCAAGGAAAAAAACAGAATACTTACATAACTAAAATCAAAGATGAAAGCATGGGCATCACTACCAAACTTACACAAATAAAAAGGATTATAAAAGAATGCTATAAGAAACTCTGTGCCTACAAATTATATAAGCTAAATGAAATGGACAAACTCCTGGAAGACACAAAATATGAAAACTGACTGACTCATAACAAATAGAAAATTTAAATAGGCCTACAACAAGTTAAGAGATTGAATTATTAGTAAGAAATGAGCACAAAGAAAAGCCCATGCCCAGGTGGCTTCACGGCTGAATTGTACTAAAGGTGTAGAGGAGAATCCTTTCTAACTTCTTTTAAAAAATAAGAGAATTAAACACCCCTCTACTTATTCTTTGAGTCCAGTATATCCCAATATCAAAATCACACAAAGACATTGCTGGTAAAGAAAACTATAGATCAATATCCTTTATGTATATAGATGCCAAGAGCCTCAACATAATATGAGTAAACTGAACCCAGAAACATATAAAAAGGATTATATACCATGACCTTGTGGGATTTATCCCAGGAATACAAGGTGGCTTTATTATATAAAAACCATCAACGTGCTACACCATATTAATCAAATAGTGAACAAAAAACTCATGATCACCTCAATAGCCATGAAAAACATGTGAAAAAATTTAACACTGTTTCATGCTAGATACACTCAACTATCTGGGAATGCAAGGGAAATTCTTCAAGTTGATAGAAGACATCTAACAAAAACTCATAGCTGACATCATACTTAATGATGAAAGACTGAAAGATTTCTCCCTAAAATCAGGACAGGATAAAGCTGTTCACTCTCATTGCATCCATCCAATATTGCCCTGAAGATTCTTGCCAGGGCAATTAGGCAGGAAAAACAAGCAAAAGATATCCGGATACAGAAGATGTAAAAGTAGCAATATTCTTAGGTGACCTGATCTTGTATATAGAAACTCTTAAAAAAAATTCACATACTAAAAAAAAAAGTAGAACAAATGAACAAGTTCAGGCAGATTACAGGATGAAAGATATAAAACTTAGTTGTATTTCTATATATTAGAAATGTACAACTTGAAGTTAAAATAAGAAATTAATTTCATGTACAATGGAATTAAAAATAAGAAAGTACTTAGGAATATATCTTACAAAAAAGTGAAAAGGTTGTACTACAAGGATTATAAACATTATTGAAAGAAATTTAGAAGACCTAAATAAATGGAAAGATCTACCATGTATATAGATTGGAAAACTTAAGTTGGTTATGATGATAATACCCTTTACACTGATCTACACACTTAATATAATCTCTATCAGAGTTTCAGCTGCCATTTTTTCCCAGAAATTGGGAAACTATAATGCATATGGAGATACATGAAACACAAAATAGCCAAAACAATCTTGAAAAAAAGAACAAATTTGGAGTTCTCATACTTCTTAACCTCAACATTTACTACAAAGCTAAACTAAACCAGATTGTGTGGAGCTTATGTAAAGATAGACAAATAATCAATGGAAGAGACTCAAAAGTCCAGAAATAAACTCTTACACTTTCCACAATTATGCCAAGACAATCCAATGAGCAACGAATAGTATTTTTTAAAAATGTTGCTGGGACAGCTAGATATCCCCGTATAAATGAGTGCTGCTAAAACCCTACCTCACAATGTACAAATAATTAAATCAAAATAGATCATAATTCTAAATTTAAATGTTAACATTGACTTACCAAGTTCTTGCAAGAAAACAGGACTAAATTATTGGGATTTTGGATTAGCCAATGACTTTGGAGATATTACACCAAAATCACAAGTGGCAAGAAAAAAAAACCAGATAAATTGGACTTCTTCAAAATTAAAAAATTTTGTGCTGAGAATGATAGACTAAAACATAAAATGGCAACCTACACAATAAGAGAAAATATTTTCAAATCATATATCTGATAAGGGGCTTTATATACAATACATAAAAATTCTCACAACTCAATAATAAGAGAAATAACTCATTTTAAAAATAAACATTTTACCAAAGATCATATACAAAGGACCAATAAGCACATTAAGAGATGCTTAATATTAGAAGCTTTGAAGAAATACAAATCAAACCCATAGTGAGCTCTTACTTCACTATTATGATTATATCATAAAATATGAACAATAACAAGTGTTTGCAAGGGTATGGAAAAATGAGAACCCTCATTGCTACTGAGTTTGTAAAATGATGTAGCTACTCTGAAAAACAGTTTGGTCATTACTCAAAATGTTAAACATATTGTTACTTTGTGGAAGTAATTTCAATTCTAGATATGTAATAAAGAGAAATTAAAACATATACTCATGCAAAAACTTTCACACAAATGTTTACAGCAGCATTATTTATAATAGCCCAAAAGGAGATACAATGCAAGTGTCCATTTGTATTGAATGGATAATGGATATATTGAGTGGATGAATAGATTTAAAAAAATTGGTGTATATAAAACACGGAATACTATTTGTCGACTAAAATGAAGCACTGAAACATGCTATGACATGGATAAACCTTAAAAACATTATGCTCAGTGGAAGAAGGTAGGAAACACTAATAACACATTATATGATTCTATTTATGTGAAATGTCTCGAATTGACAAATATACATAGACAATAGTAGTTGCCAGGAGATGGGGGAAACGAAAATGGAGAGTAACTGCTAATGAGCATGTGGTTTTTCTCAGCGGTGATGAAAATATTCTAAAATTAGTAGTAATGATTGCACTCTGTGAATATGATTTTAAAAACCCACTGAATATACATTTTAAGAGGGTAAATTTCATGGCATATACATTGTATCATAATCTGTACTGTTTTCCATGGAGGTAGTACAAATTTACATACTCACTAACAATGCACAAGTGTTTCCTTTGCTCCAAATTCTTTGCAACATTTGTTATTTCTTGTCTTTTTGATAATAACCATTCTAACAGGTGTGAGGTGATGTCACATTGTGGTTTTATTTGCATTTCCCTGATGATTAGTGATGTTGAGAAACTTTTGGTTCCTGTTGGGCATCTGTATGTCTTCTTTGGAAAAATGTCTCTTCAGATGGTTTGTCCGGTTTTTTTTTTTTTTGGCGGTACACGGGCCTCTCACTGTTTTGGCCTCTCCTGTTGCGGAGCACAGGCTCCGGACGCGCAGGCTCAGTGGCCATGGCTCACGGGCCTAGCCGCTCCGCGGCATGTGGGATCCTCCCGGACCGGGGCACGAACCCGTGTCCCCTGCATCGGCAGGCGGACTCTCAACCACTGCACCACCAGGGAAGCCCGGTTTGTCCGTTTTTAAATGGAATTGTTTGGTGTTTTGCTATCGAGCTGTATGAGTTCTTTATATAATTTTTTGGTATTAACCCCTTATCAGATATATGATTTACAAAACTTTCTTTCATTCCATAGGTTGCCTTTTTATTTTTGATGGTTTCCTTTGCTATGCAGAAGCTTTTTAATTTGATAATAGTCCCGCTTGTTTATTTTTGCTTTTGTTTCCAAATTCAAAATATCATTGCCAAGACTGATGTCAAGTAGCTTACCCACTATGTTTTTTCCCAGGATTTTTATGATTTCAGGTATTACATTCAAGTCTTTTACCTATTTTGTATTAATATTTGTGTGTGGTGTAAGTTAGGGGTCCAATTTCATTCCTTTGCATGTGGCTGTCCTGTTTTTCCAACACCATTTATTGAAGAGACTATGCTTTCCCCATGGTATTTCCTTGGCTCCTTCATCATGAATCAGCCGTATATGCAAGTTTTTTCTGGGCTCTCCATTTTGTTCCATTGATTAATGTGTCTGTTTTCATGCCAATAACATTCTGTTTTGATTATTATAGCTTTGTAATTTGAAATCAGGAAGCATGATGCTTCCAGCTGGTTCTTCTTTTCAAGTCTACTTTGGCTATTTGGGGTCTTTTGTGGTTCCATATAAGTTTTAGGATTGTTTTTTTCTTTTTCTGTGAAAAAAACACCATTGAAATTTTGATATGGATTGCATTGAAACTGTAGTTTGCTTTGGGTAGTATGAAAATTTTAACATTAATTGTTTCAATCCATGAGCATGGAATATCTTTCCATTTATTTATGTCATCTTCAATTTCTTCATCAATGTCTTATAGTTCTCAGTGTACAGATTTTTCACCTCCTTGGTTAAATTTATTCCTAGGTATTTAATTTTCTTTGATGCAATTGTAAATAGGGTTGTTTTCTTAATTTCTCTGATAGTTTATTAGTGTGTAGAAACACAACAGATTTCTGTATATTATTTTTGTATGCTGCAACGTTACTGAATTTATTTATTCATAGTTTTTTGGTAAAGTCTTTAGGGTTTTTTAATATATAAAATCATGTAACCTGCAAAGAGTGACAGTTTTACTTCTTCCTTTCCAATTTGGATGTCATTTATTTTTCTTGCCTAATTGTTCTGTCTGAGACTTCCAATATTATGTTGAATAAGAGTGGCAAGAGTTGTCTTGTTCCTGAGTTTTGATGAAAAGGTTTCAGCATTTGCCATTGAGAGTGATGTTACCTGTGGGTGTTTCATATATGGCCTTTATTATGTACATTATTCTATACTCACTTTGTTGAGAGTTTATCATAAATGGGTGTTGAATTTTGTCAAATACTTTTCCTGCAACTATTGAGATAATCATATAATTTTACCGTTCTTTTTGTTAGAGTTGTATCACATTGATTGATTTGTGAATGTTGAATATATGTTTTTTTCTTCATTCCATGTTTCACTCTTCACACTCCTTCATCTCCACCCTAGTTCCTTATAACAAATTTATGTATTTGAGTTACTTTCTCAGGTTATGGTTTTCGGTGAAACACAAACTAAGACAAATGTGAATGTGGATAAATTGGTAATTTGGCATAATCAAGCTGCCTTCTTGAAGTACTTACTGGTGACATTATAAGAACACAAATTCTTGCCCTGTGTTTACCTCTATCTTCTTTCCAGTAGTATGTATCTTTTCAGTTTCTGTGTAGCCTGAATTATTGCTTCATATACATATAAAATTTTGGCAGCAGCTGAAAACTGAGATTTCTGATCATGTTTTCCTCACAGTCTCTGCCTATTAGGAAATACTCTGCACAGCAAAAGAATTTTCGTTGTCCTTTAAATTCTTGTTATTTATATCTACAAGTTGGGGAGGGCATCCCCTAATTATGAAGCCCATCTGGGTAGTTATCCAAATATCAATGGCTGTATCTGGATTGACCATAAATAGAGAAAAGAAGAGAAGAAAAGCACATTTTTATCTTAGAAAATTATATTTGTTTTGAAAACTCATACATTTTTAAATGACGCATTTACACCCAAGATAAATCAAGCAAACTCTATAAGAATTATCTGTTTTGACTTTAGAAATTGACTACCTTATGAACACTTTTATTGAAAGGTGAATAAAAGAGTACCCAGAGGCCTTTTCAATGGAGCTTCAATTAGATGAAACTATATTATTCTTTAGCATGCTGTGTTTCCCATTACTTGGTGATCAAAAGAAAAACTCCAAAGATCCTTAGGATGCAAGATTGATTACAGACTGATTCAGCAGTATAATCACTAGCTAGTGCAATCTCAGCATGAATGGAGTCCCCAGAGGGCTAGTTGCTACTGATAGCACTACAGAAGGGAGAAATCAAATGACTTCTAGAATGTAGATTGGTTTGTGTTGCATTAAACAGGAAAGGATTATATCTCACACTGTCATCCATCCTGGCATCTGAGAACAGTGCATCTAAAACATCTCATTTCCACGGAAGGTATACATCAACTTTGCTGCATTGCCTGATTCAGCAGCTCCTGGGAAGAAAGGGAAACTGCACAATTGCTATGTGAAAACAGCTACAATTAATTATAGTGTGCTTTTGGTTCTTGCCAAGGACCCAAGACTAATTCTTCATTATTATTCAATTTACAACCCTTAGTTGATCATTCTCCCTTAACATTATACATCCAAAACACAGTATTTCCTGTCTAAAACAATAATTGCAATAACTATTGAAGGGCATTGGGAATAAGGGCAAAAGCAATGAAAGACTGAATTATTGGGATCTAGTTCTAGTTCTGAATTATTGGGATCTGAAGACTGAATTATTGGGATCTAGTTCTAGTTCTGCTAAAATCTAGCTATGTATTTGTAAGTAAATAATTGAACTTGTATCAATATATGCATCAATAGGCTCATCTAAAAATGGAATAATTATATTTGGAATTGCTGTATGCAGGAGGTCTGGATTTTATATTTTTTAATTTTACTTAAAATTTTAGCTATGATTCTCTGAATAATTATACATGTTTCAAATAGAACATAGCCATTTTCAACAGTGTTGAACCAAATTAACTGTAGTGAATAATTCACATTTGTATTTTAAATTCCTCTTGACCATTTGTTTAATAACTTAAAAGTTTAGCGTAAGGGACAGACTAACAAAACACTTCTAGAAAATAATCACATAGAAATCATATTGCTGAAACATCAAATCTGTGTAGGTTTATATCAGATTTGGAAAAATAAGGGAGAATTTATCTAGCCCTTTCTTTTTTTATAAGGATCTTTTCAGATCCAAAGTAAAATATAGTTTATAGAAAAATCTTAGTATTTCTTTTGTTGTTTTCTTTTTTTTTTTTTTTTTTGCGGTACGCGGGCCTCTCGCTGTTGTGGCCTCTCCCGCTGCGGAGCACAGGCTCCGGACATGCAGGCTCAGCGGCCATGGCTCACGGGCCCAGCCACTCTGTGGCATGTGGGACCTTCCCGGACCGGGGCACGAACCTGTGTTCCCTGCATCGGCAGGCGGACTCTCAACCACTACGCCACCAGGGAAGCCCAATCTTAGTATTTCTTGATTCACTTGATCATCATCCCAGATCAACAAAAGAACTAGAAGGGGGTTGGTAAGAGTACACTGATGATGCATCAAAATACCTTTCTTGGATACAAAGGCAGTAAATTGAACCTGGCAAATTGTCTAAAAGGGGAGATGGTTTTCAGTCTAATGAAGAAAGGCCCTTTATAACAACTAACAAATGGCAATCAGTGTTATTCTAGGAAACCTTCCATTGAACACTGTCCCTAAGGAGGAATTTAGAATTGTTTACCTAGTATTTCATCTAGGCTCCATGCTTATTCTAGTTCTGCTATGTCTTCAATGGCTTATATTATGTATTCAGGTATTTTCTCTTTTCCCTTCTCCTCTTTTTTTTTTTAATGTTCATCAAAATTCTTTAGACTACATGGAATTAGAACTTGAGTTATTTTTGATGTCCCTGCTTTATTCCTGAGTTTGTATTGAAATCTTATGTATTTCTCTAGTTGTCATATTTCTATTGCTGTTCCTCTAGCTCTTTACTACCACGTTTAACTCAAAACACAGAAATGCCTTCCTAACTGATTTTTTTTGTCTTTAAACTGTTATTTCTGCCAATCCATTTAATGTAAAACTGCCAAATTAATTTTTCTAAAATATAGATTTCATTCTGCCATTCCATTCTTCAAAATTCTTCAGAGAATCTCCATTGAATACTGTCTAAAAGACACACCCCCTAAACTGATATTAAAATCAATTTAAAATTTAGTCTTGAAACGCTTTCCGAAACCTACATGAAAATTCTGTTTGTAATACATGGTCATTTGAGCTTGTCTTACTTTTGCTGCTTCTCAGAGAAATGGATTAGGGTTTCACTAGATGTACCTATGCCAAACTAGACTCATATAGATGTGTAAAATCACAGGATTTTCAAGCACATGGACTTTGTATGCAGTCTTATTTTGGTTAAATTATATTGTGTTGTGCCTAAACTAAATAATATAAACTATTAAATACAAACCTACAAACATTTCCCACTGTTTGTTCAAGGGATACTCTAAGTTTGTAGAAATTTTGCTTGCAGAATTAGTTTATCTAGTTATGTTTACATAGCTTAAATAAAAGGTACTTGGTACTGTATAAATTATATAACATTTAAAACACTAACACAAAAGTAATTGTCATTAGCCAGAATTCACTTAATATGTAGAGTGGATTTCATATATATTAGAATCCAAAGATGCAAACCATTAGAACACACACACACACACACACACACACACACACACATGCACACACTGGTCCTCTAGCAGAAACAAATAACTAAAAACCAGCAGATGTTGAAATAATTTTTTTAGCAGTACAGGTCAACAGAATGAAATAATTACACATTGAATGAATTAGAATGCATTGGAAATTTTTAAAAATCAGACAAAACATTAACTATGTTTTACAGAAATATAAAAATTCCTGTAATTCAACTCTGCATTTTTCATAGGTTCCACTCTGGAAGAGTATGGTTTTCCCTATTTAATATTTGATTAGGAGTGGCTAGCCCTACGGGCAATATTTCTCAAAATGAATCATATCTGTTGTCCATACTAAATCTCTAGAGATTATGATATAATTGGAAAACCAATATTTTAAAGCAAAAGTCCTCAGATGACTCAAAATATCAATCAATGAGGAAAACCCCTTTCTATCTAGTCACACATATGTGACATCTTCTTTATTCATTCATTAGTTGACAGTAGCCTAGGTTGTTTCCATATCTTGGCTATTGTGAATAATGTTGCAACAACAAATGAGATCATATATCTCTTCAATATTCTGTTTTTATATCCTTTGGATGTATAACCTGACATGGAATTACTGGATCATATAGTAGTTTTATATTTAATCTATTGATGAACCTTTATATTGTTTTCCATAGTGGCTTCATCAGTTTACATTTACACCAACAGTACATACGAGATCCCTTTTCTCCAAATCCTTGACAACACTTGTTATGTCTTGTGTTTTTGTTGAAAGCCATTCTAACATGTATAAGATGATATCTCATTGTGGTTTTGATTTGTATTTCCCTGATAATTAGTGATGCTGAGAACTTTTTCATGTACCTGTTGGGCATCTGTATGTCTTCTTTGGAAAAATGTTTATTCAGTTCTTCTGCTCATTTTTTAAATTAGATTATTTCTTTTTCTGTTATTGAGTTTTACAAGTTCTTTATATATATAGTACCTTAATCTCATATCAGATATATGGTTTGCAAACATTTTCTTCTATTTTGTGGATTGCCTTTTCATTTTGTTGATGGTTTCTTTTGCTGTAAAGAAGCTTTTTAGTTTGATGTAGTCCTCATTATTGGTTTTTGCTTTTACTGCTTGTGATTTTGGTGTCATATTCAAAAGATTTTTGTCAAAACCATTGTTGAGGAGGTTTTCCCCTATTTTTTCTTCTAGGAAGTTTTAAGGTTTCAGTTATGTTTAATTCTTTAATCCACTTCAAGTTAATTTTTCTGAGTGTTGTATGATAGGGATTCAACTCTGTTTTTCTGCATGTAGTTTTCTAAACACCATTTATTGAGGAGACTATCCTTTCCCCATTGAGTATTCTTAGTTCCTGCGTTAAATATTAGTTGAGCATATATACAAGGGTTTATTTCTGGACTCTCTATTCTGTTGCATTAGTTTATGTGTCTCTTTTTATACCAGTACTATACTGTTTTGGTTACTATATCTTTATAGTATAACTTGAAGTGTGATGCCTCAGGCTTTCTTTTTTCTTTCTTTCTCAGGATTTTTTTTGGTTATTCAGTGTCTTGTGTGATTTCCTACAAATTTTAGGATAGTTTTTTCTCTTACTGTGAAAAATGCCATTAGAATTTTGATAGAAATGTCACTGGATCTATAGATTGTTTTTAGTGGTGTGAAAATTTTAGCAACATAAATTCTTTAATTAATGAACATGAATATCTTTTCATTTGTTTGTATTGTCTTCAGTTTCTTTCATCAACATCTTGTAATTTCACGTACAAGATCTTTTACCTCCTTGGTCAAATTCATTCCTAAGTATTTTACTGTTTTTGATGCTATTGTAAATAGGATTATTTAACTTATTTTTTTCAGATATTTTGTTGTTACTGTATAGAAACACAGCTGACTTTTCAGTGTTAATTTGTATCCTGCAAATTAACAGATTAAATTGAATTTGTTGATTAATTCTAGCAGGTTTTTTGGTGGAGTCTTTAGGATGTTCTACATATAATAGCATATCACCTTCAAACAAAGATGATTTTACTTCTTCCTTTCTGATTTGAATGTCTTTTCTTTGTCTTGCCTGATTGTTTTGGTTAGGACTTCCAGCACTATGTTAACTGAGGGTGGTGAGAGTGGGCACCTTTGTCTTGTTTCTGACTTTAGGAGAAAAGTTTTCAAGCTTTCACTGTTGAGTTTGGTGTTAGCTGTGGGTTTGTCATATATGGCCTTTATTATGTTGAGGTATGTTCCTTCTATATACAATTTGTTGACAATTTTTTATCATGAACAAATATATTTTGTTAAATGTTTTTTCTGCATCTTTAAAGATGATCATATGATTTTTATCCTTCATTTCATTAGTGTGGTATATTACAGTTATTAATTTAGGCATGTTGAATAATCCTTGCATCCTAGTGATAAATTGCACTTGATCATGATGTATGATCCTTTAATGTGCCATTCAGCTTGTTTTGTTAATGTTACATTGAGAATCTTTGCATCTATATTCATTAGGGATATTTGTCTATCGTTTTTTGTTTGTTTGTTTGTTTTTTATTGTAGTGTCTTTATCTGGCCTTGATATCAGAATAATGCTGGCCTCTTAAAATGAATTTGGGGCTATTCCTTTATCTTAAATTTTTTGGAAGAGTTTGAGAAGGATTGACATTAATTCCTTTTTAATGTTTGGTAGAATTCACCAGTAAAACAATGTGGTCCTGGGCTTTTCTTCTGGGGAGGTTCTTGATTACTAATTGAATCTCCTTATTCATTATTGATCTTTTAATATTTTCTATTTATTCATGATTCAGTCTTGGTAAATGCTCTATTTCTAGGAATTTATCCAGTTTCTCTAGATTATCCAACTTGTTGGCATCCTTTTTTTTTTGTGGTACGCGGGCCTCTCACTGTGTGGCCTCTCCTGCTGTGGAGCACAGGCTCCAGACGCGCAGGCTTAGTGGCCATGGCTCACAGGTCCAAACATTCTGTGGCATGTGGGATCTTCACGGACCAGGGCATGAACCCATGTCCCCTGCATCAGCAGGCGGACTCTCAACCACTGTGCCACCAGGGAAGCCCAGGCATTCTAATATTCATAGTAGTCTATTATAATCTTTTGCATTTCTGTACTATCAGTTGGAGTGTCTCTTTTCATTTCTGATTTTATTTACTTGAGTTTTCTCTACTTTTACTTAGTTAGTCTAGTTAAATGCTTGTCAGTTTTGTTTTCTTTTCAGAATATCAACTCTTAGTTTTATTGATTGTTTCAATTGTTTTTCTGGTCCCTATTTCACTTATATCTGCACTGATCTTTGTTATTTCCTTTCTTCTGCTGACTTTAAGCTTATTTTGTTCTTCTTTTTCTAGGTCCATAAAATGAAAGTTAAGTTGTCTATTTGAGGTCTTTCTTTTTTCTTAATATACTGATTTATTGCTATACACTTTCCTCTTAGAATTGCTTTTGTAGCATCCCATAGGTTTGATATGTTTTTATTTTTCAATTTTCATGTGTTTTAAGATATGTTTTGTTTCCTTTCTGATTTCTTCTTTGACCCATTTGACCCAGGAGTATGTTGTTTAATTTATATATATTTGTAAATTATCCAGTTTTCCTCCTATTATTAATTTGTTTTCATATTTTTGATCAGAAAAGGTACTTGGTATGATTTCAATCTTCTTAAATTTGCTAAGATTTGTTTTGTGTTCTATCATATAATTCGTTCTGAAGAATGTTCTGTGTGCAATTGAGAGGAATGTGTATCCTGCTGTTGTTGGATGTAATGATATATAATTGTCTCTTAGGTCCATTTGTTCTAAAGTATGGTTCAAGTCCAAGGTTTCTTTATTCATCTTCTGTTGGGATGATCTAACCATTGCTGAAAGTAGGGTATTGATGTCCCCTACTATTGTATTGTTGTCTGTTTTTCTCTTCAGATCAGTTAGTATTTGCTTAACATATTTAGTTACTCCAATGTTGTGTACATATATATATTTATGATTTCTACTTGAGGAATTGAGCACTTTATCCTCATATAAGGACCTTCATTGTCCTTTGTTACTGTTTCTGGCTTAAAGTCTATTCTGTCTGATATAAGTATAGCTACCCCTGGTCTTTTTTTATTTCCACTAGTATGAAATATCTTTTTTCACCCATTTACTTTGAGTCTATGTGTGTCATTAAAATTGAAGTAGTCTCTTGTCTCTTGTAGGCAGCATATTGTTTTTTTTTCTTTTTTTATTCAATCTAGCCACTCTATGTGACTTTTGATTAGAGATTTCAATTCATTTACATTTATATTAGTTGTTTCTAGGTACAGACTTACTAATGGCATGTTTTAATTGTTTTCTGGCTATTTTTTAGTTCCTTTTTTTTTTGTTGGTGTTCTTGACACCTTCCTTTGTGAAGTAGTGATTTTCTGTATTGGTATGTTCTAATTCTCTTTTCTTTATCTTTTGTAAATCTACTATAGGTTTTTGCTTTGTGGCCACCAGGTGGTTTACATAAAACTGTGTTGCCATTTATTTAGAGTGCAGTGCTTTTTGAACATAGCAGGCCCTCAATAGTTCCTATTTTATTTACCAAATAGCTTTTATTGTTTCTTATAAAGTTGATAAATAATTTTAAGAAGAATAATTTTAAGAAGAATTTTAAAATAAACGATCTTTATCCAATTAGACTATGATAGTCATAACATCATATAAGGTAAGATCTTACATAGCAGAAATGACTCTAAGAAAATGCACCATTAGATCCATCAAACCTTAATTCAATGAGGATTGTGTTTATTTGCATTCTATGGAATACCTGATAGAATGCCTTAATGAAATAGTTGTTCATCTTTCTCATGTTTTCTAATATGTCCAGAGATAAGCATTTTAGGATGGGTAAAAACATGATGACATCAAGGAAATAGACATTTTCTAATTATCACTTGGACATTCTAATACCTTAAGGGTATATTCTATACTTTTGGTTTCAAGATGGCTGCTGCATCATCAGTCACTGCATCTGTTTTCCAGCCTCAATAAAAATAACATCCAAGGGGGAAGGATATGGTCTATAAGAAGGAAAGCACAACCTAACTTCTGCTATGACTCATTTAATGGATCATCCCTGACTGAAAAAGGATGGAGCTGATAACAAACACCAATTCTAGTTCATGTAGCATAAAGGGTTCTGATGGTAATGAAGAAGGAAAGTATACTTTTTGGAGAAACAATAGCAGAATATTACACAAATATATAATCAGTACCTACTATATAAAAGGCATGACTTTGTGTTCTTGGATAAGTATTATGTTATTTAATATTTATCCTAAGTGATAGGTATTAATTTCATATTGTTTATTCTTTAAGAAAATTAATAAGGACCTACTGAATAGCACAGGGATGTATACTCAATATCTTGTAATAACCTATATTGGAAAAGAATATATATGAATAACTGAATATAAACATACAGATATATATGTAACTGAATCACTTTGCTGTATACCTGAAACTAACATAACATTTTAAATCAACTATACTTCGATAAAAATAAAAACATTTTTAAAAAAGAATAAAAAGAGAAAGAAAAAGGAAAACTAATAGATAAATTATAAGTAACTTGCCTATGGACATTTAGCTAGTAAGTAGAAAAATTCAGATTTGAAATCTAGTCTTCTGAATCAACACCTTTGTTCTTATACACAAAAGATACACATTTTATTTTGTCACCTTATTATGAGTAAAATGATAGTGAAAGAGGAAAAAGAAAGTTGAATTATAGGGAAATTCTCTGGCTTTGGTTAACAGAATTTTTCAGAACAGCACAAACTTTTGCAAACAACCAAGGCATTAATTTGATACAAATGTGAGACCTGAAATGATGCCTTTGTAGAATAGCATCCCAAAGGCAATATAAAATCTTTATCCATTAGATTGAACTTTAGTGTTCTGCAAAAATTTTGCCCCTACAGTAGATTACAATAAACAAGAGTGATTAGTCAGCAAGGACAATGTAACACAGATGTTACCACCATCATTCAAAACTATACACAACTGTACATTATTATTTTCCTGGGCCCAGCTTTAAACATAAGTCTTAAGAACCTGTATGTCATCATAATGTAAGTACTGCATCATTAGTCTAGCTATACATTTTCTTCATAGGGAAATAAATGGTGTTTATCTTTCCCATTATTTTTGACCCTTCAGTGCTTGACCTCTATATTGCATGTTGTTCTAAAGAAGATTCAGACCTTGAAAGAAGTTAGGTGTGTATTTGATAACAGTGGACTATGTTAATGTTTGCCTTTTCCCCCTCAATCATAATTTTTACTTCTTATAATTTGTGGTTTACATAACTTTAATTTTATAAGTAATTATTTAAATTTTAATTCATAGCAATACAAGTAGAGTTTTATTCCATATTACAACCTTGTTAGGTATAGCACATTTAAAATTTCACTTCGGATTAGGAACCAAGATGGAGGAGTAGAAGGACGTGCTTTCATTCCCTCTTGCGAGAACACCAGAATCACAACTAGGTGCTGGGCAATCATTGACAGGAAGACACTGGAACTCACCATAAAAGACACCCCACATCCAAAGACAAAGGAGAAGCCACAATGAGATGGTAGGAGGGGAGCAGTCACAGTAACATCAAATCCCTTAACTGCTGGGTGGGTGACTCACAGACTAGAGAACACTTATACCACAGAAGTTGACCCACTGGAGTGAAGGTTCTGAGCCCTACAACAGGTTCCCAACCTGGGGGTCCAGCAATGGGAGGAGGAATTCCTAGAAAATCAGACTTTGAAGGCTAGTGGGATTTGATTGGAGGACTCTGAGAGGACTGGGGGAAACAGAGACTCCACTCTTAGAGGACACACACAAATTAGTGTGCGCATTGGGACCCAAAGGAAGGAGCAGTGACCCCAGGGGAGACTGAACCAGACCTACCTGCTAGTGTTGGAGGGTCTCCTGCAGAGGTGAGAGGTGGCTCTGTTTCACCATGGGGACAAGGATACTGGCAGCAGAAGTTCTGCGAAGCACTCCTTGTCGTGAGCCATCCCAGAGTCGGCCATTAGCCCCACCAAACAGCCCAGGTAGGCTCCAGTGTTGGGTTGCCTCAGGCCAAACAACCAACAGGGAGGGAACCCAGCCCCACCCATCAGCAGTCAAGTAAATTAAAGTTTTACTGAGCTCTGCCCACCAGAGCAACAGTCAGCTCTACCCACGACCAGTCCCTCAGGAAACTTGCACAAGCCACTTAGAAAGCCTCATCCACCAGAGGGCAGACAGCAGAAGCAAGAAGAACTATAATCCTGAAGCCTGTGGTACAAAAACCACATTCGCAGAGAGATGGACAAGATGAAAAGGCAAAGAGCTATGTAACAGATGAAGAAACAAGATAAAACCCCAGAAAAGCAACTAATGAAGTGGAGATAGGCAACTTTCCAGAAAAAGAATTCAGAATAATGATAGGGAAGATGATCCAGGACCTTGGAAAAAGAATGGAGGCAAAGATTGAGAAAACACAAGAAATGTTTTAAAAAAAACCTAGAAGAATTAAAGAACAAACAAACAGAGATGAACAATACAATAACTGAAATGAAAACTACACTAGAAGGAATAAATAGCAGAATAACTGAGGCAGAAGAATGGATAAGTGACGTGGAAGACAGAATGGTGAAATTCACTTCTGCAGAACAGAATAAAGAAAAAAGAATGAAAAGAGATGAAGACAGCCTAAGAGACCTCTGGGAAAACATTAAACACAACATTCACATTATAGGGGTCCCAAAAAGTCAAAAACTTCCCTAACATGGGAAAGGAAATGGCCACCCAACTCCAGGAAGTGCAGAGAATCCCATGCAGGATAAATCCAAAGAGAAACACGCTGAGACACATATTAATCAAACTGGCAAAAATTAAAGACAAAGAAAAATTATTAAAAGCAACAAGGGAAAGATGACAAATAACATACAAGGGAACTCCCATAAGGTTAACAGCTGATTTCCCAGCAGAAACTCTACAAGCCAGAAGGGAGTGACATGATATACTTAAGGTGATGAAAGGGAAGAACCTACAATGAAGATTACTCTACCCGGCAACAATCTCATTCAGATTCAATGGAGAAATCAAAAGCTTTACAGACAAGCAAAAGCTAAGAGAATTCAGCACCACAAATCCAGCTCTACAGCAAATGCTAAAGGAATTTCTCTAAGTGGGAAACAAAAGAGAAGAAAAGCACCTACAAAAACAAACCCAAAACAATTAAGAAAATGATCATAGGAACATACATGTCGATAATTACCTTAAATGTTAATGGATTAAATGCTCCAACCAAAAGACACAGGCTTGCTGTATGGATATAAAAATAAGACCCCTCTATATACTGTCTACAAGAGACCCACTTCAGACCTAGGGACACATACAGACTGAAAGTGAGGGGATAGAAAAAGATATTCAAAAGAAAGCTGGAGTAGCAATACTCATATCAGATAAAATAGACTTTAAAATAAAGAATGTTACAAGAGACAAGGAAGGACACTACATAAAGATGAAGGGATAAATCCAAGAAGAATATATAACAATTATAAATATATATGCACCCAACATAGGAGCACCTCAATACATAAGGCAAATGTTAACAGCTATAAAAGAAAAAATCAACAGTAACACAGTAATAGTGGGGGACCTTAACATCTCACTTACACCAATGGACAGATCATCCAAAATGAATAAGGAAACAGAAGCTTTAAATGACACAATAGAACAGATAGATTTTATTGATATTTATAGGACATTCCATCCAAAAACAGCAGATTACACTTTTTTCTCAAGGGCACATAGAATATTCTCCAGGATAGGTCACATCTTGGGTCACAAATCAAGCCACAGTAAATTTAATAACAATGAAATCATATCAAGCAACTTTTCTGACCACAATGCTATGAGATTAGAAATGAATTACAGGGAAAAAAAGTAAGAAACACAAACACATGGAGGCTAAAAATACGCTACTATGTAACCAAGAGATAACTGAAAAAAATCAAAGAGGATATCAAAAAATACCTAGAGACAGATGACAATGAAAACACGATGATCCAAAACCTCTGGGATGCAGCAAAATTGTTCTAAGAGTGAAGTTTATAGCTATACAAGCCTACGTAAAGAATCAGGAAAAGTCTCAAATAAAAAATCTTACCTTACACCTAAAGGAACTAGAGAAAGAAGAACAAACAAAACCCAAAGTTAGCAGAAGGAAATAAATCATAAAGATCAGAGCAGAAATAAATGAAATAGAAACAAAGAAAACAATAGTAAAGATGAATAAAACTAAAAGATGGGTCTTTGAGAAGATAAACAAAACTGATAAACCATTAGTCAGACTCATCAAGAAAAAGAGGGAGAGGACTCAAATCAATAAAATTAGAAATGAAAAAGGAGAAGTTACAATGGACACTGCAGAAATACAAAGCCTCCTAAGAGTCTATTACAAGGAACTCTATGCTAATAAAATGGACAACCTGGAAGACATGGACAAATTCTTAGAAAGTTATAACCTTCCAAGACTGAACCAGGAAGAAGTAGAAAATATGAACAGACCAATCACAAGTAATGAAATTGAAACTGTGATTATAAATATTCCAACAAACAAAAGTCCAGGACCAGATGTCTTCACAGGTGAATTCTATCAAACATTTAGAGAAAAGCTAACACCCATCCTTCTCAAACTCTTCCAAAATTTGCAGAGGAAGGAACACTCCCAAAAGCATTCTATGAGACCACCTTCACCCTGATACAAAAACCAGACAAAAATACTACAAACAAAGAAAATTACGGACCAATATCACTGATGAATATAGATGCAAAAATCCTCAACAAAATACTGGCAAACAGAATCCGGCAACACATTAAAAGGATCATACATGATGATCAAATGGGATTTATCCCAGGGATGCAAGGATTCTTCAATATACGCAAATCAATCAATGTGACACACCATTTTAACAAATTGAAGAATAAAAACCATATGATCATCCCAATAGATGCAGAAAAAGCTTTTGACAAAATTTAACACCCATTTATGATAAAAACTCTCTAGAAAGTGGGCATAGAGGGAACCTACCTCAACATAATAAAGGACATATATGACAAATCCACAGCAACATCATTCTCAATGGTGACAAAATGAAAGCATTTCCTCTAAGATCAGGAACAAAACAAGGATGTTCACTCTCACCACTATTATTCAGCATAGTTTTGGAAGTCCTAGCCATGACAATCAGAGAATAAAAAGAAAAAAAATATACAAATTGGAAAAGAAGAAGTAAAACTGTCACTATTTGCAGATGACATGATACTATACATAGAGAATCGTAAAGGTGCCACCAGAAAACTATTAGAGCTAATCAATGAATTTGGTGAAGTTGCAGGATACAAAATTAATGCACAGAAATCTCTTGCATTCCTATACACTAATGATGAAATATCTGAAAGAGAAATTAAGGAAATACTCCCATTTATTACTGCAACAAAAAGAATAAAATACCTAGGAAGAAACCTACCTAGGGAGCCAAAAGTCTTGTATGCAGAAAACTATAAGACACTGATGAAAGGAATTAAAGATGATACCAACAGATGGAGAGATATTCCATCTTGGATTGGAAGAATCAATATTGTGAAAATGAGTATACTACCCAAAGAAATCTACAGATTCAATGCAATCCTTATCAAATTACCAATGGCAGTTTTTATGGAAGTAGAACAAAAAAGTCTTAAAATTTGTATAGAGACACAAACGACCCCCAATAGCCAAAGCAGTCTTGAGGGAAAAAAACGGGGCTGCAGGAATCAGGCTCCCTGACTTCAGACGATACTACAAAGCTACAGTAATAATGACAATATTGTACTGGCACAAAAACAGAAACATAGATCAATGGAACAAGATTGAAAGCCCAGAGATAAACCCACACACCTATGGTCAACTAATCTATGGCAAAGGAGGCAAGGATATACAATGGAGAAAAGACAGTCTCTTCAATAAGTGGTGCTGGGAAAACTGGACAGCTACATGTAAAAGAATGCAATTAGAACACTCCCTAACACCATACACAAAAATAAACTCAAAATGGATTCGAGACCTAAATGTAAGACCGGACACTATAAAACTCTTAGAGGAAAGCATAGGAAGAACACTCTTTGACTTAAATCACAGCAAGATCTTTTTTGATCCACCTCCTAGAGTAATGGAAAAAAAAACAAAAATAAGTAAATGGGCCCTTATGAAACTTCAAATCTTTTGCACAGCAAACGAAACCATAAACAAACAAAAAGACAACCCTCAGTATGGGAGAAATTATTTGCAAACAAATCAATGGACAAAGGATTAATCTCCAAAATATATAAACAGCTCATGCAGCTCAATATTAAAAACTGAACAAACCAGTGCATAAATGGGCAGAAGATGTAAATAGACATTTCTCCAAAGGAGACATACAGATGGCCACATGAACCACATGAAAAGTTGCTCAACATCACGAATTATTAGAGAAATGCATATCAAAACTACAATGACATATCACCTCACCCCAGTTAGAATGGGCATCATCAGAAAACCTACAAACAGCAAATGCTGGAGAGGGTGTGGAGAAAAGGGGACCCTCTTGCACTGTTGGTGGGAATGTAAATTGATACAGCCACTATGGACAACAGTATGGAGGTTCCTTAAAAATCTAACAATAGAATTACCATATGATCCAGCAATCCCACTACTGGGAATATACCCAGAGAAAACCATAATTCAAAAAGACACATTCACCCTAATGTTCATTGCAGCACTATTTACAATAGCCAGGTCATGGAAGCAACCTAAATGTCCATCGACAGACGAATGGATAAAGAAGATGTGGTACATATATTCAGTGGAATATTGCTCAGCCATAAAAAGGAATGAAATTGCCTCATTTGTAGAGACGTGGATGGATCTAGAGACTGTCATACAGAGTGAAGTAAGTCAGAAAGAGAAAAACAAATATCATATATTAACGCATATATGTGGAACTTAGAAAAATGGTACAGATTAACTGGTTTGCAGGGCAGAAATTGAGACACAGATGTAGAGAACAAACGAATGGACACTAAGGGAGAAAAGTGGTGGGTGGGTGGGGGTGGGGGTGTGATGAATTGGGTGATTGGGATTGACTTGTATACACTGATGTGTATAAAATTGATGAGTAATAAGGACCTACTGTATAAAAAAATAAATAAAATAAAATTAAAAAAAAATTCACTTCATGTTTAAATTCTCCTTAGAGAGTAATTTTCTGCTACATTATCAATAGTCCCAAGATACAATTTTTACCCTTATTCTCTATGGTTTCATTGCTTTAATATAGACATTTTCTTTTATAACTCTTTGCCTGTTGAATTTATGTAATGATTTACTAGAAAAAATACAAACCCGGATCTAGGAAAACTGGGTAATATCCAAATGTCATTTAGTTGTTGGGTAATTTTAGAAAAAATACCAAGATTTTAGTCTTTTAGTGTTGTCCTCTGAAATAGGAAGATAATATTGCCAGTCCTGCCTGCTGTATATGGATGTTTCAAGAATCACATGTGTATAAAATATGTATATGCTGTAAAATGCTCTCTACATATACAATATTTTAGTATTTATATCTTCATCTTATCTAATACAATATGTGCCCTACAATTCAAGATCACTTCTGAAGATTATACCTCATATGGACAGAGGAAATTTTAGAACCTTTTTCTAGAAATATTTTAGATATAACTGATGGCTATAGATTTTTGTTGACTAGTATTTTAACTTAAGCAGCTTAGCATCTTTGAAAATTAGTTTGCCTTTTATTGTCCTGGATGAATAATTTATTGATATAAAATGTATTGAAATCTTATTAAATATAGTTACTGAGATTAAAAAATAATCCTTCTCCTTGCAGAGCTTCTTGGAGGAGATAGAATAATCACAACAGTGAGACAATTGCTATAATGAAGGGATAAAGAAAACACCATAGGAATACAGATGGGAAATGATTGATGGTTAAGTTAATGCCAAGATAGTGTGAAATTAAAAATAAAAAAAAACAACTATAATCAGAGTTGACTAAGTAGAAACTTTTTCTCATAATGGTAATTGAACTTATTTTGGAAGTTTTCTTAAGCAAATGGCAGAATTTTGTCACTTGAGTTATTGAAAGTGATTACACTAGTCATTCATCAGAATTGTTTAGAACACTGTGCCAAAAGTTGAGGCATCACAAAGTAAGTTGCTATAGTAAATTTGGAGCAGTTTCAGAGTATCATCATAAAGATGATTACAACTTTAAAGATAAGCACTAAGGTAAAACATCAAAAGGTTTAATATGACCATATTGAAATATTTTTATGACTCTAACTGGAATGGGTCCTTTTAATTAGCAGAAAATATCAAAAACACTTTGAAGCTTCATACATGTTGGAATGGTTATTCTATATATTATTTGGTTACTTTTGTCTTATAGCCTTATTAAATAATCTCTTCCTTTTTTAAATTGTTGACTTCCCTGTTTCCTTTCCAAAATAAAAAATAAAAAAGTGAAATGGCTTCCCATAATCCATCTCCCGATCAGACTCTTGTTTATCTTCCAAAAACACTTACAAGAATATTATCTTCTGTATTCATCCTTCCTTGATCTTCTTCAGATGAAATTAAACAATTCTCCTGGCTACCTCTAAACTTTGTTCAAGCTTGACAGTAAGAATGACTAATTATGTTTAGATACTCTCAACACCTTAACAGTTACCCATCTATCATCCATGTCTGCATAAATTCATCTTGTTACTAATCCTGAGTGCAGTAGATACAATTTCAACTATGCCTCCATTCCTCACTCATTCTCTACATAGCTTCATATCTTGGCTAGCCTTTGGTGGTACTTACACCGTATCCACAAGCCTGTGGTAAACTCAACCATGAGTTTTATTCATACAATTTCCCAAGAAACTGAGGATTTTGCCTTACTTTCTTTGAATATTCCTTCCATTCATTATACCACTCATGTTTTCAATCACCCTCTTTACTCATTCATTTTCCTTGGCTACAAAAATATTATGTCACTCACATAAAAACCATTGCCTTAATTTTGTTTACTTCTCAAACTACCATTCTACTTTTTACTAGTCATTTATCAGAAAACACCTAAAAGATTAGCCTAGTTTAACCTGTTTCCATGTCTTCATAGCTCATTGTATCAATCAGGATAGTGGAATCCTGCCCACAGAGTAACTCAGAGCCCTTCCAGAGCTGTACTCTGGATCATGTGGGTCTCCCTATCAGTAGGAGAAGACACAGTGTGGCTTTTCTTGGTAATTAAATAGTTAGTCAAGGTGTAATATTTTATTTTTCCTCACATTTCATTAATCAATATTAGTTACCTGATCTCACCCTTTTGTAAGTCACAGGGAAGAGTCGGCTTTTGTGTGCCTGGAAGAAGAGAACTGTATATCAATGAACAATAGTAGCATCTAACACATATACTCTTTCTCATTTTGTTTGAAGATTTTTATCTGTTTCACTACTAAGTTTGTTATTAGTATTTCACTTCAGAATTATTATTTCAGTCCTCATCTCTTTTACTTTATATTCAGTATTTGACAAGCTTGATTATCTCTTCCTCAAATGTTTTTCCTCCATGGTGTTGGATTTTTCTATCTAGCTCTTTCCTCTATGTTCCTTTTCAACTTATTCACTGGCACTTTTTCTTGTATCCAACTTTTTAATATGCAGGATTATCAAGGTTTTGTTCTTGCCCTTCTTTCCTATGAAATACCATCTATTTACACGGCTTCACTATTTGTGTATATCTTGGTGACTCTCACATATTCTATTCTCTTGATGCCTCATCCCATATTTGTTGCATTAAGTAATTTTTAACAAAGATGAGAACCAAGAACTCATACTTACTATACCCAAAACCAATTCAATAAATTCACCTGAACTTTCTCCCCTCTTGGTGTTTGCTTTCATAAACATCTTAATGATAATACATTATGGCCTAGATACATCTATATAATTTCTCCTTTTACAGTTTTCCCTCTGGTAAACAAAATCAAACATTCACTTAACAGGCAAGTGTTTATCTCCTACAATAAATCTATGCTACATATATCAAGTACATAAATAAATAATACATGAAATTTTTGTCCTTGAGTGGTTTAAAATCTACATGGAATGATAGATTAAGCAAGTATAAACTGAAAAATACAACATATTATAAGATGTTTCACAAATATTGAACTCAGAGGTGAAAAAGTCTATTCTGGTCCCAAAATCATTTTAGAAAGTGGTATGCTTTTGTATTAGTTTTCTAGGGCTGCTGAAACAAAATACCATGGACTTGTTTGCTTAAACAGCAGAAGCTTATTTTCCTCCAGTTCTGGAGGCTGGAAGTCCAAGATCAGGTGTTGGGAGGTTTGGTTTCTTTTGAGGCCTCTCTCCTTGGCTTGCAAATGGTCTCCTTATCCTGTGTCTTTACATGGTCTTTCCTATGTGCAAACATGTCCCTGATGTCTTTTTTTCTCTTCTTATAAGAACACCAGTCAGACTGAGGTGGGTTGAAGTCTGCTCTAATGGACTCATTTTTAATCTAATTAGCTCTTTAAAAGGCCTTATCTTCAAATACGTATCCTGAGATACTGGGGTCTAGTTCTTCAACATATTAATTTTAGAGGGACATCATTCAGTCCATAGTAACTTTCTTCTAGTCTATTCTAAATTTTAAAACTATTAAGTGATCTTTATATACTTCTGTTACTAACCAGGGCTCTTGGCCTCCTTAATAAATAGAAATTGATCAGAGGCCAAACAAGAAATCCAGGCAAGGCTTTATTACGACCGCTGCTGCAACAGTGGGGGAGCAAGAACAAACAACAGGTTCCTTTGTTTGTTTGCTCCCTGAGAGGGGGTGAGCTTGCTCCTTATATGGGGTGAGGGTAGGGGTATGACCAGGGTTTGGGCCAGAGGGGTGGCTTAGATGGTCTGTGCACCCATTAGGTGGTGTTTTGTGCTTGGTGCATGTGCAGTACCCTGCTTTTGCTCTGGAACCCCTGCCTTTGCTCATGGATCTTCAAACTTTTCAGTCAGGTTTTTCTTGGTCTCTTTGTATCTTTTGTCCAGAATTTTCCCCAACTGTGCATGTATGCAGTCACTTTTAGTCCCATATAATTTCTTTGTATTTTGCTGCTTGAGGAGAGGTATGTCCAGGTGCAAGCACTGCAGCACTGAAGCAAAGTGTCCCAGGTCCCAGTCTGTCTCACTTCCAATTCACCTTCCAGAGTGGTTTACCTATGAATAGTCAAAATAAGTATTGATTGGAATAATAAAAGCTTAAATACGAGTGTTTTAAAAAGAAATTATCTAAAATGGCTCTCTACATTGATAACATTAATTTTATATAGGCTTTACTTTTCTCAGTTACCTTAAAAGAGAAATCTTATTCGCTTTGCTACAAATATTATCCAACAGTTATGAATCCCTTCAATATATACATGTGTAGCAAAAATGATCAAATATGGAATTATCTCCCTGATTTTCTGACAGGTCCTGGATGAATTCCATGAATATCTGAATAATCATTTTTGTAGATCATTGAAATCCACAAGAGGATTTTTAGACTAAAATCTTGGAATTGTGGAGATTTTATTTTCCAAACAATACCAAATAGCTTTGGGTTTTAAAACTTATGTAGAGGTTTATTGCACTTTTTGTTATTTCTTCTGCATTTTATGTTGATATATTAAATAAGTAATATATGAAAAATTTTGACATTTTGTAATTTCAGAGTAGAGATTCATTAGTACAACTGATCTTCACGATTATATACAAATGTTTTGCTTTTTAACTAGACTTTTTAAAAAATTATTTTTGTTAAGTGAACTAAAATATAAATATTGCTTGTGGGTAAATTTTAATTATAAATGATGTTAAGTTGTAGGGCTATGTTGAAAATTTCTCTGCCATCAAATTAGATAAGCAGGAAATATAAATCAAACAGCTCTAAGTGCACATCAATGGAGTTAGCATTTAGTGAATAGTTAATAAGTGTGAAAGACTCTTCCAAGTTCTTTATAAATATTAAACATTTGATCTCCCAGCAACCACGTGAAATAGATGGTATGATTACTATTACTGTTACTATTTATTACATTTTTTTTACATGTGAGAACTGAGGTCAACTATTTTGCCTAAAGTTACATAGTGTGTAAGCTGAAAAACCAAGATTCAGTTCTAAAGTTCACTCTGTTCAGCAGTAAACACTCTACTATTACAAATATGCCTCTGTTCTCACCAAGCTCACCACCTGTTTCACAAGACAGGGTGTGCAAAGCAATTTAACTAAAGATAAAATTTAGAACATTATCATGTGGACACATTACGTTATTGGACACATTATACTTTGAGCTAGCAATCCATATACTCCAGGCCAGCCTTTCCTGGAAAAACTTAATTAAATGTATGGATTAAAAAGTATCCTGAGTAGAACTCAAAATAATCCAGTGTATATATGGCCTCAGTGGTTTTCATATTTACCAAATTCTTTTCCTCAAAGCAGTAAGCACAGTGTTTTCCTGACCCATCCAAAAAACAGACTCTCTTCTGCCCATACAAAACCCTTCTGTGGACTTGACCCCAAGGTCCCAGGGAGAGAGGAGATGGGATCTCCATGGTTATTAAAATGGTATTTCTCTGTATTTTCCATCTTCTACTACTATAGACTGAATCTGCCCCCCACCACCGCCAATTCATATATTGAAACTTAATACCCAATGTGATGGTATTAGGAGATTGGGCCTTTTGGGAAGAGATTAGATCATGAGGGCAGAGTCCTCATGAATGCAATTAGTGACCTTATAGAAGAGATCCCAGGTAACCCTGTCTGCCATGTGAGGACACAGGAAAAAGACAGTCATCTTTGAATGAGGAAAAAGGTCTTCTCTAGACAGTGAAGCTCCCAGTACCATGATCTTAAACTTTCCAGTTTCCAGAACTGTGAGAAATAAATTGTGATTTATAAGCCACCTAACTTATGGTATTTTGTTATAACAGCCTGAACAAACTAATAAATCTACCAATGTGGTACTTCCATGCCCTTATCTTTCCACATTCCCACCAAAATTATATCTGAGATTACCCCAAAACATATGTGTGTGTGGGTATGTATACTTCCAAAAAAAAAAAATAGTGTTTTCAACTGCAATTTGTTGTTCTTCCTTAGCTACTTAAGTTCCTAATTGTCTTGTTGTCATCCAATGTCTATGAGGACTGTGCAGGTACACAAGCTCAATGCAGTTGTGTGCTGACACTCCCACAGGGGCTGATGTGACACTGCTCACAGCAGTGGCTCTGGTACCAACTCCTGCTGATGCCAGTGCCATACAGTGCAGAAACTACTGCCTCTGGAATGCCCACACTACAGATGTAGCCAAGGTTGTGGATTTAGTTAATGCTCTATGTTCTCTGATGGAGCAAGAAAGGATCACCTACACATACCTTTTGGAGTGATTTACCCTGTTACACCTCACCCAAATAGTGCTGCTTTGTACTCCCAATATATCACAGAGATTTTTGCGATGATAGACTTCCAGGGAGATTGCTTCTTCTTATGGACAAGTACAAATCCATGGTGTCTTGGCAAGAGTTCAGCCATATTCATAATTGTCTCTCTTCTTCTATTCTGCAGTAGTGCTTTCAGAGCAGGCATAGCTGCCTTATGGCCTTCTTCCTAGAATGAGTTTCTTCTTAGGGAATTCTTCATATCCCATGCAAATTGCATCCTCTGAAATTCATTCCCCAGTCCTACAGGAATGATGAAAGATGACTAAATTCTCGGTTAACACAGCTTAGAGTAAAAATTTGAATCCTTATAATTACTCTCTTGACCCATCTGATGATCGATGTTTTATTAAAGCATTCATGATAAAACTAGTTAACACTGGTCTTTCCCTTTCTGATTATACCAAAATCTCAAAGGGGTGTTCCCTATTGTCCCATATTGTATACTGACTTTGTTCATCAATTGTTTTGTGTATTCAAATGTTAGATTTGATTCAATATTTTAAAGTTTTAATGGTGTAAAAGTGTATCCTATCCTTCTTTTTGTTTGCTTGTTTGTTTCTTATAGCAGCCACCATTGTAGAGATAACATAGAATGTGCTTTGTAAATGTTTGTTTACATAATCAAATTTTAGAAAATTCATGGTGGTCTTATCAACATTTTATAAAGTTTTTCCAAATGAGAGCAAAACATGGTGCAAAAATATCTGCACAAAAAAGCTAACATTTACAAAGTATTTTTAAATATCTCACCACATTATTGAAAACAGTATTTTGTGTACTATTTCAGCAAAAAAATCAAAATTTCAAGAAGTCTAAGAACAGAGAATAAATAGAATTTCCTCCCAGGCTAGTGTAATTGTTAAATAGATGGGGATTTATATTTAAAACCATGATTCAAACAAATTTAGCATGACAATCCATAAAATCTCTCAAAATTAAAATTGTGTATTTTACCTCACAGGGCAAACTGGCAGATGTTTTAGAGAATGGCTTTAAATCTGTCATTTTCTATCCTTCTTCTCTTATTTCACATATTCTTTCCTTCTTGCTTGCTATGCCTCGATTCATCACAGACAAGACAGCTATAACAGCAGCACTATCCTTCACTCTTAAATCATTGGCTGTCTCTGCCACTGTCATGGACAGTCTTTGAAACAGGAAAAAGAAAACCCAGAACAGCAGTTTCAATAGCACAAGCATCATAAATGTTCCCCAGGACTCCCATCACACAATCCATTTGTGCCAAGTCTAGGTACAGATCTTCTCATGCTACTGACTAGCAAATCATACAAGAAGCTGTAATTGTGGAGTAGATGACAGTCACTCAGCACATATTCCAGGTGAAGAAGAGGAGAGATTTAGAGCTCATGGCCTCCTGAATGTGAATACATCGTGACATCCTCTTTAAAATAGATCATCCACATCAGATCATTTTGGTAGCATTGGTTAGAAAAGGATTTAATTATGTCAAAGTTTAAGAGTTTGAATATGACATGACAATAGTCAGCACAAAGAAAAATATTCTTTCCAGGTCACTATCCCATCACTTATCATTTGTGTCATTGGTGTCTGGAAGAATTAAGCAAAGAAGACAAATGATGGAGCTCATCTCTCACTAATAATCTAAGCATTAATTTGCTCATGACGTCTTTCATTTTTCATCAAATATTGATTATATGATAGCCCTAAATATAAAAGCACTTAATGATTTTGATGAACAAATGAAAAAATCTACAAGCATATAAATGAAAGATATAAAAAATTACATATATTTTTAAAACTTTCTGAAAGACTAAATTTTATTAGAGAAGATGAGACATATACATACACAGCTTTAGGATAAGGTAGAAGACCACAGCATACAAAGTTTATGATAACAATCCAATGACCAAATTTCATTCATTCTTTTATTCATTTATTACATTTTAAATATTTTAATATTTTAAATTATCAGTACCCATCTGTGATTGGTAGATGAACACAATTGTGTTGTTTTGTTTTCTACTTGTTGCAACAGAAGAGAAAGCACATGATGGAAAGCTAAAAGTCTCAGTAATAGGGTAATAGAAAGTACTTACAGGATTTGGCTTTTGTACGTGATTTGGGGGGAGGAATCAAGGAACTGGGCTTTGTTCTAAATTGTATGCTGTCAGAATATGAAGATAATTCTATGATTGGGCATCTTAATAGATCTTATCTAGAAGGTAGGAAGAATGAGACATGTCTAAAGCTATAGTTCTTAAAGAAACAGTAGGTCACTTGTATTAGCCAGAATAGAGAGAATTTTGATCATTTTTATGGTTTGGTATATGTTCTGTTTCTTTTTTTTTATTCCTGAGTTCTTTAATTATTAAGGAATGAACATGGTTTCATGTGGATCCATCATGATCCTAGAGAGACCTTGTCTGATGGTGTTCTGTGAAATTGTTTATGCTCCACAGCAGAATACCTTGGCCTAGCTGTAAGTGACTAGTTAGCTCCTAGAAATACCTGGCAGTGATAGGTCAGTTCTTGGCTGTCAGAGACTGCTATTTTTTTTCTCAAAATGTATCAATGTCCTGGCAATTTAGGAAAGTATTCATAGAAATCAAAAACGATTTAAAACCAACATAATAGGGCTTCCCTTGTGGCACGGTGGTTGAGAGTCTGCCTGCCAATGCAGGGAACACGGGTTCGTGCCCCAGTCTGGGAAGACCCCACATGCTGCAGAGCAGCTGGGCCCGTAAGCCATGGCCACTGAACCTGTGCAACCAGAGCCTGTGCTCCACAACGAGAGAGGCCATAACAGTGAGAGGCCCATGTACCACGAAAAAACAAAACAAAACAAAACAAAAACATAATGGTGAATGAAAAAAAGTAGAAATAAGAGAGTACATACTGTATGACTCCATGTATATAAAGTTGATAAAGCAGGTGTTATAAACATATGGTGTTAAAAGTCAAGCTAGTGATCACTTTTGGAGCAAAACTGATCTGGGAAGTGACCCAAGGGTGACTTCTTTTGTGGTGGTGTTGGTTTAATTTTTGAGCTGGGTACTAGGTATGCAGCTGTGTTTGCTTTGGGACCATTCTTTGATTTGGGCTCTTTGGGCTGGTTCATTTTTCTGTATGTATATTGTCCTTTAAGGAATATTCATAAATTACAATAAAAAATTAAAAATTGAAAAAAAAACACAAGTGAATATGACAACTCACAAATGAAAGCTGAATACTTAAGATGACTTCTACCCTGATGACATTTGCATAAAGTTTATTTCAAATTTTCAATTCAATAGAGGCAGGGTATGCAGGAGACATAACCCAGGACCCACTAACACAGGGGACAATTAGAAGCCCCCCATTTCCATGTACATAAAGCTGGGAAATGAAAGGACTATTCCTGTGCTTCCCATTATGGTAGCCACAAACCACACGTGGCTCTTGAGCACTTGAAATGTGTTTCATCTAAACTGAGATGTGCTTTAATTGTACAATACCCATGGTTTTGAAAACCCAGCATAAAAAAACAATGTAAAATATCTTGTCCTTTTTATTGATTGTGTATTGACAAAATATTTTAGAAATATTAGGTTAAAATAAATTATTAAACACTTGGCCTTTTCTTTTTTAAATGTAAATACTATAAAATTTTAAGTTAGGTTGTAGCTTACATTGTTGGTCCACATGATATTTCTTTTGGGTGTCCTCGATGTAAGATTGATTTACAACTCCCCTAGTGATTGAAATAGGTACTGCTTATTCATACTTGGTATTCAAAGAAGGAGGAAATGGTGTCATTCAATAAATAAGGCAAATCCAAAAACAACAGAATACACATTTTTCTCAAGTGCTCATGGAATATTCTCCAGGATAGATCATATCTTGGGTCACAAATCAAGTCTGGGTAAATTTAAGAAAATTGAAATTGTATCAAGCATCTTTTCTGACCACAATGCTATGAGACTAGATATCAATTACAGGAAAAGATCTGTAAAATATACAAACACATGGAGGCTAAACAATACACTACTTAATAACGAAGTGATCACTGAAGAAATCAAAGAGGAAATCAAAAAATACCTAGAAACAAATGACAACGGAGACATGATGACCCAAAATCTATGGGATGCAGCAAAAGCAGTTCTAAGAGGGAAGTTTATAGCAATGCAATCCTACCTTAAGAAACAGGAAACATCTAAAATAAACAATCTAACCTTGCACCTAAAGCAATTAGAGAAAGAAGAACAAAAAAACCCCAAAGTTAGCAGAAGGAAAGAAATCATAAAAATCAGATCAGAAATAAATGAAAAAGAAATGAAGGAAACTATAGCAAAGATCAATAAAACTAAAAACTGGTTCTTTGAGAAGATAAGCAAAATTGATAAACCATTAGCCAGACTCATCAAGAAAAAAAGGGAGAAGACTCAAATCAATAGAAGTAGAAATGAAAAAGGAGAAGTAACAACTGACACTGCAGAAATACAAAAGATCATGAAAGATTACAAAAGGCAACTCTATGCCAATAAAATGGAAAACCTGGAAGAAATGGACAAATTCTTAGAAATGCACAACTGCCAAGATGGAATCAGGAAGAAATATAAAATATGAACAGACCAATCACAAGCACTGAAATTGAAACTGTGATTAAAAATCTTCCAACAAACAAAAGCCCAGGACCAGATGGCTTCACAGGCGAATTCTATCAAACATTTAGTGACAAGCTAACACCTATCATTCTCAAACTCTTCCAAAATATAACAGAGGGAGGAACACTCCCAAACTCATTCAATGAGGCCACCATCACCCTGATACCAAAACCAGACAAGGATGTCACAAAGAAAGAAAACTACAGGCCAATATCACTGATGAATATAGATGCAAAAATCCTCAACAAAATACTAGCAAACAGAATCCAAAAGTACATTAAAAGGATCATACATCATGATCAAGTGGGGTTTATTCCAGGAATTCAAGGATTCTTCAATATATGTAAATCAATCAATGTGATACACCATGTTAACAAATTGAAGGAAAAAAACCATATGGTCATCTCAATAGATGCAGAGAAAGCTTTCAACAAAATTCAACACCAATTTATGATAAAAACCCTTCAGAAAGTAGGCAGAGAGGGAACTTCCCTCAACAAAATAAAGGCCATGTATGACAAACCCAGGGCCAACATCGTCTTCAATGGTGAAAAATTGAAAGCCTTTCCACTAAGATCAGGAACAAGACAAGGTTGCCCACTCTCACCACTCTTATTCAACATAGTTTTGGAAGTTTTAGCCACAGCAATCAGAGAAGAAAATGAAATAAAAGGAATACAAATCGGAAAAGAAGAAGTAAAACTGTCACTGTTTGCAGATGACATGATATACTCTACATAGAGAATCCTAAAGATGCTACCAGAAAACTCCTAGAGCTAATCAATGAATTTGGTAAAGTAGCAGGATACAAAATTAATGCACAAAAATTCCTGGCATTCCTATACACTAATGATGAAAAATATGAAAGTGAAATCAAGAAAACACTCCCATTTACCATTGCAACAAAAAGAATAAAATACATAGGAATAAACCTACCTAAGGAGACAAAAGACCTGTATGCAGAAAATTATAAGACACTGATGAAAGAAATTAAAGATGATACAAATAGATGGAGAGATATACCATGTTCTTGGATTGGAAGAATCAACATTGTGAAAATGACTCTACTACCCAAAGCAATCTATAGATTCAATGCAATCCCTATCAAACTACCACTGACATTTTTCACAGAATTAGAACAAAAAATTTCACAATTTGTATGGAAACACAAAAGACCCCGAATAGCCAAAGCATTCTTGAGAATGAAAAACAGACCTGGAGGAGTCAGGCCCTCTGACTTCAGACTATACTACAAAGGTACAGTAATCAAGACAGTATGGTACTGGCACAAAAACAGAAAGATAGATCAATGGAACAGGATAGAAAGCCCAGAGATGGACCCATGCACATATGGTCACCTTATCTTTGATAAAGGAGGCAGGAATGTACAGTGGAGAGAGGACAACCTCTTCAATAAGTGGTGCTGTGAAAACTGGACAGGTACATGTAAAAGTATGAGATTAGATCACTCCCTAACACCATACACAAAAATAAGCTCAAAATCGATTAAAGACCTAAATGTGAGGCCAGGAACTATCAAACTCTTAGAGGAAAGCATAGGCAGAACACTCTAGGACATAAATCACAGCAAGATCCTTTTTGACCCACTTCCTAGAGAAATGGAAATAAAAACAAAAATAAACAAATGGGACCTAATGAAACTTAAAAGCTTTTGCACAGCAAAGGAAACCATAAACAAGACCAAAAGACAACCTTCAAAATTGGAGAAAATGTTTGCAAATGAAGCAACTGACAAAGGATTAATCTCCAAAATTTATAAGCAGCTCATGCAGCTCAGTAACAAAAAAAACAAAAACCCAATCCAAAAATGGGCAGAAGACCTAAATAGACATTTCTCCAAAGAAGATATACAGACTGCCAACAAACGCACAAAAGAATGCTCAACATCATTAATCATTAGAGAAATGCAAATCAAAACTACAATGAGATATCATCTCACAGCAGTCAGAATGGCCATCATCAAAAAATCTAGAAACAACAAATGCTGGAGAGGGTGTGGAGAAAAGGGAACACTCTTGCACTGCTGGTGGGAATGTGAATTGGTACAGCCACTATGGAGAACTGTATGGAGGTTCCTTAAAAAACTACAAATAGAACTACCATATGACCCGACCCAGCAATCCCACTACTGGGCATATACCCTGAGAAAACCATAATTCAAAAAGAGTCATGTACCAAAATGTTCATTGCAGCTCTATTTACAATAGTCCGGAGATGGAAACAACCTAAGTGTCCATCATCGGATGAATGGATAAAGAAGATGTGGCACATATATACAATGGAATATTACTCAGCCATAAAAAGAAATGAAATTGAGTTATTTGTAGTGAGGTGGATGGACCTAGAGTCTGTCATACAGAGTGAAGTAAGTCAGAAAGAGAAAGACAAATACCGTATGCTAACACATATGTATGGAATCTAAGAAAAAAAAAATGTCATGAAGAACCTAGGGGTAAGACAGAAATAAAGACACAGACCTACTAGAGAATGGACTTGAGGATATGGGGAGGGGGAAGGGTAAGCTGTGACAAAGTGAGAGAGTGGCATGGACATATATACACTACCAAACTTAAAATAGCTAGTGGGATGCAGCCGCATAGCACAGGGAGATCGGCTCCGTGCTTTGTGACCACCTAGAGGGGTGGGACAGGGAGGCTGGGAGGGAGGGAGATGCAAGAGGGAAGAGATATAGGAACATATGTATATGTATAACTGATTCACTTTGTTATTAAGCAGAAACTAACACACCATTGTAAAGCAATTATACTCCAATAAAGATGTAAAAAATAAGTAAATAAATAAATAAATAAGTAAGGCAAATATGTTGATCCCTGAATATTTGCTTTCCTTCTATTTTCTCTGAAGTTACAACACGTAAAGCAGACATCTAGAAGAAAGAAAAAGTTATATTACGATACAGTAAAATACACAAACAGCGCATGCAGCTCAATATCAAAAAAACAAACAACCCAATCCAAAAATGAGCAGAATACTTACATAGACATCTCTCCAATGAAGGGATACAGATGGTCAAGAGGCACATAAAAAGATGCTCAACATCACCAATTATTAGAGAAATGTAGGTCAAAACTACAATGAGATATCACCTCACGCCAGTCAGAATGGCCATCATCAAAAAATCCACAAACAATAAATGCTGCAGAGAGTGTGGAGAAAAGGGAACCCACTTGCACTGTTGGTGGAAATGTAAGTTGACACAGCCATTGTGGAGAACAGTATGGAGTTTCCTTAAAAAACTAAAACTAGAACTATCATATGACCCAGCAATCCCACTACTGGGCATAGGCCCTGAAAAAAACCATAATTCAAAAAGACACATGCATCCCAATGTTTGTTGCAGCACTATTTACAATAGCCAGGACATGGAAGCAACCTAAATGCCCATCAACAGATGAGTTGATAAAGAAGATATATACAATGGAATATTACTCAGCTATAAAAAGGAACGAAATTGGGTCTTTTGTAGAGACGTGGATGGACCTAGAGTCTGTCATACAGAGTGAAGTATGTCATAAAGAGAAAAATATTGTATATTAATGCATATATGTGGAATCTAGAAAAATGGTACAGATGAACCAGGGCAGGAATAGAGACACAGACACAGAGAACAGATGTGTGGGCGTGGTGGGGGAGGGAGGTGGAATGAATTGGGAGATTGGGATTGATACATATACACCACCATGTATAAAACAGATAGCTAGTGGGAACCTGCTGTATAACACAGGGAGTTCAGCTTGGTGCTCTGTGATGACCTAGATGGGTGGGATGGGGGGCAGTGGGAGGGAGGTCCAAGAAGGAAGGGTATATGTATACATATAACTGATTCACTTCGTTGTGCAGCAGAAACTAATACAATATTGTAAAGCAACTATACCCCAATTAAAACAAACAAAAATAGAGTCAAGGAATACACCAGCACAAGCCAGATGAAAGAACTGACCCTAGCCTTAAGCATTGCTCTAAGAAACAAACAGGAGGCCTCCAAACACTGAGTATCAAGGAAATATTTCCTTATGGCTTCTTTTCTGCCCTCTCATATTATCCTCTCTCAGATCTTCCTAGGTGAGGGCAGTGGCAAAGGCAGCGCTCCAAATCAACAAGGTGATTATTCTTTGGAAAAAGAGCAGCCCTACAAGCGGTGCTTCCTCTTTCTATCTTTTTCTTTTTCTTTTTCTCCATTTGGGGATAGTAAGACAAATAGTATTAAGTTCCAAATGATGAATATGCATCATCTTATCTGTTGGGTGTGCAAGGAAGATATGTAGGAGTGATTAGTGGTATAATAACAAGCATATTCCACCCTTGCTTTGTTACAAACCCATCAATAGAATAATATCATTTTTACAAATTTTTTCTTGTAAAGAGAACTTTAAGATTTACTTTCTTAGCCAGTTTCAAATAGGCAATACAGTATCATTAATTATAATCACCATGCTGTACATTACATCCCCATGACTTATTTATTTTATAACTGGAAATGTTTACCTTTTGACCCTTCACCTATTTCACTCACCTCCTACCTCTGGCAGTCAACAATCTGTTCTCCATATCTATAAGCTCTGTTTTTTTTGTTTTTGTTTTAGTTTTTAATATTTGTATTTCTCTGTCTGGTTTCTTTCACTTAGCATAGTTCCCTCAAGATCCATCCATGTTGTTGCGAATAGCAAAATTTCATTCTTTTTTATGGATGAATAATATTCCATTGAATCTATATACAGCATCTTCTTTATCCATTCATCCATTGATGGACACTTAGTTTCTTTCTATGTCTTGGTTATTGTAAATAATGCTGTAATGAACAAGGGGGTACATTTTTCCAGTTAGTATTTTTGTTTTCTTCAGGTAAATACCCAGGAGTGGAATTGTTGGGTCATATGGTAGTTCAAGTATCAAATCTTTGGAGGAATCTCCATACTGTTTTCCATAGTTGCTGCTTCAATTTACATTCCCAACAATAGTGCACAAGTGTTCCCTCTCCTCCACATCCTCTCCAACACTTTTTATTTCTTGACTTTTGATGATAGCCATCTAACAGTTATGAGGTGTTATATCTCATTGTGGTTTTGATTTGCATTTCCCTGATGATTAGTAAATTTGAGAACTTTTTATGTACCCGCTGGGCATCTTCTTTGTCTAGTCAAGTCCTCTGCCCATTTTTTTTCTTTTTTATTTGCTTATTTATTTTTTATACAGAAGGTTCTTATTAATTATCTATTTTATACATATTAGTGTATATATGTCAATCCCAATCTGCCCATTTTTAAAATCAGATTTTTTTTTTGCTATTGAGTTGTATGAATTCTTTATATATTTTGGATATTAACCCTTTATCAGATATATAATATGCAAAAATGTTCTCCATTTCATAGTTTGCCTTTTCACTTTGCTGATGATTTCTCTTGCTAAGCAGAAGCTTTTTAATTCAAGGTAGTCCCACTTGTTGATTTTTGCTTTCTTTCCTTTACCTTGAGGTATCAATTCCTAAAAATCATTGCCAGGACCAATGTCAAGGAGCTTACCACCTATTTTTTCCAGGAATGTTATAGTTTCAGGTCTTACATTCAAGTCTTTAATCCATTTTGAGTGAATTTCTGTATATGGTATAAGGTAGAGGACCAGTTTCATTCTTTTGAACAGACTGTCCAGTTTTTCTAGCGCCATTTATGGAAGGTAATTTCCTCACTCTTTTTTTTTTTAAGTGGGAAAATCCTATTAGCTAATTATGGATACAAAGACAGGAAGAGGAATATGTTGCTCATTAAAGAAGAAAGGGCTCTGTCTCTTGAGGGAGAGGAAGAAAACAGCAGGGGATGGAAAGCAGAGATGCCACATTGTCTCTACTTTGGAATGAGATAAACCTTCAAAGCACATGAATGAACACATATCTCTATTCATGTATTTGAGGAAATGGATTGCTGAGAGATTAAAGTACAAGTAAGATGTGATAGAAAGAACCAGAAACTCAAATCATGAAGATGCCTGAGCTGATGAGCTGACTATGCTATCAAGTCAATGGAATATTACTCAGACATAAAAAAGAATGAAGTCTTGCCATTTGTGACAACATGGAAGGACCTAGAGGGTATTATGCTAAGTGAACTAAGTCAGACAGAGAAAGACAAATACTGTATGATTTCACTTAAATGTGGAATCTAAAAAACAAAAGACAAAAATAACAAACACAGCAAAACAGAAAGAAAGTTGTAGATACAGTGATCAAACAGGTATTTGCCAGAGGGAAGAGTGGGAGGATGAGAGAAATAGGTGAGGGAGATTAAAGAGGTACACACTTCAGTTAAAAAATAAATGCATCATGGATATGAAATATACAGGGTGGGGAATATAGTAAAAAATAATGTACTTGTATAATAATAATTGTATGATGATAAATGGTAAGTAGATTTTTCATTTTGTAATTTTGTAATGTATAGAAATATTGAATTACTATAATTTTCACCAGGAATTACCATAGTATTGTAAGTCAATTATACTTCAAAAAGAAACAATCAAAAGCTAATAGAAAAATAAACCAGATTTGTGGTTACCAGAGGTGGGAGTTGGAGGGAGGGAAATTGGATGAAAGCAGTCAAAAGGTACAAACTTCCAGTTATAAGATAAATATTAGGGATGTAATGTACAACTTGATAAATATAATTAACACTGTTGTATGTTATATATGAAAGTAAAGGGGGTAAATCCTGAGTTCTCATCATGAGGAAAATATTTTTTTTCTAATTCTTTTATCCTGTATCTACATGAGATTATGGATGATCACTAAACTTGTGGTAATAAATTCATGCTGCATACAAGTCAAATCATTATGCTGTACACCTTAGACTTATACAGTGCTGTATGTCAATTATGTCTCAATAAAACTGGAAGAAAAAAATAAAACACTTAGAATTTGGTCTTGCACATATAAGACTATACAGTATTTACTATTGTTTCTATCGCTATCATCATCACCTTAATCATCTTCTAAATTATCATTTTACTACCTCCAGTTTTGGTTTTAAGCTGCCAGCATTTATTTTATACCAAAGTAATCATGCAGAAAAGCAGTGTGGATCACATTATGTGCCAGTTTACAATTTGTCTGGGAATTCTAGTTGACTGCAGGAAAAATAAAAATGTGTTTATGTGGATTATAAGGCCATTCTCAATTTATCTTCTGAGCAGCTCTTCAGATTTATATACTACCTCTTACAACATACATCCTCCAAGTTAGCCACAGCAAGCTAGTTTTGCCCTCTAAACCCACTATGTTCATTTTCTCTTGGTGCCTGGGACGACGTTGCACTCTGCCTGGAAAGATCTGCCTCAGCTGCTAGACCCTTACTCCTCCTCCAAGACTCTTCTGGGGTATCAATTCTCAGGAAGCCTTCTTATTCCTTTGCTATTTTGGCATAATTTTGTGTATCCCAGACTTATGTAGCATCATCTTCATATGCTTCTGAAACTGTTCTTATAATACAACACTACTGTCCTCTTCATTTGTCTGTACTTAGTAGATGGTTAATGTATATTTGGTAATAAAACAAAGAATGAGAGGGTCATGATCTGAGGCCAGAATAATGTGGGATTAAAAAAAAAATACTACCATATAACTATGAAGAAGGAGTCAAAATTTACAGAGTTCCAAAATGTCTTTGAAATTCTCCAATTTCAGTGTGAAAAAGTATAGTCAATTAATTATGGTATGATCTGTCATATTAACCCCAATCTTTTTGGTCCTTATATGAGCAAGAATATCATATACTGAATAAAATTTAGATGCCAGGAGCTCTTCAGATGTTACATATACTTACAACAATCCCATGCAATGTTATCTTTATTTTACAAATGAGAACATTGAGGCTGACAAAATTAAAGTAAAACACTGGGCTGGTTTCAAATAGAGGGCTACTGGAGGCCGAAGCTTTTGCTTGTTCCACTGTTACCATTTTCTCTTTCACAAGAATACCTGAATTTTGCTATATACATTATATTTTCCCATTTAATCCCAATCCAAACATTATTTAGCTCAAATAACTAAAGTTTATTGTTTTCACTTATTTCTTTAAGCATATTTTTCCAAGGAAAAAGAGAGAATTTACCTTTATGTAATAGGAAAAAAATAAATATTTTGTAAGAATTAGTATGATTTTTTAAAAATAAGAAAGCCTAAAAAGGTAAATGTTTTTCTGAGTCAGAAATTTTCCAAAACAATTATTTAATTTGCCACCAAGTAGTTGTATAACTTTGGGAAAGTCACTTAACTCTCTGGACCACAGCTTTCTTATCATCAGAAAGATAAGGATAAATAAAGAATATCACAGTGTTTTTGTAGCTCTTAGGGTCTATTAATCTCTAATTTTTATCATTCAGTGTCTTCTATCCTGTAACTATTAAAATTATTACATGATCATGTATATTTCTGGAGAGTTAACTAAATTACCTTTTACTGTCTACATTATGTCATCCTAAAATTTCTTCTGAATCTCCAACAAACAAAACATTATTTGTATATAGTATTTTAATTTTTTTGGTCATCTGGGACATATTTAGAAACCCCAAATAACTGACCATTCAATTATATATATTTTTTTCTTTACCTAATCTGCATAAAAAGACATGTGGTTTATAAAGAAAAAAGTCTTCACCCACAAACTGAACTTTATAACTGTAAAAGGGAATTTTATTTTGTGCACGCATCAGACCAGCAAGAGGAATTTAATTTTTTGATTCTAAATCAATACATTAACCTTAAGTTGATATTTCTTAGAAACAGATTTTTTAAACATACATAATATAAAAAATTGAATTAAAGATGGTGCACTGTTATATTTTGCAACTTTACTAACAGTTAAGACCATTCAATAAACAAGATTCAAAATACCATACATCTTAAAAGTGGAAGCACTTATTCAAAATTTTAACTGAGTATAAGTAACTGGATTGTGATATATCCCAAATTAATTATCCTTATAAGCCTCATTAAAATATTATTGCATTATTTTTTGCTCTTTAACCATAACATTGACACATGCACAGGAAAGGTGTTTTCACTTGTTTTTATTTGAACTGTTGCTATGCAACAAACTGTCATGCATTTTGGGGGAGGTGTTTGTAAAAATAGCTATTGAAGTACACACACACACATGCGTGCACACACACACACACACATACACACACACAAACTGATTTGCTCTGTGGAAGGAAATATTGTCTTGACCTTTTTGATACCTGACTCCTCAGACATTTCTTTAAGCATATCTCATATCTGATTATATCATAACCGTTTATTCATTTGTACTTAAGTGAATCTTCCATTCATTGTCTGAGGTTCTCTTTATGGGATTTTAGACTATAAAATAACAATGCTGAACAGCAAGGTGAACCACAAATGAGATTATAACTGTGAGTAAAGTTTTGTGAGTCAATTGGGCAAGTTGCTTTGTTGCTCTTCACAATCTCTTTAAAGCCTTTTTAGAGCTCTTTTGTCACTTGAAAGTAAAAAAGGTTTTATGTAGTAAAACAAAACTTTGAAAGAAAAGAAGAAACTAGCAAAGTACCTTCTCATATTTTTTTTTTGTTTCATGAAAATAAGTCATTTTTAACTTTTAAGTCTTAGCATTTACTTTAAAATTTCATTTTGATTATCAAATAAAAGATATCATGTAAACAGATCCATATTTGTTACATATTTTTAAGGAGAATGAAATTTCCACTCTCATAAATTTCTTAATTTTCCTTCATAATGATCTTGATGAATATTTATTGGGTTATTTTTTCCAGGGAAGTATTCTTGACCAATAATATCTTACTTTATTACATAAATGCCCCGCAAACTTTCTGTGCCTCAAAATCTTCATACATAAAATTGGGGAGACTAGTCATTATCTCAGTGATGTGTTATAAGGATTACATGAACAAATCATGGAAAGAACTAGAATGGTGGGCTCCTTAATAACAGTGAGAATAATAGAGTCCTAAAAGATTAGTGAGCATGTGGCAGTTCTTAACCATCAGAAGCAAGTGGTTACAATTATCATAATGAGTAGATAGATTGGAGTGGCAGCCAAAAAGATTGGCTGCTGAGAGTCTTGGAGTTTGTTAATAAAAAATGGCATTCTTAAGGTCAGCTAAAAATGATATTACTCCATGTATACAATAAAAATAAATCAAGGATGTATCTTCAAAATGAATTGACTGAAAGTGAGGCCAGATCCCCAGGACAGAGATGTCATAGCAAGACTATACAACAATGATTCTCCCAGACCTTCTCCAAATGGTCATACAGCCATTAATTAGTTAACCATATGGTATTGAGAGAGGAACACCTAGAGGTTTTTGTTTTGTATTTAAAATACTTGTTTATTGTGCTAAAGTATACATAACATAAAATTTACCATTTTCACCATTTTTAGGTATACAGTTTAGTGGCAGTAAGTACATTCACCTTGTTGTGCAACAACCACCACAATCAATCCATGGAAAAGTGTGAAGAACTTTTTCATCTTCACATACTGAAACTCTCTACCCATTAAAAAATAATCCCCCATTATCACTTCTTCCCATTCCCTGAAAACCATCATCCTACACTCTGTCTCTATGACTTTGACTACTCTAGGTACCTCATATAAATGGGATAGTACAACATTTGTCATTTTGTGTCTGGCTTATTTCACTTAGCATAATGTCTTCAAGGTTCATACATGTTGTGGCATGTGTCAGCATTTAACTCCCTTTTAAAGCTGAAAAGTATTTCATTGTTTATGTATGCCAGAGAATTATAGAAAGTGAGAAGACATACTCCTGTCATGATATTGGGCTCTAGTAGAGATGGAGTATTTGTCCTTTTGACAAAAAGTGACTATGTGACAAAATCTAAGGTATCAGCAGTAATTCATCAGAACATGGAAGTAGTACATTCAAATTTAGGCATGGGGCTCCCCTGGTGGTGCAGTGGTTGAGAGTCCACCTGCTGATGCAGGGGACATGGGTTCGTGCCCCGGTCCGGGAAGATCCCACATGCCCTGGAGCGGCTAGGCCCGTGAGCCATGGCCGCTGAGCCTGTGCGTCTGGAGCCTGTGCTCCACAACGGGAGAGGCCACAACAGTGAGAGGTCCGCGTACTGAAAAAAAACAAAAACAAAAACAAATTTAGACATGAATAGTCCAAAGGGCACACGTAAGATGCATGAAAAATCATCCCAACTCTAATGTCATCAACCCTGTTACAACTCTGTTCAAATCTATGGTTGCATGGAGTTCTTTACAGACTGTTGAAGGAGGAGAAAGTTAATGTTGGTCCACATGTGAGTAAATTTGGTAATTCGGGAAGGTCAAAAATGAAATCCTTTTTTAAACTGAAGAATAGTTGATTTACAGTATTGCATTAGTTTCAGGTATACAGGAAAGTTATTCAGTTAAATGTACCTATTTTGTCAGATTATTTTCCATTAAGGTTATTACAAAATATTGAGTATGGTTCCCTGTGCTATACAGCAAATCCTTGGTGATTATCTATTTTATGTATAGTAGTTTGTATCTGTTAATCCAATATTCCTAATTTATCCCTTCCTCTCTCCTTTTCCCCTTTGGTAACCATAAGTTTGTTTTCCATGTCTGAGAGTCTGTTTCTGTTTCATATACAGATTCATTTGTATTACTTTTTTAGATTCCACATGTGATATCATATATTTGTCTTTCTCTGTTTGACTTATTTCACTTAGTATGGTATTCTCTAGGTCCATACATGTTGCTGCAAAATGGCATTATTTCATTATTTTTTATAGCTGACTAATATTCCATTGTATATATATATATATGTATATATATACTATACGTATATATATACCATATATATACATATATATATGTATATATAGTATGTATCTTCTAAAACCAATTATCTGTTGATGGGTATTTAGGTTGTTTCCAAGTCTTGGCTAAAAAATGAACTCTAATTGTACCTAAACCATGCTCAGAGGTGGTACTAAAAGATAATAGTGGGCAAAAATCCTACCAAAAGGCAGACCATCAAGTGGTACACCTTATTATCTTCTGAGTGAAAAATAAGTGGTCTGAGGTAAGACTATATACAGATTCATAAGCAATGGTGGATGACATGGCTAGTTGTTGAGCACCCGAGAAGGAAATAGACTGGAAGGTCAGTGAAAAAGGTGTCTAGGGGAAGAGGCATGTGGAAAACCTGTGGAAAAGGATACAATGTGTGGAGATTGTTGTCTTGTATGTTAACACCAGTCACAGAGGCACTAAATAGAGAACAAATACTCTAATGAGTTGACATCTATTAGACTATGTCATTGGCCACCCAATGCTGGTACAAGGTTAATATTAAGAAGTAGCTATGGCATCAGAGATGGAGGTATTCATGACCCTAAAAACATACATATCAGCATAGACAGATTTAAGTACTGCCCCAGCCTCATGTTTAAACTGGCAGCAGCATAGGTATTTTAAGCCCTCTTGGAGACCAGCCAGCCACTTGTTTGCATACTAACTCTGTATGTTCTAGAAGAGGCAGCAATCTGTCTTGATGGTACTCAATACATGTTTCAGGTATGGGTTTTATTTCCTGTCTTCAGGACCTCAGCCATCACTTTTACCTGAGGACTTATAGAATGCTTGATCCACTGGTACAGGATCTGATATGACATTGCATTTGACCAAATGGCCCACTTTACAGTAAAGGAGGTATTTCAGGAGACACATAACCATGGGATCTATTGATTATATTACTTTCTGCACTACCCAGAAACTTGATGGAATGACATTTTAAAGGAATAGTAGAGGCAATAACTTGGAGATGTTATTGTGTGAGTATGGAGTGCTATCCTTCAGGACAAACTAAATTGATAACCATTATATGGTGATATGTTCCCAAAAGGTAGAATACATAGGTCCTGGGGCCAAGGGGTAGGCGTAGGAGTGACCCTGCCTACCATTACTCCCTGTGACTCTCTTGGGAAAGTTGTACTTCCTGTCTCAACAACCCTAGGTACTGAAGATCTAAATATTCAGGTTCCCAGAGAAGATAAGCTTTCACCAGGGGACCCCAGCTGCCACTTTGTCATTTTGTGCTCATTAATGGCAAGAGAGCACCATGGCAGTGGTAATTGATCCTGATCACCAGGATGAGGTAGGCCCACTGTTGTACACTGGTGGCAAGACATAATTCCTTTGCACCCTGGTGATTATTAAGGCATCTCTTTGTCTTCCCTTGATTAATTTTGATGATAAATCGACAAATGTATCAGCTATAATCTGAAAAATCGTATGTTATGAGGTATGGTTCAAACCACGCAGAGATGACGGTCTGGGTCACCATACCAGATGAGCCACTTAGTCCAACTGAGGTGTTTGTTGAGTGTGAAGAATGATTTGAAATGGTTAACAGAGAAGCAATATGACAGGTTTTCCTTGTGCCCCTACCAGCTGCAAAGGTAGTGATTGTAGTTCATTCTATTTATCAATACATGAATTAAGTTACCCTAGGAAAAAACACAAGAAGCTGGATGGAACTGTGCTCAGATAGGATAAAATTATCATAGAAAGAAGTTGATCCAAGTGGTGCCAGGAGTTGACTTTGCAAGCTGCTGTGTACTGCCAGATACCCCTTCGGTAAAGAGGCACACATTCCTTACCTGTTGAGTGTTGCCCACTGACTACTCAACGAATTCATTCCCAAATGTGTTCCTCAGCTGAAGGGAGATATCTTGCCCAAAATAATAGCTTCTCCTCAGGGGCAGCCCATATCAGGACATTTTCTTTTATAGCACAAAATCCAAACTACTTGTCTCAATCTGGAACTTCTCTGAAAGGCATCCCAGTTCAGAGCTTCCTCATGGGACCAGTTTAGGACTTGGTTGCAAATGCTATAGCACTTTAACTTTTCCTACCCTATTCTACTTCCCTCAATTTCTTAGGTGTTTCTTATTTGCTTATTTGGTTTTGCCTTGTTGTTTTTTCTCTGCAAACACTCTCTAATAAAATTCCTGCTTGCAAATCTCAGTCTCTGAGACTATTTTCTAGGGAATCTGTCTCAGCACATCTGCTACTAAGTGACTTAACATTTATTGGAGAAGATGGACAAGCAAAGATTTCACCAAAATACAAAGTGGAAAAATACAGTGTAAGGAGCTCTAGAGCAGTGATCTGAGCATGTTACTAAAGGCCCAAAGCATCCAGAGAAGCAAGTATATTACCTCTTCTGCCTGGAAGTTGGGGTGAGAGGTCATAAAAAGCTTTATTCTTTACAGCTGGCATTACTGCTCTAGCTCCTATCTATAAAACCAATGTCAGCAGTTGGAGGTCCAAATGAATTCTCTGTTGTGGGTCTGCATACCTAGAGGCACACATAGACTGGTTAGTTCTCTGGGAGGTGATTTGAGTATACTTCTAATCCTCATTCCTCTCATACACATCACCACTAAGGCTGAAGACCCAAATCTCCTCCACCTTTCACAGTTCTAAGGATTGAAAACATTGGTAGGGACAATCTTCTGGATTTATTTGGAACTGGAATGAGGATGGAATACCATGTCCCTTATCTCTTGGTTTTGAAATGGAGACCTCTCTTACTCCAGTACACATTTAGGACAGCAAATGTACATCTTTCTCCTTTAGGCCTCACAGAGCCTGAACTCTTGATTTATATTCCCATTATAATGCTAAACACACCTCTGCATTTACATTTTAAAGTCATCATTACAGTGTTGCTTTCTTATAGCTTAACTCTGGGGAAAAGGTAAATGTGTGTGACTTTGGATAGGTCTTATTTGCATGTCAATCTTAAATAATGGATGGAAGGGAAGTTAGAAAACGCTGCCACATTCCTCTAAGATTTCTGGGGTACCAGTAACTCAGACCCTAAGGGCCAGGGCATAATCCTTTCAATTAGTAGCTGATGTGAAAGAGAAACAAAGAAATTGGATTTGAGGAGGTTGCAGAATTTTGTGGAAGTGAATAATAGATGTGCATTGTCCCATAATGTAACGACTAACCACATTGCTTACTTAATTTAAAATGAGTAAAATTAATTAAATTTAAAAATTCAGACCCTTAGTCATACTAACCACCTCCTAAAAACTTAATAGCCACGTGTGGCCCATGGTTACTGTATTGGAAAGTGTGGATTTAAAACATTTTCATCATCACAGAATATTTTATTGAACAAAATGAAATAAACTTAGTTTATTAAATAATTCCATAATTTAAGGTGGAAATGTAGTAAGCTATGTACCATCTTCAAGAAATGAATAAAAATGAGAAGCATAGTTAATTTTTTTCAGGAGAGGGTTGGTCTCTTTCTGAACAGGGATGTTTGGAAACAAAATATGCTCCATGTAAACATTTAAGTTTGGATGCTTAAGGCAATCAATCTTGGTAGACAACTGAGATGGCAAATCAGAACTTGAAGTCATTGGTCCACTACATTAAACAGCTGCAAATGCACACATATTACATGTGCAATTGTGTGTACACACACACACACACACACCCCTTAGATTTTTTTCTATGTTCGTATAATAAGAATTTAGCATAAATGAAGGACATGACAATTTTCTATTGATTTTAGTGAATAAGTAATGCTCCATTTGGGCTATTGAAAGAGATGCATTTCATCAGATTATTGGATATAATGACTAATAGAAAAAGCATGTAGTTTTTCAGAGTCCTTTGAATTACACCTTTAATGTAGTATAGTTTTAGTTATTCAAATGGTACATAATGTTTTTCTAAAATAAATGTATTGGATAATACTTATAAGTTAAAGCAATTTATGTTTTGTAGTATTATGAGATTGTATTTTCAACAATTATCTTAAAAGGTAATAACTGTCATTACCTAATGAAATGATTTTGGGGAAAAATTGATTGTTAAGTTTCTTCAGATAACACATTTTTATTTTAAGTGTATGACATAATTTTGATATTGAGAATATAGCAATTGCATAAAGCCTGAGCATTTTCATCCTATTGAGCATTTATCGAAAATAATCTTAGAATTATCTTTTGTTGTATCTCCACTCCCCCAAAACTCTCCAGAATATGTGTGGGTGAAAAAAAAAACAGGCAGGAATAATTATATTCACTAAATATGACTTGGGTTAAATGTCTGTCTTGCAATGGGGCCCCTTCTCTGGAAAAGTCCTAAAATGAAGAAGCAAGCCCTCTGTGGTCATTTCTACACTACGTATCCCAGCAAGTGTCATAACAGAGAATGATTCTGACATGGACCATTGACACAGAGTGGACAGATAAAATTCTCTCTTTTAAGAATTTTAGAACACAGAGGCAGAGGGACATAAAACTTGACTTCAGAGTCAAGTCACATTAATGCCAATTTTCTTGTGGCTAAATATCCCGATGTTAAAATCTTAGCATAATCCTAATTTCTTTTTTCAGGAACTTTGGTTGTTCAACTCTTTCGTTAACTCCCAGAGATATGCCCACTGTTTTTCTACCATATATATATATATTTCTTGAGCAAGTCAACCTTGGTTTTTTCTAGATCTTTGAGAATCAAAATTTCTTTGAAATTCTACTATTTAGTCCAGTACTTGCAAACTCTGAGCCTCTGTGCAAAAGAGGGCATGCAAGTAAGTGAATCAGACCTGGTGGAGACTGAAAAATGGCAAAGAACTTGTTCAGTGTGATGGGGAAGCCACCATTCAGCTCCAACTTTTCCATATAGCAAGGCAGACCCACTGTGGTGACACTACTGACCAATTATTTTTTTTTTGACATTGATGACACACCATCAAACTTCTTCCCTCTTTAAACATTTCTATATGGGTGGCTTCCAGAATTTTACAGCCAAAGAGTAAACCAAAGAGACTTTTAAAAAGTGAAGCTAGTTTCATTGTCTCTTATCTGTAGTATACTTGCATGATATTTGTTTTCACATAAATATTTTAGTAAAGTGAATAATTCCGTTTATTACTATTATATGATTTCATTGAGTGCTGCTGATTATTTCAAGTTCCTTTCCAGGTGATGTTTTCCTAATGATATGTATAATTTTACAGAGATCAAAGTTCCCTCTACTTCTCTCACTGATTGTCTTAATAGAATCAGTAACTACTCATAGACTGATTGACACCAGCTTTAATACAGAGTAAGTTTATTCTGTGATTATGGAAATTATAAGGGAGAAAGTATAGAGATATTTGCATAAATTGGGGAAGCAAAATATAATTACATGTTTAAATGTCTCTAATAATTTTTAATTCCAGTCAACAAAATAAGGATACATTAAGTACCTACATATTTTAGGTGACTTTCAAGTGGAAGAGCTAGTCTAGAAGTAATCAATGTTTGTAATTTTTGAGTCAGTTTGATGGTACCAATAGACAAAATATCCCTACATGATATTTTTATAAATAACCCAAGATGGTCTCCAATTAATTCCAGTGCATGTATTAATACTGTTCTTTTTCATGTGCTAATGTCTGTAATCATTCTGATTGAAATGTATAAAAGGATAGAAGTTAGGGGTTAATTATATCAAAATGCATGTTTAATTTGTAGTTAATAACGTAAAAACATGAAACTGTACCAAAGAATGGGTTTTGCTATCGGGACAGTGTTTGATGTTGAATCCCAATAAGTTATGTATATAATTAATGGGAATACTGTTAACTATAACATCTTAATTGAATTGTTCCAATCTTTGTGTGCTCTTCAAATTTTCTTGAATCCTCTTATATGGTCTTCCAAGTCTATTTTTACATAATGTCTGTGCAAGCCATTAAACAGCTGAAAATAGTCAACTATTAAATAATATAGTCAACTTCTATATAAGTTTATATGAAGACAAATAACTCATTGTATTGACTTATTTCACAAAATTAGTCTGCTTAGGGATTATAATCTTGTTATAAGTATCTAATTAGATCAAACATAGACTATAGCCATTATGCAAATTAAGAAAATATAATTTTTTTTGACAGAGCAACATGTTCTGATTCATGTCTCACTTCTGGAATTGGTGTACTTTAATTCTTTTTACATTGCTCTGTTTGCTTCAATAGAACATTGATAGGGTTCAGGGAAGGCTGCCCCAATTCATACCACTTTGACATATTGATTATTTTGAGTTAGTTACTTAAGAAACAGCCAGTGCAAGAACAGCACTGACTATCCTCCGTTTCCCTGAAAGCAGGAAATAAATCTCCCATGTGAAGGCATCCTCCTTATACCAGCAGGATAAAAGGCATCCTAATCACAAAGATAGGGAATTCAAGGCCAAAAATGCTACATGAACAAACTTTGTTACTTTTTCATTAATTTGCTACCCAAGCAAATATCCCTTGGTTTTGTCAAATATTCACAAACTTTTTGTCTGTCTCTTTGTTTCTTTGTCTAAAAGGTATAAAAGCTGCCTTCTTTCATCACTTCTTTGAACCTCATATCTCTGGGGTTCCCATACATGCTGAATTAAATTTGACTGTTTTCTCCTGTTGATCTGTCTCATGACAATTTAATTATTAGACCAGCCACAAAGAACCTACAAAGATAAAGGAAAATTTTTCCTACCCTACCATTGGTGAAGTCAGCAGGATGAACTTCACTGGCTGTATGCTGCTTCCTCCAGGGCTGCTGCAGCTGAGAGATTCTGGGACTTCTGACAAGTGCCAGCAGAAGGTTAAAATTCTTGCCAATGTCAGTTCTCCCAGATCTCCCTATATGTGTGGTCAAAAGAGGAAGGTAAAAATGTTTTGTTCCTTCCTTTTCTAAATTTCAATTAGCAGGAGAAAATATTTGTGGAATTAGTTTCTTAGGTATAGTGACTCTAGTAAAAAAAAGTGGTACAAGTACACTTGTTTTTGATTGATACTTTTCCTCCCAGAGATGGCCACTGTTTTTCTTTGTCACTGTTGTGACATTTGTCATAAGGAGAAAACAAAACAAAACAAAACAAAACTGTAAGTAGAATGCAGGCATAGGCTGTAAGTCTGCTGTTCAAGCTGGCCTCATAGACTGGTAAGTTCATGGTTCTCACCGGACTGGTGTCTTTTTGGAAGAACTTTGCTGCGGGTCCCCTAAGTAAAAACAGAATGAGGTTTTTACTTTTGTCTTTCTTTCAGTGTCCTGAGAGCTTGCCTTTGCGACAAGTGAGAATATTCTGTCTAGTGTCTGCCATCTAGAAAGTGCACTTACTGGGGTGCATCTTGGTGGCCAAATAGACTGGGGTTCTGAGACACAACCTCACAAGCAGCACTCTCTCTGTTTGGCCACACTAGCTCTCAGGGGAAATTGTCATAAGGGGTCCCAGACCACAAGTGACCTTTGTCATCTCAACTGTTTTTGCTTTGTTAGTGCTCGAAAGCACTACCATCACTACCATTCCAGTGATGCCTGCCCGGTGTCACAGATCAGTGCATCTGTGACTAAAGGTAACTCACGTTCTGATAGGAAACCAGAGACAATGTTTTCACTCTATCATTCTTACTACCTATGCAATGAAGGACTTTGCTTTCTTAGGCTACCTTTGGGAATAAACTTTCTGGAACTTATAAGGACCATATCTTCTGCACTCTTCTTAGGGTTGTCTCTTGCATATATGGCTAAGCCGCAAAAAGACTTATTGGTTTGTGTCACTATTAAGAAGATCTTATTCATCAATGGCCAGGCAATGGATCCTTTGAATTGGAAAAACTTCCAAATTGAAACATTTTTAGAGAGAGTTTATCTGAAACAGTTGTTTTATTGGTATCCGTGAGAAGATCAAGTTGAAAAAAGAACACAAAGAAATATAGCAGCTCCCCTTAGGGACTTATTTAAGATGAAGAAAGAACAGAAATTAAACATAAAATTTTTTAAAAAAAATCTAATATAAGTTCCCCTTCTGCTTCCTCTTATACACCCCCTAATGTAAATTCCCCTTATCCTTCCTCTTACACACCCCTTATTCCCAACTCCCTGTCTCTGAACCAGCAGAAGATCTTGGTCTCATCCCCTCCTTAAAACCCAAAACCTTCTCCTCAGCCAATTCTCTTAAATCCTAAAAGACCTCCAACTTCCCCAGAAAATCCCTTAAACACCAAGCTACTTATTTTCACTTCCCTTTCTTTACAAGATATACAGAGGACACTCCAGCCTGACCTCCAAACAACGCATATACAGGTTACTTGAATAAATACTGTATGTCAGAAAATGAATTTAGCAGAGGCACCTGGGACACATGATTAGCTTTTCCTTACAGTTCTTTATAACCCCTCCTACTTTTTAGGGCTTGATAAATATGCTCAGCCAATTTCAGACATTCCTATGCACTGTCATTTGTATAGGACCCCTACCACAAAGGATGCATGTCCCCTGGACAATAACAAATCTTGTATAAAGTTCTTATAATTCCACTTTCAAAAGATCCTCCTAAATATAAAGAGAAATTTAAAATATTAATGGCCATTCATAAACCCATTCATAGGGACTTTGATTGCTAAGGGATGTTCTTCCCACCCAAGGTTACACTGTGGTTATTGGACAAGACATAACCTCCTGGAGAACACAGCCCTACCTTTTTTCACAGAGAAAACAGATGGCTAGAACCTGTCTCAGGAGCTCCTGCAAATGACTAGATATGGCTAAGCTAGAGGTTAATAATCAAGGTTTGATAGTAATGATATTAGAGGTTTCTTCATATAAAGTCAATTGGACTAAAGTTGAATTATGCACTCAGAAAGAAAAAAACATCTGAAGATCTTTGTTCAACATTTTATACAGACTTTTCCAAGGCACACTGCATTAAATCCAGGAGCTCCAGAACATGAGAATCTTTTAATATTTGCCTTTCTAGAAAATTTTCTCCCTGATAAAAAAGGCAAATTCAAATAATGTGGTTAGATGGGCTAATCACTCATAAACATTATAATGGGAAAGTGTATCCAATTCTTTGAAGATGACTTACAGAAATGCAGACAAAAAAAGAGTTGGAATTAGCAATTCTTGATTTACAAGTTGACTCTTTAGAAACAGAAGCATAACTCTGAAAGCAACTCAAAATCCACTCAGACTCTTTCCTATTTTCCCTCAGACATTTGCAGATATTGTTAAAAAAAAATCAGGACATTGGAAGTACAATTGTACTTCACCTAAGAAATAGAAGGAAAAATTTAAATAGTAAATACCCTAGATTTCTGCTAATAGACAAATATGCTCCAAAATTTTTTTTTTTTTTTGTGGTACTCGGACCACTCACTGTTGTGGCCTCTCCCGTTGCGGAGCACAGGCTCCGGACACACAGGCTCAGCGGCCATGGCTCACGGGCCTAGCCGCTCCGCGGCATGTGGGATCTTCCCGGACCGGAGCACGAACCCGTGTGCCCTGCATCGGCAGGTGGACTCTCAACCACTGCACCACAAGGGAAGCCCATGCTCCAAAACTTTTAAGAGAAAAAATGTGTACTTTCCCTTGAAGATGTAAATCTTAACCGTGCTTTTAAAATGTAAGCAGCTAAGAAGGAAATTAAAACTCTGCCTAGACTAGAAAATAAAGAATAAGGAACTATTTGGAAATTGGGCAAATAAAAAACCTTAAGTATCTTTCTCACAATTACCCATACCATGGTTAAAATTTTAAAATAAAATTATAAGTTCTGTATGTCTGTCTGTATTTCTATGTGAGTCTATGTATGCATTCTGTAGATGTGCAACATCTTCTGCCTCTGGGTGGTGTTACTAAAATTAATTCTTAAAAGAACTCTATTCAATTGGCTTAAAAACAAATAAGCACTTATAAATTAAGGACTGGGTATACTAAAACTCTCAGAAATATAGAAACTAATGACAATGCTTTTCAGGCTCACATCACCTGGGAAAATATTTGGTATTAAAGCTAGTTTAAGTTTGTTGATTTAATTAAAGTAGACATGTCTTTAAAATTATCAACATTGAACATAATACAGACATACAACTTTTATTCTACCTAGGTTTACTAAAAGTCAGTAAGCTTATACTATCTCTTTTTCAAAATTTGTCAGCCAGAAAAATAACATATGATGATAACTTACTTTGTCTAATGTCTAATGAGGTTTTTATAGGTAATCTAAACATAATCATAATTTGTGAAAAACAAATTATTTAAATATGTGAAAATGGGATAAGAGTTTTTGGGGGAAGCTGTTTTTTTGCAATGATTGTTTTATGATATATCTACTTAAAAACAGTATCCCAAATCTTTATTAACTTCCATTCTTAGAATTTTGTGAAGTTAAATTAAATGATGGGTAATTATTGAATGCCTAGATCATTTCCAGATAAGATTAAATACTGAAATGTTAATTTTAAAATAAGTCTAAGTTTACCTACTTTTTGATTTCTAATGCAGAGGAACCAAAGATATTTGGATCTATAAACATGGTTGTACCACACCGAGAAATTTTGCTTTTAGGAAATACGTTTCTAGAAATTATGAAGTTCATTTATAAATTTGCCAATCAAAAAAATGCCGATGTAACAGACAGTTCACAATTGCCTGCTTCCTAGTTTTCACTGAAAAGCAAAGATTGCAAATAGTTTCTTTAAAAAGTTGAAAGAGGAGCTGAGAATACAAAATGAATCAATAAGAAAGTATTGGAATGCTAAGAGTAATAAGCATAAATTAACTGCACAAACTATGTGCATCAGTATTACAAAAGAGAATCCTTGCAAAACAGCAGGAACCCCTGTGGAAAGTGAGAAGCAATGGAACTCCTATGAGGGCTTTCTCCTGCTGTGGAATGGTCCAAGATGTTTGAAAACCACTGCTCTCATACGACAGTAAGTTGAGCAATAAAAGGGTTTGTGCAGCCAACTGAAAAGACCAATACAAGAACAACTACCCTTTTATCCTGTACACACACAGTGATAACTTTTCAAGGCCAAGCTGTAATCACTCTTTCATAGGCTCATGCTTTGTCCCCATGTCTTTTAAGATTTGTGGCCTGACAGCAATTTTTTTTTAAAAACAAAAACAAAAACTTTCCTTATTTCTTATAACTACTTGCAAAGCTGGAAATTCTAGTCGTGGCTTCCCAGATACTTATAGCTTTTAAATTGGTTTAGAAGTTGTTCCATCTTTCAAATATTTATTCTCCCTACTCAGTTTAGAGCCACACTGTGCAGCAGAAATGTGGGAATTCTTTTGGCCCTGCCTGTCCTATCAGTCCTGGTCTAGCAGAGCAATGTCAGGATGAATCTATAGACGTGAGTGGATCTCACACTGTAATTTCCAAAAAGACGTGGTTTATTTTAACTGTATTATTAGAAGGAGTTTATTCATTTAGTGTAGAGCATAGACAGTTATACTATGTACTAAGAGTAAAACTGTAATTATTCTGTAACAACTGCCTTACATCATTTTTCTATAAGTTTTATAAGTTTTTGAAATTGAAAATTAATATTTGAATGAATAAAGTTGAAATTGTCAGCCAAAAAGGAGTTTTCTTTTTAAATACAAAATGTTCCCTTGCCAAGACTGATTTTTAAAAAAGCTAAGAGTTAAGGTGTTTTGTTTTTGTTTTTCATTTATTTGTTTAACTACAAAACTACTGGAAATAATAAGAATGAAAGAAAATAACTGTAAACAAAAAGTAGGTTGTGTGTTTTTAGTAATGGAAATACAGTTTTGGTATGGGAAAAAAAGATTGTTCTAAAGTAGAATGATTATTCCAGAATAAGAAAGGAAAAAGATAGAACAAAACCTAAATGGATATAGAAAGTTGTAGTTTGGTGGAAAAGAAATCTTGAAAAAAATTTTATGTGTGATTAAGTTGCATAAGATTGTATTAATTCATTATAAGAGTTTTTAAATTAAGCTTTAATATCAATAGTGTACTTATGTAAAACTTGTACTAAATTTTCTTTCATTTGCAAAAAGATAAAGTTCACTTGGACTAGTGGTCTGCTCCTGGTAAGAGGTTCTGAAAGGGGTTTCCTTACCTTTTAAGTAATCTGCTTGAAAGCAAAGATTTTGTGCTTGACCAAAATACTATATACACAGGCGTTTCATACTATATATACTGGCCTTTACTTAACTAAACCTAGTCTTCTCAGTATTAAAAAAAACTAGAATTTGCTCAGAATTATGTAGCCTTTTCTATTGTCCTGTGAAATCTTTAATTGTTACTTTGGTTAAACAGATAACTATTTTTCACAGTGACCTATGATCTTATTTGATCAGTGTTTCAAAACTTATTGATACTTTTGACAGACTTCCCCCAAATCAAATTTTAAACAAAGTTTCTTTTGACCTCAAATTAACCTTGGAATTTTCCAGAGAGCCCCTAAACATCTCAAAAGATTGTTCTTTCTCCTTATAAAAAGAGATATTTTTCACTAATTAGTCTTATTTGATATGTTAAGTTATGTGAGAAGCATTGTAAAATACGTAACCTGAACCTTCTTAGTTTATATTTGTGTGGCTACATGTTATTAATATAAGTATACCAGAAATTGTATGAAATTCCTAGAAATCTGATTTGTCTTGGTATGTTATCACTTTAATTCTAGTTATTATCTTGAAGTTTTACATGTTACAGAATTAACCATATTTCTTTGTCAATTGCAACTCCCATCAGATCTTTAACCGTGGCCATTTTAAAGTTTTTATATTTAAGTTATTGTTTTACTCTGATGCTTTTATAAACGTGTTCTTGCAAAGTGTTTAAACTTCAGAAAGATTCATGGAAAGGACTTTAACAAGTATTTTAGAATACTGGTTTCTGATAACTTTTCAGATTATACCATTTGAACTAGGTAAGAATTTAAAGAACTCTAATGAAGAGACTGATGATTTCATAAAACTTCTAATGCAAGATCAAAATCGACAAGAATTAATTACATGGGACTAAATGAACTAAGGAGGATGATTATATTTTTTATCACTTTTTTATTTGAACTATTGCTAATTTTTTAAATAAGTTTTGATTTTCCAGATTTAAGAAAACTTTTTCAACTATCAATGACTTAAAGCAATTTAGTAAAATATACCTTTGTAAACAAAGATGAAACATTTACTTTTTATCCCTGCCTGATCTCTCCAGGGTTCAGAAACTCTCAGTAAATGTTATTTTCATAAGAACAATATACTTGTTTTCACAAGTTCAATGAGTCTGTTCTCCTCGTAAAGGACACAGTTGGAAACACTGGCTATATTACCAAGGCTTTGACTGGAATGTCATCCTAGAGAAAGATATGTATACACTCAGATATGACCAGACAGGAAATAAGACTGACTTTATGGAAATAATATTTAAAACCCCTTGGAAAAACAGCCTAGTACCTTGTTTATAGGGTTCCTGGCAGCCTTACCAGATGAGTAAGAAAGGTCACTTCCTGGCAGGTACAGGAATCTCAGGATTCCTCTTTCTGAGTGATTCCACTCAGAAAGACCACCAGAGACAAACTGCAAACCAGGAAAATCTGTCAAATTACCACTGTCTGCTCTCACTCTATCTGAAGAATGCTTTAAATCTGATATCCAGAAACTTTTTGGACTGGCCACCCTCAGAACTCAGAAACTAGATTATAACTTGCTCTAATCACTAACCATTAGTTTTCTTTCATTTCCATAGAAATGGCTTATTAAATACCAGATAGCTTTATAATATATAGTTAACTTTGGGGGCCCTACTGCATCACCACCTCCTAAAGTGAGATACAACTCTTTGACTGAATTGACATATTTTCAAGTTTAAGATTAATTCAGTGAAATATTGGAGTGATATACTAGCTTATCTTTCTTTTCCTTTTTCTGCGGTACGTGGGCCTCTCACTGTTGTGGCCTCTCCCGTTGCGGAGCACAGGCTCCAGATGCACAGGCTTAGCGACCATGGCTCACGGGCCCAGCCGCTCCGCGACATGTGGGATCTTCTCGGACCAGGGCACGAACCCGTGTCCCCTGCATCGGCAGGCGGACTCTCAACCACTGCACCACCAGGGAAGCCCTAGCTTATCTTTTAATATAAGAAACTTCCAGGGAAGTGTCATAGGATGGAGTGGATGGGGTTCAGGGCAGGCCCCCCCCAAATATGTCACATTGGCATATTGATTATTTTGAATTAAAGTTACGTAGAAACAGTTGGTTCAAGAATGCTGTGACCCTCCTTTGAAAGCAGGAAATAAATCTCCCATGTGAAGATATCCTCCCTATACCAGGAGGATAGAAGGCATCCTTATCCCAGAGATAGGAAATTCAAGGCCAAGAATGCTGCATAAACAAACTTTGTTAATTCTTCATACATTTGCTACCCCCAAGCTAAAACCTCTTTGTTTTATCAAATATTCACAAACAATTGTTTCTTTGTCTTAAAGACATAAAAGCAGCCTGCTGTGGTCACTTCTTTGAAACTTATATCTTTGGGGTTCCTGTATGTATGAAAAGAAATTTGTTTTCTCCTGTTGATCTTTCTTATGTCAATTTAATTATTAGACCAGCCAAAAAGAACCTAGAAGGTTAGTGGAAAATTTTTCCTCTCCTACAACATATATACCAGAGCAGGTCAGTTGTGTAGTACCATATATGCAATACCCCAAACTGTAGAAGAGTATAAATCTGTGGTTTAGGCTTTAAATATACTCCCTCCTGTTTTTAAGGCTTTTGTCTCCAGATTTCCGTGTTAGCAGAACACATCATAACAGAATATATTGTCACTGGGACCATCGCAGTCATCCTTAGCTGTCAGACAATTCAAACCCACTAAGACACTCTATATTAAGCTGCTAGGATATATGTATTTTAAGTTTTGAGGTCCTTGTGCTACATTATTACAAATTCAGCAGTTTTATCAGAATCAGGTTCAAAAACAGGAAGCATGTCTGATCTCATTTAACAATATTTCTGACATTGAAATGTGATGAACTGACAACACAGGAAACAGAAATCATATTTTGGCATTGGATAAAAACAACACTTGAGAAAAAGACACTCTGGTTGCATTTAACATTCTTTAGTTTCTATAAACTCTGAACGTTTTGAATGGTACATAATCTTATGAGAGAAAAGTAATGAAAATTCTAAGAATATTCTGGATTTATTTCAAATTGTAGAGATTAGATAGTGCAAAGAAATGAAAAGAAAGTGACTAATTATTCCAGAATTACATTTTCAGTGCTGTATTAAATGCTCCTTAAAATAACAGGCAGACATCTGATTGAGAGGAAAAGAAATTTTTCCTTGTAAACTTCAGCATTTGATGTCCAGTGAAAACACAAAGTAGGTTAACATCTCAGTCTTCTCTGAATGACGAATGACAATGTCAGATCTATTTTAGAAGGAGATATCACTGTTGCTAAAGTATCTTGAGGCTTATGAGCCCTTTTATTGAAAATACACAAAGAGAAACAGTGATCAAGGCCATCATTTACTGTGAACACCAAACAACATAATGACATGGATTATTGGAAACTTCAAACATTCTATCAAGCAGGAAAAATTGAATTACTGAAAACAAGAATACCGTGAAGCATCAAAAACCAAGAATAATTTAAAAATGCTGGACTAGCATATTTTGAACATCAAAATCTTCACCCTTTTGATCAAGCAGATATGTGGGAGTAGTAAATTAATCACAAATACACTGTGCATTAGTCACTTTTAGCACTGGTCAGTATTTGATATTGGAAAGTAACATTTTCCCTGGTTAGACTTTTAAAATATGCACAAAGTAACCTGCTGTACACATTATTTGTTCATTGGACAGTGAAGTCGCAGGCTATTGAGGATAATCTAATACATTGAAGAGGGGAAAATACAAATAGAAATTTTAGGGAAAGAACACAAATTATATTAATCAGCATAGGCACCAGATATGGTAAAATGAGAGACTCTTGGGAAAGAGTTGATAAATAGAAAAAGGGAGGGCATACCTTTCTATTATATTAGTTTTTTTGAGGTATAGATAATTTTCACATTAAAATATATTTGATATTATTCCATATTTAGACCTATACTTATGAACAGTCAACTGTTTTAAGGATTAACAGTTTTGAGAAGTTTGTTTAAAAGTGCTTTACTGAAATTTAATTAACTATTTATTTTGCATACATTTTGTTTAAGAAACTGATAAGAAATCAAGAAATATTAAAGAAAAAATTAAATAAGAAATCTCTTCTTTCATTTCCACACTTTAATTTTAATATTTTCATCTCATTTAATTATTTGGCATTCATTTTATGCAGGGATATTATTTGAATTTGTACAATAAATGACTATAGCTTAAGGTTTTCCACTAATTTAGTTATACTCTGTCTCAGCTTATAATTTCTTTATGGAGGAATACTATATTCTGTCTTTTTTTTTTTTTTGCGGTACGCGGGCCTTTCACTGTTGTGGCCTCTCCCGTTGCAGAGCACAGGCTCCAGACGCGCAGGCTCAGCGGCCATGGCTCACGGGCCCAGCCGCTCCGTGGCATGTGGGATACTCCCGGACCGGGGCACGAACCCGTGTCCCCTGCATCGGCAGGCGGACTCCCAACCACTGCGCCACCAGGGAAGCCCCTGTCTTTTATTTCTTTTCATTTTTCTCACTATTCCTTTAAAAACATTTTTTTTTTATAATATCAATACATAGGGTGTACTTTTTTGATATCTAATTTGATATTTAGTTTATACTTATCTCTGTTATGTTTTATTTAATCTATTTTAATCTCTGTATTTCATACTTACAGTTTTAGATAAATCCACAGTGAATATATGCTCATACTTCATACTCTTTAAACAATCTAACTTTTTTTATCCAGTATGTAAATTACCCATTTAAGACCTTACCGTTAAGAAATCTTTCAGAAAGAAGCATCTAAATTTAAACTGTAAAAATTGAGGTCTCAAATATTTTTAGAGGGATAGATTTGACCCAGTAATGCACATAAAAATCTAACATATAGACATAGATGAAAAGAATTTTTTTCATGTTATTGTCTCTATTTCTTTGCAACATAACAAACTTTAAAAAACTATGCAATAAGTATATTTTAGTATTTTGGATATTATATGTTCTTGAGATTTTACTCTTATCAAAATTGTACAGGGCTTCCCTGGTGGCACAGTGGTTGAGAGTCCGCCTGCCGATGCAGGGGACATGGGTTCGTGCCCCGGTCCGGGAAGATCCCACATGCCGCAGAGCGGCTAGGTCCGTGAGCCATGGCCGCTAAGCCTGTGCATCCGGAGCCTGTGCTCTACAACGGGAGAGGCCACAAAAGTGAGAGGCCCGTGTACCACACACACAAAAAAATTGTACATGTATCAAAAATTATTTATCCCATAAAGTAAGCTATTTTAATTGACAAACTCATAATAAATAATCATATATCTTTTTAAAAATGTTGTCATTAATTTCTATGCAGTGGGGACCCTTGAGTTTCTCTTGGTTAGAATAAGCCAGTCTAATTATGCTAACATAAATAATGTTTAACAACAAAAATGGTTATTTATCTCTGTTATTTATCTCTGGATCCAAGCTATTCTCTAGGGCAATTCCTCCAATCAAAGACTCAGCAATCCAAATTGAGTAACTCCACCATTTCCTCCTTGGGTATCCTTCACAATATCTTTGGCAGGAGAAGCAAAAACCTGGATAATTGAGCTTTTTACTGCCTCGGTTCACAGTGATCTACATTTCTGCTCACATTTTATTGGTTGTATTTCCCATAATTTTGTACAACTTATAGTGAGGCTGAAAATATAGCTGTTTTATTTTTTCATGTATACTGAAAAGCTGTATTTTTCAATTAGAATGTGGAGTCCAATAACATTAATGTAATTATAGAAATGGCTAGATTTTTACCTACCAGTTTGCTTCCTGTTTTTTGTTTGTTTCTGCTCTTCTTCCTTTTTTTTTGATTATTTGAATATTTTTTGAAAGTATACCTCATTTATAGGCTTTCTAGCTGCACCTCTTTAAATTATTTTTCAGTGGTTTATCTACAAATTAATAGCCATCTTAGAATTCAATAAATAAATTTGAAACCATATAGGCCCATTTAACATCCCAAACCCCACACCATTTCATCCTTTATGCTTTAGACATATGTAAATAAACTCAATAAAAAGTTTTCTGTTTTATAGCATCATGGGTATAATAATGAAATCCAGAGGAAAATTTATTTTAAAATCTACCAGATATTTTTCAGAGCTGATACTTATTCCTTCATGAACATCAAAATTTCTCATTGGTATCATTTCCTTTCAACATGAAAAACTGTCTTTAGTATTTCTTATTTTGCAGGTCTCCTGGCCATAAATCCTCTTATATTTTTTACCTAAAAATATATTTAATTATTGTCCATTCTTGAGGGACTTTTTTTTTTTTTGCTGGATATAAAATTTTGAATTTACAGTTTTTTTCTTTTAATGTTTTAAAGATGTTTATTTTCTGGTTTCTATTGTTAGTGATGAAAAATTAATGGTTGTTAGGATTGTGGTTCCCCAGTATATAATGTTATTCTCCTCAATGAATTAATCTTTGATTTCCAGTATTTTGACTATGATTAGCCTAGGCATGGTTTTCTTTACATTTACCTTTCTTGGGATCTGCTGAGCTTCTTCAATATATAGTTTTATGTCTTTCACAAAATTGTGTCAATTTGGTGGGTCATCATTTCTGACATTCTGTTTTCTCCTTTCTCTCTATAGAACTCTAATACACATATGTTGGACTTACTGATATCGCCCCACAGATTTCTGTGTCTCTTCAGTTTTTCCAATATTTTATTGTCTCTATTGTCACATAGGATAATTTATGTTGAACTATCTTCGAGTTTGTTGATTCTTTTCACTGACAACTCCATTCTGCTATTAAGTATATCTAATAATGTTTAAATTTCAGGTATTATGTTCTAGAATTCCTTTCTTGTTCATTTTTTTTAAGTGTGAATTCTGCGCTGATATTTCCTATCTTCTTATTCACTACAAGCACATTTTCCTTCATCTCATTGAGCATAGTTCTAACAGTTGCTTTTAAAAGTCTTTCTTGGGCTTCCCTGGTGGCGTAGTGGTTGAGAGTCTGCCTGCCAATGCAGGGAACACGGGTTTGTGCCCCGGTCCAGGAAGATCCCATATGCCATGGAGTGGCTGGGCCCGTGAGCCATGGCCGCTGAGCCTGCGCGTCCGGAGCCTGTGCTCCACAACGGGAGAAGCCACAGCAGTGAGAGGCCCACGTACTGCAAAAAAAAAAAAAAAAAAAAAAAAAGTCTTTCTCTGATAATTCCAAAATATCAGGATTGATTTACATTGATTTTACTTTCTCTTAGGAATGGGCTACATTTATCTGGTTCTTCATATGTCAAGTAATTTTGGATCATATACAAAATGTTATGTTGTGTAAATTTTAGATTCTACTCAGTTTCTCCCATGAGTGTTGATATTATGGTTTTATCTGGCTATTAACTTCGTTACACAAAACTGAAAATTCTCTCTTGTGCAAGAGCTCATATCTCAGTTAAGGCCCTTTTTTTTCCATTAGCTGGGTTGTTTATAGTCTTCCCGTGCATAATGGCCTTGGGGTGAGCCTGAGATTTGTATAGTATTTATATATAAAAATTTGGCTCCTCTCGTTGACTCTTCATTTTCTATTTTTATCCTACATTCTACTGGCCATAGTTGTCCTAATCTTTGTCCTCTAGCCTTTAAATCCCAAAAGACTGTGAGTCATCAAAGTTGTAACCAGCCAATAAAGGATGACTGAAGCATGCCCACAGGCGTAGCAAAAAAAAAAAAGGGGGTGGGGAACTGGTGGTGGAGTATACCACATGCTTGTCATCCAAGATTCTCTTTCCTTCCAGAATCTGCCTACTGTTGTTCACATTTCAGAGCCTTTAGGTAGTTTGTTGTATGTTGCCCAGAATTTACAGTCGTTATCTGCAAGAGTGTTGGTCTGTTAGGAACTTATCAGCCATACTAAAAGTGGAAACAAGTGTAGACTTCTTTGTGCATAGAAAGGAAGATAAACTGAATATTGGTGTATATTGGTGACACTGTCTTCCAAAACTTGGTTCAGTTCACACCAAAATCTTTTAGTAGAAGAATTGCAGTAGAAGTTCCTGTTTAAGATAAATTGCATGATAAAGTAGTTTTTCCACTTAACTAACATTTGAAGTGCACAAAAATAGATATTAAATAAACCCTTGTTACATTAGTACTCCATAAAGACTGAATAAAGCATAATAATTTTTATCTAAAAACTGACAGATATTTCTTGAATTTGCTAATTGAATTCACTAAGTATAAGAATCTAAAATATTAGATCAATATCATATTTTAATGTGGCAATTAATGTACTAAAATATGAAATTACTATATAATTGCTTGAGAGCTCATTTTGACATCTTTTACTACAGATTTAGAACTGAAAGAATGTGAATAGATTCTTTCTGGTAGTAAGCCAGAAGCTCAAAGCAAGCATGCCATCTTCTTGGAATGAAATGGTAAGAATGATTTCCTGAAGACACAATAATTCCCAGAGACAAGAAATTTTATTCAGTCAAATATAGTTGAATAAATGGATAACTACAATTATATTCTGGTTTTCAAATATATAAGGAATTTGTTTTGTGAAAATTAAGTTGGTCATGAAGTAATATTCCATATGGTGATATTAAAAGGGGCATTAACTTCTTATTAAAAATGAAATTTAGGGCTTCCCTGGTGGCACAGTGGTTGAGAGTCCTCCTGCTGATGCAGAGGACACAGGTTCGTGCCCCGGTCAGGGAAGATCCCACATGCCGCATAGCGGCTAGGCCCGTGAGCCATGGCCGCTGAGCCTGTACGTCCGTAGCCTATGCTCCGCAACGAGAGAGGCTGCAACAGTGAGAGGCCTGCGTACTGCAAAAAAAAAAAGAAAAAAAAGAAATATATATGATTTAACGTAACAAATACCTTCAAAGTTCCCTCCATTTGTTTCTTCTGACTGTATATACTAACAACTGAATAGAATACCTTTAATCCAGAATACAATTCATTAAAAAGAAATAAAGTAAATAGAATTGGAAGACAAAGTAAAATGACATGTTTGCAATATAGAATTATTTGTTGAATCTAAGGTTTTTAAGGATGTTAAACATATTCATAGGGCAAGGAACACTTTATTACAAAGATCAAATTTGCATTTAAAAAATCAGCTTAAGCTTTATTATATGTTAAATACATTTTCTTTTTCCCAAGTCCATATATATTGATTATTGCTTTGAAGTATAATTTTATTGTAGTCATAAACTATTCAAAAAAGAGAGTTTTATAGTAAATAGTCACAACCTAAGAACTAAATGTAGCCATGAATAGATATCTTTACACTTTGGAGTTGAACATTTACCAATACATTTTTATCTGAAAGTGGCTTAATAAATCTAATAGTCTTTATCTATGCTACTTGGTCTCAATTTATATCTTTAGTTCATGCGATATTAAGTCAGTCAGTCATCCTAAGAAATTTATAAGACCCACCAAAAACAACTAGAATAGTGTATAACTAACACTCACACATATCACATATGGACACACACAGTGGCAGAAAAATTCTAAGATGGTTCTCAATGATCCCTACCTTCTTGTATTCCAAAACAGGAGCAATGGCAGCCCAGGTCACAATAAATAATTGCTTATAATGCTCATATCCTAACAGTCTTCAAAATCATTGGGACCTAATACTTAGGACTCTTACTTATCTTTTCTTTATCATTGTGGTTGGCAGAATAATGTCCATGTCCTAATCTTCAGAACCTTTGATATGTTATCATATGGGAAATGGGAGTTTGCAGATATGATTAAGTTAAGAGCTTAATCTGGATAAGCCCAATTTCACCACAAATGTTCTTATATGAGGAAGACTGGGGCAGGGGGTCAAAGTTAGTAGTTAATAGTAGACTACAATGTGATGGGTATAAGGAGTTGGAATTATAAAGAAGGGACCATGAGACAAGGATTGCAGGCAGCCTCTAGAAGCTGGAAAAGACCAGGACATAATTCTTTCTTGAAACCTTTAGAAGTAATGCAGCCTTACAACACCTTATTTTAGAGTTTTGATCTCCAGAACTCTAAAAGAACAATTTTGTATTATCTTGCACCACTAAGTTTGAAGTAATTTGTTACCACAACAAAAGGGAACTAATACAAGCAATAACTGCTCTGGCTGAATATGTATATAAAACCTATGAACTAAAAATTCTACTCACATTTATATAGCTACTAGACTGTTTACCAAATAACATGTACTAGAATTTTTATAACAGTAATATGTAAGTATCAAAACTATAGATATATTGTAAATCCATCAAGAAATCATGGATTTAACTCAGGAATATCCATAAAATGAAATGTTATAAATCAAAGAGAAAAAATATACTATTGATATACTCAACAACATGGATGATTCTTACAAACAGCATATTAAGAGAAAGATGTCAGGTCAAAACAGATAAATAATGTATAATTTTATTGATTAAAAAAAAGGTTTAGAAACAGAGAAATAATCTATGGTGTTAGAGGTAAGGACAGTGGCTTCCTTAGTGAGTTGTTAGTGACTGGGAAAGATCATAAGGGACTTCTTGGGTGTTGAGAATATTCTATTTTCTAATTTTGGTGGTGGTAACATAGGTTGGTTTATTCTGTGCAAATTAACAAGCTGCAAACATATGATTCATATAATTTTCTGTATATGTTACACTTCAATAAGGAGTTTACTTTAAAAAAAAAAGTAAGAGTACCTATACAAAACAGCCCTCTCTAATCCTTAATTAAAAGAATTGAAAGAGAATGCAGTTAAATCAGATTGTCTCAGTTTGGGCATAGCACTACATATCAGGCTGGTCCATAGCTATAGGCTAGCCTATGAATCATGGTGCTTGGTTCAGCTGCCCTGTTCTTGTTCAACTAAGTGGAGGACACAGTGCACTCACAGGAAGAAATGTAGATAGGAAAATTTACCTTAAAAAGAAACTGAAGTATGTCTGATTGGAAAAGTTATTATGTTTCACTACAGGAAACTTATATAATCACAATATATTAAGGCAGTCAAACTTGATGATCTGAGCATTTGAAAGGAACTTTATAAAGCTTTCACAGCCCTAATTAAGGTGATTTGGAAGCAATAACTTTAATGTTGATCATTAAGCATGACAGTAAATGGTAAACAAGAGATGCTGAGAAGCCCAGAAGTCCCTGCTGTTATTTCAAAAGCAGTATGTTTGAAATAAAATCATTGGGACTAAGGACAAGGTGATCTGGGAGGTAGGTAATACCACCTGTCAGAATAAATGGTCTTGTTTCCCCTGGTGTATCTTAATTATTAATTTGGGCTCACCATTTAATGTCTAGTCTACATTTTCCTAGATCTCAGTAATCATGACGCCTACTAGAGTAAAATAAAATTAATTGGAAAAAAAAGGAAGCAATTTCAAATAATATGATTATATCCATTGATCATAAAATCACCAAATTAAGTCTTTTTACCAAACAAATGGCAGTTTTAAGTTAGTTGAACTGCAGTTATTATGGCCTAAGATGATAAACTAAAAGCTTGATATTTTTAAAAAATGGAATACAAAATTAAGTTATTTCCATGCTGTTTTATTTAAAGAATAGAAGTTTGAAATTTTAAAATGACTGGAAAGTGTAATTGCTATTGTTTACTTTCAATACATTTCTTATGAGAAAAACTAGAAGAAGCTGAATAGGCTTTGTTTTGTTTTGTTTTAATAATATTTTAAAACCCAAATCCATTTTATTAGATTTTTAAGATAGAATTAAAGATTGGAAATTGTCATTTTTGATTGAAAGTTGTTACATAGCTACCAGATTACAATAACTTATTTTAGAGATAAGTTTGATTATGTGAACTCTTTGAAAAGGAAGATTCTGTAGAAAAAAGAGCAAAGTTTTACATAGCTACTAGATTACAATAACTTATTTTAGAGATAAGTTTGACTATGTGATCCCTTTGAAAAGGAAGATTCTGTAGAAAAATAAGCAAAGTTGTGGACTATAAATCCATTAAACTAATTGTTTCAAGAACTTTGTACACTATTTTAACAATAAATTATGCATATATATGAGTGATATGTTCATTCAATCAACAAATATGCACTGAAGTTGTATTACATCTATTTGTAAATCCTAAATTTTTATTAATTTATCCATTTGAAAAGGAATATTTTGAGCATAATTAGACCATGGCAAAATAACTGATATTGAATGAGTCCTTCATCATAAACAGTTGAGAAACTGATAAAAATATAAAAGGCAACTATTTTCAAATATTTTCAGGTATTAGGCAAAAGACAGTGAAGGACTACAATCCTTGACAAAAGGGAAACATGTAATATGAGTTCTACTTCCCTGACTCCCTGCCTGTGGTCATACTCTTGACCGTGACACCTGAAAGTGGGGAGCAAGCAGAGCAAGGTAGCCTGAGTAAGGAAAGTAGAAATCAGAATTCTGTGCTGCTTATGCAGCTTGAACTTATGGAGTATAAAAGAAAGAGTCATCAGAAGGGAGGACTGTGCATATGCAAGGTGAATTTTCATAAAACCTAGCAGAGAGTAGCTTCTGTGGCACTCAGAACAGAATAGAGATACTACACAGTAAGTAGGACTGGGAGATGTTGGAATTCTGGCTCAATCAGGGTGGGCATACTTCACTGAGGACTTCAGTCATTTAGCTGAGAACTCAGAACAAACAGTAAGAACTATTACTCTATAGTAAATAATATACTCTGGGACTAAGGTAAAATTGAAAATATATCAGCTCTAAAAAATAAGAAATCAAGTCTGAAAGGATTGAGATGATTTGCCACAAATTTAGCTGTTTGTCAGAATGATATTCAAAACTGTTAAATGTAGTTACAAATATCTTCAGTGTATCATGCAAATGTACAACATAAAACAAAAAGTATAAGTCAGTGAAGAAGCAGAAAAATGTGAAATAAAAATGAGGGGGGTTTTTGCAAGTTCAATTGATGCAGACAGTACAATGACATAGGTGCTGGAATTAATGTTGGTGGGAATGTAAATTGATACAACCACTATGGAGAACAGTATGGAGGTTCCTTAAAAAACTAAAAATAGAATTACCATATGACCCAGCAATCCCACTACTGGGCACATACCATGAGAAAACCATAATTAAAAAAGAGTCATGTACAACAATGTTCATTGCAGCTCTATTTACAATAGCCAGGACATGGAAGCAACCTAAGTGTCCATCAACAGATGAATGGATAAAGAAGATGTGGCACATACATACAATGGAATATTACTCAGCCATAAAAGGAAACAAAATTGAGTTATTTGTAGTGAGGTGGATGGACCTAGAGTCTGTCATACAGAGTGAAGTAAGTCAGAAAGAGAAAAACAAATACCGTATGCTAACACATATATACGGAATTTAAAAAACAAACAAAAAAAGGTCATGAAGAACATAGGGGCAAGACTGGAATAAAAACTCAGACCTACTAGAGAATGGACTTGAGGATATGTGGAGGGGGAAGGGTAAGATGGGACAAAGCGAGAGAGTGGCATGGACATATATACACTACCAAATGTAAAATAGATAGCTAGTGGGAAGCAGCTACATAGCACAGGGAGATCAGCTCAGTGCTTTGTGACCACCTAGAGGGGTGGGATAGGGAGGGTGGGAGGGAGGGAGATGCAATAGGGAAGAGATATGGGAATATATGTATATGTAAAACTGATTCACTTTGTTATAAAGCAGAAACTAACACACCATTGTAAAGCAGTTATACTCCAATAAAGATGTTAAAAAAAACAGAACTTTAAAACAGGTATTTTAAATATGTTCCAAATTCTTAAGGAAAAGATGGATATAATTAGTGAACAGATAGAAAATTTCAGAAAAGAAAATGAAAAAAGTTAAATAAATAAGAAACACATGTAAATTCAAGAATTAAGTACAACATCTGGAAAAAACCATATATTTGGTTAGGTTTAATAGCAGAATGTAAACTGAAGAAAAATGTAAGTGAAAAACAGCATATACTATTTGTAAAAATGATAGCTGAATAGCAGAACATTTACTAAATTGGTGAAAAAATCAATGCATTTTTATGAAGCTCAGTGAAATCCAAGTAAGATACAAACAAATAAAATCATACATTATAGATACCTTATAAAACAGGGATAAAGAGAAAAGCTTAAAAGCAGAAGGAAGAAAGTCACATAGAGAGAAACATACAAATGATAACTGACCTGGAAACAACAGAGGCCAGAAGACATGGTGTTTTTTAACATGACAGGAGGAAAACAAAAAATAGAAAAAATCACTGTCAATCCAGAAATCAATATCAAAATTCATATCAATCTCGAAATCAATCTAGAAAACAAAAAACAACAAAAAAATGAAATTAGAAATTGTTACCTTAAGATCAATAAAAAACCAAGAATACTCTTTTAAGAGCAGGAAAAGCAAGCACATTTTTTTCTGATGATTTAAAAATGAATTTGTCTCCAGTAAATCTGCACCTAAAAAAAAAAAAAAAAAAAAGAAAAGCTCAAATGAAGTCTTCAGCTTGAAGGAAAATGTTGTAATGTTCTTACAATTTACCAAATTACATGAAGTGGAGAAATATTAATATTAAGCATATGATACTAAGTTAAAGATGCCTATTGTATTCCAGGATTAATCTGTGTAAACAATAGTGTATGGCAGAAGGTATATCACTTCCAAGAATGTACTATAAAACAATGCAGATTATATCTTTTGAGATATCCCTCTCCCACAACCTCTGTCTTCTGGGAGAGACCAATTAGCACACTTAGGCAGTTTTTGGGAAGACCATTATAAGAAATGTAGGCTCCTGACTGACAGAGATTTCTGGCCAGTGAGAAACTGAAGTCTGCTAACAGCCTTATAAATGAACTTGGAAGCAGATTCTTCAACCCCATTTGAGCCTTGAGATGATTGCGGTCCCATCTGACAGCTTGATTGCAACCCCATGAAAGACCCTGAGAAACAACTACCCAGTTAAGCTGCTTCTGGATTCCTGATCATCAGAAATTCTGAGACATAATGAATGTTGTTTTTAAGTTGCTAAGTTTAAAAGGAATTTGTTATGCAGCGATAGTAACTTACATGACAATACATTTTCAACATCGATAAAATAGACAATTTTCTTGAAAGCTACAAACTGCCAAAGATCACTCAGCAAGAAATAGATAAACTGCATAGTTGTCTATTAAAGAAATTAAAACATCAAGAGTGAAACTAAAAAGTAATGTATTTTAAACTGAGTGAAAAAAAATTCAGCCCCGAAACCCAGCAGGACCCTGTGAGACTCCTGGGTACAGAAGCGTTTCTGTGTCCCCTATTCCTTGTTTGTAGGGAACAGACTCCAGCATCCATGACCTTCCCTGAGTTCCAAAGGACAGATTCAAACAGTTGCTAATCAGGGAAGGGAGGGGAAGCAGAGACAAGGTAGCAGCAGCTAAGAGGCAAGATTAAAGGAACCAGAGAAGTTCATCAAGATTAGGAGACCACCTGAAATGAGATTAAAGGAGTGCCGGCCCTGCACACACCCTAATCTTATAAGCAACCCCACACTTGAAATTACTATAAAAACACCTCACCAATTCCTCCCAGGTTGGGATACATAGTTTTTGAGGGCAGGAGCCCACTGTGTCCCCCTTTGCCTGGCAAACAAATAAAGCTATTATTTTCTACTTCATCCAGAAGTCTGTCTCTGAGATTCGATTCAGCACTGGTGCACTGAGGCTGAATTTTTGGCATCAGCGTGAGACATCCAAATTTATGGGTTACTACTAAAGTAGTTTTATAAGGGAACTCCATAGGTTATGTTTATGTTAGAAAAGAAGAAAGGTCTTAAATCAATGACTAAGGCTTTCATCTTAAGAAATGAAAAAAAAGAAAAGGAAATTAAACTTATAATAAAGAGGAGAAAGGAAACAATAAAGAGTAGAGATTATCAAATAGAAAACAAAAAACAACAAAAAAATGAAATTAGGAATTTTTACCTTAAGATCAATAACATTGATAAAGGTCTTGCCTGACCAAGACAAAAAAAAGAGACAATTTTTTTTTTTTTTTTGTGGTACGCGGGCCTCTCACTGCTGTGGCCTCTCCCGTTGCGGAGCACAGGCTCCAGACGCGCAGGCTCAGCGGCCACAGCTCACGGGCCTAGCCGCTCCGCGGCATCGGCAGGCGGACTCTCAACCACTGTTGCTGCGCGCGGGCTTTCTCTAGTTGCGGTGAGCAGGGGCTACTCGTCGTTGAGGTGTGCGGGCTTCACATTGCGGTGGCTTCTCTTGTTGTGGAGCATGGGCTCTAGGTGCACAGGCTTCAGTAGTTGTGGCTCACGGGCTCAACCGCTCCGTGGCATGTGGGATCTTCCCAGACCGGGGCACGAACCTGTGTCCCCTGCATTGGCAGGCAGACTCCCAACCACTGTGCCACCAGGGAAGCCCAAGGCAATGAATTTTTATTGGTCTTTGTATGTTAGAAAAAATGTAAAGAACTTGCTTTAATTCAATTAGTAAAATATAAAGATTCACTATCACAGAACTACTTAATCATGATAATTACAACAATAAAAAAATGTGAATGTTTTATATCACTGGAACATAAGGCTATGAAAAAACTGGTTCATTTAGTTCAGTATCTGTAGAGCTTATGATATTGTTGATATGATATATAGGGAAATCAATAAACTTGTGCTGCATGAATAAAGATTTCTAGTGAGCAGGTTTAAATATTGCTAATGGTCTGAATTTTTATAGGGAACATTTCTAACTTGTTCAAAGGAAAATATTTCTCATGATGGTGCTTTAGAGAACAGTGTTAAATTTCAACTAAAAGTATAGAACAAAAATTATGTGTACACTAAAATTATATGAGACCACTGTTATATTATTTTTACAAGAATAACAATGCAATTAGCTTTATGGAATCACATTTATTTGAGACATGCATTCTTTCTTCTAAGCATTCTTGAGTACCCCCAAGCAACTTTATGGCCAAATATATAAATAGCAGTTTTATTTCTAGTTCCTTGACATAGCAACCTGTTTTCAAATATTGATATTTCAGTGTCTACTGGAAAGGTATACTCTCTAAATAGAATCTGGAGGACATACCTGGACACTTCTGTTTTATGGAACAGCTAGCTTGACTCCTGTAGGCTGAAATCAATGGCTTTTAGCAATCATAACAAATAGATGGTAACTTATTAACTTTAATCCTTTATTTTTGAGTAGACTCTTTGACATCAAGACATAATTGTCACTTTCACCTTTCTGTGAGCTACATTATTTTCCTTCCAGTCATTAGGTATTATTCCTTAGAGTACTACTGCTAACCTCACTAGCACTTTGTATATTAGTAGTTAATATTTTGCAGTTGGAGAATAGTATTCAATCTGCAACTGTGGCAATAACACATTGATGTCAAAGACGGTGACTCCTAATTACTTGCTGTTATATGGCAAGAGGGGTATTTCAGTTGTTTTAATGATAATTTTGTTTTTTCAGTAATATAAAAATAAAATATAAATTCTTATGATGGTTAAACTTATTGGAAATTCAACACTGAGAGGTTTATACTAAAAAATAAATATTTTGTGACTTGACTATTAGGTAAATTTGTGAAGTATCAATATAAAAAATTGAGGAATATAAACAGAACCTCTGTAATCATGCTTAATTAGCTATTAAAGGCCTATCAAATCAAAAACTTTTATAGAATGTTTTAAATTATCACACTACCATACATATTGGGTATAAATTGTTGCAGAGTTTCAGAGTTATGGGGCAGAGTCAAGGAACAGTTTTTGTCCCTATCATAAGAGAATTGGGAGGCTACAGAAAGGATTTAAACAACATTTAAAACAATGCCTTTCTCCTCACTTAGTTTTGGTTTTGGTAAGAGAAATTATTTTTCCATAAATTATGCTAACAATAAATGGGTTTACTATTGCTGTTTATAAATTAATATTTTTAATTTTAATTTTTGCAGTTCAATATAGTAAATGTCATTTGATATGGCCAAATAAACAAAAGCTATTTGGGATCCTTAATAATTTTTTAAGAATGTATATAGATCTTTTGACCAGAATATTTGCAATTCAGTGGACTAGACTCTGCCAGTTAGAGCATTGTCCTCATATTTTAACCTGTTAGTTCATATAGACTTTGTCTTATTTCTTGAGCTCCCTCAGCCTCTACATACAATCACTGTATAATTTCTGTTGATTTTAGGCCTAAACTTTTTTTCATAACTATACTATTTTCATTGTTCCCACTCCCATAGAATGATAGGTCAGATACTTTGTTTTGAAATTCTCAAATTCTATTTCCATCCTCCTCCAAGGGAACATTGGAAAGCTAAATTCTAAATTACTCACTGTGGTGGAGATTAATTTGTCCAACCAAATCCATTTTCCCTCTAATCACAGGAATATATGTCAATTGTAAATGAAAATAATCACCTTTGGCAGCTGTGTCTTGTAAGTGGCAGAATAGTCCACTATGCTGACCAGAGACCAATGACTCATCAGGGATTGTAACATGCAAAGGAAATAAACTTCTATCTTCTTTAGCTATTGTATTTCTGGGTTTTATTGTTTCAGCAGTTCTAGTTTTATTTTATTACAATAAATGTGCTTGAGGAGTAAAGGTTCTTCAAATAAACGTTTAAAGTAAATCTCAAAATGTAAATAGAAGTTGTACCAAAAATGTGCAAACATACTGAAACTAAAAGGGCTTTTCAAAATTATTTTAATGCAAAATAAAAAAGTGAATGGAGCCAGGTCCAATATTAAAAGGATATATCAAAGATTGTATTAGCAGGTTCAGTTAGAATGGGATGCTTATTCAAGATTGTCTGAATTAAAAATAAAAAGCGGGAGATGCTAGTGAAGCACATGGGTCCCATGTCAGAAAAATTCTCTGACAACCCAACTCCTTAGCTGTCTTACTCTGCCTATTTTTCTCTGTATCATTTACCACCATCTACATAGTAAATATTTTCTTGTTTGTTTATTATCTATCCGGCACTGGAATATAAACTCCATGAGGGCAGATAATTCTTTTGTTAACTGCTAACTCCTAGTGTTTATCCTAGTAAGTGTCACATAGATATGCTCAATATGTATTATATTACATGAATAATATTTTGATTTCTCATAGCACAGCAAGCCTTTCTTTTAGTGTCACTGCCACACTTCTATGTGTCATTTTTACACATGTGTGTTAGTGTGGTTATATTAATAGGGCATATCACACTCAATATATGGGAAAGCTCCAAGGGGACATGAACCATGCTTATTTTATTCAAATATTTATCTATATCTATATCTATATCTATATCTATATCTATATCTATCTACTCTATCTCCAGCACATTATACAGCAACTGGAAAATAACTGGTATATATGACAGGCTCAATACAGATGTGTTGGGTGAATGAAAGGACTCTCTGAACTATTTGAGGTGGGAATAATTGGATGATTTCCTTCCTACAGAGAGAAGTAGAATGTGTTGACAGAAAATTGTAAGATAAAATTGAGAGATGGTAGATTGCATGTCTTTCTTGTGTTGTATTGGCAGTTATAAGCTGGTGTTTTTTAAGCTGGAAGGTTTGACTCTAAATTGTGGTAACCCTATCGAAACTCAGCTGTCCTGTTGAACAAGGTTGTAAGTTGGAGATTTAATTACCTTTACCTTTCCAGGATTCTTATTTGGTATGTTCATTATGGAGGAAGTATGTGAACATATTTCCAAAATGGCATATACTTTAGAAAGAGCACAAAGTTGTTAAAAGAAAATGATCCAATAGATCTTTACGTTTTTCACCATAAATTGCATGACATGGAGAGTTACCATTTCATGAGGGATTATTAATAAACATGACAAGTAAAAATTGTAGAAATTTTTGTTCTGAGTATAAATATGAAGAACATTTTTGTAGGATATGCTACAATGTATAAGAAAAAACCTATATGTGGGAGATAGATGCTGCTTAGATCCTTCTTCAAGAAATAACATTTGTTCAAACGCAGTGAATTGGCAGAGACTTACTCAGAGCTACATCATGATCTAAAGCTTCCCCACCCACTCTGTCAGATATACAGAGTTCATCAGCTCACCTCCATGACTTGCTAATAACCTCTGTTTCTCCTTTTCCTTTCACAGATACTATAAATCTAACCAATCCATGTTCCTCCTGACTCTTCAACACCCCAACATGTTTACTGTGACTGTGATAATGAACTTTACTTTTAGAGCAGTTTTAGCTTCATAGAAAAAATGAGGGGAAGGTACAAAGATTTTCCATATATCCCCTGCCTCCACACGTACATAGCCTCCTCCATTATCAACATCCCTTACCAGAGCGATATGTTTGGTGCAACTAGTGAACCTACATCGTCACAACATTATTACTCAAAAGTCCATAGTTTATTAGGATTCACCCTCTTTATGGTGTACAATCTGTGGGTTTTTACAAATGTGTGATGACATGTATCCACCATTAGAGTATCATTTAGAGTAACTTGACTGCCTAAAGAAATCTCTGTGCTCTGCCTATTCTTGCCTTTTCACCTAACTCTTGGAATCCACTGATTTTTTAATTGTCTCCATAGTTTTGCTTTTTCTAGAATATCATAAAATGTGGAATCATGTAGTATGTAGCCTTTTCAGATTGACTTTTTAAACTTATTAATATGTATTTAAATCTCCCATGGCTTTTCATGGCTTGATAGCTCATATCTTTTTAGCATAGAATAATATTCCATTGTCTGGTTACACCATGGTTTATTTATTCATTCACCTAATAAGGGGCATAGTAGCTGCTTCCAAGTTTTAGCAATTATGCATAAAGCTGCTATAAGTATGTGCAGGTTTTTGTATGGACATAAGTTTTCAATTCCTTTGGATAAATACCAATGAGTGTGATTTCTGGATTGAATGGTAAGAGTATGTGTTGTTTTGTAAGAAACCAACTGTCTTCCAAAGTGGCTGCACCATTTTGCATATCCAACAGCAAAGAGTGAGAATTCCTTCTTCTCCATATACTTACCAGCATTTTGTATTGTCAGTGTTTCAGATCTGGACCATTCTAGTAGGTGTGTAGCTGTGTCTCTATTTTATTTGCATTTCCCTGATGACATATGTTGTCATATGCTTATTTGCTATATGTTTATCTTATTTGTGAGGTGTCTATTAAGGTCTTTGACTTATTTTTTAATCAGGTTGTTTGTTTTGTTATTGCTGAGTTTTGAGATTTCATTATATGTTTTGGACAGTAGATTTTTTTTTATCAGATGAGTTTTTTGCAAATATTTTCTCTCAGTCTACAGCTTTTTCTTCTCATTTTCTTGACATTGTTTTTCACAGAGTAGAAGTTTTTTGTTTGTTTGTTTTGTTTTGTTTTGTTTTGTTTTTAAATGAAGTCCAACTTATCAATTCTTTCTTTCAAGGATCATGCATTTGATGTTGTATCTAAAAAGTCATAGCCAAGCCCAATATCATCTAAGTTTTCTCCTACATTATATATACATTATATATTTATAGTTTTTGTGCTTTATGTTTGGGTCTGTTATCCACTTTGAGTTAAATTTTATTAAGGATTAAAGTCTGTGTCTAGATTCTTTTTTTTTTTTTTTCTTTGCATGTTGATGTTGAGTTGTTTCAGCACCATTTGTTGGAGAGGCTATCTTTGTTCCATTGTACTGTCTTCACTCCCTTGTTAAAGATCAGTTGACTATATTTATGCGGATCTATTTCTGGGCTCTGTTTTGCTCTGTTGATTTATCTATCTATTCTTTAATTCATATCTTATTGTCTTAGTTATTATAGCTTTATAGTAAGTCTTGAAGTTGGGTAGTGTCATTCCTCCAATTTTGTTCTTTTGCTTCAGTCTCGTATTGGCTACTCTGGGTCTTTAGCCTCTCCACATACACTTTAGAATCAGTTTGTTAATATCCACAAAGTAACTTGCTATGATTTGATTAGGATTACTCTGAATCTATAGATCAAATTGGGAAAAACGGACATCTTGACAATATTGCCTCTTCCTATCCATAAGCATAGAATACTTCTCCATTTATTTAGTTTTCTTTGATTTCATTCATCAGGGATTTGTAGTTTTCCTCATATGGATCTTGTACATATTTTGTTATATTCCTTAGGATTTCATTTTGGGAGGAGATGATGTAAATGGTATTGTGCTTTTAATTTCAAATTCCATTTGTTCATTGCTAATATATAGAAAACTGATTGTTAACCTTGTAACCTGAAACCCTGTTATAATCGCTTGCTAGTTCTAGGAGTGTTTTTATTGAATGTTTCAGATTTTCTACATAAGCAGTTCTATCATCTGTGAACAAAGACAATTTTATCTCTTCCTTTGCAAGCTGTATACATTTTATTTCATTTTTTCATGTTATTGAACTAGCTAGGTCTTCCAGTATTATGTTGAAAAGCAGCTGTAACAAGTGACATCCTTCCCTTGTACCTGATCTTAGTGGGAAAGCTTCAAGTTTCTCAGCGTTAGAAATATTAGCTATAGTGTTTTTTTTTTGGAAATAGATATTCTTTATTAAGTTGGGGGTGTTTCTCTTTAATGCTAGTTTACTGAGAGTTTGTAACATTAATAAGTGTTGGATTTTGTCAACTGCTTTTTCTGCATCTACTGATATAATCATGTGATTTTTCTTTTTTAGTCTGTTGATATGATGCATAACATTATTATTCCTTGTTTGCACTTTAATGTCTATGAGATCTGTAGTCATGTCCTCTCTTTTTCTGATATTAATAATTTGTGTTTTCTATCTTTTTCCCTTAGTTAGCTTGGCTGGAAGTTTATTAATTTTATCGATCTTTTAAAAAAATCAGCTTTTGGTTTTCTGCTTTTCTCTACTGAGTTTCTGTTTTCAATTTTATTGTTTTCTGCTCTCTTACTTTTTTTTCTTCTTCTTACTTTGTATTTAATTTACTCTTCTTTTTCTAGTTCCCCATGGTAGATGCATGCATGATTGATTTTAGATCTTTCTTCTTTTCTAGTATATGCAGGAAATGCTATAAATTTCCCTATGTCCTTACTGATTTTTGCCCATTGGATCTATCCATTTTTGATAGAGGGGTATTGAAGTTTCTAAATATAATAATGAATTTATCTTTTTATCCTTACATTTCTATCAGTTTTGCCTCACATATTTTGGGGGTTTGAGTTAGAAACACACACATTGAAAATTATTATGTCTTCTTGAAGAATTGACACCTTTTTCATAATGAAATGCCCCTCTTTATCCATGATAACTTTGCATGTTTTGACTTTGCTCTGTTTGAAATTAAAACAGCTACCTCACTTCCTTTTGATATAAGGTTAGCATGGTATATATTTCCCCATCTATTTTTTATGCATTTGTCAGCTAAAAATTTGATCTCCCAATATAAACCTGGAAGTTGCACTAAAAACTGTGTTAAAATTCTAGGGATAAATATATATATATATGTTTATATTTATATCTACATAAATATATCTATATATACTTGTGTCAGAGCTACTTTTACAAAAATTACCATACAAAGTAATAAGTTCTATAAAAGAGTCAAGTAACCAATGCTATTGGAGCAAAGGGGAGAAGAGATTAATCCTGCATGTAGTAGTCACTTTAATATGATAACAGTACGTTGGGTAAAGGGATAGAGTTTTGGGCTTTGAGCCTGAGGATTTAAGAGCTGTTCTTGGTTCTGCTTTAGTTGTCTTGTAGGCAGAAAGGCACTTAACCTCCATGGCATTAACTTTTAAACTTTATGGGTGATGGACCCATTTGAGAGCTTGGTGAAATGGTTTTCAGGAAAATAATACAGGACTATATACATATATTCAGGTGAAGAAATATTGCTATGTAGAAAGCTGCTTCTTTATCTACAAAATGCATATATTGTATGAGACAACATTAAGATTTGTACATTTAAAAATCACAGATATTTCCTCACTATTAGTCACTCTCATTTGCACTTAAAATTTTTAAATGGATCCTGAAAAATTTATTCAGTCAATAAATTTTGAAGCATGCTATATATATATATATATATATATATATATATATATATATATATATCATGTATTATAAGCTTGAATAAAGCAATTAGTAACTTACAAAAACTACTTCCCCTCATGGATAAGTAAATAATGGTAACTGATGATAAACATTTATCTTTTGCCATGTATTTTGGACCTCACTCATTAAATTCTCAACATGTCAAACTCTTTAAACTATATAGTTGAAGAAAATATGGGTACCATATATTATTTTCTGAAAAAAATATAAACTGACATCAATTCGAATTTGATGTCAAATTCTAATTTGACATCAAAAACACACAACAGTTAAGTTAGCAAAGATTATTTTTTATGAAAGTTGTTTTAATAAATTCAAAGAATTGAAAATCCAAGAAAAGGCAAAACTGAGGTAATATAGCTATAGTAAGTTCAAGAAACAACTATCATCTTTCTTAACGTGACATTTTTGCCAGTCAGGCCAGTGAAGTCCATGTGTTTCTTTGAAATAAAGCAACCTTACTAGGATATATCTCAGTATTGCTCATTTTGTTTCTGCATATCCAAGTAAGGGATATACAGTTTCAATAGGGATAGTCAAAACATTTAAGTTTAGAATTTGTTTTTGTAATATCCCTTAATTTTACTCTATTAGAGTGTAATTTTTATTCATTGGAAATTTCTAAAATGGATATGTCGGTGCTTTGACTATCTTCTATGCTATCATTAAATATCTTTATTTATTTCCATGTTGCTTTTTTCATGCTTTGGTCCTGTCCTCTATATTTCTCTATCTCCTATTATAACCTTTTTCAACATAGTATTTATTGTCATTATCTGTTCCTCTAATACACTTGGTTGGAGTTCATAGATATCGGTATCAAAAAGATTCAGATTTAAATCTGATATAGGAATGACAAAAATATCCAAGTCTATGAGTATGATGTTTCAATTGAACAGGTTTTTTGTTTGTCTCATTTGAGGTCATTATTGAGTATATTGTATTTCAAACAGAAAAAATGGTGAAAGATTATGGGTAAATAGAAGAGATTTTACCAAATATCTCAGTCATTTAAAAACTAATTCCTGTTCATTTCTGTGGAAATATTATTCTTCCTTCCTGCATTGACATGAAGATTATTCTTGCACATTTCAGCCAATGGCATATGAGTGAAAGAAACAGTTTTCTTCTAAGCAGAAGTTTTAAGAGCCAGCATGTGACCTGCCTGTGTTCCCTTTTCTCTCTGTCACAGGATTGGCAATGATTACTGCCATGAGATTGGCTATATATAGCGAGAGCAAAATTGCTCTTTTTGTTGTTGAATGTTAATGAAATTTGGGGGTCATTTGTTATTACAACTCACCCATCTTTTCAGATATATAGTTGATCTTTGAACAATGGGGGGGTCAAGGGTGCCAACAATCCGCAGAGTTGAAAATCCACTTGTAACTTTATAGTCAGCCCTCCTCCTCCAAATATGCAATGCCAAATTTGCAGATTCAGCCAGCTGAGTTTTGTGTGGTATGGTAGTACATATTTAGTGAAAAAATTCACATATAAGTGGACCCAGACAGTCCAAATCCATGTTGTTCAAGGGTCCACTGTAGTCCTTATTATACTTTATACCCATTGTTTTCTTTTGATGCCAAACTATATGGGGGCGAACAATTGTCCTCATCCCATGAACCCTATTTCTGTGGTTTCTAGTTTAGAGAACTATAGACTGTTTACTTTGTCTCAGATCCAGTGCAGATAATACTTTGCTTTATGATTTCCCTGGATTTTCAAGAAGGGGAATTTCCAAGAAGACAAGTGTGGAAGGATGAATCAAGTCCATTAATTTTGTCATCATTCTTTAATTCTGGGTCATAGTTTAGAGTTTGGTTTGTATATTGAATACCCAAGATCCTTATCTATTAAAAGCTAAAATAATGATCCATCATATATGATTTAGAGATCAAGTTTGTTTTTTATGAAAGAACAACTTAGAAATCCATTAAGCAATCTGATAAAAACCACAGGTGTTTCTATTTTTTACCAATCCTTTGTAAATATCTCATGAACTATTGACTCAGTTTTTCAAAGTGAACCTTTTATAATCTAATAATTCCAAAGTATTTATCTTTGTCCCCATATTAAAAATCAATAGTTTGCATTCATACTTAATTGGTTTTTAAAACACTTCAGCAAAACAAATTTGATGATGATATGATGGCACTAATATTTGATGCAATCAAAACTGATTTTGGTATGCATACTGTTCAACTAGTGGCAGTAGAAGAATGCCAGATGTAGAAAAAACAGTCATCCATTATTCATAATAATTTATCTTTCCATCACATCAATCTGTATCTTTTAATGAAGAAAATTAAAAAAAAAACACATATAAGTTTGTTTAAAGGATAGGCATGTGAAAGAGCTTTTAGCAATGCATTGATATATATATGTTACAATATTAAGAAGGCATATGTCTGTTTTATGACCATACTTTACATTTTGTTTTTATATTTCTGTGTTTGTTTTCTACAAATACTAGGTTATTCTTGCCATTAGAATTTGATCCTAAAATATAACAACTGATACTTTTATGTTTATGATCAAAGAATTTAATCCTATCTCAGGATTTTTAATGTAGAAGAAATTTTAAATTAAGGACCTTAAACCATTTCTAAATACTTCTTATTTGATTTATTTTACAATAAAAATAAATGACTTCTTTTATTAAACATTTCAATTTATTTCATATGTTCAGTGAGGTATTTCAGAGGATTATGACATAATAAATACACAAAAATTTTTTAAAAATAATTATAAAGTCTCTTGATGTTGAATGACAATAAAAGCTTCTTGAAAAATACAGAATTTTTATGGCATTGTTTAAGGAAGGAGACAAGAAAATTGGGAAAATTAGTAGATTTCATCTATCAGCTAAAATATTCCTTTTAACATATGGTAGCTGTGGATTGTTTTCACAGTCCATAGATCTGTGAGTATGACAGTAAACATATGCTTGAGTTCTAAGCATCTCAAATAGAAATAGTCTTAATTTGAAATAAATAAGTTCCAGCACTGATCAAAATTCTTTTCATCATCTATTTACAGGCTGCCTGTTACTAATGTAATTGAACTGTATATTTATAATGATTCTTAGGATTTATATTGAGGCAGGTGGGGGGAGAATTAGAAAGAGGCTGCTAAACCAAGAGGAAATGAAAAGACACAAACCAAAAATGCCAAAGAACACACTGGAAAGGGAAACAAAGATTTCCATAAACACTCAAAAAGATAAATGCATCCCAATTTTCATACAAGTATTATTTACAATTGACAAGATATGGAAGCAACCTAAGTGTTCATCAACAGATGAATTGATAAAGAAGATGTGGCATATATATATACAATGGAAAACTACTCAGCCATAAAAAGGAATGTACTTTTGCCATTTGCAACAACATGGATAGACTTGGAGGACAGTATGCTGAGTGAAATGTCAGAGACACACAAATACTGTATAACTTATATATAGAATGTAAAAAATACAACAAACTAGTGAATGAAACAAAAATGAAGCAGACTCACAGATATAGAGAACAAACCAGTGGTTATCAGTGGAAAGAGGGAAGGGGGTGTTAATATAAGGTGGGGGAAATGGCTTATTATGGGATTATATGAAATCATGTGTGTGAAAGTTTTGAAAATTGTAAATCACTGTAGAATTTAAAGAATCATTCAATAAAAAAATAGAAAAAAGAAGAATTCCAATTTATAATTTCCTTCTAATATGTGCTTCTCCTTTTGGAATATAAATTATATAAAGATATTGCTTCTGGTTCTGTGTTGTATTTTTATTATTTAATGGAATGATTGGTCCACAGTAGGTATTCAATAAATATTTGACAAATGGATGGAAAAATACATAAGTGAGTGCGTGGTTGCTTCTACCTGAAGGATGCTGGAAAACTTTCAAGAAGAAATTTGAGCTGGATCTAGAGAGTGAATAAGAAGTGAGACAATGCAATAGGTGGAATACAACTGTTCTGTAATGTCAGGAGCATCAATATTTAAAATGAGCTAAGTATAATACAAAATATTAATGGCAGAAAGAACAAGACATGGACAGGCCACTGTATTGGTAGATAATGTAATGTTAAGAGAAACAAAACGAGTAGAACTGCAGAGTTTCTTTCTCCCAACTTTTTGGTAAAATCAAGTAAGTAAACAGAAGAAATATCAAGATAAGGTGTTCATAATAAAAGTGTAGCAGTAAAAAGAGTTGCAGCTTAGGTTGCCTAAAAGGACTTTTATTTGTGCCTAAATAGAGCGTGTCTTGCTTCTTTTAGGAAGACACAGATGATTACCTAACTTCATCCTTTCTCCTTTTCTTTCTTATTAACAAGTACCTAAAATTTGTGCAGAGCAGCAAAGTGTTTGGTTGAAATTCACAGATAGCAGAAGGAATCTCCAAAGACAGAAAGCAACAAATGATTTTATACATTTATTTATTTTGATACACAGGAAAAAGTTTATCTCAAAATATTCTTGACTTTTATGTAGATGTTACCTGGAAATTTCTACATCATTATTTAAAACTATTAACATTAACATTAATAGATAACATTTAAAATATTTAATATATTTAGTTTGAAAGTATATAGAGTTCATGATTACTGGGGTTCCTAAATATTTCATTAAGGACAAGCTATTTAATGCAACTTATTATGTATATATTTACAAGACAATAATCAAGATACTGAAAACTATGTAAAGATTCCAGTATCTGAAATTCATTATGTCCAAAACAATTCCCAGTTCCCAAATTTTATGTCTACAACACTCCAATATTAAATTAAAGCCCGATACCTTACATTCTCAGTAAATGGTACCAGTATCTATCCAGTTCAAATCAAAATCCTGAGATTCATTCTTTTTTCCTTGTCTCTCTTTGTCTCTCTCACTCTCTAAATGTACTCATCTATCAAACTTAGTTATCAATATTTCTTCACTTTGAGGAAATATATTACTTATTCATCTTTAATTCATTAAACCATACTTTAACAAATGTTTATGGCTGTACACTTGTTGATTGGCACCATGCTAAGCCATAGTGAAATAGTGGTGAGGGATAAAGTCCAGTACTTCTGGACTCTCACATCCTAGAAAGGAATAAAATAAGCAGTAACAAAAATTTAAGTTACATAATGACACACATGATAAAATAAGCAGTGACAAAAGTTGTATTATGTTAAATCTTATCTCAACAATAGATTTGCATCTGAATTTGTATTTATGATTTTTTAAATTCTTTTCAATTCTCTACACTGAGAAGTTCACATTTTATAATATATGCATTTTACTTTGATGATAAATATAATACATAATTATACATATCTCAAATAATTAAAGATACATAACTAGGAAATTGAAAGTATTCAGAAAAAATTAAGTATAACTTAGAAAATTACTAATTATTACCTTCCCAGAAAAAGCCTTCTATTGATTTGATTTTGTTATTTATGATAGATTGACATTAATAGAGCCACAAAGAAACAGAAACTCATTATTCACAGAAAATTGCCTGCCTGGAAAGAGGAAGAGAGACAGCTCTCTGAAGTGCTCTGATCTTATTATATGAGATAGTTTCATTAGGCATTTCTGTAGCGGCTCTAAAATAGCACAATTAAAGCAAACAAATCTTTGTTTTATAAAAAAGTATATTTCCTGGGGGGCATTCAATTTAAGTCCACAGGAATAAAGAAAAATGTAGAGCTTAAATCTTTTTATTTTATTTTTATTTATTTATTTTTTACTGAAGTATAGTTGATTTACAATGTTGCGTTAGTTTCTGGTGTAAGGCAAAATGATTCATATATATATATATATATATATATATATATATATATATATATATATATATATATATATAAATCTTTTCCCCATCATCAGGGGTGAAAAATATACTACTTGTTTCTGAACCAAAACGATAATTTCCACAGTTCAAAATGTTTCTCTGTTAATATGGCTCTGGTAGAAATTAAGTAGTTTTATTTCCTTAAAAAAATTTAAAAGTGTGTATGTTCTTTTCCATTATGATTTATCACAGGATATTGAATATAGTTCTCTGTGATATACAGTAGGACCTTGTTGTTTATCTATTCTGTATATAATAGTTGGAACCTGTTAATCCCAAACTCCCAATCCATCCCTCCCCCACCCCCACCCCCAGCAACCACAAGTCTGTTCTCTATGTCTGTGAGTCTGTTTCTGTTTTGTAGATAAGTTAATTTGTATCATTTTTTTAAGATTCCACATATAAGTGATTATCATACGATATTTGTCTTTGTCTGACTTACTTTATTCCATCTGACAATCTCTAGGTCCAACCATGTTGCTGCAAATGGCATTACTTCATTCTTTTTAACGGCTGAGTAATATTCCATTGTATATATGTACCACATCTTCTTTATCCATTCATCTGTCAATGGACATTTAGGTTGCTTCCATGTCCTGGCTATTTAAGCAGTGCTGCTATGAACACTGGGGTGTATGTATCCTTTTGGACCATGTTTTCCTCTGGGTATATGCCCAGGAGTGGGATTGCTGGATCATATGGTAGTTCTATTTTTAGTTTTATAAGGAACCTCTATACGGTTCTCCATAGTGGATGTACCAATTTACATTCCACCAACAGTGTAGGAGGGGTCCCTTTTCTCTACACCCTCTCCAGCATTTATTGTTTGTAGACTTTTGGTGATGACCATTCTGACCAGTGTGAGGCGATACCTCATTGTAGTTTTGATTTGTATTTCTCTAATAATTAGCAATGTTGAGCAAAATATCTTTATTTTTCATATCAATGTATGATTATTTGTATCTTGAAAATTTATGCAATATATATGTTTCATCCTTTTTCCCATTGCAAAGAAAAATATTCTGAATTATATTGTTGTTCCTTATATACCTGAATTATATATTTTCTGTAAAACAAAACTTTATATTGCATAAAGTGTGGTACCTTTCAATGTTGTATGAATTTGAAATCAAAATAAATGTAAATGATTAAATGGATCCAGTTTCTTGCCCCTTATGATACATACCTGAAAGCAATGTGTTGTTGGTTTCCTCCCTGGGGAACAGGTTGGGAGATCAAGATTTTTCTCTGAGTGGATTATTGAGAATGTTTTAGGAATAACATTCTTCAATGAGTGAGGGAAGCATGATTTGGCAGAAGTAAAAGTTGAACTGCAATGCAATTACAACAAAATCTTCTATCCAACGCTATAAGAATCACTGAAGGTGGAACGACCCTTGCAAGATGTCTCAAATGAAGACAAGAGAGTCAGGCCTTTATACACTCATATTGACCAATCACTGAATGTAGGCTGTTTTCAGGAAGGAGAATAATACTTGGTGAGTTACCTCTCTTCATCTGAGGACATTGCTTAGAAGGGGGACTCATTAGTAAGCCATGAACAGGTGATAGTCTCAACAGCAAGGGGAATGAAAATTTGTATCTACTGGGGTTCTGGGTGGCACATCACAGTATCCACTTCAAGATAAATCAGTAAGATGTAAAAGTAACACCTCAATGTTTGCTGATTGCAATCTATGTCATTAAATTTATCCAACCACATTCATTAAGAACAAATGTTAAGGGCTTTCCTGGTGGCGCAGTGGTTGAGAGTCCGCCTGCCGATTCAGGGGACACAGGTTCATGCCCCGGTCTAGGAGGACCCCACATGCCGTGGAGCGGCTGGGCCCATGAGCCATGGCTGCTGATCCTGTGCGACCGGAGCCTGTGTTCTGCAATGGGAGAGGCCACAACAGTGAGAGGCTCATGTACCGCAGAAAAAAAAAAAAAAAAAGAACAAATGTTAAAAAAATTTTATTTAACATGATAAAGGATTTGACCTTGACTTTTAACAAAAATGATGTATTGTAATACTGTGAAGTCTTGCTCTTGAGTCACCTTTTTGCAAGTTTTTTTTTTTTTAGACATTTGGTTAAAGTGCAAACTCCTTTAAAGAATTGTACTGAGGATGAATGCAGCCTCTTTACACATTTTTAAATTGGTAAATTTAAACCCAGTTGTTGTTCCTTAACATACTGTCAAATGCCCTGACATCTATCAGGTGACATACCCAGTCTTGGAGCTAAGCGGTTTGTCAAGGCCATGAGAAGGGCCAGTGGACCCATTGCTAAAATGAGGTAGTAATTCATCAGCCAAGTGTAGGGAAAGCCAAATGAAGGAATCCTAACGTTATCCCTAGAGAACACTGAAGGTTTCTACTACTATAGATTAAAGGGAAAAAAAGTCGATTGCTTAAATTCATGTTAGTAGGGGCCTGAGATATAAGGCCAACCCAAACAGTGAGGGTATTTCAACATTACAAAAGAGTCTATAGCCAACCCAAGTTAAGAATTGTCAAGAAAACTGGAGAAAATAGGCTTGAAGAGACCACTGGAGATTTTAGTTGATCTCTTATTAATTTTCATGGATTTCTTATCTCTCAGCATATGCTCAAGACAAACACATAGGTAGGGTATATGGTGACTGCTGTATGTGAGGAGATTATAAAATCATCTTAATAATTTTTTTGTCACATATGTGACAATGCCTTTCTACTAGATTTGGATTTTTTGAGATACTACCCCATACCCTGTCACATATCTGAAACAAAAGACATTTAGGATAGAAAATAACCAAATAAAAAAAGCATCTTATAATCTGCATGAAGGTTAATACAGTGGGGGTAAGGAAGAAACTAGGAAATTACTGCTAATATTAACTATACTGAAATATTTTGAAAGAGGCAGAATTCAAGTCATGACATATGAAACAAAATATATTAAGTTTTCATCAAGGCATATCTTTTATAACATGGGCCAAAAAATTGGGAAACCTAAATGTGGTTAATTATGTTTAAATGCCAGAATAATTGTCACACATTCAAAACAAAATCAAACATGCATCAATGATCTAATGTTAACTAAAATTTTCTGCTTATTGCTTTTTGTAACACTAATGACTGATTTCTATATAAATTAAATGAAATCATTACAAATGTTTTAGATTTAATGTGTAACTTCTGGCATATTTTTTATAAATAATTTAACTTAATTTTTTGATAATTTAATAAATAATAATTTAATTTTTTATATACTTCAATTGAAATGCATGTAAAATATATGTCCCTCTGTTTGTCTTATAGACAATGTAATAAGATTTCCTCACAGAGATTGCATGTATATTTTCAGCATAATTTGTGTGCATTAATTTAGTACTATACATTTATCTTCAAAGGAAAATCATATAGAAGTAGGGCTTTATTTTTAGAGGGCTTATGTTTTTTGTTTTGTTTTATTTGCTTCTCAGCTCATATGTTTTAATATGATTCTGACTTGAATTGTCATGGGACTGAAGTGTGTCCAGTGAAGGCACTCTGTCTCTTTGGCTAGAGTTCTTGGTCTGAGATTGGGCATTTGACCCAATCTAATGATGAGGTTCATATCAAGAGTTCTATTAGTATTAACAGGGAAAGGCCCCCCATTATTACTGGGAACATTAAACTGCGAGTATGTAAGCCTGGCACACCTGCTCAAGGAAAGCCATATTTGAAGCTTCCTGGCAATGTTTGACTAGATGAGCCTAAAATCCCTTCTTTTAAAATTCCCATTTACTTAGCTAACCCATTCCTTCTTGATTTGGTTTGGTTATTTGCACTCGAAAAATTCAACAAAGTGAGTCCCTTATTAATCCTGTAATATACTAAGGGCAATAGAGAGAAAACAAGAAACATATAATTTTTTTAACTGTTTACATATGACTTAGAATCCAGTTGCACACACAGTAGATAGTGATGGATCCCAGTAATCATATACAATCTCACACAGAAAATAGAATATTGATTTTACTTTGATTAATCTCTGTTTTCATAGCTCATAGGGTCTGTTCACCCAATATTATAGTCATACATTTTGCATTTTCTTCGGAGTCTCAAAGTCCTACAGGTTTTTAATTTTATTGTGAAATTATTTTACCTCTAAAATTACTAGCAAAATATATATATTACTGTGTGTTTAGAACTAAGTGGTAATAAACACTGAAAGAATTGGGTTGGCCAAAAAGTTCATTCGGGTTTTTCCATAACATCTTATGGAACCCAATATGTTTCAAACGACACTATACTTAATAATATATGCTGTAGAAGCAGTAAAGTATTAAAAATTCTGAATATTTTAGCATTTAGATTTTTAACATTATTTGAACAAACACAGTTCATTCTGGTATATGTTATATATACTCAAATGGAAAAATGATCAAAGGTGTCTGCTTTATTCAAAGGAATGTGTAACAAAGTAAATAAAAATGTTTTACTGTTATTGTTTCTGTTCAACACAGGAAAATAGTTTTCATCTTTGAATTCTAAAAAAATTCTTCAGTGAAAAATATATTTCTTTTTCTAGGATAACTTTTCTTTACTGTTTGGAGTACACCCTGCAAAATTATTTCAGATAGTGTTCTTATATATATGAACATAACTTTATTTAACTTTCATATAGTTATTATATTTTGGCTGCCTATTGAAATGTACATTTTATATTATTTTCCTCATGATTACTGTTGCACTGTCTTCTAATATTGCATTCAGTGTTGTAAATAATAGATAGATGAATATATATCTTACTTTTATTATTGTCTCTCTGTAGATTATATAATCCTCCCCCTTTGAAGATACATAGGGTTTTCTCTTTTCCTAAATGTAAAAAAATTATCAAGAAAATATATAGGGGTCTAGTTTTTTCCTCCATTTCTGAGCCAGTCTCATATCATCTTGAGCATTGACTTCACACCCTTCTCTCTTGTCTCTTTTTCTATTAGGCAAATGATGAACTCCTGAGTTCTTTTCTGATTTGTAACCTATTTTTCATAAATTCCATATCCATGTGACTTTGTGATATGCCCTCAGAATATTTTTCAGTTTTATCTTCAAGCTCACTAATGTGTTCCTTAACTGTCTCTATTATATATACATCCTATCTGTTGAGTTATTTCCCCATAATCATTTTTTATTTTTATGTTATTTTAATGAATCCCATATACTTTTGAATCACTCTGCTGATATTAGTTTTACTTGCTCTAACATCCTGTTCAACTTATCTATTAACTCTATTTCCTGAAAGTTTTCTGTTTTTGCTCTTTTACGATGCTGGCTTTCTTCCAATATCTGATAATTCTTAGTTATATGCTTACTTTGTAATTGAGTTTTCCTGGTTAATTTTTCAATTAAATCTGAACAGCCAGACTGAGGTTGTGGAGGATCCATGCAACTGCTAGCTGCCTGCTATTTAAATCAGGGAGAGTCATGACATGTAACTGAATGGAATACTTCCATCTATGTATGTTCATTGCCAGTAGCTCAGCAATTTTTGCCTCTCTAACCCAAGGTGTCATATCTTCTGTCCCAGTTGGAAGAAAACCCCCTTTCCATCCCATTCCTGCTGCCTATCTCAAGGAGAGTGTGGAAGGATATACATAAATCATCAAAAAAACAAAGGCTAGAAACCACTCCCTGGATTTTCAATCTGGAGATCAATAGTGACCACTTCCATTAATTTGTGTGGTGGGAGGGATGTCAGATCAGAGTAGTTCATGAAGATAACAATAAAGATTACTGAGGATATCAAGTAAGCAAGTGTACACGGTGTTTTCAAGAGGTTGACTGAATGAGAAAAGAGTGACTTAAGTATAGAACTAGAGATTATAATGGATATTGTTTGTTCCTTATCCAGTATCCATTCTCACCTTCTTATAACAAAGCCCTGACCTCACACCCTCAAACTTGTATAATTCCTTTTCCTATCAATGAGGATAGAACCTGTGAATATGATGAGACATCCCTCCCTTGACTGTGATTATGTTATGTGGAGTAGTCAACCTTAAAATAGAGATTATCCAGATGGGCCTAAAGTAATCATATGACCCATATAATAGCAAAGAATAATCTCCATCTGGTAGCAGTAAAATAAGTCAACAAGATTCCAAGTGTGATAAGGACTTGATGGTTTATTGCTGGTTTTTACATAGAGAGAGCCTTGTGAAAAGGAATGTGTGTTGCCCTGTGGAGCTGAGACACATTACTAGTGGAAAGACAGAAAAAATTGGGGCCCAGAATTACAATTGCAAGGAACTGTATTCTTCCAACAACAGAATGACCTTGGAAGCAATTCTTCATAGAACCTTGAAATATGAGCCCAGCCTGGTTGACTGAAGTGGACTTTAACCCCTTAAGAAGAGAACCCAGAATTCTGTTGTATAGAACTATGAACTAATAAATAGCTCATATAACTATGAGCTAATAAATGTCTCTAGGCCACTAAATTTATGATAATCTGTTATGCAGCATTGTAAACTAATGGATCAGTAATTTTCCCAGCTAAAATTTCTACCCTTCTCAGAATCTTTTACTTAGAAGTGGTCATGAGAAAATATTCTGAATATTCTTGATATGTAAGTAAACGTCTTCATCAGAATTCTGGAGATGTTTCTGCTTGCTTTATAGGCTTTATCACTTTCCTCTTGTCTTTTCATCTGTTTTTGTTTTGTTTTGTTGGCTGTACCATATGTGGCATGTGGGATCTTAGTTCCCAGACTAGGGATTAAACCTGTGTCCCTTGCAGTGGAAGCATAAAGTCTTAACCACTGGACCACTGGGGAAGTCCCATTGTCTTTTCATTATTGACACAAAGAGGAAGAAACCAGTTGTATGGGAGTCATCTTGTGACCTCAGAAACTGGGCAGCTCATAGATGAATGAAACGTGATGTTAATCTTAGAATGACTACATCTAGTCTCCCAGTCCTGTGAGAAAAATCTACCCCTCTGTGTTTAAGCTACTAAAGTTGATATGCCAATGACTGGCATCAAACATAGTCATCACTAATATAATAGTAAAAGGGCATTTTAAATTGTGTAGTGTTTGTTTTTTCTTATTTTGGGGGCCAATAGATGGAGGGATATAAGCACCTTTATAGGCTAACACTGGAAAAATTTATATGATTGTATGCCAAGAGAATGGACGGAAAAGTTAACTCAAAAACGAATATGTGAGGGCTTCCCTGGTGGCACAGTGGTTGAGAGTCCGCCTGCCGGTGCAGGGGACACAGGTTCGTGCCCCGGTCTGGGAGGATCCCACATGCTGTGGAGCGGCTGGGCCCATGGGCCATGGACGCTGGGCCTGCACGTCCGGACCCTGTGCTCCGCAGCGGGAGAGGCCACAGTGGTGAGAGGCCCGTATACTGCAAAAAAAAAAAAAAAAAAAAAAAGGAATACGTGAGAGAATACAATAAGGTTAAATAAAAAACAGAGGAGGGAAGGTTCATAGCCATCCTACTTGTATGAAGTGATATCTCATTGTGGTTTTGATTTCCATTTCCCTCATGGCTAATGATGTTGAACACCTTTTCATGTGTACACTTTCTTTAGGGAAATGTCTACTCAGACTTGGCTTACTTTTTATTTGGTTTGTGGTTTTTTTTTTTCTTTACTGACTTGTATGAGTTATTTAGACATTTTGAATAAGATTTCTTGTCAAATATACGAATTGCAATATTTCCCCCTAATTCTGTGCATTGTGTTTTTACTTTCTTCATGGTAACACTTTCAACACAACACTTTTTTATTTTGATGAAGCCCAACTTGCACAGTTTAAAAAAATTTTTAATTTCTGCTTTTGGTGTCATATCAAAGAAAACATCAAAGACTTCCTCCTATGTTTTTTTCTAAGAGTTTTTATAGTTTCAACTTTTACATTTAGATTTATGATCCATTTTGAATTAATTTTTGTGTGGTATAAGGAAAGAGTACAGCTTCATTCTTTTGCATGTGGATATCCATTTGTTCTGTGGGGTATTTACATGTAGTTTTAAGTTATCAATACAGACCACATGACAGTAAATCCCTAAGTGTGGAATTCATATTTATTCAACAAATTCCCCAGATGGGTTGTATGCACACTGGAGTTAAAGAATGACTTAATTAAGAGTGCTCATGAGGCACAAAAACAAGTAAAGTGGAAGTGAGGATATGAGGGAAGTGGGAAGATAGACATTTTAGGTGAGAACGAGTTATTGAAATTCCATGTTGTAACATGTTAACTTTTTATTCATCTACTGTTAATAGTGATGTTTTAGCAACTTCATGACAAGATCTATTAGCAGTGACATTGAACAAGATGTGGCCAGGGGAGAGGTTGCCTAAAGTTAAAAATAAGTCATTGGACTTGAGATGTAACGGGAAACTGTTTTGATTTTTGCATTAACATGGGCATTGCATTCAGGCAGGAAAGTGATAGAAAATGAAATTGTGAAGAAAGGCAATCAGGTACTAAAACCTTTAATAAATGTAGTTAGGGGATGAGGTGATCCAATAACCAGTACTTCTTATACTTTCCTGAGTTTTGAACCTATTGAAGAATAAGCAAAAGGAGTGTGTCCAATATAAATCAAATGTTACCTTTATTACTAGTAAAGAGAATATTGTGGAATCTGGCCTACCTCTGCAGGAAACCAGAAATGTGAAATATATTCACCTGGTCTGTCTTAGTCTTCTTGGGCTGCTATAATAAATTATCATAGACTGGGTGGCTTAAATAACAGAAATGTGTTTCTCACAATTCTGGAGGCTGGGAAGTCCAAAATCAAGGTGCTGGTAGATTCTGTGTCTAGAGAGGGCTCACTGCCTGGCTTGTAGACAGCCACCTTCTCTCTGTATGCCCATGGCCTTTCCTTTCTCTCTTCTTCTTCTTATAAGGGCACTAATTCCATCATGAATGTTCTACACTCATTACTTAATTTGAACCTATTTACTTTCCAAAGGCTCTACCTCCTAATACCATCACATTGGGACCTAAAGCTTCAACATATGAATTTTGGGGGGATATAACCATATAGCCCATAACACAGTCCCTGGTACTTATGGGGCACTACAGGTTTCCTGCATAGTGACTTTACTGCTAAGCTAACTGCATAGAGAGCTACTGGTACTTAGTTGTTCTTTCAAATTCATCTTTCTGGCACAAAATGAAGGGTACAAAATGAGGCAAAAAATGCAACATTTGAGATTCTTCATCATGGAAAAAACAATCAGGAGTGGAAAGAATCACACCAGCTCATATTTCAGGGAGTTTAGATATCTTAAATCATTGGCTTTAATCATTAATCTTATGTGAATCAAGGCTGTGGGTAACTGTTTGGGTAAATATTAACAGCCTATTCAGAACACTTTCTATAGGAATTTAAGGCTATATCCTCAATACCAAATACTATGTTTTTGGATATCCACCAAAGATGGCTTGAGGGCAATATATTTTGCTCAAGATATTATTCAGAACACTATTACATTTAAATCAACTTCAAAAGTAACTTTCTACCTGTGGTAAGTAGAACGTCAGATGGCTCTCCAAAGATGTTTATGTCCTAGTGCCATAAATTTGTCAATATGTATTAGTTTCTTTTGGTTCTGGTAACAAAGTACTAAAAACATGATGGTTTAAAACAACATAAATTTATTCTGTCACAGTTTTGGAGGCTAAACACCCAAAATCATAGTGTAAGCACAGCCATGCTACCTTGGAGACTCTGGGTAGAATTCTTACTTGTCTCCTTCTAGGTCTGATTGGCATTTCTTGATTGCAGCTTCATCACTCCAATCTCTCCTTTTTTATTACATGTTGTTCCCTCTGTATATCTGTGTCCAAATTTCCTTCTTCTTATAAGACACCAGTCATTGGATTAGGGAACACTCTAATGACCTCAGCTTAATTACATCTGCAAAGACCCTATTTCCAAATAAGGTCACTTTAGAAGATACCAGGGGTTAGGACTTGAACATATCTTTTGGGAGAACAAAATTCAATTCATAACCCATGTCAAAGGGGAATTAAAGTTGCAAATGGAATTAAGGTTGCTAATCAGCCATCCTTAAAATAGGGAGATAATCCTGGATTACCCAATTGGGTCCAATGTAATCAAATAGGGATTAAAAGTAGAAGAATGAAGCAGAAAGGAGTCAGAGTTGGAGAAGGGAATGTGATAACTGAAGCAGAGAACCTGAGAGACAGTAACATGGGAAGGACTCAGGCCCATTTTGCTGGCTTCCAAGATGGAAGAATGGGGCCACAGCCAGCAAATGAGAGAGGTCTCTAGAAGCTGGAAAAGGCAAGGAAACAGGTTCTCTCCTAGGGTCTCTGGAAGGAATTCATTCCCTCCAACACCTTGGTTTTAGCCCATTTCAAGCTTCTGACCCAGGGAACTTACAGATAATAAATTTATGTTATCTTAAGCTAACAAATTTGTGGTAATTTATTACAGCAACAATAGGAAAACAACACATTGCAGTGAGAGTTTTAATAAATTGTTTAACAAATTCTTTCCCCAAATTTATAATTTACAATTTTGGCATAGTGCCATAAGCTAAAAGACAATACATGTGAAGAAACTGAAAGAGTACCTAGAATCCTGCAATTCAAGGAGTGGTCCACAGACCATCGATGTGAATATCACTGGATGTTGTTAGAAATGCAGAATCCCAAGCCTTACTTGACACCTGCTGAATCAGAATCTACATATTAGGGGAATCCCCAGGTGATTCACAAGTACATTAAAATTTGAGAAGCACTGGCTTAGTGCATGCCATTCAGAGTTAGAGGTCCTTTGTTTCTTTTTGACTCTCTAACACACTTTGCAACGGGTCTTCATGTAAGTTTCATTTTTTAGTATATCTCCTCTTCAAGATGTCCTCAATGTTTATATACAATTTATTGGCTCCTGTTAATATGATCAGCCTCAGCTGATTTCTGTCATACAGAATCTGAAGCTGGCAAATTACTTTAAATCTTGCCTTTTAATTTCTTTTATTTAAAAAGGTATTTATTGAAACACTTTTAGATGAAACAACATCTAAATGCTCTACCTAAATCATTTGGCTTTTAAAAATAACTTTTATTCTCTAAAAAGTTTAATTCAAATAATTCATCCTATGTTTTATGATATTGCTAAATTTTATCTTCTTAAATATCATAATGTTTAGTTTTTCTAATTCTAAAAGTACTGTATGTTGACCACAAAGAATTTGGAAGATGGAAAAATGTATGAGGCAGGAAATAAAAATTATGAATTTTTCCAGGTATATTTCATTCACATGTAATATTATAAACTAATATTCTAACTTGATATTACAAGATGTTAACTTTCCATGTCACAAACACCAAAGCCAAAGAAACCTGGAAGATATTTTGTTAAAATATCTAATATAAAATATTAGTAAAACAGATAATGGCAAAGATTAACATTCTCCGTTGGTCTTTTATACTTAAGATGTTAAGTAATATTTCTCAGTTTGAGCTAAGCCTAGTTAAATTTTTATTTCACAAGATGAAGTCATTATTAACTATGCTTTTCTACAAAAATTATTCACACAGAAGACTTATATCATATAATGATATATGAAAATGGTGTCCTAGATGTAAATACACTATATGTTTACACACACACACAAAATCATATATACTTTTATAGGCAAAATAAAAATGTCAGTAATTATTGCTGAATTAATAAATTGCAGATTATTTTTGTCTTTATATATTTCTTATATTTTTCAAGATGAACATAAATTACTACTATGGCCAGAAATGAAAAGTTAAATTATCTTGTTTTAATTCATCTTTATTTATGTGGAAAGACAAAACTCATAAATATATATATATGTATATTATTCAAAAAGAGTTTTTTCCTTTATACATGCAGAAATTTTTTATTGTAGAAAATAACATAAAAGATACTTACCTGTCTTTTTAAACCAGTATGCATTTATTGTAATGTTTCACTGAAGTAAAATTCAAATGTGTATGAAAAACAAAAATCAAACAGAATCATTATGTCTTTTAAAATGTTTATTATATAATGGGATATGACTGTATTTGTATTTAAAACAGTAATAAGAAAATACATGGAATTTTGTTTTTTAAGTGGAATCTTAAATAAATTTGATTTCATTGAAATAAAAAATTGAATGTTAATATTTCTACTGCAGAATATCTTCAAAGTATGTTTCTGCAATATATTCTTAACTTTATTATTACTAGAACCCTACAAATTTCCTCCTCACATTTTCAAGATAGATATTTTCATATCTATCTTATATCTATCATCTATCATCAATCTATCTACCTATCCACCTATTTCTGTACACATATATATGATATTTATGGAGGTAATTAAATGCTGAGCAGGAGTGAGAGATCAGTAGCGTCAGAGGTCCTAATTCACTGAACTGCTAAGTTCTGTCAAGGAAGTCAAATCTCTTTCTGAATTTCAAGTGTCTTATTTGAAAAAGAAAATGAAATTAGGATACTCTCTACATCAGTCAAATGAAAATATTACTACTCTACTAATCATGCATTGTGAGAATTACAATTAAATAATGAAATATTTAACAAAATGCTTGACATATAGAAATTGTCCCAATTTTATCTAAGATCATTTCTAATTCAAAAATTCAGTAAGCAAGTTTCTCTTCATTATTTATGTCTGTGTTTAGTGAGAATAAAGCACAACATTTCTACAAATTATTCATTTGTGCTCTCCCTTTCCATTTCAGGTCACTGGAGGCATGGCACTTAATCTATTGGTTAACCATTTTAACCTGAGGGGTTGTTGGCAATAAATCCTCTTTAGAAGGCTTTCTAAAGTCCACTGGTGATTTCAAAAGAGCTTGAAAATCAATCAGATTAACTAAAACATTTTCTACTCAGGCATCTATTAGAAAACTGATGTCTGTATAATGCTTCTTTGACATTGTGAACCTCTATCAACTCAACTCTACAAAATGAGTACTGAAAATTAATACTTGAAGGCAGATTTTTCCTAAACTGCGTTTTTTCCTGAAAATTCTATTTCTAATTTGTGTTAGGTTAATATGGGCAGTGACTTTTTCTTTGAAAATTATTAGGTCATCTTTTGAGGGTCTCTGTCTCTGTCTCTCTCTCTGTATACACACACACACACACATAATATTTTTAGATTAAAAAAAAACTTCAAAGAAAGGAAAAAATTATATGTCAGTCCTTTTTCTTTATTTTCAATAATTGTAGGAGTGCATAATAATTGGCAACTTAACATATGGGTACAATTATGACACACTGGGTGCAATTAGAAGATGAGTCAGATCAATCTGATAATAATTAGCTTATTAACTTTGACAAGCCATTTAAATTCTCTGGACTGAAGCTTCTTCACTGAACAATCAATGACTTGGATCTTATTACCTTTATAATACTATAAAATATATTTCTGAGATACATGACTATTTGTATAATCAATTAGGAGGACTTTTTATAAAGCAGGTATTGTGTTTATGTCATTCACTCCTATATTAACCAATACCTAAAATCCATCATCAAAAGTAGATTGCCAATAAATATTAATATAAAAATGATGCAATTTTCTTGTATTAGTTTGATGTAGTTTTGAGTAGAAATTTTCAAAATCAAGTGACACAACAATATACAGGCATATCTCATTTTATTGTGCTTTGTTTTATTGTACTTTGCAAACATTGCATTTTTTGTAAATTGAATGTTGGTGGCAACCCTGCATAAAGCAAGCCTATCAGGCCCATTTTTCCAATAATATTTGCTCACTTGTGTCTCTGTGCCACATTCTGGTAATTCATACAACACTTCAAATGTTTTCATCATTATTAAATTTGTTATGATGATCTGTGATCAGTGATCTTTGATGTCACTATTGTGATTGTTTTGGGGCATAATGTAAGATGGCAAACTTGATCAATAAGTGTTGTGTGTTTTCTGAATTACTCCACCGGCCTGCCTTTCCCCATCTCTCTCCATCTCCTTGGCCTCCCTTATTCCCTAATACACAAGAATATTAAAATTAGACCAGTTAATAACCCTACAATGGCCCCTAAGTGTACAAGTTGAAAGAAGTGTTGCACATCTCTCATTTTAAATCAAAAGCTAGAAATTAAGCTTAGTGAGAAAGGCATGTTGAAAGCTGAGAAAGGCCAAAAGCTGGGTCTCTTACACCAGACAGTTGGCCAAGTTGTAAATGCAAAGGAAAAGTTCTTGATGGAAATTAAAAATGCTACTCCATTGAATACATGAATGTTAAAAATGTGAGACAGGCTTATTGCTGATACGGAGAAAGTTTTAGTGGTCTGCATAAAATATCAAACCATCCGCAATATTCCCTTAAGCCAAAGCCTAGTCCAGAGGAAGGCCCTAACTCCCTTCAATTCTGTGAAGGCTGAGAGAGGTGAGGATGCTGCCAAAGAAAACTTGGAAGCTGGCAGAGGCTGGTTCATGAGGTTTAAGGAAAGAAACTATCTCCATAGTATGAAAGTGCAAGGTGAAGCAGAAAGTGCCGATGTAGAAGCTGCAGCAAGTTATCCAGAAGATTTAGCTGAGATAATTTACGAAGGTGGTTACACTAAACAATAGACTTTCAGTGTAGATGAAACAGACTTATATTGGAAGAAAGTGACATCTAGAATTTTCATAGCTAGAGAGAAGTCAGTGTCTGGCTTCAAACCTTCAGAGGACAGGCTGACTTTCTTGTTAAGGGCTAATGAGGCTCAACTTTAAGTTGAAGCCAATGCACATTTACCATTCTGAAAATCCTAGGGCCCTTAGGAATTATGCTAAATCTACTCTGCCTGTGCTCTATCAATGGAAGAACAAAGCCTGGATGACAGCATATCTGTTTACCACATGGTTTACTGAATATTTGAAGTCCACTGTTGAGGTCTACTACTCAGAAAAAATAAGTTTTCTTTTAAAATATTACAGTTCATTGACAATGCACCTGATCACCCAAGAGCTCCGATGGAGATATGCAATTAGATTAATGTTGTTTTTATGCCTGCTGACACATCATTCATTCTGCAGTCCATGGAGCAAGGAGTCATTCTGACTTTCAAATCTTACTATTTAAGAAGTATATTTCATAAGTCTATAGCTGCCATAGATAGTGATTCCTCTGAGGGATTTGGGCAAAGTAAACTGAAACCTTCTGGAAAGGATTCACCGTTAAGATGAATCTTAGATGCCATTAAGAACATTCATGACTCATGAGAGAGGTCAACATTAACAGAAGTTTGGAAGAAGTTGATTCTGACCCTCATGGATGACACTTTGAGGGGTTCAAGACTTCAGTGGAGGGAGGAACTGCAGTTGTGGTGCAAATAACAAGACACCTAGAATTAGAAGTGGAGCCTGAAGACGTGACTGAATTGCTGTAATCTCATGATAACACTTTAACAAATGAGAAGTTGCTTCTTATGGATGAACAAAGTAAATTGTTTCTTTCAATGGAATTTACTCCTGGTGAAGATACTGTGAAGACTGTTGAAATGACAACAAAGGGTTTAAAGTATTACATAAACTCAGTCAATAAAGCAGTAGCAGGTTTTGAGAAGACTGACTCCAATTTTGAAATAATTTCTGCTGTGGGTAGAATGCTATCAAAGAGCATTACATCCTACAAATAAATAGCTCACGAAAGGAAGTGTCAGTCGATGCAGCAAACTTCCCTGTTGTCTTCCCACAACTACCCAAGCCTTCAGCAGTCACTACTCTGATCAGTCAGTGGCCACTAACATCCAGGTAAAACTCTCTACCATCAAAAAGATTAGGACTCACTGAAGACTTAGATGATGGTTAGCATTTTTTAGCAACAAAGTATTTTTTTAAATTAAGGTATGTACTTCGTTTTTATAGACATAATGCTATTGCACACTTAATAGACTTCAGTATATTGTAAATGTATCTTTTATATGCATTAGGAAACCAAAAAACTTGTATGACTGGCTTTATTTTGATATTTTGTTTATTGTGATGGTCTGGAATGAAACTTGCAATATCTCTGAGGTAGGCCTGTATTTCATATAATGCACAAAGCACACATAACCAACCTATTGTAAGACATTTTTAAAATTAAGATTTCAGAAATTGAATACAGTTAGCTTTCCATGAGCTTATTCTCATCATGGAGGGGTATGTGCTCTTATGTAAGCCAAGACAGAACTGAGTTGCCAGAACAAAATGAGCCCTTGAAATCTCTATAGTATCTATCAATATCCACTCCAAATAACTTGTTTATACTTATAATAGGCTCCCAATAAACATCTATTCAGTTAAAGCAAAAAATAAAATATTAATCTCCAGAGTCAACTACCACAGATATTCCATGTCATTTTCTGAAGGCAGTGAGCATTACACAATTTGCAAAACATCTAAGGAGACTAATTTTGATGAACAATTTGAAGTTAATGGAATCTCTTGTCACCAGTGGCAGTGGTGAGAGTACAGCTGACTTCATTTCAAAAGGTACTACCCTACTCTGAAATAGTCCTTATAACAGAAAATCAAGAACATCCCTGAGATGGTTTCAAAGTAGGAATTTTAAGGAAACCTATCCCCTGATCCATTCCAACATAAAAAAAATGTTCCAATAATATAAATGTCAAATGCCATCTCTCAACAAATATGTCCCAAATTCTAACTGGTACTGAGTAATATCATTTCTAATGCATAAATTATATCTTATATTTATGTGTAACACTTTGTATGTATTATATACACTTAATGTTACAATTGCCTTATGATGTTAACATTAAAATAGTCTTTATTTCCTTCAAGTAAGATAAAAATGAACCTGAGTCTGAAAGTTGAATTGTCTGATCAAGATTTAAGTACTGCTGTTAAATTACATTGTCAGCCTTGTAATAAATTCTCATTAAGAATTTACACCTTTGTGAACAGATTAGCAGCCCTAGTTGATTTTGATCTGTTAACTTCAATTTGCAGCTTTAAAAATGTGTAACCTCACCCAGATTTATGGTTTGAAGCTCTTGTGTTTGAATTAATGAATTTTACATTTGATCTCATATTAAGCAGAATTTTGGTTAAGTACATATATTTCTGAGTGGAAACTCGCCTTAACTCCTGAACATTGAATATATTTTCATAAATGCCCCCATTTATTAATCTCCAAACATTTGAAGCAATGACTTTACATCTCATTTATTATCTGTCAACCATCAGTTTCTGCTTTCATGTAATTATGAGAAGAACTTATCCTGTGTTTTTATCTTCACATCATCCTCCTGGACTTTGCCTGCAGTGATAGACATATGGTCAGGATGTTCTAATTCAGTTGTTAACATACCATATTGCACATAACAGTCATTTATCATAGAAGCTGTTAAAGATTCTGGGAAAAAACAGGGACAATAATTATAAATTATCACTTGTAATTATCTTTTAAGGTTTGAAAAATCAGGGTTTATAGATATTCATTATGTGAAGATGAGTTCTTGTTCAAGATAAATATGGAAGCTGAGTGCAGGGCCTGTTTTCTGGTTCTTATTTCATCCACTTTATTTTGGCATTAAATGCATCAAAAATGTTTTGGCCACTTGACAAACAATACGATCCTATATCATATAGTATATGATAGTACTTAAGTAGGCTCAAAATATTCTATATCATACAAATAAACTTATTTTTTACTTAAATAGACATCAATAAAACGTAATGGGGCAGCTAATTAGCCTTAAGTACAATTGTAGCAATATTTATAAGAGAGTTTTATTTTAATTGGCATCGTGGAGATTTTTTTTCAGTCATTTTCTTTATTATTGCCAATAGTTTCACTTTCTCCAAAACCTTGATTTCAGGGAACTCTGACCAACATGTCCTGATCTTCCAGTTTTCCTTCCTCCACCTCTTCAAAAATGTGCTTCACCCATCCAGGATCTCTAGCTTTGACTGCCTCTCAGTCCTTCTTTATTATTCCTTTTACATGCTTATTTTCCTCTTCAGCCATTTTACTACCTGGTTTATCCTATCACCATTCCTTTGCATATAGGTTCAATCCCGTGTTCTTTCCTTTTCCATCCTACATGTATGGAACAGTGGAAGTGGTTGTGGTATTTACCTTAGGCCCAACATGTAAAGAGGCAACGAAAGCTCATAATTAAGATAATAGTATTTTCAGGGCTTCCCTGGTGGCACAGTGGTTGAGAGTCTGCCTGCCGATGCAGGGGACACGGGTTCGTGCCCCGGTCCGGGAGGATCCCACATTCCGTGGTGTGGCTAAGCCTGTGAGCCATGGTCGCTGAGCCTGCACGTCTGGAGACTGTCCTCCACAACGGGAGAGGCCACAACAGTGAGAGGCCCGCGTACTGCAAAAATAATAATAATAGTATTTTAATGCAATAGTTTTTTAAAATTAGTACAAAAAACCCACCACAAGCAAAACACCAAATTATAAATAAAGGCAGGATTGGTATTTTTTTTTTTGTCTCAGGCATCGACATGGCTCATCCAGGCACTGTTATAGATCCTACCTACCAAAGTCGTATAACTTATTATCAAAGAAATTGATTTACACTATTCCAATTTCTTATAGAGTGTTTATCTTTGTCATATGAGAGGGTGGATATAATATTGGAAATATTAGAAACTTTTGAGTCAATCTAACTGGTTTCAAGTCCCTGTTTTGCTCTATATCATGCATTTACTTTGGTGAATTTAAATAAATACCTGGGCCCTTAGTTTAACTCATCTGTAAAATGGTAATATAAATAAGGGGTAATCAATTTTAATTGAATAAGTTATTATTAACTATGGCAACCTGTTTTCAAAAATACATCCTCTCTATTTCAAGTTTAAGTTGACTATGCTTTTAAAAGATGCTTAAACATGTCATGCTTTTTTTGAACTTTGTACATGCTGCATCAGAGTCTTCCTCCTTCCCTTCTTTACCATGGCCCATCTCTTATAAAATTACTACTTATCTTTCAGAACTCAGCCAGGTTGCTACTTCCTCAGGAGATTGTTATCTAACCCCTAAACTAGATTACCCGTTATAAGTACTCATATCACTGTGTGCTTTGTAACATTTGTCAACGTTGAAATGATTGTTTTAGGCAATTAATTGTTTACTAGCTGCCTCCTATACTGAATTTAAAGTAAGAGTTCAGTTTTTTTTTTCTCGATATTTTATGTACAACATATAACACAGTGTCTAGGAACAGTAGACACTAAAAGCAAACAGCAAAACATTTTTTTATGAGTAATGTTTGAATGATGTTATCAACCTGGTATTAGTTGATTTTTCTTCCCCTCAACATTCTAATAAAAGATTCTGGAAGACAAAGACAAAAAGTATTCAAATCAAATAATTTATTCTAAGATTTTACAGGATGTAGAGCAGGGTAAGTTTGATGCCAGGAATCAGGATAATTTACAATTATAGAGCTTATTATTATATTAGGTTAATATGTCAGCAATAAATTCTCATGGTAATCTCCTGTCATACTTAAAATACATATTATATAATTCAACATTTATTCCTATTGATGTATCTTGAAACACTCTAACTAAAAATGATGAAAAAACATTCTTAAGAAATGTCAATGAAACACTTAATAGCAAACCATTAAATCTGTTTGTATATTCTCTGAAATATTACAGCTACACAGAAATAAAAATATGACTATTAGGAACCAGGATAGAAATTATTATTATTTAACTGGAAACCACTGTTTTAGCTGTGTGGCTTTAGAGAACTTTAGACTCCTTACCTGTATAATTTTACAAAACACAGTTATTTGAAAAAAAAACCTCATGTGATAAGTGACATTTTTAAACTGCAAGACAAAATATAAATATTTTATGCTTATATTATTATTATACACAAGGTGATTTTTAGTCTAAAGGGATATTTGGAATTTATAAAATTTACTGTAGCAATGAATGTGTCTAATATTGCAATTAGGCAATCATTGTTAAAACTGAAATCACTAATCTAAATAAGGACATATTTTTAACATTTGTCTTTCAGGAAATTATTTTCTTTTCTCTTTAAAGCATCAGCTTGTCCTTTGGTAAATCAGGGGGCGTGGTTTTCTGTCCCTAGAGATTACAACATGCTACAGAAAGTCTATCAAAATTCAGCTCAGCTGTCTGCAATCCAATATAGGCTTCTCATCTTTAGTCATGATGTCATGCTTCAAAGGACAGTGCGACAAGAGTATACTTACTCTGTGACAGCTAACAGCCCTGCTTAGAAAATCTTAGCTCCAGGAAAACATAAAAATCTTAACTCAAAGATGTGGTCAAGTTAAACTCTGTTCATACCCACCTGAAACACAAAAAGCAGAGTCTGAGGTTACTCAGCTGTGAAGTAACAATGCTGTTGCACGGTAATCACTGAGCTATCTTCTTGTTTTCCCATGAAATGCATTTTGCCAAATATAGTGGATTTGATAACAAAGCAAAGAGGTGATATCTTAGACAAAGTGTTCAGTTCACATATGAAACCAATGATAACAACTGGGGTTGTTCATGGTGGAGATGACAATAATTAACTATATTTTATAAACCTAATTTTAATAAAGTCATCATAAGTGTTAATACAAAGTACAAAGCTCCTAAAATTAATTTTAAAAGTATTAGTGAATATGCAGTTTTGATTCATATACAAGTATATTTTATAGAGATTAGACAATATTCTAATTATTACATAAAAAATATTTCGAAAGTTTTCAATGGATGCACTTAATTTAACTGTTATGAATTTTATTCTTCATATAAATGAATGATTTCCTGAACTAATCTTTCCATAAATCCAAAATGTAGCTTAATTTACAAAAACACTGCAAAAAATTTATAAATTTGTATTTTCATTAATTGGCATACTATATTTACTTATGTTTATGGAAAGAGCGGAGTTCTAGTCCTTTGCTGTGTGCTTTAAAAGCCTTGTAAACTCAAAATGTTGACAGTCTTATTTACATTCAAAAGGACATTTGTAGAAATAGTAGAATCAAATGAAATTTTACTTTAAGTGTTCAGACATCCAATTTATTTAATTAAGGTCAAAGAGTTTTGGAGTCACAATCATAAAAGGGACTTAGTTAACCACATTTTTTACAGATGAGTATACTGAGGAACAGAACACTTTGGGGATCCACAGAGGACCACTCTACTGGTTATTGATAGATCAATATCTGAAGACCATAACTCTGAATGCCAGTATACTACACAAATATGAATTTTACTATGAAGTTATCTTGAAACCTACCTAAACCTAAGACAATAGATTTAATATAGATGATTAAATTCTTGAAAGAATAACTATTATTAGGAAGATATTTTATCACTATAAATTTGTTTAAGCATATGTTAATGGATGATAGCCATTTTCTTAGCCTAGAATGGGAGATTATTTTTGTGATAGAAAAATAAATCTAGATATTAATCTAGATTATTCTATTTAAATACGTAATTTGTTATATGTGAAGCAATTACAGAGAAATACTTATTTCTATGCAACATGCAATTGATGTCATACACTTCACATACAATTGTATGTAACATTTAATTCCACAAACTTTTTGTTTTAATTTACCATTCAATAATAATCACATTACATAAAAACAAATATAAGAATATGTTTATAGTTAAAAGAAAAAAATCATGACTCATGAGCTTAAAATACACTTTTAACTTGTTAAACCATTCATACTTATTATAAAATGAATGTAAAGCCAAGCCTTAGAAAATCTGTAGCCATGCAAATAAAAGTTACATTCTGAATGTAAATTTAAGTATATAGGTAAGAATTCATATCTTCATATTCTAGACTTCACCTGGTCATTTTGACCCCAAATATCAATCTGCCAAAATGTATACCTCAGGTTGATTTTTATCACTGGTGGGATCAAATAAGAAACAGCATGCTGAATGCCAGTAATAACTGTCATGCAGCCTTACCACTTGTGAGCGTCCACAGTGAAAGTATCAGCTTACCGAGCAGACTGTAGTTGAATACAATGTGATCCCCTCCTTTGTTATAAAATATTCAAATTATTTTTAATTAAAGACACTGAGATTAACAAAAGGCCTATTTTCTAAATGCATACATGAATTAGATGAGAAAGTAATATTAAATTATAACTTTAATACTCAAGACCATTTTAATAGTTTAAAACTTTTTTTTTTTTTTTTTTTGCGGTGCGCGGGCCTCTCACTGTTATGGCCTCTCCAATTGCGGAGCACAGGCTCCAGACGCGCAGACTCAGCGGCCATGGCTCACGGGCAAGCCGCTCCGCAGCATGTGCAATTTTCCCAGACCGGGGCACGAACCCGCGTCCCCTGCATTGGCAGACGGATTCTCAACCACTGCGCCACCAGGGAAGTCCAGTTTAAAACTTTTGAATCAAACCCTCAAAATAAAATTTAACCCATTTAAAATTCTATAATCATTATTTTACTCAATTCTTGGTACAGCATAGTTGATATTGGCATTCTTACAGTTCTATTTACCTATCATTTATCTAGTTAAAGATGAATAGAAATGTCCTCCTATCAAAAGGGGCTACCTTTTTGAATGTTACATTGAAAGAAACAGAATTTTTCTGGAGTCATTTGTTTCACCTCTGGAATATTAGGTTGCATCTAGGGTAGCAAATTTTAGAAATGAACACCAGCCATATAACATTCTGTGATGAGAGAGGAATCCAATTGTTAATATCTTTATTGTTCCTATATGATAATAAAATGAAATATTTATAATAGTTCAGTTATTTTGAAAATATATTTGTTCTATGTGACTCCAGAGAGCAAAAAAGGGAACAATTTTTGAATAAAACACATGAATGATCTGACAATGAGGTTTTGGTACATATGCCACAGGGCTTGACTAACAACTTATGCTGTCCAACTTTGAACAGATGGCTCCTCGTGATAATGACATTCCACTTATAGACATGAACATTGAGAGACTGGGTGACAGTGTGTTCAGTGATGATGAAGAAGGGATTCATGCAATCAAAAGTATTTTGTGCTAATGTGATTTGATGATCATGTGGAAGTTTACTGTACAATTTTAATATTTAATATTCATTATCATATAAAATACAAGCTGTATATAAATAAAATATTTTATATGATTTTAAACAGCAATTACAAAGACCATGAGAGGATTTAGATAGATAGATACATAGGTAGATAGAGACAGAGAGACAAAGATATACACACATACACAGACAGATAAATGCAGAAACAACATGAATGTTTGATACTAATTATATGCATTACTGAGAGGATCTAAATATTGTTTTAAGAGATAATGTTTTATGTAAATCATCATCTCTTCAAATATTTTTTCTAGCTCAATAGCTATCTTTTGTGTTTCTAGAATCATAGTAACTGTATATTGCATTTCTAATACTGTTCTCCATTTCTCCTAATCTGTGTTTCCTATTTTCCTTTTGGATTTATTGAGATATAGTTGACCTATAGCACTGTATAAGTTGTATAGCGTAATGACTTGATTTGCATGTACTGTGAAATGATTGCCAAAATAAGTTAACATCCATCATCTCATATAGGTATAAAAAAAAAAGAAAAAAAATGTTTTTACATTGTGATGAGAACTTTAAGATCTACTTTCTTACCAACTTTCAAATAAACCATAGAGTAGTTTAAACTAGCCCTCATGTTGTACATTACATACCCAGTACTTATTTATCTTTTAACTGGAAGTTGGTATGTTTTGACAACCTTCAACTCCCCCAACCATCACCCACATCTGAACACAAATCTGATCTCTTTTTCCCATGAGTTTGGGATTTGTTTGTTTGTTTGTTTGTTTATTTGTTTTAAGTTTGTTTTATATAGTATTTGTCTTTCTCTGTCTGACTTATTTCATCTCACATAATGCTCTCAAGTTTCATCCGTGTTGTCACAAATGGTGGGTAATGCTTTTCATTAGAGAAATTTTGAGCTTGGTTCTATTAAATGTAAGGTATCAACCTAGTACAACTTTAAATTAATTTCATAGTTTACAATTCACATTTTACAAAGTTTTATAAGCTTGAACTCTACATCTATGTTATAGCAGACTCATTCTTAGTTGTAAATTATCAAAAGAGACTTATTTTTTTCCTTCTTGAAACTTTAGTGTGTTAGGGTGCTTTCTTATTTTTCATAAGGTGGTAGAATGTCATAATATTCACCATCTTGAAATGTGTAAAAATTGGAAATATTGATGATGAATTAACACTATTTTAGCTTCCCATAAAAATAATCTATGTTTACTACTAGACAACCTTAAACTATTATTTTACCAGGTAGATCAGCATACTTGGAATAAAATGTTTCATTTTAGCAGTGGTCACTGCTCTTAATAATGAGTTACATTCACCCTAAATGACAAACCCATTAACAGCAGTACATTATCAGCTCTGAGGGTCTTTGAATTTTATTTTAATGTAAGAAAGTTTACAGAATTGTCAAAAACGCTCAAAAGGGGTTTTGCACAAATTAAATTTTGGGAAATAACTTATTTGTATATTATTATATATCTATATAATATATATTAATATCATAGCCAAAACTTCATGTTTTCCATTTTTAATTTTTAAGGCCTAATTAAAGTATACATTTCTTACATCTTTGTCATATATCCATACTTTTATTCTATTCAATGCTGCTAAAGATATAAGACACCTACAAAATCAATCCATCATCTGCAATTTATTAAAAGTGATGGCAGGAACAAAACTAAAATGTATACATATATATGTATATATATACATACATATATATATATATATATATATATATATATACACACACACAAAGTGGAATGCGATAAACACTACAATAGAAAAATATATGTTGGTAAATAGTGCCTAATGGGAGATTCTATTTTTTAAGTAGGAAGACGCTAGAATTTGGAATGGCATTTAGAGGACAAATAAGAATTTTGAAAGCTTTGAGAAGTTTGACAGAAGAGATGGAGGTAGAGGGAGACATAGTTTTACAGGAACTATACCAGAAAAGGTGGTTGACAACTTGATGGAAGAATGGTCTTTGTTGATAAATCCCAGTATGCTCATGACTTAAACTTGGTTTTTAACATATATATTTACTTGTTCCTTCTCTGCTACTAATGAGAAGAGAAATAGGAAGAAAGAAAATGTAGGATTTCTCAAGAAATGACATTAAGAAAAAATAAAAATCAAGAAAACATCATAGTTTACTTATGAGTGCAAGGTATGTGTAAAACAATGACCAAGTTATTAGGTTCTGGAATAAATAAATGCTAGTTAACTATGCATTTATGCAACTGTGTGCCTATTATATTTGCTAAAATCTCCTAATTTGGAAAGAGAAGTATGAGAGATAATTATCTGAACTTTCCTTCTGTTTTAGCGTTTCACAGAAGTTATGATTTCTGATTATTTTTTCCATGAGCAGAGAAGAAATTAAGTGCATATACCTAAATGATTAGTGATACCTATATATAGAACATACTACATTTACTACTGTTGATTTCTGAGCCTCTAGAATGTTTCATTACAAATAGCTTATATTCAATTATTGTTTGATTGACTGGATAATCTTTCTATTCTTATTATTAATTTCTTTATTGTATCTCATTATCAGTATATTCATTGAATTTGTATATTGTTGTCTGTCCAATATCAGTAGTTCTGGGGAAACTCTTTTCATAATTTTTAATAAAGTAGGCATTTCTTTAAAGATAAAATTGTAATAGTATCAATACATGAGGCAATATCACTTATTGATTACTGGGAATGAACTTTGGAGTTTAAGAAATTTGATTCTAACTCAGGCTATATCACTAATAGTCTTGTGATCTTATTCCCTCCAAATTATAAGCATTGGTTTCCATCTTTGTTAAAAGGTGATAATAATACTACCTCATGAAGAAGATTATTGTGAAGATTCCTTAAATATTATTTGAAAAATATTTAGTACTGTGCTTAGCCAATAAGGAGCTGCTCACTATGTAGCCACTATTATTACTTTTTAAGATATTCATTATTTGAAGTACCTGTTTTGCAACATATTCAAGGCAATGAAGTTATCCCAATACCAAGGACCCCTTTGTAACTAATATCATAACATAAAATTAGAGAACAGCATTGCAGCATGGTAAAAAAAGATTTTCAGTGCTTGTCATGGAATCATTGAATATGCTGATTTAAGTAACTATGCACTGGGTTTCAGGGGCTACTGTTATCATCTAAGTATGTGCGAGGGATTGAAGACAAGTGACAGCAAAGCCGAATTCTGCTGTCACTGTGAATTCAGAAGACCTTCCCAGAAGTAAAGGTAACTTGTGACTTTTTTTCCATGTTTTCCAGTTGTCTAGTCTCTTTCAGATTGGCAATATCAACTCCACATCTGGACAGCTCACATATAACCAGTGATGTGCACTCCCTCCTGAGGAGCTGCCATTCTCTCTGAGCCTCTTTCTAGGTTCCCTGACTCAGTGCTTGTTGGCTTTGTAGAGGAATCTTTGAATTTGCTTTTGCAACACAAAAGTAAAGCCCTATGGGTAGTCATGCTGCACTTTGCTTGGTGAGAAGTGGGAAGTAAGCAGGGTACTTTTTGTATCCCCAAATAAACAGCAGGGTCTTAAACAAACTACTGAACCATGCTACTCTGAGTTTTTACTGCCAGGGAGATAAAGATAGGTACCCATCTATACACTATATGGGTAGTACCCTAGCCTGAATAAGCCTTTTGCTTTACAGAATTGAAGATGAATTAAAGTGGACCATGCCTGGTCTTGCTCATTCTTTTGTTGACCAGTGAGAATGAGATGCCTGTGGTTTATTATATATAGCATGTGTAAAATAACAGATTGTTTCTGTTTATGTACTAAATATGACATTATTCAATTTCAAGATTTAATTTCAGAACTTTTGCTACTACCTTATTATCAATAATTAGAAAATGAAAAGATATATTATTGTCCACTGATAAGTGGTAAACATGACTTTTCTCAAACAAAAATAATACTGTTTCTTTGCTGATTTACACTTTCTATTGGAGAAAGATACTTTAGATATTCTTGAATCATAAATTATTAAACTTCCCCTAAACCATACTGAACTTTAGCTTTGAGGATCCCAAGTACTTTTCAGGGGGTTCACTAAACAGTTTAGACACTTTGGGCAAGGTAATTGTTGTAGGGGATCTCGTGCATTATATCAATAAGATGTTTAGCATCATTGCATCACTTACTTCTACTCACTAGATTACAGTTGTCATCTGACCACCTGTGTGAGTTGAGACAACCAAAAATGTCTCCAGACACTGCCAAATTATCTCCTGTTGAGAATCACTGTCCTAAAATATTATCTATATTTTTAACTCTTACTCTATCATGAATTGCAGTAAAGTTTTTCAGAGGCTACATGATTTGTGATGTCACGAGATTATTCTGTTCACCGGAAGATGTTTTAATTTTGCTTTCTTTTTAAAAAAAATTTAATGTAATAAAAACATAAAAAAACTGTCATTTTAACAATTTCAAGTGTACAATTCATTGGCATTAATTACTTTCACAATGTTGTACAACCATCACCACTATCTGTGTCCAAATTTTTTGATCACTTCAAATAAGAAGTCTATAAAAATTAGTAATTCCCATTTCTCCTTCCCTTCAGCCCCTGATAACCTCTAATCTACCTTCTGTCTCTATCTACATATTACATATAAATGGAATCAGACATATGTGTCCTTTGAGTCTGGTTTATTTCACTTAGCATAAAATACTTAAGGTTCATCCATGTTTAGCATGTATCAGAGCTTCATTCCTTTTTATGGCTGAAAAATATTCCATTTTATGTATTATGTATTAATAACATTTTGTTTATTCATTTATCTGTTCAGGAACAGTTAAGTTGTTTCCACCCTTTGACTTTTATGAGTAATTTTGTAATGAACATTAGTGTATATGTATCTTTTTGAGTCCCTATTTTCAATTCCTTTGAGTACAGTAAGTCCCCTGCACATAAACGAGTTCCATTCCAAGAGCGTGTTTGTTAAGTCCAATTTGTTCATAAGTCCAACAAAGTTAGCCTAGGTACCCAACTAACACAATCGGCTATATAGTACTGTACTGTAATAGGTTTATAATACTTTTTACACAAATAATACATAAAAAACAAGGAAACATGAAAAATAAAGAAAACACTTTTAATCTTATAGCATAGTACTTTGAAAAGTACAGTAGTACATACAGTACAACAGCTGGAATACAGGGGCTGGCATCTAGTGAACAGGCAAGAAGAGTTACTGACTGGAAGAGAGAGAGGAGGTGGGGGATAGTAGAGCTGAAGGATCATCAGCAAAAGAGATGGACAGAAGGCAAGCTGCAATTTCACTCACACCTGACGCTGATGGAATGCACATTCACATCTTTGAAAGTTCGCAACTTGAAGTTTCGTATATAGGGACTTACTGTATATACCTGGGAGTGGTATTGCTAGGTCATATGGTAGTTTTATATTTAACTTTTTGGTATATTGACAAATTGTTTTCCATAGTAACTGCACCATAGTAACTATCCTATGCACAAGAGCTCCAGTTTCACCACATCCTCTCTAACACTTGTTTTCCATATTTTGGACTATTGCCAACCTAGTAGATGTGAAGTGGAAGTGGTATATAATTATGGTTTTGATTTGCATTTACTCAATAAGTAATGATGCTGAACAGTTCTTCATGTGTTTATTTGTCATTACTATATCTTCTTTGCTGAAATTTCTGTTCATATTCTCTGTCATTTTAAATTGGGTTGTCTTTTTGTGGCTGAGTTTTAGGAGTTTTAAATATCTATGTATATTCTGGATATTAAGCCCTTCTCAGACATACCATTTGCAAATATTTTTTCTGTGCTGCAGGTAGTCTTTTCACTTTCTGGCAACATTCTCTGGTGCATTTTTTTTTTTTTTGATGAAGTCTAATTTATCATTTTTTTCTTTTGTTTCTTGTATTTTGGTGTCATATTTAAAAATCCATTGCCAAATCCAGGGTCATGAACCTTTATGTTTTATTCTGAGCTTTATGGCTTTAGCTCTTATATTAGGCTTTTGACCCATTTTGAGTTAATTTTTGTACCCAGAGTAAGGTAGAGGTCCAACTTCATTTATTTTGGCATGTGAAAATTCAGTTTACCAGCACCATTTGTTGAAGACTGTTTTATTCCCCATTTAATGGACTTGGCACCCCCAATAAAAGTCAATTTGCTACAGATATATAGGTTTATTTCTTGACTCTCAGTTGTATTCCAATGATCTATATATACAGTATATTCCTATGCCAGTATTACACTGTTTTGATTACTGTAGCATTTTAGCAACTTCAGAAATCAGAGACTGAGAGTCTTCTGAACATGTTCTTTGGCAAAGTTGTTTTGGCAATTCAGGACTCCTATTTCCAGTTTCCTGAGATTTTATTTTTTAATCATGAAAGGGTGTTAGATTTTGTTAAAAACCTTTTCTGCGTCAATTGAGATGATCATTTCTTTTTCTTTCTTTTTTTCTACATTCAACCCCCCATTAATGTGTTATAACACATTGATTGATTTTCTTATGTTAAATCAAATTTTCATACCTGTGATAAATCCCACTTGGTCATATGCTGTTTGATTCAGTTTGCTAGTATTTTGTTAATGATTTTTGCATCAATATTTATAAAGAATATGGGTCTGAAATTTCTTCTTGTGATTCTTCACCTGGCTTTGGTATCAGGGTAATGCTAAACTCATAAAATGAGTTTGGAAGTGTTCCATTCTCTTCCATTTTTTGCATATATTTGAGAAGAATTAGTTGTACCTTATTTAAATGTTTGGTAGACTTCACCAGGGAAACCATATGAACTTTTCTTTGGGGGAAAGCTTTTGATTACTGATTCAATCTCTTTATTTTTATAGATATATTGAGATTTTCTCTTTATTCTTAAGTCAGTTTAGGTAATGTGTGCTTATAGGGATTGCCCATTTCATCTAGGTCATTTAATATGTTGGAGTACAATTGTTTATATTTTTTCTTATAATGTTTTTCTTTTTGCAAAATTGGTAGCACTATCCCCACCTTCACTTTTTTTTTTTTTTTTTTTTTTTTTTTTGCGGTACACGGGCCTCTCACTGTTGTGGCCTCTCCAGTTGCGGAGCTCAGGCTCTGGATGTGCAGGCTCAGTGGCCATGGCTCACGGGCCTAGCCGCTCCACGGCATGTGGGATCTTCCCGGACCAGGGCACGAACCCGTGTCCCCTGCATCAGCAGGCAGACTCTCAACCACTGCGCCACCAGGAAGCCCCCCACCTTCACTTTTGATTTTAGTTATGTGTGTCTTCTCTCCTTTTTCCTTTAACATTTTAGCGAAATGCTCTTCAATTTTGTTTATTATTTAAAAGAGTCACATTTTGGTTTTTTGATTCTCTCTACTGCTCTTCTATCCTCTATTTTATATACCTCCACTTTAATATTTAATCCTTCCTCTCTTGTACTAATCTTGGATTAAGTTTGCCATTCTGTGTCTAGTTACTCAAGGTGTAAAATTAGGTTGTTTTGATTGTTTCTCTTTTTTAATGCAGGCATTTTCAGGTATAATTTTCTCTCTGATCACTGCCTTTGTTGCATCCCATAAGTTTTGGTATATGGTTTTTCGTTTTTATTTCTCTATAAATATTTTCTAATTTCCATTGTGATTTCTTTTTCGACTTTTGGGTTGTTCAAAAGTGGGGTCTCTCCACATATTTGTGAATTTCCAGTTTCTTGTATGTTATTAATTTGTAGCTTCATTCCATTGTCTTCAGAAAGGAGAGTTTCCATGATTTCAAGCATTTCAAATTTATTGAGACTTGTTTAGGGTCCTAATGTGATCTATCTTGTAAAATGTTCCATGTGTCCTTAAAAGTGTGTTTTTTGCCATTTGCTATGCCTTGTAATATTTTTTCTTAATTGCTAGACATGATGCATCGGGTAAAAGGATCTGCTGTAAACAGGCCTTTAGTAATGAGGTAGTGAGGTGTTGGGGAATAGGAATTTTCTATAATTCTATGTTTAGGTCTCCATCCTTTTGTGTGCCTATGCCTTGAACTGTGAATTTAACAAGTGTTTCTCTGTGCCCCCCTACCCCAACCCCTTACGTGAGACGATGGCTAGAGACAGATGGATCTGGATATTTTCCTTCCCTAGGGCACTTAGGCTCTGATGATACTCTAGCAGGTTAGGATCTGGTTAACTAGTTTCCCCTGAGTGAAGGCCTTGTTAAGAAGAGAGTGCTCTGATGTATTTCATAATGGTTCCTTTTCCCTTCCCCTTCTGGATGCCCAAAGGGATTTTTCTCAATATTTACTGTAGGCACTGGTTAGGCTTCGGGAGATAAATCTCATTATATTGTGTGTACTCCCCTCTGACTGGATCTCCCTGGAGGTTTTAACTCTCAGAAATTGTCCACACTGAAAGTCCAGCATTTCCCCACTTACTGTTCAGGTTGTCTTACCCCAGCACTGTTTCCTAAGGTAGTTTCTGCCCCTAAGTATCTGCTCTGGTAAGCCAAGACTACCTGTAACACCTCTGTCTCTCTAATATTGGGGCAACAGTTTGCCCTGAGTTCTTACCTTTCTTGTGGATCCAAGAAGAGTTATTGATTTTTTTAGTCTGTTAAGATTTTTACTTGTTAAGACAGAGGGGAAACTTCTAAGCCTCCTACCTGTGTAAATGGCTTTGCTTGTTTTTTGATATTTTGGGGAGGAGATGAAAACTGGGAGTTGACTACATTTTGCTCTTTCCTTCATTTTTAAAGCTACTTTTATAGAATACAGAATTCTGTGTTGTTAGTCCTCTCCCCTCACCCATTCACCCAGTATTTAGAGATGTTTTCCTTATGTATTCTAGCTTCTTCTTCATTTTCCTAATGATAATTCTGTGCTTATACTTATCATGATTCCTTGTAAGTAATGAATAGCCCCCATTTCAACCCTTATTTGCTTTTAACTTGTTTGTATTATTTATGGTTTTCATCAGGAAAAATGATGCATCTCTATATGATTTTATTTATATTTATTGAGCAGGGAATTTGATGGCAACCTCAATCAAATTTGGTCATACTTGTTTTGATTTTCATTTTGGTGTTCATTTCTCTCTCTCTCTCTCTCTGTGTCTCTCTGTCTCTCTGTCTCTCTCTCTCTCTATATATATATATTTATATATACACATATACATATTCCTGCTTCATTTTGTCCTTTCTTTCTTCAGAAAATCCAATTACAGTCCAATTATGCCTGTTAGACCACTTAATAGTGTCTCAAAGTCTTGTTCACGTTTCTCAATTTTTCTTTCTCTTAGTGTTTCAGTTTGAATAATTATGTTTTAAGTACACTTATTCTTTTTCAGTTATGTTTTGCCAGTTGTATCCAATGCCTTTAAAAAAATTCAGGTATCACATAATTTAATTATAAGATTTCCATTTAGTTCTTTCTCACGGTGTTCTAATATCTTCTAATATTTGTCATCCCTTTAAATATTATTGCCTTCTCTAGATTCATTAAATATTTATCATGGTAATTTTAAAGAACTTGTCTATGTATTTATTACAATATCTTGACTATTTTTGGTTCTGTTCACATTGATTTTTTTTTTCTTTTTACTATGAATGTCAATTTTTTTTATACATGTCTTCTTAAAATTTTGGATTATATTCTCAAATACTCCCTTCTCAATGTATTCCTTTCCACTGATTAATACCTGGCACTTGAATATGTGTTTGTTTATTTATTTGTCTTTTAATCATAACAATGTTTTGCTCTATGCCACCAGGATAATTTTTTCTTATTTGTTTATTGCTGAAACCATGGTTCACAGAACCTTACTAGAGCCAAAGAAGACACCAATGTCTTTGTTCAGTAAATGAATTTATTTATTCTTGAATACCTTTTAAAATAGTTTGAACTCATTTCCCATGAATAGGCACTTCAGCAAATTTTTGTTTCCTATCTTCAAATAAAGTCAAAGCCATAGAAACTTCCATAGGTAAATCTCCTTCCATGCTTAGTGAGACAAGCTTAATTTAGAAAATTTGGGAAGAAATATTAACATGAATAATTGTCAACAACTTCTAAACATTGTCTAAGCCAAATAACTGAGGAGCCCTCAGGGGGCATATTCATCATTAAAATTACTTAAAGGAGAGAATGAGTGACCAATAGATCATTATAGATTCTCATGGGATTCAAGATGAAGTAATTCTTGTCTTTGCACTTCAAGGTCCTTAGAGACCAAAGAATATGAATAAAAACTATATAATTTTTGGTAAGTATTATATCCTAATGATTATAAGTAAAATTCATATATGTATGACATGTATATTAAAAATTGTTTAGCAAAAACATAAAATAAAAAAATTATTTTAAATAAGCTATTATGAAGGAAAATATAGGTAGGAAAAGAGGAAATGGGAAAATCTGAGAGAAGATATTTCTCCATTTTTAATATTCAAGAAATTAATGTGGTGGTTAATTTTTGGAGGGGTAGGAAGTCACTTGTTTTCTTTGTTGGAAAGGAAAAAAATTATCAACAATGAGTAACAAGTGAGAGTAGATATATTTTTATATGATAAAGTGAAAATTCATTTCAAACAAAAAAAAACAATGATTCATTTGCAAATTATCTAAAACTATACAGCCTTCCTAAAATAAAATTAGATTTTCTAAATTAAGAGTTATGTACATCCAATTAATTACTAATATTCTTTACCAAATTTGTAGTTCTGTATATCCACTTCTCATTTTGGGTTTTGAAGTCTTCTAAAGCTTTGACTGAGTCATCAGACTGCATTATCCAGTTTCAGTAATACTAATTTTCCTCAGTTGCTATACTGTGAGGATACCATTTTTTCCCTTTTCACTAACTCAAAATGTAGAGCAAACTTTACCATTAAATGCATGATTTTTTTTTAAAGTGACTGCTAATGTATTTGAAGTTTTGGTGTATTTATTGAAATATGAAAACATTTCAAAATTTATATTAAATATTCAACTAAAATAATATTTATACCTTTGATTTATTTAATTCTTACTTCAAGTGAATTTTAATATAGGACTCTATTATATGTTTTGGTACATATTATTTAAAAGATTTAATTTCCTCTAGAGAGATACTTGTTTGTAAACATTATACAAGAGTATCCTTCTTTCTTATTTCTAAAATATGGATATCATTCTTCTTTTTTACAGCTTACTACACAAAAGAGCTTTATTAATTACATGTGTTTCATTAATATGCCTAATATATGTATACACACACGTACCCAGCATATATACATATCCATGCCATATATACATATGAAAAATGTTGAAATTATAAAATAACAAATTAATAAATGGAAACAACTTAGCCTGTGAATGCATTATCCCATCTGACTGGGTCAGGAAATGTTTCCATGTATTGCCTATAAAAGAGTTATAAAACGTTATAATAAAAAAAATATCTATGATTGATTGTATTTTGTGTTTTTTTTCCCAGTAAATTCAATATAATCAATTCACTATAAAGTTAGTACTATTTAAATTGAAGGTGAAGACTTGTACTATTCTGTGAACTGTTTGTTACCAGTTCATTATGAGGTCAATATATAAACAGAGTAAACATTTGGAAACTTTTGTAGTTATGTAATGTATATAATTTATGACATAGCAATTCAAATTTCTAGATATATACTCCAGATATGTATACAAGAAGTGTCATAACAATAATATTACTCTAGCTCCAAACCAAAACCAGTTTAAGTGTGCATTAGATAGTGAATCAATAAATAAATGTTGGTATATTCATATCATTGAATTTTATCCCACAGTGAAAATAAATGAGATGAAGTAAAGCAATACAATTAATATGCAAGAATTTCAGGAACAATGGGAATGAGAAAACAAGTGAATGAAAATATAAACAGTGGGATTCCAATCATATAAAGTTTGAAAACAGAAAACTGAAGAATACTTTGATTAACGACATGTACTTTTTAAAATTTACAAAGAAAAGTATGAAGAGGCTAAGTAAAATTTTCAAAATAGGGTTACCTTTGAGGTAAGAGAGGAGCATGAGATCATGAGGACTCATGGTTTTAGAAATATTGCTAATTTTCTATCTAGTAAGTTCTTTTGTAGGTAGATACTTTCTAAAAAAAAAATACTTGGACTATAAATCAGTGAGTTGTAGTTGGTAATTTAGATCCCTGCTTCCTAAAGTTTGTTCAGTGTATAAATATATATATATATAAATATATGTATATGTTTCATTTATATATATGTATATATAACGTGGTCATCTTAAAATTATTCTGATTTAATAAGTCTTAGGTGGAATCTAATATTCTGAATATTTAATGAAGTCCCAAGTGAAGCCCATGCTTTCAGTTTGCAGTCTACATCTTGAGTACCAATAGCCTCAATCTCATTAAAAGGGCGAAAGAGAGAGCCAGAGAGTGAGAGAGTGAAATATAAATAAATAAATATGTACTAAAGAAAGTGACACCAGCAAAACATTTCACATTAAAGGAATTGTCAGAGATACTTCACGACATTGAAAATGAAAAGGATTATAATGTAGGTAGCCAATCCAAACTCAGAAAGTAGTAGAACAGTCTAAGTCATTGTAAAGATGATCACTCAGGTTAAAAGTTGTATGATAAAAAGGCAAGCGTTGTTCAACAATTCTTGATATGTATTTTTAAACAAATAGAAACACTTTAATGTTTTAAATAACAGTGCATCAAGTAAATATTAGTTATATTTTTTAAATTTTCCCTTATAATTATAACAGATATTAAAAGATATTTTGAGAGTTTTTATGGATTATGGAAGAATCATAATTTTCACATGGATTAATTAGATCATTTTCTATAATTTAAGCTTTCACAGTCATTTGTACAGTCCTACAAAACTGTGCAAAACAACTGCATATAGATTAACACTGAAGATTATCCTTAACACCAAACTTCTACTTGTTTCTCTTTCTGTAAATTTTATTATATATATATTTTTTCTTTTTTTAAATTAATTTTTATTTTAATATATTTGCTTTAAAATGTTGTGTTAGTTTCTATTGTGCAACAAAGTGAAACAGTTATACATATATCCACTCTTTTTTAGATTTCCTTCCCATTTAGGTCACCACAGTGCATTGAGTAGAGTTCCCTGTGCTATACACTAGGTTCTCATTAGTTGTCTATTTTATACATTGTAGTGTATATATTTCGATCCCAATCTCCCAGTTCAGCCCACCCCAACCCCCCTTCCCACCTTGGTAGCCATAAGTTTGTTCTCTACATCTGTGACTCTATTTTTGCTTTGAAAATAAGTTCATCTGTACCATTTTTCTAGATTCCATACATAAGTGGTATTATAAGATATTTGTTTTTTGCATTCTACCTTACTGAACTTTGTATGAAACACTCTAAGTCCATCCATGTCACTGCAAATGGCATTATTTTGTACTTTTTAATGGTTAAGTAAAATTCCACTGTATATATGTACCACATCATCTATATCCAATCTTCTGTTGATGGACATTTAGTTTGCTTCCATGTCCAGGCTATTGTAAATAGTGTCACAATAAACATCGGGGTGGAGTGCTTGCATCTTTTTGAATTCTGGTTTTCTCCAGATATATGCTCAGGTGTAGAATTGCTGGGTCATATGGTAGTTCTATGTTTAGTTTTTTTAGGAACCCCTATACTGTTCTCCATAGTGGCTGTACCAATTTACATTCCCACCAACAGTGTAGGAGGTTTCCCTTTTCTCCACACCCTCTCCAGCATTTATTGTTTGTAGGTTTTTTGATGTTGGCCATTCTGACTCTTGTGAGGTGATACCTCATTGTAGTTTTGATTTGCATTTCTCTAATAATTAGTGATGTTGAGCAGCTTTTCATGTGTTTGTTGGCCATCTGTATGTGTTCTTTGGAGAAATGTCTATTTAGGTCTTCTGCTCATTATATGGATGGGTTGTATGTCTTTTTGATATTGATTTGCATGGGCTGTTTGTATATTTTGGAGATTAGTCCCTTGTCAGTTGCTTCATTTGCAAATATTTTCTCCCATTCTGTGGGTTGTCTTTTCGTTTTATTTATGGTTTCCTTTGCTGTGTAAAATATTTTAGTTTAATGAGGGCTCATTTGCATATTTTTGTTTTTATTTTTATTATTCTAGGTGGTGGATTGAAAAATATCTTACTGCAATTTATGTCAAAGAGTGTTCTGCCTACATTTTCCTCTAAGAGTTTTATAGTATCCACCCTTACATTTAGTTTTGGATCCATTTTGAGTTTATTTTTGTGCATGGTGTTAGGAAGTGTTCTAATTTCATTTTTTACATGTAGCTGTCCAGTTTTTCCAGCACCACTTATTGAAGAGGCTGTCTTTTCTCCATTGTGTATTCTTATCTCCTTTGCCATAGATTAGGTGGCCATAAATGCGTGGGTTTACCTCTGGGCTCTCTATCCTGTTCCATTGATCTATATTTCTGTTTTTGTACAATTACCATACTGTTTTGACTACTGTAGCTTTGTAGTATAGTCTGAAGTCTGGAAGCCTGATTACTCCAACTCTGTTCTTCTTTCTCAAGATTGCTTTTTGCTATTCAGGGTCTTTTGTGTTTCCATAGAAAATGTAAAATTTTTTGTTCTAATTCTGTGAAAAATTCCCTTGGTAATTTAATAGGGCTTTCATTGAATCTGTAGATTGCTTTGGGTAGCATAGTCATTTTCACAATATTGATTCTTCCAATCCAAGAACATGGTATATCTCTCCAAATGTTGGTGTCATCTTTCATTTTGTTCATCAGTATCTTATAGTTTTCTGATAACAGGTCTTTCACCTCCTTAGGTAGGTTTACTCCTAGGTATTTTATTCTATTTGATTCAATGGTAAATGGGATTGTTTTCTTAATCTCTCTTTCTGATGCTTTGTTGATAGTTTGTAGGAATGCAAGATATTTCTGTGTACCTATTTTGTATCCTGCAACATTACCAAATTCATTGATGAGCTCTAGAAGTTTTCTGGTACTATTTTTAGGATTTTCTACATATAGTATCATGTCATCTGCAAACAGTGACAGTTTTACTTCTTCTTTTCCAATTTGGATTCCTTTTATTTCTTTTTATTCTCTGATTGCTGTGCCTAGGACTTCCAAAACTATGTTGAATAAAAGTGGTGAGAGTGGACATCCTTGTCATGTTCCTGATCTTAGAGGAAATGCTTGCCGTTTTTCACCACTGAGTATAATGTTAGCTGTAGGTTTATTGTATATGACTTTTATTATGTTGAGGTAGGATCCCTCTCAGTCCACTTTCTGGAAAGCTTTTATCATAAATGGGTGTTGAATTTTGTCAAAAGATTTTTCTGCATCTATTGAGATGATCATACGGTTTTTATTCTTCAATTTGTCAATGTGTTGAATCACATTATTTGACTTGAGTGTATTGAAGAAATCTTGCATCCTTGGGATAAATCTCACTTGATCAGGGTGTATGAACCTTTTGATGTATTGTTGGATTCTGTTTGCTAGTATTTTGTTAAGGATTTTTTATGTATATTCATCAGTGATATTGGCCTGTAATTTTCTTTTTTGTGTGATATATTTGTCCGGTTTTGGTATCAGATATCAAAACCTGATGTGATGGTGGCCTTGTAGCATAAGCTTGGGAGTTTTCTTTCCTCTGCAATTTTTTGGAAGAATTTCAGAAGGGTAGGTGTTAACTCTTCTCTAAATGTTTGATAGAATTCCCTTGTGAAGCCATTTGGCCTGGACATTTGTTGTTGAAAGACTTTTAATCACAGTTTCAATTTCAGTTCTTGTGATTGGTCTGTTCATATTTTCTATTTATTCCTGGTTCACTCTTAGAAGGTTGTACCTTTCTAAGAATTTGTCCATTCCTTCTAGGTTGTCCATTTTACTAGCATATAGTTGCTTGTAGTAGTCTCTTATGATCCTTTGTGTTTATGTGGTATCAGTTGTAACTTCTCCTGTTTCATATCTAATTTTATTGATTTTGATCCTCTCCTTTTTTTTCTTGATAAGTCTGGAGAAAGGATTGTTAATTTTGTTTACCTTCTCAAAGAACCAGCTTTTAGTTTCATTGATCTTTGCTATTGTTTTCTTCATCTCTATTTCATTTATTTCTGCTCTTATCTTTATGATTTCTTCAACTAACTTTGGGTTTTGTTTGTTCTTCTTTCTCTCGTTACCTTAGGAGTAAAGATAGGTTGTTTATTTGAGATTTTTCTTGTTTCTTGAGGTAAGATTTTATTGCTATAAACTTTCCTCTTAGAACTGTTTTGCTGCATCCCATAGGTTTTAGATTGTCAGATTTTCATGGTCATTTGTTTCTGGGTATTTTTTGATTTCCTCTTTGATTTCTCCAGTGACCCATTGATTATTGAGTAACATATTGTTTAGCCTCCACGTGCTTGTATTTTTTGCAGTTTTTTTCCTATAATTGATTTCTAATCTCATAGGGTTGTGATCAAAAAGATGCTTGATATGATTTCTTAAATTTACCAAGGCTTGATTTGTGACCCAAGATGTGATCTATCCTGGAGAATGTTCTGTGTGCTCTTGAGAAGAAAGTGTATTCTGTTGCTTTCTGATGGAATTTCCTATAAATATCAATTAAGTTTATCTAGTCTAATATGTCATTTAAGGCTTGTGTTTCCTTATTAATTTTCTGTCTGGATGATATATCCATTGGTGTAAGTGGTGTGTTAAATTCCCCCACTATTATTGTGTTACTGTAGATTTCCCCTTTTGTGGTGTTAGCATTTGCTTTATATATTGAGGCTGGGTGCCTGTATTTTTACAATTGTTATGTCTTCTCCTTGGATTGATCCTTCGATCATTATGTAGTGTCCTTCCTTGTCTCTTATAACCGTTTTTATTTTCAAGTCTATTTTGTCTGACATGAGTATTGCTACTCCAGCTTTCTTCTGATTTCCATTCACATGGAATATCTTTTTCTATCCCTTCACTTTCAGTCTGTATGTGTCCCTAGGTCTGAAGTGTGTCTCTTGTAGACAGCATATGTATGAGTCTTGTTTTTGTATCCATTCAATGAGCCTGTGTCTTTTGTTTGGAGAATTTAATCCATTTACACTAAAGGTAATTATCGATATGTACGTTCTTATTGCCATTTTCTTCATTGTTTTTGGTTTGTTTTCGTAGATCTCTCTCTCTCTCTCTCTTTATTTTTTTTTTGTGTTTTCAGCCTAGAGAAGTTCCTTTTAGCATTTTTTGTAAAGCTGATTTTGTGGCACTGCATTCTCTTAGCTTTTGCTTTTCTGTAAAGCTTTTGATTTCTCCCTTGAATCTGAATGAGATCTTTGCTGGGTAATCTTGGTTGTAGTTTTTTCCCTTTCATCACTTTAAATATATCATACCACTACCTTCCGGTCTGCAGAGTTTGTGCTGAACAATCAGCTGATAACCTTACGGGGATTCCCTTGTATGTTATTTGTTGCTTTTTCTGTCATGCTTTTAATATTTTTTCCTTGTATTTAATTTTTGTTAACTTGATTAATATGTGTCTCAGCATGTTTCTCCTTGGGTTTATCTTGTATGGGACTCTCTGTGCTTCCTGGACTTGAGTAACTATTTCCTTTCCCATATTAGGTAAGTTCTTGACTCCCTAATATCTCTTCAAATATTTTCTTAGACCCTTTCTCTTTCTCTTCTTCTTGTGGGACCCCTATAGTTCGAATAATGGTGCGTTTAATGTTGTCCCAGAGGTCTCTGAGACTGTCCTCATTTCGTTTTATTCTTTTTTCTAATTCTGTTCCATGGCAGTTATTTTCACCATTCTATTTTCCAGCTTACTTATCCGTTCTTCTGACTCAGTTATTCTGCTATTGATTCCTTCTAGAGTATTTTTCATTTCAGTTATTGTGTTGTTCATCAGTGTTTGTTTGTTCTTTCATTCTTCTATGTACTTGTTAAACTTTTCTTGTATCTTCTCAATCTGTGCTCTATTCTGTTTTTGAGCTCTTGGAACATTTTTACTATCATTACTCTGAATTTTTTTCAGGTAGATTGCCTATTTCCTCTACATTTATTTGGTCTTGTAGGTTTTTACATTGCTCCTTGGTCTTAACATATTTCTCTCTCATATCATTTTTGCTGATGGGTGGTGCCTTTGGTTTGAGGCATCCAGCACTGGAGCTTGCAGGCAGTTGGGTGGATCTGGGTCTTGGTGGTGAAATGGGGACCTCATGGAGAGCTCAAGCAGATTAATATTCCCTGGGGTTGGGAATTCTCTGGTGGTCCAGAGGCCTGGACCAGGTGCTCCCACTAACGGGACTCAGGCCCAACCCCTGCCCAGGGAATCAAGACCTTGCAAGCTGCACAGCAAAGCAAACAGGCAAACAAAACCAGACAAACAAAAACAAACAACAAAAAACAAAGAAAGCCAAAAACAACCAACCAACCAACCAAAAAGCCTAAAAACCAAAACAAATAATTAAAACAAAATTAACAAAAACAAAAAACAAAGAAAATAAACAAACTAAAAAAAAGCAGAGAACAAAATACAAACACTCAAAAATGCCAAAAAAGAAGATACAAACAAAAAAAAAACACAAGAAAAAATTAAAAAACAAACAAAAAAGATCAAAAGAAGAAAAAATAAAAATAGAAAAATAAAAAATATATTAAAAAGTTAAAAATAAGACAACAAAACAAAACATACACACAGAAAAATTCCCTGGGGCCTCCACTATCAGTGTCTGCCCCCACAGTCCACCGCAGCCTACCCCTGCCTCCTAGGAGGCCCTCAAGATCTCTAGATAGGTCTCTGGACCTGCTGTGCCAGACCCAACTCTGTGTGTGTTCCTCCCACCAGTGTCCATTCCTGAAGCTACCCCTGAGCACACATGCCCACACAGGTGGGCAGGGTTGCAGGCATTGATGGTCATGGCCGCTGGGGCTGGTGTTCAGACCTGCCTGGACCTGCTCTGTCAGAGGGGGCTTTCCTGGATGTGGCACTCAGGCCTGGTTGGGCCTGTGCAGGTGGAGGAAGCTTTGGCTTGAGGGGTGCTATTGTCCATAGAGGCCGGGATCAGTGGGTGGGGAAGGGCATTGCAGTGGTGGCCCCACCCCTTGTGTGCTACTCAGAAATGGTGCCTTGCTTTTATGGTGTCCTGGGCTTCCTCTGCAAACTTTTCCAACTGTGTAGCTCCTCACTGCCTACAGCTGACCCCTCCCTTGGTCCACTCTCCCAACCCCACTTTCCAGCACCCAGCCCTCCTCCACACCAGCACACATATAACTCAAGCTGGGGTGCACAGGGCTGCAGTGCGGACCATGTGCATAGGTCTTACTTTGGCCTGCCTTCCACAGGCCAGTTGCTACGTTGCCCTCCAATCCTCTGAAGGTCCCTTTCTGTCCCAGCTGATCCTCCCACCGTGTGGGGCTTTCTTGAGTGTGGGAACTCCTTCTCTCCTTCAGCTCTCCCCCAGGGATACTGGTCCTGTCCTACTTCCTCTTTTATTTTCTTTTTTTCTTTCTTTCTCCTACCCAGTTGTGCAGAAATTTTTCTTGTCCTTAAGTGTCCAAGGTCCTCTGCTAGTGTCCAATTCTCTGTGAGAATTGTTCCATTTGTTGATGTATTCTTAATGTACTTATGAGGAGAGGCAAACTCCACATCCTCCCATTCCACCATCTTCACTCCTCACCTCTATTATTTATATTTTAATTGACTATGACATCACATGTTTAGACATATAGCTTTATTTTCAAAGTTCAGATAATGAAATGACTATATTTCCAGATTGCTGATTTTGTTTATTTATTTATTTGGTTTTTTAAAATAGATTTATTAATTAATTTATTTATTTTTGGTTGCTTTGGGTCTTCGTTGCTGCCCACGGGCTTTCTATAGTTGCAGCCAGTGGGGGCTGCTCTTCGTTGCAGTGCGTGGGCTTCTCATTGCAGTGGTCTCTCTTGTTGCAGAGCACGGACTCTAGGTGCGTGGGCTTCAGTAGCGGTGGTGCGTGGGCTCAGTAGTTGTGGCTTGTGGGCTCTAGAGCACAGGCTAAGTAGTTGTGGCACACGAGCTTAGTTGCTCCGCGGCATGTGAGATCTTCCTGGACCAGGGCTCGAACCCATGTCCCCTGCATTGACAGGCGGATTCTTAAACACTGCACCACCAGGGAAGCTCTGATTTTGTTTATTTTTATTCCAGCTCATTTATATATATATTTTTATTTATTGATTCTCCTGTGATGCTAATTCTAAGAGAGTTTATACAGTTTTCTAGTATAATTTATATAGCTTAAGTAATGTTCACAGATGTTTAGTTACTGCAGAATCACATACATATTAAAGATTATTAGAGAGTTGCTTACAAACCCCTTAGAATATTCAAATAATAAAAAGAATTTGAAATAGTTTGAAAATGTATAAAATCCAAACAGAAATCTCAGTGGCAAAAAATGAACATATGTTTAAAGCATATTGCACTTATCTAACTGTGTACATTTCTTAACCTAAATTGTTTTAAGAGAAGATGGTGCATTTTGTAAAAAATATGGCTAGAAATTCTCATATGGACACTTCAGAAAAAAATAAAACATAATTCAAGGCTTTCAAATAACCAAATATGCATTGTCATAAGACTAAAAATTATTTGTGGAATCTAAAAAAAATGGTACAAATGAACTTATTTAAAAAACAGAAAAAGAGTCACAGATGTAGAAAATAAACTTATGGTTACAAGGGGGGAAAGCAGGGGTGGGCGGGAAGGCAGGGAGGGATAATTTGGGAGACAGGGATTGACAAATACACACTGCTACATATAAAATAGATAACTAATAAGGACCCACTGTATAGCACAGGGAACTCTTCTCAATACTCTGTAATGACCTATATGGGAAAAGAATCTAAAGAAGAGTGGATATATGTATATGTATGACATACACTTTGCTGTACAACAGAAACTAACACAAGATTGTAAATCAATTACACTCTAATAAATTTTTTTTTAAAAAGGGAAGCAAATGATAATAAGTATATGATTTTATTTGGGAAGTATAAAGAGCTATAAAGATGCAAAAAATAGATAAAAGGAGATGTAAAAGGAATTAGACAATAAGTGGTGCTTTGTGGGTGACTTATTTCACTTAGAAAGATGTTTCCAAGGTTCATCAATGTTGTAGCATGTATCATTACTTCATTCCTTTCCACTTTATGGGTATACCACATATTATTCATCAATTTATCAGTTGATAGATATTTAGGTGGTTTCCACTTGGAGCTATTTTGAATAATGTCCTAAACATTCATGTAGAAGTTATTGTGTGGATTTATGTCTTCATTACTCTTGGATGTAGACTTAGAATCAAGTTGTGAGGTACATATGGTAACTGTATTTTTAAACTCTGGAGAAAATGTCAGACTATTTTACAAGAGAGAGCCATCATTTTATGTACAGCAGTATATGAGGGTTCCAATTTCTCCATATCATCACAAACATTTGTAAATAGATTCTTGTTTTTAATTTTTTAAAAAGTTATAGCCATCCTAGTGGGTGCAAAGTAGGGCCTCATTGTGTTCATGATTTACCTTCCATTATTGACTAACAATGTTGACCATCTTTTAATATGCTTATTGATCATTTGTATTTTTTTTTTTTGTAGAAATGTTTATTCAGATACTTTGCTCAATTTTTATTTGGGATATTTATATTTTTATTATTCAATTTTAAGTGTTCTTTCTATATTCTAAATATAATTTTTTATTAGATATATCATTTGTAAATATTTTGCTCCATTCTGTGGGTTGGCTTTAAACTTTTTTGATGGTAACTTTTTGAATTGCAATTATTTTTCTTTAGTCACTTGTGCTTTGGTTTTGTATTTAAGAAACCATTGAGCTAACCCTAGGTCACAAATTTTACTCGTATTTTCTTCTAAGAGTTTTTAAGTTTGAACTGTTACATTTATGACTATGATATAATTTCATTTAAATTTTGTATATGATATGAGAAAAGCATCAAGTTTCTTTGATTTAATAATTAATTATTTAATGTGGCTGATGATGTAATGTGGATATCCAGTTGTTCTGGCATCATTTGTTGAAAGAGCTATTAATCTTCCTCCCACTTAATTGTCTTACCATCCTTGTCAAAAGTCAACCGACCATAGGTATGAGTTTTATTTCTGGATTATCAATTCTATTCTACTAATCTATATGTCTATACTTAAACTAGTGTCATGCTGTATTTATTGTAGCTTGAAGTAAATTTTGAAATTGGGAAGTGGTAGTACCCTAACTTTGTCCTTTTTTACAAAATGCTTTGACTAATCAGGATCCATTTAATTTTCATATTAATTTTAGTATCAGCTTGTCAAATATGCAAAGAAGCCAAGTGGCATTTTCATAGCTATTGGATTGTCTACATATAAATTTATGTGGTATTGTGTTAATATTATAACACATGAACTTAGGGTATCTTCTCCATTTATTTAGATCTTTAATTTCTTTCAACAATGTTTTATAAATTTTAGAGTATAAGTTTTACAATTATTTGTTAAATATTTTATTCTTGTTGATGCCATAGTAAATTGAATAGTTTTTTAAATTTAATTTTCAGATTTCATTGCTAGTGTGAAATAAAATTCAATTTTTCTATTGATCTTGTGTCTTACTGTCCTACTGTCTTACAGAACTAGTTTATTAGTTCTAATAGTTTATGTGGCTTCATTCAGATTTTTTATATATGGATACATACCATCTGCAAATAGAGATAGTTTTACCTCTTCCTTTCCAATATGAATGCTTAATTTGTTTTCTTTTCTTGTCTCATTTTTCTGGTTAGAATCTCCAGGAAAATGTTGCATGGAATGGGTAGAACATAAAATTTTGTATTGTTTCTACTCATAAGGGGAAAGCATTCATCTTTGACCATGAAGTATGATATTAGCTGTGAACTTTTTTTAGATGCCTTTTATCTTTTGAGGAGATCTCTTTCCATTCCTAGTTTGTGGAGTGGTTTATTTCATAAAAAGGTGTTGGATATGTCAAGTGCTTTTTCTGCATGTATTTAGATGACCATATGGTTTTCTCTTTTATTCTATTGATGTAGTGTATTATATTAATTGATATTGAGATTTTAAACCAACCTTGCATTCCTGGGATAAATCCTACTTGGCCCCAATGTATAACCCTTTTAACATATTGCTGGATTTGGTTTGCTAGTATTTTGCGGAGAGATTTGTATCAATTCATTCATTGTTTTTTAGTTTTATTTTTTGTGTGGTATCTTTTTCTAGTATTGTTATTAGGATAATACTGACCTCATTGAATGAATAAGAAATGTTCCCTTTTCTTTATCTTTTTTAAGAGTTTGTGAAAATAATGGTATTATTTTTTTTAATGTTTGGTAGAGTTCACCTTGGTGGGGGGTGGTGGGGTGGGGGAGTGCATCAGTGTTTCCTTCTCTGAAGGGTATGTAGTGGTGATGGTTATTGGTTACCACAGTGACAAAAGCTACTGGTTTCCTCTGTAAAGCTGGCCTCTGGGGTCTGTGCAGACAAACATTACATAAAATATTACAGAACTTAAAAAGTTGTGGGGAGTCTGCCACTCTCATAGGGACTGTTTAGGTCCTCGACAGCAAAGCCTTCTAGAGTCCTCTGAACAGCAGGTCACTGGAGACATTGAGGGTACCCACTATGTGCCTGATACTGATAACCCCCACCTTTCTTCTGTGTACTCAGCTGTCTCTAGACATCTCTGCTAAGCTGATCTCCTCTGTGATACTTTGTGTGGTTATTTATTTATTTATTTTTGCCTCACTGTGTTGCTGTAGGTTCTTAATTAGACTCTTGAACCTTCCCTGGGTGATTTTCTTTCATGGATAGCTGTCTGATTGGTTTTCATCAGGGGACTAAGTCTAGTATCTCCCACTTTACCATCTTGCAACAATCCTCCTCTGAAGATATTTTAAATGGCTCCTTTTGAAGTCATTGTTTGATCTGACATCTTGGCCTTTTCACAAGCCAGATTCTGTTTCCTGCTTTTTTCCCCCATGTGTATGGATTATGCTTTCCTCTTTCTTTGTGTGCCTTATAACTATTTTTCTTAAAACTACATGTTTTAGACAATATAATATAGCAACTTTGTATAAGATTTTCCCTGGTCTTGTTATTGTTGTTATATGTTGTTGAATGAGTTGGCTGAACTATTTCAGTGATGTCTACTTCTTCATAGCATTAAAGCTCTGACATTATTTCTCAGAAGGCATATCCTTGGCATGTGCACAATCACACTGGGATGACAGTGATTTTTGTTCAGCTATCTTTGATCCATTGCACTTTTTCTATTCTCTCTGTTAAGTTGTTTGTCTGTGTTGGTATCACACCCAACTGAAATGCTCCATTAATTTCTGGTTGATTGCTCTATTGTTTTTGACAATTCCATGAGGTACAAAATATTCTATCATTTGATTCAGGTAAATTCAGGTCCCTCTGTAAGGGTAGTTTTCTGAGGTCAGACTTTAAGGTTTGTTTTCACTCCATGAGGACTCCTCTTAGCTGTTTATTTTCCTGGTCCTCTCTGGTACATTAGCTGGCTTATGGTTTGGTTTGTTGTTCTCATGGTGCTACCAGCCTCATCTTAATTGCTTATCACCCAAATATCTACTGAGTTGAAAAACACCATAGTCTTGTGGTTTCCCACATTTAATTCCAAATAAAGTCAGTTCTTTTGGGTAGGGTTTGGAGTACTCTCTAGTTATGACCCACCTCTGCTACTGGTCAAAATCCAAGACACTTCTTTGGAACAGCAGACAGAGACAATTAGTGCAGGTTTTTGCAACCAGATTGATAGGAGTTGATGACAACTATTTGCATTTGATCAGTAAATAATGTCCCATTGCTCATGAAACATAAATTTTATTGGGGGATGGAAACAGGAGGCAAAACATGTACAAAGATGTATTTTATAATATTTTAAATTCTGTAATATATCATGTGGAGATATACTGTGAAGGAAAATAAAATGTGGTTAATTGTCAGTTTGTGATTGGCCTGGGGTAGTGATAGTTGTATTTTGGACAACATGATAAAGGAAAGATTTCCTGAGAAGATGACGTTTGAGCAAAGATGTACATAAACTATGTGAAAAGGTGAGGAAATGAGCTCACAGCAGAAGAAGAAGCAGGTGCAAAAATCCTGAACAGGAAAATTGATGAAAGAATTTAGATTGTTCTAAGAACAGCAAAACATTCATTGTCGTTTGATAAGAGTGAGCTCTCATTCCTCCTCATTTCCAAGATGACCAAGAAAAGAAGGAACAATGGTTGTGCCAAAAAGGGCTGAGGCCAGGTGCAGCCTATTTGCTGCACCAACTGTGCCTGATACATGCAAAGATAAGGTCATTAAGGAGTTGGTCATTTGGAACATCGTAGAGGCTGCAGCCATCAGGGACGTTTCCAAAGTGAGTGTTTTGGACACCTATGTGCTTCCCAAGCTGTATGTGAAACTACATTACTGCATAAGTTGTGCCATTTACAGCAAGTTGTTCAGGAATTGTTCTCCTGAAGCTGAAAGGACTGAATACCTCCACCCCAATTTATACCTGTGAGTGCTGACCCAAGACCTCCACCAAAGCCCATGTAAGGGCTAAGTCATTAAAGACTGAAGAAATACTGTTCTCTGAAAAGACAATAAAATGGAAATTACAATTTAAAAAAAATGAAAAGAATGAGTGAGGAGAGGTTGTTTAGACTTTAGACAGATAAAAGTGATGCTAAGAGTCTGGGTGTCATGTTAAATGTCATGAAGAAGCCATTTGCAGGTTATAAGCAGGGGAATGATGTTATCTGGTTTATAAAGATGATGGCATAGGCATATTAGATTGTTAAATATCGCTTTTAATTTTGAGAGAGATATAACATTGATAAAGTGCAAGACAATTAACAAAACAACACTTGCATTGCTAAATGTAAATTGGTGCAGCTACTATGGAAAAGAGTATGGAGGTTCCTCAAAAAAATTAAAAATAGAACTACCATATGACCCAGCAATTCCACTTCTGAGTATTTTTCTGAAGAAAATAAAAGCAGTAGTTCAAAAAGATATATACACCCTTATGTTCATTGCAGCATGATTTAAAATTACCAGGACATGGAAGCAACCTGTGTCCATTGATAGATGAATGGACAAAGATTTGGCATATATATACAATGGGATATTACTCAGCCATAAAAACGAATGTAATATAGTCATTTGTGACAACATGGATGGACCTAGAGTATATTCTGCTAAGTGAAATAAGTCAGAGAGAGAAAAACAAATACCATATGATCTCACTTATATGTGGAATCTAAAAAAAAATTAATAAAGGAACAAACATAACAAAACATCACAGACTCACAGATACAGAAAGCAAACAGTTGTTTGCCAAAGCAGAGAGAAGTGAGGGGGTTATGAGTGAAATAGGTGGGAAGATTAAGACGTACAAACTTCTGATTACAAATAAATGAGTCATGGGGATTAAATGTACAGTATGAGGAATATAGGCAATTACATTGTAATGTCTTTATATGGTGACAGATTGTAACTAGACTTATCATGATCATTTTGTAATGTATACACATATTGAATCACTATGTTGTGCACCTGGAACTAACATGTTTAGGTCAATTATACTTCAATTAAAAGAATTCATAGACAGTGGGAATAAATGCATCAAAATGCTAATGGTGGTTATCTCTGGGGAAGATGGGGATTATGAGTGATTGATATTTTCTACTTTAGGCTTTTATGTATTTCTTGTCTGCAATGAATATGTATTGCTCATAAAATTAGAAAGAAAAGAACAAATGTCATTAAAAATGGGGAAAAAAAAAACACTTGTACAAAGTTCATTGCCAGAAAAAACTAGTAATCCTAGCTAGCAAACTCTTGAAAAAATCATTATTAGAAGTAGGGAATGCCTATTGGCTTTTTCCCAGCTTTGCTGCTAGAAGGCTTTCTTATTTCCTACTTTTTACCTACATTCCTCCTCTGTTCTTATTTTTGAGCATTCATAATTTCTGCCACTTGGCTGTTGCTTCAGTCTTTATTTTGCAGTTACTCTTTATATGATTGATAATACATGAAAAGGTGATTTTTTTCCCAACATCTTTTTCACTTCCCTTCATCCCACCATCATCCTAATTTCCTACCATAAAAAATCTCCCCAATTTTTTATACTGAATGACATATGGCAATGTCTTGAAAATAAACAGCGATGGATTTACATTACCACCACTTTAAAAGAGACTATTCTTTAATTTCTTAATGCTACCTATATTGTATGTCAGAAACTTTATGAACAATCAGGGCTGGAAAATTTCAGGGGTCATAGTATAAAAACACAAACAGATAAACAAACTAAAAACACGACTGTAGGACTTCACATTTTAAAAAGAAAATATTTGGTAATTCTATTTTTAGTTTTCTGAGGAACCTCTACACTCTTTTCTATAGTGGCTGTACCAGCTTATATTCCCACCAAAAGGGTAGAAGTGTTCCCTTTTTTCCCCAACCTCTCCAGCATTTGTTATTTGTAGACTTTTTAATGATGGCCATTCTGACCTGTGTGAGGTGGTACCTCATTGTAGTGTTTTTTTGTTTTGTTATTTTTTTTAATTTAATTTAATTTATTTTTTTATACAGTAGGTTCTTATTAGTCATCAATTTTATACACATCATTGTATACATGTCAATCCCAATTGCCCAATTCATCACACCAACACCCCCACCACCCCACTGCTTTCCCCCCTTGGTGTCCATACCTTTGTTCTCTACGTTTGTGTCTCAATTTCTGCCCTGCAAACCTGTTCATCTGTACCATTTTTCTAGGTGCCACATATATGCATTAATATACGATATTTGTTTTTCTCTTTCTGACTTACTTCACTCTGTATGACAGTCTCTAGATCCATCCACGTCTCAACAAATTATCCAATTTCATTCATTTTTATGGCTGAGTAATATTCCATTGTGTATAAGTACCACATCTTCTTTATCTGTTCGTCTGTTGATGGGCATTTAGGTTGCTTCCATGACCTGGCTATTGTAAATAGTGCTGCAATGAGCACTGGGTTGCATGTGTCTTTTTCAATTATGGTTTTCTCTGGGTATATGCCCAGTAGTGGATTGCTGGATCATATGGTAATTCTATTTTTAGATTTTTAAGGAACCTCCATACTGTTCTCCATAGTGACTGTATCAATTTACATTCCCACCAACAGTGCAAGAGTGTTCCCTATTCTCCACACCCTCTCCAGCATTTGTTGTTTGTAGATTTTCTGATGATACCCATTCTAACTGGTGTGAGGTGATACCTCACTGTAGATTTTTTTTTTTTTTTTTTTTGTGGTACGCGGGCCTTTCACTGTTGTGGCCTCTCCCATTGTGGAGCACAGGCTCCGGACGCGCAGGCTCAGCGGCCATGGCTCACGGGCCCAGCCACTCCTTGGCATATGGGATCTTCCTGGACCGGGGCACAAACCCGTGTCCCCTGCATCAGCAGGCAGACCCTCAACCACTGCGTCACCAGGGAAGCCCTCATTGTAGTTTTGATTTGCATTTCTCTGATGATTAGTGATGTTGAGCATCTTTTCATGTGCCTACTGGCCATCTGTATGTCTTCTTTGGAGCAATGTCTATTAAAGTCTTCTGCCCATTTTTCGATTGTTTTTTTTGTTTCTTTGCTGTTGAGTTGTATGAGCTGTTTGTATATTTTGGAGATTAAGCTCTTGTCTGTCACATCATTTGCAAATATTTTCTCCCATTCTGTCAGTTGTCTTTTTTTTTTATGGTTTCCTTTGCTGTGCAAAAGCCTGTAAGTTTAATTAGGTCACATTTATTTATTTGTGTTTTTATTTCTATTGCCTTGGGTGACTGATCTAAGAAAACATTGGTATGATTTATGTCAGAGAATGTTTTGTCTATGCTCTCATCTAGGAGTTTTATGGTGTCATGCCTTATGTTTAAATCTTTAGACTTTTTGAGTTTATTTTGTGTATGGTGTGAAGGTGTGTTCTAACTTCATTGATTTACATGCAGCTATCCAACTTTCCCAGTACCACTTGCTGAAGAGACTCTTTTTCCCATTTTATATTCTTGCCTCCTTTGTTGAAGATTAACTGACCATAGGTGTGCTCTCTATTCTGATCCATTGATCCCATATGTTTGTTTTTGTATCAATACCACACTGTTAGGATTAATGTAGCTTTGTAGTATTGTCTGAACCTGTGAGAGTTATGTCTCCTGCTTTTTTTTTTTTTTTTTTCCCTCAGGATTGCTTTGGCAATTCTGGGTCTTTTATGGTTCCATATAAATTTTAGGATAATTTGTTTTAGTTCTGTGAAAACTGTCATGGCTATTTTGATAGGGATCACATTAAATCTGTAGATTTCTTTGGGTAATATTGCTATTTTAACAATATGAATTCTTCCAGTTCAAGATCATTGGATCCATCAATCCCACTCCTGGGCATATACCTAGACAAAACTATAATTAAAATATGTACATACACCCCTATGTTCATAGCAGCACTATTCACAGTAGCCAAAACATAGAAACAACCTAAATGTCCATCGACAAACAAATGGATAAAGAGGATATGGTACATATATACAAGGGAATACTACTCAGACATAAAAAGAGAACGAAATATTGCCATTTGCAGCAACATGGACGCTACTAGTGATTATCATACTAAGTGAAGTAAGTCAGAAAGAGAAACATAAATACCATATGATATCACTTATGTGTGGAATTTAAAGTATGGCACAAATCCTATCTTCAAAACAGAAACAGACTCACAGATATAGAGAACAGATTTTTGGTTGCCAAGTGGGAGGGGGAAGAAAGAGGGAAGAACTGGGAGTTTAGGATTAGCAGATGTATACTATTATATATAGGATGGGTAAACAACAAAGTACTACTGTATAGCACAGGGAACTATATTGAATATCTTGGGATAAACCATAATGGAAAAGAATATAAAAAAAGAATGTCTATATGTGTATAACTGAGTCATTTTGCTGTACAGCAGAGATCAGCACATTGTAAATCAACTATACTCCAATAAAAAAAAATAAAAAAAACTAACAACCAAAAAAAAAAAAAAAAAGAAGCAGTTACCTCACAGACTCCCATGGGGTCCTGAGTCACTGCTGAGGAAGTGGTGGGGTGAGATCCAGGTATAAGGAGCTTCTAGACTGACTAAATCATCCTTATAGTTGGCAGGCCCCCAGGTAAAACATTTAAAAATAAATAAGAAATAAAACACACTCCTTAACATGAATATTTAATGTCAGTGTCATTTTGTGGTTGAGTTTCGATGCTATTTAATAAATAGATGTTTGTTCCAGTAACCAATATTAAAATATTGAAACCAATTAATGTATACCATATGTAAAATAAGTATATTTATTTTTTACCTTATTAGCTTACCCATTAAAGATGTTGTAAGACAAAAAATAAAATCCAAAGAGTGGAACTAGAATTTCTAAAGTGTAACCTTCTATTAATTGTGACAGCTTGCCCTTCCTTAATATCTATCACTTACTAAAATCAACATATTAAGATCATAAAATTAAATTTTAAAAGGTAAGCTACATTAGTCAAAAAGGTCTATTGAGCCAAATATTCCCTGGAGAGCAGAGGTTTGGAAAATTTTGAAAATATATTAACTCACTCAAGTTGTGGGCAACAAATGACTAGTGCATAGAAATATATTCGCCTGAATATGCTAGCATATGCTCAAGAAATGTCTAATTTACCTTCATGAAATAACTGAGTTTTTGATGTCTCAGGTTAACTATATATTTTTTGCAATGTGAAATCAGCATTTTTCAGAAATATGAAAAATAATTATAATTACTTCCATTTTATAAATGTTCAGAGAAGTTAAGCGATTTACCCAGAGAAGCAATGTTAATAAAAGTCCACTTCTTTTGCTCAAAATCACTACAGCATATTACTTTTAATTTGATTGCTTAATCTTAACAAATTATATAGTTAAATGAAATAAAAATGCAGACCATTGCTATTGGATTTTTGGGGATATGGATTTTTCCCATAAAACTATATATAGGCCATTATACACAAAATATGCCTTGAAATTTTATGCCCAGGAAATTTATGGATTTCCTAAAATACACAAGAAGGTCCCTAAGTTCTCTGGATAGGATTTGAGTGAGGCTAACAGATCTAATAACTGAATTGCAGAGTCTCTCAGGCTATTCTCTGGCTTTAACTCACCGAGTTACACAGAGGGATGGCATAATAAATAACACCTCCAAATTTGTTACTGAACTGAGAAGCTAACATTTATTTATGTTTGTATAGTGCCCAATATTAAAGGTGCTGTACATGTGTTAACACATCTAACGTTCTCAACAATCTGTAAAGTTAAGTTGTTTCTATAACCAAATTTTACAGGGGAGGAAACTGAGTCTCAGAGAAGTGAAGTAACGCAACTGTGTTACAGAGCTAGGAAAGTAAATGCTGAGTTTGAAGCCAGTAAGTCTGCTGTCAGAATTCTTGCTTTGAATCATTATCTTGATAGGAATGACATTGGGAATACTTTTCATTTCTTGTGAAGATAATTGCTCTCAATTTTTTAGTACCCCTTTATAAAATTTTTTATTATCAATACTTAGAAAGGTTGATAGAAAAATATTAAATATATATAATCTAAATTATGGATTATGGGTAGGCTTTGTAGACACAAGATCCTTATCATTGGTTCACATTATCTGAGGAATCTTCCTTGTTTTTTCTTGCTTATGATGATTTTATAGAGCCAATACTTTTTCCTTTATAAAAATGAATCTACATGGTTTCAGAAGAAAATCTAGTTCTAAGACGGAGACTTCTGAAGTTATGAGAATATTAGGGAGAACCTAAGAAATGAAAATAATGTATTGTCTTTCCAATCACCAGAAATGCAGAAAGTAAGGGAATAGGGAGGCACTTACCGCATTATTTGAAAAGGTGACATCATATATCCTTGGGTACCTACTGCTTGCCTAGAAATTCCTGCTCTCTACCTCCCTGCCATATTGGTATTCTGAAATTACACACTGTATGATAAGATAGAAGCTACAGGCTACATATCTATCACCCAAATTATTCTTCCACAGGGTTAGTGTGAATATGAAGTATCTATGTTATTACATATCCTTATATCCAGAATTTAATGGTTCACATGTGATAAATGAGACATATGTTTTGATCTTTCAGTAGTAACTCTTGTAAACTATCCTACCTCATGGCAGGTGTGAATGTTACAGTGGCCCTATTATTTTGTGACTGGTTTGCCCATAGTTGTTTGTACAGGGATGAAGTATGTTTGAACATTTGTATTGGACTGCTCATTACTTCTTTTTTTTTCTTTGCAAATTACCCCTCCCATTAATTTTTTCCAATTTCTTATTGTAGTTTTATATGTAAAATTTATCATCTTAACTATTTAATTTAGTTTTTTACTTCTGGTCTTTTTTAAATTTAATTTAATTTACATTGATTTTATTTTATATTGGGGTATAGTTGATTAACAATATTGTGTTAGTTTCAGGTGTATACAACAAAGTGATTCAGTTATGCATATACATGTATCAATTCTTTTTCAAATTATTTTCCAATTTAGGTTGTTACATAATATTGAGCAGATTTCCCTGTGCTATACAGCAGGTCCTTGTTGGTTATCCATTCTAAATATAGTAGTGTGTACATATCAATCCCAAACTCCCTAACTATCCCTTCCCTGACCTCACCTAACTATCCCTCAGGTAACCATAAGTTTGTTCTCTACGTCTGTGAGTCCATTTCTGCTTCGTAAATAAGTTCATTAGTATCATTTTTTTTAGATTCTGCATATGTGACATCATAAGATATTTGTCTTTCTCTGTCTGACTTACTTCACTCAGTATGAGAATCTCTAGATCCAACCATGTTGCTGCAAATAGCATTACTTCATTCTTTTTACTGGCTGAGTTATATTCCATTGTACATATGTACCACATCTTCTTTACCCGCTCATCTGTCAATGGACATTTACGTTGCTTCCATGTCTTGGCTACTATAAACAGTGCTGCAATAAATGTTGGGGTGCATGTTTCCTTTCAGACCATGTTTTTTTTCCAGATATATGCCTAAGAGTGGGATTGCAGGATCATATGGTAGCTCCATTTTTATTCTTTTAAGAAGCCTCCATACTGTTCTCCATAGTGACTGTATCAATTTACATTCCAATCAACAGTGTAAGAGTGTTCCCTTTTCTCCACACCCTTTCCAGCATTCCCTGATTATTTTTGATCCACAGTTTGTTGAATCCATGGATATGGATTCCGCAGATATAGAGGACCGACTGTATTCCACATGAGTCTGAATCACACACACACAAATGGATATAACAAGAGCAACAAAATAGCAAAGCTTTAAAATTTAGTATTAAATCTTTAATTTTAAGAATTATCTCATCATTTTCCATATTACCTATTCATAAATTCTGTTACAACTGAAAAGTGAATATGAATATATTAATAATACAGAGTAATTCTTGGAGGATTGATACCCTTATCATTAGTTCAGCTTATCTGATGAATCTTCCTAAATGTTGGAATAAACAACCTGGTTATTCTAGCAACATTGTTCTCAAGAAATAGGAATGTGCACACCTATAGATCTTTTAGTAGTCACAATGTACAGCAAATAAATTGATTTCTTTGGAAAATATGATTCTTTCTTTCTTATCCTCTAGTTAAAGAGTTCAAACACTGCCAGATGCAGGGCACATTTTTTAAATTTGATCTGTACCATGTTGCTTATATGTTGTTCTTAAACCAAAATATTACAAATAAGTTTTCTGATATTGTGCTAATGTTATGCTTTGGCAAAACTGGGCTCTCAATCCTGCAACACCTGCTTAAGAGAAATTGAGTAGTTACTGATAACATTAGGAGGAATATAATCTTAGGACTAAGTTGAGCTGAGAGAAGGGTATTTGTGTGAGCTGAGTTGCCAGGTATTGGAGTAGTCAGTTAAAGCAACAAGCCAAAAATGAAGTTAAGCCTTTAATCACTTAACTGCAATGGTATAAGCCAGAGGATAAAACCAGAAAAACCATCAACTCGCCCTGTTCCATTTTCCCCCATAGAACAGTGCACTAATTGAGGGTCAGGTGGATCAACACAGACGTGGGGGTCATCTCACTGATGAGCAAGCCCAAAAGAAAAAGTTCTAGAAGTTTTATGGCCCCAGGCATTGGAGAAAATGTAGAGGACAAAGGGCCAGGAGTAAAAAAGTTCTGGGTACTGAGTCAAAATGGTAAAAGGTGTCTTCAGTGTTTTCCCTTCTCTCTCTTCCCCTAAGGAGGTTTCAACAGAAGCACCCAAAGAAGACCTCTGGCCAAAGCCTTAGATTAAGAGACCTAGGAACGAATGTGCTTGGATTAAGAGTGCAAATACTGGAAAGAGTGTGACTGGCTAGTTGTGCCCTTGACCACAACTCCTCTCAGAGACTAAAATGTACTGGCTGTGCACAAAATCTGGTGTGGAGAGAGCAGATTTTCCCCATGAGGCCTGCCAAAGAATGCCTTTGTCAGGCCTATAGTCAAGTCTGAAAAATCAGACTTAGTTTTTCTTTTTTTTTAAGTTTCTCCAGAATATTTTATTTTCTTAATACATCTTTATTGGAGTATAATCACTTCACAATGCTGTGTTAGTTTCTGTTGTTCAACAAAGTGAATGAGCCATATGCATACATATATCCCCATATTCCCTCCCTCTTGGGCCTCCCTCCCATCCTCCCTATCCCACCCCTCTAGGTCGCCACAGAGCTCCGAGCTGATCTCCGTGTACTATGCTGCTGCTTCCAAGGCTACCTATTTTACATTTGGTAGTGTATGGATTTCTCTAAGACATTGGCCTGTAAATTCATTCTGCGAAGATTTGAATAATCCTAATTAGGCTCTAGCAGCGCTCTTGGCACTTAATAGTTATCCGGTGGATATTTCTTGACAAAATTAGTATTTTTAAAAATTTTAATAAAATCTTTAAGAATTTTTTTTCCATGTACAACATAAAAAACATTAACCCAGCAGTGTGGTTCTCGCAAAAACAGCACAAGAGTAAAAATCAAGAGTTCAATTTTAATTTTCTCATTAGAGAATGTTGTTATTCTTAACAGTTTACTTAAATTATATTTACAGTTTATAAAAGTTACAGTTTTTTTAGCTTTGTGGTTAACAGTTCTTAGTCTCTCATTCTCTTTCATTAATGCTGGGTCATAAGAAAAATCAGTGTTTTCGGAAGCTCAGGAAGCTGTTTTAATGTTCACAAGTACACGATCTTAATGCAATGAAAAAGTAGGGAGACCTATCATTAGGTAATATTACACAGAAAAAACAGAATAACAAAATCTCATAAACAATTTAGTACTTGCTCAACATAATATGAACTTAATAAATATATTCCATATATTTTCTTTATTTAAATTTTCATCTTTATTTTGTTAATCCATTGACTTGTTAAACACTGTCAATTGTAGTAACTTGAGTTCATTACCTTAACATTCAGCGTTTATGTTTTATGAGTCAAGGTTCCAGCAGATGACTGATAGCACACACAAAGTGTTTCCTTTTCTCTACATCCTTACCAACACTTGCTATCTCTTGTTTTTTTTTATAATAGCCACTCTAACAGGTGTGAGATGATATCTCATTGCAGTTTTGATTTGCACTTCCCTGATGATCAGTGATGTTGAGCACCTTTTCATGTACCTTTTAAGCATTTGTATGTGTTATTTAGGAAATGTCTATTCAGTTCCTCTGCTTGTTTTTAAAATTAGATTGTTCGGTGTTTTTCTGTTATTGAGGCTTGTGAGTTCATTACATGTTTTGAATATTAACTCTGAATCAGATATACGATTTGCAAATATTTTTCCCATTCCACAGGTTGCCTTCTCATTTTGTTTATGATTTCCTGTGCTGTATAGAAGTTTTATAGTTTGATATGGTCCCACTTATTAATTTTTGCTTTTGTTGCCTTTGTTTTAGTGTCAAATCCAAAAAATAATTAGCAAGACTGATTTCAAAGCACTTACCCTCTGTTTTCTTCTAGGAGTTTTATGATTACAGGTCTTACATTCAAGTCTTTAACTCATTTTGAGTTGATTTTTGTGTATGATGTAAGATAGTTGTCCAGTTTCATTCTTTTGCACGTGACTATACATTTTTCCTGGCACTGCTATTAAATGTTTTCTCTATTGTATATACTTGGCTCTTTTGTCATAAATTAATTGACAATATATGCAGTGGTATATATACAGGCTATATGCTGCTCATTGCATGTTCCCCTTATACTTTGTAAAAGCCTCAGCTAGAGAATTTTCCTGATATGGTGAATAAATGCCTTCTTCCTTCAGGATCTGGGTCCTTGGTGATGCTGTCTTTATTATGTTAAAGCTGTTTTCCACTACTGAAGATTATTATGCAAAGGTGCTAAGGAATGGCCCAATGAATTCCTTGGGGTCTACATATAGTCCTTCTTGATCCCATTGAGTAGCAATAGCCACATATCTCCTTTATAAGCAGAAAATACCACATTAGTCAGTGTAGTGTTTACCTTCGTTGCCTATTTGTTCAGCAGCATCAAGAGACCAAAATAACCAGAAGTAGCTTCAGCTTTCATATTTATGATATCATGGCTGTGTTTCCTAGTGGAAGCCTTCCTCTCCTGGGCTCTGTGATCTCCACACATATGAACCCAGAGTCATGAGGAAGGGAAGTGAAAATCTCTTCTCTGTTTATTACATGCAATCATGAGAGATATCTTTCACAACTTTACATAAGTCCTGAACCCTTTGTTACTGGTTATGGGGACAAAGCCTAAAATATTGGCTGCTGGATTAAGGTACATATCACCTGTTGTAGATATGCTCCCCCACCTCACAAAATGATATTTCCCATGGTTTATTCTTTGGTAACCATTCAACAATTTTATGGAGCCAACTAATTCTGGGTGATAGAACAAATGATATTACCAGTGATTTCATGAGATTTATTTTATAGTGTAAGATGTGTGAATTATTCCAGTGTACAGATGTGATACTGTGTAGGATGTCATGCAGTGGATATTCTATAAGTTATTAAATAATGGTTCTGGGCAGAGAAAGCATATGTATAACTGGAATATGTATCTATTCTTGTAGGGAGAAATTGCGGCCCCGCAACCCCCCAAAGAAAAGCATACATTTTGTAAACCTGTTACCTGCTAGCAGGTCTTCCAGGGAATTATGTCATTTTAGGGCTCAAGGTTAGCCTTTGGTATTGGCATGCATTCTTCTCAGTAGTAACAGTAGCTAGACTAGTTACTACTGAGAAGAGTACTAGTTACTTGGTGAGAGAAATTTCATATTTTTGAATCTGTCCTCAGCCCCATTCTCTGGCACCATGAACACTTTATACATGAGTCTATTATGAAAGCACAGGGATGGCTGAAAAAGTGTTCTGATTAAAATCTGAAGAACTGTCTCCAGCAGTTCGTTATGTCCCCCATTAAAGTGATACCCTCTAGTGGGCATTTATGAAAGATATAAATATTTTTACACTCTGGTCTATTCTGAGAGATTCACCCATGTGTATTCCCTTTGTCACTAGTATTCCATGTCATCCTTACTGAGTTCCATTAACCAGTTATCCATGACCTATGAATCTGTAGATTTCAACCTCAGTCCTCAGTTGTCTTTTTCACACAAAGTGGACATCCATATAATACCAGGGTCTCTGACTACTAAGAAAATTTACCCTCACTGGAAATAACAGGCAGATCCTTGTGGGATAAAGATTCAGTAATTACAGTGAAATTCATTGTTTAAATAATTACTTAAGCAAGGAATAAAAATGTATGAGAAGTCTAGCAACCAATGTAAAAAATTTGTAAAACAACAAAAGAAATACAAATAAAAAGGAAATAAAAAATAGAAAAGTAAAATGCAGTTATTGAAAATATTTGCAAATGATGCATTACCTATAAAATGAAAGTGAATCAGTGAAAAAACTATAGATCTGATGAGAGAACTCCTTAATTAGGCATGATAAAAAATAAGTTTTCATGGGCACAGATGATACACAAAAACACTCACACAGAAAACAAACCTCTTTTATACACCAACAATTTATTATGCTGCTTAAATTCATGACTTTGGGGTTGGAAAGCTTGGGTTCATTCTTAACACTGCTACTTTAGGGTATTTGTTATTTCATTGTAAAAGAAGAGATGGGATTTCCCTGGCGGTCCAGTAGTTAAGACTCTGTGCTTCCACTGCAGGGGGCATGGGTTCTATCTCTGGTCAGGCACTAAGATCCCACATACCATGCAGTAGAGCAAAAAATTAATTAATTAATTAACTAAATTAAATAAATAATTACAAGAGGAGATAATAAAATTAGTATAAATCTCCAAATACTTGTGATGAACTACATAGAACAATCATTTTAACATTATGTATATTAAGTACTTATTTACTATAAATTTATTAAGACCAAAGAAATAACCTAAACAAAAGATTTAAAATATATCCCAAGATATTCATATTAATATTGTAATATATCAATAATCCTTAAATATGAGTGTGTTTAATACAATTCTGCTCAAAATCCTCTCTTTTTCCCTTAAGTTCCCTAAAAGATAAGCAAATGGCTTATTTATATCTTGGCAAAATAAAGTTATATTTCTATAAAACACAATTAAGTAAATTAATCCAAATATAAATAATATTAATATTTAAAAACTGTATTATATATGAATATCTGACATCTCTTATTCTGTAAGATATCAAATACTGTAAAGTATCACTATAAAACATAGAGTTGACCCTAAACAACATAGGGATTAGTGGTGATTACCACCGCACAATGGAAAATCCATGTATAACTTTATAGTCAGCCCTCTATATCTGTGGTTCCACATCCCTGGATTCAACCAAATGCAGATCATGTAGTACCGTAGTATGTATCTAGTGGGAAAAATCAGCATGTACGTGGACCCACATGGTTTAAACCCCTGGTTTTCAAGAATCAACTGTATATGTAAAATTAAATTTTATAAGATGTGAATAATTTTACTACATAAAATTTAAATACTTTTCTTATATTAAAAAATTAAAATCCCTTAAATGAAATAAAAAGTAACCTGGGAAAAATATTTGAATCATATAAATCTCCTAAACTAATAAAGTAATTAACATGAAAACAGCATTTCAAAAACAGTAAAAAGGTTGGCAAAGACAAACAACATACAGGCAACTCAGGAGAGAAGAAATATGCCTACACTAAAAATATATGCAAATTTTTGACAATGTTTGCAATGTTAACAATCATTAATAGGCATAAAATACAAATAAATATAAATGAAAAATTAGCTAGTATATATTGCCAATGAACTGGTGAAGATTTACCATGTTAAACTTCTAATCTTTAAAGATATACATATTCATAGGTTAGGCTTATAAACTGACATGTTTTCAAAGTGTATCTTGTCATTATGAATCAAAGTCTTTAAAATGTGTTACAAAGCAATTGCATATCTAGGAATTTACTGTATGGAAATTATAAAGGATATTAACACAGATTAGCTAATAGAATACTCAGTGCATAGTTTAAAATATTGCAAGACAGGAATCACCAATGGCTGTAATGTTCATACAATTTAGATAAGGAAAATATTCTATAGGAAAGTATATCAAAATACATAATATATATTCAATACACATTCACATATATCCTTTGTATTTATTATGAAAGTCAAATTCTTTACTCTGTGTATGTACATAATCTGATTAAAAATATATGCATGTGTATGCAAAGTATATGTACAAATATGTACAAAGATATATATCTATATACACAAAGATAAACATATATACACAACATTTTGTAAGGAGGAAAATATATTCATAACTTACCTAAGATATCAATCAGTAAAATTAAACTGAACTCATACCTTTAATACTATAAGAAAATAATGAAAAAAAAAACATTTAAATTGTTCCTATGTGAAAAGAAATTTAAAGTTAGGAAATAAAGTTAGAACACTAAAGAATCCAGAACATAAAATCAGATGGAATCTAGGTATTGATAAAGAAATGACTATATATATATATATATATATATATATATATATATCAAAAGCATATTGGGACCAAGATTACTCTACCCAGCAAGGATCTCACTCAGATTCGATGGAGAAACCAAAAGCTTTACAGACAAGCAAAAGCTAAGAGAATTCAGCACCACAAAACCAGCTCTACAACAAATGTTAAAAGAACTTCTCTAAGAGGGAAACACAAGAGAAGAAAAGAACCTACAAAACAAACCCAAAACAATTAAGAAAATGGTAGTAGGAGGAAGACTGGTTCAAGATGGCAGAGTAGAAGGACATGCTGTCACTCCCTCTTGTGAGAACACCAGAATCACAACTAACTGCTGAACAATCATCTACAGGAAGACACTGGAGCTCACCAAAAAACATACCTCACAACCAAAGACAAAAGAGAAGCCACAATGAGACAGTAGGAAGCATTCAATCACAATAAAATCAAATCTCATAACTGCTGGGTGGGTGACTCAAAAACTGGAGAACACTTATACCACGGAAGTCCACCCACTTGATTGATGGTTTTGAGCTCCATGTCAGGCTTCCAAACCTGGGGGTTTGGCAATGGGAGGAGGAAATCCTAGAGAATCAGACTTTGAAGGCTGGCAGGATTTGATTGCAGACTTCGACAGAACTGGGGGAAACAGTGACTCCACTCTTGGAAGGCACACACAAAGTAGTGTGCACATCAGGATCCAGGGGAAGGAGAAGTGACCCCATAGTGACTGAACCAGACCTACCTGCTAGTGTTGGAGGGTCTGCTGCAGAGGCAGGGGTGGATCTGTCTCACCGTTAGGACAAGGACACTGAGAGAAGAAGTTCTAGGAAGTACTCCTTGGTGTTAACCCTCCCAAAGTCTGCCATTAGCCCCACCAAAGAGGCTGGGTAGGCTTCAGTGTTGGGTCAACTCAGGCCAAACAACCAACAGGGAGGGGACCCGCCCCACCCATCAGCAGACAAGTGGATTAAAGTTTTACAGAGCTCTGCCCATCAGAACAACAGCCAGCTCTACCCACCACCAGTCATTCCCATCAGGAAACTTGCACAAGTCTCTTAGATAGACTCATCCACAAGAGGGCAGACAGCAGAAGCAAGAAGAATTACAATCCTGCAGCCTGTGGATCAAAAACCACATTCACAGGAAGATACACAAGTTGAAAAGGCAGAGGGCTATGTACCAGATGAAGGAAAAAGATAACACCACAGAAAAACAACTAAATGAAGTGGAAATAGGCAACCTTCCAGAAAAAGAATTCAAAATAATGATAGTGAAGGTGATCCAGGACTTCAGAAAAAGAATGGAGGCAAAGATCGAGAAGATGCAAGAAATGTTTAACAAAGATCTACAAGAATTAAAGAACAAAAAAACCCAGAGATCAACAATACAATAACTGAAATGAAAATTACACCAGAAGGAATCAATAGCAGGATAACAGAGGCAGAACAATGGATAAGTGACCTGGAAGACAGATGGTGGAATTCACTGTTGTGGAAGAGAATAAAGAAAAAAGAATGAAAAGAAATGAAGACAACTTAAGAGACCTCTGGGGAAACATTAAATGCAACAATATTCACATTATAAGGGTCCTAGAAGGAGAAGAGTGAGAGAAAGGACCTGAGAAAATATTTGAAGAGATTATAGTTGAAAAACTTCCCTAACATGGGAAAGGAAATAGCCACCCAAATCCAGGAAGCACAGTGAGTCCCATATAGGAAAAACCCAAGGAGAAACACGCTGAGACACATAGTAATCAAATTGGCAAAAATTAAAGACAAAGAAAAATTATTGAAAGCAACAAGGGAAAAATGACAAGTAACATTCAAGGGAACTCCCATAAGGTTAACAGCTGATTTCACAGCAGAAACTCTACAAGCCAGAAGAGAGTGGCATGATATATTTAAAGTGATGAAAGCAAAGAACCTACAACAAAGAATACTCTATCCAGCAAGAATCTCATTCAGATTTGCTGGAGAAATCAAAAGCTACACAGACAGGCAAAAGCTAAGAGTATTCAGCACCATCAAACCAGCTGTACAACAAATGCCAAAGGAACTACTCTAAGTGGGGAACACAAGAGAAGAAAAGGACCTTCAAAAAAAAAAAAACAAAACCAAAAGAATTAGAAAGGTGGTAATAGGAACATACATATCAATAATTACCTTAAAAGTGAATGGATTAAATGCTCCAACAAAAAGACACATGCTTGCTGAATGGATACAAAAAGAAGACCCATATATATGCTGTCTATAAGAGACTTGCTTCAGAACTAGGCATACATACAGACTGAAAGTGAGGGGATTGAAAAAGGTATTCCATGCAAATGGAAATCAAAAGAAAGCTGCAGTAGCAATACTCATATCAGATAAAATAGACTTTAAAATAAAGAATGTTACAAGAGACAAGGAAGGACACTACATAATGATCAAGGGATCAATCCAAGAAGAAGATATAAGTTATCAATATATATGCACCCAACATAGGAGCACCTCAATACATAAGGCAACTACTAACAGCTATAAAAGAGGAAATCAACAGTAACACAATAATAGTTGAGGACTTTTAACACCTCACTTACACCAATGGACAGATCATCCAAACAAAAAATTAATAAGGAAACAAAAGCTTTAAATGACACAATAGACCAGACAGATTTAACTGATATTTATAGGACATTCCATCCCAAAACAGCAGATTACACTTTATTCTCAGTGCGCATGGAACATTCTCCAGGATACATCACATCTTGGGTCACAAATCAAGCCTCAGTAAATTTAAGAAAATTGAAATAATGTCAAGCATGTTTCCTGACCACAGCTCTATGAGACTACAAATCAATTAGAGGGAAAAAAACCGTAAAGAACACAAACACATGGAGGCTAAACAATACATTACTAGATAACCAAGAGATCACTGAAGAAATCAAAGCAGAAATGAAAAAGTACCTAGAGACAAATAACAATGAAAACTTGACAATCCAAAACCTATGGGATGCGGCAAAAGCAGTTCTAAGAGGGAAGTTTATAGCTATACAAGCCTACCTCAAGAAACAAGAAAAATCTCAAATAAACGATCTAATCTTACACCTAAAGGAATTAGAGAAAGAGGAACAAACAAAACCCAAAGTTAGCAGAGGGAAAGAAATCATAAAATCAGAGCAGAAATAAATGAAAAAGAAACAGAGAAAACAATAGCAAAAATCAATAAAACTAAAAGCTGGTTCTTTGAGAATATAAACAACATCCATAACCCATTAGCCAGACTTATCAAGAAAAAGAGGAGGGGCTTCTGCCTGCCGATGCAGGGGACACGGGTTTGTGCCCTGGTCTGGGAGGATCCCACATGCCATGTAGCAGCTGGGCCCGTGAGCCATGGCTGCTGAGCCTGTGAGCCCGGAGCCTGTGCTCCGCAACGGGAGAGGCCACAACAGTGAGAGGCCCATGTACTGCAAAAAAAAAAAGAGGGAGAGGACTCAAATCAATAAAATTAGAAATGAAAAAGGAGGAGAAGTTACAACAGACACCACAGAAATACAAAACATCCGAAGAGACTACTACAAGCAACTCTATGCCAATAAAATGGACAACCTGGAAGAAATGGACAAATTCTTAGAAAGGTATAACTTTCCAAGATTGAACCAGGAAGAAATAGAAAATATGAACACACCAAGCACAGGTAATGAAGTTGAAACTGTGATTAAAAATCTTCCAACAAACAAAAGTCCAAGACCAGATGGCTTCACAGGTGAATTCTATCAAACATTTAGAGAAGAGCTAACACCCATCCTTCTTAAACTCTTCCAATAAGTTGCAGAGGAAAGAACACTCTCAAACTCATTCTATGAGGCTACCATCACCCTGATACCAAAACCGGACAAATATCCTACAAAAAAGAAAACTACAGACCAATATTACTGATGAATATAGATGCAAAAGTCCTCAACAAAATACTAGCAAACAAAATCCAACAACACATTAAAAGGATCATACACCGTGATCAAGTGGGATTTATCCCAGGGATGCAAGGATTCTTGAGTATATGCATATCAATCAACGTGATACACCATATGAACAAACTGAAGGGTAAAATCCATATGATCATCTCAATAGATGCAGAAAAAGCTTTCAACAAAATTCAACACCGATTTACGATAAAAACTCTCCAGAAAGTGGTCATAGAGGGAACCTACCTCAACATAATAAAGCCCATATATGAAAACCCCACAGCAAACATCATTCTCAATGGTGAAAAACTGAAACCATTTCCTCTAAGATCAGGAATAAGACAAGGAGGTCCACTCACACCACTATTATTTAACAGAGTTTTGGAAGTCCTAGCCATGTCAATCAGAAAAGAAAAAGAAATAAAATGAATACAAATCAGAAAAGAAGTAAAACTATCACTGTTTGCAGATGACATGACACTGTACATAGAGAATCCTAAACATGCCACCAGAAAACTACTAGAGCTAATCAGTGTGTTTGATAATGTCGCAGGATAGAAAATTAATGCACAGAAATCTCTTGCATTCCTATACACTAATAATGAAAAATCTGAAAGAGAAATTAAGGAAACACTCCCATCTACCATTGCAACAAAAAGAATAAATTACCTGGGAATAAACCTACCTAAGGAGACAAAATACCTGTATGCAGAAAACTATAAGATACTGATGAAAGAAATTAAAGATGATACCAACAGATGGAGAGATATACAATGCTCTTCGATTGGAAGAATCAATATTGTGAAAATGACTATACTACTCAAAGCAATCAACAGATTCAATGCAATCCCTATCAAATTACCAATAACATATTTTTACAGAGCTAGAACAAAAATCTTAAAATTTGTATGGAGATACAAAAGACCCTGAATAGCCAAAGCAGTCTTGAGGGAAAAAAAAACTGAGCTGGAGGAATCAGACTCCCTGACTTCAGACTATGCTACAAAGCTACAGTAATCAAGACACTATGGTACTGGCACAAAAACAGAAATATAGATCAATGGAACAAGATCAAAAGCCCAGAGATACACCCATGCACCTGTGGTCAACTAACCTATGACAAAGGAGGCAAGGATATACAATGGAGAAAAGACAGCCTCTTCAATAATTGGTGCTGGGAAAACTGGACTGCTGCATGTAAAAGAATGAAATTAGTACACTCCCTAACACCATACACAAAAATAAACTCAAAATGGATTCGAGACCTAAATGTAAGACCAGACACTCTAAAACTCTTAGAGGAAAACATAGGAAGAACACTTTTTGACATAAATCACAGCAAGATCTTTTTTGATCCACCTCCTAGAGTAATGGAAATAAAAACAAAAATAAATAGATGGGACCTAATGAAATTCAAAAGCTTTTGCACAGCAAAAGAAACCATAAACAGGATGAAAAGACAATCCTCAGAATGGGAGAAAATATTTGCAAATGAATCAATGGACAAAGGATTAATCTCCAAAATATATAAAGAGCTCGTGCAGCTCAATATTTAAAAAAAACAAACAACCCAATCCAATACTGGGCAGAAGACCTAAATAGACATTTCTTCAAAGAAGACATACAGATGGCCAAGAAGCCCATGAAAAGCTCCTCAACATCACTAATTATTAGAGAAATGCAAATCAAAACTACAATGTAGTATAATCTCACACCAGTTAGAATGAGCATCATCAGAGAATCTACAAAGAACAAATGCTGGAGCCGATGTGGAGAAAAGGAAACCCTCTTGCACTGCTGGTGGGAATGTAAATTCATAGAGCCACTATGGAAAACTGTATGGAAGTTCCTTAAAAACTAAAAATAGAATTACCATATTACCCAGCAATCCCACTACTGGGTATATAACCAGAGAAAACCATAATTCAGAAGGATACACGCACCCCAATGTTCATTGCAGCACTATTTACAATAGCCAGGTCATGGAAGCAACCTAAATGCCCATCGACAGATGAATGGAAAAATAAGATGTGGTACATATGTACAGTGGGACATTACTCAGCCATAAAAAGGAATGAAATTGGGTCATTTGTAGAGACATGGATGGATCTAGAGATTGTCATACAGAGTGAAGTAAGTCAGAAAGAGCAAAACAAATATCGTATATGAATGCATATATGTGCAACCTAGAAAAATGGTACGGATGAACCTGTTTGCAGGGCAGAAATTGAGACACAGACGTAGAGAACAAACGTATGGACACCAAGTTGGGAAAGCGGTGGGCATTGAAGGAGGTGGTGTGATGAATTGTTAGCTTGACATGTATACACTGATGTGTATAAAATGGGTGACTAATAAGAACCTGCTGTATAAAAAAAAAATTAATTTAATTTAAAAATAAAAAAATGCATATTGGTGTGCAACTGATTTATACTTTATGTATTTTTGAAATTTTCTTCAGTAAATCTGAAATACTTTAATTGAGGAAGCAGCAGAATATCTGATATTTCCAAAGAAATCTGCCATTTGTGCCAAAAACTGTCATTGGAACAAGCTCATTGGGTCAGATGCCTGTATTCTTTAATAAGAAACAAAAATAAATGCATTGACATTTTTACTCAAGAATTTGAAGAAAAACACCTAAAGAAGCTGATATGTATGCAAAGATTTATTATACTTATACACAACTTAAAGTATCTCCTTTAGATCACGGTTTATGTAGTGAACGTTTGGGAAGAGCATGAGATATTTTTTTTTTAATTGAGATAATTATAAACTTAAGATTGAATTCTAAGAATTCATTACAAATAATCTTATTGATCTAGGGAAATATTGCTATTATGATGTTATATGAAAAATCAGTCTATAAGACAAACCATAGGATATTTTAAAAATACATCGTATGTCTGTATGTATTTTAGTATAGTTAGAAATCTATGAAATTTTGTTACTCTTGATTGTGAGAATGCAGATGATGCTTATTTTCCATTACAATGTTACAATCACTTTGTAGATTTAACCCTTCACCATTGTATAAAGTAATTTATGAGAAGGTAACTGAAGGGTGGACAAAGGGATTTAGTTAAACGAATCAGTGTAATGGCCAATGCAAGGGATTCCCACATAATGACTATAGAATTTATATATCATATACATGAAAATTCAGATTATTACTTTAAAGGCATTATGCATGCAATAGGAAAAGATCGATGTAATAGGAAAGTATGTGCCAAATGATCATTGTTTTAACTATATGAAAAGCACTGAAAACAGAGAGGTGACTTTACCTAAGAATTGCTTCTACCTCATACACTGGAGAAATATTTCCCAGTAACCAGACTGGACTCAGGTATAATATGGATTATATTGAACTCTAGAATTTTAAAACAGAAAAGATTCTTTGTAACTATCAAAAAAGACTCCGCATTTTTTTTAAAAAACACACTTGAAACTTCAAATATATAATAACCTTTCAAAAAACTGAATTTTGACTTTAAAGAAGGGGATTAATTGAAAAATGCAATATTCTTTGCAACTGATGGACTTTGTGGATGAATGAATCCTAGAAACACTAGTACCAGGTAAAAGATAACAATTAGTGAGTGCTCACTGAGAACCAATCACAATACAAAACATTGTACATGGGTTGATTCATACTTCACAATTACTCTGTATTAAGTGCCATTTTAATCTTTATTATAAAATTGAGGATAAAGAGACAAAGGGAAGTTGTCATTTGCTCATATTTTCACAAGTAGTAAATGGTAGATCCAGATTTTAATCTAGACCTCCTGCTACTAAAGTAATATCTTTTCTATATAAAGTAAAATTTTTTTAGTAAATGAAACTGTACAAGCATATTAAGTTTATAACATCTTGTCAATTAACATAGGTACAACACATCCTTTTACAATCCATAATTGTGGAATTTTGATTTGATTTGAAAAGTTTCTCATGTAATAATTTAAAAAGTTCTCAGAATGTTTCTGTGTAAAATTCTAACATTAAAATTTACACCATGTCATTTTTCCTTTGTCCCTTTTTTCTAAATCAAACTTAAATAAGAGTGAACTTTAAGCTCTGTCTTCTGGTTAAACAAAGCCAAATGTCAACTCTAAAACAAGGACACTGACAAAAAATTTTAAGGTCTTTTTCATTCAGATATTTTAGAGCTCCCACTAAAATATAAAGAAAAGGAATCTGCTTAAAATCATTCTCCTGCACAAAACAACTTTAAGAGAAGAAATACTGTCTGATCAGAGAGACATCAGAATGTGCCTCTTGGATCACATTAAAACAAAACAAAACAAAACCCCACACAACATATTCTCTAAGTTTGGAATAAGTTCAGATAATTGAATGCCTGTCATTGAAAGAGCTTCTTAGTGTCAAGCCTGGCTGTTTGGGGGACTGTTCAGGGGGATCAAGCTGTGCTATGCATTGGGAGCCCTGCCAAATGAATGACATTTCCTGAGAACATAGGAAGAATTTTAAGGAGTTGCCTTGTCCTTCCTAAACAGTTGGGTTAAAGGGTATTTAAAAAGAAAAAGGCACAGTCAAACTGCTGGGGATACTAGAGGGAAACGCCAACAAATCCTTAAATTTAACTGAGCTGAAAATAAACTGTATGGCAAGAAGTAATAAATTACCAAGTTTTATATGTTTTGACTTTTGGTGTTATGTTTTTATTTGAAAGGAATCTAAATATTTTCTATCTTTTATGAATTTATATTTTAGAAAAACACATGAATAAATATTTTACATGGCAAAAGGGGTTGATTGGACTTGGTCTTATTCTCACCAAAAATATATAGAAATGCAGGGGAGAAAAATATTCTTTTAATTCTAAAAATAAAACAGTATTAGAAGAAACTCAAGTGATAATGCATTAGAGCTGTGATATCTGATTTGAAAGCTGAAATTTCACAATGGTGAGAGCAGGAGAAATTATCTTAAGCATAATCAAGGCAGAATCCCAACTGAACTCCTTGCATAAAATTGAGAGCCTCTGAGGAATTGATTCACTGAGTGCCAGAAGGGTAGAATAGAGAAAAGCATTATTAGAAGTCTTAAAGGATTATAATTATCTAGGTATCAAGAAAGATATGAGTCCTCATATGGAGTATACATGCTGAGTTTAAAGCAAGATATTTAAAAAGTAAAACTCATATTATCAAAGACAGAAATAATCACATATTATCAAAGACAAAGAGATAACAGTAACTAGAGACAATAAATGGATTATGTACAAAGCATGCTGATTTCATTGTCAGCAGAATTCTCATTATAAAAATGAAGAAAATATTTGTTGAACTAGAATTCTATACCTATACCTATAGAATTCTATACATATAGAATTCTATACGTATAGAATTCTATAGATCAGTTATCATACATGAATGAGGGTAATATAGAGATATCTAAAATTAAAGAAGGGGTATCACTCATGAGTTCTCACCAAATGAATTACAAAAGTATATAAATTTAGGAGGAAAGGTTGAGATGCAAGTAGTATGTTTAGCAAAGAGCTTAGTAAATTTTGGTAAATATAATTAATCACTGACTGAATAAAAATACAATCTTATTTAAAGTTGAAAACATAATGGACTTCAAATTCCACATAGAATAGCTAAAAGGAATTAAAATTGTTTTGGAGCATTCAAAAATTCCTGTGAATTTTTTTCAAAGGGAGATAAGAGATAATGATTACATTAGGACTTTGTGAAATCAAGTACACATGTTAAAACTGAGGTAGGTGGGTGGGGCTTCCCTTCCCTGGTGGCACAGTGGTTGAGAGTCAGCCTGCCGATGCAGGGGACACGGGTTCGTGCCCTGGTCCGGGAAGATCCCACATGCCACAGAGCAGCTGGGCCTGTGAGCCATGGCTGCTGAGCCTGCGCGTCCGGAGCCTGTGCTCTGCAACAGTAGAGGCCACAGCAGTGAGAGGCCCATGTACCGCAAAAGAAAAAAAAAAAAAAATTGAGGTGGCTGTTAAACAAGTATTATAGAAATGTGTACCTTTCAAAAAGTGGATAATGAATAGTTGATCAATAAAAGTCAAGGAAGAAAGGGAATAAAAATAGAAACTATGCAATAAATAAAAATTTTAAAATAGGACTTTGGAAATGTGATAACAAAATAAATAAATAAAAACTAAAAACCAGCTGAAAAACAAACAAAAAACAAAACAAGAAATCATGTCAAAATATCAAATTAAAATATGCAGAACATTACACAGGATAGATCACATCTTGGGTCACAAATCAAGCCTCAGAAAATGTAAGAAAATTAAAATCGTATCAAGCATCTTTTCTGACAACAACACTATGAGACTAGAAAAAAATTACATGAAAAAAACTGTAAAAAACACAAATACATCGAGGCTAAACAGTGCACTACTAAATAACCAAGAGATCACTGAAGAAATCAAAGAAGAAATAAAAAGAAAGAGAATATGTTTAGATTTAGGGAACAAACAAGCAAAGTATATTCTAATTTATAATTGATAAAATAATAAAAACAATGCTCTCCTTAGTGGGGGTTGGACTGTATGGAAATTTTAGAAAGAAACATAAACTGGGCTTGTAATCGTATTGTTATGCATAAAATTTTAAGGCCACAACATTTTTTGATTGGCGGTATAATTATGAAATTAATATCATGATTAAGTATTTTAAAAAACTGAACAAAGTCTTGGATATGTAAAATTCATTAGTTCTTGCAATAAACTAATATTAGTTGGGAACTTACTATTTGCCAGGTACTTGCTTTTTATTCTTAAATAGATAATGAATTTACTGTCAACTTTAATTCTCTCATCTTTTGAAGAATCAAACAGTAACATCTGTTGAACATTTAGAAAATACAAAATACAAAAGTTTCCATTAACACACATATAAAAAGTTATATAAAGTACTTATATTTGCAAATACATGCAGAAACGAAATGACTTTTTAAATCTTTGAAGTAATTTTCACTACGAAGCCTTTGAATTTAGAATCAACTTTTAATGGACAACAAACTCAACATAATAATTCTAATTTTGAAAATAACTTATCAATTATTTTGTCATTCCTGTGGTACACTGTGTTTATGTCAACTAAATCACATTAAAGAATTATGTATATGAGCAATCATTTTGTTATTCATAAGTTGTCACTTTGGAACTACGTTATTGAAGAATTAGCTATAATTGGGTTGTGCAGTTTAAGCAAGCAAAGGCCAACCTAAGAATGTGTCTGCTGATTGTTAGAGATTCAGAACACATTTTTTTTTTAACATCTTTAGTGGAGTATAATTACTTTATTTGTTGTGCTAGTTTCTGCTGTATAACAAAGTGAATCAGCTATACATATACATATATCCCCATATCGCCTCTCTCTTGCACCTCCTTCCCAACTTCCCTATCCCACCCCTCTAGGTGGTCACAAAGCACCAAGCTGATCTCCCTGTGCTATGTGGCTGCTTCCCACTAGGTATCTATTTTACATTTGGTAGTGTGTATAAGTCCATGCCACTCTCTCACTTCATCCCATCTTACCCTTCCCTCTCCTTGTGTCCCCAAGTACATTCTCTACATCTGCGTCTTTATTCCTCTACTGTCCCTAGGTTAGTAAAACCTTTTTTTTTTTTTACATTCATATATATGTGTTAGCATACAGTATTTGTCTCTTTCTGACTTACTTCACTCTGTATGACAGACTCTAGGTGCATCCACCTCACTACAAATAACTCAATTTCGTCTTTTTTATGGTGGAGTAATATTCCATTGTATATAAGTGCCATATCTTATTTATCCATTCATCTGTTGATGGACATTTAAGTTGCTTCCATGTTCTGGCTATTGTGAATAGAGCTGCAATGAACATTGTGGTACATGACTCTTTTTGAATTATGTTTTTCTCAGGGTATATGCCCAGTAGTGGGATTGCTGGGTCATATGATAGTTCTATTTTTAGTTTTTTAAGGAACCTCCATACTGTTCTCCACAGTGGCTGTATCAATTTACATTCCCACCAACAGTGCAAGAGGGTTCCCTTTTCTCCACACCCTCTCCAGCATTTACTGTTTGCAGAATTTTTGATGATGGTCATTCGTACTGGTGTGAGGTGATACCTCATTGTAGTTTTGATTTGCATTTCTCTAATGATTAGTGATGTTGAGCATCCTTTCATGTGTTTGTTGGCAATCTGTATATCTTCTTTGGAGAAATGTCTATTTAGGTCTTCTGCCCATTTTTGGATTGGGTTGTTTGTGTTTTTCATATTGAGTTGCATGTGTTGCTTGTAAATTTTGGAAATTAATCCTTTCTCAGTTGCTTCATTTGCAAATATTTTCTCCAATTCTGAGAATTGTCTTTTTGTCCTGTTTACGTTTTCCTTTGCTGTTCAAAAGCTTTTATGTTTCATTAGGTCCCATTGGTTTATTTTTGTTTTTATTTCCATTTCTCTAGGAAGTGGGTCAAAAAGGATCTTGCTGTGATTTATGTCATAGAGTGTCCTGACTATGTTTTAATCTAAGAGATTTACAGTGTCTGGCCTTATATTTACATCTTTAATCCATATTGAGTTTATTTTTGTGTATGGTGTTAGGAAGTATTCTAATTTCATTCTTTTACATGTGGCTGTCCAGTTTTCCCAGCACCAATTATTTAAGAGGCTGTCTTTTCTCCATTGTATACTCTTGCCTCCTTTATCCAAGACAAGGTGACCATATGTACATGGGTTTATCTCTCGGCTTTCTTTCCTGTTCCATTGATACTGTTTTTGTGCCAGTACCATACTGTCTTGATTATTGGACCTTTGTATTATAGCCAGAGGTGCAGGATCCTGATGTCCTCAGTTGCATTTTTCTTTCTCAAATTGCTTTGGCTATTTGGGGTCCTTTGTGTTTCCATTCAAATTGAGAAATTTTTGTTCTAGTTCTGTGAGAAAGGCCACTGGTAGTTTGATAGGGATTGCACTGAATCTGTAGATTGCTTTGGGTGGTATACTTATTTTCAAAATATTGATTCTTCTAATCCAAGAACATGGTATATCTCTCCATCTGTTTGTATCATCTTTAATTTCATTCATCAGTGTCTTATAGTTTTCTGCAGGTAGGTCTCCTTAGGTAGGTTTATTCCTATGTATTTTATTCTTTTTGTTGCAATGGTAAATGGGAGTGTTTTCTTGAATTCACTTTCAGATTTTTCATCATTAGTGTATAGGAATGCCAGAGATTTCTGTGCATTAATTTTGTATCCTGTTACTTTACCAAATTCATTGATAAGCTCTAGTAGTTTTCTGGTAGCATCTTTAGGATTCTGTATGTATAATATCATGTCATCAGCAAAGAGTGACAGCTTTACTTCTTTTCCAATTTGGATTCCTTTTATTTCTTTCTCTTCTCTGATCATTGTGGCTAAAACTTCTAAAACTATGTTGAATAATAGGGGTGAGAGTGGACAACCTTGTCTTGTTCCTTGTCACAGAGGAAATGGTTTCAGTTTTTCACCATTGAGAACGATGTTGGCTGTGGGTTTGTCATATATGGTCTGTATTATGTTGAGGTAAGTTCCCTCTATGCCTACTTTCTGGAGTGTTTTTATCATAAATCAGTGTTGAATTTTGTTCAAAGCTTTTTCTGCATCTATTGAGATTATCATATGGATTTTATCCTTCAATTTGTTAATATGGTGTATCACATTGATTGATTTACGTGTATTGAAGAATCCTTGAATTCCTGGGATAAACCCCACATGATCATGGTGTATGATCCTTTTAATGTGCTGTTGGATTCTGTTTACTAGTATTTTGTTGAGGATTTTTGCATCTATGTTCATCAGTGATATTCATCTATAGTTTTCTTTCTTTGTGACATCTTTGTCTGGTTTTGGTTATCAGGGTGATGGTGGCCTTGTACAATGAGTTTGGGAGTGTTCCTCCCTCTGCTATATTTTGGAAGAGTTTGAGAAGGATAATTGTTAGCACTTCTGTAAATGTTTGATAGAATTCACCTGTGAAGCCATCTGGTCTTGGGCTTTTGTTTGTTGGAAAATTGTTAATCAGCCTCAATTTCAGTGCTTCTGGTTGGTCTGTTTATATTTTCTCTTTCTTCCTGGTTCAGTCTAAGAAGGTTGTGCTTTTCTAAGAATTTATCCAATTCTTTCAGGTTGTCCATTTTATTGGGATATTGTTGATTTCAGTAATCTCTCATGATCCTTTGTATTTCTGCAGTGTCAGATGTTACTACTCCTTTTTCATTTCTAATTCTGTTGATGTAAGTCTTTTCCCTTTTTTTCTTGATGAGTCTGGCTAATGGTTGATCAAGTTTGTTTATCTTATAAAAGAGCCAGCTTTTAGCTTTATTGATCTTTGTTATTGTTCCCTTCTTTTCCATTTTTTTTCTGATCTGATCTTTATGATTTCTTTTCTTCTGCTAACTTTGGGGTTTTTTTGTTCTTCTTTCTCTAACTGCTTTAGTTGTGAGGTTAGGTTTTTTATTTTAGATGTTTCTTGTTTCTTGAGGTAGGATTGTTTTGCTATAAACTTCCCTCTTAGAAGTACGTTTGCTGCATCACATAGGTTTTGGGTTGTCGTGTTTTCATTGTCATTTGTTTCTAGGTATTTTGGATATCGTTTTTGATTTCTTCAGTGATCTCTTGGTTATTTAGTAGTGTACTCTTTAGCCTCCATGTATTTGTATTTTTTACAGATTTTTTCCTTTAATTGATATCTAGTCTCATAGCATTGTTGTTGGAAAAGATACTTGATACAATTTTAATTTTCTTAAGTTTACCAAGCTTGATTTGTGACCCAAGATATGACTTATCCTGGAAAATGTTCCATGAGCACTTGAGAAGAAAGTGTATTCTGTTGTTTTGGGATGGAATTCCCTATAAATATCAAGTAACTCCATCTTGTTTAATGTATAATTTAAAGCTTGTGTTTCCTTATTTATTTTTATTTTTGATGATCTCTCCATTGGTCAAACTGGGGTTTTAAAGTCCCCAACTATTATTGTGTTACTGTCGATTTTCCCTTTTATTGCTGTTAGCATTTCCCTTATGTATTGAAGTGCTCCTATGTTGGGTACATAAATATTTACAATTTTTATATCTTCTTCTTGGATTGATCTGTTGATCATTATGTAGTGTCCTTTTTTGTCTGTTGTAATAGTCTTTATTTTAAAGTCTATTTTGTGTGATATGAGAATTGCTACTCCAGCTTTCTTTGGATTTCCATTGCATGGAATATCTTTTTCCATCCCCTGACTTTCAGTCTGTATGTGTCCCTAGGTCTGATGTGGGTCTCTTTTAGACAGCATATATACGGGTCTTGTTTTTGTATCCATTCAGCCAGTCTATGTCTTTTGGTTGGAGCATTTAATCCATTTACATTTAAGGTAGTTATTGATATGTATGTTCATTTTCCCATTTTCTTAATGGTTTTGGGTTTGTTATTGTAGGTCTTTTCCTTCTCTTGTGTTTCTTGCCTAGAGAAGTTTCTTTAGCATTTGTTGTAAAGCTGGTTTGGTGGTGCTGCATTCTCTTAGCTTTTGCTTGTCTGTAAAGGTTTTGATTTCTCCATTGATTCTGAATGAGATACTCACTGCATAGAGTAATCTTGGTTGTAGATTTTCCCCTCTCCTCACTTAAAATATGTCTTGCTACTCCTTTCTGGCTTGCAGAGTTTCTGCTGAAAGACCAGCTGTTAACCTTATGGGTATTCCCTTGTACGTTATTTGTTGATTTTTCCCCTGCTGCTTTTAATATTTTTTCATTGTATGTAATTTTTAATAGTTTGATTAATATATATCCTGGTATGTTTCTCCTTGGATTTATCCTATATGGGACTCTGTGCTTCCTGGACTTGATTGACTCTATCCTTTCCCATATTATGGAAGTTTTCAACTATAACTCTTCAAATATTTTCTCAGTCCCTTTCTTTTGGTCTTCTTCTTCTGAGACCCCCAATAATGCAAATGTTGGTGCGTTTAATGTTGTCCCAGAAGTCTCTGAGACTGTCCTCAATTCTTTTCATTCTTTTTTTATAAATTCTGCTCTGCGGTAGTTATTTCCACTCTTTTATCTTCCAGATCACTTATTGGCTCTTCTGCCTCAGTTATTCTGCTATTGATTCCTTCTAGAGAATTTTTAATTTCATTTATTGTGCTGTTCATCATTTTTTGTTTGCTCTTTATTTCTTCTAGGTCCTTGTTAAACATTTCTTGTATTTTTTCCATTCTAGTTCCAAGATTTTGGATCATCTTTACTATTATTACTCTGAATTGTTTTTTAGGTAGACTGCCTATTTCCTCTTAATTTTTGGTCTAGTGGGGTTTTACTTTGTTCCTTCATCAGCTGTTGTTTCTCTGTCTTCTCACTTTGCTTAACTTACTGTATTTGCAGTTTTCTTTTCACAGGTTGCAGGTTCGAGGGTCCCATTGTTTTTGGTGTCTGCCCCCAGTGGCTAAGGTTGGTTCACTGGGTTGTGTAGTCTTCCTGGTGTAGGGGACTAATGCCTGTGTTCTGCTGGATGAGGCTGGATCTTGTCTTTCTGGTGGGCAGGACCATGTCCGATGGTGTGTTTTGGGGTGTCTGTGACCTTATTATTATTTTAGGCAGCCTCTCTGCTAATTGGTGGGGTTGTGTTCCTCTCTTGCTAGTTGTTTGGCACAGAGTGTCCAGCACTTTTGCTTTCTGGTCATTGAGTCGAGCTGGATCTTCACGTTGAGATGGAGATCTCTGGGAGAGCTTTAACCATTTGATGTTACATGGACCCTGGAGGTCTCTTGTGTACCAAAGTCCTGAACTCGGCTCTCCCAACTCAGAGACACAGGCCTGACACCTGCCTAGAGCACCAATACCCTGTCAGAACCATGGCTCAGAAGAAAAGGGAGAAAAAAAGAAAGAAAAAAAGAATAAAATAAACTTCCTAATAAAAAATAAAAAAATATTAAAAATTAAAAGAAATTTAAAAATACAGAAAAAGAAAGAAAGAAGAGAGCAGCCAAGCCAAAAAACAAATCCATCAATGATAACAAGTCTTAAAAATCTATGTAAACAAACAAAAAAACGGAGAGACAGAACCCTAGGACAAATGGTAAAAGCAAAGCTATATAGACAAAATCACACCTCAATTCTGGGATGATTCATTGTTTATTCAGGTATTCCACAGATGCAGAGTACATCAAGTTGATTGTGGATATTTAATCCACTGCTCCTAATGCTGCTGGGAGAAATTTCCCTTTCTCTTCTTTGTTCGCAAAGCTCCTGAGGTTCAGCTTTGGATTGGCCCCGCCTCCGTGTGTAGGTCTCTGGAGGGCATCTCTTCTTTGCTCAGACAGGATGGGGTTAAAGGAGCAGCTGATTCAGGGGCTCTGGCTCACTCAGACCGGAGGGAGGGGTACGGATGCAGGGCGAGCCTGTGGTGGCAGTGACTGGCATAACGTTGCAACAGCCTGAGGTGTACCGTGCGTTCTCCCGGCGAAGTTATCTCTGGATCATGGGACCCTGGCAGTGGCGGGCTGCACAGGCTCCTGGGAAGGGAGGTGTGGATAGTGACCTGTGCTTGCACGCAGGCTTCTTGATGGCTGCAGCAGCAGCCTTAGCATTTCATGCCCGTCTCTGCTGTCTGTGATGATAGCCGCGGCTCGCGCCCATCTCTGGAGCTCGTTTAGGTGGCACTCTGAATCCCCTCTCCTTGTGCACCCCTAAACAATGGTCTCTTGCCTCTTAGGCAGGTCCAGACTTTTTCCCGGACTCTCTCCCAGCTAGCTGTGGTGCACTAACCCCCTTCAGGCTGTGTTCACGCCACCAACCCCAGTCCTCTCCCTGCGCTCTGACTGAAGCCCAAGCCTCAGCTCCCAGCCCCGCCCGCCCCGGCGGGTGAGCAGACAAACCTCTCAGGCTGGTGAGTGCTGATTGGCACTGATCCTCTTTGCGGGAATCTCTCCACTTTGCCCTCCGCGCCCCTGTTGCTGCGCTCTCCTCTGCGGCTCCGAAACTTCCCCCCTCCACCACCCGCAGTCTCAGCCCGCGAAGGGGCTTCTATCGTGTGGAAACCTTTCATCCTTCACAGCTCCCTCCCACTGGTGCAGGTCCCGTCCCTATTCCTTTGTCTCTGTTTATTCATTTTTCTTTTGCCCTATCCAGGTATGTGGGGAGTTTCTTGCCTTTTGGGAAGTCTGAGGTCTTCTGCCAGTGTTCAGTAGGTGTTCTGTAGGAGTTGTTCCACATGTAGATGTATTTCTGATGTAATTGTGGGGTGGAAGGTGATCTCCATGTCTTACTCCTCTGCCATCTTGAAGGTCTCTGCAGAGCACATCTTGCCATAGGATCAGAGCTAAGCAAGAGATAAAGGCTTTGATTTCAAACATGGATATGTACTGCCCAAATCTTTGGGTGCCTTTCACATCATATTCTAGATATAGAGCATGCTATATTGGAAGGATGGAGGGGAATCTCCAAATTGATTATATCATACAGAAAAAATAAAGAAACTGTGCACATACATACACAAAATTCTTTATGTCTCCTTAAGAATTCTCTTAATCACCAGCTCTTGTTTCTCTCTTGTTACTTTCGTGTATTTATATGCTCTTCACAATTTCCTTAGTTGTCAGTCCTGTAATCTGACTTTTTATGAAGTTTGGATTCCCATTCCTTCCAGCAAATACATTTCAAACCTATTATGTAGCTGAAGCGTAAAACTGGTGGTGATAAATATGGATAATAACTTTTCTAAAGTAGTTGAATTCTGATGCCTAACCCTTATCACCACTACCCTCTCCTACTTCCCCACTTCTCCTTTTGGGTTAGGAATCAAGTGATTTGCTTCTTTATCTCACAGCCTTGCTTGTCAAGCATTGGTAGTAGCAATTTTCTGTTTTCTAGACTTCTGGAGACAGAATCAGTACTAAGGGAGGAGATGAAATACTTGGAGGGAAGCTGATGGGACTTGCAGTGGCAAATGGGAAGAATAGGGGCCTTGAATTCATTCATGTGGGGCAATGGATGCATGTTTGATTCTTTAAAATAGTTGTAGAGAAAAAAGAACTGTGTCAGGTGTTCATCCAGGCTAAATAAATTTTAGGTAAAAATTATAATAAACTATTATTATTATTAGGTAAAACCTTATAATAAACTTGTTATTGCTACTCTATACACAGTAGTTTCCTAGATCTTTACATGTTTATCAGTTTATTCCCTTTGATTCAAAATGAGAAGGAAACAACCCTCAACATGTTTCACAAATAATTATTGCCTTATACTCTCCCAGATTAATGATGTAGCACCCAGTGACACCTAACACATTTAAGTGTTTGGAGAAAATGCTTTGTCTTAAAAGTCATGTTGTAATTGGTTCTCCAACACCGTTTCTTTAATGCATCACTTGAAGGATCTTGTGCATATTTTCATATAAAAATATGAACACACATGAAAAGGAGTAGCATAAGAGATAAAATATGTTAGCTACTTCATTTGTTAATTTCAATATGTATACATATATACGTCTGTATATGTAAGGAGGTACTTTAATAATCATACCAAGACAGTAAGCATAAACCAGTATTGTCTCTGGCAAAACACAAGGTATGTGTGTACACACAAACATATCACAGTTTGCGCATACTAATGTGGATTTGTGCTAAGCCTTTCTGTTTTCATCTGGTTCTTGTGAGATCAACAATATGTATATGTTGGGTTTGGCATGTAGTCATTCCACAGAACGCTCATAAAAGTGTAACTCATAACTTGTCAGCACTGAGCTCATGTTCTTATAAACCTGGTAGTTAGACTGCCTAATTCAATATTCCTCAAGTAGTAATAGCTCAATAAAGCCAGAGATTTGAAAGTGTTTGTATTTATAGATTATGTAAATGAATAATATTACATAGTTGCCTGGGATTCTATTAAGTATGGTTTGATGTATGCCTCAAATAAACTTCTGCCTGTAAAAAAATAAATTGGGCACTAAACTAAAAACACATTTAGTAAATAGAATCAACTCTTTTTGCAATGCAGTATTTTCTTTTAAGCCACTTTTCTTTTTCATAACATTAGTTTATCAAGGACTAAATTGACATTAAATATTTGCAAGTTCAAAAGAGTAAGAACATCTGTTTGAACCTGTCTTTCTAGGAAGGACTAACTGAAATAGATTAGACTTGAACAGCTGGTCCTAAAAGATAAAGACCATTGGGGTCATTCAGAAGAAGGAGAGAGGGCATTTGTGATCAATATTACCAGTTGTTAAAAAATTTTCAGTCTCATGGTTTACATTTTTTTGAGTAAGTGATGGAAGATAAAAGATGCAAGAGCAAAATAATTCTATAAATACATATATATATATACATATAAATTTACCTAGAGGCTTAAGTTGTGATCAGTTCCACTGCTGAGTCTCAAATGCTTTTTCAGCTGAAAGTCATCTTCATATATATGTGTGAATGACCAGTTCTACTGCTGAATCCAAGAATAAAGATTTTTCACCTGTATCTTACACATATATGCACATACATATATTATACATATAGAAATTTGTGTGCACACATGTATGCATACCTATATTACACATAGGTGCATATGTATAGTGTACATATATGGACAGATATATACATATATATATGTGTAAATATATATATATATATTTATATATATATATACACACAATGGATAATCAGGCAAATAGAAAGTACAATTGCTCTCATTTTACTTTGAAGTACTCAGGGAATAATTTGACAAGTAGAATTGGCATTCAGACATTTAAATGAAGAATGACTCAGATCTAGTGTTTGTTTAAATCTGATAAAGAGCTCTTACTTGAAATTAATTATAGCTTTATTCTATCTGTTTGACCTCTAAAATGCCCTCAACTATATTGTGTCTGAGGCTATAATTAGAATAGGCTGTCAATTATTTGTAGATGGATAGATGGTGGATGAGAGGTTGAGTTAATTGATGGTTGATGGATACAAGAATCACTTTTTCTACCATCTCATGAAGAATTTATTAATACACTCTGACTTTTGTGAATACCAGTACACTTTGTAAACAGTCCTCCCTTGAGGCCTCTGCAGCTAGTTGTCTTCTTTATCTTAAGGAGTCTTCCTGGCCTGTCACAGTGGTACATATGGAGGAGGATAGCAATAACTTGTCTATTCAATTGATTTCACTTCCAGATTTGAGAGGTTATGACCTGGTGATTTGCATCAATTTGGTAAGATGTCTAAGCCAACTCTATAAAACTAGTGCTTTTTCAGTGTTTATTTTTTTCCAGTTTATTTGATCTTTATTTTACAAATGATACTGATTTGCTTCAGCATTCCTTCTTCCCCTTTTTGGGAAGTGTACATCTGCTTCTGACATCTGTCTTCTATCTCCCTTTGTAAATTATGAAGTGATGCCAACTCCTTTTATCAACAAATTACCCTTAGAACAATTTAGAGGCTATAATGATTCTTTGATTCTTTATGAATTTGCAAAATGACTCAGTGCTTATATTAGCTTTGTTTGTCCTTTCTTTTTCCATATTTAATATTTATAGTTGGCAGGCCCAGATGGTGTACTTTGTTATGTCCTGAAATGTTGCTGTTTTTTTCATTCCTTAATTACAGTAATGTCAGTCTGTAATATCCCCAGCCTCCATCTCTAGTTGACACTGTAGATTTCACATTTGTTGTATTATTTATTGAACTATATTTGACAATGTGAAATATACAGTAATCTTTTCCTAACGTTTCTGCTTTTTCATGTTTGTCTACATTGACCATTTGCCTTTGCTGTTTGATGATATCATCAATTTATTGTATTTCTTAAAGTTTTACAGATATTTTAGGTATCTAAAATATCCTCATAGTTGAGACAGTGAGGAATGAGAAAAAAAAAAAAACAATTTGAGGTTCATGGTAGCAACAGGCATTGTAGAAAAATATACAAGCCAATATTTTTTCATTTTTTGTGTCCCTGGAAGTTCCCTTCTTATGATTTGATAGAGAAAAAGTGCATAGCTTTATTTTATATTTTATAAAAGTATCTTTAAAAATTCATTTCATAAAACATATATTAATAGAACAAATTCATATGCTTAAAAGTACCATTGATTTCTTCTCTTAAACTTATTTAGTTTTCTTTTTAGACTTTGATCCAGATCACCTTCATGCTCAGATAATCAATGACAGATTCTTACAACTCATTTTCTTCAGAAGCTTCAATAAAATGTATAAGAAAGTCACATGTCAATCTCTTAAGGTCTTGCTTTTGAGTTACATACTAGATTTCCATAATAATTTTTTTATACTCCCACTCTGTTTAAATTTTGTAAATGTTAATTTAGAGATTATAATGTAAAGTATTTTCTTCTAATTAATTTAAACTTACCACATTAAGAACTACTTGGAAAACATCCTTTTTTTCATTTAAGTAGATATTTTTTTAAATCATATTTAAGCATTCTCTCAAAACTTCCCCAAGAGACAGACCTAGAAATAGAAACCTCCTATTCATATAACAGTCCTGCTCTGGGCAACAAAATCAGTACTTTACCCTTGGATTCAACATCAAACAAGATTACATAGATTTTTCAACTACTACACCTGACAGTGTCAGCCACATTTTAAAAATACATTTGTAACATCACTGGAGACTGCTTTTCTCACAGTTCAGTGAAAGCCCTGTACACATATCAGAGGGTGTTGATGCGACATTTTGTCTTTCATGTCTATTTTATCATTGCTTTTCTAATTTCAACTTATAACAAAGGATATACAGCATTCTAAAATATTACATTAGGGGATGGCTGGAATGATAAAATATTTCAAAATTGGCATATAACTTTACGTTTAATTTGGAATGTGTGAAGACAAAATATATTTTTTGTGCTTAAACAAGCAACACATATTATTGAACACCTTATATGCCAGGCAAAAAATTACAAACAGCTGCCTTATGACCATATTCTAATGTATACATATGTGTATGTACACATACATGAGCTGTGGCCTATGTCATATTTACAGGCACACACATCCATGCATTTAAGATATTTCACATGAAAGAAAAGACTTGGGGATTAATCATAAAGGTTGCTCTAACAAAACCAGAAGAGCTTTTTTTTTGTTTATTTTCATGATAACATCTGGCTACCAGTAAGCAGCTTTGACCTGCTCCTTTCCCTACCTTCCCTATATCCTTTCAGATTCTGTGGGAAAATAAACCTTTTACCCTTGATATTGTTGCTTAATTTATTAGCATATAATATTTGAAAAAAATTAAAGCTACTAATAGAATGTGCACATAGAAATGCTCATTTTCAGGTATTTTCTGCTCATTTCATGCCCCCTTTTCCAGAGTGCACAGATCTTCCTGTTTTGAGTTCCATTGGCTGCAGTTGCAATAAAACCACCAGGCAGGTTGGACAGGATCTCAAGATGTCTGTGCACCAGTTCCATCTGTTAAATAATCCTGTTTGTGCTTTATTGTCATTCTACCACACAAACAGCAATGTTTCTTTGGTAGTCAAATGATAGTTTTCACAACCATATTCTCATTTATTTTAAATCATTTTACTCTTTATGTGTTAGGATTTATGTGCTTCTCTTGCAAAAGACAGCATAAGTGTTCCAGAAGTGGTCTTGAAACATTTGTTTATTTGGTTGATTGTTTTCCCCAATTATGGACAAAAAAGAGGCTTACACTAAGCATATTCATCCTCAAGATACTTGTGTGTCTTGACACTCAAGAACTACTGTGCACTAGTGTGCTGTGCAGAAATATGAAGAGTTCAGAAAAGAAAACTCTCTCACACTTTCTCCAGCACCAACCTCGATGTCATTCACCATTTATTATAATATATTTGGGCTGCTAACTTCTTCTTAAGCCTGGCCTTTGTAGGCATTTTATTTTATAGTTCCTTGTTAGGTCTCTGAGGATTAAAAAATGAATCAGACCTAGTCCAAATTTCTAGAAACTCTCAGTGAAGAGAATGATATAGATGTAAAAACAGGCATTTGTGAGACACTATAAATAGCGAAAGATACAAACTCAGCATACTTACTTACCAAGCAAGACTACAAAACCCAGGTGACTTCAGCGTGAAGTAAGCAGGATCAGCTTTCATCTGACTAAAATTGCATGAGACTCCAAGTGAAAGGTGCCCTGCTGAGCCCGCCTCATTTTTTATGGCTCACTGAATCACTGAGCATAATAACATCATTGATGTTTTAAGCTCCTACATCTGAGATAGTAAGATACATACAGAATGTAAAAAAGCAAGTAATGAAATTGCGTGAGCGTTAGAAAATATGACTGAAAAAAATTATCATTCTCGTCTGTATTTGACAGGAAACGTTCCACGCATTAAAGCAGCATATACAATATCTTTTTCATCTTCAGAGCCTACACTGTTTATTTTTACTTCATTTCTCCTTTATATTTCCCAAAACATCCTTTCTATTCTTTTGTGACATTTAGCAACCAAGAATGTGCTCATGTTTCATTGTTGAAATTTTATCTCGTGTTTTTTTTTCTTTTTTCCCTTACAGTCTTCTGGTCTTCCAAATCAACCAGCCACCTCACCTGGGCACTCATAGTGTTTCATTCTCACCTCTAGTTACCATATAACTTTGTAACTATGCATTTACTCTAAAATGTGTCCTACTCTGTACTGTAGTGTACTTCTCCTGAATTCTGAAACTTACATAATAGGTGATCTATGAGTTAAATAGGAGATTAGGAAAAATGCTTAATGGAGAAAGTAAAGGAGGCCAGATGAAGTACAAAGAAGTAAGATCAACAAGACACAATTCTCCACAAAATATCTATTACTACTTACATTTTTAGTCTTGACATAAAATCAGGTACTTTTTCTTATACCCATAATGTCTAGTACTTTCCTGACTTACTGTCATATTTATAACCTTCACTCATCTTAGAATATCTTTTTGTCAAAACTCTATTGTTTTTTAAAGACCATTGATATTTTTACTGCTTTCCTACCATTTGTGTGTGTACTACACTCCCAGATCAATATAAGTTTTCATGTCATGTGAGAATTCTCAACACTGAGCAACTACTCCCAGCCCTTTGAAAAACACTCTTAGGGAACTTGTGGTCACATAATTATCTTAATGATGATTTTTCTAAGGGTAAATCATTAGATGTCTTTTTTTTCATTCCATTTTTCCATTTTTTCCTCCATGTTGCCTTTGTGCTAAATAAAATCATTTGCCATGTGCAATGGGAATAATTCCCTTATCTGAAAACATAACAACATTGGGCTGGAGGAAGAGAAAGAATGAAGAGAAGGTGTTAAGACTTACTGAGAACTAACTATGCACTAGGTACAGGTATTCCAGGGCCTTACTGTTTTAGATCATTTAATCCAACAAGAACTCTACTTTTATGTATTAATGTATGGACCACACCTGGCACATATTAGGTATTAGATAAGTGTAAGATTCCTTGCCCCCTCTTGGATTGAAAGATATAACTTATTTTGGCTTTCTTATGTATCAGGGGAAAAAACAGATCTTAATGTATCTTCATGCCATTTTAAATTATTTACATTGAAAATATTTTTCACCTCCTTGCTTGTTTTCTGTAATTCTTTAGATTTGTTTAAAATTATTTTTCACTCTTACTCCCTCCCTATGCTCGACCGATGAATTTATTCTGAAATATTAAAAATCATAACATTATATGCATTAATGTAGAATAGATGGCCTACTTTCATTTTGAACTTTCCATTAATGTTTAATAGATTGGTAGTGTGATTTTTAGGAGGCCTATTCAATCCATAAGTCATTTATCAGCCTTGGGAAACCATATTAATTCAGTAGCTCTTCCAGTAAAACAGTAACATCTACTCTACTTTCATTGAGTTAACTTCATTAAAATAAACTTTACTTGCCTGAAGTCAGGAAAATTTTTACTTGAATCTCAATACTTTTTCATCTTCTCTACCTCTGAGTTTTTAATAGACTACAGAAATTAAATATATCAAGAAATTAAGCTCCAAGCTCAGCACCCTTGTTCAGGTTTCATAAGAACTTCAATTTTAATACCACATTTGATCAGTTTAACAGGAGTTAAATCAAAGGTCACTATTTTTTAAATGTTTTTATTCCTTTATATTAAGACGTATCCTTTACATACTTTTATTCTGTAAACTTACCAATAATTTTAGAGGAATGCTGAGTACACCAAAAAGTGAATAAGATAATTTTTTAAGAAAAGGGAAGAGTTATAGAATAAATAGTTTATATTTAATATGTAGAAAATTCAGTATACAATAAATTTTCCAACACTGTCATTTCTATATTTTCATAGAAACCTAATAAAATACCTAACACTAAATATATAAATACATCATAGCAAGTGCTTCTATTATATTAAAATATTATAATTGTCCCCTTTCCTTTTGATATATAAAATATTTTTCTACATTTACTTATTCTTTGCTAACTTTTAAAGCAATATACATTTCCTGGATGCTCAAGTAGAAGCATTTAGTGCAATGTTACTTAAATATGTACACATAAAAGTAGAAATAAACTTTTAATGCTTATACCATTTATTCAACAACCAAACCAATGCAGTTTCAAATTAAAAATGAACAACACTATAAAACCAATAAAATATATTTTGAAACTATTTTGTTATTGTACTGTTTTGATGAAATTAATTACTACTCAAAATATGGATACAGTAGTGACCTCTGTTGCATAGGTTCATTTAACCTGGTTGTGCTAATACTGTTGCGTGTAGGGTGCTGGCTTAATTATTGCTCAATTTTTTCTGTTCAGTGTCTGAAAAAAACTCAATTTCTCCAAGGTTCCAAAACAATATTTGACCTTTACCTGGCAGGGATTCATTTGTGTGGTAAAAAGTTAATACCTTTTTATCATTACTTCATGATAAGTAGCACTCTTTGGCTAGAGATTAGAAACAAAAAGAAAACACTTGAAAAGTGATTAGAAAAACACATATACAGAGACACACACATGCACAGAAATGAAAACCCACTGTATATTTGATGGTAGTCAGCTAAATGTTCAAAGATACATATAGTGATATGCATGAGAAGCACACATACTTATTAAATTTTTATAAAATTAAATATTCAAGAATTTCTGGATTTCAGGGCAACTTATGTGGACTTCCAGATATCCATGAACTTAGGGAAACATGCATATCATCATCTCGCTAATTCTAATATTTGTTAACCATGGTGAATCTTGAGTTTATTTGTAGTTTTGAGCAAGACAGAAAAAGAAGAATAAATCATTGGAAACCCATGATTTTTGAATGAAATTGTGACGAGATAAAATATAATCTGAATTTATGTCACAAAAAATGTTCCTCACAGTGTTTGAAATTTGAGGGGATATATAAAAATCTGAGTCTGAAAACTAGCATTAACTAGATAATCAAGTTTTGAAATAAATCGTCATAATAGAAATGTTTAAAAATATAGCATTGAGAAAAAATATGCAGTAAACTCTGTGTGTGTGTTATGAGCATCTCTGATTTATATTGAATTTACTTTCGTGTCTCTGTCATCCTTAGTTTGTTGCTACATATCCTGAATTTTCTGACACAGCCTCAAATTCAAAAAAATATGTTCTCAAACAACATGTCCCAGTTGTATTTCTTGTTGTGGGATGTTTCAAGTATCTTTTATCACAACATCTTTTAGCAAAAAAATAAATAAATAAATATTCTTCCAACAAAGCATTTTAAATTTGTATTCATTCCGAAAAAAACTATGGCAGGTGATCTCTCTAAATCCTAAGGAAAAATCTAACCCAATAGATAAAAGATTATTTCAACCTGAATGCAGAACCTTCTCTGAGATTCAAGCAACTCACCAAGGCCCTGGGTTATATTCAGAGAACAGAAATGTAAGATGCAAACAGCTGAGAAAAAGAAAGCATGTCTGCCAAAAATGTCAAGTAAATAAATGATCCTATAAATCTTCCAGTATGCAAAATATTTTAATTACTAACACTACTAACAATAGTTCTTAAAAATAAAACTTAAATCAATCAAATTAACAATGACTAAAAGTAAATTATGTGTAGCTATATTGGCAGGTTTTATGTAATCAATTATATATTTTTAAATATATAAATTTATATATATACATATATGTAAACACACATTGGTATACACACATATTTTAAAATAAAGTTTTATCTCATTGTTATCCATTTTAACAAATATATCCATAAAAAGGGACTAAAAATAACAAATAAGATTTTCTTTAAAACAAATATATAAAAGGACATATTGAATTAAATTTTAAGTATTCATTTGAAGAAAAATTTTTCTCTTATAATTTACCTTATTTCCTGACTCCCTAAAGGAAGATGAAGATTTTATTTCTGATGACTGGCACTAAGAATAATATTCAAAATATTAGTCAACTGTCAGGACTTTGGGCACTGAAAAATCAAGTATACCTCTATAAACAACAATGTGTGCTAAACAGTGGGTACAGGTTAATATCAACTCTGCTTAATATAGGACATATAGTAAATGACACATATATTGCCGGAGTAAAACAAGTGAGCCATGAAAACAGAGGAGATGGCAAGCTTATGCTAAGTAGCTCTCAAGTTGGAAGAGAGAATGAAATTCATTATGTTTATTTCCCATGGCCATTGCTGGCCAAGAATTGATTAGAGTATTACAAAGAATGAAAAGCTATAGCACAGCCCACATGGAGTGGTGGTCTAGTACAAGAACTCTGTGAAGTTACACAAGTTACTCAACCTGTTTCCTCATATGCAAAATAGGGAAAATAAGTTGTTACCTGGGGACTTGTTTGGAAGATTTAATTACGGAATATACCTTTAAAAAATACTCAGAACAATACCTGGCACTTAATACATGCTAGATATTATTATTTCTGATGACAAGTAACCATAATTCTATGAACTGTGTTTCATAACATTCCATTAATTAGAGGTCTCAATTGAGAAATAAAATAAACCTTTAAACGAGGTCTTTTTCTTAAAGAGTCTTAAAGAGAAAAAAAGAGTCTTAAAGAGAAAAAATTCAAGCTAAACTTGATTTTAACATAGCTCACAGTAAACTTACATTGTAAATATAACTATATTTATTTTGCATAATAATTCTAAAGGAAGGTATGCTAAATTAAGCTCTTACATTATAAAAACAACAATCTTTACCATAGATATTCTCACTGCCTACTTGTATCATAAAGGTAACATATTCTACCTTCATAACTCTCCTGAAATGTGAGACCAGGGAATAAGTATTTAAGTAATTTAAGTAATAAGTATTGATGCCATATTTACTATAAAATATTTCTGAAGACAGGATTTAGGGCTGCTCCCCTGAGGCTATTTATTCATTATATAAAATTGCATGATCGGCTATGGATAATTTGTATTATATCAATTCTATATGTACTACAAGTTTTATGCTATGAAAGTGTATATTTCAGAAATGAAATACATACATATATCAGGATTTCATTGACCTTGACTTCATGTTATTTTATTTTGGAAGAAAATAATCACCTACATGTTTCCAAGAAGAGTTAATACAATGAGGCAGAAGCAGTACTATTCAGGAGGAATTAGATTCCAGATTATATTAATCACTCTCTACATCCTCTCAACTTTGTGACACAGAAATCAAGGACAAAAAATTAAGGCCAAGGATTGAAACAGAAACATTGTGCCAGAGTGATGACATTTATTTTCTGAAAACCGTTGTTATAATTCACTTTAAATCAAGCTAGGATTTAAACCTGTTTTAACTATAAGACACATCACTTTTTAAAACTACATTCCAAAATTATCTGACTTTTTGAAGAATATTCTTATGAAACAAATATGTTATCTGAACAAATAAATGAGCTAAATATAATTTTCTGTTTTGATTTGATCCTGCCAATAGAATAAGCATGGGGTAGTTGCTATTGAATAATATATTTTAATGGAAAATTTTAAGAAGTAGCATTGTTATATTCATCATGAAAGCTCATTTTGTGACTTAGAGGCATTTGTCACTTTAATATATGGTATCACGTGAAAATTACAGAATAATTTTCACTGTTAACATGTAAGCAAATCCCTGATTTTTGTAAAAATAACCTTTTGACAATTTCTGAAATGCTCATTCCCATACTATTAATATTACTTTTTTAAGGAGAACATATTTGTGAGTTAGTGGATCTGAGCTAAGAAAAAAAATATTATCCATACTGAGCACACTTCCCACCTTTACTCATGGGGGACCTCAACCAAATTGGGATTTCAGGTGCTAATAACAAATATTTCATATAAGGGTTAAACTAACCCAAATTATCATTGATTTTAGCATGAAATCAAATATAAATGTTTACCAGTTAAAGCAATATTATATAGAAATAATGATGGGATTTTTCCCATGTCATATTCAATGTAGGTTCTATTTATTATTTTCCCTTGTAACAACAGTGAAGGAAATTTTGTTGATCAAATTTCTTTCTCCTCAGTACAAAAGGAGTCATTAATGAATAAGTAGACATTTATTTCAAATATGGTGCCATTTCTACTACATGAACCCTAAGTTCATTTTAGTTTTTAATTCTCTCTTTCTGTGTCTTCCATTCTTTTGTTCTCTTTCCAATGCAGTTTGTTACAAAGATATTGGCATTCCCTCTCTGTTCATTATTTTCAAAATAAAATGACAACTTTGACTCTTCAAATTTCAATGACATAGATTTAGGGACTTAATATTGATATTATAGTCTCTGGAAATGAAAATATAACATAAACTTATTATAACAAAGTTTTAACAATAGAAAAAATATTTCTGAAAAAAAAATTAAATCACTGACCCCACTTTATATCTTTTCTTCTTCCTAAAAGGAAAAAGGGAATATAGGACTTTAATCACAAAAGTAAGATTGCTAAGTTTCACTTAGTGTCTGGAGAAATAGTCACTCTTTGTCTATTCTGAGGAGTAATCTTCTAGGACTTGAGCATTTTTTTAAAACCGCTTTTAAATAGCTGTAAATTTTTTTCGTGGATTAGAAATGCAGGAATTGTCACACATTTACACAGGGACACACAGACACACATAAGCAATATTCCAAAATGGTGTGTTTTAAATATAATAATTAACTTGATTATTTTATTTTGTGCAACCAGAAATATGGAGAAATAAAGATTCTAAAATCTAATGTGAACTCCTTATGTTTGTATAAATTACAAGCTTGTTACCCAGGTGACAGTGTCATCTATACTTGGTAAAGCAATTTAGATTCACTGTAATTTGTATAGCAGGGTCAATTTATTTGTTTGATATTCAAATGTGATGCTATGCTCAACTTGAAATACTATTTTTATATTTTCCCATCAGCCATTTCTGGCTGTGACTTCATTTTCTTGTACATAAGATTTAATTCTCCATTATTTAGTTTTAAATGAATAATTCATGTAGTTCAAAATTCCACTCACAAAAGCATAACCATATATGCATATAACTATATAATTATATAGTTATGCATATTATATAGTTTTACATACTTATAGAATATGAAAATAAAGATGAATAAAAGTCATTCATTATCTTTGACATATAAAATATAACTAAAAATAGCATTAACGATAAAATGATCCTCAATATATATAAATCCTGAAAGCAATAACTTCTTTTTGCCCTTTTCACTGCCTTTACAAGTCTGGAACATCTGGGGATTCAGCTGAAGAGCTAAGAAAGCTTTGAAAATCTCTGTTCATGCTAACACCTGATTTTTGACCTTGAGGTTCTCATCTGGTCTCCTATATGAATTCTGTAACACATCCAGAGTATATTACTAATATGATAGTATATTTGACATATCCTAATAAAAATAATATTAAAAATTAGTCCCTTAAAGTTAAATAACATGTTTCTGAAATATCTGCTAACACTGAAATAATGGAAGCCATTAAAATAATAGGTTACACAAGTTAGTTTTTTAGTTAATTCCTAGCAATAAAGTGCCATGTGTTTGTAAGTCATTCTAAGATAAGAAATTTACATAAAAATAAATATGTTCAAAGAAGAAATTCTAAAAAGAAAAATAGGAATTTGATATTTTCAAAACCATAACTACCTAAGTGTTTAATCACTATTTTTGATGGTATTTTCTTCCACAAATGGCCAAGCTCCCAAAATAAAAAGCAAAATAAAATATGCAGTGATATGAACAGTTGTGTCAGTTTTGCTTTTACAGATAAACTAAATCAGTTTTTATAGTTTGTAACTTTACAAAAAAGCTCAAAAAATAGTTTATCAATGAGTTCACTTAATTTCCCAATGGAATCACACATTTTCTCTACTTTGCTTACCTCAATTTATTTAATTTATTCATTTATATTTTTTATTAATTCCTTAAATTTGGTCTGAATTCAACAAGAGCAATTCCAATAAATTCTTCTCCTGAACTATCTTCTTAGTTCACATCTGTTTCCTTACATAATATTGTAGTCTAAAAATTCCCTAAGGACAAGATTTCAGGCATAATCAACTTAGATATTCAATGATTGATTCTCAAATGAATGGATATTACATAACTATTTTATATGACTTACTCATATAAGATATATTCAACCTGAGGTTCTTTGCCTTCTACACCAAGCTGCTCTGACTAGTATGTATTAAGAGGCATCATTAATCACCAAGTGGTTGCCTAGATACATGCTACACGTTGTCACAAAAAAGAATACTTTTAGACATATTCCTTTTCAGTTTGTCTGCTTTTAGCTGCTTTAGTTAAAACTGCATAAATAAAAATAAACTTTTCAAATGTTTATTTGAGTACATGAAAAACCATACAGAGTTCAAGAGTATCCTTGTATTATAGATTCCATTCTAAAGACAAAATTCTCAATCAGGTATTTTCTTTGATTTCATGGTAACTTCAACTCTTGCTATTAATGAAATGGTTTCCATTCCCAAATGTCTGTTTGTATGTTTTCTTTACATAGGTGAGTTTGTCTTCTTAATAGAGACTAGTTATACCAACATTAATTCTGAATATATTTATAGCTACTTTGAACTCTCTTGACATATAAACCCATAGGACTCTCACACTTAATCCAATATATCCAGAAGACTTACAAGGAGATTGACCTTTGTCCTGATAAAACTCTCTAAAATCTAGAACACTGTGCTACAAATGAACTAATGTTAATAAAATAATGAAAAGAAGCAAGTTTTAAGAACTAACCTGATGTGTTTGATTTTGGACAACCTGAGGTACCTGGAAATTTTCCATTTAGAAATATCGAACAGACTTTTAGAAATATGTTTAATTTTTTTTTAATGCTTCTGTTTACTAAATGCCCTCTGGTGGGTATTATTCTGTGATAAAAAAGATTCTCACACCTTGTTCCCAATCCAGTATGTCTATCACCTACCTTTTCCCCATATCTTCTCCTCAGTTTTGCTTGTTTCAGGGTCCTGTATAATACGTCAAGGCATTTTTCCTTTGCCCACAAGGCCAAGCTGTTGAGCAGGAGTTACACCAAAGTTCTGCCCAGTAGGAAGATTCCTTTTCACCACTGTCATTCAGGCTTACTCTTAAGTGGGACCGTAGCGTAGAAGATACATTTTCAGCTTGCCCCTGCATATTTGTTTTACCCTTTCATGAAAAAAGCCTGGCCTTTTTCTATCTATGTCAGCTGGTTTTAGGGAGTCCTTTATAAATCCATGAGAGAGCTGAAAACAATCAAGTGTGAGCAACTGTTTGTGCAGCTCCTTGTGCCATCTGAATCTGCCCAAGCCCAGTCTTATATGCACCATGCCAATTTTATAATGGATTTATATGCACCAAATGTGTGACTTACATTCCCAGACTCAAGATTGGCAATTTTAGCTATATGAGATCTAAGTCTTCTGCCTGCTCTTCAATTCCTGAGTTTATCCTCTGGGTCCAGGAGATAAATATCTCTATAGATACTGCCAAGGAGACTCTCCCACACTTTCCTTTACAGTTCTGATTAATCAGTCTGGGCTTGCTATTTCCCCCTAATTGGTTTATCAGTGATATTTAGCAACAATCCTTATAGTTACTATTTCCTCTATATCAAAAGCCAGAAACATTGCACCAGCTATTACACCTCCATCCCAGTACACCACAGATGAAAGTCTCAGCAGTCACAGTGATATAGCATTCCATTTGACATCAAAAATTTCACAAATTTAAATACTGCTAAGTGAGGTACTGACTCTGTCCTAAATCAAGTAATTACATGAATTTCTGTTTTGTGTTTGTCTTTAAGCTCTCAGAGAATCGGGAGAATAAATACATTCACTTATGACCTGGGGCTGATGATTTCATTTGGACATCTGTGTTTTGATGTTTAGATACAACTTTCTCAATGGTTATCAAGAAGAAATTTGAACATAAAGCATCTTTTCACATTATCATTGTAAACTAATATAAGTTTAATACATACATATGTAAAAAAGAAAAAGAACTTGGAAGTCTGGGACAAAATTTTAACTATAGTTAATTGGTTTATAGGAGTAAAATATCTAGAAATAATTGAATAGTTCATGTGATTTCTGCACTTAAATCTTTCTTTATATAACAGTACCGTTTCCATGGTAGTAAAAAACATAGATTTAATATTTTGAATTTTCTGGGGTTTTTTTTTCACCAACCTAACATACTATAACAGTTCATTTCTCATAAAAATAAATTCACAAAAAATAAAACACATTAAAATAAGGATTTTAACTCTGAGAGCTGTATTCTTGCTGGCACTTCAACATCAATGCAACATCACCGTAGTGATGTACTATCCTGATAAATCATTTCAGAGATACCATTGTGAAGTTATATTATGACTCACATATACATCATCATGGTCATGATGATGCTTTATTAGTATCATATATCACCCAAATGATGGGGCTTTGATGATGTAGAACTTCTCAGTAAAATAGTGATGACAAAAGTCATACCTCTTGGAGAAATGCCCCTGTAACTTTATTCCTGAAAAGTTTATAAATATGCCATCTTCCTTTTCTACTCTGTCTCAAAAATAGAAAGAATACGTGATTCTTTTGAGGCACAAAGCTGAATTTTGCAATGCAACATGCATGGGTTTTCTTATTAAGTTCTCCACATTGATTAACATGAACTTTCCCCATTCATTCTAAATTGAAATATTTTCCTGATTTTTCAACCAACAACAGACTTGCTTGTCTCATTATATCAATAAATTGAAAGGAATCTGTCACAGGCTATGTTATTACAAAGAAGAAAATGAAAATGCAGTGACTCAAACAATATAAAAATTTATTTATTCTGTTGTAGTGTAGGGATAACTCAGTATTCAAGGATACGTAAGTGGTTCTACTACATAATGTAATTTTGCATCCAGATAACTTGTAACTGTCCTGTTATTCTCTAGGGTATGTTCTTCATTTACATGACTAAAATTTTCTCACCAACAAGAGGCATGCTTTGCAGCCACAGGGAAGAGGAAAAGAGAGAGTACAGGGCAAGTATTTTCCTTTGAAAAAAGGAATACAGAATTTCACACCACTGGAGAATAGCCTACATGAAGTGATATAAATATATAGAACATAAAAATTTTTCTGCAAAGTTTATGTATTTCTATTATATAATTCATGAATCATATTACTTAGGTAAATTCACTTCATTAAGTAAGTTTATCAACAACACTTAGAATAATATATAAAAGTATTACCAGAATCCAAGAAACACAGTTATTACCACCTTAGCAAATATCATGTTTATCTTAAAATTGCTCAATATTGCCTTTCATATTCATCATTACATGACATACAGTACAAGTGAAATACTATATATGACCATAATTAAATAAATAATTCCCTAAAGCAATGATATTGCTATAATCATTTATGGCAGTATTATTCCTTCCCTCTTGCCTGCTGTGATTGCACCTTTATATAACTCTATTATTACACTTAATCCATAGTCTTATAAATGTTTACCCTATTTCCTCCTGGAATGTAATGTAATCTTTTGGAGTAGGCATTTTGTCTTGAGTGCTGTTATGACTTGCTCACAGTCCAGTGTCTGGCATAGGACTGATTCTCAATATTTGTTTCAAAGGATGTAGTTTTCAGAGTGTTGTCAATATTGACATTTAAAAACAAAACTATTGGGCTTCCCTGGTGGCACAGTGGTTAAGAATCCTCCTGCCAATGCAGGGGACACGGGTTCAAGCCCCTGGTCCGGGAAGATCCCACATGCTGTGGAGCAACTAAGCCTGTGCACCACAGCTATTGAGCCTGTGCTCTAGAGCCCATGAGCCACAACTACTGAGCCCACATACCACAACTACTGAAGCCTGCACTCCTAGACTTCGTGCTCCACAACAAGAGAAACCACCGCAATGAGAAGACCGTGCACTGCAACGAAGAGTGGACCCCGCTCACTGAACTAGAGAAAACCTGCATGAAGCAAAGAAGACCCAATACAGCCAAAAATAAATAAATTTATTAAAAAAAATTAAAAATAAAAAAACTATTAAATCATTCTTTTACCATAGCGATTTGACATACAACATTATCTATTTAAAATATATGCAAATAAACTCTTCCTTAACAGTAGGCAATTTTACATAATATTTTTCTTTTTAAGCATATATTTCCATTTCACTCATGTCACAGAATTTTTCTAGTTTAATATATTTTTGTATAAGAAGACTTTTATTGATGATAGTCATAGTTTTTTACAATGAAAATAGGCATATATATTGATATTTTCAACAATCTTATGATTATAGACAAATCAAATAAAGCCATAAATATTAAAAAAATCATTTATATTGAATTATTAATATTGTAGCTAATATAATGAAACAAAAAGTGCACTTTTGATAATTATTAGACCATAAATTCAACTTGAAACTCAATCTCTTAATGAGATTAATAAGCAATTTTTTTAAATCCATGGATTATTACCATTTTGTTAAAATGTGATGGGGTTTGTAATCAATTCTATTGCTGATTTTCATTTTTATAAGGAGGTGGAGCTTGTTAAAGAAAAGTTGTTGAATTCTTTATACTACTCCCAGATTATAATTCAGACAAAATAATGACATATTAAAATGATATAAAAACTGAAACCTCCATTAATTTTTCCTTCTTTATTAAAGACAGAAAATTAAAAATCAATTGATCTACAAAAGGATTTGTATCTACTCAGTTCAGAACTATGAACTTGGTTAATTTTATATCATAAAGTCTTTAGCAGGAGTAATAGTTATGCCTGTAATTTTTGTTGCCCAATTTAATCAGAAAGAGTTGTAGATATACTTTTTAAAAGTTAAGTTGTTTTTTTAAAAATTTTTATTGGAGTATAGCTGATTTACAATGTTGTGTTAGTTTCCATTATACAGGAAAGTGAATCAGCTATAGGTATACATATATACCCTCTTTTTGGATTTCCTTCCCATTTTGTCACCACAGAGCATTGAGTAGAGTTCCCTGTGCTATACAATAGGTTCTCATTAGTTCTCTGTTTTATACATATTATTAAGTGTATATATGTCAATCCCAATCTCCCAATTCATCCCACCCTCCTCCTCCCCACTTGATATCCATACCATTCTTCTCTACATCTGTGTCTCTATTTCTGCTCTAAATAAGATCATTTATATCAAATTTTTTTCAGATTCCACATATATGTGTTAATATATGATATTTGTTTTTGTCTTTCTTACTTACTTCACTAATTCCATCCACATCTCTACAAATGACCCAATTTCATTCCTTTTTATGTCTGAGTAATATTCCATTGTATATATGTATCACATCTTCTTATACATTCCTCTGTTGATTGGCATTTAGATTGTTTCCATGCCCTGGCTATTGTAAAGAGTGCTGCAATGAACATTGGGGTGCATGTGTCTTTTTAAATTATGGTTTTCTCTGGGTACATGCTCAGTAGTGGGGTTGCAATATGTCTATGTCAACACTTTATTTTTGGACAAAATATTTTTATATTCCTTAGATTTTTATGTAGTTTTGTCAGAATACCATATGTATATATTTACCTCATCCAGTGTATAGAATGAATATACCCATCATATGCTTACCACCTTAGCAAAATCAATGATCAATCTTGTACCAATTGGGCAAATCTGATTTACCTTCTGTCAAACAAAGAGGGACTTCATTTGTGAATTGGATGAAACTGTTTATATACAGGCCGTAAAATGTTATAAATACAATGAAAAATACATTCCACATTATGTTTTATAAGCTGTATTACTAATAGTAGTCAAATCATTGTAGACACAGGTCTAACACAGAATAAGTTTTATTAGTATGAATAAATGTTTCTTAATACTAAATTTTCAAAAACATTGTAATACATGGCTAAAATTATAAAATATTTATGAAATAATAATTAGGATATAAGACATACTACTTCAGTAATTACTTTAGGTATGAGTGTGTTGAAGTTTGGTAGCCTGCTTTAAAAATATTTAAAAGTCATGTGCAAATATTCACTTATAACTCCATTAGTTTCATTAGACATCATGATCAAATTCTTTCTATGAAGTTAGTGAAAGATGAAGGTCTATATTATTTAAAATGGATAGCTTTAGCAACTAACATTTGATTTTATAGTTTTGTTATTTGAAGTTAAAATATATCAAACATTTAGAAATAAAGTGAGAATAAATTGTAAATAGAATAAATATTACATGATTTGTGCAAATCGTTTGGAAGTACCTTTGTAAATAATGGACATAGAACACATAAGAAAGTGTATAAAATCTTTAATCTTGAGTCATGGCCAATATAACTCTAAAAAATATGATAGTTTTGAAAACATTTAGTTACTTTTAATTTGGTCAGTGCCACTAGAATTTCTTTTGCACTTTGAAGGTACTTTCTGTTTTAACATTTATAACTGAGAAGAGACTAGTTAAGAAGAATTTATTTATAAATTTGTGGAAGAAATAACACATGATTTTTAAAAAATCAATTTAAAAATCAATTTTTAAAAAATTACTTGAAAATATTTATGAAATGAAAGATCTAAAATCTCCCATTGCCCATTTTCTGTACAAAACCAAATTTAACAGTATACCAACAAAGCAAAATACCCTATTTTAACACCATGCTTATATAGAGAAATCCCAGAGTGGTTTACTGTGCCTCGATTAACCATAAAGAAAAATTTCCTTTGAAAATAATATTTCTTGTTTTACTTTTGTTTGCTTCCCTGAAAATTTTTATACATGGAGTAATATACCTTAATAAGATTGATGTCAGGTGAGAAGAATTTCTTTGATTTATAAAGTGACGTAGTCATTTTGCAAAAGAGAAGGTAGTAAAGGAATGTTAGCACACAGTAAATATGGATATGAACTATTTAGATTGTGATTTCTTTAAGATCATTAGTGCACTCTTCACTCTTAAATTTAGAAAATTTTGGTGTATCCCGCAGGGCTATGCCTACCTGTCTGAAGACCAATGTCTTAAGTAACCTGTATTTAACTTGATAGTGGTAGGGCTTCTCTGTTTGTTTTGGTTTTTAATTAATAATTCATTAACTATTTAATGAATTTACTTATATAGATTATTTGATTAATTTTACCTAGTTCTACTTATTTTCACAAAGTAGAAAACAAGCTTCATCTATATTTGAGCTTACAACAAGGTAAATTGATCTTGGCAAGAGAATGGCTGGGGCAAAGAAGATGAAATAGCACTATCTAGCACAACTGCTGATTAGTTTAGCTATTTTCCATTTGAAAATTCATCAAACCACCATTGGTTTTCTTAAATTCGGTTAAGGCAGGATGTCTTTTCTCTACATGTGATAGGGAAGGAATAAAAAGAACAAAATGGGTGTGAAATGCATCAAAAAATTATGCTGGAAAAGTAATTTTTCCCATTTTCTGCAGTTTTAAAAATCTTTAGTGTCTTTACAAAGTTAGTGAGTATTAGAGTCACCTGAAGACACAATCTTAAAAAGCCCTTTTCTTCATTGAAATAAGAATATTTAAAATTTTTTTAATTCTTAGTTTATTTATTTATTTTTGCACCATCCAGGGTAAAGATTGAAGTATAGGGAATATATATTTAAGTCTACATTTAATAACAATTATCAAAGTAAAAGATTCTAAGTCTTCTCTACAAAATATGTAACCTAGGAAAAAACTATTTTAAATAATCAGCAACTTTTAAAATTGTGAATGATGACGGCATAAAATAATTCCATAAACATTGTCATACGTTTATAAATATATATGTGTAGTTTTGGTATGGCTTACATGTTATTGGCATGAAACATTTAAAACAGTACCTGTGCTTAATAGTCTACAAAGCCAAGCTAATTTCTTAAAAACTTGTGTCAAAGGGGTTATATCTTTAAAAACCCTTATTTTGGTTGTGTGTGTGGGGTTCTCTCTAATGTAAAATGTTTAGAAATCAAGATCTTATCAAAATAAATAATTATCCCAATTTGTTCATTGAATTAGGCCAGCTAAAATCCATCTTCCATTTGGATTGACATTGTACTGATTGATTATAATTCTAATTTAAGAACAGATTATTCATACAGGAACCACATGTTGGCCTAGCTTTATACAGTATTCAAAGACCTCACTCAAAACTCAGGATACTATCTACTTGTTGAGTCTATACTGCATCATCTTTCTGATATCATGACTTCATGTATGTCTATGCTTTTGAAATATGTACATACAGTTTTATTGTAAAATATCTTGACTATAAGATGTGCTATGCTATCAATATGGTAATAAAAATATACAGGTGGCCTGACATAATGAACTGGGCTAGATTGTCAAATCACACTTCACACTAGAAAGATTCACTGGTGAGACCTCCCTGGTGGAGCAGTGGTTAAGAATCCACCTGCCAATGTAGGGGACGGGTTCAAGCCCTGGTCCAGGAAGATCCCACATGCCGAGGAGCGACTAAGCCTGTGTGACCCAATTACTGAGCCTGCGCTTAGAGCCCAGGGGCCACAACTACTGAAGCTGTGTGCCACAACTACTGAAGCCCACTTGCCTAGAGCCTGTGCTCCACAATAAGAGAAGCCACTGCAATGAGAAACCCACGCACCACAACGAAGAGTAGCCCCCACTCACTACAACTACAGAAAGTCCGTGCACAGCAATGAAGACCCAACACACCCCAAAATAAATAAATAAATTTATTTAAAAAAAAAGATTCAGTAGTAATTTAAAAAATGGCCAGCCAGTCTTATACTGAATAGCTACAATTCACAATTTATTTCCATAAATTAAGAGTCAGTATTATAGTAAATAAATGTTTTGGTCAGGTATGAATATGTTGTAATACAAAATATTTTCTTCTTTCAGCCATTTTAAATTATAAACCTAGACAAAAATAATTCAATAAAATGGTTTGCAATTTAAGTTGACCTCTGAGTGAATTTGTTATGCAGACCAAAAGAAAAAGAAATACATTACAATAGACACGTTCAAAATACCTACATAATAGCAAGGCCCTAAAATGTAAGGAGTATTATTGTTTATTTGCTATCAAAAAAGTAGGATTATATGAAATATTGGAATTTTATTTCCAAGTCTAGAATTTGACGGTAGTTAAGTACACTTATGTTGTCAGCTGCCTCCTATTGACAGTGTGATTTTATTTGCTCCATGAAATAACAGCACAAATTTACTATTGCTCCTTTTTTTTAATAACACACATAGAAAAAAAATGACACATTTACTCAAGGCCAACCAGAATTATTTCAACCTATCAAAATTGATGGGAGGGCTTCACTGCCAAAGTCAGTACTGGGTTTTCACAATTCATTGCAGACAATCTGCCACCCTTATTATGATAAGAGGCTAAAAGAGTCATAATCAGAGAAGAAAGCCAAATTAATTCTTGTAATTATCATTGAATTATTTATCCTGCTATAGGATTATTATTATTAGTGTCATTTGACACTTCTCTCTCATTTTATTAAACACAACTGTGAGTAATTTCTCTACATAATCTCTCTCTCTACCTAATATCAATCTGATTGACTAGCTGGAAATACTCATGGAAATATTCATGCCATACACATAAATGCTGTATTATGGTGCTATTGATACAGTACATGCCACTACCAGATCCTTTAGTTCTTTGAGGATGAGAGAATAAATTAATTATAATTTCCTGGATTATCTTCAGTACAACTTGAAAATGTATTATACTCTTAGAGTCCACAAGTAGTAGTATTTTTACCGTATAAAACCAGCAATTGCACTGTTTTTTTTTGTTTGTTTGTTTGTTTTCCATACGCGGGCCTCTCACTATTGTGGTCTCTCCCGTTGCGGAGCACAGGCCCCGGACGCGCAGGCTCAGCGGCCATGGCTCACGGGCACAGCCGCTCCACTGCATGTGGGATCTTCCCGGACCGGGGCACGAACCCGTGTCTCCTGCATCGGCAGGCGGACTCTCAGTCACTGCGCCACCAGGGAAGCCCAGCAATTGCACTTTGATTTTCACAACAAAACTAAAAATGTAAGCACACATGAATTTGGATAATTTTTCTATTAGTCTGCCCAAACTCTGGAATCCTATTCTTTAGGTTAATATACATCAAAGTTTCGGATTAAACAATGAACTATATTATACCTAGATACTTGGTTTAGTATTCCGAGAACCAATATACAACTCATTTCTTATATCGTTACATTGCCTTGCACAGATCTATGCTTTAATGATCTTAACATTTTAAAATAATTAATGTTATTAATCCTGAGTAGAAAAAAATTGTCTCTAAGAGCACTTTCAGAACTTGATATCTCTTTTGGCTCAGTTTCCCCAGACAACAAAGACTCGGACAAGAATTTGAGTAGAGATAGTTTATTTGGACAATTAACCAAGGTAGAATACGTGAGAGAATGGGGGCAATGAGACAGAAGAGGCACATTCTTCATTAAGGTACCTGCTAATGTAATTGCTATGGACCATGAAGGCTTGTTTCCATTGGAATCTCCTGAGAAACCTCTCTAAATCGTCCTCAGGAAGGTCTGGAAGCTAGCACATTTGTCAGTGGTTTATATATCCTCTTTGCTGTCCTCTGAGGATAGCAACTATTCTGCACTTTTGGGCAGTGCTTAAGTTCAGTCTGAGCAAACTCATGTGGGCTGTGCTTGAGAAACTCTAAGATGAAAGATAAAACAAGAGGTACTATCAGTGTTAAGTGTAATTTTCCATGGAACTGTCCACCACAGGTGTAGCTAAATTCAGAGGTTTGGACTTGACATCTGAAGTATTTGTGGTGGAATCGTTTTAAGTTAATCATTGTTTTAAGAGATGAAACTTCTGTATAAATCTATAAATATAACAATGAAACACACTTTATTCAAATATTTTATAGCAACTGTGCAGAAAATGCATTAATTGAGTTAGTATTTAAAATTAGGAAACTGCAAGAATCCTTGCCAGTCTTTTGTAGCAAAGGAAATTATATGATTGATCACTTAACAAACTGTAAGAAGTAGATCTCAGATTGAGATATTCTTTAATGAATATATGCCTGAATGTTTTTAAAGATTTGCTAAAGATTCAGTGATGCTTATGCAGGAATTTTAAACTTTTTCTAAATAACTATTAGATCTGATTACATAATCTCAGTAAGGAAAACAAAGTATAAATCCACAAGGACATAGAGTATGAGAGAAAACAATAATGGATAAGAGGAATCAACGCATTTGAGGAAAATGGGAATTGAACTATGTAGTGGTTATTGAATTTTTAGACAGAGAAAGAACAAAACCTTAGCTCATAAGGAGAGAAACATAAAACAAACCATGATATGATACAGAATCTCGGAAAAGCCAGAAACTTGGGATGGAGGAGAGGAGAAAGTGAATCAGGTAGTCTGGGATGAAGGGAGTCAGAAAGTCAGGTAAATATAGCTTGATAAATATCATGCAGTGCAATTAAATGCACAGATTTCTCTTCTTTAACTTATGCAGGGAATAGAGTATTCTTCCTCTTGCCCTTCAGGACACCAGAGGTTTATTATTTCAGGGTAAAAGCCTGGAAAGCTCAGGAGTCATCACTCAATCACAGTTGAGAGTAGGTATTTCACTTAGGATTTACATTTTGCAGCATGTAATGTAGACTGACCATAGCAGTTTAACCATATTTTCTCATTTAGCAAGAAGACTGGAGGTAATGATTTCTGGTGTTTGTTCAGAGGCTTAAAGAAGTCAAATATAATGTTGGAGATTTTCCTGGCTCTTTACTTGTGGTTGCAAACATGGCTGCTGGAGTTCTACTCTGAAGCCTACATTTCTGGCAAAATATTGGAGCATTATATTTTGTATTGACTAATATGTGTCATATGACTACACTCTAACTAGAAAGGATGCAGGAAAACATTTGGTGTTTTTTTAAGCTTGCCTATTGTCAACCCCCAATGGGTTCTGATATTAAGGAAAAACAGTGATAGATACTGGCTTGGCTACTATCAACACGTGCCAGCCTTTCTTTAGACAGCCAACATCTAAATTAGGAGATTGGGGCTGACATATACACACTACTATATATAAAATAGATAACTAATAAGGCCTTACTGTATAGCACAGGGAACTCTACACAATACTCTGTAATGAACTATATGGGAAAATAATCTAAAAAAGAGTGGATATATGTATTTGTATAACTGATTCACCTTACTGTACACCTGAAACTAACAAACACAACATTGTAAATCAACTATACTCCAATAAAAAATTTTTAAGAAAGAACATACACAATGCGATTTCAAGTTATTATACCAGGCTAAAATTACAATGGATTTTAATTACCTCCGTATGAACAAAATGCACTTCCTTGTGACTTATAAAATAGGAGATAATCTACCTGCCACTAATACACCCAGGTATGATTGTGGAAGAAACACAGGAAAAAATATTACAATATTTATTCAGAAAGGGGAACATCAGAAATTCCTATCAATTGCTGTTGATAATAGTTTTCAAATCATGCTGATTTCTTTGCTCATTAACCAGAATATACGGCAACCACAGCTCTTACTGCTGAGAGATTCTCTCTTTCTGTTACACTTGAATACTACAGCTCAAGTGTGCATTAGAGAGGATGCCTTTCCTTGGAGTGACACTATTTTTACAAACACATTACTATTGAAAGGTGTTTAGGGGCATCAGATTGCTTTAAGAATTTGCTTATTGGGTGTCAGTGTTTAATTATGTTGGAGGAAGTTTTGATTTCTACAAAAATAATAGAATTTCATCTTATTTTCGTTGGCTAATTTCCATGTGCTAACAATCAAAGCCAGTGATCTTGTCTGGTAGAACTCTTAAAATGTAAATGATTCTCCCCCTTCCCCTCCTTGCCCCCCCACTTTAAAAAAAGACTAAGAGCCTCATGTTCTACTCATGTTGCTTTAAGGCAATTGAAAAATTAAGCTGTAATGGATCTGTAACACCCTTTAAGACCAGCTTATTTTAATGTGCAATTACTCTTTTATTTTCTTCCATGTCTGTCAATTCCAGTTCAAGTTCACTCTTTTCTTTTTAGATAGTGGAAAAAGTGGCAAGATATACCAAACACATGCCTAATGTTCTACATGTTTCCTACCACTCCCCTACCCAAAGTGTTAGCAGCAGTATGTTATCTAGGCTGGCTTCTGTGAATGAACTTGGGAATGGTTGCAACTGCTTTTTGTGGTTACGCTAAGGTATATTTTGTTCTCCATAAAGTTAAATACACAATTATTATGCAAATATAAAATACTCAAGTGTCAAGGATTTTTACTCAAAAATAAATTAATAAGAGAACCAGTTAGATGTTAAAACTAGTTCACATGAGAATTTGAATTACAGACACTATATTCTCTAGTGGAAAATAACTCACTTGCATTATTATTAATAGGAATCATCTGCATTACCATCAATTTACTACATTTTATCTTTTTCCCCTACAGAGTTGTAAATAATTTTGTCAGTGGCGAGCCAATAAACAGTGCAACTTGTATAGAATCAGATAATCATCAGAGATTCTGCTAGGCAATGCCCAGGACTCCATGCAGAGGACACCTAGCAATTTCTTTTGCCCAAAGATTGGATTTTTTTCTCATAGTTCTTACCCATTTTCCAAAACTAGTCCTTCAGTTTATCCTTTAAGTCTATGAGCAACCTTCTGTCCCACTGGTTTGTTAATTCTGTGAATGTTTCCCAGATTAATTTGCCAGAGCTTTTCCTCTTATTGATGTCTCAGAATCTTAACTGGTTAAGACAATTTTTTTTAAACATTTTCAAGTCTCTCTGTTATCATCTCTATATTGTAAATAATTCATGAAGGCAGCCTTCTGACAAAAAGACACAGTAGCCGGTTACTAGTAGAAAAAGCACATTTGAATATGTTAAACATGAAAATGGTAAAGGGGACTGAGAAAATATGGCAAAACATTGGAATCAGGTGTTAAAATATTAAATTATATATATAAATATACCTAATTTCTAATAATGGTTATGCTATATAATTGAGGTGCTTCTCATGAACCACACATTTCTCTAACTTCATTACCTCTGCCAATTAAATTAATTCTCATTAAAAAACTGTAAGTATATTATATTGTGAGACTATGATCAGCATTTTCCAGATGAGAAATCTGAAATTTAGAAAAATATCTCTGTTTAAGTCCCATGTACAATATCTGGCATGAACAGAAGGATATACTATCACCACTGAGGCAGATAATTAAGATTACTTATAATGATATTCCTTACTGTTCAGAGTTTTTAAAAAGTTTGTCATAAATTCAGATTCTTTTAAAATATATACCTGATTTTTTTTTTGTATAAAGATAGAATGTACTGAAAAGTAGGAAAAAAGTGACATATCGGTGCTACCAACTAGTGACTATAACATCATCACCTTATGTATGAACAATGAAACAACATGTATCATTGAGAAAAAAATTCAATAATGCTGAAGTCTAGAGAAAATTCTAGGATTTTGATTCTTGACAGAATCAAGAATTATTGATTAATAATAATTTGATACTGGTATTCCTAAATTAGGAATAAAAATAAAATTCTGGTATTCCTAAATTAGGTTAGAATGTATTTATAATACTAAAAATTTATGGTCTCTCTTTCTGTGTTTGCCATATAATTAGTTGTTTAACTTCCTTGCATTTTCAACAAAATACACCCTGATTTACTATGTATATATTCAGGAGTGTTGGCTTATATTTTGGCTGATGTGTTTTTTTTAAGTTTTTTAAATAAATTCCTCTAAAAACAGTATGATTTGCAGGCTTACTAGCTGAAAAATGGTGTACTACATGGAGAGTGTGAGCTAAAATTTCACTTTCAGGAAGATAGAGTAATAGGAATATCTGTTTTTCTTCTCATTTGGTCAAAAGGATGTTTAAAGTTAGTTCTACAATAAATTTAAATACAATACAGTTTGTAGCTATGTTTAAGTATTCAGTCTCTTGTGTCAACATTTTGGCTCAAGCTCTTATGAACACTGTTGTTTATTACAAGTTATTAAACCTTTCTAAGTCTCAACATCATTGCTAAAATGAAGAATGATAGTTTCTAAATCAGAGGATTGTTGTGAGAGTTAAGTAAGATGATGAATTCAAAGGACTAAGTATAATGTATATTGTAAGCTCTCAATAAATGATTATATCACCATTTTATAAACAATATTCCTAGCAGACAACATGGCTTTAAAATATTCACTTTGTAACAACGCTGATTTCTTTCACCTAGCCAATACTTACATTGGTCTTTATCCCTCCCCTGCTTTATCCCTTTCTAATACTGGTAAAGATGTTAGTTAGGCTCTTTATAGGTTATGAGGAAAAACTTGTAATAAATCTTGTTAGTTTTCACCAGCAATGTGACCACCTAGAGGACAGAAAAACCCACTGATGTAGGCTTTATCCCATAAGTTGTAAATACATGAATAATTTTGAATGACCTATCTTGACGTCTTGTATGATGATAATAAATGCAGGGTGATTTATTGGAATAAATGTTATTATCACACTCTAGTTCCAAGTACTTGGAATTGTAAAATAGATTACTGAATGTGGTATTACTGAGAACTGCCCTCAGTTTGAAATCATAGTGTACTGACCTGGGAGGCAAAGTAAATTTGGGATTATGAACATAAGAATTTAAGTTCCCTTATGAGGATGTTGCAACACAACTGAATGAGCTTCCTGAACCTGAACAGGACAATGGCAGCACCACAGAATCTCTTAAAGAACAAGAAATGAAGTAAACCAACTTGGCCTTATGAGAGTGTGAACATTCCATGAGAATGTTCCCCCCATAGGAAACTGATGCCTGGCTCCTTGTTCAAGGACAGGTTTTTTAAAAAATACACAAATACAAAATGTTTTCTTTCGGTCTCCTAATTTGAATCTTTTAGCGATAGATCAACACTCAAAAATGTACCTCTACTTATTTTGTGGCAGCAAAATGAAATGTGAAAATACTCACCAGAATGAGAAGCTGATAGAGATTTCTGAGGAATGAAGAATATCTGGTTCTTTGAACCTGAAGTTCTTCATTGACTAGCTTGTGTTTGAACATGGTATATTAAACATTTGCCTTTAACTCTCAAAAAACAAAACAAAACAAAAAACACTGGGAGGTACAGTGATCAGACTACTGGATAATTCCCTTCATTAAGACAGGGAAATGCCCTGATTGAGGTTTTAGGTACATGATTCCTGGGAGAGATCAAGGTGAATAATGAAGTGAGGAGATTTAGGAAGCCAGAAGTGAGTAATGATTTTGAGGACCACAGGATATATGCCCCTCAATTTATCTTCTTGCTTTGACACTGTGATTGCTCCTGGTCCCTCAGGAGGGGAAAATGAGGAAAAAATTACCGATCACTAGAGGAAAAATAAGGTAACCATTGGAGCCTAATCTCAGTGCATTACTCAGTATCCACATCCTACAGCTCCCCCTAAAAGTCAGAAGGTGCTATTATCACTCCTTAAAATATGAATGCATTATGACACAAGCATCTTTAGAAAGAACAAAACACTTTGTGAGATCATCAACTTTATTTTCTTACTTCTACAAATTTCCAGCACAAGCGAGACAACTTCTCCACATTTTAACACAGTGACAGTTACAGAGAAATGGAAGTGATTAGAGTCATTAATAAGGGAGATGTTAAAAACTGTCAGGGCAGTGGATATTACCAGGAGTCAATGCTTGGATCAGGCAGCTGTGTAGGGGATGCAATGGAATAAATAACTCACGAAGAAAAAGAAAAGACAGGCATAGCAGTTCTATAACATATCTGCAGCACCCAATGACCTGCTTGATCCAAAGACAAGGATTTACAATTAAAGTCCCATTTATTGTTTGGCTGGTAGGGTCTGAATCATATATTCATTATTGTTCTGACTATTACTGGAAGACTGTAGCTGTATTTGAGACATGGGTATTCTGTGAGAATGTGTTATTTTTGGATTATATATTTCCCCTCTTGGTCCCCTAATTTTTTATTTGTTTGTTATTTGCTTTTGCTTATTTGTTGTGATGTCTAATAAACTGATATATTGGAAAAACTGTAAAGCCACTATTAAAATAAGTCATTATTACATATTGTATTTACTTGTGCATTCCTCTTTTGAATCCAGTTTAGTCTCCCCATGTTTTTATCAATTTGGAAAAAAATGTGTTATCATTTTTCTTTATAAAATTTCTCCTGTCAGGCTGTTATGGTTGTCATCAGCAGTAGTTCCTCTGAAGGCTTTGTCAAAATTTGAAAAATTAAAAGCTGTAAGTGAAGCTGTTTGCCAAATATAAATGAAAAAAACATTGAAGCCCAGTTCACACTCTTACTTCCACTTCTAAGCTTTTAGATGTTTGACCTTTGAAAATTTTGCTTCTACCAGAGATGCCTGTGTAATTCTTACCTTAAGGAATAATTTATTTGTATAATTTTCTGTCTCTGTAGTGCACAGATATGCAATTTCAGTTAAATTCTGATATCATTTAATAAGTGGAAATTGCAGTCAACATTCAATTTCTGAGCAGCACCAATTTTAGAATGTTGCATAATATATGGCTTTTCTGTAGTGTTAACCCTTTGTTTCTATTATTTTTGTCACCAGTAACATGAATGACTATGAAATATTAGGCATCAAGAATAAAGAAGGACCAGATAGTCATAAGCTTTATCTAGTAAGTTAAGAATCTAGTAAAAGAGTCAAACATGTCACTCATTTAGCAACGATTTATTGCATGCCTGGTCTGAGCTGAGAACTGTTCTAGATAATTTGGGATAAAATCCACAGTGAGACAAACTAAATCCCAGCCCTGGTGTAGAATCATTTTAATGGGAGCGGCAGGTTAATGGGAGAAGCCAACTATAAACTTGCAGTGTGTGTGTGTATAATAGTGATGTATCTTTTGAAATAAACAAAGCAGATTAAAGGGATAGCAGTGACTGAGAAGGCATCTTTTAACTGAGTGGTCAAAAAAGACCTCTCTCAGGAAGTAAGCTTTAAACAGATTTCTGAATGAGAGCAGATAAAGAGGCCACACAAATATCTCAGGAAGGGGTTATTTTTCCAAGCATAAAAAATTGTAAAGGCCCTGAAGTCACAATACAGGCTGAAAGTTTCTATAATAAGGAAAGTTCTAATTAAGAACAAACAGAAATAACTAACAGGGGTTCGAGAGAAAAGGGAAGGACTCCCTGTGGAATTGATGGTTAATGAAAATGTTAAAGGAAAGTAGGACTTAATTTATAGTCCTTGAACTCAAGAACCTCACATTTCACAAGACAAACACATAAACAAATGCACAGGCAACAAACATTAACAAAAAATACAGTATAGAACGATTGCTATGATAATGATACATATAGGGAATGGCAGACCATAAACAAAGTGCCATCAACTTTTGGATTGTGTGGGAGTGTTGGTAAGAAGACTAAGGAAAAGTAATACCCAAATAGGTCTTAAATGACACAATTTTTGTGATATAAAGGGTAAATAGGAGTTTGCCTCACTATTTAAGGGGAAGGTTGCCTCAGCTACAGGAGGTACAAAGCCATAGAGGTGTGAAGAAAAATACTGCAAATATTTTGATGTTTATTTGCTGCTGCTTCCAAGAATGGCAAACTAAATACTTAGAACCAAATCTCCTACTAAAGACAACTAAAAATCCATACAAAATCTTTTTAATGTTAAAAATATCTGAATGACTATGAAAATAAGTGAGGAATTGCAGGGTCAAGACATAGAATGTAACGGGAGCCTAGAGATATATGCATTAAAAGCCAAATTTTGCTATTGGGACATTTGAAACAGTTAAATATACTGTGCTGTGCTTTTAACAGACTCTTGATGCTAGAGAGGCAAATTCAAAACCGAGCAGCAATCAAATTTGAGGACTTTGATACAAACCAAACTGAAGTTGAGATTCTAAAACAGAAGGAGAAAGAAGTAAAACAGTATAGCCAGCCTAGCTTGTCTTCTGTGTAAGCTAGGAAAGTGAAGCACTGAACTTGGAATATGATTGCCATGTAGGGTCTCAGGTGCAAAAGAAAATCCTGTCAAGAAGATGATTCCATTATTATAGGTCATAATTATCCCCAGCCCCCAAAAGTTGTAAGTATAATGTCTCATACACAGCAAAAGGAAACAAAACACACAAGGAAAGATACCATTAGCAATATCCAGCAGAAACAACGGGATGAAGATACTATAGTGATCAGACACAGATTATAAAATAGACTATATTACTGTGCTCAAAGAAAAGAAAGGTAGAATAAATTTAATGGAAAACTGGAAATTAAAAATGGTGCCACAGAAAAAAAAAATTGTAAATTGACCAAACGGATATTCTAGAACTTAAAGATATGACAGCTGAATTTGACAAAACAAAAGCAAACCATAAAAATAGATGCAAAAATTTTGGAACAAAAAACAAACATAAAAATAAAATAGAGTAGACCTAACAGCACTAAAAGTACATTCATAAACTATGAGGATCTCCTACAATTAAAAAAATACATACACCACAATGTTAAAATGTCAAAAGATTTGAATATGTGCTCTACAGAAAGAGTAATACAAATGGCCCCTTGTATATGAAAATTGTTTATCTTTATTGTGAATCTGGAATACAAATGAAAACCTACAATGAGATATCACTACACATTCACTATGCTGTCCAATAGTATTTTTGGGTAGGAATATACATAACAAAAACATTTTCTAGTAGGAATTCACATAATATAAACATGTTAAATAAGGTTGTGAATATTTAGAAAGCTTGAAGATAATCATAACTTTTGGTTTACTCCTAGAAATATAGCATAAAGCTGAATGCACTTTTACACCAGGAGTTACATAAAGATGATTACAGTAGCTGTGTTCATAATAGTCAACAAATTGTGGTATATTTATATGATGGTATATTACACAGCAGTGAATATTAACAAATTGGGAGTAGGGGTAAGGTGTTATCCAAAAGAGGTCTTCTGTGGAGCTGGCTATGTTCTATTTCTCAAGATGTGCCAGTCATATGAGTTTTTGATTTATGTTCAATGTATATATATATATATATATTTTTGGTGTGCCTGGAGGCTGAAAACTTTAGCTGAGTTAAACTTATATAGGGCTTTCTATACTCTGCCAAGTTCTTTGGATATCCATCATGCCAAACCTCAGTGTTCAAGTCTTCATTTGTTTCCTGAGTTTCCTAACATTTCCTTAGGGTGAATTGACCTGCAACTTTGGTCACTTTTGTCTAGATACTTCCATTTTACCAAAGTCCTTTATAAAACCCAGTACCTAAAACTTAGAAAAATGCCCTGGTTGCTATCTCACCAGAGTAGAGTGAAGTATCTATCAACTAATGATATCAGTGTCTACATTAGACTTGTCACTTTTATTGATAATTCTTGTGGAACTCTTGGTTAAATTAATTTTGCAAGATTCCTTTAAATAAAATTTTAAGCCATCAGCACATGAATATAATTAAATAACTAAATGAAAAGAGGTCAAGGATTTACAAAATAATAGAATGTGTAGTGCATAGGGTACAGTTCTGCAATCATAAAGCCTAGATTTGTATGATGCTTCTTTACTAGCCATGCAATCATAAACCAGTTATCTAAATATTGTTAGCCTCAGTTTTCTCACCCATGGAGTAGTGATAATGATACTTATACAGGATTGCTGTGTTAATTTAATGAACCATAGAACATGAGAGATTCATATCTGAGGCTAAAATGATAGTTATTTTCATACTTATAACAATTAACTTTAAAAAGTAGTAATTAAATTGTTTAAAATAATAATATTAATTTATATTATGAGGTACTGTGTTGATTATTCATAGGCATATATTTACCAAAATATATTTCATTCTAGTCTACCCACTCTAAGAATGTTTCAATACATTCTGTAATCCAATATGTCACTTTATGAATAATATGGGTATAATGAATACCCAAACTGATTTTTCTTATATTCATTTATAGGGCAATATCCTTCACTGTTGAACATAAAGAAGCTTAAACAATCTGTCTTGTACCAAATTTGTATGACAATTTCTTATGAAATTAGATTATAGAATTGTATAAAATAAGTTCATGCAGTTAATACATTTATATTTTAAAAAAATGATAGTTTAGTAAGTTAAAAGAAAACTTTAAATTTAAATCTTAATATCAAGTTCTTTCAGCAGTTTTTATAGTCTATCCTCCATGCTCCATAAGTATTGCTTCAATCTAAACTAAGTAATGTTTTGGTCACAGTATGGATAACTAAAATGGATTTTGTATTCTATTATTTCACAGTTAGTTACAGTTTCTACTTTTTTACTTCCTTTTTTGAAAAAAAGATTAATTCTAGAAAAAGTATTTTTTCCTGCTTTATTGAGAAACAGTTGACATAGAACATTGTGTAAGTTTAAGGTGTACAATGTGATGATATGATATATATATATATATTTTGAAATAATTAACATATAATAAGGTTAGTTAATACATATATCACCTAACAACTTCCAAGTATACAGTACAGTATTGTTAACTACGGTCAACATGCATTGTATTAGATCTCCAGAACTGACTGATTTTATAAGTTTGTTGTCTTTGACCATCTTCACCCACCCCACTCCCAATCCTGTCAACCACTAATCTACTCTCTGTTTCCATGAGTTTGACTTTTTAATTTTTGTTTTAAATTTCACGTACAAGTCAGATCATATATCTTTTCTCTGTCTGATTTATTTCACTTGGCTTAGTGCCCTCAAGGTCCATCCATGTTGCTGCAAATGGCAGGATTTCCTTCTTTTTAATGACTGAGTAGTGTTTCTCTGTGTGTGTGAGTGTGTATGTGTGTATACTTTGTATATACTGTTTTCTTTATTCATTCACCTGCCAATGGACACTTAAGTTGTTTCCATATCTTTGTTATAGTAAATAATGCTGCAATGAGCATTAGAGTGCAGATATCTCTTTAAGATAGTGATTTTATTTCCTTCAGATATATATCCAGAAGTGGGATTACTGAATTGCACTGTAGTTCTATTTTTAACTTTTTGAGGAATCGCCATATTGTTTTCCATAGTGTCTGTCCAAATTAATATTCCTACCACAGTGACCAAGAGTTCCCATTTCTCTACATCTTTACCAATACTTGCTATTTCTTATCTTTTTGATAGTAGCCATTCTAACAGACAGTAGCCATTCTAACAGATGTGAGATAATAGCTCATTGTTGTTTTGATTTACATTTTTCTCATGATTATTGATGCCAAGCAACTTTTCATGTACCTATTGGGCATCTGCATCTTTTCTTTGGAAAAAGATCTATTCAGATCCTCTGCCCATTTTTAAATTGGATTATTTGTCTTTTTACTATTGAATTGTAAGAGTTCCTTATATAAGTTGGTTGTCAACCCCTTACCAGATATAAGATTTGCAGATATCTTCGGCTATTAAGTCTTATTTAAATGTTCTGTGGAATTCACTGGAAAGATTATCTGGTCCTAGGCTTTTTTAGTTGAGAGGTTTTTGATTACTGATTTAATCCTTACTCATTATTGGTCTGTTCAGATTTTTTATTTCTTCATGAGTCTTTTTTATTTTAATAGATCTTTATTGGAGTATAATTGCTTCACAATACTGTCTTGTTTTCTTTTGTACAACAAAGTGCATCAGCCATATACGTACATATATCCCCATATCCCCTCCCTCTTGAGCCTGCCTCCTACCCTCCCTATCCCACGCCTCTAAGTCATTGCAAAGCACCAAGCTGATCTCCCTATGCTATGCTGCTGCTTCCCACTAGCTAACTATTTTACATTTGGTAGTGTGTACATGTCACTGCTACTCTCACTTGGCCCCAGGTTCCCCCTCCCCTACCATGTCAAGTCCATTCTCTATGTCTATGTCTTTATTCCTGCCCTGCCACTGGGTTCATCAGTACCATTCTTTTTTCTTTTTAGATTTCATATATATGCATTAGCATACGGTATTTGTTTTTCTCTTTCTGACTTCACTCTGTATGACAGACTCTAGGTTGATCCACCTCACTACAAATAACTCAATTTTGTTTCTTTTTATGCCTGAGTAATATTCCATTGTATATAAAAGTGCTACATCTTCTTTATAGATTTGTCTGTCAATGGACATTTAGGTTGCTTCCATGTCCTGGCTATTGTAAATAGTGCTTCAGTGAACATTGTGGTACATGTCTCTTTTTGAATTATGGTTTTCTCAGAGTCTTGATAAGTTGAATGTGTCTAGGAATTTGCCCATTTCTTCTAGGTTGTTCAATATTGATGCATAATTGTTCTTTTTTGATCCTTTGTGTCTCTGTGGTATTTGTTGTAATGTCTCATTTTTCATTTCTGGTTTTATTTGAGTTTTTTCTCTGTTTTTCTGAGTTAGTCTAGCTATCTTTCAAAAAACCATCTCTTAGTTTTGTTAAGAAATTTTTATACTGTTTTCCTATCCTTTAGTTCATTTATTTTTTCTGTAATCTTTATTTTACATCCTTCTGCTAACTTTGGGCTAGGTTCTATTTTTTTCTAGCTTCTTAATGTGTAATATCAGGTTGTTTATTTGAGGTTTTTCTTTTCAATATATGCATTTATAGTTATAAACTTTCTTTCTAGAAATGCATTTGCTACCTCCCTTAAGTTTTGGTATATTTTGCTTCCATTTTTGTTTGTCTCAGTATATTTTTTGTTTACATTTTTATTTCTTTTTTGATTCGCTGGTTGTTTAGGAATGTGCTATGTATTTCCACTTATTTATAAATTTTTCAGAATTCATCCTGTCATTGGTTTTTAGTTTCATATAATTGTGGCTGGAAAAGATACTTGATATACTTTCTATTATCTTGAAGTTTTTGAGCTTTTTTTTTTTTTTTGTGGTCTAACTTGTGATCTATCCTAGCAAATGTTATATGTGCACTTGAGAAGAAGTATTCTGATGCTGCTGGATGGGATGCTCTGTGTATATCTGTTAGGTTCATTTGGTTTAACGTTGTTCAAATCTGCTGTTTCCTTCTTGTTTCCCTGTTTGGGTGATCTACCTATTGTTGAGAATGGGGTATTAAAGTTCCCCACTATTATTATATTGCTGTTTATTTCTCCTTTTAGTTTTGTTAGTATTTGCTTGAATTATTTATGTGTTCTGATGTTGGATGCATAAATATTTACAATTATTATATTTCTTGACAAATTGATGACCACTTTATTATTATCCAATGACCTTGTCTCTTGTGACCATTTTTAGCTGCAAATTTATATGATATATGTATTACTACTGCTGCTTTCTTTTGATTATCATTTGCTTGAAATACCATTTTTCCATCTTTTTATTCTCTGCCTGTGTGTGTCCTTTAACCTAAAGTGAGTCTCTTCTATGTAATATATTGCTGGATCTTGGTTTTTTTATCCATTCAGCTATTCTATGTCCTTTGATTGGAAAATTTAATCCACCTATATTTAAAGTAATTTTTGATAGTTAAGGACCTACTATTGTGTTTCTGTTGTTTTCTGTTTTGTAGCTCTTTTGTTTCTTATTTCTTCTCTAGCTATATTCATTTGTGATTCAATGACTTATTGTAGCAGCATGCTATGACTCCTTTATCAAGATCTTTTGTGTAGCTATAAGATATTTTTCTTTGTGGTTACCATGAAGCTTATATAAACTATCTTATAGTTGTAACATCCTATTTTAAGCTGATAACAACTTAACTTCCATAGTATACAGAAACTTTATACTTCTTCCCCCCATTACATTAGGTTATTGATGTTACAATTTAGATTTTTTTATATTGTGTATCCAGTAACAAATTATTGTATCGATATAGTTATTTTAATAGGTTTTTTTAACTTTTAAAGTTGTAAGTTATTTATATACCACCATTATAGTATTAGAGAATCTGACTTTGACTATATATTTACCTTTACCAATCTCTTTTATACATTTGTATATTTTTACAGTGTCATCACACTTTCATTTCAGCTTGTAGAATTTCCTTTAGCTTTTCTTGTAAGGTAGGTCTAGTGTCAATGAACTCTTTCAGTTTTTATTTGTTTGGAAAAGTCTTTATCTCTAATTTCTGAAAAATAGCTTTACTAGGTATAGTATTCCAGTTTGGCAATTGTTTTTTCAATTTTTTGATTTTTTTTTGAATTCCATTTTCTCCTTGCCTGCAAAGTTTCTGCTATGAAAGCCAATGACAGTTTTATGGGGGCTCCCTTGTATGTGAAGAGTATCTCTTCTCTTGCTGCTTTCAAAATTCTTTGTCTTTTGACATTCAATTATAATGTATCTGGGTATAACCGTTTTTGAATTTAACCTATTTTAGATACTTTAAGCCTCATTGGATATCCAAATTTCTTTTCTTTTCCTTCTGGGATTTCCATAATGTATATGTAATTTCTTCTGATGATTCCTATGAGTCCCCTAGGCTTTCTTCACTCCTTTTTGTTCTTTTTTTCTTTTACTCCTCTGACTGGAAAATCTCAAAAATTTGTCCTGAAGTTCACTGATTCTTCTGCTTGTTCAAGTCTACTGCTGAAGTTTTTCATTGAATTATTTAGTTCAGTTATTGTATTCTTCATCTCTAACATTTCTTTTTTTATACATAGTTTCTTTATCCTTATTAAACTTCTCCTTTTGTCCATGCATTGATTTCCTAATTTTGTTTAGTTGTTTGTCTATGTTCTTGTATTTTACTGAGCTTCTTTAAAAGGATTATTCTAAGTTCTTCATCAGAGAGCTCATAGATCTCCATGTCTTTTGGATCAGTTATCAGAGCTTTAATAGTTTCTTTTGACAATGTCATATTTACCTGATTCTTTATGATCTTTGTATCCTTTCTTTGGTGTCTGTGTATTTGAGTATGCGGTCTCCTCTTCCAAATTCTACAGGTTTGTTTTAGGAGGAAAAGTTCTTCACTGGTCAGATCATTTTGGGATACTGGATAGGTTAGCAGATAGCATTCATGGGCAAGTGGGGCTTTCTTTCTATGGGGTTTTCTAGTTGGACAGGGTCATTGCCTATTCTCTGAGGTTGCCTTGACTGGGCTATGTGTTCAAGAAGGGCCAATGGATGAATTCCATGGTGAGGTGGGGGTCCTGGCTGTGTTCTGCAGCTGAGTGGGACAACTAGCTGGTCTCTGAAATCACCTCTGATTGGGTCAGATCTCAAGCTAGCTGTGTTCTTTTGAAAGGTGGTGCCACTGGTTGGATTCCATGATAAGGCAGGGGTATAGGACATACTATGTTATTGCAACTAGTTGGGTGAAGCCTCATATTGTGCTCCCTGACTGGATGATGCAGCTGACTGAATTCAGCATTCAGGTGGGGCCACAAGCTATGTTTTGTGATCAGATGGGTTTTCAGGTGACACTTTGCAATCAGTTGGGCCTGCAGGCTGTAATTCAACATTGGAAGGAGTTGCAATTTGAGCTTTGTGATCAGATAAACTATTGACTATCCTCTGCTTTTGGGTGAGGTTGCTGGTTGGGCTCAACTGTCAGGTGGGGCCTCCATATATACTTCACTGTTGGGTGGAGCTAGGGACTGCTCTGTAGTTGGGTGAGGTCTCTGTCCAGGCTCTCTGGTTGGATTGGGCTACAGGCTATGCTCGGCAATTGGACAAGGTCAATGGCTAAGCTCCCTGCCTGCATAAGGCTGAAGGGTGTGTTTGGCTCTCAGGCAGGGCTGTAGCCTGGTCTCTTCTGCTGGGTGGGTCTGTAGGTAGTGTTCAGCCATTCTGGGAAGACCATATGCTGGATTTTTCTGTTTGGTGAGGTGGTAAACTCTGCTCCATGACTAGGCAGTACCATAGGCCTGGCTCTGAGGTTGCTCTGTGTCACTCTTCAGGTTTCTTGGTTATCCAAGGTGAGAGGCTATGCTCAATATTTGAGCAGGGCTGCTGGATTGGCTCCCTTCCTGGGTGGGCTGTAAAATGTGTTCCATGGCTAGTACAGCCCATGGCTGGGGTCCAAAGCGGACAGCACAGCCAACTGAGCTCCCTGACCAGATGGAACCACCAGTTTGACTTTACAGGTAGGTAGAGATGCTGGTTGGAATCTTTGCTTTGGTGCTGCAATTAGGATCATGACCCACCAAGATCTGAGTACTGGTTACTGTAAGCCTCACCCCAATTCTCTATCTGATCTCTACTGGTCATGCTCTGCATATTTTTCCAGTCAATCCCATGAGGTATGACCTGAGTGAGCCTTGCAGGAAGCATTCCACTATGTGGAAAAGCTGGAGTCTACCTTGGGTTCTCTTTTGCCCACTGAGGAAACTCTAGGCCTAGGGAAGCACTCTAGGTGCAGCTCAGTGTTGTCCTGGTGGAAGAGCAATATGGTAATATTGGAACTGCTCCTCTTACCTTTATAATGTGGTCTTTTCTTGTTCTCTACTGCCTAGGGCATTTATTTAGCCTTATCTCTGCATTCTGGAACTTTCACAATTGTTTGTTGTCTATGGGTATTTGTTAGCTGGTCTACTTGTGAGGGGAACTGAAGTCAGCAACAACGCATGTTGACATCTTGATGACAACACTGTCCCCACAAATCTTTATGAAACTTTGCTTTAGCTGATATTTAACTATATCATATTGTATTTCTTCTAATTGACATGCCAGTTTTACTGTTTTTAATTTTTAAGATTTTATTTCTCTTTAACATAATTATTATCTACTTTCTTTTCAACTTTATAAATGCTGCTACATTTGTGGTTTCAAGTACAGAAATAAGTTTTAAAATCTAGATAATATGCTCCATGATGGCAGGGATTTGTCTTTTTCATCACATACACAAAACTGGCACTAAGTGGACCTTTGTTGACTGAATGAATGAATTATGTGTTCTGACACCAGCATAGCTTACAGAAGCAGAGATGAAGCAGAAAACTTAATGACTGTCAAATGGGTGAACTTGAAGATGAAAAGGCACTTTTAGCTTAGTTACTCTGATATGCACTCTGGATAACACTCCAATTTTGCATGAACTTTTGGAATGGAAACAGCTCCACTCCTAAATAATAAATTTATTAATTGCACTCCTTATGAGTCTTGACAGCAGTCAGCTTTGTGGGTTTCTGATTCCATTCCAAGGGATTGAATGTCTCTGTGATTTATGTAATAGGCAGGAGTGTCATGAGGAAAGACTTGTAGTATAAAACTTAAAGACAGGAACACAGATGGCTGCCTGTGGAGTGTGTAGTGGGTGTTAATGAAAATGCATTGAACAGTGAGGGAAGGGCAGCAAACAACCACAGGAAAGGTGCCCTGAGTTTTGTGTTTTAAAGATAACTACTATTTTTTTTTCCTTGTGGAAATATTCTTATTTATTTTACTCTAACAGCCATGGACACTTGGGATATTATGAACACAATATGGACATTAAAGAATAAGAACAAACAAAAAGCTGAGTAAATGCTTAGGGTTCATCATACGTTTCAGTCATGTTTCTCTATGCTTAACTGCTCATTATCAAAATTATGTAGTCTGGTTTCTAAAAGGTATATTCTGAGATTGGGTTGTTAAACGAACTCAAAGGAAAGGGCTTATATAATTTCATATATTGCCATCTAGTTTTTCTATACTGGCTGTCTCTACTGAAAATTCATAAATGTCCATGCATTGAATCACCATATATTTAGTATAATCATACTCACTGGATAATTATAGGTATACCTTGGACATATTGTGGGTATGTTTCCAAACCACTGCAGTAAAGCAGATATCACAATAAAGCAAGCCACACTAATTTGGGGGTTTCCCAGTGCATATAAAATTTCTGTTTACACTATACTGTAGTCTGTTAAGTGTGCAATAGCATTGTCTAAAACACAATGCATGTACCTTAATAAAAAATACTCTAGTGCTAACAAATTGCTAATCGTCATCTAACAAAACAGGGTTGCCACAAAACTTCAATTTGTAAAAAATGCAGTATCTACAGACTGAAATAAAGTGAAACACAATAAAATGAGGTATGCCTGTATTTCATTTACTACTCTATTTTGATCCTACCTAATTTTTCAATTTCTTCCATGTTTTTACCCTTTTCCCACAAATACCAATTCATCACACATTAGGTAAAGTAATACAAAGAGTAATGGCCGTTAGTAGAAAGAATTCATAGGTGATTTGGTAAGATTTCTTTGTGAGACTTTATTATTTACTAGGCAAGCTATTTCCATAACACCATTCTAAAATCTTCATGTAATACTGAATAATTGTTCAGCTTTAATCAAAACTTCATAAAGTCTTTCTTTATACTTTGTTTTCTTCTAATTCAGAAGTTAGCCCTTCATGTTCCATCCAAAGCCCACTAATTTTATGTAATAATTGGCTTATCTGCTCAATACAATCTTCATTTATTGCTCTGGGAGTATAAGTGGATATAAAAGGAATATTTCATAATATGGTGCTTTGTCCTCTCTACACTACAGAATCTATGTAGGTACTCTTTGATTGGAGATCTAATCAGGAGGTCCAAACTGATGAAAAACAAACCAATAAAATATTTGCTCTAAGCTTTTTTTGTAGTATCATTTGCAGGAACCACAAAAGCAAAGCCATATGAAGTTTTTTTTTTTTTTTTTAACTTTCAATGTTTAATTTGTTATTGGACTATGCTCCTTTAACCTTGTCTGGTGCCAGGGATATAAACCCAAAAAAATGCATATTTCTGACAGCAATTCAAGATGCTACCCTCTGGAAATTTCACTGGTTTCACTGGTAGATACTCTCAGTCCATAGCATTGGTGAGTCTTGGATTCATAAGTGTTTTTGTAGGCTTTGCTAATTGTTAAGGCAGTCATCTCAAATAGACCCAGCCCTATGAGATATTTGAATTCCCATACCTACCCAGCTCATGTATCTGATTTTTCTGTGTCCATAGCTTACATTCCATAAGCTCTGTATTCTATTCATCCAGCAAATCTGCCTTTAGGAACATGTTTTTAAAGTATCTATGTAACCCCAAATTCTTAGTGTCTAGAAACACAGCAATTTCCACAAGTCCTCCTGCCATACTGCAGTATCTCTGCCTCCCTGAGTTTGTCTCCATAACCACATGGCTACAACTTGTGAGTCAGTGCATTCTTTTGAAATTAATTCTTGTGGCAGACCCTTGGTCACAACATTCAGAGAGCTGTTTTTCTGTTGATAGGATGTTAGGCAACAGCTTTCCAAAATTGTTTTTAGCCATTTTAGCACTTGTATCTGTTAACCAATGTCTCTGTTGATTACATTTGTTGCATTATGTCAGGGCAAAGTGTCAGAAGAAGATGGGCATGACCCTCAGAGCCTATAGCCATTTGTTCAAGTGTTTCATGGATGGGAAGATTTCCTTTCCACAGCGTTTGACATGTTCTCCATTTATAGCGTTTCCCTGAGAAATTCTAGAGTAAGAACTATATCACCAATTATTTTGTTTCAAAGCAAAAAAAAAAAAAAAACCTGACGCAAGTGTTTTCTACCTAGTGTAGTTTAAAACACTAGTGTTTTCTACTCTACTGTGCAGTGAATTTGGGTAAAGAAAACATTGCATGAACTGTATGTCAATTATGTGGTAGTTAGGACCAATTAATATCTTTAACTGTCAGATGTGATTTCTACAAAATTCAAAAAGGCCCAACAAATATTGACCTTCTTACTCAATTTTTGGTAGGACCAAGACAAGTAATACATATTCACTGGAAGGAGTGATTCCATGGTGGTTGCAAGCCAAGAAAGAGCCTGAATTCACATTTGGAGTCAGGCCTTGCACTTTGCAACAATTATATTACTTTTGATATTAAATGTTTTAGCTTTATAATATTTTTATAAAAAGCAAACTATTTAATTTCCATTTCAATAATAATACACCTGTCTTTTGCAACAAACTGCCCTTTCCTAAGGATTAAACTGTACTGGCATTGCAAAACCAATAGAGAGAATCATTTTTTTCAGATCTTAATAAGCCTCTGTCAGTCTCGATGAGCCATCTGCTTTTCAAACCTGCCAAATGAGACCCTTTTAGAAAGAATTGGTTAATTATTAATTCAGTATTATCTTTGCTAAAATCAATTTAAGTGTTCACTGAAATATGCCTTTTTGCCTTCAGATGTACTTTATATTGATTGATTCTTAAATGGTATCTGATACTAACTCTGTCATCATCTAGAGTCCTAGAAAATAAAATTGTTTGGTGACATAATTACCATATAACAGTATTATATTGTCCATTTGTTTTTTTAACTACCTTATGCTCATTAATTAAAAATATATTTTTTGGGTGAATTTTATATAAATATATACATATATAAGCATTATAATTATGAAAACAGGTTAAAGTGTTTTATTTTGAAAATTTGGGAAAGCTACTGATATTGAAACATTGAAGTAGGTCCAGATTCTAAGAACTGGATTGAGAATCATTACTATACAGTTTGTTCTGAACATCATAAAACCTGGTAAGATTGATAAATTCAGTTCATGGAAGTAGCTTACTTTAAAAAATATAGGACATTCGAACTTTTCATAATTTAAATTGCAACTGGGGATGAAATACTACCTATAATTACTTTAATTGACAATAAGATGGGAACACAGGTTAAGGTTAATCAAAGCACTGCCACACCTTTATCTTTAAAAATTCTCCCAGTTATTTAGTGAGGTAGCTTATTAACATGTCAGTTTTGTAGATGAGATTGAACTCAAAGATTGGTTTTCTAATACATGCAAACACTTTATTATCTGTAGCACTTTAAGTTATTCTCAAATTATGTGGTAAAATTTTCAGATATGTAATCACATCTTACAGAACCACTTTTACTCAGATTTCTAGAACAGGACAATGGAAGGATTCAAAGATGACTGTTCTCCACCCTCAAGTATAAAAAGCACAGGAAGCTGCTCAAAAGACTCCACAAGAGCAGATCAGCAAAGGCCAGAGGTTTTATCATGCACTGAAAAACATAGTGACTACTGAACATGCTGTGTAGCTGAATGCACGATGCTATCAGTTACTATTGCTGTGATCGAACAGTGTAATGTAAACAGAGTCTCATTGACCTGTAGGTTTAGATGGTAGTTTCATAAACATCAGCATCAGAATATTATGGGAAGGGTAGTTTAGTAAAAATAATTCTCTTTATTACCCATATTTTAACTAAAAGCTATGTTTTCACTGGACATATGAATTATCCTGACATGTAAGCTACACTGAGGTCAACAATTTTCACATTCTTTGTTCATTACTGAAATTTAAGTATCAGGCTTTTCCAGGGAGTTCAACCATATTTGTTGGTTGAATTAATGATTTTGTGCTTAATCAACTATCTTGTTTTTCTGGAATGCTTACCTACGTGTCCAACAACACCAGACATTCTGTGAAGTTAGAATAAAATATAAAATGTAACCCTCAGTATTCTAGAAATTAGGTCTTTGTGATTATTTTGAAAGAATAATTCTTTAAAAAAATAGGTGAAAGAATTTTTTTTTTTTTTTGTGGTACGCGGGCCTCTCACTGCTGTGGCCTGTCGTGTTGTGGAGCACAGGGTCCGGACGCGCAGGCCCAGCAGCCATGGGCCACGGGCCCAGCCACTCCGTGGCATGTGGGATCCTGCCGGACCGGGGCACGAACCTGTGTGCCCTGCATCGGCAGGTGGACTCTCAACCACAGCACCACCAGGGAAGCCCTGAAAGAATGTTTATAATCTATGTGATACTTATTGACAATGCTGTGGAAATTCAACCCAATCATCAGAATAATCATTTTAAATAAAGTGAGATCATGTTATTCCGCAAAACACTGGGATCTCCAGTTCATTCAGTTTAAAAGCCAAAGTCCTTTAACGGTATCAAGTGCCTGCATGATCTGAATTCCTTATTAGCTTTCTGATCTCATCTACTACTTGTCCCCCATAACTCCCATAGAAACCTACTGAGTTGTTTTCTATTCCTTGAACATGAAAGATATTCTCAATCCTCAGAACTTTTGCACCAATGTTCTCCCTTCCTAGAATACAGTTCCCCTAGATATCCACATGGCTGACTGTTTCACTTCATTCAAGCATTTGCACAGATGTCAAGTTCTCATTGATACACAGCCTGACAATTCAACATTAAATTGCTTATCACCTCCCATACAGTAACTTCCACAGAGTCATGTTCCTTCTTTCTCTGGTCTCTTTCTCCTTATCCTTCTAATAACAATCATAGTTCATGTTACCTTTTAATGTACTATACAATTTCCTTAGTAATTATATACATTGCTTACTCTCTGTCTCTTCTTCCACTAGAATGTAAGCTACATAAATTTAGGGATCTTTTGTTTAATGAGGTATTCTAAGCATCTGGAAACAAGTCTGACTTTTAAATGACACAAAAATAAAAATGATTTTTAATTTGATTATTATCTGTGATAAAAGGCTGGCAAATGGCAACAAATGTTTGAAAGTACATTGTTTCTGAAGTTGAAAGTACATTGTTTCTGAAGTTAAAAATGTGTGTTAACACACTACAATATCCAGAATGTGTAATTCAGCCCTGCCTATTAGGGACCTTATCTTATATTTCTTTGGGAACGTTTCACTGTGTGCATTACTATCTGCCTAGTAATTGCTCACAAAGTACATGTCACATTCACTGAATAAATATGAGCATTATATTTCTAACAACTACAATAAAACAAGCATGTTGTAAAGTGTCTGGTCTGATTGAGCCAGTCTTTCCTCATACTCCTAACCAGTACACTGACAGTGAATCAATCAAAGCACTTGGTAATAGACAGATGATTTAAGTTTCGTAGATCTTAGCTGCATTGCTAATTATGTTTACTCAAATCTTCACACATTTTCAGATAATATTACAACTCCAAGAGCTTGACCTAAAGTATTAGAACCAACTCACAAAATTATGGATGGAATTTTGATAAGTTTATGAGAGTTTTTCTGGGGATGTCCTACTTAAAAACAAAACAAAACAAAACTCTGCTTATCATAATCCACAGAGAATGGGAAAGAACCTTCAATGACCAAGATAGCTCTAGGGTTTCCTGGCAAATCCTAACATTTTGACTTCAAAATGCCATGCTCTAAGAAATTTCAAAAAGGCACATGCATTAGCAGTGGACCCATAGACCATGAATTTAAACCTAGGGAGAGGATGAGGTAAGGAGTAGGATGAAACTGATTGAGTTAATAAAAGAAGAGCACTATTTACATTTGTCAAATATTTATAGACTACAAGTATTATTTACTAGGTACTATTCTCAGTAGTGGCTATACTGCAGTAACTAAAATAGACAAATTTCTTGATCTAACTGTATAGTTTTTCTAAGAATCTTCAATTTCTAAAAATCTTGACATATGTTTTAAATGAGTCCTTGTAAGCAGCAAACTGAAAGAAATTTAGGTACAGATGATATGGCCAAATGCAGCATAATATGAGGATTTCAAATCTTTCATTGTAGTACCCAATTTATAAAGTAAAAGAAGACAGAATACTTGTTCTGTCATTCTATAATCTATGCCATGAAGGATACTTTCCAATCTTTGCTGCCATCATATATAAAATTTTTATGCACAAAAATATTTTTGTATTAATTTACATATTCATAACTAATATGCACACATATATATATATATTTGTTTTTGTTCTCGACTAGTACCACACATGCCATAGGAACTTTTATTTAACTAAAATGAGCTTTTATTTCCCTCAATTTCATCTATATGATGGTTAAAAAACAAAAAACCCACACCTAGATTATTTCTATTAGGTAAAATAATAGGCATTTGTCTTCTTACAAGATTACTTGGAAAGCACAAAAACAAAATTTGAAGTAAAAATTCCAGTATTTAAACATTGTTTTCATCAGAAATATCATCATCATCATCAACATTAGATCACCTTAGGCATTTACTATCCCTTCACTCCTCCTCCTGCTGTTATTAACAATGTGACTTGAGATAGTAATTAACAAGGATGAAGCCCAACAAATCACTAAGTGTGCTCAGAACTCTACATTGAATATTCCAGTTACTAGTCACTAATCATACAAAGAGGGAATTTTAAAAATCCCAGTTGGGTAGATATGAAAACTGAGTACTAGAGTGGTTAGGCTACCTGTGGTCACATAACTAAATAGTCCTGTAACACAGATGTATACCATCTTTCTGATTCCAGAACCCATGATTTAAATGGTCCACTAGACTGCTACTTATTGTGTCTTGTGCCATGCTAACTAAGCCTTTAAAAACTATTATTTATTAAAAATGTCATGATAACCCTATCAGGGAGTCAATACCATTTGCCTTTACAAATAAGGAGAACAAGGTGACAAGGTTAAATACATTCTCTGAGGTCCATGGCAGTTTGGTTTGACTCTAAAATCTATACTATTAGCCATCAAACTACAGCTTTTCTCATAGGATAAGGTTAGTTGTCCAAATCTCTTAAATTTGTATTACAAATGTATCTCTTACATTTGCACTACAAATGATGGCGGAGCAGAAACATCATTTTCTGAAAAGTAAATTCATTCACCAACAAATAGCTAATATATATATATATATATATATATATATATATATATATATACTTTAAGACTAAGAATGTACTTCTTTATTTTGTGTTTCTAGATAGAGAAAATCTGTCATACACATTTGAATGTTACATTTATCACACAATATTTTCCTTTTTATTTCAGAGAATTGTTGCATATTTAGTCAAAATGAGTTAAAAATTAATAAAAACATTAGTTTTCATCCTGATAGATTTCTATAAGAAAGGTCTCTGTAAATTTACAAGACCATGTTTATTTTATATTGTAAAGATTCCAGAGTGCTTGCTATATTTAGTTTATCTACTTGAAAGAAAGCTAAACATTGTTCCTCTGGCTCTTCTAGATCATAACTAAATCTTCTGGTTTTGAAAGCAATGGAATTATATATCATAGACTATATCACAAATTACTGCACCAAATCCCAGAGACACCTTATTAATAAAAGATATAAACATTTTTCAGTTTTTTTATATGTTTGAACAGAGTAAAATATATTAAAAGGAGAAAGAATCCCAGAATATTATCATATTATTTTTTAATGTGATATTTCTCTTAGGAAATTACTTCTTATTTTGACTTATCTCCAAAATTTGGTTTCTTTGATTTAATTGACAAAGATCTTTCCTGTGATAAGATAGTAAAGGAGGGAGTTTGCCTACTTTGATCAGATCACTATCAGATCATGTTTTAGAAATGGAACAAATATATGACCATTTTAAATTGTACGAGCCATTAAATCTTCAAAAATTGAGGAAAAGTTTAGCAATAGAAAATTAATTGTATTCAGTTATTTTCTTACCCCCTCTTAATATTACTTAATATTAAATATCACCATACAACAGGTTTTTTTGAACACCATATGCAAAATAGACTCCCTCTTTCCTCCTTACCATGCTTTATTTTTTCAAGGCATTTATAAGCACATAAAATATTATTTTGTCCATTTTTTAATCATCTGCACTTTTCTCTTCCCCACTCCATCCTAAATGTTCACTCTATGAGAACATACACTTTTGTTTTGTTTAAGACAATGTACCTGACCTGTAGGATTTTGTGAGGCCTGTAGAAGATAAACAAATATCTGTTGAATAAAACAAACGTGCAAATACCAAACAATAATATGGAATCAATATTAATTTGTTGCTCATTTTTTAAAAGATTTAGTAAATTGTCCTTTTATAGCAATATTGTAATATAGTGCGTTCGCATTATAGGAAAAATAGTAATAGTTACATTATCATTGTTTAAAATTTTGTTATAAAGAATTGAAATCAACATTAAGTGATAATGTAAGTGAATATGTGATACTATGTGAAAACATTTTATTGAGTGAGTCTTATTTATAAAATGCAGGCTTAAGAAATTTCAATAGGGAGAAATTGCTTTCATAAATAAAAGATTACTTCAAATATATACATGTTTTTATTTGACAATTTACAATACGTATAAAGAGAACCATATCATTTACCACAGCAATTTTCTACTGTACTATAACAAATATTGAAAGGACATACCTTCCTTCATATAGTAAGCACTTATAAAAGTTTGCGTTTGTTCTGGGCTTATATTCTGACTTCTGCATTACACAGAAGTGTCATAAGCATTGATTGAATGATCAGACAAACTTGACTTGATTCCTTGCTTTGCCATGTATTAGCTAATTTGGGTACATTACTTAAACTTCCTAAATCATGGACTCTCCACTTACAAAATTATGCTGGTCTGTCTTTATGGGATTGTAATAAGAATTAAAAAATAATACATGCACATACATTAGCTCATGCCTTATGGAAAGATATGCATATGGAAATATTTGTGTAGATAAATAAGCTTTTTTCTATAAGCCTTTTTATGTTTATAAATAAAAGTGTGTGTAGGTAATCACTACCAAATTAATGTATGGTTTATCCATGTATGATTATTTTCATTGGATCTATTTCATGGCCATGGCCATTATATATACATGTTTTGTCTCAAAGAAGTTAAGAACAATTTGTGTTCTTAACAAAAGATTCTTATTTTTGATACTTTTACTACAATACAGCTTAACCTGTTTCCAGCTCTTCCTCATTCAAACATTGAATCTATTATCCATTTTCAAAGACATTTAGGATACATGTGTTAGTTGTGCATGATTTATGTTGGATCAAGGCAGAGTCTTTATCTACATAGTTTATTTTATTCTTTGTTGGACAATGATAACCATTTCATGTTGGTAAAAGCACAGCATTTTGCTTTTCTTTCTTAATGTAATTATCTTACATTCATTGGAGACAAGAAACATAACTATTTGAAAGCTCCATTATTTTCTCTTGCTTTGTGTGTAAAGCATATAATGTAATCCATACAATGGAAAGGAATTTCAGAAGTGACTATTAAATATGCTTAACTGCAGATCAGGGAATGAGTAAAAATGAGGCCATGAGAAATTACAATGAGAAATTACATATCCATATAAACAATAAAATGTTAAATGACTATATTCCTATAAACATCTGATTAAACATCAAAAATTAAAAAGTGTATTACCATACCATAAACTGTTATTTGGATTCTGCACACCAAATTATACAGTTATTATTGCAATGATTGGATACATACAAAATAGATATGATTAGCAGCCCTGTCACTCTTAAGTCATTATCCAAATGATGACTTGATTGTACTTTTCAAGGGCCTTGAAAAGAAGGAGCTTTTACATCTGCTGAACAATATGGTATTTGGTAACAAAACATCTACACTGTATTGCTTTTGATTTAATTAGTGAAGAATCTAATCAAAAGAAAGACCTTAAATATTTCATTTCAAGACAGCAATTGGATTTATTCTGTAGTGCTACCAGGTTTCATTATTAATTTTAATAATTATATTTAATAGTAGAATGAAAGGTGAGCCATGAAAAAGCTTAATTACAATAAATATATGCTGTATTTGTGATCCAGATGGTGTGAGAAACCATGACTTGTGCATCTGCCACCTCTGTTTTACACCGTTACAAAACTATAGCATTGATAGATAAAATAACTGTTTAAATTTAATGCTAAAACATTGTCATGCACAAAACCATTTCCTAGAAATAATTATACATAATGGTAAGTGGTGTGGAAGCTATGGTTTTTTGGGGTTTTAGGGTCATAAGGAGTTAGATATGACCTGAAGACCTACTCTAGCTGGCTAAAAAGACTAAAAGTGTCTCAAGTTAATTACAACAATGAAGCCAGATCACCACACAATAAAAGACATATAATTTGGAGGACCCACTGCCTATCTATCTATCTAAATAAGTAAATAAAACAGAGGTTTTAAATATATATACCGAGATCTTATGACATGGCTTAAATACATCAGCATACATGTCAAAATCAGGTCTTGTACTAGGTCTTAAAACACCTTAGTGGTTGTATTTGCAGTATCCCCAATGTTTCTGATAAAACATTTTTTATGGTAGATGAAAGAAAACCCTCCTCAAATCTACTATAAAGAATGATTGAAAAATTGGATGTGTGTTTGTGTGTGTCTTATTTTTAAACACCTCCCACAAAGAGCCTTCAAATAAATTTACAAAACACATGTATTAATCATGTTTTCCATAATACAAAACTTTTAAAGTTTACACTGGGGTTTATTCTGGGATTTATAATTCTAACCATAAAAGTGGGGGAAAAAAGCATGGTAGAATGGGTACTGAAAGCTTTTGTGGAAATAGTGTCAGTTACTTCCACTCACACTCCATTAGCTAGAATATAGCAACAAATAACAGAAGACAGAGAAAAGTAATCTAGCTCTATTGAAAAAAAAAAAAGAATATGGACTTCAGGGATTAGTTAGAAGTCTATGTAGTAAGCAGCTAAAAAATGACCACTAACAAAACTACGTACAAAAATCAGTTTTCAAAACACGAATTGAATCCAGATGAAATGAAAATGATGGAGTGTCCTAAAATATGGCCCTAAATTAAAGAAACAGACGTCTTATATCCTATCTTGAAAATCAGATGTTCTACACAAAAAATGCAATTGAGTGGTTTTTTACATCTTAAATGGAAAAAAGTGTAATATATTATATGTCAACCTAAACACTTAAGCAACTTAAACACTTAAGGTTTTTCTAAAACCTGACTGGAACACAGTAAAATCATTTATGTAAATAATAAATTATAATGTTAAGAAGCAATCTTTAAATGATTGTTTTTGATTACCAGACAATGAATAAAATTCTACTTAGCATACTTTTCAAAATATCTACCAAATATTCTATTATTTGAACTGTTGTTATTTAAATGGTATCCTGATACTATTTTGGCACAACATTTTGCTAAATTTTTCTACATAATGAATGTCATTATTATTTCTTTATGACATAAATTATCTTCTATATAGAACTGATTATTAAGATAGAGAAAATACTCAATTTTATAAATTAAAGAGAATCCTAGAATCATGGATTAGAATATTATACTTTAGAATATGATTACTTAATATTAACATTTTTTTTAATTTATAGGTTTTAAATTGCATATATAACCCAGAAAGTCTTAATCCATCACTTAGAAAGACCTGAGAAAGAAATCAAAAAACAATCAAATGAGGATTATTAAATTGCCATCATATTTAAGAGGATAGACAAAATCCAACTAAGTTTCTTGAAAAGATTCAAAATGAAGATTTACACTATTTTTCACAAGGATATTTTAGGCCTAAAATTATTTACAGAGGATAAGAAAATTTTCCAGATCAGGAATATCATCATTGAAAAATAAATGAATCTTTGATTGCAGTACAAGAAACAGCTTTTACAACTCATCAAAGAGCTTGAAACCACAAGGTAACAAAACTGCATGGTACCATAAAATATTTAAAATTTATTTCATTTGTAGGGTTTTCTTGCTTTAATAATTTATCAGAGATTCACCCGTTAGGTTTAGTGAGATCTGTACTATAAAGACATCTCCATAAAGCAGTGAGAAATCTTCCAAGAAATGTGCATGAAACTTGAGTTATTTTTATTAAAATTTTTAAAACAGCTTAAAGTACCAAACACACATGTACATACCAACCAGGTATTAAAATGTTATATGTTGCCATGCTTCTTTAAGATTTTTTTTAATAAATAAAAAATTAAATATAGGCTTTTCTTCTCAGTATATCCCTAGCAAACTTCATTATCTAATTGTTCTACTTCTCTCACTAGAAGGCAGTGGTTATTTTTGCTGCCCGTGGTTTTATAGTTATTATAGCTCCATATTTGTAAATAGTTTTTATGTTCCTATTTATTTATTTATAATTTATTTATTTTATTGATTGACTTTTGCTGTGATGGTTTTTGCTGCTGTGCATGGGCTTTCTCTTCCATGTGGTGAGCGGGGGCTTCTCTTCCCTGTGGTGAGTGGGCTTTCTCTTCCCTGCGGTGAGCGGGGGCTACTCTTCCCTGTGGTGAGCGGGCTTCTCATTGCGGTGGCTTCTCTTGTTGTGTAGCATGGGCTCTAGGTGTGCAGGCTTCGGTAGTTGTGGTTCGTGGGCTCTAGAGCAGAGGCTCAGTAGTTGTGGTGCACGGGCTTAGTTGCTCTGCGGCATGTGGTATCTTCCCTGACCAGGGCTCAAACCCATGTCGCCTGCATCGGCAGGTGGATTCTTAGCCACTGTGCCACCAGGGAAGCCCTATGTTTCTATTTTTGTATTTACATAAATGTGTTACACTCTTTGTATGATTTATCTTCCTTTCTTTTACAATAGCATATTTTAATATGCTTTTATGTCAATACATATATTTATGCTTAGTTTATTCTAATCCATCATGTATAGTATTTTAATACATGAGTATCCAAAATATACACCCATATGCTTACTGATAGGAACTAAATTTTTGCCACTCTTACACTCTTAATAAACAATTCTGTAATGTAAGGTCACATGTTTGTATACTCAAAAGCTAACTTAAGAGTGTGCGTTAAAATGTACTAAATTTTTTCCAATTTTTCTCCAAATATTGTTTCTATTTTACCCATCCGCCATTATCCTATGAGGTTTCTTGATGATACTTTATATTTGAGAACTTTAGGTTTGGGACAGTATGATGATTGTGAAATACCTTTTAAAATTTTGTTATTCTTGACTAACTTGAAGGTTCCCCCCCCCACCCCCATATATTTGCAAGTTATTAAGAATGACTCCTCTTCACTTTGTCTTTCTGGCTATTTTTACATAGGGTTGGTTTTGGTCATCTACATTTTGAATATTGTTTCCTAGGCTGTGGCTTGCCTTTTTACCTTATTGATGTTTTATTTGCTACACAAATTCATTTGTAATATAGTCAAAATAATAAAAAATATTTCCATTAATTTTTCCAGTGTGGCTCATTCTACTAATTATAATATACAATTGTGTTGAATTGTTTTGGTTTGATTTCAATGTTTGAGTGGGATTTTTATTTTGTTTTAATATGTAGAATGTTTACATGTTTTAAAATTGGCCAACATTCATTTTAGTTCATTTGTCAGTCATATTTCAGTGTAGTAAAATTTATACTCCTGTTATAAGCATGATTGAATATTTTTTAGCTGATTTACTTTTTTTTTTTTTTGTGGTACGTGGGCCTCTCACTGTTGTGGCCTCTCCCATTGTGGAGCACAGGCTTCGGACACACAGACTCAGTGGACATGGCTCATGGGTCCAGCTGCTCCGCGGCATGTGGGATCTTCCCAGACCGGGGCACGAACCCATGTTCCCTGCATTGGCAGGCGGACTCTCAACAACTGTGCCACCAGGGAAGCCCCAGCTGATTTACTTTTATGTTCAGTTCTTGTTTTATTTTCAAGTTTTCTTTATTTTTTCCTCTTAATTTGAAAAGTTCTTCATATTTTATGATTAGTCCTTTTGCTTTGCTACATGTTGCAAATATTAATCCCAGTTTATTTATTTTTCTATTTTTCAATGGAGTTTTTGTCATGAAACTATTACTATTTATTTAAATGTAGTTAAAGTGATCAGCTTTTTGAAATTAGATTGCCTTTCCATTGTTAGATTTTTTTTTTTTACAATATAAAATAAACAGTTTTATTTTTGATGTGTCTCTAGACATCAATCAATGGCCACTTTCAAAGTCCTACTTAGTGTAATTACCACTGAAGGAAGAACAAGATTTGTCATGGGACTTGTACGTTTCTTTTTGCTGATCCAATTTTCCATTGTTTACTTTTCATATGAATAGCCATATATATGGTCAAATGATCTTCAACAAGGGTGTCAACATTACACAATGGGGAAAGACTACACATTTTTCCATGTCATGAAGCTTTCCCCTATGCTTTCTTCTTGGAGATTTATAGTTTCAAGTCTGGTACTTAGTTCATTAGTCCACTTTGAGTTGATTTTTGTATATGGTTAAGGTAAGGATCCAATTTCATTCTTCTGTATGTGGATATCTAGTTTTCCCAGCAACATTTGTTGAAGAGAATATTCATTGAATTTGGCAATTATTTCTTGGCTATGACACCAAAGGCACAGGCAACAAAAGCAAAAACTGACAAATGGGACTACTGTGGTCCCTAAGTATCCAAAGGGGTTTGGTTCCAGGACCCCCTGTGGATATCAAAATCCACAGGTGCTCAAGTCCTTATATAAAATGGCATAGTATGTGCATATAACCTATGCACATATTCCCATAAATTTTATTTTTTTGAATTTTACTTATTTTTTAATACAGCAGGTTCTTATTAGTTACCTATTTTGTACATATTAGCATATACATGTCAATCCCAATCTCCCAATTCATCCCACCACCACCCCCCACCACTTTCCCTTTGGTGTCTATACATTTGTTCTCTACATCTGTGTCTCTATTCCTGCCTTACAAACTGGTTCATCTGTACCATTTTTCTAGATTCCACATACATGCATTAATGTACCATATTTTTTTTTCTCTTTCTGACATACTTCACTCTGTATGACAGTCTCTAGGTCAATCTACATCTCTACAAATGACCCAATTTCGTTCCTTTTTATGGCTGAGTAATATTCCATTGTATATATGTAACATTATCCATTCGCCTATCGATGGACATTTAGGTTGCTTCCAGGACCTGGCTATTGTAAATAGTGTTGCAATGAATATTGGGGTGCATGTGTCTTTTTGAATTATGATTTTCTCTGAGTATATGGCCAGTAGTGGGATTGCTGGGTCATAAGATAATTCTATTTGTATGTTTTTAAGGAACCTCCATAGTGGCTGTATCAATTTACATTGTCACCAAAAGTGCAAAAGGGTTCTGTTTTCACCACACCCTCTCCAGAATTTGTTGTTTGTAGATTTTCTTATGATGGCCATTCTGACTGGTGTGAGGTGATACCTCATTGTAGTTTTGATTTGCATTTCTCTAATAATTAATGATGTTGAGCAGCTTTTCATGTGCCTCTTGGCCACCTGTATGTATTCTTTGGAGAAAGGTCTGTTTAGGTCTTCTCCCCATTTTTTGTTTGGGTGGTTTGTTTTTTTTTAATATTGAGCTGCATGAGCTGTTTATATACCTTGGAGATTAATCCTTTGTCTGTTAATTCATTTGCAAATATTTTCTCCCATTCGGAGGGTTGTCTTTTCATTTTGTTTATAGTTTTCTTTGCTGTGCAAAAGGTTTTAAGTTTCATTAGGTCCCATTTGTTTATTTTTGTTTTAATTTCCATTATTCTAGCAGTTGGGTCAGAAAAGATCTTGCTGTGATTTATGTCAAAGTGTGATCTTCCTATGTTTTCCTCTAAGAGTTTTATGGCGTCTGGTCTTACATTTAGGTCTCAAATCCATTTTAAGTTTATTTTTGTGTATGGTGTTTGGGAGTGTTCTAATTTCATGCTTTTACATATAGCTGTCAGTTTTCCCAGCACCACTTATTGAAGAGACTGTCTTTTCTCCATTGTATGTCTTTGCCTCCTTTGTCATAGATTAGTTGACCATAGGTGCATGGGTTTATCTCTGGGTTTTCTATCCTGTTCCATTGATCTATATTTCATTTTTTGTGCCAGTACCATATTGTCTTGATTACTGTAGCTTTGTAGTATAGTCTGAAGTCAGTGAGTCTGCTTCCTCCAGCTCAGTTTTTTTCCCTTAAGATTGCTTTGACTATTTGGGGTCTTTTGTGTCTCCATACAAATTTTTTTTTTTTTTTTTCTGGTACACGGGCCTCTCACTGTTGTGGCCTCTCCTATTGCGAAGCACAGCCTCCAGACGTGCAGGCTCAGCAGCCATGGCTCACAGGCCTTTATTATGTTGAGGTAGGTTCCCTCTGTGCCCACTTTCCTGAGAGGTTTTTTTTTTTTTTTTGTGGTATGTGTGCCTCTCACTGTTGTGGCCTCTCCCGTTGCAGAGCACAGGCTCTGGACGTGCAGGCTCATCAGCCATGGCTCACAGGCCCAGCCACTCTGCGGCATGTGGGATCTTCCCGGACCGGGGCACGAACCCGTGTCCCCTGCATCGGCAGGTGGACTCTCAACCACTGCGCCACCAGGGAAACCCTGAAGAGTTTTTACCATAAATGGGTGTTGAATTTTGTCAAAAGTTTTCTTCGCATCTACTGAGATGATCATATGGTTTTATTCTTCAATATGTTAATATGGTGTATCACATTGTGTGATTTGTATATACTGAAGAATCCTTTCATCCCTGGGAAAAGTCCCACTTGATCATGGTTTATGATCCTTTTAATGTGTTGTTGGATTCTGTTTGCTAGTGTTTTGTTGAGGATATTTGCATCTATATTCATCAGTGATATTGGTCTGTAATTTTCTTTTTTTGTACTATCTTTGTCTGGTTTTGGTATTAAAAGCTAGAAGTGTTTTTAATTAGATTGCTGTGCAAATATATTTCAGATGGAAGGAAGGAAACTGAAATCTAAATATGATTATGGGTGTGGATTCTGCAAGAAAGGTGGATTAGAACTTAATCAGGTGAAAAGAAAGAAAGAAAGAAAGAAAAAAGAAAGAAAGAAAGAAAGAGAAAGGAAGGAAGGAAGGAAGAACAAAAGCAAGAAAGGAAGAAAGAAAGGGAGGGAGGAAGGAAGGAAGGGAGAGAAAGAGAAGAATCACATATATGATTATAATTGTTACTTATTATATATTATGTATTACAATAATTATATTTTATTCATTATGTATCATTTGATAAAATATATTATGCATTATATATTAAACATATTATCTAATGTGTATTATATTTTATGTTTGTTTAAAATTATCTACATGTGCTAGTGTATTACTCTAGGATGTACTTCAAAATACATATACGAAAATAGAAGCTACATGTGAGTAAAATCAATATAGAAGTACTATTTCCTTCCTGTTTCCCAATTAATCATCTTAAGCCTAATCCACTCAAGACTGCTGTTCAAGTGTACTTCCAGAGAGATGCTCGCACTGAGTTCCAGTTTCCTCCTGTCTCTGGCTTTGGGATGAACCAGAGCAAACGTACTGTTTACCTGGTACTCATTTAAACACAGATGTAGAATTAAAAGCTCCTCTCAGCATTGAAGGGATTCAGTAATTAGTGTCTTGTCATTTTTTCCCTGATTTATCGGGTAAGAGATTTATCAATTTTATTTATCCTTTCAGAAAACCATATTTTGTTTTCATTGATTTTCTGTATTATTTTTTAAATAATAAAATAAATGATAATAAATAAAATATTTTAAAAATTTGATTGATTTCCTGCTCTGACCTTTATTATTTTTCTTAGCCTACTTTGTTTTTCATTTTCTCCTCTTTTTCTAGTTTCTTAAGGTAGAAGCTGAGATCACTCATTTGTAAAGTCTCCTCTTTTACAGTATCAGTGTCTAATATAAGTGCCTCAAGTTTACATCTAAGTATTTCATTAACTGAATCACATAAATTTTAACATGCCGGGTTTTCATTTTTGTTCACATCAAAATACTTTCCAAGTTTTATTTTGAACTGTCCTTTGACCTATGTGTGATTTAGAACTATATTACTTGGCTTTCAAATATTTGTAGATTTTCAAAATACATTCCTGTTATTGATTTTAAATTTAATTCAACTTTGTTCAGAGAAAATACTTTGCATGATTTAAATAGTTTTGAAATGATTTGTAACTATTTTGTTGGACAGAGTACTCTGTAAGTGTCACTTATAGAAGTATATCTGATTGATAGTATCATTCAAAACATCGATATTCTTAATAATTTTCTTCCTACTTGTTCTATCAATCACTGAGAGATGGATGTTGAAATCTCAAACTATAAGTGTGTATTTTTCATATTCCTGCTTAATTTCTATTAGTTTTTGCTTCACATATTTAAAGTGCTGGTATATAAGAACATAAGTATTGTGTATTTATATCCTCTTCATGAATTGAAATTTTTATCAATATAAATGACTTTCTTTTTACTTAGTATTATTCATTGTTCTTAAATTTACTTTGTCCGACAGTAATATAGCTCCTTCAGTTTCCTTTTATTAGCTTTAGCTTGGTATATATTTGTTCATCTATTTACTATTAACCTATTTGTGTGTTTATGTTAAAATTAGTTTCCCATAGGAACCCAGAGTTCTACCTTGTTTTTTAACAACTATAACAAGCTCTTAATTGTGATGTTTAAACAATTTACATTACTGTGATTACATGATTAGGTTTAAGTTTACCAGCTTGCTGGCTGTTTTCTATTTTGTACTTTGTTTCTTTTCCTTCATTTTTGCCTACTTTTGCGTTGGGTATTTTTTAAAATTTAATTTTACCTCCTTTGTTGGCTTATTAACTTTTTAAAAAGTACTTGCTTTACTGTTAATTACTTGGAGCTTTAGCTAATCACAGTCTACCTTTAAATAACAATATATTGCCTTGTGTAAATTATAATCATTTACAACAGAACAATTCCATTTGCCCCACTGTGCTTTGTGTTATTGTTACTATATATATGCTACCTCTACATATGTTAAAACCATGCAATACTTATTGTTATTTTTGCCTTAAAAAGTAAACCACCTTTTTTTGTGGTACACGGGCCTCTCACTGTTGTGGCCTCTCCTGTTGTGGAGCACAGGCTCCAGACACGCAGGCCCAGTGGCCATGATTCACGGGCCTAGCCACTCTGTAGCATGTGGGATCTTCCCAGACTGGGGCACAAACCCGTGTCACCTGCATCGACAGGTGGATTCTCAACCACTGCACCACCAGGGAAGCCCAGTAAACCACTTTTTAAAAGAATTATTTTATATTTGACCAGTTTAATGCTCTTCATTACTTTCTATAGGTCCAGATTTTCAAGTAATATCATTTTTCTACTCACTTAAATACAAATTTTAATATTTCTGTGTTTCATGGTCTACTGGTGATGATTCTTTTATCTTTTGTGTATCTAAAAAAAGTTTATTTCACCTTCATTTAGAAAGACTTTTTTCCACTGGGTATAGAACCTTGGGTTAATGGTTTTGGTTCTTGTTTTATTTCCCATACTCTGTGAAACTAATGCCCCTCTGTCTTCTCTCACATTGTTTCCAATGAGAAATCTGCTGTAAGTCTTAGTTTTGTTCCTCTGTGTGTAGTATATAATTTTTTGAAGAGCTTTCAAAACTTCATCCCTGATTTTAAGAAATATCATTTTTGTGTGATTAGTGCACTTTTGTTCAGTTTAGTATGTTTGGATCCTGTTGAACTTCTTGGAGTTCTAGGCTTATACTTTTTATTTGGACAAGTTTCAGCCATATTTCTTCCAATATGTTTCTGTTTTCTCCCTCTCTGTTCTCCTTCAGATACTCCAATTACATAAATATTAGGTTGCCTAAAATTGTCCTAGCTCGCTGATGGCTTGTTTACTTTTTATCAGTCTCTATTTCCTCTCTTTTGCTCTGAATAATTTTTATTGCTGTTTTAAATTCACTAAACTTTCTGCCTATAGTGTCTAATGTTTTTTCATTTTTTAAAATTTTTTATTGAAGTATAATTGATACACAATATTATATAAGTTACAGGTGTACAATATAGTGATTCAAAATTTTTAAAGGCTATACTTGATTTATAGTTATTATACAGTATTGGCTATATTCCCTGCGTTGTACAGTATATATTTGTAACTTATTTTATACCTAGCTGTTTATACCTCTTACTCCATTACCCCATATTGCCCCTCCTCACTTCCATCTCCTCACTGTTAACCACTTGTTTGTTCTCTATATCTGTGAGTCTGCTTCTTTTTTGTTATACTCACTAGTTTGTTGTATTTTCTAGATTCCACACATAAGTGATGTCATACAGTATTTGTCTTTCTCTGACTTATTTCACTTAGCATAATACCCTCCAAGTCCGTCCATATTATTACAAATGGCAAAATTTTCATTCTTTTTTATGAATGAATAATATGTCATTGTATATATATTCCACATTTTCTTTATCCATTCATCTATTGATGGTGATGGACACTTAGGTTGCTTCTATATCTTGGCAATTTTTAAATAATGCTGTTATGAACATTGAAGTGCATATATATTTTCAAATTAGTGTTTTGGGGGGTTTTTTTGGATATATACCCTGGATTTGAAATGCTGAGTCATATGGTAATTCTATTTTTAGTTTTTTGAGACACCTCCATACTGTTTTCCACAGTGGCCGCACCAAATTACATTCCCACTAACAGTGTAGGAGGGTTCCCTTTTCTCCACATCCTCGCCAACATTTATTATTTATGTTCTTTTTGATGATAGCCATTCTGACAGGTGTGAGGTGATATCTCATTGTGGCTTTGATTTTCATTTCCCTGTTGATTTGCAATGTTGAGCATCTTTTCATGTGCCTGTTGGCCATCTGCATTTCTTCTTTGGATAAATCTCTATTAAGGAATGGGAGAAGATATTTGCAAATGATAAGACAGGTAAGACGTAATATCCAAAACATATAAACAGCTCATACAACTCAACATCAAAAAAAAAATCCTGATTAAAAAATGGGCAAAACACCTATTTAATCTGTTTTTAATCTTATTCAGTGAATTTTTATTTCTGACATTATAATTTTCTTTTTTAGAAATGGGTCTTCTTTGTACCTTCCATATTTCTACTTGCCAGGATAAATCTTTTTTTTTTTTTTTTTTTTTGCGGTACGTGGGCCTCTCACTGTTGTGGCCTCTCCTGTTGAGGAGCACAGGCTCCAGACGCACAGGCTCAGCGGCCATAGCTCAAGGGCCCAGCCGCTCCACAGCATGTGGGATCTTCCCGGACCGGGGCACGAACCCGTGCCCCCTGCATCGGCAGGCGGACTCTCAACAACTGCGCCACCAGGGAAGCCCCAGGATAAATCTTTTCTCTGCCTCCTTGGATTTAATATGGCTATAATAACCTTTATAATGTGTTTGCCTCTGCTTCTATTATCTGTATCATTATTATGTCTGTTTCTATTGATTTGTGTTTCTTTTTATTAGGAATCATATTTTCCTGCTCCTTTGAATGCCTGGAATTTTCTATCGGATTACAGCATTGTTGATAATACCTAGTAGGGTGATAGATTTGTTGTTTTTTGTTCCTTTGAATATAATTGACCTTTAAGTTACCTGAAAATAGTTTGATCCTTTGAGACTAACTATTAAGTTTTATTAGGTACAATCAGAACAGCCTTTAGTCTAGGACTTAGTTTTCACCACCAAAGCAAAACTCATCTGATTTCCTAACCCAACATACTTCAAATTATGAGGTTTTGCCACTCTTGATCAGCTGTCCCAATTTGCCTGGAATGGATGGGTTTCCTAGAATACAGAGACTTCAGCTCTAAACCCAAGACAATCTCAGATAAACTGGGACTGTTAGTTATATTTTGGGGAACACATATTATCTTGCCTCTGTGTAAGTTTGGAGAATCATTTGCTCTGATCTTTCTGTGTGGTTCTTTTTCCTGAGCAAAAGATTCTAGGGGAACTCCTGCAAGTCTCTGGAACTCCCTATTGCAGCTATCCCTCTCTAGTATTCTGCCCTGAAATACTTAGGCTTTTGAGCCTTGCCAGACTCCCAAACCGTCTTTTCAACTCACGCAGACTAATAAACTCTCCTGAGGTCCCCTTCCTGCCATTCAGTCTGTAAACTGAAACAATCTTAGGGCTCACCCTGTTGGCTTCTCCTTCCTCAGGATTCCTGTCCTATGTTTTCTGACATCCAATGACTAAAAAACATTGTCTAAAGTAATTTGTCCAGATTTTTATCGTTTCAGGGAAGAGAGTAATGCTAGTCCCCTGTTATTCCATCTTGGTTGCAATTAGAAGTCTTCAGTGCATTTAGACAAGTATCTTAATATTTTTTGTGTATTTATTGAAAGTCAGCTAATAACACCATTTTCGTACATATACATTTTTTACAGAAGTGGAAAAGGAAACTGACTGGCTTATTTAAATAGCTGTAGCTCTCATTTTAAGTAAAGAGTAAATATAAGATAATATTAGATTATGAACTAAGCAGCATGGCCTCATAAGAATAAAATTCAGTTGTAAAGTTTTATACATGTGAAAATAATGGATACGTAAAAGACATAAAACACAACAAATATAAATTGGTGTGAATATTAAAACATAAAACCACTTTATTTGATATTTACTGAAGTAATTATATGTGTAGTGACATGGTGTCTTGCACTTTTGTTAAACTATTCCTGGAGAGACAAAAGCAAAACCAGAAAATCAGACACAGCAAAATAAGTGAGTGTAGTTATGAAATAAGATAGACAAAATGTTGTTAATTGTTGAAGCCCATAGGTGGACATAGAGTAATATATTCTACTGTTCTCTTTTTATGTGTTCTCTAACAATTATTTATAATATTTTTTCTAAACTGAAATAGAGCTAAGAATAACATCTATAAATTGCAGTGGATAATGATCAGGCAGGTTGAATCTGACGAGAACATGTTTGAAATTGGGAGGCTTGTGGCAACATTTGACCAGGAAGACAATGTTACCAACAACAACTGATAATTTCAGCTCACTGTCAAAGAGATTCATGGCGAAATGAAGACAAATGATTTAGACAGTAGGAGTACAAGTGTAGTTTAAAGTAAGATATTTATATGGTGCTATGCAGGAGACATTTAGAAATGTGGAAAATGAGGAGAGATGGACAATGGAGTTCTCAAGGTCTTCTTAACTTCTCAGATAAAAGGGAGAATAGATTCAACAGTTGAATTTTAGATGATATAGGTAATGCTTAAGGAATAGAAGAAGTTTCATGAATGACTAATGAAATAAATTGAATAATTTCAAAATTACAGTTCACACCTGAGCTGAGGGAGAGCTTTAAAGACTGAATTATTCACTGGAATTTTGAATGGAATGATAGACAGAGAACTGGGAAAATCCCTAGAGCAGAGGCCAAGCATGAAAGTAAGGACAGAGAGTTATAAAACAAATGAAGTATAATTACTATGCATAATGAAAACTTAGATGATGCCAGTAAATCTGGAACTTAAAAGATGTTTCCTTGTTTTAAGCATTTAATGTTTACTGGATTTCAAACTATCATGTAGAGGGATTAAAAGGGAATAATTGTGAGGAATTAGGAATAGCACTTGTAATTCATTATTTTGAGATATTAAACCCTGACAAGGAGTAAATATGACAGTTTAAAGGAGGATAAGTTTTTTATTGATTTCCATCCCCAACCAATATGACCAAAAGGGATTCTAGAACAGATTTGCAAAGGTCAAGAGCTAGGGAGGAAGGAAAGAATTGAAGTTTTTTTTGTTTTGTTTTGTTTTTTTGCGGTACGCAGGCCTCTCACTGTTGTGGCCTCTCCCATTGCGGAGCACAGGCACTGGACGCGCAGGCTCAGAGGCCATGGCTCACGGGCCCAGCCACTCTGCGACATGTGGGATCTTCCCGGACCGAGGCACGAACCCGTGTCTCCTGCATCGGCAGGCAGACTCTCAACCACTGCGCCACCAGGGAAGCCCAGAATTGAAGTTTTTGATGAAATATTTGCTCCACATGCTTGAAAGAAAATGATGTGATAGAATTAATGGTGGAACAGAAGGAAAATTTCATTTTGGAAGATGGGCAAAAATGAGAAGAACTTTTAAGCCCATAATTGAGAGGGTTCACATGAGGTAAATTTGTTATAAGTAAAGTTAAAATATACCTATGAAAAGTGAAAGGTTTTATGTAGTTAGTTTTAAGGTTGGGGGATAGGGATTTGCATTAGGATAGAAACTGACCAATATTAGGGAAAGCCTAAAAGGTGGAGGTAAATATATCTATATATACATACATACATGTATACATATATGAGAGATCTACTGAGACTTGCTGTCTATAGCTGCCCAAAAGAACTGTATCTGATGTGGAAGTAGGGAATATCTTTATTGCCTAGTGTATTTAATTTTTAGAGAATATTGTTGCCCACACAATTTGTTATTTTTATTTAGCACTTATATTTGAACATATCATCAAAATAATGGCTTATTCAAACTGATAGAATACAAACAATTTAATAATTTGATGTAGTATGGCTGCATGTCACATAATAATAGACTTTAAAAAAGATCCATGTTTTCAAAATGTCCCTGGAGGTCCTCATGGAATTTAAATTACTAAGTATTGTGAGCCAGTAGATATAAACTACAGTTTGATAGCAAGACTCAGTGGCACTAGGAGGCCTAAAAGAGAAGAATTGGTGTTGTTTCAGTGTAATACATGCCCATGAGTGCTATTATTGATTTTATGATATGAGGTTTGTAACTAAGATAAAAGCAATGGTAAAGCCTCCAAGTTTTTTTTTTCTTCCTCCTTTCCTTCCTTCCTTCCTTCCTTCTTTCCTTCCTTCCTCCCTTCCTTCCTTCCTTCCTTCCTTCCCTATTACACCATAATACAAGAAAATAAGCCATTTTAAAAGATATATAAATACTTTTAAAATCATTTGTTAATGGTGGAGTGGGTGGTCTGTTTTATAATTCACTATCAACAAACAAATGGAAAGAAGTAACCAGATTATCACTCTTCAGAAAGTCAGAAACAGGAAAAAGTACATTTTAAAAGGGCATACTTAATAATGTGTCTAGGGCAACTATATGATCATATGTTATGCTTTATTTAAGATTTTATGTATATATCTTTTCTCCACAATATTAGAAAATGCTAAATTCTAATTATTGTTTAATTGAAATCAATTAGTTAAATAAAATTCATTAAATGAAAGTGATAAGCTGGTAAAAATGTGGGCTACCTTATAAAAGCTGTCTCAAATTTTCTGAAACTGAATTCTAAAATGCTTAGTAAAAACTATTTTATAACCTGATTTAAAAGCTAGTTTAAAGCACAACCACCTTGACTGGGAAATTACAAAAAGAAAATAAAAACAGTTTCTTTTCCTTAGGAGAGTAGGAATAAATACATGTAATGAATAGTTTACCACAGCATAGAGATGTTCAGGAAATCTTGCAAGAAACAAGAACCCTGTAATTCAGTTTTAAAATACTTTTCTTAATGTGTGATTATACCAGTGTGACTTTATTTTAAGACTGGAATTCATAATCTGATGGTCATTTAAAAAATCTATGTCAGCCTTTCTTTTATTATTTGACACTATTGTGTCTTTTCTGATCTTGTATGTTTTCGATTATTTTCCTCTGGGTTTTATTACTTCCTTTTCTACTTTCTGGTCTGTATCTCTAAGAGTCTATAAGTCTGTCTTTTTCCCTATTTTCTTTCCCTTGGCTACTCTTTATCCCAAAAAGTATCTGCTTCCTTGACTTCTACTCTAACCTGGACTCAGATAACTCTCAATTTTCATGCCTCTGTTACTTTCTTGCCTTTAACTTTTCAGTTACTCTCCACTGGCATTTAGGATAGCATCCCAGTTTCAACCAAGTTCTACCAAATCCTTTCAGACAGCACTTGGCAGATGCTACTCCCTCTGGTAAGAAAAGTCTTCTTCTGGTCTTTTGCTAAGCTAAATCCTATTCATCCTTCAAGTTTTAAAATAAATATCACAGCCTTCAGAGGCCTTCTCTGACATCCACAGTACAAATTAATTCCTTCTCATTCTTATTTCATCATGCCCTGTTCTTTGTCCTCAAGGACTATATCACAGTTTGCAGTCATATGTTTATTTGTATGATTATGTATGTTATATCTGTCACTGATCCTATGCTGTAAACACTCTGAAGACAGGCACCATACCAAATTTACTCCTCATTCTATACTCAGAAACAAATACAGAGTGGCTCAAAACATGTGGTAAGAGGGTGAACCAATCAAATGCTTTTATAACCTATAAGCTAGAGTTATATTTCCAATTGTTTTGGGGATTTATACAGATAGGTAATTGTCACTTCCCCAAACTCATCATGTCAAAAACTACATTCATCTTTTCTTGAGACTCCCCACTCAAGGCTACATTTTATAAATCTGGAATCATCTTGATTTTATTTCATTTTTCTTCCCCATTATTATTTTATTTATGAAATAGGTTTATTTCTTCATTCATAATTTCTCTCAGATTCTCATTTTTTTTCTCCTTCCTGCAACCACAAAGTTCCCCCATACAAATATCTAACTGAAAATACAAATTCAACTTATATATATATTTTCTTCTGAGCTGCAGGGTGTTTAGAAGAATGCTTTCTGTTCAGGTAGACATAATTCCACATGTCTCTTTTGACAAACACATACTCATTCTTCAGGTCTCTTCTTAGGTGTCACATTTTTGTAGGAAAAACCTTGTTGATCACTGTCATAGGTTGCTTCCTCAGACACTGAGATGAGATTTAGTGATCTGAATGTTACTTAAGGTTTTAACTGGAATTTATACCTTTAGAAGGGAGAGGAAGAAAGCATGATGGGCTAAGGGAGAAGCTCATCTATGATGGTAGTCTGATGACTGCATTAGCCAGCTGCAGGGGCTCTGGAGCTAAAATGGTCCATCAGAGTTGTACCGTGTTAGTTCAAAATGTCACAGCATTTTTATGTCCACCTCCATCAGTCATTGGATATGGGCCATCCTGGGAGGAGACTGACCTTGTATAAAATCATGTACCTGTCCAATGATAAGGTAATCCCTGAAACAGCTGACAATGGCAATCCCATCAGCATGCACATTTCTTACTTGGTGGAGCTGAGTGACATGTCATCATATGTCACCACAATCATTAAAGGTTGAATTAGTGCAAGTGTTTTGCACACCACTTTCCAATTCTAAGGGGACTTTGGGTTTACCCATACATTTTAATTTATTTTATTAAAAAGAAAATACAATCTAAGGAAATTTGAAAAAAATTATACAAATCTAGGATTTGTTAATTTAGGATTCCAGATAATGTTTGTTATATTATTCAGTGGATTTCTCTGTGCTTTACAATATTTTTGAATAAAAAATAAACGCAAGCTACAGTTGCCTTTTTCATACTTCCAGTATCATGTTGTGTTTATCCAGATCATGGTATCAGTCAACCTTATTGCAATTTTCTATTTAGTTATGTATTAATCATTATTCTCCAAATTTCCACAAAGACAAGTTCTCCCTCAAGTTAATCCTATAAAAATGCCAGGAATAAATGAGCACATCTACCAAATATGCTTTTGAATGAATAAGGATTGCTGTATATTAGAGTCCAAAGATGTAGTTCAAGTGGAAACTTGCCACATGATTCCTCCGTGTGTCCTGTCTATAAATCATGAACCTTATAAATTCAGAAAGTACAAGACCACAGGCTCATGAATGGACCTGAGGCACAAAATTCCATTAGAGTAGTCAAATTGGGCTCTTGGTCCCAATAAGGAGAATCACTTTATCCAGTTTCTAACTCTAAGAACTTCTTTTTGATCCTGTAATTAACTTGGCATTTGCATAGTCATATATTTAACTCCTAAATTTACAAACCTCTCTTCAAGAACTTTTACTAAGACTGGAACTGGGCTCTCTCATGGTACGTACTTCCTGCAAGCCAGCTCATAGAACGTACTCTGACAGCCAGTCCACTTCACACAGACCCCATCCCAATGCCTGACTGTAACCATTACAAACTCATTGATGAGCAAGTGCCAAGAGTGACCCGAGGAAGAGGGGACCATGTTGACAGCTGATAGTGGGTCCTGACAAACTTCATTTCTATACTGACTTATCACACATGCCCAGCTTAGATCTTGTATTGAAAGAATTTAGGGTTAATTTAATGGAATCAACTTATTTTTTCCTGGAGTTTCTATGGTTCCATGTTTGAGTAAGCGTATCATTAAATGTCCAAAGGAAAACCTCTGCATTGTAATAGCTAAGTCTTAAAGCTGTATTTGCAAATTCAAGCTTTTTATGTACCATAGTCACATACAACTCTTCCAATTATTATCTAATATTTTATATAAATCTACTTTTGTTACCTATAAAAAGGTTTTTTAAAAAATATTAAATCACTGTCTTAAATTTAAAAAAAACTGTCATTCTCAACAATAGAAATCATCCAATACTTAAATATTATTATATTGAATTCAGATTTCCATGAAAAGTTACTTTATGTATTATCAAGAGAATATGCCCTACACAGTGAAAAGTACTCTCCTAAAGATTAGTTTAGTTATTCCTCTTTCCTTGCCCATTCACATCCTGCATAGTTTCAAACTAGAGATCTGACGCAGTTTGAGAAGAACAGCCCTAAAACTATCAACATGTTGTGAAATCATGTTGTTCCTGAACCTTAAATATAAGAGCCACATAATTTTTTAAAAAGATTTAATCATAATCTTACAGAGCTTTAATGAGCAGAATTTGTATTCCCTAGTGAGGTTCATTAGTGAAATTATTAAAAAGTACTGGACTTAAAGTTAACCATAAGAATATTTTATCATCCTAGAGTATATTCAAATCTGTCAATTTCCTTTGAATAAGATTTAGAATGGGGAAGCTAGAAAGCTGAAAACTCTTCTTTTCTATGAAATCATAGTCGAAAGGTCATGTAACTCCATTATCTAACTTTAAAGTTGGATTCATCTAAACTACTCCAAACAGATGAAATTCTGTTCTATTTTAAGATATCACTATCTAAGGAAATTTTAACTTGATTTTTAGGGATATTTCTTCAGTACTGTACTAATAACTTTAACACAGTGAGAACTGTAAACATTCAAGGCAGAGCTGAGAGTACTCAATATTTGTTGACCTATTAAATGTCTTATTTACTCTGAAATAATGAAATAAACAAATTGTAAATCATCTTTTAAAGATAATGCTTAAATCTATGTTTGCTTTATCTTTTTTAAACTAAACACCTCAGGGTTTTTTTGTTTTTTTTTTAATAACTCAGAAAATTCTGAAAGTTTGTAAGGACTTCATAGTCTTTAAAATGTGGACTTTTGAAATGGAAATAATTTTCATATATTGAAATAATTTTCTATTACAGAAAGAAGCTTTCAAATATCCAATTTTCCACACTCTAATTTCCATACTATTATTTAACTTATATTGTTCTGTTTCATAAACTATCATCAGAAAAAAAAATTGGCCAATAATATATTTCCCAAGCTTATGGCTTTGTCATTACTTATCAGATATCCTAAGGATAAATATTCCCATTTAGGGTAGGAACATATTCTTTTCTAATATTTCCTCTTATGTTTTACTAAGCCACTTTCATTGACCTATTTAAAACTTTACGTTAGCAAATAAAAATGACTATGGGGAAAATGGTTAATGACATTATAGTATAGAGACAAACCATAATATTCTAACATGAAATACTGGTAATACTAAAAATAAAGTTTCAGAAATTTCAGGTCAAAGAAGTTTTAAAATTTATTTTGTTTTATTGAAATGGATAGTTCCAATATCTACATTGTTCATGTAGTTAGCTTTTTTTAAAGGGACAAACTCAGTGTAATGACTGAAGCTTTTTAACCAATGAAAATATCAAGTGGAATAGCCAATCTCAGGATGAGAAGGGTGGTTTCTTCAGTTTTTTTTCCCTAACTTAGAGAGAAATAATTCAGCCTATCTCCACTAAGTAGGATGTTAGTTGTAGGTCTTTGTTTGATGCTCTTTCTTAGTTTGATGAGAGTATTTATTATAATTCGATGTTGTACTTTATTAAACTCTTTGATGCATTATTGGAATGATGATATGGTTTTCTTCTTTAATCTGTTGGCATAGTAAATTAATGACTGGTTTTTGAATGTTCAATCAACCTTGTAGTCGTAGGATAAACCGATTTGGTCCGGATAAGTTATACATTTAGCATATTGATAGATTTAATTTGCTATGTGTTGATGAAAATAATACAAAAAGAATAAGGCAAAATAATTTGGAATTCTTCTTGTAAGTGTCTACTGGAAAGAAGTTGTCATTTAATATCATTTCAAACAACACTGAGGTAAATTAAAATGTATATTGTAAACCTTAGGGCAACCACTTTATTTCTTATTTTTTTTACATCTTTATTGGAGTATAATTGCTTTACAATGGTGTGTTAATTTCTGCTTTATAACAAAGTGAATCAGTTATACATATACATATGTTCCCTTGTCTCTTCCCTCTTGCGTCTCCCTCCCTCCCACCCCTCTACGTGGTCACAAAGTACCGAGCTGATCTCCCTGTGATATGTGGCTGCTTCCCACTAGCTATCTACCTTATGTTTGGTAGTGTATATATGTCCATGCCTCTCTCTCACTTTGTCACAGCTTACCCTTCCCCTCCCCATATCCTCAAGTCCATTCTCTAGTAGGTCTGTGTCTTTATTCCCGTCTTACCCTTAGGTTCTTCATGACATTTTTATTTTTCTTAAATTCCACATATATGTGTTAGCATATGGTATTTGTCTTTCTCTTTCTGACTTACTTCACTCTGTATGACAGACTCTAGGTCTATCCACCTCATTACAAATAGTTCAATTTCGTTTCTTTTCGTGGCTGAGGAGTATTCCATTGTGTATATGTGCCACATCTTCTTTATCCATTCTTCTGATGATGGACACTTAGGTTGTTTCCATCTCCGGGCTATTGTAAATAGAGCTGCAATGAACATTTTGGTACATGACTCTTTTTGAATGATGGTTTTCTCATGGTATATGCCCAGTAGTGGGATTACTGGGTCATATGGTAGTTCTATTTGTAGTTTTTTAAGGAACCTCCATACTGTTCTCCATAGTGGTTGTACCAATTCACATTCCCACCGGCAGGGTTCCCTTTTCTCCACACCCTCTCCAGCATTTATTGTTTGCAGAATTTTTGATGATGGCCATTCGTACTGGTGTGAGGTGATACCTCATTGTAGTTTTGATTTGCATTTCTCTAATGATTAGTGATGTTGAGCATCCTTTCATGTGTTTGTTGGCAATCTGTATATCTTCTTTGGAGAAATGTCTATTTAGGTCTTCTGCCCATTTTTGGATTGGGTTGTTTGTGCTTTTGTTATTGAGGTGCATGAGCTGCTTGTAAATTTTGGAGATTAATCCTTTGTCAGTTGCTTCATTTGCAAATATTTTCTCCCATTCTGAGGGTTGTCTTTTGGTCTTGTTTATGGTTTCCTTTGCTGTGCAAAAGCTTTGAAGTTTCATTAGGTCCCATTTGTTTATTTTTGTTTTTATTTCCATTTCTCTAGGAGGTGGGTCAAAAAGAATCCTGCTGTGATTTATGTCATAGAGTGTTCTGCCTATGTTTTCCTCTAAGAGTTTGATAGTTTCTGTCCTCACATTTAGGTCTTTAATCCATTTTGAGCTTACTTTTGTGTATGGTATTAGGGAGTGATCTAATCTCATACTTTTACATGTACCTGTTCAGTTTTCCCAGCACCACTTATTGAAGAGGCTGTCCTTTCTCCACTGTACATTCCTGCCTCCTTTATCAAAGATAAGGTGACCATATGTGCATGGGTTTATCTCTAGGCTTTCTATCGTGTTCCATTGATCTATATTTCTGTTTTTGTGCCAGTAGCATACTGTCTTGATTACTGTAGCTTTGTAGTATAGTCTGAAGTCAGGGAGCCTGATTCCTCCAGCTCCGTTTTTCATTCTCAAGATTGCTTTGGCTATTCAGGGTCTTTTGTGCTTCCATACAAATTGTGAAACTTTTTGTTCTAGTTCTGTGAAAAATGCTATTGGTAGTTTGTTAGGGATTGCATTAAATCTATAGATTGCTTTGGGTAGTATAGTCATTTTCACAATGTTGATTCTTCCAATGCAAGAACATGGTATATCTCTCCATCTATTTATATCATCTTTAATTTCTTTCATCAGTGTCTTATAATTTTCTGCATACATGTCTTTTGTCTTTTTATGTAGGTTTATTCCTAGATATTTTATTCTTTTTGTTGCAATGGTAAATGGGAGTGTTTTCTTGATTCCACTTTCAGATTTTTCATCATTAGTGTATAGGAATGCCAGAGATTTCTGTGCATTAATTTTGTATCCTGCTACTTTACCAAATTCATTGATTAGCTCTAGTATTTTTCTGGTAGCATCTTTAGGATTCTCTATGTATAGTATCATGTCATCTACAAACAGTGACAGCTTTACTTCCTCTTTTCCAATTTGGATTCCTTTTATTTCCTTTTCTTCTCTGATTGCTGTGGCTAAAACTTCCAAAACTATGTTGAATAAGAGTGGTGAGAGTGGGCAACCTTGTCTTGTTCCTGATCTTAGTGGAAATGCTTTCAGTTTTTCACCATTGAAGACGAAGTTGTCTGTGGGTGTGTCATATATGGCATTTATTATGTTGAGGAAAGTTCTCTCTATGCCTACTTTCTACAGAGTTTTTTATCATAAATGGGTGTTGAATTTTGTTGAAAGCTTTCTCTGCATCTATTGAGATGATCATATGGTTTTTCTCCTTCAATTTGTTAATATGGTGTATCACGTTGATTGATTTGCATATATTTAAGAATCCTTGCATTCCTGGAATAAACTCCACTTGATCATGGTGTATGATCCTTTTAATGTGCTGTTGGATTCTGTTTGCTACTATTTTGTTGAGGATTTTTGCATCTATGTTCATCAGTGATATTGGCCTGTAGTTTTCTTTCTTTGTGACATCCTTGTCTGGTTTTGGTATCAAGGTGATGGTGGCCTCGTAGAATGAGTTTGGGTGTGTTCCTCCCCCTGCTATATTTTGGAAGAGTGTGAGAAGGATAGGTGTTAGCTCTTCTCTAAACGTTTGATAGAATTCACCTGTGAAGCCATCTGGTCTTGGGCTTTTGTTTGTTGCGAGATTTTGAATCACAGTTTCAATTTCAGTGCTTGTGATTAGTCTGTTCATATTTTCTATTTCTTCCTGATTCCATCTTGGCAGGTTGTGCATTTCTAAGAATTTGTCCATTTCTTCCAGGTAGGGCAACCACTTTAAAAAATAGAGTTATAATTAATAAGCCAATATGTTGCTTCCCTATGAATATTTGCTTTTAAATAGGGGACAAATTTCTTGTTTATTGGAAAGCAAATAACTTAATCTCTAAATGTACAAAATAAGTAATGTTGGCCTAAATTTACAAAAATATGCTAAGAAAACTAGACCTTGCTCCATAGCTACCTTGTCTTTTAAGTGCAAAGTCAGACAAAGCCTTTTTTTCACTCTTCTTTGAGAAAGAGTCCAGTGTATGTTCTAATATTTAAACCAGGCCCCTTTCTGTATAACGGAGAGGACTATGGCTTCTTAAGAGTAAAGCATTAAATAATACTATTTGCATAATTTTATTTTCATTGATTCAGTAGTCCCTCTTACACACTACCCTTGAAGTATTTATTCTCAGAAACTGGAGTTTTCATAAAGCAAATTGATAATGCAGTAATTCACTTTAGTCTTGTCATTGATATAACATTGTTTTTTCAGTGTTTTAGGTCTGAGAACTTGTTTTTGCATATTTCAATCATATTGCACATTTCATCAGACACTTTTAAGCTTTAGAAAGCATGAGTCATACAATACTAAAGTCATGCATTTTGTGTACACAACACAGGATAAAGCAAAGCACTGCTGAATAAGGTGTAAATATGGGGAGTTTTTGTTTATTGTTTTATTATCAGTCTACAGTTTAAAGATTAGTAAAACAATGCAAATAGTCTCTATTCACATTTTAAAATCTAGGATAAGTGAAGTAATAATAGTTGTATGCATGTAGGATATCTTTTAAAGGATGAATTAATGTCAAGAATTTAATAAAGATATCAGGAAAAAATACTTGAAGGTTAACCAAAATGCAAAAACAGCTAGGAAAGTTATAAATTGTGTATTAGCTATGTTCTTTGATATTAGAACAGTTGCTGGCACATCATAGACATCTAATACATTCAAGAAATATTATTTAAATGAATGGTTGAATGGCATGCTTGAGCAATTTTTAAAAGTAAAACATGGGTATACCTGTGTATTATATTAACAAGGCAAATATCCTGCGTTTTCTTTCATAAGAACTATTTTTCTATGTTAACCTGATGCTGTCTACTTAAGATATACTTAAAAGATAAAACACGGGCTTCCCTGGTGGCGCAGTGGTTGACAGTCCGCCTGCCGATGCAGGGGACATGGGGTCGTGCCCTGGTCTGGGAAGATCCCACATGCCGCGGAGCGGCTGGGCCCGTGAGCCATGGCCGCGGAGCCTGCGCATCCGGAGCCTGTGCTCTGCAATGGGAGAGGCCACAACAGTGAGAGGCCCACGTACCGCAAAAAAAAAGATAAAACACAAATAGGCACATACACACTCACTCATGCACCCACAAAACAAAAGGCTTTGTATGACACTTTATGAATATCTAAACAACATGGCACAGCATATCAGCAGCAAAGGGGTATGTCAAGGGGACACAGCTTTGCATTGTGCTGTAAGCAGTATCATACCTGACCTTGGTCACCTGGTGGAATTCCAGAACTAGCTGATGGCAAGGATTTTAACTAATGTTTGCTGGACAGATTAAACACTGTTATTTAAAAATTAATGTGCATGCCTGTTTTCTAAAAATATGTTAGGGAATTCCCTGGTGGTCCAGTGGTTAGGACTCTGTGCTCTCACTGCCAAGGGCCCCGGGTTCAATCCCTGGTCAGAGAACTAATATCCCATAAATCATGCAGTGTGACCAAAATAATAATAAAATAAAAAAACTGTATGTTAATTTATTTTATTGCTTTATTCCAAAACCAAATAATTTCCATTTATTTAAATGTACAGATGAAGAGAGTTCTTTTTAATTTAAATCAAATAATTTTTTAGGGAAAATACACTGCAAGTACTGAAACTTCCCACTCCTGCGCATACAGTATATCTTGAAAAGATGAAAATTCTAATTTAAAAACAGATACATGCGGGGCTTCCCTGGTGGCGCAGTGGTTGAGGGTCTGCCTGCTGATGCAGGGGACACGGGTTCATGCCCCGGTCCGGGAAGATCCCAAATGCCGCGGAGCGGCTGGGTCCGTGAGCCATGGCCACTGAGCCTGAGCATCCTGAGCCTGTGCTCTGCAACAGGAGAGACCACAACAGTGAGAGGCCCACGTACCGCAAAAAAAAAAAAAAAGATACATGCACCTCAATGTTCATAGCAGTGCTATTTACAATAGCCAAGACATGGAAGCAACACAAGTGTCCATCAACAGATGAATGGATAAAGAAGATGCAGGGTATACATACAATGGAATATTAGCCATAAAAATAAGAATGAAATAATGCCATTTGTAGCAAATGGATAGACCTAGAGATCATCATACTAAGTGAAGTTAAGTAAGAAAAATAAAGACGTATTATACCATATCACTTATATGTGGAACCTAAAGATAATACAAATAACATTTGCGAAACAGAAAGAGACTCACACATAGAAACTCACTCAGACATGGAAAACACACTTATGGTTACCAAAGGGGAAGGCAGGGGTATAAATTAGGAGCATGGGGTTAACAGATACACAGTACCATGTATAAAATAGATAAACAAGAATTTACTGCATAGTACAGGGAAATATGTTCAGTATCTAGTAATAACTGGTAATGGAAAGAATCGAAAAAATAGAATATATTTATATGTATACATATATATGTATATATGAATCACTTGGCTGTACCCCTGAAACTAACAAAATATTGTAAATCAACTATACTTCAAGAAAAGAAAATACTGAAGCTTATGTTACTTACGAATCCTTCAGAAGAATCACTATCAACTTGGCTTTTTTCATAGTTTTTCCTAAGTATTCTTCAATAGGTTGGAAATATTTTTTGCACCTTACTCAAGGCTATTAATGCACCATTTCACTTTACGTATGGTCCTAAAGTTTCAACCAAAATGTTGTGTAATTTTTTTCCAACACCACGTTTCAGCTACTGAGTGGATATATTTCCCCTGCTATCACATAAACACCATCCTTTGCCTTGTCTTTGGGATAAGTGAGGGCCATCTTTTTCCCCTAATACTATGTCTTATATGCATCTGAACTTGTTGACTTTTAATACAGTCACAACATGAGCATGAAATATTTGATTCTCCTTTAAATAATGAACAGTGAACAACCAAAGCCCATATTCCAAGCTACAGATATATTTATTCCTATATACTATTTTTATATTTGTATAAATAAGCATGATTGAATTGCAGAACAATGGTTTTAGGTGTTAGCTATTCTTATTTTTACTAAAATTATCTTTATCCGACTGTTTTTTGCCCCCATATGTGTAGAGTACTTTTCTCAGGTTTATACAGTGAATATTTGACACTAATTTATGTCATAAAATTATTGTAATTTCTTTAGAAAGATTGTGTACTTTGGTCAATATCTATTTCTTGAATTTCTTGAAGTTATTTTTCACTTGTTTGTTTCCAATGCTTTCTTCTAAACAATGACTGTGAAGTAGTTTGAAATTCAATATTACTGGCACTTTCCCTTTAAGTGAAGGAAATAATGAATGTAGTCCACAGTAAACTATCTCAGAATAATCCTATATTTTATTCCTATTAAAATGAAGTTTGAGGTATAGGCAGCTAACTTAAGTAATATTTTAGTGGTTGCTATGCGGATAGCACTGTGTACTAGGCATAAAGATAAGAATAGTTAAAGCAAAGATATTCTATGCATTTAAAAAATAATCAAATAATAGCAATAAGTTCTTCTATTTATAGAATATCAACTTATAAACTTTCCTACATGTGAACTGTGTCAAATACCAGAATAAGGATCATTTAATACAAATAAGGAATAGCATTAAAGGATTCTCAGGAACCATTTTATCTTGTGAAGTGGCACTGTTTTTGCTGATTTGTGCTTTGCAATTACATGATAACTGATAAGTGCAGAAATAATGGATACTAAATGAGATAGTAAGAAATGATATATATTTAGGATATTTTTGGAATTACAGATAAATACAAATTTATACATACAATACAGATCTTCATTAACTTACAGTGGGGTTATGTCCTGATAAGCCCATCATAAGTTGAAAATATCATAAGTCAAAAATTCATTTAATACTCCTAACCTACTGGACATCATAGCTTAGCCTAACCTACCTTCAATGTACTCAGAACACTTACATTAGCCTACCATTGAGCAAAATCATGTAATACAAAACCTATTTTTATAATAAAGTGTTAAATATCACCTGTAATTTTTTGAATACCATGCTGAAAGTGAAAAACTGAATGGTTGTCTAGATACAGAGTGGTTGCAAGTGTATGAGTTGTTTACTCTCATTATGGCATGGCTGAGTGGGAGCTGCAGCTCACTGCCCTGGTCAAAATCATGAGAGAGTATTGTACATCACTAGTCCGGGAAAAGATCAATATTCAAAACTCAAAGTATGTTTTCTATTGAATGAGTATTGCTTTTGCACTATCATAAAGTTGAAAACTCATGAGTTGAACCATGGTAATTTGGGAACTGTCTATTATAGGGAAGTAAAAATAAAGAAACTATAGCTATACATTATAATATGGATACATTTTAGAAACTTAATAGTGAGGGAAGGTAAAACAAGGAAAGGGCATAAAGTGTGATGTATTATGTGTGTGATGTATTATGTTTTGAATATGACAACATAACCTTAAAATTTATATGAAAAGGCAAAAGACTCAGAATAGCCAATACAATATTGAAGAAGAAGAACAAATTTAGAAGATTGACACTACCCTAATTCAAGCTTTATAATATAAAGCTATAGTAATCAAGACAGTGTAATACTGGAGAAAAAATAAAGAGATTGATGGAGCAGAAGAAAAAGCCCAGAAATAGATCCATTATTTATAGCTAGTCTTTGACAAAAAGGCAAAGGCAATACAATGGAGTGAAAAAAACAGCTGGTTCTGGAAAAACTGGACAGTTATATGCAAAAAAAATAAATCTAGACACACATCTTACACCCTTCACAAAAATTGACTCAAATTGGATCACAAACCTAAATATAAATCTCCTAGAAAGTAGCGTTGGAGAAGACCTAGTTGGGTTTGGAAATAACTTTTTAGATAAAACACCAAAGGCACTACACATGAATGAAAGAATCAATAAGATATATTTCACTGCAATTAAAAACCTCTACTTTGTAAAAGACACAGCCAAGAAAATAAAAAGATAAGCCAAGATTGGGAGAAAATATTTTCCAAAAACTCATCTGATGTAAGGTTGTTATCCAAAATATACAAAGAACACTTAAAACTCAACAATAAGAAAACAAACAACCCAGTTAAAAAGTAGGACAAAGACCCCAGCAGACACCCAACCAAAGAAGAAAATCAGATGGCAGATAAGCATAGGAAAAGATGTTTCACACCATATGTCATCAGGAAAATGCAAATTAAAATGAGATATCCTACACATCCATTAGAATGGCCAAATCCAGAACAACAACAAAACACTAAATGCTGGTGAGGATGTGGATCAACAGGAATGGGCATTTCTTTCTGATGGGAATGTAAAATGGTACAACCATTTAAAAAGTACAACCGGTATGAAAGACAGTTTGTCAGTTTCTTACAAAACAGAACAAACTCTTATCATATGATCCAGCATTCGTTCTCCTTGATATTTATCCAAATGAGTTGAAAACTTATGTTTATACAAAACCTGTACACGTTTGTTTATAGCAACTTTACTTAAGTTTCCAAAACTTGGAGTCAACCAAAATTACCTTCATTGGTGAATTATTAAATAACCTGTGGTACATCCAAGCAATGAAATATTATTCAGCTCTAAGATGAAATAAATTATCAAGCCATGAAAAGATATAGGGGAACCTTCATTTCATTACTAAATGAAAGAAGCCAATATGAAAGGGCTAGAAACAGCATGATACCATCTATATGGCATTCTGGAAAAGGCAAAACTATGGAGACAGTAAAAAAATCAGTGGTTTCCAATGGTTAGGGGGAGGAAGAAATGAATAGGCAGAACACTGAGGATTTTTTAAGGCAGTGAAACTACTCTGTATGATACTCTAATGGCAGATTATATCATTATACATTTGTCTAAACCCATAGACTGTACAACACCAAGAGTGAACCATAATGTAAACTATGGTGTTTTAGTGATAATATTGTGTCAATGTAGGTTCATCAACTATAAGAAATGTACCACTCTGGAAGAGGATTTTGATGATGGGGGAGGCTATGTATGTATGTATGAAGGCAAAGGGTATATGAAAAATTTTCCTCTCTATTTTGCTGTGAATTAAAACTGCTCAAAAAAAATAAAGTTTATTTGAAAAAAAGAGAAAGCTTTGGTTCCCTCTTATCATCGTTTTCCTCCTTCCCTGACTTACGCCTCATTTTGCTCACTTTTGCATTCCTAGGCTGACACATCTCAATAATATATTACCACACATGATTTAGTCTTGGGGTTTGTTTCCTAAAGAGCATGGACTAAGACAAGGAGGAAACTGTTTAAACAGGAAAACAGATGGAGAATCTCTTTATGTCCTTGGCTTTCAAAACCTAAAATCTCTAGAGGAATGGAGAAGAGTACCAAGACAGATATTTGAGAACAGAATATAAAGAAAAGAGAAGAGACTGGAAAAAGTAAGGAGTCTATGGGATTTTGGGCTTCCAAATAAAGACTGCAAGAGCTTATCATGAGATTCATGTGCAGACAGCAAATTTCAAAATAGTTTTGTAGAAGTTGAAAGCAATTAGGGTTGTGTTCTGATCCCCAAACAGAGTCTCTGTGGAAGCTGTAACATCTGAAAGAAGAGATTCTCAATCAAAAATTTTAAGCTGGGCTTCCCTGGTGGCGCAGTGGTTGAGAGTCTGCCTGCCGATGCAGGGGACACAGGTTCGTGCCCCGGTCCAGGAAGATCCACATGTCGCAGAGCAGCTGGGCCTGTGAGCCATGGCCGCTGATCCTGCGCGTCTGGAGCCTGTGCTCCGCAATGGGAGAGGCCACAGCATGGCACAACATGGCACAGCATATCAGCAGCAAAGGGGTATGTCAAGGGGACACAGCTTTGCATTGTGCTGTAAGCAGTATCATACCTGACCTTGGTCACCTGGTGGAATTCCAGAACTAGCTGATGGCAAGGATTTTAACTAATGTTTGCTGGACAGATTAAACACTGTTATTTAAAAATTAATGTGCATGCCTGTTTTCTAAAAATATGTTAGGGAATTCCCTGGTGGTCCAGTGGTTAGGACTCTGTGCTCTCACTGCCAAGGGCCCCGGGTTCAATCCCTGGTCAGAGAACTAATATCCCATAAATCATGCAGTGTGACCAAAATAATAATAAAATAAAAAAACTGTATGTTAATTTATTTTATTGCTTTATTCCAAAACCAAATAATTTCCATTTATTTAAATGTACAGATGAAGAGAGTTCTTTTTAATTTAAATCAAATAATTTTTTAGGGAAAATACACTGCAAGTACTGAAACTTCCCACTCCTGCGCATACAGTATATCTTGAAAAGATGAAAATTCTAATTTAAAAACAGATACATGCGGGGCTTCCCTGGTGGCGCAGTGGTTGAGGGTCTGCCTGCTGATGCAGGGGACACGGGTTCATGCCCCGGTCCGGGAAGATCCCAAATGCCGCGGAGCGGCTGGGTCCGTGAGCCATGGCCACTGAGCCTGAGCATCCTGAGCCTGTGCTCTGCAACAGGAGAGACCACAACAGTGAGAGGCCCACGTACCGCAAAAAAAAAAAAAAAGATACATGCACCTCAATGTTCATAGCAGTGCTATTTACAATAGCCAAGACATGGAAGCAACACAAGTGTCCATCAACAGATGAATGGATAAAGAAGATGCAGGGTATACATACAATGGAATATTAGCCATAAAAATAAGAATGAAATAATGCCATTTGTAGCAAATGGATAGACCTAGAGATCATCATACTAAGTGAAGTTAAGTAAGAAAAATAAAGACGTATTATACCATATCACTTATATGTGGAACCTAAAGATAATACAAATAACATTTGCGAAACAGAAAGAGACTCACACATAGAAACTCACTCAGACATGGAAAACACACTTATGGTTACCAAAGGGGAAGGCAGGGGTATAAATTAGGAGCATGGGGTTAACAGATACACAGTACCATGTATAAAATAGATAAACAAGAATTTACTGCATAGTACAGGGAAATATGTTCAGTATCTTGTAATAACTGGTAATGGAAAGAATCGAAAAAATAGAATATATTTATATGTATACATATATATGTATATATGAATCACTTGGCTGTACCCCTGAAACTAACAAAATATTGTAAATCAACTATACTTCAAGAAAAGAAAATACTGAAGCTTATGTTACTTACGAATCCTTCAGAAGAATCACTATCAACTTGGCTTTTTTCATAGTTTTTCCTAAGTATTCTTCAATAGGTTGGAAATATTTTTTGCACCTTACTCAAGGCTATTAATGCACCATTTCACTTTACGTATGGTCCTAAAGTTTCAACCAAAATGTTGTGTAATTTTTTTCCAACACCACGTTTCAGCTACTGAGTGGATATATTTCCCCTGCTATCACATAAACACCATCCTTTGCCTTGTCTTTGGGATAAGTGAGGGCCATCTTTTTCCCCTAATACTATGTCTTATATGCATCTGAACTTGTTGACTTTTAATACAGTCACAACATGAGCATGAAATATTTGATTCTCCTTTAAATAATGAACAGTGAACAACCAAAGCCCATATTCCAAGCTACAGATATATTTATTCCTATATACTATTTTTATATTTGTATAAATAAGCATGATTGAATTGCAGAACAATGGTTTTAGGTGTTAGCTATTCTTATTTTTACTAAAATTATCTTTATCCGACTGTTTTTTGCCCCCATATGTGTAGAGTACTTTTCTCAGGTTTATACAGTGAATATTTGACACTAATTTATGTCATAAAATTATTGTAATTTCTTTAGAAAGATTGTGTACTTTGGTCAATATCTATTTCTTGAATTTCTTGAAGTTATTTTTCACTTGTTTGTTTCCAATGCTTTCTTCTAAACAATGACTGTGAAGTAGTTTGAAATTCAATATTACTGGCACTTTCCCTTTAAGTGAAGGAAATAATGAATGTAGTCCACAGTAAACTATCTCAGAATAATCCTATATTTTATTCCTATTAAAATGAAGTTTGAGGTATAGGCAGCTAACTTAAGTAATATTTTAGTGGTTGCTATGCGGATAGCACTGTGTACTAGGCATAAAGATAAGAATAGTTAAAGCAAAGATATTCTATGCATTTAAAAAATAATCAAATAATAGCAATAAGTTCTTCTATTTATAGAATATCAACTTATAAACTTTCCTACATGTGAACTGTGTCAAATACCAGAATAAGGATCATTTAATACAAATAAGGAATAGCATTAAAGGATTCTCAGGAACCATTTTATCTTGTGAAGTGGCACTGTTTTTGCTGATTTGTGCTTTGCAATTACATGATAACTGATAAGTGCAGAAATAATGGATACTAAATGAGATAGTAAGAAATGATATATATTTAGGATATTTTTGGAATTACAGATAAATACAAATTTATACATACAATACAGATCTTCATTAACTTACAGTGGGGTTATGTCCTGATAAGCCCATCATAAGTTGAAAATATCATAAGTCAAAAATTCATTTAATACTCCTAACCTACTGGACATCATAGCTTAGCCTAACCTACCTTCAATGTACTCAGAACACTTACATTAGCCTACCATTGAGCAAAATCATGTAATACAAAACCTATTTTTATAATAAAGTGTTAAATATCACCTGTAATTTTTTGAATACCATGCTGAAAGTGAAAAACTGAATGGTTGTCTAGATACAGAGTGGTTGCAAGTGTATGAGTTGTTTACTCTCATTATGGCATGGCTGAGTGGGAGCTGCAGCTCACTGCCCTGGTCAAAATCATGAGAGAGTATTGTACATCACTAGTCCGGGAAAAGATCAATATTCAAAACTCAAAGTATGTTTTCTATTGAATGAGTATTGCTTTTGCACTATCATAAAGTTGAAAACTCATGAGTTGAACCATGGTAATTTGGGAACTGTCTATTATAGGGAAGTAAAAATAAAGAAACTATAGCTATACATTATAATATGGATACATTTTAGAAACTTAATAGTGAGGGAAGGTAAAACAAGGAAAGGGCATAAAGTGTGATGTATTATGTGTGTGATGTATTATGTTTTGAATATGACAACATAACCTTAAAATTTATATGAAAAGGCAAAAGACTCAGAATAGCCAATACAATATTGAAGAAGAAGAACAAATTTAGAAGATTGACACTACCCTAATTCAAGCTTTATAATATAAAGCTATAGTAATCAAGACAGTGTAATACTGGAGAAAAAATAAAGAGATTGATGGAGCAGAAGAAAAAGCCCAGAAATAGATCCATTATTTATAGCTAGTCTTTGACAAAAAGGCAAAGGCAATACAATGGAGTGAAAAAAACAGCTGGTTCTGGAAAAACTGGACAGTTATATGCAAAAAAAATAAATCTAGACACACATCTTACACCCTTCACAAAAATTGACTCAAATTGGATCACAAACCTAAATATAAATCTCCTAGAAAGTAGCGTTGGAGAAGACCTAGTTGGGTTTGGAAATAACTTTTTAGATAAAACACCAAAGGCACTACACATGAATGAAAGAATCAATAAGATATATTTCACTGCAATTAAAAACCTCTACTTTGTAAAAGACACAGCCAAGAAAATAAAAAGATAAGCCAAGATTGGGAGAAAATATTTTCCAAAAACTCATCTGATGTAAGGTTGTTATCCAAAATATACAAAGAACACTTAAAACTCAACAATAAGAAAACAAACAACCCAGTTAAAAAGTAGGACAAAGACCCCAGCAGACACCCAACCAAAGAAGAAAATCAGATGGCAGATAAGCATAGGAAAAGATGTTTCACACCATATGTCATCAGGAAAATGCAAATTAAAATGAGATATCCTACACATCCATTAGAATGGCCAAATCCAGAACAACAACAAAACACTAAATGCTGGTGAGGATGTGGATCAACAGGAATGGGCATTTCTTTCTGATGGGAATGTAAAATGGTACAACCATTTAAAAAGTACAACCGGTATGAAAGACAGTTTGTCAGTTTCTTACAAAACAGAACAAACTCTTATCATATGATCCAGCATTCGTTCTCCTTGATATTTATCCAAATGAGTTGAAAACTTATGTTTATACAAAACCTGTACACGTTTGTTTATAGCAACTTTACTTAAGTTTCCAAAACTTGGAGTCAACCAAAATTACCTTCATTGGTGAATTATTAAATAACTTGTGGTACATCCAAGCAATGAAATATTATTCAGCTCTAAGATGAAATAAATTATCAAGCCATGAAAAGATATAGGGGAACCTTCATTTCATTACTAAATGAAAGAAGCCAATATGAAAGGGCTAGAAACAGCATGATACCATCTATATGGCATTCTGGAAAAGGCAAAACTATGGAGACAGTAAAAAAATCAGTGGTTTCCAATGGTTAGGGGGAGGAAGAAATGAATAGGCAGAACACTGAGGATTTTTTAAGGCAGTGAAACTACTCTGTATGATACTCTAATGGCAGATTATATCATTATACATTTGTCTAAACCCATAGACTGTACAACACCAAGAGTGAACCATAATGTAAACTATGGTGTTTTAGTGATAATATTGTGTCAATGTAGGTTCATCAACTATAAGAAATGTACCACTCTGGAAGAGGATTTTGATGATGGGGGAGGCTATGTATGTATGTATGAAGGCAAAGGGTATATGAAAAATTTTCCTCTCTATTTTGCTGTGAATTAAAACTGCTCAAAAAAAATAAAGTTTATTTGAAAAAAAGAGAAAGCTTTGGTTCCCTCTTATCATCGTTTTCCTCCTTCCCTGACTTACGCCTCATTTTGCTCACTTTTGCATTCCTAGGCTGACACATCTCAATAATATATTACCACACATGATTTAGTCTTGGGGTTTGTTTCCTAAAGAGCATGGACTAAGACAAGGAGGAAACTGTTTAAACAGGAAAACAGATGGAGAATCTCTTTATGTCCTTGGCTTTCAAAACCTAAAATCTCTAGAGGAATGGAGAAGAGTACCAAGACAGATATTTGAGAACAGAATATAAAGAAAAGAGAAGAGACTGGAAAAAGTAAGGAGTCTATGGGATTTTGGGCTTCCAAATAAAGACTGCAAGAGCTTATCATGAGATTCATGTGCAGACAGCAAATTTCAAAATAGTTTTGTAGAAGTTGAAAGCAATTAGGGTTGTGTTCTGATCCCCAAACAGAGTCTCTGTGGAAGCTGTAACATCTGAAAGAAGAGATTCTCAATCAAAAATTTTAAGCTGGGCTTCCCTGGTGGCGCAGTGGTTGAGAGTCTGCCTGCCGATGCAGGGGACACAGGTTCGTGCCCCGGTCCAGGAAGATCCACATGTCGCAGAGCAGCTGGGCCTGTGAGCCATGGCCGCTGATCCTGCGCGTCTGGAGCCTGTGCTCCGCAATGGGAGAGGCCACAGCAGGGAGAGGCCCACGTACCACAAAAAAAAAAAAAAAAAAAAAAAAATTTAAGCAGAAGGGCTGTAGAAACCAAATACAGCTAGAAGGCCCTTGTCATCCAAAATCTTGGTATATGTAGTCTGTCATTAGATACTTCCATAAAATGTGCATAATGTATTTAAGTTTGTATTTTGGGGCTCAAGGCAGGCCAATCAGTATGCTTCAATGGCATATTGATTATTTGAATTAAAGTTACTTAAGAAATGGTCAGTTAGAGAGGGACACAACTTCCTTTCTGTCTCCCTGAAAACAGGAAATAAGCCTCTCATGTGAAAGGTGCACGCTCTGCATAAGTAGGTACCCTTATTATCAGAGATAAGGAATGCACGCCGAGAAACCTATATAAACAATCTTGTCACTTCTTCATTTTTCTACCTCAGTCCCAAACGCTGTTTAGATTCTTCAGTAAATGAGCACCCACAGCCTGAATTTCTTTGTCCTGTCAATTCCTCACATATGTATTGTTTCTTTATCTAAAAAGTATAAAAGCTGCCGTCTTGGCCACTTCTTAGGTACCATTTCTATGAGGCCTCCACGCACCTGAATTGAAATGTGTTTCTTCTTTTCCTGTTGTGTGCGTCAATCTTATTATTAGTCTAGCCATAAAAACTCAAAAGGAGTAGAAGGGAAATTTGCCTTCTCCCTTACTGTACAAATCTATTGATAATATTAGTGTTGCTTCAACAGTGAATGCTCAGAAAAATACCTAATCAAATATTTTAGGTTCAATATTTTAAATACCTCAACTTCTATGATTATCTTACTAATATGTTACAATGATAATTTTGGAAAAATGAATCCATTTTTTATAACTTGTTTCTTATTGCAGAAGGGGTTCGATGTAATTGTAGAAAATGTAAATTTACAAAATAAAAAAAATCACATAGTTTATGATTGACAAGTAACTCTTAAAGAATTATATTTCATTGAAAACATACTTTTTTTCTAAACTGATTTACACAACAGTAAAACCAAAAAATTTTAGTCATGCTAGATTCTATAACATACGACATGTTAGGATGTCACCTGGCAATGATTTGCCTGAGATGGAGTTAATAAGATGGGTGCTGTCACTATGCAAGATAAAAACATAGATAGGAAAACAATTGAGTGCTACATAACGTTTGTGCTTTGTGTAAAAGTATTTCTCTATGAAGAGGCTTTTACCAGTGACAGATTTGGAAATTTAACAAAACTGTACAACCAACGTAATGTAATTTATTCCTGGGGTTGGGGGTGTCTTTTTAGATGAAAACACAAGACAGTTTCTCCATTTGAATAGGAGAGGTAGCAACCCAAAAAGGTTTATTGAACATGAAAACTTGAAATGCTATAATGCTCTAAGGAATTAAATGATTCAGTCATGAATCACAAAGAGGATATAAATTACCAAAAGTGTTTGCATAATTGTAATGTACAAGTGCCCGTTATAGTACATTACTGTAGGATTCTAAAGAAATTCTATAAAAGAATTCCACTACTAAATTGTAGAAATTATGCTTCCTTTTCCTCCTTGTATTAGTATTAGGCCATTCATTTAGCTTTCAAAATTTGCCGTTTAATACAAGCTTTTACTCATTTGAACTTGTGCCAGGATTCTATTTCTACTGCTCCCATATGAAGAGTAGACTACTAAAGTAAGAGGCAGAGCCTACAAGGAGCCCAACAACAACAAAATGCATTTAACAAATTAATTGATCCCTTACAATCTGCCAGTTGCCCTTCTAGGAATAGAGATATTAAGAAGACATATGAAATACCTGACAGCAAAGAGCTTACACTCTATTGAAGTATAATAGCAAAATAAACAGTTAATAGATTAATAAACGTATGGTTGATGGTGATAGGCATCACAAAAAAATAAACAGAGGTAAAAGTTGATAGATAATGCTAGGGTGGTGGTTAATTTTATTTTATATTGGGTAGTCATGTCTCACTGACGAAATGTTATTTGAGCAGAAAAACACAGGAAGTGAATGAGGATGTCATGCAAATATAAAGAAAAAACATGTTCCATGCAGAGGAAACATGTACACAGACCTTGAGTGAACAGCTTGTCTGTTGCATTTGAGGAATAGCAAGGAAACAACTAAGGAGGTCACAGAGATGTGAGAGGAAGAAAGTAATGATGTGTAAACTTCTAGCCCATAGAAAGGCTTTGGATTTTCATTTAGTGTGAAAGGGAAGATACCGAAAGATCTTTTAGCAGCAGAATGAAACTGTCAGATTTTATTTTTAGGTTATCATGCCAAAAACAGACTAGAGAGGAGGAAGAAGTGGAGCAAGTTGGGAAGCAGGGAAACCAATCAGGTCAATAATTCAAGAACATATGATAGTGTTTTTACCAAGTCGATGGTAATGGAAATGGTGAGACATGGTTTATTTGGCATTTATTTTGGTAGTTGATGAACATGATTTGCTGATGAATGGGAAGGTATATGTGCAAGACAGAATATGTCAACATTTATTTTATCTGCAGAAAAAGAAGGTTGGAGTCTTCCTTACCTGATATTAAGAGAACTTTGGATGGAGATGTCTTTTTTGATTGAATAACACAAAGATTATTGGGACTTAGGCATACAGTGAGTGGCAATAGTAAATGCAAAGCTTAAGAAGTAAAACATTCGGAATGGATGTCATCAAAGAAGCATTGTGATGGATCTTCTGTTATGTGAATGAATAAATGAGTGAAGCCACTTGGGGTTCAGGTAGGATTTAAGGTGAAGACAACTACTAAAAATCCGACCTTACAAGTTCTCAGTGAAGGAGAGGGTGTAATCAGACATGTGTTATTGAAGTTACCAAATATAATGAAGGTAGAAAATTAGGATAATAAGAAGTATAAAAACGCAGAGTTTTAAAAAGAGGTGCAGGGATTTGAAAGGAGAATTTCAAAGAGTAAAAACGAGGTGAGACATACTCCTGATCCTAAGGACAACAACATTTGGAAGATTATTCCCTACTTTGAAAAAAAACAAAAGATTCAGAGAAGAACTGGTTTTTACTAAGGCAAAGAGATGTGATAAATTTTCAACAAAGAATTTTCTGATAGGCAGGATAATTATTTCCTATGAAACAGGGCATACAGAGGGAAAGGCTTGGAAGTAAAATAGATCATACTGAAAATAAGAATAAGGAAAAAGATAAAAGACAAATGATAAGGTTGAAAACCTGTACCTTTGACAGAGACTTAATGTAACAGGAGTTTTCAGCTGTGGTTTACTGATTTTAGGATAAATACAGGATGATGTTTCTAGAGCAAAAAATGGCTTCCTTTATTAATTTTTATTAATTAAATTTAATTTTAATTAGCTTAGTTATTAATTTGTTAATTAAGGATTAAATATTGAAGTATCTTAAAAATAAAAGTAAAACATATGTTATATTAACACTAATCAAAAGAAAGCTTTGATGTTTATATTAACAAGATGCAAAATGGATTTTAGAGCAAAATACATTACTAGACCTAAAGAAGGTCATTTCAAAATTATAAAGTAGTAAAAGGGTCAATTCATCAGAGAAGTATAACAATTCTTGACTTTTAGACACCTAATAAAAGATCTTTGGGACACATGAAACAAAAGCTTATATGTTGGAGGAGAAATAGAAAAATTGACAATTATGTTAGAAAATTTCAACACTCCTCTTTTAATATTTCATACAAATAGTGTGCAAATCCAGAACACATAGAAGACTTGAACAAAATTATCAACTAATTAGAAATGACTGATAATATAGAAAACTGCCCAACAATAGCAGAATTCACACACATTAATCAATGACTTTCTTTGAGAAGGTCAAAAATTGATAATGTTCTAGTTACTAATTCTTACTGCTATCAGGAATGAGAGAAGTAGCATATTCCTTGAAAGACACAAACTATTGACACTCACTCAAGAAGAAACAGAAAATATGAATAGACTTACAAAAAGTGTATTTCACATTAAAATTATGCCCACAAATAAAATCCAGGAAGAAGCAGTCCTAATTCTATACAAGTTCTTCAAAAGACTGAGGAGTAAAGAATACTTTCTAACTGAGTCTTCAAGGCCAGCATAACTCTGATATCAAACCAGAAAAAAAATTATAACAACACAATATCATTCATGAACATAGATTCAAAGTTCTTTCAGACGTTTTACTAAAATAAACCCAAAACATATAAAAAGGTTAATACATGTTGACAAAGTGAGTTTCATTTCAGAAATGAAAGTATAATAACTCACCAAAGGACATCCATATGATACTTTTAATAAGTTTAGGAAAATCTTTAGGTAAAAGCCAACATCCACTATGGATAAAACTCATCGAACTGTGAATAGAAAAACAAACAAAAAACAAACAAAAAAACCCAGAACTCATTATGATAAAGGGCATCTACAAAAGAAAAAAAAAAAAACAATCAAACATCATGTTTAATGGTGAAACCCTGAATATTTGCTCTCTAAAATAAAGAATAGCAAGGATGTCCTCTCTCACCATTTCAAACAACATTGAACTGAGATTTCAGCTAGTGCAATAAGGCAAGAAAGAAAAGTAATTGTCTTGTTTGGAAAGAGAGAAGTAAAATTTATTCACAAAAGGCATAATTGTCTACGTCTGTGATGAGAATTGGCAAGGTTTCAAAAATCAACAAGATAAACAATTATGTATTTCTACATTCTAGCCATAAACAAAATTAAAAATACCATTTACAGTAGCAAAAAACATATGAAAAACTTAATCTGATGAAAAATGTGTAAGACCTACACTGAAGACAGAAAAAGATTAGTAAGATAAAAAGAAAAATAGATTGAAAGCTATACAGTATTCATGGATCTGAAGACTTAATATTGTCAGATGTCAATTTTCCCAACAGATAAAATGCTATGCCAATTAAAAATTTCAGCAGACTTTTATATTTATTGTGAGAAATTGGCAAGCTAATTCTAAATTCAAATGAAAAATAAAAGGACTTAGAACAGCAAAATTAAAAAAAAAGAAAAAAGAAAAAACAAATAGATACTGACTTCAAGAGGTTTTACAAAACTGCAAAAATAAGACAATGAGGTAATGATGTCATAATAGACAAATCAATGTAACCAAAAATAGAGTCCAGAAAGAGATTCACACATCTTTGATCAATTGGTTTTTGACAAATGTTCATAGCCATATCAATGGAGAAAAGATAGTTTTTTCTAGATATGGTGCTGGAACAATTACATATCATACTGGAAAAAAAAAGAATGTTGATCCAAAGCTCACATCAGATATAAAAATTTGCTCAAAATGTATCATAGACTGAAATATAAAAGCTAGAAGTATAAACACCTTAGGAGAAAACATACAATAAAAATATTTTCATCTCAGTTTAGCAAAGATTTCTCAGAACATGAAAATCATTATCCATAAAAGAAAAAAATATACTAATTTGGTGTGATCAGAATGAAGAACTTTTGTTTCTTGAAAGCACTGTTAATTTTTGTTTAAACAGAAGAAGCCATAAAATTGGAGAAGGCTCTTGCAAATCATATGTCTGATAATGGATATTTACTCAGATTATTAAAAAATAAAAATAGGGCTGCCCTGGTGGCACAGTGGTTGAGAGTCCGCCTGCCGATGCAGGGGACGTGGTTCGTGCCCCAGTCCGGGAGGATCCCACATGCTGCGGAGTGGCTGGGCCCGTGAGCCATGGTCACTGAGCCTGTGCGTCTGGAGCCTGTGCTCCACAATGGGAGAGGCCACAACAGTGAGAGGCCCGCGTACTGCAAAAAAAAAAAAATAATAAATAAAAATAAAAGACCTTACTAATTGTAAAACAGAGTAGGGACCCAATTGTATATATGAAAAAAATATTTGAAGAATCACTTCACCAAAGGTACACGGATGGCTTATAAGCACATGAAAAAATGCTCAACATTTAGACATTAAAGAAATACAAATTAAAATCACAATGAGATGCACCTACACATCTATAAGAAAAGCTGAAACTATAAAGGCTGATTGTACCTAGTCTGGGCAAGGTTGTGAAGCAACAGGAAATCTCATAAACTGCTGATGGCATATAACATGATACATTGTGAAAAACAGTATGAAAATTTCCTAAAATGTTGAACATGCTCTGATTATATGAACTAGCTATTCTACTCCTAGGCATTTACACAAAAGGAACAAAGCCTATGTTCATAAAAAATCTTGGAAACAATGCAAATATCTATTAACATGACAATGATAAACAAATTATGATATTTCCATACATGAGAATGCTTTTCAACATAAAAATGAGCTGTTGATTGATAAACAGATTATGATATATCCACACATGAGGATACTCTTCAGCATAAAAATGAACCTATTGATGTACACAACTTAGATGATTCTCAAAATAATTTTGCTGAGTGAAAGAAGCCAGAAAATAAAGAATATATATACTGTGTGATTCCATTACTGTAAAAAAATCTAGAAAATATAAACTAATGGATAGTCACAGAAGGTCACCAAATATATCAGTCTGATTTTGGTAGCCTTCTTCTGTGTCTTCATGACTTCCTACACTTGGTTATCATAGGATTTGTCACACCATATTGAAACCTGAACTCTTTTTCTTATTTTATCTTGCTAGAATACATATCCTTGAAGTTATGGACATTTGAACTCTCAGTTATTAGTAGAAATTCTATCCCACAGTAAGATTTCAAATATAAAAGCCAGAGTTTTACAATGACATCTAAGCTTTTACATGAACTAGCCACTCATTTAACCTCTGTGACCTCATTCTTGCTACTCCTCACTCACTCGCAGTGGCATCCTTGATATTCTTCAGATATGCCAAGCATGATCCAAACTTAAGGCCTTTGCAATAGCCAATCCTTTTGTCTGGAGTAGCCTTACTGCTGACAGTTCTTGGCAAACTGTCTCACCTTTTCACTTCTTTGCTCAAATGTCGCCTTCACTATAACTACACTGAGCTTTCAACTTAAAATTTTAACTCCCCATCCCTGCTCAGCAATCTTGATTTTTCTCACCCTGATCTAATTACTTCTCCACTGTACTCCTTATCTTTGAACATATACATAACTTCCTTATTTATATTTCTTACTTTTATTTTATCTCCCTCATTAAAATAAAAGCTCAGCAAAGCCCAGTGTTTCATTCACCAGCATAATCTAACATAGCATCTGCCATGTAGTGGGTGCTACTTGATAAATTATTGAATAAATTAATGTTGAAAGAATGCATAGTTACAAAATTTTTTCTTCAAAAGATAAATTATATAAAGCATAGCTTGGATTTACTTAGAAGATATTCTATAGCACATAGTGGACCAAATACATGAAACTTAAAGAGACAATCATACAAATTATCAATTCATAACTACTCCAAAACCATATATTCCCACTTTTAGGTCATCTCTGAAGACCCTAAAATAATCTCTCAAAGGAAAGAAATTTTTTAAAAAACAGCTTTTTTTTCGGTAGATAATTTAACAAAGCAAAAGCTACATAGAAAATCATCAGTAAGCATCGTAAATTTTTTTCTAATTTATTTATTTTTGGCTGTGTTAGATCTTTCTTGCTGCAAGTGGGTTTCTCTAGTTGCAGCCAGCAGGGACTACTCTTTGTTACAGTGCACGGGCTTTTCATTGCAGTGGCTTCTCTCGTTGAGGAGCATGGGCTCTAGGCATGCGGGCTTCAGTAGTTATGTCATGTGAGCTCAGTAGTTGTGGCTCATGGGCTCTAGAGCGCAGGCTCAGTTGTTGTGGTGCATGGGCTTAGTTGCTCCACAGCATGTGAGACCTTCCCAGAAGAGGGCTCGAACCCGTGTCCCCTGCATTGGCAGGTGGATTCTTAATGACTGTGCCATCAGGGAAGTCCCAATAAATGTTTTTAATAAACATGAAATTATAACTCTGAAGTGTACTAAAATTAAACCACCGCTAAGGGTGAGGAGATGAGAATAAACATTCATTTTCCAAATAAGTGGAATGTAATACCTGCTTTAGTCAAAGCATATGGAATTATTCATATTGACAATAAAGGAATGTGCAACCAGAAATCATAGAAATTTATATTTTAAATTTGTAAAGAATTTCAAAATGAAGGGTATACAACTTTTAAATGATACCTAATGCTATATAATGACAGGATGACAGGTTGTGACAAATAGCATTTTAAAAGCTCTGCTCATAATGGAACTGAAGGTGTCATTTCCCTATAATTTTACATATGTCATTAATTTTCTATATCTGGATATAACATATTATCAAAAAGATGGTCATCAAGGACTAAATCATTTTTAATAGAACATAATAATTTGAACTTACATCTATTAATCATTTTTCAATCTAACATTCATAGCCTAGCTAAACATTTCATGTTACTAACAAAATTAAAGAAAAAATGGAAAAAAGTTGTGTTTAACAGAGTATTTTTCAAAACTGTATTTAAGTGAAAATTTTTGCCAATATTTGTTTTCTAAAACTTTTAATGTAATTTTATAACCTGGATATATGACCAATTCATGCAATGTAAAATTTGTTGGAAAATAAAGAAAAAATTACATGTATATTTAAAATTTGTAGAAGGTTTTAATAAAGAGCACTTAATTGTATAATTTCTGTTGTGATATGTCAGCTAATAGAAATTGATAACTGGTATAAGACATAGTTTTTAAAATTATAGTTTATTACCAAAATATTGAACTAACTTGAGTTTTTGGATTTTCTCCTCTAAAGTCAATTCTGGAGAAATTTTACAAATGAGAAAGAAAAATATGTTTCAGATACTAATAACAAAAAAAGAAACACTAATAAATCCCTGAGAAGACTCAAAGCTGTCTTCCACTGATATATTTTAGGTCCCGCTTCTGCATTTGGGACAGTTTTAAACTGGCCCCTCACAGCAGAAATCAGTCCAAATTATAAGAGGATTATAAGGCTGTATAAAATCCTTGAAGGGGTAAGGACTTGATACAATTTTTTTAGAGAGACTGGTTCCCTTAGGTATTATTCCTCCACACTTTCCCCTCCAAACACCTAGGGCTGATGGATGATAAATTGTGAAAACTGATTCCTCCCAGTGATGCTTCTCAATAAGGGTTTAAAATTGAAACCTTGACTATAGGATTTCCCGTATAGAGTTAACATCAAGTGTGAGTGATCAATATAAGTTCTGAAATACTTGTGATTCTGAATCCTTGCCTCATTGATACATTTCTTGTTAAATTATCCAGTTCTCCCATGGAGTGGTGACTGGCCTTCAATCTTTCACTGAAGCACAGAGTAGTCATAGCAGAAATATACACAAAAAATATACCGCAAAAAAAAAAAAATATATATATATATATATCAAAGACAAAAAGAAGAGTGTAAATGATGCCCAAGAGAAAGAACAGATAACCTGAAATGTACGAGAGTCACAGTAAGAGAATTCTCAATAGTAATAGCATATAGAAAAAGACTGTTGACTGTGTGTGTGCTTTACTATGTATAGATGGAAAAGGTATTTGAAACTAGATATTGTACATCAAGCCAAACTATTGATTAAATGTGAGAGCACAATAAAAATTCCCTGGAGAATGTTAGGTCTTAAAATATTTGTCACACAGAGACACACATTTAAAAAAAAATTGGAGGACAACTCAATTTATTAGAGAAGACACATATTTTGAAGGGAAGATTGAGTATAATAAGCACTGCAAAAATTTATTTAATCCTTAAATTCTGAGTTTCCTAAATCTGAGTATTTCTCCAATTCTTCATCTTTAAATAAAACCCATGCAGGTTTTTCATGAATTCTGGAAAATCTGTCCACTTTGATCTCTCTCTCTTTCTTGTTAATTGAAATCTCAATAGCACTTAACTGTGGAATTAGTCTGACCTACTGTTCTAGACATTTCTGCAATACATGGGGTAGTGTGTGTGTGCGTTTAGTTATTTAATTTTTTGTGTGTGTGTGGTATGCGGGCCTCTCACCATTGTGACCTCTCCTGTTGCGGAGCACAGGCTCCGGACGCGCAGGCTCAGCGGCCATGGCTCACGGGCCCAGCCGCTCCGCAGCATGTGGGATCATCCCGGACTGGGGCATGAACCTGTGTCCCCTGCATCGGCAGGCAGACTCTCAACCACTGAGCCACCAGGAAAGCCCTATTTAATTTTTTACAGTTTTACTTTGCTATGTGATTGTTAAAGAGACATAATTTTAATAAATTATGATTTGTTGAAATTTTTTTGAAATTTTATCAAGTGGAATGGAATTTGTGTGAATTAAAGAGGTACATCTCCATCTTTTTAAAATAATAAAACAGACTGGTCTCTAAAAATGGCCCAAAGAAGTACATTATATTTAGTAAGTTAAAACTGAAAATGTACTATAATGTATTTCTGGTCATGGAGAACTAAGACAAAGGAAATATTTTCCTACCTTTATTTTAATTTACCTCTTTATTTCAAATTCTATTAGTTCACATTGATAACTATTATAAGAGGAAAAAAGACTATTTTTCAGAATAAAATATAGTGTTATTAACTAAACAAATGTCAAAATTTAACAAAGTATGTATACTGATTTTGAACGTGAGTTTGAAAGTTTGTAACAGCGAATTATCATGGGAGTTGACTTAAAATTAACCAGCCTTCTCTGCATTGCTAGGCAGGATAATCAAGCATCAGTAAAAAAAATTAATCTCTGTACAAATTACCCTGGGTGCATTACATCAAGTATCCATGTAAGAAGTACTCAGTCACCAATCAAGTTCTATAATTTGGATTGACTGACATGCGATTTTTAAAAACTGGGACGTATATTCAAAGAGATTGGATTTTCTTCTCCTTCTTTGTGTCTTAATAAATTGCATGTGTCTATCCTAATTGGAAATACAGTAAAATACATGGTATTTCATCTCAACTGTAACACTTCTAGAGGTTTAATTACCAGTCTCTGAATGTCCTTTACAGCAGTGTAACAAAAAATAGGGACGATTAATGATGATTCATGAAGTATTTGTTATGCTTCACAAGGAGATAAGGAGCTTGTACAAAAATGTAGATCACTTTGTCACTAAACACACCATTTATTTCAGCTGACTTTTTTTTCTTTCTTCATACCAAGGCTTTCTCAAAAAAGGAAGCAATGACTTGCATTTTCTCTCAAGCTTCTATCTCCTCCTGGCCAAATAACCCACGGTTCAAAGCACAACTACTTTGAATATCATTATTTCACTCTATTCCTAACATAGTCTTTAATTTAGGGACATTCTGTGCAAATATGTTAATTTGACGTAGTAAAAGACACACATACAAAAAGATCATTCTTAATTTACATAGATTTCCAAACTCTGAACTTTCTGTATAAGACCCAGTGAAGAATTTTCAAATAACAAACAAACAAAAAATGCCAGAAATATTATTAGGTCAGCCTTAGGCAAAAAGTGACTCAGAGTCCACCTTACTCTCTCCCAGGAAGTATATAGTAGTCACTAAATCTACTACCCTGAGGCAGTGATATCAAATTCCTCAGGTTAGAAAGTTTTAAGAAAAGTTTGTGTGGTTTCATTTCATTTACAGTTTGACAGAGATTGCTGTTTGTATATTTTAATAGTTGATTTTTAAGGAGTAATAACTATGTTTTAAATTCATGCTGGTATTTGAATACTGTGGGATAATTTTACGAAAATTGGATAGCCATTCTTCCTAGGAAACAGAAAGTACAGAATAGTAGTGCTTTTCAGATCTGACTTCTTTGACTAGTTGATGCTTCAATATAAATACAGTAGAAAAAGTGACATTCAAGTATACAATATTTTCTATAAATAAATTAAGATACACTGGAAGCCTAAAATAAATTGGAATGACTAGACTCCAGTAAGATCTTTTCCATTCAAAATAAACTGTAAAGTGAATTTTATACACATACAGCTCAGAGATGTCAATGTTCATTAAGACAATGGATAAAATCAATTTGTTGAGATTTCAGGGACATTAATATTGTCACTTACCAGATGAACAATGGCTGATATTTCTGATTATGGTTTCTTGTCAAAATAATATACTCCTCAAAGAGTAATATTATGAATTTTTATTGCTTGTTATTAATCATAAAGGATATACAATCATTATAAGGAGAGTAGGAAAAATATGACATCAGTAAGGGCATGTAGAAAATAGGAAATTCTAAGAAAAATACCTTCCCATACTTCTCAAGTTAACACAATATAACAGGTCTCAGAAATATTTCTTAAAATTATTATGCATTAAATTCATTTTGGTAATTCTTTTCTACTTGCAAATTTAGTAGTTGAGGTATATGATAAATATTACACAAAAGCAATCTCAAGAATTTTTTTAAAAATTCCTAATAAAAGACACATCCAAAAGGATTGTCTCTGTTCTGATTTAATTAACAAACTGTAAATTAACTCACCCATTTCATCATAGTGTATCAGGCACTAATAACATTTTTAATAGTCATACCTGATGCAGTAGATACCATCTTTTAGACACACTAATCAGAAGCCAGCAAATAAACAAGAAAACTGTAGTTTAAGCATCCACCTGCATCAATATGGGACTATATCAGACAATCTTTTGACCACAACATAACAATGAACAGAAATCATACATGGTCTGTGATGAACCTACTGATGAAGTGGAAGAGACTGTGATGTTAATATATATAGAATCTTTATTACATTGTAAAACCAATATAAGCAGGCAAAGCAGAATCCAATGATAAAAATACTCAGGTCACACTCATTAATTATTTTATTTTTATATGTGTAGATCAGTAGTTTAATAGTCAATCAATATTCAACTTTTTATATTTTGAAAATTTTAACAAAAGTAACAAACCTAGAAACTAGAAAATTGTATCTACATGAAAAATACTGTTTTGCCAGTGCCATAGAGGAAGACTATAACAAAAAAAAAGGTTAAAACTTCACAAGAGTTTTATTTTTTCTGCTTTATTTAATTAAATGGTCATGATCATAACCTAAAAGTGGTATTAAACCAATTTGAGAAATTATTTTTCCGTAAGTTATAATACATTAGTTTGGTGATTCATTCAAAACAATTATATTACAAGCTTTAGTGTTCTTGCAGTGAGTACCACTTCATAAACAAATGAGTCAGGGAGTTTAAACTAATGATCATTCTGAATGTTATTCAGAGAGAATATTCTGTTCTTAACATATTTCAGATAGTCTACAAAAGGCAAAATGGATCTAAGTAATCTTTAGATTAGATAAAATTTGAAAGAATTATGTATTTCCTAAAGGATGTATGAAGTACCTTCTCCATGTAAAGCACTGTCCTGGGCTTTGTGGAAAACATAAGGAGGAGTAAGATGTGGTTCTTGCTTCAAGAAACATATACTATACTAAGGTTTAAGAGAAAAAGTAGCATCTCTTCTTTAAGAAAAATAGTGCCTATTCACTTTACTGAAATGATAACCTCACTGCTTTAATTCTCTACCATATTATTCCAGTGTATGCAGGCTGCTATAATAGAAACATCACAGATTAAGTGGCTTAGAAAAAACAGAAATGTATTCTCACAATTCTGGAGCTGGGAAGTCTAAAGTCAAGGCACAGGCAGATTCAGTTTCTGGTGAGAGCCCACTTCCTCACAGATGGCCATCATCTCACGGTGTCCTCACACAGTGGAAGGAGTGAGGGAAATCTCTAGGGTCTCTTTTAAAAGGACACTAATCCCATTCATGAGGGCTCTACCCTCATGACCTAATCATCTCCCAAAGGCCCCACTTTTTAGTACCACCACCTTGGGGGTTAGATTTCAACATATGGCTTCTGGGGAGACACAAACATTCAGGCCATACATATATAAACAGGGCAAGACACAGAAACAAACAAAATTCTCCTTTTAACTTTCCTATTGTTTTCAACTACAAAAAGATTGAAATTTAATTTGCTTCTTAAGTGATTCATTTGAGTAATTCATTCATATCCAATGCATCTAAGCCCAAGACCATTCAGCCTAAAGTTGCTTACTCAACATATCCAAAAACATATTTCTTCAGAATATTCCATTTGTTTTCCTCACAGGACTTAGTATAATTATTAGATAGATAGATATAGATGTATATATATACACACACACCTACATGTATATATGCATATTTTTTTCTGTTTAATGATAACCATGCAAAAAAATCTTAAACTTAAGGAAAGTGGGGTGCTTGTCTTGTTTGTTACTTAATATCCAGTTTTTAGCCCAGATTCTGCCCCATAATAGGAGTTCAGTCAAAAATTTTGGAATTAGTTAATGGACAAATCTACAAGAGAATGGATAGACAATGGATGAAATTATCTTTTCTGGTATGATTTTATATCACTTGCCTAAAATTTTCTTTATTCCCTTTAAGATTCCCTTCTTTTATTTTGAATCATTAAACAAAAACTTCCTGAATGATATGGACCTTTGTCTCAAAATGATTTGAACAACATTGTGAGATACGGAATGGAGTCCATAAGAAAATAAATGTAAACCAGACCCTTTATCTTGTCTCTACTACTGAATACCTAGTACTTCCACAGATGCAGGTCTCTGTGGCAATAGCTCCAGCTTACTTGTGTGACACTGTCCAAAACTGTAAATGGTCTGAGAGGTTTTTTTTTTCCTTTACTCACAAGCTAACAAGTGAGTCTGCCACAGTTTCATGGGTGCTGATAGAAGACACAGACTCCTGGTTCAGAAATAAAAGACAGTTTATTATTCACAGCAATAGTGGTAGACAGTATTAGCAGTATTTGTGTGTGTGTGTGTGTGTCAGTTCTCTGAGCCCCAATTTCCACATGAAGCTACAAAAGAGAGACAGGGAATATCTGCAGACACAATGGGTTGCCTTAAAAAAGAAGGAAACATGTTTGCACTTAGACCTGAAGGAAGATACTATCTTGGTCTTACAACTCTGTTCAACATACAAACATCCTTCAACAGATAGGCTAGAACAATTAATAAGGGCAGAAACACGGGAGACGGATAGAAAATTGTCTCCCCAAAGCATACTTAGAGATTCCCCACTTGGGACAGAGTTTGAAAATACTGCAGGATGTCACATGGATAAGATAAGGTGAATACTGGCTGATTAGGGACTGTGAAGGACTAAATATTGTTAGACAGTTCCGGGGTCCTACTGGATCCTCAGGCAAGTTTTGCAGAATTGAAACAAGAAGCCATCAAAATCTGAGCCCAACTATCCAAGATGTATGTTTGTAGTTCTAGTCCCTGTGGGGCTATCCCCTGGAGCCAATGTCTTTAATTGAGTTGGAGTAGTTTCCTTAACAGTGTACCCCCATTTACTCTGAAAGAGAAACAATATGCAAAAGGAAAAATGACACATGGAAGCCCCTTGGTCTTCAGTGGTGTATAAACTTTATTTCCTTGGGATGGATTTGTTCCACATTCGACTTACCACGTGAGAGAAAACTAGAGTGCCTCATAATAGAATTTAAATTGGAGGTGTGGCAAAGGGAAGCTTACCCAAGATTATAAAATCATGGGAAATTTCATTTAGACAAGCAATAAATTTGAAAGTGCTTTTGTTCTTGCTAATACGAAAGACTCTTCACCTAATCATAATTTTATGTTGATACTATATGGTGACTTTGAATGCATTAAAAGTGTAAGAATTTACCTTTAAGATCACAGGGAGTCTGGTGGTAGTTTAATGATGAGAAGACTTTAATTTAGAAAGGATGGCCTACAAATTATTAATAAATTTGGATATGGTAGTGAAATATGACAACACTTAGAACAACAGGGCAAAGAAGTAGAACAAAGCTGTTTAATACAGTCAAAAGATAATGCTTTTGGACCTGGTAAAGAAATGGTCATTCTCTGGAAGGAGAAATTGAGGCTGTTGATATTTTATAACTAATTTTCTGAAATAAGGATAGAAAGGGTCATCTAAGCTGCAGCCAAAATCTCATACAAAGCAGCAGGGGAATGATCCTGTCCTAAATAATGGTTTTTCTAAATGGCCATGTTAAGGGGCAGGATAGACGAGGCATTGTAGGTCTGTAACTATCAGATTCATACACTGACTTAAAGGCGATCAAAACGTTTTCAAAGTAATAGGTATTATTCATCTTCTTTTATCACAGACAAGAAAAATAATCACTAATGGGCTCTTTTTTTTAAAGGAGGTAAACAACAACAAAAAACTGGGTAAGGCATACTAAAATAATAGCATAGATTGAACATAGGTATTGTTAAAGCATGAATACAGAGGATAGAAGTTCTGGTACAGAGGGAGGGAAGGGCAAACAGGTGGCAGAGTAGAATAAAAGGAACTCAGGTAATAAATTCAGGAGAAATTACTCATTATCCAGAGCCTGTAAGGAGTGTGGAGTGGGGGTGGACAGGGTGGGGGGGCGGGCGGGGGAGAGTGAGAGAGATCTAACAGCAGAGAAACAGACAGACCAGAGGAAAGTTTACAACATTTTAGACTGTAAAGGGAGAACTCCCAAGGCAGAATAGGAAAAGAAATAAAGGTATTTATAAGATTAAACACAGATAGGTCACTCAGTGTTACACTGGCCGCTTCAAACTCACACATGGTTTTAATAATGTAATAAGGAAAATTACCTGTAAATGAAAAATTTTAAAAATTGTTTACTTTTTTTAATTAGCTCTACCAGACAGTAGACAGAGTTGAAGACAAAGCATGATGTCATGACAGGGAAGAATATGAATTACATGCTTTAAAAAGAAGGTAAAATACAAGATAACCTGGACTTTCCTCACTGAGTCATGTGTGAATCTTGTAGTTACATATCTACAATGCATCATTTTTTCTATTCCTTAATGTTGCCATTTGGAAGGACACATGATCTAGGACAAGACTTACTTTCCTGTGCCTTTTAAGAGTTTTTGGTTGCTGCTTAGTTTACCCACTCTCCTGTTAATCATCACCACAAAAATCTGGACCCACCCAGAGGAAGGGGTAGTAGAGAAAATCAACAATTTTGAGAATCTCTTTAAGAAACAGGGTATAGGGGCTTCCCTGGTGGCGCAGTGGTTGAGAGTCCGCCTGCCGATGCAGGGGACACGGGTTCATGTCCCGGTCCGGGAAGATCCCACATGCCACGGAGCGGCTGGCCCGTGAGCCATGGCCACTGACCCTGTGCGTCCAGAGCCTGTGCTCCGCAACGAGAGAGGCCACAACAGTGAGAGGCCCGCGTACCACAAAAAACAAACAAAAAAAACACAAACAAAAAAAAAGAAACAGGGTATAAGAGTGATTTCTTTTTCTCCCAAATAACAAATTCTTGCAAGAATGACATCATATAAAAAGAGAATATACAACCCATAGCAGCATTATCTTACTGGACCCAGAATCATTTATACTGTTTTTTTTCTTCTCTGAGTAAAGTAGTTATCTACACTAATGAAACCTAGGAAATGTTTGATATAATGATTACTAACTAATGTCACCTGCATTACATCAAGCCCTGTTTAAGGCTTCTGAAATACCTCTGTTCTGCAAATACTTACTAAGCATCCTTTCCCTATCAAACCTTCTAAAAGTCTCTGCCTTGATGAAACTTTGAGTCTGAAGAAGATCTGGGCAATATACATGGAAACAGCAGTGAAAATAAAATAATTACATTTTTGATTATATAATCTAAGGATGTCACATTAAATTGATCTAAGAACAGTGATAAGGATCTGGATTTCTTTACAAAGAATTTTGCCTTACACAGAAATTGACATTAGGGAAAATTATTACTGGAAATGTCCATGTAAAAACATTCCTCCGTGGGCTGACTAAATGTTCCAATTGTGATCATTGCTTTGTTCAGTTGTCATGTATTAAGCCTGGGTTTGAGTCATTGTGTTAGAAGCTGGTAATAAAAGCTCTCACATATACCTTCAACCTTTCTTCTCTTGGCTAATAAAACATGTTTTCAAGACAAGTGTTTCAAGTGTAGGCAATTTAAGAAAAATTTTACCTGAGAACTCAGATTAACATTATGAGCTAAAGGTTTGAGCTCTTTGTGATAGTTTGTATTTGAAAATATTAAATATCTAATTCTGGAAGGGTTATTCTACTCTATGCCATTCACATCAAGAATGACTATATGACTTTCTTTGTTCAATATGTCATTTGGACAGAAGATTTAAGAACCAGCTTGTAGTTTGTCATATTTCTTTTCTTTCTGTCAAGAGACTGTCAGTGTTCTAGACATAGGTGATCCTTCAGGTTGGTCCTGGTGGGAAAATGGCATGAATGGATGGATACTTAGCATAAGTAAGGAAAAAAACCAAACAAACAATATTGCAATATACTATGTTGCAATATACTATGATTTAGAGTTTACTTGTTCCATCAGTGTAGCATAGCCTTTTTTTGTGTGTGTGTGGTACGTGGGTCTCTCACTGTTGTGGCCTCTCCTGTTGCGGAGCACAGGCTCCGGACGCGCAGGCTCAGCAGCCATGGCTCACGGGCCCAGCCACTCCGTGGCATGTGGGATCCTCCCGGACCGGGGCACAAACCCATGTCCCCTGCATCGGCAGGCGGACTCTCAACCACTGCGCCACCAGGGAAGCCCCACAGCATAGTATTTTTTGATTGATAAACTCTCCACAAGCTTAACTGGATTAAAAAAAAATTCCCAATATATTTTCCTTGTGAATTCAGGCCTCCTGTTAAAAACTCATACATAAATAGAAAATGTATATAACCCTGGTGGTGCAGTGGTTAAGAATCTGCCTGTCAATGCAGGGGACACAGGTTCCAGCCCTGGTCCGGGAAGATCCCACATGCCACAGAGCAACTAAGCCCGTGCGCCACAACTACTGAGCCTGTGCTCTAGAGCCTGAGCCACAACTACTGAGCCCGCGTGCCTACGGCCCGTATTCCACAACAAGAGAAGCCACAGCAATAAGAGGCCTGTACACAACAACAAAGAGTAGCCCCCGCTTGGCGCAACTAGAGAAAGCCCACACACAGCAAAAAAGACTCAACACAGCCAAAAATAAAGAAATAAATTTATAATTAAAAAAAAGAAAATGTATATAACCTTGGAAATTCAACTGAATAAACTGAATTCTTCCTGAGACTCTAAGCTTACTTAATCAATACTACACTTAATACATTTGTATTGGTCTCAATACATCATTTTAATACTTCCATTTCCATCTAGACTATAAACTTATTAAAGGTAAAAATCACAGTTTATACCTCCAATAGTTCCACAGACATTCCAACACTGTCATTAATAAGCACTTATTGATGTAAAATACTAGCAAATAAAATTTTTCTAAAAAAAACCAAGAAGATATATTTGGCTGAAAAGAAAATGTAAAGCATAAGAATATGTTGAATAATAAGAGTAAAGATTGGAGGAAGAGAAAATAAATACAAAATAGAGATTTCCATTAAAAGGAGAAATGAAGAATAGGCAAGGAATTTAAAAAATTATCATGGGAAACTTGAGAAAAAATAAATGAGGCATTTTTAGAAAACAGTAAAAGATGAGCAGAAGGCAAATTAATGCTACCTCTATAATAATAGTAGCTCTTTTTTTGTGTGTTTTACTTATTTAAACTATTAAATAGACAATGGAAATATTTACATTTAGGGACAAGTTTTCAATATTTTTTTTTCTGTTTGAAATGTGTCACAGAAAGTATTTTAGCCTAAAGATATAACAGAAACATGCAATAACCTACACAGTTTGAATGTCTAATTTGTAAATGCTGTTAAAGCAAACTTGGTGTCAGTGGCCTTATAAGGTTCTAGTCCTGGAATTAAATGTGTTAATTAATGAAGACTGGTTTAAAATTCTAAAGTGACCAGTTGTGGACATTTTTTCTAATTCTGCCAGCTCTTTTTTTTATTAGTTCCCCTTAGGAATATTGGTTTTATTCAACTAATTAAATTTTGTTACTCTTTTACTAGCTTTTGGCCTTTCTTTCCTCTTTTCCTTTTTCCTCTCCTCCTCATCCTCTTCTATGTAAGTATTTTCTCCAATCACATATATTAACTTAGCAGCCAAACTCGCTTCCCTCATATGAACCCTCATCATCAATTTGCTTACCCAAGAGATGAGATAGCATCAATACTTAGAATCTAAGAATTTAAATAATTTAAGTATAAAATTAAAAATAATTTAATGAGGTATAAATCCATTGAATTCATATATTTATAAAATTTATCCCAGATACTCAAGCTATTGACATTTTCAGAACATTTGTTTTTGTTCAATGCTCAAATTAAAACATGGTTATCATTTTATAATTTTTAACATAACAAAGACAATTTGAGAAATATCAGGCCATTGCTTTTAAGATTTGAAATTTATTTTATGGATTAAAAAATAAAATAGTAATACAGTAACTTTTTTTTCTTAAATATCAACAGTGAAGTTTTCTGAGTTGTGTTCTGTTAAAAGTACTGATAAAGTGACCTCAGTTCCTTGTTTAAATGATCAGCTAAAAGGGTAATTATGTAAAGTAGAGGACCTTTGAATTATTTATGAATGTATTGCTGGTGTAGGGAGTTCCATATGTGGTTGCTCCTCTCTTTTATGCTTTGTTTAGTGAGCAGCAGCCAACACCACGAATGAGATTAAATGTAAGGACATTCACAGAAATTCTTAATGGCTTTCTGTGGAGGGTCAGAAAGGGCAAGAAAAACTTCAGCAAGGCTAATTATAACTTTCAAATGGCCATCACTTAATTATGGGAGCTTTTATGTTCAAGTCATGTATCTTTTCATAATCCTATCATATTTCATTAATTACCACGAACTGCTCTCTTGAAATCATGGTTTACCACTTACTTATATTCTTTTCACATATTTCATATACTTATTACTTAAAATGACGCTTATGATTGATAGGTAAAGATATTTTACTAATTGGCTAAACATATTTATTTATAAATAATTTTATAACATATATATATTTATATATATATATAAAGTCTGAATATATTATATGCATGTGTTCAATAAAAAATCTTTTTAAATTAACATTTTAAGACTACCATACTTGTTACAAAAACACACAAACTTTATTGACTCTTTAGTTCTCTGATTCTAAATTCATATTGCATTTGTGAAATAATGAAACTATATACATTAAATATGATACTTATTAACGCTCTACAAAGCATATGTAAGACATGTCATCCTCAGGCATTGTGGATTATTGGATTCAAATTTCTATCCCAGGAGTCTTTTTTACATGTCTGTGCTTTATATGCCACAATCAGAGGGGACTATTCTTTGCCAAAAGCTCCCAAGTAAATATATGTGTGTGATAGTTTCAGAATAGATCATCTGTAGACCAGTGATATAATGTTATAATTTAATACATAAAGTACTATAAAATAGATGCTCTTGCCACATTTATTTTTTTAGTGAAGCATCTCTTCCTTCAGTTATCAAGCATTTTATTTACTTTTTACAGAAGAGACCAAGCAATACTACAGAGTAGAAAATATAGTAAAACTCCTGGAAAACTTGATCATTCTGTTGTGTCAATTTTAGAACATAAAATTAGGTAAAGTTCAGATGTAAGTTATATTTGTGGCAGTTGAAGAAAAGCTAATTAAGAATTTGTTTACTACCATAGTTTTAACACTTTGACAATGTGATGAACAGTCAAAATCAGTGAAGATATATAGTTTACAATGAAAACAATAATCTCAAGTGTATAATGACTCATGGCGTCTTAATAGGCTACATGGTAAAAGGAAAGTGTCAATAGGATCCATTCAGTTCTGTGCCCATCAGATTAATAGATTTTTCCACATTGCCCCACTCTCCACATTAAATTGCCTATTTGGGTTTACAAGAGTTAAAGATAATGTGATATTGGCTGAAGAGAGGGTGAAGAATCTAAGATAGCTTAGCACTGAGTCCTGTCTATGCTCCTTCACCCTGCTCTCTGGTCCTACTGGACATATAGTCCTTCTCCCTCCTCCGAAGATGGGATTCATTTCTCTCTCCTCAGCTCATGTGTTTTCTCGTCTTCAGTAGAACAAAATCTTGCTTTACCAAAATGAATTTATACTTCTGTCCCACACTTAATGGATTTTTTGGGGGAACTTTATTTCTCCTGTACTGCTTTAGAAAGAAAGCAGGATGGTTAAAAAAAAAATCACATATTAGTTGTACATCACAATACTTTGTGATGTAACTCTGCCATAACACAAAAGTTGTAGAGAATATTTTATTTCAATGACTTGTTAATTAACTATTTTCTATTATTTACTGATATTACAAAAACATTTCAATGAAATACACAATAATCTGAATGGATATTATGTTTTTCCAATCACAAGTTGCAAAATAAGCTCTTGAGAGTTAGAATTTGTTCAAATCCATAAAATATGGCTGAGTCAAGATTTCAATTTAGGTGTAAATAATTTCCGTGGCATTATTCCTTCCACTTTGACACTCTACCTCCAGCTGCACTTCATTTTTAATTTTTAATTTAATTTACTTGGCAAATTTCTTTTTGTTTTATTTCTTTTGTCAAATAATGATAAACTTAGTTGACTTCATGTTAGCAATATCGCAAATACCATATATCTGAAATCTAGTTACTTATTTTATTATTAAAAAAATTTTTTTTTAGTTTATTCTTTTGGCTGTGTTGGGTCTTTTTTGCTGCATGCGGGCTTTCTCTAGTTGTGGCGAGCAGGGGCTACTCTTCCTTGCAGTGTGGGCTTCTCATGGCGGTGACCTCTCTTGTTGCCAAGTGCTGGCTCTAGATGCATGGGTTTCAGTAGTTGTGGCTCGTGGGCTTCAGTAGTTGTGGCTCGCGGGCTCTAGAGCACAGGCTCAGTAGTTGTGGTGCACAGGCTTAGTTGCTCCGAGGTATGTGGGATCTCCCCAGACCAGGGATCTAACCCATGTCCCCTGCATTGGCAGACGGATTCTTAACCACTGCACCACAAGGGGAAGTCCGAGAAATCTAATTACTTTCAATTGTGGTATTGCTGTGTATGACAAGTAATTGTTTCAAGGATTAGTTTGTAAGTGGTGTTGATATATTAACTTACAATTTTTGCTTGGCCAGAATTTTTTCCCCGTCCCTCTTGTTCTTGGTCTTACTTATTTGCTTTGTTTTATTGGTTCAAGAACTTTCCCTGTACCTCAACATAGATGGAGTCACCAATCACAGTGCCTTGCCCCTCAACAAAGGGTGGGCTTAGAATACATGCTGGGTCCATTAGAATTCTTTATCCACAATATAAACCAATGAGAATCTTCCCTGAAACATCTTAAGGAAATTCAGTGGAAGAAAAAGCTAACTTCATCTTTGACAACAAAACGTAAAACAAAATTTGCCTTAAACTGCTAATGGTTGTGTTGCCTGGTTGCAAGGAGAAAAGATAACTGTAAGACAAAACCAATATACAAAGGGAAACAGAGACTGATACAGGGCTCTAAAATGACCATTAAAGACACTAGATCCATTTGTTCCTGAAGTCACAAATTCAGTACATAAGTACACAAATTCCTAAGTTTTGTTATCTAAATTTCATTGTGTTATTTTGTCACTGGTAACTGAAAGAATTTTGACAAATATAGAAATTATTTTCTGGAAGTACGCTTTGAAAGAGACTGTACATAAAATATGGTATGGACTAAGTAGAATTAAGGAAAAAGATTCCTCTTATTCCCAATGAAAAATTAATAATCTTCATCATATCATAATTAAGCAGATGACCAATTATACTAATAGATTCTGCCTTTTGAGATTCAGACTTTACTTTCTAAAGCCTGAAATTTTAGAAAAGTAGCAGGAAATATCTGAATATTGGAGTGGACTAATTATTTATGGAACTCTCTTTTCACAAAATAATAAAAAAACAAAGTCTTATTGAATTTGTGTTCAATTTATTTTAGTTTTGTATTTAGAAAAAAATGGAAATATGCAGATGATACTAAATTCTTTCAGAGAATAAAATGCCTAATTCATGAGAATAAATGATATGAAGGGCTCTTGACTCTGCATGTAAGCAGAAAAGTGATTTTCATTGATTTCAGGTTGTACAAGAAGTGTAAGGTAATTTATCTAGGGACAAAATTCACATTATAATTTTTTTAAAAGAGGTCATAAAATAAAATAAAATAAAATAGTGACAGACTTTATCAAGCTGCTTACCTAGTCCAGTAAACTCTTAAATCTGCCATCACATTTCTGCTGAGTGGGCATTTCACAAGGTCCCAGTCCTGGAATTTTAATATATAAAATAGGATGGTTAAGGAGGTGGGAGGTAATGGGAGATTGGTGGTAAAGTTGCACCTATAGTTACACTTCTTTTCTTTTTTTGGCCACAGCTTGTGGCCTTGGATACAGAGCTCAAGCTATAAATTATACAAGGATTTTCCACTGTACTGAGGGTCAGTGCCCCCAACACCCTTACACACACACCTTGTTCAAGGATCAATTGTAATGGCAAAACCTAGTAGGAAGACTTAAGTAAGCTGGGCTTAAGAATGACATCATAAATCTAGACTCTTCTTAGTGTGCCCCCAAGTTTAGATTAAGGTTTCATCTTTTTATAACAACTCATACTTTCAAGTTAGCTACTTGCCCTTGGAAGCATGTGTTCTATGTTCTAGGGAAGAGGAAGAAAGAAAGGCTAAAGGATCCAGAGGTATCCCAAACAACTCTGGTTTTGGTTTGTTTGTTTGGGGTTTTTGTTGTTGTTTTTGTTGTTTTTCCTGAAGCTTTCTTTTGTTGTTTTTGTTGTTTTTCCTGAAGCTTTGTTTTTGTTGTTTTTCCTGAAGCTTTCTTTTCATCTCTTTCCTTACCTAAGCTCCCTCAGCACTTGCATATGCCACCTGAAAAATTATTTTGGGGTATGAAAACATGGAAGAGGAGAGAATTGAGAAGGGTTAAGTGTTTAAGAAGGAAAAACTAAACTAAAATTGTATTAAAACTGAGAGTGCAGATTTTAAACTGGTTATCACTGTGGGAAACTGGACATCAGTCCAACTGTTCCAAATACACCTTAGAATTTTTTCCCTCAAATGAGGAAGAACCTATTTACCCACTGACTCCTCCCTCCCATCCCCATTGCGCAAAGGTTATCCCAGAAATAATTAACGCCCTCTGACTTCACTTCTACTCTATGTGCTGGAAGAGCTGAGTGGGCTTGGTCAGCATCCCATTCAGTGAGAGCAGAGCAGATCAGGCAAAACAATTATTAGTCCTTTCCAAACTTGATTTAATGGAACTCTATCGATCATTTATTAATTCATTTTACATTTATATTCCATCCATCTTTCCAAACCTAGGCCAATATTCTACTGCACTTTTGTATGGTAACTTGTATTTTGTGTGTTATCTTAAATCATTTTTCTGCTACTTTTGTTTAGTGATGGTTATTGATTTCTTCTTCCAAGTTTATGAGACATATGATTTCAATTTCCAAATATATTATTTGAATTTTTTACGTTAAACTTATAAAATAACTCTGAAAAACATCAATAATTGCACAATGGCATATAATTCACATTTTAACTTATTTTAAAAATTTGAATGTGCCTTAGCAAATATGTTTTGTTTCTTTTAATGTTTATATAGACTCTTTATAATTTCTCCCTAGGTCATGGGCTTGTATTTTATAATTCCATTATAATTTTCTTACTGTTGATTAATGTATTTCTTCCATTGTATTTTCTAATTTGCTATTGACATTATAAGGAAAACACTACTGAAAATTTATATATCTGGCCAAGTTCCTCAGCTCACTTATTACTTTCAGGCTCTAGCTTGATTTTCTTAAGTGTTCTAAGTAGACAAGTTTTTCCACAACTTGTTATTATTTCTATTTCTTGCTTCCTGCATTTACTATCTTCAGGGAAATCTATGAATAATAGTGATGAGAACAGGCATCATGTTCTTATTCTTGACTTTATTGATGATGACTCTAGTACAGTATGTTCAGCAAGATATTAATAGATATGTGTAAAAGATTTTCACTGACCAAATAAGTGGAGGAAAATGTATCTTAACAGCTTGATCAGGGCCTGGCAACTAATTAGTCGTAGAAAGTTGAACTATTATTTTTGTATAATTTTTCCCTTTATTTCCATATCTCTTTGATTTCCTACAGCACATTCCCGAAGAATATTTTAATGTATTTAAAATTCACCTACAGAGGAATTATCATGGAGTTTTTATCTAATAATCCTTTGTCAGTTTCAGATATTTTAAGTATTAGTTACTCCTGTGTCAGTTGTCTTATTAACTTTTTTCCTCATTGTACTTAATTGAAAGGAAATCTTTAATTTTAATATAAATTAATCAAATTAATATTTTTTTATGGATTTACCTTTTTGGTTTAAAGAAATACTTTATAATTCTTAATTGATCTTCTATGATACAAAGATGAACTTCTATAATGTTACTGCTAATTTTATTGTTTTATACTTAGGCTTTTTTTTTCTCTAGTAGCATTTCTAATCAATCTCCTATGTCCATAATTTTATTTTAATATATTTAACTTAATATTTTATTTATTTGCATCATCTCTCAGTATTTTTTGACCAGTGCTTACAAAGGCGAGTCTTTCTTATTAATCTATTCAAAGAATATGTTTGTTTCTACAGTCTTGAATTTTTGTTGTTGTTGTCTTTGGTTTTGCCTTTATATTGATTACTTTTTTTTCTTGATTCTTTAGTATTTTTATTGTTATTGTGTCTGTTGTATTTTTTCCTATGTTTTTCATTTGAGTTAATGAATTTAAACCTTTAGATTTTGTTTTTACAATTGCTTTAATAGTTGTCCCATATTTTGACAGACAGTGTTATCATATTACTTTAATTCTAAATATTTGTTAATTAGCTGCATGATTTCTTTTTACGTATAAGGTGAATTTCCAATTATATGGATTTATAGTCTACATTTTGGTCATTACTTTCTAATTTTATTGCCTTATATTTGGAGAATGTAATCTGATATTTATCTCTAGGAATTTATTTATGCATATTTCTGGCTTAAATAATGGTTTATTTGTGAAAATGTTTAACATATGCTTGTATATGCTGGGTACTAATGCTTTGGGATCGAGATGTCTATATTTCTTCATAGTTCAGGCATATTAGACTTGCTAAATTTTGAGGTCTCTTCTTAATTTTGTCTAATGAAACAAATTATTAATTAATGAAAGAGGTTTTTAAAATTTCTAAATACTACTAATGCATCTAAACTTATTAATGTCTGTATTTTTCCTGTAATTAGACAAGTATATATAGCATGTTTTCATACCAAATCATATATCCATCTCTAAAATTTTATTTTATTATATCATTTATCTCTCTTTTTTCCCTTTGTATATAGTTTTTTTTTGACAAGACTGAATTTAATCAAGTTATATGATCACCTTCTTTTATCATAGCTCTTGGAGTACATTATTTATTTTTTTTTAATTAATATCATTACTTAAGTACTTCCTATAGAAATATTTTCCATGTGGATTTTTTAAGGCGAATCATATATGGTTTGTATTCCTGAAAATATTTTCACTGTATCTTCATATTTCAGTGACATTTTATTAGGATCTAAAAGTTTACATCTAGGATCATTTTGTTTTTAGATAATAAAGTTGTTACTTAATGTCCTATTTCGTCCAATGTTGCTGTTCAAAATTTAATGTCAGCCTGATCTTTGTTTCTTTATAAAAGAACACTTTTTTTCCCTCTCTCTAGAATCTCTCATAATTTTCTATTTGTCTTGGCATTCTTTAGTTTAGTGTTCATAAATTTCATTATAATAATGGATATTTCCTTTCATGTCTGCCTTCTATGCAAATTTCTAGCCTGAGATTTTGCTAATTGTTTGTTTTTATTAACTTTTCAGTCTTGCAGAACCTTTGGTTTTGTCCAAAATGTCCAGAAGACATTTGGTTCATAAGACATTTTGTCCATGCCCAATGTCCTTAATATTTGGTCATATTTGGTCCTGTCTAAAACATTGATGGAGACATTTGATTCGCTCCAAAATATCCATAACACATTTGGTCCATGGAATATTTGATCCTTAAGACATTTGGTCCACAACAAAATGTCCTTGATATTTGGAGGACGATTTGCTCCTGTCAAAAACACCCATAAGTTATTTGGTCTATGCCAAAATGTCTTTGATATTTGCTCCTATCCAAAACCTTTAGGCATGGACCAAATACGCTCATGGTCATTTTATATAAGACCAAATTTAAAGGACCTTCTGGTGTAAACCAAATGTCTTTTATACATTTTGGACAGGATGAAATGTCTGATAACCCTTCTGAGAAATAGATCTACATTAATTTTCAAACATCTCACCTCACGCACCCTTCCTCCCTTTCTTCCTTTATTTTTATTTTTGCTCTTGTTTTCTAATCAGTGGGTCTAATATTATCCAAATGATAGCACTTGTGTTTCATCCTCCATATATCTTACACCTTTTTTATATTTGATATCTTTAATGTTTTCTTGATGCCTACATAGATGTATCCTTAAGTTATTCTTTACCTATATCTATCTCATTGCTTATACTATCCATTGTATTCATTGATTCAACTAGTTTACAAATATTTAATCAATTTGTACCACTAGCTTATGATTCCTGTTTATATTTTAATATTTCTTTTTTCTTTTTATGAATATTTATTGGCTGTATTTTAAATCCCTGGTATGTCTCTTCTATACTCATTTAGTATAAGCTGTTAACTTTAGTCTTTATTTTGAGGTAGCTATATGTTTAAGTATTTATTTTGTGTTTTAAGCTAATATTTTCTAAGGGTCTCATCTATTCTGTCTGGTAATCGGGACTGAGGAGTGATTTACAGCCAGATCTCAGTATTTATTAGCCCAGTGAGGTCAGAGAAAAGCAGCAGGGGAGAGCCCTAGGCAGGAAGCTCCAAGTACCACAATTGCCTGCTACTCTCTTGACTTTTTTTTTTTTAAATCAGGAAAGTTCTCACTTGAGAGTTGTACTTTTAAACTTTTGGGAATGTGATACAGGGAGAATGAACTCAGTCAAATCTGGAGACTTGCAGAGGCAGAATTAGGGTAGTAAAGGCCATTACCAACAGTTATCTAAGATGTTAATTACTGTTCTCTTGAACCTACGGGAAAAGAAATGTAAAAAGCAAAAGGCAAAACTTTAAAATCTGTCCTGCAGCTCATCTGACCACCCACCTTACTCACACACCTGTGTGCCGATTTAAGGCAATATTCAATTTCCCCTCACATTCATGAACTGTATTCACTTAATAAGTAAATATAAGAAAAGAATCATATCTGGGATTCCACCACTCTGTGTGATTAAAATATTAGAAGAATTTACTTCCAATAACATTCATCTTATAAGATCATATTTTATTTATATTATATACTACATATAAGATGCCTGTATGTCTCTTATTATCCAACTACTATTACTTGGTAATTAATATTGTTCAATAAACATTTTCCTGTATACATTATATCTTCAAACTTCTAAAGTTATTTAGACTTCCAGATAGGAATAATTGTTTTAAAGGTCCTCACAAGCCTTTGTATAGCATGATTTCCTCATTCCTAGACTCTACATCCTGATCAAAGTTTAAAGATTGCAACTTACTGATAGTAAAGCTTTAACTATAAACAAACAGAGACTATGATATATTATCATTCTTAATAGTCAAGGAGTTTTAAAAAGTAAAATTCATAGAGTGATAAACGTAAGAATTACTGAAAATATTGAAACCAGAAGATAAAATTTGGACCCTGTAGAAGACACTTCTAAATATTTTTTTTTCCAGTGAAGTTCTGTCAAAGACTAAAATGCTTTATTATTAAAGAAATGTATGCAATTAATAATACAGGAAAATAATATCTTTTAATGAGTTAGAAAACACATGCAAATTACACCAATGATTAATACACAATCTGTTTATGCTAAAATCAAGAAACAATAAAAAGTTGATATATATAATATTAAATAGCAAGCATGAAAACACTGAATGAATTCAGGAACGTATTATGAGAATGAGTCATTTCCAAGTCACAAAATATACTATCAACTTTATTTTTATTGATTCATTTTTTTTTCTTTTTTACTGATTCATATGGATTGTTTTTATTCTTCAAGTATAATTCCTTCTTAGATTCTTTAAGGAAAAAATTTTAATAAAATGCTATCACCTAAAAATAAATATTTTACAATTGATCTGAATGCTGAATCTATTTGAATTTGCTTCAAGTCCAGAGTCCATGAATACTAAGCTACATCTTTAAGAATTTTTTTTTAAAGACAACTGCCTCTCAGTATAGATTTTCATCAACATCAAAGAGAATAAGATCACATATATCTTAGCAGTGAAATGAGAATTGTTAGAAATCTGCACTATAGACTAATCTAGTACATACATTACATGTAAATCCTTTAATATAGATGTTGTAATAAGCTAAATCAGAATGCTAGTAGTCTGTGATTAAGCATCAAATATGATAAATTCATGTCAGGTAAGAAAAAAATTAATGATTGACTAATAAAGTATCTCTCTCCTCACACATTTAATCATTGACCCCTTTTCTGAAATGTTTATTTAGCTTCTTCCTGAATTTTTATGGTCAAAATCTTTATTAAATTAGACTTGGAAAACTAAAGTACAATTATACCTCTTCTGTAGTTGATTTTTTAAATAATTTTAGATCATTTTGCTGAGGACAATATCATATATTATTCTATTAGTTTCATATTGTCTCTAGCAAATTACCACAGCTTAGAGGCTTGATACAATACAAATTTGTTATTTTAAAATTCTGGAGGTCAGAAGTCAGGACACACAGGGCTAAATATCTTTCTGAAGCGTCTAAGGAAGAATCTATTTTCTCGCCTTGAACAGCTTCTGGAAAGCATTCTTAGACTCTTGGCTCCTCCCTCCAACTTCAAAGCCAACAATAGTCATTGGAATCTTTCTCACAATGTCAACTCTGTTTCTGACTCTTGTGCCTCTTCCTAGATTAAGGCCCATTCAAATACTTTTAAACAATTTCTTTACTTTAAGATCAGTTGATTAACAGTCTTCATTTGATCTGTGACCTTAATTCCTCTTTTCCATGTAATATAACATTTTCATAGGTTCCAGGGATAAGGATGTAGATAGCATTAAGGTTTGGAGTGGGATCGTTTTGTCTACCTCAACTCTCATTATAAAAATGTAACTCAATGATTATGTTTATTATTCATTAAAAAAAGTATTGATCATCTACTATGCACAAGGCACTATAATAGGTGCTGATGATACATGGTTCTTACTCTCAAGATGTAGGGTGCATAATGAGAGAGTAAGGGATGTTAATATGTCATTAAAATACTGTGTGCTTAATATATGATAGTGAGAAGGGCAAGAAAATACACCAAAGGGACCCTCATTAACCACTCGGGATGCAATTTGCTTTTTTTTTTTTTTTTGCGGTACGCGGGCCTCTCACTGTTGTGGCCTCTCCCGTTGCGGAACACAGGCTCCGGACGCACAGGCTCAGCGGCCATGGCTCACCGGCCTAGCCGCTCCGCGGCATGTGGGATCTTCCCGGACCGGGGCAGGAACCCGCGTGCCCTGCATCGGCAGGCGGACTCTCAACCACTGCGCCACCAGGGAAGCCCCACAATTTGCTTTTTGAAGATAGTATCTTTTAAATTGAAGTTCTAAGAAAAAATATAAATATCCCATGCACACATACGTGGATGGATGTGTGTATATGTATATGTATGGGTGTGCAAGCTTGCAATGCATATCCAGGTAAATGGAGTAATTTGTGCAATGATCCTGAGGTGGAATGGCATTAACGACAAATTTTAGGAAGTAAAATATAAAATGCCTCTATATTAGCAAACGGGAGATAGATAGTATTGTCAGTGGTAAACATGGGATTTAAGAAAAAAATCAAATGGGGAGGAACTTTTCTTTCTCCATGAAGAGAGCAATAATATCTTCAATTCTGAAGACTTCTGGTAGAGAATTAATTTAATCAGATCTGTTTTTAAGGGGATTATTCCAGAAGTTATTGGAAAATTAAATAGAGATTGGGATAGGATTATGAAGGATTAAAACAAGCTCACAATTTGTTGAATAATCAAAAAAGAAGAGAATGAGATTCTCCAGGTGACTGAAGCAAAATCTGTCTGTAAAAAAAGTAGGTTATAATCTGTGAAATCATTGCTTTAGGAGTACCTATCAACAGTTTTCCTAGCATGGACAGAGGACCCACCTCTTCATGGCAAGTTGTTCAGTCCACAAGAAAGTACAAGGTTTTGTTTCACATCATGTTAAACATCCTAGATTGTCAAAAAAGTGTGGATTGCAATGCTTACAAATGTGTCTGTTCAAGTCATGTGTACCATAGGAATGATGGTTTTTAGTGTCCACAGCTAAAAAACTCTAGAAACTCCAGTTAATATATATATATGTATATATACTTTTAATTTCCCATAACTGCATGTGTGGACATTGCCTTCATTATATGAGCCCACATTTAAGTAGTTCCTTGCCCTCAACAAGCTTCTACATCAAAACTGTATGCTAAATTATTTAAGAATTAACCTATTGAGATAATTTTCTCTCTAGCTAATCCCAGCACATTCAAAGAGACAGGAAGATTATTATCAAAGCTGTGGGTATCAAGAGCTTATTTTATAACTATAAACACAAGAATTCCACTCTGTTTTTTTCTCTATTAAGTGTAATCGATTTTCTAATTTGCCTTTCATGTATTAAGGGAGAGTTCTTATGTTCAAAAAGACATGAGAAGTATATAAACACAGTTAATGTCTTAACATTTTACTGAGCAACAGGTGGCATTAGCAATCATAAAAAAAGGATTTTTTTCCAGATTTTGGACAAAATTGTAAAAAACAAATACTATAGGAGAATGGGCAAACCAGTCTCAAGCTGCCAAGAAATATTATTAAGCCGTGCACTCCAAATCCAGCAAACTAGAAGAGAAGAGGTCAGCTAAAAGGGCAGTCAGATTTCACTTAAGGAAGAAGGTGGAATGCATGTTCTGTGAGGAATTTTTTTTTTAATTTGATTCTTCCAAAGGAGAGTTTTTAAGGCACAGTGAAATGGGTCAGTAGAGACACAAACTCACAAAGAAAAAGGAGAAAAGATGAAATTCGTAAGAATGGAAGCTTAGGATAGGAAACATGATTACTGAATTGCATTTGGTATGGCATTCAAGGCTAATAGAAATGAGAAATATTCTGAATTGACTGGTCTTGACTAGTAGAATCCAGGAAATATTTTGTTCCAGTTATCAGCTGAGGTCTTCACATAGGTTTTCAAATAGAGCATTAATAGGAAATTGTTCAATATATCTGAGGATTATGACAATAATAACAACGAATTTTTATTACATACATTTCCCAACTTATGATGGTTCCACTTACAATTCATCTACTTTATGATGGTGTGAAAGTGATATGCATTCAGTAGAAACCCTACTTCAAATTTTGAATTTTGATCTTTTCCCAGGGCTAGCAATATGTAGTATGACACTCAGCTTGCAGTCAGTTATCCAGTCAAGAGGGTAAACAACCAATACACTTAACAACCCTTCTGTACCCAGACAACCATTCTGTTTTTCACGTTCAGTACAGTTTTCAATAAATTACATGAGATATTCAACACTATAAAATAGGCTTTGGTTTGATTATTTTGCTCAACTGTAGGCTAATATAAGTGTTCTGAGCATGTTTGAGTTAGGCTAGGTTAAGCTATAGGTGTATTACATGTATTTTTGACTTAAGAGTTTTTAATTTATGATGGGCTTATCGAGATGTAATCCCATCAAAAGTCAAGAAAGATCTATATATATTAATAGATTTATATTCAATTAGGTTATTAATAGATTTATATTCCATTAAATTGGGATTTTATTGGGGGCAGAGTAATTTTTATCTCAAAATTACTAACATCTTGTTTAGTGCTTACCAATTGCAAGTTCTAAGTGAAGTTTTATTAAAGAAATTAAATGAATAAATATTCATGAGTTTATATTTTCCTTCAACGAATATTATGGATCACTTACCAGGCATTCTTCTATGCCTGAAGGTAAAGTAGTGAAGAGATGCCATTGTATCTTCTCTTTTACTTATTGCCATATTGGTATAAGAGGAATTTTTCAACGTTTATATTAATGTGTCATGATTAGTGTTTTGTAATGAGGTAGAGAATATGCAAAGATTTTTCTGGATTTCGTATTTTGATAAATTCACTTCTTCAACATAAATATGTAAACACGCAGCTAAATATGTATATATGTATACATATATGCATGTGTAAAATATATATGTATATATTTGTGTATGTGTGTAAATATATATGTTTCACATTTGGAAGAGTAATATCGACACATGAATGAACATATTGAAATATGTTCTTATTCTTTTAGCTTTGTATAAAGCAATAAAATACGGAAATGTTAGAATTTAGCTAATTTGTTTAACTCTGTCTTCCTATACGTGGGGAGAGACAGATGTCAGGATGATGTCAGCCAGTGATTAGTAAGAATCTCTGATTTTTTTTATTGTTATTTTTTTATTTTTTTATTTTAAACATCTTTATTGGGGTATAATTGCTTTACAATGGTGTGTTAGTTTCTGCTTTATAACAAAGTGAATCAGTTATACATATACATATGCTCCCATATGTCTTCCCTCTTGCGTCTCCCTCCCTCCCACTCTCCCTATCCCACCCCTCCAGGCTGTCACAAAGCACCGAGCTAATATCCCTGTGCCCTGCGGCTGCTTCCCCCTAGCTATCTACCTTACTACGTTTGTTAGTGTGTATATGTCCATGACTCTCTCTCGCCCTATCAAAGCTCACCTTTCCCCCTCCCCATATCCTCAAGTCCGTTCCCCAGTAGGTCTGTGTCTTTATTCCTGTCTTACCCCTAGGTTCTTCATGACATTTTTTTTCCCCCTTAAATTCCATATATATGTGTTAGCATACGGTATTTGTCTTTTTCTTTCTGACTTACTTCACTCTGTATGACAGACTCTAGGTCTATCCATCTCATTACAAATAGCTCAATTTCATTTCTTTTTAAGGCTGAGTAATATTCCATTGTATATATGTGCCACATCTTCTTTATCCATTCATCCGATGATGGGCGCTTAGGTTGTTTCCATCTCTGGGCTATTGTAAATAGAGCTGCAATGAATATTTTGGTACATGACTCTTTTTGAATTTTGGTTTTCTCAGCGTATATACCCAGTAGTGCGATTGCTGGGTCATATGGTAATTCTATTTGTAGTTTTTTAAGGAACCTCCATACTGTTCTCCATAGTGGCTGAACCAATTCACATTCCCACCAGCAGTGCAAGAGTGTTTCCTTTTCTCCACACCCTCTCCAGCATTTATTGTTTCTAGATTTTTTGATGATGACCATTCTGACTGGTGTGAGATGATATCTCATTGTAGTTTTGATTTGCATTTCTCTAATGAGTAATGATGTTGAGCATTCTTTCATGTGTTTGTTGGCAGTCTGTATATCTTCTTTGGAGAAATGTCTATTTAGGTCTTCTGCCCATTTTTGGATTGGGTTGTTTGTTTTTTTGTTATTGAGCTGCATGAGCTGCTTGTAAATTTTGGAGATTAATCCTTTGTCAGTTGCTTCATTTGCAAATATTTTCTCCCATTCTGAGGGTTGTCTTTTGGTCTTGATTATGGTTTCCTTTGCTGTGCAAAAGCTTTGAAGTTTCATTAGGTCCCATTTGTTTATTTTTGTTTTTATTTCCATTACTCTAGGAGGTGGGTCAGACAGGATCTTGCTGTGATTTATGTCATAGAGTGTTCTGCCTATGTTTTCCTCTAAGAGTTTGATAGTTTCTGGCCTTACATTTAGGTCTTTAATCCATTTTGAGCTTATTTTTGTGTATGGTGTTAGGGAGTGATCTAATCTCATACTTTTACATGTACCTGTCCAGTTTTCCCAGCACCATTTATTGAAGAGGCTGTCCTTTCTCCACTGTACATTCCTGCCACCTTTATCAAAGATAAGGTGTCCATATGTGCATGGGTTTATCTCTGGGCTTTCTATCCTGTTCCATTGATCTATCTTTCTGTTTTTGTGCCAGTACCATACTGTCTTGATTACTGTAGCTTTGTAGTATAGTCTGAAGTCAGGGAGCCTGACTCCTCCAGCTCCTTTTTTCGTTCTCAAGATTGCTTTGGCTATTCGGGGTCTTTTGTGTTTCCATAAAAATTGCGAAATTTTTTGTTCTAGTTCTGTGAAAAATGCCAGTGGTAGTTTGATAGGGATTGCATTGAATCTGTAGATTGCTTTGGGTAGTAGAGTCATTTTTACAATGTTGATTCTTCCCATCCAAGAACATGGTATATCTCTCCATCTATTTGTATCATCTTTAATTTCTTTCATCAGTGTCTTATAATTTTCCGCATACAGGTCTTTCGTCTCCTTAGGTAGGTGTATTCCTAGATATTTTATTCTTTTTGTTGCAATGGTAAATGAGAGTGTTTTCTTGATTTCACTTTCAGATTTTTCATCATTAGTATATAGGAATGCCAGAGGTTTCTGTGCATTAACTTTGTATCCTGCTACTTTACCAAATTCATTGATTATCTCTAGTAGTTTTCTGGTAGTATCTTTAGGATTCTCTATGTATAGTATCATGTCATCTGCAAACAGTGACAGCTTTACTTCTTCTTTTCTGATTTGGATTCCTTTTATTTCCTTTTCTTCTCTGATTGCTGTGGCTAAAACTTCCAAAACTATGTTGAATAAGAGTGGTGAGAGTGGGCAACCTTGTCTTGTTCCTGATCTTAGTGGAAATGCTTTCAGTTTTTCACCATTGAGGATGATGTTTGCTGTGGGCTTGTCATATATGGCCTTTATTATGTTGAGGAAAGTTCCCTCTATGCCTACTTTCTGCAGGGTTTTTATCATAAATGGGTGTTGAATTTTGTCGAAAGCTTTCCCTGCATCTATTGAGATGATCATATGTTTTTTCTCCTTCAATTTGTTAATATGGTTTATCACATTGATAGATTTGCGTATATTGAAGAATCCTTGCATTCCTGGAATAAACCCCACTTGATCATGGTGTATGATCCTTTTAATCTGCTGTTGGATTCTGTTTGCTAGTATTTTGTTGAGGATTTTTGCATCTATGTTCATCAGTGATATTGGCCTGTAGTTTTCTTTCTTTGTGACATCCTTGTCTGGTTTTGGTATCAAGGTGATGGTGGCCTCGTAGAAGGAATTTGGGAGTGTTCCTCCCTCTGCTATATTTTGGAAGAGTTTGAGAAGGATAGGTGTTAGCTCTTCTCTAAAAGTTTGATAGAATTCACCTGTGAAGCCATCTGGTCCTGGGCTTTTGTTTGTTGGAAGATTTTTAATCACAGTTTCAATTTCAGTGCTTGTGATTGGTCTGTTCATATTTTCTATTTCTTCCTGATTCAGTCTTGGCAGGTTGTGCATTTCTAAGAATTTGTCCATTTCTTCCAGATTGTCCATTTTATTGGCATAGGGTTGCTTGTAGTAATCTCTCATGATTTTTTTTATTTCTGCAGTGTCAGTTGTTACTTCTCCTTTTTCATTTCTAATCCTATTGATTTGAGTCTTCTCCCTTTTTTTCTTGATGAGTCTGGCTAGTGGTTTATCTATTTTGTTTATCTTCTCAAAGAACCAGCTTTTAGTTTTATTGATCTTTGCTATCGTTTCCTTCATTTCTTTTTCATTTATTTCTGATCTGATTTTTATGATGTCTTTCCTTCTGCTAGCTTTGGGGTTTTTTTGTTCTCCTCTCTCTAATTGCTTGAGGTGCAAGGTTAGGTTGTTTATTTGAGATGTTTCCTGCTTCTTAAGGTGGGCTTGTATTGCTATAAACTTCCCCCTTAGAACTGCTTTTGCTGCATCCCATAGGTTTTGGGTCGTTGTGTCTCCATTGTCATTTGTTTCTAGGTATTTTTTTTATTTCCTCTTTGATTTCTTCAGTGATCACTTCATTATTAAGTAGTGTATTGTTTAGCCTCCATGTGTTTGTATTTTTTACAGATCTTTTCCTGTAATTGATATCTAGTCTCATGGCGTTGTGGTCAGAAAAGATACTTGATACAATTTCAATTTTCTTAAATTTACCAAGGCTTGATTTGTGACCCAAGATATGATCTATCCTGGAGAATGTTCCATGAGCACTTGAGAAAAATGTGTATTCTGTTGTTTTTGGATGGAGTGTCCTATAAATATCAATTAAGTCCATCTTGTTTAATGTATCATTTAAAGCTTGTGTTTCCTTATTTATTTTCATTTTGGATGATCTGTCCATGGGTGAAAGTGGGGTGTTAAAGTCCCCTACTATGAATGTGTTACTGTCGATCTCCCCTTTTATGGCTGTTAGTATTTGCCTTATGTATTGAGGTGCTCCTATGTTGGGTGCATAAATATTTACAATTGTTATATCTTCTTCTTGGATCGATCCCTTGATCATTATGTAGTGTCCTTCTTTGTCTCTTGTAATAGTCCTTATTTTAAAGTCTATTTTGTCTGATATGAGAATTGCTACTCCAGCTTTCTTTTGGTTTCCATTTGCATGGAATATCTTTTTCCATCCCCTTACTTTCAGTCTGTATGTGTCTCTAGGTCTGAAGTGGGTCTCTTGTAGACAGCATATATAAGGGTCTTGTTTTTGTATCCATTCAGCCAATCTGTGTCTTTTGGTGGGAGCATTTAGTCCATTTACATTTAAGGTAATTATCGATATGTATGTTCCTATTCCCATTTTCTATATTGTTTTGGGTTCGTTATTATAGGTCTTTTCCTTCTCTTGTGTTCCTTGTCTAGAGAAGTTCCTTTAGCATTTGTTGTAAAGCTGGTTTGGTGGTGCTGAACTCTCTCAGCTTTTGCTTGTCTGTAAAGGTTTTAATTTCTCCATCAAATCTGAATGAGATCCTTGCTGGGTAGAGTAGTCTTGGTTGCAGGTTTTTCTCCTTCATCACTTTCAGTATGTCCTGCCACTCCCTTCTGGCTTGTAGGGTTTCTGCTGAGAGATCAGCTGTTAACCTTATGGGGATTCCCTTGTGTGTTATTTGTTGTTTTTCCCTTGCTGCTTTTAATATGCTTTCTTTGTATTTAATTTTTGACAGTTTGATTAATATGTGTCTTGGCGTATTTCTCCTTGTATTTATCCTGTATGGGACTCTCTGTGCTTCCTGGACTTGAGTAACTATTTCCTTTCCCATATTAGGGAAGTTTTCAACTATAATCTCTTCAAATATTTTCTCAGTCCCTTTCTTTTTCTCTTCTTCTTCTGGAACCCCTATAATTCGAATGTTGGTGCGTTTAATGTTGTCCCAGAGGTCTCTGAGACTGTCCTCAGTTCTTTTCATTCTTTCTTCTTTCTTCTGCTCTGCAGTAGTTATTTCCACTATTTTATCTTCCAGGTCACTTATCCGTTCTTCTGCCTCAGTTATTCTGCTATTGATCCCATCTAGAGTACTTTTAATTTCATTTATTGCGTTGTTCATCGTTGCTTGTTTCATCTTTATTTCTTCTAGGTCCTTGTTAACTGTTTCTTGCATTTTGTCCCTTCTACTTCCAAGATTTCGGATCATCCTTACTATCATTATTCTGAATTCTTTTTCAGGTAGACTGCCTATTTCCTCTTCATTTGTTAGGTCTGGTGCATTTTTATCTTGCTCCTTCATCTGCTGTGTGTTTTTCTGTCTTCTCATTTTGCTTATCTTACTGTGTTTGGGGTCTCCTTTTTGCAGGCTGCACGTTCGTAGTTCCCGTTATTTTTGATGTCTGTCTCCAGTGGCTAAGGTTGTTTCAGTGGGTTTGTAGGCTTCCTGGTGGAGGGGACTAGTGCCTGTGTTGTGGTGGATGAGGCTGGATCTTGTCTCTCTAGTGGGCAGGTTCACGTCTGGTGGTGTGTTTTGGGGTGTCTGTGGCCTTATTATGATTTTAGGCAGCCTCTCTGCTAATGGGTGGGGCTGTGTTCCTGTTTTGCTAGTTGTTTGGCATAGGTTGTCCAGCACTGTGGCTTGCTGGTCGTTGAGTGAAGCTGAGTGCTGGTGTTAAGATGGAGGTCTCTGGGAGATTTCCGCCGTTTAATATTATGCGGAGCTGGGAGGTCTCTTGTCGACCAGTGTCCTGAAGTTGGCTCTCCTACCTCAGAGGCAGAGCCCTGACTCCTGGCTGGAGCACCATGAGCCTTTCATCCACACGGCTCAGAATAAAAGGGAGAAAAAGTAGAGAGAATTAGTAGAAGTATGAGGAAAGAAAGAAGGAAAGGAGGAAAGGAAGGAAGGAAGGAAGAAAGAAGCAAAGAAGGAAAGAAAGGAGGGAGGGAGGGAGGGAGGAAGGAAGGAAGGAAGGAGGGAAAGAAGGAAAAAAGACAGAAAGAAAGAAGATACAGTAAAAATAAAATAAAGTATAATATAGTTATTGAATTAAAAAATATTTAGGAAAAAAAAAAGGGACAGATAGAACCTTAGGACAAATGTTGGAAGCAAAGCTATACAGAGAAAATCTTACACAGAAGCATACACATACACCTTCACAAAAAGAGGTAAAGGGGGAAAAATCATAAATCTTGCTCTCAGAGACCACCTTCTCAATTTGGGGTGATTCGTTGTCTAAAGGAGGGAAGAAAGGAAGGAAAGAAAGAAAGAAAGAACGAAGGTAAAGTATAATAAAGTTATTACAATTAAAATTAATTATTAAGAAAAAAAAATTTTTTTAAAAACCATGGACGGATAGAGCCCTAGGACAAATGGTGGAAGCAAGAGTATACAGACAAGATCTCACACAGAAGCATACACGTACACATTCACAAAAAGAGGAAAAGGGAAAAAAATCATAGATCTCGCTCCTAAATTCCACCTCTTCAATTTGGGATCATTCCTTGTCTATTCAGGTATTCCACAGATGCAGGGTATATCAAGTTGATTGTGGAGCTTTAATCCGCTGCTTCTGAGGCTGCTGGGAGAGATTTCCCTTTCTCTTCTTTGTTCTCACAGCTCACAGGAGCTCAGCTTTGGATTTGGCCCTGCCTCTGCGTGTAGGTCGCTGGAGGGAGTCTGTTTTTTGCTCAGACAGGACGGGGTTAAAGGAGCCGCTGATTCGGGGGCTCTGGCTCACTCAGGCCGGGGGTGGGGGGGGGGAAGGAGGGGCACTGCGTGCGGGGCGGGCCTGCGGCGTCAGAGGCGGCGTGACGTTGCACCAGCCTGAGGCCCGCCGTGCGTTCTCCCGGGGAAGTTGTTCCTGGTTCCCGGGAACCTGGCAGTGGCGGGCTGCACAGGCTCCGCGGAAGAGGGGTGTGGATAGTGACCTGTGCTCGCACACAGGGCCCTTGGTGGCGGCAGCAGCAGCCTTAGCGTCTCCCGCCCGTCTCTGGGGTCCGCGCTTTTAGCCGCGGCTCGCGCCCGTCTCTGGGGTTCGCGCTTTTAGCCGCGGCTCGCCCCTGTCTCTGGAGTTCCTTTAAGCAGCGCTCTTAAACCCCTCTCCTCGCGCACCAGGAAACAAAGACGGAAGAAAAAGTCTCTTGCCTCTTCGGCAGGTGCAGGCTTTTCCCCGAACTCCCTCCCGGCTAGTCGTGGTGCACTAACCCCTTCAGGCTATGTTCAAGCCGCCAACCCCAGTCGTCTCCCTGCGCTCCGTCCAAAACCAAAACCCGAGCCTCAGCTCGCAGCCCCGCCCGCCCCGGCGGGTGAGCAGACAAGCCTCTCGGGCTGGTGAGTGCCGGTCGGCACCGATCCTCTGTGCGGGAATCTCTCCGCTTTGCCCTCCGCACCCGTCGCTGTGCTGAATCTCTGATTTTAAAAGAATATATTAAACTAAATGGTATTTGTAAACATTTAGATATTCTAGATAATTAAAAGGTGACCAGAAAATTCCTGTATTTTCAACAATTTACACTTTGTATTTAATATGTTTTGGGTATTGTTTTTCTGTACTATTGAAACTAAGAAAACTAAATAATAGCTCTGTGTCAATCTTTTTTCCATTGAATAGCTTTCAAATATGTATGCAAATATTATAAATAAAACCTTTTTTTTTAATGATTCCTACCATGGATGCACTTACAGGGCTTAGAACTATTCTGCAAGTCAGCCTCTTCTGTTTTTCCCTACAAATTGTTGTATTTTCTCTTTTTGAAACGATCTCATATGGTAGGATTTTATATAATGTTCAGGGTATTTTGCATGATGAGACATTGGCAATTAGGATTAATATCTTCATCTTGGCAAGTAGAGTGATCAAATGGAGAAGGCTGGAACTCAGAAAAGGTTTCTAATTGATTGTAGGCACATAGACCCCCCTGTTTACCTGACACTGGTAAAGTCTAAGGGCTATCAATTTGGAACCGATTAGAGGAAAGCCTTCCCACAGTGTGGTGACCACTGGCAAAATACTCTGCATCAGGAAATCAGCCAGAAAAATACTGTAGCTGCACCTTAAAATGGACTATATAATTTTATGGCCAGTGTAACGTGTAGTTATGAAAGTTAAAATAATGATGGGTAAAATAAAAAGAGGTAATTAAATATCACACTTCAGTGCATTAACCATTTATCCACAGGGGCAAGAGAAGTGCTTCTTCTCTAACTGATTCTTATAAAAAATCATGTTTGAGTTGCTATGCTTTAGTAAGATCTATTTTATTTTGCTATTGCTAAAACATCATTTGTGGCTTTGTGTTAAAAATGGCTTACAAATATGTTTGGAAGGACATGATATCTATATCCAATACTTGGTACAGTGTAGGCACTCAGGCATCCTATAGCCTTTATTTATGTTTCAGATTACAGCAGTTTGGGGCTATAAAATGGTTTCAATCTCACTTATAACCTCTGTTTCTCTGCCGCCATTATAAATCTTTTCAACACTTTCAAAATTTCATGCAATTTTCTTTTTCTGGGAGCAACAAGTGATGATATAACCCTGATATAAATTATGACCAATCTTAGGAAGCTTTCAGAGAGTATCATTAAAAATCATAATTTAAAGGGGGCTCTACTTATGGTTTTTAAGGCCTCCAGTTATGTAAATAAAAGGGAAAAGTGTTTGAAATACTGAAAAAGTAGTCTGACTGTAGGTAGTGAAATTGATCCAAATACTAGGCTTTCAGTCAGCCTCTACTTCATGTAACACTGTAATTCAGGAGGACCTTACACATTATCTAATGCAATTATTCAACCAATGCACATGTTAGGGGGAAATAATTTTACTCTACCCCTTTTAGGTTCTTCTGGCTGTTCTGAGAATTCAATTGACATGAGAGAGATCAAAGAAAAAAAATCAAACAAACGTTTAATAACAGGTACACATGGCAGAGACCCAGAAAAATTAAGATATTCACCAAAATGGCTGAAGCTCTCACCTTAAATACTATGTTTGGCTAGAGACAAAAGAGGATGTTGAGGATAGTGTTTTGGATTTCAAAGGGGAGGAAGACGATTCATATGAAAAAGCAAATGTTTGGTAAATAAAAGTTTGCTGGGCCATGCAGAAACAACGGATACAGAGTGGACTCTGATCTCTAGGCCCTGTCAAGTTTTCCCCACCACACCTAGCCCATATTTTTTGCAGATATCTCTGCTGATAGCTCTATTCCAGGAACAGCCCCTCTATCTAAATTCTTTTGGGCAGTTTGTGGAAGGTCAAAGGTTGTCTCTCAGTCTTTTGGGCCTTGGTTGTTTTCAGCTTGAAATAATCTGCATGCCAAAAAGACACATTTTGGAGTGGCCAATTTTACTCATCTACAAATGCAAAATAAAATAATTTAAAAATTAATAACATATGACAGTTAAATAAATAATAGACTAGATTGAATGTACTGTATCTCTTGCATGTCACTAAATTAGCTTCAGCAATCAGCTCATAGTCTCTCTTATGATGGGTCATTGCACTATTTCCATAACATTTTATACTAGCAGTTTTTCTTTACTGAATGCTACCTATATGTGAAAAGCTGTATTTGATAATTTATCTGCTTTAATTCAGTTAATTGCCACAATACATTTGCATTATATAATTACCTCACTTTGTAGCTAAATGAATTAAAGCAAAGAAAGACAAGATGACCCAAAGGTCACCAGTTACTTCATGATAGATTTGGGATTCACTCTCAGATTGGACTCAAAAGCTTGTACTCCCAGTTACTGTGTTTACAAACCTACACTCAAATTTATCTCACTGTGGTACACCTCATGTGTAGACACCAGTACATTAAACTCTTTAATGGAAGAAACCACAATTTGCCCAACTTTATATGCCTGTCATTCATCCCAGGTGCTCATACATAGTGGTCCTGCCACTTGTTGGCTGTGCAATATTGGGAAAGACAATTTACTTCACGCCACCTCAGGCATATCATCTGTAAAATGAGGAAAAGTTTAAAAGTATGCATTGTAGGACAAAGGGAGGGAAAAGAGAACAGAGAACAAGAATGGAAAAAAATTGGCAGTTATCTGAGGGTGAAATATTTGAAAAACTGTCTTGCTGAATTTGCTATGTAACAATATATTGCCACAGTATTCCCATGGGCTATAGAGAGAGACTCTTTCTCTGGCAAATTCACATCTGAAAGTAAGAAAGAGAAAGAGAGAATTAACATATGTTAATTATTAATTAAGGAGAGTGTGTGATCTTGAGGTAGATAGACAATAGTCAGTTAATGGTTGCATATTGACAAAATTTTTGACTGGTGGTCTCTAAAGTAGGAAATATTTCATCCCATGGGCTGAAGAAGAAAATTCTAGAGATTCTGTTCACATTTACATATTTAGTGTTATAGCTATTTAGTTTAGAATTTAAAATAATTCATAAACTTTATCTACATTTATCATCTAATTTTTTTTTAAATGAGCTTACAGTAAATCAGGTTTAGAACAGAATAAAAATACATGTTAAGAATACAAGAAAAGAAAAAAAGAATGCAAGCATCTACAGTGTGAAGATATTCTATGTTTTTTCTTATGTAGCCCTTATAAAAATAAAACACCTGGTAATATATTACAAGATGATTCTTGGGTTCTATTTTTCTTGATTTATGATAAAGGAGTAATGTACAATTTAGCTGGAACAAAGTCAAAGGAAATAATAGAAATGAAATGATTTCTGAAGACTCAAACTATGTGCTTGCATCACTCTCAGTTATATACTACCCTAGTGTATATATAATTTAAATCAGCTTAGGGAAAAAAGAATGGCTTAAATTGTGATTTGAGGAATGGAATAAAAAAGAAAATAAGAATTCTTAAAACAATGCATTCTTTGCTACCCATGAACTACAGCAAACTAGGGAAACTGTCATCAACCATATGCTCTAGAGATAACCTTTAATCATTTCTCAGGATCGCATGAACTTTGAAAATGTCAAGGAACAAGTACTATAGCCTTTTCAGAATGGAATTTGGGTGCCTGTAGTCATCCCAGGAAGAGTTTTTAGGAAATCATTGCTGTGTTTCTCAACAAATGCAGTTAGAATATGAAATTGTTTTTTTTTTCTTTTGGATAGCTATGCAATTGAAAGACTTTTGTAGCCAGTCTATTAAACTTTCTATCTGTCCTATGAAATTTAGGAAAGTATAGTATTATAGTATTGTACATAATATAACCAGAAATTTTAAAAAATTTAAAATTTTATCTTGAAAAAGCAATGCTACAGTGAAAAGTAATTTTAAATTAATTCTCAGTTGTAACTTGGTTGATTCAAGGAGAAAAAGAGATCCCACTCTTCTGAACATATCTTTATATAAAAAATGGCTATTTCCATACTATACTTTCATCTCCTTTTTCAAATATTTATAACCAAACACAAATAAAACTTGGAATGAATTTTTGATAATATCTGTTTTGCTTGATTTAACTCTTGCCTTAAAGTCCAAGTAAATGAAAGATTAGTAGGAGGAGGAAGAGGAGGAGGAATGGAAACTGCTTTGTGCCTTTGAGTGATGACACCAAGAAAAAAAATACAGTGTATTATTACTTCATCAATTGTCTTAGCAGAGTTATGTCTTAGAGTAGTTACCACATATGCCTTAGAGTAGTTGAGAGAATTTTGTGCTCTCAAATTATTTATAACAATAGACTAATCATTAGGGTCTACCGTACCCTACATATATAGTTTTTAAGATACAATCTACTTGTAGATGTATTATAATGCATATAGCTGCATGATGATTATAAGACAACATTTGATATATTTACAATGGGTTTGAGCTAATGATTTCAGAAATATAAAATGACACACAATTCTATAACGATGTTTATCATTCCTGGTATCTTCACACAAAGGTTGCTATGGTTTGAATATTTGTGGCCCCCCAAAATTCTTATGTTGAAATCCTAATGTCCAATGTGATGTTATTAGGAGGTGGATCTTCTGGGAGGTGCTTAGGTTATGAGGGTGAAGCCCTCATAAATGGGGTTATTGCTCCTTTAAAAGAGACTCCACAGAATTCTCTTGCCCCTTCCACAAAGTGAGGAGAGAGTGAGAAGTTGGCAGTCTACACCCCAAAAAAGTATCTTAACCAGAACCTAACCATATTGATACCCTGACCTTGGACTTCCTGCTTCCACAATTGTGAGCAATAAATTTCTGTTGTTTATAATTTTTCCTATCTATAGAATTCTGTTATAGAAGCCTGAATAGACTAAGACAAGTGTGTTCCTATGTTGTAAGCTCTTCTAAGATAGAATCTAGTGACTACATCCAGTTTAGGCACCTGGCATTCTCAAGACAGACAAGTTTATTTTCTATAGGTTCTTATTTATTTATTCAACCAGTATTTACTAAGCATGTTTAGAAACAAAAGATGCATGTTATGTTGCATACAAAAGAATTTTTCATATGTATATAGATAATAGTGGGACACAAATAATTGAATAATACCGTGATAATGTAACTGCTAATAGAAATAATAGAAGCTGGTATTTAGGGAAGGAGTTTACTATGACCTCAATCTAAATTTCTGGTAAGAATCTTTTAGATCAGTGATTTCTAATGTCAAATTTTTGAGTGACAATTTTTGTTTCCAAATTACTTGATTGCAGAGGAATTAGGAAGAGGTTCTAGTATGCTAAGAGGCCAGTGTCTATCTCAGAGAGGGAAGACTGCCAATTGTTAAGTGACTACCAGCACCCAAGATCTTTTTCCATTTTGTGAAATTTTGCTGGTCACATTCCCTCATCAATATCTAAGGAAGGGACTTCCATGGTGGTGCTGTCGTTAAGAATCCATCTGCCAATGCAGGAGACACAGGTTCCAGCCCTGGTCCAGGATGATCCCACATGCTGCAGAGCAACTAAGTCCGTGCGCCACAACTACTGAAAGCCACATGCCACAACTACTGAAGCCCATGCATCTAGAGCCCGTGCTCCACAAGAGAAACCACCGCAATGAGAAGCTTGTGCACCACAACAAAGAGTAGCTCCCTCTCACCGCAACTAGATAAAGCCCGTGCACAGCGACAGAGACCCAACACAGACAAAAAAAATTTTTTTAAATATATATCTGAGGGAGATGGAGATAGAAGTTGGCCTTATTTCTAAAGGAAAACACTCTACTAGTTGTATCAGGACAGGAACTTTGGAGATTCTGCTTGAGGCAAAAGCTTTGGAAAGGAGTATCTCTGTTAACTCTATTTTCCTGTTTTGTTATACATAACACAGACAAGTGACACAACAGAAAGCACGAACTAACAGATCATACTTGTGGAATGGAAGGGTGCTTTATGAAATAATTTATACTATCAAAATGTATTTTAAAAAAAGTTTTTAAAAATCTGATGTAGCCAACAGCCAACATTAGAATTTACACATTACAAATACATTTGAAGTCTTATATGTCCCTTTCCTGAACAAATTCTCCTGTCTACCAAGAACTAACCATTACCTTTATTCCAATGCATTTTCATGCATATCTTTGTATTTTACTACATTTAAATTCATCCCTAATGAATTTAATATATTCTTGATTAGTATGTACTGTTTGCATTTTTATAATCTAAATTCATGGTATCTTTATTTTAAACTTGCTTTCTTCACTCTCAACTTGTTATATTTATTTATGTTGATATGACAGCTATACTTTGTTTTTATTTTGACTTCAGTCTACTATTTTGCTGCATAAATATTCTACAGTATATTTACCTGTTCTACTGGTGTGAGCTTAGTCCCCTTTCCCTCACTTTTTCACCCCTGTAACTTTTTATTACAAGCCTTCATGTTTCTCTGGGATTACAGAACTACATAACCTATAACTGGGTTATAGGATATGCATATCTTTACCTTTACTGAATATTTTAGTAATATACTCTGTTAGCACTCCAGTGAGTACTATAGGGAGGAGTCTTAGAGTTGATGGGTATTCTATTAAATATTTAAGGCATAGATGAGGGTGTTATTTTTGGAAATAGACATATAAATCTATAACTAAACTGGATGTAAATAAACTTCTTAGAATATGCTACCTTTAAATGCATTTATCTTTCAAAATAATTGTTCACCAACATCCAGAGAATATGTTTGATTAAAATCAGGTAGCCTTTATTCCCATCACCAATGTACTTGCTGATCCACTAATATTGTTAACTTGGTCAAATCTAAATCATATTAGCAACAACTACATTCGCATTTATTAGTTTCATTTTATGTATTTTTGAATATTTAATTATCTAACATTTGGAAAGAATTTTAATCAGGTCTGAACAGAAACCTTAAATTTTTAAAATTGCTAGTGGCAGAGGAAACATTTTCAATACAAATTTTCACTATTTCCTACACATTTGTGATTGCATTTACATTTAAAAATATTTCCTCTACCCTAACCCCATTGGACATAATTAATCAAATGCATCCAATTTTGGAAAATTAGTGTGTCTTTTAAAAAGATTGAGATTATACTTCTAGGCATTTAACTTGTAAATTTGTACCTCTTGAAAAATGATATTAAAATTATATGGAAAATGTAGCACTAAGCACTTTTTTTCTGTACATGTCATGACAAATATTAGTATTGTGTACTTTCAGCATAAAAGGAGTTGACAAATTGTCAGAAGTCATAAATGCATACAGTTAAAGAAGTTTCTTGAAATTTAGTCCCATCCTTTCTTGTAAAGGTTTTTCTTCTTGAATTACTAACAAACACAGGTAGAATTGAGGTGTTAACAGTAAAGATTAACAAAAAGAATGTTGATCAGATATTTCTATTTTTTTTGTTTTCAAGACTATCACTAATTTGATTGTCTTCATGATTTGATCATTTAGTCAAATATCTTAGGGCAATTGTACACTAACAAATCAAAGAATTACAAATAAAATGAGGCCAGTCTTTCATTTAAGTCAATATGTCTGTAGTAATATCAATAATTGTACAAAGAAAGGAACAATCATATTTCCCTAATTTCCATGCAATTAAACTCTCCTGAGGAATTCAAAATCTGACTTCTTGAAAAAAATGTGCCTCACTGTGAATTTAAAATATCTTTTCATTGTATCTCAACACTGGAGAGTGTATTTTAAGTTCTTAAAATACAAAAGGTAAATTTCAAACAGTCTTTCATCATGTGAATATTACTCAATAGTAGATAGAATAATAGTCTCCAAAGATGTCCAAAAAAAATTGTCCCCAAAGAGGCTTAGATATTTCTAAGCCTTGGAATATGTGAATATGTGAGGTTATGTGACAAAGGGAAGTAACTTAAGGTTGTGTATGGAATTAATGTCACTAATCATCTGACCTTAAAATTGGGAGATTATCCTGTATTATTAGAGTAGAACCAGTGTAACCCCAAATAATCCTTAAAAGTAGAAGAGATAGGAAGAAGAGGAAAACCAGAGAGATTTCCTCATGAGCAGACTTGACCCAACATTGCTGGCTTTGAAAATAGAGGAAAAAGATGCGCCATCAGCCAAGGAATGTGGGCAGCCTCAAGAAAGCTGAAAAGGCAAGGAAATGGATTTTATCCTAAGCCCCAGAAGGGACATATACCCACACCTTGATTTTATAATTATCTAAAGATACATTATAAACTTTGACCTCTAGAATTTAAGATAATAAATTTGTATTGTGTAAGCCACTAATTTTATGGCAATTTTTTACATCAGCAATAGGAAACTAACACTGCCCCAGAGGATATTTAAGGTTTTTTGTGTGTGGCATTTAAGATATTTCAATGAATATAATGTCAATCTACAAATATTTCATATGTTGGAATGTATACGTGAGTCAGGAAATTTACCCCACGTTCAGACAAAATTCACAGCGTAATATTTTACTCAGAAGCTTGGATTACCAAATAACCACAGAAATTAGAGACAGGCAGCACATTAATTCTGGGTAAATTTGTTTTCTGTTCTTAACTCTTCATTGTTAATGCTTCTTTTAGGTGGATAGAGCTCACTTGCTGCTCTGATATTTTCCAATTCTTCTTCTTTGTGTGCCACTTTGATATAACTTTCCTTAAATTATCCCTACCACTTAGCTTTAAAAATTTCTATACACTTATTAGTTCTATACACTTATTTCAGATTGTCAAGCTTGTGTTTCATTTTCTCAAGGATCACTTTTTTGGTACTAATCATCTAATCCAGGATAAGGCAATAAGAAAGCAAATCCTTTGCTTCATGAGTAGATAAGAACACTGTTTCTTAACTCTATTGACTGACTTCAGTGCTAGGAAATTCACATAAGTTATTCAAATTCAGCCATTACTAGTTCCTGTATGAACAGCTCATTCCTGAAGAGATATCCTGGCACCAGCCAGTGGCAGTGTTTCAGTACACCTCCCAAAACAATGTACCAAGTGGTGTTGGATGTGTCTCCAAGACTGGGAAATGCAAGCTAAGGAATCTTTTTAGGGAAAATAAGCAGTAAGCCATCCTCCAGCAAAAAATATGTAATCATAGTAAAATGAACGTTTAAAGCAAACAAATGAAATTCTAGATTACAATTAAATGAATTATTTCTTTAAACAAAGACAATAGACTGTTGGTGAGTTTGATGGCTTCAAAGGGATTGTTTAGCCTCTTAAACAGAAACTTCTCATTAAATCTGTTGGAAAAAAGCACACTAATCAAGGATGGTGGGCAGGAAAGACTCAACTCAGCAGACCTGGGTTGCTAAAACCCAACACGTTCCAAAGAAAGGCCTATCTTCAGAACTAGCCCTTGGCTGGCTCTGAAAATAACCTCTGATCTCTTAGGATACTCTGCTTGATAAGATTATTATTTTTTTTATGCCTGAGGCCTTGGGCCATGCTCTACCAGTTTGACCAGATAAGTTTATCATAATGATGTGATTTGTGGTGAATGCCTGTTTTTGCTTTGGGATGAAGTGTGACTGGAGTCTGAGAAGCTGAAGTCAGTCCATGGCAGTACTTCACACATTATCATGCACTGTTGCTGGGAGAATTAAGTGTATGCCTATATGACTCCATTGGCTGGGGACACCTGAAAGCTTGCATCTGGTTTCTCTGGCCTTCATCCCATGAGCCTTTTTACTTTACTGACTTTGAGCTGTGTCCTGTGTTATGTGATAAACTGTTACTGTGGGAACAACACATGTATTATGACTAGTAGGGCCTTCTAGCAAATTATAGAGCCTGAGGTTGTTCTTGGGACCCCAACATAGATGAGGAAAAGAATAGTATAGTATAATAATGTTTATTTTCTTTTACTTACAAATAAAATGCATCTTGTTTAATCAAAGTCCTAAACCCCAGTTACTGTTTCCATGAAAGCTTTAACATCATTCAGTCAAAATAAAATTAAAACAACAAAAAAATTAGGGCAGGGCTTCCCTGGTGGTGCAGTGGTTGATAGTCCGCCTGCCGATGCAGGGGACGCAGGTTCGTGCCCTGTTCCGGGAAGATCCCACATGCCGTGGAGCGGCTGGGCCCGTGAGCCATGGCCGCTGAGCCTGCGCGTCCCGAGCCTGTGCTCCGCAACGGGAGAAGCCACAACAGTGAGAGGCCCGCGTACCGCAAAAAAAAAAAAAAAAAAAAATTTAGGGCAGTGAATTTTCCTAGTTCTGTATGTTATATAAATAGCAAAGATAATCATATTTACTCAAAAATAAAAGCATTAAGGAAATTAGGGCTACAGGGACTATCTACCCCTTATAGTATAAAATTTAAAAGGATTTTTTCTGTTCCTCACAGGAACTCATCTTTAATCATACAATGTAGGTAAATGAAACCAGGGTCTCATATGCCTAATTTCAATTTATAGTAAACTTTACAGAAGGATGGTTAGAGAAATGACAGATATGTAATTTGTACGGATGCCTGAGATCCATCTGAATTTCCTTTTAGCATGCATTCATATGTGCTAGGAGATGCTAGGAGAGCTAAAAATCTAAAACTGTTTCTCAGATGCCTTTGCAGCTATTTTTCTGGATGCACTATGTTTTCTCGCATGACATAAACTCAGATTTGAATTAAAGGAACAGGGAGGTGGGAGCTGAGGTGTCCCTTGTGCTGACCCAGATCAGGAAAGAAACAATGCAGTTAGGTCATCTCTGCTTTCTGATTCTAAGTTTTTTGACTGTTTGTTTTTTCTACAATGGAGCCTATGATCATGGTACAGGCAGTTTTGTTTTTTTGCTTTCTTTTGTTTGTTTTCTTTTTTGCTGTACGCGGGCCTCTCACTGTTGTGGCCTCTCCCGTTGCGGAGCACAGGCTCCGGATGCGCAGGCTTAGCAGCCATGGCTCACGGGCCCAGCCGCTTCGCGGCATGTGGGATCTTCCCGGACTGGGGCACGAACCCACGTCCCCTGCATCGGCAGGTGGACTCTCAACCACTGCGCCACCAGGGAAGCCCCAGGCAGTTTTATTTGGAAGGTGAAATCATTCCTGGAAGTGTGGCCAGAACATTTGCTTTAATATACTTCCAATGATTTTGTATCCACCTAATACTGGGTAATAAATCCCTTTTGATTTAAATTTGCCTGAAAATTTTCAATTGCCTGAAAGCAAAATCAAGGGATTCAATATTTGGAGGAAGAGAGTCACCTTTAATTTATGCTGCTTCACAGCTTTACTTGAAATTTTTCAAAAAAGGAAAAAAAAATCAATATTTCACATAATTTTCTTGTTTTCTTCAATAGAACACAACCAGTTGCAGTACAAATTTACCTAATGAATTCCCAACCTACCAGAGTGAGCTCTACTCACATAAAAGACAGTCAAAACCTATGCACAGCTTTGTTCCAAAAGGCTCTTTATACTTTAGTTCAACAATGCAGGAAACTCAAGATAAAAATGATATTATTAAAAAAATGATATTATTAACTGGATATAGAGTTCTCTGTTAAAACCATAAAACGGTTATGCCAACATGAGAGTCACTTTAACGTACTCACCTCAAACCATTTACTTCTTCACCTCTGTCAGAATCTCTGCAGAGCATCAACATCGGTACATAACAGATGCATCCTATTTTCTGTAGCTGACAACAAAGAAACAGCCGGGAACACATCTGAACCACAGGCCAGAGAAACTCATGTTTTTCACTAAAACTGTTCCATGCCTTAGGCACCTCGTAACCTAGAATTCCGAGTGAAGGACAACCATAACTCACAATTTTGCCTCAGGTATCTCAAAGAATTTAAGAGTTAGAAGACATCTAAGTAAAGTTAGATTAAGAGTCCCAGTCTCCAGAAATTCTTCTGCTTGCAAAGTTATTTACATTTCCGTGCCTGTGACCTGTAAATAAAACTGAAGAGTCGCTAGAATGAAAACATGTCTTTGGGAAACTGTTTTACAAAATAGGCACAAGAGAGGCCTGAAGGGTCCTTACCATCTTCTACCATGGGTTTCCTAATCTTTGTTGCAAAGGAAGAACATGTTTCTTTGTATTCTGTCCTTTACTTATACAAGAATTATTGTTAAAATTCCATTCTGCAAATAATAAACACAAGGCTTTAACCTTTTATATATATTTAATTTCATTGGTGAATGAGAAAAAACAAATATTGAGGAAGCAAAGGCAGTTTTAGTTACCAAATAGTGAAAAATGGGAACTGTACCAAAAATTATAATCAAAAGCAGTGGTAGCAAATATAACTGTAATCTTCTAAAACAAGCCAGGTAATATATGTGTGTAAGTTGAAAAAAATAGTGGTGACAAAATAGTTTGAAATACTGTTTGAACATTTAAGTTTGTGTCTCTAAATAACAGGAAATGTAAGAAAAACAATATTTGCACATCTTCCCATCTCTAAGAATAAAGTGTATGTGTGGTCATTCTTAGTTCTCGCTTACCATATCACACTTTAAAAACCTCTCACCCTCATTTAAGTCCCATTTTAAGTGAACAGAAAAATCATTCAGGTACATTTAATTTGTATCTCCCCGCAGAACATAAGGAATGATATAGAGTTGACTCTTGAGCCATGTGGAGGTTAAGGGCGCTGACCCACCAAGCAGTAGAAAGTCCATATATAACTTAGAGTGGACTCTGTATATAAGATTCCTCCATATCCTCGATTTAATATCCAGGAATTCGATTAACTTTGGATTATTTAGTCCTACAGTAGTTATTGAAAAAAATCCACATATAAATGCAACCACAGAGTTCAGATCCTTGTTTCTCAAGAGTCAACTGTATTCAAGAAAAGAAATAAAGGACTGATTAAAGATAAAGAAATACAAGTCAAAGAAGAGATCATAAAATCTAAAATTATGATAACATTAAGCTTATGTTTATAAAACAAGGGCAGTTTGTCTTTATCTTACAGTATAGGCTGGACAAATAGGTTGATAAAGCATTTTGTTGGTTGTAGCATATGGAGGGACATTGGAGAGCTGAATCTTTTCCTTTTCTGACAGTTGGCACACTTAATTCAGGTACCATCAGGTCTTACCCTAGTTACTTTAGTAACATCGCATCTAGGACAATTGCCTCTGATTTATGCACCCATCCCTATGAAATAAAAAACAAAACCAAAAACATTTATCTGTCTCTATTAGTGTTCTCCTTTTTAAAGTAAACAGCAATAATAAATGATTACAGCAGCTGCAGTTGATTAAAATCTACCTATGGAACCCACAATTGTGGAGAATATAGTGCCATCACTTTATTACACGAGACATTATCTTTTAATCCCATCTCTTTCTGCAATATCTCCCCATAGGTAGAGTTAAACCCTAAAGTTCCTACAGCAGATAATGCTTCCTTGAATTAGAGAATGTAAGGAATGTGTGCCATATTTTATATGTCTGCCATCCTATGATCAGTGTCTCTTTTTATTTGCATCCCCTGAGCTTAGTATAAAGAAATATTGTTAAAAAGTTATAGATGGATAAATTAAAATCGCCCTCTCCTATATAGATTTCTTCTCTACCATATTTTGTGATCTCCTATCACATAACAGACATATCCCAATATTCTTATCTAGAACAACAATAATAACTAACAAAGACTCTCCACTTGGCCAAACTTTAGTCAGGCTCCTCTGAGCATTTTTCAGACTAGGCATCATCTTTGGGCTTCCATGTCCATCCTTGAAGAGTCTACTTTTGGCAAGAATCCTGCTAAAGCAATTTGTAGAGAATCTCCTACCTCTGTTATCTGATCATCCTCAATATCTGATCAAATTCCTCTATCCCACACCATCATTTCTCAGGTGATATCTGATCACCCTGGCCTACCTTCAAGCAAGAATTTTGTCAAGTTAGTTTAGAAAGAATTCCCCTACCCTCATACCTCTTCTCAGTAATTTTCCATCTAGCAACCCCCTTCCCCCAACTGCTCCTTGGCTATCAATCCCCATTTTCCTCTTTTGTATATATTTAGAGTTGAGCCTGATCTCTCTCCCCTGCTGTGATACCCTTGACACCTGTTTGATGCTTGTTCTTACTTTTTAACAAGCATCAAAATAACTTATTCTTTAACACCATCAACAAAATGAAAAAACTAAAAAAAAAAAAAAAAAAAAAAAAAGGCCACTGTTAACTCTTTTCCCCAATAGCTGCGGCACTATTTCTTTGTTTCTTACTTCAGCAAAGTTCCTCACAGAATTGTCTACATTTGGCATCAAATTCTTCTCTACCAGTTCTCTTTTAAACCCACTTTAATCAGTATTTCACAGCTACTATTCCACCAAAACCATCCTTGTCAAGGTCCCCGAGATGGAGATATTTGATCCAAGTCTTGAAGGAGGCAACGGAGAAAATTACTCAAAACTACTGCCTTAGAGAAAGCGAGGGAGACAGTGAGATTCCGTATAGTAGAAGACGTGTTCAGAATGGAAAAGGTGTCAGGTGGAGGAAGCATTTTATGTTACGAAGATATTGTCAACTCTACCCTGCCCTTAGAGAATTTGGAACAGAGCAGTGATATGGTAAGGAGATTAACCTGGCTATGGTACTGGTACTGACAACAGAAAGAAGTGGAGATGGCTGGAGGCAGGGAAACCAGTTGGGAGGCCATGGAATAACAAGGAACTAGATAACATTGCCTTTGGTCCCAGTGGTTTGGGGTGGATGCAGGTAGTAAATCGTTGAGGGAAATTGGATGTATTTTCAAGGTTGAGGCAACAGGATTTGCTGAAGAAATTGACATAGAGTGTGAGAAAATGAATCAAGGACAATTCAAAGATTTCCTTGTTATCAATGGAGAATATGGTATTTCCATTTTCAGTCCTACAAGGGGATTGGATTTACGGGGAGACTTCAGTGTAGGAAATGTGAAGACAAGTACAATATGAAGTGGGAGGTAACTTTTCCTTAGTTAGGAGAAATTGAAGCATGTTTCATGCTGAGGATAAGGATCCAGTTACAAAGGAAAAAACAATGGATCAGAAGAAAAGTGGGGAAATTGCCTGAGAAATATCCCTGTGGAGGAAAGTACAGATGGGATATAATGTATAAGTGTGGATTTTGGGCTTGAAGAAGCACATGGAAACTCAGCAGGGAGATGTGTTTTCACCTTAATTGCTCTTTCAGGAGCACCTTTCTTGAAACGTCTTTATTGAAATATCTTCCTAATGCTTTTCATTGTTGAGGTATATGTTACATACTTTGAAACGAACAGATATTAAATATAAGTACTATAGGTTTTGACAAATGCATACATCCATGTAAAGTGTGCTTTTATTAAAATATAGACATAACTCCCTTTGTCTCAGTTTCCAATCAACAACATCCCCATTCTCACCAAATCCCTGGGAGCAACTTCTCTTCTGCTTTCTTTCACCATAAAACAGCTTTGTCAGTTTTAAACTTGATAAATGAAATGATAAAATATGAACTCTTCTGCTTGTGGTGTCTTTTGTGAAACTTAATGCCTTGGGATTTATACATGTTAAATGAATCAGTAATTTGTCCTTTTTATTCCAGAGTTGTAGTACATTGTATGAACATACACATTTTATTTATCTACACCTGATGAGAGATATTTGTGTTGTCTTCTGTTTTTTGGTGAATATGAATGAATTTGCTAGAAACATTATTGTAAAATTCTTTATATTGGCATATAATTTCATTCTCTGGATTAAATGCTTAGTCGTAGAAAGGTTGAATTATAGGAAAGGTATATTTTTAGCTTTATAATAAATTACCATATTATTTGCTAAAACGATTGTTTTACACTCTCCCTAGCAATGTAGAGTTCTGGTTGCTACATTCCTCACCATCCCTCAGTTGGATGTGTTGCTCTATCTTGTTATAGATTTAATTGCATTTCACTGAAGATGTTGAATATTTTTTCACATGCTTGTTTAACTATTTGCCATTTTCCTCTGTGAAATGTTTCTTAAGGTCATTTTAATTGTTGTTCATTTCCTGGTTTGTCTCTAACACTGGAGTTCTTTTTTTTATACATAATACATATTTTGGGATTCAGACATATGTATTATAAACATTTCTCCCAGTCTATTACTTGCCTATTCATTTTTAAAATGTGTTTTACAAAATGCAGATGTTTGAATTTTGATAAAGTCTGATTTTTTTCCTCTAAGATGATAAAGTAATCTTCTATGACTATGGCTGAGAGAGGAGGAAGGAATGTCACTGGGGCTGTTTTGCATGAGAGGTGCAGGAGCTGTGGCCACCTCCTGCTATCATATCATGGTCAGAGCAATCTGGCAGTGGGATGAACTTGAGGTGTTGGCAACATTTCAGGAAAGCTTCAGCAAGGTGTTTTCCTGTGGAGGAAGGCTCCAGTTGCAGTTCTAAAAAACCAAAGGTCCAATGCCCCTCCCCCATCCCCAGCTCCCACAGACTAAGGTGCCCGCCCCTAGGTGCCTGGTTGTTCTCTTCCTCATCCTCAGAGATTCAGTTCCTTGCGTTTGGACCGTTCTTTTGTTCAATCTCCTTTTTAGTGACCCCAAACTTAAACTCAAACTTATCATTTACTCCAGAAAACTTTTCCTTGACCTGCCCCCACTCCACAAGACATCCCCCCCAAATTCCACCACTATCATTTAATCCTCTTTAACACTTGACACTTCTCATTATCTTTTTAAAAAAATAATGTCTCTACTCTCTCTATTCTGTTTCAGAATCATGTCAATTTGTTTTTCACTGTGCTCCCAAACTGAAGCAGCATTCCACTTTCATTCTTTTCTAACTTTCATTCTCGTTAAAAAATCAACTCTTTTCAAAGTCCATTTGCGTAAATGTGTTTTAGAGATACTTCCTTTTAACTGAAAATATGGTATAGGAAACTACGAGACTTCAACAAATAAAGGGTCCTAAACCACGAAAAGCCACAACAGAACAGGTAAATAACTTTTTCTACGTTTTAGCAATTTAAATGAAAATGAGGGAAAATTCAGTTATTTTATTGACATATTTATGAATTTTTAGTCATGTCAAAATACACAAACATATTAGTAGCTTTGTAAAATGTCTTATCATAGATTTCATTTTTCTTAAGTTAACTTTATAATTATGTTATTTAAAAAGAAGTACACACAAACACTCATACCCTTACACACACACACTCATTTTGCACAATATTTTCTCCAGACAGACACTTTTCTGATTCCAAAAAGCAGTGTTCACTGAATTAATTCAAATTAAATCTGAGATAAATCAAATAGCATCACTAGATTTAGTAACTAAAACAATGAGAAACATGTTCAATTATCCCAAAGTTCCATTCCCTCTAGAATGTAGAAGATGCAATGTGACACAAAATTATCATTGTAAATGAAGAATCTGTACAGAATGGTAGTATGTTACTTCTACCTACAAAGCTACCAAACTCCAGTCTGTCATGTACAGAGCCTTGAAGTCATCACCCCCATCCTCACAACAACAAAAAAATGCTGAACAAGCTGAAAATCAACAACTCTCCTTGGATCCATCAGAGAACTGAGGCTCCAGGGCAAACTTATGCCATGAAAACTGGAGAGATAAACAGGCACATATAGAGAATCAAAGCTTATGGGAGGAGTAGCCCAGATGCAGAAGCCCAAAGCTGGAGCCAATATCAGTAGGAACATTTTAAACTCTAAGTAATAAATTGCTGGAGGCTTAGTAAAGACTAGCTTGTGACTTAAAGACTTTGAAGGAGCCCAGTCTTAGGGATGCCCCCACAATTTTACCAGATTCTCACTTTCAACACTTGAAATAAATCTCCTCCTGGTTCCAGCAGAGAGAAGGGTAAAGCAGTCACCATTTTGAAGTAATATTATGCTCTCTGTTTTTCTTAACAAGGTCTGCCCTTTAAGAAAAGTATTTTACAAGAACTTGATCAACCGAGATTTTCCCACAGTCTACCCAACCTGTGGGAATAGAAAAATCCAACTCCAGCCTTTGATATGCAAGAAGGAAAATACCCAATTCAGGTTCAATGAAAGACATGTGCCTAATCATAGAACTGTAGAGTACTTCCCCTGTCCTAACACTTTGCCACCATATCAGTAAGGATCTTATATAACAACAGGGGATTACAGATTAAAAAAGAAAAAAAAAAAAAAGGCCTGCAAGTCTCAGACCCTATTTGAGGAGTCTCTAGGAAAATCCAAAGAAAACAAGAGAGATAAAAATAAAGATATTAGAGGAAATTTTAGCCTCTGACACCTATAGGTAAAGCAAACAGTAAACATATACGAACTCCTAGCCAGTTAAGCATAAACATCTCACATAAAAGACCTATCTACTTCAATTCTTTTACTGGAAACATCACCTCTGGCTTTCAACAAAAAATAACAAGGCATGCTAAAACACAAAAATACAGTCTGAAGAAACAAAGCAAGCATCAGAACAAAACTCAAATATGGCAAAAGTTCTTGGAATTATCAGAATAGGAAGACTATGATTAATAAATAGACTATGATTAATATGTTAAGGGCTGTACTGAAAATGTGGACACAATGTAAGATCAAATGAGTAATGTAAGCAGGGAGATTAAAATATTAGGAATCAAATTGATATGCTAGAAATAAAAAACATCCTAACAGACAAAAAAGAATACCTTTGATAGGCTAATCAGTAGACTGGATAAGGCCAAGGAAATAAGCAGTGAGCTTGAGGATATATCCATAGAGGTTTCCAAAGTTAAAAATGCAAAGACAAAAATAAAAAGGAAAATATGGAACTGAATATCCAAGAACCTTGGGACAACTATAAAAGATGTAACATATCTGATAAAAGGCTTGTATCCAAAATATATGAAGAACACTTAAAACTCAACAGTAAGAAAGCAAACAACCCATATTAAACATAGGCAAAATACATGAACCGACACATTATTCAAGAAGATAAACAGATGGAAAATAAGCAAAGGAAAAGACGTTCAAAGTCATATGTGATTAGGGAACTGCTAATTAAAACAATACAATACCACTACACAAGTATTAACCTGGCCAAAAAACAAACAAACAAACAAAAACCTGAAAACACCAATTACTGGTGAATTTGCAGAGCAGTAGGAATACTTATTCATTGCTGGTGAGAATGCAAATTGGTACAGCCTATTTGGAATACAATTTAAGTCTCTTATAAAGCTAAACATAAGGTAAACATACAATTTAGCAATCACCGTCATAGGTGTTTACAAATGAGTTGAAAATTTATGTCCTCACAAAAACCTACTCGTGAATGTTTCTAAAATCTTTATTGATAATTGCCAAAAGTTGGAAGCAACCAAGATATCCTTCAATAGATTAATGGATAAACAAACTGTGGTACATTCATACAAAGAAATATTATTCAGTAACCAAGAGAAATGAGCTATTAAGCCACTCACACAGATATGTACACCAATGGTGGAAACTTAAATACTTATTGCTAAGAGAGAGAAACCACCCTGAAAAGACTACATACTGAATGATTTCAACCACATGACATTCTGGAAAAGGCAAAACTGCAAAAGTTGAGTGGTTGCCAAGGACTGTGGCGGGGCGGGGGGAGGGAGAGAAGGATTAAGAGGCATAGAGTAGGGAATTTTTAGGGCTGTGAAACTTTTATGTGTGATACTATGATGGTGGATTCAGGACATTATGCCTGTGACAAAACTCATAGAATTGGTCAATATAAAAAGTAAATTCCAATGTAAACTATATACTTTAATTAATAAAGTATTAGTGTTGGTTTATCAATTATAACAAGCATACCATACCAATGCAATACGTAAATAGTAGGGGATACTATGGGCAGGAGTATTGGGAGTATATGAGAAGTATTTGTACATACTGTTAACTTTTCTGTAAACCTTAAACTTCTCTGGGAAATAAAGTCTATTAATTTTTTAAAAAAAGAAAAAACAGTGACTTAAGAAAAGCTGTAGAATATTTTGTTTTTATTTCAAGAGGATAATGAAATGAAGAGAAACTCATTTGGCATTACTAAGACACAGGAATTGATTTTATTATCATAACTCTTTCCCCCAAAATTGATAAAATTACATGGGTAAACATAAGGTTTTCTTTTCCAATCAGAAACTACTCTTTACCCAAATTTTTTTATTTTTTATTTTTTTATTTTTTTTCGCTGTACGCGGGCCTCTCACTGTTGTGACCTCTCCCATTGTGGAGCACAGGCTCCTGACACGCAGGCTCAGCAGCCATAGCTCACGGGACTAGCCGCTCCACGGCATGTGGGATCTTCCCGGACCGGGGCACGAACCCGTGTCCCCTGCATCGGCAGGCGGACTCTCAACCACTGTGCCACCAGGAAAGCCCTCTTTACCCAAATTTTTAACAAAAGTTTAATCAAAACATATCTATTTCTAATTTTAATTTCTGTTGTTAAATAAGTAAGAATAAAACAAATATCTTAATTAGGGTGTATTAAATTTTTCATGTGCTAACTTTCCCATTCAGTATTCCTGAGCAATATTACATGATAAAAATACAGGTGGAAATGAGTTAGTGATAGATATTTAATTTTCAGTTATTATTAATATAGATATATATTTATGTATTTTAAGTTAATTTTATTTCAATATATAAAATATATTTAATATTTTAATATATATTATTTAAATATATATGTATTAATGTTAAGGTGACGTTTATTTGCATTTTAATTAAAAATGGTCTCTGTGCTATCTTAATTTGTTGATGTTTGTAAGGATTAAATTTAGAAATAGTGTTTATTCAACTTCTGTCAATTTTTAAGCTTTTTTTATTACAGGGTGGCTAGACATACATCCATATATTCAGGGTTATTAATTGTGCTGGTAAGATATTTTAAATGCCTAACTTTTTGTTTATGTGTGGTGTGAGATAGAGTTAGCAAATGGATATATAAATGATCCATTGCAAATTATTAAAAAGAGAATTATTTCTCCACTTTCCTGCAGTATAACCTTTTCATCATTCAAGGGCTCTATACTTATGGGTGATTTTCTGGGTTGTTTACTTTACTTCAGTGGTTTTTTTTTCTTTCTCTTCCAGCTCTAACATCACTCCATCTTAATTTTTATAACTTTAAAAGAAGTTTTGGTGTCTGATAGAGAAATCGCTCATCCCCATTTTCTTCACTTCAAGACTCTTTTCTATCCTTGACTATTGATTTCAATATAACAAATTTATTAAATTTCACACAAAAAATTTTAGACTATATTGAAACTCAAATTCAATTTAGTGGTTTTTTTAATGAAAAAATGAGTGTGCATTTCTTCCTTTTCAGATCTTATACCTATTATTTCCCTTTTCATGACCTATTGCACTATTTAAGACCTCCAACCCAATGTTGAATAGAAATATTGCTGGCAGATGTCCGTGTCTTGTTCACATCTCAAAATGAAAGTTCAAATATTTTTATTAACAAGTATGATATTTTCTCTAGCTATGTTGTAGATCCACTTAGTAGTTGCAATTGCTAGGCATTCACAAAATTGTATCCTCTCTTCTAACTGGGCACAGATCTGCTGTACATTTACCAGTTTCAATTAACCTTAGGAGAGACTGACTTAGGTATAAATAGTTATAGGAATAAGTGATGTGCTCCACTCTGGCTTAGTACATAAAAGCTACACAATCAATTTTTTTTTCTACCTATTGTAGTTGAAAGTAAAGTCTATAGAGTATATTTGAGAAGTGTAATAAAAGAGAACTTGGTTCCTGTATCTCTACTTTGAGAAGAGCTTCCCAGATCGATCCTTTAATAAGGAGCCTATATACTGAACTATTGTATAGTCAAGAAAAATTATATACTGTGATCACTTAAATTTGGGAATCATATGCTAAAACAGTTAACTTACCCTAATTAATACATCTCTATCAATGCAAAAAAGTCCCCTTCTGTTACTGGTTTGCTAATAGGTTTTATTAAGAATGGATATTGCATTTCATCACTAACTTATTCTGCATCTATTGAGATTATCATATAAAATTTCTCTTTTAATGGTTAACATGATGGACTACCTACATTGATTTTCTAAAGCTAAAATAATATTAAATATTTGCTCTAAACCTAACTTGATCTTCATAATATGTATATGATATACATAGTATATTTTTCTTGGACTTACTTCCTTGGTTTGTTTAATTTTCATTTCTTATGCTGTTCCAGTAATAAGGTGTTCTAAGTTATAAATGATTTGGGGGAAAGGTATACACAATTTAAATTGGGATATATGTTTGGAGCTATTAATTAAAAGTTTGTGTATACTCACCAGAAAAATCTATCTGTGCCAATTTTATATTTGAGAAATCATTTGGTTATTGATAATAATTCTTTGGTATTCATATTCATGTTTCCTATTTCTTCTTGTGTAATCTTTGGCAAGTTTCATTGTTCTGTGAAATTTTATCTTTCATATATATTTCAAATTATATGTATATCATATATATTTCATATTATTTGGAATATAATTATTTATAGTATCCACTTTTTCATTGTACAAGTGCTACGTAATGCGCATATTTAACCATTATGTATAAAAACTTGCACCATCACATAGAACAAAATATGTATTTTATTTTAGTATTGCAGCAAGCTCTTTCATGACCCTTACTAGGTAAAAATCTTTGGATATCTAGAAATATAGATTTATTTTTCACAGTTTTGAACTTCATACAATGAACTCATACATGTGCCTTTTGGGTTTGTCTTCCTTTACTCAATATTATGTCTGTAAGATTATTCATATTCTTGAGTATAGCAGTCATTCATACTTTTTTATTGTTGCATAATTTTCCATGGAATAAATTTAACATAATATATGTCAATTTAAAGACCTTATCTGAAACCTCTGTTAACTGGATTGCTGTGGGTCTATTTCTATTGCCTTTTGTTTCACTTGACTTTTACACATATTTTCTAGTTTCCTGCCCTTGCATGGTTATATTTGAGAGAGAGTATTTGTATGAAGTTTCTTCTCAGTTTGATGTTTAACTAAGTAACTATATTCCTTATTTTCTTCCTCTTTCACTTTCTTTCTTATTTTCTTTCCTTCCTACCTTTTTGTTTTGTTTTTTCCAGATTTCAAAATGCTATTTGAGATACCTGGCAAAATATGTACAATAGGAAAGGCTCATAAAGCCATATGGACATCAAGGGAAATAAAAGTTACAATTAAGGACTAAAATAAACCCAAAAATTATGTTTATAATTATGGTAAAACATGGTTTTATTTGATGGGACTGTCTCAAGGGTCCAGGAATAACTGAATTTTACCTAAGATCAGAGTAACAGTATCTAAAAAATTAACAAGAAGAAAAATAAGAATATACAGAGTATTATTGCTGTAATCTAATCTTACATATTAGCATTTTTCTCTGGATGGCTAATCTAATGCACAATCCTACTAATCAATACAAGTGAAAGTGAAATTAGATACACTGACTGAAACAAAATGTTTTAAGGATCAATAATATGATCCAGTAACTCTGGAAGTTTGAAGGTTGGCCTACATTTATTACTTTACTATGGAAATGTATCTGGTTTTACATAGTACTAGATCTGACATAATTTTGCTTATATTTGGTGTGTTGATTTGAATCTTCAGAACATGAAAACTGCATTATTATCATCCAACTCAATAGCAAAAAACCAAGCAATCCTATTAAAAAATGGGTGGAGGATCTGAATAGATATTTTTCCAAAGAAAATATATGGATGGGAAAGGGGTACATGAAATAGTGCTTGACATCACTAATCAGTGGAGAAATGCAAATCAAAACCACAGTGAGATATTACCTCACACTGTCAGAATGGCTATAAGCAAAAAGACAAGAGAGGATGTAGACCAAAGGAAACCCTTGTGCACTCTCTTGGAAATCTAATTGTTGCAGCCACTGTGGAAAACAGTATGATAGTTCCTCACAACATGAAAACCAGAACTGCCATATGACTCAGAAATCCCACTTTGGGGTATTTATCTGAGGAAAAGAAAAACACTAATTTGAGAAAGATATCTACACCCCCATGTTCATTGGAGCATTATTTACAATAGACAAGACATGGAAGAAACCTAAATGTTCATCAATGGATGAATGGATACAAAAATGTGGTATACATATATACAATGGCATATTATTCTACCATTAAAGAAGAAGGAAGTCTTGACATTTGTGACAAAAATGGATGTACCTTGAGGGCATTACACTGAGTGAACTAACTCAGACGGAGAAAGGGAAGTACTGTATGATCTCACATATATGTGGAATCTAAAAACAAACAAACAAACTCATAAATACAGAGAACAGATTAGTGGTTGTCAGGGGTGGGAGGTAAACACAATGGGTGAAGGTGGTAGATGAAAACACTCATTATAACCAAACGTCTTGGCTTTGCTCATATTATCAAATATGTTGCTCTTGCAACGTTATATTTGACAATGACCTAAACATTAGTATGAAACTTGTTCCCAGTTTGAAGTTGAATTAAGTAATCTTAAACCTCCCTGTAAAAGAAAAGGCCAATATACTATAAAGACACTGTAAAATATAAATTATATAATAGATAAAATGATGTTTTAATGGTGTTTTTTCTCATTAGCAGCATGAATGTGAAAAGCATTTTCTACTGCAAGGGGTTTAAAGTTGTATTTACAAGCTGGTAATCATCATTCTCCTCTAGTATAAAAACTCTTACATGAAATTTTGATATTTATACACAGTCATATAGTTTCATATGAAAATTTGGTATTATCATAGGAAAAATATGGTTCTTCATGTTGCTGATGCTCATCCCTCAGAACTCAGGTAAAACTCATGTCTTTTTTTTTTTTTCATTTTTCTTTTTTTATTGAAGTATAGTTGATTTACAATGTTGTGTTAGTTTCTGATATATAGCAAAGTGATTCAGTTATACATACATATTTTTTTTCATATTCTTTTCCATTATGGTTTGTTCTTTGCTCAAAAAGATAAAAAAAGTTTTGAGAAGATGGAATTATGAAGTTGCCTGAAAAACGGCAGAAGGTAGTGGAAAAAAGGGTTAATACGTTGTTCAATAACGTTCTTGGTGAAAATGAAAAATGTGTCTCTTATTTTTACTTAAAAACCAAAGGAAATTTTTGGCAAACCCAATACAAAACTCTACTTTTTAATTTATTAATTGTATGACTTTGGCCAATGGTCCTTCTGACTCAGACTCCAAATATGGAAAATGATGATAAAACTCTCTATGTCATATAACTTTGGGGAGAATTAAAAGAGATAATATATACAGAAAGCTTTGTCCAGTGCCTGGTGTGTAGAAGGCCTTAGTCACTGGTCTTTATTAACGTTCATAAAAATCACCTCAGTGTAGTATCACTTTTGTCTAATTATTTCATTCATTTAAGATCTTCCATCATCTGGGGGGAGTTTTGTACCCTGTGCTTTAGAGCCAGATTATAAATATTATTATGCTAAGGAGAATTTTCATTACTGAAAGTGTTAAATTTCATAGAAACATAATACAATCTTCAATTTTCTGGAAACAAAGTTGCTAAGTGCAGTGAAAATTTAAGCATTTGGAAATGCAGGCTACAAGTAACAAGCTTTGCCCCAGCAAGATATCTCAAGTTTGCTAATTTGGTTTACACTGACCTACTGCCTTTGTTTTTCCTTTCCATTCTCTGTTATCAAACTGACAAACTCATTCACACTCAATATATTTTTCTGGAATTTATATTTAATTATTTTTAAAATACTTGGTGAAATATATTAGAATACATAACAAAAAGCATAACTCCTGACAAAACTGTAGGAAAGTAATGACAAACTCTTGGGGAAAATATATCAGATAAAGTCAATAGTCTTCTCAGCACTTCCCAAAATATTCTTATGTAGAAGGATGCTGGCTTTAAGAACAAGTATTGTGAGACTAGAAGATTTCGCATTGATATCTAAATTATTTGCTTAATTGTATAACTATACATTAACCTACTTAACCATAAAATGATTATATCTTAATTCTTTCATATTTAGATTGTCTGGATTCTATAGAGCCAATATGTTCCCTTTAGAATCTTCAATAACAAGCGCTTAATATTCAAAGATATTACTTAAAAAGCGTTGTCTTTAGTAAAAGTTTTTCTCCAACATGCATTTAATTTATCCATGTGACTGCAATTATTGCCTTTGTGAAATCAGGAAACTTTTATGAGGGGTCCAAAGTAATCAGTGCTTATACACCTTGAGTATTTTGATCTTTTGTTGGCCTTGGTTTTAAAGTATGAAATGTGGCTACCCAGCATCACTCATCAAGTGTGCACTTCATTTTTAATAACATATTTCAATAACACTTATATGGCAGAGACTTATATTTCTTTCCTAATTACAACTGTTTTTTTTGCATTTAGTAGAATGTGTTGAAATTATTAAAAATGATGATGCTTTTTCAGCCTGCATCTTCGATCATGTGTGAAGACTGTCACAGGGGAACGAATAAATTACTTAATTAAAGTTGTTTTATGTAAACCACTTTTATGAATGACTTTTAATTCCTGAAAATAATAAAAGTTGTATGTATCTGCAAAAATTTTGCATACTAAATTAACTTATAATGGTCTTGTCAGATCCTAGAACATTGGAAATATTTTACAAAGGTTTAATGGGCATGAGCTCATGACAAGTCACTAATGGAGTCTACTTAATATATGTCTTAGGAAGCTCTTTTTTTGTTTTTTTTTTGCATTTCACATAGATCAACCCTGAAAGAGATAATTTTCCCTATGATTAGTCATGTAGAGTGAGTATAACTAAATTAAATGGATAAAAACAGGTTATATTTACTCTCATATAATATTATCTCTACATAAATAGATAATCAATGTGTCCCAGAGTACTGTACTTTTACTTTGTGAGGAAAAGATCATAAAAAGGCCTTCTCCATTCTCAATCTCCTCTCCTCCCCCCATAGTTTAGAAGCTGGTTATTTTTAAAGGGAGAAGTATGTGAGTTGAGCAATTAAATGTCAACAGGAAACCATAATTTTAAAGTATAGTACTGGATATGCAACTCTGCAGAGTACATGGAATTATTTATTAAACATCAATCTCTTACTTGGCAAGTTTCAATATATAAACCATATGGCAAATAACGTACAGTCAAATAGTAAGTTGCTATGTGGAGGAATATTTTTGCTTCATTTGTTAATCATTAACTCAGTATTTATATACTAGACTCAAGTTTGAAATAGCATACATATGATTTATATGCCATAAATTTTCTACTTTTACTTTGAAAAGATAGCACTTCTATCATGCTATTCTTTTACATTGAGTCAAGGTAAATTTCACAGTCTTCTCAAAACAATGCTTCCAGAAAATTTTGCCAATGCATTGGGATTGGAATATAAAATATAATTTATCTAGAACAGTTTAAAATAAATCAAATACTGAGTTTATCTATTTCAAAGGGGAAATCAAATGCTTTTACTAATTATTTTACCGAATTAACTACCATAAAATTTTTTTTGAATTGTGCACTAGTAAACATTATTACTATGTATCCCATAAGATGTAGTTTGTTAATTATTAGGAGGTAGTGTAGAGAGGAAAGAATTTTAAATTGCTGATTAATTAATTAATATCATCTCCCCCCACCACAGAAAACTGTGTCACCTTTAAAATTACACATGGTATGTGCAATTTTAATTTGTTTCATGCAATGTTGATCTCATTAAGTTTTTTAAGGTAGAATTGGAAAACAATATTTGAGTACTAAATAAGATTAAATTTATTAGATAAAAATTCAGTTGTGGTTTCATACAAAATGGATAAATTTATTTACTGTGTGATAAATACTTAATTATGCCCTATATGATTGTTTAATATGTCTGTGAATTCTTAATTCAGGAGTGATTATGAAAATAACAAATTGAATTATTATTATGCCTTTGGAAAACATTTCAGGATAGAATCTTTGCTATTTAGTTATTTTAGAGTAAACACATTTGCAACAGTGAGATTGCCTCTTTTTATACATTCCATACTTGGCCACTTAACTAATTTAAAATTATATGCATTGTAGACATACATGTACTGAATGTTTATTCCATAAGGTAGGAATAAAAACAGGCTTCATACTACAAAATTATAAAATGATACATGTTCTCTTTCTGTACTCACACTTCTGGTTGGAATTAAGTTTCAGAATATCAGTTTTTACTGTGAATATCAGTAATTTTAAAAGGGTTTTTGCTTTTAAAAATAGAATTATGTTAGAGTTATAATGTTAGTATTATACGATTTTTAAGATATTTGAACTTGAAGGCACCTATAGGATCATCTAGAAGTCCAACCAAAGGTCGAGATAAAATTGAGCTGTTTTTCTTTGCAAATCATAATAAACTTCCTTTAAGAAAATATTTATTTTCAAACTTTGTCTCTTTCAACTTGAAATTTTATTGCTCTGCACTTTTAAGATTCATCTTCTTGTGACAAAGTGGTGGGAGTTTAGAGATTAAAAAAAAATCAACAGCTGAAAAAAACTCTAGAAAACCTCTTAAATACTCTTTAAAGTGAAATGGCAGCAAGTGTTCTGAATTTGAAGCAAAAGCAATAGAGCAAATAAAGCTTTCACTAATATAAACATGTTTTCTTTAAGAAAAAAGTCCTTATTTAGCTTTAAAAGCTAAGACAATGCCTGCAAAACCCTGTTCTTAAATCTTTGCATATAAATTAGATTAATTCATTATCATAATCTAAATATACCTATAGTCATCATCAGAAAGGCATATACTTATGTATCAGAATAATAGAAGGATATTTAGAAATGGAAGAGAAATAGCTGATTTTTTTCAAAGTTTGGAGTCCAAAAGCTCAGTTTACATTTTATTTTCTCTGACATCTAAGGTTCCTTCATTTCATTCACCCTCTGTTATGGCATAGAGAGAAAAATTGGAAATAAACAGTGCTTTGATCTTATATGAGAAAACTCAGGAATCCAGGCCACCTGTAATTTAAGCTCCTTTTGTTACCTTTCTTTTTTCTCTTTTTTTAAATGGAATCTCTATCCTTGATCAACTATGTGAGGTATGAAAAAGATGAGAAACGTTTTCCGAACTTCAGACTCTGTATTAGCTTCTCATTTAAGGTAGCTTTTTCATCTGCCTAAGACAGCGTGGAGTGAACTGTTTTTGACATGAGTTTCACATTATTAAGACGTTCTCCCCATCCATCCCCATAAGCATAGCTACACTGAGTGGAAAGAAAATCAGTTTTATAAGGAAATTTGTGCCTTTCTAATGACAAATTTTGGTACACTGTAGTTTTCTATCACTTATGTGAGCTTTATTCAAGTAACTCAAGTTACTTCTGTGAATGTGAAAAGTAAAACACAAGTCATGGGATGTTGAATTCAGTGAAATATAAAATTCAGCTCAAAAATCACATATTTATGCCAAAAATACAAGGAGAGGCTTGAACTAAATGAAAAGACCCTATGGTTTGTGTCACTACTAACGAAATTTACTGATGTTGCAATTCCTTCAAAAAGTTAGACCATGTTACTCAGAAGCTTATACAAAGCAAAAGATATAATCCTTTCAAGAACTCTGAACATATTAATTGTAAATAATATTCTGTAATCCTTCTAACATCTAGTTTATTTATAGCATCTACAAATCTGGGCTCACACTACAAGTGCTCAGCCTAGGCCTGGCAACCACTTTAATGCATTCAGCAAATAACTTTAGCACTCTGTTCTCATTTCCCTGGTTATAAAATGAGAATATTAAACTTTGCCTTGAGTGTTGTGAGAATTAATTATTTAATGTTTATAAAGTTCCTTCCAGCTCCAAAGTAGAAAAGTCACAGACGTATTTCTTCTATTCACAATGGATGTTCTCATGAATGCAAATCAGGAAGGAAGTGTTATTTTTAACTGTAATAAAAATATAAAAGTCAGAATGAGAAATAGAGTCAAAGAAAAGGTGATGTAATGCATAATGTATATTTTAATTGTTAGAGTGACTTTCCATGTTCTGTAATTTTTACCTCCTGCTATGTGAAATAACACAAACGTAAAGAACATGTAAAGATGGTCTAACATGCAGATGAGTTCGGTCAGCCCTCCTTACCCACGGGTTTCAAATCTTCCGGGTTTCCAAGGCGCAGATTCAACTAACCTAAAATGGAAAATACTACATGACCTGGGGTTGGTTGAATCTGTGGATCTGGAACCTGTAGATAGGATAGGAAGAACCGACTGGAGCATTCAAGGATTTTGGTATCCTCTGGCTTCCTGGAATCTAGCACCGCAGAAAAGGATAGGGAGAGATGACTGTGCTTACTTCTGTGAAACTAGAACCACTCAATGAAAAACGAATTAAATCGAGTCAGTAACATAACTTTACAATGGACACCTGTGCAATTTAGAATCTGTAAAAGGAGGGCAACGTGGGGAATGCTTATCTGGATCAGGCTTTGACTGCATTCTGTAAGTTGTGATTGGAGGGTAAATGTATGGTTCTTTTTTTTTTTTTTTTTTGGCGGTAGGCGGGCCTCTTACTGTTGTGGCTTCTCCCGTTGCGGAGCACAGGCTCCGAATGTGCAGGCTCAGTGGCCATGGCTTACGGGCTCAGCCGCTCCCCGGCCTGTGGGATCTTCCCGGACCGGGGCACGAATCCGTGTCCCCTGCATCGGCAGGCGGACTCTCAACCACTGCGCCACCAGGGAAGCCCAAATGTATGGATCTTGATGGTTCATTTGCTGGTCTAAAAGCTGTGCTGATCAATGGCAATATATTTGTTACTTTGCTCCTTTGTTTTGTTTATTTAAGTATGCTGAGAAAGGAGAATAAGAACAATGAGGTGAATTTTAAATAAAACAATTTATTTTTTAAAATTGTAGTCTTCTCGCTTGTTTGGTTTAGCAGTCCTCTATTCCTTTTTTCCCCAGTTTTATTGAGATATAATTGACATGTAACATTGTGTACATTTAATGTGTACAACCTGATGATTTGATACATTGCAAAATGATTACCACAATAAGGCTAATTAGATCTACCACCTCACATATTTACCTTATTATTTTTGTGTGAGTGATGAGAGCGTTTAAGATCTACTCTCTCACAGTATTGTTAACTGTAGTCACCATGCTGTAAATTACAGTCCCAGAACTTGTTCATCTTATAAATGGAAGTTTGTACACTTTGACAAACATCTTTCTATTGTTTTTATCAAATAGTTGTACTAATGAACAGTAATATTTTGTTTGTATGTCCTTCAAAAAATTTTAGAAGATAAGATGGCAACTTATGTTGGTCTTCTTAACTTTTTCCAAAAATGTTTTTTTTTTGATATCCAAATGTTTGAAGAATAATCTTGAATTTGCATATATGTGTAAAAGCATTGTGTTTCATAATTCTTTTATTACAGGCAGACAACACATTACTGATGTGGTTACAGAACATTAAATTTTTATTAATAATAATGAAAATACCTGGAGTGTTTGTTTTGCAGATTTTGCATTGTATGTGTAAGTGTATGTAGTAGACAGAAAGGAGGATATCGTGCCACTAATTCAAATATTTTGGGTGAACATGGCTTAGAGGTTTAAAATGTAAATTTGTGATTAATTTTGAATATCTTATACCAATTGAAGTAAAGTAGTATTATGATACTCTTTCTTACTACTACATTATAGAGAAGAAAGTAAATAAAATTGAACTAAAGAAAAAACTAAATACAATTTAAATTTTAATAGTTTTCCAATTCCAAAATATATTAGAAATTTTGAAAAACAATATATTGAATTAACATATGTACTTTGGCTATGCCAAAATTTGTTTGATGAGTTGATAAAAGTGGTAACTTTTCTTCTTCAACATTTTGATTGGTGAAATAGGGTTATGTTATCACATTGAACTTTTGGAGTCATAACTTAAGAATAATCAATAATGTGAAGCCTGTAGTGTTAATCTTATTGCTCTTTCAGAATGATTGATAGAAAGGGTTGGCTTTATAAAACACTAAGCTGTTCAGTTTTGGTACATGACAAATAGCATCAACATGATAATATCTGGAATAAGAAAATAAAATCCCTCCCGAAAGCTTAAGATCTGTGCTAAATAAAACACTGCGAACCATTCAGCATTTTGTGTTCCTAAATGACTAAAATTTATTTAAGCAAAATTGATGAAGAAAGGGAATAATGGCAATTTTAAAAATCAGATTTAATTTAAAAGGCTATTGATCAACTATCCAGCTGTGAGCAACAGATACTCCCCACTTTGTAATTTTGCTAAATATCTTGCTTTATGTTTGGCCACTGCAACACAAAAGTGCTTATGTTGGCAATAAAACTAAGGGAGATTTAATTAAGCTGTATAAACAAATATAAACATGGTATTGTAGTATTGTAATAAAATCAAGTTTTGTTTTATTTTTCCCATCTAACCATGGTCTCCAAAAATGCCTAATAGAAGTACAGACATTTATATGAATTAAAAATTTAGTAAGCTCTTATTTACTAATGAGCCAGCTCTTTAGACAGAAACAAATTAAAACCACCTGAAGTACCCAGAATATAGTGTTCTGCTTCTTTGATTAAACTCTAACCAATATTTTCCTTTGGTAAGATTTTCCTTTGGTAAGGTTTCTGTGTAAATATTAAATTATTAAATATTTGGCCATTTTTATTGAGTTGGTTTTTGAGATTGAGTATTAAAAAGTTTTTTATATATTTTAGATAAAATTTATTTATCCAATATATGCTTTGCAAAAATTTTCACCCAGTCAGCGGTTGGCCTTTTCACTCTTTTAATAGTGTCTTTTAAAGAGCAGACATTCTTATTTTCTCTCTCTCTGTCTTTCTCTTTTCTGTTGTTGTTGTTGTTGTTGTTGAAAAATGGATTGTGCTTTTGGTGTCTTGGCTAAGAAATCTTTCCATAATCCAAGATTACAAAGATTTTCTTCTGTGTTTTTTCCTACAAGTTTTATAGCTTTAGGTTTTACATCTAGGTCTATGATCCACTGAGTTAATTTTGTAATAGTGTGAAATTTGAATTAAAGTTCATATTTTTACAAATGATTATCCAAATGTTTGAGCATTGTTTGTGGAAAAGACTAGTCTTGCTCAATGAGTTACCATTTTGCCTTTAATAAAAATCAGTTGTCAAAGGTTTAAATACAAAATTTGAAATAAGCGTGTGTGGGTCTATTTCTGAGTACTCTGTTCCATTGATCTTTTTATCCTGACATCACTACTACACTTTGATTACTGTAGCTTTATAATATGTGTCAAAATTAGGTTGTGTTAAACTTCCAACTCTGTTTTATTTCAATGTCATTTTGGCTATTTTAGAGATTTTAATTTCTGTATTTTGGCTGATTCTGAATTTTAGAGTTGGTTTTTCAATTTCTACAAAAATGCCTGTTGGGATTTTGATTGGGAATTCTATGTATAGATAAATCTGAGGAGAATTGACATCTTAAGAATACTTAGTCTTCCAACCCATGAAAAAGCTGTTTCCATCTATTTTAATTTTTCTCAGCAATAGTTTGTAGTTTTAGGTATATAGTTCATGCACATTCAAAAACATATTTTACCAGATTTATCCCTAAATGAACTATTTAATAGTTTTGATGCTTTTGTAAATGGTATTTTCGTTTTTCTTTTTGTGGTATGTGGGCCTCTCACTGCTGTGGCATCTCCCATTGCGGAGCACAGGCTCCGGACGCACAGGCTCAGTGGCCATGGCTCATGGGCCCAGCCGCTCCGTGGCATGTGGGATATTCCTGGACCGGGTCACGAACCCGTGTCCCCTGCATCGGCAGGCAGACTCTCAACCACTGCGCCACCAGGGAAGCCCTGTAAATGGTATTTTTAAATTCAATTTAAGATTTTTATTATTATAAGAAATAGAAAAATAGGTTTGATTTTTATGTACTTCCTTGAAGATAATACCAGAAGACAGTGGTTATATAGGATATTAGAACAAGGGGAGTAATAATTTTACACATAGTGTAGGGAAGGAAAAATATTTTTCCCTCTAACATCTGACTTCTTAGCCAAGAGTCCTCTAATGGAAAACAGATTAACAAGAGAAAAAGAAACAGACATTTATTAACATGTATACCTCATGTATGCATAGGAAATATCCAGGGAAAAATGAGTAACTCAAAGAGGTGGCTTAGAATTCAGGCTTAATTACCATCTTATTCTGGAAAGAGCGGTGGGGGGGGGGGGATGTAGGTCTCTTGAGGGAGAGAAAATGGTTTTTAGGAAAGTTGAATGGGCCCTTAGAAGAATAGATGAGAGATATGATAGTTTGTGACAAAGTTTGTCTGGGTGTGGTATCAACTTCCAGCTGATGAGAAATCAATCTTTCTTGGTTGATGAAACTCCTGGGAGAGGATTTAAGACAACTTGAGTTCTTTCTGGAGGATTTGTCTTTAGGCAGATAAGGAGAGTTCAGAGAAAGACTCTCCCTGCATTTGCTGGTTTTTAACTGCCTACAGCTCAAAATAATCAATATACCAAAGTGGCATATTTTGCTACCCATCAACATCAGTGGGCCACAATTTACCCTGAACTGGAGAGCAGTAGAGCATGTCAGTAGTCACTTACATGGGGGAAATAAATTCTGCTGCTCTGAGGCTGGCCAGGCAGTTATGAGTTCTCCCAATGAGCAGAGCCATACTCGTCAGTAGTAGCCTTAATACTGAAAGATCAGTATGCCAGGAATAGGAATTGGAAACCAGGGAAAAAATGACTGTGGTCAAATATAACATGCAAACAAAAGTATTAAGTAGAAGTGACAATGAAAACCATGCATATGAGCAGAGACTGAAAGGAAATATGCAGAAAAATGAGTTATTTCACTCAGAATATGGACATATATGATGTGATTATTTTTCTAATTATTAAGTATATTGCAATATTATTATAATAGTTTTATAAGAATGACAACAATGATAATATTGTGATGGTCATCTTGCTAAATAGTTTTACATGCTATGAGTGTTCACTTATGAGGAAAGATTCTGAGTGTGACAGGAACTAATAAATGTAGTCATTTATGAAACATTAGTTCTTCTGAAAAGTGGATTATTTTACATAACTCTGCTTTAATTGAATACATACCATATATTCAGAATCAAAAAAGAAGGTAGATGAAGAGTGAGGGGAAATAAAAACAATCTATGAACAATTAGTATCAAAATGATATTCTCAAGGCATGGAACATCCTTGAACTCTTTTTCCTAAGAAATGAAATTTTCACCTCAAATTTATTTAGATCAAAGGATACTTGGGTAAAGTAGCTTTAGATTCTATCCCTGACTTTGATTTTCACTTTTAACTTTGTATATTCATGGTAATATTTGAAGGTACAGATTTTTTTTAAACCCAAATAGATTAAAAACCTTGAAGTCACATCTCTGGAATAAATATACTACAATTTTAAACACTCTGGGATTGCAATTTGAGTGTATTAAAATAATTCTGCTGTAAAATTAATGCTTTTACATATTTTATAGAGAGAACAAAATTTTATTAGATAATTTTACCTAAGATTAAAAGTAACATGCAATGAACAATGACAATGGAAATATCAAATGATAACTGTCTCAAACTTATATGAATTTTAATGTCATTCTCTACACATTTTTCTTATTTATCTTGACATATTTTATTAATAGTATGAAATAAATTAGTGAAAAAGAGAAAGCATTTCCATATAAAAGTAAAAGTGTAAAATATACTTGAAACATATACTATTGTGCAGAATTTTTCAATATTTATTTTACCAAAGCTGACAGCAAAATGAAAAATAAGAGATTTTGTGAAAATATTCAGAATTTTTATATTCAGCCAAGAGAAACATGAAAGTTGATTTTTTGTGTCTATTGTATTTTCAAGAGTGCTACAAATAGGATAGTGAAAAAGAAAAAATGAAGAATTTTAAGAAGTCCAGTAAAATACAGAACTTTTTTTTCTTATTGCTAGAATGCTTGGAAGTTATAACCAAAAGAGCTCTTGACCTCATGAGCACCTCTGTCTTTTATGAGAGTAAAAATATCTCAAGTGACACAGTGCTTCTTTTTCTACCCCTGGTTTCATTAATTTAGATATACAGTAAATGTTCTTTTTCAGTGTTCTTGTTTGGTCATGTCAAAAGAGACTGTAATAGCTGTGAGATCACAGGGAAAATGATGAAGGATTGGTGAAAGTGAAGTAAACTGGTTTCAGTATTGGCCTGTCAGTAGAGATGAAGCAGGATACAGCAGCCTTCTCTTTTAAATATTTTTTCCAAAAAAAAAGAGAATTTTATCCTTGAAGCAACTACTTTCTCCATCTTATCATTGATCTTATTCATTGTTAATATAGAGTTACAGCTCAGGAAATTCTAGAAACTAAGTGTACATTTCAAATGTCTTTTTAGTTAAATGTACTTGGGATATGTTTCAGTGGGAAAATCAGAGGGCTTACACCCTTCCTCTTCCCTAAATTGATAAAAATTTAGAAATGCATTATTTAATAAGCAAAGTATACCCTCCATACAAAAAAAACCTAGATAGATACCTAACCATGATTAACTTGTTAGTTTTAGGTAAAAGGAAATAGCAAGAAAAATCAACCCTCTAAATTTTACTCTTAGCTTTAACTGGCTAAATAATAGAAAATATGTTTTTATTTCCTTCAACTAGCTCTACAATTCTGTTGTCATTCTCCTTGTTTTCTGTTGTTAGCGCTAAGCCAAGAAGAAGATATAAAATAAACAAATCTAAGTTCCTAACCTCTTACCAAAGTTTATTAAATCTCTCAAAATTAACAACCAGGTTGTGCTCAAATTAATAAGCTAAAAAGAATATGTGGACTTTCATTTTTCAAAAGGAAGCATTTTGAGAAAATATACATTACAAAATAGTTTCTGAGTGATTTGTTCCTCAAAGAAATATGTTTTTTGTACTTTGTCACTGATTTACAGCTTTGCATACTTCAAATTTTTTTCTAGATTTATTGAGGTATAATTGACAGTTAAACATTGTATATGGTTAAGTGTACAACTTGGTGATTTGATATGCATATATATTGTAAAATATTCACCACTATTTTGCTAATTAACATACTCATAAGTCACATAGTTACTATTTTCTTACTTTTTGTGTGTGGTGATCTAAAGATCTACCCTCTTAGCAGATTTCAAGGGTACAGTACAATTTTGTTAATATAGTCACATCGTTGTCCATTAGATCTCCAGGACTAATCTTCTTTCATAACTGAAACTTTGTAGCTTTGCTTACTTTTTAATCTGTCAAAAAATTTTTTTAAGAATATTTAAATTTTTCTGAGGCCAGGGGAGTAAGATAGCTATATGAAATGGGAACTTTAAAACTGAATCAGGCTTCATTGGCCTTCTATGTACTAAAGATTTAACATACAATGGTCTTTACTAAAAGGCTAACTACGTGAAAAGATGGACGAGATTAATAGTTAATCACACTGATAAAAATTCTATTTTGGGCTTTATTTTACATAAGAAGTCCAATTCTTAAGATTTAATTAAATTGTCCCATGTTTTACTTTAATGTTTGAAATTTTCCAAGTGTGTAATGATAGTGATCATTTGACATAAAGAAGAAAGAGTCCTTTTCCTGGGAGCTGTTCTAAAAAAGTGCAAACCAATTTCTCAGAAGAGTAAAGAATCTGACTAGTAGTGAAAAGTTTGCCCTGCTGAAACCATGCTAATTAGTAATTACTTCACCCATCTAACGCTATCTTAACTCCAAAACACTGAAGCAGATTGACTCTAAAAAAAAAAAAAGTGAATTAAATAAGAATGTACTCACCACTCATTTTAATTCTATTGGATTTGGAGAATTGATTTATGGAAATTTTGAGCAATTGTCCAATTTAAGGGGAATTATTTCAGATAGTGTTCACTGTAATTTTAAAGTTCCTGTCTTTTCTAGAGGTTACTACATCATTGATAGCTGAAATTTTTCTCAGAGCTGTTCCATTGCAAATAAACAATTTGAGCTTCACTTTATTATTTATAACTCAGTGATGTCAGGAACAATGAAATAGATATTCATCTACTTGGCAGATTTCATAGAAACATGCATTTATGAAATACTGATGTTATATCTGTACTGTGTAATGGCAATATGTACTCAAGAATAACCTATTTGGAAGACTATTGTATTATAATCTCAGTCCTCTGGGGAGTTATTTAATCAAAATAGCTCTGCTTAAGTGCACTACAAGAGGAGACATAAAAAAATGTCAGAGGATCAAGGAGAGACAAAGGACTAGAAATTGTAATACTAAAAGTAATTTAGTGCCTTGAGGAATGGTAATTTTTTTTTTCTTGAAGTGGGAAAAGCACTGATAAGTCAGGAATGTCAGAGCTCCAACTGAGAACTTGGTGAATGGAAAAATGAATTCTCATACCCATGAACAGCTAAACACCCAGATAAAAAGTGTTAAGTGAAAATGGAAATGTAAGTCACACTGTGCTTCTTAATATCAGTGTTAGTGAAACACTAATTGGTATCATATGATTATAAGCAACCATATTGGATCTTATTCCTCTACCTTCTAACTCTTTTTTGTACAGCACAACTTCAAGTAGGCTTTCCAGTAATTCTATGAGCTAAATTCTAGCAATCCTCATGAGCTATAATAAAGAGTTAAAGAACATAGTGTCCTTGAATAATAAATCATGTATTAAGATATACACTCTTATCTTAATGTGGAAATCTATGGTAATTACTCTATTAATAAGTACTATGTGTTTAACTAGCATGCCTAATTATCTTAACTTTGATTATTGAGGATAAAACAATATAGGAGGCACAGAATGTTATAGAGAATTTTACTTCTATTTATTTGTTTTCGTGTGTGAATTCATTGTCACCTTTCTCCACTGTAAATGCATCATGTCAAAGTTGCCTCCAAACTATCTTTACAGGGTTTTCCTCCTGTAATCAAATAACAGTGATTTTTTTCCTCCTCCTTAGTAGTCAGTGCTTTGGCATTTTACAATTATTGATATTACCGTATTAATCTTTTTCAAAGCATTCCAGGTTATAGTACATGACCATGCATGACCAGCTTCTTAAAATTTGTCATCTGCTTCAAAGTAATCAAGGATAATACTTTGTTGACCTTCTCTGTCTCTAGCATTAACTATTATTACTGAGCAATATATTTCTACTAATACCTCAGGATACTACTGGTAGTAGGTGGGTTATAAAACATAAATTATGAATACGAATTTGATCCTGTATTTCTGTCAGGGCTTAGTTGCTTGGTGTTTGAGAAATCACTTGCTTCAATATATTTCATATATTCTCCCATCGTTGCTCTGAGTTCAAGAGTATTACCCACCTTACATGCCAATCAGTGTGTAGCCAGTGTTTCAACCAAACATGATTCAAAACTTACCTCTTATGAGATCATTCCACAAGCATGGATGGTCCTCTTTATGACAAAATCCACCTAGCACTGATGTACTCCCTTTAGATATACTTTCATATTTAATTGTTTTCAGGAACACTTGCCATTTAATTCAAAATGATTTTAAATGTCAGTGATAATGATTAGTAATGGATAGCATTTTTGAGCATTTGCTAATTTCCAGACACTGTGTTAAGTGCTCTATATGAAATATCTCATTTAATGCAGTAACACTAAGAGGTAAGGATAGCAGGATAGCTCTATTAATTTTTGACAGATAACATAGAACTGGGATCTAAATCATGTTTTAGAATACCATAGTTGTTGGCTCTAGGAAGAAATTTGAGCTCAGTTCAAATATTATTCTCTCTCAGAGGCCTTCCCTAACGACTCTATACAAATACCATCTCTGCCATTATCACAGCCTGTCTTTTTTAGCACATGGTAGCTACAACCTACCTACCTGTGGACAGTGAAATGTGATTGAATTTTCTATTTACCACTTCTCAGTGGGAGAACCTAAAACCAGTGTGAGGTTTGCTTAATCCCTGTTTCCTTGCCATATTGGCAGGTAATGTGTCTGATGGTGGAGGCTCCATCAGGTCCTAGAGTGAGGAAACATGGATCAGAGCCCCTAGCCAATGTGATAAATAAAGCTTTATTATAAGCTGCCACGGTGTTGGGGATTCTTTTTAGAAACCAGAGGCTGATTGTACACTATTAATTCATGTACTCATTCAATCAACAAACATTTTTGTGTACCTGTTATGAATTAGGAACTGTCCCAAGCACTAAGAAAATTATAGTAATCAAAACAAAAACCCATGACTCTTTGAAGCTTGTTTTCAGGGAAAAGACAGATAATAAGGAAAAACAAACCAACAACAAAAAAAAGAAAACTATTTTTTTTAACTGTCTGTTAATGATGATATACTGCTGTGGGAAAAAAATGTGAACTTGTAATAGGGACTGATGCAGGTTAAACTGTGTGTTCAAGGAGTTAGTTGCTGATAGAGTTATATTTGACCAAAGGGCTGAAAGATGAAAGGAAGCCTGGCGTATAGTTATATTGAAGCACTTTTCCAGGAAAAAGGGACAAACTTCTGTCACTAAAGAACAGTAAGGAGGCTAACATTTGTGACAAAGGGGAAGTACAATGGAGGCAAGACCATAGAGGCAGAGGAGGGTCTTGTGGGCTCTTCAGTTTTCATCTAGCATAACTCGCTCACTGTGAACAGTGCATGGTTGTTGAATAAATGAAAGAACAATCTCCATAATGATAAGATTTAAGTATTCCACTTCATTCTACCACAAACCAAAAGAAAAACTCAGTTGAACTCACCAGGTCTACATCAAACAAATGCAGGTACTATTAACAAGTATTTGTGCAGGTAGGTATATCCTAATAACACCTCTCATTGGTTCAAAACCTTATTGAAAGAAAATTGAAAAAAAATAGTGATATCTATAAAAATGTGTTTCATTAGTTTTAACTTAGCCACCTATGATAAAGAACCACTGGCTAATGTTTTAGTTACAGGAATAGATTTTTTCCCCCAAATAGCTTCCAAAATGTATCTTTACAAAAATTGTACTAGAAGAAGAATGAGATTATTGATAAACATTTTGTACCAAGCAACCCATGATTATTCTTAAAAGTAGCCAGCTATGCTTTGAGATATTTTCTTTCATGATTCTTAACTCAACATCTTTGTTTCAGTTATCTAATGTTGTGTAACAAAACATCCCAAAACTTAGTTTACTATTTACTCACAATGTGTGAGTCAGCAATTTGAGCTGAATTCAAGTGAGAGTTCCTTCTACTTGTTTATGAGTCCTCAGATGGAATGGTTCCTGATTTTCCACATGTCCTTTCACCCTCTAGATGCTAGACTAGTCCTTTTTAAATGATTGTAGAAGCATTCAGATGTTGCTGTTTAGAGACAATTCTCCACGAATCCCTCACATTTCTACATGGCTAGGCATTTATGGACAATTTAAGAATGTTTGTATAAGGGGTTATAGCAAGCTAGTAATGTGTTATCAGGGAAGACTTTCTTATATTCCAAAGTAATAAACACAATGTCTCCTTTGGAGCAAAGTTTAGGCAAGTTTTTAGCAACACCTTACGGGATCGGGGGGTTCAAAGCTGGACACAGATTAGCTGTGTGTTCAGAATTCACCTAGGCCCATGTTGAATCACCCCTGTGGGACTTGGAAGATAAAAGAGATCAGTGAGAGCATGAAGTTCAAGCTGCCTGCTACCCTAGAAGTTATAAACTGTGCAAAACCATTTGGTCTGGTTGTCTCCTTACTGACTAAGTCTGTGGAAGTGTGACAAGTTGACCTAGCAGCACCTTGCCGTTTAGGGACTACTTGATTGCAAGCCTTTCCAAATAGTAGACTTGAAAATAAAAGTAGTGTCACTTTTGCCACATTCTATTGGTCAAAGCATGTCCCAGGGCCATACCAGATTCAAGCCTTGAGGGATTAGACTCTGTGCTTTGATGGGAGGAGTGAGAAAGACACGTTAGAAAGGAATATGTGTAATTGTAGAATTCTCTCTTCTGTGTATCTTGTAACCTCTTGTTCATAATTTTTATCTCTTTGAATCTGTAAACTCATAATTCCTTCAATTTATATTTATTCTCCTAATCTTCTCTTCAGCTCTGTCTAATCTGCTATAAACAAGTTCACTGAGATTTCCAGCTTTCTACAGAAGTATAACAAATACATAAAAATGTGCATAAATCACAAGTATAAACAGCTTGATAAATTTTCACAAATTACCAACAGCCTTGTAACTAGAACCTAGATCAAGAAAGAAAATATCACCAGCATTCTCAAAACCTCCCTTATGCCCCTACCTAGTCACTACATACTCCCCAAGGATAAGCAATAGTTTTGCTTGTTTCTGAACTTTATGTATGAATGGAATCATATGTATGTATTCTTTTGTGTCTGTCTAACTTAGTTCTACATCACGTTTGTTAGAATCATCTATGTTATGATTCAGTTCACGTTCTCTGAACACAATGCTATTATGTTAGAAAATAATATCTAAGTTAAGATTTTTAAAAATGTATTTTTAAAATTTAGAACACACTAATAAATAATTTATATCAAATAAGAAAGAACCCATATTTGAAATTAGAAAATATACTTAAATATGTAAAAATTATTACATCTCAAAACTTATGAGATGAGGCTAAATTTTTATTATATGAGAATTTAAATATGCTAATATATAAGAAAAGAAAAATAGCAGCCAATTAAGTAGCTAAGCATCAAACTTGACAATTAGTATACGATTAATAAAATATCCCCCAAACAACTATAGAAAGGAAAAAAAAAAGGGTAGAAATAATATAGACATACAGACATAAAATTGTTAAGATTGTCAGAGACAAGTTTACTTTTTCTCTTCAAAGATTAATACATTTTAAAATATCTACCAAAATTAATGAAAAAAATTTTGATTAGTTACAAAAATGTCCCAGATCCTATATACTTCCCTGTAACTACTCCTTTGATAACATAACATTGTAACTTTAAAAGAGTTGTACCTTATTTCCTGAATCTTTTAATGTGGGCTGGCTTTGTGACTTGTCGTGGTCAATAGAGTATGAAAGAAGTGCCAGTGTTCCATTTCCAAGCAAGACGTCAAGAGTCCTTTAGTGCCTATGTTCTCTTTTTGTTCTGACTCCACTTTGAGAACAAGTAAATGCCAGCTAACCTGCTAAAGAATAAGAAACCAAGTGAGGAAGAGCTTAGTCCTCCTTATTGAGTCCAGCCAGTACAAACAGAACCACCTAGTTGTCTGCTGCTAATCACAGACGTGCATGTGGGTATCTCTAGGCCCTTGGAGACCAGATGCTCTGCTAGCCAACACACACACATATGAACTTAAAAGAGCTTATTGTTTTAAGCATATAGGTTTTGTGGTTGTTGGTTACACAACATTATGGTAGCAGTAGATAACCACACAGAACCCATTATAATAGCATATTATGTATTTCCAAAGAATATATTTTATAAGTTAAAAAACCTCTTCTTAATTTTAATAATGTTGATGAGTAATCAGCAAGCTATAAGAGTTATAGAAATAAAATAATTTATTAATTTTTTATTGTTTTTTAATAAGATGAAAAGATACTCAACTGAACTCAGGTTAAGTTTAAAAAGGTGTTGTGGACTTCCACCCCGGCACCGAGGCCCGGCAGCAGGTTGCCTAGGCGGTGAAGTCGGGATGCGCGTGATGCGGAGCTCCAGCCCCGGTGCGCTGGGGCAACATGAAGAAAACGTCACAGGTGAGCCCAGCGCCCCGGGAGGGCCCCAACCCTTCCTCTCTGGGGCACGGGGGTCCTTTCCTGCGGAGGCCGGTGCCTCCCCTCACCCCGGGCCGCCTTCCCTCCATCCACTCCAGGGACCTCACCCTCAGGGAGTCAAGAAGAAAACCTGCACCCCAAATATCAGTCGTAAGATCAAGGAAGAGCCCAAGGAAGAAGTAACCGTCAAGAAGGAAAAGCGTGAAAGGGATACAGACAAAAGCGTGAAAGGGATACAGACCGACAGCGAGAGGGCCATGGACAGGGCGGGGGGTGCCCAGAAGTGTTCCGGTCCCACTCCATCTTTGAGCAGGGCCCAGATGAAATGATGAAGAAAAAGGGGAACTAAGGCTGTGAATGTGTCGGACATGGGGACCTCTCACAACATCAACATCAAAAAGAACAAGAGGGAGACAGATGAAGAAGCAGAACAGATCCTGTGCACGCTGGAGAAGGATGATTTCATCGATGACCCTGGGCTGAGGAATGACACTCGAAATATGCCTGTGCAGCTGCTTCTGGCTCACTCGGGCTGGCTTTTTAAGGAAGAGAATGAAGAACCAGATGTTAAACCTTGGCTCAAGGAAGAGGACATGGAGGTGGGAGGGGCCTGCTGTGAAAGTGAAAGACGAGCCACGAGATGAGAGGAGGAGGCCAAGATGAAGGCTCCCCCCAGAGCAGCCAGGAAGTCCCCCGGCCTCCTGAAGGATATGTCTGTGGCAGAGCTTTCAGAAAGCTGAGCCTCACGTAGGAGGAAGACTGCTGTTCCTGCAGGTGCAAGACTGGCTCCCCGGGGGCTTCCCTGGTGGCGCAGTGGTTGAGAGTCCGCCTGCCGATGCAGGAGACGCGGGTTCGTGCCCCAGTCCGGGAAGATCCCACATGCCGCGGAGCGGCTGGGCCCGTGAGCCACGGCCGCTGAACCTGCACGTCCGGAGCCTGTGCTCCGCAACGGGAGAGGCTACAACAGTGAGAGGCCCGCGTACCGCAAAAAGTAGCCGGCCAGCCGCCTACTCTGGATGTCGAGCCTACCAAATCAGCGGTGCAGAGCGAGGACGGACAGATGGTGGTTATAAAGCAGGAGAAAGACGGGGAAGCCAGGCTGGTAGAGAATGCTTGTACCCTAACCGAGGGTCAGGTTGGCAAGCTGCTCATCTGCAAGTCGGGGAAGGTGCAGCGCCTCCTGGGCAAGGTGACTCTGGACGTGACGATGGGGACCGCCTGCTCTTTGCTGCTGTCCTGTCTGTAGGCCTTGGAGACAGTAGGATGGGTGAGACGACAGTCCTGGGACACGTAAAGCACAAACTTATATGCTCTCCCAATTCTGAATCCGTGTTGGATCACAAACACTGGTAAAATAAGCAGACGGGGGATGGTGGTGGCCGTGCTAACAGCGGTTGCTGCCTTCTCCAGACGTTGTGATCTAAAATCTGTTCGACCCAAAAGGGGCCTGTTTAGCCCAGCCACTGTCCCCGTTTTGTCCACAGGGCCCACGTGGCTCCCTCCCACAGCAGCTGTGAACGGCGCGAAGACCTTCCCACAGCACCGAAACTGCTTGCTGCTGGGCGTCTTGTCCCTGCTACTTATTTTTATAGTTATGTTTCGGCTCTTCAACTGACTGCATCCTCCCCAGGTGGAGAGGGGACAGTCTGTGGGAAAGGACAGGCTCCTTCTCTTGGTAACGTCTTGGTTCTCAGGGAAGAAAATGGAAGGATGGCTGCTGCTGCTTTTGCTCCCTCCTTCCTCCCTAGGGGCGGCGCCCAAGAGAGAGCAGGGACTTGAATCTGAGACTCAGTCGCAGCTCTGTCTCTTACCAACTGTGTGACTGGACAAACTACCTAACCTTTCTGAGCCTTATATTCCTCTTCTGACAAAAATGAGGGTGATACCTACCTTCCAGGGTTGGTGTGACGATGAAATGGAATATTGTCAATGAAAAATCCTTGCACAAGGCCAGACATACAAAGTTGCCACTCAATTAATGTTAGATTAGTTTACCAAAAAAAAAAACAAAAAAATGGTGTTGTGATATCTGTAGTTAACACTTAAAAATATTCATAGAAATTGTCTTCTATTGTAGTTTACTTAAAATCAACATACTGAGCAGTAGGAATGACTTTTGGGAATTCATTGCTGGAATACATAATTGCTATATATTTGAAATATTTCATATCTCAAGGAGTTAAAAGAAATTTAAGAAATGGTGTGTTTTGGGTCAAAGGTAGTCAAAAAGTACCAAAAATTTAAAAACTGTGTCTTTGTAGTACTGTCTAGGCATGTAGTTTGCAGCCCAAATAACCAAGGTCTCAAACAACTAAATTTTGGATACCAAAAAAATATGCAGTTAGAAGTGTGACTGTGCTTACCATCAAAATCAAAATTTAACATATGGCTTGATAATATAATTGACAGTGTTTATGAGTAGAATTTAAAAGTAAGTCACAAAGATGACCAAATCATCAAGCAGAGTGTTTATTGGTAATAAAATATAAACAAAAGAAATTGGATATTTCTAATGATTTTTTGGTTAATCTATGCATTTCATAGATTAACATAGATTATCTTATGCTCCTACATAAAATAGGGATATTCTCATTGACAAAACTAGGGCAGGTTGTAGAACAAAGCTCCCCTTCTCCACTGGCTTTGATAAATGCTCGTTGGAACTTTGCTTGAAAATCTCCATTTTTTCTCTGCTAAATACAGTTTCTGATGCTTTTCAGGTGAGCAGGAACAAAATGAAAATAATAAAGTTTTTGTTGTTGATTGCTTTGTCATATTCCAGGCAGTATCTTCTTCAAAGTGTATTATTCCTGAGATTAAAAGTGAAGGTTGAATACATTTCTGACATAGATCAAGTTTGTGTGCCTGTGCCTCACTACACCTGCTTTCCTTCACTTGTAAATTAGTGTGTCTGGTAGTACCATATAAGTCTGTTATGAACATTAATGGGAAAATGCATGCATGTGAAAAGCTTGGCACAATATCTAACAAATAGCAAATGCTGACTAAAGTTAACTATTTATTACAGATCATTCCTGAAGGAGAAGCATTTCTGTGGATAGTATATCCCATTCACTATATACTGATTTTTAAAATCTTTTGATTTAAAAGATGACTTTTTCTTATCTTCATTCCCATCACTCAATAGTAGTGATCTTATCTGAGCCTTTGTTCCCTATGGAACAATTACAACTTCTACTCCATCAAAAGAGAACTAAATCAAACTGTACTAGTAGATTCATATAATCAGAAAATATTTATTGTGCATTTAATGAATCATAACACTGTATCAGAGATTCCTCAGGTCATGGGGACCAAAATAATATAAAATTTTCTGACGCTGTAACTTATTATTCACCTCACTATGCTCTAAATGAGCAGCACAACCATAATTTTATTCAAGACTGATCTAAAATGTTCTTTTTCCACGCCTCCCTTGCACATCCCTGACCCAAGTTATGCCCCACTCCTCTGAACTCTCAGAGAAGTTTGTCCATGCCACCATCATGACACATCTCATTTACAAGGCGTGTATTGGTCTCTAAAAAATGATTTGGTCTGGTTTTCAAAATATATGATGAAAGGTTGCAGAGAAAATATGGCCTCAGCACTTTACTAACACAAGTTTATGAAAGGGAAAATTAAGGGCAAGATAAATCATTTTGTTCACCTCAAGTAAGAAACTAATGGTGTGCTAAATACACTAATTCAAAATGCATGGCTACGAGGAAGTAATAATGGTCTCATCACCAAGGTAAAGATATCTTCTTGGAAAACAAAATAGAAGTAAACAAGACACCACTAGGTGTCACTGGGGAAGGAGAAGAAACAAGAGAAGAAGGTTAAGGAGGAGTTAAGTTGAAGTCTTACCAAAAATGCATTATTTATGAAAAGATGAATAGCAGCTTTTGCAGAAAAGATAGCATGACATCAACAGTTCCCAAGAAGTGCAGAAGTAGAGGGGGAAAGAGTGTGGCTTCAATAATTCTGAAAGCAGCTGCTGAGATCAAACCAGAAGAACTCCAGCTGCTTGTTCTGTGAGCATTGCCAAAGGTTTCACATGCTAAATATGTATCAGAACTCCCGGAGAACACCAACACTTAAAATAGGTATTAACAGACAGAAAATGATATTCCAGTCCTTTGAGAAAATTTGATATTTAGTTCTAAATTTTGTTATGATTGTGTAACTTGGGGTAAATCACTTAAAACTTCCTGCTTCCTTCAGTGTCATCTTTTACACAATAAGAAGAGGAATACAGGATTTTTGATTTACAGGTTGTCTGTGGAGATAATATAAGAGCAGGTATTCTATAAATTACTCTTCTAGAATTAATATCATTATCAATTTTACTCATTAATTTATTTTTCTTACATATTTAAAAGAAAAGAATTAACTATTTTAAATCGTTATTTTATTAAAGAAGAATTTCTTTTTGGAAAACAATTTATGCTTTGAATCATAAAAAAATCATGATCTAAAACAGTTGAAACTATTTGGAATTCTCCCACTGTTAGTTCATCTATTGTCTTTTGGAGGCGCTAGTTTCTTTAGCTATTATTGTGAGTTGGGATGGGCTGGTTGGACAAAAGAGGATTTTTATGCAATATATCAGTAAATTGCTGCAATAAGGAGGCCTATGGTCCAGACTACGAATTCTGTTTTCAAAGATTTTAGACAGTGATATTTTCCTTAGGAAAATTCTTTTCTAGGACTTATCCAAAGTGCTAAAGTCATCTTGTCCCTGATCCCAACCTGGACATAAGTCAAGTATAACCGTTCTAAAGTTGGTTTTGTGGTTTTTATCATAAATGGCCCCTGCTTGATCTCCCTGTGCTTCCCAGGCCCCAGCCATGGGTGCTCTGCTATGCAAATCTTGCTCATTGTATAACTCTCAACACAGTAAGACCCATGCTCACAGGCTCTAATTCATGCTACACACTTGCTGAGCAGGATTACCTGATTATCTCACCCCCTCATTTTACAGAGGAGGAAATAGAGAGTTCTCATGATTTACTCAGCAGCAGAAGTATTGTAGAAGCATATTTATGTATAAATTATCATTTATCTCCAAGAGAGGCTACTTCCAAAGGCTCCTACAAAACTACTCCCATAGTTATGTTTCTAAAAAATCAAGCAGGGAATTCCCTGGCGGTCCAGTGGTTGGGACTCGGTGCTTTCACTGTCGGGCCAGGTTCAATCCCTGGTCGGGGAAACTAAGATCCCACAAGCTGTGGGACATGGCCAAAAAAAAAGAAAAAAGCAAGCAAAAAAGTGCAATCTTGTCACTCTCCTTTATAAACAACGAACCTTCAAAAGAACCTCAAAGAACCCCAATGCATCCATCAAGTCATATCTTCATCACTCATTGATTCATTAATATATATTGATTGAAAAACAAGAGACATTGAGGTAGATGCTGGGAGTACAGTAAACCATACAGAAATGTTCCCTACCATCAGGGCACTTAAAGTTTAGTACATGAGAAAGGTTGTACAGATGATTACAACTACATTATTTACACAAAAGACTAACTGAGCTTCTGGCTTTCTCCCACCCACACTCTCTTAGCATCAGTTACACCACTCTTCCCACACAATTCCCAGCTTTTCCTAATCAAGCCCCGTTATTTCACGTGGCCTTGGATTTACACATGTTGTGTTTTTCCTGTCTAGAATATTCCAATTTCTTTCTTTCTCTGGCAAACTGCAACTCATTCATTTTACTCGGTTATGACCTCTCTGAAAGCCTTCTCTACCAGGCTGACTGTTTTCTGAGGCACCAGGGCACTGTTCATATATCTGGTGTGTTCTGTTATTAAACCATCTTTTAATTATTACGTTTTGCTCACTGGTTAAGAGCAAAGTTCTAACATGCATGGATTTGAGTCTTGTCTCTGCTAATTTCTCACTGTGCTCTTGGACAAATAATTTAACTTCTCTGATAATCGGTTTCTTTAAATGTGCTTGTAATAGCATTTAGCTCTACGTGTTGTTGCAAAAAGGGAATGAGTTAGTACCTGTAAAACATTTCAACAGAGCTTAGCAAATATTAAGTGGTATGTTAATACAGGTCTTTGATATTATTATCAAGCTAAATATCCCGAATCACAGTAATTGTCAGTAAATGTATATTGAAAATGTGAAAGTGTGAATTTACAACTAGTGTAAATCTTTGTAGTGGACTTTAAATAGATTCAAAAAAAAACCAAAACAAAACTAGAAACTGAAACTAAGCCTAAGGCTGCCTACCCAAATATAAAACAGCACCCAATAAGGGACTTCCCCGGTGGTGCAGTGGTTAAGAATCTGCCTGCCAATTCAGGGGACACAGGTTCAAGCCCTGGTCTGGGAAGATCCCACATGCCATGGAGCAACTAAGCCCATGTGCCACAACTACTGAGCCTGTGCTCTAGAGACCGTGAGCCACAACTACTGAAGCCCCTACACCTAGAGCCCATGCTCCACAACAAGAGAAGCCACTGCAATGAGAAGCCTGCACACCACAACTAAGAGTAGCCCCCACTTGCTGCAACTAGAGAAAGCCCGTGCTCAGCAATGAAGACCCAACGCAGCCATAAATAAATAGATAGATAAATTTATAAAGTACCCAATGAGAATCAACATTTTTTAATAAACAGACTTTAAAATTCTAACCATATTCAATGATGAAAAATGCTACAGATATTTAATTTTTTATTGCATTCATTTGTTTTAAGTTGACTTGGATAGTTTTAATAAGGTGACCTCTTACTGTTAGTTTCAGATTGGTTTTCCTTCATTATTTGGTTACGTGCGAGTCTAATGAAGCAGCACAATAGTATTTCGCTTTTTGCTATTCCTCAAGGGACAACTCATTTAATCATCTGAACACTTGAAACTCCATTGTGATACAAATAAATGATTATGCGGTATAGCTTTAAAAAAAATCACTGAAAATTTCACCGAAAAGAAAACATGCAAAACAAATTTAAGAAAAGCATGTATATTTTACTGTAAAATTATATCCTTTGACTTACTCAAATATTACTACATGTGTACCCAAAATAAATACATAAATAATAAAAGGTAAGTAAATAAATTATGTTGCCTTTCCAAAAATGCATATTTCTACTCTGATGGTCAAACAACAACAAACTGTGACCACAGCTTTACAACCACATGAGTGACACAGGTGTCTAATCCTGGAGAGCAATTGGTACCCTAGAAAAGAAATGATTGCAATGTCACTAGTCATATACAATGCTCCTGGCCCCGTGAGGAACTACAGTTTATACATAATGAGACATAACCTCTCCCATCTCTAGCTGGAAATTACCACATCATCCTTGCGTATTCTCCAAGGTCTGTTTTCAGGTTCAAAGTCACATATTTGTGGATTACATTCTTCAGATTCTACATTACTATGGTATGGATCTCAAAGAGATAGAATACTGCCAGCCCTTAAATATTGATCTTTGCATCATTATATTTATTTATTTTTTTTTAAAAAAATTATTTTATATCAGAGTATAGTTGATTTAAAATGTTGTGGTAATTTCAGGTGTACAGCAAAGTGATTCAGTTATGCATATACATATATCTATTCTTTCTCAGATTCTTTTCTCACATAGGTTATTACAAGAGTATGGAGTAGAGTTCCCCATGCTTTACAGTAAGTCCTTATTGATCATCTATTTTATATATAGTGTGTATATGTTAATGCCTCATTATGTTTTTAAAAACAATTAAAAAAACCCAAATCTGAACAATTTAAACAATTTTGGTGAAAGCCATATAAATAACATTTGAATGAATCCAACAATTTATAAAGATGAAAAAACAAAATTTAAGTAAGTGGATGGAGTAACAGATTGTGATAGCTTCATCAGCATCCTGAAAGAAGAGATTGATTACTTAAGGACTAGAATAAAACATTAACAATGAGGTTTAAAAAAAACCCAAACCTTAAAGATTATATTTCTAGGAAATGATGAATTATCATACAGGAAATGCCAGCCAGTATTAAGAATCCATTGATATTGTTTCAAGAAAATGACAAGCAGCTTAACATACATGATGGCTACCTATCACCATTTTTTTAAAAAATCACCAGCTGCAGTGTGTATACACACAAAAAAATTCAAGATGAAGTGGAGCTAACAACAACATCTCATTCTCTGACATCTAAGGCTGATGGCTCACTGCCTGTTAGACTGACATCAGACACTGAGGACCTAACTCCTGCCTCCCACATGAAGTCAGGAAAAATAATACCAATTATTGCAATGTGTGCAACATCCATCTTCATCTGTTCAATGTTCATTTGGTGGACGTAATTCTAGTCAACATTATCATCATGCATTATCCCTGCATCAGCACTGGCCTAGTCAGCTTTGCAATATTACCATGTCCTTATTCTAGCACGAGTATCCTGGGTGAAATCTGTCTTAGCTTGGGCTATCATAACAAAATACTGAAGACCTGGGGTGGCTTAAACAACAGAAATTTATTTTCTCACAGTCCTCGAGGCTGGAAGTCCAAGATCAGGGTGTCAGCATGGTCAGGTTCTGGTGAGACCTCTCTCTGGCTTGCAGAGGGCCATCTTTTTTTGATATGTCCTCACATATTAGAGAGAGAAAAAGAGCCCTTTCTCTGGTGTCTCTTCTTATAAGGACACTAATCCCATCATGAGGGTCCCATTCTCATGACCTCCTGTAAACCTAATTATCTCCCAGAGGCCCCACCTCCAAATATAATCACAATGGGGATTAGGGCTTCAATATATAAATTTGAGGATTTCACATGAACATTTAGTCCATAATATAATCCTAAATGCTCAGGTTTGCAGTTTTCCTTTTTCACTCTTTAGTTTTTCTTTCTATAAAACATAACCATTACATTTTTATATATGAAAATGATTGAACAGAAACTGTGTGAATTAACACTAAAGATCAAATTATTAGAGAATTAAGAAATCAAGGCCCTTAACTAGTTTACTTTACTAACAATATCAAAGATACAATTAATTGTGAGCGCTGACAAAGCAGAGGGAGGCATAAGGACCACAAATATAGCTCCCCAGGTTTTTTTCTTGCCACATTAGGGCATTCTCTGGCCCATATCAACATAAAAGGTCTCTAAGCTCCATATTTCATCACATCAGTTGTGCAGAAATAAGTTGTTTTGGTCATGAAATATCTCCATTTTATATTCTGATAGGTACATTGCTTAAGTGACATTTTCCACATTAAGCCATAAGTGAATTTGATAAGTAAAAATTGAAACCCTTGATCAACATGTGTAGTTAAGTTGAAAAATATAACATAGTCATGCATTTTTAAGTGTTTTGTGCCTCCTAATGTAGCAGAACAGTTTTACTTCCTAATGTTGATGCTTCTAGCAAATTTATTTTTCCCCATAAATCCATAGATTTGTTGTTTGGTTACAATAATTCAGGGGTTAGAAATTTTATTTTTTTTCTGTCGAGAGCCAGACAGTCAATATTTTAGACTTTGTGGGCCACATATAGTCTTTGTTAATCTTTGTATTCTATTTTTACAACACTTAAGAAATGTCAGAACATTCTTAACTCATGGGTCATGGTTTGCTGATCCCTGCATAGGCAATAGTAGACAGATCAGATAGATTCTGCTAAAGGCATGCCTTAGATGAGGACTCTCTTGCTAGAAAATATTATTTGTTTATTTGCCAGGTGTATTGTTTTATATATATATATTTATTTTCTGTATATTATGATGTTTTCAAACCTTTCTTTTCCTTAGCAAATAAATTTAATTGTAGTAAAATATTTATATGTACAGATAGTCATTACAGTGTTACTTCAAAAAAACAAAAACAAAACCCCCACAAAAAACAAATGAAAAAACAACTGTAAACAACTTAAGTGCCCCAATAAAGGGAATGTTTAAATAAATTTACTTGTAGGATGAAATGTTATACAGCCATTAAAATCAATGTTTACAATGCTTTATAACATGGGAAATGACTATAATATAGTGTTAGATAAAAATTAACATAAAACCATGTATATATAGTATGATCTCAATTTTATACATTCATGTGGGCAGAGAACACAGAATGAAAATAAATACACCCAATATTTGTCAGTGGTGGACTTGTGTTTTTTCCTGTTTTATATTTCTGTTTTTCCAAATTTTCCATCAGGAGTAGATATTATTTTTATAATCATATTTTAAATTTTTGATTGAGAACTCTAAGTGAAAATTAAATTAAGATTCCTGAGTTGCCCGCAGTTTTCCTTGGGTCGCTCTGACTGCTGATTCCTCTGTTCATTTCAGTTATAGACTCTGTGAGGTCACCCCAACATTTGTTCCTAGTACAAGTGGTCAAACATGAGTGATTGGATAAAAGGCCTCAGGGTGTTGAATAAGAGCTGAGCTGGTGGAAAGCTTCCCAAATCAGGTGGGCTAACTGAATCTCTTGATTACTTTGCCTTTTTTCCCATGACAGACTAACATCCCACAAATGGCTTACTTTTGAGAAGAATCTTTCATGCACTGCAGAGCAGAGATATCATTCAGTCAGTTCTGGGTCGAAGAGGAAAAGCTGAAGAGATTTAAACAGGAAATGACTCGACTACAAAGAAGTTAGAAGTATAAGTGAATAAAAAGAGCCAGGAACAAATGATGAATTCTAGGTGTCCTAGAAACAATAGGGCCCATTGCCAGCTCAAATGGGTGGAATCCCAGGCTGATGAAATGCTCCAGAGCTCCAAGGAGATCACTCCTGGATCCATCACACCTGTGTCACATGTTTTGCCATCTTAAAAATACTTTCTGGATGAGGAGGCTGTCCCTTCTGGGCTAGCCAGTTCTTAGAGATGGCAAGGGACTTGGCCTGCAAACTTTTGATATGCAAAATAATCAATCCAGATCCATTCCTCCTCTAGCTGGCTCATATACCCCAGCAGGCAGTAGCTTTCTGTCTTAATTATCCCAAGGCCAGGTCCCAGGCAACTAGAGACCACCCGTATAGCCCAAAGCCAGCCAACTTTATTCAAACCACCCAGTCCTAAACTGTTTACCCTGTCTTGCTTTGCCTTTCTTGTAGAAACTCCAGTAAAGACATGGGTTTTTCCTCACTTCTGCTTCTGCTTCCTGACCAAAACCTGGTGTTTTTCCTGTGGATCTGTGTGGTGAGCCATGTCTCTTGTTTCTATGGGAAATGGAAGTAACATTAAACTTTTCTTTCAATAGCATTGACTTCACAGTGTGATCACTCAGTCGTCTTTATAAATTAAGACCTGAGCACAAAACGCCAGAACGTCTGACGTCAGTATATTTACAAGGAGACTTTCAATGGGGTTATCTGCCTTCTTTATTCCCAGGAATGTCACTAGGTAAAGGGAGGGAATGCTTTGAGAGTCTGCAGCCAAATATTTCCTTTCCAGGGTATTATTCTCCACTTCATATATTTTCACATGCATTGTACTAATAATGACTTAAAAAACCAAATTATAAATACTATACTTGTATTGCTTTATTAGTGATTTTAGTTTCTTTTCTTCTTTTAAGTCTAATGTTGTATTTGCTTCATGCTTATTATTATTCTGCAAATTCTCTCTGTTGAGAGCTTATGGGTCAAGCGGAGATTCTAACTACACAAATGTACTAAATGTTATTCACAATGGTGTGCATCTAGCCCCTTGGTGGTTTCTATACCAAAGCAAATCTGAGTGACGTACAAATTGCATGGTTCACCAACATAGAGTATAGTATATAGTCTAAGAACACAGGCTCTGGAAAGAGATATACCTTGCTTTTTATCCCATCTTTGCTATTAACATATTTGGGATTTTTGTATAACACTTCATTGCTTAAAGCCTTATTTCCTTCATATATTAAATAGAAATACAACTCTCTATAGAGTTATGATTAAATAAAATGATTCATAAAATGCACTTAACTTACCAGTGCCTGAATCATAGGAAACAATCAATTAAGACTGTGTGATTCCAGCCCTAGTAGTTGTCTACTGTTACCTCCCAGGAGCTTGGGAGTCTCTCATCTAAAAGTAGGAATCTTACAATGGGACTAGGGCCTTTTCACTATTCTTATTCAATATCTTTCATTGGCAGTGTTTCTAGCAAAACTCATAGGTTAGAGAGCAAAACTCTTCTGCTATACTGGGAGGTACAAAACACTTAAAAATGCATGATCACTGCACACTGATCAGGGGTTTCAACTTTTACCTACTCAATTCACCTTTGCCTCCAACCCCAGTTGAAGTTAACATCATCCTTTTACTGCATTGGCCACTGATGAAACAAAGTCCTTTCTGGAATTCTTTCTGGGCATATCTGCTGCAGTTCAATATCGAAACTACACTCCTTAAAGCCACTACACTCTTAAAAAGGGTTATTTCACTTTGCCTGGGTCTCTTGCCTAGAAACTCCCTTGAACCACCTTCTTACTGGCCCAAAGCACAGTCCAGTTTAAAGGAGGTTTCTCTCCTTTCATATCTATCTTCTTTAGTTTCCTTTTTTCGTACAAAATGTTTCTTCTAAGTAGCTGGTTGCAGGTTTCAAGACATTGTGGCAGACTTAAAGAGAGAAGCTACACTTGCAAACACTTTTTTTATTGTGACCTTTGAATACCCTTTCATTAACACATTCATATTCCAGAAGTTAGCCAGATTGTTATGACTCCTACAAACTTAGTCAATTTTAACATCATGTTTATATGTTATAAGTTTATAGTTTTTTAACATCTTTATTGGAGTATAATTGTTTTACAATGTTGTGTTAGTTTCTGGTGTATAACAAAGTGAATCAGCTATACATATACATATATCCCCATGTCCCCTCCCTCTTGCACCTCCCTCCCACCCTCCCTATCCCACCCTTCTAGGTGGTAAAAAAGCACTGAGCTGATCTCACTGTGCTATGCAGCTGCTTCCCACTAGCTATCTATTTTACATTTGGTAGTGTATATATGTCAATGCTACTCTCCTCCCTTTGTCCCAGCTTACCCTTCCCCCTCCCCGTGTCCTCAAGTCCATTCTCTATGTCTGTGTTTTTATTCCTGTCCTGCCCCTAGATTCATCAGAACCATTTTTTTTTAGATTCCATATATATGTGTTAGCATATGGTATCTGGTTTTTTTTTTTTTTTTTCTGACTTACTTCACTCTGTATGACAGACTCTAGGTCCATCCACCTCACTACAAATAACTCAATTTTGTTTCTTTTTAGGGCTGAGTAATATTCCATTGCATATATGTGCCACATCTTCTTTATGCTTTCATCTGTCGTGGACACTTAGGTTGCTTCCATGTCCTGGCTGTTGTAAATAGTGCTTCAATGAATGTTGTGGTACATGTCTCTTTTTGCATTATGGTTTTCTCAGGGTATATGCCCAATAGTGGGAGTGCTGGGTCATATAGTAGTTCTATTTTTAGATTTTTAAGGAACCTCCATACTGTTCTCCGTAGTGGTTGTATCAATTTACATTCCCACCAACAGTGTAGGAGGGCTCCCTTTTCTCCACACCCTCTCCAGCATTTATTTTTTGTAGGTTTTTTGATGATGGCCATTCTGACCGGTGTGAGGTGATATCTCATTGTAGTTTTGATGCGCATTTCTGTAACGATTAGTGATGCTGAGCATCCTTTCATGTGTTTGTGGGCAATCTGTATATCTTCTTTGGAGAAATGTCTATTTATGTCTTCTGCCCATTTTTAATTGGGTTGTTTGATTTTGATGTTAACCTGCATGAGCTGCTTGTATATTTTGGAGATTAATCCTTTGTCAGTTGCTTCGTTTGCAAATATTTTCTCCCATTCTGAGGGTTGCCTTTTTGTCTTGTTTATGGTTTCCTTTGCTGTGCAAAAGCTTTTAAGTTTCATTAGGTCCCATTTGTTTATTTTTGTTTTTATATCCATTTATCAAAGAGGTGGGTCAAAAAGGATCTTGCTATGATTTATGTCAGAGTGTTCTGCCTGTTTTCCTCTAAGAGTTTTATAGTGTCGGGCCTTACATTTAGGTTTTTAATCCACTTTGAGTTTATTTTTGTGCATCGTGTTAAGAAGTATTCTAATTTCATTCTTTTACAGGTAGCTGTCCAATTTTCCCAGCACCACTTATTGAAAAGGCTGCTTTTTCTCCATTGTGTATTCTTGCTTCCTTTATCAAAGATAAGGTGACCATATGTGCATGGGTTTATCTCTGGGCTTTCTATCCTGTTCCATTGATCTATGTTTCTGTTTTTGTGCCAGTACCATACCCTCTTGATTACTGTAGCTTCATAGTATAGTCTGAAGTCAGTGAGCCTGATTCCTCCAGCTCCATTTTTCTTTCTCAAGATTGCTTTGGCTATTCAGGGTCTTTTGTGTTTCCATACAAATTGTGAAATTTTTTGGTCTAGCTCTGAAAAATGCCAGTGGTAGTTTGATAGGAATTGCACTGACTCTTTAGATTGCTTTGCTTAATAGAGTCATTTCCACAAAGTTGATTCTTCCAATCCAAGAACATGGTGTATCTCTCCATCTGCTTGTATTGTCTTTAATAGCTTTCATCAGTGTCATAGTTTTCTGCATACAGGTCTTTTGTCTCCTTAGGTAGGTTTATTCCTAGGTATTTTATTCTTTTTGTTGCAATGGTAAATGGGATTGTTTCCTTAATTTCTCTTTTAGATTTTTCATCATTAGTGTATAGAAATGCAAGAGATTTCTGAGCATTAACTTTGTATCCTGCTACTTTACCAACTTCATTGTTTAGCTCTAGTAGTTTTCTGGTAGCATCTTTAGGATTCTTTATGTATAGGATCATGTTATCTGCAAACAGTGCCAGTTTTACTTCTTCCTTTGCTATCTGGATTCCTTTTATTTCTTTTTCTTCTCCGATTACCGTGGCTAAAACATCCAAAACTATGTTGAATTGTAGTGGAGAGGGTGGGCAATATTGTCTTGTTCCTGATCTTAGAGGAAATGCTTTCAGTTTTTCACCGTTGAGAATGATGTTGGCTGTGGGTTTGTCGTATATGGCCTTTATTATGTTGAGGTAGGTTTCCTCTATGCCTACTTTCTGGAGAGTTTTTACATAAATAGGCATTGAATTTTGTTGAAAACTTTTTCTACATCTATTGAGATTATCATAGGGATTTTATCCTTCAATTTATTAATATGGTGTATCACACTGACTGATTTACGTATACTGAAGAATCATTGCATTCCTGGGATAAACCCTACTTGATCATGGTGTATGATCCTTTTAATCTGCTGTTGGATTCTGTTTGCTAGTATTTTGTTGAGGAATTTTGCATCTATGTTCATCAGTGATATTGGCCTGCAGTTTTCTTTTCTTGTGACATGTTTGTCTGGTTTTGGTATCAGGGTGATGGTGACCTCGTAGAGTGAGTTTGGGAGTGTTCCTCCCTCTGTTATATTTTGGAAGAGTTTGAGAAAGATAGGTGTTAGTTCTTCTCTAAATGTTTGATAGAATTCGCCTGTGAAGCCATCCGGTCCTGGGCTTTTGTTTGTTGGAAGATTTTGTATCGCAGTTTCAATTTCAGTGCTTGTGATTGGTCTGTTTATATTTCCTATTTCCTCCTGTATTAGCCTCGGAAGGTTGTGCTTTTCTAAGAATTTGTCCATTTCTTCCAGGTTGTCCAATTTATTGACATAGAGTTGCTTGTAGTAATCTCTCATGATCCTTTGTATTTCTGCAGTGTTGGTTGTTACTTCTTTTTCATTTCTAATTCTGTTGATTTGAGTCTTCTCCCTTTTTTCCTTGATGAGTCTGGCTAATGGCTTATCAATTTTGTTTATCTTCTCAGATAACCAGCTTTTAGTTTTCCTGATCTTTGCTATTGTTTCCTTCATTCATTTTTCATTTATTTCTGATCTGATCTTTATGATTTCTTTCCTTCTGCTAACTCTGGGTGTTTTTTTTTTTTTTTTTTTTTTTGCTCTTCTTTCTCTAATTGCTTTAGGTGTAAGGTTAGGAAATTTATTTGAGATTTATCTTGTTTTTTGAGGTAGGATTGCATTGCTATATACTTCCCTCTTAGAACTGCTTCTGCTGCATCCCATAGGTTTTGGGTCATCGTGTTTTCATTGTTATTTGTTTCTAGTTATTTTTTTGATTTCCTCTTTGATTTCTTCAGTGCTCTCTTGTTTATTAAGTAGTGTGTTGTTTAGCCTCCATGTGTTTCTATTTCTTACAGATTGTTTCCTGTAATTGATATCTAGTCTCTCAGCATTGTGGTCAGAAAAGATACTTGATACTATTTCAATTTTTTTTAATTTACAAAGGCTTGGTTTGTGACCTAAGATATGATCTATCCTGGAGAATATTCCATGAGCACTTGAGAAGAATGTGTATTCTGTTGTTTTTGGATGGAATGTCCTATAAATATCAATTAAGTCCATCTTGTTTAATGTATCATTTAAAGCTTGTGTTTCCTTATTTATTTTCATTATGGATGATCTGTCCATTGGTGAAAGTGGGGTGTTAAAGTGTCCTACTATGATTGTGTTACTGTCGATTTTCCCTTTCATGTCTGGCTGGTAGTATTTGCCTTCTCTATTGAGGTGCTCCTATGTTGGGGGCATAAATATTTACAATTGTTATATCTTCTTGGATTGATCCCTTGACCATTATGTAGTGTCCTTTTTTTGTCTCTTGTAATAGTCTTTGTTTTAAAGTCTATTTTGTCTGATATGAGAATTGCTACTCCAGCTTTCTTTTGATTTCCATTTGCATGGAATATCTTTTTCCATCCCCTCACTTTCAGTCTGTATGTGTCCCTAGGTCTGAAGTGGGTTTCTTATAGACAGTATATATACTGATCTTGTTTTTGTATCCATTCAGCCAGTCTATGTCTTTTGGTTGGAACAATTAATCCATTTACATTTAAGGTAATTATTGACATGTATGTTCTTATTACCATTTTCTTAATTGTTTGGGTTTGTTTTTGTAGGTCTTTTCCTTCTCTTGTGTTTCCTGCCTAGAGAAGTTCCTTTAGCATTTGTTGTAGAGCTGGTTTGTTGGCGATGAATTCTCTTAGCTTTTGCTTGTCTGTAAATGTTTTAATTTCTCCGTTGAATCTGAATGAGATCCTTGCTGGGTGGACTAATCTTGGTTGCAGGTTTTTCCTTTCATCACTTTAAATATGTCCTTCTACTTCCTTCTGGCTTGCAGAGTTTCTGCTGAAAGATTAGCTGTTAATCTTATGGGGATTCCCTTGTATGTTATTTGTTTCTTTTCCCTTGCTGCTTTAATATATTTTCTTTGTATTTAATTTTTGGTAGTTTGATTAATATGTATCTTGGCGTGTATCTCCTTAGATTTATCCTGTATGGGACTCTTCTCACTTCCTGGACTTGATTGACTATTTCCTTTCCCATATTAGGAGACTGTTCAACTATAATCTCTTCAAATATTTTCTCAGACCCTTTCTTTTTCTCTTCTTCTTCTGGGACCCTTATAATTCAAATGTCATTGTATTTAATGTTGTCCCAGAAGTCTCTGAGACTGTCCTCAATTATTTTCATTCTTTTGTCTTTATTCTGCTCTACAGCTTTTATTTCCACTATTTTATCTTCCAGATCACTTATCCATTCTTCTACTTCAGTTATTCTGCTATTGATTCCTTCTAGAGAATTTTCAAGTTCATTTATTTTGTTGTTCTTCATTGTCTGTTTGCTCTTTAGTTCTTCTAGGTCATTTTTAAAGGACCTTTCTCATATTTTCTCCATTTTATTTCCAACATTTTGGATCATCTCTACTATCATTATTCTGAATTCTTTTTCGGGTAGCCTCCCTATTTCCTCTTCATTTTTTCTCTGGTGGGTTTTTACCTTGCTCTTTCATCTGTTGCGTGTTTCTCTTTCTTCTCATTCTGTTTAACTTCCTGTGTTTGGAGTCTCCTTTTCACAGGCTGCATCTTCATAGTTCCCATTGTTTTTGGTTTCTGTCCCCAGTGGGTGAGGTTGGCTCACTGGCTTGAGTAGGCTTCCTGGTGGAAGGGGACTGGTGCCTGTGTTCTGGTGTGTGGTGCTGGATCTTGTCTTTCTGGTGGGCAGTGCCGCATTTGCTGGTGTGTTTTGGGGTGTCTGTGAACTTAGTATGACTTTAGGCAGCCTCTCTTCTAATGGATGGGGTTGTATTCCTGTCTTGCTTGTTGTTTGGCATGGGGCATCTAGCACTGGAGCTTGCAGGCCGTTCAGTGGAGCTGGGTCTTAGTGTTGAGATGGAGATCTCTGGGAGAGCTTTTGCCAATTGATATTACATGGGCCGTGAGGTCTGTCATGGTCCAATGTCCTGAACTCAGCTCTGCCACCTCGGAGGCTCAGACCTGACACCCAGCCAGAGCAAAAAGACCTTGCCAGCCACATGGTTCAGAAGAAAAGAATGCAAAAATAGGAAAAAAAAAAAAAGAATAATAAAATTAAAAAATAATAAAATTAAAAAATAAATTAATATAATTTTAAAAAAGAGCAACCAACCCAATAAACAAATCCACCAATGATAACAAGCACTAAAAAGTAAACTAAGATAAGGATAAAAATCAGAAACAAATCAGTCGCAGAAAGCAAACCCCAAGTCTGCAGCTGCTTCCAAAATCCACCACCTCAATTTTGGGTACATTCTTTGCCTATTCATGTATTCCACAGATGCAGGATTCATCAGGTTGATTGTTGGAATTTAATCTGCTGCTCCTGAGGTTACAGAGAGAAAATTCCCTTCCTCCTCTTTGTTTGCCCAGCTTTTGGGTTTCAGCTTTGGTTTTGGCCCCACCTCTGTGTGTAGGTCACCCTCAGGTGTCTGTTACCTGCCCAGACAGGAGGGGGTTAAAGCAGCAGCTGATTAGGATGCTCTTGCTCACTCAGGCCAGGAGGAGGGAGGGGTACAGTAGTCATAGTTGGAATGAGGCCCGAGCCTGCGACAGCAGAGGCTGACATGAAGTTGCAACAGCCTGAGGTGCGCTGTGTGTTTTCCTGGGGAAATTGTCCCTGGATCTTGGGACCCTGGTGTAGCATGCTGCACAGGCTCCCAGGATGGGTGTGGGTAGTGACCTGTGCTTTCACACAAGATTCTTGGTGGCAGTGGCAGCAGCATTAGTGTTTCATGCCTGTCTCTGGGACCCGAGTTGGTAGCCATGGCTCACGCACATCTCTGAAGCTCGCTTACGTGGTGCTGTGACTTCTGTGGGCACACAGGGAAGGAATCCCCTCTCCTCACGCACCCCAAAACAATGGTCTCTTGCCTCTTAGGTAGGTCCAGACATTTTTCCTGACTCCCTCCCAGCCAATTGTGGCACATTAGCCTCCTTCAATCTGTCTTCACACAGCCAGCCCTCTGTGAAGGGTCTCTCTGGGATCTGACCTCCGAAGCCCAAGCCTCAGCTCCCAGCCCCAACCCGCCTTGGCGGGTGAGCAGACAAGTGTCTCATGTTGGTGAGTGCAGTCAGCACCGATCCTCGGTGCGGGAATCTCTTCACTTTACCCTCTGCACCTCTGTTGCTGCATTCTCCTCTGTGGCTCCGAGGCTTCCCCCCAGCCCACACCCCCGCCTCGCCAGTGAAGGGGCTCCCTAGTGTGTGGAAACTTTTCCTCCTCCACAGCTCCCTCCCAGAGGTGCAGGTCCTGTCCCTATTCTTTTGTCTCTGTTTTTTCTTTTTTCTTTTGCCCTACCCAGGTACATGGGGATTCTCTTGCCTTTTGGGAAGTCTGAGGTCTTCTGCCAGCATTCAGTAGGTGTTCTGTAGGAGATGTTCCACATGTAGATGTATTTTTGATGTATTTGTGGGGAGGAAGGTGATCTCCACATCTTACTTCTCCACTATCCTGAAGGTCTCCCATAAGTTTATGTTAACGTAATTTTATCCCATAGTTTCAAGGGATCAAAATACCTCCAAGAACTTTTGTAACAAGAGAGATATAGATGATAACTTGTCATTGAGGTGTGGGGATAATGCAAATATAAATATAATTACCCAACCTTCTTTCTTTCCTATTAGCATTAATTTGAGTCTCCTCTTAGTCATTGGAAAATAAAACAATTCCCCTCTCCATTAACTCCTTTGTCTCTAAATATACCATGGACTGTTTATAGGAAGATAAGATCAAAAGAGATACAATGTACAAAGCACTTAACATTAACCACCCCATTTCACCTGGTGTCCTTGATTCCAGAAAATCTTAGAGGCCCCAATGCTACCAAGGACAGAACATTTCTGATGCAGATCTCTTGTATCACCCTTGGCTAGTGGCTAAATTGTGCCAGCTTATCCTCAATTCTGATAACATAATACCATGAACAATCTCCCCTTTGATATATCATGGTGTACAAATTTAATCTCTTGTCTCCTGAAAGTTGCAAAGTATCCTCTGTGTGCCATGTCATTGTAATGCACCAATATTTCAATTGTTCCTCAGTTATGGTCTTCAACTGACTATTTTTCTTTTCCAGTTAGGATATTAGAAACAACTATCCCTGAAGTTTCTGAATTTGGAGAAAGAACGTTATTATATTATTCAAATGAAGTCCTAATGTGATTTAGCATTGTCTTAAGTTCCTTCCTGAAACTAGGGAGTAAGAAAATGAGTGGGGTTTCAATGTATTTTCTCTATTCTCTCTCTTTCTCAAACTTTAGGAGATAATAGCAAGAAGAATTATAAACCTTCTGCCTTTGTCAGCCATTTTATCCCTTTCTCATTTATCTGAAACATATCGTGTGTCTATAGTAAAAGGTATGATATCAGTCACAATATATTTTCTCCTGCCTTTCTTTCTAAAGCAGTCATTTACTCCAAAGGTTAGTTTCACAATGCCCTAGTGTAGTTTTAACTTTTAATTTGGATATTTGGTCCCAAAAACTATACAGTGAAGTATTACAGTTGAAATAGTATTTGAAACACTCTGACATTGGCTACACTAATGAGCCTTGTTTTGTTTCCGAATTATTGTACTCATATTCACATTGATGAGTATTAGAAAAATACCAGGTGTTCTATAAATTATATAAAATAAATGACTCCACCCTATTCATTTAACCCTGAAATAGAATTGTTCAGTATCTGTGTATTTTGGTTTGGTGTACCTTGTACATATAGCAAGAAAAACATGGAATAAATGAGCCAGACAGGCAATAAGATGCCAGCTTTGGCATACAGTAAATCAAAGAGGAAGCACAAACTACTAAGGCTGTAGTGGATAATTTTTTTAAAAAAGCCCTCTAAATATATGAAGTGTAAAATAATCAGTTGCAGATGAGTCATCACAATCCTCATACCAATGAGTATGATCATCTTCATCCATTTAAATATTTATTGAGCACCAATTATTGTGCCTGGCATTGTGCTAAGAACTAGGGATAAAGTAACAAGTGACAAATCTCTGACTTAAGATAACTTCATCTTACCATTTAAATTTCAGCAAATTATGTTTCAAACAAATATGTCTTAATGTTTCCTCCTTTAAAATAAGAGATGATAAAGATAAGACATGGCTGTTTAAATCTGTATTTTGAATTTGGCACTTGGATGACTGAAGCACACTACAACTGGGATTTCTCTTATGTATCATGAATGTAACGGAGTAGAAATGTTTCAAGGATGTATACTACTGTGCAACTATTTAAAATCAAAGCAGTTTGTGTTGGGCTATTTATATTTCTGATCAAATCTCTAGGTTTGATCCTGCTAAGTCTAATTTTATTTAGAATCCCTAAAAAGACTCCTTAGAATAGTTTGTCTGTGTCATTCAGCCATGAGTTCCTACTACATTATAAGTCATTTAAAATTTTAGATTCATATTCTAATAGGAAACTTTCAGCATAAAAGCCACAGCACTCAAATTATTGCTGTGAAAACCAAATTATTCATATTACCATATTCATATCAATAAATTATCTTATTTTTCTATCCAAATCATTTTCAATTAATCTCTCATAAGGACAATCAGAATTGTTTTGTCATTCTAGAATTAGAGGATTTGCCAATGTATTCTCCATTTCTACTACATTTTCATCATCTTTACATTTAATCTTTTTTTGAAATGTTATGTCTACAGCAGAACATATCCAGGAACAGTTGAGGAAATCAAGTAGTGTTAATATGAAATTGTCTGTCTAATTCCAGGAAAGAATTCCTGATGAACCACATGCTCATTTATCATTGTCTAATAAATGTTTTGCACCAATCCTGCTTATGTCTTACAAGCAATTAAATAATTTCACACTTTGCTTTCTTTAAAGCAGAGTTTCCCAACCACAGCACTACTACATTTTAGACCAGATAAATTTGGGCATAGAGGACAATTCTATGCATTATAGAATGTTTAGCAGCATTCCTGGTCTCCACTAAATGACAGTAGCTCCTGCCCAGTTATAACATTCAAAACTGTCTCCAGACATTGTCAAATATCCACTAGGAGACAAAATCACCCTGGTTGTATTATAAAGAAACATAATAAAATATAATACAAAGAAAATGAAAAAAAGAAAGGATTATTCAGCCATACAGCATATTTTGATTGAATATCCACTGTATGATAACTATGGAGGAGGCTATTAAGATGCATAAGATTTGGACTATAGATAATTTTTTACCTTCAGTTACATGAGATTATGTCCAAAATTCAATATACTAATAATCATGTTAAATATTTTATTGAAATTATTATTTCAATATATTTTGAATTTATTATTTCAATATATTTTATATTGAAATTATATTGAATTATATATTCAATATTCAATATTAAATTGAATATATTGAATATATATTATATATTCAATATTAAATTGAATATATTCAATATATTAAATTATATATTCAATATTCAATATTCAATATGTTGAATTATATTATTTCAATATATTTTATTGAAATTTTCCATTTCTTCATGATTTTTTACTAATTTCCTTTCCTAACATGTTTGTCATTTTATTTTTAGAATGTCTTACCTAATTAAGAAACCCATAAATTCTTTTATATTATGGTAAGTGAAGTTTATGTAATTATCTCTATTTTGATTTTAATTTTTCTCATCCATGAAGATAATGCTAAATGTAGGCTTAAATCTCCTATGGTAGCTGTCTTTCAGACATGGAGTTCCTATTCCTTCTGGAAGAGAGCATTAAGCTTAAACTCTACTTAGAGCTTTGGAACTTAGATTGGAGTCCATGGAGAGTTTAGTTCCTGACTCTTGGTTTCATGGACTCTTTGAATATATTTACCATGTGATCCAGAGTCCTTCTAAAATCACACATACATTCTATTATTGCCCAGTATTAGAATTAGGGAGGAGTGCTCAAAGACACCAAAGTTTTTAGTAGTATCATTCATGTCTTCCATTTCCGAAAATTCTTTGAGTATTAATAAGAAAAGTCTAAATAAATCTGAATGTTGCTGGTTCAATACCTTTTTAAGCTGTATAACATCACATCAAAATGTGTGTGTGGGGGTTGTTGTTATTTTATGGCACCATGTCTCTTTGGTTATTTGACATCATTTTTTTACTGAAATGCCTTTATGTACCATATTAATACATTTATTTATATAAAGTTTACCATATATAAGAAAATCATACAATTTCTTGGAGAATTTGCAAGGAGGAAAATGTTAATTTTTTGGAAATTTCTTAGAGAAAAATTATTTGTCCTCACCTTTCTTACATAATTTTTTCTCAGAAAGTTAGTTTTAATTTGTGAATATGTAGAATTACAACTGGTTATCAAGGTTATTTTACAGAAGCAATCACTTACCATGAAGAAAAACATAATAGTGATATATAGAAAATCAAGTAAAGTAATAAAAATAACAGTGCAATAATTTACAAGCATGCTCTCTAAATTAGGTCACTGCTATGTTAGTTTTACACTCATTGACAATCATTGGAATAACATTTAAAAACCAGGTATCTTTGTGAGATTGTCTGTATTGAGCACAGGGAGTGCTTGTTCTCATGAAAATTTCTTCAGGTTGTGATTTGATTAGCTTATGATTCTTTTAGTTGCCATGTTCCAAATGCAAGTTAGAGTTATAAATGTATTTTGCATTCATCTGTAATTGATATGGAACTCAACTAACATATCTATATTTTGTTATTTTGGAAATTCCTTGTTCTAATACAAATTGAATAGATATCCTGGAATCCAATGCATCTGAAGGATGACCTATTAATTTATTTGGTACTTGGCACTATAGTTTATTGCCACATCATCCAAATCATGAATTTTAGAGCCAGATTTTGCTTTGGAGACCATCTACTTGATCCGAACCTCTTGTTATATTGACTAAATTGGAGTAGGTATTGTATTAATTTTCTAATAATATATGAAAATTTGTGCTTAAGAAAACACACATTTATGATCTCACATTTTCTGTGGGATAGGAGTCTGGGCATGACTTAGTTGGCTCTTTGCTAAGGGACTCACAAAGCTACAGTAAAGGTGTTGGCTGGGGCTTCAATCTTTCTGTGGCTCAGGGTCCTCTTCCAAGTTCACGCGGTTGTTGGCAGAATTCAGTTCCTTGTATTTGTAGGCCCTCAGCTCATAGAGGCTGCCCATAGTTCCCTGCCATGTGGCTTTCTCCACATCAAAGAAATTTGCTTTTTCAAGGCCAGAAGGGATAGAAGGAGAACAAGTCTATTCCAAATGGCTAAGTCAGAGTCTTATACAATGTAACATAATTAGGGGAGAAACATCCTATCACCTTTGTCATATTTGACCTGTTAAGAAGTGAGTCACAGGTCTACCCATACTCAAATGGAGAGATTATAGGGCATTACTCATTGGATATAACCTTTGGGTATGTCTTTTTCAGTCTTCCTTCTGATCCCCAAAGATTCATATCCCTCCTAATATTCACCATGTTCCAGGTTTCCTAGAGTTTCATACCATTTCAACATCTGCTCAATATGCACGATCTCATCATATAAACCAGGTACAGATGCAGATGAGGCTTTAGGACATAATCCATTAAGTACTGCTCCTGTAGCAAAATCTCTCCATCTGTGACCTGTGAAACTAAAGAGGCAAAATAATTGCCCCCAACAAACCTGACATACAATGGTGGAACAGGTCTAGGAAAAAAAGCACATTCTAAATTCCAGTTCAAAAGGGGGCAAATGGGAGGTAAAAATGTTGCGAGTCATTGAAGTTCTGAACTCTAACCTGACAAAGACTGGGGGTTTCTTGATTGAGTTTTGAGGCCTCAGAGTAGTTTACAGTGGTCCTAGGCTGTTCCTTGTAGAATCTTGCTCCTACCCTCTAATTCCTTCTTTCTTTTTCATGAAAGGTAGCACACAGAGTTTTGCTGCTGAATAATTTCATCAAATATCTTCTTGTCAGTAGAATTTTGGATACATTTTAATTTTTACTCTTTATGTCCTTTTTAGTGCAGATTGGCAGTGTTTCTGCTTGAACAATTTTCTGAAATGCCTTTTGGATCTTCCATGGGTTTTACTAGCTTTCACTTCATTAGATAAAAGCTGCTTCCACAGATTCTTTTAATATAATCCTTTGTTTATATTGGCCTTCTCTTGAGATGATTCAGGAACAGTACTCCAAAGACTTATGGAGCCCCAAAATTTGATTGATAGGTTCAAGGAGGTATACCCTTAATCTCTTAAAAAACCCCTTTTTGTGACAAAATATTCTGACTTTGAACTTTTGATCTTATAAGGTTTCTGCAAAAGACTGTATAGTCACACTTTTGGCCTTTTCTCTAGAGCATGGTATCTGGAAAATAAATCTCTTAATTTAGCATTTTTTGCCATCTGGAGATGATTTTTCAAAATCATCAACTCCATGTCCCCTTTTGTTTATCAGTTCTTTCTTATAGTTATCTCTCTGCTCTGCCATTTTACTATTGCTTTCTTGAAAGAAACCATTATCTCCTATAGTTTCAGAACTAAGATGCTGAGAACCAAATCCAGAATCACATTTAGCAAATAGCTTAGTTACTACAGAAATTTAGTATCTAACCTCATAGAGTGTCTGTGATAAACTGAGGGCATTGATTAGAAAAGAACAGGATCCTGAAAATTGGAATGGGAACATATTAGGATATCCTGCTGAAACTGGGGACATTAAGCCCCAAATTCTGATGAATGTTTTCTAGCAAAGAGAGCTCTATTATCTCTGAATGAGGAGATTCACTTTACTTTTTCTGAATAAAGTATAATAGCTTCTTCTGAGGTCATTACTTTACACGACATTGCTGATTCTCCTTAGGACCCACTCCCATCACTCTGCTGCTAGACCTATAACTGAACACGAGTTCCAGTGGCTTCCTAAAGGTAGGTACAAAGCATGTGACACATGAGGAAGTGTGCTGCACTCCAAAAAATTCTAAATGATTTTTCCAATTTATACAGATGAAAATCTCAGGAATATGTGTTGAAATAAACATTAAGTAGAAAGGACATAAAGTTGAGTTAGGCTGAATTTATTGATTTGGGCCCACTAAACAGAGATTCAGGATTTAATGTTGCAAATTGGGTGGTTTAAAAATAGTTTGTTTAGTTGGTTGACTCAAACAAAAGTTGGCCTACACTAAATGAAGTTGAAATATCAGAAGTGTTGAGGTATATATACTACAATGGAAGAAATCCAAAGGCTTAGGGAGATTGGAATGTTAGAGAGGATTAATTATTTAAGGACTTCTCACCCAGGGACTAGAGAACACAAGTTTTACCAAGACTGTGAGGAATAAATTTGTGAGGGAGCCCCAGCATCCTTGAAGAGCTCTGTGATTACTCGTCTAAAGGCCAGAAATTACAGTGGTCCCTGCTGCCACTGAATTGGTAAATCTGAATGCAGTGGAGATAATTGGATCCCTGGGTGTCAGGGGTCAAATGCCAGCACTTAGTCACCAAACGCAAGGTGGGCATGGTTACCATAATGGATAGCAGAATCAAACCAGTAATCAAAATAGTGTGACTTGCAGAGACCTATGGTGTTGTCTAGTTGATCAAAGTGTTCCTAGAATTCTTACTTTATCTGTAAAAGTAGAGAAGTTCTAGGACAAGTGAACAAAAGTCCAACTTGAATCATGAAAACAGAGATTCATGGCCTACTTAATTATTTCCTAGACTTGAGCCAGCTTATAGAATTCCTCTTAATAAAGGAGAGGTCAGGTCTCATTAATGAAGGATCCCACTACACTGCCAAAATTTTATACAGTTAATCTTTCTCCCAGACTTCTGTAAAGGGACCTATAGGCTATCACCAGGGTGACTGTACATTGGTAAAAGGAAATAATCAGACTCTTCAAGGATTACTGAACACTGACTCTGAATTGACACTAATCCAGGAGACCTAATATGTCACCATGGTTTACCAGTCAGAGTAGGGGTTTACGGAAGTTATCCTGTGAACTGAGGACAGCTGGGCTCACGATGCAAACCTATCTTGATTTTCTCACTAGTCAAGCAGAAAATCTGGAAGAGTGAAAAGTTATGGAAGGCCATTGAACTGTATTTCTGCTTAAGAAGTGGAAGATAATGAGTGATCTGAGGAAAGACTCTTCGTTCTGGTTCACTCAAGTTGGCATACTTCCTTGCACAATGAGACCTCAGGTATGGACTTGAGTTTGGCCATCAGCTTAGTGTAAGGACAAACATCCAAGACTACATGAAGCTGAACCTCTTATTGTGTGAGTTGACATTTAACATATCTATTCCACCAAAAAGTGAATACAGAGCAGGTTAATTTCAGGTTCTTGTCAATAAAAGTATATACTCCTCCTCATTTCTGGAGGACCAAATTAAGAGACTGCATTTGGAATAGAGACTAGAAAAACTGAAGCCACTTACCCTATGGATACATGAGGAAATAGCATATATTTTCTCTGATAATATTCTGTAATCTTGAATGGCATTACTAAAAGTAGTTACATACCTATTTCTCTTGTAGGTTGTATCATTGTTCTCACTTCCTCACTCCTCTCTCTTCTTCAAGGATGTGGTTTTCTAATCAAGACATTTAATATAACTGAGAATTGCTGCAGCTTTCTGGTGAGCTTTTGAAAACAGCCTGCTTCAGTGTTTCATGGTGAGATCTTCAGTGTTGGTTCCAGTGACTTTCTCAGGTATTTGCTGATTTCTGAAGCTCTTCAGAGAAGGATGTTAAGAAAGATGTCTTTGAAACAGGGCAAAATTCTGGGTAGTTTCAGACAAAAAAATTGAGGTAAGGACCTGCTAAAGAGGAGAGGTATTGTTAAACACTCCAGGTTCTCAGTTGAAAGCCTGGAAGGATGCATTCTAAGAGTAAGAATAAAACAGAAGTAGATAGAGTCATTCAAAATCTTCAAACAAAAATCCAGATAGCTAATTAGATTGACATTATCTTCTCACTGTATCTTTCTTGTTGAACTCCTGCTTCAGAGATTGTAGAAATTTTTCTGCAAAATCCATTACATCTAATCAAAAATTACCAAGGATCCCAAGAACCAAGATCTAAATATAAAATATAGAAAATAAAAACATATCCACAGATAAATCAAGTTTTGAAAGTATCAGACATAGAGTTTAAGATGAAAATAATTGTGATTAATAGGTTCAAAAATATATGATCAGATAATATAATCAGAAAAATAGATTTGTAAAAAGAATTAAAAAGAAATGCCAGTACTGGAACAGTACTAATCAAAGACTACAGCAAACATACTTGTGATTAAGAAAAAAACATCTTTCAATTTGCCTCAGCAAAGGTTATTATAATCAAAAAGAACTGTAAATCTTCTCCAAAGAGGAAAGTTGGGGAAAATGCACCAGGGATTTTAGATTTGGATGTTTTAGTCTTAACAAGGATTAGTCAGAATTTATGAACAAGGCAAGTTGCTGGAAAAATCAATGCTTACATTAAAATATGTAAGTCCATATTGAATTACTATTAATTCAGGTTGTTTGTGGTCTAACCTTATAAATATATTTCTGAACAAACTGGTCTAAAAGGAATTTGACCTCAGATAGTCTGTGATATCATGGTTTAGTTTGATATAGCTTTGAGAGTTTTTTGAGAGTGGTTTTGAAAGTGCAGTCCTTTTTAGCAAATAGTAATTTCTGCTTTAATTCTCAATATGAACAAAATCTTAAAAAAAAAAAACTTTAAAAATCTCTAAAGAAAATCAGGAAAAATAATTATAATAAATAAAAATGATAAATGTTTTTTTATGAATTCTAGGTTTATGGCTTGGCTGCCAGGAAGAATGATCATTTAATTAATTAAAATAGAAAATCCATGGAAAGGTCAAGAGTTAGATTAAAGAGACAATCATTAGTTTTCAAAATGTTAATTTTGATGTTATTAAGGCATATCCAGGGGGTAATTTGAATAAGAAGCCGATTCTTCCTATGTAATATCTGGTATTAGGAAGGTATAGAAAGTAAAATTCATTTAAATGTGTAATGCTTATTTTAGCCAACTGTTTTCTGTTCTTAGTTTTTCAATAAACTATTTTTTGTATGTTATACAGTTACTCTCAGTTATTTCAAAGTAAATTCGAACTGTTTTACTATAAAACTATCCTCAACTTGCTTTATAACTATTGCTTTATTAATAAAACATGCCATAGCAAAGCTTATATAAACACTGTAGCAAAAATGAACTGATCTAGATATGACAGATTCTTCTAGTCATCTTAGATGTTTTAAATAATTCCTAAAATTTGTTTACTTGATTATAAAGTGTCCTATGGGGTTTTGATAATGAAGTAATCTGTAAGACTCGGGATGACATGCTGAGTTATTAAATTAGCCTCTAAAATAAATTTTGAGTATTTCTTAGCTTGTCTTTGGCACATAAGTTTATTTAGCTCAGAAGTACATTCAAGTACATTTTAAATGGTATGATATGTCTTTGAGGATTATAAATTTATGTATAGGATTACATCTCTTTTTTTTTAGAACTTGGAAATCGATATACACTTAAGTTTGACTGACTTGTTAGCTATGTAAAATAAGAGGCAGTATTTCTAAAAATTTTGTGACTAATAATCATGCAGGGTGGAATTCTCTTCAAAATTCATGTTTAATCTTACTTACCTAAGGGTATGGACAGTTCATTTTCATGATTGTGTCATCATGCCCTTTATTTAATCTCCTTTTCTGTTTTGAGTTCTATTTTTTTTTTCTCCTCTTGAGTTTCTGCATATTTTCCTCTATTGTTTATTGTATTTTCTCTTCTTTTTTATTTACCCTATTTCAGTTTCACATCATGAGGTAGCTACAATTTACTGATTGTCCAGTACCTGGAACCATGGGCTAGGGTCACGTTTGAAATATATAAGATAAAGTCTTCAATTTTTATAAACATATGAACATAGTTGTACATAAAGATCATGGGCTTTTCAGCTTCCTCCACATGCTCACAAAGCAGAGTGCAAACAAGTGCAAATATACAAGGTGAAAACCACACTCATGTAGGCCAGGGGCAACAAGAAAAAGAGTGTAATAGTTAGAAACATCTGATTAAAAAAAAAATCTTGGATAAATTTGAAAGGGAGCTGGCTCTTAAAGAAAGAGATAGAAGAATATCAAGTGGGCAAAAGTCACATGCACAGTGGTGTCTAGCACTGTCTCACAAATACCATCTGTTTGTTGAATTAGTCTCAGGTGGCAACGAGCAAGTGATAAGTAGGCAAAATCAGTCAAGTGAACCTGGTTGGAGCAGGGAGTCTACAATGGGAAAACAAATATTAAAAGGTAAGGTGAGGGAATTTGGAGACAATTCCAAAATCTTAGAAAGATCTGTATGCATTTTGTGTTATTACAGAATCAAATTTGGAATACGATAAAAGTACTATTTCAAATAGTTTTAGACGTCTTGAAAGTAGTGATTCTTGTGGTAATCTATACCTAAAATATTGTACTTTTGATGGAAAAGTACTATGAAACCAGATAACAACAATTTTATACTTGCATTAGAAAGGTATTTGTATAGGTAGTAGGCTAGCTAACAGGTGCAAAAGAAGTTGAATTAAAAATAATTCCAATTAGCTGCTATCATTGTCAAGAATGGGCACAAAGTTACATTTAAACGAAGTAGGACAAACAATAATCACATGAGTGTAACCCTATTATATGGTGTTATTTAAAAAAATGTAAGATTAATTCTGTTTTCCTATTTCTGTAATGTATTCAAGCATTAAAATAATTACACAAGTACTACATGAAATGTAGTGATTAAGAAAATTCAGGCCCATACCTGTTGTGTTCATATCCTTTTGAAATACTAGTTTTTCGGACATCAGATGCATTACTTAACCTCTCTGCCCCTCAGTTCCTTTACATATTAAAGGGAGGTAATTGCAGATGTCTGATAGTATTTTTATGAAAATTAAATGAGTTAACATTTGGAATTTGGAAATGCTTGTCAATTAGTAATCCACCTCTAAATGTTAGCTATTATTGCTGTTGATACTGTTGCTATTAGATAAGATTCAAGTAATACCTAAAATATAAAGTAAAACACAAAATTTACTCTTTACTGATATGGAATCGCCTCATTCTCCTTTCCAGAGTGGAGAAGAGTTTTATTTTCTTTGTATACTTTTATTGTGAATTTACCTGAAAATATGTGTTTATGCATGTTTATTTAACCTTTTAATGTAAATTGAGGTCATACTCTGTGTTTAGTTCTGTATTCTTTTCATACATCATTATGGTATGCCTGAACATTCCGTGTTAGCAATAAAACTTAAAATAGCTTCAAATATCTACTCAGTAATTCATAATGTTCATGTACAATGATTTATTTAATCAGTTTCCTTCAGCTGGTATTTAGGATATTTTCTTTTTTTTTTTTTCCATTATGAACAATGTTGCAAAGGGCATTCTTTTGCAAACAACTTAGTATACATATGATAGTAAAAACTGTTAATCAAGCAGTGCAAGAACCAACTCATCACCATGTGTAAAATAGATAGCTGGTTGGAACCTGCTTTTATAGCACAGGGAGCTCAGCTCAGTGCTCTGTGACAACCTAGATGGCTGGGATGAGGTGGGGGTGGGAGAGAGGCCCAAGACGGAGGGGATATATGTATACATATAGCTGATTCACTTCACTGTACAGTAGAAACTAACACAACATTGTAAAGCAATTTTACTCCAATAAAAAAAAAAAAAAGAGCCTACTAATCGGAATAGCTGCTTGATGAATTTGCTATAGTAAGAGACAAGCAAACAAAAAGTAGCATCTAACAAAATAGATAAATATAAATTCTGATAAGTTTTTCCATGGACTAATTCTAAGAAGTGAAATTAGTTGTTTAAAAGAAGTGACCTTTAAAATTTTAAAGGTATCATCAAATCTGTCCTTCTATAAGGATTTTATTTAAAAAAACTTTAAATTAATCTAAGTTAACGTTTATAGACACTGATATTATAGTGATGACAGAGTAGTAAGAAGTCATGAGTATTAAAAGAGTAACTGAATAATTTATAAAATAGCAATGTTGCAGAATCAATTAATGGCATTCCTTACTGAGTTAATGGTGGCAAAATTAAATGAAATGTTTAATATCTATTAAAATGCCTAATATATGTATGTATTTCATAGAGCACTTGATTGTCTCAAAATCACAACTCACGATTTTTAGTTTTATATTAGAATCAGTGATCAAATAACTGCTAGAGTATGTAGTCAACAAATAGTGGCCAGTAAGACTTTAACTCTTTGTATGTTAGAGCTAAACTTTAAGCCAACAGGATAGTAAGTTTTTCAGAGGAATTTTATATCTCTGTGTATATTAGTCAAACAAATTCAGCAGCTGAATTCTGCAATGGCCAGAGCTAAGTAATGGTTTTTCAGTTTGAATGTGATTTGAATCAACTTTTGACAAATATTGACTAAACTTACTTTATGTCCCTGGTACCATGCTAGATCCTGTGGATTCAAAGGTGAGTAAGATACAGTGACTTCCCTCAAGGAACTTAAAATCTACAGAGCTAGACATATTAAATAGAGGTCAATGCAAAATACTGTTCAGGGGAGGAGCTTCAAGATGGCAGAAGAGTAAGATGTGGAGATCACCTTCCTCCCCACAGATACATCAGAAATATATCTACAGGTGGAACAACTCCTACAGAACACCTACTGAACGCTGGCAGAAGACCTCAGACCTCCCAAAAGGCAAGAAACTCCCCAAGTCCATGGGTAGGGCAAAAAAAAAAGGAAAAAAGGAAAAAAACAGAGACCAAAGAATAGGGACAGGACCTGCACCAGTGGGAGGGAGCTGTGAAGGAGGAAATGTTTCCACACACTAGAAGCCCCTTCCTGGGTGGAGACTGTGGGTGGTGGAGGGTGGAAGCTTCAGAGCCACGGAGGACAGTGCAGCAACAGGGGTGCAGAGGGCAAAGTGGAAAGATTCCCACAAAGAGGATCGGTGCCAACCAACACTCACCAGCCCAAGAGGCTTGTCTGCTCACCCACCAGGGTGGGAGGGGGCTGAGAGCTGAGGCTCGGGCTGTGGAGGTAGGATCCCAGGGAGAGGACTGGCGTCGGCTGCATGAACACAGCCTGAAGGGGCCTAGTGCGTCACAGCTAGCCAGGAGGGAGTCTGGGAAAAAGTCTGGAGCTACTGAAGAGGCAAGAGACTTTTTCTTGCCACTTTGTTTCCTGGTGCACGAGGAGATGGGATTAAGAGCCCCGGTTAAAAGAGCTCCAGAGACGGGCGTGAACTGCGGCTATCAGCGCGGACCCCAGAGACGGGCATGGGACGCTAAGGCTGCTGCTGCTTCACACCAAGAAGCCTGTGTGAAAGCACAGGTCACTATCCCCACCTCCCCTCCGGGGAGCCTGTGCAGCCTGCCACTGCCAGGGTCCCATGATCCAGGGACAATTTCCCCGGGAGAATGCATGGCATGCCTCAGGCTGGTGCAACGTCACGCCGGCCTCTGCTGCTGCAGGCTCGCCCCGCATTCTGTACCCCTCCATCCCCCCGGCCTGAGGGAACCAGAGCCCCCGAATCAGCTGCTCATTTAACCCCGTCCTGTCTGAGCAAAGAACAGACGTCCTAGGCGACGTACACACAGAGGCAGGTCCAAATCCAAAGCTGAACCCCGGAAGCTGTGAGAACAAAGAAGAGAAAGGGAAATCTCTCCCAGCAGCCTCAGGAGCAGTGGATTAAATCTCCACAGTCAACTTGATGTACGCTGCATCTGTGGAATACCTGAATAGACAACAAATCATCCCAAATTGAGGGGGTGGACTTTGGGAGCAATGATATATATATTTCCATTTTTCTCTTCTTGTGAGTGTGTATGTACATGCTTCTGTGTGTGATTTTGTCTGTATAGCTTTGCTTTTACCACTTGTCCTAGGGTTCTGTCTGTCCTTTTTCTTTTTTTTTTTTTAATTACTTAAAAATTTTTTTTCTTATTAATTATATTTTATTTTAATAACTATTTTATTTTTATTTTATTTATTTTATTTTATCTTCTTTCTTTCTTTCTTTCTTTTTTTTCTCCCTTTTTTTCTGAGCTGTGTGGAGGACAGGCTCTTGGCGCTCCAGGCATCAGGGCTGTGTCACTGAAGTGGGAGGGCCAAGTTCAGGACACTGGTCCACAAGAGACCTCCCAGTTCCACGTAATATCAGACAGTGAAAATCTCCCAGAGATCTCCATCTCAATGCCAAGACCCAGCTCCACTTAACGACCAGCAAGCTACAGTGCAGGACACCCTATGCCAACAACTAGCAAGACAGGAACACAACACCATCCATTAGCACAGAGGCTGCCTAAAATCATAATAAGGCCACAGAAACCCCAAAACACCACCAGACATGGACCTCCCCACAAGAAAGACAAGATCCAGCCTCATTGACCAGAACACAGGCACAAGTCCCCTCCACCAGGAAGCCTACACAATCCACTGAACCAACCGTAGCCACTGGGGACAGACACCAAAAGCAATGGAAAATACGAACATGAAGCCTGTGAAAAGGAGACACCAAACACAGTAAGTTAAGCAAAATGAGAAGACAGAGAAACACACAGCAGATGAAGGAGGAAGGCAAAAACCCACCAGGCCTAAAAAATGAAGAGGAAATAGGCAGTCTACCAGAAAAAGAATTCAGAATAATGATAGTAAAGATGATCCACAATCTTGGAAATTGAGTGGAGAAAATACAAGAAACATTTAACAAGGACCTAGAAAAACTAAAGAGCAAACAAACAGTGATGAACAACACAATAAATGAAATTAAAAATTCTCAGGCTTCCCTGGTGGCGCAGTGGTTGAGAGTCCGCCTGCCAATGCAGGGGACACGGGTTCATGCCCCAGTCCAGGAAAATCCCACATGCCACGGAGTGTCTAGGCCCGTGAGCCATGGCCACTGAGCCTGTGCACCCAGAGCCTGTGCTCTACAACAGGAGAAGCCACAACAGTGAGAGGCCCATGTACTGAAAATAAAATAAAAAAAATCTCTAGAAGGGACCAATAGCAGAATAACTGAAGCAGAAGAATGGATAAGTGACCTGGAAGATAAAATAGTGGAAATAACTACTGCAGAGCAGAAAAAAGAAAAAAGAATGAAAAGAATTGAGGACAGTCTCAGAGACCTCTGGGACAACATTAAACGCACCAAAAAAGGAGTTCCAGAAGAATAAGAGAAAAAGAAAGGAACTGAAAGAATATTTGAAGAGATTATAGCTGAAAACTTCCCTAATATGGGAAATGAAATAGTTAATCAAGTCGAGGAAGCAGAGAGTCCCACACAGGATAAATCCAAGGAGAAACACATCAAGACACGTATTAATCAAACTACCAAAAATTAAATACAAAGAACAATTATTAAAAGCAGCAAGGGAAAAACAACAAATAACACATAAGGGAATCCCCATAAAGTTAACAGTTGAACTTTCAGCAGAAACTCTGCAAGGCAGAAGGGAGTGGCAGGACATATTTAAAGTTATGAAGGACAAAAACCTACAATCAAGATTACTGTACCCAGCAAGGATCTCATTCAGATTCAATGGAGAAATTAAAACATTTACAGACAAGCAAAAGCTAAGAGACTTCAGCACCACCGAACCAGCTCTACAACAAATACTAAAGGAATTTCTCTAGGCAGGAAACACAAGAGAAGGAAAAGACCTACAATAACAAACCCAAAACAACTGAGAAAATGGTAATAGGAACATACATATTGATAATTACGTTAAGTGCAAATGGATTAAGTGTTCCAACCAAAAGACATAGACTGGCTGAATGGTTACAAAAACAAGGCCCACATATATGCTGTCCACAAGAGACCCACTTCAGACCCAGGGACACATACAGACTGAAAGTGAGGGGATGGAAAAAGATATTCCATGCTCATGGAAATCAAAAGAAAGCTGGAGTAGCAATTCTCATATCAGACAAAATAGACTTTAAAACAAAGACTTACAAGAGACAAAAAAGGACACTACATAATGGTCAAAGGATCAATCCAAGAAGAAGATATAACAATTGTAAATATTTATGCCCCCAACATAGGAGTACCTCAATACATAAGGCAAATACTAACAGCCAGCCATGAAAGGGGAAATCGACAGTAACACAATCATAGTAGGGCACTTTAACACCCCACTTTCACCCATGGACAGATCATCCAAAATGAAAATAAATAAGGAAACACAAGCTTTAAATGATACATTAAACAAGATGGACTTAATTGATATTTATAGGACATTCCATCCAAAAACAACAGAATACACATTCTTCTCAAGTGCTCATGGAATATTCTCCAGGATAGATCATATCTTAGGTCACAAGCCAAGCCTTGGTAAATTTAAGAAAATTGAAATAGTATCGAGTATCTTTTCCAACCACAATTCTATGAGACTAGATATCAATTACAGGAAAAAAATCTGTAAGAAATAGAAACACATGGAGGCTAAACAACACACTACTTAATAAACAAGAGATCACTGAAGAAATCAAAGAGGAAATCAAAAAATACCTAGAAAAGAATGACAATGAAAATATGATGACCCAAAACCTATAGGATGCAGCCAAAGCAGTTCTAAGAGGGACGTTTATAGCAACACAATCCTACCTTAAGAAACAAGAAACATCTCAAATAAACAACCTAACCTTATAGGTACAGCAATTAGAGAAAGAAGAACAAAAAAACCCCAAAGTTGGCAGAAGGAAAGAAATCATAAAGATCAGATCAGAAATGAATGAAAAAGAAATGAAGGAAATGATAACAAAGATCAATAAAACTAAAAGCTGGTTCTTTGAGAAGGTAAAATTGATAAACCATTAGCCAGACTTATCAAGAAAAAAAGAGAGAAGACTCAAATCAACAGAATTAGAAACAAAAAAGGAGAAGTAACAACTGACACTGCAGAAATACAAAGAATCATGAGAGATTACTAAAAGCAACTATATGCCAATAAAATGGACAACCTGGAAGAAATGGACAAATTCTTAGAAATGCACAGCTTGCCGAGACTGAACCAGGAAGAAATAGAAAATTTGAACAGACCAACCACAAGCACTGAAATTGAAATTGGGATTCAAAATCTTCCAACAAAGAAAATCCCAGGACCAGATGACTTCACAGGCGAATTCTATCAAACATTTATAGAAGAGCTAACACTATCCTTCTCAAACTCTTCCAAAGTATAGCAGAGGGAGGAACACTCCCAAACTCATGCTACGAGGCCACCATCACTCTGATACCAAAACCAGACAAAGATGTCCCAAAGAAAGAAAACTACAAGCCAATATCACTGATGAACATAGATACAAAAATCCTCAACAAAATAGTAGCAAACAGAATCCAACAGCACATTAAAAGGATCATACACTATGATCAAGTGGTGTTTATCCCAGGAATGCAAGGATTCTTCAATATACGCAAATCAATAAATGTGATACACCATATTAATAAGTTGAAGGAGAAAAATCATATGATCATCTCAATAGATGCAGAGAAAGCTTTCAAGAATATTCAACACCCATTTATGATAAAAACCCTCCAGAAAGTGTGCATAGAGGGAACTTTCCTCAACATAAAAAAGGCCATATATGACAAGCCTACAGTCAACATCATCCTCAATGGTGATAAACTGAAACCATTTCCAATAAAATCAGGAACAATACAAGGTTGTCCACTATCATCACTATTATTCAACATAGTTTTGGAAGTTTTCACCACAGCAATCAGAGAAGAGAAAGAAATAAAAGGAATCCAAATTGGAAAAGAAGAAGTTAAGCTGTCACTGTTTGCAGATGACATGATATTATACATAGAGAATCCTAAAGATGCTACCAGAAAACTACTAGAACTAATTAATGAATTTGGCAAAGTAGCAGGATACAAATTTAATGCACAGAAATCTCTTGCATTCCTATACACTAATGATGAAAAATCAGAAAGTGAATTTAAGAAAACACTCCTATTTACCATTGCAACAAAAAGAATAAAATACCTAGGAATAAACCTACCTAAGGAGACAAAAGACCTGTATGCAGAAAATTATAAGACACTGATGAAAGAAATTAAAGATGATATAAATAGATGGAGAGATATACCATGTTCTTGGATTGGAAGAATCAACATTGTGAAAATGACTCTAATACCCAAAGCAATCTACAGATTCAATGCAATCTCTATGAAACTACCACTGGCATTTTTCACAGAACTAGAGCAAAAAATTTCACAATTTGTATGGAAACACAAAAGATGCCGAATAGCCAAAGAAATCTGGAGAAAGAAAAATGGAGCTGGAAGAATCAGGCTCCCTGACTTCAGACTATGCTACAAAGCTACAGTAATGAAGACAGTATGGTACTGGCACAAAAAGATAAATATAGATCAATGGAACAGGATAGAAAGTCCAGAGATAAACCCACGCACATATGGTCACCTCATATTTGGTAAAGGAGGCAAGGGTATACAGTGGAGAAAAGACAGCCTCTTCAATAAGTGGTGCTGGGAAAACTTGATAGCTACATGTAAAAGAATGAAATTAGAACACTCCCTAACACAATTCACCAAAATAAACTCAAAATGGATTAAAAAACTAAATGTAAGGCCAGACACCATCAAACTCTTAGAGGAAAACAAAGGCAGAACACTCTATGACATAAATCACAACAAGACCCTTTCTGAACCCACCTCCTAGAGAAATGGAAATAAAAACAAAAATAAACAAATGGGACCTAATGAAACTTAAAAGCTTTTGCACAGCAAAGGAAATAAGATGAAAAGATAACACTCAGAATGGGAGAAAATATTTGGAAATGAAGCAACTGACAAAGGATTAATCTCCAAAACATACAAGCAACACATGCAACTCAATATCAAAAAAACAAACAACCCAATCCAAAAATGGGCACAAGACTAAATAGACATTTCTCCAAAGAAGATATACAGATTGCCAACAAACACATGAAAGAATGCTCAACATCACTAATCATTAGAGAAATGCAAATCAAAACTACAATGAGATATCATCTCACACTGGTCAGAATGGACATTATCAAAAAATCTACAAACAATAAATGCTGGAGAGGGTGTGGAGAAAAGGGAACTCTCTTGCACTGTTGGTGGGAATGTAAATTAATACAGCCACTATGGAGAACAGTATGGAGGTTCCTTAAAAAACTCAAAATAGAACTACCATATGACCTAGCACTCCCACTACTGGGCATATACCCTGAGAAAACCATAATTCAAGAAGAGTCATATACCAAAATGTTCATTGCAGCTCTATTTACAATAGCCAGGACACGGAAGCAACCTAAGCCTCTATCAGCAGATGAATAGATAAAGAAGATGTGGCCCATATATACAATGGAATATTACTCAAACAAAAAAGGAACAAAACTGAGTTATTTGTAGTGAGGTGGATGGACCTAGAGATGGTCATACAGAGTGAAGTCAGAAAGAGAAAAACAAATATCATGTGCTAACACATATATATGGAATATAAAAAAAAAAAAACAACAAAGGGCAGAAGACCCTAGGGGCAAGATGGGAATAAAGATTCAGAACTACTGCAGAATGGACTTGAGGACACGGTGGGGGGGGGAGTGTAAGCTGGGACAAAGTGAGAGAGTAGCATGGACATATATACAGTACCAAACATAAAATAGATAGCTAGTGGGAAGCAGCTGCATAGCACAGGGAGATCAGCTCGGTGCTTTTTGACCACCTAGGAGGGTTGGATAGGGAGGGTGGGAGGCAGAGAGATACTAGAGGGAAGAGATATAGGGACATATGTATATGTATAACTGATTCACTTTGTTATAAAGCAGAAACTAACACACCATTGTAAAGCAATTATATTCTAATAAAGACGTTAAAAAAAATACTGTTGGGAGTAACTATATAAGAAGCACCTAAACAAATATTAGGTGGAAAGTGTGCAAGTGTTACAGAATGTTTTCTGAAAGAAGTAATTGCTTTTTAGAGTTTTAGAGGGAGATGGGGACTAAGGCAGTTGAAGATGCAAGGAAGAGACTGTCTAGCCCTGGGTCTTACAAACACCAAGTGTTGGTTCAATTTTGTAGGTGTGAATTAGCAAGTTATATATTGCTAAGATCATAAAAGTTAATTTTGCTGGAGAAGAGATCTTGCAAGTAGAAAATCTGGAAATAAGGTGCTGAGGTTAAAACTCAAAGTTGTAAGAGAGCATGGTTTGGTCAGAGAGCTGGCGTTTTTGTTGCTAGTAGCAAACAAGTGGAGTACAGATTATGAAATGGGGATTGGTAGGAGATGAAACCTAATGCCCAAATATGGAGTGGGATTAGTGTAATTTTAAAATTATATCTTGTGGGAGACTGTGGTAAATTATTACAAAGATGGCCAGAAAAAATCTTTCCGTATATGTTTGCATGACATTTTGTAAACTGACATTGCCATACATCCCATCAAAATGTGATATTTATTTTCTGTGAATCTGGTACGGCCTTGTGAATTGCTCTGATCAACAGAACATGGCAGAGGTGATTTAGTGTGGCTGCCAGGTCCAGACCTCAAGAAGCCTTGAACCTTTTGCTTTCCTTCTCCTACTGTCCTGAGGTTGCCACCTAAAGAAGCCTTATCTATCAAATTGTAAGCTAATTGGCTACTGGACAGAGAAGTGCAGCCAAAAGTCAGAACCAAATACAAGATATGTGCATGAGGCCATCTTAGATCACCCAGTTCCACTGAAGCCACCAGAGAACTGTAGCCATATGCATGACTAGGAGAGACCAATAAAAGAACAATCCAGAGGAGTCTGGCCCAAATTGCTGACCCACAGATTTGTGAGGAAATAATATGGTTCTTATTTTAAGCTAACACATTTTTGTATAGTTTCTAAGACATATATGGTGAGACATTACAAGGCTTTTAAGAAAGAGTGGAACAGGGAGATGATCAACTTCACTCTTAGAATATCAATCTGGCTGCTTGTGGAGAATGGCTTAGAGTTAGGTCGTGAATGAAGATGGTTGCACAGCTGTTGCTATAACCTATAAAAAATGATGAAAATTTGTACTAAAATATTAGTAGTGAAAATAAGTGGACAGATTTTAGACATAATAAATAGTTGGATTGGACGAACAGTAATGATTGATGGGGAAGCTGATGCAGAGCAGTATGAGTAATGGAGCAATGAAGGATAGTGCTTAATTTGTAGTTGGGATTCTAAATGGATTCTTGGGCAGTCACTGAGGTAGGGAACATAAGTAGCCATTTTTGTAGAGGGAGTGTTGAGGATATTGTTAGTGTTGACTCTTTTAGACTATTTTCTTTCATGAAATAAGAAGCAATATATTTTTTCTATGGTATACTCACAGTGATAATGAAAGGCTGGGTCCAATGTTCTGGAACAGAAAGAAGAAATTTGGCTTCGAGAAAGTTACAAATGGGTTGCAGATGAGATCATTCAAAGCAAGAGCATAGTATGAGTAGAGGAAGGGACTCAAAGGCTCAAAATATAAATCTAGGGGCTTACAGGAAGAGTTGAAGATTTAACCAGTGATATCTGAGAACAGATCTTTCTAATAGTTCTGCTGTTGTTTTCCAGCTTTGAGGATACTATCTAACTATCTCTTCAATATTTAGTCATACCAATTCTTCTGTACTCTAAGATGAATGTGATACAGAGTCCTTCACCCAAATTATAGTTTCATAAACCAACATTTGTTTGCCACATAATTATTGAACACCTACTACTGTGTTTTCAGGAACTTTTCTAGGCTCTATGGATACAATGCTACATGAAATAAACAAAAGTTTTGCTCTCATGGAGTTTAGTAAATACATTATAAACAAAATGTAAATAATTTGGGGGAGTGCTAAGTTCTATACATGAGAATAAAGCAGGATGAATAGGTACAGAATAATGGGAAAAAGGTGCCATTTATATCAATCATGTGAAAGTTACCTTCTACAGACCTGAAGAAATAAATATGGAGAAAACATGCCAATATTGGAGAGAGAACTCTGCAGGTTGAAGAGAAGAGTACATAAAAATTTCTTGAAATGGACATGAGTTTGGTATGCTTAAGAAACAGAAAGAAGGCTATAGTGTTTTAGTCACTTTACAGAAAGAGCTTAGTTGGTGGAAAATGTGGGACTTTATAGATATCAAAAAGAATTTTGGATTTCAGTAAAACTATTATGGAAAGCCAGTGGAGAGGCTGAGACAAGACAATGACAACATTTGATTCATATTTTTAAGGGATTCTTCAGCCTATCTTATGGAAAATAGCTTTGACTGGGTAACAGTGCAAGCAAAGAGAACAGTTACATGACTTATAGAAAGAAAGGGTAGAATAAGTGGTTAGTCTAAAAATATATTTAAAAGTTAAGATGTTAGTTTTCTATTACTGCTTTAAAAAATTGCAAACAGTGATTTAAAACAACACAAATCTATAATCTCACAGGTGTGGGTCAGATGTTTGACATGAGTCTCATTGGGCTACAATCAATATGTCAACAGAGGTGAGTTCGTTACTGGAGACTCTAGAATCTACTTCCATGCCCAGGCAGGTTATTGGCAGAATTCAATTCATTGTGGGTGTAGGACTCAGATTCTGATTTTCTTGCTGTCTGTCTGCCAGGCATTGTTCTTAGCTGCTAGAGACACCCTGCATTCTTTTGGGCCTAGCTCCCTTTGTCTTCAAAGCCAGCAAAGATGGGTTGAGTTCTTCTCATGCCTTTTTGTTTTCCTTTCACTTTTGCCACATATCTCTCTCTGACACTTGTGCCTTTCTCCTCTGGTTTTAAGGGCCTATAGCTTATATTGGGCCAAAGATAATCCAAGATAGTCTCATTTTAAGGTTCACTGATTAACAACTTTAATTCCATCTTAAAAGTCCTTTTGCTATGTAAAGTAACTCATTTAAGTATTTATAGTAGTAACACCAATGGGTGAAGGTCATGGAGCCAAAATGTCCTGTCTATCACATTCGATCTGACTGGCAACTACTTGCAGATATTTGAACTTTTTTTAACCTATAAAAATGGTAATTTTATGCAGTTTGATCTAATATTATTATATAACAATATTCAGAATATTTTTATGATCAATCTTTCTGAATACATATATATAATAAAGCCTCAACTTTTATTGATAGTAATAAGAAAAAGAAGTACTAGCAAAGAACCATAGTTTATATATATATATATATATATATATAAAATTGCTTTATAAATCCATTTAATTTTCAGAACAACCCTATGAAGTCAGTACTATTGTTTCCCTTGCTTAAATATTTTTGTCTATATGGAACAATAATATTCTCACTCAATTTTTTTCTTTTTTTCAAGTAGTATATGTAATACACTCTCAATTATTCCTGGACCAACACAAAATACACTTCTTTCACACCTACATCTGCACTCCCACACATATCTCCTAGACAAGATTACATGTTTATTAACATTTTGCCCCTCCATCCACAGTGTAGCAATATGACCATGAAACAGCTGCCCAGTCAGATCCTACATTTCTCAGCCTGTGCATATTGGTGGGTCAGATGATGAGTTATTGCTAATAAGATGCAAGATGTTGTGAAATGAAATATTTCTAGGCTAAGTGTATGTGTGCTTTCACCTTGTTCTCTTTTTTGGCAGATTGCTTATTTTGACAGTGGTGGAGGAGCTATGACATGGAAGGAATCTGTTTCCCCCAATTGCCTTGTGGGGTAAAAGCAACTGCTGGCCAGGAACATCAGAGAGAAATAACCTTCCATTGATATTTTCTTCACTGCAGAAGCTAGGGCTACACTAACACAGCAGTTGATTATTTAAAGGAATGGTCTCTGAAAAAAAAAATAACCTAAAGTAAGTGGCATTGTCATTGGCTAGGTCGTTGGGAGGCAGGCAACCAGAAATAGGCGGTCCTGCCTGGGATGATGTAGACCTATTGCCTCCATTACCTTGGAAGGCAAAACTGGTACCTACTGAGACTGTCTCTCTCTAGTGGTGATGGGAAAGCCAACATGTTAGCGTGCATTGTTTGGTCTTTACTGCTGATAACAAGTTATTATATGGAATAGATCAACTCATATGGCAATTGTTCACTTTGCTAGAAAAGATTGAAAGGAAATAGAGTACAGAATTTTAAGGTCTCAGGTTTTCCAATCTTAAGGGTCTCTTTGCATATAATAGCAAGAAAGAATACTGTAATAGTTGTAAACCATAAGATCCACTAAAATGTATCCATTTAAAAAAGGGATCCAGCTTTGAGGCAAAGATGATAAGGTGTAATCTTTCTACGAAACCCTACTGTTTAATATACCTACAATTTGAAAAAGAGAGGGTCATGAAGAAAAGAAGCCAAGTAAGTTAGTAAATAAGTAAGTAAAAAAGTCAGACATTAGTATTATGTCTGGAGAAGAATTATAGGTGCTTAGTGACGCATGAAATGGCCTTTTCCTTCTGCCATTCTTTTATTATTTTTGAACATAGTAATTTTAGGATTTATGTAAGTGATAAAACATCTCTTTATATCACATGCCTATAAAATAGCAGTGCAACTACTCAGCACCATATTCAAAAATTATGACATGGTATAAACTTTCTAAAATAATTTCTACTTTATTCAGAGTCAATCCCTAATCATCTAATAATGATTTGGTTTTTAGAGGCTCTTAACTGGACAATTCTGACATCTTCTCTTTAAATTTTGATAGAATATCTAAGAATTAGATAATCTGGAGTGTATAACATTATTACCATAAAGGATGGGAATGCCAGGTTCAGCAATCTGACCTCTCATATAGCTGACTCTGTTATTGTACTCTATCGTATACCTAGAACAAGCCGACCAAAAGTTAGCTGTGTATACCAAAGTTGATTGGAAAAATACATTCATAAAATCTGTCTAACACTAATTCACTGAAAATCACATGCAAATTTTGTAACCTCCCCAAAATAAACACAGTATACAATTTGGAGTCGTTTTGAACTATACAATGGACTTCTGATTTATAAGACGTGTATCATGAGAAGAATAGTACTGTCCTCCAAATTGTCGTTATTTGTTCCCAAACTCAGATCTGGTTAAAATTAATGTTAAACAGGAACTGTCACTGTAGAAAGAACCCTCAGTAATATAATCAGCAGAAAATGATGAAAACATAATCACAAAGTATATAGCCAGAGGAAAAAGATGTGACAAAGCTGACAAGGAAGTGGAATCCAATGTAATTCTTCTCCGTGAGTGGCTTACTTCCAGACAGATAACAACCAAGGAATAGCAATGTTACCACCTCCCTTGAGCAATATCATTGTCTTGTGAGTAATAAGAATGACAGACATTGACTGTATTCACAGATACATGAGGCTGTAGCATCTGCTATGTGTTTTGAAAGGACATAAATGTGTAACTGACAGCATATGAACACTATATATTTGAAGTGTGGGGCAAAGGAAGACAAGCTTGATAATATATTTGCCCAGACACTTTCATGGATAAAAGTGAGTAAAATCAAATAAGACAAATAGCATGATAAGTTACTGGGGAATAGTTATTTAAAACTCTTTTCCTTGGGCCCATGCACAAACTTCCATAATCATGAATATTATCTAAAATGCATAGGCAATATTAAATGATTAGAGAATGATTTGTTCCTGGAGACATAAGGAAGATATATAATTGCACTAAACATGAATTAGGAGATCAGTTTCCATAAGTTACACAAGTGTACTATTTTCTACAATAAATTTACTGTTCTCATGTCTTATGCAAAAATAGAGGTACAAAATAGAGGTAGAGAGAATGAGAAAATTTTTAGAAAGTAGAAAGCCATAAAGATTCTTTGAATTTTACACTTTTTTAGAAATAAAGTTCAAGAAGAATGCTTGAGTGCTTTGTAAAAGCTTTAAAAATTAGATTTAATTGCAATAATTAATTGGTGAATTGATATAGCTGCTTTGAAAATAGTAATTTTTTTTCTAAAATAAAACCTTCATGCCACAATAATGTGTGTGTTTGTGTGTGTGTGTGTGCGTGTGTGTAATTGTAATCATGGCACCCGACATATAACTTATTGTTAAATCTATTAACATAGTCAAAAGTTAATTCAACAATTGATTTATTACTTCATATTTAGACCTGATCTAACTTATTAGAATCTTCATGTGAGTGTCTGTTTGCTGTCACTAATAAAAAGCAAAGTAGTTACAAGTCTGAGTTTTAGTGTCAGGTAGCTCTAGGTACAAATTCAGGCTGATCTTAAACTCATTTTGTTTTACTGGACAAGCTAGTTAAGTTTGAATAGATGCATCCTCATCTATGAAATGTCTCTAGTAATACTTATTTAGAAAACACATTGTGAGGATTAAACAAAATAATTTAAGATAAAATCCTTAGCATGTTTCCTGTCATACAATTTACACTTCAAAGAATATGTTTTGAAAATGTATATAAAAGGTGAAGATTCTTCTGCTGTGGTAGATGAAATTTTGTCTCCCATGACCTTCACTGCCAGATGTTATGCATGTGAATATATCTTCCACTGGAAAAGAGACTTTGTAGACAAAATTAAGGTTACTACTGTACTTCTGACTTATAAAACTGTGAAATAATAAATTTATGTTTTTTTTAAACCACTAAATTTGTGGTAATTTGTTCCAACAATAATAGCAAGCTAAAACAGCTGCACTTACATGCATACCTATGTGTGTACAGATATATAATCCCATAAATATGTTTTTGTTTAATTCAAGTACATAATAAATGGTATCCTAGAGGACTGAAAAAGCTAATTCCTCTTTAATTATTTCTCTCAGAGAGTATATTGCATATTAGAATGTGATTTAATTTAAATATTTGAGGCTACCTACAGTTTCATTGTTCATTAGGGTAACTGACTTCACATCTTCTGATGCTCATTTTGCTCCAGAGATGGTGACTTTGCATTACTCATGATTGTCTGCATTTATCTACCTTATGAGAATTTCAGTAGCTCTGATGGTGCGTGTGCATGCATGTGTGTGTGTGTGTGTGTGCGAGTGTGTGCGTGCCTGTCTGTAGTTTAATACTCTTCTCTGTTTAACTGTAGAGATTACTTTGGAAACAGAATGAATGAAACCATTTTATAAACCTCTCCACTTACAGTGACTACCAACTAAATTTGTGAAGTAGGAACCCAAGCTGAATTTTAAGTATATTCTTAGTAATTTGAGAATGTTCACTGATATCATATTACACATAGAGAAGTAGTGAAGTAATAGAAAGAGAAAATGACAGTTTTCAAATAAGGTGTCATGGCTGAATTACCAAAAAATGTAGAGAGCTGTTATAGCACATGGGGGATGGTTAGCAGAGGATATATATAGAAAGTTTCAGAAAGGTTGCAAATAGATAAATATAAATAAAACTTTAAAATGTATTTTATTCTAAAATTAGTGACTTTATTAACCAAAGAATACATTTCAAATTTTATTACTTTTTGTTTTATTAGTTAATTTAATTATGAGGTAAATTGATGAATTTTATTGAATAATTATGTGATTCAGTAAATACTTTGAATGAATTATATTATTTAATTCCACAATATTTTTGTGAGGTATTTTTTCCTATTTTCTAGATAAAACATGAGCAACAGGAAGTTTAAAAATTCAATGTAAATAGCTAATAATTGATAGATTCAAGCCCTGGCACTATGAATTCAGAGCCCACAAGACTAGCATTTGTTAAAAAATAGAGTACTATGTAAGAATTTTGGCATAAAGAGGGTCATTTAGTAGGACTGTGATGCTTTTAACATAATTCTATAACATTTAATAAAGTGAAAAATATACCATATCTTAAGGTGAATGTGATAGAAATATATGAGTAGTTTATAAACATTCACAAGCTATATAAACAATATGATCATACTTTTGAAAAAGTGTTGACCATAAAAATTCTAATGTAATAATATTATATGAACTATGACAGAATATAAAAACTTATATTCAACATATTTAAATTTTAAAATCATGTAAATATATACATTTGGAAAGATTAATTTAAACGAAGAAGGAAATATACCAAATGTTAACAATTTTTACGAAATGTTTATACTGAATTGTGGGATAATTACTGATTCTTTTCATTATATATTTCTGTGTTTTCCAATATTTTACATTGAATAGAGAACTGCTTAAGAGGAAAAAAATCCTGCTTATAAATAAACAAATGCAAAGCTGACAGTAATGTCAGCCTGTAGTTATCGAATGATTATTATGTATCAGATACTTTATTAAGCACTCTATACAACTCATCAATTTTCCACAATTCAGTTCCAGTTCTTTCAGACAACACAGTCTATCCCAGAGAAGTTCAGGGCTAGGGAAAGGGACACATACAGGGATGAGGATTGGGGGGTGGATACAGAGAGAAGAATCTTATAGACAATACTGTAACAATTGATATCATGCAAAAATAATAAAATCATATATAACAAGTTATAATCACTATATATGAAAACAGTTGAAATCCTCATTTAAAATAACTTTCCCACTCAATTCAAGATTCTTCTGGTAACCATGATTTCCAGCATTGTTCAAAAAGTTTTGTTTCCCAGAAAGACTCTGATTTCAAATGAGTGCCAAATTGCAATCCAAACCTTAGGTTTGTATATTCCCTTATTTTAACACGTTCCTTTTTGCTATGCAGACAGTCAGATACAGCTTTCTTCTTTCTTTTCTTCTCCTCCTCTTCCTCTTCCCCCTTCCCCTGCCCTCCTCCTCCTCTTCCTCTTCCTTCTTCTTCCTTATTTTGGATATGTGTGTTTGGAATAAGTTAGAGTTAAGAGGAATACAGGGAAAACTTTGAATACAATATTTTAAAAAAACATAAAATCAATAGCATCTTAGAGAAAATCTAAGCTACATCACTATAGATTTTGTCATATAAATACTTCATTGGTATATTAGATTGGATCCTATGTATATTGGGTTGAGCATCACATCAACTATTTTTTTCTTAAATGGTTGAGAATAACTATGGACCTATGAGCATATCTCCTGCCTCGGCCCCTCACAACTGTCTTTTCCTGTCAGTTACCTAAATATACATCAGCCACTTGGATGCTGCATGCTGGTTCCATCTTGTACTCTTGATAAGGCAGAGTTGAGTTTGTTGCTTACTGTGGTGAAAGGGAGCACAATTTCAGAGGCTTAGTAGCTTCCTAGAGTGAAAAGTGCACAGTCTGCATATTTATGATAGTTGGTGGTTTGACTTAAACTGAGTCTTTCAGTCCAAGGGCTTGATTGGCTTTGGATAAGGATCATGATATAATAGTTTAGGATAGATTGTTATAGCAAGTTTTGGGGCAAGGAATTTGGAGCATCTTGGTGTGTAAACAGTCATTTGATTCTCTCTCTTAAAAAGTTGAACAGTCTTAAATGGCTTATCAGGAATTCCTTAAAGTAACAATTAAGTTATTTTCATCAGTTATTATCCTGGTAAAGAGTTCCCTAAAATAGTAATGTCATATAGGAAGACAGTGAACTAGGACAATCATGGTACTAATTATGCTAATAATCAAGTCATATGACTAATAAGGCCTGTCTGTGTGTTTGTGTGTGTGCGTGTGTGTGGTTTTTGGTTCTCAATGTGAACAGCTAACTCTGAATTTCAGATTGACTTTTCCCTATAATTCAGCTTAAGCCAAATAAAATTAAAAGTGTATAACTTAGGATAAAATAAAAAAAGATAATTTGGAGGATGAAAAACATGTTAATCATCCATGCTAATAGATGTATGTAATCTCAGAAAAGGGAAAGTTTATTGCACTTTTAATAGGCATCATATAATTTCATGACTAATTCTAGGGGATTTCTTTACAGTGCTGAAGTTAGGAAGTATAACAATTGCTTAATACACTTAAAGGATTTCCAAAGATGCATTTATCTTGTAATAGTGAATAATGATTATTACATATGTGCATGTGTGTATGCCTATATACATATAAATATACCACATGCATGTATTTATTCTAAAAGAGTAGGAAACCTGAAGAAATATGCTTACAATTAAATGTTGTCTGGAAAATATATACTCTGAACACAGAATGTCATGTCCCTCTTGTCAGCTCTGTTATTTTGCTCTATCAACACTTCTCCTTTGCCACTACTGTGATAGAGTATGTTCATACTCAGAGCTAGAGCATTTCACTTTTTACGATTCAGAGGCTATTTAATTTTAATTGCTCCCCAAGCATAGCCGAATTCATGATGGCAAGAGCAGAGCAAGAATCCTTCACAGATACTTTGAAGTTTGAAGAGCTGCTATTCACACTGCCTGAGGCTTCCATTCCCACATTTGTGTGAAAATGAAAGCAGCTGAATATCTCTGTCATACATGCCCAGTGTTACTCTGAAAATATCTTGTGCAGATTTGTTTAAGATTTTTAAGCTATCTATATAAAGTTTAAAATAAGGATATTAAACAGATGTTGTTTTGCTATACACATTTAAAATGGCACTAAAAGTACATGACTATGAAATAATAACTGTGCTTGAAGTAATTAAGCTAAACAGAATATACACACTGAACATTGTGTGAGTGTGTGTCTGTGTATGTGAGAGAGAGAGAGAGTTAGGGGTGGTTAGGGGTGGTTAAAGAATTGTAAATCATCTCCCACACTAAAGAATAAAATCATTAACTGCACCTTATAACTTTGCCTATTTAATATATGCAAAAGTATATTAAATAGCACTGATCTTTTTTTAAAGAAACAATAATTTCTTAAAGCATTCAATTTCATGGTTTTTGTATAACACATACAAAATGTGAATTCATTAGCCCATGTGTATAAATGTAAAACAACATGTAAACCACTTTCACTCTGTATTTGTGGAAGGTAGAAGCTAAAAGTAGGTTAATCCCTTCTAGGGCATATTAGAATAATGATTATTATTATTTTCAAAATCCATTTAAAAATAATTCAACAGAGGAAATTTAGACCAGGAGACATGTTAGAAGAAAATCTTTTGAGCGGTATTCTTTATTAATTCTTTCATAAGTGATCATTTTCAAATGGGAGAGTTACACTTGAAATTTGAAGACAAATTTGAGTGTTGACCTGGGAAAAAACATACAGTGTAAGAGCTGTGAGTTGAGTTTATTCAGTATCTTACTGAGGAGGATAGCCCAGGAGACAGCCTTTCAGAGAACTCTGAGAAACTGTTCCAAAGAGTTGGTGAGAGGGAGAGGCGGGGAGGTCAGTATATGTATGATTTTGGCAAAGAGGTACTTGTTATCAAGCATACGTCTTGATAGAAGGTTACTGCTGGTAATGAGGAATAGATATCTCAAGTAATGATTTTAGAGCTTTTCTAAGTATGGGAGGATGCAAGAATTCAGGTTCATTCAAATTTCTCCTAAAATATGTAACTCTCTGAAGGCCTGTTCTGTCTGTTTTCCCAGAGCACAGAGTGCCTCTTCCTGATCTTCACCCTGAATTCCTTCAGGGTGTGTTGTATGTGATAAATGGAATATTGCCTGCCATATCAGTAAACAAAGGATGTCACAGTCATCAGTAAACAAAGGATTGCAGCCCTCCACCAAGAGCCTGGGAGCCCTGAGGGAACTCAGGAAGGAAAGAATACCTGCCATCTACCAGCCATCAGATTGCAGCCACTACCCACAGCGAGCCCTGAGGAAACTCAGGATGTGAAAACACAGGATATCCCTGGCCCCAGGATATCCCTGGCCCCAGGATATCCCTGGCCCCAGATAGCTGAGGTGCATATCAAAGGAATGATTTCAGTGAGCCCAGTCTCTCGCATCTTCCCATATATAGGAAGGCGCTAAATTCCTTAACTTGACGTATCTGGTTTTCTTTAATTAACAATAATCTTTTGATGTTATGACTACCTGTCCTTTGTTGCAAAACTTCTATATAACCTGGCTCCCCCGTCACCTCCTCACAGCAGGTATCTCAGGGTTACTTGAGATGCTGCCGCCCAGGCTTGAAGTCCTAAAAATTCCAGCCAAATAAAACATAACTCTCAACTTTTAGGTTGTGAACATTTTTTAAGTCGACATGTCAGCAACTGTAATGGCTAATGACTTGATTCTTGTAGAACTGGATGGTGGGCAACATTCTTTGTTTTGTAAGAGGATGACAAGGAACTTACCATAGTCATTAGAGATTTTCCCTTGATATTAAATTCTAAAATGGTTTCTTTGCATTTCCATCTAAAGGATAAACTGGGAAAAATGAATCTTTAATATGCATATAAAGTAGTCAAGTAAACTTATTAACTCTAAAACTGAATGCTCATTATACTTCCAAAATACTTATAGATTCAGAAGATTTTGATTGAACCTTGTGTTAACACCTTCCAAGAGTTTGAGTTATTCACTTTTGGGATGAGATAATTAGAGAATTTTTTGATTAAACTTTTCCCTCAGTAGGATTTTCCCAGGTTATAGTTAAAGTCTTTGATTTAGAGATATCTAAGGCATATTTTTCCTCTTCCAGATTATATTGCAATTGGATATTCTATTAATTTTCTACTTTTAAGTTTAAGGAATCAATAGATCAGCCACTTATGTATGCTGCTTTATGCTGCTTTGTATTTCTCCTCCTTATTCCTCATCTCTGCTCCCTGGGACATCACTGAAATTAATCACCTCAATTCAAGTCCTCTCTTTACGTTTCTTTTGAGGAAACATGATCTAATAAAAGGGACTCTTCCTCTCCAAAGTCAGCAATTTAATTTAAAACATGCTATGGGACTTCCCTGGTGGTGCTGTGGTTGAGAGTCCACCTGCCAATGCAGGGGACATGGGTTCGTGCCCCGGTCTGGGAAGATCCCACATGCCGCAGAGCGGCTGGGCCCGTGAGCCATGGCCGCTGAGCCTGCGTGTCTGGTGCCTGTGCTCCGCAACGGGAGAGGCCACAACAGTGAGATGCCCGCGTGCTATATATACCTGCTTCAATTTTGAAGGAGATTTTTGTTTTGCTTTCAGTGATATTTTGTTGTAAATAAATGCAGCATAGCTAGAAATAAAATAAAAATGTGTAGCATTCCTCAAGGCTGTTTTCTGACAACACAGAAAATATTTCTTGTCTTCATATCCTATTCTTTCCTGTTGCTGATTTTTCATTCAGTTCTTTATTGTGCAATCGATCTCTTACACACAAAATTGAAGGTAGAGTCTTGCCACACTTTCCTCATTACTCATTTTTTACCTTTGGTCAAGCCTGTTAAAAGCAACAATGGATTAAACACAGGTATTGAAAGAAAAGAAAATAAAATTACTAGGTGATATGTAAGAAAAACCCCATTAGAAACAGCAAGGAACTATCTCTGCATACAAAAATGGGAGAATTTGGTTGGGGGAGGGCTTACTTCTTAGGAGTGGACATGTTTGGGATGAAATGTGAAAGAGGAGACCATATATCCAAACATCACTATGGGGTGATAGAAAGTTCCTCATATTGTAAAATATTTGAATTTGGCTGAGATGCAAAATACTGTGTCCTCCTCCTCCCTTCACAAACAACCTTTTCTTTTTGATCCTTAGAGACAGTGTATGAGAAGGATACTGTATTCCTGATTGCATCACTATAAGGGAATTTTTTAAAAGATATATAAGAATAAAAAAATAAGAAGGAAACAAATGAGGCTGAACAGAGAATGAAAAAATAATAGGGCAGCACGTCATAGGCAGGAGGTAACTATGAAGATGGATGTTACCCAGCACCCAACTCTAGAAGTCCCAAGTGAAGTTATAGAAAGGAAGTAGGATAATGTTTGTGCATGGAATAATATTCAAATTGATTTTATCATGATTGCTTTTGACAGTGATACCCCAGCTGAAATCTGGGTTAATATGTACAACTTTGCCCAAGACTATTTATATTCTAGGTTGTCCTATCTGCATTTCAGGTTAAACCCATACTCTGTACTCTGATTCAGACTTGGATCCTCATCTGAACTGCCAGAGAAATAAGGCATGATTCAAGGGAATACCATGTTTCTGTCCTGTGCTGCGTCTGCTTTTGGGATTTTACTACAAAGTTAGTATGATGTGGAGGATGCTCAGAGAGCAAGCTTTAACCTTTAAAGGGATGTGTTGAGATTGGATTATTCAAACAAACAAATAAGCAAACAACAATTTACATGCAGCATTCTGTGCTAGGATTTGAGTGATTCAGCCTGAGAAATGCCCTTATAAAGAGCCATGTGAGAAAGAAATTTGGATATGTAATAACAATGAATCAACAAATTATCTGGGAATGAGCTACTGAGAACTATGAAACATTCCTGATAGTCATAAAATAATATTTGAAAGGCACATGCACTCCAGTGATTAAAATAGTAAACAAGAGCCAAACAAAACAAAAAACTAGAAACACAAGCGACTTATTAACTGAGGAGTGGGTAAAACATTGTAGACTGTTTATACCATGGAATTTGATACAGCCTTGAAAAAAAGATGAATACAACAACATGAATCTTAGAAACATAAAGCTCAGTGAAAAATAAGTTTCTACAGACTATGTATGACACTATCATTATGTTTTTAATCTTAAATAATATATTTAGGATTACATATATAGATGATAATTTAGTTCAAAAACTATGCAAAGGAATAAACAACAAAAATTCAAAGTGTGGAGACATAGGAATGAGATTTGGGCAAAGAACATAGGTAGCTTTGACTGTTTTCATTAGTTTCTGTTTTTGTCTTGTTCATTTTATTGTTGTGATTTATAGCTTATTGCTGCATTACATATATTTTATTTTGCATGTATAAAATATTACAATGTAAAAAACCCAAATCCAAGCAAACAGTAAAGCTGAACTTCAGTAAAGGAAAAAAATCAGGGTAGGTGCAAATTAAAAATACCAAAGTCCCACTATATGTATTAAAAAGAATGATAGACAAAGCTGATGAGTATATTGTGTGCTGAGAGCTTGTGCCATGGCATTCTCTAAGAAGCAAGTGCAAGAGGCCAAAGAAATGAGAAGAGTGAGAGAAATGTTATGAAAAGGAGAAGAGACTAGCTTTTTTCATAAACATCTAAAAGAAAATTCAAGAGAGGAGAAAAAATGATGGAAAGGAATCCACTGTAAGAATAAATAACAATAATAGTACTACTAATAATACGTGCTCAGAACTGCCAAGGGCTAGAGGGATAAAGTTGGAGACATCAAATGCAAAAAAAAAAACAAAACAAAAAGTTAAAATAATAATAAAAAATTAAAAGTCCAGAGAGTTTTCAGAAAGAAAAAAATTGTCTGAAATGTATGAATAATTAGATTAGTACCAGCTCTTTTTTTTAGTGACCAGGTGATAAAAGATAATGTCAATTTTCCAGAGGACACTCTTTTACAGAGAATTCAGTGTCAAGCAAACTAAGCACTCAAGTCTAAAGGCAAAATGTATATTCATCCAGGCTAAGATTCCAAAGTTTACCATGTAATCTGAAAGAATTATTCACAACTCTGATATAATAAAAATGAAAAATTGATTCAAGAAAGAGAAAGCTGTGGAATATTTTTTAAATTATGTTTTCACATCAGGAAATACTTTTGCATAATTTATAATATTAAAATTTGATTATTATACAACATGTAATATAAATATATATTTTCCAGGTGCCCTCAAAATATACATTAAATATAATATTTATTTCAAATATTCACTCAAATAATTAGTTATCAAAAGAAATTTCTCTACTCTGATAAGCAGTATTTACTGGAGTCCAAAATAAAAATTTAGTGAGGGGGGGAAAAATATATAAATACCTCCACTAATTCAACAGAAAGATAAAAATCTTAGCCAAGGGAAAGGTAAAAATATATATAATATATTTAACAGGAGTTGTGTTTATCACTATCAGGATGTTATTTTTATGGAGATAATGCAATTATTCATCTTAAAAAACCCAGGGTGATAATCATGAAAATTAATAAGATGATACATGTAGTATTGTTTTTACAGATCTTTATTGGGGTATACTTGCTTCACAATACTGTGTTAGTTTTTGTTGTACAACAAAGTGAATCAGCCAAATGCATACATATACCCCTATATCCACTCCCTCTTGAGCCTCCCTCCCACCCTCCCTATGCCACCCCTCTAGGTCATCACAAGCTGATCTGCCTGTGCTATGCTGCTGCTTCCCACTAACTATTTTATATGTGGTAGTGTGTATATGTCTATGGTACTCTCACTTCACCCTCTCGTGTCCTCAAGTCCATTCTCTATGTCTACATCTTTATTCCTGCCCTGCCGCTAGGTTCATCAGTAGTTTTTTTTTTTTTTTTTTTTTTTTGCGGTACGTGGGCCTCTCACTGTTGTGGCCTCTCTTGTTGCAGAGCACAGGCTCCAGACGCGCAGGCTCAGTAGTTGTGGCTCATGGGCCCAGTTGCTCCGTGGCATGTGGGATCCTCCCAGACCAGGGCTTGAACCCGTGTCCCCTGCATTGGCAGGAAGCTCCTCAACCACTGCACCACCAGGGAAGCCCAACAGTCTTTATTTTAAAGTCTATTTTATCTGATACAAGCACTGCTACTCCAGCTTTCTTTTGATTTCCATTTGCATGCAATATATTTTTCCATCCCTTCACTTTCAGTTTGCATGTGTCCCTAGGTCTGAAGTGGGTCTCTTGTAGACAGCATATATATGGGTCTTGTTTCTGTATCCATTCAGCCAGTCTGTGTTTTGGTTGGGGCATTTAATCCATTTACATTCAAGGTTATTATTGATATGTATGTTCCTATTACAGTTTTCCTAATTGTTAGTATTTTTCTTCTCTTGTGTTTCCCGCCAAGAGAAGTTTTTTTCAGCATTTGTTGCAAAGCTGGTTTGGTGGTGCTGAATTCTCTTAGCTTTTCCTTGTCTGAAAAGATTTTGATTTCTCCATCAAATCTGAATGAGATTCTTGCTGGGTAGAGTAATCTTGGTTGTAGGTTTTTCTCTTTCATCAGTTCAAGTATATCCTGCCAATCCCTTTGGTCCTGCAGAGTTTCTGCTGAAAAATCAGCTGATAACCTTATGGGGATTCCTTTGTGTGTTATTTTTTGTTTTACCCTTGCTGCTTTTAATATTTTTTCTTTGAAGTTAATTTGTTAGTTTGATTAATATGTGTCGATTTTCTCCTTGGGTTTATCCTGTATTGGACTCTCTGTGCTTCCTGGACTTGGGTGGTTATTTCCTTTCCCATGTTAAGGAATTGTTCAACTATACTCTCTTCAAATATTTTCTCAGACCCTTTCTTTTTCTCTTCTTCTTCTGGGACCCCTATAATTTGAATGTCAATGCATTTAGTGTTGTCCCAGTGGTCTCTGAGATTTTCTTCTATTCTTTTCATTCTTTTTTCTTTATTCTACTCCTCGGCAGTTATTTCTACCAGTTTGTCTTCCAGCTCACTTATTTGCTCTTCTGCCTCAGTTATTCTTTTATTGATTCCTTCTAGTGTATTTTTCATTTCAGTTTTTGTGTTGTTCATCTCTGCTTGTTTGTTCTTTAGTTCTTCTAGATCTTTGTTAAACATTTCTTGTATTTTCTCAATCCATGCCTCCATTCTATTTCAGAGATTTGGATCATCTTTACTATCATTACTCTGAGTTCTTTTTCAGGTAGATTGCTTATTTCTTCTTCATTTATTTGGTTTTGTAGGTTTTTACCTTTCCCCTTCATCTGTGATATATTTTTTTGCCATCTTTTTTTTTTTTTTTTTTTGATGAGTGGGATTGTGTTCCTGTTTTACTAGTTGTTTGGCCTGAGGCTTCCAACACTGGAGTTTGTAGGCTGTTGGGTAGAGCAGAGTCTTGGTGCCGAGATGAGGACCTTCGGGAGACCTCATTCCGATGAATATTCCCTGGGGTCTGAGTTTCTCTGTTAGTCCAGTGGTTTGGACTCAGAGCTCCCACCACAGGGTCTTCAGCTTAACCTCTAGCTCATGAACCAAGATCCCACAAGCCATGTGGGAGGCAAAAATAAATAAATAAATAAAGGAGAACAATAACAAAGTAAAAAAATAAAATTAGACTAGGAAACTAACAGGTATTTTAGAAAGAATGTACAAATAAAAATATAGATGAAACAACAACCAGAAGGTAAAACAGAATCACAATAGTAAAAATAGAGGAGGAGAAAAAAAAAAAAGAAAGGTGGAAAAGGCCTTGGCTGTGAAGGGCAGGGCCTAAGCAGGGTGATGTTTGGGCGGTGGACAGGACCTATGCTTAGGACCCACAGGGCTGGAAAAGGCCCTGGGGAGTGTGGGGTCATTGGGCTTAGGGTCAGTGGAACAGAAGGGGCCCAGGTGTGCCTCCTGCCTCTGGTCTCAGAGGGTAGGAGACCCCACCTGGGAGCCCAGCAGGCTTCTCTGGCTGAGTGGGTTGGGCAAACGCCCTCTGCTCCTCTCCTGTTCCTCTGGTCCCAGAGGGCCCCTCCTTCCTGCCTCTCCTGCTCTCCTCCAGCCTCCCTCCTATGTACCCAGGACCTATGTGGCCTGGAGGGGGGTTTGGAGGGCAGGGGGACCCAGCCTGGGAGCTCAGCAGACTTCCCTGCAAATGTCCTCTGCTCCTCTTCTGCTCCTCCCATCCTGGAGGGCCCCTCCACCTGCTTCTCCTGCTCTCCCCCAGCCTCCCTCCTATGCCCCCAGAACCACGTGGCCTGGATGGGGCTTTGAGGGTGGGGGACCAGGCTGGGAGCTCAGTAGGTACCCGGGCTCGAGTGGGTTATTCAAACGCCCTCTGCTCCTTCTCCTGCTCCTCTGGTCCTGGAGGCCCTCTCCCACCTGCTTCTTCTGTTCTGCCCTGCCCTCCCTCCTATGCTCCCAGGACCAACACAGCCCAGAGCGGGTCTCTGAGGGCATAGGACGTGGCCCAGAGCTGGGCAGACTTCCCCGGCCAACTTGGCAGGGGATGTGCTGGGCATGCTCCCCCCTGATCTGAGCCCCTGAGGGTCCCTCCAGGCATAAGAACCCCTCGCCGCCTCAGCCACCCCTCAGGGGCTCTAGTCCTGTCTACCTCTACTTCTCTTCCCCCTTCAGTCCCCCCACATCCTACCGGTTTGCTTGGGGGTTCCTCTCGACTTCTTGGTTTTTGAGGTCCCCCACCATTGTCCTGCAGCATTCCTATTTGTGGGGAGACGTGAACCCCACATCTTCCCACACCACCATCTTGACTCCACCTACATGTAGTATTTTGGTTGCATAGAAAACAAACACATAATAAAAAAATTTAATGAATAATATAATGTTTATTATGGGAATAACAACTTTTAAAAACTTAAGGATGAACTATGATGGATTTATAAGTGAAAGAATTATTATAAAAATTTTAATCATATAGAATTTCCTAATAAATTAAGGAATATATCATACCCAAAATGGCAATATTTTCAAATTAATTTATAACATAATTAAATTCCAATAAAGCATGATTATTCTAAAATATATGAAACATACATTGGAACACAGCTAACTTATTGAAATGTTCATCAGTAAAGAAAAATATAGCAGAAAATTTAATATCTTTTTGAATAAAGGAATGAATGATAGGATACATGCCATACTGTACCATAAGTCCAAAATAATAAAAAAAAATAACGTATCATATACATAAAGAAAAGTGAATAATCAAGTGCAAGATTTGAAACCTAACAGCAGATGTTAATATATAAATATATTTATGTATTTCATATATGCTATAGAATGCAAAATACTCATATAAAAAAAGTGGCATTGTATATAATAACATTGAATTTTAATGTAGTGGGGAAAAGAAGTGGTTTTAACACGTCTTAAAGATAACTGGCTAATTATTGGGGAAAAAATTCAAGTTAGATATTTAATGTACACCAAGTATAAAAAACATTTTTCAGGTTTAAAATAGAAAAATATGTAAAATGTACATTTCTGGAAAGAGAAGAATATATTTCTGTAATTTTAAGATGGTAAAAATTGTGCAGATTAGTGCTGTACAATGAAACTCTCTGTAATTATGAAAAGGTACTATATGAATATCATTTGGGAAATCTCTCATCATCCTCACACCCAATCTACCAGCTTACTTTCATCTATATATATATATATATCCTCTGCTTTCAGCTCTTTTACTACAGATTTGTGCTCCTGCTCCTGTCAACAACATCTGTTTTGCCTGAACTCTTGATCAAATCTATTTTTGCCTTCTCAGTTTATGCCCTCCGATTATTCTCTCTCATGCATTCTTGATTTCTCCCCCTCCATGCCATAATTTCCATCAGCATACAAATATGTACTAGAATCTCCAATTAAGATAAAAATATCTTCTGGCCTTATGTTTCCCTTCAGCTTTGACCCTATTTTTTCCACTCTACTTCTTAGCTGAAATTATTTAAATAGTTGTCCATATTTGGCATCCTCATTTCCCCACCCCATATTCGATTTATGATTTATTTCAAAAGTCTTCCACAGACAGCACTCCATTTAAACTGTCAAGATTGTGGACCCCAGCTTCATCCTTTAAATACTTCCTTCTCTTGGCTTCATGACTCCTTATTTTTCTTTCTTTTTCTCTATCAGCCTCCCTTAATTCTGTTTTTGGTACTTAGTCATCTGTTCAACTTCTGAATATTATTATTTGATCTTGGCTCAGTCTTGAACATTCTACTTATCTATACATTTCCTTAGTGATTCTATCCAATTGCCTAATATTAAATGCTATCTATATGCTGTTTCCTCAGACTGTATCTCCAATCTCAGCTTTTCCAGAAAAATACAGAAAAATATAAACTCATAAATTCAACTACTTAATTGATATTGCAATTTTGACCCCTTTCAGTAGCTTAAAGGTAACTTGGCCATAGCAGAAATATTGATAATTCTCTAAATCTGCTCTTACTATGTCTTCCATATTCGTAAATGGCACCACTTTCCATCACTCAAGCCAAACGTCTTGGAGCTATGCTTGAATAATTTAACTTCCTCACATCACAGTCTCTTTTTAACTCCAACATTCGTGACTCTTCTTAAAGCTACCATTAGAATAGAACCACTTTCAGAGAGATTCCTACTTCTCTCTGCCTTTCATATGGTCTTAGTCTGAGTCACAATCTGTTCTCACCTAAACTCTTTCAATTGTTTTCAATGCTATGGGACTGAATTCTGTTTGGTCCCTTCACCCCACTCCCACCCTTATCCTGTCCCAGTCATATTTTGAAGCCCTAACCCTCAATGTAATGATATTTAGTGATGAGGTCTTTGGGAGATAATTTGGTTTAGAAGATATCATGAGGGTGGAGCCCTCATAATGGGATTAGTGCCCTTATAAGAAGAGACACCAGAGAAGTTTCTCTCTCTCTCCTCTCTCAGCCAGATGAAGAAACAGCCAGAAGAGGGCTGTCTGCAAGCCAGAGAGAGCTCTCACCAGAACCAGACCATGCTGGCAACTAATCTTGCATTTCTCAGCCCCTAGAACTTTGAGAAATAAATCTCTGTTGTTTAAGCCACCCAGTCTACAGCACTTTGTTATGGCAGCCCAAGCTAATATACTTTTTAATTGTATTTTCTTTTTTCCATTTTTGATTTCCTATTACCTTTTCTTTGCTTAGCAGCCAGGGTGATAATTTAAATGCCTATATTATACTTTGTATAAAACATTTCCAATGGCTTTCTTACCCTTAGAATAAAATTCAAACTTGTTATCCTGATCTTGTTCATATTTACCTTTCTGATCTCACGTTGCACTATATTATTCTCTCACTTTTCCACTATGTTTCAGCCACACTGGCCTTCTTATCACATCTTTAACATGGATACTGTCTCAATAAGTTCAAACCAAAAATATTCCTCCTCTGATTTTTGCTTCATTGGCTCCTTTCTAGGAGCCCAGCAATTTAAGTTAGCCACTATCTCACTCTAAATTTTAAGACCTTATTTTAATTATTTTCTTTTTGTACATGATATATATTCTTATTTATTTAGCTTGTACGTTGTCCATCACTGCCTAAAATAAGGTAAACTTGATTCTTCCTTGTTCAACAATCTTTTTCAGTGCTTACTATAGTAAGAAATAAATATTCAGTAGAACAATAAAGTTTTGTGTAGAAATTAAATATGATGTTAATACCCACTGTTGCATTAGCGTCTGATAATCTTTTTTTGAGACTGTAAAACTGGCATTATCTGACAAGATTTAAAATGGAAATGCCCTTGAACTACTAATTCTACTTCTTTCAATCTGTCTACTTGCTTAAATCTATCCTTCAGTTATGGTTTCATAATGAATAAATAAATAAATATATATAGATAGATAGATAGATAGATAGATAGATGATAGATAGATATACTTTATTTTTTTTGGAGGGGTCAAGCCAACCCTGCTTTTATTTCAAGAGATTTTCTCCATGGCTGACAGGAGCTCAGGTTTAAGGACACAGGAGTTCTGCTCGGCCCCCACAGCCTTGAAGTCCTCTAGAAAGGCCACCCTGAAATGAAAGTCAGGAGGGCTGAGGGCATCAGCCACCACTCTTTCAAGGCCAGGTTCCTGTCCTCCGATAACCTGTGCGCGCTGAAAGCCAGCAGCTCCAATGCAGCCAGTCACTCTGCAAGGCCTCCAGGATGAATTCACACAGTACCGTGAGCTCCCTGATGTGCCATGATCTTAGAAGGTCCACTGGAGGAGGCAGTGGTCTAGGGAGCTGACTCATAGCAGCGTGTAGGTGTATTTTGCATCTCTCTAGCTCCTCCTTCTGCACTGCCTTGGTGCACACCACGCTCAGCCCCTCCTTAGCCTCTAACCTGAGCCTCTGCTCTGACTTGATCTTCTCTGCTGTGAGGTTGAAGAAGACCCAGCAGGTAGAACTGAGAGGCCAGGGGTGAGCACGGGAAGGTCCGGTGCTGTGGGTCAGGTGCTCCACACCGGCTCTGGGTGAAGCAGCTGCTCCTGGTGCCTCTCCAATTTCTGGGGCTGGAACAGGGCGGCCTTGCTCAGCATGCAGAACTCTTCAGGGTGCTCTTGATTGGAAGCTGGAAGCATCGCCTTCTGGAAGCCACAAGCCTCAAAAACTTATGGGTCCTTTCCAGGCTGTAAATGCATTCCTGAAACACCTTGTTCTATAGCTTGATCTCCTGGTACTTCTCCTCTGGATGCAGAAGGATATTGTCCAGGTATTGGCGATGGTGTCCATACCCAGCTTCACCCTGTTGCACAATTACTGAGTCAGTGAAAAAGTGGAGAGAGAATGATCCATTTGATGTGGGCATCCCTCTGGTCCTTCCTCACAGTGATCCCTGTGAGTGGGCGGGTGAAGTACACTCCAGGGACAGCCATGGGTAGAGCATTCTTTGAGCTCAAGCACCATGTTGGTGCCTGGGGCCTCCAGCCTCCCATTCAGAGTTCCTTCAGCTCTAAGTTCCTTTCTTACCTGGCTCTGAATGGAATCCTGTGTTGGGGGTCTCAGGGCCCTGAGTTACTTATGCTCAAGTCGACTACAGCAGCTGCTGCCACCATCTGCGCCTTATCGGTGGGTCCCCGGCTGGAGACTATAAAAGAAATGTGTACTAATGATATATCATTTATAGCATCATTGGTAATTGTGAAAAACTGGAAACAAACTAAAAATTCAGCAAAAATATAGTGATTAACCATACACTACTTGTGTCGCATTACATAGAAGACATCAAACAAATGACACTGCTGATCATAAGGCATACCATTATATTTATAATATCAAGGGGAAAAGAAGCTCTAACCAATTACAATTATAAAATAAAATCAATTATAGATCATACATAAACTTCAGAGATATAAAACACAAAAAATCTATATCTTAGAAACAATTAAATATAGTTTACCAGAGAAGACTTTAAAATACTGAATTGTTTCATATATTTTGCAGTTGTTCTAAAATAGTTGGGTGTGTGCATGCATGTGGGTGTGTGTGCACATATATGTATAACAAGTTGTGTGCTGCTAAAATTTTGAGAATTGACTTTTCCCCTGTAATGACCACCCCCCAAATCCCTATTTATAGTGTTTGTCAATTTCATAGTGTATATATTTCCACTATGCCTTATTTCAAGCTACCAACATGATGTGACTTATGGGGATTTGGGAAAAGATGCACACAGTTGGCTTTTGTAAGCCAGTATAAGACAGCTCCAGCATACTACTGCAAATAGTTATGGATACAGTCCAGGGCCTTTTTAATTTTCTATGAATGTATCTATGTATCTATCTATATGCATATATCTGTGTGTATTTATATATGTATGTCTAAATATGCATATGTATTTTTTAGAAAAAGGTCTGTATATATGTTATGGAGGTTGGTATAAATTTGGAGTTGTTTTCTTGACAGATCTCTGTTTAACAGGCACAACACGCTAGGATGTCCCCTTTTCATCCATAAAATATGTTGACCATGGTTGCCGAAGGCAGCCTGAAAATTAGTGATTAGTAGGTTTCTTTCAATTATGGTCATGAACTTCTCCTCCCACCAAAAGTGTTGAGTGCTTAACAACATTCTATTGTTCCCAAATCTGTTTAAACTGATGGCACATTTTCTTATAATTGGTTCATTTATTTAACAATCAGACATGCTTATAAAATGTGAATGAAAAAGAAACAGCATTGTTGTTTCTCTGAAAACAAAATTAAGTAATTTTATGTAATCTAATGATGTCAAATTAAAAAAAATCATTGCTCTCATTTTGGGAGGAGACAAAAAATAAATAAAATTTGGGGATATATATATATATATAATGTATATACATTATATGCATATATAAAATCTAACAAGATTCTGCATTCAAATTATTTTTAAAGGGTTCTTAAGTACTCACTTCCCTTACATCAGAAATGGAAGTCAAAGAAAATGTGCTTCATTCAAGAAAGTAATGATGTTAAGAACATAATAATAATCTCAAAGAAAAGACCTTGATTGTATATGGTGGCTTTGTAAAGTGTCAACGGAGTGCCAGGCTGTACTTGGTTCCTCAGAGTTCCCTTTCCAGTATGTTTCTGGTTAAGGTAGCCCACAAGAGACATTTGTGCACTAGCTTTAGAGGATTGAAGTAAAGCAGCAGCCATATTTTTTTTTTTTTTATGCTCAGAAGTTTGGGTCAGTGTCATCAGGTACTTTTATAGCTGACTCAAATTGTCAGTCATTTGATGCTTACCTTGTCAGCATGGGGTTGCTGCTGATCCTACAGCTGCTCCAGATGTTCTTTGATCCTCCTTCAGATTCTGACTCTTGAGTCAAGGGTGGGGTTACCTCCAAGATGAAGGATGCCAGCTTCTCCTGAAGGACACCCACATCATCAAGGTTAAACTTAGTGAGAACTGACATGGCCTCCAATCCTTAGGTGAGTTCCTGTATATGCTTGTAGGGTGCCTATTGTTCACATTTATCTTCCGTTTCCAACAGCCTGCCTTGAAGAAGTCAAGTCCCAGAGTTAGACTTGAAGGCAACTGGTATACTGTATTTCCAAATATGATATAACAAACTCAATTTATTTACCTATGATTCCCATTTTAACTGTTTTTTTATCGTATTTAACTGAAAACCACTGATCATTATGGCACCTGATAACACAGCTTCTATATATACTCTAATACTCAATAAGGGTCATGTCAAGTTGGAAAAAAAAGCTTCGCTATTACAAAGCTGAAGATTGTACAAATTTTATTGAGGAAAAAAAAAACTTTTATAACACCAATTTGGCAGCATATGTCTTATCTTCAGTCTTAAAAAAACTGTATCTTAAAATCTAACACATTTCCACTATTTAACCTAAAAGGATAGTACTGCACCTAAAGATGTGTGATTTAGGACGTTCGTTACATTACCCTCAATTAAAAAAAAAAAAAGAAACATCTATATTTCTGATAAAATAAGAAAATAGTTAAGTAAATTAGGATAAGCCTGTATGATAAAATATTTAGAATTTTTTTTTGCGGTACGCAGGCCTCTCACGGGGCTCACGGGGGAAGCCCAGAAATTATTAAAAGAAGTGTCTAAACTGTAGGAAAATATCAGTGATATAATTTAATTAAATCATTAATTTAATATTTTAAATGTCAGTACTATGATCATTTAAAGAAGAATATCAAACTGCATTTATGGATATAATAACAATTTGTATATATATGTGCACTTCTGGGTTTAAGTTTGTGAATGAATAAAAGGCTAAAAGAGGGCTTCCCTGGTGGCGCAGTGGTTGAGAGTCCGCCTGCCGATGCAGGGGACGCGGGTTCGTGCCCCGGTCCGGGAGGATCCCACATGCTGCGGAGCGGCTGGGCCCGTGAGCCATGGCCGCCGAGCCTGCGCGTCCGGAGCCTGTGCTCCGCAACGGGAGAGGCCACAAGAGTGAGAGGTCCGCGTACCGCAAAAAAAAAAAAAAAAAAAAGGCTAAAAGAAAAATATTTCATAATATCAAGATAATTTTATCTGTGAATGAGGAGATAATAGGTGATACCATTGCATGTAAATTCTTCATTTTGTAATTTTTTTAATTTTCCAATTCTATATCTCTATTGCATTTACGATAAAATGTGTCAAACAATTTTTCAAAATATACTAGAATAAAAGAAACAGCATAGAGATAACTTTTTGTCTTTTTTATAACAAACCACTGTCATGTGTGACACAAAATTATTTTATTACTATTTCTTCAGGCCTAGGAAGTATTATGAAATGTGGATATTTTAGCATCATGACAGCCTCATTTTTTTTTTTTTTTTTTTTTTTTTTTTTGCGGTACACAGGCCTCTCACTGCTGTGGCCTCTCCCGTTGTGGAGCACAGGCTCCGGACCTGCAAGCTCAGTGGCCACGGCTCATGGGCTCAGCCGCTCCGCGGTATGTGGGATCTTCCCAGACCGGGGCACGAACCCGTGTCCCCTGCATCAGCAGGCGGATTATCAACCACTGCGCCACCAGGGAAGCCCAGCCTCATTATTTTTTATTCATACTTATAATTATTGGCCTAGGAGTATACTTCTCTGTAAATTCACAGGAAAGATAAAATACCCTCAATTTATTAATCTACATATTTTTTTAAACTCTGGGATTAGTCATCCCACCATAGAATTTTGGCACATCTCTCTAATCTCTAATCATCCCTGCCTTAACGCAAAAAAAATCTATGCCTCGTGTAACACTGCATCAGTGAAGTGGGCTTCCTCTCTTCATAATCATGCACTGTGATGGCTAGACCATGTACCTCAAACTCAAAACACTTGAACTTCCAAATTGCATTTTTCAGTCATATTCTCTTTTTCCTATGCTCTGAATCCAAATAGGTCAGATATTAGGTCATACCATTTTCTCACAGTCTACTGAGACCTTTTGGTTTTATGCATTTTCTTTTCTACAGTAAGACCCATGATGCACCACTTCAATATTTGTTTGGCAATATTTTGCCCCTTCTTCTTCATGAGTTTTCTACTCAGACTATAGGTCAGGTAAATCATCTTATCTCTCTGAAACTGTACCTAAATCATTCATCCTGATGCCTCTATCCTACCCATCCTGCAATGCAAATATATTAGCCCTAATTTCTGTCTTGCCATTAGCACTTCCTGACAATTATTTCTCTTGTCTGTAGTTTCATCATTCCCAAATTCCCTTCAAATTTCTTTTACTCAATGTCAAATTAATTGTTTAAGCAGAAGGGCTTTATCTCCTATTTTCTCAAGAAAATATAATCAACAAAGTATAATCTCAAACTCAACCTCCAAATTAATAATAGTCTACATTCCTCTCATCTCAGGAAACAAATACCACATCTCTTAACCAAGACCAATCTGACCAATACTCTTGCTTCCCCTATAACTCATAACTACACAAATGTATTGCTAAATTTCCATCTCTTCCAATCTCTACCAATAATTTTTCACTCCAAAACTTAACCACTTATAACAACACACTTTTATTGTCTTGGTTTTTGTGGTTCAGAAATCCAGTGTGACTTGACTAGGTGCCTCTTGCTCAGAGTATCTTGTGAGGCTGTAGTCCAACAACAGTAGAGCTCTGTTTATCTCCAGGCTGGATTGAGTGAAGATTGGCTTCCGAGCTCACCCTGCTTTCTGAGTTATTGGTTTTGCTCTCAGAACCATTTTTTCTTTCTCATAAAAAGATGCATTTGACACTGAGTAGTTTTCCCAGCCTGCATTCTGACTGTAGAAGTTTTGGGGGTCCCAAATGCCTTTTTTTCAGTTCAATTGGGTGGTGATGATTCTGTACATAAATAAGTGTTTAAAGGACGTTGTGGGTCTTTTATAAATCTTCTTGGGGTTCACTCTATTAGTCAAATCTCTTAGGTAGAAGTCTATCTCTACTTTTGATTCCTGTTGAGAGGCTGAAGGGCAACCCCTTTAGAATTCATAGAGTCCCTATTGTTTGATTGAGAGTATCTTTGTAGCACACCATTAATCTCTTTAAAGGGCCTTTTATGTGACTGAACAGTACTCTGAGGCACCACCTTTGATCTTTCTGAGATCCTAATAAAAGATTTTACAGTCACACCTCTAGCTTCAGCTTTATACCATATTTTCCTCATAGTGCCCTGGATTTGATCTTTGCTGGAGACTTTTTTAAATTTTAGCACTTTTATTTTCAAAGCCATCAAGTTCTAGATTCTTTTTTTAGCAGTATTCTCTCAACTTATTTCTTTCCTTTCACGTTTTACCCTAAATAATAAGAATAAACCAAACAGCACCTACCACCACGGGTTTTGAAATCTCCTTAAGTAGATTGTCTAGATCATTAGGCACAAGTTTTGTTTTCTGCATAAGTGCAAATGGCAGTGTTTATTAAATTTCTCCCACTATAACAATGATTGCCTTTTCTTCAGTTTTTAGTAATATTTTCCCTACTCATCCACAGGCTCCTCAACATCTTAAATTCTATGAGCAGTGTGTTTGATGCCCTGTAAGCCTTCACAAAACTCCCTCAATATTTACTGCCTGGTTCCAATGCCACTTCTACATAGAGGTTAGGGGAGCATCCCAATTCTAGATACCAAAATCTGTATTAGTTATCTATGGCTGCATAAAAATCACCCTGATCTTATTCTTAAAAAAAAAAAAAAAAAGAACATTTGATACTTCATATTTTCTGTTGGTCAGGAATCTGGGTGCAGCTTAGCTGGGTGGCTCTGTCTCTGATCTCTCAAGAATCTGCAGTTAAGCTATTGGCTGAGGTTGAAGGTATCTCAAGAGTTCTCTCAGCTAGATTCTGCTTCCAGTTTCAATCACAAGCTGCTTATAAAATGGCAGGTGGATGGCCATGAAGTAAACGGGCAAGAGAGCAAGAGAGAGCCCCTAAAAGGGAAGCCACAGTCTTTTTATTATATGATCTCATAATTGACATCCCAACCTTTCAGCCAAATTCTATTAATTAAAAGCCAGTCAATAAAGCCAGCTCACACTTACAAGGAGGAGGACAGTATACAACCCCTCCTTTTTTTCTTCTGTCCTGGTCCTGGATGCAGGAGTCTGGTTGAAGGGCCTCAGCCTGATCTGAGTGTAGGAGCCTGATACCTCCAGTGGGCAGAGAACTCAAATTCTGGTTTTGGTCTGGTATATGCTTTCTGATTTCTGGTAGGACTGAGTTCCCTTCCTCCCTTCCTGGAAGCCCAGGGAAAAGTCCTGGGCATCTGCAGGTGGCAAGAGACATCTGTAAGGCCACCCGTTTTGTCCCCTCTCCTTCCCCTCTTCTTTCAACCTGGCCTCCTTTCCTCCCTTTGAAATCTTTGAAGACCTGAAATATTACCACTTACTCTGTTATTACTCAGATCTGAAGTCCTGTGTCTCTGTAGGAGGTTTTCTGAGAGACTTCAATCTTGTATTTAAGGGAGTGTCTGATTAGGACGGCCAGGCCTGTGTGTGTTTTATACTTTGTGTTCTGTGTTGTGATTTGTGATGGCCATTCTGCCTTGTGAAATGGGATAACCTTGTGTGGTCACCATATTGTTTAGACTCCAGAGAAAGTTGGTTTAGGTAAAACTCTTGAAAACTGGTTTGAAAACTAGTTGTTTTTGCATATACAGTTAGTAAAAGCAAGCTTGATCAAAGGTTTTTTCACAATTCTGATTCTGACGGAACAAGTCTTACTAGGAGAACTAGATTTTCTCTCCTTGTGCCTTGAGACCAGGGCTCTCAGGAACACTTAACTAGGCCATATCTAATTCCTGAGATTGAGGAAAAACTGGGAAGAAGCCTTTAAAAATTTTACTTATTCAAACTGTTATTTATAAACTAGTGAATTTTATATTGTGATATCTGATTCATGACTAAGTTTATAAAATGAAGCTGAATCTCTCATTGTGTCTGTTTAGATATATGTATGTCTCAGTCTATGTCTCTGTCTTTGGATAATATTGCTGAGGTTAACTTGTAAATGAGCTCTATTTAACAGGCTTAAAGAAAAGTAAGTGCTTAAAAATCAAACAATTCTAAATACAAGAGGAATTAAGCTAAATGAACTGGGAAATATTCAGTATTAAATTAATACCTGGTATAAATGTTTAAGTTTGTTGATCTAATTAATATAGACATCTTTAGAGTCATCAACATTAAGTATAATACTTTTATTGTACCTAGGTTTAATAGAAGTTAAATAAGATCTTATTATATCTGCTGCAAGTTTGTCAGCAAGGAAAGTAACTCAATGTGAAGAAACTTTTAAGGAAGGAAAATGCAAATGAAATAAGAGCTTTGGGTAAACTTTTTAGGAATAAAATAAGATACTGAACCATTAATTACTGAGCATTGGCTTCCTTTTACAGAGAAACAAAAGGTTTAGAACTATTAATAGATATGTTTGGTGTCACACTGAGATATTTTCTATAAGAAAGCACATTTTTCAAGAAATTATTTGGATTTATGTTTACCAATCTACAGTGTTGATATAAAGGATAGTTCATGGTTGCTTAAGGAAAAGAGGATGTGTATTTTTAGTAAAGAAGGTAAGGAATGGAATTGCATTTTATTAAGGGAAAAAGAAGTAGGTCTTACTTACAGGTGGCTGTTTCTGGATGGAAAAATAAAGTGATGGATACAGAAAGTGATAAAAAGGTTTGTGGAAAGTGGACCCTGAGAAAAGAGTTCTGTGCATGGTCAGGATTGATTAAGTTTAAAATAAATTTAATTGAGTAACGGAATTTTAAATGTAAGCAGTTGCAAAACTTGAATTTGGCTTTTCTCTCTCTTAGGGGGACAAGATTTCTTAAAATGTTGAACTGTGTTTGATAACAGATTTCAAGTCTCTTTACCTTTTAAGTGATCTGTTCTGTATTTGCCTTTGAAATAGTTATTGTTACTTTGGTTAAGTGAATAACTATTATTTCATAGTGACCTGTCATTCTATCTGACTGAGTGTTCGAAAGCCTTTTTGATATTTTATTGACAAAACTTCCTAAATCAAATTATAATGAAGTCCTTTTGACCTCTAGATAACTTTGGGATGCTTCAAAAAGCCCCTGAAACATCTCAAAGAGAAATATTAAACTAATTAAGTTCATTTGGTAGTTAAATTACATGGGAAGTATTGTCAAATGAGTAATAAATTTTCTTAGGTTATCTAGTATGGTAAATGTTACTAATATAGATATCCTAGAAATTATATGGAGTTCCTGAAATTCCGCTATGTCCTGGTAAAATGTTATCAGTCATAATTCTAGTTATTATCTTAAAGTGTTGTATGTAACAGCAGTAACAAAGTTTCTTTGTCAGTTGCATTGTAATCAGATTTAAATGTGCCTTCTTAAGTCTTTTGTCATTATAGACAGTTACAGTTTCACTCTAATGCCTTTGCAAAAATGTTTCTTCTTCAAGAAGATTTATAAAAAGGACTTTAGAATAAATACAAGTTTCTGACTTTCAGACCATAATGCTGAACTGGGTAAGAAACTGAAGATTTCTAATGAAAAAACTGATGGTTTCATAAAGGTGTTAACAAAAAGGATTAGTTACATAGGACTGAGTGAACTGGTGAATATGTTATAATTTTTATGACTTCTATCTGAAAAATTACCAGTTTAAATCTGTTTTTTCCAGGTATGTGGAAACCTTCCCCTCAAACTCATTGTGCCTTACAGAAATTTGGTAAATTATACTTTTGTAAGCAGAATTGAAGCATTTATCTTTTTCTCTCTATCTGCTCCCTCCAGAGATTGGAAACTCTTAGGTTCCCAGGAGCTTTGTCAGATAAATTAGGAAGGCTACCACACTAGCAGGTACAGAAATCCCAAGGTATTTTGGAGACATCGAAAGGGAGGAATTCATCTACATCTGTTATGCAAAAATCTGTGAGAAGCCCTTGGTGTGACTTTCCTAGCCCTGAGAGGTCTTTTAAAAGTCCAAAGAGTTTCAGTGAGTAAAACGTCTATATGATCAATTAAAGTTATATAAATCATCAGGCCAATTATTGAGACCAGACTTATTTTGCAAACAAATTAGTCTTAATTTTGTTACTTTTGGTAGAAAAGAGGGTAATTTTAGAGAGAAAAATATTATGTTTCAAAGAATGTTAAAACCCAGTTTTGTTAACAGAGATCTGTATTTACTAAGACAACTCCCAGATAGTTCTTTCTTGTTATGCTATATTAATGTAAAGGTTAATTGAAGGACACCCTAAGTTTGTTTCTGAAGATTATTTTAGTAATCTATCTTTGGATGAAGATCAGATGCCCCACGACATACAACCGCAGGATTATGCATACTAGAAAAGACATAATTTAAAAAACTATCTCTAACTTGGACCAAAGGACCCTTGTCAGGTACTTTTAACTAGCTCATGCAGTGAAACTGAAGGGAATTGACTCTTGGATTAATTTCCACTCACAAAGGCCCCTGCACTGGACTGGCCTGTAGAAAGGACGGCTGACCTCAAACTCACCTTAAAACAATGCTCAGAGGAGAAACTACACTCACACTAGGATGAGAAGAAGACAACATCAGAAGTAGACAGCTTGCTCAAGATCCTCTACCTGACTTGTATAATCATTTATAATGTTTTCTTGACTTCTTGGACCCTTGCATATGAATCAAATGTTTTCCTGTCATGAGCATGATCCTATGCTAGTTTTAAAATCAATCCAATTGTTGGTTTTGTGGCTAGTTACCTGTGTCTAGTTCTTCAGGGTTACCTTGGTGAATTTCTCCACTCCAAGGCTCCAATTGGTTGGCCCTGAGGAAATTTACTTTAAAAGAAAAATTATAGTCATGTTCAGGTAGCTATTGATATTACTAGGTAGAATCCCCTCACCTGGCCAATTAATAATGCCTGCTCTGACCCTGCCCATAAATATGAGTTTTCTTCAATTACTCAAGCTCAATCAGAGCAACAAGCAAAGTTTTAACCAAGGAACAAGACCTCTCACAATCATGGGATGGATTTATGTAGTTAATACCAGGCTATGGTAATTTAAGTTTAAAGGCATCTCTATGTTGGGAACAATTAAATCATACTAAGGATAGTCAGTCTAGTAATACTAGGAAATTGGGTTGAGTGCCTTATGAAAAATGCCAATATATAATTTCTCTTAAAGATAAGGATTGGTACAGAACAGACTAAGTCAGACAACGTGGGATATACTAGGCTGCACCTAATGGAAATTCTTGACTTATATTCTTTCTTATGATCTTATTAATCTGCTAGCTATATTGTTTTTTTATATTGCCTGTTTTACAAAATTGTTGTTTCTTGCATTACCAAATGTGTGACTGAGCCTCGGATAAAATGATATACAGTTCCATGTAAGATTAATGATGGTAATAGTGTAAGTCTAGATATGGGAAGAAGCAACAAGAGGGAATATTTTCCTGGACCATAAGAGACTAGATTAGACAGGTGATCCTGAGACATTTTACCTACTCGTAAGGACTAGTCCAATAATAGCAGCACATTGAGTGGCCTGTCAGTGAAATCTTTGCCAGACCTGGAAATAAGCATTCCTAGCACCGTGGGATGAAATGGTCATGAAACGCCCCCCAAACTATAGTCAAATTCATGACCCTGAAGGGGCTCTGCCAACTGAAAATTGTCATCTGCCTCTGCAAGTATTAAGTCAATGGCCACTGCTGCCACTGACCTTCAACACCTCCTGAAAGGGATTCGGGGTGGAGATCAGGAATGACACACCCTGTGCTCTGAGAAAACCCAGTAGAACAGGCCTTCAGATAGTGAGATATTTTCAAGAGAAGATTTTATGAGCCCAAACTCTTGCATGTTCTCATACCTAGAGAAATACTAACATCATTAATGGTGACATTTGCTTTGGCTATTAAGGAGAAAATTACAATTAAAAGTCAAAATGGAGTAGCTATGGTCCCGTCATCCAAGGAAATAACTAGGTGACACTATGGGTGTGATTTCAGACAAGTCCTTGTATTGCTGAAAGTCACACATCTTGTAACCCTCACCCCAAATTTTGATCAAGTGGAGAGAGACTTCTCTATGAGGCAGGACTACACCCACTCTCAGCAGGAAGTAGTTATGGAAGAAAGAGACCTCTGCCCCAATTCCCAAGAAGTATCTTTTTTTTTTTAAGTTTTTTAAAATATGTAAATTTATTTATTTTATTTTTGGCTACGTTGGGTCTTCATTGCTGCATGTGGGCTTTCTCTAGTTGCAGCGAGCAGGGGTTACTCTTCGTTGCAGGGCACAGGCTTCTTATTGTGGTGGCTTCTCTTGTTGCAGTGTGCAGGCTCTAGGCATTCAGGCTTCAGTAGTTGTGCCTCTCCAGCTCTAGAGCACGGGTTCAGTAGTGGTGCCACATGGGCTTAGTTGCTCCGTGGCATGTGGGATCTTCCCGGACCAGGGCTCGAACCCATGTCCTCTGCATTAGCAGGTGGATTCTTAACCACTACACCACCAGGGAAGCCAAACCAAGAAGTATCTTGATTATGAAGTTTCTCAGGGGGGAGTTATTAGGGGAAACACTGACCTAAACCACTCTCCCTGGTGAGGCAAAGGCAGTAACAATTTGCATGAGTTATTTTACGACAGGAGATCCTGGTAAGGAACATGGAACTAACAAGCCACCAGCAACCAGAAGAATACAGGAGAGGTCAAAAGGAGAGAGGAGACGCCAGCCCACATGTCCTACCAACATCCCAGAAGCCTCCTCGCTAGAATCCATCTTGGCTGAGCAGTTGCGCCGCCACCAGAAAGGACCCTGAGTCAGAATGATTGGCCAGAGACAACCCAGAAACTAATCCCATCACCACCAGAAAACCCGAGACTGTGAGCCACATGGCAGAGTAGTCCTCCTGGGTTCCCTTACCCTCCTGCTCTCCTCCCGGGCGCCCTTTCCCAATAAAGTTTCTTGCTTTGTCAGCACATGTGTCTCCTCGGACAGTTCATTTCCAAGTGTTAGACAAGAGCTCACTCTCGGGTCCTGGAAGGGGTCCCCCTTCCTGCAACAGTTTTATTTTTATTATTTATAATACAATATTAAATCTTCAGTGTGTATAATTATTGATACATATAGAAAAATATATATGTACATATTTTTTTCTCTCTTCCTAATGTCTTTGCTTTGATTATACCATGAGTGTCTTTATTTATTTACTTATTTTCTTTACTCTAGGAATATATTCTGTTATGGTGTATAATTGTTTGGCCACCTACTGCAACATTGGCTCACATTATAAAGATATTTGATCATTAGTCCATACAGTTATTTCATGCATGAGAATTATCATTTTTAATTTGGCAGCAGTGAACCAACATCTCAGCATGTGTTCAAAACTGCCACCTCCAAAGAGCAATAAACAGAGTTGACTAAGTTGATTAAGACAATAAAACTATCAGAACTGCTTCAGGGCTAACAAAAATGCTTACATCAACTCATACTGTCTATAATTTCTACTATTTTTTTCTATTTTTCTTAATGACAGTAGTACAAGCTACTAATTCAGGTTGTAAATTAAAATGTACATAAAGTGATAATGTAGTTAATAAATTTAAGAAATTTTCCATAAAACTTTAATTATCAAGATATTTCAATGTAAAATGTGCCATAATAAGATACTGAGCTAAATATATTCAAGTAACAGGCATTCAGTCTTCATATTCAGAATACCACGACTATTAGGAATGAAAATGAACTGAAAATGTAATTGGCAAAAAAATACACAAGTTATAAAAGTACATTTTGCCTCTTAGCTTCAAGGACTGTTATCTAAAACTACACTCCCTTTTGGTAGCATTTCATAGTACAGAGTGAAGTAGGAACTTTGTGGTTATCCAGTAAACGTAGTTTATTTTCACAGTTAAATTACTCAGTTCAAGGGGGAAATTGGCATTTCTCATTACAGTTATGCTTAATAATACAGTTTTGATTGACTATTGTTTATTGATTATATTTGCAAATTTCAGTTCTTGTTTATTATTTTTATTTTTGATAAAGAAAATGTTAATACAGTACACACAAAGTTTAGAAGATCAATTTAAATAAGTATAAAAATTGGAAAAAATATTTTGCTCCATGTATACCCAAATATATTAGGAATTCATCAAATTTCTTTTTTTTTCCTTCTTTGTAAACTGAAATAATTTTATAATCAGTATAATAGTAATAAAATTAAGTGAAGCAACCAGTATACATGTTATGGAAGTTTCCAGTCAAAAAACACAGCATGATAATTCTATTAAATAGAAATGTGACATCATTTGTAAAGAATGGTTATTAGAATAATTTGTTTTGCTTTAGTTGGTCTTATTTCTAAACCATAGTTCTCAACACTGACTATAAATTCAAATCACCAGGGAGCTTTTCACTCCCTTTTTTCAAGCTTTATTGAGGTTCAATTGACAAACAGGAATTTTATATATTTGATGTATACAACCTGATGCTTTGATATTTGCATACATTGTGAAATGATCACCACAGTCAAGTTAATTAACATACCTATCGCCTCACATAGTTACCATTTTATTTCCTTTTTTTTCTTGTTGTTGCTGTGAGAACACTTAAGACCTACTCTCAGCAGATTTTATGCATATAGTACAGTATTGTTAACGGTCACCTTGCTGCATATTAGATCCCCAGAACTTATTCTTCTTGCATAACTAAAACTTTCTACTGTTTGACCTGGAATTTTTTTAAATCCACAGATACCCAGACCACTAATAACAATCAAATCAGAGCCTCTGAAGGGAAAGCCCAGACATCAATAGAATGTCTATCAGAAGCTTCAGAATAGAATGTCTATTAAAATCAATAGAATGGCTCTAGAAGTTTCCCAGATAATTCTAATGAGCAGCTATTAGAGATAGTTTTTTGCATAGGCTATTCAACGTTTCAATATCCTACCATCTGTGTATTAATAAATTAGATATAAACTTAACTTTGTATGAAATAATGTGAAATCAAGCATTTAAATATTACTTTTTATATTTTCTTTTAGTTTGTTTTTCTCTTATCTAAAATTTCTTTTTACGTTTATTTTAAAAATGAATGACAAATCATATATATATTCCGTAGTTCAGCTTTAATTTTTTATAATTTACAGTTTTTTTGTTTTCAGCAGTGGAACAGATACTCCAAGATATTCGCATTAAATGATATGACCAGACATTGATGAAATCAGATGTTCTGATACTCAAACATAAAGATTTTTCAAAGGTCCTATAAGTTGTGAGCTCAGTCTTTGAAGTATCTGAGGCTCTGGGTGATATACCTGTCAACTCAGAGAAATTTTTGTTTAACAGGGGGAAAAGTGGCTTCTGTGCACACACGTGAGTTTAGGTGAAAATTTAGTTTGTTTTATTTATTTGAAGTGCTAGTTTCTTCCGGGTTACTAGGATTGAATCCAGCTGAACCTGGGTGAATTCAAAGGCCTTGCTCAGCAGAGGCCATAGTTTCTCCTAGAATTACAACTAAAAAGATAAAATATAGTAATGTAAAACTCTCATTTTTAGGACAGGTATGGTATAAAATATTTCTGCTTTGTGATTTGCACCGTAGTTTGGAAGCAGGTGCACAATGTTTGGAATATTCCTGCTGCTGATTCTTCTTATTAATTTTAATTAGGAATAATGCAACATTTAGAAAGTTGGGGATTTCTTGAAATAGGAATTGATTTATTGTGAAAGATTTTTTGAACACAAACAATATAGCTAGTTCATATTTGTCCAGGTATATTCCATAATTGATATATAATAATTTCCTTAAAGTTAGTAATTGGAAAGTGACACAAACACAGCTGAAGTATTAAAACATATGATTTTAAAAGAGAATAAGAAAATGAACTCATCCATCCCAAATATAAAGTGTACAGTATGTTGTAATAAATCACAGTCCCTAAGGGGATAAATAAAAACTAGTCGTTGTCCTAAGAGTTGTTATACTTTAGTTGGCACACAAAGAAGAATAAATAGGTCTAGGACATAACATGCTAACTGATGCTAGAGAATTAGAATGCTTATTTCTATTTGGACTATATTTCTAAGTTTAAATCTATATGTAGCCATATTAAGTGATTGGGTTTCAGGAAGCTTTTATATACATATTTGCAATTATTTATCTGGCTAAGGCCTGGAAAAAAATACAAAGAATGTGACAGCCATGATGATAATTTATTTTTCCAAATTGTGATAATTGACAATATTGATTTTTTTAGCACTGACCTCTGTTACAGAGCGGATGGAAGTAGGCTACAAAAGTAAGTGCAAGAACTATAGAGATCTTAGAAACTTAGTGAAATAAATGAAGTTGTTTGTTCCTGTAATTGTTGATTTTGTAGTACAAATTTAAGTTTTATTCAGGTAAAATATCTTACATTTCATTCATAATCTGAAAGCTTTGGACAAATGTTTTTAGTGTTTTACCCCCATTGCCTGGACAAAAAGCAAAAAAGTACACTATTGGTGTATTTTTGAATTAATGAATACTGAATGTATTAATTTGGCTCCATAATTCCTCTTTTCCAACAAGTTAGTACTGTTCATGTAATTACTATAATGATGTTGTAACCTCAATGTTTTTACCTTATGGTTAAAGCCGCTTGTGTTGAAGATGGGATATACAGCTTTCCTTTAAGGCCGTAATGACCTCTTTACTGAGTAGGTCATATGATACAGGCAGGCATCTTTCTCAAGCTTTGGTTGTGTAGATGTGGCTAAAGAAATCCAATTTTATTCAGTCACTGGAATGTGAAGTGCATTCCAGATGGATGAACCTGGAGAGCAGAACGTCTTTTTATCCTAGTACCTTTTTGTTTTGTTTTGTTTTGTTTCGGTACGCGGGCCTCTCACTGTTGTGGCCTCTCCCGTTGCGGAGCACAGGCTCGGGACGCGCAGCGCAGGCCCAGTGGCCATAGCTCACGGGCCCAGCCGCTCCACGGCATGTGGGATCTTCTCAGACCGGGGCACGAACCCGTGTCCCCTGCATCGGCAGGCGGACTCTCAACCACTGAGCCACCAAGGAAGCCCCCAGTACCTTTTATATCTTACTTTCTTACTATGACAATTCAATCTCTCAAAGACAAAATTATTTTTTCTAGATATGAATTCATTGCTAAAATCTTTCAGGCCATTGGTAGGAGAAAATAATTGAGCTGGAAAACTGCACACTTGGAGGATAACAAATATTAAAATTTGTAGTCTGGATTTTCTCATTAAACATTTCAATGGCTACTTGACATTTAAAAATCTCTGGTTGCAAAAATGTTGACAAAACACTGCAGTTTATATAAATATAGGCCTCCTAATTTTACTTTATTGATTTTGCCTCTATTCTTGAGATTGTTATAGTGGAATCTTTCTTACCTGCCACCCATCACTTGAAGCCTGTGTACATATTGCCAAGCTGTCTGAAGGTATAAGCAAACCCATGTTTAATACCACATTAAGAATCACAAGGCTTCCCTGGTGGTGCAATGGTTGAGAGTCCACCTGCCGATGCAGGTGACACGGGTTCGTGCCCCGGTCCAGGAACATCCCACATGCTGCGGAGAGGCTGGGCCTGTGAGCCATGGCCGCTCAGCCTGCGCGTCCAGAGCCTGTGCTCCGCAATGGGAGAGGCCACAATGGTGGGAGGCCTGCGTACCGCAAAAAAAAAAAAAAAAAGAATCACAAAGTGATATTTGTGTTTATAATTTTCTTCAAAACTGACTTAAATGTTTTTATACAATTATTAGAGTTTAAACTCCTCTAACTTGGGAACAAACAATAGCATTTTTAAAGATTAGCTGTGAATGAATTCATTCATTTGATCAACAAATATTTATTGAGAAACTATTTTAAACCAGGCTCTTTATTAAGTACTAAAGGTAAACATCCTTAAGTAGTATGAGTGTCTTAACAATCATACTATTAGTCTGGAAGAATATTTTATCAAAAATGACCCATGGACCATCTCTTTCAGAATCTTGTGATGTAATAATTTAAAACTGATGATTTCTGTGTTGCACCTGAGATCAAATGAGTTATATTATCTGCTCGTAATTCCTAAGAATATGCATTTTAGCAAACACTCCAGGTGCTTCATGACATAGGAAGAAAACCTTTTTGTTTTGGTTCCAAGTTTGTGTGGTTTTGAAAAGTAGGCTCATATTAGCCTAGGGCCTTATTCTATATTGAAAGAAGACTGGACCAAGAGAAGAAATAGAAAAAAATGGCAAGCTTCTGACTGTGTTAAAAGTTTCATTTAAATATTTCTGTTTCAGGCTTCACAAATAAAATACCAACTCTAGCATTGGATCTTATTTTCTTCTTTGGATATTATTTCCTGTGAAAGTGTTCTGGACTTCACTCAGGTTTCTTCTCCAATTTTTAGTGAGTTCTGCAGGTGAATTATTTTACTGCTAATACCCAAGCCCAGATTGATCCAGTATGGTCCATTACAAATCCTTAGTAATCATGGAGTAATTGTTCAGCATATCATTAGATTTTGTTTTCATAATTCTAACAATTGAAAAATCTCATCAGTTGATGCCTACCAAATATTGCAGTGAAATCGATACTAATCCAAACAAATACTGTTTTGTAGTCCTGGGGAAGCTGCAAGTTTTATGGGTTCTAATGCTCCTCAATGAAATAAAATGACATTTTAAAGGAAGGGGATCCAAGTATTCACAGTAAAATATCCTTACCATATAGTTAAATGAAATTATGTGCTCAGTGAATATTCACCAGAAAATTAACATTTTCTAAGCAACTGACCAACTTGAAGGAAACAATTTTATTTTTAATTAAAATTGTGTTTCATGAGAAAAGTATAGTCAGGGAATAAGGGGTGTTTGTGTGTGTGCGCGTGATATGCTTCTTGAACACAGCAAACAGTTTTGACACATGCAGAACATTCTGTTTAGTCTTAAGGCACAAGAAATGACATTAGAAGGATGACATTTTCAGGCATAACCCTTTAGATGTATGGGGTTCAGAATGAAGATCAAAGTATACACATTCATTTTTATTGAAAGTTAAATTTGTTTTAAACCTGCTGTGTAATGTAATTGTAGATATTCAAAGATGATTTATTAGATGCTTCATTCATACAGCATGAAAGACAAGAGGAGGGAAACAACTTATAAAGACCTTCTAAGTACTGCTTAGTGAGCTCAGGTTACTCCTGGTAATCAATCCCGATGCCTTCAGGGACTTCATGACCACATAAATATGGACTCTGTTGGATTATAATGGCTGAGTGGACCACCAATGCAAAAATAGCCTTTGTTCTGTTCTATAGTATAGTTCATCAACTGCCAACAGCCATGACTGACCTGGGGAATAGCTAATTATTAATTTCAGATTCTTCCTTAATTATACTCCTTTTATTATTCCATCTCTAAGCCTTTGGATACATCATACTCTTCAATGTATATTTAATTGGTTAAACTGTTGAAACAGTTTCTTTCCTAAAGAATCATCCTTTGCATCACTAAATTCAGTCCAAAAAATAATTTATTGACAAAACACTTCTTTTTCACCTAGACAACACTTCAAGTAAATAAAGAATAAGATAGTGAAGAAAATTATATTAAAATTATTTGAATATTTGTTGGCTTTTTATAGTTGGCTTAGTAGTTATTATGTATAATTTGTTTTCCTACTTAAAAATCCCTGTGTTTCTAAGTCACATAACTGAAATTTTTAGAGGACCGTGTCTTAAGAAGGTTATTATGTAGGTGACCTAATTCCCCAAGGGAATGAAATTAATGCAAAGACCAGCAAAATCTTTCTCAAGCAATTCTGCAAAGCAAAGAGCTTTATAAACCTGACATATACAAATAATTATAGTAATAATTACAATGGTAATGAAAGTAGCTAACTCTTATTTAGGTCTTAGTATGTCCCAAAGAGTAATTTGCATTTTTAGATGTGTATACTTTATTTTTCACAGCAAAATCCACAAGATGAGTACTATTATTATCGCCATTTCACAGGAGCGAAAAGTAAGGCATAGAGAGGTAAAATATTTTACACAAAGTTTTACACAAAGTCAGACATCTAGTAATTGGTAAGGCTAGAATTCAAACCCAAGCTATCTGGCTCCAGAATAAAATTTCAAATATTGGATCAATCACCATTTGTGAGAGAGGAATCCTGGAAAAAAATGAAATAAAATAAAATGAAATAAAATAAAAGTATTTGGTTCTTGCTAAGTGGTAAAGACTTTGAATTCCTTTTGAGTTATATACAAAAATTACATAGTGATTTATTATTAAGAATTATGATCTGTCAGCTGGTAAATTGGTTAGGTTCTCCTGTAATTTTGACAAAAGCAAAGAATTGCAGACATTTGAGTTGTTAAATATTTGTTACCCAGTCATTAGGCTCATTCACTCTCATAAGATTGATACCAACATTTAGAGCCCTCACTGAGAAACAACAGCCCACAGGAAGATTAGGAATGGTGGCAGAAGGGTAATTGTAGAAGAGGAGGTGAGGAAGTTGAGCCAAGTACATGAGTATACTTGGGCAGATCAAATTTAGGAAAGAATATCTGGGGGAAGTTAAGGATCTTCACATTTATTCCATTAAAGCTATTCATGTGTCTATATTTATCCTTTGGGAAGTATTCATGTAACCTGGGTAGTGGGGGTGAGTACAAACAAGTAGTCTAATATAAAAGTTGTTCAACAGAAGTTTCGTTTTCATGTGGCTTCTCCATCACCACATTAAAACAAGTTTTTTATAATCCTGGTAACCAGGATAGGTCCAGGTGTAAATTAAACTTTGATGTGATTTTTTCCCCCCACATACCATTCATGTGTATCCTTGATCTGTTTTTTGAAGAGCCCAAGCCCTTCACACCCTCTGCTGTTCTGGAAATTAATGGATTAAACCCCAACTTCAAAGGAGAATACATGTTATAGAAATTTTCAGCCAAGTAATCATTGTACTAGAATTAAAAGTCATGATTTGTTTTGAATTTTTCTCTAAACAGCCTTAACTTCAAACAAATATTTATCAGTAATGAGCTAATTGTTTTTAAAGATTTCTACTGCAAATGTAACAATAATTCTGAATTCAGAAATCATTTGTTACTGCATGATAGTGTAAAAAATGTTTTTCATTTATAAAATGGGCTAAATAATACCTAACCATAGATTTGAGAAAATGAAAAAAAAAAAAAAAGAAACAAGTGTGTCCACCCTAAATTCTTCCTTTAATTTTCATGCCCATGCTATAAATGTGAAAAAGGGAGAGGCCCAATACATGGTGTAAAAACAAATGTACTTAGGCATAACTCTGGTAAAGGAAGTGGTGATTTCTGTTGAAATTAAAAATTTGAATTTCTCTAATATTTCAGAAAACAGTGTTTTCTCTTCACATGATTTAGAGTTTGGGAAATCATCTGGTCCAAACTCTGCATTTTATAGATGAGGAAAATGAACCTCAGTTCAAATAGCAATTTTGTGACAGAATAATTATAAACATATGTCTCTGGATTCCTGAAAGATCTGCACTATCTTATAAATATTTTTATCATCTCTGAAGATATATATGTATTTAAGCAATATATAAAGCAAATAAAAACAATGAAATACTACCATGTATCTATTAGAATGGCTCAAATCCAGAACCCTGACAATACTAAATGCTGGTGAGAATGTGGGAACAACAGGAACTCTTATTCATGGCTGCTGGGGATGGGTAAGTGGAGCACAGAGGGTTTTTTGCAGTGAAAATACTTAATATGATGCCATAATGATCAGTACATGTCCATATACATTTGTCCAAACCCATAGAATGTACAACACCAAAAGTGACCATAATGTGAAATATGGATTTGGGGTGATTATGATATGTCAATGTAGGCTCATCAATTGTAACAAATGTACCACTCTGGTGGGGAATGTTAATAATGGGGAAGGCTATGCATGTGTGCGAAGGAGAAATACACAGAAATCTCTTCATTTTCCTCTTAATTTTGCTATGAATCTAAAACAAAACTGCTCTTAAAAAAGGAAAATATCTTAAAAATTAAAAAAATAATAAATCGTGTCCAAATCTTATAAGGAATTCCTGAAAATCAATGAAAAGACCAAAAAAAAAAAAGAGACAAGGATATAAACAAAAGGGAAAATCTAAATACCAATAAATAACTTAAAATATTAAAATATTTAATCTCTCTTGACAATCAGATAAACATATTAAAACAATTGTTAGAAACTAATCAGGTTAGCATATAGTATATTAAAATTAAATTATATTCAATTGACTTTGAGAAGGAAACTTTCTTTTCCATTCCTATTATGTCTGGCATGGTTCCAGGTGCTTTATCCTCATTGCCTTTCTTCCTGAAGTCTTAGAGTAAACTAATGAATGAGTTTTGTCATCTTGATGATACAGATGAGCAATTTGAAAATCAGAACAGTTAGGAATTTGCCAAAGAAAACACAGCTTAAAATTCTAACCAGGTTTCAAAAATTATGTTGAACTTCTGAGTCTAATTTTTCTGTTTGGACATGTGTATGTATATGTGTTGGCCAAATGGAAAGGTACAATTTTGTGAAAGAGAAAACTTTGAGCCCATATCTTGTTTTTTTGTTTTTTTTTTTTAGAACAAGAACTATTTATTCAGAGCTGACTCTGTTCAGCAAGGTAGTCAGCCACAACCACTTGCATTTGGCAGAGACTCAAAGGCAGTTAGAGGAGTAGGAAAGCTTTCTGATGGTAAATAAAAGGAAGACATGAATTGTGAATTGTGGAAGCTGGAGGTAGCTGTATCTTGTTAATTCACAAGGATAGAGACTGTGTTGTAACCACCTTCATATTCCTAGAACCTGCCATAGCAACAGGAATAAGGTTAAAAATTGAATAACCCAGAATTGAAAGACCGGCATTGTATTTTTATATTTAAAATTTGTAATATTTTTGAGAAGATGTTCTCAATTTTAGAAATATATTACCTGATTCATCGAAAGTAGTTTTAACCTGCTAAAATGTTTGGCGTACACAATACACACACACACAAACTAGAATACAGCTCTCCAAGCTAGTGGTTATGAAAATAGATAAGACAACTATATCAATGTAAGTGGCATATTTCTTCCAATATATTTTGACATGTAGCTATTTTTACCCCAAATAATTATATCAGAACAAATCAAGTTTCTAGCAGCAGCTCTTATGCAAAATGAAAACACAGCTCATTCTTTCAATCAAGCCTTCATCTTGGCCTTGGGGGGAAACACTATTGAGAAAGCAGAGCTGTTAAAAGGAACATTCTTCTGTTGTATTCTGACTATTAGAAACCAAATCAGCAAAACATCCAGAAACCATTACAAGTAAACAGACTTCATGCAAGAAGCCAGTTTTGCACATTGAAGACAGTAGACTTCTATAATACATGTTCCAAAATTTGAAAGGAAAATATAAAGAAAATCTTAGCTATCAAAAGAAATACTGGATGAGGGGTAATTCTTGGAAGCAATACCTAGGTCAAAAGATATATTCAATTGCTAAAGACACCAAAGATGTTTATATAGAATAATAATTATAGCGAGTATAAAATTTAACCCAATTCACTGTCACATTCCTGTTTGGTAAGAGTATCTTCTCATTTATTTTGCTTACGTAGCCCTTGCTGGTGATAATAAGTTTTAGTATACTAATAAATTGATTTAGTCAGGGTTCGTTAAGGAACTAGATGTCACACTCAGTGAGTAGTTTGAGGTGAGTTTAATTTAGGGATTTTTTTTTTAATGTCAACAGAATTTAAAAAACCAACAAAGCATATTTTGGTACACCAGGGCTAGTCGAAGAGGACAAAAGGAAAGGAGCTTTTGGAGAAGGACATAGCCCACAGAAACCTAGAAATGATGAGATCTGAGTCTCTGGAAATTACTCTGGGTAAAGAACCAAAATCTTATAAACCACAGAAGCACAGTGTATTGCTTTCTCCATTGTACAATCACCCAGCAAATATCAGCAGGTCATCCAGGGAGAGTTGGAGAAAATTCACAATGTTTACCTGAGGCCATGTTGCAATGTCTTATCTAAAAAAGACCCAGGTTCCCCTGGGTCAAGGCACTCCAAATCTGTGAATTGGTTTATACCTAGGAACTGAGTAAAAGGCTACGAATCTTCACTGCAGTGAGTTGAGTTAGGTTGCTGCCCACTTGATGTAAATATATTTTTGCTATTATATGCCGAACAGCATATTAGTAACTGATGGTCTATTTCATTTCTCGCAGTCTTGTAATGAAATAGGCAACACCATACATGTAGGCACAGACACTAACCGCCAATTCCTCTTTATAATTTAATGTGATCATTTCTCTCACCTTATCTCTGGTAGTTAAGAGCTGTCACCTGCTTTTACTACTTTATTATCTCCTTAATTTTAGTGAGATCAGGAAATTCAGTTTTATTACATCATTCCCACAGTCAACCCTGTTACACAGAAGACAGCCATCAGTGAACATTTCAAAGATGTTTATAGCTCTCTCATCAAAGCATTTCTTAATATCTTCTAGGTAGTAGCCTCATATTATTTCTGTTGGTAAAAGAAGGGAATGTCTTAACAGGTTGAAAATAACATTTTCTTTCCCTCATGTCTTGAATTCTTTTCTAACAGCATGCCTAGATAGTTCTGGCATTTCTCTCTCATTGACTATAAGCCATTAAAGAGTGTAGGCTTCATTTAGTACTTATGCTACACCAAAGCTAATACATTACATCTTGAATTTGGGGTTTGTGAAACCATGTCAATAATTTCAACCCAATACAGCATTATGTTTTCCTTCTTGACTCAATACCTTAGAATCCACTCCTATGCATGCTTTCCCAAGCCTGACTAATAGAAATTGGGAAGTTTTTACAATTAGCTTGTCCATGACCTCCAAAAATAGATTGCAATTGCATGTCACTGGTTATCTGTGACCCCTGGCAAGAAAGCTACAAGTGCATCCCTCAAATATATGAGCAATCCAATTCCAGAATCCCATCATGAAAATTTGTTTCCTGGGGACACTCTTAAGTACTGATTGTTGTATCAATCAGTATCTTAGCAGGTAGCACTTAAACTGGTAATTCTAGATGAGTGTGATAAAAAAAAATATTACAAAGGAATGAGCAGAGTCTATGAAAATAAAGAAAAAATGCAATATTCTTGGATTAATATGGTAGCTTTCAGATTGAAAAGATGGTCATCCTCAGTTCCTGCAGTTCTATGTGTACCTACCATACCTCCCATTGAGATGAAGTATATTTTATCTTCCTTTGATTTTGGACTGGCTTATGACTTGTTTTGACCAAGAGAATGTTGTCAAAGTGATGCTGTGTCATTTTTGAAACTAGCTCTGAAGAGGTCTGGCAGCTTCTGCTTTCACTGTTTTGGAGCCCTGAGCCACTATGTAAGAAGCCTGGCTACCTCCTGGAGAGAAAGGCTTATCTGGGTTCAGCCTTTCCTGCTACCCTAGCTAAAAACCCAGCTGAATTTTGCTGCAGGTACTACCCCAGCCAATGCTACATGGAGCAATAATAAATTGTCCGAAAATCCCTGACACAATTGATGGTCCATGGGCAAGTAAATGGTTGTTGTTGTGTTAAATTACAAAGTTTTGGGTCTGTTTGTTATTCATCAATATATAACTGAATCAGCTAGTAAGAGTGGAACATTGTAACACCTTCAGATCTGAAGGGTATGCTTCGTGTATACCCTTCTAAGCTGAGCATAAGTTCTAGCTTCTCTTTGAGAGCCTATGCAGACGTAATCTATAAAACTTCAAGAACTCTAAATAACTTATTGTCACCATCCTTATATCCTTTATATCCAACAGCTTGCCTTGTAACTCCTTTACCCAATCTTTTCTCGTCAATTACATTATTAATTTTTGGTGTGGGAGATCACTATTTTTTGACTCTTGATATTGCTATAACCCCTGGAAAATGTCTCTCGGAAATAGAGTAGGCATTAAGATAGAGAAGACTTTGCACAAGAACACATGACAAGGATGTTTATCTAAGAGTGGTCACAATATTTTTAAACATGACTTTAAATTCCATCAACAGAATATTAATTAAAGTTAATACATTTATATATTCAATGACCATTAACAGTTAAAGGGTAACTACTAAATTCATAAAAACTAATAATTTTTCTTTGTACTATTTAATAATTGCAAACTACTTTCCCAAAGAATAATACACCTCTTTTACTTATATCACTGTTAAAGACACTATTCTAAGAGATTTACACAGGATTCATAAATTTTACTGAATCACTAATGGCCATCTGTACTATGCATCATATTGTAATGAAATGCAGCTTTCATAACTGTTATTTGATCCTTAGTAAAATATCACCTTTAATATGATGAATAAATACTCAGTTTGGCATGATAAAGATAATCATTTTTAAATCTGAATAGTACTTACTATGCACCAGGCATTTTTCTAAGAGCTTAACCATATTAACTCATTTAATCCACAGAGCAGTCCAATGAGTAATATTATTAATGTCTCCATTTTACTAATGAGGACACTAAGGCACAGAGAGATTATGTAAATTTCTACATATGTTGATTGAGTACAGAGTCAATTGAGAGGGTTATTTTCCATAAGGTTCCGATAGCTATGTGGACACACCTTGAAATATGAGATATAAATGTCCCTATTTTGTTATGAATGTTATCTTTGAGTTACTGTAAAATGAGCTACCACAGAAGCTCAGTGGTATTCATCCTCTTCTCTACTTCTTGGCTTTTTGTATCATTTCTTCCATTCCACTTGGAAAATGCTATATATTCCCAGAAAGTGTAGAAAGACAGCTCAAGTCTCTTAAAATTTTCAACAAACATGTTAACAAATTGCATCTGATATATACAAACCTGTTTGTAACTCTGGCAAGAAGATTAAATGAGTTCACACTTTGTTATGATTTAGATAAGTTGAACTCAAGATGATTATGCTCAATAAAGACAATCTTCCAACAGAAACACAAGCCAAGTAGAGGTATGTGTTTACCTGGGGAAGGAACTGCGGAGGGGGCAGTGCTCCCATTTAAAAGGCTACAGACCATGTTATGGTTTCCCCCATACCCATTAGAATTCAATACACTGAAAATTAGGATCTAATTTTCCTGTACATGGTTAATTGAGTCAAGATTCAATACAAAATACCATAATGATATAAAACAAATTTAAAATGTCCCATTTATCTTTTTTAAAATAAATTGAGTCATGTGTCAACAGGTGTTATTTTTCTAATGTGAATATATTTATGGAATCCTGGCACAGATATAGTTTTATAGTATCTGTAAAGGCTGGTAAATATCATTTTTTATTTTCATGCAAAGGTAGAAAGACAACATTCCAATTCCAGTGCATTAAAAATGTTGATATTCCATAAAAACAGCCATGTATACATGAATAGTCTATAATAATGTTTTTACCAGCTAGGTAATTATCACTCTTGGAGTTAACACACTCCATTCAATTGAATGGAGAAGATGTCTAATTATGATAAGCTGGAATTATTTCCATTTGGAGGCAAGATTATCAATGAATGGTAACAAAAATTTTTCATCCTTGAAACATATAAAGGACTTTTAAAAATTATGTCCAAAATTGTTATCTATGTATGATTTTTGTGAGATCTTGAATGGCTCCTGTTCCCAAACGTCTCTGATACTCCCAGTGTGGGTTCACTGAATGGGGCCTATGCAGCTGATTATAATGCAGAATTTGAGGCCAATTTTGTCCTTCGGTAACTAGGCAATCCAATCTAGCACCAAATTTGTTCTTCTTCACATTCTGTTCTGTTGTCCAAATTCTGTTCTGTTGTTCAATTTCACTTCTACTTGGTGTCCTAATTCTTTTATGACTAAAATCTCCACTGTGTGTATTTTATTTCTCTGGTATCAATAGCTTTTATCCAAATACCTATTACATGGATTCCCACCCATGGCCTGGTCATATGCTGGTAAAAAATATATATATATATACTACTGATATCATTACAAAAGTCAACATGAGGGGCTTCCCTGGTGGCGCAGTGGTTGAGAGTCCACCTGCCGATGCAGGGAACACGGGTTCCTGCCCCGGTCCGGGAAGATCCCACATGCCGCGGAGCTGCTAGGTCCGTGAGCCATAGGCCACTGAGCCTGCGCGTCTGGAGCCTGTGCTCCGCAACGGAAGAGGCCACAACAGTGAGAGGCCCGTGTACCGCAAAAAAAAAAAAAAAAAAAAAAAAAGAGAAAAAAAGTCAATATGAAACGCTTACATGAATTCCTATCTATAGCTCTTATGTTTGACTCAAATGAAGAAGAAAAACAGTCCTCTATATTCAAATATAGAACTTCAGTCAGAATAGAGTTAAGCAATGGGATTAGGCAACAGAATTGCATGACTAAGAAACTGATTAAGACTTAAATAGACCTAAAATATATAAAGAAAATGAAAAGATTCCCCATGGGTTAGTTTAGCAAGTGAAAATATTGTAGGATGGTAGCAAGGTGGATAGAATATAAATCACTGATATCCTTCTTATTGGTTGTGTTCCTTTGTACTTGTCAATTATACTCTCTGAAAATTGGTTTCCTTATTCTAAAGTGTGCAAACTAATACTTACAGAATTATTATATAGACATAATATCCATCTTTAACCAGGTCTATGTTAAAGCCTATATAGAGCAGACATTCAATAAATTGTTGTTACTGTCATTATTATCTTAAATATCAATAATAATATAATTATATAATAAAATATATTTGCATTATTATAAAATGATGACTGTAGATAATAATATAACACTAATAATACCTGAGTCTCTATTTCAAATATTTTTAGCAACATATAATTAAGGAAACCCCTGTCTATTAATTAATTCATTAATAGATATTAAATATCTATATGTTATACATGTTGTTTATCCAGTGGAATTGGTCTTTGATATCATGGGTATTTCATTCTGATGAAGGTAATCATAAATAAATAGTAATAAATAAGTAAAAAATAAATAGATTAGAAAATATTAGAAAGCAGTAAGAGTGGTTAGGAAAAGGCTTTACAAAGGAGTGATGATGTGAACTAATGTCTACCTGATGAAAAAGATCAAGTTAGGCAAATGTCTTGACACTGGGAATATAGTTCACTTAAAACACTCTCTAATATATTTCCTAACTTGTTTAGGTTTGAATATTTTAGACAAATATACAATGAAGCTAGATTAATTAAGTATTAGTAGTGGTAGGTAGTGAACCTATTCTCACTAATGACACTAGACTTATCTTAATTGATATTCATTCTTTCATTTTGCTAATATTTATGAAACACTTATTTAACATTCAACTTACATTTGTTGTCTACTGTCAAAGAAAAGTGACAAAGTAGCTAGGAATTTCATGGGTACAGCTGACTTCGTACATTTGTTACATCTTCTACAAAGAGTCCTGTGACTTGGATAAGTTGTTTAAAATCTTTATATCGTCATCAGTAAAAATATGTTAATAATAGTATGTACATTACAGTCTTTTTGAAATTATATGAAATGATGTATGTAAACTACTCTCAGAACTTGGCATGTATTGATATCAATGGATTTATTTTAACTAATATGATTTAAGAAGGTGAGGGAAAAGAACTATGTCACCCATTTTTTTGTAGTCTAAGAGTTACTGTGATAAAGGTATGTAGTGCAATGAAAGCACTTAGAAGGATCCTTAGCTATTATTGAAAGGGTCAAATGAAAATTCCTATGAAAGATTTTAGATAGCAATGAATGAGAGTGGTAGACATACTACTCACACTTGTGGTGTTCAGAAAGCTGTTGCAAAGCAGGTGCCAGTCCCTAAAGTAAACCATGAAGCTTGTACATTGACTTTTTTTACTGAGGTTAATCACACATATCCTGTTCGAAGCTATCAGCCACTAAAATAGGAGGGAAATTATGAAATATGAACACAGTATATGTGGTTCATTCTAATGTTTCCTTCTGTGAAGGAAAATGTGAAAAGACCATTACTTTCTAAAGCAAAGGGAGATGATGTAAGAAAACTGTCACTAGTCCAAACCATTGTACAGACTAAATTCTCATTTATATTACTTCTAGATAAAGGTTAAAGCAACTTATTGAAAGACCTGAACTTAAAGAGGAAGAATTCAGAAATATATCTACATTTAGTGTTTTGAAGAAAAAGTTTCTCTTGTGCCTTGGAGTAAAAAATAAAATCGAAATCCAGATGGAAGCCTATTGAGGATTTTCTTGAATCAAATTAGGTATTCAAGAATGGACACTGTGTGTCCATCTTGTAGGGAGAAAGATGTTATGAACCCTTTTTTCACTATAATTCTTATTTAGAATTAATTAAAATAACTTGTGTCAAGTAAATCCATTGTTCTAGCTCTAGAACTGATCCAAAATTACTGGAAACATTTATACTCCATTAAATGTGTACTCATATTTATAGCTTTAATTGTTGAAGGCAATTCTCAACCTAAGCAAGGACATTCCAGTGCACTCATCAAGTTGGTCTTATAGCTGATCCTGCCCTGATATTTTTCTAACTTTGGTATCCTAGTTCCCCAATTGCTCTATGTCTGCCTTATAGCATAGTTTCAAAGCATGGGGTTCTCATTGTATAACTCATCTCCTTTGTTGCAGGAATAACTTATTTGAGAGCTTGAGTATCTTGTGAATAAAGTTCTACTGTCAAACTGAATACTACTAATAGCTGCTCCATATTCTCTGTCTTTTTGCATAAAATTCTATATCTTATACTTGGCTTGGACTATTTAACTAATTATGTACTCATTTTTATGTAATGAATGCCTACCATGTTCCACTGACTGTAACATCATATCTTTCCTATCTGGAGTGATATTCCATTCTTGAACCCACATTGTGACTCAAACCTATTTTCTCGTCATTCAAATAACTGCCCCAGGGCTTGTTTCTTAGTGAACTCAATAACATTTTTGAGTTGGGGAAACACAAGCAAGCCACCCACAATCAAGTCTCATGATTATAAAACATATTATTTGATTTATACCATAATAATAGTATTTGAAATCATTTTCATATAAAGGGAATATTTAAATCTATGTTTCACATTCTCTAAGTGCTATTCTGGTTCTTTTTAATTTCAGCCACTGAGTTGATAGGACTCAAAGGAAAACAAAATGGATTTTAAAAAAATGAACAATTAATTGTATATTGGCTTCTTTAGGAATGGAGTTAGATAAAATGACTTAATCACAACTTTTCAGAGGAAAATTATAAATAATTAACTACTCTATGACTCCGATAAAAGAAAGTGAAATTCAGCACATCCAAGCAAATGACAATCAGATAAGGAAATTACTTACAAGGATTATTTCATTATTTTAACTGATTCTTCCCCATATAGCAATACTTACTCGCTGAGGCTGTTATGCTTTAATATAGAACTATATATAATAAGCCTGGAAGTCAAGTTGAGCTACATAGTTGCACACACAGCTAAATACATTACAAATACCTCTACTACATATTAATATTGCTACTTTTCATTCTTGCACATCTCAGAAAACTTTAAAATGAATATGAAACTACATTATAGTTAAATCACTGAAATTGAAGTTTTTATTTCTGAACTCACTGCAGGGTATATGTTGGACATAGCCATGGAGAATTACTTGTGCAAAGATTTGTTAAGTATAGCTATTTTTTGGTACAGTTGCCTCAACCTGAAAGCTTAGAGACCCATATTCTGTGACATCATGTCTTTCCTATCTGGACTGACATTCTAGATAGTAGATACATGCCTCCAGTCAGATGTAGTTCTTTGACATCTTGAAGGTAGAAGTGTGGTGGTGATCCTCTTCCTGCAGGCTTTGATTGTTTTCTTCTTGTATGAAAGTACATATATATGGTGGGTCTTCTTGGGGTGTTTATTCTTCCAATATTTATTCTATATATTCCTGGATTCTTAACAAGAATTATATAATCTATATATTCCTGTTAAGTACTTCAACACCCATTCTCCAATATCTTGACAATTGTAGTGGCAATGACTTCTTGTTCCTGACCTAACTCCAGAATTGGCTTCAAATGGGGCATCACCCATAATAAATCAATTTGAGAATGTTCTGGAAATAATTCCAAGATATCAATCTAGAATTTGTTTCTTCAGCTCTTTCTATTGTCTCAGAGACACCTAATTCCTGTATTAAAATTCTTATTGCTTAAAATACTTGAGTGGATTTTATTTCCTGCACTGAGTTCTCATTGATGCTGATGTAAAACTCTTCCTCCCACAATCTCATTCTACAACTATATTCTGCACTCTCTATCTGGAAGATTCTTCTTTCCATATTTATTTTGGCTTATATTTATCTCTTCATCAATATTTAGATTAGAAATTATCCTCTATATATACTTTTAATATCCCAACTACAAGATCACAGCTATAGCAATTTATCTGGGATAATTCCTCTCATGTTTTATAAACTCCCATCCTGGAAAAAACAGACACTGTTGGAATGAGATTCTCCTGGACTCCATTAACTGAAGTGTCAGTATCGTATAGAATAGAATTCCAAAATGAGTGTGGGATAAAACTCCTCCTTTATAAGAAAAATTGAAACAAGAAGGTAAAGAATTTCTTCTACAATGTGTTGATAACTCAGATGGATGACATACCATGGGATCAGAGGGAAAGAAAAGAGAGAGCTGTTGCCATGTGGTGTGTGTGAATCTCCATCTACCCTTTGGGAAAGGGGGAGGAATATGTTACAGTCTAATATCAAACCTACTGAAAGAGGTTTCATGAAGAGCACCTGACAATTTTTAAAAGTGTTCTCTTTAGGTGACAGACACAGAGACTGGAACCTTACTTGCATCTACAAAAAGTAAAGTGGACTGAGGCAGAAGGCCTGACCCCTACCACTGTAATATAGAGTGAGAAATGGTGCCTAACTGCATCAGTAACTATGAACAGAGAATGATGCATTCTGGGAACAGAGCATTTTTTCAGATCTCGAGTAAACTAAACATGCATGGGTGTTCCCCTGAACCAGATGCAGGCCTTTTGCCTTGTAAAAATACAGTGTGCATGGTTTTCTTGGGACCTAGAGGGGCAAGGAAATATGAACAGAAAGAGGCCAGAGGTGCACCACTAGATACCAGGGCTAAAGAAGGATTCATGAACCATCATTTGGAATAAGGATGCTTCCACCCAAGTCAAGATAATTGTAGTAGAGAGAAGCCAGACACCCTGGTAGAGCCAAGATAAGGCAGAAACTTACAGAAGTTTCCTGGGGAGAAAGGGTTATATATAAGCAACTGTTAGATTCCAACACAGCAAAGATAGCTTAGGGAATTTCCTAATTAAATAAGAACTGCCCTGACTCCATTTCTCTCTGCCCAGCTGTAGGTGTGAGGAATTTGGAGTTTTGTTTATGATGTGGAATTAGACATTCTATTTTCGGAATCAAGATTGCTGTGCTTATTTCTAAAAGTAACTTTAGGACAGTATCTTTCTTAAGAGCAAACAGTAAAACCTTGGGTCCAGATAAAGTTGTCATGCAGAAACAAGAGAAGCTAATTCCCTGAATTACATTTAAGTAAAGGGGAGTAGATGAAAATATGCTGCTATTTTTATTACTTTATGAATTATATATATGGACATAATGAAAACACAAAAACAGCCATAATATAGATAATCCATTTCCTTCCAGCTTTTCTCTATTTTTCTACTCCTTTTTTGTAGGCAAACTTATTCAAGCAGTTATTTGCTTGTGTTTTTCTAATATCTTAGTTAATTCTTCAACATATGATCTTGCTTCTTACCCACAATTCCCATTTAGTGCTATTTCCAAAATTTTCAACAGGTTTAATGTTCCCAAATGTGATGGACACACTTCTTTACTTACATAACTCAGTCATTTAACAACAATTGACACAGATAGCCATCCTCTTATTCTTGACAAATTTTCTTAGTTCTCTTAATTTCAGAGGCCATTCCTTAATCACCTTCATTTTTCAAATTTTAAATGTTGTTATTTCTATAGAGAAACTTCTAGGGCTATACTCCTGTCTTTGTTTTCACTCTTTCTATTAGAATGTATCTGTTCATTCATTTATGTACCCTTTGTTGATAAATTCCATCCTATCTTCTGAACTTCACAACTACCAGTCTACATCTACAAGTGTTTTATCTCAGAAACATCTCAAATGTAATGAATCCCTATCTGAATTATTGATTTAAATTATTGAAACCTATTTATCTGCCTTTTTTCATACCATTAAATTACATCATCATCAAAACAACCCTGGATATGTAAATTCAGTCCTGTCCCTAAACACAGACATCCAATAATATGCCATGTCCTATTAAATGTTCCTTTAAAGTGTGTCTCGATTTTACCTACTTTTCTCCATCTCAACTGTTGCTACAAACATCTCTCACTAGAACAGTGGTAGTCTTTTTTGAACAGAAATCATTACTTTCCACTTTTATTTGACATAATTTATTCTCCGTAAAGAATGCCTATAACTTTTGGAAATGTAAATCAGAACACATTGTTCCCCAATTAAAAACTGAGTGCAGGACTTCCAGAATAGAAGGTGAGGTATTTGGGAAAACATCTATTAAACTGATCAACTTTAGGCAAAGACAATCATTCAAGGTATCTTGAATGAACAGATACTCCCTATCTGGACAGAAATTGACAAGCTTTTCTTAAAATTCATCTGGAAATGCAAGGAACTCAAAATAGCTAAAACAAACTTGAAAAAAAACAAAGTTGGACACATACTTCTCGATTTCAAGGCTTATAAAAGCTACAAGACAATAACTTACTGGCATAAAGGTAGACATATACATCAATAGAATAGAATTGAGAGCTCTAGAATTAAACCCTTAAATTATGGTCAACTGATTTTCACCAAGGGTGCCATGATATTTAAATGGGGAAACAATAGTCTTTTCAACAAACAATGCTAAGACAACTGGATATCCACGAAAGAATGAAGTTGGACCTCTTTATCACGCAATACACAAAGTTAACATATAGACCTCAATGTAAAAGCTAAAACTGAAAAATTTTAGAAAACCTAGCAGTAAACTTTCATGCCTCAGGTTAAGCAATGGTTTCTTATACAAGACATCATAAGCACAAGTGATAAAAGGAAAAATAGATAAATTAGTTTTTTTTTTAATTAAGAATGTTTGTGCTTCAAAGAATACCATCAAAAAAAGTGAAAAATAAATCTACAGAATGGGAAAACAACATGTGAAAATCATATACCTATAAAGAAATTGTATCCAGGATATATAAAAAATACTTACAACTCAATAAGATAAATACAATTTTTAAAATGAGCAAAGGATTTTAATAGACATTTCTCCAAAGTTATGTAAGTGATCAATAAGCACATGAAAATATTTAATAAGCACAAATCTCAACATTATAAGTCATTAGGAAAATGAAAATCAAACCCATAATGAGATAATACATCATATTCACTAGTATGGCTATAATAAAAAAGACAGACAAATCAAGAAGTGTTAAAAAGTATGCAGCATTATTAATAATAGCCAATTGAGGGACCCAAATGTCCATCTGCTGATGAATGCACAGCAAACTGTGGAATAGCTATACAACAGAGTATTATTCAGCATAAAAATGAATGAAATACATAATATAAATGCTAGAACATGGGAACTTTGAAAATATTATGCTAAGTAAAAGCAGCCAGTCACAAAAGACCATATATTGTATGCCTGCATTTATATGAAATGCTCAGAATAGGAAAATTTATAGAGACGAAAAGCAGATTAGTGGATTAGTGGCTGTCTATGTTGCAAGGGAGTGACTTGGGGGAGAGTGACTCCTTGTAGGTACAGTGTTTCTTTTGAGGTAATGAATAAGTGTAATCACCATGTGATCTTCATTCACCTCTGCATCCAGTGTCTTGTATTATATCTGACATGAAATAGGTTCGATTATTAATTGTTACATAAATACAAAGAAAATCACATCTACTGAGTTAGCCATACCTACCTAGCACATAAATCTAACAATGAAAAAAAAATTCTGGGCTAATTATTAGAATGATTAGTAATTCCACTGTCAGGAGAGACTGGATAAATAACTTTGGAAGAGGTTTTTGAAGTCCATGTTGTCATTTTTCTCCACTCCAAAATAATAACCTTGTTACCTGGTCCACCTACAGTACAAGATGGATAGAAGTTTCAAATAAGATAAAAAAGTCAGGCTTTTACAAATCATAAAATTATGCTTGAATAAAAGTGATGTCACAACAATATACTGAAGTACTAAAAAGCAATTTTAATAATCCTTACCTTGTTATCAGTGGATTTTTTTCCTCTCTCAGGAATTTCTTGGTCGTAGATGATAATCTGGATCTCTTCTGTATTACTCTACTTCAAAACTAAGGTTAGCACTTGCTAGGCCATTGATTTTCTTTTAAGAACACTATTAACTTTCCAATAGGTAATTATCTCCATCCACCCTATCTATTTACCATCAGAACTGTTAAGTCTTTTGGGAAATTCATGAGTATAGAACAATTCAACAGTTATTTTGATCACTCAGTTTTCTATCACAATTTTTATAAAGACTTATTTTCTTCCTTTCAACCTATAGGTTAAAATGTCTGAATGACAATGTCAATCATATACCCTTATCACTATCTATAATTATACAAAGGATGTTTTAGAGAACACTTTCAAATACTTTATGATATAAGATTTTAACAATAACTTTTATTTTTTCTTTACAGATGATAACATTGATGGTCAAGAATTTCAACATTTTTGCTTGGATTCGCAAATAAAGTAAGTAGACTGCACAGGATAATTTTTTGACTCATAAACTGCTATGAAGGAATTAAAACAGACCCCAGTTTTCCTAGCTTCATCCCTTGCCTCCTTTCCTTTCCTTTTTTCTCTCTTCTCTTCCCCTTTTTTCCCTTCTAATCCCACTTTCCTGAAACTTAACTTGCATTAGATAGTTTACAGACAACCTGAAAATCTTACAAAGATAGTTCTCAAAGTAACTGTTCTGACAGCTACCAAACTAAGATTGTACCAAAGATTCTAAGCAAGAGACATGAAAAACAAATCATCTCTCGACTGTACCAACAACAACTTTGCATCAGTTAAAGAAAACAGCAACCTGGGAAAAAACCCCAATTCACAAAACCTTCTCTTCCTTCACAGCGTACAACTCCAGTCCCACTTAACTCTGTTTGCTCCAGAAGTTACCTGGATTTAGGTTCTCTCTCAAGTTTATCAGCTGATCAAAGCCTTTAACCTCTATCTGAGTAGTTTTACTTTTTTTTTTTTTCTTTTCTTTCACCTTGACAATCCTTAAGGGAATAAAACATAGTTCATTTATTTTTGCATATCATTCCCACTCCCTCAGACCTAATCAAACTCCCTTGTTCACAGTAGGCTCTCAGTAAGGTCAGAAAGTTTCATAATCATTTTGTAGTTCAATGAAACCAAGTCATAATTCCATACCTTGTGCATTTTCCAAATATCATTAGAAACTAGATAGAATGAATTATTACTTTACATGCTAAAATATTTTCCATATTTCTCTAGATAATATATATCAATATAAGCATCTGTGTGATCTTCTGTGACATTCTTTTGCTATTACCTTTCTCTGAATTTAAGAATATAAAACCTTGACTTGAATTCCCCCTTGAAAATCAATTACTGTCCTAAGAGTGTCCCTGAACACTTCTGAGGTAGGGTATGTATTGAAACCTCAACTTCTTCATAAAAGTGTTATTATTATGGTCAGATTATATAATTTATGTAAAAATCCATAATTATTTTGTAAAACTCTGAGTTATATAAATCACAAAGAATATGATTTATAATCATTTTTTTAAAACTTCATAAAATAGGGTGGGAAACTTGTCAATAGATTACGAGAACAACAATATGAAAAGAAAAGGACCTGAAACAAGTGGATATTCATGCTTTTAACTAATCCTAGTTTTGTGTGGTAACATTTAAGAATATTAGCCAAGATTGAAAGCTTAACCCTGAATATGTTTTCTAGTATTTATTATTTATGAACCAGCACAAAATGCAGTTATTTGAAGATACAGTTAATTCAATTGGGTTCATAACCATATGGAAGCATTTTTATAACTTAAGTATAAATATTCCTAAAGAAAATAGCAAAGCTTTATATTAGAAGGCTTAACCAAAGTAGTGATAAGAAATAATTTTCCAAAGAGATCAGAGTCCAGATTTCTGGAGAGATTAGAAAATAAAATACGTTAATAATTATAATAGATGTTTGAAACTTACTTAAACACCTTAAAATTCCTATTCAGTTGAATTTATGTAGTTTGCTTTTGTATTGTGAATATGTAGAAAAGATATATTTGGATCAAAAATTTATTTTCAATATAAAGATGCTCCTTGAAACAAAATCTTTAAAAACAAGTTATAAAAGTTTATAAATCTTATTTAAAAATACACATATATGTGATTTACTTTTAGATATATTTATGAAATTTAAGTAAATAACTACAAAATTAAACACACAATTAATTATATTCATAAGCATAGTTGATAAAGTAAACATCATTTAAAACATACCCGTAGTTCTAATGTCACTTAAAACAAAAATAAGGGGACTTCACTGGTGGTGCAGTGGTTAAAAATCCACCTAACAATGTAGGAGACACAGGTTCAGTCCCTGGTCCAGGAAGATCCCACATGCCACAGAGCAGGTAAGTCGGTGTGCCACAACTACTGAGCCTGGGCTCAAGAGTCCATGAGCCACAACTACTGAGCCCACATGGCACAACTACTGACCCTGTGTGCCTAGAGCCTGTATTCCACAAGACAAGCCACTGCAATGAGAAGCCAGCGCACCACAACGAAGAGTAGCCCCATCTCGCTGCGACTAGAGAAAGCCCACACGCAGCCAAAAAAAAAAAAGAGTCAGTATTAAAAGTCTACAATTTCAGTGTAATGGAAAAAAAGCTATGCATTATGCTGCATCTGATAGCTATGTGAGCCTGAACAAAGATAATCTAAAGCATACTTTTTTCAGTTTGCATTAATAATAACACCTCTTGTCAATTCACAGAAATTAACTACATTACCTAAACTACAGATTTAGTTAAGTACCAGAATGAGGATCCCGGCACTGATGTGTATGTTCCAGGGTTTGAGTATTGGTTCAAGGAAGGACTTTAGTTTCTATTTGAAAGGAGGAAGAAATCTAAACTTTTAAAAATGGTTTGTTTTAATGATTTGAAATATAAGCATGTCTTAGTCAGTTCAGGCTGCCATAACAAAATACCATACTGGGTGGCTTAAACAGCAGAAATTTATTTCTCTCAGTTCTAGATGCTGGGACAGTCAAGGTTAATGTGCCAGCTGATTCAGTTTCTGGTGAGAGCTCTCTCCTTGGCTTGCAGATAGCTGCTTCTTTGCTGTGTGCTGACATGGCTTTCCTCGGTGCCTGCACATGGAGAGATCTCTCTTTCTAGTCTTATAAGGCCACTGATTCTGTCTAATTAGGACCCCACCCTCTGACCTTATTTATTCTTAATTACCTCCTAAAAGCCTTATCCCTAAATACAGTTGCATTGGGGATTAAGGCTTCATTCAACATATGAATTTGAGGGGGGACCTCATTCTACCCATATGAAAGCACATACTTTTGTCACCACAATATAATCTCTAAAAAGATTCTGTTTGGTAGCTGGAGAAATTCCTGGAAAACATACGTATTATCTTACAATAATAATTTTAGAAGATTACATTCTTCTTACCAGAAAATCAGATAAGACAAAGTTTGTTATTTTTAGATAAAACTGACCTTTCATTGCAAAATGAATTGGCACTCAATGGTCTCTTATGTAAAGTACAGCTAATAAGAGGAAAAATGAAGTGATTAAGGAACACTTCAGAGTTAGGACTTGGACCATAATTATCCACAAGTCAAGACCAAAACTATGAATAATGAATATCATATAAGAGAGGTTAGAGATAATGCTGGAGGAAAGTGTCATCTGACTTAATTAACAGTACCAAGATAAAGAGTTTTCAATGGGAGAAAGATTTGAATTTCTCATGGGCTGCAATATCTTCTTCTTTGTTAAAGTATCATTTTACTAACATGGTAGCTTCTACACTAAGAAAATTTTCATTTCTTTACTTATTTTTTAAAAAACAAACGTACATAGGGGTAGACAATTGGAATTATCAATGAAACAGAAAATGTAATAATTGGCCTCTACTAAGTTAGAATGTGTGAATTGGAAAGAAGTCTAAAGTTTGTCTCACTGGTAGTTGCAGTCACTCAATTTATTTCCTGTGTGAATGTGGAAACATCATTTTAACTTTGTACTTTAACCTCAAATATCTAATGAATATCTCTATGTTAAAAAATGCAATATATCTATACTATGTAAGGAAAACATCTTTTACATTATAATTCCACTGGAAACATAGTGATTGAGGAATATTTCCAACAAACTTGAAACAACAACTAAAGTAAAATAATATCTATTAGTTCAAATAAAATAAAGAAAATATTGTCAGGATAAGAAAACAATATTTACCATAAATTTTCATTGACAACACAGCATAGAACCCACTGAGTCTGTATACAGATGTAGCATACAGCAGCATGGAACCTTCAAATTTAATTTCCATTTAGAGTGATCTGAAGTGCTATTCCATAGTGACATGTGATAACACATTTGCCAAAATGCCTCTCAATCTGTTTCAACAGATGTTCAAAATGAGCTACTGTATTTCTAGTTTTATAATATGTGTGTTGGGGGGACAGTTCAAACAATTTTATTATCTGGCCTGAAGAAAAAGGAAAAAAAAAATATAGCAGAGACTGTACAGACTTGGCACTGTATTACTCTCAAATATTCATTGAACTTACAAAATATGCCAGTGTTGTGGTTAATACAAAGCAATAGGTATTCTAAACAAAGCAGCTCCGTCTGGCCATGAATTGTACTTTTGCTGAGCACCTAAGTGTCTGTATTTTATTACACCTCAAACCAAATTATGTGATATTATCTTGGAAACTCTACTTTTCCATATTTCAAAATGCTTTGAAATACCTCTATGCATCCTTGGAACGGAGGACTTTTCTAAGACTATCATCCAAAACTTTTATATGTCAAATAGTATCTCTCAAGAAAGACTCTTAAATGGCACTGTGATTAAAAAAAAAAAAAAATCTTAGAAGACAAAGTCAATATTGGGAAAATGCTTGTGCATAACAAGCAACATAATTCTAAAAGTCAAGTCTCTCAGCCTGTGCTAATAAGAAAAATCCTTCAGATGAACTATTTAATTGGGTTTAACAAGGCTGTTTATAGCTAATCCTAAATGCACTAATAGGAAACTGAAGGCCTATAATCAATGTTAGTTTTGCTCCCTTTAGATCTTCCTCATAATTACAGTTTGGTCTTTAATTATTCTGCTTCTCATTTTCAATTTATGATTAAGACCAATAGCATGCCCTGGAGACTGAAAGTGCTGAGGTGGACAGGAATAAAACAGAGAACAGCAATTCCTTTAGCCTGTTGGTCCAGGTGGTCAAAACAGATTCTTCTTTAGTTTTCTTTTGTTTTTAAACCAGTTGTTCCAGAATACAAATGAAGAGAAAAATTTCAATGGAAACCAATGTATATCTTTTAAAGGCAGGCCAGAACAATATTTTCATAACATTTTAAATATATTTAATTGTGATGCTACCAGTGAAAAAGTCCTTGGTTCCTGGGTCCGTAATGCAATCTAATACCAACTCTGTAATTTCCTGGTTTCATGACTTTGGAAAAGATTCTTAAGCTGTCCATGGTTTGGTTACTGCACCTTTAAGAATGATAAAATATGGCACTAGGTGCAAGAGTTGTTTTGTTTATTAGCTTAGTATGTACAAATCATTTTGAACACTACCTGGCATATTATAAGCCCTCAAATTTATATAAGATATTACTTTTGTAATTGATCAAAATACTTTGGTGATAATGAGATCTCACTAACTACAAATTGGAGATGTTTTCAGTTGACTTTAACACTTTCCTCCAAACAGATAGAGCTTAAAATTATATAGTCAAATATTTTAAGGATAAAACTGAGAAGTTTAAGGAGACTTTTAAAAATGCGTTTAATTTTTAACTATTTTTAGTGTGTTTATTCAAATAACCACTTAAATTCATGGCATACTTTATAAACTGCCTTCACATCCTAAACTAGAAACATCTCTCTAAACTCTGCTTTAAGCAAACATCAGTTAATTGTGACAAAAGAGAAATGAAAAAATCCCAACAAAAGTATGAAAGTGTTATTAGACTCTAAGAGTAGCACGTACGCTTGACTCTTTAGTGATATGAATAATGAAATGGGTTTAAGAGATTAACAAAACCATATAAAGCAGTGAGGATAAAGCCAGAATCTGTTGAGCAGATGATGTTATTTTAATTGTCAATCAGGGCAAACAGAAATAGCCAGGGCATGAATCAGGAACATTTACTGAGTCATTTATTTAATTATGTGGTCTAAAGGATTAAAATGTTGAGCATTAGTTATTCCATGTAATAGACTCATGTAGGTCCATTCAATGTCCTAAATCATGTTCTCGTGGAATTTGCAAGCTTTCTCTGGTCCCCTTTAAGTGTTCATGTCAGTCTGATGTGTAAATGATGGATCTTTCTAAGCAAGCCCTGATTAAAAAATCTAGTCTTTCTGTCTCTCCTGATGTAGTAATACCCCAATGGAGGTAATCTTTCCCTTATCTAAATTCTTGTTGCATTAGATCCATGAATTTCTCAATGCCTCTCATTATCATACTCTAGTATGTAACACTGTTTGCAACCACTATGCCACTGGTCCTCATAACCTTTGATAGGAATAAGGCATGATGAACTAAGTTAACTCAGATTGAATTGGCACGTTATCCCATAATGAACACTGTTGAGCCTCATCTTTCTCCCAGAAAAGCCCTAAAGTATTTTCGGAGTCCTCCGCCCTGAGTCATCGTAGTGCCAAAAAGCCCAGCTGTCTGTAGCAGACAAGAAGTGGTGAGCGTCTTCTTAACACATATTATCGAAAGAGCAGTCATATATTTCCCTAATGTATTACAGAATTTAGTAAGAGTTGTTGCTTCAGTTTTTACTGATAGCCACTGCACCCTCACAGCCTCAGCAACTATACTAATTACACATGTTGATTGATAACATGCTAACTTACTTTGTTCCAAACACTGTTCTAAGTTCTTTCCATGGATTATCTTATTTACTCCCAATCCATACCTTTTCAGCTAAGCACTATTATTTCACTCCCTGCCGCCTTTTATAAATGGAGAAACTGAGCCTCAGAAAGGTGAAGCAGCTTACCTCAGGTCACATTCTTTCAAAGTGGCAGGGCCACGATTTGAACACAGGTGGTCTGACTCCAGAGCCTGCAGTCTTTAAGGAAAGAGGGGGTTGAACTTGGAGCAAATTGGAATATCAGACACTCTACTCAGAATTTTTTTTCTTCTACTAAGTTTATATTACTAGGTCCATCTTCATGATCAATATTTATTCCATTAGATATTGTCCTAAGGACTCAGAAACTGCAAATAGAGATATAACTAATGATAGTCCATCTTTTGTACAGACCTCTGAAATTTTATGACTTATTTAGACTCAAATAAGAATTCTTCTAAATCAGGAGTTAGCAAAAAATTGATGTGAACGACCAGATAGCAAATATTTTAGAATATGCAGGCCATACAGTCTCTGTGGAAATTACTCAATTCTGCAGTTGTAGAAGGAAAGCAATACAGATAATATGTAAAAACAAAGCCTGCCCTAGCATGGGGTTGAGTTAAGGGTGAGGAACCTAGTACACACAATTTAAGGAGGCACTCATTTATAGAGTCATTTGAGTGCTGGACCCTCGAAGTGAGTGCCTCTGAAATGTTGTACCTTTGAGGTCCTACTTGCTTCATCCTAGTCCTTTTCCTGAGTAAAGGAATGGGTATAGCTGTATTCCAAGAAAACTTTATTTACAAAAAGAAGTACTCAAGACTAGATTTGGCCTCTAGGTGGTGGTGGTTTACAGACCTCTGTGCTCTACACACAAAATTTCACGTAGCCTCTGACAGGCTACTCATTACTCCAGTAAATGATTCATATCTGAGTCATCTTATATCTCTTAGATTACTTAAAAGAGCATCCCAAACATGATAGAAAGTCAATCAATACAAATAAAAGAATGTGTCTGTACAAAGGCAAAACCTTATATAGCCTTTGAGCTTGTTCAGCTCTTAATCCTTAACAGAAATACAAGTAACTCTAAGTTGGAGATCTAAGTTGGAAGAAGGTGAGAAACAGGCTATGTTGCTTCCTATGTCTCAGAGTTTTGGGCCTATTTCTTGTTCGGAAGATATTGGAGAAGGAGGGGGAGAAAATATTACAGCTAGACTTTAGGAAAAAAAGTAGAAAGAGGAGATAATTTGAATTTCAAAGATAAATGGTTGGAGGAGAACACTAACTTTGGGTAAAATCAAGCACAGAGTTAGGAATTCTAAACAGAACTCCAGACAGCCAGCGTTGGTTGTCCCCCATAATATCCTCCTGTACACTTAGACAGGGGTTCAAACTTTAACATAACACTTGTTCTACCCAGGAATCACATATTATCTCTTATGTTTGCCAGGTTTAGGAACAGTCTTACAAAGAATTTGTGAAACATTTTCCCCCATTGCCATGAGAACACAAAATGGATAAAATACTGTGAGGTATTTGGCACCTGAAAGGGGAATCACACATCATTCTGGTGTCCACCATTAGCAGCTATAGGAGATCGTGTTTATCCAAGGACAGTGGGAGTAGAAAATAGCATTTCAGGTGCAACCGCGTGAGGGGACACAAAAAAGGAAATGGTAGATGCTGCGAAGCATTGGACATAAGTTACATGTTATTACATGTTATCAGGGATTTCCAGAAATAAGTAAAGGGGTAGATCATCAGAAGACATATTTTCAATGAGCATCTGAGATCAAGAACCAGGAGCTGTAGGTTTTATAATGACAATCAAATGATGATTCAGTTAAAACCATTTATGTGTATCTATTCTGTCAAATATTTTTAAACTCTATGAAATAAAGAAAAAAATCATCTCCTCTGAAGCCTCTTACAGTAAAAGGTAGATGATAGACTAAAGTATATTAAATATTATTGTCAATACACTTCACTTATCCCCCATTTTCCATCCAGAAGTGGCATCAGTGTCTACTTGAGACTTATACCTTCTTTTAGTGACTTGAATTTTAAGGATGTCAGAGAAATACTCAAAAATACAAAGACTAAGAGAAACTTTGGAGCCCTTCACATTGAGTCCCACCTTAAGATAGAGGGTGCAACAAGGTAAAAGTTGGGAAAAAAGAATACTTGGTAAGTCATTATAGTTTGAATAAGCATAAAAATTAAATCTCACTTACTATAGTTAACAAATACGTTTTTAAAATTCTGCCACTGGGAACTGTCTATTTTAAATTCTGAATAGTGCAGCAAATTCTGAGGGAAAATAATCAGAAGAGAACATCTATACTATAACTGTAATATACCTTATTATACTAATCAGTTCTAATAAGGAAACATTATAATTCTACTTTTCAGTACATCTGCCCAATGATTCTCACAGTCATGATAAACTTGGATATCAGATCCACTAGACTCTATTTTGAATCCTTGGAAGAGAGTAAGACAGAGTTTGCCAATGTCATTTGACAATTTAAGAATTGTTTAATATATTTGAAATTAAATATATAAGGGTATAAAAATAGTCTTATGCATTGTGTATATGTTTTAATTCTCCCTGAAAAACCCCAGTTAGAGTCCAGATTACCTTGGGTTCTCTCATCTAGAATTTTAATTGAACCCAATAGTTAACTTTAAGTGAATCCTGTGAACAATCTGATCAACTCCCATTAGCTGGACCCTAATGATAATATGATGAATTTGGAGAATATCTCTCATTACAGCCTGTCAGAAAGAGGAAAAAACAGTGGTTGAGAAGTCATCTCACAAAAATAAAAATGCAGAGGTGAGATGAATTTTGATGTCTCCTAAAAAGTTGTTTTCGTTTTCTTTCTCCTTCAGAGCTGACTACTTCACCCTCAAAGAACTCACTCCTTCTTTTTCAAATTACATTTTGCATTGTCTGCTTTTTCATCAGTTGCTTAAATTTCATGTCACTTCTTGACTGGCTAAGAGAGGGTCAAAAGTTGATTTACAATATTGTATTAGTTTCTGCTGTACAGTGAAGTGAATCATTTAGACATACACATATATCCATTCTTTTATAGATTTTTTTCCCATATAGGTCATTACAGGGTATTGAAAAGAGTTAGAGTTCCCTGTGCTATATAGTAAGCCCTTATTATCTATTTTATATATATTAGTGTGCATATGTCAAGCCCAATGTCCCAATTTATCCCTCCCCCCTTTTCCCCTTGGTAACCATAATTTTGTTTTCTACATCTGTGACTCTATTTCTGTTTTCTAAATAAGTTCATTTGTACCACTTTTTTAGATTCCACATACAAGTGATATCATATGATATTTTTCTCTGTTTTAGTTACTTCACCCAGTATGACAATGTCTAGGTCCATCCATGTTGCTGCAAATGGCATTATTTCATTCTTTTTTATGGCTGAGTAATATTCCATTGCACATATATATATATATATATATATATATATATATATACACACACACATATATACACATACACACCATATCTTCTTTATCCATTCATCTGCCAATGGACATTTAGGTTGTTTCCATGTCTCAGCTATTGTAAACAGTGCTGCAATGAACATACGGGTGCATGTATCTTTTTGAATTATAGTTTTGTGTGGGTATATGCCTAGGACTGGGATTGCTGGATCATATGGCAACTCTATTTTTAGCTTTTTAAGGAACCTCCATACTGTTTTCCACAGTGACTGTACGAATTTACTTCCTACCACTGGTGTAGGAGGGGTCCCTTTTCTCCACAGTCTCTCCAGCATTTGTTATTTGCAGACTTTTTGATGATGGAATTCTGACCAGTGTGAGGTGATACCTCATTGTAGTTTTGATTTGCACTTCTCTAATAATTAGTGATGTTGATCACCTTTTCATGTACTTTTTGGCCATTTGTAAGTCTTCTTTGGAGAAATGTCTATTTAGATATTCCACCCATTTTTTTGATTGGGTTGTTTGTTTTTTGATATTGAGCAACAAATGGTATCATTAGTGTTAGATGTGAAATTGAGATTACCTCTCTTTTCCTAATGATTAAAATCTCAATAGTGTGAACACAGAAATAGCTAAAGAAAGGTGGGCATTTTTGTTGTTTAGATAAGAATGAGGATGTTTTAAGATTCCATTCCTACAGTAATAAACCTCTACAACTGAGACACTGATTGACCATGTTACAAAATTTTTATTCATGGCACCAAGCTAACATTGTGGGAATATACTATGTGTATAATAAAGAGAAATAACTAGTAAAAGGAAAATAACTGACCTAATCAATCTCCTCTAATTTTGTAGAGGAAGCAAAATCAACCAACCAAGTAACTAATCAGCTAAACAAACAAACAAAATACCCTTGTCCTATAGGAGATGAACGAATTGTTTCATTCAACCAATGGTGGATGAATGTCACTGTGATCTTCAGTGGAGGCTGGATATGAGTGGTAGATTCTGAGCATCCCTGTGTTTAACAACCACTGTTTTAACACCTTGTAAGGGACTATTAAAGAACATGGCACATAAGACACAATTTGACTTTCAAATTAATGTATAAAATGTCTACACCATTGAGTTCCAGAATAGATCACTGAACCAGACCCTTATCCTCACAGAGCATGATATCCAACTAACACTTTCTCTCTGTCTTGTCTTGTATTTAGTTACTCTGATGTATGATGAAAGCTTGATTTTGTTGTCTAGTATAATAATTTTTAAATGATGTAAAGAGGTCTAAAATTTATGATCCTTTTCCAGACAATACAAATTTAGAATAAGCTAGAAAGTGAAATGATCATATGCTGTATATGGAAACTAGGAAGATGTAACTCATCAACCTGTTTCAATGAGCATTCAAGTCAGTGCAAATCTTGCTTAATATCTTTGTATTTTACTCCTGATTATATTAACTTTAGTGTTAACTTTATATAAACATTAGGACTTTAAGGATACTACTTATATTACTCAGTTATACCATCTCATAACTCTTCTAGATGCTATTAAATTTCACTATTTCCCATTATTGAAAAATTCTTTGAAAGAGTTGTCTAATCTCACCACTTTCAATCCTCGCATCCCATCCTTTCTTGAATCCACACCAGTTGGGGTTTTGTGCTCATGTCTCCACTGAGACTATTCTGAAAGATATTGATTCTGAATCCTACTTGATTTCAGCAGGTATGATTGGCAACAGTTGTTTGGATCCCCTCCTGAGACACTCTCTTCTCATGGCTTACAAGAACCCATGCTCTGCAAATTTTCAGTCTTTTAAGAGTCTTTTTCAGTCTCCTTTGATCATGCTTCTTTCTTACCTCTGACTATCAAGGAGCTCAGTGGCTCAGACTATGTACTATTTCACTAGTTTATTTACATTCAGTCTCAGTTAATCTTATTTATTATTATAGCTCTAAACTCCATTTGACTGGGATGATTCTCCATAGCTACATTTGTAGCTCAAATATTTCTTCTTAAATACAGATACATATATTTATTTCCATTTAGTGATAATAGTTATCTCAATTTTAATATATCCAAAACCAATGTGTTGTTTTCAGTCACCAAATCAATTTTCTCCAAGTGTTCTCCATCTTAATGAAAGCTAACATCACTAATTTATTTTGCTCTGCCAAAATTTATTGTGTCATTTTTATTCCTTGCTATGTTATCCAGTCTTAAATAGTTCTCTTGTCACTCATTTTACCATCTTTTTTTCTGGTCTATATATGTCAATACACTTGTTACTACCAGCTTAATTATATATTTGTTAGCTTATTGATGTACTATCTATTAGATCTACCCTAGAATAAAATCTCTATGAGGTCAGAGAGGTTTACTTTCTCTTTGACTATTTTACCAGTGCCTAAAGTATTATGGAGATTGAGTATTTTTTTTATTTGAATAAATTAATATGCTCTTGAGGCATATGAAGTTTTTATTCTGTAGCATAAAAATACCCTTCATATTTTGAGGTAATCTACCATTATATGAACCTTGGTAGGAGGCAGGACCTATATTCCTGTTATGGAAACTTAAGATTACAGATTCACCTTCTTAGCCTGTGAATCTAGTTGCCCAATCAGTTTCATAGCCCAGAACTTTGAAATAAAAGGAAATAATAATCACAGTTATTTGAGAAATCATTGGCTCTGCAGAAAAATTACTAATTGTACACAATTGTGTTAGAGGTACTGAGGTTTTGGCAGGGTTATCAGTGGTCAATGGCATCAGCTGTGGCTGCACACTGACCTGCTATTTTCCTGCTACCTAGACAACATTGCCTTCTGCATATTCTCTATATCTAATTTTTTAAACTTCTAAGGACTGCTACTTTTTTCTTAAAGATAGATGTGTCATTTAGAATAAGATACCCTGGCTGTTATAGGAATGTATATAGGAATGTTGGGGTTTCAACTTTTAGAAAGTGTGATGCTGATTTTATTTCCTTTGGCTATACACCCAGAAGTGAGATTGCTGGATAATTTTAAATTTTTTGAGGAAACTCCATACTCTTTTCCATAATAGTTGTACCAATATTTACATTCCCAACAGTGTAGAAATGTTCCCTTTTCTCCACATCCTCACCAACATTTATATTTTGTCTTTTTGGTAACAGCTATACAAAGAGGTATGAGATGATATCCCATTGTGGTTTAGATTTGCTTTTCCCTAATGATTAGTGATGTTGAGCACCTCAACATACCTACTGGCCATTTTTATATTGAATTTCAGAATACAAAATAAAATATCTATTTGCAGCATTATTCACAATTGCCAAATATGAAGATAACCTAAATGTCTGTCAATAGGTGTGAATGGATAAAGAAAATATAATATATATATATATATATATGATGGTATATAATAACAAATATAATCAGCCTTTAAAAAGAAGAAAATTCTACCACTTGCTACAACATGGATGAATCTAGAGGACATTATGGTAAGTGAAATAAGCCAGACACAGATAGACAAATACTGAATGCTCTTACTTATATGAGGAATCTAAAAAAGTCAAACTCATAAAAGCAGAGAGTGAAATGATGGTTGCCAGACACTATAGGGAGTGGGGAATGGAGAAATGTTGGTCAAAGTGTACAAAAGTTTAGTTATGCAAAATGAATAAGTGCTGGAGATCTAAGGTACAGCATAGTCAACAATACTGTGCTGCATATTTGAAATTTTCTAAGAATATAGATATTAAATCTTCTCCCACCCCACACACATGCACACACAGGGCAACTATGTAGTGGTGATGGATAAGTTATTTAGCTTGATTTGGTGATCCTTTCACAATGCACCCATATATGTAAAAACCGCCAAGTTGCCAATCTTAAAAATATCTCAGTGAATTTGTAAAAAAAGTTTGATACAAGGAAATACAGTTAGTCCCCTACATATGAAACTTCAAGTTATGAACTTTCAAAGATGCAAACGTGCATCTGGTTCCAGCAAGGAACCAGAACCTCTGCCATCAACGTTAGTCATGAGTGAAATTGCAGCTTGATCTGTCTCCTATTGCTGAAAATTCTTCAGCTCTACCATCTCCCACCTCCTCTCCCTCCTCCAGTCAGTAATTCTTGCCTATTCACTGGATCCCAGCCCCTGGATGCCAGCTGTTGTACTGTACTACTGTACTTTTCAAGGTACTGTGCTATAAGATTAAAAATGTTGTTTTTTGTGTTTGTTTTTCATGTATTATTTGTGTGAAAAGTATTATAAACCTATTACAGTAGAGTACTATATAGCCGATTGTATTAGTTGTATACCTAGGCTAACTTTGTTGGACTTACAAAAAAATTGGACTTAGGAACTCTCTCTCAGAAAGGAACTCATTCGTATGTAGGGGACTTACTGTATGTCTTTTTACATTCTTTTATATGATAGCTACTTCAGGTTCGTGTCAAGAATCATTCCATGTTTAACACATAACAAGACTAGCACATATCTCAAATAATTAGAACTATCATGTATTATTTACTGTCTACAAAAGTCTGTGTTAAAGGCTTTTCATGTAAATACCTCAGCTGAAAGTATTAAATAGTATCTCACTATAATCCTCCATTTTGTAGGTGAAAAGAATGAGAATCAGAGTGAACAAATAATATTATGAGGTTGGTAAATTGGAGTATGAACTAGGTTTTTACTCCAGAATGTCAGTACACCTGATGTAAAAAACAAATGAAGGCATGCAATAATTCTAAGAATGTCTCCATGGCAACAGAGCTTTTCGCTCTCCAAAATTTTACAGATCACAACACATGAAATATCATAAAGCAGGGAGTAAACTAAATCACATTTTGTGCTAGAAGTTTGTGGTAGAGTTTATTTTCTCTGAAGTCTGGACGTCAATATCACCGGTCAGGCCCATTCACACCTGCGAAGCCAGGGTTGCCATATGAGTTGATATACCTTCTCTCTAGGGTCTGACAAAATAAAATAATTCTCAAAATAAATGTCTAGTTCACGATCTTGCTTTCACTCAGATATATCATTATTGTCCCTATTTATTAGAAGATTTTAAATGACTTGCTGAAGTTACACAGGTGATGGGAAGAAGGCATGGATATTTATCCAGGACATAGAGGTACAAAGTACTTTCCTACCGACCACACTGAGGAAAATATTTTTACTTTCATTTTAGTTATAATTGTAGAAGCTGAGGCTCAAAGGGCTTGGAGGAAGCTGTGTAAGCTTACAAAGTGTATCAGTTGTGAAGCCTCAATTTGATCGCAGGTCTTTCTAACCTGAGCCCACACACTCATAATTCATCTCCAAGAAACAAATTCTGGTGACCTCCAGCCCCACATGACAATCTCCAACCATCCGCTGAACAGCACAACCATCTGAAAAAGTACCTGAATTAAATCTTCAAATCCTGGCATGTATAAATTTGAAAATATCATAGAAAGTATTTTTTCTCATTTACAAAACTGAAATAGACTCAGACGTAGACTTGTTGAGTGGGAATTCAACAGCTTATTATTTCTTTGAGGCTATTTTCTTCCTAAAATTTTCGTCACTGTTAAAACTGAGCAGCCTCGCAAAATGCTGACATTAAACAAAGGGAGCCAATTTGAACTGTTTAAGTATTCCAGGGTAGCATTTTTCTATCAACGTGTAGAAGCTATTTTCAATCCATAGTGTTTAGTTAGAAGAAAAGAAATGTGCAGTACCTAATACTAAGGTTAACGGCATGTGAAAACATAGTCTCAGAAAATTCTGAATAAGATGAATTAGACCATTCACCACATTTGCTTTTATTAACATCACAATTATTGCTTCTGCTTTCATTTACTTTTTTCTTTTTCTTTTAAACACTTTGGTTTAAGTGGTTAAAGAAATATTATATTTTACATACTTGGGACAGTGTCTAGCATAAAGTATATGCTCAATAAATATTAGCCATTATTACTTTATGAGCCCTCATTGAAGTATATATTAGCTCTGCTGAAAGCCAACTCCCTTAGGGTTTTAAGATTACTAATATAATATTACTATAATAATAGTGATGCCATAATAAATAAATAGAAAAAAAATGTAACAGGAGAAAATGAAGCTTGAATTAAGCCAAAGATATTCTGAAGCTCTTTGTGTAACCAATATTATAGGCCATTATAAACTGGAATCACTTTCATATGTGAGTCAGGCATGCTGAATATTAATATGCAATTAATTCCCTGCAATTTGGTTCATTGATCCACAGATGGACAATGATATTCTTGGAATGGCATTGTCTTAAAGTATATCCATAATGTTCCTTTGAAAAGGAAGAAGGAAGGCAGAAAGGAAGAAAGGAAGGATAAAGGAAAGGAGGGAGGGAAGAAGAAAGGAAGGGAAAAAAAAATTCCACCACTCCAAAATGTATCTTTTGAGACTCCTCCTGATTTAATAGCTGAATTTTGTCTGTTAACTTTTTGTCTTATAGTCTTCTAAGGAAGGTTTGGATTAGCTGCAACAGACTTAAACTCTACATGTCCCCTTTCTTTACCTTAATTCTGCCAGAACTCCTGACAGATATACAAACTATTGAAATTTTATAATTTTTTAATATGGAATAATTTGCTTTATGTGATTTAGAGCTTTTGATCCATCAGAAAAGGCCAGATATTAAAGAACTAATCTATATATTTCAAAAGCTAATGATAACAGTCAAGATAACTAAAGCTCATCTGGTACCTTACTATTTTAAATAGAGGGGTTTTGTTAGGAATTGCTCACATATAACCTTAGTTTCCTTTGATGAATTAATTTATAAAAGAGAAATTAGCTATGACTAAACTGTGTCAGTCTCCACAATTTAAGACACATTGAAATATAGCTGAGGATCAGTGATTAGATAATGAAAACAAGTTAAATTGCAAGTAAAGTAAATCTATGTAACATTTACAGATACACAGTGGCTAGAAACATATGAGATAATTACCCTTATAGATATATTCAAATATGTAAAAAATTATATTGCTTAAATATTTTCCAAAAATGAATACAGGAAAAAATCTGTTAGTTGGAAATACAAGCTGATAATCAAAGAACTGAGACTGTTTTGAACTATTTTTTGTCTTTCATTGCTGGTAGAATGATTCTTTATCCCATGAATCTTCCTACCTCCAAATGATGCCTGCCTCATGGTCTGTCTGTTGTAATCACTTCCCTCCTACTCAGTTGTTTAGCACAGTTTCAAAAAACAATTCATCCCATCCTTGAAGAATTTTTTCTGCTTGTCTTGCTTACAAAAAGTCATTACAGAGTACTTTGGAGCAATCCCAAATTTTCAGATATAATGAGGGAGAACAGGTGCACAGAGAATGAGAAGAATTCATTATGCACATTATTGGATTTTTTGGGGGGGGAGATATGCTGAGTCTAATTCATTAAATCCATCAAAATAAAACCTAGTATCATATTAAAGGACTTATCTCTACATATTTAAAAAGGTGAAAAAAAAAGTCTGGATGAGTGAGTCAAGCAATGAGCTAGAAGCATCATGCCTCTGAAGTATTACCTCTGTATTTACTCACTGGTCTTGTGACTTAGGAATGTGACTAGATATTCCGGATTCCATTTCTCTTAATGTGCTCAGTAGAAAGAAGGATTTCAACATATGTGGTGAATGAAAATGACCTAATAAACCCAAAATACTAGTTTTAATTAAAGTACTGTGATAAACTATGATGAACTTTTCTTTGCAGAAGTATGTTCCTCTAAATTATGCATATGCAGGTAAATTGATGAATTTGTGTTTGTTTTATAATCTCAGTTACTACATTAAGTGTTGTATCAATATGTATTTCATGAATAAATACAAAATATTTTATGCAATGTATCAGAGACAATATAAAGATATTTTGGTATTTGTAACTCAGTTTTATATTTATTTTATGAAGTAACCTAAAACTATAAAACTATCTTTTTTAAAATTTCATTCCAGCATAGTTGATTTACAAGGTTGTGTTTAATTTCTGCTGTACAGCAAGTGACTCAGTTATACATATATATATTCTTTTCATATTCTTTTCCATTATGGGTTATCACAGGATATTGAATATAGTTACCTGTGCTATACAGTAAGACCTTGTTTTTATCTATCCTACATATAACAATTGGCATCTGCTAATCCCAAACTCCCAGTCCTTCGCTCCATCCCCACTGACAACCACAAGTCTGTTGTCTATATCTGTAAGTCTGTTTTTGTTTTGTAGATATGTTCATTTTTGTTGTATTTTAGATTCCACATATAAGTGATATCATATGGTATTTGTCTTTCTCTTTCTGACTTACTTCACTTAGTATGATAATCTCGAGGTCCATCCATGTTGCTGCAAATGGCATTATTTCATTCTTTTTAATGGCTGAATAATATTCCATTGTATACATATACCACATCTTCTTTACCCATTCATCTGTCAATGGACATTTAGCTTGTTTCCATTTCTCAGCTATTGTAAATAGTGCTGCTATGAACATAGGGATGCATGTTCTTTTTGAATTATAGTTTTGTCTGGGCATATGCCCAGGACTGGGATTGCTGGATCATACAGCAACTCTATTTTTAGATTTTTGAGGAACCTCTGTATTGTTTTCCATAATGGCTACACAAATTTACATGCCCATCAACAGTGTAAGAGGGTTCCCTTTTCTCCACATCCTGTCCAGCATTTATTATTTGTAGAATTTTTAATGATAGCCAGTCTGAATGGTGTGAGATTTGCATTTCTCATATTCATTGTAGTTTTGATTTGCATTTATCTAATAATTGGTGATGATGAGCATCTTTTCATATGCCTACTGGTCATCTATATGTCTTCTTTGGAGAAATGTCTATTTAGGTCTCCTGACCATTTTTCGATTGAGTTGTTTGTTTTTTTGTTACTGAATTGTAGGAATTGTTTATATATTTTGAAATTAAGCCCTTGTCCATCTCATCATTTGCAAATATTTTCTCCCAGTCCATAGGAGGTCTTTTCATTTTGTTTGTGGTTTCCTTTGCTGTGCAAAAACTTATAATAAAACTATTGTATGTATTGAAATGTCAAATGTGCAAACTACTCAAATTATTAAGAAAATATTGTCTATTATTATCTTCCTTAAATGTACACACATACTTTTATTTACATTTGATTTTGGCTATCTAAGGGTGACTTTATAAAATAGAGAATTGTTAGAATATCAATTAACACTAATGAATTTATACTGAAAATGCTCAAATATATATTTGGTAGAATTTTACATATAATTTTCAGAAAAAAGTACAATGGATCTCCTTAAATATATGAACTTTTGCCTCTTAATGTTCTGACAATTCATTACCATATGATTTTGTCTTCTAGTCCACAAAGTCTAAGCAAAAATAAAATAATTAATTTTTTACTTTAACCTAGTACTTCATGTACACTTTAAAATCACAGACTGTAACCCAGAATGTAAAAGCTATATATACATGCAGGAACACAGAGGTGAAAACCAGGTGTCTGGAGCCCTATTGCCTGGTCCAAATCCTGGCTCTGTCACATATTAGTTGTATGATCTTGGGCCTCTTGCATAAATTCTCTGTGCTCCAATTTTTACTCCCAGAAAATGTGATAATACTGTCTTCATCGGGTTATAATAAGAATTAAAGTATATAGTCCACTAGGGTTGAACACAGGGTCTGGAACACAATAATTATTCAATAAATATTAGTTACTATTATTAACCATGACATTTGGCATACTCTCATTCTCATATTATTTGCCCAACAAATTATTTTCAAATAAATATAATATTTTCTATTTTTATACATAAAGGAAGTAAATGACTTGTTCAAGATAAAATTTTTTAATATAAATTTCTGTAACCGAGACCAAAAGTCCAGATTGGAATAGTCAAGAAATTTTCTAATTATCATTCTTTTATTTATTCATCCATCCATTCACCTGCTGACTCATTTGTTCAGAAATATGTTTGATCAAATAATGCTTTGTGATGGGCACTTTGATAGGCCCTGGGAATACATGGTAAACAAAATGGACATAATGTCTGCTAGAATCAATGGAAGGTGGGAGAGAAGGCAGGCCTTAAACCTATAATGTAAGTGGGGAAATAAAAGGGAAAAGCTTCCCATTAGGATTAAATAACCAAATCAGAGATAAGAAAAGTAAACCTAGGAAAAAATTTAAGCTGAGACCTGTGGAATGTCCCATTGTTAGCAAGATTATTAGCAATAATACTACTATAAAAATCAGGTTTTTTAGACTCTTCCCATGTTCTAGTCTCTGTGCTAGTAAGAAGCTGGGCCAAGATTTAGGCCATCATGTTTAGCAGTAGTCATCAATCCAAGGGAGGCAGAAGCAGAAGAGAGCCCAGAAAACCCAGGCAGAGGAAACAACATGTGGGATATATGCAAGGGACCCTCTGAGCCAGGTTAAGAGGTTTGAATTCTAACCTATGGGATATGGAATGACAAAGTAGAATTTAAAGTAGAGGACTGCTAGTCAGGTTTGTGGTTTCAGCAGGTCACACAGATCAGATAGGAAAGAGGAGGTGGGAAACACAGAATTTGAGGTTAGTTATGATCAAACACTACCTACAAAGACTGAGACGAGACACACTATTGCAATGGTGGCAGAACTGATGAAAACGAATATTCAACAAAGAAACAGTAGGAGTAAGGGAGAGGATAGAGCCTGGTTTAGACTGAAATAAGAGAAGGAGGATGTTTGAGGAAAATGCAGAGGAGAAGAAGAACTTTATTTTGAGTATGTTGAGTTAAATATGTATTTAAGCTACATAGGCAGAAGGTTTGTTATCGTTATGTCAGTATTTGTGATGTTGAGGTGGTGATGATGATGGTGATGATGTCAACATTTATCTGGGGTGAACTTTGTGCCAGAGTTTGTGCTTTACATGCAATATATAATTGAGATATTCCACTGATTACTATAAATAAGTTTAAAAAAACTTTATGGAGAACACAATTCATGCTAAGGTTATTAGTCAGTCAGAAAATATTAGAAATAAATATCTTGATGGCAGAAAAAAGTTCTATGCTGAAGATAAGAGTGTAAGAGCTTAAACTAGTAGGTTAAACTTGTAGTGTGGAAAAGAAAACAAAAACAAAAAGAGGGTCTATCAGGAGCCAATAACAACACCAATATTTTTGTGAAAGATAAAGAATGAAGACCTTGAACATGAGACTGAGAAGATGCTGGCACCAAGGAGAGAGTGTTTTAAGAATAAACAAGTAATCAAAATGTTCTATACGTTTATATATTAAGGTTTAAAAAGTGTTCATTGGAGAACAGTATGGAAGTTCCTCAAAAAACTAAAAATAGAGTTGCCATATGACCCAGAAATCTCACTCCTAGTCATATACCCAGACAAAACTGTCATTCAAAAAGATACATGTGCCCCTATGTTCATAGCAACACTATTTACAATAGCCAAGACATGGAAACAATCTAAATGTCCATTGACAGATGAATGAATAAAGAAGATGTCATATATATATATATATATATATATATATATATATAAAATGGAATATTACTTAGCCATTAAAAAGAATGAAATAATGTCATTTGCAGCAACATGGATGGATCTGGAGATTATCATACTAAGTGAAGTAAGTCAGAAAGAGAAAGACAAATACCACATGATATCAATTATGTGGAATCTAAAAAAAAATGATACAAATGAACCTATATACAAAACAGAAACAGACCCACAGACATAGAAAACAAACTTATGGTTACAAAGGGGAAAGAGGAGAGGGATAAGTTAGGAGTTTTGGATTAACATATACACACTACTATATATAAACTAGATAACTGGCAAGGACCTACCTACTGTATAGCACAGAGAACTATACTCAATATTTTGTAATAACCTATAAGGGAAAAGAATCTGAAAAAGAATCTCTTGCTGGAGAGTGTGTGGAGAAAAAGGAACCCTCTTGCTCTGTTGGTGCAAATGTAAATTGATACAGCCATTATGGAGAACAGTATGGAGATTCCTTTAAAAAGTAAAAATAGAATTACCATATGACCAAGAATCCCACTACTGGGCATATACCCAGAGAAAACCATAATTCAAAAAGACACATGCACCCCAATGTTCATTGCAGCACTATTTACAATAACCAGGTCATGGAAGCAACCTAAATGCCCATCAACAGATGAATGGATAAAGAAGATGTGGTATATATATATACAATGGAATATTACCCAGCCATAAAAAGTAATGAAATTGGGTCATTTGTAGTGATGTAGATGGATCTAGAGACTGTCATACAGAATGAAGTAAGTCAGAAAGAGAAAAATAAATATCACATATTAACGCATGTATGTGGAACCTAGAAAAATGGTACAGATGAACCAGTTTGCAGGGCAGAAATGGAGACACAGATGTAGAGAAAAATCATATGGACACCAAGGGGGGAAAGTGGTGGTGGTGGGGGTGGTAGTGGTGGGATGAACTGGGAGATTGGGATTGACTTATATACACTAATATGTATAAAATTGGTAACTAATAAGAACCTGCTGTATAAAAAAATAAATAAAATTAAATTAAAAAAAAAAGAATCTGTGTGTGTGTGTGTGTGTGTGTGTGTGTAACTGAATCACTGTGCTTTACACCTGAAACTAACACAACATTGTAAATCAACTATACTTCAATTTTTAAAAAAAAGTGTCCATTGGATAAAGCAACAAACATTATTTTCTAAGGACTTATTGAGTAGATATAACATTGTAGTTGGGAGAGAAATGGCATAAAAGTCAGCTTTTGAACAGCAATTCAAAAAGTTTAACTTTGAAGGGAACTTTTTCAAAACTAAATCAGAGATAAATTAACATCTGGAAAGGAAACAAAGAAATATAGGGTTGAAAGAGTTTGGTTTTACATAAGAAAAAAATTGGGCATAATTACCTATCACTGGAAAGAAGCTGAGGAAACTGAGAATCTACCAAAAAGTTATTAATTTATAAGGCAAGGTATCTGAATTGCACGGGTGGAAAATGGTATCCAGTAGAGCAGTAGTTCTCAACTGGGAACTCTATGTGCCCCCATATCTAGAAACACTTCTGGTTGTCACAGCTAGAGGGGGGTGCACTCCTGGCATTTAGTGGGCAGAGGCCAGAGATGTTGCTAAACAACTTAAAATGGAAGGACAGCCACTGGTAACAAAACGACAATAACACCAAGTTTGAGGAACCATGCATTAGAGGCACAGGCGAAAGAAATGGCCTTATTCCTAGCAGAGGGAAGATGAGATGTAGCATCTTTGGGAGATGATGGAGTTGTTCAGGACATCTAATGACATTAGTGGTATAGGACTGTAAAAGAGAGACAACTACAAATGAATTTTTAAAAGAATAGAAGAATAGTTAAGGAAATATATGAAGATTAGCAGGTGATACTGAATGTCAGTTGTTATTCATGAATATACTGGCAGCAATCTTAAAGTTTATACATATTTTAAAACTACCCAGAAATCCTGATGGGTGATTTAAAAAGGCTGGTGGATGGGGTTTGATTTGAAGATTTTTACAGGCATTAAAAGGAAGGCTAAGAGGGTGAAACTAAGAGTAAACTTAATATAAAGTTAAGCCATATAGATAGCAAATTAAGGTAAAGAGATAACTGAAAACTGGGAAGCAAGTCAAGTCAACACACTGGGCATTATCAAACTGGTATACTGGGATTAACTGGTGACTTACTATTTAATGTTTATTAGCTTATAGATAACTACTCTGTAGATTGTGTTATGCTACCAAAATTTTTTTTATATAATATGATTTATCAATTATTTGGCTCATTTTGTTCATTCTTATCATGTTCCAAGTGACTCATGAAATATTATGAAATTTATATTTTATATAAAGTATATATTTTTTATATCATATAATTTTACAGTAATAAGGCAAACAATTCAGTCAAGATTGGTAAATATAGCCTTTAGCATATATACCTATATAAATTACTCAAATGCATTTTGAGTATTCATATTATACAATTAATGTTTGTCAAAAAAGTGAAATAATGAAAAGATAAAAGCAAAATAATTTTTTGTTTTTGCGGTACGCTGGCCTCTCACTGTTGTGGCCTCTCCCGTTGCGGAGCACAGGCTCCGGACGCGCAGGCTCAGCGGCCATGGCTCACGGGCCCAGCCGCTCCGCGGTATGCGGGATCCTCCCGGACCGGGGCACGAACCCGAGTCCCCTGCATTGGCAGGCAGACTGTCAACCACTGCGCTACCAGGGAAGCCCCAAAATAAAATTTTGAGAACAGGGGATTTTTTTTTCTTTTTTGTCTTTTTAAAAATAATTTAAGCAACAAGGAAAATTTGAATAAAATATACCTGGAATTGTCAGTCAGGAGGAGGGTGTTGAGATATGTAAGCAATGACCATATTCAAGTGTCCTGATATACTGTCCTTCAACTTTTCTTTTGGAGGGTTAAATATCACTTATATTTTAGGTCCTTGGGATACAGCAATGAATGTGAAACAGAAAGTACCTGCCCGAATAGACTTTATATTCTAGCCAGGACAGCATATAATAAGCAGATATGCAATTGGATATATAACATGATTTCAGATATGCTGAATACTAGGAAGGGAAATGAAGTAAGATAAGGAGATAGAATATAATAGAGTGGGGCCTGCTGTTTCAGATGGCGGTCCAGGAAGGACTTTCTCAGGAGTTAACATCTGAAAAGAAACCTGACTCATATGTGTTGAAGATGGGAAATAAGGAACTCTTTGTAGATTCACAAGATAGTTTCTTTTAGCATTTGCCTATAAAGCTACAAAATTTCTCTACTTATCTAGAACCACAATTTGATAGTGTCTTTTTTAATATTTAAAAGTACTACAACTTTAGTAGTAGCAAACAAGACACATGGCAGTTATCATTTAATTGTTATCTGATTTTGAAATTTAGATTACTCTAAGCTAATGGAAGAAATTGAAAATAAATTTATTTAAATAGATGTTTTAAAATATGAGACGGTAGTATAAATTTGATAGACATCAGTTTTTTTAAGTCTGTACAATTTTTTTCTCATAGAAATCACAAAGAGTGTGTGTGTGCATGTGTGTGTGTGTATGTGTGTGTGCTTTCTAGTTTTTCTTTTTAGTGCTTAAAATTTTTTCTTTGGAAATTCTAAAAGCCATACTTAATTTCTAACACCTAGTAAAAGTTTCTGAAAAGTGATGCCCATTAGAGAAAGAATGATAATCCAACGATCATGGTAGCAGGTGGTGCCATAATGAATTCTCCTTACAGAAAAGTACATTCCTAATTATCATTTGTCCTTAGAGTTCCATTATACTATGTGAAGTGAGAGTAATCCTCTCCAGAAAAAGGAAACAGTTAGTAAATAATTCTTCATCTCCAGAAATGGCATCTATATTTGGGACTTTTTTTTTAACATCTTTATTGGAGTATAATTGCTTTACAATGGTGTGTTGGTTTCTGCTTTAAAACAAAGTGAATCACCTATACATATACATATATCCCCATATATTTGAGATTATTAAATGAAGCAAAAAATAAGAATAAGTAAATAAACTTTAAAAGTTTATCACACTTTCAAAAATAAAATTCTGCATATAATCAAAATATTTTTCCCTTTTCAATTAGTCAAGTTGTGGCTAAAATGTCTGAATACATATTGTTCTGTAACAGAAGAAGAAATGAGAAAAACTAGGAGGATGCACAGGAGTTTGTACAACGGAATATGTAATATAGAAGAGTTATCTCTGGCTAAGTGGAATTAACTATGTATAATATCAAAACAATAGGGTTGCTCATTAATGGAAAAGTATTTCTAGAATCCTTACTTTGTGCAAAGTATTGTGATAGTTACTGTCTGTACGTTGAGATACGGTCCCTGTTTTCATAAAGTTGACATATTTCTAAGTGCAGAGAAAAGGTTTGAAGATGATTTAAACAAATATATGCACAATTTCTACTTATATTTAAAACATCATGATGGCCCTACTCTAAAGGTTGAATTATAAGGAAGGTTTTGTGTGTATTTGCGAGGGGATGGGATCCAGGGGATTTTTGGAAGGTAGATAAAAGATGTTTAATACAAGCTAGAAACAATAGGGCCCTAGGCTATTATAGTGGAATAGAAATGGAAGGAAGTACATGGATTAGAGAGATATTTTTGAGGACCTATTAATGATCAGTGGAGTTAATGGAATTTCAGAGATAATGAGGGATCAGGAATGGATTCTAGGTTTTAGGTTTGAATATAGGGTAGACGGTTATGCTTTTGATTAAATATAGAAGATAGAAGAAAAGAGGTAACTATTAGGGGGATGAAGACAAATGTGGTTCTAGTTTTGAAATATGCTTTTACAGAGTAAGTGAGAGAAAGGGGTTGGAAGAAATAGAGTGGAGTTGACAGTTGTATCTGTGGAAGAGGAACTCTGGAGGTACACAGCTAGAAGCTGAAAAACCTTTTACTGCTATGTGACTGATTTTTAGCCAATTTGTTTCCAGGATCATCTGTATAAATCTCTCTAGGGCAAAATGCTCATTCTAAGGACCTACCAAATCGAAATCAACAAGTCTCATGAGGGTAATAACAAAAGCTTGTTAATTAGGAATGGGAAAAACTGGCTACTTGTAAGCAGTTAATCCCCTTGGAGCGAACTGTGAGCTGTACTGTGAAAGATGTTTTCAAAGTTGGCTGTTAGAAAATCTTTCAAAATATTGAAATATGAGCTCCTGTTGGTTTGAATAGCAAAATTTAGACTTAAGACCTGTCACTTTTGTGTTGCTACTCTCTAACAAGTTTAGTGTTCAGTAGATTACTCAGAATGCACTTTTGTGAAAATAATTACCCTTTAAAGTCAAGATAACAGGAAAGTTTAAAAGAGTTTATTTCTGGGTATTATTTCCACCCATTTCTCATTTGTTTCAAGTTTCAACTTGTATGGACTGTTCATAAAACAACTAACTTTTATGAATATACAAATCATTCCTGTTCTCCCAAAACCTGAACAGCAAAAACAGCCACTCGAGGCTCCAGGCTATATCAAAGATGGAACGTCCACCTCAAATGCCCCGACATTTTTATTTTTATCCATTAGGTTATACTCTCATATCTCAAAACTGTCTCTCAGGGAACCTTTCTTGTCTGTGTGGTCAAAACGGAAAGATCATATAACTTTCAGAGCACTAACATCCTTCATCTTACTGAATCATCTATTTCAACAGTACAGGAATTTATACAATAGGACATGCTTTCACAAAGCATGATCTCGAAACGTGGTTAAGTGTACCTTAAAAGTAAAGCAAGTCTCCAAATTACAACTAAATAATAAAGCAGAAACATAATATAAAAATTATCCTTCCTCTTCAGTTTAGTTTTTAAACAGCTAAACAAATGGTTAGCACCATGGTTTGAATCTCTCTGAGAATTTATAGCCAAATTTCACTATTGACATGAAGTAGAAAATATAAAATAAAATAATTCCTATTATGTTATTTTATAAAACTGTAATCCAAGCAAAATTTCAACGTACTATGTGCTCTCCATATATTATGTTCTCCATTTTAGGTGTGAGATTGTTCATTTCCTAGGTAGATATAGAAACAGAGTCATATTTTAAACTTTGCTATGCCCCTGAAATATGTATTCACTCCACGGTTAAGAGTTACTCCAGTCAAGCTTAATTGCTGGGCATGTTATAAATAATATTGCTTTAATTTACTTCATTGAAAATATGCCCACTTAGTAGGACAAGTGAGGAATTCTGTTAAACAAGAAAAAACAATATGAGTTAGTTAATCTTTTATTTTTGATTTCCCAAGATTGCCTTAGATTGTACTTTTCTTAAATATTTTATTTCTGTGTTTTATTTGTGGCACTTAGCAGAGTGTAGGAATTTGACCACTGTTCGTGATAATGGGGACTTCCTTCCACTTAATAAATCCCTGAGGAGGAGTAACACCACCAATTTGATAAATGATGTGACACTATAGTAGTTAAAGATTAAAGAGAAAAGATTACTCCACATGATTTACCATATTCTATCTTCTTATTGAAAACATATTTCATTTTAAACAAAAATGATCACTTTAATTTGGAAATATATGCTTCAATTAAAACATCTTGTGAATGGGATATGTTCTCAGATGTGTGTGCAATTTTTTTGTTGTTTATGATAAATTATTTGGAAAAGGCAATAAGATTACTTGAGAGACACATGTTGGTGCTAAATACTATTTGACTTCTGAATTGTAATTTGTGCTTTCAGGAACCAATATTAGGCCTCTAGGTTAAGGTAATATTCATCTCAATTGAAACATTTCCAAACTATATTATGAGGATATAAAATATGGCCCATTAACTTTCTAGTAATATCAGATTTCAGTTGGCAAAGGACTATCCTTAAGTATGTTTTTTCACCCCTAACATGTTCCCCAAAGCCTGTGCATTTCAATTCTGAACGTTTCAGAGTTGAGTTTTTAAAAATGACCTACCTGGCAGCTGTTGCTATTACTGTGTCAAATAACTCATCCATTGTCTAGATCTCCGTGGATGATATGTGGGAGGTCCCATAGTTTCTTTCCAGCTGTTACTTAGTCTGGGATAATGTTTTTGGTTTCATACAACTCACAGTGTGCAGTCTTCCCCTGACAGCCTCAATAAAATTCCATTTAAGCAAAATGATTTAAAAGTTGGTGTGAACAAAGTTTAGAAAGAAACAATTAAGAACTCCTTTTGAACTGGCTTATGCCTTGTAAAGTTTCATCTTGAGGAAACCTGTCACCTTGCAGGATAAAATACCACAGGCAGCTTTGCAGTAGCCTGATCCTACCTTTTGCTTTTTTGAGTAAACTCTTAAAGGAGTTAGAAGAGCTTCTACAGAAATAGCTGGAGCTTAAGAGCTGGCAGCATCTGTTCAGTATGATAACAGCAGCAGCCTTCTTGGCGTCAGTCTAAACCCTAAAATCCCCAAATATACCCCAGACCTAGAATCAGAGAAAAAAGATTGTGTTAAACCATCATTTTTCAAACATTCCAAAGGGAATCACATCTGAGAGCTGCAATTCGCTCTCCCCGAATTCCTCACCCCCTCATACACACACACATACATACATAAAGGTGCACACAGAATAAACAGGGAAGATAAGATGGTGTAGAAGAGTCAAATGTGAAATGAAAATGAAAAGAATAGAGTGTGTTTTAGGAAACTGACTAATGGGAAGACAATGGCTGCTCACTGAATTATTCAGTAATGATGACTCATGGATAATCAAACCAACATTGGACCATCAATACACTTATAAACATATTGCCAAGAAATCTTAATTTTCAACAAACTTTGCCTACTCTTAGTATATCTTAAATAGGCTCTGCAAATGTGTATACATCATACTGTGTATTGTTTCTTACCTGTGCTACTAATTATACAGCAAGATTCCTTGTGTTTGAATCTCAACTCTGTCCCTTATTAGCTGCCTCTGTGCCTCAACTGGCTCACCTATAAGTGAAGATAATTATAGTACCATCTCTTATGGTTACTGTAAGGATTAATGAGTTAATACACATAAAGATCTTAAAAGAGTGCAGAGTACATAATAAAGACATACAAGGGTTTGTTATTACTATATCATCTATCATTTTTTCTAATAATTTCTTTTGTTCATTGGTATCATAGACTTAGATGAAAACGTCAGCAAGTGAGCTGCAAATGACTAAAGTACATACACATCTTATTGTTTCCCTTTAAAATGATGCTTTTGTTCAAATAAACTAATAGTCCTATTAAAATGGGAATGCACTGACACGTCCCTAAATGAAACTATTTACAAAACAGAAATAGAGTCACAGATGTAGAAAACAAACTTATGTTTATCGGGGGAAATGGAGGGAGAGAGATAAATTGGGAGATCGGGGCCCACACAAAGAATACAAAAAAATACCATTCATAGCGTTTAGCTATTTTAACAGGTTTCCTGGATTTTTTCATTGTTTAACCATTAGAATATTTAGAAACTAAAGGATGACTAAAAAAATGTCAGTTTCCCCAAAGGTTGGCTGCTTTCAGTGGCAGCTTTCATACTCAGTAAGCTATAATTACTGAGTTCCTTTGTTATACCAAAAATTGACAAGGAAATATTCTAGTATAATTAGTTAAAAGGAAATAGACACAGCAAAATTTTACCTTAAAAAGTATTTTTTTTCTGAAAAGACATAAGATAAACCGATTGAAAAAAATACCCAATATAGGGCTTCCCTGGTGGTGCAGTGGTTGAGAGTCTGCCTGCCTATGCAGGGGACACAGTTTCGTGCCCTGGTCTGGGAAGATCCCACATGCCGTGGAGCATAAAAATGGGCTTTATTGTTTACCTATGTCTAATTGGCTTAAATATGATGCCATTTAGGCTTTGAAATGTGAGAAGAGGATGATGGCCCTAATTTATATTATTGTTAGTATTAAACTAGTAAGATTATTGATATGAGGGGTTTAGTAGAGCCACTTTGGCCCGGGGTTGCGGGAAGGCAGCCGAGCTGGTGCTCCCCTGCCGGCAGGGGGCGTGCGAGGATCTTGAGCTCCAGGGTCCACACAAAAAATTCTGCAGATGCTGAGACGAGGGAAGACAGCCTCCAAGAGCCTTCCTATCTGTGGTCCCTGTGTTCTTGAGGAAATTTTGAAGACTTTCAGAGACTTCAGTTCCAGCTTCGTGTCTTTTGCATTTTTTTCCTTAGGTTCTTAGCAGCTGGATTTGAAATGTTCCGTTTGTAAATATCCAAATGTCGATCCAGGAGCTTCAGCACTTCCAACCAATGAAGCTTGTGATAAGGCCCTGTTGGCAGTCACCATGCAACTCTGATTGTCTGTTCGAGTATTTAGTTTGTCAAAAAATGCCTTTGTAATATTATATTTTGAGCTCTCTTTAACTCAAAGTCCCCTATTTTGAATGACAAATTGCATGGTTACTCTACCCATTGAAGTTTAAAGTCTTAGCAGTTACAATATGCTTGTGCTTCCCTAAAAATAGCCTTTCTTCCAAGCAATAGTCCATCAAGGAAGACACATAGTTACTGAGTTCCAGAGCTCCTTTAGCTTCTCGTGTTAGTGCAGTGAATAGAACTAACACATTCTCTTACATTGAATTGCCCTGTATCATATCCCAAGCTCCTTATTAATAAAGATGCCCTGTCATCAACCTCATTCTATGGCTAGGGAACTTGGTCCTCTCACCTGTCTGTGCCTTCCATTTCTGTAACGGTCACAAATTCTCCATAGTAATTAAATTCCTTATAATTGTCTAGACTAGGAATGTATTCGGAGAACATACTTAATAAAGTTTGCTGAAGTCTTTCTGTTTGAATGAAATATCAGGAAAGGAAAGAGGAAATGCAAAATAAGAAGGTCCCATGATGCTGATCTCTTTTCTTCTCTGATATTTTGCATTCTATAAGTTGTTCTCAACTCTTTTCCCTTTAAATTTCAGTTTATTTTGTTTTTGTCAAATTTAGAGCTCAATTTTAAGTTTGCCTCTATTCACTCATTTAATTCTAACACCTTCCCCTCTAATTCAAAAGGGGAAAAATGTAGACTGTTTTTGAAAAGAGTAATTGAAGAATACTGGATGATTTTGAACAGCTTTTTTTTACAGGGAGTTTATCAATGGAAAAGTAATGTATCACTTTAGATTTCACCTGAACAGATGACATGGGACACCCCAAAATGCCCTTCTAAACTCTTATAAGGAAATAAAAATATCTTTGGATTTAAAAACATATTTATAAAAGTATATGATTCTCTGTTGTCTATCAAATTGTGTATGCATTTTAAGTTCAGACATTTAATGTGTTCCAACATATTATCTTGAAAAATAGCGTGGCTTGTGAATGAGAAATGTTGATGGAGGTCCTAAAATAATGGTTTGCTCATTTCTACATTTAACCCTTCTTCCCAGGTAACTTACAGTATAGTTCAGTGTTTTCTATATCCTATTGTAAACATATTCTTTTATTTTATGGCTTCTATGCTTCTTCTCGAAGTAATCTCCTGCCTGAAAACACCACCATTGAACTTTTAGCTAGTGGTAGAAAGACTATCCACTCTTCACTTCCCGTTTCAGTATTCATTGTCTCCAATATGCTTTTCTCGATGCCCCAGAAAATCAGATTGCTGATTATTTTATACATATATCAATATAATGATTTTCTAAAAATATTTTTGGGCTCCCTTTGGGTATCTAAAATTCTTTGAAGGCAGGGGCTGCACCTTATTAATCTTTGCAGTGTGCAGATTGTATAGTATGTAGAAAATTGTGCAATGCAGCTTGTAAACTTCAGGTATTTGTTGATTTGAATTAGAATTTTTTTATAGAAAGCATATAGTTTGGGGTCAAGCATTTTTAAAGTAGCCTATCATGTATAAAAATACTGTGCATGATTTATAGAGCAGTATAAACAATAGCTGCATACCATAATAGATGAATTTATCTATATCTATACAATTTTATTAAATGTTTTACACTTTTACATAATTACAATGTCTTAGAGTTATTCCTTTGCCTTTATTCTTTATTTTAACTATTCTGTTATGAACCTGATCTTAAGTTTTCAGGCCAAATATATGATTTCCAAAAATATACTTTTCTTTTGAGAACAAATGCTTACCTGTATTATGAGACATATCCTAAGGAAACAAATATGAAAAATCAAGTAATTGTTGTGTTTTCTTTCTATCCTCCTGAAAGTCTCTTATCTTTCCTGAGGATAAGAAAAATTGTTTTTTAAATAATTATAATTGAGATTTGTATAAAAATATTTTTTCAATAAAGAGATTTAATATAGTACATAATTAACAAAATTTAATGTTCATATATCTCTTTTATACTTTATATTCTATTATAAAATAATCTGACTTAAAATTATTTTGTGGAAAAGAAAACCTAGGTTGTTAGGCACTTAAGCAAATGCTTCTTCCTTAAAGTGGTTGGTATTTATATCTTCAAGTCTCTTTCCTAGGCTTCATCTGCCTCTATATCTCCTTGTCTGTTTATTTATTCAAGTTGGAATGAGAAAGAAAACAATTAGTTTTCTTAAAAAAAAGAACTGTGATTCCTATATTTTTCAAAAATGTATTTTCAAATGTGTTGTAGATAATGTATCAGAAATATCTTTAAAACTTTATTGGTTCAGGAAAGTTGTGTACTACCAAATTTATTCTGGCACCTGTAATGAATTTTTGATGTACCAAATGTTCTTTTGAAGACTCATCTTGTGTGTTGAATGCAGCATTTCCACTTTCCTTTGAGAGTTTGAAGAAGAGGAAGTGAAGTCATTAAACAGTTTTTTAGAGGTTAAATTTCTCAGTTATAAAAGTAAGCCTAATTACTGCTTAAACACAAAATGTACTGAACAAACAAGACACTTTTATGAGTACTCCAATTTGTGAAAAACAAAATAGTCAAAGCTTTATTGTCAAGATTCCATAATTGGGAATCTCAAGCTGGATAATCACCTTGTATAGAAATGAGGATAATTTAAGCATGCAAGATTTTACCTATATTCTAAATATTATAGCCATAGAGCACACAATTATATTTAGGTTAGTGACTGAAGTTTTAGATTCGCTCTGGCAAAAGATAAGAATGAAGACTCATCTGAAGATGGTCTTAAAAGTTGATTTAAAAAATATCTACCTACTTGCTTTCTTATTAAGATTTTCTGATACAAGTTGGCAAAGCAAATTAACATCATACATATTATATGGGCATGCACATAAGCACATATGATGGAGATAACATCATGAAATATTAAGCTGATATTTTTCCATTTCTGCAGCAGACAGATCAGATCCCTCTAAAGCCATCAAATATTATAGCTAGTGCAAGGGGTCAAGGGCAAAAACCCCTTCATGAAAAATGAGAAAATGATATAACAAAAGTCCTGCCTACTTGGAAGACAAATAAAACACCTTTTATATAGGAAACTATGAGAACACAAAAAGAAGAGGTGAAGGAATAAAGTAGTTAAGCATGAGTATTCTAGCTTCCTGTTCAAATACACACACACACACACACACACACACACACACACATACACACACACACATACACACAAAGATTGGGAGATTATAAAAGATATGGAGGTGAAAGGAATTTAAGGTAAACCCCATTGCCCTTCTGGTATTCTTGAGAAAGTCTAGTGCCATGGATAAACCCTCTCTAAAATAAGCATGAGGTGATTAGGCATAGAAAAAGCCTCAGCTATTCTCACATGCCTCCCTCAGCTACCACCTTGTGTAGTTAAAGTCCAGAAATCACAAGTATTTTGTGACAAACATAGAAGGGGCTGATGTGAGAGTCAGTGCCTGGGGGGCTGACTTGGGCAAGAGCCAAAAGGCTTACCAGTAGCTTGAACATCTTAAAGGAAGGACCAGTTAAGAGAATGAAGGTGCGATTCACAAGAGTTGTGCAGTACCGTTCAGCACTAAGGTTTGACTGTGCCAACAAACCTTCTATGCTTTAACTAAGAATAATCCCTCCATACTTCAAAAGTGAACTGAGGTAGAGCCATCAGTGACTAGTTAGATTGGAGGCGTCTCCCAGGGAGAAGACCCAGAAGACAACATATAGCTGCTCTCACCCTTGATGATGGAAGTGTGACCCCATTTCCCCATGTCTACAAACCTGAAGCCTCATTTTTCCCCAGATATGAAATGTCATATGTATCCAACCCTGCATATTGTTCACCCATCCTTGTGCAAGCAACACTGCAGAAGTGAGAGATCTTGACTAATGAGGAAGATTTCTTCTCTAGGTATATTCAATAGCCCTGGTTCTTCTATCTTGCTGTTTCTCCTTTCCTTAAGCACTAGGGTGCTTTCTTCATCTACATGTTTGAAAGAAGCTCTCAAATCGTTATGCTTTCTAGCTCAAAAAGTGGGGAAACGAGGAATTTGTGGTTAAACAATTTCCATTAAAGAAAATGATGCAGAAATTTGCACACATCAGTCTGTGCACAACTCAGTAGAAAATCCAAATTGTAAGGAGGCCACAAAATCTTGTTCCTAACCTTGGTTTCCATGTTCCCACTAAAACTCTATTAACATGAAAGAAAAAAGAAAATTGAGAAGTTGCTTGTTTGCCACACTTATGATTTGTCAAAAAGACATTGATTTTGAAAGAGATTAACTTCCTACTCCACCACCAATTCTGTACCTCTATTATTCCTCACTATCTATCACGATGAATAACATAGAAGATAAAATTGGTTATATAAACTAAAAAGAGATACATGTTATTTGCTGATTTGATTGGAATAATGAAACGGTGTAAGCCTATTACATATATATTCTATTGACTTGCATGTTTAAATTAATTTGGATTCTTGGAGAATGATGTGTTTTTGCTAATTTAATATCATTTCCATACCATGATCCGAGATACTTAAATGATTATGCTTCTGTAAATTTCTCCAATATCATCTCAATTCACTCTCCAAATTGTTCTCTCAGATCCAGGCAAATTGGTCTCCCTCTCTATTCCCAGAACATGCTCATCTCTTTCCTTCCTCTAAAGTTCTACAGTGTTTATCTCCTCTATCTTTATCTTCTACTTCTTCACCCACCTGGCCCCTCCTTATCCTTCAGCTGTCCTACATACCACCTCCAGAAAGAGGCCTCTCTTCTTTGACTATCCAATCTAAAGCCATTCCTTCCCCAGTTACTCAGTCAGGTCAACCTAGGTATTACTTTTCTTCACTGAACTTTTCACAATCTGTAATCATCTTACTTATCGATTTATTCAATAGTGCATTGTATCCCACACACAAATGTAAGTCTCATAAGTGTGTAAGGATTCTATGTCATTGTAACCTCACTACCTTCTCACCTATTGCAGGAGTGCCACAAAATTGGGTTTAAAAATGTCTGCTGAATGAATGTGTGGTGAGGATAAGCTCTTTGCAAAACAAATATACAGATGTGTGTGTGCTTGTGCAGTGTGTGTACTGTGAGCTAAATCTTACTATTCCTCAAAAAGCAAACTAAAAGAATCTCATTTACAGAAATCTCAGCCAATTTTTTCATAGTAAGTACTGATAATATATGACTATAGAATACCATGTTGTTGCCCTCGAGACGTTATGAAATCCAGCCAATAAATGGATTTTTGGTGACTAAACCAACACTGTTTCTCATTCTGCTCCAAACTACAAATAGAACGTGTGTCATGGTAGCCCCTGCTTTATGTAAATCTGTGTTGTTTTATATTAGTTCTTTGATTTTATTTTTATGTTTGTATAAAGGAGTTTTAAGGACAAAATTTCCATAAAGATATGGCTTGAATTACTCTAACAGCAGCACTCTGTAGACTACATGATGAACAGCATGATTGCAGAGAAGTTTTATTACTTTGTCTTATGGGATAGTATAGTATAGGATTTTCTAAAGAGTCCTAGAGGCAGATATGCTATATTTTTAATGACCTTGGGCAAGTGATGAAAACTCTACAGACTTCAGTTTTTGCATCTACAATAGTGGAGATAATATCAGCTTCAATATCTTAGAATCCTTGCGAAGAACAAAAGTGATATATTGGGTTGGCCAAAAGTTTTGTTCGTTTTTTTCTGTAAGGTGGCTCTAGTAGCAGTAAGTTGTCTTTAACTTCATTGGAAACAATTTTGTTAGATTGTATGTGACAGCTGTCATATCAGTGTGCCTTTAAAAAAAGACATCAAAATTGGGGAAGCTTTGTGTAACAATTTTAATATTGAAGATGGAAGAAAAAAAGCAACTTTTTTGGCATATTATGCTTTCTTATTTCAAGAAAGGTAAAAATGCAACTGAAAGGCACAAAAAGATTTGTGCAGTGTATGGAGAGGCTGATGTGACTGATCGAACGTGTCAAAAGTGGTTTGTGAAGTTTCGTGCTGGAGATTTCTCTCTGGACAATGCTCCACGGTCGGGTAGACCAGTTGAAGTTGATAGCGATCAAATTGAAACAATAATTGAGAACAATCAACGTTATACCACGTGGGAGACAGCAGACATACTCAAAATATCCAAATCAAGCGCTTAAAATAATTTGCACCAGCTTGGTTATATAAATCGCTTTGATGTTTGGGTTACACATAAGTTAAGCAAAAAAAAACCTTCTTGACCATATTTCCACATGCGATTCTCTTCTTAACGTAATGAAAACGTTCTGTTTTTAAAACATAGCGTGACGAGTGATGAAAAGTGGATACTGTACCACAATGTGGAACAGAAGAGAGGCAAGCGAAGTAAACAACCACCAACCACACACCAAAGGCCGGTCTTCATCCAAAGAAGGTGATATTGTGTGTATGGTGGGATTGGAAGGGAGTCCTCTATTATGAGCTCCTTCCAGAAAACCAAATGATTCATTCCAACAAGTACTGCTCCCAATTAGACCGACTGAAAGACGCACTCGACGAAAAGCATCCAGAATTAGTCAACAGAAAACGCATAATCTTCCATCAGGGTAACACAAGACCACATGTTTCTTTGATGACGAGGCAAAAACTGTTACAGCTTGGCTGGGAAGTTCTGATTCATCTGCCATATTCACCAGACATTGCACCTTTGGATTTCCATTTATTTCTGTCTTTACAAAATTCTCTTAATGTAAAAAATTTCAATTCCCTGGAAGACTGTAAAAGGCACCTGGAACAGTTCTTTGCTCAAAAAGATAAAATGTTTTGGGAAGATGGAATTATGAAGTTGCCTGAAAAATGGCAGAAGGTAGTGGAACAAAAAGCTCAATAGGTTGTTCAACAACGTTCTTGGTGAAAATGAAAAATGTGTCTTTTATTTTTACTTAAAAAACCGAAGGTAATTTTTGGCCCACTCAATACCATGTTTGGAGATAATACATAGCAGAGGGTCTGCCACAGAGCAAGGGGTCAATAAATCTTAGAATATTACTGATGACTAGCCAGGTATTCCCCAGATCCACTTTGCTAGTATGAAAGTTGTCTTGCGTAAATCTGCTAAAATCTATGTAGATTAGAAATTGTGATTTTCATCCTACAGATGAGAAAATTGTAGCTCAGAAATATAAATTCCCTACCGTCACACAGGTTGTGGGCAGCAAAGCCAATTTATTTTCAATTTACTTGCATTATCTTGTCCTTAATTAATAACCTACCTTCAGAGGTCTTTCATTTCAGATAACCTGGCAACCAGAATGAGAAAATAAATCTTTGAATTATTCTTTCTTTTGTTTGAAACTGTTGGTGTGTGGATAGTTAAGCAAGAGTGGGTGAAGATAAGAGAAAGTGAGAAAAGAAAGGAAGAAAATAGCAGAAAGTCAGAAAATAAAGTCTAAAGTGCTAATGATAGTGTATATTTTAAGGAAACTAGACAAATACGTCATTATTTTTCTTTCTTTCTCCTTAAAAGTGCCCCAATAGTAGATTCTTAACTAATTATTGGACAGATCTTTAAGATGTAGAAAGAAATCAGAGGAGTATGTGAAAAAATATATGCCTTATTATATTATTCTCTTTTAAAAGTTTAAATTAAAAACAGTGTTTCAATTCCAAAGATGTGAAGTGGGGCAAAGATTTGACTATTCTACTCTCTCACTTTAAAAAATATATTCTGGAGCACAATTTAAAACGTTCTATGTTACCCTTTCTATGTCTCTTTCTACAAGCACTTTTCTCCCATTCTTTCTGTCTCACTCAAAGGCAAAATTAGCTATTAGGAAAGAATGTAAAGTTTCGAGGGCATCAGAGGTGGAAGCTATTCCAATTATTGTGCTGCTCTGACATAGTTTCAATTATGAATCAGTCTGTGAGTTCATTTTATTAATTAAAAATCTACTCTATCAGAAACACAATCAACATATTTTACAAATCACAGACCCAGGGTACACTAAACATTTGAGATAAATGGAAATTTGATCCATGAAAAACCACATTTGAGATTTTTCTCTGTATTAGTATTCTCTCCCTTTGGCAGTAGGACAGTGTTCTGTTTCATTTAAATATCATCATTTAAAATTTAATAATATCCATCCTTTCTTGGTTTCTCCTCTCACATGTTGGTGTGGAAATGAATTACTCATCTCTGGTCCTGAAACCTCTCTAGCCTAAGCTCCCTGACATCACTGTGTGGTTTCTTTTTACGAGTTAACTGCTTCAGTTTTTTTTTGTTTTTGTTTTTTTCCTCCTGTCTTTTAGTTCCCAAAGGGCACCAGAGGCAAACAGAACCTTGAATTATCAGAGATAAATAATTTATTTTCCAAATAGTTCTCTCTGGGAACAGAGGAGTCTGCTTCTTACATTTATGTGAAGGGCTTATGGCTGTGTTACTCTTTCAGCACTTCCCACAGAACAGTCCTGGGTACCAGCAGATCCTCCTCATCCTCTCAATCAGCATGCAGGCAAAGTGGTCCAAAAGCAAACTACTCACATGCTTGTGGGGGGTGCACATGTGTTCGTGGGACATGCCCTTAGCCTATACTAGTTGACTGTCTTTGAAGAAGTTTTCTAGGATCTTCACTATTTTTTGTCTTCTATTCTTTTTTTTTTTGCGGTACGCGGGCCTCTCACTGCTGTGGCCTCTCCCGTTGCGGAGCACAGGCTCGGGACGCGCAGGCTCAGCGGCCATGGTTCACGGGCCCAGCCGCTCCCTGGCATGTAGGGATCTTCCCGGATTGGGGAACGAACCCGTGTCCCCTGCATCGGCAGGCAGACTCTCAACCACTGCGCCACCAGGGAAGCCCGTGTCTTCTATTCTTAAGACTGAACCAGATTATTGCTAAGTTCTAATTGTTAAATTTATATATTGTAAACCAAATCTCTTTAAAAATTGGTGTTTTTTTAAAATCATTTTTAAGTAAATGTAAGTAGGACATCACAAAAGCAAGTACATTTTTTTGAAAACTGAACTAAAAAAACAAAAATGCAGCTAGTCACAAAACTTTCTCACTGTTCCATTCCCAGTCTCTGAAAGTGATCTATCTACAGGAAAATAATTCTGGGCATCATTTGTGTAAATGAGAAAGGAGTCATGGGAAAGAAGATTTACTCCAGTGTGTCACCATAGAATACAAGCATAATCACCTACAAAGAAATCTCAGCTGTTAAGATTCCCCATACAATAATAACTTACAATGTGATTGCACAACTCACCAAAAATGTCCAAAATCACAGCACTAATAGCTGCTCCAGGCTCAGCTCTAGAGAGGAATAGCTCATTGTTTTTTTGCACAGATGGCTCTGTTGCCTCCTTGAGGCTACATTCATAAAAGCTTTTTGATCACACTCTGCCTATCAGAAATATGGTAGAACATATGCTAATGAAAAGCCAAGATTGGGCTGTGGTGCTCGACTTATCTGGATTGGATATCCAGCTCTGTCTCTGATTAGCTTGCTTCCTTGGGTTAGTTATTTTACCTTTCTAAGTCTCAATTTTCACATTTCTAACTTAAAAATGGATTTACCTTATAAAATTGGCATATTCTAGTGATTTTAAACAATGTCTCCATGTAGGAAATGCTAAATAATTTGTAACTATTATTATAATGTAAGTTACAAATTCTGAATCATTTTTCTTGTGTTTTTGGTGCTTATTTGTTAGAAATGCAGTGACTGTTCTTTTAAATTTAAATTCATCAAATTTATTGATTAAGATTATGTTGAGAGGGACCAAGAAAAAATAAAATAAAATAAGAGCAGCTAGTAATAATATTCTTTTAGTTGAAGTGCTTTTTTCCCAATTCATAGAAATTAAATACAGAAGAAGCAAATTCAGGACTAATGTCACAGCTCCTAGAAAGCCAAGAATTTTCTTCATTATTACTCTACTACCTTAAAAATATAATTTCAATGATAGTAATAGCGAATATGTTTTCAGTGCTTCCTATGCACCATGAATATAGCAGTTTTATATGTTCTTCATTTAATATCATTACAATCATAAAAGTATTTCAATGTTATACATGAAGTAACTGAGGCACAGAGGTAATACATGAATTGTCCAATATCACACAATCCCAACATTTGTCTTGCCTAAAGCCACCACAGCTGCATTCAAGCAAACAAGGAGGATGGGCACAAAGAAAGGCATGATTTTCAGGACACTTCTTAGGTGTTGCACATAAAATTCCACTTTTATCCCATTGGCCTCAACTTAGTAACAAGGAATACTTAGTTGCAAGGGTTGTTGGGAAATGTAGTCTTTATTTTTAGAAACAATGTACCTATTAAATGTTGGAAGTTCACCTATTTGGGAAGAATGGATATTGAGGGACCACAGGCTGTTTCTGTTACACAGATGCTTGCAATTCTGTTGAATTTTGTCCCCATGGATATTTAGAGCTATAGCTTCTGAACAAAGACACACTTTATTCAAATCTACTTTTCTTTTCTTTCCTCTCTGTGTCCTGGAAGTATCCTCCTGCTAACAGCAGATCTTAGACAACCATTCCCAGAACGTGAAGCCATTGTATATTCCATACAAAATATGTTATCCTTCAAGACAAATCTCCTTCAAAATCTTTGCTGCCAGTAATTGTATATATTTTAAATTTAGTCTAGAAAAGTTAGTCTCTTACCTACAAGTTCAGAAACTCCAAGTTTCTGATCAGTCATCATATATTTTTAAAGCATATACTATTTTCCAGGAACTTTTTCAGCACTGGGCTTGTAGAGATAAGTAAGACAAGTCCCCATTTTCACAGATGTTACACTTAGGTGAGAAAAAAACTAATAAAAATATAAGATAATTTGAATTCTTATATTATTTACCAGATGATTGATATATAAGTTACATTTACTACTTTTGCATAATTTAAAATTCATGTGAGAAATAAATATACCCATAGAATTGCAAACTTAATCCTATGTTATTACTAAATAATGTAAGTGACAATCATTGTGGATGGCATCAAGAGCTGTGAAGGGTCTGAAATTTTATCCTACTTGCAAACCAATAAGTTAGGCTGCCAGGGTTTCATAGATGCTGGCTGAAGATGCAAGGTTCCTATATCAGAAACAAAGAACAGCCCTCTTCACAACATGCAGCATGAGATGCATCTTCATGTCAATTCTCCTTGCTTTCCAAGTCCCATGAGGTTGATATAGAGTGGTCCAGGTGGAGGCTGCATGTACAGTAGATCTGTGTCCAACTGAGTAACCCCAAGCTTAGGAAGCCTGGATTCTTTCAAAGGGCCTGTTAGCAAATCTGCTCATGTTCTTTCTTGAAAGGGGACATTATGTTTATTATACCAGTTAGGAAAAAAATCTTCCGTCTACCCTGAAGAGAAACACTATCTCTATCTTACAAGGCAGTTTATTATACGAACTTCCTTGAAAAGATAGTCCAGAACAGCAGTTGATTCAAAATGTACAGAGACATCATGGAGAATTGTCTCTCAGCATACATGTAAGACCACAAAGGTAGTCATTGAGCTGGGTTTCCACAAAATTATGAGTGGTTCATGTTTTCAGATAACCCAAAGAAAAGACCACTACTTCAGTCCAGATGCATAGAGTAGAGATCTTTATGGTAGATTATAAGAGTTGGTGAGGATAAAAAGTAAAATAAGGATATAATTAAGTGCGTTAGGGAAATCAGACTTTATCCTGGGGAATACAGAGAGCCAGTTAAGAAAAATGATGTTGAAAGCAAAATTCTGGGAAAATTTTATGATGAACTTGCTGGAGTGGGATCATTACCACGGATCCTGGTCAGAGACATCTTGCACAGGGAAAACCCACTGATCAGATAAATAGGGCAAAGAAAAGGAATACATCCAATACATTTCCAGTACTTTAAGCCTAAATAATGATGAGAATTATGGTACTACAGGAGAGACAAATACATCAGAAGAAGTTGTTTTACAGCTGGGAGAATCAGGTTGATTTGAATTACATTTAAGTTGATTGAGTCTGAAAATATCCAAGTGGAAAACCTCCAATAGGATATGAGAGACTTGAGATTAGAAGACATGTTGAAATCAAACCTTTGATGGATATGAAAGTATACCAAACCCACTTGTGAGCTTGCAAGAAAAAGAGTCTCAGAACCTTCACAGTTCCTGACAAATTGTCAACCTTGGATAGGGAGGGGTACGAGTAAGTGTAAGTGATATCAAGAAGGATATTCTGTATAAATTGAGATCACTTTCTGACATAAAAGAGTTTTTTCTTCTAACTGTTAATAAGTTTCTATATTTCACAGACCTTAACTCCAGTTTCAGTCTGAAATAAATAAAATCATACTTCATCCAGTCTGGCAAGTATGGTACTCAGTTTCTTGTTGCCCAAGAGCATATAAATATGCTGGATTCAGTTAATTAGTAAACTAAATCTTCCCTGTCTAAAAAGCCTCTGAATATTTCTTCATTGCTTTCTATACTCTGTGGAGTTGTATCATAATTTGAGGAAGATTTAACTGTAATTTGAGTTAGCTGAGTGGCATGGAACACTCTGACTTTTCCCTCTGGCAGTTCATTTATCCATTCCTTCACCCACACATTTATTCATACAACATTCTTCTTTATCAGCAAATTGTGGCAGTACATTTCTCTAGATATTGTCTATTAAACAACAATGAATCAGCATGTTTATATCTCATTTCATGTGAAAAAGCCTTGCACTGCCCCTCAGGTCTAGTCATTGAAATCATTTGGTTGTGCCTAAAAACCTCATCAGGCCTACCTCAAGGAAGATTCTTAGTTACAAGCCACATCAACTTACTCTTGCTGACTTCAGTAGAGAATACATTTTTTAAAAGGGAGGATGGGGACTGCCATGCCACTCTGGGAAGCCTGCTGAACTAGTGTCAGAACATGGGCAGAAACAAGGGACCCCGTGTGGTCAGAGCCATATGATGGCTTCATTGAGGACAGTATATTTTTCTTATCTATATCCTGTTGCATATCCCCTGTCAAAAGCCAACCACATAGTAATACTAATGGCCAAAAGCTCTACGTATGCATTTGCACATCATGTTGCAGAACATCTCTTGTACTCTAACCTTTTACCCAAACACCACTTCCATCCTCTGATCACTATCTCCTGATGTGTTCCCACTCCATCCTTTCACTGTCTCATCCTCCCCAGCACTGTCCCATGGGGACCCCTCAAAACATTAGCAGGAATAGAAGACAGTTAACCACCCATGAACAAATCCAGCGTCTAGATATTTTCTCTTACAGTCCTGAATTAAAATAATTTTAAGTAGTAGTTAACCTTTTGCATATAATTTGGAGTGTCTAATAAACTCTTGGGCTGTAATATATGTTTTAGGTACCAAAACCCAAAATCACTCTCCTTGCCTTCAAGATAGTCACTGTCTAGGAGGAAGAAGCCATATAAAATCTAACTGTACTATAATGGAATAAGTGTTTTCATGGAGTTTTGTGTGTTATAAGAACACAGTTGAGGGACTTCCTGTGGTGGCACAGTGGTTAAGAATCTGCCTACCAATGCAGGGGACACGGGTTCGAGCCCTGGTCCGGGAAGATCCCACATGTCACGGAGCAACTAAGCCCGTGCACCACAACTACTGAGCCTGCGCTCTAGAGACCACGGGCCACAACTACTGAAGCTCACGCACCCTAGAGACTGTGCTCTGCATCAAGAGAAGCCACCAAAATGAGAAGCCTGAGCGCCACAACGAAGAGTTGCCCCCGTTCACTGCAACTAGAGAAAGCCCGCGCACAGCAACAAAGACCCAATGCAGCCAAAAATAAATTAATTAATTAAAAAAAAAAAAACAGAGATGAGACACTAATTCTGCCTGCAAGTAGTCAAGAGAAGCCGCAAAAAAAGAGTTACAAACAGTTATTAATACACCGTTTAGGAATGAACATAATTTCTCTACTTGCTCAGGGTGTGGATCTTCAACTGTATTTTCAGTCAAACATAAACATTTAATTTTCTCTACTCCACAGGTTTGAAGTAGTAAACTGTACCTCAATGAACAGAATTTGGCTAGCTTCAAACAGCCTCCCCAAATCTACAGTTGTATATCATTTTGGTCCTATCCTCTCAAGGCCCTGGGCTACACAATAAATTTCCTTAATATTACAGCTGTTGGCTGATAAGGGAAAATAACATGTAACCAGAAAATAGAATTTTAAAAGCTGTTTTCAGTGTACCAAGGAAATGTATTCTGGAAATGAATTCTTTACCTTTGAGATTTAATCTGCCTGGGGTACATTCTTGGAGTGAGAGGAAGACAAGGTAAAAGTAGATGTAAATGGAAAAGTATTCAAAAGTTTACATTTTAAGCTTTCCATTTGATACTTTAAGGTGTCGTAGATATTTTTTTGAGCTCTCTCTTTGTGAGCTGAATCCATCAGCCTGCTTGTCTGAGGAATGGTGCAAACAGCTCAGCACTGCTGTAAGTAAGGATCATGCAGAGTTTGGTGCCACAATCCCTAAAATGCCACCAAACTTTGGCACTTACATTAATAAGGAGATGTTTTATTTTATTTTTTAATTTCACAAAGTGGAATTCCTGAAATAATGGCTTTCTCAGCTTGTGGACAGACTCCTGCAGGGACTGGGCCCCTGCTTCAAACTGCCTCACTGTTCAGCTCACCTTCTTACTCCAAGAGGGTATTGGACTTGTTCTTGTCTCAGGGTATGAAGTAGTTGACTCTTGTGGAGTAATTCCTGGTATTCTTTACTTTCCATTAAAGGGAAATGCTGATTTTGCTTCTGTTGAAAATCATTTCTTTGGATTATAGAATTGTTTCTAAGAAGACACATAGATATATGAAAAATATATGTATATATATTAGATATTAAATATGTATATATGAAAAGTCCAGTATTCCAGGAGGTAGCACTTTTCTAGAACCATTTTACTCACCAATAAATTATGTTATATACACCATTAGAATAAATCCAGGAATGGATGTGTGATTAAATGGATAGATGAAAATTAGTTGGCTATAAATTTAGATAGCAAATCAGATTTCTACATTTTAAAGATTGGAATATTCCTAAAGCAAGGGGAATTTTCCAGAAATAGTAGGCTCAGAGAATGTATCAAAATTAGAAGCAAGCCAAGACACAGATAATCTGTCTACAGGAAATGAGTTGAATGAAAAAAAAAATCCCCTGATTTGACAAATACATACTGAAGGATTGACAGTACACTGTGTGTGCGCATGTGTGCATGTGCGTGTGTGTTTAGCAATAAGCAGCGCCAATGCATTTTGATTGCAGGTGTTAGTGCCCGAAAGGCTGTGACCAGATCCCTGCAATCTCCAGTTAATATTCTATTAATATATTCAAAAAATGCTTTGTTCCCTTGATTTTCCTAAAATGAATTTTACAAAAACACCATCATGATGTTAAGGATTATCTTGCAATTCAGATGAGTGTGTACACTGATGATTGATTATTTGATTAGCTTTTTGAACCTGATTTCCCTTGCTACAGAGAGAAGATGATGAAAAAGTCCAGGATTGCAAATTAATTTTGTAGGACGTCCTTTATAACTTACTCATTCAAACAAAAAGCATAGGTTATTTAGGCACCTTCTGTGACACAAAATAAGGGGGTTATGCAGCTGTACAAATTCAAATTGGCCTCAACAGGGTTGGAATTATTTTCCTCATCAGAATGAAGTTGGCTGATAATCTTTTCTTTCAGGCCACCTAATCCTTAGCCCTTGGGTAGGCAGGGAAATAGGGAAGTGGGGGATATTTTAAGTTGTAGTGAGGACATCACATTTGAATGAAAATGATATTTTCATGATTGTACAAGTACTAAAAAAGCTGTTTTACTCACCAATTCTTTAGTCAAAACTCCCCATTAATCATCATTTCTTCACATCTTTCAGTAAAATGACAATGTTAGACTTAATGATGGCTCTAATATATTGTGAAGCCATAAAAATGCCTTCTGTGTTATCATGGCAATGAAATAATTCTCACCATGGTTTTCTCATTGATTATATTTTATTGTAAGTTTAGGAAAATTACTGGTTCATATATCATACATATGATAACTTCATTAACCCTAAGATTAGATTAGAAAAGAAATTTCATTCCTCAGCTGTGTGTGCAATAAAACAGGAAATTACTGTAGAAGCAGCTAAGTGTATATGTGTTCCTTCCATGGGTGAACAAAAGAGGTCAAATAGAGAAACCTACTGAAGTTTACTGCTGTCTCATAAAGAGTGTATATAGCACTCATAAAGAATATGGTAGGAAAGTAAATTATTTACTGTGAGAGCCTTGGCTGTGAAATCATTCATATACCACTAAGGGATTTTGCATACAGAGGAGGAAGGAGAGCTTGAGAATAGTATTTCTAGGCACCTTTTTAATTCTTCCATCTGAGAATAAGGCAATAAGCTTCTTAGATTTTAGGCACACAATCAAAATGTCTATCATAAATTTTCTGGGGGATAATTGCCTGAAGGGATTTCTGACATTTTAAAATTTAATTGTGGTTTTCTTTGTTCTTTAAACAGTATATTGGACTTTCTAGTACTTTTAGTGTGCTTTAAAGTGTATTATCAGGCAATTTAAGTGCATTTTGTGTAACCTGACATATTTATTAAATACTGCCACTGTGTTCCTTAGAGAATACACAGAGAACCACCTACATAAGAAACAGAGAGAAAGTCCATGCCCCTGGGAGATAGACTGTGGGTTAGGGGAGTCTTCCTTACACCACTTAATGGTAGTATAAAATCAGTCCCACACTCTTGGAGAGTATTCGGAGGAAAGAAAAAAAGATCAAATGACAATTAGATTAGATTGTCTCTTCACTGAAAAGTGAAATGTCAAATAATTATTTGTGCTTTTTAAAGCCACTAAATGTTAATATCTTGGCACATTTGAGAACGAGCAGCAAAGAAACATAGGTTTTAAATCCCATCTTTTTGCACAGCACAGTAGAGTTAACAAAATAATTCATCTGACTTGTTTGAACCTCAAAGTAAACGTTGGAATTAAACATAAACATTGTTCTCATTTTCACTTCACAAATGGAAAAAAAAGACTCAGGAAGGGAAAGTGGTTTTTCTAAAGGCAGAGAGAGAGGTAGGGGAAAACTGGAATAGAACTGATTTATTTCATCCTGTGCATTGTTTACTTGGTAACACGTTCACCCCTGCCCCCGGCAATCTGCCCTGAGTGCACAGAGATGAGTAACTGCTGCCTATCCCCACCCTTTCTGTTAGTATAAAATCTCATTTTTTTTTGTTAGTGTAAAATGTCCTTGCTCTTGGGTTGCCCCAAGTGGGTGAGAAATTTCTGAAGTGATTTATTTTCTAAAAAAAATTGTATTATTTTTCACCTGCGACTTTAGTTCATCAGTTGTCATGTTATGCACAACTGTTCTATGGAAAATTTTTTTGTTTGTTTGTTTGTTTTTGCAGTACACGGGCCTCCCACTGCTGTGGCCTCTCCCGTTGCAGAGCACAGGCTCCGGATGCGCAGGCTCAGCGGCCATGGCTCACGGTAGCCACTGCATGTGGGATCTTCCTGGACCGGCGAACGAACCCGTGTCCCCTGCATCGGCAGGCGGACTCTCAACCACTGCGCCACCAGGGAAGCCCTATGGAAATTTTTAAAAAATAAGATAGCAACAATTTTAGATTATACATAACTAATATCAGAATAGCAAAAAACAAAGTTGTGCATTTTATTCTGCCTTGGTAGTAACTGGGTGCTACTCACAGAAAAAGTAATTCCACATAAATTTCCAGATGCTTCTGTCTTCACAATTGCAATATAGAGTGATGATATTTAGGTGTCTTGATATTAGTCATACTAATGTGTTTGAGGGTATCTCTCTCTCTGTGTCTCTCTCTGTCTCTCTCTCTCTCCTTCTGTCTTTCTCTCCCTCCCTCCATCCTTCCTCCCCTCTCTCTTTCCCTTTTAAGCCAGACAACTTTATTGTAACTTACTGCAGTAAGTGTTCTGCTTTCCCTTTAATTCTTATGATAAATTTTATTTCACTTTTTTATTGCCTGCCATGTTCTCAGGTAACTCCAGAGTATAAACTAAGATTGGAATTATAAATGTTAAGGCTGCACTGAAAATCGTTAAGCTAGTTAGGAAGCATACTCATAGGTGATGTGTTGTAGACATTTTTAAATTTCACACATTAAGAGTGGTCTAGCAATCTTCATGAGGTCATGGGCCAAGTTAATGGTATACCTTGGGATTGACACCCAGTCTCCTACCCTCTAGGAAATTTCTTTTCTTTTCTTTTTTTCTGTACTACGCAGCCATTTATGATTTGCTTAATTGTAAAGTCATTGAGCACAAATTGTGTATAGAAGGGGGTTTTGGTCAGAAAGTAATTATTAACCCAAAAGAAGGAATTTTGAAGGGTTACTCTGAAAATCATCAGTAAGTCTGGTGAATGATGCTCAGAAAATTGCTAGGAATCATGGTTGCTAACATCCCGAATGACATCAAAACCATATGCCAGGCATCTATGAAGACACAAGCCCACTCCTGCCTTTTGACACTGGATGTTACTAATGACACTCCTTCCCCAAAAGGAAAACAATATGTTGGATTTTTGGTTTTAATCATGAAAGGGGCTTGGTCTCTTCCTAAAAAAAAAAAAAAAAAAAAAAAATTCAAGTGCTATGCTCCCATGAAAATAGATGATAATTATCTATACATTAGAGCTGTATCAACAATTAAAAGAAATATTCACTTCCTAAACAATTGAAAGATTTATTTGTGTATTTATATAAAAAATGTGTTGCATTTACATATTAAAATTAGCAGTTTAATATAATTTTACACCTTTAACTTATTTTTTCTTCTCAAAGAACTCCTAGTAGATACAGGGAATAGTCTTTCCTCTTTTATATAAATAAGAACAGTGATATTAGAGTGTTCTAAAAATTTGGACAATTTTTGACTGAAAGTGATAACAAAGAAATGACCAGAATCTGCAAATCATTTTGACATATTGAAAAATGAAGGCACAAATGTAGAATCAGTCTGTAGAATGTGATGGCATTTTATCTCAATATTTCTTAAAATGAAGTATGCAAATAGGCATATTAAATTCATTGTATGTTTTTAGAGTTGCAGAGTCATCAAAAATTCAAGTAGTTGTTATTAGAAAAAAAGATGAAATAAAAATCACTTCTCCTATATCTTGTCTATTTGCTTTTCATTCTCAGATTGTTGTGTACTTTTAGGCTATCCTTCTTTCTAATTTGTGCTACAACAAAAAGAAGACATTTGCACATCTTTTTTGGTAATCCTTTAGAAAATATCAAAAGCTTTCAGTTTGCATTGCTATTTTCCAAAGTCGAATGCTTTGTTTGTAGACAAGGATAAAAATCAAAAAAAAATGAATTTGTAAAATTAGCTCCAATCACATACTATAGTGTTTCTTCTTAGCACAACAATTTAATATACTCAATATATAGCTGTGTATATGATTACATTAAATATTTGGAATTCTGTAGTAACTTCTTCAAGACTAGCAGTGAATGGGATAATCTTTAGTCTTTATGAGAAGTCTTTTCAAATAAAGTATTTTTTTAAAAGTTACATTAAATTAAGTGCAACTTAATTAAATAAGCAAAGTAAAATTTACACTCTTACTTTCTTAGGTGTAAATTGCAGCAGGAAAAAATAGAGAGAGAAAGAGAGAGAAGGTGTATTAACTTTCACTTACCCTACTCCAGTTACTGGTCTCCACTCCCCTGTAAATGCTCACTGACTGATGCCTACAGCACACCACTCTCCAGGAGAAGGCCAATCCTAGGCTTGCAGAGTCAGATTTTTGCTTCCAAATCTGTTGAAGCCAGTTACATTTGTTATTGTGATGAAGTAATTTAATTATAATTGTGTAAGCATACGAAATATATTTGAAATGAAGATGATCCATTTTAAACTCCACGAAACAAAGTTGATAGGTTTTAGAGGACTTGATAAAGGTTAAAATGGTTTGCCAATGAATTTTTGTGGGAGACAACTGTAAGAGGTTAGAAAATATACCAACTGGAAAGTTTCTACTTTCAGATTGCTTTATAATGTGTAAGTCCTAATGCCGCTGAAAAGACATTTATACTAGAAATGGTAGAGATGCATTTGGGGCTGAAGTTTTTGCAAAATTGTTATCATCAGGTTAAAATAGGGAAGAGAAGAGCCTTGTTTCCATATTTAAACATTGGTGAATAAAAGAATATGTATGCATTTTATGTGAAATTAAGTATTTAAGATATCGTAAAAAGGCAATGTTTAGGTTTTATCTTTACTTAAGTCTTGATAATCTTGTACAAATTTAAGCTTAGTTCTCTTGTGAATTCCAACAAAGTCGGTCACCCTCACCTACTACTGCAGACATGTGCCGTTTCCAAGTTTGTTATGCATTCCACACGTGCCTTGGACACTGTGGAAAACTCATGCATTTTGTGAAATGAATACATGTTTATTGAATTTTAATTTCTTTAAACTTAGGATGACAATAATACATGTATAAATTATTTATTTTTAATAAAAAACAAATATAGTACATTTATTTAGTATAAAATAAGTTTTCTTCAAATTTGGAAAATAATTTAAAATACATAACATTGCCTTTTGAAGACAAAGCTAGAAATGTGTCACGTTGGGCACACATTGAGAACACACTATGTGCTTATTATCTACAATTACTTTTACCTTTACCTTTAAAACTGTTCATATTTGATTTGTCTATGATATATATATAGTAGAGTTGACATTATATATATATATATGACTTGAGTCTAATAGATTTTGAAGTGTACTAATTTATCATATACATTCTTCTAAGTGAATCCTGAATCTTTACCTTTAAATCTGCAAGCTAAGTTTCCCTTTGAAAAAAATGTTCAGTTATATTTCTAAAACAAATATCATATTTTCTGGGAATGAGTATTTACTGCAGTCTACCTGTTTTGGTGTTGCTGTATGCCTCAGTGTTGTAGAAAGTCTTTATATTAAATATGACTTGGTTTGATTTCTGGGTTACTTGGCAAGATAATGGTTAGGATCTTTCTTAAACTCAAAAATACCTAATTTAATTAAATATAAATGTGGAATTGTTCAGGTCTGTTGTGCTTCAAAATGCAACTCAGTTCTGTATCTAAAAAATTCACAAACACAGAAGACGTGGAGAACATTGAAACTAGGAATAATCATCGATAGTAGAATTGATTTCAGCTCACCAAACATGTACAAATATTCATCAAATAAAGTAGTCTCTCTACACTTAACATAATTATTCAGTTGCAACATTTTACAAAAATGAAACGGTTAAGATCTCCTGCTATTTCAAATAACAGTATGAATGGAAACCAATTTAACAGTAAAAAAGAAAAAAAGAAAATTTATTTTCTCTTTATGTCTTTTACTTCAAAAATTTGGTGCTTTAAAGATTCCATTTGCTTATTATTAATTTTAAAGGATCGACTAGGGAATTTGGTCTTAAATATGCAATAAATGAAAATTGGTGAAAATCTCTTGGGTGGCCAAAGTCAATATCTCAGTGTGTATCTCTTGAGAAAGGCCAAGTGACTGTATCCCCAGAGCCTGAGTGACTATACCATAGCCTAGGTTGTTGACCATCAGTATTTCAGGGCTGAGATATGTCGATTTGCCAAGGGTAGACTCACAGTGATAAAATTCATCAGACTGGGGAGAAAATAAAAAAGAAAATTGATTCATTTATAATGATAAATAGAGCCTCTAAGGAAACACTCTTGGATACAACAAATTCATTCAATATGTGCAAGATGAATTTGCATAGTTCTCCTGTGGTTTATTATGTATTGATATGAAAATGTAAGTTTTATGGCCAGTTTACTCATTTCCATATTCTTTGGGAGATCTTCACTAAAGCCTCTCTCTCATTCCCCACAATGTAACATCCTCTTCTTTCCCCTCCCCAAAGGGGAATAAAAATCAAATATTGCTGACACATATAAGGTCTATCGAACCAATTTTTAAACCTTTATCTATTGTGAGATCGTTCAGCCAAATTTCCATCTAAAAAGAATTTAATTCTGCACTTACATCTATTTAATTTTATTCTGACTGACAGTCCATTTTATGTGGTCTGTGTTTTTTTTAATTTGAGCTGCATTGTCCCTTATAGATGCCTTTATTCTAGGGCACAGAATGGCTGCTCAACTTCCACTATGTCCCTTCAGAATCTCAGCTTCTCTTCATGTTCTGGGGATGATGTTTCTCACCCTGGGCAGCCATGTCATTTCCCAATATAGAGGACACATGCTCCTACTTCCCACCTATTTTTAAAAATCTTATGGGAAATTAATCATCTTTGTTGATAAAGTTTGAGATTCTGGACCAGTTCACATTTAAAGTGCCTTCTTTCTATTTTATTTTAAAACATTGCATGTTCTCAAAGCAGAATCAAATGTGTTTTCTTATTCTTAAAATTTTTCAACAGCATTCTAGTTTAATGAATGTCTTTAATAAAACCTTTTAGTTTGAGAGGCAACAAAAAAATTGACATATTAGTGGGCTTCCCTGGTGGCACAGTGGTTGAGAGTCCACCTGCCGATGCAGGGGACACGGGTTTGTGTCCCGGTCCGGGAAGATCCCACATGCCGCGGAGCGGCTGGGCCCGTGAGCTGTGGCCGCTGAGCCTGCGCGTCTGGGGCCTGTGCTCCGTGGCGGGAGGGGCCACAGCAGTGAGAGGCCCGTGTACCGCAAAAAAAAAAAAAAAAAAAAAAAAAAATTGACATATTATTAAGTTCATAGTTTGTTCACTTATGGACATTAAAAAGTTCAACTATTTATTGTTTCTCATGAAGACATCTTGTTTAAAAATCTTGTCATGTTTCTCTATTAGTTGGCAAGGTTTGAGAAAAATGTTGAAAATTATCAATAAGTTTTTTATTGGCATCGTATGGCCAATAGTAGTTGGAGAACAACACTGGCAAACACACTGCCATCTCAAATACAAATATTTTTCATTTATATCTAGGTGTGGAGAAGGAGATTTTAACAATGCATTCAATAAAGCATTTAACACTCATAAAGTGTTTCCATTTTTTTACAATGAAATTTTTAGAGCCTAAAATGCAAATTTAGTTCTTTTACAATATGCTAAGCATGTTCAAGATGATATAAACTTAGTATCAATGCAGCAAACCTGCACTAACCTCATAATCAATCCAATTGCAGCTGATATAGAGAGAGTCAATATTACCTCAAGCAAAGTTTTTGAACAACTGGAAAAAAGGCATTAAAATTGCAATTTACATCCTATCAGCTATCTAATGAAGAATTTTATTGCAATTAGGATTAAATTATTCTAGGGATATAGGAAACTCTAACTACATAGTTCTCAATAAAATAACCTTTCCCCATGAGTTCACCCAAAGGGAACTATAGGCAAAAATTAATAGAGGCAGACAAAAAGTAAAATAGACTATATTATTAGGAGACATTACTGCCCCAGTCATACTATAGAATCCTATTAAGTTAGACTGGATCATGTGGAAGATTCTTTTGGCCCAACCTAGTAATCTAATTAGCCCAGTATCAGAGTAGGCTATTTGCCCAGACAAGTGCTGTAAGACTTCCTAAAAATGCTTTAACATTGTTCTCAGAAGAACTTTCAACAGCTGTGCCATTCCTTTAGCACTTCCTCAAATGTATAGGTATGTCTCTGTCTGAGGATCTTTGCACTATGCTGTTCCTTCCCCTGTCTACCCCCTAGTTTTCTTTATGTCTTAATCTCTTACTTTGTTCACATCCTGATTCAAATTTCCCCAACTCAGAGAGTCTTTCCCTACCCATTCTGTTCTCTACTTCTTTAAATTTTTCTATTCCCACTCTCTTCCTTTTCTCATTATCAGTTATATTTTACAAACGCCTAATACATCATATATTTCACTCACTTATGTTTTAAATCTCCTCCATCTAAGATGATCTCTTTTAGACAAGGATGGGGAGTCGAAGGTATATCTCCAGATAATACTGTATACTAAATATTAGGATTTCTATCGAGGACTCACCTGAGTCACTAGCTGGTAGTTCAGTCTTCACAGTCGGTGGCACATAATAGTTATTCAATAAATAATTTGTAATTCATGGATAAATTGCTTTCTTTTATGTTTTTAAATAGCCTTATTGGAAAAGTAATTTATGTATGTATTTATGTAAGTATTTATCTTTATGAAAGCCTTTTTTTTTCCAAAGAAATCATATATGCTTTCAGAATCACATATGTCTTTATAAATGTATATGAATATGTTTGTGTGTATATATATATTTATAGTTCTATACACAAATGGGAGTGTTCTAAAATAAGGTAGCAGTGTACCTTGGAATTTATTCTATTTTAACATATATATATCATGTTTTTTATAGCAACACTATGTCTCATACTTCATGTGGATATATCATGAATTGTTTAATGTCTCTAGGAGTCCTTTATGAATATTTAAAATAGTGTTACTAATAAAAAATGCTTAACTCTTAGACGATTTCAAACATAATAGCCCTGTGTGCAGAGGCAGAGAATAGTGACAATTTTAGATGGAAAGGTGAGAAGAGACTCTCTAAGTTGGTGATATCTGAGTTAACATCTGAAGGAAGGGAGGGACCAAGATAAAAAGGAGTCTACAACAGTGGAAATAGCAAGTGCAAAGGCCCTGAGACAAGAAAACATTCCTGTTGTGCTTTAAAAAGATCAACAAGAACAGGGTGGCTTTTACCAGTCTTCTTGAGAAAGAAGTTGGACCAATCCTAGGAAATTGTAAGGCATGTTTCTTGGAGAATGACATTTAAAAAAAAACAAAAAAGATAACTTGGCTTAGGAAAAAGATATAGTTTTTTTAAATTACTCTAATTATTATAGGTTTTTTTTTTAAGATAATACAATATACTGCTTCTCTGCATCCATTCTATTACCTTAAAAACATGCAATATTTTGGGCAAAATAGTCTCTGCAGTCTCCTCCATAGCTGATATTATATACATTAATAAACATATTAGGTAAAGGGATATAGATTTCTCATGAAAAGAAAGTGAAGAAATAAATTACCCAAGTTCACTGTAGAAGTTAGTGGAAGAGAAGAGATTCAGACTCAGAGGTTTCTAAGAGAAGAATCTGTGAACTCTATCACTGGTACATTATAAGAGCATTTAAGACTTTGATTATAATTAAATGTATCCATTTCTACAAGAAGGAAGACAAATCATCCTTGCCACGGGATGGACACTGCCAGATTTGCCTTTAAGAATCTAATTTCCAAGTGCCTGGGACTAACACATTGCCCCCTTCTTTTTCTTCTTCTTTTTTTTTAAATAAAGATATATGAAGTTGTTTATTTATTTATGTATTTGGCCGCACATCGTGGCTTGCGAGAAATTAGTGCCCTGACTGGGGATTGAGCCCACCCTGCTGACAGTGAATGCTGAGTCCTAACCACTGGACCGCTAGGGAATTCTCAACACATTGTCTTCTGTGAAGCATGATTTTTCTACCTTTTATTTTTTTTATTTTTTGGCCAGGCTGCTTGGCATTCAGGACCCCAGTTCCCTGACCAGGGATCAAACCTGTGCCCCCTGCAGTGGAAGCACGCCACTGTACCACCAGGGAAGTCCTTTTTCTACCTTTTTAAGTGGACATTTTGCCTGGTCACTACAAAAGACTCAGACATGTGACTAAGCCAATATCTACCCAGGACTTTTCTATCAGGTTTATAAGAACAAAAGTGCTCTTTTTGGGGTGAAGTGGTGAGATGTGAGTATTGAGGGACCCTCATGACTACTATACATACATAAAGTCTGTGCAAAGAATGGAGATACAGTCCTATGGTGTTGTTGGAGCCACCAGGCCCAGACAACCCTGAAGTCTACCATATGGACTTTCCTGTTTCATGGTCAATAAAACTACTACATTGCATCATTTCCTTCCTTCCCTCCCTCCCTCGTTTCCTCTTTCCCTCCCTCTCTCCCTTCTTTCCTTCCTTCCTTTCTTCTTCCCTTCCTCCCCTTCTTCTTCTTCTTCCTCTCTTTCTCCTTCTTCTTCTTCTCCTTCCCCTTCTTTTCCTTCTTCCCCTTCTTCTTTTCCTTCTTCCCCTTCTTCTCCTTCTTCTTCTTCTTCTCCTTCCTCCTCCTCCTCCCCCTTCTTCTTCTTCTTCTTCTTCTTCTTCTTCTCTCTCTCTCTCTCTCTCTCTCTCTCTCTCTCTCTCATTTGGCTTAAGTTATTTTAAACTGGATCTTTGCTACTTGCAACCAAAGTGTCCTAAATACTAATTTACTAATCTGTCTAATATTTAATTTTGTCTCACATCATGTGAGACATATGCCTAGAATAGTATCTAGGAAATAAATATTGCTGAATAATAAATGAATTTACTCAGGATACAATCGAGTCTTAGTCATCTGCATGTATTTCTTCCCCTTTAATGTGACTTTGCATAACTCTGTTTTGATCTTAACCTCAGAAGACCATCTTACTCCTCTTATTACAAAGTTCTTGAGAAAATAGTCACTGTAAACAACAATTTGATAATCTTGATTAAATAATTCATTTGTGCCTAAAAGTAATATTTATTACAAAAACTTTATAAGCAAAAGACCCTATGCTTGGCACTGAAGATAAAAAGTTTTAGACTTTGACCTAAATGGTTTTGTCAGTGTTCCACTGAGTTTTTTTTTTTTTTAATGAAACTATTAGAAAGTAATGTAGACAGATAGACTGCTGTAATATAAAGGAGGGAAGTTTATTGAATAGCTGTTGGGATACTGTTAAATTGCTTCTAAGAAGGCTAAAATGCTAATTTCTCCATCACCTGACATTACAGCCATAGGACATGGGATAAAGTCCCTTAAGAGAAATGAAAGATATAAACACAGTTTTACATAGTACTTTCTGGAAACAATATTTACTGTGTCTACTGCATTCCATATCCACTGTCTACAGCTAATTATGTAGAGCTTGATTTCTTACCAGTAGGAGGTTATAAGTGGTCTTCTCACCTCCATTCATCAGTCATTTCTCCCTAGTGCAATGATAATAATATTTTTAAAATACAAATGTAAATCTATCACTCCCCAGCTTAAAGCCTTTCCATAGCAGGATGGTGACCTCAGGATAAAGTCCTCATTCCTCTTCCCTGCCTCTTCAGCCTTTCTCTCACCATCCATTACCTGGCATTGTGCCATCTCAAATACTCCATATGTCTTTCTTCTCCAGACTACGAACACATCTTTCTTTGGTCTGTAACATTTTTATGCTTCTCTTCTTCTGGTCAAATGTCTTTCATCATTCAGGACTCTATTTACCATCTTTTTTTCCCATCTCAAAGCTTTTACTCATCCCCTGTGGTTTTCTTGATGGCAAAGATTTAGAATAATGACCCTGCATCTCCAGTACCCAGCACTTAGGAAACACTCAATTAGTATTCGTCGAATAGGTGAATTGGTGAATGAGTGAATGAATGATGACTGAAAAGGACTAACGACTTTCATCTCAGACCTTGATTCATCTCTCTCTGCTGTTTTTAGGTTTATCCCTGATTAGGGGAAAATGACAAGATTAAATAACTTTCTGAGGCTTCATTTAGCTTTTGCCTTGAAAAGTAAATTATGTATTTCTTTGCCTTGCTAGATGTCAAAATGGCTCTAATCACACCTGGAAAGAGCAGAATGATTATCTATACACCTCAAAATAAAATTATAAAAAATTCTGGCTCTTTCCTAATCTGTGTTTTCAGCTCAGCAGCAGAAAATGCAAGCCTTTTGTCTTCACCAGTTTCTGTCACTGAATATAATAGCAATGCTTGGTTAATGGTTCAAGGAAAATAAAATGAACCCACTGAATTCTCTGTTTTATTTATTCTATTATGATATTTTATAGTATGCAATTTCATTTATGGCACTGTTTATCATTAAGTAATATGTCATAAGTGATGTGACAGGGCTTGAAATAATGAGAAAATATAAATATAATATTTTAGCTGTTTTAACTTCAAATTTAGGATTGAAAAGCATGCTAAGCCATCTGAAGGTGAAATTTCTAGGGGATACTGTTTCAAACAAACACATTGGAAAGTTCTAGAAAGAAAACTTGTTCTTAGGTGCCTTTAAGCAGGTTAAACTAATAACCATATTGTCCACTCTGAATAATCTTAAAGGATTTAAATGCATTTGCTCAAATTATATAAACAATTAATGCTACTTTCTTCCAAAAACAACTTTCAAAATATTCCTTTGCCATTAAGCATTTTGAGATTACTGTTATTTCAGCATCTTTAAAATATCGATGGTTTTTATATGTTTATTTTTCCTTTTTGTTGTTCACATGAGCTAATGGAATAATCGTTTTTCTTTACAATTAGCTCTCTGCATTTCCATTCATGTTAATTCTCAAATTGTCTAGTTTTCTTTTTATACATTCAGTTCACAATGTAAAAGAGATTACTTTTCCTCCCAGCCCCCTCATTCTCTTTTGAGAACCAGCTAACTGCACAAGATGCTCTATGACCCAATCTGGTAGGTCATCTGCTAGGTTTACTTTGGGGCTGCCTTGTCCACATGTAACACTGTTCCTGTACAGCTGTTATGAGGAACCAGCACAGGTTGTCTCTGTTGATTGACCAAACGCAGTGATTTTTATTTTCCTATACATTTTTTAAAAAGGAGAGTAGGTTTAATCAGACTGGACATGATATCTGTTCTTTTTTATAACCATATTCCAATTCTACTTCTCTGGATCTCAGATTCCTAATTTGAATAGGGGGAAAATAAATTTTATTGCTATAAAAGGGAAAATTAAATGATATAACATACCAGGGACACAATAGACACCTAATATGTACTAATCACCTCTGCAGATTGTGTCCTAGGGTAACTGTATCCAGCAAATTGTAAATTTCTATCCACAAACTGTATGTTTCAGTGAGTATCTTTAGAATATTATTTCCTGTGATGAAAAGGGAGCAGAGTAGGAAAAAACTATATAAATGGATGTGTGTCAACTTCAATGGGCCTGTCCTTCTCTTGTGTCTTTATTTAGCTCTCCATCCTTAAAGCAACTTTTCTTTAATTCTTGCTGCTTGATGCTGCCTTAGCAGCTTAGGCTTCCAAGCAATGTAGTAGGATTTGGATGTATACTCTTCACTTCTCCTAATAGATGAACTTTAAGACTGCATGAGAAGAGAAAAAGTCAGGAGTTTTGTTAGATATTGATTAGAAATGTAACTGGAGATATCTAGTAGGGAATTTGATAAATAACTCTGCCTTAAAATACAAGAGTGGATCAGAACTCCAAGAGAAGCAATGCTTTAAGCCAAAATTAGGAGCATCTGATGGAGAAAGCTCAGTCTTGATGACTAAACAATGGGGATGACAACCCTGAGCTGAGGGTGTGCTAATTGTACCTCTCAGTTCCACCATGTAATTGAGTGGGACTTCATATCATTTCCCCTATAAGAGTACTCTTAGTAGGTCAAGAACTGATCTGAAATGAAAATCCAGTCTTTGGGTATTCTGGGAAAATGGCTTATAATTTTAAAAAAGTCTTTTTATATTCAAATAAGATCTATTTGCTAATAGCTATGTGGCAGACTGAAGAAAAAAAAAAGAAAAGGAAAAGGAAAACTCAACATTTGTCTTTAAATTGCCTCACCAAGAAACAAGGTTCTATAGCCTGGGTTTTTACCTGTTTTGAATGATTATGCTAAGTACAGTCTGAATAAATATTTTTTTTTAAATAAATATATTTTTAAATTTGCACTTAATTAGAAAATAATCTTTTTTTAGAGAAATACATCGATAGTTACTAACCTTCACTTAAAAAGTAGTTTGCAAATTTTTAGTTTTGTTTGTTTTCTTTTACAGCTAACTTTAGAGTATCAATTAAGTGAATCTCACTTGCAGGTTAGTTTAAAAAGAATGAGTGACAATGAATTTACTGGCTCATATTTATAGGCTTAAGATAGTATAGCCAGATTCATTAACTCAGAAATTATCATTTTATTTCCTTCTCTTGGGTCTTCTGCCCTTTGTCTGAGCTTCACATGCTTCTCACAAATCTAGGTTTCATATTCATACCCAGAAAAATGATTATTCCAACAATCTCAGCAACAATCATATTATATATTCCTAATACTTTTTGGACACATGTCTGTCCCTGAAGCAAAGATAAAATGATCCACGGTCAGACCTGAGTCATTAAAAGGAGCATGAAAATATGATGACTAGTCTAAAAAAATAATGTTTATGACAGATAAAGTGTGTTACTGCAACACAATATTGTGCCTATAATTTAAATGTTTGTGTGTGTGTGTGTATATATATATATGTTAAGAAACATACTATATTCTTAGAAATATGAATAATTTGTGGTTTTCTTACTAAAGCAGATGTGTGCCAACCACACTGTCCCAATTTACCCTAAATGTGCTTATATAACAACATTTTTTAAAAATCACAATGTTATTTTTCCACTGGGTATCATTAGAGAGGAGATAAAAATTTCTAAATTATAGACAAGAGAAATAAAACAAAACAAAAAACTCAGAGACTGATTTACATATGATCAGTTCCTTTGGCAAGTTGCTATTATCTAAACATATATCTTATCATGGCATCCTATTCAAAAACAACTCTAGTGAAATCTAAAGAAAATGTAATATTATTGATATTCATTTAATTTTCAAGTTTATTCTCTACCAGAAAATGTGTTTTAATAACAATGTTATGCTAGGCTTAGAGTTTTTAAACCCTCTTTAATGAAAAAATGGATATATATTTCCTATTGTCTAATGATAGGTTTCTGAAAGACAGCAACTAAAATCCTCTGCTGTATAATATACACTTTACAAAATGTATTTAAAAGATTTTTTTGAGGAAAATAATATAATATATTAATTAAGAAAATGTGTATCACCTTCAACAAATTGCAAGGTGTTTGGTCATTCCAATTTTGTTCAATTAAATTTTATTTCTTATAAACCTATATTTAGAGCAAAATTTTTAATTTCCTTATATATTTTTGTAATAGATTTTAAAGGATAGGGCGTCAGGTTGGCATAAGTAAAATATTTGATTTAGGGTGCCCAGAATAAATAAGATAGCAATCAAACATTTTTAATATATTCAAAAATAAATAAATAAATAAATTGTTGCAAAGGTTAAATGGTTCTATAATTAAAATGTTATTATTTACTGAAAAATTTGCAATGGAACATTGGATAAACAAATATGAATACATAAATGAAGTTCTCTCATTGGAACTTTAGAATACGTGAAGTGTTGGTAAAAATGATATCTTCACCCAGGGATATTCCCATCAGCTGAACAGCTAAATACAAACTTGACCAAGATTTTGCATCTTCTAACAATGCAGTAATAAAAAAAAAAATAATGAGGTGGGATACAACAGGAACACTCAGAGTCCTTCACAGAACAATTTAGTGCACTGTAAGTACAATGAAAATAACCAAATGCCATGGAGAACATTAGCATTTGCAAGTGCTCAGTTGATATTTAATTACTTGAGAGCATTCAAATGAATGTCAGGTTTAAGATTAAAAGCAGATGACTTTATAATGAGTTCACAATAAAAATATTTAGTTGACAGAGTTTGCAGTATGATGTTAAATTATTCCCTCATTCTCAAAAGGAAATCATCATCATCATCATCATCAATGTTAATTTAACTCAGGGATATTTTATTTAAATTTAAAATAAGCTTTTAAAAAAGAGAAGTAATATAACTTCCTTATCATCACAATTGTCAGAATGCCTAAAATGTATATATTTTTTTCACCTACCAATAGAAGTATGAGAGAAGAAACATTTCAAAAGTTTTTTTTGTTTTTAATTTGTCAGTATATGCATAATAATGACAGATTTTTTAAAAATCAAAAGTGCTTCATTTATAAACATTCATCAAAATAAAGGACAGCTGATGTAACCTGCAGCTGTTGGTTGATCATCTGGAAGAATAAAAGGATATATTTATAGAAGAAAAAATAATGTGTTATTTTCCCAACCCATCACAGTTTCATATTTTTATTTATTTATTTATTTATTTAATTTTTTTGTGGTACGTGGGCCTTTCACTGTTGTGGCCTCTCCCATTGCGGAGCACAGGCTCTGGATGTGCAGGCTCAGCCACCATGGCTCACGGGTCCAGCTGCTCTGTGGCATGTGGGATCCTCGCGGACCAGGGCATGAACCCATGTCCCCTGCAACCGCAGGCAGACTCTCAACCACTGCGTCACCAGGGAAGCCCAATTTCATATTTTTAGAATTGATGTTTATAACCTGCTGGGTAATTTTGAAAATGGTTATGATTGTAAATAAAATAGCAGTTAAATACAGATTATATAAAGTTAAAATTATTTTGCATGCATATTGAAGTTATATAATCTTTTTAATATAGCTATGGTTATAATATTATAACTATTAGGTCAGTTAAATTAAAATGTAATATTTTAAAATATACCCTAAATTGACTATTATGCTAGCTCCTATCTCAATATAAACTTTAATCAATAGGTGTGAATACCATGGACTATTCCTTTACATTCTTTTATATACATTTACTATTGATTTATGCATTTTTGCATACTGAATCTCCATTCAGTATGCAAAGGTCAAATTAAACATAAAGCTAAGATAATCATAATCAGGAAGAAGAGATCAAAAATTACTTATTGAGTAAATATTTAAATAAGCATACTTTTAGTCATCATCAAATAGTTTCTATTTAATAACTTTCAAGGTTATAACAGTTTAAACTTTTATTTCTTATAAAATATGTTCACTCAGATAAATGTCCACTTTCCATATTCAAATAATTAAATTCTTGTTAGGAACTGATGGGGAGGGCAGAGAAGAAAATTGAACATGTGTGGTAACACTATCTCCAGAATTAAAATTACACAATTACTAACATGGGTTTTGGGTGTTTAGGAGAACTCCTCTTATCAATATCTTGTGACTAATAAAAGGTTGTTTTCTTGTTTGTTTGCTTTTTAAATAACATAAAGTGGAAAATCCTAGTCAATGATACAAAATATACTAAAAGATTTTATTTTAAATTCACATATGAAAATGTACTTCCATTCACAAATAGTTTAATAGAAAAATAAGGACTTGTCTCTTAGAAAGGTAAAACTTGAATTTAAAGCCACACTGAAGCATGCTTTGTGACTTTTATCTTTTCATTCCAGTTGTTTTCAGTGTCTTCCCCAAACTTCACTCTAGAATATTTTAATAACTTGTCTTTATCAAGTCTTCCCAAGCTTCTACTTCCTGTGTGAGTCACCTTAGCTCCCATTAGATGAAAGTATTTGTTTCTTCTCAAGACATTATACATCTTAACATCCACGTTCATCAAGCTGTGATGATCCTTATTCCACAGCTCCATATATCCCTGAATCCAGTTCCGCCAGTAGTATAAATTTGTTGGCTAATAAACACGACCCTTTGTTCTCCCTTCAATTTCTATCATGAACTATGTAATTTCAAAAATTGCCATTGGTAGAATATTCTTACCAGCATCATTAACTGATTCTACTTTCATTGTTTTTATAACATACTATGTTCCCATAACCATTGCTTTTAATTTTAATCATTAATGCACAGGTCTCCAAACACTCCCCACTCTCAACTCCCATAAGTCAGGCACCGCTAGTTTGTTGTGAAGGGGTTTGCTTGCCTTATACTCACCCCTCCCTTCTTATTTGTGCCTCATCTGAGCCTGTTTTACAGTGGACAGAAATGGAAGGCAAAATATTTTTTTGTTTTGTTCACTATCATCAGTGTCCAGAAAAGCACCTTGCACATATTAGTTAATAAATATTTACTTAATAAATAAAATAAATGAAACAATAATCTAGTTTTGTCATAATCCTTATGAATTATCAATATAATTGCTTATGAATAGGGAGTTGCTTAACAAATAGTCCACCGATTCAAATAATTATTATTGTTCTGTAAGACAGAAACATTTTCGATGGCAAATTACTTTTCTTTCTTTCCATCATCTATCTTTTTCAGTACTAAGAATTATATTAGATGACATTTCAACTGATGACAAAAAGGAGAGCTTCATTATTGTGTTTAGTACAGAGGTTTATATCAACAACAGGATTGCTGTAGTGTTAGACTTATGATAAAAAATACACTCAAGAAATTCACTAAATCTTTTTTCAGGGTTCATTAACATTAAACAATTAATTTTTCTTTAAATATTTATATTTACAGCATTTTCCTTTGTGTTAATTAAGTAGTTACAGCGTAAAGATTGCTGTGAACTGAATATATGTATAATAAATTCATAACAAATAAACACTTTTATTCCTTTAATTCATTTCTCTTGGGATGCAAGTGGAAGTCACACATTTAATAAAGTCCTGACTTCTTACAAGTGCAATAAAATTGAATTAGAGCTTATAATCACATTCTTTAAAAGATTTATTTCACATGCACTGAAAACAAAATCACCCTTAGTTACAAATGTTGATGTGTAAATATGAAAGAAAACGATGTAATAAAGTTTAAGCTTTGAAGTAAATGGAAACATATGAGTTAAATAAAGCTCTCTTAATGACAGAGCCAGTGAAGCAAATAAAACCCATTACTACTCTATGTTGTGACTTTTTTTTAAGGAAAGCAGAGAAAAGAGTCACAAAATAATAGTGATAATGCAATTAAACAACTGAAAAATACAGAAATATCAAAAAGTGATATACTATTTAAGGATATGCTAGTATTTTATAATCTTTTTACCATATCAGTATGATCTCTAAAAACAATACATTTTGGAACACATTAGAGTGATGTACATTTTTCCATTTGAGTATGACTACAGACACTTTGTTCAGAATAGTAACCAGATTTATTCTGTAAGTGATTATAAGAATAAAAATGAATGAAAAGTAAACAACTTGACTATGTATACAAAAATTGTTGGCCATCTTTATAGTGGCATCTTTTCTACACTCATGATACATATTTCTTTATATTCAGAAATGTGTATTAATAAATATACATTATCTATTAAAATATCTCTTTTAAAATGAGACAACTGTATTTTGTTATGAAAAAATATCTCTAAAAATACAGTTCTGTAATACTGCAAGAGTTTAGTTTAAAAACTAAACAGAGCCATAGATAAATAACTGAACTGTTTATCTACAGGATTCATATTTAGGTTGAATTGGGAAGAATATTCCAGTTAATACTGAGAATAATACAAAAAAGTATATTTAAACTCAAAATTAAGTAGCTTATTTGGTATTTCCATTAGCCTGGATCTGATAAAATAAACTCAGTGATATTAATAAAGAACTCTGGTTTAAGAAAGTCTGTAAAGGTGAAAAATTTATTCAAGTTCATCACATGTATGTTTTTGCAGTATACACAACATGACAAAAGCACTTGCAAACTTACTACAGCTGTAACTTATTATTTTTATTATTTATATCATTATTATTTTAAAATTCAACAAAGTTTTCTGAAGACTATGTGTTCAAACATACAAAGAAACCTGTCACTTGTCAAAAAAAAAGAACTTTATAATAAATCTTATTCCCTTACCTTATATGTGGATGAGAAAATTGGTACTCAAGTGGTTACTTATATTAGTCAAAGCAAGATTAGAATAGATAAGAAGACTCCTATTGATAAATAATTGCACTTGACACTATTTTTGCCTGTGATGATTGATAGTCATATTATGATATCCATTGTTTTAGAGTCCATCACACAACTGAGCAGTAGAAAACTAGAGCAAAATTAAATAGAAAAAAATGTCTTTTTGTCTGTATACATAAAAGGAAGAACTCCATTTTCTCAGAAAATGAGAGAAAGAATCAACATATCACAATGTTCTATAATGTTTCTCTCTCTTTAAATGTGCATAAAATTCACATATATTTTAATAATTTTTAATATACCATAATAAAATGACTGAACCATCTTCCAGTAAATGTTGTGGCATTGCAGGACTTCATATATAGATATTGGTATAGAGGATATAAATATGAATATATAACATTTCAAAAATGGAAATTAGAATAGCCACTTTTTGAAATATATCCTTTGAGGAAGCATATTATTCACAAATTCCTTTCTGACTTATCTTCTTTAATCAAAGTAATGTAATATAGGAATAAGTCCATACATTTAGAACAAATAATGAGGGCAATCAGTGAGGAGGTATTTCAAGAAATTTCAGACTTTTGCTTATAGCATTACCATGGTAAATATTTTTAGAAAGATGTCCAACAGTGAAAATCTTGCAACTGCTAGATAAATTACACTAACAGAATAAACAAAGAGTGCATAATTTCAAATCAGAAAAAAAGGGAAAAATGAAGAAAGGAAAAAAAATCTAATATAAGAGAAAATTAAAACTGAAAAAAAAGGTATGATCATATAAATAAATTCAAATATACACATAAGCAAAACAAATGTAAATTTATTCAATTAGTCAATTAGAAGACAGAGATTATCAGACTAGGTAAAGAAAGAGAAAAAATAATTACCTAAATGTTTTCTAGAAATAAATGTTATCAAAGAAGCTAAAAATAAAATGTCTAGATAAAATGTTCTATTGCTAAACAAAAAACAATCAAAGAAAAACTGAAGTAGCTTTGTTAGTATCTGGTAAAAGGGATTTTAAGAAAAACAAGATTTTTTAGAACACATAGTTATTTTATAATCTTTCATTCAGCCAGACAATATGCTAATTCTAAACTGCAGTATGATTTAATATATTTGAAATATAAATTTGTAAACATTCCTTCACAGTAAACAATTTTCTCAGAACAATTTTCATTCTTAAGAATGTGACATTGCCTTATCATTAGAAAATTTAATGTAGATTTATACATTTAATACATATTTATATTTTTTGAAACACGTTGACACATATCCTAACAATTACTACCCTTGGTATAGTGGAAAAACTAGAAAACTCTTTAACCTAGAAAACTTTAAAATTGCACAGAGAAAGATTTTCTAGAATAATTTTATGATGATAAGTAACTGAAATCAATGTGAGTTTCTGTTGGCAGTAAATCCAATGAAATCTATTGCAGCAATGAAAAGGAATATTCTAATAATTCACAAATAATCATGTATGAATTTCAAAGTGAAAAATCAAGATTGAGAAAATATTTATGACATGTTTCCATTTATATAAATCCCAAGCACCTATAAAACTTAAAAAAAATATATTGTTTAGGTATACTTATATATTTAGTAAACCTATAAGAGAGAAATATCCTTTAGAAGAGCTTTGCAGAAAGTTTCAGAGGGAAAGTCATGCTGTATTTTGTAAACTATGCATGAAATAAATATGAAAGAAAAGGATAAAGAAAGAAAGAAGGTACAGGACTGAGAAGACAGTGGACCTTATCCAGAAATAGAGTAAAACAAAATCCTGAAGAAACAGCACTGCCCTGAGGCTAGAGAACAACCAATGGAGAGAAAAGTTAAATAGATTTTAGAGTACTATCTTTAGGAGAAAAGGAATCTGTAATGGCAAGATAAATTTGAGCTATGTTAAAGATACATTATTCTTTAATTAAACAGTAGGTACTTATAAACTCAAGGAAAACAAACTAAATTCTCATTTTTCATAATGGTGAGGCAACAGTTTTGTAAAGAATATGAAAGAAGAAAGAAAACAATAAACGTATTATTTACAATGACGTCGGCAACAACTGGAGGTATTTAAATAGATATTAAAAGAGGTTTCTCTGGGAATGAACAGAGAAAAGAGAAGTTTCATTGTATTTTTATTTTTTTATATTTTGCAATTTCAACCTAAAAATTAATTACTTTATTAAAAATGAAAATTTAAATGATAAAGCTGAGCTTCATTCAGAATACTGGAAACTAAATAAATAAAAAGTTATATCCCCAACTTAATCTGTAGTTTCAGCAAAATCTCAATAAAAAGCCCAGGAAGGTACTTCATGAACATAAAAATACTGAAGAAAAACAACTGAGAATAGCCAACACAATAATGAAGAAGTACAAGGTCACAGGAGTAACACTACACAACTTCAAGTCTTACTATAAAGCCACAGTAATAAAGACAATGTTTATTAATGGAAAAATTGACAGATTAATGGAACAGAATAGAGAACCCAGAAATAGACCAACACAAAAATAATACATTGATCTCTGCCAAAGGAGCAAAGGCAATCAATGGAGAAAGGATTGTTATTTTGAATGCCATTTTTTGTACTTAGTCAAATTGGCTGACACCTTAACTCATTTTTTTCTTCTTGTTTTTTTCAGAGATATCTATAGATTACCCCTTTCATTGTTTATGCTAAACTTAATTAATGGAATACATATTAAATAATCTTTTGTTGTCGTTATTAACTATAGGACAATTCTCACTTGAAATTTCCACTACTTTGTTTAACAACCATTTCTGGAGCAGAGGCTCCTTAAAAAACTTACTTTATTTGTCTTGGCTCTTTATTAACGGCATCTACAAACTATCAGTCATTTATTCCCATTGTCTTTCCTTCTCTTATATTACATTTTCCAACATTTTTCTTACATCCAAAGATGAAGAAAATGCTAGTGCAGAGGCTATAAAAATCACACGGCTTTTAATAAATTTGGAGTTTATGTTTTACTTATAAAGCTTAATATACAATAATACATGAAGTAGGAATAATTAATTTTTCTTTTGAGAAAACTGAGGGTTAGATTCTTTAATATTCATCTCAAATTCGCACACCTAGTAAGTAAGAAGCTGGCTTTTAAATTCTGCTGGCCTGAACCTAAAGTTCAAATTATATCTCCTGCATTTTATTCTCACTGTGCACGGTGTTGCTAATGCTCTTTCTGTCTTCAATATTCTACAGTTCAAATGTGGTCAATAAACAATGGAAGAAATGGTTGGACATGACCCATGTCTTTAAAGGGTTTACAGCTAATCATCTGCTTTCTTAAATATTTGTGGGTCAAAATAAATAAGATACAAAAGAAATTTTCAAATTACAAAGAACTTTCATCAAACAAGAAATAAATATCAAAATGAAAGATTAGATATGGAAGCCAGAATCTCTCCCATTAAACAGCCTACACACACATAAACATATACACAGAGGGAGGGAGAGAGAGATGGAGAGTGAGAGCAGAGAGAGGGAGTAAATAAAATATTTTAAAGTTAGTCATTACTATCTTTGAAGGTCATCAAAAGGTATGAACTTCCAGTTATAAGATCAGTATGTCCTGGGATTGTAATTTATAGCATGGTGACTAGAATTAACAATACTGTTTTTGTATATTTGAAAGTTGTTAAGAGAGTAGATCTTAAAAGTTCTCACCGCAAGAAAAAAATGTGTAACTATGTTTGGTGATGGATGTTAATAAATGTATTGTGGTAATCATTTTGTAATATATACATATATTAAATCATTATGTTGTAATCCTAAAAATAATACAATATCATATGTTAGTTATATCTCAGTAGAAAAATTAAGGTTATAAGGATGGCTCATGGAACACAAGGATGGCAAGAAATAAAAATTAAGACTCTCAAAAAAAGTTATAGAAAAAAAAACATTATAAGGAATATTCACAGTAACACAGAATATGTGAGACTAAAGATAGGACCTCAAAAATAAATAATATCTAATAAAAAGAGAAAGACAAGGAAAGGAATTCTAGGAACAACAGACACATAAAAAAAAGGCCAGCAGCAATATGCGATATAATACAACAGGAGAAAAAAATAAACTAGTAAAAGAACTGACATAAGCAAAAATTCATTAGCAGCAACAGGCAAGGAAATTAGATAAACCTCATAGTATTAACCTCATGACTCTGGACTACCTAGAAATGTCTCCACTCCCTTCCCACACTTCCTCCCAGAAGCAAATGAGGAAGGAGTTGATTAGATAGAATCACATCAGATAGAAAAGTTACTTAATTTGTACTACATAGAAAGTAATTTTCAGTTTTCAAAAGTCAGTGGTCAATAAGTAAGTAAATTTTAGCTTTATTTAATCGTGCTTTCTAGATCCTGTTGCTTTCCTAAAGTGGCCTTCATATTCTGGTATGATTTGGAGGATAAGAATAAAAGTAGCTATCATGAAAAAAGGTGGTGTCTTGAATATATTTTTTTAACCTGTACATTTTATTTTCATCTAAAGTTCACCAAAGTGATATCAGCATTTTATTTCTGCTAAAAATGGTTCAGTATTCCTCCTGCATCAATCTTCTTACACATTCTGGAGGTTTTTTTTTTTTTTAATGCCAATTAAGTTCTAATGATGGGAATTTGATGCCACGTCCCCTTTTATCTGTTCTTAAATTAGCCATTTTTCCAAATAAATTAACCTTATAAAACCAAAAATGTTATCTTGTTTTTAAAATAAATTTAATATTTTTCTGGTTATTTAATAAAAGCCAGATTAACTAAACCTGAATTGATAACTATTAATATTTTTTTCTTAACTAAATCATCGGAAATAAAAACACTTGGAATAAATTCTTTGGGAAGCCTTTATTCAGTACATACAAATTTAGACCATTCATTCAAAAGGTGACTTTAATAGAACAATCTGCATCTTACCCAGCTGTGTATATTTAAAATAAGCACAATGCAAAGCTGATTGGGTGGAACTCATGCTTTGCACCTTACTATGGTATCCAGCAAGTCCTCTATCCATGCTATCAACAAATCTGGACATCTAACTAGTGCGATAATACTCATTTTCAAGTGTTCTATTAAAAAGATCTACAGGCTGGACATTGCCCAACCTCAGGTTAAAACGAGACTCAGATAATCATAATCACATTTTTATACAAATAAACCATTTGTAAGTTGGCTGATTATAGAGGTTATGTAATAAGTTACATGTTGATCATAGAATACTCTAAAACAGGGGTTCCCAAACCCAGGGCCGCCGCCGGGTACCGGAACCGGGCCGCACAGCAGGAGGTGAGCAGTGGACGAGCGAGTGAAGCCTTCATCTGCCATCCCCCATGCTGCACATCGCTCAGCATTACTGCCTGAACCATTCCCCCACCCTGCCCCATCCATGGAAAACTTGTCTTCCATGAAACCAGTCCCTGGTGCCAAAAATGTTGGCGACCACTGCTGTAAAAGATCTTGCTGAAGAATTATATTGCCTTGATGTGTTTAAAAATGTTTCCATAAATGTTTCTTCAGAGATTGAAAGAAAACTATAATTTTAGAAAGTTATAACAAGAGATTTAAATAGATCTTTCTGTCAAATCATATGAGAATTATACTTTCTATATTCAGCTAAAATGATTGAAAGAGATGTTTATGTATAGCAGCCTACTTTGATTTGCTTTTATATGTTTTCTATCTTATTTTCCACTTTTCATCTTTAGTATAAGCTTGCTGAATTCATTATAAATATTTATACAGAACCTGAATGTTGATTCTTTAACTTATATGATTTCCTCATCCTCACCCTTTGATCCAAGTTTTCACAATGAAATTCCATCCTTGCTTTCACCAGCTAACCATCATTTCCTCTATGATGTATTTCTCTCTCCTGATATATCATCATGTTTCACATACTTAGTTTTTAACACAAATATTTCCACTTTAACCACATTAACATGAATGCATATATTGATATATCTTTTTTCATAAGCTGTGCTGAGGACAGAATTAATTGTTTTGTTTCTGGAGGCACAAACTACTTTGTAAAATATTCTGTGCACAGTAGGTGCATTAATTTATTTGTCAAATTGATAGTGTTGATATATGTGAGTACTTAACTGTTCACTTACCATGCTATATGACAAATACATAACATAAAATAGGAATGTCCTCTTAGCCTTGTAAAATAGCTCTTTAAAAGAATCCCTTTGTATAAAAACTGGATCTTTTGGGGAAATGAACAGTTTTTATTTAGAAATTACTTATAAACATTTGTAAACAAACTCAATATTTGTTGACACTGATTTAACCTAAATTTTTTATGAAATCATTCAAACTAGAAATATTAATCAATGGGAAATATTTTTGAAATAATGAATAAAGATTAAGAGCTTTCAATTTAAATATTACAACTTTAAATAGAAAATGATTCAAAAAGATATATTATAATTAGGGTGATGCATACCCATGTTCTATTTGTCAATATACAGATTAACAGAAGACAGTTTAGAAGATGGATAAAGAAAAAAATAATAGGCTTTGAAGTAAAATCCAGTGTCCTACATATTAGCTGTGTAACTTTGAGCAAGTTACAAAAGTTTTCTGATTTTTGGCTCTTTCTTAGGAAACTGACAAATATTTCATGAAGTTTTTAAAATATTTTTTATGGAGATGTAATTGTATATTGTGTGAGTTTAAGGTGTACACCCTGTTGATTTGATACATTTAAATATTGCAGTGTGATTCCCACCATAGCATTAACTACCACCTCCATCACATTGTATCATTATCATTTCATTTTGTGGTAAAAACTTAAGATCTTGTCTCTTAACAACATTATAGTATATAACATATCATTATTGACTATAATCACAATGCTATGCATTGGATCTCCAGAACTTAGTTATCTTCTAGTAGCAATAATGTATCTTTTGGCAAACATCTCCCTAATTCCCGTAACCCCCACCCCTTGTAACAACCATTCTATGTTCCTAAGAGTTCAGCTTTTTTAGATTCCACATCTTATTAGTGATATCATACAGTATTTGTCTTTCTCTGTTTGACTTATCTCACTGAGCATAGTGCCCTCAAGGCACATTTATGTTATTGTAAATGACAGGATTTCCTTCTTTCTCATGGCTGAATAATATTCCATTGTATACACATACCACAACTTCTTTTTCATTCATCCATTAACAGATGCTTAGACAGTTTCCACATCTTGGCTATTGTGAATGATGGAGCAATGAATAGGGGAATGCAGATATCTTTTTGATATCACATTTTCATTTCCTTTGGATACATAATCAGAAATGGAATTGCTGGATCTTATGATAGTTCTATTTTTAATTTTTTGAGGAATCTTCATACTGTTTTCCACAGTGGCTGAATCAATTTATATCCCAACTACAGTGTACAAGTTTTGCCTCTTCTCCACTTCCTCACCAATACTTACTACCTCTGCTGTTCTAACAGATGAGAGGTGATATCTCATTGTGATTTTAATTTGCATTTTCCTGATGATTAGTGATATTGAGCATCTTTTCATTTATGTGTTAGCCATTTGTATGTCATCTTGGAGAAATGTCCATTCAGTTTCTCTACCTACTTTTTACTAACATTGTTTGTTTGTTTGTTTTTCTATTGAGTTGTATGAACTCTTTATATATTTTGGATTTTAACCCCTTATCAGATATATGGTTTGCAAATATTTTCTCTTATTCCATAGTTCACATTTTCATCTTGTTGATTGTTTCTTTTGCTGTGCATAAGCTTCTTAGTTTGATGTAGTCCCTCTTGTTAATTTTTGCATTTTTGCTTGTCCTTTTATGTCATATTAAAAACAAAAACAACTGTTGCCAAGACCAACGTCAAGGAGCTTTTTCCCTATGTTTCCTTCTTGGAGTTTTACAGTCTTAGGTCTTATGTTTCAATATTGTCTTAAAAATGCATACATACTTAACTCAGTCAAGGTCACATATTAAATATCCCATGAATACTAGGACATTTCTTTCCCCTTCATTTCACATATCTGAAATGTCTGTATGCCTGCCTAATTATATTATGCCTAAAGAGCACACTGTGGTTAATAACGAGAAAGAAGAAAAACATTCCCAGTTTATGTAAAGCTTTGTATAAATAAAAAACTTCTGGCTTGACTAAATGTCAACAGATAAAAGTGTTTGCTTAGCTGACTTCCCTGGTAATAAATTCAGACTTGTAAAATTCAAGGGCATTCTTTGTATAGCTAGCAAAATTATTTAGCTTTAGAGAAGTCTAGCAATTCAATAGTTAATTTGCTAATTGATTTTCCCTTTATGAGCATCAGCTGGACATAATTAAGATATTTTTGATATATGTATATATGCATTTAATACAGTGGATACTACTCATGGCTCATTGAATATTTCTTTGTCTACTATTTATATTTAAGTATTAAATATAAAAATATAAAATACCTTTAGTTAAAATTAATTTTCCTATAATTCCTCTTTTAAAATAGTTTTAAATTAATACATAAAAACATTATAATAAATTAAATTTAATTTTAATACAAATAAAATTCAATTCTATGATGGGGTATTCCAACCCCAACTGAGGGGTATACAAACATGAAAAAATTGCAAAGTGTTAAATAGATGTGTACTTATCCTCACCAAAACCTACTAGAAATGTACTATTATCCTGGTTACCATCTTGCACCACCACGAAGGCTCACTTAAGATACTTCACAGATAAAACAGGTGCAGCCAAATGTCTGAGCAAAAGAAAACTCAATTTAGAAGTGCTGACACAGTAATGCGGGAACTCTGGCAGAGGGGTTAGCATTTTCAATGCTCCTATAGTTGAGCAATATTGAAATTATTTTAAAGGAAAAATAATGCATTGGCAAATCTAAATCATCCTCATTTTCAGAGAGAGATGGCTGGGGCAGTATTTTCAAAAATAAAGAATGTATACAGTAAGGATTTGTAATAACCTATAATGGAAAAGAATCTGAAAAGTATATATATATATATATATATAATATATATATATATATAGAGAGAGAGAGAAATGCTGAAATTAATACAATAGTGTAAGTCAACTATAGTTCAATTAAAAAAAAGAATAAATATTGCATACCTTCCTATATGACCTCTCTTTAGATCAGAGAAAACTTAACCACACCGTTAGAAGAAACTGCAAATGTTTAGACACTCAAAGATGTGAGTGAAATACTATTGGTACCAATTTTTTATAGCTAACAAAGAAAAAGGAACATCAATATTCTTGCCCCAAATTATCTTAATTATCTTAACTACCATCAAATTATCTTAACTACCATCAAATATGTAAGTCATCATCCTATGGAATATTACCAAGAAAAAAATATGATCAAAGCAAAATAATCATATTTTTGGCATAAGAAATCTTTGCACACATAGAAAAACATCTCTTATCTTTGCAAGATATTTTATATTTAATGATCTTGCCACTGCACTCTTTTGTGATGTGCCTAAGTCTTTTGTACATGTTATTTATTGAATTGGTTGTCTTTTTAAAAATTGATTTGTGGTTATATATAATGCAAATATCTTCTCCTACTCTGTGGTTTACGTTTTCACTGCCTTAATTGTGTCTTCTGATAAACAGAAGCCTCTAATGTTATTGGAGACCAATTAATCAATCTCTTAATTTATGGTTAGTGCTTTATGTGACATAGGAAATATTTTCTATCCCCAAGTTCATGAAGTCATTCTTCTATGTACTCTTTTGAAAGATTTATTGTTTTACCTTTCATATTTATATCTATGACCTGCCTGTAATTGATCATTTTTTTCAGTGTTAAATAGGAAATAGGAAAAAGTGTCTTACTGTGTTAGAACATTGGGCAGAATGTTGAAGGAAGTGTACATCCTTGATTCATGGAAAATTCTGGGAAAAACATTCAGTAATGGTCCATTATGTATGAAGGCTACTGTAGATTTTGTAAATACAGTTTTTCAAATTACTGAAGCTCTCTTTTATCTCCAGTTTTCTAGAAGCTGTTTATTTTGAATGGTTGTTGGATTCATACAGATTTAAAAGGGTTATACCTTGCTGAGAGATTGGTAATTTTTAAAAATTATTCTGAAAGATCATTCTTTATTTATGGCAATGTTTTACTTTTAAAATCTAACTTGTCTGATGCACACATAGCTACAGCAGCCTTATTTTGATTAGTGTCTATAAGATATACTTTTTCCATTGTTTATAGGTCAGTTTTTCTGTATTTTTAATTTAGGTGTATCTCTCCTTGGCAGTACATTGTGCCCCCTACCTTCCAATCTGAATATTTTATTGTTCAATTGAAGAATCTGGTTAGTTTATACTATATAATTAAAAATTTTCAATCCTGTTTAAGTCTCCTGATTCTCTCATTTCTTGCTTTCTTCTGGATCAAATTACCTTATTTATAATTCCATTTATTCACTCTATTAGTTTTTACTCTATTAGTTTAATTCTATTAATGTTTTTTAGATATATACTTTTAAAATATACTATTCTACTTGCAGGTACCCTAAAACTTACAAGATTTGTGATTAATTCAAGTATACTTGTAATTATTCTTTTTACAACTTTCAAGGTGATATAAAGAGCATAAAGCTATTTATTAACTTCTTACCTTTCATGCTATCATTTTCATGTTTTTAGATTATAGATATAGTTAAACTGTATGTTTTTGTTATTATTGCATCAATACTTACTTTTTATTTATTATTTAACACTCTGCATTGCTCTTTATTCCATCCTGCATTTCCGTACTTCCACTCAAGATCACTATAATCATTTTTCATTGTTTTTCAACAACAACAAAAACACTTTAATTTAGCAGAGTGAAGGGAAAATTTATAATTATAAATTAAATGCATATTACTATCATCCATGTAAAATACTGAGAAAACATCAAGAAAAGTACAATAAAATTTAACAGTGGATATGGGAAAATAGGTGACTTTTTCTCTTCATACTATGATTTCTTTCCATTTTTCAACAATGCACATGCATTATTTTTACAAATGAAAACACTTGAATTGAAAAAAATATATAGCCTAAGTTTTAGTGGAACTCTCAGCTGAAAAACATTTGGCTTAAAGCCAGAATTTTCCTCATGCTCGTAAAAGAAGCCAGACTTCTGACTTTTTTTTTTTTTTTTTTTTTTTGGCTGTGTTGGGATTTCATTGCTGTGCTTGGGCTTTCTCTAGTTGCGTCGAGTGGGAGTGACTCTTTGTTGCGGTGCACAGGCTTCTCATTGTGGTGGCTTCTCTTGTGGAGCACACAGCTCTAGGCATGCAGGCTCAGTAGTTGCAGCACGCAGGCCCAGAGCACACAGGCTTCAATAGTTGTGACACATGGTCTCAGTAGTCGTGGCTTGCAGGCTCTAGAAAGCAGACTCAGCAGTTGTGACACATGGGCTTGGTTGCTCCGTGGCATGTGGGGGTCTTCCCGGACCAGGGATTGAACCCGTGTCCTCGGCATTGGCAGGCATATTCTTTAACCACTGTGCCACCAGGGAAGTCCTTATTATTATTTTAATTGTTTGTTAATGATAATTTATTTCAATATTTATAGAAACAAGTCTTTATTTTACCTTCAATTTTTATGTATTTTTTTCTGGCTATAGAATTCTAGTTCAGCAGGTATTTTTTCAGAACTGAAAAAAGTTCATTTAATCTGTCTTTTTCATTAATTCTGTTCAAGTAAGCTGTCAGCCTTACGGCTGATTTGTTGAAGATAGTGTGCCATTTTGTCTTTTTTTTTTTAAGTTTTCTCTTTGCCTTTAATTTTCAGCAACTTTACTGTTATTTAGTTAAGTATATTTTTTGTGTATTTTCGTGCTTTGGGGTTATAGAATTCTTTTAATACATGGCTTAATCTATGTAATTAATTTCAATATTTTTACCCATTAGCTTTTAAAATATTGCTTTTAATTCTACCTTGCTCTCTCTTTCTCTCCCACTCTCACTTTCACTACCTCTTCATTGCTTAAGATACATAGTACTCAAATTTCCAGTAAGTTTGATTTCTTCACTATGTGCCATATGTCACTTATGTTAATTTTTGAATTTTTTCAACATGCTTCAGTTTTCATATATTTTTCTGATCTATCATCCAGTTTACTAATTCAGCTATGATTAATCTGTTATTAAACATATTTCCTAAGTTCTTAACCTGTTAAGGCATTTTTCATTACAATTATTCAATTCTTCATGTATAGTTTCATTTACCTTGCACTCTATTTCATGTGCATATTAAATATGTGAGAAAACTCCAGTGGGTGTGTCTCTATTGTATGCTTTTTGTCTCTTGGTTTCCAATCATGGGTTTATTTTCCCCTGCAATGCTTGGTAAAATCTTCACAAATGCCATATTATGTATGAAAATTTTAAAGAAAATTTGAAATCTAGCTACCATCCAAAGAGCATTTACTGCTGCTCCAGACTAGAAAATAAATGCAGTATATATAATATATATGTATATTTATGCATATGATATATGGAATATTTATATATAGAATATATATAGATTATATTTATACTTATACTTTAACTTATATTGTTTATCTTTCCATACCAGACCATACAGACTTTTTTAACTTTTTTATTTCACATTATTTTAAATTTACCTGATACAAATATACTACATAGAGTTTTAGTGTATACTTCACCCAGGTTTTCCCAAAGATAGCCATCTTATACAACTATTACCTGAATAAATATATTATCAAAACCACAAAGTCTCCATTGCTACAATGCTACCAACTACATTACAATTCACACCATATATGCATATAGCTTTTTTGACTGGTACTTTTTATGTAACTTTATGAGTCTACCATAGTTTAGTTAACCAATGTTATGATAGACAATCATGCTATTTCCTGCTGTTTTTGCTACTACAAACAATGTTGCAGTTATATTTATCTACATAGCATATATCTTTGTGAATTTGTATGAGACTATCTGCAAAACTGACTGAAGAGATTGCTTGGTTTAGCTTTTTTATTTTTCATAAATATTGCCAAAATATTGTGTAGAAATTCAATGGATTTATAATTCCAGCAGTTAAACTCTCTTCAAAATGTTGTAGTATCAAACTTTGCCAAAAAATATTGCTTTATCTTGCATTTCCTTGAGTAATATTGTATATTGTTTTATATGTTTAGTGGTCTCTTGTGTATTGTATTCTAGGAACTGTCATATTTTTTCCTATTGTTTCTAGTTTGATTAATCATATAAGCACTTTGTGTGGTCAAGAAATTAGCATTTTGTCATACAGCCTGAAAATATATTACCAGTTAAAAACTTTTGCAACAGCTTATCTACTTTTCTATGAAGAATGCATTTTATGTAAATTTATTAATCTTGCTCTTTATGACTTCTGAATTCAAGTCATTTTTCTGTCTTTTAGTAAAGTTTTAAATTTATGTCCAACACCTATTTTAGCAAATTTATTCCTATTATTTTAAATTTTTTCTAATAAAATTGGAATTTTTTTCTCCTTTTCCAGTTTTTATATTGCTTTAAAATATTAAAAATCAATTGATTTTATATAATAATGTTTTTACTCAAATGTTCACTGAATTTGCATCTTTTAAAACAACTTTCTCACTGATTATCTTCAATTTTTCAGTTATTCAATCTTATCATCAGCAAAATGTTAATTTTGCTTTTCCTGTGCAATATTTACATATTATATTTACTTTCCACATCAAAATATCCTGCTAGAACTCCCAGAGTAATGTTAAATAATAAAGATCAGCATAGATATCTTTGTACTGTCCTAGACATTGATGGGAAAAGCTTAACGATTCTCCATTTAGAATGCAGCTGACTTTTGAATATTTATATATCTATATCCATATAATATATCTATGTATATCCATGTGCTAAATAAGAATCCATCTGTTCTTGTTTCATTAAATGAAAGTCAGCATTGATTTCTAATTAAACATCAGAAACATTTTATCATTTATGGAGTTCATTGATTTTTTTCTTTTTTGATTTTTTTCTTTTATTCTTTTTGATTTATTTTCTTTATGATATACATGCATTCTTAACAATAACCTTTGAATTACATATATACACATACACTCACACACACACTGGATTCAAATTGCAAAACTTTTAGTAAAGATAAATATGTTTATTAGTAAGCTGAGTTAGTTTATTCATATAATGTTAGTTTTTGTGTTTTAATTGTACTTTTTATAAATTTTGGTATTTATATTAAAGCTTAATTCAAAACTTAATTAGAATCTCTCTTGATGTTTTTGTGCTCTGGAGTATTTTCAATAGCATCAGAATTATTTTTCTTTTGAAATTTGAGAAAATGTACCCAGGAAACCATCAAGCTTGCAATATTTTTCTAGTAACTTTTGTGTGTTTTTTCTCACACGTTTTTATAATTACTATTCTAAGTTTTCTATACCTTGTTTAGTCATTTTCTTTAACTACTTGAACAAATTCATGTTTTCAAATAAGGTTGAGAAGAGGCAATTCTACTTTTAATGTATACATTAAGCTTTGGCATATCTCCTGAACTTCAACCTTACATATTCCTTTATACAATCAATGGTTCTTCTTGACTGTTTAACACACTTGAAAGATTTAATACATTCCAAACCAAGCCCTTGATATTTTTCCCCAAATTAATTTACCTTAGTGGCTGCTATGTCAGTAAACAGTAATTCTAAACTCCCAGGTTCTTAAGGTGGTAAAAATGCTTTGGTGTCATCTTTCACTACTCTCTTCCTTTCAAAATCCATCAGCTAGTCCTGTTGGTTCAACCTTCAAAACATATCCAGAAACCAGACTCTACTTACTTTCCTCTCATTCACACTACCTAAGGCAACATCATGCCTCTTCTAGAGGGCAGTGTTTGAATTCTGAAGGTTGTCCTCACTTTTGTCTTAGACTTTCCACTGTATGGCAAATGTCATCTTTGAAAATGTGAGATCATGTCACAACCTTGTTCCAAACTATACAATCTTTATTCCTCCCACTGCTCCCACTGCCTTCATTTCCATTTAGTCTTTTATCCATTTCTCTTTCCTTCTAGAAAATTGAAATACAAAAGTCACTATGTAGGGCTGCAGGCCTAGCAGTTTTGTTTCCCACCAAAGTGCAGGAGGGGATTCTGTGGTGGCCCTAATCGTGGTGTTAGAGGCTAAATGGGAATGGTCTACAAAGTGGCAGAGTGAATGGCTGATGAAGAATATTATACCATGAGTAGAGTCAGGAGGCACAGGGTCAGAAAATGTAGGCAGCCTGATAATAGGGTCGGATGGAGGGTTTTGGGTGGAGACTGAGCAGTGCAGAGTTTTAGAAACTGGATGAGTGAGAAGCGTGTCCAAAGTGAGGTGGGGTAAGGAGGTTTTTTGCAGGCAGTGGCCTGAGGAGGAGTGTCCAAGCCTGAGCTGAGTAAATGGGGTCTCTGTGGAGGGGATGGGGAGCAGCTATGACCAGAACAAAGACAACCACCAAACCATATTTAACCACCAAACCATATATAAAGCATCTGCTAATGTCACCTTTGCTAGGATCTCAATTTAAAGCAAGTCTCATGGTGAAACCCAAAATCCATTAGAGATGTAAATACGTACTCTGAACACTCTATTGCAAATCACATAGCAAAAAGTGTATGTATATATATATATATATATATATATATATATATATATATATATATAAAATTCTATTGCGCACTCAGACTGAAAAATCTGGAATACTAAGGCATTCTTCCTCATCCATCCATGCCATTAAACTCATTTTCCTCCATTAATAGTTTATGATTTTTTCAAGACTATATAATTTGCTTTTATAGAAATATGTGTGTGTTGTGTAAAATCTGAAGGAGTAAATGTAAGATCTCAGTATCCTTCATTATACAATCTGTATATTGCAATATACAGTTCACAGTCATTTGTTCCAAACCTAGTTTTATGAGAAATACTTTTCCTATTAATCAGTGTTTTTTATCATTTTTCATCGGTTTTAGGAAATGTAATAAAAATCTCTTTACTATGTCACTTTTTATGTAAATTTTTAATTTTTAAACATCAGTCTATTACCAGAAAAACATGCATTAAATCCTTAGTTATGTAATCAGATCAAAATATTTCACTCTTTTAGACTATATTACAACTAGGTCTTGATTTATTTAGCTTTTTGATATATCTGTTTTTAAAAACATTTTCTCTAATTAGCTAGCTCCAGAATTTACTGCACCTTCTTCCTTCCAATGGATTTTTTTTACTTAATGTAGTTCTTTTATTGACTACATTTATATTACTATTTTAAACTGAAGTTTGAGTCACATACTCAGTGACAGAAGAGAAAAAATTCATGGCTATTTTCAAGGGGATTAATAATACCTTTCAGTGTCTCTGAGGCTATATTCACAGAGTCTCAGACAAGGCCACACCAAAAGCGGAGGTGAACAATTGAGTATACTACCAACAAATTAATATTGGTTCACTTGATTTATTTAATTACACTAGGGTCATTGAAAGATAATTAACTTGCAGTCAAGAAACCTGAATTCTACTCTTGATACTGCCCAATAATTTATGACTTTGGACAAGTCACTTAACATGTCTTTCAAAGGTTTCTGACTGTGCTGGATTCTATGTGAAGTCCATCCCTAGCTCTCTAATAGACTTTTTTCTTTTGCCATCTGAAAATAAAATAATTTAAAATGATGGATAAAATGACTGTTATTGTCAAGGTCTATATTCATCATTTTATACTCTATGTATAAACAAAATAATAAAAGCATGAAAGTTTGAGAAAATTTTAAGCAAAATGAAATAACTGAATCCATCAGGAATTTTAGGAATCTTACAACTGTACTAATGGTAGCATTCATGTTAATATAATATTTGAGGATTGATTTAAAATATCCTCTAATAATCACATGGTAAAATTAGAACCAGTTATTTGAAAATCCCTACTGCTGACTTTGATCAAGAAGGCAATTTTGGAAAAAAGACAATGTTATAAATTGAATGTTTATGTCCCCCCAATAACCACATGATAAAAACTTAATCTCCAGTGTTTTGTATTTGAAGATGAGGTCTTTGGGAGGTAATTAGGTTCATGAATGTAGAACAGTCATGATGAGACTAGTGTCCTTTTAAGAAGAAACATGAGAGAGCTTCCTTTCTGTGTCAGATACTAATTGATTTAAAATACAATTGGTAAAATTATTAGACCATCAGTCCATAATAAACTTTTAAGTGTTAAGTAATGCTATTATCATTGTTAATACAATTTAATAACAACAAATAACTCCAGTGCAATGATGGTATATGTCAAACAACTGATGCTTCAGGGGAAATAAAAAGCCCAGATTTGCTCATTTCCATTATCTAAATGCCCCTCTTTTCCCCTATTCTCCAACATCCCCAACACTGATTTAAAGCTCCCAAAGTGACTTCACTGACTGTTGAGTTGGGAAAACATCCATGAAATTTGTGTGATCTGGTTCCAGCATACCACTGTCTAGCACCACCATTCCTTTTAAGCAAGGAAACTGTGTTTTTTGCAAAATACATTGTGATAACTTATTTGTATGTGATTTGGAGGTGGGCAGGAGCCAAAACAACAAAAGAGAGCATGCAAAGTCTTTGTAGGGAAAAAAAGAAAAAGAAAGAAAATTAAAACAGGCAAATATTTCTGTGTTTCTCCATGGGAAAATGAGGTAAGAGGAAAATAATAAAAAAGGAGGGTAGGGAGAGTCCAGAGGGGAACCAGGGACGTGTCAGTGGCTGGAAGACAAAAAATTAACTTCACAGTAAATGTTGTTGGCAAAGGACTTATATAAACAAGATTGTCTGATTTTTTTTTTTGAAAATGATTTTTTTGTAGAATATTTAAACTCTTTACAATTCACTCCAGTTAACCCTGATTATTTACAACTCTTGGAATCATTTGTTAGGTACACAGGGATAAAGTTTTCCTAAAACTCTTAAAAATATGTTGCAGCTAATGGTGACTATAAAATTTTTAAAACCATATTTTACAATATTCAAAAATTTACAGTTGTTGGGCTTCCCTGGTGGCGCAGTGGTTGAGAGTCCATCTACCGATGCAGGGGACATGGGTTCGTGCCCCGGTCTGGGAAGTTCCCACGTTCCGCGGAGTGGCTAGGCCCATGAGCCATGGCCACTGAGCCTGCGCATCTGGAACCTGTGCTCTGCAACAGGAGAGGCCACAACAGTGAGAGGCCTGCGTACCACAAAAAAAAAAAAAAAGAAAAGAAATTTACAGTTGTTTACATTATATTTCAACACTGTATTTGGACTTCTTATGCAGAATTCCTAGATGTAAACTATTATTATTTTAGTGGCTTATCAATTTATTGGCAGGATTCACCACCAGAGAACAGTGAGTGTTCTAGTGGCTTTCTTTAAATCATCCCACTACTTTAGCCTGAATGTATTTATCATCAGTAAATCTTGTTGCCTGTAACTTTAAAACATTTAGCATCCCATTCCACTTAATTTGCAACCCTGTTTTTATTGCAGTTTGTCTTATTAACAGGGAAGACATATCCAATTATTATTGTAGTATTAATAATATTTGAAGTATTAGCTATTTCTACATAAAAAAGTCTTGTTAGTGTTCTTATTTTTTCCTTCATTCTTTATTCTTTTCTTTATTGTTTTTTTCATGTCAATCAATTTAGTTTCTTTGGGCAAAGCAAAAATTCAATATCTTTCTAAATTAAATAATTATTGAAAGTAATTTTCAAATAAATTCATACATTCAAGGGAACTATTGCTAGTACAACTTCAAAAAATCAGTATTTCAGAATAATTTGATGCTACATGACTCTACAAAATATATATATATTTTTTGTCATTAGGATTTTACCCATCCTCAGAAATGGTGTGTCACATGCCCAAGGAATGGCTCCTCAGAATTCAGATGGGAAAGAACTTCTCCTAATAAATGTAAATTCCAGCTCTATAGGGAGTCTGTTAGTCTGCTCAGGCTGCCATAACAAAATGTTATAAACTGGGTGGCTTAAACATAGCTGTATATTTGCTCACAGATCTGGAAACTAGAAGTCCAATATCAAGGTGCTGAAAGGGTGGGTTTCTCTTCAGACTTCTCTCCTTGGCTTGCAGACCTTCTAGATATGTCCTCACATGATCTTTCCTCTGTGCACACACATTCCTGGTGTCTCCTTCTCTTCTTATAAGGACACTACACTTGCTGAATTAGGACCCCACCCTTACAAACTCATCTAACCATAACTACCTCCTTGAAGGTCCTATATCCAAATAGAGTCACATTGAGGGTCAGGCTTCAACTAATGAATTTGGGGAGAACACAGTTCAGCCCATTACAGGGCTCCTCATCTATGTTTATAGATTTTAATTATTTGAAACGCCTCTCTTTGTTCTCTTAGGCAGAGATGTGATAGCTTTCTGTTATCTAGTTAATATCTTTATTAGATATCAACAAGACATCATCAAGTCTTTATTAAATTATCTTTGAATAACTAATGTGGTTTCTGGCTCCTGACAGGACCTGACACATACACCACCCTACTAATGTTGGCCTTGACCATTTGACTTGCCTTGGCAAATGTGATGGTGCCTCACCTGGTAAAGCTGTAGTTGTGTTTCTCTCTTTGAGCCTCATACAATTACTACAAGAACTTAGAGCTTTCATTTGGTAGCTGTTGGATCTTAAGTCTAGGTTCTAAAATAAAGACTTGTAGAATCCCAGCCACTGCAGCATAAAGCAGAGCTGAACAGATGAAACCAACATACATCTAGAAGAATAAATCACTGCTATTGTAAATTACTGAGATTAGGGGTGGTGTTTACTGAACATCATTTTGACAATAGTCCGCTGATAAGATCCTTTTCTACATGTTCTTCCCTGTATTTCTACAGGGTAATTCTTTGCTCCAGAAGGTAGTGTAATCACAACAAAAATATGGCAGAGCTTAAATCAGTGTCTCAAATTGTGGTTGGTAGATTATTTGGAGTGCCATTTGTTATTAATAAGCACTCAATCTAAGTTATCTATTATTATTATTGTTCTCTACTGGGACTTAGGTTACTTGTTAAATATGCAGATTACTGAGTTCCATCTACTCTTTCAAATCTCTGAGGTTGGGCCCAGAAATTTGCATTTTAACAAGGTTCATAGTTAATTCCAAATGATTTCTATAACTGATTCTCTTTCTGTGAATAATTTCTGATGCTCACATACCATTTTAGTAGATTTGGTTATTCACTTTTCTAGTGTCCAAAAACACTTAGTATTTAAAAATCAATAAGCCATTGTTCATGTTGAATGTATACCTTATTAGCCACAGTTTTTCTATGTAGGAGGTATGTTTTATTCATAATTTTTATATGTAAACCCCCCAGTGGGTTTAATAAAAGTTTGCAGAATGACACAGATGGGGAAAAGAAAGTAAATGAGAGGAATAGGGAGATAGATAATTTGGAGCTGGCCTTGAGGACAAGGGAGAGGGATGCCCTGACTGAGAGAGTCTTAAAAGGTAGCAGTTTGACAAGGATAAATCTAGCAAACTTGGTGAATTTGTCTAAGACCACATCATCTGATTAGCATTGACAAGCAGGCCTCTGACAAGTATGCCATTAGTTTCCACTGACTACAGTTGGAGAATCTGAATTGAACTATCTAAGAGAATAGATAAGAATTCAGTGAAGGCCCTCAGAGATGACATATAATTTAATTTAATTTAACATTTAATATTTTTTCAAGAAATATTTTGATCATGCTGTGTTTCATGTCTACTCTAAGAATTATGAATTCTCTCTTTCCCTCTCCATATATATATGCATATATGTGTATAAATATAAATACACACACACACACATATATATATATATATAATATATGTACATATATTTTTAAACACTGAACAAAATTTACACCTCATTTTTCATTGAATTCCCAAAAGATGGTTAAATCTTTCTACACTCTTACTCCTGGCCTCATACCTGGAATAATGATATTATCTCTCTCAACATTTACACAATGTCTTACTGTGCCCTGCCATCATAAGGCAGCTGCAAAGCATTATTCAATGTGTAAAGACGTTATTAAGTCACATCTCAGTTGTATGAAGGTGGAAGAGAATCGTGAAAGCAGAGGGCTTGACCTAAGACTTTAGCATACAGCCTTCTTCCTTTTTGATAAATAAGCTTAAACCTAAAGAGATTAATTCAACTTATTCCACTGTGGCCTGCAGCCTTGAAAGTGTACAGAAGATGCCAAAGGCTTCACAATCAGATAAAAACATGCTCTTGTTATTTTCTATAGTGGAGTAATAGAGTGGCAATGCTATTTGTAAGGAAATCCCTGACCTACTTGAGTGCTTACCTTTTTTATCCTACTGAGAGAATTATTCAGCCTACAGATATGGATACCCAGAGGCCAGCAGGAAGTTATTTGATTCTATAGCTTTATATCATGTAACAGACTTTGAAGGATTAAAAAAAATCAGGGAAGCTTCATTAGAATATTATAATTAACCCCACAGTAAAAACACTAAGAATAAAGGAAATTGGAGGATTTACAACACAAAAGTAAAAAATATGCCAAGTATGTGGGAGGATGAGGGAATCTCTTTTGGCCAAGAAATGTGGTTAGGAATTTAATTGACTGGAATGTCTTCACTCAGTGGGGATTAGGACAAAAGAAGCTAAACATACAAAAAGTATATCTTCTTAGTTTAGGCTGCTGTAACAAACTACCTTAGCCTGGGTGGCTTATAAACAATAGAAATGTATTTTTCATAGTTCTGGAGGTTGGAGTCTGTGATCAGGGTGCCAGAATGATCAGGTTTTGGTGAGAGCTCTCTTCCTGGTGCAGACTGACAACATCTTGTATCCTCCCATGGTAGAGAACAAAGACAGGAAGCAAGCTCTCTTGTGACTCTGATAAGGGCACTAATCCCCTTCATGAAGGTTCTACCCTCATGACCTCATTCAATCCTAATTACTTCCCCCAAACCCACCTCCTAATACCACCACTTTGAGGGTAGGGTTTCAATGTATGAATTTTGGAATGACACAAATATTCAGTCCACAACAGGGCCCAATAAATATGGGATGCTGATGAGAAATAAAATTTAAATAAATTATCACAAAAGACAGCTTGAGCATTTTAAATTCAAAAGATTATTTTATAAATACATACCAAACAATGTGTTCTGAATTTAACTGATAACAAGCAAGACCTTGTGGGGCCCCTGGACACAAAGGCCTTTCTGTGTCCACTGTTTCTTGATTACAGGAAATAGGCTTCATTCAGCCTCCATGACTTTCCTTGAGTTCCAAAGAGCAGGTTCAAACTGTTGCTAATTAGGGAAGGGAGGGGATGTGGAGACAAGGGAGGAACAGTCAAGACAAATAACAATGCAGCCTTGGGGCAAGGTCCTGGTTCACCCTCAAGGGGAACAAATCTTTGAGCTGTTTTGCAGATACTGAAATGCCCACCAGGTAGGGTATGCTGCCCACAAGCAAGCAGACTCAAGACCAGTTGGAACCGGAGGGTTGATGATGTTGACTTCCTCTTATCTCACCACCAATCAATCAGAAGAATATCCACGAGCTGATCACGCCCTCTTGGAACAATTACTATAGAACTTCTCACTACCCCCTCCAAGTTGGGACACAGAGTTTCTAGGGCACTAGTCCACTGTGGCCCCCTTTGCCTGGCAAAGCAATAAAGCAATTTGTTTCTACTTCACCCAAAACTCTGCCTCTGAAAATTAATTCAGTGCCAAGGTACAGAGGCAAGATTTGGCTTCATAACCAAAATAACATTTTATCCATCTTATAATTTCAGTATCAACAATCAGCTGTGGATATTCTTGTATTCAATTTTCATAAAAGAGCAATTCACTCATTTTTAGTTCTTGTCAACTTTAGAAGCTTTCTTTTCCCATTTTCTTCTCTTTCTCTCTCTTTATTTTTTTTAAATTTGAGAGTTGTTTTGACTAATAATGAAACCTACAATGTAATTTTCTTATCACATGACAATAAAAGCTACTATTTATTTTAGCACTAATAAGCTGCAATGATAATTTCCTTTCCATATGTGTTTAATTATATCTTACAAGTAGAAACCAATGTACTTTCAAACAGAATCTTAAAACCTACAAAACAACAAGCCCATCCTAATTCTTATTAAAAATACATATTTATAACCATATTTTTGTGGATCCAGGGCAATCCCTTTATTTAACCTCATCTATTATTGTGGCAATTACTAATTTTTCACCAGGTAAAACCTTATAAAACTTTTGCTAAGCTCAGGATGTTTCTACCTGTGAATTATTTAATTGCTAATTTGATCTCTTCTAAAGGAAATGAAGCATCCACACCCAATTAATCTACTGAAGTAAGCATGGGATGAATGCCTTTTTTCATAAATCAAGAGAGCATATGCTCCTCCAGTATTTCTGATGAAGGATGTAAGACTCTATAATAGAATTGGAATGCTTGGTTAATTGCCATTGCTTGCATAAGTGAGTGCCCTCATATGTCTACTTAGTTGGACAAAGCTATTTCAGTGAGTTTGCATATAAATGTTCAAGAGCTTATGCATACTTACTAATATAATTTGCACTAATTATAATGATCATTGTCTAGGTTATTGATATAATAATAATAATCCAAGGATTTGCCAAAAATTTCTTGTTGAATTCTTATGTACATTAACCCTTTATCCCTCCATTATCCAATCAATGATCCTTTCTCAATCAAGAAGGAAAGCTAAGTTTTAGAGAAGTGATACAGGATAAAGTCACACAGTGGACAAGGTCACACAGAACAGAGTTAGAAATGGCAACAAGAAGTCTAAATGAATCCAAAACTGGTGTCCTTGAGCACTTCAAATTATTTATCATAGTATCTGCCTCCTACTCTAGAACTACAGTATCTGTTTCCTTTGTTCAAAGATTTGAAAATATGCATCAAAAGGCTTTTTTTTAAACATAGTTTGAAGCAAGAAATTCTAACAACTTATTTCTCTCCTGCTTTTACAAATTATAGTAATTTTAGTGCATTGGTTGCAAATAAAGGATGGATCTGGAAGATTATTGAATTACAGGGGTCGATTACAATAAGATAAAAGATATCTCTTTTGCTAATACAAATTACTGAATTTAGGTCAAACAAAAGTAAACACCATCCTAGAAATACAAATAATCATACACATTTATTGAGAGTTAAGCACTTATTGTGCATTTCTCATTAAAATTTAAATTAAACTATATATTATAATGTACATATTGGGGTGTAAATGTTGACTTTAACTCATTCTAATAGCATTTTAACACTATACAGATTTTGGCCTTTCCCAGACATTTACATTTCCACATCTTTAAAGGCTACTCTAAAAAGAAGAAAGTAGAAAGCATAAACAAGGCACACACTTTTTCTGTTATATTTCCCACAGTTTCTATGAAGATATTTTGCACTTTGATTAGGTTCTCAAAAATATTTGTTGCAATTAATTTAAATTTTACAGTTAATGTCTTGGAAAAAATACCCACATGCATATTTTTATTTCAATCGACAAATCTATAAGAACTTGTTCTAGGACATGTACAAACATGCAGGAGTAAACAATGTGTTCTCTGCCCTCAAGGAACACTTAGTCTAACCAAAGACATCTTCTGTATTATATGCTGAAAGACAACACTCATATTCCTGTGAGTTTGAGACATAAATAATACATCTATATAAATCAGATTTTAAAAATTGCCAGCAAATTTGGTCTATTAATTTTTGAAGTTGAGAAGTATCATTTACTGCCAATATCTCTTCTCCCATTCTTATTTATTTATTTATTTATGGCTACACCATGTGGTTTGGATATCTTATTTCCCCAACCAGGGATTGAACCCAGGCCACTGCAGTGAAAGCACCAAGTCCTAACCATTGGAACACCAGGGAATTCCCTCTCTTCTCCCATTCTTTTCTATCAATGGAACCCTAATGATTTAGATGAGCACATGTTCAATAGGAATAAAAAAGTATGTTTCTTAGCTCATTTTGCATCTTGGTGGGATAAGGTAACTGGTAACTAAGATTTTGCCAACAGGATATCATCCAAGGTCTTCTGTTTAACTTTCAGAAAATACCTTTAAGGGAGTGAGGACATGTTTTTTTCCTGCTTTTCTTCTGATAGAATTCAGAAGTGACAACAGGAGTTTTATCTGCTATTATGGGTAGAGTGATCATATAACTTATTGTTCAATCTGGAATATTACAGAGTGAAAGGAGGTATTTCTAATAATTAATACAATAGGTGTAAAGTATAAATGTACTGAGAAAACCAATATATATTGTCATTCTAAACTTAGGCTTGTAAGAAGAATCCTACTAATGAGGATTGTGGAGGCACATAATATTGTAAAAGCTTACATACCTGATACCCTGAAACCTCAATACAAGATTTTAATTATCTTGTAGGCATCTCTTCTGTGAAAGCATAGAACATTTCAATCTTTTTAGAACTCTTATTTGATAGTTTCTGTCACATGTGACAGACTGTAATCTTAACTAGGACAGTATTTGAAATAAGTACTTTGTGCTACTTAAGAGAGAATCTAAAATATTTTCATTGTCTTTGGTCAAGAAGAGGGTCAGTGAAGATATTACTGTAGTTTGGAGAGCTGGGAACATTTTTTTTAAGTTTTGGCAAAGTATTTGGTTAAATTGTCCACAACTGTTTCAATAAAATTAAGCTAAATTATGCTACAAAAACAAAAACACCAAAATCTCAGTGGCTCAACACAGTAAACATTTATCAATGTATCAGAGTTCACATGTGGTTCTAAGCAGCTGTTATCCACATTTCACACTACATAAATTTGGATGTAATTTCATCTAAACTCAATGTAGGAAAGGAGACATGAATATTATTCAATGGCTCTTCTACCTATAGGTGACTTAAACCAAACCCACTTAATTTTCAGTGAAAATAGAAAATCACGTGACTATGTTTAATTTCTGAGGGTGGGTTATGCAATCATTCAGTATAAACTGGAAAGGAAAGATACCATAAATATTGGTAAACACTAGTGAATTCTGCTATATCTGTTAGCAAACAAAGCTAGAACACTGAGGCAAATGTTAGGAAAAATTCAGAAAGCTGGAATTTGCTATTTTCTTCTTTCATTTTAAAAGTAAATTCTCATAAGAGAGAGAGATAAAATTAGGCTAAGATGTATCAGTGAGCAGAAATAAATGGAAACAAATTTAGATTTTCTAAAGAAGGTATTCTTACATTTTACAGTACAGATTTATTCCCATAATTTGGAGTCTTAAAGGGATGTGAAAGAAAGAAAGAAAGAAAGAAAGAAAGAAAGAAAGAAAGGAAGGAAGGAAGGAAGGAAGGAAGGAAGGAAGGAAGGGGGAAGGAAGGAAAAGGAAGGAAGGGAGGAAGGAAGGAAGGAAGAATGAAAGAAAGAAAGTAAGAAAGAAAGAAAGAAGAAAGAAAGAAAGAAAGCCAAAAACCTGAGGTCAGAAAGAGACATTAACCTTCTCACTCAAACATGCATTGAGTTAGGGGAAGCAGTTATCCTAAGGTAGAGGCCAGTGAGTTATAGACTTGAATTTCCATGCCTGTGACCATGACAAGAGAAGAACTTTGACTTTAGTTATATTTATACATGGAATTGATCAAAAGCCAACTAGACAAGCTTCCTGACATGTTGGAGATGAAATTCTAATAGGAGATACACAGAATAAACTATAAGTAAATTGCATAATATTTTTGAAGACAAGTACTTTGGGAAATAAAACTGAAAATGTGGTCTATGATAAGGGATATTAGTAGCAATGAAGTACAGGTAAATTTTAAGATAGATTGAAAAAATTAGACATCTATAACAAGTTGGAATTTGAGAAAAGACTAAAAGCAAACAATGGATAAAACTTCTAAACATCTGGGAGGAGGATATCATGGCATTGTGTAGCAGCCAATGTAAAAGTAGACCCACCATGTCCAGTAAGTATTACGAAACAGAGGACAGTGTGACTGGAAGTGTTGGCTGCTCTTGAGATCTGAGAGCAAATACTGAGGTATATCATGCAGCAGCTTGTGGGTCTTTGTAAGGACTTTGATTTTTCCCTCAATGAAATGGGAGGTTACTGGTGAGTTTTGAGCAAAGGAGGTGCATGACCTGATTTGTCTTTTAAGAGAATTGCTCTGGCTTGAGTCATGATTTAGACTATATACAGTCAAGGAAAGTAGCAATGGAAATAGAGTGTTTTTACATTAATCAAGGAAATAAATGATGAATTGGTAGCATTGAAAGTAGAAAAAAAAAAAACCAAAAAACTGACCCTGAATATATTTTGAGGGTAAAGTCTTCCCTGATGGTTTTCACATGAAAGAATGAGAAGATTTGAGTATAAGCCCATACTCCATATTTTTGTCTGGAGTAATTCAAAGGTTGATTTAGCATTCACTTAGATGAAAAAGGTCACAGGTAAATATCTGGGGGCTAGAGTATAGGTAGGGAAGAAGAAATTTTATTTTCATATGGATAGGCTATGTTTCAGAAGTCTACTAGATGTCTAGGTGGATGAGTTAACTAAGTCATTGGATATACTAATCTAGTTTGAGGAGAGAGAACAGACTAAAGATATGTATTTGGTACATCACTTTGGCAAAGCAATGATACTAAAGGTCTTGAGATGATCAAAGCAAGAGAGAGTTACTATAGATGAAAAGTAAGAAAGGAGGAAAAAAATAATTAGTCTCAGAACACTACAATATTAAAATATAAGGGAGAAGAGATAGAAGCTGAAAAAGAAACTGTGATAAAATGAACAATGGAAGTAGGAGGAAAACCATTAAATCATGGTATCCTAGATGTGAAGTGAAGAAAGTATTGTCAAAAACGGAGTACCTGAGTTCTGAGGGAATAGTCCCCAAAGATTGTCCTTACTTCTGACACCCAATGTAAGTTTACGGGGTTCCCCAAACTACCCTCAAATACAATCATTCACTAGAAAGATTCACAGAACTCACTGAATTACACTCACAGTCATGAATTATTACAGGGAAGTTATACAATAAAGTTATCCAAGAGAAGAAATGCCATGGGCAGAGTCTGGAAGGATTCCAAATATGAAATTTCCATTGTCCTCAGGACAGATTATTCTCCTACTGTTGATGTCTGACAATCTGCATAGAGTATTTCCAACTGAGAAAGCTCATCAAGCTTCAGTGTCCAAGACTTTTTATTGGGGAATCATTGTAGTAGTAGGATTGATTGATTTTCCACATGATAGAACTCAGTCTCCCATCTCTGGTTCCCTGGAGATTGAGCTGATATCATGGGCCCACCATGAATCACCTTGTTAACATAAATTATCAGGTGTGGTCCCAGAGGCCCATCAAGAATAACAAAAACATTCTTATCAGTCATGAAATTCCAAGGCTTTAAAGACTATTTCCCAGAGGCAAGGGACAAAGATCAGACATCTCTTTGGGCAAGGTCAAATTCTTTTCTACACATGGAGTGAGTGATTATATCATATGCTGCTGAAAGGTCACATAATTATTGAAGAAATACAACATTTTTATATGTTGATGGTAATGATCCTCTAGGAAGTAAATGTTGACAATGTATAAGGAAGAGGGAAGAATCTCTGGAGCAAAGTTTTTAGGTATATAAGATTAGATGGGATCCAACCTCCATGAAGAAAGACTGGCTATATGATGGTTTACTCAAGTTAAGGTAAAAGACTTGGTATGTGGGTGCAAATACTGGAAAATGGTTTGATGTGGTATAAGTCTGTAGAAATTCTTTTCAGATTACTATAATATTTTTCACTGACATATGAAGCAAAATCATTAGATAAGTGTGAGGATGGGAGAGGAGGTATTGACCATGTAAAAAGAAAGCAGAAAGTATGGAAAAGACTCCTAGGAGTATAGAAGAATTAATGGATTAAAGTATGGTATGATTTCCTTCAACAATAAGCATTCACTTGAAGTTAGTTGTCATACATTTAAATGCTTCTGTCTACTGTGGTTTTTGGGGTTACCTCCAGCCGAACTGAGACACATGATGCAGGTGCAAAATAGACAGAGTGGGATATACAAGGACTGTGATTTTGTCAAGTGTACAAGTGTTTCATCGTTTGGCTCACTCTTTCTCTCCCACCCAGATTTATCATTTACATTTCATACACTTACTTCGCATCCCGGTAGGTTGAGCCCTATAAATGTCATCACAAGGGCACTCTTTGCAATTGACTTCAAATTGAGGCTCAACCAATGAAAGGCTCTGAGAGGAGACTGGAGAGTAGGAGAAAAAATAATTCAGAATATTTATTTCTATGCTCTCTCCCCTCTGGAAGGTCTTTTTCTAACAGGAGCAGTGTCTCTGTCATTGTTATAGTTCTCAGTGGAACAGCCATGCTATTTGATCTTGTTGCTTCAGTCTCAAGACTGTCAATGCCTTTCCACAATTGGCAGGCCCTGGCTGCTTCACCATCCACAGCTGGTTCCATTAGTACTCCTGACACCTTCATAAATATTCCCTCCATGGAAAATCTTGAACTATATGAGTGGGAGTCTGTTTCTGTCAGTGTACTAGTACTTCACATGAGTATGACAAACTAAAGTCCTTTAGGGTTTATTCAAAGATGGGATTATAATAATTGATCATGGAATATATTAAGTGAATATTTGTTATACCTCTATTATGATTGCAGATTTTGAATCAGAAAGGAATTTTTGAGACAAGATCTTCGTATGCTTTTAACTTGACCTCAACTCTATACAAATGAGGCAATTAAGATCCAGATTGCTTTGTTTCTTAGTTTTTTTGGTTTTGTTTTTGTTGATTTTTCATTTGACAAAGGTCTCAGACAAGGCAAATGACAGAAATAGGACTAAAACTAGTGTCTTTTGATTCTTAGTTCAAGGTGTATGGGTAATGTGTCTGTGTTTAAGAATCCCTTGCTTCCTCATAAACAACAGAGATATATTGCATTAGTTATAGCTGTAGAGTAATCCAATATTCATGCCAAGTGACCATTAGGTGATAAAGAGGAGTTCAGGGTTAATTCAGTTTACTTGGGGCCCTTTTTAAACAGTAGATTTACACTCAATATATTCACAGTATTTGTGCATGTGTTTTTTCATTTCTGTGCAAATGGGTCAACACATTCTCAAGGTTGCTGAATTTATACCTAAATCTTAGAGATAAAAAAATTGAAGGCACATATAAAGTCTCGTAAGTTCATAAATCATTTTTGACATCTTGACTACTAAAACACTGCTTCAAAATTTCAATCCATACCTCTACATTTTTTCATTTAAATTCCTTTGTCTACTATTAAGAACTTAATAAAAGCAGACTCCTCCTATGATGTTTGCTACACCAAAAACATATATTTTAAACTGAGTTACTATAGTTGTAAATTGAGGTTTTTAAAAAATTTTTTAAATTTTTAATTTAAACACCTTAGGGACTGAGCTACCTTTACAGCATATTTTTATTGAATGTTTATTTTTCTTTCTCTTCATGTTTCATGTGACATATTGAATTGTCAAAGCAAGGGATTTTATGTATAGAATGCTTATTTATGTCAGATAAAAGGGAGTATTCAAACAGACAAAAGAAATAAATATTGCCTGATGAAGTCTAACTACCAACTACGTCTCATTTAGTGGTCACGCCATGTCCTACAAAAATAAAAATGATTGTATAAGCTAGTTTATATATTACTGTACTGCTTCTATCCATTGCTGCTGAACTATGCAAAGGACTGAAATAAATGTACATTAGTGGAACACAAAATGTAAATGAACCTAATTTGAAACTAGGAGAAACAAAATTGTAGAGAGTTAATTGCTTTGTTTGTGTAGGGTGATTGGAATAGGACTTCTCTCTCAAAGCCACACCATAGCTTGGAACTTTTATATGCTTTTTTAAAATCTGTACACTGGAGTTTTAATAGAAGGAGTAGAGTGATCTGGGTGCTTTTAAGGACATTCTGACTTGCTGATTAAACACCATAGACTCAAAATATGGATATCATCTTGATGAATTCACCATACTCTGTGGTTTGGACTTAAATTTTCAGGCACTATGTCATCTCTTCATTTATTCAGAGTTAATAAGACCTAAGGAAAATGAAAGAGTAACTATCTCTATAAGAGTTTGAGTTTGGAAAAAAAAAAAGGTGTATTGTTATAGGTTGAATTGTATCCCCTCAAGTTCATATGTTGAAGCCCTAACTCCCAATACCTCAGAATATGACTGAATTTGGAGATAGTCTTTAATGAGGTGATTAATTTGGAGTGAGGTCATTAGGACGGGGCCCTAATCTAATAGCACTGGTTTTCTTATAAGGAGAAGAGACTTCAGGGTGCTTGCGCATAGAGAAAGTTCATGTGAGGACACAGAGAGAAAATGGCCACCTGCAAACCAAGAAGAGAGACTTCAGAAGAAACCAAACCTGCTGACATCTTGAGCTTCTAGCCTTCAGACAGTGAGAAAATAAATTTCTGATGTTTAAGCCACCCAGTCTGTGGTACTTTGTTATGGCAATACTAACAAACTAATATATGTATTAATTATTACAAAATAAGATATATAAATATGAAATGGGCCAGATACTATATCATGTGACCAGTACTTTTCTCCATAAAAGAAACTTACACAGGCAGAAAGCAATAAGTGGAAAACAGACTCCTAGTTATGTAATTAAATAATTAAGATTTTCACACCAGGAGAGCCCAGTTTGGGACTCACAAATCCAGGTCCAGTAATGCAAACCAGTAATAATCTCTGGATAAATGAAAATATTAAAGATCTTAGAATAGATTTTCTTACTAAATGTAGTAAAATAACTGAACTATCACCTTAATATTGTTTTGGTTTTTCATCTAGTGTGTATTTTTTTGTGGACTTGAGTTTGAATGTGTATGAAAATGGGCTATGGTAGATTTCCTAATACTTGTTTTTGTGTGTGGTACATGGGCCTCTCACTGTTTTGGCCTCTCCCATTGCATAGCACAGGCTCCGGATGTGCAGGCCCAGCGGCCATGGCTCACGGGCCCAGCTGCTCCGTGGCATGTGGGACCTTTCCGGACCGGGGCACGAACCCATGTTCCCTGCATCGGCAGGTAGACTCTCAACCACTGCGCCACCAGGGAAGCCCAATGTGGGCCTTTTTTAATTTTCCTGATCTTTCATCCGAAACATGTAAATTCATCCTCAGATGATTCTAATATGATTCATTTCTTTTTTAATTAGACACAAAAATCAGGAAAATATTAATAACAAATTTAAATGAGACATATGTCTTTTTACAAGAAAGGATTCCTTTACTAGGAATTTCCATACACATTTCACTGTTCCTAATTATATCACACGATGACACCTGGCTGCAAGATGTGCAGACCTTTTACAAGAAGGAGGTAAGAGGAAGATGGCTGTTGAGGGCTTTAGACAGCCATTGGACAGACTGAGTCAGCCCATCCATGAAATACATAGCCTATACAAACCAGTCTTGATGATTCTAACCTCCCATTCATGTCTCTCTGGATGCAGCTCATTTACATCCAAAAGTGGCTTTCTTTTATTCTTTATTTCTGATAAACTCTCCCTCTCCAACTCTTAGGACTGATCTTTTCTATCTTTAGATATGTGAATATATTCAGTTAGATTTAAGGAAGAAGTCATTCTGCTTTGTGAAATTTGAGTTCTTTACTGCTACAGAGACTCTTCATGTGTTGAGTTAGGCTACCTGTCATAAGGTTTCTTAATTATGAAGCCTGCCTATACACTGTGAGGTGTGTAAGATATTACCTACCTGGGATATAACAAGTTAGCCTGACACAATTTTACAGATACTGCAGAATATACATAACTCCTGGGTTAGAGATTAAGGACAGTTTACTTTGAACAACAAAAGCAGTAGCCCAAATATCAGGACTTTTTTTATCCACTGGTTCCTCAACCAATTTCTAATTTCCACAGGGTGACACAAGATGGCCAAGAGACAACTGCACATTCCATGTTTTTTTTAGAGGAAAAGGATGTTGAGTTTAGGGCTCTGTAATATTTCAAAATGGTCAGTGAATATGCCTGCCTTTTGCTCTGGAGGAACTCACTATACATTTGAAGGTTATTTGTAATATAAACATCTACAAAAATATTGTCCAAAGGGAAGTTAGAGCCATACTCACAAGACTTTCAGAAATATAGGAGAACTGTGAGAAAATGTGTCCCAATATACAAGATGACTCCCTCAGAACTAGACATTTAAAAGTAGTTGCTGGGAAGTGAGAATCAATGAAGAGAAAAAAACTCCTACAATATCAGGGGCCCAGTTAAATTAAATATATATATTTTTATATTGAAATATAGTTATTTCTAATATTATTTTGTTTTAGGTGTACAGCATAGTGATTCAATATTTTTATAGATTATACTCTATTTAAAGTTAATACAAAGTAATGGCTGTACTTCCCTGTGCTGTACAATATATCCTTATTGCTTATCCATTTAATACATAGTAGTTTGTATTTCTTAATCCCATACTCTTATTTTGCCTGCTAGTTCATTCTCTATATCTGTTAATCTATTTCTGTTTTGCTATATACATTAGTTTTATATTTTAGAAGCCACATATAACTGATTATATATAGTATTTGTCTTTCTCTGTCTGACTTATTTCACTAAGCATAATATTCTCTAGGTCCATTCACATTGTTGCAAATGGCAGAATTTCTTTCTTTTATATCACTGAGTAATAATCTACTGTGTGTGTGTATATAAGTGTACAAGTGTTCCCTTTTCTCCACATCCTCACTGACATTTGTTATCTGTGGTCTTTTTGATGGTAACCATTCTGACAGGTGTGAGGTGATATCTCATTGAGGTTTGGAGTTGCATTTCTCTGATGATTAGAAATGTTGAGCATCTTTTCATTTGCTTGTAGTCCATCTGTAGGTCTTCTTTGGAAAAATGTCTGTTCAGGTCTTCTGTCCACTCTAAAATCTGGTTGTTTGTGGGGTTTTTTTTGTTTTGTTTTTTGATATTATGTTGTATGAGCTGTTTATATATTTTGGATATTAACCTCTTATTGACCATATCATTTGCAAATATTTCCCCCCATTCAGAAGATTGTCTTTTTGTTTTGTCAATGGTTTCCTTTGCTGTGTAAAAGATTTAAAGTTTAATTTGGTTGCATTTGTTTATTTTTGCTTTTATTTCTTTTGTCATAAGAGACAGATTCCCCAAAATATAGCTATAATTTATGTCAAAGATTGTTCTACCTATGTTCTCTTCTAGGGCTTTTATGGTTTCAGGGGTTACATTTAGGTATGTAATCCATTTTGAGTTTATTTTTGTATATGGTATGAGGAAATGTTGTAATCTCATTCTTTTACATGTAGACAAAAAGTAATATTTCATTGTGTGTGTGTGTGTGTGTGTATATATATATATATATATATATATATATTTACCAGCACCACTTGTTGAAGAGACTGTCTTTTATCCATTGTTTATTCTTGCTTCCTTTGTCATAGAGTAATTATCCATAGGTATGTGGGTTTATTTCTGGGCTCTCTGTTCTGTTCCATTAATTTGTGTCTTTTTTTGTATCAGTACCATACTGTTTTGATTACTGTAGCTTTATGTTATAGTCTGAAGTCAGAGAGCATGATACCTCCACTTTATTCTTTTTCTCAAGACTGCTTTGGCCATTCAGGTCCTTTTGTGGTTCCATTAATGTTTATGAGTATAAGAGCAGAAGGAATGTATCTCTTCAGTAAAGAAAAGGGAACTAACAAAATTTACAAAATGTCTAAGGACAATCATTTATTTTCCATAACTTCTATCTTTAATTTAATGTACAAATACATTATCTTGTACATAGAATAATTTGCATCTACTATCTTACAGTTCAATAAAATAAGAAGTTAAATGAAATGCTACAAAATAGCTAGATGGAATCAGCATTATATAACAGAAACTAACATTTACTTACTATATTAACTGTGAATAAAAATATTTAAATACAAGAACATAACTTTATTTAAAATTGTAAAAGCAAATTAACACATGTTACTTTAATAAATATACCTCAAACACTTTCTTTGAAGGAAGGCTTTTTCAATTAACTTACATTTTTGAATGATGGTTCAATTTATGAAGCAAAACTTCTTGAGGAAAAAGGTCAGGTCTGCACATAAGATGGATAGATTTGGGTCTTCTCACTACACTATTTACTCAGGATTGTACAATTGACCATCAAGAGCTGTGGAGGGTCTGGACATTTTCCTTGCCTGCAAAATAAAAGAATTAGGCTGTAGCACTTTCATAGTTGCTGGCAAAAGACAAGAGACTCCTGGCTCTGAGACAAAGGACTCTGTTAGTCACGACATAACAGACACCATGAGGTTCATGTTAGTATTAGTTTCTCATGCCCCACGTGAAGGAAAGGAGTAACTCAGCAGTCTCAGGTTGTTCAAACCCTGCACATTCCCACAAAAAAAGCTATTCGCAGGATCTTTGGCTGACTGCTGGGAACTAAACTGTTGGAGTGGTCTGATGAATACCTTTGTACATTTGAGGCTTTGACCCAAGCTGTTCTAGTCTGCCCAGATAGTTTATGCTTTACAATATGATTTACAGTGAGCATCTGCTTTTTCTCGAAGGGTCTAGAGCTTGAGGCAGTCACCTAAGCACTGTACACCCCAATGAGTATCCCCCAGTTTAAAATCTGCACATCCAAGCTCAGGTGAGCATCTTTGGTTGGCAGTACTTTGTATGTGTCCTTTTCTTACTCATTATTGATGGCGGACTAAGTGTGTTCTCTGCACCTCCACTGGGAGGGGAGGGCCTGGCTTCCTCCAGGCTTTGGCCCCTATTCCGTTTCCTTTTGCTGATTCTACTCTGCATCCTTTAATTGTAGTAGACTATAACCATCCATATAAGAACTTCTAAGTCCTGTGAGTCCTTCTAACAAATCATCGAGGCCAAGGATAGTCTTAATGACCACTGACACATACGTCAAACCCCATAGCTACAATGCAGAGTGGCCCAGGTCATGCTGTCATACAGTGAATCTGTGTAACAGCTGAGGAGCACTACGTTTAAGAGACTGAAATCTTTTAAAGAGCTAAAGCAATTCTGCCTAATCATTGCCATGGAAGTATAAACTGTCTTTATTACCTTGTTTGGGAAACAAATTTGTCCTCTGTCCTTGAGGGAGGCACTATTTCTATCTTTCACAGCTGCTTGCTATTCAAATAACGTTTTAAAAGATCATATTTAAAAACATAGTTTAAGTTATGTTGTTATGTTAAAATTTTCATACCACCCAAAACAATCTACAGAGTCAATGCAATACCTATCAAAATTTCAATGACATTTTTCATTGAAACCATAAAACTCCTAGAAGAAAACATAAGCAATAAGCTCCTTGACGTTGGTCTTGGAAATTTTTTTTTTAAATCTACCCCCAAAAGCAAAGCAACAAAAACAAAAATAAGAAAGTGGGACTACATCAAACTAAAATGCTTCTGCACAACAAAAGAAACCATCAACAAAATAAAAAGGCAAATTACTGAATGGGAAAGAGTATTTGCAAACCACGTATCTGATAAGTGGTTAATATCCAGAATATATATAGAACTCAAACAACTTGTGAAATAAAATTCATATTTTATGTAAAGACAAGAAAAATTTAAACATAAAAATTTTTCTCTGCCCTTTGGCCTCCTCTCTCCCTGTCACTGTGCATTCTGTATCTGCATTATGCATCAACCAAATCTCCCCCATCCGAAGAAACACATGCTCAACCATAAAAAGCAACATTCTCCTAGGCCAATAAGACAACTCATTAAAAGATAACATTCCCTCTTCATTTTGTAAGGGGTCACAATGACCCACATCATCGTACTTGCAAATCTGGATTTTGTAAACTGTCAATAATACATCATTTAGAGTACAGCCTTCTGTCTCAAAAACCTATATAACTGTGTTTTGACCTTTGTTGGGTGGAACAGTTCTCAGAGCTTTCTGAGGGGCTGTTCCTGGATTATAATCCGCAATTTGGCTCAAATAAAATTTTCCATTTCTTAGATCAACCAATTAACATTTTGCTGACAAACTTAATAAAAAAAAAGAAAAGAAAAGAAAAGAAAAAACCCAAAAAACAATTCAGTTAAAAATGGGCAGAGGATCTGAACAGACATTTTTGCCAAAGAAGGCAAACAGATTGCCAATAGACATATGAAAAGATGCTTAATATCACTAACTATCAGGTAAATGCAAATCAAAATCACAGTGATATACCTCCTCAAACCTTTTAGAATGGCTGCCATCAATAAGACAAGGGATAACAAGTGTTGGCATGGATGTGGCCAAAAAGGGAACTCTTGTGCACTGTTGGTGAAAATGTAAATTGGTATACCCACTATAGGTGAAATGGGTTAAGGGGTCAAAAGGTGCAAACTTCCAGTTTTAAAATAAATAAGTCATGGTGATCCAATATACAGCACAATGGCTATATATATACATATATATATATATATATATATGTTTTTTTCTAAAGGGATAGTCCAGAAAAAATAAAAGCTGTTATTATTTGTGACAAACACACTGGAAAGTGACCATAATTCCTGCCACTTGAACTGTGACTCTCTTCTCACCAATATAATGTGGCAAAGTTGATAGAATGCCACTCTTTAGATTTGGCTGCAATATAAGCCATACACATGTTATGTACACATGTTATGCATTAGGTTATACATTGTATGTTATATATTAAATTATAATTTATATATATTAAATTATATATTTAATATATATTTTTATATATATTTAATATATTTATATATATTAATTTAATTATTAAATTTAATTATTTTATTAATTTAATTATTTTAATTTAATTTAATAATTTAATAATTTAATTTTTAATTTAATAATTAATTTAATAATTAATTATTAAAATTTAATTTAAAAATTAATTTAATAATTTAATTTTATTAATTTAATTATTAAATTAATATATTAATTTATATATATTAAATTATATATATTAAAATATATATTAAATATATATATTAAATTATAATTTATAATTAAATTATAATATAATTATGCTATATATTATACATGTCTGTTGTGTATTACACATTCCATATGCTATATATCATTATATTATACATTATGTTATATGCTATATGATACATGATATATTATGTATATGACTCCATCTTGATAATATGCAGCAGAGAAAAACTTTCCTGCTGACCTTGAAGAAGCAAATAGCGATGTTGTGGGTGATGGAGAAGAACATGTAACAAGTAATTCTTGATGTCCACTAGGTCATGAGGAGAGCCTCTACCCAAATCCAATAAGGTTCTGGGGCCCTCATTCATACAGCTACAGGAAAATGAAATCTGACAGCATCCTGAATAAACTGTGAAGTAGATTCTTCCCCAGCTGAACCTCCAGGAAAGCAGCTTGACCAATACCTTGATAGCAGATTTGTGAAACTCTGAGCAGAGGACTCAATTAATCTGTGCCTGAACTTCTGACACACAGAAAATTAGTGATAATAAATGTATGCTCTTTTAACCTGCAAAATCTATGGAAATTTGTTATGCAGAAAAAGAGATAACTAATGCAATGCCTTTGTCATTAGTGATGCAGAAGCACAAGAGACCCATGAAGAAACATCTCCTAATATTGTACTGAGGTGCTGTCAACTATACATCTTATGAATTAAATAACTTTCCTAATTAAATAACAAACCATCAAATTCAACCAGACAATTGAAAAGAGGCCCTGAAGAGTACAGTTATTTCTGCCATTTTCTTTTTTTCCACACAAATGTTGAAACATTTCTTTTTGCAAGTGTTAAGATAGTATGTAATATACAAATGGATGAAACATGGATAATGCCTTAAAAAGTTTACATAATCTAGTAGCACAGGTAAAATACTGACGTGCAATCCAATTGTCACATCCTTTGTTGGGAAACAATCTCAGCCCCATGAGCAGCTAAATGTGACCCCCACACACACCCTGACACATATACAATTGTATAATGTATCCAATTGAAACTTCAGAAAATGTAGTGTACTGAGTACACATAAAGAGAAAAATCTCATTTTTTCTTAGCATTGAAATTTCCAACTACTCTTCCACTCCATCCCCAGAATAAAAGAATATGTTGCAGGTAATATCACCCTTGAGATACTTAGGACACAATGCATAATCAATTGAAAGCTTTCCTAGAATACTCGGTTTTGCCAGTAACTAGACAACTTTTGTTTTGCTGCAAGGCATGTGCAATAAAAGATAGCACTGAATTATTTAGGAAGGAAGAGCAAACTTTAGATGCTATTTGTGGACAGGGAAAGGGAAAGATAGAAGGTAATGTAGTGATGTAGCTGGTGGCCAGAGAATATCTCTTGAGAAAGGAACAGAGATTATTTATCTATGTATCTAATTAAACACCTATCATTTATATTGTGTTGTCATATGGTATACAAGGAAAATAATTTTCCATGAATTCCTTGATATTTCAATAGAATCTCTAATTCTGGGTATGATGTTTTTTAGATTGTTTTTTGGTCATCTAATCTTAGCAAGAATAGATTACTTGCAAAGGGTTACTTTCACAAGGTTACTGCAGAGTGAAAAAAACAAGGATTCCACTGGGAGCTCAGTTACATGTGAAATGCAATTTTAATGTACTTTTAAATTTACGTGTCAGTCTCTTATCAGATAAACCAAGAACTTCCTTAGAATTCTTTAAGATAATATGTATGTATGTTATTCATATCTGTATGTGCTGTACTTGACACAGCACCCTGTACCATGGCAGGTATATACAAGGGTTGTCGTTATTTTATTTTAAATAAATAGATAGATAAGAACTTTACAGTCAACCTCCAATAGAGGTATTGTGGCCATAGGCTAAATGAAAACTAGTTGTTTTCCTTTACATACATTGACTTCCTTGGCTTTTCTTTTGTTTTTCTAAATCTTGTTAATTAATATTTAATACATTATCACTCTATATTCAGAATTACTAATTTGTGCCAGGCACTATGCTAAGTGCTTTATATTCATAATACCATGCTTTATTAAGAATAACTAATTTGGCAAAGAACAAGGACAGATCAGGTTCCTGAAAACTTGCCAAATGTTATAATGTTGTTTTGATTCATTTAAAACAAGTATATTATCATGTGGCAGAAAGTAATATAATTAATAGCATAGTGAATTGTAAATGGTATCAATACTAAAATACAAGTCAACTAAATGTATTTGAGAAATTAAATTACCTGTCAGTGATTTTATTGAAATAATTTTTAAATTTTAAAAACAATAATAACATAAAATATAATTTTTCAGAACATTATCACAAATTTAATATTTTACTTTGCTTATATTTGCAACCAAAATAGAATCATACTCTAACTACTTAGGTGAAAGCAGTGTTTGCTCTCAAAGAAACAGCAAGACAATGTATACGTCTGCATCAAGATTCCAGCATGTTATGTTCTCTTGTAGGGATGCAAAATCTAGAGTCTTCATTATAGCCATGATATAAAACTACAAAAAGATTTATTTTACTTGGGGATTTTTGAGTAACATCTTATCAAAATCTGAGTGTATTAGGCATTATGGTTTGAGGTTTTAAAAAATTGAGTGAACAATGTCTAAACATTATATGCATGAATTATATGTTATATCATACATTATAAAAATATGTTATGTAATAAATTATACATTAGATTGTATGCTGTATTATAAATTATACATAACTATACAAATGTGAATTATATATTTATTTTTCATTGTTAGTGCAAAATACTGATCACAAATAATTATCACTTCTGTATAACATAAATCCATGTAAGATATCTGCAACAAGATTTCAAGCAACAAAACACATTAATTATATTTTTAGAAATTTAAGATTTTTAAATTGAAGAGTTTATATTATGTAAATAATTTATAATAGAGCAGACACATAAACTAGAAAAAATTGTAAAAACAAAGAACAGGATATTTGTTAATCATTGTGTTAGTCACAACACTTTGTCGCAAGTTACCAAAACCCACTAAAACCATCTTGGGTAAGAAATGGAAAGAAAATGGGAGTTAAGTCTAGTGGAAACACCAGAACAACTCCAGGAATCTCAAGGAAAAGATGTTCGTACTAGAAAACACATAGAAAATTGTAACATACTTTTCTTGAGGTTCCTGGAGTTGTTTGTCTCAGCTGCTATCCATTGCAGAAATTTGAAGTCTGGTTAAGTGATCCACTGAAAAAAAATCAACTGCAGCAAAAGGAACTTAAAAAATTTAGTAAAACAGCCAACGGGATTGTTCCACTGGGTGTATCAAGTTTCTGTGTATGCTTTTGCTTTTTATGTCTCTACTTATATCTGCCATATAGATAATAGAAACATTACAGAATTTACTTTTTTCTGTTTAGATACATGAGCATAATAAATAAACAATTCAGTTTCTCTTTTGAGAAACACAAAATTGGGAGTTAAGAGTGTTCTTAGGTAGATTAACTGAAATGTTTTGAAAAACTTCAGTAAGAACTAAAATTTACTAACCAGGAAAATTTTTGACAAAAATGTTTAAAATCTCTTTTGGTTTAGTTAATTACCTTTTAGAAGATAGCCTTTACAATTGATATAGTTTTAAAGATAATGGAAAAGTGAAGTTAACTACATAAAACTCCTCATTATACAATTGAAGAAACTGAAACTCATAGAAATAAAATGGTTTTTATCCTGGTCATCCAGCTAGTTAATAAGAGATCATCAACATGGTATATATTTGGTATGAGGGGAAAAATCTATATGTAATATAGGTTTATGTATTTTTATTTATACGTGCATATGTACGTATATACACTCATATCTTCATTTTTAGCATTTTCTTTATATTTCAATATTTACACATATTGGCATCTATACAGGGCTAATATGTTTTAAATGTTCAATTTGAAGAACATTTCAATATGTTTACTATTTTCTACCCCTCCAAATTTACGTCATTTATTCTTTCTGGTCTGTCTCTATCTATCCATCTAGCTATCTATCCATTTACCTATCAATCTATGTATTCTTCCATCATATTATGCAAATTATAAGAGATGTAATGCAATCATATAGATGAAAATTAGAAAAACATAAATATGAGTTGAGAGAATTAACTTATTCAATTACTTTAAAACTATGTTTTATGAGATAAATCTAGACAGTAATATATTTCTAAGAACTGTGCTAAGATCTCTTAAGATATTATAGTAGTTTCCCATTACATTGATTTCAAATTATTTGACTTGTACTTGAACATCTGCAGCTTTATCTCATGATCCACAAAATATATAGAATGTATGCATTTCCATTTTTTGGTTTCCCATGTGTTTAATAGTATCTTTCTTTAAAGTATTTTATATTTTTTTAGGATGAAATAAGCTCTCTACTTTTATAATTTGGAATTTTGTGAAGTTTATATTCACTCTATATTTTTCTAGTTTTATAGTCAATAGTTTCCTTCAATTTTTTTTATTAGAAAAATGTATTATCACTTTTGTATTTTCATAGGTAGCAGTTTTATCTTGGAATGAACATCTGTTCTACTCATCTATACCTGCTTAAGAGATTGCCCAAAACTTAGTGATTTAAAACAACTATTTTACTTTAGTTTGGATTTTGGTGAGTCAGGAATTCAGGCAAAGCTCAGAGGAGGGATTCTTCTGCTCCACATGGCATTGGGATCACTGTGTTACATGACTGAAGACTGAGCTGCTCTCTCAGCTTTAAGACATTCATACCCTTGCCTCGTTCTTTGCAGAGATGGAAGGTAGGTGGTATCAGTCAGGTGCTTCTTCCTCTTAGGCCTCAGGGCTTCTCAAAGGGTCTCTCCAGCAGGTCTATTGGGATGTTAAATGATGGCTCAGATATCCAAGAGCAGGTGCTTTAAGAGCAAGAAGTAAGAATAGCCAATCTCTTGAGATCTGGGCTTAGAAACTAACAGAGCATAACTTTCACTGGTCAAGAAGTCACAGAGTCCAGATGCAAGGGGAAAGGACATGGACTTCACTTCTCATAGGAGACATAGCAAAGAATTTGTGACATCTTTTAAAATACCAGTGTCAGAATTGAATGCCAGTTAGCATCTTCAATGGCTAACTAGCTTTTGACTTTCAGCCTTGGATTGATAGCTGGAGGAATTGTTTTTAACAACTAAAGATCTCCTATGAATTTATGTCAATTTTATTTTCAATCTTGCTAAATAAAATAACTCTTTGAATTTACCTTTTTATTAAGGTGAAATTTAGCAATAGCTAATATTAGGATAGGTGATGTAAAGAAATAAAGTATCCCTGCCCAGTAAGTTAAGTAAAAGGTTGCCTTATTCAGATGAATATTTATCCTATCAATGTAGAAACAATAAACAACTAATTTGTAAAAACACAAAAAACAAAACCAACAAATAAAACAAACTTAATTTTTCAGATTTTTGTTTCTTAATCCATGAAAAGAATATAATTGATTCACTGCATGGAGTTTTGCTGCAAGTTAACTGAAGATATGTCTGTAAAAACAGCAAACCACCTTTCCTATGGTAAATGCCTATTACCTGAGTTTTCTTCCCTTTATCTGCACTCTATCCTTATACAGATATTATGTTATTGTCATTGCCTTTTCTAGAATTCTACAAGTACATAAAATGTTCATGTTGTTAATAAAACTCTTTTTGTTTTTGCTCTTATGTTGATATACTATTATATTGTGTAAAGAGATAGGCCAGGAAATAATTGCAATATTGAAATCTCCTGTTAAAAGTATGGACAAAAATAATTCTAAATAATATTAAAATATAATTCTCTGTACTGAGATTAAGAAGCAATTACAATGTTTAAGTTTTTTTTCTCCACCCACAGTAAACCTAGTTATGGGACAAGGTAATTACTCTAAGTAATAGGAAATTGAATTATCTATCGAAACCTCAGGAATGCACACACTAATGGACATTGAACATTATCTAAGCCCAACTTATTAAAATGTGTTTAATAGAGATAGTTCAAATAGGTCTCTAGTGGATATAAACTACACAGAAGTATCTTAAATCAAACTAAAATATATATCTTATCTCTTCTTCTAAAATAGGCAATGTGACTTTAAATGTATTAATATTAGTAGACATGGGAATTGAGAAGTTCATGTAATACCATGACTTGAGATGAGAGCTGTTATATTCTCTGGTATATGCTTTCTAACAAGCTTAGAGTGAATTAAAGTTACAAGACAAGATTTTCGTTTGTGAGTTTATCATTCTGATATACAATTAAGATTGCAGATATTGTCTCTCTTCTTATGCCCAGAGGCTACTACAAAGGGAATATTCACGAAATGAGATCAAGAAATACATAAATAAGAAATGTGAGTTTAGTATTCATTACTCATGATTTCTATAGTATGCATAAGTGTGAGCAGAACATTTACATTCATTCTGCTTTACTAATATTGAACTAGCAGAATGTTTTCAATACAACATTGTGATGCTAGGGACAGTAGGAAAAAAGAAACTTAGAGATCACTGACTCTAGACTTTCATTATACAGATGAAACAAACAGATAAATAAAAACAAGCAAACAAACAAACAAAATCTTGAGGCCCAGAAAAAGAAAATGCATTTTGAAAATTCAAAACCTAGTAAATGACAGAGGTGAAACTTTGAATCTGAGTATATCATTTATAAGTTTAGAATTCTCTTTACTAATCCGTTGCTAACGCTTATTCTGAAATGCAATTTATTAAGAACTTTACAACATACATTCCAATATTATAAACTGCCTTTAATCCCACTCTGATGACCCAATTGATAATCTGACAACCTATATGTTCATGAGAACTAAGGTTTCTACACATATTAAATATATTAAATATATCTAAATATATTTTTCTCTCACAGTCTACAGTGATAGAATCACATTGCTCCAATAACAATTTCTCTTCTGGTGGTAAGACATAATTGGAATTGAACATTTGGGTAATTTAATGTAGCATTCAACTAACACAAGCTTGAAAACAAAAGCAATATTCTCAGAATGTCCAAATCCATGAAATGTAATCAGAAGCATGTTTTTAGGGAATTTTTTAATCAAAGCGATTTATATGATATTTTAACATACTGTGATTAAATACAGTGGATTATGAATAAGACAAACTTGAATCATAATTCCTTATCTCTTACTATCAAAGTGATCCTGAACAGTTATTTAGCATAGTTAATTTTTTATTTAATCACCTGTTTAGGTAATTACATCTACCTCATGAGATTGTGTGTTTGGTGTATGCCTGTGTATGTGTGGGTGTGTGTGTGTGAGAGAGACAGACAAATGGACACAGGGAGACATTGAAATTGATTGCTTTGTGGTAAGCACTCACTAAGTTTTGAGCAGGCAGCATGTTATAATGATTTAGTTTGGCTAGAGTTGAATAAGCAAGGGTTTGAATCTTGTCTTCATCACACTAGAGCAGGATATAAGCTTAAAGAGAAAAAAAATAATAATTCTTTGAGTTTGTTTTCTTGTGGGAATAAAAGACATAATTATTGTACATATCTATGAGTTTTTACAAGCATTGAAAACAGGCTTCTCATTTGAGATGGACTCAAAAAAGTTGATGTGTACCAACATTATTCAACAAACGGGAGGTATCTCAGAACCAAAACTCTCAACATGCTTTATAGACATTCAAGTTCTTGTTTAATTTCATTCTTCCTCAAAAATAATTTCTTCCATAAGGAATTAGGCATTTATCACAAAGTACAATGCTTTCTCTGTGTTACTGCTTATAAGTATTATCTGGATATACAAATAGGTGTAGAATTTGTAGCCACATTCCAAAATAGTACTTAAATTTGCATTCATCCTACAGAGGAAAATGACTATCCTTCTGGTTCAAGCACCATATTTGCATGAAGAACCACTCATTATATTTATAGTTTATCTCCAGAGAACATTAAGATGTTTACATTGTTAAAGTAAAAAGGCCATCTTTTTTTTTCCCTTTAATTACAGAAGTTAATGCAGCTTGTAGAAAGAAAAGAATGTAAACTGAAAATCTTGTGGAGTTTTGAAACAATATATGAAATTATAAGATATTAATATATGGATATTCAGCTCTATTTGGCCTCTTGAAATTGTGATACACATAACTCAGATGCAGGGAACACTTATTCATCCGTTCAGCAAGCATGAACCAATGCTTATTACTTTCTAGGCATTTTTCCAAATACTGAAAACAAGAATTAAAAAGATTCAGCACCTGTTCTGAAGTTTTCACAGATTTGTGAAGGAAATTGATATAGAAGCAGGTGTGATGAGAACAGAAGTAAGGGGCAAATGTCATGTTAAAAGCCCTTCTGAGTTTACTTTGTCAACTTTGTTTAAGCAGGCAGGACAAATGTCTGATTTTGCAACTATAGTCACTTTGCAACATGCCACTTGGCATTTAGATTGTTTCTGAACACATCAATTGGATTGAGAAGATAATTTTATTTAAACAAAAACTTGAGGGTCAGGAAGACTCTCCACAGATTAACAATAAAGGGAGTTTCTCATCTTTGCCTCTGAGCTACCCTCTGCTTATAGTAGACCAGGCTGAATAGAGAGGTACCCTGTCTGCTCCCATGAGGATACCAAGCTTCCAACCTCACTCTGCCACTACCTAGTACTGGAAATGTAGCTGTCTCTTATGTTAAGTGTAAAGGGCTTTTCCTAGTGTCTCTCATAGAAATATTCTATATGTGGTAACATTAATAATTATTCTCTGTGTCTCGATTTATGGGTTTTTATTTTTTGCTTCAAATTAAAATAGCAAACCTAATGAATTAATGGAGTTGTCAAGAAGATTAAATTAGTAGTACCTTTTAAATTTTTATATTCTTTATGGTAATAAAATATTTTCGCCTCTATGAATTCTATTCAAATAAAGGGAATGTTGGAAAGATACAATATTCCCTTTTTTTTTTTTTTTTTTTTTTTGCTGTATGGGGGCCTCTCACTGTTGTGGCCTCTCCCACTGCGGAGCACAGGCTCCAGACACGCACGCTCAGCGGCCACGGCTCACGGGCCCAGCTGCTCCGCGGCATGTGGGATCTTCGCAGACCGGGGCACAAACCCGTGTCCCCTGCATCGGCAGGCGGACTCTCAACCACTGCGCCACCAGGGAAACCCTCTGCTGGATATTTTTAAGGAACAGCAAAGCAGACAGGGACAGAAGAAAAGTGAGGAAGTGGGAGAAAAGTAAGAGATGACCTTAGAAAGTTAACAAATGAGGGTTGAGGGGGCAGATGTTGTTAAGTTTTGGAGGTTTTTTTTTTACTAAGTGAAATTTGAAAAAGATGCAAGACTTTGAGTGAATTTCTAGCATAATCTAAGTAAGTGTTAACAAGTCATTACACCTGCAAACTCTTGTATAGAGTATAGTCTTTATACAGTAAGGAAGCAAGAGAAGAAACAGGAAGATGGTCTGGAGGCAAATGCAAGAATCAAGGCGAGGGTTGATGGTCACAGAATCAAGTTAACCAAATTCTGTATACAGTTGGAAGTTAAAGCAAAACAAGGTGTTGGATTGCTTAGATTGGGGGTGAAAGAAAAAGGAGGCAAGGATTGACTTTAGCGTTTGGAAACTGCTCATCAGAAAGAATGATATTGCCGTTTACTGAGGGGGGTACAGGGTTGAGATCAAAGATCAGGAACTCAGTTTTGGTATTATTAAATGTGAGATGTTATTAGGCATTTATATAGATGTACTGAGTAAATAAATGTATGTACTCTTCTGAAAGGAAAGTTAGTAATAGAGAAGAAAGAGAGAATTTCTGGGGTAATATTTTTGAGTCACTGAGAGATGATGGGGTCTAGTGTACTGTTAAAAAACAAGACAACAAACAGCTTTAAAATGGAGTGGCTTATGCTAAGCTCCAGGTCACCAGTAGAGACTTGACTTAATTACTGTTTTGACTCTCCCAGAAATGAAATCTTAAACCAGTCAATCAGGAATCACCTGATCAGCACTAGTTGGGTCATCTGCCTGAATGACCCATTCCATCCCTTAAAGGACAGTAACCTTGCAATATCCAACCTGCTTTTTGCCTAGTATAGCTTTCTTGTTCCCACTCCCTTCTGCCTATAAAAGTCTTTCATTTTGTATAGCTCCATGGAGCTCCTTTCTATCTGTTAGATTGGATGATGCCTGATCCGAATAAATTTTTGCTCAAATAAACTCAAAATTTGTGATACACCTCAGTTTACCCTTTAACAGTTCACATTGAGAGTTTGGGCTTAGCTAGATTTTCATCCATAAGAATAGAAGAGCATTTTTGTGGGTGTCTGGGCACAAGTGTAGGTAGATGGAATTTTTTTTTCTATTTATTTTACTTTTCTCATTAAAGTAGGAAGTACAGCCACCAGGTGAGAGTGAAGAAGAGAGATGAGGTGGGAAATAGCTGGGAAGAGGAAAGAAATCAAGAAATAATGTTTAAGAAGTTGGGGGAGTGAATTCAGTATGGAACAGCAGTATACTTACTAGACAATTGTAAGAGCCCGCTTGAGATAAATGAACAAGAATATAAAGCGAGACCAGTTGCACACATATAGCAAGAAGTTTAAGAGGAGAGTTAGATTTTAAAAAGGCTGGGTTTGGCCATAGAAGTAACATTTGAGAGAGGCCAAGGAATTTATTTCACATACAAAACAGTGATTGAAATGACTGACAATGGAATTTAAATATGATTTTTAATCAATTTTGCAATAAGCACTTAGGGTCCTGATGGAAAGATAAGAATGTGATGTTTTTGAGTATCCATGCAAGACTTGTTCTGTGCTTGGAAAAACTAATTTCTAGTGGTCAAATGAAAATATAATAGACTTTTGAGCGAAGAATAGAAAATATATTAAATAAAATTATAATTAAAATATTGGCTAACTACAACAAATTAGTTAAATGCAACTACACAAAAATGCATTAAATAATTGCAATACAAACTGTGTAGTACATTAGACATTTGACTGTACTTTATAATATTGAAACATTCTACAGAGCTGTATAATAGATTCATTCACTCATTCATTTCATAAATAATTACAGATTTCCCACATTGTGCTAAGCAACTGTATTACTTTTCTGTTACTTGCTTTAACAAATAAATTACCACAAACGTGGTCACTTAAAACAATACACATTTATTATCTTACAGTTCTGTATGTCGGAAGTCCAAGACAGGTCTCACAAGCTAAAATCAAGGTGTCAGCAGTTCTGAATTTTTTTCTGGAGACTTTAGGGAAAAATCTGTTTCCTTTACCTTTCCAGCTTTTAGAGGCATTTCTTGGCTTTTGACCCCTTACTCCATCTTTAAGGCTGGCAATAAAACACATCTCTGACCTTTCCTTGGTAGTCACGTGGTCCCTCTCTGACCACAGCCTGGAAAGTTTCTCCACATTTAAGGACTCGTGATTAGAATCAGCCCATCTGGATAATCTCCCAACTCAATGCTGTTAACTTTAATGAAATCTGCAAAATCTCTTTGTCCATTTAAGGTAAAATATATTCCCACATTCCAGGAATTATGATGTGAACATCTTGGGGGCGGGTGCCTTTTTCTGTTTACCATAGCAATGGAGATATTGTTCTACCTCGATGGGGTTTACATTTGAGTGGGCAAGAATATTTCTATGTAGTGCATGATTCCCATTTATGTGGTCTAGTCATGTGCCATAGCATTTGTGCGTTAATCATGCAGTTTTAGAATTCAGAATCGTGGTGAAAACTGACTGCGGTGCTACATTAATAAGCAGAAACAGTAACTCATAAATATCTCTGTGGGGAACACCAGAACATCGATAATTAAGACAACAAAGTCATAAGATTCAATCTCACCAGTCTCTTTTTGGAGAGAACCGAGAGCCCCTAAGTGGAGAGAAGTGAAGAATTCTTAGGGCACTCTAGACAACACCCATCACACAAATTGTGATGCTGAGGGACCTGTGACCTGAAGACTGGTGAACTGCAGTAAAGGGAAAGATTTGAGTACATCAAGGAACAGGCTAAATTTCATCAAGGCATCTGGCATATGCAAATGGAGAAATCCTATGTGAGACTGGGCTTCCTTAGAAGACTACGGTATTTTTTTTCTGAAAAGACCCCCTTTCTACAGGCATTGAGAGAGGGAAGGTCAGTTCATTATTATATTCTCAAATTTCACCCCCTTGTCAAGTGTTCTCCCAGTTCCCTAAGCCTCTGACCTTGAGGAGTCTGCAATCTCCTTCAGAAACAAGGTTACATCAAATAAAAAAATGGAATAAATACTTTTAGATTACAGGCAATACTGACTCTAAATTTGAGAGAAGGTGAGAAAAGGGAAAGATCTAGATTAGGAATAATGAATCTTTGGATGCTTAAGCCTGTGTTTATTTAAACACTTTTTCTTTATGGTCTGTTGAGAGAGAGGAGGGGATATAGAGCTTCATCAGATAGAAGAGATTCATTTTCATTATGTCGAAGGTTTTCAATCTTACCTAACCTTACAAAAGTTTTGTTTGTCTTCTGAGGAACACCTCAGCACATTTGTGAAAGAGCTTTGGCAAGCACACTTGTCTTCATCAACAGAGGCAGCAACAGTCAAGTGCTTTCTCTCCAAATTCTGTCGTCTCTCTTTCTGCCTTTTCTCACCATATTACATAGAGCTGTTGTTCAGGTACTTTCAGACATGCCCAGTGAATCAGGCTGACTCAAGCAAATTTGATCTTGACAACTCTTAATAATGGTGGTCGCCAAGTGAAAGCTGAATGAGAGTTAGTCACTTTCTCAAAATCTCATCACCAAATAAATTCTGCTTTGTATAAAACATTTATTAAACAAATATTTAGTATGAAAAATATTGTTGCAGCTTGTTCAATGCAGATGATGAAATTCCTTTTTACTGTTGTTTCAGATTCTCCCACTATAATTTTCCTGAAAAGTTTACTTGTGTCAGACACTATAATATTTTGGAAGCTGGATTTAGTTAACAGGATGAGGCAACTAGAATCCTATGAATAAACAGCTGGATTTAGACACATTTTGGAATAAATTCTTTGCACCATCCCTAGAGATCAGACCATTAGACTTTCTATATATGCAAGAGTGAAAAGGGTCTCTAAAATAATTTATTAATCCACATGCCCTGAATGCCTATAATTTTACCAATGAACACCCATTTCTAAAATCTTTTATGATAATTAATAGGCTTCAGATATCACAAATAAAAATCAATTTCTAAAATTTGCTATAAAAATTAACAAAGCTTTGGTGGTAAAGATAGTTGAAACATTTATAATACTGTCCTCTGGGAGTACGAGCTTTCTTATTGAATACTAGTTGATTTCCCGGAAAGTGTGTAAATTTCCAATTAGAGTAAATGATGGTTCTTGCAGTATAAATTGACAAGAATTTACACCCATATGCATACACACAAATACACATATACACAAATATGCTGATGTATTTAAAACTAAATTACAAGCAACTTATTACCCATTAGCATTCAATATCTAGTCATAAAAGAATCATGTAGTATGAAAATCCTCATTGCAGATGGAGGGCTAATAAATATTATGAAATCATAAATTCATTTTAAAATTTGATTTAGTTCAAAAGAATTTGAAGGATCCAATGAGAATTACTTCCTTTCTTTTCCTGCAAATATCCCCCTTCTTTTATTTCCTTCCTTCCTGAACATTTATGTAGTGTTTACTATGTGCCTCATTCCATATTTTGGAGATCTGAAGGTAAAATAGGATTATATTTTCCCTGGAGGAACTTGAGTTGAGGAAATTGATACAAACAAAGTATTTTAATAACCATCCAAAACTTATCATTAGCAATACAGAATATTAAGACAGACCCTAAGTTTCCCTGTAAATTTCAAAGAACTCTTCATTAAGTAGTTGACATTGGAAAAATCTTGAAAAATGAGTAGGCAGTGAAATAAGTCTATATAGCAGGGATTATAACTGCGAAAGCAAAAAAATTGCAAGGCATGGTATATTTAGGAAAGCACAGAATAGTTCATGATGTTTGTTGTATAATGTTAAGAAAATGTCAAGAGATCAAACTAGAAAGGTAAGCCAGGGTCACTATTTCTGTATTTAAGGTTCATATCCTACTATTTCTTTGATATTTCATCAGGATAGCCAATTGTCTTCTCAAAGTTACCATGTCCAAAACTGAGTTCTTCCTGCAATATTCTCCCTCTCATAAAATAACTTTATTCTTGTCGGTAGCTCAGACTCACAACTGGCGTTCTCTTCACCTCTCTGTCTCTTAAAAGCCTATATATTACATCTGTCAGCCATCAACGTTGCCATCTTTTTCTCTTGACTAGTTTCCCAACTTCCATATTTGCTGCCCTTCAGGTGTCAACACAGGAGTCAAAAACAATTCAGTTCATGTTACTTCTATGCTTGAAATTTGATAATGGCTTCTCTTATCACTCAGGGGAAAAGGCCAAGCTCTTGCGCTAAGCTACTCCTCAGTGTATTAAGATTTACCTTTCATCAGGGAGATGGAAATGCCTATTATGTTATCTCCTATTCAGACCTCCCTCTAAATTACAGACTTGAACACTGCTAAATTCCACTGCTTCCCACATACTCCACAAGAGTCTCTAATAACACATAGAGTCTAATATATCCAAATAACATTTTGATTTATTACCCATCTCTTTCATACTCTGCCTTTACACATTTCCTATTTTCCTATGTAAAATCAGCATGCACCAATTTCTCTGGTCGATAACAAGTATGCCTCGTTTCTCTCTTTCCCTTGTTCTCATCTTCTCAACCTGACCTTCTAGAAATCCTGTCACTGCTGCTTAAAAGTCTTTCTACTTTCACTGACACCCTCGTAGTTGAAGACACCATCATTTCCTTTATGGTTTAGTCAAATGGTCTCCTAACAAGCTTCCGTTCCTTCTGTCTTTACCTAATCCAGTCACTACATAGCAGACACACTGAACTCTTGAGGGTTTAAGTCAGATAATATCATTCCAAACTTGAAAGTAATCAAAGATCTTCATTACCTTTAAAATAAACTCAAGACTCTTTATTTTGATCTATAAATTCCAGAAAGATCAGTCCCTGCCTCATTTCAATATCATTTCACATGGTTTCCTCTTTCTCTTTGTTCTCGAACCATGTTGACTATGTTTTATGGAAAAAAATAATAATTCTGACACTTTTAAAATGCTTAGGTCAGTTTTACTGTCAGTGATAGAAAAAAAATGAGGCCACTGTTTTTAATAAAGCTGGAATAAAGATGATTTTTATTTACAAAATTGCTTTATCTGAATCACATGAAGTCGGTGGCCTCTTTTCAACACATGTAAAACACTCTGAATGACTGGTCTCTAAGCAGAAGGTGCTGCTTTCACTGTGATAAATCCTCAACATTCAGAAGCAGTGCAGATAAAATATACCAGCAAAGTTTTCATATTAAAATATAAACATGCTCTTTAAAAGGTAAAAATTGAGAGGAAAATATATCTATGCATATCATAACAGAAAAAGAATAACCTTTTTCCCCCACTAATTAAGGATAAGCTTATTCAAGCCAAGCCCTCATTATGAAGTATCCCCATTATAATTTTTATTGGCTTTTTTGGTTGATTGTAATCATTATTCCAGTTATTTCATGAAAAAGAAGATGGAGTTTGAAGGCCACTGACTATGAATGTATATTTTTAAAGCAGAAAATTGCCAAAATACTGATAAATCTATTATATTTTGGAGCTTCGGAAAGTCCAAAAACCTCTTGGATGATAAAACTCCACATTTGATCCTGAAATTATGAGGCCATGGAAGAACATCCCAGCTTGGGCATTGCCATTGTTAGGAAGTGATATTTAATTAATTTTATTGATGGGAATATCCTATGGCACAGAAAACATCACCTGGGTACGTAGAGAAACTTCATATGATTTTCTCATGAAATATTATTAAAAACTTCTGAAATTCAATGAATGCCAGAAGCATTTGAAGAGCTTTAGGTTGAATTATATGACAAAGTAATACTTGTCAAAAAAAAAAAAAAGAATTTTCTAAACTAACAATTTTATTTTAACATTTTTCTGTCATCATAATTAAGGGATAATTATCATATACTTAAGGGAATCATAACTTTCAATACATCTAAGGTCTTTCTCCCTCTCTTAATGTATTATTAAATAAAAGAAGATGCTAAGAACACATTTTAATTCAGTACTCTTTATTTCTTCATTGTTTCTATCTTTGAATTCTTTTGCTCTTAGGGTAGTTAGTTTTAAAAATTTATTTTTAGTGAGGCATTGTCAACCACCTTTTTAAAAAAGCAGTGACAACTTTTGTGTTACTGAAGGCTTCAAATTGTTGGTTAGATTTAGTACAAACTTGTAATATTTTAATTGGAAGCTAAGCTTATTTTATACTTGGGTGGGGATTTTGCCAACTATAGTGTTTCAAGGACATTTAAAAATCGGTTACACACTTCTTTTTTTTTCTTACTATACAACTAGGTCTTCTTTGGAAGAAATATCGATATTCAGGAGTTCAGATTCACAGACAAAATGGAAGTATTAAAGATAACTATTTGTAATAAAAACGTATTCATGAGAGGATTGCATTGGATTGTACTTTCTTCTGATGCATATAAAATAGGATTTCATTTTCAGAGTTAATATGAAATAATGCTGCAACATTTTTTACTTCAATTTAATCTTTTCATTGTTTTACTAAAATATTCAAGTTATTTAAGCGATTTAAGGAAATGGCAGCCATCATTCTTGTTAACATGTGATATGAGAGTACAGTATAAGGAATTACATATATACACACACACACACACACACATATGGCTTTCAGATTCATCCAGGTTCAAGTTTTATCCTTCACTACTTGATTCAGCTAATGTTCAAAGATTCCTGCTGGGCTTAATTAAATTATTTTATTTTATATTTTCTTACTAAGAAAAGCTACAAATCCATTGCCTAATCTTAGTCATTGTATCTAGAAATGAAGTTGGATTTTATCATCAAAGAGGTTAATTTATCTATACAGACACTATATTTTAGCTTCATTGAATTTTCCACTGGTCTCCAGTATATTTTCAAACTCTTCTAATTATTTATATTTCCCTTGACTTTTTCTTCTGTTGCTTTCTTTCCATTATAATTTAACATCCATGACTTGTCAGAATTAATAGGAGGGACAATGGGGTCTGAGAGTTAAACACTTGGATTTTGAAATCTTATATCCCTGCATGAAGGGGCTGACTTCACCATTTAATAGCTGGGTGACCATGGATGACTTCCTTAACAACATAAGAAATATTTTTTTTATTTGAAAATAGGTATCATAAAGATATCTAACCTCACAGAAGCTTTATTATAATTAAATGAAATAATGCTATGTCAATGTGTTTGCACAGTGAGAACAAAATAAGTTTTAATGAATATATTGGAAACCTATTATAATTTGAGGACACAACATGGAAATCATCTTGTAAAAGTTTTACTCTATGAGTCTTTTGCATTCTTTAACTATTCTCATTAGATGCATTAAGAAACAAAAGACTGATGAGATCACTTTTTCTAAAATATGCTTCATAGGAGAGAACAGATTTAATAAAACCCTGTAATAGTAAACTGCACAATAAAGCAAGGTTCATCCTGATAGTTCCTACAAAGTGCTTCAGAATCACAAAATCTAACCAACTACATTAATGAATACCTAAATTTCAAATGTACCAAAATACTTTTCCAAAAATAACACAACAGACTGTCATGGTTGATATGGAAGGAAAGAGATCTGAGCTACAGTTTGTTATTTCTTATTTCTGAGGGATTTTTTTTTTTTACATTCCCTCTAAGAATCAACAATAGAATTTAAAATTGTTAAGTTATATTGGCTTGAGATGAATTTGAAAAATCATAACTTGTTCAAAGAAAATAAAGGACAGAGGTAAATTTTTGTGCATAACTACCTTTTTGTTTTGTTTTCTTTATCATCTTTATTGGAGTATAACTGCTTTACAATGGTGTGTTAGTTTCTGCTTTATAACAAAGTGAATCAGCTATACATATGCATATATATCCATATCTCCTCCCTCTTGTGTCTACTATCCCACCCCTCTAGGGGTGCTCTCCCCTAGCACCAAGCTGCTCTCCCTGTGCTATGTGGCTGCTTCCCACTAGCTATCTATTTTACATTTGGTAGTGTATATATGTCCATGCCACTCTCTCACTTCATCCTAGCTTACACTTCCCCCTCCCTGTGTCCTCAAGTCCATTCTCTATGTCTGCATCTTTATTCCTAACCTGCCCCTAGATTCATCAGAATTTTTCTTTTTTAGATTCCATATATATGTGCTAGCATATGGTATTTGTTTTTCTTTTTCTGACTTACTTCACTCTGTATGATAGACTCTAGGTCCATGCACCTCACTACAAATAACTCAATTTCATTTCTTTCCATGGCTGAGTAATATTGTATATATGTGACACATCTTCTTTACCCATTCATCTGTCGATGGACACTTAGGTTGCTTCCATGTCCTGGCTATTATAAATAGAGCTGCAATGAACATTGTGGTACATGACTCCTTTTGAATTATGGATTTCTCAGGGTACATGCCCAGTTTTTAAGGAACCTCCATACTGTTCTCCATAGTGGCTGTATCAATGTACATTCCTACCAAGAGTGCAAGAGGGTTCCCTTTGCTCCACACCCACTCCAGCATTTATTGTCTGTAGACTTTTTGATGATGGCCATTCTGACCGGTGTGAGGTGATACCTCATTATAGTTTTGATTTGTATTTCTCTAATGATTAGTGATGTTGGGCATCCTTTCATGTGTTTTTTGACCATCTGTATATCTTCTTTGGATAAATGTTTATTTAGGTCTTCTGCCCATTTTTGGATTGGGTTTTTGTTTCTTGGATATTGAGCTGCATGAGCTGCTTGTAAATTTTGGAGATTAATCCTTTGTCAGTTGCTTCATTTGCAAATATTTTCTGCCATTCTGAGGCTTGTATTTCCATCTTGTTTATGTTTTCCTTTGCTGTGCAAAAGCTTTTAAGTTTCATTAGGTCCCATTTGCTTATTTTTGTTTTTATTTCCATTTCTCTAGGAGGTGGGTCAAAAAGGATCTTGCTGTGATTTATGTCATAGAGTGTTCTGCCTATGTTTTCCTCTAGGAGATTTATACTGTCCAGTTTTACATTTAGGTCTCTAATCCATTTTGAATTTATTTTTGTGTATAGTGTTAGGGAGTGTTCTACTATCATTCTTTTACATGTAGCTGTCCAGTTTTCCCAGCACCACTTATTGAAGAGGCTATCTTTTCTCCATTGTATATTCTTGCCTCTTTTATCAAAGATAAGTTGACCATATGTGCATTGGTTTATCTCTGACTTTCTCTCCTGTTCCATTGATCTATATTTCTGTTTTTGTGCCAGTACCATACTCTCTTGATTACTGTAGTTTTGTAGTATAGTCTGAAGTCAGGGAGCCTGATTCCTCCAGCTCTGTTTTTCTTTCTCAGTATTGTTTGGCTATTTGGGGTCTTGTGTGTTTCCATACAAATTGTGGATTTTTTTGTTGTAGTTCTGTGACAAATGCCATTGGTAGTTTGATATGGATTGCATTGAATCTGTAGATTGCTTTGGGTAGTATAGTCATTTTCAAAATATTTATTCTTCCAATCCAAGAACATGGTATATCTCTCCATCTATTTATATAATCTTTAATTTCTTTCATTGGTGTCTTATAGCTTTCTACATACAGGTCTTTTGTCTCCTCAGGTAGGTTTATTCCTAGGTATTTTATTCTTTTTTTTTTCAGTAGTAAATGAGAGTGTTTCCTTAATTTCTCTTTCAGATTTTTCATCATTAGTGTATAAGACTGCAAGGGATTTCTGTGCATTAATTTTATAACTTGCTACTTTACCAAATTCATTGTTTAGCTCTAGTAGTTTTCTGGTAGCATCTTTAGGATTCTCCATGTATAGTACCATGTCATCGGCAAACAGTGACAGTGTTAATTCTTCTTTTCTGATTTGGATTCCTTTTATTCATTTTTCATCTCTGATTGCTGTGGCTAACACTTCCAAAACTATGGTGAATAATAGTGGTGAGATTGGGCAACCTTGTCTTGTTCCTGATCTTAGTGGAAATGGTTTCAGTTTTTCACCATTGAGAATGATGTTGGCTGTGGGTTTGTCATATATGACCTTTATTATGTTGAGGTAAGTTCCCTCTATGCCTACTTTCTGGAAGGTTTTTATCATAAATCTGTGTTGAATTTTGCCAGAACCTTTTTCTGCATCTATTGAGCTGATCATATTGTTTTTCTCTTTCAATTTGTTAATATGATGTATCAAATTGATTGATTTGCATATATTAAAGAATCCTTGCATTCGTGGGATAAACCTCACTTGATCATGGTGTATGATCCTTTTAATGTGCTGTTGGATTCTGTTTGCTAGTATTTTGTTGAGGACTGTGGCATCTATGTTCATCAGTGATATTCGTCTGTAGTTTTCTTTCTTAGTGACATCTTTGGTTTTGGTATCAGGGTGATGGTGGCCTTGTAGAATGAGTTTTGGAGTGTTCCTCCCTCTGCTATATTTTGGAAGAGTTTGAGAAGGATAGGTGTTAGTTCTTCTCTAACTGTTTGATAGAATTCTCCTGTGAAGCCCTCTGGTCCTGAGCTTTTTTTTTGTTGCAAGATTTTTAATCACTGTCTCAATTTCAGTGCTTGTGATTTGTCTGTTTATATTTTCTATTTCTTCCTGGTTCAGTCTCAGAAGGTTGTGCTTTTCTAAGAATTTGTCCATTTCTTCCAGTTTGCCCACTTTTTTTCCATATAGTTCCTTGTATTAATCTGTCATGATCCTTTGTATTTCTGCAGTGTCAGTTGTTATTTCTCCTTTTTCATTTCTAATTCCATTGATTTCAGTCTTATCTCTTTTTTACTTGATGAGTCTGGCTAATGGTTTATCAATTTTGTTTATCTTCTCGAAGAGCCAGCTTTTAGTTTTATTGATCTTTGCTATCATTTCCTTCATTTCTTTTTCAATTATTTCTGATCTGATCTTTATGATTTCTTTCCTTCTGCTAACTTTGGGGTTTTTTTTGTTCTTCTCTCTCTATTTGCTTTAGGTGTAAGGTTAGGTTGTTTATTTCAACTGTTTCTTGTTTCTTGAGGTAGGACTGTATTGCTATAAACTTCCCGCTTAGAACTGCTTTTGCTGTATCCCATAAGTTTTGGGTAGCTGTGTTTTCATTGGTATTTGTTTCTAGTTATTTTTTGATTTCCTCTTTGATTTCTCCAGTGATCTCTTGGTTATTAAATAGTGTATTGTTTAGCCTGCACGAGTTTGTATTTTTTAGAGATTTTTTTTTCCTGTAATTGATATCTAGTCTCATAGCATTGTGGTTGGAAAAGATACTTGTTATGATTTCAATTTCCTTAAATTTACCAAGGCTTGATTTGTGACCCAAGACCCAAGGTATGATCTATCCTAGAGAATGTTCCATGGGCACTTGAGCAGAAAATGTATTCTGTTGTTTTTGGATGAAATGCCCTATAAATATCAATTAAGTCCATCTTGTTTAATGTATCATTTAAAGCTTGTGTTTCCTTATTTATTTTAATTTTGGATGATCTGTCCATTGGTGAAAGTGGGTATTAAAGTCCCCTACTATGATTGTGTTACTGTCAATTTCCCCTTTTATGGCTGTTAGCATTTGCCTTATATACTGAGGTGCTCCTTTGTTGGGTGCATAAATATTTACAGTTGTTATATCTTCTTCCTGGATTGATCCCTTGATAATTAAGTAGTGTCCTTCTTTGTCTCTTGTAATAGTCTTATTTTAAAGTCTGTTTTGTCTGATATGAGAATTGCTACTCCAGCTTTTTTTAAATTTCCCTTTGCAAGGAATATCTTTTTCTATCCCCTAAATTTCAGTCTGTATGTGTCCCTAGATCTGAAGTGGGTCTCTTGTAGACAGCATATATATGGGTCTTGTTTTTGTATCCATTCAGCCAGTCTATGTCTGTTGGTTGGAACATTTAATGCATTTACATTTAAGGTATTTATAGATATGTATGTTCCTATTGCCATTTTCTTAATTGTTTTACATTTGTTACTGTAGATTTCATCTTTCTCTTCTGTATCCTGCCTAGAGAAGTTCCTTTAGCATTTGTTGTAAAGTTGGTTTGGTGCTGCTGAATTCTCTTACCTTTTGCTTGTCTGTAAAGGTTTTAATTTCTCTGTCGAATCTGAATGAGATCCTTGCTGGGTACAGTAATTTTGGTTGTAGGTTTTTCCCTTTCATCACTTTAAATGTGTCCTGCCACTCCCTCTGGCTTGCAGAGTTTCTGATGAAAGATCAGCTGTTAACCTTATAGGGATTCCCTTGTATGTTATTTGTTGTTTTTTCCCTGTTGCTTTTAATATTTTTTCTTTGTATTTAATTTTTGATAGTTTGATTAATATGTGTCTTGGCATGTTTCTCCTTGGATTTATCCTGTATGGGACTCTCTGCACTTCCAGGACTTGATTGACTATTTCCTTTACCATATTAGGGAAATTTTCTACTATAATCTCTTCAAATATTTTCTCAGTCCCTTTCTTTTTCTCTTTTTCTTCTGGGATCCCTATAATTCAAATGTTGGTGCATTTAATTTTGTCTCAGAAGTCTCTAAAACTGTCCTCAATTCTTTTCATTCTTTTTTCTTTATTCTGCTCTGTGGTAGCTATTTCCACTATTTTATCTTCCAGGTCACTTCTCTGTTCTTCTGCCTCAGTTATTCTGCTATTGATTCCTTCTAGAATTTTTTTTTTTTTTTTTCAGTACGAGGGCCTCTCACTGTTGTGGCCTCTCCCGTTGTGGAGCGCAGGCTCCAGACGCGCAGGCTCAGTGGCCATGGCTCACGGGCCCAGCCACTCTGTGGCATGTGGGATCTTCCCAGACCGGGGCACAAACCTGCGTCCCCTACATCGGCAGGCAGACTCCCAACCACTGGGCCACCAGGGAAGCCCCTAGAAAATTTTTAATTTCATTTGTTTTGTCGTTTATCATTGTTTGTTTGCTCTTTAGTTCTTCTAGGTCTTTGTTAAACATTTTTTGTATTTTCTCCATTCTATTTTCAAGATTTTGGATCATCTTTACTATCATTACTCTGAATTCTTTTTCAGTAGACTTCCAATTTCCTCTTCATTTGTTTGGCCTGGTGGGTTTTTAAATTGCTCCTTCATTTGTTGCATATTTCTCTGTCTCTCATTTTGTTTAACTTACTGTGTTTGGGGGTCTCCTTTTTGCAGGCTGTAGGTTCATAGTTCCCGTTGTTTTGAGTTTCTGCCCTGAGTGGCTAAGTTTGGTTCATTGTGTTCTGTAGGCTTCCTGGTGGACATGACTAGTGCCTGTGTTCTGGTGGATGAAGTTGGATCTTGTCTTTCTGTTGGGCAGGACCACGTCTAGTGGTGTGTTTTGGGGTGTCTGTGAACTTATTATGATTTTAGGCAGCCTCTCTGCTAATGGGTGGGGTGTGTTTCTTTCTTGCTAGTTTTTTGGCATGAGGTGTCCAGCACTGTAGCTTGCTGGTTGTTGAGAGGAGCTGCATCCTAGCATTGAGATGGAGATCTTTGGGAGAGCTTTCGCTGTTTTATATTACATGTAGCTGTGAGGTCTCTGGTGGACTGATGTCCTGAACTCGGCTCTCCCACCTCAGAGGCACAGGCTTGACACCCAGCTGGAGCACCAAGACCCTGTCAGCCACACAGCTCAGAAGAAAAGGGAGAAAAAAAAGAAAGAAAATAAATAAAGTTATTAAAATAAAAAAAATTAAAAATATATTAAAAATAAAAAATTAAAAGGAATAAAAAAAAAAAAGAAAAATGAAAGAGAAAAGAGAGTAACCAGACCAAAAAAAAAATCCAACAATGATAACAAGTACTAAAGGTATGTTAAAAAAACAAAACAAAAAAAACAAGGGACAGACAGAACCCAGGACAAATGGTAAAAGCAAAGCTATACAAACTCACACAAAGAAGCATGCACATACACACTCACAAAAAGAGAAAAAGGAAAAACATATCTATCTATCTATCTATCTATCTATCTATATATATAAAAGGAAGAGAGCAACCAAATCTATAAAGAAATCTACCAAAGATAATAAATTCTAAATACTAAACTAAGATAAACATAAAACCAGAAACCAGTCAGTCGCATATAGCAAACTCCAAGTCTACAGTTGCTCCCAAAGTCCACTGACTCAATTTTGGGATGATTCGTTGTCTATTCAGGTATTCCACAGATGAAGGGTACATCAAGTTGATTGTGCAGATTTAATCCACTGCTCCTGAGGCTGCTGGGAGAGATTTCCCTTTCTCTTCTTTGTTCGCACAGCTCCTGGGGTTCAGCTTTGGATTTGGCCCCACCTCTGTGTGTAGGTCGCCTGAGGACGTCTGTTCCTTGCTCAGACAGGACGGGGTTAAAGGAGCAGCTGATTCGGGGGCTCTGGCTCACTCAGGCCGGGGGGAGGGAGGGGTATGTAATGCGGGGCGAGCCTGCAGCAGCAGAGGCTGGCATGTGGTTGCAACAGCCTGAGGTGCGTCCTGCCTTCTCCCGGGGGAAGTTGTCCCTGGATCATGGTACCCTTGCAGTGGTGGGCTGCACAGGCTCTCAGAAGGGGAGGTGTGGATAGTGACCTGTGCTCGCACACACGCTTCTTGGTGGCTGCAGCAGCAGCCTTAGCATCCCATGCCTGTCCCTGGGGTCTGCACTGATAGCCGTGGCTTGCGCCTGTCTCTAGAGCTCTTTTAGGCAGCACTCTGAATCCCGTCTCCTCGCGCACCAGGAAACAATGGTCTCTTGCCTCTTAGGCAGGTCCAGACGTTTTCCCGGACTCTGTCCCGGCTAGCTGTGGCGCACTAGCCCCCTTCAGGCTGTGTTCACGCCGCCAACCCCGGTCCTCTCCCTGGTATCCGACCTCAGCTCCCTGCCCCCACCCACCTCGACGGGTGAGCAGACAAGCCTCTCAGGCTGGTGAGTGCTGGTTTGCACTGATCCTCTGTGAGGGAATCTCTCTGCTTTGCCCTCTGTACCCCTGTTGCTGAGCTCTCCTCCGTGGCTCCGAACCTTCCCCGCCCCCACCCCCCATTTCTGCCAGTGAAGGGGCTTCCTAGTGTGTGGAAACTTTTCCTCCTCACAGCTCCCTCCCAGAGGTGCATGTCCTGTCCCTATTCTTTTGTCTCTGTTTTTTCTTTTGCCCTACCCAGGTATGTGGGGAATTTCTTGCCTTTTGGGAAGCCTGAGATCTTCTGCCGGAGTTCAGTATGTGTTCTGTAAGAGTTGTTCCACATGTAGATGTATTTCTGATGTATTTGTGGGGAGGAAGGTGATCTCCATGTCTTAGTCCTCCGCCATCTTGAAGGCCTCTACCCTATTGTTTGTTTTTTTAGTATGCTACTTGAAATATAAACTACCTGCTGTTGAGAAAAGAAAACACACACACACGCAAAAACACACAACATAGAAACTAAACAGGAGTTGTTCTGTTTGAATATGAACTGATAATATGACCTAAAATATATCATCGTCACATGCTGTTATTTTTTTTGGTAACTAGTATGTGATAATCATTAAATAACCAAGATGGTCTTCCTGCTTCATTTAGTTTGAGTAAACTTCAGACAGTTTTCTTCCTGACTATGGACCACTGATACCATTTTTCTTGGAGAATTTATCTTGGCAAACTTACAAAGGTAAATTTTTTCTCCTCACTTTTGAGATGTAAATATTTTAAAAAGCCTCTGGCCAGTTTCACAACTCAGGAAGATCTTTCTCAAGGATCAGGGAATCATCCCTTTGAAATGTAAACATTAAGGAATATATTGCTCTATTCTCCCAGTCTCTGTGGGAGGGTAGGAGCCTAACTTTTACAGGAGCCAATTAGCAAACAGGGATGATCTAATCACACTGACCAAACCCCCCAGTAATGTCCTCCAGTACTCTTCTGAGAGTTCACCTCAGTGCTTAAAAGCTCTCCTGCTTTTTGTTTCAGCAGTGTTGAATTTAATCTCTCTACCCAATTGCAATAGCCTTGACTTCTGTTGCAATAGTCTTGTATAAAGTCTTCCTTGCTTATGTAACACTATCTGGTATAATGCTGTTTTTTTGTTTGTTTGTTTGTTTATATGGTTGGTTTTTTGGATACATAGGTCAAATGATGCTTCCTATTGAAATATGACCCCAAAGTGGGTTTTGTAAGCCTCATTTCAGGCAATTAAGACTTGTTTGAGCAAAACCTCTATGTAGCTATACTTTTTATGGCTGAATAAGTATTATGCTTATGATATCTACATTCATGAGTATAAAATTCTGCTCAGGGCCTTTTTACGTGATGAATATTCCCTTTCAAAAATTTCAGGAGTGATAAAAGAGTAAAACAAATTCCATCAGTAACACCAATAAACCAAGGTTAAAAATGAATGCCGTAATTGGGAATAGTCTACATTTGTGTTTGCTTTTCAGTTCACTGCTCAAGCTACTAAGTGATCAGCTTTGTTGTTGAATTGTTGATAGATAATTGGAACTTACTTACACAGCATAAAGAAGAAAGAGATGTACACCCTGGGTTTAAGAATACTCAAAGTGAACGTTCAGCATAATTTTTCTGGAAAAGTTATCTTAGGAAGACCAACTATTATATAATTGTCAATACTTGATTTATCTCTCTTTTTAGAATTCAGTTGAATATGTTCCATTTTTAAGCATCACATTCAACTTCATCTGTATACTTATCTTTTATATTTAATATTTAAATGGAATTATTGTTGTTATAAAGAACTAAATGCAAAAGGTGTGGCTTGCAGGTTTATTTTCATCTATATAGTAGTAAATGGTTTTAAAATTTGTGGAATAGAATGACCATATCTGATTCAAATATAGATATGGTGTAGGCCAATGGATTTACTTATGAAAAGTAAATGTTAATTCATTCTCAGAACTGACCAGTCTATCATTAGAAGTGGAAAAATGCTCAAAAAGTAAAGAAAAACAACTCTTCTGGAAGTCTTCTCTACACAGGCAATTAGAGCAGATTTAAGGAGACTATTGCATATCTAGAAACTAGAAATTTTTACCTAGGTCTTCTGTCAACTTCAACAGATGCATCTGGAAAATTGGTGGTTGTGTTTTCCTTTTCTTCATCTCAAGAGGATTGCTAATTGTCTGATCCCAATTTCCTAAAGTGTTTCAATATCCTTATTTATAAATGTATAGTTTACCTTATACTATGACAACACTATAGAAGTTGAAGTGTAGGTAAACACATTTGATATTTTCAAGGAACTTCTTTCAAAATAACAAAGACTATATCATCTCTCTGCATTTTTCATTATATTTAGGTAACTGCAGCATCCACAGTCTATGATGATAATATTACAATTTTAATCTTTTCAGATTTCTTCTGGAAAAGAAAAGATTTTAATACAAAGAAGGCAAGTGGCAAATATATAAGTTGATGGTCAATAAATGAACAGCATTATGAGTCTCAACTGTGATAAGCTGACACTGCTTTAGACAAGATGGTATGGGTTTGTGGAAGTTGGACATGGTTCTGACTGATTGGGCTATAAATTTTTCATGGCTATCTGAAAAACTAGGCTGTGAACATGGAGAATTGAAGTGTTACAGATTATCTTTGGTCACCTGAAGCCCAATACAGCCTCAAAAATCTAAGGTAGATCACAAAATATATTTTGTGTAGGCAAACATTTAGGTTTTTAATAGTGCCCAAATTCTGGCTCAGCAAGTTCAAAACTTACTCCAATAAAATATTCAGTATTCTGTGACATGTTTCCATCTCTATGAGCAGAGATAACTGACAAAATGTAGTCTATTTTGAGTTCTTTCCCACAAAATATAAGAATTTTTACCACAACCAGTTTGGACTATGTGATAAAAGGTTATTCACAATCATTATAAAAAAGTACTTTGTTTTGTTTAATAAATGTGTTCACTGATTTTATATTGCTGAATATACATTTAAATGTATAGTAAATACCTTCAGCTGACATCTCAGCACCCTTAACCTAAGAAAGCATTACATCTTAGGATGGGATAAAAGGACTGAGCTTCAGTGATATAATATGTATTACATGGAAGTCAGTAATGATGATGATACTAAGTCTAAATGGAATACAAAATACAAGAAATTGATTCTAAAACATTAAAAATTCAAGATAAATCTCAGATATTTCACCCAAAAGCCTACTTTGGGCTCAGATTTGGGCTAAATTCTCTCTTTCCTATCTTTCATAACATCATCTATGTATCAGCACTTTGTCACTTACAATATTAAATTCATTTTACTAGTTTCTATGTCACCTACATTAGATTCTATACACCTTTATGGAGAAAATCCATGTCTTTTAATTTTTGATACCTTCAACAAGGATCTGACAGAAATAATACATGCAAAAAATAATGATTGAACTATTTATTCCTCTGTCCTATTTACTCAGTTTTGGTCAAATTCTTATAAATTACTATGCTCTTTTATATGTTGGGCTCTAGAAAGAGAAGGAACTTGAACACTTACAAAACAAATATAAACATAAACCTTACAAGAATAGATGAAAGTGAGAGAAACATCTAAGTGTTAATGTGGAGGTAGCCTTAAACAAACAAACAAACAAAAAACCTAAAAACAGGGCTCAGACAGGTAAGGGTGTGATGGGAGGTTGGTGAGTATGGGCTAGCCAATGCTAGAGCTCAAGAAGGTCGTGAAGGGCATCTGTATGCAGTGGAGGGTACTGGTGTGGAGCTCACACAAGGAGTCTCAAAGCACATTTATATAGATTACTTTTTAATTGCAAAGAAATGAAAGAGTAGCTCTGCAATAGATAAGGCTTCTGGAAGACCCCACCTAAATCAAAGGATCTAAGTTAAAAGCATCAGTGCTAGGATAAAATGAAATTGTAAGTCAGTTGTTCAAATGCAAGGAAAAGAATAGCATCTTTTCTCTGACAGTTTTTGCTAATATGAGGAGACACTGGACAGACCTAAGTTGAGTGTCATTCTTCAAAATAATTGGCCTGTGATATTCAAAATTGTCAGCATCATAAAGTCAAGGAGAGACTGAACAACGGTTCCTGACTGAAAGAAATAAAGATTCCAACTAAATGCAATACGGATTCTGGACAGTGTATTTTTCCTTAAAGGACATTATTAGGATAACTGACTAAACTTGAAATTTCAATGGTAATAATGTATCAGTGTTAACCTCTTGATAATGATGTGTGTTTTGTAGTTATGTAAAATAATATTCTTTCTTGTAGGAAATGCACTTAATTATTTGAGATATTGCAACATTATCAGCAACTTACTCTCAAAAATTTCATGGAAAAACTCCTTTGTACTTTTCTTTTCTCAAAGTGTAAGACTATTTCAAATGGAACCATTTTAAAAAGTGGAAAGGTAGTATAAAATTGTTGAATATTTATACACCACATCCATAGAAGAGAAATGAAAAAAACTATGCTTCAAGAGACATTATTAGAAACGTGCATTAGATCGAGTGTGGAAGTTAGAGGCATACTCTTACCTTGGGTGAACTGAATTTTCTCTTAATGTAATATTATTTTGTAAAAAAAAAATTGTCAAATTTTCTAATCAAATGTGACATTCAATCTATGATGTGACAATACCTCTCTTCTTTCTTGCCACCTCCAAAGATAATAGGGATATAAAAAGCATATCAAAAAGATGTACAATGGAAGAACTTCTCATGCAGGCTACTGGGTACTTGACACTCCTCGAAAATCAATGTAGGTGCAATTGTTTGTGTGTATGTGTGTGTGTGTGTGTGTACATGCATATGTAGCTTTGCAAAGCTGAGGACTAGTGGTGCTTGAATATCCCTAGTCCCCTATAAAATGGACTATGTCAGGAGTATAGTAAAAAATGTGGCCATAAACATTTTTTTAAACCATAAACAAGGAAGTGCTCCAACATGACTGAGGATATGTCAGAAGGATATAGCCCAAGTGTAAAGGGCACCATGGCTGAATTCTGTACAATTTGAGCATCCAAAGGAATAATGATGACAATATTCATATTGAAACAAAAAAAACAAGAAGTTTATCATAAATCACAAAATTAGGAAGAAGGAAGAATTACTTATTTTAGAAAAAAAGTTAGATTTAAAAATCATTCTTTTACATTCCTAAATGTATTAAAAGATTCAGGCATATATTGAGAATTTATTATAAAATCAATATATGCAAAAGTTTGGGAGAACGATATACTGCCTTGAAGTACCACCTTATAGTTTACTTATTATTAACAAAGGGAAATAAATGATTCTCAGAGAGGAGAGATCATAGAAAGTACCTCCTTGAGCAAGTAATGTAAAGTAATATCAATCAATATAGGAAAATAATAACCTCCTATGATTTTGCTATTATATGATTAGGAGTATACTAGATCAAATGCAAGATCACATTTGTAATCTTTCCATCAGAAAATTTTACAACGAATCTAATCAGCCACAACAGTGAAGCACAGCTGAATTGTTGGAAATTCCATAAGCCAACTGGCCTCAACTCTTAGTATCAATATTGTAAAATTAAAAAAAAGTGGGAGCTCTTCTAGATTAAGAAGACTGAAGATAAATGAAAATCAAATGCAATGTATGACATTTAATAGTATCCTGGGTTGGGGGAAAAATGGATAAGGGATACTTTGGGGATAATTGGGAAATTTTGGAAAGTGAACTATTTAGTTAGATAATATTATGATACCAATATTTATTAACTTCCTTATGTATATAATGCTATTGTAATCGTGTAACAGATTGTCCTTATTCTTAAGAGTTAGGTACTAAAGGTTTTCAAATGTTTGGATTAAGAAAAAAAATTCAGGGAGAGGGGAAGAAGAGAGAAAGAGAGAAATAAGAGAGAGATAAATGGGGGAGAGAGAGAATGATGGACAAGATAAAGCAATGTGGCATGTTAACAATTAATGAGTCTTAGGTAAATATTATGATACACAGAAATTACTCTCTATGCTCTCATTTTCTGCAGAATTGATATTTTTCATAATAACACATTGGAAAATATGTTAACATGTGAGTCATCTAATTATAACAATGCACACTATATTCATTGTGATTCATAATATTTCTAACTGTCCACTTTAGAAATATTGTAAAAATTCAGGTTCATACACCTTTATTAAAATGTTTTCTTCTTCTCCATCAGGGATATTTATACATACTCATAATTTCTGTGAACAGAAATTGCTATTTGTCTAACACTGATCATTGTGATGTCATCTACATTTATGATGCTATTTAGATAAATAAAATGTTCAATTTGTTATGCATTTTATTGCACTCCACTAAAATAAAATAAACATTTAGAATTGATGTTTCACATATTTGGTGCATATTTATTTATTATCTTTGTCATACATTCATAATATAATATATTTCTTCTATATTTCATGACATTTACTTTTAGAATCTGAAAAATCACTTCAATTAATCTATGAAATATTCACAACTGCTATATAGCTGGGGAAAAAAAAACTATATTTTAGAAGTGTTTCACATGCTTAAAATTTTCCTGTTTGAAAAATTGATAGGATTAATTTAAGAAGTCTCTTTTTCTATAAAAACAAATGTTTCATACAGCACTCTGAACATTTATCACACAGTTTGGGCTTCGGAGAATATTCGTACAGTATTTTATAAAGTGCTATAACCGGAGAATTAATCTTCTGTGGTAGATTGCAAACATGCCTGCAGTTCTTCACTCCTCTCTGGATCTTCATCCTTTGCATTCTGACAGCATGTTTACCGTACTTAAAAGGCTAAGTCTATTTCCCCATCTCTTGAATCTGGACTGACCTTGTAAGTTGCATTGGCTGATAAAATATGGCAGAAGAAATTACATGCCAGTTCATAAGCCAGGCCTCGAGAGGACACATGGCTTCACTGAGAACCACTATCACTAGAGAAAACTGAAATGGTGTGAAAGCTGCCTTGTTTCAACAAAGTAACACCAGCATGGTCAAATATTAACACTCAAAGCTGTCACCACATTTTTATTCAATGTCATTTTTTTGTTGCTTTTTCATTTTTTACAAGGGTCTTTTTATGTCTAAATATTATGATTTCTGTTTTATATACTGCCTACTAAATCATAAGTACACTTTAAGAAAACCTAGTTGATGCTGCCTATCTTAACCTTTACTGTCTCTATTTCCTCCAAATTATTTATATATATATATATAAATAAAATATATTTATATATAAAATAGTATATAAATTATATTTACAATATAAATATGTTATAATGATTATATATTATGATATACCTTTATAATATAAATAACTGTATAAAATATACAATCAACATATAAATTTACATATTTATATATGTAAAATTATTTATCTATATATAAATAAAAGCACACACACATATATAAGTAGAGCGAGAGAGAGAGCGAGAGAGAGAGAGATGGAGAGAATAAATCTGTATTTAACCAATTCAAACACATAGGCTCTGTAAAAAGTTCAGGGCCACCAGGATGAGGTCACCTTATTCCACAAGCTCTGTTTAGCTCTATTTGCAAAAAAGAGCTCAAAACCTGTAAAGGAACATTTTTCTCTCACTGGAGAAGATAATAATGAATAGGAAATATGCTTTCTTGGCTAGCTAATATTATATTATTATTTCTTGGTTCATTTTAGTGTTTCCCTTTTCAAATCCCCTGTTCGTTTTAATTAAATGATTTTAAAAAAAAAAGTGCTGAGGTAGAAGTAAAAAGTAGCAATAATCTCACCTTCCAGGTGGAATTCTCTGTGTCCTTGGGTCTAATAAATTATAAAACTCCAAAGCTGCCATGAATCTTCATAAGTTAAAGTGGACCAGTGTGTGAAGTAAAAAAGAAACTTGGCTTAATAAAGTCAAACAATTCAGCCAAAATAAATAAGTAAATAAATATTTACTTTAAAAATATCTACATGGCTGAAAAAGTAAGCTTAAAGCCACACTTTTGACAACATAGAAAAAATTAAAGATGTATAGCTGTTAATATTGTTACTCTGTGTTTGCTGAAAAGTTCTCAGAGCGTTGTAAAATCACCATTTAGCATATTTAAAATAGAGCTTTTATATGTCAACTCCTGGGAGTTGTTGAGAAGGAGAAAACCTAGTCTTGTAAGAAACAGCAAGAAATCTTTGTTAGATTTTTTCTGAGCTCCTGCCCTTCTAGGTTATAATTTTCAGATTTTTAAAACTGCTTTTGATTAATGATGTTTGGAATTAATGAAAGCCGTTTAATGAAGCTTACTTAGGAATGATTTATACAAACTATTACTATTATAGGGAAAATTTCTGCTTGACATTTTGTGTTTTGACTGGCATTTTCTTGTTGCCAGCTGTCATAAAAAGGAGTGCAACACATGCCTTTAGCAGCATATGCCTTTTTGGGTGCTGAATAGCATTTTCATACAAAAAAATCAAATGATCCATAACATATTATGCTGTCATTTGAAAACAGCATCAGAAATGAGACATTTTTCATGCCTGTAATATATTTTGTTCCCCAAGGCTTAATCTAGCATTTCTGTACTACATTTGAAAATATAATGTGGTGTAGGTTTATTCTTTTAATTGACACTATTAAGATTTTAAGAATACTCTTTTTTTCTTTACAAATAGAGATTGTAAAAATACTTTTAGAATGTTTAGTATATTCTGTTTATTTTACTAATGTTTACTTAGATCTCTGTTTCTCAGGAACACCTTTTCAAATACTTATTATGTATAAGTACATATACTTATTACTATGAAAAGTGATATCTAAAGGCTATTTCATACTTTGGGTTGGAGCTCACTTAATAGAATATATGCAAATCAGTGCAAAAGTATGTAGCAATAGATTATATAGATTAAATACATTATTAATTTTATGTAATATGTATCAAATAACAGTTTAGAATTTAAATTATATGAATATCACTAAAATATTTTTAAAGTCATTTGAAATGAGCAAAATGCCTTTCCTAGTCCTCCCCAAACATTTTTTCTTTGTGAAGTACTTTATTATTCTCATAGATGTAGCAGCTTAAACTAATACAAATGATATAGTGATTAGAAAGTTTCTTGATTTATAGTTTTTTTTTTTTTCTGTGAAGTTTAAAAATCTCTCAGATAACATTTGGATGCTTTCAACAAATACAAAATGCTTTTATATTTAATTGTCGTTCATTTATAAAGGGTACTCCTCAAGCTTTTCATATCATATACGTAAATATGATTCATTTTTAATTTCCTTTCTCTATTTTACCTAACAATCTCTAGAAAATGAATGTATTGTTTTTTCTAAAGAATATATATTTTTGTTAGACCAAAATACAGCGAAGTGTAGAATTACCTCTGTTCTATATTTCTGAAGTATGATGACTAAAAAACATGTACTAAGTTTGTATAAAAATGTCTGTCTGATTTATACATTAATTTCCTTTGGTTAAAACAGAAGATATACCTTAGCAACTAATATCTTACTATTGCTCTTTCTTCCCAGTATTTGCTTAGGACAAAAGTGCTGAATGTTATTTGAAAGATTAGATGTGTGGATGATAGAAAGAACCCATAAAGGTGTTAGACGATGCTACTTTTTAAGAAAATGTTAGAAAGCTCACTGATTACTGCATGGAAATGGTAAGTATAAAAACATCATTAAAAGAAGTATTAACATGATAAAGCTAACTATCACCTCTGAGAATGATGTGGTTCTTGAAAGGACTTACTGATCAAACCACTTCAAAATGGACAGCTAGAAACTCAAGTCTCAAACATCTGAAATTGAGGGTTTGTTTATGCATAATCAAAGTAGATTTTGATTAGGCAGTCAAGATGCTTACTCTACCATACCAACATTGTAGAACATGAAATTTTAAGTCCCCATTAGGACACCAAAAATTTTCTGAGATGGATCTTGAGTGTGACATCAAGCAAAGATAAAACAAGCTCCTTGTTTTCAACGTTGAGAGCAAACATGCTTCAAACTGGTGTATCCCTTACTGAAAAGTTTTTAATATGTGAAGATAGATAATTCACAAATGTGATGTGAGTTACTATTTGTCGAGCTACTGCCAAGACTGTGGTTATCATTCTCTTAAGAAGAGAGATATGCAAAGTAAGTTTGAAGTGCAGGTTGAGGAATGTACCTTAAATGTCTTATGACAAGGGTGTTAGGGGGTTTAAACTCTTTGATCTCTGGGCTTGTCAGAGAGGAGATGGTTCAGATAAAATAAATTAAACTTAGAAAGTGTTTAACTGAAGGTATCATTGAGCAGACATTTGGTTATAAATCAAAATCTTTTACATTTCATGAGAAAATTTGTGTTTCTCTTGAAGCAAGACTGATTTATGTCAAAACATTTTACTAAAAGTACACTAATCTCAACAATTTTGTGTGGTTGCTAACTAAGGTTATGACATGTAACCAAAGAGAAGGAGACGAGTAATGAGATTTACTGGATAAAATGACAAAAGCGATTAGGAATTAAATATATAATGCAAGACAAAAGAATTTTTGAGGTGAATAATCTACATGATAATTTACATTTGGTACAAATGGGATCAGTTATTTGATATGCTAAAACAATGCTCTCACACATTACTTGAAAGCATTTCAATATAGATTGTAAGTTAAATTTTGTATTTAGTATTACTCAATATATATTTTGAACATAAGAGATAATTTAAATTAAAAAGCTAAAGAGTGACAAGATGATAAGGGATTTGTAATATAATAATTATTTAACAATTATTGTCTGTGTGTACCTACTATACATATATGTAAAGAAACCAATTTCTTTCTGCCTTTAAAGAAGTACACTAAAATAAAGGAGAAAAATAAATGTTAAATGCTAAATTGAGGTTATCATCTATCACTTTATTTAAAAAGGATAGATTTTCAAAATTCATGAAATTCATCATTTTGCATCTGGTTGTCACCTATGGATTAAAGGAGAGGATCATTTTCAGTTAAAATATTTGTTAAAGAATATGGCTTAGGGTATAACTGGGTATAACTTAGGGTAAACTTGAAGAAAATACAGACAATTTAGTAAGAAAATGAAACAGAAATTTCTAAGAATATTCGATTTAATTGGAAAAAGAAAAAAATGACAATTAGCATCTGCCCATTTGTTTATTTTCTTAAATATTCAGTGAGCCTTTCAACAATAACAGCTTTAGTAAAGTAATGTAAACATATGGACAAAAGTAAGAGCAAGCCAACAATGAATGTATTTTCCAAGGGAGTGCTATGACCAAATTGCCCCAAATAAGATATAATAATAATAAAGACTTTTTAGAACATCTTTTAGGTGTTAGCCTCTGTCTTAATTTCTGATGATAGAAAAATATTCAGATTGAAAAAGAGGTATCTGATAGACTCAACAAAGGAGTAATGCCATTATCTACTTGTCATTTGTAATATTCCCCTATGGGAAATTCATTCTTATTTATTCATTCTCATTAATTTACCATAAGAGTATCTTCTGGAAATTGAGAATACATCTGTATCTCAGCTTTTTTGTCCTTCATCTTATGTCTTTTCCCACGAGTTAGTTAATATACAAAATATGTATAAGATGTAAGCTAAATAAGAGAAAGTTTTTGAGATCCATACACACACACACACACACACACACACACACACATACACTATATATAAGATATAAGATACAGAAAGTATGAAATCTATGTGAACTCTTTGGTTCACTAAGAGACTATTGCACTGGTCAGTATATCTGGATATGAGGACAGGACCATAAATTGAAAAGAATTACCTTTTTTTTTTCAATATATATATTTTTTTATCTTTTGGCACACCAGCATGAACAGGTGCCACAAAATGTACAGAGACGTGGAGAGCCAATGTGCACATTTGTCAGAAAAGAGACTTCCCTGCACTCTTCCAACTTCACAGATGTCATAAGGAAAATTCTGCAAGATGTCTTTCTTAAATTTAGTATTACCTGGCACCTCAGGCTGTTGCCACTGCTGCCAAAGGTCCTACCAATCCTTGAGTAGGCAGTATGCCATGGAAACAGATGGGAACACATACAAGACACCAAAATATAAATCCTAAAAATGAAATATGTGTTTCTAAGGATTGTCATCGTAGGTGGGCACCCTGATGTGACTGGTGTGTTATGGATTAAGCATCTTCCACATTGTCAAATGCAAGTTACCTTTAAAGGAAACCAAAACTAAGGAAAAAAGTTAATTATAAAACTCTTTTCTGTATGATGCAATCTGATTGCTACTACTTACCCTAGTTCTCAGAATACTAATGGCATCCCATCTTCTTCCATACTTTTAATTGTTTTGCAAAATAATTAAGTATTGCTTATTAAACAGCACCTTTATTGTTCCCTTTCTTTTTCCATTTTTCCTCATGTCTATATTTCTTACTCTTGCTCCATCTAACTTATAAAGTGTAATACCAACAATATCACTTTTCTACACAAACATTGGATTTTTTTTTTTTGTATAGTCTACAGCCTGTAAGATAAATTTTAACTTTTATTACAATCCAGCTTCAACAGGTAAGAATGTCTACTATGCTGTATGACTTAGCAAACTCTTAACAAAACTCAATAATTTTTACCCGTTCTGCACTGGTAGTCTTATTTCCGGTTTTTTGTTGTTACCCTTTGAGTGTTTCCCATCTTTGTTTCCAACTCATGTGCCATTTTTCTTGGCCAAAATAACTCATCCCTTTTCTCTTGATTCTCATTGTATTTTTGTTAGATTATCAACAAAATCTTATTTCATTCTTCTTTGTACTATAAGCTTATTTTAGTACCTCTCTTTCTCTGCAGTCAAGAAATAACTATTCTAGCAGGGAAAGTGTTTAGTTCAAACTTATAGTCTTAAAATTATAAGGCAGAATGCTGGTGTGTTTTAATTATTCTATGTGGGAAATCTCATTAGAGTTTAAAATATTGAATTTCAGAATTTTAAGACTCTCTCTAAAGATTTTATAACCACATTCATCAGTTAGCATTCAAATTGATCGAGGGCTAAAAGTCAGTCAAATGCATCCATAAAGGGAATAAAGTTTAGCTTAACCATTAAATATTTGCTTGATTTTTAGCATAGAAATAAAAACATCCAAATAATGAAAAAGATATCTATTTATGAAATGTAAAGTAATAAAAAGTAAGTAACATGCTTCCTGGCAAGCATAGCAATGCAGTTAAAAGGAAGAAAAATCAAGCAGTTTACCACATAAAATGAATTAATGAAGTCACTAAAACATTGTGCCACTCTATAAATTTGCAGCTGAAATTTTTCAAATATTGAACAACAAAAACCTATTCCAGTTATTGCTTGTATGCATGTTTTCTACATATTATCTCATGAATTTTGACAATAAACAAAGAGGTAGACAATATTTTTCCATGTTAAAGTTATGGAAACGCATCAGTGATGGAGTCCATATAAATGCTCAGGCTTACACACCTGTGCTCCTCTGCATAAAATCTATCCTCCAATCTCCATTCTAGTTTTGATAAGCTCCAACAGAAGTTTGCAGCCCTGCAATTTTGTAAAGCTGTGTTTTCATTCTGCCTCCAACTCTCTTTTGCTAGTGAAAATACAATTAATTTATGTCCAATCCCAAAATATATTGAAATAACAATCCTACCCAAAACATTTGGGCTATATTAAAAGTACTAGCTTTTTAAGTTTTTAAATAAATAAAATATGTGGCAGACTTAAATAGTTTGACTATTTTAAGATATTGTGAAATTTGTTAAGATGCAGGTGATTCCTGCAAACATGAGTGACTTCCTGCAGAAGCACCTCTAACAGTTACATAAAAAGTATTTTTAACTTTTTTATAGTATGTTTTATATTATATGACTTTTTTTTTTGATGTGGACCACTTTTAAAGTCTTTATTGAATTTGTTACAATATTGCTTCTGTTTTATTTTTTGGTCACAAGGCATGTGGGATCTTAGCTCCCTGACCAGGGATTGAACCTGAACCCCCTGCACTGGAAGGCGAAGTCTGAACCACTGTACCTCCAGGGAAATCCCTAAAAACTATTCTTAATATTATAATTTCAGCTTGAACATTGAAAACTTGAATTCCAGAATATATGTCTCTGCTGGCATAAAAATGACACTTACTTCAAAAACGTGGTTGTCGGGCTTCCCTGGTGGCGCAGTGGTTGACAGTCCGCCTGCCGACGCAGGGGACACGGGTTCGTGTCCCGGTCCAGGAAGATCCCACATGCCACAGAGCGGCTGGGCCCATGAGCCATGGCCGCTGAGCCTGCGTGTCCGGAGCCTGTGCTCCGCAACGGGAGAGGCCACAACAGTGAGAGGCCCGCGTACCACAAAAAACAAACACAACAACAACAAAAAAAACCGTGGTTGTCAGTTAAAAATAAACAGAAGGAATAAGGTGACTTGTGCAAGTGACCGTATGGTTAAATGGGATAAAATCAAACAGTGAGCATAAGTTGTACAAAGGGAGTGACATGCTAGAAAGCAGGAGAAGAGAATAGCAGGAGAGATTATTCCCACTAGCAGGCAACAAAGAGCTTCTTTAAACACTGCCATCAAATAACCAGTGTGAAAATGTGTATGATTTTTCCCTCTTGAATTGCAAGTATTTAAAAAAATTATATATCTATATTTCAAAAATATGAGATTGGCTGAAAGGTAACATCTTTTGAGTTGAAAATTATGGCACCTTAAAATAATAATAAGTGAAACAATGAGTGGAAATAAGTATTAGTAGTACTGTCCAATTATTAACTGCTTACTCAATAACAAGCTACATACCATGTACATTAAATACTTTCATTCATCTATTTATGTAACTAGACTGTGCAGATAGTATCAGACACAAACTCCCACATCTACATTTTGCAAATGAAGGAACGGACTCAGAGAGTCTAAATATTATGCTCAAGGAAATTTGGCTAGCAAACTGGACGTTCAAAATATTAACTCAGATTTATTGATTTCAAAGCTTTCACCATAAACCTAAGCAGTAGATGCACAGAATTATTCATTTTCATGAGTGGATTTGGGGTATTAAGACATTGGTATAGACCTGCAGGTTGTATACTTAATTATAATTAATTGTATATTTAAACTATTTATAACAGTGCTAGGCCCACAGTAAAAATTCAAACATATTATTTTAGTTTTTATTATTAATATAATGCTGAACCATTGAAACTGCAAGATTAAGAGAAGCAGAAAATTTTGACCAGGCCATATAGTTGCAAAAGGTTGGACAATTCATGCCTAAAAAAAATTTATTCTGGTTCCTAAATGATTTAATTACATTGGGTTGATGACCAAAATTAAGCATATAATAACCATGTAATTCCCACGTTCAGAGATGTTTATCCAAAGCTTATTTCTTTACAGCGATAGTGAACTAATATAAGTTAGTGTTACCTCTATTTAGCTCTAAGAACTGACTGATGAAAGGCTGTGGAAACATCAAAGAATAGACTTGATGGCATAGATCAGGCAAAGTCAGTCATTTGCTTGAATATCATTCACTTGTGTGAGCTGTGGTGATGGTTGCATAGACCTGCAATTTAGAGGGATTTTCTGGCACTTAATAAACTAAATATTCAATTTTTAAATTTTTTAGGGATGAGTTCTCAGGAAGGTATAAGATTTTTAAATTAAATTTGTGTATAAAGTGATTATTTCTACTAGAAAAAAGTGTAACCCCTTTTATTCATCAAAATACAGTATTAAACTTACTAAATATTCTTATAATTTCTAGTATATGCTTTCTGCAGAATATGAGAGCATTTCTGTTCTTCCTTTACTCTAAAACCAAGTAGGAATACAAAGAATCAAAGTTAAAAAGAGGCTGTTAGAATTCCTTTGAAGAATGTAAAAAGACTCAATTTTTGCTACCATGGCAGTGAAGTGAAATCGGAGGTTATCCGCTGTGGGAGTAACAAGGTTTTAAGGTGAGACATTCAAAAAATTCTTCTTTGAATACACTTGTTGTGCTTTTGATCCTTTTTGAGGAATAGAAGAAGGGAGAGAGAAAAAAAAAAAAAAACAGTGTGTTATACCAGATATGGCATGAGCTCCAGAAATAACTGGAATTGCACTAAATTAAGTCTATTGCATTAAAAGATAGAAATAACACACAACTGATGGTTTGGCAGTAGTTAAATGGTAGTCAAGTGTGAAATGTACCTGGTATTTTTTTGCTCATTTTCTCAAATGACATGAGGAGTACAGCATTCAGTGCATTGGATGTAACCAATTTTATGAATTTCTTTAACAAGTAAAATAGTCTTAAAGTAAGATAAATTCCATCAGCTGTCCTCTGATTTGATTTGCTTTCCAGATGGCAGGCAAATGACAATTATTTTTTCACTACTGCTGTTGTATTTTCTGTAGCTGTAACAACACTGCATACCTAGATAGTCTGTTGTTGATATTGAAAATAAAAATATATAATCAGACCACCTACTGCTCAATTTTATTGTCAATCTGTAAGCAATGGAGGTAAATTTACTTTACTTTTACTGAATCTGTGTTGTAGTGTTCCTCTTTCTCTCTCTCTAAAATGCAATGAGGAAATAATATTTCAAAGAATAAGTGGGGTTCACTATAAGCTTGAAAATCAAGAAACTTACAGGCATCTAAATTGCCATTCAACTGAATAGGCTATTCCAATTTTTAAAAAAATCCATTTTAAAAAAGAACGGTTTCAGTCCTTGTTATAAGGCCTCATGAGCATTCAAGGAAGATTAGTCTCATCAGCTCTTACAGGAATTACTCTTCCACATGAATCCTCTGTCTTTTTCATATTCAAAATAATTGTCATTTTTCTTCCAAAAGAAAAGGAAAACAATTGTAATAACTTTAGAGATTTTGACAAACATTTTCTTAAACGTTGACTGGCAGACATGTTGATGATTACTGCAAAAAAGATTACAATGAAAATGCATTAGAGGAAAGAGGGGAGAAACAGAAGTGCTCAGGTCCTGGCAGAAACATCCTCTGTTGAGGTAAAGTCATCGCTGGAAACGCGCTTTAGGGACACAAGTATTTTCCAGCCAAAACCCTTCAGTGAGGCCAGAATTAGTCCTGAGCTGGGAAAAGACAGCATGCATCTCACAGACCTTGCCAGTAAGTTGCAATCTGTATCCAAATTGCTGTGACAGAGTATGCTTACAAGAGAGAATATGTGTGTTTGTGAAGTTGCATCAGCAATTGATGGAAAAGTATAACATTCAGTCATGAAGTTGTCTTATCTGTATAACTTCTACCAGACATCCAGCTAGTATGGAAGTAAAGAGACCTTTTAAAATTACCTTTTAAGGTGACTCTCAGTATGTGGGAGCACAGGAGACCACTTACTGACCGCTACTCTAGCAACCAGTTCTAACAGCTTTGAGTTGCTGTGTGTAGCTGAGACTTGACTGCCTCTGCTAAGGCCTGCACCTAGTCCCTCTGGCCTCCTGTCCTGGGCAGTTGCTCAGATGTTGCCTTGTGGAACATCTGCAGTAACCCTTTCGTGTTCAAGAACGTGCAACCTGCAAGTGCAGCTGTGTTAACCCTTGACCAGTAGGGGAAAGAAGCCAATGGATAAATGCTTCCTCTTAATGAACACAGGATAAACATTTGTGGGGTGTAAAATGCTTCTCAGACCTTTCTGTGAGATTGAGCACTGGGCCCCCACAGGGGGCCAACTCAATAATTCCTTGCATACTGTGTTTTGGTTCTTTGGTCTCTCATTTTTTTCAGTCTTCTCAGCTTTTTATTTTATTTATTTTTTATCTGGCCTCTCATTTTTACTACAGAATATAGCTTTCCAAATAAACCAGTCTCCTAAGCTTTCAGTCTCTCTTTGGGGAGAACCTCAGGTAACTTAGTAGATGCATCTTGTTAGAGTGAGTGGGAGTATTTATTTCTAGGTAATGACTTTTTCTTAGCTAGCATGCTATCTGGAGGCTCTTCTATATGTGAAAGCCTATGTATAGTATTAGTTTTTGTTTATTTCTTTGCTTTTAATGATTAAACCACATTAAGTTGAGCAGATTTAAAATGACATTATGCCTTGCTGTTGTCTATGAAACAAAATCCAAGGACTTTAATATGGCTCACAAACCATTCAGGATCCCCAGGACACATTTCATGTCACCACCAACCACTACTTCAACACACACACACACACACACACACACACACACACACCACTCATACACATACACACAAAGCCTATAATTTACCAAATCAAACAAAATTAATCAGTGTTCTCAAAGTCCATGATGTCTCATGTTTCTTGGCCTTTCTATACCTATTTTTTTCTATGAAAAGCTCTTTCCCTATTTCATCATCAGATACAACTACTATTTCTTTTCAATATTCTTCATGGGATCCTTTCATCTATATTAGTCAGACAAATTTATGTGATTCTCAGTGGGTTTAATAAAAACATTTTCAATACCAGCTTTATAATGCACTATTTAAATAAGTGCTGACTTTAATGTATTTTATATTAAATTAAGGGCAGGACGTTTGTTCTATTTATATTATATCTAAAGTACATCAGAGTAGATGCTCTATAAATATTTGAGAATAAGTCAGTAATTGAATTATTATAAGTATTTAGCCTTCACTTAAATATCTAATCCTTCTCAAAGGTCTCTTATCATGGTGACACTGGTTGAACTCTTGTTAAAGGAATAAAGTGGCATAGTTTCATATTGTTTCCAGGCAAAAAAAAAAAATTGTTTTACACACTCTGATTTCAATTCTTTTTGATTATTTCCTTCATATCATTCACTCATTGGACTAACTGACTGTGTGCTCACCATGTATCAAGCACTGAGACAGTGTTTGGGAACAACGATGTAGGTATAGTGCTTGCTTTATTAAACCTTCCATTATAGCCTAATGGAAAAACCAGGAATTAACGCCTGGACAAGTAAATAGAATTTATACATTAAAAGTTGTGATATATGATATAAAGGTAGTGAACAGCTTGTGAATAGAAAAAAAAGAAAACTCTGCTTTAGAGAGGTGAGGAACAACTTACCTTAAAAATTGGCTTTTATACTATAAGAAGAGCAAAAGAAAATTCAAGGCAGAGGGGACAGCATATAAGAAAAATCTGACATGAGAAAGAACTGATTCTCTTCAATGAACTGAAATAAAAGTGGCATGGATGGACCTGGTGAAGGGGAGAGAGGGGCTGATATGGAATGAATTCAGAGAGGAAAGCAAGGGCAAGAGCAGCGTCAGAAAAGTCATCACTAAAATTGGGTTTTATTTGGGTTGTAGTGAGAAGTTACTGAAGGTTTTAAAGGACTGGCATTATAACATGTGGTGAATACTTTATAAACAATTAGGTTATTACTCTATAGAGAAGCGAGTGTAAGGCATTAAGAGTAGAATTGAGAAGACTGCCGTTAAATCAATGTGTTTGTAGACTATCAGAGAAATCAAATCGTACATGAGATATAAATTTGTGAGTTAATATTTAAATTATATTTAAAGCAAAGGAAATATATTAGATTACCAAGGGAGAGAATAGAGGAAGAAGAGAAGCAAAAACTGTCCCTGAGTGGATTCAACAAAGAAACACTCAGCCTGTTAGAAGGAATGTCTGGAATATTCAGTGTCCTAGAAACTACAAGATACAAGTGTTTAAAGATGTTTTGAGGATCATTAACTATGTCATATGCTCCCAAGAATTCTAGAAAGTTTATTACCAAAGTGCATTATTTGAAATTTGTAAAATGTATGTCATTACCAAGCCTAGAAGAAAAATATCTTACTGACTTGGTGTCGAGATGCCAGATAAGAAGTACATAATGAGTTGCAGTATGAATTAAAATATATATATATATATATATGTATATAGTTTGAAGTTTGTTGTAAATTTGTCCTCGAAGAGGCAAATACTGGACACTTGAGTACAATTGCAGCAGAGGTATGAAAATCACAGAGAGGAAGTTACAGAGTCAGAGAAGACTATTTAGGAACTTAATTAGTTAAGTCCTGAGGAATAAATAGGAACCAGTCAGCCATTCTTGACAGATGAACAACAATGGGACAAAGTAAACGAAAAGGTGAGAACCTATTGCACTGGGAGTTTTCACATAGCCCTCATCCATCAAGGTGTAGAAATTCAGAGCTTACCACTTCTTCATAGCAGTATCCAAATTCATAAATTCAATAAATTCAGATCCACATTCTTCTTCATATATTCTCCTTATAATAATGGGGAATTAGAGAAGATTGAATCTCTGCAGGAACACTAGACCATAAGGTTAATTTGCAAATTAATTTTTAGTAAGTATCCTTGCTGTAAATATTTAATTACATTTGATCTTCAATTTTTTTGTGATTTAAAAAATGTAATTTTTTTAAGTTTGAATCAAAATATAGAATTTTTCATGTTATAGTTTGGTTTATGCCTGCACAGTTCAATTTGAAATCTAACTATATAAATTTAAAATATGCAATCATTTCAAATACCAGAATTAAAATCTCATACTAATTTTGTCTATACCATTTTAAGATCCTTTAATTGAGAATAATATTGTACTCAATGTGCAGGTTACTTCTACTACTTTTCTTAAAGGATCAGTGTTAATAAGATGTCCAGGTACACTGAAGAGTGAATGATGTGCTGAGTTTTTAAGAGAACATAGTTGACATGTGGTCTCTACAGGAAAATTACACTCTTGGGAGAGGCTTTTATTGGGTATTTTGGGAAAAAATTTACAGTTGTCAGAATGTCTTCAGTAACAGAAAATATTTTCTAGGAACTTCCTTGTCTATAAATTCCAGAAACAGCAGGATTAATTCAGTGACTTTGATTTAGAACCCAGTGAACTGAAAAGAGAAAGACTCATTTTCATTATAATGCTCTGGAGAATAAGGCAGCTGGACACAAAAGTCATACAACTATATGACCTTATGTTGAGGAGGTAATATTAAGAAGGAATTCTGCCAGCAGTTATATGACTTGGGATTCAACGTCTCTAGACCTCAATGTAATACTGAAATATACCTTATTAAATTCGTTATTGTCAAAGAAAGTAAGAAGCATATGGAAAATTACTGGTAAAATAATCTTAATTAATTGCTTCTCTGTCCCTGTAAAAAGCAAAGTTTAATTGCTGCAAAAGACAAAAACAAAATCATACCTGTAACCACTGTAGTGACAACATTTGCATTTAAGTCAGACTGAAGTCAGATTGATTTCCTTCATTTTATAAAGGCAAGCATTGTTACCCAGATAGTTTAAACATAATAACTAATTTTTAATAATGAAAGTATTATACACTGTGGCCTTTTAAAATTCTTTCAGCTCTTTTAAAAATGTGATCTGTATGAGTTTATACACATTTATTGAATAAAGTGATGTTAAAGATCAAGCAATTACTTTGAGAAAACGGTCATGGTTTTCAAGACCTAGGACAAAAATGATGACTTTTAACTGATAAATATAAAACTTAGTTATAACATATTTTGTACAGATAAAGGGTGGGTATTTTTAATGTACAGCTGCATATATTGGAACCTAGATATGAAGTCAGAGGAAAGTGAACAATCTCAAGAGTCAAATTGTGCAAATCAAAGAACCAATATTACTTGGTGTATTAGTCTGCTCGGACTGCCAAAACAGAATACCACAGGCTGGGTGACTTAAATAACAGAAAAATATTTGTTCACACTTCTGGAGCCTGGAAGTCCAAGATCAAGAAGCTGACAGTGTTGGTTTCTATAGTGAGACTGCTCTCCTTGGTTTGAAGATGGCAGCCTTCTCCTCATGTCCTCATCTGGCTTTCCTTGGGCTCTCACTGACTCTTGGTGTCTCCTCTTCTTATAAAGAGACTAGACCTATTGAATTAGAGCCCCACACTTATGATCCCATTTAACCTTAATTATCTCCTTAAAGGCACTACCTACAAATACAGTCATATTGAAGATTAGGCCTCAACCTATGAATATTTTTTTTTGTGTGGGGTGGTGGGGATGGAGAGAGCACAACTTAGCACATAACATTTGGTAAATTTTTCTTGGATCAGCATATTCCAGTGATGTTCTCACTGACCAATAGGCCACAGTAAGTGAATAAACTGTAGCCTTAACAAGTAAACAGCTTTATATTCATTTGCTTCTTCCAAGCTCTTAAATTTATTCCAATTTCAGTTGTGTCATTTATTAGATTTTTGAAAATGATCTGCAGTTGCTTACTTAACAATGGTTTTTAGTTAAAGATGGTATATGTATTTCTTCCATAGAGAGTAGATATTTGATGTACTTAAATACCAAATTAAAAAATAAAAAGGGTGTTTTGAGCTCTATTTTTTTTCCAACTCCATTTTCCATCATGATATTTCCATTATATCCACTATTGAAAGTAAAAATATAGGAAACAAATTTACCTAAATATGGCTTTTGTGTTACTTACACCTCTGGGCTCCCTGCTTCTAGTCAAGCATGTAGAAAATGCATCTGGTTGAAAGACTTAATAAATTACTAGATTTTTAAACAAGTTGTAGCTACAAATTCTTCTTCCTTCATCTTTCTAAGGGTCTTAATTATGTATCCTATCCTAGAAGACAGTGTAGATCATGTCTTTTTCTTTATATATAGGATATATTATATTTGCATTTTTTGATATTTCAGTATTGCTGCTTTAAAAAGCCTTCAAAATAGTGAGATAAGACATAGATAAAAAAATTAAGAAAACTAATTATGGTCATACAGCTGTAAAATATACCAGAGGTATAGGAGTCACAGTGAACACCTAGGAGCTGAAGAACTTGAAGAATTCTTTATGAAGACAGTCTTGTAAGTTGAACTTATACGGAGAGCATTTTAATAGACAAGGAAGTAGTTTACCAAAATATTTCCTCTATTTTTTCCAAGAGAAAACTGTATGGTACTCTGACTTAATGAAATTTTATTTATAAGTGAGAAATTTTCATGTATATATATATGTATATATATATGTATAAAACATATGAGGATTTAAAAGAAACATATGAGGATTTCACATAAAATTATGTCACACTTTTCTGGAATGTTGTTTTCAACAGAAATTGAAACTTGAAAATTACATTAAATAGCACAGAACTATCTGCTTATAGCTTTGCTGGAATAACTGGTACTAGACCAGACCTGCAATGTTCACAACTATAAAATTTGACAAAATAAATAAAACAACTCTTCAGCTATTGAGAAACAAGCAGCATTTGACTGTGATCTTTTGGATAAGTAAACAACTTTTCTGCCTAGAGTCAGTCTTGGGACTGCTGCATAGAGTGGGGATGCCCAAGAAGAACAACTCGTATTTGCTGAGCTGTGGAGAAAGATTTGGGTTCAAAGCTACTGAGGTGGTTGAAAATTCAGAACAGTGGAATAAAAGAGAGAGAAGCTGTGCAGAGAAGAGCTTAAACAGTTCTCTTGAGTCTTGTCTTAATACTATAGCTGCACACGTACAAGACAAGGAGCCACAGATAGGTAAAGGACAACTACCCTAAAACAAACAGAAACAGGAAACTATGATTTGAATACCTAATACTTACTTGAAGTGAAAGTTTTTGTTTTATACCAGAGTGGACATACAAGTTTGATTAACCCAAGAATTCAGTAGTGATTACAGAAATGTTAGAAAAATTTTGTCTAGTTAAAAATCTCAAAAACAACCTCAAAAGGGTTAAGTTGACCAAGATGTAAGTTAATTACTTGTTTGAACAAGCCCAGTATCATGTAAATGATGATAACAATATCCAGTGAGTTAATAACATAATACAATATGCCCACTATCCAATCGAAAATAGCTAAACATGCAAAAAAAACAGAAAATGTGAACAATAGTTGGAAGAAAAGTCAATTAAGAAAAACCATGAAATGATAGAGATAATGAAATTAGTACATGAATTGTTTAAAACAGCTATAACAAATATATTTAAGTTCATAAAAGAAAATAGTGATAAAAGTTGAAGATATAAAAATAACAAAATGAAATATCAAATACTCAAAAATATAATATTGGAAGTGGAAAATAATGACAATATAGGCTTTACCACAGCCTAGTCTCTCTTAAAAAAAAAAATAGTGAACTTGAAGATAAAATATATCTAAGTAGATTCCACAAAGTAGATTCTCCCAAGTAGACTCTACCTAAAACAAAGCACAGAGAGAATGAAAGGCAGAGAAATATGAAGAAAAACACAATGCAATGTGTCTAGTATTAAACAGATTAACATAATCGTAGGTGAAGTGTTTGACAGAGCGTGGAGGAAGATTGGAGCAGAAAAATATTTATAAATAAGGTCTGAATTTCCCAAATTTGATAAAAATGTAAACCCGAGTTATTAAAGTTATATTAATGAATAGTATGTCTTTAGCATAATGAAAAGCAGACCAGATCAATGAGAGTCAATTAATAGTCAGAAATAAACCATATTTTTATCATCAGTTGATTTCAATAAAGCAACTCAAAGAGGTTAAGTTTACAAAATGGACTTTCTCAAAATTAAAAAAACAAAACAAAACAAAAAAACTTCTGTTCATCAAGACTCCAATAAAGAAATTAATAGTCAAGCCATAAACTGAGGAAAATGTGTGCAAAATACATATTAGACAAGGTATTTGTACCCAGAATATATAAACTATTCTTAGAAGTCAATACTGATAAGACAAACAACCTAATTTAAAAATGGACAAAGGAGTTAAATAGATATTGTACATAAAAAAGTATTCAACATCCTATGACATCAGGGAAATGCATATTAAAACCACATGAAATACCATTATATACCTGCTAGAATGTCTAAACTTGAAAGGTTTAACAATACCACATGTTGGTGCCTATACGGAGCAACCAGAAATCTCATGCAATTCTGGTGGGAATAAACAAATGTACAACCTCTTTGAAGATCAGTCTGGCAATTTTTTGTAAAGTTACACATACACCGGCCTTATGACAAACAATTTGGCTTCTAGAATTTTACCCAAGAGAAATAAAAACATATTTTCACACAAAACAATATTTGCACAAGGATAAACATATCAGCTTTATTCATAATAGCCAATGCTGGAGACAATGCAAATGTCTATCAAAAAGAAAAAAGAGAAACAAATTCTTGTATATACATTAGAGGATTAGTCAACAATAAAATTTATTTATACACACAACAACATGGATGGATGGATGGAACTCAAAAACATGTTGAGTGAAAGTAGCTAGACAAAAAATAGTGTGTGATATATAATGAGAAATATGTATTTTGTCTTTGTTTCTGTTTCTGACACAGAACTTCTAAAACTCTTAAAATTTCCTGAGTGATGAAAATTATAAAATTATCTTTTTTTATGTTAATGAGGTGGCTTTTGGAAAGCACCTAAGGATGAGGGCAGGTTGCAAGGAGAGACAACCCTGTGATTAGAGGGTTGGAACTTCCAATCACACTACCTGACCTCCTGGGGAGGAGAGAGGGGCTTGAGATTGAGTTCAACCACCAATGGACAAAGATTTAATCAATCATACCCATGTAATGAAGCCTCCATAAAAACCATAAAGGAAGGAGCTCAGAGAGCTTGCAGGTTGGTGAACACATGGAGGTACAGGGCAAGTGGCTTGCCTGGAGAGAGCATGGAGCTCTGAGTCCTCTCCCCATATCTTGCCCTATGCATCTCTTCCATCTAGCTGTTCATGAGTTATATTCTTTTACAATAAACCAGTGATCTAGTTATGGGTTTCCTGAGTTCAGTGAGCCACCCTAGGAAATTAATGAAAGCCAAGGAGGGGGTCATGGGAACCTCTAATTTGCTGGGTCAGAAGCACAGGTTACAACCTGGGCTGGCAACTGGAGTCTGAAATGAGTGGGTAGGGCAGCCTCGTAGGACTTAGTTCTCAACCTGTGGACTCTGATGCTATCTTTGAGTAGATAGTGCCCAAATTGAATTAAATTGTAGGACACTCTGTCGGTATCCAGAGAATTCCTTATTGTTGGCATGAGAAGTCCCCTCCATACACACACTGAATTGGTTTCAGAACACCAAAAGAGAGTGCATACTGTATGATTTCACTCATTTGAAGTTATAGAATAGAAAAAAAAAATCCATGTTTAAAGAAATTAAAACAGTGGTGGCCCTCTTGAGGAGGCTGGGAAGGTGAGTGGAATTTCCTGACAAGGCTCTTGAGTGACGTTTTTGAGGTCTGATCAAATTGTTCTATATCTTAACTGAGTTGAGAGATATATGGGTGTAATGCAATTAGCAAAAATCACACAGCTGGACTATTAATCTGTACATTTCATTTATGTAAATAATTCCTCAAGTGACACCAACAATAATGCCATCTTGTTATCACTAAAATTCTTATTAAATACACTTACACCATTCATATGAGTTAAAGTTTTAAAATATCAATGCATTCCATGCTTATATGGGATTAACTGTTGCAATAATAAATGATAGGTATAGATAGATAGATAGATAGATAGATAGATAGATAGACAGATAGATAGATAAATAGAGTGGTCTAATGAACAAGTATTGACTCTGGTGTATCACTCAGTATAATTTTCTGTAAGCTATTTTATAATTATTTTATTCTATACTGTGCATGCTCTTGGATCAATGGCTCTATTAAAGTTAATACTTCATTCTCATTCTCTGAACAAATCTGTGGCCCCATAAGTGAAAAATATTCTGAAGGAAAATCTTTCTGAAAATATATGAGGAATATAAAATTAAGTTCCTATAGCCTAACTGGACTGCATATTCTATGATTAGCTCTTTGTAGTTTTTAACAGACCTCTAGAGCATTAAAAAGTAAAAAGGAAATCTTTTATTTTTCTCCTGAAGCAAGATTCCATGAGCATAAGCTTACCCAAAGGAATAAGGTAACTTAAAGAGAAAAGAATTGTGTAAAAAATATTCAGTAAGAAATGTGAAATATAAATAAGTTAATGTACCAAGGAAACATAATCTATTGCAAAGTTGAAATTGTATTTTTCAAGATCCATGAAAAAAAATTAGAATTAAGCTAACAAATACTTTCTAAGGAAACTGACTCAGAATATTACTTGTTTTTTGTACATGTACAAGGTGAGATCATAAAAAGAATATTATTTCAACTTTTTTATTATTAAATTTCTGCCTTCTAATATTAGCAATGTCATAAAGTTTCCCTTTAACATATGAAGGTTTATTTATTAGTACCTTTGGCCATGTATATGATTCTTTGTTCAGAGAAATGGTCTTTGCCATATAAATTCAATTATGCCACTCTAGTTCATTATGCTCTACAGAAGTTATTGACAAATAATCTATAAAAAAGAAAATTGGTACAGGTAAAATATGCTAAGAAAATGGATGCATAGCTCACTCACTTACATGGTGGAAATATTTTGTTGAAAAATAATTATGTTACTAAACGTTTATGTGCCTTAGTGTAGATTATGCATGTAGTTGTGCTATATTATATAAGAACATTTATTAAATTTGAAGATTCATTTAAAGTATTACTGTATTCCAAATTATCACTTTCCATTTTCTGTCCTAAAAAATTACATTGAACAAACCTCTGAATTTACTAATCTAGTACTACATAATCCCTAATTTTTATCACTAAAATTAGGATGAAATCCATGTAAAGTTATAATGTCTGCCATAAAAACTGTATTGCTAAAATTATTCCAGAAAACATTTTTCTATGACATTACTTCCTCTCCATCAATATTAGACATAGTGATTTAATTTTACATGTATTGATAAACATTTGGGGCTTGATTTTCACAATCATATTAATAATTAAAACTTAAAATATTTTAATGTGTATATGTATATACATATATGCACACATATATACATAGTTCAATGTATATATCAACATATACAAATATGGTAGAATTAATACGGTTCACTTTTTATAAATCTGAATAAACAGTATTTACAGGAAAATCTTATTCCTTATTTTCTCATCAAAATTTGAATCCTCACCAATCATTGTCACTAAACAGAAAGTTAAAAAAGAAATATTGACAAATGATTTATTTACCTGGTACAGATAAACCGCAAACCAAATAAGGCTAAAGCAAATAAAAGCAGGGGGAGAGAGTACACAATGTATTTTTTAAGACTGCATCATATTCAAGTGTTTCTTCTGTTCTTTGCAGTAGGTCCATTTCCCATTATTCCATTCTTCTCTTCTCAGTGACCAAAAAGAAGAATTTTAAAAAGAGACAAGAAGCAGGTGACAGCAGAATTATCATTTGAGATAGAACTTTCAGAAAGTTGTTAGTTCTGCTACTTTCCCCTGCCTCCTTCTTCCCTATGATGTTGCTTCTAAAATGGTCTGAAATACTTATCTTCAAATTCACAGGCTGGTCAATAATGAATTAACAATCATAACTTGGAGTCATCTTGATAGATCCTTTTATTATGTAAGTATAAACACATTATATGTAATGTATTCTATTAAATATTATATTTCATCATTGTATATTCAAATTGCATTATATTGGCAAATAATGGTTAAAAAATTTAGTTGCTAAATGACTTCCTGAATAGATAAAATTGCTCCAATAAAACACAACCCTTTCAAGTTATTCCAGAAATTTATCTCTGAATTCTTGTTATTCTTCTTTATTTCCTTCTCCTGCCTTGTTCTTGTTCTCTGAGAGCTGGTGATTTGCTGCCACATTTGGAAGCTTGGAGGATTGGGAAGAGAAATGGGAGATTGGGAAGAGAAATTGGGATTTCTGTTATCACAATCACAATCTTAGGTGTCACCAAAATTGATTTGACCACAGTCCCTCCATCCACAACCAAAAAGCATTGAAATAAATATCATTGCTCCTGGAAATAGTAGCTTATTTTAATATATTAAGGGGGACAATGAAAATATACCTCAAAATAACTTGGTAGCAGAGAAAGGTGACATGTAAATGGGGAATCAAGAGGATGGAGAGATGTAATACAGACAAATGAGATGATGAGATCAGTGTACATTGGCAAGAAACCAAACAGAGAATGTGTAGATTTTTTGTATGATTGAAGCCTAAAGGGCACGGCAGAGAGTCAGAAATGATGAGACAGGACTACACCAAAACTGCATCGTTGATGGTTCTAAAAGCAAGAAGAGTTTATAACTGTGCAGTTATTGATTGAACAAATATTACTGCTACTGTATTATTAGATTCACATCAATAGACTTCAAAAAGAGCAAATTCAAATATGATTAAATGATGAACCACAGTTATTTATGGAAATTCCCCTAATTGTGAGCCATACAAAGGCAGTTCCAAAATAAATAAATAATGTATCCTGCTTAGAATATTCTTAGAGTATCTTAATTTTTTAAGTCCTTATTAATTTTTTAAGTAATGTAAGAATATAGAATAAGTGAGGGAGTACAAGTCTTTCTAAAACTAAAAAGTCTCTCTTTTTTCTTGCTACTAAGTTGTTTATTAAGATGTCAATGTAACCAATCATTCAATACTTTGCCATATACAAATATTTCCTCCTAAAACTCTTTGGTTCACTTTATTTTAAATTGCATACCCACAGTTGCAAACTGATTTCCAAAATAAAAATTCTCTACATTTGCACTTGGACTTCAAATTTCTTTGCCTTTTGTTCAGTTTTTAATGTACATGTACACTTTAAGAAACATTTTGCTGTATCTACATATAGCTGTATATTTCCAGCTCTTTTATAAAACACGTCTTTATTTTTCAATACATACAGGAATGAATTCTTTATACCACTGAATTTCACAGGCTTTCACATAGCCACTACAAACCCTAAAATGAAAAGAGTTACTTGCTGTGAAATAGAGACATAAAAATATGTTAACCTGGAGTTGTTGTAAAGCTCTTTTTTCTAAGCAATAAATTCTTGGTATAATTACCTTTGCTACATCTACCAGACAAACTCAGATTTCAATCTTTATGAGAAAAGTAAAATAAAACACTAATCCTTGTAAACTGGAGATAATAATAAAGCCAATTTTACCCTTATAAAAATATACTATAATATAATTTCTTCTAGTAGGAAGACGTAACTAGGATGAAGACACTGAAGATAAGTATTATTAAACTAAAACCAGACATGGAAGATTTGAAAATAAGTTATATTTAATTATTTGGAAATGTAATCAATATTAAAAATAATCTCCTGTCAAACAAAAATGAAAATGTTGAGTTAGAGCTGTTATTACTTGCCTCCAAAAAAATAAAAAATCTCCAGAGTTGAAAATCAGATGGGAAAGAGAAAATGCAAACTAAGTATGCAACAAAGGAAAGGTTCTATACATTTTATAACATGAATATCAAAAGTGGCTTGATCAAGAAATTGGGGATTTCACTTTCAGCTGTTTGATGGACTTGCTATTTTGGAAAACCAAATTTTATAATCCCTCTAAAATATACCAACACATTCTGAATACATTACGACAAATATTCTATTAAATGCATAGCTAATTTAAAAATAGAAAAAGAAAAAATAGTGTGAGCAAATTCCCAGGATGAAAAAAAGGGGTGTTTGAAACCAGTGTTAACTGAGTATTCAAATTCCTAGAGCATTTACCAATATCAGAAATCTTGATGTTTGAGTTTACATGCAGATATTGGAGAGAGGAAAAATGCATAGGTTCCATTAATGGTGGGGATTGCACCACTACAGAGAAGCAGGGAAGATTATACCCTGGGTGTGAAGACAGACTAGGTGAAAGTTTCCTGACAGCAAAAGGAGACAATGTGGTAAATTGATCACATGGTAAATAGATCGCATTCTGGGTATCAGGACCTGGGAATTCCCCACCCAAGTCATAAGACTGCATACAAGGCTTTTTATGAGCCTATTCTCTGGTCCCATCCACTCAAGGCAGAGCACACTATGTAGGCTTACTGCTTGGCCAAGGAGAGGCTGGCTGTTCACCAGGCCGAAGATGGGATGAGGTTTATGGAGGTTTATGAAGACATATGTGCTACACAGCTTTATTGTTCATATGATGGTGTGCAGGGCCCTTGTTTGTAAAGAAAACAACTGTAGATTGGCAGAGAAGAGTGTACTACAGGCTATAGACCTACATTTGTGCTCTGATCCCTGCCACATAAATGTTAGAGATGTACCTGCTCTCAGGAGTTATTCCAGTTTGTAAAATAAATAACTCCCTTAGGAATTTATGTTCAGAAGCCTCTTCTCATATATGCAAATTTACACTCTGTGAGTGGTCTGAGGAGCACCAAATTGAGTAATAATCTTTAAGAGGTCTTATGTTTATTGTGATTGGAAATGACTACACACAGCAAAAGTAATCTCTGGAAAAATGCAAACCCTCCTCACCACTAATCAAAAGATGAGCAACTCCTCCTCCCCTCACATCAGAAGACTTTTATGTCATAGGTTCCAAAAGTAAGATTAAACTTAAAAAAAAATTACCTCTTAATGTTCTACTCCATATATATCATACTTCCTTTGGCCCTCTAAATCAGATTTTGGCAAACCATCGCATTCCATCCACTTGCTTGTTTTATAGTCTGCAAGCTAAGAATGGTTTTTATGTTTTTAAATGTTTTAAAATAATCAAAGGAAGAATGATATTTTGTGACTTGAAAATTATATGAAATTCAAATTTCAGTATCTATATATAATTATTTATTAGCACACAGCTACTCTCATTTAATAATGTATTGCCTGTAGCTGTTTTTTGCTACAACACCAATATCCGAGAACCAAAATCATCTACCCCACACCTGGCCTGGACAGGAGAATGTAAATGACACCTAATTGTCTACATTGACAATAGTTTTCTCATCCACTCTCTTCATTAGCATACTTTTGCTTTTTCAAGAACCCTTCTGCCCAGGCAAATGGCTTGGTTGTTCATTCTGAAAAACCCATTAACTTTTCAAGAGAAAAAAATCAACAAAGTTTGCACCCTGAGATTCTTTGAGTTATTTAGCTCAAATCCTGACTCTGTTATTTTCTCCAATCCTGGACTTTTAAGTTATCCTTACCCAATTCTAATGTAATCAAGGTCTCCGTGGTGGCGCAGTGGTTGAGAGTCCGCTTGCCGATGCAGGGAACACGGGTTCGTGCCCTGGTCTGGGAAAATCCCACATGCCGCGGAGCGGCTAGGTCCCTGAGCCATAGCCGCTGAGCCTGTGCTCCGCAACAGGAGAGGCCACAACAGTGAGAGGTCCGCGTACTGCCAAAAAAAAAAAAAAAATGACGAGAAAAGTAAACAAGGTCATGAGTTCAATGTATTTTTTCAATTGTTGATGTGTGAAGATGCAGTTTTTTGAAATTTGTGCACAGTGAAAAGCCTACATACTCAAAATTGCCAATTATCAACAGATTCAGACGTTACCTCTTTCCCTCTGAAATGCTGCCAAAGCTTTGTGGAGGGGGTGTTCTTTTTCACTTTGGTAAGCAATAAACTCAGCTTTGCCTTATCAATAGACTGTGTTGGTAATATTTAGGGAGACAGCTTTTAACAATTTAGTAGTTGCCACATAGACCACATGGCCCACAAAGCCTAAAAAATGTATTAGCTGTCCCTTTACACAAAAAGTTTTTCAACCTCTATTCTGTATAAATAATATTAGTTCCAATGTAATCAAAATGTCCAATTGAAATTATTTTCAAAGGTGTACTACTGGTTTGTTTCCTTCAGACTACAAAAGTCTCCTTCCTTGTGGATTCTAAAACAACTTTTGAGAAGGTGATGAAAGGTAAGGGGTAGATCATGGATTATACTCATATATAAAGGAGAATCTCTAAGTTGGATGTTAAAATTGAGGTAAAGTAGTCACCTGGCTTTTATCTGGTGGAGATTTCCCTCATTTCTTCTTGTATACAGAATTTTTATTAATGGTGAAGATTATATTTCTAAAAATTCTAAGAGTGTGATATCATTTCCACAAAAATTTGGTACCATCTTAGTAAGACTTGAAGCAATGTGAATGTAGAATGTAGTGGAGTGGGTTTCAGGACAAGGATGAGGTTTGCACATAGTCAAGACCCTTGATTTCTTACCTTTGTTTCCTTCTGTGGGAATATACAAATACCACAAGGATGAAAACAAACAGGCTATTTATTCAGAACTGGCTAAAGGGAGGAAGTCAGCCATTGTCACTTGTATTTGAATGAGACTTAAAGAGTGGAAAAGCTTTATGGCGAACAAAACGGAATGCTTCAGGTGGGCTCTGATTGTAGGTTGTTGGCAAGGGGAAGCTGGATTTGGTCTAATTAGAAGCAGGTAATCTTCTACAAGTGGTTTGGGGATCATATCTGTATTTCTTTGGTTGGGTCCTGAGTTGCAAGTGAAGTCAGGCAATAAGAAACTTGGTAGGTATTAACTGCATCCTGAATTTTCTGGGCCTAGTGCTACAGAGGTGGTAGTTTGGCTTCCTGAGCTGGTTGCTGCAGAAGTTGTGGGTCAGAGTTCTATTTTCATATTTTGTTCTAGAAAATGTCCATTTGTACATTCAGATTCTTACTGCTCTTTTTCTCTTCAACACTGAACCATTTCCATTTTTTCAAAGTTTTCCACTTTCAAGTCCTCAAAGTTTTCATTTCAGGACTCATAACAGTTTAAACCTGCAGGCTTGTTGTCCAGCTGCTCTTAGCTCTCCCGTTCTGAAAACAAAAAAAGTTGCATTTTTTTCTCATTTTTTTCTGCATACTTAATTTACATCTTTACACTGCTTTATATGCTTACTTCTCAGTGCAAAATTAGGAGAGTAAAAACCAATCCACATTCAGTTTTTTGTTAATCCATTGTGGTCCCTGAGCTCTAAAATAAAATGTTATACTATATTTTATTTAGTATTCTAGAGGTGATTCAAAAGCAATTTTTTAGTGAGAGCACCCAGGATTATTATGTTCTGAATTACCTAAGATAAAATTTGTTGAGGGGCAACTGCTTGAATTATGGAAAGATGAGGCTTAAAAAGGGATAAAATCCTTAATTGTGCCTTTTAAATATACTCAAATGAGGATATAAAATGACATTAATTATCTTGAAAGGGAAAATAAATACTTAGGAAAAAACTTTCTTCAATGCCTTGAAAAAGGCAAAAAAAAAAAAAAAATACCCATAGACGAGTTTCAGTCCCTGATCCCTTCACTCGATCACCTAGGCAAATTATAACTATTGAAAAATGAAAAGAGAGAAAATATATTTGTCAGAACGCTGACAACACAGTATATTTTACTTTTTTTGATTTATTGAAAAAAGAGTAATTATATTCATTTTGTTAGGAAGCTAGATATTCAATATGAAGTAAAAAAGGAACACTTATATGTAAGAATTAATACATATATAGTACTACTAGAACTAGATTGGAAATATCATTATAAATGCATGCAATTACAAAACCTGTCAATTAAAATTATATATTTGCTGTCTCTGTCCACAGAAATGTCCTGGTAGTAAACCCATATAATGCACCGTAATGCATAGCTTCTGATCTCCAATCTTATTTTTTCCACCTGAAGGAACCAGAGTTCTTTGAGACAAAAGATGGCTAAGTCAGTCTCTAGTTTAAAAAGATACAAGGTGAGCCTATAACACTTTGTTGTACCATAAAGCAATGAAGCTTTCAAAGATTAATGGGGTCATGTTGAAAGGACACAGGAGTCAATAAAAAAGAAGCTCCCACTGGCCAAAGTTGAAACAATCTGAGCATCCAAAGAAGACTGCTGGGAGAAGCTGATTTACATATAAGACACCTGAAAATCCACAAGTACATAGAAACTCAAACACAAAAAAGTTTAAAAAATCTTCTAAATAATGTGTTTCTGTTGAGTTATTTAATAATTTTAGTATTGTAAGCTCATTTATTCTATCAAAGAAGGAAAGAGAAACTAAATATAACTAAATCAAGTATTTCTTGAATCAAGAAATTGTTAATAAGATGACCTAAAATATGGTGATCTAAAGTCAACTGAAAATATCAAACCTTAGAGAAGCAAGCAGAACTACAATCCTGCAGCTTGTGGAACAAAAACCACATTCACAGAAAGGTAGACAAAATGAAAAGGCAGAAGACTATTTACCAGATGAAGGAACAAGATAAAACCACAGAAAAACAATTAAATGAAGTGGAGATAGGAAACATTCCAGAAAATGAATTCAGAATAATGATAATGAAGATGATCCAGGACCTCAGAAAAAGAACGGAGGCAAAAATCGAGATCAAAGAAATGTTTAACAAAGACCTAGAAGAATTAACAAACAAATACCTAGAAGAATTCAAGAAAAAACAAACAGAGGTGAACAATACAATAAGTGAAATGAAAAATGCACTAGAAGGAATCAATAGCAGAATAACTGAGGCAGAAGAATGGATAAGTGACCTGGAAGACAGAATGGTGGAATTTACTGCCATGGAACAGAATAAAGAAAAAAGAATGAAAAGAAATGAAGACAATCTTGAGAGACCTCTGGGACAACATTAAATGCACTGACATTCATATGATAGGGGTCCTAGAAGGAGAAGAGAGAGAGAAAGGACCCAAGAAAATATTTGAATAGATTATAGTCAAAAACTTCCCTAACATGGGAAAGGAAATAGCCACCCAAGTCCAGGAAGCTCAGAGAGTCCCAGGCAGGATAAACCCTCAGAGAAACATGCCAAGACACACAGTAATCAAATGGACAAAAATTAAGGACAAAGAAAAAATTATTGGAAGCAACAAGGGAAAAATGACAAATAATATACAAGGGAACACCCATAAGGTTAACAGCTGATTTCTCAGCAGAAACTCTACAAGCCAGAAGGGAGTGGTGCAATATATTTAAAGTGATGAAAGGGAAGAACCTACAACCAAGATTACTCTAACCAGTAAGGATCTCATTCAGATTCGACAGAGAAATCAAAAGCTTTACAGAAAAGTGAAAGTTAAGAGAATTCAGCACCACCAAACCAGATCTACAACAAATGTTAAAGGAACTTCTCTAGGTGGGAAACACAAGAGAAGAAAAGGACTTACAAAAACAAACCAAAAACAATTTAAAAAGTGGTAATAGGAGCATACAGATCAATAATTACCTTAAATGTGAATGGATTAAATGCTCCAACCAAAAGACACAGATTTGCTAAATGGATATAAAAACAAGACCCATATATATGCTGTCTGCAAGAGACCCACTTCAGACCTAGGGAAACATACAGACTGAAAGTGAAGGGATGGAAAAAGATATTCCATGGAAATGGAAATCAAAAGAAAGCTGGACTAGCAATAATCATAGCAGACAAAATAGACTTTGAAATAAAGACTGTTACAAGAGACAAGGAAGGACACTACATAATGATCAAAGGATCATTCCAAGAAGAAGAAATAGCAATTGTAAATATTTATGCATCCAACATAGGAGCACATCAATACATAAGGCAAATGCTAACAGCTATAAAAGAGGAAATTGACAGTAACACAATAATAGAGTGGTCTTTAACACCTAAGTTACACCAATGGACAAATCATCCAGACAGAAAATTAATAAGGAAACACGAGCTAAATGACACAATAGACCAGATAGATTTAATTGATATTTATAGGCCATTCCATCCAAAAACGGCAGATTACACTTTCTTCTCAAGTGCACACAGAACATTCTCCAGGATAGATCACATCTTGGGTCATAAAGCAAGCCTTGGTAAATTTAAGAAAATTGAAATCCTGCCAAAAATTTTTTCTGACATAACGCTATGAGATTAGAAATAAATTACAGGGAAAATAACATAAAAAACATAAACACAAGGAGGCTAAACAATACACTATTAAATAACCAATAGATCTCAGAAGAAATCAAAGAGGAAATAAAAAAATACCTGGAGACAAATGACAATGGAAACGCGATGATCCAAAACCTATGGGAAGCAGCAAAAGCAGTTTTAAGAGGTAAGTATATAGCAATACAATCCTACCTCAAGAAACAAGAAAAATCTCAAATAAACAATCTGACTTTACACCTAAAGGAACTAAAGAAAGAAGAGCAAGCAAAACCCAAAGTTAGTAGACAAAAAGAAATCATAAAGAGCAGAGCAGAAATAAATGAATTTGAAACCAATAAAACAATAACAAAGACCAATAAAAGTAAAAGATGCTTCTTTGGGAAGATAAACAAAATTGATAAACTTTAGCCAGGCTCATCAAGTAAAAGAGGGAGAGGACTCAAATCAATAAAATTAGAAATAAAAAAGGAGAAGTTACAACAGACACTGCAGAAATGAAAAGCCTCATAAGAGACTACGACAAGCAACTCTATGCCAGTAAAATGGACAACCTGGAAGAAATGGACAAATTCTTAGAAAGGTATAACCTTCCAAGACTGAACCAGGTAGAAATATAAAATATGAACTGACCAAACACAAGTAAGGAAATGGAAACTGTGATTAAAAACCTTCCAACAAACAAAAGTCCAGGACCAGATGGCTTCACAGATGAATTCTATCAAACATTTAGACAAGAGCTAACACCCAGCTTTCTCAAAATCTTCCAAAATATAGCAAAGGAAGGAACACTCCCAAACTCATTCTATGAGGCTACCATCACCCTGATACCAAAACCAGACAAAGATACTACAAAAAAAGAAAATTACAGACCAATACCATAATGAATATAGATATAAAAATCCTCAACCAAATACTAGCAAACAAAATCCGACAACACATTAAAAGGATCATACACCATGACCAAGTGGGATTTATCCCAGGGATGCAAGGATTCTTCAATATATGCAACTCAATCAATGTGATACACCACATCAACAAATTGAAGAATAAAAACCATATGATCATACCAATAGATGCAGAAAAAGCTTTTGACAAAATTCAACACCAATTTATCATAAAATCTCTCCAGAAAGTGGGCATACAGGGAACCTGCCTCAATATAATAGAGGCCATGTAAGACAAACTCACAGCAAACATCATTCTTAATGGTGAAAAACTGAAAGCATTTCCACTAAGATCAGGAGCAAGACGAAGATGTCAACTCCCACCACTATTATTCATCATAGTTTTGGAAGTCTTAACCACGGCAATCAGAGAAGAAAAAGAAACAAAAAGAATACAAATCAGAAAAGAAGAGGTAAAACTGTCACTGTTTGCAGATGACATGATACTATACATAGAGAAACCTAAGGATGCCACCAGAAAATTACTAGAGATAGTCAATGAAATTGGTAAAGTTGCAGGATACAAAATAAATGCACAGAAATCTCTTGCATTCCTATACATTAACAACAAAAGATCAGAAAGAGAAATTAAGGAAACAATCCCAAGTACCATTGCAACAAAAAGAATAAAATACCTAGGAATAAACCTACCTAGGGAGACAAAAGACCTGTATGAAGAAAACTTAGGTCACTGATGAAAGAAATCAAAGATGACACAAACAGATGGAGAGATATAACATGTTCTTGGATTCGAAGAATCAATATTGCAAAAATGACTATACTACCCAAAGCAATCTACAGATTCAATGCAATCCTTGTCAAATTACCAATGACATTTTTACTGAACTAGATCAAAAAATCGTAAAATTTGTATGGAGACACAAAAGACCCCAAATAGCCAAAGTAATCTTGAGAAAGAAAAACAGCCAGAGGAATCAGGGTCCCTGCCTTCAGACTATACTACAAAGCTACAGTAATTAAGACAATATGATACTGTCACAAAAACAGAAATATAGATCAATGGAACAAGATAGAGAGCCCATAGATAAACCCACACACCTATGGTCAACTAATCTATGACAAAGGAGGCAAGGATATACAGTGGAGAAAAGACAGTCTCTTCAATAAGTGGTTCTGGGAAAACTAGAGAGCTACATGTAAAAGAATGAAATTAGAACACTCCCTAACACCATACACAAAAATAAACTCCAAATGGATTAAGACCTAAATGTAAGAGTGGAGAGTATAAAACTCGTAGAATAAAATTTAGGAAGAACACTCTTTGACATAAATCACAGCAAGATCTTTCTTGACCCACCTCCTAGAGTAATGGAAATAAAAACAAAAATAAAAAAATGGGACATAATGAAACTTAAAAGCTTTTGCACAGCAAAGGAAACTATAAACAAGATGAAAAGACAACCCTCAAAATGGGAGAAAATATTTGCAAATGAATCAACAAAGGATTAATCTCCAAAATATATAAGCAGCTCATGCAGCTCAATATTAAAAAAAAATCCAATTCAAAAACGTACAGAAGACCTAAAGAGACTTTTCTCCAAAGATGACATACAGATTGCCAAGAGGCACATGAAACGCTGTTCAGCATCACTAATTATTTGAGAAATGGAAATCAAAACTACAATGAGGTATCACCTCACACCACTTAGAATGGGCATCATCAGAAAATCTACAAAAAACAAATGCTGGAGAGTGTGTGGAGAAATGGGAAGCCTCTTGCAGTCTTGGTGGGAATGTAAATTGATACAGTCACTATGGAGAACAGTATGGAGGTTCCTTAAAAAGCTAAAAATAGAATTACCATATGACTCAGCAATCCCACTACTGGGCATATACCCAGAGAAAACCATAATTCAAAAAGGCACATGCACCCCAATGTTCATTGCAGCACTATTTACAATAGCCAGGTCATGGAAGCAACCTAAATGCCCATCGACAGACGAATGGATAAAGAAGATGTGGTACATATATACAATGGAATATTACTCTGCCATAAAAAGGAACGAAATTAGGTCATTTGTAGAGACGTGGATGGATCTAGAGACTGTCATACAGAGTGAAGTAAGTCAGAAAGAGAAAAACAAATATTGTATATTAATGCATATATGTGGACTCTAGAAAAATGGTACAGATGAACTGGTTTTCAGGGCAGAAAAAGAGACACAGATGTAGAGAACAAATGTATTGACACGAACAGGGGAAAATGGTGGGGGGTGGGGGGTGAGGTGGTGGTGGGATGAATTGGTAGATTGGGATTGACATGTATACACTGAAGTGTATAAAATAGGTAACTAATAAAAACCTGATGTATAAAAAAATAATAAAGAAAATATCAAAACTTCAATTGGATATAATTTTGTTTCTTTAAGAGTTATTTGATCCTGGTAATAAGAAAGTATTCAATATTTCACTGATTCAAATGCATTAAAATTATTTTTTTCTTAGAATCTCATCAATTTCTAGAGTTAGGAGGAGAAAGATTTAAGAACTAACCAATGTGGGCAGGTGAACAATAGTTTATAAAATAAAAAATTAGGTAATGTTTACAACTTGAATCTGGGGAAATTGGCTAAGATAATCATCATTTTCTGTTGAAATTAGATAATCAGAAATAATAAAGTAGAAGGTTCAACAGATCCCATTTCTACATGAACTAGGATGTCAGCAGTTTTTCTGTTAGTAGTAGGTAAAGGGAATTACCAAAAAGAAATAAATGAGAAAAAAGACTGCATTTACTTTTAACTAACAGCTTCTCCAATTGTCACAGTAAACACAGGCTGCAGATACAAAGATGAAGAGAGACAAGCCCCATGATGGGTTATACCCCTTCTCAGACCATTACCACCCAATATATAAGATCACCGTTGCTCTATTCTTCAAATAGTCTCTTAAATGTGAGCTGCCAGGCTGCCAACACTGGAGGAGATTAGTTTATATAAAACAATCATGGAGAAAGAACTGCCTGGAACAACCACATCAACACTGTCATGAAAATAAGATGAGCCTGCTTCTTCTGCACATCACAGAGGGCACTTTAATCACTGAAAGCCTGAAGCAAACATTATTTTTCACAGCTCTCTGGAAGCTAAACTGGACAGTAAAAGAAGGATACCTCATAGCACTTAAAATTGATCAATGAAAACCACAATAAAGTCTGGAAAAACAACATGAAGATGCAGATGCACATCTTCAGGATTAGTGTTATGAACCAATGAGCCACTGGGCTGATGTTGACAGCAGCATTGATTTGTCCTTGCATTGATTAGGATGGCAGTTTGCTGGTATGTTGTAGAAATCAGCTTTTCTGTCTCCTTCAGATATCTCTTACAGTTATGGTGAATAACCACAATCCCCAGACAGGCATCATCATGGTCTAATGGACAGATAGATAGATAGATGTAAATATGTGGAGATTATATATATATATATATATATATATATATATATATATATATATATATACACACACGGGAGGAATATTGAGGAAAAACAAAAACACCCTTAATGAAAATTTGTATGTGTTTAAAGAGTAACAAGCTCATTTGAAAAATAAACAAACACAACTTAATACTTTTTCCCATCAAAGTCATACTACCTTAACTTTTTGAACAGATAGTGTAACTGTTTTTCTTCCAAAACATATATTTATTTTCAGATGTATAAGTTTACTCTCCATGATTTAAAATAAACTTTAAAGGTTTGTTTACTTGTAAGTCCAAGAATCTACCTCTTCTGTGAATCCCTAAACAACTTCAGGGGAGGTAAAGTGGGGATGGCAGTATAAAAATCCTAGGTTGTGATCATGAATCAGAAAGAAAAATTAAAGCCCATAAACCTGGTGTGTTTAAAACCAAGGTGAGGGACACACTGATTTCTACTGGTAGATGCACCTCTCATTTCTTCCCGATGGTAGACTTTTAGTAAATAACTTGAGTGATATTTTTTAACAACAACAAAAATTATCAAAGTGTATTCTTATTTCTACAATAATCCTCAATACAGATGCCTCAATATTTTCAGAAAGACTGGCAAGATATGACTTAGAATCTAAAAATAGACAATAAACAAGGAAAAAAACTACCATGAAAGAAAGTTAGCAGGCAGAAATAGACATCAAAGAACTTTACATATTAAAATTGGAATGGTTTAAGATGGAGATTAGATGCATAAGAAGAAAGGATAATTGAAGTGAAGATTTAAAGTGGGTGCTTATGGTCATTTTGGAACTACACTTTAACAAAAATTAGGATTAAACATAAGTTTGTGTCAACTCAGATTATTTGTTTTCTGCACACACATACACACACAAGGATGAAGGGAGAGAAGAGGAGAGAGATTTACCCAATTGAAGTATAATACGCATAAAAATAAGTATTTTTCTGAACAGTATATTGTAATATATTATATTCTATTTTATTCTATCTTATTTTATTTTAGTGCTAGAAAAATTTGTTCATGATTTCATAAATATACTTCACTGATATATCAGTTACCATCCCATCTGGAAAACACTTCCTTTTAGTGAAATTTCAAATTTTGAACCATGTATATGAATAATCTAGTCATAATATGAACAAATTTATAATCAAATCCCAGAAGCACCTTTTCAGCAAGAATGTTCATTCTGATTATCTTCATATATATAGTACCTTGCTAAGATAAACTATTTTAAAATTCACTGATATTCTCAATACAGAAAAATATTACAGATAAATAGAAATATTCAATCATTAGATGATAGCAAGAATATACACTTAAACTTTCAAAATTAATTTATCTAATTATATGTAAAATCAAAAAAACAAATCAGAACCTCTCAGAATGGATGAACATTTCAGAATCTGGCTCTGTGCATGGCAGAGATTATTGTTTCCCAATATTTATTTCCACTTTCATGAATGAAGTTCAATCCTGGATCTTCATTGTGAAGATGACCAGGCCTTATAAAAATGAATTTCCAACCTCTCTTGAAGCTAAGTTTTACCATTTGACTAAGACCTTGCCCATAACATATAAATGGATATAGAGTGTATCAGATTTGTATTGTATCAGAATGAGGACCCTCTACTTCTATGTTTTCCCTCTTCTGGCTAGAATGTGGACATCTTCAACTATCGGAATAAGTACCATACATATATATTTCCAAAGAAGGAAAAATAACTAACCAAGACCCCAGATATCTTTAGAAACCACATAGATGGACTTTTACATGAATGAAAAACTATTTTGTGCACACCATTTTTTTCTGTTCATTTATTAGAGTAATTTAACTTTATTCTTACTTATAAAGTTGAAACTTGTCAAAGTGTAGCCACAGCTGTGAACCTATATTTGCTTGAGACAACTCAAACTTATATTTACAGTCAGATATTAGTATCTGTAAGCCTCAGATTTCTCATTTGTTTAAAGAAAAAAAAAAAGGAATAAGAGCATGACATACTTCATGGGATTACTGTAAATATTAATTCTCTAATCTAAAAAATGTATTAATGAAGTCCACAGTAAATTCATAATAAATGTTAGCTATTATTATATCATAAACTGCAATAATCAAAGTGGTTTGAAATTAAACACAATTTAAATTGCCTATGTATTACAGGCATTATGGAACATTTGAGTTGTAAAAAAACACTCAATTAAAAAAAATAAACTTTTAGGGAATTCCCTAGCATTCCAGTGGTTAGGACTCTGCACTTCCACTGCAGAGGGCATGGGTTGGATCTCTGGTCAGGGAACTAAGATCCTGCAGTGAAAAAAACAAAAATTAAAAGAAAAATAAACTTTTAAGTAGTACTCAGTAAGAAACACTTTCACAATTTGGTGTATATCTTCTATTTTTTAATATTTTTATGTGAAAATGTACATTCTGCTAAAAATCTGGATAGTTTTCTTCTCCATATACCTTAAATATTCTCATATTTATTTCAAAATACATTTTTAATAGCTAGAGTATAGTTAGAGTTTCTTGCTATTGTAAATATATGTTTGCCCAATAGTAAATTATTAAACTTTTGAACTACCTATTTTTATCAATATTAAAAATATTGATTCAGAAAACCTTTTGTATGTAAATGTATACTCATTCCTAATAAAAGAAGTGTTGTGTCAAATAATATAAACATATGTTTAATTTATAAATATTTGAATATATGTTTTCATAATTCACTCTCAGATTTTGAACCAAGTTACACTTCAAATATAGTATGAAGATTTTATTTTTCCTGTGTGCAGGCACTAAGAATTATTCCTGAACATTTGATAGACAAATGCCTTTTCATTGTAACACAATGAAACTCAATGTTACACTTTATATAGTTTAGTATAACACTTAGTAAAAACTGAATAAAATATTCTTAGACTCAGAAAAGTGATTCGTGATATATAGTGAGTGAATTCCACAGCTTCAAAGACATAAAATATAAATTGTTTCATCTCAATAATCCTTAATCTCTTCAAAATGAACTGCTGAATAACATAGATTAATATAAATTAAACTCTCCTGGCATTAACCTTAGTGGATTTCAAATTCACTATTATCAGTATCAAGAAAGTGTTTATGAAATGATTAAAAAAGCTTTTACCTTATGATATATTGGTTAGTTTTGTAAGAGCATTCATTAGTATGTTATATAACTTTGACATATCATTTTGGCTTTCATCTTTAGGGTTTCAGGAATATTCTTTGAGATATAGGAATAAAACATACTTTAGCATGCTATTTCACTTTAACTTTTACTAAATGTAATGACCACCTGACAAAGATTCTTTAGAGTTTTGAGGAAACATCTTTGTTTATACTTTGAAATCCTATGAGTTTTACTGACAAAATAGGAAAATACTAAGGAAGCATAAAACATATTATATGCTTAATATATTTCAGTGCTTTACCCACCGAAGGAGAAAAAAAACCAAAGTAAATATGTTATCACACAGGAAGGAACTTAGACTGGTAATATAAAATAATATAAATAAAACATTTCAATATAGATTCAATTCCATCAATTTAATCACATATACAGCAAACTTTGTGAGTATATCACATGAAGATTGTTTGTATGCTCCCTGCAAAAAGTTTTACTCTTTATCATTTTAAAATTATTCAGAAGCTCTTCTTCAAGGAGCCACAAAGACACAGCAAAGGAGAGAATAGATTTGTTTATATATACTAGAGGATACACACACACACATATATGATATATGAGTTTGTTAAAATACCACAATCTTTAGCAACTTGGCTTCAGTTACAACCCGAGATATAAGAGGAAAAATATCAAAAAATATTTCTAGCTGCTAAAGACATAGAAAATATTAGGGCTGAGGTGGTAAGGGAACTAGATAGACTATCTTACACTGGAGTTCTCCAGAAGCAGAGCCTGAGACAAAAATGCCAAATTAATAAGTTTATTTTGGGGGTGAATGGCACACAATTAGGGACTGAAAAATGAGGGGGCATAAATGAAGTGTGTATCATTAAGGTGGCTACTATTGTATATGACTGGAGCTTAATCCAGCAGAGAAAACTAATCTGGAAGCTCGTGTAAAACCCCAGATATGTTCTGAGAGAGTTACTTATTCACTTATTCTTGTCAATCCTAGTTGAGGGTTGCTTTCAAGGGCATTAACTATTGAGCACTTTCACTCTACGATATGCACCTGCTACAGCGAGATAACTTTTAATTCTGCAAAGACTATAATAATAACAGCAAAAAAGGCTGAGAAACAAGATGGTGGTTATTCCATGTTGATCTTATATACAAAATACCCTCAAACTCTTATTGCTTTATCCTCCCTTTTCACTTAAAAGCTTTTAATAAAAGCTTTTACATAAACATCTGTAACCCCTGCAGGACTAAGATTTTGTTTTACGAATACTGGTAATATGCAAGTTGACTTTTGGATAATAAAGTGATTAATATGAGCTTCTTTCTAGAGAGACAGAACTGAAGGACTCTGGGCTCCAGGCAAGAGTAGGAATACAACACCAACAAAATGAGAAGTTAATACAATTCTACACAAAAAAAACAAAAGATACTCTTTCTGAGCTACTTCTTCAACTTTGTCCCAAAAATATTGGAATTGGGTATTAGCTACTAATTAAAAAAAATCTATATATACATATATAGATGTATGTGTGTGTGTATATATATATATATATATATATATATATACACACACACACACACACACACTAACTTTTAAGGATTCTCCAATGAATCAGTCCTGCCAGATAACAACCCAGTCCACAAGCCCTGACCCTGCCGTGGTGACTTGATCAGATTTTATTACCTTATTTGTAGATATGATTAGTTAATCAAATGTTGCCAGAGATGTGAGACACTGGAGATTTGAAATGTGAAATAAAGGCAAATAAATACTCAGCAAGATGATAAAAATAAATTTTCAGAAGCAAAATTATTCTGTTGTCCTAAAGAAAAAGGTCTAGAAGAAATGTCTTCAATGAAAACAAAAGCAATTAGTAAACAAAACAAAACAATAACAAATTGTTGGGATATAATTTTTTATGGGTCTTTTGTGTTTCTTGTTAGAAAGGCATTGATTCTTTATTCTGGATTATCTCTTCAAGGATGTGTTTATTACATACAACCTTGAAAGATAGGGATAGTAACTCCTTCCAGGGTAGAGGGCAGGCATGCTTACTGCCATGATACAAAATATGGGTTCTCTAAGCTCTAGATACCCTTTCTGTAACACACTCTATTGTATGTTTAAGTGTCATCTAGCCCTCTGCACATCACTTTGTGGGAACTGGAGCTCAGTGAAAAAGTTTAAAATATTTACCTCTGGCTACTTCTAATGCTGTAATTAACAGTCCTTCATCTCTGACCCCAGCAGTCTGAGTCTTACACCAACAGCCATGCACCTTGGCTGGCTCACTTGCTAGCTTGAAAGTAGAGTAAAATTTCATATCCTTCACCCTTCCTGACAGATCTACCATGGATTATGTTACATGTTTGCATGTACTGGAACTTTCTGACTTTTGGCAAGGAATTTGGGGATGAATTAGTGATAGATACAAAACTATCTAAGCAAAGGCATGAAAAATCAGGGATTTTCTTTTAACTTCAAGTGAAAAATATATTGTAAAACTTTTATACCATGTTACTCTACTAATTGGCTGGCAATGTATAGTATTTACATAGTTTTTATAATTAAAAGACAGTGCGCTGGGTAGAAATGTGTCCCCAAACAGACTTGCTGGGGTTCTAACTTCTAGTACCTGTGAATGAGATATTATTTGGTAATAAGTTCTTTGCAAACTTAATCTGATTAAGACTGGGTCCCAATCCAATGTTGATGTTCTTTTAAGAGCGCAATTTGGACACAGACACAAAAGCACAGAGGGAGTACGTCATGAGACAACAGAGTCAAAAATCTGAGTGATGCATTCACAAGCCAAGCATCACTGTTGACTGTCAGAAGCTGGGAAGAAGTTCAGATTACTTACATCCACAGCATTAGTTTTCCTATTACTTTTTAAAATTTAATTTAATTTTTTATAAAGCAGGTTCTTATAAGTTATCCATTTTATACATATTAGTGTATATATGTCAATCCCAATCTCCCAGTTCATCCCCCCCCCACTTTCTCCCTTTGGTGTCCATATGTTTGTTCTCTACATCTGTGTCTTTATTGCTGCACTGAAAACCGGTTCATCTGTACCATTTTACTAGGTTCCACATACATGTGTTAATATACAATATTTGTTTTTCTCTTTCTGACTTACTTCACTCTGTATGACAGTCTCTAGATCTATCCACATCTCTACAAATGACCCAATTTCGTTCCTTTTCATGGCTGAGTAATATTCCATTGTATATATGTACCACATCTTCTTTATCCATTCGACTGTCGATGAGCATTTAAGTTGTTTCCATGACCTGGCTATTGTAAATAGTGCTGCAATGAACATGGGGGTGCATGTGTCTTTTTGAATTATTGTTTTCTCTGGGTATATGCTCAGTAGTGGGATTGCTGGGTCATATGGTAATTCTATTTGTAGTTTTTTTAAGGAAACTCCATTCCGTTCTCCATAGTGACTGTATCAATTATATTCCCACCAACAGTGCAAGAGGCTTCCCATTTCTCCATACCCTCTGCAGCATTTGTTGTTTGTAGATTTTCTGATGATGCTCATTCTAACTGGTGTGAAGTGATACCTCATTGTAGTTTTTATTTGCATTTCTCTAATAATTAGTGATGTTGTGCAGCTTTTCATGTGCTTCTTGGCCATCTGTATGTCTTCTTTGGAGAAATGTCTATTTACGTCTTCTGTCCATTTTTTGATTGTTTTTTTTGTTTTTTTAATATTAAGCAGCATGAGCTGTTTATATACTTCGAAGATTAATTCTTTGTCCATTGATTCAATTGCAAATATGTTCTCCACTTCTGAGCGTTGTCTTTTCATCTTGTTTGTAGTTTCCTTTGCTGTGCAAAAGCTTTCAAGTTGCACTAGGTCTCACTTGTTTATTTTTGTTTTTATTTCCATTACTCTAGTAGGTGGATCAGAAAAGATCTTGCTGTGGTTTATGTCAAAGAGTGTTCTAACTATATTTTCCTCTAAGAGTTTTATAGTGTCTGGTCGTACATCTAGGCCTCTAATCCATTTTGAGTTTATTTTTTGTGTATGGTGTTAGGGAGTGTTCTAATTTCATTCTTTTATATGTAGTTGTCCAGTCTTCCCAACACCAATTATTGAAGACACTGTCTTCTCTCCATTGTGTATCCTTGTCTCCTTTGTCATGGATTAGTTGACCATAGGTGTGTGGGTTTATCTCTGGGCTTTCTATGCTGTTCCTTTGATCTATATTTCTGTTTTTGTACCAGTACCATACTATCTTGATTATTGTAGCTTTATAGTATAGTCTGAAGTAATGGAGTCTGATTCCTCCAACTCTGTTTTGTTCCTGCAAGACTGCTTTGGCTACTCGTGGCCTTTTGTGGCTCCATACAAATTTTAAGATTTTTTATTCTAGTTCTGTAAAAAATGCCGTTGGTAATTTGACAAGGATTGCATTGAATCTGTAGATTGCTTTGGGTAGGATAGTCATTTTCACAATGTGGATTCTTCCAATCCAAGAACATGGTATATCTCTCCATCTGTTTGTAACATGTTTAATTTCTTTAATCAGTGTCTTATAGTTTTCTGAATATAGGTCTTTTGTCTCCCTAGGTAGGTTTATTCCTAGGTATTTTATTCTTTTTGTTGCAATGGTAAATGGAGTGTTTCCTTAATTTCTCTTTCAGATTTTTCATCATTAGTGTATAGCAATGCAAGAGATTTCTGTGCATTAATTTTGTATCCTGCAACTTTACCGAATTCATTGATTAGCTCTAGTAGTTTTCTGGTGGCATCTTTAGGATTCTCCGTGTATAGTATCATTTCATCTGCAACAGTGAGAATTTTACTTCTTCTTTTCCAATATGTATTCCTTTTTTTTTTCTTCTCTGATTACCATGGCTAGGACTTCCAAAACTATGTTGAATAATAGTGACGAGAGTGGACATCCTTGTCTTGTTCCTGATCTTAGAGGAAATGCTTTCAGTTTTTCACCATTGAGTATGATATTTGCTGTGGGTTTGTCATATATGGCCTTTATTATGTTGAGCTAGGTTCCCTCTATACCCATTTTCTGGAGAGTTTTTTTCATAAATGGGTGTTGAATTTTGTCAAAAGCTTTTTCTGCATCTATTGAGATAATCATATGTTTTTTCTTCTTCAGTTTGTTAATATGGTGTATCCCATTGATTGATTTGCATATATTGAAGAATCCTTGCATCTTTGGGAAAAATCCCACTTGATCATGGTGTATGATCCTTTTAATGTGTTGTTGGCTTCTGTTTGCTAGTATTTTGTTGAGGATATTTGCATCTATATTAGTCAGAGATATTGCTGTGTAATTTTCTCTTTTTGTAGTATCTTTGTCTAGTTTTAGTGTCGGGGTGATGGTGGCCTCATAGAATGAGTTTGGGAGTGTTCTTTCCTTTGTAATTTTTTGGAAGAGTTTGAGAAGAATGGGTGTTAGCTCTTCTCTAAATGTTTTATATAATTCACCTGTGAAGCCACCTGGTCCTGGACTTTTGTTTATTGGAAGATTTTTAATCACATTGTCAATTTCATTACTTGTGATTGGTCTGTTCATATTTTTATTTCTTCCTGGTTCAGTTTTGGAAGGTTATACCTTTCTAAGAATTTGTCCATTTCTTCCAGGTTGTCCATTTTACTGGCATAGAGTTGCTTGTAGTAGTCTCTTAGGATGCTTTGTATTTCTGTGGTGTCTGTTGTAACCTCTCCTTATTCATTTCTAACTTCATTGATTTGAGTCCTCTCCCTCTTTTCTTGATGAGCCCATCTAAAGGTTTATCAATTTTGTTTATCTTCTCAAAGAACCACCTTTTAGTTTCATAGATCTTTGCTATTGTTTCTTTGTTGCTATTTCATTTATTTCTGCTCTGATCTTTATGTTTTCTTTCCTTCTACTAAATTTGGGTTTTGTTTCCTCTTCTTTATCTAGTTCTTTTAGGTGTAATGTTAGATTGTTTATTTGAGATTTTTCTTGTTTCTTGAAGTAGGCTTTTATTGCTATATAATTCCCTCTTAGAACTGCTTTTGCTGCATCCCATAGGTTTTGGATCATCGTGTTTTCATTGTCATTTGTCTCTAGGTATTTTTTGATTTCTTCAGTGCTCTCTTGGTTATTTAGTAACGTATTGTTTAGCCTCCATGGGTTTGTGTTTTTTACGTTTTTTTTCCCTGTAATTGATTTCTAATCTCATAGTCTTGTGGTCAGAAAAGATGCTTGATATGATTTCAGCTTTCTTCAGTTTACTGTGGCTTGATTTGTAGCCTAGGATGTGATCTATTCTGGAGAATGTTCCTTGTGCACTTGAGAAGGAAGTGTTAGCTGTGCTTTTGGGATAGAATGTCCTATAAATATGAATTAAATCTATCTGGTCTATTGTGTCATTTAAAGCTTGTGTTTCCTTATAATTTTTTGTTTGGATGATCTGTCCATTGATGTAAGTGTGGTGTTAAAGTCCCCCATTATTATTGTACTGTCAATTTCCTCTTTTATAGCTGTTAGCAGTTACCCTACGTATTGAGGTGCTCCTATGTTGGATGCATATATATTTATAATTGTTATATCTTCTTCTTGGATTTATCCCTTGATCATTATGTAGTGTCCTTCCTTGTCTCTTGTAACATTCTTCACTTTAAAGTCAATTTTATCTGAGATGAGTATTGCTACTCCAGCTTTCTTTTGATTTCCATTTCCTGGAATATCTTTTTTCATCCCCTCACTTTCAGTCTGCATTTGTCCCTAGGTCTGAAGTTGACTTTTTGTAGACCGCATATAGATCACATATAGGTAGGTCTTGTTTTTATATCCATTCAGTGAGCCTGTGTCTTTTGGTTGGAGCATTTAATCCATTCACATTTAAGGTAATTATCGATATGTATATTACTACAACCATTTTCTTAATTATTATGGGTTTGTTTTTGTAAGTCCTTTTCTTCTCCTGTGTTTCCCATTTAGAGAAGTTTCTTTAACATTTCTTGTAGAGCTGTTTGGTGGTGCTGAATTCTCTTCACTTTTGCTTGTCTGTAAAGCTTTTGATTTCTCTCTCAAATCTGAATGAGATCCTTGCTGGGTAGAGTAATTTTGATTGTATGTTCTTCCCTTTCATCATTTTAAATATAGCAAGCCTCTCCCTTCTGGCTTGTAGATTTTCTGCTGAAAAATCAGCTGTTAACTTTACGGGAGTTCCCTTGTATGTTATTTGTCATTTTTTCCTTGTTGCTTTCAATAATTTTTGTTTGTCTTTAATATTTGTCAATTTTTTTACTATGTGTCTCAGCATGTTTCTCCTTTGGTTTATCCTCCCTGGGACTCTCTGTGCTTCTTGGACTTGGGTGACATTTCCTTTCCCATGTTAAGGAAGTTTTTGATTATAATCTCTTCAAATATTTTCTCAGGTCATTTCTCTCTCTCTTCTCCTTCTGGGACCCCTGTAATGCGAAGGTTGGCCCAGAGGTCTCTTAGGCTGTCTTCATTTCTTTTCATTCTTTTTTCTTTATTCTGTTCTGCAGCAATGAATTCCACCATTCTGTCTTCCAGGTCACTTATCCGTTCTTCTGCCTCAGTTATTCTGCTATTGATTTCTTCTAGTGTAGTTTTCATTTCAGTTATTGTATTGGTCATCTCTGTTTGTTTTTTCTTTAATTCTTCTAGGTGTTTGTTCTTTAATTCTTGTAGGTCTTTATTAAACATTTCTTGCATCTTGTCAGTCTTTGACTCTATTCTTTTTCCGAGGTCCTGGATCATCTTCACTATCATTATTCTGAATTCGTTTTCTGGAAGGTTGCCTATCTCCACTTCATTTAGTTGTTTTACTGGGGTTTTATCTTGTTCCTTCATCTGATATATAGCCCTCTGACTTTTCATCTTGTCTATCTTTCTGTGAATGTGGTTTTTGTTCCACAGGCTGCAGGATTGTAGTTCTTCTTGCTTCTGCTGTCTGACCTCTGGTGGATCAGGCTATCTAAGAGGCTTGTGCAAGCTTCCTGATGGAAGGGACCGGTGGTTGGTAGAGCTGGGTTTTTCTCTGGTGAGAAGAGCTCAGTAAAACTTTCATCTGCTTGTCTGCTGATGGGTGAGGCTGGGTTCCCTCCCTGTTGGTTGTTTAGCCTGAAGCGAACCAACACTGGAGCCTACCTGGCTCTTTGGTGGGGCTAATGGCTGTCTCTGGGAGGGCTCATGCCAAGGAGTACTTCTCAGAACTTCTGCTGATAGTGTTCTTGTCCACACGATGAGCCACAGCCACCCCCCACCTCTGCAGGAGACACTCCAACACTAGCAGGTGGTCTGGTTTAGTCTCCTATGGGGTCACTGCTCCCTTTCCTGGGTCCTGATGCACATATCACTTTGTATGTGCCCTCCAAGAGTGGAGTCTCTGTTTCTTCCTGTTCTGTCAAAGTTCTGCAATCAAATCCCACTAGCTGATTCTCTAGGAATTCCTGCTCCCGTTACCAGTCCCCCCAGGTTGGGAAGCCTGACATCGGGCTCAGAACCTTCACTCCAGTGGGTGGATTTCTGTGGTATAAGTGTTCTCCAGTTTGTGAGTCACCCACCCAGCAGTTATGGGACTTGATTTTATTTTGATTGCACTCCTCCTACCATCTCACTGTGGCTTCTCTTTTGTCTTTGCATGTGGGGTATCTTTTTTGGTGAGTTCCAGTGTCTTCCCATTGATGATTGTTCAGCAGTTAGTTGTGATTCCGGTGCTCTCACAAGAGGGAGTGAGCACATGACCTTCTACTCCACCATCTTGAACCAATCTCGTTAGCTTTCCTTAATAATTATGCAATTTTACCATTATCGTATATACATTGATACCTTTTGAGGAGCAGAAGATAGATTTAATTAGTAATAGATTCAATTTATGCTGTGATAATGAAGTGGATTTGGAAAAATAAAGTTCTAATGGAATTTAGTTGTAGTATGAATTATCTAATGTAGGTTCATTTGCTTTAAAGTTTGCATTAAAATTCTGAAATAGGGCTACTTTAAGAAATTATCTCTTGGAATTAAAATAGTAAATGTCTAAACTTGGGCTTCCCTGGTGGTGCAGTGGTTGAGAGTCTGCCTGCCTATGCAGGGGACACGGGTTTGTGCCCCGGTCCGGGAAGATCCCACGTGCCGCGGAGCAACTGGGCCTGTGAGCCATGGCCGCTGAGCCTGCGTGTCTGGAGCCTGTGCTCCACAATGGGAGAGGCCACAACGGTGAGAGGCCCGTGTACCACAAATAAATAAATAAATAAATAAATGTCTAAAATCAATGGTAGACAACTATATAATTCTCAAGGATTGTAGTAATCTATATTTCTCTTCCTCTTCATCCTCCTTCACTTCTTCATCTCTCCTCATCCCCTTTTTTATTATTATTATTTCTATTAATATTGTTATTTAACTTCATATATCCTAGTACACTGCTGTGGACAAAATAAATTCTCAAGATGAGTTCACTGATTTACTCACTGCATGTCATGACTTTTAACAAAATTGTGTATGAAATGGTTGAATAACACGTTTTATGCACAACCATTGGTTATTTGTTACTAATTTTTAATGATATTATACATACTCTCTGTCTCCATCTAAATATTTAAATTAATTTATGAACAATTTATTTATTTAATTCAAGTAAAACTACTTTTTATCTAATTATTAATTCATTTTTTAGTGTTGCAGTTTCTTTTCAGATCGGATTTTAAAATTGTAGTCTGCACAAAGGTAGTCTTAACAATAAGTGGTATTAGGAAACAATATCCTAAAAGGAATCAGCCTAACATTTCTATAATTATTTTCTGACACATTGATTTATACAAATCCTAAAAAAATGTACTGTTATTAGGACTCTGGTATCTTTAAAATCCTGGCATAATTCCTTTCTTGGAATTTCTTGGATCTATTTCAAATCCTGAATTATACAAACTAATGGGAAAACAGCTGAAGAATGGGTTTTAAAATTCCATCTATGTTGCTATTTTATAAAACCTAATTTATACAGATTCATAGGGAAAGAGCATCATAAAAGCATCATTGATAATTTTACTCTTTTCAATCCCTGAGAGCTCACATTTTGATTTATCATTTTTTTAAGTGTTAGGATTATGGATGTGAATATTTCTTAAAAATATTCATATGAGGATCTTTGATGATTAAGGACAATATTTCACTAATGGCTCAAACTTACATCTATGAACTTAATTTTTCTATGTAAATTTACTGAACATATAACACATTACCAAGTGTTATGGGGTTTCCGACAGTGACTGTCTAGAGTACTTAAATATCAGCATTTTTTAAAGAATATATTTCAATAGTCATTAATTATATTTCACTGTGACTACTGTTTTGCACTTTTACAAATGATATTGTATAACAATTTATAATTTAGCTCATCTTCCTATGTTTCTTGGGCAATATCTTGTTCACCTCCAGATAGAACATGATCGTTTGGCTCAGAGTGAAAGAATAACTGAACAATCTTAATTTTTAGGAAAATTTGTGTTAATGTTTGTTTAATTCCTTTTTAAACACTTTTTATAAAGATTCTGCTTTCTAAGAACTCCTTTAATAATGTGATCTCAGGTGAATTCATTCTTCCCAGAAGTAGAAGGTTTTGAAAGACAGTAATTATTCAGACTATACTTTTTAACTGATTCACACAAGCACGCAGACACATACACACACACTAGTGAAATGATGTTATAACCTTTGAATTGTCCAATTATGATGGGGTGACTAAGAATAAACAGTAGTGAGTTTTTAAAAATTTATTCCAAAACTAGACTTATAACAAATAATTTTGTGAGGTGTTTTCCATGTACTATATATGAGATTTTGGCAAATAATAGTAAAGGCATAAACAAACTGTACTCAATCATTTTTTTTTTAAATTTTCATTCTGTTACCTTCTTCCTTGTATCCAATTATATCAACCATTAACCATCATGTGTGTGAAGTCCATTCCTCTATTCTCCATTAAACTTATTATATATACTACTACTCTTCATACTGTTGTTTAATATTTTATAGAACATTTATAATTTACATAATTTTCTATTGGATTTTAATACATTGTGGTGTATTTTATTATATTATTTTATATATTGACATAGGCTAAGAAAGTGTACAAGTAGCATCACTTTAAGCTATCCATTTATGATTTTTATGGAGGGACTTGTTTTGATTTAATCAAAGGTAAAATTCAAGCAAACACTTAATTTTTAGACATTAAGAATCAGCAAAGAGAGAGGGGATAAAAAAATAGAAGAAGAAGAAGAAGAAGAAGAAGCAGCCTTCTGCTTGTTAACACATATTTCCCATTAAGGGCAAAGACTGTTTTATATTTTCCTGAATTTTGATGATAAGATCAAGTACAACATGTTTATGGTACAAAAAGAAAATCAAATATGGCATGATTCTCCCTTGTACAGACTATAATGCTGCTGTGTATGTACATTAGACTTTGGAGTCTAAAGAAAGCTATAGAAAGGACCAATAAGGAACTTACACTAAGGTAGATCTTTCTTTGAAAACTCTATGATAAAATTAGTTCCTGTTATACCAATCATGTCTATAAATAATTACATTCTTCTAAAATGTTTTACTCCTTGTATGGTACAAGGATGGAGTTTCAAATGTGCCCTAAAGTCCCATGATCTCAGATCCTTTCACATAAAGGAAGATCCAGTCTCATAACAGTACAACTGATTAAATGATGGACTAAAGGAGAAGGCTCCTGACGCTTAACAGGGAGCATGGGTAACACAAAATAGTAGATCTTGAACAAAGAGGGAAGAGGCTGTTGGATGAATCACAGAAATTATTGACTTTCTTAATTGGGAAATAACTTCAGATTTTTTCATGTTATCATGATAAATATACACTAGGTTCCTAATCTATAAGGATGAGAATTTGAGGACCATATTTCAAATCTTTATGATAATTATTAGGATAGGATTCATTGATGGGTTACAGTGCTATAATCACCTGAAATTTTTAACATCATTTTAAACTTGTCTAATCCATGATGAGGAAAATCCCTATCTTATTAACTTTATTTTTTTTTCTTATGGAATAATTATAGAAACAATACTAAAGTATATTTTTAGCTGATATTACATTATTTGTAACAAACATGATTGCTAAATCTCACTGGCGATGAAAAATAAACACACAATTCTTCTGATTAACTCTTTATGCTTTCACAAAAGATAGTATGTTGTAGTTTACTGTTTAGATCATCTACTTATCTAATTATCAAGAATACATTTTATTCTGAAAAAAATTTTGAGTAAATTTCATGATGCTTATTCTTTTAAAATTTATTGTACATTCATATAAGATTAATTTTGCAACTAGGATCTTATTATTTATTTAATAAGAAATTTTCACATTTAAATTGAAAATAATTCTATTTTTAAAAATCAAGCCAAAAATCCTGATTAAATGTAAGGAATCCTTGAACAAAGAGAATGTATTCAAGTTAGTTACTCAAAACCCTATATTCCTTATTAGAAGGAAATGTAAATTTCTCTCTTAAATTCTACAGATCTCTACTATTTACAAATTCCATACAATTTTATGGTCCAAAAGGCACTATTCTTTCTGTTCCACACCATATGAAAAAGTTTGATTCAGAGTGCAGTATAACATTGTTCTGCCTGCAATTGATTATTGACTCATAGTCTCAGTCCAAAGCAAGGACACAAGCAATTCTCCAGATAATGCACATCACTGTCAAAGTTTTGCCCAAGCTACCATATTTCCTCAAGCAGAATATCCAACTTCTTCAAGAATAAACTTAAGCAAGATTGTCCCTCCAATAAGTTCCCAAGATAATAGTTGATTATGCTTAGCTTTCAAATTACATGCATTTTAAACTCCTAGAAGCACCAATCAAATTGAAAAGCACTGACTGGGGAATGGTTCCAGTGTCATCAAACACAGCATCTTAGAGCCATTAAAAACACAAGACTTTCCTGAGATCAAATCTTGAACAAGGGGTCAGTTTATATTTTAAACCTATATAATACAAAAGCTTTTGTTATATTTCTTTTCCAAGGTCATTTAGGTTCCTTGCATAACTGCTAACCTGACCTTGGGGAACCATACGTTTACTCACCCATGTTGGACCCTTTATGTGAGTGGCTCTTTGTACTTTCATCACTATAAAAGAGATATACAAACATGTAATCTGTAATGGGGCACCCTTTCAATAGGACACGAGACTAAAATTTAGACTGAAATGTTAGTGTAAATCTGGTGAAAGTATATCATAGTATTTAAATCCAGAATGATAAGCATACCTTCACAAAATGTATAATGATAGACTTTACTACTATGGAAGATTATATTTTCAATAAAATAGAAACAACTCTATGTGTATGTCAATATTTCCAACTGACTACATTATCTATTAGCTGAAGAAATCTTTGGCAGAATTCAATATTATTCATTTAGAATTGTGTTCAACTGCAGAGGAAACAAAGAACCTTATGAAAACTGCCATTTTCTTATATAGCAGTTATGTCTATTACCTCTCAGCAGCATGTGGCTAAAATTTCTATTCACAGTCCAGTTATTTTTTATTCCCTTGAAAATTCATTCACAAATATGGATTTAGTCTCTCTTACACATCAGGCATCACTCTAGTTACTTAGTTACAGTGATGGACAAAACAGACAGGCATTATCCAAGATATTTTTGAGCTGTAGCTTACAAACTCACAGCTCCTCTAGCACCAATCCCTTAGAGTGTTCTGAGTCCCACATGATATCTTTCTGTATATATTAGTAACAGTTCTACAAAGGGGGTTCTTTTCTTGATTGGTCTCTGGCTACATGTCATATTTTCTGTGATATCTGTATCCTACTCCAGTGATAACATCTTGTATATGATTGATGGGGTTCTTAGGCTGATGCTGCTGCTTCCTTGTTGGCTCCACTTCTCTCCACATTCTTTTCTATTCCATCAGTAACATGGAGAAGTTTCTTACCATATGCCTCCATAGCAGATTTGAGAGTAGGTTGCAGCTTTCAACAGATTTTACTGAATATTCATACATAATAGAAGGACATTATAATTGAACTTCTAGAATCTTCTCTTTTCAGAACCTAAAGGTCCAGTGTGCTGTGTCCAGGTCCGGATGAATCTCTTCATAGCAGGACCATGTGCTCAGGTCCACCACTAGGAAGGTGCAAAATGTGTAGATTTCTATTTAGCCCAAATTACCAGGCATCCCAAGAGAGAAATTATTACCAACTTCCTGTACTCTACAGTAGATTTCACAAAGCTAATTTCCTCTCTCAGGACAAACTTCTTAGAAAACTCCACTCCCTTTAACCACCATCTTCTGTGATGTCATATCCTCTCCAGATAAGACAGGGAAATTATATTACAATGCAAGAAACCAACATCAGTAAATTTGGAAATATCCAATCGTAAATAAAACCATAAGGCTTTAACAGTGTAGTCCAGTTTCTTAATATTGCCCTGAGTTTGGTTTAAAGTAAAAAAAATTTACTTCATATTCTTCCTGCAGCCATTATCAGCTCACCATCTGTACTCACCTGCTCAATCAAGAACACAAACTGTAAAATAAAAACAGCCAGTGATTTTAGGCAGAACAAAATATAAATTTACATAGAATAAAGAAAATTCATTCTTCTATTCCCAATGCCTCCCACTTTAAAAAATAATTTATAAATATGACACCTATGTATATACAAACATATATCATAATTTATAATAGCTTCTCAGTTATGTATCAGGCTATTTCTGTCTTTCTCAAGATATGTATGTGGGTTCTCTCTACACTTCTCCTTCCCAGAATAAAAGAAAAAAAGAGGGTAAAAATATCAGTCTAAGACATTTAATTTTATATAGTCAGAAATTGTTGTTATTTAAATAACATCTTCTGACTTTCTTTAAATTATTTCCATGATTAGTCTTAGTCAAGATTTTCTGTCTTACTTATTCTTAATTTTAAAATATCAAATTTGTCGGGAACATATATTAATAAGCTATGAGTGCTCTCAGCATCTCTCTCCCTCATCCTTAAATGGAGATTCTATTTTAGAATGCTCAGTACTCCCCAAATCTCCCTCTTCTTTCTTTCTGTGTAATTTCTTATGTTGTCAAAGTAGTTACCTTAAAGTTTGTAACATAAAGAAAGGATTAATGAGAGAATGAAAGAAGAAAAAGTAATAATGATGCCAAAAGCTCAGCCTCTGTACTCCAATGACAAATCAAATCTCAGAGGCAGAGTTCTGGGCGAAGTACAAAAAATAGCTTTATAACTTTGCTCAACAAAGGGAGACACAGTGGGCTGTGCCCTTCAAAAACTGTGTGTTCCAAGCTGGGGGAATTTGGTGAGGAGTTTTATAGCAATGGTTCAAGGGCAGGGTTGCTGATAAGAATCAGGGTGTGTGCAGGGCCTGCACTCCTTTAATCTGGCCTCAGGTGGTCTCACTATGAGCTTCAAGGTTATCAGGCTGACCTCCTCTCTGGAACATCTTCCATTTGGTGGGGTTTTAGTTCTACAGAAGGGATTAAATATATTGTTATGTGTATCCCTTGAGGTGGGACCAGGACCCTACCCCAAGGCTACACTATTGTTTCTTGGCTGTTCCTCCCTTGTCTCTGCATCCCCTCCCTTCCCTCATTAGCAAAGGTTTGAACCTGCCCTTTGGAACTCAGGCCTTTTGTGCCCAGGAGCCTCACAGGGTCCTGCTCAGTTTCCATAACAGAAGGTATGAGTGATCAAAGTTAAGACAGGCTAGGGGTGTGGAGAATTTTGAAATGAGAGTGGCTCAGATGTACCTGCTCTGTAAGGAAAGAGGAAAGAGAAGGCAGGTAGAATAAGATGTCTGCAGAGCTTCCTTGTGGAGAAGAAAATGCACACAAAAAGGCTTAAATTATTTTGAAATTGTTTCTGTTTTCCATACTGTGTGTTTTATATGCAAAGACTAGACCTCATAGGTCAATGTTATATATCATATAATACAAAACTCTGGAACATTTCTCAGATAAATAATTTATAAATAATTTTAAGTTTGAAACCATAGTTTTTTGCAAGGTTGAGTCCAAAATTTTCATCACATTGGGATGAACAAGGCTTGCAGGTTTCAACGAATTAGCTTTCTCCCGCTTCTAAGGTAATGAAATGTCTAGAACTAGATATTCCCATGCTATTCTCTGGATTCAGTTTAGGACTTTTTCTAATATATCAGCCTTATCTAATAATCATTTTTCTATCAATTGTAGTTAATAATAATATATTATATTTACATAGGCTATATCAACTACCAAAATAATCTAAAAGATTATGATTATTTGTTTTTTTGAATTTTATGAGATTCAGCAGCATGTCCTTTAAACCCCTTTGTCAGATTCTTTACTTTGAATGGATTTTTCCCTTGAAGAGTAAATACTGTTTATGATATGGGAGCTAATTTCTACCCATTTCACTTCTTTAGGCCAGGACATCATAGCAACTCTGTTAATGCTGCCTGGAGCCTCACCTTCAGGGTGGTTTAGAGTTGAAAGGGAATTGCAGAGATCTGCTTTGCTCCTTAGACTCCCAAATGAGATTAATTCTCACTGTTTGTGGTAGTGGTGGATACTATTGGTGCCTTTGGAAGTGCCTCACAGAGAAAGATACCACCACCCACTCCACCCACCTCCACCCCTGCCACAAACACTACATCCAAAACTTCTCTCCCAAGAATCTGGCCAGGGAAATAAAGGGGTTGGTTTCCTTGCCTCAAGGTGAGACCAACTCTGCTGCACAATTTGTGCTCTGGGGCTTCCCCTGGGAGTAGACTTAAACTGGTCTCCATCTGTGCAAACTCCCTTCTTTTCCCCTCCCCCTTCCACAAAAAAAATCACAGGTTTTGCTTCTGGAAATCTGTTCTAAGTATTCTTTCAAAAATATTTATGTGTGAAGATGTATGTTTTACTTCATTTAAAAATGATAGCCACATTAAAAAATAATTATTTCAAAGTATGTAATTTATTAATATTAACCATTATTAACTCACTTTTAGAATGGTGAATGTATGGTTGTGTATGTATTTTCTTATGTTTTTTTCTAGATTATCTTAATATTTTGTACAAAAAAGTTATCTTTTAATATTTTCCCTTATTAAAACATTTTTGTGTGTATGTGACAAGCAAGGCACAGATTAAAGGTGGTATTCCACGATTTACACACAGCATTTCACAGTGTTGAGATCAGAACCCAGATGTCCAAAAACCTGGCTTGTAAACATTTTGTTCACAAATTCAAATTTGGCAAATATGTACTGAATGACAGGCTAAATTTCTAGCACACAGTAAATGCTCACCAAGCGTTTGCTGAATGAACAATACAGGGTCAGTTAATAAGTATGTGGATTATGATGTTTTCAGACTATGATTAAAACAGATTCACCTTGCTTGTCTTTTTCTCAAGAATTGCTTCAGCAATTCAACCTCCTCTAATCTCTTTCTTAACATACTCAATCACAAAGCAGACAACTCTTGGTTTGCCTTTATTCACCTTTTTCTGAAGTAATTTCTTCCAGAAAGGCATTCATTCAAACAAAATACAGGGGTAACAGTTGTGAATGTGGCTTACTCTAAAAAAGAGCCTCAAAAGAACCATTTACAAAAGGGGCATGTACATAGAAAATGCTCTGGCTCTGTGCATAGGAATGAAGAGGATGATTAGTTTTTCATTTTTGAAAACCTGAAGAGTGTGTGACAAGCCATCTCCCACAGAGTCATCTTCTCAAATGTCCTTCCATCTCCAAGGCAACCAGATGATTTTTGCAGACTTTAGAGAACTCTTTTCAGCCTAGATTCAACATATCCTCACTAACAACTTTGAATATGAAATTAATCCCCATAATGGGCTCATGCATTCTGTTTCTCATATAATGCCTTTTTTGCATTTGAATATGGTAACTCAGTGGTATTTGACTAATTGTTTATAAGAAGTTCACTTAATCTTTCATGGATTTATCCTCTACATACTTCCCACCTTGATCTTTTTTTTAACTAAAGGAATCTCTTAAACTCTTTTGTGTTTCTACTTATTTCCAAGTAGTGCCATCCTTTGATGTCTTTCAGAGGATAATACATAAGTAGTATGAAAATAGTCTGAGAGATGATTATGCCAAAAAATGTTTACCTTTACTTTCCACTAGTGCTAATAGATGAGAAGATGTAACATAGTTTATTCCATCAAACAAAAATAAACATTTCTGGAATTATCATGATCTTAGACTATTAGACATTCTTCAGTTGACTCTGTTTCAATAGTTCCTAAAGTTTCTTTTCTTAGTACAAAGTAGACAAATAGAGCATACAGATATAGAATTCCTAATCTCTTTCATTAAGTTTGGTAGAAGTCTTTCCTTTTTTCCTCCTTACTGAATTCAAACTGCTGTCATGTTAACTGAGACAATAGCTTAACACATCATGCAAAATAAAATTTTCCAGAAAAAAGAACTGAAAATTAAAATAACAGTTTCAGGCTTCCCTGGTGGCACAGTGGTTGACAGTCCGCCTGCCGATGAAGGGGACACGGGTTCGTGCCCCGGTCCGGGAGGATCCCACATGCTGCGGAGCGGCTAGGCCTGTGAGCCATGGCCATTGAGCCTGCACGTCTGGAGCCCGTGCTCCGCAATGGGAGAGGCCACAACAGTGAGAGGCCCACATACTGCAAATAAGATAAAATAAAATAAAATAAAATAACAGTTTCTATAAGAGGAACCCACAGAGATTGGCTAGCTGTGTTCTTGTTCTTTGGCTATTGTTATTAGGAACACCAAAAGTAATTTTCACAATCTATATGAACCTTTTAAAATTTGCATACACCTAAGATTATGATTATAAATTATATTTGCCATTCTTGATTTAAATGAATTTAGTCACAGATGCTTGAATTACAAATATTTGGAAGATATTCTAAATATTTGTGTCAATAAATGCCAAAAAAAGTCATATAGATGCTTCTTTACTCAAGAAATGGATATAAGTTTTTATAGTTGCAGACAATGATGTAAAGATGCACCACAGTTTCCTCTGCCTTTTAAAAATCAAATGAAAAAAATGTTTTATTAGAGTATAGTTGCTTTACAATTTTGTGTTAGTTTCTGCTGTACAACAAAGTGAATCACCTATATATATACATATATCCCCTCCCTCTTGGACCTCCCTCCCTGGCCCCCCACCCCACCCATCTAGGTCATCACAGAGCACGGAGCTGAGCTTCCTGTTTGAACAAAACTCAATTCCAATATGGAATACATTAAGAGACACAACGCTCCTCCTAATATCTTAGATTTTTTTTTGGTAATGAGGTATACATGTGGGATAGGAGTTTGCTTAAATTTCTTCAAGAAACATCTGACTCCAAGTTACCTGTACGAATTTGTTCAGTTTATGAAATATTTTCTCTTCTTGTGTCTGCTATCCTCTTTTCCTGCACTATTCACATGAGACGTCTCCCTTAATTCATTATGCCCCTCAAAACAACCAAAACAAGAATAGAACACAAAATTATAGTGGATGAAAAAAATATAGATGACATAAAAAAGAGAAGATTGAAAAAAAAACCCTCCAAATATAAATTTCATTATTGCATTCTTTATTCAGTAACAGGATCATCAGCCATTTCTCACTGGTTACCTTTACTACAATGTAAGGCAGTCTTCTTATATTCTGCTTCTTTGTCCTTCCATTCATATTTCTCTTTTCTATACCCAAATCCACATTAAAGTTCTATGTGTAAGTGTGTGGCTATCTCATTCTTTCTCTTTGTGTTCAATATTTGTAATTCTTTGGCATCTCTGAATACTCTACTCCATGCTAATAGCTTCCCATTTCCAACTCGGCTTTCTATGTAGTGTCAGATGATCTCTTTTCACTATGGATGCTAAAGGGTCCACGTCTTTCCTTTCTGCAGTGGAAGACAGACAGCAGTGGGGTCCATGAGCACAGCTCAGCAAAACAACTACTCTTTTCTAGGTTTTTGACAAAAGAATGGCATAAGAACAGGAGGGAAGGTTAGTGAGATTTTCCAACAGAGAAGGCAGAATTCTGATCAGAATTTTGCCTCTAAAATAGTGGCCGCATTTTCAGAACCATGGTCATTTGGAGTGCTCAAGGTCCCTATGTGACCTAAGAATTCTATAAGCAGCCAAGAAATCATTCTCCTTCAGGTCAAAGGAAAAATATTTACAGAAATGGAGAGTCAGAAAGTAGAATACCTGTCTAAATCATCTAAAGAAAATCCTTGATATATGACATTAAGAAACATCAAAGAAGAAAAAAAGTCAAGATGCAGTAAGATGTAGTACAGTCTTTCTGTAACTCCTAATTTATAGATAACATCTACTTTTATTCTCTCAACATTTCCAGACATGTATAATCAATCCCTGTACTCAATTTCCTCTGTTTGAAATATGTAGAGTGATCTATGTTTTTTTGATCTACACTGTTATGAAAGCCATGTAATCTAAATATAAGGATGGTATAAGTTTTTACATATATCTTTGATATTTAATTTAGGATGGATTCCCATTCCCAATTTTTACAGATCTGTGATGATTTTTTAAAAATGTGTTTACTACGTTTTGAATAAGGTTAGGGTTGCACCACCTCTGTAATGAATAGTATATAGGGTGTATTAAATGTACATGACTTTATTCAAAGTTTCTTTGGGATCTGGACAAATATTGTTTCCTGATATATTGTCAGAGGCCTTTATTTATTCAGAGGTCTTTATTTGTATGTGTGTGTACTTACTGTGGCTTTGCTCAATTAAGGTGATATCCTCTCCTCTTTCCATTGCCTGAATTTTGACATTTCTGAAACTTATATCTGCACCAAGATATCATATGAATGACATAATACCATGTATTATTCTAAGGCACTAGTGTTTTTTGTTATTTGGGGATGTGCTTATTTCTGTGTAAACAACTAGTTTACATGTAAAACAACTAGTAAATGTAAAACAACTAGGTCAACCTATTTTATGATATTTCATTACTGGAAGTTTCAATGTGTGATTGTGTATAGAAAAAATAATATTGATTTTTCCTATGGGAGGACAACACAGGATTTAAAAAAAAAACAAACAAAAAACTCCAGAAACATTACTTACACAGTTGAAGTACAAATAATCATCTATTTTTCTTGTGCAAAGCATCTCTAATCTATGGGCCAGAGATGAATTTTGTTGTTGTTATGTTCATTATGGTGACTGACACTTGGTTTCAGAGATACTTAGGTGGTTTACATTAATGGTGTAGTTTTTAACTTTTTTTTTAGAATTGAGTAGGTAATTTAATGGAAAATTGAGAGAAACTTCTTGGAATGCTTAAATGGTTAACACTTAAAACTTTCTCCTTTAGAAGATTCTTTGAGGGAAAAAAATCATTTAATCTGACCACTCCTTTGATGTTTGTGATCCTTTCTGGACCTCCTAGGTACAAAGTATTTTTATCTTTGTAATCATAACATTTTAATGATCAGAAACTCACTAAATCCTAAGTAATGTACTCTGATTTTTTTTTTTCTGAGCAATTATTTATCTCATTGTGACTTACATCCCTTTAGGCTAAACAAGTTGATTTTCTCCAAATATCTGAAGAAAGTTGAGTTAACCAAGAAAGAACAACAAAAAAGGAAAGGTATATGAGGCCAAAGAAATGTTAACAGTTTTTAAACATACCATGCCTTCCAAATAAATCTTACAAAGGTTTTTCAGAGATATACACACCCATTTAGGTTCTGTGTGAAATGGTTAAAGTTTGGGGAAAGAGAGAAAATAAATTGTACTACTCTTATTAAAATTCACTGAACCAAGAAACTAACCAAATTGCCAACCACACACACAGAAACTCTCAGATGATTCTATGTTTACAGTAAAGCACATGTAAGTACAACCCAATGACTTGATTATAGGAGAAAGTGGGCACGTACATTATTCCTGAAGGACTAGTCATGGAATTTATATTGGAAAAGATCGTTTTTCTGCAACACTGACTTTAGGAGATTGTATACAACAGTGGCTTTAATAGTGTGGTCCCTCCAGCAGCATTTTCATCACCTAAGAATTTGGAGGAACAGAAATTCTCAAGCCTCTCAGCAATCCCACTAAATCAAAAATTCAGACTGTGGGGCCCACAGTGTTTTAAAAAGCCTCCAGGAGGCTCTGAACCATGTATAATTGAAAACTATTGATATAGACTATAGCCCTATGTTTTTATTATATGTGCAACTTCAAACAACAGCATTGATGCTACTAATATTAAATCCAATATTAAGTCCAAATGATACTCAGCCACATAAATGTCCCTCCACCCACAGTCAATAAAAGTGGTAAATAGGGAATGCAAGATCTTGGCTTTCCTAATTCAGGGGAAAACAAATCACCCTTTTCCCTTCTTCCCTTCTTTACACTTTCCCAGAGATGGTTTAAAATTAAGGGAAAGAAATCCCTTGTTCTGTTCTTCCTAGAACCATCAACTTTCTTGAGGATAGTGTTGTAGTAGTATGGTAAATGTATCATCAGTGGTTCAAAAAAAGACATGTGACACGCAGCTAAACTTTTAAAAAGGTATTGGTTATTTATTTGTGCATTTCATATTCATTTGTGTTGATTATAAGTACTCATTTATATATTTTCTCTCTTACGTATTGACTTCTTGGTAAATTCTTTAGTAATATTCTCTGTCACCAATTCTCTTAATTTGTATTGTTCTAGACTTGATTCCTTCTAAGTGAACTTTTATTCCAATGACTATGTCTCCTACCATTTTGTTTTACCATTTATTGCTCTTATTAGTGAAATTGTTCCTTTATTTATTTTGTTGAGTACCTTAAATATATGTGAATACTTAAATATATGTGAAGACTTTGAAAATGTCCAATAAATTTCACTTCATCATAAATGATTTTATATTCAAATTAAGATTGTTGACTATTTTCTTAAACAAAATAATTTTTCATGTTTTGGAATTACTTTCTCGGATCATTTCCACTGACATATTTTAAGTGCAAACATCATTTAATCTGGTCACTCTTTTGGTGTTTGAGTCCCTTTTTAAAAGTCCTAGCCATATAGTAGTTCTACATTCATACTCACTATTTCCAAGATGGGCAATTGACTAATTCCTCAGCAATTTTGTTTTTAAGCAATTATTTCATCCTTGTGTTTCTTTCCTTTTCTCCTACTGTAATCACCCTTTCATGGCAATAGTTTTGTGGTTGCCCCATCAATGTGCTCCTCCCTGTCATTCCAGATGGCACCTCACAGCTTCTGCCTACAGTGACATTGGGGACAATATAGACCCAATCAGAAAACCAGTGGACAGCTTGGTTCACTTACTGAGTGTAGCTATGCATGAGTCCTCCTGCTTCACAGGGCCAACAGCTTGCTAAAACCTGGAGTATTAGGTAATTGGAAACAGTTGATTTGCTTTTGTTTTTCATCAGACTTATTTTTCACAATGGGAACACATACTCTGTAAACACCTTTCTGGCTCACTTCCACCTTTGAAAGAGTTTTAGTTCTTTGATCTTGCAAATGCCAAATTCTGAGCAACTACTCCCTGTTCCTTGACTGAACCTGGCAGTTCCACAGCTTCAGCCCTGATCTCCTTTTACAGTGTTGTTCCATCTTCAGCTCACAAATACGTTTATCTCTGCTCTTAGTATCACTTTAGCTATTTGGTTTTCTGTTTCATACTTTATCTATAATTGTTATGTATTTAAAATAGAAAGGGTGTATTGAAGAAAGAAAAATTATGAACATCTTAGCTGGAAATCACTTACTCTGAATTTTCAAACTTGAGTCATGACTTTCTATGGAAAAATCACTAGGTGGACAATAAATCCCTAAGTTAATGGTTATGTTCAGCAGCAAGCTGTAAGAGATGAGTCAGAAGCCAAGCTGACACTTGAAATATAGAGATATTCAGGCCTCAGGAGGACAAACAGGGCTGAGACAGCACCTGGGGCCATCTGCTATGTGGTCGAGAGATGGCAACAATTACAGTTAATGAGAAAATTCTAATATCTCAAAGCTAATTTAGAATATGATACAGAAGTAAGGGGGGGGGAATGAATAAGAAAAAAATCTCTATACAGCAGTAGTACAGCTGCCAAGATAATTCACTGGTCCATTTGTAGTCATGGATGCCTCTGATCTGTGACACATCACATTCTGTGGGTGAGACCAAGATAACAGCATTAAAATCCATTTTAAAATGGATTTAGAGAAAGGTACTCAATATTTTCACATCAAACACTTTTATAAACAACACATTTAAATAGCATTGTGTTAAAATAGATTTCTTTGGATGTCAGTTTCATCTTTGAGGTAATAACAAAAGCAATTTCTAGCATATTGATCCCAAGAATAAAATATCTGCAAGAGGAAATTTTTGAATCACACACTTATTTTGATTAATAAATTTATCTTTTGTATATTATATGTCTGCATTTGGTAAGTTTTAGCAAGCTCTGGAGCTGTATTCCAGTATCCTTATCCATTTTGAAGTATCTGAATAGCAAAAACTATTAATTTTTGAAATAAGGCTCTGCTTTTTGAATCTATTCCTTTAGGGAAAAAGGAAAAGGGAAAACACCTCTCTACTGCCTCACAGAGAAGGAAAAAAGGCAATGAAATTTTTTTGTGTCCAAAGAAAGAACAAATAACATTATAGAAAGAGTAAGATCACTGAAGAAGTCTATCTCAAACCAATGACTGAGAAGGGAAAATAAAGCCAACACCTCCATGCTTCCATCCCAAAGCGAAGGCACATGGCAGATACCCTCAGTTCTTCAACCGGTCAATCCCTTACAAGTTGCATGCTCACCAGATCTTGCAATCTCATTCCTGGTGTTTTGCTCTCATAAGTCTCTGAGTCTCACTGTCTCATTGTGGGAGAGCTCTCTTCAGGCAGCCAAAGTCTGCTTTTTCTGCAGCAAAAAGAAGGTGAGTGCCTGGGAGATGATGTCTCTACAGGACTATTCCTTAGTCAGTAATGACTGACTCCAGAGGGAGGACATATAGGCAAGATCTCCCCTCTTAATCAATCAACACTGAGGTGTAAGGCAGAGGGTCTCCAGTGCTCCCTTCCACATGGGGTTGACCAAAATGACCTTTTGTGGGACTTTGCTTGAAAGTGTCTATTTACTTGATCTCTTTTTCTTTCCTACCCATTTCTTCACTCTTCTTTCAGATTCTTCCTGGAAATGTTCTTCTAGTAAATTAGTCTTACTTGATTTCTCATCTTGAATTCTGCTTCAGGAGAACCCAACCTAGAGAGTAAGAATACTTATGCATACAAGGCAAGGTTGAAAAATAAGGCAGAAATAAGGCACATCTAATTGATTTTCTTCTCTCGTATTACAGCTGGCAGCATTGACCTTTGTTTCCTTCAGTTCAGATGCTATGAAAACAATCATAGTGAGTATATCAACCACTCAAATTTAATTGTGAGCCGACTGAATCATTTTTCATATAAAAAGCATTAATCATATTACTAGGGGACTCACTGTAGGTGGGAAGACCCTTAACTGCTAACCTATGTTCGGTTAGAGTTTAAAGTTTTTTGGAATATGAAGACTGATGAATGAGTAGAGTAATGATGTTAAAAAGTCAGGACTTGCAATTTTAAATAATAAGCATAAATCATCATATATAAAATAGTGCTAATAATTTCATAATATCGAGAAAAATGATAATTTTGTATTTCAACCAGAGTATCTGTGGCAGCCATGGAACTGTGCCACCTCTGTCTTCTTTCAGAAAGAAGTTGCTGAGAACCATGTAGTTACTGACAGCGTCAAACTGTAGCATTCAGTTTGCCAAGGCTAAGCATTAGAGATGTTCACTAACAAAGCATGGCACGGGTACTGAACTCCAGGTTGTTGCCACGCCAGTAGGGTGTAGGCTCCTGTAGTGAGCAGTCTTTGCCCTGAGACCCTCCACTGACCTGGTTGAGAAATTCTCAGTCTGAGGCTCCTTGTACTGAATCTTCTTTTCTTCTTCTCAGGTGGCAGGTTGACTACCTGTATCATACACTAAAGGCTTTCCCTGCACACTGCTGTACCCTCTTCCCTTCACCAGTCACAGGGGTTCCCAATCAGATTTTTTTGCACTTCTAATTCCTTCACACATCACCCAAACTATCAGAATATTTATGTACAATTTAATTACAGCTAACTTTACTGATAGGTAAATTCCACAAGCAATCAATTTCCTCCCTTCTAAATTAGAAAAGTTAATGCTCAGTTAAATATTGGCAGCAATTATTTGGTGGTATTGAATCATTTCATATATTCACATGAAATGGATCCAGAAGTTTTGGTGAGACGTCACACTGAGGTGTTTTTTATCTAGTCTGGCTGATGCTAAATTAATAAGCAATTTCGTCATAAGCAAAAGTGAGAAAAGTAAACATTTCAGCTGGGGAGCACCCACAATTAGATTCTTCCTAATGCAGTCTTTGGCTGTATTTGACTTGTGGAAGTATTTCTTCCTGTCCTGCTGAAGAATTTGGACAAGGTTCTTAATATGCATTATAACATGTCTTGGTTTCTTTGTCTAAAAAATGAAGAAAATAAAATGTTGGCAAAGTGTCAGCCTCCAAACAATCAAGCTATTTTTTGGTAAGAAGTTACTTCTGACCAAGTTCCATCTTCATAAGAACTCATCCTGAACATTAAAGTTCATGATAACTTGACTCAAGTAACAAATTCAGGTGATTTTAGAAAATGAATATATCACTTATAGGCACCACTTTTGCAAGTCATTTAAATATCATAAAAAATTGTCCTTGATGGTATTACCAGTGTCATAAGAAATGATATTATCTCATCTTTCATGTCATAACTCAGGGGAACACCTTTACCCTTGTCAAACAACTTACTTCAATATATTCCCTTTAAAAAAAGGTTTTTTTAAAAATATGTTTTAGATTTTCTCTAACTCTAAATCTTGTGTAAATATATACAAATTCACTGCTCCTCAAGAAATTTAAAAAGAGAGAGATACCAAATAATACCTGGCCTGACTTTTTCTCAAGGACTAATATTCCTTAATATTTATTTATCTTTTTGTACATTACTTAAAATGTATGGCTTTTCTACACACTGAAATCACCAAAGAATTTTTTTTTTTTTTTTTGTGGTACTCGGGCCTCTCACCATTGTGGCCTCTCCCGCTGCGGAGCACAGGCTCCGGACACGCATGCTCAGCGGCCATGGCTCACGGGCCCAGCTGTTCTGCGGCATGTGGGATCTTCCCGGACCGGGGCACGAACCCGTGTGCCCTGCATCAGCAGGCGGACTCCCAACCACTGCGCCACCAGGGAAGCCCCACCAAAGAATTTTTGATATAGTTGAGTATATGTGGAAAAAATATATGTCTATTTAGAGCCTTACAAAAGCATAACAAATGCCCATTCCTTGGATTATTGAGAATAATTAAAATGTACTGTTAGATAAATGCTGTCTCTATAATTAAACTTGAGTGACTATTTTAATATATTTATAAAAAGTAAATCACTAGAAATTGTATATTTATTGTTCTATCATCTTTGCATTCTTTTGACAAAGAGTTAAATTTTTATTCTAAACGTGCTTTATTGCTGTGCTAGAAATGATCACAATTCCAACATATGCTAGTACCTCATCAGATTCTAGTATACCTAGGAATTCTGCAGATTTTGAAGATTTAAACATTTGTTACTAATAAGGTAATGCTAAGTAAGTTGAAAGCAGTTTGATGGTGAAAATTATTTAAATTTGAAATATACAGGTGGTTTATTCTCTTTCTCCTTCTCTATCTTCTTAAAACTATATTTGTGACTCAAAAAACTAAACTACAAGTTTCTTAATTTTATTTAAGGTTCAAAGTCTCTCTTTTCAGCATAGACAGTATTTCTTAACAACCTCATAAATATTGCTCTTGCTCCTGCAATATACTTCCCTAATTTCCCTAACATTTTAATGAATAAATTCATAATTATCTTAGTGTTATGAGTATCTTCCTTACTAAAGGGTTTAGATTGCTTATTGTTATTAGTCATCTAAAGAAAAAAGAAAGATATAGAGAATGGAGCATGTAAACTGAAAATAGTATGCAAAAGTAAGCTAAAATTATAATTATTTTGTTCATCATAGTCAATAAAATGTTACTGAGCATTTGCTATTTATCTAGCCTTAGTCTAGGTGCAGAGGATAAAGAGAAAAATGTGACATGTTCACAGGCCTCATACTACTTACATGTTAAAAAAACTTCACAGGACAAAAATGCTAAGTGAGAAAGTAGAGATAAAAGTTTAAAAATATGCTAATTGGGGCTTCCCTGGTGGCGCAGTGGTTGAGAGTCCGCCTGCCGATGCAGGGTACACGGGTTCGTGCCCCGGTCTGGGAAGATCCCACATGCCGTGGAGCGGCTGGGCCCGTGAGCCATGGCCGCTGATCCTGCGCGTCCGGAGCCTGTGCTCCGCAACGGGAGAAGCCACGACAGTGAGAAGCCCGCGTACCGCAAAAAAAAAAAAAAAAAAAAAAAATGTTAACTGGAGAATAGGAGAGAATTCACCTCCTTTCTACATGTTTTCATCCTTTCTTGTTATACTTATTTAGCTATAATTCTCAGTATTTCATTATGGATATAGCATTTTATTGAGAAATCATTTAATAGTGTATGTATTCTTTTATTAAATTATTAAAATAATTCAATGATCATAGTCAACATAATTTTTTAACACATGTTATGAAGAAGTCCCTGTTATTTTATTTTGGTCCTCACAACCCTTGTGAACTTAATTCAAAAACATTTTTTAGCATGGCTTGGCAGGGGAATATCTTACCCAGGGTTTTATCCAACTACTGATATTATGAGATATATATTTGCTCAAAAGTTTTCTTGATAATTTCAGAATATAATTCAAATAATTCAAGATCATTTGAAGACATTAATCCCATCTATTTCTAAGAGTGCCTCGGATTAATATCATCTAAACAGCAAACTCTAAAGTTAAGGGATATATATTCAGTATTTAGATTATGATCTATCAAATAATGGATGCCAAGTGTTGGGTGAATGATGGCATATGCATTAATGAATATGTTCTTGAACATTAGAGATAACCTCCTTGATATTACTTTTTAATTTCTATTAATAAATTACAGTTGACCTTTGGAACAACTTGGAAGTTAGGGATGCTGACGTTCTTTTTAGTGGAAAATCTGTATATAATTTATAGTTTGCCCTCCAAATACACAGTTCTTTCGTATCTGTGGTTCTGCATTCAACCAACTGAGGATCTTGTAGTACTGTAGTATTGACTATTGAAAAAAAAAATCAAATAAGAAAGTCCATGTGTAAATAGACCCACACAGTTCAAACCTGTGTTGTTCAAGGGTCAACTGTATTACTAAAAACTTTTTTCAAAAATTTGGGGGCTTCCCTGGTGGCGCAGTGGTTGAGGGTCTGCCTGCTGATGCAGGGGACACGGGTTCATGCCCTGGTCCGGGAAGACCCCACATGCTGCAAAGCGGCTGGGCCTGTGAGCCATGGCTGCTGGGCCTGCACGTCCGGAGTCTGTGCTCCGCAACGGGAGAGACCACAACAGTGACAGGCCTGCATACCACAAAAAAAAAAAAAAAAAAAATTACTTACATACTTATTACACAAGCAAGTAATAATACTTTCTTTAAACTAATTTTCTTGTTCGGAAAATCACTTTTCATTTGTGAGTATAGCTTTCTCAAGCTTCAGAAGCTAATTCTAGTTGTCTGGAATGTGTTAAACTAGTATGTGAATTTTCATATTGCATCACCCTAGATTTGTTGAAGGCTTCTAACTATCACAAGCTTTATAAGACAAAAGGAGAGAAAGAAAAAAAAAAAAAACAGAGAGAGAGTTCCTTTCCTTCCTAGGATGTGCTGAAATGCCAGAAATAGAGTTTTAAAGGTGGATGAGAGCTTAGATGTTATCTGAGTATAACATCGTTCTACATCACAAAATACTGAGATCTGTGGAGGTGACTAATTCAGTTTTTCTGAGCTTGCTCTGTATTGATCACAGGTTTAATCCAAGATCACCTTGCCCAGATAGAGTCTATTCCCATTCTATTAATTCCTTTTCAGTTTTGTCCTTCCAAATTGAAGTTTCTTGGTAGTTTTGCTTGTTCTGCTACAACAATTTCTCACTATCCTCAATCATCTAGAAATACAGAATTGAAAATTTGAGTAAGTAGAAAGTGGTTGAGGGTAGCCAGGTTTCTCACTGTTAGAGGGAAATTTATAGATAAGCAAGGAGAATGCTACAATGATTCATGTGGTAATGAATTGGAGTTATCAATATAAACTCATATTTAGCTTAATATAGGTGCAGATTGTTGAATTGAAATATATATCGCCACTGTTTAGTTTACACACATATATTGCCTTGCTCTGCCAGCTGAGAATCTCTAAAAGAAATGACACCCCTGTAGCACTCAGATCTTGGTTTCTAATAGCATTCTTCAATAAAAGGAGTTAGAGTTCCTTGAAGATATGGATGATTCTAGGAGTAGGTAATACAATGTACAAGATGAGCCTGGAGCATTTTGTAGTGTCTGAAAGCATAGAAGTGCTAGGAGAAGAGAGGAAAGGAAAAAAGGAAGGAAAGAAGACAGACACGATATAGATGGAGGTATGTGAAAGGGACAAAGGAGCCAAATGAAATAATTCCCAAAGGCTAAAACTGGAAAAAAATGAGGAAGAAAATATGTAAAGTAGCACTGGATTATAAGCCAAAATATAAAATAAATATTTCTAAGTCTATACCGATATAAATGAAAGACTGAATAAAGAAGTGAAAATAGAATAGTCTCCCATGTAAAGCATTATAAATAATTTATGCAAATACTCTATCCTAAAGGAAGGGGTAGCATAACTCCCTCTCCTTAGTGTGGGCTGGGCAGAGTAACTTTCTACCAAACAGTACAGTGAAGAAAAAATAAAAGCTTTACAGTGGAGAAAGTTGACAAACTCTACATCATTAAAAGGATCGAGGTCAACGTCAAATGAGCTACATCATGTTGATAGCATTTAACCTTTACAGGATGTGATTAAACTAGTACTTTATCTTTGTGATTTCCTCTCCAAAAGCCATAACCCGAATCTAATCATGAAAAAACATCAGGAAAATTTTAATTTTGTAGGAGCATCCTACGAAAAAAATAAAGCAACCAAAAATACAACTGAGTAATACTCTTCAAGAAGAGTCAGAGCCATCAAAAAGAAGGAAAGTTTAAGAAACTGTCACTAAAAAAAAAAAAAAAAAATTGTCATGAAGAACCTAAGGGCAGGACGGGAATAAAGACACAGACCTACTAGAAAATGGACTTGAGGTTACGGGGAGGGGAAGGGTAAGCTGGGACAAAGTGAGAGAGTGGCATGGACATATATACACTACCAAATGTAAAACCTATAGCTAGTGGGAAGCAGCCGCATAGCACAGGGAGATCAGCTCGGTGCTTTGTGACCACCTAGAGGGGTGGGATAGGTAGGGTGGGAGGGAGGGAGACGCAAGAGGGAAGAGATATGGGGAGGTATGTATGTGTATAGCTGATTCACTTTGTTATAAAGCAGAAACTAACACATCATTGTAAAGCAATTATACTACAATAAAGATGTTAAAAAAGAAAGAAAGAAAGAAACTGTCACAGATGAGTGAATCCTAAGGAGACATGAAAATGTCTCTAAGGAGATGTGATCGTATCATGGAGGAGAAAAGAGGAAATGAATTAACACCAAGAAAATCTTAATAAAGTATGGGCTTCAGTCAATAATAATCTATCAATATAGTTTCATTGGTTGTAACAAATGTATCATGCAAATATGATACCATTATTAAAATTTGGGTGTAGGAGATATGAAAACTCTACTATTTTCCAGGTTTTAAAAATAAATCTAAAACTGTTCTAAAGAATAAAGTCAATTAAAAATAATTTAAAAATTTAAAAATGTATAAAACTTAGAGGAAAGTATAATAGCAAAGCTTAATTTTCCAAGACAATTCCAAGTTTCTTCCCCTCCCCAGCTTTGATTTTCTCTGGCCTATGCTGCTAAAGGCTAAAGGAAAATTTGGATTCTCTACTTTAACCCCTTTTATCTTCTACTCTTTGACAGCAATTTACTTTACTTCCTTTGCATTGTCTAAAGTAGGAGTGGAAAAAAATGATAAAGAGATAATAATGATAAAATTCTGACATTAAGAGACCACAAAAGAAAGAAGGACCTGGATTGGAATATGGAAAGATTACTTTCAGAGGACAATTTTGACATTGTATATGTGACCAGTATATAAGTAATTCGTATGACTTATATTAGCCTAGGATCATGTAGTCAATTAATTTGGTACCTGCTAAGATTTCCTTTATGGGGCTGATGCCCCACTTACCAGCCTGTGAGAGTGTCATCTGCAGACAGTGCACAGTATAACTAGTTCACAGAAATTAACCTGAGTCATCTGAGCTGCTTTGCCAGTTGCCTTGGAATTTATGCCACTCCTGAATGGGGATGCCTCTTGTCAGTGAGTAATATGAGCATCTAAAAGCCCCCATGTCAGAACATTTAACTGATGCCCTTTATGCTCCTAAGCTCTCCTTGGGCTCAGGATGAAGCTAGATTTCGGCTTGACCCCTAATTTTGTTTATCTTCATCATCTGTCCTATCCTTACTCTCGTTTGTGTTCAGTTTTCACCTGAGTACATTCCCTCAGTAATCCCTTGCACAAGAATCTCTATTTCAGGATCTACTTGTAGGGAATCAACTTAAGAGGAAGTGAAAGAGTGCTTTTAAACTTTGTACCTGCCTCTCCTTTCTTTCACTGGTGTGATTTCATACAATAACTGTCAAATTTTTTTATGATGAAGCCACATTGCCTCCTCACAGTAAGATTTCATGGCCTTTAATAAAAAGAAATCTTAGAAATACTCTGTTTTATCCATCTGGATGAAATTCAAAAAGAATAAATAATTGAGTCAACACTGCTATTGTACTAGGACAAAATTTAAATATATTTATTTAAATATATAAATCTACAGCTATAGTTATATATTTATATATACTATACAGTCTCAATATGAGTAAATATATGCATACCTATGTGACTATATATATGAATATATCAACATATAAATATTAATTTACAATAAAGATATAATGCATATATATTAATATAGTCACAAATTTTAAGTACAATTTAAATTTAATATCACATAGTATAAACATTATTTATTATTTCTAGAATACCACTAATAAATTCATATAATTTAATGTTAGCTTTATGATAGCTGTAAGTAAAGGATTTCTACAAAATTTAGAGAATATAATTTCCAAAATTTCACTTTTTGCTTCAGTTCTCTTTGGAATATGGATTGTTTTTAAATAGAGAAGAAAACTTTGAGGCTTTTTGTCTTAATAATGAAATGTAATAACATTCCAAAAATGCAATTGCCTCTAGCGTGGTAATATATTCCTTTGAAGACTGTTTTGCTGTGGACAGAACATAGTTTAAATCCTTAGTACACAGGAGACAGCAGTTGGCATGTGCCCTTCAGTTTCACAACTCAACTTCATTTTGACATAGCTCAACACATCTTTATTAATACATCAACCACTGTTATTGCTCAGAACAGAAGGAGTCATGCTTAGGTATTCATAAGAGGTGGAGTAGTTAAGCAGAAAGATTCTATTAAATGTAGACTGGTAAGTGGCATAACATTTTGTGATTTCCTTCTCTCCTTCTCCCACCCCAGCTGAATAGTAATTCCAAAATTAACTTGTTAAAATGATTATTTTGATTCAATCAATAAAAATATATTTTGTAAGTCCTAAATATATTCAAGATATTGTGCTAGGCTCTAGGTTTGCAGAAAAATATGACATTATTTTTCATTAAAGATATATGTGTTCTTTAACATACCTCCTGGTTTACGTCTTTATGGGGTGATTTTTCTCTTTTTTTTAACTCATGTAGAGGATTTGTTTGGCTTTTCTATTTTCACAAGAGATCTTGGTTCTCCCCTTGAAAAATCATATTACTCTCTCTTCAACCAAAGGTATATTGAAATTATAATCCAAGCAACTGTCAGATGTTATAAGGTTGGATCCATTGCCATCTTTTTAATCTCAATCTTTCAGTATAACCAGGCAGCAATAACATTTGCATGGAACGAAAATCATTATACATTCGTTGTTTTGCCAAATAAATATTTGAATTCATCAGCTTAGTGTCATAATCTATAGAGACAAAACTTGGACCTGATAACCATTAATACAAGTTATTGCACTACATTAATGATATTGTGATAATTCCCTCCTTAAAGGAAGAAGCTCAGGAAAAGTTAAGAACCTTAGTCACTCATATAGCAAACAGAGGTTCCCTGAAGAACTTCAGTAAATTCAATGCCCCACCCAATTTATGAAATCCCTGGGAATTATTTGGTCTTGAGGAGCTAGAAATAGTCCTGAAATTGTGAGCAATAAGTTATTATCTTGCACAGACAGTGTCAATAAATCAGAACCTCAGAGGCTCACATGTTTCCTTCGTTTTTGGCAAAATTATATTTCTCAAATAGAAATCCTGTTGGATCTCATTCACAGAGTTGTCAGAAAGAAAGCTAAATCTGATTGGGGCAGAGACAAACATTAAATAATTTACAAAGTGGTGTTACAGGCAATCCCACTAGGACCCTGTGATCCAGTAGCTCAGACGGTGTTAGAAGTATCTGAATTCAGAACATGTGCAGACTAGACTTTGGAAAAAGAGTGCTACCCTTAGATTTTGGACTTCAAATAGACCATTTGAAAGATAATTTCTAGCTTATTATTGGGATTTAGTCAAAACTGTCCACACTTCTGAAGGGCATCAGATAATTCTGATACAGAAGTACCCACTTATATCTTGTGTAACGTTAATATGGTCTGGGAGCAGCACACCAAATCTCACCCATCACATGAAAATAGTATATTCAGAAGCATGCTAAAGAATAAACTCAGCAGCAGTGCACTGCATTCTCGAGAACGTAGCCTCACTGACCATAGGGTCAACTATAGAGCACTTCAAGGACATCCCTACTATCATTGCTGTGTTGTCTGAATTCTATGATTCTCTTCTAGCCAAGGCAAAATAATCTCCCTGGTTCACAGATGGGAGTGTCCAGACTCCCATGTTGTTCTAAAGACCATGTTGTTCTTTAGAAATCAGTACCATATGACTGCATGCAGTAAAAACTTGACAGAAGACAGTAAGGTCAAGTCTCTGCAAGGAGCAGAGATACAAGCTGTTTATTTATTAATAGAAGAAAAATTAGGCTCCCATTTTTGGGGAACCATTTGGATTTTTATAGACTCTTGGGCTCTAGCTAATAGATTTACTATATCATCACACAAATAAGGTTCAATGATTGGGCAAAAATGAATCCTATATATGGTACTCATGTATGGAGAATGTGGTGGGTGTTTATAGGAAGAAATAAAGTGGGTTATGGGGATGTCCTCCAAGAACAACAAAAAATTAGAAAAATAAAAATAAATATAATCCACTTCCCAGCTTAGACAGAATTTGAACATTAAGGCTAATGTCTGAATCCAATTTCTTAGTAGTTACCTGGATTCATGAAATAATTGGGTATGCTGTGCTTAGGCTGTGCACCCATGGTCATAGACATAACATTTCTCTTAGACTGAATGAGATGACTGATATAACGAACATACTCAATGTCAACAGGAGAAAAAATAATTGGAAAATAAAAGAGGGTAAAAAATCTTCCAAGAATACAAACCAGTGCAGAGCCAGCAAATGGATTACATCAGACCACTAATGGTAGTCTCATGGAGCTACAGGTGGGTGAGAATTGAGATCGGCACCTAAAATACTCTGGACACTACTTATTCCATGACAGAAGCAACCTTGGAGACCAGCATTAAAGGTTCGTAACAGCAAATTATTAACTCAGCACCCCCAAACCCAAGATATATTTCTTCTGATCAAGATACATATTCACTGTCACCAATGCACAGAAAGAGGTAAAGAAACAATATTAAATGAACTTTCTTTACCTCTTACCATCCACAGAGCAAATAAAATGTTTGTGACTCAAAACATGTGATGCAAAAGTCATAGTTAAAATAAGTAATCTAAATTGAACATGAAGGAAATATTTATATTGGGGAATAACTATCTTGGAGAGGTTTCTAGAATCAAGGAAGTGTGAATAAAGGAATAAGGGAGGATGCAAGAATATAACTAACTCTCTTTTTCATATCACAGCTTTTAAAAAAAATTTCCATTTAACTTACTCAGTGGTCCTGGGCAATGTTTAAAAGTATGTGTATACGGGCTTCCCTGGTAGCACAGCAGTTGAGAGTCCGCCTGCCGATGCAGGGGACACTGGTTCGTGCCCCGGTCTGGGAAGATCCCACATGCCGCAGAGCGGCTAGGCCCGTGAGCCATGGCCGCTAAGCCTGCGCGTCTGGAGCCTGTGCTCTGCAATGGGAGAGGCCACAACAGTGAGAGGCCTGTGTACCGCAAAAAAAACAAAAACTAAAACAAAAAGTATGTGTATCTACAAAAGCTTATATTAGTGTAGAAAATAGACTTAACAGTGTGTAATCCTAAAGGTACTTGGGATGAATCATGATTTCAGCTCATGTAGCCAAGTTAAGATGAACTGTGAATGCAGCTCCATTATCAACTCGCAGGGACAATCAGACTCTATGCCAGCTGCTTGGGTACAGAACAAGGTAAAAGAATTAATAATTTTGTTATTACCAGCTCTGTGGGTGAATAGTACACCTGATAGAGCAGAAACCCTAACCATGGCAGGAAATGGTGAGAGTCAAATGGATAAAAATAAGAAAACAGGTGTACATCATACCAGATGGAAAAGATGGTCATTAGATTTCAATCCCCAGGGAGAGATGCCAGCATGATAATTCCTTGTGCCCAAGTTAGTGCAAGAGAATGTTACTCTTAGCTATCTCTTGTTGGCTTATAAACTCTCCAAAAATCTTCCACTCGTATAACCTGAACAAAAGAAGGGAAACGCTATGTGCTAATAGCTCACTTTGCGGAGAGCTAACTACTACCCCTTGTTCATGGTTTTCAGGTTATGTTTACCATTCTGGAAATCTTTCATCCGACCTGGGGACAATAGTTACCAATGAATTAGATAGGCTGGAGGATGGTGAACAGCAGAGCTTCTGTTCCTGAGTATAGAGAAATTAAGTAGCTATCTATCCAGTGATTTATATACAGGAGAAGTCTCTGGGGAAAAAGAATGCCCGTGACCAAGTGTAAGCTCTGAAAACTCTGCTCTTGGGTAAATAGACTAATAATCTTTGATGGAGAAGAATCCTCACCAAAGGAATATTTTTATTAGGACATTTCTAGTTTAGTACTTTTATGGTAAATAAATCATAATCTATAGATTTATAGACAAGCATGACTCCTTAGAAAATGCCACATAAGCTATTCAACTGTCTGAGTATAAAATGGAAATTTATAGTAACCTGAGTTAGATCAGTCATACTTTCACTCTGGGAATTGTGCTCAAGGAACACACATATAGAAAAACGTGACAATGAGATATAATTTCCCTGATCACTTCACTTAAAATTGCAACTTACTCCCAAACCTATTTCTGATTCACCCTATCCCTCTCCAGCACTTTTCATAATGATCAAGATTTCCTTACCTAGTATATAATTTACTCTTCATTGTTTATTGTTTATTCCCTCTCTTCATTGGAATATAAGATGCATAAAACAGGAATCTGTTCTTGCTTCATTGATATATACTAAACCCTTCAATACTGATAAGTGTAAAAATAGCTGCACAAAGTAGTACATGAACGAATGTGTTCAAGGTAAATGCATGTGCAAAATGAAACTATGAGGATTCAGGCTGGGGTTAAGAGATTTTGTTCATATGAATTATACAAGTTAAGAAGGAGAGAGAGAAGGAGGAATAGAAGATAAGAGAATATGGAAGAAAAGGAAAAAGGAATTGATGGGAATGGGGAAAAGAAGAGAGGTAAGAGGAAAGAAAAGTATAGGTTTAATTCATCTCTAAGAGCTCTTTTAGTTCTTTTCCTTTTTTTAACATCTTTATTGGAGTATAATTGCCTTACATGGTTGTGCTAGTTTTGGCTGTATAACAAAGTGAATCAGCTATATGTATACATATATCCTCATGTAACCTCCCTCTTGCGCCTCCCTCCCACCCTCCCTATCCCACTGCTCTAGGTGGTCACAGAGCACCGAGCTGATCTCCCCATGCTATGCAGCTATCTATCTAACATTTGGTAGTGTATATTTGTCAATGTTACTCTCTCACTTCGTCCCAGCTTACCCTTCCCCCTCCCATTGTCCTCAAGTGCATTCCCTACGTCTGTATCATTATTACTGTCCTGCCCCTAGGTTCATCAGAATGACTTGTTTTGTTAGATTCCATATATATGTATTAGCATACAGTATTTGTTTTTCTCTTTCTGACTTACTTCACTCTGTATAACAGATTCTAGGTCCATCCACCTCACCACAAATAACTCAATTTCATTTCATTTTATGGCTAAGCAATATTCCATGGTATATATGTGCCACATCTTCTTTATCCATTCACCTGCTGATGGACATTTAGGCTGCTTCCATGGCCTGGCTATTGTAAACAGGGCTGCAATGAACATTGTGGTACATGTACTCTTTTTGAATTATGATTTTCTCAGGGTATATGCCCAGTAGTGGGAATTCTGGGTCATATCGTAATTCTAGTTTTAGTTTTTTTTAAGAAACCTCCATACTGTTCTCCATAGTGTTTGTAACAATTTGCATTCCCACCAACAGTGCAGGAGGGTTCCCTTTTCTCCACACCCTCTCCAGCATTTATTGTTTGTAGATTTTTTGATGATGGCCATTCTGACCGGTGTGAGATGATACCTCATTGTAGTTTTGATTTGCATTTCTCTAATGATTAGTGATGTTGAGCATACTTTCATGTGTTTGTTGGTAATCGGTATATCTTCTTTGGGGAAATGTCTATTTAGGTCTTCTGCCCATTTTTGAATTGGGTTGTTTGATTTTTTGATATTGAGCTTCATGAGCTGCTTGTAAATTTTGGAGATTAATCCTTTGTCAGTTGCTTCATTTGCAAATATTTTCTCCCATTCTGAGGGCTGCCTTTCCGTCTTGTTTATGTTTTCCTTTGTTGTGCAAAAGCTTTTAAGTTTCATTAGGTCCCATTTGTTTATTTTTGTTTTTATTTCCATTTCTCTAAGAGGTGGGTCAAAAAGGATCTTACTGTGATTTATGTCATAGAGTGTTCTGCCTATGTTTTCCTCTAAGAATTTTAGAGTGCTTGGCCTTACATTTAGGTCTTTTAACCACTTAGAGTTTATTTTTGTGTATGGTGTTAGGGAGTGTTCTAATTTCATTCTTTTACATGTAGTTGTCTGGTTTTCCCAGCACCACTTAGTGAAGAGGCTATCTTTTCTCCATTGTATATTCTTGCCTCCTTTATCAAAAATAAGGTGACCAATTGTGTGTAGGTTTATCTCTGGCTTTCTATCCTGTTCCATTGATCTATTTTTCTGTTTTTGTGCCAGTACCATACTGTCTTGATTAATTTAGCTTTGTACTGTACTCTGAAGTCAGGAAGCCTTATAACTCCAGCTCCGTTTTTCATTCTTAAGATTGCTTTGGCTATTTGGGGTCTTTTATGTTTCCATACAAATTGTGACATTTTTTGTTCTAGCTCTGTGAAAAATGCCATTGGTAATGTGATAGGGATTGCATTGAATCTGTAGATTGCTTTGGGTAGTATAGTCATATTCACAATATTGATTCTTCCAATCCAAGAACATGGTATATCTTTTCATCTGTTGGTATCATCTTTAATTTCATTCATCAGTGTCTTATAGTTTTCTGCATACAGGTCTTTTTTCTCCTTAGGTAGGTTTATTCCTAAGTATTTTATTCTTTTTGTTACAATGGTAAATGGGAGTGTTTCCTTAATTTCTCTTTCAGAATTTTCATCATTAGTTTATAGGAATGCAAGAGATTTCTGTGCATTAATTCTGTGTCTTGCTACTTTACCAAATTCATTGATTAGCTCTAGTAGTTTTCTGGTAGCAGTTTTAGGATTCTCTACGTATAGTACCATGTCATCTGCAAACAGTGACAGTTTTATTTCTTCTTTTCTCATTTGGATTCCTTTAATTTCTTTTTCTTCTCTTATTGCCATGGCTAAAACTTCCAAAGCTTTGTTGAATAATAGTGGCGAGAGTGTACAACCTGTCTTGTTCCTGATCTTAGAGGAAATGATTTCAGTTTTTCACCACTATGAACAATGTTGGCTGGCATTTGTCATATATGGCCTTTATTATGTTGAGGTAGATTCCATCTATGCCTATTTTCTGGAGAGTTTTTAATCATAAATGGGGGTTGAATTTTGTTGAAAGCTTTTTCTGCATCTATTGAGATGATCATATTGTTTTTATGCTTCAGTTTGTTAATATTATGTATCACATTGATTGATTTGCGTATATTGAAGAATCAATCCTTACATTCTTGGGATAAATGCCACTTGATCATGGAGTATAATCCTTTTAATGTGCTGTTGGATTCTGTTTGCTAGTATTTTGTTGAGGATTTTTGCATCTGTAGTCAACAGAGGTATTGACCTGTAGTTTTCTTTTTTTGTGGCATCTTTGTCTGGTTCTGGTATTAGGGTGATGGTGGCCTCCTAGTATGAGTTTGGGAGTGTTCCTCCTTCTGCTACATTTTGGAAGAGTTTGAGAAGTATAGATGTTAGCTCTTCTCTAAATGTTTGATAGAATTTACCTGTGAAGCCATCTTGTCTTGGACTTTTTTTTACTGGAAGATTTTTAATCACATTTTCAATTTCAGTGCTTGTGATTGGCCTGTTCATATTGTCTACTTCTTTCTGGTTCAGTCTTGGAAGGTTGTACTTTTCTAAGAATTTTTCCATTTCTTCCACATTGTCCATTTTATTGAAATATAGGTGCTTTTAGTAATCTCTCATCACCGTTTGTATTTCTGCACTGTCAGATGTTACTTCTCTTTTCACTTCTAATTTTATTGATTTGAGTCTCCTCCTTTTTTTTCTTGATGAGTCTGGCTAATGATTTATTAATTTTGTTTACCTTCTCAAAGAACCAGCTTTTAGTTTCATTGATATTTGTTATTGTTTCCTTCATTTATTTTTCATTTATTTCTGATCTGATCTTTATGACTTCTTTCTTTCTGCTCACTTTGGGGTTTTTTTTGTCCTCCCTTTTCTAATTGCTTTAGGTGTAAGGTTAGGTAGTTTATTTGATATTTTTCTTGTTTCTGGAGGTAGGATTGTATTGCTATAAACTTCCCTCATAGAACTGCTTTTGCTGCATCCCACAGGTTTTGCATCATTGTGTTTTCATTGTCATTTATTTCTAGGTATTTTTTGATTTCTTCTTTGATTTCTTCAGTGATTTCTTGGTTATTTAGTAGTGTATGGTTTAGCTTCCATGTGCTTGTATTTTTTACAGTTTTTTTTTTCCTGTAATTGTTATATAGTGTTGTGGTCAGAAAAGATGCTGAAAGCAATTTATATTTTCTTAAATTTTTCGAGGCTTTATTTGTGACCAAGATGTGATCTCTCCTGGGGAATGTTCCATGTGCACTTGAGAAGAAAGTGTATTCTGTTGTTTCGGGATGGAATGTCCTATAAATATTAATCAAGTCCATCTGGGATAATGTGTTATATAAAGCTTGTGTTTTATTTTTTATTTTCATTTTGGATGATCTGTGCATTGGTGAAAGTGGGGTTTTAAAGTCCTCTTCTATTGTTGTGTTACTGTCGATTTCCCCTTTTATGGACGTTAGCATTTGCATTATGTATGAGGTGCTCCTATGTTGGGTACATAAATATTTACAGTTGTTATATTTTCTTCTTAAATTGATCCCTTAATCATTATGTAGTGTCCTTCTTTGTCTCTTGTAATAGTCTTTATTTTAAAGTCTAGTTTGTCTGATATGAGAATTGCTACTCCAGTTTTATTTTGATTTCCATTTGCATTGAATATCTTTTTCCATCCCCCTAGTTTCATTCTGTATGTGTCCTTAGGTCTGAAGTTGGTCTCTTGTAGACAGCATATATACGGGTCTTGTTTTTGTATCCATTCAGGAAGCCCATGTCTTTTGGTTGGAGCATTTAATCCATTTACATTTAAGGCAATTATTGACATGTATGTTTCTATTACCATTTTCTTAATTGTTTTGAGTTTCTTTTTGTAGGTCTTTTCCTTCTCTTGTGTTTCCTGCCTAGAGAAGTTCCTTTAACATTTCTTGTAAAGCTGGTTTGGTGATGCTGCATTCTCTTAACTTTTGCTTGTCTTAAAGGTTTTCATTTCTCTTTTGAATCTGAATAAGATCCTTGCTTGGTAGAGTAATCTTGGGGGTAAGCTTTTCCCTTTCATGACTTTAAATATGTCCTGCCACTCCCTTCTGGATTGCAGAGTTTCTGCTGAAAGATCGGCTGTTAATCTTATTGTGATTTCCTTGTATGTTATTTGTTGCTTTTTCCCTTGCTGCTTTTAATATTTTTTCTTTGTATTTAATTTTTGATAGTTTGATTAATATGTGTCTTGGCATGTTTCTGCTTGGATTTGTCCTATATGGGGCTCTCTGCACTTCCTGGACTTGACTGTATTTCCTTTCCCATGTTAGCGAAGTTTTCGACTATAATCTCTTCAAATATTTTCTCAGACCCTTTCTTTTTCTCTTCTTCTGGGACCCCTATTATTTGAGTGTTGGTGTGTTTAGTGTTGTCTCAGAGGTCTCTGAAATTGTCCTCGATTATTTTCATTATTTTTTCTTTATTCTGCTCTATGGCCGTTATTTCCACTATTCTCTCTTCCAGGTCACTTATCTGTTCTTCTGCCTCAGTTATTCTGATATTGATTCCTTCTAGCATATTCTTTATTTCATTTATTCTGTGTTCATTATTGTTTGTTTACACTTTAATTCTTATAAAACCTTGTTAAATGCTTCTTGTTTTTTCTCCATTCTATTTCCGATATTTTGGATCATCTTTACTATCATTACTTTGAATTCTTTTTCAGGTAGACTGCCTATTTCATCTTCATTTGTTTGGTCTGATGGTTTTTACCTTGCTCCTTCATCTGCTGCATTTTTCTCTGTCTTATCATTTTGTTTAACTTACTGTGTTTGGGGTCTTCTTTTGCAGGCTACATGTTCATAGTTCCTGTTGTTTTTGGTGTCTGCCCCCAGTGGGTGAAGTTCTTTCAGTGGCTTGTGTACGCTTCCTGGTGCAGGGTACTGGTGCCTGTGTTCTTGTGGGTGTGGCTGGATCTTGTCCTTCTGGTAGGAATTGCCACATCCAATAGTGTGTTTTGGGGTGTCTATGAACTTATTATGACTTTAGGAAGCCTCTCTGCTAATGGGTGGAGTTGTGTTCCTGTTCCTGTCTTGCTAGTTGTTTGCAAGTGGCCAGCACTGGAGATTGCTAGCCGTTGGGTCTTAGTGTTGAGACAGAGATCTCTGGGAGAGCTCTCACTGATCAATATTACATGGAGCCAGGAGGTCTCTGGTGGTCCACTGTCCTGGACTTGGCTATCCCACCCCGGAGGCATAGGCCTGACACCCAGCCCAAGCACCAAGATACTGCCAGCCACACGGCTTAAAAGAAAAGGAAAAGAAACAACAAAAAAATAACAGATAGAACCCCCAAACAAATGGTACAAGCAAAACTAAACAGGCAAAATCACACAAAGAAACATACACACAGAGTCATAAAAAGAAAAAAACAAATTAAAAAACAAAACATAAGTACAAAACCAAACAAATGAAAATGAACAGAGAGAACTCTAGGACACATGGTAAAAGAAAACCTAAACAGACAAAGTCACAGTAAGAAACATACACACGCACACTCACAAAAAGAGAAAGAAGGAAAGAAAAAAAAATAAGAGAGCAACCAAACCAATAAACAAATCTGCCAATGATAACAAACAATAAAAAATAAACCAAGATAAACATAAATCCAAAAGCAAATCAGATGCAGAAAGCAAACCCCAAATCTACAGTTGCTCCCAAAGTCTACCGCCTCAATTTTGGGAACATTCATTGTCTATTCAGGTATTCCACAGATGTAGGGTTTATCAAGTTGATGGCGGCAATTTAATCTGCTGCTCTTTAGGTTGAATGGAGAAATTTCCCTTTCTCTTCTTTGTTCTCACAGCTCCTGGGGTTCAGCTTTGGATTTGGCCCCACCTCTGCATGTAGGAAACCCTCAGGCATCTGTTCCCCATGCAGAATAGAGAGGGTTAAAGTGTTGGCTGATTAGGGCTCTCTTGCTTACTCAGGCTGGGGACTGGAATGTGGGATGAGCTTACAGTGGCAGAGGCTGGTGTGACATTGCAATAGCCTGAGACATGCTGTGTGTTCTCCCAATCAAGTTGTCCCTGGATCACAGGACCCTGGCAGTGGCATGCTGCACTGGCTCCCAGGGTGGTGTAGATAGTGACCTACCCTTGCACACTGGATTTTTGGTGGCAGTGGCTGGAGCGTTAGTGGTCCATGCCCATCTCTGCGGTCTGAGATGATAAACACAGCTCACACCCATCTCTGCAGCTCACTTAGGCTGTACTCTGCCTTCTGTGGGCACACGGAGCAAGAATCCCCTCTCCGCGTGCACCCCAAAACAATGGTCTCTTGTCTCTCTGGCAGGTCCAGACATTTTCCTGGGCTACCTCCAAGCTAGCTGTGGCACACTAGCTTTCTTCACACAGCCAGGCCCAGTCCTCTCTCTGAGGTCTGACCTCCAAAGCCCAAGCCTCAGCTTCCAGACCCCACCCACCCTGCTGGGCGAGCAGACAAACATCCCAGGCTGGTGAGTGCTGGTCGGCACTGATCCTCTGTGCGGGAATCTCTCCTCTTTTCCCTTGGCACCCCTGCTGCTGTGCTCTCCTCCACAGTTCTGAAGCTTTCCCCCTCTGTCACCTGCAATCTCCACCTGCAAAGGGACTTTCTAGTGTGTGGAAACTTTTCCTCCTTCACAGCTCCCTCCCAGAGGTACAGGTCCCATGCCTATTCTTTTGTCTCTGTTTTTTTCTTTTTTCTTTTGCCCTACCATGTATGTGGGGATTTTCTTGCCTTTTGGGAAGTCTGAGGTCTTCTGCCAGCATTCAGTATGTGTTCTGTAAGAGTTGTTCCACATGTAGAGGTATTTTTGATGTATTTGTGGGGAGGAAGGTGATCTCCACGTCTTACTCCTCTTCCATATTCAAGGTCTCTTCCTAGAGCTATTTTAGTTCTTGTCCTTATGATCATTGGTTGTTTAGCTTCTTGGATCCCTAAGGAACTCTCTAAGAGACCCCTCTATACAACTACATTAAACCACATATTTCCTAAACATTTAAAAGGTGGATTTCCAGTTCTTGACACAAAACTCTCATGGGAAAGAACGAATGCCCTGAAATCTACAAAATATTTTTATCTAATTCAATAGTAACATGGATAATAATGATAGTAAATTCATTTTGATGACAAAAAAGTGTTCTCATTTTTCTTTAAAACAAATTTAACCTATTGACATTTCAAATGTTTATAAATCTTACACTTTTGGAAATATGCACATTTTAAAAATTTCCAATAAAAACTGAAAATAGAGAACATTATTTCTTTGGTAAAACATTTCTTCTGGTCCACAATACAGTAGCTGTAATTAGAGGTGACTCTGTTCTCCTTTTGACCTTGCAGAAACAATAAATGTTAATGAGGCACTCTTATTTTTTGTGTGTAGAGTTGTTCACAGGCAAAAATAAATAAATAAATAAATAAATAAATATATATATATATATATATATATGTTAAAAATTCACCTGCTAACATCTGTGGTGCCCACAGACTTTACTCAAAGAGTTGAAGGCTTTACTGTCAGTGATGCACAAAATATTCCTACGTTGACAAAATATAAACTTGTAGCTCCAACATCTCGTTATTAACAAAAGATAATAAAAAGATTCAAAATCAAATACAAATTTTCACAAGTTTTTGTGGTTAATGTAAGGATGCTATGAGAATAACTAAAAGAATCAGATAGATCATATGATAAAGAACATTGCATACTAGAATTGTAATTTTTTCTCTTATTCAGCACTGAACAATTAGACCTTGAAACGTTTTCTTCTCAATTTGTTTTAAGGATATTATCCTGGGTGAGCTCTTGAAAAAGGTCTGAGAGAATTGAAGGGAAAGAGATCTTCCTGCTGGCCTTGAAGGAGTAAGCTGTCATGAAATATGGAGAGGGATGTGTGGCGGAAATGGTTAGAGGTTTCTAGGAGTTCAGACAACCCTTGTCAACTGCTAGAAAGAAAGTGCAACTCTCAATCCTAATTTCTGCCAAGAACCTGTGAGAATAGAAAAGGACTCTGAGCCTCAGGTGAGGAAACAGCCCTGGCTTACACCTTGACTGCAGCATGTTGAGACCTTGAACAGAGGATCCCATGAAATATATTAGACTCCTGATCCATGGAAACTGTGAGATAATAAATATGTTACGCTATCATAGTATTTGCCCAACAAATGTCTCTTATTTCATTTTCTTCTTTCCCTTTACACAACTATCCACTGCACAGGCCAAATACATTGAATGGAGATATGATAGGACTCACCACCCCTGCATCCGTCAGGCCCTTGATGGTGGCGCTAATCTGCAATCTCTCCAGAAATATGGTATTGCTTTTGGTTTACAGTTTTCCTAGATAAAGCCTGTTCTAGTGTTTCCATTTGGCATTTCCCAGCATAACAGCCCTCAGTTCAGAGGTTAGGAAACCAATGCTGTGATTCTGGCAGTTGCTGAGGATATCTATTCCAATTATACAGTATGGAACTGGGCAAACAGCCAACGATGGGTTTGGGGACCCACTGAACCTACTGTGAGATGAACCTCGGATAAAACTTTATTAATCACTTGATTTCCAAAAGCTCTTTCTCTGACTGGTGGACCACAGTGATATTTTGGGTCTCCTAGAATAAGTGTCCGGTCAGAGCATGTGCCCAGAAATTCCCAGGAGCAGTAATCATTTAATTTTCCCAAAGCACAGATGCCTTGGCAAAAAGATGTAGGTCCCTTTGTGGAAGGTTGAGAGAAAGATTAGTAGTATAAATTTTTGGCAGTGTACCGAGGTTCTATCTCCCCTTTATTCAAGGGGCCCTGGGTCTTAAACTGGCTGAAGTCTGGAAATTAATTGATTCATGGCTCTCTGTTTTGGTAATTCAAGTTAAACTTCTGTCTACATGGCCTAGACCTCTTCCCCATTTATAAAGCAAGTAAAAATGTATGTGACTGCCCATCGATTTTTCTCCTAGGGACACCATGATCAACTAACCAGTGTCATAGGTTTCAGGGAGTCAGACTATTCTGATTACTGCTTTGACTCTGCTGTTCATTACAACAACCATGTCCACGGGCTCTTTTTCAATTTAGTGCACCACCACTTGAACCCTTCCTCCTTAACATCTAATTATGCTCATTGCATTTAAGGATCTCAGTTCAATGGCAGCAGTTTTCACTGTAATTTCTGACCTGTAGAAAAGAGCAACCACAGAGCTCTTTAAGAATGCTGGGGCTCCCTTCACATATGTATTTCTCACAAGTGGTAAAAGATGTGTTTTCATTGGTGGGTAAACAAGTCTTACGTGATAAATCCACTCTAACATTCCAATGTCCTTAAGTCTTTGGATACCTTCTTCTACAATGTGCCAAGGTAGTTATGTCATTTCAACATAATTTAGTGTATGCCACTTTTCAGTGTATATTTCAGCCAGCCAGTGAGAGAGTTTAAGATCCTTTGAACCCTTCAAACTATAACAATGAATCCAGAATCTGCTTAGTATGCATGCTTATATCAACACATTTGCTTAGATTCAAATTTATGTTCCTTCAACCATTACCTTACACTCTTAATATCCATTCACCACACCTATTTCTAGCATTTCTGTCTACATTAATTGGAAAATTCATGTAGTTCTTTGGGAGTGTAGTAACCTCATGGGTCACACTCTGTACCTCATTTTGGGGTCTTTCTGGTAGCTGAGTCTAGTTATAGGTCTAGAAGCAAAGAGTAGTAAAAGTAGGTCCTGATAAGAGTCAGAATTGTATAGCACTAACTACCTAAAAGGAAGACGTTACAAGTTCCTTGGCCAAGGGGTATTAACCTTCTCAGACAAGTACTTGGCAGAATTTATAGGATCAGGGTCCCCAGCAACACCAGGAACTGCTCATATGTCCTGATTCCAATTTTCAAAAGCTCATCCATTCTCAATCAATGCAGCCATTTTAATAGCAGATGTCTTATGAGGTTGAGAATTCAATTTGTGTTGTAGTTCAACTACTTACAGGAAGGATTTTATTTTAGAAATTTTACCTCCATGGACACAGGTGATAAGAGTTTCATTCAGGGCAGACACAGAAATTTTCAGGTTATTCATGCATGGAATTTGAAACCCTGAGCTCATCCTTTCTTCCCCCGTACTCTGTCTGGCAGTTAGGAGCAACCAACCAATCTCATTATAGTTATTAATTTGACCAAAAAAAAATGGTCTAAGATAGCAAATACACAGTTACTCAGAGACTTGCCTCTTATAAGTATTTGATTAGGAGCATGCAACAGTGATAATTTGTGTTCTCTGTAGCCACATCACACCATGGATTATCAGTGCCCTCTTTACCACTAGAAATGGAATAATTTATGCCTTTAATTAGAACGAGATTAATGAGTCAATTCCATAAATCCCAAAATTAATTTAAAAAACTAACCTTTAAGAGTCTGTTCCTCTAGAACCAATTTCAGTACCAAAATCTGTGACAGTTAAGGTTCTCCAAGGAAACAAAACCAGTCGGAGATTTATTTATTCACTTATGTATAGAAACTGGCTCATGTATTTTGGGGGGCTAGCAAGTCCAAAGAAACTCAGACAGGATTTCTCTTATAGTCTTGATGCAATGTTCCTTCTTCTCTGGGAAACAGCTTTTGTTCTTAAGCCCCTGATCTGATTGAATGAGGTCCACTTATAGGGTTGAGGGTAATCTCATTTATTCCAAATCATCTGATTATAAATGTTAACCACAACTACAAAATATCTTCACATTAACATCTAGAGTAGTGTTTGACCAAGTTCTATGCTTTTGGCACTACAGGCTAGTCAGGTTGACACATACAATTTAACCATTACGTTCAGCAAAGACATTCTTAAGTACAACTGGCTTTATTTTCCCTCTCAGTTCATAGCAATGTAAAATAGAATGACTACGAATGGTCTGATAACACTGACTTTATTCATGTTAAGGTGATGGCAATTTAACCAATGTTATTTGTACACCGGAAGTGCAAATGTCAATGTGATGAAAAAGACAAATTATGACTTAGTATTTTTATGAAAATAATTTTGACATCACGGACCTTCTCAATTGGTTGGATAAAGCCATAAAACTAATTTGAGGATACCTGTTTTAACAAATTATAATTAGCTTATTTCTAGAAGCTTAGTTATCAGCTTCTTTACTAAAAGGTTAAGATTGAGGTGATTTACATTCTTTCTTTCCTTGAAGAACTCCTTTTTCCCAGGGTTGGTAATTGGGAATAACATTGAAAAAGTATCAGATCCAGTGTTTAGTGTGTGCATGATCTGGCAGTTTGTTCTCTTTATTTATTTTCTGCTTTGCTTTTATTTTATTAAATGAAGGATGATTGTTTTTAGTTTGATGGTTTAATTTAGAATTTTTATTATATATTCCATCAGCAAAAAAGATAAATTGTCCAAAGTCACTTTAAATAGAAATATTTGCAGGTACTATTGTGCCAATATATTATTAAACTATTTTTAAATGAAAATAAATGACTCACATGTTAAGTGTCAAATTGAGATTTTACACTTTATTTTAAAATTAGTCTGCTAGGTTCTGAATAGTTCTTTTAATATTAATAGAATTCATTAACAATAAGTAAATGAGCTCATAGTTCATTAGTAAAAAACTAATTATTGGGTTATAATTTAAGTAAAGATGTCTCCTAAAGTAATCCTCTTAACAAATGTAATTTTTTAAGATTTATTTTAGACTCAGGGTAAAAAGTTAACAGAAAAATCAAGTATTACTAAAAACTGCACATATTATTTTTGAAAACCTTTTTGTTTTTCTTAACTGAATTAGAAAAATTCTTCCTAAAATGTAAATAGTAGAATTTTACTTATATAGTTAATAGTATGTAATGTATGGTTACTCCTGTTGTCTTTTCCAGGCACTTATATCAAGTATCTTTGCTTCTTTCAAGGTTATTCATTAAACTTTAACTAAGGCTTCAAGATAATTTTTGCTTCAGATACTTTTTTTTTTCTTTTAGCCAAAGCTGAAAATAATAACATGTGCTATGCAATGTGCTTTTTCTACAATCAAGTAAATGTTATTTTTATAATACTTTTAGCAAAACAAAACCTTTTCTACTCATAATATTATCTCTAAATTGATAGTTTATAATTATTTACTACTATTTTAATACATTTTAGAGCATCATTTTGGCTGAATAGGTCTCATTATTATTTACAGTCTTCTTTTAATGCTTTGGGATACATAACTCAAAATCTAAATCTAAGGTCAGTTTATTTCAATATTTGGTTTAACAAGTGTCACAACTATAAAACATAATTCATAAATATATAAAGATATAAATAAAAGTAAAACATTTGGTGTACTTATTAAATTATGGTGCCTTTTTCTATCCAATTCATCAATTATATAGAGATTTTCTTTTTTATAGTTGGTTACTTATTTTTCATAATGCCTACCTTTTTCTGTTAGGGCTGCTATAACAGAATACCTTAGACTGGGTGTCTTATAAACAACAAAAAATTATTTCCTATAGTTCTAGAGGCTGGGATTTGGTTTTGTCTGAATAAATAGATTAAAATATATTCATTTTTCAAAACTATGTTAGGTATTCATAAAATATACTATCTTTTATCTCCCCAGTAAATAGTCTCCACTTTGTTTCCTTTTTATGAAATCACAGTTTGTTTTGGGAGTGGGTGGAATTTACTACTTGATTTTAGGGAGCCTAGACTTGTATTCTACAGTGGAGAAGCCATGACTTTTAGAAACAGTTTTGGCAATCTTATTTCTTTTGATATTTATTTGTCTTAAGTTAGATATGTGACTAACTCTGGTGCTTATGATGAGAAATAATAACAAGTATTTTCTTTGCCTCTCCCTGATTTAAAAATAGTAAATAAATGCATAGAAAAATATAAATATATGATAGATAAAGTAAATAAATCAAGACTTCCAAAGGAAAGGAATTTTTGTTTTTACTCATTCTTTCTTCCTGGAATCAGTTGTGATGCTTCAACAGGAGAAAGAGGACACAGATCTCCACATTAATGACAGAGAGTTAGAAAAATAGAAAGTGTCTGTGTCACAGATGACCCCATGAAGTAATCAAAACATGGCATACACATGCATTCCTCCAACAAGCCCTTTTATTTATATCACTGTAAGTCTGATTTCATTGCCTTGGAGTCAAAAGCATTTCTAACTAATGGAGAAATGTACTACTCAGGGACATTGTCATCATAGAGAAGATCACTACATTTTGCTTTCTTGTCTTGTTATAAAGGACAACTCTCATGACACATCTTCATCTTTGATAACTTTTTAAATTAATTTAATTAATTAATTAATTAATTAAATATATTATTTTTTTTGCAGTACGTGGGCCTCTCACTGTTGTGGCCTCTCCCGTTGCAGAGCACAGGCTCTGGATGCGCAAGCTCAGTGGCCATGGCTCATGGGCCTAGCTGCTCCGCGGCATGTGGGATCTTCCCAGACTGGGGCACGAACCCGTGTCCCCTGCATCAGCAGGCGGACTCTCAACTACTGCACCACCAGGGTATCCCTGACAACTTTTTGAAATGGGATTGCCAGGAGATTATTAATAAATCTTAAGATGGCTGAAAAAGAGTTTTGATCATTCTCCATCTCAAGAGAAATTACAATATAGTAATATTTGCCATCTATGATAATAGAATCTGTCACTGACTTAATGGGACATGAGTAAACAGAAATATATTACAATCTTCTGGAATAAAATAAGAAATGAAGTTTCTTTTCTCATACTTCATGTGACTGGAACATATTATTTTTCATTCAGGTAACTCATGTAATATATGTAATATATAACTGTGACATTCAGACCAAATAAGGGTCTTTATGTTAATATGTATATTAAATATAAGTAGCTTTTGTTTTTTTTGTATTCTTAGTTTAAAAAAAAAGCAAAACTAACTTCAGGTTAAAGATGGTTGATTGAAAAAACATTTATCTCCATTACTTTCCTAAACCCTACCAAAATAAAAGTAAGAATTGTTGTTAAAGATACATCTCCAGGGCTTCCCTGGTGGCGCAGTGGTTGAGAGTCTGCCTGCCGATGCAGGGGACACGGGTTTGTGCCCCTGGTCTGGGAAGATCCCACATGTCGTGGAGTGGCTGGGCCCGTGAGTCATGGCCGCTGAGCCTACATGCCCGGAGCCTGTGCTCTGCAACGGGAGAGGCCACAACAGTGAGAGGCCCGCATACTGCAAAAAAAAAAAAGATACATCTCCAAGGAAAACTATAACAACAGAGAAAATAATAGCAATGGATGGAAGATGGAAGGCAGTCAAGTTATTACTGGTTTAGGAGTCTCAGAAAAGTTAAATTCTAAGCCCCAAATGGTGAAAACTGAGAAGGAATCCAATATGCATCACAGAACCCTTATTTGGCTCAGGAATTAATGATATTTTGATTATATGGAAATAAAAGTGAAGAGCATTGCTGGGTGGGAAAAAAAAGCATTTGCTGAAGATCTGTTTAAAAGAGTTTAAACCCAAAATATGTGGTTATTCTGTGCCCCCTGCATAATGACAGAAAACAGGAAGATTTATTCTCTAAACAGTATACAAAAGTAAACATAAGTCTCTTGATTAGAACAGAGGAGCATTTCAAAGATAATTAAGAAACTGGATATTATTTCTCTTAGGAATTTGATCAACCCATGAGAAAAGTTGGCAATAATACAGACAACAGGCATTTCCCAATGAAACATCAACCTGATCAAATAAAATAAATAGGATAATCAAGTCTGAAGATCCAAGAAGGGCATCTGTGCAATAGGTACACAGAGAAAACCAATTAGAAACCCAGTTAGACCAGATTGGAGAGCAGAACTATCTACACGAAAAGGAAATTTAGCGTCACCTTATGGATTTGAATGTATTGAAAGTGGTTTAGCTAATTGGAGGCAGAAGAGTGTGTGAGCAAATTAAGAATAGTTATTGGAGCAGATAGGGTTATTTTACCCCTCCAATATCAATTTTCATCATTGTCCTACAGTAATAAAATCTTTATCTTTAGCTCAACATATGGTTGCATGAAATATATGTGTTTCCCATTCTTACTAGCTGTTATGTGTGGCCATATCACCAAATTGTTGCAAATAAGATTCACGTAGGTCTAAGTGTGATTTGTGGAAAATGCCTTTAAAAGAAGGGTAAGCCATTCTTTTCCCTTTTTTGCTGGGTGAAGTAGAAATATGATGACTAGATATCTTGGAACATGAAGTGACTGTGCAAATGTAGGCTTCACACAGCACAGTAATATGATTGATTGAAAGATCCAGTGTCCTGACACTATGGAGCAAAATGTTAGCTTTGTATATCTAACTATTGGATATTAAATATTTAAATGAGAGACAAATGAACTTCTTATGCTTTAAACTATGGGTATGTTGTGTGATCTGTGAGCAGAGCCTATCAAACTGATAACAGAATATATTACTGGAATGGTGAACATGGAAGAACCTAAAATATTTGTCATTGGCTTAGTGCAGGTGGGCAGGATGGAGCCCAAGAACTCAGATATTGTAGTCTGAAAAGCTTGTGCCTTTTGATATGTCTACACAATGCACTGAGCATTTTTCTACTTTTTACCACAAAACAATCTTCCAGGCTCATCTTACACTTTTCTTCATCCAGCTCTGTAATTAACCATTTAACCAATTAACATTGGTTCCATTTAGTGGAGATGCCATTTTAAAACCAAGATCTGGTTCTCAATACATGCTCATTGCTATGGGGGTGTTAGTGTTTCTAGACTCACTCAGTGGGCAGAACTAGAAAACATAACTATGCATATACTTACACTTATAAACCTCTGCATTTATCTCTATTTATCTATTTATAAGGAAATAATACAGTTTTAATTCAACACTTCAGGTTTTATTCTAACTTTTTTTTTTTCCTTGTCATGTTTTAAAATACTGTTCCTAGCAGTGAGAAACTTGGCTTTAATTATCTTCAGCACATTTAGATTTTTTTGTTCAATTAATTTATATATTTGCTCAATGAAAACAATCTCTTATATCAACTATTTCCATGTCCCCACCTCCTCCCATCACTTCAAGTCCTTGAACTCTGGGCCCCCAAGGTTGTCTAACTCTTTGTATTTTAATGATTTGTTTTGAATGCCTCTTTGATTGCTTACTTAACACTTAACTAGAACTCTGGTATAGGCATTTTATCTGGACTGCTTGAGTTTTCATGATAGTATTATTGTTAAATAGTTATAACAATCTGAAGAAAGCATTTAAAAATAATATGCACAATTATTGCTCTGTTTCCTTATTTATAAAATTATATATATATATATAACAAATATAATCATAAGGGCAGCTAATATCTACTGAGCATTTTCTACATGCTAGACACTGTATGTACACATTCTAAGCACTTTATTTTTGTTCTTTCATTGAATTATAATAAATATTTTTCATTGGGAACAGCTAGTAGATTTGTTGTGAACATGAGTAGTGAATCTAGATAAGAATAGATTCAGATTTCAACTCTATCACATTTTAGTTGTGACATCTTGTTATTTAACCTATTCTGTGTTTCAATTTACACACACACATACTCACACAGATATCCTGTAATTAAGAGAATTAAATGATTCAATGCTTAGCAGAATTCCTGTCACATACTACTCACTTTAGAAAAGTTGACCATCATTATTATTTGTAAAAGAAGTTGAAGATTAAAAAGACTAATTACCTCACCTTAATTCACATTTCTAAGTATTCGATCACGAAGTCTAATGAAGGTCAAAATTAGTTATTGGTATATATCTTATAAGCATATATTATAATTGGAATGAGAGTATAAAAATAACTTAAAATTTGACTACTAGAAATATAAAGTTTCTAGTCATTTTCTAGATTTTATGTGTTAGTTTACGTGTTGAGATATCTGAGGATTATAATGATTGAAAGTCTTGTTTTATTATGAGTCTATGACTTTCTTGAAAGCAAGTCTGTAACTTTTTATACTATTATATACCCAGCATATGTTCTAGTATTTATCATTCCCCATCTATGTGTTAGGCCAGCTCAATAAATCTTTTTAAGTGACTAAAGGGATGCATATTTGTGTGCTTTTTTAGTATGGTCTTTAAAGTAATGAGGTACATATTAATTGCCTACTAACAGTGGTTAGCTTTTAAAAATGATTATAAATAAGGTGATTTCTATGCAACATAGATGATAGGAATTCAGTGCAAAAACTGTAGGTTTTCTCAAGAAATATTACCTAAAGAAGTATTTCTTCAAGATACACAGATAGAAATTTATAAACCATAGAGCATAACTTATGCAAGAAAAATAAGGTATTAAGATATATCTTAGGGAAATTAATAAACTTTCAGGATATGGGTAATCATTTAGAGAAAGGAACTTACAGTTAGATATTTTTTAGTACAGTATTCAGTTTCAAAAGAGCAGAACAATTCTTATAAAATTCTCAAGGGAAGAAAACATTACCAGCAATTTATAAATAGTGGGTTGTTATATTCTCATAAAAATAAGAATTCTGGGAAAACTGTACCCATGAGCCATGCTTGAGGGGAAAAATAAGGATTTGATGATAACATTCTGAGAACTGAAAGATGTAACAAAACAAATGACTTCATTGATGGAGAAGTCACAAGGAGAGTGAAATGGTTGATAATTCAATGCATTTGTATAGCAGTACAAAATTGAAGGATGCTAGAAATTAGAGTTTAAAAAGGTTATTATTAAACACTTGGACGTTGTAAAGTTGGTAACAGAGCAAAGTAAGGAGATGGGGGAGAGAAGGACGAGAAAAATAAAAAGTGTGCTAATTCCACATATTTACAATCAGAACCTAATAAATGACTTGTAATGTGTGATTTAAAATAAGTAGAGCCTTTGGAAGTAAAAAACAAAACTAACCAAAAAAACAAACAAACATAAAGGCAACTAGCTTTTGAAATAGAAGATATTTTAGGAATAATGTATTTTAAGATTATTTATTTGAATTATACCAACATCATCACATTAACTTCAGTTCATTCTTGTTTATACTTAAAATTAAGTAAGTTAATTTGTATTATATTGGCATGTATGGCATTGCATCATTTTCTAAGTTTATTTGAAGCTCTCCATTTCTTTGTCTGGCTTATCTATTTTTTCTTTCTGTAAATACACATGAGAGATAAAAGATACAATGTCCACCAAAAGTTACCAATAATTATTTCTAGATGGTAAAATTTAGGAAATTTTAAAATTTTCTTTTCTATACATTCTGAAGTTCTTAGAAGGGTCATGGTTATTTTTTTTAACTGTTAATCTGAAATAAAATATAGAGTTTATAATTGAATATTGTTGGCTTCTAAACAGCAAAATGGTTGACTTTTTAATCAAAAATGATATAACTTTCCCTGAGTAATTTCTAATAACTTCTCAATTAAAAAATATAGTTATTCCTCTCATAAAAAGGGCTTTATGTAGGTACCAAAGAAACCTGAGTATTAGTAAGTGATTCTAATACATTACTAGAGTTATTGAACTGAGTTTGAGCTAAACTCACAAAATAATAATTTAGATCTCATTACAAATATTAGCTATTGTTTCTAAGAATTTTGCAAAATTAAGATGCTATATTTAAAACAGACTTAACTTTTCCAAGATTTTGAGCTATCAGGATTTACTTTAACAGCTTATATTTATGTTTTCCAGATTTTCATAACTTTTTCCATTTGTGATGTCTACTTCTATAATCTCTTTCAATGAATAGTTTAGTATTGAATACACATGCCACTTATTTTTCACTTATATCCAGATAAATTGATTTTAAATAATTTTTACCTCTTTTGGGTGTTCTGTTTGCCCAGGAATTTTTTTTTTGCAAAAATCTTTTACAGGGTCTTCCCTGGTGGCGCAGTGGTTGGGAGTCCATCTGCCGAGGCCGGGGACACGGGTTCGTGCCCTGGTCCGGGAAGATCCCACGTGCTGCCGAGCGGCTAGGCCTGTGAGCCATGGCCACTGAGCCTGTGCGTCCGGAGCCTGTGCTCCACAACGGGAGAGACCACAACAGTGAGAGGCCCACGTACCGCAAAAACAAACAAACAAAAAGAACTAGTCAGTTTAGATTAGGTTTCTTTAAAAAAAAGAAAAAAAAAATCTTTTCCAAAGTTTGCAGAAATTGTATTTTACGTTTTTGTTTTTTTTTTAACTTTCAGATTTGGTCTTCCTTTATAAACTAATATCTATTCAATTCAAAAGAAGACTTCTATGTCTCTAAATTTATTCTTCTTACTCTGCAAAAACCATAAAATGAAGTTTGCACTCTAAGATCTAAAAATTATACTTAGAATTAATATAGTGATACCCAAGTTTTGCAATTGTATATTGCTAATATTTCTTTTTTATGTTTAAGGACTTTACACTATGTAATGAGAGACAAAGTGATATTTAGAGGTAAAATTAAACCAATTACTATTTATATAAATCTTACTGATATGTTTAATTTTTACTTCACTGTTTATTTCTAGTAGGGCTTTTCTTCATCTCTTCTGTCCAGAAAACAGATTGTTTTTAATCTAAATAGCAATTTCCCCCAATACTGATAAACATATTTACATAAGACAAAAAAGAATTGAATGTTACCGCAAATTTTAAGATTTTATGCGACCAATTACAGTCATATAACCGTGGAAGTATACTATTTCTAGGACCATCATAATTAATAGTCCCACATAATAGTCCAGTCTGATCTTTCAGCAAATGTCAATTCTGTTGCTATATTGTCACAATAGTGGTGAAAATAGCAACTCCACTCATTAGGTTACTTTGAAAAAAAATCTTATACTGTCATGGTGCTTTTTAACTGAATTATTTCAAAATAACCATGTGTTATAGTTTTCTTCCCTTACACTATTTTATTCTAGTGTTTCCATATTACTTTGGAACAATATAAAATAAACTCTAATGAATGTGTATTGCAATTAGTGAAGAGTCTTGAAAATATTTATTAATTTTCAATTAGATTTAAAATATCTGTTCTCTATAAATAACTGTAATATTTTAATTCAAAATTTTATTATATACAACAGATATTTTAAAAACTACTAAATCATTTTTCCACTAGCTAGCTTAATAATTATATTTAATTCCCTAAACAGTAGCTATTCTTTTTTGGGTATTGTCTTACTCATTTTTCTACAGATTGAATAGTTGATGTGCCTAATTAATTAAGTAAATCTACAAAACCAGTTCTGAGCAACAATAAAATTAAGATAGAATATGAAATAAAAGAGCTAAAGAGATGAAGTATAAAATCTTTCAGATAATAAGGATGGATTTGGCTTAGTAATGTGTCCATCTGGTAGATCAAAGAAAGAAAAGTACATGAGAGCTTTTCTGGGCATTCCATTAAGACTTTGAGGAAAGCAATAGCAATTGTTTCTCAAGGAATAGTAATTTATAAAATTTAAAATATGTGGGATTGAAAATGTGTTTTAACAAAGACCTATGTCTCAGGAAACTGATTGTAATCCTGGCTTTATTAGAGTTTTCTTACCTGTAACATAGAAATAGTGTCATTTACTACATAATGTTGTAGCAATTTTTTTCAAGATATCAAGCACCATACTAGGTACTTAGTCATCACTGAATACAGATCAGTTTTTTCCTTGTATTCCTTGTAATAACATCATCATACTTAAAAGTAAACCACGCTCATGTCTTCATACTGCGTTTCCCTATCAGTGCACTTTCATCTTCAATAAGTGCACAGTTTTCTAATACTTCAATGTTCAATGCATAGTAATCACAAATCTTTTTATACTAAATGTGGCAGAACGACAAGAGTAAAAATAAAAAGTCTTTCATTCATTCATCCATTTGTTCAATAAATATTAACATTTGTCAGTCACCTTCTTATACATTGAAAGTTAAAACATGAGTTCAATTATTTCTGTTCTCATGAATATTATAAACTATTTTGATCTTAACCTATATTAAAGGCTTAATATAAATTCAAAGATTCCTGAAATTTCAGACATAGAATGAAGGTAGGGGGAGGACTGCAGAAATGGGAAATTTTCTCAGGGCCTCTAACATTACATTACAATGGAAATTGAATAGTGGACACTTGTTTATAACTTTATTAACAGTGTAATATGGTTCCAGGTCTTCTCAGCTATTTACTTCTGTTGATAATACTTGTAATAACCAGAAATTGCTGTTTTCTTATACCCACTCAAGTACCGGTTATTGACTACCTTCCAGGGAACAGAGTTTTAGGTGCTGAGGATATAAAACTGAAGATAACAAAATTGCTGTTCACAAGGGATTCACTGTCTGGTATAGGATGGGGAATGAAATTAAACAAAAATTTTAAGTTCAGCATTACTATTATTCATAAATTTGATGTCCCAATTGTATAAATATATAAAATAAAAATAAGAATTATTTAGTAAATTCTATAAAACCAAAAATGTATCTTTTTAAAAATTATGTTCCTTCAAGTTTATTCAACTAACTTCCTATATTATTGTTGTCACATACTTTTTAAGCATAACTACAAATAAGAGTTCATTTCTGTTTGTTATATTTAATGCTTCAGAGATAGTGGAGTTAATCTAGAAAGAAAAATTAGAGAAGGAACATATTTTTGTTTTCCATAAACACTGAAAAAAAAAAAAACTTGGATCTTGAGACTATCTTAGTGTTTCCTGTCAGGATTAACCTTTGTTCAGATGATGAAATGACTGAATAATCTATTAGTTTTTCTCAAGATTTTCATTTTTTGTGTCATTTTAGCAATGCTCTTTGTTACTTATGCATGAGAAGACAAAAGAAACAAATGTAATCTAAGGCATTGATTCAGGTGCCTGAATCCATGCCCCATAACTTTAAAGGTGTGCTTAAATTTAGGATGCTTTAATAGTAGCAGAGAAAATACTTAAAATAGTGTAGTAAAATATGAAATCATTATTACATATTAACTACTTTGATCTATCAACTGTAAAATATCGACTTGCTTAAATACTAAGAACTTAAATATTTGTATACCAATGAAGTTAAATTAAAATGACAAAAGGAAAAAATCTATTGCTTGAAATGATAATAAATCTAGCATAGGGAAATTTATATATTAAAGCACTTTAACTGGAATTTAAAAATATGAATTATATCTTTTTTTTGGTTTTGTTTAATGTGATGCATATTCATTTGTATATTTGTTACTTAAAAACACCATATGTATGTATGTTAACCCATAACCTTATTATATTAACCCTGAACATTTTGTTAAATATATAGATATACATATATAGACACATGAAAATACATGGATGTATATTTCATATCCTTACTCACATATATTCTGTGACATTCTACCACAGATCATACTATATTATACCCATACTATAATAAAATATATATATGTATAATATTATATATTCTACTTAGAATGAAAGAGAAATTTGAAAATTATGCAAAATTATAAGGTTTTAAAATTATGTTCTAAAACTTAATATACATCCTGAAATCACAATTGGTGTATTTTTCTTGAGAAAATAAAATCATATATCAACATATCTATTTATTTTTGCCTTAAAGTCATGGCTTTTTTTTGTTATTATATTCTACTATGGTAAAAATTATCCTCATCATATGCATTGAGTGAATCCTTGAATAATACACTAGGGACTTTTTTTTTTTTTGCTAGCACATTTATGAATTTTCGGAAGATAGCTTTTTTGCATCACTATATTTAAGTTAAATCTGGGCCAACATCACTGACACAAATGAGTGACAATTTTCTCATATGCAATATGTATACATCAACATTGTGATTTAAAATAATCTATACCGTTTTTGTTAGCACAGGAATAAGCCTTGATACTAATATTAAGTGTTGTCTAAACCAAGCTTAAAATTAGTTTTTAATGCTCTACAAGCCATTCCATCTTGAAATATAATATCTTCTTATATCTATAAATTGGTATATCATAGCTATCAGAATATGTTTTTACTTGATAGATCAAAAAAATTACGACTAAAAGTAATTCACAAATCAAAATTCTGAGATGTTAAGTAAAATTGAATCTAGATCTTGTTTGTGTTTCACAATTGCTAAAACAGCTTAATGAGTGTGGCTTTTGATTTAATGGTACAGCACAGCAGGCAAAAAAGTGATGATAAATTGAATTGATAAAAAGAACAGCAGATGCCTCACTGTTTACATGTATTACTTTACTAAAGACTATAGTTGCAAACGTTCTTTGACAGTGTATTTGCAATGATGTGGATGAGAATCCTATTTATGAATTCAACTGGCTGATCTTTGTTAACCTGAGAAAAAGATAATAAACCCTGTGAGTATATGACAAAGTGAATCTGAGGCTGTGATTAATGGAACAATTCTATTGTTCTTGAAGCTGACCCAGTTACGGTTTATCTTTAGTTTACTCTGTAAAAATGGTCTTATTTGTTCTGTTTTAAGATAATTCTTTGTGTCCAAAGTGTAAATTCACGTTTAGAAAATATATGGAATTTTATAAACTAAATAAAATAAAAACAAATGTTCTAGATTCATATACTTATTTGTATGTTGTATTTCATATAAATGTAAAAGGAAATTGGTACAGAATAGTTTTCTCATTCTATTCATTTTGAAGCTAGGGAATATCATGTTATTTATTGCATTTGGAATATAAAATAATCTATCTCTTAACCATAGTAAGCACATGACACTTTAGAAGGCTTCTGTCTTTCAAAATTTTCAATGGGGAAAAAACTTAAAGAATTTCTTAGTTCTGATGACACCAGGAAGATAATTATTAGACTTGCCTTTGGGGAGAGTCAATAGGGAGAGTCAATTTTAATATCTATCTCTATTTTTTTGTTTTCTCTATCGCTATTTAAGTGAATGCATTTTAATAATGGGTAATTATACCTTACATTTATAGTATTGTACTATGTGAGAAAGAATTACTTGTGAGTTCCTTGAATGACAAGATCACGAATGTAAAAGTGCCATCAGTGTACAGATCTATATGAAATAGCTCTCCAAGGCAGTGCCCTTTAGCATAGGTCTGCTAAAAGTTGGGGCAATGGTTGAGAGCCACTTTTCCCTTCTGGTGCCCAGATTTAACTCAAAATATTTCTAATGTGGAAGATGTTCAAATCTTTGAGACTGAGGTACAGAAAACAGCAAACAAGCAAGCAAAAACCACCATCACTTTTTATTACAAAAAAGAATGTATTGAATAACAAAATAGCTTATAATATTTCAAAATTAACAGTTGAAGCATAAATGTAATTTTTAATTTAATTAACATTAAGAGTGTGTGATATACTTATTGTTGTACAATAGGCAACAATATCAAATGTATTGAATCACTGAAGCTGTGGTGTATAGATAACTTGAAATGCAATAATAATAAAACATACAGCTTATGTATTATTATGTGAATAATAAATGTCTTAAGTTTGAACCACTTGCATATAATTTATCCATATGAATATTACACTACTCTTTTCATAGACGACTACTGCTTTGCAGGGTAATTTTTAAATTTTGTCTTTTACAGTTTTCAAAATACAGAATTCACTAATATTCAACTCTGTGTCATCATAACTGTTGGAACACTGAGGTCTTTTAGCAGTAATCAGGGGTTAGATTCAGGTTATAAGCTAAAGACATGATCATGGCAAACAGCTAAGATTAAGTGAATTTTGGAAAAAGTTCAGAAGGAATAACACAGAACATACATTAAAAGTCATCACCATCTAGAAAGAGCCAAAGAAATAGGATGCGTGAATCTTGGGAGGCTTCGTTAATGATATTCAAGCCTGTTTGTTTCTTGCTAACCTATGCTAACTTGGAATAAATTGGTAACCTAAATACCAGAGTATGAACTAAAGCATCTGCAACTTGTCAACTGGTTTTTGAAGACACATTATATATGTGTATGTGTATATGTATATATATATATATATATATATATATATATATATATATATATATATATATATATAATGCACTCTTAAAATCAGTTTAAATTGTCAAATAAATGTCTTTATTCTGTTGTTGCATAGTAAGGAATTTTTCTTCCAGGTTTCAAACATATACAAGGTCCAAATTTGTGGATTGCTTAGGTTAGTGAACATCTCAGAGATGCAGAGATGAACTTATTTTCAGTCTTTTTAAAGTTACATACATGGTATGTATCAATTCTTTCTCTATGTTCTTAAACTTTCACCTCCTATCAGTTTTAATGATATATTGTTTGACTACTTTTTTCTAATAGAGGTGAAATAACTTGAAATTAGAGTGGATTATATGTAATGATGGTTTGTATTTTGCTAAAATTATCACAATGATGGTTTATGTTTTGCTAAATTATTTAACTGTGATAATTTAATTTATCACAGTTAAATTATACACCAGGGTTAATTAGCTTGGCTAGAGCTAAGATTCATAATTATCCAGGTTATGTTGATTGTTATTTCCTCTTCACCCTTACAATATATATTTGCATCAATTGAAATGCATAGTAGCTAAACAGACTCCACAGGAAACAATTTAAATCAGCCTCACAAGTGGTATTCATACATACATAGAGGTATATGTGATGGTCAGTGGGAGTTGAAGGATGGGATAATATGGCAAAATTATGGAGATAGACTAAGTACCCTTGAATTATATTTCCTCAAAAGAACAAAGTTCTTGTAAGAACCTCAGAAGTGAGGCTGGTGGGTCAGGCAACACTAAGACTCATAGCAGGGCCTAATTTTAGCAAAAGCAAGGGCAAAGAATATGGTTGAATTTTGAGTCAACAAAGTAATGGCAATTGTTGCAATGGTACCTTGGTTTGCCAGAGCTTAGTAATGAAAGTGGTTTCAGGGGACAATTTAAACTGATATAAGAGGGCGTGTAAAACTATCTATCTCTTAGAGACAAAAGTAATCGAATAAAAAGGCTTAACTTCTTTCAGTCATACAAGGGAGCAACAAGGCAAGCAAAGTTTCAGAATTAATGTGATCTAATAATTTGCAATTTTGCTGATGTTTGGGGGCATTTGGCACAAATATATACAGCAAGTTTATATGGGTTAGTTTGATTAGAACAAAATGATAATATCTTTAAAATCACATAGTAGGACAGAATTGTTCCTAGAAAAGCTTTCATGATCTTACTCTTAATAATTATTCCACTGAAGCAGTGATTCCTTCAGAACTTCCAATTGCTTCAGAATTAATTTTTTCTTTCTTTCCAATCTTTCTACAAAGCCTACGTCTTATGATGAGAAAATTTGGTCTTAAATAAGCAATTTTTAGCAATTATTATGACTATAATATATGTAGTGATGCCTAACATTTCAAATTTATACACAGACTGCCAACCATACCACTCTCAAGAGCCTCCGTTATCTTTGTTCTGAAAATGCGGTTTTACGTATTTATGCTGACATGAAACAATGCATAAGTGTTCTTTCATCCTGATCCCTCATTTCATTAAGTTGCAAAGAAAAATTAACATATGTGGTGAGTATAAATCTTACTTCAAAACTCAGTTTTAATCATTATACTGCCACTGTGGAAACAAATTTTTAATTTGGAGTCAATCTTTTAGCTTTAGTTCTGGGTATGTAGACTGTGTCATGGAATCAATAAGGGTGGAGAAGTAAAACTTGTTCTCTTAGTCAAATATACACACTATAACATTTCCACCAAGATATTTATAATTGTCTCTAGTCACTGGGCATTGATCCATACAAAATGCTGTTATGACACTTTCAATTCCCATATTTTTAGCTCTTCCAGGTTTTGTGGGTACCTCAATCACTACCTAGCCCCAACTGGCAATATTGGAATAATTTTGCCTCCCATGCCAGGGTAACAAAATACTGTTTAAGGCTCAGCCGATATACACCATGCAAGCAATTCTCTGTTGGAGCGTTGCCACCCCTTTACCTTCTGGTTCCACCAAGACAGTCGTGTAAAATTGTCTTTACCTCTAAAATTCCCCAATATTGTAAGAAGAAGACCCCTCTTTCCTGGGTCCCATTCTTTTTCCTTTCCCACTGAATTCCCTTGCTTTTTAAAACCTATAAAGGTCTTTTCTAGTCTTAGAGCAGAGTGGGGAAGAAAGTATTGCTTTTATTCATTTTGTATCCTGATAAATATTTTGTCTCTGCTCTGACTCCTTTACGTTCCTTTAGGTGAATAGGATTTAAAAAATTAAAATCCAGGAAAGACTCCCATTTTCTATGTTCTATTCTATGGCATATTTTCCCTGAGGCAAACTAGCATAGAATGGCTTAGATGATTTAATTGAAAATGGACGGTGGGGGTAATAGGAAATTATATTTCAAAAACATAATCTTGAGTCACATGTAATACATATGAATATTAAGACTGAAGGGGAAAAGAAAAAGAAAAGTGGTTAATAATTCTTGGAATAATTGTAACATTGTACAGCAGTGAATTCCTAAATAAAATTCAGAACGCTTGGAAAACTGACATGGAAGGGGGAGAGAAAGGAGGGGCAATTATAAATACTAGGAAGAAAAATGTCACAAAGAAATATGTTAAATTAATAAAAATTACTTATTGATCAAACATTTTGTTGTTGTTTGTCTGCTGTATGTCAGGCAACATGCCAGTGTCTGGAAATCAGAGCATCAGCAGACACAACTTCTTTCCCCAAGGAGTTCAAAGACCAGTGGCAAAGACAAGGAAGTAAAATAGCCAATTTAATGCATCACAGTAAGTATAAAATATAAACTTTGAAGGAATTCTCTGAGAGCAGATGCCCTAGTGGTGATGGTGATGGGAGTGTGTATGTATGTGTGCATGTCTGATGGTTTCCAAGTGAAATGGCACCTGTGTTGAATCTAAAAAGGAGACAAGAGGCACATGAAAAGATGCTCAACATCACTAATTATTAGAGAAACACAACTCAAAACTACAATGAGATATCATCTCACACTGGTCAGAATGGCCATCATCAAAATATCTACAAACAATAAATGCTGGAGAAGGTGGGGAGAAAAGGCAACCCTCCTATGCTGTTGGTGGGAATGTAAACTGGTACAGCCACTGTGGAGAACAGTATGGAGCTTCCTTAAAAACCTAAAAACAGAGCTACCATATGATCCAGCAGTTCCATTCCTGGGCATATATCCAGAGAAAACCATAGGTTGAAAAGATACATGTAACCCAATGTTCATTGCAGCACTACTTAGAATAGTCAGGACATGGAAGCAACCTAAAGCAACCACCTCCATTGAAGGAGGAATGGATAAAGAAGATGTGGTACATATATACAATGCAATATTACTCAGCCATAAAAAAGAATGAAATAATGCCATTTGCAGCAACATGGATAGACTTAGAGATTGTCATATTGAGTGAAGTAAGTTAGGCAGAGAAAGACAAATATCATATGATGTTGCTTATATGTGGAATCCAAAAAAATGGTACAAATGAACCTATTTACAAAACAGAAATAAAGTCACCAATGTAGAAAACAAACTTATGGTTACCAAGGGGGAAAAGGGGAGGGGAGGGATAAATTGGGAGATTGGGATTGACATATAAATACTACTATACATAAAACATTACTAATAAGAACCTACTGTATAGCACAGGGAACTCTAATCAATACTCTGTAATGACCTATATGGGAATAGAATCTAAAAAAGAGTGGATATAGGTATATTGTATATGTTCACTTTGTTGTACAACAGAAACTAAAACAGCACTGTAAATCAACTATACTCCAATAAAAATTAATTTAAAAAATTAAAAAAACAAAAAGGAGACAAGGACTTCCCTGGTGGCACAGTGGTTGAGAGTCCACCTGCCGATGCAGGGGACACAGGTTTGTGCCCTGGTCCGGGAAGATCCCACATGCCGTGGAGCGGCTGGGGCCATGAGCCATGGCCGCTGAGCCTGCGCGTCCGGAGCCTGTGTTCCGCAACGGGAGAGGCCACAACAGTGAGAGGCCCGCGTACTGCAAAAAAAAAAAAAAAAAAAAAAAAAAAAAAGAGACAGAAAGGCATGTAAACAGTAGAGAATGTGGCACATTTACAGATCTGCAGGTGACCCGTATATAAACTAAATATAAAGCCATCTTAGAAAAGAACTGGCTGGCTGTTAGATTGTTTCTCTCTCTCATAGATAGATTGTTAGATGATAGGTAGATAGATAGATAGATAGATAGATAGATAGATAGATAGATAGAGATATACACATACATATATACTTATATACATAACTATACGTATATTTATATATTTTATTTTATGTTATTATCTGTAGAATGCAATTAGTAATGTGTTTCCTTTTAAAAACTAGTGTTAACACATAAGACATTAGTTTTGGGGGTTAGCTGCTTGGATTTATATCTTATTGATCCCTGATGATGGGTGAAAATATGTCAAGGCAGAGGAATGACCTAGAATGCTTGAGGAGTGAGGGAATTCAGTCTCCTTCTTCCATGTATTATCACCCTTAGTGTTTACCAGGAGCTGGGATACTGGGAAAGGTAGACAAGTCACGGCCCTTGTTCTTAGAGGGCTCATCCTCACAGTGTAATGGGGAATAGAGAGTGTTAAATTGATAATTTTGGAATATAAAATGTATAGACCTGTGAATAAAATACTGAGGACATCTGAGGAAGAAATCAGCTATCTCACTGGCATAGTTCTCAAAGTTTCATAGGAGTCTATACTGTAGCTTACACTTTGTGTAAAGAGACAGCAACAGATAGTCAAAGAGAAGAGGGAGTAAAGAAATTCCTAGCAGAGGAGAAAACATGAGAAAGGGAATTTCTGATTCTAGCTGGAATGGCAAAACCAGTACCAAACTAGCCCTAGCATTGTGGGCAAAAATGTAATTGGATAAACTATGAAACAATTTTTTGCAGACATTAGAAAGTAGGCAGAACAAAATTGTTTTCCAAGGGAGAAGAGAAACAAGCAAGGTGAACCCAAAAAAAAATACCCCAAGAGAGGAAGTAATTATTAATATAATAATTAAAACTTATTCCAAGTTTTTTTAATGAAAAGTAATCTCAATATTTCCCTTATTTAATTGTTACTAAGGAACAAATTTAAGTACATGAATGTACAATTTGTAACTACATTTACAATTTTTTCATACTCGCTACATGACAAGAATGGTATTAACTATTATATATACACAATGAAATATTACTCAGCCTTAAAAAGAACAAAATAATGCTATTTGCAGCAACGTGGATAGACCTAGAAATTTTCACACTAAGTGAAGTAAGATAGACAAAGACAAATATCATATGATATCACTGCTATGTGTAATCTAAAAAAAAATGATACAAATGAACTTATTTACAAAACAGAAACAGATTCACAGACATAGAAAACAAACTTAATGTTACCAAAGGGGATAGTGAGGTGGGGGGAGATAAATTCAGAGTTTGGGGTTGACCTCTACACACTACTATGTATAAAATAGATAAACAACAAAGACCTACCATATAGCACAGGGGACTACACTCAATGTGCTGTAATAACCTATAATGAAAAAGAATCTGAAAAAGAATATATATATATAATATATAGGTAGATAGATAGATGATAGATAAATAGGTAGATATCTATCTATCTATCTATCTATATGAATCACTTTGCTGTATATCTGAAACTAATGCAACATTGTAAATTAACTACACTTCAATAAAAATGGTTTAAAAATATTTTATATACATGTGATCAACAACTGCAGTTTATATGGTGTAACAAAATAGCTGGAGTTAGATGTTAACTCAATGGAGCCAAGATGATTGGAAGCATTAAAAGAGATGGACATATTTTGAGGCTTAATATACCTTCAGGAATATTGAAATAATCTTTCGAGATGGCAGGAATGTGTGCATTTCCAAGAATCTTTAGAATGAAACTGTATATATTTTATAACAGGGAAAGTTTAATTCATATATTCTTTAAAAAAAACTTGAGTTAATTATTTAGGATTATTCTTCCTGGTTGATAACGTTACAGCTAAAGATTTGCAGGGATATTCATTAGAACACCAAAACCACACTGCCTCTTAGGCAGAGGCAGAAAAGCCTGTGTTAACTGTGTTACAAGTAATATTCGTGATACAAATTTCAGGTAGACTAGTTCATAAGTTATGGTTTTATATTTACCCTGCCCTCCTAGAGCATCTGTTCTTTTCAGACAAAAATGCAAGGAGGCATGTTTATGGCACAGTATGTGAGAAAGATTTAGTATTTTAGCTTTATCTGCCCATTTGTAGACTTCAGTAATTTTTATATTACAAGGAAAAAATGGATCCAAAGCCTCTGATATTAAATCCCTAGCAGGGTTCCGAAATGTCTGTTGGATCTTAAGCTAAGCTGTGCTCCTGTGTGAGCTCCATAAAAGGATTCTGTATCGGGGTATTGATTAGCCACCTGTGGGAGATTGCAAGCTGCAGGAAAGATAAACATCTATTTAGGGTCCTATTCTTTGAAAGAAGGCACATCTTTAAGTGAGGAAATCTAAAGCTATTTTTCCTAATTTTGACATTGACTTTCCTAAATTATTTTCTTTCTTTTCTGTATAATTAATGAGAGGAAAATAAAATGTGGCTCACTGTATTCCTCAATTTTACAATTCCTGTTATCATGTAATGGGAGTAAAATATCCATAAAGACATCTTAACCTCACAAATAATTGACCTCTTCCACTCTGATTACCTTCAACTCAGCTTTCTGTGAGCCACAAGTCTCCAGGACTATAATGCTACATATGACATATACAGGCAGAAATTCCAATCTGTGACCATCACCTCACATCCTTCAGCTTGCAATCTGACACTTTTAACTCTCACTGCATATTTCTTTGTTTCATTCATTCATTCATTCATTGAATCTGCAGGAATCAACCTCCTGCTATATGATAATAATTTCCTAAACACTCCAAGTTGGATTGCTGAAAATACGAATATGGACCAAACTATGTATCTTTAATGAGCTTTATGTAATATGTGTAGTTTTCAAGTAACCAGATGGTATGAGTATTAAGAATGATTAAAGGGTTTATTTGTTGTGTGCTGTGGGAACAGAAAGGAAGTAATAGCAAACTGCCTAGAGATGTTAGGGATCATTTTAAGAGAATATGGCTGCTGAACTGGGACTGAGGTAGGTACGAGAAGCAGGAGGAACTATGCTGAATAGGAGCCCAAAGGCCCTGTGAGTTCAGGGATTCTACTGCATTCTGTAAATATAAAAGATGAGATTGGAAATATGAGCTTTATTCAGATCATAAAGGGCCCTGTGTCCCAGACTAAGGATTAGGAATCATATGCCACTTTGCAACCTTTAGAATTTGGCTTTAGTTACCATTAATCAGAACTGAAGTCAAATTCAGGAAGGAAGGAAATATAAATCTATTTCTCACTGTCCTTTGTGTAACCTATTCTGACCTTCAAATTCTATTTCAGAAGTGTGAACCATAATACCTGGCTGAATGATGGAATAAAATTTCAAGTTAGACAACATAATTATTGTGTTGTTAAAATCCATTAATCAAAGTGAGTCTACATCTACCTGCTTGATTATTAAACAATAAAATATTGAAAGATTGACCTCCCATTCAAATAAAAAGAAAAATGACAGCTTCTCCTAAGAAATCATGTTTGGAATTTATTGTCAGTTGTGGCCATACAGAAAATAAATATTTCAAAGAAATATTAATGTCAGAACTCTTCTTTAAAACTGTTAGTGCCATTTATCAGAGTGCACACGTCGGTGTATAAATGCATATTAATTTATCTTTTGATCTCTCGCTCTTTCTTTATCTCTTTCACTCACTCTTTCCTTCTCTTATTGTCTTGATATCCAACTGTTTTACTGATAAAGAAACTTCATCATTCCCCTATGAATGCTTTTTCTTTATCAATGTATCTTTTGCTTCTATCCACTTGATTGAATTCCATGAATTTCCAGATTGTGCTCCTATGTCCCGATTGATATTCTTATTTCATGTTTCCAACAAAAGTTCTCTAGAGAGACAATCTGACAAGCTTGACAGTTAATGAGTGATAAGCACATTTTTACTTCCCCAGCTTCTTGTCCCATATTATCTACTTCCTGTCTCTATTATAGACAAACCTTATTCCAGTCTTCATATGGGTGACTGCTCTGTTGCACTGTGCAGAACCCCAAATCCCATCCACACTTTTCTTCACATACTCAATTCATCCTTGGTTGAGATAAAGTGCTTCAGAAGTCTTTCCTGGAACCAGTTTTGTGTTTTTAAATTATAATACACTTTCTTGATCACAACATTAAAAAAAAATTAATTGCCTATTTGCTTTACTGTATCTTCCTCTGGACTATAGGGTTTGTGAAGTCAAGGCACTGTCTGCCTTGATCAAACTGAATCTATGGAGTTCAGTTTCATTTCCTAACATATATAAGTATTTGCTAAATAAATATATGATTCAAAGGCATGAGGAAAAACTCAAATCTTAGTTCAAGTCCCTTATTAGCTTTGTTATGTCAAACTTCACCCCTGAACTTTTATGGGCTTCAGACTTCTAAGCTACATAATGAGAGTTTTGAACTACATGGCAATTATAGACCTTTCAAGTTTATAATTCATCGACTTTATAAATGGTAATATTTAGAGGGAGCCTACTTTCTATTGGCATCATATTTCCATGTCGTAGGATCTGCAGTAGAAAAATATTCCTATTTCTCTTCAGACAAGGAGATATGACTTGGAGAATGAACTGGCCATTGGCAAGTTTGGGAGAAGGAACTGGTCATTGGTCATGAGTGTGTTTGATTGTGGAGACATCATGTTCACTCCTGCTTTCACCAAAATGGTCAGAGCAGGTTCTGTTTCTGCCAGTAAAGGTCTGTAGTTGACCATTAGTCCTGTGATCAGGGAATTAAGTGTATCTAACTTAGGCCCATTTGCCTATAGATCTAACTCTTATTACTAAGTCACTTTATCAGTAATAGAGGCAGTATTTTAATTTTCTGAAACTTTTGTCTCTTAGCTCTGTGCTTTGGAGGAAAACACAGGGTTTTATGTATGAGACCTCCAAAATCTCATGAGGTTACAGCTAAACAGAATATTAGCTAGGTACACTCATTTTAAATCCTTTCAGATAAGCAGAAGTGTATTTTGAATGTATGTGTATTCCTATATTTACAAAGATATTTAGTGTTTATATGGAAAGCTTAAACTTGTATACTTACACACTCAATCTGTAACTATTGGATTTGGTGACATTACTGTCTAGATTCTTCAGAGGTTTAGGGAAGAGTATATATCATAAGAGCAAGACAATTCCACAAAGGAGATATGTATGCACATTTTGAAAAGGGAAATAGTCACAAACAAACTGGTAAAATAAATGTTTTAGAAAGTTCTATTCTCCTAATGTTGCTTTTAAAATGCTTCAAATAATAAAAATTTTTGGTTTATGAAAAATCAAATAGTAGCAAATTTTTTTAAGCAAAGACTGAGCAGTGGTCATCTTTCCTTCTTATTATGTTTCCATGAACTTCTTTTTTGGAGGGGTGTGATAAACTGCCTACTTGTTCCCGTTGGGTCAGCCGCTGAAGTGACTGGCAGGCCCTGGAGGATGCTATCTCCCTGAATACAGGGATTGTTTCAGGAGTGAGCTTATGACTTAAACAGAGCCAAGTTCCATTCACAGGCATTTATGAAGATACTGGAGAAGATGAGAATCAATTACTGAGGTCATGGGCTTGATTTTTTTTAACATCTTTATTGGAGTATAATTTCTTTACAATGGTGTGTTACTTTCTGCTTTATAACAAAGTGAATCAGTTATACATATACATATGTCCCCATACCTCTTCCTTCTTGCATCTCCCTCCCTCCGACCCTCCCTATTCCACCCCTCTAGGTGGTCACAAAGCACCGAGCTGATCTCTCTGTGCTATGCAGCTGCTTCCCACTAGCTATCTATTTTACATTTGGTAGTATATATGTGTCCAAGACACTCTCTCACTTTGTCCCAGCTTACCCTTCCCGCTCCCCATATCCTCAAGTCCATTGTCTAGTAGGTTTGCATCTTTATTCCCATCTTGACCCTAGGTTCTTCAAGGTCAATTTTTTTTTTTTTTTAGATTTCATATATATGTGTTAGCATATGGAATACGTTTTTCACTTCTGACGTACTTCACTCTGAATGACAGTCTCTATTTCCATCCACCTTACTACAAATAACTCAGTTTTGTTCATTTTCATGGCTGAGTAATACTCCATTGTATATATGTGCCACATCTTCTTTATCCATTCATCTGTTGATGGACACTTAGGTTGCTTCCATGTCCTGGCTAATGTAAATAGAACTGCAATGAATATTTTGGTACATGACTCTTTTTGAATTATGGTTTTCTCAGGGTATATGCCCAGTAGTTGGATTGCTGGGTCATATGGTAATTCTATTTTTAGTTTTTTAAGAACCTCCATACTGTTCTCCATAGTGGCTGTATCAATTTACATTCCTACCAGCAGAGCAAGAGGGTTCCCTTTTCTCCACACCCTTTCCAGCATTTATTGTTTGTAGATTTTTTGATGATGGCCATTCTGACCAATGTAACATGATATCTCATTGTAGTTTTGATGTGCATTTCTCAAATGATTAATGATGTTGAGCATTCTTTCATGTGTTTGTTGGCAATCTGTATATCTTCTTTGGAGAAACGTCTGTTTAGGTCTTCTGCCCATTTATGGACTGGGCTGTTTGTGTTTTTTTTTGATATTGAGGTGCATAAGCTGCTTATAAATTTTGGAGACTAATCCTTTGTCAGTTGCTTCATTTGCAAATATTTTCTCCCATTCTGAGGGGTGTCTTTTCGTCTTGTTTATGGTTTCCTTTGTGGTGCAAAAGCTTTTAAGTTTCATTAGGTCCCATTTGTTTATTTTTGTTTTTATTTCCATTTCTCTAGGAGGTGGGTCAAAAAGGATCATGCTGTGATTTATGTCATAGAGTGTTCTGCCTATGTTTTCCTCTAAGAGTTAGATGGTGTCTGACCTTACATTTAGATATTTCATCCATTTTTAGTTTATTTTTGTGTATGGTGTTAGAGAGTGTTTTAATTTCATTCATTTACATGTAGCTATCCAGTTTTCCCAGCACCACTTATTGAAGAGTCTGTCTTTTCTCCACTGTATATTCTTGCCTCCTTTACCAAATATAAGGTGACCATATGTGCATGGGTTTATCTCTGGGCTTTCTATCCTGTTCCATTGATCTATATTTCTGTTTCTGTGCCAGTACCATACTGTCTTCATTACTGTAGATTTGTAGTATAGTCTGAAGTCAGGGAGCCTGATTCCTCCAGCTCCATTTTTCTTTCTCAACATTGCTTTGGCTATTCGGGGTCTTTTGTGTCTCCATACAAATTGTGAAATTTTTTTTCTAGTTCTGTGAAAAACGTCGGTGGTAGTTTCATAGGGATTGCACTGAATCTGTAGATTGCTTTGGGTACTGGAGTCATTTTCACAATGTTGATTCTTCTCATCCAAGAACATGGTATATCTCTCCATCTATTTATATCATTTTTAATTTCTTTCATCAGTGTCATAATTTTCTGCATACAGGTCTTTTGTCTCCTTAGGTAGGTTTATTCTTAGATATTTCATGCTTTTTGTTGAAATTGTAAATGGCAGTGTTTCCTTAATTTCACTTTCAGATTTTTCATCATTTGTGGATAGGAGTGCAAGGGATTTCTGTGCATTAATTTTGTATCCTGCAACTTTACCAAATTCATTGATTAGCTCTAGTATATTTCTGGTAGCATCTTTAGGATTCTCTACGTATAGTATCATATCATCTGCAAACAGGGACAGCTTTACTTCTTCTTTTCCAATTTGGATTCCTTTCATTTATTTTTCTTCTCTGATTGGTGTGGCTAAAACTTCCAGAACTATGTTGAACAACAGTGGTGAGAGTGGGTAACGTTGTCTTGCTCCTGATCTTAGTAGAAAGGGTTTCAGTTTTTCACCATTGAGGACAATGTTGGCTGTGTGTTTCTCATATTTGGCCTTTATTATGTTGAGGAAATTTCCCTCTATGCCTACTTTCTGGAAGGTTTTTATCATGAAAGGGTGTTGAATTTTGTCGAAAGCTTTGTCTGCATCTATTCAGATAATCATATGGTTTTTATCCTTCAATTTGTTAATATGGTGTATTACGTTGATTGATTTGTGTATATTTAAGAATCCGTGCATTCCTGGAATAAGACGAACTGGATCACAGTGTATGATCCTTTCAATGTGCTGTCAGATTCTGTTTGCTAGGATTTTGTTGAGGATTTTTGAATCTATGTTCATCAGTGATATTGGACTGCAGTTTTCTTTCTTTGTTACATCTTTGTCTGGTTTTGGTATCAGAGTGATGGTGGCCTCGTAAAATGAGTTTGGGGGTGTTCCGCTCTCTGCTATATTTTGGAAGAGTTTGAGAAGGAGAGTTGTTAGCTCTTCTCTAAATGTTTGATAGGATTTGCCTGTGAAGCCATCTGGTCCTGGGCTTTTGTTTGTTGGAAGATTTTTAATCACAGTTTTAATTTCAGTGCTTGTGATTGGTCTGTTCATATTTTCTATTTCTTCCTGGTTCAGTCTCGGAAGGTTGTGCATTTCTAAGAATTTTTCCATTTCTTCCAGGTTGTCCAATTTATTGACATATAGTTGCTTGTAGTAATCTCTCATGATCCTTTATATTTCTGCAGTGTCAGTTGTTACTTCTTTCTCATTTCTAATTCTACTGATTTGAGTCTTCTCCCTTTTTTTCTTGATAAGTCTGGCTAATGGTTTATCAATTCTTTTTTATCTTCTCAAAGAACCAGCTTTTAGTTTTACTGACCTTTGCTATCATTTCCTTCATTTATTTTTCATTTATTTCTGATCTGATCTTTATGATTTCTTTCCTTCTGCCAACTTTGCGGTTGTTTTGTTCTTCTTTCACTAATTGCTTTAGGTGTAAGGTTAGGTTGTTTATTTGAGATGTTTCTTGTTTCTTGAGGTAGGATTATATTGCTATAAACTTCCCTCTTAGAAGTGCTTTTGCTGCATCACATGGGTTTTGGGTAGTTTTGTGTCCATTGTCATTTTTTTCTAGGTATTTTTTGATTTCCTCTTTGATTTCTTCACTGATCTCTTGGTTATTAAGTAGTGTGTTATTTAGCCTCCATCTGTTTGTATTTCTTACAGATTTTTTCCCGTAATTGGTAGCTAGTCTCATAGCGTTGTGGTCAGAAAATATAATTGATACAATTTCAATTTTCTTAAATTTACCAAGGCTTGATTTGTGACCCAAGATTTGATCTATCCTGGAGAATGTTCCATGAGCACTTGGGAAGAATGTGTATTCTGTTGTTTTTGGATGGAATGTCCTATAAATATCAATTAAGTCCATCTTGTTTAATGTATCATTTAAAGCTTGTTTTTCCTTATTTATTTTCATTTTGGATGATCTGTCCATTGGTGAAATTGGGGTGTTAAAGTCTACTACTATGAGTGTGTTACTTTCAATTTATGGCTGTTAACATTTGCCTTATGTATTGAGGTGCTTCTATGTTGGTTGCATAAATATTTACAATTGTTATATCTTCTTCTTGGATAGATCCCTTGATCATTATGTAGTGTCCTTCTTTGTCTCTTGTAATAGTCTTTGTTTTAAAGTCTGTTTTGTCTGATACGAGAATTGCTACACCAGCTTTCTTTTGATTTCCACTTGCATGGAATATCTTTTTACATCCCCTCACTTTCAGTCTGAATGTGTCCCTAGGTCTAAGTGGGTCTCTTGTAGACAGCATGTATATGGGTCTTGTTTTTGTATCCTTTCAGACAATCTATGTCTTTTGGTCGGAGCATTTAATCCATTTACATTTAGGGTAATTATCAATATGTATGTTCCTATCACCATTTTCTTAATTGTTTTGGGTTTATTATTGTAGGTCTTGTCCTTCTCTAGTGTTTCCTGGCTAGAGAAGTTCCTTTAGCCTTTGTTGTAAAGCTGGTTTGGTGGTGCTGAATTCTCTTAGCTTTTGCTTGTCTGAAAAGATTTTAATTTCTTTATCAAATCTGAATGAGATCATTTCATTGCTGGGTAGAGTAATCTTGGTTGTAGGTTTTTCTCCTTCATCACTTTAAATATGTCCTGTCACTCCCTTGTGGCTTGCAGAGTTTCTGCTGAAAGATCAGCTGTTAACCTTATGGGGATTCCCTCATGTGTTATTTGTTCTTTTTCCCTTGCTGCTTTTAATATGTTTTCTTTGTATTTAATTTTTGATAGTTTGATTCATATGTGTCTTGGCATGTTTCTCCTTGGATTTATCCTGTATGGGACTCTCTGTGCTTCCTGGACTTGATTAACTATTTTCTTTCCCATATTAGGGAAGTTTTAGCTATAATCTCTTCAAATATTTTCTCAGTCCCTTTCTTTTTCTCTTCTTCTTCTGGGACCCCTATAATTTGAATGTTGGTGCGTTTAATGTTGTCCCAGAGGTCTCTGAGACTGTCCTCAGTTCTTTTCATTCTTTTTTCTTTATTCTTCTCTACAGTACTTATTTCCACTATTTTATCTTCCAGGTCACTAATCTGTTCTTCTGCCTCAGTTATTCCACTATTGATCCCTTCTAGAGAATTTTTAATTTCATTTATTGTCTTGTCCATCACTGTTTTTTTCTCTTTAGTTCTTCTAGGTCCTTGTTAAACGTTTCTTGTATTTTCTCCATTCTATTTCCAAGATTTTGGATCATCTTTACTATCATTATTGTGAATTCTTTTTCAGGTAGACTACCTATTTCCTCTTCATTTTTTAGGTCTGGTGGGTTTTTGTCTTGCTCCTTCATCTGCTGTGTTTCTCTGTCTTCTCATTTTGCTTAACTTACTGTGTTTTGGGTCTCCTTTCTGCAGGCTGCAGGTTCGTAGTTTCCATTGTGTTTGGTGTGTCTCTCCAGTGGCTAATGTTTGTTCAGTGGGTTGTGTAGGCTTCCTGGTGGAGGGGACTAGTGCCTGTGTCCTGGTGGATCAGGCTGGATCTTGTCTTTCTGGTGGGCAGGTTCACGTCTGCTGGTGTGTTTTGGGGTGTCTGTGGCCTTATAATGATTTAGGCAGCCTCTGTGCTAATGGATGGGGTTGTGTTCCTGTCTTGCTAGTTGTTTGGCATAGGGTGTCCAGCACTGTAGCTTGCTGGTCATTGAGTGGACCTGGATCTTGGCATTGAGATGGAGATCTCTGGGAGATTTTCGCTATTTGATATTACGTGGAATTGGGAGGTCTCTTATAGACCAGTGTCCTGAAATTGGCTCTCCCACCTCAGTGACACAGCCCTGATGCCTGGCTGGAGCACCAAGAGCCTGTCCTCCACATGGCTCAGAATAAAAGGGAGAAAAAGAAAGAAAGAAATAAAAAGTTAAAATAAAGTAAAGTAAAATAAAACAAAATAAAGTCATTTAAAAAACAAGTATTAAGAAAAAAAATTAAGTAATAAAAGGAAAAATGGACAGACAGAACCCTTGGACAAATTGTAAAAGCAAAGCTCTACAGACAAAACCACACCCAGAAGCATACGCATACACACTCATAAAAAATAGAAAAAGGGAAAAAAATATATATCATTGCTCCCAAAGTCCACATCCTTAATTTGGAATGATTTGTTGTCTATTCAGGAATTCCATAGATGCAGGGTACAAGTTGATTGTGGAGATTTAATCTGCTGCTCCTAGGCTTCTGGGAGAAATTTCCCTTTCTCTTCTTTGATCGCTCAGCTCCTGGGGTTCAAGTTTGTATTTGGACCTGCTTCTGCATGTAGGTCACCTGAAGGCGTCTGTTCTTCGCTCAGACAGGAAGGGTTAAAGAAGCAGCTGATTTGGAGGCTCTGGCTCACTCAGGCTGGGGGGAGGGAGGGGTACGGAATGTGGGGAAAGCCTGTAGCAGAAGAGGCCAGTGTGATGCTGCCCCAGCATGAGGCATGCCGTCTGTTCTCCTGGGGAAGTTGTTCCTGGATCACAGGACCCTGGCAGTGGCGGGCTGCACAGGCTCCAGGGAGGGGAGGTGTGGATAGTGACCTGTGCTCGCACACAGGCTTCCTGGTGGTGGCAGCAACAGCCTTAGCATCTCATGCCCGTCTCTGGGTTCCGCAGTGATAGCTGAGGCTGGCGCGCGTCTCTGGAGCTCCTTTAAGCGGAGCTCTTAATCCCCTCTCCTCGCGCACCAGGAAACAAAGAGGCAAGAAAAAGTCTCTTTTGTCTTCCGCAGGTCCAGACTTTCTCCTGGACTCCCTCCCGACTAGCTGTGGCGCACCCCTTCAGGCTGTGTTCACACCGCTAACCCCAGTCCTCTCCCTGGGATCTGCCCGAAGCCCGAGCCTCAGCTCTCAGCCCCGCCCACCCCGGCGGGTGAGCAGACAAGCCTCTCGGGCTGGTGAGTGCCGGTCAGCACCAATCCTCTGTGCGGGAAGCTCTCCGCTTTGCTCTCCGCACCCCTGTGGCTGTGCTCTCCTCTACGGCTCCGAAGCTTCCCCCCTCCACCACCCACAGTCTCCACCCGCGAAGGGGCTTCCTAGTGTGCGGAAACCTTTCCTCCTTCACAGCTCCCTCCCACTGGTGCAGTTCCTGTCCCTATTCTTTTGTCTCTGTTTTTCCTTTTTTCTTTTGCCCTACCCAGGTACGTGGAGAGTTTCTTGCCTTTTGGGAAGTCTGAGGTCTTCTGCCAGCGTTCAGTAGGTGTTCTGTAGGAGTTGTTCCACATGCAGATGTATTTCTGATGTATCTGTGGGGAGGAAGGTGATCTCTGCATCTTACTCTTCCACCATCTTGAAGCTCCTCCCCTGAGGTCATGGACTTTAAAAATTATATAAGCCTGTGACTCTCTGGAAACAAATTTGTTGATAAGGGACAATACACATCAGAAGAACACACAGAGGGAAACAAGTGGGAGATGGCAAAAGAGAGACAGAATCCTAATGAAATTGTTTCAAATCCTGGAATCGGTGTTGCATGAAGCAACCTTCATGTAACATACTCTATAACTATATCCTCAGAAGATACATTCCTTTTTCTCCCCTTAAGCTGGTCAGAAATGGATTTCAGCCCCTGTACCAAGAGTCCTGACTAATACATTCCAATAACACGTGACAATAAAGATTCTTGAAGTTTAAGAAATATGGAATCTGAAATTTGTTTAGGAAGAGTAGAAAATGATCAAGGGATTAATGAAAGATTATCTTAACTTCAACATTCTTCCATTTAAAAATTTTATATTTTATTTAGGAAATGACGAGGAAACTTTGTAAGAAGCTGGCATGACATAGTGCAGATATTAACCATTTTTTTCTTTTTTTTTTTTTTCTTGTGACAACACTAATCCACAGTTACAGAAAAGGATTCAGCATTACATCAAAGTTCATCAGAAAAGACTACTTGGACATTAGTGATGTGTCCCATGTTTGTAGTGAGGAAGTTGACAGACATATGTCATGTGTGTGACATGGTGTAATGGGAAGATTATGGGTTTTGTAATCATATTAATCCATTACTACCTATTTAGGTGAAATTTTTGTTTATATGTAGTCATTATGATATGTGTCGGTTATCACAACAGGTTACCTAGCTGTGATTTTTACCCCTATTTCAAAGATAAGGAAACCAAGACTCATAACAATGAAATAGTTAATTTAACATCTCAGAGCTAGAATATTTAGGAGTAAATACTCAAATTCAGGTTTGGCAGGCACAATACTCAAGCTGGTTTTCAGTTCTTTGTTTTTTAAGGTTTTCCTGTTTATTGATCTACATCCCGCAGAAAAAAATGTGTCATTCTGATACTGATAAATATACAGGACTGGCCAATCAAATGGAGTGTGTCATTTAGAGGTCTTGAGTTAAGACAAGACAACGGTTGACCAAAAAGAGGCATTTTTTGAAACTCAAATCAGTAATACTGAGAGCCCCTAAAGAAAAGTTTGTCTGCTACACAACTTTATGTAATTTTATGCCTTTGTGTGAACTAGACAATACTGTAAAGAAACATTACCAGGACAATTTCAAAATAAAAGAACACACACTTCATTTTGAAAGATACCATTAAAGTTATTATATTTTCTTGTTTTTATCATGCTTTATTTAATCTCAACAGTCATTACTTTCATAAAACTTTATAGAAATACAGAAAAAAATGTTTTTTTCTAAATTAAAAACATTAATGACTTTTTCTTATTGAATATAACACTAAATTTTCATAAAAATTGTCAAAAACCTCTTCCCCTTAATGTATAATACAATGACAGTATGACAGACCATATCTTACCACCATATATGTAAATTCCTTAGGAAATTGTAACTTCCATACCATAGGGAGTCATATGTAGATTTATGGGTTCTTGAAATTTTAAATAGCTTTACAATGGCAATAATATGTTGCCTAAATAATGTCAGGAATATATTTTAATCTTCAAAACCATCCTATAAAACACTGTCCCACCAAAACATCGAGGTCAAAGATGAAATAATATATGTCAAGATATTTTAGCTATAAAGATGAGTAATAGACTAAAACTTCAAATCAGGCATGATAATATTAAAGAAGCACTAAAATTCATGAATCAAAATCAAAATATTCTGTGGGTAAAATATAGAAACCATAACATTAGTTACTACATATAAATAAATATGTCTATAAGAATCATAAGCCATGAAAATGTGGAGAAATTTCCTGTGTTTCAAAGTTTTATGGTGGTAAGTAGATAAATGCATTTAAGTGTTCCTTTTAAAACCCAAGTGAGGCTCTTATTCTTAATTATACATAAAGAAATTGTACTTTCTTGCTAACTTCTTATACAAATTATACCGGCATAATTTCGAAGAGCAACAATATGTTCAATACAAAAATCCTGGTGGAGAATTTATGGTTTTGGAAATTGGTTTCACTTGAACCATCAATAATTATCACGTGAGGTATATCTTGCACAATACTGCTCTGTCTCTGTTCCCTAATTGGTAAAACAAATTATAGGAAGATGTTAGAGGCAAGATATCTTTTTTTTTAGCATCTTTATTGGAGCATAATTGCTTTACAATGTTGCATTAGTTTCTGCTGTATAACAAAGTGAATCAGCTATATGTATACATATATCTCCATATCCCCTTCCTTTTGCATCTCCATCCTATGCTCCATATCCCACCCCTCTAAGTGGTCACAAAGAACCAAGCTGATCTCCCCGTGCTATGCAGCTGCTTCCCACTAGCTACCTATTTTACATTTGATAGTGTATATATGCCAATGCTACTCTCTCACGTCATCCCAGTTAACCCTTCCCCCCACCCCGTGTCCTCAAATCCATTCTCTACATCTGCGTCTTTATTCCTGTCCTGTCCCTAGGTTCATAAGAATGATTTTTGTTTTTTTGTTTTAGATTCTGTATATATGTGTTAGCATACGGTATTTGTTTTTCTCTTTATGACATACATCACTCTGTATGACAGACTATGTTCATCTACCTCACTACAAATAACTTTATTTCATTTCTTTTTAAGGCTGAGTAATATTCCATTATATATATGTGCCACATCTTCTTGATAGACACTCAGGTTGATTCCATGTCCTGGCTACTGTAAATAGTGCTGCAATGAACATATTGGTATATGACTCTTTTGGAATTATGGTTTTCTCAGGGTATATGCCCTGTAGTGGGATTTCTGGATCATATGGTAGTTCTTTTTTAGTTTTTTAAGGAACTTCCATACTGTTCTCTATAGTGGCTGTACCAATTAACATTCCCACCAACAGCATAGGAAGGTTGCCTTTTCTCCACACCCTCTCCAGCATTTATCATTTGTAGATTTTTTTGAGGATGGACATTCTGATCAGTGTGAGATGATAACTAACTGGAGTTTTGATTTTCATTTCTCTAATGATTAGTGATGTTGAGTATCCTTTCATGTGTTTGTTGGCAATTTGTATATCTTCTTTGGAGAAATGTCTATTTAGGTCTTCTGCCCATTTTTAGATTGGGTTGTGTTTTGTTTTGTTTTTTTTTTTTTGATATTGAGCTGCATGAGCTGCTTGTCAGTTTCTTTGTTTGCAAACATTTTCTCCCATTCTGAGGGTTGCCTTTTCATCTTGTTTATGGTTTCCTTTGCTGTGCAAAATCTTTGAAATTTCATTAGGTCCCATTTGTTTATTTTTGTTTTTATTTCCATTTCTCTAGGAGGTGGGTCAAAAAGGATCTTGCTGTGATTTATGTCATAGAGTGTTCTGCTTATGTTTTCCTCTAAGAGTTTTGCAGTGTCTGGCCTTACATTTTGGTCTTTAATCCATTTTGGGTTTATTTCTGTATACAGTGTTAAGGAGTGTTCCAATTTCATTCTTTTACATGTAGCTGTCCAATTTCCCCAGCACCACTTATTGAAGAGGCTGTGTTTTCTCCATTGTATATTCTTGACTCCTTTATCAAAGATAAGTTGACCATATGTGCATGGGTTTATCTCTGGCTTTCTATCCTTTTCCATTGATCTGTATTTCTGTTTTTGTGCCAGTACCATACTGTCTTGATTACTGTAGCTTTGTAGTATAGTCTGAAGTCAGAAAGCCTGTTTCCTCCAGTTCTGTTTTCTTTCTCAAGATTACTTTGGCTATTTGGGGTCTTTGTTCTCCCATACAAATTGTGAAAAATGTTTTTCCAGTTCTGTGACAAATGCCACTGGTAATTTGGTAGGGATTGCATTGAATCTGTAGATTGCTTTGTGTTGTATAGTCATTTTTACAATGTTGATTCTTCCAATCCAAGAACATGGTATATCTCTCTATCTGTTTGTATCATCTTTAATTTCATTCATCAGTGTCTTATCGTTTTCTTCATACAGGTCTTTTGTCTCCTTAGGTAGGTTTATTCCTAGGTATTTTATTCTTTTCATTGCAGTGGTAAATGGGAGTGTTTCCTTAATTTCTCTTGCAGATTTTTCTCATTATTGTATATGAATGCAAGAGATTTCTATGCATTAATTCTGTATTTTGCTACTTTACCAAATTCATTGATTAGCTCTAGTAATTTTCTGGTAGCATCTTTAGGATTCTCTATGTATAGTAGCATGTCATCTGCAAACAGTGACAGTTTTACTTCTTCTTTTCTTATTTGGATTCCTTTTATTTCTTTTTTTCTCTTATTGCTGTGGTTAAAACTTCCAAAACTATGTTGAGTAATAGTGATGAGCATGGGGAACCTTGTTTTGTTCCAGATCTTAGTAGAAATGGTTTCAGTTTTTCACCACTGAGAACAATGCTGGCTGTGGGTTTGTCATATATGACGTTATTATTTTGAGGTAGGTTCCCTCTATGCCTACCTTCTGGAGAGTTTTTATCATAAATGAGGGTTGAATTTTGTTGAAAGCTTTTTCTGTGTCCATTGAGATTATCATATGGTTTTTAGTACTTCAGTTTGTTAATATTGTTTATCACATTGATTGTTTTGCATATATTGAAGAATTCTTGCATTCCTGGGATAAGCCTTACTTGATCATGGTGTATGATACTTTTAATGTGCTGTTGGATTCTGTTTGCTAATTTTTTTTTTTTTTTTTTTTGTGGGACGCGGGCCTCTCACTGTTGTGGCCTCTCCCATTGCGGAGCACAGGCTCTGGACACGCAGGCTCAGCGGCCATGGCTCAAGGACCCAGCCGCTCTGTGACATGTGGGATATTCCCGGACTGGGGCATGAACCCATGTCCCCTGCATCAGCAGACGAACTCTCAACCACTGCACCACCAGGGAAGCCCTGTTTGCTAGCATTTTGTTGAGGATTTTTACATCTATGTTCATAGTGATATTAGTCTGTAGTTTTCTTTTTTTTTTTGACATCTTTGTCTCGTTTTGGTGTCATGGTGATGGTGGCCTCCTGGAATGAGTTTGGGAATATTCCTCCTTCTGCTATATTTTGGAAGAATTTGAGAAGGATAGGTGTTAGCTCTTCTCTAAATGTTTGATAGAATTCACCTGTGAAGCCTTCTGGTCCTGGGCTTTTGTTTGTTGGAAGACTTTTAATCACAGTTTTAATTTCAGTGCTTGTGACTGGTCTGTTTATATTTTTTATTTCTTCCTGGATCAGTCTCAGAAGGTTGTGCTTTTCTAAGAATTTGTCCATTTCTTCCAGGTTGTCCATTTTATTGGCATATAGTTGCTTGTAGTAATCTCGTATGATCCTTTGTATTTCTGCAGTGTCAGTTGTTACCTCTCCTTTTTCTCTTCTAATTCTGTTGATTTGAGTCTTCTTCCTCTTTTCTTGATGAGTCTGGCTAATGGTTTATCAATTTTGTTTATCTTCTTAAAGAACCAGCTTTTAGTTTTATTGATTTTTGCTTTTGTTTCATTTATTTCTTTTTGATTTATTTCTGATGAGCAAGATATCTTTAAGAAATTTTCTGAAATATGTGTTTACTCCTCTGTAATAATCAGGGACAAATTGTAGATCTTCATAATAGTGAGGTAACCATTTGCTTTCTTTACCTTTCTTAAATGAGTGCTATTAGTTTTGATATTTTCAATTATAGAGTCCCCCATTTGAAAGCACACACCAAGTATCCACATGGCAGTATCTACAAGTGAGTTCATACTGCATGGAGACTGATAAGCAAGGTTTTATTTGGAATGTGACTTTCTTGGAAACATCACCTTTCTGTATCCATATTTCTCACTCTAGCTTTTGTTGAAAACTTTACAACTGTGTCTTCTGCATAAGGCCAAAGAATTCCATTAAAGTTGAAGTAGAAGCCCTTATCCCTATTGCATTCATTGGTTCAAATCAGCACCAGCTGGAATTTTTTATGGTCTGTGCTTCTACAAACCAACATATTGAGGTCATTTCTGCTTTTTTCTGTCAGTTGCATATGATGGAAAATGTCAATTTGTAATGAGCAACAACTCCAAAAAGTGGCATGGACAACTAATTTAAGCTGACACATGTGGCTCCTATTCACTTTGATGGTTTCATATATGCCCAGACATAATGTGCCTTCCAGAAATGCTGAAGGTGCTCTCTTTTAACCTTTGTGAGAACATTTTACCTCCTGGCTTTGATGGCTTATTATAGTTTCAGCCATTTTTGAAATTTCAAGATATGTTATATTCTGACAATTATATATATATATATATATATATACACACACACACACACACATATATATATATATCTGATATTTTAATCTGAATATTATTTTTGGAAAATATGAAGTTCTCCTCATTCTATTTTTAATGTCCATTTTTGGATTCTAAAATCTGGCATAGAAATGGAAGAAACTAAATTTATAGAATTACTTAAATGGTTTTCCTAACACAAGAGACATAGCAAAATTTGATCATAATTGCCTTCCACCTCTTAATAATTGGTTTTTAATCAGATGAAAGTCCAATTTCAAAGTGATGTTGATGATAACTTTCTTTCTTTCGAATTTTTCAATGTTATTTTATATATTTTTTTATACAGCAGGTTCTTATTAGTTATCTGTTTTACACATATTAGTGTATATATGTCAATCCCAATCTCCCAATTCAGCCCACCACCACTCCCCCCGCCACTTCCCCCCCCTTGGTGTCCATATGTTTATCCTCTACATCTGTGTCTCTATTTCTGCCCTGCAAACCGGTTCATCTGTACCATTTTTCTAGGTTCCACATATATGTGTTAATATATGATATTTGTTTTTCTCTTTCTGACTTACTTCACTCTGTATGACAGTCTCTAGATCGATCCACATCTCTAAAAATGACCCAGTTTCATTCCTTTATATGGCTGAGTAATATTCCATTGTATATATGTACTTCATCTTCTTTATCCATTTGTCTGTCGATGGACATTTAAGTTGCTTCCATGACCTGGCTACTGTAAATAGTGTTGCAATGAATATTGGGGTGCATGTGCCTTTTTGAATTATGGTTTTCTCTGGGTATATGCCCAGTAGGGGGATTGCTGGGTTATATGGTAATTCTATTTTTAGTTTTTTAAGGAACCTCCATACTGTTCTACATAGTGGCTGTACTGTATCAATTTACATTCCCACCAACAGTGCAAGAGGGTTCCCTTTTCTCCACACCCTCTCCAGCATTTGTTGTTTGTTGATTTTCTTATGTTGTCCATTCTAACTGGTATGAGGTGATACCTCATTGTAGTTTTGATTTGCATTTCTCTAATAATTAGTGATGTTGAGCAGCTTTTCATGTGCTTTTCGGCCATCTGTATGTCTTCTTTGGATAACTAACTTTCATTCTAGTAATATAAGTTACATGATGGGCTGAAAGTAAATTCTGTTTAATGACATATTTAATGTTTCAGCAGTAAGCTTTCATCTTTGCCAATTATTTTTTAGAAGATATGTTGTACTTTTATTATAGTGATTTTTACAGATGTTTTTAAACACTTGTCTAAATGTATTATAGAATAGTTGTCCCATCCACTCCACGAAATAACACTTTTGTTAACTAGCTTGAACGCAGTACACATGTTATCAACTTTAGAATATGTGGGGTTTTTCTTTTCTAATTTTGTATTCTCAGTTTTAATTTCCAATACAGTAAATATCAATAGAAATACCCCACATAAACAACAACTTTTTGATGAGTTCTCTATATTTTAAGGGTGTGAAGCGATCCTGAGACCAAACAGTATGGGACCCACTGGCATATCTATTTGTAAAACTGAAACAAAAGTCTCACAAGAGAACAGTTACCCATCTATTAGGTGATACACCCAGTTTTCTCCTTTATTCTTTTCTATTTCATCCTATAACAAATTCTGGTCATGCCCACGAATGGCTCATTAGCTACAGCTTGAAAACATTCAAGTAAAGCATGAGGGTAGTATAATGTCTTTGTGGGCACTTTTTACTTAAATTAAACATGGTTATTGTTGGAGAAAGAAGTATCTAAGGTCACATTGCCCCTGAGGATCAGGTTCTCATTTCTAAATCGAGTTGGATATACTGTGAAGTTAATGAAGCTTGGCTTTATGTCCCCTCATGTGCACAGACCCATTCTAGGGTCCTGTACCTATTTTTTATGGGTAATTTGGAATTCTTCTTTTTAAAGATGGCCACCCAATCTGTATAAGCTTCAGGCCTCACCAAACCTAGATCCATGCCTGCTTCTAAACCATTTTTACCCCAGTATATAAGCTGGATTGTTTTAAAATAAATGCTTTGCTTTCCTAACTAAAAACAATGGTAGCAATTAGAAACACAGCTGTTGTTTGCATCAGGTCCCTTTAAAGAAACCCACACGAGTTACTTATCTCAAGAGAAAGGGATTTGATTCTAAGAATACATGTGCCTTGGAACTTGGGAACCATCCAGAACAAGTCTGTCCCTTTTTCCCTTAGCAGCCCTATAGACTCTCTGGTTCTTTCTTTTTTTTTTTTTCTTTTTTTCTTTTTTTATAATAGATCTTTACTGGAGTATAATTGCTTCATAATACTGTGTTAGTTTCTGTTGTACAACAAAGTGAATCAGCCATATACAGAATGTGTGTTTTTAAACAATGATTCTAACTGCATTACAGAAGAGCAGTCACAACCTACCCCTCAAATAACACTTTTCTCTACATAGCAAGTTGGTTGCATTCTTATAACCATCTTTATTTCAGTCATTTTTATTTATTTATTTATTTATTTTTGTGGTACTCGGGCCTCTCACTGCTGTGGCCCCTCCCGTTGTGGAGCACAGGCTCTGGATGCCAGCGTCCATGGCTCATGGGCCCAGCCGCTCCACGGCATGTGGGATCTTCCTGGACCAGGGCACGAACCCGTGTCCCCTGCATCGGCAGGTGGACTCTCAACCACTGCGCCACCAGGGAAGCCCTCATTCATTTTTAAACATTTAAATTCATTTAAAAAAGCAATCACATCAATGATAATCACAGTTATGTTGATTAATGTTTTAAGAAATGAAGATTTTTATGTTAATTTTTAATAAAAATACAAGATCTGAAATGTAGAATTCTATTTCTCTGGCTCCTTTATTTTTGTTTTCACCTTTTCTAATTCTTGATATGGGTTTTTTCCTTCATTAAATTAAATATGGGAAATATCAGTATCTACTGAAGAATGGAAATTATGATCTCATTAAAAAATATAGAGAGACACCATGTAAGGAGAACAACAGCAATGAAAACACATAGTGGAAACCCAAAAGTATAGGCTACTTATAATATAATTGAGAATACAAGGCAGTATTTTCTTCTTCTGCAAAATGTTATGAATAATTTCACATGTGTAGAGGGAAATTTCTCAGAAATTCAAATCAAAAATGATATACTGAGAAACACCTATTATCTCTTTCCTTTATAATCTATCAGGTTTTAACTTGTGAAATATCAACCTCAAAGTAAAATCAAATAAAGAACAGTCATAAAATTCTACCTAGTATAACCAATTTTCATTAATGCAATGGACTGTGATAAATGAAATTTGGGGGAAAAAACCTCTTTTCTTAAACGTCCAGAGCTCATTTACCTCTTCCATGATAAAGTCAGGAAGGCTTATGTGGATATAGAAAAGTAAGGAAGGAGAGGAGATATAGAGAACATGGAACTCTACATGTAGAAATAAGACTAAGAGGTTAGGTGTCTAGGCGAGATCTAATTCATGTTCCCTGTTCTAGTCAGTGTCCCTTGCTCCTTGCCTTGTGTGTGTGTGTGTGTGTGTGTGTGTGTGTATGTGTGTGTGTGTGTGTGTGTGAGAGAGAGAGAGAGAGAGAGAGAGAGAGAGAGAGAGAGAAGGGAGTTTCTAAATTCCACTATTGCTATTTTCTTTTGAGGTTTATTTTTGCAGGCTCTCTCTCCAGGTTGCCTCCATCAAAGACTGTCACATTTGAGCATGCCCTTAGTCAGGTTGTGATTAGAAGTCAGACTTTATGGACTTCTCTCTGTGGTCTTGTAATTGCCTACATGAGAACAATCACTCAAATCAGCTAGAACAATCACCTATATCAGTTGGAAACCATTTTTTAATTTAAATGAACACATCAGTTTAAACACATTTATTTGAACAGTTATTTCTGTTGGAAAGAAATCATGTGTTATCCCAAAATGTCTTGAATAGAAGAATGGGATGCATAGTTTTAGGACCAGAATGTGTGGAGATAATTAGAAGAAATGCCTTGTTCTCTTTATGTTGCTAAGTGAAATGATGTGAAAAATCAATAGTTGGTGACCCCTTTGAGGAAAATCTTCAAATCCCAGCCTGTCAAATATTGTTTAGCATACTTGCAGCCTTTTATCCTTCATAATAAACAGAATGAAAATCTATTTTGGATTTACTAAATAGATTTTATTTTCTTAACAAAAAGCAGAAATCCACCGACGACACCAAGTAACTCCAGATCAGTGTTTTTACCCGATTCACCTTTTGCAAATTCAGCAATACCAGCAATTATGGTCAGTGACACAAATAGGCTTCATAACAAAAAGTGCATGACTGGTTAGTCTAGAATATGATTTAAAGGGACATAAAGGATTTTGATGAATAAGAACTTGTAATTTAATAGCATTACAGATACCTCCTTTGATCTTAAAAACATACACCTAAGGAAAATGAAGAAACCATATTACTTAAATGTTCTCTGTGATGTTTCATACACCCTAAATATGTGAAAAAAAAAATGGAAAGGCTAAAAGGATAAAATTAAGACATTAGATCCTTTGTACTCCCTGTAAATATATCTCTTTTCAGAATATACAAAACTGCCTTCAGTTCATTAAAATACTGAGTAATGCACTTTAGACACTTGTTAAATAAGCTCAAATAATCAACTGGGATTATATTTATCAAACTAGTCCCTTGGTTTTAAGCTCTAAGTTTTCTAGAAATTGTCAGACCCTGGGAAGAGTGCCAATGGCTTATTATCTTTGAATCCTAGATAATTTCTGAAGATTGAAAGATATTCAATTAATGCTTCTCGAATGAATCAAATAAAACTACGATTACAAACACATACACAATCATACAAGACATAATTAATTCACTATTCTTGGGTGGATCCCTGAACGCATAGTTACAGCAACTCATTGGAATGATAAACTAGGGAACAGGAAAGGTCTTATATGTACCCTTGATCAAGAAATTTTTTTTTTTTTGAAGTACGTGGGCCTCTCACTGTTATGGCCTCTCCCGTTGTGGAGCACAGGCTCTGGACATGCAGGCTTAGCAGCCATGGCTCACGGGCCCAGCCGCTCTGCGGCATGTGGGATCTTCCCGGACTGGGGCACGAACCCATGTCCCCTGCATCGGCAGGCGGACTCTAAACCTCTGCGCCACCAGGGAAGCCCAAGAAATACTTTTTAAAAGACATTCTAATATCTTCTCTTCAACTCAATTTTCCATTTGGTGCTTAATCAGTATATGCTTGTTTGATGAATATGTTATACTAAGCAATCAGGTGACAAAGAGTATTAAATATTCTTCTAGACTTTGCAAATACCAATGAGGCAGAAGAGAAAAGTTGCTATATGAATTTGCAGTGTTCAAGTTAAAATGAAGTTAAGCATTTATGTTGCATTAATATTACATGTCATCCTATTCAAATAAAATAACTATACTATAAACTCTATTTTGCTAATGCACTTTAGAGAAATAAAGACAAAATGGGGTGAGAAATTTTATTCTCATCTATTACAAAAATGTCTCATAAAAAATAATTTGCAAAAGAATAGTCATTTAGGAGAACTGAACTAAGAGACTCATTTTAGCTACCTTTGTGCCCACATAGAAATAAATATTTTTGTAACACAAGGTGCATAGTGGATGTTAAATGGGTTTTCATTAAATTGTGCTGAAATCACAGTTTCTCCTCCTCAATTTTGTCTTTATTTCTTTGAAGTTATAATAGGCTTCAGAAACACATGTAACTAGAATATCAGTTTAATTTTGTTCAATGCAGCACACATTTTAAAAGAATACCAGGGCTTCCCTGGTGGCGCAGTGGTTGAGAGTCCACCTGCCGATGCAGGGGACACGGGTTCGTGCCCTGGTCCGGGAAGATCCCACATGCCGCGAAGCAGCTAAGCCCGTGAGCCATGTCCACTAAGCCTGCGCATCCGGAGCCTGTACTCCGCAACGGGAGAGGCCACAACAGTGAGAGGCCCACGTACCACAAAAAAAAAAAAAAAAGAATACCAACCCACAACTCATTGGTTAGATAAATTCCCATTCTTAACTCCCTTCTTCCTTGACAATTTTAATGCAGAGCATGAAAATAAAATATTTTAAGATAAGAATAGGGATGTACCACGACTCTGGCCAATGAAATCTAAGTGGAACTCTATTGTGGGCATGGTAGGAAAGCTTTAGCCTCCCTAATAAATAAAAGGGGGAGATTCTCATCTTCTTCATGCCTTGAACATAAAGTAATACCTGGATCTATGGCAATGACATTACTGATAGGACTAAGAAAATGCAGGGATGCTGAACGAATACCAGCAAATGTCTATTCCAGATGACTTGTTAATTACACAGGTTCTCTATATAAGTTGCTATAATATCATCAAACATTAATTACATTTGTCAGTTATTATTTAGTTTATCAATTCATTCTCATATCTGTTTACTAAATTCAGTTTTTAGTAAAAATGGGAAGATGACGAGTATGGTTAGGTTATTCTTTTTTTTTCCCAAGAAATGTTATTAAGTGCTGCTTTTATTTTCCAAGTCTGTTCCAGGCCTGATGATGGATGAGACAAAAATGAATATATATAAGACACTGTTATTTTAATAATATATAAACATTTGCAGACACTGGCATATATTATCTAACAAAATGAAGTGTTTTTTTGTTTGTTTGTTTGTTTTGCGGTACGTGGGCCTCTCACTGTTGTGGCCTCTCCCGTTGCGGAGCACAGGTTCCGGACGCGCAGGCTCAGCGGCCATGGCTCACGGGCTCAGCCGCTCCGCGGCATGTGGGATCTTCCCGGACCGGGTCACGAACCCGTGTCCCCTGCATCAGCAGGTGGACTCTCAACCACTGCGCCACCAGGAAAGCCCCAAAATGAAGTTTTAAATGCCAGAAAGTATAATTATTACAAATAATTTGCTCTAACAAAAAATGTATTAAAACCAGAAATCAATACAAATCAATAACTATGAGATGTAAAAACTTGAAAACATTTTAATAATAATCTAAATATCATTTAAACTAGAAAGGAAAAACAAAATTAATTTTTGGATAGTTTAGGCATTAAAGAAAGTTAAAATATTACATATTAAAATCCATGATACATGGCCAAAGCTCTATTCAGATAAAATTTATAGCTTTAAATACGGTATTATTAAGCCAAGATTAATAGGATTAATGTTAGAAACATTTAAGTTAAGAGATTTGTAAATCTCTTAACTTATTAATTAGGATACAGGGAAATGAAGATAAATGCATAAAATATATAAATTAGGGGGAGAACCTGAAAATAAAAACTGTAAATTAAATAAACAAAAGTATGGGTTGGATTTTTAAGAAACAAAACATACACACACACATTCAAACACAAAAATAACTTCATATGGAATGAGAAGATGCATTTAACCACAATACTGAAGAAAAAATAACATTTTAACAAAATACTATGTAAAAGTTATTTTAATTAATTTGAAATTTTTGAAGTAATTAGTGATAATTTGAGTACAAAATACTAAAATTGATATGGAGATGTCAAATATGAACATGTATGGGGCAAAACCATTGAAGAAAGAGCAAATCTATCTAAAGTGCTAAGCCCAGAGAGCTTTACAAACATTTACATCAAATATCCAACATTCACAGTACACATACATTACAATTAAAGTTTCAAAAAATAAATATATTATGAGAGATAAATATATGATATAAAGTTTTAGTTATAAATAATAAATTCATTTATATTAATTTAGCAAATAAGCATCTAATGTCAAACATCGTTCCTCTAGTTTGATGCATATCAATAAAGAAACTCAATAAAAATAACTACAAGATATAGAGAGGTACTTTTTATTAAAAATAACTGGCAAATATTTTATAAAAGCAATTCTCATTAATGATGAAATGAATGCAAACTCAGTTAAAAAATGAGATATTTTCATTTCACAGGTAGGCATCTGAGTACAGTACATTCCCTATGTACAAATGAATTCCTTTCCGAGAGTGTGTTCATAAGTCCAATTTGTTTGTAAGTCCAACAAAGTTAACCTAGGTGCCCAACTAACACAATTGGGTATATAGTACTCTACTGTAATAGGTTTATAATACTTTTCACACAAATAATACATTAAAAAAATACAAAAAAATAAAGAAAACATTTTTAATCTTATAGTACAGTACCTTGAAAAGCACAGTAGTACATTACAGCTGCTGGCATCCAGAGGCTGGCATCAAGTGAACAGGCAAGAAGAGTTACCGATGGAGGAGGGAGAGGAGGTGGGAGATGGTAGAGCTGAAGGATCGTCTGCAATAGGAGATGGAGGGCAAGCTGCAATTTCACTCATGCCTGACGTTGATGGCACAGGTTCTGGTTCCTTGCTGGATTCAATTCTATCTACTCTGGAAAAAATGATTCAGTGACGTCTGGGTAGTAGCTCTTTTTTTCTCATTATAGATGACATGGTAGCATTGGATTGCCACATCACTGCTGCTTTTACACTTGCTTCCAGACATTGTGGGCTTGAAATAAAGACACTGTACTACTGTACTCTATACAGTCCTGTACAGTAAAGTACACAAAATCACAACTACTTGTAGAGGATGCACACACGTGACAATGTACGCCAGACACGTGAACTAACTTACATGATTGGATGTGCAAATGCACGTTTGCATCTTTGAAAGTTCACAACTTGAAGGTTCATATGTAGGGGACTTACTGTATATCATCACTTTTCAATGTTTCCTTCACCATTAATTCAAATTTCTCATCCCCAGGCCCGTATATTCAACCTCCACCCTACATACTGCACTTAAAAGTTCAGACACCTCAAACTCAGCAGGTATGTACAAAACTCATACTGCTTTCCTCTGAAGGTCTTCTGAGTTCCTGACCTCAGGTAAGAACACATTCCATGCAAAAGTAATCATTAGGATTTATTCTGAATGTATTACACTGACTCCGATCCTTGCATTATAAGAATAACTATTTTCACTTCCTAAGTATCTCTTAAATTTATCTTCCTTTCCATTAAAACCAACCTGAAAAGCCAGTATTACTTCTTATCCACACTACTGCTTTTGTTTCCTAATCTTTTCTCTTGAATCCAAACTGGTTCCCCCTTCAAACCACTCATTCCACAGTACACAGAAATGTCCTTTTTAAACGGAAAACTCATCATGACACTTTTCTGTTTAAAACCCTAACATGGCTTCTCATTGCTTTTTGGATGACAAGCAAAATATTTAACAGAATTTACAAACCTCTGGGCCTTGGCTTGATTCCAGCCCCCATGGAAACCATTCCTCTGCCCCTCCCACTCATCTCTGTGCTGCAGACAAAATGATCCCTGATCACAGAAGACTGTGTTGTGCTGAGCCCTTGTTTCCTTCAATGTTGAAGCATTGCACAACCCCTTATTGGGGTAAAGGCAACCAAAGAAAACGAAAAGTAGCAAGAAACATGAGGGTTATTGGCTTTGAAGGAAAGACTAGAAAATAAAAGTCAACATTACTGTAGACACATTTCATCTTTTTTTGCATATTTCCAAGGCCGAACTTACCTGTTTCTGCTTGTAGTTGTTCTTAATGAACACTGTTCTGTAATTAACAGTAATGTCAAATATCACCTGGCACAGGGGGTAAAACCTACCCAATTACGGTACTATTATTTAGCTTAACTTCGTATAGACATTATATAATTTTATATATAATTATATCTGATGATGTTACTATTTCTATGTGAAATAGATAACACATGTTAAAATAAAATTGAATTATTAAATTAACTGAAGATGGTAAATCCTCAAATTTGAACAGCAAGTTGTTCTCTGCTAGTCTTAAAAATCAATAGACATAATGTTGCTGAAAGTACATACTGTTAAAAATAACTGATGGAATATTTATAATAATTTTACATTTCTTTGTCAACGTTCTACACTTAAGGGTAAGAGGTATTTTGCTAGAGCTAAAAAGGAAAATTGATCTTATTGTTTCCCAATCTTTCCATCTGGGAGTGGATTTGATGGTGGGAGGAGAAAGGGGGACATCTGGATAGAGTAGAATAGTGTCTCTTTCCCCAAAAACATGGTTGGTCACTATTGTAATCTGGTTGTGCAGGAGTCAATCACTTTTCTTGTTCATTATTAATTTTGAAGTAGGTGAGAATGTGGCTATTAACGTATTTACAGGTTCTAAATGCTTGATTTTACTAGAGTCTCCCAGGCTGTCATTTCTTCTGTCATGCTAAATGACACTAGAATATGTCAAGTTACATTTCATGAGAAGAGGCAAAGGTTTTTCATTTCCTGCTTTTCCATCCAAGACTTCCTGGAAATTAGAGTTATTAGTTCACTGCCCATTTCTTGTCTCAACAACTTTTAAGAGATTTTATGCTCCAGGTTATGTTGAATACATTATTAATATGAAGTTTTTACAGAAAGGTCAAGGCCATCACAAAAGCATGTACTAGAAACAATGCTTAAAGAACTTGAGAGTGTAGGCAATTCCATGCTGTTGCAGAATAAAAGTGGATCTCCAGTCTTACTCTTTGGCGATGACAGAATTCTCAATCAGTAACAAAATCCTGACCTTTGTCTTTCTTCTCTGGTATCTCCTCACCCATTCTCTTTTCAAGTCTTGCCTCACATTCTTTCTCGAGAAAACCTCTAACATTCTCCAGTGAAAGAAATTTCACTCTTGACCTTTTCTTATTTCCTGATAAATAGAGCAATTCCTCAGATTTGGGCCACATTACTATGCATATTTTCTTCTCAAATTCTTGGACTCAGAAAGAATAAGCATTTCCAAGAATGAGATTTAATGCAAGTGACTGGGTTTTATTCTGTCTTCCCACCAATGAAAGTTATTCTTCATGTGAATAAGCACAGCTTCAGTGACATACTTTTTTTTTTTAAATGACTTGACTAACCCATACTGAGTAGGGATCTTTCTCCTTTTCAGATTGTTTTAGTTTAGTTTAGTTTAGTACCCTTCCCACTGTTATTTTTTGAGGTGAATTTAGATCTCCTCTTCCTCACTTAAAGCCTGGCTGGATTACAAGAGATAGAACAGAGACTAACAAATACTTCTCTCTCTTTGTTACTCAGCAGAACTAATAACAGATCCATTGAACTAACTCAGATACTCATATTTTGATTTGAAACTTTCTTTCTAATGGAAGAGGCAAAGAAGAAGAGGATACTGCCCTTTGTGAATGTTCTCAAATACTCCTTTCATCAGACCAAAGACCTCCACCCCCCCAAAAAAAACACCCTCATATAGGTATATATTTTCTCTTTTTTAAAAAGAAAATAACCCAACATGTCATAAAACAATATGTTTCAGATATTGTGACAAATAGAACGATGCTTACTAATATCTATATCTCTTTAAATCTACTTCACTTATTTTTCATAATTCTATTAGAAGAAGCAAATGACTGTGCACCAAAGTACTATCAATAAGATGAAGAAGTTATCTGAGTTTACAAACTCTAACAATATTTTCCCTCCATCTTTTAGTCTATGTATTAGACCTTCCTAAGTGCAATGATCCAGAACTCCTTGGAGAAGGAAGGAAGGAAAAAAGGGAGAAAAGGAGAAAGGCAGGAAGAAAGGGAATATAAGAAAGAGAAAGGAGGGAGAAAAGCCATAAAACAAGAAAAAAGTGGAAGATGGATTGATTTGTTAGTTTGTTTGTTTTAATAACTGTTTGACATAAAATGAAATGACAATTTCAGGTTTTATAGTTCTTCTGAAAAATTGTTTACCTCATTGCTTTTAAAAAAATTAACTAAGATTGGGCTAAGGCCAGAAAATAGGGTCACTCCTAGTTTGGAATAAGTCTGAAATAGGAACTGTAGAACAGCAAGCAGAAACTGAGGTTGGCTTTCCTTTTTGTTTTTTGGAACAGCATAAGGTTCACAGCAAAATTGAGCAGAAATTTTCAGTATGCGTCCTGCCCCCACCCATGCACAGTCTCTCTGCTTATAAACATCCCCCACCAAAGTGGTACATTTGTTACAATTGATGAACCTACATGGACACATCATAATCGCCCAAAGTCCATAGTTCATATTACAGTTCACTCTTGGTGTTGTACATTCTGTTGGGTTTGGACAAATGTATAATGATATGTACCTATTATTATAGTGTCATACAAAACATTTTCACTGCCCTAAAAATCCTGTATACTCTGTCTATTCATTTCCCCGGGCCACACAACCCATGGCAACCACTGATCTTTTCATTGTCTCCATCATTTTGTCTTTTATAGAATGTCTTATTGCTTGAATCTTATAGTATGTAGCCTTTATTAATTAGCTTCTTTCATTTAGTAATATGAACTTAATTTTTTTCATGTCTTTTTGTGGTTTAAAAGCTCATTTCTTTTTAGCTCTAAATAATATTCCATTGTCTGCATATACAACATTATTTTTATCCAGTCTCTTACTAAAAGAGATCTTAGTTGCTTCAATGTTTTGACAATTATGCACAAAGCTGCTATAAATTTTCATATGCAGGTTTTGTGTAGACATAGAGTTTTAACTTTGGAGGCAACTGCCAAGGAAAGTAAATGGTGGATTGTAAGGTAATTGTATGTATAGTTTCATAAGAAAGAGCCAAACCATTTTCCAAAGTGATTGCACCATTGTATATTCCTACCAGCAATGTATGAGAGTTCCTATTGCTCTCCACCTTCATCAGGATTTAGTTTTTGTCAAGGTTCTAGAGCTGGTCATTTAATAGGTGTGTAGTGGTATCTCACTGTTGTTCTAATTTTGCATTTCACTGATGACATATGATGTATCTTTCCACATGCTTATTTGCTACCTGAATATCTTCCTTAGTGACATGGCTTTGCCTTTTTTTTTTTTTTTTTTTTTGCGGTACGTGGGCCTCTCACTGTTGTGGCCTCTCCCGTCACGGAGCACAGGCTCCAGACACGCAGGCTCAGTGGCCATGGCTCATGGGCCCAGCCACTCTGCGGCATATGGGATCTTCCCGGACTGGGGCACGAACCCGTGTCTCCTGCATCAGCAGGCAGACTCTCAACCACTGAGCCACCAGGGAAGCCCCCGACTTTTTTTTTAATTGGTTTGTTTGTTTTCTTAATGTTGAGTGTTGAGTTTTTGTATGCTTTGTATAACAGTCCTTTATCAGATTTGTCCTTTGCAAATATTTTTTCTGAGTCTGTGTTTTAACCTATCATTCTTTTGACATTGTCTTTTGCAGAGAAGAAACTTTTAATTTTAGTTAAGTCCAGCTTTTCCATTATTTCTTTCATATATCATGTCTTTGGTGTTATATCTAAAAGGTCATTGTCACCTCCATGGTCATCTAGGGTTTCTTCTATGTTATCTTCTAGGAGTTTTATAGTTTTATATTTTACATTTAAGTCTCTGATCCATTTTGCATTAATTTTTGTGAAGGATATAAGGTTTGGTTCTAAATTCCCTGTGTGTGTGTGTGCATGCAGGTGTAGAGTTGTTTCAGCCATTTTTTCAATAGATTATCTTTGCTCCATTACATTGCCTTTACTCTTTTGTCAAAGATTATTTGATTATAATTATGTGGGTCCATTTTTTGGTCCTCTATTCTGCTGCACTCATCTATTTATCTATTCTTTCACCAAAATCACACTGCTTTATTACTGTCATTTTTATTTTTTACATCTTTATTGGAGTATAATTACTTTACAATGGTGTGTTAGTTTCTGCTTTATAACAAAGTGAATCAGCTATACATATACATATATCCCCATATCTCCTCCCTCTTGTGTCTCCCTCCCACACTCCCTATCTCACTCCTCTAGGTGGTCACAAAGCCCCAAGCTGATCTCCCTGTGCTATGTGGCTGCTACCTACTAGCTATCTATTTTACATTTGGTAGTTTATATATGTCCATGCCACTCTCTCACTTCATCCCAGCTTACTCTTCCCCCTCCCCGTGTCCTCAAGTCCATTCTCTACGTCTGCATCTTTATTCCTGTCCTGCCCCTAGGTTCTTCAGAACCTTTTTTTTTCTAATATAGATTCCATATATATGTGTTAACATATGGTATTTGTTTTTCTCTTTCTGACTTACTTCACTCTGTATGACAGACTCTAAGTCCATCCACCTTACTACAATAACTCAATTTAGTTTCTTTTTGTGGCTGAGTAATATTCCATTGTATATATGTGCCACATCTTCTTTATCCATTCATCTGTCGATGGACACTTAGGTTGCTTCCATGTCCTGGCTATTGTAAATAGAGCTGCAATGAGCATTGTGGTACATGACTCTTTTTGAATTATGGTTTTCTCAGGGTATATGCCCAGTAGTTAGTGGCTGTATCAATTTACATTCCCACCAACAGTGCAAGAGTGTTCCCTTTTCTCCACACCTTCTCCAGAATTTGTTGTTTGTAGATTTGTTGATGATGGCCATTCTGACTGGTGTGAGGTGATATCTCATTGTAGTTTTGATTTTCATTTCTCTAATGATTAGTGATGTTGAGCATCCTTTCATGTGTTTGTTGGCAATCTGTATATCCTCTTTGGAGAAATGTCTATTTAGGTCTTCTGTCCGTTTATGAATTGGATTATTTGTTTTTTTGAAATTGAGCTTCATGAGATGCTTGTAAATTTTGGAGATTGATCCTTTGTCAGTTGCTTCATTTGCAAATATTTTCTCCCATTCTGAGGGTTGTCTTTTCATCTTGTTTATGGTCTCCTTTGCAGTGCAAAAGCTTTTAAGTTTCATTAGGTCCCATTTGGTTATTTTTGTTTTTATTTCCATTTCTCTAGGAGATGGGTCAAAAAGGATCATGCTGTGATTTATGTCATAGAGTGTTCTGCCTATGTTTTCCTCTAAGAGTTTTATAGTGTCTGACCTTACATTTAGGTCTTTAATCCATTTTGAGTTTATTTTTGCATATGGTGTTAGGGAGTGTTCTAATTTCATTCTTTTACATGTAGCTGTCCAGTCTTCCCAGCACCACTTATTGAAGAGGCTGTCTTTTCTCCATTGTATATTCTTGCCTCCTTTGTCAAAGATAAGGTGACCATATGTGCATGGTTTTATCTCCAGGCTTTGTATCCTGTACTGTAGTTTTACAATAAGTCTGTCCAGTGTCCTTCCTTCTCTTGTGAATGCAAGAAGAATTGATTTTTCAGTCTGTTCAGCTTTTTACTTGTTATTAGGATAGAGAGGTGATTTCCAAATTTAAAAATTTCTGACATTCAAGTGTAATCATGTTGATCACTAACTTATTTAATGACAAAACAGTCTTTTTTCTGGAAAGTTTTGCTATGAACTTATAAACTAAATGGGTGGTTATTTACAAGGTTTTCTGATGCACTTTCATTTATTTAAGCCATCTTTAAATAACAACTTAGACTGCTTTTTCTCCTCTACCTCTTGTGCCACATATAAAATGTTATAGTTGGCTGTTAATTTGAGACACATTTTCTGGAAGAATTGTATCAAAATGAATGAAAACTAAGCACTATAACCGTGCTGAGAATTGTTATTCCTCCTGGTTTTAACTTTAGCAGGAAAACTTTGCCCATTAATGGTTGGGTACTATAAAAGCCTCAAGTAATTACTGCTATTACCCATCAAGAAGTTAGATACAGTGAGAGAGCATTGTTCAGAGGAAATACAGAAATTGAGCTCTGAACACTTGTCATTATTAAATACCCCATGAGATCATTTGGTGTGAGCAGAGTTGTTAAAACGTTGCCTTCGGTAATATTTAGTTTATATAATAATGGTCTGCTCAGCAAGATTCCTTCCTCACTTGCAAGTGTTTTTTGTTTTTTGTTTTTTTTTAGACTTCCTGTTGTACATTGGTATAAAGTCCTTGTATTTTGTATTGTGTTGTATGCTGTAAAATTATGGAGTTTCAATCCAATAGTGAATGTTTTTGCTTTGCAGCATTGTTCAATGTTATGCCTCCATGAAATTAAATTGATTAAGTTCTCAGGAATCTTTGGGATATTTGTATCAATTTGTAGCCACTACATTCTCAATTAGTTTATTGTTATTTTTTTATATTTAAAATATTATTTAAGCTAATTTCTTTTAAAAATTGTTTATGAAAGAAATAACTCATCACTTACTCTTATATGTTTGGCATGATGCAGGGAGCAATTTTTACCTTGTGCTTTGCTTACATTAGAAATCTTTGAAAGACCTGAGGATTTATACCATACCTGCTTCAGAAATGTTGTGTTTGCTCTTTATATCCATTACATTTTGCTGTACATGAACTCACCCCAAATTTGTTGCCATACAACGACAACTATAGTTTATTATTCTGTGTTTTGGAAAATGGGGCTGGGCTCAGCTGGATGTTCTGATGAACTGAGATGGATTGGTTGACCTTGGTGAGGCTCACACGTGAAGCTGCAGTTAACTATGGATCAGCTTCAAGCTGGACCTCTAATCCTCCAGCAGGCTAGCCAGCTCTTCACATGGCTATCTTTTCAATATACCAAGAGTGAGAGCAGAAGTACAGTAAGCCTCTGCAGGCTTAGATTTAGATCTGATACAAGAGTAATGCTACCACATTGCTATTGACAAAGCTGAACACAAGCCTGATTCAGATTCCAAGGCTGCAGAAATAGGTTCCAGGGAAAAACTACAGAGAATTGCAATAATTTTTGCAATATACTGCCATCACTTTCCTCTCTTTCTTGTCTGCAGTGTACATGCTAGAGTTTTTGATCAGAGAAAAAAAAAATGGGAAGATATTTGAGAATTTTAATATTTTATTATTTTTGAAGAAGTTTATGGAAAACAGTGAAAAGTTATGAATATCTTTCACAGTTTATGAAAACCATGGTTATTGATGAGGTTTATTCTTTATCTATTTTAAAAGGGTTTTGATTAGAATCAATCCTAGGCTTACAAAGGCCTTTAGGGCCCAGAAAGGGAGGAGCAGAGTTATCATAGCCTAGCATATTCTGATCGTCTGTCACCAGATCCAGGCAGCTATGTTTAGGCTGAAACAAAACCTAGGGGCAGACCATTGCTTTAGAAATGAATGTCAGATGTCATACATAGGAGTTTTCTCTGTGTCTCTGTGTGTGTGTTTGGGGAAGGGACAGATTGGGCCACTGTGAACTGCTGGCTGCACATGCCTGTGGACCATTCAGCAGAAGTACCCAAACCAAGTGTAATGGCCGAGCCCTATTTCAGGTGTTCTGTGTACAAGGTATGCTTGTAATATCACAGGGTATGTGATACTCTTTGAGAAGGGTTACAGTGTTTTATAGAGGATGAAGTTCCACATCCCTGAGTTTGAGTGACACCTCCTGTTAATACAATATACCCATGTTACATGGTTATTTAACATTTGCATTGTATTTCATATTTTCTATTTGTTTTATAAACCTAATGATCTATGCGGGTTCTTTATTTCCTCATCCACGTTTAATAGACTCACCTGTTAAAAGTGGTAATTCCAATGATAAAGAATCAAGGAAAGGTAAACTAAGATAGGACCAAGCACAGATAGCTAGCCAGAATGTGTCATGATGCTTTTGATTGTTTTGGGACCATCAGTACCAATAGTAAGAGGATACAGAGAGGAAAAAGGAAGGACACTAGATGCTTGTTTTTTGGAAAAAAACCTCTAATTTATTAAGTTGCATAATGCAATCAAACATAATACAATTCTTTTCTTTCATTCAAGAACTTCAACAGATCCTTTATGTTTATTAGTCAATATTATATTTTGTCAAATTATAGAAAAAAATCTCTGCTATAGACTCTATTTTAGAGCTGGTTTCTGATGAAATCCATCAGAAAAGAAATATAAAGAGAATTAACAAAGTAATGAAATACAGCAATCCAATTAAAATTAACATAACTTTTCCTCATCTTGTGGGAAAATGAAACAGTCTAACAGCTTAACAGCATGAGACACCATTGAATGCTAGACATGTGGAGAAGCAGTAACATTGCTTACCCTGTACATGAGCAAGGGTACTGACACAGTGATAATAAGAGTATTTTGCATTTAAATGGTGCTTTACCTTGGGAAAATTTTTTTTAATGATAATTATCATTCTTAGAATGCTTCTTAAATGAAGATAGGTAAGAAGAATATCATCCCTATCTAAAATGAAACTCAAACTAGGTTAAGAGAGCTAACATGCTTATCAATTTTAATTTTCTGAGGCTTTTTGTTCCTAGAGTTGGTAATAATTACTTGTTAAATATTTGTGGGAAATTGATGAGTATCTCTAGATTCCTTGATAACATATGTTTTAACCTACTTTGGAAGCAGTTGAATACATGACTTTTAATTTGAATTTATACTTTTGAAATTCCAAAAAGCTTATAAAGACTACTCAAACTATTCCATGTGTGGGAGCATTTGTGAATCAATAATGGACAATATTCTTTGGCAACTTAAGACAAAGCAAACTAAAAGAAAACTCTCATAATCTTTGCTTAGATTTCTAAGGAATGTAATATGATTTCACATTGAAGAAATTTTCTCTTATTCCTTAGATAAGGAAACTAGGTTTTAAGTGGTTTCTACAAAATGCTGGAAGCTATGTCATTTTGCATGACTTACCCTCAGAGTGGGGAATTCAGGTTTTGATTTTGCACCATAAGTTGCTCGACATTTCTCTCAATTTTCTGCTCTGAAAAGTTCTCATATATATTCTATCTGCTTCCATAGTTATAAGACTAAAGTAACTGGAAATATTTTTAAACATTTTAATGTTACACAAGTATAAACAAAATTTAGTTACTTCATATACCATACTTTTACTTATGAAATTACTCCAAGATTTCCTCAGAACTCTCTTCGTTCATTGACTTCTCAAGATGTTTATTCTGGAGGCACCCAACCAAGAAATTCTCAGCTCTGTAAATTTTCATTCCCAAAGCCATCTTTGTAACCCTCCCATAAAACTAATGGAACAAAAATTGTTTTCATAGGTACAATTGTATTGACAGAATAAACAAATACTTCCATTGATAAAATGTAAAACCATAAAGGGAAGTGTTTCTTGACACATAGACAATACACATAAAAAGCAGGTCAAAATTAATAAGCAGTGAGATGGAAACAAATCACTGTACTAAGAGTTAGGACATCTAGAGTTTCCACTCGGTGTAATGACCTTCAGCACACACTTCACTCCTCTGGGGCTGGTTTTCCCTTTTCTAATATGAAAAGGTAACCCTGGATCTTTTGAAGGTCTACTCTAACACTAAATTCTATGAAGCTTTACATCATTTTCTCACAATGCTTCATATTTTGTTGACATGTCAGCAGGGAACTTCACACTTCATTGGAAATCTATTAAAACAATTATCATGTCATTAGTGAAGACTTTTAATTATGAGCTTAGTAACCTAAAGAATTCACTGTGATAGGCAAGATTAGCTCTGTTAGCATGGGCTACATTGGGATCCATTGAATGGACAGACATTTTTCCTTTGGAGAATTAGAAGCTGTCAGTCATAAAGTAGTCAGCATTGCTGATTAAGCACGTCAGTTAAAAAGTCAGAGTCGGGCTTCCCTGGTGGTGCAGTGGTTGAGAGTCCGCTTGCCAATGCAGGGGACACGGGTTCGTGCCCCAATCCGGGAAGATCCCACATGCTGCGGAGTGGCTGGACCCGTAAGCCATGGCCGCTGAGCCTGCGTGTCTGGAGCCTGTGCTCTGCAACGGGAGAGGCCACAACAGTGAGAGTCCCGTGTACCGAAAAAAAAAAAAAAAAAAAGTCAGAGAGCCGGGGAAAGACTGATAAACGTTCAGATAATTTCATGACTAGAAAACTCAAAAAATGGATGTAACCTTGTTTCATTTGACTGATTCAACAAGAGAATAGAGGATGACAGCACTAGGAAGGGTCATTCCAAAGATGACAAGGAGAAGGAAGGAAAAGCTGTAGATGTAAATTCATAATTAAAATAAGGAGATCAAAGTTATAATTATAATTGTGCTGAACTAGAACTTGTGAAAAGCCCTGATAATAACCAGTGCATGCCTGCCCTATTTTCATGTATTATGTGCTTTCATTAAAATAAAGATGGCCTTCCACATAGCTCAAGCCATTGATCAAATGAGAGGTATTTTTTTCTTCTGCTTTTTATACCAAAGTGGAACATCCTATACAGTTCCAAATCAAAGCCAAATATATGGTCTGGAAAAATGGCTGCAAATCTTATCTCATTGATTTATGGCGGCACAAATGTGATTGTACTTTCCTCATCTCCTGCTGTGCCTCATTATTCAGACACCTTTTAGTACTCATTTCAGGAAATCCCCCTGTCATCTACAACTAGAAAATTGAGATTACCCAGGGTTGCATTCACTTTTTTCATTCTTCTAACAATTTTTCTGTTTTAATAAAAAAATTTTATTCCAAGGTAATACATAACCTCATTCAATAGGAGAGAAACATTGACTTTGTGAGATTTAAGGAAAAACATAGGGCAATAATTTAAAGTATGGACACAGGAGGTAAATTTTCTGAATCCTGGTTCCTATTTATTTGCTCTAGAAAATTTGCCACAATGTCTATACTTTCTTAAATTTGGTTTCCTCTGGTATAAAATCGAAAGTTCTTATATAATTGGTGCTAAGACATATTCGATTATAGTTAGTGCTCAGTAAATGCTAGGAAGATGATCCTATATCACTAACTGTAAACGCGTTTTGAACTCTAAGAAATTGTAGCTAAGGACTGGGATGACACCAGGACCTGAAGCAATTTCACTTCTCCACCTCTTTCTATCTCTTCTGTAGTATATGCGGTGCCACATTTTTTTAACCATCCTTCTTCTTCTTATCCTGGAAATATGTAATCAGCTTTGTTCCCTAAAGTCTAGCCATATGTGATAGGGAACCCCTATGGCACAAATAAAGCCCACTAGCTCTTTCCTAAAACTTCAGAGAAGACTGTATTGAAGAGTACCACTAACATAGATTGGTTCAAGATGGCGGAGTAAAAGGACACGCACTCACTCCCTGTTGTGACAGCACCGGAATCACAACTAACTGATGAACAATCATCGACAGGAAGACACTGGAACTCACCAATAAAGATACCCCACACCCAAAGACAAAGGAGAAGCCAGAGTGAGATGGTAGGAGGGGCGTAATCACAATAAAATCAAATCCCATAACTACTGTGTGGGTGGCTCACAAACTGGAGAACACTTACACCACAGAAGTCCACCCACTGCAGTGAAGGTTCTGAGCCCCATGTCCCAACCTGGGGGTCTGGCAACAGGAGGAGGAATTCCTAGAGAATCAGACTTTGAAGGCTAGCAGGATTTGATTGCAGGACTTCAACAGGACTGGGGGAAACAGACTCCACTCTTAGAGGGCACACAAAAAGTAGTGTGTGCATTGGGACCTAGGGAAAGGACTAGTGACCCCCTAGGAGACTGAACCAGACTTACCTGCTAGTGTTGGAGAGTCTCTTGCAGAGGCAGGGGGCAGCTGTGGCTCACTGCAAGGACAAGGACACTGGCAGCAGAAGTTCTGGGAAGTACTCTTTGGCATGAGCCCTCCTGGAGTCCACCATTAGTCCCACCAAACAGCCAGTTAGGCTCCAGTGTTGGGTCACCTCAGGCCAAACAACCAAAAAGGAGGGAACCCAGACCCACACATCAGCAAACTAGTGGATTAAAGTTTTACTGAGCTCTGCCCACCAGAGCAACACTCAGCTGTACCCATCACCAGTCCCTCCCACCAGGAAACTGTCACAAGCCTCTTAGATAGCCTCATCCACCAGAGGGTAGACAGCAGAAAAAAGAAGAACTACAGTCCTGAAACCAGTGGAAGAAAAAACAACATTCAGAGAAAGACAGACAAGATGAAAAGGCAGAGGGCTATGTAACAGATGAAGGAACAAGATAAAACCCCAGAAAAATACCAAAATGAAATGGAGATACAGAACCTTCCAAAAAAAGAATTCAGAATAAAGATACTGAGGATGATCCAGGACCTCAGAAAAATAATGGAGGCAAATATTGAGAAGATGCAAGAAATGTTTAACAAAGATGTACAAGAATTAAAGAAAAAACAAACAGAGATGAACAATACAGTAAGTGAAATGAAAACTACACTAGAAGGAATCCATAACAGAATAACTGAAGCAGAAGAATGGATAAGTGACTTGGAAGACAGAATGGTGGAATTCACTGCCACAGAACAGAATAAAGAAAAAAGAATGAAAATAAATGAAGACAGCCTAAGAAACTTCTGAGACAACATTAAACGCACCAACATTCACATTATAGGGGTCCCAGAACGAGAAGAGAGAGAGAAAGGACCAGAGAAAATATTCGAAGAAATTATAGTTGAAAACTTCCCTAACATGGGAAAAGAAAGAGCCACCCAAGACCAGGAAGCATAGAGAGTCCCAGGCAAGATAAACCCAAGAAGAAACAAGCCGAGACACACAGTAATTGAATTGAAAAAAATTAAAGACAAAGAAAAATTATTGAAAGCAACAAGGGAAAAACAACAAATAACATACAAGAGAACTCCCAAAAGGTTAACAGCTGATATCTCAGCAGAAACTCTACAAGCCAGAAGGGAGTAGCATGATATATTTAAAGCAATGAAAGGGAAGACCTACAACCAAGATTACTCTACCCAGAGAGGATCTCATTCAGATTTGACAGAGAAATCAAAAGCTTTAGAGACAAGAAAAAGCTAAGAGAATTCAGCACCACCAAACCAGCTCTATAAAAAATGCTAAAAAATCTTCTCAAAGTGGGAAACACAAGAGAAGAAAAGGACTTACAAAAACAAACCCATAACAATTAAGAAAATGGTGGTAGTAATATACATATCATTAATTACCTTAAACGTGAATGGATTAAATGCTCCAACAAAAAGACACAGACTCTGAAAGGATACAAAAAACAAGACCCATATATATGCTGTCTACAAGAGACCCACTTCATACCTAGGGACACATACAGACTGAAAGTGAGGCGATGGAGAAAGATATTCCATGCAAATGGAAATCAAAAGAAAGTTGGAGTAGCAACACTCATATCAGGTAAAATAGACTTTAAAATAACGAATGTTATAAGAGACAAAGGAGAATGCTACATAATGATCAAGGGATCAATCCAAGACGAAGACAGAGCAATTATAAACATATATGCACCCAACATAGGAGCACCCCAATATGTAAGACAACTGCTAACAGCTATAAAAGAGGAAATTGACAGTAACACAATAATAGTGGGAGACTTTAACACCTTACTTACCCCAATGGACAGATCATCCAAACAGAAAATTAATAAAGAAACACAAGCTTTAAATGACACAATAGACGAGATAAATTTAATTTATATTTATAAGACGTTCTATCCAAAAACAGCAGATTACACGTTCTTCTCAAGTGCACACGGAACATTCTCCAGGATAGATCACATCCTGGGTGACAAATTAAGCCACAGTAAATTTAAGAAAGCTGAACTAATTTCAAGAAGCTTTTCTGACTACTATGCTATGAGATTAGAAATCAATTACTGGGGAAAAAAATGTAAAAAACACAAACACATTGAGGTTAAACAATACAGTGCTAAATAACCAAGAGATCATTGCAGAAATAAAAAAGGAAATCAAAGAATACCTAGAGAAAAATGGCAAGGAAAACACAATGATCCAAAACCTATGGGATGCAGCAAAAGCAGATCTAAGAGGCAAATTTATAGCAATACAAGCCTACCTAAAGAAACAAGAAAAATCTCAAATAAACAATCTAACATTTCACCTAAAGAAACTAGAGAAAGAAGAAGCAACAAAACCCAAAGTTAGTAGAAGGAAAGAAGTCATAAAGATCACAGCAGAGGGCTTCCCTGGTGGTGCAGTGGTTGAGAGTCCACCTGCCCATGCAGGGGATGCAGGTTCATGCCCCGGTCCGGGAGGATCCCGCATGCCGCGGACCGGCTAGGCCTGTGAGCCATGGCCACTGGGCCTGCACGTCCGGAGCCTGTGCTCCGCAACAGGAGAGGCCACAACAGTGAGAGGCCCGCGTACAGCCAAAAAAAAAAAAAAAGATCACAGCAGAAATAAATGAAATAGAAAAAAGAAAACAATAGCAGAGATCAATAAAACTAAAAGCTGGTTCTTTGAGAAGATAAAAAAAATTGATACCATTAGCCAGACTCATCAAGAAAAAGTAGAGGACTCAAATCAATAAAATTATAAATGAAAAAGGAGAAGTTACAACAGACACTGCAGAAATAGAAAGCATCCTAAGAGACTACTACAAGCAACTCTATGCCAATAAAATGGAAAACCTGGAAGAAATGGACAAATCCTTAGAAATGTAAAACCTTCCAAGACTGAACCAGGAAGAAATAGAAGTATGAACAGACCAATCACAAGCACTGAAATTGAAACTGTGATTGAAAATATTCCAACAAACAAAAGTCCAGGACCAGATGGCTTCACAGGTGAATTCTATCAAACATTTAGAGAAGAGGTAACACCCATCCTTCTCAAAATCTTCCAAAAAATTGCAGAGAAAGTAACACTCCCAAACTCAAGCTATGAGGCGACCATCACTCTGATACCAAACCAGACAAAGATACTACAACAAAAGAAAATTACAGACCAATATCACTGATGAATATAGATGCAACAATCCTTAAGAAAATACTAGCAAACAGAATCCAACAACACATTAAAAGGATCATACAACATGATCAAGTGGGATTTATCCCAGGGATGCAAGGATTCTTCAAAATATGCAAATCAATCAATGTGATACACCATATTAACACACTGAAGAAGAAAAACCAAATGATCATCTCAATAGATGCAGAAAAACCTTTTGACAAAATTCAACACCCACTTATGATAAAAACTCTACAGAAAGTGGGCATAGAGGGAACCTACCTCTACATAATAAAAGCCATATACAATAAACCCACAGCAAACATCATTCTCAATGGTGAAAAACTGAAAGCATTTCCTCTAAGATGAGGAACATGACAAGGATGTCCACTCTCGTCACTATTATTCAACATAGTTTTGGAAGTCCTAGCCACGGCAACCAGAGAATAAGAACAAACAAAAGCAATACAAACTGGAAAAGAAGTAAAACTGTCACTGTTTGCAGATGACATGCTACTATACATAGAGAATCCTAAAGATGCCACGAGAAAACTACTAGAGCTAATCAATGAATTTGGTAAAGTATTGAGACACAAAATTAATGCACAGAAATCTGTATTGCTATACACTAATGATGAAAAATCTGAAAGAGAAATTAAGGAAACACTCCCATTTACCAATGCAACAAAAAGAACGAAATACCTAGGAATAAACCTACCTAGGGAGACAAAAGACCTGTATGCAGAAAACTATAAGACACTGATGAGAGAAATTAAAGTTGATACAGACAGATGGAGAGATAAAGCATGTTCTTGGATTGGAAGAATCAATATTGTGAAAATGACTCTACTACCTAAAGCAATCTACAGATTCAATGCAATCCCTATCAAATTACCAATGGCAATTTTTACAAAACTAAAACAAAATATCTTAAAATTTGTATGGAGACACGAAAGACCCCAAATAGCCAAAGCAGTCTTGAGTGAAAAAAACAGAGCTGGAGGAATCAGACTCCCTGACTTCAGGCTATACTACAAAGCTACGGTAATTAAGACAATGTGGTACTAGCACAAAAACAGAAATATAGATCAATGGAACAAGACAGAAAGCCCAGTGATAAACCCACCCACCTAAGGTCAACTAATCTATGACAAAAGAGACAAGAATATGCAATGGAGAAAAGACAGTCTCTTCAATAAGTGGTGCTGGGAAAACTGGACAGCTACATGCCAAAGAATGAAATTAGAACACTCCCTAACACCATATAAAAAAATAAATTCAAAATGGATTAGAGAGCTAAATGTAAAACTGGACAGTATAAAAATCCTAGAGGAAAACATAGGAAGAACAGTCTTTCACATAAATCACAGTAAGATCTTTTCTGATCCACCTCATAGAGTAATGGAAACAAAAACAAAAATAAACAAATGAGACCTAATGAAACTTAAGAGCTTTTGCAAAACAAAGGAAACTACAAACAAGAAGAAAAGACCACCCTGAGAATTGTAGAAAATATTTTCAAATGAATCAATGGACAAATGATTAATTTCCAAAATATATAAACAGCTCATGCAGCTCAATATTAAATAAAAAAAAACAAACAACCCAATCAAAAAATGGGCAGAAGAGCTAAATAGACATTTCTCCAAAGAAGACATACAGTTGGCCAAGAAGCACATGAAAAGCTGCTCAACATCACTAATTATTAGAGAAATGTAAATCAAACTACAATGGGATATCACCTCACACCAGTTAAAATGGGCATCATCAGAAAATCTACAAACAACAAATTCTGGAGAGGGTTTGGAGAAAAGGGAACTCTCTTGCACTGTTGGTGGGAATGGAATATCCCTAAAAAATTATAAATAGAATTACCATGACCCAGCAATCCCACTACTGGGCATATACCCAGAGAAAACAAAAATTCCAAGAGACACATGCACCCCAGTGTTCATTGAAGCACTACTTACAATACCCAGGTCATGGAAGCAACCTAAATGCCCATCAACAGATGAATGGATAAAGAAGATGTGGTATATATATACAAAGGAATATTACTCTGCCATATAAAGGAATGAAGTTGGGTCACTTGTAGAGATGTGTATGGATCTAGAGACTGTCATACAGAGTGAAGTAAGTCAGAAACAGAAAAACAAACATATATTAACGCATATAGGTGGAACCTAGAAAAATTGTGCAGATGAACTGGTTTGCATGGCAGAAATAGAGACACAGATGTAGAGAACAAACATATGGACACCAAGGGTGGAAAGTGGCGGGGTCAGGTGTGGTGTGATGAATTGGGAGATTGGGATTGACATATATACACTAATATGTATAAAATGGGTAACGAAAAAGAACGTGCTGTATAAAAAAATAAGTTAAATAAAATTCAAAAATTAGAAAAGAAACAGTGTACCACTTAACAGAAGGAGTGTGTAGAAGTAAAACTTCATAACTATGCTGGCTTATTTCACAATATTTCTATCTGTTCTCAACTTCTCCCTTCTAAGTACCTCTGTCAATTATGTCCTCCAAACTAATGTCAGAGTAATGGTTTTAAAAAACAAATAAAATCATATTATTTCACTTTAAATCATTCAGTTGTTCCAATCGCTTACTGAAAAATATACAGTGCTCAATCTTGCCTTTAAAAGCTCTTAGGTAATCTAAGTCCAAAGTATCTTTCTTATGTCATTTCCAACCCTTGCCATTACTGAACTCCATAAAACTCAAGTACTTGTAGATCATTGAATTAGTTTCATCCTCTGAGCTTTTGTACATCTGAGCCTAGTCTCTCATAAATCCATGTCTTCATGTCCACCTAGTGAGACCCTATTCATTTCGTTTCATGTTTTGAGACATAATAAGTCACTTTGAGATATAATGGTCAGAGAGTTACCCCAAATGAAGGTAGGATTTGAGGTGTATTGTATAGAATACATAAAATTAGGATTTTAAAAAAACCAACTAACTGTTTTTGGGGACTTCTCTGGTGGTTCAGTGGTCAAGAATATGTCTGCCAATGCAGGGCACACGGGTTCGAGCCCTGGTCTGGGAAGATCCCACATGCTGCGGAGCAACTAAGCCCATGTGCCACAACTACTGAGCCTGTGCTCCAGAGCCCATGAGCCACAGCTACTCAGCCCGTGTGCCACAAATACTGAAGCCCGCGTGCCTGGAGCCTGTGCTCCACAACAAGAGAAGCCACCACAATGAGAAGACTGCACACTGCAAAAAACAGTAGCCCCAACTTGCCACAACTAGAGAAAGCCTGCATGCAGCAATGAAGACCCAACACAGCAAAAAATAAATAACTAAATAACTAAATTTCTATTAAAAAAAAAACTAAGCATTTTTTAATATTTTATATATTTTATGAGTTAATACATTTTTATTTTATATTTATAAAACATCTTTGCTTTCAGGAAATATTTTTACTAGTAGATAGTTATTTTTACTAAGAAAAGAAAGCACAAATCATTTTCATTCTTTTTAAATCATAGTTTAACATTTTATGATATAGCATTTGTGATATAGCACTAAAAACATAACATTCAATACCTTTCCCAGCTGAACAAGACTCCTCACAAGTAAACTAATACAATGTTTGACACAAGTTGACTTTTGGGGGAAAAATAACCAGTAAAGGGACTTAAATTCTTAACCAGCTTGATATGAGCAAAATAAAGATAAAATACAGAACAAAAGAAAATAAAATAGATTTTCAGAAATTATGAGCTATCACATTTTATTCTTTCAAATAAGAACAAAAGAAAATTCACACATAATATATAGAATAATTAAAACCATAAACAATTTCATTGAAAACCTTTACTACTGAGTTGAATCACTTTCAAACTTACAACTAACAGTTGACAAATATGATCTTTCACCATATGTTTATATTTCTGAATAAATTGTTTAAGGGAATTCTATTAAAACATATCTTAATATATCTCTGAAACTGAGTTATTTAGCCAGTATGTGTATTTATTTCCTTTTGAATTTGGACCAAGTTTATGTATGTTATTTTTTTTAAAGGAATTGCTTTATTTTCATTTTTTATTTATTTGTTATTTATTTTTGGCTGTGTTGGGTCTTCGTTTCTGTGCGAGGACTTTCTCTAGTTGCGGCAAGCAGGGGCAACTCTTCATCATGGTGCGCCGGCCTCTCACTATCGCGGCCTCTCTTGTTGCGGAGCACAGGCTCCAGACACGCAGGCTCAGTAGTTGTGGCTTACGGACCTAGTTGGTCCGAGGCATGTGGGATCTTCTCAGAACAGGGCTCGAACCCGTGTTCCCTGCATTGGCAGGCAGATTTTCAACTACTGCACCACTAGGGAAGCCCTATGCTGCTTTTACAATTAGCATAATTTTCTTACTCTAAATATTTTCAGCAGTCAACATTCTTGGGTTTTTTAATTATCTTTATCAAGAAGTTAGATTTCTTCTTAGGTAAGACAGTAAGCACTCAATTTTAGAAAGCATTATAGGCTGTGTATGTTTTTGTCCTTGCACTCATATTTACATTGTTATTTGGAATTGAATTTTGAATTTGCATGTGAAAAAGATTGTGTTCAAAGTAATTTTAGTATATGAGAAATTACCTACAAATTGTGTGTAAGCTTTGGAAATACCACTACATTTGAATCAGTTCCTATATAATTAATATCGATTATTTTAAAACATTGTGGGCATTTTTAACTCATTTAATGGGCTTTGAAAAAATAATGTTAAGAGTGGAAATTATTGGAAAACCATATTCTATCAAGTTTTTCTGCCCAGAAAGCAGTAGCATCTAGCCTACCCAATAGTCTCCAATTTTATTGGGATGTAGTTGCTAGGTTGTGATTTAAGTGTTACCTCAAAATTGTAAACAGCCAAATTTTTTTTAATTTGGAAGATTATGACTTGCCGTTTCCATATTTAAATCAAAATTAACAGTCTTCTTTTCCATGCTCACATTTATTTCCTTTTTGTATTAGATGTCTAAGTTACCATTTCTCTCATCAGATTAATTCTATTGTGTAGAGCCCCTGAAACAATTCCACAAAAACTAGATATCATATATATATATATATATATATATCTGACATTGATAGATGTGTATACATATAAACCTAAACACACACACACACACACACACACACACACACACACACACACACACATATATATATGTTATTTTAGGTTATCTGGAATAATGATTAGTCTTTAACGTGATATAAAATTCTTCCTTGAAGTGTTTACTTTTGACCTTTAATTTCTGGAACTGATAATTCTTCTCTTGCTGCGTCTCTCAGTAATAACCACACACTGTACTTTGAAGGGGGCTGGAGGAAAATGATTGGCCAGAATAAGAGTAGGGTTCTGTGGTCTACAAGATTGGAACAAGAAGTTTTTAAGCCAGACAGCCTGAGGTATCAGAATAGAAAGACTTAGCAAAAATGGAGTCAAAACTTTAAGAAGATAGAGAAGATTGAAAAATATCAAAGATGTTCCTGGATTTGTCCTATGCAATATTATGGAAATGTTAATAAAACCAGCCAAGGAAAAGGGTGGCTAGGTATAGGCAAAGAGAAGATTTTGAGCAAATTTTGGATGCTTATTTAGTGAGATAGTTTTTGTGGATGAACTAGATATGTAACAAGTGACATATCTATTGAAATGTATAGCTGTTGAGTGTGGCTGTATTTAACCAACAGAACCTCACTTGTACAGTAGCCTCAATGTTTTTTCCATTTTCAAGATTTAAATGGCACTGGCTAGTGTGGATAAAGATAAACAGTTATGTCTATTGCATAATATAGAGAGAGTAAAGGACAATATATTACTAAGAACATTGATTCTGAGAACAGACAACTATGTCTGAATTCTGTCTTGGCCACACACTCGTTTAACAGATGTGGAAGAAAGAGAGAAAAGTGTGTGTCCAGTGTCCTAGCTAGAAAAATTGGTATTAACAGATGATTTTAGACTCTACTTAAGGCAACAGTAGTTTAATCAGATTTTTATAATTTGTTGTGAAATTAGCAACCATAAGAAACTCAAATTTCAATGTAAAATGATTTACTATGTCTGAATATAAAATAGATTTTTACAAATATATCCATTGTAAAATTTGGCACACATTAAAGATGGAAGAAGAAAACATAAAATACCCAATATCCAACCCAATTTTTATCACTAAATTTTATTTCCTCCACAGATTAATTGAACTTTCAAAAAAGGAAGTTTGTTGGTTAATTGTAGTATGTATATTAATATATTTCAATGTATTTTAATAGTATAGTGATATGCCATCCTTATGGTTGAGGCACTAATGTTATAACCAACATGGGAAAATTATTAACTTAGGACTTGCTTGCGCATGGACTGATGTCAGCATAATTCAACTCCTGCTGACTGCATAAGTGAAAATACTGATTATAACTCTCTCTCTCTCTTTCCCTCTCTCTCTCATACATTGAGCATGAGAGTAGTAGGGATATAAAAATATCAATACCAAATACATGCAGAAAAGTGTTCATAATTTTATATGAAAGTCATTAAATAGCATAATTTTCTTTAGGACAAAGTTATATTACAGAGATTAAGAAATTTTTATTATTGATTATATTTACCAATGGATTATAGATAATCTTTGGAAACAGGTGGTAATCATTTTAATTATGTTAATTATTAACTTGACTATGTACCTTTAAAATTGCACCTATACATTCCTTTTTCTCCTTCCTGAACTATTCTGCATCTTTGATCAGATTGATATAAAAATGCCCAAAATGAATTAGTGCATTAGTTTTTTGTATTCTAATTTTTGTTTCCTTTCCTCACCCTTCTCTTCCTCCTCCAGTTCTTCTACTTTTTACTTCTCCTCCTTCTTCTATTAATCGATGGTTTTCTGGCATATCTGGATATCTCAAAGTTCTATTTAACTTTTCTAAGGCAAAGTAAATTCACCAAACTAGAGAAAAATAATTCATATAACCTGGTGCTCTAATCATGATAGGAGCTCTTTTTTCCTTACATGTGATCTAATGTGTACTTGTCATTGTTTTGCTTTGCTTGTTTTCAACCTACCATATAACCCTAGTGCTCCCATCATAGGCTGTTCTGTGGTTTTGTGATCCCAATAACTATATGAAAATTCTGCACATTTCAGGTTTGTGTCAACATGATTTATAGGTAGAATGCCACTTTTGTTCCAACTTTTAGCATTCTAGCTAAAACATATTTAAAACTTCATAAAGCAGCTTTAAAAAGCATAAAAATGCACAGGTTAAGTAAATCTATTAAGAACACAAGAAAGAATTAATACTTGTATCAGGATGACTTACCGTGCATCATTCTTTTCAACATTTATAATTCAATAATATGAGTTAGGATGAAGACATAACTATCACTATGTCATTATTATAGAATTTGTTACTTTGACCTTGTAAAATTGTTTATGTGTGTACATTTTCATCTTTCCTATCTCTTTTATTAAATTTATGAGATCCTTTAGAATAGAATGTAGCATCTTTATTTTTGTGTGTTTAATGAATACTGGGTTCATATGTGGTGGTTTATAGCATGAACTTTGGCATCAGTTTCACTTGAGCTGAAAATTAAAATATAAATAAGTTTCATCATGGAGTGATATTGACTATAGTAAAAAGTGTTTGTAGTTACATAGGCATTGGCACAATTGCAAAGTGGTTCATTTATTAGAAGTTCGATTTTGGGTATAATGGACTTAACATCTTTGGGTTTCAGATTCCTTACCAAATAATTAGGTTAATTTTACCCATAGAGCATGGATGGATAAGAATAAAATAAGACAAGTAAAGTAACTGGAATTTTGCCTGGTACATGGTAGGTACATTATAAGCCTTTTGGCTTCCTCTAGTACTTTTGAAGCCAAACCATTTTCTATGAGTTTTTAAAGAGTATTGTTTCAGAACTTGACACATCAGATGAGAAAAATGTAAGTAAATAATGCTGTTTAAAGAAAAAATAAAGACTGAAGAATAAACTATTTTCCTTCTTAATACATTTGGCCACAAATAAGGTGCTGCTTATAATAGTACATCACATGACTGAGAGTGTCACATATGTGCTACACTTATTTTAACAAATGCTTTGACAAAATAGACATCTCAGTGAACTGTGTTCTCTTATCTTTTGGTGACATAGTTTAATAATTTGTAAAATGAGGTCAGTAATAACACCAACATAAGATAGCTGGAGATGTGAAAGAGATATTGGAGACAAAGATTTAGAAAAGGATTTTATTTAGAGTAGAAATAAGAATAAATATTAGCTCATGTAGTCCAATATTATTAATCCTTGCCATCAAACTCTTTTTTCATTCCTTATTCTAATGTATAATAGAGCCTTAAAATAAGGTCTTCAAAGAGTGTTTGTAACCCTAGGAGAAAACTATAAATGATACTCATCTCATTTCTTCAGGGAGTTTATGGGGAAAGGAAACTAACAAATAACAATGCTCCCTTAATCTTATAGGTGTGAAAGATACTCATTTAATCAGCAATTGCAGTTGCATAAAAATGTCTGGTCATTTGTCAACCAAAACTAGTGACACCAGACTAAAGAGTTGCCAAAATATTAACTTAGTAGCAAAACCCAAACTTAACTAAACATGTTGTTGTCCTAATAAAATTTCTATATTTGGGACCTATGATACAATTTACCAGAATTTCTAATACACAATCCATGTTCTAAAGTTAGGTAAAAATAGTAATAATTTGTACAGAAAATGATTGAGGCCTACAATATAGGAGACTTGAGGCTGCATCTCTATTCTGCCAGGATTGGGAAATAATTTATAGTGTTCTCATCCATGAAAAAGTTATTAAATAACCTTGTACCAAAAAATGTTAGGAATAACTTTTGTACAATATTTTCAGGTTTACATTGGATATTTTAATTGTAAAATATACATAACAATATAAAATTAAAATGAAGGAAAAGTTAAACGGCACAAAAACCAAAATGTAATCTAATTCAGACCTTACATGATTAATTTCATATTTGATATACTTATATGATATTATGTAGTAAAAATGACCATTTTATTACATGCACTGACTGTAGTTTGCCCTTTGACCTATAAATGCATTGTTCATTCCGGTAGAATTTAATGTACCTATTTGAATTTACTTGAGCTTTTAATACGAGTGTTGAGTAATCAGCTGGAGTAGCACATGTGCTGAATGTTTTATTTGCGGGTAAGCATTTTCAAAGCTTGCTTGAATATACCCCTTACCCTCAATTCCAGGTTGAACGTTATTCTACCTAATTTTCAACACTATCACTTTGAAAGTGGGAGAAATTATATCCTATTTCTTAAACATGATTAAATAATCTTTTGATAATTAAAAATCATATCTTGATATATTAATATGATAATTCACAATTTAAATTATTGCATATCATTCCAGAAAATTTGTAATATGTTTATTTCCTTGTATAAAAACTACTTCAAAATACATAGATATGCACATAGGTTTACAGTATACTTAGAGCCAAAGAAATTGGTTAACTGTGGAAAAAAATGCTTCAGGAAGTTTAATTATAAGATTTTCCATTGAAAACTGAGGACTGCATAGATTTTGTTCTTGCACATGCAACATTTTTGTGTTTATATCATTTGAACTGTATGTATTTCACTGGTTCTTTCTCTCTAAAATTATAAGCTAATATGTCCAAAACATAATCTACTTTTTTAAATCTGATTTTTAATTTATTAAAATTTTTTAAACATCATTATTGGAGTATAATTGCTTTACAATGGTGTGTTAGTTTCTGCTTTATAACAAAGTGAATCAGCTATACCTATACATATATCCCCATATCTCTTCACTCTTGCATCTCCCTGCCTCCCACACTCCTTATCAGACCCCTCTAGGTGGTCACAAAGCACTGAGCTGATCTCCCTGTGCTATGCGGTGCTTATCACCAGCTTTCTGTTTTACATTTGGTAGTGTATATATGTACATGCTACTCTCTTACTTTGTCCCAGCTTACCCTTCCCACGCCCCATGTCCTCAAGTCCATTCTCTAGTAGGTCTGCGTTTTTATTCTTGTCCTGCCCCTAGGTTCTTCATGACCATTTGTTTTTCTTTTTTCTTAAGATACCATATATATGGGTTAGCATAAGGTATTTGCTTTACTCTTTCTGACGTACTTCACTCTGTATGACAGTCTCTAGGTCCATTCACCTCACTACAAATAACTCAATTTCTTTTCTTTTCATTGCTGAGTAATATTCCATTGTGTATATGTGTCACATCTTCTTTATCCATTCATCTGTCAATGGACATTTAGGTTGCTTCCATGTCCTGGCTGCAATGAAAAATATGGTACATGACTCTTTTTGAATTATGGTTTTCTCAGGGTATATGTCCAGTAGTGGTATTGCTGGGTCTTATGGCAGATCTATTTTTAGTTTTCAAAGGAACCTTCATACTATTCTCCATAGTGGTTGTATCAATTTACATTCCCACCAACAGTGCAAGAGGGTTCCCTTTCCTCCACACTCTCTCCAGCATTAATTGTTTGTAGATTTTTTGATGATGGTCATTCTGTCTGGTGTGAGGTGATATCTCATTGTAGTTTTGATTTGAATTTCTCTAATGATTAATGATGTTGAGCTTTCTTTCATGTGTTTGTTAGCAACCTGTATATCTTTTTGGAGAAATATCTATTTAAGTTTTCTGCCCATTTTTGGATTGGGTTGATTGTCTTTTTGATATTGAGTTGCATGAGCTGATTGTAAATTTTAGAGAATAATCCTTTGTCAGTTGCTTCATTTGAAAATATTTTCTCCCATTCTGAGGGGTGTCTTTTCATCTTGTTTATGATTTCCTTTGCTGTACAAAAGCTTTTAAGTTTTATTACATCCCATTTGGTTATTTTTGTTTTATTTCTATTTCTCTAGGAGATGGGTCACAAAGGATCTTGCTGTGATTTATGTCATAGAGTGTTCTGCCTATGTTTTCCTCTAAGAGTTTTATAGTGTCTGACCTTACATTTAGGTCTTTAAACAATTCTGAGTTTATTTTTGTGTATGGTGTCAAGGCATGTTCTAATTTCATTCTTTTACATGTAGCTATCCAGTTATTTCCCTTTTAATAAGACAGCTTCTTATTAAAGAAGCTGTCTTTACTCCATTGTATATTCTTGCCTCCTTTATCAAAAATAAGGGGACCATATGCATGTGGGTTTTTCTCTGGGCTTTCTATCCTGTTCCATTGATCTATATTTCTGTCTTCATGCCAGTACCATACTGTCTTTATTACTGTAGCTTTGTAGTATAGTCTGAAGTCGGGAAGCCTGATTTCTCCAGCTCCGTTTTTCTTTCTCAAGATTGCTTTGGCCATTCGGGGTCTTTTGTGTTTCCACACAAACGGTGCAATTTTTTGTTCTAGTTCTGTGAAAATGCCAGTGGTAATTTGATAAGGATTGCATTGAATCTGTAGATTGTTTTGGGTAGGAGAGTCATTTTCACAATGTTGATTCTTCCAATCCAAGAACATGGTATATCTCTCTGTTTGTATCATTTTTAATTTCATTCATCAGTGTCTTATCGTTTTCTGCATGCAGGTCTTTTGTCTTCTTAGGTAGGTTTATTCTTTTTGTTGCAGTGGTAAATGGAAGTGTTTCCTTAGTTTCACTTTCAGATTTTTTCATCATTAGTGTATAGGAATGCAAGAGATTTCTGTGCATTAATTTTGTATCCTGTTACTTTACCAACTTCATTGATTAGCTCTAGTAGTCTTCTGGAAGCATCTTTAGGATTCTCTATGTATAGTACTATGTCATCTGAAAACAGTGACAGTTTTACTTCTTTTCTGACTTGGATTCCTTTTATTTATTTTTCTACTCTGATTGCTGTGTCTAAAACTTCCAAAACTATGTTGAATAATAGTGGTGAGAGTGGGCAACCTTGTCTTGTTCCTGATCTTAGTGGAAATGGTTTCAATTTTTCACTATTGAGAATGATGTTGGCTGTGGGTTTGTCGTATATGGCCTTTATTATGTTGCGGTAAGTTCCTTCTGTGCCTACATTCTGGAGGGTTTTTATCATAAATGGGTGTTGAATTTTGTAGAAAGCTTTTTCGGCATCTATTGAGATGATCATATGGTATTTCTCCTCAATTTGTTAATACGGTGTATCACATTGATTGATTTGTGTATATTGAAGAATCCTTGCATTTCTTGGGTAAAACCCACTTGATCATGGGGTATGATCATTTTAATGTGCTGTTGGATTCTGTTTGCTAGTATTTTGTTGAGGATTTTGGCATCTATGTTCATCAGTGATATTGACCTGTTGTTTTCTTTCTTTTTGACATTTGTCTGGTTTTGGTATCAGGGTGATTGTGGCCTCGTAGAATGAGTTTGGTGGGGAGTTCCTCCCTCTGCTATATTTTGGAAGAGTTTGAGAAGAGTAGGTGTTAACTTTTCTCTAAATGATTGATAGAATTCGCCTTTTAGCCATCTGGCCCCGGGCTTTTTTGTGTTGGAAGGTTTCTAATGACAGTTTCAATTTCAGTGCTTGTGATTGATCTTTTTATATTTTCTATTTCTTCCTGGTTCAGTCTTGGAAGGTTGTGCTTTCCTAAGAATTTGTCCATTTCTTCCAGGTTGTCCAATTTAGTGGCATATAATTGCTTTTAGTAATCTCTCATGATTCTTTGTATTTCTGCATTGTCAGTTGTTACTTTTCCTTTTTCATTCCTAATATTATTGATTTTCATCCTCTCCCGTTTTTTTTTTTTTTTCTTTTTGCTGAGTCTGGTTAATGGTTTATAAATTTTGTTATCTTCTCAAAGAACCAGCTTTCACTTTTATTGACCTTTGCTATTGTTTCCTTCATTTCTTTTTCATTTATTTCTGATCTGATCTTTATGATTTCTTTCCTTCTGCTAACTTTGGTGTTTTTTTGTTCTTCATTCTCTAATTACTGTAGGTGTAAGGTTAGGTTGTTTATTTGAGATATTTCATGTTTCTTAATGTAAGATTGTATTGCTATAAACTTCCCTTTTAGAACTGTTTTTGTTGCATCCCAGTTTTTGGGTTGTTGTATTTTCATTGTCATTTATTTCTACGTATTTTTGGTTTCCTCTTTGATTTCTTCACTGATCTCTTGGTTATTAAGTAGTGTATTGTTTAGCCTCCATGTGTTTGTAGTTTTTACAGATTTTTTTTCCTCTAATTGATATCTAGTCTCATAGCATTGTGGTTGGAAAAGATACTTGATAGGATTTCAATTCTCTTAAGTTTACCAAGGCTTGATTTGTGACCCAAGATATGATCTATCCTGGAGAATGTTCCATTGGCACTTGAGAAGAAAGTGTTTTCTGTTGTTTTTGGATGGAATGTCCTGTAATTATCAATTAAGTCCATCTTGTTTAATGTATCATTTAAAGCTTGTGTTTCCTTATTTATTTTCATTTTGGATGATCTGTCCCTTTGGTGAAAGTGGGGTGTTAATGTTCCCTGCTATGAATGTGTTATTGTCAATTTTCCCTTTTATGGATGTTAGCATTTTCCTTATGTATTGAGGTGCTCCTATGTTGGGGCATAAGTATTTACAATTGTTATATCTTCTTGGATTGATCCCTTGATCATTATGTAGTGTCCTTCTTTGTCTCTTGTAATAGTCTTTGTTTTAAAGTTTATTTTGTCTGATATGAGAATTGCTACTCCAGCTTTCTTTTGCTTTCCCTTTGCATAGAATATCTTTTTCTATCCCCTCACTTTCAGTCTCTATGTGTCCCTAGGTCTGAAGTTGGTCTCTTGTAGACAGCATATATACAGGTTTTGTTTTGTATCCATTCAGACAGTCTATGTCTTTTGGTTGCAGCATTTAATCCATTTACACTTAAAGTAATTATAGATATGTATGTTCCTATTACCATTTTCTTAATTGTTTTGGGTTTGTTATTGTAGGTCTTTTCCTTCTCTTGTGTTTCCTGCCTAGAGAAGTTCCTTTAGCATTTTTTGTAAAGCTGGTTTGGTGGTGCTGAATTCTCTTAGCTTTTGCTTGCCTGTAAAGATTTTAATTTCTCCATCGAATCTGAATCAGATCCCTGCTGGGTAGAGTAATCTTGGTTGTAGATTTTTCCCTTTCACCACTTTAAGTATGTCCTGGCACTCCTTTCTGGCTTGCAGAGTTTCTTCTGAAAGATCAGTTGTTAACCTTATGGGTGTTCCCTTGTATGTTACTTGTTGTTTTTCCCTTGCTGCTTTTAATATTTTTTCTTTGTATTTAATTTTTGATAGTTTAATTTGTGTCTTGGCATGTTTCTCCTTGGATTTATCCTGGATTGGACTCTCTGCACTTCCTGGACTTGATTAACTATTTCCTTTCCCATATTAGGGAAGTTTTCAACTATAATCTCTTCAAATATTTTCTCAGTCCCTTTCTTTATCTCTCCTTCTTCTGTGACCCCTATAATTCGAATGTTGGTGCATTTAATGTTGTCCCAGAGGTCTCTGAGACAGTCCTCAATTCTTTTCATTCTTTTTCTTTATTCTGCTCTGCAGTAGTTATTTCCACTATTTTATCTTCCAGATCACTTATCTGTCCTTCTGCCTCAGTTATTCTGCTATTGATTCCTTCTAGAGAATTTTTAAGTTCATTTATTGTGTTGTTCATCATTGTTTGTTTGCTCTTTAGTTTTTCTAGGTCCTTGTTAATCATTTCTTGTATTTTCTCAATCCTATTTCAAAGACTTTGGACCATCTTTACTATCCTTTTTTTGAATTCTTTTTCAGGTAGACTGCCTATTTCCTCTTAATTCATTTGGTCTGGTGGGTTTTTACCTTGCTCCTTCATCTGCTGTTTGTTTCTCTGTCTTCTCATTTTGCTTAACTTACTTTGTTTGGGGTCTCCTTTTTGTGGGCTGCATCTTCATAGTTCCCATTGTTTTTGGTGTCTGCCCCCAGTTGCTAAGGTTTGTTCAGTGGGTTGTGTCGGCTTCCTGGTGGAGGGGACTAGTGCCTGTGTTCTGGTCGATGAGGCTGGATCTTGTGTTTCTGGTGGGCAGGTCCACTTCCAGTGGTGTGTTTTGGGGTGTCTGTGACCTTATTATAATTTTAGGCAGCCTCTCTGCTAATGGGTGGGGTTGTGTTCCTATCTTGCTAGTTGTTTGGTTTGGGCGTCAAGCATTGTAGCTTACTCGTGTTGAGTGGAGCTGGGTCTTGGAGCTGAGATGGAGATCTCTGTGAGATTTTTGCCATTTGATATTATGTGTAGCTGAGAGGTCTCTGGTGGACCAATATCCTGAACTCAGCTCTCCCACCTGAGAGGTACAGGCCTGATGCCTGCCCAGAGCACCAAGAACCTGTCATCCACATGGGTCAGAATAAAAGAGAGAAAAAGGAAAGAAAGAAAGAAAAATAAAATAAAATAAAGTTATTAAAATAAAAAAAGAAAAATAATTATTAAAAATAAAAAATAATATAAAAAGAAGGAAAGAAAGAAGGGAGCAGGCAATCCAAAAAAACAAATCCACAAATGAAAACAAGTGCTAAAAACTATACTAAAAACAAATCAACAAAAACAAAACAGACAGACAGAACCCTAGGACAAATGGTAAACACAAAGCTATACAGAAAAAATCACACACAGAAGTCTACACATACACACTCACGAGATTAAAAAAGAAAAAAATATCATTGCTCCCAAAGCCAACTGCCTTAATTTGGGATGATTCGTTGTCTATTCAGGTATTCCACAGATGCAGGGTACATCAAGTTGATTGTGGAGATTTAATTGCTGCTCCTGAGGCTGCTGGAAGAGATTTTCCTTTCTCTTCTTTGTTTGCTCCGCTCCAGGGGGTGCTTTGGATTTGGCCCCGCCTCTGCGTGTAGGTCACCTGAGGGCGTCTGTTCCCACTCAGGCAGGACGGGGTTAAAGGAGGAGCTGATTCGTGGGCTCTGGCTCACTCAGGCTGGGGGGAGGGAGGAGTATGGATGCGGGGTGATCCTGCGGCAGCAGAGGCCGGTGTGACAGTTGCAACAGCCTGAGGCACGCCGTGTGTTCTCCTGGGGAAGTTGTCCCTGCATCACGGGACCCTGGCAGTGGCGGGCTGCACAGGCTCCCGGGAGGGGAGGTGTGGATAGACCTGTGCTTGCACACAGGCTTCTTGGTGGCGGCAGCAGCAGCCTTAGCATCTCATGCCTGTCTCTGGGGTCCACGCTGATAGCTTCAGCTCGCCCCTGTCTCTGGAGCTCATTTAGTCTGCGCTCTTAATTCCCTCTCCTCGTGCACTGCAAAACAAATAGGCAAGAAAAAGTCTCTTGCCTCTTCGGCAGCTCCAGACTTTATCCTGGACTCCCTCCCAGCTAGCTGTGGCACACTAGCCCCTTCAGGCTGTGTTCACTAGGCCAACCCCAGTCCTCTCCCTGGGATCCACCTGAAGCCCAAACCTCAGCTCCCAGCCCCTGGCTGCCCCGGTGGGTGAGCAGACAAGCCTCTGGGGCTGGTGAATGCTGGTCGGCACCAATCCTCTGTGCGGGAATCTCTCCGCTCTGCCCTCTACACCCCCGTTGCTGCGCTCTCCTCCACGGCTCCGAAGCTTTCCCCCTCCACCACCTGCAGTCTCCGCCCGCGAAGGGGCTTCCTACTGTGTGGAAACTTTTCCTCCTTCACAGCTCCCTCCCACTGGTGCAGGTTCCGTCCCTATTCTTTTGTCTCTGTTTTTTCTTTTTTCTTTTGCCCTACCCAGGTACGTGGGGTGTTTCTTGCCTTTTGGGAAGTCTGAGGTCTTCTGCCAGTGTTCTGTAGGTGTTCTGTAGGAGTTGTTCCTCATGTAGATGTATTTCTGATGTATTTGTGGGGAGGAAGGTGACCTCCGCGTCTTACTCTTCCACTGTCTGAAGCTCCTCCCCAAAACAATGTATTTTTTTAACATTGTCTCACTAAGTAAAGTGAGCTAAATGTAAGGAAGTTGCTGCCTGAATGAACTTTTAAAAAATCTTCTATATAAGTTAAATGTATTTTTTGACTCAGGATACTATATTTAATAACACACATTACTGAGAGAGCATTAACTTAGTTGATCCCCAAATATAAACTGTTGTTAGTATAAATTGTGGATCTATAAATGTTAAGCATTGTTATATTTTCACATATTGAAAAACTAAAGCCAAAAATGTTACACATATATTTTATTGATAATTTGACATTAATTTCAATGTGAAGTAATCACCTCTGTATTGTTTTAAATTACCAATGGTGTTTGTTTTGTATTTTCCTACTTCTTTGTTCCTATCACACACATATACATGCCTACACACACACACACACACACACACATACACACAGTCACACATACATTTAGGTGCTTTTTTTTATTTGCCGCTGCCTTCTTATTCTTTGCTTTTCCCTCATTTTGTGCATTTGTTGATATCTACAGAAACAGAAAGACATCAGATCTTCATAGTTTGAACAGTCATTCTTGTTCTTACAAATGCGTTAAGAATCACTTTATCTTGTGTTGTAACTTAGTGTTCTTTCTGCCACCATGTGGTTACATAAAAGCTTATTATAATTTTTATATTATAGTAGAAAAATTTGAAAATATGGAGGAAGATAAAGAAGAAGGAAAAGAGGTAGAATGAAAAGGGGAAAGAGGAGAGGAGGTACATTTTGGACGAAGATAATGTAGTGTGCCTCTAAGTAAAATCCAACTGAAACCCTTTGTTTCACTCCACTGTTGATTACAAAGTAGAAAATAATTATTGAAAACAGAGTTATCATTACACCATCCTGGGCATGTTATACTGTGTCTTCTATACTCAGGTCTTATTCAGTACCCTGTACTGGGGTACTGGAGGTGATAAAGAATAAGCTCTCCACTCCTCTCAAGAAGCTCACTACATATTAGGAGACACCCTGCATGAGTGGGAACCTATCATAGCAAGGTGAGGTGCGTGAGAAGTTCAGGAAGAATACAACAAAGTAAGCAATTTATTCTGTCCAGAATGTTACAAGAAGATTTCCCGTTGTGGGAAGAGGTATTTGAGTTGGAATTTAAAGGATAAAAGGATTTCTTCCAACAGAAATGAGGAGGAAGGGCAAAGTGAACAACTTAAGCAAATATAAGGCATATAAAATTTAAGGCAAAATGAAAACAAACAAACAAAACCTAAATTTCTTGGAGTAGAATGACAGGTGATAAATCCAGTATAGATTATATAAAGATTTCGCTGATATTGGATCAGTTTCCAGGTTTCTTGTTTAATGGTGCCTGTTATATTGAAGGAGTTCAATAATACTGTTGAGTTCAGTTATTTGAATTAAGTTGATCTATCTAAATTTACAGATTATATTTCACATTTTCTGATACTTCTAAAGATCTGTTATGCAAAAATGTTGTTTTATATTTAGAAGTTTATTTATTGTGTTCTTAGGATTTTTTCTATATGTAATTTTAGCAAAGCTTTCTGCTTCTCTGGTTTGCACAGGTCACTGTCACATTTCCAGAGCTCCCCAGTATGTCTTTGAAGGTGTGAACACAATTTTGAACCTGTTGTGGACATTACTTCCTTGTTTGCCACCATGGTTGAACATTTTATTTGCTGCTCTCATCTCTGTTTCAATGTACTGTTCCCAGCATGTCCACAGTACTCAATTTTTAGATCTTTAATTAGCAGCTGAAATGATCTCATAAATAAATGAACACTTATTGAGCACTTACTATGGCCTAGGTATTATGCTACCTGTTTTATATTTGTTAACTCAATAATTATCATAAATCTTTCAATGGCAAAACACAAATGGTCAGAGAAGTAAGTCCTTGGCACCAGATCACATGGCAGTAAGTGATTATATTGAGATCTAATCAAATTTCGTTAGGATCAAGGCATTCTCTCTACACTTTACTGATTCTCCACTAAGAGGGACCTAAAGTTGGAGTTCAAAATACACAGGGAGTGTTAAGATAAAGTCTGTAGAAGATACATATACTCCACTAAATCTTCCAGGATTGCTCATTACAGAAGTAGAAGAGTTTAATTGGACTAATCACTAAAATCTAGTAATAATTCAGAGACAAACTGGAACAAATGACACAAGAATTTATCAGTGACTGGACAATAAAATGAAGCTACTTAGGAGCCCAGTGACTCTTAAACACATTTGAGTTAGCAAGATTATTCTCGTATTATGTAAGATGTTTCACTGTGGTTAGAACAGTGGGAGTCTGATATAGAAAAGGAAGAGAACAAATGAACTTGACATACCGTAATATATTAAAGTATAACTGTTGTCATTAATAAATAATTTTGTAACATCTTCAATCTAATTTTGATTCTATATTGAGAATATGGTTAAAGGAGACATAAAAGAATGAGGTTACCTAGTTCAAAAGAAAGGAAGAAAACTGGAAATATAATAATGGTTTAGGAAATTGATATTCAAAAATAAATGGCAGATGCACAAGGAAAATCTGAGTTGTATATAGTGCTGCTCTGCATAAAATATAGAAAACAATAGTATTCTTGTAATTGCTTTTGAGTATTGATATTTACTTCCATCAGTAATTCACTTGATAAAAATAGTTGTGATGTATTATTGAAATATAGAACACTGAATCCTTTGAAATTCTATTTTACAAATAAAAATAATAAATTATAATTATTACTTTGCTTTCACTGCTTATTTCAATTCCCAAGTTACTAAGAATTAAGGAAAATTTTCTTATTTTGAAACATTTAATGGAAGAATTTGTGCATCTATATGTGTGTGTGTAAAAAAGAGAAAGAATAAATGAAGTTATTTACTCTAAAATCATATCACATATTTTAATAAATTTACTTTCTATCCTAATTGTCAGAAATATGTTACTGAACTTTGACTCTCAATTTGAAACACTATGCCTCACAAATTCATCTTTCCTTTTGTATTAACTATTTTCCCCCTCTGCCCCCAGCAATGTTTTCTGATTCTCTTTAAGAATTTAGTCCCCAGAACGATCAAGACAAACAGAATTCCTGACCCAGATTTGAGAAGCCATGCTTTGTTTTAGCTGAGATGATTCTGTATTGCTGTAGTGAGATTTCAGCTCATTACTTATTGTACTTAGTCAACTCAAATTCGGAATATAAAAGCTTGTCATTCACCAAGGGATTTATTTTTGCCATCTTTAAAAATAACAAATGACTTACATGGGCTTTTATCAAGCTCTATTTTTCCCCCTGAAGATTTGTGTCTTGACTAACAGCATTGCTTCATCACTTATGCTGCCCTTTTGGTCAATAAATAAAATTCAAACCCTATGAAGGTTACCAGTTAAGTTCTCTATTAAGAATAATTGGGGGCTTCCCTCGTGGCGCGGTGGTTGAGAGTCTGCCTGCCAATGTAGGGGACACGGGTTCGTGCCCTTGTCCGGGAAGATCCCACGTGCCGCAAAGTAGCTAGGCCCGTGAGCCATGGCTGCTGAGCCTGCACATCCGGAGCCTGTGCTCCCTAACATGAGAGGCCACAACAGGCCCGCATACTGCAAAAAAAAAAGAATAATGGGAAAAAATATCAGTGCCAATATCAAGGAAATAAATGAAATAAATAGAGTCCACAGAAAAAGATCTTCTTACTTTCTCAGCCACATGCAACCTTCTGACACTATTTTTGAAGTAAAGGATTTGTACCCGCCAGGAGCCAGAAGCCTCCCACTATTATTCTTCCATTCACTACACAGGGCTGCTCTTAAGCTGTCACAGTTTCATACAAAGGAGTGGCTTTCAGTTCTGGACCCAGATGAAATAAATCTGCATATCCACGCAATATGCTCAGGACCCTGGATTCAAAAATTCCTTAAGTGATTCTCATGGGTGGCATAATGTGGGTACCATTAACATATATTTGTTTCTTCTATGCCTCCATGCCGAAACAGAACCACTCTGTCATTATACTCTGAAAATATGACATAAAGTGTGCAGAGGATGGATAGGGATTGTTCTGTGGTGAAGAGGATTGGGGTAGCTTTATATGTTGCTTCTTGAGTCATCCCCACTATGAAAGTGTGGTGAGACAGAACAAGGGGGCAATCCTTTCCGGTACTGTTTTTTGAAGAATACCTCCATACTCCATATTCTTTAAGACATAATTTCTCATAAATTCTCAATTACCAGATGCCACTCTAACAAAGTGATAAAGGTTTACATCACAAGTAATAAAAAGTAATGACATTATGAGCCCCTTGATATGAGCCACTGAGAAGAATGCTACATAATTTCTATGGTATCCTTCACAAAAAATAAATAGCTTCATTCCAATCACATGAAAATATCAGAAAAACACAAATCAGGGACATTCAACAGCATATCTGACTACTTTTCACAAATATCAAGACCATTGAAGACAAGCAAAGACTGATTCATTGTTACATATCCAAGGACACCAAGAAGGTCTATCAACAAAGTACAAGGTGGAATTCTGCATAAGATCATTAAATAGAAGAAGAATCATTAGTGGAAACACTGATGACATTTTATAACGTCTGTAGTTAATTATATTGAACCAATGTTATTTTTATGATCTTGATCATTTTACTAAGTTTATGTAAGGTGCTGATCTCAGGGGAGCTTGGGAAGAAATGTACACAAGAAACTGCTGTACTATGTTTGCAACCTGTCTGTGTCTAAAATTAATTCAAACTAAAAAACTTTTAAAAACAAATAAATAGATAAATTCTCTATTTTCACAAGTAAAGCAATTTTCAAGGGGAGAAAGCAGTCCAAATCAGTACACACAAAACTCAACAGTAAGTATAGTCTACTACTTATCTTCTGATAATGAAATCTACAAGTAGCACATTTTATCAGAAGCAAAGTGGACACTGAAATGGGACAAGAGCATTTCCTGTACCAGGCATACTGATAAACACAAGGTCTTCATCTACTCTGCTTTGCTAGATGATAAAACTGGTTAATAGAAACAAAACACTTAGAACACTGTCTGGCATGTCATAAGCATAAGCATTATATAAGTGGTGGCAATTATTTTAATTGCTAAAGAAAGAATAAAAGTGAAAACAAGCCACTTTACTGCAGTAGTAAAGGCTGTTGTTTTAGATATTCAAAATGAAAAGCAAACTGCTGGAAACCATTTTATACGATAAGAAGAAGCACATTTCAGTTTTGTTGTTAAAATTAATTTTAAATATATTTAATGAGCAATTAATATGCATCAGACAATGTTCTAGGCACCAGGGATGTTAAAAACAAAACAAATCCATTCTGTACTTTCATTGGGAATAACTAAAAATAAGCAATAATTCTCAATATGTCCTATAAAGCGATTCAATACAAAACATACAAACAAGCCATACTTAAATGGATCATGGTAAAAAAAAAAAAAAAGCTACAGTTATTATCCAGAGAACAAAAGGCAGGGAGAAAGTTATCTTCAAAAGAAGCCAAAATGAGGATAGATTCAGAGTTCTCTTATTTAAATTATCTGAAGCATATGGAGAAACTTTTGAGAATTTTGAAGGATGACTGAAGAATTCTCTAGAAAGACATTAATAACAATGATGATAACAGCAGCTATGCTACTTTTATGGATAAAGATGATAATAATACATCAGAAAAGTAATTATTGTAATCTACAGTTGATTACATGTCTTCTTTATGAAGGATATATAATTAAAGCTTCAAAACAATCCTATGAGTTGGATGGATATTAGTTCTATTGTTTGTAGATGAACACTGATTTCAGACAGGTCAATTGCCCATTATTACGCTAATAGTAGGATTCAATGCCAGTATTATTGTAATAATAAACAAGTATCAATTCAGATGGAAAAGCCATAGAACAATATTATCAAATATAAAGGGGTTCATAAGATGCATTGTCCAGCCCATTTACCCTTCCTGGAATGATTACCTGAAAACATACTATTCTGCAAAGGGATGGTAATGTTGGAGAAATTCATATAGGGGAAACTTTTAGAAAAGGATGGAGGAGTTAGGGCTAAAGAACTAGCAATCTTACAGAGGAGTTAAGAGTTCATGGGTCATATTGACTTGATGTAAAAATCTGTTTCTGTTAAATAATGGCTATAGAAACTTGGATAAGTTCTTTAAACTCTGATTCAAGTAACGTGGGGACAATAATAGCCCCCACCCCATATCCTAAAACAATAAAGGAAAAACATCTTTTAACACTCTTAGAACAGGGTCATGTATGTTGTAAGCCTAAGTTAATGTAAGCTTGTAGTATTATTACCAAATCTTGGAAATGGTTAGACAAAGAGGGAAGCCCAGATGAGTTAGGTAAACATTACTACAAAATTTAGATTGTTAATGTAAACTGAAATTATTAAAAGAAACATAACAAAATCATCATTCTAGGGACAGGCTTGAAAAATTCCTTTTAAAGAATTTGTTTACAAAATATATTGTAATTTTTCTCAGATTATTTTCTTCATGTAGTCTTAGTGACTTGTGTAATCATAATTGAATCATTTTATACTGAGGGCTTAAATTTCATAAGAAAAAGAATAAAAAATTTAAATAAATGAACTCAATTGTTTATGAGAGGGATTTTTTAGAGATGATGCAATAACTACTGCTTGAAATGCTAGCAGAAATAATTTAAATATTTAATGTATGATTATGAGAAAGATAGCTAATATTATGTAAAAGTTATTGGCTACTCCTGCAATGCTAGGTGCAACATTCATCCCTAAATGAAAAGGAAGTAATTAAAGTCCATGAAGAAAAACAAAACAAGATTTTGCCAACTTGAGGGAGCCCTGAGAAACAGTCACAAATTCTGTTTCCAGCAGCTGGGGAGCTGCTCAGGGCCTTTTGAGAGAAATCCTTAAAAAATGGTTAACAATTTTAAAATTGTATGTTCAAATAAAAGCTATGTGTAGGAGAGGGTCAGGTAAGTGTACTAAATCTTATAGAAAGATACAGACATAACATATACACATGTTTGCATGCACACACATATACACATATTCTATAACATTTTAGAAAACTATGTATATAACCCCAAATTAAGTGAAAGTGATGTACACATTTGGTATCTTGAGTTAAGAGAGAGGAGATAAATATGTATATTTCTTAAAAGAGAAATATTGTATTTGAAAGTGTCAGACTGAAAATCAGAAATGTTGGATTGAACTAACACATATAAGATTTAAAGAACACATAAAAATATGAGTAGAATAGGAATACAAATGATAAATAACCATTTCAAAGAACATTCTAATTAGTTAATAATCAAAATATAAAAGTTAAAGCAATATACCAGCTTTATATATTTTTAAATATATATGTTTAAAGTAACACTTAGCTCTGAAGAAAGTATGATGAGAGATCATAAAATATAACCCAAACTCTTGTAAATTCAACTTAAAGTTCGACAACAAAGTATATATATATATGTATATATATGTATATATATGTATATATACATATATATGTGTGTGTGTGTGTGTGTATATATATATATATATATATATATATATGTAATAGCCAGAAAGGTGTTTATCTATCTACCCATACATAAATCTGTCGTTCAAAATTTTTTTAAATAGAATCTAAGTGTTAGGGAAGCCTAAATTCTACCAACAGAAAGGTGGTAAATAACATATGACATATCCATATGATGGGCTACTGTGTAGCCATTCGAAATTATGTTTTTCAGTTTTGTGACCTAAGGAACACTTATGATCCCATGTTAAAAGAAAAAATTAATTCACACAATTTGAAATATAGTAATTCTCTCGAGACATTGGCATTTAGTGTAATGTTTACTCTTTCTCTGTATTATTTTCTATATCCTTCAGGTTTTCAAAAATGATTATACATCACTTTTGTAATCAGAAAATAATAAACGTTTTAATAATATAAAACTTTAGTTTTTTCCAGAAAAAAAAATATGGAAGCCCATGTTAGAAACCTATTTTGTTCTGTTTGAGACCACCAGTTCCCTATAGGTATCAAAATATTTATTTTACAACTTTCATACTTGTTCACAATTCTTTTTTAATGGATAAAAAATGAAAGATTTGCTCCTTCTATGAAGATAGATAATTATTTGCGGGTGAACGAATAGATTGTGTCAACCAAGTACCAAAACATAACAAAACAAAGTAAAATGTCTTTGAGAAATGCAAAGGAAAATGAAGTAAATTATTTCCTTTGCATGAATTAATCTAACTACCAATTTTTGTACTGTATTTTTCACTATTATAACCGTTTACTTTTCCTCAACTTTTTATGACAATTTATAAAATATATTGCAAAGGTTATAACATTTTACGGTGAACATCTTCATATCAACCAAATAGATTCTACCATTAATATTTTATTATACTGGATTTATTAAATCTACCTAAATGTCTACTCTTCATCCATTAAACAATCTTGTTTTGGATAGATAGCAAGGTAAATTGCAGACATCAGTACAGTTTTCCTGTATATTTTAGCATGTAAATCATTGACTAGAACTCAATATTTGTTTACAGATTTTTAGTGTTGTTTGGCCTTTAAATTTAAATAAAATGTTTCAATTGTCACTTTAATTTTTCCCTTTTATTTAACTTTTTATTTTGAAGTAATTTTATGCTTATAAAAAGTTACAAAAATAATACATATAATTCACATAAACCTTTCCCCAGCTCTCCCAAGGATTAACATCTTACTTAACCACAGTAAAGTTATCAATACTAGCAAAAGAGCATTGATAAAATACCATAAATAATCTATATACTGCATTAAAATTGCACCAATTTCCAACTAATGTCCCTTTTTAATTTAGGCTCCAATTCAGGATCACACATTGTATTTAGTCATGTGTCTGTTTTCTTACATAACCTTGACACTCCGGAAGTGCACTAGTCAGTTATTTTGTAAAATATTCTTCAATTTGGTTTTGCCTGATGTTTCCTCATGATTAAATTCATATTTTCCTGCAAGAACAGCACAAACCTGCCTTTATAGGTGCAGCATATCTGGAGTGATATGATAGATTTCCATGGAGAAACTTGACACACACCAACTTTACTAAGTGGTCTTATCTTTTGGAAGGAGAATTCAGAAGAGGATATGTGGAACTAACATCTTAACTATACTTCCTGAAATTATAATTGTTTAGGTGGTTTTATCTCCAGGCTTCCGTTTGACTTTTTTTTTTTAACATGTGACTGACAGTTTAATTTGCCATCACATACACTCAACATTACTCTAACTTTGTAGTTCTGCTTCTAGAAGCTTATTTTAGGAATTGTATAGAAACCATATTTTGAACTTAATGACTCAACTTTCCAGTACATATACCTATATTTTGTAAGCTCCTGAAGACATATGGTATACATGCTTTATACATTTTTTAACTCTCCTTGAAAATAATTTGTACACAGTGTGTACTGAATGAATGATTCTGAACGCTGAATGGCTACCTGACTAACACGTTAAAAGTAGAAATACCAGCTTTAGAATCTGGTGAAAATATTTTGTTTTTCTAAAGAGCCCTCTAAAATATCTCTATAGGCTTCCAAAGCAAGGAACAAGGACTGTATAAGCTGTCATCTGAATTCTTTTTCTTATGTAATTTAGAAAACAAATGGACTTGTGTTCTAATTACACTTTTATATGGCTACTTACATTTTTTATACCACTGTTTTTTCCTAAAATGCATTATTCAAAAAAGTTCTTAAACAGTTATCATAGAAAGAGGGAATAGAAATAAAATCAACCTAGTCAAATCAGCAAGATACAGTATTTTTGTGTCTTTATATCATCACGCTTATTTTATTTTTATTTTTTTAACATCTTTATTGGAGTATAATTGCTTTACAATGGTGTGTTAGTTTCTGCTTTAAAACAAAGTGAATCAGTTATACGTATACATATGTTCCCATATCTCTTCCCTCTTGCGTCTCCCTTCCTCCCACCCTTCCTATCCCACCCCTTTAGGTGGTCACAAAGCACCGAGCTGATCTCCCTGTGCTATATGGCTGCTTCCCACTAGCTATCTATTTTATGTTTGGTAGTGTATATATGTCCATGCCACTCTCTCACTTTGTCACAGCTTACCCTTCCCCCTCCTCATATCCTCAAGTCCATTCTCTAGTAGGTCTGTGTCTTTATTCCCATCTTACCCCTAGGTTCTTCATGACATTCTTTTTTTCCTTAGGTTCCATATATATATATGTGTTAGCATACAGTATTTGTCTTTCTCTTCCTGACTTACTTCACTCTGTATGACAGACTCTAGGTCCATCCACCTCACTACAAATAACTCAATTTCATTTCTTTTTATGGCTGAGTAATATTCCATTGTATATATGTGCCTCATCTTCTTTATCCATTCATCTCTTGATGGACACTTAGGTTGCTTCCATCTCCTGGCTATTGTAAATAGAGCTGCAATGAACATTGTGGTACATGACTCTTTTTGAATTATGGTTTTCTCAGGGTATATTCCCAGTAGTGGGATTGCTGGATTGTATGGTAGTTCTATTTGTAGTTTTTTAAGGAACCTCCATACTGTTCTCCATAGTGGCTGTATCAATTTACATTCCCACCAGCAGTGCAAGAGTGTTCCCTTTTCTCCACACCCTCCCCAGCATTTATTGTTTCTAGATTTTTTGATGATGACCATTCTGACCGGTGTTATAACACTTATTTTAGTTCAACATCTGTTGAATGACATCTCAGGCTATATTTTGGGATGTGTGACAATTTTTTTCATGAATTCTTTACTCACAACTCAGAATGTTTCCATTAATTGTGATCTGTAAAGGAAACATTTAACTCAGGGCAGATGCTGAGCAGCATGAGTATGGAACTATGGCAGGTACAAAATGGCACATGAAATTCACAAGTAGGCATGGATGGCCAGATGGTATTGGCATCTGAGAGATTTATTACACCAACTTGGCAATAAAACATGTGTAATCACTAATTTAATTAACATAATTTGTTCATGTTAAACAAATTTCCTCTCCAAATATCAGGTGCAACATATTTTATACATAGTTTCATCTCCCTGTTGAGAGAACCAAATACAGAAAATTGAATCCCTCCTTTCCAACAAGAGTTGATTTAGGGAAAGTCCTGCTTATATAAGAAACCTGAAGTTAAATAGATGCATAATTCTCAAGATATTGCAGGCCAGTGAAAGCAGAGAGTAGGTAAATCTAGATATCATTTTGCTTGATTTGTCTAAATTATTACCTTGGTCTCACAGTTGATCTTGTTTACATACAACCTCTGTTTTCAAATATCACCCTAGCAAAAATGTTTGAAATTCCATATGAGGAAATGTAAACTTGGTTTTAGGTTACCAGAAGATTCTTTATGCTGCTCACTAAATCTTTTCTTAGGAAACCAATGTATATATATATATAACAATTCTCCAAACTGAATGAATAAGTAAGAATCTTCCTGGAATACCTTTTCTTGCTTTTGATTCCTAGCTAGCTACCACTGTTTCATTAAGTATCACTTCAGATGTTATAATGTACATGAAAACCTCCTAATTTCCTCCACCATGGTTGTGTGCTCTTTTCTCAGAGTTCCCTGGCAAGTGAATAATATCTCTGTTATAGGTCTCCTCTCAATCTTTCAAAAGGGCACAGTAGAGCTAATATAGTGTTTAGTGTCAGGTGTAACTGGTTTCTAAGGTGTGCAACTATAGAAAGCTATTTTGTTCTTTTGTTTCCTTATTTCATTCCTTAATTGGTAAAATAAGGATAATAATACCAACTCCATAAGAAGTTAAATTTTTAAAATTATGTTAGATAATATACATAAAGATCTAGTAAAACGTATAGAACACCATACATAGTATTTGTTGTTGTTATTGCTGTCTTGTTACACATCAACACTAGATTCTAAGCATTTTTGATGGCAGAGACTGTAAATTCATCTTCATATCACTGAACATGCTACACCCTATTTGAAACACACAATATGCACATACACATACTTGTGAGTAGGTGTGTGTGTGTGAGAGAGAGACAGTGTGTGTGTTTAGATTGAGCAAAAAAAAAATAAAAAAACAGAAAACAAGTAATTTCAGGTGACATATGAAAGACACTCTTATAGTTCATGTTCTGAAGCTTCTTTTCAAACCAGCATTTGTCAAATAGCAGAATTTAAGAGCAAGATCATGGCCACAGAACATGTTACCAAATATCATATATTCTACATTGATCTGGGGAGTTAGAAATAAAGACTAAACTTAGGTTTATCTTTATAATTTCCTAAGGCAAACATAAAAAAAGATCTTGATCAGGAATCAGGCAGCCATTGACAGGAAAATGAGTACATGTGATTATCTATATGAATTATAATTGGACCATTTTAAAAATAGACTTTGTATGAATTATAATTTGACCGTTTTAAAAATAGACTTTTATTTCATTTGAGTTTTTTGTGATGTCAAATAAGATTGTAGTTAATTGTATTATACAACTGCCATCCAACTATAAAACCATAAAAGCATGGTTTGTGTGGTCCAGATAGCCTGTCACAGACCAATGCACTTCAGTTTTCGGTAATAACGGAATGCTAAGGTGATTTTGCAGTGGTGAAAAAGATGAAATAAATCATTCATTATCACTGATTCTAGTTACTATATGCCGTATTTTTTCGCCAAGTATCTAACTAAAAAATGTAAATGTTTAAGCTACAATTAAGGTCTTTTGTACGACATTTGGATGTTCTGAAATACCTGCACTGCTTTCAGTTTTTATCCCAAAGAGTCTCAACTTTCAAAAATAGATTTTATGTTTCTTTATACAGATAAAATATTTATGTGTGAAATTTGAATTTTGATGGCTGTAAATGGAGAGTATTTCAGGAAGATGGGATGTTTTATTTTATTTCTAATAAGATGTATATCTTTATCTGGAAAATTCTCATGGCATGTAAAAAACCCAAGTTATATAAAATGAATAAATCGCAATATAAAATAATTAATTATACTATAACCACAAAATGAAAAAATACGCCAAAATGCCAAAATCTATTAATTGCATACACAGTTCTAGACTCTGTTCTGAGCACCTCACATGCAAAATTTTGTTTAATCTTCAAAAAGAAACCTATGATATAAATATTATTATCACCATTTTTCAGAGGAGAAATACAAGTCATGGAGTGGCTAAATAACTTACCCAATGTCACGCAGCTGGATCCAAGATTAAAATCCAATTTTGACTACAAAGTCCATTTGCTCTGCCATTGCAATACAGGGTCTAGAAAAAGAAAATCAGGAGAGTCTACCAAAATGTTAAAGAGTTACCTTTCAGCCGATGTTCATGTGTAAAATAATTTAGCAAAATTTCTACACTGGGCATGAATTACTATCATCATAAAAATAAACTTTATTGTAATAACACCATTCATGCAATTTAAAAATTAAGTACACTGTCAGAATGACCAATAGAACCTATCTTCATAAATTGCTTCTAACAGATGAGATGGGAAGCTATGGAGATTTAAAGACACATTAAATTAAAGTAGAATGCTTTATTGTCATAGCTATACTGATTTGTGTTCTGATTCTAAATGGTTAAAGGTAACTCATGACTGCAAAATTTATTCTGTTCTTTTGATTTTATGTCTAAAACAAGGCTGATAATATCTGATCAACAAAATGAACAAAAGAGGTTAAACAATATCCAGTGAATTCTTTTGTGCTCATATGAATGTGCATCACACTGTCAATACATATTATAATTGTATACTTGCTCTCTGTCAGCTTAAATTCACTGCATGCCTCCAGGAGACACCAATCAGTTCATACTAGTCAGTAACTACTATTATTATGTCTGATGAAATCACTGAGAAACTGCTTTAATACAGACAGGGCACAGGAAAACAGTGTCTGAGGTAGTGTTGAAATGTGCCCAAGCTAATCAGGACAGTTTCTCAGAGGAGGTAGCATCTAAACCTAAATTTGAGGGAGAGTTTACCAGATGAACACTCAAGTAAAGAACTTCCAGGCATAAATAAATATAAATGTGAAGAGTTGAGAAACAAGAAAGCATATGTTGTTCAAAAAAATACAATTACTATTCAAGGGTAAAGAGTGATGGAGCAAGTAGAGATGAGTCTGGATTAGTAGTCACAAAGCAGATGAAGAATCCTGTTGTATGTCATGCAGAGAAATTTAAAACCTGTTCTGAAGACTATAGGGTGTAAGTGAAGGATATTGATGAGGGCAGTGAAAAATAAGATACATAAGGAAAAGAAACCACTCTTGTGCACACTGAGGACTCTAAGGGAGCAGGTTGGTCTAGATATGAGGAAATTATTACGCTTATCCAAAGAAAGTAGTGGATTATTTGGACTTAGCCAATGTCAATAGTGATGAGCAAGAGAGAGCAGGATTTTTTTTTTTGGTATCATTCTAAAGCTATAATTGCAGTATTTAGAGATTCAAAGTGAATGGAAAGTGAGTTGGGAAAATCTGGTAGGATTTCATTGTTTAATGAATATTGATGAGTAAATACAACATAACTAGATGAATCCAAATATTTTTAGTAGGGAATAAGGAAGATATTTACATAAATAAGAAATAAAATGAGTAGGTGTGGGGATAAAATAATAAGCTCAGTGTTGGATCTTTTAAGCTAGAGGGATTCTTGGAATATTCAGGTAGAGACTGCTGGCAGATATTTGGATTTAGAGATCTGAAGGCAGGTTTGAGTTAGAGATGTAGGTTGAGAGTCATTTCTGCAAAAATGAGAGTACAAATGTTGGAGCCAAATAAAAACATGCCACAAAAATTACGTAAAGTGGGAGGAAATATGGGATGAAGACAAAAAGCCTTTTATGAAATGGACAAAGAGAATCTGGCAGAAAAAGTCAGAAACAGCTGATAGACAAAAAGTTTATTAGCCTGTTTTATTTATTTATTTAATTTATTTCATAACATTGCTGTATTTTTTGAAGTTCCAGGTCATTTGTTTTACAGAATGTCCCTCAATTAGGCTTGCTTGATTATTTCCTCATAATTAGATTCAGGTTCTTAATTTTGTTTTTACAGGAATATCTTATAGGTGATATTTTGTTATTTTCAGGGTATCACACCCTGAGGCATGTGATGTCAATTTGTTTCATTGTTGGTGATGTTAAATTTCATCACTTAATTAAAGTGGTGTCTGCTTGATTGTTATATCATAAAGATATAAAATTTCCCTTTGTAATTAATGATCAACCTGTGAAGTGATAACTTGAAGGTATGTAAATATCTGGTCAGTAATCTCCAGTTCAATATTTAGCTTCAATTTATGATTCTTTCATCAACCAATTTTTACTATAGATTTTGTTAAATGGTGATTTTACAAATTATATTATTCCTTCCATATTTATTAGTTCATATTTCCTGTGAGAGAAATTTGAGCAGGATTTAAGCTAACTGGCAAGCAAACTTAGTATTGTCAACATTGTGGAAAATATATAACCATTAAAAATTTTTGCCATAACACTCAGTCGTACTGTATATAAATTTCAAAATACAATCCATCCTTATTTTAGAAAGAGCATTGCTTCTAAGTTTAAACTTAAGACATACAATTTCTTCTCTAGCACTACTTTAGTCAACACTTGATTAAACTATACACATATAAAGGAAGATAAAACAAACATGATTTTTGAAACATAGGAAATACCTACTTTCCAGAGATGGTGTAAGAATTAATTCATTTACTTTAGTGAAGAGTGTTAAAAATGAGGTATGACACAAGTGCTAAGAACTATTTCTATCATTTTTAGGCTGAAGACCAAAATTGGAAAGAATCTATCTTCTCCTACATACTTTCCTAGCCAATCAAAATATTTTTCCTACCTCCATGGTAACAATCTCAAGGACCGAGTGGAATCAAATAATCAAAATATGATAACTTCACTGGACTAACAATACATTGAAAAAAACTCCTGTCGCCTATAACAACAAATGATTTTGTTATAGCTCATCAGTTACAAAAGACTGCATGAGACTGCCTAGAGGACTTCCAGAAAGAACTTTAAATTCATAAGATTAGACTAAATTAAACAACTTGAAGATGTAATTGGAGTCATATGAAGAAAAATTAAGCATAGTAACAGCAGATATATTCTTTTGTTGCTGCTGTGCAGAGTTATATCTGGATAACATTTTTCTTTTCCCCCATATGTTAGGATACAACTTTTCTTGAACAAGTTGACCTATGCAAATATTTTCAAGAATAATTATAGTCTGTAAAAGTTTAAATGGAAAGATAATTTCAAAGTTAGCTTATTCTCAGAGCCATGGTGCTAATTCTGTCTCTTACTTCTCTTCACCTAAATTATATTAGAATCTTACTTCAAATTCCAGTTTTTCTTTTTTTTCTCTATTTACACCACTTGCAGGCTAATATTTTTGGAGCTATAAATCTCTCTGATCACTCTTTGCAACTCAAAAAAAAGCCTAATTGCTAAATGGTCTATAATCTGACCACATTTTATCTTTTACTTCAGTTAGTTTCAATTCATTTCAATGCATTTTATTAGAATCATTACTGCAACTATATATTTTGCCAGTGTGTTAGATCTTGATCTAAGAGAACTCTCCAGTAAAAGTTGTGTATGTTTAAATGAGGATTACAATACATGATGAACATATACATGTAATTATGTCACATGGGTTACAAGGAGATGAAATACTTATTTCCTTTGTGGAGACAAGTAATAAGTCAGATAGGAGGCTACTTATGAGTTGTGTGCTAAAAAATTAAAATATTTTTATCAAGCAAATGCAAAAGGAGGCAGGGACTGAAAATGGCCCTTAGCTGAAAAGCTGAAGGTATATGTGGTGGACTGGGAAAGGTGGCAAATTATGATAGTAGGTTAAATAGAATAGAATTTTGTTAAAGGTTTGGTTGACTACTGTCTTAGCAAGTTCAAACTGCTATTACAAAGTATCATGGACTGGGTGACTTATAAATAGAAATTTATTTCTTGCACTTATGGGACTATGTGCCAGCTTGATTGAGTTCTGGTGTGGACCCTCTTTGGGGTTGCAAAGTGCTTGCTATCCTCACTTCATGAAAAGAGAGCAAGAGAACCATCTGGGGTCCCCTTTATAATGACACTAACCCCATTCATGGGGGCTCTACCCTAGTGATCTAATTATCTTCCCAAAGTCCCACCTCCTAATACCATTCATATTGGGGATTCGAATTTCAACATATGAATTTGGAGGAGGGACACAAACATTCAGTCCATAACAACTACAATAGATATGTTCCATTGTAAGTGTTTGTGAAGTTGAGGAAGAAACAATGAAGTTGAGGAAGAAACAATGTAGGATGTTAGAAAAATAGGCAGTTCTAGAGTTATGATAGATTTTTCTTTTAGAGAATACTTTTCGATAATTCTCAGACCATGTCCAAACCTGAGTGCTTTCAAATACTCAAGTATAGAAGCATGTGCATGTGTGTGCATTACCGTATGAGTGTTGTTTGCATGGGTCAGGTGGTGAGTTTTGTTTAGGATTTGTGAAATTTGAGAAGTGTGAGTTTATCTAAAGAAAGTTGTATCTGGACTCTGAGATTTCTACTTAAATTTTCTAATACAAACTCCAGTTTATTATTAGACAAAGATGATGCATTTTTGAAACTTGATCCTTGCCTATTTTTTTAACACATGTGCTGCAAGATATTTAGAGGGAGGGGATAATGTTAGACTCATCTGTGGCCTAGCAGAATAACTGAGACATGGTAGACTGTTAATTAGTGTTTTCAAAAGAATGGCTGGGGAAAAAATAAAACACATATAAGTGTGAATATTTCTTGTAATGACAATTATTGCTTGTGATTTCCACCATCCTTTTGTCAGCACCCCACATGTGTTCTGGGAGAGATATCTTCTCCATATTGGATGAAATCTATTGTCACTGTCAGTCAGGGCACTGCACTCTTATGGACAATATAATCCCCTCCAAAGTTGTCCCTATTGACAATGCCAGAACTCCAAAATATGTCACCTTGCATGGCAATGGTAGATATGATTAAGGATCTGGTGATGGGAAAATTATCCTGAAATATTTGAATGGGCCAATGTAGTCACACAAGAACTTAGAAACAGGTAGGAGGGTCAGAATCAGAAAAGGTGATATCATGATGGAAGCATAGGTTGCGAAGACATGCTTCGAAGGTAGAGGTGGGGTCCATAAGCCAATGAATGCAGGTAGCCTCTAGAAGCTAGAAAAGGCAAGGAAACAGTTCTCTCCTGGAGTCTACAGAAGGAATGCAGCCTTGTTGTCACCTTGATTATAACTCTGTAAGCTTCATTTCAAACTTCTGACCTCCAGAAGGTAATAAATTTGTCTTGTTTTAAGCCACTAGGTTTATGGTAATTTGTTACAGAAGCAATAAGCAACAAATATAGCCCTTTGCCAGTTAATCAGTAGACCCACGGACCAAGCTAAAGCAAAAGGACACTTACTCCTTGAATAATTAACTTGGTCGCTCAAGGATGACAATAATTGAATCTGTGATAATACTCTGAAGAACGTATGTTACTTCTAGAGACATTACCAGCACTTTCCTATTTCCTGTTATCTTAATTTGGGTTTCTCCAAAAGCAGAGCTGAAATGAGAATTTGAATGAATTCATATAGCACGGATGAAGAAGCAAGATTAATCTCTGTCTCTGAATTAGGCATAGGAGTGGATGCTAGAGAAGTATGGAGAATACCTTAGACACTGGTGTGTCTGAAGACTGGGATATTCATCCTCTGCAATTACTCCCTATTGGCTGAGGGCTGCACCAGAGGCCATTCATTTCCCTGCCCACTTAGACTACACCTGCAGACAGAGCAGACTCCCAAGACTTTAGAGAAAGCCCTGAGACAGAAAAAGTGAAGACACTTGTGGAGTACTAGCTTCAGGCAGGACACTGTCATCACACAAAACTGTGACACAAATCACAGATTAGCCCAGGGGATGTAATGTGGGCCACCCAAAGCATCCAAGCTCCTGTCATCTATAAACCTGGTTCTTGAGCTCTGTGTTCTTTCTGTGAACTGCCCCAATTCTCTTTTTGCTTAGGCAAGTTACAATCCGGTTTTTGGAGTTTGCAAACAAAAAGCCTAGGTGATATGTATTTCCTAAGTGATTCTTCCATGGTTCAGTCCATTCTTTTTCTAAATTATTTCAGTCTTAATCATGCTAAGGATCATTTATCTAAGAATTGTAACCATTATTTCTTGCATAGTTAGCATGAATTTTCAATGCATTCCCCTCTGTTTATTTGATTCACATGTATGAACCTTACATATGGGGAAGATGTCAAAAACAATTTAAAATATGTTTAAAATACAGAGTCATAAATGAATATGACATTGCTTTGTAAAATTTCTGTCATGTATCATACTGAATATTAAAAAGAATCACACTGTATTCTCAATGCCAGATTGTGATAATATATAAACTCTGAAGACGTTAGAGAATGCACAGTTTTATAGTAATTTCTATTGCATAGATTCTTTTAATTTTGTTCTACTTAAACTCTTATTGACACTAATGAAAAAGAACATTAAGCTTTCAACTATATGAACCATTTTGTGAAGTTACAAAAACCTGATTTGTGGAAATCCTGCAGTCAATTCTCAACGCTCTCCCTCTCCCAGCCTAGTGCAGTATTGCTCTGCCACACCCCGGTATAGACAATGACAATTAAGCTGTCCTGGGCTGGCTGTGCAGTCTGATGCTAGGAGTGGAAACTGTCAGATCGAATGATACTTTCCCACAGTGTGCCTGTCCTGGCATCACACACATGCTGTGCACCACTTTTCTTCTGCTTCTCACTGCTCACGGTTCAGATAATTCCACCTCAGAAAATCCTTTCTCTAAAGTACTGAATACTAATTAACCCTCCTTCTCCTCTCTTTGTCTCCTTCAATTCTTGCCTAATAAGCTATGGGAAACCTCCCTTCTCTTTCCTTCACATTTTCCTGGGTTTCATCATCTACCTTCACCACGTTTCTTTCTCTTCTCTTCTCTTCCTTCCTACTTCTTTACTTTCCTCTTTCCTTTCGTTATCTTTTTATAGTTACTCTTTGTTTTCACATTCTCTATTTGTCCATCTTTTCCTTTCTCCTTTCTCTCTTTATTAATTTTCCAGCTGAATAACTATCTCTATTGAAACTCTTAATCATGAGAGAAATATTAGTGATAAATTTCTTCAAGAAAAACCAAGCCATAAATTTATAAATTATTCCATAAACAGGTACTTCCATTAAGCTCTAAAGACTATTAAATTGTTCACCTCTTACCCTCCCCCTACCAAGCCCACATCCAAATAAAAATATTTTCTGAGTTTTCCATTGATGAGCTGGAAGTGTTTTTGGAAGGTGTTCAATCCCTCATTTTCAAAAGCAGTAACATATTATAATTTAAATGAACTTAATTAATGAAATTATATGAAGCTTGCATATATTATTCTCTTTGCAATATGGATCCCTCCATATTGCTATTGTCTACAGATTTTGGTCACTATGCCTCATTCCTTGATTTTTTTTTCTTCTAATTCAGTGTCTCATTCTCTAATGTTACTCCTGTCATTATTCTTGGTAATTCTTGGTGATTGCATTACTCACATAGATGATTCCTCAATTACCCTGGCCATTCACTAACTTGAAGTCTTCCTCCTATGACTTTGTGCTCTACTTTACACCCCCTAATTTCCACATTTATATCTGAGTCTTTGACATCCATAGTAACTGGAATCTCTTCATAATTTAATATTTAAGCATTAGCATCTTAATCCAACACCTCAAATATTTCCAGTTTGATATTTCCAGAATCCTAAATTCTATAATTATTTTACTCACCAGCACCTACAGTATATGGATCCTATCTCATTTTCTATGTCACTCAGCTTATGATGTCCTCAATTCCTTTTACATCCAGCTTAAAAGATTTCATGGCTTATTATTAAATTCAGTAATTTTTATGTATGCTCCAACTCCTTTTGTACTTTTCTCCCTTCATTTACCTCACCTGGGGAAAAAAAAATTGCTCAGGTTAAATTTAGGTCTTTGTCTACTCTGTGCCAGTAGAAGCAGAGTTGGAGTTTGCTGGGGAGAAATCACAAACATGATAACTGACCCCATTTAACATTTATGATGTCAAATTACAAGCTCACCCTAGTGTGAGTCTACTGCATGCTCTTAGTCCATGTATTGACTCATTTATCTCAGAAGTTTATACTTTTTTCTCTCTTCAACGTTGTCTCAGGGGTAACACACTCAATAGTAATGCTGTTTTCTATTTTACTGAGAAAAGGGAACCATTCAGAAGAGCATGTCCACGTGATCCCATTAATTCTATCTACTAACCCACTTTCATCTGTATCCATAAGTTTTCCCTCTCTCCTGTACCATGAAAGACTATATTCATTTCCTCAAACCACACTCTTCATTTGAGCATCATGTGGCCTAAATAGTGAGTGTCCTTTGTCTCATTACGTGACAGTAGAATCAAGTCTAGCCTCTGATGGAGATCTTCCAATAATTTCCCATCTCAATCAAAATAAAGACAAAATACCCCAATATTCCCAAGGGGTGCTGACCAGATCTGGTCCCCAGCTAGCAGTTTATATTTGTCTACCTGTAGTTACATTGGTTTTTTTTGCTATTCTTCTTCAGACTCACCAAACACGCTCCAAATTCCAGGCATATGTACTTGTTCTTCTCTCCAGTATATGGTTTCCTCCCTTGTACATTTACCATCTTTTCTCAAATCTTTATAAAGATGCTCTTTTTCTGATTAACCCTAAAACATTAAGTCCACCATCCAATTCACTCTTACTTTGCTTTACTTTTCTATAAAGTATAAACATTTAAGATTTTAATTTATTTATTGTTTTTCCCCTCCCCCCTACTGCCATTACACATAACATACTAGAATGTAAGCTATGCAAGGGCTGGTGTCTGCCTAATGCATTAACTACCATATCTCCAATGCCTAGAACCATACTAAGATTTTAATAAAAGTGTTTTGAATGACTGAATAAATGAATGGATAAGTGAGTTGTTATAAAACCTAAGTGAAGTTCCTCAATATGTTTTACTAGATTAGTTATTTCAAATTACTAAAGGTGCTTAATTTAAATGCATACTTCTGTGCATAATCTTAATTAAATCTTAATCACCATAGTTGAGATTCGATGATTTGTTACTTTTAAAAAAAATTTATAGTTGTGGAAGATTTATAGTCAATTAAGCTTTAGGAAGTACTGGTCTACAGGATTAAATCCAATTCTCATAGCCTAATAAACTGTTCCTCCTGATCTAACCCTTGTTAACCCTTTTGCCAGCCTTATCTCCAGTGACTTACCCTTATATGCTATGTTCTCCAAGCACTCTGATCTGCTAGGTTGAAAATCCAACTAACTTTATTATTTGTGATGCCTTTCATCCACCTTTCTTACCTGCACAGGCCCTAGTGTGTACTTGACTCTTCCCCAATGATACTGCAGAGAAAATAATGTAAATAGGGAAGATTTTATGTATCATGTGTGATATCATTTGAGAATCAGTATGAAGGGGGCCATGCAGGGATGTTTGAGTGGGATTAAGCATTTGTATAAAGACTGTGTATGCTACAAGTCAATCAGATTGCACCATTAAGCTGTGAGCACTTGTGTCAGCAGTCACACTGTGAGATTTAAATAAGTCAGATTTTTAGATATAAATATTTATCTTTGATCATTTTAAAGAATAAAATAAATTTTTGAAAGGATTTATGGTGGTTTAGAACATCAGTGGGAGTGGTGAAGAACCAGGCTTGGGAAATTAGACAGTTGTAGAACATGGCTGGGAAGGTAACCTTCCAGCACAAATCAGCCCAGGGAGAGCCATCTGGTGAGAACCACCATTGCCACTGCTGGATACCACATACCATAGCTTTTACTCTAGATGCTGCCAGTACTTGAGAGCACCATTTGCAAGGAACTCTTGATAACTTAATAGTAATACCACTTCCACAGCTACCACTACAATGAATTGTCCACCATCCTTATTCTTGTGTCATTAGCTATTGAATAAACATGCTAGGTCACAGTGTCTTATTGGCTCAGTCATGTCATGTGCTTGCACCAAACATGAAGATTTGGCTGAAGGAGCTACTATCATGAGAGATGAAGTCTGTTTCCCCAAAAGATTCATACAGTGGGGAAATTTCCAAATAAGTTATTTTGATGTTGAGTGGCCAATCATATGACAAGTGTCCAATTCCAATACAATTAAGAAAATTGTTTCCAATCACAATTTTCTTCCAATGATCGAAGTGTGGCAGATATGCCAGTATCTCGCTATGAGAAAGGTAAGACCTCACTGACTCCTCTCTGAGCTTTATTAAGAAGGTAGCTCCTTAGTTTTGGTGAACCTTTAGCATAAACAACATGAACAGTATTCTATAACATAGTTGTCTGCCAGCATGTGCATTTGCCCTTACTGTCCCCTCTATCTTCCACTCTTCTTGGAATATACCTGGCATTGACTTCTCATTCCTTCTAATACCACTTTAGACTTTCTCTCCTTTCTAAAGTCATTTTTAATGCTTAGAAGCCAACTTGCTGCACCCTCTAGCGGTGTATCGCCCCCTAGAGTACCACACCTTGAAAACAGTGATGCCTATCTATCTCTTTTTTATTTGTATCCTCAGCACTTCACACTAAGTCTAAAACAGAAGGAAGGGTTCTATATATGTGTTTCGCATAACTGAGTAAAGTTTGAAAAGAAATCGTATTCCGTTGGGTTGTTGTTCTTGGTCTATATATGGTACTGACTAAGAAAACACAATTATCAGGAGTGAGAAAGGGAGAACCTCTTACACAAAATAATTAAGTTAGTATTTTCATGGGAGGTAGGTCAAGTGTATTCCAAACTCTCCGTTGCCTGATTAAATTTTATTGCTTTGCTTTTTTCTGGGTGTTTGAACTAAAATACTAGAGGGAAAATATCTGTGGAAATAACTCAAATATAATTATTTGTCAGTGACTCTTTGCTTAGAATTACTTTTCTATTGATTTACTGTATGTTACACTGAGAAGAGAAAGTTTGCCATGAGACAGTACATCATGCTGGTTATTGATCTTCTGTGATGTACTGTTTCATCCACTCATAGTGCTCATTTATGAAGAGTGCATTTCTACCATCAGGGACACTTTTGTGCTAAATTTCTAAAGCTTCATGAGTCTTCTAAAAATCTTTTCCTTCAATGAACATATATTATGACTACACAGATGCGACTCTTGATGGAATTTCCAGAAGCTGAACTTCAGAAATACAGCTAGTACTCAAACAATAAAAATATTAAAATTTAGAATGAAGTTGAAGAATAATGAATTTTGCAGGCTGTTTATTCTCTCTAATGTATTCAGACCATGCTTGATCATCCCTTTAAAACTAGTATGAATATCTCTTAAAATAAAATTAGTCTGCATTTTGACTATAACTGATGCATGTTTAGCGCTTCTCCACAACTATCTTACATTTAGACACACATTTTCATTAAATACATGTAATTTAATACTGACATTGTGCCCTACAATTAGTAGGTGATTATAAATATTGTTTTCTCTTGATTTAAATTAAATACTAAGTCACAAATCAGACAGATTTTACAAGGGACATATTTTCCCCTCCAGTTTAAAATGAACAATATCAACAAATTTAGATTAGGGATATATGGGGAAAAAATGTTTCTAGAAAAATATACACACCAGAAATTAGTATCTACTTGCCTATTAAATGTTTTGATATGGTACACTACACTTTATTAGTTTATTCTAGCACCTTTTCCTTAGTAAAACACTTCTTATCCTTCCATTTTAAGTTCTTAGTAATAAAAATATATAAATTATGATAGGGCAGTAAATATCACGTTCTGTTCCACACATTGCCCTATTACTCTATAAATAGATAACTTTTCCAAATTAATCACTTGTATTTTGGTCTCAAAATTCTTTTCTTTGAAAGAGTATAGAAAACCATGTAATCAGTCATTCTCCTGACTGTCGCATTCATGATCGTCATAACTCAAGTATCCAGGGCATGCAGGATGGGCAAATCACCTCTTTCTGCGTGATCTTTTCTTATATACTAAAATTAAATTTAATTTAAAAGTTTAAAGCACAAGTTCATTACTTCATTATTTTTCCAAAGCTTATGTAAGTTTTTCTTATTATAAAGTAGATAAAGAGACTTGGCCATAATCTATTTTCCAGCTTTAGGGTTCCACATAGTATGTTACATTGAATACAATTGTGGGGAGGGGGGATTGCAACAGGACATATGAATCACAATATTAAACAGATAATACTATCAGCTAGACTTAAACCTAAGTTATCCGTCTGAAAATCAGCTGGTGACAACAAAAAGATGGGAGGCCATATATGCTATAAAACATGGCTAATAAAATATACTGAAGTATTAACAGTAATAGAATCTGTTAGCATGAGTCGTTTTATATAAAGAGGTATATATCTTTATTTGAACACAGGAAATTTTAATCTCTAACTAACATACAGATTCTTTAAATAATGGAAGATTTGACTTTATATTCTAAATTAAATTAATTTGTGATTTGTGGAAAAATAGAAAAAATAAACTTTGCTAAATATTTTAGAATTCTTTGCTAACTTTTACATGTCATAAACCAAAATAAGCTTTAAAATCATAAAAATTAATGTGTAAAGCTGATATCATAAAGTAATGATTTAATATCAATATTAGTAAAGTATTTCTAAACATTTATGAAAAGGATAGATTCTTAAGAATGAAGTATAGGGGACTTCCCTGGTGGTGCAGTGGTTAAGAATCCACCTGCCAATGCAGGGGGCCTGGGTTCGAGCCCTGGTCCGGGAAGATCCCACATGCTGCAGAGCAACTAAGCCTGTGTGCCACGACTACTGAAGCCCGTGCACATAGAGCCTGTGTTCTGCAAAAAGAGAAGCCACTGCAATGAGAAGCACATGCACCACAACAAAGAGTAGTACTCCCACTCGCTGCAACTAGAGAAAGCCCGTGTGCTGCAACGAAGACCCAAAGCAGCCAAAATCAAAAAGTAAATAAATAAATAAATTTATTTTATAAAAAAATGAAATATAGCTCATATCTAAACTATTACCAAAAGATTGTCCTAAAAATGAAACAAATATGACAATTTTGAGGAAAAAAATTTAGTATAAATGGCAAATAAATGAACATAAACTTCTCAGAAAAAATTAAAATTAAATATATATATATATATATATATGCACATACACATGGAAATACAAGTCAGGACATTAAAATAACGTAATCAGTCAAATTTAAACTTAAGTTGCACTCCTGAAAGTCAATGAGTACAACCAAAATATGGGATAAATTGTTTACTGAGTGAAATGGCTGGCTAATAAAATCTACTGAGATTAAAATGATTTATTGACACTGGAATAAATGAGTGTGTATGTATACACATAAATGTCTCTATATATACATACACAAGCATATTGTGTCTCTCTACATATATGCATAGATACACATATGTACATATATCAGTGTTTATTCATGTATATGTATGAATATATAAATATGAGACTATGTGTGTGTATATTTATACTCACATACAAATGTTCCATAAAAAAATAGCTAATAAAAATGTTTAAAATTAGATTGTGGTGATGATTGCATAACTCCATGCATATGCTAAAAACCAATGATTTGGTTTGATAAATAAATGTATGATACATGAATTAGATCTCAAATTGTTTTTAAAAAGAAAGAAAGAAAAAAGGAAACTTCTGGACCATCACTTCTTGAAATTTCTCAAAAAATGAAGTTTTAACTTGTTTTTCTATAAACCCTAAAGGCAAAGAAAAATAATTTACAATAAATTATTGGGATCTGGAAAGCAGGTCGACAATACCAAATTATTCAGTGAAGCTAAGGATGTTGAATCTGAGTTAGCAATGAGGAAAGCCAAAAAGTAAACTGATTTACCCATGGAACCTTCAGGAAGTAGAAGAATTGGGATACCCTGAAAAGTCAGGGAAGTTGTCTGAAATTTAAATAAATGTTCTGGAGTTTAAGAATACCCAGATCTCCTCCCCAGCTCATCACTGTTGGGGAACTGTTCCACCTATGTTCCTGGAGATAAATGGAAACTTATTCAAATAAAGGAAATCTGGACTAGTGGCCAAAAGGTGTAGCTCAGTAGAATGTATTCAGACTTCTGACCAATCTTCTTCTCATTCTCACGTCCCAGAACAGAGATGATTTCACAGAAGCTGTCATTAAGATTCTGAGGAATCTTAAATAAATTACCTCTAAGAAAGAAGAATGATATATACATCTCTCAGAGAATTAAAATAAAGACTTCATAGAATTAAGATTATAGCACAACTAAAAAATAATTCAGCAGATAAGTGAGAAGATATAATTGAGGGAAGACTAACTGAAATAGAGTAAAAACAGAAAAAGAAGGACAAAATATAACATAAAATACTATTTAAAACAAATTTAGAGGATTAGCTCTGGAATTCCAATGTCTGAATATTAGGAATATATCCAAAGCAAATTGTGTTATGAAATTTAAGAACATTGCAGACCAAAAGAACATCTTCAAAGCTCCAGAGAAATGTATGACAAAATAAAGCAAGACAAGAAACAAGTATCAGAATGGCACCTGCCTTCTAATTAATAACAACGAAAATGAGGAAAGACAATGTTTTCATTCTTTAACACTTGCAATCTGTCACCCCTGTGATTAATGAAAAATCAGATGATTGGTATCCTGTACATGCTAAATATCTTTTTCTGACGTCATCCTTTTAGAGTAGATAACTTTTGACAATGTTGATCATCTCCTTCTTACAATTTTTATTTCTTATCTACCTCTTCCTGAATACGTATATCGGTTAGGACAGGCTAAGTTGTGCTGCAGTAACAACGCCAATATCTTACTGTGTTAAAACAACACAGATTTATTTCTACTTTTGCTATATGTCCATCTGGTCCAGTTGTAGGTCTTTCTGATGTGAGTCTAATTTAGGAACTAGAGTTGGTAGAGCATCATTTACCTGGAACAGGGAAAGAAGAAGAGCATATGCTGGTTCTTGAAGCTTCCACTCAAGGCCACTACATGTCACTTCTACACAAAATCCATAGGCCAAAGGAAGTCAAGTCTGTGTTCAACAAAGCTAGAATGTATAATCCTCTTTCGTGGAGGAGCTCTGAATTGTTATGAAAGGTAATAGTGTCTGCAAGATCCACATTTCTACTCTTGATAAAAAGCTCTATTTCTATTCACTTATGTTGTCTCAAACTTAGCATATAAAAAATTAACGTTTGAACTGCATCGTTAAAACAAGGCCCATTTCTATCTTCATTATTTGTTAATGGCACATTCTTTTAATCACCCACACAGACTTGAAGCCATTTTTTTTTTCACTTTTCTCAATTTCGGACCAAAGTATTATTCCATTTTCTTCTAATCCTAAAAACACCATAACCTTCTTTATCGTTATAACTATTAAAATAACAAGAACAAAATTTTTTTTTAATGAAGGGAAGTTTTGTGTTTTATTTTCCATGTGCCAGTTATTCAATTTTTTAAACATTCTCTAAAACATCTTATATCATCATTGCAAAAACTAAAGTAGATACTGTTATAATTCCCTTGTTACACAGGACAAACTGATTCATTTCTCCATTTATGGTACAACCACAAAGTTGAGTTCATCTTCTGGCTTCTTTTCTGGACTCTTGAAAGCTGCCTAACAGCTTTCATACTTCTCAGGTGAACAAATGAATTCTAAAAATCACTGTCATATTAAATCTCCAAAATTATACTTTTTTCCTAATATATCCTACTTGAAATCTTTCATTGACTCTCCATCTCTACCTGTATTAGACATAATTTTACCTGTACTAGATTTAAGAGCCTCCCTAACTTCCTCTCCACTCAAATCTTACCACACCTCAATTTATACAAACTAGCCTAAATGTTCTTTTCTTTCTTTCTTTTTTTTTTTTTTTCGGTACGCGTGCCTCTCACTGTTGTGGCCTCTCCCGTTGCGGAGTACAGGCTCCGGATGCGCAGGCTCAGCGGCCATGGCTCACGGGCCCAGCCGCTTCGTGGCATGTGGGATCTTCCCGGACCGGGACACAAACCCTTGTCCCCTGCATCGGCAGGCGGACTCTCAACCACTGCGCCACCAGGGAAGCCCCCTAAATGTTCTTTTCCAAACACATTTCCTGTATTCTGAACATTGCTTAAATTTTTTCTTCATTTAGAACATCTTTTATTCATTGCTTCTGAAGCCCCATTCATTGGAAATGGTCATAACTGAAAGTTATGGTGAATAAAAAGAGAACAAAATAGCATATTATGATAGTATCTTATGTACCACCCAAGATTTATTTTAAAGTTTTATACACATTCATGCTATGAGCCATTGTGCATTATTTTATTCTCTTATTTACAGTTTTTCCCCAGAATTTTACTACCACAATGACTTTCTTATATTTTAGGGGAAAAAATAACACATAAAATGCTATTTATTTTTCAAGTTCTCCTGTAATAACCAACTTTAAGACCACTCAATTCACTATGATAATCTTAGAAAATAAATGATGTTCTTTCCTCTTTTCTATTATTTAAATATTTTTCTAATTTCCTAGAAGGGATCTCAAGATCCTTGAAGAAACGGGATGTCTTGCCTTTCTATTTAAGCCTTCTCTGTCTTATAACATAAGGTCTTAGGTAAAGAAGTCAGTCACAAAACTTTTTGGAACATAACCTTAAATAATTGAATAAAATACAGTCAATTAATATGTAGGAAATGGTGAGATGATTAATTTTCTAAGGGAAAAACAAAGAAAAATTTCTTTTTAAAATGGAATTTTGATTAGAATGGAGGGTAATAGGGACTAAAGTTAAAAATGACACAGTTTTATATGTTGAAACAACAAGGGGAGTTAAAAGTGATAATTATTCAAAAGTTAAAATTATTTATTTAACTTTTAATTAATGTATTTATTTTATTTATTTATTTTTGGCTGCATTGGGTCTTCGTTGCTGGGCACAGGCTTTCTCTAATTGCGGCGAGCTGGGGCTACTCTTCGGGGCAGTGTGAGGGCTTCTCATTGTGGCAGCTTCTCTTGTTGTGGAGCACGGGCTCTAGGCACGTGGGCTTCAGTAGTTGTGTCATGTGGGCTCAGTAGTTGTGGCTCATGGGCTCTAGAGCTCAGGCTCTGTAGTTGTGGCACATGGGCTTAGTTGTTCCATGGCATGTGGGATCTTCCCAGACCAGGGCTCAAACCTGTGTCCCCTGCCTTGGCAGGCAGATTCTTAACCACTGCGCCACCAGGGAAGCCCAAAAGTTAAAATTAAATAGAGACATAGAATTATTCAAATGAAAACTAGGGCATTCTTTTAAGACCACTTCAAATAAGCGAGATACCCAGTGTGGCAGTACTTTTTTTTTTTTTTTTTTTGTGGTACGTGGGACTCTCACTGTTGTGGCCTCTCCTGTTGCGGAGCACAGGCTCCAGACGCGCAGGCTCAGTGGCTGTGGCTCACGGCTCTAGCTGCTCCGTGGCATGTGGGATCTTCCTGGACTGGGGCACGAACCTGTGTCCCCTGCATCGGCAGGTGGACTCTCAACAACTGTGCCACCAGGGAAGCCCTGGCAGTACTTTTAATGTGAACTTTTCTTTATAATTGAGAAAGATTTGTTCATTTGAAGGAAATAAAAAGAAAAATAAGCAGAGTTGAAAGATTTTATAAAGCATCATGAAATAAATGTCAGAAACAGTGATTCACATACACTCCCCATATGCTAATTTACGTATGAGTAGTATGTGTTGCATATATCAAATTTTGTGACATTTATTTCAGGAAGCATTGTAAAACTTTCAACTCTGCTTACAGCATTCACTTTGAATTTTATCTCAGTGCTGATGCCATTGTCAAATGGAGAAATAGCACAGAAATTGCAGCATATATTTTCTGTTCCTATCGTAGTATGATTACATGAAGTTGTTTATTCCTGCATAGTGACATTATCCCTTGTCAGTTGCATATCAAATATGATGACATTGAGACAAATGAAACATAAATATGTATAATGTTTCCTGTTACTTCACCAAATCTCAAGGTACATCTGCAAAAAAATGAAATTAAAATACTGATGGGAGAATGTTCCCTCTGTACTGTAGTATACTAAATGAGAAAAAAATAATGCATTTAAGCCATTTACTGAATAGCTTCTATCAAAGTTATTCAATAATGTAAATATTTTCTATATCTCTATGTGTTAAAATATAAGCATTTCCTAGTGAACTTCATAAAATAAGACCATTAAAATTTTTTTTGCATTGTTTCATGAAAAGAATCCATGTTTAAGTCATAAGAAAAGGCAAACACCACAAAGGATTTAATCTTTAGTAACTTATCTTCATAAAATGGCTTAAAACTCAATTTTAGGAATTAGTCCCCTACCTGCCAAAAACAGCAGAGTAGAAATTAATCAAACATTTTTTATTAGTTAAGTTCCTTTATGACAATTTTCATCTCAGTTGAAAATAAAAGTAGTTTTCAGGCTATATTCCATAGGAAAATCAGAATTTATAACAAAAATCCTACAGCTAGAGTAACTTCTGTTTTGGTGGCAAGACCAGAAATCTGTAATTACCTAAATGCTTTATATTTATTCCTTCTAAGCTACTTGCTCATTTTTGCTTTCTTTGAGCATAATACAGTATCCTGATTCAAAAGAAAAGATATTTGGTGCTATTCAGGGATTAGTAGAGGTTTAAATGTTAACACTCTGAAACACAATTTCTTCTGAAGAATTCTCATTTAAATTCTTACAGGGGCCCTCAGAGCATATGCTGTGCTTAAAAAGGGCATTTGTGGAAAAAATTCTATCTTGGGAATGCAAAATGCAATACACTACAATAATCTTTGAACATTACAGCACTCTGCCTTTTAAAGTGTTCTGAATACAGCAAACTCAGTAAATACAGCTTAATGGATATAGTTTACTTAAGCAAATATTTACCAGAGGTAAAATGTGATTTTATTTTTTCCTTAATTATTTATATGTATAAAATAAAATATAATTTTATTATTGGTAAAAGGAGAGATCCACTTTCTTCACATTAATATACAGGTTAAGAAATTTCAAATAAGATTCATTTTAAGCAGATTGAAACTGCTCTCTCTCTCTCTCTCTTGCTGTTTCTCTCTTTCTCTTTCTCCCTTTCTCCATTCCTGCCACCCCCCCTCCTTCCTTTCCTCCCTCTCTTTAGTCTCCTTCCTTCTTTCCTTCCCTCTCCTTCTTTTCTTTTTCTTCCATTCTGTTTTGTTTTCATGTTTGACTATTATAAACAGAGGCATAGAATTTTACCTCAACAGAAACTCTATAAGAGAAATGTTTATTGTACATGATTTTTTTTAAAAAATGAAGATAACTACATGACTTTAATTTTCACTTAAATCTGGTTTATATTTCTCTGAAAATGTGTTATAATTTTCTATTGTTCTATGTGCCTTAGAAAATAAAAATTCAGAAAGAAAATAAGTTTTCTCAGCTCTCCCATAGTTCATTTCAGAATCTGGTTTTTGCTCTCTTCTGAGATTAATACATTTTCAAAACAGCACACCAGGCCATAACTAGTTTGAGGCCGGTCTTTGGGAGTCTACTGATTCCTGGATGAGCGACTGAAACCTTAGGATGGTTGCCTTTGCCTTTAATTATATGCCAAATGGTGTGCACCAACTCATTTCCAGATAACCCATGGGGCTGCAGGAGCTCCTGTGTTCCTCTAGACCCCAAATTATGTTATGTTGGTCGGTCAATTCCAGTTTGGCCTATAACAGACATGTCACGTAATTTTAGATTTTAAAATTATATCTTTTACAATTTCTTTAGCTTATAAATAAGGACAGTGAAATACAGTGGGCTTAAAATACACATGCACGGTCACAAATCTGGTTAAAGTTTAGCTGTATATAAAATTTCCTGACTCTTAATCCAGTGTATTTTCTTATCTGTACTCTTTTTTTTTTTTAACATCTTTATTGGAGTATAATTGCTTTACAATGGTGTGTTAGTTTCTGCTTTAAAACAAAGCGAATCAGCTATACATATACATATATCCCCATATCTCCTCCCTCTTGCATCTCCCTCCCACCCTCCCTATCCCACCCCTCTAGGTGGTCACAAAGCACCAAGCTGATCTTCCTGTGATTCCATTTATATGTGTTAACATACGGTATCTGTTTTTGTCTTTATGACTTACTTCACTCTGTATGACAGACTCTAGGTTCATCTACCTCACTACAAATAACTCAATTTCATTTCTTTTTATGGCTGAGTAATATTCCATTGTATATATGTGCCTCTGAAAATCTTTTCCAGTTTTAACATTAATTGTAGAAGCAAAGGATGGTCCATGTAAGCCGGTAATGCTCAACTTTATACTGAAAACATTCTCTCCTGGAAAAGCATAAATTTTAATAATCCCAGGGACAGGGTCTTTGAATGACTGCTCACCCACCATGGGTAGCTCAGCAAGGCTCAGGAGATCCATGAACTGTCAAATAAAGTAACTACCTCTTTGGCCATGTATAATGGCAGTTATAAGTTATAAAATGACGTTGAAGAGAACCAGCATGTGGTAATTTATTAATAGAAATTGATGTGTGTCCCTTACCAATATAAAAAATAGCTTTTATTTTCTTCTACTTTTTTTCTCTGCACACCACTCTCAAAGATAAGCACATTATTATCTTTTATCAATATGAAATCTCCTTGTCCTAATATTGTTGAGGCTCATTTTTCCATTGGGTCTAAAAAATATGCCTTTCAAATTATCAGGGGAGGGAGAGGTATACATTTTAACTTACTCTGACTGTACATGTGGCCCATGAGGACTTGACTGAATATTTTGAATTATAATGTGGCTACGGAGCAGCCTTGGCAGAAACGTGAAACATAGAAATAAAATTTATCTGTTAATAAAACTCAGATTTTCAAAATAAATAATTTGAGCAACCCTTGAATTCCCTTACCCAAACGAATAATGACAGTGTTACCAATAGCATCAAAATTACTAGCAACCGAGAAAAAAGAGCAGAGTAAACCAAGGTTAGTGTATGAAAGAACTCTTTGCCCTTTCTCACCATTTAAGCTTTTGACACCCTATGAAAAGGTAGTCAATACATTGAGACATTGGTACCAACCCCAAGAGGTGAGACAATCTCACTTTCAGAGTAATGCCTGGTGAACAATGTTCCAAAGGTCAGTGTAACAATGAAATATGAATGTTGTCAGCAGAGAGCATGAAGACAACAGGTTGACATTGATGAAGAGTAAATGTTATTATGTCACTGAAACCTTGACCAGAGATTGCCTAACTAAAATACATGACCAGCTTGAGCTAATTTTTAAATTTTTTCTGTTGTAGTGTTTCTCACCCACATTTATAAATCAAACATAATCAGAACATAAGAGAGTAATGATCTAAAATACAGTAACAATAGTGAATCTGATTCTCCCAAATCAAGGTAAATTTGCTATGAATTGCTGGGTTTTTTTAGGAGCTATGGATAAAAAATTCTTGCATTTGCAACACCTGATGTTGGGTGTTATAAAATTTCCAGCAGAGTGCCTTGCACATAACAGGGGCTCAAAACTATAAAAATTTAGGGAACAAATAAATACTGATATTGAACCTGTGCTCTGACTCTAAGTACTTATACCACCACAGTTATCTTCAATTCTATATTAACACTCCACTTCCGGACAAGTTGTCTATTGATACTTTCCCAAACTTTTATTTTTCTTACCTTTGTAATTCGGTTCTCTTCAAAGCACCCAGTTCTCTTCTGTGTTCTGCCTACCTCAATTATACTTTTTTTTTTTCTTTCAAAATTCAGCTTACCAAAATTATCCATTAAAATTCCCCTGTCTCTTCAAACCTGGATGCCAGAATAGTGCTTCTAAATCAGCCTGTCCTGGAATGAACACATCTTATGAAACACTTACCCTTCAAATATGAATCACAGTTTATATTATTTGGGTCCTTTAATGATTTCTTTTTTATTGGTATGATGATATATATGGTATGTACACAGTGAGCTTTATTAGTAAATACTAACCATTCTTTAGACACCCAGGCTTTGGAATTCTTTGTGCCAGAGGAACATGCAAAGGGAAGACAAAACCATTGCAGAGACTGCTTGTGGTCACCTGATAAGTAGAAGCTTTAATTTGCCTGCTTTAATTTTACCATTATCAAATGATAATGTCTCATTTGATATTCTGATCATGGGATCTTGGTAAGTAGGTCTGCTATAAGAATCTTGGTGTCAGGAGTTCTTAATTCAATAAAAATAATACAAATTAGAGAGAAAGAGAAACATAGTACTGGTGCTTAAAGTTATAGCATCTGTTACCATCTGTTGCAATTTATTTGATATTTGATCACGTTCTGTTACTGATGTCTCCTTTGCTACATTTGTGGTTGTCTCACAGATTTCTAGAAGAAATTTTGGAAGAAAACTGAGAAATAATCTCGGTTTATCCCCTTTCCCAGTATTTCCAACTTGTACAGTAGAACATCTGTGATTCATGATCTAGTAACCTAAAAATGCACTATATGGACAACTAGTTTAAGAAATAGTGCACACTCCATCCCATTGTTGGAGATTCATAACATCTATGTGGACATCAAGGATTCTGAGATGTATATTTATTTCACAAAGACATGCTTGATCTAGACACTCTCCCTTTAGCAGATTAATCCATTTAAACTTAGAACAAACCTATGAGAGCTACCATTATTATCCCATTGTATGTAAGAGGGAAAGAGAAATTAAATCATTTTTCATGATCACAAATCTAGCATGGGGTAGAACTGGGGTTTGTACCCAGATTCTCTAACTCCTGAATCCATTCCCTTACTCACTGTGCATGCTACAACTCTATACCAAACTGCAATTAATGTTAATTCTTTACACAGATTTTACAATCGAAGGGTTGATATCTTCTGTAAATCAATCTTTCTAAAATTGGAAGCCAATTTTTTCTGCAAGTTAAATTTTTTTTATAATAGTACTTCTTATTAAATTATTTCTTAACTGTAAAATAGAAAAGAAAAAAAAAACATAGAGATGACTACAATAGTGGCCTACAGATGAGATCTGGCCTTGATTGTGGCTAAAACTCAGTTTCTAAACTTATGGTTATCAAAGGGGAAAAGTGGGGTGGGGGGAGGAATAAATTAGAATTTTGGGAGTAGCATATGCAAAGTACTATATATAAAATAGGTAAACAACAAGGACCTACTCAACAGCACAGGGAACTATACTCAATATTTTGAAATAACCTATATGGTAAAAGAATATGAAAAATAATATATAAATAAATAAATAAATATCTTTAAATCACTTTGCTGTACACCTGAAACTAACACAACATTGTAAATCTATTCCTCAATAAAAAATTAATTAATTAAAAAATAAAAATTAAAACTCAGTGTTTGGTAGTATTGGTACTGTTCTATTATAGGGCAACAATCAGCCAGGAAGAGGATACAAGTTTGGAATTTTTTTCCATATTACTTTTACATCTTATATCTGATCTGCTACAAACAAGTTTTATGCATGTATCTGTATAAATATCTGTATGCACACACACACAAACACACACACTTAGTATGCAGTGTTTTAAAATTTTCAGTAAAAATGTACAAATCAGGAAATGTATATATCTTACAATCTTCAAGCCAGATTTTGCCTGTGGGTCACTAGCGCAATGCTTCTATTTTATCTTTTCTATCCATCATCAACTCTCTCTTCAAAGCCTTCCTTGACTAACTCAAAATAGAATGAACTCTATCAGGTCCACTGAATTAGTTTTATGTTTGTTTTTGGCAATTGCATGCATATATTTTTTCTGCTGACAGATTTTATGTTAAAGAAAGGCAAAAAGCATTACTTACCCTCTTGACGTTACACCCTTAGCAGCAAGTGAATAGGGTGCTCAGCTAAATTAATTAAGTAAATGATTTTATTCCTTTAAAATGCATCTATCATAAACTACTATGGGAAATGCTTAACTATATTGCAAAAAAGTACTCCCATTTTTCTTTAGGTTAATCAATGTATTCCACCACTTTAAAACCTTGAGTAGCTCCTTGTAATTACACATGAAAATGAGTATGTTGTTGTAAGTAAAGATACCTCTAGTGAGCATGGCTTTGCATGCACACCCCAGATAGAAACATTAAAGCACAATGCATTTAAATCATCAGTTTTGATGTCATTCATCCTTTATCCAAAGTAGCCTGCTTACAATAAATTATTTTAACACTGGTTTCAATCATGTTTTGTCACTTAACTTTCTGAAAAATATATAGATGTCACAACTAGATAAAACAGACTGGAAATTACCTTTCTTTTGAGCTCAATTATATTTTTTACCTCATAAAATAACGTGAGAGAGAGAAAAAGAGAGAGAAGAATGTGACTTAACATAGCCCAAGATAGACTACTGCTGCCATGAATGACAGATTCCTGGTGCCATGAGACTCTGTGGGAATTATAACCATGTCAAGGCTGTGGGTTGCAGAACATCAAATAAAATGGTCTTTCAGTGTTTCCCTGGTGGTGCAGTGGTTGAGAGCCTGCCTGCCAATGCAGGGGACACGGGTTCGTGCCCCAGTCCGGGAGGATCCCACATGCCGCGGAGCTGCTGGGCCCGTGAGCCAAGGCTGCTGAGCCTGCGCGTCCGGAGCCTGTGCTCCACAACGGGAGAGGTCACAACAGTAAGAGGCCCGCGTATCGCAAAAAAAAAAAAAAAAAAGTAAAAATGGTCTTTCAAGGTGAATCACACAGCAAGTCAGTGGGTGAGGTTTGGCATTCCAAAACTTTGCTCAAGAAAATCCAGCATCATGTAATTGCCTGCCACCATCTGTGACTATTTTGGAGAAATAGAAATTTCTCAAATTTAAGCGGGGCATATGAAGATAAATAGCACTGTGCTACTCACAAAACAGAGACAAAACTGGTATCTCTTGTTTGTAATCAGCAACATCCCTTCATTATCAGGCATTCAATAGGTTTTGCTATTTTTAAAGTCAAATACAATCAGAGGCAGAAAAAGGAATTGCTTCTGAAAATAAATGCACCAGTATCCTGTGTTTTTAAACCAATTTATCTGTTCAGATTCTTAGTGTCTGTCTACAACAACATGGATAAAATTGACAGATTTATGTCGCCAGCAAGGCTACGTTTACTGACTTACTGATTTATCAAGCATGTGTGTGATGGGGAAGAGCTCTGTGGCTTCACCGGCAGCTCTGGCAAGATAATTCAAAATGAGTTAGACAGCCAGCACATTTTGTGCTAAGTCGATTAGCTCATGATTAATTGAAAAATGGTAGATAGGGCAAGACTGCTGCCTTTTGTTTCAGCTTGGAGGCAGAGGTCTATTTAGGGAAACACAGTACATGTTTGGTCCTATTTGCTTCTTGGTGTTACCAGTCACTGAAGTAATTGACCGTTTATTGCATCTGTTCAAAAATTTAGGATACAGGGTGTAACAAAATGAGCATTTGTGTAATTACATGAGCTCTAAGACTCTTTTACTTAGAGACAACTGCCATCCATCATATTGTCCTTTAATTCCTCAGTGTTTGTTTAGGGATGCAGTATTCCAAAGCAAATGTAGGGGTATTTGAAGTGGAAATGTGATCATCGACATTTGTCACATTACAGAAACGAGATAAGTAGGGGGAAATTTTTAAAAATATCCTACCACTAAATGAAAGTGACACTAAAGTGTTACTAGCAGCAAATCAAGAAAATAACATCACTTTCTCTTACAACTCTGTTTAAGAGATGAGAGCCCCTGCAGTCTAATGAAAGAAAGTCAACACATGTAGTTATCATTATCCCTAATCTCCTCTACTGTGGTTAATTCCTAACTTAAACCATAAAGTAACAAAATGTGACTTACTAAGAGACTTGCCCTTGTATCTTTGGGATCAAAGAGAAGAAGAGAGAAATTTCATTATTACCACTTGCTAGTGATACTAGTGTTACTTTTGGCTTATTTAAACATTTTGAGTTTCAATTTCTTTCCAGTTGTATTGTGTGGATTATATTATATCTCATGTTATATGGCACATATGTATGCCATATAACATGCTATAAATTGCAAAAGGTATGGGGAAATTATAATATATATAATATTTTCTTTATGATATTTTATGTTATGAATTACTACCCCAGCTCTCTGTCAAGAATAGATGGTAGTACATTAGTGACAGGGACTGGGTATTTTTAATGAATGGAATAATTTTTACTCCAGTTTAGAAAGTAAATAAAGTTGATCTTTTATTTCTTCTTCATGTGTAAAATTTTACTCTTAATGAAATAATTCAGAGAAAGACAAATACTATATGTATACACTTGTATGTGAAATCTTAAAAAAAAAGAAAAATAAAACCTCATAGATACAGAGAACAGACTGGTGGTTGCCAGAGGTTGGGTGAAACAGGTGAAGGTGGTCAAAAGGTATAAACTTCCAGATATGAAATAAATAAGTCCTGGGGATGTACATACAGCATGGTGACTATAGTTAATAATAATGTACTATATATTTGAAAGCTGCTAAAAGAGTAGATCTTAAAAATTCTCATCATAAGATAAAAAAGATTGTAACTGTATGTGGTGATGGATGTTAATTTAGACTTATTGTGGTGATAATTTCACAGTATACACATGTATCGAATCATTATATTATGCAACCAAAACTAATATAATGTTATATGTCTTAATGAAAGAGCTCAATAAAACAACAACAAAACTTTACACTTACTTCTGACTAATTCTCCTGGTCTATCAATCCATCCATCCATCTATCCATCCATCCATCTATCCATTTATTCCACAAATAATTTTAAGTAACTCCCTGGTATTAGGGATTCTGAGAGTGTGTCAATTGGGTCTTCAGATGTCAAGATGGAATTAGAATTGCAAGAAATTTATTGAGGGAAAATGCCTGTGAAAGACAGGAGGGGGCAGGAGTAGACAGGAAAAGGCTTTACCATGGTGCAGTATGACATCCGTGCAAAGAGAGGAAGAAGAAAGGAAAAACCTCATCCTGTGAAGCTTCTCTGAGAGATTCTCAACAATTCCAAGGGGAGCCTCAGCAAAATGATTTCCTACAGAATCATGGAGGGCAGAAATGAGCAGATCTTGGTGTCTCCATTGTGCTCAGACTGCCTGAAGGCTGCCTGAGAAAGTGTAGATGGCCTCAGCTCAAGTACTTTGGTAGGTCTTGAAAGCCAGCAATTCTATGGTGTCAGATAACTGAAATCCTTATAGCTGATTGGCAAGTTCTCTTGAAAGGATATAGAGCTGCACGTCTTCATGACTACCGTGGAAAGGCATTGGAGATAAAACAGATCTAGCTCTAATAAGGCATAAGACATGATCATTTCTCTACTGAGGAAGTGGCAGCTGTAAATAAACTGAGTTTGAGTGAGATGAGTATTAATAAAGAAGTGATACTGAACTGCACCCAAGTCTAATTGTGCCTAGGGAAATGAGCGACTCATACCAGTCAAAACCACTGAATAAATTTAATAAAAATGAGGGATGAGGAAGGAGTGTTACAAACTGGCCAAATAGAACAGGTAACACAAGGATCATATACTGATTCCTGAGAAAAAAAATTCAAAGGTCTATGTTCAAGTGATCCCTAGTTCCTTTATTCTTCTGCTTTCACTCTTCTCTTTATCATTGACAAAGTATAGAATTCAAGAATTTCTTCATTCATTATACCTATAAAATATATATCCCAACCACTCCAAAACTCTCGAATATTTCTAGTAGAGCAAATGGTGACTATTATATTTTACTCTGTGATTACCTTTGATTTTTACAAATGGTTGTCAAATTGCCCAATAGAGAAAAATAGGAAAAAAAAACTTCCTCTAAAGTAGTGTGAGTAAACTCTTATTTTTTTCAGTCTCAATCCATTTGTGGGGATGTATATGGTGCTTTTATATCCAACCAGGCATATTTATATGCCATTCCTTTATCAGGACTTGCTAGATTCTCTCTTGACCCTTTGAACATGATATTATATCAAATCTAATTTTGTACTCCTTTTATGAAATAGGCCATAATTCTCTCATTCAAAGTTCTGTTTGAATAACTTTCTCCTAGAATAATCTTCCTAATGGTAGTCATTCCCTGAAGCTAAATGTAAATAGAAATCCTTCAGAGCACAGCTCAAATGCTCCTTCTCTATGGGGAATTTACTTTTCTTTTTCATGGGAAAGATTTTGCCACCCTGACAATTTCTACATTGCATTTTTACTATGTCTCTTTTAAAATATACCTTACTTTCTAATGTAATTATTCATGTCAAAAACAATAACAGCTCTTAAATACACAGAATGCCTGAGTATATAAGAGCCTTTATGTATATATATTATTCTATATCTACAACAACCCCATGAGGAGGGGGATATTATACTAATTTTATTATTCTAGCTCAGAGGAGTTGTAAATTTGCCTAGATCCCCAAATTAGTAAGTAGCAAAACCAAGAGTCAAACTCTGATCCTTTAGCACCAGATTAAATGAACTTTCTATAATTCTTTGATGTAAGCTCTTTGAGGGTAAATTGATGTTTTTGTGTACTAACCAAATTTCCGTATAATCACTATTCAATAAAAGTGTTAAATGAGTGAAGAAATGAATAGGATCAAACCTACACAAATCATTTGAATATATCTCTCACAAATAGCAGATAACTGGATTTATTTCCTCCTTTGGACCATACTCTACTTGGCATTTGTCAATTGTTTGCTTCTGTCAGTAGTCCTAAGTAATTTATGCATGTATATTTTTTGCCTGCAAAGTGCTGGTATTTTCATCAAGGGCACGACAGAGTTTTTGGTTATTGTTTATTGGGTGTTTTTATGGCATCTATTCTGTTATTTCACAACACAAGAGTGAGAGTATATGTATATTGTTAGCCTCCCTTGGGAAAATGGAAGAATACCCCTGAAAGCTGAAAAATTATGTATATGTTATGTATTATGTTATGTATATGTGTATGGTGGGAGAGGAAATTTATCTCCAGAGCCATGACTTCTATAATAAATTTCTAAAATGTTTGTAAAATTTTCTAAAAATGGCAAATCTTCATAACATCATAGAATATTAATAGTGACATACTGAATTAACTTTTAATAAATTGCATCTTTATCTTAAACTGAGAAATACATTGTAAGTTTTCATGACTGATTATTTAGTGTTTGCTGATAAGAATCCTAATCCTTGCAAATACACTTAATAAATATATTCTTAGTAAAACTGTTTTGAAATTAAGTGCATAGGATACCAGAAAAAAATTATTTAAACTATTTATACATATAACAAAAGAATCATTGCTTATAATTTATGTATATAAATTAATATATTTTATCTTACACTATTTTTGTTATTTTGATTTAAGATGTTGACAATCAAAGCAAAGTATGTTTATTTTATGAGGGGATTTTCAAAATAGAGCAAAACTTGATTGTTCTGCACATGCATTCTTCATGTTCTTTATATAGGTCAAGAAAAGATGTGTAAAAGTGAAAAAGTGTGGCTTTACATTTTATTCCAGTAAAGATATATTCTGACCACTTTTGAACTGTGCATCTTACAGGAAATTTCCAGATCTTTAAGTGACACACACCTAGAGTTTTGTTCACTCCCTGAATAAAAGCCTTTTTTTTTTTCCCCAAGTGGTTTAAAAGGTTTTAGATGGGGAGGTACCAGATATCAGCAGTTCTAATTTTTTTAGTGCAACTATAATGGAGCACAGTTTAGTGATTACCGCAAAGTAGAATTTAACCTTCAGGTCACTGATTCAATCCCTTAGTGCTGCTGGCCTTTTGATAATAATAGATCTACTCTTGGGTACACACACGCAACACACAGACACACACACCACTTCCACAAAAGAGACAAGCAGTCAAGGCAATGTATTAATAGAATGTAAAAAATCAGTTTCTTGAAATGAATTGCAAAGAATAAAAGTGAATGCCATTTACTCTTCCTCCTATAAAAAAGTTAATGGGTACAATAAAGTAAGGTTTAATAGATTAAAAATATTTTAAGTGACATTACTGCAGAATAATTTTCTGGATTTTGAATTTCCTTAATACTCTTTCATTAGGATTTAAGGGAGTTTGCTTCCACTTATTTATTGCCAATTCAGCTTGGTTGTGGTCTTAATCCACAAAATAGTATGGAAGGTCAAAGTTAACCAAACCCTGGAGTGTTCCAGGAAAACAATGTGGAGAGTCAGTAGATAGTGTTCTTCCCTGAGTCAGGATAAACTATGATTATTTTAAAACAGTTTTTGATTATGAATGGGTTGGGGTTTATCTCAGAAAGAAGCCAGGCTATATATTCACACATGGAGTATCAAGAGTACTGTGGTAATTAAGGAGTTACCCTAGATTGCAGAGTAAATTGCAGGTGCCTTAGTAATGATATTTCAGCATGGAAGATGTAATCAGAAAGACCTTTGCTTATGTTTCAAAAAACAGCATGAGCCAGAAAAAAAAAAAGCAATACAAATAAAAACAGCAACCAGCAATAACCATCATGATACAATATATTGACCACTTTATTTACACTAACAGGGCCTCCACTAAAAACGTTAATATTATTTAAAACAGATTTCAAATCAAGGACACACATATTAAAGTCCTCCTTTTTGGGTAGAAACAGAGGTTTCCAGTGGTCAAATAACTTGCTAAAAAAGGGCATAAGGCCAGAAAATGGAAGAGTCCAAGGTGAGGTTCAACATCAGGTACATCTGATGTTGATACTCAACCACACTGTTTTATTGAAGACGTTCATTAAAGATGAGGTGAAGAAATGTGACTGCCAGGCTGTTTGACATGTATCTAATGAGGGCGCTACAAAGTTTTAGACATGTCATTTGTATAAATGAAAAGAAAGACTACAGGTCCAGGTAGAGTACTCTTAACCTGAATGAACTGGTCAACCAGATCTAAGCAAGATTCAGCTTTTAGTTTACTTTATCATTCAATTGTTCATAGCATTGCTTGTAGTTCAGTGACTTATATTCACTATGCTGGGAGTAGACACCACTCTATCACTTCCTTGATCGTGTATAACTTTGGCATATTCTCTCACTAATTTATATAAGTATACCTCGTGTCTCTGGCTCCATTGTACAAATCCTATGATCACTTCCTTTTTCTTTTATCTTTTTTGTATATGTTTGATATAAGTATTAAGCAAAAACTATTCCTGGGCTTCCCTGGTGGCGCAGTGGTTGAGAGTCCACCTGCTGATGCGGGGGACACGGGTTCGTGTCCCGGTCCGGGAGGATCCCACATGCCCCGGAGCGGCTGGGCCCGTGAGCCATGGCTGCTGAGCCTGTGCGTCCGGAGCCTGTGCTCCGCAGCAGGAGAGGCCACGGCAGTGAGATATATATATATATATATATATATATATATATATATCCCTAAATGAACCATTATCTATCTATGTATCTATATGTATGTATGTATGTATCTATGTAATTTACATGTCGATTCTGATAGCACTGAAGTAAAACTGTTGCTATAGCTAGCAAGTCAAAGTGCAATCTTTTAGGGTAGATTTCATTTCTTAGTAAAAAAATTAAAAAAGAAGTAAAAATTAAGGTAAAGTAAACTTGTGTGTTTTGCCTAGAAAATTCCAAAAACTTCCTAACTGTATTTGGGCAAATCCAGTGAGACTCACTGAGTCTTTATTCAGTAGTATTACTTTCAGTAAATGAATTTATATAGATAAAAAAGAGAGTAACTTTGTTAAATCTCGAAAACAGTTTTTTGCATTTATTGCATGGTTCATTGCATAACTCTGCATCTTTTATCTCACCTGATGGGGAATGGAGCATATTTCAAATGTGAAATAGGAATAATTAGAGAACCTCAGGCAATTATCACAAAAAAAAACACAAAAATGAAATAGAGCTATTAAATCCTAGTGTTTTGGTCATCTACCAGTTTGGGTAATATGTTGCTCTTAAAGTTTTAGCCAGCTAGAATGTTGCCCTTGTTGTTATTGTTTTATAATATTCTATCAGTTCATGTCAGATTGCTTGCTGCTCTGCTAAGCAAACTACAAATTTTATTCCACAAGAAGAGCAGTGGGGCTTCCCTGGTGGCGCAGTTGTTGAGAATCTACCTGCTAATGCAGGGGACACGGGTTCGAGCCCTGGTCTGGGAGGATCCCACATGCCGCGGAGCAACTAGGCCCGTGAGCCACAACTACTGAGCCTGCGCGTCTGGAGCCTGTGCTCCTCAACAAGAGAGGCCACGATAGTGAGAGGCCCACGCACCGTGATGAAGAGTGGCACCCGCTTGCCAGAACTAGAGAAAGCCCTCGCACAGAAACAAAGACCCAACACAGCAAAAATTAATTAATTAATTAATAAACTCCTACCCCAACATCTAAAAAAAAGAAGAGCAGTGTATACCAGGATAAAAAATGGGATGCATGTTATGTATTATGTTATGTTCAAAATTTTAAGTTTATTATGGTCCATTCTCCTGTTCCCCATATTTTAAAATCATTGATACGGTATTTACTTTTAAATTTGCTATGCAAAGGATTTTGAAGTTACAATATTTTTACAACATTCGGATGATAACATAGAAGGAAAATTCTGGAAAATTTTGACACATGACCACTAATGATAATTGGCAGAAAATCCATTAAGGTACTATGTGGAACCCATGAGATCCTGGACTCCTGCTATATCACAACATATTGCTGCATGAAATTCAGTATAACAGGAGTCCATCTTAGGCCCAAAAGATGAGAAAGGATTTGTAACTGATTCCATAATGTAAATATTTTCTTTTAATATTGTCCTTCAACATAGATCAATAATATCTAAAAATATCTTATTAGGATTTTTTTAAAAGCAAAAACTTGTTTATTCTTTATGATTTATATACTGTTTTTGTAAAGAGTTTGTGACATTATCTAATTTAACAAGTGTTTGGCACCTATTACGTGCCAAGCTTTGTGATGATTTAGGAGATACAAAGATAAGTGAGGCATGATATTAACACACCAATATTTTACTCTAGTAAAAAGACATTATTAAACAAAGTTATAATACGAGTTACACTAAAGTTTTGGGTACATTAGTAAACCATATAAAAATCCTAAATAAAGGTTCATTATTCAGCAAAATAATACCATTGATAATAAACACATACACAGATCGTTGAATATATCAAATTAGCTACCACAGGGCTCAATGATACATGCCACACTGGAAATAAATTGTTGACTACTAATGATTAAAAAGAGAGAGAATGGTCCACATGCTAAAGCATTGTGTGATATCACCTCCAAGAGTCATACCAAGTCTAATATTGGTTAATATTAAAATATTAAAAATGTTTATTATATAAGTCTATGAAACATTACATTTCTGCAAAAAGTATCCTAGTCAAACTTCATAATACCTCTTTGTGGCAGGAATAATTGGTTTAATTTCACTAATAATGAAACTGGGGACTTCGCTGGTGGTGCAGTGGTTAAGAATCCGCCTGCCAATGCAGGGGACACAGGTTCGAGCCCTGGCCTGGGAAGATTCCATATGCCTCAGAGCAAATAAGCCCATGCGCCATACCTACTGAGCCTGCGCTCTAGAGCCCGTGAACCACAACTACTGAGCCTGCGTGCCACAACTACTGAAGCCCACGTGCCTAGAGCCCGTGCTGCACAAGAGAAGCCACCACAGTGAGAAGCCCGCGCACCGCAATGAGAAGTAGCACCCGCTCACTGCAACTAGAGAAAGCCTGCATGCAGCAACGAAGACGGAACGCAGCCATAAATAAATAAATAAATAGATAGATAGATAAGTTTACATTAAAAAAATAATGAAAACTGGACCCCATAAATACTGCCCAGATGAAATAACTTAAAAGAGTCTGACTGGTATTTTCACCTATATATATACTTTTTACTTTAGTTTGACTTTACACCTCATCTCCCAGATCTGTTATTTGCCTAGAAATTTTAAGAAACAGAGAGTTCTTTCTATACTTTTCAAATGGACATAGAAGAAATTCTATCAAAATTCCTTCACAGATTTAGAATTGTTCTTCCATACTAAGTTAAGATTTCTTAAGATTTCTGGTTATTTCTTTCACGCAATTTAAAAGAAAATATCATCCAGTCTTATAAACAAATTACAAGAAAGAGTAACTGGAAAATAGTTATACTGCAATAGCATTAGTTTTTAAAAATATTTATCTTTTTTCCCCTAAATTAGTGGTCATTAGCATTCAAATAATGTTAATGTAGTATCACTGACAAATATGGAAAATTGAGATTTCTAAGTAGAAATGAGTCATCATTTCTAAGGCACAACAGAAATTTTCACCTTATTGTTGCTTGGCTATACAGTTTACTTAACTGACTTCTTAGAAGATCCATTTATGATGATAAAAGATGCTGGCCACAAATTTGGAAACTTCAAAAATATAAACTGTTAGCACTAAATAAATACACAAGAAAGACATTCTAAATTGGAATTAAAAAAAGAAAGGGATAACTTCTAGTATCATTTATTTACTAAATTTTTCCTTAATTCTCTGTTGCTTAGTCAGTAAAACAAAGAGTTTGTGTTAGATATATTCATTTCATTTCTAATATCCTTTCTTATATCCTATCTGAACTGAGTCAAATTTTCTTTAGATAATGGATTAAGTTTCAAGTGTAATTAATACTACCAAAAAGTCTGCTAAATACAGTTCAGTGTTTTAGTACATGACAAATTATGACTACAAATTTTCCCAGGTGATTGGGTGCAATTCTGAAAAAAGAATTAAAAAAAAACTAGTCCCTAAGAGACGAAATTGTGGAAATATTCAATTTTCCATTAAAAGTCTTGAAATGACCGAAGTCAAGAAATTTTGGACAGATGAGTTATGTAACTGTTCCAGATTTCCTCTCCAAATACCCTAAATCAAAGGCTAAATTAATAATCCCTCTTTTATGCTCATATTGTATAATTATATTAATATAAATCTGTAATTACTGTTACATTGGTAACTAATAGCATATGTATGATATAATATATTATTTCATTTAGTTGAAGTTTTGTATATTTTTACTTAAAGCTCAGTTAATGTGACTTTGAAAAAAATCTATTGTAAAGTTTCAACAATCACACATCAACTCTATATAGATCAATGCCTCCCTCCATGTGATATCTGAAACATTTATGGTCCATTAAGATGGTAACTGATATTCATACAATGTATTTTTGAAAGTCTAACACTTCATCATTATAAAATATGGTGAAAACCTTTCAAATGAGAGAAAAGACTACATGGTCAGGGTCAGATGTCAGCTTTCATCTTGACCAAAGCATGTACCACAGAATCTAGTTGAAGACAATGAGATAGAAAGGGACATATTTAGAATGCATTCATATAATGTAAGCACAATGTTATACAACACTTATTTTTAAAAATACTACCTTTAGAGTATCACTGTAGACATAAGTGATTTCTACATAATCTTATTAAATATTTCATTTTTGATACATACCCAATAAAATATTTGAAACCAAACTTATACTTTTATTATATAACAAATAAACTGAACACTGTTTTACTCTGCAGCAGAGGAACTGAGGAAGGAAAGGAAGAGGAAAGGGATGAAAATGAGTTTGCAAGTTTCTTAGAATTTTGCATAAACATATGTTGCCAATATATAAAGAACTCCAGACTTATCTGGATGGACCAATAATAAAGAATAAAAGAAAAAGAGGAAAATGAGCTAGCATTACATCCAACCTTGGTGTATTAACATTTTTCTTAATCCTCACAAAAGCTGAAGGGCCAGAAGTTAATACTTTTCCTTGATGGTCTACTTCCACAGTTTTTCTTTAATATTGCACAAATTTGTATACTTTGTAAAGTGGAACTCAAGGGCAAAGAATAAATAAGAGTGTCAGTGAGAAATATATATATATATATACATACATGTATATACACACACATATATATGTACATACATATACACATATATATTATTTTTTGTTAAACTGTGATTATTGAGCAGAACTATAACATATATGTTATTAGTTATTTAGCCATATGTATTTTTGATTGTAGCATGTCAGGTAGTGTTTCATTGTATTGTTTTTCTTCCCAACAAGCAGACCATTTTACTTTGCAATGAGGATCTAGGAGCTCTTCAGCCCTGTTTTTCAAAAAAGGCTTCATGTGATGGAATTTATCAATCTTCTTTCTAAATGTGCATGACATTTCCTGAGTGAAAATGTTTTGTCATGTGTAGCTACAGAATGAAGACCATAATATGATATTCATTACACTGACAGTATCTTACTGAGGAAACCATGCTTTAGAATTTCAAGACTTTGGTGTAATCTGACTGTAACATTCAGCATTACATTCTCAAATTATTTAAATTTATCCAGTCAGACTTACACAAAGATACTTCTTGCTATTTCAACACTCATGCTGGATTAGTATGAAAGTGATGGAATTAAAGGGAACAAATAATGTGAACATTATGTAAGAAATTTCTATTGGTGACATTGGTTGGAGAAACTCTGGAATACTTTAAATATATATATATATATGTATATATATATATATTTAAACATATACATATATATTTACAACTACCTTTTATATTAAAGTACAAGTTTTAATATAGTAGGAAAACCTACTTAAGCAAAATCTTTGTCCCAATATTAATAAAAATCAAAAGAATTGATCTAGTGTCCTCTAACCTTTTGAAAATATTGTCATTTAATAACTATCTTGGAACTCAGAGGATGTTATTACCTTAACAAAGAGAAACCTTTGTTTACAGCAGCAGTACATATCTTAAGCCAAGGAAAGTCAACCTAACATTGAGGCTAGCGTACGTTAAGAAAATTAATATTTATGTAAAGTGTAACTAACTGAGTCAATGGGCCTCACAAGAAAAATCAGACCAAGGGACTGAAAATATTTTTATCCAAAATGAAATGGCTAAAATAACCAATCAAACATGAGGAAAGCATGTCTCAAATTCTATTTTGTGAAATAATAGTTTCAAGTTATAAATATTAGTGTTATTTAGGTAACAAAAAATTTTCCTTAACCAAATAAGTCAGGCAATGTTGTATTAGAAGAAGTTTAACAGTTTGCTTTATTGTATGTCTTATGAGAACATGCCAGTGTGTTGTGCAATCCAAGAACAGAACATATGTACAATTTTTTAAATATTTAGATCACCTTTTGTACCATGAGCTTTGTATGATCACCAATCCACAAAAGTCACTTTGAAACCATGTTTATAATCAATATCACATGCATATATAGATGTAATTATCCTAAATAAAATTATTAAAAAATGCAACTAAGTTAACAGTGCATGTAAGAGTCATTCATGATATGCAGGTAGGTTTTCTCTCACGATTGCCCTCTTGATAGCTGTAAGTAAAATATTTCCTTTTACAACTTTCAAGGATGCTGATTTTGCTTTTTCTTTAATGTTTGACTGTTATACCAAAAAAGGTATTAATGTTGTCAATGTCTGTGACACACAGATGTCCTAGATATAGAGTAAAACATTTAAAAATAAGTTAGCTATATACCTTTTATTTGATAACTTTACATTTAATCTTCAACCTCTGCTATGAATACAATTCCATAATTTATCTAATAACAATGTTCTGAAAAGTTAAATCAAACAATAAAAATGATACTAATAATGATACATTTTAAAACATGATATTACAAAAGGCAATTTTGATGCATGTAGATGAAAACAGCACTGACAGGATGGAAAATTAAGAGGTATTTTAAAACACACTTGACTTTGGCAGTTAAGTTCTGTAATTCTCAACTCCTCTTAGAGACATGGTACTCTTGAAAGTCCAGGTGCAAAAGATTGTTGGATATTTCTTATTTGCGCCTAGAAATTAGAGCATTTCTCTGCAGTCATTAACTTTTTCCTACAGAAAACACTGAATTAATAAAATTTTTCCATTGAGGAACTTGCTTTTTACTTCAGTATTGCTCTTCTACTTTGTTATTTCCTCTCTAGAACAACCTCCACACACACACAAACACACACTCTGGTTGGTCCTATATTTTTTCTTAGCTACTTAGACTTCTACCTGTTGGCTTCATTCTTAGGCTGTCTCACATTCACCAAATGGCGATATGCTTCTTCATGCATGTTGATACGAAGAGAAAGTGTTTTCAGTCACAACTATTAAAAACTATTTTCATTGAATGAACCACCCTTCAGGGATATCTACCTTCAGGTAATGTCATATACAGGTAAAATTAAATTGAGGTTTCCTGAGCCAGTGGCCATGGACAAGGGAATGTGACCACCCTCACTGCACCACCAAAACGCCAGCCTACTACACTACCCGATGGAAGAAATGGGAAATAGCTGTTGCAGAGAAGAGCAAATGCCTTGCCCAGTATCCAAAAAGTATAGGCTAATGATTCTGATTGTGAGAAATTTCATTTTCTTTAAAAGAAGTAGCATGAAATCTAACTTATGCTGATATTTAAATCTCTATTCCAGTGTTGACACTGGATTCCCTTAAGCTTCAAATTTGAACTCAATGTTTGTTTTAGGCTAGAAAATTCTGTGTAGTCCAGGTTCTGGAAATTATAATACACTTTTTCTGCCCAAGTCATAAACATCTCCCCATGGGTCCTCTCCAAATTTTAGACTATGACATAAAAATACATAACTTCCATGGAGTGCCTACATTCATGTACTCCTTCACACACCGTAAAAGAACAATTATAGTGTGCTATTCAAAGCTCTTCCTTTTGAATATTAAGAGCGTTAAAAATTAATACTCAATTTTAACTCTAGTAAATATATAGATGAATGTAAAACACTTTGTTTTTTCATTAAATGATAGTAATTGTAAATATGCAAGTCTTAAGAGATTTAAGCACTGTCCGAAATAGAATTTTTTTAAAAAGGTCAACTTTAATTAAATAGCCATGGTGAGGAAAATTAATATTTAGACAGATAGATAGATATAGATATATGTGATTTATTTATCACTTATTTATTTATAAATGGTAAGATTATTTTATTCTCCATTCACTAAATACAAAGAGATTCATCAAACACTGGCTCCACCCTCTGTCTTGAAAATGTCCTATTCATGCATCAGAATTAACTCAGCCATCACTTCTCCCTGATTCTTTTCCTGAACATCTCAGCCAGAATCAATCATACACTGCCTTAATGCCTTCTCACTGTATGCCCATTTCTATTGTTAAATTTGTTTCATTTTATTGTAAATACTTGTTTTCATATCTGTGACCCACTAGATCAGGCCCAGCAAACTTTCTCTGTAAAAAGCCAGATATTAAATATTTTTGGCTTTGGAGGCCATACAGTCTAAGTTACAACTACTCAAATCTGCTATTTTAGCACAAAAGCATCCATAGACTATATGTAAGGAAGGATGTGGCTACGTTCCAGCAATATTGTATTTGCACTAGCAGGTGGCAGACTGGATTTGGCCACAATTCCTTAAAGGTAGAAACTGTGATTTTCAGTGCTTTCGTCTTTGTTTTGCAGCTGTAAGCACAATGCTGAACATGCAAAGGAGAGTTGATAAATGTATTTTTAATTTTAGCTCTGTTGAATCAAGTTACAGCAACTCAAGTTCCAATGATTTCCAGCCGTAAGAAGTCTGGTGCTTAAAAGTTGAGCTGTGTGCTGTCCAGTATGTAACCACTAGCGATGTGTGGTTGTTTAATCTTAAATTAATTAAAATCAAACAAATTAAAAATTCAGTGCCTCAGGCACATTAACCACATTCCAAGGGCTCACTAGCCTTATGTAGCTAATAGCTACCATATTTAAATAGCACAGACATAGAACATAACTATCATTACAGAAAGTTCTCTTGGGCAGTCCTGGCTCAGATGATGTGAATATTAAGACAAGGAGATATCCTCAAGAAGAATCCTGGTGGTGTATAAAATATGGTTCAGTATAGCTCAAATACACTACCTTGACAAAATTTCACAAACTGAAATTACATTATGCACAACAAATAAAAAGGTGTGAATTTACTGAATATACTAGGTAATTAGACACAAGTATTCTACTACTTGAAGCAGATTCAGTAGACCTTTGGGTGTATGTGAATTTGCACATGTGTGTAACTAAAATTCAATATTCACAGTAGATTTTATGCAATTAAGAAAAAAATGTTTCCTGTTACAGAAGCCATAGAAGAGAAAGTGGATTATACAAAAGAGAAGCATCAGTGTAGGCAGAAGGGGATAATATTAGGTGCTCACTAAATCAAAAAGTAGAACAACTGTGACAATATCAGGAGAAAATGCAAAACAGGAACCACCAAAAGCATTTAAAATGCAAATACAGGAAAGAAGACAGTTTTCATCTAATTGATTCTCAATTCTTACTAAAGAAAGGGGCAAGTTTAGATTTTTTCTGCTGAAGGAGGCATTTAAGATCATGAAGTTCCAAGATCAAATTCAAGCTTAAACTATTATTCATTATAGAAGCTTGACATTACTTTTTATCATTCTCACCTTCAGTTTACTCTCAGTACAATGATAATAAAACCGCTTCAGCAGACTACTGAGAGGACAAAATGAGGTGATATTTGTCGAGGGCTTAGTAGATTGTTCAACACATTGAATACCTGGGAAATTGTAGCAATTTTACTAACAGAGGTTGAGCATGGTTTAGTGGGATAAGGAAGCTGAGGACAGTGGGGAAGTTTTAAAATTGCTTTGTGAAGAATAAGAGAAGAAGTTGAGTGAGAGAATATGAAATAATTCCTCAAAAGCTTCTAAGGCTCAGATAAGATAAGAAACAATGAATTTCTTCTAATAGCAATATTTGAGGTTATGTGATTATTTTGTGCTAGCTATGTCAGGATGTCAATTATAGGAGAAGAGAATGCAGAGAAATGAATCCTGAACAAAATATCTGTGGGCTATTTTTGATCGAGAAACATGAAGCAAAGGCCATGAGGCGTAAGCAAGGCAGTGGCCAAAGAGTCCAGGATTAATAAAGACCAAAGTAAAGCCAGGGAAAAGTCATAAAAAGGATAAACTAGAGAAGCCAAGGTAAAGAAATTCCCACTAATGCCATAACTATGCTAGGCTAAGAATAACACATGAGGCAGGGAGAAAAATGGAAAACTGTCATCACCAACTTTGATGCTCAAAGTTCAATTTTTAAAGGTGATAGATAAATGCAGGTCAAGAAAAACACTTTAAAATTCCTAAATGTTGTCCAGGACGATGGTAAGAATTGAGGTAATAGGGAATACCATAAGCCAGGTACCAAAGAATTTTAAGCAAACATGGAAGTGACTTGCTGGCTGATAGAAGACTGTGGCCGGGAATGGTAAAGTGATGTAATCAAATATTCTTTTAACCCCAAAAGAAGATTATTATATTATTGCACTTTAGATCTTTGAAAGTAATTGAAATAAATTGGTTTTGAAATACATATTATTTTATGTTTAAAAGTTGAAAACTTCAGGAAATATTAATGTTTGCATTATTATTATTATGTTTATGTTCATTATGTCTTATGAAGTGTTCTTCAGTAAGAATGACAGTATTGCTGAAATGTTGCTAGCGTTACAAAGGAGTGTGGACACTGGTGGAATGTGAGTAAAATAGAGGTAATTTCTGAGTTTTTGATGTATATAGGGAATCAAAAAATGTTAGTTTTCCTAGACTATTTGGAGTCTACAGAGTACTAAGGTGCAAAATTTTTTTTCGATTTCCAACTGTAAATATACAAGTATTATTTCCTCCTAGTGCTCAGTTAATAGAAAATAAACCAATACACTAAGTATTTTAAATCTGTGCTACAGATCCAAACATCTTTAGAGACTTGTTAAATAAATGTCTTCATAATGTATAATTTTTCCTCTTTCAAAAGCAAGAGGGAATGGGGGATGGGAGGGAAAATCTCTGCAGTATACTTCCTTAGAATTATTTTCACAAATGCCAACATCTGTCTTTTTCTTTAACTTAAGATGGCACCTGCAACCTCTTTCAGTCCCGGTGGTAAAACTGCACGGTCTCACAGAAACACGCTTGCCAAAGAAGTCTGGAGGCTTGTGACACAGTTTACACCTGTTTAGATGTCTTGTCACCTCACAGAGATGCTTTAAGTTGCCACCTCATGTAAATTTTGCATTCAAACTGCTGACTATCATTCTTTAGCAAGAGTGTACTTTTCTCTATTTTGGAACTTGACTGCCTTTTCAAACTCAGCTGCACCTTCCACAATTAAAAAAAAAAATGTTTCTGTCAGTTTTTATAACTGGGTTCTTATGACAGTAGAGTTCCCACTACGTGACCATGTAATCAGTCAGCTATCTTCCCTACTGTGTCTTAGTTATAACTGAGACTAGCTTTTGATATTCAAGGTTAATCACTTTTACAGGTTCAAGGGTTCCCTTAATAATCTTTGGTATGACTCATGCAGTAGAAGCTATTTATTCTGCATGCCAGTGTGCTGGAATGATCAGGGCCTTGTTCTCAATTTCTGAAGCTATTGCTTCTCTCAGGCTTCATAAAAACAAATAATAAAAGTAAAATAAAATTGTGTGGATTTTTCTTTTATTTTTTTCCACTGTACCAATTGGAGCATAGTAGCAAAATCAATAAAGATTCCAAATTGGGCCCATTATGATAATAATATTTTACATTTATTGGGGAATAGCCTGGCTTCTGATGTTTATGTAATGTGAGGTATAGACTGAGGATTTCTTTTTGCATATTACTATCCAATTGTTTTTGTATCATTTTTTGAAGACTGTCCTTTATCCATTCAATTGTTTTTGAACTTTTGTCGAAAATCAATTGACCATATACATGTAAATCTATTTTTGGACGCTGTTCCATTTATTTGTCTGTCACTGTGCTTCAATACTATAGTTTGATACTAAGTGTTAAAATTGGATAATGTAAGTCCTTCCAAACTTGATCCCTTTTTTCAAAGTTGTTGGGCTATTCCAGTTCATTTGCATTTCTATACAAATTTCAGAATCAGCCTATTCTAAGAACAAATAAGGTTTTATAACTCTAACTCTGACTCCTGTTATTTTATTGACTCACCTCCTGCTCGTTTCCTTCTTACACACTAGTTTCCAGTAACACTGGCCTCCTGTTTTTTCAAACACACCATGGGTTCCTTCCTCAGGGCTTTCACCCTTGCTTGGCTATAGCTAGAAGTTTCTTTCAGACTGAAGCATAATCTACTCTCTCACTCCCTTCAGGCCATTTCTCACTGGCATCCTTTCATAAAATTGTCCCCAATCCAATTTATTTTCTTCCTTGCTTTATTTTTCATCTCATCACATATTACTCTATAACCAGTAATTATATTAACTATATATGTCATCTATTGTCTGTCTCCCAAACTAGAAAATAAGCTCCATGAAGCCAAAGTTTTATGTTTCTTTTCTTTTCTTCTGTTTTCTTATCATATTAAACAAGAGCTTAATGCTAATCTCAAATATTTATTGGTTGACTGAACCAATCAATCAATAAATCCAAGTTCATAAAAACACAATTATTCTTTTTTAAGCTAGGAATTATCAGGTGTGACTGAAAGCTACTGGTACACTGGTAGTACTCCAGGGAAAACAAAACAAAACAAAACAAAATGGAAAACAAACATCAAAACTTTTTTGGTCATTTTGACCAGCACTTTCATAATTTAGCTATTATTTTTAGTATTTTTAAATATGGTAACTTGACAGTAAAAAAGAAGTGATCAGAGATCATTAATAATAGAAATAAATATTTAATTTTCCCCTTTGGCCTCTAAAAGCATAGGAGATCAGACACAGAGATCAAAATGTATATTCAAATTTAGTAGGACTTCCAAATTTGTATGTGAAATCTTTCCATTTAAAAAGTTAAATACATACACAGCATATACTTAAGTACATATCTGTGCATAACATGTACAATGTGTGTGAAATGAGACAAATCTATTCTCATGAACCTTGTTTTCTAGTAGAGGTTACAGACAATAAGCAACAGGAATGACTAAAACAATATCATATGTAAGAGATATATTTTTTTCTGGACTAAGAGTTATATAAAACATACTAAATCATAGATTTGTACTTTTCTCTGAAAACTGGGACAAATTTAGCAAACAATTTTTCCACTAAGATTTTATTAATTTCATAAAATATGGCAATGTGTTTATTAGCATACTGTGAAACATTACCGTAGATGATTATAATTAAACTACACTTATCAAAATAATGAATAAAGCACACTTTGTGATACAGCAGTGTTGATGTTTTTCATATTTATCTGTTCACTAACTAATCTGCCAAATTCACTCATCTCTAGTGAGCCTCTCAGTTCTCAGTGTAAATTACTGAGGGTCTACTCTGATAATAAATAACAATAGCAATTCTGGGAAACAAAGCATTAGCAGTTTAATGTCTAAACATTTTTTTTCTGGATAGTATAAATTAAGAATACAATAAAACATTTTTCATTCAATTAGAATATGTTTCCAGAGGGTTATAATACAATTTAAAAGGCTGCTTATAATGGATATATCAAAGCACCTGAATTTTAATGCTATCAAAGTGTTCAGGATGTTCTAAAGAAGAGGATTAGTTTCATAATGCATCAACCAAAAGAGAGACCATAATATGAAAATATCTCTAAACCTAAGATGTGTGAAGTGACTTTTATGAGTCCATCCATTTTCTTAGACTCTGAAACTTAGACCTACTATGCTTAATTTCCAGTATGCACACTATTATATGTAAAATAGATAACTAATATGAACCTATTGTATAGCACAGGGAGCTCTACTCAATACTCTGTAATGATCTATATGGGAATAGAATCTTAAAAAGAGTGGATACATGTATATGTATAACTGATTCACTTTGCTGGACAGCAGAAACTAACACAACACTGTAAATCAACTATACTCCAATAAAAATTAATAATAAATAAATAAATAAATTCCAGTATGTAGGTGCCCAAAACATTGACAAAATCTGGACAGTGTATTAATTAATTGATTGATTGATTGATATAACAGATATCAATTGAGTAACTACTAAGTATCTAGTACTCTTTTAGACACTGGAGGTACACTACCTAAAACAGAATGAATTATCTGCGTTTGTGGAGTTCTCAATCAAATTCGGAGTGAAAGAAAAATAAAATAAAGTAAATAAGTCAAAGGATATATCACACAATTCACACAATCAAGGATATATCAAAGGATATATCACACAATAACCCACAGCTAGCTGGGTTCCTAAATCCACCAGCCTTCTTCCTGAGCATACGTGGACACTGTATTTTCAAGTTTCCCTTGCAGTTAGGTGCATCTATATGACCCATTTGTACTATGGTAAGCAGAGATTAGTCTGTCTCTCAGGTCTGGTGAGAAAAATCTGGAAATGGGTGTGTTGTGACTGCATTGGTCAAATTGGCACATATTAATGTGTTCTAGGATTTTACCCATGGTACACCTAGGGTAACTCAATAACTGCAGGGTTTGCCCTGGATTTGGACTGCCATCATGAATTATTTTGGGGGTGAGAAATAAATTTCTATGTTGTTTAGGAAACCTAATTACTCTTGGGTCACTTTGTGGCACCATCACAGGCTTACCCTGCCTGATTTAGAATGTTAGACTTTGTTAACAATTAAGGAGATAAAGCATGTATGATGACAAAGAGGATATGGTGGAACATCTGCTTCTCGGCCATGTTTGGCTGCTGCCTCATGACCCATTATGACTGCTCTGTCTCTAGCATTCATGACTGCATTCTAGCCAACAAGAAGGGTAAAGGTACTAAGAGGGGCCAGTCCAAATTCAAAGATTTGTGGGGAGGATTAAGCTGAAAGAAGCTTTGAAGAACTCACATAGGACATGTCTGCTTGCATATTTTTAATTCAAATGCCATCACATGACCTCCCTTGACTTGAAAGGAGCTCAGGAAATGTACATTTTATCCCAAGAGGCATTTGTACACAGAAAAATCAGGGCTTTTATTAGTGAGGATCAAGGGGAAATATTGTGGGACCACTAGAGGTCTTGACACAGAGAGTCAGGTATGAGAGAATGCCTAGTGGTAGACATTCATTTAAAGTTGATTCTTGAAAATAATTTGAAATTAGCCAGGTAAGCAAGAGTTGAAAGCGAGGTTGGTTGAGGCAAAGGAAAAGGCAAGTAGACAAGAGTGAGCTTCGTGCCTTTAGGAAACTCTCAGACCTACTCTGTGTTACAGATGCTTAACAAAGCTAAAATAATAATAATAATAATAAAATTAGGGCTCAGAAAATGTATAAGAGATTGAGAAATAGATTTCAGAATTATCACAGTGTAGGTAATTTTAAATCAGGAATGCCAATGAAATCACAAGCTCAAATGCATAGAGAATGATGGGGATACAGTTAAGTATGGCCTGAAGAAGAGAAGTAAGTATGAAGAGAAAGAGGAATCTGAGAAAAAAAAAAAAACCTTATTATAAGGATACATAGTATCAGCATACTTAATGTTAGAAGAATTATCAGTAACACAAAATGCCATGAAGGAAAACCTTGATCAAGGATACAGAAAGTTGAGCTAGGATGTACAATGGGAAAATATCACTGAATTTGTCTTTGACGCATTTACTGGTAAAGGGTAGAAGATTATGCCACCCCAAAATGTGACTGTAGAGGTCCAGGACATGCCACCCTAAAATATGTTGCTTTGGCATATTGATTTTTTGAGATGTAGATACTTGAAAAACAGCAAATACAGAGAGAAGCTTTCTTGGAATGCCACTATCTGTTTAAAAATAGATCCAAAAAAGCAATTCAATTGTCATAATCCTTCCCTGGGAGTTTCATTAACCAGGCAAGATTAGTTTTTTCATAAGAGAGATTAGAAGTTGACATCACACCCAAAAGGTCTACAGCTCCTCACCCCTTCCCTCTTATGGTGGTTTATAATTCTGAATTTTAAGCCATCTCAGGGAGTTAATCATTTTTCCCTAGGAAACTTTCATATATACATGGTGTATATGTATTAATAAACTTGCTTGTTAATATGACTTTTATTACAGGATCCCAGATAAGAGTTCAAAAACGTAGAAGGAAAATTATTTTTCCTTTACACTGGAATTTTTGAAACTTTGCTTTCTGTAGGGTGTTTATTAAAAAACAAATGAGAAGTCATTAACCCTAGGTGTGTGGTGAAACTGAATTTGGACATCAGCCTCCAGAATCAGATTTTGGTTAGAATTCCAGCACCAGCACCAACTGAAAGTGAAACTTTAAAATACTTACTTACCTTCTCTGTGCCTCAGTTTCCAACATGTAGTTTAGCTGTAATAGCATCAGTTTTAAAGCTTATAATGAGGATTGAGTCGAACGACACATGTAAAAGTTCTTAGCCTAATCCCAGATTCATAAGTACTCAGTAAATATTAGCTCTTAGTTTATTGAAGCCCATTATTAGAAATGCTGACAATGAAAGAAGAAAAAGAAATAGAAAAGTAGTTCAAGAGGTCAACAGAGTTTGATGGAAGATTTCGGTTTTGTAGAGTGGGGCAAGTGAGACTATGTTACCATTGGTGTTGGTAAATGAATGAGAAAAATGATAACCGACATGGATATGAGTCTTTAATGAAGAAGAGATCTAGAGATTTTGAACAATATTTGGAAAATAGATGCTATGAATAGGAAGTAATATATCATCTATCACATTCTTAATAAATCATCACATAATAAAGTGTATAAAAGATTGACAGAAAAGGGCTGAAGGAAGAGACGGAATTTATAATGGACACAGGCAGAGTGGTTTGATAACTGTCTTCAGGCATTGGTGTCATTGAAAGCTAAAATTTTCTCCTTTCTTTTTACAGACATAAACGTTCAAATCAAGTTCTTGAAAAAGAGGGAGAAAGAGAGATACAGGGAGAGGTAGAGAAAGAAAATGAAAGTTTAAAGAGTAAGAAACTACCACAGGTTTCATAATTTATTCCACTGCTCTCAGTCTTTCTTACTTTCCGTTCCTTATACTATATTTTGGAGGGCTTTTTTGTTTTTTGTTTTTAATCTGGAGAATGGTATGAGAAAGGCCTTTGGGTATGTTAAGAATGTACTATTCTACTTTATTATAATGATAGCTGTTAACAGCACAGGGGCCTTGACTGTATAACGTCTCCTGTCTTGCTTGGGGTGACACCCGTTCAGACCGAGCCAGCTTATTTCACATTATTGTCAGTTATGAGTGGGAAACTCTTGCAGCTGTGGAAGAGCTGGGGGCGGGGCGGGGACGGTATTGTCCGTTAATTACAGACACTGCATTGTTTTTAAATGTTTTCAGTCAATTTGTAGATAGAGCTCTAATAGATTTTTAACTTTCTTAGACTTGGTTTTTTACACACTAAAACAAATGTGGTTCTAAAGACCACTATCATTTTCTATTGCCTTTAAAAAATATTCATTTATCATTTTCCAGTCTGGATTTCCCCTCTTCTTGATACTACATGTCGCTAAGGTGAATATGACTCAAAACATGAATGCACATGACCCATCTTTCAGCCCTGAATGATAAAAATATGAACCTTCACTGGCGGAGGCCGTGGCCGCCACGGACCCACCCAGCCTAGGGCCTCACCTGCACCCCCTTGCGGCGAGTCGACCGACCACATTGCTGCAGTGCATTTTTCAGAGTAAACAAATTCCATGTGCTGTTGAAAACATTCAATCCCTCAAACATGAACTGGCTCATGTGTAGAAGAGATTTGGGGGGAATAAATTATGGGATTGAGCTTCATTCAGATGTGGCAGAATATGCGAAGAAAAACCTGGAGAGTTTGATCAAAAAAAGTAATAGCTTTGATAATCAGCTTCTAGACCTGTACTGTCAGTCTGAATGGGAAGGTGCATGGCATGGCTAGGTCACTCTGATCTCTCAGCAGCTTATCAGAATAATTATATGAGCAAGTTGGCACAGCTCCTGCTGTTCACAAAATCATCTGTCTCAAGATGAAAATATTCCAACGTGAACATATGAAGAAAAGCACTACTAAGATTTGAGTTCGGTGAGCCCACATTTGTGGTTGGTAATTGCTCCCGGAAAGCAGCTGAGGGTCATCAGTATTATCGAGATTATTGTGGAACTGGAGTCCAGAAATACTATGAGAACTACATGAAAATATTACTAAAAGTGGGAGGCATTCTAGTTATGCCTGTAGAGGATCATTTAACACAAATTATGAGAAGCGAACAAAACACTTGGGAAAGTAAAAATATTCTTGCTGTTTCATTTGCTCCACTTTTGCAACCAAGTAAGAAGGATAATGGCAAACCAGAGTCTGTGGGACATCCCCACACACAAACCCACGCTGTCTGGAATATACAGAACTTGCTTTTATTTACATTCAATGCACACTGAGACATTTCGTAAGTAATGAGATGCAGGCCAAGGAGGGGTCCCTTAAAGGGCTCCACCCAAAAGAAAGAGTTAAACAGAGAGCTACACTTATGTATTTGTAGGTAATCAGCATATTCCTCAGCCTCTCAACAATGAGGAGGATGAAAAAAATAGAAGAGAAAGAAAAGGAAGTGGAAGACCACAATGAAGTTAAAAGAGCCACCTCAGAATTTACTGAGAGAAAAAATTATGAAACTCCCCCTCTCCCTCGTGAATCTTTAAAAGCTTACTTGACATATTTTAGAGAAAAATAACTTAGATCAAGAAGAAAGAATGCCTACTGATAATTCCTCTAGTCTTTAAAATGTGGCATTTGTTAGGAGTTAAAAAGAGAGAGAATGTTTTCTTTCATCAGAGTGAACTTACAGTAGAAAAAAGTATCTTCTTTCTGTCAGTAATAAAAATGATGTATTCAGTGATTAAAAATAATCCCTTTCATAAAATACATTTTTCTGTAAGTCTTGGAAAAATGGCTGTTTTAACTCAGGATGACTTCAAGAGTGGAATGCAACAGTAGTGCAGACTTTGTGTAATGTAAATCCTGTTCTGATTCCTTATAGATTTGTAGTGGTGAGAGTTAGATTTAATTTTTTTTTTTTTTCTTTTCTGTACGAGGGCCCCACACTGCTGTGGCCTCTCCCATTGCGGAGCACAGGCTCTGGATGCACAGGCTCAGCAGCCATGGCTCACGGGCCCAGCCGCTCCACGGCATGTGGGATCCTCCTACACTGGGGCACGAATCTGTGTCCCCTGCATCGGCAGCCCGACGCTCAACCACTGCGCCACCAGGGAAGCCCAGATTTAATTTTATGTAAGGCTACATAACTGTTAAGCATATATAATCTGATTTGAATTGCAGTTGATTGCATTTCCTCCAAAAAAACTTTCTTATTTAATAAGGAAATAAAATCCTTTGTAGTCGCACTTCCCTTAATTTTGTTGCAGTCACTATTGCTGAGTTGCTATAGATGTATTCCAGGTAATATATGAGTGCAATAATCATACAGATAGTGAATAATTTAACTTTTAAAAAAGTTTCATGGAATTCAATAGCACTGCTACTCTTGCTTTTGAATCTATTGCCCGAAGACGTGGGGAAGATATCTGCTTCTCTCATAGAGATTTTAAGGGCACATCAAGTGAATAGTAAAGTAAAAAGTCTATACTTAATAGAACTCTTAATTTGTGTGGACCCTTTACATTTTCAGTATTTAAAAATAATGAGGTTATCTTACTCTCTGGAGTTTTAGAAGAGAGTATATTTAGGATTGTTTTTTCTACAGTCCACTCTATAAAGTATTTGATTTAAAAAAACAACAACAACAAAAAAATACTGTTCTCTTTGACTGCTGATGGTACAGACAGTGAGTGAATAAGCATGAGTGATAGCCACTCTCTTGGGATAAGCTCAGTAGCTGGGCCAGAGCTGATTTGCTCAGGTGGTGCACTTTAGCAAAGGGAAATTCTAGTTCATCTGCTATTTATCTTTGAAAAGGTAGGGTTGAGCTAGCCTACATTTACTTTGAAATTAATCTTTGTAGTATAAGAAATATTCACAGAAATTATACGTAGAAGCCTTTTGCTTTGAAAATCCAAAATCATAGTGTAATCTTTGGGACCTATGTTGTGCTCATTTAAAAATTCTTCCCATTTTTTTTTGTCTGTTTTTTTTGGTAGAATTATAATGATTTTCAGTTTTTGCTTAATATCACATAAACTATCATTTAAATGTTAGTTGTAGGGGTTTCCCTGGTGGTGCAGTGGTTGAGAGTCCGCCTGCCGATGCAGGGTACACGGGTTCGTGCCCCGGTCTGGGAAGACCCCACATGCCGCGGAGCGGCTAGGCCCGTAAGCCATGGTCGCTGAGCCTGCGCGTCCGGAGCCTGTGCTCCTCAACGGGAGAGGCCACAACAGTGAGAGGCCCGCGTACCGCAAAGTTAGTCGTAGCTAATCAGTGATAAAACAGATAATGAGTACCATTATTAGTTTGTTTCTTTTCTTCCAAATTGGGCCACAAACAGTTATCCTTTCTTAAGAAAGTGTACAATGTAATACAATGTAACATATTTGCTACTTAGTGTTACCTGGATTATATATTCTTTAAAAGGAAAAATTTGAGAGTAACCCTTATTACCATCAGCATCACTGTTACAGTGGTTGATCAAGTATGCTTAAGGACATCCAATTAATGTATAGTAAAAAGATTATTATCTCTCAGCAAAGATTCAACTATTAGTAATACATAGACGGTTTAAAAAATCTCAGCTCCAGTAATTCCACACATCTAAAAACAAGTGTGTGAAATATTCTAAGCATGAATTATTCCAAGTAAGTGAGGGTATTTTAGTAATGTGAAAGATAATTTCATGGAAGGTATTTGTTTTATACCAGTGACTAGGGCTTAGATTTGGAGGTTGGAGGATGGGGGTATCACCATAATTATTCTTAGATGATTACTAAGTTGTTATTGTTAAGAAATGCCCCATCTCATTTCTATTAAGGAAAAAAATAGTTTTATACAATTGTTATCTGCTAGAAATATTCATTTTATTTTGAATTAAATGCTAGTTTTAGAAGTTTAATCTTGAGGTCCTGGTGCCCACATATTTAAATCTAGCACCCCTAGCCCCCATCTTGTTTTTAGTGTCCAGATTTATAAACATACATATTCTTAAATGATGATTTTTCTATTCATGAGAGAGTTTTTGTGAAGGATGTATTTGCAGATTGACCTTTTCATATTGTCTTTCATTTTGTTGACGTTGGCAAAATGTACAGTAGATTTTCATGATCATTGCCTATTTTTTGTCATTGAAATGTAAGTTTTGTATTTTTAAAAGCATTTATTTTACAGTTGTGACTTTATAACTGACTTTAAATGAAGTAGAAATAAAAGGGGAAAAAATTAGCTTTAAAAGTTTAGAAGACCAGATAATGTTTTCTGCTAGGCAAGAATTAAGATTATATAAATTACAAATATAAAATATATTATATAATATTATATAATATTGTAAAGCATTTACATATGCTTTTAGAAAGTAATTTTTTTACATGTCTAAAAAATAAATAAAAATACCAAACAACAACAAAAAACCACACACAGTATTCATAGTGTAAGAATCAATTAATGAAAGTAAATAAAGACAGATAAAGCACTAGAAATAGTGTTATGGAGGGTCTTACATGATATACTAAAAACAGGTGAATTAGTACATAAGTTAACATGTTTTTCTTCACATTATTTCTCATAGTCAAATTCCTTTTTCTCAGTCACAAGTTAGGTCCCTGTTACCTCATGCCTGAATTGTTTAAACAACCTTCTTATCTAGTCTTCAGTACTTCAATCTCTTCCAATCAACTGTATCTTAAACATAACCAGTTTTATATTCCCAATACAATTTTTATATTATGTTACTATCCCAGATAGTGTTTTTCAACAATTTGTTCATTACCTAATCATCCATCCAGCCTGCTCCTTATGGGGCAGAACTATGTCCTGGTGGTTGATATCAAGAGTAAAAAGGTGTATGATTTCCTTCAAGAAATTTACAAATTGGTAGTTCTTTGCTCCTCTAGGATCAAGTCCAAATTGTTTCACTTATATTTAACTAAACCCTCTTTACTGAGTTTTAGTGCCAACATATTAACTTGCATTGCTATCTGCACTCCAGCAATTCAGTTCCATAGTCTACCTTCTGACTCATACTGACATTTCCTTTGCCTTAAATTTTCCATCTCCCCATTTACTGAAATATTGACCTTTAAGAACAAGCTCAAGTGACATTTTTGCTTTTGAACTTTCCCTGTTAATAACATTCTGAATCATTTAAAAATAATAGCAAGTCAATAAATAGTTCATATTTATAAGGGATTACTGTGTACACAACTGTACTGAGAGCTTATATGGATTATCTATTTAATCCTTGAAAACATTCATTTATTAATTCAACAAATATTTATTGAGCACTTGTGTGCTATAAATTGACCTGAAGCTAGGATTTGGTGTAGACATTATAGTGAATCAGACAAATAAGGACACTGAACTTATGAAACTCTTCCAGATCAGGAACACAAACAAACAAGAAATATAATTCCAGATAGTGATAAAACTTCAAGGAAAATTAGAAAAAGAAAACAAGCTATAGGAATAATTAATATAAATGTTACACTTGTCTTCTTTTAAACAAATAATGGTATATTTGTGTATGTACAAATGTTTTATATGAACATAATTTATTTGTGTTTTTAATTATACTTATTGACTCCTCTTCTAGATTTAAATTCCTTGAGATGAGGATTAACACTCTCCATGTGAATTATCTTTGTTTCCTTCATGTGCCCTAGACTAGTATCTTCACCTAAATAAATCTAAACAGAAAATTAGTAGATACTTTTATTTTTTTAATTTTACATCAGTAATACAAGGCAGAATACTGGAAGGCACATGGAAAGTACAAACAAAGAAGAACATTCAATTAACAATACTTGAAAGTTATCATTGTTTCCATTTTAGTTTATAACATGTTTCTTTGCTTAAAAATGTATTGTAAATATTTTCCCATGTCCATATGATGAAGATGACTGAAAAATATCCCATGATGTAGAAAAGAAGAGATGAATTTATTCAGTTTCTGTTTGTCTTAGGTCCTGTTAATTTGTCACAAAATGAAAATAGCTGTAACTCTTCCAATGCACACTAAATTTAACCAATATATGTGCTGAAATTTTAAAAGGTAAGTGGAGATTTTAAATACTACATCATCTATTGATCAAGAGAAAAAATGTTAGAGTTAAATATATGTAAACTGTGATGTATGTTGTCACTTTTTTACATGCAGCTAAATGTTTACTTTTGTTAATTTTTCTTTCCTCTCCATCTTCAGTAATACTGAATTATACTATAGCTTATTATAAAAACTAAATATGCTTAATCCTTTATTGCTTCATACTTATTAAGGTTGGCTTTGAAATAGCAGATTATAAACAAACTTTTATTTATTAAACTAAATAAAAGTCAAATAATTTTCAAAATAATCCAAGTTTTTTCTTCTCTCTCTTACTATCCTTCTCTCCTTTAGTTTAGCACGTTGTCATTTTCCTAAATACGAATTATCTCAAAGCTGGCATGATTATCCACATAGTTTCTTTATATCTTATAACTATTTAGCAAGGGTACATTTAAAATGCCAGAACTGTGTTCTTAAATTTAAATGCCAATTATATAGTTAAACAAAGTCCCTGGACTCTTCTTTTTTAATGTTTAAAGGAATATAACTGCTGGGCAGTGAGTTTAGTGTTTTAATATTATTTTAATAATAATCATACAAACGGGAAATTTCTTGCAACATTGAAAAAAGTCACAGTTGTGTTCTTTTAAATTGCTGTGTGTATTATCATTTCTTATACTATTCAGCCTTTGTGACTTATTTAAAATTTTCAATCAAATTCTTCTATGTGATTTTATGAATACATACACATAAGGATTTCATAAAACATGCCATCTTGTTTTTTCTTCCCTAATAGATAAGATGGTATCACTTGATCCCATAATCATTTAATATTAAATTTGCCAGAGTAAATAAACTTCCATGTCTGCAGGATCTGGCAAGAGTTTTGAGTTTTCTGTGGTGACCATATGAAGACTCCGAAGTGCATTGTTGGTTTTGCTGTGGTGCTTCCTGTTTCTTTTGGACCTAGTATCTTCTCCAGTCACTTAACTGGATATTATCCTTTGCTGGAACATTTTCTCTCAACTTAATCTATTGTTTCTTTAGGTTTTGCAGGTCTTGGCCTTGCTTACCTTTGGTCAGAGTGCCCCCCTCACTCGGGTACTACCTGTATATCCTTGAACACTGACCGGTGTTTTTCCTCAGAATACCCTGCTGCTCCAGAATCAGTCCTCCTTTATAGCTAATTGTTTGACTTCTAAAATGAAATGGTTCCTGCTTTGATTACCAATACTTCCATACAATCCACCTCTTCCTCCCAGTCAATGTGGCTATTCTGCATCATGTTCCCTTTCAAGTATAAACAAAGCATAGGACAATCTCGTATTCCTGAACTTTCATTTATAAGTGCACACTATTTGAAAATGTTTGTTTTTGTGTTCTATTACCAAGCATTTATGGTCAGTAAGATGTCCACCATTTAGTTAATAATTTTTCCTCAAAATTCTATAAGTAGGAAGAATGTTATCTTGTTTTCATATTCTCTCCAGTACAAAATCTATTTCTTTTTTTTCTTCACTCTCCAGGGAAAATCCTGTTTGGATAAAAGAAAATTCATTACATTCATTCGATACATTTAAAAGACATATTCCACCATTTCAGGTTGTTGAGAGTTTAAAGGGTAAGGTAGACACATTACATAAATACAATAGCAGGGTTACTAGACATGTATCCTAAATGCTATGCGAAAACCTTAGGTAAAGGAGCTTAAAGCTCAGGATGCCATGGAGGTGAGACTGAAGCAATTTCCAAGAAAAATAGGGTGATTAAGAGCATGGATTCTATCACATAAAAGCTCTTTAACTTTGGAAATGTATTTAATCTTTCTAAGTTTCCTCAGCTATAAAGTAGAGCTAACAATAGCTCCTGCCTTATAACATTGTTTTCAGGACAAATGCATTAATCAATGTAAAGAGCTTGGAACAGTGTGACTCATTTTAAGCCCTTGATAAATGTTGGCTGTAATGATGAGGACTATTATATGAGAAAGAGAAAGATTTCCTATGTAGAAGAAATCTCACAGGGAAAGCACAGATATAGAAAAGTTTATAGTACACTCAGGGAAACAGTAGTTACTTGGTTGGCAGGGGTTTGAGGAACAGTAAAGAATGGAAAGAATGAATCAGAAAGATAAGCAGGGACCAAAGGTGAAGGACTACTTACTGGGCCTATTAATATTATGGTGTAAGTTATGGGGTGAAGCTATTGAAGAATTTCATGCAATGGGATGATATGGCCAAATGTACATTTTAGAAACACAAATTTAGTAAGAAGTGTATAAAATGGATTTGAGAGAAAGATTTGAAGGAAGAGTTGAGGGCAGAAAGTAACAGTGACAGAGATTATTAACAGGTAATTTAGAAGCTAGGTATTTTTAGGATGTGAAAAACTAAAACTTGATATGTGTAACTCCTGGCACCATGTGAGTATTAAGCCCAGTGCTTAGTCTAGAGCTAACACTCAATTTATATTAGCTATAATTATAACTAATATGATTTCTTTAAACAAGAATTATTGAATATTATGACTTAAATGACTCCATTATTAAATGATAAATGGCTAAAATGGAAGAGTGAGTTTGGATCAAGAAACAATGATGTAATTTTCAACACATTGAGTATGAGATTTCCACGAGCTATACAGTCATATGTGTGCAGAAATCAGATGGAAATAAAGATTAAGAGTTCAACTGAGAGGTTTGGTTATGTGGACCGGGAAGTGGTTGTATCCATGGTAACCAACAATATATGGAGTACAGAAGAAGAATTAGGAGAAAACAAGTTCACTTAGGAAAACAGATACACATAAGAACAGAATAAAGAAAAGAGTAAAAACATAACCTCAGGGTTCACTACATCTTTCTTATCATATGGATGAAGATTATCCAGAGAATGAATGGTCAAAGAGATATGAGAAGAACCAACAATTAGTGGTTTAGTAAGAAATCGTCAATCAGCAACACTTTGAGTGATTACTCATATTTCAGGTGGTGTAAGTACTGTATAAGCATTAACTCCTTTAATAATTAAAAAAGGCTTTCATGTAGGTCCTATTATTTCATTTTTTTTACAGAGAAGAAAACTCGATGCACAGATAGGATAAGTAAAGTGCCTGAGATGGGAGAGATTAAAACAGGACAGTCATTACTGCATGCAAATACTGTTAGAGCAGTAGAGAAAATGATCTGTTGCTTTGGTAATTAAAAGGTGTAGCCATCCTATGGCAGAATAGTTGTAGCAGTGGGGTAGAGGTGGAAATCAAATTGCAATATAGTAGGAAGTAGTAGGTCAAAATCAATAAAGGAGAGAGTACAAATACTTTGTCTAAAATTCATCGGTTCTTTCTTTAAGCAAAGGTGAACACACTTAGTCATAATCAGAATAAACTTCATTTGTTTCTCTGATCATTTAAGGATGTGGATTTTATGTATGAGATTACTTTCCACAAGGATAATTTTATTTTTCAGTCTCTTCTAATTTCTTGTTTTCCAGACCTGCTGACTATAGTGTCTAGGGAATAGCCTTCAACACACTTTACACATCCTAAAGTGTTTCAATAATTGAGTTTGATGAACCCCTAAATAAGTGTCATTTATTGAGTTTAACATGGGCCAAGTACTGTGCCAAAATCTTCATAGGGAATATTTTATTAACCTTCACAAGAGCTATAATTGAAAGTTATGCATTTTTCAGATGAAGAACTTGAGAACTAAAAATTCCCAAGGTCGCAAGACTAGAAAATAATGGAGCTGCTAATTAATCCAAGAGCAAGTCGTTCCAGGGCCTATGTGCTCCTTCCCTCCAACCAAAATCTCTAAAGACATGGAGCTTATTTTTCCTCATTTAATGATTCCAACTGGTAACACATTCCTACAAGCAGTGAGTTTTAATAGTTTTACATTTATATTTCTGAACTCATTTTAATGAGTCAATGATAAATTTTGCATCTCTTTTAAATTTTATTTTGCCTTAAGTTCTTGTATTTAAAAAGTTTTCAGAGGATGATTATATTTCATACACATTTAGGTCTCTTTAAGGCATTTCTATTTAAAAAAGACATAACCAGTAATTCAAGATTACCATTTATCTTTGGAAGAAAATATTTGACTTTTAAATTCACTAAATCCGTTTTAATAACTAATACAAATATGATATAAAGATTAATTTTCACACATCTGTCTATCTTTTTTAAGTTGATCTATAGAGACATATTTGGAAAAGGAAATTTTTTCTCCCCATGGTGTTCCAATTCTCTTTCTGAATTGGATTACAATAGGCTGGGATTTGGGAAATATTCCTTGAGGGCATATCATGTGACCAATTACCTAAGGGTTTTGCACCAGTCACCTACTCTCCATTTGCCTGCATTTAACACACTTACGGGAAGTTTGGTTCAAGGTCTGTTCCAATTTAATATTGCTAGGTTCTATGCCATTGATGTACTCACCTAGATAAAATGTCATGTATATTTTTTATCAGTTGGTTTTGAACTTGGAACAAGCAGTTGAAAACACCTATGATTGATATTTGCCTCTTTCTGATAGAAATTTCAATTAGACTGATTAACAGTCATACAAAAATCATAATCAATTGATATTGCAGATGATGTATCCATTGAAACCAATGATCATTGTGAAGTTGCTATGTAAAATGACTTGCTGTCATTTTAATGTGCTTGAATATTTTATACTGAAATATGTTTCATAGAGCATCTTATTTTAAAAATAGCATACAACTGTTTTTTTTTAAATCCCTGAAACAGAGGTAGAATTCCTGTTCTGCTTGTTTAAAACTTTGAAAAGATTTTTATTTAATTGTTCCTCAAATTTCCATGGAAATCAAGGGTTATGTACATCCTCAACAACACCTTCAACTTGAAATCACCTAATTCAAACTATGTTAAATCTTTCTTAAGGGATTTTTCTCATTTTACCTTGAATAACAGTTGTGTGTGTGTGTGTGTGTGTGTGTGTGTGTGTGAGAGAGAGAGAGAGAGAGAGAGAGAGAGAGAATGAAAAATTCCATATTAGATTATGGATACCAAATGAAAAAGATTAATTTTATCCTCATTGTACATAGTAGACTTACAAATATCTGGCAAACAAACATTTTAATTAACTCAAATATATTTGCTAAATATTATTACCTGTCCACATTTATAGTGAAGATTTTTAATAAAATTCCCTATTGAACTAAAGAAAAAGCTGGGATAGTTGTCTGAATTTTTAAAATAAAACTGCTGCTGCAAATCCTGTATTTTTCTATTACTAGATTCTAAACATTTTTTTTTTTTTCGCGGTATGCGGGCGTCTCACTGTTGTGGCCTTTCCCGTTGTGGAGCAGAGGCTCCGGACGCGTAGGCTCCAGACGCGCAGGCTCAGCGGCCATGGCTCACGGGCCCAGCCGCTCCACGGCATGTGGGATCCTCCCGGCCCCGGGCACGAACCCGTGTCCCCTGCATCGACAGGCGGACTCTCAACCACTGCGCCACCAGGGAAGCCCGATTCTAAACTTTTAAAACATGGCCCACTGCTAAGAGACTAACTAAATCCTAACCAGCAGAAAGTAATGAACCACATCCCAACAAGTGACAAAGTTATGTGGGATTGTGTGTTTTCTATGTGATGTATTAGCAGTATTTTTAAGAACTGAATTTTGGCTTAGTAGGAACATAAAAATTGAAACTTTCAGAACATTTCCTATTAGTCTTCAGTAAGGTGTGTTATAATGTATCACAAGGGACCAGGGATCATAAGTTGATTTTCACCACACGTAGTCCTTTTTCCCTTTGTCCTTCACTGAGTCTTATGCTTCTTTTTTTCTACCTCTGAAGTACTCCTGAGGGGCTAGTTAAACCAAGATAGAACATTCACCTCCTGACTGCTTCAGTCCTTGAGAAGAAGTTAACAGATTTAAGGAAATGAAAAAGATAGAGAAAAAGGAAAGGCTTAGAAAAATCCAAATTTGATAAAGAAATCGGTAATTATCAATAATTCAAAATTATCAATAACTTTGTCATAGATAATTTCAAACCCACATGTGAAAGCTAAACACCCATTAGAAGATCATGTCAGACTTATCCTGTAAATTTTTAGTGAGTTAACTTTAATCCTGCATAGTGCAAATATTATAAATTTACTTTTACATTCCTTTACTTTTAGCAAAAACTCTCTGAGTTGATGTTGTCAAAAGCCCCATGCTGGAGATGTTTTTTGTAGTTTAAAGAGATGGAAAAAGTTTCTTGTGGTTTTACATAAAAGTAAATCACATATTGCATACCAATTGATAATCAAAAGGATAGTAGTTACATTTAAAATGTGTCCTATGTCAATGTAATAACTACACAAAGAGAAATATGTGACACATTAAGACAAGATTATTCAAGAGAATTCTCCAAAATTATTCCACTGCTTCCCTGCTTTGTATGTTCTAGTGTCATGTGGGGTCCAACCCATTCAGGTATAAACAGATAGAGAACTATACACTTGTAATCCTAAATTAGTAGGCTTTTTTTTTTTTCTGTGTTTCTCTATGAAGAGCTTTTCAAGAACTACCCAAGGAATGACTGGACTGACATTTATAAGAGGAGTAATGTCAAGTGTAGTTCACATACTTTTATACACAAAACATAAAGGATGTACACAAGATTCTTATTGCAGATACAAGTTTTCCTCTCACTAAGCATCTAGTGATAACTGGCATAGCTAAGAACATGGTTCTGATCTTGTTAACAATATTTTACTTATTTTCCAAATACTGTGGCTTACATTTTACTTGGGCTTATTGCTTCAGCACTTAAATTACCCTGGTTTAGTTTTGTTTGTACACTTGCACAAATAATAGCTTTTAATAAAAGAGCTTTTACTGATTCCTAAGAAATACTTAAGTACCTCCAATATGCTATAGTCATGCCTGAGTCACTTGTACTTTTTCTCTAATTGGAGACCTCAGTGTTTAAATCTGTGTTTCCTTTGGAGGTTATATTTTTGAAACCAGCAATTTTCTGTGCAGTAGATACACAATTTCAAATCTCTATTTAAATAATCCTCTATTTAGGTAATCCAGGTTATTGTTTAAGTTTTGATGTAGTTACATAAGAAGAATTATATGAGCACATGTTATAATTGTTTTCTCCAGAAAATAAAATGAGAAAATGTGAAAGTGTAAACTGAGTTGGACAGGTGCAGAAATTCCACTTTTCTCAGATTTTTGATCTCTATATCCATGATAAAAATAGGATAGATCATTGATTTTAAAGTTCACTAACCACCATAAGCTTCCAGACTGTAGTTCTGGGTTCTATAAGACAATACAGAAAATAACCTAAAAGTTTTGATGTTAAGGGATGAGCTTCTGATTCTAAATTCCAGTTCTGTCATTTTTCACCATTTTTGAGTTTGGAGAGATTATCCAATATCTCTAAGTCTGGTAGAAATCTACCTAAACCTAAAGAAAACACATGCCAAGAAATATAAAAGGAAAATTATATAGTTGAGGATAGGTAGAGAATGAAACAAACTAAGAAGTGAAAAAGGGCTAAAATAATTCTCTGATTTCTTGGAAAAACTGAGGTTTCACATATAAAGAACATGCTATGTGTCGAAGAGGATAGATTATAATTGACAGAATAACCTTATAAATTATGAAATGATAAAAGCTTCCAAAAAAGATAAAGCTTATATATGAAAAACAAAAATCCCAACAGAATTTTCAACTGCAATGCTGGCTGATCAAAAATTACAGATCAATAACCTTAAATTTAGGATTGAAAAACACAAAACTGAAAACCTTTTCATTTTATACCCAAACTCTATTTTAAGTATCCATTATTAAATAATGAATTTTACAGTTAAAATTGTAATTCCAGTACAAATATAAATTTAACACATTTCAGATAACTATTTGAGTAAATGATTAATGAAGAAGCCAGTAAAATGGAAAAATTCGTTCACCATGATTCCAAAAAGCCAATACATGTATAGGAAATCAGGAATCTGGAAAAAAATTGCTTTATAAATGCAAAACTAAATTTTGTGTGTGTGTAGAGAGGGTAAAAATTACACTTCCAACACACAAATTCATTTGTATATCTATAGAAAAAGATAATTTGCATTGCTATTCATTGTCTACATCTTACAAAGTAGTAAAAAAACTAAATAACCCAGACAATGAAAGGCACAAACTCCATACATTATTTTCAATGAAAATACACTTTTTGGTCTATTTCAAAGTCTTTCACAAGAATTTTAATTAAATGACATTGTGGAACATGGAAAAGATTCTGAATATTTGCTATCCATGCACATTTTAATACAGCAATCATGATTGTGCTCCATGCAGAATCAAAGTGGAATTTTGTAGTTAAATATGATATATGGCTACTTTAAGAGATTGTTTTGATGTGATTAAAGAAAACACTACATATGTTTCCTCCTGCTCAACTTTCTTCCACTCCCACTTCTAGTAATAGCACCTCTACTTGCCCTTAGGGAAAATATACTTCAACTTTAGGCCATGCTTTGATTATGGAATTTATGTGTGTAAGCTTTAATTTAGTGTGTTAATTAGTGAAATACAGTAAATAAATATAGTAAATAAATAAGCTAAGTAAACTTAGAAAAATATAACATACAGCCAGCAGAGGGAAAAAAAGAAGAAACTTTTGTTGACTGAATATAAGTCACAGAGAAAAGAATACAAGCAAAGAATAGCATGCAAAGCATAAATAAGTCTAAATATAATAGAGACTGAAACAAATGTTATTAGATTTTACTATTCCCTTAAAAGAGTATAACTCTATACTTTAACAAGGAATGCTTAAAATATAATGACACAGAAACTCTTGAAAATAATGAGGGTAGGTTACATAAATTATGATTCCGTGATTTAATAGATTATTATATGATTATAAAATATAATTTGTGGCAAAACTACCCTTCCAATTGCAGAGGCACAAAAAACTTAAGAGACATCACTGATACACATAGCCGATCCATGAACAGAAAGCCTCAGACATCCCAAAAGGCAAGAAAGTCCCCACATACCAGGGTAGGACAAAAGAACAAAGATAAAACAGAGACAAAAGAATAGGGACAGGACCTGCACCTCTGGGAGGGAGCTGTGAAGGAGAAAACGTTTCCACACACTATGAAGCCCCTTCACTGGCAGAGACGGGGGGCAGGGGATGGGGAGAAGCTTCAGAGCAATGGAGGAGAGCACAGCAAAACAGATGCAGAGGGCAAAGCATAGAGATTCCTTAAGTGTGGAGTAGCACTCACCGGCCTGAGAGGATTGTCCACTCATCTGCCAGAGCAGGTGGGGGATGGGAGCTGAGGCTCCATCTTCGGAGGTCAGATCCCAGGGAGAGGACTGTAGTTGGCTACGTGAACACAGCCTGAAGGGGGCTAGTGCACCACAGTTAGCCGGGAGGGAGTCTGGGAGAAAGTCTGGACTTTTTCCCAGACTAAGAGGCAAAAGTTCATTGTTTTGGGGTGCACAAGGAGATGGGATTCAGAACACCGCCTAAACCAGCTCCAGAGACAGGCGCAAGCCATGACTATCAGCATGGACACCAGAGATGGGCATGAAATGCTAACCCTGCTGCTGCAGCCACCAAGAAGCCTGTGTGCAAGCACAGCTCGCTATCCACAACTCCCCTCCTGGGAGCCTGTGCAGCCTGCCACTGCCAGGGTCCTGTGATCCAGGGACAACTTCCCCAGGAGAACACATGGTGTGCCTCAGGCTATGACAATGTGACACCGACCTTTGCCACCGCAGGCTCGCCCCGCATACAGTATCCCTCCCTCACCCCGGCCTGAGTGAGCGAGAGCCCCCTAATCAGCTGTTACTTTAACCCTGTCTTCTCTGAGCGAAGAACATACATGCTCAGGCAACCGACATGCAGCAATGAGGCCAAATCCAAAGCTGAACCCCAGGAGCTGTGCGAACAAAGAAGAGAAAGGGAAATTTCTACCAGAAGCCTCAGGAGCAGTGGATTAAATCTGCACAATCAACTTGATGTACTCTGCATCTGTGGAATACTTGAATAGACAATGAATCATCCCAAAATTGAGGTGGTAGATTTTGGGAGCAACTGAAGACTTGGGGTTTGCTTTCTGCATCTAATTTGTTTCTGGTTTTCTCTTTATCTTAGTTTAATATTTAGAGTTTATTATCATTAGTAGATTTGTTTATTGATTTGGTTGCTCTGTTCTTTTTTTAAAAAATATAGATATAGATATATATATATACTTTTTTTCCTTTTTCTCTTTTTTGTGAGTGTGTATGTGTATGCTTCTTTGTGTGATTTTGTCTATATAGCTTTGCTGTTACCATTTGTCTTAGGGTTCTGTCTGTCAGATTTTTGTTTGTTTGATTTTAGTATAGTTTTTAGTGTTTGTTATCATTGGTGGATTTGTTTATTTTTGGTTTTGTTGCTCTATTCTTTCTTTCTGTTTTTTAATATTATTTTTAAATTTCTTTTTGTTTTTAATGATTTTTTTATTTTAATAACTTTATTTTATGTTTTTCTTTCTTTCTTTTTCCCTCTCTTTTCTTCAGAGCCATGTGGCTGACAGGGTCTTGGTGCTCCTGCCAGGTAACAGGCCTGTGCCTCTGAGGTGGGAGAGCTGAGTTCAGGACATTAGTCCACCAGAGAACTCCCAGCTCCACATAATATATAATTGCAAAAGCTCTTCCAGAGATCTCCATCTCAACGTGAAGACCCAGTTCCACTCAACGACCAGCAAGCTACAGTGCTGGACACCCTCTGCCAAACAACTAGCAAAACAGGAACACAACCCTACCCATTAGAAGAGAGGCTGCTTAAAATCCTAATAAGGTCACAGACACCCCAAAACACACCACCAGAAATGATCCTGTCCACCAGAAAGACAGATTCAGCCTTATCCACCAAAACACAGGCACCAGTCCCCTCCACCAGGAAGCCTACACAACCCAATGAACCAACCTTAGCCACTGGGGGCAGACACCAAATACAACAGGAACTACAAACGTGCAGCCTGCAAAAAAGAGACCCCAAATTCAGTAAAATAAGCAAAATGAGAAGACAGAGAAACACACAGGAGAGGAAGGAGAAGGTAAAAGCCCACCAGACCAAACGAATGAAGAGGAAATAGGCAGTCTACCCGAAAAATAATTCAGAATAATGAAAGTAAGGGTGATCCGAAATCTTGGAAATAGGATTGAGAAAATATAAGAAACGTTTAACAAGGACCTAGAAGAGTTAAAGAGCAAACAAATAATGATGAACAACATAATAAATGAAATTTAAAATTCTCTAGAAGGAATCAATAGTAGAATAACTGAGGTAGAAGAATGGATAAGTAATCTGGAAGATAAAATAGTGGAAGTACTACTGCAAAGCAGAATAAAGAAAAAAGAATGAAGAGAATTGAGGACAGTCTCAGAGACCTCTGGGAAAGCATTAAATGCACCAACATTCAAATTATAGGGGTCACAGAAGAAGAAGAGAAAGAAAGGGACTGAGAAAATATTTAAAGAGATTATAGTTGAAAACTTCCCTAATATGGGACAGGAAGTAGTCTCTCAAGTCTAGGAAGCACAGAGTGGCCCATATAGGATAAATCCAAGGAGAAACATGCCAAGACATATATTAATCAAACTATCAAAAATTAAATACAAAGAAAAAATATTAAAAACAGCAAGGAAAAAACAACAAATAACATACAAAGTAATCCCCATAAGGTTAACAGCCTCTTTCAGCAGAAACTCTGCAAGCCAGAAGGGAGTGGCAGGACATATTTAAAGTGATGAAAGGGAAAAACCTGCAACCAAGATTACTCTTCCCAGCAAGGATCTCATTCAGATTCAACGGAGAAATTAAAGCCTTTACAGACAAGCAAAAGCTGAGAGAATTCAGCAGCACCAAACCAGCTTTACAACAAATGTTAAAGGAACTTCACTAGGCAAGAAACACAAGACAAGGAAAAGACCAACAATAACAAACTCAAACCGATTAAGAAAATGGTGATAGGCACATACATATTGATAATTACCTTAAATGTAAATGAACTAAATGCTGCAACCAAGAGACATAGACTGGCTGAATGGATACAAAAACAAAACCTGTATATATGCTGTCTACAAGAAACCCACTTCAGACCTAGTGACACATACAGACTGAAAGTGAGGGTATAGAAAAAAGTATTCCATGCAAATGGAAATCAAAAGAAAGCTAGAGTAGCAATTCTCATATCAGACAAAATAGACTTTAAAATAAAATCTATTACAAGAGACAAAGAAGGACACTACATAATGATCAAGGGATCAATTCAAGAAGAAGATATAACAACTGTAAATTTTTATGCACTCAACATAGGAGCACCTCAATACATAAGGCAAATGCTAACAGCCATAAAAGGGGAAATCGACAGTAGCACAATAATTGTAGGAGACTTTAACACCTCACTTTCACCAATGGACAGATCAACCAAAATGAAAATAAATAAGGAGACACAAGCTTTAAATGATACATTAATCAAGATGGACTTAATTGATATTTATAGGACATTCCATCCAAAATCAACAGAAGACACTTCTCAAGTACTCATGGAGCATTCTCCAAGATAGATCATATCAAGTACTTTTTCTGACCACAACACTATGAGACTAGATGTCAATTACAGGAAAAAAGAAAAACTGTAAAAAATACAAATATCTGGAGCCTAAACAATATACTACTAAATAACTGAGAGATCACTAAAGAAATCAAAGAGGATTTCAAAAAATACCTAGAAACAAATGACAAAGAAAACACGACAATCAATGGAATGCAGGCAAAGCGGTTCTATGAGGGAAGTTTAGCAATACAATCCTACCTCAAGAAACAGGAAAAATCTCAAATAAACAAGCTAAACTTACATCTACAGCAATTAGAGAAAGAAGAACAAAAACCCCCTAAAGTTAGCAGATGGAAAGAAATCATAAATATCTGATCAGAAAGAAATGAAGGAAACAATAGCAAAGATCAATAAAACTAAAAGCTGGTTCTTTGAGAAGATAAACAAAATTGATCAACCATTAGCCAGACTCATCATGAAAAAAAGGGAGAAGACTCAACAGAATTAGAAATAAAAAAGGAGACAAAACAACTGACACTGCAGAAAGGCAAAGGAACGTGAGAGATTACTACAAGCAACTATATCCCAATAAAATGGACAACCTGCAGGAAATGGGCAAATTCTTAGGAAAGGACAGCCTTCCAAGACTGAACCAGAAAGAAATAAAAAATATAAACAGACCAATCACAAGCGCTGAAATTGAGACTGTGAATAAAAATCTCCCAACGAACAAAAGCCTAGCACCAGATGGCTTCACAGGCGAATGCTAACAAACATTTAGAGAAGAGCTTACACCTATCCTTCTCAAACTCTTCCAAAATATAGCAGAGAGAGGAACATTCCCAAACTCATTCTATGAGGCCAACATCACCCTGATACCAAAACCAGATAAAGATGCCACAAAGAAAGAAAACTATAGGCCAATATCACTGATGAACATAGATGTAAAAATCCTCAACAAAATACTAGCAAACAGAATCCACAGCACATTAAAAGGATCACACACCTTGATCAAGTGGCATTTATCCCAGGAGTACAAGGATCCTTCAATACACACATATCAATCAGTGTGATCAAACACAGTAACAAACTGAAGGAGAAAAAACATATGATCTTCTCAATAGATGCAGAAAAAGCTTGAGACAAAATTCAACACCCATTTATGATAACAACACTCTAGAAAGTTTGCATAGAGGGAACTTACCTCAACATAATAAAGGCCATATATGACAAACCCACAGCCAAAATCATTCTCAGTGTTGAAAAACTGAAACCATTTCCTCTAAGATCAGGAACAAGACATGGTTGTCCACTCTCACCACTATTGTTCAACATACTTGTGGAAGTTTTAGCCAAAGCAATCAGAAGAGAAAAAGAAATAAAAGGAATCCAAATTGGAAAAGAAGTAAAACTGTAACTGTTTGCAGATGACATGATACTATACATAGAGAATCCTAAAAAGGCTACCAGAAAACTACTAGAGCTAATCAATGAATTTAGTAAAGTTGCAGGATACAAAATTAATGCACAGAAACCTCTTGCATTCCTATACACTAATGATGAAAAATCTGAAAGAGAAATAAGGAAACACTCCCATTTACCACTGCAGTGAAAATAATAAACTACCTAGGAATAAACCTACTTAAGGAGACAAAAGACCTGTATGCAGAAAATTATGAGACTGATGAAAATAATTAAAGATGATACAAGCAGATGGAGAGATATACCATGTTCTTGGATTAGAAGAATCAACATTGTGAAAATGACTATACTACCAAAAGCAATCTACAGATTCAATGCCATCTTGATCAAACTACCAATGGCATTTTTCACAGAACTAGAAGAAAAAAATGTCACAATTTGTATGGAAACACAAAAGACCCCGAATAGACAAAGCAATCTCGAGAAATAAAAATGGAGCTGGAGGAATCAGGCTCCAGGACTTCAGATTATACTACAAAGCTACAGTAATCAAGACAGCATGATAGTTGCAGAAAAACAGAAATATAGATCAATGGAACAGGATAGAAAGCCCAGAGATAAACCCACACACATATGGTCACCTTATGTTTGATAAAGGAGACAAGAATATTTAATGGAGAAAAGACAGCCTCTTCAGTAAGTGATGCTGGGAAAACTGGATAGCTACATATAAAAGAATGAAATTAGAACACTCCCTAACACCGTACACAAAAATAAACTCTAGAAGGATTAAAGGGGGGCTTCCCTGGTGGCGCAGTGGTTGAGAGTCCGCCTGCCGATGCAGGGGACACGGGTTCGTGCCCTGGTCTGGGAAGATCCCACATGCCGTGGAGTGGCTGGGCCCGTGAGCCATGGCCACTGAACCTGCACGTCCGGAGCCTGTGCTCCACAATGGGAGAGGCCACAACAGTGAGAGGCCCGTGTACTGCAAAAAAAAAAAAAAAAAAAAATTAAAGACCTAAATATTAGGTCAGACACTATAAGACTCCTACAGGAAAACACAGGCAGAACACTCTATGACATAAATCACCGCAGGATCCTTTTTGACCTACTTCCTAGAGAAATGGAAATAAAGACAAAAATAAACAAATGGGACCTAATGAAACTCAAAAGCTTTTGTACAACAAAGGAAAACATAAACAAGATGAAAAGGCACCCCTCAGAATGGGAGAAAATATTTGCAAATATTTGCAACTGACAAAGGATTAATCTCCAAAATTTACAAGCAGCTCATGCAGCTCGATATCAAAAAAACAAACAAACCAATCCAAAAATGGTCAGAAGACCTTAATAGACATTTCTCCAAAGAAGATGTACAGATTGCCAACAAACACATGAAAGGATGCTCAACATCACTCTTCGTTAGAGAAATGAAAATCAAAACTTCAATGAGGTATCACCTTACACCATTCAGAATGGCCATCATCAAAAAATCTGTAAACAATAAATGCTGGAGAGAGTGTGGAGAAAAGGGAATGCTTTTGCACTGTTTGTGGAAATGTAAATTGATACAGCCACTATGGAGAACAGTATGGAGGTTCCTTAAACACTAAAAATAGAACTACCATATGACCCAGCAATTCCTCTCCTGGGCATATACCCTGAGAAAATCATAATTCAAAAGAGTCATGCACCACAATGTTCCTTGCAGCTCTATTTACAGTGGCCAGGACATGGAAGCAACCTAAGTGTCCATCGACAGATGAATGGATAAAGAAGATGTTGTACATATATACAGTGGAATATTACTCAGCCATAAAAATAAACTAAATTTAGTTATTTGTAGTGAGGTTGATGGACCTGGAGTCTGTCATACAGAGCGAAGTAAGTCAGAAAGAGAAAAACAAATACCATATGCTAACACATATACATGGAATATATAAAAAAAAATGGTTTTGATGAACTTAGGGACAGAACAGGAATAAACACGCAGACCTAGAGAGTGGACTTGAGGACACCAGGAGGGGGAAGGGTCAGCTTGAACAAAGTGAGAGGGTGACATGGACATATATACACTACCAAATGTAAAATAGATAGCTAGTGAGAAGCAGCCGCATTGCACAGGGAGATCAGCTCGGTACTTTGTGCTCACCTAGAGGGGTAGGATAGGGAGGATGAGAGGGATACGCAAGAGGGAGGTGATATGGGGATATATGTATATGTATATGTATAGCTGATTCACTTTGTTATAAAGCAGAAACTAACACACGATTTTAAAGCAGTTATACTCAAAGATGTTAAAAAAAATAATCAATACTCATTTGAATAACTAAAATAGAAGTTAAATAACTCTCCACATCTATGTTTCCCAGATTGTGCTAACTGGAAACTTTTATTGAACCTTAAAGAAAGAAGTGAACCTTGTCTTATGAAAAGAAGAAATCCTTTTATTAGAGTATTATGACTTTCAAAACCAAAATGGGACAAGAAAGGTTGTTGAGAACACAAAATTATAGGCCAATTTCACTTCTGAACATAGATACAAAATTAATAAATTATTAGCAAACTTCACCCGGCAATGTATATTAAAAATAAGAACATATCAAGACCAAAAAAAGTAAGTAAAAATACACATTTTATTTAAGCTTATAAAAGAAGACCTGAATTAATACTGATGATTTATCATGTTCCTTTATGGGAAGAATTAAATTCCTTTCTAGTTAGTTAAGTTATAAATGTAAAATTCATAAAAATTTTAATCAAAATGTAGACAGAGATTTGTACTAAAATTTGAAATGAAAAATATGTAAAGATGTAGAAAGAGCCCAAAATAGTAAAGAAAATTTTGAAGAAGAAAAAACAGAGGCAGAACCCAACCTACTTAATATTAAGATAAGTCTATCAAAATTGAAATAGTGTGGTTCATTGAAGCATTATTTAGAAAGCAATAAGAAAAATTATATGTCAATAAATAGGGACTGCACTAATAAATGATTGCAAGCAATATTTCACTATATTTATTTTAACCATTTCCAGGTTATTTAGAGGTTAGATTCCAGAACAGGTGGAACCTGCAAAATGTAGCTTTCAGTGTAATTACTATAATATATATGCCTATATATAATATATACACACACCATGAGTATATATATTTTATCTATAATATTTAGTTATATTATAGATATATTTATTTTACTTACATATATTTTATACTAATAATATACATTTCTTATTTTATAAAATATGTATACTATCACATGTATATATTTTAAGCATGGGGGTGGACCTGGAGTTTTGAAATTCATCTTCTAATATCACTCTCAATTTCTAAATGCACATGATATTTCAAATGATGTATTTAGTTGTTGCAAATTCATGCAGCAACTTTAGATTGGCGTGTGCATAGGTCAAAATGTTAAGAGAAGGATAGGAGTGGGGTTATGAAAGAACAGGGAATTCCCTGAAATGGGAATGGGGAAAACAATCAGCTTGTTCTGAGTAGCAAGAGAAGATCTCCTGGAGAAATTAATTCTCTTTGATAAATGTTTAAGGGCAGAGTGAACAAGCAGTGCAATTATAGAGTGCATTGTGTGACTTTTACAAACAAGGGGCAAGAGGCCCCTGAGCTGGGTTGCCTTGGATGGAAGGACACTGGTCAGATGGATTCTCCATTTGGCTTTCTAAATACTTTATGACAATTGACTCTGTGTGCTTTGTAATTGGGTCTGATGGTTTTGTAATTACTTTTTCTCAACAAACATTGAAATTGTGAATAGGTTTTATTTTTTCATTTGTGCTTTTCTTGCCGGTTCCTCCTTTGGGATTCTGTGGCTGCAGCAATTTAATGAGAATATGTTTGTGGGGGAAGAATGTATCCAGTGATTGTTTATCTTTCTTATTTCTGTTTTACTCAGCTTTGCTGCATAGGCATTGTAGCTCACCCTCCAATTCCCCAGGAAGACAGTAATGTCTTTAATGAGTTTACCTTTGTTACCTAGCTATTGGAGATTAATGTTGGAGAGAAATCTCATGTCAACTCCACCTGGGAAGAAGGCTTCAACCCAAAGCAGAGAAAGCCTTTCGAGACAAGATAAGGGTCTGGCTTTCAGTTGTTTGAAGTTTGATAGATCAGCATGATTTATGTAACTGCTCATGCTACAGTTTGCTCTGTGTATATATTTTTGTTCCTCTGTGCAAACTAACCTATAATGGTGCAATACATTCCTATTCTGAATCCTTCAATAAGATATTACCCTCACATCACAGTTCTGCCTATAGCTGGAGAGACTTAATGCTCACAGGCAGGGTCAGCTCTACCCTGGGCTTCAGGACATACATTTATGTATGATTTTGAAATCAAGAAAAAGAAATCACAGGATGATACTCACTGCTGAAGCAGTCATTTTCCAGTGGATATGATTATTTGAACTTTGATCATCCCAGAAAGTTCTATGTCATGACCCAAGCCATATCTAAATGTTTTCATTTCCTTTTCAAGGAATCTATATAAAAACCTCCTATTTTGTATGATTGACATCATAATAAAACAGAGATAACTGTTCGGAATATAGAAGAATTTCCTGAAAATTTAGAATATCTTTAGTGACTGTAATTTGCACCTTATATTTTTTCTATAATATGCAGTAACAAATTAATTGACTTGTAGTCAGGCAGAAGTACAGGATAATATTTTTTCCAATGTTTTATTACAGGACTGTTGAATTTTTTTCTAATATAGTCCTAAGCAGTATGTAGATTAATCAACTAGTGATCTAGCCAAACCCAAATACATGATTCAGTATGAATACAATGGGGCTTGAACATTTGCATTAAAAAGTTAAAAACACTCTAGGTGTTCATTACCACTGGTGGTCTGTGAACAATATTTTGAGAAATATAGCCAAGAATTCCTGCGCCTACACAGAGATCCTCTTGATTTTAATATAAATCACATCAAAGGCTAATGATTTCTTTAGTCATAACTCTAGGGCAAAACCAACAGTATTGAAAACACAATCTATGCAATGTTCTAGTCCACTTTAACAGAATTCAATGATAGGTTTTCACAAATTATTTTGAAAATTTTATTTAACAGCTCCACCAATTAGCAAACAAAATATTTTAGTGTTTCACCAATGAACGAGAATAATGCAGAGCATAGTTTTATCTGCTCTTGTGTCACTATTGTTTCTCTTTAATTTGTGTGCAGTTAGGCTACATTTATTAATGCTTCTCTAGACAAAAATATGCACATCTATAAGAACAATGGACTAAAGAGCCTAGCAGGGTTGAAAGGTGATGGCAAATCATCCCCTGGGATAGGACAGGGTGTTTGGCTGAAATAGATTGGAGAAATCTAATCTAGCATTGAGAAATTGGCACCCTAAAAAATATGAACTGACGATAGATAGAAAGAGGGTACCCTAACAGGGAAACAGAGTTTAGCAACTGGAGATGTAAGAGCAGTTATTCTTTATCCAAGTTTTTATTATTAAATCAACAGATGCTGGGAATCAACATCAGGGTTAACTATCAACAGGCCACAAATTCCCAGCTCACCAGCTAATCAAGTCAAGGCTCTGGTGCTGGAATAGAGAAAGGGGAGTTTAGACACAACAGCATTCCAACCCATAGGTTTCTAGTTGCAAATCTCATGCTCTTTAAACTCCCTCAGGCTATAACCACAGTAGGGAATAGGAGTCACAGAGAATAAAGCAGAACTTCAGTAGACAGGAGAAATTGCTTTCCTTGAAGAAAACTGATAATCGGATACTAAAAACGTACACGTTTTGATCAGACCAGCAGCCAGTTTTATAAAGTTGGGAAGGGTCAATTCTGAAAGGAAGAGTGGAAAGACAGGTGATGACTGCAGTAGTTGATGCTATAGAAATGCATTTTTATGTGGTCAAAATGATCGGGCTGTTGAATTGTTCAAGTTTGGCTTGTGTAGATGGATCAATTTATAAGTGAAGATACATCTTATCCAGGCACAATTACATAAATTTAATGCATAAAGTAAATTTCAGATAAACTTACTGTTACCCTTAGAATGTTCTCTCTATTTTTTTAACCTTTGGGGATGGATGTGTTGCTCCTCAATAAATCCAATAGCCAGTTTTTCCTCCACTACTATAAAAGAGCACTGTTTCTTCAGATATATTAGGTGAAGTGTTTGCCTTGGTGATATTTAGATGCTAAATTGTACCAAAAATGTGTATTTTTAATTGTAAAATTTTAAGACTATGAGATACTGCCATCATGGAGGGTAGAGTCAAGGGAACTGAAATACACTGAGAGAAGAACAAACATATTTACCTCATCTCAAGCTTATTTAAAGGCATAGGTTGATTCCAAAACATTCGTTCACACCACCCCTTCTCCAACATGTCTAGATATTCTTGTAAATTAACGAAAATAGCTATCATGTATTGAAGAGTTAATATGATAATAACTCATCACTGCAACAGTATTTTACCATCTATGAGGCTAAGGAAAGGATAAATCAAATGACTTTCTCCACATCACATTATTATAAATCAGCAGAGCTGAGATTTAAAGACCAGTGCTCCACTCCAAAGTCCTGTGTTTCTTCCCTGTGGTAAATAGAATCTAGAATGGCACCCTGCACAATCCCTGGGACTGTGAATTTGATGGCTTTTGCTCCTGTGATTAGGTTATGTTATGAAGCTCAGTTGACTTTCAACTAGGAAGTTTATCTGGATGGGAGGCATATTTAAACCCTTAAAAGCAGAGTTTCCTCCAACTGATCACAGAGATGAAGTCAGAAAGGTACACTTTGCCTACTCTGGAAGAAAGCAGACATCCTGGTTCTAAGTTGCTAATGGAAAGAGGCAGCTTCTATCAGCTAAGAGCAATCCTCATCCAAAGGCTGTCAGGGAAATGGGGACCTCAGTCCTCCAGGTACAAGAAACTGATTTCTGCCAATCATGAATTAACTTGGAAGTGAAATTTTCCCCATAGCCTCCCAGACAACAACTCAGCCTGGACAACATCTTGAGTTCAGGCTTGTGATACCCTGAACAGAAAACTTAACCATGTCATGCCAAACTTATGTCTTACAGAATTGTGAGCTAGTAAATGGCTATTGTTAAGTTTGTCGTCATTTGTTATGAAACAATAGAAAACTAATGCATCTCCTATTTGCCGCCTGTATGAGGGAACTCTACCCACTATTTCTACATGCTGGTCTTAATGCCGGGCTCTAAAGGTATAAAAAGCAGTCTGGGTTGTTTTACTGTCAGTGAATCAATTCACAGTTGGTGTCAAAAATAGTCAAAGGTAGTATAACATAATTATTTTAATAGATACATTCTTTGAAAAACAAATTTAAGGCAAGTATCAAATGCTTTTCAACATTTCCTGACTATGACTTTATCTCTCTTTGTGTAATCCTATGGTAAGAATATACCTATCTCAATGTTGGCACTGATACTATAAAAAAAAAAATCTCAGTCTGCCACTTATCCCAGAAAATCTGTGCTACCCTGAGGGAATGATCTAAATTTACCTTTGTCTACAGATTTGAGGTTTTCCAATCTTCTTTCCATATCATCTGCTTATATTTGCTCTTTATTAAATGACAAGATAATTATGAAATATATCATATTCTTCATCATCAGAGGGGTATCCTTATTCTAGCATAGTCTGGTCAAATTTTGCTTTCAAGTAAATTGGTAGGAATCACTGTGAATAATGGAAACAGCAGTTATTTCAATATTTTTTAAAGTTAGAGACCTACTTTCTATATTCCTGAAGGCTAACTGTGCTGATCTTCAGGAATCTTCTCATTCCTTAGAACTGGAGCACAAGTCAATTCCTCTTTGAAACTCAGGAGAAGTACTCCGTACTTTGCTGTGTTACAATGGATCTGTGTTAACCACATAATAAATTCACTTAAGATAACAAGTTTTTCTACGCAGCCCTATTGTGTGTTCCTTATGAAAAGGACCTTGAGTTTTCATTAACATAGTAAATTACACTATAATCATTGTTAAATCATTTTTGGGGTTGTGATATTACTTCTGAACAAGAAAAGTAGTTTAAAATAGCAAATTGGTGATTTTTTTTCTTCTGATTTCTTTTCTTTCTTTCACTTTCCTGTCTTTCACTTTCTCTACTCCTTACCACTTATACAAATGACTGTCCAAACTCTACACTGTAGTCATGGGTCTGTCCTTTCATTAATTCAATAATGAATTTTCAAGGCCCTAAAATGTGGCAATTACTGTGACAAACACAATGTGGTAAAGAAGATGAAGGCATGGTCTCTTCCCTCAAGGAGCTTACAGTCTAATATGGAGGTCAGCCAACTACAGCCTGTGGGCCAAATCTACTTCACCACCTATTTTTGTAAATTAATGTTTTATTGGAATACAGTCATTGTTCTTATGTTATGTGTTTTCCGTGAATGCTTGTGCAGTCCACAATGACAAGGTTGAATAGTTGTAACAGAAATCATATGGCCTGCAAAACCTAATATGCTCATTGTCCAATCCTTCACAGAAAAAGTTTGCCAATCCCTTTCTTAGTAGATATTACAGCACTGAAATACAAGAACAAACAAAATGTTAAAACTGGGCTTGAAAATGTTATGCAAGGTAGAGTTTACTTAAAACTGTAGGAATGGAAGAAGATTCTATGCGCACAATTTAGGTGGACTCTGAAAAACAAGTAGGCTTTCAACTGAAAGAAATGAAGAGAGAACACTGGTTGCTGATAATTTTGAAGTGCTATCAAAGACAAAGCACATATCTCTACCAAATGCATACCTAATTATGGCCCCATAGGGAATGAAGATTTTCCAGGCAATAATAAAAGGAGTTTTCTTGTATCTTTTAAGATGTATTACAGGAGCCAGTTACTTCTAGATGTTGTGATTAGTATACCAATTTCTTAGAGACTTATCAAATCTGTGCTAGAACTTATTTATTATTAGAGACTATTTCAACCATTAAAATCAGCATTAATATTTTTCCTTACAGAAATAAGGGCTTATGTTAACTCTTTATAAGGTATATGCCTTTGGACTTTCTAAATATAAATTTAATTAGTTTAACTGAAGTGTTTATTTTAATAAATTCATAGAAAATTTCAAAACAATTATTGGGGAGAAAAGAAAAAACATAATTAGTGAGAGGTTTTGGATGTGTAGATATTTTAAAAGTGATAATGATAGGTAAATATTCATAATGTTCAAAGGTCCAAATATATTTGTGGGAATCATATACTAGAATTAGTATTCTCACTTTTGCTTAATTATCTATTGTCATTATTCTTTTACTTAACATATCTCTTCCAATTTATAATGATATCTTTCAGAATACGATTAAATATTTTAACTTAGATTGTCTACTAAATCGTCTGATTTTCACTATTTTGTGTTCATTTGTTTCCCAGTAATTAAGGCAGAAATTCCATAAATTATGTTTTATTTATGGATTGCACACTAATTAACAATTTACATAACATTTATTTGAATCAGTAGTTTAAGCGCATGAATAGCATACAATAATATGCCACTTGTAGTACTGAGCACATACTGTCTTGATAAATATAATTGAAAACTATAAAAGAGTAGAAAAATCTTGCCACAAAATATTATAATACATTTTGAAAATGAGAGAGATATGATATTAGAGAAAGTATAATTTCCAAGTAAAATAATTCTAAATTGTTAAAATATTTATGTGATCTTGAGAGAAGGTTAAACATGTCAGTCTCATATATAAATCATAGTTCTCATGCATTTGGCGTAATCTTGGAATATTTGATTTTTTGCTCAGTCTAAGTCAATAATGTGTAAACAAACCTTTGATAAGAATGAAGCTATTATCCCAGCATTGAGCTCAGTTAGCTTCACTGGGGACAACAAATAATGCTATCTAATTAATTAGAATGACAGGAAACTGCATGACACATTTCTTATGGCTGGCTGGTTTAACATTCTAAAACCCTCCTGTTGATTAGAACTTGTATGTTTTAAATAGAAAAGGATGTTAGACATCCCATCTGTTGTGTAGCAGAGCTTCAGGAAAAAAATAAAAAGGTACACTCAAGTCTTGATAAGTTCAAGTCAGCAGAACAAGGCAAATGTAACATGTTATCTGATGTCCAACATAACTGGTAGTGAATTGTTTCCAAAATTCTTTTGTTTTCCTTCAAGCTATAATTAAGAGAAATGACTATTTGAAACCTTAGCAGTTTGACCCTATTTGTCATACTACAGAACACCTAGCTCAAACTCAAAATTTTTCCTCCATGTGTGTATGTGTCCACAACAGGCACAGTTGAAGAAGTACAATTTGTTTTACACCCAACACATTATGCTATGATATAGACTGTTACACAAAGCTTCATTCCCTATTATGCATGTATTCTGAAGAAATTTGTTAGAAAACATGAATTTTAAAATATACAATTCTATTTTGTGGCTGAAAACACTAATGGAAAAATCATGTACTTTTTGTATTTCACATATATTTGACAAGTATATGGATGGAAGATAAATGGATATATTTAAGTCCATCTGAATTAGGCTGAAACTAGACTTATTGTACATTTGTGTGACATCATATGCAGTCTCCTATAAAATATGAGTGTGTAATTGTGCTATTTGTTACATGTTTGTCCAAAATCATAACTGAATCTAAACCCAAAATTATTTACCAAAACAGTATTAGCTGGTATTGAGGGAGGACCATATATAATGTCAATAAAACTCTCATTGTCATAGGACTACTCATGAGAAATAACGAGCAGCAAACTCTAAAAGTGAAATTAAAAGAAAAAAAACACTTTTATACTTTTCCATTTTAATTCAATGGAAGTACCTTCTTTTAGTTTGAAAATGAAAAGCATCACCTATTCAATATTAGATTTTTCAATCTATGGGTAACTTCTAACTCATATGTAAAGCAGGAACTAGGATCACTAGATAGATCAAGGGCAGAAGCTGAGAGGGAATTTATCTGGAATATAATGAAAGAGGAATAATGGTGATTAATTGCCACTAAGAAAAGTTTAGCTCATCAAGGCAAATCTGCCAAATGCTATACTTATCTAGATATGAGATGAAAACAAGATATCATCAATCAGATAATGAAAGTAGATTAGAAGGCCAACATGTAAGTCATAGGTATTCAAAACGTAGATCTTATAAAAGCATAAACATAGGAGGTAACAAAGAAAAAAAAAGATGATTTAGAAAATAAATTAAAGTGCTAGTATAGATATAGATACATATATACACACACACACACACACACACACATATATGTATATGTTCATTTGTAAACAAAAAATACTTTATGCACACTACACCAGCAATGGGTGGATTCTTTATAAAGGGAGGACCAAAGGAAACTGACACTTTGGTGAGGTTAATGGTCTCCAACTTAAATTTGTATTTTTCTAGCTCTCTTCTCTCTTCCCACCATTTCCTCTATCTGGTAAGTTTTTTCCTGACAAATATATCTCAGCTGTTTCTATGTTTTCTTTTCCAATTTCACCAAGCAAACACCACTCACTCCCACTATACTGAGCTCTTCAGATATATTTATGCTTTCCTGTAATCTTTCTTTATTCTCCACATAAAATGAGATCTTTTAAACTGAATTGAAATGAATCATATTAGATGAATTATTCCTCTATTTAAAATCTTGTGAATGGCTTCTTTGTTTCCTTAAAATAAAGATCAAAATTATTAATATAACCTATATGACCTAGCCTGCACTACTCTGATATTATACACATACATCAGAGAATAAAACGCTAAGAAAGATGGTTCAAGTTCCAGTCTGTCACTTTGTGACTACATAATCCTGAGCATGTTTCTCAATTCTCTGAGCCTCAGTTCTATAATCTCTAAAATGGGAAATTATAGAGGTAGGGTATTAAGATGGTGGAGTAGGAGGACATGAAGATTTCTTGCCACCATGACACATCAAAAAATAAAAATCTACATGTGAAGCAATTCTCACTGAAAACAAACTGGAGACTAGCAGAAAGACTCTTATACAAACAATGTTGTAAAGAAGCATCCACATGGAGCTGGATAGGAAGGGAAGATAAGCAATCAGGTCAGGACCAGTGCCCAAAGGAGGGGACAAAAAATAGGAGGGAGATTACATGTGCTAGCAGATCCTCTCTGAGGGGTAAGTGGTTTGAACCACATATTGGGCTCCACAGCCCTGGGGTCCAACACCAGGAAGATGAGTCTGCTTAGCTGGTTTGAAAATCAGTGGCATTAATAGGAAGGCTGTAAGAAACCTAAACTCTGCTTATGAAGACTGTGCACATGCTTGCTTACTCCAGAAACAAGGCAGAAGAAACAGAGTGAAACTTCTATGGTGGTTTCCTATGACTACACAGCATGTGCCCTGACTCACATGGAGTATCTGATCTGGATTCTCTAGCTCCCACCAGCTCTTCACTAGGGAAAAGGCTGCTGTTACCAAGGAGAATGTGCAGTTGAGATGGAAAGAGCCAGCATGGACCCAATACTGCACCTGAACAGAGCAAGGGTGGCCATCATTGGTGCTCATGAAGCCAGCAGATGGGGAGTTGTTTGGAACTCTGAATGGTGTATCCATCTATATACTGCTTATGAGAGACTCACTTCAGAGTTAAAGACACACACAGATTGAAAGTAAGGGGATGGAAAAAGATATTTCATAGAAATGGAAATGACAAGAAAGCTGAGGTAGCAATACTCATATCTGACAAAATAGACTTTAAAACAAAAAGTCTGTAACAAAAGACAGAGAAAAGAATTATATAATAATAAAGGGATCAATACAAGAAGAGGATATAATATTTGTTAATATATGTACCTAGTATAGAAAACTTAAATATATAAAGCAAATATTGACAGACATAAAGGGAGAAGTTGACAATAACACAATAATAGCAGGGGACTTTAACATCCCATGTACATCAATGAATAGATTATCCAGATATAAAGTCAATAAGGAAACAGTTGTGTCAAATGACACATTAGACTGGTTAGACTTAATAGACATCTACAGGACATTCCATCCAAAATCAAAATAATACACATTCTTTTCAAGTATGCATGGAATGTTCTCTAGGATAGATCACATGCTAGGCCATGAAATGTGTTTCAACACATTTAAGAAGATAGAAACTATATCTATCATTTTTTCCTGCCTCAACAGTATGAAACTTGAAATAAATTATAGGAAGAAAAATGGGAAAAAACACAAACACTTGAAGACTAAAAGGCATGTTACTAAAAAGCTATGGGTCAATGCAGAAATCAAAAGAGAAAGTGAAAATACCTGGAGACAAATGAAAAGGGAATCACAACTTTCCAAATACATGGGATACAGCAAAAGCAGTTCTAAGAGAAAAGTTTATAGTGATACAGCCCTAACTTAAGAAACAAGAAAATCTCAAATAAACAACCTAAACTACCATCTAAAGGAATTAGAAAAAGAAGGACAAACAAAGCCCAAAATCAGCAGAAGGAAGGAAACGAAGATCAGAGAGGAAATAAATAAAATAGAGACAAAAAGAGAAGGAAAGAAAGAAAATATTAATGAAAACAAGAGCTGGTTTTTTGAAAAGATAAGCAAAATTGTTAAGTCTTTAGCCAGGCTCATCAAGAAACAAAGAGAGAAAATTCAAACAGAATAAAAAATGAATAAGAAGAAATTACAACCAACCACACAGAAAATTATAATAGAATACTACTAACAGTTATATGCCAATAAATTGGAAAACCTAGAAGAAATGGATATATTTCTAGGAACATACAATCTTCTAAGACTGAATCAGGAAGAAATAGACAATCTGAACAGACCAAACACTAGCAGTGAAATTGAATTAGTAATCAAATCTCCTAGCAAACAAAAGTCCAGGAAGGACAAAAGTCACATGATCTTTCCAATAGATGCAGAAGCATCTGACAAAATTCAACATCATTCATGATAAAAATACTCATCAAGGTTAGTATAGAGGAAATATATTTCAATATAATAAAGGATGTTTATTATTAATATCATACTCAATGGTGAAAAGCTGAAAGTTTTTCCTGTAAAATCAAGAACAAGACAAGGATGCCCAATCTCACCACTTCTACTTAACACAGTGTTTGAAATCTTAGCCACAACAATCAGACAAGAAAAAGGAAAAAAAAAAGCATCCAAATTGGAAGGGAAGAAGTAAAACTGTCATTACTAGCAGAGGACATGATATTATACATAGAAAACCCTAAAGTCTTCACTCAAAAACTATTAGAATTGATAAGTGAATTCAGTAAACTTGTAGAATACAATATTAATATACAGAAAATACATTAGTAATAAACTATCAGAAAGAGAAAGCAAGAAAACAATCTCAAAACTGCATCAAAAAGAATAAAATACCTAGGAATAAATATAATGAAGGAGGTGAAATAACTATATTTTGAAAACTGTAAAACATTGATGAAGGAAATTGAAGATGATAAAAAGAAATGTAAAGAGATCCGTGTTCATGGATTGAAAGAATTAATGTTGTGAAAATGTCCATAGTACTTAAGGTAATCCACAGAATTAGTGAAATCCTTATCAAAATACCCATAACATTTCTCACAAAACTAAAACAAATAATCCTAAAATTTATGTGAAGCCACAAAATTCCCAAATAGCTAAAGTAATCTTGAGGAAAAAAGAACAGAGCTAGAGGTATCATGCTCCCTGACTTTGGTCTCTACTACAAAGCTACAGATAATCAAAACAGTATGGTACTGGCACAAAAACAGAGACAAAAATCAATGGAACAGAGTAGACAGTCCAGAAATAAATCCACACACTTATGGTCAACTAATATATGACAAAGGATTCAAGAATATACAATGGGGAAAATAATCTCTTTAATAAATGGTGCTGGGAAAACTGGACAGCTGCGTGTAAAAGAATGAAATTAGAACATTTTGTCACACCATATACAAAAATCTCAAAATGGATTAAAGACCTAAACATAGGATGGAACAATAAAACTCATAGAAGAAAGCAGGTAGAACACTATTTGACATAAATCATAACAATATTTCTTGGGTCTGTCTCCTAAGGCAAAGAAAATAAAAGCAAAAATAAATAAATGGGACCAAATTAAACTTAAAAGCTTTTTAACAGCAAAGGAAACCAGTGGCAAAACAAAAAGACAACCTATGGAATTGGAGAAAATATTTTCAAATGACAGGACTGATTGGGGGTAATATCCAAAATATATAAACAGCTTATACAACTCAATATAAAAAAATAAGCAATTTGATCAAAAAATGGGCAGAAGAACTGAATAGACATTGTTCCAAAGAAGACATACAGATGACCAATAGGCAAATGAAAAGATGCTCAATGTCACTAATCATCAGAGAACTGCAAATCAAAACCACATTGAGATATTACCTTATAATCATCATAATGGCTATCATAGAAAAAAGAGCACAAATATCAAATGTCAGTGAGGATATGGAGAAAAGAGAACCCTCCTACACTGTTGGTGGGAATGTAAATTGGTACAGCCACTATGAAAAACAGTATGAAAGTTCTTCAAAAAATTAAAAATAGAGCTACCATGTGATCCAGTAATTGGGCATATATCCAAAGAAAACAAAAACTAATTGGAAAAGATACATGCAACCCAATGTTCATAGCAGCACTGTCGTTATTTACAGTAGCCAAGATATGGAAACAACCTAAGTGTCCATCAACAGATGAATGGATAAAGAAGTGGTATATATATATATATATATATATATATATATATATATATATACTGGAATATTATTCAGCCATAGAAAAGAATGAATTTTCCCAGTTTCAACAACATGAATTGACCTAGAGAGTATTATGCTAAGTGAAATAAGTTAGACAGAAAAAGACAAAGACTGTATGCTATTACTTATATTTGGAATCTAAAAAATAAAGCAAACAAATGAATATAACAAAACAGAAACAGACACACAGATATAGAGAACAAACTAGTGGTTACCAGTGGGGAGAGGGAAGGGGGGAGGGGATTAAGAGGTACAAACTGCTATGTATAAATTAAATAAGCTTCAAGAATATACTGTACAGCACAGAGAATATAGCTAAAATTTTATAATAACTTTAAGTGGAGTATAATCTATAAAAATATTGAATCACTACGTTGTACACAAGACACTAACATAATATTGGAAATCAACTGTACTTTAATAAGAAAGGTAACTATCAATTGACTTATTTCTTTCAGCATTTATCTTTTAAAGTTTTATTTTTAATTATAGTTAGAGGGGCTTTTAGTAACAAACAATGGTGGCCTATTTCAACAGGAACATTTTAAAAGTCAACTCCATGTATATTAATTAATTTGGTAGTCCATAACAATATATTTAATTTCTTTTTAGAGAACTAGTATTATTTAATAAGCTGTACTGTGCCTTGAAGTGACCTAAAAAAGGAGTTTGGATAGAATCTTCTGGATAACTGTGAAGCAGAGAAGAATAGCAAATTTATTTTTATATAATTAACCATTACTTAGAAGCTCAGTGTAATTTTTTCACTGATGAAACCTGCAAATATTTTCTTTCTTACTAAAAATTTTTAGTCTAGTGTAGATCTCTATCATTTGAATTTGTTACATGCATGGTCAACTGAATTAATTTATTTCCAAAAAAGAACTATATTTCTGACATCAAAAAATAAATACATTTAAAAAATGAAAATAAAATGGGAAACTGTAATTAACTGCCTTGAAGGATAACTGTGAAGATTAGAGATTATAAGTATAAAACGCTGACTTTGTAATGAAAATAGCCAATCTATTCAGCACTTTCCAAAAGAAGCTAAGTTTTTGGAGTTTTAAAAACTTGACCAAATTCACATAACTAACAGATGATAGAATGGGAATATCACACACATGCATATACTTTTTCCCCTCAGCATGCACTGAGACTACCAACAATACAGGTTTCTAAAGATGGGAAAGGAATGAGTACATAGTAATTTTGTAAATGATAGCTGCTAGTATAAGATTAATCTTTCTACTTTTTCCTTCTTTGCATACTTCTTCTTTGTACACTCACTATCTAATTCTGCAGGACAAGTTTTCAACATGGGTCTTCTGAGTATGAAGGTGCCTTTGCTGACTCTTACAATGGAGAGTGAGTGGAAGTCTACGACCTTACAAAGGAGCGAAAGAAACCTGTATCTCCCTAGAAGTTAGTACCCTAGTGACTTTTGTTCACGGAGAGCTCAAGAAACTGCATTTTGTTGCTCATGTTAGAAATGGGTATGATTTAAGAGAAGGTTTGCATTGGTAAGAACATAGGTTAACTAAGCCAATATCCACTAACTGTTCACATAACCAATTTCTAACACTGACACGCACCCTACTCTTCATCCACAAACTTCATTTCTAGTGTGCAAGTTAGAGATAGTTGAATCAAATATTAACTTCTAGATATTTAGCACTACAGAAGGAGGGGTGTGTGTGCATGCAAGTGTGCACATGTGTGTGTAAGTAGTCTATAGATAAAACCTAAAAGGTGACCTTAAATCAGTAAGAAAGTGATGGATGTGTCACACCCAGTAAAGCTATTTCCAAGTGCTTTAGATTGGAGGAGTTGTAGAGATTCTATTTTGGCTTTTTGAGTTTCACATAGATTCTATTTCGGATCCAAATGTTTCACAGGATGCTATTTTTGTGTTTTAAAAATAAAGAGGTTTACTTAGCTATTTAAAAAGACACTAATTGAGCAAAGTAGGTGGATGTAAATTCAACCATGATATCATGCATAGCACAGATCAAGACACCGCATATGCAAAATACAGTGTCTTCACTTAGAACATGAACACAGATGTATTTATAATACATCTAGGATTAAAGGGAATTGTAAAACACTTGCCTAAAAAGTCCTTTCTTTCTTTTATTATTTCTGCTATTTACATTATATAATACAAAACTCTTAAATGATATTCTCACATTAAAAAAAATACTTCTTTAGTTAATTAACTCAATCAAGAAACTATAATGCACAATCAAGTCAACTCTTCCCAATTTTAAAGAACTAAATCTTCAATTCTATGAAATTCTATGAAATTGAATAAGGCATAATTATTGTGTATCTAGCTTGGTTGCATTAAAATTATACCCTTACTGTAGCCTGTACAAAGGGAATAGCCTAGAAATTACCCAGTAGTTGAGAACAGAAGTTTTCAATCATCCTGTCTAAACTACTATTATTCAATACATTTCTCTGGGTTATTCTCATTCTCCACCCACAGGATATATCTCTATCCTCTGCCCTTTTATTTTCTGTTCTGTGCTTGAGACGAAGATGGAGTATGGTTGATGCCTGTGGACTACATCGTCCAAGTTACCTAGCTAGTTGGCTTCTGGTTGGTGGAGGCAAAAGCAGCAGACCATTGGATAGGAGAAGAGATAGGTTTATTACCCCATCTTGTCAGCACTGCCTTCATATTTCTGGCAATAGTTGCATTCCTTTAGAACATCACCTGGTAACCTCTCCTCCTCTCCCAATATCACTCATCTCTGGTAACACTATTTCCTTTCCTGGGTACTTCAATCTCAGTGGAAGCAATGCTTCCCCAATGTTGATATGTAGTCTCAGAGATCCTCACCATCCCTTGTTTGTTTTTTTAACTTTGTCCATGCCTCTTTAGTTCCTAACATTTTAGACACCTGGGGTGAATCCTCTTTCCTTTTGGGATGCTGATTGATAAAGTCTGTATATCCAATTGATGAGATTCATTTCTGATTTGCTTTTTGCTATAATTATACCATAAACTGATGAAAGCTTAATCATACATGAACGAATGTTTCACATTGGATTTCACACCATTTTCTTAGGTAATAAATTATTCAACATAGTCTAAGCCTAGGCATTATCCTTGCAGACAGTAACTCTTCATCTCAGGTTGTATGAACACAGATCACACTTTTATTCTAAGGTGATACCGTTGTCTTCAAAATGTCATGTGTGACTCATGCTTTCTGTAGTTACCCTTCCCCAAATAGTAATGTGAGATTGTGACCACCCTGACATATCTTATTCTATAATTTCCAGATGTTACTAATATGTGTCATATATGTTCTCATGAACAACCTTTCTCTTTGTCCAATGGTATTCTCTCACTTACCCTAGTCACCTTCATTGCTGAAGTGTTAACAATCTAAACAACCTCATGTGCAGAACAGATCTGTTCTGCCTGCTTTTTCACTGTCACTGTGCTAAAACTTCCAACAGAAGTAATACACTGGAGTCTTCTGTTGACCAAAACCATGCCTCATTGAAGAGACTGTCTCTAATTTTGCATCCACTTTCTTACCTAAACTTAAGATCAATATTGCCCAGACACCCAATTTCTCTCACTAAAGTCTTAGTAAATATAACTTTTTTCAGCTTACCCATCTCATTAGCCGGGAGTTTCATTAAGAATCAAGGAACTCAGGCCAAGGACCAAATATACCAAACATGCACTACAGGTTGTAAGAAACCATTTTGGAGGAACTTCCTTATGTGTGAGCATTTTGTTATACCCTTTATGGCAAACCCTCATGCAAATTTTAACTCTCCTACCCCAGTTGGCAAGACATGCTTAGACCTCTCTGAACCCAAGTGATGCAGCTGTGATCACTTGACTTACACATATTGATGTATAGGGTGTCAGATTCATGAAACTGTCTTTGTAGGTATTTTCCTCCTGTTTTTGGATGCATAAAATCCTATTGAGGAACACCCTTAGGATCAATAATGTCTTACACTCAAATTCTGATATCAAGTGGGCAATGCCTAAATTAACAATGGTGGATGGCTATTTCTTCTACCTTCATTACACACAGGAACTGAGCTTATTCAGCGACTCTTCATAATTTGTCCTGTTACTTGATTATCTTTATGGCCAAAAATTCTTCTTTTAGGTTATACCTAACCCAAACCCTCCTTTCCCATACTATCTTCTCAATTCTGTTATATAAGTTTATGTCTTCCATAAAATCTTTGCCTATAATGAATGTAGTGATTCAGTTTTATTTTCCACTTTTCAGGATAACAAAAAATTATTATTTCCTTAAATATTTCTGAAACGTCATGTAACAGTTGATAATCAGGATCTTGAACAGTGAAATGGAAGACAAGATGATACATGAAAGAAATTCGAGTCTATTTAATTTAACTTTTTTTTTTTTTTTTTTTTGCGGTACACGGGCCTCTCACTGCTGTGGCCTCTCCTGTTGTGGAGCACAGGCTCTGGACGCGCAGGCTCAGCGGCCATGGCTCACGGGCCCAGCCGCTCCACGGCATGTGGGATCTTCCTGGACCAGGGCACGAACCCGTGTCCCCTGCATTGGCAGGCGGACTCTCAACCACTGCGCCACCAGGGAAGCCCTAATTTAACTTTTTGATTCAAAAATCTGAAAGAACTTTTTAAATTAAAAGACAATTTCATATTTAAAGCCCCTTTTGCAGCTATGCTGCTTGGAGAAAATTCTATGCATAGTCACCAAAGCTGTCTATTTTGAAGAGCAGTCCACCAGTTTCCCCCTCATAATCATATATGTTGCTGGTTTAAAAAATATATTTTTCTGGACAATATCTCACACTAGCTAAGTTTAAAACTATGTGCGGTGGGAGGTGAAGTGTTTTAAGAAGCAGCCTAGTTGACTTCAATGCCTTCTAAAGTTAAAGTAGTTTCTTTAAGGAAGAAACTATTTTGCATGCGTCTTTGTATTGCCAACACCTACTGCAGTGACTAGAACAGAAAAAGCAAATCAATAAAGATTTATTAAATAATGGAATTGGTTGATTTCTTTGGCTGCCATTTTCTCCTCAATGTGGCTTTTATCCTACATGACATACTTCCTTTTTTTTGTAACGTTTTACAGGTAACATCAGTTCTCTTCTCCCTTCGCTCCCACGACCTGAGACACTTGGTTCTTATCCTACCTCTTACGCCACTTCTTTTTATTTTTATTTTCCTCTTTTCTTTTTATAAGGTTACTATTATTCCCACTTTACAGAGAAGATACAAGAATCAAAAAGTTTAAGTAAAATTTTCAAATATTAAATGTTATGTTGCAAAACAAGGATAGTGACTCACTTTTTCCACTATTTATCTTTGCATTTTTGAACTCATCCTTAGCACTTACCTAGCATCGAACCATTTTAGTCACTTAGAAAAACTTTATAATATTAATGAGTGAATGAATGAATGCCTGAATGAGTATGCTATAGGGTCTCTGATTTGAAAGAACATTAAAGGTTGTCTAATTTAATTTCTCAATAGTTAAAATCATAAGTTTGGTATGTATGTGTGAGGTCTTTTAGATTGAATATTAAAAGTGTCGGTGTCTGTGACTGTTATTGTACAAGTGCAGAGAATTTTAATAGTTTGTCTATTGTAGTCTATCTATATGGGGCTTAATGAACTCCTAAGATGTTTTAAACTTATTTTTCCCAAAGAGGAGGTATGCTCCCCTGACTTGACCTAAGGAAATTCTTAGTCATTCAAAGTGTTTTTCCCTAGGATCTGTCTCCATGGCTAGACTTCCTGGGCTCAGTTGTGGGCACAGATATAGATAAGACACCTTCATCCAGCTTTTCAGACATCAGAGACCCCAGCAGCATGCGTAGCCAAAGAGGAACATGACTGTTGATGAAGAATAATAAGAAAGTCACATGGTAGCTGAAAGACTTGCTCATATAACAAAGTGAATCCTCTGAAGCCTTCTAGAATAATTGGGGAAAAATAATTTGTGCAACAAAAATTTGAAGGTCTCTTAATATAATTGAAGACAATATTCAGGAAAATGTGGGTAATTATCTTGGTAATTATTCCATTCTTTTCAGTATCGAAAGAAAAATGGGAATAAAACAATTACACATTTTCAAGCCACAAATTTAAACACCACCACAATATTCCTAGGTTTCCTTTGAGAAATGCAAGCATCTCAAATTCCAGATTTGAGTCTTTTGTTTGTACATGTATTCATTCATCATTTAATAAGCATTTTCTGAATACAAACCATGGGTCAAGCACTGTGCAAGATTTTTCAATACAGAATTGAATAAAACAGAATACTTATTATCACGTAACTCATAGTCTAGTGGATGATACAGAAATATAAACATATAATTCCATGGAGGTAAGTTTTAAAAGAATATTATAAAAATTAATTGTGACAACACAGAGGAGGCAGCAATAAATATGCTGTTTTATGAGCAAATTACAAATATTTTTACTATTATTTCTCATAGCCTACTTTTTTTCTCAGTGTTCCAGTTACAGATCTTTTTTTCAAAATGAATCATATCAATAAAGGAGCATTCATTTCAACATCTGGGACTGCATTAATTAAAATTCACCTTAACAAACATAAACTGAATGTCTATTATGAGGAATTACTAGTTATTTTTTATACAACAATCCACCTATAGAGGTCAGTAGGAGTTCGAACTGTATCTGGAGAGATAGATAGCTATCAATGAACTTAAATATGAGAATGATTTTCCTGTAAAAGTTATTCTAATAATTGGCAAAAAGAAAAGAGGAGTGAATAGGTTTAACTCAAACTGAGGAACCTGGAAAAAAAAAAAAAAAAGCATGTAATGGTAAATACTGAAAATACCAGTAAAGACAGGTTGAACTTTGACAAATACCTTAGGAGAGTGCTTTCTAGGTAAAGGGATTTGTGCGAAAGGCAGAGTAAAAAAGTGCAGAGCGTGCTAACTGATCAGTTCTGGATAATTAAAGAAGAAGCTGCACAAGTGCAAGAAGATTTAACAATTTAACACCAGGTAAGGGTGTATAAAGAAGATGTGGCATAGATATATATATATACACACACACAATGGAATATTATCATTCAGGTATGACAAAGAAGCAAATCCTGCCATTTGCAACAACATGGATGGACCTCCGGGACAAATCAGACAGAGAATGCCAAAAACTACATGACATCACTTATATGTGGAACCTAAAAAGTCAAATTCATAGAAGCAGAGAGTACAATTCTGGTTTCCAGAGGCTAGGGATTGGGGAAATTGGGAAGAAGTTGGTCAACAGGTACAAATATCCAGTTATAAATAAATTCTGGAATTCTAATGAACAGCATTTTGATGATAGTCAATGATAGTGTATTATATACTTGAAAGTTGCTAAGAGACTAGGTCTTAAATGTTCTTACCACAAAATGAACTGATATTTTTGTGACATGATGGAGATGTTAACTGATGCTATGGTGGTAATAAGATTGTGATATACATAATAATATTGTGATATACAAATCAACATGTTGTACACCTTAAACTAATACAGTGTTATATGTCAATTATATCTTAATTAAAAAAAAAGAATAAAAAAAGAAAAGTTTGGAAAATCTGCTTGGGCTTGGATTATGGAGGACTTGGGAGGAATTTGCCTTTTGTTCAATGTGTAAATGGGAATCACTAAAGGTTTTAATAAAATATGTGAATTAATAGCTTAGAGAAGGAGAAAAGGTAGAGCATAAGTGCAAAGGATTAAAAAACAATGGGAAACATCTAATTCAAAGAACTGGAGTAGGGAAATAACCCACAAATGAAATAGAGCATTCAGAGAGTTAGGAAATAAACAGAAACAAAGAATTTATGGCAAGGTTCATATATCCAAGATTAAGCCTAAACTCATCTATTAAAGTTATCATTGCCAGCAATGCTAACTAATAGCCTTGGACCAATTAAACAGCTTGTGCTCTGCATCGTATACATTTTTGGATGTAACTGAATTAATTCTACTGAGATCAAATGTTTCAAACTGTCAGGCAATAAAATGGATTGGCATGTGTCATTTCATTTTCAGTGTTTCTTTAAAAATTAGACAACATGAAGAAAATTTGGTGGGTTCACCTAAAAAGAAATCTGGAGGTCTGTCTTCTCAAAAAATATGAAAATAATACAAGATGATCTGACAGGCTTTGCCTTATGTTTTTCTGTGTGTCAACAACTGATTGTTGTCATTAGACACTACAGTGCACTAAAATCCTTACCACCCACTATGGAATTCCTGACATCACTGCAGGATCCATTATCCATTATCATCAGGCTTGCTATCATTATATTCATAGAAAGGAAACATTTCTCTGTAATCACGCTCCTATCAAATGTGTAGACACTAAACATAGACCAAGGGGGAATATATTTCTCAAGATAATTTGTACAAAATCAATTTCAGTACTTAGAACAGTCCTGGAATAAAGTAGGCTTTAAACAAATATGTATTCAGTGAGTGAATAAATTTCTACTGTCTATCTACTTTTAATTACCTGCCTAGGCCACAGTAGGCATTTGAATGTTTGAATCAATGTCAGGGGTGTACTGTACAGGTTCTGCGTAACTCAGTTTATTCATGACCAATACGAAGGAAACAACTAAGGACCTTATGGGTCATTGCAAGAACAATGGGATTCAGGAATTCCAAAAATATAATAAGCTTTTTCTGCCTTTCACATTCATGCTAATGGCTTTTTTTTTTTTTTTTTGGCTCTAGCCCCAAACAATTTATACCAATAGAGTGATTATTGATCCAAATTGCCAGTCACAATAGTAAACATTGACTTTAAAATAATTGTAATGTAAAAAATAAAAAAGCTGTATTGAATATATATAGAAGCGTTTATAGACTTGTAAGAAGGATACTGGCATAAACAATCATCAAATACTACATGTGAAACAATTTAATGGAAGCAAGAAAAATGTGCCTGTGGCGTCTCTTCTAACAGTTTGATCAATTTCTCTTCCCCTTTTCCTCCCTGTTTCTAACAAAAGCATGTTGATTTTTAAACAGTGTTTTTGTTTATTGTTTCATTTTCTTTTTCTCTGCTTGGGTCTGCTATTAGAGGAGAAAGAAACTTTCTGCCAAGATATAATCCTCCTGATTATTTTATTATTCATATGCAGAAACTAAAGTACTTCATGAAACCAGAGAATGTTTATGGAAATGCTATCAGCACTTTGATATGGAAATGGGATAGAACAGTGCTAGAAACTGGAAACAAAGGAGAAGGAATTACAATCAGTGTACCAGTGTAAAAAATAGTGTATTGTTGATGAGAAACTTAATATACAAATGGATTATAGCCAGACCATACATAAAAATGGATCTTGGACCCAGAACTTGCAGCAATCTGCCCAGGAAACCAACCCTTTATCTATAATAAACAACCCAGGAGGCAAGCCTGATATAAATCAGATTTGCCTGAAGACAGATTGCTATCTCTAGTGATAATCCAGGAAGTTAAATAATAATTCTGAAAGAAGTGGCCCAAAATGGCCAGTACTTGATTAATAACTGACAACTTCCTTAATTTTTGACCCACTTCCAACTTAGGACCAACCAGAGAAAGCAAATTATGCTCCCCTAACCAATCACATAAGATGCCCTACTTCTAGTTAGCCTACCTACAGCTTCCCCTACCAAGTCTCCATTCAGGACACACCTGAAGGCTGCCCTCCTTTTCACTATAAAGTTTCCTCACTCCTCTGCCTGCCTTTGAGTCTCTGCCAAAATACAGGGGATGGTGGCTGACCTCTTACTATAGCAAACTCAGAATAAATCTCCTTGGCTTTTCTTATTTGGTTGGTCTTCACTTTTTCTGCATTGAAGATGTTTAAGAAGGTGCCTAATTCAAAAGTCAATAGACAGGAAAAGTCAAGAATTGCATTATAATTTATGTAATATATAGGTGAGAATACTCTTTATTTTTGATCTTTCACAATCAATTTTAGACATATTATTTATGAGGCTGATGTCAGTAGGGTTTATTTGTTTACTTATGTTTTGGTTTATTGAGTTTTCAGTTCTCCAGCTGCAGATGAAAAACACAAGTAAACCACTCATACCTCTTCCTCTCTCTTCCACTTACTATCAAAAGTCCTTTTCTCCAAGATCCTTCACTTTGCCTCTCTTTTCCACTTCTTACCCTGTATCATCTTCTATCCCTCACCATTTTCATTTTTTCTCCAAGAAAATAATATTCAAAAGTCCATACAAGTAACAGCACATCAGTGAAGATCCAACCATATCAGGATTTAACAACAACAACGTCCCAAAATAGATCACAGAGATAAAATAATAGGGAATTTCTAGTAGTTTATTATTCTGTTCACAAACTCTCAACCAATGATCTATAATAATAATGTGGTTAATAATTATATAGCACTCATCATAAGCCAGGATCCCTTTAAAAAGTGTATTAATTATCTATTGCTGAATAACAAATTACTCACAAAATTTAGTGGCTTAGGACAATCAGCTTTCATTTGCCCAAAATTTCCATGAGTCAGGAATATGGGAGAGGCTTAGCTGTCAACTTTGGACTTAGAGTCTCTGATGAGGTGACAGACAAAACAAAGACCAGGGTTTCAGTCATGTGGACATTTGACTGGAACAGGAGGAGCTGCTTCCAAGAGGGCTCGCTCTTATGGCTGCTGTTAGGGGTCCTCAGTTTCTCACTGTGTGTTGGCAAGATGCCTCAGTTCCTCATCACACATACCTCTCAAGAGGACTGCTTGAATCTTCTCCAAAGAGATCAGGCTTCCTCCACAATCAATGATCCAAGAGAAAGAAACAGTAGGAAGCCACAATGCCTTTGGTGATCTCATCTCCGAAGTCACACCTGTCACTTCCACCTTATTCTAATTGTTAGGAGTGAGTTACTAAGTCTAGCCCACACTCAAGTAAAAGGGACTTATGCTCCACCTTTTGCAGAGCATGTCAAAGATATTGTGGATGTATTATAAACCACACCAAATTGTTTTATACAACTATTAACTCAATCTCTCCTAAAATTCCCTGAAATAGGTATTACTATCCCTGTTTCACAGATGAAGAACTGAGGCTCAAAGAAACTAAATGATTTGTTCTCACAGCCAGCACATTGCAGAGCCAGGATCTGGATTTAGACAATCTGGTTTGTGAGTCTCTACCTTTAACTTCAGTGCTAAAATTGTCTTCCTGGCTACAATCTGCACCCTCATTTGACAACAGATTATTTTTCAGTTCTGAGAATATCTTCTGCTAGATCCATATTACTTGTGATTCCTGATTCCCACACTTCCTCTCTTCTAGTTTTTTCTCCCATCTGCTGGAGCAACACCCTTCTTTTGAAAGTTAACAGGTAGGATTCGCCAGTGCCTTTCAGAGCTCCAATCTCCTTGCTTACGGAGGAAGTTACCTCGCCCAACAGCATGATTTTCTTTACTCCTCTGATGGTGTCTCTTGCAGTCAGAGAAAAGGTGAGCTCACTCCTCTGAGTGGCATGGCTGATTACATTTAGAGGTCCAAGACACTGAAGAGATTATTGGCTAAAAATCATGATGGGAGAGGCACTGGTAAATCAAAATAAAAATGATAGTTAGAGAGGGGGAAGATGGCGGAAGAGTAAGACGCGGAGATCACCTTCCTCCCCACAGATACATCAGAAATACATCGACACGTGGAACAACTCCCGCCACTGCCAGCGTCCTGGGATCCAGGGACAACTCCCCCAAGAGAACGCATGGCGTGCCTCAGGCTGGTGCAATGTCATGCCAGCCTCTGCCACTGGCAGCCTCCCCACCTGCTGGACTCTGGCAGATGACCTCAGACCTCCCAAAAGGCAAGAAACTCCCCACGTACCTGGGTAGGGCAAAAGAAAAAAAAATAAACAGAGACAAAAGAATAAACAGAGACAAAAGAATAGGGACGGGACCTGCGCCAGTGGGAGGGAGCCGTGAAGGAGGAAAGGTTTCCACACACTAGAAGCCCCTTCATGGGCGGAGACTGCAGGTGACAGGGAGGGAAAGCTTCGGAGCCGTGGAGGAGAGCACAGCAACAGGGGTGCGGAGGGCAAAGCAGGGAGAGATTCCCACACAGAGGATCGGTGCCAACCGGCACTCACCAGCCCGAGAGGCTTGTCTGCTCACTCACCAGGGTGGGTGGGGCTGGGAGCTGAGGCTCGGGCTTCGGTCGGAGCACCAGGAGAGGACTGGGGTTGGTGGCGTGAACGCAGACTGCAGGGGGTTAGTGCACCATGGCTAGCCGGGACGGAGTCTGGAGAAAAGTCTGGACCTGCCGAAGAGGCAAGAGACTTTTTCTTGCCTCTTTGTTTCCTGGTGTACGAGGAGAGGGGATTAAGAGCGCTGCTTAAAGGAGCTCCAGAGACGGGCATGAGCCGCGGCTAACAGCCCCCAGAGACGGGCATGAGACACTTAGGCTGCTGCTGCCACCACCAAGAAGCCTGTGTGCGAGCACAGGTCACTGTGCACACCTCCCTTCCGGGGAGCCTGTGCAGGCCCGCCACTGCCAGGGTCCCGGGATCCAGGGACAACTCCCCCAAGAGAACGCATGGCGTGCCTCAGGCTGGTGCAATGTCATGCCAGCCTCTGCCACTGCAGGCTTGCCCCGCATCCATACCCCTCCCTCTCCCCGGCTTGAGTGAGCCAGAGCCCCCGAATCAGCGGCTCCTTTAACCCCGTCCTTTCTGAGTGAAGAACAGACACCCTCCGGCGACCTACACCTAGAGGGGGGGCCAAATCCAAAGCTGTGCCCCGGGAGGTGTGAGAACAAAGGAGAGAAAGGAAAATCTCCCCCAGCAGCCTCAGGAGCAGCGGATTAAATCTCCACAATCAACGTAATGTACCCTGTATCTGTGGAATACCTGAATAGACAACGAATCATCCCAAATTGAGGAGGTGGACTTTGAGAGCAAGATTTAGTATTTTTTTCCCCCTTTTCCTCTTTTTTCATGTGGATGAAAGGCTCTTGGTGCTGCAGCCAGGAGTCAGTGCTGTGCCTCTGAGGTGGGAGAGCCAACCTCAGGACACTGGTTCACAAGAGACCTCCCAGCTCCACGTAATATCAAACGGCGAAAATCTCACAGAGATCTCCATCTCAACACCAACACCCAGCTTCAATCAATGATCAGCAAGCTACAGTGCTGGACACCCTAAGCCAAACAACTAGCAAGACAGGAACACAGCCCCACCCATTAGCAGAGAGGCAGCCTAAAATCATAATAAGTCCACAGACACCCAAAATCACACCTCCAGACTTGTACCTGCCCACCAGAAAGACAAGATCCAGCCTCATCCACCAGAACACAGGCACTAGTACCCTCCACCAGGAAGCCTACACAGCCCACTGAACCAACTTTAGCCACTGGGGATAGACACCAAAAACAACGGAAACTACGAACCTGCAGCCTGCAAAAAGGAGACCCAAAACACAGTAAGATAAGCAAAACAAGAAGACAGAAAAACACAGAGCAGATGAAGGAGCAAGATAAAATCCCACCAGACCTAACAAATGAAGAGGAAATACGCAGTCTACCTGAAAAAGAATTTAGAATAATGATAGTAAAGAGGTCCAAAATCTTGGAAATAGAATAGACAAAATGCAAGAAACATTTAACAAGTACCTAGAAGAACTAAAGATGAAACAAGCAATGATGAACAACACAATAAATGAAATTAAAAATACTCTAGAAAGGATCAATAGCAGAATAACTGAGGCAGAAAAACGGATAAGTGACCTGGAAGATAAAATAGTGGAAATAACTACTGCAGAGCAGAATAAAGAAAAAAGAATGAAAAGAACTGAGGACAGTCTCAGAGACCTCTGGGACAACATTAAAGGCACCAACATTCAAATTATAGGGGTTCCAGAAGAAGAAGAGAAAAAAAAAGGGACTGAGAAAATATTTGAAGAGATTATAGTTGAAAACTTCCCTAATATGGAAAGGAAAGAGTTAATCAAGTCCAGGAAGCACAGAGAGTCCCATATAGGATAAATCCAAGGAGAAACATGCCAAGACAATTTTAATCAAACTGTCAAAAATTAAATACAAAGAAAACTTATTAAAAGCAACAAGGGAAAAATAACAAATAACACAAAAGGGAATCCCCATAAGGTTAACAGCTGATCTTTCACCAGAAACTCTGCAAGCCAGAAGGGAGTGGCAGGACATATTTAAAGTGATGAAGGAGAAAAACCTACAACCAAGATTACTCTACCCAGCAAGGATCTCATTCAAATTTGATGGAGAAATTAAAACCTTTACAGACAAGCAAAAGCTGAGAGACTTCAGCATCACCAACCAGCTTTACAACAAATGCTAAAGGATCTTCTCTAGGCAAGAAACACAAGACAAGGAAAAGACCTACAATAACAAACCCAAAACAATTAAGAAAATGAGAATAGGAACATACATATCGATAATTACCTTAAATGGAAATGGATTAAATACTCCCACCAAAAGACACAGACTGGCTGAATGGATACAAAAACAAGACCCATACATATGCTGTCTACAAGAGACCCACTTCAGACCTAGAGACACATACAGACTGAAAGCAAGGGGATGGAAAAATATATTCCATGCAAATGGAAACCAAAAGAAAGCTGGAGTAGCAATTCTCATATCAGACAAAATAGACATTAAAATAAAGGCTTTTAGAAGAGACAAAGAAGGACACTACATAATGATCAACGAATTGATCCAAGAAGAAGATATAACAATTGTAAATATTTATGCACCCAACATAGGAGCACCTAAATACATAAGGCAAATAATAACAGCCATAAAAAGGGGAAATTGACACTAACACATTCATAGTAGGGGACTTTAACACCCCATTTTCACCAATGGACAGATCATCCAAAGTGAAAATAAATAAGGAAACACAAGCTTTAAATGATACATTAAACAAGATGGACTTAATTGATCATTCCATCTAAAAACAACAGAATACACATTTTTCTCAAGTTCTCATGGAACATTCTCCAGGATAGATCATATCTTGGGTCACAAATCAAGCCTTGGTAACTTTAAGAAAATTGAAATTGTATCAAATACCTTTTCCAACCGTAACACTATGAGACTAGATATCAATTACAGGAAAAGATCCGTAAAAAGTACAAATACATGTAGGCTAAACAATACACTACTTAATAACGAAGTGATCACTGAAGAAATCAAAGAGGAAATAAAAAAATACCTAGAAACAAATGACAATGGAGACACGACACCCCAAAACCTATGGGATGCAGCAAAAGCAGTTCTAAGAGGGAAGTTTATAGCAATACAATCCTACCTTAAGAGACAGGAAACGGGCTTCCCTGGTGGCGCAGTGATTGAGAGTCCACCTGCCGATGCAGGGGACATGGGTTCATGCCCTGGTCCGGGAAGATCCCACATGCCAGGGAGGGGCTGTGCCCGTGAGCCATGGCTGCTGAGCCTGAGCCTCTGGAGCCTGGGCTCCGCAACGGGAGAGGCCACAACAGTGAGAGGCCCACGTACCACAAAACAAACAAACAAACAAACAAAAAAGAAACAGGAAACATCTTGAATAAACAACCTAACCTTTCACCTAAAGCAATTAGAGAAAGAAGAACAATAAAACCCCAAAGTTAGCAGAAGGAAAGAAATCATAAAAATCAGATCAGAAATAAATTAAAAAGAAATGAAGGAAATGGTAGCAAAGATCAATAAAACTGAAAGCTGGTTCTTTGAGAAGGTAAACAAAATTGATAAACCATTAGCCAGACTCATCAAGAAAAAAAAGAGAAGACTCAAATCAATAGAATTAGAAATGAAAAAGGAGAAGTAACAACTGACACTGCAGAAATAAAAAAGATCATGAGAGATTACTACAAGCAACTCTATGACAATAAAATAGACAACCTGGAAGAAATGGACAAATTCTTAGAAATGAACAACCTGCCAAGACTGAATCAGGAAGAAATAGAAAATATGAACAGACCAATCACAAGCACTGAAATTGAAACTGTGGTTAAAAATCTTCCAACAAACAAAAGCCCAGCACCAGATGGCTGCACAGGCGAATTCTATCAGACATTTAGAGAAGAGCTAACACCTATCCTTCTCAAACTCTTCCAAAATATAGCAGAGAGAGGAACATTCCCAAACTCATTCTATGAGGCCACCATCACCCTGATACCAAAACAAGACAAAGATGCCACAAAGAAAGAAAACTACAGGCCAATATCACTGATGAACATAGATGCAAAAATCCTTAACAAAATACTAGCAAACAGAATCCAACAGCACATTAAAAGGATCATACACCATGATCAAGTGGGGTTTATTCCAGGAATGCAAGGATTCTTCAATATATGCAAATCAATCAATGTGATACACCATATTAAAAAATTGAAGGAGAAAAACCATATGGTCATCTCAATAGACACAGAGAAAACTTTTGACAAAATTCAACACTCATTTATTATAAAAACTCTCCAGAAAGAAAGCATAGAGGGAAATTTCCTCAACATAATAAAGACCATATATGAAAAACCCACAACCAGCATTGTCCTCAATGGTGAAAAACTGAAAGCATTTCCACTAAGATCAGGAAGAAGACAAGGTTGCCCACTCTCACCACTCTTATTCAACATAGTTTTGGAAGTTTTAGCCACAGCAATCAGAGAAGAAAAGGAAATAAAAGAATCAAAATCAGAAAAGAAGAAGTAAAGCTGTCACTGTTTGCAGATGACATGATACTCTACATAGATAATCCTAAAGATGCTACCAGAAAACTACTAGAGCTAATCAATGAATTTGGTAAAGTAGCAGGATACAAAACTAATGCACAGAAATCTCTGGCATTCCTATACAATAATGATGAAGAATCTGAAAGTGAAATCAAGAAAGCACTCTCATTTACCATTGTAACAAAAAGAATAAAATATCTAGGAATAAACCTACCTAAGGAGACAAAAGACCTGTATGCAGAAAATTATAAGACACTGATGAAAGAAATTAAAGATGATACAAATGGATGGAGAGATATACCATGTTCTTGGATTGGAAGGATCAACATTGTAAAAATGACTCTACTACCCAAAGCAATCTACAGATTCAATGCAATCCCTATCAAACTGCCACTGGCATTTTTCACAGAGCTAGAACAAAAAATTTCACAATTTGTATGGAAACACAAAAGACCCTGAATAGCCAAAGAAATCGTGAGAACGAAAAACGGAGCTGGAGGAATCAGGCTCCCTGACTTCAGACTATACTACAAAGTTACAGTAATCAAGACAGTATGGTACTGGCACAAAAACAAAAATATAGATCAATAGAACAGGATATAAAGCCCAGAGATAAACCCACGCACATATGGTCACCTTATCTTTGATAAAGGAGGCAGGAATGTACAGTGGAGAAAGGACAGCCTCTTCAATAAGTGGTGCTGGGAAAACTGGACAGGTACATGTAAAAGTATGAGATTAGAACACTCCCTAAAACCATACACAAAAATAAGCTCAAAATGAATTAAAGACCTAAATGTAAGGCCAGAAACTATCAAAGTCTTAGAGGAAAACATAGGCAGGACACTCTATGACATAAATCACAGCAAGATCCTTTTTGACCCACCTCCTAGAGAAATGGAAATAAAAACAAAAATAAACAAATGGGACCTAATGAAACATCAAAGATTTAGCACAGCAAAGGAAACCATAAACAAGACCAAAAGACAATCCTCAGAAAGGGAGAAAATATTACTCAGCCATAAAAAGAAATGAAATTGAGTTATTTGTAGTGAGGTGGACGGACCTAGAGTCTGTCATACAGAGTGAAGTATGTCAGAAAGAGAAAGACAAATACCGTATGCTAACACATATATATGGAATCAAAGAAAAAAAAAATGTCATGAAGAACCTAGGGGTAAGACAGGAATAAAGACACAGACCTACTAGAGAATGGACTTGAGGATATGGGGAGGGGGATGGGTAAGCTGAGACAAAGTGAGAGAGTGGCATGGACATATATACACTAGCAAACGTAAAATAGATAGCTAGTGGGAAGCAGCCGCATAGCACAGTCAGATCAGCTCAGTGCTTTGTGACCACCCAGAGGCGTGGGATAGGGTGGGTGGGAGGGAGGGAGACACAAGAGGGAAGAGGTATGGGAACATATGTATATGTATAACTGATTCACTTTGTTATAAAGCAGAAACTAACACACCATTGTAAAGCAATTATACTCCAATAAATATGTAAAAAATATATATATATTACTCAGCCATAAAACAATAAATTAATTAATAAAGTCAATGGGGAATTAAGTCAACAAATAATTTACTTTTATTATTTTGATTAAATTAATTTTATCATACAACCTAAGAGTTATTAATAGTATATAATGGATAGATGCAGTCCTCAGTTTAATAACTGCTGCCTGCTTTTCCTTTAATAAGTACTTCTTAATGTTTTTCTTTAAAAATCTGCACTCTAAGTAGAGTAGTTTGATAAAATGGCTGCTTTAAAAGATGATCACTGTATTTGCGTCATTTGTTATTTTTAAAGGAAAAACTAGTTCACTAAATCAGAATTTTTTGAAATAAAATTTAAATGGTCAGCATAAAAAACAAAATGCAAACAATTGAACAATTATGTTTTTTCATTTGCTTTTCTTAAGGTGGGTTCAAATTATGAAATATCAAATTCTATCATATAGCATTCCTATTTCCTTTCTAACCTAGTGCTTAAGTTTCTTTAATGCTAAAACAAAGGAACACAACCAAGAACCTACTAAGACTTCCTTTCCCTTCAGCCAGGCTTCTTAAAAGAGCCATCTGCACCTTTGGGTTTCAGTTCCTCCCTTCTGGCTCATTTCTCAGTGGATAACAACCTGGCTTTCCTTTGCACTTTCATTTCCAGTGATCTTATCAGCTCCTCCAGAAACTCTCCAGAGCTACCCCACATAGAGGTATTCACATTTTTCCAGTTAGAAACCTTTGTAACTTATATGAACTAATTGACTATATCATATTGTAGTATACTATTTTTACGTGTCTCTTTCCCAAGTAATGTGTGAGCCCTTGAGGGAAATGTCTATGGCTTATCTATGTAATTGTTGCTCCCAACCTGTAGTTCATTGAGTGTTCAATACATTTAGTTGAAAATTGGGGAAAAAAAAAAAAAGATAGTTAATTGTAAGATATGGTAATGCAAGGAAATGCCTAGTGCTTTATTTTTCCATTTTGACTCCGTCCATGCTTCTTTGGAAATAGCCAACAACACATACTTCCATTTTATTTTCATGACTGTGTTTTGTGAGTTCCCTAAGCCCCCATTTGATTTGACTCTTAAATACTACTAGTACTGAAAAGAGGTTTATGCCTCAAAGGGACACAGGCACAGAACATTGTCATCCTAATTCTTAGGACCCATACTAGCAATGTGTATTATATAAATGGTACTGTGGGTTAACTGGACAATTACTGATAATATTTCTTCAATGGGAAAAGTTATAATCTAAAGAGATGACATAAAACAATTGAGAACCAAATGGTTATTAATAGTATTCCAATGTAGAAATCCTCCTATAATTAGGAAAAGTATTTCAATATGTTCAGTGATCCAGTATTTTAACATTGTTAGATTCAGCAAGCACAATTCTTTCTAAAATATTTCTGAAGTACTTTGATATAATTCATTTAAGAATTTCAAAAAAACAAGGAAGCTAATCTAACATAAAAGCAAATCAGAGTTAGGAATCAATCCGGGAGATTTATGCACATTTTAGAATTAAAAAAAAATTACTGGATAAAAGCTTTAAATGGTACTGATTTTAATATATTTTCTGTCCCCATGTATGAAAGCATACACACACCTTTCAAAACATAACTTCACTAAGACAAATGTATAATTTAAATTTACCTTCTTAATTGATGGTCATTTTTAACAGCTTACCTGGGACTTCCTTGGTGGCGCAGTGGTTGGGGGACCGCCTGCCAGTGCAGGGGACACAGGTTTGAGCCCTGGTCTGTGAGGATCCCACATGCCATGGAGCAACTAAGCACATGCGCCACAACTACTGATCCTGTGCTCTAGAACTCCCGAACCACAACTACTGAGCCCATGTGCAACAACTACTGAAGCCTGCGTGCCTAGAGCCCGTGTTCCACAAGAAGAGAAGCCACTGCAATTAGAAGCCCACACACTGCAACAAAGAGTAGCCCCCACTAGCCACAAATAGAGAAAACCTGCATGCAGCAATGAAGACCCAATGCAGCCAAAAATAAATAAATACGTTTATAAAAAAAAAATAACAGTTTACCAGTGTCTGTGTGATGTCTGTCTAATAAGATTTCTCTTCCATTTAGTAATTTTGATGAAATCTTCAGGTAGGCTTGGTCAGACTTAGTCTTTATGAACCTCAGACTGATGGATCATTCACCATCACACTCATAATTTTAATCAGTTTGTCCTATTTTAATTGTGTTTGTGCCTCCTAGTGCATAAAATGTGTTGAACAGTGTGGATGATCTCTTAGGAAATGTTAGGCCAAACCCTCCAGAGGCAGTTCATGTTAATGTTAATACAAATTACACCCATGGCCAAAAAAACCGGTCCATACAAGGGGTTAGGTGAAACTAGATAGGATTTCTTTTTTCTTCAAATATACATTCGTGTGTAACATGGGAAGAAACACACTTTTTTAACCTAATATTAAGCCAGGTATTCATAGTCTCTGTCTTCTAGAAACCCTAAAAATCATAAACCTCACCTCTTTAAAAGTGTGCTGTCCATCCCACTTAGAGAAGGTACATTCTGGGCTTAAATGTGGTGGGATTATTTACATGAACATCTGAACTCCATAACCTCCCATTGTCCTAGGAGCTTATTACTAAAGATAACCTGACTTTGATTGAATTAAAGAAAGGCTGGCAGGAGATTGGGATCAAGATTACAGGCTTAGCATGTATATCATCTCTCAAAATGACAGAGAATATTTTTCTTTCAAAATATATATTAACAGCAGTGACAGAAAATAAGAACTATTACCATCCATGGGCCAACATTGTTTTCAAAAATTCCTAGAGGATAGAAAGCAGATGGAATCAGATAAATGGAGTAGAAAATCCATGAAGTATTTGCAGGAGACAAGTAGGGTAGGCCTGCTGGGAAGAAGGGAGTGGTCAGAGGGAGGCCTGGGGCAATTGACAGAGTGATGTATGGACTGACTGCCCTGGGCTCTGTTGGGTTTCTAGCCACAGGCTCTCCACTCTCCCCAGAATTTAATGATTAAATGACTGCGCCATATCTGCCTCCCTGACAATCAAGTGAATGTGGGTGCTGGGCTTCAAGAGGCACAGGGAGGTCACAGATGGCCAGCATTCTCAGGGAAGATAGAAGCATCATAGAGGAAAATAAGCTATATATCATCCCTAAGTGTAGAACTTTTCACTTATAACACTAGGGGTGGTCCTTCTAATCAGGTTTTAGTCTGTCTACTTTTCCAATTTTTAGATAGTTTATAAGACTATTTAGTCTCATTTATTTCTGTTTAGCAAAGAAAGTCTCAACCTAAGAAGGCAGAGAGAAAAGCAGAAACGTAATGCATTCTGACCCTAGAACAACAGACCGTGCTCTTAATTATTTGCTGCAGCCTAATGGAAGATCAGACTTCAGCTGACTCTGCTTTCCTGTCATGCCAGGTTCAACTTGGACAGGTGGAGTCTGGATTCCTGATATAATGCTCCAGTCAGCCTATGAGACATTTTTTTTTGTCAAGGAAGTGCTTTCTGTTTGGTTTTAAGCCCAGAAATAGCATGTTCCTTGAATGATGAAGCCATGTAGATTTACAATTTTATTTTATTTTATTTTAAGGCAGACTTGAAATGATGCTTTACATTATTTACTTTAACCATTGAAAACACCTCTTTGGTATTTCAATAACTTTGAAGTTTTTGCAGATGGATAATTGGAAAAATCAAGTCAACTTATTTCTTGCTAATTTTAGGTCATGAAAATTTTTCATCTTCCAGTAGAAATAGATGGGATCAAAGGAACTAGGCAAAGACATGGTTAGAATCTTTCTATTTCTGAATCTGTACATGTGTTCCTTCCATCTGACTGTGTCGTATGCTCGACTCTGTGATGACATTGTTACGGTTATCATTCTGCTCCCTCACTAACTTATAAAATCCAGAATCATGAATTCAGCTTCGACTAGATACAGAGTGTCATGCTATTGTTAGGTCAGACTTCACCTAATACATATAAAATCCCAAGTATGTGAGAGGCTCCTGTGGTGCTGCTTCAGGTTTAATGGAGCACATGTGGTTGAGCGAAATGGGAGGAGGGGCTCTGGGAATTCAGATGGGGACTGTAAATTCAAAGTGTTTGCTTCTTGTTGCTTTTTGAAAACTAATGAGTGCTCTTCTCACTAAAAATAGTTTGCATAATAAGCTTTACATTCACAAGAAAAACAAGGCAGTGACAGGTAGACAAAACCACCTCAACAAAACATAATTAATAAGGAGCTATCAGTTTACATTATTACATTTCTTAGGTGAGATTAAGGCCCATACTATGAATTTATATTAAAGACACCACTGAGAATATTTCAGTCAGGATGCTTTAGCCTTCAGATCAGGTTTGAAGGAGTATCACATATGAGGTGACATAAGCAACAACAACTAACTCCACATAGGCCCAGTTTGAAAGCTCAATAGAACCCTTAAAAAAACACAGTTTGTGTGGTGGTTTTACAAAATCATGAAGAAAAATATCCATCTTCCTGACTCCTTGCTTTACTCAGTCTCCAACTTTCCTCATCTCCTGTTATAAAGATTAAGCACATACCTCCCAGCTCCTCATTTTTCCCTTTTTGTTTTCTGACCATTCAAAGACCCCTGTCATCAGCCTGACCTATTTCAAAATACCTGGCTACGAAATTAAATCTATTCCATTTCCATCCCTTCATTAACTCCTATTTCCTCCACACAGCTGGATCTCATGTAGCCCTTTGAGAAAAGAAATATTAACAAATGAACTGGCTTTATTGTTTTGTATACAGAGAAAGCAGCTTTTACAATTACATTCCTTCCAAAGGACACTTTTTGTTGTCTGTGTCTCAAGGTGTATAGAAAAAGGTCCCTGCCATTGATTGGTTAGTATCTTAATTTCACATGTTTATCTGTAAGTGGTGGAATTGCTGAAAATATTACCAGACTAAACTGAGTTTCAGAGAAGGACATCTTTCCAACATTAGTAAAATCACACCTCAAAACAAGTAATAGTAGCCCTGGGATGGGTAAAAAGGAAGGACACATTCTCCTGGGGAAAAGAAAATCACTTTCATTTATTTATTCATACCTAGAAATATGTTCTCTTGTAAGGATTTTTTTTTTTCTTTTTGCGGTACCTGGGCCTCTCACTGTTGTGGCCTCTCCCGTTGCGGAGCACAGGCTCCGGACGCGCAGGCTCAGCGGCCATGGCTCACGGGCATCTCTGGGATCTTCCCAGACCGGGGCACAAACCTGTGTCCCCTGCATCGGCAGGCAGACTCTCAACCACTGCGCCACCAGGGAAGCCCTCTTTTAAGGATCTTTAAGCTTTATTATATACATTTATTTTGACATATTTATATAGTACTTTATATTAAAAATATAAATTTATATCTTAAAAATTGTTATATTAAAAATCTCAATGTTGGGCACTAAGAAGGAAACAGAGATAACTATGACTTAAATACAAAAAAAAAAAAAAAACTGAGTGAGAAGGATTTAGTTCCAGAAACAATCTCTCCTGGCTTCCCAACACTATCTGATGGAGCATCTGACAACTAGAGGCAATGGTTTCAAAGACCTGGTTGTCTCTATCCTCCTGGCTAGCAGATTCGGCTGATTTAGAGAGAACTCACTGCCCAGTGCAAGTTGGTCTCATGCCCTGAGGATGCCAGGCGTGCTCTCAGCCACAGAGCTGCTTTCTTCATGGCAGCCAGGTCCAGTTCTTATTCTTTTCCAGGGCCTTTCTGACTCACTGGCACATGGTGGCTCCAAGTTGTTCTAGATTTTCTCTCATCAAACATTTTTGGCTATAAAATTAAGACAAGTGGTTTGTAGAAAGTGAGTTAAGAAAGAAGTATTAGATATTGGCCTCTGGATCCTAAAGTAAAAACTAAATTGAATTCTGCTCCACAAACTGTGCTCAACTTCTCCAGTTTGTAGTGAAATGTTTCACAGAACAATGCCAACTGCTCAAAACTTGACATGAGAGAGAGAATGAGAGGGAAAGAGAGGGAGGGAGAAAGTGAGCATGAGAGAGAGAGAATTATTGACAGTCATAAAAATATAGTTTTTGCCCACATGTTTAATAGTACCAAACAATTTAAACTCATTCCAGAAGAAATGTTAATATTTGATTAATGAAATGACCTATTTGAATAGACTGACCTGCTACCCTCGAAGTCTCCATGATTGTGTTTACTCCTGGGGTAACTAATTGAGAGAAGCTGCATACATTCTTTCAACCTAGTTATATGTGAAGGAAGGAAGGAAGGAAGGATGTGGCAAATTAAGGGAGGCTACTGCATAGTAAATGTTGGTACACGTTTATACAAACTGTTTTGGGAAATAATTTGCAAGACTTGAATTGCAAAGGCTCAAATATATATGGTCACAGTTATGTAAAAGCCATCTGTACTTTAGTTACTCTACCTAATTATATTTTGTTAGACTTACTGTTGACCTAGATGCTGGTATACTGTCATGAGTAACTTACAATTTTTATCAATATACTCCTGTATCCAAAGAAATTACTACCTTTACCAAAACTTATGAGAGAGGTACAAGGACAGAGATAGAAAAATCCAAATCTTTGCACATCCAAAGATAGTGGGCCTCAGCTTGTGTGAATCATCATGATTTTAAGACATTGCCTGCAATCTCCTGATATTTCTTCTGCCTAATTTTAATACCAATTACTTATTTCAAAAATGAATCGACGAGTAGGAATTCTAATCCTGAACTCTTTATTTTTCCTCTGTAATACATTCAGCATTTTTGAGAAAACAATACCTTTATTTTGGTGAATGAAAACGCCTTTAGAGACATTTCATTAAATCACACACACACACACACACACAGACACACACACACACACACACAAACCTGTGACAAAACTACAGGGTACTGTTATTATCTTCAATTTCCAGATGGAAAAGTGAGGGATAGAAAGAGTGTAGTTACCTTCTTAGTAGTACTTAGTGGATGCCTGAGAAGCTGGCCTTGCAGGCTCCATCCTGTACTTTTCGTCCATACTCCAGGCCTACTTGAGTCTGCCTTTCTAATATACTACACACCTTCATGTTAGAATCATACTTATTGTTTATATATTGCTTCCAAGTACTTAGTCATCAAGTGCTTTGTGCATCACAGTTTTTTTTAATAGATCTTTATTGGAGTATAATTACTTCACAATACTGTGTTAGTTTCTGTTGTACACCAAAGTGAATCATTGCAGCGCTATATGCAATAGCCAGGACATGGAACCAACCTAAATGTCCATCGACAGATGAATGGATGAAGAGGATGTGGCACATATATACAATGGAATATTACTTAGCCATAAAAAGGAACAAAATTGAGTTATGTGTGCATTACAATTTAATGTGAATGCTTGGCTCATAATGTTTCCTCCAGTGACTGTTTCTCATCCACTCTGCTAGTGATGGGTAACTGAATAAAAACTCCTGGAGTAAATTAAGCCAGTCAGATTCTATATCCATTAGTAATTTGAAGCATGAACAAAAAGACACATACATTAAAATTGTGTTGATACAAAATGAGAGTGCCTCAAAGCAAAAAGAAGATAGACATGCTTTGTACAGCAGAGCACTTGGGGACAACCTGGTCTCTAGCCTTTCTGCAGTTTCATTGTTCAACATTTCTATTGATCTACAATTTACAATAATTTCCACCCATCATTTTTCCTTAAGAGGCATATAACCAAGAGAAAGTTATAATTCAATATAGTTTGTGGCTCTCTTATAAAAGCTATTCTATTTATTGGCATCTAAAGTGAAGCTTTAAAAAAATCCTCTGATCAAATCATTACTAATATTGCCAAATGATGTTTCCTCTATTATCACCAAACTTTGTTGATTGCTTTTTTCTTAGTGTTCTCACAAAATTTAACCTCCTTTCACTAAGAAGTATGCTATCTTTCATCTAAGGAAATATTCACTCAGAAGCACCTGTTCTACAAAGTTCATTTTAGCTTGAACCCATTCTTCTATTTATTAATTTGTCAGTAAAATTAAAGGAAAAATAGCTAGATAAACATCTTATATCTACCAAATTTAAGAACAATGCATTTTTGATGAAAATATTTTAACCCTAAAAATATACCATTGTTAACAAGTTATGCATTCATTTTCTAAATGTAAGGGAAAAAAATTGGGTAAAATAAGTATATTTTTCTCAAAATGCTTAGAAATAGCACAGGGTAATGCAAAATTATAAAAAATGAGTTAATTAGTCTTGGTTCAATATCTGAGTCTGTCACTAAGTCCCTTTACTGTCACTTCTTCGGAGTACAAATTCCTGTAAAACAATGAGGATGAAAGATTAAAAAGACTGGGGGCAGGGGGATTATGAGATCTAGATTAAATCCTTCTGGCTGTAGCATCTTTAAGAATGTTTTGAAAGACTGCAAGGGCATATATGAATCTAACCTTTGTATTTAGCATAGTGACAAGACATAATATTTTACTGTCACTTCTTCGGAGTACAAATTCCTGTAAAACAATGAGGATGAGAGATTAAAAAGACTGGGGGCAGGGGGATTATGAGATCTAGATTAAATCCTTCTGGCTGTAGCATCCTTAAGAATGTTTTGAAAGACTAGAAGGGCATATATGAATCTAACCTTTGTATTTAGCATAGTGACAAGACATAATATTGATAAATATTTTATATGTAGTTATTATAATTACTATAGTTGATTTTTACTGTTTTCAAAAGCAATTATGAAGAAGTTTTGACAAAAACCATATAAGCAATTTGAGGAAAAGCATATATACAATTACCAACTATTAAAAGTGATTAATCAGAAAAGATGTAATTGATATTAGATACATGTGTAAAAAACAGCCCATACAGATACGCATATACATAAGTAAATAACACATGAGATACATGAGGCATTATGGCTATGAATATTTTAAAATATGTTTTCACATTGTCATTATTTTTCTATTCTATTCAGAATGGAGGAGTGTAAAATTAGTGGATAGGCTAAAATTAATTTTGTTGCAATGAAGAGATTCAGAGGGTTTTGACATAGGTTTTGAAATCAATTAGACTGAGCACAAATGCAGGCTCTGCTTCTTACTACTGTCCTCATTCTTGATTTCCTCATTTGTAAAAGGGAGATAATAGCCATGTCATAGGGTTGCTGCAAGGAGGAAATAAAAGAAGTACATAATGGGCACAGCACAGTTTAAGCCTTATTCATTATCATTACTGATTACATGGAATATTGCTCTACAGAACCCAGCTTGGGGGCGAGTGGGTTAGGTCTTTAGTATATGAGAGGAGGGACTAGTATTCCAGGCAGAGCTAACTAACTATTCATAATATTCAATGTGTCCTTGGGTTTATCATATGGCTTTAGGGAGACTAACTCAAAATCATGTGCAGTGTGTTGATCTAAGCGTCAGTGAGAAGAATCTTACTAGAAACTTTGACTAAAATGTAATGAAGTTACATATATTTTCAAAGCTACTACATTGAAGTATGAACTGTCACAAATGACTTAAGTTGCCTAAGAATAGCTATGATTATCCTATTTATTGAACAGCAACATTATTGCTTTTCACAATAAAATAATCATATGACAAAGAATTAATCGTCATAATTAGTGGAAAAATATAAAATATTCATTTTATTTTCATTGTCCTTTTGAAAGGAAAAAGAAACATTATAAGGGGAAGAATACTTGATTGATATTTAAATGATAAATATATTATTTTTATTAAAGTCAATTTACATTAAAGAATTGTGATAAATACAACTTTCAGTAATTTTTCAAATATTTCAATAAAGTGTTATAGCTGTTTTTTGGTCATTTAGTCTTTATCTTCTTCCTACTTGAGTGTACATTTGTCATGCAGGGTGTTACTGCTGCAGCCAAGAAAAAAAAATAGGAGAAGATTTCTACTTCTCAATGCTTGTGAGTATGAGAATGACTTTCTATAACTTCCAGTTTCCAATATACAGTTACATGGGTCAAGCTATGCACTGACATGTGAACTCCCTGTCCTTATGGGATACATAAGAAGTGATGAAACATCAATTTGGGCATATATAAACCAACATTTCTTTTAAATACTATTGCTAGAATGCCATTCCAGTAACAAAAAAAGAAACGGTTTTGAAAATAATAAACTGCATCTCAAAACTTCCCTCCTAATACAACAAAAGGAAAAACTTTTACAATTACTACTACACTGGCTTATATAGATTCTAAATTATAATAAAATTGTGTATTTCTGACCATTAATTAACAGGCCATTGTTGAACACACATTGTTCATATGTAGCAAAATACCATGAGCAACATCAGGGGAGCAAGCAAAATAGAAACTTGCTCCACAGTTTGAAGAACTTCATCTACAGTCCGAATCATAAAGCATGAATGTTGGTAATACCACTGAATTTTAAATTATGTGCATATGTTTTTTTTCTAATATGCTCCATTTATTTTTGTGTAACTTTAAATAAGTTAATTTATCTAAAAATAAATTTTCATCTAAAAATGGCTAAGAGATTTTCTCTCATTCTGAGAGAAGTCTTTTCATCTTATTTATGGCTTCCTTTGCTGTGCAAAAGATTTTAAGTTTAATTAGGCCAAACTTGTTTATTTATCTTTTTATTTTCATTACTCTAGGAGGTGAGTTAAAAAAGATCTTACTGTGGTTTATGTCAAAGAGTGTTTTTCCTATGTTTTCCTCTAAGAGTTTTATAGTGTCTGGTTTTACATTTACGTTTTTAATCCATTTTCAGTTTACTTTTTGTATGGTGTTAGGTAGTGTTCTAATTTCATTCTTTTACATGTAGCTGTCCAGTTTTCCCAGCATCACTTATTGAAAAGGCTGTCTTTTCTCCATTGTATATTCTTGCCTCCTTTGTCATAAATTAGGTGACTATATTTGTGTGGGTTTATCTCTGGGCTTTCTATCCTATACCATTGATCTATATTTCTGTTTTTGTGCCTATACCATACTGTCTTGATTACTGTAGCTGTGTAGTATAGTTGAAAGTAGGGAAGCCTGATTTCTCTAGCTCTGTTTTCCTTTCTCAAGATTGCTTTGTCTATCCAGGGTCTTTTGTGTTTCCATATAAATTGTAATATTTTTCATTCTAATTCTGTGAAGAATGCCATTGGTAGTTTAATAGGGATTGCATTGAATCTGTAGATTGCTTTGGGTAGTATAGTCATTTTCATAATGTTGATTCTTCCAATCCAAGAACATGGTCTATTTCTCCATCTGCTTGTCATCTTTGGTTTCTTTCATCAGTGTTTTATAGTTTTCTGAGTACAAGTCTTTCTCCTCCTTAGGTAGGTTATTCCTAGGTATTTTATTCTTTTTGTTGTGATGGTAAATGGGATTGTTTCCTTAATTTCTCTTTCTGATTTTTCGTAGTTAGTGTATAGGAATGCCAGAGATGTCTGTGCATTAATTTTGTATCCTGCAGCCTTACCAAATTCATTGATTAGTTCTAGTAATTTTCTGGTGGCATCTTTAGGATTTTCTAAGTATAGTATCATGTCATCTGCAAACAGTGACAGTGTTACTTCTTTTCCAATTTGTATTTATTTTTCTTCTCTAATTGCCATTTCTAGGACTTCCAAAACTATGTTGAATAAGAGGAGTGAGAGTGGACATCCTTGTCTTGTTCCTGATCTTAGTGGAAATACTTTCAGTTTTTCACCATTGAGTATGAGGCTGGCTGTGATTTTGTCATATATGGCCTTTATTATGCTGAAGTAGGCTCCTTCTATGCCGATTTTATGGAAAGTTTTTATCATAAATTGGTGTTGAATTTTTTCAAAAGCTTTTTCTGCATCTATTGAGATGATCATATGCTTTTTATTCCTCAATTTGTTTATATGGTGTATCACATTGATTGATTTGCATGTATTGAAGAATCCTTGAATCCCTGGGATAAATCCCACTTGATCGTGGTGTATGATACTTTTACTGTGTTGTTGGATTCTGTTTGCTAGTATTTTGTTGAGGATTTTTGTATCTATGTTCATCAGTGATATTGGTCTATAATTTTCTTTTTTTGTGCTCTCTTTTTCTGGTTTTGGTATCAGGGTGATGGTGACTTCATAGAAATTTTGGAGTGTTCCTCCTTCTGCATTTTTTGGGAAGAGTTTGAGAAAGATAGGTGTTAGCTCTTCTCTAAATGTTTGATAGAATTCCCCTGTGAAGCCATCTGGTCCTGAACTTTTGTTTGTTGGAAGATTTTTAATTACAGTTTCAATTTCATTACTTGTGATAGGTCTGTTTATATTTTCTAATTCTTCCTGGTTCAGTCTTGGAAAATTGTACCTTTCTAAGAATTTGTCCATTTCTTCATGGTTGTCCATTTTATTGGCATATTGTTTTTTGTAGTAGTCTCTTGTAATCCTTTGTATTTCTGCAGTGTCAGTTGTGATTTCTCCTTTTTCATTTCTAATTTTATTGATTTGTGTCCTCTCCCTTTTTTTCTTGATGATTCTGGCTAAGGGTTTATCAATTTTGCTTATGTTCTCAAAGAACCAGCTTTTAGTTTTATTATTCTTTGCTATTGTTTTCTTCATTTCTTTTTCATTAATTTCTGCTCTGATATTTATGATTTCTTTCCTTCTACTGAGTTTGGGTTTTCTTTGTTCTTCTTTCTCTAGTTGCTTTAGGTGTAAGGTTAGATTGTTTATTTTAGATTTTTTCTTGTTTCTTGAGGTGAGATTGAATTGCTATAAACTTCCCTCTTAGAACTGCTTTTGCTGCGTCCCATAGGTCTTGGGTCATCGTGTTTTCATTGTCATTTGTTTCTATGTATTTTTAAATTTCTTCTTTGATTTCTTCAGTGATCTCTTGGTTATTTAGTAGCACACTGTTTAGCCTCCATGTGTTTGTGTTTTTTACAGTCTTTTTCCTGTAATTGATTTTCAATCTCATAGTGTTGCAGTCAGAAAAGATGCTTGATATGATTTCAATTTTCTTAAATTTTCTGAGGCTTGATTTGTGACCAAAGATGTTATCTATCCTAGAGTATGTTCCATGTGCACTTAAGAAGAAAGTGTATTCTGCCACTTTGGGTGAAATGTTCTATAAATATCAATTAAATCTATCTGGTCTCTTGTGTCATTTAAAGCTTGTGTTTCCTTATTTATTTTCTGTTTGGATGAACTGTCCATTGGTGTAAGTGGGGTGTTAAAGTCCCCTACTAACCAGCAGCATAGCACAGGGATATCAGATCGGTGCTTTGTGACGAGCTAGAGGAGTGGGTAGGGAGGTGGGAGGGATGCTCCAGAGGGAGGGTATATGGGGATATATGTATGCATATGGCTGATTCACTTTGTTGTACAACAAAAAGTAACATAGTATTGTGAAGCAATTATACTCCAGTAAAGAGGTATAAAAATTTTAAAACAGTTAAAAAACTGAAAATGGCTAAGATGATGATGATGATGATAGAGATACATATCTCATGGTTTTGTAATGAGAGGTTAGTGAAATAATTTATGTATGGGGTTTAGAATACTGCCTAGTGCATAGTAAGAATTAAATAAAGGGTGATTTTTTTATTATGAAACCAACAGTTATTTTGTAGTATATATTTTAATAAGTAGATGCTATTTAAATGACATTTTTTCCCGATATACTGAACTCAAAATATGCACAAAGAAATATGAAGAAAATGGAAGGGCGTCACCACATATTTAATCACAAATTTTTCTTCATTTTTAGAGAAATGTTCTTTCTTTAATTTTATGAATACTGTTATAAATATTCTATAGAAAGTTAAACCTTTCAAAGGCATTTGATGAAATACACTCATTCATGATAAAAAAAACTCTCAGAAAACTGGGCATATTGGGGACTTCCTCAACTTGATAAAGAATATCTACAAAAAACCTACAGCTGGGCTTCCCTGGTGGTGCAGTGGTTGAGAGTCCGCCTGCCGATGCAGGGGACACGGGTTCGTGCCCGGGTCCAGGAAGATCCCACATGCCGGGGAGTGGCTGGGCGTGTGAGCCATGGCCGCTGAGCCTGCACATCCAGAGCCTGTGCTCCGCAATGGGAGACGCCACAACAGTGAGAGTCCCGCGTATCAAAAAAAAAAAAAAAAAAAAACGAAAAAAAAACCCTACAGCTAATATCATATTTAATAGTGAGATACTTGAAGCTTTCTCACTAAGATCAGGTACAAGACAAGAATGTGTCTACCTCACCAGACCTTTTCAATATTGTGCTGGAAGCTCTAGCCAAAACAATGTGGCAATAAAGGGAAATAAGAAGGCAAAAATATTGGGAAGGAATAAATAGAACTGTCTGCTCTCAGGTGACATGATCATCTATGTAGAAAATACAAAAGAATTGATGAGAAAACAACCCAAAATAAAAAAAAACAAAACCAACCTCCTGGAACTAATAAGTGATTATAGCAAGGTTGCACTATACAATATTAACATTCAGAAGTCATTCATTTTCCTATACACTAACATGAACAAATGGATTCAAAACAAAATTTACATTAGCACCTTCAAAAACTATAAAATTTAAGTATAAATCTAACAAAATATGGCAAGATCTTTATGAGAAAAACTATAAAACTCTGATGAATGAAGCTAAAGAACTAAATAAATGGAAAACTATTCCATGTTCACAGATATGAAGACTCAATATTGTCAAGATGTAGGTTCTTCCAACTTGACCTATAGATTCAAGGAAATCACAATCAAATTCCAACAAGTTATTTTGTGGATAACAAGAAATTGATTTTAAAGTTTATATGGTGAGACAAAAGACCCAGAATAGACAGAGCACTATATAAGAAGAAATTTGAAGGACTGACACCACCCAACTTCAAGATTACTATAAAGATACAGAAATCAAGATTTATACAGTATATATTGTACTGGTGAAAGAACAGATAAACAGAACAGTGGTATAGAATAGAAAGCCCCAAAGTAAACCCTCATAAATATAGTCAACTGATCTTTGACAAAGGAGCCCAGGCAATACAATGGAGAAAGTATAGACTTTTCAACAAATAAGACTGAAACAACTGGATATCCACATGCAAAGAAAAGGAATTTAGACACAGACCTTATACCTGTCACAAAAATTAACTCAAAATGGATTAGAGACCTAAATGAAAAACAAAACTATAAAACTCCTAGAAGATAGCAAAGGAGAAACATAGATGACCTTGAGTATGGCAATGACTTTTTGAGACAACATCAAAGGCATGATCCATGAAAGAAATAATTGATAAGCTGCACTTTATTAAAATTTAAAACTTCGATTCTGGGACTTCCCTGGTGGTTCAGTGGCTAAGACTCTGAACTGCCAATGCAGGGGGCCTGGGTTCAATCCCTGGTCAGGGAACTAGATCCCACATGCCACAACTAAAGATCCTACATGCCACAACTAAGACCTGGCACAGCCAAAAAAAAAAAAAAAAAACAAATTCTGTTCTGAAAGACAATGTCAAGATAACGAGAAGTCAAGCCACAGACTGGGAGAAAATATTTGCTCAAAAGACACATTTGTAAAGGAGATTTATCCACAGTATAATTCAACATTAAGAAAACAACTTGATAAAAAAAGGGGGGGGACAAATACTTTAACAGACACCTTAGCTAAGAAGGTGTATAGATGACAAGTAAGCATATGAAAAGATGCTCCAAGTCATGTCAGTAGTAAAACATAAATTAAAACAACAGTGAGATACACCAGTACACACTTATTAAAATTGCCAAAATTCAGAACACTGCCAACATAAAATGCTGGCAAGGATGTGGAACTCCAGCAATTCTCAATAATTGCTGGTTAGAATAGAAAATGGTCCAGTCACTTTCGAAGACAGTTTGGCAGTTTCTTATAAAACTTACTTTGGTGTCTATTCAAGGGAGTAGAAAACTTATATCTACACAAAAACCTGCAAATGAAAGTTTATAGCAGCTTTATTCATACTTGTCAAAACTTAGAAGCAACCAAGAAGTCCTTTAGTAGAAGAAAGTATAAACTATGGCACAACCAGATAATGAAATATTATTCAATGCTGAAAATAAATGAGCTATTAAGCCATGAAAAGACATGGAAGAAACCTAAATACATATTACTAAGTGAAACAAGTAAATCCGAAGGGGGTATATACTATGTAATTCAAACTATATGACCTTCTGGAAAAGGAAAAACTATGGAGACAGTAAAAAGATCAGTGGTTGCCAGGAACTGAGCCAGGGAAGGGATAAGTAGGTGGAGCACAGAGGATTTTTAATACAGTGAAAATATTCTGTATGATACCATAATGATGAATACATGTTATTATATGTGTACCCAAGCCCATAGAATGTACAACGCCAAGACAGAACTGTAAGGTAAACTATGGACTTTGGGTGATTATGATGTGTTAATGTAGGTTCATCAATTTTAACAAATGTATCACTCTGGTAGGGGATGTTGATAATAGGGATGGCTATACATGTATGGGAGGTAGGAAGCATATGGGAAATCTTTGTACCATCCTCTCATTTTGCTCTGAACCTAAAACTGCTCTAAAAAATATTGTCTTAAAAAAACGTTAAAAAAAAAACCCTCATAATTCAAATGAATGGCAGATAAATGGCAGATACTTTTGTTCTATAAAAATTGCTCAATAGCAGGGCAAACATATTACATAGAAAGCTGTCTACTCTGTTTTGCTTGTTTGATTTTGTTTTTGTTTTTCTTAGGATTTCCTTGTATCAGAACAGAAACCTATAGTTATTTTGCCATCACCTCTTCCACAAGCCTGACAGAAATGAAGCCATCATAGTCAATCCTGCCAGTGGCTAAAGAAGTAACTGTAGAGTGATGTTGTCTCTGTCGGTGGTACATTCCACATATTTTGTATCTTCTTCACAAAATTCTAGCCCAATGGGGATGTACTTACAGCTTTTAGAATAAAGCTAGGACTATTCCCCTTACTTTGGCTAAGTCTAAAGAGAAAATCAAATGGGCTTTGATTTAGTTTATAACTTAAAAAATGTAAATTTAACTCTAAATCAGGTATATAGGCACTTTCTCCACACCACCCACCCCCAACTCAAGTACACACAGACATACACACATTTTTCATGGAGGTTGCAACTTAGTTACTTTTGCCCCTTGTGTAATGCAACAAGGGTTTCTTTGTTTGTTAGCTTGTCTTCTTTGTTAATATGTGATTAACGCATTCCAAAATACACCATCCAGAAAAGGTTAAACTGGGATTTGAGATTATTTTAATGTAGTTCCTCATTTAGTGATTCCCATAAGAAAATTGAATTGACACCAAGTTCAAAAGTACCATAATGAACATATTTAAATATTTCTCTGATGAACTATGAGCATTCACCAATTAATCCTCTAAAATGTTTCCAATCTGTTAATTTTCAAGCAGTTGAAAAGAAGAGAACTACATAGAGGCACATTCCCATTTTGATGTGTGTGTTTTATCCATGTACTGTTAGAATAAATTACTTTGTTTTGAACTATTTATCCCTTTTGTTCATAAGTGTTTCAGTGTAATCATTATTTTCATTAGAGATTAGAAAATTAAAACTTGGTATATTGTAATGTGAGAAAGGCTTGGTGTTTCATGTTTTTCAATTTCAAGTAATACAGAGACATGACTTTTGTTCAAAATCTTCAAAAGGCACAACATGATAAAAACTATAATCAATCAACTTTAGTGCATATTCTTTTTCATTTAACTTTTTTTTCATTTTTGGAAATGCACTGATATCAGTACATTTCACTATTTGCTCAAAAGAGTAGATATGCTAGTCTCATTATATGTAGTTATTAAAAATAACGTATTTTAATGTGTTTCCTTGTGGAGAAATTAATCTAATTTTAAATTAAAAAGACTAGTTTTTGCTTTGCTGTATCTTTTGTGTGTAGCACATTTCACAGGCTTCCTTGGTTACAATCAGGTGTTTATTATTATTTTTTAAGCTTAATTTAGAGATAAAAATAATAGTACAACCAGTGACAAAATTTGAAAAGAATAGTAAAATATGAGTGGATTAAGCATAAGAAGAAAATGAACTTGAAGATTACTTATTTACAAGGATTTTCTCACACCAACTATTTGCATGAATATGCTGTGCATTGCCATGTTGTGCTTTTTATTATTATTATTTTTAACCAACCATTTCATTTCTTTCTAGGAATAGCAAATCCAATTAATATAGTCTTCCACCAAATAAATAGAGACCATAACAATGTAAATGACAACAACAATCATACATTTATTTAGTGCTGATTCTTTCCCAAGTGCTCATTATGTCATTTAAACCTAATTACAAGCCAGTGAGTTAGGTCTTATTATTAACTTTATTTTATTCGTGAAGAAACTGAGGCTCAGAAGATTCCTAAATTGATCAAGGCTACACAGCTAAATGCAGAAGGAACCAGAATTTTAGGTTAGGGTTATCTGATTCTAGAGCCTATGCACTTAACCATTCACTATATTACTTATGTTAATGTCTAAAAGTACAGTTTTTCTGAGTGATAATTAACTATGAATAGATATTAGCACATTATTCCTTCAATTATACTTTTTGGTATCAACATTAGGTTTCTTTATTTAACTTACATATTTACAGAAAATTAATTATTAAATGAAATCAATATAATATTCTGTTATAATATACATTATAATGTGGAGCAAAATTTAAAGAATATTTGTTACAAATATTAGTTACAGCCTGTGCATGCAATCTCTCATCAGTGAAGGTTCTAATGTTTCTACAACTGTATTTTGTGTTGATTAGATCTCACTTCTCTCAAACACTGTGGATTTAAGATCTTACTGGGAATCTGTGAAGTTCTTAAACAATGACTATTTTTACTAGAAATTTTAAGGCCAGCAGCTTATCTTTACCATTGCTATGCTGAACTCAGTAAGAATAGCTGTATTAATAAAGCAAAAGGTTTTCTGCCTTATCAATAAATTTGGAAGTATATTTTCTTTCCTCAGAAGAAAATCAAGTAGATGTGGTAGCATGTTGGCTAGATAGAATCTTAAATCCCAATAGAGTTTTTAGCAAAACATCAATTGCTTTACCATTTAACAATTTGGTCATCCTACTCTCTTCCTATTAGATAACTAAATCTTAAATATACATTGATTATTTTCATTAAATAATTGTTAGGTCCATAGTTTCTTAGCTTTCCTTTTAACAATAATGACCTAAAAAACTGTGTGGTAAAAAGACTTATTCAAAATAATTTGCAATACATAAAATATCTTTCTTGTTTTCAGAAGCTATAAAATGGAAATATCAACAACTGTTGGTTATCAGGATAAAAATGTATGAGAAAATACTTTTTACATATAAAATGTATGTGAAAGTACTTTTTATGTATTGATCACATTTGTAAATGCACTAGATAAGTGGGTTTTGGTGAACTTTTCTCTGTTATGAATCAGATAGTAAATATTTTGTGCTTTGCAGATCTGATGGTCTTGGTCTCGACTACTCAACTCTCCTATTTTATTATGAAAGTAGTCATGGACAGTACATAAATGAATGTGGCTGTGTTCCAATAAAATTCTATTTTAAATAATAAGAAGTGGACACTGAACTATATTTTATACAACAATTTTAACATTTAAAAAATTAATCAATAGTCCATACTGTGCTATATAACATGAGCATATAAGAAAATCTATATAGAGTTCTAACCAACAGAGGGCAAAAATTAAATATTCATATACACATGTACAAACACCATTCATAATTGTATTGTAAATTATGTGCTGTAAGTACTTTAGTGGTCAAGAGATCAGTGAAGATTTAGGTAGTGGAGAGAATCAGCCAGAATAGAAAATTTATTCAGATATTGAGCAAGGAAAAGAACTGGTCTCTACATGATTTTACGCATCTTTTTTGGAACCATTGTTTCCTTATATTTGCTTCTCTCTACAGCCCAGCTAACCTACTTACTATTTCCCCAACCTCTGGAATGCTTCTTTGCCCCCTTGCCTTTGATTCTCTTTCCCACACTAAGGTTCATCTCTTTGCCTTGATTTTATATCCATTTCTTATTTTTGGTTTCAAAATATACATCCTGCAGAAATCATTTTCTGATTCTTTTGAACTATTCCTCACTGCTGAATACCCAGGCCATTTTCTACCACTCACATTCTATATATTAATATCACTTTGTGTTTCTCCCCACTTCCACACTAGTCTTTGAATTACTTGAGGGTCTTACTTATTTGTATAGTTTGATGTTTTGTAGCCACCAGGCAAAAAACATTGAGACACAGAATGGTATATCTATTGAATTGAATTAAATGCCTTCAGTATTAATTGAAACAAAAGAGTAAACTCTTATGCCCAGGGAATCAATAAGTGCTTGAAATATAGTGCTACCAAGAGCTGAACAGCCTATGGCTTACAGCTGTATCTAATCTTTTAAATAACCAATTTTAACTGGCTTAACTGGATCACTATCATGCTGGTAGTATCCATCTTGACCAACATCTTTCAGCATTTTTGTCTTCATCACTGATGCCAAAGTATTAATTCTGTTGAAAAAGATCCCTGTTTAGTTACTGGCAAGGTTTTCTGAACTATCTAAATGTGAAAATACCTCCTACTCTATTGGAGCACTGCCTTTTATCTCCACAGGAACTTTTCAGCTTATCATTTAACTGCAAATATTTTATGAATTTGGTAACAATGTCTTTCTCTAGTACTTTACCAGTTTATGCTTTTTGGGTTGGAGAACTTTCAGTTTCAAACAAATGTTTGCATGTGCTATCTATCTTGTACATATTTCACTGCTGTTTTAAAATCCTATCTGTGATTTTTGCACCCATGACCAACACAGAATACATATATAGTTCACATTAATGCTGCTCATAAATGTTTTCTTTTCTTTTTTTTTTTTTTTTAGTTTTCCCTCTTTCTTGCCTCAGAGTAAGTAAGAATTCATTTCCTGCCCCATGTGAGGATAGGTTAAGCCTTGTAACTACTTCTAGCCAAAGATTCATGAGCATAAGTGAAACATGTCACTTCTGAGCAGAACATTTAAGTTTCATTGTGAGATCCTTCAGAGCTCCATTTCCACTCTGGCAAGGTCACTGGAAATATTCAAAGTGTTTGCCCTTCTGGCAGTCATAGTCGCAGAATGACACAAATAGCAGAATTGTTCATCTATGATGAACATGTAGAATGAGCAAATATAAATATTTCTTTATTGAGCCACCATGATTTAAGGATTGAATGTTGCCACAGTATAACCTAGCCTATCCTGAATGACACAGAAATCAAAACCAGAAGAGAGATGTTTCTGAAGAAAACAAACAAACCTGAACACATGCAGCGTCTTAAGGATGGGTCATCTGAAGATAAGGAAACTGAAAAATAGAAATCTATGTAATGTAGTGGTAATACATTTGGCTAATCGATCACCCAAGATAGTTTGAAATTCAGAATATATAGTTAATAATGTAGTGTTCAGGAAAAAGATTGGACATTAGAATGATAGTAGCCAATGTTGGATGCTATTAGGTGCATTTGACAAGATATTGCAATTAATAAATGACCTCAGTAAATAATTAGGCCATTTGAAAGCAGAGATAAAAGGGTGTATAAAGATATTTCAGATATAGAGAAAATTTTAAGTAAGAAGTGGCTACAGCTTCTCAACCCTAAGAAGATGAATATTAAAATGAGACATATAAGCAAAAATATCAATTAAGGTATAACTTGCAGAAAGATCACATCAATTGGAGAACCATTACACTGATTGTTAAAACCTCTGAAAGAATTAATATTGTTCCCAGAAAATCTCTTCTGTTGAGAAAATGGTTTAGGAAAAGGTTTAGTGGTATAACATACCCACTAAAACTGATAAACTTTTTGTGATTAAATCAAGAGAAAGAGGTGTCCCAAATAGAACTATGACTGTAGTTATTGGCACTGATGGGACTCCAATTGTTAAAAAGGCAAGTTATCGAAAGGGTTGTAGTGCCAAAAGAACCATAACCTAGACTAAAAGATGACTGACTGTCCAAGGCTTAAAATGATTTTTCTCCAGAAAGAAATCAGGCTGACAATGCTACTCAGCCCCCGGGAGGATATATTTTTCCAATTTGAACTTCAGATGTGGCCGAGAATGATAACAAAGGGTAAAATCTCTGAAAGAGCTGCAAAGAGCCATAGAGAACAAGAGACTAAAGCACTCATTCCACAAAGCTGAATCAGGGAATAGTCAAGAAACATTCCTTACCTCTAGGGTAGTGATACCTCAAAAAGTTTGCCCAGTGGTGATTTCAGAATTGCTATATATTACTACATGCTTTGTCTCACATCTTCCTTTTTCTAAATGAGAGTATTGATTGCAGTTTTCCAGTATTTGTTAGACCATTACATATCAGGTTGTGGGGACAGATAACATGTATTTATCTGGATCAAGGTAACTACTTTCTGATTTTAAGATAGAGGATTTCACATATCACTTGAATGCAAAACCAGCATGTATCACCCAAAGATTCTCAGGTTTTAGACTAATATTGTGATTAATTAGTGCTTACGGGTTGTGTAGTTTGAGAATCGAGTAAGTATACATTCTATGCAGAAAGGAGAGTGAATCAGCTATTTGATGAGCAGAAAGATAAGCTGAGGTAGATATATGTGCTGTTCAGAAAATGTTTCTAGTTCTTCTTCTTTTCGGGATTTGGTAGGATACACTTTTTAATCCACTTCTAAGTGGGTATAGTCACGGAACTGGATATGGCTTTTAAGTTGTGAGTGGAAGGCTTATGTGTAACTTCCTTTGACTCTGAAATAGTGACCAGTAAAATTTGAGATGGTGTCCAAAGTCATATGTGGTTATGAGGAGTAGAGTGACTCAGCAAGCTTCAGTGGGGATCATCGACAGCAGGAAACACAACTTTGTGATTTTCAAGTCACTGAGCTTTTTGGAGGGTGTTTGTTACTACAGAGTAATTTAGCCTATGCTGACTGATCTTTTCCAAATCAATAGTATAAGCTGTTTCTTTGATAAGTATGACTATTTTTCTAGAAAGAACTAAAAATAGATTTTTCTAGAAAGAACTAAAAATATTTTAGTTCTAGAAAGAACTAAAAATAGATTCTGTGCATAAAAACAATTTTAAGGACTTAATAGAAAGAGAAAGCATGTTTTTATCAAGCTAATACACAACCCTCTAATGTAAAATATCAGTACTATGTATACATTTAATTTAAATATATCTATTATTAATGCCTTATATTTCAGTACCATATCAGTATAGGCCATAAATAATGGCGCACAAGGAATAGAATTGTCACATTGAACTTAGAAAGGAAGTCAGGCACTTTAAGAATTAGGTTTGTGATCATTTCCACTCTGCTTGAATTTTTGAATCTAACCTAAGTTAGCCTGAAAATTGAACCAGTGTATTTTCAAAAATACGTATCTGAAGCATTATTGCTGTTTTATTCCTGTGCCATACTGACAAATAATGTTATCTCTGAAAGGCTTTTATTTAACTGATTTCTCTTTGAAAATGAGGAAAATGTAAACTGCCCAATATTTTTCAGTGTCTCAAAAGAGCTAAAAGCTCTACTGTTAATAGTGCTGATTGTCAAAAGAAAATCTTATCAAGATAAATTCTTTAGCATTGAAATTTCCCTAAGATAATTGGATCAAGGCCTTCAAATTCTGAGATATTTCACAACGGCAATTTTTGCTCCCAGTTTTTGCTTATGCTTTTTCCACTATTTTCCTATAAAGAAGATAATAAAGGTAGAATTTTGAAAACATTTTACACCCATTCAGCTAGATGTGTAGCTCCAAAATCAGCAAGCATCATAGGAAAATTGGTAAAAAAACAGACCTACAGATGTTCTGCAAAAAAATGAAAACAAAAACCTAGCAAAGTGGTTATGCACATATATGAGTCATGAGGACAATGGCCATTGACTGGATGCATTTTGCTATGTATACATATACACTGCTACAAAGCCATCATTAAATCATCCTAAATACATATTTTTTGTCTTTATCCTTTCTTTCTCTCTTTTTCCTTCAGTCCAATTAAGGATACAAAACTGAGATTTTAATCTCTTAATATTAAAATAAAACACCTCATCTGTCTCAGAAATAACATTCTTGACTCTTCTGGGACGGCACTACACTATACCTCTAGAATTTAGATAAATTTCAAGAACGCTAATAATTTACTCAACCTAAAGTGTGTGTCCTAGTTATAGTGGAAAAAATATATAAATGAGGTCAGTTCATTGGTGACTAATTTCCCTGTTGATCTGCTACTTTTACTGCCACCATAACTAGTGTCAGCAATGCAGTAATAAAGAAAAATAAAGGAAAAGAAACCCGTGAGTGTTCCTGGCTCTGGCCTGCATCCACAATTCTGTTCCACCATATGTGCAGCACCATTCTTAACTGCTCCAGTTTTTCCCCAGGTAAATCCTTATTTTTCTCAGCAGTTCTTCCACTTTTTATTCTAAATGCAAATCTACATAGCTCCTTTATTTTCAAAAGTGGAGCTATTGGCACATCATATAAAGTCTGTGTTGGGGAAATTTTTTTTTGTGAAATTATCGTATATTCTTTCTTTTTCCTATTTTCATACTGAAAAATAAACTATGCATACTAAAAGTCACAATCCATGACTTAAGATTTAAGACTAAAAGTCTTAAATCTACTTCTCAGTCTTTCCTTGCCTGTATCTCACTCTTCTTAACATAAGAAACAAACATGAGTCCAACAAGTTCACATTTTTGTAAAGATTCACTTCCAACCCTCATTATTTTGCTACCACTCAGGCTTGGAAAACAAAAACTCTTACTGAAGCATATAAATTTTGGCAATAACTTTATTTCCAGAATTATAGCTGACTATAACCAATGAACAATTGGTTAACCCTTCTGCTGAAACCATTAAAAATCCTTGATTATTAAACATTTAAAAAAACTTTTCATTTTATCAATGGCCAATAAATTGAAATCTTAAGGCCAAAATATAAGTGAACTCACAGAGGTAAGTAAACCATAAGGTCAGCCTTCACCTTGAGGCTATTTGCCCAATTGTGATCTTTAGTTTTAGTTTTTGCCTCCTTTTGGGAGAAAAGACACAGGTGGTAAAACCTAGGTTTCTCCCAAACAAGAACCCCATGAGGTTATTTATTATTGGCCTAAGAGTGAAGCAGAAAGACATTATTCACCAACTCCCATATTCCTGTACCTGTTGGTAAGGGAAGAGTACGCCTGTCTTGGGCTTTTGTGCTAGTGGTAGAGGGGAAAAAAATAAATGAATGGAAAAATAATCTTGCAGTGAGATATCTTAGCTATAAGCCAAGTCTGAAATTAAAGCAACAATTGATAGAGGATGTGGAAGAAAAAAAAAATAATGCAACACTTAGTTTAAAATTTTCGTGGGTAGTCAGTGTCCCCAGTCTAGTAAGTAGGAAATATAAATCACCTTGAGAAATAGAAAAAAACTACTTCACAATCAGGTTTAAAATAATTCTCACTAGTAAAAGTCCAGTGAATAAGAGCTCACAACACATGCAAAGACTGTCAACTCAATTTTATAACTAGCAAAAACAAAACAATACAAAACAACACTTTCAATATGAGGGAAAAATGAGAGTAACATACATATTTTCAGACAGGTAAACCCAAGAGTTGCCAAGGACAGATTTTTTCAACAGGAAATTCTATAGTGTAGAATTTTTAAGCAAATATAGTTTAATAATTAAGAATATTCTAAATAAGAGTACTTTAGGCAAAATGACATTAATTTCAGTGAAAGTTATTAAAAGTAAGATAAGGATAAAGGTAAGCATATGACTAATTCAATTAATTATATAATATACTAATGTCTTGAAAGTCTATAATAGAAATAATTAATAACAATATAATTTTATAAATTAGAGGGAGAGTGGTTAAATTGTTCCAATATTCCTGAAATATCTGGAAGGATGAAGTTTTTAAAAACTTTAGAGTTTGATATATTAAATTGTCAGGTTAATGTTTCTAGAATAATCATTAAAAGAAAAGGAGTAAAGGGAGAAAATGAAATAAGATAAAAAATTAAAAAAAAGAAATCCACCACCAAAAAAAGCTAGGAAGGGAAAAACAAAACAGAAGAGAAGAATCAAATGATCAATGATGTCAAATAATAATCCAGAATGGGCACCATTTTACAAACACCAGATTGACAAAAATTTTAAACTACAATAATAATGTACTATAGAGGATATGAAGCAGTGAGACCACTTACTAATTACACACAGGTGTGAGTATCATTTAAGGTAACTACTTTTGGAAACAAGTCGGCATTAATTTATAAAATGAAATATATAAATACCCCTTACATAAGCAAGTCACACCTAGTTTTACACTTAGAGTAGCTCCTACATGTATGCACACCTAAACATGTATAAAAATATTCAATCCCACTGGTTGGGTGAAAACAACTTGGAAATAACCATCATGAGTATAATGGATAAATAGAGTGACATAGTTAATCAAAAGAATTCTATACATTTGTAAAAATGAAGTAATCAATGCTGCATTCAACTACATGGATGAACATCAGAAACACCATTGAAAAAAAAGGCAAATTATTCCATTTTCATGAAGTTCCCCAAACTTCCAAAATTAGATAAACTTTCTAGTGATATAAACCTAAGTAGTAAACCTCTAAAAAATAAATTAAAATGATAAGTCCCACGTTCAGTTAATGGTTAATGCTAAAGTGGAAAAAGATTGAGATGTGTATACAAGGTGATTTTAATGTTACTATTCTCTCTTCTTTAAAATGGATTATTATATTTTTATCTTTAATGTTTACTCCTACTTTATTAGTATTTTTGTATGTAATATTGAAGATAAATGAAAAAAATAAAAATTTATGTATAAAGTAGAGGTTAATATGAGGTTGATAATTTTGAGGAAAAGTTTTTATTAGTAGAATCTGGGCCCCTGTTATCCAAACTCCCCCCAAAATTCTGTAAATATTTTAATATTAATCTAATCCTTCAGCTTGTGGTTTGCCAACTTTCCTTTCTTTCTCTTTTTTGCCATAATGCCTTTCATCCATTTAACTACCGCTGTATTTATTGACAGTGACGAAAATTCTAAGAATTCTAAGGCATATATGGGAATTTTAATTTTTTTTTATTGACAAAATAATGATGATTTTTCCCCATGTGGTACTAAAAGTGTAGTCACATAATATTTTTTGTGTGGTTTTTATTTTTATATTGATTGTTGATGCTATATGCCTTGTTTTCCTCTGTAAAGTTTTGATGTGATGCTGGCTATTGAATTAAAACACAAGAATGGACTACTGGCTTTCAGCTTATTTGCAGAAGCATATTTCTCCCCACACTATAAATTTTGAGTTAGAGGATCAGGATTTCACATGTACTAAAATGTGCTGTAAACCTTAATGTGCTCTGTGTTTAGTGATTTTTTTTTTAAACGTAAGCCGTAGCTGTTCAATACATCTGACATCTTTCCAATTTTGTCTTGAAAAACGAAAGATTAGCATTTTATACTGTATCATCCAGTATGTAGCTGTTTATATTTATCTTTATTCTCTTCTGACAGGCAAAAAAAAAAAAAGTCTAAGCATTTCACAATAAACCTTTTGGTTTTATACTATTCTTTTTGGAAGGTAAATAATTTAAAAGTAGACTACAGCACTCCCAAAACTGTACCCTTAGGTCAGTGTGGAGCAAGTATAAAGTGGTTGATATCTGAATGTAGATGTTTTTTAAAGCCAGACATGCTTTTGTTTTTTTGGCCTTTAGCCTAAACAAAAATAAAACATTCAAACAGAATACAATGTATGTACTCTGGATGTCAGTGCTTTGTTGGCAGAGTTATTCCTCTTCATGTCCTGTTTATTTTCAGAAGGCTTCAAGTAAGTGTTAAATCTTGTTTTTATATCTTACAAAGGACTTCCACAACCATAAGCAGTTTAAAATCCATTTGGTAAAGATACTGTAGAAGATGATCAAGTATTATCTTGCTATGATCAATCTGTCTTCATCAGAAATTAAGAAGACACTTCTACTCTCAATTAAGCAGGAGTTATTGAAGCTTCATATTAAACTGAGTTTATCCCAATTTTGGAACACTGAGGCTATTCACGTGACAGGAAACCACAAAAGTCTCATGTTCAAGTGCAAGAATTATGTTGCAGAAGAGAAGAGCATAGTCCAACATGACAAACACTTGAAGAAGATCAACAATGAAAAGAAGGAAAAAAAAATACTCAACAAATGGATACATGCGCTCCTATGTTCATATCAGTATACTTACAGCAGCCAAGCCACAGAAGCAACCTAAATATCCATCAACATATGAATGGATAACGAAGATGTGGTATATACATATGATGGAATACTATGCAGCCATAAAAAAGAATGAAATAATGTCACTTGCAGCAACATGGATGGGCCTAGAGATCATTATACTAAGTGAAGTAAGTCAGAAAGAGGAAGACAAATACCATATAATATCACTTATATGTGGAATCTAAAATATGACACAAATGAACTTATTTATATGAAACATAAACAGACTCACAGACATGGAGAACAGATTTGTGGTTGCCAAGGGGGAGGGGGGTGGGGGAACGATGGATCAGCAGTTTGGGAGCATCAGATGCAAACTATTATATATAGAATGGATAAACAACAAGGTCCTACTGTACAGCACAAGGAACTATATTTAATATCCTGTGATAAACCATAATGTAAAATAATATGAAAAAGAATATATATATATATATATATAACTGAATCACTTTTCTGTACACCAGAAACTAACACAACATTGTAAATCAACTATACTTCAATAAAAAATAAATTTAAAGAAATGGAAGAACTTACACTCAAAGAAAGATACTTAATATAACAATCTGAACAGGTTTTTCAAACAAACATTCAGAAAGACAAAGGAAGGAATTACTTCCTTGGAACAATAAATGAAGATTATGAAATAAAAACATAAAATTATGACAAAATGGAAAAGGAGCAATACAATAAAGTATAAAGAGCTCTTAAAAATAAGGTATAACTTCTGAAATAATTAAAAATATGAGGCAAATAGGCTGAATGGAACCATTGATGAGAGAACTGGTGACTAATGATCAAGCTTAGGAATTCTCCTGGAATTCAGGGCAAATATATGCACAGATGAAATCAAGAAATGTCCAATGAGCCAGACTAGCAATAGTTATCTAATAAGATTTCCAGAAAAGAAAAAGCAAAAATTATGGGCGGAAAGATAGTTAAGAATTTTCTAGAACTGAAAAAATGAAGATTTCTTGTACAAGAAAACTCAGCAAGTGTTGAACAGTAACTGAGAAGAAGAAAAAAAGGAAAAAGGAAAATGCATACATTGACACACTGTAGTAAATCTCATATAAACTTTGAGGCTATAGCAATAAAATTCTAATAGCTACAAGATGTAAAGACAAATTACTAACAATGGAATGAAAATGAGTAGTATTGTATTTTTATCGGCAATATTTGATACAAGAAGAATGAGAAAATATTGTCAAAGTGCTACATAAAAATAAAGCTAAACTACATTTAAAGTCTAAATGTTAATAATAGATTGAATTTATGAATTATACATTCATGAATTTACAAGTGGTATAAATATATATTGATGGATGCCAGTGAGACATAAAATTATTCAAAGTCTGTTGATTTCTAAGTGAAAGAATACCAAATTCCAAAATACTTGAAGAAATTAAAGTTTGCATGTTAAAGATATGAGCAAAGTCCAGGAAGAACAGATGTGGAAACTAGAACTTTCAAATCAACCAAAAAGAATAGGAAAAAGGAAAAAAGAAGAAAACATGGTAAATATACATTTTTATGGAGAGCTATCAATAATAGAAATATTTATTCAAGAAGTGATGGGGACGGGTGTCCTTTGGTATATTTAAAACAATCCTAATCACAAGCAGAGAATACTTCCATTTTCTAAAAAAAAAAAAGAGACTGTTAGATTTGAGTTACTGTTATTGACTCAAGGTTATGAAGAACATGCTTCACTGTGTTATTTTACTGATTCAAAATTGAAGGGAAATTCTACATTGTATTAAATGCTTAGCAAGATCCTCATTTTTTCACTTGACAAATTAAAAATGAAAAAGACAAAAACAAGCTTAAAAATGGTCATTACTCTCCACAGCAGAAGCACTATTCTTTTGTAAAATAAAATATTTAGAAATGAATAACAGGAAGCTGGAAAGTTTTTTTTAATTGCTCTTTACTTGTAAACTAAAATTAATGTTATTAAAAAACCACATGAAAACTTCCAGTTTACTTTATCAAAAGAACACTGCCCATCATTTGGGTGTGCCTAAAATCCCAAGGTACAGATTTTAAGTATGAAAAATCAGAATCACTTCTATCAGGGCAAGTACAACACATTGAACTACAGTTTCTCAGGACATCGAGAACTTTACAAGAATAAAATGATCGATTTTAAAACCTGCGCTAGTTCATTCAGTCTGAAATACTACTTTGAACGTGGCATTTCTTATTCTGCTTATGATTAAACTAACTGGGCTACTGCAGAGCCATTTTAATCTTATTGTTCCTATTTGGAGAGTGACGATCACTGGTTCTTTACTGATTACCATTTTCTCTGATATTATGTAAAAAGTGTACTCTAAATTGTAAAGCTGGTATCAAATCTGATGGGATATAATTATTTTTGATGTAATTTGTTTTAGTCATGCAAACACAACTTTTAACAACTTTCAGGTATAATTCACATACTATACAACTTACCCACTTAAAGGGTACATTTCAACGGTTTAAATACATTCACAGAGTTGTGCACCTACTACCATAATCAATTTAGAGCATTTTTTACCCCTCCCACCAAAATCCCAACTCTACCTAGCTATCACTCTGCAACCCCCATCTTCCCAGCCCTAGGCAACCACTAACCTACGTTCTGTCTATAGATTTTCCTATTCTGGACAATTCATATGTGGAATTACACAATATGTGGTTCTTTGTGACTGGATTTTTTTCACTAAGAATAATATTTTCAAGGTTCATCCATGTTGTAGCATGTATCAGTACTTCATTTCTTTTTATTGCCAAACAATATTCTATTATGTAGGCATGCCACATTTTATTTATCCTTTCATTGGTTAATGGTCTTTTCCACTTTTTGACTACTGTGAACAATAATGCTATAAGCATCCATGTGGAAGTTTTTGCCAGAATGTATGTTTTCAGCTCTCTTGGGTCTATATATCTAACAGTGAAATTCCTGGGCCATATAGTTTAACCATTTGAGGAGCTGCCAGAGTGCCTTCCAACATGGCTGAGCCATTTTACATTCCTACCAGTAGTGTTTGAGAGATTCAGTTTCTCCACATCCTTGCCAACACATGTGATCGCCAGTCTTTTCTATTGTAGCCTTCAGAGTGGCTGTGAAGTGCTAACGCATTGTGGTTTTGATGTGCATTTCTCTGATGGCTAATGACATTGAGCCTCTCTTCACATGCTTTTTAGCCATCTGTGTGTCTTCTTTAGAGAAATGTCTTTTCAGATACTTTGTTCATTTTTAATTGAGTTATTCTTTTTTAATGTTTGAGTTTTAAAATACCTTTTTGTATATGTGAGATATAGGCACACATAATTTTAATGCTATCCTCAAATTCTCAAATCCTAAGAATTAATTTAAAATTGAACCTTAGATAGGTAAGATCTTCACTTTTGTGACAACGTGGCACAAACTTCTCCTATAATAATCTGCATTCTGACTCACACACGTTTCAATCAGTACATCTTAACTGATTAATCTTTTACAGAATATGTATAGAAATTGTAACTTTTCTCATTTGTTCAATTATCAACAACTGCTTCTCTTTCCATTTTTCATACTTAGCTGTCTCAGTGTTAATCAGAAATGCTTTTTAGTAAGAAGTTCAAATAGAGCCAATATTTCACAATAAACATAAAATGTGGTCACTTCTCCAGAAGGCAAACACCAATAATTTTTTAAATTATCTTAATTATAGTTCAATTAACCAAAGTTATGTCTTAGAGTGCACAGTGTTATATAAGGTATTATAAGTTTAGAAACATTTCTATCTTCTTTTATTTTAATTTAGAGTAATATTCTTTAATCATTTTGGTTACCTCTTTATTGATATTGTCACTCCTTGGGATTCTCTACAATCCTTACTTACTTGCCTCATTCATTTTTATCATCTCTCTCGCATCTCTTTCTATTAATTTTGTAATTTCAAACTTGGTTGCTTCCAACTAAGAGAGATGTTCTTTTTCTAACTTATTAAGCATTCTGGCCATCTGTTAACCAGCTCAGGCTTTTGTCTTCACAAATATCACATTTATCATTCTCTTAGTATTGTAATTGATCCAAATTAAAGTGAGATGTGCACTCCACATTTCCAATGTCCACACCAAAGTCCTTCCAGAGAATCAGGCAATGCTTTCCCTATAAAGTGTAATTCTTCCTTTGCACAGTAAACTCCTCTGGGAATCATCATTTTGAATGTGTAGTTTTCACAAATTTAATGCCAGGAAACTAACCTTTTTGGAAGTGTCAATATCACTACTATCTTAAATGTAGTTCTAAAAGTATTTTTAGTTTCTAAGTAAGTTAAAACAGAATTATGTGCATTTTTTTTCTTTTCATAATATAAATAAACTATAAGTTTATTAAGCATCTTATCTTGTACTTTGAACTGTACCTAAATGCCTTGAGACACAAAAGTTCTGATAGCCTTCAGCTCAAAAGCCAGTGCTGGGGAAAAAATTAAAAAGTTGGCGCCTTAAGAAAGATGTATCTGGTCCCTAAGAATAGTTAAGATGTCTATATTATAAGCCATCATAGTACTTTGTCTTCTTACTTTATGGTTTAAATTATGACTTATAATTTTATATATTTTTGAATTTTTGAACATATATATGTATATTTTTATATATCTTGAATTTATATATATATATGATTATGTAATATACATATACACACACCATTCATATATTCAATAGACTATGTGATTTGCAGAAATCATGTTTTGCTTGCTGTTATTATTACTAGGACTTTACATTATGATAAATAGATCCTCAAAAATACATGATGAATCAACAAATAGGAGAAAGGAACCAATGGAGGCTCAATAGTCTGAGCAGTTTTTGCAGAGGTGGTAAGGCTAGAAGGAACCTAGAAAGATGTTGAAATATAAAGAGTCCAAGAAAAAAGTGGAGGTGAAAGGAATTCCAGAGTGAGTGACAAATTAAGCAAAAGAAAGCATGACAGTTTATAGCAATCTCATGGAATAATGGGGAAATTGGCAAGACTGCAGAGTAATGGTTGTGTGTGGGCAATTAAGTTAGATATATTGTATGAAATCAAATTATAAGCAGCTTTAAAATTAGATAATTGAGACTACTGTGATAGGATAAGGGAGTCATTGAAGATTTTTACCCTGGGGAGGAGCAACATTACTTAAAACATGTCTGGTAGTTTTCTGTCCTGAAACTATGTGCAGAGTGAATTGGAAGGTTTTTGAGTCTGGGCTATAACTCAAAGCTAAATGTTGTTCTCAGATCTAAAATTTCACTTAGCCTAGATTTTTTGAAAAAAAGTATACATATATAACACCCTGAACTATTCATTATTTTACACTTGTCCTTACTTATATCTTCAGTTTTATTTTACCTGGGAGATAAAATAATACACATCTTTTTTTGAATTGGCAATATATAAATAAATGAAAGCTACAAATAAATGGAAAGGGAATGAATTATGGTTGCTCACTACAAAAGTGCTGCCACATCCAAACATGAGTCCATGAAACCCTGGAAAACACTAGTGACAAAGAGACTCTACAATAATATAAGAGAGTTATTTCAAAAGATAAATCATAAATATCAATATTTAGTGAGAAAAAGAATATGCATTAAGTATAATCAGAGGATGAGTTAAAGATGGCTTTATGGTTTGCATTACCTACTGGGAATTTAGCTATTATTTGGAAAGAGAAAACATTTAAGATGAAGAACTGATGAAATAATTGGAGTTTAGTATTTCATGTGACCATGGACTATACAAAAGAATATATCCAGGAAACAATTTCAAGTTATTAGAGAAGAATTTCAATGAGAGACTTGGGAGACATCAGCAGAGTGAAAAAGGTGATGTGTATGTGAAACCATTAAAACAGATCAGGTATCCAAAAGAGAAGGGACATATAACAGAAAGAGCAGAGGGTTATGACTTATTAGTATATTACTTCGTATATTGCCCATACTGACTATGTTGAAGTAAGCAGTGCTTATTTCATTTTTCAAACAAGAAAATTAGGGCTTCCCTGGTGGCGCAGTGGTTAAGAATCCTCCTGCCAATGAAGGGTACGTGGGTTCAAGCTCCTGGTCCAGGAAGATCCCACATGCCACAGAGCAGCTAAGCCTATGCGCCACAACTACTGAGCCTGCGCTCTAGAGCCCACGAGCCACAGCTACTGAAGCCTGCAAGCCACAACTACTGAAGCCCGCACGCCTAGAACCTGTGCTCTGCAACGAGAAGCCACCGCAATGAGAAGCCTGCGCACCTCAACAGAGTAGCTCCCGCTCACCACAACTAGAGAAAGCCCGCGCACAGCAATGAAGACCCAATGCAGCCAAAAATAATAAATAAAATAAATAAATTTATTTTAAAAAAAGACAAGAAAATTCGAGGTTTTTTTTTTTTTTTTTTTTGCCTGTTGGGTCTTCGTTGCTGCGCTTGGGCTTTCTCTGGTTGCAGCGAGCGGGGGCTGCTTTTCGTTGCGGTGCGCGGGTTTCTCATCACAGTGGTTTCTCTTGTTGCAGGAGCACAGGCTCTAGGCGCGCGGGCTTCAGTATTTGTGGCGCACGGGCTTAGTTGCTCCATGTCATGTGGGATCTTCCCGGACCAGGGATTGAACCCGTGTCCCCTGCACTGGCAGGCGGATTCTTAACCACTGTGCCGCCAGGGAAGGGAAGCCCCCAGAGGATGTTAATAGTATGTCTAAGGTAACACAGTTGATAGTGGCACAACGAGGGTGCACTCACTGGAAGAGACCCCTTAGATACTACTGGTGGAGCTGTAAACTCTAATAGACTTTCTGTTGGAAATGGAGCAGTGTGTATCAGAAGTCTTATAAATGTTTATATCTTTTGATACAATAATAACATTCCTGTTAATTTTCCCAAGGAATTGAACACCCACACAAATTTATGTGTATCAACATTCACTGAAGCATTATTAATGAGTAAAAATTAAAAGCAGTATCTATGTCCAACAAGAAAATATGTATGCTCGTTATCTCACATCTCTGTAACAGAGTACTATGCAGCCTTTATAATCATGTTTTTAATGAATATGAGAGTGTGGAAATGCTAGAAGAATATAAAATGAGAAAGGCAGTATAAAGAGGAAAGAAACTGTCTAGTCAAAGTGCTATTTCAGGAAGAGTTAAAAGGTTTACAGACTACTTGTTTTTAATTTAAAAAGAAAATAACTTTATTATATTCCATGAAAAACATTTTTATTAATAAAGGTTAGATTACTTCATTAAATAAATATCAATAAGAAAATGACACTACTTTCTACCTACTACCATAGGATTAATAACCAGAAATATTTAAACAGCTACTGAGAGGCTCTTTTCTAGTTGTTAATGTGTTCAGTGTTTCACAATTCACTAATTTCATTCACCAGTCTGTGGAATAAGCCTTGTAGAAGGTATGAATGTAGAACTAAAGGTCAGAAAGATGAAGTCCCTTACCCCCAATCACACAGGGATTTAGCAGTAGATTTGTTACGTCCAGAATCATCATTGTTCTTTAGATCCTAGGTATTGTAAAACCTATTATTTTTAAATAATATTTTTATTTTGCATAAATAGTAATACATTTATTTCATGAAAGTAGTTCTTATTCTATAACAATGGAAATATTATATGTAATATACCTAACTTCATAAAAAATATCCCAGATAACAATCTACTACTACATAAAACTTCTCCCATTAGTATCTTCTCCCGTTAGTAACAATAAAATCAAGTTTAAATTTTATTCAAATTCTTAAGTTTTAATAGTCTTCTGAATTACTTGAGACTTCACAGTGACGGGTTTTATTTTCTATACCTTGTTCAGGGCCTTGACTTCTTTAGTTTCTTTAAAATGCATGGCATATTTTCAAAGCAAATGAGCAATTCTAGGATTTTGTCTGCATTTCCTGTTAGGTGAAACAGTTTCACTTTATTCTGTTAATTGAACTACACATAATTAAAAGTTAAACATATGTGTTAAGAGTCATCCAGAGGCTTTTAACAGATATTCGGTATAAGAATTATCCTTTTGCCAGACATACCAACACGGCCTTCTAGCCATGATTTTTCTGGGATCTACTATGAAAGACGTAAAAATTCGGGCTTTCGTTGCATTGCCTGGCTTGTGACATTCTTCTCCAGGCTCATACTTCTTTCAATACTGCACCATGCTGTGATTTTTCGAAAACATTTAAAGTAAAATTGCGTTTTACTAATTTAAATTTAAATGTATATGTGGTGATAGCAATGCAAACAATCTAAGGCAGCTGATGGCTGACTACATAGATATGTGTTTCACATGACTAATTTTGCCCATGCCCAGGTAATAACTATTAACAGTACCTCATAAACTGCTTCTCTGAGTAACAACTGATGAATTATTTTAACCTGACTATAATAAAAATTCTAGTTTTAAAAATATAATATACTAAAGGGAGAAGGATCTTTGGGATCTAGCATATGTAACAGTTTATTTAATGCTAAATTTATTACATACTCTTGACTATATATGTTATGCTACGTTTAGAAATGCTGTGATGAGTAAAGTGGTCCCCTTCCTTTCCACCACTCAGCCATTCTTCCATGCTGAGCCTGCTTTCCCTGTGGCCAAAAGATTTGCTTTTGTCTTATGCTGGTTGGGCAGAGCAAGCTGTACAAACAGGAACATCTCCAGCAATGCCAATTTCACAAATGTACTGCAATGCCAGCCATCTGCCAATCTATCTGTGTGCTCTCGAGCTCTGAGGCTGCTCCTGGGGCCAGAGGACACTGGACTACTCTCATGTTGGCTCCATCCTGGTATGAACAAGCATCACCTCTCCTGCTATGTGGCCCTTTCACTGATGTTTATCTTCTGCCCAGGCAGCAGCCTAGCCCTGCCACAGAACATGTGCCTGGTCATAAGTATATATTTCCTTGTGTATCAAGGGGGGAAAGTATGTCCAAAATATACACACATATTACCCACCTCTGTCACTGTAAGCAGGACCTCTATTCAGCCAATCTGTAAACACCAAATCTAGGCATTGTCCATGATATCTCTCTTTTTGCCATCCCTTGTATCCAATCCATCAGCAAGTTCCTTCCAAAACTCATCCTAAACTAGTCCATTTTTCACCTTGTCTATTGCTACAGGTGAAATCACAACCTCTTCTTTCCTGAACTATTAGAATAGGCTTCTAATATTTTATTTATTATTCTTGCCTCTGATTATCCCTTTTCAGATAACATGGTCTTTTTAAACATAAATCATACCTTAAAATTCCCTTTCTTAAATTCCCTTAAGGATCCCCATCCCTTATCCAGACATATTATCCTGGTTTATGTCCAAATATAATATCCTGTTTTGTAAAGCCTTCCTTGGTCCTGTTCCTTCCTGTGTCTCTAACCTCAGTTCTCTCTGCCTTACTTTCTGGTCTTTATTTTGCCAACCTAGTTTTTGCCCTGTGGTCTTTGCCCTGATCTTTGACTTGGAAGATTTTCCCCTTGACCTTCACAAGGCTGACTACTTGGGCTACTTCCTATTAGGGAAATCTCCCTTAACTGCCACTTTTATTGAGACTTTTTCCTTACCCACCCAATCTATAATAGTTTCCCCTTAATCACCATAATATCACCATAGCGTTTATTGTTATCTAGTATTTTTGGCACATTTATATGTACTTATGCATTTATTATCTGTATCTCCTAATTAGAGTATGAACTGTTTTATTATCTGTTTCTCCTAATTAGAATATGAACTGTTTTAAGGCAGACCTTGTCTGCCTTCTTCACCATTGCATTTCCAATAGTAAGTCTAAACCCCTGAAGCAGTTTGGCTGTGACTCTTGTGACAGTTGGAGTCCTCTGGAAAACAGGACCCTGAGGGAAAGAGAGAAAGAAGGAAAGAAGGTAGGGAGAAGGAAGAAAGGAAGGGAGAGGGGAGGGAGGAAAATTTGTTGGGCAGAAACATCTTAGCTGCAGTGGGGTCACAACATCAGAGGGGTCATGAACCCCAGAAATTGGCTTGCCTTCATATCTGTGCCATGCTTAATCATCAGCTGAAAGCAGCCAGAGGGAAGCACAGCCTTGGTGCCAATCAGGTGATGGAATTAAGAGCCCAGTTCTGGGCTGCAGAGTGAATTTTCTTTCTGCAGTTGGAAATCTGAAGTGCATTCTCATGGTCACTACAGAAGATAAAAGTGTTAAAGGTTTTCATTCTCTCATTATAGATGGTTCCACATAATATTTGTATGTGTTGGGAGCTGGGGGTGTTTGAAGGGGATGTATATTCACCTACACACACACACACACACACACACACACACACACACACCCCTCCCTTAATAAAAATATAATTTTCTACAAAACATTCATCGAATACAATGAAATGAATTGAAGCAAATGATCAAAAACATGTTAAAATTCTTATTTTGAGGTGGTGGAATTAACAATAATTTTTATTTTCTACTTTCTTCTGTTCTCCATATTACAAGTTTCCTTCAAAAACTACAGTCTGTTATGAACAGGAAAAGATTGAGTTTAAAAGAATAAGAAACAGTGTGACAAATAAATGATAAAGTGGATATGTTTTTCCCTTCAGGTCCATATCATAAAATCCCAGAACTTTGAGGTTAGAAAGGTCCTAAAAAATTGTATCTTACATTCAGAGAGTACAGAACTATATTTAAGTATTGAACATAGGAAGTTCAGTTGAATTCTGTCCATGGAATTTTTTTAAAGTAAATGTAAATACAAAATACAAGTATATATAAAACACTTGAGTTCTCCCTTTCATGAAAGGGGGATTAGAATCTGGAGAAAAGACTACAAGCATGAATGTTAATGACAATAAATTAAAAGCTAAGGTGCTTACCTGGTTCTTTGCAAGCATTGCCTTCACTATATTCAATTACAACTTTTCGTAATTAGGATTGCCAATTTAGTAAATAAAATATACTGCATTCATTTGTAAGGACTTCCAAAACAAAATACCACAGACTGTGTGGCTTAAACAACAGAAATTTATTTTCTCACAGTTCAGGAGCCAGAGGTCTAAGACAAGGCTTTGGCTGGCAGGACCGGTTTCTTCTGAGGTCCCTTTTCCTTAGCTTGTAGGTGGCCATCTTCTCCCTGTGTTCGTACATGGTTTTCCTTCTGTACATGTCTATGTCCTAATTCCCTACTCTTGTAAGGACACCAGTCATATTGGCTCATCCTAATGACCTCATTTTAACTTAATTATCTTTTTATAGGCCTTATCTCCAAATATAGTCACATTAGGATGTACTGGGGTTTAGCACTTCAGTGCATGATTTTGGGGGGAATACCATTTAGTTTGTAACTTATACTAAACAAGTATCTATTGTTTGTCTGAAATTCAAATGTAACTGTGTGTCTGGTATTGTATGTGGCCACCCTATGGGAATCCTGAAATTGTTCATCTAATCCACGATTTCATGTATTTTCATTTATTTTTGTATATTTTTAGGATCTATTTTTGGGGTGGTGGTTATAAAAGCCTCAGAAGAAAATTTTATGAAATAAATATTCCATTCATATTCCTAAAAAAAACTTCCTTTGATTTAAAAATGAATGCTCGTTAATTTGAAAGCAAATACTTGAACCTGTATCTTCTTATCTTTAAAGGTTAATCACATGTAAACTAAGTAAAATAATACCATACTTAATTCACCTTTTGCATGGTCTTCCATTGATTAAAACAAGAGAATCTCTTGGAATACTTTAATATCTAATCACTTAAGAACCCAGTCTAATGGTGTCAGCATCACTTACTTTAATTATCTGAGTTTGTAAAATCTGAAATCTTTGACATTGTATTTAAATAATCATCTGAACAGAAGAAAATTTGTGCTAAAAATTCTTTTTTATCTTTAGTAAATTAATGGCTCTGAGTTTTCTTTACAATTCTAGTTTTCTTACATAATCTCAGCTAAGGTTCACTTATACTTAGATGTAACATGTAATTCCAGGTGCTAGAAATATTAACATTATCTGAGCTGCAGACACTAACAGTATTTTTTTACCCAGACCCATTCTCTTAAAAATAAGATTTCTCAGTTATAATTTATTTTATATTTTTAAAGACTCATGTATTATAAATGATGTTGATAATGCACTATAATTTTGCAGTCACTTTCCTAAGAGCTAACATCACTATATTTTGCTTCCATTTCAGATATATTATCTATTGAAACTGTTTACAGGCAATTCAATGTCAGTTATAATAAATGGAATCAAAATAATAAAAAAAAACACATATTGAAAAAGAATTGTGTGTGAAAAACAATTTATTAAATCTAAATTTGTAGCAGCTGTAAAAAGAGCATGGGTATTGGGATGAGATAGTCCAAATTTCTCTCAACCTTGAGGTCTGACACTTAGTATCAAAAAACAAGACAACAGGCCCAAAATGGATTGGCTTGTGCTAAGCCCAGGTCACCAGGCCAAGGCTTAACTTCAGTTTTGGCTCTCTCAGAAATGAAATCTTAAACCAGTCAATCAGCTGTCTGATCAGCACTAGTTAAGTAATCTGCCTGACAGACTCCTGCCATACCTTAAAGGAAACTAACTTTGCAATCATTGACCCATTTGTTTGCTTAGTGTAACTTGTTCATGCTCCCTTCTGCCTATCAAAGTCTTTCATTTTGGAGGAGCTCCACAAACCCCCATTCTATTTGCTAGATTGGATGCTGCTCCATTCAAATCAATTTTTGCTCAAAGAAACTCTTAAAAATTTAATATACCTCGGTTTAATCTGTTAATAATAGCAACTTTCACTCTCTTAGATTTGGATCCTTCACTTTTTAAGTGGAAACAAATTTGATTGAAGAACAAAATAAGATAAAGTATTAAATATTTTAAGGCTCTTATGGCTGTAGTTATTAACACTCTCTATGGGGAGAAAAATTCATCAATGCCATACTAATAGAATTATTTGTTTATAATTTTAATCGCCCACAATCTTTGAGTCTATGATTTTAATTTAATATGAAAATAATTATGTTTAATAATATTATCTCAGGAACTATGATTATTGGTTATAGAGTTCATCAAGATAAGATTCAATGCTGTGGTATTTTTTAATGGCACATTTAAACCAAGTAAATATTCCTCAGGATTTTAGTGTTTTCATTTTTTTTCTAAATGTACCAATCATTTGTTTTCCAGAGGGGTGCTTTACTTAACGTCATATTTGAATAAGGTGAATAAGAAATTGACATTAAGAAAATTTGAATTAATTAAAATTTTTCTTATAAAAGAATAACGCATAGAACTAGAGACATATAATCATAATAGAAGAAAACATAATGATGTGCCCCTACACACCTCAAAATGTATATTGCAGTACATTTCTCTTAATGGTTCATATTAAGCATTGATGGACCTCTTATTATGTATCAGGTACTTAATATGTGTTTTATGTAGTTTTCTTATTTAATCATCACAAAATCCAGGTAGTGATTGTTATTTTCTTTAATTTTTTGATAAAAAACTTTTACTGAATCACTTTCCCAAAGACAAATTGAAAGTGGAAATCAAGTATTTGACTATATTTTTCCAATCAATTATGCTAAATAATATGTCAAACTAATAATTGTAGGTATTATTTGATATCTTATATATGGTAGCATTTTTTAACATTATAAAATTGTTAATCCATTTTCCAGATCTTTGACAACTTGAACAGGAAAACAGTTGTATAAGTTGCACCTAGGACTTATTTGCTGGTGATTCATTGGCCAGAGGCTAATGTATCTTAGCTTCAGAGGGTGAACACCAGAGGTCAGTCTGGAGTAGCACAACTCTATATTTTGTTGAAACTACGCAAAGACAAATTCTGTAGAGTTAAACCCACTTTACAGATTCTATGTGTTATAAACACATCTGCAAAGGCTGCCAGCGGTACTTCCATTGAAGCTCCTAAATTGTGGGAGGTTAATTTTTTCTTATTCCTATATCTTAGAAAATGCCTCTCTGTGACAACCTAAATGGGTGGGATGGGGGCGGGGAATGGGAGGGAGGTCCAAGAGGGAGGGGATATAGGTATACATATAGCTGATTCACTTCATTGTATAGCAGAAACTAACAGAACATTGTAAAGCAATTATACTCCAATAAAAAAAAAATGCCTAGTAACGATTTGAATTACTCTCCTAGGGCTGCCATACTAGAATACCACTGACTGGGTGGATTAAAGAACAGAAATTTATTCTCACAGTTCTGGAGGCTGGAAGTCCAAGATGAAGGTGGCTGCTGATTCTGTTCCTGGTGAGATCTCTCTGCCTGGCTTGCAGATGGCTGCCTTCTCACTGTGTCCTCACATGGTCTTTCCTCTATGCACAGGAAGAAAAAGTCTTCTCCTGTCTCTTTCTCTTCTTGTAAGGACAGTTCTCCTATCAGATTAGAGGCTCAGCCTTATGACCTCATTTAACCTTAATACTTCATTAAAGTCCCTGTGTTCAAATACAATCACATGGGGAACTAGAGTTTTAACATAGGAATTTTTTTGGGGGGTGGGGGACGACACATTTCAATCCATTGCAACATTGAATTGTAATCTCACATTTACCATGTAGCATTTAATCATTCCTGTTATTTCCATCTTTAGAAAGAGGAGAATAACAATCCCTTTGGAAATAACTGGCTCACTAACAAGGGTTGATGATTTAAGTATGGATGAGGGCACAAGGAGGAGTAAATTATAATTGCAATTGCTCAAACAGGCTTTTGGTATACATGAAAATATTCTTGAATAGAAATACATGCCAAACTGGAAAGATGAAGAGTAATCTTGGCTTTTGATAAAGCATTTAGATGTTATCTACTGCAAAAGAAAAACACTTTTGGAATGTCAAAATATGCAAAGAACACCTAAGTTGATGTGTTTTCCTGACAACAAAATAAACTTACATTCCCTATAACTATTCAGGGACAGAGGTAACTAATCCTTTATTCTGTAGCTCATTATACATTGTCATGAAATAGATAATACAATTTCCACAAACCTCTTTTGATTTCATGTCAAACAAATTCTCTCAAAGCCGTTTAATAAATAAATAGAAAAAGCAAGCCTGAAACTGCAAACAATTTGTGTAATCGATTGCTTTGAGTCATCTATTACTCTTTCCACAAAACAGATGTACATTCCTACCCAACTGAGAGACTTTTTCCAAATTGAGGTTTAGATAAATTGCATATTAAGAAAGAAATTAAGACAGCAGACTTCTTTAATATTTAAAAAAAATTAAGAATATATTAAATTCTTTCTCATATTGAGAATCAACAACCAATTATTAATTAAAACTCTGCCATTGTTTGCAAAGACACTGGCTCTCTAGCTCCCTATATATAATTTTTTTTCAGAAAAATGTTCTAATAATACATACCATTCTTCAGTTATATAAGTCTCCTTTTGAGTCCTTAATTTTACTTTATGTGTTACTCCTCCTGCCTGCAATGTCCTTTCACATGCAGCTATTTTCTACAGGGCAAACTCCAACTTTTAAGATTTAGCTTAAGGGTGCCTCTTCTGTGAAGACCTTTTGAACCCTCTAACCCTTAGAGATTTGGCACTTCTGCTTTTCCTATCTTAAGAAATTATTGCTCTCTTTTACTACTATGTGTATCTAGGATTCTGCCCCGCAGTCAAGACTCATATCAAACTCATCTTTATTGCTTTCTTGCCTAAAATAACCTGTAGTCCAAGGTAAGCATTTAATAAATGTTTGTCAAAGCACAACCAATCATGTAAGAGTACAGGATTTTTATCAGAGAGAATTACATTTGAATTTCAGCCTGTGCCACTTACTGAATTTTTTTTTTTCTGAGCCAATTACTTAAAAGTCTCAAAGTTTTAGTTTGTCAAACAGGAGAAATTATGCTACTTATATATTGTGTTATTGTTTGAATTAAATGAGATTAGAGAGAGATAAAGAGATAGAAGGAGAGAGAAGAGGGAAGGTGAGAAGGGAAGAGAGAAAAAGAAAGGAGAATGAGGTCAAGCTTAACATAATACTGGCATATATGCTAACTTTCTTCTTTTCTATTATTGTTATTATTTCTCTGAAAAGACAAGTTATATGATTTACTATCTGTTTACTACTCACTATTGCCTCAATACAAAACAGAAACTTTAATGCATCTATTTTGACTATGTAGTGAAGTGTATCTCTCAGTTGTGTTTGCTTATATTTACATTATCATAGACTTTATGTTTCAGAAAGGCAAAAGCTAAAAATTGAATAAAACTCTTCTTTTTACTAACTTCATTTAATGCAACTGGACACCAAAATTCTTTTCTATGAAGAGTTTTGCAGAGAAATTGTATGTTTTTAAGCATTCCAAATATTTTATATATGTGATTGATACTTTTATATGTGACCCTTCAGACTAGATCTCCCTCTACTATACCTATCTAATTGGTAATCACAATTGTAATTAATCAATTATGTGATTTTCTGTTCAATGTCTACTTTTCCCACCAAACTGTAAGTTCTATAAAGGCAGAGACCATATCTATCCTGTTCATTATAGTTGCCTTGAATTTCAGAGACACGGTTGTTCAAAATATGTTTTGAGAATGAGAAAAAAGAGAAAATAAAACTTAAAATTCTTATAAACAATATTTAGTATATCACAGTCTTTTCAGAAATATAATTTTTTCATAGCATTTCTCACCATAAAATGAAAAATTCTGCCTAAACTTATATTCAGACCAAACGACTTGCTATTATATGGAAAAAATCTCTATAGTAGTAAGAATAGTGAAAATATATGATTTTTAAACTTTGATAAAGCTGAGGTCAATAGAAGAAAAAAATAAAGAACCACCTTATTAGACAAAAAGTCATTCTTATGTGGTGTAAGAGTAGAGTTAGAGATGATAGGGGCAGATGGATAGTGGGCTAATTATGAGAAGAGTCAACGTTGTAGGTGATGTCTGAACATAAACACCGTCATGGTTAGACAATTGACAAGAGTTAGAATGATGAGCAGCAACTGTAGCAACAACAACAAAATTGATTCCAGTTCACTTGTAACAATCAGGGTTGTTCAAAGATAAAATAAGCTTTCTCATGAGGAAATGAGCTTTCCATCCCTAAAGGTCTTCGTATAGGTTGAACATCTGTTTGAAAAGAACATATTTTGGAGAACTCAAACATCAGGTTCCTTTTAAGTCAGGAACTTCTTTAATATAGTCTTCTTTTTATTCTGGAGGGAGCAGAAATCTTCTTTCTCAGGAAACTTCTAAGTATGCAGTAAAGTAATGAAAAGAATCTTTATGTCTTCTCTGACCATTCATGTTATATAAAGACAACAGAAGTAGTAGCAGATTCCAGAGATTGAAAGAGTAAAGAAATTTTAATCCATGTCCTAATGGTGAACCACTCAGTGAAAAGACATCAGAATAACATTAAACCCATCATTGATTTATTATTGATTTATTATAGGTCATTATCTAGAAAGACTGTAGTTTGCTATTTTTTATTAAATAGTTTAATTTTTTTATTTCATAAATATTAAAAATCATTTCCAGTTATTGTTTTTAACTGTCATTACATTTATGGCTCCATGTGCAAAGTTTAGTTACTGACCTATGCCTCAAGCGTTACCAGAAACAGGGAACTTAGAAAAAATAAATATCTGCTAAAATTTTAAACTTTGTTAGATTTACTTTACCATGAAAAATCTCCAGACAATGGTAAAATATCTGTTAGATAATGGGAGCTAACAAAATAAAAAATCTTTGTATGCTACCTAAAATCCAGCATAACATTAATCTGTACTTAGTTGCAGGTTTTGGGTATCATTGGAATAGAAATAGACATTTTGGAAGATTTGATTTTTTCTGTTTTTGATTTTCATTCAGTTTAGGTTTAAATAACTTTTAAATTGTTTTTTATTGCTTTAGTAGTGACTAATCCATTACAGAGACTTAGTTTCTTTTATTTTCCTCAGAAAAGCACTGAAATTCCTTTCAAGAGGCAGTTCAATTTCTGGCTACCACCTTGAGCTTGTGTAAGTTTGCTTTAATATTTTGTTAAGGTAGATTTGTGGAAAGCCCAAGGTATTTACCAATCCTCTAACTTGGCAGGACTCAGAGTGAAAACCCTTTTTTCCCTGTGAATCTGTTTAGATTTGATTTTAGAATTTCTTAGACTAGGACTAGAGTAGACCTTTTTCTGGAACTTGGACATTCCTCCAAAGTTTTATCCTTCTCAGATGCCAGCTAGATTCCTTGGTGCTAATGAAGTCCTCCCATTCTGACTTGGTAAGAATTCTAATACCTCCAGGAACTGCTTGATCTTTAGTACATCTATTCTACTCTTAAGTCTATAAGAACTATTTTCTGGTAAACTTTATATTGTCTCACCCTGAATCTATGCAGCCCAGTACTTAACCAAGCTCTTGCCGAAAATCCCCAATCGGAGTTGAACACTGACCTGCTTCCTTCTCTCTAGTGCCATGCTCCAGAGTTTCCATCAGCAGCCTCAGTCTGAGCTCATTCTCTTCTCTAATAGGACTGCTGTGGGGTACTTCCTTGTGCCACAGCCAGGAAATTATCTACAGATAGAGACATGGGCCAAATACAGAGCTCATAATGTACATTTCTCTTTTGTCCAATGCCTGAAAACAGTTGCAGCATACATTTCGTTCAATTTAACAGTTTTTAATGGCAGGGAGACTATAGAGAACCAGTCACAATTCACTGCAGGTAATTTTTAATGCCATTTTTAGAAACATTTTCTAGACTGAGTGAACTTATGAACAGCACAGCTTCATTTTAACAAGTGTAGATAAATTTAGCATACCTCACAATTCAAGTCAGTCCCTTTCCTTAAGGTCAATTTACATGACATTAAATTTTTTGAAGTCCAAATGTACTAGTTAGTAACTCTCAGAAGCCTGAACCATACTGTAATCCTCATATCTTTTAGTCACATTTGATTTCTGAAAAGTAACTCCTAATCCATTTTTGTCAACATAATCACACATTTACATTTCAACTGGTATTGGTTATTGAAACAGTTAAATGATAATTCTATTTGAGCATTAAATGTAATTGAACTGTAATTAGTTCTGTTTAGTATGACCATGCAAATCAACATAATTACTTTGCCCCAAGAGTTTTCTTCCCTTCACTCAAACTACTTAATAATAGTAAAAAGAAGGATATTACTCCTATCTGTCATAATGCAAAAGGATTAACCAAGTGTCAAGTTCCAAAAAGGGTGTTGGATAAGGTAGTGATGGTTACTTCCTAATGACAATAGAAGGAGAATCCTAGTGGGTATTTTTCCACCAGATATATCAGGTAGCCAATTTATTATGTCCAAGAGTGCTTGAATACAAACACAAGTCATGTTCTGTCAGGATGGAAAACTTCAAAGAGCAGCTGATTCGAAAGGGTTGGACCCATGAAGGACATATAAGATAATTATAGTCATCATATTACACAAATAAAAAGAAAATGATCTACTGTGCAAAATCTTACTCATCCCACTTAGCCCTCTCTGGTCATCAAGTGGAGCATCCCCTTACTGTGGAATGTGTGGTGTTTGAGCCACGATATGGACCAACCCATATTGTCTATCCATGTATCTGTTCAGAAAATATTTTTGGTAACCCACTCTGATCTAGACAGAGCAATTCTTGAGGAAGCTGACATAATTCCTATCTACTCTGGCAGGAAACATATCTCAGGCAAGAGCATAGACACTGAAGCCAAAATCCTGTAAAGTTGGGAAAGCTAGAGCAGATCTCAGAGAAAATGGCACTATAACCTTAGACAAAATATTTCAGAAACACATTGGGAAACCATAATTCCTTCAGCTGTCCATGTGGGACTCAGAAGTAAATTGATTATGCATTTTCCCTACCAGACAGCTTATAAAAGGAGAGAGAGTTTTGTCAAATGAAATGTTATAATTTTTGCCAGAGTTTTGTTTATTTGGAATTATAAAACATATTATGCTAAAAGAGAATTCAACTTTCAGAACCACTGGCCCTTGGAACAGGTGGATGGCATGGAAAGAGGGCAAGAGGGTGGATGAGAGAGAGAGAGAGAGAACAGTATGTCTTTTTTTAACTTTTAAATTTGTGGAGTAAACTGTTTCCAATTGACTTGTAGTACTCTCTGAAGTTCAAAAAGATCATTTAAAAAAGATACTTGCCCGCAGAGCAACTAAGCCTGTGCTCCACAACTACTGAGCCTGCACTGTGGAGCCCGTGGGCCACAACTACTGAGCCCACGTGCCAGAACTACTGAAACCTGTGCACCTAGAGCCTGTGCTCCACAACAAGAGAAGCCACTGCAATGAGAAGCCTGCACACCACAATGAAGAGTAGCCCCTGCTTGCCGCAAATAGAGAAAGCCCACATGCAGCAACGAAGACCCAACACAGCCAAAAATAAAATGAATAAAATAACTAAATAAAAAATACTTGCTATAAAATAATTCAACTTAGATGAACACATATTTACATTCTCATAACTGCAGTTTCTAGAAATAATAGTAATCTAATTAATTAGTAAATTAATTGAATTAGTAAATTTAAAAAATAAGGTTTTCCATATAAGAAGTTTTAATCACAATGTGAGATTTACACTGTATTTCTAAAATTTATCAAATTAGATATTCATGAGATGTACTTCTTGGGCAACTAAGCTTAGCCCCCTCCAGTAAACGTTTTGATGGGATCTTCAGCAAACTGTCAAACAAAAGCTCATAGACAATTTTTGATCGCCAAAGGACATTTTACTTGCAATAATAAAATCTAGTGCAAAGAAATCCTACTTTAAATAACAATGAACTCAAAAAGTAAAGAGAGAATATGTGCATATATATATAATATGAATTATTATATAACAGTCAAAATTCTGATTGACTAGCTTTGGGGTCAAATTTATAAAAAAACATTTAAAATATTCTTAGTCTTTGATAACTTGAAGGAGAAAGAGAGACAGGAAGGAAGGAAGGAAGGAAGGGAGGGAGAAAAGAAGGGAGGGAAGAGACAAGGTGAGGAGAAAAGAGACAAATGACAACAAAGACAATAAAATGAATAAAGACGCATAAAATAAATAAGAGTATAGATTATTTCAGGATTTAACTCTTTCAAAAATGTCATGTTATCCTTTGGAGTGCAAGGCTTTTAGGAATATAGATGTTCTGGGATCAATGGTACTTGATATGCTCTAGGTCCAATAGGGCTAAGACTAATCCATGGGAATATAAAACACCAATTTCACTGTTTCAGTTTTAACTTGAGAAGTAGTTTTCCTGTGAAAAGATAGATTAGTACATAAGCTCAGAGGCATGAAATGACAGTGTAAGCATTCAAGATTAATTGTTTCTTTCTTAAAAATTAGAATGGCAGTGTTAGAAATAATATTCATATAAGCTGAAAAGAGTTAAAAAAAGATACCTTTGTGTTTATATCTGCTAAATGTTTGTCTTAATTATATATTAACATTTATTAATAAGTATAAAGTATTATCTTACTTGTTGTATGCCTATGTCCAAACTCATCAAATTGCATATATTAAATATGTGTAGTGTTTTGTATATCAATTATACCTCAATAAAGTGGTAAAAATATAAGCTTAGTTGTTTCAATAAAAGCACTATACGTTCCGGCTTCCCTGGTGGCGCAGTGGTTGAGAGTCCGTCTGCCGATGCAAGGGACACGGGTTTGTGCCCCGGTCCGGGAAGATCCCACATGCCACGGAGCGGCTGGGCCCGTGAGCCATGGCCGCTGAGCCTGCGCGTCCGGAGCCTGTGCTCCGCAACGGAAGAGGCCACAACAGTGAGAGGCCCGCGTACCGCCAAAAAAAAAAAAAAAAAAAAGCACTATACTTTTGACTAAAAGAAATCACTGAGTGAGAAAGCATACAAATTCTGTTTCTCAGTTTAACCTGGCTCAAAGGAAAAAAAAAGGAAAAAAAAAAGGAGTTTGGACCAGACGGCCATAACCACACCTTGCTACAGGTTACTGTCAATGCAGGCAAATGTCTTCAGAAGAAATAAATGCCTCCGTCTGCATTGATCTTAAAATATCTAAAAAAGTAAGTGATGTCAATCATCATACAGACAGGACAGTAAAAGTTAAATCTGGTTTGAGGGTTTGCCCACTTTAATGCTCTTGGGAAATGAAAGGATTTACCTTTCATTTGAAATCCAATAATATTTTACAAGTAGTTTTGTAACTTTCCAGGTGAGAAAAATTATTTTAAATACTCAATGACAAGCACCTATGATCATCTTTTAGGATCATTAACTTTTTATTCCTATAGTATTAAACATACTTTATCCTTTTATTAATGCATCCATAATGCTACTACAAAGAAAAGAAATTTGATGATAAATAAGCTCAAGAATAAGGACTTGACACTCTCATTTAATGTTTTGCTTGAATTGAAGCACTCCTAACTAGTCACATAGTAAATTGTTATCCTCTACAGAACAGTTCAAGATTAATCCTTATTCCATTTTCTCTGGATTTTAAAGCATTCCATGAATGCCTTGGAAGATTCTGTATATTTGTTTTGAGGGTTTTAATAATTTGAAACAAATCATTTATTTTCTATTTCAGTTTATGTATTTTGAATATTTGCCAGTATTAAAAATCACATGCAAACATGCACAAGCAGAAAAAGATGCATTGGAAAGAGAATTGAATGTACTGTATAATATATTATAATTATGTACTATATATAGTCAAACGTACACATGTATACACATACACAAGCAGAAAAAGAAAAATTGAGAATAGTAAAATATGTTACATATATATGTGGTTATATGTATATGAACATACAAATATGTATATATAATCACATATATATTTATACATATAGTATGTATTCATATGTATTATAAGTATATATTATATGTATTATATGTTCAGCTCTGTTTTTAAGTATCTTTTTCTGTTAATTTTACATTACATTAGAAATGAAATAAATCATAGATTTTATATTTTCATATTGAGTATCATATTTATACATCCATTCAATCTGAAAGTTAAAACGTTCCATTCAGAAAAGACTATATACAAGATTGTATACTTTCCACCTATCTTCAGTAGAGATAGATGCAATAAAAATAAGAATTAGTGACCTGAATAATTACAGTGCATGAATATGGATTATACGTTAAAGTTTCCTTTAAAATTTGAACTTGTCCTCAGTTTTATTTTTTCTTAAGATGAACTTTCTTTCAATTTCTTTCTGCAGTGTTCTAAAATATACTCCATCAGAAATAGAACATCACATATATCAAATTAGTAGTTGTGCACCTGAAATTAATATAATGTTATATATCAATTATATCTTAATAAAAATGAAATAGAACATCAAATTATAATATTTTTGTCAAATGACCATGGCAATTATCATGATTATGTCTGAATTTCAACAACATAGGCATAAGCTTTTTTGTGTATTTTTTACATTATTAACACATATACATAACAAGGGATAAAGCATCATTAAGTAATTGTACTGACAGGTGTGGAAGGTAGAATAATGACTCCCCTACAATGCTTGTACCTTAAACCCTGGAACCTGTGAATACATTCTGTTACATGGCAAAGAATTGTGTTAACAGATGGAATTAAGGTGGCTCATTAGCTAACCTTGAGATGGAGAGAGCTGCCTGGATTATCCAGGTGGGCCCAATGTAATCATGAGCATCCTTATAAGTAAAGGAGGGCACAGGAAGTCGGAGGAGCTGCCTCTAGAAGCTAAAAAATGCGAGAAAATGGACTCTCTCCTAGAGCCCCCAGAAAGGAATGCAGCTCTGCTGATACCTTGATTTTAGCCCCGTGATGCTCATCTTGGACTTCTGACCTCCAGAACTGTAAGATAATAAATTTCTATTGTTTAAGTTCACTAAATTTGTGGTAATTTTGTATAAAAGCAATAGGATACTAATGTAGCAGGTATTACTCAACTGTGTAGCTTCAAAACTTTCTCCTGCTACGGAGAAGTAGAGCTGAAAAGTTATAAGCCTCGTGGAAGTTTTCATCACTAATGTTTATGTGAAAAATGTCTAGCAAGATGTTAAATGATGAGAAATTGTACATCATTAAAATTTTACTACATTATAGGTGTGATGCCCCAGACTTGCATTAAAAAAAAATGATGATTTAACAGTAATTTATTTTACCTAATAGTAAAGTAAATATTGACTTAATCTACATTTTGTTTTAAAATATATCACAAGGGGAACAATGTTTCACATCCTCATTGTTTATTTGAGCTCTTTAATGGTATCAAATTCACATGTTTATATTTCTTTATTTGGGGTGTGTGTTCTCAAGTTGTAAGAAATAGTTTCAGGGGTTTCTTTCATTTGCTTCGAGGTGTAATTTCCTTGCCCATCTTCTAATGATGGGAAAGGTGGCAATTTGGAAGGGGCAGGATATGTTAAACATATAGGTTCTATTTAGCATTCACTGCCACAGTAAATAATAGTGCAAATAATAAAGTGCTTAATAAACACTTGATTGCAGGATCCGACTTTAATTTTCTTAGGGGTAAATATAGGCAGGGTTTTATTTTTTTAATAGCATTAAATATTTGGTATAACTCACTGGTAAACTGGTGCAGGTGTTGCGGGGAGGAGTTTTAATAGAAAGCTTTCTGTTGAAATGTATGAGTGCAGGCAAGTGTACACCTCGTAAGAATCCAGCTTGGTGAATTGTCAGAAACTAAAAAACCAGAGCACAGCTCAAGATACAGAAACTAACACCCCAGAAACCCTCACCTGCTTCTCCTCCTCTGGGCTTTGCCCCCAATGAAATGTAATCACTTTCCTGCCTTCTGATACCATAGATTGATATTGCCTGTCTTGAACCTGTAGTAATGAAAGCATGCAGTAAAAACTATTTCATCTGGATTATTTTGCTTAATATTATTTTTTGTGAGATTTATCCAAGAAGTCGCTTGTAGTTGTAACTCACTCATTCATATTGCTGTATAGAATCTGCACTGCATGACTGTACCAAACTTCATTTATGTATCCCAATGTTGATGAACATTGAGTAGTCTTCAATTTTCAGCTTTTAAAAATCAAGTTGTTATAAATATTCTAATACAGAGCTTTGAGTGAGTACCTGGGCTCCCATTTCTGAAGTAGGTTCCTAGGATTGGAATCCCTAAATCATAGGGTAAGCATTTCTTTAGCTTTATTGCTTTCACATGGTTTTCCAAAGTGGTTTTACACGTTTACACACTTCCAGTACTGAGACCGGTTCCAGTTGTTCCCAATGCTGGTGTGGGCCTTTTAATGTCTGTTTTTCTCATTTTTATCATTCTGGTAGTTGTTCAGTGATATTGCATTGGGTTTTTAGCATTTATTTCTTTTGTAATGAAGCACACATTTAATAACTTCTCATATGTTTAAGTATGTGTAGTGATCAAATGAGCCTTTTGGCCATTTATAAATTTTTTTTCTTAATCATTTGTAGAATTCTGTTAAATATTCTAAGCCCTTTATTAATTATATATTAGAATTATCCTGTCTCAAACACTGGCTTTCCTTTTTCCTCTATTAATAGTTTTTTTTTGATAAATGCAAATTCTTAATTGTAATGTTTAATTTTTTTCCTTCAGGTTAGTGGGGTTTTTTCAATATAAATGTTATAATTAGATTCTTCTGTTTCCTTCTAAACAAATAGTTGTTTCACAGTCTCAGGATAATCTTCTTATGTTAAGGTTTTTACCTTTCCACATATCTGCAATGTACCTTGTGGCATGCATGTAGACATATTAAGACATAGACCTATTTGGGAAGGGGATGGTCATTATGCTACCCCAATGGATAATTATACATACATGTGAGTATAACACAAATGTTAAAATAATTACATATAATGTATAAGACATTTATATGGACATAAGTATCCTAAAGAATTACTAAATAAGTTAAAAGAGGTTCTCTTGGGGAACAGGACAGGAAAGAGAGCTATGATTTTGAGCTTTTATAGTAAAAGCCCTTTGGAAATATTTTCCTTTTATGCACAATAAAAATTTTAAGAATTAAATGGGCCCAAGGAACCAGTTTTTATCGTTGAAGTGCAGTCCAGTTAAAAATGTCATGAATTTTTATTCACTAAATTGCATACCATTGAGACACATAAAATAAAGCCTGATAAAAATATTAAGCAAACTTAAATACCCTTCTTAGTCTTTAGCTAATTAAGTACACACACACTGCCACACACAATACTTATATGTCACAGGTCAGAATTTTTTTGAAAAAGTAAAACACTAAAATCTCATAAAAGTTGCTTCAATTTACCATTAATTAGGCTACAAGTAAAAATTCAATTACATCTTAAGCATAGCAAATTAAAAATAGTACTGGTGACTTCAAATTAAGCACGATGGTTTGGATGTAACTTTTAATCCATATTCCTTCCAGCAAACAAAAAGAAAGGACTCTTACAAAAACTTAAGTTCATAACAAAAAAATAGAAAAGGTCAATCAAGCAACCAGAGATGTTAACACATTCTTGAGAGGACAAAAGTGAACAGAAGGACAGTAGTCTTTTATCAAAAAAAAAAAAAGATAGATGATACCAAAGTGCCTTACAGGACCAATGGCATAAAATAAGTTGTGCTGTTTTTTCCTGAAAAGATGGAGGGAGGGATGAATTTTGTTTCCTGAAAGGCAAAAGTGAGAGGTGAGACTAAAAAGGGAAGATTATTGGAGCGGGTGAACTCACACATCTTCTTCCATCCAGTAAGGACAAGATCTACCTCCCACACACCCATCAGGGAAATGCATGTTCCCTGTGTGAAATTAAACCAGAGTTTACTGCACACCAAGTCACAGGGCAACAGGGATAATGGCTGAGAGCATCCATACCGGAATCAGGGGGGCATATATTTTCTGTAAGGAGCCAAATAGTTAATACTTTAAGCTTTACAGTTCATGTCGTTTGTTGCAATGAGTTAATTGTGAAGTTGTAGCATGAAAGGAGTCACAGATGATATGTAAACGAATAGGTATTGCTGTGTTTTAATGAAGTTTTATAATAAAAGGCTAAATTTGGCCCACAGGCTGTAGTTTGCTGAGCTTTGCATCAAATTAAAGTCAATACATTTAAGAGTAATATCACTAGCACTCTTTCCCAATTTGGTAATCAAATGTATATTAACCAGACAGAGAAAAATGTATGCTATCCAAGTGAAGACCAGAAAATTCCTCTGAGGATACTAACTATCCATCGGACAAGAACTACTTAAAACTGCTGCTTGGGAGACCCCAAACTATTCCGTCTCCACCTGATCAATCTAAAGTGAAGTCCTACAATGAAAACATGCGTTTAGAGCATCTAGCAAGCTTTTTAATACCTCACTCTTAAGTATTGATGAAGAGAAAGAGCTCATTAGATATTTGAGAAATCTCTAACAGGGAAAATCAAAAGAAAACAAAAATAAGGAATTTGGAGGCAAAAAGATAATATAGTTTAAACTTTCTGCTCACTTAATTATCAAGAGATATTAATATTTATTTTCTCTGAGATAGATATGAAAAATAAAATTTATTAAGCAAGGAGATATACAATTGGACTCATTCGTCCTCTTAATCAACAAAGGTTGATTGACACCTACCATGCTGAAGACTCAGTTTAGGTATTTGAGATACAGCAATAAACAAAACATAAAAATCCCTGCCATCACAGAGTTGCTATTTTGATAATGGAAGATAGAAAATAAACACTATATTAAATGTGACAATAGACTGTAGTAAACGCTATGAAGAAAATACGGAGCATGATAAGTCAAATCGGTTCTTAGAGCTGCAGTCTTAAATAGCGTGGTTAGAGAAGCCCCATTGGTAAGGCAATGTTTGAACAATGGTTGAATTAGCTTTAGCCATTGAGGAGTGAGCCCTTTGGACATCTTGAAAGACCGATCTAGGCAGAGGGAGCACCCAGTACAACTTCTAGAGGCAAGGCTAGATTAAAAATATCCTCACAATAAGATAATTTTGCGATTTTTAATTTTGACATTTACACTGATGGTGCAAAGTGAAGTCAGAATTGTGCTGCCTTCCCAGAGGTGGGGAGAGGGGGAATTGGATGAAGGTGGCCAAAGGTACAAACCTCCAGTTATAAGATAAATAAGTACTAAGGATGTAATATACACCATGGTCAATATAATTAATACTGTTTTATGTTATATGAAAGTTGAGTCTCATCCGAGGGAAAAAATACTTTTTTTACTTTGTATTTTTTTGTATTTTATTTTGTATCTATATGAAGTGATGGATGTTAACTTAACTTCTTGTGGTAATCATTTCATGACATATGTAAGTTAAGTCATTATTCTGTACACTTTAAACTTATACAGTGCTGTATGTCAATTATATCTCAATAAAATGGGAAGAAAAAAACTTGGACAACCTCTAATGTACACTAACCTGAGCCAGTTTACTAGTCAGTCCTTCATTTTGGTTTTCAATAACATTTTTTGCTGACGATATGAGGATAGGTTGGGGTGATAAATATGAGCTCCCACAGGACCCAGCACTTCTCTTATATTCCCATTTAGCATACTGTATTTTTTTTAATGGGTCCATATCCGAATTTGACTGTAAATTCTATAAAGTCTGGTGGCATGTCTGCCTTGGTCATCACTGTATTCCCAGTATTTAACTACCATTGGGAATACATATTTTAGCATGGTATAGGGAATTTTAACCTGTTTTTTTGAAGTCTCACATTTCATTGATGTAGTGGTATTCATTGCCTCAGAAGGAAAGAAGGCAAGCTATGGAAAAAAAAAGTATCACTCAGCTCTGATTTATAAATGTATATATTTTAAATTATCATAAAACAGGAGGGTGAAATCCAATGTGCTTTTGATTCTCAAGAGCTAGGCAATTGGGTGAGAATATTTTGTTTTAAAATGGAATTCTAATGATCAGGATTCCTTTATCATAAGCTAAACCTGAGAAGCCTAAGAGTTAAGAGTTTATTACCGTGAACTACAGGATCAGGAATAATGTGCAATTAAATTAGAGCAGTTTGCCTGAAAGCAAGAATAAGACAAATCTCTGCTGGGATTAGAAGTCTGAAGGGGGTTAGTAAAATAGAATATAGTTTAGATTCTGGCATAGGTGCTGATCTCCTTTCCTCCAACCGCCATTAGGGCCCAAACCCTGGCATGGTAGTGGGGATGGCATCTCTTGAAGTCAACAGTTAGGTTTGGAATCTGAAAGAATAAGGGACTTCTGGGCTACTGATCGTCTGACTGCTGGTCATCTGGAACACTTGAAAAGGATACATAAATGCAGAAAGCCCTAGGCCAATGTAGCTGCAGTAGAGTAGAAATGGCAATGAGAGTCTGATATAGACCCCCTGCATTCCAAATCTCCCTCAGCTTACATTGGGCAGAGATAACATCCCCAAATTCCTAGGATCCAAGTCTCAGAACTATATACTAACCCAGCTGCCATAAAATTGTTGTGGGGATTATGGATTCCATGGCAGGAGCTATAAAGAGATCAAGAGCCAAGTTTGGGGCAAAGTCATCCAAAGGGATAATTGTGTTATTTCCAGAAGTGTCACCATGCTTTGCCTGTTCATACATTGGATAAAACACAAGCTGGTGGCTTTCATGATGAAGACAAAAGCCAGTTGTCTGTATCAAGTAGTAAAATCTAGACCATAGAGAGGCCAGTGAGGACAGAAGTACTCAAACCATAAGCATTCCTCAATTGGAACTATAAAGACGGTTATACTGGAGGTGGTGCAAACCAGCTCATTAGAGCCCATTGTGGCTACCTCTTTCCAACTCTGCATTCAGTGATGACTGGTTGGACATTCAAGACTGGCCATCGTGAGGGCATTTACACCATGAACTTGGAAACTTGACAGATCGGGGCTTTTCCCCACTTCCCTCTAGAGAGTCAGTTGTTAAACATTTACCAGCACACCACAGATGATATGTAAGCCTACTGTGCATTTAGATTAGCTTGGGAAGAAAGAAAATAAAGGGAGTAGATCATCAGACACTACCTTGAATTGAGAAAAATAGTTTTCCAGCCCTGCAAAATTAATACCTAAGAGCTCAATGAACTTCAACTATAAAGAAAAATAAGAACATTGATTTTATTTTTGTCAGAGTATAAAATTATGAAAACAATTTATCTGTTAGGTTAATATTGAGGATGCCATTATGTTATTAATTCATTCAACTATCAGAATTTCAGGCAAATATAATACCCTATTTCTATTCAATTTATTCATAGTTACCCAGGTCTTTCTTTTTCCCTACTGAGAAAGCTTTCTGCAGCGGAAATGCTTTTGTTTTAAATATGTGATTTAGCCATCCAGATGCTGAAATGCAGCTTTCCCCGTGGTTAATACATGGCTTATTTTCCATTGTACTGAAGTACTGTGCTTCCTAAGATATCAATGTTGTCAATGCCATCAGCAAGATTAAAAAAAAAGAAAAAAAACAATTTATAGATTGGTGCCAAAGTGGCTTACATATTGGTATAGATTACTAGCTTGTCATAGTGGTTTCTAGGAGAAAGCTACACAAAAGCAAAGGCCTTTACCAAAGGCCTTTGGTAAAGTCTGGAGTTTTTCTAGATGGTAACTTTGCCCTGGTATATGCTATGTGTGATTTTCCCTGGACTGTCAGAAAGCAAACTTGAATTAGTTTGAGAAACATACAGGGAGGGGACACCTTAGTTTTGAGCTGACCAGTCCCTTGGAAATGCTCTCTACCAATTCACCTGTCGGCTTGTTCAAAGCATAAAATTACTGGAAGTCTTTCCTGATTCATCAAGTCTAAGTATTGCCTTAAATTATGTTTTTAAAGGATAGCAATATTTCAATCAAAATATTTATATTTATAATTTGCATTCATTTTCAGTGATTATTTAATTAATAACCACCTATGCCCCACAGGCTGTAGGCTCAGTGAGTGTGGGAGCTTGTTAGCTTTCCCTATCTGTTGTTCAATGTCACTAGGACACTGTGTAGCTTATAGTGAATGCTAATATGTGTTTGTGAAATAAATAAATTATCAGAGAAGTTGTAACAATTTAATGTTTTTATATATTTCTAAACAAATCTTACAGATTCAAACCATTAGTAGGAGTATGTAATTCAACAGTGATTAATAAATAGAAATGAGAAACAAATATATGCAGAGAAGAGCTTGGCATCACTATTAATCAACAAATATTAATTCAAACCAGCCTTTAAATAAGTCAAATTAGATACTACTAAGTGGTAGTGAACTTTTAATAAGCAGGTACTCAAATTCCCAAATGAAAGGAATAGAACTTGATGTAAATTTTCTTGTAATTCATTAATACCAATAAAAATGCATACTTCTACCCAACAATTCAATTTTGTTGGTATTGTCCTCAGGAAATATATGCAAAGATGTATGAAAGCTGTTCATTAAAGCATTATTTATAATAGAAATAATTTAAACATTCAAAAATACAGGATTAATACAATAATTTATAGTTATGAAAAAAGTATTAAATGCCATTAAAGTGACGTAGGACATATCAATTGATTTAACTATCTGTTGACAATATATGAAATTGATGAGGGGAAGATTCAAATGTTTTACATATCACATTCCAGAAGGATATTCACAAAAGTATTATGCTAATCTTTGATGTTATGAATCTTCAGGCATTTCAATTTTTTTTCTCTTTTTGAGTTTCTATGTTTTAGATTGTTATCTACCTTGATAATGCATTACTTAAATAAATTATTGAGAGTATTAAAAGAAGTGGTGGTAAAGCACGAAATCATTTTCACAGGCCACTGAAATTGGCTTAAAGATAAATGTTTTAAAAGAGAATTAGTTTCGAATATCAAATAAGGGATTTGAAACTGAGAATTTTATGGATAGGAACGTAATACTTCTGCATCAGTTATCTCAACTTTAGTCTTCTGATGTATCAGAAATATTATCTTAGTGTATTCTTAAGAGACAGAGATAGTTGGTCAAATGCTAAGGTCAAAGTTTCAAGTAAATTTACTTATGCTATTTTTACTTTGGGTAATAGAAAGGACAGGATGGTTTTTCTCCCAGGTGGTAAGCAGCAGCAAATGACTTTTGCTTTCTACGGGTCTGTCTTTTTCTTTTTTTTAACTGTCAGGGCAGGAACACGTTAAGTTCACATAAATGGAGAGCACCCGCTGTGGAAAACATCTCTTTTGACTTAAAAAGGAGCATTAAAGTCTCTGTCACTTCAGTGAATCGACGATTAAAAGAGCAAATGTGAAGTATTTAGATATCCAGGTTATAAAAGTTACAAGTTAGAAAAGTTTAAGTTTTGCTGTTTTTTGTGGGGCAGTGGTTATTTCTGACCAGTCACATCTGTTCTGGTCAGGATAGTCAGTTCTCCTGGCTAGCCAGCAAACAAAATATGTCCATAAAGATTCTTCCTTCATTATGTCAGCTTCCAGGAAATGCTGATGGAAGAATGAAAGGCCATCCTTTCCCCTTTAAGAGCAAACTTCTAGGACTCCCCATTAGCACACTGCTAGATAGAATTTGGCTACCTCTTTTCATTGCACAATTCTCTAATTTCCACATTTAAGAAAATGCTTTAAAAATGCTGATGCAGGTTCTTTCTTCAATATTTTAATTCATGGTTGTCTGTCAAATGTTGTAAGCTCCAAAAAGTTTCATTCTATTAAACCATGTACAACAGCTAAGAGAAGATAGAAAAACATTTGGAATATAACTTTGGTTTTGATCATACAAATATGTCTAGAATAAAGTTTCCCAACTTGGAACCTTTGACATTTTAGATTGTCAAATGTTTTGTTGTAGGAAGTTATCCTGTGTATTGCAGGATGTTTTGCAGTATCCTGGCTACTGTAGTCTACCCACTAAATTGTTTGTTTACTAGGTTGCAGTAGCACCCCGTCTCCAGTTGTGACGATCAAAAATGTTTGTAAACATTGCTCAATGTCCCCTGAGAGGCAAAATATCCCCTGGTTGTAAACTATTGATCTAGAAAAATTAGATAATTTAATCCACAAAAATTAATTTACTGTGTGTTTTTTTAAAAAAAAATCATTCACAGTAAATTTGACTGTGTCATAACTAAAATGTTTTTGTTTGAAGATATCAGTTCATAATCAGGAATCACTCTATTAAATCTTCATGTAGATATCAGTTATGAAAGGTTGATTTTCTAACTAAATACATGGTAAAGGACAGGAAGAAATCTCATAGTTGTCAGTTTTAAACGAGTCACTCCATCACAGATCTCATTGTTTGTCCTTATGTGTGACATACTGCTGTGATGCTGTGATACAAAACCAGCCATACGTATATGTGCCAGGAAAAATGCTGCCCCAGTGCCTCGGGACAGGATTGAACCAAATCAGAGGACTCTATGTGCACTGTGTTCTCCAACGTACTTTAGTTTGCCCTCAACACAAATGACAAATCCAAATTTTACTTAACATGTGGAAAGAATCTTGCAGAATTAAGAATGAAAAGACTTAAATTTAACAATTATTAGAAGCATGCTAAGAGTTACATTTATGGTAATATAGGAAGAACATGGATTTCAGAGTAAGAAATCCTTGAGTTAAATCTTTCTGAACACTAGTTGTGTAATGTCAGGCAAGTTTTTTTGTTTTAGTTGTTATGTTTCCAGCTTTTTTTCATCAGTAAAATGGGCATAGTTTATAAGATTATTGTGAGAACCAGATTTTAAAAAGACAATTTTCTAGCATAATTAAGCATAATATATATTCAAAAAATGTTTGTCAAGTGATGGAGTAACATGATTAAAATGATTCTCAAGAACCTAGAAATTTATCAACTATATATATACTTTCTTTACCTTCTATTCTGAAAATTTGTTTCAGAAAGAAAAGCAGGGAGATAAAAAGAAGGAAAAATATTCAGTAATTTCCCATCCCCGCCCCCTTGGTTTAAGATGTTGGTAAGAACAGTACTTCAGTGCAGCCACTAGTTTATGTACCATGGAGCTTCAAATATCTTTCAGAAGAAAGCCACCTATATTCATGTCATGTTCAAAATATTAAATCAATTCCAAGTTGGCAAAGATAAAAATAAAACCTTCAGTATGCTTTAGTCAGGTACCTCCCAAACAGTGCATTGGATTTTTTTTTTAATCAGATCGGTTATTTAGATAGGAACCCCACAAAAATAGTTGCCTTTGGCCTGACACACCCTAGGGTTGGACCTGGTGGAGAAAGTGTGCAAAATTTATAAGACCTGGTCTCTGCTTACAGATAGCTTTGAATCAGGCTACACATATGTAATCTAAACTTTTGCAATTCATCTCCATCAGGAAGCCTTCTCTTCTTTTATTTTTTTATACTTATTACTTTACTTTTTGTTACTAAATAGAAAAGCATTTTTATGCAACTTCCAAGTATTCTTGCATGTGGTATACTATTTCTTTCTTCACTGGACTTCTTAAATTCTGTGCACGTAACACCCTCTGACTGCCAATAATGTTCGTATAAGAACTTTAATTTTCCCACTTACTTTGTATTGCAGCATGTATTTTAAGGTCTTCAGCATGTTATTGGGAACAGTTTGAATTATCTGGAAGGAAACGTTTTGTACTGGGCAGTCAGAGAGTGAGTTTGCCTTTAACATATCCTATAGAAGTAATAATTTATTATGATGTACACTCAGCTATAAGACTACAAAACTCAGCTAGTCTTAACAATTTGTGGATCAAACATTCCTAAAGTGCCTTTTAAATAACACCGTAGTAGAAACAAAAGTTATAAAAACCACAGGGCAGAACTTCCAAATGCTACCAGTTTCCCGAAAGGAAAAAAAAAACAAACAAGGAATTGCTACCTGGCATGATAAAAGCTACAATGCAGGTAAGCAGCTAGGGAATCTATGGAAGGACAGAAAAATGACTTTATCTTTAGGTAGGCTATCCTAATCAACTAAGAGAACTGTGTTTTCTGGGGTATAATATGTCAGTATTTATTAGTTCCTAAAACTTTTGAAAGGATTTGAGAGGGAAACAATAGAACGTCAACGAAAGTTCTCAAATTTGTACCTTAGAACCACTAGGAGATCTGAAACTCCTGATATCCTGGCCAAAACTCCATCCATTAAATTAGAATCACTGGAGCTGGAACCTAGGAAGCAGTTTAATCATCCTCAGATGATTTCAATGGACAGCCAAGTTTGAGAATCACTGATCTAAAAGAAGCAGAGGGAATCTGCATCCTGGTATCTGAAGAGAGTCAGCATTTTCACTGGCCACTGAATTTGATTACTAATTATGTGACTGAGACAAAACTAAGGTTAACGTTGACTTTTATTATAGTTTTTTACAAAATAAAGCCTGTGAATTTGCCAGGGGGAAAAAGTGCATTTTTTTCCCTTTACACTAAACTTTGCTAAATAGTAGTATATTTTATTTGTAAATATGGTTAAACAAAATTGGCCATATTATCCTTGTTTTTGGTTATTTCAGATGATGGTAGTGATGGTTTTCCAGTTAACCTGTTGTCCAATCCAGGTAATTGAGAATCTTTCCCAAGACTTTGGCTAAGGTTGTGGGAAATTTTTCTACAGCAAGGTTCCAATAGTCTTGACCAGTTGCTAAATTGTGGATTGAATCTTCCAGTGTTCACATCTGTTTCCTTATGAGAAGAGTTTATCTGAAAGTGAGGAAAGAAGAGGGGAAAAGCTGGTGGTGGGAGATTCTGGCTTTCATTGAGTGCCTGAACCCACTGTGCAGGACTTATTCTAAGGAACTTTCCAGTAATATAGAAAAAATCCCTTTTTTGCCTAAGGCCCAGTTGAGATGAATTTCTAACTCTTGCAGTTAAAAGCATGCCAATAATAGACATGAATATCTTAAAGTATTTAAAAGCATGATTCCTGTATTTTTCTGTAATTGATTAGGTTATAAGGTTAAATAAATTAATTAAAGGTAATCTAAGTGAGGGGAGATTGAAGTGAGGGAAAAAGCCAAGATAATTGTAATCCAGGTATTTTAATTTCTTATGCCACGGGAAATGAATAGACAAAGGGAAGTATTATCTTATTGATGTCATTTTTTATTAGGGGAGGATTATTTGTTTTGGGGTAGGATGACAGAAATGAGGCTAAAACCAGTAGTAATTACTGATAGTTCAGTGTTCCATATAGGATACTAAGGTATGGAAAAGAAGATAAGCAAGCACATTGTAGTACTAAGACTGATACAAGAGCAAAGATACTCTTAATACAATCAATATCAAATGAAAAGAAACTCTACAGCTATAGGTTATTATCCCCTTTTGACCAATATGAAAACATTATCATGTAATGCTGTTAGACCTATCTCAAGGAATGCTTTTATGAATACCAAAAATAAGGCTTGATGCACATAGTTGTCAAGAATGTCCTACAAGATGAATGAGATTATGTCCACAATTTCATAGGTAGAGGTATGACGATCTATTTCTGAAGAAAGTATCATGGTGTTTTTTAATATTTTTAAACTAAAATAACTTGGAGGAAGATGAACATGAGAATAAACTGAGAATTTCTGTTAAAAATAAATATGTGACTCTAATAAGTGCAGCTTCTCTTTATGCTGTCTCAAATCCTTTAACAAGAAGATTAGCTTAAATGTATTCTTAGGTTTATTTATTGTTTGGGGGCCAACGTATGATATACATTTTGTAATAAGAGAAAGTTATCTTTTGTGATGGATTATTCACAGACAGGATTCCTACAAGGTGAATTTACAATAAAAGAATTGACTTTTCTACAGTGAAAGAACAGAATTTTTCATTTATACATAATAACAAAGCTTTTTTTCTAATTTCATCCCCCTTATCACCAAGAAGGAGTCTGAGAATTTCAACTTCTTCCTCTTCATGTTATGTACCATTATATCGATACTTTTCACTCTTTCAGCCAGTGGAAGGACCACAGGCTTTAGTGTCCAGCAGATCTTGGCTTCAAAGTTAATTTGCCAATGACAGGACTTTTGACCTTGGGAGATTACATAAAGAGGCAGAACCTCAATTTCCTCATTTGTAAAATAGAGATAATAGCAAGTCTTAAATAAATGGCAACTATTTTAATTTGCTTAGGTTGAAACTTATGTGAAGTAGGTTGTCTCATAATTAGGCAATCAATTTATTAGGCTATCATATAGGTTAAACTGTCATTCTAGTTTAGCACTGTTATGTATAATAAAAACTTTTCTACTTTAACAAGTAAATCTATCCTCAATCCTTAACTCTTCTTCTTTTGGGTTCACATGTAGACAAGTCACCTGCAGACTGATTTTTGTTTATTCTCAAAATTAACGTGCCCAAAATTAGCTTATCAAATGGCCTTTCCATTTCTTCCCTCCTTCTGAAATATCCCATCTCTTACTATACCAGTAACTATTTTGTAACTTTCGCAGGTGAGATTATTGGCCAGTTTTTGTTCTTCCTTCCCCATATGTTATATCACCTGTCATCAATGTTGCTACAACTTCTTCCTCTAAAAAACATGCCTATAATTTTGTCTTCCTGTCACTTTCATTGTCATTTTAGTCCAGGTCTTCATCAGCTTATTTCCTTTCTCTTTATATCCATGATGAGATTTAATTAATGAAACAATGATATACATATAAAAATAAATTTGGAGGATATATATAATATGTTCTGAGAGTTGAAAGTCTAATTAGAAGCATAGTTTAAAATAGTAAGAGTTTCAAATCTGACTAGTCTTCTTTCACATTAATTTAAATCATCTTAAATTGATTTGGTTAGATCAATGAAAAAACTCTTTTTACCCTTTACTCAGTTTTTAAAAACTTTTATTTAAACCAGTCTATGCACTTGTTAATTGTTGAGCTATCTTCCCTGACGCTTTTATCTACTTTGTCTCATGCCTCACTATTCATATTTTCCTAGGATTGTGACTTTCACCGCTTTTTCTGTATTTTGTGTGCTCTTCAAATGTAGACAGGTCCAGGGTTTCCACCTAGACTTTTTAATCTTCCCACATACCCCTTTCTTTCTTTTCATATCTCATTTATACTATCTCCCAGGAAATATCTACTGCCCCCAGTACATCACCTATTATTTCTGTGTGTGAACCTTTGAGTGTGGCCTATTTCCTGGGTTCTAATCTCATTATCCTGCTGCACAGCACTAGGAAGTACTCACAGCATTTCCTGTTAGCCTTTTAACCTTTTCCTGTTAACTTTTTAACCTTTTCCTGTTAACCTTTTCTTTTGACAGATATTCAGAAATTCTAGATCCAGATGTAAAATTTTAAGGTACTCTCTAATAGTTAGAGTAAGAATTAATTGAGCATAGCCTTTAGTATATAACCACATTTGCATAGACAGGTGGACTTTTTAAAAAAAATTTTCCACTTGAAGCATTTTTGTTTGTCACAACACCTGGTAGGTAAAGCAAATATTTTGATTCCCATTTTATGAATGAGGAGGCTACGAACGAGCATCTTTAGGAAACTTGCCCAGTCTTTTGAATTTCATGATGATGTTTCCCACTATTTTATCCTGCTTTTCTTATCTTAAAATAAACTCTTCAAATTAACCAATAATGATTCTATTCTATTCTAGCTTTTGGTTCTCTATCATTGTTGACAATGCTATATTTTAACTTACCAAACTAAAACTACTGACCCTTATTTATAAGACTTATAAGAAAGTGCAGACATAATCATGACTTGCATAAGGATTACATTTTGTTTTAAACAGTTTTTTTTTTAGTTTTTTAGTTTTGTTTTTGTTTTTGTTTTTTTTGCGGTACGCAGGCCTCTCACTGTTGTGGCCTCTCCCATTGCGGAGCACAGGCTCCGGACGCGCAGGCTCAGTGGCCATGGCTCACGGGCCCAGCCGCTCCGCGGCATGTGGGGTCTTCCCGGACCAGGGCACGAACCCGTGTCCCCTGCATCGGCAGGCGGACTCTCAACCACTGCGCCACCAGGGAAGCCTTATTTTTTTTAGTTTTTTAAAGTCCTATAATGTAATGAGTTTAATCATCTGTAATCATTTCTATTTCCCTTATCTATTCCCCCACTGATTTATGTATTCTTTGAAGACAGGGACAAGATTTTGAAAATATTATTCTTCTTCCTCACTTCGTCTGTACAATACGATGTTGTTGACTGTGTTACCACTCCACCCTCGCCAAACTTCATGTCGGGACCCTAATCCCCAGTATGCATGTATTTGAAAATAGGTCCTATCAGAAGGTGACAAAAGTTAATTAAGGTCATGGGGTGAGCCCCTGATCTCATGGGACTGGTGCCCTTATAAGTAGAAGAGATACCAGGGCTCCCACTCCTCCATCTGGGACACAGTGACAAGGCAGATGACCCTCGGCAAACAAAGGAGAGTGCTCTCTCCACGAACCAAATCCATTAGTACCTTCATCCTGGATTTTCCAGCCTCCAGAACTACGAGAATATATATTTCTGTTTAAGCCATCCAGTCTTTGTATTTTGTTATGGCAGCCAAGCAGACTGAAACACTCAACAAATTGACAGTTTCCTTTTTCAATTGGAGAATTATTAATGTGGGGCAGGAAAGGGAGGAAAATACCATAGCCAACAAAATATTCTAGTTTTATGTTTTTAAAGTGTATATCAGAGTTGAACTCATAGTTTAAACTAAATGTTACCCTGAAGTTACATTTTCTAAAACTATCTTTGCCCACTGAATCAATGAAATGTATCTTAAATGTAAAGATTCTATATATAAGCATATGATTTAAATGTGGCATATTAGAAATATCTAATGAAAATATGAGTTGTTATAAGACTTGCACTTATGAAAGTGATGAGAAAAAAGAAAACATTTCTTTGAAATATATTTAAGGACTAATATGGATTCCAAGAGGATAAAACCATAGATAATATAGGTAATATATTATTGGCTACCTATGTTTTAAATATTTTAAAAGAAAATGGATCACAAAGAACTTGTGTATAGTAGGGTTCCAAGATCTATAAAATGGATAACAGAGTAGAGTGTGTTGGGGGCGAGGGGGACACAGAGAATTGCCTTTTTCCCCATCTAATCATGGTTAGATCAGAATACAAAACCATTACTTTAATCTTTACCTAAATCAAAGAATCTACAGTATCTGTTCTTTAACTTCAAATATATTAATTTTCATATCTTTCCTACATGGTCTTTAAAATGTGTTTATGAAGATTAATTATATATTTAAGAGAATTCATGATGTGTTTTCAAGTGAAAGAAACTTAAGAATAAAAATCAATATTGGTATATACCTCAAGGAAGCTGAATTTTAATAACACACCTTTTTGCTTAGTCCCTTTTTTGGGGTGTATATGAATCTTCTCTCCCAAATAAATGTTTCATAACATCTCAATTTGCTAGCTAATGAGCCCCTTTGATCTCATTTGGGAAACTGCAAATTCTCTGTCCTTTCCTATTTAGGACTTAAGGCAAAAATTAAGTCTCAAAATTGCTAATGCAAGAAGTATATTTGTAGGTCAAATGTTTTGTATGCAAATTATGAAAAGAGTCTTGGACTTAAAGAAAAATATTATATCAAAATATTCTGTTTTGACTTTTAGAGATTTCAGTTGTCTTTAATAGCATAGGCATTATTTTAAAAATTTAGAAAGCCCTTCTTACTGGAATTTCACTTACCTAAAACTTCACTTTTTAAATTTGATCCTTTTGGAAGATCAAAACAAAGATTACCACTTTACCAGCTAGTAATAAAATTTCTTAAATTAAATTGAATATGACTTAAAATGTTGCCATAGAGAATCAAAATTGAATGTTTATTTTTTAAATCTAATTTTTTTGTTTTAAACATCTTTATTGGAGTATAACTGCTTTACAGTGGTGTGTTAGTTTCTGCTTTATAACAAAGTGAATCAGCTATACATATACATATATCCCCATATCTCCTCCCTCTTGCATCTCCTTCCCATCATCCCTATCCCACCCCTCTAGGTGGTCACAAAGCACTGAGCTGATCTCCCTGTGCTATGTGGCTGCTTCCCACTAGCTATCTATTTTACAGCTGGTAGTATATATAAATCCATGCCACTCACTCACTTCATCCCTGATCTGACTCTTTATATGAGGAAGGTTTTGTTTAAAGTTTTTTTAACAATTTTTCCCTGATATAGCGGGTTGAATGGTGCGCCCCCTCTGGAAATTGTGAATGTGACCTTAATTGGAAAGAGAGCCTTTGCATATGTAATAAAGAATCTCTGGGGACTTCCCTGGTGGCACAGTTGTTAAGAATCTGCCTGCCAATGCAGGGGACACAGGTTTGAGCCCTGTTCCTGGAAGATCCCACATGCTGTGGAGCAACTAAGCTGGTGTGTTACAACTACTGAGCCTGTGCTCTAGAGCCCGTGAGCCACAACTACTGAGCCTGTGTGCCACAACTACTAAAGCCCGTGCTCCACAACAAGAGAAGCCACCACAATGAGAAGCCCATGCATCACAACGAAAAGTAGCCCCCACTTGCTGCAACTAGAGGAAGCCCGCATGCAGCAATGAAGACCCAGCGCAGCCAACAATAAATTAATTTTTAAAAAAAATCTCTGGATGATATCATAGTGGATTATCAGGGTGGGCCCTAAATCAAATGACAAATGCCCTTATAAGAGACACAGAGTAGAGACTCAAAGAGAAGGCCACATGAAGGGGAAAGACATTGAAGTAATACAGCCACCAGCCAAGGAATGCCTAGAGCTACCAGAAGTTGGAAGAAGTAAAGGATTCTTCCTTAGATCCTTTAGAGTGAACATGGTCATGCCAAACCTTGATTTTTGAACTTCTGACCTCCAAAACAGAGTGAGAATAAATAGCTGTTTTTTGAAGCCATCATGTTTGTGGTAATTTTTACAGAAGGCCTGGGAAACATATATACTTGGTGAGTTCCCAGTTTTGATAGTTCTCTTCTTTATATTACTGGTCTAAAACAAAGTTAGAAAATGTTATAATGATGCTTGCAAGTCCTATTGAATCTCCATTTCAAATCTATTCTTTTGATTAGAATCCTGTTCAAAGGGCAGAAAAAGTAAGTCGAGTTATGTGATTATAGATCCCTAGACATTTGCAAGCAAAAAACCTTGCAAATAACAATGCAATCACTTAATATTGTAGAGAAAATTAACTTGAGAAACCCAATGACCTGCTACAGCTCACAAACCTACACTAAACGCCAGCTTTTGTATGAACCCATTTGCAATGTAAGCAAATGTCCCTACTACTCACAGCTGATGTTACAGATTACTGCTTTTAGTATTCTAGGGCTGCCATAACAAAACAGCACAGACTGAGTAGCTTAAACAACAGACATTTATTTTCTCGCAGTTTTGGAGCCTGGAAGTCCATGATCATGCTGAGAGTTCTCGTTTGTCAATAGTCGCTTTCTCACTATGATCTCACCTGAACTCTCCTGTGTTTGCATGGAAAAAGGGGCTGTGCTCTGGCCTCCTTTTTTTCTTTTCATTTTTTTTTTTTTTTTTTGTTTGGCTGTGCCATTTGGCCACATGCCCCCGCAGTGGAAGCCTGGAGTCCTAACCGCTGGACAGCCAGGGAATTCCCTGGTCTCCCTTCTTATAAGGACACTAATCCTACTGGATTAGGGCCCCACCTTTATGACCTAGTTTAATCTTAATTAACTCCTTGTAGACCCTATCTCCAAATATAGGTCTTACAGGGTCACACTGGGGGGTTAGTGTTGCAAAATATGAATTTGGGGGAAACAATTCAGTTAATAATACCCCTTTTACTGTGCTTGGGTAAAAGCACATCATAGTGCTTCATTAATTTTGAAAGTGGGAGAACTGAAACAATTAATTGGATATAAGTTCTGGCTCTTTATCAAAACCTTTTAGATGGACCTGACTTGAAATCTAAGTCATGCCCAAAGAAGACCTAATTATCTTTATTCATAGGAATCATTTTTAAAGTAGTTATCAAAAACAAAGGCAAACTCCAAAACTTTTCAGTTGTGACTATAATTTTCAGTCAAAATAATAAACTGTTGTTCTGTATAATTGCATTTATAAGACATGCATATAGGAATTCCATAGTAGATATGAAAGGAAGAGAAGCTAAAGGGGACGGGAAAAATACGAACATTTTTAGCTCATTTAAGAGCTAGTTCCTCTTGATGTTTTTTACTGCTGTACTCACCCTAATTTTTTTTCTTTTGTCACCATGAATTGTGCTCAGTCTTCTGAAAACTCTGCCTGATTGAGGATTTTTATATAGGCAGGGAAGGTCAGTTATGGATATTTTCACCCTTTTTGCCAGAAAGAACAGAAAAGAATCTTCAAAATTTATAATAAACAGAGAGACCTTTGGGGATCAAAACAGTCTCTTAGATTCAGTGACAGGTGTCTTTCCCAATCTTAGCTTCACAACTTCCACAGTCACATCAGCTACTTACTCTGAGCAGGGAGTCACTGTTCCTGCTGTCAGAGTGTCTAGGAAAAAAGAAAAATGGCATAGCTCCTACAGGCATATACTGTACCTGCCAATTTAACAAAATGAAAATGAGGATGATATGTAGTGTCCACAGGGTATTAAGTTATTTTTTTTCTCTCTCTACTCCTTTCTCTATTTTTTGTCTGAATACCTTATATTCCCTTTTCTCCCTCAATATATTTTCTCTGAGCCCTTGTCCTCTCTTGTCACTCAGATAGGTGTATCAGAATCAGAACTGGAGAGTCCCAAATCAACACCTTTAGTATTTCAGCAGACAAGGAAGTACTGATAATAACTTCAGTAAAGTGCCCTGTTCCTTACTGCATGAAATTCGAACAAACATCAGTCCATGAGATGAGCTGCTTCAATTTGTTGTAATGTGAAATAGAAGATGGTCAGGCCATCTTAGGTAGAATGAAAGCAAGAGGAATTGTACTTCTTCTGAACTCACTGAAATTTATTGTTTAATCACTTTACTCGAAGGAGTATACACAAGGTGTTTGCAGTTTCATTTGAACAAAAGGCTTACTGACCTGAAGTTTGAAAATCCAGACTTGGTTTGAGTGCCCATGAGCTCAGTGAAATATATAAGCCTATCTTATAAAGATGTAATTACTTGTGTTTTTTAGGTAATATCTTAAATACACATATCTAAAATAAGGTATTTTGTATAAGGTATAGAAGTTACACATTTTTAAATGATGGGAAATTAAAAAAAACATTTGTAGTCATACTAATAAAACAAGTTAACTAATGAGTTAAAAAAATTTTATTGGATTTTCTTCCAAATATAAGTATTCATTCTGAAAAGCAAAATAATACATGCACGGAAAGGAATTGTCTTACCTGTTCTAAGCACACCTAATGAAGTTGCCTTAAAAACATACATAAGAATATGACCTTAAAGTCCATCTATGGGAATGGTGGAATTAATTATATATGCACAGTATTTCTCAGATGTTTAAAAATAATGGATCAGCTTTTAGACTTTGAAAAAAAAACTCTACTGCACTATTCTTAGGATATACTTGATAAGTAATCATACATTCTTTGTCTAGGTAATATAGTCTCTGGTAGGTAATTTAATATATTTTAGGTTGTCAATCAAAATAATGAATCATTAACAAATTATGCTCTTGAGTTATATATTATAAATGTGATTACTAACAACAATATACACTATTATGTGTGTTACAACTGCATGGGAAAAAAAATGAGAAAAAATCTCCCTTTGTAGACAGCTCATTCCATCTTCAAATATAGAGATAGGCCTTCCCGAAAAACAGAAAAGTTCATTTCTTCTTTGATCAAGACATAAGATTCTCAAAGGAGTATGTGCATATGTGTGTGAGAGAGAGAGATTCAATGACTTAAATGTTTTGTTTCTTCCATAAGCTCACTAATTAAACTTAGTATTTGCATTGCTCTTAATTGTTAAGAAGTAATCAACATATATTTTGCTTTGGAAGGATCCCACCTATTTATCGAAACAAGACAGATTTGGTCATTGTTAATGTATTCAACCAATGCTTACTTTCATCATTTAATATGTAAGTTATGCTAAATGTTGCTGTGATATATATATATATATAGCAGAACCTCTGATGACCCTCTCCTAAAAATGGCAAATTGGTAGAGGACAATATGATATGGGATAATTACAAATTATGGTTGCATGTAATGTGTACTGTATGAGTAATAGTATGTAGAAGCACATAGAGTTATTGAGCATTATTAGTCAATGTGCTGAATGGGAAAATATAGGTCAAACCTTCTCTCTCCACATGCATATACTTAACATACCTACAAGTATTTAGTTATTAGTACATAGTATAGTTATATATATATATACAGAATTCTGTTGTTCTCCTTATGACCATATTCACTCCAGGACCTATTTCTTGGCAACTTATAATAGTGTCTTTCCTTACTTTTTTGCTCAAACCAAGGGCAAATACCTTTTGCTGTTGCAGCATACCAGCTTGGTCAGTCATATACCATGGGTTCCCTGCTGGCCACCACTCTAGTGCTTCACTGGAAATTGCATTTTCATGTACCAAAGCTTTTTCTCTTCCCTACCTCCATTCCCGTTTACCATGTAACAACTGTCGGCATATCCCATTGTGATCCATGTTCCTCTTAGTGCTCTGAACACAGATTCAGAGTTGATGTTCTGGCTAAAGTCCAGGACCTCATTACAGGTAAACATGTCTGGCAACTTAAAGCTAATTTTTACTTCATGTGAGGCTGATAAAAACTGTTCAAGAGTTTACAGTGTGGTGACTTTAGTCAACTGTCTTTGATTCAAATGAACCAGAAAAGGGATCAATGGTCCAGCCAAGGAATGGAGTAAATGTGTCTTATCATTAAATATCTGGCATCTGGAAGCAGGGTTATTTATTAGCTGTGTGACTCTGGATTAGTTATTTAACACGTTTGTGCCTCAATACCTTTTATTTATATCTATGGTTTTCAACCCTCATGACCTATGGTACATTTAGCAATATCTGGAATTATTTTATTTGTGGGTGCTACTGTCATCTGCTGGTACAGGTCAGCTATGATGCTTGACCATCCTACAATGAGGAAGACAGCCCTGCACAACAAAGAATTATCCAACCCAAAAATGTCAATTAGAGCCAAGGTTCAGAAACCCTGATTTATATAATGACCACTAGAACATCTTGTCTATATAGGGCCCTATAAAATGACAGGCAAGTCTTCACATATTTCTGCAAAGGTCTATACATTCTCTCTGCACAGTTCCCCTCCTCCCCTGAGTCTTATTTCTTTCTCTCCAAACTCATTCTGATCCACTCCCACTGGGCCTGGGGTGCCAGGAATGCTCCTGCCTTAGGATGCTTACTCCTGATGCTCTTTCTTCTAGAAGAAATATTCCCTCCAGATATCTGAATAACTAACTCTTTTCTTTTCCTTCAAATTAGTGTTCATATGTGAGCTTCCCCATGGGGGCCTGCCTTGATCACCCTGCTTAAAATTACACCCACCAATCCCCAAGGATAATATATACACATATATTCCTGATATACTCCTGTTTCTTTTATTGTCCAATATCACTTAACCCCTTATACAATATATATATCTTCATTGGTTATTGATTGTTTGAATGTAAGCCTCAAGGAGGCAGTGACATGTCTTTTCCCCCCATTGTGTCCCAAGAACATGATATGTGCACAGTAGATTTTTAATACATCTTAGTTGAATGTGACTGACTCCATTAAACACAAATATATTTAATAATTAAATGATTTTAATTTTGAGTGCTTTACATATCAGTCATCTAGTAAGCAAAAAACCCAATATATGTTATGATTACCTATTACACAAAATAACAATGTTCAACTTACTACATTATTGTAGGTACAAAAGGAAAGAAAGCTATTGGCACCACTGAAATGAAGAAAGATTTAGAGATTATATCTCTTTAAGTGTATGTGAGGTTAAACATGAAAATTATCTGATATGTTCTTTTGCTTCTCAAATCAGACAGGACATCTCCATCTTTAGTTTGGAAATGCCTTCTAGATTAGCACTGGCTTTCTTTCTCCTCAATTTCCCTTCAATACTACATCCTGTACTCTAATGGTATCTTACCAAGAATCTTAGTTTTGCAAACCAACATTCTAACAGTTTACCTAATTTTTATGTCATTGTACCTGGGTTCTGATAACCATTTATTATTTTGGGTAAGAGCTGTAGTGATAGGGAAAATTCTTTACCTTGCTATGCAAAATCCATAATTCCACACATCAGTAACTGGGAATTGACATAGAAAATTATATACTTTCCAGTTTGTACATTAAAATTTGCATAAAAGATTGAACAATTGAACTCTCCTGGTTAATTATAATAAATGTTTACTAACCATCCCAAACAAGTAGGTTTCTTACTCTGACTCTCAACAATTAGGAATCTCTGGAAAATGTAGTATTTATTTATTAGAAACTTTAGCAGCATCAACTCACTAATTATTTTAATGGAACCTTATTCACTTCCAAGCTGTAAAACATTGCCAGAGAAAGCCATATGAAATGAGGTACCTTGTTTTGATATCGTTTATTCATGTAACAAGTATTCTTAATCCAGATTTACCACTGAGTGTTGGCATGAACAAATTTCATCTCATAATTCATCTCATAATGTACTAGAAATTAAATTTCCTAATGACTCTACAAAAGGCAAATGATTAGCAAAATAAGGTAACTTCCTTACGAACATTTCATTTTGCACCAAATCCCATAAAAGAATCTATATGATCTCAGATTATTATCTCAGACTATTTGCCTAATTCTTTAGTCTAACTCTATTCCCTTGTTATCTAGACAAAATGGATAATTTTACTTGTGACATTCTCTACTAATTGATTGCTTCCCCCTTGCCCTTTTCAGTATTTGAAAGTGTAGCCATGGGAGGAAAAAAGAAGCAAACCTTATTTGTACACACAATCGGTGTGTATTTTTTTTATTACAAACCCTTGTGCTTTACAAACTAACATTACCAACACCTTAAAACTATTGATTTAAAAATGTCAAGGAATCAAGAAATACCTGCCATGCATACTTGAAATGCTGAAGCCATGAAGGCTTCCAAAGTTATACTTATCTAAATCAGCAGTCCCTTCCATAATTCAGATCTAATTTGAATTGTTATGAAGCAGCCCTAATTGCACCACCTTCTGTATCCAACTAGTGAGTGACTCTTGCTTTCATTACCCACCTCTAGCTGCTGAGAGTAAATTACGTACTCAACCTAGGGTGATTTGCTCTATTAAGGCACAATGGTGACATACTGATTAAATTTAAACTGTCAGATTATATTTCATTTATTTCACTTTCTGGGGAGTATAGCCAGTAATCTTTTCCTCTCATACTTCCATGGAAACTTCTGTCTTTAGAAACTAGAAACAACTATGCTAAATATGAATTTCAAGCTATTAAAATAGAATTTAAATAGAAGAATGTAATTTTTCTAAAAAGGACTCACTGTCATAAAAGCCTAAATGTTGGTTAAAAATTCATAGGGCTACAGGAATTGAGTGCATGCCCCTATGTTTGTGGAAGTGGGTATATATTTAAATGTCAACATTTTATCTTATTCAGCAGCTCTCAAGCTTTTTAATCTTCTCTGAGATTCTTTTATGTCACCTTACCCCTGGCTGCCTGAATAGCAAGGATAAGAATTCTCTAAATTTGTTATCTTTTTGTGGAACACCCCCATCTTTAAAAGTTAAAGGATAAAGTGGAATGTGAAAAATCCTGAGATGTTAAGAAGTCTAGTATAGTCCAGGATGCAGATTTATCAATATTTTTTTCTAATCTCTAAAAGTAAATTTCAATTGCACTCTTCATAGTTTCATTATGACCTCTCATGGTGACCCAATAGTATTTTGGAAAGGAAAATGATTTAGTAAACTTAAGGAATTAAAACACTTTAAAAATTATTACAATGTAATACTTCTTCCAGGTTCTTTGTATAGGAGAAAATATCATTTTTCTAGGCTGTTTTAAATGTAAATCATTATTTGGAAAAGTATTCTTTAATTACATACAAAGATGAAATATTGAACAGAGTGATTTCTCCAAAAGATTTCTTCCGTATTAAGGGCAAATTGTGAAGGCTTATAGCGTTGTGTGTGCCTTAGAAAGGAGGTGACAAACCTAAACATTTTGGCAGAGGACGGTAATTGTGATTGTCAATGTGAGTTAGAAATAATAAAATAAAACAGGTTTCCTAATGAAATTTAGACACCAGAAATGTAAAATTTTGTCTGTTGAGATTTTTTAGTAACAAGTTTTAGCTACAGTTTTTGGCCAACGTACTTCCCATTAATCTAAAAAGGCTTAGAGTGTGTTTTAAGAGAAGTATTTCCTCTACCATGTATTTAAAATATTTCTATCCCTTGTTTCATCTTTCCACTTACATGTCATGTCAAGTACTAAGTGTTGAACATATTCCCTTTATAATACATCTAAGCCTACAGTTCATTTCTAAAGTATTAACAGTTAACCACGATTTTGATTTCTGGAAGTCCCATACCATAACTCTGAATGTGGGAGATTTTAGCAAGATATTTTGGCATTCACACTCTAAAATTTTAATGCCAAATTTAACACTAAATATAATATTTATTTTTTTCTCATTTATTCTTATTTGTATTTCTTCCTTGACTCTTTTCCTTCTCACATTTCTATTGTTTAGGTTTCATGGAAACATAACCTCTGTGGTCTTAATATATCTTTTTATTAAGTACTAATAGTAATGACAGCAAAGAAGTGAACACTATAAAATAAAATGACTTAGAAAAAACAAGACATGTATTGCTAGCTACTGCTCTGTGACTGTGGTTTTCAAAGCAATCTCTTGTCTTTTGCCAATGTTAAGACAGCCATTAGTTAGTGATATAATTTAAAAAAACTTATGAAGGTCCAAATGGAAACCTATATTTGATTATTTTCCAAAGTTTTGTATTGATCCTTATATCAAGGGAAGTTTCTTGTTGATATATCAATGTAGCACTCTATTTTTTATATGCATCTTAAGTTACTATGAAATAAAATGAAAGACCTTACTCCATGCGGTCAATCACATTATTTTAATGGTGCTTTATTCCCTGGGTAACTATTCAAAAGCAACAGCTTTACTGTAAGATTGTTCAACTTGATATTTAAACTCGATATGTAGCTTATCAGGTTACCACATGACATTCATGTTTTACTGCGGAAATGTGAGTGTTTAATAAGAAAAAATAAGAATGGGAACCGTAGAAATAACAACTTTAAAACACCAGGGAGACAAAAAATCTTTGGGTCCCAAAGGACAGTGGGTAACTCATCACAGGTAGAAAATAGAAGCTTAAGTGGACAGAAGCATGGTTCCTAGATTGCCTTCATCTTACACTTTAAACAGGCTAGTAACTCTCATGTATAATATGTTGCTTATGAGGGTAAAGTTTGTAGCCAGTTAGTCCTGTGTTTAAATTTCATTTCCACAGTGTATTCATGTGGCTTTGGAAAAGTTATTTAATATCCCTGGAGCAGTATCCTCTTTTGTAAAATGAGGATATTAATACCAATTTCATAGAATTATTGAAAGGATGAAATGAGCAGAATTTACTGTGTGAATTGTTAAGAACATGGGTAATGCTAGAGTTAGAGTGACTTTGAACTCTGATTTTTCTGGCTTCATCAGTAATAAACTATATTCTTGGAGCAAGTTATTTAACCTCTTTGAGCCCCATATATATCATATAAGTGCTAATATTTCCTTTGCATTTGATTTTTACAATCCTTCTACTATAGAGTGAAGGTGTCCCTCAATTCATATGTTGAAATCTATTCTCTCAATGTGATGATATTTGGAGGTGGGACCTTTAGGAGGTAACTAATGTTCTTATAAAAGAGACCCAAAAGAGTTCCCTTGCCCGTTTCACCATGTAAGGAAACAGGGAGAAGACAGCCATATAAAAACCAGAAACAGATCCTCACCAGACACTGAATTTGCCAGTATCTTGATCTTGGACTTCCCAGCCTTGAACTATGAGAAATAAATTTCTGTTCTTGAAAAGCCACCCAGTGTATGGCATTCTGTTATAGCAGCCTGAACAAACTAAGGCACTTTTATAAAGATTAAACAAGATGGTTATATTAATTTTCAATTGATAATGCATCAACACATACTTAGTGGCTTAAAACAATATCCGCTCATTATCTCAGAGTCTGGGGGTCAGGAGTTTGGGCATGGCTACCTGGGCCCTCCACTCAGAGTCTCATAAGGCTACAATGTAGGTGTTACCCAACCTATTTCTTTCTGAAATTTGTGGTCCTCTTCAAAGCTCATGTAGTTGTTGGCAGAATTCATCTTCTTATGGTTATAGGACTGGCATCTGTTTTTTTTCTAGCTCTTAGTTTGGAGATACTCACACAGGCCCTTTCATAATATAGCAGCTTACTTCTTCAAGGTCAGCAAGATAATTTCTCTTCAGAAATGGCCCTGCCCATCTTTTAAGAGTTTTCACCTAATTAAGTAGGCCAACTCACAAAAATTTCCCTTTCTACTCCAAAAGATTTTGATCCTCAATTATAGCTGCAAAATTCCTTCATCTTTGCCTTATACTGTAACTTAATCATGGTAGTGATATCCCATCATATTCATACATCCCAACCAAACTCAAGTGAATGATTATGTAAAGCAAGATAGGAAATCTTGGGGACAGTATTAGAATTTTGCCTACTGTTTTTATGAAGAAAAAGTAATTAGCACAGAATCTGACAAGTAGTGACTATGTAATATGTTAGCTAGTATCATGTAAAGTACTTAGCATAGTACTTAGCCCAAGGTAAGGACTCTCTAAAGAAAACTATTACAATCATGACTATTTAAATTTCTCAGTGACTTGATAAAATGTATTTTCCTTGTTAACATATTCAGTCCCAATAACAGTTGCATTGTAATCAATCAGAGTTTAATACCTTCCTTGATGAATTGGGAATTCTGAACTTTTAGTACAGAATTTTAGTCTCAAAAGAAAAATCATATATTGGCTACTTGTATCTTGATGTTTATTATTTCACCTGGACAAATAAAAAAAATAAGTCATTTTATGGAGAGAAGCTCATGAACATCGGAATAATTCAGTATTATATTTATCTGGTATTGGAAATGTTATGTGCCAGTTCAGTTAACTTTTCAACTCTGTACTGAATGTCATATCCAGTGTCTCTGTTCCTTTGGTACTTGGTTAATCTAAAAAGTCAATATAAATTTTGATTTTCAAAATTAAATTTCTGCTAAGTGGTGAAAATATTAATTTATAAAGACTACCCTGACTGACTTGTATTCAAATCATCAAAAGCCCACTTCACACTGTGATATATTAAGCGGCAATCAATTGTTGAAGAAATGGTCTCTGATTCTCCTTAGCGAAACACCATCTCTTTTTAATTTCTTACAAATTGTGCCATATATTTCAAACATTCTTTGAGCATAGTAATTTCTAGTTATGTAAAAAAGATATTCTATGTTTATTTTCTTAGCACTATGTTGATTATTTTTCTGTTTATAATTTTCTGATGACTATATTAGAGAAGATCTTTTGATTCCCAGAAAAAATTTACAGCAGCATTGAGTTTAAATAGCAGCCCCACTTAAAGTCATTTTCTAAAATTATAGCTCTAATATGAGCTAAAGTTCATTAATATCTAGATGTGTTAAAACTAAAAGCAGAGTTAGGGTCCTACACTTTATAATGTTGAGCACCTCTTATATACCTGTTGGTCATTTATATGTCTTCTTTGGAAAAATGTCTATTCAGATCATCTGCCCATCTTTTAATTGGATGGTTTGTTTTTCTTCTATTGAGTTGTGTGAGTTATTTAACTATATTGGATATTAACCCCTTATCAGATATGATTTGAAAATATCTCTTTACTTTCAGTAGGTGACCTTTTCATTTTATTGATGATTTCTTTGCTGTGCAGAGCTTTTCAACTTGATGTAGTTCCAATTGTTTATTTTTACTTTTGTTGCCTTTGCTTTTGCTGTCAAATCTAAAAATTGATCATCATCAATGAGTTCACAGGGATTACTGCCTGTATTTCTACTAGGAGTTTTATGGTTTCAGGTCTTAAATGTAAGTCTTTAATCCATTTTGAGTAGATTTTTGTGTATGGTGAAAAATAGGGGTTCAGTTTCATTTTTTGCATGTAGCTGTACAGTTTTACAACAACATTTATTGAAGAGACTGTCCTTTCCCCAGTGTATATTCTTGACCCCTTGACTATAAATTAAGTGACCATATACACATAGGTTTATTTCTGGGCTCTGTATTCTGTTCAATTGATCTATGTCAGTTTTTATGCCAATGCCATACTCTTTTGATAACAATATTTTTGTAATATAGCTTGATATCAGGAAGTATGATGTGTCGGATTTGTTCTTTATCAAGATTTCCCTATTTGGGGTCTTTGTGGTTCCATGCTTATGTCTATTTCTGTGAAAAATGGCATTGAAATTTTTATAGGGATTATATTGAATCTGTAGATTGCTTTGGGTAGTGTGAACATTTCAACAATATTCTTCTAATATTACATGAACATGGAATAGCTTTCATTTATTTGTATACTTTTCAGTTTCTTTCATCATTATCATAGTTTTCTGTGTACAGATCTTTAATCTCCTCAGTTAAATTTATTTCTAAGTATTCTTTCTTGATGAAATTATATGTGGCATTATTTCCTAAATTTCCTTCTGATAGTTTGTTTATAGTGTATGAAAATGCAACTGATTTTTTTTCACATCTTTATTGGAGTACATATGCTTTACAATGTTGTATTAGTTTCTGCTGTACAACAAAGTGAATCAGCTATATGTATACATATATCCCCATATCCCCTCCCTCTTGAGCCTCCTTCCCACCGTCCCGATCCCATCCCTCTGGGTCATCACAAAGTACTGAGGTGATCTCCCTGTGCTATGGAGCAGCTTCCCACTAGCCATCCATTTTACATTTGGTAGTGTATATACGTCAGTGCTACTTTCTCACTTAATCCCAGCTTCCCCTTCCCCCTTTGCCCTCAAGTCTGTTCTCTATGTCTGCATCTTTATTCCTACCCTGCCACTCGGTTCATCAGTACGGCTTTTAAAAATTCCATATATATGCGTTAACATATGGTATTGGTTTTTCTCTTTCTGACTTACTTCACTTTGTATGACAGATTCTAGGTCCATCCACCTCACTACAAATAACAATTTCGTTTTTTTTTATGGCTGAGTAATATTCCATTGTATATGTGTGCCTCATCTTCATTATCCAGTCATCTGTATATAGACATTTAGGTAGCTTCCATGTCCTGGCTATTGTAAATAGTGCTACAATGAACATTGTGGTAAATGTATCTTTTTGAATTATGGTCTTCTCAGAGTATATGTCCAGTAGTGCGATTGCTGGGTCATATGGTAGTTCTATTTTTAGTTTTGTAAGGAAACTCCATACTGATCTCCATAGTGGCTGTATCAACTTACACACCCACCAACAGTGCAGGAGGATTCAGCTTTCTCCACACCCTCTCCAGCATTTATCATTTGTAGATATTTTTGATGATGTCTATTCTGACCGGTGTAAGGTGATACCTCATTGTGGTTTTGATTTACATTTCTACAAGGATTAGTGATGCTGAACATCTTTTCATGCATTTATTGGCCATCTGTATGTCTTTGGAGAAATGTCCATTTAGGTGTTCTGCCCATATTTGGACTGGGTTGTTTTTTTCTTTGATATTGAGCTACATGTGCTGCTTGTATATTTTGGAGATAAATCCTTTGCCAGTTGCTTCATTTGCAAATATTTTCTCACATTCTGAGGGTTGTCTTTTGGTCTTGTTTATGGTTTCCTTTGCTGTGAAAAGCTTTTAAATTTCATTAGGTCTCATTTGTTTATTTTTGTTTATATTTCCCTTACTCCAGGAGGTGGGTCAAAAAGGATCTTGCTGTGATTTATGTCAAAGAGTGTTCTGCCTAAGTTTTCCTCTAAGAGTTTTATAGTGTCTGGCCTTACATATAGGTCTTTAATCCATTTAGAGTTTATTTTTGTGTATGGTGTTAGGGTGTGTTCTAATTTCAACCTTTTACATGTAGCTGTCCATTTTCTCAGCACCACTTATTGAAGAGGCTGTCTTTTCTCCATCGTATATTCTTGCCTCCTTTGTCAAAGATAAGGTAACCATATGTGTTTGGATTTATCTCTGGGCTTTCTGTCCTGTTCCATTGATCTATGTTTCTGTTTTTGTGCCAGTACCATACTGTCTTGATTACTGTAGCTTTGTAGTATAGTCTGAAGTCAGGGAGTCTGATTCCTCCAGCTCCATTTTTCTTTCTCAAGATTGCTTTGGCTATTTGGGGGTATTTTTCATTTCCATACAAATTGTAAAATTTCTTGTTCTAGTTCTGTGAAAAATGCCATTGGTAATTTGATAGGGATTGTGTTGAACCTATTGATAGCTTTGGGTAGTATAGTCATTTTCACAATATTGATTCTTCCAATCCAGGAGCATGGTATATCTCTCCATCTGTTTATGTTATCTTTGATTTCTTTCATCAGTGTTTTATAGTTTCTGAGTACAGGTCTTTTGCCTCCTTAGGTAGGTTTATTCCTAAGTATTTTATTCTTTTTGTTGTGATGGTAAGTGAGATTGTTTCCTTGATTTATCTTTCTGATTTTTGTTGTTAGTGTTTAGGAATACAAAAGATTTCTGTGCATTAATTTTGTATCTGTAACTTTACCAAATTCATTGATTAGCTCTAGTATTTTTCTGGTGGCGTCTTTAGGATTATCTGCAAACAGTGACAATTTTACTTCTTCTTTTCCAATTTGTATTCCTTTTATTTCTTTTTCTTCTGTGAATGTCATGACTAGGACTCCCAAAACTATGTTGAATAAGAGTGGCAAGAGTGGATCTCCTTGTTTTGTTCCTGATCTTAGAGGAAATGTTTTCAGTTTTTCACCATTGAGAATGATGTTTGCTGTGGGTTTGTCATTATGGCCTTTATTATGTTGAGGTAGGTTCCCTCTGTGCCCACTTTCTGGAGAGTTTTTATCATAAATGGGTGTTGAATTTTATCAAAAGGTTTTTCTGCATCTATTGAGATGATCATATGGTTTTTATCCTTTAATTTGTTAATATGGTGTATCACTTTGTTTGTTTTGCATATATTGAGAATCCTTGCATCCGTGGGATAAATTCCACTTGATCATGGTGTATGAGCCTTTTAATGTGTTGTTGGATTCTGTTTGCTAGTATTTTGTTGAGGATTTTTGCATCTATGTTCATCAGTGATATTGGTCTATGATTTTCTTTTTTTGTGATATCTTTGTCTGGTTTTGGTATCAGGGTGATGGTGGCCTCATAGATGAGTTTGGGAGTATTCCTCCCATCACAGTTTTTTGGAAGAGTTTGAGAAAGATAAGTGTTAACTATTTTCTAAATATTTGATAGAATTCACCTGTAAAGCCATCTGGTCCTGGACTTTTGTTTGTTGGAAGATTTTAATTACAGTTTCTATTTCATTACCTGTGATTGGTCTTTTTATATTTTCTAATTCTTCCTGGTTCAGTCTTGGAAAGTTGTACTTTGCTGAGAATTTTTCCATTTTTTTTCAGGTTGTCCATTTTATTGGCATATAGTTGCTTGTAGTAGTCTCTTATCATCTTTTATATTTCTGTGGTGTCAGTTGTAGTCTCTCCTTTTTCATTTCTAATTTTATTGATTTCAATCCTCTCTTTTTTTTTTTTGATGAGTCTGGAGTTTAACCTAAAACTTGTTCAACATATATGAGTTTGCTGATAAGTGAATTTATCAGCAGTATAATTTATCAGCAGTGGGGGGAAAAATGACTGCACTATTTGTAGTTCTTTTAATCAATGATGTGGTTTATTTCTATGTCCCTTGGATCTGGGCTGTCTTGGTGACTTCTTCTGAAATGTGGAATTCAAGAGAACTGATGTAATAAGTGTAAGTCTAGACTTCAGGAGACTTTGCCTTTTCCACTCTTGCTGTTGTGGTGAATCTCACCACCATTTGCATAAATCTGGGCTGACCTACAGGATATTGAGAGATCACATAGAGCAGAAATAAAACATCCAAGGAGAGACTCCTCTAGACCAACTGGCTGCCAGCCATGCTGACAGCTGACTACAGATTTTTGTGTGAATCTTGCCAAGGCCAGTGAAAAACTTATACAAATAAACTCAGCCCAAACTGCAGGTTCACCTACCATGGATCTGAATAAATGATTATGGTTTTAAGCCACCACATATTGAACTGAGTTGTTACAACACAAAATTAACTATTGGTATAATGATCAAGAAAATCATGTGTATACACTCAGATAGTTAAAATGACAGTTCCAAAAGTCCAGAAAATAACATAGGAACATATTTGAGAAAGTTTGAATTTCAGATACACTAGCTCTGCTTGTTGAATGCAATGGTAGTCATCTCTTCCACTACATTTTCATCAAGAATTGTCTCATATGAGCACATTCAATGAAAGTGTTCTATCAGGTAGTCCCTTTTTGCATTATCAGCTTCCTCTAGCCTTTTTATGATCATCTGTGAAAACAATTGTGTTTTTGAGAATGTTGTTGGCAATTGCACATTTATTTATTTAAAAGAAGAATCAAGACTTTCTACACAAAGATATAAATGTAAAATATAGTAATTCAGTAAGAAAAAATATTGAATAATTTTTCTTAGTATAAATGACCTTTATTTTTTAGATATGTAAAACTGGAAAAATAAAACACATAGATATTCACATTGTTAATAATGAGTTGTTTGATATCCAGCAGCAATTTGGCCAGTTTTCTTTCTTATATGAAAATGCAAGAAATAGATAATGAAAATAAAATTGAAGATTTACTATCTCTGAAAGAGTTAATATGTTAATGAAACCAGATGTACAACTTTAGATCTGGAAGGAACTTACTCATATAATTTAATTAACCCTCTTTACTTTGTGAAAAGAAAATAGAGATTTATGGTCATTTCTTTCCACAGTGACAAAAACATCTAGCATTACATGATTGTTCAGGATCTAAGTTTTCAGATTATCAGTTTAGTAATTATTCTTATATGTTTTTGATTAATTTTATATTTTTTTACCATAAAATTCCTATCCAATTTTATATAGTGGTAAAGACTAAATATTTAGAAATCTTAAATAATTTAAAAGTATTTCGTGTGGGTTCACTTAAGAAAAGACTTCTCTAATATTCCTTGATTTACATTGTTTTCTTTATTTTACAAATTCTGAGGTAAACAAGACTTTTGAATATAATTTTGCATTAACAATTTTGAATATACTACTCTAAGAGACCAATTGTTCTACAAATTGGAGTTTTTGCCATTTTATTTTTATTGAAATGTCCAGTCAAAAAGGAGAAAACAAATAATTTCTTCCGAAAGCTAATTATAGCCATGAAGACAGTGGTCAGCATAACATATCTTGGAATTAGATAGTTTTGTTTTAATATTTAGTTCTACCTTTTACTAACTCTATTATTTGGGCAATTATTTTTTATCTGTGTCGAAGTTACTTTACTTTTATGAGATTAATTACTTCATCATTGAAAAGGCTTAAATAGATTGTTTTGAAAGATAAATATGCTCATGCATATCATGTAATCATATCATTAAACTAGTATCAAGAGTAGAAGGAGCAGTAGCAAAAGCAGCAATAGTAGGTCAAATGCAAAGATGAGAATCACAGGGCTCATTTTCCTGGGATTTGAAGCCTTTGCAAAGTTTGTCAGCATGTGTGGTTGATTTTAACCTGGATATCAGAGAAAGAACTCCTGTTTCTGGGAATAAGAAGAGTCTTGGAGTACACTCCAGGGAAGAATTTTGAGAGAAGGGCTTTTAAAAGAGTCTAGTACCCCAAACAGGACAGAGCCTCAGTGCTGGATGACTCAAGATAAAGTGGTTGATGCTGAGGAGTGATCTACACAAAGTCTTCCAATCCAACTCCTCATGTGTTTAAATAAGACACAGTTTTTAAATGATACATATTAATTTTTTTAAGTAGAAAAAATTAACCTTGAAGTATGTAGAAATTAACTAGTATGAATAAGGTTATGATTCCCCAGTGAGAACAGAATGATGAAACAATAAAAAACTAATTTGAGAAGGTGAAGAACTTCAATATGAGTCGAGGTACTGGGGTATTTTTCTATAGTGCTTTTTGCTTTTTCTTTACCTTGTCCATTTTCTTTTTCCTGCAGTCCTTTAATTTTAATGTATTTTTCTGGTAACATTGTCAAAAGTGAATTAATGTCTGCAGGAGTATTTCTCTAGGGAGCATTGCAGAATTCTGGTTTTGAGAAGCTGTGGCATTATAGCCAGTACACTAGGATTATACAGAAGCCAAAATATATTTTATCCTATGGCTTAATACTAATTTAATTCAAGAAATGGGTACATCAAGCATACAAATGCATACCATCACAGAAAAACAAACCTGACCAGTGCTCTAGATCAGTATTTCTCAGATTTTTTAATTAATTTTGATATATTACTTATACACAAATATAATTGAAATATTTCTTTCTTTTACTAAATATGATGTACTCTATTTTAATCTGTTATTTTTCATTTTAAAAATGTCCTTTTTATGGCTTTAGTTCCTAGGTAAAGAGTTTGGAAGAAATCATGTCAGTTCTTCTAGTTTTTTTTTTCCTAAAAACTCTTAAACTAAACATTAATAACCTTTCTTAGACTCATCAGAGAGCTAAGGTCACAACAATTTGACAGCCTGAATATATGGAGAGACAAATGATTCTAAAATTCACAGCCAAGGTCTATTCACCTGGAGCAGAATTAGCCGGAGACATAAACAGACAGGAGTAGGTAACTTTGAGTGCCAAAGACTGACTGTGAAGTAGAGCTAGACAGAGAGTGAGAAACTCCTGGATACTGTGTGTAAGTGGGGAACTCCTATTTCTCTAGGTTTTACTGGCAGGAGCCCCACCAGTCTCTCACTGTGAGGAATCCAGAAAGTTACCCTCCTGGCTCTAGTCATGTGTAGGGAAAATTAACCATGGTGGAATACACCCAAAGCTTTACACATAACAAAGGTCTAATCTGAAGGGGGGTGGGGGGAAGACAAAATAGTGCTGTCCCATCTGGGGGAAGATCACTTCTCAACTCCATCCTCCTAATCTTACATAATTGGGGATTAAAAGTTAAGATATGTGTGAACATCATGGCCAAGGAAATCAGGTCACTAAGAGACTGAGATTTAATTATAACTTTATACAACACTTTACTTCCTCTTCATATAATCAACAGGATTCCAGTGTAATAGCAGTGCATTATAGCTAATAAAGCTGCTAGATGCAGACTCACCCTGAGAAGGAATTACTAGAGAAGCCTAAAGACAATGTTGGAGATAAAAACAAGAATAGGAGGGGAATTTTTATTCTCTGGCATGTATGCAACTATAGCAAATATTAAACACAACACTACTTCAAACCAGAGTAACAAAAATCCTCACACTAAAGGCATATATAATGCAGTATCTGTTTCCTGATACATCATGTTTTGATTCAACAGAAAGGCACAAGGCATGCCAGAAGGCAAGAAAAAACACATTCTAAGGAGACAAAGTATTCATCATAACAAGACCCAACTATGACATAGATGTTGGAAGTCCGACAGGGAATTGTAAATAGCTATGATTAATATGTTAAGGGAGTAAATGGAAAATTATCTGGATCAGAAACTCAGATCTACATGAGGAAATAAAGATCATCAAAAAAGAAATATGTGAAGTAAATATAATTTGAAATTTTCTCATTCTTAATCTGAGAACTGATCAAATTACTATAACAATGTATTGGATGGTTATAGCATGTAATTAAGTTAAAAGAATAACAGCAACATCAAAAGTGACAGAAGGAGGAAATTGGGAAATTTATTATAAGATACCTACACTATACATGAAGTGGCATAGTTACTTATTTGAAAGTAGACTTAGATTAGTTAAAAATTTATATTGCTAATTCTAGGACAACAACTAAACATTTTTTTAAGTAAGTATAACGTATGTTAAAAAAAGAGATAAAATGCAATAATCTTGAATGCTTAATTTAAATTAGAGATGGCAAGTGAAGAGGAAGAAAAACAATGAACATATAAAATGAATAGAAAATAGTTATGGTAGATATTAATCCAACTATATCAATCATTTTATTTTGTATCTTTTTTATTGAGGTATAAACATATATTAGTTTTAAGTGTACAACATGATTTCATATTTGTATATATTGTGAAGTGATTACCACAATAAGTCTAGTTAGCATCCATCACCATACAAAGTTACACACTTCTTCTTGTGTTGAGGATTTTTAAGATGTACTCTATTAGTAAATTTCCAATATGCAATGCAATATTAATTATTGTTGCCGTGCTGTACATTGCATCCCTATGACTTATTTATTTTATAACTGAAAATTTGTACCTTTTTACCCCCTTCATCAATTTTGCTAACCTCCTCACCCCTTGTCCCTTGCAACCACTAATCTGTTCTCTGAGTTCAGTTGTGTGTGTGTGTTTTTTTTTTTTTTACTATTCCATATATAAGTGAGATCATAGGGTATTTGTCTTTCTATCTGACTTATCATAATATCCTCAGTGTCCAACCACGTTGTCACAAATGGCAAGATTTCATTCTTCTTTATAGCTGAATAATATTCCATTGTGTATATATATACCAAATTTTCTTTATCCATTTATCCATCAATGGACACAAGTTGTTCCCATATCTTGGCTATTGTAAATAATGCTGAAATTAAGATTGGGGTGTGGATACCTTTTCTAATTAGTGTTTTCATTTTCTTCAGATAAATGCCCAGAAGTAGAATTGCTGAATCAAATGGTAGTTCTGTATTTATCTTTTTGAGGAAACTCCATATTGTTTTCCATAATGGCCATACCATTATGCAGGAGTGTTTCCTTTTCTTCACATCCTCATCAACAATTATTATTCTTTTTTGAAAATAGCCATTCTAACAGGTGTGAGGTAATACCTCATTGTGGTTTTGATTTGCATTTTCCAGATGATTAGTGATGTTGACTATACATCGCTATACATTCATGTACCAGTTGGCCATCTGTATGACTTCTTTGAAAAAATGTCTATTTAAACCTTCTGCCCATTTTTATTTTTATCTTTTATTAATTTTTATTGGAGTATAGTTGCTTTAAAATGTTGTGTTAGTTTCTGCTGTACAGTAAAGTGAATCAATTATACATGTACATATATCCCCTCTTTTTTAGATTTCCTTCCCACTAGGTCACCACAGAGCACTGAGTAGAGTTCCCTGTGCTATATAGTAGGTTCTTATTAGTTATCTATTTTATACTTAGTAGTTTATATATGTCAATCCCAATCTCCCACTTCATCCCACCCCCCATTCCCCTGCCCATTTTTAAATTGGATTATTTATTTGCTGTTGAGTTGCAAGTTCTTTATATATTTTGAATATTAACCTCTTATCAGGTAAATAACTTGCAAATATTTTCTCCCATTCAATAGGTTGCCTTTTCATTTTGTTGATGATCTTTGCTGTGCAGAAGCTTTTTAGTTTGTCATAGTTCCACTTATTTTTGCTTTTGTTGCCTTTCCTTTTGGAATCAGATCCAAAAAATCATCACCAAGACCATTGTCAAGGAGCTTATGTTTTCTTCTAGGAGTTTTAGGGTTTCAGGTCTTGCATTAAAGTCTAATTCACTTGAGTTAACTTTTGTATGTGATGTAAGCTAGTTGTCCAGTTTTATTCTTTTGCCTGTGGCTGTCCAGTTTATCCAACTTCATTTATTGAAGAGACTGTCCTTTCCCCATTATATATTCTTAGATTGTTTGCCATAAATTACTTGACCATATGTACGTGAGTTTATTTCTCATCTCTCGGTTCCATTGATCTCTGTGTCTGTTTTTATGTCAATATCATATTGTTTTAATTGCTATAGCTTTGTAATAGAGTTTACTATCAGGAAGCATGATGCTTTCAACTTTGATTTTTTCTCAAGATTGCTTTGGCTATATGAGATCTTTTGTGGTTCCACATAAATTCTATTTCTGTGAAAAAATGCCAGTGGAATTTTGATAGGGGTTGCATTGAATCTGTAGATTTCTCTGGGTAATATAAATATTAACAATATTAATTCTTCAAATCCTTGAGTATAGAATATTTTTCCATTTATTGGTGTCTACAGTTTCTTATGTCAATTTCTTATAGTTTACAGTGTACAGGTCTTTCACCTCCTTAGTGAAATTTATTCCTAAATACTCTTTTTGATGCAATTATAAATGGAATTATTGTCTTAATATCTCTGATAGCTTGTTGTTAGTGTATAGACATGTAACAGATTCTTGTATATTGATTTTGTGTCTTACAACATAACTTAATTTGTTTATTCTAACAGTTTTTTGGTGGATTCTTTAGGGTTGTTTATACATAACATCATGCCCTCTGCTAATAGTGACCTAATTTCTCTGGCTAGGAATTCCAACAATATGTTGAATAAAAGTGACAAGAGGGGCATCCTTGTCTTTTTCCTGAAGTAAACCATTATTAAAGTTGTTAAATATGCCTCTTTAATTAATTGATAGATTAAGCCAGCAGAAAATCAGTAAGGATGTATTTGACTTCAAGAGTGATATCAATCGCTCAATCCAATTAATTGGCTTTTATTGAATACTCCTTTTGAAACAGATTAAACATTCTTCTCAAGTTCCCATGGAACACTGGCAAAGACAGACTACATTCTGGTTAATAAAACATACCTTAACAATTTAAAGGTTTAGGAATTATATAATGTAAGTTCTCAGACCATAGTAGAATTAAACTACAAATCAATAACTGAAAAATAGCTAGAACATCTCCAGTATTTGGAGACTGAACAACACATTTCCAAATAACACATGTGACAAAGAAGTCTCACAAGAAATTAAAAAGTATTTTGAACTAAATAAAAGTGAAATTCAAACGTGTGATATTTGTAGGATGCACCAAATTTGTAAAAAGCCCCCAAAGTGATACTTAGAGGGAAATCTAATATACAGCATTAAAGGCATGTACTAAAAAAGAAGAAAGATCTAAAATTAATAGCCTAAGCTTCTGCCTTAGGAAACTAGAGAAAGAAGAGTAATTTAGTCTTAACATTAAAAACTTACATGTTTGTAGCAGTTTTAGGTATAATCATTCAAAACTGAAAGCAACCAAGATGTTCTTCAGTAGGTGAATGAATAAACTATGATACAACCTTACAGTAGTAATTATTTAGTGATTAAAATAAAATACCTATCAAGCTATGAAACACTAGGTGAATCTTAAATGTGAAAGAAGTGTGCCAAGAACTTTTGTGAAAGAAATCAGTCTGAAGAGGCCACACACTGCATGTTTCAATTTTATAATATTCTGGAAATGGCAAAACTATAACAACATTAAAAATCTCAGTGTTTACCAGGAGTTTAGGTGAAAGATGAGGAAGGATAAATAATTGAACCAAAAGGGAATTTTGGGGTAGTGAAATTATTCTCTATGATACTATAATTGTGAACATATGATATAATGAATTTGTTAATATCCATGGAAATACAGCACAAAGAGTGAAACAGTATATGAAAATTTTTAAAAGTTGAGAAGATTTACAATGTTGGAGAATTCATCATGCAATGAAGAATATGATAAAACTATCTAATTATATTTAAGGTGCATGCAATAACCTCAGTGAAGTGGTGGTGGAGGGAGGAGGTTACTGACCTGAGTATCTTGGGAAATGGGCAGAGTGTGTAAGATTTAGTGTTAAAAAAAAAAAAAGAAAGAAAGAAAAAGTACATGTGTTCTGTGTTCTAGTTGATAAAATTGTTTCCCATGGTAGTATGCATGAATATTTCTGATACCATACATATATAAAATTATATATATGTGTGTGTGTATATATGTATGAATTGAATAATTAATTAAATGGATGATGGGAGCCATGTTTCTCACTTTTGGAATGGGAGGTAACAAGTAAGAGGAGGAAGATAGAATGATCCTCGTGGTAATAGATTAAAGCTGAGTACATCAGTATAAACTTAATATAGATAGAGATGGTTACATTTAGAAATATCTATTTGTACATATAGGGACTAGTATACACATAGCTTTTCTGCTCTGTCAGCTGAGAAAGCCTAGAAGAAGTAAGCACACATGGAACTCAGATCTTGATTCCTAATACCATTCTCTAATAAAAGAAACCATTGCTCCTTAAAGAATGGCTGATTCTAAGTCTGGGATAGGAAATATACAAGATGAACTTGGAGCATCTTGCAGTTCCATAAAGTAAGGATGTGCTAAATACACACATACACCCTCTTATGCACAATGATGGTGGTTTGTCAAAGGAACACTGAAGCCAACTGGAAAAACCTGTATTGTCCAAAGGTGAAGCACTTTGAACATCAAAGTACTGAATTATAACCCAAACTATTAAACATCCATGATTCCATTTTGATAAAAATAAATGTTTGTTTAATCAGGTAAATAATCGGTAAGAATGAACAAATCTCCTATGTAGAAAAATTCCAAATTTATGTAAATACTCCAGCCTTGAGGCTGTGAAATGCAACTCCCTACATCTTAAGGGTGGGCTGTACAGAGTGATGTATTTTCAAAGTGTACAGTATAGGCAGGGTAGGGGGGGAGTAAGTTTGCAGTAGAGAAACCTGACAGATACTGCTTCAAGCCAGGTGTTCAAATTCAACATCAATAGTGGTGTCATATTACTAGCATGCACCCTTGGTGTGATGTGATGAAAATGGCAGTTAATCTCTGTGGTCTTCCTCTTGAAACCCATAATCCCATCTAATCATGAGAAACATTTCAGATAAATCCCAATTGAGGGATATACTACAAAAGACCTTACCAGTAGTCTTCAAAACTATGAAGGCTATCAAAAACAAGCAAAGTCCGAGAAACTCTCAGCCAAGAGGAGCACAAGGAAAATGAAAACTAAATGTGATGTGGCATCTGGGGTGGGATCCTGGAAGAGTACTAAGACATTAGGTCAAAACTAAGAAAATCTGAATGAAGTTTAGACTTTCTTTTATAATAACATATCAGCTTTGGTTTATTAATTATAATTTACCATACATTCGTAAGACATTAATAGGGGAAACTGGCTGTGGAATGGGAGAAATTCTCTGTACTATCTTCTCAAATTATCTATAAATATAAAACTGTTGAAAATTTTAATTAAAATGTTTAAAAAAAAAAAGCCCTTCTAGTAATAGTGCACTCAGTTGGTGATAGTAATAGCAAACAATTTGTGCCCTGTACTTATCTAGATACATGGAATACCATAACATATATTTAAACACAACAAATCCATAGGGAGATCATATTAATAGTTCCATTTTATAGTCGAGGAAACTGTTGCATAGAGGGGTTACGAATCTTGTCCAAGGTAATAGCAATTAAGTAGCAGAGCCAAAACTCAAATTCAGTTGTTATGGCTCCAGGAGTCACGTTGTTAATGATTTTCACTATTCTATCTCTTGAAGAAATTGATTGTATATTTAATAAATGGGTTGAGCTTGAAAACAGTGGTCTATCAATAGATTAGGAAACAAATAAGTAGACCCTTTGAGAAACACCTGATAGAACAAATTTGTGATATCTCAGCCACCTCTGGGTCTGACTCCCTTTTAGAAAAACAAGGATATAAGATATATTTTTATCTCCTACTTTTCCATCTCCCCAGTCCTGTTTTCCTAAACCTTCCCACCCCTTTCCATTTCCCTTCCTCACTTTCATCATTTTAAACTTTCACACAATTTACCTTTTCCTTATTTAAAAATTTCCTTTTTTTCCTATAAATAAAAACACAGTATAGTTGAACCCTCAGTGGTTTGTTTTTTAATTTATTTTATTGAAGTATAGCTGATTTACAAGGCTGTGTTAATTTCTACTGTACAGTAAAGTGATGCAGTTATACATATATACATTCTTTCATATTCTTTTCCATTATGGTTTATCACAGGATGTTGAATATATTTTCCTGTGCTATACAGTAGGAACTTATTGTTTATCCATTCTATATATAATAGTTTGTATCTGTTAAATTCCTAATTCATTCCTCCCCCTACTCCACTCCTCCTTGGCAACCAAAAGTCTGTTCTCTGTTAGTCTGTTTCTGTTTTGTAGGTAAGTTCATTTGTGTCATATTTTAGATCCCACATATAAGTGATACCATATCAAATATGGTATTTGTCTTTTTCTTTCTGACTTAGTATGAGAATCTCTAAGTCCATCCATGTTGCTGCAAATGACATTATTTCTTTTTTTATGGCTGAGTAGTATTTCATTATATATATGTACCACATCTTCTTTATCCATTCACCTGTCAATGGACATTTAGATTGTTTCCACATCTTGGCTATTGTAAATAGTGCTGCAATGATCATTGGGGTGCATGTATCTTTTCGAATTAAAGTTTTCTCCAGATATATGCCCAGGAATCAGATTGCAGAATCATATGGCAACTCTATTTTTAGTTTTCTGAAGAACCTCTATACTGTTTTCTATAGTGGCCACATCAATTTACGTTCCCACGAACAGTGTAGGAGGGTTCCTTTTTCTCCACACCCTCTCCAGCATTTATTTGTAGACTTTTTAATGATGTCCATTCTGACTGGTGTGAGGTGGTACCTCACTGTGACTTTGATTTGCATTTGCACTTTTATTTGCATAATTAGCAATGTTGAGTATCTTTTCACCTGCCTCCTCTTGACCATCTGTATGTCGTCTTTAGAGAAATGTCTACTTAAGTCTTCTCCAGTTTTCGTTGTATTTTTGTTGTTGTTGTTGTTATTGAACTGTATGAGCTGTCTGTATATTTTAAAAGTTAAGCCTTAGTCAGTTGATTGGCTGCATCATTTGCAGATATCTTCTCCCAGTCCATAGGTAGTTTTTGTTTATGGCTTCCTTTGCTGTACAAAAGTTTGTAAGTTCGATTAGGTCCCATATGTTTATTTTTGCTTTCATTTTTATTGCCTTGGGAGACTGACCTAAGAAAACATTGGTATGATTTATGTCAGAGAATGTTTTGCCTATGTTCCCTTCTAAGAATTTTATGGTGTCATGTCTTACATTTAAGCCACTTTGAGTTTATTTTGTCTATGGTGTGAGGGTGTGTTCTAACTTCATTGATTCATATGAGGCTGTCCAGCTTTCCCAATACTCAGTGGTTTGTTTTTAATCTCACTCATAGCAGCAGACTCATCTTAGAATTAAGCAGAGAAGAAAATATGGTAGACTTTGTCCTCTTAACCCACTCTGCAATTCTACAGTCCAAAGCTCCTTTTTGCCTAGAGCTTGTGTCCTGGATAGTCACATTGCTAGTAGTCTGTATTGATTAAAACATTTAGGCATTATATCCTGTCAAATTAAAATAATCTGTCTATATGCAAATGACTATGTGGAAGCATGAAAAATATTCTAACTTATCCTAGGGCCAAAGAAGTGATGACAGAATACACATTCAAAGGATTTGGCCTATATTCTTAAATGCTGTCATGTTTCTACATTCTAAGAAACAAACAATTCCAAATGAGGTTAATAGAACCACTAGGATTTATGGTCATGTTTGCAAAATAACCCCATAAAGTTCTTTAGGCCAATTTTAACAAATCTTCCTGTTATATTAGTATGTTGTCAGGACCATGTTAAATCACTTACCATCATTATCTATTTCCAATATAGCAAGACTTTTCCAGAGTTATATGGCCACAAAGTTGCTTCAACACAATCACTTTAGTATTTTAAGCTCTATGCTTAGCCAATTTTTATGCAATAGTTTGGATTGGCTGCTATTAATATGATGTATTTCTTTAAGTAACCAATTTAGCTCCATCGTTTATTTTTATTCACATCACATATTGTTAAAAAGTATACAAACTTATATACTGATCTCAACTTTGGCAAGGCTACAGATTATCAATAAACTAAGCTAACCAACTGTATTATCAGTCCTTTTCTCTCCCCTCCCTCCCTCCTTCCTCTCTAATCTACATCTGCAAATACCAACAGATAGCACATGTCAGCTATTTATGAAGGCCATGCTGCTTATATATTCAATCCAATTAGATCTTTTCCCATGAGTAAATTCCTTCAAATAACAACATCCTGTATGAAAAGCTCAATGCATGAATCAAAAAAAATCATTGAATACCTGATATAGTTGGCTATAAATATATGAGGTTATTTTCCTTCTGATCTGAAAGAAAAGAGTAATTACTGAGGAGCCAGTCCTACGTTTATGGGCTGTAACTTCAGAGTTATAGAGCTGATAGCTTTCAGTGGGAAATATCACTAGTTATGCTCATATTTCAAAGACGAGTGCCAATCTCTATCACTGTTGAATAGTGTTTAAACCTGTTACTGCATGTAGTCTGGTGACATGAGGCAGACAAAAATACATTGAATAGAAAAATAGTTTCCCTGGATATGTCTGTCTCTGAAATATGATCTATGGAATTCATTTGGTCATACCTTCAGATAGAATTTCACATATCAAATAGACAGTCCAAAGGAGGGCTGTGTAATGCTTTAAGTGGAATGCCTTTCATGAAGTTTTTCAGAGCTCATTTACTATGATTCAAGTAACTTCAGTTAAAGTCATTGCAACCATTTTTTTCTTTCAATTTTGTAGTCACTTCATACTTGCACATATATTTTTCCCAGTCCCTAATTTGAAAAATTATTCTTTTCTATGTATGCAGAGTGCCTGCATTCTGTTGTTGCCTACCTCCTATACCTTAAACTGTTCATCTTCAGAGACAGGTGTTTCAATTGGCATCCCCAGCATCTTTTCCGCCTTGAGCATCAGTCCCAATTTTTATTTGGTTATCCACTTATCCAAAAAGTGAGGATAGTTAGCTCACATAATCAAATTGAGAGGGTTCTGCCTCCCTGTACTCTGTTCCATGCATTGAGCCCTTGAATGACAGCAGACCACATTCCTCTATATCCAGCTACTGGTTGAGGATTGGGCATGCAATACAAGCCTTTCAAATCAGACTTACTCTCAGGAATTTTACAGACATTATTGAAAAAAATTGAATTTACCATTATGATAACTTTCTATTTGGAGAGGCGACAGCCATCTTCCTCTGACCACAGGATGTATGTTTAGAGCCAGTACAGGATACAGCTCCATGCCTGGCAATGAAACAAAATATAAGAAGTATTGATATTTCTGAGAAATTAGATAAAACTTTTTCTTCTTAGTCTTGAATCCAATCATTCCTGAAAGACTCCCTAATCTCAGGCTGTTACTACATACACCAATAAAATATCTTTTAACTCAAGCTATTTTAAGTCTTACTTTATTTCTCTTACAAATTAAAGATCTCTAAAAGACTTATTTAACTTCAGACTTTTTAAATCCTCAACTTTAAAACAATAAACTACATCCTATATACTGCATAAGGATCTGAGAAAATGTTTGGAAATTTGTTTTCTTTTAAAGAGTGAAGCACTATAGAAAAGAAAAGCATTACTATTGTACTGTTAAATATTTACTGTTAGTTTTGTCTGCTCTCACCATTAGACTTTCAGATCTTAGGCAAAATATCCTCTGTATTCAAACACTTATAAGTCCACTTTGCATAAATGGTGTTAATAAATGATGTTAGCATTTTTATTCTCCCTTTTTGTAGATATGAAAACTCAAGGATCAGAGAAACTGTTGCTTGCCCAAAGACACACTATTATTACACTATTATTATGTGAGAGCCTTTCATAATTTGAAATTAATTACCTTAAGTGGACTTACTAATGCCTTTTGGGATATTTTGCCACCCTATTGTGACACCTGTTATTGACTGCCCAACTAATGTGGAAGGAAGCTCTCTTGGCATACAGTTTGTACTTGTAGCTTTGGTTATCAGCTTGGACTTTCCACCAAAAACCAAGACTGGCAATACTCTCTACCTTCAGATCTTTCCTAGAGCCTCAGCTTATTGCTTTAAAGTTGGGGCTTTGACAATTTCTCCCACTGACATCAGAAACCCTACTAGTCAGTTCTGTCCATATGCCCAGAAACATTGTAAAGAGTATTTTTCCATACCTAGATGATTCCAAGTGCATGAGTAGATAGCTTCTGAATTGACTGTTATTTCACTGACTTGGTTGAGAAATTCAATTATAAAAGTCCAGCATTAAGAAGCATATAGATATGGCTTTAAAAATAGGAAGGAATAGAAAAATGGCATCAAGGACTTCCTAAAACTTATTATTTTTATAAGGTGAAAATGTTGGCCTTAAATTGAAAACTATAATTCTATTATCCTAAAGAAATCATCAAACCCCAGTAAAATAGAGTTAGTGACAGTTTGTATCTTTAACACTCAGTGGAATATAGTTGGTTAGCAACAAGAGTGGGGGCTTGGTGTGGGGTCTGGCCATGTTTCCTTAATAACATCATTCATAGGAGAACCAGCAAGACCAAGCATGCCAAGATTTTATTTGCTACCACAGGCTTTAGATAATAGGATTTGGTCATCTCACTTCCTAAGGGAAAAAAAAGTATTCCTCCTTTTCTTATCCTGAAGCAAACTTGCCACCGAGGCAGTACCTAGGAATAAGCCTACTTAAGGAGATGAAAGACCTGTACTCAGAAAACTATAAAATACTGATGAAATAAATCAAAGACGACACAAACAGATGGAGAGACATACCATGTTCTTGGATTGGAAGAATCAGTATTATAAAAATGACTTTACTACCCAAAGCAATCTACAGATTCAGTGCAAACCCTATCAAATTACCAATTCCATTTTTCACAAAATTAGAGCAAAAAATTTTACAATTTGTATGGAAACACAAAAGATCCCAAATAGCCAATGTAATCTTGAGAAAGAAAGGCTCCCTGACTTCAGACTAAACTACAAAGCTATAGTCATCAAGACAGTATGGTACTGGCACAAGAACAAAAATATAGATCAATGGAACAGGATAGAAAGCCCAGAGATAAACCCAAGTACCTATGGTAAACTAATCTATGACAAAGGAGGCAAGAATATACAATGGAGAGAAGACAGTCTCTTCAATAAGTGATGCTGGGAAAACTGGACAGCTACATGTAAAAGAATGAAATTAGAACACACCCTAACACCATACAAAATATAAACACAAAATGATTTAAGACTTAAATGTAAGATAGGACACTATAAAACTCTTAGAGGAAAACTTAGGCAGAACACTGACATAAATCACAGCAAGATCTTTTTTGACCCACTTCCTACAGTAATAAAAATGAAAGCAAAAATTTAAAAAATGAGACCTAATGAAATTTAAAAGCTTTTGCACAGCAAAGGAAACCAGCAATGAGACAAAAAGACAACCCTCAGAATGGGAGAAAATATTTGCAAATGAAGCAGCTGACAAGAGATTAATCTCAAAAATATACAAGCAGCTCATGAAGCTCAATATCAAATAAAACAAACAACCCAATCCAAAAATGGGCAGAAGACCTAAATAGACATTTCCCCAAAGAAGACTTACAGATTGTCAAGAAGCACATGAAAAGCTGCTCAGCATCACTAATTATTAGAGAAATGCAAATCAAAACTACAATGAGGTATCACCTCACACCAGTTAGCATGGGCATCATCAGAAAATCTACAAACAACAAATGCTGGAGAGGGTGTGGAGAAAAGGGAACCCTCTTGCACTGTTGGTGGGTATGTAAATTGATACAACCACTATGGAGAACAGTATGGAGGTTCCTTAAAAACTAGAATAGAACTACCATATGACCCATCAGTCCCACTACTGGGCATATACCCAGAGAAAACCCTAATTCAAAAAGACACATGCACCCCAATGTTCATTGCAGCACTATTTACAATAGCCAGGTCATGGAAGCAACCTAACTGCCCATCAACAGATGAATGGATAAAGAAACTGTGGTACATATATACAATGGAATATTACTCAGCCATAAAAAGAAATGAAATTGGGTCATTTGTTGAGGTGTGGATGGATCTAGAGACTGTCATACAGAGTGAAGTAAGTCAGAAAGAGAAAAACAAATATTGTATATTAACGCATGTATGTGGAACCTAGAAAAATGGTCCAGATGAACCAGTTTGCATGGCAGAAGTTGAGACACAGATGTAGAGAACAAACATGGACACAAAGGGGGGAAAACCGTGGGGGGGTGGGGATGGTGGTGTGATGAATTGGGTGATTGGGATTAACGTATACAGTGATGTGTATAAAATTGATGACTAATAAGAACCTGCTATATAAAAAAGTAAATAAAATAAAATTCCAAAATTAAAAAAAATACCAAAAAAACAACTAATACTAAACTTTCTTTGGGTTATTTGTATGGAAATATGTTAATAAAAACAAACAAACAAACAAAAAAACCTACAATGAGGTATCACCCCACACTGGTCAGAATGACCATCATCAAAACATCTACAAACAATAAATGCTGGAGAGGGTGTGGAGGAAAGGGAACCTGCTTGCACTGTTGGTGGGAATGTAAATTGATACAGCCACCATGGAGAACAGTATGGAGGTTCCTTAAAAACTAAAATTGGAACTACCGTATGACCCAGCAATCCTACTCCTGGGCATATATTCATAGAAAACCATAATTACAAAATTTACATACACCCCAGTGTTCATTGTAGCACTATTTACAATAGCCAGGACATGGAAGCAACATAAATGTCCATCAACAGAGGAATGGATAAAGAAGATGTGTTCATGTGTACAATGGAATACTACTCAGCCATAAAAAGGAACAAAATTGTGCCATTTGCAGAGACGTGGATGGACCTAGAGACTGTCATACAGAGTGAAGTAAGTCAGAAAGAGAAAAATATCGTATATTACCTCATATATGTGGAATCTACAAAAATGGTACAGATGAACCTATTTGCAAAGCTGAAATAGAGACACAACCATAGAGGCCAAACATGGACACCAAAGCAGGAAAGGGGGGTGGGATGGCTCGGGAGATTGGGATTGATATATATACACTACTGTGTATAAAATAGATAACTAATGAGAACTTATTGTATAGCACAGGGAACTCTACTCAATGCTCTGTGGTGACCTAAATGGGAACAAAATTCAAGAACGGGATATGTGTATATATATAGCTGATTCATTTTACTGTACAGTGGAAATTACAACATTGTAAAGTAACTATACCCCAATAAAAATTAAACAAACAAAAAACTTCAATTATCAATGTTGCAAAGGCAAGCTTGATACTAGAGGATCCAGTGGGAGAGACTGAGGGATTCTCTATGAGCCAGTTCACTAGGGAAAATGAAGACTTGTGAAGAATGGAAGGAAGATATCAGAGAGAAATAGAGGAGGAGAAAAAAACCCATAACAAGAATAGATAAATTTTTTTAAAAAATTGATTTAATGCTGGTTTTTATTTCTGAATGGTAGAAATTGATACAGGAAAGACAGAGAAAATACTCAACTGCATTAAAAGTAAAAGTTATGGGTGTATTCTCATAAAGTTAATCTCTTATATCTGAGCCACTCTCTGATGTCATCGTGGCTGTTAGCTTGTTTGATGATGAATCACAGGGTTTCTGTCCATGAGGCACTCACAGGAATAAGTAGAAACAAGATATATAAATAAACAAATTCCACTAAAATAAAAGTATGTCGTGTTCACAGGGAGTACTTGATTATCTACATGGACCTAATCTTCAGAGATGCAGGCCTCCACATGACCTGAACTGCATGTTTTCTTATGTCTTTATACATTTTCACATGCCAGAAACATGCCCCCATACTTGCTGAATACAGATTTATAACCACACTTTTATTTAAATTTCCAATTTTACATTCATTAAAATATAGGAGGCTTGAAATAGCAAAAATCTGCATCTTGCAGATGCAGTATGTGATATTGCCCTTTCCTAGGTGTTGGCCATTCAAATAGGTGTGTCTACCTTTTTCAAAGATAAGAAATCAGAGGGGGAGAACCCCAGTACTGAGACCATGGCTAATTCTAGAAAATGGCAGATTACTAATCACCTGGCAATATTATTATGGTTATTAGTTTTATGATATTAGTTATTTTTGCCTTCCCCTGCCAGAGTACAGGATGGTATCTTTTTCTGTTATATTTACTAATATCTGCCAAATGCCTGGATTTGCAGGTACTCAGTGAAAAACAAAATGTATCATTGAATAAATGTGTTGAGGGTAGAACCATAGCAAACATTAGAGAAGGATATGTTTATATGTGCATACACACACACACACACCCTAACCAAGGGGAGAGTACGATTACCTTTCATTTTTCAAATGAAAAAAGTGTGAAAGAAAAATGTTGCCTGCCATATCAGGAAACAAAGGGTATTGCAACCCTCAAGATACTGCAGCCACCCCCAGTGGTGCACCCTGAGGGGACTCAGGATGGAAAAGAACAGGATACTGACCTTAGATAGCTAAAGTGCATATCAAAAGAATGATTTCAATCAGCCCAGACTCTTGCATCTTCCCACACATAACGTACTACATTCGTTAACTTTAGATGTCTGGTTTTCTTTAACAGTAATCTTTTGAAGTTCAGACTATCTGGTCTTCAGTGCAAAAAATTCCTATATATCCTGGCTCCTCCCTTACCTCTTTGGAGCAGTCCCTCAGAGTTATCTGAGAGGTTGCATCCTGGGCTTAAGTCCTCAGTTTTGTCCACCAAATAAAAACACAATTCTCAGCTTTTAGGTTGTGCATTTTTCTTTCAGTCAAGAAACGTAAAGTCGTTTGATGGGATTTGGAGACTAAAGAAAAATTTAACATTTTTTTCCGTATTACTTAAGAAAATGTAATTAACCTGTCTTTGGAATTCCTATTAAATTTTAATAAGATTACTTTTTTGTGGGAGTGTAATTTATTTATTTTTAATTAGAATATAATTGACATACAATGTCATATTAGTTTCAGGTCTACATCATAGTGATTCTATATTTATATACATTTTGAAATGGTCTCCACAATATCTACTGACCATCTATTGCCATACAGAGTAATTACAATGTATTGACTCTTTCCTATGACTTAGTTATTTTATAACTGGAAGTTGTACCTCTTAATCCACTTCACCTATTTTGCACAATCTCCCAAGCTCCTCTTCTCTCTGGCCTATACCAGTTTGTTCTCTGTATCTGTAAGTCTGTTTCTGTTTTGTTCGTTTTTTGGGTTTTTTTAAGATTCCACATGTAAATGAGATTGTTTAGTATCTGCCTTTGTCTGATTTATTTCACTTAGCATAATGCCCGCAAGTTCTATCCATGTTGTTGCAAATGGGAAGATCACGTTCTCTTTTATGACTGAATAATATTACACTGTATATGTATGTATATATGTGTGTGTGTGTATATATATATATATATATATATATATGACATTTTCTTTATCCATTCATCAATCAATGAACACTTAGGTTGTTTGCATACCTTAGCTATTGTAAATAATGCTGCAGTGACCATAGGGGTGCAGATATTTTTTCTAGGCATGCAGTTTTCATTTTCTTCAGATAAATACCCAGAAAGGGAATTGATGGATTCAATGGTAGTTCTATTTTTAAAATTTTCCTGAGGAAACTTCATACTCTTTTCCATAGTGGCTGCACCAATTTACATTCCCACCAACAGTACAAGAGGATTCCCTTTTCTTCACATAGTCACCGACACATGCTATTTTTTGTCTTTTTTTTTTTTTTTTTGCGGTACGCGGGCCTCTCACTGTTGTGGCCTCTCCCGTTGCGGAGCACAGGCTCCAGACGCGCAGGCTCAGCGGCCATGGCTCACGGGCCTAGCCGCTCCGCGGCATGTGGAATCCTGCCAGACCGGGGCACGAACCCGTGTCCCCTGCATCGGCAGGCGGACTCTCAACCACTGCGCCACCAGGGAAGCCCTATTTTTTGTCTTTTTGATAATCACGATTCTGACAGTTATGAGGTGATGGCTCATAGTGATTTTGATTTGCATTTCCCTGATAATTACTTCTACCCTTTGCCTATCCCCATTCTCTAATCCCTGCCAATCTTATCCTTGTACACTTCATGATCATAGCATTACAAATTAACAACCAAGAAGGCATATTTTATTTTATTTAGTTGCTGACAGAAAAATTTACACTCTTTAGAATTCCAGACTTTTCCTAATTTAATTCCAACTTTATATTAAAATACATCAATTTTAACCTAAATAAAATTCCAAAAAGAGAATACATATTTCCCTATATATATCTTATACATTTTGGTCTTTATCTCTTGGTATCACACTATCATTATTCCAGGTCTATTTTCATTACATTTGACTAAGGAGTTGTTCTACATGCCTATTTTAAGGATGCTCACTTAGACTTTGTCATACAAAAAAATATAATGCAAAGTCCCAGTTCTCAAATGTTGACTTTTTGTTGTTGGTCTCTTTTGGGCTTAAAAAAGAACACAAAAAATATTCTCTTTATACTATTAAGATATAAATGAGCCCTAACAGAATGCTAGGCAATTGATCAGTCACAGGGCCTTTCTTAGTGTGGTTTAAGAGGTGACAAATATCTACAACCAACAGGAATTAAAATAAATATTTTATGTATATAAATTTTGCATTTAATGTTAGTCTCTCAGCAGAACTAGACTGGACAAATCATATTTCAGAAGACTTGGATGGATTTCTCTGTTTTCCACTGGCAGCAGGAAAAGCAGGAATAAAACAAATCCAAAATGTCAGGATTTCTTCTTGACTAAATTTACCTACAAAATTTAGCAGGCAGTTCTGCTAAATAAATAAATGAAACAGATAAAATCAATCAGTCTTTGGAACAATGATGAAAATAACTACCATTTATTGAGCACTTATGTGCCCAGTACATTTATTTTTATTTACCTTTTATTTATTTATTTATTTTTAACATCTTTATTGGAGTACAATTGCTTTACAATGGTGTGTTAGTTTCTGCTTTATAACAAAGTGAATCAGTTATACATATATATATATGTGAATCAGTTATACATATATATATATATATATCCCCATATATATATATATATATATATATCCCCATATATATATATATGGGGATATATATATCCCCATATATATATATATATATATATCCCCATATATCTTCCCTCTTACATCGCCCTCCCTCCCACATTCCCTATCCCACCCCTCTAGGTGGTCACAAAGCACCGAGCTGATCTCCCTGTGCTATGAGGCTGCTTCCCACTAGTTGTCCATTTTACATTTGGTAGTGTATATATGTCCATGCCACTCTCTCACTTTGTCCCAGCTTAACCTTCCCCCTCCCCATATCCTCAAGTCCATTCTCTAGTAGGTCTGCATCTTTATTCCCATCTTGCCCCTAGGTTCTTCATGACATTTTTCTTAGATTCCATATATATGTGTTAGCATGCGGTATTTGTTTTTCTGACTTACTTCACTCTGAATGACAGACTCTAGGTCCATCCACCTCAGTACAAATAACTCAATTTCGTTTCTTTTTATGGCTGAGTAATACTCCATTGTATATATGTGCCTCATCTTCTTTGTCCATTCATCTGTTGATGGACACATAGGTTGCTTCCATGTCCTGGCTATTGTAAATAGAGCTGCAATTGTGTTACATGACTCTTTTTGAATTATGGTTTTCTCAGGGTATATGCCCAGTAGTGGGATTGCTGGGTCTTATAGTAGTTCTATTTTTAGTTTTTTAAAAAACCTCCATACTGTTTCCTGTAGTGGCTGTGTCAATTTACATTCCCACCAACAGTTCAAGAGGGTTCGCTTTTCTCCACACCCTCTCCAGCATTTATTGTTTCTATAAATGATTTATTGTTTCTATAAAAGATTTTTTGATGATGGTCATTCTGACTGGTGTGAGATGATATCTCATTGTAGTTTTGATTTGCATTTCTCTAATGATTAATGATGTTGAGCATTCTTTCATGTGTTTGTTGGCAATCTGTATATCTTCTTTGGAGAAATGTCTGTTTAAGTCTACTGCCCATTTTTGGATTGGGTTGTTTGTTTTTTTTGATATTGAGCTGCATGAGCTGCTTGTAAATTTTGGAGACTAATCCTTTGTCAGTTGCTTCATTTGCAGATATTTTTTCCCATTCTGAGGGTTGTCTTTTGGTCTTGTTTATGATTTCCTTTGCTGTGCAAAAGAGCTTTTAAGTTTTATTAGGTCCCATTTGTTTATTTTTGTTTTTATTTCCATTTCTTTAGGAGGTGGGTCAAAAAGGATCTTGCTGTGATTTCTGTCATGGAGTGTTCTGCCTATGTTTTCCCCTAAGAGTTTAATAGTGTCTGGCCTTACATTTATGTCTTTAATCCATTTTGAGCTTATTTTTGTGTATGGTGTTAGGGAGTGTTTTAATTTCATTCTTTTACATGTAGCTGTCCAGTTTTCCCAGCACCACTTATTGAAGAGGCTGTCTTTTCTCCACTGTATATTCTTGCCTCCTTTATCAAAGATAAGGTGACCATATGTGCGTGGGTTTATCTCTGGGCTTTCCATCCTGTTCCATTGATCTATATTTCTGTTTTTGTACCAGTACCATACTGTCTTGATTACTGTAGCTTTGTAGTATAGTCTGAAGTCAGGTAGCTTGATTGCTCCAGCTCCATTTTGCTTTCTCAAGGTTGTTTTATCTATTCAGGGTCTTTTGTGTTTCCATACAAATTGTGAGATTTTTTTGTTCTAGTTCTGTGAAAAATGCCATTGATAATTTGATAGGGATTGTATTGAATCTGTAGATTGCTTTGGGTAGTATAGTCATTTTCACAATGTTGATTCTTCCAATCCAAGAACATGGTATATGTCTCCATCTATTTGTATCATCTTTAATTTCATTCTTCAGTGTCTTAATTTTCTGCATACAGGTCTTTTGTCTCCTTAGGTAGGTTTATTCCTAGATATTTTATTATTTTTGTTGCAGTGGTAAATGAGAGTGTTTTCTTAATTTCACTTTCAGATTTTTGCATCATTAGTGTATAGGAATGCACGAGATTTCTGTGCATTAATTTTGTATTCTGCTACTTTACTAAATTCATTGATTAGCTCTAGTAGTTTTCTGGTAGCATCTTTAGGATTCTACATTTTTAATTGATCTCATTTAATCCTTGTAACATCCTTCTGAGGTAGGCTCTATTTTCATCTGTACCTTAAAAATGAGGAAGTTCTGGGCTTCCCTGGTGGTGGAGTGGTTGAGAGTCTGCCTGTCGATGCAGGGGACACGGGTTTGTGCCCCAGTCCAGGAAGATCCCATATGCCCTGGAGCAGCTGGGCCCGTGAACCATGGCCGCTGAGCCTGTGCGTCTAGAGCCTGTGCTCCGCAACGGGAGAGGCCACAACAGTGAGAGGCCCGCGTACCGCAAAAAAAAAAAAAAAAAGAAAGAAAAATTAGCATAAATATATTTAATTAAAAAAAACTATTTTCTTTGCACAGATATTATGTGTAGCAAATAAAAATCAATTCGGTAGATATTCCTATTTTTTAAATATGCTTAACTATAGTTTTTGTACACACTGGTGAGAATTCAAAATGGTACTACCACTTTGGAAGACAGTTTGGCAGTTTCTTACAAAATGTACTCTTACTATATGATACAGCAATTCTGCTTCTTGTTATTTACCCCAAGTTGTGTAGCTTACACAAAAACCTACATACATGTGTTGACGGCAGCTTTATTCATAATTGTCAAATCTTGGAAACAACTAAGATGTCCTTCAGTACGTAAATGCATAAATAAACTGTAGAAAATCCATACAATGGAATATCATTCAAAGCTAAAAAGAAATGAACTGTCAAGACATAAAAGAAACTTAAATGCCTATTGCTAAGTGAAAGTAGCTAATATGAAAAGACTTCATACTGTATGACTTAAACTATATGACATCCCAGAAAAGGCAAAACTAGGGAGAAAAAGTTCAGTGATTGTGGGGGACGGGCAAGTAAAGGGAAGAGATGAATAGGTGGACCACAGAGGCTTTTTAGGTAGTGAAAATACTGTTTGATAATGATGGATATATGTTATTAAACTTCTGTCCAAACCCACAGAATGTGCAACACCAAGAGTGAAACATAATGTAAACTATGGACTTGGATGATTATGATGTGTCAGTGTAGGTACATCTTTGGTTCAAAAGAAAAAAATGACCATTCTTGTAAAAAATGATGACGGGTGAGGCTATGCATGTGTGAGGACAGGGAGTATATGAGAAGTCTGTGTACGTTTCTCTCAATTTTAAACCTTAAAAACTCTCTATTCTTGGAAATACACATGTTAAGCAAGTTTTGAAATGGTACTAAGAAGGATTTGTATGTCATAATTTTGTATCATTTTGACTTTTTTCAGCTAAATGAGCTAGGTGACAAAGCTTGAGAGATACTTGCAGATAAGAAAATCAGCAATAAAAACAATTACAACAGCAATTGACATGCTTTCGAATCCTGAATGAGGAAGAAAGGAAAGCTAGAATATAGCTAATAGATTGGTAGGAAACAGGTTGGTGAAAAAAAGGGATGTCTCTGAGTTTAAAAAGTAGATATATTGAATAGGAGAGACTGAGAACTAGAAAAGCATGAGATCAGATAATGGAATTTTGTAGTATAAATATTAATTGGCTATTTCTGGATTATGACAAAGTTTTAGGTTGTTGCCAAGAGGTACATGAGGATGTATGTGGCATGAAGCTTAGAGCCATTGATGTTGAGGAAGAGAAACAATTATAAAATATGTGGATTAAATATCAATTAATGAAGACACTTATCTCCTAAGATAATGGTGGTACTTAAAGACATCCATAAGGCCAGTGACTTAATCTTCAGTGAGTAAGAGAAAGACAGTGAGAAAGACAGTATTATGACCAGATGATCTGAATTCAAGTTTCTCTCAAGAATGAAAGATTAATAGTTTGAAATAGTAACTATCATAAGAACAACATCTGCATTCCTGTTCTTGATAGCCTCATCCCTGCCATCAATGTGTGATTGCTAGAAGCTCATCAACATGAAGTTGAATGGACCACAGGAGAGGGCACTGATTTCGCAGAGATTAGGGTTTGTATAAGAAAAGGAAAGAATGGACAGAAAGAATATCCATTGTAGTTGATTTATAGTGAAACCAGCTAACAGATCAAAAAAGCATAAATCTGGCAGAGAGGACAGAAGTGGGAGCATAAGTTAGAGGAATAATAGGTATTATTTCAAAAAGAATTGATTGTTAAACTGATTTAGCATCTCAAGGTAGTGAAAGGTGACAGAGATAAAAGTGTTGGAGTTAGCTGATGTATAGATATCTATTGGAACTTTGTGCAAAAGTCCATCCAAGATAGTTACAACACAACCTGAAGCATTTGGTGCTGTTTGAGAGTAATGTTTTATGTTTGTTAAACAGTTGCTCACACTTCTACATAAAAGTTTTGCTGGAAAAATAGATGGTAAATCTCCTATTAGCTTTTCTTCCGAGGAGAAAGATGCTTATTTAAAAGAGAAAAAGTGATCAGACAACAATGATGAATTCTTTTAAATAAATATATATATATAATATTTATATTATATATATATATATAATTTGTAAGATATCCTTTAAAAAACTAAATTATTTTTCAGGAAGAAGCATATTTTTCTTATTTTCATACTGCTATATCTGTTTTAAAACACTGATTTCTCTACTATTCCTGTAAATCACCCAGAAGTAGCTTATATTTGTGTGACTCTAAGTCACATATATTTCTCATTATTGAATAGTACCCTTTTCTGACTTTTTCTGATAAGGTTAAATTGAACTGATGTGAGAGAAACATACTTCTTACTGAAAATATTCATTTTTCATAGGCAGCATTCCAGTATCATGCACCAAACAAATGTAGAAACAAATTCTGAATTCTACACAGGCAGTTTTGGGAAAAACAATCACAGTTTCACAGTATTGTTCATAAGCAGAAATATTAACGGTTGTAAAGGATGGATATTGTTCTTCTTTCTCCAATGCTGTTTAATTAGTTCCCACAGTCATCCTTTTATTAGACCACAGAAGGTTAGATTGGGACAGGCATGTACTTTTCTGTCAGGCGGTCTTGACTCTTCAGGACTCTGTTGATTGGCATTTACTGGTGATATAGGGCTGCCTGACCACAGAGCCTGTACTATTAATTATTGAACTGTACTGCCCCTCATAGTACCAAATCATATGGCTGGAATGAGGAATAAATAAAATATTTATCTCTCTTATCCTCTCCCTTCATTTTACTGTATAGGACAAAAACGTTATTTTTCCAGAATTTTATAACTATCAGGTGGTAGAACCAAGATTAAAAAACAAACAAAAACAAAAGCCATGCCACCACTTCACACCCAGTGCACTTTCCAATATAATGTAGTTTTCTCATCTTTGAGAACATGTTTAAAGTGAAATTGTTTTACTTAAGAAAATAAAATGAAACTTGGTGAGGGCTATAATCATTCAGTTTTTAGTCCTGGAAAACTTTAGTAGTGGAAGAAATTAGCAATCATGAGAATGGTATTGTGCCTACTCTACAGTTTCATAGTAATTATATGTATATTGGGAATATTGGTTAATTTCTCTTTCCCTCCCTTATAATTTCATATATTTAAAAATAATATCCAAGAATTAGAGAGCTGTTCTTTTCGTTGTTAAGATTTAAAGATCATCTGTTGAAATGATTACTCATTAATTTATTCATACTCTAATTTACTTTAAACAAAAAATACGAAGTATTTTTATTTTTAATAAAGGTTGGATACATTTATGATTTGATATACATAGAGTGAAATGATTACTAGTCAAGCTAATTAACATATCAGATCCTCACAAGGTTACCATTTTGTGCATGTGATGGGAGCACAAGAAATCTACTGTGTCAGCAAATTTCTGACAGCAGAAATTAAAACACTGTAAAGCAATTATACTCCAATAAAGATGTTAAAAAAAAACTATAGTCATCATACTGTACATTAGATCTCTAGACTTCTTCATCCTGCATCACTGCAACTTTATGTCCTTTGACAAACATCTCCCCATTTTCCCCACCTCCCCTCCCCAGTTTTACTCTCTGCTTGTACATCTTCAAGGAGATTTTGCCTTTGGCAACAACATGAATGAACCTAGAGGACATTAGGCTGAGTGAAAATAAGCCAGACACAAAAACAAGTGACATCATGCACTTCTTTTTCTAGGTTGAATCTACAAAATTGTGTTTTTTTAATCCAAAACTAAATTGAGTGCTAGAATAAGCTAGACACTGATTTCAAAAATATATAGTAAAAAAAAATGCCCATTACAAATACAGTTTTTCTATCTTTGTATGGGTGTTTAGGATCTAAATCTTTTATTTTCCTGCTCCTTAGAATAATAGGAAATTGACATATTGCCAAGGCTATCTCATGGAAAAATGCCTTTTCCCTTAAATTCCTATAACCAGTATCCATTGGCCTCTTAGCTATAGTTTCTCTAGATTCCAACTTGTCTTTCCTCTACTATAAGAATAACCTGAATTTATGTTGTAATAAATAGCCTTTAATAAGGAATTAAGACTCTAGTGGAGATTCCTGCACCAGAATACAATGAACTACTTTAATATCTTGAATTCTAAAGAAATCCTGATTGAGTATAATCAGAGAAATTTAAAGCTCTATTATCATGTGGTGATAATCTTCTGAGTGCCCACTAGGTTCCAGGCATATGTTCCTGAAGATGAGCTATTTATGTTTTTAAGAGTTAATTATCTGAATGGTTCTGCATTGGTTTATCCCCAATTAGATGCAGCCTTTCCTCTCCATAGGGAGGATACAAATACCACGCAGTTTTATTTAGCTTAGAGATAACAAAGAACAAAGAATATGTCTTTTTAAATTTTGAATCGATGGGTTCATTTTCAACTGTATGATTGTCAAGTTTGTGTCTTCTAAAGAAATGTATGCTATAAAGCTATATGATTTTTCACATACAATTTGTGAAACGCTGCTTGCATATGCCCACCCTAACTAATTTCGTGAAGTTGATCTGAAAACTTTATTTGCCTTGACACAATTTCAAGATTCATTAATAATGAGCTCTCATGAATATATGGAGATGATACGTCAGAGCCTGTAGCATCTCTGCACTGTTTGTGGATAGGCAATGAATATCTATTAATTTGTTCTTAGTCTCCAACCTGGTCTCTTAGCATTGAACATTAACTAGTTATTTATTTTGACATTGAAAATAGAAACATCACTTTTATTGACAAAATAGGGCCACAAAGGGCAGCTCCACAGAACACAAATAAGACAACCCTAAGACAAGAGTGTAAAACTGTAGCAGACAGGTTAATACTCTTCACCCTCATCCTCTCCCACCTCCTCTCCAACCTCCTTGTAAACCTTCTCAAGGGCAGCCATGTCCTCACAGGCTTCAAAAAACTTTCCTTACTCCATGCCCTCACCCACGTACCACTGAACAAAGGCACGCTCGTCATACATTAGGTTAAACTTGTGGTTCAGGCAAGCCCAGGCCTCAGCGATGGCTGTGGCGCTGCTCAGCATGCACAGAGCAAGCTGTACTTTGGCCAGGTTTCCACCAGGTACCACAGTGGGAGGCTGGTAATTATTGCCAACTTTGAAGCCTGTCTAGTCCACAAACTGGATGGTATGCTTGGTCTTGATGGTAGCAATGGCAGCATTGACATCTTGGGAACTACATCACCATGGTACAACAGGCAGTAAGCCATGTATTTACCATGGTGAGGGTTGTATTTCATCATCTGTTTGGCTGTTTCAAAGCAAGCATTGGTGATCTCTGCTACAGTAAGCTGCTCATGGTAGTCTTTCTCAGCAGAGATGACAGGGGCATATGTAGCTAGAGGGAAGTGGATGTGGGGATAAGGGCACCAAGCTTGTCTGGAATTCTGTCAGATCAATATTCAGGGCTCCATCCAATCTCAGGGAAGCAGTGATGGAGGACACTATTTGGCTCATGAAGTGATTAAGATTAGTGTAGGTTGGGTGCTCAATATCGAGGTTTCTACAACAGAAGTCATAGATGGCCTCATTGTCTACCATGAAGGCACAATGAGTGCTCCAGCGTGGTGTGTGTGGTGAGGATGGTGTTGTAGGGTTCAGTTACAGCTGAGGAAACCTGGAGTGCTGGGCAAATGGAGAACTCCAGCTTGGACTTCTTGCCATAATCAACAGAGACACGTTCCATCAGCAGGGAGGTAAACCTAGAACCAGTTCCCCCACCAAAGCTGTGGAAAACCAAGAAACCCTGAAGACCTGTATACTATTTCCAAATCTGGTCCAAGACAAGGTCAATGATCTCCTTGCCAATGGGGTAGTGACTGCGGGCATAGTTATTGGCAGCATCTTCCTTGCCTGTGAGGAACTGCTCAGGGTGGAAGAGCTGGCAGTAGGTGCTAGTGCAAAATGCATCAATGACCGTGGGTTCCAGGTCTACAAACACTGTTGTGGGCACATGCCTGCCAGTGCCTGTCTCGCTGAAGAAGGTGTTGAAGGAGTCATCCCTTCCCCCAATAGTCTTGTCACCTGACATCTGGCCATTGGGCTGGATGTCGTGTTCCAGTCAGTAGAACTCTCAGAAGGCATTGCTGATGGGGACACCGGCCTGGCCAACATGAATGGAGATGCACTCACACATGGCTGAGACTTGTAGGGTTCTGTGTCACTGGAGGAGGCGAGGGGACAGCCACAAAGATCTCCCACTAACAGATTACCAAGGAGTCCGGGGAAGAAGTAGTCAAACATTAACTATTTAAAAAGCAGTTCATTAGATATATTATTTTTGATTTTAGAAGTATACATGTGCATTCATATACATATTATATATAGGAAGATAATATGCAACAAAATATCAATAATACTTTTCACTGCATAAGAAAATTAGAAAAAAATTATTATCCTTATTTCTGTATTTTTAAAATGTTTTCACTCAAGTTTACAAGAAACAACACTAATACAGTTATAGCAACAATACAATTTGTTTTTACCAGTGATTTTTAACCGACCGGTACTCATAAACGCATTTAGAGAGCTAATATTATGACTGTTTTGTATAAAAGAATCCACCCTCATCTTGATTGCCTTACATGAATAAGTGATAAGATTGAATCCATATATTACAACCATAAATCTTGTACATTCCCCACTATGATTTTAAAAGAAAAATAAAAAACAAAGTGCTGACCTTTTTAGGACTGAGAATAAATACCTAACAGCAGGGAGAGAAGAGAAGCCCAACCATCAGAGAAAGGTAATTGGGCAAATTGAGACTCAACGTATACCTTCCAACACAGCTAGGATCTGGGTAGTTGGGCATTCAGAAGGGCAGGCTTTCTGGGCAAGGGATAGAGCACCAGGAAATCAAAGCTATGGACAAAAAATGATCATGGGATTGATGGAGATGTAGGAAAATTTAGAGAATAAAATTTTATTAAATAAGTGACTAAATCATATTCATGTATGCTTTTAATACAATTTTGGTGAATAAACAAAAAAATTAAAAAGTGAAGAGAATATATCTAGATAGGAGGCATCTGTTTCCTCAACTATACATTTGTTGCCTAATTTATGATGAAAATAGATAAATTTTATTGTGTACTTTGTATATACTTGTCAGTATGCTAAGAACTTTAGACACACTTTTATTTCAATACCTGAACAATTCACTTAAGTAGATATTATTGTCCCCATTTTTAAATGACAAAACCAAAACTCAGAAGATTAAGTAACTTGGCCAAAGTAAGTCATTTAGGTAGTGGCAGAGCCAGGATTTGACACTGCATTGCCTGCATTCCAAGTTGAAGGGATTATTTCTTTTAGTATTAGGAACCTAACATTCAAGAAATTTGAACTCCAGTGACTTCATGGTTACCAAGTCTCACTATTCAGTTATGTGTGCTTTAGAAATACTTATTCTTATCCTGTATATATAATCTTTGCAAATGTCATCTGTGTATTATGCTAATAAAGCAAGTTGCATAAAAACATGCTATGACTTTGCAATTCAATCCAGACAAAAACTTTAATTAGAAAGTCATAGAAAAAGATCCTCTTACAAATTATCCAAAATTTGCTCCCTCACAACCATCTGCTATTCATACTTCTGTTACATGGAAGTCAGATATCTTGGTTTGTGAAAATTTAGTTAGTGCTATGGTAGTGCCAGTACCTACCATAGCAGTAAGTGTGGTAGAACCAGGATTTATTTTTTTAATGTGCCATGTACCTTAGTCATAGCTATAGCTATGGTTATCTAATACCTTCAGCTAATAGCAAAAGGGTCTGCAAGAGATTTTGTATTTTCTGTTCTTTTTTCAACATCTATAGCCTTCTGACATCATCTGACTGGAAACAGCTTTTATGTTATAGTATGTATAGTACGAAATAAAAGCGGCCTGAAATTAAAATACACATATATTTTTGAGCATTGCAATTTCACATTTATGAATATTGTTACTATAATTACAAAAGTTGCTCATCTTTACATTTGAAAATAATTCTTAATAACAAAAACAAAAAAAATAGCGCCTAGCTGTCTGGTAATTTTCTTCTCCAATGATCAGCCCATCTGGCAATTTAAAATTTTTAGTTATAGAGAATTTTATAGATTAAAGAAGCCCTCACCACTCCCTATTGATCCAACTTCTTTATACTAAACAAGGCAAGCGATAATGTACAATTTCTTATTTGACAAGACACTACTAAAGAAAAAAAAAGAGTAATGTATTTCAGTACATTAAGAAGTAGAACACATATTATCAGTTTCAATACTTTTCTCAATTTATTTGACAAATGTTTATTGGATAACTACTGTGCATAAAGAACTGTGCTGGGCACAAAGAATACAGCAGTGAGTCTGAATATCTACCCTGATAAATAAAAATATCTACTCTGATAAAACATAATTTTGAGGGAAAGACAGGAAAAAAGATAAAATAGAGAAGAGTCAAGTAGAAATAAGTGCTAAGGAGAAAAAGAATGGAGTGGGGGGGGAGGGAAACAGAGGGAGAGATGCATATGAGGTTACTAGTTTAGGAACAGTGGTAAGGGAAGGCACTATTTATAAAGTGACGTTTGAGCACAGATCTGAATGAGGTGAGAAAATAAGCCAAGGAGCTCTGGGGGAAGATTCCAGACAAAACCCAGCAAAGATGCCACTGTGGCTGCCAAGAAGAAGGTAAGAGATCTGTGGGAGATGATGTCAGATACATGGGGGTGGGGAGAGGAGGTAAGGGCTGGAAGCACATACTAGGGACTTTGTTTTTTTAATCTGTATGATATAGCAACATACCAGGAGATTCCAAATAAGTAACTAGCATGGTATAACATTTTAAAAGAAACTGCTGGCTTCTGTGTGATGAATTGACTGTAGAGGACAGATAAAAGGCAATAGTGGTAAATCAGTTCTGAGCCAACTGCAAACTACCAGGCAACAAATAAAAGCTACCTTAGAATATAACTTGATTATTATAGGTGTTAATCCTTACACTTGAAAACAAGAAGTAGACAGACTCATATATTTTCATGGTAGAACCAAAAGGCTTTTCTAGCAGATTGGATGTGGTGAGAGAAACAAAAAAGAGAAATCAAGAGTGCCTCCAAAGATGATGAAGATACTTATCGAGAAAAATAAGACTTCAGCGAATTAGTATTTGATTCTGGAAATGAAAGTTTGAGCTGCCTATGAGGTATGCGAGTGCAGATGTTGGGGAAGCAATTGAATATAGAAATCTGAATTTTAGTAGCATGTCTGTGCTGGAGATGCAAATTTGGGAATTATCATTGTATAAATAGAATGTAACATAATAAGATTAGATGAAATCATCAAAGGACTGTGAAAATTGGGGTCAGGAAAAAAAGAAAACAGAAGAGTTAGCAAAGGTAATAAGGAGAAAAACTTAGGAGAATATGTTTTCCTTGAAGCCCAATGAAGAAAATGTTTCAAGAAAGAAGTGATCCAATACTCTTGGCTGTGTGAAGATGAAAACTGAAAACTGCTCATTTAGCAATGGGGAGGTTGTTGATTTTGACCAGAGCTATTTTACTAGAGTTCTAGGGGAGAAAGTCTAATTGCAGTGGGTTCAAAAAACAATAAATGAGCAGGGTAGGAGATAGCATGTATAAACACTCGTGTTATAGAGTGCTGTTAGATGGAGAGGAATTTGAATACAGAGAGGGAATTTTTGTTTGTTTATAGGATATGTGTGTGTTTGTTGATGGGATTAATCCAACAGACAAGGGAAAAATTATCACACATCAAAGAGAAATGAGAATTGCTAGAATAGTATTCTAGGGACAATATTAGGGATCTAGTGCAAGAGAGGAGCTGGCCTTTCTAGAAGAACGTATTTTTTTTATTCATAGTATTAGAAGGAAAGGTACAGATACACTGGTACACTTGGTGATGGTGGGGGCTTGTATAAATTCTCTCTTGATTGGTTGTATTTTCTCAGGGAAAGAGAAAGATTTCTGAGCACCATAATGAGAGGAAACATCAGGGGTTTTAAAAGTGAGGAGAAGGTATAAAAGAATCTTCTCAGAGAATGGAAGAATGAAGGGTTAAAAATATTTAGTCTAATTATTGGGTAATATTTGGGGCCAACTGAGATCATTAATTATAATTTTAATATGAAACTATTAACCTGACCTGTGTAATTTTTACATACTTGAAGAGTAAAAGTGAAAGAAATTTAACAGAAATGAGTCATAGCTTCATGTTATGACAGTTGAGTGTCAGCTAAAATACCTCACTCACCAAGAAGTTCTAAATGTACAGCCAAATCTCACATCCATTCTAGGTATCTCAAAACAATCACTTTTTGAATTTTTATATGCAAGGTATAAGTGCCTGTGTGGCAAACTCCAGTTTGGAATTATTTTATGTGTTCTAGATAATGGAATCTAGATAATAGAATTTTGATATTTGCCTCCATAATATTTTAAGAGTAGAACTTCAATAGATGCATATTTATTTATAACGTGATCTATGTATTATACATATTCATATATATTAACATATAAATGTGCTAATTATGTGTACTATAAAAATATGAATTTAAAAGTTGAGATATAGTTAAATTATTTTACAATTATTGTATTTATCAATAACACTGAATATTTTCACTAAAAGGTACCATTAATAATGTATTAATGATGAATGTGGTTGCTTCATTATTTTTAAAATTTTTCAATGAACATACAGTCATTACGAGGAATTATTTTACAGCACAGGGAATATAGCCAATATTTTATAATAACTTTAAATAGAGTATGAACTGTAAAAAAATATTGTATCACTCACTATGTTGTATACCTGAAATTAATAGAATATTGTAAATCAACTATACTTCAATTTTAAAAAAACATGCAGGCTTCCCTGGTGGCACAGTGGTTGAGAGTCGACCTGCCGATGCAGGGGAAACGGGTTCGTGCCCCGGTCCGGGAAGATCCCAAATGCCACGCCGCAGAGCGGCTGGGCCCGTGAGCCATGGCCGCTGAGCCTGCGCGTCCGGAGCCTGTGCTCCGCAACGGGATAGGCCACAACAGTGAGAGGCCCGCGCACCGCAAAAACAAAAAAAAACAAACAAAAAAAAAACATGCAAAAAGCAATTCAGAATTCTAAACAAACTTTGTTTTCTTCTGTATTTGATGATACTGGTTATCATAGCTGAAAAAGACACCTCACAACATTACGTATTTCTGATGGAAGAATTACAAACCAATTCTTTTTGATTATATAAACACATATTTTTAATATTAAAATATTTAACTTGTAAATATTATAAAAGTTTTTTTTAGTTGTGTGAACATAACATAAAATTGACCACAGTGACCAGTTTTAAATGTGTGAAGTACATTCATATTGCTGTGCAACAAATCTACAGAAATTTTTTCATCTTGCAAAACTGAAACTATATACCCATTAAGCAACTTCCAATTTCCCCTTCCCCAAGCCCTTGGCAACCACCATTTTATTTTGTATCTCTGTGATTTGACTAATCTAGGTACCTCATGTAAGTGTTTTTCTTTTTGCAACCAGTTTATTTCACTTAGCATATGTCCTCAAGATTTATCCATGTTATAGCATGTGTCACAGTTCTCATCCTCTTAAGGCTGAATAATATTCCATTTCATGTATATACCATGCTTTGTTTACCCATCCATCCATTGACAGACAGTTGGTTTGCTTCCAATCTTTTGGCTATTGTGAATACTGCTACTACGACCATGGGTATACAAATATCTTTTTGAGACCCTGCTTTCAATCCTTTTGGGTATATATCCAAAAGCAGAACTGCTGGATCATATGGTAATTCTATTTTTAATTTTTTGAGTAACTGCCATACTGCTTTCCATAGCAGCTAGACAATTTTACATTCCGACCAACAGTGCTCAAAGATGCCTAATTCTCCCCATTCTTGTTAACACTTATTTTTTTTTTAATGATAGTCATTCTAATTGTTGTAAGGTGGCATCTCACTTTGCTTTTTATTTTTATTTCCCTAATGATTAGAGATGTTATCATCTTTTCATGTGCTTGCTGCTCATTTGCGTATCTCCTTTGGAAAAATGTTTATTCAATCCTTTTGCTCATTATTTTAATCAGTTTTTTGTTGTTGAGCTGTAGGAGTTCTTTATAAATTCTGGATATTAACCACTTACCAGATATATGGTTTGCAAATATGTTCTCCCATTTTGTAGGTTTACTGTGCCCTTTGAGGCATGCTTTTTAATTTCGATGTAGTTCAATTTATATCTATTTTTACTTTTGTTGTCACAAATTTCTTTATTCTACATTTCAATTGTTTGAAAATTTTAATTAAAATTCAGCTAGTACCTTCTAACTTCCCTAAGTCCATCCATTATTTTTTCACACTACATTTTACCTTGAACAACATGGATTTGAACTGCACCAGTCCACCTATACACAGATTTTTTTCACTTTGTATGTACTGTGATACTCCATGATCTGAGGTTGGTAGAATCTGTGGGTACAGAATCATAGATAAGGAAGGCAGGCTGTGAAGTTATATGTAGATTTTCTACTGCACAGAAGCTTGGTGCCCCAACTTCTGCATTGTTCAAGTGTCAACTAGATTTAGATTCTGTTGCATTTTAATATTTTTATCAAGTGCATTCAAAACCCAATGACACTCTTAATTTGAAAGATTTTTAAACAGGTTAGAAATCTCTTTTTAAGTGTTTTACGTGGACAAAAAAAGTTTTTACAGATGATACCATTTCTGGAAGAAAATTATATAATTATAGAAACATTTCCAAATACTACTTGTTTTCAAAAATATTGTCTCCATGACAATTGTTTCTTTCAAAAAGAGGCTTATTTAAAACCTTATCTTCACTTCAAAGGAATAGATAGTAATTTTTTTGTAACTAGCAGCTAAGCAGTATCTAGTAATAGTACTTATTAAAATCAGCAAATTTCCAACACATATTTTGTAAAAGAAAATCTCCACTTTAAATTTGACAACTTTAAGAACTGCACTAAGAACTACCCAGTGAACTTCTATGTGTTACGAATGCTTTTCACAATAAAAATATTTCAATAATTTCAAGATATACTTATTGTTAAAGGTTTTTTTTTTTCAGTAGACTTATGATGCAGTGAAGGATGATGGAGAGAGTACATTTTATATGTAGTACCATATATATATATATGAACTTACCACTGTTTTTTTTTCCACTCTTTGGTACCCAGTCAAAGGTATTGCCTCCTCAATGGTTATAAAGTTAGACTTGTACAATTTTTATTAGAAAAAATTTATTACTGAGAATATTTTTGATACATGATTATTTTGGTATTTCACACACATACACACACACACACACACACACACAAAATGGCATTCTACTTCTTTATAGAAGTAGAATCTAGCAAATGCCATAAGTTGAGACAAGTTTAAAACATCTGTACTTTTATCCAACTGTAAGTATTTGACATTGCAAAGATAACAGTTGATTTCTCAGTGATATTTGGATTATTTTCTTTACGCCATTAAGTTAGGAATTGATAGCATAATTTGGTTGAGTATTTAACAGCACAGATATTCGTCACTACACTGGTTGGCGCTTTTCTACTAGGTTAAAAGAAAACTACCAAAAACGCCACCCAAAAATCCTGGGTAAAACATATTTTTTTAAGAATTGTGTAGTGGGCTTCCCTGGTGGTGTAGTGGTTGAGAGTCCGCTGGCCGATGCAGGGGACATGGGTTCGTGCCCCGGTCCGGGAAGATCCCACATGCCGCGGAGCGGCTGGGGCCGTGATCCATGGCCACAGAGCCTGCGCGTCCAGAGCCTGTGCTCCGCAATGGGAGAGGCCACAGCAGTGAGAGGCCTGCAAAAAAAAATTGTGTAGTTACAGCATTCTATATCATTAAAATATTAATACCATGTATTCAATTTGATAGACTCTCTACTTGAATTGTTTTTTTAATAATATAGATTAGTTTAGTTGACTTTGACAGGTTTGCCCACCTCTTAGATAATATTAAAAACCTAATGTAGTTTGATCAATTTTGACAAGTTTGTCCATTTATTTCATCACTACTTTGCAAAACTTAAGAAAATATTAGAAACAGTTTTTCACAGTTGAATTTTATTTCTGTACTAATATATTTGATTTTTTTAAGTAAATAAAAATTAGCTATATTAAAATATAGGTTTGCTTTTTAGGATTTAAAGGGACTAGTTTTGTCTAAAGCAATTGTTGAATATATTTAAAATAGAGGATGAATTTGTTTTTTCTTAGAACTCTTCCTTATTCAGATTGGAATAAAATGAATTGTGTGGTTGATGCCTGTCTGTGGAAATAGTCTCCCTTTTATCACATTATAATATTTGGGGAAAATTTACTACTGATAGTAAACTTGATGAGTATTTAAAGCCAAGAGAGTCTAGTCATTGCACAGATTTTCTAGCATAGGAAACCATTCCAAAATGCCATGAAAAAGGTCAATTCTGGGTACAATAATTTAAAAATAAACTTTTATCATGAAATATTTTTCGATTCACAAAAATTGTAAAAATGGCACAAGTAGTCCCCATATTCCTGCATTATTTCCCCAAACGTTATCATCTTATATAACTATGGTAAACTTGTCCTAGCTAAGCAACTAACATTAGTGTATTACCATTAACTAGAATCTAGATTTCATCGAGGCTTCAGTAGTTTTGTCACTAAGGTGGTTTGTATTCCAGGATTCAATCCAGCACACCACAAAATTGCATTTCATCATCACATCTCTATACTCTTCTCCAGTCTGTGACAATTTCTTTTTGAGGTTTACAGCTTCCTTTAAAACATACTTAAAAGTAAATTATCTAGAATTCTCTAGTGTGGCGGTGTCTCTTACTTGTTAGTTAATTACTTTGTTTTACAAAACAATTGAGCCTTGTCAAACCAACTTATTTCTTTGCACAATGCAGAAGTAAAGCTGGAATTCAAAAAGCATGCACAAATATATAAACCTCAAACCTGATGTTCAGAACCACTGATGAGAAGAGTCATAATTATCAGACTCAAAAACATGCAAAAAAAAAAAAAGAGTCTGAATCAGGAACATAAATCAATGAATCAATTTTGCTAGGAAAAAAAATGACAAATGGGAAGTGATATGTCCTAGGAGAGATAACTTTCAATAAGGGCTTCATTTTCCTCCTCAGGAAATAAACCTAGAAATGCCAAAATAATCTTGCTTCAGAAAGGATAAAGCCCTACAGATTTTTACAAGGAATGGTTGTTTAGAAAATAGACCTCAGATAAATAAATAAATACAGATAAATAAACTGTACTTATTCTTTCCTATGAATTTCTTGTTTTGAAAGAAGCAAACAATGGCAATAAATCTAATTTATAAATTTTATTTTGAAGTGATATTTGAAGCCAAGTTGCAGAAGTGTGGAACTGGAAAGAATTTTAAGTACCACTGAATTTAATTTGTTTATTTTACAAATGAGGAAACTGAAGCCCCAGAAGGCTTAGTGACATTACCAGGACCACAAAAGTGCTTAGCAAGGACACAGCAAATATCCAGTTTTCCTTATTCATGACAAAAGAAGTAGTGCTGTTTTCCTGTTTACTTAATGGAATAGTCTGGCAGGATTTGAGAATATAGGGCTAGTGACAGAAATTGCCCAAGTTGTTAGGAATAATATTACAGGATGTGTGGAGACTAACGAACTAGCTGAATACAGAAAGAAATTACATCCACAGAGATGGGTAGCAATTTTTGAGAGTGGAGCAATAGATGAAAAAATGAGGCTTAGCTTGGGTGAAGCAAATTGTAAGATATGAATATTCAGTATATATTTTTTTCTTCAGAATTTGAGATTGTTGTAAAAGTGACTTAGGCAGTTATGAAACAATTTTGATTGAACTGTGAGAAATATGGCTTGTAGCTTTACATGATAGTGGTATGCTATTGAGGAGATTTTATCCTATTCATTTAAGTCAGTCTTAGTTAATAGGTTGATGCTGAGACCATGGGAACCCTTGAGAAAGTCAAAGAAAGAATGAGAGAATAAATATTTCATGAGGGACATTGTGGAGTTTTGATGTGTTCTCAGAATATGAAGCAGAAGATCTCTCTGAGGCTAATTCTGTCACTGTTGCCACCAAATGCCTGGATCGGAAAGATGGAAATAAAACAAAAAGCTTCCAATTATTTTGAAATCATTTTAATGAAGAAGAAAGGCTAGGGAGAAAATATACATGCAACAAAATACTCCAATTAATTCATGTTCAAGAGAAGGTAAAGAAAATTGAGGCATTTGAATTCAGAACTTTCTATAAGTAAGCTGGCATCCCAAATCGGTCCAGAGAGATGTTAAACTTTACACATACTCTATCCAATTATAAGGGCATTTCAGGCTAAGGACAGAACTCCCAGGAAGATACCAAAAAATACTTGTCCATGCAAATCAGTAGTTTTTTGGGAGGGGAGAAAACATGGTATGGTTCAGAAATAACATTCTTTATTGCTTACCTTGAAAACATGAATATTCTGTTGGTATTTTTATAAGAATAACTCTAGGAAATTAAACATTGTCACATATTTGCTTCATAATTTCTCAGGAAAAAGATATTTACAAATGTTGCAGCTGGTCTTGGAGGACTTCTTCAATCTACTTTTTCCTCTTCACCAAGGATTATCATGCCCTACGCATGCTCACTAAACATATGTAGTTCTTTGTATTATTCAAAAATTATAGTTAAATGGTACTATACTATATAAATATCTTTTTAATACTTGCTATTTTCACCTTACATTATGTTTCTACAGTTTCATGAGGTTGATACATGTAGCTCTAGTTGATTTGATTTCACTTCTCTGAATGTCACTTTCTTTTATATATTTTCTTGTTTAAGGAGTTCAGATTGTTTTAAATTTTTCTATTACAAACACTGGACATTTTTCTATTGTGTTGCTTCATACTCACAAACACTTAGAATCTGAAATGTATTAAATATTGTAAACTTTATTTTTAACCTCTAATTAGTCATAAATTTAGGCATATTTCCATGTTTATCCTCTGGTAGAGATCCTCTTATATGAATACTTTGCTCATGTCTCTTATTTATATATTGCCATTAATATTTGTATTGACTTAAAAGTTCTAAGTTTTGTTACTGTTTTGGTTTCTACTGCTCTATAATAAACCACTCTAAAACTCAGTAACTGAAAACAACAATTTATTATTTCTCTGGCTCATGTAGGTAACTGCACTCAGCTGGAGAATTCTTTGTTCCCTGGGCTATAGCTGAGGTTACTCATGCAGCTGCATTCAGCTGGGAGTTTGGCTGGATGGAGACAGGAAAAATTTGGGTTCTCTAGAAAAATACGATGGGCTAACATGTGCATCAGGACCCATGAAATTTCTGAAGTTTTACCCTACTTGCAAACTAAATGTTTTCCCACCAGTTTTCAATTCTATAATACTGTGCAGATAGTTTTAAATTCACTTCCTTCCAGGTAGTTAAACAAGAAATAGTCTCAGCTACGTCAAGCTTCTTCCAAGAATTTAAATGAGTGGAAAGGAAGGGAGAAAGGGAAGAGAGGGAGAAGAGAAAGAAAAAGGAAGGAAAGAAGGAAGGGAGGGAGAAAAGGGAGGTGAAAGGAGGAAGGGGGGAAGAAAGGAAAGAGAAGGGAATTTTTTAAAAAAGAGATTAACATTTGTCACAATGAATCAATATTGATATTTTTTGATAAAAAGTTCATACTTTGTTCAGATTTCCTGTTTTTCCCTAATGTCTCTCTTCTGTCCCACAGTATCATTAGAGATATTTCATTACATTTAGCCATTATTTCTCTTTAATCATTCCTCATGACTGTGACATTTTCTCAGATTTTCCTTGTTCTTGGTTACTTTGACATTTTTGAGGATTACTGGTTAGGTAATTTTTAGAATGTCCTTCAGTTGGGATTTATGTGTAATCGTTTTAATTAAGATTATACTGGGATAATGTGTTTTTTAAGAGGAAGATCACAGAGGTCATTCTCATTATATATAAAAGGTACACACAATTAACACGACTTATTGTTGTTAACCTTGATCCCCCTGGCTTGAGCTAGCATTTGTCAGGTTTTTTCAATGTAAAATTACTCTTTTTTCTTTTTTTTCCTCACTTTCCATACTGTATTCTTTGGAAGAAAGCAACTATGTGCAGACCACATTTAGGGAGTGGAGAATTATGTTCCACTTCTTTAAGAATAGTATATGTACAGAAATTCTTTGGAATTCTTCTATAGAAGAGATATGTCTATTCTCATTTATCCAGTAATGTGTTTATGTCAGTATAGTTTCAAGAATTTTTATCCTTTGGGTTATAATCCGATACTTCTTTACTTGCTTTCTTGTTCAAATTGTTCATTTTAGCTGTTGAAATGACTTTCATATGGCTCATGCATCCCTTTGACATATTGTATCAGTGGTGGGTGTGGAAATTTTTTGGGGGGGTGGCTTTATTTCTGCCACTACAAGATGCTGCCATCTCCTGTTGTATAATTCTTGACTCATTCCTGCAATCAGCTAATTCTTCAAGGAATCTTGGTTTCTTTTGTTAGATAATAGTATTAAAAACCAAGATCTGGATGCTAGCTGTACTCATTGCTAATGGGGTATAATTTATTCTAGGCGCTCTCACATATATATATGCAAACTGTATCTATATTAATCTAAACATGAGTTCATACTCCCGTCTCCAACTCTAATCCTAATATTACCACATTTATTTATTCTAACCTCCTATTTCTTGCCTATATATATATATAAATTTTTTTTTTTCTTTTTTTGCCACGTGGCATGCAGGATTTTAGTTCCCTGACCAGGGATCAAACCCATGGCCCCTGCAGTGGAAACATAGAGTATTAAGCACTGACCACCAGGGAAGCCCTTTCTTGCCTATCTTTTTTTTTGTGTGTGGTACGCGGGCCTCTCACTGTCGTGGCCTCTCCCATTGCGGAGCATAGGCTCCGGACGTGCAGGCTCAGCGGCCATGGATCACGGGCCCAGCCGCTCCGTGGCATGTGGGATCTTCCCGGACCAGGGCACGAACCCGTGTCCCCTGCATCGGCAGGCGGACTCTCAACCACTGCGCCATCAGGGAAGCCCCATTTCTTGCCTATCTTTAACCTCCCCCTACAATAGAGAGAAATCTGGCTCCCATTAGTCACCAAACATTTACTTACTTTTTCAGTTTCAATATACACTTATAACAGTATCAGAAATGTTAACTACTGCCTTCTTGGGAAACAAATTTATCAACTAAGTGCAGTGATTAGAGTTCTACTAGCCTTTAGTCTTACACACTCCACTCATTTCCAAATTTACTTATATCAGCACCTTCCACCAGCCTCATCTCCTTCAGTGAGGGGGTTTCATTGCTTTTTTAATACATGTGGTTTCTTTTGTCACATCTACCTTCTAAACTGAGCTTCTTTGACTTCTTCTTTGTTTTCATTTGCATACATTAAGATTTACTTTTTGTGCTGTGAAGTTCTGTGGATTTTGACAAATGTTTAATACCATGTATACACCGCTCTAGTATCCTACAGAACAGTTGCAACACCTTGGAAACAGCCTGTGCTTCGTCTATTCAATCTACTCCATTCTCTGCTCTAAACTTCCATCACCTCTGATCTGCACACCATCTCTATAATTTGCGTTTTCCAGAATATTATATGTATGGAGTCAGAAAGTATGTAGCATTTCAGACTGGTTCCTTTCTCTTAGTTTTCTCTTGGTTATTTGCATTTAAGATTCATCAAGTCTTGTCATGGTTTAATAGCTCAAGTTTTTGTTGTTGTTGCTGAATAATATACCATTGTATGTATGTACCACAGTTTGTTTATCCATTCACCAATTGACAGACATCATGGTGTTTTCAGTTTTTGGTGATTATGAATAACACTCTTTTCAGAATTTATGTGCAGGCTTTTGTGTGGACATAAGTTTTCAAAAATATGAGTAAAAACTAGAATCACAGTTGCTAGATATTTTGGTAAGACTATGTTTAGTTTGGTAAGAAACTGCAAAATTGTCTTCCAAAGTGGCTGTATCATTTCACATCCCTACCAGCAATTACTAAGAGTATCTGTTGCTCATACTCACAAGTAGTTAATATGGCCATCTTTTGGGTTTCTGCCATTCTAATAGGTGTAAGTTAATTCTCGTTGCTGTTTTAATTTTAATTAATTTCAATATCTAATAACAAATGATACTGAGGCTCTTTTCATATGATTATATAACATCTGTAAATCTTCAGTGAGGTGTCTGTTCAGGTTTTTTGCCCATTTTCTAATTGCATTGTTTGATTTTGTTCTGTTGAATTTCTGTTGTATATTTTGGATACATATTCTTATCACATAGGTGTTTTGCAAATAATTTCTCCCAGTCTTTATTTAGCTTGTCTTTTGAGTCTCTTAACAGCATCTTTCAAAAAGCAGAAATTTTAATAAAATCCAACTTATCAATTATGGCAGATCTTGACCATGACTCTCTGGATTTGCCGTTTCTGTACATTTCTGGATGGCAGTTTATTCTGAAATCTTAGTGCATTAATGGATGCAAGAAAAGGTGTTGCTTTTCAGTTTATTCAGGGTTTTCTTGTTTTAAGAAGAGAATTGATAACATCTAAGTTCTTTACAAGTTGAAGCTGAAACTCGAAGAAAATTTTATGCATTTGTATTTAAAATTCGAAACAAGGTAATTTTTAAAAATATATTTTTCTGGTAGGAGATCTTGCCACATTAGGGAGGGGGTAAAATATGTTTCAAAATATAAAGTTCTAATAATAACTCTGATATTCTTAGGAAAAAGTAAAATTATCTGACATGGTCTGAATTTTGAAAAAATCTAAATTAATGAGATTCCCTTGTAAACTACTCCATAGGCAGTCAGGACTTCTTTCCGTTAGCACTTAGAAGCATGCCTTTATTTTATACTATGTGTTTACCTGCCCATGGATATATGACAATGATTCTTGTACACCCCTTATTCATAATATTTTCCTTCCTGTACATGTGTTGATGTATACAAATTATTACTTATTTGTACTCATAGATATTTGTCTTCACAAAGAGTTAAAACTGAAGCTGTACTCTAAAATTAATGCTCTCACTAAATCTCTAAGAAGTTTTATAATCAACTTTCATCTGAAGAAATACAAGTTTATTTATCTACTCAATGTGTATACTTTCTGTATACCAGAAAGCATCTGATAAAAATATAAAGAGGTTTATGAGATTTTATATCATAACTAGCTAACTATGCCATGTATTCCTTCTAAACAGATTTCTAGTGATCAAAAGTAGAATGAAATATCTAGTTGTCATAAAAGGGTTGTTATGAGTAATAACAGATGATCATTAAACTTCTTAGACAAATGAAGACATTCCGGATAGTGAAAGGGGACACTTTTTTTTTTTTTTTTTTTTGCGGCCATGGCTCACGGGCCCAGCTGCTCCGCGGTATGTGGGATCTTCCCGGACCGGGGCACGAACCCGTGTCCCCCGCATCGGCAGGCAGACTCTCAACCACTGTGCCACCAGGGAAACCCGGGGACACTTTTTAATAATTATGCTGCTACAACAGGCATAGTCTGAAAATGACCCCAGTAAATCGGGACTTGTCATTCTTTGTAGAGTACCACCATATATCCTTTTGTAACTCTGGAATTAGTCATCTTAAATTTCATTTATGCAGCACATTTATTGAGTATGTCACCTGCTGATTTCTATTTGGCAGTTTAACTTTCATATTAGAAAAAAAGGAAAAAGCAACAAGCTGTATTTCTTTTTGTACCAAGTGTAGCAGCATGACTAGACACCATTGGATACCTGAACTGCACACACACACACACACACACACACACACACATACACACACATACACACACTCTCTCTCTTTCTCTCTCTGTGATTTCCTAGCTTGGTATATTTTAAAACATTTTTATACACTTTTGTTTTTCCTTATTTTTTACTGTGATTAAGAATTGGAACTTTTCCAAGTTGACTAGTGTTACTGATATTAGGGGTAAAGATAACATTTATTCAGCAATTATTTAATAACATACACTATAATTGTCAGGACTGGGCCAGATGCTGGGCATATATCATTGACTAGCACAGGCGTTAAGTCTCTGCTCTCACTGAAGAGAATTCAGTAAGGTATATCTTTGGAGTGTTTCATGCATAATACTATTAAATAAACAGTTTGCCCTCTTGAAATTTTCTTTATCAAAATCTTTTTTTTTCAAATAGTAACATACTGATACTACTCCACAAAAATATCATTGTAAAATAACAATCTTAACTTAAAACAATTTCTGGCACATATTAGGAACTCTGCAAATAAATATTCAGTGATGGAATGAGTGAATAAAATTCAGTAAGTCTTTGGTATTTGTTGATAGGAATTTGATAAGTAAAATATAACAACTAAGTAAATAATTCTAGCCATCTTACTATAAATGGAAACTAGTTTGAGTTTCAAATATTGTCTTTTATCCTTTTTCACCCTCAGTAAATGAGGTAATGTGGAGACAAATAATGTAAAGTTAGAAATTACTTGGAAAGGGGCCTGAATATGAGTTGAATAGAACATTATATTCTAGTCATTCAGTGACCTGAATGACTAGAGTATTATATTCTAGTCGTTCAGTGACCTGAACGACTAGAATATCATTTCCAGTAAAGATGCCAACAGCACTTGCCTTTCATGTTAAAATGTAAGAAACCACAGTCAATAAACTACCATATTTCATGAACTGCAGATGTCATCAACTATAAGCTGCACCTTATTTTATGAACAATAAGAAAGAAAAAATGCTGACATGTAAACAACAATGTACTTATATTTTTTTCAGTTGTATTCTTGTCAAAAGAGTTCTTTTTAGAATTACTGAGATAGTTCTTTCAATTGTGTATCATTCTTATATGTATACACAATAGAAAATATGAGCAAACTAAATTGGTTCGTATGTTTCTAAATCTTCTGTGTATCCAAAGGTGATTTTTCTGAATTTATTTTTGATTCAGAATTGTCACTGAATCACAACACACAACATTGGTCACTGTGTTGTCAAGAGCGATGATACAGCATTTCCTAAGACTTTTCCATAATTGTCTCCAACATTTCCTTCTAAATCACTGATGACATTTCTATACATTTTTAATGCTGGTACATTTTTGATCTACTGAAAAATTTAAGGTTCTCATACAATAGCCAGGGTTCTCATTACTATCTCAAATAATCTTTAAGTCTTCCACTAGTGTAAGATACGTCTCAATTTCAGAGATATGTAAATATTGTATGTGTGTATGTGGATGAATGTGTTTGTTTACATTCATACATATATATTTATGTATGTGATATATATATGCATACATACATGTATATATTTTATATCTTATTGCAATGACATATATACAGTAAATGAAATAAAATACAGTAAATCTCTGCAGTTACTATTCTGAATAATTCAGAAAGCTTTAACTCAGTGTATAGGTATGAATGATTGGTTTCAAAAGCAGAAGCTATGTTGTTTAATTGCAAATTCATGTGTTTATTTAATGTAATCTTAAATGGGAAAATTTTTAATTTTCCTAAAATACATTGAAAAGTACTATAATTTAGATTATTCATAGGAAAGCTTAAGTATTGTGTTACTTGTTTAGTTATGTGCCATAATGAAACTGATTTTAGTATAAGCTTATTGCAAAGAGAAGAAAAATGTCCCATTTTGTAGCATTGGCTTTCTATTTCCTATCTACTTGGCCACATGAAATTTGGGTGCCTGTAAAGGCAGGATAATAACTAATCCTCTTTGGTGTTTGACACTTAATCCTTTCTGGTACTTATCCTATTAACATTTCTTCTCTTGTATTTAAATGCCAGTGCAGAGCACTCAAATTACTTGCATTTATTTCTGTGCTTCTGAATTTAGCAGTTAGAGAAAGCACCTTCAGAAACGTTTGATTAAATATATGAATTTATCTGAGTCTATATTCATTATCAAGTACTTATTCTAGTTTAATGACTTTTAGCTTGGATATTTTCAGCTACCAGTTTATGTTTACCATTATTTTGTAACTGCAGAATTCATCTGCAATGTAACATAAGCTCTTTAACTGAGCTCCCCAAAGAAATTTATAAAACTTTTGCATACTTTAAGATTTTAGTTAAAACCCTACTCTAAGTATGTGAATTCTTAAAGCATATTACTGGGCATTACTTATATTAAAGGGTATAAACCAGTAAATCTTATATTTTGAAAAACTCTATTAGGCAAATCAGGCTAAACTATGCTGCATTAACTAGCATGCACAAAATCACAATGGTTTTGAAAAATAAAAGCCTATTTCTCACTCATAACTCACGCCCATGGTGGGTTGGCAAAAGAATTTGTTTCAGCTGGACTTGTATTTCGAGATCACCAAGACAGAGGAGTTGGGATGTGGCAAATCATGTCTAGCTTTGAAAATTTTAGTCTCAAAATATCACATTTCATTCCCTTCTTGTTTCCTTCCCAAAACAAGTCATGGGGATAGCACATCATCTCAAGGTGGTTGGGGAAGTACAGTTTCACCATGTGTCAGAAAGAGAAAAGGACATATTTGTAACCAGCCCTAATGACTACTATATTCACTTTCATGCAGCTTTCCTTTAAAGGAACACAGAGTAACTTAATAATATAAAATCAAGACACTGAGGTGCTAATATGTCTTTCTTTTGAAAAAAACGAAGAGTAGAGAATTTTTGTTGTTATGATATTTTTTGTTTTAGCAGCCACATAGCACAGGGAGATCAGCTCGGTGCTTTGTGACCGCCTGGAGGGGTGGGATAGGGAGGGTGGGAGGGAGGGAGACACAAGAGGGAAGAGATATGGGAACATATGTATATGTATAACTGATTCACTTTGTTATAAAGCAGAAACTAACACACCATTGTAAAGCAATTATACTCCAATAAAGATGTAAAAAACAAAAACAAAAAAAGAAATGATTATACATGTATATGTTTTATATATCTATATATTTACATATATGTGTGTATATATACACATATATATTTTGATTACCACTGTGCGTTTGTATGCTATTTAATAAATACTTCAACAAACTTAGTGTATAAATATCTTTATCCTTCGACTCTATATTGATGAAGAAACTTACAGAATTTAAGTAAACTTTTCTAAATTACATGGCTAATAATCACACTGAAATTTAGTTACATTAGTTTCTGGTTTTCCAACTACAGGCTGTCTTTTAGGAAAATTACCATTTAGACAAATGAAGAGACATTTGTTTTTGACTTTTAAAATTATTGTGTTTTCTCCTACTTACCTACCTTTACATGAGACTCAAATATAAAATATTACAAGTTGGGCATTTTCTGCTACAGTGAAATGAAAAGTTTGGCAAATCACCTCTCCATAAAGTAATTATGAAACTAGACACAATTGTCAAAAACAACAAATTCAGAGCTCTGAAAATAGACAAAACAACAAATAGACAAGTATTTATTCATACAAATCTACTGAACTTGAGGACAAACCTGATTAGATGGACAGAAGAGAAGAGACATACAGAGGAGAAGGTGAAGATGGAGGCAATGATTGTAGTGATAACTTCTATAAGCCAAGCAATACCAAGGAATTTGGGACATCCACCTGACAACACCTTGATTTCAGAATTCTGGTATCTGGAACTGTGAGTGAATTAATTTCTGTTGTTTTAAGCCACCAAATTTGTTGTTGTTTATCCCAACAGTCCAGGAAATTAAGACAAATGTCAATATTTTTAAAAACTGAATTATATCTATAATCTAGAAATAAATAATCCAAAAATAAAATTAAGCATCTAATTCCATATACAATAGGATGAAAGAGAATAAAATACTGAAAATAAATTTAATAAAAGCAGTACAAACTTGCAAAATAAAAACTACAAAACATTGCTGAGACAATTAAAGATCTAGACAAATTGAGAGACATTGCATGATCATGGGACAAGAAGATTCAACATGGCAATTCTCCCTAAGTTAATATACAGATTCAAAACTATCTCTGTCAAAATTAGTTTGTTGTTTTTTTCATAAATTGACAAGTGAATCCTAAAATACATATGAAAATAAAAAGATCTAGCATAACCAAAACAATTTTGGAAAATAAAAAGTTATATAACTACACTAATCATTTTAAAGGCATACTATGAGGCTACAGCAATAAGAACAACACGGTATTGGTATAAGGGTTGTCATACAGATTATATAAATCTATGTAATAGAACTAAGAATCCAGATATGAATCTGTTTTTGTATCTTCAATTTATTTTTGACAAAGATTCCAAGGCAATTGTTTAAAATAAGTGGTACTGGGACAATTGAATACCTCACATTATATAGATAAATTAACTCATTTATTTGCTAGACTTGTTTCTGGATTATATAAAGAACACTTAAAACTGTAATAAGATGACAAGCTAACTAAAAAATGGGTAACAAATTCAAATAGATGTTTTACCAAAGGAAATCACCAAAGATATACGAATGGCAAATAAGCACACAAAAAGATGTTTAATGTCATTATTCATTAGGAAAATGCAAATTAGAAACACAGTAACATACCACTACAAGCCCACTAGAGTAGTTATAATTAAAAAGACAACAAGTGTTGGCAAGGATGTTGAGACACAAGAACCTTCATACATTGCTGGTGGGAATGTAAAATGGTTGTACTGGTTTATTACAAATGTAATAAATTACCAAAAACATATCAACTTAACATACATTTATTATCTTACAGTTCTATAGGTCAGAAGTTCGATATGGGTTTCACTGGGCTAAGACCAAGGTTTTGGCCGCGCTGTTTCTTTCATGAGCTCTTAGGGAGAATACATTTCCTTGCTCATTCAAATGTTGGCAGAATTCAGTCCCATGCCATTGTAGTACCGAGGTCTGTTTTTTGCTGGCTGTCGGCTGGGGTGGGCATCCTTATCTCCTAGAGGCCTCTCTTCAATCCTTGTGCATAGCTCCCCCCACCCCTACATCTCAAACCAGCAAAAGAGTATTGAATCCTCATGCTGCCATCTCTCTGCCTCCTGCCTCTGCCTCTCTTACATTTTTAAGGACCCTTAGTGTTAACATTGGGCCCACCGGGATAAGCTCAGCTATTTTCCCCCTGCTACCTTAATTTCCTTTTTCCACATGATATATCATAGTCACAGGTTCCAGAGAGTAGAACATGGCCATATTTGGGGGCTTGCTATTCTTTTGCCTACCACAACAGTATAGCTACTTAGGAAAGTAGTGTCTTAAAAAAAGTTAAACTTCATATGTGACTTGGAAATTTTCCAACTATGAATTTATCTAAGAGATGAAAACATAATGTCCACAGAAAAGCCATTTTGCAAATGTTCGTAGCAGCATTGTTCATAATGGTCAAGAACTGAATCAAAATGTTCAACCAGTGAATGAATAAACAAAATGTGGTAAACCTATACAATGGAATACTACTAACGAAAAGAAGCAAACTACTGATATATGATGAAACAGATATGATGCTCAACACATCACAGTAGTTAAAAACTCCAAACACAAAAGGCTATATATTGTACTGTTATGGTAAATATGTAGAAATGGTAAATCTATGGAGACTAAAAGCATATCAAGGGTTGCCTTGTTCTTAGGGCAGAGGGGATTGACTGAAAGAGAGCATGAAGAAACTTTTTGAATGACAATGTTCAAAAACCGCATTATGATGATTGTCACAAAACTCTGTAGATTTATTAAAAATCATTGAATTCTACATATACAGTGGGTAAATTTTATGGCATGTAAATTATGCTTCAGTAAAGCTGCTAAAATTCTTTTATAAATTCATATTTCACAAGTAAGCTAGCAATTTCTAAAGAACACTTCTGTTGTTAGCTAATTCATGGTTTATTTCTATAATTCTGAAACTTAACACTACAACCTCCAAACTGTCCACCACCTCCCTCAGACACAGGGCTCCCAAAGACAGGGAAATCCCCTTGCCCACTCTCAAAAACAACTCCGTACTTGGCCCAAACCACCCTGAGCAGATTTCACCAAGAGCATCATGCCACAGAAGCACTATTCTGAAATAAAGAGAAAAAAAATAAAGACACAACATCCAAACACTGAGCTTTAACCATTTAGAGGTGAAATCATGAGCAGGCTACCCATATTCTGCAGAGCATAAGTTCTCAACTAGGAACTTTCGGATTGGGTTACTCAACCTTACCACAGTGACTTGTTATCAGAATTAGATGGAACAATGGATGAAAAATGTCCAGCACAGTGCCTGGCATTTTCTACATATTTAACAAGTGTTAAGCAGCTTTCCTTCTTACGAAAGGGCTTCACTACTATGTTTTACTTTCAGTCAATCCGTTTTTCAGCAAATACAAAAAAGAGCTCCTCTCCACTAAAGTGTTGGATCTCTGGTTTATTTCACGGATTTGCAATATTTATCCATCTCAGTCTCTGCACAAACATCAAGCAGGCCCAAAATGGTAGCGAACCTGTGTGATAAAACACAGAGGGAGCAACCTCCAAACTAGGGTAAACACAATTGAACTATTAAATCACAAAGAGATATGGACAAAAAAAAATGGGCAAGAAGAAAGTCATGATTCTAGCAAGCTACTAGAATTAACGATACAGCAAAACAAAGACTTATTTTTATAGAATACATTAATACTCCAATGTTTTATGACAAATGTGAGGAAATGTAGACATAAGAGATTGAGCACATTGGAGTAGTTCACCCGGTTAGTAACAAGGTAAAAGGTTTATGCTAGAGGAGCCCAGAGTTAGGAAATTTTTATGTTCTTCCTATATACCACATTCCTGATGGAGAACATTGCTAAAACAGCAAATGGAGATACAGAATCTGGCTTTGTTCAAGATTGTAGGCTCCAAGTTCACATTCCTCACTTAAAAGCTCAGCAGAGTATCATTGCAGCTCTGGGAAGTCAGTTGCTAATTAAATAAAGCCCTACCCCTTTGAGATGTGTATGGCTGAAATACCAAGCTGTGAGCCTTGCCTGTCTATGCTTTAGCTTTTTAAGTGCCAATGAACCTGAAAAATCATGAACTTCAATTGATCTTTTCTTTTTTTCTCTTTCCTGATGCTCTGTTGCATTAAGTGAGAAGTGAGGCCAGAATAGAGAACACAAGTCTCAGAGTCAAAACGCACATGTTGTATTTCTTGTAATACCTATGATGGGTCTTCAGAAATAGAAAAGTAAAAATATGTATAATATATACGTATATATACTGTATTTTAACAATTTATATAGTGTTTATGCTAGGCTTTTAAATTTAACCTCAACAATCTACAAAGCAGATATTACTTTTTTTTTCACATTTTACAACTAATGAAATTGATATACAGAAAATTAAGTAACTTGTCCAATATCAAAGTCACCCAGTAAATGCCAGGGCCTGAATTCATACCCAGACTGGAGTTCTTTCTCTGAACCATTTTACACACTGCCTCCATATATGTTTGTATATACATGCATGCAGACATACACATACACACAGATACATTTGTAATCAGTGAAAGAATTTATATTTTTCTCAGCATTGAGACGTTACTGACATACTATTTGTTGATTTAAGGTATGCAAATTTTGTTGATTCATAATTATTTTAAATGTGCATACATTTTGCTCCTGTCTGTCACTTTATTTTCCAAGCTCATAATTAAGAGTTAATAATAGGATACGCTTTACATAGATTAGTATCACCCAAATTCTTCTGATGACAAATTGGTTGAATAATAATCTTTTATAGCTGTCTTTCATTTTACTTCATTAAGAAAAAAATGTTTCTCCATTACTTCTCTCAACATAGCAGGTTTATAACTCAAATTTTTTCTAAGTTATTTAATAATAAAAGTGTCAGAACAAGCAAGAAACTATTGAACTGCCATCCTTATTCTCATTTACCTTCATACCAGCAATAAAATTGTAAACTGAGTTTTGACTGAAATCTCTTATGGAGACCCTGCTCTAGTGCACTCTTTTTCACATCTATTTGTCCAATAGTTTTCAAAGAGATTTTTATATAAGGTCACTTTTATGTACCAAATAACACAACTTGTTTGATGATCTAATGTTTGTAAAGTTTATATTTTTCATTTTGCCAAGAAAAACAAAATCTTGTCCATTTTATATATTGTGATAAGCATTTAATTGAAGAAAAAGATACTTTAAAAAAATACACATTCAAGACAAAAGGTTATGTGGCAGTATTCTTTCACATATCAGTAACATGTTAGAGCTGAATGTGTGTTTCCATTCACTTCTTTTACTCATAAAATAAAAATCTATCACTAATGAATAATGCCACAGATACTTTGAACATACAGTACCTCTTAAATTCGTAGATCTATTGACAAATTATTCTGGTAGAATATCAAATATGAAAGACATTTTAGCATAACTTTGTGTTTTGAGTAAAAATGTTCTAACTAGTATTCAAAGTTTTAAGGCAACTTGCAATCAAAGTTTTAAGTATAATCATTAGCTTATTCCCAAGTGAAAACATTAATATTGGATGTTTGGCAGATAAAAGGTATTGCTGAATATCAAGTCCATATTAGCCTAAAGAGAAAAAATAAAGTTGGAAGAAAAAGTGTGTGTCAGTTTTATAGTGTAGCCTACTTCTATAAAACCATAAATTGGACAACTAATTTTAGCTACACCAAAATACTTTACATTCTTACCTTTCTTTTGCAGTGTTTTTCTTATTTAATCCCTGCACACGTAACTTACCTTACTCTTTCATTAAACTATGAGCTCTTCATAAGAGCCTAATACTCCAATCCAATTAAGAATTATCTATATCTGTAGAGAAGCCATAACTATGCAAATCTACATTTTGAAATATTCTCTGTAACAAACATTTGATATTACAAATGTCTGTTATGAATAATGCCTATCAGTAGATAAAAGCCATTAGAAACACATTTTTCTAATTTTCCTGCTCGGGTTTATGACTTCATGAAAGTAGAAAATTTGATAAAACTTCTGGACTTACAAAGTGTGGGGCTGTGGTATGTGATCCTCCAGGAAACACAAGGCTAAAGTATGCAGAAGGAAGATATTAAAGAGGGCCACCCTTTGGTTAATAAACATAAAGAGCTGTCTTTCATTTAAACCATAGACCAGGAGAAAGTAAAGTAAAAGAAATCTGATTTAGAGAAAAAAACATAGCTTCACAGTGGCTTGGCAATTTGATAGCTACCACTTTCAAGGTTCTTCATTTTAGGACACTCATATAATGGAAATAGTGGCCTCCAATTTTTGTTTAGATTAATTATACTAACTCATGCACCCAAGAGGCCAGCACTAGCACAGAGTGTGTAGTGGTTGGCATTGGCATACCTGATTTTTTTTTCTAATGAATTGCACTTTTCTATAGTAATGCACACTCTCCCCTACTGATTTCACAGGATTATCACGAGAACTTCCATTAAGCATAACATTATCTCACCCATTGTTCCCAGTTGATTAGTCCTGGAGTAAGCGCCTGAGCCAACCTGGCCAATAAAACTTTTCCCAGGGATTGTTAGACTCCAAAAAGAGCCACAACATTCTTTGTATTGCCACTGGAATTGTAAGATATAATGTGCAGCAACTGTCACCAACTATATTTTATGACATGTGGAAAAAGCATAAACTAACCTCCATAGAGAATAAAGATGAAAGACAGAAAAACATTTGCCATCCTTGACTTCCAGATGTTTAGTTGTTAAACTCTTCTTTGATTTCAAGAAATGCCCTAGTTTTATTCCCATAAAACTCACCTTTTCCTTGAATTATTTCCATTTGGGTATTTTATCAAGTTCAACCTAAATTTTCCTAAATTGTGAACGAGCTATTTAGAAGTGTGAATAGCTGCAATGAAGGGTTTATTTTTCTAACTGAGAAATAAAAGCATTAAAAATATTACCTAAATATGTGTCTTTCCACAGGGAAATCAAGGCAGCGAATGTGAGACAAAAGGAGCGGGTTCTTATTATGTAAAACAAGGGAGTAGTTTTAGAAATACTTAGTCATCCTTCCTGTGATAGTTCTTATCTCATGGCTATACATGAATCTTTCTATCTCTAATTTGAGAGGCTGAGAAAAAGGAGGTCATGAGAAAGATACCTGGGTTATAATCAACAGAATGAAGAAACTATAGAAAAGTGCTATCTATGCCTGCTAGCTGCATATAAGCCAAGGAGGATATCAGCCAGAACTCTAAGACTTGTATTTCATAATATGCAACAAAAATTGTTAAATACTTGTGGAATCCAAAAATGTCATCTAACCAGGAATAATGTAACCCTTTCTGAGCTGTAGTAATACAGCCAGGTTAGGCTCCATCTAGAATTTTCTCAAATAACATTTGGGTCAAATAACACATGATTGGAAATAAGGCTTTTCTCTCCTATGAAATCATAAGTAATGTGGAATAATACCTGTTCTGAGCTTATTCAAACTTTATTACTTCTAGGAGTCCTCAGAAATGTCTCACATGTGCTCCTTAATATATAAGTTAGACTGGCTTTAAGATGGCACAGAGCAGTAGGACTCTAGAAAACTGCAGAAGACATATTCTGCTGGAAGCAGCCACATTCAAATGCATGGGCTTCACATGGGCTGGACATCACAAAACCAGTCAGGCTCCAATCACACTGCTTATTGTCTTAGATTGGAAGCAGAGCCCAGAACAAGATTCTTGTTAAGTGGATGTATTGGGGGTGTGCTCACAGAAGACTGAAAGAAACAGGATAACATACTGGATTTAAAACTAAGAAATAACGTGGTCTCAGTTGAAAACTCACTTTGGTCTGATCCAGGCAAAACTCTGAAACACAAATGGGCCAAAAGAGTGGGTTCAACTCAACAGAAGGGGTTGAAATTTTAGACCTCATTGATGTTAGTCATTGGCTGAGGTCTTTTCCCCAATTGGCAGAGGGGAACAAGGGAAAAGGTGGTTCATAGCCTCTATGATGAGACAGTTCCAATTTGTCCAAGGAAATTTTGCCATAAGAGGGTACAGCTGTGGGTTGTTAATTGCTAACCCTTTCAGGAGCTGGAGGTTGGAACACCAGCAAGCTGATAATTGGATCTGGTTGGAACATCACACATTCACTAAACTTTTACTTTACCTGAAAAAGCTGACAAGTTTCCCCCAGCAGCAAGAGATTGGGATTGTACCCTTGCAGGTGATTGCTTAAGGTAGGGAAGCAAGAAAAATCTAGGGAATTGGCAAGTAGAGAGGCTCCTTGAGAAACACTCTCAGGAATTCTCACACGGACCCATTTGGGAGAGTATGAATGGCTGTTATATAAATACAGAGAACATCATTCAGTGTTAGTCAAGAAAAACAACACTAATTAACAGAAAGGATTTCAATGGTAATCTACTATCCTGGAGAGATTTGTCATGTCCCGTCTCCCAGTGCCCTGCTCCATCACTCCGAGGGAGCCGAGGCCCAGGTGAAAAAATCAAGGAGGTTGACCAGCACCCTATTGTGTTATCACATTAAATTCTTACAAAATCTCATGCAATTATTAACCCCATTTCAGACTTGAGAAAACTGAAGTTCAGAGAACCTCAACTTATAAATGATAGAAGTAGGATTCCAACTCAGATCCATCTGCTAAGTAAATAAATTCCTTTAAAGTTTCTGCTTTTGGGATAAGCATAAAAATCACACTCCCACACTTTAACTTCCCTGAAGAAACTTGGTTAGTATGAATTCATAGACTTTCAATTAAGCATTTAAAACATATTTTTGACATTTCCTTCCTGTATTTTTCATGATAAAAATAATAGATTTTCAACTATTCAAATATAAATAGGACATGCTATTTCAAACCATTTTCCTACTTTAGTTTCAGATATATGTCTTTTCCACTGCAAAAATGAAAAATATATTAAGCAAATCTTCATGGTCATTAGATAATATTGGATAGGTGGCTGGATGAAAGTAAATGTATAATTATTCAGAGTGCCTGGAAAAGGATCATAATTGTGTGGTATTTAATAAAATTTAGGATGAAGTTTGACACTCACTACAAATAAAGCACAGTTTTTTTGCATAAATTGTCTCTTAAAAAAGACCCAGGCATTCTAGTTATTTGTTCTACTTTCTACAGCTGTAATTACCAAACTAGAAACTTAACTTCCAGTGGGTAATACACTTATTACCACTTACTGAGTTTGTTTTTCATATAAAAATATTTTCTGAAAACACAAAATATATCTTCCTATTTTTCTTAATGTCTGGGGGAAAAAAGCATGTATTTCTTTGGAAACAGAATAGGACATCTTATATAAGAGAGCCCTCAATAATATTGTCCTTCATTATCTGCTAATTAGTCTACTGAATTTGTCTGTCTTTGTCACTAACCACTTTTGAATGATCTGGAAAAAATCAAGTGGGAAATGTATACCATATATCTGATTTTGTTAATTAGCTAATGATGCCTTTTCTTCCATGGAATAATTGTTTTGGAAAGACATCATCATCATTTATAAATCTGACACAGATATTTGAGCAGAGTGTAAAATCATATTTTACTTTTCCTTTTGTATATAAGTAATCCTTACATATTAAAATCTAACTCTAACAGTGCATTAGCAAATCCAATTAGTGCTATCTTCAAATATATCCAAAATTTGTCATTTCACATTTTCGCCACCAACTTCCTAACTGGTCTCCCTGCATTTCCCCTTGTCTGTCTGCAGGCATTTCTCCACGTAGCAGTTAGATGGTTCTTTGCAAACATGTCTTATTATTCAGCTTCTCAGCTCAAATCTTTTAATGGATTCCCACTTTAAGTAAAATCCAGAGTTTTTATTATTGACTGCTAGCCTCAATATGACCAGGCTCCCATCTACTATTTATGACTTTGTGTCCTCCTACTATAAACAGAGCCAGACATTAGTTCAAGTGGTGAAAACAGACTTACTCAGTTAACTACTAACAATAGACAAAGAGTTAAGTTCCATTCCAAGCTGTGCAGAGGTGACTGAGCATTTTAAAGGGAGGATGAGGGAGTAGGGAGGGATGATGAAAGAGCATGAGTAGAGTCAGGGACGTTAAAATTACCAAAAGTGAGAGAGGAGGTGCATGGGAAACCCATCTAAGTTTACTCACAGGCACATACCAAGGTTAAGCTCCCACTCTGCCATCTATCATCAGTTGTTGGCTAGAATAAACAGTAAATTCTTTTGCCAGCCTTGAGTTTTCTCAGGGAGGCTAGGGTCATCAGAGGGATGCAGCTTTGTGCTGTTAGAATCTATGTCAGTATGTGTTCAATTCTTTATAGGCCAAGGTGGAGGGCTATAGAGAAGATGGCTCAGAGGAGCCTGGCTACAGTTTGGTCAAGGAGAGAATTTTTGTCACAATACTATCCTCTGTCACTCATGCTGGCCTCCTGCTATTCCTCAAACATGCCAAGTATACAGGATGCTTCAAAGGGAGCATTTCCTTTTCCTTCTGAAATACTCTACTCCCAGATAACCACACAGCTTTCCTTCACTCTTATTCAAAGCTTTGTTTATTTTTCATCTTCTCAAGGAAGCACCTTGATTGTTCAGACTTGCTTGTCTCACCTTCTTATCCTCTATCCTCCTTCAGATTGCACAAATGCCTTCTGGCTAGAGTACATACTGTAGATTCTAATAGCATTGCATTGCTGCCTTCCTTAGAACATTTAATCACAGCTGAAATTTTACATCAATTTGAAACTTTATCTAAGATTTGCTTTATTTTCCTCATGTGAGATCCATGAAGATGTGACCTGAACTGATTTTTTTTTAGAGTTCCAATACAATGCCTGACATAAAGTGTATACTTTGTGCCTGTTTCTAATTAATTAATGGCTAAATATATACAAATGACATTGGATAGTTACGACATTCACAATACAGTCACCAAACCTCCATCTCATGGCTCAAATTGCAGCGCAAGTTCAGGAAGAGTAAAAGGGTTTGGAGTATCCTAGCAATCCTAACAACAACAAAAAAGTACATACAGATATATGTATATTGTGTGTGTACTGGAACTTGTTCAACGTCTTCTAAGAAAAAGGGATATTATGCTTTAGTTTTGTCTGATTTACTATCTTTAAATGAAGATAGGAAACTAACTTACGTCAAAAGTTCCATATGCAAACTATCCCAAAATGTTAACAAAGCAGTTTACAGATTTAGTTTTATGTAACAGCTAAATAATAATGACATCACTGGTTCTTTCTTCCACTATTTACTTTGATAGACAAAGATTTCCTGAGGACCAGTCATCTTGCAACTTGCTACCTTGGTTTTCCCCACTGGAAAAAATAAAAAGTATATGTGTATATATCACCGCGCCCTCATAATTGGCCTGCCTGTCCTATCAGATTAATTCTAGTATTTGCCTGAGGCATTTTTACACTTTTCCTTTTCTCAGCCAGTAGAAGCCATATGTAGGAGTCTGCCTAAAATAGGCAGTAAGTACAAATCTACAGGAAGAAATGGGACACTATGGAACCAGTAGAAGAAAAACAGGGGAGAATTTTTATTTTTTCAAATGAACTCAGTCCTATGAAAATCCGTGGAATATATTACAATACTCTAAGTTTACATATGCCTCAAGTAATACCCAAATGAATGTAGAATTGGCAAACTAAAAATGTTTAAAATTGATGGGAAAACAGAGTCAGCCAGATTTTCTCACTTAACATATTGGCTTTAAAACATCAGCTCAGAGAGCAAGGAAGACAAGAGATTGACACTGTAGCCAGAGCATGGATATCAGCTTGATTTTATAGTCAAATAGGATGGAGAGTTAATTTTCCTGAAGACCCAAAGGAGCAAGGAGGAAACGTAGCAATGCAAGCCAAGGAAGGGCAATGGCCTCTGTTTTGGTCTCCTTGTCTAGTCTCTTCCATTGTTGTAGTTTATATGCTTTCACAGTGGGTATGAGTATTCTGTGTAACCTTAGGCAAAATGTTTAACCTCAGTGTGCTTCTGCTTCCTCATTTGTATAATGAGTATAATAATTTTACCTACCTCACTGGGTTGTTGTGAAATTTTTTTTAATCACAGGGTTGTTTTCTGGGCTCATATATGCAAAGCACTTAGAATGGTACCTGGTATTATTTTAAGCTGATTGTTACTATTATTCGTAACCCTTATAAAATTAGCAAAGCATGTTAGTGTTGCATGATTTTATAGAGTATCTAGTCCTAGTCTCCTCACTTTTCCTCATTTAACACATATGAAAATTCAAGGAGCACAACAATTTATATCACTTCTATATTAAACTTGCTCAATCTCTAAAATATAAGGAACCAAAAAAGGAAAAACTAAATGAAGCTAAAATAAAACTTGTAAGTAAAGTATGAAAAAGAAACAAGCAAATACATAACACATGAAAAAGACACACACATGCACATTCTTATTTAAAGGTGACCTTCCTGGAAATAACATCAGATTTTATAGTTACATTTCAACCTCAATATCATCAGGAGAGTCTAAAAGCAGAATATACAAACATTTGGGGGCTTGCAGAGGTCTAAGTGATATACTCATTTGCCAAAAGTATGACAATATTTAGGAAAATATCTCCTTGACCTAGTACATTCCAAAACCACTTTTGAGTGAGAAAGGGGCCACAATCAATTCTAAATTGATTATAATTAAAATAAAGCATAGTAAATATATACACAGATTACTGGAGACATATCTAGATGCTTTGGTTAAAAACAGTTTACCACACTATACCTGAGATTTGGTGCACTTCTTAGCCACAGAGGATGCCAGCATATAGACATAAATATAATAAATATGGGACACTGCAAGATAAAATATAATAAAAATAATATGAGAAAAAGAAATTATGTTTCCTCATAAGAACATGGTTTTGACAATTTGGGAAAGATTTTTTTCTATTCTACTAAAAGCTAAGCAAAGAGCTTCTAGAAGAAAGAAATATATTTTTAATTATAGAAACTTACAACTCAAACTCAAACCGCCTTTTAGTCCGACCTTTGGTCTTTACCACAAGAGCTGAGAAAACCGAGGCCAACAAGCATTGAAAGACGTACACACTACACACTGTAGTGGGGATGGAGGAAAGACCAGAATTTTTCTCTTAATGCATAAGTCAAGATTTTTTACTGACCCCATTGTTTCCTAATTTACCCCATTGTGTTGACTGTACCATAAGCAGTTCAAGAGCAGTGATACAGATATTAGTAGGACTTGACTCACGAAGACAGCCGCTAATTGGAAAATATAAGGTGAGCGAATATGAAAAGAGTGATGAAAATCCCCTATTGTAAGTTTTTAAATAAAATTTTCTTTCTGTTTTTAATTCAATCCAAAGAATATATACACAGGCCTGGGATAGCCACGTTCTCTCTTATCTAGAACAGCAACCCCATTCCAGATAAAGTATTTCTCATCCTTTTGATATCATTCAGTCTTAAAGTTTAGTGTGCAAGGCAAAGTTAAAAATACCTACATAAAACAGTAATTATAAAATTGTTGATGGACACATGGTATATAAAAAAGTGATTTGTGTAATAGTAATAGCACAAAGGTGATGTAAGGGAATGAAACTATATTGAAGCAAAATTTGTTATGCCATCAAAATTAATTTGAATTAACTTGTCTTAAGTTAATATGTTAATTTTAATCTCCAGGACTACTACTAAAAATAACTTTAAAAGTAGAAATCATAAGGTTATTAAAATGGTACACTAGAAAGTATCACTGGTAATGAAGAAATAGAAGAAAATTAGGACATAAGATACATAGAAAACAAATAACAAAATGGCAGACAAATCCTATTACAGTAATGTAAATGGAGTAAGCACCCTAATCAAAAGGCAGAGATTGGTGAATGGATAATTTATCTATCATCATATAATTATGTTTTAAAATTTGTTTCAGATTTTGGCAACATTGAAAACATTTCATCAATAATTTGCTAAAAATGGTTATGACTACAAACTCTAAGATACATTGTTTAGAGAAGTTATCTGATTGGCTTGTAGAACTTAGCAGTCATTCATTTTGTAAGTTTCAGTAAGCTTACAGGCACTTGTGTTTATTGAAATTTAAAGGAACTAAAGGATGACTTAACAAGTGAGTTGTTACTATTGCTTCTATGGAAAATATATACGTATGGAGTTCCACAATTATATTTACCCTAAAGTAATTTTAGCAACACTGCTATCCTTGCAATTATGGCAATTAAACTCCAAACTAGTTCCAAATGGATAAGATAAAAGCATAAATAAAAGACAGAAAATGAAAATTCTCCCAACATATTGGAAGTAAACTTTGGAATTGGATTATAAATCTTTAGGCTAGCCAATCAGCAAGACTAGGAGAGGGATATTAGGTCACTGGGAAAATAGTATCTAGAGAAATCTTAGAATTGAAAGGGAAATAACACTTAACAGTCAAATGACCTTTATTTGATCCTAATTATACCTTTTATGTGGAGCCTATTTAATTCCATTGAAAAAAAAATCAACTTCATAGAATCTTGTTTAGATGAAACCAGGTGTAATATTGTTACTGACAGTCTACAAAACATCCAAAGCTTATTTGCCCAGAGGTGAAAATTCAGAATACCAGGCCCTGCTTTATAATCTCTTTAATAAAAATTTAAAGCTTGTCAAGAATAAAATATTTTCTCACATTGGAGGTTTATTTATTAGCCTTCGGGACAATCTGTTGCATTTATTGCTTAATTCTCCAGTTTAATGTGCTTTTTAGAACTATGATTACATTCTCCTTCTAAATCTCACACCATATATTTTATTCCTTATATTCCTTTGTCCAATAAATACAGAGGAAGAGATGAGAGAAAGGATGAGAGAGATTGTGGTCTGAGTATTTAAATTCTGTTAAAAATACATAGATTGCCATGTTTGTAGAGGGTCTGGCCATTTGGCAGAATCCATCTGTGCTTGGGCTGTCTTGTTAGCTGTTCTTCAAATAAGTTTTGTGAACCCCTCCAGAGACTCCCATTTTCTACATAAAGAAATCATAACTCCTTATTATTAAATATTCAGGAATTTTCAAGCTGACTTTTAAATTGCCAGGAACTTTTAGACAGCCATGATAGAAATACTTACACCATAAATATTGGCCAGTCAGGGCTCTTCCCCTCCCCCTACCCCAGAGCTGGTTTCCTGCCACACTATTTCTTTACACATAATTTTATTATATCACATATCCCACCAGTGTTACAGTTAAAAATCAGCCCTCCTATGAAGTTATGAGCTCACTGAGGGCAGAGTCATATCCTAATTGATTTTTCTACCTCCCAGAATTCAGAAAACTGTTTGGTTAATGACAGGTGATCATAAATAACTCTTTAAATGGAAATTGAACATAAAAAATAAAAAACTAGGTTGTTTTTCTAACTCATTCCTAGTGACATATTAGACACATGGTAGAATCACTTAAATACATTTCCAGTTTTATAACATGTAGATAAATATATCCATGTTACCCAGTTGTTATGAGGAATAAACAAGATAATCATTAAAGAAATAATTTGTAAATACTGGAAATCTATTTTAAAAATAGACCAAGGGCCTAAGAGCTATTGTTAATTTCATTGTGATGGAGACATTTTACCAAGTGCTGTTAATGTCCCCTTAGTGCTAAATTTTTCTTAAAGTACTCATAAAAATAAATAACACTGAAATTAATAACCTATTTATTATACCTTAATTAATTTTTTTTTCAAAAAAAACCCCACTATTATTTAACTCAATCTTTTTGAATTAGAACTTCTCAAATTCTATTGGCTGTATAGAACTTGCTGGGGCCATTTAGTGAAAGAGGCTCTATGGAGGAATTTGTGTTCTAATCTTACAGCCCAGTTTTGTCTGCTTTTTAAAATAGACTTTTAAGTATGATTTCCTTCAAATATTGTTTTACATAGTCCAGTTAATTTTGTCTTATAAACGTTAAATCATTGACACTAAATAGCATATTCTAATAGTTAATTTGGAGCAGTTTTACACTAAATTTGGGTACGTCTACTTTGGAAATGTCTACACTGGATTTCTGACCAAATTAAAAATAGTAATTCCAATGCCAATTGTATCATAAGTCAATAGATTTACTCAAGATGAATCCAAAAGTTTAGTGAAGAATAAGAACTCTTTTCGACAAATTTTCACTGACAGTTTGCTAAAATAGGATAAGCCTACTGACATAGGAAAACATCTCTTTCTTTTTTATGAGGCAAATAGAAATGCTGACACCGATACTCAAACTTCAGATTGTGTAAGTGAAATGAGGAGAAAAGCTAGGCAATAAAGACAAGAAAAAAGTTAAATGTGGATTAACAGGTGTGACAGTAACTAATAACTGTATTTTTGTTTATAACTAAATGTTTTAAAGCTACACATTTTAGGCCTATGAACTAATGAATTGTTTATATTTGTGTCTGCTTTTGCTGCTTCACTAATTCCTGTTAGCATTCTTTTTAAAGTCACACACTAAATGAATAAATAAATAAATAAATAAATAAGTCACACATTACAGAGTGAGGGAAATCTAGAATAGGGTCTTAAAACCATGTGTTGTTATGGTATAAGAGCAATGATATATAGCTATAGGTCAAACAGAAGAGAAACAAAGTCAGTGTAAGAGCTCAGTAAATATTAGATTCAGTTATTTTTTCTGTGTGGCAGGAGAAAAATTAAGGTCAGATTAACAATTTTGTGAGTGAAGCTTTATAAATACTTATCTATTTGCTGAAAGCATTTTTTGGAATCGAGCTATGAGAATGAAAGAATGGAAGGAAGAGATAAAATGAAAGTGTCTATGCAAATATGCTTGATTTTTAACAGCAATAGATTTAGAGTGGTGCCATTTTTCTCTAAAGCTATGGACATGAAAGCTTTGGACTCTTTTCTCTTAAATATGTACAGAAAATCAATACTGTCATAAATTTCACAGAATCTTTTCTAGGAGCTGGTTTACAAATGGCCCAAACAGCCTTACAAAATGGGACTAGTACCAGGAAGCTCAAACACACTGTTTTAGAGAAAGAGTCCTGTTGGCCAGTGTGTTTGTCTTTCCAAAGAAGCTAGAAATTCATATTTTTATGTGAAGCATTCTGATTTTTCAGTGACAGCAGCTAAAACAAACATACACACACCTATATGAGCCTAAAAAGCATATACATAAGTGTAATATACCATGAGGACAACCAGTTTCTGATTTTCTTTAAATTCCCTGTATAAAGATTATATGATTTTCTCAAGGAAATTACACCAACATGTTTAGATTAGTGCATGAGCAAAATGACCATTTAAAAAAGCTAAATAAATCATTTTTATATCTGTGACCTCAAGGGTCTTTGTGGCTTTTCTGAGGGAATAATTTCTCAGGTGTCCCTGAGTCATTGGGTTTAAACACCAGATCTTATTTTATTAATTATTTTTTATTTTTTTAGTTAAAAAGAAAGGTGAAAGAAATTAATAGCAGACATATAATAAGCAAAGAATTAAAGATCTGATTATGTGTTAAACACAACCAACTCCTTTGTCAAGAATAATTCAGATTAAAACAAAACAAACAAAAACAGAATCTCACATATGTGGTCCTAGTCATAAATACATTTTTATAAATTGTATATGATTGTTCATCCTTATCCCAAGCATCTGAAGTGATCTGTCAATTTGGCATTTTCAAAATGAGAGATTCTAAGGATGCAACAGAGATTCACTGACTCAAAAAATTATTTTTAGCTGTTGGGAATTAACCTTAATTTGGCCATTTTAGTGGACTTTTTCAAATCGGCTAGCAATGAAAGAAACATTGAAAATTAATCTGAAGGGCAAAACAACCCACTTAAATATATTTTAAAGTCAATTTAAATGAGAGGATTTTACCATTTTGACCAAGTTGGCTGCATATAAGACAGGACAGTAGTTACATACATGATGGGAGACTTCAAATTAATGTCTTCCTACTTCTCTCCAGATCTGTGTAGAGCCCAAGAAATGTAACAGCATAGTTTGTTTTTTTAACCTTATCTCATTATTTTGAATGTACATATATATTTCTCCAAAGAGTCCATTTATAATATTTGTGCCATCAGTCAGACTTTAAAGACCTTAAAAAGAAGCTAGTAACCTCCCTGTTATTGGAATTTAGGCAGTTTCAGGATGTCCCAAATATTTTAAGACAGAAAAATATTTCACAATGGTTATTTAAAATATTTTCTTTGTTTCCTGTATATTGGCCCTGATTTGGGAGATTGACCCAATATATTTTAAATTGCATTTTAACTTTACATGATAATTAATTCCTTAAAAATAATAAATATATATTTTGACATTCTAAAAATTTTTAAAGCTTTCTGCATATACTAATAACAAAATACCATTTCTTCTTGGGCATGCTCTTCGGACTATTAAGATTAGCATATTAATTATATGCATTAGGTTGTTTTATTTGATCTAATTTTACAGCAGAATGAGACAGAGGTTTGTTGGTGAGTCACTGGTTTGTCGAATGTTATATATAATTTGTGAAACTAATAACACATTTTAAATAAGTCATTTTAAATGCTTACTTTTTATCGTATATTAAATGCCAAGCCATTTCCACATATTATACTTTTAATAAACTTTTTTAAATAGTTTAAGATTTATAGAAAATTTGCAAAGAACATTGAGAGTTCCCATAAACATCACAACGCGTTTCCCCTATTAGTAACCTCTTATATGAGTATGGTTTATTTGTGATAGTTAATAAAAAAATATTGGTATATTAATATTAACTAAAGACTCTATCAGATTTTCTTAGTTTTCATCCAATGTCCTTTTTCTGTCCCAGGGTCTCATCCAGGACACCATGTGACTTTCAGTCATGTCTATCAGTCTCCCCTTGGTTATGACAGTTTCTCAAACTTTCCTTGTTTTTGATGACATTGACAGTTTTGAGAAACACTGGTCAGCTATTTTATAAGATATCCTGAATTTGGGATTTCTCTGAATGTTTTTCATATGATTAGACTGGGGATATTGGCTTTGGGAAAGAAAACTACTTCCTTCCCAAAGGGGTAAATAAATTGCCATTTTTATCACATCATATCACCATGCTGTCAACCTGACCCATCACAGCTGATTTAATCATTGATCATCTGGTTGCAATATTGTTGCACAGGGACCTGCACTATAAAGTTACTCTCCCTGCCACCGCCCCTTTACTTACTGTATTCTGTGAAAGGAAGTTACTAGAAGCATTTTACACTTAAGGAGTAGGGAGCTATGTTCCACCTTCATGAGGGTGGAATACTTGCATCAATTATTTGAAATTCTGCTGCAAAAGAGATTTGTCTATTCTTTCTGATTTATTTATTACTCAATCACATATTTATGTCATGGACATTTATTTTATACTTTGGGTCATAATCCAATATTACTTTATTTTGTGATGCAAAGTTTTCCAGTTTTGACTATTGGAGGCTCTTTCTGTCTGCTCCAGTAACCAACTGACAACCTCCCACCCCTCTCCCCCACCTATAATTCCCATGATTGTATGTGTGTGTGTGTTTGAGCACTTTCGTATTTTCTTGTGCTGTAGGATACTCCAGGCTCATCTTCTATATCCCCTGTCCCAGTTCTAGAATCAGTCATTTCTTGAGGGAATCCCAGTTTCCACAGTTGAAGAATATTATTAAAAACCAAGAGCCAGATGTGAGATTTGCTCATAGCTACTTTGGTATGGTTGATTTTAGAATCTCTCATTTTATCTCCTCTCATACTTTAAAAAATTTAGTACTTTCCCTAGAATTTGCACTATACATTTTTAATGCACCTGCATTCACCTTCAAGTAGCATTCTGCCACTTCACATGCAGGGCAAGTACCTTACAACAGAGTATTTCCGATCCTCCCTCTTTTCCTGTGACATTGATGTCTTTCACTTCATATTTTATAATCAAGTAATACATTGCTATTATTAGTACTATTGCTTTTAAAAGATTTTTATGTCAATTAAGAGTGAGAAAAATAAAAGTCTTTATTTTAGCTTAATTTACTCCTTCTTTGATACTTGTCCTTTCTTTAAGTTTATCCAAGTTTCTGGTCATTTTTTGATCATTCTGCTTGAAGACCTTCTTTTAACATTCTTGGAGGCAGGTGTGCTGACAATTAATTCCCTAAGCCTTTATTTTGTTTTTGGTTTTGGGAGAAGTTTTATCTCTCTACTTATGAAATTAAATTTTACTGGCTATAGAATTCATGTCTGGTTTTTTTTCCCCAAAATTTAAATACTTCACTATATTCTCTTGCTTGCACAGCATCTGACAAGAAATCAGCTATCATTCTTACCCTTGTTCTTCTATAAATAAGGCCTTTTATTCTTTGGGTCCTTTCAAGATTTTCTTTGTTTTTAGTTTTCTGCATTTGAATAAGATATGCCTATATATGTTTGTGTCTTGGTATTTATCCTACTTGTCACTCTTTTAGCCTCCTGAATCTCTGGTTAGGTGTCTATCATTCACTTTGGAATATTATCTGCCATTATTATTTAAATTTGTTCACTCTTCTGCTTTTGCTATTCCAGTTTTGTGCATTTTTATTGTCTTGAAATGTTCTCACAGTTCTTTCTTATTCTGTTTTTTATTCTTTTTTACCTTCCATTTCAATTAATCTATTGTCAAGCTTACTGATTCTTTCCTCAGCCATGCCATGCCTACTTATGAGTCCATCAAAGGTATTCTTCATTTTTCCTACAGTGTTTTTCTGTTTTTGTTTTTGTTTGTTTGTTTGTTTGTTTTTTGCGGTACACGGGCCTTTCACTGCTGTGGCCTCTCCCGTTGCGGAGCACAGGCTCTGGATGCGCAGGCTCAGCGGCCATGGCTCACGGGCCCAGCCGCTCCACGGCATGTGGGATCTTCCCAGACCGGGGCACGAACCCGTGTCCCCTGCATCGGCAGGCGGACTCTCAACCACTGTACCACCAGGTAAGCCCCTTACAGTGTTTTTGATTTCTAGCATTTTCTATATCTCTGCTTATAATACTCATCTATTCTTGCATGGATGTTTACTTTTTCCAGTAGTTCCCTTAAAATATTCATCATTGTTATTTTAAATTCACTGTGTGATAATTCTTACATGTGCTGTTATCTGGGTTTGGTTATGATGATTCCTTTTTCTTTTCAGACTTTGTTTCTTATTGCCTTTGCCATGCCTTGTAATTATTTTGCTGAAAGCTGGACATATATTAGGTAATAGGAACTGAGGTATTTAGGTCTTTATTGTGAGCCTTCATGTTAATCTGGCTAGGAGTTGGGGTGTGTTTGATGTTTGCTGTAGCTGTAGGTGCCAGAAGATTCACATTCCTTTAATCTTCCTGTTTTTGTTTACCCTGCTGACTTTGGGTTTCCTTAAGTACTTTCCCTCAGAGGAAGTCTATATTTTGCTGCTTTTTCAGATATAACCCACTGTTATTACCTGAAGCCCTGTTGAGGTGGCAGTAAGGTATGGGGGAGGAGCTGCATTTTATCATCTGATAACATCTCAGTCTGTTAATGGGGCAATGTCCTTGGGCTATGACCTCTACAAGGGTTTTTTTCAGTAGGAAAGCTTTTTCCTCCCATTACCTATTCTCTTCCCTGGGTGTAGAATTCCTAAATATTCCCAATCTGTTTCCTTATTTCCTTGAAACTCTGACCCCTGTTGACTATGTTTTATTGTTGTTGTTTTTTGTTTTGTTTTGGGGTTTGTCTTTTGGTCCCCCCAGCCCCCCACTGTCAGACAGACAGGAAGCCTGGAGGGATTGAAGGGAGAGGAATTCCCTTGCGCAGCTGGAATAAGGCCTAAGCAAAGTCCTTTTCCTTGGAGAGTATCTGTGTGTTATTGAGAAGGTTTGGGGTATATTTCACAATGATCACTCTTACCCTTTTCTCTGCTAGAGTCAGGAGGGAATCTTTATCAGATATTCATTGTAAGAATCTAATATGATTCCTGGAAGCAAAACACATACAAGTAAGACGGCAGCTCCCAGCAGTCTCTCATTCTCAAGCCAGTCCACACTCAGCCTCTAGCAATTAGACAAAATTACCATTTAAGAATATTTTATCGGCTTAGGTCTCCAGTGACTCCTGATCCAGATTAGCAGATTCGGTTTGTCTCTCAACAGATGGGTCTGTCTCTCCAGATTTCAAGGTGGCAGTTTGCTCTGCAACCTCAGTTCTCTAATGGGTGCAAGAAAAATCATTGATTATCTGTCCAGCATTTTTGTTGCTGTTATAAGGAAAGGAACAATAACTTCCAAGCTCTTTACATGTTGGAGCTTAAAATGGCAAAATGATTACTTTTTAAATGTAAAATTTTATTACTCTATTGTGCGTCATTCACTCCACATTATTTGTGGGAGAAAAAGTACAATAATAGTTTTATTTTTTTTTCCCTGACTCGGTTAAAACAACATGTAGGACTATAAATTTAATTAAAATGCCTCTTATGGGGCTTCCCTGGTGGCGCAGCGGTTGAGAGTCCGCCTGCTCATGCAGCGGACACGGGTTCGTGCCCCGGTCCGGGAAGATCCCACATGTCGCGGAGCGGCTGGGGCCATGAGCCATGGCCGCTGAGCCTGCGCGTCTGGAGCCTGTGCTCCGCAACGGGAGAGGCCACAGCAGTGAGAGGCCCGCATCCCACAAAAAAAAAATAAATAAAAATGCCTCCTATGAATATAAAAAGATAATCTGGAGATTTCTCCTGAAAAGCAGCAAATGTTTGAGTACTTACTTAAAAAAAGAGAACACTTTTTTAAATAATTAAGTTTATTTCAAATACATTTACTCACATAGCATCAACCCACAGGAGTTCCCACACCTGGGGAATATTGAGGCTGATGATGTCTACACTAATTACATTTATACTTAAGGTAAGGAAAGGACAAATCAGTTTTAGTTTTTAGGAATAAATCATAAGCTGATTTATTCAGGGATCAAAATAGGAACGTTCCCCTGAAAAGCAATGAATCGACTCAGTGCATTCCATACACAATATTATTTTTTATAGCTAAGGAGTCCTTGATATTTTTAGGATTGCCAATAGTTGTTTATGTGTGTGTGCCTCTATTTCAGAAATTAGCCAAAAAATATATGATACTTGGCACTTCAGTCATTTTTCCATTTTATGTGTGTGTGTGTACATTATGTTTTTTATAACTGCACTTTCAAGATTTAAAGGATTTCTCAAAATGTTTCTGCAACGTACATAAAATAGGTCAGACAGTATGTGAGCTCAAATTAAAATAACTAAGGAAAATAACTAAGTCTGCCACAGACTTACTTCTCCTTTTTAGCTTTCTAAATGTGTCTATCCTGCTGAAGGAGACTTTCAATAGGGGAAGAAAAATACAGGCTATTGTGTAGGTGTCTACACTGTGTGCACTGACCTCAACCAAAATTGTTAACATAATTCAGAGTCCTAAGTTTTGGCAGATGAGTGTGTGACTGAAAAATGCACAGTAAGTGGAATACAGGGTGAGATATTTATTCGCAACTAGCTGGTTAATGCAGCTGTGTCCTGTCTGTCCTATATAAGGCCATACTAAAATTTTGAAGGGGATATTCCTTTATAACAACATGATACATATTTTGGACTGTATGACTTGATATTGTACTAGGATATTGAAGTTTAGCTTATACTTACTGTTACATGAGAGAGGAAAAATCTAGATAGCACAAGTAATCAAAATCATGAACTGACTGATAAAGACTTATGTATTTTAAACTTTATGTAACTGGAGAAAATAAAGAGCTAATAGAGGAAAGAGGATATAATTACAAAATGGATCATCAGGACTGGTTAAATGAAGTGCTGACAACAATGAAAATTTACGACTAAAATCTATAATCTTCTGATTATGTCTATACATTAGATCAACATCTTAGAGAGTTGATCATTTATACAGGAATCTGACTGATGCAGAAGTGGGATCTAGATCAATCAGCCAGAGAAACATACCTGACTTTACATTCAGCAGCAGGGAAATTTTGTAAGTTACTCAAGTGCTGCAAAAACTCTAATTTTCAATGTCATTTGGTCTCCTTGCTCACATTTAAATTTGATTTATAGTGTGAAAGAAATGGCACATACGCTTATTGCTATATAAAGGTCACTTTTAAGAAATAAGTATTTTTAAGCCTGATTTTTTTCCCTTCTTTTCCAAATTGCAATTTAGAAGGGGAGGTTTTAGGGGAAAATCCCCAGTCTGCTAACTTGAGGAAGAGTTCAGGCTGGGGAGAAGGAAGGCTATAAAAAAGGTTTAAAATGCCTCCTAACTCCTTTAAACTGTAGCCAGCAGTTAGAAATGGAAAGAAAACTAGAAGATAATTAAGATTTAAATCACATCCTGAAGACTTTTAATAGTTTTGCCCTAGGATTTAGAACTTGAGAATTTAATTTTTTGAAAACACTTCTATGATGCCTGACATTTAGACAACTGTTTAAGAGAAGAAAATACTGTGACAGTAAAAGATTAGCTAAACTGTACTCTGGACATGCAGGAATGCAAATGAGAGTATGCAGCTCTAAAACAGTGCACATCAAAAACGCTGCGGAGACAAATAAGCAGAGGGAGTGACTTTCAAACTAAGAAACTAGGTCAAAAATCAGATAAAGCATGTATCTGTAACAGCAGCATTTCCTTATCGAAATTGTTTAAGTTTTAATATTGAATTTTACTGTGCTTACTTTTGTTTAACCATATGTGGTTCAAAATCACATTTACAAGTTAACTTTTTTCCCCTAAAATACTTAAAGCAAGATAATAGCACAAGTAAGCAGCAGTTTCTAGAGTCACAACTCAATCTAATGTTATTCACCCTGGATGCTAATTACAGATCATTTGCTCATTTGAGAGTCTTCCCTTTAGATCTTAGAAAAGTGTTCTGAGATTCCAAAACTAGCCTAATATAATGCAGTTCCCTGAGAGGAAGATCAATAAGAAGCACTGTTCATCATCTCTAACCTTAATTACTAGTAAATTCCTGTCAACAAATACTTGGTAAAGGGTTAGATTGGGGGATAAAAAGTCTTGCAAAGATGAGTGACTTTAGGAAGACACAAAGCTAAGACAGTGTGGGCAGAGTTCAGGAGAGGAGCTAGTATTTGAAAAAATATATAGATAGATAGATATTTACATAATGAGCTCATATTTAGGTATTATTAAACATGCTGGGAGTAACCGCAAATGTTCAACAACTATCATCAACATCTATCACAAACATTGAAGATGTTATATACACCATTCGTACCAGCTTTTTCCAGAACAAATCTGAATTTAAATAGCGTCTTTCATTTTCTCGTTTCATTATGTCCTTACCCCTTTACATGAAATTGGCCTGCAAAAACTGGTGTTCTTTATACCCAACCGTCCCAAGCTCACCAGGCTGTTGCCCAGTGGACCCACTACTCTTGGGTCTGAAAATCATCTCATTTCAATCTTGGAGTCTTGCAACTTGTTTCTGACTCAGGCCTCTTGTGGTTTAAAAAAAAAAAAAAATGGACTCTACTGTAACTTCCTGAACTAAGATCTCCCTTTCAATTACTCCCCCATCCTTGAATTTGACCAGAACTAGTACTTACAGAGCTAAGCAAGAGATATTTGCTCTTGTAGCCTCTCTTTTGAGATACCTGCATCAGCATTTCCCTCTTGAACTCTAATCTTGGCCTCCTACTCTGCCACCCATACATCTACATGCACCAATTAAGGAAATGAATAGAACATAATTCACATGCATGTTCATAAATATCACTTTGTCCTGAATTTCATTTGAAAAATATGACCCATCATTCTTTGAGGATTTTGGCAGCCGCCAGAACGCATCACTTAGGTCTCTTGCTGCAATCAGTGTAACTGTCATCCCCACCACTTTCAAGCTGAGACTTGGTTCCTTCAAGCTCCTCTCAGACAGTGTGTTCATTCTGGCAAGGTGAGGCAACTTTGGCTCAAGTGCACACTCATCTCCACCTCCATGAACCTTTCTTAGAATTATACTATAGTCCAAGACTCTTAATACCCAGTTTTTCTTCTTTTCTTCTTCAGAGGTTCCAGACTTGCATCAAACCAATAAGCTCACCTTGCTTCTTCCCCCTTACTCTTCACAGGCGTTTCACCCAGTCTTTTTCATCTTTAATTCATACTGTTTGCTTCTTAAAGCCCCAAACTGACACAAGAATATGAAATATGTGGTCTCTTTTGCAAGTAACATGCCCATGAATGAATTTTAATGTAAAGTAGTGAACAATTTCATGGCTGCTTAAGTTGGAAGCATTTGGAATAAAATGTCAGTTCTATAGAGTACTAGTTGTATAATTTTAGGCTATCATTCAAGCCTTCATTTTCTACTTTCTAAAATAAAATATCAATAATTATCTCAGGGGGACCATCAAGATGGCAGAGGAGTAAGGCACGGAGATCACCTTCCTCCACACAAATACATCAAAAATACATCTACATGTGGAATAACTCCTAAAGAACACCTACTGAACGCTGGCGGAAGACCTCAGACCTCCCAAAAGGCAAGAAACTCCCCATGTACCTGGGTAGGGAAAAAGAAAAAACAGAGACAAAAGAATAGGGACAGGACCTCTACTTCTGAGAGAGAGCTGTGAAAGAGGAAAAGTTTCCACACACTAGGAAGCCCCTTCACTGGTGGGGATAGGGAGTGGGCAGGGGGAAACTTCAGAGCCACGGACGAGAGCACAGCAACAGGAGTGCAGAGGGCAAAGTGAAAAGATTCCTGCACAGAGGATCGGTGCCAACCAGCACTCACCAGCCTGAGAGGCTTGTATGCTCACCCACTGGGGCGGGTGGGGGCTGGGAGCTAAGGCTCTGGCTTCAGAGGTAGGATCCCAGGGAGAGGACTGGGGTTGGCTGCAAGGACACAGCCTGAAGGGGGCTAGTGCTCCACAGCTAGCTGGGAGGGAGTCTGGGAAAAAGCCTGGAAGTGCCTAAGAGTCAAGAGACCATTGTTTCGGAGTGCGCGAGGAAAAGAGATTCAGACACCACCTAAATGAGCTATAGAGACAGGCGCGAGACATGGCAATCAGCATGGACACAAGAGATGGGCATAAGATGCTAAGGCTGCTGCTGCAGCCACCAAGAAGCCTGTGTGCAAGCACAGGTCACTGTCCCCACCTCCCCTCCCCGAGAGCCTGTGCAGACCGCCACTGCCAGTGTCCCGTGATCAAGGGACAGTTTCCCCAGGAGAACACACAGTGTGCCTCAGGCTGTTGCAACCTCACACCAGCCTCTGCCACCGCAGGCTTGCCCCACATTGTATACCCCTCCCTGCCCCCCTCGACCTGAGTGAGCCAGAGTGCCCTAATCAGCTGATACTTTAACTCCATCCTGTCTGAGCAGGGAACAGATGCCCTCAGGCAACTTACAAACACAGGTGGGGCCAAATCCAAAGCTGAACCCCAGAAGCTGTGCAAACAAAGAAGAGAAAGGGAAATCTCTCCCAGCAGCCTCAGGAGCAGTGGATTAAATCTCCACAATCAACTTGATGTACCCTGCATCTGAGGAATACTGGAATAGACAATGAATCCTTCCAAAATTGAGGCGGTGGACTTTGGGATCAACTGTAGAGTTGGGGTTTGCTTTCTGCATCTAATTTGCTTCTGGTTTTATGTATATTTTAGTTTAGTATATAGAGCTTATAATCATTAGCAGATTTGTTTATTGATTTGGTTGCTCTTTTCCTTTTTTTTAATATATGTATGTTTTTTTCCTTTTTCTCTTTTTGTAAGTGTGTATGTATATGCTTCTTTGTGTGATTTTGTCTGTATAGGTTTGCTTTTACCATTTGTCCTAGGGTTCTGTCTGTCTGTTGCTTTTTTTTAAGTATAGTTTTTAGTGCTTGTTATCATTGGTGGATTTGTTTATTGGTTTGATTGCTCTCTTCATTCTTTCTTTTTTTTATTATTACTTTTATATTGTTTTATTTTTAATAATATTTTTAAACTTTTAATAACTTATTTTATTTTATTTTACTTTACATTATTTTATTTTATTCTATTCTATTTTATTTTATTTTATTTATTTATTTTTTCTCCCTTTTCTTCTGAGCTGTGGGGCTGAAAGGGCCTTGGTGTTCCAGCCGGGTGTCAGGCCTGAGACTCTGAGGTGAGAGACTGAGTTCAGGACTTTGGTCCACCAGACATCTCCTGGCCCCATGTAATATCAAATGACAAAAGCTCTCCCAGAGACCTCATTCTTAACGCTAAACCCAGATCCACTCAACAACCAGCAAGCTAAAGTGCTGGACACTCTATGCCAAAAAACCTATCAAGACAGGAACACAACCCACCCATTAGCAGGGAGGCTGCCTAAAATCATAATAAGTTCACAGACACCACAAAACACACCACAAGACACTGTCCTTCTCACCAGAAATACAAGATCCAGCCTCATCCAACAGAACACAGGTCCAGTAGCCTCCACAAAGAAGCCTACACAACTCACTGAACCAAACCAACTCATGAGGGGAGGCACCAAAAACAAGGGGAACTATGAACCGGCAGCCTGTGAAAAGGAGACCCAAAATGCAGCATATTATGCAAAATGAGAAGAGAGAAAAATACACAGGAGATGAAGGAGGAAAGTAAAAACCCACCAGAACAAACAAATGAAGAGGAAATAGGCAGTCTACCTGAAAAAGAATTTAGAGTAATGATAATAAAGATGATCCAAAATTTTGGAAATAGAATGGAGGAAATACAAGAAACATTTAACAAGGACCTAGAAGAACTAAAGAGCAAACAAACAATGATGAACAACACAATAAATGAAATCTAAAATTCTCTAGAAGGAATCAATAGCAGAATAACCGAGGCAGAAGAACGGATAACTGACCTGGAAGATAAAATAGTGGAAATAACTACTGCAGAGCAGAATAAACAAAAGACACTGAAAAGAATTGAGGACAGTCTCAGAGACCTCTGGGACAACATTAAATGCACCAACATTCAGATTATAGAGATCCCAGAAGAAGAAGAGAAAAAGAAGAGGTCTGAGAAAATATTTGAAGAGGTTATAGTTGAAAACTTCCCTAATGGGAAAGGAAATAGCCAAGTCCAGGAAGCACAGAGAGTCCCATACAGGATAAATCCAAGGAGAAACACATCAAAACATATATTAATCAAACTATCAAAAATTAAATACAAAGAAAAAATATAAAAAGCAGCAAGGAAAAAGCAACAAATAAAATACAAGGGAATCCCCATAAGGTTAACAGCTGATTTCTCAGCCGAACTCTGTGAGTCAGAAAGGTGTGTCAGGACATATTTAAAGTGATGGAAGGGAAATATTTAAAACCAATGTTACTCTACCCAACAAGGGTCTCATTCAGATTCCACAGAGAAATTAAAACCTTTACAGATAAACAAAAGCTAAGAGAATTCATCACCACAAAACCAGCTTTACAACAAATGCTAAAGGAACTTCTCTAGGCAGGGAACACAAGAGAAGGAAAAGACCTACAATAACAAACCCAAAACAATTAAGAAAATGGTAATAAGAACGTACATATCGATAATTACCTTAAATGTAAGTGGATTAAATGCTCCAACCACAAGACATAGAGTGGCTAAATGGATACAAAAACAAGACCTGTATATATGCTGTCTACAAGATAGCCACTTCTGACCTAGGAAAACATACAGACTGAAAGTGAGGGAATGGAAAAAGATATTCCATGCAACTGGAAATCAAAAGAAAGCTGGAGTAGCAATTCTCATATCAGACACAACAGACTTTAAAATAAAGACTATAACAAGAGACAAAGAAGGACACTACATAATGATCAAGGGATCTATCCAAGAAGAAGATATAGCAATTGTAAATATTTATGGACCCAACCTAGGGGAGCTTCAATATATAAGGGGCACTTTAATATATATATATATATATACATAATATATATATAATGCTAACAGCCATAAAAGGGGAAATCAACAGTTACAGTATCATAGTAGGGGACTTTAACACCTCACTTTCACCAATGGACAGATCATCCAAAATGAAAATAAATAAGGAAACACAAGCTTTAAATGATACATTAAACAAGATGGACTTAATTAATATTTATAGGACATTCCATCCAAAAACAACAGAATACACTTTCTTCTCAAATGCTCATGGAACATTCTCCAGGATATATCATATCTTGGGGCAAAAATCAAGCCTTGATAAATTTAAGATAATTGAATTTGTATCAGGTATCTTTTCCAACCACAATGCTATGAGACTAGATATAAATTACAGGAAAAATTGTGTAAAACACACAGAAACATGGAGGCTAAACAGTATGCTACTAAATAACTAAGAGGTCACTGCAGAAATCAAAGAGGAAATCAAAAAATACCTAGAAACAAATGACAACGAAAACACAATGACCCAATACCTACGGGATGCAGCAAAAGCAGTTCTAAGATGGAAGTTTATAGCAATACAATCCTACCTCAAGAAACAAGAAACATCTCAAACACCTAAATGTACACTGAAAGCACTTAGAGAAAGAAGAACAACAACAAAAAAAAAACAAAGTTAGCAGAAGGAAAGAAATCATAAAGATCAGATCAGAAATAAATGAAAAAGAAATGCAGGAAATGATAGCAAAGATCAATAAAACTAAAAGCTGGTTCTTTGAGAAGATAGACAACATTGATAAACCATTAGCCAGACACATCAAGAAGAAAAGAGAGAAGACTCAAATCAATAGAATTAGAAAGGAAAACTGAAGTAACAACTGACATTACAGAAATACAAACGATCATGAGAGTTTACTACAAGCAACTATATGCCAGTAAAAAGGACAACCTGAAAAAAATGGACAAATTATTAGAAAAGCACAACATTCTGAGACTGAACCAGGAAGAAATAGAAGATATGAACAGACCAATCACAAGCACTGAAATTGAAACTGTGACTAAAAATCTTCCAACAAACAAAAGCCCAGGACCAGATGGCTTCACAGGTGAATTCTATGGAACATTTAGAGAAGAGCTAACACCTATTCTTCTCAAACTCTTCCAAAATATGGCAGAGGAAAGAACACTCCCAAACTCATTCTATGAGGCCACCAACACCCTGATAGCAAAACCAGACAAAGATGTCACAAAAAAAGAAAATGACAGGCCAATATCACTGATGAACTTAGATGCAAAATGCCTAACCAAAATACTAGCAAACAGAATCCAATAGCACCTTAAAAGGATCATACACCATGATCAAGTGGGGTTTATCCTGGGAATGCAAGGATTCTTCAGTACACACAAATCAATCAATGTGATAAACCATATTAACAAACTGAAGGATAAAAACCATATGATAATCTCAGTAGATGCAGAAAAAGCTTTTGACAAATTTCAACACCATTTATGATAAAAGCCCTACAGAAAGTAGGCATAGAGCAAACTTACCTCAGCATAATAAAGGCCATATATGACAAACCCACAGCGAACATTGTCTTCAATGGTGAAAAACTGAAACCATTTCCACTAAGATCAGGAAAAAGACAATGTTGCCCACTCTCACCTCTATTAGTCAACATAGTTTTGGAAGTTTTAGCCATAGCAATCAGAGAAGATAAAGCAATAAAAAGAATACAAATCAGAAAAGAAGAAGGCAAACTGTCACTGTTTTCAGATGACATGATACTATACTTAGAGAATCTTAAAGGTGCTAAAGGAAAAGTACTTGGATTAATCAGTGAATCTGCTGAAGTAGTAGGATACAAAATTAATGCATAGAAATCTCTTGCATTCCTATACACTAACGATGAGAAATCTGAAAGAGAAATTAAGGAAACACTCCCATTTACCACTGAAACAAAAAGAATAAAATAGGAAAAAATTTACCAAAGGAGAAAAAGACCTGTATGAAGAAAACTATGACACTGATGAAAGAAATTAAAGATGATGCAAACAGGTGGAGAGATATACCATGTTCTTGGACTGAAAATATTATTAAAATGACTATACTGCACAAAGCAATCTACAGATTCAATGCAATCCCTATCAAACTACCAATGGAATTTTTCACAGAACTAGAACAAAAAATTGCACAATGGAATTGTTACTTTTATGGAAATATAAAAGACTCTGAATAACCAAAGCAATCTTGAGACAGAAAAATGGAGCTGGAGGAATCAGGCTCCCTGACTTCAGACTATACTACAAACCTACAGTCATCAAGACAGTATGGTACTGGCACAAAAACAGAAATATAGATCAGCGGAAAAGGATAGAAAGCCCAGAGATAAACCCATGCACATATGGTTACCTTATCTTTGATAAATGAGGCAAAAATATACAATGGTGAAAAGACAGCCTCTTCAATAAGTGGTGCTGAGAAAACTGGACAGTTACATGTAAAAGAATGAAATTAGACAACTGCCTGACACCATACACAAAAATAAACACAAAATGGATTAAAGACCTAAATATTAGGCCAGACACTATAAAACTCTTAGAGGAAAACATAGGCAGAACACTCTATGACATAAATCATAATAGGATACTTTCTGGCCCACCTCCTGGAGAAATGGAAATTAAAAACAAAAATAAACAAATGGGACCTAATGAAACATAAAAGCTTTTCACAGCAAAGGAAACCATAAAGAAGTTGAAAAGAAAACCCTCAGAATGGGGGAAAATATTTGCAAACAGAGCAACTGACAAATGATCAATCTCCAAAATATACAAGCAGTTCATGCAGCTCAATATCAAAAAAAAAAAAAAAACAACCCAATCCAAAAATGGGCAGAAGACCTAAATAGACATTTCTCTAAAGAAGACATACAGATGGCCAAGAAGCACATGAAAGGATGCTCAACGTCACTAATCATTAGAGAAATGCAAATCAAAACTACAATTAGGTATCACTCACACTGGTCAGAATGGCCATCATCCAAAAATCTACAAAGTATAAATGATGGAGAGGGTGTGCACTGTCAGTGGGAAAGTAAATTGATACAGCCACTATGGAGAACACTATGGAGATTCCTTAGAAAACTAAAAATAGAACTACCATACGATCCAGCAATCCCACTACTGGGTATATACCCTGAGAAAACCATAATTCAAAAAGAGTAATTTACCACAATGTTCATTGCAGCTCTATTTACAATAGCCAGGACATGGAAGCAACCTATGTGTCCATCGACAGATGAATGGTTAAAGAAATGTGGCACATATATTCAATGGAATATTACTCAGCCATAAAAAGAAATGAAATTGAGTTTTTTGTAATGAGGTGGATGGCTCTAGAGTCTCTCATACAGAGTGAAGTAAATAAGAAAGAGAAAAATAAATACTGAATGCTAGCACATATATATGGAATCTAAAATAAAAAAAAATCGTTCTGAAGAACCTAGGGGCAGGAGAGGAATAAAGATGCAGAGGTAGAGAATGGACTTGAGGACATGGGGAAGGGGAAGTGTAAGCTGGAACAAAGTGAGAGAGTGACATGGACATATACACACTACTAAATTTAAAATAGATAGTTAGTGGGAAGCAGCCATATAGCACAGGGAGATCAGCTCGGTGCTTTGTGACCACCTAGAGGGGTGGGATAGGGAGGGTGGGAGGAAGACACAAGAGGGAGGAGATATTGGGATATATGTATACATATAGCTGATTCACTTTGTTATACAGAGAAACTAACACACCATTATAAAGCAATTATACTCCAATAAAGATGTTAAAAAAATAAGAATAAGTGCTCTGGTTCAAGAAAAAAATAATAATTATCTCATATAATGTCATTGTATGGAGGAGGATTTCAACATGTAGAAAGCATCTATTAAGCAATAATGTTAGAAGTAATGAATGAAGAATGAGAGATCTTCAGAAAGTTCATTTTGCAAACTTAAAGGAATGAGTATTGAAATGGAATGTTTATATTTCTCTCTGGTACTAGGGAAAAGTCAGTTTGAGTAGAGAAGAAGAAAGATTGACATTGTTGACAAGTTCTCTTAGAATTACCCCTCGAGAGCTAAAGTTTTCTAGGAAATCTTGGGTTGCTGAAGTCCTAACTTGCTCTCAGGAATTTTAGTAGCTCTCACTTTTTAATAGGAAAGAATGATAATTTTAGGGGAAATGTGTCATTAGGACCCCTACAGAACTGTGGAATCTGAAATTTAAACTTTAACGGTGTTTTTGGCTTGGACTTGAAGGATTATAGAAGTGATCTCCGTATTTCTAAATAACCCCATTCTAGGCATGATCATTTAGGTTGATTAGTGCTGAGTCCTCAGGTGGTTTAATCCTCAAATAACCGACTAAATTGAAAGAAAATAATCATATGGCAAATCAGAGTCTTTAGGATCTTTAAATATAGTGGAAACAGTATTGAAAGATACTACAAGTGTTTGAGAAAGAATGTTGATTGGCAACACTCTCTACTATGAGAAAGAAATAATAAACTTGTATTTTATATTATTATTAAAACTGCTTTTTATGTATAGAACTTTAATATTTGATGTAGAGAAAATGAACTTAATTATTGCAAATTCTTAGTCTTATATGTTAGAACAAGTTATATTAAACATGAAATGTCCTTCTAGTTTAAGAACACTGTGACATGCACGACAGAAGAGAGGTTTTGAGGTCAAATCTGTCATTTCATATAATGTGACTTTCTTAAAGATCAGATGGTAATGCAGGTCAGCGATAAGAAAATAATGGATTCTGTACATTCAGACAGTAAGTTAACACTTCAAGAACCAATATGGCTTCTTTAAAGAATCAGAGATTGTCCACATTTTGATTATTACGTTAAAAACAAGATGTCACTTCCTAGGTTACTGGTGCGATCTAAGGTAATAATTCACATATGAAAATAACACATTAAATCCTAAAATCAAAGTGACCAAATAGAAATTATTTTTACAGATCTATCTGCAATTATATTCTGAGGGGTTGTATATAAACAGCAATGCTGTGTGAGCAAGTGTGTATTATTTTAGTAGAAATAATAAATATAAAATCCACTAGACTACTGGCTGAAATCAGTTTCGATGGAGTAAAGAGCATGAGCTTTCTGAAAAACTGAGTAATAACAAAGTGACCACACTGTGTAAGTACACACAACAAGTTGGTGAGTTTCAGAAAATAGAAAAAATTATACTAGATTTTTATTAAAATTTTTTTAGAAAGTCATGATCAAAAAGTGTCTACGCAAAGGGGGCTAGGCATGAGACATTGTATCCAAGAATAACACTGTCAATTTAGGATTTTTTTCCCCATAAATCAGGGATTGGCACTTTTTTCTGTAGAGGACCAGATTGTAAATAATTTAGGTTTTGCAGGCCACTTATGGTCTTTGCCCCATACTATTTTTTTTTTTTTTTTGCGGTACGCGGGCCTCTCACTGTTGTGGCCTCTCCCGTTGCGGAGCACAGGCTCCGGACGCGCAGGCTCAGCGGCCATGGCTCACGGGCCCAGCCGCTCCGCGACATGTGGGATCTTCCCGGACCGGGGCACGAACCCATGTCCCCTGCATCGGCAGGCGGACTCTCAACGACTGCGCCACCAGGGAAGCCAGCCCCATACTATTTTATTTCCTTTTTTCTTTTTCTAAACAACCCTAAATATTTAAAAATTTTCATAGCCAGAGGTAGGACATACAAAGGCCAAGCACCAGATTTGGCCATAAGTCTGTCGTTTGCCAACTCTTGATGGGTATTCTTGAAATAAATATGTCCACACACTACACAGAATGGGTGCAGTGGATGAGATGGAATTAATGAACTCTGATGGTAAGATGATGTGTCCAAAAGAACAAAAAATTCAATCACCAGGTTTTAGGATAGCTCACTTCTCTTAAAGAGGAATGAAATAACTGTAAATGAGAAACTTACCTGATTGGACTATCATATGGAAATGCAAACTATACTGTATATTCAATTACATATTCTAGCAGGTACATTTGATTCTAGGTTTTTGTTCTTTCCTCTGCCTCCCTGCTCATTTCTCTTTTATGATTTTTAACAGAAATAACTGAGTACCTTTCCTCCTATCATATTAATATAACAGATGAAGAAAAGAAAATTGGTAAAGAATTAGTAGTTATAATGTGATTTTTATTTGTTATTTTCCATAGAGAATTATTTGACATGGCTTAAGCTGAATATAGCAAAAAAAGTCTACACTAACGTGCAATTAAAAGACTGCTTTACTTTGAGATATTTTAACAAACAGAATCATCTACATTATGTCTATAGAAAAGAAGGCCAAAGCATTAACTGCTTTTAGCACTCCCACCCCACAAATCTGATGAAAGATTTTAAAAGAGCAGAAAAGAACATATTTTTTGTGGCATTCCAAAATACCCTTATTTAGGATGCTAATTATAATCAGCACACACATTACAGTGTTTCATCTGGAGAGTAATATATTTCACTTTTGACCTTATAGTCTTCTATGATGTCCTTATGCAGGATTCACAGTTCAGTGACAAGGGCCAGAAAAGTCTTTTGAAGTATGTTAAGAGCTTCCTGTGGATGCACGTCATAATACTATTTGATCACTCTAGGTGAGATGTTTTATGCAAGACGCTCCACTTCAATAGATGTCATTTTAATCCCCAAATGTTTGCAGTTTCCAAACAACTAAGGAAGAAAGAAAAAAAAGGAAGACACAGGACACTGGCCCCAGATAGCCCAGGTGCTTATCAAAGGAATTATTTCAGTGAGCCCAGATTCTTGCATCTTCCCATACATAGAAAAGTGCTAAATACCTTAACTTGAGATAACTGGTTTTCTTTAATTAACAATAATCTTTTGATGTTCTGACTACCCGGTCTTTGTTGCAAAATCTTCTATATATTCTGTTTCCCCTCCTTCTTCAGAGCAGTCTTTCAGAGTTGTCTGAGATGCAATGTCCCGGGCTTAGATCCTCAGTTCTGTCCGCCAAAGAAAACATAATTCTCAACTTTTTAGGTTGTGCATTTTTTAAGTTGACAGTGTCAACACATTAATTCAGTTCAATTGTTTTTTGATGCACAGATGTAACATTGTAATAAGTTTCAAATATGCTATGAAACAGCATATTTCATCGATATGTATATAAATTATAATTAATAATTAAACAGAAAGATTGATTCTTTTAATTAAATTATTTTCCAAATTGTAAAAAAGTATAATCACGTTTTAAATTTTTTTAAAAAGGCATAGTATTGATGCAGAACACCTGAACTTATACCACAACTACCGTATCAGTAATAAAAATCAAAAAGACTGGAAAGGTGGCTGCAAATTTCATGATTAGTGGCAACTGCAATTGGTTATGACAGAATAAAATGAAAACCTTTTGGTTTGTTGGGTAAAATAATATTAAAAATCATACAGTATACAATAGCAGCAGACCTTTTCAGCAAAAAAGGTAAATTTCTTGAGAAATTTCCTCTCAATAGTCAAAAAGAAAATGATAAAATTTATAACCTGAATTCAAAATTAAATATAAAAAAAATTTAACAGGATCTGAGCTTATACGTTTGACTAGCTATAAAATTGATGAGTTTTAGGTAAAAACAACATTGTTTATAGAGTGATGGTAAAAGAAATTATTTCAATATTGGCAATTTTTAAAGAAAATTATGAAAAGGTCGAAGAAGATATCCTATTTTTTTAAAAAAAATTCAGTTAAGCTGCCAAGCAATTACCAATAGAACACAAGACCTTTTTTTTTAAATAATATCAAAGGTCAATTGACTCAAAACTTGATAAATAGTAATTACTTTTCTTTAGCTTTAGATGAGCCATGTTTTGTCTCAAAGGACTTCCAAATTTATGAAGAAATATCAATAAGGCCTATTTAAAAAATTCATGGAATAGATATTTTCAATACTTTTATGTCTGCCAAAGAAAAAATTCACTGATATATGAAAAAAACATTTCTGTCATGACATAAGAAACCCCAAATATCTAAGAGACTGAAGTTTTCTTTAGTGCTTCCCTCCACTGTTTAATGCATATGGAAAATACCTGTACTCACTGAACAGAAGCAGAGTCTGTGAAAATCATCATGGGCTTAGTGGTTAAAATTGTTCCATATATATATGTGCAAGTATTTTGAACCATCACCAGTTTATGGAACTGTAGAAAGAAATAAAAGATAATGATGGTGTGTATTTTGTCAAGACTCACTGTTTGATTAGTGGAAAAGTTTTACAAGGATTCACCGTATTGTTAACTCTAACTCACAATTTTCTTGAAACAAAAAGAATGCTTGCTAAATATTCAGCAATGAAAGGCAATTTTAAAAAGGCACTGTGATTTGCATTTTCTCATCAGTATCAAATGAATACAAATATACTTCGTGTAGAGGAAGATCTTTGTGTTACCTAGAGAGACAAGTATGACAATTTATGATGAAATCTCAACTTTTCAATACACTAATAATGATTTTACATAATATTCTGACATGAATCAATGGCAAACAATTTCCATTTTAACCAACAGCATTATATAAATTATCTGCAAAACTATAAGAAAAATTAGAAGAATATTCTGTTGATATACTGAGTTGCTTTTTAATTTAAACAGTATTGCTTTGAATTCAATGTTAATAAAACACAGTGACCCAGGAGTACATTTATTTAACTACTTAAGTGTAATTTTTAAATCATGGTTTTAGCTTAAAATCAATTATTCTTAAAAGGATAAATCAACTTTATCAAATAAATGCAAATATCAATGGAAAATTATTTTAATCTATTCTTTATTGGATAAATACATATTTGGAAGAATTTGGATGTCCAATTTTATATATTCAGCTGAAAATTTCATGGAATCTAAATAGAGGTAAAGCATTTCTGATGAAAATTTGACATCTAACTTGGGATATTTTTAAGTAAAAAATACACTGGATTTCAAAGACAGTACCAAAAAAAGAATATAAAATGTCAATATTTTATATTGATTTATATTGAAATAATGTTTTGGATATATTAGGTTATATATTTTATTAAAATTAATTTTATTTGCTTTTTACTCATAAAAATAATTATAAAATTTAAAATTATATACATGGCCCACATTTTATTTCTATTGGATAGGACTAATCTAGAGTAGATAAGAAAATCAGTGCAAAACATAGGTCACTGTCTTTGTCACAGCATTGTTCAAAGATTAACAACAGAAACATAAATACTTAAATTTTTTCTCACTGTTTAACCACTGATTTTAACTTATAGAGCATTGAAAGTATTTGTTCATAAGTGTGTATATTTACTTGTTTATATGTTTTCATAAACAGCAAAATACAAAATTTAAAATGAGGGTTTAAATCTTGGCTTTTTTACTTAAAATTGTTCAACACTGAAAATATTACTTCTCTGAGTAGCATTATGAAGTGAATAATATCTACCCTATAGGGTAGTTCCACAATTACCAAGGTGGGGGGATTAAGAATTTGTAGTACTAAATATTAAATTTTCCTATGAGGTCCATAAACATTTTAATGTGCAGTGCAATTTCCTTCTTAAATAGATATATAACTCATAAACCATCTGTTAACCAAGCCTACATAATATATAATCATATGCTACCTCTATCTTTATCAAAAAAAATCAAGTCATGTATTTTGTACAATAAAATCAAATATATATGGAAACAAAATATGCTTAATCATAATTTTATTCATGGATTTCTGGAAGAAAATAATTCTAAAATATATTAAAAAAGAAGATCTAGTAAAAATCTCCAGTACTTAGAAATTATACAGGACAATTCTGATTAACACCTGGGTCAAATAAGAAATCTCAAAGGAAATTTAAAAATATTTTGAGCTAAGTGAAAATGAAAGACAACTTGTCAAAATTTGTGCAATGCAAATGGAAACAGTGCTTGTAGGGAAATACACAGTATTGAATGCATATATGAGAAAAGAAGAGAGATCTAAAATCAGTAATCTAAGCTTCTACCTTAGTAAATTGTAAAAGAAGAGCAAATTAAATCCAAAGTAAGCAGAAGAAAAGAAATAATAAAAATTTGAGCAGACATTAATGAAATTAAAATTAGGAAATTAATTAAGAAAAAAAAAAACAATGAAACCAAAAGGTGTTTTTTATAAATGATCTTTAAAATAAATATGTTTCTAGCCAGGCTAACTAAGGAACAAAAGAGAGGGGAATGTGGGGGTGGGGGGGGGAAGATGACACAAGTTGATATCAGAAAGGAAAGAGGGGACATCACTACAGATACCATGGACATCAAAAGGCTAGTCAAAGAACACTATGAACAACTTTATGCTCACAAATTTGATAACCTAGATGAAATGGATTAATTCCTTGAAAGACATAATCTGCTAAAATTCATACAAGAAGAAATAGACAATCTGAATAGGCCTATATCTATTGAAGGAATTCAATCAATAATTAACCTTAATGTAAGTGAGTGAAACCTAATATAAACTATAACTTTGGGTGATAATGATGTCAAAGTAAAATCATATATTGTAACAAATGTATCATTCTAATGCAGGAAGTTGATAGTTGGGAAGACTGTTTATGTGTGGGAGAAGGGACTCTTGGGAACTCTGTACTGTCTGCTCAATTTTTATGTGAATCTAAAACTGCTCTAAAAAATAAAGTGTATTTAAAAAGAAAACATAAAAGGATTTGTTCTGAAACTCCAGATTGATGCAGTTCCACAAATTAAACTAGAAATTGTTCTACTATATTTCAGATTGTCTGTTAACAGAGCCTAAAACTATACATTGGAAAGGGAAGTATGTAGGATGGCCTGGTGAAAGGTCAGAGGCAAAATAAAATTCTTAAGAATGGGAAACAAAAAGGATGTCTTTGCGTAAATGTTTTAATCATTTCCAAGGTAAATGCACTTACTATTCACAAATATTTCAATTGTTTCCAAAAATTATGTAAATCAAGCTCATTATTTTGAAGTAACCAAAAGAATGATGCAAAAATCAAAAAAATTGCATCTTGAATCCCGTTGTGTGGAAGTGGAGAATTAAAAACACAGAAAAAATTCTCTTAAGGACTTTGTTCCCTGAGGGCATTGATGTCTCTGATAAGCAACCATCTAAATTTCTAAAATTTAGAAAATTATTTTCCTTGACAAAAGATATTTAATAAAAAATGTTTTGTCCTTCTTTATCACTGAACTTTCAAAGGATAATTCCAACACTATAGTTGGGAAATTGGCTGAAGATTGGAGGAGTATGTTGGCAGCTGGTGAAGCTTCTTGAACCTTCAAATTTTTCAGCAGTATTTTATGTTTGAGGATCACACAAGTATGTTAGAACAATTTACTGTCCCTGACTGTTTGCTAAAAAATCCTCTACATGATTTGAAGGAAGTAAAATATACCAGACGATATATTTGTTTTAACGTTTTATGAATATATATATGTAAATATATATATATTTCTTAACATACAGACATTGTATCAGTGTTTGGTAGTAGATGAAATGTGTTCTTGTTGTTTTCTTTCCATTTTAAATAAAATTTAGGTGAAGATATTAAAGTTCACAAGTACCTCCATTATTGATTGTCCTAAGTTTTATAGATATAACATATATTAATCCACTCATGCTTATATGCATAATTAATAAGTATTGAAAGTAAGTTATATAACTATTAAAAACATTCCAAAGGCTTATAAATTTGAATGTGGTTATATTTACAAAATATGGCTAATATTAAAAGTTTTCCAATATTTAAAATTAGCAACTTCTTTTCAAAACTTTCAGTAACAATAATGCATAATGTTGCTATTTTCTTTTATGGATTCTGGGGGAAAGCTGACTTTAACAAATAGAGTTTTACCTTCACTTTTAGGGTTGCAAACACTGAGAAATAACATTTAATCCTCATTCACAGTGTTCGGGAAATCAGTAGGCTTTGGGCACTAACAACAACAAAGAAAATTTAAATCAATGCAAATATCTAGGACACAAAATCAAAGTTACATACTATGGATTCCAAATTGACTGCTCTCCTTCCAGTACTCTTGAATCATACAATTGAACACATCACCTGTGCCACAATCCACCATATGTCTGACAAACTATTTCTTACACTGTAGGGAAATACAACAGAAAATTCAGTAAAAATGTATATAATAAAATATAGGATTTCTGTCATATCTACATCTGACTTATTGGATTTTTCTCATTTTTCTCTCACTGCATCACTCAAAACATTTATTTTCTTAAAATCCCATAAATCAAGTCTTAAAGTGTAGAATTCCCCTTTATGTTATTCCTCTGCTAAATTCACATTTAGAAAAAAACATGACTTTTTTTGGTAAGTATTAAATTTGACCTGTGTTTTATGACTATTTTCCCTATGACCAGACAGGCCCTCAAATTCAGAATCAGGAGAAATTATTTTTTAGGTCATCAGTTCTGCAATGTAGAGCATTATAGTAACAAATAATACTACTAAAGGTAAAATCCATGGGGCCTATCACGCACAACCAAAGAACATAATTTCAATTTACCCTTGTAACACAAACTTCAAATTTTCTGACTTTGTTCAATTGCATTTGCAAAACTAATGTTCCATTGACTTTTACTTAAGCTAATTCTTACCTCTTTTTCCCATTTGTATTTTGAAAAGCTCTCAGTGTTGAAATTCTATCCCAATTTAAGCAAATTTATTCCAATAAAATGACTTGCTTGAATTGGATTATTTGCCATACAGTACTTTATTTTCTCTTCCTAAATATTTGATAAACATTATCTGGAACCAATTAACACATTGATCATTTCAATGTTTATTAAAATCCTCTTAATGACTTTTAAAGAAGAAACATAGTTGTATTTACAAACATAATGCATTAATCTAAGACATCATGCAGAGAGAAAAAGACATTGGAAGCATAATTCATTGGTTGTATAAAACAGAGTCTTGTAAGCAGCTTGGTGAAATATTCTCAGGATGCTGTTATAAATATAATAACAATTTTCTGGTAGAGAAGTCAAGACAGCTTAGGGAATTGGTAAGGAGTTATAGGTGAAATTCTCAAAGGGTGCTATAGAGGCCCCAGGAAAGGGCTTAAATGCACTGGACCGAGGTAAGCAGCTGCAATTGATTTAGTAAGTAATAATGCAGAACAGAGGGAAGGAAAGAACAGAGGAACATGGAGCACTTCTGTCCTGGCTTCCGTGTTTTCCTGAAGGCCAAAGACCTAATTCTGCCAAACTTTTATTTATTTATTTTTTGGTTGCACCCTTGCGGGACACGTGGGATTTGAGTTACCAGACCAGGGATCAACCTGCACCCCCTGCAGTGGAAGTGCAGATACTTAACCACCGGACCACCAGGGAAGTCCCCTGCCAAACTTTGGAGATTGCTTTTCTTTTTAAAAAGTATCATTTTCCTTTTTGACTAGTAAAGGTGCATCAGTTTCATACAACATTGGATTGAAGCTTTCTCAGAAGAGCATGAGACTGTCTTGTGTAATTGAAAGCTCAAAATTTACCTCTCCCTTTCTCTGCCACACCTTGAGAATGATTTTCATCATCTGCTTCACCTTCTCAAGGATGAAAGTACTCAAGTGAACCATTTTGTTCAGTAGCTTCTGGGTAGATCTTGACCGTGAGAGAAATAGAAAGAAGCCATGATATGCGGTGTAGTTAATGCTCTTACCTTTGCTCCAGGAGACAGTTATAACCGGTGTATCCGACAACATGCAGCATTATATTAGAGCCCCATATGTTAAGAATGATTTCATGCAGTCGTTTAAGCAGAACCTTCCCGGCCTGCTTGAAACTCAGCAGGATTGTTTCAGGGACAGGCGAGTCACAGTTCTTCGGGTTCAGACAGCTCTGGTGACCTCTTCAAATGTCTCGCAAAGATTAAGCTGTCAAACTTTGTCAGGTGGTCTGTGCTTTCAGAGGTTTATCCTTTTAAAAATTTAAAGTACTCTCATGGCTGTAGAATTTCTTCATTCACATCTTCCAGCTTTAATGTCCACTTCTCCCCTCTACACATTTGACCCTTAAACATCTTGGCATAGGGACGTTGACCCCATGCTGTTGAAAATCCATGTACTGCCGTCTCTGCCTCAAAAACAAAGGAACTGATAGATGACCCACCCAAGGGCAGGAAAATAGTTTGGATAAAATCAAGACTTAAACTGTAGTTCTTTTTTTTAATCTCCAACTTTTTTTCCTTTTTGTAAAATTTATTTTTATTGAAGTATCGTTGATTTACTATATTGTGTTAGTTTCAGGTGTACAGCAAAGTGATTCTGTTATACATACATGCATATACCCCAGTTCTTTTGATTCCACATATTTTGATTTCTGATTGAACACAAACTTTCCCCCACACTTAAAGATCTATAAAACAAAAATGTGGTCACTATATGTATTGAAGAAAATCTGTGTATAACTGGACCTATGCAGTTCAAACCTGTGTTGTTCCAGGGTCAAGTCTATGGCCTTTTCTCCATCCAAATGTCAGTTTATAGATCACCCCTGCAGCATTTTACTGTGACACCAGTCTTCAGACTTTCTCTTCAGACTAAAAGCTTTCCATCTACATACCAACTACTCCTTCCATCTAGCACACCAAAATTATGCTTATCGTTCTAAGTGCAACCCATATGCCACCTCAAAAAAGAAAAAATAAACTATTAGGAGTCTACAACTAATTCTAATTGTATTAGCTGTGTCATATATATTAGATTTCTTTTTTTTTTCTTTTTTGTTTTTTACATTTATCAGTTGAAATAGGCAATGTATCACAGTGGTTATGTTGGGATCTGGAGTTCAATTACACACACTCAAATCTGGGCTGCTAAACTTAGAAGCAACATGATCTTGTATAAATTATCTGACTTCTGCACTTTAGTTTCCTCATCTGTAAAATTAGAATTATGCAATCTAACAGAGAGGATTTTTAAGATGATAAATTGAGATACAATGCAGATACCTAGAGTCATGTTTGGCATAACTTGTGTTCTATAATGTTAGAAATCACTACTGTTCCAATCACTAGTGTTATTGGAACTTAGAGTCTCATATGTACCTGATTCTCATATGTACTTACATATAATACACTTGCCAATCATACAAAGCTCTAAGAATCATTCTACTGTCTTAATTTTTGTATCTTCTACAATGTTCAATGTATTTCCTTGTACACACTGGTCCTTCAGAAGCATTTGTTAAATTCAGTCCATTGTGAAACATACTCAGGTAATTTAATTTCAGCTCTTTGGGAGTAGGAACTATCTCTTCTCTGTATCGTCCAATATATTTTTATCATAAGTAGTCAAGAAATAGTGTTTGAATAAATGATTGAAAAATGCCTTAACAAACAAAGAAATCTTGCTCTCCAATACTTACATGTTTATGTTCATGCCTCCTTGGTCCCAGCATATCTATCTTGTGAAAGTATGACATTCAAATGCAAATATAATGGCATTCAATGTCAAACTGGACCAGTGTTTGGAGAGGTAAATAAAAGGACATCCGTGTTGTCCAGGAAAATTCTTCTTATTGACTCAATAAAATTGGTGGGATCTGAGGAAGGAGAAACTTGGAGAGATGCATATGGACAAATTATAAATTAAAGTGTGTTTTGTATAGCTTATCTACAAAATAATTTCAATATTATTCAGAGTCCTTCAATATTTTCAAACTGAGAAATTTTCAAATGAAATTGAGAATACAAATAAATCAAATTTTAAGTAATAAGGAGAATAAGATATATTGTAATAAGAAGTTAACAATGTCACCTGGTTGTGTGTGTGTTTAATCGATGATCACTATATTTTATATATATAATATATAAATATACACTATTATATATTACACAATATGTTATATAATATGTATAAATAACATATATACAAATATATGTAATATGTTCAATTATTTGAGAGACGTTTAAAGAATATCTCAATTTCTCCTACCTATAGCCCTGCAAAGTCAGTTTTATTGTTCCAATTTTACAAATTAAGAAATTATAGTCAAGGAGATGAAGTCAAGGCCACAAGGTAGTAAATGGCAACATTGGCTGTTGAATCAGAGTTTGAGCTGCAATCAAAGTCCACATGGTTTTTAACTATATAATGTTTAGAAATGATTTATAGGAAGTGCTTTGGCTCATCAGCATGATTTAAGTCAAGAAAACTTAGGGAGCATATTGTCTATGCTACTCTAATTCATTTGAGAAAAACATTTTATAGCAGCGATTCAAATAATAGTGAAATAGAGAAGTAGCAATAGTTGGTCCTTCGAGGGTAGAAAATACTACCCAAAAGGCTCTTTTCTCAAAGTGAGGATTTGGGATTTGAAACCTCATAAATTGTACTACAAACTCTGTTATTGCTCAGATGAGTTTGAGACCCTCTTAATAGCTTTACCTGTTCTTAGCAAGTAATAATGATTACTGTTTAAGAATGTCTTAACTGCATGTACTGAATAATTATTGTGACACACGGGGAGCCTCTGTAACTAGCATTTAACATGCTGGCACAGCTTATTCAAGTATATACTTTAGCACTGTATTTAAACAACTTATAAATTCAGAAAGAAGAAGAAGGGAAGGAAGGCAGAGATTTGGCAAAGAGAAGGCCAAGGAGAAAAAGATGAATGTGAAGAACATGAGGATAAGCAGGCAGGGTTGGGAGGTGGATGAGGCAGGCACAGGTGAAAAGAAGAAAAAGGATGGGAAAAGGAGAAATGAGTAAGGTTCATTACCTCACTCATTAAAATGTTCAAACCTTTTAGTACTTTGAAGAGAACAGAAACATTATGAGCATTTTTAAAAGAATTTTGGGGTCATAGAGGCACTCCTATGACAAGTAATTGAATCAAAAGCTATCATTTCACATGTTATGGATGTTGTAATTATCAGGCCAAGAGATGTTATCTGAGAATTCTGTCCTAGCTGGCATACTTTTATTAGGAGGGTAAGGCTGTGAGCAACAGAGACCCTTTTAAGGTTACCTTGGTGACTGGGGTGTGTTGTAAGGAAACATTAGGAAGAAAGTGTCTTAGTAGTTGAATAACATTCTTTCAGAAAATGGGAAGAGAGTCTGAGATAAGAGTAACATTATATTTTACCCCCAGAATCAGGAATTTTCCAGTCCCATCTATCTCTTACCATACCTGCTTTTTCAATTTTTAATTTTTCTTTCTCTTGGTGTTTCTCTCTAGATTCCTCACAATTTATAGTCTTTCTGCTTACTGTCTTCTCTGTGGTGCCTCTCTTCTCTTTCTTCAGCATCATTTGAGTCTTGGTTCTTGCTCTATTTATTTAACACTCACATATTCCATGGCAAATCCTACAGTGCAGAACATCCATATAAGGTAGAGTTTCCACACCTGGGTATAAAGTCAAAGAGTTAGCACTAAAATGATACTGAAGATAATTGTATCTTTTCCTGATGACAGAAAAGACACTTCATGGTCTTGAAGTACCCCAGAGTCATCTTTAGGTGTATTAATTATTTTTCCTATTATTATAATTTCTTTCTTTCTCATGAAAGTCAAGTGGGAAAATAAATTAGTGAGGTGAGCTTTCTAGTAACTCAGAACCCAGATAAATGAAAATGTACTGTAATTGTGTATATTGTAACTGAAGAAAGAATTATTTCTCTAGAGATTAGAGTAAATGACCTCTAACTTCCTGTTTAATTCCAATTCTAAGACTTTATGATCTACACAAATACAGTTCAGAGTTTCTCACCACCTTTTGATGATTGCTTTCCTGTAGTCACATTTATAACTATTTATTACTTGGATTTTCTTTCCTATGTTAAATACCTGGGTTAATCAAGCACTTAAAAAATGATTCCAGTATTTTTTATTCATGTGATAGTCTGAAGAATTTTCTTTAAACTCTGTTGAGTCCTTGAGGACACTATAATCCCCAGGAGAACATACTAATTCTGATCTCCTTCCTTATTTTAGTAACCAACAGAATTTCAAACTATTGTACATACTATAGATGTTATTTGTTTTTTTTCTGCTCAGATTTTTACCCTTTTGGAGGAGTGATTTCAGGCAGCTAATTATTACTATCAAATGCATTTTACCGAAAGTAGAAATAATTCACAATCTCATTTAAATTAAAAAGTAGTTTATTCACATGATTTAGACACTTATTCGGTCTTTCTAAAAAAATTGTTGTTATCTAAGATGTACCTGGAACTGTTCTAGGCCCTCAAGATACAGCAGTGAATAAAACATTTGAAAATGCCTGTCTTTAAACAGTTTACCTTCATGATATCCTGTAGAGTTTTTAATATAAGTTAATATTTTATTTGGGACTATTATTTTTCAGAGGTTATTTTATGTTTTATTTTTTGTTTGTTGGTTGGTTGGTTTGGTTTGATATTTGCATTTTGAGTCAAGTATTATAGAAGCTATGTGGATTGTTTACTGGAAAAAAAATTGAAATATTTCACCTACTTCCTAAAAACCACTGAATAATAGATCCTTTAAACTTGAAAGTAAACTCAAGGATGGGCAAAATAGTAACATATAGAATTTTATGATGTTTTCAAATTTAATATTTATGCAAAGCATACAGGGAGTAGTGTAGAAAGAGCTTTGCACAGCAATTTTCAGATTAATTGAAAGATTACAAACAGCCGATAAACAATGAAGCCAGAACAAATAAACAATTTCCCACTAGACATTATGAAGGAAAATAAAACCTTTTTTGTTGTTTCTCTGGGATAAACTAAATGCGTAACATGTGTTTGTAGGTATGTTGTAATTGATTTCATTTGAGAGCTAAGACCTTTATAACTCACTTGTGGCTTTGGTTTTGGCTGAATTAGAAAGTTTTCTCATTGCTTACATAAAGCACCTGATACTTTACCAATGATGGTTCAAACTGCATTTATCCTGGCCACCTATTAAGTTTTGAAAAATTGTGGTTTTGCCTTAAAGAACCCTCAACCTAAACACATTATTAGATTTTTCTAAAGCACATCTTTTCTCACATGGTAATACACATAATAAATTATGCATAAACTCTACTACCGGGGCTAAGCTGCTATTTAATTTGGATAGGGCCAAGACAAAAACTGCACTACAAGTATAATGTTAAACAATAGGTCTTTTCTGTAAATAATGACAGAAAATATTTTTCAAAGGCAAAGTTAAAAGAATGTCTCTTCTATCATCTTTGCACATTATTATTAAGTCCAGACAACTCAATAAGACATAAATATTGACATGAATTTTTTCCTGTGGTGATAGCAATGCAATTTTCCTGAAATGAGGATTCTCGTTTTTGTTACATTCACAGAATTTCTATTACCTTGTATATTATATGAAGTGACTTCACTCAACCAGTGCAGTAAATTAAGCACGCTAATTCCCAATGCAGTTTCAGAGAAAGTAAGAAAACACAGAAGTTTTTGAAAATGTATACAATTATGTTTTTTATGTCACTATTAATAGATTATGTTTTTGAGTGACCTAATACTCTACAGACTGATGAATAAGATTAATCAGCATGAGGATAATGACCACAATCCATCAACATTTTGTTTCCAGTTGCTTTTCAAACTTGTGTCAGTTCACCAGTTGGAACAGATGTTTGTGATTCTTGTTAATTACTGTACATTCACACAACTCAGACTCCTACACATGGTTTGGATGAATTCAGAATTTTATTTTAAATAATGTCAAATCAGAAAATTAACTACTAGCTGTCATTTTCAAATCACTACCACACAAAGACCAAGATATCTCAGTCTAGTCAACTGAAATTTTTCCTGTTTCATCTGCTAATTGATGGGTAACCATTTGATTGGTGGAGTAGCCCTAATCTAAAGAATGTTTCTTTAATGCTATTTGAATTTGAACTTTCTAGGGACTCAAATAAGAGGATCTTAAAAATTTTAAAGGTAAATATTCACTGAATTGTAAATAAAAACTACCCTTGTTTTATATGGAATTTTTTTCCAATATGGGAATTTTCGGCTTGGAACTTGAGCCTTTAGAGTTAGCATATTCAAATTTGCTGTTTCATAAAAGCTCTACTGTAAATAAAAATCTAAGTAGTCAGTAATCGTGCTGGCACTACTGGCTTTACTGACCTGACTGCTGACATTTGATAAGTCAGTTAGATAAAGGATGATACATGTTTTAAATATGTTACTATGAAGGGGCCATGGAAGATCAAAGTAGAGATGTCCAGTAGGTAACCAAAAGACAAAATTCATCAATTAGTTGATAAATTACTCAATCTCTTTTGGAAACACAGCTTTGAGAATTATAAACATGTGTACAACAATTGAAGTTATTGGAATGGATAAAATAGTGAGGTTTATACAGAGGACTACACTTACTGATCTGGGATTTACTGCTGCACTAGTCTGTTTCTTTGGTAGTACTCATTGTCTCCAGACAAAAAATTAAACAGTTTGACGAAGCCAGAGTAAGATTTTTCCCATGTAATTCCTGTGAAAATAATGCAAAGAATCAATAACGAGAAAGGAGTTATTGAGGTAGTGATCTTTTTAGAGAACATTGTGAAGATGGAATAGAGTTGTTAAGAGAACAGTAGAGGAACCAAGGAATAGGGATGTCAATGAATTCACAGGCAAATTATTTCAAGAGTTATTAAGTAAGAAAGTGAAACTTTTTGACATTATGCTGATATTGTGATCTGCAAAATGTAAACTAAGAACTGATACACTTAAGAGTGAAGACAAGGACCAGGCAGAATTAATTGCTCATGCTCCTGTGTTCCCACAGCAGTTTGTACTTAATTCTACTCAAAACATCATTAGATTATATAGTAGTTGGTTTTATGAGCCTTTCTTTCTGACTCCAATGGGAGTCACTTCAGGGAAGGGAGAATTATTTAGACCTATGTATTTCTGGGACATAGAAGAATTTCTGGTATATAGTGGATGCCCAACATGTGTTTGAATTGCCTGAATTGAATTAGCAAACTACCAACTCTTAAATTTAATGCTATGGTGCGAGTGTGGGTACAGGAATGCATGTGTGAACATGCTCCTGTTTTAATAGCGTGCTATTGAATATAGCTAACTTTACTTTCCATAAATGTGGACCAGTGTATTCACTCTTTGATGCAGTCATCATATGCTTTCTAGAGCTAGATGAAAAGCACTTCAGAACTTTGACCTTTTAACAGAAATTTCTGACAAACTTACATGTATTCTTCTCTACATAAACTTGGATAGTTGTTATATTAAATTTCTCCTTTTATTAGTCACATGCATTTTCCAGGTAGGCAATGTTTTTTTAACTGTAAATTTTATACGTGATCCTCTGAGCCCATGCACTTTTTTATTGAGAAAAAAAATGAGTCTTATTCTTAGTTCTGATCCATTCACTAGAGAAAAGTATGTCTTATCCCTTGATTTTAACATATTCCATTACTAACAGTACCCTTAAAATATTGCCAGAATAAGTTTATTATTTATTGTAATTTAATCATCACAAGAATAGTTGTGAATGTGGCAAGTTTTACTTTAAATATATAAGTTACAATATATTACATCTATGGGAAATAATCTAAAGGAGTGAATACAAGGGCAAAATAGGATAAAATTTCACTTCTCTACATTTCAGCTTTAATCAGTCAAGCTCTGATATTTCTTTTTTTAACATTTTAATTTTATTGGAGTATAGTTGATTTACAACGTTGTGTTAATTTCAGGTGTACAGCAAAGTGATTCAGTTATACATATACATGTATTCTTTTTTTTTTTAGATTCTTTTCTCATGTAGCTTATCACAGACTATTGGGTAGAAGCTCTGCTATTTCCAAAATATACAAAGCTGGAAGACATTTGAAAATTTTGTTCTGATATTTTCCTAAGAGTTAGGTTTCACTCAGCATTAAAAGCTTAGTAAAAACTATTTTTATAATTATCATCTTCAGATATAAATTAGTTGTCTTATATAACAAATAACAAATTAAGCAACTAAAAACTCATTTTGGTTATGTTATTACATAATCTAAAGAGTAATTTTAGGATTTCTTTTTTTTTTCCAGGACACAAACCATGTGATTGAAAATGAAGAATTCAGTCAAATCAACTGTCTGTTGTCTCAAGGCCTATATGTAAATACAGGTAAATACATTACTTCACTGTTTGGGGCAATGAGTTTGTTATTTTGTGGATAGAAAGCTGATGTCTTAGGGTTAAATGATGATTGTTTATTACCATAAATTTTTAAAGAATAATTGGTAAGAATACTGTATTTGCATGTCCCTACATAGACCCTGTGTTAGAAAAAGATTCCTAGAATTATGGATTTCACCATGTCCCTTTTCTATTATTGAGTGACAGTTGTAACTAACTAGATTACATGAATATCTAGATTTTATTTATGATGCTTATGTTGGGCGTTTATTCATGGATCAACAAATATATATTTTGTCCTTATAGAATATATAGATAAACCTAATTTGAATTTTAAATAGACTATTTTTTTCATATTAAATGCAGATTAGAAATCGAAAGTTGTCAGAGAAGTACTAAGGGGCATTATTGAGTAGTCTTGATTGTAGCAGGTAAATACGAAAACTCAATACTTGTGTGTGTGTTTGTGTTTGTGTGTTGGGGCAATATGTGGTTTACTGGGGTGATGATATTTGTGCTTTTTTCCAAAATGAAAAAATACAGTGTATATAGTCATAATCCATGGAATAATGCAAAGTGGATAACTTGGTCCCAGAACTGCACTGTTGCATTAATTTGTTGAATGTGTATACATCTGGCAATGGGTATAATTTCAGTATTGCCTGAACCTTAAATATGTACCATCTTCTTGTTCTCTTTGCTTTTATTAATAAGCTTCTTATGATACCCTCTCCCATATCAAAATGATCTATTGGAAAGTGAAAACTTTGGTTAATCCAGTAACTGTGTTAAGGTATTACTGAAGTAAATGACACATTTCCTTCCTTTTTATGGATTCCAACTTCCCTTTAACCACCCACCACATACACAAACACAGACCCTTTCAATCAGCGCCTATGTCTGTCTGTATGTATGTCTTTCTCCTTTTGTCTCTTTTTTATATTTCTGTCTTCTCCCTCTCTCTCTTTTTCTCTCTCTCACTTACCAGTATCCATTTATCTCTGTTCATAGTTTAGAAGACTAAAACTGATGGTATCATGAAAAAGAAAATTTGTGAGTCTCTAAACACAAGTAGAACAGCCACAGTAGTTCACTGGATAATGTGTAATGCCAAGTAAGTGTCCCTCTCCCCAGTTCTGCGTACATGTGGTGTTTCTCACTGTCCATCCCTGCCAATCAAGTATCACTGGGAGTATTTGCATGTATCTAGAGATGGAGTCCTTGTCATGGACATTGCCTTTCTCTTGTTTGACACTGTCAATATTGAAGTTTCTTCAAGTATTGTCATGGTTCCTTAAGTGGAAAGAAAGAATGGGGTAACACTGCCATGGTGTGATTACTTATAGTATAACTTTCAGATTCTCAGAAGTTGAAAGACATTTTCCAAAGAGGCAGCAGAGACTCTAGCAAGAGAAGATGACAGGGTGACACTTCCATTGCATCAAAGACACTTCCTGGAATGAAGGAAATGCTCCTTGAACTGAGCAGCCTTCTTTTTATCATCATTAGTTTACAATTTCAATTTGGATAAATCCAAGCCAAAGCATTTACATCTTTCTCATATCATACCTCACCAGTTCTCATAGTACAACTATAACATCATTTTTTGCCCTCAACTGACACTCTTTTTTCCTTGACTAATACCACTATATTTTTTACCACATTCTTTTTCTATTACCTTCGATTAATACCACATTAATTTTTTTTTTTTTTTTTTTTTTTTTTTTTTGCGGTACGCGGGCCTCTCACTGCTGTGGCCTCTCCCGTTGCGGAGCACAGGCTCTGGACGCGCAGGCTCAGCGGCCATGGCTCACGGGCCCAGCAGCTCCGCGGCACGTGGGATCTTCCTAGACCGGGGCACGAACCTGTGTCCCCTGCATCGGCAGGCAGACTCTCAACGACTGCGCCACCAGGGAAGCCCAATACCACATTAATTTTACCACATTCTTTTTCTATTACCTTCCTAGCTTTGTAGGAAGGTAATAGAAAAAGAAAATTAGCACACCCAAATATGTTCCCTTTTTCAAGATAAGCATGTTTTAACACTTAAATTCCTTCCTTCATTGTCTTACCATTTTTAAAAGCCAAACAATCAAGAAAGCAGTAAATATTAAATGTTTTGAAATCTCAAAAAGTATGAGGACAATATAATGGGTTTATTTTTACTACAAATAAAATAATCTTTATTTTAATACATATACCCATCATGTTAAACAATGTTAAGCAAATATAATGTTTTTATGAAGGCTTAGCACAAGCTGATATCTTATTTGCTGAACCCACATCTGCGAATTGATTACAACGTAATAGACAGTTGGCCTGGCAGAGAGCGGTAATGGAGTAGCCAAGAAACTCTAAAGAAACCCTTGCTACTTCACAGTGTTTACACTTAAGTTTTTCATATGAAAATAATATAGTCATTGTAACAGTATAAAATAAATGCTATTACTAGTGAATCAGAATTGAGTTCTTCTGAAAGCAAAGAAAACATTTATATGTTGTGCCCATATTCCAATAACAATATATTTGGATTCTGATAAATATGTCAATACTATTACTTCTCAAATATGATGTATAAAATTGGACTTAGCATTAACAGTAAACTTTTGCATGGTTGTTATTATATTTTATGAAATATAAGCTGCACTAGATAATTAGTTTAAAATCATTCAACAACACAAATATTCTTCTAAATATGACACATAATAGACCTCATTTAGCAAAGATTACAGTGCAGCTAGATCATTATTTCTGACATTCAGCAGTCAACCTCCAACATCATTGCTGAAGATCCTTTTCACAGTAGCTAAACACTTGAAAATAACAATTGTGATATCAGAGCATTCATGAATAACACATGAAGCTGGAATTTACATTTTTTATTAGTAAAACTGCCTGTTTTCTTCTAAAGAATGTTGTTTACTTGGGTAAATAATACAAAGCCATGGCTTTTATATGATTCCTGTACAATTGGAAAGTTTCAGTAATTTACTCCTTAGACGGTGGATCTGAAATTTTAAAGGTCCAGTTTACCATCTGACAGCACCCTCCCTTCTCCAAAACTAATTGTTAAAAATGAAAAGAACAAAAGGAAGGTTCCTTCTAGTCGATGTATTATATAGATATATCTGACAACATGGACTGTGCAAACAGCCCATTGAGAAATGCCTGGTCTCTCTAGTCTAGCACTTTTCAACTTGGTCAATCACCAACCAGTACAAAGTAGTCTTCCATGGTGCCTGCTCGTTCTGTGTGCAGCTGAAGAAGTTCATGAATATTTATAAGTACAAATGATGAACAACAACAAAAAGCCACGATACTTCAACATTAACCTGAAATTTCACAATACTGTCTAGGGCATTTGCTTGTCTGCTTACATTCTTTCAGAAACATTCACAGTGGCTTGTTTTAGTCTGCCAAAACCAAATGTCATTTCAAAGCTGTTTCTTGTTTAGTCTTTTTCTTTTTGGATGCTTTTTAATAAAAATTGATTTCCTACTCCAAAGACTACTCCCTAAGTAAAAACAATTAAACTATATTTAAATGAGGTCTTGTGTGTATATTATATATTTACAGGACTGAAAAAATCCATCTTTCTATAGCACAGTTGCCCTTAAGTTCTGAACTACCCATTGGTGCTTATCACACCTTTGCTTGGAAGTAGTTAATGGTGTCCTTCTACTGCAAGACAGGGTTTGATTTCCCTAGTCTGTCGCATAAAACTCTTCCACTTATTTCCAGACTACTGGGGTTCAAATCCCAGTTCTCCCATTTAGTAGGTATATGACCTGTGCAAGTAACTTAACTGTTTGTACTTCTGCTTTATTATCCGTATAGTGGAAATGAAAATCATATATAGATCATACGTCTGTTATTGGTTTTATATATATATATATATATATATAGTTACATAATTGTTCTATGTTATCTTTTAAGAACATCTACAGCTAGAATTTGTTCTTATATGAATTAAACACAAAGTATAATTATATATATATATGTATATATATAGGGGAATACGAACACATATATGCATTTTAACTATGTAGTTGGGTCATTTTACCTTTTAGGAACATCGTGGCCTAAAATTTTCATCTCATTATGTTAATATTTTTCCCTGGTAACTAATATTACTGAATTTCAAAAAGATCTGAGGCTTTTTCAGTCTCCACCATCCCAAAAGGCAACCCCTTGTGGTAGTCTGATTTTATCTCTCTCTCTTAATTGTAAGTTATTCAAGGGCAAGATCACTTCTCATTTATGTTTATACATTTTTGCCCAGAACAACAATCACACGAAATTTTTAAGTGGTCATTGAATGAATCTTACGTGGGGCCCTGATTTGCTAGTATTGAAGAGCACTTAGAATGTTCCATTGTCAAAATACATATGGCATGTAAAAAAGTAAACTTTCCACATGTAAATACATTATACATATCTTATTCTTCTGAGATGTAGTGCAAAGTGCATTGATATAGTACAAAACCCTAGGGATCTTCAGAAAATATTTCTGAAACACCAGTAAAACTTGTTTTTAAAAAGTTGGATAAAATATGTTAGTGGGTCATTCTTACCAGTTGGCACTTCTGAAGTTAAGAACATTATCTCTAAGAGTAAAGGATAACTGATTCCATCACTAAGTGAATAACTGAACACAATATTAAGTGAATTTTCACTGATTTAAATCACAGCAGTCACACTCAAGAGGGAAATAAATGGCCTAAGAGCTTCTCATTATGCAAGATTATGCAAACTAAAAAGGGAACAGAGATTACTAACATTTGTGTGAACTCAACATTTTAACATTTTTGAGAATATACAAAAAATATAAAGTAAAAAAAAATCAGGCTAGAAAATTAATTTATCTACAATAATCTGTGCAGATGGAAATTGCATAGATAGAGAATCAATAGCCACACTTTGTATAAACTTCAATGGATGGCAAATTAAAGTCCAAATGAACTGTTCCTGAAATTTTAAAATAAAATGTCAAATGAATTCTCAGTCTGTCTCTTTGGTCCTCAGCAATATTTTCAGTTTTCACAAAGGCAAACCGCTTAATAAATGCATGGCCACTTTTATAGGAAAAGAAAATATCATTTAAAACTATCTTCCATATTTGTGAAAACACATTGTGTCACCACCAATTAAGTTTTCCAGTTAAAATTACAACCTTTGATTAGTCAAAATCCCTATTATTAAGATTGGGCAGAAAGTTCAATATTCCATGTTGTCATTTTAACATTAATTATAGTCACATTTTCATACAAGAGAAATAAACAAATGTTAAAGATATGTTCACTTTCATTTTTTTCTCTTTTTAATTAAACATTCTCAACCCAATACACAGAGGGAAAAAACGATTACATAATTAATTTTTTATTCTTTGGAGATCCCTGTGCATTTTAATTTACATGTTGATTATGTAGCCAGAAAAATCTCCCACGTTAAATTTGATTAAGCAAGGCAGAAAATGCCTTAAAATGAATAGAGGGCTGAAACTGAAAATGCATTTTGTCTAATTGTGTTAATGAACTACGCTGATGAGACTTGTATAATACAAAAGGCTCCCTGACCTTTTGATTAACTGTAAAACCGGATACTTCTCTAATATTGCAGAGTTTTACTCCATTTTCACATGTTTTTAAACCAAACACTTAAACCACTTGAATACTTTAGAAAGTAATGGAATGGGTAAAAGAGGTAGGCATTCCTGCCTCTGCTGTGAAACTACCATTCCCTATTCATTGCAAAACATGTAATGTTGAAGCCACCAGTGTTTTTGAATTATTTCCTTTGTATCCCAGACTAAGATAGACATTGTTGGAGGGATCCATGAGAAAAATAAGTTATATAAACCATAACATTGTCTGTGAGGGCTATGACTTAAGTACCCAAACAAAAGAATATCTGATGATAAATTGTAATAGTATGAGTGGAAATTATGTGTCACAGTTTTCAAAAAGACACGATGGCTGGGTGTGGGAATATAACCCCCTCATGTGGGAAGTGTACTGTCTGTCCATGCAATGTATAAATTTCCCCTGATACTGAAATATCACATGTAATAATCTAGTATCTTGAAAGAATAGTGTAGCTATTCAATAACTATTTAAACTAATTTATTTGGGCCAAAGTCATTGTGGAAGTCTTCATTACTAGGTGGTTTCTTAAATGTGTGCGTATTTGTGTTTGTGTGTGTCTGTGTGTGTTGAATGACATATATTTAAAGAAATTGAGTCTTCCAGGTGGTTAGAGAAAATTTTGGCAAGAATTCAAGCCATGCTATTCCCATTACATTGGGAGGGCTTTCTCTGCCATAAATTACTGTATATGTAAGTATCTCTTACTTACATATACTAAAATTTTAATTTTAGTTAAAATTATTTGTGTAATTTTAACTAAACAAAATAACCATGGACACCAGTAAGCTGACTTCTGTGAAATGAATGATAAAGTAATCATTGCTCCAAAGTCTCAGTGTTCAAAAGAGTAATAGTTAAAATATATTTATCCATACTATAAACTAATATTAAATTGTCATTAAAACTCAAAACATCAGCAGAGGAGGGAAATATTTTGAGGTAATATTTGATGTAATTTTTATGCTGAGAAAAATACTATCCAAGTGTCATTACAAGTTTGGGAAACCAAAATATATTCATATATTTAACTACTAGAAAAGAAAGTCAAAAGTTACAACAGTAATCTTTGATTTATTGGATTGCAAAGTGATTTTTAAATCTTTTTCTGTACATTCTATATTTTCTGAAGTTTCTACAATGTATCTTTATTTTATTACATTTATTTAAATATATATTTTAAAATCAATACATCTCCTTGATAAAATATTCATCAAATATAGAGTGAATTTTTAACAAAAACTTTATATTTAGGTTAGTTCTATAAATTAATTTTATAAGTTTTAATAATCTATTATTTGGTCTATTTCCTATGTCTATAAATGTTGAACAGTAATCATTAAGAGCTTTGTAAGCTGAATATTACAATGTTGCTTCATTTCTTACAGTTCTTTGTTCTATCTACTTCCAATTCTAAGTATCTGTCAAGTATGCATTTACATACACATAGCAAGTAGTTAGGACAGAAATTGAGTTTCTGTCTAAAAAGTATAATATTTACAAAACAGATCACCTGTGCATTCTGTTCAGTAACTGAAATTTCTCTTCCATACTGTTTGTGAAGATTTATTCAAAAGTTTATTTTTATTGAAAAATATCTGTATTGCTTTTACTAAGTAAATATTGTTACTGCAGAACCAATTACTATATGTTTGGGTACATATTGTTTCTTATTGTTCTAATTTTATAATTCCTGTGCTACTCAAGTACATTTTTATTGTACGAATTAATTCTTTCATTCCTCAAATAGTTATTGAGCACCTACTATGTGACAAATGCTATCTCAATTCCCTAATATTTTGAAATCAATGTTACAGTTTGCTTCATATTCAGACTATACAAATTATTTTACTTCTGTTTTTCCGAAAATTTTAATTGCCTCTTTATCATTATTAGAAGAAATTACGTGTTTTTTCTTCCCCAGTTTTTTAATACCTTATAATTTATTCTCATTATATCTTGATACTTTAATCAGACAAAAAATTATAATACCATGACAGTAACTGTCTTGTTCATTGTTTTAATCACTACTGCTCACCTAACACAGAATCTGGTGTATTTTAGGTCCTCAACAAATACTTTTATAATGGGTAAATAGGAAAAAGCAATAATATGGTTATTATTTTTCCCTTTTTCATCTTTCCATACCCTCAAAATTGGGGCTATAGAGACCTAGTATCTCATAAACTTTTTGGTTTTATAATCCAAAAATTATTGTTTCAAGCTAGAAGCCAATTGAATTTGTTCCAGAAAGAGGCTAAAGCATATATACGTTTATTTTTTCAGTTATATATCAGACTTTGACTTACTGTAAAAATAAATCTTTGCATTCAACCTTTGCATGGTTTTAACCTGAGTGAGGTAAATTTAGATCCAGATGTTAAAAAAAAAAAGAAAAATATTATGATACTGGGAAATATCATCCTATTTAAAATTTTAGCTATTTCACTTGGTTCCATGTTTTACCTGAAAGGTTTGTTTTTGTACCTATTAAATGGCCTCTTTCCCTTGTCAATTAAACAAGATTTGAATTCCGTGGCATTTCCAGCAATATTCCCATGGAGAATGAAATACTTTCTTGGTGGACCCCTGGCAATCTTCTTGATGTGAAAGAAATAAGTTCCAAAACCCACAAAATTATGGAGATACATTGTATAAGGGCATTTATGCCAAGATGTTTAAATGGTCACAATATAAAGATGTAAATCACTAATAGGAAATCTCAGCATTGTCTTCTACATATTTATCTATGAGACACTGTATTTATAAGTGGTCAAAAACCACTTCCCACATTTGCATGACCCCCTACATGCCATACTTCTTACCCCCGTGTTGAACTGCACCCTTAATATCACATATTTTTTTCCTATCTTCAAACTTCCACTCTTTCATTCTGCAACAAAACATTGACTCCTCAGTGCTCCTTGAATATACTTCCTGAGAATGAAAATATCTTAATCCCTTCCTTCTCACCTCAAGCCAGAAACATTAAAGATACTGTGTAGTCAGTTTAACATGAGAATAAGATGTAAATATTGAGATATGATGTAGTAGTAAAATCAACAGTCCCTAGTAATCAAATGACTGCTGGGGGCATTAAAAATAATCTAGCTAATATATAATTGGATTTCATTGATTTAGCTTTCACTGAATAGAAAGTGAGTCTGTGCATTTGTAGTTATTTTACTCATTTGACTTAGAATTCCATAACAATTCTCTTTGGAGTATATTATTTTGATAGTTTTGACAAATTTAAGTTTCGCAATTTTTTTTTTTTTTAAACCAGGAATAGAACCCATGACTCATGCAGTGCTGCAGTGGAAGCATGGAGTCTTAACCTCTGGACCACCAGAGAAGTCCCCAAGTTTCCCAGTTCTTAGGTCTGTCATCCCTTGATTTTTTTCTCCTACTTACAGATTTAGCTAAGAATTCATAGTATCAGTGTTTGTACCAAGGTATCTACCTGTTCACCTGAATAATAGTAACACTAAATGGAAACAAAATTTCACGGTCTTTGGAATGTGATGTCCTTAATAATACTACTGATGGACTTCCTCCAGCCCTACTCTTCCTTCTGCTTCCTCAACCAAGGTGAGAATCTAATACATTTTGTTTCTGTTATACAATTAATTTTATTACTTGCTTCTGTAAAAACAATTTACTTAGGATGAACTTTGAGAGAGAGAGATCAAGCAATGCAGTACCCAAGAAAGAAAGAAAAAGTGTTCCCCATGAATATACTAGCAGCAAACACTGTTTCTCTGAAACAGATTAAGGATGTTAAGCAGAGGTTAGATGCATTATTATCTTAATTTTGCAATTAGAACAATTAAATACGTTTCCCCAAAGCCAATAATCATTAAAACTGGGACTTGAATTCAGGGTTGTCTTACTTTAAACTCTGTGTATTTTCCAATATTTTATGACTTTCCATTAAACTAAGGAACACCTTAAAGATAACCACTTTTCAGCAGGCTGAAGCAGGCATGCCACTTCCAGCACATCATTTTTAAAAATGTCCTGTTAACAACGTGTTTGAGCATTTAACAGCTATCTGTTACTCATCAATTTTAATAAATTGGGATTCTCTGTGCTTAGGTATCTTTTAACTTGTAGGGAAATTGTATTCCTCAGTGGTTCATTCCTAGCCAAAAGTTGAAACCAATTAAACAAGTAACCACTGCCTGCCAAACATTCTATGTGCCCCAAACCTTTATCTATCCAGGTATGAAGAATCCATTACAACTAGACATTATTATACATAACTTGGTGTTTTATTTCTTAATGCTAACAGAAATGGCAATTTCTGTGAAATATAAAGGAGTAAAATTTTATATAACATTCTAAATAGCATGTATATATTCATGATTTTCAGCATCAATCAACATCAGGGACAGGCATTGTACTCAAGATAGCAATCAGAGTAAATGAAAGGATATGAGAATCAGAAAAAATGCCAAAAAGATGACTAAAAGAAAACTTATTTGCTTTTGAGAAAAAGGAAAAACACTGTGTATAAAAGAACACATCTACGTATTACACACAGGGAATTTTATGTGAGTAATATATGTTTGAAGCTGTTTACAGAGGTAAAATTAAAGAGCTATTTGGGAAGGCAGGCTCCATTTTACACCAGGTATGCTAGTGCCTACCTCATAGACTTGTAAAATTAAAAGAGAGTGCATAGAAAGCACTTATCACACTGCCTGGCTCATATTAAGCAGTCAATAAATGCCAGCTGTTATGATTTTTTATTGCGATCATTATTCTGGAAGCCCAGGATGAACACATTGGAGGTATATTCGTTAACGAATTAATGAAGCAAATACAGAAATGTTTGTATCCTCAAAATTTGTATTGAATATGCATGCATAGTTATCTAGACTATTCAGTTCAGAATGTTCACTGGGGGACTGAGGTTATTTGGTTTGGCTATCATACATTGAGATAATTAGTTGGATAATTGACAAATGTCTCTAATTCTTCTATACCAGCCAGCAGTCTGGAATATATTTATAATAGTTAAATCAGTGGCTATCCTTTCTATGATACTGGTAATTAAAAAAAAAAAAAACAGGTGTATATGGTTTCCTAAAAATCAATTAGAGACTTCATAATGTTTTTTATTAGAAAGGAAATAGAAATAGTGTAAATGTGATCATGCATTATAATTGTTAGTTCTATAGAATGGTATAATGAATGTCTCGGAATGGTTAAGCGTATATTGATTTCGTACATACGTGGAGGTCAGAAGCTTCAAACTGTGTATATCCTGAAAATCTGAGGACATGGTGAAGAGGTGTCACTCTTTTGGTGATGATTTTTGAATGTATCGCTGATGAGAACAGCATGGCAGTATGGTCATTTTGATCACATAGTCATTTTTCTCAGTGAAAATTATACAATTGCCATTAAGGCTTATAAATTAGTCTTTCATGAAATTAATTAGGTTATATCAGCTCCTCAGGAACTAGTGATTTTTAATGAATTGGTGTTTGCTCTCCAGGAGCTGGGAAGCTGAGATATAGATTCAGAGTCAACTACCTCATTACTGCCCATTCCCCACTACCCACTTGGAAAACCGTGAGAGACTAAGCCTCTTACTGCTGTCTATGTGTGACTCCCTTCATGAAGGCTGTAGGCCTACCAATCACAAAGAAAGTAGAACTGAGTGGGAGCATCCTAGGTCAGCAGCAGGTTTGGAATATTTTATTTTTGCAGTTATTATGGAGAGAACATGTTGGGCAATTGACCAGCTCCCTGCAGAAAAGATGGTGTTCACCCTATGAAGAAAACCACGGAGGCAAAAGAGCCTGTAGCCAAGTAAATTGCCAGCCATTTGAGGCTGGAGCATAACATTCCTGGGAAAAGAACAGGAGCTTTTTGCCTGGTAAGCTACTTAAATGTTACAGGATCAGAGAACTGTTTTTTTTTTTTTTTTTTTCTAAGCCAGTGTAGTTTTTAATGTATCTTGTACATTATTCATCCATTTTTGTTCTTCCTATGTATTTAGTAAAATTCCTTTTGAAAAATGTAAGCTTGCCTCTGATGTGTTATGGGGGAAAAAAAGAAAAATAACATTTTTTTCACAAAGAAACTCATATTCTGATAATTTTAAGGGAGAGTCATGTAACCCAGGTGCCAAGAGAGTATCATGACAGAAGTATTGTATGTAAATGAACTTCAATAAGGTGTCACTTAAGGGGAGAGAGTTAGGAGTTAGTGACTATTATTAGTTCAGCTTTCCATCAATGAAGAAATTAGAGGAACTGACTTTGGTCTGATCAAAAGAGATTTGTGCCATTGCTAGATAGTCTGCCTCTCTACAAGAGTTTAACTACAGCGGTTTATGTGCTGTGTGTGTGTAACATGCAACTGTGCATCCATGTTTATATCAATAATTTTCAGAAATTGTGAGTATATCCCAGTATATGACAACTTGGGGACCAAAATACTGGGTTCAAATGCTAGTACTACTTCTCTGGGCTACAGTTTTCATCAGTAAAATGAGAATAATAACAGAATATAACTAACAAGTTAGGTAAGAATATTCAAGAATTTATTTCTTAAGATCTTATAAGAGGGTTTGGCATAACTGAACAAGAGCTATTAGCTATTATTATTATTTCTTGTGAATCTACTTAGTTACCTAGGAGTTTTATTTAATTGTTAAATTTAAGCAATTTTTTAATTAATATAAACCTGAAAAATACCAGGATGTTATATAAATCCATGTCCTAAAGGTGAACATTATTTTCATGTAAATATAGAATTATCAGTTTCAGTAACTTCAGAAAAGGAAATGCAAACTAATCCTAAAATTGACAAGTATAAAACCAGGAAAACAAGAGGTGTGGGTGGCAGGGGGCAAGGAGAGACTGAAAGAGTTTTAAGGTATAAGATAAAAAACTTAGTGAAGAATTGTGGGACCAAGAATTGAGAAGCAATACCAAAATTTTGAGCTTCACATTTGAAGTAACTTAATTTTCCTCCCTCTGCTAACCTAGAAGTAGAATGAGAGATGGTAAGCAGAGTTGTTGCTATTTCTACAGGGTTAGGAGAATAAAACTTTAAGCCTAATATCTGCCAAGGAGAGGGGAGGGCTGACTAACCCCCCTACACACAGTTTGGAAGAGGATTATAAAGGGATTACCACAGCAATAAGGGTGAACAAGCAAGCAATAGCGCAACACTCTTAGGGAAAGAAGCCCATCTTCAACTCATTTCAGTGGTTGAAAATGAACGGAGTTTTCTGGGGACATCTATCCCATCTAGAAGACCAAATTGTAAATTCTCCCTGAAGAATATAACATTATCCAAACCATCACATTATCCTTACATTTTTCTTCAAACATAATTTCCAATCTCCAATACAAAAAAAGAACCAGACACTCAATAATACAAGACTCTGTTATTGAAAACCCAAGGACACAAATGACAACTAGAACAAATCCATAAGGGTGTCAGAAATTGGAGTTATCAGAAATGGATTTTTAACAAACGATGCTTAATATTTTTAAGGAAATAAAATGGATGTTTGAAATTTTCAAAAGAAAAGTGGAATATTGAAAAAGTGGAAATTGTAGAACTAGGAACTTAATGATTGGGTTTCAAAACAGATTATACACATCTGAAGAGAGAACCATTGAATTGAAACATAGGTCAGAAGAAAATGTCTACAATGTAGCATGGAATGAAAAAAAACTTCACAGAGAAACAAAAGAGAGAATAAGAAAACTAAAGAATAGAGTGAGAAGTTCTAGTATACTTACAATTGAAAATTTAGAATGAGAGGAGAGGAAGAATCAGGCAAAAGCAATATTTAAAGAGATAGCGAATATTCCAAAATTAACCTAGATATTAAGGTTCTTATTGAGGAAACTATCAACCAGAATAAAACAAATACATAAGAAAACAACAGAAAAGCACAACTAGACATATAATATAAGACTGATTTTTTGAAAAACCCAAAAGAAAGAATATTTAAAACAGCCAGGTGAAAAAGACATTATTTTCAAATGAACAAAAATTAAGGTAAAAACAAGATCTTTCAATAGAAATGATGGAAAGTAAGAGGTTTCACCTTCTGATAAAACTAATTGCCAGCATATAATTCTGTACAGTTCTGTATAATTCTGTAATTCAAAAATGAATGTTAAATAAATACATTTTAAAACAAATCAAGAGGGGACCTTCAAGATGGTAAAGGATTAAGATGTGGAGATCACATTCCTCCCCACAAATACATCTACATGTGGAACAACTCCTACAGAACACATACTGAATGCTAGAAGAAGACCTTAGACTTCCTAAAAGGCAAGAAACTCCTCACATACCTGGGTAGGGCAAAAGAAAAAAGAAAAAACAGAGACAAAAGAATAGGGACAGGACCTGCACCTCTGGGAGGGAGCTGTGAAGGAGGAAAAGTTTACACACACTAGGAAACCCCTTCACTCACGAGGACAGGGAGTGGGCAAGGGGAAAGCTTCAGAGCCACAGAGGAGAGCACAGCAACAGCAGCACAGAGGGCAAAGCAGAGAGATTCCTGCACAGAGGATAGATGTTGACCAGCACTCACCAGACTGAGAGTCTTGTCTGCTCACCCACGAGGTTGGGTGGGGACTGGGAGCTGAGGCTTGGGCTTTGGAGGTCGGATCCCACAGAGAGAACTGGGGTTGGTTGTGTGAACACAGCCTGAAGGGGGATAGTGTGCCAAAGTTAGACAGGAAGGAGTCCTGGAAAATGTCTGGAACTGCCTAAGAGGCAAGAGACCATTGTTTCAAGGTGTGCAAGGAGAGGGGATTCCTTCCCCATCTGCCCACAGAAGGCAGAGCAGTGGCTAAATGAGCTCCAGAGATGGGCACAAGCCACGGCTACCATCATGGACACCAGAGACGGACATGAAACACTAAAGCTGATGCTGCAACCACCACTAAGCCTCTGTGCAAGCACAGGTCACTGTCCACACCTCCCCTCCTGGGAGCCTGTGCAGCCTGCCACTGCAAGGGTCCAATGATCCAGGGACAACTTCCCCAGGAGAACACATGGCACACGTCAGGCTGTTGCAACGTCATGCTGACATCTGCTGCTTACCCCGCATTCCGTACCCTTCCCCCCCCCCCCCAGCCTGAGTGATCCCTCCAATCAGCTGCCTCTTTAACCCACTCCTGTCTGGGTGAAGAACAGATGCCAGAGGGTGACCTACATGCAGAGTCTGGGCCAAATCCAAAGCTGAACCCAGGAGCTCTGTGAACAAAGAAGAGAAAGGGAAATTTCTCTGGGCAGCCTCAGGAGCAGTGGATTAAACCTCCACTCAACTTGATGTACCCTGCATCTATGGACTACCTGAATAGACAACAAATCAACCCAAAATTGAGGCAGTGGACTTTGGGAGCAACGGTAGACTTAGGGTTTGCTTTCCGCATCTAATTTGTTTCTGATTTTATGTTTGTCTTAGTTTAGTATTTAGACATTATTATCATTGGTAAATTTGTTTATTGACTTGGTTGCTCTCTTTCTTTTAAAAAATATATATATACATATTTCCTCTTTATCTCTATTTGTGAGTGTGTATGTATATGCTTCTTTGAGTAATTTTGTCTGTATAGGTTTGCTTTTACCAATTGTCCTAGGATTCTATCTGTCCTTTATTTTGTTTTTTATTTTTTTCAGTATACTTTCTAGTGCTTGTTATCATTGGATTTGTTTATTGCTTTGGCTGCTCTCTTCTTTCTTTTTTTTTTAAATTACATTTCTTTTTCTTTTAATATATTTTTAATTTTTTTAAATAACTTTTATTTTATTTTATTTTTTTAATTTTTTCTATTTTTTTCTCTCCCTTTTCTTCTGAACCATGTGGCTCACAGGGTCTTGGTGCTCCAGCCAGGTGTCAGGTCTGAGCTTCTGAGGTGAGAGAGCCGAGGTCAGGACATTAGTCCACCATAGACCTCCCAGCCCCACATAATATCAATCAGCAAGAGGTCTCCCAGAGATCTCCATCTCAATACTGAGACACAGCTCCACTCAATGAGCATCAAGCTCCAGTGCTGGACACCCCATGCCAAACATCTAGCAAGACAGTAACACAACCCCACCCATTAGCAGAGAGATGGCCTGAAATCATAAGTTCACAGTCACACCAAAGCACAGTAGCAGATGCTGTCCTGCCCACCAGAAAGACAAGATCCAGCCTCATCCACCAGAACACAGGCACCAGTCCCCTCCACCAGGAAACCTACACAACCCACTGAACCAACCTTAGCCACTGGAGGCAGACACCAAAAACAATGGGAACTACGATCCTGCAGACTGTGAAAAGGAGACCCCAAACACAGTAAGTTAAGCAAAATGAGAAGACAGAGAAACACACAGCAGATGAAGGAGCAGCGTAAAACCTACCAGACGAAACAAATGAAGAGGAAAGAGGAAATCTACCTGAAAAAGAATTCGGAGTAATGAGAGTAAAGATATCCAAAATCTTGGAAATAGAATGGAGAAAATACAAGAAACGTTTAACAAGGACCCAGAAGAACTAAAGAGTAAACAAACAATGATGAACAGCAAAATAAATGATGTTAAAAATTCTCTAGAAGGAATCAATAGCAGAATAACTGAGGCAGAAGAACGGATAGGTGACCTGGAAGATAAAATAGTGGAAATGACTACCGCAAAGCAGAATAAAGAAAAAAGAATGAAAAGAATTGAGGACAGTATCAGAGACCTCCAGGACAATATTAAGTGCACCAATATTCAAATTATAGGGGTCCCAGAAGAAGAAGAGAAAAAGAAAGGGACTGAGAAAATATTTGAAGAGATTATAGTTGAAAACTTCCTGAATAAAGGAAAAGAAATAGTCAATCAAGTACAGGAAGTGTAGAGACTTCCATACAGGATGAATCCAAGGAGAAACACACCAAGACACACATTAATCAAACTATCAAAAATTAAATACAAAGAAAAAAATGTAAAAACAACAAGCGAAAACAAACAAATAACATACAAGGGAGTCCCCATAAGGTTAACAGCTGATTTATCAGCAGAAACTCTGAAAGCCAGAAGGGAGTGCCAGGACATATTTAAAGTGATGAGAAGGAAAAAGCCTACAACCAAGATTACTCTACCCAGCAAGGATCTCATTCAGATTTGACGGAGAAATTAAAACATTTACAGACAAGCAAAAGGTAAGATAATTCAGCACCACCAAACCAGCTTTACAACAAATGCTAAAGGAACTTTTCTAGACAAGAAACACAAGAGAAGAAAAGAACCTACAATAATGAACCCAAAACAATTAAGAAAATGGGAATAGCTACATACATATCAATAATTACCTTAAATGTAAATGGATTAAATGCTCCAACCAAACGACATAGACTGGCTGAATGGATACAAAAACAAGACCCATATATATGCTGTCTACAAGAGACCCACTTCAGACCTAGGGACACAGACTGAAAGTGAAGGGATGGAAAAATATATTCCATTCAAATGGAAATCAAAAAAAGCTAGAGTAGCAATTTTCATATCACACAAAATAGAGTTTTAAATAAAGACTATTACAAGAGACAAGGAAGGACCCTATGTAATGATCAAGGGATCAATCCAAGAAGAAGATATAACAATTGTAAATATTTATGCACCAAACATAGGAGCACCTCAATACATAAGGCAAATGCTAACAGCCATAAAAGGGGAAATGGACAGTGACACAATCATAGTAGAGGACTTTAACACCCCACTTTCATCAATGGACAGATCATCCAAAATGAAAATAAATAAGGAAACAAGCTTTAAATGATACATTAAACAAGATGGACTTAATTGATATTTATAAGACCTTCCATATAAAAACAGCAGATTACACTTTCTTCTCAAGTGATCATGGAACATTCTCCAGGATAGATCATATCTTGGGTCACCAATCAAGCCTTGGTAAATTTATGAAAGTTGAAATCATATCAAATACCTTTTCTGACCACGAGGCTATGAGACTAGATATCAATTACAGGAAAAAAAATGTAAAAAAAAAAAAAAAAAAAATGGAGGCTAAACAATACACTACTAAATAACCAAGAGCTCACTGAAGAAATCAAAGAGGAAATCAAAAAATACTTAGAAATAAATGACAATGAAAATACAACTACCCAAAACCTACGGGATGCAGCAAAAGCAGTTCTAAGAAGGAAGTTTATAGCAATACAATCCTACCTCAAGAAACAAGAAACATCTCAAATAAACAACCTAACTTTACACCTAAAGCAATTAGAGGAAGAAGAAGAAAAAAAAAGAAAAAAATAACCCCAAAGTTATCAGAAGGAAAGAAATGATAAAGATCAGATCAGAAATAAATGAAAAAGAAATGAAAAAAATAGAGCAAAGATAAATAAAACTAAATGCTGGCCCTTTGAGAAGGTAAACAAAATTGATAAAACATTAGACAGGCTCATCAAGAAAAAAAGGGAGAAGACAAATCAATAGGATAAGAAATGAAAAAGGAGAAGTAAAAACTGACATTGCAGAGATACAAAGGATCATGAGAGATCACTACAAGCAACTATCTGCCAAAAAAATGGACAACCTGGAAGAAATAGACAAATTCTTAGAAAAGCACAACCTTCCAAGACTGAATCAGGAAGAAACAGAAAATATAAACAGACCAATCACAAGCACTGGAAATGAAACCATGATTAAAAATCTTCCAACAAACAAAAGTCCAAGACCACATGACTTCAGGTGAATTCTATCAAACTTAGAGAAGAGCTAACACCTATCATTCTGAAACTCTTCCAAAATATAGCAAAGGGAAGAACACTCCAAAACTCATTTGATGAGGCCACCATCACCCTGATACCAAAACCAAACAATGATGTCACAAAAAAAGAAAACTACAGGCCAATATCATTGATGAACATAGATGTAAAATTCCTCAACAAAAAACTAGCAAACAGAATCCAACAGCACATTAAAAGGATCATACACCCTGATCAAGTGGGGTTTCTCCCAGCAATGCAAGGATTCTTCAATATATGCAAATCAATTGATGTGATAAATCATATTAACAAATTGAAGGAAAAAGAAACTTATGATCATCTCAATATATACAGAAAAAGCTTTCAACAAAATTCAACACCGATTTATGATAAAAAAAACCCTCCAGAAAGTAGGCATAGAGGGAACTTACATCAACATAATAAAGGCCATATATGACAAACCCATAGCCCACATCATTCTCAATGGTGAAATACTGAAACCATTTCCACTAATATCAGGAATAAGACAAGGTTGCCCATTCTCACCCCTATTATTCAACACAGTTTTGGAAGGTTTAGCCACAGCAATTAAGAAAAAGAAATTAAAAAATCCAAATTGGAAAAGAAGACATAAAATTGTCACTGTTTGCAGATGATATGATACTGTACATAGAGAATCCTAAAGATGTTACCAGAAAACTACAAAGGCTAATCAATGAACTTGGTAAAGTAGCAGGATACAAAATTAATACACAGAAATCTCTTGAAACCTATACACTAACAATGAAAAATCTGAAAGAGAAATCAAGGAAACACTCGCATTTACCACCACAACAAAAAGAATAAAATACCTAGGAATAAACCTACCTAAGGAGACAAAAGACCTGTATCTGGATGCAGATAACTATAAGACACTGATGAAAGAAATTAAAGATGTTACAAACAGATGGAGAGATATACCACATTGTGGAAATGAGTATACTACCAAAGGTCATCTACAGATTCAATGCAATCTCTATGAAATTTCCAATGGCATTTTTCACAGAACTAGAACAAAAAATTTCACAATTTGTATGGAAACACCAAAGAGCCCAGATAGCCAAAGCAATCTTGAGAAAGAAAAATGGAACTGGGGGAATCAGGCTCCCTGACTTCAGACTGTACTACCAAGCTTCAGTAATCAAGACAGTATGGTACTGGTGCAAAAACAGAAATATAGATCAATGGAACAGGATAGAAAGCCCAGAGATAAACCCACATATATATGGTCACATTATCTTTGATAAAGGAGGCAAGAATATACAATGGATAAAAGGCAGCCTCTTCAGTAAGTGGTGCTGTGAAAACTGGACAGCTTGGGAAACCTGGACTGCTACATTAAAATAATGAAATTAGAACACTTCCTAACACCATACACCAAAATAAACTCAAAATGACTTAAAGACCTACGTGTAACATAGGTCATTATAAAACTCTTAGAGGAAAACATAGGCAGAACACTCTATGACATAAATCACAGCAAGATCCTTTTTGACCCACCTCCTAGAGATATGGAAATAAAAACAAAAATAAATAATAGGACCTAATGAAAGTTAAAATCTTTTGCACAGCAAAAGAAACCATAAACAAGACCAAAAGACAACCCTCAGAACGGGAGAAAATATTTGCAAATGAAGCAACTGACAAAGGATTAATCTCCAAAATATACAAACAGCTCATACAGCTCAATATCAAAAAAAACAAACAACCCAATCCAGAAATGGGCAGAAGACCTAAATAGACATTTCTCCAAAAAAGATATACAGATTGTCAACAAACACATGAAAGGATGCTCAAAGTCACTAATCATTAGAGAAATGCAAATCAAAACTACAATGAGGTATCACCTCACACTGGTCAGAATAGCCATCATCAAAATATTTACAAACAATAAATGCTGGAGAGGGTGTGGAGAAAAGGGAACACTCTTGTACTGTTGGTAGAATGTAAATTGATACAGCTACTATAGAGAATATTATGGAGGTTCCTTAAAATCTAAATATGGAAATACCATATGACCCAGCAATCCCACTACTGGGCATATACCCTGAGAAAACCGTAATTCAAAAAAAGTCATGTACCAAAATATTCATTGTAGCACTATTTACAATAGCCAGGACATGGAAGCAACCTTAATGTCCATCGACAGATGAATGGATAAAGATGTAGCACCTATATACAATTGAATATTACTCAGCCATAAAAAGAAATGAAATTGAGTTATTTGTAGTGAGGTGGATGGCCCTAGAGTCTGTCATACAGAGTGAAGTAAGTCAGAAAGAGAAAAACAAATACCGTATGCTAACACATATATATGGAATCTAAAAAAAAAAAAAGTTCTGAAGAACCTAGGGGCAGGACAGGAATAAAGACGCAGATGTAGAGAATGGACTTGAGGACACAGGGAAGGGGAAGGGGAAGCTCGGACAAAGTGAGAGAGTGACATGGACATATACACACTACCAAATGTAAAATAGATAGCCAGTGGGAAGCAGCTGCATAGCACAGGGAGATCTGCTCGGTGATTTGTGTCCAACTAGAGCAGTGGGTTAGGGAGGCTGGGAGGGAGATGCAAGAGAAGGGGATATATGTGTACGTATAGCTGATTCGCTTTGTGAACCTAATATACCATTGTAAAGCAATTATACTCCAATAAAAGTGTTAAGAAAAATCAAAGAGGAAATATGTCACCAGAGACATTTAAATATAAAGGCAAAGACTAAATGTATAAGAAAAAAATATATCACACTAAAACCAACCAAACAACAAAATCTGGTTTACAAATACTAATATCAAATAAATTAAAATTTGAGGCACCTCTTCTAAACCAGAGACCACAAGAACACTAAGTGCAATCCACAGGACATCTATAATGTGTAATGAATTAACTTATCTTCTATGCATCTAGAATTTTTTGCATGTTTTTGTTTGTTTGTTTGTTTTAGACTAATATATTCTGATTCTAAAAACAGACAAAAATTAGAAAGATAAATTATGCAGATCTCACCCATGAATATAGATATGCTGAACAAATTATTAGCATATTGAACTCAACAATCTTTAAAAATATATCTTTTAAACAAGAGCAAGTAGGGAAAGCATCATACACCCAAGCCCACTGGAGCAGCACTACTGAGAGTAAATTCATGGTGAGAGGAGTAATACTGCCTTGAATAGCTCACCTGGTATGAGCAGGATATTACAGAATCATGACATGGAAGAGGAAAGGCCAGACCTACCCTCTCAACAGAGTGTGCATGGTTGATGGAAGCACCAAACCTTCCTTTGGTGTGATAAGTCAAAGCCTTGTGTTACAACTGTGGGATGTAGCTTCAAAACAGGTTTAATGGTTGTGAAACACCTGCCTACAATCAGAAAATGAGGATCTTCACCTTGCAAATGACCAGGATCGGTTACATTAAACACTGGACCTAGCTGGTTTCCATGTAGTTTTACAAAAAGCCAATTATTTTGATAAAAAATTCTATATTTGTTAATGATAATAATAATGTCTGATTAATTTAATAACACTATAAGCAAAAGGGTAATATCCTCATTCTGATAAAGGGTGGGTACCAACAAAAGAAAAAATACTATTGCCAACATCTCACTTAATGGTAAGATGTTGAAAATTATCTTTCTGAGAGTTCTATCAAAATTTCTACAAGAGATTCTAGCCACCACAGTCAGACAAGAAAAAGAAATAAATGTTATAAGGTTAGGAAAGGTAGAAATAATAATCTCATTATTAGCAGGTTAGAATATTTATGTAGAAAATTCAGATGGAACTACTGATGTTTTAGAAATAAAATTGAGTTTAGCAAATTTTGTTAGGTACAGTATCAGTATGAAATATTAAAATGTGTTTTATACACCAACCAACAATTGTTAAAAATAAATAAAAATATAATATTTATAATAACATAAAACTAATATTTAGAAATACATGTAACAAAGGTATATAAAACTGTAGGAAGTTACAATAAAATTTTACTGAGAGATTTAAGACCCACATAAAAGAAGGAAAGACTTTTCATGGATTGGGAGAGTGGATATTGAAAAGATGTCAATTTTTCCTCAACCCAACCAAAAAGTAGCAAAATAGAAGTGGTTTTCTTCAATACTATCCAATGTAATTCAATTGAACAGTTGTTTTTTGAATAACCATTTATAAGGCCCTATACTAGGTGATATTTTTCTTTAATGGAGAGTTACGACAAATATATTTTAGAATCTTTGCCCAAATTTTCTTCAGGCCAATCTTCTAATTTTTACAAGCCATAGACAAATTTTTATGGTTTCATTGTTTAAATGTATGTAGAATAGATAACTTGGTAAGACACAAGATAGAGAAGTCAAAGGGATTCTATTTGGCAATAATACAAATATCCATGTAATATTTCATCTTGATAGCTTTTGAACTGTATATTTGTACTCTTTTTGGATTTATGTATATATTGCCCTTTAGGAAAGCATCAGCCAGCACAAAATTTTTCTCATATTCCTTCCATTTACTTGTTTATTCATCTCTTATATTGCTTAGTTATTTGGTGGATTTTTTTCTTTTCTTTTCCTTGTTTTCCCCACTTTATTTTTAGTTTTATTCTTCTTAAAAATATCAGAACAAAAATAGAGATGCTTTTCATATTTTTAAGAAAAGTTTAATAAATGTACATCTATCAGCAACCGTTATCCATGATGATAAGTCTATAAATATTATCATAGGTTATGGATACACTTTGGGACATTAATCAAAATAGGATAAATTACATAAACTAATCACATTCCAAATTTAAAACTGATTACATTATGGAAACATAGTAGCTAGTGAATGTTTTGTTTACTTATGCTTTTCAAGTGAAAATAAGGTCTATCAACTGATGAATGGATAAAGAAGATATATATAGATCATATATACATCTATAAAGTTATATAGATTTATATATATGAATATTGTTCAGCCATGAGAAGGAAGGAAATCCTGCCTTTTATGATAGCATAGATAGATTTTGAGGGCATTATGCTAAGTGAAATAAGCCATCTAGAGAAAGATAAATACTGCATGGTATCACTTACATATGGAATCTAAAAAACAAAAAAGTCAAACTCATAGAAACAGAGGGTGGAAATATGTTTGCTAGGGGCTGGGGAGTAGGTTGGTAAAAGGGCACAAAATTTCAGCTATAAAATGAATAAGGTCTGAGGATCTAATATATAACATGATAACTATAATTAATAACACTGTATTGTATACTTGAAATTTGGTAAGAGACTAGAATTTAAATGTTCTTACCAAAAAATAAAAATAAAAGTTAAATATGTGAAGTGATGGATGTGTTAATTAACTAGATGGGGTGGGGGAGTATAATCATTTTATAATGTATGTATCAATAGTATCTTTTTTATGGCTCAGTAATAGTCCATTGTATATATGTGCCATATCTTCTTTATCCATTCACCTGTTGATGGACACTTAGGTTGCTTCCATGTCCTGGCTATTGTAATTAGAGCTGCAATGAACATTGTGGTACATGACTGTTTTTGAATTATGGTTTTCTCAGGGTATATGCCCAGTAGTGGGATCGCTGGGTCGTATGGTAGTTCTATTTTGAGATTTTTAAGGAACCTCCATACTGTCTTCCATAGTGGCTGTATCAAGTTACATTCCCACCAACAGTGCAAGAGGGTTCCCTTTTCTCCACACCCTCTCTAGCATTTATTGTTTGTAGATTTTTTGATGATGGCCATTCTGACTGGTGTGAGATATCTCATTGTAGTTTTGATTTGCATTTCTCTAATGATTAATGATGTTGAGCGTTCTTTCATGTGTTTGTTGGCACTCTGTATATACAATCTTCTTTGGAGAAATGTCTATTTAGGTCTTCTGCCCATTTTTGGATTAGGTTGTTTGGTTTTTTTTTTTTTTGATATTGAGCTGCATGAGCTGCTTGTAAATTTTGGAGATTGATCCTTTGTCAGTTACTTCATTTGAAAATATTTTCTCCCATTCTGAGGGTTGTCTTTTGGTCTTGTTTATGGTTTCTTTTGCTGTGCAAAAGCTTTTAAGTTTCATTAGGTCCCATTTGTTTATTTTTGTTTTTATTTCCATTTCTCTAGGAGGTGTGTCAAAAAGGATCTTGCTGTGATTTATGTCATGGAACATTCTGCCTGTATTTTCCTCTAAGAGTTTAATAGTACTCAGCCATATAAAGAAACAAAATTGAGTTATTTGTAGTGAGGTGGATGGACCTAGAGTCTGTCGTACAGAGTGAAGTAAGTCAGAAAGAGAAAAACAAATACCGTATGCTAACACATATATATAGAATCTAAGGGGAAAAAATGGTCATGAAGAACCTAGAGGCAAGATGGGAATAAAGACACAGACCTACTGGAGAATGGACTTGAGGATATGGGGAGGAGGAAGGGTAATCTGGGACAAAGTGAGAGAGCGGCATGGGCATATATACACTACCAAACGTAAAATAGATAGCTAGTGGGAAGCAGCCGCATAGCACAGGGAGATCAGCTCGGTGCTTTGTGACCACCTAGAGGGGTGGGATAGGGAGGGTATGAGGGAGGGAGATGCAAGAGGGAGGAGATATGGGGACATATGTATATGTATAACTGATTCACTTTGTTATAAAGCAGAAGCTAACACACCATTTTAAAGCAATTATACTTCAATAAAGATGTTAAAAAAAGTATCTCAAATCACCATGACATACACTTTAAATGTCTTATAATTTTTTATGTTAATTATACATCAATAAAGCTGAAGTTTTTTAAAGTACAAAGTAACATAATTATTTACAGATTTGAATAATTATTGCTATTTTCAAAAGAGTCAATGTTAAGGACAAGTGCAACATCTGGCCCTTGCTGATTTCTGCAAATTTTAGTGCTTCTTTTGCAAGTTTTTGTTTAAGGAGAATTTATTTTATTTTAGTGCTGAAATACATGTCCATATCAGTAAAGAGGGAAGAAAATGTGTATTTTGTAATTTATTCAAATGTCAGTCTATGTGCAAGTGCTCATTTATCAACACAGAAAGTTTACATAAAGTCCACATTACAAATATGAAATTTCATCACCATCGGATTTCCCAGTGTTTTCCCTTTCGAGACCAGAGTATTCCCTGGTGAGCTATGTGAGAATCATATTATTCTCTTATTAAAAATTGTTTCTGCATTTAGTTCAAGGTACCAGGAACAACATGTGCCTTTCTTGAATCTTAGGATCCTGTCCCTGGTACAAATGGAAGTGTGTCTTCTTCTAAACTTGGTCTTCAGTAACTAAGTTCAAATCCTCTCTTTCTTCTGCATTTCTCTTCCTCTTTTTTTTTTCCTCTTTCCACTGAACCACTGAATATTTAGGTCACTTACTCTTTATCTGTGTTCCTTATAAATGTCTATCTTATAATTATTTCAATTTCTGTTTCTCTTCCACTCATTCAATCCAAACTCTAGAGCCATTTTCTATAAATGCAATTTTATTGTTAGCTTAAGTCTATAGTGGTATGAACACTGGTTGCATTGCATAAAAATTCACAAACAAAACCATATTTTCAAATACTTAAAAATTATATATTCTAATTGATGTTCTCCAGAGAAACAGAATCAATAGGGTGTGTGTGTGTGTGTGTATAAAATATATAGTATATAATATATAAAATATATAATGATTGTGAAAGCAGGTCCAAAATCTGCAGGGTAGGCTCATAGGCTGGAGACCCAGGTAAGAGTTGCCCTTTGAGCCCAAAAGCAGTCTGCTGGCAGAATTCCTTTTTGCTTAGGGGAGGTCAGTCTGCATTCTATTAAGGCCTTCAATAAGACTCACCCACATTATGGAAGGTAGCCTGTTTTACTCAAAGTCCAACTATTTAATTGTTTATCTCATTCAAAAACACTTTCACAGAACCATCCAGAATAATGTTTAACCATCTATCGGGGCATCATGGCCCAACAAAGTTGACACATAAAATGAACCGTCATTGGGATGGACATTTCATCTTTAGGTAAAATAGTGTACTGTGTAAGGGTTTATTTCCTCCTTCCATAACAGTTGTTACTGATCATAAAGATAAACTTGTCAAATTATTTTTATACATAGCAGATTCTTAGCTCAAAGATAGAAACAAAATCTTACTTATTTTGGATTCTGACATTAGAATAACATTAAGCCTGAAAAATTACATATATATGTATATATATATGTAAATAGATGTGTGTACACATATACATGTATCTTACAGATGCTTAAATGATAGAAAATTGATTAAAAAATTAAAATATTTGGGTGACATTGCTCAGCACTATGTCCCAACTTCTATTCTTGTCAGTCAATTGAGTTAGAATCACATAGGATACCACCTCAGGTCCTTGATACTTATTGGTCCTGAAGGGACCAGGGGTGCTGCTATTGGAGTGTCTTGTATGCTCTGTTGGAACATACTGTAATCCTCAGTGCACATTAACTGTGACATCTGACTTCAGGTGCAAGACACAGATATGGATGCCTATTTATTAACAGCCTGAAAACACCTGAAGTCCTCTGACAGATCCAGAGACTTCATGAGTGACAGGATTTTTGCACACACATTTTACTACTACAGCCAGAAAAAGAAGAGAGAGAGAGAGAGAGAGAGAGAGAGAGAGTTTTCTTTTTTTAAAGAGAAAATATTGACACCTCTCTTTGTCAGAGTCAAACATGGATGGAGATTCCAAAATACTAATTATAGCTTAAATTTGCTGAAGGCACTGGTCTGACTCATTCATCCACTGTCTACTTCATGCTGCTGGAGTGAACGTCAGCCTCTCAATTGGCTAAACTTTGCATTCCCCAGGAAGGCTTACAAGAGCTTTCAGCTCATGTGAGAGCACACTGATGATTTTTGTAAGATAATGTCACTGATAAAATAGCCCTCTTGCTTGTATTGAGCACCTTGGCAGACTCTTTTGCAGAACAAAAGTGGACTCTTGCTGTGTTCCATCCATCATATTGTGAACTGTGCAATCCACGCTGCTTCAGGGAATGCTTTGCTTAGTGATTCTCTTGATCCCATTGGATGGACCAATTACATATCTTGACTTTCTGCTCTCAGGTAGATATTATTTCAAATTTTTAAATTATTGCTTGCTTGGAGAATGTTTCAGGAAGGCTTTTGTTTTCTTTTTCCCCAAAAAAGAAGTTTTACAAATTCCTCAACATGCTTACAAATCAATGTTCTAAACACTCTGGACTCCCAGTACTCCAAGGGTAGGATTTAACAGTTTAAATTTGATCAGTCATTTAGAGTGGTTTTGTTTTAGTTTCATATATTGTAATTGATCTAGTTGTATTTTTAATATTCAGCAGGGTCCATTTGCTATCTATGCAGTTTCAGGATTTCTCAATAACGAGCTTAAATTTATTATGCTCTAATTTAAATCTGGTCCCCATCTCCATAGTGAAAACAAGGAAACATAATTTAGCACTCTTAAAAAAATACTGCTTCAAAGAGTTGAATATCATTGCTAAGTCATTCCCTAAAGATTAACATTTGGAGGCTAGAAATTTCCTTAAGCTTTTTCTTATAAGGCTAATTTGTTTAAACTATTGGTTTTCAAAACATGTTAAATGAACCCAAGGTGTTCAAACAAGATTATCTGCACCGCTTCAACCAACACTTTAAACTTTTGCATATATATAGGGGTACACAATAAGAGTCTCATTTTATTTAAACAAAGAATTTACAGGAAAAAAATGAAGGAAGAAGAAAGCCTTGCACAACAAATTGTTTCAATTCCTGTGCTGCTTAGTCATTCTTTCATCTACTCATTCAGGGTAGTGTCTGAACATAATAAAATAAATATTTAGAGAAGAGTTTGAAGCTATAGGGGATTTTGTAGGTGACAGACAAAAACCAGGGGACACGTGGGAAGCTTTCAAAATCAGGGAGTATTGTGAGATTAAGAAAATTACTGAGGCATAAATGTCCAGGTCATGAGAGATAACATCAGATCTTGGGTTTATAGAGGGTACTAAAACACACTGGGATAAATGGCATGATTGGATTAGTCCTGGTGGATTTAAAGTCAGATTATAGTGAGAGGCTGTGAGTCTGAGGGAATAGGTCTCTAAGTCTTGGCAGAAATATGAAAATCCCATGATTCCCTGCTTCCCTCCTGTTAATGATCCTTCTAAGCCACACTACACAGAACTTTGTCACTCCCCACTTCCTGACTTGTGTATCTGTATCAGAGGCTTGGGGAATAATAGAAGTTTGGACTCACATAGACCAAGGGGATCTCAGAGTTGCCCTTCTAGCTCTGAGAGTTTGTGGAAATCTGGAGCTACCACCTGCCTTCTGAAGGCATCTTCCCTGCTAAGGAAACTTGGAAACAAGGCAAGAATTGATCTTATCCAGAAAATGGAGGGCTCTGGGGTTAAACAAAATGAGGAGGAAATGCTTAATATGAGACTAATTTAGGAAAGCCCAGAAGAAAATTTGAATAGTACAAAAAAGATTCCATGGTATCACACAAGGGATATATTATCCATGTTGCCATTGTAATCATTACTGTTTGGTTTTAAACTGTTACTAGACACCAAAACCACATAACGCTCCACATAAACTATACTTAGATATGCTGTAGATCCAGTAGGCTTAGAGTCCCAGCTAGCCTAACATGTGAGAATGTAAAATTAACTTTAGCTAAACTAATGTGTGAACAGTTGCCAATGAAAGTACACAGTCAATTCATCTATGAGCCTGTTATCAAGATATGTGTCTCTCTTATTGTTCAGTTCATGTATCAGAAGATACATTACACACATAGTTTCAAATGGATTCATGGCTAGGTCAGATAAGAAAGTCAGTATATGAGTCATTGTATGTCATCTTTGATTATTTTCCCAAATTTCTCCAACACATGAGTCCAGATAAGTAAGAGTTAAATGGACAAGATCCAAAAATGAGAATATCAATAGAAAGTATCTTAAATCTTCCTTTGTTTCATTCTTTTTAATAAGAAAAGATGATTAGAACATAAGTGATTCTCTTCAGCTCAGCATATCATCAAATATATATATATATAATATATATAAATTCAACTAAATGTGAGACAATTCAAAACCCACCATGTGGTATCTTATTGACAGTGCCATGTTGCAGCAGTAAGTTCTAAATTAGGCAAGGAGTCATATTTCTGAGAGATTCTAAAGTCATCTTGCTAAATTCATTAATTTCATAGATAAGATTTTCATAAATGAAAACCATACAATTAAATCATTTAGCAAGTTCATATAGCAAGATCTAAAAGAACTTCTACAGAGACCTAGATATTTGTTCTATAAATATACTCATGTGAGGTGCTAGATATTAAATCAACAAATGTTGGAATCACCTTAAAATCTCCTTGGTGGGAGAATATTTGTACAGCCACTCCTTGAAACCCAAATATCTGGTTTACAATCACAAAGGTAGCAACTGTATATCAAAATTTACAGATAACTTTCCATTTGTGTAAGAATTAATCTGGTGTGAGCCTTTAAAGGGAGAGCTTCCTGATTCAATGTCTCTTTCTTACAGCCTTCTTTAGTGGTCCGTACACAGGAGTGCTGCCTCAGTTTTCTTCCCATATCCATTCTCCAGTCTTGGCTACTTACAGTCCAGCTTCTTTTTTTTTTTTTTGCTGTACACGGGCCTCTCACTGTTGTGGCCTCTCCCGCTGTGGAGCACAGGCTCCGGATGCGCAGGCTCAGCGGCCATGGCTCACAGGCTCACGGGCCCAGCCGCTCCGCGGCCTACTACCTTCTTCCTTTGAGGCTATTCTTTCTCTCCAGTTGCTTTTTTTCTCACTAAACATTTGGAAACTCCTTCAGCATTATCTATACCTTGATTTATGATAGCGTTTAGGCTCTGTGAAATTTCTGGAACTTTGTAGTAGATTCCTAATTTGTCATCCTTAACTTTAGACTTACCTATGTACAAGGCTCTCCATACAGACTCATTTTTAAAGCCAACTCAAACCAGTTCAGTTCTCCAGACAACCTTTAGTGATTCCCATTTTCCACAGTCCATTTCTCACATTTTATCATGGCACACCAAGCCCCCCACCAGCAGGCTTACCTCTTCCTCTTGAGCTTTATCCCCAGGCAGGACCCTCCTGACAATGTGTTGTTTATTATGGATTGTATAAGCCTGTGGGACTAGTTCAATCCAAAACAATTACTCATAGCATTGTCCCCTTGAGAAAATCTATTGTGTTCTAAAAAAGTGATTTACAAATCACTTCTGCTAAATTTTATTTGTAGGATTATTTTTTTTAATTTTAACTTATGTTCTTTGCATACTGTATGTTTAAGAATTCTAACACATTTTATAGCCTCTTGGTACATAATCAGAATTTTTTCCCTGATCAAAATGTACATTTTGAAAATGTGAAATTATGTATTATATTATGTATTAATATGAAAAGAATTATAAAAATTAAAAGTAAATGCATGGAAATTTATATTCCAGCAGCAGTTGTAATTATTTTTTTTTTAATTTACTTCTCTTTATCTTGCTGGATGTATTTGTAAAGTTTTTCAAAATAGAAATATAGTTGGCCCTCCATATCTGAGGATTCCACATCCAAGGATTCTATATCTGAGGATTCAACCTTTGATTAAGGGTCAGGAGAAAAAAAAATCCAGAAAGTTCCAAAAAACAAAACTTGAATTTGCCACACACCAGCAACTGTTTACATAGCATTTACATTGTATTTACAACTATTTATATAGCATTTACATTGCATTAAGTATTATACGTAATCTAGAGATGATTTAAAGCTTACAGAGGATATCTATAGGTTATATGCAAATACTACACCATTTTATATAACAGACTTGAGCAGCCAAGGATTTTGATATCCATAGGGATCCTGGAACCAATTCCCCACAGATACCAAGGGACAACAACTGTAAGAACTTCCACAACCCTCCAAACAACTTGATGAAGAAAATAAAAGCTAAATCATTTCAGAATTTTTGAACATTGATAGGGAAAATAATCATAATATGTTTATTGCCATAAAGGGTAAAAAACCATATGCAAATTAAAAACCATAAGACTGAATTTCCACACGAATTTAGCTAAAAAGGTAGATCAACATATAAATTCTTAAACACCACTCTTTTATTTATTTATTTATTTTTAACATCTTTATTGGAGTATAATTGCTTTACATTGTTGTGTTAGTTTCTGCTGTATAACAGAGTGAATTAGCTGTACATATACATATATCTCCATATCCCCTCCCTCTAGCATCTCCCTCCTACCCTCCCTATCCCACCCCTCTAGGTGGTCACAAAGCATAGAGCTGGTCTCCCTCTGCTATGCAGTTGCTTCCCACTAGCTATCTATCTATTTTACATCTGGTAGTGTATATATGTCTATGCCACTCTCTCACTTCGTCCCAGCTTACCCTTCCCCCTCCCCATGTCCTCAAGTCCATTCTCTACATCTGTGTCTTTATTCCTCTCGTGCCCCTAGGTTCATCAGAACCATTTTTCTTTTCTTTTTAGATTCCATATATATGTGTTAGCATACGGTATTTGATTTTCTCTTTCTGACTTACTTCACTCTGTATGACAGACTCTAGGTCCATCCACCTCACTACAAATAACTCAATTTTGTTTCCTTTTATGTCTGAGTAATATTCCATTGTATATATGTGCCACATCTTCCTTATCCATTCACCTGTCAATGGACACTTGGGTTGCTTCCACGTCCTGGCTATTGTAAATAGTGCTGCAATGAACAGTGTGATACATGACTCTTTTTGAATTATAACACCACTTCATTTTACACTTTTAGTGTTAAAATAACATTGAAGCCTGCTCCAGAATTTAGCCTCCCCTTTTTTAAAATGGAATAACATAAATTTGCTGTTTAGGAAAAGAACTGGGGAAAAGAGTTTAAGCCAACTAAAATCCTGTATTAAATGAATATATGAAGCCAAATGCAAAGTTATATAAACATTCTTTTTAAAATAAAATGCTAACTTAAATATATAATTGTATGAGATGCATTTAAGAAGGCTTAATCAGATCATATTCAAAATATGATAAAATGTGGCTTATGCCAAGAGGATAAAGAAAAGTCTCTCCAAATTCCTGTATTTTAGACAACAGCTTGGACTGTCTGCTTATTTGTTACAGATCCACCCAGATCTCACCAAATAAATTTCATTTAATAGCACAGTTTGATAACAGTTCTGACAAAGAAAACTGCCATCAGCAACTGCTGGCTGCCAAACAAAACTGCATTATTACGAAGTATTGGCCAAATGTATGGGTTCTCAAAAAAAGTAATTAATTAGTCTCATATGTCTATTTCTACTTGAATGCTAAAATTAACCATTTAATTAACCCATTTTATTAAAATAGAACATTTATATAACAGCTTCAGTTGAAGCCTTGGGACTTCCGCGCGTATGAGTGCTGGCTTCCTCTTTAGTAAACAGGCCCAAGATTATCCCACTATATCTGGATTCATCCAGACTTCAGCCGACTCAGATCTCTCTCTGAGTTCCAACTTCAGGTATTCATTTATTCAGCAAATATCTACAGATAGCTACTATGAGCCAGGCATGATGCTAGGCACAAAGACACTAAAAGGCTAACAGCAGTTGCCCAGAACATTCATTTTATAAGCTATCCTACAGCAATACATTTCAGTGATCAATTTATTTTGAGAAATGTATATTCTACCACACCCCCAAATATTCAGAGCCTATTTTTAAATTTTTAAAAGGGTTGCAAAATCTTATCATTAAAAACAAAACCACACCTATTAGAATGGTGAAAATCTAAAACACCGACAACAACAAATACTGGACTATCATTCATTGCTGGTGGAAACGCAAAGTGCAACAGCCATTTTGGAAGACCATTTGGCAGTTTCTTACAACACTAAGCATAGTCTTACCATACAATCCAACAATTGCACTTCTTGATATTTATCCAAATGAATTGAAGACTTATGTCCACAAAACCTGCACATGCATGTTTATAGCAGCTTTATTCGTTATTGCCAAAACTTGGAAGCAACCAAGATATTCTTCAGTAAGTGAATGGATAAATATACCATGGTACATCCAGACAATAAAATATTTTTCAAAAGGCTGAAAAGAAATGAGTTACCAAGCTCTAAAAAGATATGGAGTAAAAAATGCATATTACTAAGTGGAAGAAGCCAATCTGAAAAGGCTACATACTGTATGATTTCAACTATCTGACATTCTATAAAAGACAAAGCTACGGAGACAGTAAAAAAATTAGTGGTTGCCAGGAGTTAGGGGGGAAGGAGGGATAAATAGAGCACAGAGTTCTCTTTAGGGCAGTGAAACTACTCTGTATGATACTATAATGGTGGACACATGTCATTATACATTTGTCAAAACCTACAGAATATACAACACCAAGAGTGAATCCTGAACATTACCCATGGACTTTGGATGATATGTCAGTGTAGGTTCATCAGTTGTAACAAATGTACCACCGGGGGATGGGGGAGATGTTGAGAGTGGAGGAGGTGGTGCTACCTGGGGGTAGGAGGTACATAGGGAATCTCTGTATTTTCTTTCTTTTTTTTTTTTTTTTTTTTTTTGCCGTACGTGGGTCTCTCACTGTTGTGGCCTCTCCCGTTGCGGAGCACAGGCTCCGGATGCGCAGGCTCAGCGGCCATGGCTCACGGGCGCAGCCACTCCACGGCATGTGGGATCTTCCCAGACCGGGGCACAAACACGCGTCCCCTGCATCGGCAGGCTGACTCTCAACCACTGCGCCACAAGGGAAGCCCAATCTCTGAATTTTCTGCTCAATTTTGCTGTGAAACTAAAGCTGCTATAAAAATAAATAAATTAATAAAATATATTAAAACATTTTATCTCACTTGCTTTTGTGATTTGTATGCCAAGAAATTATTATTATTTCTTCATGGAACTAATAACCTTACTAACACCTTTAAGTAACATTTAGTCCATATGACACAAAAATGAATCACAATTTGTTAAGGTAATTAAAACACTCAGAATGTCAGTTTCCAAAACAACCCACAAATAAACAGAAGTTCCTATAGCTAGTCATTTTGTTAAGCTGATAAGTAAAGCATTTCATCTTGTATTCTCTGTAGATAAATTACTAATATCTCTTGAGTCATATTTTAAGCAAAAATGCAATTTTAACAAAAGAATTTTCGTTTATAGTCAAAATTTGCATCAATATCGTGATAATCTCCATTAATTCACTTGCTTAACAAACTTTTTTTTTAAAGAACCGAATCTGTGTTGGCAAACATTTTCTGTAAAGGGCAGAAAAGTAAATATATTAAGCTTTACAGGCTACATGGTCTCTGTCACAACTACTCACTTCTGCCATTGCAGTGCAAGAAGTAATAACAGGCAAACATAAATGAATGGATGTGGCTTGTGCCACTAAAACTTTATTGACAAAAACAGGTAGTGAGCCAAATTAGGCCCATGGGACTGTAGTTTGTACTTCTGATCTAGATGATAGGAATACAAATTTTAAACTTTCTGCCTTTAGGAATTTAGAGTCTCATGAAGAAAATGTATGGTGTATTTCATTGTTTTAACTGCTGTGTTATGGAACAGTAAAAGAGGAAGTGTTGACCAAAAGAAGAACATGCACTAGCAAGACATTTTTCTCATGCTTCCCGGGTGAAGAGTGGTTTATTATAGTACAGGTTGCTATTTTGTTAAATATTTGGCTGTTCAAAAGATCTGTCCTTTTCTTTGCATATTATACTGGAACGTATGGGGCTACAGATGATATTCATTAAGAACTCACCCACTCACCTCCTACTTTCTTTAACAACTTATGTTAGAGATATATTGGAAGACATGATGAAAGAATGTGTGGGAAAGTCTGTAATTATACTCAGCTAAGAACACCCACCACAGAAAGGCAAAGCCCTCTATTGAAAAGTAACAAAGCTGCAAAACTGAACAACCAACAGTGAGGTCTACAAGTGGTACAACAGTAAGAGGGAGGAGCAGTGGACATACTCTAGCAGAAGACTGAATAGACTATAGCATGTCCTGCCTCAAGAGTCTAAGTTAGGGAGAAAATGAAGTCATCACTTCCAAGATTTGGCCTTGCTAATTTTCTTAGAGGTCATTGCCCGTACATTTCCTAGGGACAATAGTCCAAAGGCCCTAGGGTCAGATGACCTTTAAAAATAGATTACATTACTGGCTAAAGATTTGAACAGGAATCAGAGAAACATGTCTTTCAACAAGCATTTATGGAACACTGGTGTGATGGTTAATTTTGTGTGTCGATAAGACTGGGCTAAGGGATGCCCAGGCACCTAGTAAAATATAATTTATGGGTGCTTCTGTAAGGGCATTTCTGGAAAATATTAACATTTAAATAGGTAGACTGAGTAAAGGAAATTGCCCTTACCAATGTTAGTGAGCAATGTACAATTTGTTGAGAGCTTGACAGAGCAAAAAGGAGGGAATTTGCTTTTTTACTTTTTGAGTTGGGACATCCATCTTTTCTTGCCCTTGAACATCAGTACTCCTGATTCTTGGGCCTTTGAGTTTGGACTGGAAGTATACAACTGGCTTCCTAGGCAACCAGCTTGCAGACAGCTGGGCATCAGATTTCTCAGCCTCCATAATCATGTGAGCCAATCCCTCATAATGAATCTCTTTGTATATATCTGTATATATCCTATTGGTTCTGTTTCTTTGGACAATGTTAATATAGCTAGCTGTTAACATGTCAGTAATAGTTGCTGGGGGGGGATTTAAGAGAGGGTAAATAATTTAATTCCTGAAATCTTTAAGTTGGGGATATAAGATATAGATAGATAGATAGACATAGTATACATATATTAATATACACATAGTAAGCAGTTAAAGAACATAACCCACAAAGCCCATCTTCTAGAAACTGTTTTTCAGAAATGATACAACTATATAAATCAAAGAGAAGAGAAAAATTAAATAACATTTTAGTATATATATATAGATATATATATATTTTTTTTTTTTTGCGATACGCAGGCTTCTCACTACTGTGGCCTCTCCCGCTGCGGAGCACAGGCTCCGGACGCGCAGGCCCAGCAGCCATGGCCCATGGGCCCAGCCACTGCGCGGCACGTGGGATCCTCCCAGACCAGGGCACGAACCCGCGTCCCCTGTACTGGCAAGCGGACTCTCAACCACTGCGCCACCAGGGAATATTTTTTGAAAGCTCAATTGCCAATTAAGTTTGAAAATGAGAATACTTACAAAGTTTTTAGTTCAGTTGAGAATTAAGAGACAGAAATGAGAATGAGAAAACACCTCATCATTCTGAGCTCAGGAATTTCCTGTTTCTCATATTTTACTAACTTATTTATTATGTCATGATCAATAAACTCCTAAATTTCGCCTGTTTGTCCTCATTCTATGGTTTCCTACCCCATGCACATCGAATGCCTTACTAGTTTTACCACCATCTAGTGGTAAAACCAGGTGATTACAAGTAAACTCTGAATAGAATGTTCGTCGCAGATGAAGGAATGCATTCCTCTTTGACTTTATGACAGTATAACTGATACAAGATCTTAGTACATTGTAAAACAGACATAGTAATAAACCTTATAAGGGAGAGTTTTAAAATATAAATTTTTGGAGAGATTTAATTTTTAAATACTGATTATTTATTTACTTATCTACACATATAGCTGATTCACTTCACTGTGCAGCAGAAACTAACACAACATTGTAAAGCAACTATGCCCCAATAAAAATTTTAAAAATACTGATCATTTATATTCTCAAACACCATTTGAAATAAGGGTACCTGTAAAATTGCTTTATGTTTGCTTGGTCTTAAACACAAAATATCTCTTTCTCTGGAAGTAGATAAAGAGAGTAATCTCACTCTCTCTGTAGCCAGATTAGGCCATGGATACCATTAATTTTAAAAGAAAGTTTTTTTAAAAATAAGAATGAATACAGTCAGAATAGAGAGAGCAGATTATTTTTGAGACAAAAATCTTTAATATTCATCTGAAGAAGCAGTGATGATGACAAAGTCCTTCAGGAAACACTACAGGATGATACAATCTTATGTTAGTATCTCTCTTCTGGCAAAACAGAGTTAAAACAACAGTAATACCAAGTATAAGTTCATTGATAGAACTATGTTGCCCATGAGAAAGTACTTATTAAGATGGAAAACAAGATTATTATAAATTAATTAGTATGTGTGCAAAACACAAATACCTAAAATGGAAGCTCTGGAAAAAACTTCAGACATTATTTAATCCAGCCCTCTCATTTTTCAAATTAAAAAAAAAAAATGAGGGAGCTAAATTCTACAAAACTTTTTCAATTCTCAACATTTGACTCAGATCAAATGTGTGAGACTTTGCAAACCTAATGTGAACTAATTACTGTTCTATGTCCCTATTAGCCTCTATATAGTCCTTACCAATGTTTTGTTAATTTTCAAAATAACTCAGCTGTCAGTTGTTTTCATATCTTCATGCTCCTTCATCCGTTCCATCTGTTTTTGTAACCATTTCTACCTAGATATAGTTCAGCAATGCTTTGAGTTGTCAGGAAAATTTACTCACACAAACAAAAGTATTAGTGAGAAATATTCACTGCATCCATTCAGTTAACAAATATGTACTAAGTACCAAGCACTTTGCTAAGTGCTAGGGATAAATAATCAGAAAAAAAAAAAAAAAAGCCACAGGCTTTCCCCCTAATGAAGATTATAATATAATGGAGGAGAAAGACAGATAGAAAAATAAAACCTATAAATAAAACATTACTTCAATGTAGAAGTGTACATATTTTCAATGTAGATAATTAACATGGTCAGGAAAAGAATGATTCCCTAAGAAAAGAAGGCTTAGCTGGGATCTAAGGAAAGAGTCTGAGTTAATTTTAAGAGCTGATATATGTGGTGATGTATATGTAAACAAAATGTATAGTTTGATTGGAGAACTAATATTTATAGACAGTGAGGAACAATAGATAATTGTGTAGTATATTCTTAATGGAATGTTATATAGCAGTAAAAATAAATGATGTATAGTTATATGCAGGAATATGAATGGGCTTTAGTAATATATTACTCAGCGGAAAAATTGTTTCTATATAGCATATTTTTCATTGTCTTTTTACAACTCTTTAAAAATGTGAAAAATATGATTAGCTCACTGGTTGAACAGAAACAGGCCTCAGGTGAGATCTGGCCAGCAGGCAAAAATCTACACACATACACAAACACACACACACACTAAGTTTCACGATAGTAGTTGCCTCAGGCTAAGGGAATTGAAAGAATGGTGGAACAAGGAAAGAGCAGATAGGTAGATGTAAAATATGTTAGTATTCTAGATCTTGAGTTGAATGATGGATTAGAAAGAGTTTACTATATTAAAGATTAAAAAAGACAAAAAGAGAGGGCCGTTCACAAGCAAAAATGATAATATATGAAAAGTACACAAGTTATGAAAAATTTAATTGTGTTCATTTAAGATCCAACATCCTCTAAGTGTCCATCATCGGATGAATGGATAAAGAAGATGTGGCACATATATACAATAGAATATTACTCACCCATAAAACTAAATGAAATTGAGCTGTTTGTAATGAGGTGGATGGACCTAGAGTCTGTCATACAGAGTGAAGTAAGTCAGAAAGAGAAAGACAAATACCGTATGCTAACACATATATATGGAATTTAAGAAAAAAAAATGTCATGAAGAACCTAGGGGTAAGACAGGAATAAAGAAACAGACCTACTAGAGAATGGACTTGAGGATATGGGGAAGGGGAAGGGTAAGCTGGGACAAAGTGAGAGAGCGGCATGGACATATATACACTACCAAACATAAAATAGATAGCTAGTGGGAAGCTGCCGCATAGCACAGGGAGATCAGCTCGGTGCTTTGTGACCACCTAGAGGGGTAGGATAGGGAGGGTGGGAGGGAGGGAGACGCAAGAGGGAAGAGATATGGGAACATATGTATATGTATAACTGATACACTTTGTTATAAAGCAGAAACTAACACACCATTGTAAAGCAATTATACTCCAATAAAGATGTAAAAAAAAAAATTAAAAAAAAAAGGTCCAACATTCTACAACAATGGCGGGGGGTAGTGAAGAGAGAGAGGGCGGGAGGAGAGAGAGAGAATAATTTATTAGGTTGGTCAAAAAGTTCTTTTGGGGGCTTCCCTGGTGGTGCAGTGGTTGAGAGTCCACCTGCCGATACAGGGGACACGGGTTCGTGTCCCGGTCCGGGAAAATCCCACATGCCGCACAGCGGAGAGGCTGGGCTCGTGAGCCATGGCCGCTGAGCCTGCGCGTCCGGAGCCTGTGCTCCACAACGGGAGACGCCACAACAGTGAGAGGCCCGCGTACCGCAAAAAAAAAAAAAAAAGTTCTTTCAGGGTTTTCTTTAAGTTGTTACGGAAAAACCTGAATGAACCTTCTGGCCAACCCAATAAAACATGGAGACGCAATATGGTGCTAGTTGAAGTTGGTTATTTCTTTTTTTTTTTTTTTTTTTCGATACGCGGGCCTCTCACTGTTGTGGCCTCTCCCGTTGCGGAGCACAGGCTCCAGACGCACAGGCTCAGCAGCCATGGCTCATGGGCCCAGCCGCCCCGCGGCATGTGGGATCCTCCCAGAACGGAGCACGAACCCGCGTCTCCTGCACTGGCAGGCGGACTCCCAACCACTGCACCACCAGGGAAGCCCGAAGTTGATTATTTCTTAAATGTCAGTTTATGAATCATGAATGAGTTATATGGGTCTTATTCATCTATTATTTATTTATTTAAAATTAAGGTTTGCTTTATTTTTTTTTCAGATTTGCTTTGAATTCTCTTTTGGGGATGGGGTGAGGAAGAATGACGTGTCTCAGTTTCCTTTTCTGTAAGTTAACTCTGACTATGCTATGGAAAATTCTTTGGAAGGAGCTTTCAGAGGATATGTATCCACCATTTAGGAAAGTTAATAACATCTGAGATAGTGTAATCGTTGTGGAAATGTCAAGAATTACACTGATTTTTCAAATATGTAAAAGAGAATAGATAATATTTAGAAATTAATTGGATGTGGACATTGGCAGCCTAAAATATTTCAAAGACTATCAAATTTACGGCACCTGCAAAATTAGATACTTGGTAATGCCATTCTCTGAGACAGAAAATAGCATAAGAGAACTAAGTTTAGTTAGTAGTTTATTTATTCATCAATTTATTCAACCTTTACTCAATATTGATTTGTGAGGCATTGTTGTTCTAGGTACTAAAATACTAATGTAAACAAAACCTACAAGTTCCCTGCTTTCACACAGCTCCCATTTTAGTAAGAGAAGCCAGATCACAAAGAAATATGCAAATGAATAAATAAGGTAGTTTAAGTTATATGTTTTATAGAGTAAATAAAACAACAAAATGAAATAAAGAGTGATGGGGGAGGCAAGGAAGCTATTTTAAACAGGAGGTTCACAGATTTCTCTGGGAATGACACTTAGCAGAGACCAGAATAGTAATGCCATGAGTTTGGTTTTAGATAACATTCTGCTTGAGGTATCTTTGAGATTTCCAAGTAGAGATAAGAATGATCCAGTGAAGGAGAAATAAAAGCAGTCATGTAAAAGGAGATATATAGCAACTGTAGAGGAAATAGAGGAGGGATTAACTTTTCACATACCATAATATCTATATCTAATTTGTATACATTTTCTCCTTTATGACTGTTCCTCCAAGGTAGGGTGGCAAGATTTAGAAATATAAATATAGAATACTCAGCTAAATTTGGATATCAGCTAAACATGAATGGTGTATATATATATCTATGCTCTATTTGGGACCCTTATACAAAAAAAATTTATAGATGATCTGAAATTCTGATTTAACTGGGCCTCCTGTATTTCTCTAGCAACCCTATTCAAGAAGCACTCAGCTATCTTAGCTTCTCCCTTCCTCCTCTCTTCCCTCCTCCTTTCTCTCTCATCCTTTTCTTCATCTTCCCTTTCCTTCCCTTTCGTCTTCCCAGATTTTCCACAGGGGGCTTTAAAAACCTCACTCCTTCACTGTACAGAGCAGATCGGTTGTGCCCCTTCCTCCCTCTTCTAGTATATAATACCCTTCCTTATCAGGACATGGATTATAACAAAGGCCAACCAGCCTAGATGTCAAGTTGGAGTCTAAAACACATCTTTACAAATGTACAAGCATGGATCCCAGTTAATTGTCAGTAGATGGAACATAGTAACTCTAACTTTCTCATCTATATTTCCTACATGTGACTATAGGAGGCAACTGAAAGTATTTTTTAAATAATAAGAGGATATTTGCTGAAGTTATGGAATATATTACAGGAAATATTTATGTAGACGCTTCAGTTTTCTCATCTTTAAAATGAGAGGGTTTAATAATAGTAATGATAGTGATAATAATACTAACAACTAATGTTTATTGCCTAATTACTCCTTTCAAGGTATCATATCAAGCATTTAATGTGTATTAACTTAAAAGTTCATTTCAGCTTCAACAGTTTATGATCTATTGGTCTCAGCATGATCTCAGATATGACAGAAACTAACGGAGGAGAGCTTAGAGATACATTAAGGATATTGGATGCCATTAATAATGCAATGCAGTTAAATACTAATATCTAAATAATGCCAGGCAAAAAGAGATTTTAAAGCATCATGATCATCATAAAGACAAGAAACATTACTGGAAAAGATTTTAGCAATTTTCAGTTTTCTCAGTTAATCCCCAAACTGGTTGAGGACAACTTCTACAACGTGTTTTCCTTTGATGATTTGTCTCTGTGAGTCATTCACACACCTAACATTTCATGTGGCGTGACTATAAGGTGCATGGTTGGTTGAGTGAAACCACAAGCTACACAAATGTGGGGAAAATATATTATTAATGGTGTTAGTAAGAAATATCATTTAGAATTTAAAAGCACGTTTCTTCTGTGTAGTTCACTGAGCTTTACAAATATTTCATTACGCTGTATTACCCTGCTGTCAGAGGGAAGTGACCAAGTTGCAAATACTCCGATAAACAGCTATTGAGAGGCTATTCAGATAAGAAAAGGACACTGCAATACACAGTATATGCAGTTAAACAAGAAGGAGGAAATAAATATATCAACTTACATTAAAGGGCTGTGATAAAATCTCTATTGGCATTGGAGTAATTTAAAACCATATGAAGGCAACCCCTTTTTGGCTGTCCCTTAAGATAATCAAGTGCACAATGGAACCAAAACCAACTACATGCAGAGTGCCATGGGTGTGCTTGAAGAGACATGAAAATTGATCATATGATCTGAAAATTTCACCTTATCCACACCTACCTTCTAAAACAATTTTAGTATGTGATGCCCATTCTGCACAGGAATGCCTTATGGAATAACTTTTCTGTAAGTCTGTCTGACAGCTTTTGCTGCATGCAAACCACCCCAAGTTTTAGTAGCTTACAAGGTCAAGTATAAATGGGCTCATGGTTTACAGGCTGGCTGGGTGTGTCCTCTAATATAACACAGGCTGGATGTTCAGTGGAGCTCATGCATGCATCTGTGGTCAACTGCCTGTTGCCTGGGGTCTCCTGCATGACTCTCTCAGGTGTCTGGGTCAAGGCTCTGATGGCATTGTCTGCTTCATGGGGTCTCCATTCTTCAGGATATTATCTTGCCATTGTTCCCTTGGGGCAGCAGGGTTCTTAGAGAGCAGAAGTGTAGAAGTCCTCGTGAGATCCAGGCTTGGAATGGGTGCAGTGCCATTTCTACCTCATTGCATTGTGCAGGCAGGTCTCTTGTCCTGCCCAGATTCAAGGTTTGGGGAAAGAGGCTCTACCTTGTGATAGGAGGAGCTGCAATACTCACATTGTAAAGGCCTGAGTCTATGTAAAGAATGAATTTATGACCATTTTTTAAAGCTACCACAGTGGTATAGTAGACGTGTCATGATTTTGGCAACCATTCTTAATCAGAAGTCCTTTGTTTGAGGAATTTACCACTTTATCAGTACTATTTTCACAAGAAAAAAAAAGTGAGAACTTGAGAACTTGCTTTCCCAGCAAGTTGAAAGTTGAAAAGTTGAAAGTTTTCCTTTCAACTCACTCATGTGACTGAGTGATGTGATTCTATTATGTGACGTAGACTTAATGAATCAGATGCACCTTTGTGAGGTTTTTTACTCAGAGAAGAGAAAGCACTATGAATAATTCATTTTCTGGTGAATGTTGGTAGAGCACAACAGAGAGGTGGATGGCAGCGCTCCATTTGTGGCCTCCCATGTGATCTGCAAGGTCTCTGACTGTGTCAACTACTGTAGGGTCTCTGAAGTGTGACCCAGGGCAGGCACAGGTCCTGGCTGCCCAACCTCTAAGCCAGATTCCCTGGCTTTCCCAGAGAGTTAGAGAATTACTCATATCCTTAAATAAAGTTCTTAAATCAACCAGAATGCCTTCTGCGCGACACAAAAATTCAGCAATTTTGATGTCTTTTTTTAAATGCACACTGATATGACAGCTGTCACATACAATCTAACAAAATTGTTTCAAATGACGTTAAAAACTAAGTGCTACTAGAGCCATCTAACGGAAAACACCAAACAAGCATTTTGCCCCACCCAATAATAATTTCCATGGAGAAACTATCTGATTCATAGTTAGCACTTAAGAAATGATAGCACCTATAATATTATGTTTTCTAAATACTTTCATAAAACAAATTCTGTGTCATTTTTCAATACCTAATATAACACCAAACAACATTGGCAAGTTTTATTTTATTTTATACTTAAATATGAGGCTCACAATTCATTTCTTCTAATAGTCCAAATAATTCAACTTACTTTTCCCTTTATTTTTCTAGACAGAAAATATAACAAAACTGCACAGCATAGCAGAAAGATCTTTGAAAAGTAGAATAGAATGTGAGGGTCTGAGCTCACACCTACCACACAAGATATATGCAAGTCCCTCATCTACTTGGTTCCTACTCTTCACACAGTTGGGAAAGTGGCTGCCTTATCACAAGAATTATTCTGAGACCCATATGAAATATTATAAGTATAAAGCCTTTGAAACTGTAAAGTGCTATGTAAACACAAGGTAAAACAAGAATTTCCCAACCTCCCCACAAGTGGTATAAACAGATATAAATTTTAAAAATTTTAATATATTCTCAAAATTTATCTCTATTCTGAGCCTCCTCTAACATTTGTTTATATGTGTCCTCAATCCAGATTTAATTTAGATTGGTCTTTTTGTATTTTGGGTTGAAAATCTTGACAGTAAAATCCTGCAAAGTAAATGTAGTTTACAGCACCAGAGGAAAGTTGTCTTCTAAGCTTGATTTCAGAAGAAATATCACTTTTCTTTCCAGTGCCCAGCATACTGACCTAAACAAAGTAGGTCATAAATTAATTTAAAGTGATGATGACTACTACCAATAACAAGACTGAATGATACAGTAAGTTTACTGTGGAATACAAAGTCTTATAAAATATTATAATTACTTAATGTTCTAATATACCATATGTTCTTTAAGTATATGCTAGGGTTTTTCTCTTTAAAATTTTGACCTAAATCTTTCTTCTATATACAGTATGATCCCTTTGTTCCTTTGTCAGAGGATTTGTGCAGACTACTTTATAGTTTACAGTTTTTATTTACAACATTTAAAAATTATTATTTTCTTTTAGATGCTACATGGAAAAAAAATTCACCTAAACAATGAACAAAGGCAACAATAATTATACAAAGTTGACAACAAAAAGAGCAATGAAATTATGTAGTATGAGCAAAATTGAATTTAAAAATGATTACATAAAGGAATACAACCAATTATAAAAAACATGCAAACATAAAATAATGTTAAAAACCATAAAAAATGAAATATGAATACAATGGTAAGTAATTCATCAAAAGTGACCTTACCTTAAGTAAAGGCCAAGTGAGAATTTAGTTAAACTTCATCATCTACTTATTTCATTGAAAGTGTAAATTCTCAAAAAAAATAGTAAACTATCTCTTTCTTGTTTTTATCTTCTCACAAAGGTTTAATATTTTTCTCTAACATTTTTCTCTATGAAATCTAAAAGTTCTTGTTTTTGTTTCGTTTTAGAAATTGTTCCTTCCAAACCTTAAATAGATCTTAAATCAGTGATATCTCTCTCTACACCAATACTTAAAATCCTGCAGTGGCCTCTCATATGTGTTTAAAAGGTATCCAAGTCTGTATGAGAACTTCAAGTGCATTTATGAGCTCATCTTGCCTACCGTTATCATCATAATTGGTCATTCTCTTCACTCATCACCTTCACTAATTACAATGACCTTTCTTCAGCTCCTCTGCATATGCCAGGACATTACATGATCTGATTCTTGTGTACCTTTCTAACATAATGCATTCTGTACTGCACTCTACTCGGTATATTCCAGCCACTCTGACTTCCATTCTGGTTCTTGGCCATACGAAGACTTTTCTCACCTCTCAGGGCCTGAAACATATTATTCTCTCTGCCTGAAATCATCTTTGCCCCTTTTTCATTGGATGACCTGTTTCTTTTCAAACTCCCAACCTCAGCTCAAATGTCACATGCCCAGGGAGCATTTTCTTTACTACTCTATCTAAATCACATTTCCTGTCAGTCTCTATCATATAAATGATTATTTACTCAAAACTAATATTAACTTGTTTGTTCATTTGTTTACTTGTTTTGTTATCTATCTCCTCTGAAGAAGTAAGTTTCTTGAGAGCAGAGAGTATGTTGTGATTATGATTTTTTATATTCCCAGAGTCTACAACAGTGTCAGCACAATAATTATTTCTTGAATCAAATAATGAATCTGTTGCTATCTTTTCATCAGTTTATACTTTTTTAGTTCTGAGGACACGTCAGTGCAATTAAATAGTTGTATCTCATTTTAGGAGATGCTGATGCAGGTGGGCTCCCAAAGCTAGGCCTAGGGTGCAAGCAATGGGTATTTAATAAAAGACACGTCTATGAAAACAAAAGAAAAAAAAAGCATAATGATTGGACCAAATTATAAACTAGTTTTTGGGCACACAGAGCAGTCAGTCAAGGAGTTTTCTAGATGTTGAAGTCAAAGCATCTTTTGCAGTTCAAAATGTGTCTGATGATGTCATCAGATGTTCAGGTAAACTTTCTGAGTGGCTTATGCAGCAATAGGGGTGAAGATTGTCTAAATATGAGCTGTTATGGCAGTTTCTTTGAAGTTAATATCAAGTCATCTAGCTTCAGTTTGTAGGACGTCAAAGAAAGGGCTGTTTCTCATACACCAGAGCACAGGCACAAGTCCCCTCCACCAGGAAGCCTACACAACCCACCGAACCAACCTTAGCCACTGGGGACACACACAACAGAAACAATGAGAACTACGAACCTGCAGCCTGCGAAAGGAGACCCCAAACACAGTAATTTAAGCAAAATGAGAAGACATAGACACACACAAGATGAAGAAGCAAGGCAAAACCCCACCAGACCTAACAAATGAAGAGGAAATAAGCATCTACCTGAAAAAGAATTCAGAATAATGTTAGTAAAGATGATCCAAAATCTTGGAAATAGAATGGAGAAAATACAAGAAACATTTAACAAGGACCTAGAAGAACTAAAGAGCAAACAAACAGTGGTGAACAACACAATAAATGAAATTAAAAATTCTCTAGAAGGAATCAATAGAAGAAAAACTGAGGCAGAAGAACGGATAAGTGACCTGGAAGATAAAATAGTGGAAATAACTACTGCAGAGCAGAATAAAGAAAAAAGAATGAAAAAAAATTAGAAGGGTCTCAGATACCTCTGGGACAACATTAAATGCACCAACATTTGAATTATAGGGTTCCCAGAAGAAGAAGAGAAAAAGAAAGGGACTGAGAAAATATTTGAAGAGATTATAGTTGAAAACTTCCTTAATATGGGAAAGGAAATAGTTAATCAAGTCCAGGAAGTACAGAGAGTCCCATACAGGATAAATCCAAGGAGAAACACACCAAGATACATATTAATCAAACTATCAAAAATTAAATACAAAGAAAAAATATTAAAAGCAGCAAGAGAAAAACAACAAATAACACATAAGGGAATCCCAATTAGGTTAAGAGCTGACCTTTCAGCAGAAATTCTGCAAGGCAGAAGGCAGTGGCAGGACATATTTAAAGTGATGAGGGAGAAAAACCTACAACCAAGATTAATCTACCCAGCAAAGGTCTCACTCAGATTTGACAGAGAAATTAAAAGCTTTACAGACAAGCAAAAGCCAAGAGAATTCAGCACCACCAAACCAGCTTTACAACAAATGCTAAAGGAACTTCTCTAGGCAGGAAACCAAGGGAAGGAAAAGACCTACAATAACAAACCCAAAGCAATTAAGAAAATGGTAATAGGAACATACATATGGATAATTACCTTAAATGTAAATGGATTAAATGCTTCCACCAAAAGACATAGACTGGCTGAATGGATACACAAATAAAACCCATATATATGCTGTCTACAAGAGACCCACTTCAGACCTAGGGACACAGAGAGACTAAAAGTGAGGGGATGGAAAAAGATATTCCACACAAATGGAAATCAAAAGAAAGCTGGAGTAGCAAAACTCCTATCAGACAAAATAGACTTTAAAACAAAGACTATTACAAGGGACAAAGAAGAACACTACATAATGATCAAGGGATCAATCCAAGAATATATAACAATTGTAAATATTTATGCACCCAACATAGGAGCACCTCAATATATAAGGCAAATACTAACAGGCATAAAATGGGAAATGGACAGTAACACAATCATAGTAGGGGACTTTAACACCCACTTACACCAATGGACAGATCATCCAAAATGAAAATGAATAAGGAAAAACCAACAGAATACACATTCTTCTCAAGTGATCATGGAACATTCTCCAGGATAGATCATATCTTGGGTCACAAATCAAACCTTGGTAAATTTAAGAAAATTGAAATCGTGTCAAGTATCTTTTCCAAACACAACGCTATGAGACTATATATCAATTAAAGGAAAAAACCTGTAAAAAAATACAAACACGTGGAGGCTAAACAATACTCCACTTAATAACCAAGAGATCACTGAAGAAATAAAAGAGGAAATCAAAAAATTCCTAGAAACAAATGACAATAAAACATGACGACTCAAAACCTATGGGATGCAGCAAAAGCAGTTTTAAGAGGGAAGTTTATAGCAATACAATCCTACCTTAATAAACACTAAACATCTCAAATAAACAACCTAACCTTACACCTAAAACAATTAAAGAAAGAAGAACAAAAACACCCCAAATTTAGCAGAAGGAAAGAAATCATAAAGATCAGATCAGAAATAAAAGAAAAAGAAATTAAGGAAATGATAGCAAAGGTCAGTAAAACTAAAAGCTGCTTGTTTGAGAAGATAAACAAAATTCATAAACCATTAGCCAGATTCATCAAGAAAAATGGGAGAAGATTCATCTCAATAGACTTAAAAATGAAAAAGGAGAAGGAACAACTGACACTGCAGAAATACAAAGGATCATGAGAGATTACTACAATCAACTATATGACAATAAAATGGACAACCTGGAAGAAATGGACAAATTCTTAGAAATGCACAGCTTTCTGACACTGAATCAGGAAGAAATAGAAAATATGAACAGACCAATAACAAACACTGAAATTGAAACTGTGATTAAAAATCTTCCAACAATCAAAAGCCCAGGACCAGATGGCTTCACAGGCGAATTCTATCAAACATTTAGAGAGGAGCTAACACCTATCCTTCTCCAACTCTTCCAAACTACAGCAGAGGGAGGAACACTCCCAAACTCATTTTACGAGGCCAGCATCACCCTGGTACCAAAACCAGACAATGATGTCACAAAGAAAGAAAACTACAGGCCAATATCACTGATGAACTTAGATGCAAAAATCCTCAACAAAATACTAGCAAACAGAATCCAACAGCACATTAAAAGGATCACACACCATGATCAATTTGGGTTTATCACAGGAATGCAAGGATTCTTCAATATACAGAAATCAATCAATGTGATACACCATATTAACAAATTGAAGGAGAAAAAACATATGATCATCTCAATAGATGCAGAGAAAGCTTTGGACAAAATGTAACACCCATTTATGATAAAAACCTTCCAGAATGTAGGCATAAAGGGAACTTTCCTCAACATAATAAAGGCCATATATGACAAACCCACAGCCAACATCGTCCTCAATGGTGAAAACCTTGAAACCATTTTCACTAAGATCAAGAACAAGAAAAGGTTGCCCACTCTCACCACTATTATTCAACATAGCTTTAGAAGTTTTAGCCACACAATCAGAGAAGAAAAAGAAATAAAAGGAATCCAAACTGGAAAAGAAGTAAAGCTGTCACTGTTTGCAGATGACATGATGCTATACATAGAGAATCCTAAAGATGCTACCAGAAAACTACTAGAGCTAATCAATGAATTTGGTAAAGTAACAGGATACAAAATTAATGCACAGAAATCTCTTGCATTCCTATACAATAATGATGAAAAATCTGAAAATGATATTAAGAAACGACCCCCAAATACCATTGCAACAAAAAGAATAAAATACCTAGGAATAAACCTACCTAAGAAGACAAAAGACCTGTATGCAGAAAATTATGACACTGATGAAAGAAATTAAAGATGATACAAATAAATGGAGAGATATACCATGTTCTTGGATTGGAAGAATCAACATTGTGAAAATGACTCTACTACCCAAAGCAATCTACAGATTCAATGCAATCCCTATCAAACTACCACCGGCCTTTCTTACAGAACTAGAACAAAAAAATTCAGAATTTGTATGGAAACACAAAAGCCCCCGAATAGCCAAAGCGATCTTGAGAGAGAAAAATGGAGCTGGAGGAATCAGACTCCCTAACTTCAGACTATACTACAAAGCTACAGTCATCAAGACAGTATGGTACTGGCACAAAAACAGAAATATAGATAAATGGAACAGGATAGAAATCCCAGAGATAAACCCACACACATATGGTCACCTTATCTTTGATAAAGGAGGCAAGAATATACAATGGAGAAAAGAAACCCTCTTCAATAAGTGGTGCTGGGAAAACTGGACAGCTAATGAATAAAATAATGAAATTAGAACACTCCCTAAAACTATACACAAAAATAAACTCAAAATGGATTAAAGACATAAATGTAAGGCTAGACATTATCAAACTCTTAGAGGAAAACATAGACAGAACACTCTATGACATAAATCACAGCAAGATCCTTTTTGACCCACCTCCTAGAGAAATGGAAATAAAAACAAAAATAAACAAATGGGACCTAATGATACTTAAAAGCTTTTGCACAGCAAAGGAAACTGTAAACAAGACCAAAAGGCAACGCTCAGAAGTGGAGAAAATATTTGCAAATGAAGCAACTGACAAAGTACTTATCTCCAACATATACAAGCAGCTCATGCAGCTCAATATTAAAAAAACAAACAACCCAATCCAAAAATGGGCAGAAGACCTAAATAGACATTTCTCCAAAGAAGAAATACAGATTGCCAGCAAACACATGAAACATTGCTCAACATCATTAGTTATTAGAGAAATGCAAATCAAAACTACAATGAGATATTGTCTCACACCAGTCATAATGGCCATCATCAAAAAATCTACAAACAATAAATGCTGGAGAGGGTGTGGAGAAAAGGGAACTCTCTTGCACTGTTGGTGGGAATGTAAATTGATACAGCCACTATGGAGAACAGTATGGAGGTTCCTTAAAAACCTCAAAATAGAACTACCATGTGACCCAGCAATCCCACTCCTGGGCATATACCCTGAGAAAACCATAATTCAAAAAGTGTCATGTACCACATTGTTCATTACAGCTCTATTTACAATAGCCAGGATATGGAAGCAACCTAAGTGTCCATCAACAGATGAATGGATAAAGAAGATGTGGCACATATATACAATGGAATATTACTCAGCCATAAAAAGAAATGAAATTGAATTATTTTTAGTGAGGTGGATGGACATAGAGTCTGTCATACAGAGTGAAAGAAGTCAGAAAGAGAAAAACAAATACCGCATGCTAACACATATATATGGAATCTAAAAAAAACCCAAAAAAGTCATGATGAACCTAGGGGCAAGACGGAAATAAAGACACAGACCTAAAAAATAGACTTGAGGATACGGGGAAGGGGAAGGGTAAGCTGGAACAAAGTGAGAGAGTGGCATGAACATATATACACTACCAAAAGTAAAATAGATAGCTAGTGGGAAGCAGCCACATAGCACAGGGAGATCAGCTCAGTGCTTTGTGACCACCTAGAGGGCTGGGATAGGAAGGGGTGGGAGTGAGGGAGACACAAGAGGGAAGAGATATGGGAACATATGTATATGTATAACTGATTCACTTTGTTATAAAGCAGAAACTAACACACCATTGTAAAGCAATTATACTCCAATAAAGATGTTAAAAAAAAAAAGAAAAGGAGAGGGCTGTTTTAGTTTGAGAGTTTGTGAATTCTCGAGGGATCAGTTAGGGAGAAAAGATAAATGTTTCAATTCTGCTTACAAAGGTATAATTTACCAAATTTTTCTGAGTCTTAAAAAAATTTTTCCTTGTATTAGGGAAACAAAAGATTAAAAATACAGTAATATTTTAAACAGTAGAGTCATAAATTATAATTGTATTCATCAGTTAATTCAATCCCATGTAATTAATTCTTGTTTTGCTTGAGTCCAGTTTTTCTATTTGTTCTGTTGAACTTGTCTGATGATTGAGGGTGATAGGGACAGGGATAATTTCAGGAAATTTACAAGGTTTTGTTAAGGTTAGTATCATTGCCAAGTGAAGTGGGTGCCTTCATCACTGGAGACTGTGGAAGGGAATACCCCGTGTGGAAAACACATTTTCGTTTATTTCTCATTGTAATTGCATCAGCCTCACAGAAAAGGAAGTCTTCAACTCTTCAAGCAAAAAATGGGTTTTGTCAGGAAGCTGAGAACAACCAAATGGCCATCTTGGTTTTCCCATAGCCCTATTTTTTTAATTTACAGCTATTGTTGACCCATCTTAATTTATGTATCAATAATTTAGGAATAAAGTGTTACATGTTACAAGAACATCAGGATGGCAAAATCTGGCAAAGAGGGCTCAGGCGGGGCGTTTGTTTGTTTTTTGTTTTTTTCAGAAATAGAATGGACTTCATCCACATGTGTTAGAATCTTTATAGGTTTTTCTGCCTTTGCATGAATGTCATTTGAGCATTTCCCCGATACTTGGGTTCATTCCTTTTAGTGTGAGCTTCAGTTTCGATGACAGATAACGCTTTATGTCAGGACTTATAAGAATTCCAGGAGTTTCACAGAATTTCTAGAATACTTTTAATTCATACCTATACAGATGCAACATAAAGAAGGCTTAATGTTTCTTCTTATTTAATAATGCTTCCTATGTAACTTTACATGTCAAATATGCCTAATTAGTTTAATATTTCTCCTTTTATAAGGAGAGAGGATATCTCAAAGTTAGTTCTAAGACAAAAAGACTTCATTTAGAATTTGATTTTCAGAAAGTTAGTCAAAAATATCAGAAAGGTTTTAAAACACTTAGTCAAATAGGTCACTGTGACACATTATCCATTTAACCAAAATAGTTTAAAAAATCATAGGCAAATATAGAAGTTTATATAGTTTTGAGAAAGATTTAGCTCTTAATAGTGAGAAAACTAGGTTTACTTAAGTAATCAAAGATCTGATAAAGACAATATAGAACATGAGTGATTATTTTGACATGTTTTATTTTTAGGTAGAATAAATGTAAAGAAAAACCTTTCATAATCTCTTATTATCAAGAGCAGAACAATAGGAAAAATTTGTTCTTTCAACAGAGAGAAAACCAAATTTCAATTTTGCACCAGTTTATTTTTAATATTAAAATGCATTTACTTAATTAAATTCATTCAAGTATTATCCAGTCCTGACCACACATAAAATTCCTTTCTAAAGATTCCTCTTTTCCAAACATTTTATAACTCTATATATCCATTTTAGTTTGTCCTTCATTTTCTTTCTCATTAGAAATAACCAGCTTTAGAACAAACTCACTTTCTTTTATCTTAACAAAAATATCTCCACATCTTATACTTTTTCTTACCACAAAACACATCTTATTTCTATTATTATATCTGGTAGCTTTAACCATATATATTAATTAGAATTGTTAATCTTTTGAAACCTTAATTTTTTTTTTTTTTTTGGTACATGGGCCTCTCACTGCTGTGGCCTCTCCCGTTGCGGAGCACAGGCTCCGGACGCGCAGGCTCAGCAGCCATGATTCACGGGCCCAGCTGCTCCACGGCACGTGGGATCTTCCCGGACCGGGGCACGAACCCGTGTCCCCTGAATCAGCAGGCGGAATCTCAACCACTGTGCCACCAGGGAAGCCCTGAAACCTTAATTTTTAAGTGAAAATGCAGAAGTAAACAATTGTGAACTGTATTAATATTTTGTGGCTTGGTGAACTTATAAATATATTTTATAATTTCTAGAAACATCCTACTTCATAGTATGATATTTCAATAAAGCATAAAATATATTTATTAATAGACCCAAACATATTTTGTCTGTAGTAAGAGGTCAAAAATAGGTAAACTGGAACTTGTTTAGCAATTAATGTTTAATATTTTACCTTATTTGGAAATGATCTAGATATTCAATGTATTTCCATCATTTAATTTGACTTAGCAAAACTCTTGGGGTGTAAATCCTCAAAGAGATTTAGGAAATGATTTAAGTAGACATATCATAAAACAATTATTGTTAAAATGTTCACCTAAAAACTCTTATCTCATTTACATCTATTTAATTCAAATTTTCTTAACAATCATATTTTAATTACTCATGAAAATATCATGAGATATTTAAGCAGTTATCATATTTTTTCCTTTGTTGACAGTTTTGTAACAGACATTAGCTCATTTGACTAGTAAACCCAGGTAGAACAGAAGTTATTCATCTCCATTATATTTAATGTAAACTCTGTAGACACACCTGTATTAATTAACTCAACAAGCTTAAAATTAGTTTTTATTTACTAAAAATTATCCTATATCACATAAATTTGAAAAGCAAATTTAGATTAGTTTTTTTTTGGATTAGTTTTTATTATATTTTTGAGAATTCTTATAGAAGTACTTGTTAGTTTAAGCCAATTAAATAGAGATCTTTTACAAATTAATTTGGGCAATATTGTTGGAGGTAGGAAAATAACATATCTATAACATAGACTTATACACATATGAACACAACCAGAGATCTCATAGTTTTCATTTTAAAACTTTAGTTATGAATCAGGTATAATACAAAGCTTACTAGTTTATAAATAACAATTGAATAAATTAGATTACTCACTCAGGTGGCTGAAAAGTATTTTATTATTTGTGGAGAAGGTTCTTAAGATCTGCATTTGCCCTTGACAAGCAATTTTAAGGAGGCTGTTAGGACAAGAGAGTCCTTTTAACAGTAGTTTGTGCTTTAAATGGGCTCTTTCCCTCTCTTTTTTTTTTTTTTTTTTTTTAATTTACTTTCAGGCTCTACTGACTGAATAATCCGGGCTCAGTCTCAGGTGATGTGGGCTGTGTTTACATTTCAAGGACATGATAAGATTTACAACTTTAAGGGACAGAAAGAGAACATGTAAGTTTACTCCTAGGAGTTTTGAAATATATTTATCTATTTTTATAAGTCTTAGGGTAATTATTATTAATTTTTTTCTTAAGCACAGGACAGTTTGGCTCTAATATCCTGATCTTTTAAAATAGCTATAATCCTCTTGAGAGGAATAGGCAAGGCCTTGGGACTGGTAAATATAAGTGGACTTTGATTTGTTTCTAGAGTTGTACTTCTGGTTTTATAGGACTTTACAAGATAAAGACTGTTGTTTCTATTAGCCCCTGAATATTGGCTTCCAGCTGATTTACTTTCTGATTATTTGTAGGAAGGCCTGGGGAATTGTTGAAGAGATGGGTCAGTTTTTCTTCTCATCTAGTGGGGTTAGTTTTAAAAGGGGCTGCCAGGACAAGGTATCAAGAAGTGCTCTGGGCTCAGGGGTGTCCATTGATGGAGGAGGAGGAAGTGAGTTCGTCAGATAAAAGGGAAGTTCAGAAAAAGGCAAGTAAAGGGATGAAGGAGAAGGTACAAATTTGGGAGGGGGTGTAAGAGAAGGGTAAGAAATTTCTGCTGATTTTTTAAGTTTAGAGACAGTCTGAGTCAACTTTTCATTTATAGTTTGGAGGGAGGTAATTTTCTCAGTGTTACCTTTGGAGGCCTCTAGATGCCAATTAAAGTATGCTTCCTACTTATTTTGTCTGGTCGGATCCATTTTTTAGTCATGCATGAAGAAAGACTAATTTGGGATTTGGAAAGTTCCTCATTTTGGCCAGTGCAATTCTAAATCATCCTGGGTTAAATGGACCCATGTAGATAGGTGGTCACAGGTTAAGCGTCCATAGGTGTTACACATAAATCTGGCAGTGGTTCTTGGAGGAGTTCATGTTTCTTTGATTTTTTGTTATAAGAACTTCCCATTATTTTGAGTACACACCAAATTTTTTTTACAAAACTGAAACCCAAATCTCGAGACAGACTCCTCCCCACTCCCAAAAAGAGAGGTGGACTAGTGTGGACACTGAGAAACACCCAAATAGACTCGGACCTCAACCAAATGGGAGGTTTGGATCCAGGAGTCCTCACTTCACAGCCTCCAAGCCACCTAAGAGACATCTGCATGCAATGGGTCCATGTAGGTACTGTACACTGAGTCTAAAGGAGCTCCAGACTGCTGAGGGGGGCTGATCTGGATCCTGCCAACTACACCAGCTATGTTAACCAAAATTTCAGAAATGGAGACCTGATTGAAATAAACAAGCATTTATTTATGCCTCCAAAATGGAGGCAGCTTATAAAGGCAAAAACCTCAAGGCCACAGTTAGTTATGTGAGTTGTTCATCAAGAATTATAAATAGAGCTGACAAGAAGTGAGGGTGCTTGTTAAGACAGAATTGGTTGGGGTCTGGACTGGCTGCATAGTTACAAGGGGGAACAAGCTTGAGACCACCAAGGTTGCAGCTAGCAGATTTTTTTTTTTTTTTTAATGGCTGATAGTGTCCTTGAGTTTGGTACAGTTCTCAGAAAGTTCAAGCTTGCAGTGGTGCAGGGACATGTCTGAGACGAGATCCTCAATAGCCACCCAACTCCATTTTGTATGCTTGAACTATGATTACTCCATTATGATTTCAAGCTGTCATCAGATGCTGTCATTTTGTGATGTAATATTCTCTCCCCCTTACTAAAATCTTGTATTTTATCTAAGACTTTTGACTTATTAAATCACCACAAAAAGATTTTTATAATGTGAATAGTTATTTGATTTCCAGATGCCTCATAAGGAATAGCTATTTTTTTCTTTTTTCTATTTTCAGATTTTCACTATGGAGCATTTATCTTGGCATATTTACTATCTTGCTGCAGTAGATGTTATTTTTATTTTCCAATAACCAGCCTCATTCCCAAATTCTTCTTTGCCCTCCACCACAATGTGGAAGCCCAAGAACTACATTTCCCAGAATCACTTGCATGCAGTTATGAATTAAATTCCACTAATGAGAAGAACTTACATACTTTGTGGCTTAAAATTCGGTGGTGTGTGATATAATTTCTACTATATCTTCATCATTTGGGACAGTGCCAGTATTTGCTGACTGAATGAAGAAATGAATTAGAGAATATAACTGCTTGTAATATGAATAAATTCTGAAGGGAATGTACTTAGAGCTAGTAGAAGTATTGAGATATTCAACTATAAAAGGCTATCAGGGTTTCTTTAAATTATCTCCCCACAAAAATATTACCTTCAGTAGATATCAAACCTTTTGGCCTCAAAATTCCTTTGCACTCATGAAATTACTTAGAAAATGCAAAAGACTTTAGTTTATGTAGGTTATAACTATCAGTATTTACTGTATTAGAAGTTACCACTGAAAAAATTTAATATATATTTATTTTTATTAACATAACAATAATTTTTACATAAAACATAAATAGCATATTTTTATAAAAATAACCAATTTTTTAAAATAAATAATAAATCAGCAAGAAGAATAACATCATTTAACAATTTTGCCAATCTCTTACATATCTGGCTTAATAGAAAACAGTTGAATTTTCATATCTGCATCTGCATTTGATCTATTGTAATATGTTGTTTTGCTTGAAGTCTGTGAAGAAAATTCAGGCTCATGCAAATATGTAGTTAAAAAAGAAAGAGGTGTTTAGTTGCCTTTTAGAAAATTGTTGATATTCTTTTATACCACACCAAAATTTGTGAAATAACGGCTACCTTAAAATCAGTTGCAAAGTAGAACCTAAAACTAAGTTAATTAATTGTTCATGCTCTGTTACATTAAAATCCCATGAAACCACCATACACTGTGAAAATATATTTTACCCTTGCATGATTTTATGACGTTATGCATTGGTCATGTGGAAGGCATTGGTTCACTGAACTATTAAAATACTACAAATGTTTACACGTTTCATTTTATACTATCAAATAGTCACATTTATAAATATCACCTCCAGTCTCATTAGAAATGTCCTTAAGTATCGAGAAGCTGTGAAACTCATAGGGGTGTATTTAAGTTTTTCAAAATTCTAATTTTCACTCTGAACATTCAAATTTTAATATTGGCAAAAACCACTGTCACTCATTTTCCATAATGTAACAGGCTCACATCATTTAATTTTGAGAAAATGCTTGTTAAATACCTAATTCTAAAAAACATAATCTATCAATAAATCATTTTTTTAAGTACAAATGATATTTCATTTAAAAAAAAATCAACTGACTCAGCTTTTAATTCAAATAATTGCCATGATTTTTCTGGGAACAATCATACTTTGGTATACAATAGAGTGCTTTATGCATATTTTCTACTTTGTCACACCAGATATTACAAAAATACATACTCAAGCATCAAGATTTAATAAAAATATTAGTTGTTACTGCTTTATCATGTTTTTTTTTTCTTTTCTTTTTCTTTCTTTTTTTTTTTCTTTCCCCTGTGAAAGTGTGGAGCTGAATGGTTACTAGCACAGTTGATTGATTACTAGCACTAACTTGATTGATGCTAAGACACCAGATGTTTTACCCATGCTCGCTTTTTTACCATTATGACAAAGATCAATAGAAGGGGGAAAAAACAAATAATGTTTAAGTATCACTGTGACCCCCACAGAACTCCTGAAAGGTTTTCTATGGCCTCTCCAGAAACATTCAAACGTGGAAATAGAAATCTGTATTAGTCTGCTAGACTACCATAACAAAATACCTCAGACTAGATTGCTTAAGCAACAAAAGTTTATTTTCTTATGGTTCTGGAGGTTAGAAATCCAAGATCAAGGTATTGGCAAGTTTGGTTTTTCCTGAAGCTTCTATCCTGGGCTTGCAGATGGCTACCTGCTTGCTGTGTCCTCAAATGACCCTTTCTCTGTATGTGGATGTCCCAGGTATTTCTTCTACATCCTAATAATCTTTCCTTATAAAAACACCAGTCTTCTTGGATTAGGGTTCACCTGTATGACTTCCTTTAACCTTAATTACCTCTTTAAAGGCTCTGTTTCCCAAAGCAGTCACGTTCTGAGGTTAGAACTTCAACACATGAATTTTGGGGGATACAATTCAGACGATAACAATATTCTTACTCCTGTCACCCAGATTTAAACTCTGTAAATGTTCTGGAATAATTTCATTCAAAAATCTCTGTCTACACATATATCCATATATATTGATTTATTTAAACACATATTGTAAAATATGTCTACAAAGACTCTATGGGTAATTTGTTATTTAAAGTAAAATATTAAATAAATGTAATTCCTCTTGATCATTCCCTTATAATTCCAGCTCACCTCCAACTTTCTACTATAAAGTTTGATGTGTTTAATTTTAGTTATTTTAGGGTATTTTACACATATATTTAAGTGCATAGAACTTCTTTATAGGATATCATATGTATATTTTATAAACTTTTAAATCCTTTTTGAAAGGCATAGCCAGAGCCAGAACCACTAAAATCAATGGCTGATTTGGTTTCCCAGAAATCTGCTTTCCAAGAAATGGGAAAAGGGGTGGATGAAGGTTGTAAAAAGCCTAAGTCTGACTTATTAACCTTAAGGAAAACCTTTAGGGATGACCTTGTCATTTCAGTCTGCTTTGTGAGAAGAACATAAAGATGCATATTCTCATGCTGTTTGCATGAATTTTATATTTATCTGTTTTAATTAAAATTGACTTTATATGTGCTGAGCCATCAAAAAATCGAAATTACCCAAATAAGTACCTCTTTTAAATCAGTTTATGTGTCAACTACCTCAGGAATTTTATCTCATGTTCATCCTATGATGACCCAATCACTTTTAAATATTTGCAGATGATATCTGAGGAACAAACATTTTTGGTCACTATTGCTTTACTTTTATTTACCTAGAGAAAAATTTTAAACAGAATATTTCATTCTACTACTCTTGAAATTTAAATAAATAAATGCATGCATATAAATATGTAAATCTCAGACAATTAATCTTTAAATCAGATTTCAGTAAAATTACTCACAAATTAGCCAATGTAAATAGAAGTTTGGATCTTGTACAGAAACCTCAATTTATTATTTTTTTATGCATCAGTGTGTAGGTCTAACAGTGTATATATATTCATCAAAACAGATGTATTTTTTCTGAATACAAAGTTAATAATTTCTCATTCAATTTTAAGAATAAAATATAGCTAAAACATGTATTTTTACATGTCTGTAACAGTATTTTTTAATTTTAATCTACAAAACACTTTTTAATTGTCCTTAGGCTCAAAGGTCAAGTTATCAAATTAACCAGTAATTCCCTAATTCTGTTTCATATATTTTTGTGTATTTTGTAAGAACATTTCTTTCTCTAAAGAATAGAGACAATTTTACTTCTTTTTTACATTAAACTTGCTTCATGTTTAGATTTTTCCCCCTGACCCCTTTTATATTTACACTCCAATTTTGATCAGCAGTTTTATTAATAGCAACCTTCTCTTCTCCCCAAAAAAGCAATGAGATTACTCAGTTGTGTTGTAAATGAATTTGGTATCACTGGCCTTTAAGGGAAACTGAAGATTACACAGAGTATCACTGATTTTGTCAGCTTAACAAGGGTTTAGCAATGCCTGATATATATACATGAAAATTCCCACCAGACTGGGAACAATTAAAATTTTTCCTTTACCTTCATAAAAAAAAAAAAAAAGCAATAAGATTGACATATGGTCTTTCCTAATTCATTGCATGCTAGGTTACCTGTGTGCATCATTAACATTTAAGTTTAAAAAGAGCCTAGTTGCTAATTCTTTTTTTTTTTTTTTGAATTATACTTTATCCCACTTTTAGCCTCTGAGGTTGTAGTACCGATTTATTTTGTGCACTTAACTAATTTATAATGCAAATATAAATCTTCCTTAACCTATGATGGGGTAATAACCCAATAAACCCATCTTAAGTTGAAAACATTGTAAGTTGAAAATGCGTTTAATACCTCTAACTTACCAAACATCATAGCTTAGCCTAGCTTACCATAAACATGCTCAGAACTCTTACATTAGCTTACAATTGGGCAAAATCATCTAACACAAAGCTGAGGTTCTTGGCAATTAATAATCTCTAATAGTCTAAGGTATGCAATCGTAGCTCTTTTTCCTTAACTATTCACTTACTTGTGCAAATTGTTGATACCACAGTAAACTTACCAGACAAATATTTTTTAAAGACATCGACTATAAAAATACAAATAAAACAGCAAAATCCTTGTGTCCAACAAAGGTAATGCTAAGGGGTATCTACTGATACCAATAGTTTTAGTCCCAAGCCAATTTATTAATTTGGCGACTTTAGAAGGAAGTCTTCATACACAGTCTTTCAAGCTTATTATTTGCTATTGTAGAAAAACTGAAAGTATGGTTGCATTTTCAAGGACAGGCTCATGCTAATTAAGTTTATTAGACTGACATACAATGCTGAAATGTTAATTGATTAATTTTTAATAAAAAATATAATTATCCCACAAACTGAAATACTCATATTGGCATAATGTGGAAGGCCAGAGACATAATGTTGACATGTGTTGAGGATCACCAAATATTTCAAATATCCTTGAATTGTTTGGGGCCTTTTCCTACAAAAACTAAACAAATGTGCATAAACATAGTCTCCTGTTTACTATTTCCTTGAGACTTGTGTTGTCAGCCACATGACTCCAATTGCTTTTACAAAGTGGCTTCTACTTTTGAAGTAAGAGAAATTTACAGATATTGAACAGGAAAGTTCAAATAAAGGAAAAATATAATTTAAAAGACCTTGGTAAGATACCTTCCTGGTAGAGAACACTCTAAGTCACGTACGCATTTAGGCCATGCAAGACTAAGGCAGGACCTGGGAAAGTTCAGTCCAAGACATTAATTTGGCCAGAATCATTAAAACTGATAATTGGGATATGATTACAACTTCTGTCACCAAGGAAAGCAAAGTCTTGGGAGTGCAAAATATACTTACAACATTAAAAGTTCCATGGGGAGAATTGTTATTTTGGTATTTCAATAAGTTATATACTATTCTATAGTAGATTGACAATGTTGAGTTTTACCTGAGCTCTGTGTTCATGGAAAACAGTATTGGTTAAGAAAATCTTTTGCAAATGGTACCAGCACCATTTGTTAAAGAGATTATTCTTTCCTCATTCAGTAGTCTTGGCACTCTTGTCAAAATCAATTGCCTATTAATGTATGGAATTATTGCCGGACTTTCAATTCTATTCCATTGATTTATATTTTTCTCCTATGACAGTACCATACTCTCTTGATTACTATAGCTTTGTAGTAAGTTTTTGAGATTAGACAGTGTAAGTACTCCAACTTTATTCTTCTTTTTCAAGATTGTCTCTATTTTAGGTTTCTTCAATTTTCATATAAATCTTAGGATCAGCTTCTCAGTTCTGAAAAAGGTTAGCTGATTTTTTTTTGTAGGAATTGAATCTGTAGATGAATTAGGGAAGTATTGTTTACTTAACAGTATTAAGTCTTTCAATCCAAGAAAATGGGATATATTTCCATTTATTTAGATCTTCTTTATTATCCTTAAATGATATTTAGTAGTTTTCAGTGCATGTGTTCAGTGCAGTTTTGTTAAATTTATTCCTAAATATTTTATTCTTTTTGACAATTTTGTAACTTGAAGTTTTCTTAATTTAATTTTCTTATTGTTTATTGCTAGTGTGAAAATGCAATTGTTTTTTGTATACTGATCTTTTTCCTGCAGATGCACTCTATCAGGTTAAGGAATTTCTCATTTCTTCTGAGTTTAAGTGTTTTTAACATTAAAAGATACAAGTTGTGGGGCTTCCTGGTGGCGCAGTGGTTGAGAGTCCGCCTGCCGATGCAGGGGACACGGTTTTGTGCCCCAGTCCAGGAAGATCCCAAATGCCGTGGAGCGGCTGGGCCCGTGAGCCATGGCCGCTGAGCCTGCGCATCTGGAGGCTGTGCTCTGCAACGGGAGAGGCCACAACAGTGAGAGGCCCACGTACTGCCAAAAAAAAAAAAAAAAGATACAAGTTGTCAAATGCTTTTTTTTTTTTTGTCAAATGCTTTTTATGCATGTGTTATCATGATTGAGCGCATTTTGTCTTTTATTGTATTGTTATAGTACATTACATTAATTGGTTTTCAAATGGTCAACCAGCATTGAATTAATGCCACAAATCTTACTTGGTCATGGTGTGCAGTCCTTTTTATACATTAGTGGATTTTTTTTTGCTAACATTTTTTAGAGAATATTGAGAACTTTTGCATTTGTATTCAAAGGGATATTGGTCTATAGTTTTCTCTTCTTGTGAATTTTTAAATCTGTTTTTTTGTGTGAAGTTAAAACTGGCCTCATAGAATGAGTAGAGAAGTGTTTCCTTATCTTCTATATTTTGGAGGAATTTGTGGAAGATAGGTATTAACTCTTTAAATTTTTGGTAGAATTCAACAGTGAATCCATCTGATCCTGGACTTTTCTTTGTGGATAATTTTCTGACTAAGTCAATCTCTTTATTATGGGACTTTTCAGTTTTATCCATTTCTTGTAGAATTAGTTACAGTAGTTTCTATTTTCTAGGAATTTGTCCATTTTTTTTAAGATTATCCAATTTGCTCATAGTCTTCCCATATATTTCTATTTATTTCTGTAATGTCAGTAGTAATGTTCCTTCTTTCATTTCTGATTTTAGTAATTTCAGGTCTCACTTTTCTTATGATTAGTATAGCTAAAATTAGTCAATTTTATTGATATTTTTCAAGACTAAACTTCATTTGCGTTGGTTTTTCTCTAGTGGTTTTCTATTTGCTATTTAATTTATTTCCACTCTAATTTTTATCAGGTCCTTCATCTGCTTTAGGTCTAGTTTGGTCTGCAGATTCTAGTTTCTTAAGGTGGAATTGATTTGAGAATTCTTTTTTAAATGTAGGCATTTGCAGTTACAAATTTCCTACTGAGAACTAATTTTCCTGCAGTTCATAAATCTTGGAATGCTGTACCCTTATTTTCATACATCAAAAATATTTTCTAATTTTTCTGTGATTTCTTCTTTGACCCAATGGTTGTTTAGAGTGTTGTTTAATCTCTACATATTTGTGAATTTCCCACATGTCTCTCCTCATTGATTTCTAATTTCATTCCACTGAGCTTTGAAAAAATACTTTGTATAATTTTATTTCTTTTTAAATTATTGAGACTTGTTATATTGTCTGATCTGAAAAATGTTCTCTGTGCACTTCAGAAGAATGCGCATTCTGCTGTTTTTGCTCTATAGACATATGTTAGGTCTAATTGTTTAATGGTATTGTCCAAATCTTTTCATTCCTTATTTATCTTCAAATTGTTCTATTATTAAAAATTGAAGTATAAACCTATTTTTATTGAATTGTCCCTTGAATTCTGAGTTTTTATTTCATGTGTTTTTAGCTTATTTGTTTGATGAATATATGTTTACAATTGGTATATATTCTTTTGGGTTGACTCTTTTTGTGAAATATATTTTTTGTTTTATGTCAGTAATAACTTTTTCTCAAAGTCTATTTGCCTAATAATAGTATAGCCACTCCAGCTTTCTTGTTGTTACTGTTTGCATGGTATATTGTTTTTCATTCATTTACTTTTAATCTATTTGTGTCTTTGAATCTAAAGTATATCTCTTATAGACAGCACTTAGTTGGATCATGTTTTGTTGTCTTTCTTCCTAAACTGTACTGCCAACATTTACCTTTTATTGGGAGTTTTAAATCCATCCACATTTAACATAATTGCTGGTAAGGTAAGACTTATATCTGCCATTTGCTGTGTCATATGTGTGTGTGTGTGTGTATGTGTACTATATGTTTTTTTAACACTCTATTCTTCCATCACTTCCTGATTTTGTGCTAAATAGATGCTTTCTAGCATAACATTTTATTTCCCTGTCACTTCTTTTACTATATATATATATATATATATATATATATATATATTTTTTTTAAGAAGATGTTGCGGGTAGGAGTTTATTAATTAATTAATTAATTTTTGCTGTGTTGCGTCTTTGTTTCTCTGCGAGGGCTTTCTCTAGCTGTGGCAAGCGGGGGCCACTCTTCATCGTGGTGCGCGGGCCTCTCACTATGGCGGCCTCTCTTGTTGCGGAGCACAGGCTCCAGACGCGCGGGCTCAGTAGTTGTGGCATATGGACCCAGTTGCTCCACGGCACATGGGATCCTCCCAGACCAGGACTCAAACCCGTGTCCCCTGCATTAGCAGGCAGATTCTCAACCACTGCGCCACCAGGGAAGCCCTTTTACTATATTTTTAAAGTTATGTATTAATATGGGTTATCATTTAAAAATTAATTTATAAAGTTATAGCTCAAATTAGTACCAATTTAAATTCAAGAATATACAAAACCCTTTTTTCCTGTATACCTCCATTTCTTTTCCTCTCATTTGTTCTGTTATTTCCATACAAATTACATCTTTATATGTTTTATATCATCAACACATTTTATAAACATTACATTATACAATTGTCTTTTAAAACAGATAGAAAAAAAGGGTTACAGAAAAAAATATGTTTTTACACTATCTCTTATATATACCTATGTATTTACTTTTACTGAAGTTCTTTCTTTCCTCACAAAACTTTGAGTCACTATCAGTATCCTTTTCTTGAGCCTGCAGGACTCCCTTTAGTATTTTTTTATGGCTAGTTTACTAGTGACTAAGTCTTTTGTGTTTATTTATCTTAGAATGCTTAATTTCTCCTTCATTTTTGAAGGATTGTTTTACTGAATATAGACTTATAGTTGATGATTTTTTCTTCCAGTACCTGGAGAAATATGGTTTCTGACTGCCACCTGGAATTCATGGTTTCTGATGAGAAATTAGTTGTAATCTTATTGATGGTCTCATATATGTGATGAGTCACTTCTTTTTTTTTTTTTTTTTGGCTTCTTTTAAGATTATCTCTACCTTTGCTTTCAACATTTTGATTACAAAGTATTTAGCTGTGAATCTCTTTGAGTTTAACCTACATGATGTATGATGAGCTTCTTGGTTGTGTTGACTAATTTTTTTAATTAAATTTGGGAAGCTTCTGGGTATTAATTTTTGAAATAGTTTTTCCACTACTTTCTCTTTCTTCTCTCCTTCTAGACTCACATTATGAGATGTGGGTATATTTGATGATGTGCTCAGATCTCTGAGAATCTTTTCACTGTTTTCCTCTTTTTTTCTCTCTGTTACTCAGACTGAATAATCTCAATTGAACTTCTTCAAATTTACAGATTCTTTCTTCTGCCTGCTCAAATCTATTGTTGACCTCCTGTATTAAAATTTTAATTTTAGTTATTATATCTTCAACATTAAAGTTTATATTTTAATAATATCTATCCCATTATTGACATTCTCTATTGGTGAGATGGCATTCTTATACTTTTCTTTATGTCTTTGGACATGGTTTCCTTTAGTTCTCAGAACATAGCTTTAAGCTAATTTAAAGTCTTTGTCTACTAAATCAAACATGTGGGCTTCATCAGTGCTAATTTCTATTGATAACATTTTTTTATTCTGTATGGTTCATGCTTTCTTGCTTCTTTGCATACCTCACAATTTTTTGTTGCAAACTGGATATTTTAAATAATGTAATGTGACAGCTCTGAAAATCAGTTTCTCTTGCTTCTCCAGGGTGGTTGTTATTGCTGTTTGTGGTTGCTTTTGCTCTTTTTTTTTCTTAACATTTCTGAACTAATTCTTTAAGGTCTCTATGCTTTATTCTGTGTGGCTATTGAAGTCTTTGGTTAGTTTAGAGGTCTGCTAAGTATTGAACAAATGGACATGTATTTTCTTAATAACTCTCCTAGTCCTAGCTGATGAAACTCTTTGTGTATGTTGAGGCATGCCTTCAACAGGCAGTTGACAGCTTAGCCTTCACTTCATGCTTCCTCAGAGCTTCAAGGTCAGCCAGGATTGAGAGATTATAATATTCTCAAAATATTTCTGAGGGTACATATCCTGCTAGAGTACCAGGACATCCTATGGACATCTTATTCCCTAGCTTTTCATTTTAAGCATTTTGACTATCTCGTTCTTGGCCCTGACTATTGTCCACTGTCTCAGACAACTTTGCAAGGCAAACCGTGATCTCTAAGTTATCATTTCCAATGCACATCTCCAGAGAAAAACCTTTTCTTATTGCATGAACTTCAACTCTGTTCAAATAAAGATATCCTTGCAAGCAGAATCTTCCAGGGAACCTCCAGACAACAATGATTCTCTGGGGATGACAATTTGAGGAGCTCCAACCCTTTTCTTTTCCCTCTGTTGGACACAAGGATACTGGATTTTAGTATGTTTATGAGCTATTTGTTAAGGGTCTACGGGGCTAGTGGTCAAGGCTACTAAAAAGCTAAAATGGTGGGGAAGGGGATAAGAACAGGGCAAGTTAAAATGCCAAAATGTCATTATTCATACTGAGATTTAACTTTTTTTTTTTTTTAAATAAACAGTCCTCAACCCTCCTGCAAACCTTTGGTTAATTTCTGGTGACCTGGAAAAGTTGATCTGAACAAGTTTTTGCCAATGTCATCCTTTCTTTTATGGGGACAGAAATTTTAGAGTTTCTTAATTTGCTACTTTTTGCTGACATAAGTCCATATAGCCACTGTTTTATTTTAAGGCATTTACTTAGGTTACCAGACAGTTGTCCGCACATTACAGACATTTTCAACAAAACAAAAGCCCTAGTATATTGCTCTTTACCCATTTAATACAGAGATTTTTCTATCAAGATAAATTTTCAACCCCCCAACATTAAAGACCATCAAGAGAGTAAATGTTCATCAAAATGTCATGAGTAAGTCAATTCTCCTTTATTCCTTAAGAGTATATAAATCCAATTATCTCCATTATAGTAGCTAGAAATTTGTTTGTAGGCATTGGCTTGGAGTGTGAAGCCTATACTTCTGCTTGAGTGGCAATAACCAATTTTACTTAGTATCTATAAGGCTCAGTCTCCTCATATGTGACACAGGATTATCCTGGCTCTTCCTTGTATTTGCTGTTGCTTAAATAGAATTAACTCATCCATATAAACCACATAAATCATATATAAGCCCCAAACTCAATTAATCTTATTTATTATTGTATTTCCTAAATTGTTCCACTTCTCTTATATATTGTTCCCACACTTAATCTCTTTTTTGATTCAGTTTGCTCTTTTGGCCAAGTATTTGAAGAGAAAACACTTTCAAAAATATATCACATTGATAACCTGGTTTTCCTTCTCCTCTGGAGATTAGTAATTTTCCTTCTGCTCTAGTCATTTGTGTCATAAATTACTCAGAGAGCAAAATTACTCTGCAAAGTGTAGCTGAATGGTAACCTGTTTCCTTCATCATAAATTTCACCTGTGATTGATATGGTATGCACAAAAACTTAAAAAGATAATAAGAGCTGTTCTTCAATCTAATTTTCTCACTTAGAACCATTAAGGGAGGTAAAGAGTTATATTCTGTACCAGAAAGGATGGCATTTATATTCTTTCATTTCTAAAATAGGTTTTCATCTTTGAAATGGAAACAGTTTCCTAACTTAAAGTAGGTAATTACACACTCCATTAAACAAGTAATTAACAGATTACAACTTGAAAAAAGAAAAACTTGAAAATAAGCAATTTGGATTCTAAATGGGAAGAGTAGTGTTGTAATTAGCATAATACCTTTAGAAATAGATTAACAAGTACACAATAAAAATGAAAAAAGAAACAGTCTGTTTCCTCCATACAGATCATACACAACAAATAGCCGTTCATGAGTCAGACATCAGCATGGTTTTAAGAAATCTTGGTCATAGAATTGTTGCTATAATTCTCTAAAATTCAAAATGATAAGATTTTGTTGTATGAAATATTTGATATCCTAAGAGACTGTGACTCTTCAAGTCAATGTTTTAAATTGTCTTTCAACAATAATTCCCTGAGGCAAGTGGCCAATGCTAGCAAGCTCAACATGTGTAATTCAAATTGGTAATTTGAAAAGGCAAAAAAGACAGGCTCTGTTTTATATGTGTGATTCATTTTCACTGAAAGTTTAAAAATGTGCATAAAGGTGATTAAAAGAAAATACGCACGCTAAGTCACTGTTATCCTCCCTTCCAAGAAAAAGCAAGAAAAAGAATCCATTCTAAACTGGAAGATGGGGCCACTCTTCTTGCTAATCTGCTTTCTTAAAGAGAAAAAAGAAGGGTGAATAACTGAAGGTACCACTTCAGCTTCCAAAGGTAATGGCAAAATAAAAGCCCAAACAATAACTAGGCCTTCAGTAAGATATATTTTTATTCATGCAAAATTCTGGGCTAAACTTCCTATCAAATCACTGCAACAAGAAAAAATGTGGAGAGTTCAAGTTTGAGGTCTTCTAGTGAAACTACATATAGGCTCTTTCCCACCTACTTGAAAATCAGGAAAGAGGCAGGGGTGTATCACAAAATCTGGAGCCTGTGCTCCTAAGATCTGTTAATGATTTCTTTTCTGAAATTTGAACTGACCCTGTGACTAACAATAATTCATAGAACGTTTTGGAAAAAAGTTGTCCATCATTTGTTTGGCTAAAAACCATATGTTGTTTTCATTCTATATTGAAAATAAACAAAACAGATCACTAAGAAAAGAGGTTTCTGCCTGCAATCTTACTAAAAACAGACATACAGTAAGTTCAAATCTGTCAGAATGAAGATACTACTGAGAATGTCAAATAGCTATTGACTTTTGTGTCATCATTTCTATGTGGCAGTGAAAAGAAACTGCTGTTGCATGTTACTATTTCATTTGCCTTACAATATTAGTTTTTTTAGTGAAACAAATACTGGTTTGAATTGAGATATCAAGTGTTTTCTAAATAAGAATTAAAGTCAGGTCAGAATAACAGTTAAGTTAGGTAAATTCTATGATTACCTATTTATAACCATACTTCTACCCATGCCAATTATTTATAATTTTTTTTGTGATCCTATGTTAATCCTTAACTCTTATTTATGTCAATGGATATGTAGTTTTTCTCTGGAAATTTCTGTTTAATGGATACTTCCATAAAAGTCTACAACTTATGCTGGTGCCGATTTCAGCTATTACAGCCCATCCATTGTAAGTTTGGATAAAAACAGAATTGTGTGAAACAGGCTTATCAACATGAATGATTACTCATGATTCACTTTGGCTTATTTTTAAAGTAGATATGCACAGGGTGGTCAGTAGCAGGGCACATTTCAACCTGAGTTTCCTGCCTATAAAGAAAAACTTTTTTTGTAAATCACATTGAATTTCTTAACAATAGATAATGCATCATCATAAATGTCTTCTGTGTGGAAAATTCAGGATTTGTTCACAAGAAAACACTGTTTAAGCGCTATGCTTAATCCCTAAGTATTGCATTTAAAATTGAAAACAGAATTAGAAATATGCCAGACCCTTAGCTCTTGGGCATAACTCAACAATGGTAGCTACTTTTCCAAAGATCAAGAATACTTTGAAAGCTATATTAACTTTACAGGGTAATTCCAGGTGAAAACTTCCTGAGTGTAGTTAGATTTCTTGAAAGGTTTCTCCTTTCTCATTTCAAACATGTTTTTGTCAGTTATTTTGATATGAGAAGTACCCAGTATCTTACCATCACACCTTATACTCTTAAGCAAATACTTAGGTTCTGAGGATGGTTTTGACTTCTATGTACCCTCTAGAGCTGATTGTTGACAGAGACCAGTGGCCAAGATTTACCAGATTTATTTCAGCTCAGAGTGTACCCTGTTCACACACAGTCATAGATTCTGCTGGATTACTAGTGGGCAGTTGTTTTTATAACACCTCAAACCATCTTCTACCATCTGTCCTCAGTCTTAGTGAGAGTTTAAACAATGCATAGAAAGATATTCTGGAAGCCTCATGTCTTCTCTGTCCTTCACATACAAGCACTCTTTGGGGCTAGTACCCGTGGAGCTTGTGATGGATAAATTTTATGCATCAACTTGGCTAGGCTATGGGGTCCAGTTATTGGTCAAACACTAGTCTAGTTGTTGCTGTGGAGTTACTTTGTAGATGTAATTAACATCTACAGTTAGTAGCCTTCAAGTAAAAGAGATAACACTCCATAATGTGGGTGAGACTCATCTAATCAGTTGAAAGTCTTAAGAGCAAAGTTGATGTTTCCCCGAGAAGACAGAATTTTGCCTCAAGACTGTAAATCTTGTCTGAGTTTTCAGTCTACTGGATTGCCCTATGGACTTTAAACTCAAGACTGCAACATCAACTCTTGTCTTTTTTCAGCTGGCAAGCCTACCAGTCCCCACAATCATGTGAGCTGATTCCTTAAAATAAACCTGTTAATATGTAACAGTGCAACCCCATTCGTACTGTTTCTCTGGAGAATCCTGACAAATACAGAGCTTTTCCAAGGTGGAATTCTACTTCTATAAATAAGGTCAAAGGTAACTGATGTACAAGTTCCAAAATACTGATGGGCTGATTTGGTAACACCGATATTAATTTTCTGTGAAATAATTATTCCTAAATAACTGGACCCAGCTGAGTGTAATTAGAAACATTCTAACTGATATTTGTTATTAATTATTCACCAGAGTATTCATCAGCCCCAGTGAAAGAACGTTGTTCTTTAAAAAAATGTTGAGAGTATTTCATCTATGTTCAATACCATGCTAAATCCTGACACAGATGTGAAAGATAATCCCAAATCCATTGTGCTCTTAGTCTAGTGGGAGAAATAGATTGTGGGAAAATGGGAAAGATGTCTGGAATGATTTTCCAGGCAGAGGGAAACTGATGTGCTGAGACATTTTGAAGAGAATGAGAAAATGAGTTCTACAGTCATGAAAATAAATGTATATTGAGAGTATATGGCACATGTGTGAGATATTGCTGAGGAAGTGAGCCTGGACAATAGACCACAGTTAAAATTTCCCAATCTTACTTTTCTTATCTATAATGTATTTCTGGGAATAAAAGTAAGGAAGTTTTTTATGAAAATCAGATGACCTTATTTGTAAAGTGACTAACGTTTAGTACAATTCACTACAAAATATGGTAGCTTTTATTTTTAGCAGTGTTGACCTTATAAAGCGTGATCTGGGGGATATATAACATCTGGCACATAATGATTATTCCCTGCATGTCCCTCCCTCTTTATATGTGTCAATTCCATCAGCTACTATTTAAGCTATCATATGTCAAGCACTTATCACCATGTCTGGTATGTAGTAAAGACCAGAATACTGATAGTTAACTTTAAATACGCATATAAAAATCTGTATCTTTTTGATCAAACACCAAACACTTAAGTGCCTCTTTTGCTGATGTTCAGACTTTAGTGAAGTGACTTCAACATAATGTCAGACGCCTAACTAGTTACATAATAAAATATATGGCCAAGTTTCTGGTATAAATGAAAGCTAGGGCTTCCCTGGTGTTGCAGTGGTTAAGAATCCGCCTGCCAATGCAGGGAACACGGGTTATAGCCCTGGTCCAGGAAGATCCCACATGCCGTGGAGCAGCTAACCCCATGTGCCACAATGACTGAACCCACGTGCCACAACTACTGAAGCCCTTGCACCTAGAGCCCATGCTCCTCAACAAGAGGAGCCACCACAGTGAGAAGCCCACTCACTGCAACAAAGAGTAGCCCCCACTCGCCACAACTAGAGAAAGCCTGCATGCAGCAACAAAGACCCAATGCAGCCAAAAGTAAATAAATAAAATAAATAAATTTATTATAAAAAAACCCTAAATTTAGGAATACAGAACACCTTTTAGGAGTGGATAAACACTGGGTAATTGGAAGACTTGGGTTTTGGAGCTACGTGTGGTACTAATTATCACAATATTAGAAAAAGTACTTACAATTTTTGAGTTGCAATTTCACTGTCCAAAAATGAACAAATTAAAATAAATAATTCATGAGGTCCCTTTTGGCTTTAATATTACAGGCTTGTGGTTGTTTATACTCCATGAGTCATAGACAGGCAAATCTCACCAAAAGAAATAATAGTAGATACTGTTAAATCATTGATATCCAAGCAATGAATATTATGAGACTTAATTATCTTGAGATTATAGTATCAGTAAAGAGAAACTAATGTGTGATCAAATTTGGGAGCACTTAGGTGTTTGGATATCTGAATTTCCTAAGCCAGAAACCCAGAATCATCTCTCTATTTTTGTCCTTGTAATATGAGCATCTTTAAAATCAGAGCACCAGTAAAGTCTGCAGATCCAGCAATCTATCTTTGGGAACAATGCTTGAGATATGAGATATTACCTGAGAGTTTATTTAGGGTAAAAGAGATGAAATAATCTTGAATGACCGGGGTCACTATCTTCCCATAACCAATGATCAGATAATGGTAGATACTGTAGCAAATAGAGATTGAACACTTGATTCTGTACATACTTTTCTTCTTTCAAATATTTAAGTACATTTCTTCATATGCATTTTTAGCTCTAAGTCCTTCTCTGGGTAGTGTTCTCTTCCCAAGGAAAGTAGTAGATTTATTTAACTGTTGTCTTTTTATTGAAGTACCAAGATCATGGCTTGCAGTGCCAAGAAGTGGCTGTGCTCTGTAGTGTCACTTTTATTGTCACAGTCTGTCCTAACATTTGATGCCAAGTGTGGCATGTAGGTTGAGTGTGTAGGTTGACTATGAAATCTGTCCAGTAACCAAATGTGACAAAAGTCACTTGGTTTTTAGTCTCAAATCCTTGAAACAATTGTTACTAAGAACTGGAAATATTTCTAAATTTCTAAGGAAATTTGTCAGGTTCTCTAACCAATATATATATTTTTATTTCCAAAGAATACAACTGTATCCCCCAAATGACCTAAGAATTACAAATAAAATTTGTTTTAAAACAAAGTGTTGCACATATTTTTATCAGCAATAGTAATAGATTTACTAAACTAACTGCAATGCTGATGACTTCATTGCAGATTAATAAAATCTCTAACAAATGAGAATCAAAAATTCACGTAATTTAAAATTTGATCCAGAAAACTGATCTTTCTCACAAAAGATTCTGTATGTCTGATGACAAACATTTGAGTGAACCTGTATAAACTTAGTTATCCAGATTTTTTACCTACTTGACAGACACTATACCAGATTATCACATTCAGTCATATCTTCAATGGATTAAAAGTCAAGAAAGATTTATTCTTCTGTATCTCACTAAGATTTTTTTAGTTTAAGGGGCTAGTTCTCAAAAGTAAGTCATTTACATAAAACCTCTATTTTTTTGCTATATGTGTTTACTAGTTCTACTGTTTTTACTTAGTATTTGGTATTATGTTTTGCCCCAAAACATATTATATATGTTTTATCACCATTGTAATAGTTAATACCATCATAGCAAAATATTATTAATTGTTAAAAATTTTTTAATCAACAAATATAGCTATCAATTTAATCAATATAACAATTATGTGGTTAAAAATTAAGTTTTCAAAAAGTAGAATGGAAATGTCTATTGTTGCTCAGCAATCAAGTTTTGGGTCCTTAAAACTTAATTAAACACTATGATGAAGCTTAATTTAACAGGACAAGCTCATTGCTTTTTATATTGACCAATCCCAAAAACCTCAATTGAAACATACACATTTGGAAACTAGAAAAATTATTTCATTACTTTTTGTGACTAATTCTGAAACTGAGAATTCACTGTTAATTGAACTAAAATGAGCAATTTTGAACAACAAACTTTTGTTCCAAGAAACCACCTGAAGTGTTTTCCAAATTCTGTTCTTCTAAATATGTCAAGTGATATGCTAATGTTTGCATTACCAGGGGACAAAAGCATTTCTTAGCAATACAAAAGTGGTGTTCAATTTGGAAGATTATAAATGAAGACCTTTTATTTTTGTTCTCCATCTACAATGTCTTTATAATGTTCAAAATACTTTTCAACAAGTACTTCAAATGAATTTATAACTAAGGCTTTCTAATACATAAAATAATCTAACATACCATGATCGAGGCTTGATGGCTGATGCTTCACTTTTGCTATCAATGAGTTCAGTTTGTCTTGCATGTGGAATACTGATATAAATGGATTTTGTAAGAATAAATTAAGGCTGTCCTGTTGGGCTAATAGATCTGGAAAATATTCTAATATGTGAAGGCAGTCCCTATTAGTGCATACAATGTCATGTATTAAAGGTAAAGAAAAATACACTAAAGTTGCTGTTGTTGTTTTTCCTCAACAGAAAAGGGATAGTTTCAGCATAAAAAATAAAACAGATTTGAGTAAAAAAAAAAAAAAATCTTTATTTCTTATAATTTCCCAACTCTAGACAAATATTAGAAAACATTTCAAGAGTTCAGTGGCCTCTCTTTTCAATGATTGACATGTTTTTAGAGCCTTATGTATGCCTTTTAAGTCTTCCACATGTCTGAGGTGGTGTGGGGTGGAAGATAGGGATGGAGGATTTGGGGCATTACTTTCTGTGATACAGTTTGGCTATGTGGAACAAGTTCTCATTTTGTACCAACTGTGACTTTAGTGCTATTGGTGCTTATCCCAATAAATCTCTTCCAGATGATATCATGAACTTATTAATAAGGTTTAAAACCTCTACCTCAGTTGTGCTGGTTGGCCAAGACTGGTAGAACTAAAGGTCTCCATGGTCTCAGTATTTAGCTCATACATGACACTGAATACCATCTAAAATCACAACCCCAGAGGATTTATCCATGTAGAGTGAATAGAATAAATTTTATTATAGTTGTGATAATATTTGCTGCCTTAAGTTTTTAGCCATATCTATAATTTTACAAGGAACAATATTATTTGACAGAAGAATCTCACCAGTTCCTTTGCTTGTCCCTGCTTATTATTTAAGCCATTTTGGCAGTGGATGTGGTAAGTTTATTTACAAATTAGTCCAGCAACTATAAGCTTTGCAAGTAAATAAAACATGATAAATGAGTATTCTAAAGTATTAGCATTTTTATCCAATTAGAGTGTTAAGTTTCTAAAATGCTTGAATGTCTTTCCACTTTGTTTTGTTCTTTGGGAGTTTCACAATGCTGCTTGTGGTCAGATAATGCCATAGAATTTGGGAGCATTTCCAGACTTAAAGGAACTAGTTATTTCTTGTTTACAGTTTCATGAAAATTTAACTTTTAAATATTTTATAATATTTTCAATATTTACATTGCAGTTGTTACTTCTACAACACTAACAAAAAATTAAGGTTATTAATTAGTATATCTCTCTTAAGACATATGCAGATTTTATCATGACAAAACCTAATAAAATAATAGTAGTACCAGAGGTATAGTAGTAATAGCTATAATTTAGTATCTATATTATGTGCCTGATATTGTTTAATCACATCAACTGTTTGAATCCTCATATTATATTTAAATAACTTTCACTTCTATGTATTAATATTCTCTTCTTTAAACCACTGATCCAAAATGGTTTAATAGAGAAGAAATCGACACACACACAATACATAGATGAACAAAAAATGGAACACAGAACCAATTCCAAGTCATACTTATTTTATTTATCCATAATTGGCAAGCTTAATATTAACTTCTTGAAATGGAGTTCCAATACCATGATGAAAAAACAGATAACAGACATGTCAATCAGTATATGAAAATCATTATCTCCAAATTATATCACCCTTCTATCCATACTTATAAACCATAATGGTAAAACATTCTGTTTTAAAGGCTTAACCATTGCTGGACTTTCTGAGCACCATGTCTGTACTCAGCTGATCATAGTAAATCAGATTGCTTTACTGTATCACTACTTACTTTAGCTAGTTCCTAAAGCAGCAAAACATTCCTTAAATCTTAAGCTTGGTGTGTTATATTTTTCTAATGTACATTAAAATAAGTAAACAAATATTAGAATAATGATTACATATCTGTACAGCTTAACTTTTCATAAAATACATATACTACCTGTTAAAATTCTTTTAATATTTTCAGATGATCCTTTGAGCTGAGGGAATATAATAATTTCATTTGATTTATACATATTACTTACATATGACAATAGTGTCCTTGGTTATTGTTAATGCTCATGTTATCACTTTGAAAGTGAAAAGCAGATGAGGTAGACGTGAGCTTGGAGGAGGAGAAACTGCCACACTCACAATGCAGGAAAAGTCTTTTTTTTTAAATCCACAAATAAGAATATATGATTATTGCAGCTATTAGATCCAGGACTGATGACTGCACATAAAAGACTGCAGCAAATGAAGATTTTATTGTCCCCTCTCTGACTTTCTAAAATGACACGGAAGCTTACATGTTCTGGGCACCATTCCCAGAAGTATAGCATTCTCTCCAAAAATCCACAGATGCTCTTCTGGGAATGAGGTGGCAGCACTGGCAACACAAATGAGCTGACAGTGTGCTACCATTCCTGGAAGCACTGCCTTCTGGAGCTGAGACTTTCAAGAAAAAACACCAAACTTGATTTTGCTCTGCTCTTCACATATCCTATGTATTTTTAAAACTCAAAGATTAATATTATATGGAGGGAAAAACCAGTCTGGTCTGTGGTTGTTTGGAGAAATCACTAATATATTTTTTGAAACTGGAGACATGGTGGTTTGAGTTATCAAAGACTGGAGTTTCTAAGGCACTGTATAAAGAAAAATTGGAAATAGACACTTAACAACCACAAGCAGACCAATTCATTATGCTTTGCCTGAGAATACGACACTATAAAATACTTACTTTTAAACTAAAACAGTTGCTTTAGTACTGTATTATCATAATTACTTGTATTTTATAGTGATTTTATCTTAGATTCATAGTCTGATAATTTTTTTAAGTGACCTTAGTAATCATCAACCAAATTCTTCATTTTATAGTTTCTAAGAGATTAAGTGACTTAGTATGAGCCAGCTGTGACACAAATGGAGCTCTCCTGAATTCAAGGGTAATATGTTACTTTTACCAATTTCCAAAAAGTTTCAAATTTATTATCCCATTTGAGAAGTCTAGAAAACCTATGGAGGTATCACTATGCTCATTTGGAAAGAAATGAATGGAAGCCCCAACAACTTAACCAAATTGCTTCACAAAATATATTTAGCAAAATCACAAAATTTAAAAACCCTCACATTTTTTCAACACAACATATTATAATATATATTAAATATTCACTTTATTTCACTTTATTAGTCAAAATGACTAATTATAAGGCATAGACTGGGGGCAGTTGTTGGCAGTGAGGGACAAAGGAGACTTGCACCTAAGGATGCACCTGAGCACAATGAGGGAAAATAATTGTGGGTGCCTGCATAGGCAGCCTATTGGAGACAGCTTGGACCTCTACCTTTAGCTGATATGAGCTGAGGACATGCACGGGCCCCACCTTGATTCAGCACTCCTCTATTCTGGGCCAAGTGTCCCAATGCTAGAAGAGAAGAAAGTAAACACTTAAAGGGAACAGAGCCAGCTCAGCATTGACCCTCAGAGCTTCTGCTCCAGAAACTTAGGATCAGAACCCCCTTTCACATGATAGCGCAGTTATGGTCACTGAGCATATGGGAAGTACCACCTTATACCCAGCATCAGCTCTAGTCCCACCACCCCCAGCCCCACCCTATACAAAGGTGACAGCTACCAGCAAACCCAGAGGAAAGGCCTGACTTGCATCCATGTCAAATCCAGCTCTCCCACCACAGGCATTGGGAGAAAGCAGTTGGTATAGGGATGCTCCTACATATGGTCACCCTTTAAAGACTGCAATAGATAATGATTTCACCTAAATTTAGAGGGGCAAAGAAAGTTAAGCAAAATGAAAAGGCAGAGGAACTACTCTCAATTGAAAGAGAAAGAGAAAATCCATGGAAAAATAAATAAAGAAACAAATAATTTACTAGATAAAAAATACAAAGCATTGGTAATAAAAATGTTAAATGAATTAGGGAAAAGGATAGATGAACACAGTGAAAGTTTTAATAAGGTACTAGAAAATATATTAAAGACCTATTCAGAAATGAAGAATTCAATAAGTAAAATAAGGAAGGGATGAATAGCATACTAAGTGAACAGAAGAATGCATAAGTGATCTGGAAGATAGAATAATGGAAATTGCCCAATCAGAACAGCAAAAACAAAAACAAATTTTAAAAAAGAAAGCAAATACACAAGCTTCCTCTGGGGTGTAGGTGGCCTGGGTCACCCTCCTGCTAAGTCTGGGGGGCAGCGCTAGAATAAAGGAAAGGGTCCCTCAATCTAGTCTGCAAACTTAAGGACCAGCTCTTATTTCGCCTTTTCCTCCCAGTTGTTGACACAGTGCCTCCTGGTACAAAAGAATCTATATGTTGAAAAGGACTTAAGGGAGGGGTACCTTCAAGATGACAGAGGATTAAGATGTGGAGATCACCTTCCTCCCCACAAATACATCAAAAATACATCTACATGTGGAACAACTCCTAAAGAACGCCTACTGAATGTTGGCAGAAGACCTCAGACTTCACAAAGGCAAGAAACTCCCCACGTACCTGGGTAGGGCAAAAGAAAAAACAGAGACAAAAGAATAAGGATGGGACCTGCACCTCTGGGAAGGAATTATGAAGGAGGAAAAGTTTCCACACACTAGGAAGCCCCTTCACTGGTGGAGATGGGAGGTGGGTGGGGGGAAACTTTGGAGCCATGGAGGAGAGCACAGCAACAGGGTGCAGAGGGAAAAGCAGAGAGTTTTCTGCACAGATGATCAATGCTGACCAGCACTCACCAGCCTGAGAGGATTGTCTGCTCACCCACGGGAGTGGGTGGGAGCTAGGAGCTGAGGCTCGGGCTTTGGAGTTCAGACCCTAGGGAGAGGACTGGGGTTAGCTGCATGAACACAGCCTGAAGGGGGCTAGTGTGCCACAGCTAGCCATGAGGGAGTCTGGGAAAAATTCTGGACCTGCTTAAGAGGCAAGAGACCATTGTTTTGGGGTGTGCAAGGAGAGGATTAAGAACACCACCTAAAAGAGGTCCAGAGATGGGTGCAAGCCACGGCTATCAGTGCGGACACCAGAGACGGGTATAAAACACTACGGCTGCTGCAGCAGCCAACAAGAATTTTGTGTTCAAGCACAGGTCACTATCTACACCTCCCTTCCTGGGAGCCTGTGAAGCCCCCACTGCCACAGTCACATGATCCAGGAACAACTTGCCTGAGAGAAAGCATGGTGTGCCTCAGGCTGTTGCAATGTCATCACGTGGGCCTCTGTCACCACAGGCTCACCCCACATTCTCTACCCCTCCCTCGCTGCAGCCTGAGTGAGTCAGAGCCACCTAATCAACTGCTCCTTTAACCCCGTCCTTTCTGTGTGGGGAACAGATGCCCTCAGGTGACCTACATGCAGAGGCAGGGTCAAATCCAAAGTTGAACCCCAGGAACTGTGTGAACAAAGAAGAGAAAGGGAAATTTCTTCCAGCAGCCTCAGGAGCAGTGGATTAAATCTCCACAATCAACTTGATGTACCTGCATCTGTGGAATACCTGAATAGACAACAAATCAACCCAAAATTGAGGTAGGGGATTTGGGGAGCAACTGTAGACTAAGGGTTTGCTTTCTGCATCTAATTTGTTTCTGGTTTTATGTTTATCTTAGTTTAGTATTTAGAGCTTATTATGATTGATAGATTTGTCAGTGTGTATGTGTATGCTTTGTTGAGTGATTTTGTCTGTATAGCTTTTTTTTGTCATTTTTTTTTTTTTTAGTATAATTGTTAGTGCTTTTTATCATTGGAGGATCTGTTTTTGGTTGGGGTGCTCTCTTCTTTCTTTCTTTTTTATTACTTTTTTATTTTTAATATTTTTTTCTATTTTAATAACTTTATTGTATTTTCTTTCTTTCTTTCTTATTTTTTTCTCCCTTTTCTTCTGAGCTGTGTGGCTGACATGGTCTTGGTGCTCTGGCCAGGTGTCAGGCCTGAGCCTTTGATGTGGGAGAGCCAAGTTCAGGACATTGGTCCACCAGAGACCTCTAAGGTCCATGTAATTTCAAATGGCAAACGCTCTCTCAGAGATCTCCATCTCAATGCTAAGACCCAGCTCTACTCAATGACCAGAAAGCTACAGTGTTGGACACCCTATCCCAAACAACTGCCAAGACAGGGACAGAAACCCACCCATTAGCAGAGAGGCTGCCTAAAATCATTCTAAGTGCACAGACACCCCAAAGCACAGCACCAGATGCTGTCCTGCCCACCAGAAAGACAAGATCCAGCTTCATCCACCAAAACAGAGGAACCAATCCCCCTCCACCAGCAAGCCTACACAACCCACTGAATAAAACTTACCCACAGGGGGAAGACACCAAAAGCAATGGGAACTACAACCCTGCAACCTGCGAAATAGAGACCCCAAACACAGTAAAAGTTAAGAAAAATGAGAAGACAGAGAAACACACAGCAGATGAAGGAGCAACGTAAAAACCCACCAGACAAAACAAATGAAGAGGAAATAGGCAGTCTACATGAAAAAGAAATCAGAGTAATGATACTAAAGATGATCCAAAATCTTGGATATAGAATGGAGGATATACAAGAAATGTTTAACAAGGACTTAGAACTAAAGGGCAAACAAACAATGATGAACAGTACAATAAATGAAATTAAATATTCTCTAGAAGGAATCAATAGCAGAATAACTGAGACAAAAGAACAGATAAATGACCTGTTATGATAAAAAATAAAATAAAATAGTGGAAATAACTAATGTAGGGCAGAACAAAATTAAAGAAGGAAAAGAATTGAGGCCAATATCAGAGACCTCTGGGACAACATAAAATGCACCAACATTCGAACTATAGGGGACCCAGAAGAAGAAGAGAAAAAATAAAAGGACTGAGAAAATATTTGAAGAGATTATAGTAGGAAAATTCCCTAATATGGGTAGGGAAATATTCAATCAAGTCCAGGAAGCACAGAGAGTCCCATACAGGATAAATCCAAGGAGAAACATGACAAGACACATGTTAATCAAACTATCAAAAATACAAAGAAAAAATATTAAAAGCAGCGAGGAAAAAGGAACAATTAACATACAAGGGAATCCCCATAAGGTTAAGAGCTGAACTTTTAGCAGAAATTCTGCAAGCCAGAAGGGTGTGGAAGGACATATTTAAAATGATGAAAGGGAAAAACCTACAACCAAGATAACTCTACCCAGCAAGGATCTCATTCAGGTTTGATGGAGAAATTAAAACCTTTACAAATAAGCAAAAGCTAAGACATTTGGCACCACAAAACCAGCTTTACAACAAATGCTAAAGGAACTTCTCTAGGCAGGAAACAAAAGAGAAGGAAAAGACCTACAATAACAAACACAAAACAATTAAGAAAATGGTAATAGGAACATACATATCAATAATTACCTTAAATGTAAATGGATTAAATGCTCCAAACAAAAGACATAGACTGGCTGAATGGATACAAAAACAAAACCCATATATATGCTGTCTATAAGAGACCCACCTCAGACCTAGGAAGTCAGACAGACTGAAAGTGAGGGGATGGAAAAAGATATTCCACGCAAATGGAAATCAAAAGAAAGCTGGAGTAGCAATTCTCATATCAGACAAAATAGACTTTAAAACAAAGACTATTACAAGAGACAAAGAAGGACACTACATAATGATCAAGGGATCAATCCAAGAAGATATAACAATTGTAAATATTCATGCACCCAACATAGGAGCACCTCAATATATAAGGAAAATACTAACAGCTGTAAAATCGGAAATCAACAGTAACACAATCATAGTAGGGGACTTTAACATGCCACTTGCACCAGTGGACATCATCCAAAATGAAAATTAGTAAGGAAACACAAGCTTTATGACACATTAAACAAGATGGACTTAATTAATATTTATAGGACATTCCATCCAAAAACAACAGAATACAGTTTCTTCTCAAGTGCTCATGGAACATTCTCCAGGATACATCATAAGCTTTTGACAAAATTCAACACCCATTTATGATAAAAAGAAAAAACCTCCAGAAACGAGGCATAGAGGGAACTTACCTCAACATAATAAAGGCCATATATAACAAACCCACAGACAACATGGTTCTCAATGGTGAAAAACTGAAACCAAGTCCACTAAGACCAGGGACAAGACAAAGTTGCCCACTCTCACCACAATTATTAAACATAGTTTTGGAAGTTTTAGCCACAGCAATCAGAGTGAAAAAAAAGAAATAAAAGGAATCCAAATTGGAAAAGAAGTAAAACAGTCAGTGTTTGCGGATGACATGATATCATACAGACAGAGTCCTAAAATGCTACCAGAAAACTACTAGAGTTAATCAATGAATTTGTTAAAGTAGCAGGATACAAAATTAATGCACAGAAATCTCTTGCATTCCTATACACTAATGGTGAAAAATCTGAAAGAGACATTAAGGAAACACTCACCTTTACCACTGCAACAAAAAGAATCAAATACCTAAGAATAAAGCTATCTAAAGAGACAAAAGACCTGTATGCACAAAACTATAAGATACCTATGAAAGAAATTAATGATGATACAAACAGATGGAGAGATATACCATGTTCTTGGATTGGAAGAATCAACATTGTGAAAATGATTTACTGCACAAAACAATCTACAGATTCAATGCAATCCTTATCAAACTACCAATGGCATTTTTCACAGAACTAGAACAAAAAAAATTCACAAGTTGTATGGAAACACAAAAGACCCTGAATAGCCAAAGCAATCATGAGAAAGAAAAACAGAGCTGTAGGAATCAGGCTCCCTGACTTCAGACAATACGACAAAGTTACAGTTATCAAGACAGTATGGTAGTGGCACAAAAACAGAAATATAGATCAATGGAGTACGATCGAAAGACCAGAAATAAACCCACACACATATGGTCACCTTATCTTTGAAAAAGGAGGCAACAATATACAATGGAGAAAAGACAGCCTCTTCCATAAGTGGTGCTGGGAAAACTGGACAGCTACATGTAAAGGAATGAAGTTAGAACACTCCCTAAAACCATATACAAAAATAAACTCAAAATGGATTAAAGGCCTAAATGTAAGGTCTATAAAACTCTTAGAGGAAAACATAGGCAGAACACTCCATGACATAAATCACAGCAAGATCCTTTTTGACTCACCTCTTAGAGAAATGGAAATAAAAACAAAAATAAGCAAATGGGACTTAATGAAACTTAAAAGCTTTTCATAGCAAAAGAAACCATAAACAAGATGAAAAGGCAACCTTCAGAATGGGAGAAAATATTTGCAAATGAAGCAGCCAACACAGGATTAATCTCCAAAATATATAAGCAGCTCATGCAGCTCAATATCAAAAATACAAAAAACCCAATCCAAAAATGGGCAGAAGACCTAAATAGACATTTCTCCAAAGAAGATATGCAGATTGCCAACAGACATATGAAAAGATGCTCAACATCACTAATCATTAGAAAAAATTAAATCAAAACTACAATGAGGTATCACTTCACACCGGTCAGAATGGCCATCATTAAAAAATCTATAAACAGTAAATGCTCAAGAGGGTGTGGAGAAAAGGGAACCCTCTTGCACTGTTGTTGAGAATGTAAATTGATACAGGCATTATGGAGAACAGTATGGAGGTTCCTCAGAAAACTAAAAATACAACTACTATCTGACCCAGCAATCCCAGTACTGGGCATAAACCCTGAAAAAACCATAATTTAAAAATGTCATGTACCACAGTGTTCACTGCAGCTCTATTTACAGTAGCAAGAACATGGAAGCAACCTAAGTGTCCAAAGACAGATGAATAGATAAAGAAGATGTGACACACATATATACAATGGAATATTTCTCAGCCATAAAAAGAAACAAAGTTAAGTTATTTGTAGTGAAGTGGATGGACCTAGAGACTGTCATACAGAGTGAAGTAAGTCAGAAAGAGAACAACAAATACCTTATGCTAACACATATATATGGAATCTAAAAAAAAGAAAAAAAGGTTCTGAAGAAACTGGGGCAGGACAGGAATAAAGACGCAGATGTAGAGAATGGACTTGACGACACGGGGAAGGGGAGGGGTAAGCTAGGATGAAGTGAGATAGTGGAATGGACATATATACACTCCCAAATGTAAAATAGCTAGTGGGAAGCAGCCGCATAGCACAGGGAGATCAGCTTGGTGCTTTGTGTCTACCTAGAGGGGTCAGATAGGGAGGATGAGAAGCAAGAGGGAGGAGATATGGGGATATATGTATGTGTAAAGCTGATTCGCTTTGTTATACAGCAGATACTAACACACCATTGTAAAGCAATTATACTCCAATAAAGATGTTTAAAAAAAAAGTAAAGGACTTAAATAAATAAATAAATAAAAATTTAAAAGAAAGCTGTTTAAAGATACCTCTGGAATGGCATGAAGCTTACCAATATTCACATTATAAAGGTCCCAGAAAGAAAAAAAGAGAGAGAAGGGGATCAAAAATGTATTTGAGAAAATTATAGCTGATAAATTCCCAAACCTAAAGACAGAAACAGATATCCCCATAGAGAAAAAACAGGTCTCAAACAATGTAAACTCAAACAGACTCCTACCATGACATATTATAATTAAAACTGAAAAAGTTAAAAATAAAGAATTATAAAGTCAGGAAGAGAAACATAAAGAATCATATACAAGGGAATCCCCATAAGACTATCAGCTGGTTTCTCTACAGAAACTATGAAAGCCAGGAGAGAGTGGCATGATATATTCAAAGTGTTGAAAGGGAAAAACTATTTTAAGATACTCTGCTCATCAATATTACCATTTAGAATCAAAGGAGACATAAACATCTTCTCAGACAAGCACAAACTAAAAGAGTTCATCAATACAAACCTACCCTAAAAGAAATGTTAAATGTCTTCTCTAAGTGGAAATGAGGTAAGAATCTATAGAAAAGGGAAAAATACCACTAGGAAAGGTAAATATATAGTAAGGATTAAGCATCAACCACTTAAATAAGCCAGTACAAAAATTAAAACAAAAAATTGCAAAAGCAAGTATAACTACAAAAAACAGTTAAAGGATAAACATAAAGATATAAAATATGACATCAAAACCACAAAATGTGGGGGAGAGGAGCAAAAAATGTAGATCTTTTAAAATGTGTTTGAACTCAATGACTAACAATTTAAAACATGTAGATAAGTTATAGGTCAACATATAGGAGCCCCATGGTAATCACAAATCAAAATCCTACAATAGATAGACAAAACTAAAGCTAAAACAAAACAAAACAAAAAGAACAGGAGCCCAAACATATTACTAAGGAAGATCATCAAACCACAAGGAAAAGAAGAAGAAATGAACAGAGAAGAACAACAAAAACAACTGGAAAACAAGTAATAAAATACCAATAAGTATATACCTATTAACAATTGCTTTAAATGTCAAAGGACTTAAAGATCCAATTGAGAGACATAGAGTAGCTAATTGGATAAAAAAGTAAGATACTTCTAGGGCTTTCCTGGTGGTGCAGTGGTTGAGAGTCCGCCTGCTGATGGAGGGGACATGGGTTCGTGCCCCGGTCTGGGAGAATCCCACATGCTGTGGAGCAGCTGGGCCCGTGAGCCATGGCCACTGAGCCTGTGCATCCAGAGCCTGTGCTCCACAATGGGAGAGGCCCATGTACCACAAAAAAAAAAAAAAAAAGGGAAGATCCTTCTATATGTTGCCTACAGTGGCTCACTTCAGAGGTAAAGACACACACAGATTGAAAGTGAGGGGATGGAAAAAGATATTTCATGCAAATGGAAATGCCAAGAAAGCAAGGGTAGCATTCCTCATATCAGACAAAATAAACTTTAAAACAGACTATAATAGAAGACAAAGAAGGGCATTATATAAAGATAAAAAGATCAATACAAGAATAGGATATTATACTCGTTAACATATATGCAGTCAATCCAGAGCACATAAATATGTAAAGCAAATACAAATAGACATAAAGGGAGAAATTGACAATAATACAATAATAGTAGGGGACCTTAACACTCCACTACCATCACTGGACAGATCATCCAGATAGAATATCAAAATGGCAACAGTGGTCTTAAATGACACAACAGACCAGTTGGACTTAATAGTTACCTACAGGACATTCCACCCCAGAAACAGCAGAATACACATTCTTTTCAAGTGAAAATGGAATGTTCTCCAGGACAGATCACATGCTAGATCACAAATCAAGTCTTAACAAATATAAGAGGATAGAAATTATATCAAACATTTAGTCCAACACAGTGGTATAAAACTAGAAATCAATTACAGAAAGAAAAATGGGAAAAGAGCAAAAACGTGGAGACTAAACAAAGTGCTACTAAAAAAGCAATGAATAAATGAAAAATTCAAAAAGGAAATCAGAAAATACTTCAATATAAATGAAAATAAGAACTCAACTTTCCAAAATATATGGAATGAAGCAAAAACAGTTCTAAGAAGGAAGTTTATAGTGATACAGACCTACCACAAGAAACAAGAAAAGTCTCTAATAAACAACCTAACCTACCACTTGAAGGACTTAGAAAAACAAACAAACAAAAAGAAATCCAAAGTCATCAGAAGGAAAGAAATGATAAAGTTCAGAGAAAAATAAAATAAAATAGAGACAAGATAAAGAGAAAACATCAAAGAAATGAGAGAGCTGTGTTTTTAAAAAACATAAACAAAATTGATAAAAACTTTTAGCAAGACACACCAAGAAGGAAAGATGACCCAAATAAACAAAATAAGAAATGAAAGTGGAGAAATAACAGCTGATGGAACAGATACAAAAATATTATAAGAAAATACTACAAACAGTTACATGCCAACAAATTGGAAAACCCAAAAGAATGGACAAATTTTCAGAAACATAGAGCCTGCCAAGACCGAATCAAGAAGAAACAGACAATTTGAATAGACCAATCACTAGTAGAGAAATTGAATTTGTAATAAAAAAATTTTTTTTTAAACTCCGAGTAAACAAAAATCCAGGACTGGATGGCGTCACAGGGGAGTTCTACCAGACATATAAAGAAGAACTAATACATATTTTTCTCAAACTGTTTCAAAAAATTAAAGAGGATGGAAAACTCCCAAATTCATTCTATGAGGTTACCATTACCCTCATACCAAAACCAGACAAAGACACTACAGAAAAGAAAATTACAGGCCAATGTTTTTGATGAATATAGCTTCAAAAATTCTCAACAACATATTAGCATACCAAATCCAACAATATATAAAAAGTATCACACAACATGATCAAGTTGGATTTATTCCAGGGATGCAAGAATGGTTCAACGTTTGCAAATCAATCAATGTCACACACCACATTAACAATGGGAAAGATAAAAATCATGTAATCATCTCAATAGATGCAGAGAAATCATTTGACAAAACTCAACATCAATTCATGATAAAAACTCATCGAAGTGGATACAGAGGGAACAAAACCCAGCATAATAAAGTCCATTTATGAAAAAACTACAGCCAACATCCTACTCAATGTTTAAAAACTGAAAACTTTTCCTCTAAGATCATGAACACAATAAGGATACCAACTCTCACCACTTCTATTTAACATAGTATTGGAAGTCCTGACCACAGTAATCAGAGAAGAAAAGGAAATAAAAGGCATCCAAATTGGAAAGGAAGAAGTGAAACTGTTACTATTTGCAGATGACTTGATACTGTATAAAGAAAAACCCTAACATCTCCACCCAAAAACTATTAGAACTAATAAATAAATTCAGTAAGTTTGCAGGATACAAGATTGATATAAAATGCATTGCTTTTCAATACACTAATAATGAACTATCAAACAGATAAAGTGAAAAAAATATCCTGTTTAAATTGCATCTAAATGAATAAAATACTAAGGAATAGACTTTAAATACCCAAGAATAAACTTAACCAATTAGGTGAAAGACCTATACTTGAAAACTACACAGCATTGATGAAGAAAATTGAAGATGATACAGAGAAATGGAAAGATATCCTGTGCTCTTGAATAGGAAGAATTAATATTGTTAAAACAGCCATACTACCCAAAGCGATCTACAGACTCAATGCAATCCCTATCAAAATACCCACAACATTTTTCACAGAACTAGAACAAATAGCCCTAAAATTTATATGGAACCACAAAATACCCTCAATTGCCAAAGAAATCTTGAGAAAAAAGAAGAAAGCTGGAAGTACCACCCTCCCAGTTTTCAGACCATACTACAAAGCTATAGTAATCAAAACAGCATGGTACTGGTACAAAAACAGACACATACATAAATGGAACAGAATAGAGAGCCCATAAATAAACCCATGCACCTATGATCAATTAATCTAAGACAAAAGAGGAAACAATACACAATGGAGAAAAGTCTCTTCAATAATTGGTGCTGAGAAATCTCAACAGCTACATGTAAAAGAATGAGATTAGAACATTTCCTCACACCATATACAAAAATAAACTCAAAGTGGATTAAAGACTTAAATGTATGACCTGAAACTATGGAACTCGAAGAAAATATAGACAGAACACTCTACATAAATCATAGCAATACTTTTTTTCTGTGTCTGTCTCTTAAGGGAAAAGAAATAAAAGTAAAGACTTTTAAAATGGGGCCTAATTTAAAAAGCTTTTGCACAACAAAGGAAACCATCCACAAAATGAAAAGGCAACATACAGAATGGGAGAAAATATTTGCAAATTGTATAACTGATAAGGGGTTAGCATCCAAATTATATAAATAACTTATACAACTCAACATCAAAAAACAAACAAACAAATCAAAACAAGTGCAGAAGACCTGAATAGACATTTTTTTCCAAAGACCTACAGATGGCCAATAGCCATGTGAAAACATACACAACATTCTTAATTATTAGAGAAGTGCAAATCAAAATCACAATGAGATATCATTTCACACCTGCCAGAATGGCGATCATCAAAAAAATCTATAAATAACAAATGTTGGAGAGGATGTGGAGAAAAGTAAACCCTTGTACACTGCTGATGGGAATGCAAATTCTTGCAATCACTATGGAAAATACTATGGAGGTTCCTCAAAAATCTAAAAGTAGAACTACCATATGATCTAGCAATTCCACTCCTAAATATATCTGGAAAAAACAAAAACACTAATTCAAGAAGATACATCTCCCCCAATGTTCATAGCAGCACTATTTAAAATAGTCAGATATTGATGCAACCCAGTGTCCAGGAGCTGATGATTGGATAAAGAAAAAGTGGCGTATATATACAATGGAATATTACTCAGCCATAAAAAGAATGAAATGCTGCCATTTGCAGCAACATGGATAGGCACAGAGAATATTATGCTTAGTGAAATAAGCCAGAGAAAGACACATACTGTATGATATCACTTACATGTGAATCTAAAAAATAAAAAAAATGAATATATATAGCAAAACAGAAACAGACTCACAGATATAGAAAACACACTAGTGGTTACCAGTGGCAAGAGGGAAGTGGGGAGGGACAAGATAGGGGTATGGGATTAAGAGATACAAATTAGTATGTATAAAATAGATAAACAAGAAGGATATATTGTACAACAAAGGAAATTTCAGCCATTATTTTGTAACAATTTTACTGGAGTATTATCTGTAAAAATATTGAATCACTATGCTATATACCTGAAACTAACACAATATTGTAAATCAATTCTTCTTCAATTATAAAAATAAATAATAAAATAAAACAAAATGACTAATTATGTTTCATAAGTTTCCTGCTTTTTATTTTTCAAATTATACCAAAAGAAACTCTCTTTACTATATAAGTAGTAGTTGCCATTTTATACTAAATATAAGACTTTTTATTGGCTGGTTGGTTCATTCGGTTCATTTGGTTCATTGGTTCATTTTTTCTATAAGATAGCTCTAGTAGCACTTAGTTGTCTTCAAGTTCATTCAAAGCAATTTTGTTAAGTTGTATGTGACAGCTGTCATATCAGCGTGCATTCAAAAAAAGACATCAAATCGGTGAATTTTTGAGTAGCAATTTTAATATTGAAGATGGAAGAAAAAAAGCAACATTTTTGGCCTATTATGCTTTATTATTTCAAGAAAGGTAAAAACGCAAATGAAACACACACACAAAAAAAGATTTGTGCAGTGTATGGAGAAGGTGCTGTGACTGATCAAATATGTCAAAAGTGGTTTGTGAAGTTTTGTGCTGGAGATTTTGCTGGACAATACTCTATGGTTAGGTAGACCAGTTGAAGTTGATAGCGATCAAATCAAGACATTGCGAACAATCAGCATTCTACTATGTGGGAGATAGCCAACATACTCAAAATATCCAAATCAAGCGTTGAAAATCATTTGCACCATCTTGGTTATGTTAATTGCTTTGATGTTTGGGTTCCACATAAGTTAAGTGAAAAAAACCTTCTTGACAGTATTTCCACATGCAGTTCTCTACTTAAATGTAATGAAAACATTCTGCTTTTAAAACAAATTGTGACAGGCTGTGAAAAATGGATACTGTACCACAATGTGGAACAGAAGAGATTGTGGAGCGAGTGAAATGAACCACCACCAACCACACCAAAGGCCAGTCTTCATCCAAAGAAGGTGATGTTGTATATATGGTGGGATTGGAAGGGAGTCCTCTATTATGAGCTACTTCCGGAAAACCAAACAATTAATTCCAACAAGTACTGCTCCCAAATAGACCAACTGAAAGTGGCACTCAACGAAAAGCGTCCAAAATTAGTCAGCAGAAAATGCATAATCTTCCATCAAGATACCACAAGACCACATGTTTCTTTGATGACCAGGCAAAAACTGTTACAGCTTGTCTGGGAAATTCTGATTTATCTGCTGTACTCACCAGACATGGGATCTTCAGATTTCCATTTATTTTCATCTTTACAAGTTTCTCTTAATGGAAAAAAAATTTAATTCCCTAGAAGACTGTAAAATGCACCTGGAACAGTTCTTTGCTCAAAAAGATTAAAAAGTTTTGGGAAGATGGAATTATGAAGTTGCCTGAAAAAAGGCAGAAGGTAGTGGAACAAAAGGGTGAATACGTTGTTCAATAAAGTTCTTGGTGAAAATGAAAAATTTGTCTTTTATCTTTACTTAAAAACTGAAGGCACTTTTTGGTCAACCCAGTAACTCTCCAGGAACCAAACTACTAATTGAACAGCTACTCAATCAATTGACATAAATGGCAAAGAATGAATTTTCTGATCCACAAAGTTTTCATTTTTAGATGCATATGAAATAAAAGCTTTATTTTGCCATAAAAAATAAGTCAAGTGCCTTCTGGTGTTTCATATTGGTGGAATCATTCATGATGCAAAGAATGCAATAAGTCACAATATCATGAAACAGTTGGTTCTTGAGGCTTTGGTGTAATTTTCTGTTTGTACATCATTTTCCTCTACATGGTATTAGAGTGATCAGATAGGGATCACAGAATGTAGTATTTCCTAGGCTTTCAGTAAATGCTTTGTGAGAATGAATGGTTCTAGATGTATAATCATAAAAAAAGAGCCACCACACTTCAGTAATTAGATCAAAATCAGATACAAGAAACAAAGAGAAACTGATATGTAATATCAGTCTGTTACCATGTCATAGATGTCTTCAGGGTTTCAGTCCAAACAGTTGAACCCTTTAACAGAGCAGTGCTTTGTCTTTAAATTCATACTTTTCCCTTCATTTTTTCTTTATTAATAATATTCATTGAAGATCATACAATATGATGAAATAATATGGTTACTCAAGTTAATTATTTTTTTCCCTATATTTGTCTCAATATATGAGCTACTTGTTAAGAGGGAATACTTTCAGCAATTTTCTAGGACTTGTTCATTTTCTGTTTCAGCATTTATTTTTATTTTATTCAACACTTACACCATATTTATGAAAAGATGAAAAAGAAACTAAGACATTTACAAACGAATCATTTCATTTTGCAGGGAGCAAAAAATGTAAAGACACAAAATGGTGCTGCCTACACCACTTATAACCAAGCACAGTGGCTTCTGATTGATAGACAATCTAAAATACAAAGCAAACACATATTAGAAGCATTCTTGCAGGTTCAATTGCCTTGCTTGGGACAGAGTTTGTGTACTACTTGGACAATATGTTAAGGATTGACAGAGCACTTATTCTATCTACTAATCCGTAATGCTACTTAATTTTATCCTGGAGTAATGCAAGTAAAAATATTTCCTTTCTTCTCACGATTATAGTTGGTAGACCTATTTTTCTGTGCATTTTCAGGTAGCAGTCACTCAAATATAATGATCTAAACAAATTCCAAATATTGATTTCTTGGCAACGATTCTCCTACTGCCCCAGAAAAAAAATTGCATGAAAAAACATTATACATAATCTGTTCTCTCTGTGCTTTGTGTGTATGTGTGCGCTGCTCCAACATATTGGTCATTTTTTCTTTTTTCCCAGAGTAGCAGTGACACAAGCTGCTTGAATAGATGAACAGTTTTCAAATCAACTGTAATTCTTTAATTAGAAAAAGAAGTTAATACAACAATGCAAAGATAAATAAAATAAAATGGAAGAACTGGAGGGGCAAAGCATTTTTATCATTTTCTATAATGTAATAACACTGCTAACTGTATGAATGAAAGTTTAGTCAATCTTCCTTAAGCAAGCCAGAAAAATATCCTTAATGACATGTTAAGATGCATGATAGGACTGGAAATCCCACATAGTAAAAGTTTTATTCCTTAATTTTTCAATTATCCATTCAACTAACATTATTGAGTACCTATTTTGTACCAAGTGCTCTTGCAGGAACTAAAATATGTATTAGTAAATAAAGCTTAACAGCTAGTGGACAAAGATAGAAGTAGATAAATTCACAAATAAATACATTCTTTGTCAGATAATATTACACACTATGGAGAATAAAAGTAGGTAAGTGGAAGGAAGATATCAGGGGGAGATTCTGGGAGAGGGAACAGGAAGTTCCCATGTTCTGAGACGGAAAAGTGTCTCGCATGTTGGAGAAAAAACATGGAATATAATGTAGAGGTTAGAATTATACTGGGTAAAATTAGGGGGGTGCCTGTTGTTCAGGGTTTTTTAATTGTGGAAAAATATACATAAGATAAAATTTACAATTTTAACCATTTTTAAGTGTACCATTCAGTGGCATTAGGTTTATTCACATTGTTGTGGAATCATCATCACTATCAATTGCCAAAACTTTGTCATCATTCCAAACTAAAACTCTCTACCCAATAAATAATTATTAACCGTTGTTCTGCCCTTAGCCCTTGGTAACCTACTGTACTTTCTGTGTCTATGAATGACTATCCTAGGTACCTCATATAAGTGGAGTCATACAATAGTTGTCCTTTACTGACTGATTTATTTCACATGGCATGTCTTCCAATTTTGTCCCATATTTTAGCACGTGTCAGAATTTCATTCACTTTTGAGAATGAATAATATTCCATCATATATATATATATACCAAATTTCATTTATCAGTCAGTGGAAAATTAGGCTGTTTCCATTTTTTTGGCTATTGTAAATAATGCTGCTATGAACACTGGTGTACAAATATCTACTCAGGTCCCTGCTTATATCCAGAAGTGGAACTGTTGAATCATATGGGAATTCTATGTTCAATTATTTTAAGAACTGCTATATTGTTTTCCATAGAAGTTGCCTAATTTTATTTCCCCAACAACAGTGCAAAAGTGCTCCAATTTTTCCACAACCTTGCCAACACTTGATGTTTTGTGGGGGTTTTGTTCTTTCCCCATTGCTTGCTTTTTTTTTTTTAACATCTTTATTAGAGTATAAGTGATTTACAATGGTGTGTCAGTTTCTGCAATTTTGTGTTTTTTTGATAGTAGCCATCCTAATGGGTGTGAAGAGGTATTTGATTTTGATTTTGATTTGCATTCCCTAATGATTAGTGATGTAGAGCATCTTTTCATGTGTCTTTGGCTGTTTGTAAATTTCTTTGGAGAAATGTTTAATCAAATTCATTGATCATTTTTTAATCAGGTTGTTTGGGGTAGTTTTGTTGTCAAGTTTTAGGAGTTATTTATATATTTTGGATATAAATCCTGAATCAGATATATGTGAAAATATTTTCTTCCATTCTATAGGATGCCTTTTTACTCTGTTGATAATATTATGTGATGCACAAAAGTTTTTAATTTTGATGAAGTCCAATTTATCTATTTTTTTGTTTGGTTGTGCATTTGGTGTCATAGCCAAGAAATCATGCCAAGAAATTATGCCAAATCTAATGTCATGAAGCTCTTCCACTGTATTCTTACATGAGGTATAGTTTTAGCTCTTACATTTAGTTTTATTATCTACTTTGAGTTAATTTTCATATATGGTAAAAAAAATAAGCATCTGACTTGGGCATGAAATATAATCCTTTTAACATGCAGCTGAGTTTGGTTTGCTAGTACTTTGTTAATGATTTTTATATCAATATTCGTAGTGAATATTTGGTCTGTAGTTTTATTTTGCTTTGTTTTATCCTGTAGTGCCTTTGTCCAGTTTCAATATCAATATCAGGGTAATACTGGTTTCATAGAATGAGTTAGGAAGTGTTTCTTCCTCTTCAGTTTTTGGAAGAGTTACGGAAATATTGGTGAATAGTTCTTCTTTAACTGTTTGGTAGAACTCACCCATACCAATAAAGCCATCTGGTGCAGAGCTTTTCTTTCGGGAGAGGATTTTTATTGCTGACTCAATGTCCTTACTAATTATAGTTCTATTCGTATTTTTTCATTTCTTCAGTTTTGTGTTTTGTGATTCAGTTTTGTTTTTCTAGGAATTTGTCAATTTCATCTAGGTCGTCCAATTTGTTTGTGGACAGTTGTCCATTGTACTCTCATAATCCTCTTTATTTCTGTAGAGTTAATAGTAATGTCCTCAGTTTTATTTCTAATTTTAATAATTTGTATCTTCTTTCTTTTTTTCTTATCCAATCTAGCTAAAATTTATCAGTTTTATTGATCTTTTTGAAGAACCAACTTGTGGTTTTGTTGACTTTCTCTAATATTTTTCTATTCTCAATCTCTAATCTTTATCATTCCTTTTCTTCTGCTTGCTTTGAGTTCAGTTTATTGTTTTTATACTTAGGGTGTTTTTTAAGGCTATTGTATGGACTTTGGTTTTTACTCTGAATGAAATTGGAAGCTGTTAAAAAGTTTTAAAACTGGAATAACATAATCTGACTTTTGCTTTGTGCTGGAAATAGATCAGAGTGATATAATTGCAAAACCATAAGGCCAGTTAGGATCCAATCTAGGAGGCAAAGTAATGATTATGTTGTTTGTAGTTCTGGTATTCTGGAAAAAAGTTGAAAATTGTGGAGCAAGGTTTTTTAATATATCTGACATGGGATGTGAGAGGAAATGAGGTGTCAAGGATCATGGCTTCAAATTTTTTGGCCTTAGCAACTCAAAGAAGAGGGTTGCTGTGCTGAGATGAGAAAGAAGTGCATTGGGAGTTTTGGAGAAGATCAGCAATTAAATTTTGGACATATGAAGTTGTAACCTATACTAGACATCCATATGGAGGTATCAGGTAGATACTTGGATATATAAGTCTGAGATTCAGAAGTAGAGATATATATTTGGAAACTATCAAACCAATATTTACAGCAATGCATTTGGATGAAATTATCTAGAAGTTAGGGTGTATTGGGAAGAAAAGATATCAAAAGATTAATTCCAAGGGTACTCTAAAATTTAGTCAGGAAGATCAAAGGAAATCAGCAAAAGGACTGAGAAGCAGCTGCCAAACTGCCAGTGAGATGAAAAAAGAATAAAGGGATAGTGATCTCTTGGAGACAATGTCAGAGGGAAAAAATAGTATTTCAGGAATGGGAGAATGATCAACTACACAAAATACAATCAACTACATAAAATCTATATCTATGTTTATATCTATCTAGATATCTTTTAGAAACTGGGTGGAGCTAAATGTGAAGTCAAAAAAGGGTTTTACTTAAAATGAGAAATTCAGCAGGATTTCTGCCTGATGGAAATGATCACAGAGAGGGGGAGAGGGCTTGCCTGGTGGCGCAGTCGTTGAGAGTCCGCCTGCCGATGCAGGGGACACGGGTTCGTGCTCCGGTCCGGGAAGATCCCACGTGCTGCAGAGCGGCTGGGCCCGTGAGCCATGGCCGCTGAGCCTGTGCGTCCGGAGCCTGTGCTCCACAACGGGAGGGGCCACAACAGTGAGAGGCCCGCATACCGCAAAAAAAAAAAAAAATAGAGAGGGGGAGAATTAACAACAAAGATGGAGCAATGACTGAGTGATAACAGTGGCTGGGATCTAGGGGTCAAGTAAAGAGCTGGCTTTTACTAGGAGGACAAAGAGTTCACTCATAGTAACAGAGTCAATGAGTTCTGCAGCTGGTAGGTGTGTAACAGTGGTTGTGAGAACATGTAGAAATTATCTTCTGGGTTTTTTATCTCAGCAAAATAAAACACTGGGAAGTTGATTGAGCCTGGAGATGGGATAGAAATTCCTAGAGATTTGAGGAGACTGTAGAGATGTGATGTCGTCCTTTGGAATGGTAAGGCAGTGTGGAGACTACGCAAATGTAGTAGTATGTTAGATAGAGCTAGGGATTCCCCCAAATTGACAGTTAAAACACTAAGGCCAGTCAGTAAGGTAGATAATTTTGGTGACTGTATTATACAGCGTGGGTACAGACCTGAAGTAGGAGAGTTAGAATAAGCAAGTGAGTATAATAAAGTAAGAGAAAGGAAATGTGATTATTATAATAATGCTTAAAGGGATTCAAGATAAATAAGAAAGAAAGCATGTTTATATTAGTTTCCCTTTGCTGCTGTATCAAATAGCATCACAAGGTTATTATCTTACAGTTCTGGAGGTCAAAAGTCAGACTCAGGCCTCACTGGGCTCTAATCAAGTGTCAGAAAGGCTGAGGTCCTCTCTAGGAGGCTCATAGAAAACATTTCTTTGTGACTTTTAGTTTTTAGAGATTGCTCACATTCCTTAGCTACTGAACCCTTTCTTCCATTTTCAAGTCCAGTGATAACCAGTCTGTCTCATAACTTACACTTTCTTCTGCTTCTCTCTTCCACTTTTAAGAACCCTTCTGTTTCTGTTCAGCCCACTCAGATAATCGAGAATAATCTCACCATTATAAGGTCTATAACGTAATTACATCTTCAAAGTTCCTTTTGCCATGTAAGATAGCATATTGACAGGTTTCAGGGATTAGGACATGAGCTTTATTCTGCCTTTCACAATAATGAGGGAAAAATAAGTGAAAGATAAGAAGAAGGAATGGATTTTAGTTCCCAATGAGTTTTGAAGACTGTTAGAATATGTTCATTAAAAAGAATGATCTGATGTGGCCGAGTCTACCATTGCTCTTCAATATATTTTTTCTGTTATTCTTCCTGGGTACACAACTGGATACACTTTCAAGCCTCCTTTGCAGTTAGATGTGGTCATATGACTGAACTCTGGCCAATGGAATGTGAGTAAAATTGATATACATCACTTTCAATCCTGGCCCACAAAATCACCTCATATGTGGTCTTCCATTTTTCCCTGTAATGCCTGAAAAAAAAAGAAAAACTATTTATATTCAAATTAATTAAAATTAAATAAAATTAAAATTTCAGTTCCTCAGTCACACTAGCCATACTTCAAGTCTTTAATAGGTAAATGTCACGTTTGGCTACCGTATTGATCAGTGCAAATATAAAACAGCTGCATCATTGCAAAAAGTTCTATTGTGTAGTGTTGACTAAAGGAAGGAATAAGCTTGGTTCTGTAGGTGATTGAGTATAGAAGAACTCTATTCCCACTACTTATTACATTGGACTGTACCAGGATGAAGAAATAAAATTTTCTTTTGTTAAGTCAGAGATTTTACATTCTTTATAATGGCAGTTAACACTCTTTAACTAGTACAGCTGGAAAGAACAACTGATATGGTGGACATTATGAGACGCCACATGGAATTCCCTTTTGGGAATAACACACTTGCTAGCCCAGCTATTGGGGATATTGCATCCAAAGACTGAGGAGGTATATAGGCCTCAGTCTCTTGCTTCAACTTGAGGCAGCTCTGACTAGTTATCCAATGTTCAGCACTGCCTGAAGTGTCATTTGAGACTTCCCTAGAGACTCCATGACAGCTTGATTTCTTCTGCTACTCATTCCTATTTATTTTCCTTCCCTTCTACAGGTGTTTCTGTTTTGTTTTTTTTTTTTTTTTTTTGCTTTGCTTTGTTTTGTTTTATCATTTTCAAGGGCACTTGCTAATGTACATCCTCCTGCATGTTAAGAACCGTCTCAGACTTTGATTCCTGGGAACACAACCTACAACAATTGGTACTGGAATTGGCCCAAGGAAGCAGATGCTAGGATAGGATATAAGAATTGCATCACCTGCCATCTCAGTGTTAATAAGGACCCCATCACTCGTGGTAGATAATGCACAGAGAAACTTTGTTACCAGTTGATGGTTCAATTGTTAAAGCTTTCAACAGTGGTGAACTGAGACGGTATATTGTTGGAAGGGAGTGCATTAGCAGTTGCCAGGTATCAGACATTTGAGGGAAATGGCAGAAAGGGTAAATGTAAAGATGATAGTATTGGATGGCTATGGTTGAGTTTACTTGATGTTTTGAAGAAAAGATAAGGAAAAGCTGATGGCACCACAACTAAAAGCTAGAACTGAAATCCAGAGGGCCTCCTTAGTAGCATGCAAAAAATCTCTCATCTCCTGCAGTAGGAGAGCAGACAAAGCTGAGAATCAAGCCCAATATTTAATTATAAGAACATCAAAGCTCCCAGGAAGGTTAAACTCTCAAGCAAGGCAGGCCAGGGCCCAGATTAAGAAAGAGTAACCTTTATATATGGGGTAGAAACATCTTGAGGATCCAAACCCTACCCCCCAAAAATGAATCTCAAATTCCCAGATCTCTTAAACTCCCTGAGTCTGCAGAAATGGCCCACTTCTCCCTATTAGGTCTAGCACTCTCCTTTCCTTGAAGGAAAAGTAGATCCTTTCTCCCTGAAGACAGCATTTCTTTTCTCAGAATCTGCCCCAAAAGGTCCACCCTGGCCATGGGCCAATAATTAAGGTCAAATCTCAACATAATCTGGCCAAAGGCATATTGGACCTGATTAGAGAAGAAAGAGACTATACCCCCAAAGGAACTCCAGGATTTGTCTCACTTGTGTTAGCAGTAGCCAAAGAAGAATATATGAGACACTTATTCCATTTGTGTGCCATGTAGCATAATCCAATCACAGAAATAATCTGTCAGATTTATAGTCCAAAGGATTAGGCAGGGCATTTACATTAGGGGTGGGAAATCTCGAGGAACATAGTAGAGTTCTACCTACTCCAAGGACATTACAATTAAAAAAGAAATGCTGCAAGCACTGAGTCATTGAACTTTAGTCTCACTATAGTATAGGTTAGGTGCAGCAAGAATTATTATCATCATCTCATAGGTAAATAAGAAGAAGTTCAAAATATGAAAGCAACTTGACCTTGTTCTAGTAATTATGGTGGGTGTGGAGAAAGGGTTTAAATAGAAAGATTTTGACTTCAAGTCCAACATTTTCTTTGCAACACTTCATAAACTACATTTGGACTTATATGTCTATATCATTAATGTATTGCATGTTACCTGATTATAAAATGATAATGCTAAAGTATAACATTAGTGTAAGAATTTAGAATTTTTTAAATGATTTTATGTAAAATTCTCTCTTTGATGTAATATGAAGAGCAGAGACCAATTTATTTATTCCTCACATATATTCATCATCTTGGGCTGTTATAAAAAATACCATAGATTGGGTGGAATAAACAATAGAAATGAAATGTATTTACTCACAGTTCTGGAGGCTGGAATTTGGAGATCAGAGTGCCAGTGTGATTGGGCTCTTATGAGAGCTCACTTCTTGGTTTCCAGATGGCCAACTTCTAGTTGTGTCCTAACATGGCAGAGAGAGGGAGAGAGGTCTTTTCCTCTTCCTATAAGGCCACAGGTTTTATCAAATTAGAATCCCACTCTTATAGCCTCATTTACTATAGTTGCCTTCTAAAAGCCCTATCTCCAAATATAGTCGCATTGGGAGTTAGGACTTCAACATATGAATTGTGACAGGGACACAATTCAGTCCATTACACCACAATATCAAGCTTGGAACATACACATGACAGTTAGTGAACAAATATTCATTCGTTTTAATTTTAATTCATTCAATTGATATGTGGTCAAGCCATACCCACAGAGAATCAGATAATTTTATATATATATATATATATATATATATATATTTCAACTCACTTAATTCTGATAATTAATGGAAAAGAATTAGAGATTGAAAACCACTAAAACTTTAAACTCTATATAGTTATAGATAAAACTTTTTGAATTAAAAAAATAGATGATTACCAACTCTCATTTTGGCTGGAAGGCTTAGGCTTGACAAAGAACTTAAAATTTTCAATGGTTTCAACAGTTTCATATAAAATATCTTCAGTTAAAAACACTGGTTAGATAGAAATATCATGATCAAGGTAGCCATATACATAATTTGTTTGGCATATGTTCAGTAGCTTAAAATTCCTATATTCTAAGTTATAGTATTTTTGACACGACCTATGGTGCTTAATATATGTTGAAACTGGAGTCTGGGGGGGAGGGTAATTATCAAAGTTCTTCTTCAAATAACATTACAAAGTCATGACATAATTTGATATTACAATGGAAATCACACTATATACACTTCATCCATTAAGCAACTAATATTTTTGCCTACAAAATACTCTATCAAATGCCAAAATGACACTATCATGGCAAAGCCAGAATGGAGGAATTCTAAACTCATTAACTTATGACAAGATGGCATTTGTTTTCACTTTGCCAAATCAAAAAGAAGCAAATAAACTTGAAATGTTACTATTGGGAGAGACTGACCATTACTTTGACCTACTTTTGTAATTCAGATACTCTTATGCAAATACTCCTGTGGAACTGTGGAAAAGATGTTGAGCACATTGTAAAAATAAGGGAAAAAATCTCAAGAAAATTAACATTTTTTAGCTATTAGATACAGTCATTAGCAATATTCAGAAATATTCTGACAGCTTTCACTACAATTTTTTTTCCTTTTGTTTTAAAAAAATCTACTCTAAAGAAACACATTCAGCTAGGTTATAATTAACGTGGCTGTCAAAAGATATATATCATCCACTGCTTACCATCCTAAGGTAGCAGTACTATTGTTCTCTGTCTAATCAGGTCAAAGCAGTGACAACTTTAATTAGAGTTATTGTCAAGACACTGCCTAAATTCTCTAACAGCAAACTATGTTATATGTTTGCTCCTGCATCTTTTATTTTAACCTTGTTGAGAGAGGGGAATTTTTTTTTTTTGTAAATTGGCAAGTCCCTTATTATATGTGTCCTAACAACACACTTTCTTGTATTTCACAACCAATGACCTAGCAGCTGACCTACCAGTTCTACCAGAATGTTAAAAGTCTAATGAGCTTATTTTAATAATATATCAAACAATTTGACTTCATAGCATAAAATTCATGAGAAATGAAACAAAATATATGTGGAAGAAACTCTTCCTATATAAATTACTATATTCTAGGGAAAATGCATTTTATAAAAATGCTAAATAATTGATTATAAAAATGATTTGAGCTTATTACTGAAAGTTTCAAGTTTGCAGGAACATTTATCATTTAAACTGGCTGTGAACATAAACTCTGTCTGATTTCTCTCTTTTTTTTAAAGTATGGTACATGACTTTCAACAAGAAAGATATTTTATGCACAATATATGTTCTTTTAATTGAGAAAATTATAGCTAATTCTGTATTATTTTTAGATAGATTGACCTCTCAAGTTTTTATCCATTCATTATCCCTGTACAATTTTTGGTTAGGAGAAAGATTCAGAGTAAAATAAGAAGCTTATCTTAATACAGATAAATCCAGTTCATGAAAATAAATATAAATTATTTTGTCCTTTGTAGCATATGTATTGTTTAAAAACTGAAGAACATTTTGATTTTTTTTCTTTGGCTGCTAATTTATTCATTTTAGTTATGTTAATTTTCCAGGAAATTATGCTCACCTCTTTAAGGAAACATTTCTGGTTACATACTGACTTTCAGGTCATGGCATATGCAGCTTAAGATAATAAGACTAGCAATTACTTTTCTATTTTGACACACTATTCCAAGAACATTGTGCTGCATTTAATGAAGTAGGCCATTGCTGCCTTTAGGATGTATTCAGGCAGTCCTTGACTTAGGTGGCTTAGCTGTCCATTACACATAAATAATCAACCAAGAATGACTAGTGGATGCTGGAAAATCTGCTTCCCTCTCCCAATAGACCCCTTTTCATTATTTCTTCTTACTCTTTCCAGAAGACAATGCCTGGAGTGATCTGTCTCCTCTCTTCCAATGTGCACTCTCTCCTGGAATTTCTAGTCTCACCTCTTCACTGGATTTGTAGGAAACATTCATGATCATGCGCCTGGCCTGGCTGTTGGAGGCAAGAAAAAGTAATAAAAAGAGATAAGCTGTATCCCCATTAACTTTCCACTGCCGTCCCTCGACACCACCTGAGACACCATGCCTCCGAAGAACACCATTCTAGCTCCTCAATACATCCGGTGAATACTTAACTTCATAGGCACTTGACAAATCTTTATTAAGCCATATCTTTTTACTCCAGAATTATACATCCCACTCCACATCTTAAGAAAAATAGACCTAGGGTAACCTAAAATGTAAAAGAAAGAGAGGGAGAAGGAAGTGGAGACAGGGAAAAAGAAAAAAAAGAGAGATTATTCTATTTCTAATTTGACATCTAGTCTGTCAATGAGAGACACTTCAAATGAAGACCAAAAAAGTGAAATTAGTCACTTCTTGAGGTCTTTAATAAGAAGAAAATAACAAAAGCTGTCATCTGACCTGGCAAATTAGGTAGGATTTGAAGAAAGAGATCATCATCCTTGCTGTTCCTCTTTACCAGTTTAAAGCTCCTAAATGTCAGGAGGTCTGTTCCTCATTGTTCAGCATTTCCATTCAAGTCTTTCATTGTTCTAGACCTGCCTCCTATAGCCTCTGCCTCAGGCTATCAGATGACAGGCACGAAGAATTTCTATTCTCCTTGACCATGAGTGAGTGAGTGGAGAGCGGGGAGAAATAGGAGAGACCTCAATTCATTGAAGGTGCCTAAATTGCTTTCCTTGTGCTGAGGTTCTATAGTGCTGTAGGAACAGTGCTGTACTTCTGGCATTTAGCCTCCTAAATGGATAAAAGAACCTAACCAAGACAGATAAACTATTCCTCCAGGCAAAATGTATTTTGAATTTCAAATACCTGAGTTATCTATAAACTGCTGGAAAATTTTATGGTTATAAATTGGTTGTTGTTTTGGAAACTTCCAAAGGAAGTTTACTGAGTGACTCTGAAACTCAAGCTTGCTCATCTTTGAGAAAGCTTTGCCTGATAGTGGAGTCCTGTGAAGAGAAACAGGAGCAACACAGACTTCAGCTTAAAATTATGGTTCTATTTTGCCTCTCTTCTCAACCTGCAAAGCCTTCACCCCTCCTTTTTATGATACTCCTTTTTTTTAAAAGTATAATTCCTAGTCATTGGTATATGTATTAGGGGGGCAGGTAATTTGTTAAAAAGCAGTGTGAGTAATCTGGACTTTACAAGCTTAAGTCATTTGAGCAAGTAGCATTCACTTCAGCCAGGGCAGCAAAAGGATTCTGCTGTTAAAAATTTTGAAAGGAGTGAAGTAAGTCAGAAAGAGAAAACTGAATATCATATATTAATGCATATATGTGGAACCTAGAAACATAGTACAGACGAACTTGTTTGCAAGGCAGAAATAGAGACACAGATGTAGAGAACAGGTGTATGGACACCAAGGGAGGGAAGCGGGGGTGGAGTTGGTGGTGGGATGAACTGGGAGATTGGGATTGACATGTATACACTAATATGTATAAAATAGATAACTAATAAGAACCTGATATTAAAAAAAAGTTAAATTAAATTAAAAAATGTTTTGAAAAGCAGTAGCTTGAAGTATTATATCTCATAATGTAATATACATTTAAATAGAGATCCCAAGGATCAAAGCCATAAAGCCGGAAAAATGAAGCTTTGAGTCAGGTAACCAGTTAGGAGGTATTTAGAGGAGACCTGCAGAAAAAACTTCTATAGGTGAGGGAAAAAAATTAATATTGAATGCATTTGCAAAAGTCATCAGGGCTCTGTACATAGGAGGATTGTTCCTTTATTTTATCAATAAGTATTTACTGAGCTCCAGTATGTCCCTAGTGAACACATACGGGGAATGCAATGATGAATAAGATAGAGCTCCAAGGCTGAAATTATTTAAAATCTACAGAGGAAGAATACAGTCTGATAGTACGAGAGGTTTAAGCAGAGTGAAGAACAGGAAGACAGGAAACTGATGAATTTCAGTTTGTGGGAGTTTGGGTGGGATGGAAGAGTAAAAGGGTGGGTTCTAGAACTTTCCACAAAGGAGAAGTCTAAGCAGGTTGTTTTTCTGTCCCAGTCAATTTACAGCAAACCATAAGAAGTGGGCCACTTCACCTACAACTGTTTCTATTTAGACTTTCATGGTAATATGTCTCTTTAATAATTACTGGCAAACTTATATTTTAAAACCTGTGTCATCAGGAAGCTGTCATGTGAATCATAAGGCACATTCAAGGAAGAGAAGAGATATCCCATTTGAACATGATAGGCTGAAGTCCTTCGATGGCACTAGCCTGCAAGAACGATGAAACAGTTCTAGCTGGGAGGGCCTGCTGACTTGTGCTCTTCCCAGAGAGGTTGGTGGCAGCAGTTCCTAGCCGTGGAAACACTGAAAAGGGCTAAAATGGTTTATTTCTCCAATATGCCTATTACAAACAGCATTCCTTCCCCTGGCAAGGCAAGTTAAACAGAGTGGTTTGGTTCTCAGCAGGACAACGCACGGATACCATAAGCTTTCTCTGGCACATTTTTATTAACATCAAAAGCCTCCAGCAGCTTCTGGAACTCATCTTCCCAGAGTAATTTATGAGTTCTTTCACTTGCTTTTTCATCCTTCCCTAGGAGCTCTCAAGCATTCAAGTTGTTACCCACAGCTTACCCACCACTCTCTATTTTAACAAAGAGATGAGAGAAAATAAGACATGAGGAGTATTTTTGACTCTTACTCCTTTGCATTAAATAAGCGCCAGGGCTCGCTTTTGCCTAACTCCTTTGTTACAGGAATTTGGCTCCATCACTGTTCCTGTTTCTGTGGCTGAATCTTTGTCCTCCTGTATCCTCAACATGGTTTTCTGCCCACACAAAGGGGTTCACATTTGCTTTATGATACCACTCATTTGAAACCTTGAACAGAGCCCCAATGTTTATTCACTTAACAATTGTTTATTAAACACTTCAACCCAGGCACTGTGCTTGGTGCTTGGGCTATAACCATGAACAAGACAGGGTTCCTGCCTTCAAGGGGCTTGCAATCCCATCTAGAGGGAGGCATAAAACAATTAATTATAAGATTATTTGAAAAGGGCAATGAGAGATGATAGAGATGATAAGCTTTGAGGGGTTCATTCCATGTGTTTTTCACCTTTGCTCTATGAAGCTATATACCCTAATAAAGAACTAGCGTACAAGCCCCTTGCCTCTGCCCCTACTTTATGGGGAATGAAATTCAAAAACTGGCCCTCAGAATGGGATATTGGGATAGATTTCTCCCTGTTCGTATAGATATTAGGACACCATCATTAGTGGGGCAGTGATAACATTTGGCATACGGTGACATCACAATTATTAAAGCTTTCATTTATGGTAGATTGGAATGAAATTAAGGAAAAAAGTTAGGCATCAGGATATACGCCTGCTGTGTCACTTGAAAGGCATGGGCCAGGGGTCATTTTAAGGAGCTTGAAGTGGACTGGCTTATTTTAACTGTAATGGAAGCCTTGTAAGAGGAAAATTGTAAGCTAAGCGCATCTTACTGCCTATGCAGGCAAAATATGAAATGCTACTTTTGCAGATTTTGAAAATTTTAGGAAGAATATGATCACTTGCAGCTGCTGACTATAACTATAAAGTTAGACCAGGATCTTACTCTAAGTTCTCAGACCTGTAAAGGGGGCTGTTCTTGGGACACCAAGTGACCATGAGATTGAAAGAGCCCATCATGATCTGGGAATCATGAAATCCACAAAACCTTATGGTTAAGCGGGCACAGTGGAGAACTATAGGACTAAAATAAAGTTATGTATTTGGGATTAGGTTGGACCAGATCTAGAAGGGAAAAGTATATTATACAAACAGTAAGACAGATAACTTGTCAACCATTTCTATTACACTCTTCTTCAACTCATACCTATAGCTAGTGGAGGTAAGGGTTCCTTTCAGCCAAATGGCAGAAGAAATGTAGTTCATAGACTACATTGGGCTGAAGTTTGGTCCTTGTCAAAAATGGACAACTGATGCATCACAGCCCCATTTGTGGTGGCCTTATAGTACTTTGGTGATGGAGATGCAGTGGTCAGTGATTCAGTTTTGTACTATTGTCTAATTTGTATAGGAGGAGACGTGACCTGAGATAGCCATCCTCTTGCTGGCACAATTGACCCATGAAAGAGTTTATGCATTGATGTTTATGCAATAAACTCAAGAGCAAGGGCTCATTTTTTCTCCTGAAAGTTACACTTTTCCAGCAACAGAGATTGACACAAAACCCTCTAATTATCTTTTTTTCTTGAGAAAAATAGCCAGCTACTTGGTGACAGGTGGATTATATCAAACACTTTATACTCTGGAGGAGAAAGAGATTTGTCTTTCCTGGAATTAACAATTATTCCATCTATATGTTCATCTCTCTTACCCACAGTGCCCATGCCAAGAAAACGTCTAGGGTCTCAGAAGTCTTTACCACTAATTGAAAGGAGACCTTACACCAACAAGTTGTAGTTGAATGGAATAACAATTATATTACTTATGTATAATCACTGAGTCTTAATGTCTTGGTAGCTTATTTGCCTCTGCCTATATGATCTTACCTTGTGTTATAGCTCTGAATTGGACAATCACTCCACTTAGCTCTTGGCCTATACAATGCTAATATCCAGTATGATTCCATCTCTTTGGCTTATACTTATGCTTGTGAATATTTTTGACATTCTAATATTACTTCATAAGAACTGACTCTTGGGTTTATTTTAGCCCTGTGATCTTTTACTCTATATTACTACAAGCTAATAGTTTAGATATTTCAAATAATGTTATAAATATATTAAATATTCTGTTTCCAGTTTGAAAACAAAATATAGTTTCCTCATCTGTAAAATGGGGATAGTGTTTATTGCTGTAGAGATTAAATGAGATAATACATATTATTTCTCAGAAGCATGCCTGGCATAGAGGAAGTGCTTGTAAATATTTGTATTATTATTCATATGTGTATCATTCATAAGGAACTCAAAATATGAATACTTGTATATGTACCAGAAAAAATAAATGAATAACAATGAACTTCAACTTTGATTTATTCACTGAGATTGAGTTACAGTAACCACTAGATAGCTTATAGATGTAGATAGATGATGGATAAATAGGTAGATGTTGGATAGATAGATAGGCAGTTCAATAGAAAGCATGTCTAGCTTTCTATTGAACTGTTATGAACTTTAGATTTAGAACTTCTTAACTGCTGCTAATTTTTTTTATCGGGTACCTCATGGAAATGAATCACAATTCAGCTGAAGATGTGGTAAGATGTCAGCCTCAGTATGATTCCTAATCAGATGAAATAACTTCTAGTTTTCCTGCCAAGAGGAGCCCTTACCTTTTTAAGAACATCATTTAATCATCAGGTACAGGTTATACATCACTTTTCTTCCATGCAAGTAGTAGACTTCCAAGTTGAAAAAGGAACTGCTGTATACATGTTTTATGGCTTAACATTATCATATACCAAAGGACACATTTTGCTCTAAACTCTTTCTAATTGATAGATGCATGCAGAAAGGTATTAAATCTTTTAATATCCTAGAGTATTCTTTAATTTCTCATGCTTTCAAAACTTTACATATATTATTCCCTCTTCCTGTAATATTTTGAACTGTTTTTTCAAGACTCAGCTCAAATGTCACTTCCCTGTGAATATAAGTCCAAATTAAAAAGTAAAATTTAAAATCTTGCACAATTTAACTCCAAATTAACTCCAATTTCTGACCTCTCTACCCCTCAACCCCTCATACCATCATATCTTTACCCAAATATCACCTCAAAGAGTCCTTCCCCAGACACCATTAGCATTAGTTTCCTGTAGCTGCTATAACAAATTAGCCCAAACTAGGTGTATTAAAACAATAAAAATTTATTCCCTCATAGAACTGGAGGCCCAAAAATTCCAGAGTAAGTTTCAATGGACCAAAATCAAAGTTTTTGCAGGGTCACATTCCTGCTGGAAGCTCTGGGGGGGGATCTCTTCCTTGCTTCTTCCACCTTCTGGTGACTGGCAGCATTCCTTGGCTTGTTGTCACAAATGTCCAGTCTTCGAAGCCACCATCTTCAATATTTTCTCTGCCCCATCTTCACATTGCCTTCTGCTTTTTGTGTGTTCAGTTTCCTGCAGCCTAGCTTTTTTTTTTTTTTTTTTTTTTTTGGCAACACTGCACGGCATGTGGGATCTTAGTTCCCCAACCAGGGATCAAACCTGCTCCCTCTGCACTGGAAGCATGAAGTCTTAACCACTGGACCACCAGGGAAGTCCCTTGCTGCCTTGCGTTTATTAGAATATTTGTAAATACTTTTAGGGCCCATCCAGATAATCCAGAATAATCTTCCCATCTCAGGTTCCTTGATCACATCTGCAAAGTCTTTGTCATGTAGAATAACATGTACAAATTCTATCAGTTAGGACTTAAAATCTATGTGGATGATTACTCAGCCTACTATACCATTAGAAGAAAAAAATTATGACTTGGATTACCACCAGTGCTTGCTGACACTCCATATGCCCCTTCTTTGCTTTATTCTCCTCCAAAGAAATTATAGCTAACCAATATGCCTTATATTTTACTTATTAATCTTGTTTATTTTTTCTTTTTACTCCATTATAATGTCAACTCCATGAAATTAGGAATTTGTGTCCATTTTTAAACTATCATAGAATAATACTTGTCACTTAATAGTTTCTCAAACATTTGTTGAAGAATGAAGGACACAAAGAAGGAATAAATAAATGAATAATTATTTTATGAAGTTTACACCTTTTTTTTAGCTATAGAACATTAGATTAGGCCCTATAAGTGAATACTACAATAGTAAATTTTCTAGCCCTAAAATTGTTGCAAAGTGTCTTGTACAACTCGGGAGTATTCTCAAGGGATTTGTATGCCTAATAATGGTTAGATAAGATATATATACCTTCCAAATCTAACTAAAATTATTTGAATCGGTTGCACAATGTTAAGGCATTTAATATTCTTAAGATCACAAAAGGTTTCTTCTTTCCTTTTCATCTAGGTGTTATCACTCTGGAGAGTGATATTCTGTGGCTCCTGATTCACTAACTCCCCTTATAAAATCAGTTATTTTTCTGTTTTTAGTAAAGCATGTTAGATGTCTGCACTGGGTTTGATGGGAAGGAAAAGCCAGGATGACCCAGTGCCAGATGTTAGAGCCCAGGCAGTGTGAGGAATGCAATCATTTAGGAGAAATGCCTGGCATTACATGTCAGAGTTGAACAAGTGGACCACTGAGCACAAGATACCAGAGCTTGAGGGTGGTGAGTAAAGCGTTTATGTAGGGTGAGGGTGCCTAAGTGAGGGAGACAAAGCTTGAGTTAAGTGAAAAGGGCATTTAGGTGGGAAGGAAGCCAGTATGGAAGTCAGAGTCCAAGTAGAATAAAGAGAGCTTCTTTGAAGTGGAGTTGCCTGACACAGATTGTTAGAACACAGACAAGTGAGGAGGGTGTCAACACTTGGAGCTTGGTGTGGATCGTCAAAGCACGAAGATAAAGAGGGTTTTCAAGCAACAGAGGGGCAGTACACATATATTAGGCATACCTATATTAATGTTGCTATAGATCAGTTATTGGGGTTCATGTCCAAATTACACCGAAATATACACATTTAATTTCAAGTTCACTACAGAATTTTATAATGCATCTGTAACATAGAATAATAATAATGCAGAATAATATTTTCCTCTCCATTTGATCATGAAACATGAATGGTTGAGTTTTAGGCTAGTTTTAATTATTCAGTGTTTCTAAAATGTGTCCAAGTCATCAGTCAGCTATTTGGTAATAGGACACAAAGTTCATAGTCCTGGGAATTGATGTAACCATGAAACTCTGGGCAATAGAAATAAGTTAATAAAGAAAATGAGAATTAAAGGAAAAAAGAAAAGCTCATATGATATCTATGGCATCCATGAAGGTGAATGATTCAGATACTCAGATATTCCATCAAAAAGTAAATTGATATTCAGCTGCAAAAAGTGCAAATAGCTCACTCAAAATGGGGCACTTTCAGGGTCTGCTTCAGCTTGCAAGCCAAAGACATGTTTGTCACCCATAGGTCTAAATCAATAACCAAGCTGGGAATGTAATGGGCTTCATAAGGGAGGAAAGAGGCTATATATCAAAATAGCTGCCAACATTAACTAATATTAATATAATTTAGTAAATTATATTAAATGAAAATAAAAACTTCAGTTAAAAAGCACAGTTTTTCAGAATGCATAAAAAATATGATACAACTATATTCTGTCTATAAGAGGCACACTTTAGATTCAAAGACACAAATTGTTAAAAATTAAAGTAATAGAAAAGAATATACCATGCAAGCAGCTACCTGAGAGAACAGAAGTAACTATGCTAAAATCAGACAAAATGGACTTTAAGACAAAATTGGTTACTAGAGACAAAAAAATACATTTTATAATAAGAGCTTCAGTTCTTCAGGAGGATATATACCAACTATAAATATATGCACCAAACAAAAGAGTACCAAAATACATAAGCTAAAGCTGACAGAATTGAAGGTAGAAACAAGCAATTTAACAATTGTAATTGTAGATTAACAATTGTAGTTGATGACTGCAACACCCCACTTTCAATAACAGATGGAATAGGCAGAAGATAAACTAGGATGTAGAAAACTTGAACATTATAAACAAAGGAGAACTAATGGACATTTACAGAACACTCTACCCAACAATAGCAGATATATATTCTTCTCAAGAACACAAGGAATATTCTCAAAAATAAACCATGTGTGGATTTATACAACAAGAGTCAATACATTTAAAATAATTTAACTCATACAAAAAATGTTCTCTGACTGCAATGAATTTAAATTTGATATCAAAAACAGATGAAAATTTGTGAAATTCACAAATATATGGAAATTAAACAAAATATTTCTAAATAATCAATAGATCAAAGAACAAATCATAAGGGGAATTAGAAAATAAAACAAAAACACAACATACCAAGACTTATGAGATGCAAAAGCAGGGCTCATAGGGCAATTCAAACCTGTAAATGTCTATATTCAAAAATAAAGAAGATATCAAGTCAATAAAAAACCTTCCACCTTTTGTCAGGAATGCCATGTTAGTTTAATATCCAAAAATCTACCACTTTAATATACCATATTAAAATATAAAGGACAAAACCACATCTTGATGTATAAAAAGTGTTTGACAGTATTCAACAGTCTTCATGATTCAAAACACTCAACAATGTAAGATAGAAAGGAACTTCTTCAACTTGACAAAGGGCATCTATAAAAACAGAAAAAACAAACATACACACAGCTAACATCAACAGTCTTTCACTGATATTTTCCTTAAGATTAGGGAAAGATATTTCTATCTAACATTTTACTGGAAGTAATAAATAAAAGGCATTCACATTGGAATTTAAGAAGTAAAGCTATTTCTATTTGAACATAGCAAGATCTTGTATATAGAAACATTAAGGAGTCCATCAAAAAACTCTTATAACTAATAAAATAGTTTACACATGTGGCAAGATACTATATACAAAAATCAATTATATTTATAAACACTAGCAATGAACAATCCAAAGTGAATTTTTAAAAAAATTCCATTTACAATAACATCCAAAAGAAAAGTACAAGACTTGTGCACTAAACACTACAAAAAATTATCAAAAGAAATTAGACTATCTAAATAGATGAAATCACATCCTGTAGTCATGAACTAGAAGATTTAACCCCTATCAAAATTCCAGTTTTTTTCAGAAACTGAAAAGTTGATATTAAAATTCATATAGAAATAAAAGGGACTCAGAATAACCAAAACAATTTTGAAAGAAAAAGTTTAAAAAAAGAAAACAAAGTTACAAGACTCACATTTCCTGAGTTCAAAACTTACTATAGAGCTAAAGTAATGAAGAAGTTTGGTAGTGGATAAGGATAAGCATAACATAATTGTAAATCATACATGTGTTTATCTAGTACCTAGACATACAGTGTCTAGTATCCAAAATATATTACAAACTCTTACAACTCAACAATAAAAAGACAAATGACCCAATTAAAAAAATGGGAAAATGATCTAAATAGATGTTTCCCCAAACAAGTTATACAAATGGCCAATAGATACATGAAAAGATGCTTAGCATTATTAGTCATTACTGGAATGCAAGTCAAAATCATAATGTAATACTTTACAAGCACTAGGATGGCTAAAATAAAAAAGACATAAAATAAGATGTGTTTGTAAGGAAGTGAAAAACTTGGACACCCTCATACATTGCCTGTTACTTTGGAAAATAACCTGGCAGTTCCTCAAAATACTAAACATAGAGCCACTGTATGACCCAACAATTCTAGTCATATATATCTATATATACCCAAGATAAATGAAAACATATACCAATAAAAATCTTGTACATGGTTGTTTATAACAGCATTTTTCTTAATAGCTCCAAAGAAGAAACCACATAAATATTCATCAACTAATGAACAAATAACAAAGTTAGGTGTATCCATACAATGGAGTGTTATTCTACAAAAAAGAATACAGATATATGCTACAACAGTGATGAACTTTGTAAACAGCAAAATGAGAGAAATGTGGTATAAAAGATTTTTTACTGCATGGTTCTATTTATGTGAGATGTCTAGAACTGGCAAATCTGTAGATACAGAAAATAGATTGGTGGTTCCCTGGAACTGGGGATCAGTGGAATGTGGATTGCTACTAATGGGTATGAGATTTCTTTGGGAAATGTTGAAAAGATTCTGAAAGTAGATTTTCATGAATGGTCGTACAAACCTGTGAATGTACTAAAAACCACTTAACTGTATACTTTAAGTAGGTGAATTCTGTGGTGGGTTAATTTTGTGGTGTGTGAAATATATCTCAATAATGCTGTACAAAAAAATAACAAAAAAGAATTAACCGTCAAGTATTAGCCAGAGGTGGTTATACCTATTTGACTGAATTTTAAATGGGTTTGATCAAGGAGGTTGTAGCATAAGATTAAATAAGGGAAAGTTTATTTTTAAGGGACATCTTGACCATGAAGAAGCTGCATGCCAAACATGTCTAGGGAAGTGGATCTATACGGCATAAGGCATGGTAGCCATGGAAGTGTACCAATGCAATCTTCCTTCAAGAGAGGACTTGACATTCAGTTGCAAGGTGTGCTATTAACTGAAAGAGTCTACCTAAATCTCTTTTAGGATGCATCTCACATTTGGAGCCAAGCCAATGACTGGTCATGATGTAGATACAAGAGTAGTCCATTGCTGCAGAACAGGGGTCTGACCTCATGGATAATCTTTGCCTTGGAGCTCCTGGTTGGGTTGTCCAATCTGTATAATGGCTGGAGATTCTCCCTGCTATATTCTTCTTTCCTCCTTTTCTTTTACAGTTGTCAGTTATGTATCATATTCTGAATAATTTTCCTGTCTACTTCTGCCTTTATCTTTCACATGTGCTACCCTTAATAGACTATTTGCACACCTATCTTACCATGGTCCTTGTATAGAACCCAATGGACATATCATAAAATTTATCAAATTTGGTTGTAATTATATGTATATCTGACATATTTCTTTAAAAGAACCCAGAATTAAGGATAATATTTTATCATAAAAACAAGTACATACCAATGCATTTAATTTAAAACTTTTAAAGGTATCATTGTTGGAAATCAATTTTGTAATGCAATTAACTATTTAATATAACTACCTAAGTGGTCATCTTAGATTTTTTCCACTGTCAATGGTATTATTTTTCTATTTTATTGATGATTCACAGAATTAAGGAATTTGGACACAGTTAAATTAGAGTTTGATTGAGTACTTCTGGCACTAAACTCGGAGCAGTTCACTTTCACTGTAGAAACAAAATAAATCATCTACCTTTAATTTAAAGAGTAACAAGAACAAGAACAAAAGAAAAAAACACTAAAGCAGTACTATGATATTTCTAAAAGACAAATCGAGATTTTACTTGTATGTGCCATAAAGAAGCATAATAAACTTCCCCTATTAGTTTATTGCTGTATAGCTTTCATCTTTTAATTTCACAATGAAAATGTAAATTGTTATTTCCCTGAAAAAGACATTGTGGCAGTGTTATATTAAAACAATATAATTTATAAAAAATAAATTGAGCATGCTTCCAATAGAAGAGTCAGTTTTGGTACCATTGCATAAAAAAGAAGTCACAAGTTTTTTGTTCTCTTGATTAAAAGTCAGCCATCCTCACTATTTATCACATTTATAGCACAGTCTACTGGACGTTGGCAAAGCTGCTGTGATCACAAACTGTTTCTTGAATCAGAGGAAATGAGCAGACTTGTGTGCCAATTTTTGAACAATAAGTTTGGTTTTCTAGCATTTCTGGGAGAAATTGCCATTCTTTACTTTTTTTAATTAATTAATTTATTTTTTTCAGCTCTTGTTCCTCTGCAGCATTCACAGAATACAGATTTTGACCATCTGGGGTCCACACATAGAACAGTATGAGGCATGACATGCCTGCTTGAAACACATTTACCTCCTGGTTTAGGAATGATAAGAATAAAAATGTGTAACACAGGATGTTATGGATTTAACTGCGTCTCCCCAAAAAAGATATGTCAATGTCCTAATCCCCAGGGCCTCAGAATGTGACCTTATTTGGAGATAAGATTTTTATAAAGGTAGTCAAGTTAAAGTGAAGTCATTAGGATGGGCTCTAATCCAATATAACTGGTGTCCTTTTTAAAGGGGAAATTTGGGCACTGAAACAAACACATGAGGGAAGATGATGCGAAGTCACAGAGAATGCCATATACAAGCCAAGGAATGCCTGAGGCTACCAAAATTCAGGAGAGAGATTTAAAACCGATTTTCCCCAACAGTCCTTAGAAGGAGCCAACCCTGCTGATACCCGAATCTCAGATTTACTTTTCAGAATTGTGAGACAATAAATTTCTGTTGTTTGTGTCACCTAGTTTGTGGTACTTTGTTATGGCAGCCCCAGGAAACTAATACACAGGCTAAGTTTTAATTCACTGTATGGCATATGAACTTTATTTCAGGAATAATTCAGTTTTGGAAATACTTTACTATAATTCCTTTCAACTTATGTGGCTTTGAATAAGACCACATTTCTATATTTGTCATGTACATTGACTTTCCCCGTCTACTCCTAAAATCTCCCCACTCCTCACAAAGCAATAAAGGGAACAGTGAATACGTAACATTTGAATAGAAATATCTTTTTTCATTAAAAATAAATAGTTAACAAACACATTGAATCTAAAGAGCTCATGTGGTATGTAGCCTTCAAGATGGCACCCTATGGTCCCTGCCTCATAACATCCATGCTTTTATTTAACCTCCTTTTGAGTATGGGCTCAATTCAATGACTTGTCTCAAAAGAACAGAATACGGCGGGAGGGTTGGGACATTGCGTTGAAGTTTAGATCATAAAGGTTGTGACTTCCATTTTTGATGCTCTTATGCACTCTCTCTTTGGTTTGTTCACCCTTGGAGAACCTACCATGTTGTAAAGAACCCTATGCAAAGGCCCCTGCATGATGGGAAAAAAATGAGGTCTTAGTTTAATAGTCCATGAGGAATTGAATCCTGCAACAACAGCTGCCTGAGACCTGATATTTCAGCTCATCAAGTTCTGAGATAAAACTGTAACCCCAGCCAACACCCTGGCAAAACTTGTAGGAGACCTTGAACTCCACAGAAGCACCCCACTAAGTGCCTATATCCACAGACCATATGAAATAAGAAATGGTTGTCATTTCAACTCCTAAATTTTGGAGTGATTTGTTACATAGAAATATATAAATAATATAAATTATAATATATAATAATATAAATTATTATAAGAGCTATAATAATTATTAAGCATTTTTCTCCCTTTGCATGATTATCATTATATTACTTTTGAGATTTTATGGAAAATGTAAGTGATGATAATTCTGAGAGTAAAAAGAAATGTGTTGAAGAGGACTAAGAGAACTGTGTTTTCACAACTGCTTCTACCAAGTGAGATTTGCTTTAGAAACACATTTGCAAAGCTTCATCATAAATGCAAAGCATTTAGAAGAACCTGCAAGCATATTCTATTTTCTAACACATACCTTGATTTGATTTCTCTCAGGTACTGAAAAGTTAATTTGTTAATTTCTGTTGCTGGTATTATTGTTAATGAAATTATATTCTTACCCAATACATGCTATTAAGATATTAATAATGTTCTATTTAGTGAAAGGATTCTATAATGTTATTAATAAGAAGATTAGACAATTTTATAAGGAAATTATTGAGCACAAAGAAATGTGGTATTGGTCAATGACAGACTCATCCAAAAAAAGAAGCATTGTTTCTCTTGTACACTTTTTGGGGGATAACAGATTTTACTGGTTAACAGATGAAATAAATATGTGTTTTATTATTCAATCAAAATAACATAATGAATGTGTTAGTTTCTATTATTGTTGTAAAAATTTCCACAAATTTAGTGGCTTAAAACAGCACTAATATATTATCTTAAGGTTCTAGAGGTCAGGAATGTGACATGGGTCTCACAGGACAAAAATCAAGGTCTTTGTAGAGTGTGTTTCTCTCTGGAGACTTTAGGGGGACACTCCATTTCCATGCCCTTTTCAGCGTCTAAAAGCTGCCTGCATTTCTTGGTTTCCAGTCTTCAAAGCTAGCAATTATATAGGTCCAGTGGTTCCCACATCACCTCTCTCTGACCCTTTTACTGTTGTCACATCTACATCTGACAACAACTGGGGAAGTTTTCTGCTTCTAAGGACTAATGTAATTAGAAGAGGCTTACATGGATAATCCAGGGTAATTTTGCCATTTTAAGATCTGTAACCTTAATCACATCTACAAAGTCTCTTTACCATGTATGGTGATATATCCACATGTTCCAGGAAATACAGCCCTTATTCTGTCTAGTAGATTACAATAGTAGATGTTTGTATTTGGCTAATAAATAATACATTAAAAACTATAAAACTGTGTTGAATTCTGAAATTTCACATCAATGCATATACTCAAGAATGTAAAGAAATATGTAAAGATTTAAGCATGTGTACATTTCAAAAAAAATTTAATATCACATCAAACAAACTTAAGCATGTGTTCCATTTCAAAAATAAAACTTAATATCACTCAAACAAATTTCATTTTAAATAAAAGTGCAATACTTTAGGTTAGAGAAAGTAAGTTCTAATAAAATAGACTGAATTCCCAGAAACCTTACTAGATTAAAATAAAAACATTGCCATATTATAAATCATTTTAGACATAGCTGGTAGCTGAATTTTCTGTTTCTCTGTTCACTGGAAATCACAAAGATAATCATATTGATCAACATTTAAGTCTGTAATTTTAATAAGAATAACTGATTTCTTTTAGTAAAATTAAAAAGGGAATTAGTAACATATAAAAACCATACCGTTAAAAATTATAACATGGAAATGGAAGTAATACAAACCATTGTAAATAGGAGTATAAGTGAAGTTAACAGCCTATTGTCCATTTTTCAGGTAATGCTTTTTGGCCCATTAATATTATAGCAATGTAAGTTTGAGACAGATCTGCTAATTTCTCAATGTATCCACTATGTAATATTCATGCTGTAAACTTTGGTTTCTTGTAGTTCTCCATGTAAAAATATAAGTTGAGCCACAAGCAAATATAAATTGTCTTTACAGAAGGTGACTGGTATTAAGGAGGTAACATCAAACACTTTATTACATTTATTAAGTCAGCCTTAGAAAACACAGCTCTAATTACATCAAGGCTGCTTACAAACTATCACTCTTATCTTTTGCTCCAAATAAATGGAAGTACTTACTGTTCCCAGGACATATTTTGAAAAGTACATGAATTCAAACTATACTTCCCCACCAAGAAATATTTCACTATAATTTTAATCAAGATAACATAAATCCCAAATCCATCAATATCATTATGAGCATCACCACAACAAAATTTGAATTTTATTTTTTGTTTGTGAAAATATGTAATATATTTGTGCTGTTTTAATAAATTGATTACTAACAATAAGTTCTTTAGTTACTCTATGCAGAAGGAAATAAAATAACACTTGGAGAAAACAGTAACTATTACTAAAATAAATTTAATTATATATGCACTGCAGAGAAGCATAAAATGTTGATTAATAAAAGATCTTTAAACACAAATTTAAGACTAAATTTTGTGAGAAAAATGGAGGGAAAAAGCTAGTTACAAGAGAAAATATAAAGAGGTAACACTTCTAAATTTTAAGGGAGATATTTATTATATTTCTGAAAGGAGAGAGGAGGACTCAAATTAATGTCATTTATATTCTACTAGCTAGAGTTGAAGAATGATGTAACATTTTATTTGAAATGTCAATATTGACAAATTCTAAAAATTGCATCATTTGAAACTCTTTAAACATATGATTTAAAAATATATATGACAAGTTCAAAATGCTCAAGGAGGTTACAGAGTTTTTCAAACTTTTTCAAAAAGTTTTGAGATTATTACTCTGAACTATAATTCAGACTCAGTTTTGAGTCATTAGTTACAGATCCCCAACTCTCATGATAAGTTCTCCAGTGAAGTCTCTAAATCTTATTCTGCAGCTGCAAATCAGTTGAAATCATATCACCGTTAACCCTCAAGATAACATTAAGATCTACTGATCTCAATTTTTATTTTTATTTTTTGAGTAGCTCTAACTATTTGTAAGAATAGATATTTTATGAATTTTATTTTTTCTTAGAGGTCTTTGAAAGAACAATGATTACTTATTTTTAATAGAATAAAATTAAGTTAAATCTATCTTGCAATTACCATAGGATTCACTACACCTTGTATAAATCTGATACATTATGAGATCTTAGTGATATTGTTTCTATACATTGAAACATTTTTTCTATTTTATCATCTTATTTGTTATTTAAACTGTTAATCATTACTGTTAATCATTGCTGTTATTATTTAATGATACTCATAAATTAATCCCAGTTGTGTTAAAATAGACTAAGACAATATGGAAACAGAATGATGGAGCCCCTTAAAGAATGACACAGTAGTGAAATAAATAGTCACTAATTCAACCTTTTTTAGTGTTGTTATTGCATAGATTAAAGTATTGCATAAGCTTTCAAGAACCTATAAAAAAGAAAAAGACTGGAAGCACCATATTTGTGGTCTGCTTTTCAACATTCTTTGAACAAAGTTAAAATTCACAATTTGTTATTTTCTGGTCTTAAAGTTAAAGAAAAGTACAATTATCAATATAAGACATTTTACAATAATTAGATGAATCAGAAAATGAATGCAAAAGACAACACTGAGTCTAGACTCTAAGGATGGTGAAATCAGTTGTATAAGTCAAATTTCAGACCATGTCCTTTTCGATGATGATATCCTGCATGGATTTTCCGAAACTCAACAAATGACATGTAAAAATATATGTCTAAAAGCAAAAAGAAAATGTGTCATTCTTTTTAGGGTCATTCAACAGGAAGAACTTCATCACAATTGCTTGGATCATCTCATTTTGTTAAAAGAAAATGGGACAGCACTTTTTTATCTTCTTCATGAAATTTTAATGAAAATTTTATGGTGAAAATATGATGTTGTTTTCCATTCTTTTATGATGTCTGTGCCAAAATTTATTTGATAAAGATTGTAAGTATACAAATGCTGAAGTTAAGAGAGTATACAAACAGACAAGCAGGAAATAGATCATTTTAAAATGAAATAATTAATTGGTTAGCTCATTTAAGTACTCTTTATAAAACTATAAATCAAAATGTTTTGCAGTTATGGAACAAAGATGGCATGTTCTGTGCAACAAAATTATCAGCTATCCAAGGTTTCAAAATATTTGTCAAGTATGAAGGTGTATGTGTCAAGATGTGATATTTATTGTCTTGATTTATAACTTTTAAATATTAAGACATATGCTAGTAGGCTTTTATTTGTTTTTTGAGATTCACAAATGTTAGGTGAAAACTTGGTTGAAAAAATCATAACACATACATCAAAAAATATTTAATTTCTAAAAACTCTCCAGAAAGTGGGTTTAGAGGGAACTTACCTCAACATGATAAAGGCCATATATGACAAGCCTACAGCTAACATCATACTCAATGGTGAAAAGCTGAAATCATGTCCTCTAAGATCAAGAAAAAGCAAGAATGCCCACTTTCACCACTTTTATTCAACATAGATTTGGAAGTCCTAACCACAGCAAACAGAGAAGAAAAAGAAATAAAAAGAATCCAAATTAGAAAAGAAGAAGTAAAACTGTCACTGTTTGCAGATGACATGATACTATACATAGAAAATCCTAAAGATGCTACCAAAAAACTACTAGAGCTCATCAATGAATTTGATAAATTTGCAGTATACAAAATTAATATACAGAAATCTGTTGCATCCCTATACACTAACAACAAAAGATCAGAAAGAGAGATTAAGGAAAAATCCAATTTACCGTCGCATCAAAAAGAATAAAATACCTAGGAATAAACCTAAAGAGGCCAAAGAACTGTACTCAAAAAGTTATAATAGGGCTTCCCTGGTGGCACAGTGGTTGAGAGTCCGCCTGCCAATGCAGGGGACATGGGTTCATGCCCCAGTCCAGGAAGATTCCACATGCTGCAGAGTGCCTAGGCCTGTGAGCCATGGCCACTGAGCTTGCACAGCTGGAGCCTGTGCTCTGCAACAGGAGAGGCCGCAACAGTGAGAGGCCCACGTACCGCAAAAAAAAAAAAAAAAAGCTATAAGGTATGGATGAAAGAAATCAAAGATAACACAAGCATATGGAGAGATATACCATGTTCTTGGATGGGAAGAATTAATATTAATATACTACCCAAAGCAATCTGCAGATTCAATGCAATCTCTATCAAACTACCAATGGCATTTTTCACAGAATTAGAACAAAAAATTGTACAATTTGTATGGAAAAACCAAAGACCACAAATAGCCAAAGCAATCCTGAGAAAGAAAAACAGAGCTGGAAGAATCAGGCTCCATGTCCTCAGACTATACTACAAAGTGACAGTTATTAAAACACTGTGGTACTGGCACAAACACAGAAATAAAGATCAGTGAAACAGGATAGAAAGTCCAGTGATAAACCCATGCACTTAGGGTCACCTAATCTATGACAAAGGAGGCAAGAAGATACAATGGAGAAAAGACAGTCTCTTCACTAATTGGTGCTGGGAAACTGGAGAACACTCCCTAACACCATACACAAATATAAACTCAAAATGGATTAAAGACCTAAATGTAAGGCAAGATACTATAAAACTTTTAGAGGAAAACAGGGGAACACTCTCTGACTTAAATCACAGCAAGATTTTTTAGATCCACCTCCTAGAATAAAGAAAATAAAAACAAAGTAAAAAAATAAAAACAAATGGGACCTAATTAAACTTAAAAGCTTTTGCACAGCAAAGGATACCATTAACAAAACAAAAAGGAAACGGTCAGAATGAGAGAAAATGTTTGCAAATGAAGCAACTGACAAGGGATTAATGTCCAAAATACATAAACAGCTCATGAAGCTCAATATCAAAAAAACAAGCAACCCAATCAAAAAATGGGTGTAAGATCTAAATAGACATTTCTCCAAAGAAGACATACAGATGGTTAAAAAGCACATGAAAAAGTGCTCAGCATCACTAATTATTAGAGAAATACAAATCAAAACTACAGTGAGGTGTCACCTCACACCAGTCAGAATGGCCATCATCAAAACTTCTACAAACAATAAATGATAGAGAGGGTATGGAGAAAAGGCCACCCTCCTACACTGTTGGTGGGAATGCAAACTGATACAGCCACTATGAAGAACAGTATGAAGGTTCCTTAAAAAACTGAAAATACCACTGCCATATGATCCAGCAATCCCACTCCTGGGCATATATCCAGAGAAAACCATAATTCTAAAAGATGCATGCACCGCAATGTTCATTGCAGCATTATTCACAATAGCCAGGACATGGAAACAACCTAAATGTCCATCAACAGGGGAATGGATAAAGAAGATGTGGTGCATATATACAATGGAATATTACTCAGCCATAAAAAGAATGAAATAGTGCCATTTGCAGCAACATGGATGGACTTAAAGGTTTTCATACTGAGTGAAGTAAGTCAGAAAGAGGAAGACAAATATCATATGATATTGCTTATATGTGGAATCTAATAAAATGCTACAAATGAATTATCTACAAAGCTGAAATAGAATTACAGATATTGAAAATAAACTTATGTTTACTGGGGAGTAAGGGCAGGAGAGGGATAAATTGGAAGATTGGGATTGACACACACACACTACTATATATAAAATAAATAACTAATAAGAACCTACTGTATAGCTCAAGGAATTCTACTCAATACTCTGTAATGGCCTATATGGGAAAAGAATCTAAAAATGAGTGGATATATGTATTTGTTTAACAGATACAAATGTATTTGTTCACTTTGCTGTACACCTGAAACTAACACAACATTGTAAATCAATTATGCCCTAAATTTTTTTTAAAAAAATTAATTTCTTTCCATTAGCCTTTTGGCACTGTGTAAATATATCTACTTTCTTCCCAGGGAATATTTCTGAAAAATACTTTGACAGAGACAACCACAGCCTTCTTAGTAATCCATCTCTACCAAGCAATCGGTACTTATTTGCTTAAGTAAGATAGGCTCTTGAAAGTATGTTTTAGAGAGGAAAAGAAGTTCTATTCCTTTTCCAAAATGATCACAAGTGACTTCTTAGGGAGAAAAATTACTGGTGGCATCTCCCTTAAAAAAATGCTGCTGTACAAAGCAGCTTGGTAGAGAAGATTGGTGGAAGAGACTGAGGCAAGAAATAAGAGAGGAAGCAAAAGCAAGAGAGGGAAAAATAGAGGAAGGCAGAAAGGGAGCAGCTAAAAGATTAGATCCTTAACACTAAACTTATTCATGCCATGAAATTACTAAATAATGTTGAACAAAATACTTCACTTTTGAACTTCTCTGATCCACTAAAAAAATAAATAAATAACATATCTTCAAAGAGTAGAGACCAAGATTTAGAATTAAGGACCTTGGATGTCCAGCCCTGCAGTGATATGTCTGACCTTGGAACATGTCATTTTAATTCTGTAAGATTCAATTTATATTCCTGTTTCTTAAAAAAATAAATGCTGATAAAAGCAATATATGCTTATTCTGGCAAGTTCTGAAAATGAATAATGGTATAAAAAGAAAATATAAATCATCTACCCAAAGATAACCACTATTAATATTTTGATATATTCCTTCCATTCTTTCCTTCTAATGAATGTGCCTGCTTACACCCTTTTCTTCCACTTAAACTTGTGAGCCTTTTCTCATCTCTTAAATATTCTTTTAGAGTACCATTTTTTATTATATGAATAAATATGCCAACACATATTCTGTAATGTATTTATCCTTTCTCATATTTTGGACATTTAGATGGCTTCCAAATTTTTTACTATTATATATAATAGTCAGATGAAAATCTCTATACATAAATCATCGAGTTTATGACTACTTACTTAGGCTATGTTCCATAAAAAGGGTATTAGAGAGTCATATAATGTGACCTTTCTAACAAGCTCTTGATAGGAATTCCCAAATTGCTTAAGCTTCAGTTTATGTTAGAATAAGAAGCTTGCATTAGATGATTTCAGAGGTGCTTCTCTCAGCTGTACAATTATATGACTCTGTGTCTTTTAGCCAGCTTACTATGGACTTCACGTTAAAAAGTCTATGACTCATTAATCATGTAATGTTCTCTGACAAAATAATAATACCTCAAAAACAATACTGCATCACTGTTATCTATATATTTTTATGCAGTGGACTGGGATCTTGACTTGTTAGTCTCCCAAAAGCTTACTTTGAGCCAAGCATTCAGGTGTAAATGGTTTATTAGGGAAATCTTTCCAGGAAAAATTAGTAAGGGTATGGAAGAAGCTAGATAGGGCATAGGGAAAAGCCAAACAAAGGTGACATTGCAGGTCAAGTCCCAGGCTCTGTCTAACCTCACTGTCTGCTAGAAAACTGCATTAATAGTGCTCTATTCATTGCTTTCCCTTTCTCTCCAACTTCAGTTTTGTTCAGGCTCCAGCTACACTAACTCTTCTTTCACTTCCTCAAATATTCTAAACTCTCTTGTGCCTCAGGCCCTTTGCATAAGCTATGCCCTCTCTCTGGGGTCCTCATTTACCTAATTTCTCTCTGTAGTAGATGCCCACTGCCATGGGGTCTTTTTTGTGTTTACCTCATAATACTGAACATATTTCAATAACTTGTCTACCTACCTCCTTTTGTTTGGGGTTTTCACTTCTTATTTAGAAATAAAATTCATTAAAAAGTTGTAAGAAACAGCCACTTTGGAGACAGTTTGGCAGTTTTTTATAAAACTAAACATACTCTTACCGTATGATCCAGCAATCATACTCTTTGGTATTTACCCAAAGGAGTTGAAAATTTGTGTTTATGCAAAACCAGCACACAGATGTTCATAGCAGCTTTATTCATAATTGTCAAAACTTGAAAGCAACCAAGATTTTTTTCAGTAGGTGAATAGATGAATAAATTAAGGCGTATCCAGACAATGGAGTATTATTCAGCTTTAAAAAGAAAGGAGGGAGGACCTTCAAGATGGCAGAGGAGTAAGACACGGAGACCACCTTCCTCCCCACAAATACATCAAAAATACATCTGCATGTGGAACAACTCCTACAGAACACCTATTGAATGCTGTCAGAAGACCTCAGACTTCACAAAAGGCAAGAAACTCCCCACATACCTGGGTAGGGCAAAAGAAAAAAGAAAAAACAGAGACAAAAGAATAGGGATGGGACCTGCACCTATGGGAGGGAGCTGTGAAGGAGGAAAAGTTTCCACACACTAGGAGCCCCTTCACTGGTGGAGACAGGGGTGGGGACTGGCAGGGAATCTTCAGAGCCATGGAGAAGAGAGCAGCAACAGGGGTGCATAGGGCAAAGCAGAGAGATTCCTGCACAGAGGATCGGTGCAGAGCAGCACTCCCCAGCCCGAGAGGCTTGCCTGCTCACCTGGCAGGGTGGGTGGAGCATGGGGCTGAGGCTCGGACTTCAGAGTTCAGAACCCAGGGAGAGGACTGAGGTTGGCTGCGTGAACACAGCCTGAAGGGGACTAGTGCACCACAGCTAGTTTGGAGGGAGTCTACGAAAACGTCTGGACCTGCCTAATAGGCAAGAGACCACTGTTTCAGGGTGCATGAGGAGAGGAGATTCAGAGCACTGCCTAAACGAGCTCCAGAGATGGGCAGGAAACGCTAAGGCTGCTGCTGCAGCCACCAAGGAGCCTGTGTGCAAGCACAGGTCACTATCCACACCTCCTATCCTGGGAGGCTTTGCAGCCTGCCACTGCCAGGATCCTGTGTTCCAGGGACAACTTCCCCGGGAGAACACACGGCACACTTCAGGCTGTTGCAACGTCATGCCAGCCTCTGCTGACACAGGCTTGCCCCGCATTCTGTAACCTGACCTCCCCCTCCCACCTGAGTGAGCCAGAGCCCCCTAATCAGATGCTCCTTTAACCCCCTCCTGTCTGGATGAAGAACAGACGCCAGAGGGCGACATATGTGCAGAGGTGTGGACAAATCCAAAGCTGAACCGCAGGAGCTGTGTGAACAGAGAAAGGGAAATTTCTCCATGCAGCTTCAGGAGCAGCAGATTAAATCTCCACAACCAACTTGCTGTACCCTGCATCTGTGGACTACTTGAATAGACAATGAAAAATCACGAAATTGAGGTGGTGGACTTTGGGGGCAACTCTAGACTTGGGGTTTGCTGTATGTGACTGACTAGTTTCTGATTTATATGTTTATCTTAGTTTAGTTTTCAGCGCTTGTTATAATTGGTGGATTTGTTTACTGGTTGGTTGCTCTCCTCTTTTTTATTACTTTTTAATTTTAATAATATATTTTTTATTTTAATAACTTTTATTTTATTTTGTTTCTTTCTTTATCTTCTCCCTTTTCTTCTGAGCTGTGTGGCTGACAGGATCTTGGTGCTCCAGCCGAGTATCAGGCCTGAGCCTTGGAGGTGGGAAAGCTGAGTTCATGACATTGGACCACGAGAGAAATCCTGGCCCAACGTAATATCAATCAGCGAGAGCTCTCCCAGAGATCTCTGTCTCAACGATGAGACCCAGCTCCACTCAACGACCAACAAGCTTCAGTGCTGGGTACCCCATACCAAACAACTAGCAAGACAGGAACACAACCTCACCTATTAGCAGAGGGGCTGCCTAAAATCATACGAAGTTCACAGACACACCAAAAGACACCACTGGACGCTGTCCTGCCCACCAGAAAGACAAGACCCAGCCTCATCCACCACAACACAGGAACAAGTTCCCTCCACCAGGAAGCCTACACAACCTACTGATTGAACATTACCCACTGGGGGCAGACACCAAAAACAATGGGAACTACAAACCTGCAGCCTGAAAAAAGGAGAACCCAAACATGGTAAGTTAAGCAAAATGAGAAGAGAGAGAAATACACATCAGATGAAGGAGCAAGGTAAAACCCAACAGAACAAAACAAATGAAGAAGAAATAGGTGGCCTACCTGAAAAAGAATTCAGAGTAATGATAGTAAAGATGATCCAAAATCTTGGAAACAGAATGGAGAAAATGCAAGAAAAGTTTAACAAGGACCTAGAAGAACTAAAGAGCAAACAAACAATGCTGAACAACACAATAAATGAAGTTAAAAATTCTCTAGAAGGAATCAATAGCAGAATAACTGAGGCAGAAGAACAGATAAGTGACCTGGAAGATAAAGTAGTGGAAATAACTGCCACAGAGCAGAATAAAGAAAAAAGAATGAAAATAATTGAGGAAAATCTCAGAGACCTCTGGGACAACATAAAATGCACCAACATTCGAATTATAAGGGTCCCAGAAGAATAAGAGAAAAAGAGAAGGACTGAAAAAATATATGAAGAGATTATAGCTGAAAATTTCCCTAATATGGGAAAGGAAATATATAATCAAGTCCAGGAAGTGCAGAGAGTCCCATACAGGATAAATCCAAGGAGAAACATGCCAAGATATATAGTAATCAAACTAACAAAAATTAAATACAAAGCAAAAATATTAAAAACATCAAGGGAAAAGCAACAAATAATACACAAGAGAATCCCCATAAGGTTGACAGCTGATCTTTAAGCATAAACTCTGCAAACCAGAAGGAGTGGAAGGACATATTTAAAGTGATGAGAGGGAAAAATCTACAACCAAGATTACTCTACCCAGCAAGGATCTCATTCAGGTTTGACATAGAAATTAAAACTTCTAGAGACAAGCAAAAGTTAAGAGAATTCAGCACCACCAAACCAGCTTTACAACAAATGCTAAAGGAACTTCTCTAGGCAGGAAACATAAGAGAAAGAAAAGACTTCCAAAAACAAACTCAAAACAATTAAGAAAATGGTAACAGGAACATACATACCAATAATTACCTTAAATGTAAATGGATTAAATGCTCCCACCAAAAAACAGAGACTGGTTGAATGGATACAAAAACAAGACCCATATATATGATGTCTACAAGAGACCCATCTCAGACCTAGGGACACATACAGACTGAAAGTGAGGGGATAGAAAAAGATATTCCATGCAAATGGAAATCAAAAGAAAGCTGGAGTAGCAATTCTCCTATCAGACAAAATAGACTTTAAAATAAAGACTATTATAAGAGACAAAGAAGAACACTACAAAATGACCAAGGGATCGATCCAAGAAGAAGATATAACAATTGTAAATATCTATGCACCCAACATAGGAGCACCTGAATACATAAGGTAAATGCTAACAGCCATAAAAGGGGAAATCAACAGTAACACAATCATAGTAGGGGACTTTAACACCCCACTTTCACCAATGGACAAATCATCCAAAATGAAAAGTAATAAGGAAACACAAGCTTTAAATGATACATTAAACAAGATGGACTTAATTGATATTTATAGGACATTCCATCCAAAAACAACAGAATACACTTTCTTCTCAAGTGCTCATGGAACATTCTCCAGGATACATTATATCTTGGGTCACAAATCAAGCTCTGGTAAATTTAACAAAATTGAAATCACATCAAGTATCTTTTCTGACCACAGTGCTATGAGACTAGATATCAATTTCAGGAAAAAAACTGTAAAAAATACAAACACATGGAGGCTCAACAATATGCTACTAAATAACCAAGGGGCCACTGAAGAAATCAAAGAGAAAATCAAAAAATACCTAGAAACAAATGAAAATGAAAACCCAATGAACCAAAACCTATGGGATGCAGCAAAACAATTCTAGGAGGGAAGTTCATAGCAATTCAATCCTACATCAATAAACAAGAAACATCTCAAACAACTTAACCTTACACCTAAAGCAATTAGAGAAAGAACAATAAACAAAACCCAATGTTAGCAGAAGGAAAGAAATCATAAAGATCAGAGCAGAAATAAATGAAAAAGAAATGAAGAAAACGATAGCAATGATCAATAAAACTAAAAGCTGGTTCTTTGACAAGATAAACAAAATTGATAAACCATTAGCCAGACTCATCAAGAAAAAAAGAGAGAAGACTCAACTCAACAGAATTAGGAATGCAAAAGGAGACGTAACAACTGACACTGCAGAAATACAAATCATCATGAGAGATTACCTCAAGCAACTGTATGCCAATACAATGGACAACCTGGAAGAAATGGACAAATTCTTAGAAAAGCACAATCTTCCGAGACTGAACAGAAAGAAATAGAAAATATGAACAGACCAATGACAGGCACTGAAATTGAAACTGTGATTAAAAATCTTCCAACAAAGAAAAGCCCAGCACCAGATGACTGCACAGGCGAATTCTATCAGACATTTAGAGAAGAGCTAACACCTATCCTTCTCAAACTTTTCCAAAATATAACAGAGGGAGGAACACTCCAAAACTCATTTTATGAGGCCACCATCACCCTGATAGCAAAACCAGACAGATATGTCACAAATAAAGAAAATTACAGGCCAATATCACTGATGAACATAGATACAAAAATCCTCAACAAAATACTACCAAAAAGAATCTAACAGCACATTAGAAGTATCATACACCATAATCAAGTGGGGTTTATCCCAGGAATACAAGGATTCCTCAATATATGCAAGTCAATCAATGTGATACACCATATTAACAAACTGAAGGATAAAAACGATATGATCATTTCAATAGATGCAGAAAAACTTTCAACAAAATTCAACACCCATTTATGTTAAAAAATTTACATAAAACAGGCATAGAGGGAAATTACCTTAACATAATAAAGGACATATATGACAAACCCATAGCCAACATCATTCTCAATGGTGAAAAAATGAAACCATTTCCTATAAGATCAGTAACAAGACAAGGTTGCCCACTCTCACCACTATTACTTAACATAGTTTTGGAAGTTTTAGCCACAGCAGTAAGAGGAAGAAAGAGAAATAAAAGGAATCCAAGTCAGAAAAGAGGAAGAAAAGTTGTCACTGTTTGCAGATGACATGATACTATACATAGAGAATCCTAAAGACTCTACTAGAAAACTACTAGAGCTAACCAATGAATTTGGTAAAGTATCAAGACACAAAATTAATGCACAGAAATCTCTTGCATTCCTATACACTAATGATGAAAAATCTGAAAGAGAAATTAAGGAAACACTCCCATTTACCATTACAACAAAAAGAATAAAATACCTAGGAGTAAACCTATCTAAGGAGACAAAAGACCTGTATGCAGAAAACTGTAAGACACTGATGAAAGATATTAAAGATGATACAAACAGATGGAGAGAAATACAATTTTGATACTCAAAATTGTGAAAATGACTATACCACCGAAAGCAATCTACAGATTCAATGCAGTCTCTATAAAATTACCAATGGCATTTTTCACAGAACTAGAATAAAAAAATTCACAATTTGTATGGAAGCACCAAAGACACCGAATACCCAGAGCAATCTTGAGAAAGAAAAACAGAGCTGGAGAAATCAGGCTCCCTGACTTCAGACTATACTACAAAGCTACAGTTTTCAAGACAGTATGCTACTGGTGCAAAAACAGACATTTAGATCTATGGAACAGGGTAGGAAGCCCAGAGATAAACCCTCGCACATATGGTCACCTTGTCTTTGATAAAGGAGGCAAGAATATACAATGGAGAAAAGACAGCTTCTTCAATACATAGTGCTGGGAAAACACCTACATGGGACAGCTACATGGAAAAGAATGAAATTAGAACACTCCCTAACACCATACACAAAAATAAACTGAAATTGGATTAAAGACTTAAATGTAAGGCCAAACACTATAAAACTCTTAGAGGAAAACATAGGCAGAAGACTCTATTACATAAATCACAGCAAGATCCTTTTTGACCCACCACCTAGAGAAATGGATGTAAAAACAAAAATAAACAAATGGGACCTAATGAAACTTAAAAGTTTTTGCATGGCAAAGTAAACCATAGAAAAGATCAAAAGATAATACTCAGAATTGGAGAAACTATTTGCAAATGAAGCAACTGACAAAGGATTAATGTCCAATATATACAAGCAGCTCATGCAGCTCAATATCAAAAAAACAAATAACCCAATCCAAAAATGGGCAGAAGATCTAAATAGACATTTCTCCATAGAAGATATACAGATTGCCAACAAACACATGAGAGAATGCTCCACATCACTAATCATTAGAGAAATGCAAATCAAAACTACAATGAGGTATCACCTCACACCAGTCAGAATGGCCATCATCAAAAAATCTACAAACAATAACTGCAGGAGAGGGTGTGGAGAAAAGGGTACACTCCTGCACTGTTGGTGGGAATGTAAATTGATACAGCCACTATGGAGAACAGTATGGGGGTTTCTTAAAATATAAAAATACAATTACCGTATGATTCAGCAATCCCAGTACTGGGCATATACCCTGAGAAAACCATAATTCACAAAGAGTCATGTACCACATGTTCATTGCAGTACTATTTACAATAGCCAGGACATGGAAGCAACGTAAGTGTCCATTGACAGATGAATGGGTAAAGAAGATATGGCACATATATACAATGGAATATTACTCAGCCATAAAAATAAACGAAATTGAATTATTTGTAGCGAGGTAAATGGACCTAGAAACGGTCATACATAGGAAGTAAGTCAGAAAGAGAAAAACAAATACCGTATGCTAACATATATATATGGAATCTAAAAAAAATGGTTCTGAAGAACCTAGAGGCAGGACAGCAATAAATATGCAGATGTAGAGAATGGACTTGAGGACACAGGAAGGGTGAAGGGTAAGCTGAGATGAAGTGAGAGAGTGGCATGGACATATATATGCTACCGAATGTAAAATAGTTACCAAGTGGGAAGCAGCCGCATAGCACAGGGAGATCCTCTCTCTCAGTGCTTTGTGACCACCTAGAGGGGTGAGATAGGGACTGTGGGAGGGAGATGCAGAAGGAGGGGATATGGGGATATATGTATACGTATAGCTGATTCTCTTTGTTATACAGCAGCAACTAACACAACAATGTAAAGCAATTATACTCCAACAAAGATGTTTTTAAAAAATCATACAAAGAAATGAGCTGTCAAGCCATGAAAAAACATGGAGAAACCTTAAATGCAAGGTACGCAATCTGAAAAGGCTACAAACTCTATGATTCCAATAATATGACTGTTGAAAAGGCAAAACTGTGGAGACCGTAAAAAGATTAGTGGTTGCTAGAAATTTGGGGAAAGAGTGGGATGAATTGGCAGAGAATAGAGAATTTTTAGGTCAGTGAACCTATTCTGTATGATAGTATTATGGTAGCTACATGTCATACATTTGTCAACTCCATGGAATATAGCACCAAGGTTGAATGTAATACAAAGTAAATTCAGTGTAAAATCTGGAATTTGGGTGTTACCGATATGTCAATGTAGTTTCATCATTATAACAAATGTACCCCTCTGGTGGGGATGCTGATGGTGAAGGTTGTGTGTGTGTGTGGGGGGGTCAGGGAGTATATGGAAATTCTTTGTACTTTCTGCCCAATATTGCTATGAACTTAAAACTTCTCCAGAAAATATACTCTATTTGTTTAAAAAGTTTGTTAGAATAGGAAAATGAATTTCCACATACCCTTTAACCAGATTCTCCAATTGTTAACATCTTCTCACATTTAATCTTATCATTCCCTCATCTATATTTACACCTAATATTTTTCTCAACCTTTTAAGAGTCACTGATGACATGGTGCCCTGTTATCCCTTCATAATTGAATGAGTATTCCATAAAAAAGACATTTTCCTACATAGCAGCAGAACAGTCAAATCAGGAAATTAACAAAGATATATTAACTACCAAATTCAGAGTCCATTCAAACTTACCTAATTTTTTTTCCCCATAGGTCCAGGATCTAATCTATCATCACATGTTGCACCAGGATTTAATATCTCTTTAGTTTTATTCAATATAGAACAGGTTTTCACTCTTTCCATTTGTTATCTTCACATTTTAAAAATGTATGGGTCAACAACTTTTTAGAATGTCCCTCAATTCAGGTTGATGTGATGTTTCCTCAGAGTTATGTCCAGATCATGTATTTTTATCAGGAAAATCACTGAGGTGCTACTGAGTTCTTTTTAGTGAAGAGACACATAATGCTGATCTGTCCTACAACTGGTAATGTTAACTTTTATCCCCAGAGCAAGATAGTGTCTATAAAGTTTTCCACTATAAAGTTAATAATTATTTTTTTACTTATTAATTAATAAGTATTTGATAACTATTTTGTGAGGAAAAAATATACTTTTCTTCCTAAAATTTTTAATCCCTTCATTTAATACCCATTGTTTCTTGCCTGAAGCAATTATTACTATGATAATTTCCAACAATTTCCTAATTTTGCCATTAATTATATTTATTTATTGGTATTCCCTGTAAAGTAAAGCTTTCCTTTCTCCTTTTAAAATTTTATTTATATATTTATTCTTTTTTAAATGTATATTAGTATGACCTTAGAGATTCCTGTTTTATCCAGTGAGTTATAATTTGTTACTATCTTGCTTTATTTTGATGCTTAAATTGGCCCAAATTTGGTCAGTGAGATTCTCTTCAAGCTGGTTTTTATGTCTTTTTAATGTAATTTTTTGTGAGACCAATTCCTTAGCTTATGCTACTCTCCCTCTCTAGCTCTGAAACAACTGGTTCTCCAAAGAGTCTTGGTTTATTTTGGCAGAGAACAGCATTTAGAAAACAAGATCTAGGTGCTAATAGTGATCATTGCTACAGAGGGTTCATTTTTATTTTATTAAAGTATAGTTGATATACAAGGTTGTGTTAATTTCTGGTGTACAGCAAAGTGAATAAGTTATATATATATTATATATATATATATTCTTTTTCATATCCTTTTCCATTATGGTTTATTACAGGATATTGAATATAGTTCCCTATGCTATAAAATAGGACTTTGTTGTTTATCCATATGGAGGTTTCTTCTCTTCTAAGTTCTCCAAATTGACAGAGCAAGAAAATACATATCCTAAATGAATATCTGTGTGCGCGGGTGCACACACACTCACCCACGCCTACATATTTATAACTATCTAGCTATTGAGAGAACCATCTAAAAACCATGATTTCTCTTGGATATCTCCAATCCAAACTGAAAAAAAACAAGGCTTATTTTTGTCTCTCTTTTTCCCCCCAACACTTATGGAACTCTTCCTTTCCATGAGAAACCTGGCTTTACTTCCCTTTAATCATTCTACATATTTACTCAATACTTCTCCACCCATATAACCAATTTCCTAATCACATAGAGCTCTACCAGCCAAACTTTCTGCTCCAACCAAGGGTGGAGGGGGAGAGAAAGAGAAAGAAAGATTTTTCTCCTCCAAAGTGCATCCTTAACCAAGTTCATAGTAATTCACTAAATCAAAGAATAAACACCTTTACATATATTATAAAAATCCATCATTACTCTGTGATGGTTTCATCTAAAACAACCATACTTTTGTTAAAATTTTATGCAATAACCCAGTTTTCTAGTTGCATAACAGGTACTTATTAAATATTTATGGAATAGTTAATAGAATTAAAGTTCTGATTTGTATGTTTATAAATTTTTAACCACTTGTCTTACTTGTTTCCATCTTTTCCTATAAAGAATCAACAGTTTGCTTAATATTCCAATGATTTTATTGGAAACAGTGAATGTTTTTAAAGCATTTAATGGATTGCTAAAATGTCCTGCCAGTATGAAATGGAGCATCTCCTGAAACAACAAGGGTAAAAAAATCCTGGGGGAATTACAAAATAGTCTGGAAAAATATAAATAGATAAATAGCCAAGATAAGCAACTGCTACCATATTCTGAGCACCTGCTCTATAGTAAGTACTAAACTGGGCATTTTAGTTGTACATCCTCTGTACAGTAACTATTATTATGATTATTTAAATATGAAAAATACAGATAGAGATCTAATAACTTGTACAAGGTCACTCAGCAGCTGAGGGACTGAAGCAGAATTCAAATACATCTAACTCCAAAACCTGTGCATTTAACATTCTTTTTGAAATAATAAGGACAAAAGTGCCAAATACTATTTGTCAGGCTGTGACAGGTACGATCTTTTCTGCATCTCCTTTTGGGCTCAAATCTCTACCATAATTAAAAAACCCTTTCTTCCTCAAGGCATGCAATGGAAAAAAAATCCTGGGCAAGCCTCATAGAGAAAAACGTAATTCAGGTTATAAATTTAAACATGGTTGTAAGATTATTTGGAAAGACAGACATAAAGGAAAGCATTCAGAAAGAAAAGGCATCGCGCATTTTTAACAATTAAAAGTGCAAGGAGCTAAATGCTCTTGGCCCAGTCAGAGTCATGGCTTACTCTTCTCATTTAAACCATACAATTATTATAAAAATTGGAAAATCAGACTGGTATGGCTTTCATTTATTTATTTATGTAATGAAAGAGAGAGCATGAGAGAGAGAGAAAGATTCTATAGAAGTATAAAAACTATGATCCACCCACACTGGACTCCTTTATGTTCAGATGGACCAAGCCCTTTCCAGCTTCAAGGTCTTTGAATGTGCTGATCACACATCCCAGATCAATTCCTCTACTTCTGTATGATCATCTTCTTTATTTCATCTGGGTCCCAGAAATAACCATTTCTACAACTGGGCCTTCTCTTCAAAACCTATCAAAGGACAATCTCTTCCCTGCCAGTCCTTGTTAATTTATAAATGGAAGTATGACATAAGACTTTGCTTGGTTTATTTATAGTGATTATCATATTCTGTAGTGCTTTTTATTTTTTGCTTGTTTGTTTATCACCTATACCCATAGGTGCTCTCATGTTTTGAAATTGTATATTTAGTTCCTCAGCACTTAGCATAATGTCTGGGATAGACAGCTAGATAGATAGCTGGAGGTATATAAATATGATACTCAATAATTAATTAATGAGTTAATAAACTAAGTCTATTAATTCTTTGCCCTTATAAAGTTTCAAAAAGTATAAATATTAAATAAAGACTACTAGGGATATTCTTTGTATAAACACAAAATTTATGATTTTATGTCTGTAGGCTAGGCATCATTTTTGGCATAATAAAATCAATGGAAAACATCTAATCAGAATTTTTAAAATTAACTTCTGAATTAATGCTATAAACTATCACATCTAGAAGAATAAGTTGTTTTTGTTTTCTGGCATATTTGTCATTTTTTTTAGTATTTTAACTTAAAATGATATAAGAAAATTATAGGCTAAGAGAAAATGAATCCATCTCAGGTCACGTCCTATGTAATATCCTGGTTACAAAGGCTGTGACTTCAACTGACAACTTCGAGTTATTGGTCTGAGAAATTTCATGATTAGGCAATGTCTGCAAGGGCTTATTATTATCATGACCCCTAAACATGAATACAAAAATAACTGTGGTATAGCTAGCTGTTGGTAATTTACTTGTTAAAATTGTTCAAGTTTGTAGCTCTGAAACCATAGTCTAGAGTAAATGGTGCACAATATAAAATAATAATTTGAGCAAAGTTTATGAAACTCAAGATAATCCTTTTATTTAACCCATTAAAATTAAGAACTTAGGGAATAATGCCAACAATGTTATGTCAGAAAATGAAAAAAAAATGTTTTCTCAGAATTCTAGTTTGAAATATTCTGGTACTTATTTTCTCAAAATTCTATGCCATTTTTCTGATTTCTAAAAATTGAAAGGCTAGTAAGAATTAATGAAAATTTGAATAATGTATGTTCTAAACAAACTTTCTATAGAAAATACTGTGGGGATCTATATAATCTAAATTTTTTTGACAATATAACCCATGTAAACCTAGTTGTCACTGTCTTCTACTTAGTTTATGATATAGGATATCACAGATTCCACTGACAATTTTTCAATAATTGTCTTTGACATAAGCATTTTTTATAGATTGTGATTTTCCTCTGAAAATCTGATTGTATCAATCAATCAGGCTGATTTCAACTGCAAGTAATGGAAAACCATGACTTAACTAATTTAAACATTAATAACGTTTATTATCTTACATTAAAAGTAGTTCAGAGCTGTGTTAATTAAGCAGTTTACTAACATTATCAACGACTTAGGTTCTTTCTATTTGTCTTTATGCCAACCACATATGTTGGCTTAATCTAAAAATGTGTTCCATTCATGGTTACAAAATGGCTGTCATGGACCATGGGCCTGCTGTACTCAAAGCCTCATATCATATTTATACAAGTCATCCAGGCAGAATCCCTACACCCACATGGCATTTACTAAATCTGATTCCATACTCACTCCTACACTAATCATTGGTAAGAGAAATATAATTAGCTGATTAGAATAGATTCATTGGAAATGACCCCTTAAAGAAGAACAGGGTCATTCTTGAAAAAGTTCAGAGTTCTATAAACAAAAGATAATAGAGGAGACAGCTATTGGGTAGGCAACAAACTGCTTCAGTGACTCTTAAGTGAATACATACAACAACAAAAAGAAATTTGATATATCCCACATTCTAAAAAAACTGATGTAATTTGCTCTAAGTTAGTGACAGGGTTACTAAAATGAGATTTCACTGCTTTCCAGCCCTGAGTTTTCTCTCTGTTAATTTTCATCACTTGGTTTCTCCTGCAGGCAATAGCAGAGAAGTCAAGAATTGTCTTCAGTCTTCATTAACATGCAGTATGTATTTGAGTAGTTTTGTTATTCATATATTTTGCTGATATTTATACTCAGTTCATTATGAACTTTTATAGGTGAGAATGTATGATTTACAATATTTACTGTGGCTCCGTAATGGTTTTATTATGCAGGCACGGTTAAGGCAAAAAAAGTAGAGCCCCACCTCACTCTTGCTCTCACTAAGACTTTTATTAAACATTCGATGGCCATGGTAGTTAGCGCCAGTGACATGATTCCCCTGCAGAACAAGATTCTGGGGGTTTGTTCACAACAGATGAGATGATACAGTTTCCCTTTTCCCATTGTTGGACGTAGTGTTTTCTGAAACCGGATCTGAAACATCAGAGGTTATTTTTGCTGAACATCACACACTAGCACATTTGTCCAGCTACAATGAAAAACCCTTTAAGAATAAAGATGTGCTTTATTCCAATGGCATTTCAGGAAATGAAATTCAAAATTTTTGGCACTGAGCTGTACTTTTTGGGAGTCGGCTTCTTCCAAATTTTCTTGCATCACATAAAAAAGGTCAACTGTGGGTAAAACTGGAAGGCAGTCATTTATCATACTTCTCACTCTCTGCAGATCTTCTAATGGTTAACATAATCAAAAGGTTTTTGACTTAAACATTTGTCCCCTTCCTGGTTCTCAATGTTTCAATGCTATGCTACATCTCTAAGCACAAAGAAAAATCTCTATGAAAGAGTATATTTACTGCAATCTATTTTGTATTCAGTTTCATATATTTGCAAACCAATTTCATACAAACATGCAGAACCTGAAACAAGAATTTTCATGGAGATATATTCCTAAAACGTTACATATATTTTTAAGACATTTTGTAGATTAAATTTCAAAAGCTGTACATACCCTGAAACTCCAAGTAATAGACATCTCCTTTCTTAGTACCTCATCCATATTGTCTGAATTCTGATCATCCTACCTACATTGAACTCTAAACAATATTTATCTCTGCTTTTATGAAATATCAAAATATGGAAATGTCTTCCCCTCCATTCAGCTTTTTTACAATGGCTAACAGCCATTTAGCTGATTTTCAATTTAGTTCTGCAGCCATTTATTGAGTGTATACTCAGAGCATGACATGGTATTAAGTACTCTGGGAAATACTAAAATGAGTAATAACAAGAAGCTTATGTTCCAAGAAGGTAGATAAAAAATAGACACATATGATTCACTTGTCTACCAAGGCAGCCTTTAATAAGTGACATAAATGGTCTATGAATTGAAGATTCTCACCTCTACCATTCACTAGATGAATAATTACATGAAACACTTCGTTACTGTTTAATGGATCAAAGCATTTGTTTGATTAGCATTGGTTGCGGGGGGTGGGGGTGTCTGGCAAGTTGCTGTTAAAGCTAGGAAATGAGGAAGGTGATATTTCCCTTTGAGAATTAAAGCTTGGTATAAAGCCCAGGGGAGAAATAGATTCCCTGAACAGTAGGACTTTGTTGAAAATGCTAATATACAAGTAAAGGATTTATTTTATCAAAAAGGGGAACTACAGAAAGAGTCAGAGACACTTCAGTTCAGTGCTTAATTCAAACATTGGCTAAGAGAGTGGATGTATTAGATGCATTATCCATGGGAACTTGAATATTTTTCATTCTAATGTCCAGGTTATCACAAGAACAGAGCTGAATATCAATCACAGGAGTCAGTAAATACCATTTCCCACTTATTGACAAGACAGTACATATCATCAGATGGCTATGGCTGGCTAGCTAGCTTAACCTGATGCCATTAAACACTCAACACAACCAATTCCCCTCATTTTGAGTTTCTACTCAATATGTCATTTTTAATTCCCATAAAAATCTACTTTCTAAGAAGTGTTCATTCTTTGTTTATTATATTTCTTATTTCTGTGCCCTTGAATTTTCATAGAAAATCAAAGTTGATTATGTGGGCCTTCCCCATTGGCATTTGGTGACAAAAATATTCTGATCCATGCGGCAGCATTTTCATTCTGGTGTCTCTCTCAGTCTCACCATGTTTTTAGTTAAGTGTGATTCAACCACGTACGGCCAAATTTCCCCTGCATACTGATTAAATTTGGTCTGGGCTTTTAAAGAACCACATTTCATCAGCCTTTCCTAAGACCAATGACTAAGACCAATGCAGTGACTACCATTTGCAAATGCACTTCCCTCTCTACTGACCTCCCCAATTGGCAAGCTGCTACATTTATGGTTATTTGACTCCACCAGTTTTCACTTGCATCAGTTACAAAAGGACATATGGCATTACTAAACTTAGTCTAGCAAGTAAGTGAACTAGTTACATCAGTGAAAATATTAAAGAAAGAACATGTCTTTGTGCATTCCTGGTATAAATACCTGTAATGTATATCCCATTAGGATATCTGTTTACCTTCATTTGTTGCAACATATTTATGTATCATTCATTCCATATGTGTACATAATTTATATATTATAATCACTGAGAATTTGATTAACCAAAAGTCATTTTAAGGGAAATTATTTGTGGAGACAACTTTAAATAAAATGTGAGAATAAAAAGACTAATGGCTGTTTTCTGCAGGGTCAATGCAATATTCTCAAGGAGTTTTTTTGTTTTGTTTTGTTTTTCTATCATAAGTGAAGGAGAAAACATTGCATACTATTATTGACAATTAAAAATGGCAAGATATATCTTAGATTAGTGAAACAGTACAAAGCCAAAAAAGATTATAAGATTAATAAGCACCAACACAGGAACAGTATGGGATAATGGAAGGAAAACATGCTAAACAGATTTTATTATCAGATGGACCTAGTTTAATATTTTATCTTGTTTGGGGAAATTTCAATAATTTTTTAAATCTCATTTGTGTTATATGTAAAATAGAAATATTAGTACCTGCCTGTTTTATTATCATAAAAATTTAATTGTAATTTTTACAAACTGCACTATAAAGTTTCTAGCATTTGGCAAAATTCATGTAATGGTAAATATCAATATTATAAATTCTTTCATGGTAATAACTTCAATGGTGTAAATATTTATTTAAGGAGATGATTCCAATTCCCTAACAGATAACTTACTATGGATAGAGGTACAGTGCTGAAGAATCTAAAATTCAAGAACTTCTGGTTGTTGAAATGGGAAATTGTAGGTGTTTGAGGGATTTGGGCTGATAAATTAATTAAACAAGGAGGTCATTAGACTGAAGTGGCTGTAAGGATCTAGTGGCCTCGGTAAGCAAACCAAAACCTAGGTCTTTAAATGCCTCAAAGTTGAGAAATTAAAACCAAAGGACAACTAGTACAAACGACCTTCTCTATATAAATCTTTTTCCCATCTCCTGTCAGTAGATTGCACCCAACCACTTCTGGTTTGTCACTGCCCATTAGAATCCATTTTTGCTCAAATAAACTCTTAAAATTTGTAATATGACTCAGTTTATTTTTTAACAGGGCTGATCAAGAAAAATTATATGGCTACATGAGGCAGTGACAAACAAAGGACTTCATTGGGTCCCTCATAGATTGACATTGTCCAGAGGCTTAGGCAAGGGGCCACCATCCAGAAGAAAAGAGGGGCAAGGGCGCCCCTAGGGGGAGAGGGGATGATGAGAGGGATTACTTATATAGGGGATGTGTGGCGATGTCTCTCAGCAGCACCAGGAGCCTCTGAGTCACAGGACTCTGTAGGGTCAGGGCCAAAGGGCTGTAGTGGTTTGGGACCTTACAACTACAAGACAAGGCAGGCATACTTCATTTCATTGCACTTGTCTTTATTGTGTTTTGAAGAGGTTGGGTTTTTTACACATTAAAGTTTTGTGCCAGCCCTGTTTCATTAAGTCTATCGATGCCATTTTGCCAACAGTTTTCCTCACTTCCTGTCTCTGTGTCACATTTTGGTAATTCTCACAATATTTCAAACATTTTTTTATCATTCTTTGTTATGGTGATCTGTGATTAGTGACCTTTGGTGTTACTACTACAGCTTGCTGAAGACTCAGATGATGATTAGCATTCTTTTAGTAATAAAGTATTTTCAAATTAAGACATGTACATTGTTTTTATAGACACGAGGCTATTGAACACTTAGTAGACTACAGCATAAAGTAAATATAACTTATATGCATTGGGAATCCAAAAACATTTGTGTGACTCACTTTATTGTGATATTCACTTTATAATGGTCTGAACTGAACCCACAATATTTCTGAGGTATGCCTTCATTACCAACGGATAAGAGCCACTGGGTGAGGTTTTGTGGGATATGTAAAGCAAACCAGTTCTAAATGGCTAAAACTCTTCTCATTTGGGCTATTTCCAAGTCAATTGGAGGTATAAAAGTTGAGTTTGTCGGTCAGCATTTTGTGCTAAGAGGCCTCAACCTGCAGTGAGGAAATCAACAACCTTCAGGGCAATATGCAGGCCATCTCTAGGTTATTTATATAACAGAAATGTAAGTTCATATTACAAACTTGAATTGGAGGGTGTGTCAGTTATCTGCTGCATCTATGATTTGCATAGTCTAACTTGTAAACAAGCATGTCTTAAATCTGAGTTTGTTGTCATGAACGATACAGCATTTATCTCAATTGATATAGAAGGCAAAATTACCTCAGATTTTACTGCTAAAACTCTGAAAGATGGGGCTTCCCTGGTGGTGCAGTGGTTGAGAGTCCGCCTGCCAATGCAGGGGACACGGGTTTGTGCCCCGGTCCGGGAAGATCCCACATGCCGTGGAGCGCCTGGGCCCGTGAGCCATGGCCACTGAGCCTGGGCGTCTGGAGCCTGTGCTCCGCAACGGGAGAGGCCACAACAGTGAGAGGCCCGCGTACCGCAAAAAAAAAAAAAAAAAAGAAAAAAACTCTGAAAGATGAAATACCCATGGTAAGTCAGATATTTTAGGAGATTCATTAATTTAACAAAAGTTTATGGAATTGTGGAATTTTAATGGCAAAAAAAGTTTATATACTTCCTAAATAAAAATATTTCACAAGAAGTAATACGAACAATGTAGTAGAATAATCGCTCCCTAAAGATGTCCACATCCTAATCCCCATAACCTGTGAATACATTACCTTACATGGCAAAAGAGAATTTGCAAATGTGATAAAGTTAAGGATCTTGAGGTGGGGAAATTACCCTAGATTATCCAGATTGTAAATGTCCTAATAAAAGAAAGAGAAAGGCAGGAGAATCAGAGAGAAGGAGATGTAACAATGGAAGTAAAAGGTCAGAGAGAGAGAGGGTAGGGGGAGGGAGAGAAAGAGGGAGATGGAATATTGAGATATTGATGTTGAGGAAAGGACCACACACCAAAGGATGCAGCCTCTAAAACCTGTACCTGTTCCAAGTGAAGAAATAGATTCTCCCATAGAGAATCCAGAAGGAACATAGCTCTGTCAACATCTTGATTTTAGCCCATAGACCCACTTTGGATTTTTGACTTCCAGAACTGTAACATAATACATTTGTGTTGTTTTAAGCCACTAAGTTTGTAGCAATTTGTAACAGCAGGAACAGGGAACTAATAGAGTGTGAGTTTTTGAATAAAAGACTATAACTTAAAATTATATAGGAATTTTAATAAATCCATTTAAATTAGCATAACAATTTGAATAGAATGCCATTAGTTCATTTCATTGATCATAAAAATATGTTGGAAAAAAAGATCCACCACAATGTTGGACTTAAAGAGCTTTTAAATCCTCTAAGTGATGAGATAGTCTCTGTTATGGGCTAAATTGTGTCCCCCACAATCCCCGACCCCATTTCTATGTTGAAACCTTAACCCCCAATGTGACTGTATTTGGAGATAGGGTCTTTAAGCAGGTAATTAAGATTAAATGATGACAGAAGAGTGGGATCTTAATGCAATAGGATTGGTGGCCTTATCGGAAAAAGGGACACCAAAGACCGCTCTCTCTCTCATTCTCTCGGCATATGCACCTAGAGAAAAGGCCATGTAAGGACACTGAGAATGCACTATCTGCAAGACAAGGAGAGTGGTCTCACCAGAAACCACACTGCTGGCACTTTGATCTTGGACTTCCAGAACTGTGAGAAAATAAATTTCCATGAGAAAATAAACCACCCAGTCTATGGTATTTTGTTACGGGAGCCCATTCCACTAAGAGTGTCCAAGGAAACTGAAGGGTGAATAATCTTCCAATGTTTAGTAGAATCATAATCTTCTAATTTGAGGTAAATTTGTAATACTGTTTTCTTGAACAGGAAATTCATGATGGCCATGTTAGGTTTCTGAATAAACACACTCTAAAAAATTCTTTAAGTATAAAAAAAAGTTATGAAGATATTCTCCTAAAATAATTACTCCTATAATAATTCATCATACTTTAAAATCAGAAGGAATTTAAATCTCACTATAACCTTCATTATTATTACCTAGAATTTATAATTTAATGGCAACATGTTTCTAATAACCACCGTCTCAGAAATATCATGTAATTCTCTAGCCAAGTACCTTGGTTATTTTTTATACTCTTTGTCACTATCTGAAATTATCATTTTTTACCTTCTTGGTATCTGTCTGGCTTACTATAATGAGAGAATAAGTGAGAAGACTTATTCTGTCTCCTTCTCTGCTATATCCCAGAAATTAAAACTAAGTGTAACACATAGTAGGTACTCAATAAATATTTATTGAAGAACTGAGTTAATTAATACAAAAATTAATTATGATTCCATATTAATTATGAGTCTGAGTCCATGAAAATACTTTTAACTCTCCTTTTCTCTTTTATATCTAATATTTACAATGATGTGTTTCTTTAAAAGATACTTCACTCTACTATATGGGGTCCTAATTGTTGCCAGAAGCATGGTTCAAATGAGACAGGATAACTTCCAGGTTCTGGAAACCAATTAATACACAGACTTAACTAGATTGCAACAGGTCACCAATGAAGGTCCAGATCTCGAAGGGCAGAAATTACAGAATCAAGTGAAGCTAGCAGACAGATGGCAGTCACTGAGGAGTTTGATCAGTATGGAGATGAAACAAAGGGAGGTCAAAACATAGTAGAAATAGTAGTAGCTAAAAAATTACTGAACACTTGCTATTTTCTAAATATTTACAAGATCTCTTACACATGTAAGGAGTACTATTTGAAAATTTTATACCATGAGCTTTCTTTTTCTATGCCTACTGTCCTGTGACTACTATCTACTGGAGTATTGTCATATATTACTCTGTATAGAGAACAGATACAGCCTGGATAAAATAAGTTAAATTAAATTCTAAGTGAATTTTTTTGTTATTAATGTTGTGTTAGTTTCTGCAAAGTGATTCATGTATATATATATATGTTCATATATATATTCTTTTTCAGATTCTTTTCCATTATAGATTATTACAAGGTATTGAATATAGTTCCCCTGAATGATTTTTTTTAACTCACAGGAAGCAAAATAGCCTAAAACTAAAGCACTTTTTGATTTGCAATGATTTATTATTTGAAGAAATATGGATAAGTTTGCATCTAAGAGATGATAAGAGATGAAGGGTGAAATTAAAGAGAGAGTAGAGATTTTACTGAAAGCCCTGAGTGGAGAATGCAGGGTATGGCAACACTCTCCCATCTAACAAGAAAGGGAACACTTATATTTCTAAATTTAAGGAGAGAATTAGAGAAGGACTGAAAAATGGAGAAGAATGCAGGAAGGAAGACCCATGTTAAGACTTTCTTGAGGCTTCCTTGCTGACTTCATAGGGCCCATTCTATAGGGATGAGTAGAGAATCCCAGGGAGTTGGATGAGTGCCAGAGCAGGAGAGCTTCTTGCGTGAATTCTGCAGTTAAACTGACTCATCAGCAGATCTGTCCATGACACTCTGGATACGACAAGCTGCCTAGAAATATATACCTAGTTGAATTTTCATTCCAAATTTACTTTGAATCGTGTACCAAATCTAAACCATCAGACATAGGTTAGTATCTAACAAGGAGAAAATGATGTAAACCATTCTGCATGCAAATACTTTATACTCACACTCTAGGGAACATATTAACTCATGTGTGTGTATTCATATCTCCATGGCACATCAACAAATTCACTAAGAATAGAGCTGTGTGACATGGCATAACCTCTGAAATGTATTTGATGAAGTGTTTTTTTTTAATTTTAGTTGATACTGCTGACCAGTGGGCAAGGCATTACCTAGGTCTTCAAGGGTCCTTCCTCCTCCTAATGATGACACAGTGCATATGGATCACGAGTAAAAATAGCATGGTGAGATTTTTAGCCTGATAAAGGGTAAGAATTAGCCTATAGGCCGTATATGGTATGGAAGAGGTTCAAATTCCCCCACATGACTCAGAGATGGTTGCAGAAGGGCTGGATGAATGGGTCATAGAGAGAAGAATTTAGGGTAGGTAAAATCCAAAATAGGTAAATCCCATAACCAGAGGCTAAGTTAGGAAGCAGAGACATTTATAGCCAACACAATGAGAGAGGAATTGCATGAGAAGCAGGTGCACAGGGGACAGAGGCAAATACACAATGGCAAAGCTTCAATCAACCCAGGAGACACAGGAAAGAAAGAGGCGACAGAATGCAGAACAGCCTCCTGCCTCTCAAACCTTTGAAGTTATACCAATTTTTCCACCACACCAAGAGGTATCCTGAGAGCATGAGTAGTAGAAGAAAGAAAAAAATGAGGAAAAAATGGAGAGAGTTTAAATGGGAAGACGGTCCTAATATCAAGTTGAAATTTGAATTGGTTTAGTTTAAATATTGGCTGAGACTAAACATCTAAAAGAAACTAAATTTTAAACTTGAATAGCTAAATTACTTTTAATAAACTGAATAATATTGGACTTCAAGGTGGTCAGCAGTGCAGCAATTAAATGAGGCAGTAGGGATTACCAAATTAGAGAAAGGACACACCTTGATGGGCTTTTTGATATCCTGATCATTTTAGGATAATTATTTTATCTGATAGATATTTTATGTGATAGAATTTCTGGATAAGATCTCAGTTCTTATACAATTTAGTTTTTTCAGTTAAATTAATAACTTAAAGTTATTAAAGTTATCTTAAAGTTAAATTAATCTTCAGTTAAATTAATAACTTAAAGTTATTAAAGTTATCTTAAAGTTCTCCATAAATTTTTATTTTTCTGTAAAAAGGGGGATATGATTATAGTAATAATATCAAGGATGAATAAGTGAGACTTTATAAACAAAGCACCTGGAACCCAAAACGTGCTTTCTTTAAAAAGCTCCTTCCTTCCACTCAATTTCAGTGTTTGCTATGTTCTAAATGATAACTTGCTAATACATCCCTCAGAGAAGTCATCAAATATGCTGGACTAGGTGTTAATACACTTGCTAAACCACATGCAATGTTTCTGAGCAAGCAGGAAGCATGGAAATTTCTGGGAGATAAAAGTCTCCTTTCTAGAGAAGCATCATCAAGCTAAAGGCTATAAGAACCACCTTAAAATGTTTTTTAGTATAAAAAATTGGTATCATAGCTCATTAACTCACAAGGACAAGTTGATTGAGTTAGGAAGTGGTTCATTTGATTTATAAACAATACAATAATTTGAAAACAGTTGTTTTCTGCATTTTGTTCTATTTCAGTTATTTGTAAGATTAGATTTTATTTCAAGTTAACCTCAGCAAATGCCAGTGTTTGTGAAAGCATCAAGCTCTGGGCTATTAAAATATATCTTGCCTATGGCACCACACACTGAGACCTTCTGTCTTCATTCTGGGTGAGATTAATACTGTGGTAGTGGGATGCAAAGGTTACACACCTTCTTGTTTTACCTCCAGAAACAGTGATAAAATGCATATAGAAACCCCACTGGCAAAGAAACATGGTTTTAATCACTGTCTACATTTTTTCGCTTGCATATTCCTCCCTCTCACTGAATATCAAAGTGCCTCTTTAGTCAAAACAAAACAATTCCTGCAGGTGTTCATTTCTTCTCTAACACATTTTATCTCTCCTTAGGGACTGTGGTCACCAATGTTTCCACACCATGGGCTATGTTGTTAAAAAAAAAAAAGCCCCTTATGGTGACAACAAAACTATTTAAATGAACCTTCACTGGGGGAAAAAATTCACTTCTGTGTTATAAAATACTTAGTATGTCACAGATTTATTTGGCTAAAAAGTCAGCAAATATATGTGAGTAGTAATATGAGAGTCAGTAGAAATAGTCACATAAGGAGCAGCAGGACAGATTTAATACATTTTTTTTGCACTTTGCTAATGATAAGTGTACTGATTATTCAGTGCTTCCACTATTAAATATGTCTATAATATACTATAATATATATATACTATAATGCAGTTGCTAGGGATTAACATTATCTTTTTGACAAAAGCAGTGGAAGAAATAATTAATGGGAACCTAATTTCTTCTAGTTAATAGTAAATTAAGCAAATGGCAATCCTTGGTAATCAAGTGGTGTGTCATGCCTTCACACAATAAAAATCATAATTATCAATTTTTTTTCTTCTCCAAACTCTATTAACACTACTAATATTGTTTGTTTCTTTATTCTCCTTTAGACTCTTCAGAAAACGTACTTAAATCTCTTTTTTTATAAGAAACATGAACAAAATAGATAAACCACTAGCCAGACTCATCAAGAAAAAAAGGGAGAAGACTCAAATCAATAGAATTAGAAATGAAAAAGGAGAAGTAACAACTGACACTGCAGAAATAAAAAAGATCATGAGAGATTACTACAAGCAACTCTATGCCAATAAAATGGACAATCTGGAAGAAATGGACAAATTCTTAGAAATGCACAACCTGCCAAGACTGAATCAGGAAGAAATAGAAAATATGAACAGACCAATCAAGCACTGAAATTGAAACTGTGATTAAAAATCTTCCAACAAACAAAAGCCCAGGACCAGATGGCTTCACAGGCGAATTCTATCAAACATTTAGAGAAGAGCTACCACCTATCCTTCTCAAACTCTTCCAAAATATAGCAGAGAGAGGAACACTCCCAAATTCCTTCTACGAGGCCACCATCACCTTGATACCAAAACCAGACAAGAATGTGACAAAGAAAGAAAACTACAGGCCAATATCACTGATGAACATAGATGCAAAAATCCTCAACAAAATACTAGCAAACAGAATCCAACAGCACATTAAAAGGATCATACACCATGATCAAGTGGGGTTTATGCCAGGAATGCAAGGATTCTTCAATACATGCAAATCTATCAATGTGATAAACCATATTAACAAATTGAAGGAGAAAAACCATATGATCATCTCAATAGATGCAGAGAAAGCTTTCAACAAAATTCAACACCGATTTATGATAAAAACCCTGTAGAAACTAGGCATAGAGGGAACTTTCCTCAACATAATAAAGGCCATATATGACAAGCCCACAGCAAACATCATCCTCAATGGTGAAAAACTGAAAGCATTTCCACTAAGATCAGGAAAAAGACAAGGTTGTCCACTCTCACCACTCTTATTCAACATAGTTTTGGAAGTTTTAGCCACAGCAATCAGAGAAGAAAAGGAAATAAAAGGAATCCAAATCGGAAAAGAAGAAGTAAAGCTGTCACTGTTTGCAGATGACATGATACTATACATAGAGAATCCTAAAGATGCTACCAGAAAACTACTAGAGCTAATCAATGAATTTGGTAAAGTAGCAGGATACAAAATTAATGCACAGAAATCTCTGGCATTCCTATATACTAATGATGAAAAATCTGAAAGTGAAATCAAGAAAACACTCCCATTTACCATTGCAACAAAAAGAATAAAATATCTAGGAATAAACCTACCTAAGGAGACAAAAGACCTGTATGCAGAAAATTATAAGACACTGATGAAAGAAATTAAAGATGATACAAATAGATGGAGAGATATACCATGTTCTTGGATGGGAAGAATCAACATTGTGAAAATGACTCTACTACCCAAAGCAATCTACAGATTCAATGCAATCCCTATCAAACTACCACTGGCATTTTTCACAGAACTAGAACAAAAAATTTTGCAATTTGTATGGAAACACAAAAGACCCCGAATAGCCAAAGCAATCTTGAGAACGAAAAAAGGAGCTGGAGGAATCAGGCTCCCTGACTTCAGACTATACTACAAAGCTACAGTAATCAAGACAGTATGGTACTGGCATAAAAAGAGAAAGATAGATCAATGGAACAGGATAGAAAGCCCAGAGATAAACCCACACACATATGGACACCTTATCTTTGATAAAGGTGGCAGGAATGTACAGTGGAGAAAGGACAGCCTCTTCAATAAATGGTGCTGGGAAAACTGGACAGGTACATGTAAAAGTATGAGATTAGATCACTCCCTAACACCATCCACAAAAATAAGCTCAAAATGGATTAAAGACCTAAATGTAAGGCCAGAAACTATCAAACTCTTAGAGGAAAACATAGGCAGAACACTCTATGACATAAATCACAGCAAGATCCTTTCTGACCCACCTCCTAGAGTAATGGAAATAAAAACAACAATAAACAAATGGGACCTAATGAAACTTCAAAGCTTTTGCACAGCAAAGGAAACCATAAACAAGACCAAAAGACAACCCTCAGAATGGGAGAAAATATTTGCAAATGAAGCAACTGACAAAGGATTAATCTCCAAAATTTACAAGCAGCTCATGTAGCTCAATAACAAAAAAACAAACAACCCAATCCAAAAATGGGCAGAAGACCTAAATAGACATTTCTCCAAAGAAGATATACAGACTGCCAACAAACACATGAAAGAATGCTCAACATCATTAATCATTAGAGAAATGCAAATCAAAACTACAATGAGATATCATCTCACACCAGTCAGAATGGCCATCATCAAAAAATCTAGAAACAATAAATGCTGGAGAGGGTGTGGAGAAAAGGGAACACTCTTGCACTGCTGGTGGGAATGTGAATTGGTTCAGCCATTATGGAGAACAGTATGGAGGTTCCTTAAAAAACTACAAATAGAATTACCATATGACCCAGCAATCCCACTACTGGGCATATACCCTGAGAAAACCAAAATTCAAAAAAGAGTCATGTACCAAAATGTTCATTGCAGCTCTATTTACAATAGCCAGGAGATGGAAACAACCTAAGTGCCCATCATCGGATGAATGGATAAAGAAGATGTGGCACATATATACAATGGAATATTACTCAGCCTTAAAAAGAAATGAAATTGAGCTATTTGTAATGAGATGGATAGACCTAGAGTCTGTCATACAGAGTGAAGTAAGTCAGAAAGAAAAAGACAAATACCGTATGCTAACACATATATATGGAATTTAAGGAAAAAAAATGTCATGAAGAACCTAGGGGTAAGACAGGAATAAAGATGCAGACCTACTGGAGAACGGACTTGAGGATATGGGGAGGGGGAAGGGTGAGCTGTGACAGGGTGAGAGAGAGTCATGGACATATACACACTAACAAACGTAGTAAAGTAGATAGCTAGTGGGCAGCAGCCGCATGGCACAGGGATATTGGCTCGGTGCTTTGTGGCAGCCTGGGAGGGTGGGATAGGGAGGGTGGGAGGGAGGGAGACGCAAGAGGGAAGACATATGGGAACATATGTATATGTATAACTGATTCACTTTGTTATGGGGCAGAAACTAACACACCATTGTAAAGCAATTATACCCCAATAAAGATGTTAAAAAATAAAATAAAATAAAATAAATTAAAAAAATTAAAAAAAAAAGAAACATGATTCTTCCAAAGAGCATGTAAGATAGCTTATACATCTGTAAAAAAAAAAAAAAAAAACTTGTGGTAGTTAGTTTTGGTACTAAAGTTGTGGTAGTTACTTTTGGTATTATCTTTCCTCTTAATGGAAAAATCAAGATGATTCATTCACTGTACATTTATTCACTTAACATATTAAATGTTTAACCATCTAAAAGACAACAGTGTCATTTCTCTCCAGTTATTCATTTGGCAGGGAGAAGTAAATAATTAGAAAAGTATGAACAAAGAGTATTATGAAAACATGTTATATACATGTGATAGTCATAGTAATTCTGCTGCCAACAACTCTTTTCAATTTCCTTCTTTGTTAAACTTGGAAAATTTTCCCCACACCATTATATAGTAAAGGTGGATTTTCCAGTCATGGTCCTCCATTCTTCCTGGACAAAAATTGGGCATATTTCTCATTCTAGGCCAGTCTTAGTGTTCCTGGAATATTGATTGATATTGTTTCAGGATGGATACCTAAGTCAAGTAGGACCCAAAAAATATTTTGGAGGGTTAAATAAGACATCAGAAGAAATATTTTGTGTTTGTGTATATGTATGTGTTCTCCTAAAATTCTTATGTTTACAAAGATGGAATAAAATGAATGTAAACTTATAGGCAATCATTTTCTACATCATCTGGAAAGAACCTTTCATTATCACAGGGGCAATATTCACCAGGAAACAGAACCTAGTAAGAAAGAGAAAAAGAGAATGAAAACAATAATAATCAGAAAGAGAGAGGGAGAGAGATAACTGTTGGCATAACTTGAGCTCCTGGAACCAAATGTAACTAAAGCCAGATTTCTCCATCTACTTCTCAATTACTGGAATCAGTAAGTTTCCTTTAAAACTTAATAATAATAGCACTGTTGAATGTTAATGTAACAGAATGTGAGCAGTAATCTTTCCCTGCTGTCTCAGATTTTTGCAGCAGGCTCAAATGTAGAGGACAACATTTTCAGTGCTACCTCAGGTGAGGTTCTCATCTATCTTACAGATTTGCTAAAGGATCCTCTAACCCATTCAGCCTGCACTTACCCTTTACCCTGAGGCTATTTGAAAGAAGGAAAACATTCTTTGGAGTTTGAAAAGGCCAAAGGTGAGGATTTCTTTGGAAAGACTTGTTCCTGTACTGTTTTCCCCAAGCCCTTCTGCCTTAGGGAAGGAGGGGAAGATATTTCTCTCTCATTTCAATTCAAGAGAAGGGGACTGAAGAAAAATCATTTTGAGAGTTTTACATCATCCCCCTGGAGGAAGAGGAACACAAGGATGGGTTTCTGATTTTCACCTACTTAGAGAACTCTGAAAACTAAAGACTGGCTGAATCATGCTCTCAAGCACAAGTGAAAGACCCAGGGCATGAAGTGACCACAGAGAAATGACTCACTAGAAGCCATAGGACTGAGGGGAGAGCCTCCATTGGTCAGCAGCAGGATATAGCTACATCAGTGGAATTTTTCATAAGAGAGTTTTGGGGTGGTTTCCAAACAACTCTAAAGAGAATGAATGAGCTTTTGAAATCTACCTCATCCAGGATGCACTAACCCATGATTATCATGGGACCAGTAAAGATCTTTATTTTTCTTCTTCCTGTACCTCCAACTATGGAGGAACCAGATAAACCCCTATGCATGAAGAAGGAGGAATTAAAGATCCATGTATAAACACTGAGAAGCAGCTCATGCCCACCCTTCTGACCTGCTTCCCAATTCCAAGAACAAAGGATTTTCAAGTCTTGGAGAAGGAGAGTCTTTAAATCTCACAAAACTTTAAAGGAAGGAGATCATATGATTTAATACTGGTCCTGGTTACACAAAGGAAGCTGTCATGTGTTCATTTCTTTACTGAATATTTATTAAGTGCCTCCTAGATGCCAGGCACTATTCTTGATGGTGGAATAAAACAGTAAAAAAGCAGAAAGTTGCTGCCATCCTGGGGTCTACATCCCATTGGAAGAGACAGACACAAATAAAATGACACAATAAACAGTACTACTTTGTTTAGTGTTATGAAAAAAATAAGGAGAGCAAAGGGAATCAAGAGCAATTGAGGGTCAGATTACACATTCTAATCTGGGAAGGCCTCTCTAAAGAACTGAGGAAAGAAAAGTAGACCCTACTGCTAATCCAATCCCAGTGTTCCTACAGAACATAAACAACATTTCCAACAAACACAGACAACGTCAATGATACATAATGTTTCTACCAAGGTGTAGACAAAACAGAACCGCACTTACATGAATGAGTAGGCTTCCCTTCTTTTGAGTAATTGCTGCTTTATTACCAGGATCACACTCTGCCTTGCTTCCTTTTCCTCTACTGCCATACAAAATTCTTTGCGTGTCTACAGAAGAGCCAGAAGGCCTGTGCTTGAGGATCATAATTAAGGAGGAAAAGAGGAGGTAATGTTAGAGAGGTTGTCAGATTATTAGGACGTGTAGACTAAGGAGATTGGATTTTATCTGATGTGAACTGAAGTCCTTTGAAAGACTGTAGGCAGAGGAGTAAAAAAATCCAACTCTAAAAGATTACTCTCATTAATGTATGCAAAATAGATTGATGGGGTGGGACATGGAGGTGATGATGACAATAATGGAAACTGTAAAATCAATACCTTTTTCAGTTGTCTAAGTAGGAGATGATGGTGGTTATAACTGGTTGTAGAAGTAAAAATGGTAACAACTAGCTGGATTACAGATATATTTTAAAGGTATGGCCATTGGACTTTCTAAAGGATTTGATGTAAAGGTGAAGAAAAGTGAGAAATTAAAGAAAATTTTTGGATTTTTGCTTGAGCAACTAGGTTAAGGTTGGTGCTAATGGCAGCCATGGGAAAATGTGAGACAACTAGATTTAGCAGAAAAATAGAGACTTATCTTTTGATGAGATTCAAGTGAATATGTTGAGTACATCATTGAACATTAAAGAATTTGAAACTGATGGGTATGTTGATATCCAGACTCAATCAGCCTAAAGGTGATACAGTCATTTCCATGATGTTACATATGCATTCTTAAAAATCCCTGCACTATGGTTATGCTAAATTGTGTAATGAAAACCACAGAGCTGATGAGAATGCAAAAACAGAATTTAAAAACAGCATAAGTGATACGATAATAATTTTGAAAAACCATAGGAACCTAATAAAAACAGTAGCACACTTTTACACAAGTTAATTGGTTAAGAAATACATAACTACTACAATAAATATGGCACTTTACCTTGAAAAAGACCTGAAGTTTGCTTATGGAATTTGTTTACTGTGTGCAAGAGGAAGAGTTCAAAATAAATATAGGGAAAGAATGAAATAAAAAAGAAACAGGGCTTCCCTGGTGGCGCAGTGTTTGAGAGTCCGCCTGCGGATGCAGGGGACACAGGTTCGTGCCCCGGTCCGGGAAGATCCCACGTGCCGCAGGCCGGCTGGGCCCGTGAGCCATGGCCGCTGTGCCTGTGCATCCGGAGCCTGTGCTCCGCAACGGGAGAGGCCACAACAGTGAGAGGCCCACGTACCGCAAAAAAAAAAAAAAAAGAGAGAGAAAAAGAGAGGAAAACAAAACAATGGGATAAGAGGAAGGGAAATTAAAAAGGAAGTTGGAAATGGAGTCGTGAGGCCATGGTGGCCATAGGAAGGGTTACAGCTTATAGGCTGTTGTGAAGTGCTGCAAGAAAGATTACAGAAACTGAAAGGAAAGTTGTAACACCAGGTATAGATACGTGTGTCTCATTGTTCTCTCATTGTGTGCATTTTGTGCAGTCCTGTGCAGCTCAGTTCAACTGTGTGCAGTTTTCTGCATTTACTTAGTGTTTCCCCCAATGAAATTATGTACAAGCAATTGTGTTCAAATTGTTTCCTAATATATAAATTGCATTGAGCAAGTTTGTGTTTTCAAAACAAACATTAATAGCAGAACTATTGAAGCCAAGTAGCTAGATAACAATGATAATAATTATTATAATTACTATTATTAAAACCATTATTATGAATACATGGTACTTAGTATATGTGACAATATTCTAAAATTTTTATGCATATTTACTTATTTAAATCTCACAAAAAGGCCAAGGGGAGAAACTATATCAGCAAGAAAGAAGTGGATTTTTTGTGATGGAACTTGTTGGTAACTATGATGAAGGTGGTTTCAGAAAAAAATGACTCATATCCTTTTGGGAAAATGTTTCTCTAATTGCAACTGCAATCCACAAAATTAGAGGCACACATGTCTCAACTGTTTGAATAATTTTACTACCTGCTAGAGAATAAACTCAATATTCTGATGACTGAGAAGTATTGTTAAGCCACATGATCAACTATCCTTGAATCTTGCCTATGGCAGATATTAAGCTTTGACTCAACTCCAACTCTAGAAGCTTTAAGGTATGTATTTGTATATGTATACACACAGATATACATAACTTATATATGTATTCTATACATGTGTATATACATATGTGTAAGATATATATACAATGTGTCTTTCCTGCAATGTATATTTTCAGTTTCTCCCATCAAATTTGGAGTCAATTCTCTCATCCCTTGAGTCTGAACTGAACTTGTGACTTTTTCTGGTCAGTGCTGCAGAAAGGTTAAGGGATAGTTCTAAGGCATTACTTGCTTCTGCCCTCTATCTTAGAACCTTGTGATCATTTTGAAACTATATCTAGGATGGCCTGATGGAAAATATAAGAACATATTCACCCCAACAGAAACCATCCCAGATAAACCAACTCCCAACAGATCTGCTAGACAGCTACCAGACATAAGAGTCTAACCAAGTCATTATCAGTAGGGCTGCCTAGTTGATCCGTAGACTCTTCAGCAATGATTAATAGTTGTTATTTTAAACCACCAAATTTTAGAATGTTTGTAACACAGCATTATTGTGTAAGTAGATGAATTTAATGATCTTTTATATTCTGTGACAACAGTAACAGAAGGCCTAATATTGGGTCTCTAAATTCATGGTTGTTCAGAGATAAGAAATAGAACATTCATATTTCTGGTATGGTGCAATATGTTGAATAGTGTTCTCCCCAAATTAATGTCCACCCAGAACTTCAGAATATGACCTCATTTGGAAATAAGGTCTTTGCAGGCATAATTAAAGTAAGGATAGAGTGGAAATCATACTGGATTATGCTGAGCAAGTAGACTGTCAATACAAGAGTGAAAAGAACACACAGAGACCCAAAGAAGATGGAAGCAGAGATTGGAGTGATGTGTCTGAAAGCCAAGAAACATCAAAGCTTGCTGGACACCACTAGAAAGTAGGAGAGAGGCTTGGGATGGTTTCTCCCTTAGAGCCTCTAGAAGGAACCAACCCTGCTGACACTTTGATTTCAGAATTTTGGCCTGCTGAACTGTAAAGAGAATACATTTCTATTGTTTTAAGCCAATCAGTTTGTGACACCTTGTTACAAAAGCTCTTGGGATCTAGTACTCATGGTTAACAGTAGAGGTGGCATTGTTCTGGAGCCTCTGTTTAAGAGACAAGTATCCTCGGTTGCAGCTTCAAGATGGTAGCAGAGGTAGCAGCATCCCTGGAAGACCAGTCATGTGGTCAGGGAGACATTTTTGGAAACTCAGCCTACAGCTTAATTTACCAGGCTTTTCAATATTTGTTCTAACCAATCCTTTGTATTAAATCCCTTTGTATTAAATCTCTTTCTTTATACATTAGGCTAACTGTTGTTGTTTTTTCCTTTTAATTTTCAGTTGAATGCTGAACGATATGCTCCTCAAACTCCTGATTCCAATTATGAGAAGTAATATATTTTCTTATGGTTTAAGCCACTTTAAGGCAGATCTTTTGTTTCTTGAAAGTCAAAAGCATCCTTGCATTAGACATAGTATAACATTATAATAGGATGAAGGTAAGAAGGTAGGTTTGTTAAAGGGGTAATAAATTAATCACCCCCTAACTATTTATATATATATATATATATATATATATATATATATATATAAAACAGAAAGAATTTGAGGAGAATTTTCAGAAAAAAGGGTGATCTTATAAGGACAATAAAACCTTCTCAGATAATGGAATTTGTGAGTAGGGAATCTACAGGTACAGTAAGTCCCCTACATATGAATTAGTTCCATTCCGAGAGCGCGTTTGTAAGTCCAATTTTTTCATTTAGCCCAACAAAGTTAGCCTAGGTACGCAACTAACACAGTCGACTATATAGTACTATAGTACTGTAATAGGTTATAATATTTTTCACACAAATAATACATTAAAAACAAACACAAAAAATAAAGAAAACATTTTTAATCTTACAGTACAGTATCTTAAAAAGTACAGTAGTGAAGTACAACAGCTGGCATCCAGGGGCTGGCATCAAGTGAACAGGCAAGAAGAGTTACTGACTGGAGGAGGGAGAGGAGGTGGGAGATGGTAGAGCTGAAGCATCTCAGCAATAGGAGATGGAGGGCAAGCTGTAATTTCACTCATGCCTGATGTTGATTGAACGCAGTTTGCATCTTTGAAAGTTCACAACTTGAATGTTCGTATGTAGGGGACTTGCTGTATCTCACAAAATGCATGAGAAACAGGAGGAAGACAGAATCACCACCTTTCAGGCTCAGAGGGGAATCAAGGTCCAACCATGATCCTGCCACAGAAACCACCTGCTTGGGTCCCACGTGGAGTTGCCTCACTGGATACTCTCCTCCCCTCTGCTGGCCTCTTGACTCCACTTGGCTTTATTTATGCATCTCCAATCAAAAGTCCTGTTGGGAGTATTTGAACAGGTGCTTTTGAGGTAATTACCTTGCAGGGGCTGTTACAGATTCAACATCTTTTTTTCCTTTTTCTCCTAGACAAAATATTTCCCAGCCTACCTAAGTAAGATGTGACCACGTCCCTGAGTTCTGGCTAATGGAATGTGGATGTGGACAGAGGTGATTTTTACCACTTCCAGTCTTGGCTCATAAACTCTCCCATGTGACCTTCCAATCTCTTGCTTCTCCCTTCCTGTTTGTAAAGTGTCAATGGACAAGACAGCCTGAGAAGCCACATGTTAAGGATGACAGAACTTCTGTCATCCTGTCTTTGAATGACTTTACATCATGGAGTCCCAAATCAACAAGCAACCTTTTATCTACACTCGGTTTTACAAGCCGTTCTGGCATCTCTTTACTGGAATGGATAGGAGAAATGCCAAGATGAGTTCCCACCAACTTGCCCTATCACAGAAGCATTTACTGAGGGCTAATTACCTAAAAGACACCCTGTTTATTGTTTTATATCTTTTTCTCTCATTTATGTTTTCTACTGCACTATTCTGAGAGAAAATGATAAAAACATAGTGGTGAGAAGAAGGCAATCTTATGTTTTTATTATAAATCTTTGGCGTCTGATAGAGGTGCCTGGTGTAGTTTGGGATATTAATAAATGGAATTTTGCTACAGGATCAAGGAAAGCTCAAATTCATAATTTTCCTTTTTTTTTTTTTTTGTGACACACGGGCCTCTCACTGTTGTGGCCTCTCCCGTTGAGGAGTACAGGCTCCGGACGCGCAGGCTCAGCGGCCATGGCTCACGGGCCCAGCCGCTCTGCGGCATGTGGGATCTTCCCGGACCGGGGCACGAACCTGTGTCCCCTGCATTGGCAGGCGGACTCTCAACCACTGCGCCACCAGGGAAGCCCCATAATTTTCCTTTTTAACGCAGTTCCCTAGAGGAATAACAACACACCAAAGAGTAATAAAAAATTGAAAATACAGCTACAACTCTGTTGTTAACTGGGTGGTACCTCCTTCCACATTCAGGTCTCTTTGGTAAACCTTTTAATAGGCCCCAAGTCTCTTACTTACTTTGTCAGTCAAGTGGTAGGAGAAAGCAGAAGAATAATGCTATACCCATGGGTTTGAATGTTTAATGCAATATCGCTCCAGCTACTACTAAATGTGTCTAACTTACTGTCCTGAAACTCTTCCAAATAGGTCCCTCTTAACATTGTAGCAAGCAAGACAGAAGGGTGAGCAGAAGAAAGGCTTTCTCTCTCTTCAAACATATAATAAGCTTTTTAAAAGAGTCTCATTTCCAATGCTCACTCTTTGAAATTAAGCTCTCTTTTAAAACTCCTTTCTTTTAACTTAGCCACTCTCTAATTACCACCAACTTGTTATTATCACTGTGATCTGTAGTCCCTTGACCTACTCCCTAGGAGACTCGGCCAGTATTTCTCAATGTGTGATTAGAGCAATATCTCTCAATACATGATTCAGAGCACCTGTGTCAGAATCACCTGGGTACTCATTACAACACAGAAATCGGGCTGCACCTCATTCTCACTGAATTAGCAAATCTACGGTGAGGGCAGGGAAATTTTTATCAAGCACAACAGGTTAGATTCATACCTGGAATGACACATGAGAATGTGAGACGCAAACCCTCAGACCATTTCAGTCCATGAGCAGTACTGTACTTCACCCTGCCTCTAGATAATACAAATAAGCCTTTTGAAGAATGCATCCACTACAGCTCAAAATCCCACAATTTGTGCTGATTGCCAGCTCTGGGAAGTCCCCATTTTCTGTATTCACTACTTTCTCCTAAGTTACCTGGTATTGCTAGGGAAATTTACAGAAATTCTGCTAATTGAATAGATTGCAAATACTTGCTTTCTAATCTTGGCTAGTCAATTTCTGTTGCCTGTCAACTGCCTACTACCTGTCTCTCAGAATCCCAAAAAAAGACTATTCCAAACTTTCTGCATCCTCACCTCAAACTTTCATGCCCATCCATAATGTTTGCACTCTCATCACACAAAATTGGTTACTGATAGAACTGTATGAGAGCATTGGCCTTCCTCTGCCACTCAGAGTATCTCTGCTGTAAGCCCTCCTGTCAACGCACAAATCTGAGAAACAAATTTCTTTCTTTTTTGCCAAAGCCAACACTCCTACTTTTTTCCTTGGATATCCTTCCCTTTTGATAGATGCCTCAGTTCCTTTTACTGGTCCCTTCCCTATGTCCCATGGCATGTTGCGTCCATTCCCTAGAGAAATTGTTGCTGTCTTTCCTTATAAGTGTGTCTCCCTCCAGCCAGCACACTGTGTTCTTTTCATCACCAAATATTGTAGTAGAATAGCTTATCCTCATTGCCTAACTCCTCTTTCCTTCACTTACTTTTAAAACTTTGCAGTGTTTTCTCCACACCTCATCAGAGAGAAATCGTTCTTCTCAAGGAGCCAGTGATCTCCTGATTGTGATATTCAATAGTGGTTCTTCTTCAAACCCTTTTTAGCAGTTGATGCTGCTGCAGCCTCTTCCTTCTTTCAACTCTTTAGTCCTTTGGTCCCATGACATGTGATGCGTTCCTGGTCCTTCTCTAACAACTGTATTTCTTCTTAACTACATTCCTCCTTATCTTAAATGTAAATGTTTCTCACAGTTCTGTCCTCAGCTCCCAGGCTGTCACTGAGGAGAAGACACCAGCAAGAAATCAGAATTCACATGCGTTAGGAGCTCTAATGGGAATGAGCCCAGGGTGCTGTGTGTGCTCACAGCAGAATCATGTTCCCAAGCCTTTGGAGAGTTGTCTGGCTGAACTCAAACAATGAACACGAACTGGAAATGACAAAGGCAGGGAAGGCCTTCCGGCAGAGCAAATGAAAAGGAAATACAACACCATATAAGAGGATGGGATCAACGCTTTTAAAGATCTTTGGTTAATTTTTACTCTTTTAAAGCCCTAAAATACACTTTCTTCAATCTTTTGTGAAAATGAGCTTCTACTGACAAAAAAGAGGAAGGAAAAGAGGGAGGAGAAGAAACAGGGAGAGGAGGGGAGGACAATTCCAAAACCAGTCCTGAACGCTTGCTTTGAAAAGCATGGAAGTAGTTTGAGGTAAGTCAAGATTCTTACACATATTTTCATTACTTTTTATATGGGACCAAACTTTAAGAAAAAGCATTTTTTTCTCTTGTTTCATGTCATATAAGAGATATTAAAAGGTTTAAATTCCATTTATCAAGGTAAACCAACTTTTTTCCCCCTCATGACATGAGAGCTTATGAAAAATAAATTTCCAACAACGTTTTCAGAGGTATTATTAGGTAGGTGTTTATTTGCTATTGAAATGACAAGCCACAGGTTCTCTGATTCCCTTATTCTTTTTCATCGAGGCTAAAATAAATGGAACACATCACCACTGATGGAAAACTCTTTTGGCAGACTCTTCCTTCTCACCTGTCAGCATTTTAATACCATTCAGACTGAGTTCAAGAGGGTTACTTTTTAATAAATGTAGGAACATGTAAATGCTTTTATAAATAAAACTAAGCCATTCTGCCTTTTGTTAGCTTGCTCATGTTTTACAAAGCGTTCTTTCCGGTACCCATCACATTATTTCCTTTTACTTTTCTCAACCCCAACCTCACAACATACTAATGGACCAAGCTTATTTCACACCATGTAATACCTTGCACTATTTAAGTATTTGTTTAAAAAGCCACCACCTTAAAATAGAGTGGAGGGAGAGGAAAGTGCAAAAGACCAATTCTGTTCCTTAATATCATTAATGGAAATATTTATGATCACTGAAAATAGTGTATTGCCGACAATAGCTCTGGTGAAGCCACATCTGTTTATCCTAATGCATAAGGAGCAAGATGTGTGATGGGGAATGAGAATATGCCATTTGATTTGCAGCTATTACCTGACTTCAAAGACAATGAGTAGGTGCATAAATAAAGACAAATCATTATGACAGTGCAGCAACAGGACCTCACTGCAAACAGCTGAAGCCCAGGTTGAAGCAGAATACAGCCGTCCTGCTCCACAGTAAACAATATTTTAATACATTCTCTTAATGTCAGGACTTCTCTTCCTCAAATAAAATTGCTTAAAAAAAAACTTTTAGAGATGGCTTTTAAATGTCATATTTAATGTGAATTTCCTTTTATCATTTTATAAAATCAAATCAAATAATGTCTTCTCTCTCAAGAAACTTTTACTTTTCTTTCTAAATCATTTATTGATGTATAATATAACAGTATATTTTAAAGTTACTCCATCTTGACAAATAACACTTCCTTTTGACGTGGAGGAGTCAGATATAGAAGGCTTTTGGATGTTGACTGAGATGAAAGAGAGTCAATTTAAAGTTTAAAATTGGTTTTAATAGAAGATCTGATGATTTCAAGAAAAAATATGGAGTCTTAGGGAAATTATAAAATTGCAAGTACAACACAGGTTTGGAGATAAATTTTAATTCTGAGAATCAATAATTGCTAAGGCCAGCATTTGTCATTCTCACTTAATTCCACAAGGGAATTAGCCAGGACCTATAACCAAGTCTTTCTTAATGGTAGAGTGCTCTAGAAGTAATACAAATAGCAAATTTGTAAAATAATACCTTTATATCTCTCAGTTTATTCATATGCAATCATTTACATTCCTCAAATAACTTAAATTTCTAGAATGGAAATAATAATAATTCTAGGCATTTTAGTTAGACAATAAAATTAAAATATAGAGCAAATAAGTCCATTTATGAACTTATTTTCATTAGTCATTACCTACAGTGACAGTAGACAGACCAGATTCAAACACCAAATTCAAACACCAAACTGTCACTCTTTAAATAGTTTCCATGTGCCAGGCACTGTGTTAGATGGTATATGGGTTACTTGGATGGAAAAGACATGGCTACTCTGAAAAGAAGATCATTTATCCAAGAAAAACAGAAATTCAAACAAGTCATCTTAATTAAGCAAAGGTAATATGTGCTGTGAGAGACCTATCCTGAGAGACCAGAACAGAAAGCGTTCAATTCTGCCTTGAAAGGGTAAAGGAATTCCAGGCCTTAGAGAATGAATAATTTTTAAGTCATTGAAAAGAGCAGAGAGAATTCAAAACAAAAGATAATATTCAGAATCAAGATACAGGAATGATATTGCATAGCATTTTCTGGAAAGTGTGATGAGTGTTTACAGTATATGAAAGACAGGGAGGTGGCATGATTGTAAATAAATCTGGAAATGTAAAAGTACCCTCACCTTAAACTATTAATATGTGTTTTGAGGAATCTGAGTTAGATATAAAGTTGGTTTGAAATAACATACATATATACTTTATATTTCCTATAGCCGATCAGAAAAAGGCACTTAAATACAAGGGAACTAACATAAGTTTATCATTGATTTCCTACCATAAACTTAGCACTAATATGTTCATCATTCTTTATTTGTTTTGATCCTCTCCACTGCCTCAAAAATTTTTATTTCCCCCATTTCACAGATGAGGAAACTGAGCCTTAGAGGGGTGAAATTGGAGTCTAATAACACTGACAGTAAAGGCAGAGCAGATTAGTGAATTAGGAGCACAAACTCAGCAGCCAGAATGCTTAGGGCCAAAACCCAGCACCCACACATATAAAATTTGTGACTTTGGACAAAGGCTTAACATCTCTGTAACTCAGTTTCCTCTTTGTAAATGGAAATAATAATAGAACTTACTGGTAGTGTTGTAAGAGGTACTATTTGTAAACCACTTAGAATAATGTCTGGCACTTAGTGATGCTTAAAGATTTGTTGTGTTGTTAGCATCACCATTATTATGCAGCAAAGAACAAGATGACAATGCAGATGACAAACTATCTCTTCAAAGGAAATTAAGGTTTAAAGATGACTATCTCCTCCCAATCAAATATATACTTTCTGAAAATGACAAAGAACCTATTTAAGCTGTACACACGTCATCCCCATAAACTTTAAAATCTGCACCATTATATTCCCCACTTTACAGAGAAATTTGAAATTTATGGAAACCAAGTAATTTGCTCAGGTTTCCATGGTTATAATGGTAACTGAGTTGGAATCAAATAGTGGCTGCTGCGGTTGCTACCATTCTACCAACCTCTGTCTGGTTGAGAGAGTCCAATGGCTTCAGGGGCCAGGAGCAGGGTCAGGGGAGACTTCACAGAGGAGGTTCTAAGTAAATTAAGTTTTAAAGGGTGAATAAGAAATGAAGATACAGTCAAAGACAAGGAGAGTTTGCCAGAAAAAGGCAATATCCAGTGCAAAGAGGCCCCAAATAACACACTGCTATATTTAAAATGGATAACCAACAAAGACCTACTGTATAGCACAGGGAACACTGCTCAATACTCTATAATAACCTAAATGGGAAAAGAATTTGAAAAAGAATAGATACATGTGTATGTGTAACTGAATCACTTTGCTGGACACCTGAAACTAACACAACAGTGTTAACTCTACTCCAATATAAAATAAAAAAATTTTTAAATAAAAATAAAAAATAATAATGAAATAAAATGGGAATAAAAGGCTAAATAAAACCAACCTGTACATCAAAAAAAAAGTACATGCAGGGAAAAGGAAGCCCGATTTTGTGGATGATGCTCATGATGCGTTTGAGGAAATGGAGGCAGAAGAAGGAGAGGAGATCAGCGGATACCCAACCTAGCAGGGCTTTATGTGTCATCCTGGGGTTTTGACTGATTTTCCCTCAGAGATACAGGGAGTCATTAAAGCTTTCTGAGCTGGAGAATGGTACAGCTGCACCTATAACCACACAGGTTTGAACTGTGGGGATTCTTGACTGGGCAGGGGTTTTTTCCCTAGCCCCCTGGTTCTTCAAGGGTCAACAGTAATCAGATTTGGATTTAAAAGAGCTCACTCTGGCGGAAGTGTAGAAAGAGCTAGGCTACAGACAGGCAGGCTGGTTAAGAAGCAATGCGATGAATGAAGGAACTGGCAAGGAATACTGAAAGAAAGAGTGAGTACACAGATATATTTGGATCTAAAGCTTTCTTAATTTTTCCAAAGATCAACACCACCCCCAGATCCTTCATCATCCCTGGCACCCTGGTGTTGCCTTACGGGAATAGTCATTTTATCCTAGCTAGGGCTGTCTTTCTGAACAAAGGATAATTTATTTCCTTTTTAAAATATTGTCTTTAATTATATCAACTTACTTGCACCACTTTTCACTACCTAATGTAATACTACTTTCAATTTACATTTGCATTTTAGCATAAACATTTTCCAAACTATTCCTAAATCGAAAAGATTCTTCCTAAACTTAGAAGTTAAAAATATTGAATTATGCTTTTTGATAATTAGAAAAAACAACCATGTGAAGGTTGCCTCGTGTTCTTGAAGGATCTCACAGTTGAACTTGGACATTTTGGCCAAAAATATTATATTCAAGTATTCATCAAACAACCTTAAACTCATGCTGTGTCTCAATAGTGGACTGTAGCATCTGTAGTTGAATTAATGCTCTTACAAATTCTCTAATGATGTCAATTACATCATTTTATTTCATTTTTAATTTAGTGTTAAATGTCCATGAATCCAATGTAAACATTTCAATTTTCTAAAATTTTATGATTTTATTTGACACTTACTTACTTATATTATACCAAGAAACTCAAAATATAGAAGTATCCCAGGCGTCTCTTCAAAGCCTAAAAGGCTTTCTCTACACATTCATTCGACATTCAGGTATTAAATGCCATACAGTGTTTCTAAGTGCTAAAGGTACAGTCAGTAATTTTTTCATCAAATTTAGTGTATGCCAGTCAGTGTTTAATCATTGAGGATAAGTAGACATAGCTCATGATATAATGCAGTTTTCCAAACTGTGGTCACAAACAGTTTGTGTGCTGGATAATGAAATCAATTGGGTTGATCTATAATGAATAATGTATTTCAAAAATCAAAATATAATAAAATGGATTAGAAAATATCAGAGTGTCTAACACAAAGTAAGTATGACATTATTTTTTGATAATTTAGTTTCAGTTATATATGTAAAGGAAGGAGGGGTACACTGGCTTGAACAGTAAAATATACCCTTCCCTGAATATCAGAATCCTTTAAAAAGTTTGTAAAGCTCTTATATAAATTAATGAGTTCATTGATACATATATATATAATTTTATCCTCAAAGGAGCTTTGTGCTTAGTAGAGAAATGACATGTAAACAGGTAAATTAAAATGTAGAGCAATGTATGACGCTGTAGCAGCATATACAAACAGCAGAGGAAGTATAGAAATTAGTTCCATCTCTTTGTGCCAGGAAAGGGCTTGACCCTGTTTTTCTTTTTTCTTCTCCTCCCCCTCCTCCCTCTCCTCTCCCTTCCCCCCTCCTTCCCCTCCTCCTCTTTCTTCTTCCTCCTCCTCCTCCACCTCTTCTCCTCCTTCTTTTTCTTCTTTTTCTTCTCCTCCTCCTTCTTCTCCTTCTCCTCCTCCTCCTCCTCTTCCTTCTTCTTCTTCTTCTTCTCTTTCTTCTTCTCCTTCTTCTTCTTCTTCTTCTTCTTCTTCTCCTTCTTCTCCTTCTTCTCCTTCTCCTCCTCCTCCTCCTCCTTCTCCTCCTCCTCCTCTCCTTCTCCTTCTCCTCCTCTTTCTCCTTCTCCTTCTCCTCCTCCTTCTCCTCCTCCTCCTCCTCCTTCTTCTTCTTCTTCTCCTCCTCGTCCTCCTTCTCCTCCTCCTCCTCCTTCTCCTCCTCCTCCTCCTCCTCCTCCTCCTTCTCCTTCTCCTCCTCCTCCTTCTGCTTCTTCCTCTTCTTCTTCTTCTTCTTCTATTAAAAAAGAAAAACCATTGGACTTTTGGACTTAATACTCAATTTTGTAATTATTAATGTCTATTGCGCTAATCTTTGGGAGAAGAAACTGCCTACATTTTCTTCCTTGGGAGTGTTCTCACACATTTCAGCCTACATTCCACTAAGGGCAATATTTGGATAGATTTGTCTTTGCCAGCAATGTAACCTGACAGATGGAAGTTCAGAAGGCAGGTATCTCATGCACACATTGAAAGCATTCCCCCTGCAAGCTGATCATTGTTTCTGGCTAAACATCTTTAGTTCTACCACATCTAGAGATCACACTCTCCCTTTGCTATCTAGACCTTCACAAATTTTAGGGTTTCAAGGCATTCCTAAATTATCACTTAAATAGTTTGTGTGGTCAAATTATTGCTTACTTAACACAAATGTAGACTCTTTTTCTGTACTAGGTACTAGGTTATGTGCTAAATAAAACATTGATGAGCAAAAGAGACAGGATTCTTACCCTCAAGGGATTCACCCCCTATTGTCAATAATACTTTAAGCACATAATATCAAACATAAATATATTATGTGCTATTATATGAAATGTAGAAAAAGAATATTTCTGGGAAGACCGCATTTAAATTTGGGGTAGAATTCACAGAAGATCTTACCAAATCCACCATCTTTGACTGAAACTGAAGGATGCATTAGGAGAAAATAGAGGGGTGGATGATGGAGGGAGTGGTGAAGGGGAAGGCATTACTGGTAAAGGAAAGGATATCTGTGACATATATGAAAAGGCCCTGAGGTGGAAACTGGTGCATTTCAGGAGCTGGAAAACTGGCCATGGTGTGAACCAGGAAGAGACTGAGGAGAAAAACAACACAATGTACAACTGGAGATAAAGGGAGACAGGGAGTAGGCTGTGCAGGATCTTTTGTGTATATTTAAGATTTGCGGTTTTTATTCTAAGAGCAATGGGAAGTCATCAAAGGGCTTTAAACAACCAAATCTGTGGACACAAATACAAAATATGAGATGTGCCTAATATCTTTTCTTTACAGTAACTCATTGCACAGACATTGTTTGGCTTACGGCAACTATGCCCAGTCATATATTTATAGGTTCTTAGTTAAAAATGCATGAAACATCATGCACACATAAAATTTATGAAGAAATCATTTAAAGAGATTATTTTATGCCTCCCATAAACAGTAATAGCATACTCTGTAGTAAATAAATTAGTGTTCAATTGAGAATACTGTACTTGTTTTGTTTCTTTATATTCATTGGCTCACTGATCATTATCACAAGATGATATATTGAAAGTGTCTTCCTTATCATTGTCTCGATTTTTCCTACTCAAAGTGATTTCTAAATACCAAAGTGCACAACCAAAGAAAACAACTTCATTTCATTACCAACTCACATTTACTTTTTCTCTTTTCCTTAAAAGTGATTTCCCTAAAATTCTCCACAAAGCAAGTTTTAATTTTTTCAACTCACATGTGATCTCTTCTCAACTAATATAAACAAACACCAGTTTTATCAATGAGAAATAACACTATCTTAATTATTCTAATTGTAGAATCAAAACCTCCCAAGTATGCTTATCTCTGTAAGGTAGTTTGAGAAAAAGGCAAAGGAGAGAAGACTGGAAGGTTGAATGGTATCCAAACTCTAGACAAAAAATGTTTCACAAAACAATACTTAACTCATAAATCAGAGTGGTAAAGATATTGCAGTTATATAACCTAACTTATTCCCTCAAAATAGTCTCTAATGTCTTTTGGAGACTGGGTTTGGGATTAGAGAAAAAAACAAAAAACTCATGGATATGCAGTCATAATTCTGCAGGAAGAGACATGTTTTATTACCTTATTTTCATTTTTGAGATATTGATACAAATTTCACAGGAGAAAAATACTACCTTTGATTTCAAATTCTCAAATAGAGAGAAATAGATACAAATTCTTCCACTGAACCACAGCTCTTTGTTTTATGTATAGCTGTGTTGTAAAGGAATGTGAATTGAAAACATGTTTCTACAGGCTAAGTTTAGGTTGCCCTTTATGGATCTAAATTTCAGATATGTGGGCGCTGCAGTTGTGAGCCGCAGTGAAAGCTACAGCATTAAGATGTCTAGAGAAAAGGAATTTGGCTCCTGTAGGGCTCTCCCACGATGGCAGCTTTAAACCCAAATTGACATTTAACACAGACAACTGAAAGGCTAGAAAAGACCGTACTCTGAAACTGTCCTCATAAATAAAGGTTAAGTATATGAATATTGTGATGCTGAAATCCATATTAAACTCTATTATAGAAAGATGACCTGATCCTGAAATTTACCAGATTAAAAATGTGCTCCCAAGCTAATGAAAAGCATCATAGATACAGTGACATTTGCTTTCTCTTGCCTTCTCTCCTTCTTCCTTTGGCACCATCAAAAAAGCCTTGCTTCTTCATGGTCCTCACCTACATGGAGGAATCTCTTCTTCTCCCCATAAAGTGTACTGGAGGTAGAGATAATTTTTGTTTCTCCAAAAGAAATGTGTGTGTGTGTGCACATACAGTGGAGTACTCTGTACAAAGTCTGGGGTCAAGGACTCATGGAAATAATAAAGTTTGGGGAGTTGCAAACATTTTCCCTCTACTAGTGGGGAAAATGATCATACCCCATCTGATGTTGAACAGTGGAGGAAAACATCCTAGAGGTACATTAGGGACAGCAAGAGCAGAAGAGGACAAGAGTACTCCACTGTAAGTGAGCAGTCCCTAAGTGACATAGAAGTTGAATCCTACATGAGGTCACAGGTGTAGGGGTTGACAGTGGAGAATAACAGGATTGAGGGCTACAACCTCTCTTGGATGAACACAGCAGGGGAGCAACATGATGGTGACACAGAGGAATGTGGCACAATGTCACTTAGCCAAGGTGAAGTCATGAATTTTAAAACTCTAACGTTTACTGAGGTTTTATATTGTTCTTGATTCTCTACTTAGTTAATTCATTTAATCTATACACACACACATACACACACACACACACGCACACATACAAACCCACCGATTGAAGCAGGTAGAATCATAACCAATTATTTACAGATGGAAAAACTGAGGCACAGAAAAATGGCATAACTTGTCCATGGTCACACTGCCAGTACATGCTATAGGTGGGGCCTAACCCAAGCAGTATCTCTCCTGAGATATGGTCAAATCATGTCAGGTAATGCCAGTGTCCCTCTTCACTTGAAACCATTCACACAGCTAGACTGCAGTGAAAGGAACACAGGAGACGCATTTTGAGTTGATTTAATTTTGAATTTTTCCCATGAGTAGAATAAGTGTTTAAAAATAAAAGTCTGTTTTAATACCTGACAGTATTTTAAAAGATATAGAATTGGGATAAGATACTGTCATGATTTTCTAATATCTTGCAGGGCAATAAAGATTTAACAGAGCACAAGTATTGGTGTTCACGGGGAAAAAATGAAGCCATTTCATGTTTCTACATTCCTACGTTGATACTCCTCAGTAAGCTGGACACAAACAGTTGTCTCACAAAATGAGGCAGTTTTAAGCACAGGTCTTGGAGTGAGCAAACTTGGTTTGAAATATGGACTTTTGCACTTTTGTCTTAAATAATTCGGTTTCCTCATTGGTAAAATGAATATAATTATACCTATTTATCAATATTGTCATAAGAAGTAAATGAGACAGTGTAGGTAAACTATGCTGCTTAAACAGTAAGGCCCCATTTCAGTGGCTTAACAGACTAGAATGTTATTTCCTATTTATACAGGATTCTTGGGTGAGTATTCAGGTCTGGTAAGTGACTCTCCATCTTGTGGCCGTCAGAGAACTAGGCTGACTACAGCTAAGTCAGCAAAAAAAAAAAAAAGAGGGAGAGAGAGAAAGGAAAAGGATAATCGCACATGGCAGGTTTTGTGGGCAAGGCCCACAGTGGCAAATTATTTCTGTAAAGATCTTAGTCACATGACTGTACTCACCTCCAGGAAATAGTGGGAGATATAAACTTTGTGCTTAAGAATGAATAAAGGAGGTTGTGGATAGCTGGCAATTTTTGTCACATGTACCTAAAATGCTTAGCAGAGTGCCTGACACAAAACTGCATTCAATTTAGCTGTTGCTGCTATCTCTCAAAGCCCTTACGGGTTTAAAATTCTAAGAAGTAAAATGGAAAATTATTTTAATTAAACCATAGATAACAAAATTTCTTGTAAATAGAACACTCTGAGCACTGTGATAAATTATTTCAAAGATAAGTACACACATATTGAAGGTAAGATGATAATTATTTCCAGAAAAATAGTAGTTGTATCATTATATAAATCTCTACTCCCAGAGATGTTGAAAGCAGATATTAAAATTTGACAACAAGAAAGGAACCAGAAAAAAAAAAATTTCATGAGAAAAAAAATTGTTAGACAACAAGGACCTACTGTATAGTACAGGAAACTATATTCAATATCTTATAAAAACTTATAATGGAAAAGAAACTAAAATAGAATATATATATTAATATACTTATAACTGAATTGCTTTGCTATACACTTGAATCTAACACAACATTGTAAATTAACTATTCTTGAATAAAAAATGGTTTAAAAATTGTTAGAAGACTTCCCTGGTGGTGCAGTGGTTTAGAATCCACCTGCCAATGCAGGGGACACAGGTTCAAGCCCTGGTCTGGGAAGATTCCATATGCCACAGAGCAACTAAGCCTGTGCACCACAACTACTGAGGCTGTGCTCTAGAGTCTGCGAACCACAACTATGAGCCTGCGCACCACAACTACTGAAGCCCACATGCCTAGAGCCTGTGCTCCACAACAAGAGAAGCCACCACAATGAAAAGCCCGTGCACCACAACAAAGAGTAGCTCCTGCTCACAGCAATGAAGAGCCAATGCAGCCAAAAGTAAATTAAAAAAAAAATTGTTAGAACAATATAGCATCCACTTTACAAATCTCTTGTAAATTTCTGCTGAATAAAGTATAGGAGGGAAACAGATCTACGATGGCATAATATCAACATACACCTTTTCTTTGTAAGAGATGACCTTTCCACAGTTCTATTTCTTGTCTCTTCAGGCTGTGATCTCTAATGTGCTAATACTGACCTACATCCATTAACTCTCAAGTTTTTGAACTTATATAAAAGATCTAACATCATCCAGGTAAATGTTTAAAGGAATCAAGAGAAATTTACTTATAGTATTTGGTAGGTAATAAAGTAATGGGATAGACCTCATTTTGTTCAAGAGTGGGTTATTGGGGGAACAAAAATGAAAAAAATCAATATTAAAAAAAAGCTGAGGTAACATAATGGGAAGAAAAGAACATAGTTACGTGGGAAAGTGAAATTTTCTGTAGTATCACCTTAGAAATTCCCATGAAGTTAACCAAAACATACACTTTATGAAGCTATAGATAAACGGTTGGCTGACGATATACAGACTGAAATGGAACATTAGCCATCAGATTTAGGGAAGAAAGCTAAGGAAACAAATGATGCTTTAGCAAAAATATAAATGATACAAGAAGTAGGATTTGGAGGAAAATACCCAAATGTAGATATGAATTCCTCTGTCTCTAGCCATGTGATGATTTTTCCCATTTATGGGATAGAGAAAAACAATATAAATTTTTTTTTTCTGTAGCAAGCTGGGTTTAAAGTTTCTACAACATATCTCATGAGGCAGGAGCTTTCAAACTGTGATAACTACTATCTAGAATGAAGACATCATTTTACATCATGATCTTATGCACATAAAGACACAAACACACAATGATAGTCTTCTGAAGACTATGTGTAATGCTGTCTGGAACTTTCTCTTCTCTTCTCTTTTCTTCTAATTCATTTAAAATAATGCTGATTGAGACGCATCAATCTGATTTCCTGAGAACCTAATGAACCCTGACAACTGCTAAAGGTGTCTGTGAATTCGCACTGAGAAAGAAAGAATACTGATTCCATGCTTGAAGTTTCTTTTTGTTTGTTTCCTGGTGATCCTTCTGTGTGTACCTAATCTACTTAGGAGCAGGTCCATCCCTTTCTTTAAGCTCTAAGAGGATTCCCCTGAGCAATGCTTAATGGGAATTTACTTAGAAAATGTTGTGAGGAGAGGGGGAGGATGTGAATAGATTCTTCATCAGCTCAATCTGTATGCTTCTCAAACCCCAGGGAACTCAATAAAGGGAGAGGACTAATTAAAGTGGGAGACCAAAATCTCCTCTTGAGACTAAGCTGAAGGCTAGAGGCATCCCCTCTCCATTTGTCCCTAACGAGAGTGAGCAATGCCAGCTCAGGTCTCCAGACGTTTTAACAATATCGCTTTCTTAGTCAGAGTGCTAAAAACAGTGTACTCTAATCTCATTCAGTACATTTTAAACTGCAGGAAATCTCTAAATACTAAATCTTGAAATAAATGTATTGTGTTATGACAGCATTTTAAAATAAGAAGATTAAAGAGAATGGAACAAAAATATCTGATGGCTTTGCAGATTTTATATATGTTATTTCACATTTTTTTAATTTACTTAGATATACGTCTGTCTATACATGTATGTAAGTGTGTACTAGTTTATGATATAAACTATTTTGCTTATAGTAAAAAGCATTGTAAACTGCTATAAGTTATTTTGTCACTGCATTTAAGTGGAAGTAAAAAAAATGTGAAAACTGACTGGTTTCTTTGTGTTGGGGTCATAGAATTTTTATTTTATTAGTATCAAGATTAAAAAAGAAAAAGAAAATAAGTCGGTCTAACCATTCTGAATCATCTCTTCAAAAAAATGGGCAACAAAACAAGACTATAATCATAACTACACTGTAAAAAAATTGAGATTTATTATAAAAATACAGTGTAACAGTTCCATAATACATAACAACACTACTATGAATTTTAAAATCAGAGAATTAAAAATAGAGAAAACTAAAAATAGACATATAATATAAAATACATTGGTAATTATTATCATTATGTGAACAAGAAGTAGAATAGAAATTTTTTTTTTTTAATCTCAAGAGGAGGAAGACTAGTATTTAGCTGTTTTGAAGGAGCTTATTACAAGCCAAAAGAAATTTATACTGACCACCAACTACACAGATTCTGGTGATTTAAATCCTTCAAGTATTTTTTAAAAATATTGTTTAGATGGGAAGAAAAATTAGGTCAAATGATAGCTAAATGGAGTTTTAACTATATTTCTACTAAAAACACAATCTAAAATGTAAAGTATGCTTTACAAATAATTAGGACAAAAAGAAACTCATTGAAAGAAAAATAATGGCCCTATATAATAAATGGGAAACAATGGAAAAATTAAAGAGTCATAAATGTGAAATGCTGACAGAAATGAAGCAAATTATTTATTACGCTATATATAAATGAGTTAGCATTTCCTATTGAAAAATCTAAATGCTGCTCATTAGAGAAACTTAAAGCAAATGAATAAAACAAGTCAAAGTGAAGTCGTAGGAGGGAAAAATCAGATGGTTACAAATATAAACAGAAAGCAGGACAAACAATAATTATATCAGGTGAAAAATCATGAAGTTGAGTAGGAAACGCATCTTTACATGGTGAGGGGACAATTTCCAATTCAGAGTCCTGGGAAGTGGAAGACATGACAGTGTCATACTTTACCTGAAAGCTGTGCTCCTGGAAAACAGCAGTGATTATCACTAATTATTAGAGAAATGCAAATCAAAACTACAGTGAGGCTCTCGTACTACAGGGCACCTGGGTGTTCAGAGCCTGAGGTCGACATTGCCGGGACTGCAGTGAGAGAGGGGCTCTGCTCTCGTCTTTCAATCAAACTGTTGTTCTAATTCAAAACAAAACAAAACGAAACTGCAATGAAGTTCCACCTCATTCTGGTCAGAATAGTCATCATGAAAAAGTCTACTCTACAAATAATAAATGCTGGAGATGGTATGGAGAAAAAGGAACCCTCCTACACTCAGTGGGAATGTAAATTGATACAACCACTATGCAGAACAGTATGGAGGCTCCTTAAAAAAACAAAAATTGAGCTACCATATGATCCAGCAATCTCACTCCTGGACATATATCTGGAGAAAACTCTAATTTGAAAATATACATGCACCCCAATATTCATTGCAGCACTATTTACAATAGCTAAGTTTTTTTTCTAAGACATGGAAGCAACTAAAATATCCATCGACAGATGAATGTATAAAGATGTGGTATATATACACAATGGAATATTACTCAGCCACAAAAAGAATGAAATATTGCCATTTGTAGCAACATGGATGGACCCAGAGATTATCATACTAAATGAAGTAAATCAGACAAAGACAAATGTCACATGATATCACTTATATGTGGAATCTAAAAAAAAAAAAATGATACAAGTAAACTTATTTACAAAATAGAAACGGACTCACAGACATAGAAAACAAACTTATGGTTACCAAAGGGGAAATGGTGGGGGTAAACTAGAAGTTTGAGATTAACATATATACACTATCATATAATAAATAGATAACCAACAAGGACCTACAGTATAGCAGTAGGGAACTATACTCAATATTTTGTAATAACCTATAAGGAAAAAGAAGCTGTAAAAGAATAGATATGTGTGTATATATATATATATATATATATGTGTGTGTGTGTGTGTGTAACTGAATCACTTTGCTGTATACCTGAAACTAACACAACATTGTAAATCAACGATATTTCAATTAAAAAACAAGAAAGAAATCCTTCCAATATTTGTATTTCAGGAGACCACTTAATGAATAGAAATATCCTTTTCCATGTGACTTAGGAACTAATAGATAATCCAACTGTTTGCCTATAATAGGGTCAGAGACAGACCTAAATTCCCATTGTTTGACTCATAAATGATTAGCTGAATTGTCTGTCCCTATTGGGACAAACCCAGTCTGGACAAAATACCCACTAACTTGACGTAACCTAACTAGTCTCATTTCTACCCTCATCACAGGCCCTGGGAACTGGAGATGCCTTTGAGCGCTGGAAAATGGAATACTCCCTATTTAACAACCCCTCCAGAAATCAGCTGATGTTAGAAAATACATTCCCCAATCAACTGTCTGATGAACCCCACCTGACTTTCTCACTCCTCTTCATCCCATTCTTTCTAGCTTTATTTACTCCTCGTTGTAAAATAAGAGCACTTTCTTTATGTTTCTATGAGTTCAACTTATTTTTTATAGATTCCAAATATAAATGATACTATGCCATGCAGTATTCATCTTTCTCTATCTGGTTTATTTCACTTAATATTACACCCTCTAGTTCCATCCATGTTGTTGAAGACAACAGGATTTTCTTTTTTCTCATGGCTGAATAACATTCCACTATATATATATATATATATATATATATATATATACCACATTTTCTTTATCCATCCATTCCATCAATAGACAATTAGGTTGTTTCCATATCTTGGCTATTGTGAATAATGCCACAATGAACACAGGAGTACAAATATCTAATATCCTGTTTTCATTTTCTTTGGATATATACCCAGGGGTGGAATTGCTGGATTATATGGTAGTTTTATTTTTAATTTTTTGAGAAACCTCCATACTGTTTTCCATAGTAGCTGTACCTATTTATACTGCTAGCAAAAGTGCATAAGGGTTCCCTTTTTTCCACATCCTCGACAACACTTATTATGTCTTGTCTTTTTTGATATTAACAATTCTAAAAAATGTGAGGTGATATCTGATTGTGGTTTTGATTTGTAATTTCCTGATAATGTGTGATGTTGAGCAACTTTTAATGTATCTGTTGGCCATTTGTATGTCTTCTCAGGAAAAATGTATATTCAGTTTCTCTTCCCAGTTTCAGTCAAATTGTTTATTTGCCATTGAGTAGTCTGAGTTTTTACATATTCAGCTATAAGATGATTAAGGCCTGAAGATCAGATGTATAACATGGTGACTATAACTGATAACAATGTATTTATTATACAATTAAAATTTGCTGAGAGCAGACCTTCAAGATGGCAGAGGAGTAAGACATGGAGACCACCTTCCTCCCCACAAATACATCAAAAATACATCTGCATGTGGAACAACTCCTACAGAACACCTACTGAATGCTGGCAGAAGAACTCAGACTTCCTAAAAGGCAAGAAACTCCCCACACACCTGGGTAGGGCAAAAGAAAAAAGAAAAAACAGAGACAAAAGAATAGGGATGGGATCTGTACCTCTGAGAGGGAGCTGTGAAGGAGGAAAGGTTTCCACACAATGGAAGCCCCTTCACTGGCAGAGATGGGGGAGGGCAAGGGGGAAGCTTCGGAGCCACAGAGGAGAGCACAGCCACAGGGGTGCAGAGGGCAAAGCAGAGAGATTCCCTCACAGAGGATTGGTGCTGACCAGCACTCACCAGCCTGAGAGGCTTGTATGCTCACCCATTGTGGCGGGTGGGGGCTGGGAGCTGAGGCTCTGGCTTCAGAGGTCAGATCCCAGAGAGGACTGGGGTTGGCTTCATGAACACAGCCTGAAGGGGGCTAGTGTGCCACAGCTAGCTGGGAGAGAGTCCAGGTAAAATTCTGGAACTGCCTGAGAGGCAAGAGACCATTATTTCAGAGTGCATGAGGAGAGGGGATTCAGAGCACAGCCTAAACGAGCTCCAGTGACAGGTGAGAGCGCAGCAATCAGCGCAACACCAGAGACAGGCATGAAATGCTAAGGCGGCTGCTGCAGCCACCAAGAAGCCTGGGTACAAGCATAGGTCATTATCCACACCTCCCCTCCTGGGAGCCTGTGCAGCCTGCTACTGGCAGGGTCCCGTGATGCAGGGACAACTTCCCTGGGAGAACACACTGCATGCCTCAGCTGTTGCAACTTCATGCCGGCCTCTGCCACTGCAAGTACACCCCACATTCAGTACTCCTCCCTCCCCCTGGTGTGAGTGAGCCAGAGCCCCCTAATCAGCTGCTATTTTAACGCCATCCTGTCTGAGTGAAGAACAAATTCTCTCAGGAGAAATACAAGCAGAGGCAGAGCTAAATCCAAAGCTGAACTGCAGGAGCTGTGCGAACACAGAAGAGAAAGGGAAATTTCTCCCAGCAGCCTCAAGAGCAGTGAATTAAATCTCCACAATCAATTTGATGAACCCTGCATCTGTTTAATACCTGAATAGACAGTGAACATCCCAAAATTGAGGTGGTGGACTTTGGGAACAACTGCAGAATTGTGGTTGGCAGTATGTGACTGACTAGTTTCTGATTTATAGGTTTATCTTAGTTTAGTATTTAGAGCTTATTATCAGTGGTATATTTGTTTATTGATTTGGTTGCTCTATTCCTACCACAGAGCAGAAAAATGAAAAAAAGAATAAAAAGTATTGAGGAAAGTCTCACAGACTTCTGGGACAACATTAAACACACCAACATTTGAATTATAGGGGACCAAGAAAAAGAGAAAAAGAAAGGGTCTGAGAAAATATTTGAAGAAATTATAGTTGAAATCTTCCCTAATACGGGAAAGGAAATAGTCAATAAAGTCCAGGAAACACAGAGAGTCCCATACAGGATAAATCCAAGGAGAAACACACCAAGACACATATTAATCAAACTATCAAAAATTAAATACAAAGAAAAAATACTAGAAGCAGCAAGGGGAAAACAACAAATAACATACAAGGGAATCCCCATAAGGTTAACAGCTGATCTTTCAGCAGAAATTCTGCAAGGCAGAAGGGAGTGGCAGGACATATTTAAAGTGATGAAGGAGAAAAACCTACAACTAAGATAACTCTGCCCAGGAAGGATCTAACTCAGATTTGACAGAGAAATTAAAACCTTTACAGACAAGAAAAAACTAAGAGAATTCAGCACCACCAAACCAGATCTACAACAAATGATCAAGGAACTTCTCGAGGCAGGAAACACAAGAGAAGGAAAAGACCTACAATAACAAACCGAAAACAATTAAGAAAATGGTAATAGGTACATATATATTGATAACTACCTTAAATGTAAATGGATTAAATGCTCCAACCAAAAAACAGAGACTAGCTGAATGGATAAAAAACAAGACTATAGGGCTTCCCTGGTGGCACAGTGGTTGGGAGTCCACTTGCTGATGCGGGGGACACGGGTTTATGCCCCAGTCCAGGAGGATCCCACATGCTGCAGAGTGGCTGGGCCCATGAGCTATGGTTGCTGAGCCTGCACGTCTGGAGCCTGTGCTCTGCAGCGGGAGAGGCCACGGCAGTGAGAGGCCTGCGTAACGCAAAACACAAACAAACAAACAAACAAAAAACAGGACCATATATATGCTGTCTACAAAAGACCCACTTCAGACCTAGGGACACAGACAGACTGAAAGTGAGGGGATGGAGAAAGGTATTCCATGTAAATGGAAATCAAAAGAAAGCTGGAGTACCAATTCTCATATCAGACAAAATAGACTTTAAAATAAAGACTATTACAAAGACAAAGAAGGACACTACATAATGATCAAGGGATCAATCCAAGAAGAAGATATAACAATTGTAAATATCTATGCACCCAACATAGGAGCACTTCAATACATAAGACAAAAGCTAACAGCCATAAAAGGGGAAATTGACAGTAACACAATCATTGTAGGGGACTTTAACACCCCACATTCACCAATGGACAGATCATCCAAAATGAAAATAAAGAAGGAAACAAAAGGTTTAAATGATACATTAAACAAGATGTACTTAATTGATATTTATAGGACATTCTATCCAGAAACAACAGAATACACTTTCTTCTCAAGTGTTCATGGAACATTCTCCATGATAGATCATATCTTGGGTCACAAATCAAGACTTGGTAAATTTCAGAAAATTGAAATCACATCAAGTATCTTTTCCAACCACAGCAGTATGAGACTAGATACCACTTACAGGAAAAAACCTGTAAAAATTACACATGGAGGCTAAACAATACATTACTAAATAACCAGGAGATCACTGAAGAAATCAACGAGGAAATAATAAAACCTAGAAAAAAATGACAGTGAAAACCTGATGACCCAAAACCTATGGGATACAGCAAAAGAAGTCCTAAGAGGAAAGTTTATAGCAATAAAATCCTACCTCAGGAAATAAGACACATCTCAAATAAACAGCCTAACCTTATACCTGAAGCAATTAGAGAAAGAAGAACAAACAAAACCCAAAGTTAGCAGAAGGAAAGAAATCATAAAGATCAGATCAGAAATAAATGAAAAAGAAATGAAGGAACTGATAGCAAAGATCAAAGAAACTAAAAGCTGGTTCTTTGAGAAGATAAACAAAATTGGTAAACTTTTAGTCAGTCTTATCAAGAAAAAAAGAGGGAAGACTCAATTCAATAGAATTAGAAATGAAAAAGGAGAAGTTACAATTGACACTGCAGAAATACAAAGGATTATGAGAGATTGCTAAAAGCAACTATATGCCAATAAAATGGACAACGTGGAAAAAATGGACAAATTCTTAGAAAAGCACAACCTTCCAAGACTGAATCAGGAAGAAATAGAAAATATAAACAAACCAATCACAAACACTGAAATTGAAACTGTGATTAAAAATCTTCTAACAAACAAAAGCCCAGGACCAGATGGCTTCACAGGCGAATTCTATCAAACATTTAGAGAAGAGCTACCACCCATCCTTCTAAAACTCTTCCAAAATATAGCAGAAGGAGGAACACTACCAAAATCATTCTATGAGGCCACCATCACCCTGATAACAAAACCAGAGAAAGATGTCACAAAAAAAGAAAATTACTGGCCAATATCACTGATGAACATAGATGCAAAAATCCTCAACAAAACACTAACAAACAGTTTCCAACAGAACATTAAAATGATCATACACTATGATCAAGTGGGGTTTATCCCAGGAATGCAAGGATTCTTCAATATATGCAAATCAATCAGTGTGGTACACCATATTAACAAATTGAAGTTTAAAAAACCATATGATCATCTCAATAGATGCAGAAAAAAAAAACTTTCATCAAAATTCAACACCCATTTATGATAAAAACCCTTCAGAAAGTATACATAGAGGGACCTTACCTCAACATAATAAAAGCCAAATGTGACATACCCACAGCCAACATCGTTCTCAATGGTGGAAAACTGAAACCATTTTCACTAAGATCAGGAACAAGACACAGTTGCCCACTCTCATCACCATTATTCAACATAGTTTTAGCAGTTTTAGCCACAGCAATCAGAGAAGAAAAAGAAATAGAAGGAATCCAAATCAGAAAAGAAGAAGTAAAACTGTCACTGTTTGCAGGTGACATGATACTATACATAGAGAATCCTAAAGATGCTCCAGAAAACTACAAGAGCTAATCAATGAATTTGGTATAGTAGCAGGATACAAAATTAATGCACAGAAATTCCTTGCATTCCTAGACACTAATGATGAAAGATCTGAAGGAGAAATTAAGGAAACACTCCCATTTACCATTGCAACAAAAAGAATAAAACACCTAGGAATAAATCTACCTAAGGAGACAAAAGCCCTGTATGCAGAAAACTATAAGACACTGATGAAAGAAATTAAATATGATACAAACAGATGGAGAGTTATACCATGTTCTTGAATTGGAAGAATCAACATTGTGAAAAAGACTATACTACACAAAGAAATCTACAGATTCAATGCAATCCCTATCAAACTACCAATGGCGTTTTTCACAGGACTAGAACAAAAAATTGTACAATTTGTATGGAAACACAAAAGACCCTGAATAGGCAAAGCAACCCTGAGAAAGAAAAATGGAGCTGGAAGAATCAGGCTCCCTGACTTCAGACTATACTACAAAGCTATAATCACCATGACAGTATGCTACTGGTGCAAAAACAGAAATATAGATCAGTGGAACAGGATAGAAAGCCCAGAGATTAACCCATACACATATGGTCACCTTATCTTTGATAAAGGAGGCAAGAACATACAATGGAGAAAAGACAGCCTCTTCAATAAGCGGTGCTGGGAAAACTGGACAGCTACATGTAAAAGAATGAAATTAAAACACTCCCTAACACCATATAAAAATAAACTCAAAATGGGTTAAAGACCAAAATGTAAGGCCAGGCACTATAAAACTTTTAGAGGAAAACACAGGCAGAACACTCTATGACGTAAATCACAGCAAGATCCTTTTTGACCCACCTCCTAGAGAAATGGAAATAAAAACAAAAATAAACAAATGGGACTTAATGAAACTTAAAAACTTTTGCATAGCAAAGGAAACCATAAACAAGATGAAAAGACAACTCTCAGAATGGGAGAAAATATTAGCAAAAGAAGCAACTGACAAAAGATTAATCTCCAAAACAAGCAGCTTATGTGGCTCAATATCAAAAAATCAAACAACCCAATCCAAAAATGGGCAGAAGACCTAAATAGACATTTCTCCAAAGAAGATATGAAGATTGCCAACAGACACATGAAAGGATGCTCAACATCACTAATCATCAGACAAATGCAAATCAAAACTACAATGAGGTATCACTTCACATGATCAGAATGGCCATCATCAAAAAATCTACAAACAATAAATGCTGGAGAGGGTGTGGAGAAAAGGGAACCCTCTTGTGCTGTTGGTGGGAATGTAAATTGATACAGCCACAATGGAGAACAGTATGGAGGTTCCTTAAAAAACTAAAAATAGAACTACCATATGACCCACTACCGGGCATAAACCCTGAGAAAACCATAACTCAACAAGAGTCATGTACCACAATGTTCATTGCAGCTCTTTTTACAATAGCTAGGACATGAAAACAACCTAAATGTCCATCAACAGATGAATGGATAAAGAAGATGTGGCACATATATACAATGGAATATTACTCAGCCATAAAAAGAAACGAAATTGGGTTATTTGTAGTGAGGAGGATGGATCTAGAGACTGTCATACAGAGTGAAGTAAGTCAGAAAGAGGAAAACAAATACTGCATGCTAATACATATATATGGAATATAAAAAAAAATGTTATTACTAACCTATGTGCAGGACAGGAATTACGATGCAGACAGGCATAGAGAATGGACTTGAAGACACAGGGAGGGGGAAGGGTAAGCTGGGACAAAGTGAGAGTGTGTCATGGTCATATATATGCTCCCAAATGTAAAATACCTAGTGAGAAGCAGCTGAATAGCACAGGGAGATCAGCTCGGTGCTTTGTGTCCAACTAGAGGGGTGGGATAAGGAGGGTGGGAGGGAGATGCAAGAGAGAGGAGATATGGGGATATATGTATACTTTTAGCTGATTCACTTTATTATACAGCAACCACTAACACAACATTGTAAAGCAATTATACTCCAATAAAGATGTTAAAAAAATTTTTACTGAGAGTACAACTTAAATATTTATATTTATATACACACATATATATATACACACAGAGAGAGAGTCAGGGAGACAAAAAGAGAGAAAGATATATAAATAAATATATTTATAAAGATACACAGAGAGAGACGAGAACTTTCATGTTCTAGTGAAAGGATAAATTTTTCTATAATTCTTTTTAAAACTGTATCTGCAAATAAGGGATAAAACAGTATTTTTAAACATTATTTTCTTTTAAAATAAATTCAATTTTCACTAAGAAACCATAAAGGACCTAGAAAAATATTGCATACATTTATTCATGGGTTAAGGAAAGCTTTTCTTTGTAGTACACAAAGATAGAAAACTCCAAGAACTGATTGATAAATCTGGTACATGAAAAAATATGTACGTGTATATGCATGTATATATATATATATATATATATATGTGTGTGTCAATTTGGGCTGCTTTAACAAATTACCATTGACTGGGTGGCTTAAACAACAAGTTGTGGAGGCTGGAAATCCATGATCATGGTGTCAGCATGGTTGTGTTCTGGTGAAAGCCTTCTTCAGGTTTGCAGAAAGTTGACTTCTCACTGTATCCTCACATGGTGGAAAAAGTGAGCTAGCTCTCTGGCCCCTTCTGATAAGGGTATCAACCTCATTCATGAGAGATCCACCCTCATACCTAATTGCCTCTCAAAGACCCCACCTCCAAATACCATTACATTGGGGATTAGATTTCAACATAGGTATTTGGCAGGGAGGGGACTCAAACATTCAGTCCATAACTATATATAAAATGCAAGTACACACACATATTTATATATGTGCATGTATATAAATATGTGATGTGTATATATATACAAACACATAATATATAAATACATTATATATATATAATATATAATATATATATATTATATATATATATAATATATATATTTTTTATATTATATATATACATATACATACAAGTAAAAACAGATTAAAAGAACAAAGTCTCTGAAAATAGTTTGAAACCTGTGTTTTGACCAAGTGCTAAAGCCTTAATTGGCCCTTATATGTGTAAATTGTGTATGACACCACTCCAAGGGACAAAATTTGCATTCATAGTGCTTGTAGATTTGTTGATGTGAATACTGTAGATTTGTAAACTTGACAGTTTGCTGGCAGATTGCAGGCAGTGAAGTGTCCTGAAGAGGAGCTGTTTCTAATTTGTGGAATGTGCTATTTGGGGGAATGATTGTTGATCCTGTCAGAGGAGAGAACACACTCCAATTTTTACTATGTACTGCACTTTTATATTCAGGTTTACATCATTTGCCAGTTGAAATTATGAAAACAATATAATATGCTTCTGTTCAAGTGAATATTTACAAACATCAGGCTCTGCTATTTCCTGAGTCAACTTCCCCAGCAACAGCAAGGCCACAGCCCAGCCTTTCAGCATCTCAGAAAGTTTCCTGCCATTTAGCATCCTAAAGTAAAGGAAAATAATTATAAAAGTTGAAATAAAAATAAAGCCCCATCTGATGAAATTGAATTGAATTCAGTGCCACTGTTACTAAAGTAATGAAATCAAAAATATGAGATGCTATTTTAGTGCTACCAAAATAAAAAGTTAAAAATAATAAAAATCCTACTTTCGTAAGGGTAGGCAATTGCTAATCTTTAACATCATTAATGCTTATATAAATTGACTATTTTTCCTGAAACAAATTTTATAATATTTCAAACTTTTAAAAAATATTATCATTTAATTCTAGGAACTCACCATAAAGAAATAATATTCAGAGATACAAATGAAGATGTATATATAACAATACTATTATTTTTAATGCAAAAAAACCATAAATCTCTTGATTAAAAATGAAAATATTTATTAAATTGGAAGTTTAAAACACATTTCCATGTTTAATAAGGAGGTAAAAATTTGTAAATATGATCATTATTACATTTTAATAATATACAATATATTTAAGTTATCTAATAGATTACATAATCTATAGCTATACTATATAATATCTTATCTGTTAGACCTAAAATGTTGTATATTATGTTATGATATATACTATATAATGTATAATATATTATCATGTAAGATATATTGTATATTATCTTAACATATTATATAATAAAATATATAGTATATAATACATTATATACCATATATATAATTTACTGTATTTGATTACATTATAAATTTACTAAATATAGTATAATTAAATGTGATATACTTTATATAATATATATATTTGTATATTAACTTCTGCTATCGATTGAAGATTTGTGTCCTCCTCAAATTCATATGTTGACACCCTAGCCCCCAATGTGACTATATTTAGGCCCCTATCTAGGGCCTTTAAGGAGATAATTAAGGTTAAGTGAGGTCATAAGAGTAGGGTCCTCATCTGATAGGTTTAGTGTCCTTAAAAGAAGCAATACCAGAGAGCTTACTCTTGCCCCAGGTGCCTGCACACAGAGGTAAGGCCATGTCAGTGCACAGCAAGAAGGCTGCCATCTGCAAACCAGGAAGTAAGCTCTCACCAGGAACCAAATCTGTCAGCACTTTGATCTTGAATTTCCCAGGCTCCAGAAACTGTGAGAAACAAATTTCTGTTGTTTAAGTCACCCAGTCTGTAATATTTTGCCATGGCAGTGTGAGCTAAAATAGCTTCTTCCAGATTTTCAAATTTTCTACATTTAAAATTTTTATAATGATTTTGGTTGTTTTACGTAGAGCTTCCCAGATTTTTTATGCTTTAGCAGCAGTCTCAGAATACCAAATAAAGGTAGGCTGAACAATAAAGGCATTTAGTCTCTCAGTCAATCAGGAGTAAATTTAGTGGAAAGCAGTTCCAGTCTTGGTCCAGTGGCTCAGTGATATCATGAAAGACCTTGTCTCTTCTCATCTTTCTCCCTGCAATCCTCAGAAGATCATTCAACCTCAGAATTGAAAGACAGTTTCTATGATCAGGTCCTTATTAGATATCACTCAAGATAGGAAGAAGGGAGATAGATGGAATAATTGGGTTTTTGTGGCCACAACCTGAGTCTTATCCCCACCTACAATAAGGCAATTATTGGCAATGGATTATAAATATTTATAACTTGGGTCTTGGTCCACTTCTAAAAATTATATTTTATGGCTAAAGAACAAATTTGCATTTAGGGGACATCATTATTTGAAGTGTAGTCCAATATCATATCACATTATCAACTCTAGCTCACTGTCAGGATGGCTGCCAACAAAATAATATCAGCACCTCACAACCATGACTTAGATTTAGATGAGCGTGAAAACAAAGAAAAGGTTTGTTTTTTTGTTTTTTTTGTATTGTTGCAAAATCAAAGTTCTGCGAGAATGTTCCAAACAGGGCTAGTTTCTGTTCACACCCATGTGTCCAGGGACCTGCCAACCTGTTGTGGATGCTGTGGTCTCCATCCGCCCTTCAGGATACAGCCACACATTCCCCAGCTGCCAGCAGTGTTTGTTCAAAATGATAATCATATGAGACTATATTTTTTCTCATGGCTTCTCTACAAGTTTCCATTTCCAAATGATTAAATAAGAATATCCTTTTGCTCCCATACGAGTTTAAAAAAATGAATATATCTCAGTTGGCATGAGGTTACTTTTCTAAGGCAAAAAACATTTAATGTATTATATAGTTTGGTTTTATTAGTGTAAACTGTCACCCCAAACATTCATAACAGTCTTCAATACCTATAAATGCTTTGTGGAAATCAGGGAGTGAGATCCAGATAAGGTAAAATCTAGCGTAAGAAAAAGAAAACAGCCATGGAAGATGTGATGGGTAAAATAATAGTCCTTCAAAGATGTCCATATCCTAATCCCTGGAACCTTTGAATATGTTACCTCCCATGGCAAAAAGAAATTAAGGTAGCAGATGAAATAAAGGTTGCTAAATCAGCTGACCTTAAAATAGGGAGAATATCCTGATTATCTGTACAGGCCCAATGTAATCACAATGGCCTTTTAAAATAGAAGAGCTTGGCCAAAGAGGTCATCAGAGTGATGCAGTGTGAAGGTCTCAACCCACTCTTAGAGGGTTGATAGAGGAAGGATGCCAGGACACAAGGAACATGGCAGGCCTCTGGAAACTGGAAAGTGCAAGAGATCTCTCCCCTAGAGCCTCAAGAAAGGAATGCAGCCCTGCTGACACGTTGATTTTAGCCCTGTGACACTTCTGACCTCTAAAACGTTGAGATAATAAATTTACTTTGTCTGAAGTCACTATGTTTGTGACAATTTGGTATGAGAGCAATAGGAAACTAACACAGAAGGCTGGATGTGATTGGGTTAGGGATTGAACCCATGGGAATGTAAGGGCACAAAAATACACAGAAATTTGGGGTGGGGGGGCATGGGGATTGCCCAGAGAATAGAAGTGGGAGAATTGAGCCAACTTCATATATGCCTCAAAAGATAAGTTAACCTTACCTTAACACTAACTCAAGATTTAGCTGTAAAAGAAGGCCCTGCTTCTGTTTCTATTATGACTATTGCTATTGTTACCACTGGTGCACTGCCTGACTTTGGACATTTATATTTTCATTTTACCCAGTTCTGGGTTTGGATTCATGATCCTATGTTCACCCTACCCTCTAAAATCCATCTCAAGGCTATAATTTCTCTTTGGCCATGTTTTCCACAAAGACCACAGCCCAGCTCATCTTCTAAAGCTGCAGTTCTCAAACTGAAGTATGCTAAAAACGGAGATATCCAAAGACTAGCCTGGGGTAAAGCAAGGGCATATAATCTCCAAAAATAATCTTCAGGAAATATCAGCACTTTTTAGAACATCTTTATTGAGGTATAATTGCTTTACAGTGTTGTGTTAGTTGCTGCTGTGTAATAAAGTGAATCAGTTATACGTATACATATAACCCCATATCCCCTCCCTCTTTTGTCTCCCTCCCACCCTCCCTATCCCACCCCTCTAGGTGGTCACATAGCACCAAGAGAGCTGATCTCCCTGTGTTATGCGGCTGCTTCCCACTAGCTATCTATTTTACCTTGGTAGTGTATATATGTCAGTGCCACTCTCTTACCCTTCCCCCTCCCCGTGTCCTCAGGTCCATTCTATATGTCTTCATCTTTATCCCTGTTCTGCCCCTAGGTTCTTCAGAACCATTTTTTTTTTTTTTTTAGATTCCATATATATGTGTTGGCATACAGTATTTGTTTTTCTCTTTCTGACTTACTTCACTCTGTATGATAGACTCTAGGTCCATCCACCTCACTGCAATAACTCAATTAGTTTTACTGTATGACCTTAAAGAATTTGTTTTTTGACATTAAAACTGGGCAAGTGGGGCTTCCCTGGTGGTACAGTGGTTAAGAATCCGCCTGCAATTCAGGGGACACGGGTTTGAGACCTGGTCCTGGAAGATCTCACATGCCGCGGAGCAACAAAGCCCATGTGCCACAAATACTGAGCCTGCGCTCTAGAGCCCGCAAGCCACAACTATGGAAGCCCGCGTGCCTAGAGCCCATGCTTCGCTACAAGAAAAGCCAACACGATGAGAAGCCCATGCACCGCAACGAAGAGTAGCCCCTGCTGGCTGCAACTAGAGAAAGCACGCACCCAGCAAGGAAGACCCAACGCAGCCAAAATTAAATAAATTAATTAAAAAAAAAAAACTGGGCAAGAAAAACTACAGACCTAGCTTTCTGGTTTAGCCAATTCAATACTTTTTTTCTTCTTTCATGAATATACAATATTTATATGCAATCAGGCATTGGAATATTGGCTATTTTTGTGCTCTCATGTGGCATCAGTGACATTAATACTGTAGCCTAGAGATAGATGCCACTTGAGCCCATGTTTATTCTGCCATAAATTAACAGTCAAGGCTCATCAGAAGACCAGTCCAGATTTAAAGGGTGGTGTAGTGGGTTGAATGACTGCCTCCCCAAAGATATGTCTATGTCCTAGTAACCGGACTCTGTGAATGTAACATTATTTGGAAAAAGGGTCTTTGCAGATGTAATTAAATTAAAGGATCTTGTGATGAGACCATCCTGGATATCCCCAGGCAAACCCTGAAACCAATGATAAGGGTCCTTATAAAGGACCAAATAGGAGAAGGTACAGACAGAGAAGAGGAGAGTCCATGTGAGGATGGAGGCAAAGCTTGGAGTGAAGCAGCCACAAAGGAATGCTGATAGCCACCAGAAGATGGAACACACAAGGAAAGATTCTTCTCTAGAGTCTTCAGAAGGACTGTGACACTACTGACACCTTAATTTCAGAGTCTGGCAGTCAGAACCATAAGATAATAAATCTTGGTTGTTTTAAGTCTCTAAATTTATGGTAATTTGTTACCATGGCCAGAGGATATAGCCTGCACTTCCTGATGGGAGGTATAAGAAACAAAGTCTCTTTGCAAAGGGGTAGGCATGGGAATGGGTGAAACTATTGCAGACATATTTGAAAACAATCTATCACATGTAGGAAATCAATGCTCTTGCAGCAACAATTGAAACTCATTTTCATTAAAAATGAAAAGTTGAATGAAACTAAGAATTTTATTCAATTAAAATGAGGGATGCCTTGCCTAGAAAAAATACATTTAAAAGTGCAAGTCAACATGCAAATTTTTAAAGGCTCAAATTTTCATATTTATCAGTTTCATTATCTTCTAGGAAGAGCTTATGTAAGAGGAGAATATTTGGTTAATTTTTAAAAATTTTTATAGATGAATTAGTTTTGCATTAAAAAGCAGCATAACTGAAAAAGATGACTTTACTTTGAAAAGCTAATGATGCATTTAAATGGTATACTTGAGCTATAGATTGATAGTTTCTTAACTCATAGTAGCTATTACATTTATATTTTGCTTATATTTATAATAATAGTCTCTACAGAATAATTAATTTACAAATTGCTCTATGGAAAAAGAGATGTAGAAGATATTTTAATAAGTTATGTGAATTTCTTTAGCAAGAAAAACTGACCATTAAAAAAAATAATAATAAATGCTGGAACCATGCCCAGATGGAGCTAAATCTATGGGGAGCCAAAGAATGTGAGTGGCATCTCTAAATAAAATTTTTGTAAACCCAGATTATTACCTGCATTAATCACCAATGATGTCTCAAATGTATTGTCCCTTAATTATCACAAGGTAGTCAATATAATGATAAAATTGGAAGTTTTGTGCAAAGAAAACCCAGTGGTTTTAACACTCATGTTTGAAACAAATGTATAATAAATTAGAAAGAATATTTGCAAAGGCACCTTGCTACACCTGTCAGCACGTAGAAGGTGTTGACAGTTTTTGAACCTAGGGTTTAATTCTTGTTGCTGATTTTGCTTCTTCCTTATGAAGGAGAAAAATATAAGAAGACACAAAGGACTTTAAGGTTTAATTAATGAAATGAATTCAGTCTTCTCCTTAATAAGTAACACCCCACCAAGTTGGGTATCTTTGTGGACATGTTTCCAAGGTTTAATAATCCTAAAGAGCAACTTGAAGACAAAAACTATAAATTTGTTTATGATTTAAAGCAAAACTGAAAAAACAATAAGTCAACAAAACTACAAAAACAATAAAGTGTGGGAACCGAATGAGGAGAAATTATTATTGGGATTGTAGTCTGATTGGAACTCAATTTATTTATATGCAGTTTAAATTACAGCTTCAATGGGAAGGTAAAGAATAACATTGCCAATTATTTTCCTTCACTAAAAAAACAGTTTGGTGATTATTGCCCTGAAGCACTAGGAAAGATTGACCAGTGGATCAAAAACTTGTTCAGTTCACCACAGAGCAAAAAACTTCACGTTTTCCTCCCCACTCTCCCACCACCCCTCAAAATAAAATTTCCACTAATGTCTTATTTATTGGTTTCTTAGGTAACATAACTTAGTTATTAACTGATCATAGTGATTGAAAAAAATAACTTATCACTTACAATTATGTATTAATGTAAGGCTAAGTTATCAAAATACTATGAAAATATAGCAATGAAAAAACTTGCTAGAATGATGTCACCTATTATAATCTCAGCCCATTTCTTTTAGTTGATACATTCAGTGTCAGAGCTGCTCCTCCTTTTACTGTTAAATAGGAAATTCATTCATATGATGTTTGTTGATAACTTAAAATATTGTATATTAAAACAAATATCATAGGTTTTTCATGAATAACTTCAAACAGAACCATCCAGCTTGCAATATTCATACATGCTATGCTTCTAGATTCCCAATGCTTGAGTTCACTTACCCCTCAGCTATTAGGTTTGAGAAGTTTGAGGCACACTATTCCAATACATGTTTGTTGCTATATTTTGTTTTTGTCAAACTGTTTTGGGGGCACTTTTCTGACCTCATCTATTTTATAGACAGTTAACAATCTACTCTGAAGTTCTTTGGGATGTTGTATTTATATCAGCCCCACACACTTTGGGGGAGAAAAGAGTATCATTAATGGACATGATGTCGGTAAGAGCTGCATTATTTCTGAAAATCTCTCTAACTTCTTTGCTTTAAATGTTCATCCTGACAACTTACTCTTGTACTTACTCAGTGTAGTCACTATATATATTTGCAGTGAAGTTAAAAACTCCCTATCTGGGAGTACCAAAGGCTTTATATATGTATAAATGAAAAATATCTCAGCCACTTATTTCTTCATCCATACACACACACACGCTTACCTTTGGATAACATTTGCAGATCAACATTAATTTACAGTTAAAGCTGATGTTGTTATGGGAAGTTCACTGATGACACTATGAAATCCAATCTTTCTCCAGATTTCATGTGAGAACTTCTATTACTAGAAGACCTTTTTACCTTCTTTAAAACTCCTTGAGTTTGAGGCTTAACTTTTATCAGTTAATATAATGACCTTTCTAAGATTTCATTGACTCCCAGAAGGACACTGTCATATTTTTTACACAGTTCATATCTTTACCTAGATTATAACTATATTTAGTGTCTTTATATGTCCAAAGTATATTTAGTGTCTTTATATGTTCAAAAGACTCATGTTAAAATAAACACTAACTTAGTCCTTCATGTACTAAATTCTAAAGTCCTTCGTGTACTAAATTCCCTATATGTAGATTGGAAGGATTTTATTTGCTGCATTTTGATACATAAAGCAACAGTATTCACCATATATCAGTTTAGTCTTTGACATTTTCCATTTAGTATTTCTAGAAATGCTGTAATTTTATAATATAAAAAGGCAAGACTCAAGTGGAAATGTCAAAACTATTTTTATTGAAGAGATGATCAATTCCTGGTGGCATTGTTACAAACTGCCAAAAGGTTTGTTTTTTAATTCAACATATAATAGGTTCAACATATAATAGGTGACTTTCCAAATAATACATTACCCTGAAGAATAACACCTAATCAGAGATATGCCAATCCCAGCTGCTGTCTTCTAAAAGTATACCAAAAAGAACAGAGAAATTGTTATTTATAGTCAAATTTCAATTTTTTAGAATTGTTATCTTGTCGACATATTACTTCTATGGTTTGCTTCACATTCTTCTAGATAAACTATTTCTAGCCTTTTCAAGTTCTGTACTCTTTTGAAGAAACTGAAGGTAAACAATATAAAATTCAAGTCATCTAACATGGTTTTGGCGTATCCATACATGCGTATCTGTGGTGAACATGGCATTTAAGGTAAGTGGATAAAATAAACTTGGTTACTTGTTTATTATTGTTTTCCATAGTTTCTGTACTGGCTTACAAATAATTAGGATTTATCTGTTTTTAGATAACTGACATTATACAATGAAGGATCCCTTGATTCTTATCCATGTAAGTTCCATATTAATGGTATATTTTTTTCATGTTTTGACATTGGACAAGCACCAATGCATCTCCTTGCAAGAGACATTGTTACAATTTTGTAAAAATAAATCATGTTAGTAAAACTGAAAGGAATTTTGGCACTTTGACATGATGTATTCATTGTGTGAGCTTTCAGTATTTCCTTGATAAATGTAAAGGCTTATTAAGTGAGCTGCTGTAGGGTAAGAGTCACAAAGTTTGTTTCATTTATACTTTTAAATTCAAATCTCCCTCAGACAATTTGTGTTTGCTCAGTCGTTTAATAACATTTATTGTGTTCCTACCACAGGCCAAGCTCTCTTTGAGGTACTAGGGATCCACAGTAAACCAAACCAAAATCACTATTCTAATGGATTTTACACTTATGTGTGTTGGGGCAAGGGAGTATTAAATAGAAAAATTAGATATGTGAATAACTTGATAATGCTTCAGTTGTTGATATAAAAAAAGGCATGGTAAGGGAGATAGTGGTACCTGGGTGAGTATTGCTAATTGATAAGAGATGTAAGGAAAGGGAGGCCTCTCTGATAAGTAGAGATTTCAAGTAAGAAAATGAGCCCTGAAGAAAATCCTGTCAAGAAGCATACCAGGCACAGCTGGTACAGTAATGCAAGGGAAAGAAATAGAACTTGTTTACCATTGTCGAGGAATAATAAGAGGACAGTGTGCCTAGGGTGCTTTACATTTTTATCACCAATGTTAGGATTTAACAATAATCTTTTCACTTACGAACATTTAAAAAATTACCAAGCGTTTGCATATAGTATGTTGTTGATTGACACTATATGCCTAAAGTATGATTGATAATTATTATCCCAATATTATAAAGGAGGAAAATGAAGTCCAAAGATTTTAAAGGCCCTACCTCCATTCTCACAACTGCTGAGTGAAGAAGCTGAAACTATAATTCAAATCTCCTGATTCCTGGCCCATTTTTCTCCCCATTATTTTATATTTTGTATCAAAGTTAGACTAGACTGGGTCTTGATTAGTCTCTGAAATACTCAGTCCAAGACTTGAGAATCTAGAAACAAAACCTCTATTTGAAAGTGCATGCCTTGAGCAACTATAATGCCCATCTGTTGAAAGCTTTGCATTTTAGAGAGGAAACTAAGGCCAAGAGATATATTACTGAAGCTTATAAGGCACTTGAATTTAAAATAGTTTTTCTCTAAAGGGGTAGCATATTCATTGATCTTACATAAAAAAAGTTATCAACTGTAATTCAATAGTTAATTGACATGAAATTTTAAAATTATTTGAGCCCAAATACCCAGGATATATCAGAGTGTCTATTTAACATCCTCTGAACATAACATATGCCATCCTTCTATCAATATTTTATTCTTTTTATACCATCTACCTGGAATACATTTACATTCTCTCTATTTTGGAAAGTTTTATCTGTTGTTTGAGATATCATTCATGGTACCACTCTGCCAATCATAAGAGTCTCATGTAGCTCAGAATGCACTTAATGCTTGTGTTTACTACTCATTTTGCCACTAAGATATGCTCTTTTTTATTGTTACTTAATGTTTAAATGTATCTGTCTTAACACAAATGAAAAATTTATGGATTGTTTGCATTTCCAACCTCTTTATTTTATACACACACACAAGCTTATACATATGTACGCATATATGCAGTTGTATATATGATAATCTCTTAGCAAAAATGGATGGTGTTGATGATTATGATTAAAAAAGAATGATTTCAACTAGAATAATTGATTATACAAAACTGAAGGATCTTGTAGCATCTTATAATTTTAGTGTCCATTTTAAGTTAAACTTACAAGTTTAATGTCCTGTTCAAATAAAGTGCTTACTAATCTCTCTTTGGAAATGCAGGAGGGAGTGGGCGGGAGAAAATTAAAATTATAGTGCCTGCTATATAAATGCTTTCATTTTTCTCAAATTTATTTTCAGGTACTAAAGTAACACATAAATACATTATTCTTTAAAAATTCAAGTATTAGAGGGACCTTCAAGATGGCAGAGGAGTACGACATGGAGATCACCGTCCTCCCCACAAATACATCAGAAATACATCTACATGTGGAACAACTCCTACAGAACACCTCCTGAACACTGGCAGAAGACCTCAGACTTCCCAAAAGGCAAGAAAATCCCCACGTACCTGGGTAGGGCAAAAGGAAACACAGAGACAAAAGAATAGGGACAGGACCTGACCAATGGGAGGGAGCTGTGAAGGGGGAAAGGTTTCCACACACTAGGAAGCCCCTTCGTGGGCGGAGACAAGGGGTGGGTGGGTGCTTCATATTCATTAGTTGAGTATTCTTACTGAGATCTTTCTACATTTACACACACACCTGTGCATCCACAGATGAATTCTTACTATTTTGGTTTGTGACAGATTAGATTGATAGATAGATTATAGATAGGTTGATAGATGTAAAATGTATATATATCTGTTTATATAATATGAATAATATCACTTTTATATATTTTTATGCAACTTCTTATTTTTACACACTATTTCTTGGAAATATTTTATGATTCTACATCCTGATGTACATCATTCTTTTTAAATGCTGCACAGTATTCCACAATAAGGAATACTACAGTGAGTGTATTGAGTCATTCTTTTAAAGAAGAAATTTAGGATGTTTCCAGGACTTCCTTTATGTAAGAATCAGAGAATTATTCTCCTTGAAACTCTCTGCAAGAATCCCTTATTTTTGAGCTAAACATTAACAGTTCCTTTACCAGCTGGAACCTTATTCTACCTAATTATGTCTCAAGGTTTTAATAACCTGGCACAGAGAGGGAATAAGTTTCATATTTATTCCAAAACAATTTTTAAAAGAAAGGAAATGTATATTATATATTCAATGTGAATCATCTCTTAAACCAAGTTTTGTTTTGTTTTTGCTTTTCTTTTGTTTTTGTTTTAGTTCTTTTTGGAATTGGGAATGAATAACATAGTGAATAACATAACCTAAACCAAGATGTTTACTAACAAAAGAAAAATTTCTAATAGCATATGTAGGGTCAAGGTGATAATTTAAAACACAATGAACTCAAAAAATGTGAAAAAAATTAGCAATCACACAGTCATGCCCTCTAATAATCAGTGAATCACAGAGAAATAATAACTCACTTTTTATTGAGGAGCTTCCTATTGATTTAAGTAACTCATCACATGGGAATTAACTAGAGACTCAGATATTCAGATAGACAAAAATGTTTTTGTTTTAAGTGTGAATTCAGAAGGCACATAACCAAGGAGGATAAAAACTATGTTTAATATTGCCCAAGGTACTTTCCAGGAAGTAGCTCTGAATCTGCTTTGCAGGGCCAATTTTTTACAATTTAGAATAGTGAATGACAAATCTAAGACCATGGTTATCTCCTGCTGAAGTCATGGTACTGAACCAGACAGCACCACACATAAAACATGAAATGAAGAAGAAACCAACCAATAAAGCAAAGCATTCACTGAACTTCGTATTTCAAAAGACAGATGAGGGCTTCCCTGGTGGCACAGCGGTTGAGAGTTCCTGCCAATGCAGGGGACACAGGTTCGTGCCCTGGTCCAGGAAGATCCCACATGCTGTGGAGCGGCTAGGCCCGTGAGCCATGGCCGCTGAGCCTGCGCATCCAGAGCCTGTTGCTCTGCAACGGGAGAGGCCACAACAGTGAGAGGTCCGCGTACCGCAAAAAAAAAAAAAAAAAAAGACAGATGAAATCAGAACGACACAAGTCCTATCTTGAGAAAATAGCACAGAAGCCTAGAATGGGGAGTGGAATTTGGCTAAGTTAAAATATAGCAGAGTAATCTTAAGAATTTCTAATTCCTAGCTGAGATTTTGGCTCCAGATAGTGGTTTACAAACAGAATTTTTCAACCAATTGAATAAAATGAAATATAAAGAATGAAATCAATTTTAAATGAAAGATAAAAGAGAGGGAAAGTGAGAGCAAGAGAGGCAGAAAGAGATTATTTAGGGGACCCAAACACAAAGCCCTGGAGAAATTATAGACCAAATAACTTATACTCCTTCAGTATGGTGGGCAACCTATAATTTGAGAAGATTTTAAATCACAAGGGCATCTCAAATAAGCCTACCTTGGTGTATAAGTTGTGCAAAATGAACACTATTTGACACACATTGGGAAAAAATAACCATTATTTATCTCAGTTAATCCTGTAACAGTACCACAACACATGTTTTGGAGTCCAAGCTTGTACTGCTCGCCACAGATCAGGCCAACAAATCAAGAGATGAGTTGTTGGGGCAAGGAATAGTGGCTATATTCAGAAAGTCAGCAGACCCAGAAGATGGTGGGCTAGCGTCCCAGAGAACTATCTTCCCGAAGTCAGAGTTCAGGCTTATTTTATACTAAAAGGGGAGGGGCTAAAGTCTTGGTTCCAGCCAGACTCCAGAGGGGATGTGTTAATTTCTTCCTTCCTGCCGCCATTCACAGATGGGCCTGGTCAGGATGTTTCCTGTGAGCTAAACAATGGTATTTTAGGTTAATGCTCATTATCTGTGAGGCAGGATACCCAGAGATGGGTCATTATGTATATTTTAAGCTTATAGGCACATCCCTTTATTGATTAACTTGTTCTTCCCTATTACACACGCATTTTACCTAGCATTATATAGTTGACTTGACTTTATGGGTAATAAGCCTGGTTTATGCTAGATTAAATGAATAATGGCAATGGACATTGTTCGAACACTTATTATGTGTTAAGCAACACACTAGGTATTGTGCATAGATATACTCATTTAAGTATCACAACAGCCACACCAGGAGATATTATTAAGCCCATGTTTTAGATGAGAAAATTGTAGCATAGAGGAAAAAACAAGAGAGAAACAAGAAGATAAAGAGAGCCAGAAAAAAATAATGTGGACTTATATTCAAAGATCCATGAAAACTGAAATAAATTATTTAGGCTATTTCTTCAAGGCTGATACACTCCAAGATGGTTGTCTCACTTCTAAACTGCTCATAAAATACATCACTACATAGAAATTAAATGAATTAGCTCTAGAAAGACTTTCATTTAAAGTCATTTACTGAAAAGTGAGCCAACTATTGATTTCTGGAAAGAGCTAGTAGAAATTAAATATCCAGATACAAAAGGAGTAACAAATGATTAATACCAATATTTGTCAAACATATTCATGAGGATCATTGTGCTTGGTCAAAATTTTATGTTGCTTTTTCCTGATAAGCACTTAGTGGAGTGTTTCACATTTTTCTGGAAATATATTTATGCTTAATTTAAAGGAAGATGGATCTAAACCAGAGATCTAAGAGTTTCTTAAAATGGTGGCATGTTGCAATCTGATATTTAGGTTATATGTACAACTGGATTTTGTGAAATTAAGGCTACAAAGTATTGCATTACATTTAGAAGAGGAAAACTGTTTACTTGAAATATTTCCCAAGATTCCTCCCTGATAATCATTTCCCTGGATTTCCTTTTCTTTTTACATTTTTTTTGTGAAGAAAAGATATAGCTGCACTTTCCCGAAGGAGGTCAAATTAGCCAAATTTCAAATTTTGTGAAAAATGCAAACATTAGTAAACATCATAAATTCTAAAGAGATGTTTAGTAATATTTTTGTCAGCAAATTATTCTATAATACATACTAGGTCTGAGACACATTCCCCTAAGATTCTGTGCAATTTGAAGAAATCTTGAAGTATAGGAACTCTGTAATCATAAGACATTAAAAAAAAATCAGAACTGGTGATTAGGAAAATGGGCATTTATGATTGAAACATTAGGAGAACTGGTTATTCCACTGTGGTGTAAAAATAACTCTCCTGTTTAGGGTTCACTTTCACAAGACTCCCTTCCTTCCTGTTATATCCCTTACTCTAACTTCAATAGCTTTGTCATGTGCTTTGCTTTATTTAATTCTTAAAGTTCACTGCTAGAGCATTCTTACCATGGAATTGTCCAATCATCAAGGCACCTACCTATATTATTGTCCAATCATTAAGACACTTAAATTACTTTAATTTCCTGAATATTTTTTCTTTATAACCAAAGTAATTACAAACGAAAAAGAAAATAGCTTAGGAATGCATTATCACACCTGATTGAATAAACATTGCCAAATTATTTTCTACCTGCCCTACACAACTTTCCTTGTTCTTCTTTTTTTTTTCTTTTTCCCTCTAAGCAATATAATAAAAAGTATTTTATGAATCAGATAGAGTCAGGAGCTTTTTTCCTCACTATAGATATCATGTTAATTGAAACTGGGCCCACCCCATTCTGGTACATTGTCTAGTTAGTAATCATTAATGTATGTACCTCTTTTCTGGTTACATGTGACCCTTGTCATGAGTTACCCTCTAAATATTTATCCTATTCTACAATGTAGAGTAAGTTGGGATTCAAGATTTTTCCCCACTCTCTTGACTTTCATGAGTTCTATTAATCAAAGAAATACTTCTTTTAGCTTAAGCAACAAATCTCAGAGAATAATTCTTTTTTTCTTCTATGATATCTCATAAAGTGTTCTGACAGGCAGTAAATTCTCAAATAGTTACAAAATAACAGTGAGTTTCCCCATTTCATATTCAGTCACAAGGGTACAATTTTCCATTTACCCATTTTGTTATATAGTACACATATTGGAAACTCATTTTTGTTTAATGTGATGTAAACTGGTCTCACTAGGAAGTGAGTATCTTCACTCAGACAACTCAGCAATCTCATTTGTCTGCCTAGACAAGCTAATCTGATTGTAATCCTGTCACTTATCTTTTAATTTCTTTTGAAGCTGATGTATATCTGAAGTGGCATTCAGCTGGGAATCACATAGGTAAAATTGATTTTTATCACATTTAAATGTTTCAGGACCTGGGCAAGTGTTTTTAGATATACAATCTTAAACCATCTTGGGTGAGAGTACAACAGATAAACTGTGGGCGTAAACTCAAGTGGTAAAATATAACAAGATTCTAATAATGCAAACAGAGACAGAAGTAGAGTTCTGGGATTCTGATCCCCATTGATATTTTTTTAGAGTGAATTGGCCATAGATAATTGTCAAAAAAACAGAATATTTTATTATAGAACTAGAGAAGCTATTGCTGTTCAAACAATGCCCAGATGCCTTCTTCCTCTTGAATTGAATCCATCTACAATACCAAAAACAAATATTAGGGAAAACAACAAAAGCATCTTTCATTTCTAAACTAGATTCATGAGAAAAACTGATGAGAGCAGAAATTAATAGCCAAGCCATTTCAAATGAGGCACACAAACTGGAATTTTACTTTGATACACACTGGTTGAGTAGGAAAAACTAGAAACCATAAGAGATAATAGTGATTTTATTTAATTCATGATCTTGCACAAACTACTTGATCTGAGAAAGAGCCAAGGAGGCTTCAGTTTCAGGATAACAAATTAGATAATCTCCCAAAGTCCCTTCGTCAGGAACTGAGTGCTGAAAGCATTTACCATGATGAGGGGGACCCATGAGGAGAGGTCCAGGTAAGGATAATGGGAGAATGGCCAGGCATGCAATTAGAAGGCAAAATTCAGAACCATGATGAAAATCATCTGGTAGTAGAAATCACAGCAGATGGCTGAACTTAGGGAGGGTGATCAATCACAGCATTGTTTGTAGTAACTAAAAATTGGAAATAACTAAATGCCCATCATTAGAGAAATAGATGAATAGAATGTGGAATACTAATGGAATAATTAACAATAGTGTATATAGTGAGACATAGAGATGCACACACATGTACACATACACACACACAGAAAATTAGGGAGAGAGACGTCAAGAGCAAAATAAAGTGAAAAATCAAGTCGCATTATTATCCCTATTTTTTTAATCTCACTCTCCAAAGTAAAATTGTTACAAATAAATATACATGTATGTAAAGGGATAAACACAGATTAGAACTGTATACACTAACTTCCTGATGGTATTGGTCTCTGGAAACATGGGCAGAGATTCTTTAAAAGGAAATAGGGGCTTCCCTTGTGGCGCAGTGGTTGAGAGTCCGCCTGCCGATGCAGGGGACACGGGTTCGTGCCCCGGTCCATGCAGATCCCACATGCCACGGAGCGGCTGGGCCCATGAGCCATGGCCGCTGAGCCTGCGCGTCTGGGGCTTGTGCTCCGCAACGGGAGAGGCCTCAGCAGTGAGAGGCCTGCGTACCGCCAAAAAAACAAAACAAAAAGGAAATGGGATTATAAATATTATTCTTTGTGCTTTTCTGTATTTGTGCATTATTTAGGCAATGAAAAACAAGGAAAGAAAGAAAACACAATGAAGTAGATGATATCAAGAGAACCAGACACTTTGTATAAGGACTTCCAGAGCATTACTGTAAAGAGCAAACTGATTCATATGTGTTACTGGCGAAATCAGTTATGAGAGGAAATGTCGTCAGTCTCACTTGCTGTAGGTGATTGCATTATTCAGGACTCTTGGTTGCAAATAACAGAAACCCATGTTAAAGTTATTAAACAAGGAGGCCATTAGACTGAGGTGACTCCAATGCCTTGGTAGCCTCCATAAGCCAAAAAAAACTAAGCCAGAGTCCACTGACTAAGCCAGAGTTCACTTGAATTTGAGAAAGTGAAATTTGAGAACAACTAATCACAGCCAAGCTTTCCCAAACAAGGCAACCACTTAAGCTACAACCAAGCAATTTGTTTTATTTTTTTTTGCTTTGCTTTCCTTCTGCACCTTCTCTATATAAACCTTTCCCCAATCTCCTCCTGTCAGTGGAGCCACTCCTAACCACTTTCGGCATGGCACTGCCCCATTGAAGTTGACATATACTCGAATAAACTGAAAATTTGAATGGGCCTCAATTTATCTTTAGCACCCATTAATGCTAACTTAAACATGTGGAACATATCTTAAAAATCCAAGCACATTTTACAGGTAGGCTCAGGATAGTGCTGGATCATCGGAAATAACTTAAAACTCAGATGTCATCAGAACTCGCTCAGTTTTGCCCAAACCTACCCAAATTGGGTCTTTTATTCACCTCTGATTCAGTTAAATTGCATCTCAATGATTGTATACAATACCCATCATTCTTTCAGTTTTAAATAGGCACATAGGTCCTTGACACCTATTCTGTCATTCCCCCTTCAAGGCTGAGTATAAAATTTTAAAATAGAATTTATAGTACTGTTGTTAGTATCTCCCCTTAATAGTCAATTCTTAATTGACTATTATTTTCATATAATATTCGTATAACTATTTTATAAATATGATTGTTGCTAGTCATGAAATTTTAGTTCATTCCAGGATTCTATATCTTAGCCTTATTAAGAAAGAGAGAACTACTTAGTGTAGTGATTCTGAGTATCCCACATGATATATTTGTTTTTATTTAAAATCTGTGCTTGGGTTAATTCAATAATGGAGGTTAAGGAACAGCGAATTCAGACATTTGAGGACTTTTTGTCATTCTCTTTAGAGATATTCTTTTATTGACTAACAAAGTATTTTGTGCTTGGCTGAGATGAAGGATCATTTAACCACCCCAGAGAGGCATTTCAAAATTTGTATATTTCGGGCTTCCCTGGTGGCGCAGTGGTTGAGAGTCCGCCTGCCGATGCAGGGGACACGGTTTCGTGCCCCAGTCCTGGAAGATCCCACATGCCGCAGAGCGGCTAGGCCCATGAGCCATGGCCGTTGAGCCTGTGCGTCCGGAGCCTGTGCTCCTCAATGGGAGAGGCCACAACAGTGAGAGGCCCACATACCACAAAAAAAAAAAAAAAAAAAAATTGTATATCTCATAGAATCATTAAATTCAATGTACATTATCTTTTACTTTGAGGTATTTTGATTAACATAAACTAAGAAGGTTTCAGTGGAAACAAACCAAAAATGTAATAGTTCATCAAAAAAGTGAAAGCATAACACACTACAATGAATTTGCAATTAAAGTTTCATTCTTTACATTTTTTGAACATGCATTTATGTTTAGAAATATACCTACTTCATATCTCTTCTGTTTCTCTTAGCAGCCTCAAGGGTGCCAGACATGAAGATGAGAAATCATCAAACTCACTTAGCCATTCCAATTTATTATTTGTTATTATTTTTTACTTTTTTTTTCTTTTGTTGGGTTCACTTTTGGCTATTGAAGTTATGATTTATCCTATTCTTAGAACTGCTTAACTTCACAAAGCATTTCCAAGACCTAAAAATTACAAATATAAGTATACATTTTCCTAGTGGGAAGGAAGAATAAATGGAAGAAAGTGTGATTGCTAGATTATTGTAGACCTGTGCATATGTAAAGATATATAGAGAAATATAGGTATAGACAGTGAAATGGAGCTCCCAGAAGGAGATGAGAACAAGAATAGGGTAGAGGGAATATTTGAAAAGATAATGGCTAAGAATTTCTAAATTTAATGAAAATATTTTAACCTGTGCATGTTGTAACCAAGATGGTCAGTGAACCTCACACATAATATATACAATAAAATCTATACCTAGGCACATCATAGTTAAATGGTTATAAAGTGAAAATGAATAGAAAATTTCATCATTGGGCAAAGACAAAAAAGCACATAAGATACAGAACAATAATGAGAGTTAAGACAGACGTTTCATTAGAAACAGTTAAGATCAGAGGGCAATGATACAGAGTTATTAAAGGCTTATAGAAAAAAAATGCCAAACAAGAATTCTATATCCAGTGAAAATATGCTTTAAAAATGAAAAGAAAATAAGGACTTTTTTTCAAACATATAGAAGCTGAATGTATATGCTTCTAAGCAGAACTTTATTGCAAAATATGACAAAATTAGTTCTTCATGCTGAAGGAAAATGACAGAAAGCAGAACTCTGGATGTTAACAAAGAAATAAAAACACCACCAAGGGTATTCATATGCATAAATAAAGCAGATTTTTAAAATTATGCTTATTTTTATAGATATATGTGTATGTATACATTTATAAACATATGTGTGTTTATATATACATGTTTGTGTGAGTGTATGTGGCTACATATATAGTGAAAATTACTATAAAATAAAATATATAAATAAAAAAAATAACAGAACTAAAGAGAGAAAAAGATAAACCACAATCCCAGCTGTATATATAATGTTCTTCATGGGAACTGATTTTTTTGAAATAGAAGAAAATTAGTATGGCATAGAAGATTTGAGTAGGATTATTAACCAACTTATTTGGTGTGGAAAGATTACTATACACAACAAAAACAAAGTTCACATTTTTTTCAAGTGCATATTGAACATTCACCAAGATTGATCATATGTTGAGCCAAAGAACAAAACTTAGTAAATTTCAAAGGACCAAAATATACAAGGTGTATATAAAGCAATGATGAAATATTATTTCATTTTCATTAGAATAGCTAGAATTTAAAAGTCTGACAATATCAAATACTGGCAAAAATGTAGAACACCACGAATTTTCATCGTTGCTGGTAGAGGTGTAAAATGGTAGACTTTGGAGCATTGTTCCGATAATGTTATCAATGTCTGACAAAATTGAATAAATATCTCCCTTAAATCAGCACCAGAGAATAGATAAGCAATTTGCATTATAGTCATATCATGAGATACCACTAATAATAAACATTTTTTTGAATGAAAGAAGTCAAAAGTAACTGCTCCTTGGAGAATAGGAATTGACTGTTAGCAAAGGAAGGAAACTTTTTGGGATGATGGAAATGTTTTGTATCTTGTTTTGCATGGTGATTACGTTATTGCATAAATTCAACAAACGTTCAAATGTCAAATGAATGTTTAAAACCTGTGCAGTTTTATGTAAATTACACCTAGATGGACAAATACAACAACAAAGAAAAAGTGAAATTACAACAATTCCAATCAAGAAGTATTTATTGAATGAATACCAGCAGGGTCTAATGGTGATGGAGGTGTAGTTAATGCCAGCAACACAATACTCCTAATCTCCTCTCAAGCAACTAATATTTTAACTACAGTGAAAGAGTACACACACAAGTTAAATAATAATTTTAAATACAAATATAAGTGATAGTACAAAACAGTCTATGATTAACTGTAAGTTGAAGTCTTGCCTTCATCTTCAGAGCAGAGAATAGGAACACTTTGAAACTGAGGAATTAAAAAGACTTCTTGGAAGTGATATATTTGAGCCTGGCATTTCAACATTAGTTAAGATTTGGTTGAAGGAGACAAAATAAAATAAAGACTATATAGTCATTACCTCTTAAATTTTACTACTTTTTCTGAAACATGGGTAAATTAGTTTCTGATCATTACTGCAAAAAATTACCACAGACATAGTGTCTCAAAGCAACACAAATGTATTATAATTATGGAGGTCAGCAGCCCACAAAGGGTTTCACTAGGCTAAAATCAAAATGTTGCAGGTTGACATTCCTTCTGAGGGATCTAGAGGAGAATTCGTTTGCCTTTTCTAGCTTCTAGAGATTGCCTGGCATATGATAAAATTATAAACATTCCCATTCAAAAAGGGAGAAAATAAGAGGAAAAAAAGGAAGTCACCAGCACCAAACAATTTCAAAATCCAGCCTGGAAAATCCCATTTTGTTTCAGAGTTCTGGAAATAATACTCTTGTGATTCCGGGCCCATGGCTCCACCATTAGCTGAGTGGTATTACTACCTGTTTCCTATCTGTAAAATTGGTGGGGAGAGGGTCTTATATCTGCCAAGTAGGCAATGTTCACACATTACAAGGATTAGGATGTAGGCATCATTGGGAGACCATTTTTTCTGCCTACTGTGATGGGCTTTAAAAAATTCCTATGATTCTAGTTAGCAGAATTTCCTCACTTGATTAAAGTAGTGTAAACATATTAACTTTCCAAATTATAAACCTGAGAGGTGCTTTAAAAAAAGAAGAAGAAGATGAGGAAGGATTTTTCTTTCACTATATCAGGGAAAATCATTTTTTCACTCTGGGAGGAATTATCCCATTGACCCCAGCAGTGACTATTTGTATACCAAGATTTTCTCAAACCTAGAATGTTATTCCACTCCCTACAAAAATCCTTAAAAGATGACTCCTTCAAATCTTTCAGAAAGCAGTTTATTGGGTGGGTGTTTTAGTTACCTATTGCTGTGTAATGATTTACATCAAAATTTAATTACTTTAAACAAAAATAAACATTTATTATTTCATGGTTTCTGTGGATTAGGAATTTGGGAATAGCTGGCTGGTTCTAGCATGGGGTATCTCATGAAGTTACAGTCAAGATGTGTGCGCTGCAGTCATTTACAAGCTTGATTATGCCTGGAGGATCCAACTGCATGATGGCTTATTCATGGCTGACAAGTTGGTTCTGCCCCTTACTAGGGGGTTTTGGTTTCTTGCCACTTGTATATCTCAATAGTGCTGTTTGCAAGTTTCCTTGGGGGGCCATCTTGGAGATGGCTGCCACCATAAGCAATACAGAATTTATAGGGAAATCTGTCAGACAGAAGCTCAGCTGTGAAACAAATCCCCACAGGCAGTGAGGAGAAAATGTCCATGATCTATAAAGGATTTGAAATCAGTATTAAAAAAATATTTTGATTCTGTCTTCTAGAATTATCCTTACATTTGCCTTTGGGAAAGAAGACTAAGAAGAAGTATTCAGAAGGCTTCTTGAAAAATAGAATACTGTTGATATGTACATCATATAAGTGGAAATTGATCTAAACCACTGAAAATATTTGCTCCATATCTAGTATCTGAAGCCTTGATATAGCATCTATCAACTGCGTGCTTATGGAATTAGCCTTGCAAAAGTAGGCACAGCTTCTAAAGACTCATTTCGACACATTTTCCAAAAATGCATTGTTTGAATGGGAATTTAGCCAGTATTTTAAAAATCCCCTTGGCTCTAAATTTAACATTATGAAATAATCATAATTGAAAGGAAATGTAAGAGGTCATCTAATGTTTTCTCTAAGCAGAGCAGTTAAGGTAGTATTCAAAACAAGTGGATAATTATTTGGATTTGTGTTCTAAATCTTGCCTTTTGCTGGTGGTAACAGTGACCTATGGTGATGCCCCCAAGGCTAAAGTTGTTCCTACATTGTAACATAAGGTAAGGTATGTTTATTTAGCTTTTTTGGAAAGATTCAGTAAAAGTAGGTGATGCTTGAGATTGAGGACCAGAATATGGTTAAATAATTAAAAACTCTTTGTTCTGCTTCATCTAAAGGCTTATGGTCTGATTTTTGCAATGTTCCTTTTTAGAAAAAGTAAAAATAACAAATGACAACTGTTGGCCTTAGAAGGTAAAAACCTCATAATCCTTGGGATACTCATTCAACCAAGATATATGCAGTACTTATTTTTCTTAATATGGGGCTGGACATTATAGAAAAATTGTACAAAACAATACAACATCCTCAACCTCAAGAAACTCTATGTGCCGATGTAGAAAACAAACGTCTCATTACCAAGGAAGGGGAGGAGTGTGGGATGAACTGGGAGATTGGAAATGACATATATACACTACTATATATAAAATAGATAACTAATGAGAACCTACTGTATAGCACAGGGAACTCTACTCAATGCTCTGTGGTGACCTAAATGGGAAGGGAATCTAAAAAAGAGGGGATAAATGTATACATATAACGATTCACTTTGCTGTACAGCAGAAACTATCACAACATTGTAAAACAACTATACTCCAATAAAAATTAATTTAAAAACTGTATGTGAAGGGTCCTGACGCTTGTTGGTTCAGATATGTCCATTACCCTCTTGCTCGCTAGATTCCCCTTGGTAGATCCTGGGCAAAAAGGAGTCAGAAGAGAATGAAAATATCAGCTTTATTTAAGCCTACCCAAAATGCAGATGCATTAGTAAAGGTGGAAGAGGACAGCACTGGGACATGTTGCCAAAGTGTGATGGATATCTATTACTCTTTTTTTTTTTTTGCGGTATGCGGGCATCTCACTGTTGTGGCCTCTCCTGTTGCGGAGCAACAGGCTCCGGACGCGCAGGCTCAGCAGCCATGGCTCACGGGCGCAGCCGCTCCGCGGCATGTGGGATCTTCCCGGACCGGGGCACGAACACGTGCTCCCTGCATCGGCAGGCGGACTCTCAACCACTGCATCACCAGGGAAGCCCTATTACTCTTTTAACTTCCTCCTCTCAGCCCCCAGCCCTGATCCAGTAATTCAGCACTGATTTCTCTCCATTTGCCCACATTTAGGCTAAATCTGACAAGAACTGTTTATCCTTAGGCATTAATATGCATTTTATCTCCCTGTCTGAATGTCTCAAGATAAACCTAGAGCTACGCAGCAGTTTCTCCCACTGTGATAGGCTCTTAGTCGCCTTAAATAGTCTTGGGATTCATCTGCCATCTGACACTTAAGGTCTCTTTCATTAACATATCTCAGCCCCTGAGTCCTGCTAGTGATGCACGTGGCATGATTTCGCAGTCACTGAAATTTACAGCCAAACTCAAACAAATGAATAGGAAGATTTTAGGAGGAGCCCAACACCTCATCCGGTATGACTTTATTAATTTATATCTAGTTAGAGAGAAAAAGAAAGCAAATTACAGCACAAGAGCTCCAGAGAATCCTTTAGAGTATGTATTAAAAAGTTGTTTTGAAACATAGGAAATATGAAATGGGAATGAATTAAATTGATACCATTTCATTTCACTAATGAGTAAATCTTTAAACAACTATTTGCCATCTGGATAGCTGCCGATACAAAAACTCCTTCAATAAAGAATTGCTATTCCCTTGTTTATTAGAGTCGTATTTTTTACATACCTGTTCTCTTGCAGGTTTTCAGTGAAAAATGTAAATGCATTAAAATAAAAAGTTTAAAGGTCAAAACCTTAAAATATTTTAGATTACCCATGGTAATATGAATTAATTAGATTAACATATAATTATTGAAACCTACATTAATATGTAGGAGGAAACTGACATAGATAAAGGGAATCTGAAATATTCTAATGACTTTAAGAATATTATTATGCAATAACTCAGTTTCTAATACTGCAGAGAACTAATAGACTCAGGTAATAATACCCTCACAGCAAGATTCCCTTTGCTTTAATTTTATCATTGCCAACTCTTAAACAAAACACAGTACTGATGGCAAGTACATACACCTGCATAAACACACATACAATAAGCACACTCACAAAGACTAGAATGTGTTTATTTTTGGAAATCAGTCATCTTTCATTCTATATTTTGTGATCAATGCCTAAGGAAAGAATAGGTGGCATGTATAATTAGCACTTCTAAACAATAATAATAAAAGGTATCAAAGGTTAAGAAGTTAAGAATTAAAATGAAGTCCTGCCTTTCAATCCTAGTGGTTAAGCCATTTTTGGTCAAATGTAATAGTCACCATGAAGAGTAGATATATCACGGCTTCCCTGTTAGCACTGGCTAAATATTATTGCTCTGCTATTTCAACAGCAAACTGCAGGCCTTTGGAGCCAGCAGGCTCTCCTCAAGGACTTGCTGATGTGGAGCAAAAATATTTTAGTGTGAAAAAACTACTCCCTAGTGCACTTGTTTGCAAACTGCTGAATTTCTAGATAACTTTATGTTCGAGGACTATTTTTGATAGTGCAGATCTGGTGCTGAAATGCCTCTAAAAGAATCAACACTTCTTTTTTTTTTTCTTTTTTACTCACAGCATGACAAACCCAGTAGAAACACAAAGCTGCTTGGGCAGCAATCTTTTATTTTGTACAGTAATTTGTTGTGTTGAACCCAGACTTCACTGTTTTGTGCTTGCAAAACAGTAAAAAGCAATCAAGTGAAATGCAAATTAATATGAAACTCAAATACTCAACAGCTTTCAACTTAGTAGACTCAATTGCCAAAAGAATGTAAAGAAAAGCTTTAACACTGCTGTTAATTATGCTTTTCTTGCCAGGAACACTTTTGGCATTACCTAGAAACTGTAAAGAATTGTTTTATTTCATCCAGAAATTTCTGTGTAATTTAATTACTGTTTATTTCTGTTTTATCTTCATCTGCTTTAACATAAAATCTAGCAACTAAGCAAATACTTTTCTTAATGTTTCTGTTGAGATGTACACTAAACTGAAGTCCATTTAATTTCCTTGATAAAGTCTAGTTGAAGTAAGAGTAAATTTATTTTTCAATTGTTGTAATTTATATAGATTAAATTAACTTTTAGCTTTGTGTTGTCTACTGGGAATATGATTTTGCATAGCTAATTATATCTACTTGTTCTAATAAGCTTCTAACACACGAGATTTTAAATATGTTTAGGAAAGTGAAATTAATATTATAGATAATTGAGACTGTTACATAGTCTTGTGTTTACACTATAGCCATTCATTAGGAAAATTTTACCATTCATAGATGATGGGGTGGCATATTTTATATTATGCTCTAGGATAGAAAAGATAAGCAAGACATCGTGCTTTCTTCATGGAATTCAATATCTAGTGAGGGGATACACATTCAAACAAATAATTACAATAAAAATACTAAGTATTGTGAGTGTTTTTTATTAAATCAACATATTTTGTCCTATCGTCAGGCACTTAAGACCCATCTGCAATGTGATTTTTTTTATTCCTCTGGATAACAGACACAAATAAGTCAGGAATTTGGTGAATAAGTTTTTCTTATTACATTTTTAAATCACATTAAGTACAGCATTAACTGCCCAATTTACTACCATTTCCACCACTCCCTATGTCATCCAGAAGGCCAGAGTATCTCTTTGGTTACCAAAGTCATTTTAGTTTGAGACCCTGAAGTGGTAGTGCCTTTAGTAAATCACATAAACCTGCATGTTGATCGACTAAACTAAACTTGATTGGATTTATAGCCCAAATATTCAATTACAATTGGATAACTGACAAATCTGCACTTTACTTTCAAAATAAGAACACATGCCATCCTTTATATGCTAAAGTGACATTCCTGACCTACCATCTGCCTTAAGAATTTTTCCTAGTTGAGAATAGATTTTTACTGATCCATATACACCTGGTCCCTTTTGTGATAAAAAGCATATATTTTGGAGACCGCTGGCCAAAGTTAGGGGCATGCTGTGTGGATGTGGAACAGGGCACAGTTAACTGGACCACATGGGGACTGGGCCGTGGCCTCATTAGTTATATACTGTAATCAGTTGAACTCAATAGTCACTAACAGCTTTATTGAAAACCAACAATATGCTCACTCTCTGCTGTGACTATACTCTTTCTTTTAGTGTGTTGAACGAAAGATTCTCTATAACAAATATCAAACTTGCTCTTTTGTTCTCTCTTATTTCTGGTGATACAAGGTCTCACTACTTACATTTTCTTCTATTTTCCTCCATGTTTTTCTCCTTCAGTTTGCTTTTTCTTTTCCTTTTTTTTTGGCCATGCCATGCAGCTGTAGGATCTTAGTTCCCTAACGAACCTGGACCCTTGGCACTGAAAGTGTGGGAGTCCTAACCACTGCTGGACCGCCAGGGAGTTCCCATTCAGTTTGCTTTCTGATGTCCATATTTCTCTGGGTCCTTTCTTATTCCAACCACTCATGTTATTTATGGGCAATTAGTGGTCTATCCTGAAATACACTTATGTCACATAGCTTCCAAGAATAGGTCTTAGGCAATATCAATCACTCAATGGGGGCTAAGAAGAGAGCTAGACTTCGAAATGGAACTTTTCTTACCAAAAAATATTAGTACAGTTATCTCCCTAAATTAATTTGATCCTTCACGTATTGTGATGGTTACAGTGAGGAATACCAATGATTTTCCACAGTCGCATAACAACTTTTAGTTTTAGGCTCATGGACATTTCAAGCTGGAAAAATTCTTAGAGTGTGTCTAACCCACTGAAATCCAAAAAGACTAAATAATTTTTCACCATTAGAAAAGCTGGCTAATGACAGAGTTTTGCATTAGTTAAGGTATAAGCTAAGCTGCTGTTATATAGAGACCAAAATGGAGCTAAGTGTATATTTCCATTATCAAAAGGACTAAGAAAACATCATCTATTACTAGATAAGTAGCAGCCTCTGCTATAGCAGAATTCTAAAGAATTCTTGTCTTTATTACAAGGTTAGGAGTCTTTATAGAAAAACAGCCTTACAACTTGAATAACATTCTATTGTTAAAAACTTTTTATATTATTAAAATTTCATATCAGAACATCATCTCTGTGGTCATCATCTAAAGACCTTAGATGGTCTTTCCTCGTATCTTTTGTGATCGCTTCATACTACTCTTTATGTGAGAAAAAGTAAAAAATTTAACATATACATAGTATACATATATAGTATACTAAAGATATAGTAAATATTCAAGTGTCTAATGTTTGAACCTAATTAAGAAAATTAGATAGAGGTAAAGGTTCATTGACATGAGCCTTAAATCATTACTGTATTAAATTACAATATTATGACATTTGAACCCATGTAAAGGAGTTTCTACATTTATTGTAAAATTAACTTATACTACAAAATAGTATTCAAAAACACTTTACATATGTCACTGGACAAATTCTACTGCCTGGAATATTTGAAAAAAATTAGTTCCCCAAATTAATTTGTAAATAAATGGTTGAATGTACAAATGAGTGAATCGACCAAGAAAAATTTTTATTATGTCTTAACTATAGTAACCTGTACAGATAAAATACTTCAGAACTACTTGTTGAATAAATAAGTTCCTTGTGAGATGGTTACCTACTGACTTTGTTTCTTAGATCATTAAAAACAACTTTCATTCCTTCTGACCTTGCATTAAGAATTTGGGGGCTTCCCTGGTGGCGCAGTGGTTGAGAGTCCGCCTGCCGATGCAGGGGACACGGATTCGTGCCCCGGTTCGGGAAGATCCCACATGCTGCGGAGCAGCTGGGCCAATGAGTCATGGCCGCTGAGCCTGTGCGAGAGGCCACAACAGTGAGAGGCCCGCGTACCGCAAAAAAAAAAAGAAAAAAGAAAAAGAAAAATAATTTGGTAATCAGAATGTGTGAATCTATACTAAATCCAAAGCTTGGCTGATCTTTTTCTCCCAACTATTTAAATGCCCCCATTTTTCATATCAAAACTTAGAGGGTGAGTGATATAAATGTCCTTCTACACATATCAACAAAATATCCTAAGGCATTTGCTGTCTCTACACCCAGGAGTATCAACAGACTCCAGTAACTTTTGTCCTCTGGCTACTACTTGTATAACATAAGGTAGTACATTTGCTACATTTTTCCAAGACTCCCAAAGCCATCTCCTTCTCTTTCTTTTTCTTTTTTTTTTTTCCCCCATGAGCTTCCTGTCATTTGTCTCCCTGGAAAGGTTTCCCAATGATATGCTGTGAGAGTTCTTTAAAGAGGTTCTGCCTTTCTTTCTAGGCTTTAGGGTGGGGATTGAAAGAAAAAAAAATGGCCCCATTGCTGGAGACAGTGGGATGTATAGTACAGTTGGCCTATCAAGTCTAGTCTCTTTGTTTCCTTTTCTCTTTGAAAAGCTCTAGGCTAGAGCCACAACCCATTTTTTTGCTTCATGCCTCCAGCAGGGCCTCAGACCAGCTGACTAGCTGTCACCACATCCTTTGGAACAGGAATTCTTCCCTTTATAGGGTTTAGCTGTCATTGCCCAGGCATTTTATGCAGTATGATTACTTCTCTGCTTCCCACAAACACAACCTACTTTTAGAAGAACTGTATCTATTGTTTTCAAACTGTTGACAACTTTAAGACATTATATGCAAAGATTTCAAAATACAGAAATGATTTTTGAAAACATGCCATTTAACCTAGTGGGAGCACTAAGGATACATTAAAATATATAACAGATGATTTTATTGTAAAATTTCTAAATCTAATAACTTACTTCCTGTCTTTTACAAATTCAGTTTCAAGAGCATTTCCAAGGTCTGGTTAATAAAAAGTAACTTCTTCATTAGTGTTTGTTTCTATTAGCTATAAGCTGGCGACTTATAGAGAAGCTATAAGTGCTTCTCTGTTTCTTGAGTTTATATTTTAAAGCAAATTTAAAACTATAGGGTTATTTTGCTTTCTATTTTGTTAAGTCACTGCAAATTTCAAGCACGTAAATGAAGAATAAACTACAGAGTGATAATATTTCTATAGCTCCATTCTTTGACATATATTGAAAGCATACAAATGGAAATTGGTTTTATTAGGACGGCATGCGTAATTGCATTAGAATTTTTCATGTAAACCAATTTCCATGACTCAATGGAATTTCTGCATAAAATGTCTCTGAAGCCAAATTAGCCAAAATAGAACCAATCAAAATTTCATAAATTAAATTTAAGGATATATATGTTCACAAATTTGCAAAATTAATGAAACTTGTTTTTTCTGAAATTAAAACATATAGAAATAAAAGGAAAACAAGGAAAAAAAGACACAGGATACCAGTTGGGGAAAAAAAAGACTTTAGTAGAAGATGGTACAACTTCCTTCCAATATTTGAAGAGCCGTTCAGTGGACATGTCTTATATTTTTGAGGGCCAAAGAGTAGACATAATAATATTAGATAAAAATCACAGAAAAATTGATTACATTTTATTATGGGCGTTTTCAATAAGAGTTATTAAGTAGCTAATCAGCTGCCTTATGAGGTTGTGTAGATCCTATCAGGTAAATCCTATTGCGAGACTTACCAACAAAATGTCATTTCTTCAAGGGTTACACTGAACCAAGCCAATTGTATGCCAAAAAAAAAAAAAGTGCTCACATAAGAAGTTTGATTTGATATATATATTTATATGCATATGTGTATACACATACATATATTATATATATTATATAGGCATCGTGTCCCAGAAGCCCTTATTAAAATGAATACATAAATAACCTAGGTATGCCTTCTAGACCTACCCCATTATCATATTAGAATGTCCCAGACTATCAGAACAACTTGTTGACATAAATAAAAGTGATTATTGAGTTTACTGCTGACTACAGCAGCAGCAAGCCCTGGGAGGTAAGAAAGTACCTGTGGATGAGAATACAGCCCTAGAAGATGCTTCATTAACAGAAAGGATCAGAGACTGACTTAAAGAAAAATCCCATTTGCCTGTTTTGCCCAAAGCATTAAAAGTCCTTATTCATGTACTCTCACAGGAACTCACTCTTTTATCAAGTGTATGTGGAGCCTGATTATGTGCCAGATACTCTTCCAGACTGTGAGAAAAGTGCAATGAACATAACAGGCAAAGCTGCTGCCCACGTGGTGTTTAAAGTCAGCTTGGAGATCCCTAAGAATATAATTTAAAGCAAAACATTGAGGTATTATTCAGAGAATTGAAATAAAAAGTATCTCATCAAACTCTTATAAAAGTTGAGACAAAACAATAAAATTATATGACTATTTGAAGTGTCTCATCTTCCTTTACCAAGAAACTGTCCTAGGAATACAGATGAAGAATTCTAGGGGCAGGACAGGAATAAAGACGCAGACATAGAGAATGGACTTGAGGACACAAGGAGAGGGAAGGGTAAGCTGGGACAAAGTGAGAGAGTGGCATGGACATATATACACTACCAAGTGTAAAATAGATAGCTAGTGGCAAGCAGCCGCATAGCACAGGGAGATCAGCTCAGTGCTTTGTGTCCACCTAGAAGGGTGGGATAGGGAGGGTGGGAGGGAGACGCAAGAGGGAGGAGATATGGGGATATATGTATATGTATAGCTTTGTTATAAAGCAGAAACTAACACACCATTGTAAAGCAATTATATTCCAATAAAGATGTTAAAAAAAAGAATTCTCGATATTACAGTATATTGATTGATCTTAGAAAAATATTTGGAAAAACACTCATTAATTTTGTGACAACTCGTTTATATTTCTGTAATTTTTTGAATAGGTAATTTGCTCAAAAAGTTAATAAATTCAAAAACATACATAAAGTAAAAAGTATAGAGTTAAAATTACCCACCCAGCTTTGTCCCATATTCACCCACTGCCCTTGCTACCTCTCCTGAAAGTACAGTAACCATTATTATTAATCTTCTTTGTGTTAATGTAGGCAAATATTAGTATAAAAAATTTTTATGCAAAAGATAAAGTAACATTCATATTATTCTGTACTGTTTTCACTTAATATATCTTAGCAATCTTTCGATATTAGTCCATAAAGATCTTTCATTTTCATAGCTGTGTAGTATTCCATTCTGTGGATGAATCACAGTTTATATAAATAGTCCTATTTTGATAGACATTTGTTTTATTTTTCATCATTTGTTATCAAAAATAATGTTGAGTAAATAACACTTTTTCATGCATTATTTCCAAAATGCAAGGGTATTTGTACAATGTAATCCTAGAAACAGAATTGTTTAAAATGGATATGTGTTTGCAGTCTTGATTAATTTTGCTAAAGTGACCTGCACAGAGATACACTAATTTACCCTCATAAATTGAGTGCATAACAGTTATCTATTAGTTTTTTCATGTTATGTTGATACATTTTTGGATTTTTGCTGATATAGAATGTAAAAAAATCGTATCTCAGTGTGATTTAGTTTGGACTCTTGCATGGTCCAAATTGTTTTCAGTAGTCTTTATTCTAGAAAGATCATTTGGCTAGATAGAAAACCTTGGTTCACTCTTTTCCTCTTTAAGTATCACAGATGTTGTTTCCCTGTCTTCATTGGTTGAATTTTGCTGTAGGGAAATATGCTGGTTTTAACTTTACTCTTTAAGAGATTCTGCCTTAATTTTTTTCATTTTATTATGATGCATCTTGATGTTGACCATTCCAGGTCAATTATTCCTCATTCATAACTTAACAATATAGTTTTCATATCCTAACAATGTAAATTTTGTTTTATTTTATTTTTCTTGAAATGTATCATGAGTTTCATCTTCAAATATACTTTTGTACTTCAAATACACTTATGATTAAATAATACATTCTCTGGTTTTCTTCTCTGGGTACCACACATTTACTTACGTTGGACCTCCTTTGTGAATCTTCTGTAATTATTGCTTTTGTCTTCTATCTTTATTTCTGCTTTTCTCATTTTTATTCTTTTTCCTTATACTGTAGCTCTCCCTTATGCTCCTAAATCCCTGTTTATTTTATTTTTCTAATGATATTGTTTATTTCTGCTCCTTCATTCTGATTTTACCACTTTTGTTTCATCTCATTTTGTTATCTAGTATCACTTTCCTGAGGTTTTGCATCTCTGCTGTTTGGTTTTCCTTCAAAAAGTTGATGCTTCATTTTTTCTCAAAAATTCTTGGTGAAATGTTAGTTTATAATTTTCACCTGCTTTCTCAAAACAACAAATTTTGGGCGTAATTGTTTTGTCTTTTAAAAATTCTGCATCCTTTTTATAACTTCTTATGATATATATTTTTTAATGCTGTCCTTGTTATTTTTCTTATTACCCTTTATTAAATGAATTGTCTTTTTCTTGACTGACTAGCCCTTTTCAGAAGAATCCCATGGAGCGTACGGAAAGTAGGATACCAGGATCACCTTCCTGGCTTCACAAAATAAAGCTTCCTTCCTTTGGTATGCAAAGGAAACATCTTGCAAATACAACTTTGTTAAACTCTGTGTGGCTCTGCCTCCTCTTTCCCTATGGTTTTGTGCACAGGAGGGCTTCTCTTGCTGTCCCTCTTAACCCCAATTTCCACAACTATTACTGTCCACAAGAGATTCAGTATTTATACTTTATAATCATGCCCTCATCTTCAGGAACTGTGTTTTGCTGGTCTTTTCTGAGATCTGCCACCACTTGGCCCCTTTTCCACTTTTTTTTTTTTTTTAGTTTACTTCCTCCAGTTCAGTTTTTTGCCCTATTCCAGATTTTTTTAATAGAACTTACTCTTATTTTGAAATCCCTGAATTAAGTCTTTCTTCAACTTTCTTTCAAAATGGGAATTTCTTCTTTTGAATTACTGGAAGGAAAGGGGATAGATAAAAATTTACACAGTTATGCTCTTTCCAGAAGTCCCTATATTGATGATTTCATTTAAAAAAATAAATAGTTAACCAGGAAATATTGGAACGGGGGAGAAACAGATTTTGTCTATTGGGTCTCAGTTCTTCAAATTGGTAGTAAGCCCTGATCCAGACATCAAGCTTTATTCTTTTATTAACTTTTGTTATGATCAGGTATAGAGAAACATTGTTCTTGAGGAATTAAAACCTTATTTGAAAGAGTAAATGAAAATCCTGTTTTTTTTAAACAGCATTATTTTTCTTTACTACTACAAAATAGACAGATGCTATGAAAGCCCAATGTCAGCAAGTTAATTTTTGATACTGATAAAATAAAAAACAAATGGAGAGCAGCCGTGAAAATTCCCTGAGCAGACGAAACCAGTTTAGTCATACAAGCCAAACTTAGTTTAGCTTATTTTGCAAGGCTAAATTGACCTGAGTCATGTCTTGTTTACACCTCTGGAAATTGTAAGCAAAGCTTAAACTGTTTCCGAAGGTTGATATGAGGTAACCACTGACCAATTCTCTTTCATTTAAGAAAAATCTAATATTATAAACAATCACTGTGAAGAATAAACAGTCACCGCCTTCTCCCTATATAAGCTGCTTTGTAACAATATATCCCTGAGGCTCCTTCCATGTTTTGGTTTGAGTGCTCCCAGGCTACAAACTGTCTTTTTGGTATTTGCACAATAAACTTTTACTAATTACTTCTTCAGCATGTAAAAAATTAATACACAAAAACCTCAATTAAATAGTGTCAGGAGACCACAAGGGGTAGCTTTCGCACCCTGCGATAAGAGCAGAGCCCAACAGGAAAGACTCCTCTTCTTTGGCAAGGATGCAGCCAATGAAACTTCAGCCCTCCCAACTTCCTCATTCCTCTCTATAAAAGTGTTCTTCCTTTGCCATGAAGGTACTTGCTCACCCTTGTTGCAGACCCTGGATTGCAATTCTTTGCTGATCCCAAAGAAACCCATCTTTTTTGGAGAGATATCTGGCATTCTATTTCTTTTAGGTTAACAGGTGATACAGTAGCTTTACATCTGTTATTTCTGAACTTTCTACAATACTTTTAACTTGACTGCAATGTAGTTCGAAAACTCATAAAATTTGAGATTAAATTTTCAACTCCACCATTCCTTCTTTATTCTGCATTTCACTAATTGCACCTGCAATCAACCAGTTTCCTGCTCAAGAGGTTAATTGTTTGCACCTGCATTTTTGCACCTGCAATTTTGGTGACCTTTTGCAATCAGTATGCACGTCTTTATTTACATTTCCAACTTGCTAATCTTACCAGATACTAGGTTTTTTGCTTAAACTCTTCAAAAATTTTTTGTGCGTGTTTCCAAGGTGAATTTGGAGGCAAGCAATAGATGAGCTGACAATGATTTAGTCCAAAAGTTGAGTTATTTTTAATTAAAATAATGATGACATTTTCCAAAAGAACAGTCGTTACAAATAGAACAAACTTAGAGATCAATTTTAAGGTTTATATACACTTATTATATATTAAAAATACTGTTTTAAAAAACAATAGCACATCTCCTAAATCTTAGAAATTATGTCTATTTTTGTATTTACATGTGTCATGGAAGGTTAAAAGGTTATATTGAAAATATGCCCTTTATGCAGGCTAAATGGTTACCTCCATAAGAAGGACTAATAATTGGGGCTCCTGGACCCTTGAGATTTTTATCTTTTGCCAAATGATGTCTAAGTTCAAGTCATGATAATTTGAAATGAAGTCAAACAGACAAACCACTTAACCTGAGTTGAAAATTAATGGTTGGAAATGAATTAACTCCCTAAATATTTAATTACTTACAGATATAAAAGTCAGTGGTCAGGATCAAAGGTAATCTTTTGACACACTATTGCTCAGGAGGGTCTTTCATGACAAAATCTTTAATTTATTTTTAGGAAGTATATATAAGAAAGTAAATTTTTAAAAGTAGTAAGTCAAATGGCAACTCCAGTTTGTTCTGAGAATTACTTGAATCTTATGGTCTCTGTTCTATTGCTATTTTTTTTTTAAATGTTGCTAGTAGATGCTGCAATCCCACTAGCATAAACCTAAGAAAAATATTAGCTTGTTGAGATCTTGAGAACTAAAAGTTAATAAACTAACCAAAACTGACCAAATGTACTGTCATCTCTGAGGCCAGATAGATTTGTTTGTACATTTCCTGTGTCTGTTACTCTCATTTATGAAGATGAATTTTCAAAGGAGGAAAGGGAAGATAGATTTATTACATATTTTTCTATTATCCTTCTTGTTACGGGATTTGCCAGGTCTATGGCGCTTGACCAAAAATTGTGTTTTCTGAATCATGCTTAGGTGGTTTGCTATTGTTCAAATTGAAGGAGCTCATAGGAAATTGCCCCTGAGAAATGCTGCAATGTGTTTGCTGTAAAGAAGTTAATGGAACCAGATTCACTGGGTTATACATTGTTCTTTTTATCAGAACCCTGGAGAAAACACCTCTGGATTTTTCCAGATTAGTCGGGTTTCCTGTGAGTCAGAAGTTAATTTCTGTCTTATGGATACTATGAATGTCTTGACTTGATTTTCCTCTTCTTGTTGGTTGCCAGGAAGTTTAAAGCCAACTTTTTAAAAGGGATTAACATGTTTGATATGCATTTTATGTATCCACCATCTTATTTCCCTGCATGTATTTTCTCTTTGCTCCTCATTTTCCTTATTTATGGAGTATGTAGAGATATAACAGCCACCTCAAAAATAGGTATATTCTCTAATAGAACCTCAGTTTCAGAAGAACCTTGGATCAAAGAAGCATTAACTGTGATTATTAGCACTCTAACATTTCTAACATTTTTAGAGCCAGTGGAAAAATAGGAAAAAATAGGAAGTTAATGTGAAGAGAGATGACAGTTGCTTTGTGAACCTCATGCTTCCTCCTGTAGACTAAAATTGTGTGTGTGTGTGTGTGTACACCTATGTGATAGGCATAATTGTTGCTCACACACCACTGCCTTGCTAACAGAGCTTTGATTTTCTCAAGACATCAAGAAGAGATCCCTTGACCTCAGAGAAAGTGGGCATAAAACTTCTTGTTTAGAGAGTGGTCATTTTCCATTTCTTGTGAAAGAGATAAAGGAGAATTCTGCTAAGGGTCTTTGTGTAAAACTTTCACAAGCAGGAAAGTGGCATGAGAAGCTGTCTTACAGCTCTGGCTTACATCCCTGTCTTAGATAGAGGTCTTGATATCTGGAGCTATAGTAGCCTTCTTGTAGCCGTGAGCCAACAAACTTAAGACTAAAACGCCAAAATTCTGAGGATCATAGAGTAGAAACATGGAAAAATCCTGGGTTCTTTATGATACACTGAATAACTGAACTCACACTACAAACTTTTTATCTCTAAACTAATTGCTGTGTAGAAGAAAAACAATATTTTTAATAGTACTTATATATTTTTTTAAATGTTACTTGCAATTGAATGTGTTCCTGATGATACAGTCTTGGAAGACAAAGGTTAGGAAGTCTAGCAAATTTTTCTTAGTGATTGATAACAGAAAGGAGACTTATCTCTTCTACAGTTTCAATATTGAAGTTTATTATAATTTCTTATATGATAGGTAGTGTGACAACTTTCTCTACCTTTATTGGTACCTGTCACAAAAAATATCTGATTATCAGGGAAGACAAACCAACAGATATTTTTCCTTTATTTTCATATTTTTATTTTTAAGCTTTTAAATTTTATATTTATAAATAAATTAATATTTATATATTTATAATTTTTAGCAGTTAATAATGAACTCCACTAGCTATTCTTCCAAAATTGATATTTTTGATGCAGATATCCTTTGTATTTTTGAGGTAGACTTATCCAATTTAAATTTATTTCAAATAAACAATGGGAGGCCATTTTTCATTGAACACACACTATAACTTAGTGTGTTTTGCAAAGGAAAACCTGGCACTTCTTGCATTAATTTTGGATCAGAAATGGAACAATAGGCCCAGAAACAAGAGAATTTCAGAAAGAAAACCTATAGAGAATTTCAGAACCTCTCTACAGAAATGAAAAGGAAAGTAAATTTATGGAAGTCATTAACATTACAAACAGTGAAAACTATAGTGGAAAGAGTATGAAATAAAGTGCAGAACAGTGAAGAAGAATGTGACATTAGGCAATGAAACAGCAGAAAAAAAAATCAAAGATGTGATAGATCATAGATAATATTTAAAAAACATTTATCATTTGCCTAACATTATGCCAAAAAATTTGCATAAAGAGTTTTATTTAAGACTTACAACCACCTTACTAACTAAGTTATATTAATTATTCCCATTTTACGAGTAAGAAAACTGAGCTCTGGAGAGATTCACTAAGTGACTCACAGTTACACAGCTAACAATTAAAGCAAGGATCGACTTGTGTCTTAGCATAATTGTAAAGTCTATCCTCCTAACAGCCATATTATGGTGCTCCCAGTAAATACATTAGGACAGCAGTGTGTATTCCTATACAGATCACATCTGCATTTTTGTCTAGCATACGTTTGTATATTCATCTATGCCCACAATTCTATTTTCCCACTAATGCTTCAGAGATTTTAGAACTAAAGTCAAATGTTATAATTTGACTATTCATGTAATACAAAATTTTACCATTGTACATATCAGCCAAAGTGTTTTCAGCAACCATTTTCATTTCTGCTCCTCAATTAATGTTAATCACAGTGATTATGCTAATCTAGGTTGTATACAGTATACAAGAAATAACAAGGAGAACCATTTTAGACTAAACAGCCAAAACAAGCTCCACAGTAGACACAAATACTTGAATTGTAAATAATTTGAATCAGGTCATATGCTGAATAAACAGCAAACATTTAAATATCAAAGAACAAGCAGAATTTTCTCTTTATAATAGTACATTTTAGTATTTAATTCTTGATGTTTATACTTTCACATTATTTCTGCCCTTTATGTACTTCTACACTATTCTGAAACAATATATGAATCTGAAAAAATAATAACAGTTTTGTCTAAACAAACATTCAAGTTGATTGCTACCAATGGTACTGACTGTCCATTATGTAATATAACACAGGATGATGGTGAATTGCACACACACTCTTTGGGAAGCTAAAAAAGTGACTATCAGTGCTTGGTAGCAAAAGGCAAATTCAGCTGTGAAAAAAATTGGAGCCTGAGGAAAATGTGCTCTCCTACATACACTTAGAAAATATTCTTCCATGTTTAGAACCAGTTGGAAAATGTAATGAAGTTCTACAATCAAAAAATACAATGATACATTACAGTCTATATTATCCAATCTGTTCCCACACGGTTGCCAGCTTTCAAAACCAACATGGCAACATGACATCTATTCAGCCCAGGAACTTCAAGCTGATGCTTTTTTCTTGCAAAATCATGCATGGTGGCAAATAAACCAACCCCTATTTTATTTAAAAAATTAATATTTTGTACATCAAAAACTTTTTTTCATTAATTTTGATGTGCTTAATATTTTGCTTTATAATATTATTTATCTTGATGACTAAGTGTTTTGGGCTTCTTAAACTTTGTATCTGCAGTAAGTGCCTCATTCATTTCAATTAATCCCAGTCCTATACTATATGAATCTATTCTAATTTTATATGCTAAGAATCATAGAAAAGTCCAGGCATGCCCAATGAACATTCTCTATAAATCTGATACTCAAGGACACATTGTGGTATGTCTTTTGGGGGTTGCCAAAAAAGAAATCATGGCAAGTAATAACCTGAACTAAAGTTTTTCTTTAAAAATGGAATAGGACTAAGAGGGGGAAGACAATTGTCCTATTTTCATGACCTTAGAAACAGCATGCAGGTAAAGGTCTAAAGCTATTTTACAGTCTTCTTTTGTAAGAAGCTTTTTTTTTTTTTTTTAAGTAAAGGAGATTTGGCTACTGGAGAGTAAAAATTAAGCAAATTTATTAGAATCATCGCCTCCAAATATGTGTTGTCTTTTGCAAAGTGGTCATCATATTTATTTATTAATTCCAATGATGTTCCTATCAGCATATTGAAATTCATTCCCGCAACTTGCTCTCAGAGCTAGATTATGAGCCTTAGGAGTGAAGCAGTCTTGTTAATCTAGAGGCACAACACATTTTGTCTTAAAATAATTTTGCCAATTTCAGTGCCTAACACTTACATGAGAAGAATATTGACTATTACTAGAAACCAAGTCTACTCGCAAAGAATGGCCACATGCCAAGATTGATTGAATTTAAACGATTTGAGCAAGCTTCAAAGGATATTCCAAAAGAAGAAATTAGAAAATATATGAATATAAATGAATTCTGGAATAAGAGAATGGGTGCCAGCTTTTAAGAAACTAGTTCACACTTGTTTATCAATGCTCGAATAGGTTTGCCAAAAATTAAGTTGAATTATTTTATTGTCATACCTTATATCTTATTTGCAGCTGATGTCCTCCAATAGTCTACGGATTGTTAGTTATGCTGGTTTTCTACAGTAAAATCATAGAGTAAAAAAAAAAGAAAGAAACAACCAAACAAAAGATGAACATATAGTCACATACAGTCAGTAATACCCTTGAAAATTCCCAGACATTAAGTTCAAGTTAGCAGGCAGTTGAAGGTATAACTTCCATTCCTGGAATAAGTTGTGATTTCTTTAAGCTGAGCACTGGATGAAGTAGTTGGATTGTATTTAAGAGCACATTGCCAAAAGTACATATCTCTAAATACTAGAAACCCACTCGGTATGGTGATCATTTCACACTATGTTACATATGTGGGAACCCAGGCCAAGTAATGGAAAAACATCTTTACATTCTAGTTTTTCATGGTAGTTCTGGGACATTTGTTTATTGAGTAGAATGTGTGTAAAATAGCTTACACCATTTAGAAGGATATTTGCTTCCTCTATCTTGTGTGTGTGTGTAAGGTATGAATTAATTTTTGCAAGTGAAATGCAGCTATGAAGTAACCTCACTGTATTTAATTGAAGACAGATTTATTTTTAAACTTGCTTGATATAGATAAGCTGGACCTCATTAAAATTAAAGACTTCTACTCTGAAAAATACAATGTCAAGAGAATGAGAAGACGAGCCACAGACCGGGAGAAAATATTTGCCAATCTGAAAAAGCTACATACTGTAGGGAGCATTTTTACTGTATGTGTCCATCTATATGAGATTCTGAAAAAGGCAAAGCTATGGAGACAGTAAAAAACCAATGGTTTTTAGGGACTGTGAGGGTTGCGGGGGGAGAAACAGGCAGAGTTCAGAGGATTTTTTAGGAAAGTGAAAATACTCTGTATGACACCGTATGTCATTACACATTTATTCAAACCCACAGAACGTGCAATGCCAAGAGTGAACCCCAAGGTAAACTATGGACTTTGGATGGTTATGATGTGTCAATGTAGGCTCATCAGTTGCCACAAATATACCATAATGGGGGAGACTCTGCATGTGTGGAAGCAAGTGGTAGATGGGAGATTTCTGTACCTTCCCTTCCATGTTCCTGTGAACCTAAAACTGCTCTAAAAAAAGTTAATAAAAAAGAAAAAAAGTATATGAATGTACAATAACTAAAAGAAAAGAAGTAAATAACCCAGTTCTACCACTTTTTATTTGAGTGACTCAGTAATTAGATAACATTCTGAAGTTTTGCTTATTCATCTGATAAAGAAAACAGAGTAAGAAGCAAGTGAAATTATATATATATGTTTATATATAATGTATATTAAAGTGTATTTTAAGGCATTATAATAGCAATTTTCATCTGAAATAAATATAAATACAATATACTAATTTGAATTATTGTATACATATTAAATAATCTTCAAAAATTCTTACAATTAATTTGTTGTAGTATAATAAAAACACAGATATATATAATTTTCAACCCCCCAAAATTAATGGATATATAGAATCTATCTCCCTTATAGGTAGCATAACACTAGCTAATATCAAATCACAAAAAGAAATCAGGAGGTCTAGCATGTTCTTCACCTTAGCAAATTATTTTTTCCATGGTGTTTTATTCAGTGTTTTTTTCTACTCTTCCTTTCCACACATATTTGTTTTGTGCAACATTTTATGAAGCTGAAATCAGAACTGAAGATCTACAATGTATTACTAATTATTGATTGTTTTAGCAGTAGACAAAGAAGTGTGTCTTCGAAAAGTTCCAGATCTGACTACTTCAGCAACTGTGGCATGATTTACCAGTTATGTTTAACAATAAAGGATATCAACAATACTCAAGCCTGAGGCACACTGCCAGCTTATCAGTCAATCAAGCACTAGTCAGTTTCCTACTCACCACACACTCTCATGGACGCTGTGGGAGAAGAGGAAATTATTGGTGACAGACTCTACTTTCAACTGCTTTTAGTATTTCTGATGTAAGGGAAGTCTTTTCTGACCTTCACTTTCCCACCTTCTAATACCTGTAAATGCTTTTGCTTCTAAATACCTAGAATGGATTCTATGATCTGCCAAACTCTGACTCTCCAATTTGGTCTCCAGAAGTCAAGCCTGTCCCTGAGGCCTTGACCACTAGGCCAGGCAGATGATTCAAGGGGAGCCAATCAGAGTTCCTTTCTTTGGGATTTAGAACTGCGAACAGGAGATACCAGTCTCAGCTGGGGTTAGAGAGAGAGATTTCGAATTCTGGAAGGCTCTTAATTTCCTGTTACAGTGCCTGCACTGCTTCCTTATGAGTCCCCTAAAACACACTTTTATGTCCTTAGAACAAATTCTCCCTTGTGACTTAATCTAGCTCAAATTTGTTTTTACTGTTTGGAACAAAATGTCCTAATTTATGTAAAGTTACTTTTATTTATTTATTCTTATTGGAATATAGTTGATTTACAATGTTGTGTTAGTTTTAGGTGCACAGCAAAGTGATTCAGTTATACAAATACATATATTCATTCTTTTTTATATTCTTTTCTCATATAGGTTTTCACAGAATATTGAGTAGAATTCCCTGTGCTATACAGTAAATCCTTGTTGGTTATCTGTCTTATACATAGTAGTGTGTGTGAACAGCTACTTTTAAATTGATAGCTCTTATCAAGTGAGTGGATATGTCCAAAATAGTAAAGACACTTAAGTAAATGGTTAAAAACACGTGACTGCCCATATACGAGCTCTCAGCAATACCCAGATATGTCTGGGATTAAGAGGCACATTCCAGTCTGAAATGCTTGGGGAGCACAGCACATTCTTTGACCCACTCTGAGTTAGAGATATCAGGGCCATGAGGTTTCATGGGACGGTAGATTTGCCAGGTGATTTTTATAAAACTCAAGATTATTGGTCTGTTTATACGTAGTTCCTGAACTTTTTTGTCCCTTCAGGATATGTCTAATATAATAAATCGAAAATAATCCCTTGCTCCATGAATGGAGTTGGAAGAAAAATTTTTATTACATTCCAATTCTGAGTGAACTAAGAAAAAACTTCAGATCAAAATTAAAAGCTGAATGGATTTCATAAGAGAAAATATATACAATAAAAAGCTTTGTTATTAGCTATTTTATCAATTGGAAATCTCAAGAACACTGCATCCTGACATGCCCCATGCATATCTGGTCTCTGAAAATTAGAGAGATCGACAACAGGGTTAAGATATTTTGAAGGATGTCTGACTAAAAGGCAAAGCTAAAATGATGTCTGTTTGCTTAATCTAAGTAGCTAAAACTAGAGGGGAAAATAAATTCCTCTAGGAAATGCCACACAGTGGAAGCCAGAGCACTTCAGAAGTCCAGAGGAAAGGGTAGGAATTTTTAATACAGAGGTTGATTAGAAATGTAAGAACTCAGAAGTGTTTCTCAAAAGGAGAAGGGTTAGGAAATTTACAAGGAAATCATTTCTAATCAGGGCAGAGACCTAGTGAATTAAGTACCAGCTCACCTGGAAGCCTCAGAGATTCTAGCCATTGGTTTGAAACAGGAGATCCATTTCTGGCCTTTATGGTGACTTCATCTCAGAAGAGGTATAATCAAGGGAGGAAGGAACAATGTGATTTCACCAAAGTGATGATGGAGGAGGGAGATTGGATTCCAAAGCCCAATTATGGCTTCAACTTATCCTCTGTGAAGGAATCAGGAGCAGTAGCTAAAGAATCAGTATTTTATGATTTTCTAAACCTCTCTGTTAATTTTGTTATTACCTATATTTTTTCATGTGAAGAATATCAGAGGTCTCTGTGAAGAAAAAGGTCTGCATGGTTGTGTAGGTTAATAAAGAACTAGAGAGGCTGTATCCCACAACAAGGGAAGTCAGTTGAAAAGTCAAAAGAACATAATCTAGATGGAAGCAGCTATCAAAGGTAGGAAAGGACAAGAGCAGAGTGAATCCCTACAAGTGAAAGATAAGGATTTGGAGCTTGCTGAAATAAAGAAGCAACCATGATGACCAGAAGACCCACATGTAGTAAAGGAGACCAGACACTGAGCTTAAAAAGCCAGGGCTGTTTGTCAAGACTGAGCCGGCTTTGGTCTTTGGGACAAGTCCGTCACTCAAGTCTGCTGGTCACACTTCAGTTGTGTGACTGGTTAAGTTAGGCAACTTCTTTGTGCCTCAGTTTCCTCACCTGTAAAGAGTAAATAAAATAATACCAGATTAATAAGAGTTGGGAGATTCTAATGTTAGCTAGTGTTTGAGGACAACATTTTAGCATAGAGGCTATTACATAACAGGAATCAGTAAGAGGTGTTATTAAAGAACAGAAGAAAACAAATATCGAGTGACCTCTGCATCAGAACGTATGCATGATTGATTCATTTCTTGAACCAACATCTAATTTGTCTTAACATGGGATTAAACATGATTTTAGTCTAAAGAATATAGATATTAAAACAAACAAGCAAAAACCTCAATTAAAGGAGTTCAACATATTGAAGAACATGCATGTGAAAATAAAGCAAAAAAATTATCCGTGGAGAAATGACTGATTTTACTACTGAGATAGGAGATACACAAGATAAACCTGAAACATCATGTGTAGTGTCAAAAAGAAAGTGCTAGGGGCAGAGAGAATGAAAATGATGAGAGTTTGGGGGTAAGTCAAATGGAAGCAGGGACCAAGTAAAAGGGCCCCCAATGGACTAAGCTGTAACAACTTGTGCAACAAAATAACTAAAATAGTACTGAATTATAATCCAAAGTATAAAATAAATATCCATGAATCCATACTGATATAAATAATTACATAAATAAATAAATAGAGAAGAAAAGACAAATCTCCCATGCAGATGAATCTCAATTTATGTAGATATTCCTCCCCCAAAGAGATGGAACATGAGTAGTCATTACTGAGCATGGGCTTCCAAAAAAGGTGGTATAAGAAAAAGAGTAACTTTACAGTAGAGAAACGTAACAAGCACTACTTCAGCCTGGAGCTCAAAGTCAATAGCAGCAATGATGTCATACTGATAGTGTGTACCTTAGATATGATGTGATGAAAAGCATACTTCCCCTCTGTGCTCTTCCTGCCAAAACCCATAACTACTGTCTAACTGTCAAATTCCAACTGAAATATTCTCCAAAATACCTGACCAGACCTCCTCAAAATATTAAGATCATCAAAAACAATGAATGTCTGGGAAATTTTCACTGTCAAAGGAGCCTAAGGAGACATTAAGACTAAATGTAGTAGTATAAAATAAATAAGCTACTAGGCTATATTGTACAACACAGGAAATATAGCCAATATTTTATAATAACTATAAATGGAGTATAACTTTTAAAAATTGTGAATCACTGTGTATATACCTGAAATTTATATAATACTGTACATCAACTATACCTCAGTAAAAAACAAAAGCAAAAAAGACTAAATGTGTGGTATGATATCCTGGATGGGATCCTGAAACAGAAAAGGACATAAAATAAGAATTAAGGAAATCTGAATAAAGTATGGTCTTTAGTTAATAAGAATGTATATATCAATATTGGTTCATTAATTATGACAAATGTATTATACTAATTTAAGATGTTAATGGGGGGGTAGGTGTGATACTATAGGAACTCTCTGTATTATCTTTACAATTTTTCTGTAAATCTAGAAATATTATAAAATAGAAAGCTTATTGAGACATACTATAAAACAGTGAGATAAGCATTTTCCCTCTCTAATATAAACTTCCTGGGGGCAAGAACACTGTTAGGTGTAACTTTCTATCCCATATATCAACATCTAGCATAGTCTCTAGAACATATTGGTATCTGGACAAGTTGGTTGAACAAATCAATGAATGCAGGAAAATAGGTACTAATTGTCAGCAATACTGGGTTTAAAGTCATAAATTATGCCTGGGAGTTTCAGGAAAGTTTTTATAAAATGATAACCAGTAATTTATAGAGTAATATTTATGTATGATGAATACTCCAGAAAGAGCTAAAACCATGTATGTACTTTATCTCTTCCCATGTTAAAATGACATTGTGTCATATTAATAGTTAACTCTTCCCCCTTGTCTCAGACTTACCACCTGTTGTTACTATAGTTCAGACATAATGGTCCTCAACTTAATTTGTTCTTTAAATGGGTCGATTTCCTTCTTGCTCCAAATCTCAACCCATCACATCCACCCCGCCTTCCCTCCTCCTTGCTTTCTCCCTCCCACCCTTTACCTAATCAATTCTTACTCAGTCTTTTAATCTCAGGTTAACTGTCATTTCCTCCAGGAGTGACTCCCTGTCTCCTGGGACTAAGCTAGGTTTCTGTTTTTGTTTTTACTATTTAATATCACCCTCTATCTTTGTGTTTCTCCCATGTCTCTTATATCATTGCAAATACACACGCATGCACCCACACATACACATTTAACGACTGCAAACTCTACAAGAGCAAGGATTACATTAGTTTTGTTCACGCTTGTATCTCCTGCATCTAGCATGATATCTGAGACATGATAGGACACAATACTTACTTGTCATATGACAATGAATGAAAATATATTAAATAGAAATAGAAATTTTAAAAAAGTTATGAAAAATAACAGACAAATGAGTTATCAACTTAACTCCTCTACACCCCCAAAGCCATCTTTCCTATCTCTCCCTCTAGCTATTTACTGTAGTTTCATATCTTCTTATCACTCATTTTACTCCAAAATAACATACTTTGCAATTGCTCCCTAGTATTCTCTCTCTATATATAATATGCTATCAGTCCTTAAATTACTTAATATAAGAAAGCTATTATGGGCACACATGATAATCCTTTATGTGAGCTAGAAATCCACATACACACAGAAAGAAATTAAAAGGACATATTGTTTACTGACCTTGCAGCCTAGTTTAAATTTGCTTCAATTTAAGGGACTCCTTGGAACACAAAAGCTATGTTTTTCAGCTCCATGTGCACGTACTGCACTACATGAAATACTTGGCTGGGTTCAGCGTCTGAATCCAAAAATATCTCCTTATGTTATTATGACTGCTGCTATCTCTTACAAAATTAGCTGAGCCGTGGAGATAAGAATGTTCTTCTGTTTCACACATGACATGCACACCCATAAACGTGGCATGAGAGAATAAAGGGAGAGGGGCAGACACACACAGAGCTTTCCTAACCTGGAGCACAAAAGCAATTTTGATCATAAATATTCTGTTCTCTATCTACAGAGTAGTCAGACCCAGTCACAGGATCCTATAGAAATTTACCCAGTGCTAGTTGAATTGATTTATCCTTCCAGAATTTAAAAAATAAAAATTAAAAATTTTTAAAAAGGCTTCAAATATCTAAGTTAGGGTAAATGTGTTAATATATTTTAGCTTTTTTTTTTTTTTTTTTTTTGCGTACGCGAGCCTCTCACTGTTGTGGCTTCTCCCGTTGCGGAGCACAGGCTCCGGACGCACAGGCTCAGCAGCCATGGCTCACGGGCCCGGCCGCTCCGCGGCATGTGGGATCCTCCCGGACCGGGGCACGAACCCGTGTCCCCTGAATCGGCAGGCGGACTCTCAACCACTGCGCCACCAGGGAAGCCCTATTTTAGCTTTTTTAGACCATTAAAAATCAGACATTTTGCTTTGCAGAATATCATTAGTTCTATGAGAAAAGTAGGGTTTGGGAAACTCTATTTTGAGTGCATTAAGATAGGAGATAGAAAAGACCTTATATAAGGCAAAATGGCTTAATTTGATCTTATCCTGATTTCATGTAGTCAGAGACTCCTCTAATTAAATCTAATTGCCTCAGTTATTAATGAGAGCTTGTGCACTCTTAAGAACGTAAAATGTCCCTAAAAGCAGATATATTTAGTCTATTTACAACTCAAGGGTCTACTAGAAAAATGCAGCAAACTGTGGTTTTACCTGGGTAGGGAGCTCAGGAAAGTGACCAGAGGACATTGGGGGAACTCTTCCCCTTTTTATCAGTAAATACCCATTTTGCAACTAGGAGAGAGATTAAAACAACACATTTAATTTAGGAATTTGAACTAAATACCTCTATTTGCATGCAAAATATACTGGACCATTTAAAGTGGCAAAATATTAGGGAACATGAAGATATGTAAATACAATGAATTTATAATTTCATCCTAGTAAAATAATTCTTAAATCCCTAATTCATGCCAATCTATGAAATCCTGCATACATTTTTACTTATTGCAAAAATTTCCACAAAGGCTACTTAGTAGAATTGCTTTCTGGGGACAGGTTGCATATCAACACTTAAGAGTAACAAAACGTCAAATTCTATAATATCCACAAGTCCAGTAAATATCCAGAGGGGTTATTCTACCTGGGTGCCCTCTGGGGCCAGGAAAAGTGCAATCACTTACCTATAGGAGACTAAATCTAGTAAGGCAGATGCTTGCATAAAATCACTAAAATGGAATGTGATACATAATTTAACAAAAATATGTAGACTGTACTATAGGAACTTGGATGAAAGAGCAATTAATTCTGCACCATCAAGGGTAGTTTCAGAGAGCTGTTCCTTGAACTGGGCTATAAAGAGAAGAAAATGCCTTCTAAAAATAGTGTAAAATACATAATGATTATCCCCAGAGGATATCTAGGGATTATTTGGCCTCTCCAAACCATACCCCTCCAAAAATATTAATTTATTCATTTTAAAATTGAGGTACAATTAACATATAACATTGTGTAACTTCATAGTGTATAATGTATAGATGTGGCACATTTATGTATTGCAATATGACTGCCACCATGGAAGGGAACTTTAGCCATGCATCAAAGAGGGGATATCTCAAAATCTGAAATCTGGGGACTTCCCTGGTGGCTCAGTGGATAAGACTCCAAGTTCCCAATGCAGGGGACCCAGGTTCGATTCCCTACTCAGGGAACTAGATCCCACATGCATGCCACAACTAAGGAGCCCACGAGCTGCAATTAAGACCCAGTGCAACCAAATAAGTAAATAAATATTTTTTTAAAAGTCTGAAATCTATCCTAATTTACTTAGGTTTCACTTGGTTTGTAGGACCAAATTTGCTTTTATCTGAATGCACACAGTCATTCAGAACACACTTTTCCCAAGAATAGAATCGTCCAAAGACACACAGTCACACAAAGATAATGTGAAAAATACTCTCACTTATAAAAACTCTTGATTTTCAAGATGCATTCAATAAAATTTCTGAAAAAACAGATAGAAATATAGATGATTTAAGTAATTCCCTCCAAAAACATAAATAATCTTAAGTTTAAACATGTTTTTAAATTCATGGTAAAAGTTATTAAAGACTGTGCTGTAACCTTAAGTCCATGTTAAGCATCTCAGGTTAGCCACACATTAAGGAATGAAGTAAACAATCTCAGATGACTCAAAATGATTCCCATTGACTGCTGTTGAAAAGAGTATAAAGATGCTTTTGTACATTAAGTGTGAGCAATATTCAATCATGGAGATAGTCTAGGCTGAGCCAATGGAAATTAAAGAAAACAGAGATAAAGAAATGGTTGTGGAGCAAAGATGATAAAATGAGGGCTCATCTGACAGCAGATGCCTCTTTACATTCTTTGCAACTTTTCCAACAACCATAAAGTAGGTAGAGTCTCCATAATGTGGTTGAGAAAGTGAGTTTCCAATAGGTTAAATAATGGGTCTCTGGACCCCATCAGTGAGTAGAGTGCTGGGCTTCAAAATCATCACGACCTCATTTAGAAGCCAGTGTCTCTTGTAGCTACAATATTATTCTGGATTTAACTTCTATGCAAGAAAACTGAGAATGATGAGCAGTGTCATAGCAAATTTTAGTTGGTTGATTGCAGTGAAAACCATGTGGAAAACCCTGTGATTTATATATGTTAAAGACATTCTGAAAAATGCAGTGTCTACACTGTCCAATCTTTATGGTTAAAGATCTTTTCTTCTACACTCATGACCTAATTTTATAGTTAAATAATAGATAGTGACAGAAAAAAAAAGAGTGACAGATATATTCCAGTGGAATAGCAGGATGCTGTCCTTCATTTCATCTCACAGAAAGCACACACACACACACACACACTCACACTTTTTTATACTGAATTTAAAACGCAAAATAACAAAGTAGGCTCTAATTCAGGGCACTGGCATTAACCTAGAAACTTTTCTTTGTCATGTTGGAAAATCGCACCACACTTAACAAGTTGTGGTTTAACTTCATTACTTTCATACACTTCATTAGCTTAGAGAAAGTTAAGTGGAAATAATCTGTGCATATATTATAGTCCTATCGAAAAGATATCACTCTCTTGAGCTGAAAATATATTTATAAGATTTTACTTTCCTTATATTTAATGAAGAAGAAATCAAATTACTTTTACTTTCTAAGGGAAAAAATCTCAGATGATATATTTGGATATCTAATTAAAATGCTTATGTACCTTGCTTAATTAAAACTAGACACTTATTCAAAATAACAGGATGTCTAATGTATCTATTTATAAATAACTCAGAAGAAATGCCTAGAAACTAGGAGAAGCAGAGTAACTGAACTCTGTTCATGCATTAACCTTCATTTCCCTCCACCCTTTTCACAGGAACACCTTGTGTAAAACAAGCCCTGTCCTAATCAAGCTTTTTAACAAACTTCCAGTGGTGACAAGCATAAAGGCAAAACATCTAAAGCTAAGAGTTTAATTTTTTTTTCAGCCTCAAGTGTTATGACCACAACCCAGAAATGCATTAGTCACGCGGGGATTAGAAGATGGCTTTTTTTAAAGGACTTGAACGATTTCATGAATGCAAAATGAATCCCAAGAGCCTGCCTATTCTTGATTTGCTTAAATGTCTTTAATCATAGAAAGAGCCTCTATCTGAGAAGAGAGAAACTACTTGTAAAAATCCTAGATGAATCTTGGATGAGGATCTGAGGCATGCCATAATGTTTCTAAATATTTGAATGAATAGAATAGGTTAATGGAATTTTGCCTGGAATAGGGAAGAACTCAAACTTGGTTTTAAGACTCTTCACAAGAACTTTCCTAGAACCTAGGTCAAAATCCATTGCGTTGCAGTCTGCTGTCTTCATGGCCTTTATAAACTCTCAGATATGATTCATGTTTATCCTCTCAGGTTTTGAATATTAGGAGCTACAATTTCAGAGCCAATCAAAAAAGAAAGTGTTGTGTTTAACTGCAATAATTTTGTATGTCTCCCATGGAAATTATAGATGTCTATAGATATTTTTGAGAGAATTGCTTTTTCTACAAGATAATAGGAAGAGAATAGAATGGAGAGGTAATTTTGTGAATTCATCCTTTCTAAAACAGGCTAAGACATCTGAATGTGTTCACAGTGAAATTAGAAGGCCATTCATTTGAGGATTACATTAGAGAACAGACCGTTAAGAACCTTTCCAATAAGGCTTCCTATAAAGTAGTTAAAAGACTGTTTTTTCTCCTCCCACCTTTCCCCCCTTCCCTCCTTCCCTCCCTCTTTGTTTCCCTCTTTCTTTTCATCTTTTGTCCTTCCTTCCTTTGTCACATGTTGTTGGGCATCAACTATGTGCCATGAACTGGGTTAATTAAATGCTGAATATTGTAGACACCCTGTCTGTCCTCTGGGAACTGAGAATCTAGTTGAGGAGTCTGTTCATGTCATTGATCTCAATGACCAACTGATTCCATCTTGGAGACTACAAAAATAAAAATCAAACCTTCATTCTTCCTGTTAGTGAGCCTTTCAGTTGGTAAGTTAATATTATCTATGATCAACTTCAACTCCATTTATAAATCTTGAAATCAGTTCTACCTCACCTCAAAGATTGGCTACCCACCAATATTTCAATCCCAGGCTTTTCTCCAGCTTTTCTTTAAGATTCAGAAAAAATAAATAAAAGTACAATGACCCCTGAAAGAGCATGACAACATTTTAATTAACCTTGCTTCAGATTTGCTTATGTCGACATTAGGTCCTTATAATTCTAAAACTGACCATCCTACACGTATTTCTAAGATTTGAATACGCATATTGATTGACTTGGGTTTATTTTTTGCAAACCCTATATCTTGAATTTTTATTAATCTCACTTTTGAAGTTTGAGTTCTATCAATTATAAACAAACATACATAGAAGTTATAACTCACAGAAATTCAGTAGTCTTATGTAGGCCAAAAACTATGCTCATAGAATCCCCAGAATCATTTAAGTCTCCTTGCAAAGATGCAGTGCCATAAACCTGTGTACTCTGTCCAACTGGGACCACCTCTGAAGTCAGCTTCTCCCTGGCCTCTGAAGTGCCACTAGATTACTCAAGAGAGTGAGATGCCTCTGATTTATAGGAAATATTTTTTGAAGGAGATGTTCATCCAAAGCGTTAGAAAGTCTCTTTCCCTCCTGAAAGGGTGTGTGCAAATAGTCAACTATCCTGTGTCTGAAGGGCTGAAGTGAATGTGACTTCACTTGTCAACGAGCTGGTAGTACACAGCGGTGAAGGGCAGAGTCTAGAGGCCGATGGCTTGGGTTTGAATTGGTAATTAACTGTTGGGTGACCTTGGGCAACTTGCTGAAACTATTTGTGTCTCAGATTCCTCACTGGAAAAGTGAGATAATGATAATTAATTTTCTCATAGGGTTGTTTTGAAGGTTCTAAGTTAATATTAGTAAAGCTCTTGAAACAGTTCCAGATATATAGTAGCACATATATCTATATGTATGTATGTATGTATATACTAGGTTACTTTATGCTATCTTGAAAATGAGCTGTCACTGACTTGAGCAAAGAGACCCAGAAATAAATAATCACATGTCCAAACCTCACCTTTCTCTTGTTGCAGGCAGATATACCTCCTGAATGAGTGGAAACATGGAGAAATACAAGCTGAAGAAGAAAGTTTAGTGTTAAGGTCAGATAATCAAGAACAAGAGAGAAGCCATATGGGAATTACAGTAGAAAAGTCCTGTAAAACTCTCCCTTGCAGATTATTTCTTGTACTAGCTATGGGAGACAGTGCTCACCATGCATCTCTCCCTGAAAAAAACATCTTGAGGGTAATGATTGCTTTTTCTTTTTTCTTTTTTTTTTCCAAATACAGATCAGAGGCATTATTCTGTCTCTTAGTTACCCTAGTTAGCTCTAGGTAGAGGAAATCGTTCCAGATATGATATTCTTACCTACCACTCTTAAGACACAGGAACAGTTAAGCAAAATTCACACAAAATTTCAAGGAGGAATCTGCTGGTTATTTTAGTATAGAAGAAGGATCCATCTCTCTTTCTACCCCAGCTCAGAGATGTGAGTGACATTACCTCTAAACCTAAATTCACTAAAGTTGTTGGAGAAGGGAAGATTCAAAAAGAATAGAGAGATACGTGGTCTTTTTAATAGCATGGTTTCCTAGAATCTATTTGTGGATTTCATTACTAGATAGTCATATCTATATTGTCTTTAAAAAAAAAAAAGAAACACAATGGTAAGTAGCTAAAATAATCCAAAGTGAACAAAATATTCTTCTGACTTTAAATCTCATGTTTATTGCCTAAACAATTTGAGGACTGCTGCCCTTTGATTTATTTCTATTTACTGCATATGGATTCTTCGTCTCACTTAAAAACTCTTAGTGTTTTCGTCAAATAAGAAAAGACAACAGTGTAAAAGAATCATTTCCTCTCATTATAACTATCTTGGAGCTCCAATTGACTCAAAGGAGTCGTGTACAGAAAGAATAAAATGGCTTTTTAAATAGGTAGTAAATGGCTCTGAATACTTTTACCTTATTGTGTTTAATAAGTGCCATTTAAATTGCTGGACCCAACACTCTCTAACATTTAATCTTGGTGAAAAAAAGTAAAAATGTCAGGAAAATGTTATCTACATAAAGTTAAGACCAGTACAGATAGATGTTTTAATTCAAGCATCATTTGTAGCAATTGATTTATTTTAATCTCAATGGCAGTATGTAATTTCCTGTTAAAATAAAAGCCTTTTCAAAACTATTTGTAGAAAATGCAATGTGAGTCATTCTGGAGTCTAAATTTTCATGCAAATTCACAATCTCTCAAATATTTAGCTTTTTTTCAATTACTAAAGTGACTAGAACATTCAAGACTAAGTTAAAAGTATACTACTGGGACTTCCCTGGCAGTTCACTGGTTAAGACTCCACCTACCAATGCAGCAGGTGCAGTTCGATCCCTGATTGAGGGAGCTAAGATCCCACATGCTTACGGCCAAAAAAACAAAACATAAAATGGCCAAAGAAACAAAACGTAAAACAGAAGCAATATTGTGACACATTCAATAAAGACTTTAAAAACTGTCCACATCAAAAAAATCTCTAAAAATGAAAAGTGTACTATTGAAAAGCGATTGTGTTTCTTTTTGACCTGTCTCAGCAAGGAAAGGAGAAAGGAAGGATAAAAGGAAGAAATAGAGGGGTGGTGGAAGGAAGGAGGGAGGGGGAGAGGGAGGAAGGAAGGAAGGAAAAAAGGAAGGAAGAGAGAGAGGAATCAAGGGAAGGAGGAAAGAAAGAAGGGAAGAGAAAGGAATGGTATACAGGCTCAGGGTGAGTGGGGAGATAGAAGAAAACAGAGAAAGAGATAGAGAGAGAGAGATTCATTTCTAACAATTTCTTTAATGTATGTGTATAAAATTGATTCTGGTTCAGAACATGAATCACCCTCTGTATTTGTTTTGCTCTTAAATGGTATATTGGATTAGGAAAAAGATGTGTTTTAAAATTCTACATTGATGTGTACCATGTAAGATACCACAAAGCATGTATTTCTCAACACTCAATAGTGACCTGGAATTTGGCAAGTTTAAAGAACAAATGACCTTTAGAATAGTGGTATTCGACTAAGGGCACTTTTGCTCCCCAGTCCCCACTCTGGGAGGGAGGCACATTTGGCAACGGCTGGAGAAATTCTTTTTTAATTTATTTTATTGAAGTATAGTTGATTTACAATGTTGTGTTAATTTCTGGTGTACAACAAAGTGACTTAGTTATACATGTAATTGTAATGACTGAGGAGGAGGTACTACTGGCATCTAGTGGGTAGAAGCCAGAGATGTTCCTAAATACCCTCTGGTGTGATTTATCTGGGCTACAATGTTAATAGTGTCACTGGTGAGAAATCCTGCTCTAGAAAGAAATTCTTGTCCTTTCCTCACAGTGTGTGCTGAGCTAATTAGGGAAATTCTCTGCACGAGGAACAATAATTGAAGCAGATTTGAAAGTCTACATTGGAAGATGATGGGGGATGGTGTTAAACACATAGAAGTATGGACCTTGAAGTCATTCAGATAGGGTTTGGGATTCCTTTCAGTTAATAGCCAAACAGTGTATTTTAATTTGAGTGAGACTCAATTTCTCCATCGAAAATGGAGATAATAAAATCTAATTCTTTTATTTTTTTAGACATGATAATGGGATGATATTAAATTCAAAGCTTGGAACATGGGTAGTTAACAAATAATTGTGGCTTTTATCATTGCTATCTTTATTGTTATCATTCTGAAAGCATAAAATTAAACTCATATTAAGAAATTTCTAGGCCTTCCACCAATTTTCCTCCTATCCCCACAAGTTAACTAAAATTAACATCGCTTATATTACAGCCTATGAAATGGCTGTAAATGTAAATTTATTTTTCATCATAAGCACAGGATCTGCCATCACTCACCCCTTTCTAGTTCTTCCCATATTTACATACTTCTACTATTTCACAAAGACATGCCCTTCTTTATTATAACCTCCTTAGTCATTGCTTAGGTTTAAAAATTTATATTACAGCTAAGCATGCAAGTGGCTATCGGTCTTCAGCTGACAATTAACAATATTAATGTCATCTTATATATGTAGAAATTGAAATGCTGCATAAAAACACTAACAAGAGCAGGCAGAGGATGTGTGTGTTTGTATTGTACAAATTTATTATTATGTATAAAACTCAGTAATGGGTATTAATCAGTATTAATCAATATTAATCAGTAATGGGTCTAAAGAAGTTTAAAACAAAGAACATTTTGATATATATTAATTTACATTATTCTTAAAGTAACACTAAGGATAAGTGTTATTTCTTGTATGTTCCAGATTCCAAAACAGATATTAAAAGTTATGCCAATGTATATAATAAATAGTAAAGCTAATCTCAAAGGAAGTCATTACGGCCCACTTTTTTGGCTCTTTGTGTTATTATAAATCATAGTCACTTTTCATGAACAATGAATAAAGATACCTATTAACCAGCAATCAGTCACTCAAAATTAGTACATTAGTGAATGTTGAGACTGTTGAAATATGCTGAGTAATTTAGCAGAAAATGTGCTCAATTACTTCCAAGAATATTGTTCCATTACTACAAGTAATGTCACTCTTGAAATTCTTCAGAATTGGCACATAATATTCCTTATTAAAAAGAGACCACAAAAGCAAAGATAAGATATTATGGTAAGTATCTTACCAATCTGGGGAGTCTTGAGATTTTTACCGATCTTGGGAATATTGGGGAGGCTCTATTCTTTCACTAGCATTTATGTCACAAACAATGTGGGGAAGATGCTGAGAAACCTGTAGATTCTCTACCTCTGTCTCCATCTCCGTCTCTATTTTTATCTATATCTATAGCTTTACAAGAAGATCTATGGGATGAGGATATACATAAATGCAAGAAGCAAATATTCTACCAAGGAAGTGAAAGAAAAAGAAATAATCCCCTGTGTTTTTTTTTTTTTAATTAAAAAAAAAAAAACTCCTTTGGATTCAAGAAAGAAAATGAGCAATTGTCTGTTTCTCATCCATAAATCAATTCATTCTTCTGCTGTGAGAGAGTGAGATGTGAGGCAAGAAGCCAGGAGAATTTTGTGAAACTCTCTCCTCTAGGAAATGAGAAATGAAGAAATAATATTTATCTCCCAAATTAGTTTCAAGGAATTAGAGAGATGATTCGTGAGCTGAAATAATCAGAGAAAGTGGTAGGGAATCTAAGGCTGATCTAGGCCTTGCATGTGGGCAGGATTTGGAAGCACACATTTTGGGATGAGGGGAAATGCCCTAGAGACTGAAATCTACCAGGAAAGTTCAGAAAGAGTGAAGATGCCTAACTAGGGCACAGAGTGGTCATGAAGAGATTAAGGAAGATTCAACTGAAGAAGGTAAAACTATGTGAACAGAACACTGAGAATATGCATCTGTTCTCCGGTATTGTTTTTTTTCTTCAATGAATATCATTAAGCACATATTGCAGGTATTAAGGTTAAAATATTCGATAAAAGTCAGGTAGTAGGTAAACTCTTACAGAGCTCTTTGGAAACAGCCCTGGGGCTCTAGGCTGCAGACAGTATGGAATAATCTTCAAGATGACACAATCAGAATCAACAAGCTAAATCATTTTCCGTTTTGGGTTCTCCTCTGAATTGGAGAGAGGGTCAAATTGGCCCAACATGAGTTACCCAACACCAGGCCAGGGGAAAATGGAAACCCTTAGCTGCAAACAACTGGCAAAGAAAAACTGAGGTGATTTTACCAAAAGAAGGTGGAAGGAGCGCTTGGTTGGTGAAAAGGGCAGATGCCCACCAATAGTGATGTATCAAAATAATGTGGAAGAAAGATTAAATAATACACAGTGTGGGTATAAAGAATGGAACTAAGAGGTAAAGCTGTATGATAGGATGTAGGGATGCCTGCCCCTCCTCTTTATTGTGCTCTGGAAATACGGGACACTTGAAGGTACAACCTCTGATTTCTTTATTTTCTTACCTTTAACGTTTAACATTGCTGTTCACTGTGCTTGGAATATTTATTTTCCTCTTATTGTCTAATTCCTCTTTATCTTTCCAGGTTAAACTTTAATGAGCCTCCATTTTCAGCCTCTCCAGCTGCCCCAGCCAGATCAGCCTTTTTATGTTCTAAGAACTATAGATATGTATTTCCTTACTGTGATACTTATTTTTGCATTTAGTATTACCAATGTTCCAACTAACATGTTCCTTAAATTCATGGAACATGTCTTCTTCAACTTTGGCATTAAGCAGAGTTACAAATATTTGTTGAAATATATATGGTATGATGCCTGTAGCTTCCTTCTGCCACTAAAAGCAGCAGATTCAGGAATTTCCTTCTGGTTTGGTTATCATCTTTGCCTTCATCTCACCCCGCACTCAACTGATTGCAGCAGAATGACCAGAAAACAACCAATAGGATGACCATCAACCTATGAGCTCAATCATTCTGCCTAACTCAGTCAGATTGTAACAGAACTGAGACTGAAGTGTGCTAATTGAATTAAATTTATATTTAAATAGCCACATGTGGATAGTGGCTATCATATTGGACAGGGTATGTCTAAAAAGTACAATTATTGGCCACAGCAGCAAAAATGGCAGCAGAGGCAGAGATGAGCTAAGTCACAGCTTTGGTTAAGAATGGATAAGGGGATCCATGGCAGTCAGGAGATGAATGTAAGTGTTGAAACTGGGTTGTATAATGAATAACAAGTCAGTTCCCTGAGAGACAGGGCTTCAGCTGCTAAGATGGACCCTAAACTTTCTTATTTCTCACAACTACTGGAACAACCTGAAAATGTCTCAGCTCTTAGAAACAGAATAACACTAAATAATTCAATCCCAATATTAGGATTTTTTTTTTCTCAGGAAGGGAGATGAGAACAACTTTTGGGTGGTTCATCCCTTTCTTACCTTTACCCCCATTACACTTACTCCCTATCCTTCCACTCTCCACCCCCAAAACACCTGCATACCCTTCCTTCTCTATCATTTCCCCATCCTGAATCTCTTCCAGTTCTTCAAACTTTCATGCTCTCTCAGACCCCCTGTCCTTTATACACAGTTATTTTTCCCTGAAAAAACCTCTTCACCCCTCATCCCCATCCATCCTCATTCCTGATCTTGGATACCTCTTTGAGTAGCTATTCCTACTGCAAAAGTCTAAGACAGATGCCTCACAAGCTATCCTAAACAACTTAGTTTCTCATCTTTGACCATACCAAGTTCTTTTCAGTTTCAATGTTGTTTTTCTCTGGCTATCTCCATGTATTTTATAACTCTATAAGAGAAAAGACCTTCTATTACTTGCTCATTGTACCCCAAATATCCATCACTGTGTTTGATATACCTCATATTATTTTGTTAAGTTAATAAATTACACCCACATTTTCTGGAGGAAATGCACAATGTTAAAAAGTTCAGGGGGGAAAAGATATACGAGCAATTTTTCTGCAAGAATATGATACATTTTTAGAAATGTTATTCTGAGTTAAGTTATCCTTATGGACTGGAAAATAAGGAGAAATACCTTTAAAAGTCAGAATGACAATGACCAGTTTAATAGACAATTTTCCAGAAGTTTTTTCCCTCCACAATTGGAGAAGACTGAGAAGTGCCATCACATCTTCGAGAACCTGTTATTGAAATGCACTTTCTAATTGGGATCTTAGCCTAGAAATTATGCTACGCTCCACACAGTTATAACCAAAACTTACGCATTGGTTAAAACTGAATTGACTTACTGCTAAGATATAAATTTAGGACTAAGAGGAACATCTAGACATTCCTAGATAGTAGTTGACCACGGTGTGAGTGAAATAAATATGTTCCACCTGGTTCCTCTATGCTGGTTATTTGAAACGTGTGTGGGAGGAGTGACACTTCTGGGAATTCTTTGCCATGGTGTTGTGAGGGATCAAGTAGTGCAGAGGTCAAGGCATTATTTTCATGAGTCCAGTGAAAGCAAGCAAGGCAGATGCCATTTCCAAATTAACTTCTGGTAATTTGGCTACAATCCACTATCCTGAGCAATCTTTTTATATTTGTAATTCAGGTTGATATTAAACCTGAGTATATCTTTCTGTTTACATATCTTCCTGCCCTTCCTGAAGAGTTAAAGTATAAATTGGTGCCTTCATCTCCACTGAAGCACCAGAGCAATGCATGATTCTTTTTCACTGTTGGGTCTGATTACAATAGAGTGAAGATTATTTTTCCACCTGTGACACTGTCATTATAATCGTCTGACATATTTATAGTCAAGTGGGAGTGTTTCTCTGATGACTTAGAGCCTTTAAACCTGAGGATAACAAAATGCTGGCTATGAAACACATATAAATCCTAAGCAGAGAAAAAAATCAAATCACCTGTTATAATATTTGTTTTCATCTAATAAAAAAACGAGCCTGGAGTATTCCAGGCAATTTAAGGAAAGAAGTCGACAGGCAGTATACTAAATATCTCGTTATGCATCCCAGTAATTGACATAGCAGAAGCATAGCTCAAATACTACAAAAAAAGACAGTTCATTGAAGGATCAGTTTCTTTGGATTAGGGCTATATGGCTTACCCTGTTCACCCTCTCTTTGCCAATAACATCTATAGCTTTGAAGCGTTTCCTAGTATGGTAGCATTTTCATTTGCCCTTTTTATTTCTTAAACCATGTATGGACTGACAGTACCCATTGTTATGACTGAAAATTTATCTTTTCTTTTCTTCAGTTACGTTGCCAGATTAATTTAGTCAATAAGAACGTCGATTGTTTCTAGACTAGGCATAGATTTTTAAAATTTTATTTATTTATTTATTTTTGCGATACCCGAGCCTCTCACTGCTGTGGCCTCTCCCGTTGCGGACCACAGGCTCCGGACGCACAGGCTCAGCGGCCATGGCTCACGGGCCCAGCCGCTCCGCGGCATGTGGGATCTACGTGGACCGGGGCACAAACCCGTGTCCCTTGCATCGGCAGGCGGACTCTCAACCACTGCGCCACCAGGGAAGCCCTAGGCATAGATTTTTATGGTAGCTTTTTCAATAGCTTCATTTCTGGAGGTTTAACAAAATCAACTAGTGCTGACTACTACCCAGTCAACATCTACGATAATTCCTAGATTGAAGGTTCAGAGATAGTCATATTAGAAAATGTATATTGAAATAATACAATTTACAAGATGAAACACTTATCCATATTTTCTATGTTGATCAAACCTTAGATAAATAGGTTCATTGTAGTTGTCGATTTTTTTCTGCATGGTTATATGTTAGTTTCCTCAAAATATAAACTTCAAAGTTAATTTACAGGTTTAGCAGTGTTCATATTTAGGTTTTCTATAAAGATTATTTCCTTTACACTAGTTTGGTAACAACAATCTCTGAAGTTATTTAGCATATCATATTTGCTTTCCTGGGAGAGGAAATAGCTGATGTCAAATGTCACACTAGAATGATAATCTAAGATTTTTTTTTAAGCACAATTTCCTTTGGGGGTATTATCAGATGAAAAGTGTTCAATGTTTTAAAATTAAATTGCTTCTCTTATTATTCCAAAGTTTATTCACTCAACCACAGATAACTTTAGGATACTTCAAAATGTTCACTTTTTTATTGTTAATGTAAAACATATTCATGTATGTAATTTGGAAAACATAAAAAAGAACTTAAAAAAACCCACCTCACTCCAAAAATGCCGTTACATTCATCACTGTATTTCTTATTTTTATTTTACATATGTCATGCTCTAAATATAAAACTTCATACTATTTGTTACTCAACATAAATAAACTGCATACATAAAATAATCAGCCCTTATCCATGGCATTTAAATCGAAGTATGTTTAAAGCTTTTGATCCAATGAAAAAAAGGAAGTCTTCCACCTCTAAACCAAACTGGGAACTTCCAGTATAAGACACTCTTTTTATCTTTCTTCTGAAATGGACAACGATGATGCCTGCATTGAGAAGATTATGAGTTCTTTTCCAGGTGCCTGAGGATCTGTTGTACATCAACCTGCATCTCTTAAGGAGTCTACCTATTGTGATCTAGGGATGAGATTTTTACATATCTGGTCAATGGGAAGAAATGATCCTGATAAACAGGGTAATCACATAGTCTAAAATTTGAGGGTGGTTATTAGTGACTTTGCTGTATAAAGCCATATATTAACACTGTCCATGTCAGACAGGGGCATCCTTAAGTAAGGTGTAAGAAAAGGAATTTTAGTGATGAATTCTGAAATTAATCTCAGCTGAAGCCGTTTTTGGTATACCAGGGTGAGGAAACTGTAATTCACTGGTCAAATCCAGCCCAATGCTTTTGTATGTCTCCTCAGCTAAAAATGTTATTTATGCATTTAAATGGTTAAAAAAAAAAAACAAACAGGCATTTGTTTTCTTTCTTCTCATACAAATACCTACACAATATCCTTGATTTTGATTCTTAAATTGCAAAGCCTAAACTATTTGCTATCTAGCCCTTTTTAGAAAGTCTGTGTATGCTGGTATCTTCTAGTCCAATCATTCACATTGTTTAAGACTTTGCTTCTTATCCAAATCTCTGATTTGGTTTTTCTCATAGCTGAACTAAAATACGGACTTCTGTAAAAAAGAAAAAAATCCCTTTGGACTCCAGAAAATATAATTGCTCACACAATAGATGGATAAATACTGATTTACAAAATGAACATTTTATTCTATTAAATTCAGCTTCAACTGAGAATTATCACTGAAAACTATTTATGCCGAAGGATTACTTTGATATCATATTAATAAAACTCAAAACTTTAAAAATTTTCATAGAATACCTGAATCTCTAGAAACTTAGTGGATCACAAATTTCAGTTTAAGAAACACTATTCTAGTATATTCCAGCTGTAATGTAGGGTCTGGAAAAACATTCAAGTAAGTGTTTCTCTCCTAAAGGCAGGTTTTAAAATTATAAGTAAATGACCTAGCCATCTACTTACTTTACTTTACTTTTTTTTCTAGTATTTTTTGCCCTTACTTCCTTTTCATAAATGTATTATAAAATGGTTTAAATACATGGTCAAATTTTTATAACAAGCCATAAAACTGTAATAAAAATATTCGATGTACTATTGCATAAAAAACACTTGGAAAAAAACCTGACATTATCCTATCAAGTTACTACTAATTTTGCTAAGTCTGGGATGTTGTAATATACTTTCAATTAAATTACCAAAATAAAACATCTTGTTTCTATCTCTTTCTTTAGACTGCTCATTCAGGCATTTATTTTAATAGACTATTTTTTTTTTAATTAGGCACTTTAACATTTTTATTTTTCAAAACCCATTCTAATCTTTAAGATTATATCTGCATTTCTCTGTTGACCTCATGCACCTTTCTTATGACCTTTTCGGTGATACATCATTTGAATCATAACTTTTAATAGAAAAAAATAAAACTGAATATCACAAGTGAACTATAATTTTTGTCAGGCATCATCTGAGAATGTTGGGGGTAAATTTTGCATTTATGAACACCTGAGCAACTTCTACATCTTTCCACAGGAAGTTCAGTAAAAAGACATAATTATTTCTTTGTGGGTCACACATATTAAATTCAACCAATGAGTACAATTTACATTTAACAGCAGCAAGACAGGAAAAAAACGAAGTTAGGCCTAAAGGAGAGCATAAATTTTTTGCTTTTCACATTTTATGTTCATATCCTTTCCTCACTCCATGTAGCTTAGAAAATTTATACTATCTTGGTTAATCACCTTCCTCCATGCAGTTTATAAACAAGTATTAAAGTAGGGATAAAGTAGGGATAAAGATTTGTGTATAAAAATAAACATATAAGTTTAGTCCCTATTCACTCTGACTCCCAAGAACTCGAGTGATATTGTAAATTTCCATTAAAATAAAGCTGATTGGGTTGCAAATCCTCTAGTCCTGGGTTAGCTACCTAACATTCTGCCACCTCCTGGGAAAACTAGCTTTGCTTTTGAAAGAGGAAAAACACAGAACAAATAAACTTCTCAGAGTATGGCAAAGGGCTCTGAGATGAGGACACAAAGAAGTTAAATATAAAGAGAAAAAAATTACAAAACCAAAACTCGTGAACAGATTTCTTTATGAAATCAGTCTGTTGAAACCAAAGTAAATTTTGGGAATTCAAAATTATCTGATCAATTTTGATAGTGCTGATTGTTGGTTGTGATCATTCAAGTCCCTAAACCTAGAATGACTCGATATCCAGCCAAGGTCCACCAAAACCTCATTGCCTGATAGATTAGGCCAAGGGTATTCAGCGGGAAAATTAGGCTATGATGTGTTCAAGATTTACAATTTGCTGCCAGAAATTCCATACAAGTTACAATTACTGCCAGAGTATGTTGTGTGATGTCAAGTGAAGATAACTACCTGCCAGTCTGAGTAATTAGTGTCCCCTCCGCTCCCATTCCCAATTTACCAAATGCCTATTTTATTCAGGTAAATGGGAAGAGTTCCTTTTCCTTGTCATCTGTTAAATTATAAAAAATGTTTTCAATAAGCTAGGAGAGAGATGTTAACACTGGCAGAATTTTGTGTTCAATTTATTTTCAGTCTAAGAATAATTTAATACAAGTAAAATCCTTCATACATGGCTATTCTAATAGACTGTTCAGTTTATATCACAGGTATTATGGGAATTTTGCAATCAACCTTACAAAAACATTTGTAAACCATAATGTGTGCTGTATATGTAAGATACTGTTGTGCTAAGTCAAGCTTCTAAGTAACTAGATGGAACTCTTCAAGGAATCAGAGGTGGTAGAATAATCAAACTTAAGTCTTGGAAGCAATACACACAACTTTTGTTGACCTGCTTTATGTCTATCTACTTTCTAAAATGTATCACTGTATTTTTACATGTTTGAGATTTTAAAAAATATTTTAACCAAAGGATGCAGTCTCAGGGTAAAATATATTTATTAAATCTAAATTGAGAATTTAAAAGAAAAGTAGTGATTTTATTTTATGTTTTACTGATTTAGGTACTGAAGTTTGGGTCTCACCATTAGATGATCATAAAGCCAAATGAATGCACATATTTCTTCAATCCATTGCAACTTGCAGCAGACTTTCTCATCATACTTCACCCTTAATTTCTTCTTTAGAGAAGGAGGGCTGTCAGCCAAAATCAATTTACAAAGATATATTTGATTTAAGAATGAATGTGTCATTCTATGTAAAGTATTTTGAATTTTCAACCAAGAAAGGAAAAAAATGGTAGGGAAACTTCAAGGCAAGCATCTTCAGAATTTCTACTTTTCACATCCGTAGATTTTAGAAGTACTGTTGTGAGATGGGGCAAACATTCCTTGCAATCTATTAGCTTATATAAAAAGTATTTTCTTTCCTTTTCTAAGTCTCTGAGGTGGATTGGAGAAGAGAAGTTGCTTGTTTGAATAAATAACAATTTAATAAACAACATAACCACTATAGTTAGGGTAATAATCTGACAAAGAAGAGTAAATGCAATAGTTTAACAAAAAAGACAGTAAATGATTGAAAAAATATAAAAAGTAGAGAAAGTTCAACTAAAAAAAGTAAGGTAAAAATTCTAATTTTTGCTTCAAGTTTCTTTATATCTAACATGATATAAGGTTTTTTTTTAGTTTCTTTTTGTATTCATTATTACTTTAGATTAAAAACCAAATTTCCTTTACAGAGATACATTTTGACTTTGAATTAATTTTATCTGAAATGTAAAATTTCTCTAGATAACACCTGAAAAAAATCAATTTTTATATTACTGATGAGAAGTTCTTCCACTGTAGGCTTAAGATTTCAAAGCCAGCTAGGTAAATGTCTCAGGAATTATTTTGATGAAACTGAAGAATCCAAGGTCTATTCCATTATAAGGCAAAGTAATAAACAGTTATGCCCAGTGCCCTCTAAATCAACAATTACTGCAGCATCATCTTCCTTATTCCATCTTCATTTAGCAGAAATCATATCATTTAAAATCAAACTGGTACATACATCCATTCACTTCTCGTCCAATCAAAATTGAATTACCTGTCAACAGAGAAGTACACTGACAAGTGTGAAGCCATTTGACCATGTTATATTTTAATCTGCAGAGACAAAAATGACAAGCAATTTATTTACATAAAACTGTACAAAAGCAAAGTAAATTATGTAAAGTATTTCATAAATAGTTGGACTGGACGAGTGTTTAATACATTTTGCCATGTTTAGCATAGTTGCGTGCATAGTGGCTCATAATAAACGATGATAAATTGTTCTCTGCTTCACTATCAACATCCAAGTAGCAGAACAATAGTCAATGATTAACATTACAAACGGATCATACCACACTGAACGCAAGTGCTTTAAAATGTAGGAAAAATTGTCTGAAAGTAAACCCTAGGTAGCTGAAAAAATGATGCCTTCCTCCAGATGTTATATATACCTCTGCCCAGGTCACAACTAACAAGCTTTATGATACTCATGATCATCTTCACTCTTTTTTTTTTCCTTAAGGACACATTGTATATTTATTACTGATACAATATACCTAAAACTACTGAGATCTTCAGATTTCTCATGCCTGTTTTAGGATAGCTGTTTGATTCTTTGATTCTTGGCAGTTTCTTCTGGTCTCTGTGTTTTATTTTCCTATAAGACAGCTTCCTAGGGTAGCCTTTCAGCCAGACATCTTCATTACCATCTTAGTTTTCTTCCCATAAAAATAATGCCTCCCTTGTTTTCTGAAACTCAGGCAGCAGGCCAGTCAGAAACCATAATGATATCTGGAGGTTCCGAATGAGCATTAGATTTTAGACTGAAGCTACAGATGTTGTAATACACATAAATTTATATAGTTACTCAATTTATAAATGTGTCCTAATGTATAATGCATGCAAAATTCACTTGAGCTTCTTGTGTACAGAAAACAAATATGGTTTATATACTGTACAACCAAAGTGAAACAGCAGTTAAAAGAAAAATAACAACAAAAAAAGAAAGAATACAAATTGTAAATCAATATTTTATCTTGCAAAATGGACTGACTTCACCCCTGATAATCTCTGTGTTACTATTACAATAAATGTTTTAGCCTTCTAGACAGAATTAAGCAGCCCATATAAATTTTGTTTTATGAATGAATGATATTTAAGACTGTTCCACTGAGTTTGTCAGAAGGCAAATTTTTAATATATTATTTATTATTTTCAGAAAATAAACATGGATAAATATACAAGATCAAAAAAGGTGAGAATAGCCCATTTCCCCTCATTGTCCAAACCCAACAACCGTTTTTTTACCATAACAACAGGTATAAAAGGCACAGTTGCTTATTTTGCATTCACTCATTTATTATTTTTTTTGTTTCTTTTTATTGATTTTTTTCAAAAGCACTCTATATATGGAGTGGCACCAAATTTAACCTATTCAAAATAAAAGTCATACAAACACAAAATATATTTCTGTGTCATGCCAACTCATTATAATAATAAACATGTTATGATAGCTAATTCTACTAGAATTACTGCAAATACTTACAGTACACTGAATTTTATTCTTTCATACCCATTTTAGTTCTAAAGAGGCTCACAAGTTCAATGACAATGACATGGCTATATTGAATGTTGTGCAGACGTCATTGGGGAATGTGGATCCAATTAATCCAAAGAGCCCATATGACCCGTATTAGCTTTACAGACAACAGAAGGGTTTTAAGATAGAGTGAAATGAGCTATATAATGTTTCAAGTGTCTCATGAAAGAAAGAAAAAAATGCATTAAAAAGTTTGCTGCACACATGTGTTATGCAATTGAATATTTCCTTTGTAACGTGCAAGAAAAAATATGTATACATTTCATAAGTATCTTTAGAAGTATTTTGTCTTAATAGGTACTTACAGATTATACAAGGCAGAACTGCTTTAATGCAGTTTCCTAACAAAGTACTAGAATTGTATCTTTCCATAATGTAAATAATAATCAAACATAAACATGTTCAATTATTGATATTTTAGTCCAATGTTTTTGTTTCTTCAATTACATATCTTCTTTCATCCTAACTATTACACATAAACTAACATCAAGATGAAAACTCCATTTAAGAAAGAGCATAAGGAAATGACCCCAAAAGAGTACCCCACCAAACAGAGAAGTGGTTTTCAAAGATAAGCATTTGATGACCTATAGTGAATTAACAACCTATATTCCAGGCTGCTTCATGTTGTAGTCTGAGAAATATTGCAAAGCATGAAACTATCCAGAGCTACATATTTTCTACATTTCACTACAGAGCCATCAAGGCTATGCCTTAACCAGGTTACAAACATTCAGTGATGAGACTGTTTGCTCTCTTCACCCGTTATCCCCTAGTCTGTCCCTGGATTGTCACTTTTTCTGAATGTCTCAGCTCAATTTCCAATTGTATTAAATTATCCTCTGGAGAGGAAGTGACTCAAAACCTGCATATTCTGTTTCTTTATATTACACTGAAAAAAACTGCATATTTTCTAACTTTGAGATGCGTATACCATGAGACATGTCACTGCCCAGAACTCATTTCTTTCTTGTTTACTCTGGCTTGGTTTTAGGAGATTATGTTAAATAACATTCAAATCACATTAGTGAGTAAGTCTTTTAGGGTGTCACCTTGTTTCAAAGTTGTGAGTCTCAAAATGTGCCACATTGCACAGGATTGAAAATTAATGCACTTTTGTTAACATGGAAGAGTGCACTGAACACGTAAAAATTGCACTTGGTCATTTGAAATGTGGATAAGACCAGCAAGCATAACCTGACTGTACAATGATTATAGTGAACTTAAAGACTATATGCTGATGTATCTTTCTTTCCCTACCTACCCACAAATATGATTTTAAAAAGTAAAATCTTCCCTGATAATATTTTTGAAACTAAACTTTAACCTCAACTAATTGTCTATTTTAATACCAAAAATATGTCTCATTGACTTTTCATTTTCTGAGCTTTCAAAGAAAATCCATTTTAAAAGAAAATGCACGCTTTCTGGGTATAGAGAAAATGTAAAATAAACTTGTGTTTGAGGGCTTCTGTGCATGCCCGGGTTCAGTGACTTTTGTTACTTAATGGATTTCCACATCAAGACCAAATCTACTTCATGATTTCCCTGATCTGCCGCATGATCTTCTGCCTGTTAATGACATAATTGTTCCAGTTAGTTGATAATAGTGGTGCTGTTCTGAAAAATATATATATAATTTTTTACAACTTATAACTAGTGTAATTGATACATGTGGTCAAGATTATGTATATACTAAGAATATTCAATACAGGTATGGAATTGAAATTGATGCTCCTGACTTGAGAAAAACAACATATGCCAATTTGGGACTGCAATCTCCAACCAGGTATTGTTTAGTTTTCAGCCTTTGTTACAATATTAAAGCTGTGATCCTCCCCCAAATGCTGCTTCTAGAGTTCCCCTCTGTAAGGACTGTACCTTTAGAAGGACTCATCATTTTTGAGGGATTGCCTTCCATGGTGATTAATCATTTCTGATCACATGTCTGAAATATATTTCACCTGATCTGCTTTCTTTTGACCAACCGGATGACATTCGAACTAAATCAAAGTGACTAAAATCATACTTCTGTTTAGGGATAATGAGAGTGTGCTGTGTTCTGCTAATCAGGCTTGTTACCATGAAGGAAACTTGCAACCATCTTTTTTGTTTGTTTGTTTGTTTTCTGGACGGGGGTGGGGAAGAGAGAGAGCGAGTGTTGGGAATCAGTGAGGGGGTTAGACATGCAAGTAACAAGGATGGTTTCTACATTGTATATTACAATCAGGCTAAACAGTATCATTCACTAAAGGCCCGATCTGGAGGCAGAAGTGGCAGGCAAAGCTTTGTCTCTTTGGTAGCCCCCTCTTTTTGATTACACGGTTTTGTTTTGTAAGGTTTTTCACCCCTTATCCTCCTTCTCATACATGAAAAAAACTTTGCTGTTGCTTCTTTATAGCCTACAGGTAAACTTCTCTTCTAGTGAGAGTATTGACAGGAGATGGCTTGTATTCCCCCGTTTTTGTAAGGGGAATATCCTCAGTGTTGGCTTCCTCATTTTTGCTGAAACTAGCTGCACTGAAGGTCTCATAGGATGAGGTCAACTTTTTGTTCAGGAGGTTTCTGTTGCGGTCGCCCATGATGGCGGCTTCGCCATTGGCCAGCTTTTCCTGGCTTCCTCGTTCATCAACAGGCATGAAAGTAGATAGTTTGGGCTGGCTCTTCTTCCTCTCTGGAGAAGTGCGGACAGGCATCCAGCAGGAGTCAGAGTGGCCATACTCATCACACTCACGGGTACACTTCCCAGTTAGGGCTACATCTGGAAGAGGTCTTGAATCTGAAATTCAAGGAGACGGAGCCATTAAAGTTGGCCATTTCTCAATAGGTTTTCCTGACCTATATAAAATTGGAGGGGATATATATATATATATATATATTACATTTATATAATATATATATTACATATCTATATTTCCTTTACCATATTATTTCCCTTTTTTCAGCACCCTGCTGTTCATCATCTCATAGAACAGTTTTTATTTCATATCCAATAAAGATAAGATTTTGCAAAAACATCAAATGTTATAGAAAGAGAGGAATGGACAAACTGATAAATTTAAGTGTGTAGAACAGACAGGTATATATGCATGTGTTACAGGACAGGTACATGTGCATATTCTCAAGTAGAAATAAAGTACACATGTATATTTGTATGGGTACAAATTTTTCCACATGCATAGGGAAAGTTATTGAATCCAAAAAGATAATTTTCTGTATTTATAAATTATCCCAGAAATCGTGTACCTTTGCCAATTGGATTCCTTCCTGCTTCTACATTATTCATAGAATGCAAATATGCAAAACCTTATAGTAAAAATACATTATAAAACATCAGGGTGACTCAGAAGTAGAACCTAGATTGACAGCACATTATGTGGTTAAAAAGTAAAAAAGCAAAGTACTAGTGGGTTCCAAGTGTGAGCACACTAGCAGTATCACCACCTACCCCACTCTAGCCCACTCGCTCCTGCCTCCCACCTTGTTAATGACCTAATGTGTGCTGTAGCATAGTCCATTGAGTGTTCACATAGAAATACATCTGCCAGTGTGTTTACTGAATGGAAATATTATATGAAATGCAATGTATTGGGTAAATCGAGTCAAAACTTCTACAATTTTGATGAAATGGCTTGTATTCTTAATTAATGATGTTGCCTAATGGAGTGGGAAATGTCTGTCTTCTATTTCTATAAAGCTAAGTTATTTCATTATATGTGTCTGTCTTTGGAGAACAGTTATATATTTTCTTACTATTAAAAATATTTTTTTAACAAATTTTGTTTTGGTTTGAAAAAGAGAGTGAGAGAGAGAAAAACCTGCTTCACCTCAACAGATTCTAAGAAAACTACCTCTAGGGTTTTATTTAATATATTTTACAGTTTCTTTTATTGCCAAAAAAAAAGAACATAATATGACTAATATGACTATGCTCCAATTTATATCATTCAGTACCATTTTATTACAAGGCTTGGGACTTAAAAGACTGACACATTTAACCTCTGCAAATATATTCACAACAAATGAAATCAGTGAGATTTGCATATGCATCCTGGGTAGACTTGGTTTAAAATAGAATAGGGGGTTATTTAAATTATATCCAATATATTTAAACCCTCTGCTTTTGCCTCCATGCAACATCCCCTGTAGTTTGTAATGATATTCCTATTTGATTATTATTTGTATAAGGATATTTTTAGAATTTTTATCCTGCCAAAACTCCTAAATCAAGGCAGTCCAATACGGCATGTCATTTTTTTTCTACAGTGATGGGTGGATAACTGAAATATTGACATTTGTCAACTCATTGATTTTTGAACCACTGTGACCTGAGATTTTTATGCTGTGTGCTCAGAGTTCAGCAAGGAAATCCCATTATTCTTCATAGGAAATCTAGAATTACTTTTCTCTTTTCCAAAGGTAAATTGCAAAGATAATTATTTATTGTAGTTGCATATGCTGCTATTTGACTTTTAAGTGAGCAGATCCTATTAATTTTATCATCAAAAAATAAAGCACTTTTCTATTTATCTTTTTGTGCTAAATTCCCTCTGTCTCTCAAACACAAATTTTAGATGCATTTTAAAAATCAAACTATTGACAAATTTTGTGAATGGTTTTTGTAATCTGGTCAGTTTAAATGAGCAAATTGAGTTCTTTGGGAATATTTCTTGTCTTGGGGTACTTTGCTTATTTGAAGCTGACCTAAATTCTTTGAACAGACCAAAAAAAAAAAAGAAAGAAAGAAAGAAAGAAAACCTTATAAAAATGCAAAGTGTGAGATCAGATCTACTTTTTACTCTAAACATTCCTTTTTTTGTCACTGCTTAAATAAATTCAAGCTTTTCTTTTTTCCTTATGCCTACCAAGGACACAAGACAATAATCAGAAATTTTGCTACTGAAATAGAAAAAATCTCTACAAATGTGGTTGTCATTCCCTGCAGAACTGACCCAGAATAGTCTCCAATCATCTCTCTGTATTTACTTAAGTCTCACGTAATGTGACAGTTTACTTACACAATGACTTACACAGGTCGCTGCTCTTTGGGGATTAATTTGTGTTTCCTGTCTGAAATTCATAGCACCTTGTTTTTCATTTGTTTGAGGTGCATTTAGGGATAGCTCATAGAGCTACCTTAATACTTTAACATCTCTTCCCACCTGTTATACTTAACTTGTGCACCTTGAACTCCCTGTAGCTCATAAAAAAATATATATTCATTTAGATTGACTCAATTTCCAGTCAACTAGGAGTGAGATACTCTTCAATTCATTCCCTCAGCCCTTACTTCATAGTCTGGGTTATAAGCATGACTTTTAATAAGGATCTCCTGTCATTTCCAAAGTCAAAGACTTGATTGGGGACCACAGTGGAAGTTGACAAGACTAATTGGTTGAGACATGTTGCAGTGTTTATCATAAAATTTAGAAAATAATCAAGAAAGGCTATAAGAGATTCATCACAAGCAATCAAAACTTCCAATCTTGATGACTCAAATGAATCCTCAAAGAAATGCTAATGATTAACGAACACAATTTATATTATGATGCAATCTATTAAAGGAAGGCATGAGTGGAATAGTATTTTTCTGTGTTTCTGTATTTTCTTATTTTAATTATTCAAGTAGATATTATATATATGTTTTTTAAAAGACAAAAGTTATATGGGGTCTTACAGAATTATCAAGTGCACTTTTTTATCTTTTTTATAAAAGATATACTCTTAAAATGTCCTATTTGTTGTGGAATTACAGAGGCAGATCTTCCATAAATAGTAATCCTTCTTAGTCTTTCAGTCTTCCACTGAAGAAGGTGTTTTGTGATATCTAAGAACATTATTTCACGCTTTAGTTTAGTACTCTTCCCTTTCATTTTGACCTGAGTGGAAATGGAAAATAGTTAATCAGAACTCTGTTTACTTGGTATTGAGTAAATCAATTAAAAAAGTAAAATGTTCTGTATCAAAATATAATGGTATTCTTTATCAGCATTTTCCATAACCAACTCAGTTCCTTAGAGGTTCCCCCCTACACACGCACTCAGTCATATCAAATCTTGAAAAGACTGGAAGTAGAAATCGTATTCATTAGCTCTTGTTGCTTTAGCATCATTTGCAGAGTTCTCCATTTTTACCTAGTTATGCTATTTACTAGAAACGTTACATAACTTTAGAAAGTTAAAGTCCTTTCTTAGACATAAAGTTAATTTCCCTCTCGAAAGTAGACAGTTTTCAGCCATCATAATATCAAACAATGTATAACACATAAAATACTTCCCCACATTTCATCTCTTTTACTTATCACCTCAACCCAACAGCAAGGAGGATGGAAACACTGAGGGGTCCAGACTACGGAAGAGCTGAGGCCAAAGAACAAGTGTTTTGACTTTCACTTTAGTGTTTTCCATAATACCATATTGCTTCTTCTTAAAATGTAACAGCAAAGTTATTTAGAGGTCAATTACTGCTACCCACAGCCATAAGAAAAAGCTAGAGTCCCCAAAGAAAGAGAAAAAAACCATATCTGACGAGCACAGGAAATAGATGCCACAAAGACACAAATTTTACTACTTAATGAAAAAATAATAATTCAACCTTTTTAAAACTATACATTTCCTAAAATGGAGGTAATTATAACTAATTTAAGAAGTCAAGTTCTTTCTCTGAAAAGAAATGTATTTGCTCTTAAGAGGCAGGGAAATGAGTGGGTGGTGAGAAGATACTGCTGCAATGACCTCAGCAAGTAGCGACAGACAATACGTAGCATCATTAGAAATAAAAAGGAAAGCCCAGATTTATGGAGGCATTTGATGTTTCAAGAAGCTGTCCTATACAATTCAGAAGCCTTTAGAAGTATTATTATAAGAGAGCACTGGAATTGTTAAGACTCTTAAAGACAGCTCTGCACCAGTAAAGATTTTGATGGACTCAGTTATGCATTCTGCCAGAATCCTGGTCTAGAATTCCTATTCCAGACCCTTGGCTTGGGGCTGAATATAAAAGGATGTTTCCATTTCCTAAAAGAAGCATGAAAATGTTGCATTTAGTTTTTAAATATTTCCAGAGGTTTTTTTGTTTTGTTTTGCTTTAAGCTCAGATACTTAAAGCTATATGCATCAATTGCTTATTTGTTTAATATACAAATAAATATCTGACCGTATGAAATAAATGGATTGCTAATCAATGTGTAGACTCCAAGACAGTCACATCCTTCCTGTGCACTTAGCACATTCTTAACATTATTTGACAAAATGTTGCAAATAAAAAATTGTGCTATTCTCTTCTTTTGAGGAGAAAAATCACACACAGGCACCTTTTCCCTTATTCCTTTTTAAAGTACTTATTTCTCTCTTTATATGTCTTGACTTCCAGTTATCCAAAGATTTCTTTTTCTAGAGACACACCTAATTCTAGTGGAATTTGGTGGACTACAAACAACTTTTACAAAAGGATGAACAACAAATAAAGGCAGATAAAACTGTTGATTTTCCAACAAATAATTTAACATTACCTTTATTTTCTTTAGTCCAAATGAAAATATCATTTTTATTCTAATGATTCAATCAAGTGCTTTATTTTAAAATAGCTGTCAGAAAATGATTTACTTTTGCCTTACATAATAAATCTGAGAACAAATAATTACATAAATCTTTTACTGGAACATTATTATTATAGGCAATAAAATTTAGGTGTGAGGGGGCGAGATCCAAAAATTGAGTACTGAGTCAGACTTGGCTTTTTTATATAAATGGCCTAAAGATCCCCGCCTTTGATCTATTTGGGGAATTAGGGAAAGTTAAAGATAAGCACATAACAGATCATGGAGAAGATGGAAATCACTGACTCAGATAAGCAGTAGGTGATCCTCCAAATATCCCAACACTTTCTGGAAGAAGGGGAAATTTATAGTTTTGCAAGTAAGTGTTATCCAGCATTACTACAAGGGGGTTAAGATTTCTACATTGTATTCTAATTTATCATGAAACCACTTGATTCAACTGAATTAGAAGAGAATAAAGATCGCTTATCCAACCAACCCTTACTTCACTCTCAGTTATACCTCTCCTGAGTGCTTCTCTCAAGACAGAGTGGAACTTGTGAAAAGAACGGGAGACTAGGAGTCCCAGCAGTGCTGAGTGTGATTCTGATCCCATTATGTATAAATTGTGTGACTTTGGATATAATTTCTTTGAGCCTCAAGTTCCTCATATGTGAAGTAATAATACCTACTCCCCATGTATTATGGGGATAAATGAGTTAATGTATATAAAGTTTATATCATGGTGTCTGGTGCCTTGTAGATTTTAGGTAAATAGTAGGTCACAGCCCCTGGAGAGATTTAAAGAAGTATAGATTTTTTTTTTTCCTCTCTGCCATCTTCCCTGAGTGAATGGGTATTAAGGGAATAGGCTCCAGAACCAGGATCCCTGAACTCAAATCCTAACTTTGTCACTTAATAAGTATGTAAATTTAAACAAGTTACTTGATTCATTTAAATTTCCTCATCTTTATAAAGAGCATAAGAATGAATTAACTTCTTAGGATTATTATGAAGATTTAATGTGTTAATAAAGGTAAAGTATTTGTAATAATTCTTGACACACAGTGGGCCCTCAGTAAATATTAGAAACTTCAGGTGCACAATCCCTTATCTGCAACACAGTCCTCAAAATAGCTTTGAAAACCAAAAGCTTTTTTTTTCCATAAATTTACAACAAACCTGACTTTCAGTACAAGGTTATTTTTCATCTTTATTTATCTCACATAGTGTGAATATTTATATGTTTTCCGGGAGAAACAGTGTTTAATTAAGGACACTGTCTAAGACTCTTTGATCTTTAAAATTATATACATGCATGATATTACCTTTTCTAATATATGAAAGATTTAATTTTTAAGATTTATTTGTTTCCAAGGGTTTCAGATAACTTACTGTGGACCTAGTAACAATCATCAGTCAAAAGGGCATGTATTTGGAGTTTGTTTTCCAATAGTACTCACGGATTTATGCTGATAGAGTCTGCAGTATGCCAGAGCTACCACCTACTTAGGAAAATACAGTGGTCACTGGTTACTCTATATCAGATGTTCCCCTTAACACTTCTTTATTAAGACTTTGGCAGTGAAGATTTATTCAGAATGTGTCATTATAGTTGCTCAAAACTGAAGGGCAAATACTCTATTAGTTGCAGTTATCTTTACAACCTAAACAGATCAACCTCACAATTAATCATTTTCATTTGAAAGAGACTTGCCCCTAAGATGTTGGGTTGTTATCTTTCTTTGCCTGCATGGGCCACAACATAAAAAAAAAAGAGCTCCATTTTAATGACATGTTAAAAATTAGCAATAAGCTAAGACTAAGAGGTTGAAAATCAAGAAAAGACAACAAAAAGCGGTTGTACATGCGGTACACCCTTCAGAGATCAAAAACAATGAGACATAAAAGCCGTCTAGCATACAAACTATGCAGACTTTATGATGTATGTACGTGCTTGTTTTAAGTTGCAAAATAAGGCCAGACGTTCCTCTCATCTTCCTATACACAGCCCTTTGGAGTGTGACATCACTGCCCCTACTGTCGAGATTCTATTTCCACAGCCCTTGAAGCTGGGCTAGCTTTGACAACTGGAGTGATACTGTGCAATTTCCAGCAGAGGTCTCAAGAGTCCTAGCAGCTTCTGCTTTTGCCCTTGGAAGACTGCCATCTCCATTCTGACAGAAAGCGTGATCTAGCCTCTTTGAAGATGAAACATTTTTTGAGAGACAGACTAAGTTACCTCAGTTGGCCCAATGGAGCCTACCCCCAGCGAAGCCCCCAAGTGAATGCAGCCACATGAGTGATCCAGGCAAAACTTGCAAAAGAAGCAATAGTCAATCCACAGAAGTATAAAAGTAATCAATCTTTGTTGTTTGAAGCTCATAAGTTATGCTTGTTTGTTTGATTTTGTCTCTTTAGGGGGTGGGGAGAGTTCCTTGAGGCAGCAATAAGTCACTGAGATCATGATCATGGACATACTATATTATCTGCAGTAAATCAAAAAACACCCTGAGATGTGGCAACAATATATTCTACTTCTTTTATGTCTTCTTATCATGGGCAACAAACTGACCAATATTATGGAAAGCATAAACATTTTCAGGGCTGTAAGCACATTTAATCAGTAGTTCAAGCAGAGGTCTCCCATAGAAAGCTCTGGAAATTTTGGTCCTGTAATTACAGGATTTCACTGCATTTTTCACCCAACAGTGCTCTAGTTCGGGCTGACATGCCAAGACAATATTAAAATGTTTAAACAGGTTTGAAAGCATCAGCAACTTTTCTCTGTACCTTAGGCTAAACTCAGTTAAACAGCAATTGAATGTATCTCAAGAAGCATTTACTGCCCTGAGGCTTAGACCACTGTCATTCTGAATGTGGTATTAGCATATACAGTGGAGACTGCAAGCCAAGTCTCAAGCAGTCCTGCTGAATCAACTCAAACATGATTCTGCTGGTTGGTACATGAAAACTGCACTACAGCAGAAAAATGTATGGTGGCTGCTGGAGAGTGATCTATTTATGCACATCAGAGCTGGGGCTTCACTTTGATTTCCCTATTCACGAATGCAAAATTAGAGGTGGTGGAGGTTAAGGGAGTATTAAGGGAGGAGAGTGAAAGGAGAGGAATTAAATGCTGGAAATGAGAAGATGCTCCAAATTGATCAGAAGAGTTTATAAAACGCAGAATGACATTGGGGACACTATTACACAAGTTAGCAGTTGATCATCCCACTGAAAATAGACCAAATTCTGGTTGTGTGGGTCATTTATGTTTATTTTTCCACTGCAATAATCAAAGCTTTCATGATTTTTCTTCTGGTCTCTTGGGTTTCCTTAAATTAGAAATTATTTGCTTTGGGTGTCATAGACTAATAATCTGATGAAAAGTGTAAGTATTGCCTCCCTCCATAAAGCATGTTCCCATAAAATCCGCATAAAATTTCAGTGGGGTTCAAGATACCAGAGTAAGGGTTTCAGCATCCTGGTGGATGGAAGAAAGAAGGGTGCATTTTTATACTGATACCTTTTTTCGTTTGAGTTTAAATCACTGGTTAAGAAATATTTAACAAATCAACATTCATCCTTGAAATATAGAAATTTACATGTGGTAAATAAATTGCCATTCAAACAGTGACAGAATGATTTAAAATAAACAAACAAAAAAACAAATTCTGAAACACGTATTTAGAAGTAAGGAAAATAATTTAGATTTGATTATGTTAATATTGTACGTAGGTCATTTAAATGCCTAAATCTAAAAACCCCCAACAAGTTATAAGGCTTTGTATTAATAGCAGATTCATACTTGTGGGTGGATTTTATGGATTGCTGATCACTAACTTGAAACGTATTTTCTTTCCTAGAATCTACATCCAGCATTTACACCGGTGTCTTGAATTGCCAGCAGCTGGATCTTCACTAACCATGAGAAGGGAGATGAATAGGTGAATTCTTGTCATTAAGGAACTTTATACAAAACAATAATGATACAGATGAGTTTTTTTTTAATTAATAAAATGTGTTAGCCACTGTACATTGGTTTTACATACAAAAGTGTGAAGTGAATGCTTCTAAAAGAGTTGCAAATATCAATTTAGAGTCACTTTCCAGTAATGATCTCAAATCTTCAATGCTTTCAATACTGGCTAAAAAATTGTAAAATATATATCCTCAAGAAATATTAACATTGTCTTTAGGAATGGATATTTATTCTAAAATAATACATAAAGGCTCTATTAACTGTAAGAATATTATCTTTGGATTGTAGTCTTGAAGGCAGTGCCCATTTTATCTTTGCTTCTCCATATAACATGTAATTCTATACAAATAAAAAAGCTGAAAAAAGGAAACTGGAAAAGTCAATTAAAGTATATTTTCTCAAACCTTCTTTCCTCCCATATAAACCATGATAAAGCATTTTTTAATTGAAGTACAGTTGATTTACAATATTGTGTTAGTTTCAAGTGTATAGCAAAGTGATTCAGTTATACATATATATATTTGAATTCTTTTATAGTATAGGTTATTACAAGATATTGAATATGGTTCCCTGTGCTATACAGTAAACATTTGTGGTTTATCTATTTTATATGTAGTGGTGTATATTTGTTAATCCCATACTCCTAATTTATCCCTTCTACTTTCCTCTTGGGTAACCATAAGTTTGTTTTCTATGTCTGTGAGTCTGTTTCTCTTTTGTATATAGATTCATTTGTATTATTTTTTAGATTCCACATGTAAATGATATCATATAATATTTGTCTTTCTCCATCTGACTTACTTCACTCAGTAAGTGGTGAATTAATGCTGATGGAATCTAGGTCCATACATGTTGCTGCAAATGTCAATAGTTCATTCTTTTTTATAGCTGAATAATATTTCATTGTGTGTGTATATATGTGTGTGTGTGTGTGTGTGTGTGTGTGTGTGTGTGTATCTCACATCTTCTTTATCCATTCCTCAGTCGATGGACATTTAGGTTGCTTCCATGTCTTGGCTATTGTAAATAGTGCTGCTGTGAATATTGGCGTGCATGTATCTTTTTGAATTAGAGTTTTCCTCTTTTACAGATACATGCTTAGGAATGGGATTACTGGATCATATGGTAGTTCTATTTTTAGGTTTTAAGGAACTGCCATACTGTTTTCCATAGCGGCTGCACCAATTTACATTCCCACCAACAGTGTAGCATTGTTCCCTCATGATAAAGCATTTTTTAAAGTGAGAAGTTACGAAATAGGTTGTATAATAAGTAGCTGGTATTAAATATCTAAACATTTAATGTGAACATGTTAAATATTGAAACAAATTAATTTAGTATTTGGGAATGTTTTAAAAAGAAAGAGAATCACTACAGTAGCCATAATGTGATATAAATTTTTTCTATGTATTATTTCAATGCATTATTTTGTGTGAAAGTCTAAAATAGACTATGTTAAAGCGCAAATCATGTATGAAATAGAACTGTAACATAATATGATTATTTTTTGCACAGAGAAAAATCATAGCAATTTAGATTTACTAAAGATATTACTTTATTAATTTTTTCTAAATGTGGCAAAATCACAACACCTGTTCATTTTCTCCTTCAATGTAGTGATCCTGAGAAACTATACAATTATTCTAATGATGTGGCCATTTTAAAAACACATTCTCAAACTATTTGCATGGGAGTACCTATTGAAATATTTATCATACAGAAAGCTTATCTAGTTGAAAATACTCCTGTAACAAGAAGCTGTGTTGTAACAGAATTCTATTAGTTATTATGATTCAGGAGAAAGACAGAGTTCCTCCTTTGTGTTCCTTACTGAGAAAAGTTTCACAAAAACCCTGAGTTCTGAAGTACTTTTGAGAGATGAGGCTCTGAAAGCTTTTTAGTAGGAGCTGAAACAATATTTATGGGGAGAGTTTAAAAACTGTTGGAATGCTGGCTCCTTAACTCTGGTCAATAAGTTGATCAGTTAAACTAAAATTGGCAAACACGATTAGGACCAAAAGAGTGTGGAAGGGCTTGGGAGCTTAGAGCAGGTAAATAAAAGGAAAAGGAAGGAAATGATCTCTGATGACTAGCAAACAGGACTCAATGAGCAGTTCAAGTGGGGGAAATCAATGAAGCAAAACTGGATCAGTTTGCTTCATTGATTTTTGCTGCTCATTGAAATGTTTTCCTTTATTTACTTCTTATTTCTTCAGAGAGTGGCTAAGTCTCACTGTTGAATCTCCCTGTGAGCCTGTGATGAGCAGATAAGCAAGCTCTGGAGATCCTCTTATGCCTACATTATACCTTTTCATGCTCCATGGATTCAGAGGCACTTCAAATGCTCCCTGTGACGCTGTAAATGCCTCACTGAGCCCACAACCTTACTGTGGTAGGCAGAAAGATGGTTCCCCTCCTAAAATGTCTACATCCTAGTCCCCAGAACCTGTGAACATGTTAGATCACAGGGCAAAGGAAAATTAAGGTTGCAGGTGGTAATTTTCCTAATAAACTGTCCTTAAAATAGGGAGATTATAGGCGGCTAGGATACAAACCAAAGAATGTGGACAGGCTCCAGAGACTGGAAAAGGCAAGGAAACAGATTGTCTCCTCAATCTTCCAGAAAGGAAGGCAGTGCTGCTGAGACTTTGATTTTAGCTCCTGGAGACCCATGGTCAGACCTCTGACTTACAGAACTGTAAGAGAATAAATTTTTGTTGTTTTAAGACACTGAGTTTCTAGTAATTTGTTACAGTTGCAATGGCAACTGATACACACTCTTACCACTCCTCTGCTCAGAGTAAGACAGCATATATTTGGTCCTTTCTACCCATATTTCATCCATTGAAGGAAATGGAGTGGAAAAATTTTGATTTTCAAAGTTTTCATTGATTCATGTTTACCTAATTTTTGAGTATCTGCTCAGGAATTTTTGTTTTACACTTTTGAGAATTTTGCTACATTCTAGTATCTAATAGTGCAAGTTATTTGTATCTGACCAATCAACAAAGTCCAGCAAAGTGCTAACAGTTCTCCTTTCTGAGTGATAACATCTTCCTCCTCCGTCCCTCAGTGATAGCTGTCTCTGGGATTATTACCAGAGAATCCACTTTAAGGCATTCAAAATTTGGGTAGTGTGATTCCCAAGAAGAGAAAAGAAAGAGAATTTGGCATAACATATAGGAAGGAGAGCCAGGTACCAGGGTACAACCTTAATGATGGCTGTCAGATTATTATGGCGCTTTTGACTTCCTGATATTTATTACTTGTGTCACATTTGTCTGTTTGTCCTGTTCCCTCTTAGTAATTAGCAGGAAAGTGCCTAATTAAAAAGCACCCTTATGATAGTTTTAAGAACAGTAAGTAGAATAAGTCTCTCCCTACTTTAAAACCCTCTTCTATAAATTTCGGTATATGTTTCCAACTTTGTATTTTTGCACAGAAATTCCTTCAGGATCAGGATCCTGCCTACCTCTTTCCATTCTTATATGCTCCCATTTGCCACTTCAACAGACCTACTGTAGTTGTCATTTCTAGAAAGCCCCTTGCTGTTCCATGTTTTCATAATCCTAATGCGTTGCTTCTTCTGCTATTCATTGCCTTGTCATCTGTCTCCCACAAATCCTTCAAAATCCAGTTTCAGCATTTCAACTTTGAGATTTCTTCTAACCAGGCTGTCTAATTCTGACTTCTTTTTGCCTCTCTAGTCTTCATCCTATGCCTGTCTCTACCACAGCATTTAATATATTGCACTAAAATCTGTTACCCATTCATGTGACTTTTTCTGTAACATGTAACTCCCTGTGGCTAGGATTCACAAGTTACTTAACTGTGTACTTGGGATGCTAGCACCAAGCCAGTCACATGCTCAATAAGTGCCTTTTGAATGGATGGATCAAAAACAGGTAGGGAGGGCTTCCCTGGTGGTGCAGTGGTTGAGAGTCTGCCTGCCAATGCAGGGGACATGGGTTCGAGCCCTGGTCTGGGAGAATCCCACATGCCGCGGAGCAACTGGGCCCATGAGCCACAACTACTGAGCCTGCGTGTCTGGAGCCTGTGCTCCTCAATAAGAGGCCACGACAGTGAGAGGCCCGTGCACCGTGATGAAGAGTGACCCTGCTCGCTGCAACTGGAGGAAGCCCTCGCACAGAAACGAAGACCCAACACAGCCAAATTAATTAATTAATTAATTAATTAAAAAATAAAACAGGTAGGGAGACATATTGCATGTCATCCCTGATGATTCTGTCTAATTCCACAATGGCCACAGGTAAATGGAGGATAAGGACATATGTTAATTGCAAACACAATGTAATTGGCCAAGAACAGAAGGTGAAGTGTTTCAGTATGTGCAGATCTGAATGAATTTCTTTACTACTCACTCTCCTTACCCTCTTTCAGAGCCTGTCCTATAATCTCTAGTTGAGATTTGCTTTCCAACAGAACAATGGAATTGATTGAAATAACCCATGGATATATTTTACAGAAAAAAATGCAGTCCTCATCCTCAGCCTGGGACAGGCTAGTGGGGTCACTGGAAGCAGCAGTGGATGCAAAGTAAAGTCTAAGGGGAAAAGCCTATACTTAGTGGTCACAAGGCTACACATACGAACTAATTTGTTAAGCTTCTTTGGTCATGGGTGGTAGCTATTTTATAGTTATTTTAATGTTTTCAGGACCTCTGGTTGGCAGTTATACGAATCTTTCAATAATAAACTTGGGAAATAAAATTTATTTTGGGCTTATACACAGCTTGTATCATAGAAGAAAAATTTCAAAGCATGGAGTCATGAAGGAAAGGTATTCTATGTGATGGAAAATGAAAAGAAGAAAGCTCTCTTCTCTCATTCTTGTAATGTGGGTGTTTTTTAATAGGAACTATTGTAGGCAATATGCCTACCTATCTTAGTTCAATAAATCTTATTTGCCTTTTCATAGCAACCTGATGGGTACATGTTAAGTGAGTAGGATCATGGGAAATTTACATCAGTGCTTTTCAAACAGAGAATCATGATCCTCTAGTTGGTGGTTGAACCCACTTACAAAGTTATAACCAGTTTACACCATGTTCACATTATTTCGTAAATATTTTGTTGTAGTTTTTAAAAAGTATGTGTATGTATATTTATATGTGTGTACTAAGTCCCTATGTAAAATAAATATTTTATTCTGTGTCACACTGAATCTATAGTTTAAATCATATCATGTAGAAATCTGTGTATTTCTGGCTATTTCTGAGTAAGTTATATATTATGTGATATTTAATATAAAATATAATTTTAATATGCACACAATGTCATGTGAATTTTAAATTGTATTTTTATCTGTCATTTCAAATTGTACTTCAGAGACTAAAACTTTATCCTCATTAAAAAGGAATTCAGGGGCTTCCCTGGTGGCGCAGTGGTTGAGAGTCCGCCTGCCGATGCAGGGGACACAGGTTCATGCCCCGGTCTGGGAAGATCCCACATGCCACAGAGCAGCTGGGCCCGTGGGCCATGGCCGCTGAGCCTGCGCGTCCGGAGCCTGTGCTCCACAACGGGAGAGGCCACAACAGTGAGAGGCCCGCATACCGCAAAAAAAAAAAAAAAAAAAAAAAAAAGAATTCAGTTAACTCAACAAATAAGAGTTAGTCACATCCTCAATAACCACTTCAGGAAGTCTACTGTAAATACAGTTTCTTACCTTGAGACATTCTGAATTTACAGTTAATTCCCTAGATTCCAATTTTCTAGAATTATGTGTAATCGTGATGAACCTTCTCATAATCCACTTAAATCCTCAGATAGACTTTGATTTATATCAGTCAGCAAAATGGCAACAGACCCTTTAAAAAAGGAAGACTTAATATGACTTCTTAAAGTCATATAGACATTAAGATGTAGGACACATTTAAGCTGTCTAATTGTACCGCTGGTCTAATGCCTATGTATTAATCTGTACAATGTCAAATTACATACATTTAGGGCCTTTTTTTTTTAAGTAAAATGTTTCTGTGCTTAACAAACTCATAGTGCAAAAAAATTCAGGAGTGCAATTAGAATGTCATCTCTTCTGCAGATGACTTAAGAAAAGCATGAATCAGAACTTAACAGTCAACATAATTTCACAGATAGTCGTGGCAAAATTATGGTAAAGCAACAACGCAGAGTACAGTGAGATTAGCAGAGAGTGATGATCAACTATTTATCTCTACCTTCTGCCATGCATGCTCTTTATTTAAGTCTCTTTTTTTTTTTTTTTTTTGCCAATGTTTTCAGTTTTTACTTTGCCAGCAGTGGGCATCGCATAGGAAAAAGGTTTCATGGTGTAAACAGATTTTTCCATGTGCTCAATGAATTAGCTTCACTGGCTCTTAGGCAAAACAGACTGGCTGGATGGAATTAATTTTAGCAAGCTTTTGTGTTTTGCCCAGGGTCTTGTACAATTCAAATGAATCAATCCTATACCAAAAAAAAAAAAAAAAAGATAAAACTACAAGTATTGTAATGAAAATCATCACTAAAGCATATGCTTTAGGAGTTTCCTTTAAATGGCATAGTTAAAATTTTTGTGTACTGTATTAATCATTGCATTGTACTCTGTGAGTACTTAAGTGAATTATTTGGTGGGAATTTTGCTAATTTGTCAACCTTCTCTTTCTGCAAATAAGCCAAGGACTAGTGGAATTAGGACTTGGCTATGACAGGACAGGGGAACTCAGGAAATTTCACTATACAGAGAAAATAAGAGACAGACTTTACTGCACAAAGCTGGCATGAAGTTTTCAGTTTCAGGGAAGATAGGTCACACTATTATGGTAACATAACCTGCAAAAGTAAATTCATTCATTCAAGAAATATTGATGCATCAGGCACTATTCTAAGACATTACAAATATTAACTCATTCAATGCTCACAGCAACCTTGTGGGGCAGGTGGTATATTGCCCCCATTTTACAGATGAGGAAACTAAGGCACAGAGAAGTTAAGTGAGTTGCCCAAGAGTTTGCATATAGTGAGTGTTAATGAGGTTGCAAACCCAGACATTCTGACTTCAAAGCTATGCTCTTAACCGCTATACCACACTCTCTCTCAATCAATAACACATCAATGTATTATAAACTCATGTTATAAGTAGGAAAAAAGGCATATTTACCTAAGCTGAATTCAAGTAGAAAAGCATTTCCCTATACATAGAAGAAAGCTAGAAAAAGCAATGTCTCTGGACTTCAGATATAGTAGGAATCTCAACAGTCTTAGATTGAAATAAGGGGAACATTTTTAGTTGGGACAAACAGAAAGGTGAAAACTCAATAAACATGTGTAGAAGTTCCAGGGCCTGAATGACATTGGGACAGCTGTCCCTCAGTTGGTCTTTGAATGGGATGAAGAATTTTGTATCTAAGTCAAAATAAGGAGTGTAAACTACTATGTTGGTAAAAAGCCTCAAACTTCTACTATTATTAAAGCCATATTCAGCTAAGAAAAGGTTGCGTCTTCATAATATGTGTCCATTTTTAATTCTACATGGTAGAAAGACACCTCAATTATGAGGTTTTGGATCATTGTCATTCCAGAGACAGAAAAGCCGTGTTTGGAAACCACAGTGTGCTGGGCTGAACTTCTGAGAATAGGAGATGCTGAACCACTCCTTGGTGAACTGAATGTGAGAGTGGAAATAAATGCTTTAAGAATAGAAAAAGAAGTATGGACAGTCATTTCTGGCAGACAAAGCACCAAAGAGATTAGGTAGGACATATTAATCACAATTGCGTTGGTTAAATTGGGAAAGAAAACCTGACTGTACTGATTCTTAAGAGAAAATGAACACAAAGAGATAGCTGGGTGATACTTATCTAACTTGATTCCCTGTATTAATCAGGTAACTGATTAATATCCAAAATTTTAGATTATTTGAGAATATATAGTTGCAACCCACGAAGCTGAGATTTAATCTGTAGGGATGGGGAAATCAATGTATATTAAAATATAATGAGGTAAAGAGTGGTGCCTTTAAGTACACTTACATACCTCATACTTTTTCATAATGGTATCTTGGAGCAAGAAACCAGGGAACCATGCACAGTGTAAACTTTTACATTCACTTTGTGAAAACTTTTACTTTCATCTCTTCACTGGAGGGAATCAATGAATCAGAGTGATTAACACCCTGGGATCTGAGCAAAGGAAGTCTGATTGAGTCCACGTTCTTCCACTTACCAGCAATGTAACCTCTGGCAAATTACTTAACAGAAGTCTATCGCATTGGGCTGTTATGAGGATTAAATGAGACAAGAGTGTTGAGTGCTTAGCATAAAGATCTACATATAGAAACACTTAGTATATTTTTCTGCTGTTATCATCACTGTTAGTATATTTTTCTGCTGTTATCATGACTGTTACTCTAACTACTATGCTATGTATCTTTTCCACACATATATTTGAATGGGAGAATATTGATTCTAAAGTATCAAAAATTATATATTTTTAATCAATGTCTTCTTTTCTTGGCATAATTTAAAGGAGTCAAAAGCTTACATTTTTAGAATATTTATCAATTAATTATAGAAAAGCAATAGTTTTCATATATGAAAGATGATAAATTCATGTTTTTGTACTATAAATTATACTGCCAAATACATTTCTTTAAAATAAAGCCCCAGAATAGTAGATGAAAAAAGACATCTTTTAATAAGTTTATTTTAAAATTATTGAAATTAATAAATGTTAAAAATGCATACTACAGGAAGCTTAGAAGAAGAAATGTAAACTAATTTAATTTCAAAGATTAGGTGTACATAAGTTAGTGATTTGTCTGACAAGTAGCATAGTATTTTATAATTACTAGCTGTTCAATGTTAATTGAAACAATCTATTGTTACTTGCAACTATATCATATTAAAGGCTATAAATAATAATTAGTACTCTACTTGACTCGGTATAATCTCTCATTTCCCCCAAAGAAACAATTTTTACGTAATTATTATTTTACTTACTTTAAAATCACATTTTTTACTGCTTAAATCCTAATTTGCTGCTTTTTTTTATATACTAGGACATGAAAAGATGGTAAAATTGAGAAAGTTAAAGAGATTATGTGCCTTCAACACAGTATAATCTCTGAATTATTACTTGGGTGGACTTTACAAGTGTATCAGCATTTAAAAGAAAAAAGAGTTTAAAGAATCTTTAAACAGATCAGAAAGTATAAAAGGTGTAGAATCCCAGTTAATGTGAATTAAATTATCTTCAAAAAGAGGGGGAAAAAAGTTAAGAAACAGCTTTCTGTTCTGCATGTTAACTAGCCTAAATAATGCAGAGCTTAAGTGCAAAAGCGAGAGAATTTAAAAGGGAAAACAAATATCTTGAGACTTGTCTTTTAAAGTAACTGTCAAGGAGACTTGTCTCTCTGAATAAAAGCTAGCAGTGACTTACGGGATTCATTTATCCTTTCGGCTGTATTAAAAAATGTCATTTAACTATTTAAAATGTTGTCCAGTCAAAATAAGGACTAACTATCTGCTCATGATATGTCTATATGGCTTCCAAAGAACTCACCGGGATTTGGCATGATTAAATGAATTTAAGAATTTCAGTCAGGTTGAGGATACAGAATGAGATGATCTGAGAAGTATGACTAGTGATGAATTATTCATGAATATGGGAAACTAGTAAAATAAAATATGTTGCTTATGGTGTGCCCAGATAGTTAGGACTAAATATTCCAAAATAGTCAGTATTAGATCTGCTTCTCCTTCTTTGCGTTAAAAAACTTCTGGGTAAATAGTGATTCAGATGTAATAATGATGATATTGAATATTTAACCCCAGGGCTACCAAACAAGAAGAAGCACTATAAACTTTTTTTCCTGTTGGGAAAGATATAATTAAACCTGCTATCTTATAGATAACTAAAGAGATCCACATTTTTTTTTCCTCTTACAAAATGGAACCACTTACAGATGAATCACCAAGCCACTATCATCATGCTAGATTTGCTTATTTTAAACTAACTTTTAAGTAACTGAAAATAAATAAATTTTGATGTATGATATGTCTTACCCTCTCCCTTGGCAGTTTTTCTAAACTGTTCAGTGTGGTTCCTATTTGGAGTTTGGAAGTGTTTTTCTCAATATACAGAAAACTAACAACAGCTACAAATTCTCAACTAGTAATCATATTTTCCTGACTATATCTCAAAAGATACAGGGATATGAAAAGTCTGTAAAAATAAAATATCTTAAATAGCTAAGCATCCACAGAATATTACACTGCTGCTTGCTACAAACCCAAGATATCAGCATTAAATAAATTATTCTTTAATTAATTATTTTTGAATTTTTAAGCAATCATTTACAGATGATAGTCCTTCTAGTTTTTTCCTCTACAGTGAAGAAAGCTGATCATAGCTATTGATAGTTTCCTCCTCCTCTTCTTTCCTTTCTAGTGCTATTCTGTCATATTTTTTAAAATAGCCTGCTAATTCATATATACCACCTCCTGTCCTAAAAATTTGTCCTAAATGAATATTCTATTCAACCTAAATTGAGTTTGGTTAAAAATGTCTTTTTTTTCTCTTGCAGTACCTGGGCATGGAAATAAGGATAAAATGTGCACAGGGTATAATAGCCCAAATAGCCCAAAATCATCATAAGACTTGATTATTCAGTGCCTGGCACAATTTAGGGCATCTTTTCTATTGAGTAAGAAGATAAAGAGGCAAGTATTGTGCCCATTTCCCAGAGTGCTAAAATATGAAACAGTTGCCAAGTGATTTGCCTAAAACAAAGAAATCTAGAAAGTGAAAGAGGTATAAAGAATTTGGCTAAGCTAGGGATCCTGGAATAGATTGTCATTTTCTACTCCCACAACTCACTGTATGAGCTTATGCAAGCTAATTAACCTTGCTTAACCACTGCCTCCATACTCATTTGTGGGAATGTTGTGAAGAAAAAACATGAATCTGCACCTGAAATTCCTGGACATGTGCACATAAGAAGTTTTCAATAAATATGTGTTTAAGAAAGGACAGAATGAAGGGATAAACGAAGGAAGGTGGGGTCCTCATTTTATCTTCTATTCTTTCCATTATACCTACCTAGTTTTCAGTGAACATATGGCAAATTTAACATAGAGATTGAAAAAATACAAAGAAAGGAAAATAATAGAGTGAAAAAATACTGAAAGGAAGAAACATGGTGGGCAAGTTAGGGAAGACAAAAAACTTAAAAGAAAAAGAGTGAAATAACACATGAAGGAAGGAGGGAAGCAGGGAGGAAGGAGAAGTAAAGGGCAGGGGAAAAAAGGATGGAAAGAAGGAAAAAAGGAAAGAAAAAAAGAGTATGAGGAAATTAAGGAAGAAGGAAATTAAAACAAACAAACAAACAAAAACAGGCAAAACAAAATAGAGAAAGATAATGAGTCTCTCAGCTAGATGTGTGACCTGTGGAAGAATTTATATTTTTCATTACCTTTATATAGATTTTCAGCTTTGTTTTAAGGTATAGTGTGTGGATTAATTATAAACATTGACTCTCAAGGTTTACAGATTTATGACAGATTAATCTAGGTTAAATCCATTAGAAGCTGTGTTGAAGCTAGTAGTCCCCTTCTTTTATATATGCACAGGCAGGCAGTACTGTAAGGCTAAAACATAATTTTAAAAATGACTCTACAGGATATTAGCCCATCGGCATGAAAAATAACAGAGAATAAGTGAGTTGATCAGTCATTTCCTATCATGAAGAAAGAAAATATATAAAAGCCTTTGAAATGAATCTAAAATTGGAACACAGTAGACAAGTTAATGAAAAACTATGGGCCTGGCAAGAAACAAACAATTGCATTAGGAAAAAAATGTAGATCAGTGATAGAGAACACTTGAACATGTTTTAGCATCTTCCCTTCATTTCAAAAAGTTTTTAGCAGTACTCTAACGATTAAAAAAGAGGAGTAGGGCTTCCCTGGTGGCGCAGTGCTTGAGAGTCCGCCTGCCGATGCAGGGGACACGGGTTCGTGCCCTGGTCCGGGAAGATCCCACATGCCGCGGAGCGGCTGGGCCCGTGAGCCATGGCCGCTGAGCCTGCGCGTCTGGAGCCTGTGCTCCGACGGGAGAGGCCACAACAGTGAGAGGCCCGCATACCGCAAAAAAAAAAAAAAAGAGGAGTAACCAACAAGAGCTGTCTGTTAAATACACATTGAGCTTTACAGTTTTTCCTTTTATTTCTTTTAGGTTGATTTTCAAGTACTGAATCTCATCTAGAGTTTTCAAGATGTTTTAACTAGTCTCTTTATTGTGTTAAAGAACATAGGCAGTTTAAGCTCCTTCAAATTTTAGTGTTTTAAGTGTTTTAAATAAACATCACTATTGGTCAGAAGGTCTTCCTGAGGCCCCTCTTTACCTTTAGCTCTTGCTCATTTGCACCATCAGTACCCAAATTAAAGCTTTCTGTTGAGGGCAGAACATCCAAGAACAGATTTTAAATTAGATACTACTCAGGTTGACATCCTGTTCCTTTTTTTTAAGGAGTTTCTAAAGACTAAACATGCTTTGGACTAAAATTTTTTAAAAACTAAAAATATGATAGATTAGCTTCCCAGAAAGAAAGAACTTCCAAATGACTTGGCTAGGCAGAGGCCTATATTTTAGAACAACATTAAAAAATGTTATTTGAGAACTGTTTAATGTTCCAAAAGAAGAACAGCTAATGACCTAAAATTAGTAGATGTTTTAGAGTGTTCCCAGTGGCTGATTTCAATTCCCTTTCAAAGTAAATCTGAGCACTATAATGACAGCAGAACTTTCATCATAATTTACACAAGCTTTGCTACTTTCTTGTCATGGTAGACGTGGATTTAAAACAGAATGGTGGGCTTTTATAAGACTTTGAAGGGTCATCTCACTTAACCAAAGAACTTTACACCAGTGACTTACTCAAGAAATAGTTACCTGGTTCCTCCTATCAAGTGACTGTGGGAATTACACTACTAATTTAAACATGGATGCTGTCTTAAAGATGCAGAGAATCTACGAAAGGTAGACAAGTATATTAGAAAAATTAAGCCTGTTAGGAAGCAATGACTTTCATAACAGAAGTACAATAAATTGTGTGAACTGTTCAAGGAAGAATATACAATATTAATGCTGCTTAACATTAAAATTGACCTTATTATTTTTGGATTTAGAAATTGTCTATTGGAAATTTTTGAATTGTCATAGATCAAATTTGTTCAAATTATGACTGCCTGTTTTTGGTCTAGTATTTCATTAACATGTCTGTCATTGTCTTAAATATTTATGAAATAAATAAGCTCTATAAATTCCATTTTTGTATAGAATGTTTGGTAACCACTGGATATATAGATATTAATTCCTTCTTCAAAGTGAATCAAATGCATACCAGTAAAGTCAAGTGACAAGTTGAAGGAGTCCTCCATTTAATAAATAACATTTTGTTTTTGTCATTAACCCTGTCATTAAAAATGGCAACATTGGTCCATAACAGTCCCCACCCACATTCACAACATACAGCATTAATAACATCTCCACCCATTCTTCCCTACACAGGCTGACCTCCACTTCCAAGTCTTTCCAAATGTCATTACTCAGTATTGGATGAAAGATAAATCCATTTTCTTCATCTCTGAATATGGTGAAAAATATTTTTTTTGTAAATTTCAGCCAATTATCTCCATCTGTCATTTTACTCTATAGGGAAACAGATATAGCCTCATCCAAGCTGGAAAATTTGTGTTTTTAGCAATATCATAATGATGCTAATATGCTAGTAAGAAAAAAAAAACATATTGGTTTGATAAATATCCTTCCTAGAATATCACTTGCCACATTTAGATACATGATGAATAATTGTGGAGTAAGTGAATTAATGAATAATAAAATATTTACATCTCAGCATTATGATACTTCTTACTTCTCTGTTGAATGCATCAAATATATACAGGAGTCTTGCACTGTTACCCAGTGAAAAGCTCAGTGCCTTTAACAGAACTAGAGGAAACAAACAGCTCTAATGTACAGCACCCATCGCTGAATTGAACTGGAACCTCTGGTAGCATGGGAGAGGTTAGCCCAGGTAAATTGGTTTACTGACTTTTTACTCAAGACAGATTCCAAAGTGCCTTAACTCTTCCCTGGTTGCTTAAAATTTTAATACACAATTCGGCAAACATATAAAATTCACAGAATTTCAGTCAGAATGCTCTAATTCATGGTTATCATTGGTGCTCGTACTTAGCTTGATTTACATATTTTACAATTGTAGTAAGGCTGTTTTTTGTTTTTGTTTTGTTTTGTTTTGTTTTTTTCTACTCAGCCTCCTTTATTCAGCTAGCATTTGAAACTATATGGAGAGAAAAGAGTAAGCGGCAAGAATTTTCCCAGGATTAAAAAGTCATCGTGACCTGTATGGAGATTTTCAAGCAGCCCCATAAACTACTTGTGCAAATCATAGTGCCAATACCACTGAAAATGCCACCTAAGAGGTCATGACACAAACTCTGTCCACCTCAGTTCTCCCAGATGTGAAGTGATGATATCAGTACAGCCTAGCTAAAGCCTTGGACAAGTGCTGGTGGGCTTCTGTGAAGTTACAAGTTTCTATGAAACCCCAAATGCTCATAAAAGCAGCATTCTGGTTACTGCCTGTAACAGCCAGAGAAGTCTGTAAACAGTGTTTATGGACGTTTTTATAACCAAATTCATTTCGTTAAACCAAAGATGTCTCATGCTTTTCCAGAGAATTACTATTCTTAAGGGTGTCAGATACAATGATGCCTGCAGACTCAACAACGATGAAATGATGCTTCAAGATATTTTGAGCACAAGACAGACTTTTCTTGGGTCAGAGACACTTACTTACTTATGAGGAGGGCTTAGGCCTCCTAAGATCGTTTCTCTCCCCTCCACTGACCAGGCCTGGTCTTGTAGGAATCTTTTAAAAACTACATCCAAAGAAGGATTTTTATATATTATATAGCTCCCAGGAATAAGAGAATGAAGAGTTGTCACATCATTACCTTTTTTCCTAGGTTCTTTTTAAATAATATTATTTAGGGGGAGAGAAAAAGAGAGAAGCATTAAACCATACCTAAGGCATTTGGTTACAGTGGAGGTTTTTCTTATCCATTTTGCAAGAAAAGGATAAATGTGAATTCAATAGCGATAACAGACTGAATTCTCTGAGCTGGCAAAATGGATACTTTAAACTGATTTTCTGTTGTGTGAGATCAAATTACTTTTGTTAAACTGCTTTAAAATTCAATATCACTTTCTCCTGTCCATGATTATTAGAAGGAAGGAAAGTGTAGAATAAGTATTTTTTAAGAATTCTTTTCCTAGTTGTGTGAGTTACAATAAAGAATTCATTGCATTCTATTAATATTATTACTTATAGTAAAATTTAAGAAAAATAAGAATCCTACAGTTTTCCATATAATGAATGAATATAGCTTATACAATATACATATATGAGAAACTTTTAAAAATCAAATTTGTTACATGACCATACTAGCCACAGAAAATTAAGGAATGAGCTGAAAATAAAAGAAAGAATTCATACTAATAGCTGCATATAATTCACAATGAAACTGTGAACTTATCACATTAATCATCTTACCAAAGTGCTTTTTCTTTCCCAATTGAATGTATTAAAGGGAATAAAAAATATCCACAATAATAACATAGCAAAAATTCAGAGGATTGATAGTAATACTGAGCACCCTTTAAAAAATCATTACATACAAAAAAAATCATCAAATTATAGTTTGTTCATAAGCTTCTCTGTGTTCTTTGTTCAATACACTCAATTCTGTTAAATTGAAGCTAAACATGACAACTTAATTCATGATGTGCTATTTATTTTGTACTGTATTATACTGTGTATGTTGTTTCTTTTATTTGTAGATTTTCAGTAAGTGAAAGTGGGGGAGGGAAAAAAAGAGATCAGAACTGACAGCAAAACTGAATCAGTGCATCCCATGCCAATGAAGTAATGAAAACCCGCACTGTTCCTGCAGCGGCAATAATGAATATAAATAGACAAAGGACGTTGAATAGCTACTGGGAGGAAAAGAATGAAGCATCCATTTCAAGAAAGAACCTTTTTCTGCCATCACAGATAGCTTTGTGGACTGGCTAAATTAGGATGCCATATAACAATTTCATGCTTTAAGAGAAGTCTTTGACAGACAGCTCTCACATATTTTATTTAGGGGATCTGATTTAATAATAGGAGTTCTGCTTGTTATAATAGTTGTACATGCCCAAGTCTCTCTCTCTCTCCTCCTTCCCTCCCTCCCTTCTTTTTCCCCTATCTCTCCCTCTCTCACAAAAGAAGAGCGTTTTGAATACAGATCTGGGTGATTTATAGGATTATAATCATTTTACCTGGGAGGCAGTACCTCACTGGATTCTGGATGTCTAAAATAATATCAATATATTCATTTATTATTTACTCACAGATGCCACACAAATATGTAATAACCCATCACTTAAATGTCAGAAGTAGTAGTATAGTTGTAATTATATGAGATGATTTATTTGACTAGACAAGTTTTTAATTGAAAAATAAGGACAGAATAATATGAAAACCATTTCAGTGGTAGGCGTATGTACTTATAATGCTTAACTTTTAAATTTATAAAATTGTCTATAAATCGACAATGTATTAAGAGTACGGCAGACTGTCACTAAGAGTTATTTTGGGATCTGCAAAATTTCTCATAGCCACATGATCAAAACTCAATAGATAAAATATTCTGTTCTCTTTCTTGGAACATGCTAAAGATAATTCTTGAAATTACACAGAATAAAATAAACTTATTGTATTTAAGTAAGATTTTGGATTTGCTTACACAGTATGATAGTATAAATGGGTAATTTACAGAGTAAGCCATAAAAATGCTTAAGTTTTAGCTCTCCCATGTCACAAAAGTAAAAAGTTAATTTACTAATGTAGAAGAGGAGGAAACAATATGTAATATGGTCCCCTAGATGAGGATTTATTCTGGTTAAGTAAAGGTTTTAAGATGTAATACATAAGCATCAATAATATAATTATTCTGTGGTGGTCTCTCAAAAGGAAGTCAAATGGAGGATTCCTTCAACTTGTCACTTGACTTTGCTAATGTACATCTGATTCATTCTGAAGAAGGAATTTATGTACATATATACATAGGCAGTTACCAAATATTCTATATAAAAAAAGAATTTATAGAGTTTACTTATTTCCTAAATACTAGACAGCAAGAAACATGCTAATGAAATACTGCACAAAAAAAGCAGTCATAATTTGAATAGATTTTGATCTAGGACAATTAAAAAATGTCCAATAGACAAATTCTAAGTACAGACAAAAGAAGGTCAATTCTAATATTAAATAACATTTTTGCTTCCAATGCTAGACCTGCTTGCTTAAAAAATAACAATAAGGATAAAAAGCGAGAATAAAGGAAAACCTGAAAAAATGAATCAGCTTTTATCTAAATAGGATCTGAACGATTATCCTGAAATTCATGTAGTGTAAAGAATAGCAGTCCTAGACAGTAAATCTGACTATTATCCCAAATAGCATAATTATCTCCTCTCTACTAAATACTCTGTGCTCTTTTCAAAAAGATGGGCAGAGGGACTAATTCTCTGTAGTTATGCAAATCCTGCCTAGAAAGAACACTATCAGTAATAACCACTGGTCAGTTTATTTCAAGATAATATACCAGGTGCTTTCATTGTCAAAATACCTGCATTATAATTCCATTCCAGTTGCTGTTTTTAATTATGAGGTTCTTCTCAACAGGAAACAATCCCACAGAGAACTGAAACAATTTATTTTAAATACTGTAAACAACAGAGAGGCTTTGCTTCATGGATTTGAGATTCCTCTTCATCCTGAGAGCTCACAGCATGTTACGCCAACTGAACATACAGTATTGATACAGACAGATTCTCATTTCAAAACGTTTTGCCTCGTGAAAGGTCTTAGATAAAGATTCAAAAGGCTTTGATTCTTTGTAGTAATTCCTAAATATTATATTTTCTTTGCTTTCCTAGTAATAACGTTTATGGAAATACAAATCATTGTACAAATCAAACACCCCGGTTCTACGTAAAATCCAAGGAAAACACTTAAATAAGACACAGCTCTGGACACAAGTCTTCAAAAATACAAATAACTAACTTAAATAACAAAATGTCTATAGGGTTCTTGTACCACATACTAGCAACTAAACCTTATCTGCTTAAAGAAAGACACAAAATCACCAAAACCTAATCAGTTTAGGCAACTGAGGGAAGGTTTCCATTGCTCCTTGCAGGTTAGTAAATAAAAGGGCAGCCAAATAGAATTTAAGGAAACTTCAAGAAAAATAAATATCTTAGTTAACTAACATCTGTCCCCACACTGAACTTCTAGAATTTACAATAACATTTATAGAGTACTTATTATATACTAGCCATGATTTTCAATGCTTATTTATTAACCCATTTAATTTTTTTTATCCTCACTTTTTTAATCCTAATTTTGATGAGTCACAAAAAGGTTAAGTAGCTTGTCTAAATCACTGTGCTAGTAAATGCCCTAGCCTGAAGTTGAACTCGGTCTATCTCCTGAGTACATGGCATACTAAGAGTAAAGTTGAAGCCAATACTTAGAACCTAAAAGAAAAAGATATAAATACAATAATCTTTTGTGGGAATGATTTGACACGGGAGACATTGAGTTAATTACTATAAGGCCCATTAAGGTTGGGACGTGCCTTATCTTCCACTACTTTCTCTTAGGGTGTGCACAACACAGAATTGCTTATTGTTGTCAGAATATATGATGTATGAAACTCCTGTGTCTCTGAGTGGAGTTTCCGTTATTCTCATTTGTTTATCATGGATGGAAACTATGTCTACACATGAAAATTTGGAATAAATATCCATATTATTTAAGATAGTAAATTACGAAAAATATTAAACTGCTGCTTAAATATTATTCAATACTGCAAATTATGAAATATGCTTTAGGCCACATATAAGGTACATTGAGAAATTGGTTAGTAACTTGTAAGAATAAGTCAATTTTCTAGAATAAGTATGAACCATATATTTTAGAACTGAACCTTTATGAAATCACAAATATACTGACCTCAACCAGAGTAGACCACATGGAGATTGTATGATATCTGTAATGTGAATATTGATATGAAATTCTGTTGATAAATACAGACTTAAATTTAACAATAGTTTTAAACATATCATGGCAAAATTTACTACATGAATGTTAACTTGACCCTTAGATGATGTAGATTGCTTTTGGTGTTTTAAGTTTTAAGGTTTGTTCTCTGATATCCAAAGCCATGAACTGCTTGGTCAAAACAACAAATTTCGGGGCTTCCCTGGTGGCGCAGGGAAGAATCTGCCTGGTTGAGAATCTGCCTGCTCAATGCAGGGGACGCGGGTTTGGGACGCGGGTTCGTGCCCCGGTCCAGGAGGATCCCACATGCCATGGAGCAGCTGGGCCCGTGAGCCATGGCCGCTGGGCCTGAGCGTCCGGAGCCTGTGCTCCACAGCGGGAGAGGCCACAACAGTGAGAGGCCCAGGTATCGCAAGGAAAGAAAAAAAGAAATTTCCTTCAGCAATATCTTTTGTGGTATACACAAGGTGACCAAATCGCTTTCAATCTTTCAGCTTAATCAGCAAACTCATTTTATATCTAATGGAATGTCACATCTTTTATTTTCCATAATTGAACAAATAAAACTTTTGAAGATGCTTTTCAGGAAAAGATGCCAAAGCATAAGCGTTGCCAGCAATTCATTGACACAATCCAAACTTGTAAGAATGTATCAGACATTTGATTAGTCTTTCTTCTCTTTCCACTAAATGGCTTAGTCGAATAAACACATTCTATAGTCTACATTTCCTGTTAAATTTTCCAGGCATGGTAAACTTGCCAGTGGAGAGCCACTAACTGAACTTAAACTTGGTCTCGTAAGTATATAGCACCAATTTTCTTGGCAGGCAAATAGTAAATAATCAAAAGCAAATGACTGACCAGTTAGAATGGGCATCATCAGAAAATCTACAAACAACAAATGCTGGAGAGGGTGTGGAGAAAAGGGAACCCTCCTGCACTGTTGGTGGGAATGTAAATTGATACAGCCACTATGGAGAACAGTATGGAGGTTCCTTAAAAAACTAAAAATAGAATTACCATACAATCCAGCAATCCCACTACTGGGCATATACCCAGAGAAAACCATAATTCGAAAAGACACATGCACCCCAATGTTCATTGCAGCACTATTTACAATAGCCAGGTTGTGGAAGCAACCGAAATGCCCATTGACAGAAGAATGGATAAAGAAGATGTGGTACATATATACAATGGAATATTACTTAGCCATAAAAAGGAATGAAATTGTGTCATTTGTAGAGATGTGGATGTATCTAGAGACTGTCATACCGAGTGAAGTAAGTCAGAAAGAGAAAAACAAATATCGTATATTAACACATATATGTGGAACCTAGAAAAATGGTACAGATGAACTGGTTTGTAGGGCAGAAATTGAGACACAGAAGTAGAGAAAAAACGTATGGACACCAAGGGGGAAAGCAGTAGGGGGTGGGGGTGGGGGTGTGATGAATTGGGAGATTGGGATTGACATGTATACACTGATGTGTATAAAATGGATGACTAATAAGAACCTGCTGTATAAAAATTAAATTAAATTAAATTTAAAAAACAAAGAGCAAATGATTGGTTTCATGGTGTTTATTTGCATGGGGAGGCAGTATATTGTGGATGGTAAGAGTGTTGTCATTTTGGAGCTAGTGTCTGTGTTGGAATCACAGCTCCAGTGACCTTGGGAAACTTTTAATACTCTTTGCCTGAGTTTCCTCAGCTGTAAACTGGGCTAAAAGTAGTACCTAGCTCCCACAGTTGCTGTGAATACTGAATGAAATAAGTAATACGTAAAACAAACCTAGAACAGACTTAGGCAGCCCGGCATGTTTTGAGTATTCAGTTAAGTGCTCTGATGGTGATTGTTCTATCTATACTTTCTGATTAACAACACTGAGCCTTCAGTTGGACCACATACTTCCTTTGGCACCAGTCAGTTTACACTGAAGCTAAAAATTTTAGATGGCTCTCAATGAGTCTAAGGTAAGATTGTAATGGAATCTGCCTAATTTATAGAAAAATGAAAAAAAAATTATGAATCTATCACTTAGATTATCAATATTAGGTGTACCAACAGCAAACCAAGGCAAAGTGCTCGTATTAGGTATTTAGTAACACATATTTGGGAAAGTAGACCATGTCTTTCACGGTTTCAACAAGACTATCAATTTCATTAGGACTGCAAGAAATAAGCCCTTGAAATTGTTATACTTGTGACAAGCACACCACAGTGAACATATATTTGTCCTGTCCTCTGTATATTAAAATTTAAATACATAGATTTAAACCTAGAGATAGGAGTCAGCCTGTATTCATTATGACATTTTTACCTCTGAATAAATAAATCTCCATCATGTAACAATTTAACAAAAATTTGATCTATTCTATATCTTTGATCAGTTTGTTTCATGGCTCAACTTTTGTTTTTTGTTTGTTTGTTTGCACTGTTTTGCTTTATATGGGAAAAGACTGAGGATGACAACCTTACAGTAGCAAAAATTGTTAAAGATATTTGAAAAGCAGAGTCATCGATGATTCTTTAGCACGGTCTTCATAGTAAATTCCTAAAATGGTTATAATTCTCTCTCCTTTCCCATATTATTTCCTGCCTATTTTGCCATTTGACTTTGCAGCTTCTCCCATCATGTGGAAGAGTGTACTTCCTCCTACTAAATTAGGCATGGCCTTGGGACTTGCTTTGGACAATGGAATGAGGTAGAAGCAACATTCCAACACTTCCAACTTTTGGGTGTTCCTGCTTTTGCTTTATTTCTGCCAAACCATGAGAATAAGCCTGAGCTAGCCTGTTGGGGTAGGGTTGCCCTGTTGTCCCAGCAGAAGACAAATGAGAGAGTCCAGCAGAGGTCAGCAAAGCAACCTCCAGACAACCCACAGTGGACCAGAGGGGCAGAGAAAGCCCCGCCAGGGAAAGCTCACCATGGTCCCGATGAAAATAACCACCCAACCACTAATAAATGCATAGTGTCTTAAGTCACTGAGTCTTGGAATCTTCTCTGCACAGTTTATTCTTTCTCATTATATGACTAATGCATGTGACGCTCATTGGGAGAAAAGTGAATGAATCAATCAATATTTGCTAATACATTCTTTCTACAATTTATTTCAAAGTTACTTTGTGCCAGGAATGTTCCAAATATTTTACATAAATTCTCAGTTCATTTCCTCACCAATAAAAATAGCAACTGTGAGCCTTACTTTCCGGCTGTGAGGTAGGTGCCTATGGAATCACAAAAATAGGGTTTGTCTCTTGTGGAAGTCTCACTGAGAATGGGTTTCCAGGTTTCCACGTGGCACAAATACTGAATCTTTGAATTAGTGGTTAACTTAGTTAAAAGGAAAATTCAATTACTTAGAATCCTTTTCCCCTCTCTTTCTCATATAATTAGAGAGTGTATTTTTTGCTAGATGCCTTATGTTACAGTCTACAGTAATCGTAGCTCTATTTTTAGAATGTTGGTATATAGCGCTTGTTCTACATTTTTCTCATTAGTAACTTTTTACAAAGTCTCTACTATACTAAATTTCATATTTAAAAAAGAAAAGTTCATTTTTTAATACTGTGGGGCATAGGAATAGAGTGAACATTTACCAATTTCATATCATAAACATGGCCATGGTCTATTTTAGCCTTGGAGATTAGGGTAATTTTAAGGTAAGCTTTTCTTCTGACTGGCATCAGTGATATACATTTCTTACTCTCTAGGGGTTTTTTTGTTTCTTTTGTAAATATAACAAGCTAAATCAAAGCAGTACCATATTTTGTATATTAGGGCTTAACTTTAAGTTGGTTCATTTTGTTGGTATAAAATTTTTTTGGTTATTCTGTAAGTAAATTTAATAAAACCGACAAGTAAAAAAAATCTTTGCTAATCATGTTCTTCCATGCAAAGGCATTTTACATATGTTTAATTATCAATGTATATAAAATTCCAATGAGAAAAGTCATTTAGTACCCATTTTAAGGACTATAAATTCCTTATTCAAGTTAACATAGGAAAAAAATTAGAAGTCTTTAGTTTCACTGATTTCAAAGATTATTATTTCCCTACTAGATTATAAACTGCTTTTATTTCTCCCAACTAAGAACTGTAAACTTTTTTAGAAATATATTGACACGGAATCTATTACCCCAAAGCCCAAAGTAAAACTGAAGCAAAAAAAAAGATTAGAAACTCTCGTCCCGGATGTCTAGCTCAGTGGTACCTGACTCAGAGGAATATTATACTGACATCTCTTATCATTTTGACTGATGTCCTGTTTCTGTCTCAGAAGAAAAGAACATTTTCCTTCCCCATCATCTGTGCAAGCTAAAGCAGGAAGGAGATTGCTTTTGACTCATTCTAATTATCAAAACTGCTTTCTCACTCTCATTACACATCTCTGGTCTCTCTGCTGAACTACATTGCTTCAGCAATTCTGTATGCCAGTTAATGGACCTTCTATCACGTATATTTGTATCACCCTTCACCACTTCATTGTGATAAAGAAAAAAAATGCAAATGCGAAATGCATTTCTATCGCTATTTAGTCTTCAACTTACATTCCATCACCCATATATTCACATCATTACTTGTATACTTTAGTGCTTAGTTATAATAAAAATTGTCTGGGTAATTATATCATATATATATATATATATATCATGATATATATATACACGCTTTGAGAATGCATCAACATTGTAGATAAGGTTAAATTTTACAACAAGGAGTATTATAGAAAAACAGTTTGAAAACTTAAAAAAAAAGAAAATGTAGGGCTTCCCTGGTGGCGCAGTGGTTGAGAGTACGCCTGCCGATTCAGGGGACATGGGTTCGTGTCCCGGTCTGGGAGGATCCCACATGCCGCGGAGCGGCTGGGCCCGTGAGCCATGGCCGCTGAGCCTGCATGTCTGGAGCCTGTGCTCCGCAACGGGAGAGGCCACAACAGTGAGAGGCCCACGTAACGCAAAAAAAAAAAAAAAAAAGAAAAAGAAAAAAGAAAGAAAATGTAGAAAATAAGTATATGAAATTAGCTTCTTATACTATGAGTAGTTATCTTAAGAAAATAATTATCCAAAAGTTAGTGCAGATTACAAGTATCAGTTGGATTAAGAAGAAATTAAAAGGTTAATGGTTAGAAAACCATACTGGATTACTAAAAGAGGCTGGAATGGTCATCCTTAATTAAACTTCTTAATCTATTGAATAATATTAAGGATGAAACCTGCACTCTTTCATAAATCACACTGCATGCCACTTCAAGAAAGAAAATGTTATTCTAAATGAATCATATTTCTGATCCAGTAGGACAAGTCTACGTAAGATGCCTTTAAAATGTGTGTGGCCATTTCTCCCACTAATATTTTTCTGTTGCAAATAATTTTATGATAACTGATGTGAAATAAATAGTCAAATGCTGGCTGTCTGGGGCCAGGAAGTATGGTTAATAATGTTAAATGGGAAGTATCATGGCATTTATGTTTCAGCCCAAAGGCAGATCCACTTTTAGCACAGAACACAATCAGGAAGTGGCTTGTCCATCTAAAGGAGCAGAGTATAAAACCTCCTTTTAATCACCAGAGGACACAGGGAAGCCTCACTTCCTCAGACACGGAGAAAGCCATGCACATAGCAAGAGAAGCTCTATTCTATGCGTGACATGTATCTGGTGGCCAGCGCACTGCAGAGACCAAAAGAAGGAAAGCCAATCCTTCATAGAAGCACATAAAAAGATTCTGTATATTCAGAGGTTTTTTTCACAAACGCCAGTATGAAGTTTGAACATTTCTGCAAATAACATTAAGGATTCAACTCAAGGAAGCCACTTCCCAGCACAGACACAAGGTCAGGGAAGGTGGAAAAAGAAAAGAAATGGGAGAACCTCAGGAAGAAAAGGAATCAAAACTGAACTGGAACATAGATGACTGCCTTACACATACCCTGCTAAGTTTTTGTTTTAACGAGTATCTGTCTTAAAGAACATAAAATTAACATAATATTCCTGCCACATATCATTTAAACTTTTAAACATATGCATCCCATGCTTATGCTTAAATCCATAGAATAAGCTCTATAATTCTCTATTAATACTCATGATAGCCGCAAGTTTAATGAGCACACACACAAACACACACACACACCCTTACAGGCAGTGTTATCAAAAAAATTCTAGACTAGTGAATTCTACTTCTTCACTGTAGTAAAGCTGCTGTTCCCTGGAGTGACCAAAGTAAGTTTCTAGAACAGGCATTAACAGAGAATATAGTCCCAGTAGGAATATTCCAGTCAGGGAGTTTCTCACTCTGTACTCAACTGCTCTCACACATATTTGAGTGGTTTCTAGAATGTTCTCTTGATGTTTCTCTGACTTATATCCAGGCAGAACTTAACACAGAGAACCTTGATTTTGTGAATCATCTACATACATTATTTTAAAAATAATACTATTCTTATAGTCATTCATATGAACCAGATTTAAGATAAAATTTCATTGTTGCAAAGCTCATAAAGTAATTATTATCAAATTGGGTTAATAGCTTTATATTTAAAACATCCTCTATTTATCCTTTAATAATTATGACAATTATTCATAGCAAATAGTTTAGTTCAAAGCTAGGCTTTAGACTGGAATTTTTCCACAAGCAACTTCATTCCCCATCCTGCATTACACATGAAGGCAGGTACCATCCTTTGGGTCAAAATGAACCTCTTTTCTACTTCATTGCAAATGAAATGCTATCTTTGAAATATCATATACAAATTGTCATTTACTTCTTAAGGTACACTAGTGCCTTCATATTAAATAGTGAGTCCCACCCTCTCACCAACTATCCCAGCCAAATTTTACCAACCTAGCTTTGCACACAACTCTGACTTCCCTTTAGGTTGGCGTACCCCTTGTTTGAGCTGGCACTAATCGATCAATACGCTCATACTTCAGCTGTTCAAGCAGCAGCTAACCAGGCAGCCACAACAAACACAATTCTGGCAGCTCCTAATATGTGTCTCTGCTCATAATTCAGATGCTGTTTGCAAAGAGTTTATATGTAGAGCATGCCGCTCTCACAAAGCTCAGTGCTAGGATTTTAAACAGAAAGCTTATTAGGCAAACAGTCCTGCAAATTAAATCATTACAAGTAGTTGCCCAAAATAGTTTGGGAAGACAGAGTGCATGGTCATGTATTTTTACACACAAAAACTAACATTTTCTTGGACAAGGCCACTGTTATAGCAAATGATAAAATTCTGGCAAGAAGCAATTAATATTGATTCAATTAAGTATCATATCATTTACCTATAAGAACAAACTAATTTCTTCCCAATTAAAATCACAGAGGTCAAAGACAGAAGGGATGTGTATGAGACAAGTAGATTTTTTTCTACCAGCTATAAATGTTTTTGGGTGGGAAATATGACTTAGTACAATTAGAGAAGAATGCATTTACTCAAAACCTCACACATAATTCATTTCGTAGAAGCTGAGCAGATTGGACATCACATTCTGAGTGCTTTGATGGTAGAAAAATAAACAGAATTTGGTGTTTGCACTGCAAGAGCTTACAGTATACAAGATAATACAAATATTGAAAAACTGTAAATGCACAAAGTCTTGTGCTATACAAGCCCATATCTGGGGGGAGGAATTCTGCCTGAGGCATTGACATGTAATCTGGATTTTGAAATGATTGGCTTTTGCTTACCTAGGAATGGTGTAGGGGTGAGGAGAGCACTCCAGTGACGGGAACAGCATGACTCAATGCATGGAGGCATGACAGGGTATTATGCATTTGGGGGTTCCTAAACTGATCCAGAATGGATAGTCCAGATTATGTGAGGAGATAAGGTTAGAAAAGAAGGTAGTTAAGGTTCTTTAGTGCTATGCCAATCTTATCTCAAATCCTTTGGTCAAAACGGTAAATCACTAATGTTTATAAGTAAGTATGTGGTATGATGAGATATATTTTGAGAGGAGCATTCTGACTTCAGAGAGAGTGGACTGAAACAGATAGGAAAAAACTCTAGTAACCCAGTTAAACTAGCATGGGCAGCAAAGCTGGAGAGGATCAGGGAGACTGGAGAAACATTTTAAAGATAGTAATTTGAAGCATAAGGAGTAAAGTAGAATAAAACAATTATACTCCAATAAAGATGTTAAAGGGAAAAAAAAGTCAAAGAAGACTAAATCAAACATTTTTTAAAAAAAAGTGAATGAGTAGTTACAGAGTGAAGTAAGTCAGAAAGAGAAGAACAAGTATCGTAGGTTAACGCATATATGTGGAATCTGAAAAAAATTGGTATAGACGATCTTATTTACAAAGCAGAAGTAGAGACACAGATGCAGAGAACAAACATATGGATACCAAGGGGAAAAGGAGGGGGTTGGGATGAATTGGGAGATTGGGATCGACATATAAACACTATTGATACTATGTATAAAATAGATAACAAATGAGAACCTACTGTATAGCACAGGGAACTCTACTCGATGCTCTGTGGTCACCTAAATGAGAAGGAAATCCAAAAAAGAGGGGATATATGTACACATAGAGCTGATTCACTTTGCTGTACAGTATAAACAAACTAACACAATATTGTAAAGCAACTATACTCCAATTTAAAAAAAAAGTGAATGAGTAATAAAATGTCACTGGTACTTGTCTGATATGGAGTAGAAAGGACTCTACAAAGTTATCTCCAAATTAAATAAATAAATAAAATATTCTTCAACATCATCTAAACTTCCTAATTATGGAAAAATTGCAAGGAAATATAAGAAAATAGGTGCATAAAATAATTTGATATCTCCCAAGCAATATAATTATCAAATGACAAAAGACTCTGGTCTGGCAATTAGCCATATGCTTTGTAAGGAGAACTTTATTATAGCTAATACTAAATATTCAAACATGAAGACAGTATTATGCACATTATTTATTTTTTTCTGTCTGCCACATGAGAATACTAATGTAAACATCAACTTAAAAAAACTTATTCCCAAACATTAACCACCTTTCAGTGATATACATTATACTAACTAAATCATATTTCATTATATAGTTCTATGAAATATATCATGGAAAAAAAATGTATGTATTACTGAATGTGAATGATCTGGATCTTATGATGACTCTAAATTATATCTCCAAAAAGTATAGTTATTATCACTTCTAACATATAAAATCCATAAAAGGTACGGGAAATGAAAATCTTGTGTTCAAGTTATATATCAGATACACATACACGGATCCCCCTGCATGATCCTTGACTGTCATCCTAGAATACCTTTCATAAATCTTTTCCACTTTTCTTTTGTTTTTAAATGCTTTTTTCATTGTTCCACTTTCAGAAGAAATCTTCAACATTATGAACACTGATGCTCCCAGGAATGCTTCCTCTTTCTGTTAATCTCAATAGCCCCAGAGAGGCTAGCAAAATGAAGCATTTCATTTCTACATTTTTCACTTGACTTGTAGACTGATATCAGGTGACATTATTACTTTGGGTTGTGGATTTTGTTTGGGGAAGAGGAGAGTAAAACAAAGAATAAAATTATTATCTCAAAAGGGGCTACATTTTTGGGCTGCCTTACCTACCAGTTTTCATTTAAAGTAACAACTCTAAGAATGATGCCTACTGCTGGAATTCTCAATATCTTATTTCATTTTAAATAATTCTCTGTTACTGGCAGATATGAAAACATTAATAGGGCTTGAAAAATGCTCCACAGAGATAATATTTAAGTCATTAGGGTCAGAGCCATGTGAAGTTTTTCATGCATAAAGAGATGAGTTTGTTATTGCAAAGTATTCCTACCATGTCCTTTCATTTGTAATATAGAATTATGCTTGGTTCATCCATATTTTACTGTGAGACTGTACAGATGCAACACACACACACAGGGACCATGTCATAGATCTTTGAATTGTTCAATATGGTTTGCGGTGCCTTGCATTTATAAAAAGTATGCTCAATGCATTTATGTAATATGCTCAGTTTTTTAACATTTCAGTTGAAGGGGAGATTTAAAGGTCAGTGCTTACTCTGCCAAGATAAGACTTTTTCATACTTAGAAATAACACCCCACTATGCAGGACTTTCAACACACATTGTTAGGAATCTAAAGGACAACAAAGAGTAGTAGGTTTTCCAGGACATCTGAATATATATAAAGTTTAAGGCACTTGCACTTTGACAGACTTGACAATTGTTAATTGCTTTTTCCCAAGGTATACTTACTAAAAAGAGACAAAAAAACCCGTATCTGGTTATGTCACACACACATATGCACACAATCTCCTCCAAATCTTCTCACTAAAATGCATGAATACCTGAATTATACTTAAAGGTGTAATTTCAAGCAATGCCTAGAAAAATTTCTCTAAAAAAATCTTTTATTTTAAATAAAAATTCCACTTTAGATATAGCAGTTCAAAACCCAGTACATAATTAAATACATATGATGGATTTTACTGAGTGCTTAATGCATGTAAAATTTCCTTTGACAATTCAAATTTAAACTCACTTTAGTTCTTATAAATCTTGCAAGAGTATAATTGACTTAATATTTTTTTTCCAAAACAGCTAATACATTACTTTCATTTCTATCTCGATTTTCATATAAATGAGAAAAAAAATGTTACCTGGTAATAATCAACAGAGAAGCAGCTTGGGAAAACCAAATGCATTTTCTTTTCTCCTGTGCAGTCTTTTGTATAAGTCTTTGGTGATTTTGAATATGATTCATTACAACCAACAGAGTAAATAGGGTAAAATTAATTTTAGAGTTGCAAATGTTCTGATAGGAATCAGTAGAGAGAGTGCTCCAGGCAGAAATTAACAATTTTTCTCTGGAGATTATGAAACCAATTTTCCACATGCCAAAGATATTAGTAAATGCATGTGCAGAACTATCTAGATGAAAGAGCATTTTTCTATAACTTTAAGGACAAACAATTTATATCAGGCCATGGTTTTATTTTCCTGACTTATCCAATGATAACTTGTCCAGAAAATTGGACTGGTGTTGAAAGAGCACTGAAGAGAGAGCCAGAAGTTCTGGAATCCAGTTCTGTTGCTGCTCCATAAACTTGAACTAGCCCTGGTTAATTTCTCTATAACTCAGTTTTCTCTAAAAAGAGATTATCCCTAAAAAAACCAGGGGCTCGAAAATTCTGCTTCTGGCTTCCAGTGCTAACCACGTGAGAAAGGACAAGTGTCTTGCCTAATAATAACCTGTTTTCTATCAAAATTTCCCCAGTTGTTACACTTCAGAAACCAAGAGTGAACATATCATACACTCAAATGATAAAAATCATATGATAGTACATTTCTTCTGGGATTATCTTAACTCAGTTTTACTGAAGTTATTTGCCTACATAAATACCTACCCTTTTATTTAAATTTTTGCTCGACACTGACTTAAATCTCCTCCCATTATTTTTCTCCAAACCTGTTTCAGCCCCACTGATCTCCTTATAACACTCCTGTATTTCAGCTAAACTGCTCTTCTCTAACTAATCTTATCGAAATCTATTTCTGTTTGAACCCTCAGCTACAATTTCTATCTTCTTCTTGGGGCCTTTCCTGAACTGAAGAAATCAGAGCTATTAATTGATTAAGATTCACGTTATAATTTATATGAATTTGTATGCATTTGTGTATAATGGTTGTGGTGGTTTTGTGGCACATCCAAGGCAGAGTAGCAAGAATAAGAACCATACTCAGCAATGTGTAGCCTTCCTCCCTTCCTTCCTTCCTTCCTTCCCTCCCTCCTAGTCCAGTGTTCACCTTGGCCTTACCATGGCATAGGCACAGTGTTAAACACTGTCAATGTAAAGAAGAATCAATCACATCCCCTTCTTACAAGAAGGGACAGGCCCATGTAGATACAAAATCACAAGACATTACTACAAAAGCTAATGGAGACACGTGTCAAGTAATCTTTTCATATTTTGGTTTGTCGGTCAGTATGGTTTAGAGCATGGGCTGAGAAATGTAAGGGACATACCTACTCTGCTTGCTAGCTGTTTGGTCTTCAAGAAGTTTCTTAGCTTCTCAGGGGCTTAACTTCCCCATATGTGAAATGGGGGAAATAATATTCTCTTCCTCAGCTTTTAGTAAGAATTAAGCAGATAATGTATCACAGTCCCTGACATAATAAGCAATAAGTAAACTGCCCATGATATATTTTTAAAGATATCTGTATGCATACCAAGCATTTGCATATATCTTGAGGCAAAGCCCCTCATCCATTATCAATAGATTGCCATAACATGTGTCTTGCATATAGTAGATAATATTTGTAAATTCACTACCTATGATAAATATATGTCTGCCCAGGTTTCCCTGACATTTTTCTGAGTGTATGATTTGCCTATCCAGGAAGAACAAACAGCTTTAGGCAGATTGCTTCTGCAGACACATGCTGCTTATATAAAGGAAATCCACTTTACTTAGAGAGCAGATTAAACCAAACTCAGACCCACATTATAAGGTAATAGTGACTCCACTTTTGCTCCCTTTTAGGCTGCATAACTAATGCAGCTTCTGTGCCCTGTAGTGGTGCACTCCAGTGCTTCCCAGACTGTGTCAGTGACAAATGAAATAATATTCTCTCCCTTTGTGTTATGGACTGAATTGTATTACCCTCAAATTCCTATGTTGAAGCCCTAACCCCCAATATGACTGTATTTGGAGACGGGGCCTTTAAAGAGGTAATTAAAGTTAGATGAGTCAACAGGGCTGGTGTCCTTATAAGATAAGACAGAGAGAGACCAGGGGTGTGTATGCAAACAGAAAGGGCCATGAAAGGACGCAGTCAGAAGGAGGATATCTGCAAGCCAGAGGAAGAGGAATTGTGGAAAACCAAACTTTTCTACCCCTTGGTCTTAGACTGCCAGCCTCCTGAACTGTGAGAAAAAAATGTCTGTTGTTTAAGCCCTGCAGGTATATTTTTATGGCAGCCCCAGCAAACAAATACACCCTGCATTAAAATACTGGCCAAGTGTTTCAGCTAGTGTCTAGCTAGTCTATTCTATTTTAGAAGCAGAAGGGACTACTAGAAACAAGGATAACTTTTCTGAGAACTAAAGCAAGGGACAGCCGATATTTATATTATGTGTTTACTATCTACCAGTTACCTAACTTTGCAATGGTCATAAAGTTAAGGTGACCAAACTGATGTGAGCCCACATGGTCTGGTATCAGACCCCATGCTATAACCACAACACTGTTCTTCCTACTGTTTCTAGTAATGGTTAGCTTTGAGACTCTGCAACCATTGGTCAGCCTCTTTGAGTCCTTGCAAATTGAGTGGAACAATATTTACATTGCAAACTTATTAAAAAGACTAGAAATAATGTATACAAACTGGTAAGCACCAGGCATCAATATATGATAATTATTATTATTATGTAGTGTTTCCTAAACACTAATTCAAATTGTGCTAGAAATACATTTCACAAAAATAGCTTATGATTAAGCCTGAGTTTTTCCAGTGGTCAGTTGTAAGACCTAGAAACAAAAATACCCTCAGAGATGATAATACAGTTTAAATATGGGAACAGGAAAGCTAACTGGTGTCCCTGGCCTGCCTATGTGGGCAGTGACATCACTTTGTAGGGGGATTGGCAGCTGGGGACATAAATCCAAGATCCTGATTCCATTTTTCTTCTCTCTGGGTGAGGAAACAAGCCTAGGTTTGCCTAAATAGAAGTACATGAAGAATTTGGGATTACAGGGATACTCCCAAATATATTCCATTAGGATAAACCATGGTCTGAAAGACCTTTCCTAGAAAATCATTCATTTAGGTAAGAATCATCTCAAAACATACACATTTCCTTAGTGAGGATAAAATAACAGCAGCCTACACTTTCAACATGTCAGATCTTTGATAACTTTGCCTTAGTTTAAAAGAAATCTCTTTAAGACAAGGGCGGGTACTTAATAGTTAACAACTGATACAAGGATACAATAAACTCAGTAACAAATTTTATGACCCAACATAGAGCAAGGATGATAGCTACCATCCCCTGGATTGCTCTTTTCCTCACATTGACAAATGTCTAAGGTTTGAAACATGTCCCCAGTTATGTTTTACTATGGGAAAAGGTTTCCCTTGTCCATTTATCACTTTATGCCTGAAAGCGTGAGATTTGATTATTCTTACACCATCACCTAAACTTTTGCAGCCATGAAATTATTTGTTTTTAAACTCTAGACAGAGGTTTAACTTAACCTCCTGAGGCTGTAAATCCCACAGGTTGATTATATGATAGAAAAAGAAATTCTAAATTTGCTACCCTTTAATTTAATTGAGAGTGTCTACTTTTACCCAGCGTTTTGGGACAAGGTGAAAAGGAGGTTCTTCTCTAGGTCCTTTTTATATCCTTCAATTACTTCACAATTTTTTTTCCCCTCCAGATCCAGTGACCCAACTTTCTATTTTCATGCAAGCTTGATTGTATCCTTTTCTGTATTGGAAAGGTGACTCAAATCTTGGAAAAAAATATAAAATAGATTTTCTTGAATATTTAAGCAAAATACATTCTAAAAACTAGAAATAATTCTATCTGCCAAACTTCTCACAGCAGGGGAACAATTTTATATGATGCAAGTAACTGAGAATACTTTGGGGCCTAGAGGATATCTTTGTACACACACAGTTTACCTATGTTTTAGACTATGGTATGTATTATTAGTGAAGTTATGGTTTGTAATATTTCAGCACTTATTAAGGGCCTGAAATATTAGGCAGGTTATTTCCATACAACGATTTTCTATTTACCCTAGATCACTAGCACCAAGGAAAATGAACATCTGATGATGGGAGTACCATGGCAAGACTACCTCAGGCTTAATTAGGTAAGAATTTATAATATCCTGCTTAACGTTAACAAAGCAACAATGTATTGATACAAGATCTACATGTTATAGAATGAAACAATCATTCTATAATAATTATCAGAAGAAACAGAGATAGGTTACTAATTAACAGAAAATTTCCTAAATTAATAGTGTACAGGGGTTCATTTTTTTTTTTTCTATTTTAAAATAATATTTTTTCCCATGCAGAAAACCTCAGTTGATTCCTTCACTTCCAAGCCTCAGTCGACCAGTACTTGGTTCTCTGTCAGGACCAGGAGGTGTTTTTTTTTATTAAAAAAGAAATGCTTATACTGAAATCATTTTTTTGAAAAATAAGAATGAATAATTTCTCACGATGCTCTACTGCAAAACAGAGACCCAGACAAAAGACACCAACAGAAGTTATTTTGGAAGACAGAACAAGTACAGATGTCCGATAAGAAACTAGGTTTCCTTGAAGGGCCTACAGAGAACCGTTCTGGGGTCAGTTAGTCGATTCTCAATAGGAATAGAAAAGTTATAAAATCCCCTGTAGGTGCCCCCGATGAATGACTCCCATTGCCATTGGTTCCCTATCGTTAATCATCCTCAGATTCAATACTCCAGGGTAAAGGTGAGGGTGGTAGAAAGGGACTCACTACACCAAAGAAATGCAACTTAAGCTAGGTACAAAATCTACCAGGGGACCAATCTGCACAACCACAATTAATAGCCTAAAATAAAAGGAAAGAAAATGGCACCAGCAATATTTAAACCTAAGGTTTCAACCATAAAAATACCCTGCCTAGTAGACCTATAATTCAGTTCTCTATCTTTGGCTTTTATACAGGTCAATGTCTTTTTTGTTTCTGAAAATATACACCCAACTACTGTATTTGATTTCTTACCTATAGCTACACCTTTACTAAAAAGATTAGCTTGGCTATCAATATTTAAGCCCAAGGATCCTGTCTTTTCAAATAACAAAATAATTATATGGCAAATTGACATTTGATAGAACTCTAAAGAACTGTCCCTAAGGCATAATGTTTTTGGTTATATTTATCATAAAACTTAACTTGAATGTTTTAAGGATTTAAAGGAAAGTGTGTATTGACTGCAGGCAATGTTTTGGAGAAGCAGCCCTCAGCTGAACCATACATATTTTTTGTTGTTGTTTATGTGTTTCCTAACAGTGGTGTTTGGACCAAGGGCAGGATTTTCTCTAATGCTTTCCCCAGTTCCATTTGCCTCTAACAGATTCTATGAAATTGCTCCCAGTCCCACTGTTGGATGTGCCTTGCTGATTTGCTTCTGTTTATCAGAAATGTTTTCTCTTATCTCAGTATGACCTATCTGTGATTCTGTAGTATAAACTAAAACATTTCTTACCAAGAAAATACACGTTTCTCCTCATAATCCATTGTGAAGATTTTTGAGTCTTTAAGACATGTTTTGTCCATTCTGTAGTCTTTCATTGATTTGTTTTAACATGTACTTATAAAGTATCTGGTGAAGTGATGGTCATACAGCTATCTCTCTTTTTAATGCAAAATCTAAATGGATTGATTCAGTTTTGTATCGGGAGGCCTGGAATGTTTCTGTTCTAGAGATTGTCGCAGATATCTGCACAGATTCAAATATTTGGTTCTGCAGATTGAATTAGTTTTGATGACTTTACTGTAAGATTTTCTAGACAGTGGAACTATCACCTCATTTTCTCTTTAGCAATTGTAATTTGCAAATGGTTTTCACATACATTATTTCACTCAATTCTTCTTAGGACTCTAAAGAGGCAGGTATTATAATCACTATTTGGAGGATGTGGAAATTGTACAGATGGAAGTTACAGAATGTCCCCAAAAACAGTGACAGTGAATTCACATCTTCTAACAAAATGCCCACCATAAACTGGAAAGGATGAATAGAAGTAGGAAGATCATTTAAGATTCCAGCTATTAGGTGATGATAGACTCAGAAGACACATATAAAGATTTATAAACAGCTTCTATATTATCTTGTGATATTTTGTTTATAATAGGATTTCCCATATATTATCTCCTTTAATCTTCACAATAACCATAGAGGAAAGAAGGGACTCACACTGTTGCCTTTCAAAGTCTCAGAAGTGTAACTTCTCCAAGATCACAATTATAGGATGAACTTGGTTATAGGAGGAACCAAAGATGAATCACAATGCAGTGGATGTATCTGCAGTGCTGCTTTTAAGAAAAACTTATGTTTGCATTTTAAGTTTAACAATTCATCTTCCAACTAATAGAAATTTCACTATAACTTGCAATTTCATTTCTATAACCTCCAAAGGAAGCTGTAGAAGACAAATATGCTTCTTGCTCAGGAAAATCCAGCCATATACAATATCCCACTACCTCAAGAGATGGTCTCAGAGATATATGGCTTTAAGGAGCAGAAAGAAGTAGAAGAAGCCTATAAGTCCTTTGCTCCCTACCAAATTTCACAGAGCATCTTTTTAAATGAGTGATACCAAAAGTAGAACTTACCCTTTCACTATTACTCAGAGCAAAAGAGAAGGGAGCAGTGCTGACATTGACACCCCCTTAAATTTTAATTAAATGAAAGTGGTAAAAGTGACTTCTCCTGCTATTTTTTAGTTGTCACAAAGCTCTACTCTAAGAGGTTAAAAATAATTCCTTATTGTTTATGACAAAAGAACATCCCATCCTGTTTGAAAATCAGGTAATATCTGTTAAAAATAAGAATACGGCATCCAAGTACCTGCCACTGGACAACAAATGCCCTAGTCCACATTATTCTTTGGAAGACAGAAGCAGAATCAAACACTTACAAGAAAGGTGGGACAGCTTAGTTTAAGCTTTGAAATGGTAATGGATACACACACACACACACACACACACACACACTTACACAAAAGAGAAAGGACAGAATACTTTTTTCACCTATAAAGACAAAATTAGGTAGTGGAGCTGGAATTGTCTCTAATGAAAGTGGAAGTCGCTTCCACACATTTTCATTTCCTTTCAGTCATAGAAATAGAAAAAATGAGCATTAGGTGAGAGTCTGTTTGGAACATTATCAGTGCAGGTAGCTGGACAACTTGAGAGGTATTATTAAAAGGTCAGTGGAATTGGAATTAAGGAGTCTTCTTACTCTGGATCTCTAGTTGACTCCATTTATAAAGTGAACTTTGAATAATCAGAGACTCTTAAATTGTGTCTATGGGTTGCCTGGATTAACTGGAATTCCTGGAAATGTACACAGAATTGTGTGCAAAACTGTGATTCTGGGCAAGTGTGTAATTTTTCAGTGAGGGGGTCTTGAACCCTCATCGTATTCACAAAGCATTTCAAAACTCTAGTTAGTTAAGAACCATTGGACTAGTTGATGTGTAAAGGCCCTTTCAATAGTAAGGTTCTGGGCTTCCCTGGTGGCGCAGTGGTTGAGAGTCTGCCACCCGATGCACGGGACGTGGGTTCGTGCCCCGGTCTGGGAGGATCCCATGTGCCGCGGAGCGGCTGGGCCCGTGAGCCATGGCCGCTGAGCCTGCGCGTCTGGAGCTTGTTCTCCGCAAAGGGAGAGGCCACAACAGTGAGAGGCCCGCGTACAGCAAAAAAAAAAAAAAAAAAAAAAAAAAATAGTAAGGTTCTATGATTTTAATAGAACAAATAGCTCCAGAGAAATGTAACCAAATCTCTCTGGAGAATAGAAATGTTACCACTGCTGACAGATTAGAACCTGGTACAAAACATAACTTGTGTTTGTAGCTTTTTCTAATTCGTTATTTTCTTTCTTCAATGTCTATCCCTACTAAATTCTTTGAATTTCATTTATTATATAATCCTTATATCTAACAAAGATAAAGATTTGACATTTGCCTTTTTATATTTATTTGGAAAAGGATAATCTCATTTCTTAGAGATATAGAAATATGTATATTTTAGAGTATGTATCTATGGAAAATATTTGTACATTACTTTTCTTATTTAAAGAGAAGCCTTATTCCACATCAACATTGTACCAAACACTTCTCAGAACATGGAATTAGGCAGTTTCTCATAATGTAAAGTATGCAGAAAATTTGAACACGTGCATGGGGAAAGAATAGTAACTCCATCAGGCAAGAGATTACTAAAACGACCACCGGAATGGAAATCATAGTACTTCAGATTGAGCCTGATTATAATTTCACAATTCAACCATTATAAATACTTCTAATTTTTCATTTCCTTTAATCATGCAAGCATTTAGCTCCACTCTTTAATTATATATATCCAGAATCTCACTTTCTGTGTTTCTAAGTTGTGAAATTCTTCTTCAGTTAGTGGAAACTTTATGCACAGATTTGTAAGTGGAATGAGAATTATATATTACATATAATTATATATTATATTTTGCTTGAGTAAACCTTCCTAATGATAGCTGTGAGAATAAATGAGTATTAGACTAGGATATAAAGTTATCTTTTCTAACCAACTCATTTTTACTTTAATTTTTTAATTTTAGTGATATTTACTACTACGGTTTCATTCAAAATACAGAACATAAATGAATTATTGATTAATAAAAGTTTGAAAAATCACTGTGAATCCACATGTTAAATAAGATAACAAAAATAAGTAACTTTGAAAAAATTATCTGTTTTCATATCCTTAATCTTGTAAATTCACGTTACTTTCCAAATTTTAAAACATTTTCCGTAATTATTTTTGTATTTGTTTCTGTAGCAATCCACAAATAATTGAAATCCATAAGCATATATATATAAGCACATTTTAAAATCTCTTTCAGGTAAGAAATAAATAAAATATCAGCAAGTTCAGGAAACTGCCTTCAGACTTTGGTGACAGAATGTAATAATAGTCTGTCCAGAAATTTCTTCTGCATAATAGGAGTTTAAAAAAATGAACTAAGCTAGAAATGAAAGTTGAAAGTTATAATCAGAATACCACTGAAAATATTCATTATATTAAGAGATAATCTCTAATAATGCTACTTGTCAAGTGTATTACAAAAAGGATTTTTTAACTGAACAAGTTTTGTATTCTTGAACATTCTGATATATGTTTAAGGGAACGTTTTGAGGAAGCAAAAGAAATGCATCTAGATAACACTTTCCATAGATATTCTCTAAGGAGACATAGGGTTACATTTTATTTAAACATTGATCAGTGAATTCAGAACAGAAAATAGTGAAGAATGAATATAAAAATAGTATGTTTCTCATCAATTTGTAAACCTCAAAGATTGAAAAACAATCTTCTCATATGCAAAGTCCAGTTCTAGAGGAAAAAAAATCTTTTTTGGCATCATTAGGGTCGTATATATCTACTTTAGTGTAACTGCAAATATTCTTACTGTTTGAATTACAGTCTTAATATTTGTTAGCATTTATATTAAAGACAGATTACAGGAATTCCTCCCCCAAAAAAGTCTTTTAGAACAATGCATACATTTAATGCTTGTACACATCAAGGACTCTCTTTTCGTTAGGCACATTTGGCATAAGTGCAATGATCTGAATAAACTCTAAACTGGCAGGTTATTCCTGAAGGCTACTTCTCAGCCTGCTGACTTGGCTGTTAGCCACTGAAATCAAAGGAGAGGAAGGGGTGATGGCTCGTGGTTTGCATATGTACACAATATCTGAGTCAGGTGTTTCTTAATCACATCTTTAGGGATAATTATTAGGTCAAATTACATTTGACAAGCAGCTCTAAAATCTTACTAAGTTATCTGAGGCCTGCAGAAGAAAATTAGCTTGCTTTACTCAACAGAAATGTGTGAAAGCTAAAATGTGGAGCTTATTAACATGGCCATTTTTTAGGATCTTTCCTTGTTGTAAGACTCTGATAGTCAGTTGATGGTTCTGTGAATATAATGTTACTTCTCCATTAGCTAAAATTGCTATTCAGAGAGCATGATTAAGTAGAATTATGGGAAAAAATGAAAAATTTTATAGGAAGCTTTTGTAAATTGCTTGAAAGAGATCCTCAAGTCAGAAAACACCTGTAAATATGTCTCTATTCTAAATTTAACCTTAATATTTCTATACCGGGAATTGAAAAATAGAAAAGCACAATTATGATTCAAGCTATTCCTGTTATTTTACACAGCATTTAATACAGCACCTATCAGTACAGAGATTTATTTACAATCTCACTCAACTTCACATGTAAGTAATGCCAAGAAGGAAAAAAATAAGATAAATTTTTCTTGGAATTCTGTGTTTTGGTAGAGTAGCCAAAAAATACTTAAATTGTTAAAATAGCAGGGTGGTCTTTAAGAGGCATATATTTTTTTTATGTATTTATTACAAATTCTGTTTCTAGAATACATTGTATTATATGCCTTAGAAACTATAACATTTTACAGTTTAAACTATACAAATAATGTTTTAAAGATATTGTTCAATTATACTTACTGGTATAATTTTGCCAACTTTTGCCAACGACACAATGTCACTGAAGTGTGGCCATTTTCAGCATGAGAGGTGATGAATGACCAGGAACTCATTTATCTAAAGCAAACAAGTGGTGCTCTTAGCTGTTTTCTGACTGAGTCAGAATTACAAGATAACGTGTCTGAAATAGTTCAAAAATGTAGTGCAAATGCACCGTATTAGGAAGTAAAAATGGGATGTCTAAAAGTGTAAGATATTTTGGGTGTTACACATGATATATTATGTCATGTAACTAAACTAAGTATTGGAGCATAAAACCAGACTTTAATACTATCATTGAAAACATTTAAGGTACTTGAAACTTTTGCTACACTCTACTAGGTAGGTGAAAAGAATTATAATTACTAATTTTTAAACGTTGACTTTCGTAATAAGTTGATCACATTGAAAAAATGGCAGACCTGGGTACAGAGATTCTAAGGGAGCTGATGCACTTTATTTTTTTTACATTCTTTATCTTTTATACATTTTAAAGGGTTCAGAAGTAATGTTTTAAGTCAAATTACAGTGTAAGATGTTCTTTTCATTGCTAATTTGGGGAATTATCATAGATATCCTTGAGTCATGTATTTTTTTCACTAGCAATATTTTAAAGAATAAACACCATTAAATAATGACTCTTGCCTTCAAGAAGCCTAGAAAGAGAAAAAAGACATATACAAATATAACACAAAACGAAAGGTATGGCATGTATAAGACATAAAGAAAGGCTCAGGGAAAATCAAGAGACAGTCACTAAACTTTCTTTAAGTGTTTCTTTTGTAAGTCTGAATTCACCTAAATAACTGTGCTGCTCTTTGTGTTGCTTGCAATCTGCTGAAAGAAGTATTTACAGAAATTCTTTGTCATATGCACCTCTCAAAATTACCAGAAGAAAATGGGCCTTTCTGTTAGATCCCTCTACATGGATAATAACAGTCCCAGTGGATGGTATTTTGGCTATTTTCATGTATAATATTTCAAAGTGGTTAGAAGCACAGGACGTGGAGAAAAAGGGCTGGGTTCAAATCAGTTTACTGAGTAACCTTTGGCCTTTTACTTGAAATCTCTGCCTCAGTTTCCCTACAGAAATAATTGGGGATTGTAATTGCATTTACTCCTTAGAATTGTTATAAGAATTAAATGAATTAATAGGTATAAAGTACTTAAAAGAATGCTCATATTATGCCATCATTCTAGTCTCTCCTTTAATTTGAATCCCTACTATATTTTAAAATAACAATTTGTTGTGTCTTAATAGCAATGTATGATGCTCCAGGAAACTGAAGAAAAATATAGAAATTTCCAAGGTAAATACAAAATAAAACATTTGCATATAATTAGTGTGAATAAAAAACAAGGTCATGAGATGAAATTCTGAATCAATCAACATTTTAGTCCCTTTCACATTGGCATCCAACTTCTTTCAATGAGTGCAGTTAAGGGAATCAGGGTCCTTTTCATTAAAATCTGTACCACTGTGTTTGTCACTCTTCCTCCTTGCCTTTCTATGCCTTTTCTCATTAGCATAGGTCATTTCTACATCAACAATTGTCTACTTCTAGATACCAGGCTGCTTCCCTAAAAAACATGCAGGCTCAAATATAGGCACATTTTAGCAAAGGCAATTTTTTTGATATATAGAAAAACATGTCTTTTCTAAGAATACAGATCTAAATATAAAGTGTAGAATTGTGTCTCAGTTTTACTTAAGGATAAGTGTCATTCATTAGTCTTTTAATATAAATCTTCCATTGAATATCACTCAGTCATCATTCTATTAGCTTTATAAAACATGATAAATGACAGGGAACACGATGAATTCTGAGAGCGAATGAAGGTACAGACACCACACATGATGAAATGATTTTGATCTACCCATGGCTAGTAGTTGACATACTGATTTGAAATTATTCGAACAGGGTGACTACGTTTATTTACTACCAGCATTGCGAACCATGCCATGTAATTAATCACACCCTGCACTAGCAGTAAGGAAGTCTGCTCCCCACAATGCAGTGAACAGTTATTTGCTTCTCTTTCACTTGGCGTCTCTGCAACACTATTGTGATTTTGTTTCCAGAAAAACTTCTGTCCCTGCTATTTGGGGAAATGTATCTATAATATCTTGATCCAAGAATTTCATATTCAACAGATGGTATTCTTGGCTATGTATTCACTGTGGTTTCTCTGAGAAGAGCTGAGTGCTTAATATTGCTTGTTCTCTGCCAATCACCTCTTAGCCTACGAGTGAATTTTGATCAAATATGTATTATTCCTTGTGCTTTGGCTCTGACTCTTTTGGAATTCTGACCTCTATCTAGCATGAGTTGCAAAGATACCAGGCTTGTTTTTGTATGGTCCTGTCTTAAAAGAGATGCCCAAGACTATATGTTTACATGCACAGATAAATATAAAATAGCCCCATACTTACAGAGACAGAAACATACACATGTGCCTACTCCTACTAGGACTGATTCTTTTCTGAAAGTGGGATTTTCTCTATACTATTTTCTCTGTGCATATCATATACATATACACCTGTCTTCAAATTTTGTAAACCAAAACAAGATGCTTATTATGCATGATAATGTATATAGGATATTAAAAATACTTGTGGGAGATCATCATCTGAAAAGTCTTGAAATGCTGTAGATCAAGGATTAGGCTTTTTGCAGCAATTTTAATTTATTTACTTAAAACCAATAAGAGCAACTCTCCTCTGCTTTATTTTTACATAGGTCTGGACATCAAAAAGATGAATGGAAGGAGAGAGTGTTAGGGACACCACAGGCTTCACAGAGAGCAGAAACTCAAATCTCATTCATTTTCTACCTCATCTAACAAGCCTCTATAAAGCTATAAGAGAAAGATTCTATTTTTCCAAACAAAGCAAAACCAAGAGTGAACTGGATTAACTGATTCAGTCTTCAGTTTCCTGATGCTTTCTTAGTTGGCAAAAATCCACTATTTGTGTTTTTCAACTTATTTTTTTATTTTCTGGCCTGCTTTAAAGAGTGTCTTCCTGTTAGGCATTAAATCTGCCATCAAACGATTTGACATGGTCATTTGTAGAAAAAGGTTGTGATATCTCAGTGAAGAGGAAAGATGAACATGAGAATCAGATAAGGAGGATATCACAAAATGTTTTTGACTTTATGATCAATTTTAGAAGTTGCCAAGTCAAATTACTTGTTCAACACTTCTAGATATCATTGCCTAATTAGGAAAGTTGACAAAAATGCTGTACACTTGTTTAGGTGAAAGCCAACGATTGAATTCAACCACAGTGCTAACTTCTCTATAACAGGGCTCCATAGCCATGCATTTAACTAATTTCACATCTCAGGCTATTGACGCAGGGAAATTAAATTCTTGTCCCTGTAAATGGACCTATCATATATTTCTCAACTTTTAAATATTTCCCTGCAATCAATCTATATATTCACTATTGGAAAGCAAAGGTAGCCTTCCTTTCCAGTTAGTATTTTATGTACCCATACTATAGGCAGCTCAGCTTCAGTTTTAATATACTTATGTCAGGAAGTATAGAGGCATTTCTTAATCACCTGAATCAAAACTGTGTATCAAATCTTTACATGGAATTCCTGGATAATATTTATTCTTTGAATATAACAAGTACAATGAAATAGAGTAAATGGCAAAAGTGTTTACCAGAGCACCCTATATGGAATACATGATTATAGATTTTTTATTTCATTTCCACTTCAAAATTTTTAAAGAAAAAATATTTATGATGTTCGGCATTTCCTATTTATCATTTCAGCATCACTGAATAAGGCTGGGGAGGAAAATGTTACAAACAAAAATACTGCATTAATTCCCTCGGTATTGAATAATAAATTAAAGGTAGTCACACGTTGACACAGCTGACTTCTTTGATGAGGTAAAGGGCTTAGAGATTCTGTCCTTCCTTGCCCCACCACTGAGAAATGAGCATCTTGAAGATGGGGTGGAGGGCTCTTAGAAACACTGCAGTCTCACTCCTTAATCCTGCTGGAACATTTACAGCATCACGGGATGTCTCCTTTGAATGTCAAGATTAAGAACGTAATCCTTTAAAATTTGGCTCAGACATATACAGAAGTGAAATTAGGTTTTTCACTTTTTAAAAGGATGGCAGAGAGATACTATATAGGTAAGTTTCAAGGAAAAGATCTTGAAAACAAAAAAATTCAGGAGGTGTGTCATAAAGATAAAAAAGACATGATTTTTAAGATTCTTTCTTAAAATTGATTGTGGCAAGTTATAGTTCATATCTATATTGTGCAAAAGATATCACAAGATTTAGAATAATTTCTAAATACCAATAATATAATTGATTAGTATTGAAAACTAAATAAACTAAAATCAAATTCTGATAATGTCAAGATTCAGTTTAACCTTCTTGCTTTTTTAAAAGGTCTTTTTCATCAGTATCTAACAACCGTCCAGACACCCAAACTTGCAGTTCAGTTTAGTTGCATTTAAAAATTTACAAAATATCTGAATTATGCTAAGTATGGATGGACAAATCCTTATTTTACCGTATTTTATTCTCAGCAATTCAGAATAAAACTCATGTTTCATAGCTGTGGAAAATAAATATAATTTAAAGAGTGTTTTGTATGCATATTTAATATATGGTTCTGCACTTACACTAATCTTATAGTTGTTGCAATTTTGACTATGCTTGTTAGCACAGAAAATTTGCTATAAAATTGGACAAAGTTTAGCCTAGAAGTAATGTGGAGTCATTTAAGACTTGTATCTGTAGTCCAAGACTTTCAAAGGCAGTTTAATTAGTTTCATGTACTATTCTGTGTCTGTTTTCTCAACTTCCCATAAATTCATTTTCTATTATAAATAGAAGAAAGTAAAAAACAAATGCTCTTCTTAAACAACTTTGTTTTATATTTAAGAGATTTCTTAAAAGGCTATCTGATAGTTTTGACTTTTTTTATTTTTACAGTCCTCCATTCTACCAACTGAGCTATTGAAGGACCAGTTGACTTTTTTATTTTTAAATAAGAAGTTGGGGAATGGGAAAAATGAACCTTGGTAACTTTTTTGAGATAAGCTCATGTAATCTCAGCTATCTTGGCCAAAAATCATACAAGGAAACCTAAAATAATAATGTTGCAATATTGAAAGAGACAGAAGTATGAGTCATTGTAGAGGTATATAATTGGGACTTCTTGTGAAGTTCTAAGGAAAAGAAACCAAAGTGCTATAGTAAGAAAATGTTATACAGTGCTTCTAAATCGATATTCCCATTTATAAAATTGCATATAAAATGATCAAAATATACATATGTATATATGATTATTCATAATTGGGTGGAAAATCTAAGAAATATAAAATGTGGTCAGCTTTAGAATAAATGCTTAATAGTTTAGCTGGTTTGATATTTCCTTGATTAGAGTTTAATAATCTTATTCAGAATCTTAAATATAAGAAAGCCTGCTAACTATTTAGAAATAGAATTTGAAAGCAGCTCTTTTCTCGGGAAATCAATAGTATGTATAGCTCTTTTAACACCAGAAATCCTTTTAAGGATTTTTCTTCATTATTCCAAAATACTGCAAGTTATGTATGTATTACAGTTCAGTTTGGTACTATTGCTAAGGCCTAGGGCAAGTTTACTCATTTTATAGCTTTCTGTGGCTCCACCTCTTCAAAGAAAAATTTGCTATAGATGACTTTTGAAAACAGGAATAAATGCAAATAAGAAGAACTTTATTTTCTTCTAAAGAACAATCTTATTCCAATTATCATTCACTAGTCATTTACTTAATAGTGAGTTCCAGTAGTTTCTAATAAATCAAATGATTAAATATTATGGGTTTAATAGTACTTTGTTAATTCACTAATACTTTTTCACACCGATTTTTTTAATCACAGCCAAAACATAAAATGAATGTTTTGTTTTGTTTTGTTTCATCCTAACTATATTTATTTTGCTCTTAATATGTTAGGTACTGTTCTGGGTACCGAGGATACAGAGGTGAGTAAGACAAAGTCCCTGCCCTCCATACTTCCACCTGTAGATGCTAAGACATATTAAAATTTACAGTAATTAAAGCAGTGGGGTGTTGGTACAAGAATAGATATAGCAATGTTACAGATTAGAAAAAACCCTGACTTGTTACTAGTGAGTATACATTAAAGATAATACTACAGAATGGCTTTGGGACTAGTTTGTATAATTTAGAGAGCCTATTTCAAGATTCACTAGCCCACACACATGAATCACTTTTGAGGATTTTTTTTAATTACTTACTTAATTAATTAATTTATTTACTTTTGGCTGTGTTGGGCCTTCACTGCTATTTTGCCTATTTTTAAAATTTGGTTTATATATCCCAGTATTGTAAATATCTTTTCACACTCTGTGGTATTCTTTTTTCACTTTAGTTTATCATGTCTTCTGTTGTACTGAACTTTCAAATACTAATGAAGTCAAGTTTATTAAATGCCTTCTTTGGAGTTTGTACTTTTAGTGTCTTGCTTGAAAAAGAATTGTCCTCACTCAGGAGTCATAACATTTTCATATGCGATCTATAAGTTTTACATTTCTATCCTTAAATTTTAGGTCTTTAATCTACCACAGAATTTATTTTGTGCATTCTATGAGGTAGAGTTCTATCCATCCCAAACCCCCAAGTATCCCAGGATCACTTGTTGATTAGAGTCAATAGACCATTGTTTTCCCCTGATTTCTAATAGAGTTTTTGTAAATTAATTACTCATATATATGTGGACCTATTTTATAGTTTCTAATTCTGTTCCATTTCTTTATTTTGTCTAACACTGTGCTAATACCATACTCTTAACTACTCAGGCTTTAAAATAAGTTTTCATGTCGGGTACAGAAAATTCCTATCACCAATTTTGTTCTTAGAATTTATCTTGCCAACTTTTGGACCTTTTAATCCCAAATAAATTTGGAGATGAACTTGTAAAATTATCTGAAAAATACATTTAGGTCTAAATGCCTTAAATTAAAAAAAAAAATCTTTGAGGAGAATTGGCTTGGGCCTGGCAGATGTTCAAAGCTGACTCCATTGTGGGATCTTTCATAAGTTCCACAAAAGCTCCATTGCTGGGTCTTGTCCTTCTACAACTACAATGAAATGGGTGGCACACCATTTTCTTCCAGCTTCTATATCTGGCCTTGGCTCCCTAGTTTTCCAGGGTGATGTAGACTCTTACTGTTAAATTCCACATTTGACTCTTATTAGACAGAGGCAAAACTAGTTATAAGCCAACTCTCTTCTCTTCATGGCTCACTTCTAATTCTTGGAAAACATCTACATTCTTAACCTGATGATTTCTGGGATACAGGCTGATCCTAAATCAGCTGCCTCATTTTAATTCTTTCATCAAAGTAGCTTGTCCCCTCTCCTCTCTCATTCTCTAGATTTGTATCTGGGATTTAGTCAGTGGACCACATTCCTTCTACATATCAGGGTCATATATCAAATTCTCCAAGTAGGGTCATTGAAGGCTTTCTTTTTAGGCATCTTGGCATGTAGAATGTGCTCTCCTTATCAGTTCCACTCTAGAGGGTGGGTGTGAAGCACATATATTATCAGATCTAACCAAAATAAGCTCTTAAATGGTCTCTACCTATCCGCAATTCCCTTTCAATTCTTTTTCATAAGCATGTCATGATGAGGGATATGAGACAGGATGTAAATTATTTTGAAAGTTTCCTTTGGAAATTTGTAATTTATTTGTCTGCCATTCTCTTTGGTATCTGATATTTGTTGTCTTTGCAACTCATTGTAAATTTCCAACTTAACATCCTTTTGCAAAAGCTCTGCATATGTTTCATTAGATTTTTACACATATATGATATAATCACATTAATGTGTATGTAGATATAGATAGCATTTCCAATCATTACAATTTCTTCTCTTCCGTTTTTGTCTTTTGCAGTGATAATGAGCATTTTTGCCTAGTTTCAAATTTTAAAGGTATTCTTCCAATGTTTCATCGCTAAATATAACATTTCCTGAGGATGGAGAAAATTCCCTTTTATTCCAAGTTTGCTAAGTTATTGTTTGAAATGAATGAGAGTTGTTTCATCTGTTGGTAAGACATTATTTTTTTTCCTTCTTTAATCTTTTAATGTGGTGAATTACATTAATAGATAATCTGTGTAATAATGTTCCATATCTAATCTCCCTTTCTGTTTGAGATCTTCATAAAGTTAACAGCTATAATAATATTAATTCTGTTGAAATGCTGAAAAAGTGCAATTTTGGCTTTTTTATTTGGCATATGAATAATTTGAGAAAATAAGAATAAAATGTAACATTCAATATTTGTTTGTTTGAATAAAGTGTAGAGGACTTTATAAGTATAAAGATTTAAAAGCAATTTAGATGAGAAAACATCAACACCAGCAGTATATTTTAATACCATTGTTTTAAATTAAAGTCTTATTTATGTTTTAAGAAAGTAGAAAGTAATAAATTTCTATATTTAATATTCTCCTTTGGAACATTTCTGCATGAAAGAAATGGCTTCAAAAGAGAGTTAAATAAAGCATGAATTAAAATGATACTTTCTGATAAAGGACATTACCACAAAAGGTGAACATGTTGTATCTGGATATAGGTTTAATTGACATAACTTAGTACACACTAAGAGAGTTGGTAACATAAACTTGATGATGAAGAGCTGGTCCTTCAGACATATTGTGTCATAACAGACAAAATTCATTCCACTCTATTCTAAGAGCTTTAAAAACAGCATGCTTTCAGACTTCAGACTATACAGGGGCAAGCAAAATAACTGCCTCACTAGAATAAAATATATGTGCCAAATAGTATTTGCATGCTACTTAACCCTAAGGAGATTATAGAGATATAAATATTCCTAGGAGATCAAAATGCACATTGGAACAGGCATACTGGCTTTATGCCTACATGAACTATGCCATGGCTTGCTGGAATATTGTGCACACCTTTGAATTTAAAACCGTTGGAACTTTGCTTCTGGGATATGGAGGTAAAATGGAGAAAATAATTGAAGGAAGGAGAGAAGGAAAGAGGAATGAAGGAAATTTTGGATTTAAAAAGCTCTTGACAAATCACATTTCTCATCAGATTTAACGTAGTTACAGACATCAACTCCCATGAGACATGGCAGGACCCATACCCAGATAGTCAGACACTGACCTTTGCTGTCTGTTGTGACATAGCTAGTGTTACCTAAAGAGGAAGAGAGTTGGTCACCTGCCTTGAGGTTCTCAAGTCATAATCCAGACCTCTGGTTCTCAACCCTGGTGCATAGCTAAACTGCCTGTGATTCTTTAAAAAATCACACATCTCAGACATAAAGAATCAGAATCTTCGTTTAGGTTACAGATTTTTTTCTTGTGAGGGAAGATACCTTAGAGGTAGAAACTTAGACTCTGGAGACTGAGACATATGTGCCGGAGGTCCAAGCTGACCAGCTAGCCGAACCAGCTCTGTGATCTGTTATTTTCCCTTTTGATTTAATCCTGGCTCTTTTTTTTTTTTGCGGTACGCGGGCCTCTCACTGTTGTGGCCTCTCACATTGTGGAGCACAGGCTCCGGATGCGCAGGCTCAGTGGCCATGGCTCATGGGCCCAGCTGCTCCGCGGCACGTGGGATCTTCCCGGACCAGGGCACGAACCCGTGTCCCCTGCATCGGCAGGCGGACTCTCAACCACTGCGCCACCAGGGAAGCCCTCTGGCTCTTTCAATCTTGAGTGTGTTGCTAATCTATAAATAGCACTCGATCATCACTATGTTTAGTATCATACCATGTAAAAGGAGCACTTTCAGGCAAATGCAAAGGTCATATGCATGATTATAGAACAGAGCTGAATAAATGAAAATAAGACAACAGGAACAACAACAACAAAAAGTTGATGGTAACATATTGTTAAAACATACTGCACACAGCAAATATGATACTGTCACTTTTATCCACATCCGTCTCTGTAAGAAAGGGTGAGGTCTAGACAGTCATGTAATTTCTTTTATGCAGGCTCCCTTTCAAAGGCTTTTTCAGTAAAGCTTTAATAAGTACTCTGAAGATGAGAAGGACGTGGTTGATTATATGCTAGTGTAGGAGGAGAAGAAGAAAGGCCACTAACATTTCCTCCTAATTCCTATTAATTTTCCTGGTACAAATGATGAGCAATGTATCGGGGGAATGAATCTCATATGTAGAGTGGCGTGGCTAGGCCGCTCAAATAGATGAAAGTTTCAACCAAACCAAGAATCTTTTGCCTAGTGTAGAAAGAACTAAGAGTTATATGTTGTCCTTTTTAGTCACACCCAGAAATAGTTTGTATTCATTATTAACAGCATCTTTGAAAATAATGATATAAATATATGGGAATGCTGTATCTTTATTCATCCAACTGAACACCTACTGTCCTAGGCCCACATGTAAACAGTAATGAGCTAAATGGGCAAGTTACTTGCTCTTATATTTTGCAATCGTGGTGTGTGTGTGTGTGTGTGTGTGTGTGTGTGTGTGTTGGGGAGGAATGGTGGGAGAGGCAGAATAAATATATAGCAAGGAGATAAATGGAATGATTTCAGTTAAGAGGGGTGTTATGGTTGAGTGCGAATGGGGCTTTGGGATTGGAGATTGTGTCTATCTAATTTAGAACAGATACGGTGCTGACATTTGGGCTAGGATCTGAAAGACAAAACAGCTGTCTGCATCTTGGGGAAAAAGAATGTGTGCAGTAGGAAGAGCAAGTGCAAAGGCCCTGGAATATTGGTGTTTGAGGAACAGATAGAAAGGCAGTTTGGTTAGAATGTGAGCCCAGAAGAAGATGACAGGAGATGAGGTTAGGATTACGCAGGGTTCAGGTACTGAAATATTTATAAGGCATGGCAAGGAATTTAAATTTCATTCTTAGAGAGATGGACTGGAGGATTTTTTTTTTTTTTTTGCGGCATGCGGGTCTCCCACCACTGTGGCCTCTCCCGTTGCAGAGCACAGGCTCCGGATGCGCAGGCTCAGCAGCCATGGCTCACAGGCCCAGCTGCTCCGCGGCATGTGGGATCTTCCCGGACCGGGACACGAACCCGTGTCCCCTGCATCGGCAGGCGGACCCTCAACCACTGTGCCACCAGGGAAGCTCGGATTGGAGGATTTTAAACAAGGAATTGAATACCTATGTTGAAAGGGATTATGATTTACCTACCTAAAAAAGATATTTTGTTCTATAAAATTATATATGAACACAGTGAGACAATCCTTCCATATAATCATTATATATCATCAAGATTAGGGCAGAGGTTAGAGAAACTACTATTTTATTACACATAGCAGATGTGCTTCTTTTCAGATTTATCCTATTTGGTGGCCTTATATAGAAACAGCCATAACCTTGATCTAAAATGTTTCATTTGTCCATTGAGTTTCTTATGACACTCAATGAGTTATTGTCTCTTCATTTGCTCTGTTCTTGAAATGCAGAGGTTCATGTTAGACTGAGTAAACTGGATGAAGCAATTGGGCTGACAGTTTATCAGATAAATCCTTCAGTTCTTTTTAGTGATTGATACATTATAAATTCTACTTGATCCAAGATATGAATATAATTTAGAAGGTACTAGATATTAGTGGGCTGACTAAGTTACAGCCCATTTCGTTTGTCTATGTAGGCTATAAATCAATTCCCAAGGAATGGTGCTAAAGTTCAGCTAAGATCTTTGACTTCTCTACTCACAGAATTGCAAAGTCTGTAGGGCTACGGAATAAAGTCCCATCTCCTAAGCATAGCACTCAAGTCCTCCACCCTGACACATTATGCCTTTCTACACCCGTCTTCATTTACAAATATTTATTTCATCTGCTTTGACAATTAATCTTATACTCTTTTCATCCACCCTAATATTTACATACCCTTCAGGATCCATGCCAAATGTCAATTTTTCCATTAAGTTTTTCCTGATTCTCCCAAGCAGATTTAATTGATACATGCGTTTTATTCTCATAACACTCTGAACATTCCAAGTAAAGAATTTATTACATGGCCTTGTAATTATCTGTTTTTATTTCCATATTCCACAATAAAGAATGATTTCCGGGCTTCCCTGGTGGCGCAGTGGTTGAGAGTCCGCCTGCCGATGCAGGGCACGCGGGTTCGTGCCCCAGTCAGGGAAGATCCCACATGCCGCGGAGCTGCTGGGCCCGTGAGCCATGGCCGCTGAGCCTGCGCGTCCGGAGCCTGTGCTCCGCAACGGGAGAGGCCACAACAGTGAGAGGCCCCCATACCGACAAAAAAAAAAAAAAAGAATGATTTCCTCCTGGACAACCATTATATTTTATTCACCTTTTTTCTGAATGTATCAGTAGTTTATACCAGGGAATAGCTCATTTCAGGACCTCGGTGAACTGAATGGATGAGTGAATGAACAGATAACTGCATGCAGCTATCATTTTCACCTTATATTTGATTCATTCCCACAATGTGCTCTGTGTAAGGAGACTGAGATAAAATGACTCTCTGAAATGGCTTCAGATTTCTGGACTTTGTGTCTCCACTCATGCTGTTCCCTGTTCTTACTGTTGCCTCTTTCCACTAATGACACTACCTGTGAAATCTTACACATTTTCCAAAACCCATGTAAAATGGTTACTCTTCCACAAAGCCTTTCCTTGCTCTTAGTCAAATAGCCATCCCTCCCTCTTCTGTATTCCGTCACACATTGTCAGTGTTTCCCTTTTTCTCATTTCTTTCTAACTGGGTCTGTTTATATTAAATCATAATTATCGGTGCACAAGCCTTTATGTGCATATGCAATTACAAGCCATTTAAATGAGATCATATATGGTTTTCTTTGCACCACTCTCTTACAGCTGTGCAGAGGAGCACACATTTTAGGGCGAGGCAACTGCAATGCTCAATAGAATAACTGATATAGTTATAAACATTATCCTGTTTGCATTTTTTCAAAATAGATCTCACATATTATTTCTGCCAAAGATGACCAGACCTGGTAAAACCCTTCATTGAATTGGGTATTTTTATTTGTCCAAGCGATTTCTTTAGAGCTTTATACCAGTTTTGTTTTTATCTAGAAATGTGCTAATGTGCATCTATGGTGTGTTTTGAACTGCTCCAATACTGTCTTCCAAAGAAAATTAGCTTGTTACATTTCCAAACTTAGAAAAACAAAGATAGTAAAAATGAGTCAGCTCTGACACAAGTTTAGTACTAAAAGTAGTTATTTATATGAGCTAATCTAAAAGTAATAACAACCAAAGAAAGTGTGCTCACTCTCTTCAGAATACCCAGGGATGCAGATATCCTATTATTGGTATCTACTATTAATTACAGAATCTATTTAACACTACAGGAAAAGTTCTTTCTAAATGCTATATTCCTGTGTATTTCTAAAAGAACAAAGGGAAAAGGGAATAGCTTACTAACTATTACACAGCTAAGTGAAAAGTGAAGGGCTTATGCCAGGGAGGATGACGGGATATGTTCTCATGAAATCAGAGCACCGACTCTGCGGATGAACTAAGGTGGGTGGGATAAATGCAATGAATTGAGCTCTCTCTGCAGACTTATCCCATTATTTCATCACTAATGAATTGATTTGTCAAACATCAAAAGCAAAGAGTATAGAACTAAAATTTACCTACATTTGCTAAAACCTTCAACTCTTTTCTGTAATTCCAAAGTATGATTCTGTTAGATTGATCTAGTCAAAGATGTATTTAACAGTACTTGGATTATGAAAGGTTACCTCCCAAAAAACGCATTTGCTACCAAATTTATTTTCTTGATGAATAACTGATTTTCTTTCATATGGATAAAAAAATAGTCTTGTTTGTAAATAAATAGACACACATGTACATGAAAGTATATTAACATGAATTTAAAATATAGCTTCAGAAAGATGATGTGTTTTGGGCATTTGGGAAAATAACAGCCTCACAGTGAATTAATACTATGCATTTTCTATATATATATTTCCTCTCTCAGACTTAAAAAAATCTACTAAAGACTATTCTACCTGTGAGTGAGCTTTGAATTACCTTTGCTTCTGTCAAAGCCCATTTAACAACCTGACAGCATGAATCTCTAAAAGCAAATAAGGGCAGGAAGGGGCCCTGCACTCTTGGCTTGGCAGAATTAAGCTTCTTTTCCACAAGGGAAAGTCATCCTAGAGACAGCTATAGTATTTTACACAAACTTAGCGAAATACTACATAGTGTCTTTTTTTGGAGGACCTATATAAATTGTGTCTGATATAAGTCTAAATGTCCCTACGTTGCAACAGTGTATTAACAAATACATACATTTATTCATCTCCATAAATCTAACATACTTAGCTTTAAAATGTAAGGGTTCAGGAGGAAAAAATATAATACAACCTCCTCTGTAAAAGTAACTTCCGATTATGTATTCTTTTGATATTTTTGCATATGTATGTTTTTGTATAGAAACCTAAAGACAAAATGATTTGATGGTATTCCTTGAGAAATATTTTCTATAGGCTACACTGATTTTAAAAATTTGATTAGGTCTACATAAGCCTAAGTTTAATACAGTGGTCATTCGATTAATACAACAAAATGGTTTGCTTGAACAAATACCTACTTGTAAACATTCAACATCCAGGCACAGAGGTCTGTGTTTTATTAACCCATGTCCTTGAGAACATATCTATGTAACTTGAGCAACTCCCTTTTCACTAATGGAGTGGAACATCATCGTAGAGAGAATTCTATTAAACAAAAAGTCAGTCTTATTATTGAATCTTGCTGGATCAATGATGCTAAAAACATTACCCCAGTTTGAAAAGTATTCATTGTCAGATGTCCATCTAAATATTTATGGCCATTTTGTTTAAATGAAACACGTTAAAAATTATACCATTGAATGATGGACATATGGAGCCTATGTGTTGGTAAATTGATAAATCATACTCCAGGTGAAGTGAACTCTTTAGAACACCCAGAGTAGAAGTTGATGGTAGGCAAAAAACATTCATTCTCACACATACATGCATATTTCAGCTTTTCCAAGAAGTCACTTTGTATCAATTCTGCCTTCAGTTGAAAGGAAAATTTATTTTAGGCTTGGGCTACTTTTACCTTTTCATTTTTTATTTTTTAATTTTATTGCAGTATAGCTGATTTACAGTGTTGTGTTAGTTTTAGGTGTACAGCAAAGTGATTCAGCTATATATATATATATAAAAATATATAAATATATAATAATGTATATAAATATATTCATTCTTTTTCATATTCTTTTCTCATATAGGCTATCACAGAATACTGAGTAGAGTTCCCTGTGCTAGACAGTAGGTCTTTGTTAGTTATCTATCAGTGTGTGTATGTTCATCCTAAGCTCCTGATTTATCCCTCCCTGTCATGTTTCCCTTTTGGTAACCATAAGTTTCTTTTCAATATCTGTAATTCTGTTTCTGTTTTATAAATAAGTTCATTTGTATCATTTTTAAAATTAGATACCTTTACCTTTTTAAATTGAAGTCTGACTAGATAAGTCTATTTTCAGATTGAAAACCAGATCATCTGCATTATGTATCTCAATAATACAATTAAAGCATTTGAGCTGTGAAAGATTATTGCATAATATTTCAGCTTTTAAGAAGGCAAAACCTAAAAATAAAATAAAATAAAATAAAATGTTAGTGTCCAACATTCAAAGAAAAAAGACAAAACTTCAAAAGTTCAGCTTACAGTTGATTGGTTGAGAGAATCGCCAACTGAAAATGAACTAAAACTGAGAAAACTTGAGATTAATTTATATTCTTACAAAATACACAAAATGGGTGAAGGGGGTCAAAAGGTACAAACCTCCAGTTATAAAATAAGTCATAGGGATATAATGTACAGCATGGTGACTATAGTTGATAATACTGTATTGCATATTTGAAAGTTGTGAAAAGAGTAGATCTTAAACATTCTCATCACAGGAAAAATATTTTTGTAATTATGTATGGTGACAGATGTTAAGTAGACTTATTGTAGTGATCATTTCACAATATATACAAACATCAAATTATTATGTTGTACACCTGAAGTTAATATAACATTATATGTCAATTTTAACACATACATACACATACACACACAAAGAAATAAAACAATAAAACAATAAAAGACAAATACCCCCAATATAGCTAATTCAATCTTATAAACAGATATAAAAATTAACAAGTATAAGCATGAAAACAATATTAGAAAAAATTATGCCACATGGACAGGTGATCTAATAAGAAAATTTTCCTCACCTTTTTTTTATAGAAAGTTTTCAGTTTTTAAGGAAATTTTGGCATAATTACATATAACTTGTATTATCATTTGTTCTGAAAAGTTTACACAAAAACTAAAGGTTATTCTAAAGCACTTCAAATCATTAAAGTATCATTTTGAAGGAAATGTATTGCAATCTCAGTTCTGCCTTCCTTAAGTATTATTTTTAATAATATGTAAGGTGATGCTCATTTCTTCTCCCTGGGATTTCTCTGATAGTTTTTTTGGTTACAAAATTCTTCAAATGATTGCTGAGAATGCCCTAAATTCCATGAAAAGGAAAGGTATTTTCACAAGGAAACTTGAGGCATGAGGTACCATGGAGACTTGCTTATTTCTGCAAAGTGAATGAATTGGATAAGGTTTTTAATGACCAGACTGAACAGAATAAACCAAGTCCTCCATGGATTAATGTTTCTGAAAGTCTAAAGGCCTCTTCTGCAGTTGGCAGAGGGCTGCATTATGGTTGAAGTAAACTCCCTTTTCAAAAACTCTTATTTATCCCTAAAAATAAAGACACAGAGGAGGAAATCATAGAGTATTTTAAAAAGCATTTATATTGTCTATCAATTTAGCATTTATCTCAGACATAACAGCTATTTCAATATGTAAAAACATACACATATTAAGAAGTTATGTGTACTTAACAAAGAGGTCACCTTTTCTGTTACCCCAACATTTCTAGGACAAAGTCAAGGGAAGTATCTGGAACCAAATTTTAAAACAAATGTTATTCTCTGAATTATAGGTCTTATGTCTGTTCTGGAAATAGTTGCATGGCCAGTGTAATTATGACTTATATGAGTCACAGAAGCTGTTCTGGGCACTGTTCACCCTATTTATACTCTAGCCCTGGAACAAATACTCAGAAGTTAAGGATACAGTGACAAAGACCGATGTCAGGTGAAGTTCAATGGCCACAGCCTCCTTTCTTATAACTCGAACTAAACTTAAGGATCCCAGCAGACAGGTTAGGGAGACCTCCTACCTCCCTGGAAATCTTCAGTAGTTATGAGGGGACATACAAGGCAGATCACAGCTTCGTTTGAGGTCTGACCTTGCTGGGCTATTATAGAGAATTGAATCCTACTGAAAAATTTGGCCATAGCAATTTTCTCTACAGCAGAATAATGTACTTCACAAGAGAAGTGTCAGATTATTGAATTCTTTGTGCTGAAATGCTCTTTGTACCAGGGTGTATGTATTGGACCCTACAAGCCAAATACAGTTCCTATACATTCTGTCCAGCTTCAGCTTACAAGTCATCTTGCTGTGTGGGAATTTTTATACAGCAACAACAATGTGTTAGTTGAATGCCACTGAATGTTTTTTTTTTTTCTATTTTCTCTTGAGTTAATAGAATCAAAGGAAAGAAAGAAGACAAAAATTATGAGAATTGTAGTTTCAAAAGTAGAAAAAAATATTAAAGTCCCATTTTCCCACAAGACAAAACTAGCAATACATTTAGAAAATCTTGTCTCCATATTCAGTCTCTCTAAAAGTAATTGTGTGTGGACTGTATCAAACTGTAAGCCCATGGGTAGAAGAAACTATGTATTTAAAAACAGTTATGAAGAATTAGATCCTTAAGAAGTAGACAGCAAATATTGAAAAAGCATCTTTTGATATAAGAGAGACTGTGAGGCTTAAAATATTCTTTATTCAAGACTGGGGGAGAATTTCTGCTGTTCTCATTATTTCATTGTATGTATAATTTATTTTTAACAATTTAATATATCTTGCTGTGAACAATCTTCTACTATATCTTAGAATGAACTTTTCAAGATTCCCTACAGATTTTTAAAAGAAGAAGCTTGTGTGATTCATTGAAATTTCGTAAAAAGGTGTTGTAAGCTCATTAAGAGAAATGAATTAAGTTGGTGACATAATGGAAGCTTAGCAAACATTATGTTACTCCTCACTCATTTCATATATACTTATATTTCTTTCTGGTGCCTTGATAATGTTTCATTTTGTGATCTGGTCAATTTTCACTCTCACTCCCTTTATCCTTCCAGCTAATATTTACTGGAAGTACTTACCATACTAAGTACTATAATATAAGCAACAGTCCAGGGCAATGCAGCTAATACTATCCTCATTTTTTGGAGAAAGAAATTGAGTCTCAACAATTTAAAGTCTTGCCTCACAAGGCAAGTAAACAGCAGAGCTCAGAATCCAATCCTGGATTGGATTAATCCTAACCAGGCATATTCCAGCTCATAGATGAAATTTCTCTGAATTAGACTTTGAGAGTCATATCCGTTAGGAATTGAAATAGATCTTAGGGATTACTTGAATAGTGGTTCCCAAACCTTGTTTTGTGCAATCAAAATCACTATGGAGCAAAGAACACAGATTCTTAGGCACTGGTCCTAAATTCAGATTATTCTGGACTGGGCTGGAGCTAAGGTATTTGTATTTTGAACATGCTTCACAGCTGAATGGATGTGCAATGGATTTGGAAAGCATGGAACTCTTCCAGATCCCTTATTTTAGAAATGAGACAGCTGAGACTTGTGTTTGTGATGATGAGAGGAATAAAGCCCAGACTTCTCCTCCTCTCACCAGTCCTTTTTCTACTCTATCATGATCAGCAACTAGTCCTTGTGTATGACTGTACCCGGGGACGGCATAATTATTATTTTATTTTTCTTTACTGTCTCTGCAACTGAGCAGGACCCAATGGGGCCTGCCCAAGACAGACTCCTCCCATGTATCCTCTCCTGTAGCTCCTCTCTGAAGTACCCAGATAATAGTATCTTATGCATATTTCCTGAGTTTTTCAGATGCTAAAACAACCACCAAATGGAAGAAATTAACTACTTGATGATAGTGATCAAGTAGCCAGCAGACCTACTGACACCTAAGGATTGATAATGTCAACTGCCCTGTTACCTCACCATCAACCAGAGAATTGTGCATGAGCTGATCACATACCCTCGGACACACTTCCCTCACCTGGTCTCTATAAATGCTTTGCTGAAACCCGTGGGGGAGTTCAGGGTGTTTTTGAGTAGAAGCCACCTGTTCTCCTTGCATGGCCCTGTAATAAACCGTTCTCTATTCCAAGCTCTGACGTTTTGGTATTGTTTGGCCTCAGTGTGCGTCGGGCACACGAATTTGCGTCGGTAATATCTCTAGTCATTTTCTTTAGAAAACTGTGAATGAAATGAATTCATTTATTGAGACTTGCTTAAAAATATTCATGAAATACTGTGCCTTGTCTACTGTTATTTTGATTAAAGGAAACAGAGGGAGCAATTGAACTTTTATGAAAAAATATTTACTACCACAGATGGTACCCTCCATATGGGAAAGCATATTTGGGTTGTTAAGTATTGTGTCAGTGGCCTGACCAAAGCACATTAAACCCCATTTAAAATCAAAGTTCATGTCAAAGTACCTTGAAAGAGCAATCCCACAGTGAAATTCCAGAGGGGGAAGTGCACAGAACAGATTAATAAAGCCCATTAGAAGGTGTCTGAGACACTGTTACACTTCAAGAATGTGGCTTTGGTGAGTGAGAAAGGCTAATGATGACACCTGAACTAATTTCCCACTTGAATTCTCACTTTGTTTTTAATCTTATATTAAATATGAAGAGAAAAATTAAAGAAATATAAATCTTCTGAAAGTTTCTTAGTGTTTGGGCAGACTGTATGTCTTTTTTTTAAGGGTGGTGGCTTATGAGTACATTTATTCTTATGTAATAGACCATTAGTATTACGTTATAAAACTCATCACATTAAAACAATATTCAAGCTGAACTAGCTCTAAGCCCTTCCTTTAACACAGGGGAAAGGAAGCATTTCCTTCTAATTCATGGATCCCAAACTCCCTGGCCGAGCACCAGCGCCAATCATCAGCCTTTTAAGAACCGGGCTTCACAGTAGGAGGTGAGCAGCAGGTGAGTGAGCAAAGCTTCCTCTGCCACTCCCCGTCCCTCTCCATCGCTCCCTGTCCCTCCCCATCGCTCCCCATCCCTCCCCATTGCTCCCCATCGCTTGCATTACCTCTTGAACCATCCCTCCCCCATGCCCCCTAGAAAAACTGTCTTCCAGGAAACCGGTCCCTGGTGCTAAAAAGGTTGGGGACTGCTGTTCTAATTATTTGCAGGTATTATCTCCTAAATTACAGAGTGAACCTTAAGAAAAAATATCCTCATCTTGCACTGCATTGTAGTGTCACAGAAACTCAAGTGAAGCCTTACTTGAATTAGATGTGAATATTTGTTGAAGGATGTGGCTGACTTGGAACTGGATGGTGATCATTGGTCAGCATGATGTTTCTGAGGATACAAGGAACACTCACATACAAGATACTATCTTTGAAGAACACTGAAGGGAAAATGTGGCAGTACTAACTAGGTCTAGAACTTAATCACCCTATAGCATGTATCTTCCAGTTTCACCTCTATTATCAATGGAACTCCGCTGCTAACCCTGAAATCGTATTACACAATGAAAAGTGTCCTGATATAAAGTAATTTTTTCCCTGGTTCTAACAGATTCTAGAGTCATAGGCAATTTCTGTGAATATTACAGTGAACTCTAGTGGATAATAATGACCATCAACTCTACTTTGATAGAATGCTTTTCGATTTTCTTAAGAGTTAAAAAGCTGAAGAAAGGAAAAAACAAAGAAGATAAGGCAAAAAGCATCCAGTCACAATGACAGGCCCTTAACACTTACTACTCAGTAAACGCTGATTCATTTAATAATCATTTGTCAAATGTCTACTAGACACATGATTCTGTCTCTTAATGCCACGTATTTTTCTAAAGTCCTAACCGACACAGGAACCGCATGTTATATTTCCTCTTCCACTGCTGACTACATGCTTTGTAATGGAGAAGCATTAATTTTACCTTGAATGTGATCTCTTAGCAACAGGTAAGTGAGGGAAAAGAAAGTTGAAAATTGCAACCCCGACTCCAAACTACAAAGTGAAGACAATTTTCTGTAAAGTCCATTTAATTTAAAGTCTCTTTTCTGCCTCTCAGACAGCCTTCCCACTAAGCACTGCTATTAAAGCGCTGCTCATTCCACCTCACCAAGAATTGCTCTCCTGGTTGTTAAGATGACTCACAGCCAAGTACACCAGACTGAAGCTGCCACGTGGATCTTATATTTATTGCCAATATGCAGGGGGAAGGATGAGAACAAGTCAAATGTCTAGTGTCCCTGCAATGCCAGAGGAAACTAATAACATGCCAGGTTTACACAGCATCTCTCAGAGGGATGTCTTACTTCCTCACAAATGCACCATGGGATGATAAAGTATATTATCATATTATTTGACAACTGGAATTTTAAATTAAAGATTTTTACTACATTCAAAATCAAAGTAAGTCAACTGGAGAACTGTAATCAAATGTAATTATCTTCATTAATGACAATGTAAGTTGTTCACAATGAAAAAAGCCCTGAAATAATACATAAACAAAATTCTAATTCTGTAAGTATTGTGCTTCTGATGGAATTGATTGTATCCCCCAAAGATACGTTGAACACCTCCCATTACAGAATGTGAACTTATTTGGAAATCGGGTCCTTACAGACATAATTAAGATGTGGTCATACTGGACCCTTAATCCAATATGGCTGGTATCCTTATAAGAACAGGGAAGACAATGTGAAGACAGACACACATGATGAACACCACATGGTTACAGGCAGAGACTGGAGCAATGCACCTGTAAATCAAGGAAGGCCAGGGATTGCTGCCACCACCAGAAGTTAAGAAGTTAGGAATGATTCTAGTTAGAGACTTTGGAGGAATTGTGGCCTTGCTAAGACCTTGATTTTGGACTTTTGGACTCCACAACTGTGAAAGAATAAATTTCTGTTGTTTTAAGCCACCACCACACCCCCTCTACCCAGAACATGCTCCATACAAGCATACAGCAAAATGAGAATACTACATGCATATGTGTCAATATTTTCAAAGTTGTTATCTCTGGGTGATAGGAAGAAATTTGACTTTTTAAATACATGTTGTTTCCAAACTTCCTGTATTAAATATGTTATTCTGTTGTATTAAAATAACATATAATAAATAATCACAGAAGGGCTTATCCCCAGCATGGCCAAGTGGACATAAGCAAAATTTTATCTGATTTTATTTATTGATAATCTAAATTTCTTTGTACCTAACATTCTAAGTTTTCATTTTGAAAACAGTACTGATACTTACTACATGACCCATAACATAATGCTAGGTCTCTTAACCTGCTTTTTGATATACAGTATATTGTAATAGACATGGGAAAAAACACCCAAATATTCAAATTATCTTGAGCTTTCAGCACATTTTTACAGACTTTGTGTCAGTACAACATCAAGCTTAAAAGTAGTACGTACTTTTCGCTTGGAACTGGGTTAAATCTCTTCAACGATTACCAGCTATTTGATTTGAGGAGGATTGCTAAACTTCTCTTAATCTCAGATTCCTCATCTATAAAATGGTGACATTTATAAAAAACCTACACTCATTGAGATATTATAATATATAGAAGACATAACGAGAATTGCTTAGCCCAATGTCTAACACATGCATGCTCATTAAATATTAGATAACATTATACTCTACAGACTGGGACAGACAATTAATGAAATAATTAATTGAATTAATTGAATTAATGTTCAAATAATGAACATACTACTATGAATATCCCCTTGTCTTCAAGAAGATAACATCATTCTTTAAAATCAATTATCTATTGCTTTCAACATTAGCAGTACCATTTAATTTGTGCAGTCTCTTTTAAAAATAACTTAACCTGAGAATCAGTTTGCTCAACTGTGAAATGGAAAACAATAATACATATCTCTTTTGGACAGTTTTGGAAAAAAATAATATTGATAATAACTACTATAATTTATTGAATATGATGATGAGTCAGGCCCTAGATTAAACACTGCATGCATAGTAGTATACTCAATTCTTGCAAAATGTTTGTGAATTATTTTGAAGAATCAATGCCCAAGAATTAAATGTAGGTGAACCACGTAAATCTAAAGGACTAATAAGTTGGTGTTAGAAATGATATATTGTGTACTTGCTTGTATTAAACTTATATTATAGTCTGAATATTTAAATAAGCTTTTTGAAGAAAAAGATACACCAATACATGTATTTTCCCTGCCATTACAATCCACATGGCCCCCAGCTTTGATAAATGCTTTGAATAAATGAATACATGAATGAGTGAGAGAATTAATTAATGAATAATAACCTATCTGTCTGGAAGCATCTGAGTTTTCAACTATGTTAAAGATTTGTGGGCTTAACAAGGTCTTTCTTTTTAAAAATTGTATTTTAATCTTTATTTGCTCAGTATCTTTTCAGACATCCAATAAGGATTAACTCAGCAAATATATTATTCACACATGTAATTATACATACACACATGCTCTCTATATGAATATACTACTTACAGTATGTAAATTGTATGCAGCCTCAAATTTTATACAAAAAATGACAAAACTTGGTGTTTCCTTCAATATTTTAAAAACTATGAAAATGTGAAATTTTTACTTTGCCTAAAACCCCTTTTGCACTTCATACCAATCAAAAGCACACAGGAAAAATCAGGTTTCATGGGACATACACACAGAAACACAAAATTACATTTTGTATGGCCCTGCGGCATTTTGACAAAATGGTCCTGAAAAGAATGTGAAGAATGAGTATGAGGAGAGGATCATGAATGTAGAAGGAAATTGTTTTTATTGATTTTCATTGGCGCTACAGTTCCTAACACAAGAACTAAATTTATGAAATCAGTTATAATTTTGGCACTGAGAGGCAGGCTACCTTTAGCACCCAGAAAGTTGGCTCTCATATCCTTCTGATTATTAATTTCTGAGTTTCAGACCTGTTTCTGATGTCCAAATGATAAAAAAAAGGACAAAATAAAGGAAATGAGATATTTTAAAAGAACAAGAAAACTATTATTTTTATCCTCCACCAAGACCTCAGAATCTATATTGGTTCTTTTATGTATTACTTAATTTCTTTTGCACACTATGCTACCCTGTTTCAAGCAGTAAAAATGTAACTTGGAAACACAGGGATAGAATGCAGTATCCTTAGTGCATTCAGATTTATCCTATCGTTCTAGGAGGCTCTCCAAATTTTTTTAAATGTTGGAAATCATACAGTTATAATAGATGGCTATCATACTGTCAATGGCTTTTGGTTTTCTGATAACTTTACAGAAGCCAGATTTCAGATACCATCTTTAATATAACAAATAAGTGTAATATACAAACTATGTGAATCTGAAACAATCTTGTAAGAATGGTTTCTTTGGATGTTAAACAGTTGCTGAATCCATTGTTCCTCTCCCTTGTGTATGGTACTATTTCCATTTGCTTTCTGACACCTTATTAAATGCAATCATAAAGCAGAGTGTTTCCTGGAGCAGAAGAGAAGCAGAGGGAAATTATGTTACTCAGAATATCCTAAATTCAATAAACAAAGTCTCTGTGTATATGCACAACCAATTAAACCATGTTGACTCAACTGGTCAATCAATTCTGATTTAAAGCAAAGGTCAGCTCAGTCAAACCAGCAATCAATTTAAAAAAAAAATCAGTAAAAACTAACTTTCAATGTGCATGCTTGGAATATTACAGGTGATGCAATTATTCCAGAAAAAAAGAAGAGAACTCTAATTATGTAACACTGAGTTTAAAACTGAGTTTTAAGTTTGTTTTGTTAAAATATTCTTTATACTCTTTCTTGCCTCAGAATATTTTAACTGCAAAAGAAGGAAATTAATTTAAACACAGGACACATTTTTCTTTGAGAAAATCTAGATAAATTTTATAATGCATAAAACAAATATGATTTTATATTTTCTAATAGTTATAGTCTCGGGGACTAAACAAAGTAGGATCTTTAGACTAACCCTCTAGAAAACAATTAAAATTATAATCTTTGGATTTTGCCTCATCATCATCATATCACTATCTGAATACCTTATACATTACATGACTTAAAAAGAAATCAAACAAACAAAAATGATTTCATTAACCATGCAGTGTTGGGAGACAAACTTAGCACACCAATTATCACCTGGTAGCTTCTGCTAAAATAGATTTTAAAATAAAATAACAAATATTCAATCCAGGGGACATCTTAAATGCCCAAAACACAGACTTGAAAGAAAACACAGACACTGTAATTTAAGGCTTTCTTAAAAATGATACATGTTCTAGCATTTTATGTTCCATAGAAACCAACATGACAATAAAGGGAAGTCAGTGAAGAACCCAGGCTTGTTCTTTCAAAGAGAAGACTGTACTGTGAAATGGTTACAACCTGGGCTCAGAGAGGTCTGGACAGAAACCAAGATTCCCTCTTACAAGTGAAATAAACTTGTACAAGTTACTTAACACCCTAGGTCTTATCTTCTTGAGAATAGTGAAGAATTTCCCTAAATTTATAATGATACTTAACCAAAATAATGTGTGCTATGTGCTTACTACAGAGAATGTTGAAAACTTGGCATTCAATAAGTTATTATCGCTATTGATACATTACATAAGTTAACTAAATCAAAGATTTTGGACTTCCCTGGTGGCGCAGTGGTTGAGAGTCCACCTGCCGATGTAGGAGACATGGGTTCGTGCCCCGGTCTGGGAAGATCCCACATGCCGCGGAATGGCTGGGCCCGTGAGCCATGGCCACTGAGCCTGCGCGTCCGGAGCCTGTGCTCCGCAACGGGAGAGGCCACAACAGTGACAGGCCCACGTACCGCAAAAAAAAAAAAAAAAAAAAGATTTCATCCACAAGGTGGAGGGTTCCTGTTCTTCTAAGGAAAATATAAAGAAAAAGCACTAACTAAAAAAAAAATTTAATCAGATTACAAGACAAAATTACACGCTAACCTTCAAATATACAAAAATTGAATATTTTAGACTCTGGAGATGGAAGGAAATGATTGCTTTTAGGAAGTATTTAACACTTAAGGTATATAGATGGTATTAAAAATATACACAGAAGTAGCCTAAGTAGACAACAAACACTTGGTAAAATGAGCTTCGGAGGATGTCCAATAACAAATAATAAAAATTATCCCCTCAAGGGGCTTTAATTAAATGTTTGGCCACTAAGGGCCATCCAAACAATATGGCAATACACAAGACAAAACCATTTAAGAATCTGATGGTACTGGGAGCTCTTTGGAGATGCAACAAATAGGAGTGTCTTTTTTTGAAAATTAAATGCTAGCAAATTATAATTAAGTGACCTCAAATAAATTAACTCTCACTGGGTGGGCTCTTAGTTATTTAAACGTTAAGGGAAGTAATTTATTATCATAGAAAGATATCTAGACCCATAACCCAAATTGGGAAACATGCCGCCACAAAACATCTATATTTTACCTGTATATATGAGCAAAGGAAAATGAGCTTACTACTAGATGCAGCTGATTTATTCTTCATAGGATTTAGCCAAACTAGTATAAACTTGTGTGTAAAGATGAAGGTACCTTCTAATGGTAATCAACACAATCTCTACATTGTTTTGGTCTGATATGCTTGACCAAGCACATGTGTTGTTATAACCACAGAAAGGCAGGCTGATTCCAGCTTTCATTATGCCTGAATAACTGTGGAGATTTCTAAGTCATTTTGCCTCACTGTATCTAAGTCTCTTCAATTTGTAGAGGGAACCAAGAGCAGACTATCCCTAAGGTTATTTTCCACTCAATATTTTATACATGTAAGAAAATAATACTTTATATAGTAAATGTATAGAACATTTCAATCATATAAATCCTTAGAGATAAGATGATATACAATTAATAAGAAAATATTATCTTGATTATAATTTCTTTGGGTTATAGAATCATAAATTTGAATTCAGAGATATTTAATTCAACTACCTTGTCCTAATTATAAATTATTGTTTACCCTAGAATATTGTGAAAATGGTAATGTACATCTAACACAAGTTGAGAAGTGTATTATTTTGCTATATATTCAAAACTATTTAATTTGTACCATTTGAGGGGCAAATAAAACAACATTGAAATGACATAGAGCTTAATAATTAGAAGAAAAATATTTATGTAAATTACAATGAACATTATGAATAAGTATGACAATTTATACAATTTTACTGTCATGTTCTTAATGAGTGTCAAAATAAAGCTGAAGGACTACACCTAAAATGATTTTAAATAGTAATAATTATACAATGCTGTTAGAAATGTTACTGGGTAGAAAGTGTTTTGATTTATATATTTAAAAAACATGTTTAAGAAATTATGAAAGTAATATAGATGCTACTTGTCATCAAGGACTCATGGAATATTTCTTCTCAAAATGAAGATTTGCTTCATTATTCATTATTATTTCAAGTTAATTCAAATATAAATAGTCATAGGCTTCTAAAAAAAATTTAAAGAAAGCAAATATGAACATGATGTTAAGGAATAATGGTATGATAGACAAAGTCAAAGACAAGTATCACCATTTTCAAAAGTAAATTCTAAGGAAGAAACTTGAAATGTTGATGAATCATTGCACTTCTCTGTATAAGGGGGAAAGTTTCTTCAATTTCTATTGAGTCTTGCACTAGGGCCTGTGTTTTTGCCACATGAGAATGGAACAATAGGTTTTAGATCTGCAGTCAGTAACATGTGGCAATGAGTGTCAGCTTGTAAATAGTTTCACAATTCTGTGCATCACTGCCTCTGTTGATACTTCAACTTGGCTCTGCTTATTCTATTGTTTCCCTCTTGAATGACTATCTAGAATACCCTACTCAAAGACTCTATTATTATCTGAAGCATGTTTGTCTATACGAGAGACTATTTATTAGGTTTGCCGCTAGATTGCCAGCACAGTTGGTGTGAAAGACTGCCAGGCAATTAACATTTTCATTCAGTAATTTCCAAAAATATTACCTAGATTGTAAGAAGGTCTTTTACCTCCTTAATTAAATCACTTGTCAAATTATATTTATTGTCCTCAGGTAGCACATTAAAATAAAAGTAATAAAAATTTAGAAAGTCATCTTTATAACTAAATGTCATATATGCGTTTACATATCAGGTAAATGCACTCTGCCTAACTAGATGATTACCATCTATTTGTTAGGTTTATAAGTTTTTGACAGACTGGCATATGTAAATGAATATTTAACAAATCAGTTAATATTGCTTACACAACCATCAATGATATATAAGATGAATTCCAAAGAAACTGACTATTGCGAATACTTTATTAAACAGAATGAAATAAGGGAAAGAATACAGTAATAACTCTTTAAGTGAAAATGTGTGTCACCTAATTTCTTTGCACAAATATACGTCTGGTTTGGAATTAATTGGTGGAAGTTTTCTACTTTTGTTTTTAGTTTTTGTTGTTTTGTGTGTGTGTGTGTGTGTGTGTGTGTGTGTGTGTGTCTTTGTTATAGCAAGCCAAAATTTCCCCCAGTGCTCCTAAATAAAAATATTTCAGTTCTCCAAATTCTTGTTTCATAGCAGATTCTTGTTCAGAATCTCATTGCTTTCAGTTGTCAAAGTTCATTTCAACTTAATTAGATAGTTAAATCTTAAGAATCTGTGAATATCTAGTAAATATCTTTTTGAACTCCTATCATACTTTATTAAGGCACTTAGTGTGTGTGTGTATACATATATATATATATTTCTTTATATTTATATATACAAATGAATTTACAAATGTGACTTTTCCAGATAGGAATTTTTTTAAATCAAGTAATATTTTTAAATTATGTATTTTTTAAATGATTGCCCTTATCCACTTTCATAGAGCGCATGGTGCTACTTTGGCTGTTGAATCCAGTAACAGCATCAGATTCCTATAGTGCTTATTGGCATGTGATCTTCATTACCAGGTGTATCATTAGAGCCCAACTAGCTCACAGACACATACAGCAACGTTTTATTTTCTTCTCTAATCACCGATAAAGACAAGCTAATATATGTTTATGTGTAGAAATTAGTATAATTAATTGCTGAATGCCTGGGTTGTTCTCACTGAATCACTACTGTGAAAAGTGAAAATGTTTATTCTATTTAAAAGATTGTACTTAAGACCAAGCTCTCATTTTTCTATTTTCCATGATGACTTTATTTTGAAGAAAACTGGAGATAAGATGACTATTTAAGTAGAATCAGAAAAATAATGTCAATTTCTGGTGGGTGCAGGAGAACAAGATAACATGACTAAGCTTTCTACTTATGAAAGTCAAAATGTTTTTATTGGCAAAATCCATGAGTAAGAAAGAAAAAGTCTCACATGTTTACAAATATTTTAAATTAAAGCACATTTGAGTGTGCTTTTATGAATTGACTTAACCAAATACCAAATTTGTTGTTTTTTTCTAAAAAATTTTTCTAAACACTGAAGTTTTCCAAAAATAAGCAAATTCTTAATATGTAAATAAAGAAATTAGAATATTCATCAACAAACATACATATGTATAAAATTTGTCTCATTTGGATGTTTGATTAATGGATGAAAACTTAAGAAAATGTCATGGAGAGAAAATATAAACACCCAATGTTTATAAAGATGAAACTGGCATCTGGAATCTGTTTGCATAAAATACATTTCTCCTTTTTACACTGGAACTCCGCTATGTCCAGGTGGGTAAGTGTCTCCAACTAGAGTCCTAGTGATCAATGACATTAACAATTAGGTGAACATCTAACGTTCCTTAATAAGCAAGATACAAAGCAAGCATTGGATGTTCTCTTTATCTCAGATTCAGATACCTTAAATATAATGGGAAATTTGCAATCAATTTATTAAACACATCCTTTTGACTCTCATTATTTTCTTACTCCACTTTTAGGATGCATTCTTAGTCTCAAAGAAAAACATTGCTAACTACAAGTGACTTAGTTATAAAATTTGAGAATTATATTATAATGATGTGCCAATCACTGATCTAGTGTTTCTTCTTTTAAAAAGATGAGGAGGTATCTTTTTTGAAAGTACTTAAAGAAGATAACATTTAAATTATATTTTATATTATAAGGCTCAACTCAAGAACTTATGATGCCAGATGTTTACTGAGGTAAATGAAATCATTGTCATTTGAAGTGTTTAAAAGCCTGCTACTACCCAAAGTCATTAAAGTCCAGTATTAGATTTTCAAAACCTTTATCACCCAAAGCTTTTGTAGATGCAATATATTCAGCTACTACATGAGAGATCTTAAAATTTGTAAATATTAAATTTATTATGCCAGTTAGGATCTACTAAATTTCTCTGTCATTTAAAAACTTTAACAAAGAAAATGCTTTATCAACTTAAAAATATAATCTCTTAAAACATAGCTACCCTTTTTCATTTTCGTTGGAGGAAGGTATAAAAACATAATATTTTGGGCTTCCCCAGTGGCGCAGTGGTTGAGAGTCCGCCTGCCGATGCAGGGGACATGGGTTCGTGCCCCAGTCTGGGAAGATCCCACATGCCACGGAGTGGCTAGGCCCGTGAGCCATGGCCGCTGAGCCTGTGTGTCCTGAGCCTGTGCTCCACAACGGGAGAGGCCACAACAGTGAGAGGCCCGCGTACCACAAAAAAAAAAAGAAAACCATAATATTTCACTTGAAGATGAATCACATAAAAGAAGAAGTAAAAATATCAGTTAAGGAGAAAAGGAGCAGGGAATTCTCTGGCTGTCCAGTGGTTGATACTCCACACTTTCACTGCTGAAGGCACAGGTTCAGTCCCTGGTTGGGGAACTAGGATCCCACAAGCCACAGGGAGTGACCCCCCAAAAAAAAAATTAAGGAAAAAAAGGAGTAAAGGTAGCTGTAAAGTTAAAAACAAGTGAGTTTCCATGTCACATCCATACTTCTTACCATCAAACATAAATGCTTTGTTTTTCAGATGTTCCTGTAATGTCTAGGGACAAAACATGTAGAGATAATGCCATACAATAATATTTTAAAAAGAAAGCCAAAATAAGACATTGACAGCAGTTAGAAAATAACATGAAATGGGATGGGACTAAAATTATGGCAGGTTGATCCAAATATTTGATAAATACCCTACACTCACTCCACATAAAAAAAAAAGAGCAAAACATTAAATAACAAACATTACAGGGAAAAATTAAAATAAATTGCAGTTTTAAAGAGAAATCTGCAGTTATATTAGCCTAATTGGAATCAACAAAAAGGCACTAAGGACATAGACCGGATGGACATCTGATACTTTTAACCAATCTGCCTTTCCCATGTAATGTCACCATGAGGAGGAACCAGAATCTTTAATCTCGCTGATCTAATGGCATGCAGATTACTTCCTTTAAGTCAGGCAAGCTAAATTTTTCAATTACTTATCTCCTTATACAGAATGTAGGTGTTGAAAGAATTTTAAAATACGTTAGGAGAACTGGACCTATATATAATAACTCAAGACAGCTCCTTACAAAGTTGGTGTGGTTTAAACTAGCAATATCTCTCACTCTTGCAAATTCCTATCTATTGTAAAGGTCAGTCTGTATCTCCTTGCTGGTTGTAACTCCAGCTGTAAGATTAATAATCATCAACTCTCTTTGGACACATTTACTTGGACATGTTAATAATCTTCAATACTTCTTACAGATGTGAAATATGTTCTAGCTATTCTGATTTTACATGTTGCTCTCAGGAAATTCTGCTTTGATGGTTTAATCAAAAGCTGTCCCAGGTTACAAGAGTTTCATCTGTTCCAGGTGAGTATTTTATTATCATTACTGCTGAAAATAATTTCAAGTAACCAGTAAGTTTTAGTTGAATAACCTATTATTTCTAAAATACATTTTGTTTAATGACATGGGGAAATCAGAAGAATTATAAAATGTATCTACTAACTCCTAGAAAGTAAAATGTAGCTGTAGGGACAGAGCATGCATCCATGACAGGATATGGGACAATAACAGTTTGTAGGTGACAAAATAGTAAATCAGTGTTAAATCCTGAGTGTCATATAAACTTACAATAAAAAAGAGAATACAGTAACATGAGAAGAGCAGGGAAGACTCACCAGAAGATTAAGAAATCAAACTGAGTTTTGACATGCGAAAAGGAACCAAGTTAGGGGCCTTGTGAGAAGGATGATGTAGGTTGAGGAAACAGCAGGGACAAATGCAGAGAAGCAAGAGAAAATTTAATTATGTTTGGGGGACAGAATGTAAAGTTTGGAAAGATAGGTTGAAAAAAGTCTGAATGATGAAGTAATGAGATTAGAATTTTGGGTTGGACAAGTGGGTGAAGAACTTTGAGTGAGAGGGGTAACATTATGAAAATGGTGTTTGCACAGGATTAGCCTGGTGATAGGTATGCTGAACTGTGGAAATGAGAAGACACGGAAGTAGAGAGACGAGCTGGGGTGACTCAGAGAGTACAGGTGAACACTGAGGGGGATGAGAATAAAAGGAAATATGTATTTTCGCTTTTTGTTTTTATAAGTTGTATCCACTTTTTAGCATCTATAAAAAAAAAAACCCGAAAACATAAATTGCCAACAGAAAAGGTATCCTAACTATTGCAAAGAGAGAGATCTGGAAAATGGTTTCTCAAAAAAGCCATCAAAGCTCTGGTAAAAAAGTAATTCGATTCCTGAAGGAGCAATAGCAGTCACAACATAACATTTAACTACTTAAAAGGAAAAATGAGAGAGACCTTCAAGATGGCAGAGGAGTAAGACGTGGAGATCACCTTCCTCCCTACAAATACATAAAAAATACATCTGCATGTGGAACAGCTCCTACAGAACACCTACTGAATGCTGGCAGAAGACCTCAGACTTCCCAAAAGGCAAGAAACTCCCCGTGTACCTGGGTAAGGCAAAAGAAAAATGAAGAAGCAAGACAAAAGAATAAGGATGGGACCTGCACCTCTGGGAGGGAGCTGTGAAGGAGGAAATGTTTCCATATGCTAGGAAGCCCCTTCACTGGCGGAAACGGAGGATGGGCGGGGGGTGAAGATTCAGAGACACAGAGGAGAGCACAGCAAAAGGGGTGCAGAGGGCAAAGCAGAGAGATTCCCACACAGAGGATCAGTGCTGACCAGCACTCACCAGCCCGAGAGGCTTGTCTGCTCACCCGCCGGGGCGGGTGGGGGCTGGGAGCTGAGGCTCTGGCTTCGGAGCTCAGATCCCAGGGAGAGGACTGGGGTTGGCTGCGTGAACACAGGCTGAAGGGGGCTGGGCGCCACAACTACCTGGGAGGGAGTCCAGGAAAAAGTCTGGACCTGCCTAAAAGTCAAGAGACCATTGTTTCGGGGTGCTCAAGGAGAGGGGGTTCAGAGCACAGCCTAAATGAGCTCCAGAGAGAGGCATGAGTCGCAGCTATCAGTGCGGACACCAGAGATGGGCATGAAATGCTAAGGCTGCTGCTGCAGCCACCAAGAAGCCTGTGTGCAAGCACAGGGCACTATCGAGGCACCTCCCAGGAGGAGGAGCTATAGTTTTTAGCTCTTGTTATCATTTGTGGATTTGTTTTTTGGTTTGTTTGCTCTCTTCTTTCTTTTTTTTTTTTATTACTTTTTAATTTTTGCTAATTTTTAAAACTTTTTATTTTATTTTATTTTTTCTTTCTTTCTTTCTTTTTTTCTCCCTTTTCTTCTGAGCCATGTGGCTGACAGGGTCTTTGTGCTCCAGCCGGGTGTCAGGCCTGTGCTTCTAAGGTTGGAGAGCCGACATCAGGAATTGGTCCATCAGAGACCTCCCAGCTCCATGTAATACCAAACTGCGAAAGCTCTCCGAGAGATCTCCATCTCAATGCTAAGACCTAGCTCCACTCAACGACCAGCAAGCTACAGTGCTGGACACCCTATGCCAAACAACTAGCAAGACAGGAACACAGCCCCACCCATTAGCACAGAGGCTGTCTAAAATCATAGTAAGGTCACAGACATCCCAAAACACACCACTGGACAGGGTCCAGCCCACCAGAAAGACAAGATCCAGCCTGATCCACCAGAACACAGGCACCAGTTCACTCCACCAGGAAGCCTACACAACCCACTGAACAAACCTTACCCACTGGGGGCAAACACCACAAACAACAAAAACTACAAACATGCAGCCTGCGAAAAGGAGACCCCAAACACAGTAAGTTAAGCAAAATGAGAAGAAAGAGAAACACACAGCAGATGAAGGAGCAAGGCAAAAACCTACCAGACCTAACAAATGAAGACGAAATACACAGTCTACCTGAAAAGGAATTCAGAGTAATGACAGTAAAGATGATCCAAAATCTTGGAAATAGAACAAAGAAAATACAAGAAAGGTTTAACAAGGATGTAGAGGAACTAAATAGCAAAAAGACAATGATGAACAACACAATAAATGAAATTAAAAATTCTCTAGAAGGAATCAATAGCAGAATAACTGAGGGAGAAGAACGGATAAGTGACCTGGAAGATAAAATAGTGGAAATAACTATTGCAGAGCAGAATAAAGAATAAAGAATGAAAAGAATTGAGGACAGTCTCAGAGACCTCTGGGACAACATTAAACACACCAACATTCGAATTATAGGGGTCCCAGAAGAAGAAGAGAAAAAGAAGGGCTGAGAATATGTTTGAAGAGATTATAGTTGAAAACTTCCCTAATATGGGAGAGGAAATAGTCAATCAAAGCCAGGAAGCTCAGAGAGTCCCATACAGGATAAATCCAAGGAGAAACAAGCCAAGACACATATTAATCAAACTATCAGAAGTTAAATACAAAGAACAAATATTAAAAGCAGCAAGGGAAAAACAACAAATAACATACAAGGGAATCCCCATAAGGTTAACAGTTGATTTTTCAGCAGAAACTCTGCAAGCCAGAAGGGAGTGGCAGGATATATTAAAGTGATGAAAGGGAAAAACCTACAACCAAGATTACTCTACCCAGCAAGGATCTCATTCAGATTTGATGGAGAAATTAAAACCTTTACAGACAAGCAAAAGCTAAGAGGATTCAGCACCACCAAACCAGCTTTACAACAAATGCTAAATGAACTTATCTAGGCAGGAAACACAAGAGAAGGAAAAGACCTACAATAATAAACCAAAATAATTAAGAAAATGATAATAAGAACATACATATCAATAACTACCTTAAATGTAAATGGACTAAATACTCCAACCACAAGACATAGACTGGCTGAAAGGACATAAAAACAAGACCCGTTTCTATGCTGTCTACAAGAGACCCACTTCAGACATAGGGACACATGCAGACTGAAAGTGAGGGATGGAAACAGATATTCCATGCAAACGGAAATCAAAAGAAAGCTGGAGTAGCAATTCTCCTATCAGACAAAATAGATTTTGAAATAAAGACTATTACAAGAGACAAAGAAGGACACTACATAATGATAAAGGGATCTATCCAAGAAGAAGATATAGCAATTGTAAATATTTATGAACCCAACAGAGGAGCACTTCACTACATAAGGCAAATGCTAACAGCCATAAAAGGGGAAATCGACAGTAACACAATCATAGTAGGGGACTTTAACACCCCACTTTCACCAATGGACAGATCATCCAAACTGAAAAGTAATAAGGAAATACCAGCTTTAAATGATACATTAAACAAGATGGACTTAATTGATATTTTTAGGACATTCCATCCAAAAAATACAGAATACACTTTCTTCTCAAGTGCTCATGGAACATTCTCCAGGATAGATCATATCTTGGGGCACTAATCAAGCCTTGGCAAATTTAAGAAAATTGAAATCGTATCAAGTATCTTTTCCAACCACAATGCTATGAGATTAGATATCAATTACAGGAAAAAAATATGTGAAAAATACAAACATATGAAGGCTAAACAATACACTACTAAATAAACAAGAGATCACTGATGAAATCAAAGGGGAAATCAAAAAATACCTAGAAAAAAATGACAATGAAAACACGACAACCGAAAACCTATGAGATGCAGAAAAGCAGTTCTAAGATGGAGGTTTATAGTAATACAATCCTACCTAAAGAAACAAAAAACATCACAAATAAACAACCTAACCTTAAACCTAAAGCAATTAGAGAACAAAAAAACCCCATAGTTAGCAGAAGGAAAGAAATCATAAATATCAGATCAGAAATAAATGAAAAAGAAATGAAGGAAACAATAGCAAAGATCCATAAAACTAAAAGGTGGTTACTTGAGAAGATAAACAAAATTGATAAACCATTAGCCAGACTTATCAAGAAAAAAAGGGGGTCTTCCCTGGTGGCGCAGTGGTTGAGAGTCCACCTGCCGATGCAGGGGACGCGGGTTTGTGCCCTGGTCCGGGAAGATCCCACGTGCCTTGGAGCAGCTGGATCCGTGAGCCATGGCCGCTGAGCCCGCGCGTCCAGAGCCTGTGCTCCGCAGCGGGAAAGGCCACAGCAGTGAGAGGCCCACGTACCGCAAAAAGAAAAAAAAAGTAGAAAAGGGAGAAGACTCAAATCAGTAGAATTAGAAATGAAAAAGGAGAAGTAACAACTGACACTTCAGAAATACAGAGGATCATGAGAGATTACTACAAGCAACTCTATGCCAATAAAATGGACAACCATGAAGAAATGGACACATTCTTAGAAAAGCACAACCTTCTGAGACTGAACCAGGAAAAATAGAAAATATAAACAGACCACTCACAAGCACTGAAAGTGAAACTGTGATTAAAAATCTTCCAGGACCAGAATTCTACCAAACATTTAGAGAAGAGCTAACACTTATCCTTCTCAAACTCTTCCAAAATATAGCAAAGGGAGGAACGCTCCCAAACTCATTCTAAAAGGCCACCAGAACCTGATGCCAAAACCAGAAAAGGATGTCACAAAGAAAGAAAACTACAGGCCAATATCACTGATGAACATAGATGCAAACGTCCTCAACAAAATACTAGCGAACAGAATCCAGCAGCACATTAAAAGGATCATACATTATGATCAAGTGGGGTTTATCCCCATAATGTAAAGATTCTTCAATATACACAAATCTATCAATGTGATACACCATATTAACAAATTGAAGGAGAAAAATCATATAATCATCTCAATAGATGCAGAAAAATCTTTAGACAAAATTCAATATCCATTTATGATAAAAACCCTTCAGAAAGTAGGCATAGAGGAAACTTACCTCAACATAATAATGTCCATATACAACAAACCCACAGCCAACATCGTTCTCAATGGTGAAAAACTGAAACCATTTCCACTAAGATCAGGAACAAGACAAGGTTGCCCACTCTCACCACCATTATTCAACATAGTTTTTGAAGTTTTAGCCACAGCAGTCAGAGAAGAAAAAGAAATAAAAGGAATCCTAAATCAGAAAAGAAGTAAAACTGTCACTGTTTGCAGATGACATGATATTATACATAGAGAATCCTAAAGATGCTACCAGGAAACTACTAGAGCTAATCCACGAATTTGGTAAAGTAGCAGGGTACAAAATGAATGCACAGAAATATCTTGCATTCCTATACACTAATGATGAAAAATCTGGAAGAGAAATTAAGGAAACGCTCCCATTTACCACTGCAACAAAAAGAATAAAATACCTAGGAATAAACCTACTTAAGGAGACAAAAGACCTGTATACAGAAAATTATGACACTGATGAAGGAAATTAAAGATGATACAAATAGATGGAGAGATATACCATGTTCTTGGATTGGAAGAATCAACATTGTGAAAATGACTATACCACCCAAAGCAATCTACAGATTCAGCGGAATCCCTAAAACTACCAGTGGCATTTTTCACAGAACTAGAACAAAAAATTTCACAATTTGTATGGAAACACAAAAGACCCCAAATAGCGAAAGCAATCTTGAGAAAGAAAAACGGAGCTGGAGGAATCAGGCTCCCTGACTTCAAACTATACTACAAAACTACAGTAATCAAGACAGTATGGTACTGGCACAAAAATAGAAATATAGATCAATGGAACAGGACAGAAAGCCCAGAGATTAACCCACACACATATGGTCACCTTATTTTTGATAAAGGAAGCAAGAATATACAATGGAGAAAAGACAGCCTCTTCAATAAGTGGTGCTGGGAAAACTGGACAGCTACATGTAAAAGAATGAAATTAGAACACTCCCTAACACTGTACACAAAAGGAAATTCAAAATGGATTAAAGACCTAAATGTAAGGCCAGACACTATAAAACTCTTAGAAGAAAACATAAGCAGAACACTCTATGACATAAATCACAGCAAGATCCTTTTTGATCCACCTACTAGAGAAATGGAAATAAAAACAAAAATAAACAAATGGGACCAAATGAAAACTTAAAAGCTTTTGCACAGCAAAGGAAACCATAAACAAAATGAAAAGACAACCCTCAGAATGGGAGAAAATATTTGCAAATGGAGCAATTGACAAAGGATTAATCTCCAAAATTTACAGGCAGCTCATGCAGCTCAATATCAAAAAAACAAACAATCCAAAAACGGGCAGAAGACATAAACAGACATTTCTCCAAAGAAGATATACAGATTGCCAACAAACACATGAAAGGATGCTCAACATCACTAATCATTAGAGAAATGCAAATCAAAACTACAATGAGGTTTCATCTCACACCAGTCAGAATGGCCATCATCAAAAAATCTAGAAACAATAAATGCTGGAGAGGGTGTGGAGAAAAGGGAACCCTCTTGCACTCTTGGTGGGAATGTAAATGATACAGCCACTATGGAGAACAGTATGGAGGTTCCTTAAAAAACTAAATATAGAACTACCAAATGACCCAGCAATCCCACTACTGGGCATATACCCTGAGAAAACCGTAATTCAAATAGTCATGTACCACAGTGTTCATTGAAGCACTATTTACAATAGCCAGGACATGGGAGCAACCTAAGTGTCCATCATCAGATGAATGGATAAAGAAGACGTGACACATATATACAATGGAATATTAGCCATAAAAAGAAACGAAATTGAGTTATTTGTAGTGAGGTGGATGGACCTAGAGTCTGTCATACAGAGGGAAGTAAGTCAGAAAGAGAAAAACAAATACCGTATGCTAACACATATATATGTGGAATCTAAAAAAAAAAAAAAAAAAAAAGCAAATGGTTCTGAAGAACCTAGGGGCAGGACAGGCATAAAGACACAGGCGTAGAGAATGGACTTGAGGACACGGGGAGGGGCAAGGGTAAGCTGGGACAAAGAGAGAGTGGCATGGACATATATGTACTACCAAATGTAAAATAGATAGCTCGTGGGAAGCAGCCGCATAGCACAGGGAGATCAGCTTGGTGCTTTGTGACCACTTAGAAGGATGGGATAGGGGGGATGTGGGGGAGATGCAAGAGGGAGGAGATATGCGGATATATGTGTATGTATAGCTGATTCACTTTGTTATAAAGCAGAAACTAACACACCATTGTAAAGCAATTATATTCCAATAAAGATGTTTTTTAAAAAAAGGAAAAAAAGGTAGAGGTGAAGGAGGAGAAAAATCATGAAGTAAAAAAATATATATATTAAAATCTATCTTTATTCCAAAGTGATGCGTTTTGATGATATTGTTTTCATTTGTTCTTTTCCTTTGATGAGTCTGAAACTCCATCTAACACAAGTGATTACTAAGATAATTCATGTGGTCAGATGCTGGCATCATCAGCGTCATATTCAACAATTTTACAGTGTGTCAGAGACAAAGGTCTCTTTATAATTTCATATGCAGCTAGATTTTTCAGAATCACTCTTACTTGTTAGGATTTTCTGATTCCTGGTCACTTATTATATTTTTGTTTCTTAAATAGGACTTGAGGGCAAAGACTACGTAACTGAGACTTGAATGTCCCTTAAGAAAAGATATATTTAAAATCTTTTCTTCACAAAATGGGCCTTGGATTGAAATTATTGCTTACTACCCCTCGATAAAACTAAAAAAAACAATTTCCAGACACATTGTAAACTCCAAGAGTCTATAAGTTCTTGATGTTCAACATAACAATGATAAATTCTTTTGTGTAGTTCTAAAATGTTTAATGGTGAGGATGATATTACCCCTAAGATTGTACTAAGAGAATTCTATATCAGTTTAACAAAACATCAAAACATTGGTCCTGAAGTTATTATATAGAGAGGACACTCTTGGTTAAACCAAGGCTGATAGGCAACTGGCATGAGAACCTATTCCTTCCTACACATTTTGAACATCTTATACAGAAAAATGACAGTTATATTCAGTACCAAGACACAAAAAATTCCATTAGACTTCTATTAGTATATAAAGCAATAATACTTAGTTTAGATACTTGCCGAATTAACAGATGTCTCTGTCTCTAAAACCATAGAAAAAAAAATTTATTAGAATGCCACTGATAAGCAAATTAATGTCGTAAAATTCAAATATAAACATCACAGAACTAGTGGTCATCTATTTTCTGCTGAAGATATATTAAATGATTGAAATATCATGAACCACCATTCCCACCTACACACACACACACACACACACACACACACACACAAACACACACAAATGCATTGGATTTAAAGAAAATCAAGACTGTTCCTGTTTAAGACAAAGTGTAAGATTTTTCTTCAGAAGATTGCATATCTGATGAGGTGTCAACTCAAGGTTGCTATTTTTATGCTGTGAAGGTTTAAGTTCTGCTGCTACCCATGGAAAACATGTGAGTTAGTGTTGTTTTATTGTACTTGTTAAGAATTAATGTTAAAACAAAGGGCCTTATTGAAGTGTTTTAATATCTAGATTAAGAAATTGAATCAAACTCTACTGTAATTCTAGGTTGGCAACTTAACAATAAAATAAAAAATGAAAAAAAACCCTACGTATAAACTTCAGAGATATTATACCATGGCTGTAAATTCCTTATCTCTGACTTCAATATGCTCCAGTAAAGCACTCTATCTATACAGCTCTGCTGCTGTGTTTTCAGTATGTATGGTTCATTCATTCATTCATCAAACATTGATTGCTTAACTCTCAGGTGCCAAGCTTTTGGAGCACTAGTAACTGGGGGCACACAGATGCATGAGACATGATGTCTGTCTTCAAGAAACTCACAGTTCAGTTGGAGAGACGGTCATGTAAACAAATTATAATAGAGTGAGACGTGCTAACAGATGCTTGTACAATGGAGCTGTGATGATAGATAAGGTATATTTGCTTGGGGATTCAAGAAGGCCTTTAACGGAAAGTAGCATGTGAGCAATATTTTGAAGAAAGAATTGGAGTTTCCAAGGCAGATTCAGTAAAAATCAATGAAAGAAAATGATAAATACTTATGTGAACTAAGTGACTAAGATTCAGGTGCTCTTCATAAATAATACCCAGCTGGAAAGACATTAGTGGAGTAGAGAACAGATGATGTGAAGGCAGAGGACCTGGCTATAAATGCAAGACAGTGAAGTGACCCTGGAAAATTTATGCAGCCCAATTTTCAATCTCTAAAGTGTAGATTTAAAAAATGGATTAACAGAGTTATTAAGAAAAGCATATAAATCTGTTCTATATGTTCTAAAGCACCTTACAAATGTTATTTACCTAATTATACCTTTTTTTTGTCCAGTGAGTATAGAAGTAGAGATCACTTAATTACAAAAATATGCTACTTAGAAACGTCAAGGCCAAGAGGCAAACTTCACATTTCTCTTTAAGATAAATAATATTTCAGTAAAATCTGAGGAGCTTGCAATAAGATTTCTTCATATTACATTATTGTCATTAATGCCTATGAAGCTAACTAACTCTTGAACAAGAGCATCCATGATAAAGCATGGACCATATTTAAGAGACATCATTTACAACCAAATAGCACCTGAACAAACCAGGTTAGATTCCAAGCTTTTCAGATATGTAAGGTGATGAATTTCTCTGTGATTAAAGCTAATTTGGGTCAAGTTTTCTGTCACTTGCAATGTAATTAACAATCAATATTAACAATTTATGCCCTATACCTGTTACTAGCAAGAAAAAAAAGTGTAGTTTATTTCTTGCTTGTTGCTTTCCTAGCTATCCTTCCTGGTCTGAATTTCTCTTGCATATCTATTCTTGGCTCCTCCTAACTTCAGTCTATACAATCTTCATCTCTAAAGTAAGTCACATGCTGTCAGAGACTTACTTATAAGGGATGGGTTACGCTTATCCATAACTAAATTGTCTCTCATGTGACCTGATGCTCAGAGTTATACTATTCTCATCTTAGTTTACCTACCTATAAGCTCCTTTCAACTGGCAAAATAAAAATACACTTTCAAATCATACCCACAGCATACTTTCCTGTTTCTGGTTTACAGTTCAATTATACCATATCATCATAGCTGTCTTTTTCCTCACTTGTACTTTTACTCTCCAAGGGTATTTTGTTTTTTTTACATTGTGGAGCCCTCTTAGGACAGCATTCCGATATTATATTCTTACTGGACCCTTTGGAAGAAGTGCTTCCACTGCACTGGGTTAAGTGCATTTCTTTTGTTGAGTGGCAACAGCAACCTCACTTAAGGAATTAAGCTTTTCTTTTCTTCTCTTTCTAACAGCACCAGCAGGATGCTTTCTTCTGAAAAACTGAGTACCTGGCATATGGAAAAATCAACTATTTGTAGTAAAAGCTTGAGGCTTCTGATGACTTTTGTGGGCATCCTGTATAAATTCACTAGGTTGGAATTAACAGGTCTGTCCTTGCATAAATGAACAGAAAGTCTGCAAAGTAATTCTCTGCTAATCAGAGCAGATTAGTCTTGGATTCTACTGACATGGAAAGATTCTAACTGGCCTCCAGCCTAAGGACTAGTAATAATTATATTACCGTGGATTAGAAAATATCAATATTTATATCCCTTTGTAAGATGTAATCTTTATTTAAAATCTAATATCTAAATTTCACCCAATTTTGTAATACTATGATTATTAACATAGTTTTGGACTTGATAAATATACACCTTCTTGTCTGGAGGCTGAGTATAGCCGTAGTTAAGCAATATCTCCCATTAATCTCTCAGTTTTTCAAACTCCTGAGATGTTCTTATCCTATACCTGTCATTTAATAATGTTTAGTAATTAGCAATAGCTTTATTTTATACACCTATTCAAGAACATATTTATTGAGTACCCATTACTGCACGAATCTTGAACTAAATAGTAGAGACATAATTATGTGAAGGGGGAAGATGAGGCCCCTCTTTATGGAATTCATGTTCTAACAAATATTTGCACAAAGATTGCTTGAAGTTCAGAAAAGTGCAAAAACTATGCAACTATAATATATTAATTATTGTTAAAATATATAACCAAGGTACAAGTTACCTATGCATGTGGACCTTTAAAAATGCTAATTGGAACACTTTAAATATCCTGCAATTTTATTTGTTAATTATACCTCAATAAACCTGGGAGGGGAGTGGAGTTCATCTGAATGCTTTTTAATGAGAGAATAAGTGGTGTTTCCTATCACATCAGGCATGATGGGATAGTTTTAATCAGGCAAGCAGTAAGAAACTCAAAGCATCAGAGTAATTCAGGAAAGGAGAATGCCTAGAAGCAGAAAAAGACAACGTCTTATTTTCCTTTCCTTCAAAGTGCTGTGCAACCCTAATATTTAGAAAACTGGAAGAAAATGCAAAATAAACATGTAATTGTAGTGTCACTTCTTCTTTGAAATATTCTTCTAAAATGTAAACTGACTGTTGAAATGTAAAACATGGACGAGAATTAAAACCCTGAAGTTTTAAAAAAAATTAAAGTAAAAAAAATTAAAGTGCTAATTAAAAAACTCACCACACAAATTAAATCAAATAGATTTGCTATCAGATGAGAACTTACCACTTTTCTATGTCTCTTAAGTTAGTTCTGAGTACAGAAATAAATACTAGCCTCAAGGAAGGAAATGATCAAAATGAATGAAGTATATGTAAAGACATCTGACATATTTGCCTTTGCAATTATGAGAGACATCCAATTAAATAAGGCCATTTAGAACTTGATAAAGCATCATTGGTTTCAAAATGTGGAAATGATGAACTCATAAAAGAAGCTCTGAAATCAATCAGCCATCCAATTAATCAATAAATTAACTGAGCAGTCTCTTTCTTCACCCTTACCGTATTTCTCTTTCAATACAGATGGGTGTATTTTGAGGAGTAATTTTTGAAGAGAGAAATGACAATTGTTTGACTTCTATGGAGTAATAGTAATTAGATAATCAGGGAAAGGCAGAGATAGTGGCTCCTATTACAGTGAGCATTTGTCCAAAAGATGCAGCTGTACATGTCCCACTGTCTGTAATCTTGGAATTAAAAAAAATGTACACACTGCTATATTTAAAATAGATAACCAATAAAGACCTACTGTATAGCACAGGGAACTCTGCTCAATACTCTGTAATAACCTAAATGGGAAAAGAATTTGAAACAGAATAGATACAGGTATATGTATAACGGAATCACTTTGCTGTACACCTGAAACTAACACAACTATAATATAAAACAAAAATTTTAAAAATGTAAATGATGACCAAGTTCAAGAGTACTAGCTTGCACTTTGAAGTTTATAAACTGGCAATCATGTTATAGGATAGTGTACAAATGCAGGAGGAGGGGTTTGTTTTTGAATATTTGCCCTCAACAATGACAGAGGAGAAATCCACATGAAGTTACTCATTAGTTTAATCTTCAAGAACATTTCGAGTCCATCTTATCTGTTTTTTAAAACTGCTGTTATGAAGTATTTGTATATCCAGAGGAAGAATAAAGTTTCAACTATTTGAAAATTAAGCTTATTTTTTAAAAAACTGTACTTGTTAAAAAGTTAACTTGAAATTACTAAAGTTTAACTACCCACATACTGTCAAAATCAAATATAAATGAGCACTATTGTGTACAGAAAGTTATAGTAGCAACTGTGGTCCTTTCATTTTCTTTTATCCCTTTATATCAATTATGAAATAATTCCTGTCTGTGCTTATAAATTCTTCTGCTGGATTTATAACACATAAATTTACAACTATTTCTGTGCAAAGTTAAAAATCATGTTAGAATTTTTCCCATCATATAACATTTGAAAAGGAAATATTTTAATATGATGGATGTAAGTACCATTTAAACAAAAACTATTTAAAATAATTTAACTTGTTATACTTTGGAATATTTAATTCAAAAGGATTTGCCTCTTTGAATAATTAAATGTGTCACTTTAGAACAGAATTTCCACAAAACTATACGTGTGTGTGTGTGTGTGTGTGTGTGTGTGTGTGAAATGTCTTCAAAACTTGAGGATCTTTTAAGTCTTTGCCTAAGTAATTAAAAGTATTATATATACTTTCAAAAAATTCATTAAACATTTTGTACCATTAGAGATCAATTATATGTCACACAAACTATAAGTTAGATTATTTGAGTCATGGCAAGTGCAATGGAGAAGTTTTGAAATATGTAATATTAATGAAATTAGCTTAATATTATCTATATATCTCTATAGATATCATGTTATCTTCATAACAACCCAAGGAGAAGTCATTAGACCATATTCACATTCTCTAAATAGTGGAGCTGCTATTTAAACTCAAGAAGTCTGATTCCAGTGTCAAGCATGGTGTGTGTATACATATTATGGAAAGTAGAATCATTTATAAGCCGTATCTTAATAAAAAGTGGAAAGGCTTGATGTTAAATGGAGGTGTTCCAAAGTGCTAATAAGCAGGCCTAGACTGGACTATTATCTCAGCTAAGCCTCACATTTCATAGCCAAAACTTTACCTACACATATCAGCTGCACAAATAACAAACACAAAGGAGGTCCTCAAAAACTTTTTGATTAATCGATAGTAAGATTTAAATAGCCTTAGTTATCTTGGTAGGTGGAACAATCTATAAAACGTTACTGACGTAAAACCAGTCAAAAGTTGCTAACTTACTGATATATAAGTTAACCCATTCTATGTAACAACAGACAGGTGGGGTTGCTATAGACAGCAAGATTGTGTATGATGTAAAGAATGCAACTTTGCATTTCTGATTAAAAATAGATCAAAATCACTCTTCAGGTATTGCAAGGGGTCTTATCATAAAAGATACAAATTATAAACTATATAAAACAGGTGACAGTGCCCTCTTGAGGACACTTTTGAAATTTGACACCAGTTACCTATCTAAGAATTCTTCAGGTAAATTGATGTTCTTTTCCATATCCTGGAATTACTGACTTTTATTTTTACAATTTTAAGAAAGTACAATGCAATGAAAGGGCTATTCAGGTTGACTCCTCAAACTTTTCCTGAGAAGGTAGCCTTTGTAATATTATCAAATTTAATGCAAGGGTACAGAGCTGGTGTAGGTTAGGTTTCCATAACTATAGGAAAGACATGTTGCAATAATTGAACACATAGAGAGCATTATGGCTTGGTACTGAGGATTTCAACCAAAAATGTTTTACGAACATATATCCATACCAAACTATAGTAAATCCAGAATTGCATTCAACAAAAGATTCTAAATATGCTAAACTTGCATAAACTTACCATTCTGCTTATAATGCCATGACTTCTAACAGAAAGAATATAATAATCAGTCTGAATGTTTTGTGAAACACTTAATTTAGTTCTTAGGTCTAGAACCTTTATGTTCTTAGAAGTGAGAGTGCCCTCTGGCTCTTCATGTTGTCCCCTGGACACACATACACATAGATACACCAACACACCTCCACACACACACACACAAACACACACACAATGTACATTCCTTCCTTAAGTCTAACATCATAGAGGGTTTGCAATCAAAATACAAATACCCATGAAACAACTCTGGAGTAACCTAAAAAAAAAAAAAAAAGCCAAAAAATAAAAAGACCAAAAAACAAAGCAGCCTAAGTTTTATCAGAAAGACAGGGATTCAGAGAGTCCATTTGGAAATCTTCTTAATCAGAAATTAAGGAAGCAAGAAAACAGTCAAATGCTCTAATGGATTTTCTTTCTTAAAATCACAGTGATTCCTATGTGTCACTTTGTGTTAGAACAAATTCATAACATGCTTGGAAATTCCAAGTCATTCATTTACGGATTAGCTTACTTCCTGAAAACTCTAGCTGGTTATTCAGATTCCTTTTAGGCCATAAATGAGGCAAGTAAGAGGTGAAATAAAAGCTAAAATAATATGTTTAGGGGTGACTCTCTAAACCTTGGTGGTAGCTGGATATTAACTCTGAGGAAAGGAAGTGAGGGGCAAAAAGCCACTGCACTTTCTCTGCTCATTTGTGTTTCAGCTCTGGAAGAATGACAAATATGTAAAAAAACTAACTTTACAAAAAAAAAAAAAAAGAAAGAAAGAAAGAAAAAGAACGCAAGCTACAATGGATTTTATATTTATTTTGCCAAGAAACTAAGCTTACTGAAAATAACCAATTAATTAACTTAGATATTATTTTGTAATTGTTTGTTAAAACACCAAATTATATAGCTAAGACCACGAACATATTTTTGTTGTTTCACCCTTAGTAGTTAGTAATTACTCGGTAGTTTACAAGTATAGTAGTAATTTATTATCTTATAGTAAACGATCATTATCTTTGAAAATTCAGATAACATATATAAGATTCAGAATCTTTGGCCCCTTAGCATGAAGAAACACAGAAATATCAATCAACAAAATATCAAAACAGTGTCTTGCTTGTCTGTTTTATGTGTTCATACTGTTGACAATTAAATTAAGAAAGAAAATGAGAAGAGAAAAGGAAGCATAATATATTTTTGTCACAGAATCACTATTATTATACAAATATGGGATGTGAAATTAACTATATATTGATGTAAAAAAAGGTACAGTTTTAAAATGTGTCCCAATAGTGTTATACCCTCTGACTTTTTTCTGCACAGCCTTGAACAAAAATTCTGGAATTCACTTTGTTAATACCGAGAACACTTGGCCTTCTGTACAAACTGCAAATTTCTTACCACCCACCCCCCAAAATGTGGAATCAGTCATATTCCATTAACCCTCTCATTATTTTGTCTCAATGGCAGGCACTACTGTTATTTATTTACTTACTTATCTATTTATTTCTTTATTTAAATTGGCAGAATTGTCTATTAAAAAGAGTGCTGCTTTCAGGCATGAATTCCACTTGAATCTGCCATCTTCTCTCCTTTCTCTTATGATTAGACATCCTTAGAGAACTATAAACTACATCCAACAATCTCCATTTTTCTCATCTCCCATTCAATTTTAAGCTCCTTACAGGTTGACCTGTGCCTTTATCTTACCAGAGTTGTTCCCTTGACGGGTTTACAAGGATCTACTTTATAAACTCAACAGCCTGTGCAGACCTCTTAATCTTCTGAAAATACTAAGACAGGTGAAAACTCCTTGGCCTTTGTGACATGATATTTTTTGATTTTCCTACTCCAAATATTCCTGTTGTGTCAGACCTTAACCTCTACCCACCCCCACACACACCTTAAGCTTAACTGTTCTCCATAATATTTTTCTGTTCCTCTCTGTTGTAATAGTTGTTTCAGAAATGCCATGGCTTTAAAACATCACTTCCATAAAGATGGTTTGTGTATTTCTCAATTTATCTTTGTCTTACATTCTAATTCTTTATTCTCCCCCATCTCCCTATTTTCCTGGTCGTCTTCCTATGTTTAATGTATTTTAAGCGCCTCAAATATCATGTCAGAAATTAAATACACCAATGCCTCCATAAATCATTCCTCTGTTTTCTGTTCCTTAAATGTTTTAATGGCCCTCAAATCTCCAAGAATGTTTTTGTAAACCTCCCTTTAATTTGTCTTCTCATAAAATTAGCTACCACACTTTGTACATTTTATTTCTTTATTATCTTTCTTATATTAACTTCTGCTGCTGATACCTTGTTTCATACTTTTCATGCCTTTCTAATGGAAATATTGTAATTGCATTCTAAATAGCCTTCCTCTTCCTGCCTTTCCTCACTCTACTTTATTCGGTCTATTGCTGTCGGATTAGTCTTTCTAAAGCTGAAAAATGTACAGTTACCTGCCATGGCATGTAAGTTAAAGTCTGGTCGTCTTGAGCTGACATACAAGACCTCATATAATCTGGCCCAATTTTACTTTTCCAATAGTTTGTGTGCCCTGTGATCATTCAATTGTAATATTAGTTGACACAAGTTTAGTGTTTTGTTCGCCTTTGTTCATCTTTCAAAGCTATTTCTACTTATTGGAATGCCTTTTCTCAATGTTCATATATCCAAATTCTTTTTTTTTCCCTCTGAATACCACTTACTTACTCTCCGAAAGTTTGTTTAATCCTCTGCCATAAGGACAATACAAGAGGGCTTCCCTGGTGGTGCAGAGGTTGAGAATCCGCATGCCAATGCAGGGGACACAGGTTCGAGCCCTGGTCCAGGAAGACCCCACATGCCACGGAGCAACTAAGCCCGTGCACCACAACTACTGAGCCTGCGCTCTAGAGCCCGCGAGCCACACTACTGAAGCCCGTGTGACACAACCACTGAAGCCCGCCCACCACAACTACTGAAGCCCGTGCGCTTACAGCCCGTGCTCTGCAACAAGAGAAGCCACCGCAATGAGAAGCCTGCGCACGACAACGAAAAGTAGCCCCTGCTAGCCACAACTAGAGACAGCCCGTGTGCAGCAACAAAGATCCAAAAAAAAAAAAAAAAAAGAAAGACAATACAAGAAACTCACACTACTTTAAGTCAGACATTTACACTAAGTTCTTTATGTGTATTATTTTGCTGAAGGCAATCTCTTTTTTCCTCTTATCCATCACTGAATATTGTCTGTATTTTTCTTATGACAGTTGTTAAACTTTACTGAACATCATATTTATTTTTGTGTAGTTTTCTCCCCCAAAAGAGTAAAATCTTTAAGGTCGACATCCATATATGCTCCTTTCCCAGTGCTTGTCACAGTGCTTCAAGGAAACTAATCTAGGAGTCAATTTACAGGTCTCCGCTTACATAAAACAACGTACATAAAATATTCATAAACATGATACACACATAAATATATATGCACACTCAAACATACATATATATGATGGTTTTAATGAATTACTACAATACTATTCATCAACAAAAATCAAATATTCTTCATGCCATTGTAATTAACAATCGTCAACGCAACATACGAAGATCAAAAAGATTAGATACTTCCTTGGGAAAAGAGTCTTTGTGACGAGAATATCTGACTCATTGCTGTTACTTAAATAATTTGATTACAAGGGAAAGCACTGCTAGGCTTTGATATTTTCTGTTTTTACCTAAAAAAACAGGGAGAAAGAAACTGACAATCACTCAAACAAACATATGAATAGAAATCAAGCCTGAAATACTTGCACATATTCAAACATTATGAATGACTGAGTGCTCTGCATTTCCCCATCACTGAGAGAGGCTGCAGACTCAGCTGATGGAAACCTTAGTGACCTAACTCACTGAGCACGCTGTCAGTCAGGAACACTGGTATCTAGTCGCAGAGGGAGTGCCGCCTGGATTCACATGATTACCTTTTTGATTAACTTTCCTACTCCCATTGCTATCACTTGTCCCCTGTTGCACACAACTCTCTTGAAAGAAAAGATACTCAGTTCCATGAACAGAAAGCTTATTAAAAATTTGTGGTTTATTTTATGCCCCTTAGATAGCATTTATTTATTCCTTGAAATATTAAAGTGTGCTTTTTAAAGCAAAATTACCTTTTGAAAAATAACTCAAATCACTCAGTGGCATTTCTACACCTTCTTCAACAGGAAGAAGCATATTGATTGGGCTAAAAAGCCACATAAGCAAATTGGAACAGCTTGTTTGAGGGGGAAATTGCTCTGCCCTAAAGAAAATGTGAGTAACTAGCAAAGCAATGCCAACTGAAGCGTTGCTCTGCTTGGGGGCAATTCCTGTCTTTGTAGGACTGCTCAATGCCAGGGCCTACTGGACTTTAACTGGCATGCTCTGCTGTGCTCCTTCAGGGATTTTCCTAGAACTGTATGCCTTCTGTCACGCAAGAGTCCATAATTTGATTTTCACTTGCGAAGTTGGAAATTACAGCCATGATAATTAGTAGTGACCAGATTTCAACATGTTAAAGAAGGAGGTTGCTCTTTAAAATGTACTGAGTGGAAAAAAGTAAGGTGAAGAATAATAAAGTGCCAGAATCTGAATATTAACTCAATGCTCTGCTAAACAATTTCTATTACTCATAAAGCATCCCTGGAAGAATAACCAAGCAAACAACTCTAATGGTAGGTAGAAAGTACCATAGACCAGGTAATTCCCTTGTGAAGAAACATATTTCAAAAGAAAATGTATATTGCACTATTTTTCTTTTCTTACTTAGTTGTAGAATTTCATCTTAAGTGTCCTATAAATGCATAAGCAAACAAAAAACAAAATCCCTAAAGAGTTGTTGTTCCAAATTTGTTTAGCATTATAGAATTTTTAAAGTTTAGTAATGAATATTACAATGCAAGCCTTGACAAATGGAAGTCAGTACTGTCAAAAATCATTTGAACATGTCCTTTCTCAGAAAGTTGAGAAAATTTTTCAACTTCTCTCCCCATGTGCTTTTCCAGTTCAGGTATTTTCTCATCACACATGTCAGTTGAATGGAGACTCTGGGGAAAACACTTCATTACCAAGTGGCATATAATTTAGTTTTTCTTAATTTGACTTTTAATTTCCAAACGAAAAAGTAAACAAGAGGCTATTTATCTGGGCAACTTGAGTCTTCAGTGACAGTAAAGAATGTCATCATCTTTAGCTCAAATGATCTAGATTATGAGAACATTACTAAATTTTGAGGATGGTTGAGAATACAATGGGTAAAGACCTACCTAATGAATTGACCAAACACTAAATTTTTGCTTCATCTTGGTTTGGCCAATCTAACCTAAACTCGAGAAATGTTTCCAGTTTCTAATTCATGGTAGATATGCTCTATACACTCAAGTGAAATCCTCTATCATTTAATTTCAACAAATTCAATATACTAGAGTAATGTGAACTAAAGTGACTTAAATCACTATATGTGTACAAACTTTAAGTGAATATAATTTTATAGCAGCAAACCCATTAAAAAGCATTATTTCCTCTTATGAATGTCATACACAATTTGTTGAGCAAAAAATGACCAGACACAAAAGTTCACATCAGTATGCTTCTATTTACATGAAGTTCTAGAACAGGTACAACAAAGAGACAGTAATAAAAAAATCACAACAATAATTGCTAAGGTGGGTCAGGAAGCTGTGGGGAGGTATAGAGGGGAGATTGCAAAGAGGCACAAGGGAATTTCTGGAGATGATGGAAATATTTTATATCTTGATGGGGTGGTGTTTTTATCCATGTATATATTTGTCAAAACTCACTGAAACATACATTGAAAACATCTGTGCATTTCATTGTATGTTAATTATTCAAATTATATCTCAATAAAGCTAACTTATTTAAAAGACAAACATTTGGACCTGGCCATTTGCTCTTCTGATACAGAAGGTAACACCAGATAATCCTAGAACCCCTTTCAGAATCTCTGCTTATATCTAAGACCCTGATTTTTGAACTGAGGGCAAACTCTAGGTTAGGGGAGCATGAACTTAGTCTGCAACCCCTAGCAGTTCTGTCTGTTGTCTTGACATTAATTAAATCTACCTATCCTGCTTTGAGGATATAATCATCAAGCTGATTCTAATTAATTCTCTTTGCTTACAAGGAACTGTGGCTGAATTTTTTTCAATTATGAAGTGTGCTTACACACACAAACACACACCTCAACAAAACATTTGGACAAAATAAGCCTTTCAATTGCTCTTCTAACAAAGTTATGATGTATAGAATCAAAGAATACTTTTATGTTATTCCAGAGATGAGAATAAAGGGCAGGAAGCAGAGAACATTAGGAGGAAGATTTGGGACTGTAAAAAAGAGACAACAAAACCATAAACTGTAAACAACAGACCATCCTACTTCAAAACATGTCCCTTTTTCTTGAGGGGGAAAAGGCTTCAACTGGCTTTCAGCCTTAGGGGCTCTAATTTTCACATCTGATGGTGGAGGGAGTTGTAATGAACACTCCAATATCCTCACACTTTCACAAAAGTACAGTGAACTCTAAAATACTACAGACAAATGCCAAATTGAATCTATGATTTTGGTGTTTCAAACCACACTAACTGAGTAAAGAAGCTAGGATCTTTGATATTTAGGGTCAGTGATCCACATGGAAATGGTTTCAACTGCTTTGAGGTAATACGAATAATGACAGTTCATATTTGTTTTGCACTTATGGGCAGGTGCTGTTCTAAGTACATTGTACGTATCATCTATTTTCTCTTTGCAAACACTCTATGTAGTAAGTCAGTATGATCATTCCTATATTACAAAGAATATTTAACTCTGAGAAATTAAGTAGCTTTCTCAGGTTTAACACAGATTTGTAGTGGCACTTGGACTTTTTTTTTAGAAGTATTTTATTTATTTATTTATTTTTACTTGAGGTATAATTAATATTGGAGAAGTATTTTTGTTGTTATTTATAGCACTTTATTTTCAGGTATAAACATGTTTTTGTTTTTTAAAAACTCCCTTCAAAACATGTTCAGAAACAAGTTTTACATTAAACAAAGTTTATGCCATGTTTTAAGAAAAATATGCTTATAATTTGACAAAATGGGGTGAAAACACTGTCAAAAATCTCACTCTGGGGGCTAAAGGGGTAAGACACATCTACAAATATTTTTTTTAATGTTACAAAAGAACTTATTTACAAAACAGAAATAGACCCACAGACATAGAAAACAAACTTATGGTTACCAAAGGGGAAAGGAGGGAGATAAATTAGGATGGTGCTTGGATTTTAAAATACATATGCCATAGAATATTGCATAAGTGCATGCGTAGGATCATTGTTAGTTACAGCAAAGAACTGGAAATAATTCCAATGTCTATCAATAGAAGAACTGATAAATAAACTCTCACATAGGCCTGCAATAATATGCTATGTAAAACTGAAAATCAGTGAACCACAACACCCACATCAACATGGATTAATATTACAAACTAAACTTCTGGTGCCTAAATCACAGAAGAATATACAAAGTATGGAAACATTTACACACAAATCATAAATGGAAAACATAAAACAATATGTCTCAGGGGGATACATACCTATTTGTTAACATTATAATGAAAAATAAATATCAATAAACCCTATTTCTTTTCTATATTATAATTTCTTATTCTATCTCAAATAGTCCTCCAGCTAGTTTTGTGTTTATTTAGTTTATAGTTAAGCTTTTCACCATTAAGGAAAAAATCATATTTGTTGGTTTAGTCTCCTACTTGATGATTCTAATAGCATATTTCAGTAAATGTTTAGGTTTATAATGATTAATGTAAGTAATAATTATAGTAATGTTTTAATGTAAACTATCAGAAGCCAAGTGTACAGAACAATGCTTAAAAAGACTTGTGCCAAGTTCCATTGCTACTGATAAATGTCATTCAAAGGCCTGATCTAGACTGAGTTACTAGATATCAATTTACTCTAAATTTTTCCCCTAGCTCAAGTAGCTTGGCTAAACCCTTGAGAACACTCCTCTTTTCTTATCTTGTAATTTATTCTCTACAACAAGATCTCTGCTTTGACCATACTTCTAGAATTGCAGGTCAGGCTTGCTCTCAGAAGTCTTGGCCTGGGCCCCAACCATCTGCTGCCAGACATTATTGAATCCATTTACTTGCCTGCCTAAATTCTGAAAATTGCTTGTTTCCATCTTCCTTTGTCAATGAACTCTGATAATCAGCCATGAAACACACGTTGCCTGTCATCTACCTGTTGCCTGATTGAGCCACTGTCTCCTTTTATCAACATATTTTCATGATATTATAGTTCATCTGGGCTTCTACCATGTAAAGCAAAATCCATACTGTAAATGCTAGCCCCATAGCAGGGAAGTGGTGGGTGAAATGAGAGCTGCTTAAATATTCTCTGGAGTGCACTCTTCAGTCTTCTAGAAAAGAAGGAATAGGTTGAAAAGATGACTGCATTCAGTATGAGAAAGTGAAACATTCACAACTAATGTCCTCTATAGGTATATTTTTCAGAACATTTCTTCAGTCGTTTAGTTGACCAACATTTTGAGACTCTTCAATGTTTTAATCATTGAAAATATAGAAATTAATAACACATGGCCAATCTTCTCAAGGTGCTCACTAATTATTGTATGAGAAAAATAATATAGAACTTGCCTAGAACAGCAATAGAAGTATGAACACAGCACAGTAGGACAAGGGGAACTTCCTTCCAGGAGAGCTTGTGATATCTAAGCTGAATCTTGAATAAAATCAATAATAGCAAAAAAATTAGCAAATAATTACTATTTATCTACTATTTGTCAATAATTGAGTGAAATGATTTCTAAATATTATTTAATTTGCAAGCAATTGCTAGGTTACATTTCATTCCCAACATACAGCTGAAGGAGCTGAAATTCAGATTGGTAAAGTCTTCAAGGATGAAGAATAGGGCATTGAATGGGACAGAGATGGGAGTGGCACAATAAAATCAAATTAGATAATTAAGGATTATATAAAGTTAATTCAAAACGGGGGGATGATGCTGACAAGTACAGGTTTCTGGTAACTGACTATACTGCTGAACTGAATGAATAAGCATTTTCAGAGCTCTAATGGAAAACTGATGAATTCATAAAAGTGTTAACAAAAGGTCAAGATAAAAAAAATTAATTACATGGGACTGAGTGAACTGATGAGGATGATTATAATTTTTGTGACTTTCTGTTTGAATAAAAAAAAAAAATCCCACAAGGACTCAGAGGCAAAAAATATACAAATCAATTTTCACTGCAAAGTAAAGGAGCTGTTACAGTGGAGGATTACTGGACTGAATGTCAATATTATGACATAGTATGAGTGTGTTTGGTGTTTGGTAATTGCAATCATTGTTGCTTTTGTTGTGGTCATCCATTTACAATGCTTGGTGTCAGTTTATCTCTTATAAAAATAAAATACAGTGTGTATGTGAAAAAACAAACAAAAAACAAACAAAAAAACCAAAACAGTGATTATCTTTGAGTGATAGGATTATAAGTAATTTTCCCCTTTTTCTTATATTTTCAAACTTTTCTATAATAATATATACTGCTTTGATAATGGAAAAATATAAAGTAAGCACTAATTAAGTACACGCACATAAAAAAAAGAACATGATCTTAGAATTCTAAAATTTGAATACATTTAATTTTAGATACAAAAAAAAGGGGGGATGATGGAGAGGTAAAGGTGGTAATGAGGTATGGAATTTTTAAAGTTTTATTAATTTAGAGTTACTAGTGCAATAGAGTGCCTTGCATGTAATAGATTATGAAGAAATATTTTTAATGAGAGAACAAGTATCACTTGGTTTACTCTCTAACTCAATTTTCTCCACAGTTTCACAATGTTGACCTCATATATATGTTAAAATGTTGGTTTAAGAGTCTTTTGGAGATGGAACCTATTATTGCTACACTTCAACAACTATAATTTCTTCTACACTGAAAAAGACAAAATAATACCGAGCAAAATACTGAGTAAGCAATTATATTAATTAAAATAATAAGAACATACAGCACATATTGATGCAAAAGACATTTATAATACCTTATCAAGTGTCTATCTTAGCATTTCCTAATGTTTTGTTCAAGGAATGAAAAGCATATGAATCCATACAACATTTTTGCTGACAGTGAAAAATCAAAGGTGAAAGTCCACTTACAGTTCTTGTGAACATTGAATGATGTATGCCAAGGAAACATTTATCACTATCATAAACATTTTACTAAATGTGCCAAAAATTATATACAAACATCTTAAGATCATTTGAATGCCAAGAAAACCCTTCCACATCCTCAAGAAACTTTAAAGAAAGCACATTTTAACATAATAAACTGCTTCCCATTTTCCTCTATTAAATGATTATCTGATATCAGATACTCGTCACTTAGTTATAGCTTAATTACATGGTGGCATCACCATTTGGGGAATTATATTCTAATGCCATGCTCACGTAAAAGTAATTTACATACCACCTGCTCTTTGGTTCAGTGGATGACATCAGCCACTGCAAATGCAGAGAGGGAACATGTTAGTAAGAAACACAGATATTCTCTGAGGTCATATTGAATTGATACTACAGAATAAGCTAGGACAAGTGCCTCCCTTACTGGAAGGGATGACATCGCCATGTTTTCTGCCACAAGAGACACAGATTCCTAAAGAACCTCATCTGTCACTCAGTGAAAAGTGACCTGAATTCTCATTTTTTTCTCCAAAAATCCACTTTGAGATATCAGAAAAGCTGTTGATTGTCTATGCCCCAGTCTCCCTGCCTCAGAGTTGAGGATACAATCTTCCACATGGCAAGGTGTAATTAATTAAGGTGTAAGCATTTTCCAACCTGTAGATGAAGGTAACAGGTGCAAATTACCCTTTGAAAGAGTGATTCATGTCACCAAGACTAACTGTTGACTAGGGAGGCTTAAATCAATCGTATTTGAAGTTCTATTATTTTTAAAATGCTGACAGAGAATCTACATTTACATACATCATTGCACAGATAAGACATGCTCCCTGCCCTCTGGATTTGCCATTTCAGTGAAACAGATGGCAAGATTATAGAATGAATGTGGAAGCAGTGGGCAGGGAAATGACGATAGATTTTTACAACTCTAAAAATGTCCTGAAATGGAATTACCAGTAGGTAGATCACACTTAGATGATGGCAATTTCTAAATTCAGATGTTTATACAAATTTTTTTTATATACAAATTTTTGAAAAGGCACTGAGCAGCTAGGCTTCAGTTGTTCTCATTCTAAAAATGCATTTTAAAGATAGGCATCATCATTCATGCTAATATCTACAATGAAATGTGAAAATCAAATACCTAAATATTTTAATGTACATGTTGTTGGTTACATCATAATGATTGTTAAAATGTATTATTAATAATGAATAATTAGTTTCTTTTTTAATTAAATAAGAGGATGCAATTTTCTGTGAAGAGAAGTATATAATGTAGTGCTTCTGAAGTCCAGGTCCAGTTTGATGTGACATAGGGGAAGAGATAGGAGAAAGGGAAGGTGATAGAGCATCATGGTAAATGAACAACTCATGAAAAAGAAAGAAGTTTTTCCTTAAACTGTGAAGATGCCATTTACCAAAAAGGAAAGAACATTCAAGAAGCTTCTAGGGGGAGATTTGATAACCCAACGGAAATGGTAGAACAGACTTAAAAGTCAGAGTTTGAAGAGGGAGAAATTGATCAGGATGAGGGCAATTAGGGCAAGATAGGGTTGAGTTGGACTTTTGCTTAATGGGATAAGTCAAGAAAGGTTTCAACATAAAATATTGTAAAAAGCAATGGAAAAGCTAACAGCTCAAGGTTGAATATGAAAGAAGAGGTGTGAGCTTTAGGAAGCAGAGGAAGTGGGAACACAGGATTGGACGGAAAGCTTGTAAAACTGGTTGAAAATTATTTCCTGCATTTATTAAATTGCCTATGTAAGTAAGCAACTATGTCTAAATCAAAAGAATTGTAGAAAATTTATTTTAATATCTCGAATTGAGTTTCTGAAGCCAATGTAGATTCCAGTTCTATAATATGATGAAATTGCTTCTAGAGGCAAATTGTACAGTAAAAATAAACCTCTCTGATGCTTCTTCTCACCCCATATCCATTTTTGCTAATTTCTTTTTTTTCTTAAATAAAACATGCTGAAACACCACTTTTATCCTATGAGTAAGGGATTCCTATTCTTAGTACTTTTTTTCCTCAGCAACGTTGGAAAAGACATAATTTCAAACAATATTTTCTAGATCTCTTAGGTTGCTGCACATAATCTGATAGATTAAGCGGTGCATGTTGGTGTAAGTTACCATCTGCGAGACCCACTGCTGAGACTCATAGAAACACATTTCTATTGGCTTTACACAGTATTAAAAAAATAAAGAGTGGACTAACGAAACTTAAATGTCATTCTTATTTTGCATTTTATGTTTACACTTTGTATTTTGGGGAAACTGTCTTCTGAAAAAAAACATATAATATTACTTTAAAATGACTCATTCTATAAACATATTCTGAATGCCTGCCAACACATTGGGCATTGAGTTAACCTCTCTACCTATTCCAAAGTAACCTTCAATGGAAGACAAAAGAGGAATTACAAAAGAAAGTAATAAACACTATTATGAAAATAAATACCAAGAAAAACTCCGACACAGTCTTGAAGATAGGAAACAGCCATTACATAAAATCTATTTGTGATTTATTACTGTCCATTAAATAGATTCTAAGGTAAAACATCATTTTATGGCAAAATTCAGATCTTTCAACCTCATGAAAAGTGGATCATTTTAACATTTGAATTTTAGTTTTAAAATAATTTATTTTGCATTTGCATTATGTGTAAAGATCAGATGTTCAAATTTATATGTATTATTTCCTAAACCCAATCATATTTGTGTGTTGATAAAAGTTATCTTGGTTTTTGAAAGGGAATACGGGTCATACGAGAATTCTTTAGATATATGATGTTACATATAATATACACATACATAATTCTATAATTAGAGGCTAAACATTTTAAGAAGGGTGTATCATCTGATAAAAAATGTCTCTGACGTTAAGAGGTTGTTTATCATAACTTGACACATACAGGTAAATATAAACAAATAGTTTTACTGAAGCAGATACAGTAAAGCTTTTTAAAAAGTTAATTGAAAATGAAATAAGCAACTATACATTTTATCTTGATTCTTTCTAAGGTTGAGCAACAAAACTAGTTAGCCCTGCACAGGTATTACACACTACTTATATACAATTAAAATAATCATGAAAATGCCATGAAAATAATTAAATATATAATGGATGAAAGTCATGCCAGAATCATGAAAGACTTAAGTAAGAATTCTAGCACTTATCTGAGGAAACAATCTCTTATTCTTTGTAAATAAGTTTGGAGAAAACTGGAACATAATAAGAACATTTTTCCAAGGAGTTATTTGACTGTTTCCAAATGCTCTGTTAATTTCTTACACTAAGAAGGGGAGAAATATTTGAAAAGAAAGACGCCTATTGAATATTTGAAATAATATTGTTTAAATAACGAAATATATTTTCTACATTCTATTAATATTATGTCAGATGTGAAATATTTTTATTAGGTGGTATCAGGAAGGTGAATTAAGAAATTGAAATGCTTTAAATCGGCATTGAAATTTGTCGTAAACTCTCTCCAGCCTTCACTTGTTTTATACTCCTTCATACATACTATGTCTATACATCAGACAATTGAGACCATTTAGGATTTACCAAAGGTCTCAAGACTTGCTTTTGTGAGTATTCGTCCATCTACCAGGAATGATCTTTATTCCAGGGTTTCTCAACCTGGGCACTGTTGACAATTTGGGCTGGATTATTCTTGTGGCGGACTGTCTTTTATTTTTTCCCTCCTTATTCCAATAAACATTTCTATTTTCACAGTTGTACTGATGATAGATTTCTTTTGTACTCATTTTTAAACTTACTTCAGTTGCATTTTTAGCTTGAAACCTACAAAACTATAAAGTGTTATTTGCAAAATATGAACTATATATATACCTTTTCTTAGAGGTAAAAACACATAAAGAATATGCAGGAAAAGCGGGGCCACATCTGGGGATTACATAACAATTTAGCTCTGTGGCAGCCACTATAATATCTGGGAAAGCAGAGAAAGCAAAAAGATGAGAAAATGACCCCCCAAAAAGTAACTGAATTTCCATCTTCCCATCACTTTCTATGGATTGAGGCCAGTCCTCAGATACTTGTTAGTAGACTACGCTCATCCCACTTGGCTGAACAGGGATGAGCTGCGACCAGTGGTTATAGGAACACATTCAGGTAGATATAATTAGAGTTCTGACACAAGGCCTGAATGAATTCAACATTACACACCAGTGTATTTGTATATGCATAGAATTTATTAATTAAAACATACAAAAAACCAACTTATTTAAAATAAAATAATACAAGTAGTAGATTCTCCACATTCAACATCCTAAAATTGCTGCAATTTGTCCATCTCCTCTTGGTTCTCTAGATTCATCTAAGAACAGTGCTAACTCTTCAGAAATGCTGGGTGTCTTAGAATTATATTCATTTAGACAAGGAAGCAGAAACCATCTTTTCACCCCCAAGCTCATGACCTTTGGATTGGTCATGTCTACCCTCTTAACTCTTTCAGATTACTTAACTCTTTATCCCTAGTTTTTGGACTTATGAACAGCTTTTTCTCTGTCATTGTCCCCCTGGCAAAGTTTATTCTTCTCTGAGAATTCTAATTCAAAAGATATGGCTTCTGTCTTTCTTATTTATGCATATGTCAGGGTTACATCTTCTCCCTACAAAAACATCTTTAGAGAACGACCTCTATTTATCAAAAATATTGTATTCATCCATCAAAAATAGATGATGAATAAACAGTAAAATGAATATGTTCTTTCCACTACACTCTTCCAGTAGCCTCTTAGCCTACTTCTCTTGTGGATCTTGTAAATTATAGGAGGTTTAGCAGCATCCTTGACCTCTGCTCACTAAATGCCAGCTTCATTCCCCAAGTTGTGACAAATAGAAATGTCTCCAGACATTGCCAAATGTCTCCTGGAGGTGGGGGGAAGGGGATGCAGGTTAAAATGGCCTCCTGTTAAAAATCACTCTTTAACCTCTTCATATATACTTGATTAAATCTTAACCATCATTCTCCTCTCAGACGTAGATCAAATATAATCTTTACGTCCTCCTCATGCTACTAATCACTTGTATCATATTCAAACAACCCCATTCTTCTTTATTATAAGTATTTATGGCCAAATCTTATCTATGTCACTATGAAATCTGGTTTAATGCTGGAATCATGCATTTTCTACCTTGGTGTCTCCAAGAGGGCTTTATCCCAAGACACACCTCTTATTTCCTCAGAAAGTGACAAATATTTGTTATATAACGGTCAATATTACTATCATCACCATATTCTTAGCCTCTACATCACTGTTTGTGCTATATATTTTGAAAATGTAAGCCATGATTAATATTAATCAATCTGAAGTATGATACAGGCAAGTTCTACTCCCTTTTATTGTTTAAAATTTGAGAGTTAGTCTTTGCTGTTGAATTCAGTAGTGGTCTTTCCGTCTTTTCTCTCTGCAGATAAAGTTCATTTCTAAACAAATTAGCTTTTCAATTACTGCTGCTACGCCATAAGTAATTAGAACTCACTGAAACTTTCACAGTCATTTTTTTTCCATTGTTCTTTTCTAGGCACCAACAATTTAAAATAAGATAAAATTATGCCGATTATGATTTTTAAAAAAATATATGAATAAAAAATGTAACTTGGCTCTCAGCCTGAAGACAAATAATTCGAATAACAAACTTCAACTGTTTTCTTCTTTCCGTCTTTCTCTCTTTTTTCTTTCCAAGTCTGTGGTTAAGCCTTGTTAGTGTTTGGATAGGATTCTTAAATACAAAACTTTGTGTTATTATAGATAGTAGAGCAAATAATTATGTCTTGCTCTATTATTTGTGAGAAAGCATAACATCCTAGAACTAGATTGCCAATTAAGGCCTAAAAGGGAAGATAACAGAATGAATGAAATTTTTTGAGTCAAATGGAAAATCAATGGTCAGGCAAGTCTGAAAAAAATGAGGTGGGTTGGTAGAGTGATGCTTTTAGCCCTTTCCCTCTTGAAATTGACACAAGTGAAGGATGAGTGCTCCTGGGTTCTCTAGCTCCAGGGTGAGGCCCTAAGTAAGGCAAAGTAATTTGAGGATACAATGAAGGATGGCTGAGATGATGACAAGGCTGGGACCTACAGGACACTCAAATAAAACCAGCGATCTTGAACACCCCATCACACACACACACGCACTACCCAGACTTAGCTTATTCTCTCAATCATAGTCAGAGGTACTGAATTCACAGTTGGCAGCTCAGCATTGGGTTCTTCAGGGAGCTGATTCATTCATGATTAGAAAATTGGACATTTTTTCAAGACTTAGCCCCCAGTGTAATGAGTTTTCTGTTTTGTTTTATTTTAAAACTACTTTTGCATTAGTCTTTGTTTCTCTTCTTTTATGCTCGTTAACTACCTAGCCACCAAGGTCTGTCTCTACTAATATATGACCCTTAGGGATCAAGTTCTTATGCTTTAACCCCAGCCTAGAGCTTAGGGCCCTGGTATTTGGTATCAGACCTTCATTATAAGCCTATCCGCCTGCCTGGGGTTTCCAGATATTGCCCAGGATCCCCATCCCAGCATTCTACTCGCTTGTTAGATTTCTGAACCATGTCATCTGGGATATAATATGAATTAAGAGTGGTAGATCTAAGTTGCAAACCCAAATATGTCTGAATTTGAAGTTCTCTATTAATTTCCTTTCTAGAGCCAGGAGCCCAGGCTTGCTAGTGCTACACCCAGGTACTGCTATGTTTCCCTGATAGTGCTGGAGTATCATCCCCTTAAGGCCCTCAGCAATGCCTGCAGATATCATGTCTTCATGCTCTGCTTGGGATCCACCCCAAAGAATTTGCTCTAGATTCCACTGACTCCCATCTGGAGAGACCTACCCTAGACGTCTGGATATCTAGGACATTTCTGATGCTGTTTTCATATTTGAGACACACAGCCTTTAGAAGAAGACCACCATTTTTACTTTACGATTAGTTAGTAGTGCATTAATTAAAATAGGCAAGATATTTCTACACAAAAAAATAGATTTACATGCTTTTAACTTGGGTAAATTTGCTGGTGATGCATTAATATGCTCTAGTAGTTTTTTGGGGTTTTTTTTTCTGGTCACATAAACACACCAATGATTACAGCAAAATGAATTAACAAGGCCTTCAAAATCAAAGATATATTTAGTATTTGCTGCCTTTCAGGGGGTAGAAGATAAAATTTTGTAATCATCAATGAAAATTATTGCCACCTGTACCTAATTACATTTCTACAGCCTTGCTTTATTAGCTGTTCTGGGTATAGTCAACTATCAAAATAAATCAAAGCCACACAGCCACTTTGGGGTTGCTTCTGACCACTGGGGTAAGTTATGTTCTGTGACATAAGGATTCTTTTTCTATTTTTTCCATACATATTACACTTCCCAAATCTTCAGATTATTCTACAATGAGCGTTTAGTTTCTTTTTGAAAGATTAACACATTTCTCAATGTTTTTCATCTCATATGTTACCCATTATGAAAAACTGTAGTTTAAGTAAGGCTATAATTAAAACATCTAGTTAAATAAGTCTAATATTAATCCTGAATTTTGGATGTTTTTGTTTTTGTTTTTTTTGCGGTACACGGGCCTCTCACTGTTGTGGCCACACAGGCTCCGGACGCGCAGGCTCAGCGGCCATGGCTCACGGGCCCAGCCATTCCGCGGCACGTGGGATCTTCCCGGACCGGGGCATGAACCCGCATCCCCTGCATCGGCAGGCGGACTCTCAACCACTGCGCCACCAGGGAAGCCCAATTTTGGAAAATTTTGAAGTGAAATATTATTCCCTTTTGTTTTAAAGGAGATTTTCACATTTAAATAATCAAATTTGAGTGCAGTGTACTGCATGAACATCAAAACAAGAAACAAACAGGGATTTTAAAGACAATACTTAAACCCTTTCATTCTAAGAATATCCCTATGTTTATATCACTACAAGTCATCTCAACTTTTTAATATATGCTAATGTACTAAAGCCCCGTTGGTGGATATTATATTTAACTGCTCAAAGTCAGTATCATATAAAATAAATAATTTGACTTGACTCTAGAAAGTAAGAAAACTTTCTAGAGTACTTCTCATATTTTAAAAGGAAAAAAAATAAAACTAAAAGTTATAAAAGGCATTAAATGATCATGGCCATTAATAAGTCATCCATATATAAAAAAGAATTGCTATACCTAAAGTTCAATTGGCTAATTTAATTTCCACAGGAAATACAAGCATTTCTATAATGAAATTGAATCAAGATGATAAAATACCAATAAAAAGTAGCCAGCATTGATACAAAGCAGGTTTGCTCACATTGTAAAAGGTTGCAAACTACAATTTCAAAGGAGTCTACAAACAGAACCATGTTTCCCTTAATAATACATTTTAATAAATATATACTTACATATATATAACTATATATGAATATTGTGCATGTATAAATGGACATATATACACATACAGATACACAAATGTAAATCTAGGGCTTTTTTCCAGAATTTTGAAAAGAATAGTGTAGGATACTATATCAACAATCAAATAACCAAGGTGTTTGATCAAATGCAAAGCAGAATTTCCTTCACAGAAAACATAATGCCTGTTGGTGAAAAGTTCCAAGGAAGCTCAGCTGGCAATTTAAAGAGTCCTTGGGGGGATTAATTTAGCTCCTTCATCAAGACTTAGCAGAGAGGCACTAAGAGTTGGGGCTGGTAAAGATACATTTATTTTAACAGTCAGCAAAGCTTCGGCTGGGTTTCCTTATGGCAAATCACGAACATTCTGTGGGACTTGGCCAGAGGATTCTAGTGCAATAACTGCATTAGATTAGCTTTGTAAAAAGCTTAGACATACTCGTTAGCTGCTTACTCTAACGTTTATTCAAAATGCCGTCATCAGAAACCCTGGTGAAAAGATTGTCAAACAGATTACTTTGATTAATTAATCGAATTACCAATCAACTAAGCCATTTGGCTCTGTGACATCACGGAATGTATTTAATGTGGTAGACATTCAACATTAGGCCAAGATCTAAGAACACAGGTGTGTGTATCTGTGTGTGTGTTTTACATTTTTCCCCCAAAGGAAAACCGAATAATGCAACATATTTTTCTATGGCGAACATAACAGATATCAGTGATGTGTAGAAACTTTTTAATTCTGTGGGATGCCAAGGTGGCAGAATGTTGTGTCCCAAAGAAAGTAAACGAGGCAGGCAGAATGGCACGTACGTTAATACATATTTGCTCACAGACACACACACTTACAGCTTTAAAGGGAATACATAAAAATTATGCTGCAGACAATGTCTTTATACAAATTTATCATAGCATCTGTCAGCTCCATAATATGTTCATAAAACTAGGAACACGTGTCTTCACAGCATGCTCATTTTGGGATGCCCACTGTTGTTATCTCAGCTTCTCTTGCTGCTAGGCTGGCTGTTGTCTTTCAGATCATAGCCTCAGGAATTCATGTTCCTTCACTTCCACATCAAAACAAGAAGTTTAAATTTAAATACATCAAAGGTACAACTTGTGGTACAAAAGGAGAGGGAAATAAAACTACTTAGAAAGAGAATTCAAATAACATTTCTAGGATTAGAGGAACTCAGGAAAAATCTCATAGATGACTGGTACAAAGGGATAAAGTCAAAGGGGATTACTGAGTTATTAATACAAGTCTAATACTAGCAAGCATTTTGGCTATCCCAAAGTCAACGAAACCTCAATGCTGTTTGGAATTTCAGTAATGGCAGTGGAAGACATGTCACAAAACAGTGCTAGATAAATTACTTGATATGTACTAAGAATGATAATTGTATGAAATTCTAAACATATTTACTTCATAAGTCGTTGCTGAAAAATATTAGTATATTATCTGCTAAACATCATTACTTTTTTGGTCTATATGTCCTGAAAACTTCCAGCATTTTCCACAAAGATTTTAGTAAAGATGTTTTAATATTTATATTTTCAGTGGGTGCCATAAAATACATTCTGTTAAGTTCTACCTTTACAAAGACTGAACTTCCAAAACACAACATTAATTAAAATTCACTAGACTTAGAATATGTGAAATAATGGAGAAACTAGATCTTGATATATTTGGGAAGGCACAACTTCAAACATATCTGGGGCTCTATATTGTATGACTAGAGATTTTAGAGAAATTTTCTATTAAATAATAGGCAAATGGAAACATTTCTACTTTTCTTCATCTGTTAACTACCTCTGATAATTAAGAAATAAATTATCCACTTCAAAACAAATCTCATAGATTTGCTTGGTACTCAAAGAACAATACAACACTGTGAATCCTAGCTAAGTGGGTTCAAAACATTTCAGCTGAATGACAAGCAAACAAAAATTCTTCCAAATTCTTATACTCTTTGCCAGAGTTGGGATTTCTTCCAACTCTTACTAGAGCTACATTAAGAAACAAGTCACTCTCCTAATGCTGTTTGTACACTAATAGCCATTTCATTTGGCTTTTCATAGCTGAAAATTAAGGACAGATGCTATGCAAGATGTTAAATGCAATGTGTCCTATATGTGAGGCAATTTCTCTGAAAATTCCATGAAATTCATGTTAACCTTTTGCTTTTCTTGGATTTCTCTTGAGAGAAAAATGGCACAGAATAGTGCATTTCAATAAGCTGCCCCCAAAAGAACAAGATATTATCAGCGTCATTAATAGGATTAACATTTTTTAGTAAAATTATTTATTATGTAGCTTGAGTTTAATATTAGCAACTTAAGGGTTTAAAAAAGTCACAGAACGCCAAAGTATCTACTAGAATATTTAAAGTAACTATGAAATTAAGTAAAAACACACATTCTTTCTCTAAGTATTATTGCTGTAGTGTATAGTCTTAAGGACTAAATGCTTTGAGGGAAGTGAAAAATAAATGTCATAAGATGGAAAGAGTACAGACATTGCATTCAAACAGACTTAAATTCTGGTACTGACTGATATTTATTTATGTCATGATCTTGGATTATAAAATCCTCCTGAGACTCAGATTCTATATTTCTTAAATAGGAATAACAAGAATAATGATAAGAGGTACCATTTGTGGAAGAGAGCCTAATATGTTTCAGGCACTGAACCAGGTGCTTTGTGTCATCAACTCTACTTTTTTTCAGTAATCCTATTACATAGGTATCATTATCCTAGTTTTTAACAAATGTAGAAACTGAAGCTCAGGGAGAAAAGAAGATGGAAATATAAATATCTACCTTGCAAGGTTTTTTTTTTTAAAGATTAAAGAAAATTCTGTTTTATCCAGTGACATGTAGAGTGCCCTGGAAAAAAAAGTGCATACTCTTAAAATATTATTTTCCACAGTTCTCCACCCCACTCTACTTTTCTGGAGTATATTTTTCCTGAAACACAGAACTCTCTTCAGTCAAATGGCCATTCACCTACACTGCAGAAATTAGCATTTCAAAGTTTTAATGCTTTTTTTACTGACAAGCATCAATCCGTGCTTCCACCCAAATGGACATCAAGGTCTGCAAAGCCTCTGTCTGTGCTTCTCCTAAGCCATGCCTCATTGCATTCCCTGACCTTGATTTCTATCGCATTGTCTGTCCTTCCTGGGTTGAGAATTTTCTCTCTTATATCTCTGAGCATTTTTTTTTTATATCCAACTCCTTCTAAAGCCTAAATACTATTCCTAGGAGCATTGTTATGGGTTCACAAAGTCTTTCTTTGCTATACTGTAATGTAAGGCAGAGAAATCCTGTAGCATGTATTTTATACATGACCATTCTTCTGTAATTACAAATAAAAGGAAGGGAGGAAGAAAAGAAGGAGAAAATTGACCCTTACGTGAAGGCAGGGGAGCAAGGGATAGGGGAGCAAGCGAATGAGTCATTATGCCAGACCTCCTTTGTGCTTATATTGTTTTAGATTCTTACCTGCACACACACATATTATTTCAGTTACTCCTAACAATAGGCCTGCAAATTAGGAATTCTCCTCAGTTTTACTTAAGAGTTATTTTAGGTTGAGAAAAAGAAATGTCAAATTATACTGCTAATTTGTGATAAAGCTGGAATTTGATCCTGATCTGACTCTAAAACTCCGCCTGTCAATTCTCTTAGAAGAGGGAGGTTTAGATGTCAGGATAAGAATAGGGATAGTGAAGTAGATAATACGTGCAGGAGCCTCATCTGAGTTCCAGGGTCTGTTTTGATAACCTCCAGAGCATTTCAAACAATGGTCAGCTTCCACGCAAATAGCAGCTGTAGCCTGGACAACAGTCAAGTCCGAATGTGGGAGCCAAAGTCTCTACTATTTCCAAACACATCATCCTTGTGAATTCATTCTCTGCTGTTGCACCTTGATCTCACCAGCCAGCCCATCACCTCCTTATATTCATAAACATCAAGCTAACATTTCCTAAGCCTTGTTCCAGTGTCCGTTGAAAATGTTTTCCAGTTTCTGTTTCTCATTTGCTTTACCTTACTAACTCAAGCCTCTTGTTCTAAGCAAAGATACTTGACATCGTTTTCCTGATAACTTTATTTCCATTTCCATCATGTCAAACTTACATTTTCTCTTGAATGTTTTTCCTTTATCTTCCTCATCCTTTTCCTTCTTCTTAACTCCTGACCTATTAGCTTCATTTTCCTTATTATCATATCTACTTTGCACTGCAGCTTATGATGCTTATATATTATTTCAGTTGCTACATGTAAGCTTTTTGAAAATCAAGGTGCAAGTTTGATTCAACACTGTATTTCTCTCAAGCCCTAAAGTGATAGCTTACACATAATAGTTTGTAATCAATACTCATCAAAATGGAGATACATCAAGTATTTACAAGTTACATTCCATGGAAAAACTAAGCCCAGGAATGGGGGAGAATTTAAAATTTCCACTTATCTCTCAAGATGATAAATATGATTTACAGTTTAAATATCTAGATTGAAATCACTTTAAACATCTAGGTGGTCTATCTTTGATCCAAGAATGTGTTTTTATTTAACAAACACATAAGAAACATACAAACTATTCAGTCACACATTTACTCTTAATGTATTCTTATACTTCCCCACCATGCTTCAGAAAATGTTTTGCTTCACTACTTAAATAGATTTAATGATACAGTAAGCAAAATTATGTACAATAAAACTAAACGTTAAGAATTTTAGAGCTTATAGTGTGAATTTTCAAGTTATTACCTACTCTGCCATTAGAAATAATCAGACAGCAACTGTGCAAAATCACAAAATCTCTGCAGTGCCAAGAATACCTTTATCAGTAAGCCTAGAAGTTGTTTTCCACGTGGAACACATGAGATTTGTAAAAATATTATTAATACCCAAAGGGCACCTGCATACAATCAGCTGTAAGCATAGTTTGTTGCTACAGAAAATCAAAAAGCTCATTACTATTAACTATTAAGGAGACTTTTCACTTCATAAAAGGTCATTCAAAGGAAATGTTCTGTATTTCTTATCTTTAAATGAAAATAATTCTCCTCTAAACATCAATTAGGCAAAAAAGATGTGTAAGTTTTCTAATACAAGGCACATGTATTATTTCAAAACCACTAAGGTTATATTTCACAAAGCTGAAGGGTGCTGCTTTGTTTTTATTTTGTGTTTACTTGCTAAAGAAAATAGGTAACTTTCTCAATGAGGTTTCTTCTGTGATAGAAGCTGATTATGCTCATCCAACCATATTTTTTTCCTCTTCCATGGCTCCAGGCTAGACCATACTTCCCCACCTCCCTTGAAATTAAACATAGTCATGTGACTGTCTGACTAATGTGATGTGGGGCGTAGAGGTACCTGCCATTTCCAGAAACTGATCCATTTTTTGAAATGGTGATGCTTCTTTTCCTTTCCTTGTCTCCTTGAGGAATTGAAAGGACTCCAAGGTCTTGGGGAAAGCTGGAACTACAGGATAGAAAGAGCTTGTGTCTCTGAATCCAGTGGAAAGTCTACCCCAGAACATCGCCAATCAATTATTATATAAGCAAAACATTAAGGTCTATTGAGTTAAATCACTAAAATTCTGGGGTTGTTTATTACAACAGTTAACCTATGCCAACCAATAAAACTTCATAAATGCCTTTTCAAAAGTATATAGTTCTTTAATTTGATTAAGGTTTTTCCCACAGCCCATTTTGATCACAGTTGATTCCTTCAAAGAATGTCTAAAAAGGAAACAAGGAAATTAAGAGTCTATGTCTGAGTTGTGATGGATCTAGTATATGTTAGTTATACAAATCCCTAGGGGCTGCATGAGCTCACTTGGGAAAACAATTGACAGCATCTTAATGAATTGGAGGTAAATATATCTAATTTCCTGGGCCTCTGCCAGTGGAGACCCCTTGCTCATGCCCATTTCTTGCCAAACAAAACTGGTCAATTTATATCAAGACATGTTTTTCCTTTTTCCATGCATGATTTTATCGTATAGCCTGAATAAATATGCATGAAATATTTGTTGCTCTTTACATTCCTCACAATACTTTCTGAATGGGTCATTTTATTTTGAAATGCAGCATAGAAAGATAATGTTTTCCAAAGAACACAAATATCTTCCTTGAGTTCTACCATTTGGAAGGCAAAGTAAAGAAGGGAGGGGAGAAATAAAAACAATCAATTTGGATGAGAATCTTTGCACACAATCAGTGGGTAGAAATCAATGTGAATCCTAGTCAAACACAGACTTCACAGTGGGGATATATACAGCCCTGCATTACTCAAACAAATGGTTAGTGTTACTGTGAACAACTGTAATGAGGCCTGGATTGTGTTTACATTAAAGCAGACAGAATCCTACTGTTAATTTACTAAACCAAGACTGCTGGGTGTTACAGCTTCTGCCACATTAGAGCAAAGAATTTAGCTTCTGTATCCACACCTCTTTTGTAAACCTATCCTGGATTATTTCCCTGTCCTTTCATTGTTTTCCTTGTTCTGAAAGACAGCACTGGATGCTGGAGAGAGCTTAAGAGGTCTTACTTAACAACTACAATTATTCCCAAGCTTACTGCTGAAGTGGAGCTTGATTTGTCCATAACATGTTAAAAGCTGCTTCTCTAAACTACTCATATCGGACACACACACACACACACACACACACACACACAGACACACACACACACAGTCACACACCTTGAAATAAAATTCAAATGATAAAAATGCCCTATTTTTATAAAATTTGCAGTCACTGCATGATAGAATCCTCAGTAAGAGATTCCATTAATTTTGACATGTGTTTGGATCTTTTCAGTAATGCACTGTTCATGCTGATCTTTGGTCAGTTTTTACAATGTTGAAATGGAAATGTTGATTAGAAATTAGGTTATTTTTGTTTGTATCAATGGGGCTTTGGGGATCTATTTATATAGTTTTTACGTGTAGTTACATTTCCTTTTTAAAAAAAAAAACATTAACACAGCTGCAGTTATCTCTGATTTTATTAACAAGTTACTCCATTTCATTTGCCAAATTGTTTTTAAGATGAAAAATTGAATAAATATGATATGTGCTCACGACTGAAACACTAAATACCACCGAATGTATTTTCAAGAGTGAAAATTACCAGAAATCCTACTGCCCAGAGAGAGCTACTATTAAAATCTAGATGAATAGCCTTCCAGAATTCCCCCTGCTGCTCCCACCTTCTTTCCTCCTTTCCTGGGGACCTCCAGCTTCTGTCCCCTATAGCACAGCACACAACACACCATGTACTATCCTTCCAGGCGCTCGCCCAAGTTTCACACTTATGTAAGAGTGTGTGTGTGTGTGTGTGTGTGTGTGTGTGTTTAATAGATGCCCCCTGCATTTAACTGTGAGCTCCATGAAGGCAGGAACTCTGTCTTTTTTTTAATCCCCTGGCATGGAACACATGGCTTCATACAAAGTAGAATTCAATAAATATTTTGGCTGACTGAATAAAATGAGATCCTACTTTTTTAATTGTTTAAAACCTCTTCTTCTGTCAATAAATACAACTGTAGCAAATTTTAAGATTAGATATTTCATGTTATGGGTAAAATTTCTTTAACAATGATCTTATGAAGGCATTATCTCTCTTTTGTTCAATTATCCACAGCAGTGTAGTAGATACCATTGTAGTAGATACATTTGAGTACTTAGCTCCTTCTTGGGATAAATGACTCAAGCTGGAATGTTGGGGCATTAATCATACATACTTACCTGTAATACACATTTTTGAACTATCTCACTAAATGTTGTACAGATTTATATATTCTAAGTATAAATTAACGTGTCGATTTCTCTTCAGTTTTGTCTTAACTGAGTACTAGACCTATATTTTCATCTCTGTAAGTTATGTAGGATAAAAATCTACACTAGAGATATTCAGCTATTTCCCTATAACTTTTGGTCATTTGTGATGTACTCTTTTAAACATGGATTTTAGCTTCAAAATATATCCTAATCTTTTTATGAACTGGGTAGGGGATATAAAAATCATGGAGAAACAAGTTGCAAAAACAAATAGCTAAGGAAAGAATTACCTCAATGTGTGTCAGGTGCTATACAGGAGATGCTGTAAGTTCTCTGTAGATTTAGAACCGTCATGTAAGGGTCCCAGGTGATTGCAGATTTTGGCTCAAATTTCTAATTCTACCAAAGTATACCTAATTTACAAAACCTCTAGCTCAAATCTCATAGGAATGCAGAATACAATGGGCAGAGCTTCAAGGCTTTGCTTGTATTTGTGAGATTGTAAACGGCTAAAGGAAAGAAAAGGCTAGATATCATACTTCTGTCCTGAATAAAAAACTGCTAGGATAGTGTCATTATATGGAGGAAGGTACATGACAATGAAGATGCAGTTGAAGGATAGTGAGGAAAACATTGGTATAAGGGAGAAAAAATGTTGAATAGGATCAGGAATGTTTTCTTCAACAAACTTAGTTCACTTACACTTGTAATACAATTATAATTTGGTCTAGGTTCAGTGACCTTTGTTTTCCAATCAGATTTTTTTTTCACAAAGTACATTGGTGAATATTTTCCTTTTATTGATTCAGCTAAACTAAAAATAAAACTGAGATAACTGATGATATAGGAAGAAAATCAAGTCAGGCTAAATATATCAGAATTTTGCAGAAGAAAATTTTCATTATCCTGTCAATCATCACATGCTGATAATCTTCTTAGCCAGCCTTTTCACCAAGTTAATTAAGATTTCCAAATTTTCATAAATGCCAAAGGTTAAAAAATAAAGTTTCATGCTTTGATGTTGTAAGTCTGGGAATTATTAAAACTGTCTAATTTCTAAGTAAAACAAGGTTGAAACTGGCCTTAAGTTACTCAGGTAAATGGATAGTTTTATTGCTGTAATATTATTGGGTAGAAACTTTATTGTATTTATTCGAGGTAAGAAATAAAAGTCTCTTGTGTTAGTAATTACACTTTGTACTGCCATCATTGCAAGTCTTATATATTGTTCAACATTTTACCTATATTCAAGGATGGAATCAATGTATCCTCAACTCTAGAAGAGTTCCTTATTTGTTCCCACTTTCAAGTAAGCACTATTTTAATTTTCTCCTCTCTTTATTGCTGTCACTACAGTGACTAATCAAATAGACCACACTGCTTTAACTGTATAACTGTTGTTGTTTGATGGTGGTGGTAGCGGTGGTGGTGATGGTGGTGGTGGTGGTGATGTGTGTGTGTAGTACTGAACTTTAATTAATACATTTACATAAACTTTATGTGTGTGTGTGTATGTATGTATGTAGGGTGTCTGCTGAGATGCATTACATAGGCATCCTTCACCATTTCTAATTGAGTCTATCCATCTGTCTATCTATGTATGTACATATACATATATACATACGTGCACTATGTGTGTATATAGTACATGTATGTGTTAAATGAATCTTTATACCATAAATTTCAGAATAGCAAAGATGACCTACTTAATTTCTTGTATCTTCATTCAATTAATAAGTGAATCTGAGTGCCCATTATGTAGTATGTGCTAAGAACTGTTTATATGTCCTCATATATGTGGGACCTGCTATATATGAACGAGTATAGCTAACAAAGTCCTTGCCCCCATTGAGCTTAAATTATAGCCCTTATAATTCTACAAATAGAATGCATTTAAGTTATTAAAAAAATAACTATCACTTAACTCAATTTTTCATTAGTCATATAAATTATCTCTCCTGTCAAATATAGTCCAAAAGATAGAATTAAAGTTGCATTTTGGAAACTAGCAGGATCCAGACTACACCTAGAAGGAGAAGGTAAACAATAACTCCTTCTTAGATGGCTTTTACAGTCTGTTCAGCAACTAGGCCTGTTCTCTCACATCACATGTCCACATTTCTAAACACTTCTATCTAAATGAACTCTCACATTAATTAAACTATTAGCCATACACTGTCTATAAGGCCTCAATATTGTAAACAAAAGGAATACAAAACTTACACACACACAAACACAAATACACACACACACATACACCTTTACCCACACACTATGAAGCACACTTATACTCAACTATTTGCCTTGAGAAACTGTATTGGAATAGTTCATTTGAGAGTTTCTTCAGCTAAATTATCCTATATATAGTTTTCAGTTTTTTAAAAAAATAATTTTATACAAACAGACCACAAAATAATAATTTCCTTAACAAATCCTCCACATCTTACTATAACACTATTCATGATAGCTGCCCACTTCCCCTACCAAAGCCACTGCATTGCATGGATCCAGTGGCACTGTTCCTGTTGTAGTTCATGTAAATGGTGCCCCTGGGGTTGTTCAGTGTACAACCCATAGCTGAGCCATAGGTTTAAATGATGACCCTTTCTCCTCTCCTGGCTAATAAAACCAATAATGGTGTTTTGTCAGCAAAATCTGTCTTTTCAGTTACTTGCTTTGCAAGCTCCTATAGTAAATCATATGCTTGTAAAAATACCAGGAGTCAACTTTCAGAAAGAATTATTAAAAAAAAACTCAAAGAATGTTTCAAACCTGTTTCTTACTCAAAACACTTTCTCTTTAAAGTGGTTTTAAAGACCCATATCACCCTCGTAATCTAATATTCATGAATGTGTAGATATTGCATTACCAATTATAGATACACAAAGTATATATTTTCATTGGGTCATCTGGGAATTTAAACATGTTTTGCACATTAACTAGAAACTGTAAAAATAACCTGAACATCAGTCTTTAATAGGTGTTACTTTAATATTCTTGGACATTTAGAAACCAATTACATATGGCAGGTGGAATGCTGGCCTTGAGTAGTTTAATTGCATAAAATATAATGGATTATATTACACCCACCATTCCAGGCCCACCCTTTTTTGTTGCCAGAAGCTATGTATCTTGGTAACTGTAACCACATCGCAAAATTAATCTGTGAAAATTAATGAATGCACATATGAATATAATTAATAGATTTGATTTTAAAATAAGTTTGTTAGATTTTGACATTTTATGTATTAACTGAAGTCTGTTCTTACACATGTGATCTATACTTCAATTAACTATTTCTAAAGATCCTCCTATAGATGAGGCACTATACTAGGGTATAGGCAGTTTGAGAAGGGTAAAGATAAAACTAATGCTGTCACTACCTTTAAGAATTTATAATATAGGATGGGGGACTAGTTTTATTAAAGACCCACATACTGATAGTTTTACTCTACTAGAAAAGAATGCATTAAGTGATATAATGCAAGCATGAATAAAGACTTATATGTGAGTTAAGAGTTAGATTCTGGGCAGTGTGAGATTTTAGAAGTATTAACGGAAGAGGTGGAATTAATGGATGCACAAGGATTTTCTATGTCATGCTTGAAAAATATGTTATCATACACATATTTGCAAGGCAGTTCTTGACAGATACAGACCAAGTATTGCATGGTTTATGTTACTTTTTTCCATTGGATAGACATATCACTTATGTCAATAATCTATAAAACATACTGGAAATAACCGCCTGGGTATTCACAGTACATCTTTGTAAGGTTGTATTATACAATTATCATGGACTTGGCATTTTATCATAAAGTGCTGACTTGAAACCATAATAACCAATTATAATTGTGTGCACAATAAAGCAACTGGTAGTTTGCTGAGTTTATGCATTCTGATTTTCTGACAGAAAAAGACGGCATGAAGTGGAACTGTTGCCCTTATGAAAAAGAATAGGTATGAAAACTAAAAGAACGTTCTCATTGCACATCTGGAGAGTTCAGCCATCAATGTATATTCAGGTGCAGATATGGTGTCATGGCAAAATATATCTTCATTGACAAGGCACTTGGTCAAATTTTAAAATATACATTTATTTTATTCATTCATTCAATAAATATTGTCTTCCATAGGCCATGCAAGACAATCTCTCTCCTTACATTAGCTTACCTTCAGTAGTAGGACACACATAAGAAACAAAATAAACAAGTACTTATGAGGCAGTGATAAATCCTGTGTAGGAAATTAGTGTGACAAGACAGAAAATGAACAGGGGGGCCAGAGAGGCTTCTTTAAAGTGACATTTACCTGCAAACTAAATGATATCCCAATCCTGTCTAACAGGTAATTTTCCTGTGATATCATTTAAGGAAAGTGTATTACTACCTTTTAAAGGAATTCGTTATACATCTCAAGTTTTATGATCTGTGCATCATTGGGAAGTGACAGAAAAATGTATTCTTACTTAATATTTTGGCCATAACAATTTAGTTAACATAAAATTAACGTAGAACTGCAAAAGAAATGTGTGATTTTTCAAATAGCTTATGTGCTATTATATTTTCATATCCTTTCCCTTCTTTTCCCATCAGTCAGTCATCTCAACTCCTCTCCTCCCCTCTACTCTTTATTTCTCTTCTTTTGCCTTGTTGTGTATTCTTTTTTTCTTTTTCCTTTTTTTTCCGTCTAAAATCTCACTAGGTGTAACACAGGCTGATTATAATAGATTAGCTATAGAAACAAATAATTCCAAAATACACTGGTATAATAAGCCTTTTTTGGGAAGGGTCCATATTTCAATAGAAATTTGACATACTGAATAAAAAAGCAATTTGATACATTTTCTTATAGCAGCACAGTTCTTTAATACCTTCTTATAAAATGGCTTAATGCATTTTTATCTTCCTATTTGATTTCTTTGATGAATAATCTATCAATACATTCTACATCTGCTACAAAACTGTGACCTTATGGTTGCCCTTGTCAGTGGAACTTATTGTCTGCTATTTGCCTTGACTTATTTTGACCACAATGATTAAAAGAGAGATATAAGAACCCACAAAATGATAATGGGCTTGATTTTCTGTGTAGATCCAGAGAGGTAAGAAGTCATCTATTTAGATGAGAAAAAATATATTTCAACATATTTATCAGAAGAGAAGGAGATTGGCATTTATTATCTATCATGTCCATATAATATGTTTGTTTCCAAACTGCTCTAAAGGTTGGAATTATCATCCTAATCTTTTTACTTATTTAAATACAGATAAGAAAAATAAGGTTCAAATTCCTTTTGCCAGTTTTCCTTATTACTTCCTGTATGTGCAGGGCTGATTAAACATTCGTCTAGACGTCTTTTTTTTGAAACTATTACATCTATTTAAAGCATGTGACAAGAGTTGAAAACTAGAAAAGTTATTATATGGCCAAATGTTCTTTCAGAATGCTTAAGAATATTGCTTTTACACTAGGTGAAATACAAATATATTTTTAATATAAAAGCACAAGCTCTGAGTTAGAGTACTTCTAAAATGTAATTTTGATTTCTAACTCATAGTGTCAAACAGTAGAGATAATCAGATCAAGCTAAAGTTGATTCTTATTAATGTTCTTCATCTAACCTGACATTTTCCAATTTATTTGGGCCTGCTGTTATCATTAAGTAAAATGTTGCTTAAAATTACCTATTTTAACATTAAAAAATAGAAAAAGGTAAAGATTTACAAAAAGCACAAAACAAGCAAACAAATTAAAAATTCCATTAGGCCTAGACAAAAGAGGGTTTGCACAAGTATGTTCTTTACATTTAAACCTTTGATTTCCCTTAAGTTTCTAATTTTTAATACAGCCCAGCAGTAGAAAGGTTGGTTTGAGAAGCCAGAAAAATGCTTATATGATGCTCATTCAGGCATGAATTTCAAAACCCTCTCAGCTTTATAAATGTGAATGCGGATTGCTTTTGCTCTCAATGCATTTTTCTCAGTACAATGAGGAGGACAATATTCTGAGTTGGAGGTTTATACCACAAGGCATTTTTGAATTTTGCAGGCAAAAGAAACTGTTGGAGTCTTATGGTCCAGTAGGGAACACATTTCCGCCCTCCTTTCTAGCATATAATTCAATAGGGGCAAAGCTAGTTTTATCTAAGCTCCCCAAAACATTCACCTTTGGCCCTATGTCAATAAAAAAAAAGTCTTACCTCCTAAGAATCGCTCTCTGGAGTTTTACTAAAAAATTCATCTTTACCCTCAGCAGTCAATGAATATCAACTATTCAGTTACATCTTTATCATCTATAGCAATATACTTCAGGCAAAACCAATGATGGAGTTTGTTTCAGCATAGAGAAAATATTTATGGTTAGTTATCAGCGAAATCAGTCCAAAATTAATTTTCTGAAAATATAATTGCTATGTAGACTGGGGATAGAGATGGTGAATATATGTAGACTTAGGAAAATACTTTCTGATAACAGTACAATTAATTGAAAATTAATGACAAATCTCTAATTCTCAGAATATACCCAATTTAGTAATTGCAATTTTGCTCAGTTAGAAGTTGCCAGAACTTTTTACCACATGATGGTGGTTTCAGCTGTGACTCCTGGCAGATTTTGTGCAGAAATTGTGGAGTTTCTTAATACTAGGAAAAAATATACAATGTGTGTATGTATGTGTGTGCACACCTTCAATTTTCATATAAATCAGTTAGCTGCTTTCAACAAAAATAATTCTCTACGGACATTGCAAACAGCTGCTTCACTGTTTCCACTAATTGGAAAGAGGTTTTCCAACACCAAAATGTGGAAGCAGGTGGAAAAAATGGACTAAAAGAAATGTTATCCTGCCAAAGTGATGTTTGACAATTGATTACTTGAGTAAAGCTAATCTGCTACTTTAAATCTACAAGATATTAGACATTATACAATATTTCAATGTTAATATTATTTTCTATGTTAATTACACAGAACCAATATTATAGAAAATTGGATTTGTTTTCAATGCCTCTCACTTATACGTCACTGATTTTCCAAAATATCTCTTTATTTTGATTATTAAAGAACCCAGATTGAACTGTGTCATAGGTGCAAAATGATTTGGTACATTATTTAATGGAATGTAAAGTGTGGCAGTGGTAGGTAACGGGCAAGGGACTTAGCTAAAATTACCTAACTGCAAATTTGAGAATGCAGTGGAAAGAAGAGTTGAAGTTGGAAATAGAAGAAATAAGAACTGTGTTAGCTTAAGGGAAACTTTTTCCTCAAAACTACTTTTTGAAAAGATTTCCCTTAATACAAACCTCACTGAACTGTAGAAAATAAAGAGAAAGATGGACAAAATAGTATTGCAGTCTGTGGGAGTAGGAGTTAGAATCATAAAACGTCCATTTGGTTTGGTTTCAGGAAATAGGATAAAGAGGTTAAATTGGAGCGTCAAAGCATATTTTACAGCTGTTATTCCTTAACAGGAAACCCTGTAAATTAGCTAGAGAAAATCAGGAAGAGGAACACTAAAATGCATTTAAAAATTTTGTAGTGCTTTTATTTTCACCATATTGCCCAGGAAATCTAGCTTACGAAGTAAGAAAATGCATCCTGAGTGTTAAGTCATGGATTTATAAAACAAATTTGGACAATGATCTGTGAAATTTGCCTTTTAAAAGTAAATCATTCAAGCTCATCAAGTTAAAATCAGTCTATGTTTATAAAACATGTCATTTCCTAAGTTGACCACTTAAGTTCTGTATTCTTCTCCAAATGCTAAAATTCAATTTTTTTCCCTAAGTAATACAGTGGCAAAAAAGGAAAGGTGCAACTAAAGAATATATCTCCAAGTCCGAAAAAACCTAATAATATGAAGAAAATGTTAGCACCTCTCTGGAATTTGATTTACTTCCTTTCATAATTCATTTGACTAATGCACCTTTTCTCCTCTCCAGCTGCTGTACAGAGTGCCTACCTTCTGCCTCAATATCTCTGATCATCTGCCATCTCCCACAGGTAATTTTCTGTTTCTGTTTTTGTCAAATTTTCTTGACATTCTGCCCTCCCTCCCGCCACAACTCCCACCCCATGTTGTACTGCAGCGAGGAAATCACGTGCAAGAGTTGTGAGTAACAGAAAAGTTTCTTTCACAGTGAGGTTTCAAGGTAATGCATGCTCAGGCAGTAAAAGAAAACAAAGCTGACTGTGTAACTCACTTTTCAATGAAGCTTCAAGGGTAATCACTATGTGGTTGCCTTTGAGACCTGAGGTCATATACTAAAGCTATTACAAATGATTTAATAAATACATATTTAATTATTGAATCATGTTAAGTGCACTATTTAATCTCCTTACCACAGATGGTACACAATTACTAGATTTACTCAGGTTTCTCTAAGTAATTTCCATTAGCATATATTCTCACTCTTTTTTCCCCTAAAGTTGAAAAACTCTTTAGACAATTACCCCAGAGACTGCCCAAATATTTAAAAAAAAGAAACAAAATGATAACAGCAAAACGGACATAAAACTGTGCCCTCTAGAAACTGCATCAGAACATATGAAAATACTGAATAGCATTTTTAAGAAAGTATGAAAATTAAAACTAAATTTAAGTTATTATATTTTATACTAAAATTTCTTAATGTATTATTTTATACTGTGATCATCTTTGCAATACAGACAATTGACAAGCCTGCTTCTGTGCCAGATTTTCAGGAGGTAAATGAAGGAAGAGAGGAATTAGGAGAATTCTCCAAAATAACAATTAGCCATTCCATGTTGTTGACTAACATCACATACTGCTTGTATTGTATATGCACTAAGTGTCAGGCGGTCTACTTTATAAGCACCAGCAATTTTATTCTCCACAAAAACCTGTGAGAGTGTTACAATTATTATCTTCATCTTACAGATGGGAAAATGAGACACAGAGGGATTAAGTAGTTTTCCAAGTTGTTCAGCTTGTAATGTAGGAGAGAGATTTGGTCCAAGAAGTCAGACTCTATTTTCTTTGCTGTAACTCTATGCTATACCAGTACCCCACCTCTAAGCTGGTATTTCATATTTCATTAGCTAATTTCCTGGTAGCTTTCCCCTAGATGATTAGTAGGGCCTATTGATTATATCTTCCTTTTAAAAAAAATCTACAAACAGGGCTTCCCTGGTGGCGCAGTGGTTGAGAGTCCGCCTGCCAATGCAGGGGACACGGGTTCGCACCGCGGTCCGGGAAGATCCCACATGCCGCGGAGCGGCTGGGCGCGTGAGCCATGGCCGCTGATCCTGCGCGTCCGGAGCCTGTGTTCCGCAATGGGAGAGGCCACAACAGCGAGAGGCCCGCGTACCGCAAAAAAAAAAAGATAGCTATATGTAATAGGACATTTTCTATCAATTATATAAGGTTGAGTTAGATTCACGTTGTACATGAATGTAACTGACACTTTTCTTACATCTATTTGGATTTAATCTGAATTAACAAAATATTAATCTAAGACTGTGCTTAAATTACACATCTCCCTTTGGAGCCTCAGCTAATATTGGTTCAATTGCAATAGCTCCCTTTAACCATGGTCTTCTATAAATTCCTACCCTCATCATCGATTTTGGTTTTGTCTTTCTAAAATTAGGTTAATCATTTTCAGTTCTGTTGAATTTGTCCTTTAAAAACTTTTGTTAATAGGCTCAAATCCTTTCTGAAAATGGAAAATAAATATATGAATATATGGAAGTGAAATCTGTTACTTTTAAACTTTATAGGAGCCTATTAGTGTATTAATTTTAATCCTGAAATGTACAATTGATCCTTTTCTAACTAATGATGATATTTAATTTAATGACTCTAAAAACATGGCTAGCCCCTAATAATAATAGCCAGCATTTATTAAGCCCTTTGTTTGTGTCAGATACTGATCTAAATATTTTACGTATATTATCTCATTTAGTACTCATGACAACTATTTGAGATAAGTATGATTAACATCCCCATTTTTGCAGATGAAGAATGAAGCTCAACAAGAACTTGACCAAGGTCACACTGCTAGTAAATGAACCTGGACTGAAACACAGGAAGTTAGAGTCTAAACATTGTAAAATGGTTAGAGTCCTTCATCTGATTTTCAACAAAATTATGTTAACAATACAGTGAGGAAAATCTTATATCTTTGAAATCATATTATGCTGATAACCTAACAGAATATGTTAATAGGGAGAAAGTCCTTGTAAGTCATTGCTTCAGTAATTTAACTTTTTTCATATATGGAACCTATTTTGAACTTGGTTTTTCCCTTTCAAAGTTGATCCCTTTGTGAAGAAAGGCTGGTGATACAATAGGGAAGGTAGCTTCCTCATAGGGGCAAACAGCTATCAACTTCCTAGCAGAAGTGGCTCTGCCGCTGGCACCTCCATTCATGTGTATTTCCTTCTTTCCATATCACTTTCAGTGTTAAACTCTGTGACTGGGGAGAGGCTCACAGCAAATAAATGCAAAGGACTGTGGCTCCCAGCTTCCCCAAACTTCCTGTTAAAAATACTTTAAGCAACACTTAGTTCCTCTTTAAAAAAAAAAAAAAAGGAAACGGAAACTTCAATAACAGATAAAAAAATTAGCACCTGCAGAGCAATTTTACCAAGTTCTTTTACAAGATAAACCATTTGAAATTCAAGAAACCCTACAAGCTGTAAGCCAAATGTGATTAATCTCACACTTTTGAAAGGAAAAGTTAAACTTGGAAATTTGACTTGCCCAATTTTCACAGATATACTGTTTCATACAGTGAAGTCACCAATGAAGATTTTGGAGATGTTTGTTTTGTTTTGCTTTTTTGCGTTTCACTTTGACCCCTCCTTACATTGTCATCCTATGTGCTCTGAAAACAGATATCTGGTTTTCAGTGTTGTTCCAGCTATTTAACTGCGTTATCAAATTAATTAATCACTCTGTTTTTTCATCTTTAAAATGGGAATAATATAGTTCTGACAAGATTACTGAAAATATTGAGATAAGAGAAAGTATGTCACACAGTGCTTGGTATATAGTAAATGTTCAATAAATATTGGATATTATCAATATTTTTATTATTCTTATGCAGCATTCTCACTCCTTATTTTAGTATTGCCTATATTTCATAGTTTAGTAAATAAAGGATATTCTGCTTTGCATTGGGAATTTGTTATAGCATGCATGTATGTATTCTTCCTGCAATCATTTTTAAGGCCAGGTCTCTGTCCCATATTTACTTCTCTCTCTCTCTCTCTCTCTCTCTCTCTCTCTCTCTCTCAGATACATAACTTAGTATAATGCAGCATATAGGTTATAACTATCAATTACATATGGAATGAAATTAAATGTGTCTCTCCAATGTGCCAGTTTTTTATAAATGGGAAAGATTTTCCCCAACCACTAGGTAATGGGAAATGTGGTCCCAATAGCTGTGAAGTAAATCTCTAAGGCCAAAAAAGAAGCTCATCTCCTTCAAAACCTTAGTAGGATTTGTATTCACCCTTCTGGGATTCAAACGAGTTTGAGGAAAATGGCTTTATTTTGCCTATACAACCCAATAGGCTGGTGCTGGATCTGTGCAAAAGGAAAGAAAACCTATTTCATTTAATGTTACTTAAAATGAAGAACATGTTTAATACAGTTCATGAGCAATGAGAAAATGAAGGTTAGAACCAAAAGCAGACAGTTGCAATTTCTAAAGAAAAAAATTTTTAGCGTATTTTTTGTGGTGAAATGTTTACAGTGTAGAAGCTCTTACAGAAAAAATTTCTTGGTAGGTAACATACTACTACTACTTAAGATTCACTTGTACATATTCATTGTCCTTTATGTAAAATCTTTCAGCTGGAAAGTCTGCAAAAAAGAAAGAAACTAAAATAAACACGTTTAAATGAAAGTGTTCTTCTGGCAGGGAGCTTAAGAGGTGATCAAGAGGCTTAAAGCACGTAAACACTTGGTAACTATTTTAAAAGAAATTTTAAACAAGCATGATTTATTTTTTCCAAACCAACTGTGCCTTTTTAAAAAGCTGCATGTGAATGAATAACGTGAAAACAGCAATTTTTCTTAAAGGGATGCATTTATCTACAGAAGTGTTATGATTTAAGATAAAGTCATCGACTCAGAGCTAAAGTTTAGACTAATTAAAATATATAAATTACTTTTCATCTGACCTCAAGGAGAGAGGCACAGGCTGGCAACAGCACAAGCCGTGCTCTCAGCAGGAGAATTATGATTATAAATGGAACAGAGCTTCAGATATTACAGGAATGCACATGTCAAAATATTTGGGGCTATAACTATAGACAGAATCAATATAACAGGCACAAGCAGCATTCTCCCCCTTGATTTTTCTATTAAGTTGAGCTGAAAATACCTCAAAGAATAATTATTTCATGCCAAAATTGCAGTAAAGTCTGCATTAATCAGTAAAGCATAGTTTTATTTAAAGAAACATTCTACTTTAGTGACATCTGTTATTGGCTTATAGTGTATTTTTTAGTTTTCTTGGATTATATCTCTATTCCTGTTCAAGTCATGGATCAGAAACTAATTTTATTAGCATCACTGCAAAGATCCTGGCCTCTATTCTCAAGACCCATCTAAGTAGAGCCTAAAACTCTAGCAAGTTTATTTATGTCAATTTACTTTAAACAAAACAGTCTACGTTGAACATCGGACCACTTTCAATGGTGCAGTGAAACTGTTGGGCTACTAACAGTATGAAACAGTGCATGTTGCTTCAAATAGCAATAGTCTGATTTGGAACTGTGTGAACATGTACTGGGGTAAAATGCACATGGTGCCTGAATGCTTATCATTTTATTCCCTTGAGAGACTAATATACCCCTAGAGTTAAATCTTGACTCAAATCATGCCTGTTCATTTGCCCCTATAGGTTAAATAAAGATTCTCTATTTTTCTGTTAATATTTTTCAAGTACATGCTTTTATAAGCATGCTGGCGACTCTCTGTTAGGTGAAAAAAGCTAGATGAACAGAATTTGTAGGGGTGGAGCAGGGATTGTTTGCTATGATTGTTTATAAAAGGAAAGCAGCTTGCTCAACATTTTAGAAGAAGCTATGTTGTATCATATTGGCTCAGCGTCCTTAATATTTTTTTCAGGAGGTTATAATTAGCTTAAGTAGTACAGTCCAAATGATGCTTTTGTTGTTTTGTTGTTGTGTAAAATTGGTTAATTGGACTTCAATATTATACTTGTTAAGAAAATAATTATTGTATTAATCATAGAAGTAGGGGTAAATATTTCTGTTTCCAACATCAAATATGAACATATTATTGGAGTTTTCCCTTCATTTATGTAACTACTCCCAACAATAAAAATAAAAACAAAAGGTACTGTTCCAAACAGCTTCTCTATAATCAGATTTTGGCCCACTCATTCTTCACCTCATGAGTTTAATGGCTGTGTTTGTAGGTGTGCTTTTTAACTTCCTTTTAAAATGTAAATCCATGCTGGTAAAAGTATGTGTGAACTGTGTTTGGTTGTAGAGAAGTTTGTGTGTCCCTACAGGTTTGAGAAGAAAATATATATATATATATACATATATGATGATCATCAAATACATCATGTATGTAACTATATACATAAATACAATCACATTATTAACAAAATTTTAGGTCTGATTCAGTGAAAGCACTTCTCATATGAGTGTAATTGTACATTGATTATAAATAATATATATACACACATATAAAAATATGGTCTGTTAATCTTATTCATTATTTATGTATAAGCATATGTTTAATATATGAAACAAACTAATATTTAAACTAATTCAAAAGTATATTCTAAAGAAAATTTCAAACTCACATGTACAAATATGCAATATTTGTTTATTATTTTTGTTTTTAGAAACAAAATATATTACCTGGTTTCACCTAGTTTAATATTTTTAAATGAGGACATAGGAGTCAGGCTGTGTGACATTTCATGGACTTTTTTTTGTACCCACAGGCTTTTGTTACAGGTGGTTTAATAACCAGCCAACTTATTTCTATTATCTTTGAAAATAATAACTTATGTTGGGTTTAAGTAATTATTAGACACACATTTTTATCATCAACATACTTTTTGTCCACACTACTACCACTCAGAGTTCTAGTTTCACCATCTAGTTAATGTATTTCCTGAAGTTGCCCCATCTTTATAAAAGTGGTGCATACATAGGTCCCAATATACATAAAATATACCATCATAGTGTGAAGATTAGTTAGCAGTGAAGACAATGATAATAGCACCTCCATTCTGTTACCATTTTACTAGATATAAGAACTACCTTTTTGGACTATGCTATTTTCTTGTTCTAAACTCAGTTTTACTAGATTTTATATAGATGGGCCTTGCGCTGTTTCTTTTTCTTTTCTTTCTCTTTTTTTCTTTTTGTCACATGTTTTGTTTGGGAGGAAGGAAGGAAGAGAGGCAAGGAGAAGGGGAGGGAAAGAAAGATGGAAGCTATTAGTAAAAGCAATGAATGCTGTGTCCTGCCATTTAATCTACCTCATACTTATTTTAACCTTTTCCTCTTTTCCCCATAGAAAACAGATAGCATAACTAAGTTTTATGTAATGTTAGCCAAGTTTAATCTCTCAGAAAATAATTTTCTAGTATCATAGCTATTTTAACTGCCTATGTTAGGAAAATATAATAATCAACTGGTTTGCTGTGTTTAAGATATAAGATTTTAGGAACATAGTAAGTGAAGGCCAATACATTCAGATATGAACCAGATGTCTATCTTTATATAAGGGCCTTCAGTGAGAGTGCCTTTGTTCCAAATTGAAAACCCCTTTGAGTCTGAAAAAGACACCCTTCTAGCTTGAACACCTACTGACATTATTTTCTAAATGCTAAAATTGACAGCAGAAAGCTACTGCTGCTTTCTGTAATTCTGTAAAAGTCTTTGCCCACTTCAGCCTTCTCAATTGCAAAGCTAGTCCAGATGGGACCATGAAATTTTTGCAGCAAGTTCTACAGCACATAATTTTGTTCAATAAAGTTATTATGCCACACACAGCTGTATACTGCCATATAAATGAGCACATGTGCAATAGAATTCTTGTATTATAAGTTTTATAAGACTAAAATTGAGATTATACAGCCATACACAATAATTTATTTGAAACATCAACATGTGCCTTGCTCTAGGGTTACACAAATGGTGCCATTTCTTCTCCAAGAGAAAATGTTTGTCATTTAATATTCAGTATTAGCACAAATGTTTTCCTCAGAATTATAACCTAAATTAGGCACTTTAAAATACATCAATATATCATTAACTTCTTACTTTAGCATATTAGATCTATAGAAGAATCAATTCTCCCTAACAATGGTGAAAGAACATAATCACTCTCTAAATTTGCTTTTAATTAGCATCATCTGCATTAATTTGTGTAGCTGATAGCAAAACATGACAATACGTTGCTATTTTATATTTAAAATGTAATATATCTTTTGGTCCCATGTCTCTCTGAAGGAAACTTAGCCCTTTTTTCTGCAATGCCTTAGTAAATATTTTCAGATGTATTGCTCAAGAATTTTCTCTAGAAAACTATGTGAGGCTATATTAGGGATGTACTATTCAAATAAATTTCCAGGTAACTATTTGGTCTTCTGCATGTTTAAGAATATCCTGAGAAGTATTTTTTTCTCTCTTCCATCTTCATCCCCCCAATTCACTAATTCTCAGTCAGATTTTTGAGTATTGCAAAGGAAATGGTATGTAATCAGCAAGCAGCTGAGAAGGAAGAAAGGAATCCACCATTTATGCTGTTACGTTTTTCACACATTATTTTTTCACAATAATTATGAAATATAGGTAATATTTCCTGGTGGGAAAAATACAAACAAACAAACAAAAACCTAGAGTTCTGAGAAGTTAAGTGAATTTCCATAGGTAACAGAACTAGTGTTCAAAGCCAGGTAGTGTTATAGATGTTCTAGGTCATAGCCATAGTTCAGGCTCTCTAACCCCCAAGTCCAAAGCGCTTTCCTCTATGCCACACATTCTAATGGTGTTTCAGCCTCTATCCAGACTCCCCTTCCATAAAGAAAACTACAGACAAATTAATAACAGATTCTCTGGTTCAGTGAAGACAAAAGATTGGTCTAATCAAAACCAATTCCTGACATTTAAACAGAGACCTGTACTTTTTTTGTAACGACAGCTTCCTTGACAAATATTTTCAAAAGTACCTTGTTGGACTAGCCTAACACTCCTCTCACATATCCTATCTCATTTAATGATACTACTCTCTACTTAGCTGCCTACATTATAAATTTTAGCTGTTCCTGATTTCTCCATCTTCCTTATCCCCAAGTCTAATTCTATTTCACTCTAGAAATATATCTTTAGGGCAGTTGTCTTCAAATATTAGTATGCCTCAGATTCTCCGGAGGACTTGTTAAAACATAGGTAGCTGGAGTTACGTAATAAATATGTTTACTGCCTTGGTTGTGGTGATGATATATATGTCCAAATTTAACAAAATGTATACATTAAACATGTGCAATTTTTGGTATATTGATTATACCTCAATTAAACTAGACAAAAAGGTTGCTGGACCCCGGATCAGAGGTTTTGATTCAATAGGTGTTGGATGGAGTCCCAGACAATTGGCATTTTTGGCAAGTTGCCAGGTGATGTCACTGCATCTGATCTGAGGACCACATTTTATTTTATTTTATTTTATTTATTTATTTTTTCGGTAGGCGGACCTCTCGCTGTTGTGGCCTTTCCTGCTGCGGAGCACAGGCTCCGGACGCGCAGGCCCAGCGGCCACAGCTCACGGGCCCAGCCGCTCTGCGGCATGTGGGATCTTCCCGGACAGGGCCACGAACCACGTCCCCTGCATCGGCAGGTGGACTCTCAACCACTGCGCCGCCAGGGAAGCCCTGAAGACCACATTTTGAGAGCACTAATCTAGTGTATCCTTTCACTCCTTATCCACAGCTATTGCAGCATGCTCTCCTCATATCTTGGCCAGACAACCACAAAAAAACAGCATCAATCATCACCTTTCTCATCCCCAATCCTGTCTATCCTGGACAATTTTAACAAGTAAAAACACAAACCTAATAAAATTATCCAACAAATTAATGTTTCTTGAATCTCTCCAATGGTATGCCTCTGACCAGAAAGCAAGATAATCACTTTCACCTTACAGTTTACCATGCTCTCCGTTTGTATAGGATGTTTCCCTTGCATAAAGTGCTCACTTTAATCTCAATCTGTCTAACTCCTATTTAACTTTCAAAGTCTATTTCAAAGGTCATATTTTTTGTGTATGAAATATGTCCCTGCTCCCCCTGGCAAAGTTCATAATTCCCTATGGTGATTTCCTATTGTGCTTAGTACTAGCTCAGTTGAATTGTTCATTATATTGTATTTAATTATCACTTTTGGACCCTTTGGGGTTTATTTCTGTGTGCCTAACTCTCCACTAAAAAAAGAAATTTAAAATATCTTCAGGTATTTTATTATGATTTTTTTGTCTCCTATCTCCCAGTAAAAATTAGGAGAAGAAACAGAAAACTTGTTTGGCCTGCTGACTTTCCTTTATTAAGTATTCTTTTAAAATGTCTTGATTACAAATATATCACTCAGCATATATTATCACCTCCAACATGTATGTTAGAGCTGTACTTAGGAAAGAGGTCAACATTATCTGCATGATTTTAGAAAACAACTTGTGTAGGCATGTGTCTCTGAGATACAAATGTCTAAATCAATAGTTATTTTTGTGTAATTTACGTCACTGTCTTTAAATATACACAGACTTTATCCTAATAAATGCCTCAGGATTTGGCCTGTCTTCACCCTCCTTTTTAAAGATTTTACCTGATCATGAATATTTGATATTTACTAACCTACACAATTATATTTTCTAAATATAGACACAGTCTAAACTCTAAATCTATTAAAATATACCTCCTATACTAAATGCATTTTAAAACCTAGCAAAAGTTTCATTCAAACCAAGACTGAAGTTATTATGGACTAAATGTACAGCAAAAATCCTTTCCTTCCATATCACAACTTATTACTAATATTACTTATATAATTAAAAAATAACTAGTTATAAAATAAAAAAGACAATGTTATCAATTACAGAATTATTATAAAATAAATTTACTTTGTCTTCCTCAAGCACTTAATTTTATTATATTTATCTTTAGCTGCTACATTTTCCCATAAAAATTACCTAAATGGAAATAATGTAAAGCTTTCAGAAGTAAAGTGATTTTAATTGCTCTGGTATGAATAAAAAATAAAAAAAGGAAAGAAAAGAAAAAAGAAGAAAGAAAATACCCAGTATGTGTTTAAATCACCATGTTTATTAGAGTTCACTATTTATCTTTGTCCAATTGATAGGGTAAATGAACAGTTTTCTACGTCTAGTTAAATCCTTTTTATTACTGAAAGGAAGAAAGCAATTTAAATATTGCAATAGGGAGTATAATATCTTAAAAAGGTGGGCTTCACTTAAAACCATGGATCATTACCTTTGGAAAAGTCTTTGAATCGTTTTGTGTAAAAATGCAGCGGCCAAATTCGGACTCCTAAGGACTATTCTTATCAATTATCTTATAAGTAAGCTTTGTTATCCCTCAATATTATTCAAGCAATGGTGAAACTGTCTCTAATCAACTATACTTTAAAAATAAGACTGAATTTTTCCAGTTATTTGACTAGGTGAAGAGGTGTTATCAAGTCGCTGCTGCGTTTGTACAATTTCTTGAGGAACCCACTTTTCAACTCAAAGAAGCATGTCCCAAGATAATCTCAAAAGGTCTGAGCAGGTGTGCTAAACTAACAAAGCCTCTTAGAGAGGCAAAGAAGTTCTTTGCCTCTTTCCTTTATTTGGCTTTGTTTCAAAGCCTTTTCTTTTTCATGAAAGTTCTACACTTTCTATCCATGCTGAAAAATGTGCTCACCCACTGGAATCCACATTCCTTTCCTTCTGATATGGCTGCTGTGTCAGTTATTACTCTACCTGAGGAACATAGCAAACAATTCCAAATTCTGAGGTATTTCTCCCTAATTAGAAACACCAAAATGAACAACGTAGTTTTTCTGTGTCATCATGTCCTGGCCTTTAGCTATGAGTATTCGGGTGAGATGAGACTCTCTGAAGCTTTTATGAGACCTAAAATATTAAGTAGTACAAAAGGAAAACAAAGGGAAAAGTCTGAAGGAAAACACTTTTTTTTTTGGTATGAAATGGAGAGGAAAAAGAAAGAAAAAGGAAGGAAGGAAGGAAGGAAGGAAGGAAGGAAGGAAGGAAGGAAGGGAGGGAGGGAGGGAGGGAGGGAGGGAGAGGGAGGAAAGAAAGAGGAAAGACTTTATATATTTATCTATTAGATTAAATATAAGTATATGTATACACATTGTTGTAGGCAGAAGAATGGTTGACCAAAGATGTCCATATGCGAATCCCAGGAAAATGTGAATATTTAGGTTAATGGCAAGGGGAGGTTTAAAGTGGCAGACCACTTGACTTTGAGATAGGGAGATTATCCTGGATTATTCAGATGGACCTAATCATAGGGTCCTTATAAATAAAAGAAGGAGGGAGGCAGAGAGGGAACTGGAGGGATGACAGCCTTAGAAATATTTGCCCTGTGCTGCTTTGAGGATGGAAGAACTTGGTCACTAGCAAAAGAATGTGGGAGGGTAGCCTCTAGAAGCTAGAAAAGGCAAGAAAAAGTATTCTACCCTAGAGCCCCCAAAAGGAATGCGGCCTTCTTGATACTTTGATTTTAGCGCAGTGAGATCCACTTCAAACTTCTGACCTCTAAAACTGTTAAGATAAATTTGTATTAAGCCACTAAACTTGTGGTAAAATTAAAGAAGCAATAAGAAATAAACATACACATACATACACTTGCCTCATTGTTTCTCTTTAAATTACAGAACTTCTCTTTTGTGTTTAGAGATAAACACTGTCCACATCAATGCCAATAGAAATATATAATTCAAATCACACGTAAGAGCCATGGACATAATTTAAAATGTCCTTGTAGCTATAGTTAAAAAATAAAAAGAAACAAGTGACATTAATTCTAATAATGTGTTTTATTCAATCCCAAATTTCCAAGATATTATATCTATATATAACCAATATGAAATTATTGAGATATTTTACATTCTTTTTATTATTACTAAGTCTTCTAAATTTGATGGGTATGTTATACTTATAGCACGTCTCAATTTGGACTGAATACATAATAATGGCTCAGTTGTCACAACTGGCTAATAGCTGCTGTATTGGGCAATATAAATCTGTATATTAAATCTATATATATATAAGTATTCTGAAGTTAATTTTGGTGATGGTTTTGACTATATATGATTTAAAAAACTATATTAATATGTATCTGTTTTTTGTTTTTTTTTTGTGGTATGCAGGCCTCTCACTGCTGTGGCCTCTCCTGTTGCGGAGCACAGGCTGTGGACGCACAGGCTCAGCGGCCATGGCTCACGGGCCCAGCTGCTCCGCGGCATGTGGGATCTTCCCGGACCAGGGCACGAACCCGCGTCCCCTGCATCGGCAGGTGGACTCTCAACCACTGCGCCACCAAGGAAGCCCTGTATCTGTTTTACATAAAAGATAGTGATTTCTTTACATGTTTCAAAGGGTGCATTCTTTGACTTGATCAAGACACTGCACAAAGTGTCCAAACATAAACACAAAAACCTAAATGCTAACAGGACCATCTCAACCTATGAATTATTTTCAAATAACTAAGTAGAAATGTATGATATTTACATATCTGTCATGCATTTAGGTTTGTTTTTTTTTTCCAATTTCAATTTCTTTTTACCTAGTCTACTTTTACTCTTAAAAGCGAGGAATCAAATTTTTCTAGTGCAAAACAAACTACAGTAAAATGAGTATGCTTCTTTACATCTACTCTGAATAGCTGCTTATTCATATCACAGCACAGCTGCCACAAAGCTGTCATGGGTCATGGTGTCTGCTCAGAGAGAGGAAACTGAGGTAGCCAGAGTATTGCAGGTGAAAGCACAGGTATTTTAGACCTTCTTTTCCCAGGGCCAGTTAAATTCTACAGGTTCTCAACTGCTTATAATTTGGGACAATCTATATAAACTGCATAGTTCATTCTTAATGAGATTTAAATAGACACTTTAATTAGACATTTTACAGAAAAATAAGCAATTGTAGATTATGAAAATCAATAATCCTGAGGGTTTTCATTTCAACCTAAGCAGGTAGTAGAGTTTTTCCCCATTATGCTTGTTCTTCTAAATAGAGCTAACACTTCTACCAGCATTTTAAATAACTCTATTGATATTTGAAAACCTCAACTGGGCAATGCAGTTTTTTTTCACTGCCTATGTATGCATTCTATCCAAATAGCTACCAATCTAGCCTTTTTTTTTCCTTTTCTAGTTTCCAGACTTATACACTTAGGGAATGTTATAAACTGTGAACATATACCCATACAGAAGCACCCTCTTCTAAATATTTGGTGGGCATTGCAGCTACTGTTTTCTTTGCTTTAATTTTATCCCAATCTTTTATTTAATTTACAATGAACTAAATCTTCCAACTTTAGGCTTTTTTTTTTAAAAGATCATCTCTATTTGGCAAAAACCTTAAACTGATGGTGTTCTTCAAAACTCTTAAAATATTTTATTTCCTGTAAAAAATATATAAAAATGTTTCCCTTCCTTGCCCTGGCTTTAATTTGCTTTCCTTATAAGGCTGTAACAAAACTTAACACAGTATAGCTGATGCTCAAATATGGGCATGCTATTTTCTTTTTCCAATTGTCTAATATTTATGTTAGGAACAGGCTTTCCCTACAATTAACAAAGTCTTACACTTTATGAATGATGTTATTCATCATCATTATCAGTCTCCATAGTATCTTGCCACTCTGATGGTCCCTTCTCTATATATTTTAATTCAGTCTAGGTGCATTAGACCCAAGGGCACCATGTCTCACTTTGGAAAGGGAAAACACCATAACCTGATTTCAAAGTATATGAACACCCTGCTTCTTAGATTTACTTCAAAAAAAATGTCAAGCACAGTATCCATCCATGGAGGATCACCTAATGGAAAATGCAGAAACTAGGGTCAGAAGAAACATAGGCTGGCACACATCTCATCTCCTCCATCTCTACCTGCTGCTGAAGTGAACATCTTAGGAAATGAACATCTTAGGAAGTTCTGAGTGGCAGTTGGATGTCTGGGATTGTTTGTCAAAAAAGAGTGGGACAAATACCCTCATTGCACATTGACATTAATGATAGTAGTTGGGGGACCAAGAATGAAGAACTTACTTTATGTATTTTAGTGTTAGTTATTTTTTTCCATCCCAGTTGGTAATGTCAGCTCCTTTTCTTTCAGCTGATGTCATTTATAAGATCACAGATTGAAGGCCTCTCAAATGACAAGGATCATTCCCTAAGTTTGGCTGTAATAAAGGAATTGGCCCCATCTGAAAGCCAATAGGTACATGCCTCCACAGTGTTACTATTAAAAGCAAAAGCTAGAAGCTCAAGAAGCCTCACTGAATTAAATTTATTTCCTCCTTCCTTGGGACAATTTTTTAAGCACTTGAAAATTCTATCATTTCTCCAAACTGTATAAGACTGTTGTTATACTGAGGCGCTCTGTAAGACTACCCTATACCCTGTGTGGCCAGTGGAGGAGAAAGTACTAAAACTCATTGGCACTGTTTATATTCAGCTGGCTTGGGAATTATCCGTTGTTAGCCACATGAAAGAAAAAACATGTTCCTTCTGAGGATATGCTGTACTCATATGACCCCTTACACAGCATTAAGAATGAGACTGGCTGACATGCTGACATTTACTGAACAAACACGATGAGAGACGCACAATGCTTTGTAGTACTAGCTCATTTAATCTTCACCACAATTCTACAATGTATGAAGCATTATTATCTCTTCCCACTGAAGGAAATGAGGACTTAAGAAGCTTAGTTATTTTTCCAAGGTCACTTAGCTGGTCACAGAACAAGAATTTGATCCCATGTCTGTTTGACTCCAAAGCCATGACCTTAACCATCACTCCACAGAAGTGTTAAGGCTAGCTCCATGGCTAATATCCATAAAATTTTTATATGTATTTATTGAAATTCCACTAATAAAAATTATATATAATATACCTATATACATATATTAATTATATATACATATATATTAATTATATACACACATGCATATGTATATATGTGTGTAATACTAATTTGCAAGATATATTTTAATTATAGTGAATGAAGGAGGAGATTAAAAACACAGAAGCCAAGATTAGTCATCTGAAATTAACAAAAGGAACAATGAATCTTCAAAAGAATGATGACCGTTTTTATTCTTTGGGGTCTATTTCATAGGCTAAATTGGAAACATTTAATCTTTATCTTTTAAAATTAAATGAGAACATGAGTAGCTAAATCTGCACCATGCAGAATGGTAACCACTAGCCAAATGTGGCTACTGAAATTTAAATTAAGATTGAATAAAATTTTTAAAAATTAGTTCCTGCCACATGAGCACTGATCTAAATGGAACTAAGGATTAACTAAGCAATGCCTTTATCAAGGATGTTCTACCCTAATTCTTTCCCCTTGTACAGGCTCTGTCCTCTTTCCCCTTTCACAACCCTGCACTGTGAATAAGATAAACTGGTTGTGATTTTCACATTATCTTTAATAGGATCCAGTGGACAAGTTGTCTGCTTAAATGAAAATGAAGACTGGCGAAATAAGAACTGACGTTAAGACTTGAGGGTGAGGAGTAGGGCTCAGTTTTCTTCTAACATGAGCCAATGGTATATTTCAGTAGATATAATTTAAGACACAAGATTTCATTGGTGACTTGAATTCTACCAGGAAGAGGAAGCATTCTAAAAGAGACAGTTTTTTGAAAAGCATGGCATTTGAGCTGAAAGAAATAGTGTGAGAAAGAGATGAAGAGATGAACAAAGCAATGAACGTTTACATCTGTAAAACCTCTTTTTTAAAGTGAGGAAAATAGGATGACTTCCATCCTTACTATAGCCAACCCTGATTTTCTTCATTATTTATGTGAAGAATTTTAGATAGTTTTTTACACTCATCATGAAAACAAGGAGATGGGGCTATTATGCTTAACAATTTCCATAAGTGACATAAAAGAGTTTGCATTTTCAAAATGGGAGGTTGAGCAAGATGGTAATTTAGATTGTGAACCCATTAAGAAGTGGGCTCATGTTATGCTTTGCCCCATTTTTAGCCCTTGAAAATAGTTTCAGTGATAAAGACTAGTATCAGTGGCATCATTATTTTTAATAGCATTAATGATTTTCATAATCACAATAGCATTCACCACCTTTAATAAGGCTGTTGGATTTTATAAGTGGTTTGCTCAAGTCTATTTCATATCTATTTAATAAGGCTTTGCCCATGGTAGATTGACTTAAATTATTTTAAAACTTTGCATCGTATATAAAAGAACATATTTGTAAAAGAAATTTCAAAAAAGAAATTTGTGACTAATTTGAAAAACGAAAATTGATTTTTTGGAGGCACTGATTAGAAAGAGTTAGAATCTTTTTCTTTCCCACATGGAGATTAAGAATATTTATGGCAAAGCCATAGCATTCTGGAAGAGAATTCTCTACTATCAAAGTTATTATCATGGGGCTTCCCTGGTGGCGCAGTGGTTGAGAGTCCGCCTGTCGATGCAGGGGACATGGGTTCGTGCCCCGGTCCGGGAAGATCCCACATGCTGCGGAGCGGCTAGGCCCGTGAGCCATGGCCGCTGGGCCTGCGTGTCCGGAGCCTGTGCTCCACAACGGGAGAGGCCACAACAGTGAGAGTCCCACGTACCGAGAAAAAAAAAAAGAAAGTTATTATCTTGTTGAAAAGACTTCTATACCATATATATAATATATATAAACATTGCCCCACTTTTTTGAGGCTATTACTGTATACTTTTCCCCTCCCTAAGTAAACAAATTGTGAACTTCCACAAGTGTGGAATAGGTGAATGCTTGATCTTATTTAAAGACTACATTACATAAAAATTCTATTACAATTTTAAAGAGAATGAACCAACAAGTGTTCAGTATTTAACCTTAATGTAATTAATTTTATGATCCATCAGCCTATTAATCTCTATTCATCGATATCCTAACATAGTTAATCTCTGTATTATATTTTCACATACCGCATACACTATTGAGAATCTTTTAAGAAAACCAATAGTATGTGCATACATCCAAAACATATTTCTAGTCACATCTTGAGGAAAAACTTTGATAATTTGATAAAGTAATGATTCATCCATCTCACTCAATCTCTCTCCATCTCTTTTTTATACTAAATCTTTTATTTTTCTTTAGTCAGATGATGGGTAATATGTGGGAAATATACATGGCCCTCATTCAACCATTAGCTACTCCTCTGTTGTACTTCCTTAGCTTGGTCACAAATATCTAACTCCAAAACATTGCCTGAGGGTAGGCAGGAGGAGAAGGTGGAGCTCAAAGTGTGCTGTGCCTTTATAAGTACTGCCCATTCTTTTAGTACCTGCATTTCCTTGAAATGGCGCGGCACCTGTAAAAGGTTAACGAGCATAGAGACTTTCAGGCATAACGCAAATTACAGACAGACATACACAGACATTTCATTGATTAACAGACAAGCAACATGCACGCTGCAGGCACACTACAGGTGGCAGATATTACTGCAGCTCTACCACTGGAAGATCTATAAGAAGATCTATATATATAGATCTTCTATAAGAAGATCTATATATATATATTATATGTATAAATATATGATATATATATATTTCTTTTTCAACGTGGTGAGATACCATTTTCACGTACTATTTAAAAAGGGGGAAAATCATTTTTCCACAGTTATATTTTTCAACAGGTATATTTGTCTTAGCTTGAGTTGCCGCAGATATTTATATCATCCTTTTTGTTACAGGTCATTAGAGATCTCCTCAACTTTATCAAATAGATCAATTAAATAGATCTTTTAAAAAGGCTCATTCTTTTTTAAAAAGCCCGATTCACTTACATCCAAAAAGTACTGAATTCACAATTCAGGCACCTTGTCTTCACTATATTTGATAAACAGCTTCACTGCTAAAAATAAATCATCGTCTAAATCACCTCCAATAAATATTTTAAATAGACTCAAACTCTGAGTTATTAAAAAGTACAGTGAGGACTTTTTGATGAACTCAAATTTTTAAAAAATCAAGCTGTCCGGTTTTCTAAAACTCCTAAATTATTTGCCTTTAAAATTGCATTCATGGTTCTATGAGAATCATCAAGCATTAATGTACATGCATTAATACTACCATCACTGCAGAGGGCCTGCAGAGAAAGAGTTCTTCCATTCCCAGTTTCATTTTTTAAACAATCTCTTGCTATTTTTGTAGCACTCAACACTAATACAGAAGTAATCAAATTAGCATTAGCGATTCATGTTGCAATCTTCAATTTGTATTGCTACACATCAAAGTAAAAATATTTGCATATCAAAAGTAAAAGAGGTGGGATTTAAATTAACTTAGTGTCTTAAACAAAATTAAGTAGGCCTTGATGGTAAATTAAATGATAAATAGTTCACAAATACCAAAATTGAATATATTTATATTTCTTTTCAAAAAATCCCAAGGCCTGTGTACTAAATGCTAATGAAATATGAAAATTAGAAAAAGAATGGAATATGACAGTGCATATGGAAAATGTTGGGTTTCTCATATTCTGAGAATTCTGTTTAAATTTCATTCATATTATAGTGTTTACAACTATTTATAACTCAGAGTATGTAGGTGATAATTCTATCTATCTATCTAAACATATTTCAATAGTCTGAATCTAATTATTATCAATATTTTACCATGTAGGAAAATGTAGTGGCTTTGATACACCTGTGGGCATAAACATGCCAAAATAATGTGATTTCCAAAAAATGCATTCCTTTTTTATCACCTGTTATTATCATGAAGTTTCCATCTGTTTACCACAATGAATAATGTTTTAATATTCCTTTCTCATGTGGTGATTCATCTGGCTAAACTGGGAGAAGCACACAATTTTTATGAATGGATATTTTCATGCAAACACATTTATGTGCTTCTCAGGGGATAACATGTTTTCAAAGCACCAAATCTGGCTTTAAAATAATTTACATTTCTGCTCTAGCTCAGTCTCATACTGACAGTGACCAAGTGAATGCCCACCATTTGCAATACAATGCCCTCCCTGGACATTAAATATCCCCTGATGTACCAGGGACATTATGTTCCTTCCTTCCTGGCACATACTCCTAAACTGCCTATTATGAGAATTATTTCCTAGGTTAGTCTATAATCCTGCATTGATATTTTATTTTGTTGCTTCATATTCCAGCTAATATTTAAACTAAAACATGTTCCTATGGTACTACCATGCTTCCAGATATTTCTCAAATATAAAAGAATTAAATGTATTCAGACTATTTATCTTTTAATCTTATATGCATATCTGGAAAAGAAAGAAAATGCTATTTTTATGAGTCATTCTCATGATTTTAAACTATGTGACATAATTTGAGAAATACTAGTGACAAAATTTCCCAGAGATACTATAAATAGTACCCACCAACTACTAAATGGGGTTCATGGAGCTAATCTGACAGCTATACTTAGAAACTTTTAAGGTGTTAGCCAGGTGCCCTTACAGAAAAGACATATCAGGAATAGGTAAATCAGAAAAAGAAAGGATTTTCAAGTGGACATTTGGGACAAAATAGATACAATTTATTACCTTCATCTAACTTCTAACTTTCAAGTGATTTGTAAGTTAATTACATGATATTCAGGTAAGGTAAGCAGGCAAAATGATGAGTAGTACATTCATTTATTAATTAAAGAATTCTTATCCTTGCATAAAGTTTTGTTTTGTTGCTCTTGTTTTTTGTTTGCTTTTCACTGTGAGTTGAAAAGTGGAAGACTTTGGAGTATGGTATAAGAATAACACTGATTAGCTTCTCCATCATAAAATCATAAAGGAAAAGAAAAAATCATAAAATTATAAAGTCACTCTCTCTAATCTATAACCTATGATACTGTAATTTTCATGTAAGTGTGACCTATCACAATGGACTGTAGAATATTATGCCCAAAGACAAAGATATTTTCAAGTGCATTCTGAATATATTAGAATACTTTTAAATTTTAAGTAAGAAAAGTTGAGTTGTGTAAAGATCACCTTTGTCATTGTTCAACCATTTCTTCATAATGATATAATAGTCATTATTTTTTTTGGCAGGGGTCAAGTGAAATAGGGATTGTCTATGTATTTCTCATGGGTTTTGCTTTGCAGATTTGTTATAATACCTATATAACAGTGAATCATTTGATAATCTAAAGAGACAGTGTTTTGTTTGTTTGTGTGCTTTAAGAAAGGCCCTTCTATCTACAATCTATTTTCATGGGATATAATAATTCTCTTCTCAGGAATACAAGAGCTTAATTTTTTAAAAAGACAAAAAGTGACCTTTTGGTAAGACAGGACAGAGATCTGAATATTAATATAATCAGTAGCTGTCACTTAGAAGACAAGGAGAAATCAACTGCAGGCCAAAAGAAACTTAAACCTAGATATCTACAACTCAATAGAAATTGATAGGAAGAAAATTTCAACTTAAAAAAAAAAAGTCTAAATGTGGATTAAATTTTCCTTGTTTTTAAGAAAGATTAAAAATACCCATCTCAAGTCTCTTAACAATTCCAGGTGGAAATTAGGATGCTTTTCAAGGTGATTCTCACATAGGACAAGGCTTTGATTTAAGAAGGCCACAATAATTAGTATATTCTTGGATTATGGCATGTTGCATAGAAAACTATTGTACTTTATTGCTGAATCAGGAAATAGTAATACATCTACTTTTTTTTGTTGTTGTTCTTTTAAAAGTACAAAGCCCAGAAGAAATAAAATTAAATGAAAGGGTGGTAGAGTATTTAAGATTATAGTGCTCAGATCTTCCTTTTACAGATAAGAACAAAAGACAAAAAAAAGATAAGAGCAAAAAGACAGTGGTTTGCTCAAGGTCACACACCCTGCAGCAAAGCCAGGAGTAAATCACAAGTTTACAGATTCCAAGAATTGAGAATCGTGTTTATTTCAATGTGAGAATGAGTAAATTGAAGGAAAATCAGCTGAGAATTGATGAAGATTTGATGAAGAATTTGATGAAGAATTGATGATAGGCGCTACGATACATGTTTCATATACAGTTTTTCATCTCACCCTAATATAATTCATGAGGTTATGGATTTAACTAAACTTTCAAATGGGAATACTGAATATCAGAGAGACTAATTGTCCAAGGTCACAAAGCTTGTAAGTTGATTGCATGGTTACCACTAAAACCCAAAGCATTCCTCTTTCGTATCCCATGTTCTTTCCATTTTACTTGTTAAAATAACTAAAATTGAAGTCCTGCTGTATAACCAAACTAGCATAGAATAATATTTGTTGAAATAATGAGGGTGATTATTTATAAAGCTTCCTGAAGAGGAATCCAAACATAAATTTAAAAAATACTTAGCTGTACTTGGGGCTCAAAACAAAGACAAATGAAGCTTTTCAGCAAGAGAACATATAAAACAATGCAGTAATGTGTCCTTACTTTCCTTTAATGGTGCTACTAATCTAGCGTTTGCCCCAGATGATAAATGTAGTTCAAATTTGAGGGGAATTTCTCTTCACACATATTTACCTTCCTCATGGCTGGCTTTCTTTCTTTTTCTAATATGAGAGTTTTATTTGGATTTAATATTCCTTTGCCACATTTTACTTGGATTATTTTATTGCCCATGGAGATCTCTGTACTTAACTTGGAAATTTCATTGCCATAGAAAGAAGTAAACTGGTTGCCTTTAGATGTGACTGATAAGAACCCACAAATAATTTTTAGAATTACACATTAGCAGGCAATTTTCTCTTGGATATAATTCTTACTAGTAAGTTTTGCTCTCACTGCATTCTTTCTTTGGGACACCTATCATCCTATATTAATGAGTCCAAAATCACAGCCTTTTAGAGCTAGTTGAAAAGACCTATAACGTTTGTGAATTCAACTCCCTTATGTTTATATATGAAGAAACTGAAGACCTGAGAAATAAAGGTTGATGAAAAAAAAGTTTTCCAAGGAATAAAAGATTCAAGACCAAATCTAGAATTCCTAATCTAGTGCTCTTTCCATACATACTCACAACTGTAGTGGTAGACAAACATTCCCCTGGCAAAGATTCCCAGATATTTAAAGATGAGAAATGAAGGCTGGCCTTTATCCAGGAATACCATTTTGAAGACTTTTCTGTTTCAGTGTAGTCACTATTTATGAAGCAAGACTTTATATTAAAACTAACCCTTGCATGTTGATACCTCCCCTCAGCTCATCTTTACCTCCCGCACAGAAGTCATGTGATTGTTTTTGTATTTTATATATTTTTAAAAATTAACGTATTTGAATGTAGAATGTGTTTTACTGATTCCTTTATTGCTCCAGCTCTGTAAGCAATGAACACAATTGTTTCTTTCAAGTCCATCAATCTCAGTACCATAGATACTAGTGTAAGATCACTACGTATTAGTGTAAGAAGCCTTAGAAGTGTAGGCAGTCTCATTAATTTACTATAAAACAATGTGGAATGCTTTTTGTTAAATCTACACAAAGACTTTCTTCGACTCAATGGCGTGGGGCACTCTGACAGCACAGAGTGTCAACAGACAAACGGAAATACACTGTTACAATGCTATTATTAGTATTTATAACAGCTCTAGTGCTCTTGATAAATGAAGCCACATTAATTAGTTTCAGGATCTTATTCTCACTTTGGCATATCCACTAGCACTTCTGAACACGCAATTAAAATATTTCAAAATGTCACTTATGTCTGCATTCTACAAGAAATGCATACTGATTATGGCCACTTGATTTGTACTAGGCCGCATACATTTAGAAACAAAAATATGTTAACATTTTAGGGGTTAATAAATCTCTCCTACACTGCTTGCAATAAAATCTGATGAAAAACGAAGCTATCAATGATCATGCAAATGTACAATTATAGTATTTTCTGAGTATGAAATATTTCCAGTTATATATATTTTTTAAAGATCCAACCCTAGTAAGTTTGCTTTCCTTTTATTTTGGAAAATGTAAATTCACTGAGAATTTGGATGATAATCAGTGAAAGCAGATGGATTTTTGAACATCTCATAAGTTAAGCTAGCTCTTTGTTAAACAAATAGCATAGTTGATTTGAAAGTTAGATGGCAACCCATGCATTGACTTTAAAACAAATTACCATTCCCTCTTAAATTGGGGGAAGACTGATTTTCATCTTTCTCCAATGAATACCAGAAATCCTTCAGTTTATACTAAGAACAGTTTAAAGTTGATACATTTTCCCTTTTCTATTAAAAAGAAAACTACATTATAGATTAGATAGATGAAGATACATGTATACGTATACAGATGTATGCGTATATAATAACTTGACAATATTTATCCAAATTCTTTGGCCAGTGTAATACTAACTTGCTTTCTTGTATAGAAGTAGTCAGAGAGCAAAGTAAGCTAGAAAATGGACCCCCTGCACTACTTCCTTGATCTCAGGAAGAGGCAAGAGATGTCTAGACGAATGTAGAGGCATGTTGTTAACTGCTTTCCTATAAATGATAAATTGAATTTTGTGAGAAGAACATGTTGTATAGCTGGAAGATCCCAACTGAAATCAATGTTTAATGCTTAAAACACTGAAATATTTTTCTTCAAATCTTTAACTCCTTAAAAATCAATAATACAGGACTTCCCTGGTGGCACAGTGGTTAAGAATCTGCCTGCCAATGCAGAGGACACGGGTTCAAGCCCTGCTCCAGGAAGATTCCACATTCTGTGGAGCAACCAAGCCCATGTATCACAACTACAGAGCCCGAGCTCTAGAGCCCACATGCTACAACTACTGAGCCCACATGCCATAACTACTGAAGCCCGTGTGCCTAGAGCCCGTGCTCTGCAACAAGAGAAGCCACTGTGATGAGAAGCCCACGCACCACAAGGAAGAGTAGCCCCCGCTCAACGCACTAGAGAAAGCCCGCGTGCAGCAACGAAGACCCAACGCAGCCAAAAATAAATAAATAAATTTTAAAAAATCAATAATACAGAAAGTCTCTAAATTCCTCTTTAATTCTGCAGGAATGTTCTAGGTGCTATCACACCTAGACTCAAGTGTTCCTCCCACCTTGGAAATATGAAGGACAGTAAAAGAAATGACGCACACAAAAAAGAGTGGACAGAGAAGTTACTGTTAAATGTGAAGGAAATTAGTAAAGTAGCTGAAAAATAAAAGAAATCCTGACATCCTTAATGGCATTTTACACATAATGTAGCAGGCCATACATAATTTGCAAAGAGTTAGAGTTATTCTGTTAATTAATTTGAAAAGGAGGAAATCTGAAAAGGGATTCCCAAATTAGGAGTTTGGGTAGAGATGATAGCTTTGTTCTGAAGATCAAATCAAACCTGGGTGTCGGGCTTGAAAGGCATCAGGATTCTATCTCCTATGGGTAAGAAAGTGATGGAGGCTCTCTTGAAAGAAAACCCAGAGCATAAGTAGACCTGCCAGAAAAAGTGGGATGGAGGAGAGAAGTGAACAAAAACTGGGAGAGAAGTCGTAGGTGGGAGAGTTTGCTGCAGACTTGTGAGCACTCCTAAGGAGAGAGTCACATGAAAAGGGAAAAAGAACTAGAGAATGACACATGCATCCAGTGTTCCCCCTCCACCTTCCCCTGTGCTCCTCTGCCCCTGCAATAGAAACAGAACAGAGCCTGGCCCACAAAGGTGAATGGTACTCTAAAGTGTAAAAGATATGAATTCTGACTATCTCTACACTGGGCCAAAAAAAAAAAAAATGAGTAAGGGCAACATTTAAAAAAAAGAAAACCTCAGGGACATAGCGCACAAAGCATTTTCATATCAGACTGACACTGGCATCGGAGGACTTCACATAAAGGAGCAAGGTTAAGAAGAAGGGTGAAAACTGAATCCTTTATTATTCTTGGATGCTGTATTATAATACATAAACTGATATATTCTATTAATTTAAAAGAAGATCTTTGAAGAGCTTGTACTTTATTCAGTGATTGTCTAAATTGTCTTTTAATTGTCTAAAATTGATTTGATTTCTAATAAAATATTTACTTTGACCTTGGGCAGCAAGGCAGCAGATAGTTCAATGTGAGACAGTAATATTATGAAAAATTGTGATATTTTTCCATTCAGTTCAAAGCCTCCTGTGTTATCCATCAAATTCATTTTCCCTGTAACTAAATCTGTCATAAATCTTGGCATACAAAAATGAAATGTGTTTCTCACCAATAATCTACTGTCAATAAAGACTTCAAATGATACAACACTTTCTGGTGGTTTTAAAATGCTTCACAAATAAATTATTGATCTTGGTATTTGACGATGATGATATTAACAGTAATCTACAAATAGGAAAATGTGGTATGGGGGGAGGGTTAATGTATCCCAACCATTGGAGCTTTACTTTTCTCTTAATCTTTCATGATTATAAATAAACAAACAAACAGAACCATAGGTAAATAAATATTCTGACAAAATTTATATTTTGTCTACACAAAATTAACCAAAATTGATTCCATTTTTAAGAATTTAAAAATTATTGAACAGTTTGAAACAACTTTTAGGAATTTTAAAAAATAGCCAGTTTAATTATAATTATTAGAAGTGTTTTTTTTTCCTTGCTCAATAATGAATGCATCATTTGTTTCTGGGTGAGTATGATACATCATTTATTTTTTCTTTACCAGTCTTATCTTTTCTTCTCTTCAGAATCCATTAGAGAAAACAAAATATGAATACTGAAGTTAGGAGCAATTCCTAATGTTCATGTTTTGCTTCATTTTGTGTCAGTCAGTATCTGTTGCCTAGACTAAATTCTGTTAAGCATAAAAAGAAATCCCATGCTTGTGCTAGTAGCTAAATATGCTCTTCACAGAAAAAAAAAAAAAGTTAGTTGTAACATCTTAGTTTTAATAAGGATCTTGTGAGTTCCAGATTATTATGACTTTGAATTATTAACCCTATACTTAAGAAAAAGTGTGTTTTGTTACCAGAAAGGTCTAATGTAAACAGTCATGTTGAATACTTCTATGCCTTATGTTATTTTATGTGAGACTTGTAAGATGTAAAGTGAATACAGACACCCTGTATTATAAGAAAGCAGAAGCATCTTTAGCTTCTATACAAGGAAACAAAGAAACAAGAAGTTTCCTTATTCCCCAAAACTATTAACACTGTTGGTCTAATAGCTCAACAAAGGGAAAAGAAACTAGAAGTACAGTTGTTGAGACTATTAATATCACTGTGGCAATAATTCTCTTTAATGGCAATGTCCCAACATATTCTCAGCGTCTGGGCCATTATGCCATATCAGTGTATAGGAAAATAAACACCTTCAGACTGAAGGTTGTGAATAAAAACTTGCTATAATGTAACACATGAAGCAGTTTATGAGGGATGTATATTCACTACTGAAAAATCTGGTCCAACAAGTAGTGAAGAGCGTAATACATTTAATGCATGTTTGTGACCAGATACTGGGAGAAATACAAAAGTAATAATACATAGTCCCCAACTTCAAAGGCTTTTTTGATTTAATTGGACATCAAAACACATATGAGTGAAAAATAAGCAACAATATTAGGCAATGAGAATAAAATAGTGGAATTCTAGATTTTATGATATTGTCTGCAATATTGTACATGCCAGAGGAGTGATATTTGAGAGTGATGAAAGTTTCTGGTGTGATTTAGAAAATAATACATTTTCTACTATCAGATTGCACTGCAAACGTCAATCCACTTTTCATCTATGATTGAGCTAGACAACCAGTATTGAAGTTTATAACATCAGTCTTCTCATTATCTATTCTCATCTTTAGCCTTTCCTTATTTGGCAAAAATTCAGGTAGCCCCAAAATACTTTTGAAAGGATCATTCATTCAGTCTATACGATGACTCACTAATCTTTCTTCACCCATGAACACTGTTATTAACTTGAAAAGTCCCAAATTTTAGACATGGTTTGTTGTGTGGTTGTGTTTAAAAATAAAATTACTTTTATTAATATCCAGAGACAATAATTAATTTCTTTTGTCCTATTCAAGACTAACTTTTCATTGCCATCCCTTTATTTCATTTCAATGAAAACTGGGTCTTTATTATTTTGCAAAGAGCAAAAAAATAGCTTGAATTTTTGACAACATTCACATGTAGTATATTAATTAGTTACTGATATATTTTATTAAAGATATTGCTAATACAAAAGAAGTATATGATCATTTATCAAATGCCAAAAATCACCAGATAATGTGATAGTTACTTTTAAATTTCCTCACAATAACTTTAAAAATGTTATTCCTTTTTTTTTTTGCAAATGATGAAATTAAAGCTCAGAAAGTTTAAAAATTTGCCTGAGATCATATAGCTAAATAAAGATTTGATCACAGGTAAATTTGAACCAAATGATACTTTTCCACTAAATCACAGCACTAATACAAAAATTGTACAAAACATGATATGTTTATATTCTTCTGACTGTATGGACTATCAAACACCATGCTAAGATTATACTGTACGAGGGTTGAAATAATTCTTACCATGGAATGTAATTTTTATCATGGAAAAAGTACTTGAAAAATAATTAGTGACATATAATCATTTTATTTTATGGATGAGGAAATTAAGGCTCAGAAAGGGAAAGTCTGGTACCCAAGGTCACACAACATGTGGAGGCAGAGTGAGGATTGAAAACCAGTTCTCCTGGATATTGATAGGTCCTGATTAATTTATAAAACATTTTCCCATGTAACTGTAGGATAAGAGAGTCAGGACCCTATGAACTCAGATTGGACCACATATATGTATAATATTTAGTTCACTGCAACATTATAATGGCTTTTTGAATTATACTCATGAAATATGGCCAAGCAGCAAAGAAAATTCAGAGTATGTAGGAAAAAAATCACCAGCTGGAAAGTTTTAGATTTATATGAAGATAGGGCATGTGCATCTCTATATCAGTATACATACATCAGCATATATGCAATGGTCTCCACCATGCTATTTAAGTACCAAATGATTTTCATTTCAAAATGGCCAACATGGGTGTTTGAAAAGGAAAAGATAATTGTTCATACCAAATGTAAAATAGATCTCCCATATAGCACAGGGAGATCAGCTCAGTGCTTTGTGACCACCTAGAGGGGTGGGATAGGGAGGGAGGGAGGGAGATGCAAGACGGAGGAGATATGGGGATATATGTATACGTAGAGCTGATTCACTTTGTTATAAAGCAGAAACTAACACCCATTGTAAAGCAATTATACTCCAATAAAGATGTTAAAAAATAATAAAATAAATAAATAAGCACCTGATCAGATGACCTGCCAGAGGAGGAGAGGGCTGGGAAGAGGAGACGCCTGAGATTTAGGCTGCTTAATAGACACAGGGCTTCCCTGGTGGCGCAGTGGTTGAGAGTCCGCCTGCCGATGCAGGGGACACGGGTTCGTGCCCCGGTCCGGGAAGATCCCACATGCTGCGGAGAGGCTGGGCCCGTGAGCCATGGCCGCTGAGCCTGTGCGTATGCAGCCTGTGCTCCGCAACGGCCACAACAGTGAGAGGCCCGTGTACCGCAATAAATAAATAAATAAATAAATAGACACAAGCCTACATGAAACCTCACTGCAACGAGGGAAAGGCAGAAAGTAATATGAATCCTGAAATGAAATTCACATAGATAATATCTGAGAACAAAATAGTGCTCACAGATTTGCACTTGGTGATACTTCTTAACATACCACCACATTCCAAGCTTTGCTTCCATACAAGTCATATAACCCCCAGAGATGGGAGGCAAGGAAAGAAGCGGAAGAAAAAGAAAAATCGTACATTGCCTCCAAAAGAGTCTTCCATTGATAGAAGAGGTGGTTCTTGCCTTGACTTCAAAACACCTAACTGAGCCTTCACAGACAGCAAGGGGACAAATTATCTGGGAAATGAGGTTAGGGAAAGAAGAAAATAAGGAGAGGGGCTGAGAAGATTGAGCACAAATATAAATGTGGCACAGAGAAAAGAATCCAGTGCTACCTACCTAGATGCTAGTTCTAAATCTTCCAAATAAGAAAACTGACCTAAATATTACTAAAATTTTTGTCATCTCTCTTGTACACATAAGGCTTTTAAAGAAAGATATTATAAATGCCGGTTTGTAAATATTGTGTGTTTAACATGGATTGGAGTCTTTAAAAGGTTTCTAGATAAACGAAATAACCACATATTTTTACTGGGAGAAACTATTTACAAATAAACATAGCACAGATTTAAATAACTTACTATTACTTGTAAAACTATACTTGGTATATGTTTAGTTTAATAGTTACACAGTTTCCAGATGACTTACTAATTATTCTTAATGAAATAAAATAATTCTCACTTATTGACCTTGAAAAATAAGAGATATAATTGTTTACTCTTTTTTGACAATGACTTTTGTTTTAATTTCTGGCAAGAATGAGATTGGAAGTAGGCAATAAAACCTTGTCAATGGTAACCAAACCATTTTCCCATACAGTTGTACTTACTGGCTTTTTTTTTTGAGCACTTTATATTGAAAGTATTATAAAATCTCCTGGAGGTACTACAAATCTCTGTGATTTAAGAGAATTGTTTTTGAAACTTTAGATATTAAAGCCCACTGATATTGTGATTTGCATTTGTTAATCAGAGAAATCATAATTGTAAAGTGATGGGCATTTATAAATAACCACATTATGAGGGTAGTACATTCTTTCAAAGTAAGACAAATGCTCACCTGAGGAGGTAGGGATTTACCAGGACTGAAAGGGATTGAAAAAAATAATGGAAATGCTGCAGGGGGTCTGTGGCTGGATACCCAAGGACTGCCTGAGGAACACTGAAGTTCCTGTCTGGCTTAAAGACTCTCAAAGGTTTGTGCGAGGGGGCCAGCTTTAACATTCACAGACAATAGGCATTGATACATTTGAAAATAATCGTAACTACAGGTCAAAAAGCATTTTCCGCAAGTTTAACATGAAAAGTGAATCAATTCTAAGCTGCTTTTGGAGTATGAAAGGTGTTCAGGAGCTAAAAATGAATAAACAAATATATGTAACAAGTAAAATTGGAAAATTAACATCATCCTGCTTTGTAAAATAGAAGTACTTTACAAACATAAAAGAAATGGGCACAGGTAATATCATCTCTAGACTACTAAATATCATTTGAACATTTAGTAGTCTTCCTAGGACATTAAAAAAAAAACACTAAGAATGTCAGGGTTTTTGTATAAGTAAAACTGTTCTTGTATAACAGTGATTTTCCCTGTGTGAAGGAAGGTCCTATATTATATTAATTATGATGGAGAAAAAAGAATTTTGATGATTTTTGAGATAGAATATTACACATTTTTAGAACATTCCAGAGTGATATGTTTTCTCTGGAAATCTTTTTCATGGCTGTTTTATAAGCCAATCCTATGAGTGTTTTGAGTCAATCAGTGTTCAGTGAAACTTAAACCAACACACACACACACACACACACACACACACACACACACACACACACACAGGAGAAATGAAAGGGAAACAGAATGGATTTGCAAAGTACTGCTTTGTCTGTACTTCTCTGAGGGTTATCTGCTCCCTGGACTCTCTCTGCTGGCAGTCAGGCTGCTGCCAGCTCTAAAATCAGACAGAGACCTATAGTGCAGCTGCCTCCTTGCCCTGCTGGTTCTTTCCAGAGAAATACAACCTCTGTGCTTAACTTAGGCTGAGTGACAAAGACTATGAGAGAAATACAAGCCAACTAAATAAAGGGCCTCTTTCTTCTGTAGCTATTACTAATTCCCTCCCTCCCTCAGCTCTACCGCCTTCAAAATAGCCCTCATAAAGTATACTTTAAATAGAGTGATACTCCAGCATTTTTTAAATGGTTACCTACATTAAATATGGCCAGACCATAGGGACTACTGAGCTGAGCTATCCTTTCCAAAGGAGGTTATAAAATACTACCTTACATGCTTAATTTGTCTTGGCACTCCTGGATATTTTGGTTAATTATCAGAAATTAGCTTGAGGGAAAGATTAATCTTTTTATGTAGCAAACACAAAACTGGTAATATCTTGTTAGTCAAGTTGCATGACAGTTTCCACTATTTCTTATCATTATAAAGAAAAATGGGAGGCTTACAGAGTGAAAGTCTCTATCAGCCAATTTACTTCATTAAGTATCTGACTTTTGGTTATGAAATGAAGCATACTTGAATTTAAAAAAAATAACTTTTATATTTAGTGGGAAATTATTAAGTCTTTGTGAAGAATTTCTGTTTTGTTTTCTTCCCCAGTTCACCCAAAGCATTATATCAAAGAGAAACTCACATTTAGAAAAGAAAGAAAAAGATAGGAAGGAAAGAAAGAAGGAAAGAAGGAAGGGAGGAAGGAAGAAAAAACTGCAATGATCAGATTTCATCTACTGACACCTGAACTTAGGACCTGTCTTGAGAAATAGGAAAACATCTGCTAGTATTTTTCTTTAGTGCAATTCTACAGGAGACTTGGGCTGAGTGCAGGGGTATCTGCCCCAAGTCTACACCTCCCACCTCTGCAAACACTCCTTCTTGTCTTTGCTGTTCTGCTAGGAACTGAACAAGACTTCCTTTTTCTAAAAGATAGAAAATAAATTTACATGAATTCAACAAGCAACATTCTCCAGTAAATTTCAGGTTTTTTTTTTTTTTTAGAAATAAAGTAACAATCCATTTGGGTAATTTTTTTTCATGGCAAATTTGAGAGCTATTACAATAGAAACTAATAAAATTTTCACCCTTAAAAACAAATTTATACAATGGAATCTGAACTAAATTTAAAAAAAAAAAAAATCAGGGATTTTAACTTCCAGTAACATGGGAATCCTGGCACATTTTGTCCAGTGCAGTTTTACCCCACACTCACCTCATTTCACCCACTATCCTACTGTCATTACCATCAATATTTAGTGCATCAACAACAGAAATGCTTGACTTTAGTCCCCATCCTCAGGAAGGTCTCAATTATTACTTTGTTCTTTTGGAATGTTACTAGACCAATCTGGCCCAAATTCCAGTAATGTAGTTTTCCAGTCGAGAACTGAAGGCAATCTCTTATCACACTCAGTTAAACCACTTGATCTGGCAAACAAGGGGTCCATGATTTAATTCCATCTCATCTATCCAAACTCATCTTCCCAAATAATACTCTCTCCAAACCAAGCTCCCCTTTTGTCCCCAAACATGTCACAGCATTTCTCAATCCCTGCTCATGCTGGATCCTCACCTAATAGCAAATTTATTATGAGTTTAATCTGTGCCCAACATCATACTCCCATATATTTTAGGGAATTTGTTTCTGGATGTCTTATTTTCTCAATCATGTCATCTTTTCAGAGGTCAGCAAAGTAATCTATCATTTCCTCACATCTCTTAATAATACTATTTATTTCTCATCTAGGACGTGTTCCAGAAATATTTGTAAGAAAGAAACCATCTGTACTAGAAGAAAACAAACAAACAAGGTGGTGAGGGATATTTTTTAGAATTTGTTCATTTGAGGATGAGTGTGAATTTATGTTGTCAAGTGAGTCCATCTCTATGGGGTGGGGTGGGGCACGATTGAGGTGGACCAGGCCTGACTGTGCAAAATAATTATATGTCATCTTAGGTAGTATGAAGCTTGAGGTGTAGGATGATGTGGGTGAGGCCAGTGGTTTTACGAGCAAAATAAGATCTGTGAAGTGTAACTGAGTTTTAGAGGTAATTTGTTTTTACTGTAGAGAACAATTACATCAAATATAGGTTGGGCGTTATAATGGCCTTGATTACCTCACTCTTTGGAAAGTGGTGTGTTCATTGGAAGACCTGAATGCACCTACATCAGAAAATGACTGAATTTTCGAGTTGAAAGGGACTTTGACGGGTCATGTTTCTAAGCTTCTTTATTTCCTAGATGGCAGTGGCCTCCTCCTATTTACCTCTCATAATCCCCATCTTAACTTTGGGACAGACTTGGAATTGAAATAGCCTCTGAAAAAAAATTAACCTACATGCAAAAAAATAACAAAAAATTAAAAATAAATGTAACAAGTCAGTTGACTGACTCAGCAAAAGAAACAATGTGTTAAAATACCATAATAGCCCACAAATTTTAGCAACTGCAAAATGAGATATTGGTGTTCAGATTAAGAAAAATTGGAACATTTTTCACTTCCATAATAATAATTCTGACAATTAAAGAGAGAATTATTTTAGTTATAAAAAGATTTTTCTGGGCTTCCCTGGTGGCGCAGTGGTTGAGAGTCCGCCTGCCGATGCAGGGGACGCGGGTTAGTGCCCCGGTCTGGGAAGATCCCACAGGCCGCGGAGCGGCTGGGCCCGTGAGCAATGGCCGCTGAGCCTGCGCATCCGGAGCCTGTGCTCCGCAAGGGGAGAGGCCGCAACGGTGAGAGGCCCGCGTACTGGAAAAAAAAAAAAAAAAAAAAGATTTTTCTTTTCATCTTAAAAAAAGTGAGATGACTAACATCCATTCTCACAAAAACTGGGATTTCTTAGATTTTCCGTAAACGTTAAGCAAATTTATAAATTTATAAATAAAGTCATCTCAATATTCTTTTTGGTTGAATGATCTTTGTAGTTTTTGGTTTTAATCATATATGACCTTTTATAATTAGTGTGGCTACTACAAGCCCATCATTAAAATGAGACACTGACCTAAAATATATCACTCATTACGCACTTTGGTCAAAAATGTTTGAAAACCTCTGACAAAGAAGCTTGTTTGAAAAGCGAGACAACCAGCCAGTCATATAGACAAAGAGACTGATTCTGATTCAAAATTTTGGGAGGCCCAGGGATCTTCAGTTTTAATAAGGCGATTCTAATGCAGACAGCCTGAGGACTACATTTTAAGAAACGCTGATCAAATTTACATTAGTTATCAATAAAGCTGGAATTATTGACCCACAATTACCTGGGACATTTTAGAGAAATAATCCTGCCTAAACTTGATTTACATAAACACACAGCAGGTGTTTGGGTTTATTGTCTTATTGCTTTGCTGCCAGAATTCACAGAGTAATTGGAGCCTTGGTTTCAGTATACTTAGGGATGTTGTTTTGTTTTGTTTTTCCCTGAGATTAAGAAAACTGAATATAAGCTCTGTTAGTCCTTTCTTAAGGTTCCTCTGACTGTATATGCATTTAGCTTATACAAGCAAGTTAAGAAACTTGGGGTCAGAAACAAACTGTCTTTAAGAACTAATGTAGCTTACCTTTCAACTCAACACAGTTTGTACCTTCTAAATCACCTCTGGCAGGGAATTCTTTAGCATATTTCTAATGATATGGATCTGATTACTTTAAAAGGTAGATGATTTTATATTTGGATAACCCGAATTATCCTATTGAAGTACATGTACTATTCCTTCCTAGAACTTTACCTACAAAATTACAGGATTATTGACCTTAGAGCTAGAAGTGTAATTTATATTTGAACTTACTCTACACTTTACATATGAGAAGCCTGAAGCTTAGGCAGATGAAGAGACTTTCACCACTTCACAGAACAGATTCTGAAAACCTGGGCTCTTAATATTTGATACTACAATGACACCACCTTATAGATTGCTCTGTAGCTGTAGAAAATAAACTAAATCCCTCTTCCATCTGACAAATCTAGTTAATAGCAATATGTTCTGTAAACCAGTATCGATTGCCTGGGTTATGTAGAAGTAGTAAAGAAAACAATGTTTTCCTTTTTGTCTTCCAAAAAGGAATAGGAGAAAAAAGAAGTCTGATATTAAAAAGGTATCATTCAACTCATATGAAATATTATTTGTGCCAGGAAGAAAGCAACTACCACTTTGTCACACTTCTATGCTGTGTAATTTACAATAAAATGCTGGGAGCATAATCGGTCTATTTCAAAATTGTTATTAATAAAACACTACTTATCTAGCATTACTACGTGCCAGGCACAGCATGCAGGAAGCAGGCGAGACACAGCGGTATGCATAGCACACGGGGTTCAGACTGTGATCTGACCACCAGGGTGAAAATATCTGATGGGTGAGTGAGGCAAAGTGAGGAACTCTAAGCCTCAGTTTCCTCATGTGTAAAATGAGGACATGGGATTGTTGTGATAATTCAATTAACACAATTCAGAGAGCAAAGTCTAACACACAGGAAGCACAGGAAGTGACTGATAATCAATGGTTATCTCTTTAATTCATGCAAAAATGATCTGTGGAAGGTGATGCTCAGTAAGGTCATTAAAGAGTCTGCAACACTCAGCTTCTAAATGCAGATGAGATTTGAACATGAGTCTGTCTGACACTGATGTTCATAATTTTAACCACTATTATTATTGAAAACCGGAGAATAAACACTTCAAATTTTGTTCCACACAGTTTGATGAGAGATAAGATACCTTAAAATCATGTATTTCAACATGAGTTTTCAGCTGCAGGCATTCTCTTTATTTCTCTTTCTCTCTTACTCTAACTTCCTTTCTTCCCCTTTCCTCCCAAGCAGTCTTGGATCTATATGACTCAAAAGTTAAGCAATAGCTTGCACATTTGGACACCTCCTCCATCATTCCTTTTTTCACTTTGTCAGTCTTGTAAGTATAGGAACCAAATTCTCTGCTTCATTTGAGTTTGTCAACATATTTCCTAAATTGCTTTTCCAATGTTGTCCTTCAGTTCCTGAAGGATTCATAGAACAGGAATTAACACTCCTCTGGGGAACCTCTGAGAAAAAAAGTGACACAAAATCAAACTTCTTTCTTATGGAGGAGTTTGCCACATAGGTGCAGTAGTAGAGCTTCAAGGAAAGTAACATGAATGTCACATCTAAAATGCCCAGGGATTCTTTATGTGCTGTGTAGGGGCAACATTCAAAATATTTAACCACTAGCAAAGCAAGGGCTTGAGGCTTTCAGAATGGACACTGGCTGTAAATAACCAGTAAGTCTATGTTCTGCATTCTGGCCTAAAACAGCCCTGTCTGTAGAGCTGAAATGACTCTTTGTTCCTGGCACAGTGCTTTAAACAAAACAGGCACTCAGTAAATATTCTCTGACTGAGATACATAACAAATGTTATAAAGGGAAGAGATTAGCCTTTCATGCAAGATCCTGAAATTGTTACATAAATTTGTGGAAAGAGGTAATATGTGTGGACATTAATGCATGAATAGGTGTTGTCTGAAAAGAAAAGAGAGAAAAACTGCAATAGGGCAAAGGACACACAGTATATAGACACATACATGCTTGAGAAACTTGGAGTTGTCTTGTGTCACTATAAACTATTATAAGCCATTTCCAGTTTTACAACATTTAATAAGAATTATTTTAATGTCCAGGTGACATTCTTGTTCACATAGAGACATAAAAACTAATCATTGTTAAGCAGTTCTTTATTAAAGCTTGATTCAAAATAACTGGCAACTGAACTTAACTATCTTCTCAAAATCCCTGATTTAAAAAAAGTAAATTTTTCTTTGTGGAAAAAACACATGCACAATTATGTCAGCAGAAGGTTAAGTGTGAGAAGCATGGGTTTATGGGTTATTTTAGGAGATTAAAGTAGAAAAGAAGCAAAGAAATTCTGCTCATGTGTTTCCCCCAACAGAAAGTCTCTGACCCTGACCTGAAGCTGGGTTGCCCTCTCTTTTTTTTTACTCTGCCATAATTCTTTCTACACATTCATGATCATAGTTTTTCTATTATCAATGTTTATTTTCTTCCCACTGAATCCTGAATTTGTATGGGCCAAGAGTTCTGTATGGTTCATCTTTTTCCTTCCTGAAAGCTAAATGTACTTGGAACACAGTGTCCATTCAACAAATATTTGCAAAATAAATAAAGTCAAAGAGGGACAATGGATACTTAGAGAAAATAGGGTCCTTGCGTCTGCTATTTGGATTTAAGGGCATATTTTTAATAAAATCAAGGAACTATCTCAATTTCACGAATATATATTGGAGCTTCTAAATATGAGACACTAAGTTGTGAGTGAAGCAGACACAGTGACAGTCCTAAACTCACAGGGTTCTCAGTCTAGGGCAAGAGTCCAACGCTCAGCCTAAGGCTCTTCAGAGCTGTGATATGGGCTCTGCTGTAAGTTGTGTATAAACTGTGCCAGTTCACTGTACTGGATTCCAGAACAATAGTCTCAACAGTGGGTTTTCACTGGGGAAAGTTCTATAGATTGGAAACCAAAGTTTTGGATTCAGAGGGTATGGATGCCTCATTTCTTGAATTCTTTGATACTTGTGTTTTGGGAAATGCTACTCAAAGCATTTGGTTCTGAAGACTAATACTTATTAATGTATTTTTTTTAGTGTCATTGTAAAAAGGCTCACTTTGAGTGTAATCAATCAGTGCTTATAAATTATATAAATATATATTTATATTTTTATATTTTCTTCTCTCTCTCTCATATCTGTATATATATATAAAGGAGAGAAACGATATTAAGACTACCTCTAGGATCTTAACAGCTTCTATAGGACTCAGTGTTTTCTACTGTTTAAAGTGTACTTTGGGGCTTCCCTGGTGGCGCAGTGGTTGAGAGTCCGCCTGCCGATGCAGGGGACACGGGTTCGTGCCCTGGTCCGGGAAAATCCCACATGCCGCAGAGTGGCTGGGCCCGTGAGCCATGGCCGCTGAGCCTGCAAGTCCGGAGCCTGTGCTCCGCAAGGGGAGAGGCCACAACAGTGAGAGGCCCGTGTACCGCAAAAAATAAAAAATAAAAAAATAAAGCGTACTTTAGTTTATACAATTGTCCATATTTTCTGCCAATCACAGCCTGTGAGGTTTTCTTGCAAAATCAAAAACTATAATTTTTAACACAGAGAGCAAAGTCAGAAAGATGTCATATGCCAACGACTGTCTATTGATGAGTATAATACGAACTATAAGAATTGCTTGATTATAAATGTGCAGGAAATTATATTTGGCCCAATTTTAGGAACTATCTATTGCTAGCTATTAGGCTCTTTTATGTTTAGTCTTAAAAGTACAGTCTGAAATTACAATTCAAACAAAACCAAAAAAGTGGGAGGATAAAAATCAATAATGTTTATGACTTAGATTTTTTTTGTAATGTTAATCATTGCTTTCCTGTCTTGTAATTTAACATTCTTCATTAGCCTCAATCTTTATACGAATTTAAAATAGCTTTTAAATTATTATAATTTTTATAATAAATTGTTTTTACTTGAAACATCCACATTTTATTTATATTGGCTGATTTTTAAACATCCAGCACATAGAAAAAAATCAAATTTACAACCAGATGGAATTTTAAAAATCTTTAGCCCAATTTCATAATTTCACAATATGAAAATTGAGGGATACAGAGGCTGACAGATTGCCTGGTTTATTTCCTAAGAAGGGTGAAAATGGAGGTTCCTATTCTGATGCTCTTTTTACTAAAATATGCTCTCTCACAAGAATAATAGAATTTTGTCCTTGAAAGCAATTTTGATAACCTCAACTTTTATTTCTGCTTTAACAGTAATCTGATGCATAGTCTCAGAGGACATTTTGCTCCCTATTTGTAACACGGCCAAATCTCAACATAGGGTGCCTTTCCTTCTTTTTCAGCTACTAATAATATAAAAACTTTGTGTGAAAGTTGGTGAAGGTTCCTTAGTGATTTCCTACTTCTACTCTTAAAAGTTGGAGGCAAAAATATATATATATATAAACAAATATATATAAATATATACATATACCTATCTATATTTATATCTACATCTATGTCTCCCTTCTTACTGAATTCATCTCCCACTCCCTTAAAAATAATACAAAATAAAAAAATAAAAGACTTAACCAAACCAAACTACAAATGTATTTCTCTTCCTTTAGTCTCATATTCAAAGTCCCCCAATTTCCTCTGTCCTTTAAGAGTTATATACTCTGCATATAAAGGCTAACATGAAACACTTTATGGATATTAAATCCTATCACAAAAACAATGACAGTTATCCTCAGTGTGTAATTCAAGAACTCAAAATAGTGTATTTTTGTCCTGAAAATCATTATGTAAGGAATAAGGTAACATTCCTTTAATCCAGTAGAGACGTTTACATTTGTATGACTCAAAGTTCAAATGGCTGGGTTAAAACCTCAATAGAAATTCTGACAGTGTAGTTCTTGCTCTGCAATAATGTATGCTGATTGGAGAACACTGCTTTACAATTACTTAGAGAGTATCTTCCAAGCTCTGACATCTAGCCAGCAGCAGTCAGGGATCTGCAATGAAAATCCTTTGATTTAAACAGCTCTTGCTTTGAAAAGTCTGATGAGTTATAATGTTGATGGTCAGAAACAGCATATATGTTTAACAAGGCCAGGTTATCCACCTAATCATCTGTGTGCGCTGAAAATTATCTTGAAAAATTCCAAGAGAAAAATGTACTTTCACTCCACAGAAATACTTTTGGAGGAAGATGGCCATCCTGTCTGGGTACTGCATGAAAATTATCCATAATAATCTGGCTGTAGTTGCTTCTAAATTTAGGGAAACATTACTTTGTTTCTCCTTTAAAAAATTTTCTTCTTGAAGTTCCACAAAACTTCAAAGATAATTTTGTTTTTGATGGAAGTATACAGATGCAAGAATACAAAAGGGCAAAATATTTAACACGACTATCTCCAGCTGGCAAGTTTTGTACTTTCTTCTCTTTAATTTCTCTCAGTGCTGATGTAGAACTAGGAATAAACCTAATTTGCATGGAAGGATTCAACAGCATGAGGTAACATCTCTCTTGAGGGATAAATGCTTAGAATTTTGAAGATTTTCTGCTTTGCATGACTGATGAAAGGTGATGTGATATCATGTGATGTATAGAGGGAAGAGCTTCAGGAAAAAGCAGAAGCTTGATAAAATATTCTAGTCAAACATATTTAAAATAAAATTATTTTGATAACAGTGATTCAATGCATGTTGAAAAGGCTGAAAAAATAAATTTCATGTTTTCCCAAAAATTAGCCACTAATTTTAAAGATGTCATCCTATATAATTAGAATTAAGGAAATGCAGATTATTTAATCAGTTCATATATCTGCTGATCCAATTACTTCATTTCCCAGTTGTGAGTCAGGATCATCAAACATAAATTTACATTGCAAAATATACCTATCATTTTTTATTATTCTAAATAAACTCATATATAATTAGAATATAAATGACTGTATCTTAAAGACCACCTACCAAATATACCACACTAGGACTGCAAATCATTAAAATACAAACCAACAGAAACTAAGACTTTTTGTATTTAAAATAACTGGATGTAAGCTAATGAACATATATTCATTTCTTATGGATTCCGGAGAATGCCTTGAGTTTTTTGTGTGAAAAACCATGGCATAATTATGAATTAAAAAATAAGCACTCAAGGGCTTCCCTGGTGGCGCAGTGGTTGAGAGTCCGCCTGCCGATGCAGGGGACACGGGTTCGTGCCCCAGCCCGGGAGGATCCCACATGCCGCAGAGCGGCTGGGCCCGTGAGCCACGGCCGCTGAGCCTGCGCTTCCAGAGCCTGTGCTCCCCAACGGGAGAGGCCGCAGCAGTGAGAGGCCCGCGTACAGCAAAAAAAAAAAAAAAAAAGCACTCAAGCAAAGCTTATAGCAATAACTCTAAATCCCGGTCACGTTCCCTGAAAAGGAATTTTAGGCAAAGGGATGGAAAGGCCTCTTTACTCTCCACAATTGGGATTAACATTAAGAAACAAAAATAACAAACAAAAACAAAACCAAAGCAATTCATCCAAAAACGTGGGAAAGGGAAAGGACTTTCTAGTTTGTGCATGAATTGCCTGAGTGGGGGAAAATACTTGTTGAACAATTTCAGTTTAGTCTACTATATGCTGGTCCTCACAGTACTGCCCTTTTGTTGTCCAAAACGCTGAAACTCCACATGTTCTGCTGCCATTTCTGCCTACCCCAGGGAGGTAAGAAAAGAAGTACATCTGAGGTTCTCATATGCAAAGATATAAAAAGTGAAATGCAATAAGTCCCCAAATAAATATAACTATTGCCGCTGAAGGAACTTAATACACCCTGTCATTTCCCCATGGCAAACTAAAGCTGTGAATGAGACGTTCCCCAAAGAAAATTAACTCTGAAGCGCAGGGTAGACTCTGCTTTACAACATTATTGGGATAAGATAATGTGCAGATCATTTAATGTTAGTTGAAAATAGAGTATTTCTTATAAAGCCAAAATACACGCATTTATTGAAGATACATCAAGGGAGCAAGATAAGACATAAGTGTTTGAAATTGAAAGGTAATATGTTTGTGTCTAATATATTGTAGAATTTGTCCTGGAATGGTTTATCCATGTAAAAATATGGCCTCTCTGAGACTGTCATGATCCATAAGACTCAGGGTGATCTTCTGAATTAAGCCTGGTTCACAAAGTTCAGGAAGGTTTTAACTCATATCAAAATTTCCGTAGAGCTGAAAAATTATTTTGGAAATGAGAAAAAGGGGTAGCTTGCTTGGTTGTGCTGTTTTTTTCTTTTTCTCCTTTCTGACATTCTATTCAGATTTGCCAGGTATCATAAACTCTAAAAGGCACTACATATTTATACACCACTTTACTATCTGTGAGGTGTAACAAATGCAGGAATATCCAGCCACTCCATTTGTAATGAAATAGAAAAAAAAAAAAAGGATAAAAACAATATAAGCAACAGATTAAATTCTATAAATTCACTCTAGCACCTAGCACAGGATTAGGCACAAAGAAGGTATTCTCTATTATTAATTGTTAGATGGAATTAATTACCACTATTTTTCTAAAGGTGCATTATATTACAACAGCGCAAATGTATTATTTGGCCTTAAACAATCACCAAGAATTGGGAAAATTTCATTATTTAGAGATCCCCAATATTGAAGAAGCATATATACAAAAACTGAGAAAATATTATCCAGGAAAAGCAACTTACCAAAGTTAGAAAGGAATATTTAATCTCCGATGACTTTTAAGCCTCAAAACATATGCTTAGTCAACATATGGCATGCTATTTTATACTTGGAAACCTTATTTTTGATTGACTAGATTTAGACCAAAAGCCAGAGGAATCAGTGAGTCAGTCCTTATCAGATCATCCTGATTATAGCTACCATTAGCCAAGGTTTGTGTTTCATATGATGGTTTCAACAGTGGACCAAGGCATATCTCTTCCGCATTTCTCACCCTGTCAACAGCTGTAAACTTCCTATTATTGGGAAATACCTGTAATGTTAAGTGTTAAAAGAACCTTGGCTGATTAGAACACTGATGATAATACAACTTAGTCTTCAGGCTTCTAACTTTCATGGTGGAAGCCCAGCTGAGCTGTTATCACTTCAGCAGAAATAATGAACAAATCAAACAGCTATAGAGATAGATACTAATATTAAGCCAAGACTCTCACATCAATCTCATGGCTCTTGAACGAATGACTTATGTAGAATGACTACACTTAACTGACCACCTTTCTACCTCCACTGGAAACACACACGTGTGAGTACACAAACACATGCACACACACATACACACATCTCAGAGCTTTTTAATATTTGGGGGGCTAATAGTTTAAGAAAATAATGCCTTAGGCTGTCCAACGTGAGCAAGAGTAGCTGATGACCCTTGATACAGATCTGTGGTGCTGTATAACTCCCTTATTACAATGCCAGACAGTTATACTTCCTGAATTTCAATCTATTACAGAGACATCTGTTTATTAACATTTTTTAAATTGTAGATATCCCTGTTTTAGGACCTTAATAGTCTTTCATATACAAGAAGGAATTCAACTCAAATAGTTTCCTCCAAGACCAACTCAATTCGTTCATAAACTAATGTGCATTTGTTCGACTGAATTCTGCTGTTCCTAATATCAAGCTCAGAAGAGGTGCGCTGAATAAATGTGAGTGTTGATTAAGGAAAGGGAAAGGCAGATTACCAACATTACTTTGTGGGTAGAGAGGTGAGTGAGGGAGATTAGTTAGGTCAGAGGAAATGTTTTAAAGTTATTAAAACAAAATTTGAAATAACACCCTATGGGCATGTTCTGTTTGAACAAAGCAGCAGTAGACAGCTTATTCATATCTGCAAGACAGGTGAGTTGATTTGGTTCTGTTTGAGGCAAGAAGATGGCAGTAAAAACAATGAGATGGTATCAGGTCAAGAACCCAATAGATAAGTTTTATGCAAGCGTGGTCCATGTCAATTGACAACACTCATGTGTGATGAGCAATCACCAAGATGACACTTTCAAATAACAAGAACAATACGTGGAGGAGGTAGTGGGGAGCTGTGGTTTTGGTAGACTTAGATACGTTTCAATCATAATAAAACCATGACGAGTTGTCAAGTTTTTATAATACATTTTTATAAGCTACTTTAAATCATTTTTGAATAAGATAAAATATGAATGAAAATACTTTAAAAGTGTTATTAAGAATATAGTTAATATTTTATAAATGTTCCCAAGAAATAATAAATGACTGCATTCGTATGGCAAGAGAAGATCTGTTGAAAGAAAATAGTCTGCCTAGAACATCTATAAACCCATATATTTTCATTTCAATGTAAAATAACAACTATGCCTTCTTTTTTCTTAATTCATATATTTAAGTCACCTAGACTCTTTAATGGAATGAACTCTAATTAAAATTTTCTGTATTCAAAATGAGATCTAACTCAGGTTACTCAGATTAAAACATTTAAAAAATAAATATTATTTCCCTTTCCCTCAACTCAGTAGAGATATTTTTGATCTCATGTATGGTCTTACTATTATTTTCTCATTTTATATTGTGTAAAAATCATGTGACTATAACTGAAGTTCACATGAAAGATGAAGGAGGCCCCCTTAGCAGCCAAAGTTGATTTTCATCAATCAATAACAGCCAGAGAATCCTGGGACAGAAAATAAGATGCACAAGGTAAATGATATTTTAATTAACTCTTATTTGAGAATGAGCAGTTCTCACATAATTTTCAGTCTCATGTTTACATTTTTTCTGTTTATCTCTATTTGTAACTTATTTGTAGCCCAACAATTTCTACACTTGATTCATCTTCTTTTATCCTGCAATAAGCAATCAAATGTGTAAAGACTGTTCCTCTAATATTCAGCATGAAACTATTCATCACCAGATCTCTACTGTGACCATTGTGTAAGTGTTCTCTAGAAGATTATCCCCCAAAAGTAGCTATGCCCAAGGAGTTCTGCCTACAGTTAGCAGTAGGAAGTACTGGTGCAGGGCAGCATTCTGCTCATTAATAAACTGACTGGCTTCCTGGGGTCTGCATAGTTCCCTGTTACATGACCTAGCTGCAGCCAATTCTCATTTTCCAATTCATTCCTGAGAGCATTTCTCTAAGCCCACCTACATAGAAACTCCTTTTTTAACTGTGAAGTTCTCTATTATATCCATACTCTATGCCCTCTCTACTTGGATGCAGCATTTCCAAATGCATTGAGGGATTGACACATTTATTAAACAGTAGAAAATGTTTCCTTCTTTCCTTCCTTCCTTCCCCACTCCTTTTCTATTTGAAACCATCCGTAGGGTATCATGCCTACATGAGCTATTGGGAGCTTGACATATGTTACTATGTTATTATTTTACAGGTGAGAAATAGAACATGGAGTGGTTAGACTGTCCATCATATTTAGTAGCTGACAATTCAGTGTAAATGCTTTGCCCTGAACGCCAATCACTCATTAAGTCTATCTATGTTCCCTTTCATCTAGGACTTGTGCAAAATAAAATGGAAGCTCTCAACTATTTATTCAAAGTAAAAGAGAGAAATAAGTTAATAACCAATTACTAAAATAGATTGAAGACATTACAGTTTAAGCATATGTCTTAAGTGTATGACACTTAGACTTTGCAGTTTAAGTCTAAAAGTTTCATTATCAACAAAGTAAATCCTTACGTGCCAGGGTACTAGGCAGGCAAATAACCCACAAACACTTGAAAATCAATTTAATGCCATCAGACTTCTGGAAGAATAAGTAATATACACATTTTACTTATAATTATAATGTTCATGAAACTAGAAAAATACTTTCATATAAACTACAGCTATGCCAAAGTATACGCCATAACACTTAATATAGTTTATGTCTTCCTTTATCAAAAATGCTCAGTAATTAGTAGTTCTGATGTTTAATTCTACTTTTTTCCTAAAAATATATAACTCATCTAATAAGACAAATAATTTATATCTTTGACATTTAGACTTTATGAGAGTCCTGAAAATAATTCATCATTTTAATTACTAATGGTGCTTTTATGTCACACATTTCCTTATAGTAAACTACTCCAAAATCTCAGTTATTTATAATAAATCTTTGCCTTAAAAATATCTTTATATTGCTAAAATGCTCCTTTTAGTGCCTCTCAATTTATAAGCAAAATTCAAAAACATAATCATTCTCATTATTTAATCTCATAAATAAACTACAATTGGAGGTAAAAGCTAAACATATAGCATCACTGGAATGTCCAATAAATGATGTTTTTGGAAAATGTTAGTGATACTGATACAAAGCTGTAGATGATTCATTACTTTCTTAAACTTTCTGAACCATCTAATTTTGCTAATATAGTGCTTTGAGCTTCACACTATTGAAACAATTAGCAGGCTCCCCCACCATTACAAAAATGTAACAAACATTTAAATAATTGATATCTCCTTGAACTACTCTTCAATTTATTTACTGGTTACACTACAATTAAATGGCTAGCAAATGTATTAGACTCTTTAAAAGAAAAATATATTATTTTGTTTGGAAAAATTATTAAAAACTTAGTAAAATACTTTTATGGTTTATCTGTTCATGACACATTGTTTTTCTTAAAAATTTATTCTTAAATTGGTAATGAGATAATCTGATTTTTGTCTTTTGCCAGTCACTATTTTAATTGTAGCAATGGTTTATTATAGGAAAATTTTGGTCTACTTTTTGTTGATTAAGTTAAATAAATATTAAAATTCTCTCATAAAAAAAAGCTATATCCTTAAAGTCCTGCAATGCCCCATAATCATTTATTTCATTTGTAAACCATTTCACTTCCAGATTGAACTAATCCAATTTGGTAAAATATTGTTACAACTTTAAACACAAATAACAAATGGCAGCGAGGATATGGAGAAATGGAACCCTCAGTTACTATTGGTGGGAAGGTAAATTGGTGCAGCCACTGTGGAAAACAGTATGGAGGTTTCTCAAAAAACTAAAAATACAACTACCATATGACCCAGCAATTCCACTATTGGGTATATACCTGAAAAAAACAAAAACACTATATGAAAAGATACATGCACCCTAATGTTCATAGCAACATTATTTACAATTGCCAAGGTATGGAAGCAACCTAAGTGTCCATCAACAGATGAATGGATAAAGGAGATGTGGTACATATATACAGTGGAATATTACTCAGCCATAAAAAAGAATGAAATTTTGCCATTTGCAGCAACACAGATGGACCTAGAGATTATCATACTAAGTGAAGTAAGTCAGAGACAGAAAGACAAATATTACATGATATCACTTATATGTTGAATCTAAAAAATACAACAAACTAATAAATAAAACAAAAAAGAAACAGGGGCTTCCCTGGTGGCGCAGTGGTTGAGAGTCCGCCTGCTGATGCAGGGGACACGGGTTCGTGCCCCGGTTCGGGAAGATCCCACATACCGTGGAGCGGCTGGACCCATGAGCCATGGCCGCTGAGCCTGCGCGTCCGGAGCCTGTGCTCTGCAACGGGAGAGGCCCACGTATTGGAAAAAAAAAAAAAAAGAAAGAAAAGAAACAGATTCACAGATATAGAGAACAAACCAGTGGTTAATAGTGGGGCGAGGGAAGGGGGGAGGGGCAATATAGGGGTAGGGGAAAAAGGAAGGGTTATTATAGGATTATATGAAATCATGTGCCTGGAACTTGGGAAAATTGTAAAGCACTATAGAATTCAAAGACTCTTTCATTCAATTATGTATATATCATTAGAACTTTAAAGTGCTTGGCCAAAAATACATGAAGATATTTTTTCTCATAACTTACACCAAACTCTTCTTAAAACTAAAAGAGACTTGTTAAAAGGAGAATTTTGTTACATAAAATATATTTCATTTTCTAAAGTTATTCTTTAAATCCAAAAATAATAAATTGTAGTTTTACACACACATGGATATATTTCTTTTGTGATATATAATAACCTGATACCACTATTAGGGCAACCTAATTGGTCATAAGTAGATTCTGTATTCTTTGATATGTATTTGATAGGTTGCTATGTTTACATAACGCTCATATATCCCTGACATATATTCTGGAAAAGTGAAAAGAGACTATCGATCCAGTTAACCATATGAGACAGCTAAAAAGGCACTCTCTTGAGCAGGCCTGGCACAGTACTATTGATTTCCTTCCTCCCTCACTCTTACTTGCCCGCATTCTTAGTCCACCTGCTTGTCTTTTCATGCAACAAACAAATTAACTAAAAGTTAAGCAGATTTAAAAAAAACTGTAACTTCCTACTTCACTTATTCTTTCCATGCACATGTACTTTGTTCTGCCTATTTTTAATCTATCTTCCCTCTCTTTACTTTCTCATAGAGCTACCCTCTAATCATCACACTTCAGCATATATTTTCAGTCTCTGAGGCATAACCACACTTTTCTTAAGCGCAAGTGTTGCAAAACATCACCAAATGATTTGATTCCTCGTTCCTATTGAAATGAAAACTATTTGGATATTTTCCCCTAACCTAGTGATCCAGCAGAGTTTGCAATAAAGCAAATTAATGGATTAGTTGAAAGTTACCTTTCCATTTATTTCCATGATAAAATTAGAACTTCAGTCCCCTGGAAGAAAGTGTCTATGGATATATACTAAAAGATACTTACTATTCAAATCCTACCTAATTCACATATTTAAAGACATATAATATACAATGTCTTTTTAATAATCAGTTCAGAAATAAGAAAAAAGTCATTGATAGTATCACGCTTTATTGGGAAATCCTTTTAAAATAAATGATCCAAAACACCTCTGGAAAGCCATCAGCCTTACCAAGCTCATTTTTTTGTTCTGAATTATAAATTCAGAAATCAGTAAACCTTTAGCATTCTGGCCAAGTTTTCCATTATCCTCACAAAAGTGGCATAACTTCTAAATTAGATCTACATTTCTTTGTTGTTTTAAAAATATTTTCCTGCATTTTCTTCATTACTTGAACACATGGGCTTATCATGGTATTACACGTAACAAAGACCACAAAGAATTAAAATCCTGAGTAATATGCATTATGGTGTCTAAGGACATTTTTCCCCCTGTCAATTAGCTAATATCCTATTACGAGCAGCTAATGTGCCTGTGTTAACAATTCTCTTTATAATCGGATGTTCTATTTATTTAATTGATGCCTGTTGTCCTGATTAGAATGGACAGGCAAGCTTAAATAATGATAGTTGAGTCTTGTTAAGGCTTACGATTGGAATCTTTGGTAACTTGCTCTGCTTTATTTGCTGTAAACTCTGGGGGAGTTGCATACTGTGGTGTCCCCAGCCACAAGGTGGTGGTGATAAGGTCATATGAGGCAACTCCTAATTTTAAGTTGGAATATATCTTTGACTGGTTTCACTTCTGGAAAAAATTGTTAGTCGATTACAAAGCATGTTTGTAATGTCAAGCTTTGCAGAAGGATGCCAACTTCCATGCCCCTCCAGACTACATTACCTAGTGTTTTTCTGATTCTTATGAATAAAATTGTTTGCTTTCCTATTTCATTCTGCTGATTCCAGATAAGCAGTGAATCCAAGGACACAAAAGAAAGTGTCAACTCACCAAGATCTGTACTTTTAAGCACGCTACTGCAGTAAATTTGGTTACCCCTGGACTGTGATTCAGAAAATCTGGAGCACAGCTCTCTCACGAACTTAATGACCTTGAAAAAGTTACTCTTTTAATTAACTAGATTTCAAAATGACGAATTTTCAGATAAAACAATTTCTTCCAGATAAAATAATTTATGATTCTATGTGAATGCTTTATATTCCACTCTTTAATAAGTTGAAAACAGTCAATCATTAAATTACTTTTGCAAGTTGTCTTTATTACGACTTTGCTATAGTCAGTTTCACCGCTATAGAGAAATAACATTCAAAACGAGGACAGAGTTGTGTCTCCAGATGCAAAAGAAGTGATGGTTCCACAAATAAAAATTAGCGACTTTGTCTTCAGAAGGGTAGTCTTAGTAAGATAAAAGAGCTTCACTAGAACACTGTAGAATTGGCTAAAAATTAGACGACTTATGTTAAAAATTCTCAATACTCAGTCCAATGAAATCTTTGAGAATTATGTCACCAGATTCCAGTACAGAATTATCGCTATTATGTCTGTTGATTACCATAGAATCACAGACCTTTAGTGTTGGAATCCATTTTGTCTAACTTGTTATCTTATGAATGAATCCCTTTAATAATGACTTTGAGAAATTATCATGCAACCTAAGCTTTGATATCTTCAGTGATAAAGATTTCAGAATACAGACTAGTCTATGGAGCAGATTTTGTTGAGCATTTCTTAAGATAATACATTTTTTTCCTTATAAGGAAGTAATTTTCTACCATTTACACCTGCTAGCTTTCGTTCTGTCTCCAGGAATCACAAAGAATGAGTCAAATCCTTTGTCTCTCTCTGCATTAAAATGCTTCAAATATCTTTTAAATGACTGTCCTCTCCTCCACCTGTCTTCCTCAGCACATCAAACATTTTCTTGGATTTACATATTTATAAAAGCACACAAAAAAGGAAAAAATATAGCAGCTTAAGTGATAACAATCAATAAACATGTTTTTAATTAGAAGCCTTCTTAGAAATTGTGTAAGAAGCCTATAACATAAATGCTAATTGATCACATGATCACAGCAATCCATGCCACAGAGTCAAAGGAAGTTCTCAGAATCCTTCTCAAGAGCAAACTCCAGAAAGGAAAATAGGTCAACACATGCTATCACGAAAGATAACATCCCTGGTCTACCTTGGTTTCCATATTATACAGATGAGGAAAGCATGCTCCAGGGAGGTTAAATATCATTTATTGGAAAACCTAGACCAAAACCCCAATTTCTAAAATTCCTTGTCTTCCATACTCCATAGAAAATTGAAAGCTACTTTAAAGATCAGTTTTAGTTAAATCCCTCATTTTGGTGAAATAAGTGAGGTTTTGAGACGTTAAGTGATTAATCTGTACCTCCTGCATTTAACTCCCATCTTTCTAAAATATTAAAAGAAATTTTAAAATGTTAAATTATATATGTGCACATAGTATATACATCTTCTATAGCACTGATGGACAAAGCACATATAGGTTTTCTGTTATTTTGAGAATATTACCTAAGACTCATATATAACCAAATATAAAAAGGGTATTACTGGGCTTCCCTGGTGGCGCAGTGGTTGACAGTCCGCCTGCCGATGCAGGGGACACGGGTTCGTGCCCCGGTCCGGGAAGATCGCACATGCCATGGAGCGGCTGGGCCCGTGAGCCACGGCCGCTGAGCCTGCGCGTCCGGAGCCTGTGCTCCGCAACGGGAGAGGCCACAACAGTGAGAGGCCTGTGTACCGCAAAAAAAAAAAAAAAAAAAAAAAAAGGGTATTACTTTGGGAATTGAGGGAGCCTACAAAGCAACACTGAGTATGAAAGAGAAAGAATTTATGTAGGCACTGAAGCTTTTGAGAATATAAAGTCAAGCACTATAATGACCATATGGAAGACGTTCATTAAGATTATATAGGTTCATAATATATGAAGCACACTGAAAATTAAAATCTTGGGTAGGGTCAGGGAAAAGTCATGTGGCATAAAAAGTATTCTCTGCCAGCAAATTGATTAAATTTCCCAGTTCTAGAAAAGGCCATATATTCTGTGTAGGCACTCACTGAAAGGCAGATGTGCACGGCTTCTGAGAGAGTGCCATAATCTACTTATAAATAGGACTCACCAAGGGACATTGGTAGCAATTTGGCATTAAGAAAGAGTTCACATACATGAAGAATTTACTTTGTGGTAACTTTTATTGAGGAAAGTCCATATCTGACAGGGTAGCCTTTATATATCTTTCAATCTTATTTTGCTCTATTTTGACCTCCATGTAACATAGTGTTATATGCAAGCACATATTTAGTCATTAAAGTCAATAATTTGCATTGAGAAAATAGTTTTTGTTTTTTTGTCTTTTTTTTTTTTTTTTTTGCGGTACACGGGCCTCTCACTGTTGTGGCCTCTCCCGTTGCAGAGCACAGGCTCCGGATGCGCAGGCTCAGCGGCCATGGCTCACGGGGCCCAGCCGCTCCGCGGCATGTGGGATCTTCCCGGACCAGGCCACGAACCCGCATCCCCAGCATCGGCAGGCGGACTCTCAACCACTGCACCACCAGGGAAGCCCGAGAAAATAGTTTTTGTTTTGTTCTGCTTTTGTTTTTTTTGCCTTTTACTTCCACTGATATTATCCATGTAAGGATATGTATTTTTTTGTACCAAATTTGTTAGAATGGTGAATGGGCATCTTAAAGAAAAACTCATATCAGGCACCAACTCAAACTAAAATATTTATTCAATTAAGAAATAAAAAGTAGACACAAAATTCTTTTACTTTCATCAAACACTATATTTTAATTCATTCATTTTTTCATTCATTTTTATGCATACTTGAACTTATTTTATTTATATATTATACTATATACTAGCCAAGTCATACCTTTATTCTGTACAAATTCAGATCAAAGCTATATGCAGTTTTAAACTGCGCCTCCTTTTTTCCCCCTGAAGTTATTTAAGTGGATTTTCTGGGTTCTTCATACTGAACAAATATAAGCATATAAACCGAGGGAGCCCATCATGAATTCCTTGTTCTTTTGATAAAGTATTTTGCACTAAATGAGAATAACCAGAATGCTAGAAGTATCTGCAATCAAGTAACATAGAACAGTTAGGAAAACTTGGGCTATAAACCAGAAAAAGAGAGAGAGAGAGAGAGAGAGAAAGAGAGAGACGTTATATAGCTAGACATTAGGATAGAGTATCTGAATTTAGGTCATGGAAGTACTTTCATTTGGAGAAGGAATAGAACTTATTTTGTGTTTTCCCAATGGGAAAATTCAGGATAAATGGATTCCAGTTATGGGAAGGCAGAATTTAATAAGAAATATAAGAAAAAGCTGAAAAGTTAAACATGTCCTCAAATAAAGTGAGCCACCTCTGGATTTTGTGTCACTGGAATCATTCAAGCAGAGATTAGTGATTCTTATGATGGTGCTGAGGGATGCATGAACAATCTAAGACTTGATTGGTTGGACCATAATCTCTCTACCAACTCTTAAAATTCCATGACTAATTCAGCAAATATTCATTCTATGCTCCAGGCACTCCACATAAAGAAATATAGAAACAAAATGATCCTTATATTCACAGGGCTAACAGATTGGTTAATTCTAAGATTATCTTGGTAGAAAGTGGGGAGAGGAGGGTATTTCGACTTGTATCCTAATTTTCCATCAAGGTCTGCTCAATTGTACCCTCTAGGCACAACTCTTTTAGTTCTAAGTACATAGCTCCAAGTTAATGCTTAAGTGCTTATCTTGCTCTCAAAAGCACTGTTTCCACAAAAAAAAGTCCTAGAAAAATATAGTGTACACAAGGTAACGTATCTTAACTCCCGTTTCTCTTTCCAGCCATTTTACCTCAAAGGCTTTTCTAAGAATAACGGAAACATGAACTCATAAATAAAGTCCTTTTTCTCTACCTGCATTGATTTTTTTCCCCTCCAAGTTTTATTTCATATTCTTTTAAATTTCTTTTAGTGTCTGTGGTTTTCAATATCTTTCCTTCAATTTTTTATTGCTTTTCAATTTATTCATTTTCCTAAAATCTTTTTGTTTCTATTTTCTCAACGATTTTTCTTTTCTTTCTTGGTTTATCCTCTTTTCCTCATCTAATTTTACTTCTCCATTTCTTTCTTTTCTTGTATGGTAAACGACTCTTTTCTTATATGGTGCATATTTCCTTTATTTGCCTGTAATGTAAAAAAAGTGTTTCTCTGATAATCTTCCCTCAAAACTTTAGAACATTTTGGTTGAATTTCCTGCTTTCCATGTGAGATATAAGTATATCTGTGCTTCTTTTCTTACCACTAGATTTGATAAATTTTATAAAATTTAAATGATCTTTTTTCTGTGTTTTCAATTATTTTATACTTACTTGGTTTTTAATTGCAGGTCCTAAAATTAGGGGGAGATAATGACTGATTTCTTATGATACAATTTATTAAGTCATCTGTGAATCTAATAATAGTCAAGAGCCACAAGCTAAGGGGAATAAAAACAGAGTAGAGCAAAGTGTGGATGAGAGGAAGGGTACATACAAGGGTGAAAAGGATGAATGACTTCTTTCTAAAAATTCATTCATTTGCTCAGCATTTAGTGAGTAACAAACACTGAGGACATAGAAGAGTTCATAAAGGATAAGATGGAATCATAGAAACTCAGAGTTGAACATGAATGAGAATCCTAGCTTTGCTTGGGAGGAATCAGGAGATACTACATAAGGCACATGGCACTTCAGTCAATTCTGAGTGATTTTGGCCACTTTAGGTTTCTCCAAGCCTCATTTTTTATCAATTAAATATGAATAATAATAATTTCTAACTCTATGTTCCTTTGTATGGATGAATTAAGAAAGTGGAGATTATTCAGTTTATTTACATTGTGCCCGACACACAGTAAACCCTCTGTATGTGTTTGCTGTTATTATTGTTGTGAGTTTTCCAAACAGACCTGGGGAAAGTGCTCTCCAGATGGAAAGACCCAAAAATGCAAAGGTCTGTGGACAGGAAAGATTATTTATAGCCATTGAGAAAGATGGGGAGTCCAGATTACAGTGTACATCAGGGTAAAGGTATAAAATATGGACTAGAAATGTAGGTAGAAATGGGATCATGAAGGCCAGCCAATGATTTCAGAGCTTTTTGGAGTAAGAGGCCATGCATTCCTGAATGAAGATTAATGCTCCAGCCTTTAATGGTTAATGGTAGCATCAGTGAAAATGCCTATAAATCAAAAGAGCTTGCTTTGTTTATGTACACAAACAAGTCTTAATTTTGCTACTATTTTAAGTAATACCACAAATAGTGCTGCCACACACTTGCCCACCTATAGACACAATCACTGTTTTTTTGTTTGTTTTTGTTTTTAAGACATCTGCCAATAATCTTCCTAGCCCAAAGGTAGTGTTCTAGTTACATGTCTCATAGATCTGGATGATCACGAGGATGTAATGCAGAGCCTGACACATCCTCAAAACAAGCCCTTACAGGAGCTGGGAGGACCAGTTCCGCTAGTGAAAAATGAAATTAAGAAGGTGGGTGTTTCTCTGTGATGACTTAGTATTTATGTTTTATAGGTTATGACTCTGCTGTTGTTTGAGCCCTGCGGGCCTAGCTCCTTTCAAAATGTAGCAGCCTGAATGAGGTAATCTTGGGACTGCTGAAAGAAATAGTGCCCCCCACCTCCCTCAAATGCCACCAGCTGAATTGACAAAAGAAAGTTTTGAGGAAAGCGATTAGCATATGTTCAGCTCTGACATCTGGATGACATCGATTTGTATTTAGATTCATTTGAACTGGCTCATACCTAATTTTCTATAACCAGATCAATAAGCATTATAATTAATGTACATACAGTTTTGTGTAATGCTTTTGAAAATTCAAATGCTATAATAATTGAATTTTGAGTTAAAATTCACAAAGCATTTCCATTTTACACTTTTCAAAGATATGTTATATAAAAATTATTTGTATAACATTGAAAGAGGCTTTTTTTTTTTTTTTTTTTTTTGCGGTACGTGGGCCTCTCACTGTTGTGGCCTCTCCCGTTGTGGAGCACAGGCTCCAGACACATAGGCTCAGTGACCATGGCTCACGGGCCCAGCCGCTCCACGGCATGTGGGATCTTCCCGGAACAGGGCACGAACCTGTGTCCCCTGCATCGGTAGGTGGACTCTCAACCACTGCGCCACCAGGGAAGCCCACAAGGTCCATATTATTTCTGTCGAATCAGTTGAGGAAACTGCATAGCACCTTTCTCTGAAAATGATATAATTAATTCTTCTGTACTCCTCTACATTTAAAAAGTATTCTGCAACTGTGCAGGGAATTCTGAAATGCATAGCATGCTGAAATATGTAAAGATATACTCAGGTTGAGTTATTTTTCTGTATCAGTAGGCTCTGTGTAGGTGGGTAAATGAGTCTTCTCAATATAAAAGAGATAGACTATTAATGGAGAACGCAGAAGAGGGGCACTGCACTGATTCATGGGAACCACCATACCTGTTCATTAATGGAGAGGCCTTAACAGCACTCTTCTTCCATGCGTCTTGCCATGAGGAAAGGGGAGGAAGGGAAAGGTAGTGATGGCAGCAACACCTGGGGAAGGGAGATGGGGAAATTTGTAAAGGGAAAATCAGCAGCCCCTACACAATGGTGTCCATCCATAGACCTTGCCAATAAAACAATTTCCAAAAACCCTAAGCTTGTTTTCTTTCTTTTAAAAAAAAATCTAGATAAATTTCAAAGATAATTTAAACAAATTAGGTATTTCTAACAGCGTTAATCTGAACACTCTCCAACTATCATCTTCCAAGTCTAGGACACGGGGGCTGCTACAAGTAACGAACTACCATCTTATTCTCACTTTTCAACTGGGTAGTTTAAGGCAGGCCATTTTTCTATAGGTATAGTTGTTGTTGTTGTTTACAACAGATTTAAGAAAAAAAAACTATTGGATAAACAAAACCAAATGTATATGTATTTTTCCCCCAACACACAGTGGGATTATTAACATTTATTTGTTCTGCCTCCATCTAATTGACATACATCTAATTGCTCACAATACATCTTCCTTTTTACGTTCTCCTAAGGGTATGTAGTTTTGATATCAAAACGACTTCAACTTGTTGATTTAACAAAAAAAAGAATTAGATTTGTAGAATCCCTATATACTGCAAGAGGTTAAACTAATAAAAGTTGCAAAAAGTTTTGTGTTTTAATTATATTTTTGTAGACATGGTTTAATCTGGACTATATGTAATTTTTTGAAAGTAAGTATATAGAATTATATGGAAAGAGAGTGAAAAATTTTAATAAAAAGTTGATGATAATACTAAATGATTTGAATTTTAATAGTGATTAACTGCTTTTATAAATCAATATAGGAGATAATATCACACCTGAAAACCAAATACTGCTACAGATATTGCTCTAAGTATTTGTTTTTAAAGAAATCTTTAACTTTGTATGCTTTTATTTAAATACAAACTTTATATGAAAAATATTTTTACACTATTTAGAGAAGCTTTTAGACATACTGGAGATAATCTGATTGAAATATGCATATTTTATGAAGAAGAGGTATTCTCCTGTGGTGGGGGACATTGTAAGGGGGAAGGTTATGCATTTGTGGAGGCAGGGGGCATGCGGGAAACCTCTGTACCTTCCTCTCCATTGTTTTGTGAACAAAAACTGTTCTAAAAAAAATACAGTCAATTTTTTTTAAAGTACTGTAAAGTTGAAAGGTAGGAGAGATTAGTTTTTTGTGTGAAAAATAAAATGTTTTTGACCCCTCACACCAATACATTTCTTACTGTAATATTTAGAGAAGGGCTGGGACATTCTTGAATTTTTCCCTAAAGACAGGGATTTTTGTGAATACATGTTTGCATTCTTGTTTCTGAATGTGATTCTAACCTTTAATCCTGATGTTTAGGAAAGCAGCTATCACAAAGATCTTTGGGGTTTGAAGCATGATAATCCTCTTGGTTTTGCCTTAATCCTGTTTAGACAGGATGTCTCAAAACTTTCCAGTTTCTCAACTCCTCTGGTCTTTGACACACTGCTTGCTATTAGCCATCATCTCTGTTTAAAATAACATACCCACTTAATGCTTAGGTAATAGTATTAGCCCTTGAGAAATTTGGAAGCTAATTGTTTATCATAAAAGATTAACATCAAAGAATTCTGAAGGCACATGCAGTATCTAGGCCTGTTGAATTAAAATAAATGAGCTCAAAGTAGCAAACTTAATTTTTTTTTTTTGTAGCCAACTTACATTTTATCTGATATGATTAAACACAATTTTTTGGTAGCTTTGCTTTTTTTATTATAAATTTTTAATTTTGTGTTTAATTTTTAAAATATTAACTGCCATTACACATAATATTTAAAAATTTAAATCTCCCTCCAAAATTAAAACCTACATATTCCAGTAATATCAAAGTAACAAAAATATAATTATTCCTACATTTAAATATTCCTAAGTGATTATTTGGGGATCAGCATTTTATCTTTGGAAGAATCAAGTGTGGGAATCTCCCAAGCCAGGAACAACAACAAAAAAGGAATCCTCATGCTCTTAATTTGTGGCAAAATACTTTAATCTAGCATGAAATACAGCATTTTTTGTACATGAATCCTTAATACTGCAAGGATTTGATATATAGGAAATTCTTCCGTTGATCTTAGGAAGAGTAGATTATTATGAGACAATATATTTGGAAAGTAGCACTGCACTGTGAAAGACACAAAAGTAACCAAAGGTGTACTTATGAGAAACTTTGGAAAATAAATATACACACACAAAACACAGATGATCACTAATAGTACAGCTTATCAAGATATAACAAGTAATAAAATTATTTTATAAATAGCCGAGTTTATAAATAACTAAAACAACATAGAATGGTAACTGAAAAGATTAAACTGAAATTTTCAAGTCATGAATTCATAGAGTAGACAATAGAACTTTGTAGATTAAGAGAAATAAAAGTGAAACCTATTTTTTTTTCATATTTAAAAGGTAGGGCTAGGATAACAAAATCATCTCCATTACTAAAGCGGTATTTGGTAGGAATATGGTTATAGACAATGTTATGAGGTTTCTGTTTTTGGAAAAATGTATGATAAAAGTAGAAATACCAATACTAAGATATTGTATATAAAGGCTGTGTGACTTAGTGAAATAAGCAGCACAGAGAACACAACATCGAGCTGTAATGCCAAAGAATAAGGCACAAGACTCGGTTCATATCTTCAAAAAATATAATCATTAGGTGGGGAACAAAAATAAGCATCGAACTTCATAGTGCTTGGAAGTTAAAGGCGAAGAGATAAGGGGATGAACTTTGAGAAGACAGATATGGACAAAGGATGAAAGAAAGAAACCGTTTGCAGAAAAGGAAGCTGACACAGCCTAATGCAATGTGGTGGGAAGGAGGTTGTTTAGTGCTGACAAGTCTGAAGTTAGTCAACCCAGAATAGATTGTATGGTGGGAGAAACAGAACACACCTTGATATGTAGAAGAGACGCATCAAACTACATATAAAGAGGGAGATTAATTAGCCAGTGAAGCTGCTGTTCTCTGCTTGATGTCCTTAAAGCTTTATCAAAACCTGGCTTGTCTGGTATAAGGATATATGAGAAAAGGCCATTACCATACTGCAGAAACATTCCTGATAACAGTAGTGTTTTTTATCCTATTTGTAAGGTCCATCTTAAAAATACATTTTCTCTAACAATTAGAAAACTGATATTTTAGCTCTGGTTCTGACCCTAAAACTTTCCCTCAGTCTCTCACATTCATACCCAGGGCTTTTTTGAACACAGTCTAATATACTCCTCCTAGGGGGCCACATTCCAGGCAATAAATTGGTTCAATTTTTTCTCATTCTCCTTCTTGTTAAGAGTGGCTGGAAATTTATCAAAAAGGACAATTTATTCATCGTAATGCTAGTGTCCATAGTGTGTCTAGGCAGGGCTGGAGTGTTTGGTGTTTCCTGCTAGCTCCTGCAGGACGGGGTTAAGATCTGCCCTGGTGGCAATAGGAAAAGAGGTGGAATCTGAAAAGCTTTGCAGAGGAAGGAATGCTACATGTTCTTTCTGCACTCAGGAAAACTGCTCCACTGCAGATATGACATGGCTCAATTCAGTTTTTGTTAAAGTGGAATGAACAGTATTGTTTTTAAGTATAAAATAAACAATCGTACAAACCCTGGGTAAGGTTATCAGTCAGTGCTTGAGTATTGAGACCACGAGGAGGAAAAAAACAGAAAATACAAGGGGAATGACATCATTGTGTAGGCAACACCTGAAGTTTTTTTTAATCAATAAAAATTATAACTGATTTAAGATGAAAGAATGATTATTAACCTTTTATTTAGCTCTCCTTACTAAGTGGTGGGTTTCTAGTATCTTGCTTGGTATTTTACATTCCTAAGGTTTAAAAGTATAGATTGCTTAACTTAATGGCAATAAAAATCAGCTAAATAACAATGTTTAATATTATCAACTACAAACTTTAGTAAAACAATTGTGTAATGAAGAAATCAGAAGATAATATTAAAGAGATTTAAGTGCAAACTTTTGTTACTAATACTGAATTATACATTTTTTTTACATCTTTATTGGAGTATAATTGCTTTACAGTGCTGTTAGTTTCTGCTTTATAACAAGGTGAGTCAGTTATACATATACATATGTTCCCATATCTCTTCCCTCTTGCGTCTCCCTCCCTCCCACCCTCCCTATCCTACCCCTCTAGGTGGTCACAAAGCACCGAGCTGATCTCCCTGTGCTATGCAGCTGCTTCCCACTAGCTATCCATTTTACGTTTGGTAGTGTATATATGTCCATGCCACTCTGTCGCTTTGTCACAGCTTACCCTTCCCCCTCCCCATAAGACACAGACCTACTAGAGAATGGACCTGAATTATACATTTTAATTAGGTTTGTATATGTAAATTTAAAGTGTGATATAACGTTTAAAATTTCTTAACTCAATAAAAGCATGAAATATTCTTTTGTTTTTTCTCTTTAACTGAAGATGTTCATTAATTTTACTTAATATCACACACTACTTCCTAAAAATAAATTTTCATAATGACAAAGTATTGCCATATATGAATCTGGAGTTGTGATACATTTTTCTAACAATTTCATTAAAATTTCAAGATTTAGTTGCATCAAAAACATTTTATAAAGCTTCTAGCAGGGCTTCCCTGGTGGTGCAGTGGTTGAGAATCTGCCTGCTAATGCGGGGGGCACGGGTTCGTACCCTAGTCCGGGAAGATCCCACATGCCGCGGAGCAACTAGGCCCGTGAGCCACAACTACTGACCCTGCGCGTCTGGAGCTTGTGCTCTGCAACAAGAGAGGCTGCGACAGTGAGAGGCCCGTGCACCGCCATGAAGAGTGGCCCCCGCTTGCCACAACTAGAGATAGCCCTCGCACAGAAACGAAGACCCAACACAGCAAAAATTAATTAATTAATTAATAAAACTCCTACCCCCAACATCTAAAAAGAAAAAAAAAAAAGCTTCTAGCAAATCTATAATATTGCACTTTATTATTTTCAAATTTCTAATGTTTTACAAATCTGCTCTCTAAAAAAATCTCACAATTTAGAGCTATAATAGCATGACCCACTGTGTCCTCCATACAAACTAATCGGCTACCTGAGTGTCTGCTTCAACATTGATTAATGTATTGAATAATGTTCACTTAGAATTTTAATTTTAATTAATATATGATTTACTTGATTAATATAATTAATATTCTGAATTTAGTTTTCCCTAAAAAAACATATTTTAATGTGTTTTTTGCTCATTTTCTTCTTGACTTATAATTGAGTAAATTTATAAAACTATGTAAATCCTAAATCCTCACATAGTACATTTATAGTCTCTGCAACTAAAAGTTGTTATATCAATTTGATTATTCAGTTTTGTTCATCAAATATTTAAAGAGTGTTCAATCTGTGCTAGACACTGCTGTCGCCAGCAGTACTTAACCATTTGTGTTTCAGGACTCCTCTAGCCACTTAAAAACTGTAGATGACTCAAAGTGCTTTTGTTTTTATGTGGCGTATGTCATCATTGTTATTCATTATATTCAAAAATAAAATTGACTGTCTAAAAATAATTAATTGTAAACATATTTGAAAATAGTCATAACAAAGTCATTTCATGCCTACATAAATAAAATATTTTTATGAAAAATGATGACCATACTTTCCAAAACCAAAAAAATAAGTGAGAAGAGTGACATTATGATATGTTCTAATACAGACGTGTGATATGCAAAGAGCTAAGCAGGAGAGGGTCAACATAGGCTCCACAGAAGAGGTGATACTTGCAGTAAACTTAAGAAAGAATTTGCCAGCACGACAGAGACAGAAGTGAAAGGGGTTAAGACCATTCCAGTGAAAGAAGGGCATGGCTAGACACAGTATGTTGTAATAGAAAGGACATGAGTTTTTTGGTTTGACAGAGTTTCCTCAAATCCCATCTCAGCTATTTCGGCTGCATGGTTTTGAGCAAATCACCTAAGGTCTGTGAGCCTGAGCCTCCCTTTGCTCTCTTGTGAATAATAAAAGCTACATATTAAGAATGTCATGAGGATTAAGTGAGATGAAATATGTAAAGTATTTTCACATGTGGGAGTTAATTAGAACACTCAGTAATATATTGCGTTTTGTTGCATATTTAAGGAGAGTGAATTGGTTATCATGCTGAGAGCACAGAGTACCATGAGGTCGGGGGGCGAGAATGGAAGTTATAAACAACAGTGAAAAGGGCAGCAGTGAAGTAGAGTGGGTGGGGAAGTTAAAGGTGACTATGAGCGATTTAAAAAACAGAAATACAGGGCTTCCCTGGTGGCGTAGTGGTTGAGCGTCCGCCTGCCGATGCAGGGGACACGGGTTCGTGCCCCGGTCCGGGAAGATCCCACATGCCGCGGAGCGGCTGGGCCCGTGAGCCATGGCCGCTGAGCCTGCGCGTCCGGAGCCTGTGCTCCGCAACGGGAGAGGCCACAACAGAGAAGCCTGTGTACCGCCAAAAAAAAAAAAAAAAAAAAAAAAACCAGAAAACGGAAGTACAATAAAATGAAATGAACTACCTTGGAAACTCCAAAGAGAATCACTTTACATGAAGATCTTAGCAAACCCATAGAAGAATCTTGATTTCCACCCAGCCTCATCCTATCCTCTCCCAGGAAAACATACAAACAAACTGCAATTGTAGAAAAACATATTCCAGTATCATCATAAATATAGAATAAATGTGTAAAAAAAAATGGATGGTAAAAACTTAAGACAAATTTAACCATCTCTTATAGAGGTTTACTTGACATGAATCTCCCAGCTCTCTTTGAAATTAGACTTCAGTTACAATTTAGCAATGAATGAATAAATGAATATATAAATAAAAATATATTTTAATCCATATGAACAATGTATTAAGAATCTGAACTGGCAACTGAGATTTTTCAGCCTGGAATTGAGAATTAGGAGGCTCATAAAGTCTACTAATCAATGTTAACTTATCTAGAAAATACTTTTACTAAGAGTGTGGTACACAGAGAATGTTATGATTTTTCCCCATGCTGGTTTGTACCATCTAGAGTCTATCTTTGATCTTCAAGGCCTTCATGGATAGAATGCTAAAAACTATCTCCCAAACTGCAAACTATTTTCTGGTGATGCACCTTAGTTTTGACAATTAGGGCACAGAGGAAAAAAATACACTTAGTAGAGAAGCATGGTTTTAAATGTAAAATAAACTTCATCAAGGCCCAGGTTTCAAATTTTATAAAACACAATAAATATCCAGGCTCAGTGTACAAACACTGGCTGTAATAATACACCAATGACCAATAAGAACACTGTGAATTTTAGGTGAGAAAGTTTGCAATATTCTATGAAGAGTTTAGGATTAGCCTATTCCTTTTCTTACAAAGTATGTTTTATACTAATCCATCATTTTGGCTGATTTCTTCACCACTACAATTCAACCCACACTAAGTTATCAGTAGAGCAAGCAAAGAAAATAAAGCATTAAAGCCAAAGTAATAATGGAAATTATGGTTGGACCTTGGACCCAGAAAATATTAATTTACTCAGCTTAATAAATAAATAAATACAGCATTTTATTCTACCCAATGCACATGCAAATAATTATAGAAATTATTTTCAAGATAATTTTGTTGTAAAAAAATTTATATATTGTTAAAAATGTAACCAAGCTTTTCACTTTATAATTTCTTATATCCTGACTTTATAAATATGAATAGTAAAGCTCTGTATCCAAATAGACAGTGTCTAACTCTATGTAGCACTCATTATCCAGGACTTACAAATGACTGTACTAATAACTGAAATTAAATATTACATGAAAAATTTTTACCTTCATTTTTTCTGGTCTCATGTATGTGTATATGTATGTGAGGGCAGGACACAGAACAATCAACTTATGGTGATAACTTTAGGATAAAATGTCCCTATTCAACCATCCTTCCCCTGAGCACAATTGCATATAGATTCTTCATTGAAATTTCTCTTTTCCTTACAATTTTTTTTTGCTACCTCCCCTCTCTTGGTATCAACTACCATATTCTAACTTTGCCAAGTCAAACAACAGTTGTCAATTCTGTGTGAATTTAGCCACATAAATGTAGTAATCTACTCACAATTGGGAAACATTTTTTTTTTGTCAAAAATGCTTCAGTCTTGAATAAGTTTAGCAGAAGCTACACTAAGCCATTTTGAGTTTGCCCAAATGAAAATAAAAACAAAATGGATGATTTCCTTTGTAAAATCAAAATAACTCCATGCTGCAGTGTTATTTATAATTTTAAACCTCAAGGAATGATTATTCATAGATATGTGGAATGGAAGGGAAGTGAAACAGTCTGTTCACCGTATCCTTCATTTGAAACACTTTGCCCACTGTTCCGAGTTAATGTATTTTAATTTCTTTTTAAAACACAAGCTGTTCTTTGACTATAAGACATCTCAGACTCTTAGTCAGACTTTTTTTGTGTGTGTATTATTTCCTCCTCAACATACTCATGCACAACCAGAGAAGCAGGCAGCATGCTCTAAGTTGGAATTCAGTTAATACATGAGAACACCTTTTTCAATACTATAATTTAAATTACATGAGCTAAAATGCCAACGTTGGGCAATGCTATTCCCTTGAAGCATATATATTATTTCATTATGGATGTATTAATTCATAATGTTTTATTTCAAGCCTGTAAAATATGGTATCCTCTTGAGAAATCTGACAGATGATAAAACTGCATTATACTTCCACGAAGTTGCTGATTTCTTCTTATTTGAATCAGCTATCTGAATTAGTTAAATAGCATCAAATTTAATAAACAGCATATGGACCTACTAATATATGAGAAGAACCTGTTCTTTCTTTCCCCTGCCACATATATGCTCTTTTATCTTTAAATGATACATTTCCTGCGGGGGAGGGGTCCTTGAAAATAAGCCATATGACACATGGATTTCATTGTAAAAATGACAGCTAAGTTTATTTTAAGAGTATTGTACAAAAAGAAACCAAATCTTTGAAATCTTTGCCTTAGTATATCTTCTCTGTTTGTACATAATGCACAAAATATGCTTTTGTATTTTGCTGTTGTATATTTTTCCACTTATGGAAATAAAATTTTGTAAAATTTTATATTGTATGCTTAAACTTTTTGAGTCTTTTAAATAGTCAATTATTCAATTAATGGGGGTTCATTATAAGAAGAAGAAGGTGAAATCACCATTTTTTAAGTAAAATTTACTGACCAAATACGCTGTATTTCTCAGTAGAGTTTCAATGAAAATCAATTCACAGAGTGTGATGATAAAAGCTTTTGAAAAGTTCAAGACAAAAAAAAAAAATCTACTCTTTAAAATGTGGGCCAAAAGTTCTGAAGTTTAATTCCTGGGAGACGAAGAAAGAGGTTAAATATATTTTGATATGCCAAATGCAGTTTCAGAGCACTGGTAATAACCCTGAGTCCCTCTTGCCTACACACACACCAATATTCTTCATTCTGGGGTAATCACTGGTCTCAAATTTCAGGTCTGTGCTCATCAACCTTGGTCTGTTTTTCTTCTAACATGAACTCAATTAAACTTCCTACTCTTTTGTTGTTGTTGTTAATACCCTGAGAAAACCATAATTCAAAAGGAGACATGTACCGCAATGTTCATTGCAGCACTATTTACAATAGCCAGGACATGGAAGCAAACTTCCTACTCTTAATGGACCTTTCCATTTCTTGCCAATAAAAGAAACAGGTAAGGAAATACATCAAAAGTAGGCATGTACATGGAAAGTCACATTCTGTGCAAGAGCAAGTATTTCTAAAATAAATGTGTATTCTAAATTTTCCTATATCAAATTTAGATTTGCAAAGCCAGGCCATGTATGATTACAAATGCTGAAAGCATACCTCTTCATGCTTTTGAGATTTCAAATTACAACAGCATCACATTTTTACAAGGCATTACTAGAATATTCTCCAATGTATACGTTAGATTCTTTTATAGAGACAGTCATGTTCCTACAAGCCATAAATTTAATAAATCATCAGATATATAACTTTCATTCTCACATTTACATTACCAAGTATTTTATGGAGCAATTTTCTTAGTCATAGCAGTGAGACTGTTCAATGATATAAATAAATAAATAAATACCATTTCAACATAAAACCCTTAACTCTAAAGGAAAATAACTATGCTGGGGTCTCACAAAAGGAAAATAACTATGCTGGAGTCTCACAAGAATACAATTCACTATTAAAAGGAATTCAGTTATCAGTAGGGTCTATCTTGGATTGCTTCCATGAAGGTTTATTACAAGTAGTATCAGAAGGACTTTATTATAAAAAGCATTGCAGAAGCCAAGGACACAGTTATGGCTGGGTTCCAGTGAAGAGAGAAATAGCTTGAAAAGCCTAATATACTGCAATACTGAAATTGTTATTATAAATAACTGGTACATTTACATCGGATTATCATACATTTTCAACAGAAACTTGAAATGCCAACTCTGTCAGTATCAGTCTCTGGGCACAGTTTCTTGTTGAGACCTGTTATGCATTATCAGAGTCAGGCATAAATGCTCCCAAAGGGTTTTTAGGCTTATATTATAAAACAAAATCCCTTGTAAGGAAAACCAGATTTTTAGGTGTAAAGGATATTTTGAAATTATGAAATATTTGAATGATCCAGTGAAATTACCTTGAAACAATATTTTAAAATACTCTAACTAAACTTACAGCTATTTTAACTTAATCAGCACAGTTCCCAAGTATACATTGTAAAAATGTAAGTATACATCTTATTCTTGAGAGGTAGGGGGGAAGCAGTAGAAGGCATTACAAAACTACAGCCTTAAATTAACCTTATAGTCCTTTTGTTAGTTACTTACCAAAGGGATTATATTGAAATCCAAGTTGGCATGTTACATAATGAGAAAAATCAACCCAAATTTTAAAGGCACATGCTCTACACATTTTCTATTTGCAATTTAATAAACTTACTTTAATATAGGAGTATTACTTATTTTTACAATAAAAGTCTCAATATGGTAGGAGGATGTCAAATCTGCAAATGATTAAACTATTGACTTTAATTTAATGGAACATTTCCAAAATAAAGTCTTTCTGGAGGCATAGTTTATTACTCAAATTATTTCCAAGAAGTGCTTTAGCCTTCTCAGCCCAGCCCATCCAGGATGGTGTGTCATGCATGTGTGCATGCTTGCATATGTTTCCCAGGTGAGCAATACTGAGTCTTCTTAAAATTTGCTCATAAATTTCAGAATGAGTATCCAAAATATACAGCAACTGATAAGTCAAATTCTCCACATGTTTTTCCATCAAATAAAATATTTGTCCTAAATATTGTCTAGGAAGGCACATCAGGTACAAGTAGATAGTTTGTGAAGTCCAATCAATAAGGACGCTAGCTAAATGAAGTGCAAAAAATATTATAATGGATCCTTTTTCTCTTTGGAATCGATGGCAGTAAACTTTGTTTAGAAAAAATGTGTGTCTGAGCAATAACGTGTACCAATATTTCTCAAGCTGCTAAAATGAAAAGAGCTCAGAGGTAGGCATCTCTCCATGTAGTTATATTATGTTTTCTGTTTTTTTCTCCCCTATTGAGGCAAGAGAACTGTCTTAAGCACTTCAGAAATGCCCTATCTTCTTCCTATGGAAGGGAATGAAGGCCTTAGCACTGAAGCTAAAATATATACAATAGATACAAATGAGCAGCAGGGGCAGATGGGAGCTTTTGGTTGCTTGATGACTAGGTCAATTATTAGCAAACTAAATATGCCAGCTTCTCAGTGAAAACAGATATTTTCACTTAATCCCACACTGAAATATGCATTATCTTTTCTGCATGTTCCTAAATACATGAAATGATTCCATGTCAAATATAAAAAGCAATATTCTTATTTCAGTATGAAACCCAAATTACAATAGCTTAACTATTAGCACTGATTGAGTTATCAATCTATATTTGTAAGGCATATCTTCTCCTGACTACTAAAAAATTTAATACGATATAATACTTGAGAATAAAGGACTTGGAAAATCTTTTGTGCAGATGATATATACGCACTTTTACTTGTTTGTGCCAGTGGTTTTGAAATTACTTTTCAATTTATTTTAATTTGTTACTGTATCTAAGGAAGCTTCTTTTTCTTAAGTAAGTTTGAGCAAATTCAATAATTTATATCAGCTGATAGGCATAATTAAAATAAAGATTCCCCAGAGAGGCATGGGGCTTATGTTGCAGTTAAAAATATGTGTGTCCCAGTCCTGAACTAGCTAAGATATTTTCTAATTCAATCATATACTATAAAAATTCTATTATTTAACACAGTCTAGTAGTTCTGAAATTAGTGATATGGGTAAATAAGTGTTTCTGCTATATCCTACAAAGGGGAACATTTGAAAGAAAAGTCTCTAAGAGTTTATAAATTTGCTTGTTTTTTTGCTTATTTTGAAATTTTCAACATTATCGAGACATTAAAAGTATTAAATAAACTTTAAGTATCTTTTTAATACATGTTTACTGAATGGTTTGCATAATTAAAAAGTTAATTGCTCTGTTTCCACAATCTTTGGGAGTCAGGGGACCAACTCCAGAAGCAGGCTCTTAGTGCTGTATTTTCTCATACACATACATTATCCTTTTCAGTGAAGCACCTTCCCTACCTTGGCAGAAGGATGCAGTGAAGGTGTGTGTGTGTGTGTGTGTGTGTGTGTAGAATGAACTACCAATGAAATATAGGCATAAGGAATAAAGCTGTATAGTTTAATCAGTGAATAAAGCACCTGGTATTAACTCTTACCCTATTTTGGGCATATGGTATTTCTTTAAGCAGTTCATTATATTGAGTCTATTATCTTAGTGTTCTGAAGGGAAAAAATAATTAGCATGTCCTTAATTGTTGTGATATGAACACAACTATTTCACTTATGATCCCAGGTATCAACATTTATGTCAGCCCACAATGTAGAGTATTTCTTGATGATGACACAAAATAACTGCTTTACACAAAATTACAAAAATGCATTGTGTTTTATAACACATGCAAATAAAAAAGGGAATTCCCTTAATATCCCTGAAAAAGGGAATGGATTACTGGTTGCCTCAGATAATGAGACAACAAGATCAGTGATTTGCTCAAAACTGCATAATACATTAATGCTTCCGTTATATATAAAATGAAAACTAAATTTTTCCTACTTAAAGATATTTTTAAAATAGAAATCATTATAATGGCTTTCATAGGCTTTCCTGAGCTTTGAATGTAGTAACATAAACATAGCTCTTTGGAGCTGATAGCAGCAAAGCAAGAATAATAAATAATAACAGTTACTAAGTTGAGCACCTAGTATTATCAAGTATTAACCATAATTTTACTTCTCTTCTTCCGAGTTACATCATTTATAAAATGCAGATAATATTACCTTCCTCAGAGTGATTCTATGAAGCAAACGAATATGTAGAACCCTCAGGTTATCACTAATATACTGTAAAGGTATTCATTTATTATTTCAATTTTTCCTTACCCTTTTTTTTTTTTTTTGTGGTTCACGGGCCTCTCACTGTTGTAACCTCTCCCGTTGCGGAGCACAGGTTCCAGAGGCGCAGGCCCAGCAGCCATGGCTCACGGGCCCATCCGCTCCGCGGCATGTGGGATCTTCCCGGACCGGGGCACGAACCTGCGACCCCTGCATCGGCAGGAGGACTCTCAACCACTGCGCCACCAGGGAAGCCCACCCTTTTATCATTTATTTTTAGATACTTAATAAAGATACTATTTCATCATTCTAGTAAGCCTTTTTTGATAGATTGTCCTCTTTATGTTATGTTGCTCTTTTCTGGTGCTTCACTCTTTGTGTGTGTAAGTGTAAGAGGGCATGAATGAATCTATAATTCATTTGTCTCTGACATTAGAGATACTTCCTGATGACTTGGTTCCTTTAAATTCCCTTCAGCTCTTTATATTTGAATTGTATTGTAACTGGAGTGTTTCATACTGTGATCTGAAAATTATCTCCTATAACTGACAAAAGTTGATTTCTACATTTATAAATGTATTTGGCTTAATTAGTAGTTTAAGAGGAGATGTGAATAAGTGTTATGAATTGGTACCTAATTGGCGGAGTCTATCCACACTGTGATTGGCAGTCATCTTTACAAGGCTTTTCTTACTGCCATGAATTTTTGAGAGTTGACTGTAATCTCAGTCTTTTAGGAACCACTTGGCTACTGGGCACTGAATGATCTTTAATAATTATTTGATGAATATCTCTGTGAGTTACTGTTTTTTGTCATTTATTACTCGTTAACAATAAATCCAGGAAAATATATGCAGGCCTCTTAAAGACAGAAGCCATTTAGCTGCAGAAAATAAATGTGAAACTATTAATATGTTTTCTCTGTCTATGACTTTTATTATATTTGCTATAAACACTGGCACTTGTTCACAGTGGGTAGAGAGCCATGTGTTCTTAGCCTTGGAAACTGATAAGGAATTCAAAAGGGGCCAGGAAACAACTTACATTAATGGCAAAATATATGCAAGGCCAGTGAACACTTTTGTAAGCAAGAAGACAATTATGCATTTAAAAATATCATAAACATCGTGGGTCCGATTTAATCTGGAAAAAAAAAAAGAACTACAGAACCAGAAAAAAAATTTAAGGTATCTTTAAGAAAATTAGCATAGCAAAGTAGTTATCTGATAGAATTTTATTAAATGCTAACTAGCTAAAAATATATGTTCATGTATAACTGCACGATAACTCTTTAAGAAAGGGCAATAATTATTATAATTATTGTCTTCATTTTATAAGGGAGTGAGATATTATGTGAACTGATCTAGGTTCCCTTCTCGAAAATGTGATGGAGGTTGAACTAGGACCCAAACTTCTGGTATCAATTCCTTGCAAATGTACATATTGTATTATATACCACAACACAGCAGAATTAAGTTAGGTTTAAGAAGGACTTTTTAAAACTGAAAAATTATAGAACAGACTATTCCAAAAAGTATCCCCAAAAGAGTATAGAAACTTGATAGTCTGAAATGACTCAAACAAAATGACTTTTGGTAGAGAAAATGAATTACTTGATCCTCAAAATGACCTAGATAAGGTATTAGAAGGGAGAAAATGTGCATGGGATGGTGAGGTTTGGAGAGGCAAAGGAGCAAGATTATTAGAAGGATAAAATAAAGAAAAAAAAATCTCAGAGTCAATCTGGGGGACGTTCCTTTAATCTTCCTTCAGAAATGAAATGACTGTCAGAGGAGCTCAGAACTTTTCATTAGGGTAAAGAAGAGTAATGCATTTTCCCTGCTATTTTCAAAAACTAAAACATAAAGACCAGAGGCTAAGTAATCAAGTCAGAAGTCTTGTACTTTGTGCCCTGAAATAAAATGTGGTTACTTAAGAAAAACACACATGGGTACCTCTAAACCCATGGACAATTGATAGAACTAATTTAATAGCTACTTCATTCTGGGGACATAGATAATACTCAGACATAAGCTGCAAAGGAAAAGCATGTGGGTTTGATTTCACAAAAGAGGATAAAAACAGTCTGGGGCTGAAATAGGCAAGAATTAGATTTTAGATCTTCATTAATTCTGGGAAAAAGAGATGAACCAATGTTGTCCAGGAAACTAAAAGTGACTCTTAAAATTGAATTCTCAAAGAACTAGTGAAGGCTGAATACAATTGATCACACTAAATAAAGGGCAGTAAGCTTAAGGGGAAAAAAAAAAAACTCAGATAAAATATGGTTCTGTGTGCACATGTTGCTTTCCAACCACCTGTTTAAAGATGATGTATGATTAACATTGCCTCAACCAAAGTGAAGGGAAAGAATAAGGATTGGGCCCTAAATTCAATTTTCTCAAATACTTGTATAATTGAAAAATGAGTTTATTTTAGGTGAAAATTATCTGAGAAATTATGACTATATAAATAATGATTTTGAAAATTACATATCAGTCTAGATGTTTCTGATTGACACAGTATTTTGAGAGTCAGGCATTACTTAAGAGTAACCCTATAAACAATGAAATTGATGGATAATTAATTGAATGTTTAGATAATGCAGAGACATCTTACAGAATGGACCAGAAGCAAGGAGGGAAACAAAGTCTGGCCATTTAATCATGCCTAAAGCTGATATTGAGAAAATCATTTACATATTTAAAAAAAATTTTTTTTCCTTAAGAGATAACCTTAAAGAGAAGAGAAAACAAACAAACAACAACAACAAAAACAACAAACATGGGTTAGAGACACAGAATTGCAGCTGCTGCCTAGTACTAAAAGAGTCCCTGAATCTAGGGCGCCAAAGCAATCTGTTTTCAGGAGAGGATCTCAGCCAACGGTAGACGTGTTACAGCAGACCTTATCCGCCTCACTGGGTCTGGATGAAGAGTTCCTCTTCTGATTTCATCCTCGCCAGGCAATCTTTTAAGAGGTACACTGATTTTCCTTGGGTCTTCTTAGAGATAAAGAATATTGCCTTGGAGAAGAAGCAGGGACTTTCCTATTTCTGGAATAGGATATTCTCCTGTTCAAAATGTAGTAAACTAATATTCCAGTTTAACACCAAGGTCTTATAATAATGTTTAAAATTTGTTTTGGCTCTGTACAGTTCTGCACACTGATGAAACTGATATTTGGATCTAGAAAAAAATTTTCAGGTACCGCATAGAGGCCACTCAGTAACTGGAAAGGATGCACATTTCTAGAGGTTTTTGATGAACCAAATAAACATATGCATGATTAAATAGGAGTTGAAGTTTTGTTTGGAAATTATTATGTAGCAATTATTTAGATTATCTTGGGCTGGAAGAGTAGTTTTATCAATGTAATACCTACTTATAATTCCTGCTAAGCAACAATGAATACAGAGAAAGGAGAATACATTTATGTGTCATTGATAGTTGTCCTTTCTTAGATAAAAACAACATCAAAAGTGACATCTGCCTGGCAAATCATCATTAGTAAGTCTCCTCACATAACACATTTGGAGGCATTGCTTCCCTTGCATGGTGCACGAGCTGTGGTAAGCATCTTTGACCTTGCATTTCTGTGACTGGAACTGGATAGTCCTTTACAATTTGAATTTATTTATCCTGCAAATTCTATTTAATTGTTTTCTGTTTTGAAGCATATCTAATTGCATAATATTACTAACAATTGATAGCACTATTACAGTGTCAGGAATCTGATAATCACAAAATTAAAGTGTTTGATGATAACTAAAATTGTTTGATATCAATTATTGGATCTCACCAAAAATGCAATTAGTCACATACTATTTTAATTCCAAGCCAGTGAGATGGACGAATGATGACCTACTATAAAATAAAACACAGAAGTTACATGAGAGGCCAAAACTCACTTAAAAGAGTAATTATTATATCTCAAGGAAAGATAGCAAAAGCTATTATACAGAAATTTCAGACTCTGTTGTGTTTTCAGAAAATTTTGCAGAAAGAGCAACAAAAAATCCTGAACATAACATAAAGTATAAGTTGGTTAGAAATTTATTAAGATTGATGTCAAGGGGTGCAACCATGCCCCTGCCTCTGACAATAACATTATAGTGGACTTGCTGACCTTGGGAAAAATTTTCAAGTGTGTTCTTACATTATATCTCCTGGTCTTCTGCTTTCTCAATTGTCTTTCTCAATTGTCTCACTTCTGTTGAATCTCTATTGACAACAGAGTCCATACAGCTAAATTCAACAATTTTTTTGAACATCTAGGTATAACCCTAATTCTAAATTTCTCATTAGCCTGCCACGCTTTGTTTGGTTTTGCTTTTTTATTTTAAAATATCCTTCTCTGAAGCATATTTCATTATTCTCTTATATTTCAGTATTTTTTTCAGATTCTGTGTTGGGTACAATCTCTCTCTTCTCTAGTGTCATATGTTTAATTGATGGTCACATCTATTCTCCAAGTTTCATAATCATCATGGTGCCAATGGCTCCTAACGCTGTATTTCTGCTATTTATTTCTACTCCCAAGTTTCTAATGTACATTTTAATAGCCTGCTAGATATCACATGAATTTTTCAAAGGTACCCTAAATCTGACATGTCTTAATCAGGTTCGTTCTCCTGGAAAGATGCTATTCCTTCCATTTTTCCCAAGTTGGCAAATAGCACCTCTGTCTTCCCACCATTGGTATTCTTGGTATCACTCACTATTCTCTATAACATTATCCATTTTTCTGCTTATCAAATCCTAGTCACCCATCCTTCAAAGTTTGGCTACGGTTTTTCACATGCCCAACTCATATCCTATTCTGGTTCTGGTAACCTTTAGTCTCTAAACCTAGAGCCTCTCATGCCTTTACTTTTAAACATCTAATTCTGTACATGTCACTCTCCATCACAATATCTAACACTTAGAAGGCAGAGAGAATGTCTCATTCACCTTTGGATCCTTCGTGGGAATTTGCATAGAGTAAATGCTCAACAAATGGTTATTGAACTTCATGAATTCTCATAATACTCCAAATTCCCTGTTCATTGTATAAAATTTCATCTATGGCTGTGATGACCTTTTGCTACAAATGCTGGGTTGGTGAAATGAAGCCTTATACTGAAAAGAAACAATGTGCACAATTCAGTATAGGGAACTATGGTTCACAGGAATGCAACCTCAGAGTAGCACACCACTCTCAGATCATATGTGGGTCCCCCAATGACCTCATCGTTGGAAATGTTAAGCATTTCAGAGCAGAAATAAAATCATAGAAGATACATTTTGCAATAGAAATGAATGAGTAGATTATTTTTAAACAATAGGATGCTGTTCTTTTTATTACCAAAATATTTTATAGCACTCATTGCAGATTTCTTTTAAATATACAGTATCAAAACTTAGTTTCCTTTGTGACTATCACATTTTAGCAGCTGAAAATCTGTTTTAAAGGAGGCATTTAAATTTGCATGTGTTTCAAATATTTTTTTCATTTTGTAATAAACTTACACTTTCTGTACAGTAATGAGAAGGCATATAAGATAATGAGATTGATGTCAAAAAAATATACCCCTGCATAAATTAAGTAAAATTTATCAGAAACAAGATTTAAAAATAAGGCAACCTGTTGTCTATATTTCAGATAGAAAGGGAATGTGACATAAAGACAAATACCCAAATATTTAATTCGAATCTTGAGATAACAATTACAAAAACAATTTGCAACCACAACAAAAGGAATGAATTGGTTTTTCAAAAAATAAACCTAATCTAATCCAATCTACTCCAATCTAATCATCTGATTTGAGTAATACAATTTGTCTTCTGAAAAGAAATCACAAGAACTTAAAAAAAATTATTTACAGGCTCTTATTAAGTTTGAAAAGGCTTATTTAAAGCACACGTATTTTTAGTAATTGTCCATATTTATGAGCAGGGAGGGAAAAGAGACATAAAAATAATCTGTTCTGTAGATGAGACCTGGATTTACCATATGCTGACAATTTTATCAATGATAAATTCTGGAGTTTTGGAACTAATTATGTTTAGCACCAAGAAAAACAAAAGAAATAACTTGATTAGAAAAGTAAAACAAACAAATAATTTAACTTCATTTAGCTTGACATTAAGCTTCCAGGCCAATATAGTACTTATTTTTAAATCATGTAGAAGATGGGTAGGTAAAAAGAGAGGCTATGATTCAGATAACATTTCAAGGCCTTCTTCCAGCCCAAGCTATTATGTATAAAATTGAAAGATTTCAGTAAGTGCATTTATAATTGTTTCATCTGAATAATCTTCCTCTCCATTCTCTGTGCTTCAAACCACTCTGAACTTCTCTGGTGAGCTTTCTCCTTTTCATATTATAGTGAAGTTACTGAAATCAAGGTTGTATCTTCCTAACCTAAGGACTTCCACCATGAAGGCAGAGACTCTTTCTCGTTCACTTCTACTTCCTCAGAAATCCTTGGCCAAGTTTTATTTTCCACACGTTTGTTGAATCAAAATGAATAACCATAGTTTTGTCACTATATAATTACCCCATTAAACAAGGGACAGGGAGGATATTACTCTGTTTTGCTTTACTTAAGAGAATGTTTTTCTTACAAAACAAAAAAACAAAACCTGCAATAGGAAAAGTAACAACAGTGAGTGTTTTAACCTAAAAGAGGAATACTGAGATGAATCAGTTTCTCAATAAGTGGGCTAACCTCTGAGGTTGAGTGCTAACTACACTTTAAGTTAGTCCCAGAGTTCCTTAAATCACAAAGAAGATGCTTGAGTGTTATCATATTTCAGCAACATCAAGTTTTTTATATATAACTCTAGAACAAAATCAGAGGAAAAACAAAAGTATATACAATATATAAGCAAAGAAGAATGCAAGTATGGGGATAATACCTTGACTAAATAGGGGACTTAACATAGAATTCATTATCTAATAAGTGTGCTGAAATTCAGATAAGCAAATGCTTTGAGAGTCTGGAGGCAACAAACCCCCTAACTGACCTCCAAAGTCACTTTGAGATTTGATGAGAGCTCATTCCCTCCTCAAATGTCATAAGGGTTCAGCAGAGTGATCTAGTTTTAAAGGACTAAATTAGAATAAAAAGGATAATATGGCCACACATTTTATCAGTGTTAATTATTAATATTGAGATTAAAAAGAAAGGGCTGAGAGTTCGGTAGCATACTAATAGGACACTTTTTTCAGCTCGTTTTCTCTGTCAGTGTGAATATTTTGCGGCAGTTCAAAGGGAAATATACACCTGAAGAATAATGCATTCAACTGGAAAACTGGGTATAAAATGTAAAAACATTAAAAAAGAAAGAAGAGAATACAGGGAGATAATGACTTCTCCTCACCTTAAATGACAGAGCGCAGGAAGAGTTGGGTTGATTTGATACCTCAGGATAGAATCTTTCTTTCCCCTCTTTTTAGCTCCTTGATATGTTTAAATGTCACTGGGTGTCACCCCTTGGTATCCCACAAAAATGAGAAATTGACTGGGAAGTATTCAAGGTGAGAATATCATTCTTACCAGTCATTTTAGAATGCTATCTTTGTGAAACTAAACATTTTATGATGTTTTCATGATTATGCCATCATGTCATGTCAAATCTACCTAAAGTTAACAATAATCACAATTATTTTATTATTACTATTTAAATAGTAGTAAATAATTTTATCATCAATATAGTAAACTTATTGCTACTCTTTTACTATTTATTTATAAATTATTATGTGCTATTATCTCACTTAGTGTCTTCCACAATCCTATGATTTATTATTAAGTGGGGCTAAGAGAAGTCAGAAAATTACACTGTTAGTAAGAGGAGAAATCAGGATTTAACCCAATGTCCTTAGATTTCAAGCCTGTTTCTTAAGCCAGTACATTCTGTCTACTACATTACCTCTTCTTCTACAGGACAATGTCTTCTTTAGATTCTTTTAGATTGTGCTGCTCATTTTACTGGAAAGCTAGAAAACTGCTGTAGCATACATCTTGATTAGTTGAGACTCTGCTTAGAGATAATCTCTATTATCACTATCCATAAACACTATGAAGAAGTAGGAGTAAATAAGGCCCTCCAGAATTTTGGGGGGTGTGTGTGGACTTGGGGATACTTGGGAGGTACAGAGCCATTTTACAGATGGCTAGAAAAGTAAAAAAATGCAGTCAGACACTGGTAACTAGACACAGTGAAATGCAGAACCATGAAAATGAATCTTTCTAAGGTATATGTCTCTTCCTACAGACAAAAATTTGCAGGGCATTTGTTCTGGGGTATTATGAGTATGCCATTAACAAGTATATGAGCATCTTTGGAAAGCTGGAAGAGACAGTGTTGTTAATTCAATCTAAATGAAAACAGCAGAAACCAGCGAGAACCGGATGATAGTACCTTACAGATGACTACTGAAAATTGGGTATGTAAAAGAAAAGCAGAAAGTAGAGGGTCCTTTATCCCACACAAGGATATGAGTTTAGTGTCTTTTCTAATTACCCTTGGTCATATAAAAATGATGTTTCATTTCCAAATGATATTTCAAATATACTGTTATTTACTTCTGAAAGCAATGTGAAAGTCCATGGCAGATACGAAAAGACTTCCCAGCGGAATGCACCATGTTTCAACCCTCAAGAACAATGTGCTCTAAACACTAAAGCATGTGTAGTGAGGGGAATGAATAAAACAGTTAAGCCTAGTTTACATAGGTTTGAAGAAGTAAGAAAGTTTGTAAGTGTGAAATTGAAAAATATTAGCATATAAAAATCAAAATTATATTTTAAATGTCTGAGAAAATCAAAAGCATAAAATTAATTAGGCAGTTAAAATGGCCAAATTTCTGACCATTTAACTTTTTTAAACCTGCCTTATGGATCAACTGTTATTTTCTTATTTTAATTTATTTCTATGTTATACTATTTGTAAGTTTACCTAGAGGAAAAATACATATTGTTTTGTTCACTCTTATCTGACCAAATTTTATGCTGTGAGGTAAGAAAGTAAATGTGCTTATTCCATTGTGAGATAACTTAGTCATAATTAATGGTTTTGAGGGCACTGTACCGAAAGCCAGATCAGACCTAAAAATGCCTCTCTTGCACAGTGTAATTTGGGGAGGCTCCAAAACTGTCTCCCATACTGACCTGCTGTTGGACCAACCTTTCCACCTACCTGGCCAGAAATCACACCCTTTGACCTGATTCATTTCTTTGATTTATGTAATACATTCATTATCTACTATTAGAATGCAGGTGTGTTATATAAGTTGTGTAGAAGGCCCTAGAATTACTTCTGCTTTGCCCATATTACTGCATATTATCAAATTCACTCACCATCTCACTAAGAGACCCAAAGTTCTCTTTCTATTCAGGAGAATAAACTTTGTAAGAAAAACTGGATGTGAGAAAAGAATCGCAGCTTATTGGATCTGCATATGGTTTTCGAGTTAATTTAGTTAATTACCTTATAGATGATAGAAACAGACCCAAAAGGAGTAAGTGACCTACCCAATCCTAAACGAAAATTGGAATTAGAGGTCAAGTGGGGTGTTTTCCATATTTGAGTTGTTAAACATATTATATGATCAAGTGATACACAGTAAAACAAACTAGCTCTGCAAATATGATTCAGGGGGACTTCTAGAAGAATAAGTAGACCATGGCATGAAGGCAGGGGTCAAAATAAAAACTTACAATAGACCTAAAGAAACTTATAAACACCATTCCAAGACAGACTCTGAAGCCTACTGCATAGTTAAGACAAGGGCAAGCTCTTGCATAGTCAATGGTTACCCTTAATGTGGTGGTGCTTTTAAGCCTAATATTTGGTTTTCATTTAAATTGTTAATTTATTTTATCATTAAAATATCATTAATGATAAAGTATTTTATCATTACTTAACTTCCCACCATGTACTCCATATTTTAAAATATGTAATCCCATTAAATGTATTTTAATAAAATAACAAATAACCAATTTCCCCAATTTTATCAAAGGATCAGCTTGAAGTAAACATACTATTGATATTAATTAAAGGAAAAAATGTTAGTGATTTTTTCATTAATAAATGCATAATTCATGAGGGCTTTTTAAAAAGTATTTTTAATGTATAATTTTCATTGTTCCTTTCCAGAGACCCATGGGATATAAGTACCCCAGATTTGAAATGATCAGAAGAGTGGGTCTCACATTAATTAATAGATTCTAGTTTCAAGAAATTATTCTTACACTGTATTCTTTCACCTAAGCTAATAAGAAAATAAAGCCTCTTTTATCATTTGGCACTAACGTGGGTTGAAATATAGGGTAAAACTTGTTATAAAGAGAATTAACCCATAAGCTCTTAATAAAATTTTATTATGCTAAAGTATAGAAGGCAGGAATAAAAGCTTTTGTAAAACGTAAGTGCATTTCACTGCCTATGTAATTAAATTTTCTTGTATTTTGGTTATTTCCTTACTACAGCATCTGTGACAATTTATTTTTATCATTAGCTGTCCCAATTTATACCCAGTTTGCATCATCACATTGGAATATTATAAAATTATTGCACTGGAATTTATCTTCTAAATTTTACAAGGAAAATTAATCCAAAAAATTGAGTTATAACTGCATTGTTCCACATAGGTTAAAATTCAAGAAAAATGTTTGAGGTAATAATAATTAGGAAATAGGGCAGCATCCAAAATGGTATTTTCATGGAAAATCCAATACAAATCCTGATTAAAACCTAACCAAGCAAAACACTGCAGATTACCTGGACTCCAATTAAATGTGACAAATGAATATTAGACAGGTTTCAACTCCAATTCTATTTATGCCAGAATGCTCCATCAATATTGAAGATGAAACTACCAGAATTCAAGCATACAATTGCACTTTACTGCTAGATAATAGTCTGAAAACCTGAACCCAAAAAAACTCTTACTCAAATGTCAACTGCTACATTTGGATCACCCAAAGTGAATCACATCTCCTGTGTCATTACCTATAGATCAGGGCTAACGTGAATCACAGCTAGCAGATGACAAATGGTTACACAAACACTGAATTTCAAGTGTCAGTCACATAAAATCAGGAAAACTCAGTTACATTATTGTGTTCCTTGGCCGTTGACAAGACTGAAAACATAGTTATAAAAAATAACTAAGTCTTCCTTGGGAAATGTTTCTCAGTAAACTTTCTAGCCTCTCAACAAGCTCACCAGTTATGTTTTCCATGACATGTATGTTTCCTAAAAAGTAACTGCTATGTGTTTGTCTTATATAATTATGTTTATTATTAATTATTTCTTCTTATTTTAATGGCACTGAATCCTCAAACTCAAAAAACAGAAATAACATTAAAACATGATTATAATGCCAATGATAGTTGACACCCAAAAAATAAAGATTTAATTGTACTTTATGTTGTTTATAGTGAGACAAGTGCTTTTTAAAACACAAATAAAATTACATGATATCATCAAAAGGTAATGCAGATATACTAATGCCCTTAAAGTAAATTAATCCTGCCTTCCTGGGGGGTGGGGAGGGTGTATACAAAACATTATTACGGTATCTTTAATTTAATTTTCACTTTCGTGCAAAGCATTTTAAACCTATTTGTCTTAAATATACATTCATCTGCATTGCAATTCATACCAAAAATTTTATGCTTATTTTAAAAAATACTAAAAAAAATGTGAATTCTTAAAAACCATATCAAACTCCCATCCACATAAGCACACACCACCATACACACAGGTAAGCATGACTTTATAGCCATAAGGCAAAATGCATTTAATCTCTGGCTAATTAATCAAGAAGGTTGTCAATCATCAGACCCTGTTTAATATCATATCTGCTCAACCAGATAACAGTGTGGAAAACTAATTATTTAACATGATTTAATTTAACAATAATTTCACTTAAGGTCATTTACAATGTATTATTCTCTAATGTTGGGTTTTAATATTCATAGGTAAATGTCCAGAAAAAAAAATCAGACTTTCTCCTGCTCTAATATATTCTATTTGCATATAATCACTAAAGACACTGGCATATAACAAAAATTGAGAGTGTCTTAATTCACTTGGGGGATGGAATGGTGAAAGACAAAATTCACTTCAAGGTTTCACTAGAAATAAAAATGTGTGTGATTCCCCTTCCTTTCCCTGCATATAACCAAATCTATTTTTATATATGAAATAATAAAGTTAGCAAGAACTTTACCATTCCATTATTTGACACAAATTTATTCTTCAGGCATCTACTTATAACCTGAAATCCAAAATATAAACCACCTAATTGTCTTTGGTAACATAAACAAATGTGAAAAGTTTCATAAGCACTACTTGCTATCTAACTTATAGGAAAGTGTAACTTAAAGGAAAGTGTACGTAAGGCCAATTGTGATAATATGAGAACCATCTCACAAGAGGATAAGAATATAGAGTGCTATAACCTTCTTTCCTCCCTTTCCCTTGCACAAAAATGAGAAAAAACTTATAATTAAATAAGAGGGGAGTTCTAATAGCATTTACAATATATTTTGGAGAATAAGATAATACTGTTCTCCTTCTTTGACTCCATTTCAGTTATCACTTGAAAAGGAGAGGTTTGAAAATATTTTTCTAAATACCTAGGAGAAGAAAGAATCCAGCAAGGTGTGTTTACTGTCATTTCCTTTTACCAAGACTGGATGATTGCAGTTGAAGAAATAGTTGCATGACAAAAATGAATAGAAGAAAACAATCACACAAGACCTTTCTTAGCGGCTATTGTTTAGGTATTATGGACTAGTTTAGTCTTTTCCATAACAGGTACTACTCTGATTTATTTGTAAATGTGTTCATTTCTGACAGGTTGTTTTAAAATGATGCTTCAAGTTTGGTGAATTTTATCTATAGAGTTATGTTCCTTTATTTGGCATTTCTGTACTTTTAGCAAATATTGATTATTTCAAATAAACCAGGTTTAGTGTCAGCTATTTTATTTTGGTTTTAGACTGACCTTCGCAAGTCTACTTATTACAGCTCACTAGCGTGATTATGTGTGTAATGTTGTGTTTGCCCCTACCATTTTCCATATGCTCTGCCTCACCAACACTGCCATCCGGCGTGGTCCTTTCATAGTTGTCCTCTGGGAGTGGAAGGGCACCCAGCCTTGGCCCTGATGAACTCTTACTGCTTGGTGTTTCTGACTCCTCCAGCCCGCTGTCATAGCAACTCTGCAGTGACCCCTGATGTGGGTCTTGGGGCTGACTCACAACAGAAAACGTCACTCTACGAAATGGCTGTAAGAGAAAAGATTCTGAATGTCACTAAGGTATAAGATTGTAAATAATCTTATTTTAAAAATACATAAATTACATACATTAAGGTCGACTGACAACTAATTCAATACAAAACGGTTAATATAACATGTTGAAATCTATTTGGTTAACTCTATTTTCTGAGGCAATACCTAGAGCTTAGATTTTATTATGGAAAAACTGAAAATTCCCTTTCTGAAATAGAAATAAGAAAACATCAATGTCACTAACACACACATGTAAATCTGATATTTTACTTCCACATATTCACCATTTTTCTATCCTGTAGTCTTCACTTCAGATATGTTTTACACAAATAGACTCCTTATAAAAACAAGGGTCAGTGATTTTGGAGAGCAATAAATATAGAGCTAATCCATTGTAAGAAGATTTCATTTTTTAAATACTTTGTCCATAAGGCAAATGGTTTAAAACTGAGTGTTTTGGCAGTTGACAAACTACTAAAGGTACAGCTGATAAACAGGAATTTAGATGTAGTGCTAGGAAATCGGAATATATTTCTTACTTCATTCATCTTAAATATATTACCTATTGACCCTGAAAGTGTAAGGGTAGTATTGAAATAATAAACAAAAAATTCCTGAGCCAGGGAATTCAAAATAAACCAAAATTTTTAATTGTATGTGCTTTTACTATGACTAATCACAATTTGCTCAAAAAAGTAACATCATGTACAGTCTTTAAGTTGTATTTAAAGTATGGTGCAAATCTTTACCCAATTGGACATCACAATTTACTATGTTACTAATGTTGGCTGGATAGAACACTTAATATATATGGAATTTAAAGGTTATCATAACTACAAAATAAAACATTTTAGGCTCATTAAGGGAACAAATTAATGCCATACATTGTCAGGGCTATGTACACATAATATTTTGGGAAAAAAATATAAAAAGGTTCTGCAATATTTGTTGGAGATTATTCTTGGCAATAGTTGTATTCATTAAGCTCTTGTATGATTTAAAAGTGGCATAAATGTACAGATTTTTGCACCTATAACTCAGACTGGTTCTTTCTAATATAAAGTATAAAACTAATGTTGCCAGAGTAGTGAGAAAGGTAAAGAAGCTTTTTTGTACTTTTAGAACTTGAATACTATTGGTAGAAATCACTAATCACAACTGGGACCAGTAGAATTTTTAAAATGTTAAGGATTATCTACATATGGCAGGTTATTAATGGGAAAGCTAAGAAGAATTGTGACATTTCCCCCAATTTTATAAATTGGTTTTACTAAAGACAAACACATGGTTCCACAAATCTTCCCTTTATTTTGTCTCATAGAGAAGATTGGTCAGGAATATTGTCTTGTTCGTATTTCTAACCCAGTACCTCTCCTTCCATGTACATACTTGGAGTATACAGTCTTTATAAAATCGTTTTAATTTAATTCAAAATCAAACTTACAAAGGGAAAACATTTAAGGCACATTCTCTTCTTTATAATGTTTCACTGAATTGGGACTGCAGATTTTTAAAACAATTACGAAGTATTTCTAGTACAAACAGCATGCACACCATGGGCCAAAATTTACTGGCAACTAAATCTCTAGAAACATTTTCCTTATTTCATTAATAATTCTCATATTGCTTTACAGTAGTATGATTGTGATATTTTACCTTATTTCTTAATAAACATAGAAATCAGTTTCTATTTCCCATGCTTTATCTTATGTGTGCATATTTTCTTTTTTTTCTATTTATCACTCCCGACTGACTGCAGACTCTCTGTGAATTGTTTTATGTTTGGTCTTACTCAGAAGTAAGACCAGTGACAGTCTCCTAAAACTATACTGTTCTGCACACAGAAGATACTCAGCAAATACTACCGAACAATAAAATGTTAATGACAATGTTGAATTTAGGAAAGGATGCCAAGAGTCATGAAAACATATTATCACTTCAAGACATAGCAGTGGGTTAAGAAAAACATACAAAAAGAAAAAGGAGGGTCAAATGTTATTTTTAATTCTATTTTAATGATTCTCAAATCTTTTAGAATCAGTCCACTAATGCAAGGAGAAAGTTCAAAATGAATACAGGAATACATAAATTATGCTAATAAATTGACAAAGAGAAATAAGAAATTATGAGAGATAATGTTCCATCTTGATATAAAAATAGAAAAGAGGATGATGTTTGAACAAAGGTAGAAATCTCAGAATCTGTGCTTAAATGCTACTTCTACCAAAAGTAATTATAGAATAGCAGAGACAGGTGATAGTCTATGTTTGCAATGCAAAATGTCAAAAATAAAATAATTATTTTTCTATTATGTATTATGTAATAACTACTGTGAATCTGTGCATTTTTTTAACTTATTTTATTTATTTATTTTTGGCTGCATTGGGTTTTCGTTGCTGCACGCAGGCTTTCTCTATTTGTGGCGAGCGGGGGCTACTCTTGGTTGCAGTGTGTGGGCTTCTCATTGCGGTGGCTTCTCTTTGTTGTGGAGCAGGGGCTCTAGGCGTGCAGGCTTCAGTAGTTGCAGCATGCGGGCTCAGTAGTTGTGGCTCACGGGGTCTAGAGCGCAGGCTTAGTAGTTGTGGCGCAAGTGCTTAGTTGCTCTGCGGCATGTGGGATCTTCCTGGACCAAGGCTCGAACCCGTGTCCCCTGAATTGGCAGGAGGATTCTTAACCACTGCACCACCAGGGAAGCCCTGGATCTGTGCATTTTATTTTCTTGATTCCATACCCTATTTTAACTGTGAATATATTGATCCCCATGAATTATTGTAGGTTACATATTACATTTAACGATGGAAGGAAAATGTTGTAATTTTAAAATACTAGGATCAATATATATACTAGCAAATGCTTAGATCCATTAATAATTCCTTTTTATAAAAAGCTTTTTCATTTAAAATAATATCTAAATGAGTGGAAAATGATTCATAATAAAAATCTAAAATAAAGAATATCACACAATGGGTCATAAAATACTCCATCTATCATTTTTATCTACACGTAAAAATATCCCATTAGAGCTCTACATACAATATAAACATTACATTACTACCTCTTAAACTTTATTTTGATAAATTTAAGTAAATAAAATCTTGTGACAAACTACTTAAGTTGGTAATGTGAACCAAATTGGTACAGAATTCTGAAAGAGAACCCATTAATGCAAGAATTAAGTTTAATTCTAGTAATAAATCACACATGTAGATTTAGATAGATAGGTAAATAGGCAGATATTTCGGGAGACAGACAAGTATTTACACACTATCCTTCATCATTGGGTTGGGTCTATTGAGAAGATAGGTTTTATGGCAGAAGTTATGACACAGAAATTCATATTATTTACATAGTCCAGATATATTGACTAAACCAGAAATGTAAGCAATGTGTTGACTGTGTGACAGAGAGAATGAGTTTGCATTGTATATGTAACTGTCACTTTGTTAATGACTGATACTCTGAAGCAGAGTGGTTTAAGTGATGATTCCTAAACCTAGATGTGCCTCAGAATCATCCAGAGTACTTCTGAGAAAACGCAATGCAAATATCTGGCCTCAGCTTAAACCCAGTGAATCAGCATTCAGGGTGGAACTGGATAGCAATCATTTCTAAAATCTCTCCAGGTGATGAAGAGGCACAGAGCGGAAGGAGAAACCCTACAGTCGAAAGACTATTTGGTCAAAAAGACTAAACTGCTTCAGGAAGCCAGCTGGTCCCCTAAGCGTTCATAAAATTTCCCTGGAGAGTCAACAGAACCATGATTTCGGGGGGGGGGACCTTGAAGATGGTGGAAGAGTAAGACGCGGAGATCGCCTTCCTCCCCACGGATACACCAGAAATACATCTACACGTGGAACAGCTCCTACAGAACACCTACTGAAGGCTGGCAGAAGACCTCAGACCTCCCAAAAGGCAAGAAACTCCCCACGTACCTGAGTAGGGCAAAAGAAAAAAAGAAAAAACAGAGACAAAAGAATAAGGACGGCACCTGCACCAGTGGGAGGGAGCTGTGAAGGAGGAAAAGTTTCCACACACTAGGAAGCCCCTCCGCGGGCGGAGACTGCGGGAGGCGGAGGGGGGAGCTTTGGGACCGCGGAGTAGTGCACAGCGACGGGTGCGGAGGGCAAAGCGGCGAGATTCCCGCACAGAGGATCGGTGCCGACCAGCACTCACCAGCCCGAGAGGCTTGTCTGCTCAACCGCCGGGGCGGGCGGGGCTGCGAGCTGAGGCTCCGGTTTCGGTTTTGGACGGAGCGCAGGGAGAGGACTGGGGTTGGCGGCTTGAACATAGCCTGAAGGGGTTAGTGCACAACGACTAGCCGGGAGGGAGTTCGGGGAAAAGCCTACACCTGCCGAAGAGGCAAGAGACTTATTCTTCCCTCTTTGTTTCCTGGTGCGCGAGGAGAGGGGTTTAAGAGCGCTGCTTAAAGGAACTCCAGAGACGGGCGCGAGCCGCGGCTAAAAGCGCGAACCCCAGAGACGGGCGCGAGCCGCGGCTAAAAGCGCGGACCCCAGAGACGGGCGGGAGACGCTAAGGCTGCTGCTGCCGCCACCAAGGGGCCTGTGTGCGAGCACAGGTCATTCTCCACACCCTTCTTCTGCGGAGCCTGTGCAGCCCGCCACTGCCAGGTTCCCGGGATCCAGGGACAACTTCCCCAGGAGAACGCACGGCGGGCCTCAGGCTGGTGCAACGTCACGCCGGCCTCTGCCACAACATCACGCCGCCTCTGCCGCCGCAGGCCTGCCCCGCACGCAGTGCCCCTCCTTCCCCCCACCCCCGGCCTGAGTGAGCCGGAGCCCCCGAATCAGCGGCTCCTTTAACCCCGTCCTGTCTGAGCAAAAAACAGACTCCCTCCAGCGACCTACACGCAGAGGCAGGGCCAAATCCAAAGCTGAGCTCCTGTGAGCTGTGAGAACAAAGAAGAGAAAGGGAAATCTCTCCCAGCAGCCTCAGAAGCAGCGGATTAAAGCTCCACAATCAACTTGATATACCCTGCATCTGTGGAATACCTGAATAGACAAGGAATGATCCCAAATTGAAGAGGTGGAATTTAGGAGCGAGATCTATGATTTTTTTCCCTTTTCCTCTTTTTGTGAATGTGTACGTATATGCTTCTGTCTGAGATCTTGTCTGTATACTCTTGCTTCCACCATTTGTCCTAGGGCTCTATCCGTCCATGGTTTTTTAAAAAAAATTTTTTTCTTAATAATTAATTTTAATTGTAATAACTTTATTATACTTTACCTTCGTTCTTTCTTTCTTTCCTTCCTTCCTTCCCTCCTTTAGACAACGAATCACCCCAAATTGAGGAGGTGGTCTCTGAGAGCAAGATTTATGATTTTTCCCCCTTTACCTCTTTTTGTGAAGGTGTATATGTATGCTTCTGTGTAAGATTTTCTCTGTATAGCTTTGCTTCCAACATTTGTCCTAAGGTTCTATCCGTCCCTTTTTTTTTTTCTAAATATTTTTTAATTCAATAACTATATTATACTTTATTTTATTTTTACTGTATCTTCTTTAGTTCTGTCTCTTTTCCTTCTTTCCCTCCTTCCTTCCTTCCTTCCTCCCTCCCTCCCTCCTTTCTTTCCTTCTTTGCTTCTTTCTTCCTTCCTTCCTTTCCTCCTTTCCTTCTTTCTTTCCTCATACTTCTACTAATTCTCTCTACTTTTTCTCCCTTTTATTCTGAGCCGTGTGGATGAAAGGCTCTTGGTGCTCCAGCCAGGAGTCAGGGCTCTGCCTCTGAGGTAGGAGAGCCAACTTCAGGACACTGGTCAACAAGAGACCTCCCAGCTCCACATAATATTAAACGGCGGAAATCTCCCAGAGACCTCCATCTTAACACCAGCACCCAGCTTCACTCAACGACCAGCAAGCCACAGTGCTGGACAACCTATGCCAAACAACTAGAAAACAGGAACACAACCCCACCCATTAGCAGAGAGGCTGCCTAAAATCATAATAAGGCCACAGACACCCCAAAACACACCACCAGACGTGAACCTGCCCACTAGAGAGACAAGATCCAGCCTCATCCACCACAACACAGGCACTAGTCCCCTCTACCAGGAAGCCTACACAACCCACTGAAACAGCCTTAGCCACTGGAGACAGACATCAAAAACAACGGGATCTACGAACGTGCAGCCTGCAAAAAGGAGACCCCAAACACAGTAAGATAAGCAAAATGAGAAGACAGAAAAACACACAGCAGATGAAGGAGCAAGATAAAAATGCACCAGACCTAACAAATGAAGAGGAAATAGGCAGTCTACCTGAAAAAGAATTCAGAATAATGATAGTAAGGATGATCCGAAATCTTGGAAGTAGAATGGACAAAATGCAAGAAACAGTTAACAAGGACCTAGAAGAAATAAAGATGAAACAAGCAATGATGAACAATGCAATAAATGAAATTAAAAGTACTCTAGATGGGATCAATAACAGAATAACTGAGGCAGAAGAACGGATAAGTGACCTGGAAGATAAAATAGTGGAAATAACTACTGCAGAGCAGAATAAAGAAAAAAGAATGAAAAGAACTGAGGACAGTCTCAGAGACCTCTGGGACAACATTAAACACACCAACATTCGAATTATAGGGGTTCCAGAAGAAGAAGAGAAAAAGAAAGGGACTGAGAAAATATTTGAAGAGATTATAGTTGAAAACTTCCCTAATATGGGAAAGGAAATAGTTAATCAAGTCCAGGAAGCACAGAGAGTCCCATACAGGATAAATACAAGGAGAAATACGCCAAGACACATATTAATCAAACTGTCAAAAATTAAATACAAAGAAAGCATATTAAAAGCAGCAAGGGAAAAACAACAAATAACACACAAGGGAATCCCCATGAGGTTAACAGCTGATCTCTCAGCAGAAACCCTGCAAGCTGGAAGGGAGTGGCAGGACATACTGAAAGTGATGAAGGAGAAAAACCTGCAACCAAGACTACTCTACCCAGCAAGGATCTCATTCAGATTTGATGGAGAAATTAAAACCTTTACAGACAAGCAAAAGCTGAGAGAGTTCAGCACCACCAAACCAGCTTTACAACAAATGCTAAAGGAACTTCTCTAGATAAGGAACACAAGAGAAGGAAAAGACCTATAATAACAAACCCAAAACAATATAGAAAATGGGAATAGGAACATACATATTGATAATTACCTTAAATGTAAATGGACTAAATGCTCCCACCAAAAGACACAGATTGGCTGAATGGATACAAAAACAAGACCCTTATATATGCTGTCTACAAGAGACCCACTTCAGACCTAGAGACACATACAGACTGAAAGTAAGGGGATGGAAAAAGACATTCCATGCAAATGGAAACCAAAAGAAAGCTGGAGTAGCAATTCTCATATCAGACAAAATAGACTTTAAAATAAGGACTATTACAAGAGACAAAGAAGGACACTACATAATGATCAAGGGATCGATCCAGGAAGAAGATACAACAATTGTAAATATTTATGCACCCAACATAGGAGCACCTCAATACATAAGGCAAATACTAACAGCCATAAAAGGGGAGATCGACAGTAACACATTCATAGTAGGGGACTTTAACACCCCACTTTCACCCATGGACAGATCATCCAAAATGAAAATAAATAAGGAAACACAAGCTTTAAATGATACATTAAACAAGATGGACTTAATTGATATTTATAGGACACTCCATTCAAAAACAACAGAATACACATTTTTCTCAAGTGCTCATGGAACATTCTCCAGGATAGATCATATCTTGGGTCACAAATCAAGCCTTGGTAAATTTAAGAAAATTGAAATTGTATCAAGTATCTTTTCTGACCACAACGCCATGAGACTAGATATCAATTACAGGAAAAGATCTGTAAAAAATACAAACACATGGAGGCTAAACAATACACTACTTAATAATGAAGTGATCACTGAAGAAATCAAAGAGGAAATAAAAAAATACCTAGAAACAAATGACAATGGAGACACAACGACCCAAAACCTATGGGATGCAGCAAAAGCAGTTCTAAGAGGGAAGTTTATAGCAATACAAGCCTACCTTAAGAAGCAGGAAACATCTCGAATAAACAACCTAACCTTGCACCTCAAGCAATTAGAGAAAGAAGAACAAAAAAACCCCAAAGCTAGCAGAAGGAAAGAAATCATAAAAATCAGATCAGAAATAAATGAAAAAGAAATGAAGGAAATGATAGCAAAGATCAATAAAACTAAAAGCTGGTTCTTTGAGAAGATAAACAAAATAGATAAACCACTAGCCAGACTCATCAAGAAAAAAAGGGAGAAGACTCAAATCAATAGAATTAGAAATGAAAAAGGAGAAGTAACAACTGATACTGCAGAAATAAAAAAGATCATGAGAGATTACTACAAGCAACTCTATGCCAATAAAATGGACAATCTGGAAGAAATGGACAAATTCTTAGAAATGCACAACCTGCCAAGACTGAATCAGGAAGAAATAGAAAATATGAACAGACCAATCACAAGCACTGAAATTGAAACTGTGATTAAAAATCTTCCAACAAACAAAAGCCCAGGACCAGATGGCTTCACAGGTGAATTCTATCAAACGTTTAGAGAAGAGCTAACACCTATCCTTCTCGAACTCTTCCAAAATATAGCAGAGGGAGGAACACTCCCAAATTCCTTCTACGAGGCCACCATCACCTTGATACCAAAACCAGACAAGGATGTCACAAAGAAAGAAAACTACAGGCCAATATCACTGATGAACATAGATGCAAAAATCCTCAACAAAATACTAGCAAACAGAATCCAACAGCACATTAAAAGGATCATACACCATGATCAAGTGGGGTTTATGCCAGGAATGCAAGGATTCTTCAATATACGCAAATCTATCAATGTGATAAACCATATTAACAAATTGAAGGAGAAAAACCATATGATCATCTCAATAGATGCAGAGAAAGCTTTTGACAAAATTCAACACCGATTTATGATAAAAACCCTGCAGAAAGTAGGCATAGAGGGAACTTTCCTCAACATAATAAAGGCCATATATGACAAGCCCACAGCAAACATCATCCTCAATGGTGAAAAACTGAAAGCATTTCCACTAAGATCAGGAACAAGACAAGGTTGCCCACTCTCACCACTCTTATTCAACATAGTTTTGGAAGTTTTAGCCACAGGAATCAGAGAAGAAAAGGAAATAAAAGGAATCCAAATCGGAAAAGAAGAAGTAAAGCTGTCACTGTTTGCAGATGACATGATACTATACATAGAGAATCCTAAAGATGCTACCAGAAAACTACTAGAGCTAATCAATGAATTTGGTAAAGTAGCAGGATACAAAATTAATGCACAGAAATCTCTGGCATTCCTATATACTAATGATGAAAAATCTGAAAGTGAAATCAAGAAAACACTCCCATTTACCATTGCAACAAAAAGAATAAAATATGTAGGAATAAACCTACCTAAGGAGACGAAAGACCTGTATGCAGAAAATTATAAGACACTGATGAAAGAAATTAAAGATGATACAAATAGATGGAGACATATACCATGTTCTTGGATGGGAAGAATCAACACTGTGAAAATGACTCTACTACCCAAAGCAATCTACAGATTCAATGCAATCCCTATCAAACTACCACTGGCATTTTTCACAGAACTAGAACAAAAAATTTCGCAATTTGTATGGAAACACAAAAGACCCCGAATAGCCAAAGCAATCTTGAGAATGAAAAAAGGAGCTGGAGGAATCAGGCTCCCTGACTTCAGACTATACTACAAAGCTACAGTAATCAAGACAGTATGGTACTGGCACAAAAACAGAAAGATAGATCAATGGAACAGGATAGAAAGCCCAGAGATAAACCCACGCACATATGGACACCTTATCTTTGATAAAGGTGGCAGGAATGTACAGTGGAGAAAGGACAGCCTCTTCAATAAATGGTGCTGGGAAAACTGGACAGGTACATGTAAAAGTATGAGATTAGATCACTCCCTAACACCATACACAAAAATAAGCTCAAAATGGATTAAAGACCTAAATGTAAGGCCAGAAACTATCAAACTCTTAGAGGAAAACATAGTCAGAACACTCTATGACATAAATCACAGCAAGATCCTTTCTGACCCACCTCCTAGAGTAATGGAAATAAAAACAAAAATAAACAAATGGGATCTAATGAAACTTCAAAGCTTTTGCACAGCAAAGGAAACCATAATCAAGACCAAAAGACAACCCTCAGAATGGGAGAAAATATTTGCAAATGAAGCAACTGACAAAGGATTAATCTCCAAAATTTACAAGCAGCTCATGTAGCTCAATAACAAAAAAACAAACAACCCAATCCAAAAATGGGCAGAAGACCTAAAGAGACATTTCTCCAAAGAAGATATACAGAATGCCAACAAACACATGAAAGAATGCTCAACATCATTAATCATTAGAGAAATGCAAATCAAAACTACAATGAGATATCATCTCACACCAGTCAGAATGGCCATCATCAAAAAATCTAGAAACAATAAATGCTGGAGAGGGTGTGGAGAAAAGGGAACACTCTTGCACTGCTGGTGGGAATGTGAATTGGTTCAGCCACTATGGAGAACAGTATGGAGGTTCCTTAAAAAACTACAAATAGAATTACCATATGACCCAGCAATCCCACTACTGGGCATATACCCTGAGAAAACCAAAATTCAAAAAGAGTTATGTACCAAAATGTTCATTGCAGCTCTATTTACAATAGCCCGGAGATGGAAACAACCTAAGTGCCCATCATCGGATGAATGGATAAAGAAGATGTGGCACATATATACAATGGAATATTACTCAGCCCTAAAAAGAAATGAAATTGAACTATTTGTAATGAGATGGATAGACCTAGAGTCTGTCATACAGAGTGAAGTAAGTCAGAAAGAAAAAGACAAATACCGTATGCTAACACATATATATGGAATTTAAGGAAAAAAAATGTCATGAAGAACCTAGGGGTAAGACAGGAATAAAGACGCAGACCTACTGGAGAACGGACTTGAGGATATGGGGAGGTGGAAGGGTGAGCTTTGACAGGGCGAGAGAGAGTCATGGACATATACACACTAACAAACGTAGTAAGGTAGATAGATAGGGGGAAGCAGCCGCAAGGCACAGGGATATTAGCTCGGTGCTTTGTGACAGCCTGGAGGGGTGGGATAGGGAGAGTGGGAGGGAGGGAGACGCAAGAGGGAAGACATATGGGAACATATGTATATGTATAACTGATTCACTTTGTTATAAAGCAGAAACTAACACACCATTGTAAAGCAATTATACCCCAATAAAGATGTTTAAAAAAAAAAGTGTACACGTTAGTAAAGATAAATACACAGTTAGATTTAGATAACTATAATTCTGTAATAGGATTTTGTGTTAACCAGTTAGATATAGTATAAAGGTTAGAGGAAATTAATATTAAAAATAACTATAGCTACTATGAATTGTTAATGAATATACAATGTAAAAAAGGTAAATTGTGACATCAAATATATAAAAGGGGAATAAATGGGTGCAATATCTGTAAAAAAAAAAAAGAACCATGATTTTATCTTGGGATGTAAAAGTATAATATGAAGATATTTAGTGACCTGAGGTGTCTGAGCTTTCTATTTTTCTGTCTAGGATGATAAATGACTTCATGTCTTGCAAAGGCAAGCTGGTCTATACAAAACAGGAAAAAGCAGAAGAGCTTGAGGACGAGTGTCAGCTTCCCAGATCTTTGAAACTATGACGATGTGCTTGAAAATTGAGTAAGTAATGCAAGAAAGAAGTGTCCAAGAAAATTGTTCCAAAAATTGTGCATGGGACATGTGTGAGAATTATAAACAAGAGGGAGTGGAAATCAAAGATTTTATTAGGCAAATAAATGATCTAATTAAAGGGGTGAGATTACAGACATGATCTGACAATTCCCTGCAAAAGAGAAGGAAGAAGAAATGTTGAGGGCAGAGGATTATGCTAAGAAAGAATGAGGGAACAGCAAAAAGAATGGCCAGCAAGGCCACTATAAAGCAAAGCTGTGTGGCTGACTGGATCTAGCTGTTATACCTACACTTGTTTTGTCCCGTTATGTCCCGGGGTTTCAAGGATGTTCCAACAATAATTCTACACATTTAAGAAACTCAAAATCTTATATAAAAGCAGACAAAATATAATATGATTAAGTTTCCAATAAAATAAAGGTACCCCCAAAATGCCATGAAACCTGCTTAGGAATTTAGGGCAGGCACTGCAAAGGAGGGGTTTATGGGTCAAGATCTCTAAAATAATTTTGATAGATAATACATATTTGAAGGCTGATAATAGATTTCATATCTGGGACCAGCAGCAAAGGATAAAAAATAGGGTGAGTAAGAAAACCAGGTCATTTTTGAAACTCAGAAGCCAAGGAAGCTGTTAATTTCAGGAAACAGAATAAAAACTTACATGATCAAAGCCATCAGAGATGTTGAGAAGAATGCTGATTACCAAAGGTCCATTGGATTCATCCATTAGAAGGGCATTTTTGCTAAAAATTCTCTGAACTCTGGGGAACAATTCTAGGAGATTAAGCCAGAGGAAGTAAAAGACCCACTTGTAAATATATGGAGAAATGGAGAAAGTGGGGACAGACAGTCTCTAAGAAAATTTTTAAAATATGGTATGAGAGATGTGGGGTAGCAGTTAAAAGAAAAAAAAGATTTGTGTAAAATCTTTATTTTTTTTGTCTTTTTTCATTGTTATTGAAAAAGTTTTGCTTTAGGGTAAATAGTTGAAGATGCAACAAAAAGGGCAAGCAAAAACATGCCTAATAACATAAGTTTGTTGGGGAATGAAAGAAATCAGAGACTGGAAGTAAACTAACTAGAATTAATAGAAAAATGAAATTAAGAATAAAATCACAAAGGCAAGGTAAACAATAAAACTCATTGAGGAACTGCATGTATGATTTGTGTGTGTGTATGCGTGTGTGTGTATGTGTTTAATGAGAAAAAATATTGTATATTAGAAATAATAGGAAAAAAAATTTATTCCAAGCAACATTATAGATTCCCCATTGACCTCAGACAACTTAGCTGACCCTTGGCTCTTGTGCCTTAGGCTCAGGGTCTGTAAAATGCAGAAAATAATACCTGCCCCTTACTAACTTAAATTCTCTGAGAATTAATGAGATAGTTTATACAGAAGAACCTTAAGCTCACTCAAAGACATATACTATAAAAGGTATTATACCTCAGGCCACAGCTATATAACTACAGCCATCTCCCATTATGTTTTAGGCTTTTTGTTTTTTGTTTTTTTAAGAAAATATAGAGCTGGCCCAGCAATTTACAAAGTTTCTAAATATAATTTTAAAAATTCATATGAAATTTCAGATCTAATTTTCCAATTCATGCACTAAGTTTTTATTGTTCTACATGCAAGTTATTTGTAAAACAAATAGGTACATACAGTAACACCCACATTTTTCGAAAATTATTTGAATCTAGTCATTTTTATTGAGCATGAATATTTTTATATTCAATTATTTAAGAATGACATTCATCAATTATCTTTTGTTTCCATTATGACACACTAGAGACTTTCATTTGAAGACACACATATATTCAAAGGTAACTCTGGATAATATCCAATCCCTGGGATGTGGGATGTACCTCCATCATCATGCCAGGCCCCAGCTGATGAAAATGCATTAGAATTGACTTTGCTTTAAACTACTATAGACTGGGAACCAGTCCATTCTTTATGTAATCTTTATCCATTCTTTATATAATTTTATTCACCTTCTGTTCTAGAAATCTAGAGGTCACATGGGAAGTGTATACAGATGTGAATGGAGAGGTCTTCTCCCTTCTATTATTTCCCTCATGCTGTGGGAGTCCATAAGTATGGCTGTGTCTTCCTATCCTCCTCTCCTCATTGAGAATTCTGATGAGCCCAAGGTGAGGGACATGTGATCGCCTTGATCATTTCCACATAAAATCAACTTCAGAGCCTTGAAAAGGCAAGCATAGCAAATAAGGATTAAGTTGGGTGCTGTGGGGTTATACAATGTAACATATTCAATAAATGCATTTGCTTATTAATATTTTGGATTTTTTAAAATTTGGAAAACATGAACATAAGTTAAAATGGTGTATTGGTAAACTTGGGATCAAGAGAAAGACAGTCTGCATAGATGAGGAGGGGATTTAGAATATGTCTGGATGACAGAAACAATGCTTTTGTTCTAATGATAGTATTGCAAGGGGTAAGGCATTCATGAAGGGAAAAGGTGATGAGCATTTGATTCATTCTTCTTTTCTGTCAAATTTCATCTCAGCAATTGATAATGTGGACTACCAAACAGTAAACCTAAATCTAGGCAGTCTAGCTGGTTTAGAGGTCACATACAAAGTTATCACAATCCCCACTTCGAATATGGAGTAGAAGCCAGATCTTACCCTGGTCTTATTCAGAGAGTTCAAAGAAAGTTAAGTCCACACATTTCAAATTCATTAGAGGACTGGAACAATTTTCTAAAAAGTCTTTTTTTTTAATATCTAGAAAGTATCTAATACTGCCTCATTTTTTATATTGCAGATTCATTTTTAATTTTTTTTAATTTTAGAGAACCATATAACTGCCCTGCTTTTTTGACAGTACTGATATAATAGCATATACAATTTATAATCTACACCTTTAAGAAAATTCATTCTGAAATTAACAGTAATATGTTATTCTGTTTTCAGAATGCAATCATTGTCAAATGTGTTTAACATTTCCAAGTGCTACCTATTTTAAAAAAATCTTTGTCACAAAGTTCATTTATAGTCTCTAAGAAAAGCAATAAAGACCAGATGCATATTTGCAAATATATGATAATAATGAATATTTTATTTTTATCCATTCTTAATTGTTAGATTGATTAAAATGTAACCATCATACCATAAAAGCAAATATTAAGTCCCATAATCAGACACACTTAAAAATATTGGCCTTCCATCTGCATTATCAAAATCTTCTAAGTTGCAACCTGTACAATAATAATGGATTGTTTTCTCTGATAGGGCAGTGACCAATTTTTGAAAAGGGAAAAGAAAAGAGTTGAACTTTAGGAATATCCTGTTATACACAATGCTTACAGTAAAAGAGAAAACACAGCATCAGGTTAAGAATGTAGAAAGTTTCCCCTTGGAGTCCATCACCCTAGTGAAACTACTTTTATGAGGATTGCATCTGCAAGAGGATAGAACTCTAATGATGCCCCTGGAAAGAACTTCAGGTTAAATCTCTCTGCTCTGTGTATTACAGACAACTTTATGGGAAACTTTAAATTTGCACCTTCCTTTTTAGCTTCAATAGTTTCTCCATAAATCATCTCCTTATCTGGAACTCACATACAGCTGTCTCAGTCACATCAATTATTTCTGAATGGGCTGAAAAGGTTTTTTTATTTTTTCCAATTCACTTAGTTATGTCCATCAAACAGACTTCTAATGACTCTCTTTGTCAGTCATAAAGCACTGAAACAGTCATGGAGCAGAACATTGCTGAATTATAAGGAGCGCTGCTTTTGCTTTTTACTTTTAAAGAGGAGCTATCTAAGACAGTGAGATCTTTCCTTGCAAATGAACAGGTACTTGATTAATCTGCAAGCATTGTCAACCAGTGTCAGTGGCTAGTGAACAAACATATCTAGGATTCCATAGTGCATTAGCTGGAATATGTCTGGCAGAATCTACAAACAAACTTTAATGAGGTCTTTTAACTTTTGGGGGGCATCTTCCTTTTCTAACATGTTAAGGTTGTTCTGTACTTCAAACTGTCTTTCTTTCTTTCAAGTCAATAGCAGATGAAAGGGTATTAAAAAGAAACATGCTGAGACATTTGGATTGGTTAATTAAAACACTCATTTGGGGAAGGAGAAGTTAAATAACTGTATTTCTTTTGACTTGCATGCAATTACATATTTGACATTATTGTGTATATTTGTCCTGCAGAAACTAAGAATGCAGGTTATACTTTATAGTTCTTAGTCCACTAGATCATAAACAATTTAATATTGCAAAAGAACAATAATGACAGTTAGAATAGGAGCTATCCATTTCACATGGGTCATGTTGATCTTCTGATTTTGCAAATGAAAAAAAAATAATGAATTTAATATTCAAACTACTGCAAGAAATACTGTAACCTAAAAATACAAGCTTGTCTCCTATTTTTTTCCTAATGAAAAATATCAGAAAACAGAAGAGAGAAAGCCTAAAACTCTTAGTAAATATAGGCAAACATTTTTTCTGAAAACTTCTAAAAAAGATATTGTGCTCTAAAACACAAACTGTGGGTCCTTTATTTTGTGGACACGTTGTTTGATCTAGTTTTTCTCTTTTGCTGGTTTCCATTAAGCCTAGTTGAGGATTTGGCAAACTTTTTCTGTGAAGGGCCAGAAAGTAAATATTTTAGGCTTTGTAGGTCATAGGTCTCTGCCACAATTACTCATTCTGACATTGTCCTGCAAAAACAGTCATTGAAGATACATAAATGAATAAGAATGGTCATGTTCCAATAATACATTTTTTATGGAAATAATTGGAATTTCATATAATTTTCCTAATTCATAAAATGCTGTTTTAAAATGTTTTCAACCATATAGAAATGTAAAAAATCAAATGTAAAAATACAACTTTTCTATTTTATTAACATTTTTCAAGTTATTGTGGACTTTTCAACCAGTGTGTAAAGTCCTCATAAACAGTGTGTAGCAATTATACCTCAACAGTGCCTTGAAAATAGTTTAGATTCAATTGTCATTTGTTAGCCTGTTTTAATATTTACTGTCCTTTTTTGCAAATAACTCTGAACTGGAGAATCAGGAGACTTGGAGTCAAGTACATGCTCTGATACTAAGAGTAAAATCTGGTGGAAAGATCCATCTTTCAGTTTCATCTTCAACTTTAAAAGGAAGGAGTTATAACAAATGATATTTAACATCCTTTCCAGTTCTTTAATTCTTTGAAACTATAAGAAGATAGGTTTGTTCAATAAGTGAATAAATGGCTGAAATCCATGATTTTAAAGTAGTCTTTGCTCACCCATTAAGAAACTCCTTAGTACATTGTATGGTCTTGAAAACATGAATGCAACTTGAAGAGCATTCACTCATGAAACGAGAACCATGAACAAAAATATGTATACCAACCAAACATTTCAGTCAATTACCTTGATGAAAAGCTACAAAGATGACAACATCTTTGAGAGAGGTGTTTGTAACTAGTAAAGAAATTCTCTGGAATGTCAGCTCCATGGAATATGCTTATCTAAATCTTCCCTACCCTCTGAAACCACCTCTTCTGTGATTTCTTCTTTGACTCAACCCCAAAAAATGTTCAGTTGAGTTCCTACGGTGGGTTAGAGGCTGTGAGATCTCATTCGTCGCTTAAATGTATGCTTCGAATAGCAGAGGTTAGCAAGGTTGGTATGAAATTGAGTGGTAAAAACATGCTGAGCCATTGATTAGATTTCACCTGCCAATTCATTTGAGACCCTACACAGTCCCTTGGAAGTTTCTGTTTACATGCACAGAGAAACAGGAAGGCAGAGGGAGTCCTAGTTAGGAAAAGATACTGACAGGCAACGAATGAGAAAAAGATGATCTTTGCAATAATATTCAATCCAACAAAGACTTATTAAGCACTTGCTTTGTGCCTACCACTGTGCTGAAAAATCTACATGCTGCAAATTTAGGCCTTAAGCTCAGTTGGACAAGTGTAGATTAATCATACAAAAGCACTCACAGAATATAAGCAAAGGTTTCTTTCTCCTTTTTTCTTTTGGCTATTGTGATATTCATCAAAAGCTCAGTTCTCAAGCCTCTCAGTTGCTTTGCATGACTACGCTACACCCATGCAGTTCCAGAAGCAGCTGAATGAGGTTGATAAACCTGTGTCTTAAACTACACAGTTGGAGTTAGTCTGCAGCAGTTCAAGGGAGCAATGCTGAAGAACTGAAGTGTAACTCAGTGTAACGCCAAAAGATCTGCCCAGGTTTCCAACTATAAAGCACTAAAAATGAACAAATAAACAACAACAAGGACAAAAAATAAACTTTAAAAAGTTACCTCTTAAAATACATAGAAGTTTAGAAGCACAGACAAGGAGCCTGCCTCATAAACACCTGAATCAATTCTCCCATACTGAAATGAATGAAAATAAAACTTGCATTTTAGGATCCACTCAAACAGATGCTCCAGATTTTTTTCTCTTTTTTTCTTTTCTATCTCAGACATTTCATCGAAACTGCACCTGGTAAAATCTGTTTGGGAAATTACATGCATTTTTAAAACACTGGGTTTTCATATTCTGTGGAATGGAGGTCTGTGTCCTTAAGTAGCTTTTCCTGGTATGGATGGATTTAAGTGTCTGACAGGAGTCAAGACAGACAAATGGACCAAGGTTCCGAAGTGTTACTTAAGCATTTAATTATTAAACTGAGCTGAAACATAACTAGATTCAAGACAGAATCTTCTGCTACCTATGTGAAACTTCTGCTACCCCGGTGAACCCATTTCCTCTGTCATCCCTGCCGGTTTACTTGTTTTATTTTATCTGTACTTTGTTGAAAAGTTACCAGTGTCCCTAAGGAATAGCCTATTCAATGCCCACAATATGCTCATTTTCATTCCTTAATACAAGTCAAACGACTCCAGAAAAATCAGTGAAAGTGGTTTTGGAAGGCAGAAAGGTGGACCTTGATGACGTCCACATCGTAATCCCTGGAACATATGACTAGGTGATTTTTACATGCAAGGGGGAATTTAAGATTGCAGATAGAATTAAGTTTGATAATCAACTGACCTTAAAATAGGGAATTTATTTTAGATTATCTGCCTGGGCCAGGTGTAATCACAGGCTTATTAAAAGGAGAAAGGGAAGGTGGAAAATGAGGTCAGAGTGATGCAATGTGAGATCTGTACTCACCTTCTCGAGTGCTGGAGAGAAAGGGGCCACATTCCAAGGAATGCTGGTGGCCTCTAGAAGCTATTAAAGGTAAGGAGGGGAGCATATTTTCCTCTAGAGCCTCCAGCATAAACACTACCTCATGTTGATTTTAGCCCAGAAAGACCCATTTTGGATTTCTGACATCAAAAATTAGAAGGTAAAAAAATAAGCATAGTTTTAAGCCATTAATTCTTGGTAATTTGTTATAGCAGCAATAAGAAACTTATATAGTGGGTCATGGAGCCTGAGATAAGATGGGAAGAAAAGGGAAGTAAAGCAGTTGGACTTAGGTTTCACATTTATGAAAGAGGTTAGTCATCATTCAAATTTAAACTGGTGTTCCATTCCTGGATCACTCCACTTGTAGGGCATTGAGAACCAGCATTTAATTCTAATAACTGTACTTATTTTATAAAACACTCAAATCTATTGTTATGTATTTTATATTAAAAGTGTTTGGTAACTATAAAAATGTTAAAATAATCTTTGTAACCTGATTTTCACATTTGTTATTCCTTTAATGCAGTGAAAATACCAATACCAAACAAAACCAAATTAAGTGGACTAGGTCTCTGTCCACTCATTCATGTGGGGAAAACCACTTCAAATTTACATTTCAGACCTCTCTTGTCAGATAACTAATATTGTATTTGTGGAAACCCACGGACTTTCAAATCAGGAAACCATAATTTGTTTTCCTGATATTAACTAGAAGTTGAACAAGCTTGGGCTACTGACAATTCTTCTGAGCCAGAATTCAACTTCTGTAAATATAAATGATAATCTCTCCATTTAAAATACAATGAAAATCCAATCTGATCTTATAAGTGAGTCAGATTTTATATTATGAAGTGTTCTATAAATTATAATGGTGAATTGAGCTCAAAATTTTGTCCATAGGCCAAAGATTTAGGGAGCTGATAACGGTCACTAAGAAAAATTCCATAAACTTGGAAGAAATGAATTCTTCCCACCATGCTAGCATTAAAAAAAAGAAAAAAAGATAATGAATGTCTTGATTTTCAAGAATAGCCTCATCTATACTGGAGAGTTAATAAATCCTAATCGGTGCCTAACTGGAGTTACCATATTCGTAGATATTGCCTCTTGTCTGCTACTTTCTTTCTTATTTCTTCTTTGTTTTATACTTGTGTATTGAAGAAACTTTCTAGGAGGGTGAATTCTTTGTATTAAAAGTTGAACTTTTCAGAAGAAAAATGGAAAATAAATTCACCAAATAAATAATAAGTAAGCATGTTGGCATCTCATGATTCTTTAGGGGAATGACGATACTCACAACTTGACCCTAACATGAGGACTCAAAAGTGATTCTTATACAGAAGGGCAAGTGTTCAGAAACACTGACTGGAGGTTAATTTTTAGCCATAATTTGAAAATGTAACCAATAGTATCCAATATTTGCCATATATTGTTTCAATATTAAATGCCACAAGACCAACTTATTTCAATTCCCACCTCCTTGAGAAAAATGGTCAAATTCTTAAGCTTATAGAAAATGCACATTTTTAAGGATGAGGGAAAAACAAGTCCACAAAGCAATAACATCATAAGACCATCATATTTTATTATTAGTACTACTATTTGGCTTTCTAAGTCTGTTTACATTTCATGTTTAGAAGATACATAGGGAGCCATATATAAAATAAAATACTTTATTCCTTTTTTTAACCTTATGACCTTTTCCAAGTCTCTGATCGTTTTTTTTTTTCACACAGCTTTATATACATTGACATTTTGTACACATTGCTTCACTGATATCTTTTTTTTTTCCTTCATTGATATCTTAATTTTCACTTTAGAAGTGCTAAAATTGTAACACTTTGACTCCCATAGTTTGTGAAATTCATTATAGTCTATTAAAGTTTTTGAATTACCAGTGCTTCTGCCCCTTGGATCTCATTATACACATTATGTGTGTCAAGAAATAAAATTAATAACAAACCATGTAATTAAGTTAACTCTTGTATTCTGGGGGAAACAAAATAGTCATGGCATGCCTGTTTTTTTTTAATATTTAACTTCAGTTTTTTAACAACTGCTTAATTGGCAGATTATGAATTAACTAAACATAGCATGTATTATCTTCACCTAGTTCCACAGAGAGCCCTAAAGTAGAGATACTATGCTGAGCGAGAAACTTACATATTGCAACTGATCAATGGGAAGAGAAACCTTTCAAGGTGGCAATCAGTATCGATAACTGGTAGCAGACATTTCCCAGAACATATTGCAAGAAGGCAAAATCTCCTTAATGATATAGCTGATAACGTTCTGTACTTAAAATGTGTAGTGCTATTCCCTAACACTCATTGATTGCTTACCATGTGTCCATTCAAAGCTTATTTAATTTTCACAATAGCACTATGAGGTAAATGTAGAAACCAACACCCATGGAGGTAACTTGCCTGAAGTCACACAGTTGCTAAATGATCCATAGGTTGGTTCTTACTCACCAAGCAATAGCTTGGACTTAATTGAACCCTGAGAAATTAATAAACCGACACTGAGACTTCTGCATACATTCACAGTAGCACTGGCTTAAAGAAACCATATTCTAGCACAGGTCAGCTTACTTAAAAGCAAAGGATGGTAGAACCTAGACTACACAAGAAAACAAGTACTCAGGAGAATAAAGTTGATTATTTTAGCCACTTCCGATAAGGGCTCCTTAGGCTGAAAATTAGACACTCAGCTTTGAACTCCACTGGAGATTATCTGTAGTTTGTTGTTACATTTAAGCCAAGTATAGAAGAAAAGACATATAGTTTACCTTCTACCTGTGGGGCTTAAGTAATTTTCTTAAAGTCCAATAAACCTTCCTGCTTTGTTTTATACAGGTCAGCTGTTCTCAGCACTGCTTGTGCATTTGAATTACCTGGGACGCCTACAGAACACTCATACTTGGACTATGTCCCTGAATTATTTGGGGATAGCGCTCAGCCTCTATGTCAGTAGGGTTGAAAATCCACTCTAATTCTAAAATAAAATGGGAAGTCATTCTAAATTTCAATCTGCCTTGGTTGCCAAGAATATCAGTCCTCAATCGCCATCTATTTATAAGCCCAAGTAGGGTAGGTACATTTCCTTATTCTTCTCTCTGTGTGGTTTTTGAGGTATTATTTATGTTTTAATGTCTCATTATAAATTTGTTTTATCATAAAATATCCCAAATCCTTTTGGAAGCAGAAGGCCTACATTTTGAAGATGATTGCAGAAAAACTTAAAACGAATGTTTCTTATCATTCATTCACTTTATCTACTTTGGGAAAACAAATGACTTGGGTATTATTTTCTAAAGACAATAATACACTCTAGGTAAAGTAATTTGTAATTAAAACCAAAAAAACTTGGGGTTTTGTTCAAAAATAAGAAGAATAAGAGAGTTTTATTTATTAATTAGTATGGGAATGATCAACATGCCATTAGAATACAAGAAAATTCATCTTCATGAAGTTACCTAATACTTATTATAAGACATGTGAGACCTATTTTGTTCTTCAATTAGCAATCAGTCTTATATGAGTAGTGATAACTCTATTTTTCATCATTACAAATATGTATTGCTATTTATGACTTTATTTCCACACAATAATTTACTAGTTCTTCCTTTAAGACTAGGAAATCCCCAGATAGAATGCCATCAATGGCAGCATTATCAAGCACTTCTAAAACCATGTCTTTAGTATCCCTTCCTCCTTTTAACATTTTTTACACCATATTTTTTTCACTTTCTTTTTCTCCCAAATATCTCACGTCATTCTGCTAACATATTGCATCAACCATCCAGGACAAATGACCCTTGCTCTGTCCTGTGACCTGTGTGCACTGATTTGTGAATATCCATGGTAATGACAACCAGAATTTTTATGCATTGCCTTCTAGATGATGTGTTGCTCCCCTCAGGTAATACAGTAACATTAATTAAAATACTTGGTGTCTTAAGAAAATCTTTCATGAGTGATGTAAATTTGAAGAATATCATACCTAAAGATTAAGAGAAATTTGAGGAGGGAGATTAAACTCCTAAAGTCATAAATATTTCATCTATTCTTCCTTCAACTAGAAAAAGCACTGGACTTGAAGTTGATACCTAAGCTTTCTCATTTCAGTAGGAATTCAGAAACATCTCTTGGATCCTTACTTTGTTCACATGAGCTTTACTACTCACAAGCTCTATGATTTAAGGCAAAATACTTAATTCCTCTAAGCCTCAGTTTCCTAATCTTTAATATGGGGGAAAACTGTGAGCACTTACAACAGAGTATAACTAATAGTTTTAAGTTACGCAATCCAGTACTGGAGAAATTGTTCAGTACTCAAAATCTCTCTAGGCCCACATTCAGAAAATCTGTTTGTTTAGGAAAAAAACAAACATGATTGTGATGCACACCAAATTTTGAGAATCCCTGGTATAAACCATGTAAAATCCTGAGCACATTATTTGCTTTATTAATATTACAATTGTTATCAGCCCTTCATTATTATGGTTAATAACCCTGAGAAGCTCCTTATAGCAGTCAATAAAGTGGCAGTCAGGCCCACCCATTATCAGGAAATTTAGTTATGGTGCGAACAAATACGAAGCATTGTAATCATTCATTGCTTTTCCCACCCTCACACACAAACAAATGTATGTGGTCAAGAACTGTTGAAAGATGGGTAGTAGAGTCATAATCAAGTGGGTTCTATTCTAGAAAGATTCCAGGTAAAGTTAAAGACACATTTTGAAAGATGGAGGCAAGAGAAGAGGCAAATCCAAAAGAGGACATCATGGAAATGACCAGATGACAGCCTTGTCCTGACAGACATGCTACTGCTTCCCATTGGCTGAAAGGCCTAACTGAGAGTAGCAGCGGCAGATGAGAGAGATCCTACCTCCCAAGGGCAGCTCAGATGGGGTCAGACTTATGGAGGGACCCGCGTCTCCTAAGATAGCTTTAAGGTACTGCAGATAAGAAAGGCATGGAAAATTAGGCAAGTGGTAATTGTTTAAACAGAAACAACAAAAACTGACATATACACAACACATGTACATCAGGAAAGTCAAAGGAAGGGCAATTTTTACCCTTTACAATCTGAAGTACTACAATACTCCAAGTGCCTCTCTTTAATAAAGTGATTTTATCTATGTTCAAAGTGGATGGAATAGGAATATCTTATACATTTGCATTGTTCTATACAGTCATTCTCCAAATCTATAATGTAAGATATCCCTGGGGTAGTGGGCTTCAAAGTTTTTTTTTTTTTTAATCACTACCAATAGTAAGATATAAATTTTGCATTCCTATCCTGTATGTACAGGTACACACACACACACACAAAGGGAAGCATGATAATACAATATTTTTCTTTACTGCACGCAGTGTACTTTGATATATATTTATGTATATTTTAATCATATTCCATCTCATTCCATTATCTTATTTAATTTGAAAAAGGTTGTTAAGATCCACTAAATTGATTTTATGCCCCATTACTGGGTCTTAATTACAGTGTGAGAAAAAATGGCATTTGTGAAAAATGGAGATTTCAGCTCCACCTTCACCCCAAGATAGGTATTTAATAATTCTGAGGATGTGTGTCAGGAATGTGCATTTTATAAGTGCCTTAGGTGATTCTGATCTCTCAAAATACTGTGACCTATAGAGTTAAAACTGTCTTCAGATATAGCTGATCTCACCTTCCCTGATGTGTTCTACCTTCCTGCTCCTGTCTGCTTCTCCACCACTAAAAACCAGAATTGAAGCTTACTATAGACCTCACTCAATTCCATGCCTGGCACCATATTTAACAGATGAATAAACTGAGGTCCTAGAAGGTAAGTGGCAGACATAAATTCACAACCCCTTTCAGATTTCCCTGGTTTTTAAATTCCCACAGGTTTCGTATAGATCTCAGAGTTCAACTCAACAAGAAGAAAAAAACAAAAAAAAACTTCTCATATGCAATTTATGGTTTATGTCATACAGAGCTTTTCCCCCTGAGGCTACCTTTATGGCTAGAAATAAGAATATGTTAAACCAATTTGACTCAAGCCTATTTTTAACGTGTATTTATCTTACTGCAAATTGGAAAACTTAGCTTCTCAATTTTCTTATTAGGGCTAAACTACAGATGTACCTTTGAGGGAAAAGAGAGAAGATTTCTAATGTACTCTGGAGTTACATGAGTAAAGAAGACCATTACAGGACTGAGAGCTGATTATACCAAGCTGTAAAGATATTGCCTATTATTGCCTAAGAAGATTATATATTGTACTAATTGGCTAAAATTTGAAACGATTTCTCAGTAAAACCAGAAGCAATTTTGCTACCATTCATATGGTATCACTACAGAAAAGTAAATACAACCCACTTTGTTTTTCTACAGTATTGACACATATGACTTATTTCAGAAGGATAAACAACTATGTGTTTTAATTAGCTCCAGTCTGCCTGATTATATTTACTCTCTATCATCAAGAACAAAATGGTTAAATCACATAGCTTCTGCCACAGAATTTAGGAATCACAGAAGTCTATACTTCTTTTAGAAGTCTGTAATCAATAGAAATATATCCAACTAATATCCACATCAGATACCTTTGTATGATCTTGCTATAAAACATGTATATTAATCAGTTATTTTATATCGATGATTAAAGGAGATAACTATGTAGCTTAAGAAATATTTTGAACTGGGAATTCCCTTAAAATAACCTTAAAAAACTTCCATTTAGCATGGATATAGAAAATATTTCAAGTTATTAAACCACTGTTATGATTTAGTGGACATGAAATATTACTGAATGAATGAAGGGAACTATTTAAAAATTTTGTATCCTCAAGCACTTTAGATATTTGTATTATCTCTTAAAAAGGAGTTTCTGAGGCAATTTAGTGGTAAAAACAAAAGGACTGTCAGGGGGCAGAAGAAAAGGGGAAAGTACTTGGCTAATACTTCAAAAGCATGGTGATCTTCCTGTGTGTGCAAAGATAAGGGTAAACTACAAATAAGTTACATGTTTTTGCTTTAAAAAGTAGTATATGAAGTCAGTACAATGACACAACTAGTTATTAGCACAAGATATGGTAAATATTTTGAAGAAATAAAACTTTACTTAAAACTTCTTTCTCAAATTTTTCACTTCATTAAAATTTTCCACACAGTCTGAATTAGTGTGGTTTTACTGTACCTAATTTGTTAAGTTACTGTCTCAATCACTCATCATCTGTAAGATTAAAAAGGAAAAAAAAATTCCTTGCTCCAGTGATGAGGTTTGTACTATATATTCAAAGTACAAGACAGTTCATAACATTTATAACAGTAGAGTTTTGTTATTTTTATCATCGTGATGTGTTACAGTCTGGAGGCGGGGGAGACATTTATAGAAACAAAACATTGAGAATCAGTTCAGAATTGGAATAGCTGCCCAAATCAACAAAAGCAATTAAGCTGCATTGGAATAAATAAAAATTTCAAAGATAACATTTTATATTTTGTTTAGCTGCTAACTCCACAGCAAGAATTTAGTGCCTGTTCAAATCCATATAACTAAATTGTGAATTAAATGCTCTCTAGACATACCAAATGTACAGTCCAAAATGCAAATATAACTGGATTTAGCCAGAAGTTGTTTATGATGTAGTGAAAGGTAGAAAAAAATGTCATTGAAATATTTAGTTATGTCACAGAGCTCAGAAAGAAACAATAACCTCTGTAACACATCATCACTTCTGTCGTGAAAATAATTCTTGTTTATAAGATTGCATGGAACCCTTTGAATACCCTTGATGTTGACACTGTAGGGTACATCAGATGAAATGGAAAAATCAAGCACTGATAGTTTTGAATTATTGATATGCTAATTGCACAAAGCAGATATCTCCATCGCACACAACCCTCCATGTGCTCAGTTTCACTTTGGATGGGTTTACTGTCATTTAGATTCATTTGTCATATAAATTCAGGCTGAGTAAGGTGACATCAAATGAGGAGTCTGTCAGGAACTGGACCAGGACAAAGCCAGTCCTTGGGGCAACTGGCATCAGTGTTCTTACATCTTTTTTGAAGGTGAGGTATATTTTCCATAACCTTGGATGGTCTGCAAGTAGTGAAGTAGGAAATGACTTTCTCAAACTTTTACCACTTGTTACCTGAAAAGAGAAGTGTTGTTCTGCCTCCTCTTGGGAACAAAATAAATAGGGGAAAATAACTTTCGTAATGGGACAGCAGGTGGGAGAAGGGTGAGGTAGACACTCTCCTGAGATACAGCTATACACGACTGGCTCCATATTAGAAATACATCACATATTCCTGTACCCAAACTGTTTGGAAGAGGTTTATTTTTTAAACATCATTTGCATTTTCTGGTTATTTTACATAAGATACAGGACTTTTTCTATTGCTCTACATATCTAAGATCATATGTCATGAATACTCTAGACAAACACTGTAGAATACTATATGCGCAAGAAGGTATGGTAATATACTCAAACATATAGGGATTATGCAGTGCATGTCTTCCTAAGTGGACTGGAAGATTCTCCAGGACACTAGGTTTTACCTTCCTTTGTATCCTCCACAGCTATTGCCACAAAGTGGGTACTCATTATTTTTGCTGAAACTGTCATGTTCATATTGAAAATCTAACTGTTTAAATGTAAAAATATATATTGATTTAACATTCTGTAAAGAGGGAGGCTATATATATCCTCTTGGTATAAAAAGATGAAACTGATGCATGACATAACACTATAATAAAAAAATAACAATATAATAAAAATAAGTACAATTTATTTAGCACCTACCAACTTGCTAAGTATAATGCTAGAGGTTTTACATATGTTGCTTCATTTATTTCTCACAAGAATCATATGGCATATGAATTATTACCTCCATTTTATAGAAAATGAATCTGAGTTTCAGAGAGGTTGAATAACCTTCCAACACTCAAACAAAAGGGGTAGAGCCAAAGTGTAATGCCGGGGTCTGGATCATTCTACTCTTAAAGTTGTTTTTCAGTCGTTGTTTGGGGTCCATGTTAAAACTGTATTTTTTCATCAGATATTGCTTGTGACCAATGCTTACATTAGCAAGAACATATACTTGGATAAAATGATGAAGTTATGACCTCAAAACACAGAATCTTCACACCATATACAAAAATAAGCTCAAAATGGATCAAAGACCTAAATATAAGATGGGAAACCACACAACTCCTAGAAGAAAACATTGGCAGAACACTCCTTGACATAAGTCATAACAATATTTTTGGGGGTCTTTCTCCTAAGGTGAAGGAAACAAAAGCAAAAATAAACAAATGGGACCTAATTAAACTTAAAAGCTCTTGCACAGCAGAGGAGACCATCAACAAAATGAAGACACGCTACAGAATGAGAGAAAATATTTGCAAATTCTATTACAGATAAGGGATTAATATCCAAAATATATAAACAGCTCATGCAACTCAATATCAAAAACACACACAACCCAATTAAAAAATGAGCAGAAGACCTGAATGGACATTTTTCCAAAAAAAGATATACAAATGGCCAACAGGCACAAGAAAAGGTGCTCAACATAGCTAATCATCAGATCAATGCAAATCAAAACCACAGTGAGATATCACCTCACACCCATCAGAATGGCTGTAATCAAATGTCTACAAATAGCAAATGTTGGCAAAGATTTGGAGAAAAGAGAGCCCTAGTGCACTGTTGGTGGGAATGTAAATTGGTGCAGCCACCATAGAAAACAGTATGGAAGTTCCTCAAAATACTAAAAGAGAACTACCATATGACCCAGCGGTTTCACTCCTGTATACAGCTGAAGAAAACCAAAACATTAATTTGAAAATATACATGCACCCAATGTTCACAGCAGCATTATTTACAATAGACAAGATATGGAAGCAACATAAATGTCCATCAACAGGCAATGGATAAAGAAGATGCAGTATATATACATGGTGGAATGTTACTTAGCTGTAAAAAGAGTGAAATTTTGCCATCTGCAACAACATGAATGGACCTGGAGGGTATTATGCTTAGTGAAATAAGTCACACAGAGAAAGACAGATACTGTATGTTATCACTATGTGTGGAATCTAAAAAAATAGAGCAAATGAAGAAATATAACTAAACAGAAGTAGACTCACAGATACAGAGAACAACTCGGGGTTACCAGTGCACAGCGGGGAGGGGCAGTGGAAAGATAGAGTTAGGGGATTTAGAGTACAAACTACCATGTGTAAAATGAATAAGCTACAAGGATGTATAATGTTGCAAGTCACTATACTTCAATAATGTGTGTGTGTGTGTGTATGCCACAGAATCTTCTTTTCCCAAAGGTAATTGGTGTCCAGAACATGGCCTTGGCCTTATCAATACCACACTCTAATCAATCTTTGGCAAGCTAAATTTCCAGCAAGGCTGACAAACATCATTCACTAGTGCATACTTTGACATAGACACTAAAAATATTTTCTACCAATAACTCCTCACCTGATAGGACATTAATCTAGCAGAGTTGCTCTTTGGGAATAAGTGTTCACTCTAGGGTGCTGTTTGGTTTGATGGCAATGAAAGCCTGGGTGCAAAGCAAACCTTAAGCATCTGAGATGCTGCATTTTTCACTGGAGATGATTCTTTAGAATGTTAGGCTTATTTACCTACAAGAATAATTTCTTAAAAACAAAATAAAATGTCCCAGGCAGTTAATAAGTCATTATCAAGATTGAAAGATTCTATATCCAACTCTCCCAGGAAGCATATAGGTGTCTGCCTGGTACTCTGCACTGTCACCTAGAGGAGTATGACTGACTTCAACCTTTGGTGGCTTCCTTCTTCCATATATATTTCTCAAAATCTTAGTGGTGATGACCTAAAATTTACCACTCCCTAGACACTTATTCTAGTATATTCAGCCATGGTGATATGTGCAGGCATGTGTAAGCAGTGGAGTCCATTTTTATCATCAGGAGATGAACCTTCCATATCATATATAGCACAGTCACATTTCTGCATGGCTACTAGCTCATACATCTGCAAACCTGAAAATGTGCTAAACTGCTGACTTTAAATCCAAAAGTGGAAATAGCCATAAGTGAGTCCAGAAATAGGAAGACAGACTTGCTACCTCCATTGTAGTCTACTGAATACTGATATTTGGTGGTATATGGAAATTTAATAGTAATTCAAGAGGAATGTCAATTCACAGATATTTAGGTTAGATCTGTTTTGGAAAGTAAAATTAAACCTACTTATTAAGTTACCACAGACTTTGAAAAACAATGACAATGGTAGCTTGGAAATTTTTTAATTACTGAAAATAGTATCATTTTAATACATAGACAAATTATTTTCTGCTTCTTTTGTCATGGAAAACAATCTATTTAAAATTTCCATTTTTAAGATTATATAGTATGTGACACAAAACATACAGAGTATGAGAGTAATTTCTTATGAAGAACATAAAAGATTTATTGAGAAAAGTGACTACACACTCATATAACTTTTTGAACAATAGTAATCACACTTCAGTATACTAGTCAGACCTGATGAGGATGCAGCTACCATATGGCTTAGAGTGATTAGTTGTCGAAAGAATTGTGGCCTTTTTAACTGTGGTGAGAGGAAGTGGTCTAGGTAAACAGGAATGATACACTGGTGGAAGGGGTCAGCAATACTGTTTAACTGAGAGTCGTCATCCAGTATCCTATTCCATGAAAAGCCTCATCACATATATTTCCATTTTTGAAAAGAGAATACAATAATACATGCATACATATGTACACACATACTTTGTTATTTTATTTTCTACATACATTATATTCAACATCGAAATAGAAAAGTCATATGAATAACATATTAGGATATGATTATTCATCTCACAAAAAAAGAATCTTCATTTACTAATCATTCACTATTTAAATCCATAAAGAAAAAGTGCCTGGTGTACTTAATATATATGATTTTCACATACCTATGCAGTACAATTTATTACATAAAAAGACTCCACTTCAGAATTCTGTTTAGAGTGACTATTTTTCTCTGCTAGCATTATTTGATTCAGTTTTCAATTCACTATGAAACATGAAACATTCCAATAAATTTTAATACTTTCTCAATTAATTTGGGAATAACTGAATATGAGATCATTCTTGTGAATTTTCTTCCTTTGTCATATATGTATATAGTTCGCAGTTTAGAAAGTCTGTCTTTCCATATAGTCTATTTTATAACCAAAAGATAATAATTTCTACCAATTTTCTTCCATATCTTACCTAATAAAGGTTTGGGGTAATACCATATAAAAACCAATTCACTTATTTAACATTCATACTTTTTGACAGAATATCTCTCTTTTCCTAACTATTCTATGTGAAATGCATGTAAGTTCATGTAAATTCTTGTGAAAATGTTCCCCTGACCAAATCAGGTGAAAGTCTGACAGATAACATAAGTGAAAAATGACATCATTGTAGTGCTCTATATATAAAGTATATATATATATACTTTACTATATAAAGTAATTTATATAGTGCAGACTCTGGAAAGTGCAATTTAACTCTTTTTTTTTTTCTTTTGCGGTACGCAGGCCTCTCACTGCTGTGGCCTCTCCTGTTGCGGAGCACAGGCTCCAGACGCGCAGGCTCAGCGGCCATGGCTCATGGCCCCAGCCGCTCTGCGGCATGTGGGATCTTCCCGGACAGGGGCACGAACCCGTGTCCCCTGCATCGGCAGGCGGACTCTCAACCACTGCGCCACCAGGGAAGCCAACTTAACTCTTAATAGAATAAAACAGCCAACTGAAAATTGGGGAAACAAACTAACAAAAAACAAAAAATACACATACACAATAAACTAGTTGGTTGCTACATGTAATTAAGAGTTTTAAATTAGTCAATAAGTGACTTTTGGTCACCTTTCCTCCTTCCCTAATAGAATTTGTTGCTGCTGCTATTGTATTTAAAGTTTAAAAACAGTGGATTTGGATCAGACACAATATCAAGTTCATTCACAGGGAGTAATAATTTCCTTGGCAAGGTGAAGAGGAAATCTTCAGGGATACCAAGATCCTAACCAGTCTCTTAATCCACATCTAACTTGGTGTTCTAACTATATAAATTATTCCACATATTTATATGCAGTACATGCCTCTCTGGGTTAGGTCAAAATCAAGCTTAATATTTCTATACCACAATTCATGTTAAAAAGCAAAAAACTGAAATTACAGCACTAGAGTCTAGATAACTTCCAAAGAAAAGCAGCGCTTTCAGTCCATTTAGTAAAGAGTCTACTCTTATTCCCTGAGTGGCTCAAAACAGTTAATGTACCTCCAAAACGTAATCAATATATTCTCCTATCTCTGGTAAGGTAGATATAATCGTTCACCGTATCATGAGACTAAACTAACTTGGAAACCCAATTAACTATTTTAATGACTGGAGAGGGGTTAATAGATGATTCAGAATGACAGCTGGTAATTATAGGCTTCTTCCCTCATTTAAACAGAGTTAGAGAAGGTGATTTTTTAAAAATGCAGGCAGAGGATGTACGAAGCATAATCTTGTATGACCACAATGCGAGCTTTGATTTTTTTTCATCAAGCGTTTATGGAGCAGCTACTGTGAGCCTGTGCCTAACCTTGGGGAACTTTCTGTCCGTGTTGCTTCTCCATGACTAATAACAAAGAAAGTCCACTTAACTGGGTTGCTACAATGCTTGTACAGACAACATCGCCTATTTGAGTGATGTCAGTTACTTCACCTGGATATTATTAAAACATCACTGGTAGCATTACACTAGGTAAATATAAGGTTTTATATATACCTTTAGAAAAAACATGATTTCTTTTCAAAAGAAGATTGGTACAATGCACCTCTACCTAGGTATCTCATGCATGCCATTTTCCCAAGAAATCTATCAGATTATTGATTCTTTCTTCTCTCGGATCTTGAAAACTCTTAAGATAAACTAATGACTTGAACTCCATTAATGTGCATCAAAATAGATTCTCCTTGAAAAGATTCTCAAACTGTAAAAAAACAAAGTTGAGCATATATCTAGGTGTAAGTTTTCAAAACATTTGACTCTTGGCAGTTTATTTTGACTACACAGTGACCAAAAAAAATAACAAATGGTGAAATCTAATGGAATTCCATCTTTTAGCAGACACATAAAACAAAGTGCACTATAAATCATGTACTGGTCTAAGGTATTTATGTTAAGCATGCAATTAAAATGAAAGTATACTAAGTGTGTAGGACATTTTTTCTATCACCTCAGCTTCAGAATCCTTCAAATTAAATGAGTATGAATTGCATTAAATGAAAATCAGACACACTTGGCATACAAATTATAACTCTCTGACAGTGATTTTCATTTTCTCTATTTTAAAAGAGATCCCTAGAAATAGTGGTCAATGGCAAATATTACTCTAAGTTTTTATTTCTGAAAGTCTGCTAACAATATTTTAGTTTATGATTTTAAATCACCACAAGGGAACACTGTGCCTATCACATAGCAAAAACATATAACAACATTTTCTTTGATGTCTGTACTGATGCCCAAGCTGAACTTATCACCATGTTTCTGTGTTCAATACACACCTCTAGTATTGTACTTATCCTATTATCTTTCAATTCTTTATTTCTGTATTTATGTGCCTACTAAGAATTTTCATTTAGTGAGGGCTGGTTTTTGTCTCTGCTACTGAGCACAAAGCATTTCTTTTGTACTTTAACATTGTGAAATTTATTATAATATTATCTTCAAGTCTCATACTATGGAAATCACTACAAAAGCTCTCAGTATTTTAGACTCTAAAGATTATGTTATATAGTCTAGTGTCAATTTGCTATAGCTTATAATTATTATTTTTTTCTTTTTAAAGAAACCAGTAGTGAAATATATTTCCTTTATACATGGAAAACCATTTTTAATTTTAACAAACAGTCGGATACTTTTAAGCTACCTTATAAATGTTTAATTAAGTGCCTCCTCTTTTAAATGTATTAATTCAATACAATTTAATAGATAGAACTAAGGTAAATCTATAGTATTCTCAAACTTGTTTTACTATGGTTACTTCCAAACATACACAAAATTCAACAAAATAATATAAGAAGTTCTCATGCACACATCAGCCAGTCCTTATAACTGCCATCCCAAGAGCACAACTGCCCAATCCACTCCTCTGTCCACTTTCCTTCCTCTCCAAACAGTAAGAAGCAAATCCCAAACACAATTGCATTTCATCCATATTTTATCCATCTATAAACTATGGACTATCTTAACCAAGCTACCACACCATTATCACTCTTAAATAATTAATATTAATTCCTTAATACCATCAAATATCCAGTGAGTGTTCACATGTCCAATTGTTTCATACATGTAATGATTTGTTCTGTGTTTTTAAAGTAGAATCTAAATAGCTTTCATACATGATAACACGGCAATTAATTTCTATGTCTCTCTTAATCTATAGGTATTCTATCTCATTGTTTTTGTCTTGTCACTTATTTGCTGAAGAGGAAAATAGATGTTTATTTATTTATTTATTTACTGGCTACTGCATTATCTCAGTTTGAATTTTGCTGATTGCATTCTTGTGGTCAAATTCAACATGTCCCTTCTATCCTATGGCGGTATATAGGCTTATCAGATCCTGTTTGTGTTTTATAAGACTACTTCACAAAAAGTGCCTACAGTATTTTCAATGTTTGCATTTTAAAATTATGGTGGATCTATTATATAAATCAATTTAGAAAAGAAAAGACTCACTGTTGCTTCTATTATGAAAATAAGATAAATGCCCCCTGGATACACACTTATAAATTTCATTGAATGAAAGTTAATTTGCCTACATGTTCTGGCATACAATCCTTCCCGTGTAAGATTTAATTTCATATTCAGTTTGAATCATACCTATACTACTGAATATAAAATTAACACAATTATCTTAGACCAAATTGTAATAACATTTCTTTAATGTCTTATAGAAAAAAATTAAGTTCTAGAAAAAGAAGGGAGTGGCTCTTTATATGTGTTTCATGCACTATTATGGCAAAATTATATGTACTTTAGATAATGAATGTGTGTTTATTTTTTAAATTAATTTTTATTGGAGTATAGTTTATTTACAATGTGTGTTAGTTTCTGGTGTACAGCAAAGTGAATCAGTTTTACATATGCATATATTCACTCTTTTTTAGATTCTTTTCCCATATAGGTCATTACTGAGTATTGAGTAGAATTCCCTGTGCTAAACAGTAGGTTCTTATTAGTTATCTATTTTATATATAGTAGTGTGCATTTAGATAGTGAATGTGTGTCCACCTTTTGCTGTAGCCCTAAAATGCATTTGGCAATTGATAATGTGGTTCATTGTATTAGAAACAGCATGATCGTTTATTGAGTGCTTTCTGTATTCTAGTGTTCTGGACTCCTGGGATAGAAAGGTGTCTTGAGAAGTATTCAGTATAATTCAGTATAATACAGAAGAGAGACACATACACACAGATGATTTCTGCTATAATCTTATTATGGTGTAAGTACGTTTATAACAACCTCAGCTTTAAAAATTCAAGTTGAAAAAAACACACTGATTATTACAAGATCTGATATTTTTACTATCAATAGGGAATTATTATTTAGACATAGCTGCCTTAGCATACCACTGCTTTATTTGCCGAGATTAAGATTTAAGCCTCTTCACAGCTCTTAAATCACACACGCATACATACACACATACACACAAACACACACAGAGCTAGCTCAAAAAAGGATAGGAATTCTTTTGAAAGGGACCGAGGAAATAATAATACTTGCATACTGCTTCTTACATGGCATGTGCTGTTTGCACCTATTAGCTCATTTAATTCACTCAACACAATACATATGATAATACAAATGACTGTATATGAGAAAACTCAGTTTTATCAACTTGTCTGATGTCTCACACTAATAGGTGGCAGAGCCAGGAATCACACTTAGACAATGTGACTACAGGTTATGTGTTTTAACAGTATGGTAAACTGTCTCCTAAAACATGTAGATGAGAAACAAAGGAGAAGCAGCAAAGTGTGTCACCTGGACTGGAGTCAGAGTGCTTGGGCTTGGATTGTGGCTCATGACCTTTTGCAATGTACTTCATGCTTTCTTCTGTCTGTAAAATATGAATGTCAATAGTACCTACCTCACCCAAATTCTGTAAGGATTCACAAAAATGGGCGTGTACAGTGTTTGGCAAGTAGTAAGGTACTCAAAAATGTTAGCTATTATTTTTATCATTATGTGCCCCAAACACAAGCAATGTTATTTAGATTTTGTTCTGAAAAAGGGGAGCCACCATATCTAATATACAATATTAAAATTAATAGAAAATGAAGTAGTCAGGGGAAACTATTTCTCCTCGTACCTCCCAGAGAAATGAAACGTTACCAAAGGAGAGAGAAAATGGTAAAAGGAAACAATTTGTCAAAAAAGATTAAAGAGTATCTGCTACTTTCACAGTTACCTCACTTAATATTCACTTCAACCCCACAAGAAAAATGGTCTTATTCCCATATTACAGTGAGGAAAACTGATTCTTGTTGATAATTCAAAATCACACAGTAAACGGCAAAATCGGGGATTTGAAACCATAACTCCCTGACCCTTATTTTTCTACTATACCAGTACTTTTCATACTATAGGTCATGAAATAGTTTAAATAGTCGTGAAATCATTTTAGTAGACTGTGACCAGGAAATATTAGTGTACATCACGTGAAGTGAAAGCAAATACTATTTGGTCAAAGTATTGCAGTTATATGTCGTGCTGTGTATAACCATGGGTCTACTGAGTTGCCATGGAAATTGTATTTCTTAATGTCTGGAGCAGTCAAAAAAATTTAGAAACACACAGAACCATGACACATTCCTCATGTTTGTATAATAGCCAAACAAATATTTATTGATACCCAAAATACTAAAGTCATGATCCAATAACTGCTTGGACCTACACATATTCTTAGAGTACCTCAAGATAAAGAGAAAAAAATCAAAATATGTACAGACACACATATACACACACATACATGCATATAGAGTAGCATACAGCTTTCTGTTCTGTCTCATAGTTCCAGAAAGTACTAGGAGAATTTGGCTTGATGGTTATATCATCACTAACAAGCTGAGTGGGTTGATATATCAATTAAATTTTATGTGCCTTGGGTTTTTGCTCTATAAAAAGGAGATAACAATCCCTTCTCTCTAATTACCTCTGTGGGACTGTGAGCTATTTAGGCAAAAGCCAATGTAGTGGATTTAGAGAAATATTTGAGGGAAAGGTGTGTTTGTGTGTGTGAGTATGTATGTGTGTGCTTGTTTAATGGAAGAAACCAATGCTAACAAAAAGAACGGCAAAGTGTGAGATAACAAGGCAAAATATGCGTCACAATGAAAGAGAAACCATAGCTTCTTGAGATCACAGGTTCTCGCTATCACCTGTCTGGGTTTGAGGACAATAAAATGGGCGATAAAATGGAAATACGAAGTGCTTGGGAAATGAGGTAGTCTCCACAGATACAGAAGGATATTTGGTGTGCCAGCTAAGAAGCATTGCCTACTAACCTCTGGCATGGTTTCGATCCCCAGTAGTCACAGCTATTGCTAAGGCAGTGACTTCCGAAAGCAAAAGTTTTACTTTGTTTTTATCTTCTTTCAGCTCTTCAAAGAGCAAGGCACACAATGAAAGATTTATTTCCCCACATGACCAAAGCTCAGAGGTGGTAGATTCACTGACTGTATATTTCATTTATTTTACCAAGTGTTAACAAAGAAAAAAAGCATTTCTAGCTAACATCCTCTGAGAATAAGTATTCTCAGAGTTGCTGGCCTCAAGTTGTGGCATCCAAAATAAGACGTGTGTCCCCACTTGGTAGCCTGTAAGGCCTGGCCCCTTTGCTTTTTGGCCAGTTATATTACTAGTGTTTAAAAAGTTTTGCATCTGTTACTTTATATATGAACCACATTTGTATTTCAGCCTGGTTAAAATATAAATAAACAAATAGGCAGAATAATGCACAAAAACACAATCCCATCAACGTAAGGATTATTTTGAAGAGTTAGTTTCAAACAACACTGCTAAAAAAAAAAAGTGAAGGTGAAACCTACAAGTCACATTAATGAAGATTCAATTTTGGCCATTTTTAAGTTAATATGAGAGCAGCAGATGGTATGACTTAAAAATTTCCTTCCAAAGCTGTTCAGAGACCTAACTTGCAGTCACCAAGCTAGAACTGGTGGTAGGAGACAACCAGAACTCACCAAAATTGCCTCTTAAGTTGTGTGAGAGCTAACAAGTTCTTCAGTGGTCTCTGGATGCTGTATATATGCATCTTGTTTTTATGCGTGTGTGGATTGTTGGATAGCTGTTCTTTTGACTTGCCACCCATCCATCTTTCTTCTTCTGGGATAAGAACTATCGTTTACAAGGGAACTCACTCCTCTCCTACTCCCTGGACCTGTGGTGATGTTTTGCTGATCCCACCAACCACTCCAGGATGGGTAACAGGACCTGGTCAACCTTTTTCCCATCCATCTTGCCACAGTGATTGGTCCAGTTTGAGAAAATGTCCTGTTAATTCATACTGACACTGCTCAAATAAACTGATTCAGAAGTTATGTGATCTGAGTTTGTTCAAAGAGAGCTGATCTGATGGTCTTGGGGTTGAGAAGGTGTAAATCTGAGTTTACAGAGACCACCAAGGAAGAAGGAGAGTGAGGCCAGAACAGAGAAGAGCAAGGAAAGCAAAGAAGCAACCAAATCTTGATGTCATTGTTTGAGTCCCCAGGGCCAGCCATACCTGTGGCAGGACAGTGCCTCTGGACTTTCAGTTGAGTTTGCCAATCAGTTCAGTTTTGCACTCTCTATGTTTGTTTTACACGAATTCACTTCTCCCTCTTCTGATCATTGTTACCCCATACTATTTTTTGTCACTCAAAGAGTAAACCATTTGCCTGCATCTTTGCTAAAAAAAAAGAGTGGATGGCCTATGAGGCTTCGGGTAATTTAAATAAGCAGGAGAGGAAGAAAAAAAATAGAAATATACTTTTAAGGAGATAAAACTCCTGCTCCTGTGTTTTTTGTTTTGTTTTGTTACAGAACTCCTGTTCCCATGTTTGTTTTGTTTTGTTTGCTTCAAGTTGTATGACACAAAGCAGATGCTACCTCAGTGGATATAGAACTTTATTAGAAATTTAATGCAGAGGTGTTTCTACTGAGCTATTCTAATAGTGATTTCACTGTTTTTCAATGAATCACCACTACAATACCTCTGTGTCCTATAACAGCTATGCGTATTCTACATATTGCTTTAAAACTGTACATGGATATTTGGTTATTGAGACTATTTTTTTTTTTTTTGTGGTATGCGGGCCTCTCACTGTTGTGGCCTCTCCCATTGAGGAGCACAGGCTCCGGATGCGCAGGCTCAGCAGCCATGGCTCACAGGCCCAGCCGCTCCGCGGCATATGGGATCTTCCTGGACCGGGCACAAACCCACGTCCCCTGCATCGGCAGGCGGACTCTCAACCACTGCGCCGTCAGGGAAGACCTACTGAGACTATTTTAATTAAGCTCTTTATATGAAAAGTAATTTGCAATATAAACTTTTTATAGAAAAGTTAAAAGCTGATTTTTTTCTTTTTCTTGTGTAGCTGTGTTTTTCTGTGTGACCATAGATGATGACAACTTACACATTAGAGATCCTCCCTGGAAACAATATAAACCACCTTTTTTCACTGGCTATTTTCCCCAGTTAGTTAAAACTTTTAGCTTTCTTCAACTATTCCTAGGTATTACACCTTGCCAAGAAGTTAAAATTCATCCTAAGCTGTAATATACTTAAGGACATTCCATTAGGTATTCCATCAGTCAATCTTATATAATAAGAGTGGAGGTGCCTAACATTTGGTTCTAAAATAGAAACTATGAAAGAGCTTTAGGGAATCTGTTGACCACTGAAGTTGTGTGAAAAAAAATTCAGAAACATGTGTCTGAGTATATTTTTCCCCCCAAGGAAAGTATCCTAGCTTTTTTCAAATTCTCAAAAACGTCTATAATGCAAAAAATGTTATTAAATAAGAGTAAGAGAAATTTTGATCTTTAATGGGAAAGTCAAGAGAAAAGGGATGCTACCGTGTTCTCAGAATTTCCATCTTCTATTTATCTTGCTGAAAAACGGCTTTAATACAGTGTCAGCGTCTGCAGGTGGTAGGGTTATGAATATGTAAAGTTAACCATGATATAATCTGCTCAATATTGCATGTCATCATAGCAATAATTGCTTTTTTGTTCAGTGGTCAGTGTGCCTGCCAGGAAACGTAATCCAAATATGAATTAAGTGCAAGAAGCATATCTCCATGATATCACAATTAAGCTCAGTGCAGACAGACCTGAATCTTAAAGGCAAATTTATAAACTTTCAAGGATATTGTCACATAAATGGTAAGAATTCAGGGCTCAAGGATAAAATTTTGCAAAAATACACTAGAATCATTTATGTGATCACAGTTCTGAAATTTAAAATGATCTGATATAAAGATTTTCCTCTTAATGAACATTCAGTTATGTTAATCCTGGAAAATAATCACTCTTGGTGCTTTTGTGTCTAGAAATCAGGGTCAGCTCACTGTTTCAAGTCATTTATTGAAGGAAAAAAAGGGAAGCACCAAGACAGAAGGAAGGAGGGAAGAAGAGAGGAGGGTGGAAATAAGAATGAAAGGGAGTAATTTTTTACACTAACTGCAAATTTGCAGAGAAACTTCCATCTCCCTCTAAGTTCAGCTGCTTTAATTTTACTCCATTTCCTAATTATCTTACAATATTCAACGTGTATATTTTACTTAATACTGTTAAAGGATCTACTTTTGATATTTTCCCCACTTAACTGTATTAGTTAGGAGACTGGCAGATTAGGCAGCTGAAACGAAGAGACTAAAAAACAAAACAAAACAAAAAGGCAGGGTAGCTTAAAAATATCAGAAATCTATTTTAAATCAAGGCCTAGAGGTGAGTGATCCAAGCTGGCAGTGTAGCTCTGCTTCACATGGTCACTTGGATGCCCAGCTTCCTTCCATCTTGTTCTACCACAATATCCAAAAACTCCGTTTTGCCCAGGGTCACTGGCTGTGCCTCATTATCCATTCTAGCCTTCCCTCTCCCATCACATGAACCCCATGGAATGTCAGAAAGACCACATTTCCCAAGCTGCCTTGCAGGTAGGTAAGATCATTTGATTAATTTATGGGCAACAGCATGTGCACATGGGCAACAGCATGTGCACATGCACAACAGCATGATATACAAAAATTGGGTCATGCTTTTAATGGAGCAGAGGTGACCTCCCCTGCCTTTTATTCTCTAACAGGCATCATGGAGAGCCATAGCAACACAGTAAGGGTGGTGAAGGATGAAAACACAGGAGCCTGTACCTAACACCATAGAACCAAGCCACTGTACTAGCAAAATGGGTTTTTATGTGAGAGAGAAATAACATTCTACTCTTGTTTAAGTCGATGTTACATAAACAAATTTATGTCACAGCAATTGCACCTATATCCTAACTATTGCATCAATACAATACTTGCTGCTTTTCCTCCCACTGTTCTTCTGATACAAGCATACTTGTAAGTTCCGCCCATCCACATTTTTTTTCATATTGGGTTATTTGTTACAAGCAAAATAAACGAAGGCACCATAGAAATTTAGATTTCTCATTACAAAAAAAAATAATTGTCTCCAAAACTTTTACTTATCTAACCATCCAAATGTCCATATCCAGAAGAGGATCAGCCGTGACACCTTTCCAGTTCTGTCTATTGATTCCAATGTAAATTGTCTAAGAACAGAAATTTTTGCCTAAAGCTGTATGTACTAAATTTTCCACTGAATACCATGTAGCAAGCAGCATAAAAAATAAGAATGAAATAGTAGGAAAAAATAGATTATGAAAAAGATAATGGGATAGAGTTGAAAGCAATGTGTCAGAGGTGTAAATTATGGGTGGGAGCTAGAATGGTGAAGAGAGAGGTGTCTCTGAAGAAGGCAGAGGGATAGCTGATCTGCCTTTGTCACTGGCTTGCTGCCTATTTTCTTTCAGGTTAGGCCTTATTTTATTTTATTTTATTTTTATTAAGCACAAGCATGGTTGCTTTAGGCATGTCCGTTTTTGATAGCTACAACTTCCTCTTCCTACCATTCATCTCTCACTAATCAATACACAATGAAGTGCCTGAGTAATTTCGTTTTTATAAGACTCATACCACTTCCTGACACTTTTCACATTTCTTCGCTAATTATTTGCTGATTTTGACACCAGATGGAGAGTTCTCATGCTCACTAACAGGCATTTGCTCTCCACACATTGGTCCAACTTCTTTTGCTCAGGCCTGGCCTGTCAAGTTTTTCTGGGGGCCTTTATTCCTGTCACCCTCCCCAAAAAACATCATGTTCTAGTATAACTTTGTCCTTACCTCCTAAGTAGTTGGTTTTTTTTCATCTAATATTCACTACTATTGTCACAAAACACTTCTTAAAACTTTCATAATGCCCCTCAATTATTGCTAAGGAGACTTTCCATGGCGGAAAAAAAAAAAAAAGATGAAAACAAGAAAGTGTCAATATCTGTCAGGGCTGGGGCAAAATATATTACAAAATATATGTCGTAGGTAAAAGACTTACAACCTGTTTTTCAAGTAAATACCTGCCCTGAGCAGTCTAATCTAAGTTTTAATTTTAAACTATAGCTCTTAACAAATGTACCTCAAAATCTGATTGCAATATTATAATACAAATGTACAGTATTATAACAAAGTATCCTTCAGAATGTGTTAAGCATAATGGCTTATCCCCACTGCTATCTACACAATCTTTACTTTGGAACATTTTTGGATCTTAAATACAAAAAGGTAATAATAAGAACAGTTGTTTTAACTTCTCACATCCAATGCACATTAAGCCCAAAATAAATATAAATTTAATATATCACATACTTGGCATATGTTTACTGCAACTTTGCCTATAAATAATTTCCATTCTGCTGTGCTTTCCTATTCCTTGGATGAAAAAAGATAAGAATACTAACACTATAGGGTGATATTAATGCATACTGCAATCTGTTACCTTTGCTGGCTGATACACTTGTGAGTGACCCAGGGTGAAGTGGAGGGAAGGTAATTGAAATTTTCTGGGACTGACACTCTTCACAGACATCACCGGGGACACCTTCAGTACTCACGGATGTTACAGGCATACTTGGTTAGAAATCACAAATGCTCCTGAGAGAACAACAGACCTCAGAAACTACTTACATAACTGTTAGACAGCATACACCTTAAAATCAGGGAAACCAATTTTCACCCTCCCTCACAGGACAGAAGAGAACATTCACAGGCCCTGTTGAGATTAACAACCTCAGGTCTAGCCAGACTCAGGACTACAAGCCTTCTTAATAAATCTTTGCTGAATGAATAAACAGTAACTATGTGTACAAGATACATAGAAAATTTAATTAACACGTTCATCTTTAAGTAAAAAAACCTTGAGATAAGAACCAACAAAGCAGGTATAGATTCAGATGAGCCTCCATCACTTCCACATAAATTCAAAGGGAACCTGAGTGAGTCCAGTGCTGAGACTTTTTTGGTTTATTTGTGTAGAACAGGCTTATGCATTAATGTAGAGAGAAGGGCAACAGAACACTCTGGAAAGTAGAAAATAAATTAGAATCATTATTGTGATTCTGCTACAAAGGGAATGCAGAAGCTTAGACTACTTGCTTAGATGCACCAGTCTTTCTCTAAAGAGCCTGTGTTATTAATTGAATTGTCTTCCCAAAATCCATATGTTGAAGTCCCAAACCCCAGCACCTCAGAATGTGACCTTATTTGGAGATAGGGTCTTTATAGGGGAAATCCAGTTAAAAGGAGCACGTGAGGGTGGACCCTTATTCAGTGTGATTGGTGTCCTTTTAAAAAAAGGGAAATTTGGACACAGAGAGATATGCATACAGGGAGACTACCATATGAACAGGAAGATGGCCATACAAGCCAAGGAGAGTGGCCTGCAACAGCTCCTCCCCACACAGCCTCAGAAGAAACCAGCTCTTGAATTTGGACTTCTAGCCTCCAGAACTTTGACAGAATACCTTTCTGTTGTTTAGGACATACAGCACAGTACTTTGTTACAGCTGCTCCAGAAAACTAATACAGTCTCTAACTCTAAAATACTACGATCTAGAGGAGGGTAGACTTCAACAAACCTGGGAAAAAATCCTACTGGATGTGGACTGGGAAAAAAACATGTGTGCATTTGGGGGATTTGTAATATACCAAGTCTGAGAGCAAGCAGAAGCAGTAATATATATTCAGGAGACACAGTAAAAAAAAGAAATAATATTAATTTTAATTAAAATCTCCAAAGGCTATAGCTGAAGAGCAAATGCTAAATGCTTTTAATGAGGCTGAAGTAGCCAAGTAATGGGCTCTGCTATGGGAGAAAAGGGGGAGGGAGCCACCAAGAGAATCAATATTAGAAGATCGTTAAAGAGTCACAATGTCTCTACATGAAATAAACAATAATGGCATCTTTTTCCCAAGTTCACTATTTAACATAGTCTGGCTGAAACAACTAGGAACTTTCTGAACCATTAAATTAAATAGTTTTCAAATATTATTAAAGTTATTTCCACTTTTATTCTTTAAAATTTAAAACAAGTCACCAAATATAAATAAGTAACAAAAACACAAAAGTATATTTCTATTGATTTGAATTTATCCAAACCAGTGTAAGGTGGCATTTACAGTATGAACATGGAGGCATATCACATGTCATAGTCAACATAAAGAAATAAAAATATCAATTTTAAGCTGAAACTCATGACCCCGTGAATATATTGCAAGACAACCAATTGAACAATATGGCCCACATTTCCTCTCTAAGGAAAGAGAGAAACTAGCTAGATGATCATTGTAATTAGTGCTCTGCAAGTAGTTCTCATTATTTAGAAATATGTATTTACAAACTGAATTTACATGTTTAAGTTACTAACAACAAAAGTATAAGTATTTTAATTTGTAATTTTCTATTTTACTACTCTGATTCTAATTCTGTATTACTACTCTATTTCTTCTGAAAAATCTTCATCATTATTTGTTTCCAAAAGAACAAGGCAAGTTTCAGAAAATCATTAAGTTAATATAACCAAGTAAGATACAGTAGCCATGTGATTATTCTCTGCTACAGAGCTAAGAAAACTTCTCAAGTATACGTTAGTAACATTTTGATAACGTCAAAATGTTATCCAATTTTATATATTCTTTTAATCGAAAGAATTTTTAAGATGGTGTTCGAATCCTCAGATGTAATAGATAAATATTTCATACCAAAGTTGGCTCTAAAGCAGGATTCCACTTATTGAATTTCATTTTCCTTTTAATTCTTATTGTAATGTGCAAATAACTTCAGGCATAGTGTGAATGGAGGACAGAGTGGTTGCCTGAACAGTCTGGTGCTTTTGTTCTCCCTTGTTGAGTAGAAATAGTATAGAGAATAAAAGAGAAACCATCCTTTCATCCTAATATAACTGATAAATCCGAAAAAGAAATCACTTAGGCCTGAATAATCATAATGTATTCATATAGTTCTCTCGATATAAATTCAGCAAAACTAAAATTCAACAATACATCCTATTGCTGAGTAAAAAGAGAAGCCAGTTATAACAATGATGACCAATATGAGTAGGCAATACTTACTGAGTGTTTATTAAGTGTCAGGCACTGGTCTAATTGCTTTACATGTGTTAACTCACTGAATCTTCATAAGCAAGCTAAAAGGTTGACACTACGATTACATCTATTTTAATGATGAGAAAAATGAAGCACAGAGATAGTAAAGAACCTGCCCAAGATCAACACTAGGAAGGGGCAGTCTAGCTTCATAGTTCTTGCTCAGACCCGTTTTGCTATACTGCCACTGCAAAGAAGACATATATAGACAGCTCCATCTGAATGCCTCCAATGAACTAAGCACTATGTGTTTGATTTACGTGAAATGTCTGTTGATGAGGGACTAGCACTTACTGAGGTTAAGCTGTTCAAGGTCACTTCTGCTCAGTGATGGCAGGAATTTGAATTGATGTGTATCTGAATCCACAGCTGGGGTTCCTTTTACAATATTCACCTCCAGGTTATCAAGGACCATAGGCTAGCACAGCAGTCTGAAAACAACTGCCCACAGGCAAAATCTAGCCTGCTACCAGTTTTTGTAAATAAACTTTTACTGGAGCTTATATGAGCCTCGTTCATTCATTTACTATTGACTGTGGCTGCTTTTCTGCTATAAGGACAGAGTAGAGTAATTGTAACTGAGACTATACGGCCCGCAAAGCATAAGTGATTGGTTGTCTGGGCCTTTACAAAAAATGTTTGCTGACCTCTGGTCTAGGATGTCCCTAGCTGAGATCTTAGCAGAATTAAAAGAACATTGTTGTGATTATAGTTGCCATCTTTTGTATTTAATTTACTAATAGGTAAAAATTGCTAAAGAAATTAAAAAAAAAAAAAAACAAAAAACTAAGGAGACCAGAATTCCTGCTATGGGTTAAATTGTTTTCCCCATGAAGATGTGTTGAAGTCCTAATCCCTGGTACCTATGAATGTGATATTGTTTGTAAGATAGAGTCCGTGAAGATGAAATCAAGTTAAGACGAGGTCATTCGTATGTACTATAATCTATTGTCATATGATTGCTGTCCTCATAAGAAGAGGACAGCACCAGGGAAGACTGAGACACAGAAAGAGAGCAGCATGTGACGATGGAGGGAGAGATTGGAAAAATGCAGCTGCAAGCCAAAGAATGACAAGGATTGGCGGCCACCACCAGAAGCTGGGAAAAGGCAGGGCAAGATTTCACCCAGAGTCTCTGAGATATCACGGTCCTGCTGACAGCTTGATTCCAGATTTTCAGTCTACAGAACTGTGAGGGAATAAATTTCTATTGCTTTGAACAACTATTTTGTGGCACTTCATTATGGCAGCCCTAGGAAACTACTACAATGCTCTTTAGGATATGCAGAGACAGAGGTTAGCACTAAATTACTTACTTTGAATAGTGTATCACAGGTTACCAGCTGACCATCAACAATTTGTTTTTCTTTAGTAGACTTATAATTGGGAGCTATCCATTCGGCCAGAGACAACATTTCCCTGCCCCCTGTCAGCTTTAGTCAGGGTCAGAAGACTTGTACTCATCAACAGAATATCAGTAGCAGTATAATGACCAAAGTGACTAAGGAAGCAGACTGCATTCTTCAGGCTGGTTGCAGAGGATCTAGCAGAAGGTTCAAAAGCCCGAGGGATGGTGGAGCCACAAGATGGAAGGAGCCCGAGCCCTGGGAATATTCATGAAATAAAACCCTCCCCTCTGCTAACTGATCTTTATGTCAGTGAAAAGTAAAACTCTATTAGGTTAAGCAGTTAGAATGCTTTTATGTTATATCAGCTAATATTACATCAACTTCATTAACTATTAAACACAAAATCTAGTTTGTAGAACTTGAACTCCTCATAGGTGTTAGATTATGACGGCCCTATAAAAACCAAATGGGGAAGGACATCACCAATGTAAAGTTCATAGACATATCAACCCAAATTCAAGCAATATTTGCCATCAGCGCAAAGACCACAGAAGAGCCATGTAAAATAGTTGGCAAGAGGACATCCAAACTACGGCTACATGGTGAACAAAAAATGAGTAAACTCTCAGAATTTTGGCCAGATGTTTAGAGGTAACATGACGTACAAAATCTAGCAATAAGATTTAGTTGGGGACATCTGGGAAAGAAATGCAACCCAAAGATCAATGTGATGCATAGCCAAGACTGGGCTTGAAGCAAAGTGTGAAACAAGAGGTGAGGATACATGAGTCACAGACAACTCTCCTTCTTGCAAACAATGGTTTCTAAGTGATGCCAAAATGTGATATTTCCGTGGGTGCAGAGAGGAAATCAATTGGTGCTATTTTTGCACCTCCTAGATGAGATAACACATGTTGAGAGAAGTGTCTGTCAAGAATGGGTCTTGAAACCTGCAACTCCGTAGAGGCTATTTGTGACTAGGAAGAACATTTACCTGCCTTGAGTAAAGAAAGATGAAATATTAAATGCAAAAATTTCCAAATGAGACATTCTATGTTTTTCCTTTCTTTTTTAAAAAATTAAGTCTACTTGATTATTTTCTGAATTTGCATAAGCTAAACTTTGATTTATGAATTGATTTTTATTAATGTTTCCTTTGCATGTGATTGCAAACTTCTTTTTTATAATAAGTCCTAAAGAGACTGCAGGTTTATGTCCTGGGGCAGCACGCTACTGTACCATCAGTGGCTATGCCACCATCTTGGAACTGGCATTCTCCCTTGCAATATTTCTGTGCTATCTGACAGAAGGAATCCAAGATTATCACGTTGTTCTCCATCACTAGCTGGGGTTAAAAAAAAAAAAAGAAAAAGAAAAAAGAAAGTTGGTAACATCCTTGGCTTCCTTTTGATTTTGATTTTGTATATTTTTAATTCACTCTTTTTCATTTTACTAATTCTTCTTCATATGGATGAACTATTTTTGCAGACGAAAACTCAAAAAGTAAAGTAAAAAATCTTCGAGTGGAAGTCAAACTGTACATCAGAAAGCTAGAGTTACAGATAGAAACATCTGTCAACATATGGCGATGCAGATGCATCGTAACACCTTTGGGTTTGACAGCTTTGCACTGGATGTGCTCTTGGGTAAAAGAACAAATTGCTTTTGTTTTCTTGGATTCTGAAACAACAGGCCTATGCTAGGGATAAAGATTTTTCGTTACTAGATCCTGGCTTTCATCAATCACACTTGCATAAACAGATTTTTCTTTTCTCCATCAGGGGTCTATCATTTAGTTTAAATGGTTTAAATTCACACAGGGAACAAAAGGATAGAAAAAAAAAAAAGCACATGGAATTGCTGTTACACAAACAGAAGTCTTTAGATAAGCATGATAAAATGGAAAGCACTGAAGTTTCCTCATCAAAGTAGCTACCTCAGAAAATATACAATGGCTGTTCCCAAGTGTTTAGAAAAAGGCAGAGACAATTCAGCAAGGAACTTAAGTCAACAGTGCAATGTTTAAAATTGGAGTTTTGCAAGCTGTACCATTTTGTATGATCCTAACATGCAAATGAACCCAAATCACCATTTCTTCATCTTTAAAATAGCATTATAATAGGGATTAAATGAGGTGATGTATGTAAAACACTTAGCACCATGCCTGGCATACAGGAATTTCGCCAAAAATGGTATCTTGAAAAAGTGAATATTCATAACAGTTGGTATCATTAACTGAAGTCTTAGTTAGTAGTGCATGAATTTTTATTTCTCTCAGAATACATTTCTGACAGCACTATTGAAAAGTAGTGAAAATGATGGATTTTACAAGATGTGTAATGATGAATAATAACTATTAATAATAACTAATATGGCTTCAAATTTGAGCCTTTTCTGGTGAAAGGTTTTGTGACATCCTCTTATAGAAAACACCAACACGATCGACAGACCTAAATGTTAACATATATTAAAAATACCATGTGATTTTTAAAGCGCATCTTAATCTGAAACTATATGTTGTTTCATATAGTTTGAGTTTCTCGAAATGAGAATTTTATCTCTGATAAAATTCAAGCAGCTCTTTTGAGTAGTCCTACAATCAGACTGAAAAATGAATGCTATTTTCCCCTCAGGTGATCCATATGGGTGACAGGGCAAAATAGGCATATTCCACATCCCATGCAGTCTGTCTTCCCCTTTCTCACAAGGAAAGTGGCAACACCAGTGAATCACCAAACCTTCCATGGGCTCCTACCGAGTGAAACGCACTGTGCCAGGCTCTCAGATGGATCCACGGATGTATAAAATCTTGCCTTTCCTTCCCCCAAGAAGTTTACAACTTTGATGATAAGACACAGGAGAAAAACATGAAAATATGAATGCAAAAGTTATTGGATATGTCATGTACCATCTCAAAAAAGTCTATTTTCATTGCTTTTAGCTCATCAATTATTTTATTAAGTGCCTTGGAGTGTATGACAAATGTTCTAGATTATCACAAAGCACATCACAAAGCATACACATTTTCTCCATGCTTGGATTATATCCTTTAAAAGTCAAACAATTTCCTTGAGGGGGAGACTTTGGGAAATATTAAATTGGCCCTTCACCTCCAGCACCACCTTTCTCCTACCTTAACACACAGAGGCTAATTCTATATGGAATAACTGAATCAAATCAGAACTGAAAGTTCAAACCAGCAATAATTCTTAATCTGTGGTCTGAGTTTCTGGAAAGCTGCAGAGAGAGCTGATCTATGCACCCTTACAGAAAGCCTGGGCTGACATATCAATTTGATCTCTTCACCCTAGGCAAACAGAATCTCTGATAGCAGCAACGGAGGGTGTTAGAAAGACATTTGCCATTTCTACCACATGAATCTTAGTTTTAACTCACACTTAAGGGTATAGTTATATTTCCTGTTCCCCCTTCTGTCTAGCTCTATGTTCTGGGGGAAAAAATTATTGCAAGTTTGCTGCCCTATCAAATGAGAGCCGCATACAGAAACTTCTTTATTAAATGTTGCAGGGCTTCCTCTGTTCTTATAAAGCCCTATTTCTCTATAAACTATTGTCTTGTTCCAGTTTACCATGTAAGGATTTCAGAGGAGTAAAAACCCATCAAAAAGAACAATACTTTTTTTTTGCCCAAGATACTATTTGTGGAAAGCATTTTCCTTTTATGGCCATGGCTAGAAAGCAAATGATTACTCAGCAAAGCTATCTAAGAAAAATATTCATTTGCTTCATTTCACAGAAATGCAACCTGAAAACCTGAACAGAAAAGTTAGAAAATAGAGTAAATTTGATCTAACATTATAGCCACCTGGTGTAAAAATGACTCGATTGAAAATGTCTGCGTCAAAAAAGGGAGGCAGTAGTGTGTGACAGAAAGCATATGGACTTTGGGGTCAAACAGATCTGTTTTTTCCTCAGTTTCAGTCTATTACCTTAAGTTTACAATGTTAATAATAATAATAATAATACTTTCTTGGAGATGTTTATAATAATACGTTCTTGAAATCATGTAGATTTCAAAAGTAAACCTGTTAGGTAATAAGTGGAAGTAAACTTCTCTAACCACCCCTCATTAGTCACACGTAAAAAAGGCTAAATTTCCTGATATAGTACTTTAGCATGGAAATACCAGCATCATTCATTTTGCCAAGTAAAGCAATGAGGGTAAAGGAAGGAACTGGAAGGAGTCATATGACACTGAGCAGAAATAGCTCAAGATTATCAGCTAATAACAGAGCTTTAAAAAGGCAAGAGTGGAGTCATAGCATGTTCACTTAACGAATGAGAATTTAACCATACAGCTTCAGGGAACAAAAGAGAGGGAGACCAGGCTGTGTACAAATTTTGTCCAATTTTCCACCCCGTGAATATATGCCCCCAAATTTGAGATGATAGCATTGGATCTGCTCTCTCCTCAGTCATTTTAGTTCCAACCTTCTGCTCAGCATGTGAGGATCTTTCCATGACAAGTGTGATTCAAGGGTCAAATAACACATGGTTTTCCTACAACGTATTCTAGGAGTATGCCAACTACTTTGGCTGGTACCTAACTTAAGAGTCCATTATTCATCACCAGAGAAAATAACCACTATGTTGGAAAGGCAGAAGGTATGTACAGTTGTATCAGTTCTTTTTTATGAGGTTTTCTAAGGTAATTTTCCTCAAAGTATGATGCCATTGTAAACCACTAAGAATATGTATAAATTATCATTTACTTTCAATGATTGTCTCATGACCTAAATGTCATAGCTATCAGAACTCTACAAGTTGATGTTTAATATGGTTAAAGCAGCCATTGCTCAGACGCTCAGATCACCTCTGTGATGATGATGGTCCAGCCTCTGTTTAAGATCCTGAAAGGATGGGCCCTCACTACTTGCCAGGTTTCCCATTTTATTTCTGCATATGCCCCATTTGAATGTTCTAATACTGATCAGAAGCTACTTTTCCGGTAACTTTTAATTACAGCCCTAAATACTACATCTTAATTCCTTCTAAACATGACAAATCTTCAAATATTTGAAATTTTAAAATGAAGCCTTATAAACATGCCAAGTCTTATATTCTTCAGGTCAAACATTATTAATATCTTCAACCTTTCTTTGTATGACCCTTTCACCATCCTGAATTCCTCCCTCTTAAAAATTATTCCAGGGCTTCCCTGGTGACGCAGTGGTTGAGAGTCCGCCTGCCAATGCAGGGGACACGGGTTTGTGCCCCGGTCTGGGAAGATCCCACATGCCGCGGAGCGGCTGGGCCTCTGAGCCATGGCCGCTGAGCCTGCGCGTTCGGAGCCTGTGCTCCGCAACGGGAAAGGCCACAACGGTGAGAGGCCCGCGTACCGCAAAAAAAAAAAAAAAAAAGATTCCAGTTTTTTAAGTGTATTTTGTCACTTGTTACCTGAGATGCCTAAAAAGAAGCACAGCTGTTGGCTTGAAAGTTTGGGAGCTTCCCAGGTAAAATCTGAAACTGGCCTCTGTACACAGAAGGCAAGGAGAGACCAAAGAACGAGGTAAATCACCTCAGGTTGGAAGGTGACAGGTTAAATAAGCAAGGGAACTTACATATGATGCTTGTCTTGGGCAGTGGCAAGACGATGAGTAGATCTCCACGCCCACTTGCCAGAGTCTTAAAAGTTTGTACAGGGGCTTCCCTGGTGGCGCTGTGGTTGAGAGTCCGCCTGCCGATGCAGGGGACACGGGTTCGTGCCCCGGTCCGGGAAGATCCCACGTGCCGCGGAGCAGCCGGGCCTGTGAGCCAAGGCCGCTGAGTCTGCCCGTCCGGAGCCTGTGCTCCGCAACAGGAGAGGCCACAACAGTGAGAGGCCCGCTTACCACAAAAAAAAAAAAAAAAAAAAGTTTGTATAGAGACCTTCACTGGGTTCAGTCACATATACTGTCCAGACGGTCTCAACAACACCTTGCTCTCTCAAGACTGCGTCCTTGAAAATGGCACCCACTGTGGAAACAGTGGGTAGAAAGTACATTTCAAGGATGGAGGTGGGGCTAAGGAGCTTCTGATTGCCTGGGTCCAGCTTTCGGGTCAACCAGAGATCTCGTCCTCTTGGTGACCTCGCCTGACAACAATACAACTAGTAGTGTCTGAGCAATGTGGTACCATCTCTCAGCTCCTATTTCTCATATGCTATAATCTTAATCAAGCACTCTAAAATCAATGGGCTCATTTTGTTGTGAGAGCTACACTCAGTGCTAACTTATGTTAAACTTATAATCACATGCAATTCCTGAAGATTATTTTTATATATGTTGCTCTCAAAGTTTATCTCCCTCATTCTTTATTTGAATATTGCCTTTTTTAAAAGTTTCCATTATCCATATTAAATCGCATTTTATAAGACCCCACCCTTAATCCAGCCTGTAAGGACCTTTTGCACTGGTTTGCTTCGAGATGTTTACACATTGGATCAAGCCATGGTATCCTGGTAACCAGGAATGTGGGACAACATCAGAAGTTTCCTCAGCTGAACTTTGAAAATACAAATTTTTTCCTTCACCGTATAAGATGACTATTTTGGAGAATACAAAAGCACCTAATTTTTATGGACTGACTTTATTGTGCAATAAACAGTCTGTCATCCATTTAAGTTTAACATAGAGTCTATAGCCCGCAGATTCAGGAATGAACAAAAATTAAACCACTTTCCTTAGTAAACTAAGCTCCGTTGACAACATGATTGTATGCTTATGTATGGGTGTGTGTTTTCCAATAATTTGTCTTTCTAATATAAAAGTTAAAGGACTTTCTCATAGTAATTGTTTACTAACTCTGAGTCTACAAATTCCTCTTTTTTCAAGGAAGGAAGAGAATTAATATTGCACTTATGGGTTTATTTACATGTCTGTCTCTCACTATAAGCCTGAATGCCCTGAGAGGTGAGGAAACATGTTTTAATTGGTTTTTGTTTCGAGTGTAATTAATATGCTCCTACTGTAATTAACACATTCCACTGAATGAATAAATATATTAATAAATGAATGAAAAGTTCATAGAATTCAAAATCAATATGGAAACAGAGAGATGGTCTTGGGGTAATTAACCAACTTCCTCTCTGGTTGCAGAATCCCTCTGCCAGTCTTTTGTGCCGCTGTGCTGAGCCAATTACAGATTAATTACAGTGAATTCTTGATTACCGGCATGCGGTCTAGCTGTTTTGTGGATTACCTATCACAACTACTGCTGAACTTATCTGCTGCCCGCCAGCATATGTCTGAGTTACAGTCAGCTTCAGTGATAGCAGCTGCATGCTTCAGGAAAGCACATTTATGTTGATAATTCTGTACAGAATACATAATTATGAAATTCATGCTGGTGGGGGCTGGAGAGAACCAAAAGGCATTCCAAAATAAAATGCAAAGTTTGTTTTTAATTCCCTAAGTAAATGAGATGACTTGGATAAAGAGGTTCAAACAATTTATCTGTATCTTTCCACGATAGCTTGATGGAGCATAATTAGTATGCAGCCTATTCCTCACCCTGAAACTGGCTACCTGTCTCTGATAACTGATAATAATTGTGCCTTATTTTATTTTATTTTTTGCGGTACGTGGGCCTCTCATTGTTGCGGCCTCTCCCGTTGCGGAGCACAGGCTCCACACGCGAAGGCTCAGCGGCCATGGCTCACGCGCCCAGCTGCTCCGCGGCATGTGGGATCTTCCCGGACCGGGTCATGAACCCGTGTCCCCCGCAACGGCAGGCAGACTCTCAACCACTGCGCCACCAGGGAAGCCCCATAATTGTGCTTTATTAATTCATGCTTTCATCTAACAAATATTTACGAAATGTTACAGTGTACTGGGCAAAATGCTAGGTGTTAGAGATCAAGCATTAGGCAAGAATAAGTATGGTTCCTGCCCTTAAGGAGCTTAAAATTTATTTATTGAAATAGACCTTGTGGTAGGCAAGAATGGCCCCCCAAAGATGTCCACACCCTAATCCCTGATACCTGTGACTATGTTATGTTACATGTCAAGAAAGAACTGAGGTTGCAGATGGAAGTAAGTTTGCTAATCAGCTGACTTTAACAGAGGCAGATGATCCTGGATTACCTAGGTGAGTCCAATCTAATCGGATGGGTTGTTAAGTGGGGCAGAGGGTGGCAGAAGAATCAGAAACAGAGAGATGGCATCAGGAGAAAGAATTGATTGGCCATTGCTGGCTCTGAAGATGAAAGGGGACCACAAGAAGAAAGGCAGGCAGCCTCTAGAAGCAGAAAAGGCAAAAAATGGATTCTCTCCTAGAGCCGCCAGAAAGAAATGCAGACTTGCCTGACACCTTGATTTCAGCCCCATGAGACACATTTAGGACTTCTGACCTACAGAGTTATAAAACATAAGTTTGTGTTGTTTTGAGCCACTATGTTTGTAGTAATTTTTTGTACAGCAGCAATAGGAGACTAAAACAGACCTTCAATAAATAATCAGATTAGATTTGAATTGCAATTGTATAACGTAGAATAAAGACTGCAGAAAATGTTATAAATATGTACCTAGGAAAACTTACCAAAATTGAGGTTTCAGGAAAAGCTTCCCTGAAATTTAAGCTGAGATTTCAGGAAGGAAGAGATTTCAAACCAAATGAAATGAATGTGGAAGAGATTTGCAGGAACAGAGAATAGCATGTATGAATGATCTGAAGAGAGAAGAAAGCTGGTAATGCTCAAAACCTGAACAGCCTCTGTGGATGATGCAAAGTGATTTTGTGAAGAAGGAGCCTAAGGCAATGCTAGGAAAATAGCTGGAGTTCAGACTATGCACGGTTTTACAGACCATAATACAGACTTTCACCTTTATCCTATGGACAATGGAACTTTCTGAGGGCTTTATACAGGAAAGAGATATAACCAGATTTGTATTTTAAGATCATTCAGGCTCATTTTTGGATTACTCACTGAATTGGGAAAGAGAATGTAAACATAGGAAGATTGTGCTGGACACTCATAGCAGTGTAGATGGGAGGCAATGGAGGCTGGTACTGGGGTTAGTACAGCAAAAATGCAGAGGAAAGGATGGACTCCGGATCCCTTTGAGATATGGACTCTGTAGGACTTGGTGATTATTTGGAGGTGGGCTGAAAAAAGAAGAGCTGGCAGCAATGATTCCTAGTCACCAGTATTAACAATGGTTCCATACACTGAAATGAAAAATATGTTGGCAAAGCAGCCTAGGAAAAAAGATCAGGGGTTCCTTTGGGAATCTGCTCAGTTTAAGATGCTTATGAGAAATCTATGCAAAGATGGTTAAGAATGTAACTGGAACACTGGCCTTTTTAGTATCCAGCAAGATGGCACATACTTGGCATGTTTGCTGCCACTCCATAATCAATCTGCCGTTGGCCTCAGAAATCTTCCCAAAATAGTGTTCCCTATAACAATCACCAAGTGAAGGAAGTTGGTATTGGGAATAAATTTATTTTCTATCCATGATCTAGACTATAAGCAGCGGCAAACCTTAAATTGTTATTGGAAATGCTATTAAAAGGAAAAAATGCTAGTACTCACAAGGAAATATTTAAATTATTTTGCCACTTCTCTCCTCTTTTTGTGCTTCCTTCCACTTTTCTATTTGAATTTGATTTTAATGGTTTCCATTAGAGACTTCATCATAATGGGGAACTAATTTGTTGGAATAGATATGTGTCAACATAACTCATTTAAAAAAAAAAAAACTCAGTATATAATCCTAGTGTACTTTACCATCACCACTACCATTCTCCTACACACACACGCACACACACACACACACACTTTCTAAAACAGAAAAAACACTTCCGTTTCTCTTTTAGAATTTCTTTCTTTGGTATCAATAAATTGATTGTGTGTATGTGTTCTTTAAACCTGAAGATGTTTTGCATCAATAGTTGCTCAAAGCGGTTAAGAATATCTATTTATGTTTCTGTATGAAAAAGACATATTTCCTATGAGAATTTTTTTCTGGCTACTAGATTGTAGTCATCTATAGCATACTCTAAAAAATTGAATAATTCCCTTATGCCATTTCCATCACTTTTTACTGAGCACATAATTTTTTATTGGAAGGAGCCTGTGACCATGAGTCCAAATCCCAGAGTCCTGGAGCAGCCGCAGCCCCGCTACTAAGTAGCCATTTTCCTTTGGACAAGTCACTTTAAATTTTCCCATGAGTTTCAAAAGTAAAATTAGAGTCTTGCACTAAATAATTCATAAGTATTTTAAAGCCTTAAAATGCTATAAGCTTAATACATAAGATTATAATGTCTTAAGTGTCACTATGAAATTACACACTGCATGTTAAATATGATTTATCTCAAAGTGCCCAAACAGTACCACGTGTTATTAATATATGGCTGTAGACGCACGGAGTTCAATTGGAGGAAAATTTTTTTTTTTTTGGCGGTACGCGGGCCTCTCACTGTTGTGGCCTCTCCCGTTGCGGAGCACAGGCTCCGGACGCGCAGGCTCAGCGGCCATGGCTCACGGGCCCAGCTGCTGCACGGTATGTGGGATCTTCCCGGACCGGGTCACAAATCCGTGTCCCCTGCATCGGCAGGCGGACTCTCAACCACTGCGCCACCAGGGAAGCCCCAATTGGAGGAAAATTTACCATGATGAGATGGAATAAAGATGATCTGAATAAGGAAAATAAAAGGGGGAGAAAAAGCAGTAGATATACATGTGGACCAAAGGTTCAAAATAGAAGGTCAATAGATAAATGGAGCATAGTGGAGATGTGTGTATTGTGGGGAGGGGTGGTTAACATAAATCAAGTCATAAATATCTCTTATTTAACATTAGCTGTTGTGAAATCAAGTCACAGTGGCTAAGCCTATGTTATAGCAGAATCAGAAAGGCTTAAAACAATAGGAGACTATGAAGATGATAAAACTCGAGCTTCTCATGCAATTAAATTTCTGCCTCAGTCCCTGATGTTTGAGGTTATTTTTTATCACAAGTAGCAAAAAATTCCTTGTAAACTATACCTATGTTGCAGTAGGAAAAAGAATTATTTTGTCTATCTTTCCATATGATCATGACTCTTATATTTCAAGTTGAACATATGCATTTCCCTATGATCCAATAATTTCACTTTTATTATATACCCAAAAAAATGTGTGTATATACACACCAACATACATGCACAAGAATATTTATAGCCATATTAAAATAATGGCTTAACACTGGAAACAACTAAAATATCCATCAACAATTAAATGAATAACAAACATGATAAATTAATCCAATGAAATACTATTCAGCAATGAAAATGGACAATTTACAGCTATACGTGACTTTGATGAATCTCCTAAACATTCCGTGATTTTGAACCAGAAATCAATTTTAAAACAAGAAAATCTAAGAAGTCAGGATGGCAGCTACTAGTGGAGAGGAGGTAGAAGTGATGTTTGGGAAACACATAGTTTACGGCAGGCTAGCCACATTTATTTGTTAATTTATGAGGTACTTATATTGATGTGTTCATTATTTTAATGATTTATTGACTGGTACACTTAAAGTTTTTACATTTTTTTGTGCCAAACGTCAATATAAAATGTAAGCAATGATTTCCAAACCTCACCAATGAGTATATGGAGAAAAGTATAATTAGGTAGAAATCACCATCAGACTTACATTTGAGTCATTCAACAGTCAATATTTAGGAACTCCTGTTCATACTGAGAATACTTTAGGAGGCAGAAGGCTAGTCCTTGACCAGTAAAAATCTTACAAGCCAGTAAAGGTGAGATAGAGGTAAACAAATGATTATGATACAATGTGATACACATTAGGGAGGGGTTCTCTGCCTGGGAACTACTGACATTTTGGTCTGGGTAATTCTTTATTGTGGGAACCTGGCTTGTGCACTGTAGAATGTATAGCCGTACCATGCCTTCTACCCACTCGATGCCAATAGCACCACTTCTGGTTGTGACAACCAAAAATGCCAGAAAATGCCAAATGTTCCCCTGGGGGTACAATAACCCCTCGTTGAGAACCACTGTATTAGAGCCATATATGGCAGTTTAGGGTTACCAAATGGGGAATAGCTAACTGCTTAATCAGAGGATGAGGCATCGTTTTCTGGGCAGGAAACCAATATAATATCTTCTTCATCCCATTAAATTTTGGAGCAAGAGGAAGTTATTCCATAACTACAGGGCAAAAGTCCAATTTCCCTTAGTAGCACTCTAATCCCAGAACACAAATGAACTTTAAGAAAGCTTTAAAAATTACAAAAGGGAGACATTTATTGGTAATGTTAAAGCTTTCAGGCCAAAACATCTCCCTTATTTGGTTTTAATAAATATGAAAGAATTTATTTTACTCTAGTGTTTCTCTCTTGTATATGACCAGAAAATCATTTATTTACTTATTTTTTCATTTCTTTAACTCACTTTGGGTAATAAGTTCTTATGAATTATGTTTCCGTAATCATGTGGTTTGGAATTATACTAAATCCGCCTCATGGTATTATATAAAACCTTTAAAAATGTAGTGCTGCAGATATCAGAATGTCAGGAGAACAAATATTTTCATTTCAAGTAAGAAAGACTAAAATCACGTGGTGCTCCACCTGATGTCACTTATGACCCTTTTGTTGTTTAGCTGAGAAAAACTACTGAGAAAAGAGTAAAAAGCAAGATTTTTCTCAGTGTATTTATTTAAAACCTGCATCAACTAAAGATTCAGCAGAGACGGCAAGCTCTAAAAGGATATTTACAATTGCCATAAGATATCTTGGTAAAAACACTGTACAAAATATACTCTCAATTCTGAAACATAATTCTGTGATATCTCACTCTATGTACACTTAAGAGAGGGCTGTTTCAGAGGCAAATTTCTTCATTTCACAATGGCCAAGGCATTAGGATGCAAACCTCCTCTTATACGAATAAGGGTTACCTCAGCATGACTTTATACGTTGCAAGGTACAGATTGCTAAGGGCAAGAAAGTTTTCTGTGGGGAAAATAACATGAGTCTGACAATTCTGGGTCCTATAAAGGAAATATGTTAAGCTACAGAGAATTTCACACTGCTGACATTTCTCTCTGAAATTCTTGGAGAGCCCAGAACAATTTTTGGCCTGCATCACCTCTAGGAATTTCTACTGGGTTTATACACTAAACATCATCACCTTATTACTAATTATTTTCCAGTTTAAAGAAATGTGTCATGGATAAGCTGGAAGACTAAGGATTAGAACTCAAAGGACCTGGGAAGCTAACTAGAGGTACAGCATTGTTTTGACCTGTTTCTTCAACCATAAAATGAGGGCTTAAATGTTGTCATTTCTATGGACCTTTTCAGCTTTCCTACAAGATAGACCAGACTCCTATATGTGCCCTTAATAGGATTTTATGTTTCCATGCTTAGAATTTATACATAGCTTATAATTTGAAACTAATAAGGACCAAAGTGAATCAGAAGTTTAACGCTGAAAAAATAAGTCAAATAAAAAACAAACAAAATACTTCTATGTTACTTAGACATAGTGTGTGGCTGACTAAAATATGATTATTTTCTACCACTGAAAATATATCAACCATAAATAATCTGTATAATGTTATTCTGACATGTACATATACCCAAAGATAATTATAACATTGTGCTTATTTTTTAAACAAGAACAATAAAAACAATGTCCCTAAAACATTAAATAATATAGTACTATGTAAGGAATTAATGTGTGAAAACTATTCATTTAACTACATTGAATTTATGAACCATAAATTTTTAGAACTTGAGAATAGTCAAAAATCATCTAACATAAATCCCTCAATTGACAGGTAATGAAATAAGGGCTACAAAGCAGAAAACAGAAATCTTTTTCATTTTTTTCTTCTCATTTTGTTGCCTTTTCAACATAATGTGTATATATAGCTATTTTGCTCAAGTGGTTATTATAACATAAAGTGTGGACAAAAAAGAAATACATGCATTAATTGCTCAGACCATTGTTAAGAGAATGTAATGATCACCCAGCCAGTCATGCTATACATACATGCAGTATATCATTGGGGAATCAGAACCAAGTGAGTGAGGGTGAATCAGAGAAAAGTAATTACCTCTACCGGAAAAATGACTCAAGATTGTGTAATGCTAAAGTTGAACCATTAGAGGCATCATCTTCTTATTCAAAGAATAGAACTTTAAGTGGCTAAGGTGGGGCTGCCATGTAATACAGCTGATTCCATAGAAAACCCATGAATCGCTCTCTGTCTCTCTCTTGCAGCTCTGCAACAACTTCACTTGATAACCAGGAAGTAAGTTCTAACCACAAACTCCAGAGGTCTATCCAAAGCCAGTACGTTTAATATACTGTAAAATATGTAGATTAAAATGTCTCCTTTTAATGATTTTGATACAGGAAAGTGTTCTACTTAAACAGCATCAAAACAATTCAGTTCAAAAGCAGATGACAGCATACTGGATGCTAGAGATTCAGACAAATATAAAATGTTTTCTTTCCTCCATGAGCCTAGAACCTAATAATCAAAACTGAAATTAGCCTGCATTTGTACTGTGAAAGAGTAACATGCTAAATTTTGAAAGATTAAAAAGAAGAATCCTAGTATGTTCATATTTACCTTTGCATAAACTTTTAAATACATTTAATAGCTTCAAGATTGGAACACTAAAAAAGAGCAAATGATGTTAGTTGGGGCCTGGGGCAGATTGAGCGGGAAGGTGATCACTTGAGAAGATAAGATTCTGGGCAGATAAACAGAATAGCTTGGAACAGTATATGCTTGTTCACATAGACTCTCAACATATGTAAGGAATGATGCATGATCTGAAAATTACAGTAAATAGATAAGCCATATTTGGAGACTATAACCTGAAGTCTTCCAATTTGAAAATACAGGTGATATTAAAACAAAGAAACAAACAAGAAAACATTAGGTAATCATTCATTTAAACCTACCAATATCCTATCTGCTCTACTTCTTCAGGGTAGCACAAAGAGATATTTTCTTCTGTTCAGTAGTGTATGTTTTGACAATCTGAGAGTTCACCAAACCTGTTTGTTTCCCTGGAGATTTTTCTTCTTTCTAAGACCCTCAGAGAAGACAGAAAGATCATGTTTTTGAAACCAGAGAGACCTGGCACTCCACTACTAACTAAACACATTGCAAAGTATTTGACCTCTTTGACCTAGGTGTTGACCTCAGATTTCCCATCTGAAAGATGAGAGCCATCTTTTACAGCTCTGAGAATCCAATGCCTTATTGATGTTCGTTCGTTGGTAGATTGTCCAACAAACGTTAATTCTCATTTCGTTCACTAATTTTAGTATTCACCCTCCAAGAAATGTAAAAGATTCCCAGCTTCAGTCACATTTTAATAAAAGTTTACTTTTTATTGGTTTTCCCTCTGAACTAGTGTTCAAAGTGCCAACTCATTGAGAGAATTCTTTCTCGTACTTCTCAAAGAGATTTACTGTCTTTATATTGGCTTGGCCAAAAAGTTCGTTCGGGGTTTTTCTGTAAGATATACTTTCCTATATCTGTTAGAAGCAAAATCTCCCTGGCTTTTAGTATCCTTTCAATCACCTCAATTCTTTCCTTTTCTAACCTGGAATGATTTTGCCCTCCAAGAAAATCAGAGCCCCCTCCACTGCACATACAGGGGGACAAAATTAATATCTTCTGTTTTTAAAACATGGCTTGCCAAGAGGGCAATATACAAGCATTAGGGCAGACTGACTGGCTTCACCTGATGTCAATGTGATCTCCTAATTGTAATGCAAAAGTTGATAAAATCCTTAAATGCTGAATCGTCCTTACACATTGACCATGTCTTTGTTACCCAGAGTTCCACTTGACTTCATTGGTGTCTGAAGGTGCCCAGGATGAAAACAACAGAGTTTTGAAGAGGCAAATAGAAAGTCCTTAAAAAAAGCATGCACTGCATTAAAAACAAAATGAGAAACTTCACTACAGCAAGAGTAGCGACAGTAAAGAACAAAAAAAGAAAAGGATAGAAAGAAGAGAATGATCTGTAGAAAACATCAAAGTCATAAGCTGTGAGGCTCAATACGAGAGATAGAGAACATTAACGCTGTTGACCAATAGATCTGTGGCAGCCAGCCTTCAGACAATGCAGAACTCCTGCGGTTAAATGATCTTATTTCCACTATTCAATGATACAATAGCATATGGCAAGGTGGAAGAATTCAAGGCAGGCATTTAATACATTCAGCTCAGAAACTACTCTCACCCAGAACACACTTAAGGTAAAAAAAAAAAATCAAGCTTCATGTGGAGTGTCAGTACAACAACAAGATGAAGAACTAAAGGCCCAAGGGATACTAACCCAATGATAGGAGATCAGTAAACAGTTAATTAGCTTGGTAACATATACTTGGGCATTTGTTACTCTTGCCTAATAAAAGACGCACTCCTGGTTACAGAGATATTATCAATATTATTTACCTATTATTTTAAAAACAATTCATGGTATTATTAACTATTAACTTGCTTATCTATAGGTCTATCTCTGAATATAATTCTAGTAATTGAGTACCTGCATCGTTTAGAATAATAAATGTATCCTCACTACAAAGGAAAACTTATGGTGGCAAAAACCAGAAAACAACAAACAAAAACAACAAAAGAAGACATAACAAGTTGGAACTTTTTTTAAAACTGAGAAAAATATTTGCAAAATATCATATATAAAGAGTAAATAACCAAATAGATGAGAAATTTAACAAATCAGTAAGAACCAAAAGGACAGACATGGTTGTGCTCATACAAATAAGAACAAAAGACAGGAAAAGGCTTCTGCTGAGCTAGAAAAATAAAATATGTTTCTTCATGTAGATCAGAATCGTAAACATTTTAAAAATTGACAAGGATCTGTATTAGCCATGTTAAAGGAAATGGCAACCTCAGGCATTACTGGTGATGTCTTATGGTATGAATCAATGCAGGCAAAATTTCATATGCATATGAATAATAAATCTTTGCATAGACATATGACTGACAGTATGTTTGCCAAAATATTAATCATGGGTTTGAGTGGCTGGTGTAATTTCTGTTTATTTTTAGCATTTTTTTTCATTTAAACTGGTATTACTTTAAATTTGTGCCCAAGTATGTAACATTTTTACAAAAGCAATGATGCTACTTTTATAACAAACCTCATTTCAGTTCATGTTAGAGTTTAGCACAAATAAATCATGCCATAAAGCAGAAGTCTGGGATCTGTGCCGTGATTTAACATAAACAAAGGAGAAGTGATCCAGAACAAAAAGGCTAATATAAATTACCTGATTTTCAGGGTCTCAAAATAGTCTGACAAAAGTACGACTGGTGCAAGAGGGCAGGATGTGGAAGAGGGAAAACACATTTGATGAAGTGTCAGGATATCATAATAGAGCTTGTCATGTTGCTGCTGTTTGGCAGGACAACCTGAGTTTTCGGTTCCCTCATCTCAAAAGTGAGGAGTCTGGGCTCAACTCTAATGTGCTAAAAAACTAAGATCCCAAGAACACCTATTCACAACCCAACCATGCTTTGCTGACACGAAAAAGCCTTCTACGTTTTGCAGGAAGCTCTACAGACAGATATAAACTGAAATTGTATTGGAAAACAGCTCCCCATAAAAAGTTAACTTGGTGAAACCACATCCTTTATAAAGGTTGAGGGGTCGTGGTCTTTAACAAATAAGATGCTCTGAGTGAGGGGAGATAACTTCCTTATGTCACCCTCAATAATAATGCTAATGACTTGATGAAAACAGCAACCAGACAGTCTAAAATGGTTAGGTTCCTACAGCATCGCTGATCTGAAGCAGACAGCGAAATTAGATTTCTAAAATATGCCTATTAAATGAAAAGCATTTGGAAAACACACCCTAGAAGGGAAGTCGCTGTAAAAGGTAGCAAGGTCGCGATGAGAGTCAAACAAGAGGGGAAAAGAAGTCGTGTTTTGACAGTGGGTTTGAAAAGGTTTCATTCAAACATCACCATTAACCTTGTTTTCTAATTTCAGAATGTATTTCATTACCTCTCTATTTCAAACTTCACGTTGACTCACCACCACCACTGCTATTCCTTAACTGAAATACCTGACAAAGTGGAGTCATTTGAAGATTAAAAAAGAAAAAAAAAAAAAAGCTTCCCAAATTGCTCTGAGTTAGATGTACAATTTCACAGTCAAATATTACAGGATTTTGTTTTCAGAAAGTAAATCTAATTATCTTTCTTTTTTAGCAGTAAAAGTGTGGATTTTGAAAGTCATTAAACTCATATTTTCAGTAAGCCTCATATATACACCTCTGTTTAATCTTATGTGAACAAACTATAGTCCTGGCTTACACTGATTTAAAACATATATAACAGAATGTAGTAAGTACTTGCAAAATGACCTCCAATTCACTTCAGTTATACTCCCCTAAGCATTAATAGGATATATATACATATATGTGTAAAATTGTTATTTCATATTTCATAAATATAAAACTGTGATCAAGCTTATATTGGTGTATGACAACTTCAGAATATGAATTCTGTTTTTAATATCTGACTTCTAAGCTTTAGTAACATCTTATAATCTTGAATTATTTAAGAAGCTCTAAGTTTAATCTATATTTCTTCTTTTGCCTGCCTAAATTCTCAGTGTAAAAGAGAAAGAGAACATATTCTATTATGAAAAGTAGGTTCGGGGGCTTCCCTGGTGGCACAGTGGTTGAGAGTCCGCCTGCCGATGCAGGGGACACGGGTTCGTGCCCCGGTCCGGGAAGATACCACATGCCGCGGAGCGGCTGGGCCCGTGAGTCATGGCCGCTGAGCCTGCGCGTCCGGAACCTGTGCTCCGCAACAGAGAGGCCACAACAGTGAGAGGCCCGCGTACCGCAAAAAAAAAAAAAAAAAAAAAAAAAAAGTAGGTTCGAGCAATATCGAGAATTAATAAAACTCCTGTACATCCATAGAGGGGGAAGAACCCTTTTCTATTCAAAAATTAAATGTAAATACTCCAAAAGATTACTATAAAAATAGTGACTTAACACAGGATAGAGTGTGTTAAATCTTATAAAATCACATTTTTTATTTTTATTTTTTGGTAATCTGTTAATTCCTTTTGGCATAACCTCTCAGATGAACTAAATTTAGATGTTAAGAGAGAAACATTTTGTTTAAAACCAACGTAGAACTCACTGTATTTTCTAAAAATGTCCTCATTCCATCAAAAGTAAGAAAATGGGTTCAAGGGAAAAAATCAAGAGGGTTAAGTTCTCACTTGGTCCTTCAATAAAATTACTTGCCACTGCATTCAGCTGATAATCACCCAGAAGTGCCCCCTACATTAACAATGCAGAAAGATCCGACATTTTATTGATGGCAGTGGCCATCCTGCAGATTAAAGCACAATGTAGATTTAATCTGCCCAATGATTTGATAGCCCCAAATGAAGGATTCTCAAATTTCATGGTTCTGACCTATTCAGGGTGAATAAGCATACAATAAATTGCCTATCCCCTGACTCTGTAACAAGAAAAAGAGCAGAATTGGACTATTCCTGCATTAACTCCCATGTATTACTAAATTTACCAACATAATCTGCATGCTGCAGAGCAAAAGATCACCCTATTAAACAGATTTCAAGACATTAACTTGCACTGATATATGACCATGTTTGATGCCAATATGGTAAGGTGGTAGCAGCAGGTTACAGTGAAGCCAGATTTCAAGAGAGGCTCATTTGACTGGTAATTAAGGATAACTTCCAGTAAAAGTGATTTCTCATCAGGCAGGAAAGATACATTTGCTGCAAAAAGCAACAGTGCCCACTGGCCAGCTACAGAGTCAGTCACAGTCATACCAAATGTGCACGCCACAGTCACGCTGGAGAGTCTGGCTAAAGGGACAGTGACCCACCGATGTCTTAGGAAAGGACAAGAGTTAAGAAACAGAACAAAGCACAACTGTAAATGAAGAAGCAGGTGTACCTTGATGTTTTGCTCTGAGCATGACAAATCAAACATCTTTAGAAAGCTTTAAGTTATGTTGCTCTCCCTAACTCAGGCTGATTAAATTAGAATCTCCATTATCCAGCAGTAGTGCTGCCAATGCATAGGCACTTCACCAACGTGGAGCTTCCTGTCCTTGTCAACAGACCCAGAAATACCACAACAGCAGATTTTGTGCACATTAAAAATTAGCAATGAGGCTTCTGGCTTCAGAAGGCAAATGCTTGACCTCCACTCCTTGAGTACAAGAAAAGATTCTTGAACCAAGGTAATGAGTGGATCGTGATTTTAGGTGAGTCACTTAACTCAGAACCACAGAGATCTTAATCAGAAATATACAAATAATAATACATGCTTTGATTGAAAATAGCTTTTAAAATGATAAACATTACATAGGAGGTAATTCTTTACTTCTTGAATGCTTCTAAAATGTATTGCCCCTCACCTACCGCCACAGTCTTCCATCCATCCCTTCCACTGCTCTCAATTCCTTCAAACAGATTTCCATGGTAACCAAGAACAACTATAAAAATTCAGACTCCTGTGTGACATTCACAAAGAATATGCATGACTCCAGTAATTTTACTTTTGCTGCACCAACCTTAACCCATGTTTTCACATTCCTTTCAGCTTAACCCCCAAGGACCATCCTCAAGGGCTTTGTCTCTGGAACATTGTATTTTCCTTGAAGAAAGTGATAGAAAGAGCAAACTAAAGAATTTTAGAACTGAATAAGATATGCAAAAGCCTCACTTATTTAAATGAAGTCTGGGCCAGGGAGAATAAGTAACCACAAAAAGTTACACAGTTAGTGAGTATGAGAGCTAGTGAGTGGTAACCCAGTTCCCTTAATCCCCAAATCAATGCTCCGTATCTGGAGACATTTTTTTGTATCACAACCGCCAAGGGTGGGAGGGAGCAAACTGCTACTGACTCTAGCCAGTAGAAGCCAGGGACTCTGTTAAATGTCCCACAGCACAAAGCACAGCCCCTAAAGAAAGAATTATATAGTCCAGAATGTCAATAGTGCCAAGATAGAGAAACTTATCTAGACTATGAGGTGGGGAAATGGAAAAATTTTTAATAGAAGTTGTAATAAAGTTTAAATTATATCTTGAAATGTCAAAGCTAGTGTATTAATAATGGTTTTCCTTTCAAATTTCCACTCTCTGCCCAAATACACCATGAAACAAAATATGTTTCCAATTCTTCATAGAACTGGTATTTACTATCATCACATTTCATTTTACCTTGAAATGTTAATTACTGTACAGCAGGGCTCCATTGTTGATTTAAATTTACATTTGCTTTTAAATTTGATTAATCTAATCTCTTAGAAGCCCAGTCTTCCATAGCTACCCAGAAGAAAAATAGGCTTTTGAGTACACAATGGTTTTTAAAAAATCCTGGCTGATTTGGTAGTTACACTTTTACATTAAAGTCACTTTTAGCTTTAAGTAGAAGAAATAAGGGGTGCTAATAGAAGAATAAAATATATCCTCATTAACCCTGGATATCTGTCTTGAGTATCTTAGGCATATTGTGACACAGTGATAAATACAAGAGAGAATATAGCTTCAGCTTACTTCCCCTATTCAGAAAATATGCTACCTTTTATGAATATCCTAATGTATTTAATTAAAAATTAAATATAAATATATAAAAGTTGAATGAGTCCTCCTAGTAACCAGTATGGTGCCTTACATAGAACCACTTCCTCTATCTAGCTTTCTACTCACCTTCCCACTCTGCCTTCTGGGACTCTCTGACTGCTAAATCCACTGTAAGAAGGTTCTTGCTGGCTACACCTAGAAGAAGTGGTTAATGATAAATGGAAGATAAATAACATTGCTTAAATACTTAATTCTCACCAAGCACTCTCCTAGACATTTTATTTCAACCTAGAAATGTCAAGTATTGGCAAGCATCCTCTCCATCACACTCCAAGGCAAGCCTCTCTAATCAATCATGTCACTTTCCCAATAACTAGGATTTATCATAAAGTCCTTCTCTATGGGGCACGCCAGCAAGCCATTACCAATTAATCTTTATGAAGCAACAGGTTGAATGAAACCCATTTGCCATCCCTGATAAACATTAAGAACATAAATAAGAAACACTTTGCTGTTCAGTGAGGCTGGTCAACATTGTTGAACAGAAATTTTTCCCTTGAGATTGGTGGACCTGAGTTTAAATTCTGATTCTGAAAGTTCCACATCAATTTCTATGATCTTCTCCACCTTATCCCCCACCCCAGGCCAGAGCACCTGAAATTCTGGGATGAAGGTATTGAAATTTGGAGGGCACGATATTATGAAATGTTTCATGTGCAAAGTTTTAAAGTCCTTCCTCCTTCAAGGATTTTTCAGAAAGACTGTTATGATTCAATAAAGAACATCAAGTAGTGCTATTTGATTTGATCACTAAGAGGTTTTCTACTCTACCACCGTTTTGGTTAACATATTAATAATTTGAGAGTACTTCAAGGAGTCTCAAGAGACAGTTTAGGAACCTGGCTGATTAGATGAAGTAGTATTGCTGAAGGACAGATTCTCCTCTGATATATCTGAAGCCCTCAGTAGCTTGGGCTACTGCCTAGATCTGGAATAATTATTTCCCCTACTCTCTATTCCCCTACACCCCTGTAGCCATGCCTTTTACTTCCCTGACTTTGATGCAATTGCTAAATTGTATACTTTTATTCATGTATAATTGTATTCATGTATACATGAATCTCTCTCTCTCTCTCTATATATATATATATGTATATATACATATATATATATACATATATATATATATATATATATACACATGTAAACAAATGGCCTTTATTGAATCTGATGTGACTCTGTAACTTGGTAACCCGTGCCTTAGCACAGTATTAAATATTTTGACATAGGCTCTTAAATATAAAACGTTAAAGTGGCACAAAGAGACTCAATTCCCTAGCCAGAAATAGAAATGTTTACATCACAACCTTTTTTAGATAGGAAAACAGTACTCTTAGATGCTTTGTTGAACTAAACACCATAAAATAGCAGAGTATTAAATGACAATTTCTGCATATTTTACCTATTACTTCCCTTCAACAAATATCTTTTCCTAGGTTATAATTTTGGTTTTCTTTGAGGGAAAAACACTGAGCTTCATTACTTCCATGTAGCCATAATATATAAGCTGATTTTCTTATGTATGTCTTAGTTTTCAGGAGTAAATTATTATAAATTACCATTCCTATTTATCTCATTAGTGATGTATTTGAAATCAATGGCTATCAAATTCATCATCTCAACAATATACTCGGAAGTCAAATTAATGATAATCTGCTATGGCCTGAATGTTTGTGTCCCTGCCCCAAAATTCACGTGTTGGAATCCTAACACTCAAGGTGATGGTATTAGGAGATGGGGCCTTCGGAAAGTGATTAGGTCATGGGGATGGCACCTTCATGAATGGGATTAGTGCTCTTATAAAAGAGACCCCGTAGAGCTTCCTTGCCCCTTGTGACATGTGAGGATATAGTGAGAAATCTGAGAACCAGAAGCGGGCCCTCATCGAACAGTGCTAGCACCATGATCTCAGACTTCCAGCCTCCAGAACTGTAATAAATAAATTTCTGCTGTATATAAGCTACCCAGTCTGTGGTATTTTGTTATAGCAGCCCAAAGAGACTAAGTCATAATTATTACTTAAAAAAAACAACTGTACCCTTCTCAGTTTCTTAGGATGAAGAGAGCGTAGAATGATAGTTCTATTAGTGCTATATCTAAAAGACATCTTTCACATACATGATCTTATTTTAACCTGACAAATATCTTTTTTTTAATTTTTACAAAAATTTGTTTTATTTATTTAATTTCGGCTGTGTTGGATCTTCGTTGCGGTATGTGAGCTTCTCATTGCAGTGGTTTCTCTTGTTGCAGAGCACAGGCTGTAGGCACACGGGTTTCAGTAGTTGTGGCTCGCAGGCTCAGTAGTTGTGGTGCACACGCTTAGTTGCTCCGTGGCATGTTGGATCCTCCCGGACCAGGGGTCGAACCTATGTCTCCTGCACTGGCAGGCGGATTCTTAACCACTGCACCACCAGGGAAGCCCAGCCTTACAAATATCTTTATCTCAATGTTACAACTGAAGCAACTGAAGCTCAGAGATGTTCAATAATTTGACCAATCATTCAGTTTTCAATCATTTACCTTCAGGTAAGTTGAAGTCCATTTGCCCTTCATGCTAAAGGCAAAAAACCACGAACAGTCTTCTCTTCAGTTACAATAAATGAATCTTCCCAAGCAGAGTTTGTCTTAGGCCATGGTGTGAAAAAAACATAGGTTTTTAGAACTTGGTAAATTTGTGTTTGAATTCTGACTCTGGCACTTAACATATAATTTTTCCAAGTAATTAGAGGAATTGGGTTCCAAAAGAGGTGAATCTGATTCCCAGAACCAAACTTAACCCATTATAACAATGCCCTCAAAGGAATCCCTCCAATAATATCATGTTTTTTTATCACTTGTGTCGTACTTCAACATAAACACACACACACACACACACATTTACTTTTACTTTCTCGATCTCATAAGAACTGAAGGAAAGTTGCAAAGTCATGAAGAACATGTTCCTCACCCTAAACAAGATTTCACATTTCCAAAAGCAATCCTTGGGTCACTTTATAAAAATTTCCAGAGAAATTGGCCACCTTCAGTATCTCCATCAGTCAGAACAAATGATAAATCAAAAATAGAAACCAAACAAAGTTTCTCTTATGCAGACAACTGAAGAAAATGCAGGAAGTCAAGGAAAAGAAGCATGGTAACTGAAGCACAGTGGTAGGTGATATTGCAAGAAAACCAAGAAGGCCTCACAGAGCCCACATAGAATTACCAGGTGGAGAGTCAATTGGGGAGGCAAAGTCTGGGTACTAGGAGTAAGCAGGCAGCGGGCATGACGCTAGTCTGGGGTCTGGTGGTGAGTACCCAACTGTGGGATGGGGCCATGACATAGGCTCCCAGTCCCTTGGGAGCTTAGAAAAAGAAAAGTCATGCCTAAAACATAGATGCCAAAGGTAGCAACCTAGTTAAACAACTAGATACAAAGCAAGGATGCAGAGTTAGAAATTCTAGCAACAAGACAAAACCACAAAAACCTGATTTCTAGACCTGACTCTGAATGGATTTGGCACAAATGACTTAGGCTCTCTGAATCTCAGTTTTCTCACATATAATGTGGGATGAGACTAAATTATCCCAAAAGCTATTTCTAACACAAATAGTCTATGGCTTGGTCAGAGGAATGAGGAGAAGAGCAGTTCTTTTTTTTTTTTTTTAAAATCTTTATTGGAGTATAATTGCTTTGCCATGTTGTGTTAGTTTCTGCTGTATAACAAAGTGAATCAGCTATATGTATACATATATCCCCATATCTCCTCCCTCTTGGGTCTCCCTCCCATTCTCCCTATCCCATCCCTCTAGGTGGTCACAAAGCACAGAGCTGATCTCCCCATACGATGCAGCTGCTTCCCACTAGCTATCTATTTTACATTTGGTAGTATATATATGTCAATGCCACACTCTCACTTCATCCCAGCTTGCCCTTCCCCCTCCCCATGTCCTCAAGTCCATTCTCTACATCTGCGTCTTTATTCCTGTCCTGCTGCTAGGTTCATCAGAACCCTTTTTTTTTTTTTTTTTTTTTAGATTCCTTATATATGTGTTAGCATACAGTATTTGTTTTTTTCTTTCTGACTTACTTCACTCTGTATGACAGACTCTAGGTCCATCCACCTCACTACAAATAACTCAGTTTCACTCCTTTTTATGGCTAATATTCCATTGTATATATGTGCCACATCTTCTTTATCCATTCATCCGTTGATGGACACTTACATTGCTTCCATGTGCTGGCTACTGTAAATAGAGCTGCAATGAACATTATGGTACATGACTCTGTTTGAATTATGGTTTTCTCAGGGTATATGCCCAGTAGTGCGATTGCTGGGTCATATGGTAGTTCTATTTTTAGTTTTTTTAAGGAACCTCCATATTGTTCTTCACAATGGCTGTATCAATTTACATTCCCACCAAGAGTGCAAGAGGGTTCCCTTTTCTCCACACCCTCTCCAGCATTTATTGTTTGTAGATTTTTTGATGATGGCCATTCTGACCGGTGTGAGATGATATCTCATTGTAGTTTTGATTTGCATTTCTCTAATGATTAGTGATGTTGAGCATCCTTTCACGTGTTTGTTGGCAATCTGTATATCTTCTTTGCAGAACTGAGAAGAGCAGTTCTTAAAATTGAAGGTAGAGTGAAGGGAAAATCAATTATCAAAGCAGTCTCAATGCTTAGCCATCAAATTGTAGTTTAAAAGCCCTTTCCATTTCTTCCATGAAGACTGAGCACAGACGTGGAGAACCGGTTAAAACATGCCCTCCAACCACAGATTATATGTATATGCATACAGAATACCTTTTCAGTTGAAGTCTTCACAAAAAAAGCGTAATTTAATTGTATTTGCAAAAACACAGGATTATATCAGAAGAGATAATAGCTGGTGTCTGTGGAGAAAGACACTTCGAAACTGTATGAAGACACAGGTAAGAAAATTATAAAGGATCGAGGAAAGAAGGGGCAGACAAAGGAAGCAGAGACTGTTTCTTTTGCAGAATAAAGGAGATTACGCTACAGGCAGAATAATCTTATAGACGAAGACTAGAGACCTCACAGAATTTTAACTTTCAAGAGAACAATTTTAACCTGAAGCCACAAAGTATAAACCTAGGTTTCAGACTAACACAGATGCATCTGTGTTCACAGAAGATGGGGAACCTATTCTGCCTTGGATTCAGGGAATAGAAGTTAAAGAAGAAACAGCAAGGAAGAAAAGGGACTTCAAGAGTGTGGGGCTTGAAGAGGAAGAGGCCAGTGTGGAGCTGGGTGGTGAGTGGAAGAAAACAATTAATGCTTTGAATTTAGTGAATTAGCAGTCAGAACAATCAGCAGGGTTCTATTTTACAGACAAAGAAAATGAAACCCCAAAAGGCAAAGTAAGTTAAGAAAATGATGTAGCTAGTTAACTTGAATAAGCAGAAGTTATATATCTGTAACTAACTTAATCCGCATACACACATGCACACACACATATATAATATAATACAGTATAAGAGTGTCATTACCATTAGTAAAACAGAGCCCTCTAAATTGCTAAAAATCTGGCCTATTATACCTTGGGCAGTCAGAGGAAAGAAGGCTGAAAGTAATGTGAAATGGACAAAAGCCCTAAATTATCAGAGACTACCTATACTGAGAGTCAGGAAACCCATGTTGTGATCTGACAGCTAGTATGCCATTATTCATGTGACCTGGAGGAAATTGCCTCATCTTTTTTTTTTTTTTTTTCTATACACGGGCCCCTCACTGTTGTGGCCTCTCCTGTTGCGGACCACAGGCTCCGGACGCGCAGGCTCAGCGGCCATGGCTCACGGGCCCAGCCGCTCCGCAGCATGTGGGATCTTCCCGGACCGGGGCACGAACCCACGTCCCCTGCATCGGCAGGCGGACTGTCAACCGCTGCGCCACCGGGGAAGCCCTGCCTCATCTTTAAAATAAGGAAGTTGAACTACCATGATTTTTCATTACACCAGCCTATGATTTTTCCAAGCATGGTCTTTGGTGGTGGGGAGAGGGGAAAGAGTTAGTCCTCTTCTGTACACATACACACAACTGCCAAAAGGCCAGGTTTCATCTAATGGTATCTCTTGGATGGTGGTTTTCCACATGGCCATTTAAATTATAAAAATATAGATATCCCCATGCTATTTTTCCGTACCCACAAACTACAAATAAATGAATGGTTTTAGTTGGAATGGAATGTTAAAGGTCAATTACTGACAAGACAAAATAATGTTGAAACAGCTTCATTTTTGAATCTATAAAGAACCTAACATGATTTCTCCAAAGGGTTTAACTTCAGTAGTGTGCTTTTCCATTCTATAATTAGTAATGAGAAGAGGTCTTGAGGAAAGAAAATAGTATTTCCAAAGCAACATAGTGAGGGACAGTTTATCACCTAACTAAAATAGGACAATTTTAATCACATGTTTAGGTCATTGACTGTAACCGTGGTAAGCTGTTACCATGAAACATCCTAAAATCAATAAAGAAAATGTTAGAACGAGAAAGAAGTTGTAAATGGAAATGTTAAGAGATTCTTAACTACATTGTCTTAAATTCTAGTGTTGGAATACAAACTGAACTTTAAGCATGATTTAGCAGAACTCTGAAAAGAAAGACCTCTGAACCACAGCTCTTGTTTTTGATTGTACTGAAAGCTAGCAGTGCTGTGTTTATGCCAGAACAATTTAGTCAAGAGTAAAAGTATTCATTTAGGCACACAGCTCTCATTGCATCTGTCCTCATCTGAAAAGAAGAAAACCTAAATGATAAAGGAAGGAATGTACTTTGCTACAGAAATCTTTCAAAATGCCTAAAAATCACCATTTAGTATGCGAGGACTGTGATAAATACACATTAAAAACATAATTATGCAGAGAATTACTGATGATATATTATCTGTACTGTATTTTTTTCCGATTGGATCACATAGCTGTTTATACAGAACACTTCAAATTTTAAAATATATTTAGAGTTGCTACCTGCAAAGTTTTATGTTAATTTTTTTTTCAGATCGCCACTGCTACACTCACTCAAACTATTATTTATTTATTTATTTATTTATTTTTTGCGGTACGTGGGCCTCTCATTTACCTTACAAACAATAGTTCTCAACAGAAGGTAATTTCCCATCAGGTGACATTTGGCAAAGTCTGGAGGTATTTTTGATTTTCACAACTTGAGTGGCACTATTGGCAGCTGATGGATGGTTACCAAGGATGTTACTAAACATTCTACAATGCACAGGACAGTCACCTGCAAACAAAAGAATTATCTGGTCCAAGATGTCAGTAGGGCCGAGGGTGAGAAGCCCTGTTATAAACAGAGTCAGACATGCAGCTGTCACTATTTAAGTCAAAATTTAGTGTGTTGATATAAAATATATATTTTAGTTTTTAGAACAGTATTGGGTTCACTGAAAAATTAAGCAGAAATCACAGAAATTTCCCATATACATCCTGCTATCTGCATACACACACACACACACACACACACACACACACACACAAGTACACAAAACGCCCCCACTATCAACATCCCCCACCAGAGTGGTACTTTTGTTACAATCAATGACCCTACATTAACACATCATCATTACCTAGAGTCTGTAGTTTACCTTAGTGTTCACTATTGGTGTTATATATTCCATGGGTTTGAACAAACTTATAATAGCGTGTATCCACCATTAAAGCATCACACAGACTGGTTTTATTGTCCTAAAAATCCTCTCTGCTCTGCCTATTTGAAATTATTTCCTGTGTTTTTAACTTTTATGCACATCACAAAGTAACTGGTATCGTTTCATAATGAATTCATATATTGATTAGATGCATCATGAGGTTGGAATAGGTTTTATTAAAAGAACTGTAACTTCAACTCCACAAATAATAACAAATTAATAAACATTAAACAAGTATTCTACAAATTTTTGAAGTTACATTTCAGTGTCAAAATAAAATCTCACACTAACATTCAAAGTAAACATGAAAGACAATATTTCCATCCATCTGAAAAGGCTTAACCTCCTGTTAAAAGAACCAATGTGCTTTTAATGTGTTTCACCTTTTGAGACCAATGTGTAATAAAAGCCTCAAATTAAGTAGATTGCATTTTAGCTTAGATAATCTAATAGCACAATTAGAGCATCACATAATTCACCATTACTTCTCCAAGGGAAATCACTTAGGTATTTAAGCTCTTTATAAGAACTTCACTGATAAAGTAATGACTATCTACAAAACCCCCCTGAAGATTAGTGGTATTGGTACCCATCATAGGTGAAAAGAAGGTGGGTTGGGGTGGGGGGGAACAGATACTATACATTCTAAGATGCACTTTTTTTTTTTTTTTTTGCGATACGCGGGCCTCTCACCGTTGTGGCCTCTCCCGTTGTGGAGCACAGGCTCCGGACGCGCAGGCTCAGCGGCCATGGCTCACGGGCCCAGCCGCTCCACGGCATGTGGGATCCTCCCAGACTGGGGCACGAACCCGTGTTTCCTGCATCGGTAGGCGGACTCTCAACCACTGCGCCACCAGGGAAGCCCTAAGATGCACTTTAAAAATCACATAGGACGTTTTTAAGGACATTGCTGTGTTTCTCCCCTCCATCCCCCTCAAAGTGTAGAAGAAAGGTGGCTTGTCTAGTCCCACCTGACTTTTATCATATGGAACAAAATAAGAAAAACTGGATCTTAGTTATTAGATATATTAATTTGCACTTTTTTCAATATTCCTCATCACCATACCAGAACTAGTTTGCTTATGTTGTTAATATGCAAATTGACATGTGCTCAAATTCTTTTTGAAACAAAGGATATATGTATATATCCTTCCTTGTTTCAAACAGAATATACATTTTATATATATATACACACACATATTGTAGATTATATGATTTCTGTGAGTACATGATTTGGGGAAGGAAACTTACATCTATAAGTTTCTACAGAAGTTTTGGAACTTCTTTCCAAATACCTTAATTCTAAACCTGCCTTAGAAACAACTATAAAAAGGCTCTTAAAAAGTTAGGAAAGGGGTCTTCCCTGGTGGCGCAGTGGTTGGGGGTCCGCCTGCCAATGCAGGGGACGCGGGTTCGTGCCCCGGTCCGGGAGGCTCCCGCATGTCGCGGAGCGGCTGGGCCCGTGAGCCATGGCCGCTGGGCCTGCGCGTCTGGGGCCTGTGCTCCACAACAGGAGAGGCCACAGCAGTGAGAGGCCCGCGTACCGCAAAAAAAAAAAAAAAAAAAAAAAAAGGAAAGGCCAAGTATGAAATAGAAATTAGGCAGTGAAAGTCTATGAAAGTCAACACTTACATATCTGGAATCCACAGAGTTCACAGATGATTGATTAGAATGTAACTATTTGAAAAGCTTATTTTTCTGATAATTATAGCTAAGTATATAAGAAAAAAATAAATTGATGATCACATTTTTTGTTTACTCCCATAGCAGCAATTTAGCAATAATAAACTGAGTTTTTCATTTCTTGGTAACACTATAAGACTTAGGAAAACTCTACACAAATTGTTAATTTTTCAGATCATACTGTTCATGCCTAATTGATATACATTTACTTAGTAAGAGAAAATAAACATGTCCATGTGTTACAAAGAAGAATCCAGTGTTTGGGAACCATCTACAGTGCAGACTCAAAATGAGCCACATATGTAAATAAACTGATTTTCCCAACTTTCCAGTTGAGAAAATTCCTGGACATTGAAGACAAGAGAACCATATTTTAATAGAAAATAGAATTTCGTTGTCAAGGTTATTTATTTGCTTCTGGGTACTGTGATTTCTTTCATAACAGAGACCTGCAAGAAAATCATCACTGTGAATTTCTGCCTGAGGTTTTGAAAGAATTTTAAATGCTTAGGCACAGAGAAGTATTTTTTTGCCACTGGGAGAAAGTGCAGTCGTAAACTTATTTAAATAGATTCTTGTGCTGATAAGAAGAAGCTATTCTAATCTTGATGAAAAGGTAAATTGCAATCTCAGCCCAAATATACCACCAATCTCTAAAGAACAAAATCTAAGGGGCTGCAGAAGCAAGATTGTTCTTTAGATTATGTGTTAAAATTAGCTTGAGTAGGTTTTTTGTTTGTTTATTTATTTGTTTGCCTCATGTCTAACAGAACACAAGCTGAAAAATGTGAAGACAGAAGTCAGAAAGTGTGACAGTCTTTGAAAATAATTGCTATATCCTCAACTGGAAGAATTACGTCTATTATACTTAAAGTCTCCAATCCACCCATAATGCAAGGTAGGTTAAAAAGGATAGGTAGAAATAAGATATACTATATAGCTCAGCAGGCATTTGTAAACTTCTCCCTAACAATGTTCAAGTTCTCAAAAATACTATTCACTTATTTATTCAATAAATATTCACTGGGGCCCTAACTTATGTCAGTATTTATAATTTCTGGGACTACAGCATTGAGTGAGACAGGCACTATCTCTTCTCTCATGGAAGGATAACAGGGTTTGATAGACAATAAATGTATAAATAAGCAAATATCAGGGAGAAGTGAGTATATGAAAAAATAAAACAAAGTACTATGGTAATTACTACAAGTACACGTCCAGTGTCTCCATGCTGCCCTCTCTCTCCTGATTCTTCCTCCATATAACCTTCACAGTTGTCTGCTAAATCACCAGTCTTACTGTGTCACATACCTGCTAAAGTTCTTTCATTAACTCCTACAGAACATAATCTAATATCTGTGGTACTCCAGATCCTTGAAACCTCCCTTCCCTACCTGTTCTCCTTCCAACTTCACATTCCATACAAAGTGTGCCATGTCACATTGAATATAACTTTCATTTATCCATTCATATATCTACCCATTCAAGAAGGTATTTATCAGGATGCCTATGTGTGCTGCTGACACAATGTTGAATATAAATATTCATGGTCCCTTCCATTATAAGACCTAAACTCTGGTATAGAAAACAGATCCAACAAAGAAACTACCAATTGCAAATGTGAAAAGTGTTTCAAAAGAGGAACATGATACCATCAGAATTAATAAAATGGGATGCAATCCTCAGATGAAATGACAATTGGGCATCTATTGGCATGTATCTTTAGATGTTTTAATTAAGTGTTTTTATGTGTTCAATAAATTTCTGCACTCCTCAAGGGCAGGTTATTTCTGGGTTCCCAGCCTAGTATATAAAGCATTATATACAACAAATGATAAAGGAATTATTTCCAATGGGTTTATATCTCTTCCGAACATTTTATAGATAGCTGAGATTACTGTTAAAAGCAGAGGTGAAAAAAAACAAAAGCTCAGTTTTTATTGTTGTCAAGTTTGTTTTCCACATCAAGCTCTTCCCTCTTCCTCACAGCCAACTCATGTAACCAATGGCCTTTGTCTTGAAAGCTTATGAAACTCTGTTGCCAGACTCTGCATTCTTAAAGAAAATATATTTACCTGCTGACAACTTCCCTAGGGGTAAAGGTCTTAAATGTACAGATAGGAAGATTTTATGTCTGGTAATAGAACACTCTAGAGAATATTAAACTTGCTCCATCCTTTTTTGTGGGTAGTAACATCTTCTTTATATGTACACTATTCATCCCCAGACGGTAGCCAAGATCCACTGGAAATTATAAGGAGATGAAGAGAATTCAGAGTTAGATAACTCTGACCTGGCCTAGTGTGGCTTTTATTTATATTTTTATATTTCTGGGTATATGTATCATTTTACATTTTCACATATTTAGGGGGTAACTCCAAACCCACATTTAGAGGTCAAGCACTCAAGCTCTCACCTACTTCCATCTATTTGTGTTAAATGCTTAAGGCTGAAAATGTTTCAACAAGATCATAAAATCACTTCATGTCAAAAAAGCAACTTTCTTAGAATGTCTGGAGGGTAATGTTTTGGATAGATTAAACTAAAACATCATATCAAGGAAGTTGCTGTCCTGAAAAACATAATGTTCTTTTTAACTATAAAGATAGAGCCCAGAGCTGCAGAACAAGAATGGCAAAGACATTTAATTTTTTTCAACATATAAAAGATTTACCTCCTTGAACTCATTATATCATGATGAAACTTGAGAAATCATTTTTTCCCTATAAAAACCTCTGGAAAAATCTTACTATGAAGAAAATTGTGAAGTCTTAAGGTAAAATATGTGGCTTCTTTCATAGTCTCCTTTTGCTCCTGTCTTAATCGAAGATTATTATCTTGAAAAGAACCAAGTAATACCAGAAAATTAATGTTTCTCTCTTCAATTTAATTGTTTCTTTTTTGGAGTACATTAGAGCTATTCTAAAGTATTCTTGGCAGGTACAGTACTTCAAGGTATGCATACCAAGATCAGTTGCATTTATTTAAATCCTAGTATATTTTTTAGCTGTTATTTTAAATGCTTTAGCAAAGGAATTTGAATTCCCAAAACTGGGTCCTTATGCATGGCAGTGTTTCCCTTTATATGAGAAAGCAAACTCTTGATTTTGCAGAAAAAAAGGGCCAAAGAAATTATATGAGAGCAACTGTATGTCCTTTTACAGCTAGAAGTTGGCTTTACACATTCCACGACTCATAAATAAACAGAAGAGTTCTGTGAACTATATGCAGATGGCTGGGTCTACACTGGGAGCCTTTTGTGATGACTTTGGTTTGATTCCCTGTTTTGCCATCTCTTAAAATATCTGCAAAAAAATTTTTTTGCTCTGCTCCTCAGAAATAGGACAAATAGAATTCTGTAACTTGAGAATGTGCCCTCTGCTTCCTTGAGGCTTTATAAAGCTTGAAGAAATCCATTTTTCCTCCTCATTTTGTTCACATAAAGCTATCTGGCCCCACGATTGGCATTAAAAAGGCTTTATGTTTTAAATATTTATTGTTCTATTTGTAAAAGATCACACAATAACAGAAGTACAATGAGAGAGGTGAACCTACAAGGTGGTAGAAGGAAGTAATAAGCCAGAGAGGGGGAAAAATCCTACAAACCACATAAAGGAAGAGATGAGATCAGCCACCTTAAGTAAGCGAGTTTAAGGTTACCGCACTGGCACTGAGCAAAAGTGTGCCTGCCAAGCCCCAGTGAGAAAAGGAGTGGGAAGAATAAGGGCATTTGACGGAGCAAGGCAGGGAGACAAGGTACCAAAGTCAAGTGGAAATGCTAAAACAGCAGTTACCTGTCTTTTTTTTCTTTTGCTTTCACCTGATTATGGCACAGATTCTAGCAGGCTGGTAAGAACATTGGATTAAAAATAAAAGAAGAAATGAAATAATATGCATACCAGTATTTATCATTTAACTGTTGCAAACACTTTTGTTCAACTATCTCCACTCCTCCAAACACACTTATCTATACAAACACACACACACACACACACACACACACACACACACACACCCCAACTCTTCTCACCATTCCTGCTATAGCAACAATCATTTGCTTAGCTAATCATAAAGCTTCTCTTCAACAGCAGAAGCCTAAGGGCTTTGGCAATGTAAAAAGTATTGGCGTTTCTCTGATGTATATTCAAAAATCTATATTACAATTCTTAGTTCAGCATGCATGAGTCAGCAATAGATATACTGTATCTTTAAAAAGACATGAAGGTTTCCAGTCAAGCCTTTTAAAGCTTTACAAATAACATTTCAAGAGGGGTGAGAATGTGGGCTAAGATAGCAGATGGCTTTTAGTACAATACTGCTCCAGGATCCTTTGATTTTATTTCTTTTGCTTTTTGATGGTGCTCTCTTCTGGTTTGTTTTGATGACTTTGTGGCCTAATGGATTGAAATCAGACAGCGAAGCTGAAAACCCGTAAGTCTTAACGACAGAGAGCAACTTATTGGGTGACCTTGAGTAAGTGTTATGTTTCCCTTATTGCAGTTTCTATGGCAGAAAATAAAAATTACCCTGACCACTTTCCCCCCAAGGATGGTCCAAGGAGACTAGTAGTTATTACTCAACTTGCATAATATGAAATAATAATATTAGCTACCATTTATTAAGCAATTCCATGAGCCAGACACTATTTTAGGTACCTAGCATATTTTGTGACTTTTAATCCACACAATAGCCATTTAAACTATGAATAGTTAACCTCATTTTACAGAAGAAATGAGGCCCAAGAAGTGTGAGGACTTGAACTTAAGTCAACTTGACGAAAAGTTCCCTTTTCTTTCCTTTACATGACCTGACCTCTGCTAATGAATAATAATAATTAAGATTAAAATATTTAGTAATTAACTGGTTATATTATATATAGCAATTATATATACTGTGTAATACACAGCAATTACTACACTTATACATAGTATGTATATAAAAGTTATTAATTGGTAATACATTATTGTGAATTCAGGGTGGCCTTTTAGCACTAGCGTTCTATTGTTACTTGAAAATAAATACTCAAAGAAATGAAGGATGGAAAAATGGAATGAGGGAAGGAAGGACAGAAGGCAGCTATGCTTTGTTCACAGTCCATAAATTACTATTAGATTTCTGAATGTGTGAATGATGAACTGACTTGCAAGAATGGTTGGTCCCTGGTTTGAGAGTGAAATCCTGGACCCCAGACTTTGTTTAATTAGTGATCCTTGGTGGAATTATTTTTCCTGTAAATCACTGTTCTGCAACAGAAAATAAGATCCACAGTGCTTTACAGTTCCAGGGAGCATATGGAGAGAAGGAATCTGAATTTTCAATAAAAGACAAGAAGAAGGAAGGCAGGGAGTTGGGAAGGAAGGAAGGAAGGAAAGAGAGAGAAAAGAGAAGATTCTTAGGCTGCTCTACCAAAGCCAGGGACTCACTTGTTAAATGAGGGTTTTTCTTTCCAAATGAGCCTTCTGATAGATCACTTCCATGTGGCTAAATGTATTTTCTGTTTTTATTTAAAATTGCAAAGAAAAAAAAACTTTAAAATATGTTTAAAAAGTGGTGATAAGTTAAGATGATGTAAGGAGTTTAACTGGAATGATTACAGCCACTTCTGAAAACTGAGGTATCTAAAAACTGCCTAGGGCTTCCCTAGTGGCGCAGTGGTTAAGAATCTGCCTGCCAATGCAGGGGACACGAGTCCAAGCCCTGGTCCAGGAAGATCCCACATGCTGCAGAGCAACTAAGCCCATGCTCCACTACTACTGAGCCTGCACTGTAGACACCGCAAGCCTCAACTACTGAAGCCCGAGTGCCGCAACTACTGAAGCTTGTGTGCCTAGAGCCCGGGCTCCGCAACAAGAGAAGCCACCGCAATGAGAAGCCCGCGTACCACGACAAAGAGTAGCCCTCACTCACCACAATTAGAGAAAGCCCGTGCGCAGCAATGAAGACCCAACACAGCCAAAAATAAATAAGTAAATAAATTACAAAAAAAAACCTCCCTAATTTCCATATATCTCCCAAGAATTGATTCCAGAAAAGGAAGTATCGAGTCCTTGAGTCTCTTCAAACTCCTAATTCCAGTGCCTGGGGAGAACCACATGCCTATGGTTTTCCAAAAAGTATCTTTTTCTTTTTCTTTCATTCTGCCTGTCATTCATTCAGCAAGGACCTCAAAGCATATTAGAACATTAATTTATAATACTTATGCATATGTAGCGGAATCCCCTAAGATTTTAAGGACTAACTTGCCAATGGAAAACAGGCCATATGGAGCGCCCAGGCATTCTGAACACAACTGAAGTCGATTATCTCCCCTAGCCTCCAGCCCCAGCATGATGAAGAGGATATTTGGCTACAATATTTTGGAACCTAAGATGCTCTTGTGGATTGTGGATGCCAAATTGGAATGGAATTGATAAGACAGTAATGGATTCAAACACAATAATGTTATACATATTTCTGATCAATTATTTTTAAAATATGCACTTTGTTTAGTTTCATTTACACAGACATTAACAATAGAGTGAGAATAAATTTCTAGAAATTGGAGAAAATAAGTTTTCAATTGGCATGTATATTAGATTCAACTTATAAAATAGCACCTTTTCAGGGAAGTCATTCAAGTTTGTCAGACTGTAAAGGAGAAATTGTGTAATACCTCTGAGTTTATCAATGTGAAAAACTGATGGACATTGTTAAAATGAACCCCACCCTCTCTTAAAGACTCTACAGACTCACATTTTTCTTTTTTAGCCTCCATTTTCCATTTTGTTGTTCATTTCCTTCCTTGTGTAACACCACCATCTTGCATGTCACGGTTTGCCCTATTTTTTTAATGACTTAACACTTTCCTAGATAAAATGGTGGGCAATTATCTCTGGAATGCTGCTGAAAAGAATTCCTTAAGCCTCTGGCTAGTTGCAGAAGGGCTTACATTAATCACTCTCTCTCTGCATGCTTGTCTCCTCTTAGGAGTATCCAACGTCAAGTCAGACAGTCCAAGCAGGGCCATCGATAGAACGTTAAAAGGGCATTACTACACACTGCAGGTGACCAGCAGGAACAAAGCTTTGGCCCCGAGTAATTTAAATAATTTCTGCCCAGGTCTAATCCTGTGCTTTGGGGCATGTTTGTTGCTGAAATCCTTGTTAGACTACTTACCATACAATTGCTGATCCAACATAAAAAAAAAAAAATGTGGTTCTTGTATTCCAAACCACTCTTGGTTTAGACTTGGTGTGTCTGTCACTTGCTTTTTATTTTTGAAAATACTGACAGCCAAAAGCTAGCTTCTCATTGTAACATGTTTTATTTGTGTCTCAAGGAGGGACCCAGAATGCCCTACTGTGCTAGACTGTGTGGCTTAAAGTGAGTCAGCTGCAATGAACTCTTCACTAGCTCAGTTAGTGAAGTTCAATAGTGATTGAACAATGATTTTGACAATGATTCAAGGTCACGATAATGTAAATGGGTGTATTCTTCAGGAGGTTTTTCCTCTAGTGTTTGAAACCTGCAGATATTGTAATACCGTCTTGAAATGATCTGAACCAGCTAGAGCCAGATATTTTTTTCCCATTATAATAACCTCCAGGCTACAGGTTTTATCATAATACTATTTTATTCCCAGATCTACTGATCATGTTTTCAAAACTATTACTCCTCACAATAAAACTTTCAGGAGAGAAATTTAAATTTTCATAAACCACAGTAAATGTTGCTATGAAAAAATTCACCAACATGTACAACCTCCTGGGCAGCTTTGGTTAGCCCTTATAAGATAACAGGTGTTTTCAATCAAATGATAATACCTTTCCCTACACTGCTCATTTCTTCCACATTGCTTTATTTTAAGCTGTTTTTTCTTATACAAATCTATGTATATATATGTATAAATCCAGATTGTTAGTTATATAGTTTTCTATTTCATATGCTCATTTCCTCCTGTGAATCTTCACAGCCATTCTATAGCACTCATACATCTGGCCCTGGATGCATGCATTTTATCCCTGTTATCACTAGTAAACCATACTCTCCATATAAGATGTACATAGACTACATCTTATTTTTCTTATTCATCTCTACATTATTTCTAACATCTTATAAATAATAAAAGCCCAATAAAGTGATTAAAGGACTCAAACAAGTTAGCTTCATGCTTTGCCTTCTCTACTAACTGAGTCAACCAAATACAAATTATAAATATAAGACTGTGAATTAGAATAGAGTAAATTAGCACTGCTCACATCTTCAATCTTTTAATTTTGATCCAATAGCAATCTGAGTCAACTGAATATGGATTACATAAGGTAGTAAAATAGAGGTGAAAGTAATGTAGCTGTACTTAATATGAAATAGGCTTCTTTTTTTATGCTTTGTGATTTACAGCCTATGTCTTATTTGGAGCTCTACTTAGTGCAAGAAAAACACCTTAGTTTAATACCTCCCTCCTCCTCCCTTTTAAAAAAAAATTCAAGATGCATTCACATTCATGGATCCATTTAGTATTTACATCACCTTGTGAAGTAGGTAGAAAAGATATTATTACCACCACTCTATGGAAGGTGAAATGCAGTTACTGAATGTATTTGGGCTGTGAGCTGCCCAAAGTTATACATGTTATCAGTTGATAGAATAAACATTATAATGTCCAAGTGCTGGGCTCAGGGTCTTACTATGCTAGCTCTTCCAGCCCTTGCTATAGAATCTTTCTGATGCAACCTCCATATGATTGGATCTCTCAGCCTGTAGGACTCTGGGCTCCCTGAGGATGACTTTTTATTATTATTACTAATATAATTATGACTAAAGTTTCCCAGATGCAGCCTAGCATTAGCACATAGCAAACCCTGGAAAATGCATATTAAATTGATTTGAAGTCTAACAACCAACAAACCCTCTCAACTGCTCCTCCCACACTAACGGTTTATTATTATATATGTCTTTTCTATTTTTCACTCTATTGAATATACATGAAATTACACTTCTTAGACTAATTTTATCAATGGATTTGTATAAAACCATTGTTTCTAAAATTTAAGTTTTTTTAAGAATAAATTAGGACAGTGGTAAAATATTGCTTTGTGTAGTCTTATCAGATCTCTCCAGAATATTTTGCTATATAAATCTAATAATAAATAATAAATAATGGATTTTTGAACAAGGGAATATCCTTAGACATGTGATTATGTGAAGGGAAAAAAGCCAATTTTGGTCTGTTTGAACAAATGTCTTGGAAAAGATTCAGAAATTTTTTACTTTCATCTCTATTAGTTGAAAAATGAAATGAATATTTTTACCAAAGACCATCAAACATAACTTAGTTCAACAAGCACTTAGCAAAAGTTAATCATGTAGCAGGCAGTTGGTCATAGTTGGGATGAAGACATTGCCTCTGCCTTCAAAGAAGCAGGAGATGGGTGTGGTTCAGAGCTCACTTTCCTCAGGTTCAAATCCTGGCTCTCCTTCAGGCCATCAGTGTGACCTTGGCAAGGTAACCCTTCTCTATCTCAGTTTCTCCTCTACAAAATGTTGGTAATAATTTTATCTAGTGTATAGCTTTAGTGTGATGAGCACAACCAACTACATAGTTTACAGGGCCTAGTGTCAAATGCAAATGAAGTGTCCCTCATTATAAAATGATCAACAATTTCAAGAGAGTAACAGTGAAGTATTAAACCAAGGGCTGGGGAGGGGTTTCTCAGAGTGGGGCCTGTGTAACCAGATAGGCTGATGCCCAAGAAGACAGCCCTGGTGATGAATAAATGATTAATATACATAAAGCAGTTTGAAGAGTGCTTGGCACGTAGTAAGTGATATAGTGTTAGTTTATAATTAAAGAGTTTACAGTTTCTCTAAACATGGAAGAAATATAAAGGAAAATGTTAATTGTTTTTAGATACCGGCTAGATCTCATTTTCGAATGAGCTCTCAAGTTTGTAACAATGTTCTTTTCATCTGCCCTGGATTTGGGGATACATCATCGACATGTACCACCTCTTATTTATTTCATAGAGATCATATCCTTCCATCTTTCCTTCACACAAAATAAGTACAATGTGAGTTCCATCCTTTTTTATATGGCATTTATATGATACTTTCCATTTGTTTACTTGCATAGTTTTTGTCTCAATATGGCACATAGTATATGTAACAGGGAAGTTTCTTAACAGGAAATTCAAGTCCTGGTCTTCTCTCCACTGTGTAGATGGAAAGAGACTTTCAGTTTATTGCTTATGTCTTTTTACATTTTCTCCCTAATATACAATTTTTAACTGGAAAAATATATACTTCTGTGGTATCAAAATAAAGGCCCCCCCTCAAAGATATCCACATCCTAATCCCTGGAATCCATGAATACGTCATGTCACCTGGCAGTGGTGGGGGGCAGTGACGTTACGTCACCTGGCAGTGGTGGGGGGCGGTGACGTTAAGGTTGGAGGTGGAATTATGGCTGCCAGTCAGCTGACAATAAGATAAACTATCCTGCATGATCCAAGTGGGCCCATGTAATCACACCGTAGTTTAAATGTGGATAAAGGAGGCAGAAGAAGTCGGTGCTAGGGTGATGTGATGTGAAAATTCCTCTACCGGCCATTGCTGACTTTGAAGATGGAAGAAGGGGATATGAGCCAAGAAATTCAGCCAGGCCTTACCAGCTGGAAAAGGTAAAAACAGATCCTCCCTTAGAGCTTCCAGAATGGAATGCAACCCTGTTGGTGCCTTGATTTAGCCCACTGAGACGCATTTCAGACTTCTGACATCCAGAATTGTAAGATAACAAATTCGGGATGCTTTAAGACACTCAGTTTGGGTAATTGTTATAGCAGCAGTAGGAGAGTAATATAACATCTATATGTAGATGTATGTGTGTAAATACCTTTACACACACACACATGCACCACACACACTCACTCCAGATATACTTTCGAGCATTTGAACATTGTCGTCCTCAAGGTCCAGTAAATACCCTCATAAATGCTGTTCTTTCTTGAAGTCAACAAAGAATCTCACTCCACACTGGGCGCCAAACAAGTTTCTACCTCGGCTACAGAGATATCTCAGTAGAAATGCAAAGAGCCTGCCTTCTTTGACTTAGACTGATAATTTTGAACCTCCACATGGTTCAGCTACACTGAATCTACTCCTCTATTATTGTGTTGGTCATATGAGCTGATAGTTAATATACTTTTTTTTTTTTTTTTTGCGGTACACAGGCCTCTCACCGTTATGGCCTCTCCCATTGCGGAGCACAGGCTCCGGACGTGCAGGCTCAGCGGTCATGGCTCACGGGCCTAGCCGCTCCACGGCATGTGGGATCTTCCCGGACCGGGGCACGAACCCGTGTCCCCTGCATCGGCAGGCAGACTCTCAACCACTGCGCCACCAGGGAAGCCCAGTTAATATACTTATCTGTCTTAATCACTAGACAGGGACTGCCTGCAGGACAGGGACTGTGTCCTTATTCATATCTCCATATCCATGATGTGACAATGCATGGCATATGGAAGATCCATCAGTGTTTCTTGATTTTTCTTGATTTAAATTAATGAATGAATAGCTAGAAATTTCTTTAAGCATGCACACACACACGCACACACACATCACACACGCATACACCCACACACCACAAACACATCGCACACACACCCCACACAAACACACATCACGCACACATCACACATACACACCCCACACATACACGTGCACACACATCACACATGGATGCAGACACACACACATATCACACACACACAATCACACATGCACACACTCCCCACACATATGCACACACACATCACACAAACATCACACACACAAAGCCCACACATACATCACACACAACACACGCACACAGACACATCACACACATGCACACACATCACACACACACATCACACACCATGCACACGCACACACACGTCACACACGCACACACACCCACACACATGCACACACATCACACACCCCAAACACACACATCACACACACACCGTACACGTGCCCACACCACACACGTGCACACACACATCACACACACACATGCACATCACACACACCCCACACATGCACACATCACACACATATGCACACACAAGCACACACACATCACACAACCCTACACACATCACAGACACACATCACACACATGCACACACACCACACACACACACACACACACACACTGGGGTAAATGTATATTTTATTTTATTTACTCTAGCAACAACATTAGGAGATAAGCACTACATTGGTTAGTGACATTAGTTGGCAATGAACAGTAAAGTCTGATTCAGAAATCCAGGCTTGTGACTATGAATCATTAGAGCTTTCTAATCCCAGTTTAAACACTGATAAATGAAAGAGCAACAGGTTTCATTGCTATCAGTTAATATAACATTAACCAAGAATTGGTCAATGCTCACAAGTAATTTCAGGATTCACAGAATATATCCAGTAGCATGAGAGACAGTTAAAAAAACAAAAACAAAAAAAACTCTTCAGGAGCCTAAAAGTTAGACACCATTCCTATGCGTGTCATGGATAAGTGGGATAAAATTCTTCAATAGTGGAGTCAAATGATCTATTTTTATGTTATTATACATTGTATCTTTTCTAGTTGAAACCCAGGTTCATTCACCCACAGCAAGAAAAAGCTCACAATTCTGCCTCAATCTGTGATGTTGAACTCACTTCTAGATGTGAATTTGTACTCTTTTCAAAAGAAGTTTAACAAATCGCATTTGTTCATGTGTGAGTTACTGTGCTTTTCTAAAGTGCAAGTCTCGGGGGTTTACTAAAATGACAAATCACTTAAGTACTGATTCATATGTGGCTAGATTGCAGTGAAGGGGCATACATTAAAAATACAGATTCATGAAAATTATAAAACATCTGAAATATAAACCATCGATAACAACTTTAATTTTAGGGACAGAATTTAGCAGAAAGAACACTTGCTTAGCAGAGCACAACAAGGAAGTTTTATTGATGGCTGTATCCACTTCAGTAATAACCCTATGACTAGGTGATTCGTGTCCATTTTATAGATGTGACTTTGTTTCCATAGCTAGGAAGGAAAACAGGGCTTCCACCACCGACCGTTTGCTGGGTGAACTGTAGCTAATACATCTCTTCCTGGTTTGGAATCACCTGATGGGGGAGGAGAGGGTGTGCACAATGACTAGGGGCCCTTCTTCCTTTTTGTGTGTTTTTGGTTCTGTTTCTGTTTTAATAAATCAATTAAGAATAGTTTCATCAAATATTTAAATGATGGAAGAAAAAATGTTTTTTTTTAAATTTGTTGGCATCCTCATATCCATGATCCCATCATTGTGTTAGGAACTTGTGCCAAGAACTTTACAAATGTTGTCTCATTCAAGTTAAAACTAACATTAATCTACGGATAGTTTTTATACTCATTTTTACAAATGAGATTTTTGTCCCACTCCTACTCAATGCCAGGAACAAGATGTGAACCCAGTTCCAAAGTTAATCAAGTCCATACCCTTTGTCTTTTCTAGACTAGTTCTCAAGATGGTGGCAAACAGCAGAAACATATCTCATATGAATAAATTCCAGTTATGATTGTCTTTGTCTATTTAATTTCCCAGGCATAAATGGATGAGGGATAAAACCTGGTCAGTTGGAGAGGAAGTTGAAACATCACAGATAACAGGGCAGATGCAGGAGAGAGGTAGCTATCAGTGCACAGAAGAGTGTTGAGAAGCATAAGCACTAAGGTAACTTGTGGGAAATGGCTAAATATTGAGATGCCTAAGTAAACATACTTTCAGAAAATTATTTTAATGAAATGCTCTAACTCTAGTAAAATGGATTAGACTTTTAATGTACCTAACAGAGATAAGTGCAACAGTCTAGTAAAGAGAAAAAAAAAAAAGAGAGTGAAATGAGTTGAAGTAGAAGAAAGTAGTGAAAACGTGTAGACCTTATGAGGAAATAAGAATTAGTGAGGTAATATTTTAGCTAGACCAATCAATGTTAGGATACATAAAACTTTTAGAAAAATAATATCAAACATAATTTGAGAAATGAAAGAAATTTGTGGTGATATTGAGAAGAGCATAAATAATTCTTATTCTGTAATGGCTAGAAAGCTAACTAAAAGCAGAAAAGTAACCATAATGACCTCTGAAATCCCCCAGATTTAGATCCAAGATTTCTATTGTTATTATTAGTGTTAGCACTACAGAGCAGGAAAGAGTAAAGATAAATGAAGAAAAACAAGTCCTATCTAAACTGGGGAAATGAGAGCCAGACACGGAAGGAAAGCAAAAGATGCACGAAGGATGATTAGAAAAGGGACTAAAATAAAGAAAACATGTTATTTTATTTTTATATATTTTTAGTCTAAAATAATGAAATAGAAAGTATGCAAAATATGGTACCTAAATCCATCAACAGCAGGATGTACAAAATTATAATGTCTCTATTACATCACCAGATGTAGCACTTTTGATTGCTAATTGCACTATCAGATGTAGAGATGTATGTAATGTGAATAATTTATTTTCTGGTTTTTTTTAAACCTAACTTTGGTTCTTGTATACATTGACAAGATTCAAATCTACAATGTACATAATGTGGAAATGCAGTTTTAAGTGATTATGATATAAGTACACACTTTTCAAAGCATTCATATTTAATTTAAATAACATGCATTTAGGAATCTTAGTTGAATTGGATTTGACATGTGATGCATTTTAAAATGTCTCAAGATTAGAGTCTATTAAAGAAAAGATTGCTATAAAATAGAGACTGATAAAGAGAAAAATGAAAGGAAGCAGAATAAATAAGTTTAAAAAATTAGCACTCCACAAAACCAGGGCAGATTCTGATTGGCTAGACATGAAACCATGATTTACTGGCCTATTTGCTCTACTATTCAAAAAATAACTTGTTGTCAACCATTCATTCTTTTTGCTTATAATGTGGTTCCCTAGACACTTGGTGGTAAAAGAATTTCCCTTTATTGCTGTTGAGAGAGTTCTGAGCATATTTTTTTAACAGCTGGCATTTGCAGAAGTACTTTATGGACATCAATTAGTTCCTGCTGACAATTGCTTCAAGGAATAGAGCTGTATCTGTGGACTCAGGCTGTTGCTTCTAAATACTGATATACTGATACTCTATCCACCAACCACTTTGCTTCTGAAGCTCAAAATCTGATTTATTAATAGGGATTTTACTCTCCATGTTCGCTTATAACTTGAGAAACTTCTAAAACGGCCCCTCAACTTACTCTCTTCTAATCCATACCATTTGCTTTCTCAAGTTATTGTATACATATGGATTTTACCTGTTTGGTACCCTTTAGGAAAATAAGGAGACAATTTTCCATATTTATGCATTTGTATGTATTTAATATCTATATAATATTTAATTTATGCTTGTGGAATGAAGTGTTGGATTACATAACTAGAACCATTCATTCTTTCTGCTTATAATGTGGTTCCCTAGGTAGAGCCCTCTCTCTGTTTTATCACACACAAATCCCAATATCATTTCCTCAAAACCTCCTTCCCTTCCACAACTAAACACAGAACAGAATGGCATCTGGATGGACTGCTCCAGCTCAAAAAGATAAAGTAACAAACAAAGTGCAGACACATGGGCATCTGCACGTGAGGTAGAATCTGGATTAAACTCACGCATCAACTTTCATGTCCAGGTTAATTTACTCAAAGAAAAACACACCACAGCAGCAACATTCAGAAAGTGCTCACAAGGCTTGGAGACCATTAGAAGCTTTTATAAAACATAGTCAAACGACTAGGTCGAATGAGTAAGAAAGGTACTGTTTAAATGTTACTATTAATACCTATGGTTAAAAACAAAAACAACAACAACAACTCAGGGTCAAGCGAAAGGTACACTGTACAGAGAGTCCAGAAAACCAGAAAACATCTGGGCAGCCATAGTTTTACACACGCATGATAGTGAATGTGTACATTGAGAATAAAGAAAAGTAAGCAACCACATAAAGGAGAGTTACTCTAACCAGAGAACCAGGATCTTGGACCATGGTCATCAGCTTTATATTTTTTTCCCACAAGAGTCAAGTCAGAAAAAAACAGGTATGTTTATTTATGAGCCACATATTTTCATTACATTTTTTCATATCACTGTAATAAGACTCCATGATGAATACACGTATCCTCACAATGTAGATTTCCTACTCACCTAAAGAGAAGACTATTAATGAGAAAATTGGCAATAATAACTGGGTATATCTCATATGTTGACAATGGAAATTAAGAAGCTCACTGTGTCATATTCCACTGGAGAGTTTCTCTATATTGGTCACCAGACCCAAATTTATGATTGTGGCTTCAGCAAGCATGTATTATGTATTTGCTCTTACCTCTGTAGATTATGCACGTGATATTTCCCTGTTTCCAATATATTTTCCTGCTTTTTTGTTAAGGATGGTATTTATTAAGCTGCATTTAGTGAGTACGTAATTACTATGTGCCAGCCATTGCTCTAAATACTTTACGCACATCAACTTTTATTCTCTCAATACTAACAATAAGAGTACTACGTAGTTCTGCTGACAATTCAATAATTTACAAATTCAGTAATCTGTAAAGTGCTCAGGTCCCTGCCCAGCACATAGAAAGTGCTACATAAGTAAGTGTTTTGCCAAACAGTCATATGAAATAGGCTGTATTTGTTATTCTCATCTTACTCATGAAGCAATGGAAGCAGAGGTCGATTAAGGAACTCCCAGGGATCAAGAGCTAATGAGTGATGGGGCTGGACTTTAAACACCAGCAATTTAACTCTAAAGCCTATATTATTAACCATTCTTAACAATGGGGCACTGCCACTTCACAGAAATGTGCATAGGTTGTTCCTCCAACAACTTGATGCTGAACACCTCCTCCAAGAACTTTCCAGAACTGATATCTGTACACACACTAGATTGCAGGCTTCTTTTTTTTTTTTTTTTTTAAGATGTTGGGGGTAGGAGTTTATTAATTAATTTATTTATTTTTGCTGTGTTGGGTCTTCGTTTCTGTGCGAGGGCTTTCTCCAATTGTGGCAAGCAGGGGCCACTCTTCACCGCAGTGCGCGGGCCTCTCACCATCGCAGCTTCTCTTGTTGCAGAGCACAGGCTCAATGGTTGTGGCTCATGGGCCTAGCTGCTCTGCGGCATGTGGGATCCTCCCAGACCAGGGCTCGAACCCGTGTTCCCTGCATTAGCAGACAGATTCTCAACCACTGCGCCACCAGGGAAGCCCAGATTGCAGGCTTCTTAAGAGTTCAAACCAAATTCTGTCACACAGTCTTCTCCAGCAGGGTACTTCTGCACGGGTCTGCACACAGCGAATGTACACTAGATGCATGGATGCCTGCATAGATTGATGGCCTTGTGAGGATAATGTAAGTGATAACGTTTTAGCTTTAAAAATTTAACAGATATGAACTGAATATTTTATGCTTCAAGATACAAATATCCATCCAGTTTAATTATCTTTTCATTTTTTATTTCTGCGTAGATGACACCCAGATACTTGTCCAGTGACCACTCTTTCTGTACTTATTCCTAAAACTATGCTTTCAAAAAATGCCCTGACAGTCACGAATGCATAATTTCGTACTTCTTGAAAAAATGAGTACTTCAGTACTCAAATCTTTACAGATTTGGGCTTGTGCCCCAATTCTACAACCGTGGGTACTACTACCTGTGAATCCTAGATAAAGTTATTTAACCTCCATGAGCCTCAGCTGCCTTAGCTTTCAAACGGGAATACATAAAACAAAATAACAGTGGGCACAAAGTAAGCGCCATATAGTGAGTATATAAATTGCTTTTCAGACTTTCTCCAAGGAAGTAAGGAATAAATTAAAAACCAATAATTGTATAAATGAAATTTAGCTATGACTTTATTTGGGTTGGATATGCGGATTTTCTTTGCATTTTTATCTTTCTAATCCTAAAATAGAAATGTATTTACATTGTTTACATACAAATTGACTATTAGAGGTAGGACACATAAGAGTGAAATCTAGAGTAGCACTGGGAAGTTAAGTTGAAAATTAAAATTTCTTGAGAATAATCAATAGCCAAATAACCGTATCTCTAAGAATTCTCAGATGACAGCCTCTTCTAAGTGTTATGGTCTGCAACATCTGGTGATTTAGAAATCTCTAGCTGTTCTTGGATGGGGTATATCCTTTTCTGGGTACAGGTCCAAAAAAAGAAACTTCCTGGTTCTTATTTTCAAGTGTGACACTACAGGTCAGTATTGCCTAAAGTGGAGCATGATGGGAAAAAGCCCCAGAATGGCTTTTAATATACTAGGTATGCTAGAGGCTCAGTTGCACTAATGATGGATAATTAACAAACTGTATTTCTGTGATGCATTTTTTAAAAGCGTATGTTTACTCCTATGAGGCACTGTTCCAAGTGTGTCTCAATGTTCAGTGCATTTATTTTATTTACGTATATCATCCTTGTCCCAGAGAATCCTAACCACAATAAGACACAGTACACTGACTTTCTGTCAGTCGTGCTTCCCTTCCACAAAATCCACTAAACTTAGTACAGGTCCTTGAAATAAATAAATAAATACATTACAGTGCTGCCCTGGCTTTGATGAGGTTATCAAATGGAGGAGAACTTAAGATTTGCCATTAGGTTTTAAAGAATGGTCAGCTAAGAAAGAAGCCTTCTTTGGGGCATGAATAATGAGAAGGATGCAGCACAATGCTTGAAAGGAAGGAAGGGAGAAGAGAGGGAGAGAGGCTGGAAAGAAGAAAGGATGGAAGAGGGAAGCAAAGAATAGCTTTTCTAGCCAGATACAAACCAGAAGCCAAATTTGCAAGAAAATTCTACATTTATCCAAGTCATGTTCCCAACTCTTTTAAGGTACTGGCAGCCACTCCATCTTATTAAACATTCATCTAAAAAGCCAGTCAATGCGTGGCCTCGTCTGACCTGCCATTTTAGAATTTATTTTAAAGGGAAAAAATTAGCTATACAAAAGCATATTAATATCTTCTGATATGTTTAAAACTGTCCAAGGGCTGAAGCACTTAAACCACTGTAGCTCTTTCTCAAAACTCCCTAATTCAGTTTTGACTCTTTCCTTGTCTTGGCCGCATGTGTTTTTACAGAGAAGCAGCTACCTAGGACCACCACCATGGCAAAGCAGCAGTTAAGCAAGAAGCACCTATAACAATACACAGCTGACATGTTTTCTTTTCCTTGGCTTGCTGACAGTCCTCAAGAAATGAAGCATGTGGTTTTGATGAAGTAGTTCCTTAAATTTTAATGTGGCATTGATCCTATCTTAGGATTCCTAAAGGTTCATGGGCAGTACACTAAGGGAAGAGAACTAACAGCTGAAAAGAAAAAAAAAATGAAAGTTTAGTTATATAAAAGTATTCTGTAAAGTACAAATTAGAAATGGTACTATGTTACACCAAAACAAAATACCACTGACAATCTTTTCATTCACCTCACAGATTCTCAAAGTCAACACTGAAAAATGAATCACATAACATGCCTTGTCTATGATCCAAGACACGAGTCAACAAGGCTGGAGCAGTAGGGAGCAAAAGTAATACACTGGTGACATTACCTAGTGTCCTAGGTGGTCCCCGTCACCTCAGTTACTGGCATCACCATCTAATCCGTTGTCCAAGATAGGAACACAGAACAATCTTTTTTTTTTTTTTTTTCCTTATGCGGGCCTCTCACTGTTGTGGCCTCTCCCACTGCGGAGCACTGGCTCCGGACGCTCAGGCCCAGCGGCCATGGCTCACAGGCCCAGCTGCTCCGCGGCACATGGGATCTTCCCAGACCGGGGCACGAACCGGTGTCCCCTGCATCGGCAGGCAGACTCTCAACCACTGCGCCACCAGGGAAGCCCCAGAACAATCTTTATGTCCTTGCTGTTGTGAACACAACCTATCACATCTATTCATGAAGCTCTATCCATTCATCTTTATACACGCCTTGTGTGTCTCTCCCTGTCCTTCCTTTACCACTGCCACTTGATTTGCTAGGTTACTCATCTGTCTCCCGGACACTATTCCAGTCACTTTGCCACTGACTCTTGTCCTCCCAATCTATTTGCTGCCAGAATTATCTTCCTGTAATACAGATCTCAAATAATTACTCTTTATAAACTGTTGATGACTTCCCATTTCCTACAGCATAAATTCAAAACACCTTTTCATGGTATTCAGCTAGCTCCATGCTACCTGCTATCCTGCTATCTTTCCCTATGCCGTAACAGTCTGCCCTGGGCTTCTCCTTCCTCAACCACAACAGAATTTTCACAGTTCAAAACCATTTTCATGCTCTTTAACTGTGTTTGTGTTGTTTCCTCCTTCTCAGCCTTATGTATAAGGCATTTAATATTTTTGTTTATCCATTTTTTAAGAAAAAAAATGTCTTTAAATTACCTTAACTGTCCTCTCAGCAAAATACCACAGCCGCAAATCTGAAGTTTCCCAAGAGAACATCAAATCGGATTTCAGAGCAGGAAGTGTCACCTCGTCCACTCTTTTAGATTGGGGGACAACACACACAGGCCACACCTGGTGGGCAATGACTTAAAGACAAGATAATGAAGACTTCTAAAGCTATCACGAGGAATAGCTAAACAAGAAAAATTTCCCGGATGATGGAGGAGGAAGCATGTATATAAGGGAAGAAAAAAAAGAAACTTCATTTTAATTACGTACTATCAGACAGCTGTCAGGAGAGATTCTGCCTTTGCTATGAATGATATTTCTCTAAATCCTCCTAACTAATGGCCTTTTGAGATTCTGGGTTCCTTACTTCATTCAAATTTGCTGAAGAATAAAAGGAAATTGCTTTTGCTGAGCAAAAGGAGAAAGACACACTTTTGGAGTGAGATGTAAATGGTAACCCTAAAATGAGAGAAATTGGAAATTCTCATTTTTGGTTGGGTGTTTTTCATTCTGCAGAGGCAGCACTCTCAGGCCTGTTCTGAGTTAACCTGTCCCGTCCTGAGATCATTTGAGGATGTTAGATTTTCAGCTACTCTAAACACCAAGATTCTAGCTACCGATGTTATCAATCTAATAAGAACCAGGAGTTTCCATAATATGATTTCAAGGAGCCTCAATCACATTCTGTTCTCTGAAAGGTATTTCGTCAAGTGGTTCTCGTTATCAAAGACCCCTGTACACCCAGGAAGCATCCTATTTAAATTTGCAGGGACCTTATTGTAATCTCAGCAGTATCTGGTTGTCAGCAAGAAGGTGGCATAATGGACTATAATCATCTTGCACAGACTAAGGACAGGTCTAGCAGAAAATGTTTAATTCTAGGTGATGGCTCCTGCAGAGTCAGTAAAGGGCACGTACTAATAAGGAACTGCAAAAAAGTGGCAGTGACGACATACTCGCTTCAAAAAAGCAAACTCAGCACATCTGCGGCAGCTAATAGAACCATTATAGCTGCATGTCAGGCTATGAAAAATACCAAAGGACAGGAGCACCAGAGTGAAATGGATAAGAAGACAGCAATAATAACAAAAAGAGATAAATCAGAATATCTGATCATGCCTCCATATTTTTACCAGCTGAAAGTCAGGTGAACCATATTATCAAATCTAGGAAATAAAAGTGTGCCAAAAAGCTTGCATGGGACAAATCTCCATGTTTTAATTTATTATAAATATCACACACTGTAACCAAACTCTTTGCTATATTAATATCAGTCCAAAGCTCATTTCATTTTTAATAATGCCTATATTGTCACCTACTACTAATCCAAGCTCTAAGGCTTTTATCTTTGCTATGTAATGCTTGATTTTCTCTTTTCTTCTTACTCAAATATAAAATGTGAAACTCTGCAAATGAAGAAAAAGATAATGCATGACAAGAATCCTGCTGCTTTTAAAAGGGAATGAATTCTTCACATGATTTCTAAAGGCTTCTGTTACCTCTGGAAGACTTAGAGTCAAAAGGGTTCTCTAGAAAACTGGGAGCTAGATGAAGAATACTGCCAGGGTCATAAAACCTCGTGTAGATTGTCCTTTGCTCACCAACACTCTGCACACTTGCATTCTGTAATGAAGGACAGTCCTTGTGCAGGGACCACAAGAAGCACCGATGCTTAAAAGCCACATACTTGAAACGTCTAACAGAAAAAATATAAATTTTTTATATAAAGAAGTGGAATCACAATATAAGGAATCCAAGATGGAGTCATAAAAATGCACACAATATCCCCATAGGAACGCAAAGTAGCTGTTTAAGGCTTATAGTACCATCTATCAGCCAGGAAAATAACACGAACAAAAGATGAAAACAGAACACCTAACCTTTTACACAGCTCCCTGTCAGTCTAGGCCAGGCCGAGGCTGTTTAATGCAACACAAGAATGAGAAAATGTTTCTGGATGTGGCGCGTGACTCTCCAAACCCAACGTGCACTGGCCCGCGCTGTGAAACATTAACAGCATCTAGCCTTCCGTTAGGTACGGCTTCAAATTTCCTGATTATTTTGAGTAAACATGAAATTAAATAATGGAAGATTCTTGAAAATACATGTAAAAGTAGATGCTCTTGGAAAATAGATTTGCTTAGGTTGGGGGTGGGGTGCGGGGTCACTCCGATGACCTCACTACCAAGGAGTTGAATTAATCATGGCTGGGAGATGATGGGAATGCTCGGGTTTCCGGCCCTTTAAGAACTTTATCTACGTTATCACCCAATATCTGAGATACTGCTCCTTTGCTCTCACCAGTTACTGTGCTGCTCTGTGATGGGGCTTAACTCAATTTATCTAACTCTTAATTTAACCGTTAATAAAAACTGAGCATCAGGGAACATAGCTCAGAAGGTTCTGAACAGTGCCTCTGGGATACACATTTTATCCTTCCCACTGTTTCTATTCTGGTTACATCAGTATGCAGAAGCCATTTTCAACTGAATATTCCTAGACACAATACAATTGTGTGCAGAAGGATGGGTTTGAGTTTAAATTAAAAGTTTCAAATGCTGGCAATTCCTACATGCATACAGCACCAGTGCAAGGAAATCCTGGGCCTCTGTGAATGCAGGCCATTTGTCACTGGGGATTATGAAGGAAATCCATGAATGAGCAAAGGTATCTCTCTGAGTGTAAGAAGACAAGTGCATTTGCAGCAGAGGAATGTCCCTTATGTCTATTCCAGGGCAGTCTAAGCCATGGGAAACCTTGAGCGGACAGGGAGATCTTGGCACAGCATCTGAGCGAGACCCTGAGAAGGTCACAGTCCCCTGTTTTTTCTCAGAACCGGTTAAGCCACATTTATATTTTCTGGACATGGTGCCAAGCTACAGACACCCCACATATCCTAAGTCAATGCTGAAACTGCACATACCCTTTTCCTCCGATATCTGAAAGGAGCCAACCTCTTTCCTCTGCATGATACCAGTTCGTCTGGAAGCCCTCAAATACAAGGAAACAGATGAAACTCTTATTTTGGACCAGCACTTGGCAGAGACTGTATCTGCAGAGGGAACGTAGACAGGGTGGGTAAAGACTGACCTAAGTGTGAATGCAGTGCTGTCGTTTACTAGCTATGAGGCCAAAAGGCAAGACACTTAATCTCTGTAAGCCCCAGTTTCCTTATCTGTAAAATGGGTTAAATAAGAGTACCCATCTCACAAAGTCATTGTGACAAGTCCTTACAACAAAGGCTTGGCTTGTGATAAGCACTCAAGAAATGTATATTGTGAAGATGATGCTACAACATCAAAAGTTAAGCCGTTATTTTGAAATGAGGCATAGAAAAACACTCAGTTGTGAGGAACGCAGTGGTGGGAACTTGTGCTTGAAATACTCTGCAAAACTCAGTAACAACCTCCCAAGTTTTCTTCACCCTAGGTCCTTTTGATAAATCTTGTATTTCCCCTGTGTGTCATCTCCAGTAAATCCCTATAGTCTATTGTACTTTTGCAAATATGCCAGATAATCAACAGATCACATTTAAAACAAAGTGTTCACATTCATATTAAAATATGTCACTCCTCCCCAACCCCATTTGCCCCTAGATGAACTGTATATTTTATATTCTGATAGTCATTTTTATATAAGATATGTTGGTGTGTTGGTTATAACCTACATACTCTCAGAACTTCTTTATTCCTTAAAAAACAGCTAGTGTTATTTACTTAACATAATTTTTTCCCCTACAGTAATATGCTCAGTTTCTAATCAGAATAATATATTACTATTTTAAAACCCATTTAAATATGATTTATCATCTTTCACACATTGCTGCACATATGGTTCTTCATAGGCAAATACTGGTCAAATATACTACCCCTGCAGGTTAATATGTCACTTCTTACATATTCCTAGAGGGTGCAGAAAGAACTGTTTTCATTTTTTTTTTTAATGCCTGTGTCAAAAGTGTGACAACAAAGATAAACTAGGGACTCACAACTCTTCTGGGGCATTTTGTACATGGAGGCACCCTCACAACAAAAAAATATATTTTAATTTATTATTTCTTTTGCAACTTTGGACCTGTTATAAAAGTGTTCATATCAGTTTCTCTCTTTTCTCTGTATTCTGTGATCTTTTTTAAATAGCAAAAAGATTTTCCTATCATCAAGCTATCTAAAATGTTTAACTGAAAGAGTCCAAAAGTATTATCTGAAATGCTAAATCTTGATCTATTAGGATTCTTTTACTCTCTTAATCATTCTTATCTTTGGTTTTATGAGAATTCAAGATGCTATTAACATTTTTGGAGCACATTCAAAAGACAGAACATGATTCACATTCATGTGAAGCCACTATGTGGCTTCATCCAGGGTTTATTCAGAACTTGTATATCAGAAGCTATCTCCTCTAAGCTCTCTTCAAGACAAAAGATGCCTCACTACCCATATTCATCCCCAGTCCCTTACAGAAAGCTTTAAAATAATTTCCTAGGGGATTTACTTACCAAAAATAGATGAGCTCTTTGGTCAAGACTGATAACAGGAATTTATGCATCATAACTTGTTAGAGAAAAGTTCTACATATTGAAAATTATCTGAGCAAAATTCACCAAACAAATGCTTTCATAACCAACTTGAACCTAATTATTCAAGAAACTATCATAACATTACACACTCATCAAATTAACAGCAGGGATAGATAATCTGAAGATGAATCATTTAACTTGTCCTTAGCAAAATGGCAACAGAGTTTATTTTTGCTTTATCTATTCAATTTCCCCCTAACAATGTAAAATTCTTGCACAAGCACAAAGCCATCTGCACTTAATTAATCACAGAATCCACCCAAACATGATCAGATCTCAAGAGAATGAAAAGTATATATATATATATATATATATATATATATATATATATACTTTTAAATATATAGAGTTAAACACAGTCTTCATATAATACATTTAAATCAGGGCACACCTAGATGAGCTAGAAAAAGCTGCACTGCTCTGCCCAACCAGTGAAATCTCTAATTTCAAGAGAGGAGCACAGATAGCCAGGTGTAAGTTCCCAACAAAACTTTTTATCCTGTTGATACTGATTTTCTTCCCTAAAAGACACAGCTTACATTGAAGGTCTTGGTACATGGATGGGAAATTTCTAAAAGAGCTCATTCATTATCAGAAATGGTTCCTATACCCTCAATAGAGAAGAAGGAACACATCACCTTAAAAAAAAAATTCATCAGTGTTCTATGTTTTGTGGACAACAGCTCAGCCACCTCTGCCTCATCCTGTGACAACAGGAATGATTTACTGTTCCCTTCCCAGTCAGGAGACAGAAACCAGAAATGGTTAGGAATAGGAATAATTACAGTGAAATCAATAAGATTATGTTTTAGAACCGCAGGTATAGGGGAAAGAGAAAAGATTACAAATCTCACTGTTGGGTTCTATTTTGCAATCTTTCCTGCCAGTAATCCTTTGGTTTCCAGGTCTTGTCATGCTTATTTGTTAGTCATGTTATTCCTTTAGGGTTGGTTTCCTGGGACCATTAAGCTGCATATTTTGAAAAGAACATTGCCCTGGGAACCTGGTGTTCTAGATTCTAATTCAAACTCTCCAGGAAGAGTGGGTATGTCTGAAACAGGGGCATTCGACAGATGCTTCCTTAAGTCTTTATCAATAAAGAAGTCCTGATTTTCCAGTTCTGTGGAGCAAGTCTGAGGGTTACTATGGTTATCTGGTTACATATATGTATATATGGAATTTATTATGATAATTAGAGTTGTTGGGGTATCATCAAAGGGAAAGGGCTGCTCCTTCATTGCAGTAAGAAATCATCTGTTTGGGCGTTAACAACAACTAATATGTATATGTATAGCTGATTCACTTTGTTATAAAGCAGAAACTAACACACCATTGTAAAGCAATTATACTCCAATAAAGATGTTAAAAAAAAAAAGATTACATATAAGATTTCAGAGACAGCAGAAGCAAGAAGAACTACAATCCTGCAGCCTGTGGAACAAAAACCATGTTCACAGAAAGATAGGCAAGATGAAAAGGCAGAGGGCTATGTACCAGATGAAGGAACAAGATAAAACCCCAGAAAAACAACTAAATGAAGTGGAGATAGGCAACCTTCCAGAAAAAGAATTCAGAGTACTGATAGTGAAAATGATTCAAGACCTTGGAAAAAGAATGGAGACAAAGATCGAGAAGATGCAAGAAATGTTTAACAAAGACCTAGAAGAATTAAAGAACAAACAAACAGAGATGAACAATAGAAAAACTGAAATGAAAACTACACTAGGAGGAATCAATAGCAGAATAACTGAGGCAAAAGAATGGATAAGTGACCTGGAAGACAGAATGGTGGAATTCACTGCTGTAGAACAGAAAAAAGAAAAAAAGAATGAAAAGAAATGAAGACAGTCTAAGAGACCTCTGGGACAACATTAAACGCAACAACATTCACATTATAGGGGTTCCAGAAGGAGAAGAGAGAGAGAAAGGACCCGAGAAAATATTTGAAGAGATTATAGTCGAAAACTTCCCTAACATGGGAAAGGAAATAGCCACCCAAGTCCAGGAAGCGCAAAAAGTCCCATACAGGATAAACCAAAGGAGAAACACACTGAGACACATAGTAATCAAATTGGCAAAAATTAAAGACAAAGAGAAACTATTGAAGGCAGTAAGGGAAAAATGACAAATAACATACAAGGGAATTCCCATAAGGTTAACAGCTGATTTCTCAGCAGAAACTCTACAAGCCAGAAGGGAGTGGCATGATATACTTAAAGTGATGAAAGGGAAAAGGATACAACCAAGATTACTCTACCCAGCAAGGATCTCATTCAGATTCGATGGAGAAATCAAAAGCTTTACAGACAAGCAAAAGCTAAGAAAATACAGCACCACCAAACCAGCTCTACAACAAATGCTAAAGGAACTTCTCTAGGTGGGAAACACAAGAAAAGGACCTACAAAAACAAACCCGAAACAATTAAGAAAATGGTAATAGGCACATACATATTGATAATTACCTTAAACGTGAATGGATTAAATGCTCCAACCAAAAGACACAGGATTGCTGAATGGATACAAAAACAAGACCCATATATATGCTGTCTAGAGACCCACTTCAGACCTAGGGACACATACAGACTGAAAGGGAGGGGATGGAAAAAGATATTCCATGCAAATGGAAATCAAAAGAAAACTGGAGTAGCAATACTCCTATCAGACAAAATAGACTTTAAAATAAAGCATGTTACAAGAGACAAGGAAGGACATACATAATGATCAAGTCTTCCCTCCAAGAGGAAGATATAACAATTATAAATATATATGCACCCAACATAAGAGCACCTCAATACATAAGGCAACTGCTAACAGCTATAAAAGAGGAAATCAACAGTTACACAATAATAGTGGGGGACTTTAACACCTCACTTACACCAATGGACAGATCATCCAAACAGAAAATTAGTAAGGCAACACAAGCTTTAAATGACACAATACACCAGATAGATTTAATTGATATTTATAGGACATTCCACCCCAAAACAGCAGATTACACTTTCTTCTCAACTGTGCACAGAGCATTCTCTAGGATAGATCATGTCTTGGGTCACAAATCAAGCCTCAGTAAATTTAAGAAAATTGAAATCATATTAAGCAGCTTTTCTGACCACAATGCTAGAAGACTAGAAGCCAATTAGAGGGAAAAAAATGTAAAATAACACAAACACATGGAGGCTAAACAATACGTCACTAAATAACCAAGCGGTCACTGAAGAAATCAAAGAGGAAATCAAAAAATACCTAGAGACAAATGACAATGAAAACACGATGATCCAAAACCTATGGGATGCGGCAAAAGCAGTTCTAAGAGGGAAGTTTATAGCTTTACAAGGCTACCTCAAGAAACAAGAAAAATCTCAAATAAACAAACTAACCTTACACCTAAAGGAACTAGAGAAAGAAGAACAAACAAAACCCAAATTGAAAGTGTGATTAAAGATCTTCCAACAAACAAAAGTCCAGGACCAGATGGCTTCACAGGTGAATTCTATCAAACATTTAGAGAAGAGCTAACACCCATCCTTCTCAAACCCTTCCAAAAAATTGCAGAGGAAGGAACACTCCAAAACTCATTCTATGAGGCCACCCTCACCCTGATACCAAACCAGGCAAAGATACTACAATTAAAGAAAATTACAGACCAATATTACTGATGAATATAGATGCAAAAATCCTCAACAAAATGCTGGCAAACAGAATCCAACAACACATTAAAAGGATCATACAACATGATCAAGTGGGATTTATCCCAGGGATGCACGAATTCTTCAATATACGCAAATCAAACAATGTGATACACCATATTAACAAATTGAAGAATAAAAACCATATGATCATCTCAATAGATGCAAATAAAGCTTTTGACAAAATTTAACACCCATTTATGATAAAAACTCTCCAGAAGGTGGGCACAGAGGGAACTTACCTCAACATAATAAAGGCCATATATGACAAGTCCACAGCAAACATCATTCTCAATGGTGAAAAACTGAAAGCATTTCCTCTAAGATCAGGAACAAGACAAGGATGTCCACTCTCACCAGTATTATTCAACATACTTTTGGAAGTCCTAGCCATGGCAACCAGAGAAGAAAAAGAAATAAAAGGAATACAAATTGGAAAAGAAGAAGTAAAACTGTCACTATTTGCAGACAACATGATACTCTATATAGAGAATCCTAAAGATGCTACCAGAAAACTACTAGAGATAATCAATAAATTTGGTAAAGTTTCAGGATACAAAATTAATGCACAGAAATCTCTTGCATTCCTATACACTAATGATGACAAATCTGAAAAAGAAATTAAGGATACACTCCCATTTACCATTGCAACAAAAAGAATAAAATACCTATGAATAAACCTAACTAGGGAGACAAAAGACCTGTATGCAGAAAACTATAAGACACTGATGAAAGAAATTAAAGATGATACAAATAGATGGAGACATATACCATGTTCTTGGATTGGAAGAATCAATATTATGAAAATGACTATACTACCCAAAGCAATCTACAGATTAAATGCAATCCCTATCAAACTACCAGTGGCATTTTTATGGAACTAGAACAAAAAAATCTTAAAATCTGTATGGAGACACAAAAAACCCCAAATAGCCAAAGCAGTCTTGAGGAAAAAAAACGTAGCTGGAGGAATCGGACTCCCTTACTTCAGACTATACTACAAAGCTACAGTAATCAAGACAATATGGTACTGGCACAAAAATAGAAACATAGATCAATGCAACAAGATAGAAACCCTAGCGATAAACCCACGCACCTATGGTCAACTAATCTATGACAAAGGAGGCAAGGATATACAATGGAGAAAAGACAGTCTTTTCAATAAGTGGTGCTGGGAAAACTGGACAGCTACATGTGAAAGAATGAAATTAGAACACTCCCTAACACCATACACAAAAATAAACTCAAAATGGATTACAGACCTAAATGTAAGACTGGACACTATAAAACCCTTAGCAGAAAACATAGGAAGAACACTCTTTGACATAAATCACAGCAAGATCTTTTGTGATCCACCTCCTAGAATAATGCAAATAAAAATAAAAATAAACAAATGGGACCTAATGAAACTTAAAAGCTTTTGCACAGCAAAGGAAACCATAAACAAGATGAAAAGACAACCCTCAAAAATGGGAGAAAATATTTGCAAATGAATCAACAGACAAAGGATTAATCTCCAAAATATATAAACAGTTCATGCAGCTCAATATTAAACAAACAAAAAAAAAAATCCAAAAATGGGCCGAAGACTTAAATAGACATTTCTCCAAAGAAGACATACAGATGACCAAGAAACACATGAAAAGCTGCTCAACATCACTAATTATTAGAGAAATGCAAATCAAAGCTACAATGAGGTATCACCTCACACCAGTTAGAATGGGCAGCATCAGAAAATCTACAAACAACAAATGCTGGAGAGGGTGTGGAGAAAAGAGAACCCCCTTGCACTGTTGGTGGCAATGTAAATTGATACAGCCACTGTGGAGAACAATATGGAGGTTCCTTAAGAAACTAAAAATAGAATTACCATATGACCCAGCAATCCCACTACTGGGCATATACTCAGAGAAAACCATAATTCAAAAAGACACATGCATCCCAATGTTCATTGCAGCACTATTTACAATAGCTAGGTCATGGAATCAACCTAAATGCCCATCGACAGATGAATGGATAAAGAAGATGTGGTACATATATACAGTGAAATATTAGCCATAAAAAGGAATGAAATTGGGTCATTTGTAGAGACATGGATGGATCTAGAGACTGTCATACAGAGTGAAGTAAGTCAGAAAGAGAAAAACAAAAATCGCATATTAAACGCATATATGTGGAACCTAGAAAAATGGTACAGATGAACAGGTTTGCAGGGCAGAAACTGAGACACAGATGTAGAGAACAAACATATGGACAACAAGGGGGGAAAGCGGCAGGGGGTGGTGGTGGTGGTGTGATGAATTGGGAGATTGGGATTGACATGTATACACTGATGCGTATAAAATGGATGACTAATAAGAACCTGTTGTATAAAAAAATAAATAAAAGAAAATTTAAAAAAAAAGTCAAAGCAGGGACTCAAACAGATATTTATACACTCATGTTCATAGCAGAATTATTCACAATAGCTAAAACATGGAAGCAACCCAAGTGTCCATTAACAGATGAATGGATAAGTAAAATGTGGTGTATACATACAGTGGCATGTGACTCACCCTTTAAAAGGAAGGAAATTCTGATGTATGCTACAACATGGATGAAACTTGAGGACATTTCATGCTAAGCATTATTTCACTTAGCATTCTTTCATGCTAAGTGAAGTAAACTAGTCACAAAAGAACAAATATTGTTTGATTCTACTTATATGAGGTACTTAGAGTAGTCAAAATCATGTAGACAGAAAAAAAAGATTTCATGATGTCAATAAAATGGTGGCAAGTTTTTTGGTAAAAAAAAAATCATTGAATGTCTAAGATAATTTAATAACCACATAAGATGATGCTTTGGAAATCTACCATGCGTTTTCATCCTCAGGCTAAAATGAAAAGTGTTTCTTCTTATGGGAAAAAAAAAAAAAGGAGTTAACAACAGCTAGCCCATACTATGGGAAAGGAACAAAGGCTTACTTTGTGGATCCCAAAGCCTTCCTTTGAGTTGATATGGAAAGTGGAGATATGGAGACTCAGAAACATGAAATAATTTCCCTATTCAACACAACAGATATTAATGAGTACCTCCTATTGGTTAGGCACTGTAGTATGTACAGAGGATATAGCAGTGGAAGAAAACACACACACAAATTCCCAAACTCATGCAACCTATGTTCTAATGGGTGAGAGAAAAATAGGCCAAATAAATAGGTAAATATTATACACATACAGTACGTACATACATAGTTACTTACTTACATACATACAATCTTAAGAGGGATTGAGGAAAAGGGAAGAAAAGTGGGAGTGTTTGGGATCTAAGAGGAAGATGCTATTTGAAATAGAGTGGTCAGGAAGTCCTCACTGCTAACATGACCAGAAGCTATATGGGGACTGGAAGAAACACCCCAGAAGGCAGAGCAAATTTGAAGATTCTGAGAAGGAAGTGGACCTGGCTTTGAACAGAAAAGGCAAGTGTGGTCAGAGTGAGAGGAATGTGGTCAGAGATGTCTTTAGAGATGTAAGGAAATCAGATCATGCAGGGTCTTGAAGATTTTGGCTTTAACTTGCAGTGAGATGGGAAGCCGCTGGAGACTTCTGAACAGAGAAGTAATTTGAATTATATTTTACAAGATAATTTATATTTTTAAAATTTATATTTTTATATTTATTTTTTTCCCTAGTTCTTACTCTGATTACAGTTTTAAAAATAGGCTGCTGTAGGGGCCAGGGTTAGAAGAAGGGAGACTAAGAGTCTTTTAGATACTCTTTGCTATGCGGAAGAGATAGCAGAAAATTAAACAAAACAATAGAGTAGCATGCATGTCCCTGTATAAAAGCAAAACAAAACAAAACAAAACAATAAAAGCCCTGTAACGAAAATCCACAACATCCTGAAAAAAATGCAATTGCTGACCAGTCAATTTTTCCAGGGTGTGAATACAAATATCAGAAGGGAAAAGCCAACGAGGATGAAAAAATGCATGTTCTTCAACAAATTACACAAATCCCTAGCATTTCATTTGCTTTATATTATCCCTACAAATATGTTCTACATCTACTTACTTGTTGAAATTTATAAAATAGATACATGCAGACAAAAGGAAAAATTGAAATCCAAATGCTTAATTTATAATGCAGCCCCTTTTATGTTAGGACACACTAATAATTAAACTTGGCCTAAAAACTAAATTTTAAAATATTAAAATAATATAACAAGTCAGTACACTGAAACCTAGAGAAAGAATGCAAAAATTTTAAGCACTATGAGTAGAAGCCTCAGAAACCATATTTCATCCAGTTCTTACAACATCCTGTAGAGGGAGATGAGAAAACTGAGGCTTCAAGATGTTAGATGACCTATGCAAGGTCCATAGCCAAGTAAATATTAGGCATTGATTTGGATCCAGGTGTCTAATTCTAGATGCCATTTTCTTCTGTCTAAATTCCTCAAAATAGAGATTGCATAGCAAATAATCAAATACCTAAGAATGGTCAGTACTGCCAATAAATTGCCTCGATATGACTGATCTGTACTCTATTGGTTTGTTTACTGAATTTCTGGTGAAGTAATGCAGGAATAGAATGCAGTGCTAACTCATGATAAAGCCTACTGATGAGGTTCTTCTATATTTGAAGGGAAGCAAAAAGCCTTTAATAAAAATATTCCTGAAATGTCCCTTTTCCCTAGTTCTTTCTAATAAATGCCCTACCCATCAGTATCTTTTTTTTCTCTACTGTTTACAGTGTAATCTTGATTGAAATCTAAGTTTTAATAAAACTTATCTTGACATGCAGATATATATTTTTGTACAATATACAATCACTTTTTGGAAAACAGGTTTTGTCTCCCAGTGCCTAAATGAAGAGATAGAAAAATGTTTCAAAAATCATTCTGAATTCCTATGGTAAAAGTATGCACTTTCCACTTCTAAAATCTATGAGAAGTAAAATAAATCTCATTCCAAAAATGTATCTTATTTTGTAAAGAATTACGATGTAGATTTAATTTAAAAGAAGCAACATAATTAAAGAGGAAAGTCCCTCTTGTGTCAAAACTTGACACAAGAAAATGTGTTTCAAATTGCAGCTTTTAAATTTAAATTCCTCCTTAAATGTTTCTCTACAAAGTCAATCACTGCAGCAGAGAAGTACTTCAGGGATTTTAGAACTGAAAATACATCTTAAATCAAAATATGCCACTAGCAGCTTTATACAAAAACTCAAGAGACAACCTGACATCATTTGAATTTCTTTAAGTGTGTACAATATATGTTAAAATATATTTGAAGCCAATTTGGTCAAATTTAACTGGATGTATTTTTCTGAGTTTACCATAAAGAAAGACAAAATGATACTTTAATAGGATGAACAAACCCACTGATTCATCTACAAAAGATTGCAAATTAATAATTAATAATCGATAAGGAGTCTCACTGGAGGAGTATCCCTATACAATTTACAGATCCATTCAGTAATTTATTGAATGAATCCACCTGCATTGTTTCAAATATCTTTCCTCAAAGTTCTATCTGCAGTGAGATACTGGGTATATTTCCTTTTTATTGTTTTCACTATATTTTACATACATATGCATACATATATGTAATCCATACTCACAAATAAAAATGAACATATACATTTATAGTCTTCATAATATAACTTAAAATTTAGCTTAGCTTTATCCTCTTTTTTATTAATATAATGCTATTTAACTTTTGCTTGTTGATCTGTCTCAAAGCTTTACTCTCTAAACACACCAGTACAGGGATAGTGTCCTATAGTACTTTTTACATTCCCATCACATCAAACATAATGTAGAAAAGCAGTTGCTCAATTCATGAGTCTTAATCAACACATTTGCTTTAATAAAAATTATGGGAGAAAATGGACTCTAATCCACTCCTATATACTTACATTAGGAATTAAATGTGGAGAGTTAGTTACTTATTCCAAAAGCTAAAGGATATATTTATTTAATAAATTATATAAAGTCTATACCAATATTTCAGGCCTTAGCCATTTTTCACAAGGGGAAAGAACCTGTGTGATTTGTTTCCATATGTTTTTCTACCAGGTCTTAAGCAGCAGTGCAATGAATGAACAAAAGTCAACAGGGATTGCTAATACAAGTGGCTTCCTCATATAAACAGAAAATTAGGTAGGTAAAGGAAATTCCTTTCATAGGCCAGGACAAAATGAAAAATATCACCAACAATGATGTTTAGAGAGGAAAGAGAAAATAAAATAGAGTTGATGCTGCATTTCACATAATTTTAAGATAATTCACTGAAGAGTAAACCAAAGAAAATCACATTTAAATGAGCCAACAATAGATTTTCATATGATGAATGAAATTTTTACTGTGAATCTGGTATGACATTAAAGCTACAGAAGTATTTGGAAAGGCATGATGAAAACATTTCCAAAGTGTGTTTACAAGGGTATTTGTTTTTTCACATATATATGGATATTCCAAACATATACATATTTGCATATAGATAAACATTATCTAAATATATAAGTACATGATACCTATAAGTAAAAACAGGTAATAAGAAACTGGGACATGAAAGTACATTTGTTTATGCAAAATTAAAAAATAATACAAAGAAGATGTCAAAATTTTGTGATAACTGCAGACATAGATAAATCTAGGTATATCACTTTGAATTACTTATGCAATTCTTAAAAAAACCAAAAAAAACACAAGGCTGAGCAAGGTGAAATTACTTTTTTTTAACACCTTTATTGGAGTATAATTGCTTTAAAATGGTGTGTAAGTTTCTGCTTTATAAAAAAGTGAATCAGCTATACATATATCACCATATTCTCTCGCTCTTGCATCTCCCTCCCACCCTCCTTATCCCACCCCTTTAGGTGGTCACAAAGCACTGAGCTGATGTCCCTGTGCTATGCGGCTCCTTCCCACTAGCTATCTATTTTACATTTGGTAGTATATATAAGTCCATGCCACTCTCTCACTTCGTCCCAGCTTACCCTTCCCCCTCCCCGTGTCCTCAAGTCCATTCCCTACGTCTGTGTCTTTATTCCTGTCCTGCCCCTAGGTTCTTCATAAGCTTTTTTTCTTTTTAGATTCCATATATATGTGTTAGCATACGGTATTTGTTTTTTTCTTTCTGACTTACTTCACTCTGTATAACAGACTCCAAGTCCATCCACCTCACTACAAATAACTCAATTTCATTTCTTTTTATGGCTGCGTAATATTCCATTGTATACATGTGCCACATCTTCTTTATCCATTCATCTGTTGGTGGACACTTAGGTTGCTTCCATGTCCTGGCTATTGTAAATACAGCTGCAATGAACATTGTGCTACATGACTCTTTTTAAATTATGTTTTTTCTCAGGGTATATGCCCAGTAGTGGGTTTGCTGGGTCATATGGTAGTTCTATTTTTAGTTTTTTAAGGAACCTCCATACTGTTCTCCATAGTGGCTGTATCAATTTACATTCCCACCAATAGTTCAAGGGGGTTCCCTTTTCTCCACACCCTCTCCAGCATTTATTGTTTCTAGATTTTTTGATGATGGCCATTCTGACCAGTGTGAGATGATATCTCATTGTAGATTTGATTTGCATTTCTCTAATGATTAATAATGTTGAGCATTCTTTCATGTGTTTGTTGGCAATCTGTACATCTTCTTTGGAGGAATGTCTGTTTAGGTCGGCTGCCCAGTTTTGGATTGGGTTGTTTGTTTTGTTGATATTGAGCTGCATGAGCTGCTTGTAAATTTTGGAGGTTAATCCTTTGTCAGTTGCTTCATTTGCCAATATTTTCTCCCATTCTGAGGGTTGTCTTTTCATCTTGTTTATGGTTTCCTTTGCTGTGCAAAAGCTTTTAAATTTCATTAGGTCCCATTTGTTTATTTTTATTTCCATTTCTCTAGGAGGTGGGTCAAAAAGGATCTTCCTGTGATTTATGTCATAGAGTGTTCTGCCTATGTTTTCCTCTAAGAGTTTTATAGTGTCTGGCCTTACATTTAGGTCTTTAATCCATTTTGAGTTCATTTTTGTGTATGCTCTTAGGGAGTGTTCTAATTTCAGTCTTTTACATGTAGCTGTCCAGTTTTCCCAGCACCACTTATTGAAGGGGCTGTCTTTTCTCCATTGTATATTCTCCTTTATCAAAAATAAAGTGACCAGGGCTTCCCTGGTGGCACAGTGGTTGAGAGTCTGCCTGCCGATGCAGGGGACACGGGTTCATGCCCTGGTTCGGGAAGATCCCACATGCCGCGGAGCGGCTGGGCCCGTGAGCCATGGCCGCTAAGCCTGCATGTCCGGAGCCTGTGCTCCGCAACGGGAGAGGCCACAACAGTGAGAGGCCCGTGTACTGCAAAAAAATAATAATAATTAAAAAATAAGGTGACCATATGTGTGTGGGTTTATCTCTGGGCTCTATCCTGTTCCATTGATTTATATTTCTGTTTTTGTACCAGTACTACACTGTCTTGATTACTATAGCTTTGTAGTATAGTCTGAGGTCCGGGACCCTGATTCCTCCGGCTCCGTTTTTCTTTCTCAAGATTGCTTTGGCTATTCGGGGTCTTGTGTGTTTCCATACAAATTGTGAAATTTTTTGTTCTAGTTCTGTGAAAAATGCCAGTAGTAGATTGATAAGGATTGTATTGAATCTGTAGATTGCTTTGGGTAGTATAGTCATTTTCACAATGTTGATTCTTCCAATCCAAGAACATGGCATATCTCTCCACCTGTTTGTATCATCTTTAATTTCTTTCATCAGTGACTTATAGTTTTTTGCATACAGGTCTTTTGTGTCCTTGGGTAGGTTTATTCCTAGGTATTTTATTCTTTTTGTTGCAGTGGTAAATGGGAGCGTTTCCTTAATTTCTCTTTCAGATTTTTCATCATTAGTTTATAGGAATGCAAGACATTTAATTAATATTTAATTAATGCATTAATTTTGCATCCTGCTACTTTACCAAATTCATTGATTAGCTCTAGTAGTTTTCCGGTAGCGTCTTTAGGATTCTCTATGTATAGTATCATGTCATCTGCAAACAATGACAGTTTTACTTCTTCTTTTCCAATTTGGATTCCTTTTATTTCTTTTTCTTCTCTGATTGCTGTGGCTAGAACTTCCAAAACTATGTTGAATAATAGTGGTGAGAGTGGGCAACCTTGTCTTGTTCCTGATCTTAGTGGAAATAGTTTCAGTTTTTCACCATTGAGAATGATGTTGGCTGTGCCTTTGTCATATACGGCATTTATTATGTTAAGTTCCCCTGTGCCTACTTTCTGGAGGGTTTTTATCATAAATGGGTGTTAAATTTTGTCCAAAGTTTTTTCTGCATCTATTGACATGATCACATGGTTTTTATGAAATTACTTTCTTGAAGCAACCTTCAAGTTCCCTAAGCCTGAGTTATTTGCCCTTCCTCTACACTGCAGGATGCAGTATTAGTCATGTTGTACAGTGTTTCCATTGTGTTTCTGTTGCCTCCACTAGACTATAAATATCTTGAAGGCAACGATTGTGCCTTATACAGCCCTACATTCCCTGTCTTTAGCATGATGTTTCGCTAAGTCAATGGTTTCTTGCGTGAATAAATGATATTTTTTGGGGGGTATCCAGACACTGGTGGAATACTTGCAAAATCACCCCATGAATCACGTTCCAAAATGAATAGTTCAATGTTTACCAATGTCTTTGTCTGCCTCCCCTTTAATATTTTCAGAGCTGCAAATAAATATGCAACAAATGAAAAAATGTCTTTTACAGGTTAGATTCTCCTCTATATTTGAAAGCATAGTTTGTGATATCCAACAGTCCAACTACTTATTTATAGGAGGGGCTGGTGTCCTTTAGTTTTGAAGATGATGCTATTACCGACCTTAAAAAGACACACCCTTTTATTTCCAGTGACCCTCCTATATGCTCAGTATAATAGATTTGCAAAAGTTCTGTTCAGAATAGAGCGAGAGTATGGCATTCTGATTGAGTTACCTCATCTCCCTAGATGTGTTAACCACCAGAAGCTCAATATATCTTCATAATGCTTAGAATTACATTTCCTTCATTTTCTAATTAAAGGCTGATTATATTTATGACAGTTAGAGAATTTAATATGTGCATGTTTAGTTAGTTGAAAAATTAAATTCATCAGCTCACCTACTCTTCACTACAGCTATTATACTAACAAGAAAAATGTAGGTAGCCTTAATGTTATTCTCTCAACATAAATTAGATAAATAATGCTTTCCCTTCATTATATGAGGAAGGGAAAGAAAAAAAGTACTGAGAAGAGTGTTTAGAAAATAGGGAAAGAACATATACTTTAAGAAACTGATTGAAGGTGGAGTGGAATGAAAACAATAGTATATACTAGAATAAAGTTTTACTTTACCGTATAAAATTTTAAAAGTAGTTTAACAGAATTTATCAATATGATTTATAATATGACTCACTTCTCAAATTTGGATTTTGAATTTGTCCTAGAAAGAAAGTTTATTGATTTATTAGTAAACATTTGTATGAAATGTACTTAAGAATTCATATTTTGATTAGAGTACTCAATTAATCCTGACTGAATTTCTGAGGGAGAAAATGTACACTTCAATGTAATTTTGACATGTTATAACGTTAGGTAATATTTTCAAAATGTATATGGAGAATAATAAAACAAATGGTGACAAATTCACAGTTATTGATATATCAAGAGATCTTAGGACTTAATGATAGTCTCAAAACCATAGTACCACCTACCTTACACCCAAATATACTACACATCTCAGAACACTGAGAATGTTTCAATGGTAGACTTATTTAATCAGTTTTATTTATTTAAGCTGTCTGGTTGTAAATCTTTGCTTCTCAGGAATCTTAAAGATTTAGGAACAGGTACCTTATTCTCCAGTCTTGGAATAGGCACATATCTTCTATTATGTGGTTGTACTTTGCATACATTTGTCTCTGTCCACTGAACTTTAATTTGGGGACCATGTCTTGTGCACCCCTGAATCATCCCACCCTATACTTTCACAAGTCTGGGCCTTGCCCTTGACTATTCTTTCTCCCTACAAGGCCTTCCTGTCCTCTACCTAGTAAAATGGTACTCGTATTTCAAAGCCCAACTCCAGTGCTCTGAATCTCTCCCTGACCCTCTCTGGATACCACCTGCCCTCAGTCAGGGCCACATTATGACTTCCATGAACCCTAGGCTCTTCTGCCTTTACAGACACTTTGATCATTAAAAAAAATCTTACAAATTATATATAAGGATTGTGTTGTTATAAAGATGGATGTAGTAATATTACATATTAAAACATTTTATTTGACTGAAAAGGTCCTTGTTTTTCCTCTGATTTTAAAAGAAACTGAAACACTGTCATGGGCCCCACACTAAAAAGTATTGTGGGTCCAAAGCATTGTAACTACTGTGCCCAATGAACAGTCAGTTCTATTCCAGTGTTCTTCTCCAATGCCAGAGTTAAAAGATTCTACAGAACTTTGTTCCCATAGCATTTATTAACACCCAACACAGTGCCAAGCAAAGAGCAGCCCCTAAGAAATTTTGTTTAATGTTGCTAATTTACATTTCACCCTTTCTTTATCAGTAATTGATTACATTTTACCTCCCTAAAACTTACTGTGAGTTCCTCAAAGAAAGGGCCAAGGTGTTATGCACTTTTATAAATCTAGAGACTCATAAATTATTTGGCATAAAGTAAATATCTATTGAATTGAATGAAATTGTGCTCATCTTTGCCAACTCACATCAGATGCCACTGACTGCCACTTGCAAGGAAATGTTCTTCCAACAGAGAATACACACGAGAGCAATGTTTGAAGCTTCTGATTGTCATTCAAATGTATCCAGTTGTCCGAAACTCAGTTCTGATACAAAGTACACAGATAGCTAGAAATTATTTGTAATGGTAATCCATTACAAAGAGTCACTTTTGGATTTAATCAGCTGTGTTCTTATATTGGCATAGTGCCTCTATTTGACTACTAAGGTTTAGCCATAGATCTCAAGATGAAAATACATTCTACAATACAAAAAAACAAATGAGAGAATGAGAAGTTGCCTTAAAAATGGTAATTTACAAGAGCTTCCCTCATTTATTTATTATAGTTTATTTATTTGCTATTGATATTTTTCAACATTGATTTCCAATGAGTATAAAAGCACAAAATGAACTAAGAACTTGTAGCATATTATATGAACTGCAAATCTAATTATTAACTGTTGAATATTGTCCCACATCTATTTACTAAAGTAAAATGAACTAAATACATAAACTATTTGTTTATCCATTCATTCATTCATCTGACATGTAATAAATGCCTATTATAGATATTGCAGCCAATATAACTATATTTACAGAAGATCTCAGTCTAGTGAGATAGACAAATAAACAGTCCATTATAAACATTATCCACTCAGATAATTATTAGGAGAGGTGAACTTTTGTGCTAGTGAAAGGTGAGTGGGGCACCTAACCCTGATTCGGGTTACAAGAGAAGCACTTCAGGTTTTTGTTAATTAAATCTTCAAATGGCACTGTAAATTATAAAAGCCATGAAAGAGAACTAAAAATGTAAAGTATAGAGAACAAAAAGATTTAAGTCACCTATAATCATACCACACAGAGTTGAGCTGTATGTTGAAGAACACAGAAAATGTAACCAGAAGAAAAACAGAGTTTGCATTCCAGGCATGAACAAATGCAAACAGGAATGAGATGGCATCACAAAATCTGAAAAGGTGTTAGAGCTTTGGGGCCAGGGGCACAGTCTATGTTATATGTATAATGTAAACCAGACCAACCCATTCTGCCTCTGCAGAGAGGGACATAGGGGTCATCAAAGGCAGATAATAAGCAGGAAAATTGGTGTCTCCCTCTAGGTCCAGATAGAACCCTCATGCATCAGGAGATGCAAGGTTAGTGAATATTCACGAACTTCTAAGTGGTTAAAGCTCAAAATGAAGCAGGGCTACAGCAATTCTACATATTGATTTTCCTCAGAGATAAAATATTTCAGTCTTCAAGTGGGTGACAAAGATTGCCCTACTTCAGAAGCCTGGATGGTAATAGCTATCCCTGCCTCCTGTGGGGGACTTACTTTTACAAAATATTTGCACATTCTTCATTTCATTAAGTCTTCATAACAACACAAAGACTAGCAGAGGCATTTCTCACATTTAACCACCACAGAAATGGAGTCTCACAGACATGCAACGTTCTGTTCAAGGTCAAAGGGTTTCAAAACAAGACCAGGACTAGTGTTTCCCTTTCCCTCTTTTGAGCAGGGAGACCAGGTTATTCAAGCCCTATAAAGTCTACAGTGGATAACACAGAGAGCTGGGGATGGAGAGGAGTCGATACTGCTATCTAAATGATTAATTATGGATGCTTCTTTATTGCCTTGATTTATTTAGATAATCGCTTAATCTTCCATTTTGTTGGGTATATGTAGCAACATCCAATTTGATTTTTTTTTTTTTTTTTTTTTGCGGTACGCGGGCCTCTTACTGTTGTGGCCTCTCCCGTTGCGGAGCACAGGCTCTGGACGTGCAGGCTCAGCGGCCATGGCTCACGGGCCCAGCCGCTCCGCGGCATGTGGGATCTTCCCGGACCGGGGCACGAACCTGTGTCCCCTGCATCGGCAGGCAGACTCTCAACCACTGCGCCACCAGGGAAGTCCCATATTTTCTTTTTGAGGACCAATAGCCATTTTAATATGGAAACCTTTAACAGAATTACCAGATGGGTGCTTTATTTGCTTTTAAAGTGGGTTACAAATAGTAGCAATTAGTCATTGATGAAGACCTCTAAGTCGAGAGGTTTTTCATAATTCAGCACCATGATAATTTTTTATTTCATCTGTAAAACAATAAATACAAAATCATTTGTAAAAAGCAACATATGTCTTGACAATTTTCTAATTATCTGTGTGTAAAATACTCAATTCTCCTGCACAGATGGAACTTTTCACATGACACATTTTTACTCTAAAGCCTACAAAAGATGACTAGAAATTGGTGAGTCCATATTTCTACAATTTGTTTTTATCTGATTCTAACCAGTTAGAGCCCAGAGTTATGTTTATTTTTCCCACAAAAAGAGGTAACTGCTTATAAAAAAAACAAGGGAGGAGGATGGGTGCTGAGTTGAAAGCTGAATTTACTCAGAAATAGCATTAAAAACTAGACTTCACACTTTTCTCAGTGAAAATAAGAGGGGAAGGTTGCCAGATGGAAATCGTCCAAGTGGTGTTCTTTTAGGAATTGTGCCTAAGTTATCCTGAAGGAGGAACAAGAAAGAGAGAAAGATAGAGAGGAAATTTTTAACAAGATGCCCTGAAAAAGTTTTCTGGCTTTACTTGCCAGTAAAGAAGCCAAAAACAATTATTATTATTCAAACACCTTAATGAATCCATATGAAAAACTACCAAGTATTTTATACTAGGAAATGTAATTTTTAGTAACTTTTCTGTCATATTTGGAATTTATCAACTGTATTCTCTCTCTAAAATTAATGACTGATAATAGCATTTAACCACTTTTCAACACGTTTGTTCATTTAGTCAGTACTGGCATCTCTTCCAACCATCCCACAGCCTTTGTACATGTCTGGATCTCATTCATCTTCTGCAAACACCAACACAGATGTGCCTACATGCCCACCTCTCCCTCCTACACCAGCTAAGAAAAGAAGCCACCCATGTCACTGTAGGTACCCCCAAGAGAGCCCACTGTGACTGCAGTTTGTGGCCACTGTCATTGTTTTGGTTCCTTCAGGAAAAAATGAACCTGGGTTGAGACTTCTCTTTCTTGAGAGTCTCCAAAAATGTATGCTCTAATTAAACATCTCACTTTGGGATTTACAAAATATTTAAGGTCAGAAAGCCTCTCTCATCGTCCATCAATTGGAATTTTGAAACTGTGCCAGTAATCACCAAATTTTCTTTTTCACAAACAGATGATGACTGTTACAATATGTGCTGGGTTAGGCCTACGAGCGTAATAATATTTAGCTGCCAAGTAAGAATACTTGCTCCACCCTATCTTTAGAAATGCAACCAGAATCCAGAAATGTAATATTTGTGGTTTCAGACTACATGTAGAAAGCCTAATTTTATATCCAAATCTTAAGTGATTATAAGGAGTTAGTTGGGGCTGCAAACATGACATTATGTTTGATGAATAAGAATCTATTCTATTTTTGTAGTGGAAAGCCCATGATTGCAGGTCATGCATGCCTGATATCCTCATATATCTACCTTAAAACAGTAATCCATGGACATGCCTCCGTAGTCAATATCTTGATCCCAAGTGATATTTATAATCACAACACATGGATTCTCAAGTAAATATGTATCCTTGCATCAGAAATAATAAGTATGTTTTGCATTCCTTTACTCAAAAGGAAAGTGAATGTAAGGAAGACAATACCTTGGTTTTGTTTGTATTTCATTGATTACACTTTGGAGAACTATTGATATAACAATTATTATCTTCTGATATGTTAACCTTATTAATAAAATAATTCATGATTCAAGTGAAGTACTTATAGACTTAAATACAACATTCAAGTCATTTTAGCAGTTCCTTCTATTTTATATATATATATATATATATATATATATATAAAATCTTCTATAAAAATCAAAAGAATAATAGCTCATTTTCCAAAAATAGTAGTTTTCCTAGAGAACTCCAGATCCAAAACAAGTACTATTTTATTCACGTCAGCTTTTACAAATGTGAAGAGGAATGCTAGGGATGCTTACAACATTCCAAATGCCTAATACACCAGCAGACACCAGTGTATCATCTAATAATCACTTTACTTATATGAACAAGTATACACAAAAATAAAATTTAAGAACTCTGATGACCAAAATGTAAATAATCAAGTAAATCAAATGAAACTCTATGATAGATTTTTTTATTTCCCCAGATTTAGGTGTGATCATTTTGGGTGAACTAAGGTTTGGGTGGAAATTGCAGATCCAAATGAGTGCTACCAAACCTATACAATAGAGCATCATGATGAAGAGGGTCAAGGAAGCCTCTGTGAGGACCTGATATCTGAAGTGAGATTTAAATGATGAAGAGGAGGCAGGCATATGAAGACTGGAGGGGAGAAAGAGTGTTCCAAACAGAAAGCATAACAAGTTCAAAGTCTCTGCAGGAGGAAATCTTTTGGCATGTTTGAGTGACAGAACAAAGGTTCATGGTGGCTTTGGTTTAGTGAGTCATTCTGAGAGTGAAAGGAGTTGAGGTCCCAGAGGCAGGCTGGTACCTAATCAGGTCATGCTTGTAGACCATTTTGGAAGATCAGATTTTATTCTCGTTGTAATGGAAAGACACTGGCAGATTTTAAACAGGGAAAAGACATGTTTGCATTTGCACTTTAGAAATAACACTCTAGGGGTATTGCAGGGAGCGTAGTAGAATCAGAGACACAGCAGATGTTGGTGGCTTGGATTATGATTTAGACGAGAAGGTCATGAAAAATGGTCAGATTTGGTATAAATTTTTGATGTGAAGGTAATAGAAATTACTGAGGGATTGGAGTGGCATATAAGGGAAAAGAGCAAAAGATGATCTCAGGGGTTTTCCTCTAAAAAAAAAGTGAGTGGATATCAGTACTATTCACTCACATGAGGAAGATTTATGACGATGGCAAACTGAGGTATATGAGGAAAAAACTCAATGGTTCTACTTTTACTCTGTTATGTTTGTGATAATAATAACTAGCAATTACTGAGCACTTATTCTGTGCCAAGTATACCTCTATACACTTGTATATTTAATTTTTTATATCTTTTACCTAATCCTCCCAAGAACCCCATGAATTAGTTATTATCATTCTCATTTTAGAGATTAAGAAAACTAAATTACACAGAAACTAACACATCATTGTAAAGCAATTATACCCCAATAAAGATGTTAAAAAAATATTAAAACTAAAAAAAAAAGAAAAAAAAAAAGAAAACTAAATCACAGAGAGATTTGCCCTAGTCAGCCAGTTAATAGAGTCATGGAGAATCTGGTGCCAGGACATGCTGCATGGCCACTGGGTACTACTGCCTTTACCAGTGGAAAAGCTGAATAGGTAGTGGTATTGAGTATGGAGCCCAGGTGAGAAGCCTGGGATGGTGATACATAAAAACAAAATCCTGGGGCACCACATGACTCAGATATTTAGTAGAAGCAGCATAGGAGACTAAGAAGATGTAGTCAGCAATGGAGAGGAAAACCAAGTGAAGATGGTGATAAGAAGTGCTCCAGGGAGAGGGAGTGAACAACCACTCAAATGCCAAGATTTTAGACAAGGAGACAGAACTGACCATTGAATTTAGATTTCATTATGCTCTAGAACACTGTAAAACACAGTAATCATCTTCCTATCTCAGGGTAAAGAGGAAGAGGGACATTCTCTTGCACTTCCCCTCTTAATTCTGAGACACTGTTCTATTATCTTAGTTCAATAAGCCCTATGTCTACAAAACCCAAACAATCAATCAAACCATCTGTCTTCTAAATCTTGTCAGCGACAAGTACTTCATCAATTCACTAGAATAATTTGGCAGCTGGCTTGTTTGTTTTTTCATTTTTGGGGTTTTTTTCTTCTATCACTTGTCACTATCCTAGATGACTTGGATGACTCATTCATCTATTTAGCTTCAAAATTCTTTTGCCCCTATATTCAGTGGCCGACACTCCCACTCAGCTTTGGCAATCCATACCCATAGATACAAAATAAATTGTTTCTAAACAAAAAGTGTTCTATTGTACTATCCAGAATTGTGAAATTCTCTTTTCTCATTCCCATCCCACTCAGGCCCACAAAAATTCCTCTTAGGCATCAAAGGCTGATGCTCTTTCCTGGCTTGACTGTCATCTCTTCCTAACTGTGATCCCCCTGATAACACACTTTCATGAGTGCAATTGATTCTCCCATTCTTTGACCTTCTCTCACAGCGGCCTTGCCAATCCCATTACCAAATCAATCCTACCATCTGTTTGCTCTCCTCCTCCTCCTGGGCTGCCAAGAGTTACTGAGAAAATTGAATAACCATGCTGATTGACTCTGCTACAAATTTATGATTTCCGATGTCAGCTGAACTCTCAGAGCTGCTTAGCAGCCCTATTACTCATTCCTACTTGGCTGGTCTTCCCATTCCACACAGCAGCTGTTCCCACCACACCCTCCTCAGATCCCCCACTCTCACCCTCACTCCCCTCAACCTCAACACATGGTTTCACCTCCTACTACTGAGAACATTGGGACTATTAAGCATGAACCCCCTCCACTTCCCTCCTCTATGTCTCCAAATTTATTGGTATCTTTACTCACTGGGACTTCACTTTGCATCTAAGAAGAAGAATCCTTATTCTCTTGTTCATCTGAGCTTTTGATTCCACTGTTCCTGCCTCTGCCAAGATCTTGTTTCATCAATGTGCTTTCTCTTTTCCGTTCAACCTCTAGCCTTCTTTCAACCTACCAACCTACCTGAATTTTCCTATTTTGTAAAAAAAGATCTTTGTTCCCCTCTTCCACCGTCAAGTTGCTGTTTTCTTTTCCTTCCTACAAAGATTCTTGGCAAAGGACCTTGCATTCAATGGCTCTGCTTACTTAAACTGGCTCCATAAAATCTGGTGTAATCTTAGCTGGCTACCATGCTGATGAAACTATTCGAAATGCTACACAAAGGACGCTTTTCTCACTCTTCAGTTTTCTTGATCTGAATGCTGGGAGTTTGGCTTTAATATGAATACATTTACTTACTAACTGTTTCAATTTGGGAAAGCCATTTAAAGTCTGTAAGATTTAGTGCCCTCCTATGTAAATTGCGGATGTATGGGTCACTTTTAAGGATACCTCAGGTTCCTTTGAGGAAATTACTTTCACCCACTGAATTTAGTCTGGTAAAACTGTTATTCAAAGTGTGTTGCCCTTCTTGTCAACCAAAAGGTTGACAGGTTACCCCAAAAGGATATTTCAGCATTCCCTCTCTGGAGTCTGAATAGTGAGCTTGAAAGGAACAGTTTACCAACCCCTGCTAACCTCTGAATTGACTTCTACCCTCTGGAGCTGGAATGGACCTTTCTCTTTCCTGAGCATGTTTATCCTCCACTAGCACTTTGTGAGCCCCATCTGTTGGTTCCAAAAGCCATCTTCAGTCTAAAATTCTAAATTGTAAACTTGGTTTCTATTGCTTGAAAATAAATTTTATTATTAGGGTTAAATGAGCTCATCTGTGTAATATTTTTAGTGCAAAGTTTAGTGACTAAAAAAAAAAAGTTTAGTCACTAGTAAAAGTTAAGTCAATTTTTGCTATTATTATTGTTTTTGATATTGTTATTATTAGGACGTCTATGAGCAGAAACACTTTCCATTTTTTCCAGCTTTTCATCGCAGTTTTCTTCAGATTCAACATATACTTCTTTTATGGTGTCTTCCCCACATCTCAACAAGATTGGTCCTTTGTCATCTTCTGTTTTTACACTCTCTGTGAACTCCCTAGGGAGCTCATATACTTGACTGGAGTCAGCTATCACTAAATGTAGATGAGCTGTTTAATTCTTTCTTTTCCCAAGCTTAATCTCCTACATTTCAAATTCCACTTTCTTACTAAAATGCTCAAAACTAAAATCTAAAACAAAATTATTTTCCATTCCTCTCCTCTCTTCCCTAACCTCCAGTCATCTGCCAAACATTTTACATCCATCTGTCCATATACCTCTTGATCTGTCTCCAAAGTCGTGGCATCAGAATCACATGATCAGGCTTTATCAGACTATCCGAGCTCCCTAATAAGTATCCCTTTCTCTAGTACTTTTACTATAAACTGCCCTCCATTTTTCCCACAAAGCCATCATTCTAAACCAAGTATTGCATTATATCCCTGCTTGAAAACTTGCAGTAACTTCCACATGTTCACAGGATAAACCCAAACTCCTAATCATAAAATTCAAGGCTCCTCTTGAGCTGAATCTACTTAATCTTTCCAGTTCATATCTAGTCACTCTTCCCATGTTCCCTATACTCTAACCAAACTGGATGATGTGTCTTTTACCAAATAAATGATTAATTTTGATGCTTTCATTATTTTGCTCATGATTTCTTCTCCAGTTGAAATGCCTTTCTTCCCTCCTTAGTGTAAATAAACTTAATTTATTGTAAGGTTCAACGCAAAAGCTTCTTGTATTATTCCCAAATGACTTCACTTTCCCTCTTTATCTCTTTTGCCCTATAGCACTTGTAACACATCTGACCCTCTTGGTAACTAGTTCCTTAAAAGCACAGATGGCATCTTTCCCACATTTATATTCCCAGACTCAAGCACAGTGTCTGGGCTAAAGTGGTATTCAGTAATTATTTTTGAGTAATTGTTTCTCTCTGGTGACTCAGAATAGAAAAATACATTCTGAAATATATATGTACATATATGAATATATATGAATAATATATATGGACATATATATGAATATTTGAAACAGACATATAGAGAAAATATATATTTCAAAATATTTATTATATATCTAAATATGTATATTTAGATATATGTGTATGTGCATCCAATATAATCCAGAACTTTTATACTTTTATATTCCATTTGTTAATGCTTCAGCAGTCAATACATGACTCAACACTGACATTAGTATTCCCAACATACTTCACTTATGATATCAAGAAAAGTTACATTCAGAATCAGCAAATCAAGCATTGAGAAAATTCTACATTATATACAATGGTAAGATATTCTGACAATATGGTATATCACAGATTGTAGCTTTTCATAATAATATTAGTAAGACAATTTGGATTTCTAAGTTAATTTTTAAAAGAAAACATTTAAGTCTTTCAATTAGAGAAGACGTGGTGAACTGCCAATCCACGGATAACAGCAACATTAAAGGCATGATGGCATTCCCTCTGAAACCTATCAAACACAATACAAATTTCAAACAAAATTACAATCTTTTGTTTAAACAATTATATTAAAAAGCATACTGAATATGATTTATACAGGATTTTGCATAAATTTTATGATAAAGTATAAAACAGGCATTTTGAAAATTGCACATCGAGAATGTGGATATTTATCTATAGAACTGTGGCTTAAATACTTTGCATGCATAGGATATGTGCAATGTCTGCATTATATGAATATTAAGAATAATTTCAGCAACACAGAATAACTTTACAGGACATCTTTGCTGGAAAATTTAACAATGTTAGTAACACATATTAATCATTATTCATAGACCAGGGGTTCTAAATTCTTGAAACACTAGATAGCCCAGGGCATACTGTAGCCCCATTCAGCTCTAACAGATTGAAGCTACATTTCCTTGGTTGCAAGGCAAAGATCACACAGAAAACATCCAGGCAGAAAGCATCTAGTCTAATAGAATATGTATCTTTTAATTGGAATTAAAGATGAAAAAAAGAGAAAAAAAAAGAGTAACTCTGCAGACTGTGCCTTCAGTATTGATGATCCTTCAAAATTCCACTGTTACATAACTGCCAGAACAGTCTCACTACAAATGAAATCCTATGAATTATTTTATTTTTTCAAAAGAAAACAGTGAGCCTTATAAACAGCAGGACTGTGAAAGTCATATCTGCATTATCTGTGGCATTGATTCTTTTTTTTAAAACCATGACACACAAAAGCAAGCAAAAACCACTGAAAATGATATGCTGCAAGGTCAAAATAAAAATACTTTTGGGTAAAGTGTGAAATAATAATCAGCTTATAGCTTGAGGAGTGAGTTCAGACAATGATAGAGGTAGAAACGGGATGGCATCTATTTGACGAGCGATGATTTTTAGGCTTCAGCCTCAAGATAGTCTCCAAGCATGACTTGAGATCGAGATCATAGCTTAACATCAAGGAAAGTCTTTTTTGAGAGTCAGTATTACAGCAAAAGAATTTTATATTTAAATGATCCTTTCTATCTATATCTCAGCATCATATAGATTTGCCAAATCATCACACATAAACATTTTAAGTTGGACTGAACTCCACGTTTAAAGAATAGTTTCAAGTCTATGGATTTTAGAAACCATACATTTATATGTATTTCTTTTATTATTAACTGTTCTAATTCCTCTAGAATAAGTCTAGAATAAGGAAATAAATCTCTAGAGCAGAGCAGTGTATTGGTGCCAAGAAATGACCAAAGAGAGCTGTTGTCTCTACTACTTCTTATTCCACATAAAGTGTGGCCACTAATGGCATAGAATTCCAAGTCTAAGAGAAATATGTCTCCGTTAAGGCACAATCCAGATTCCTTTAGGGTTATTTGTTTCTTCCCTCTCTGGAGCTTCGTTCCCACTGCTTTGAGAGTTATTCCCCTAGCAAATCAAGGCCTCCACTGCCCTGTACTTAAAGACCTCTGCTGTCTGACTCCCATTTCTCCCAGGATCAAGTTGAATCTCCTTCATATGAAATCTAATGCCATTTACATCTTGATCTATTTCCCAGTCTCCTTTTATATCATCCTGCCTTGGCATCTACTTGTCCTCCACCAGCCCCCTTACTCTTGGTACCATGTAGTTATCACATCTGGGTAATATAGTTATCTTGGTAATAACAGAATTTCTGCAATAGAGTAGATCCCGAGTAACACACAGAGAGTACATGACGTATGATATTTATGTATATAAACAGGTGCACATCACCCCAACTGTTACCCAGCAGTTAATTCTTTATAGGAATATGACATCCACTGCACCTAATCTATTGTAGCAATGCAATAAATATTTATTGAATAACTATTTATACATTACATTGAATGCCCTAAAATCACAAAAAAATCCCCTTTATAGAAACAAATGAATTCAATCACTGTTTAATAAGCATCTACTAACTTACCATAAGCAAGGCACTTTGCTAAGAACTGGGTGGAGACAGCAAATATGATTCAGGCTTGGATCTTCCCAGTGAAGAGATTATGGTGTAATAATAAAATAATACATATATTCACTTACATGCACAAAAAGATTCCATCATTACAGGTAGGAAGCTCCAGGTAACATAAAATCACACAGGTAAAATGACTTAACATTAACACTCACGACCTGGTAATCAGAAACAGCTTATAAAAGAAGAATCATGGAAGGTAGTATTCACTCATGTAAAATTAGAAGACAGATTTCCTGGAGGAGATAACAGTATAGGTTAAGATAAACTGTTAGGAAAGTGTGAAGTAGGTAAAGTCACTAGAAATTTACCAAGCTTAACAGAAGCATCGAGTTCATGAAAAGAATGAAAAGTATAAATGGGAAAGGGAGATTAGAGTCAGAGGAATACGATTCTAAATTAAGAAATTAGAAATGTATTAATTAGAAATGATCAGGCGCTAAATGTTCCTGAGCATGGCCTAAGAAGAAGCAAGTTGTTCTGTCCTTGCAAGATTTGGGGGTGGCAATGTATGGGATACTTTAGCCTTCAGTGTAATATCTGAATCCATTATGTATACTTTGTACACAACTTTAATAGCAGTTCAACCATGCTCTCCATACCTAGCCATGATCTATTTTATCTCACAGTCTTGATCACTGGCCAGTAGCACATACAAAAAAAGCACGAGAAAGCTTTCTTTATTTAACACATATTTTTATGATCCAATATTGCTAGATGACACAGTAAGTGGAGTAACTTCTAATAACAGTCATCAGGGCATATCAGTTTCAAGTTCAACTAAACAGCAAGTAATGGTGACAACTGGAGGATGGTGCTAAGCCTTACAAACCTCTACGTGAAAAGTAGTCAATAAAACAAGTTAATAGAAAAATTACTGCAAACTATTTCAAGAAAACTGAAATAAAACATTCCTCACAGTTAAACAAAACTGAATGGCAACACAAATGATGCAGCAATAGCTGAAAAGAACATGTCACAGTATAAAAGGTGCTCCTCACAATTACAACAGTGATTAACATAATCACTTAATTTATTTTGATTAATATAATTCCAAATATTCGAAGAAAATGAAAGTGAGAATATGAGCTTACCAAATTACCCTGTTGAAGTCTACTAGAAATAAATAAGTAAACCTGTTAGATATTTCACCATTGTTTGTTTTAATGAGTAGTTTCTGAATGTTAAGAGACTCATGGAAACAGCTCAAAGTATCCATTGATAATTGATCATGTTTTATAATATTCTCATTTATAAATATTACCATGTTTTATAAGCACGTTTGTATGTTCTAAATAATCCCCAAAATACCTTTCCAAGACATACTAAACAGCAAGCTTATTTGTAAAGTTTGTTTGGTCCACACCAAAAAACAATTCTAAAATCAAGTTTAAATTCGTGTAAGGGTTTAAGGAAATAAGGGTTTAAAGTCAGGCATATCTGAAGTTCGAATCTCAAACTAACTCATGACCAGTGTTTTTGGTGTAAAACAAATTTGCCTGTTTTTAATAGCAGATAGCACTCAGAGACACCTACTATATGGCGGGCACTATTGTGAATTGTGTTCAAAGTGCTTCTGGAATCTTAGCTCAACTAGTGAATAGCTACATGACTGGTGTCAATTTCTGAGCCTTTCTTTAATAATAGCTGTTATTTATACATTCTCACTGCATGCCAGGCATGGCCATAAGTGGTATATATCAACTTATATTAACCCATTATATGACATATAACATATAGCATACTAATTCATGCACTTTTCCTAATATTACCATAAGACTTCTATTATCTTCATTTAAATACATGACAGGTTAAGTAGCTTGCCCAAAGTCTCAAAGACTGGTCCATAATCAATGCTCTAAACACTTCATCTTTTAATTCATGAATTATATATACCTTTAAGTCATATATTTTCACAGGAACCCCAAGAGAGGACAAAATACAGCAGTTCAAATACTTAGTAAATGTATTTAAACTGAAAGATCACTCACAGATCAGATCGTTATCAGGTAACTATCAGACCAAAAATTAAATTGCAACATTCTGATCATCTGAAGATGTAATAACAACTAAAAAGAAAGAAGCTTAAGAATCACACATCTTTGTCTTCATCCTAGCACAAATGTTTACTGAATTATTTTTATCACAAGTTCCATTGTCCTTATTTTAGAAAATAGAACTTCTAATTGATTATATACTATCAATTAAAGATCCACAATTTTTATATACTTCCTATCCCATTTGCCAAAAATTTCTGCTACGTGATAAGGGAGCAATTTGAATTGATGTGTTAGACAAGGGAAAGAGTCAGGGGGGAAAAAATTGCTTTTTTCTCTTTATAAGGTTTTGTATAACAGTGTCTTTAGATTTCTATAAATATTCAGTTCTGTGTACAATAAAATATCTGTGAGCAACATAATAACCAAAGTTACATTCCAAGTGGCATTCATACATTAACTGCCAAAGGAGGCTACAGAATAATTTTTGAAAGGAAAAAAAAAAAAGCCCTCTGGACCTACTATAGTATGCAACTCAACGGAAATGAATAGCCTAATGATATATCCATGAGGAGGTAGCCAAGAGTTCAGCGACTGGGAAAGAAAACTTGACAAAATCTAGGTATATTAGTCATATCCTCAAAATATTTTATTTCTTTGCAAGTTCTGAATTGTCAACAGTGTAAAATGAAGAGAAAAGTGCCTCCAGAAGGTTTGCTATATTTTATGGCTCAATATTCATAACTAATACGGCCATTCTTTCTACTGTTGTAAAAAGGCAGAACCAATCAGCTGGCAGATGACTGTCTTTGGCTCGGCAGAAACTTCCATTTCATGTGATAAAGTCAAACACACACAATATGAGTATGTTCTCACTGGGGAGGGAGGGAGGGATGAGAGACCCCTTTCATGTCATTTATTTTATAAATTATTTCTAAGATGCATATTTGTTTTTCCTCAGGCCTGTCCAAAAGCAGAGTTCCATTGTCCCTTTCCAAAATGCAGTCCTTTGTAAGTCATTTCAATGGCCCTTAATAGAATCCTATCAATCACATTATACTTTCAAAAATATGATCACCCTAATACATATGTTTTATCTCAAAATCGTAAATGGAACTTCTTTTTTATCGAAGTGTATCCTTTAGTCATTTACTTGTCATTTACTTGTGGTCACTTGGAACTTAAAATGTACTTCAGTTAACACTTGCACATATTTGATAGGCTTTTAATTCGTGGATAGAAGTATTTCATACCATAAAAATTCTTTTAAAAAATCTGTTCTGGATTCAGAACAAAAAAGCATATGTATGTTCTCTTCTTTTAAAATGAAGAATTATTTTAAATTCTGGTAGCATGTGATATAACTATCAACAATTCTAAAGCTTTCTTTTTTCTTTTTCATTGTCTCCATTACACCCACTGGGAGTACAATGGCTTAGGCCACAACATGAAACATCATGCTAATTAAACTGCCAATTAACTGGTATAAGAAACATATTGCATGAAATAGATTTCTGTATTACTTTGTTTTAACGTTTGTGTCATTTCAACTTGGTAACCACTAATTTAGAATCCTCTTATCATGCTCTTTCATCCAAATGTTAATCTCAGATGGCACGAGCACATGATTGCTGAGGAGCCCCGGAGTAAGATACGTACTGCATTTCTTCCTAGTATTAAAAATGGTTTATTGAAAGATTAAAAGATCCCATGTCTACAGATTCTTGGTATTCATTTGAATACAACCTCTTTTAATGTAGTACTAATAGCAAGACATCCTCAAAAACATGTTCTCAAACATCATCTAAATAGTGAGGCATTTGATTGACAAGTCATCATAGGATTATGAAAAAGTCTCATGTAATAAATTGTTTCCTTAATATTATCAGTGTTTTCCTTAACAAATTTTTTTTCAATTACATGACTTTACCAATCAAGTTTCAATTTTGGGTTCCAAAAAATGGCAGATTTATTAGTAAATATGCAGGGGTTTTAAAGTTAACTGGCAGAAAGTTAGACTATGCTATATCCACTTGAAATGTGTTATCAGGAAGCAGCCAGTTTCTGATCCTTCTGGAATGCATATACCAAATGTCTGCTGCTTTCATGAGACTGACACATAGGGGAGAAAAAGTCCTTGCTGATCCGTCTTTTAACAGCTAGACACAGAGAGAAGAAGAAAGATTAGAGACTAAGGTCCCCTTCAGCTGCGGCTGAGATAGAATTTTCACTGACAAAAATGGGAAGTGGCAATTAAAAAACAGGCTGAGCTGTACCTGATCTCAGAACTCCAATCTCTTAAAATCAGAAATGTTCATTTTTCCCCAAACATCTAAGGATAGAGTCTAGAAAGATATTCATTTTTAATCACATTAATTTTAACTTCTCATTAGAAATTCACAAAAAGCAGCATAAGATAGGTTATTATAGAGGTATTAACATCCACAAAAATATAGAGTAGCCAACTTTTTCATAAAAAGTGTAAAAATTACTGAAACGCATGGTCTAATAAAAATCTGTAGTTGGCTTCGTTTTTTTTTCAGATGCTCAGATGCTAAACTGTGATATGAACTTAAAATATAACTTTCTCATGTTTTCACCAGCAATGCTATGCGTTCCCAAAAATGCAGAGCCACTTCTGAGGCCTACATTTTCCACAGTCACAATTGTTAGTCAATATATTTCATCTAAAAAGTAGTTTCAAATAGGCAAAACTGAGCATTTTCAGTGGTTGTTTATTTGTTTTTTCCACTCCAATATGCTTACTTAACCAATAACTATGTTTAAAATGAAAGCCACTGGCTTCCTTTATAGTAAATATGATCCAATTCAATTCAGCAAGTATTTATTTTGTTTATATTTCACACAGTCAAATCTTATCATCCAATAAATGCAGCACTATTTTCTGCCTAATGAAGGACTTTGAAAATAAAGCCCTAATCATATAGAATAGATCTTTATTAAATACTTGCAAAGAATAACAACAACTTATTTATGGATTGGTTGTCATAATCAGCATTACCCTTAGTTTTTATGATAACCTGACATAGTTCTCATTCTTAAGCTTCACAATTTTTAAGATACTAATAATGAGAAAAAACTGTATTCCCTTATGATTGTGGATAAAGTGATCTCCAAAAATTGTTCTTTAACCTTTTGGAAACTTTCGTCATTGGATCATGACAAAGGTTTGATTTCAGCTTTCACAATTTCCTTTCACTTGTCTATGCCTGAAAGAATTACAGAGCTCCCAGATTTGAACTCTAGCAGATCAGAAACTGATGCATTTTCCCTGGAGAACCCGGAACTGCACAATTTTTCTGAATTTCACACCAGAGCCTATGGAGAATACTGAGGGCTTGTCATTACACTTTTCTGTAAGGTGCCTTTTATTTCACTTTTGCCGGTGATACTGAGTTTATTTTGGCCCATGAACATATCAGTCAACAGCCACCTCACTCTATTCATGTCAATTATAAAACAACACTAAGAAAATTAATAATTACCAGCGTTTACTGAGCTTTTGTTATGTCATACTCACTTTGCCTGGCTAAATCTCATTTAATCATCGCAACTAATTTATGAGATAGATACTGTTTTTAACTTCATATTACATATGAAGAAATGGAAGCAGAGAGATGTTATTTGTTCAAAGGTCACATCATTTATGTGTGTGAACCACGTTTCAAACCCAGGCTGCCTGGATTCCAGACCCTGAACTCTTAACCACGGTGATAGTCCATCACTTAGCATATGGCATTGTAATAATTAGCCTGCGTGGCTGGAATTCCCATTAAACTGGGAGCTCTCCTGATTCAAAGAATGCAGCTGCCATTTTCCTCAGTCCACCCAGATTCCAGCAGCAAAGTCTTCATTTAAAAAAAAAAATTGATGCAAATAGTCCATATTTATATTAATATATTTTAAGCATGCAAAGCAAGTAAGTTAGAGAAATTTTTCTTCCCTGTATACAGTATTTAGAACAGACCTTTTTATCACAGATTCCACCTTTATATAATATTTCAGTGAGCTAGAACTTTTGAATACCTTTCACATCTAAGTCATGCATTCTGAATTGGCCTCACTCAGGCTAATAGATATGTGATCTAGGGAACCACAAAATTTACCTCTGCACCCCCAAATAGTTCCAGAACCTATCTTGAACCCCCATCTTTAATAGTGTTTGGCATGAAGGCTCTGTGGCCCACCTGTTGAGTGCAGCCTCAGAAACCAGACTGGCAGAGCTCAATGCTCAGCACTACCTCCTGCTAATTCTGTAGCTTTGCAAATTTACCAAAACCCTCTGTTCCTCATTTTCCTCATCTGTAAAATGGGTGTCATGACAATAATAGTATCTACCTCATGAGGTTGATATAAATATTAAATAGTGCAATTAATATATCATCTACACAGAGTTGACTCTCGGTAACCTAAGTTTAAAAAATTATCAGAGAAATATGAAAATCTATTCAGCTAAATTATATTTACCAAAACAGAGAGGTAGAATAATAGCAGTTAAAAAAATAACAAGAACTAAAACCAAAAGCATGCATTTTAATTCCCAATAATATTTTAATTTTCTTTTATATCTTGGCAAAAGTTTTACCCATGTGCATCCAATCTGATGAATTCTGGACATGAATTTTCAATTGGTAATTCTCATTCATGGGTGCTCCACTGCTCTATATAGCCATTTCTCTTGAGCCAAGTGCAGTCTCCCCTTGCTCCCCCACTTTTTTTCCCAAATGGATAGAGGCACGAGGCAAGGGTAGAAGTTTTATTTAGAAATAGTGGGACTTAGGAGAAGCTTGGTAGGTGGAAGCCTGCAAGTCTCCTATCTAAATTTCTAATCTTGTAAAACAAAGACTAAATTGACAACATTAAATTTTATTATCAAAATCAGTTCCATAAATGGCCAGAAATTCACCTAAATGAAAAAAAATTCAGTGTGACCAATTCTCTAAATATGTATCCCTGAAGATTATCCATGCCATCTTTGTGATATTGAAAGTGACACTATTTTGCAAGTCAGTATACTGCAATGAAAAAAAAATCCAAATGATACGTATGATTTCATTTTGCTTCCCACTGTTTCTCTGACCTTTCCCAGTTGGAGTAGTAGCAGAAAACTAAAATAAAAGTACTGTTTTTCTGTGTGAGGCACTTTGTGACTAAAAATTAATCGTGAAATTATAACAGCTGCAAGACTCCTCTGCCTGTTGCTTCTCCTACGCAGAGAATTACTATTAGATGAAAGAGCCTACAGCAATAAACATCAGGGGCTAGTGTTTCCTTCTCCTCTGAACCCAACCAGGCTGATCCAAGTACAGAAATGCCTTTGAAGTTACGGGGACCTTCATGTGCTGATCAATCCTTGGGGGGTAAAGAGCAAGAAAAACTGGTTCTAGCACTTTAATATATTCTGCCAGGGAATGCATTCAACTCAGGGTAGTCCAAAAACATTTCCTCTGTTACAAATTGAGTGATTTTGTACTTGGGTGCTGCTTGGTTCAATTAACTTAGAGGGAGGTATTGATCCCCGACGTGATTATTTGTACCTCAGTACATATTTCTATTAAGTCAAACTAAGGTTGGAGCAGCAAAAAATATAAATTCATATTTTTCCTTGGCCCTAAGGTGTATATTGAGATCTGGGTCAGTTTTAGTGGAAAACAGCATATGATTCTCTTAATATGGATGATCAGTATTGATTATTGATATAATCAGTGTCCCATAGCACACTGTTAATATTTCTAAGTTATCAAAACCTAAGAATTAAGTTTACTTATCAAGAGTTAAGAATTTAAATGATCTTAAAATTGATAGTGCAGTCCAAACCCATCATTTATGGATGAGAGATCTAAGCACCTGAAAACTCAAAAAATGTATCCTTTGAGGTCTGGCTGTTTAACAGCAGGGTAAAATTTGGCATCAAGACTCCTGACCCCATTCAGGGTGCTTTCCTCCAAACATTCTCTAATTTATCTCTGTCAAACCTTTCCTCTTTATCTTAAGTAGCTAAGCTCTTCACTTTCAAATTGTAAAGATGCAGAGAACGCGTAGTTTAAAAACCAGCAACATGAATATATTACACGTCCCATTATGTTTTAAGAGACTATTAAAATAAAAAAATACAGACATTTTATAAAGTAGCTTTTTTTATTATTTTGGTCACAGAAAAATATTCAATACAATAGAATTATACAGTTTGTAGACTTATAATTTATTATAATAGCATAAATAAAGACAAAAATCCCTGCAATAATATAGATAGGGTACCAGCTTCAGTTGATTGTCACATAGAAAGAAAAGGTAAAAATTTCAACTATAAAGTTAAAGGGTAAGATAAAGAGAAATGAATATAAATACCAGAGAACAATAGTTTCAAAATTATTATGGCACATGGTGACCTCAAAAAATATGTCAATCTGTTTTAAATACTTACTATCTTACCTATGTTAATATATGATCACTTGTTATATAATTTACACTGAAGAAAAACGGGGAAAAAACATATGTAACTTATTGGTAGATTAAAAAGTTATAGTTAGAACACAAATATTTCCCCAGTCTCATCTATTCTAAGAGAATCTGTGATTCACATCCTCTGTCACTGAGTGGAGACCTTAAGGAATATAGTATGACTTTCCAACTGTCTTCAAACTGATTTCACAAGAGCCTACCCTCATTATTTCCAGACAGTGGTACCATTTTAATTTAAATGGCTCAATTGCATTAAATATCATACTTAATTGGAGAACCTTTGCATTAGTCATTCTGTCTTCAGAATTGTTTCCTTTGTGAATAATAATTTTTAATAATGATCATGGCACATACGAAATGGCTTAAGACGGTTTACTCACCTCTTTACATTCTAGGTAACAAACCAAAGTGCAAATGTCAATCATTAAATTTTACCTCCTCCCACTTATACACACACACACAAATGCATACATATACACTCACACCCATACAAAAATTATACTTTATACAGTATCTTCAGTAGAGTAAGTAACTATAATGCAAAGAGGTGCTTCCTGCATGCAATTCATTTTTAACAAAATCTAAAAAGCCCTCCTCTGCATACATAAATGCATAGGACCACAAATTTTAAAAGCCAGTTTCCTATTAAATAATGGCCATACATTCCTTTAACACTTACAGAGTTTACCCTAAATTCAATCAGAAATTGTGTAAAATGTCTGTGAGATATATTGTGAGCTTCTACTTTTACACCATAATAAATTATGTTTCAACAAGTATCATACTGACCTAAATTTTATTTTCTCTCATGTCCACTAGTTTCTCACTTTCCCTGATTGGCAGTAGTATTTCTTCTTTGTGCCTTATGAAATAGCCTTGAACAATCTAATTTTCGTGGAATTCAGTCCTGAGGTATATACTTCCATTTTCTTTGTTGATCTAGCACAGCCTCAGGTGATTTCTATATAATGCATCCAATTAGTTCAAGCAAGACAAATGAAATCACATCTATATTAATCTCCACCTTATTAACCATAGACAGTAACAGGATACAGATCCCCATTCTTTGCTTGAGTCCATTCAAGTGCAAACTGAAGGAAAGGGATTTTCTGTTATTTTCATACTCTTGAGTATGATGATATTTCATTCTGTTTCTCCACAGTAATTGATAAGATTGCAAAACCTCTCTCACATCCCTTCTTTATTCCGTATGAGAGCTTGATTTTCTTTTTCAGTTGGTTGCAAATTATAGTTTGATTCCTTTTTGCAGAGACTGTAATTTAAAGTCATTTTTGTTTTCTTCAAAATCAGAGCTTCATTTTAATCAGCTAGTGGTCCTGCCCCTTGGGAATCGATTTCTTTTTACACAAGACAAATCCAGGTCTATTAGGATCCAACACATTGAGTTGGAACATTACATGTATTTCACTTACGAGCACATACATTCATTTTACACGATTCCTCAATGTGGCCAGGGGGTTTCGTGGTCTGCACTGTATCCACCTATAAAAAATACAAAAATATATGTCTGCTTTACAGGGATGTGAGTAGGGTTTTGCTAGCCTAGTTCCAAAGTTTGGATGCACATCTTGGCTGATAGTATTCTTTCCTTCTTTAAGATGTATTTGCAGTGGCCTTAACCTCTTTCAGAAGTCATGGAGACATAACTGTTCTAGCTACAATTAACAACCCTGGGGCACCTAGATCAATACTGCTGGCTAATCGCTTGGATGTTATCTCTGACAAGAGATATTTGCATGGTAAAAGAAACATTGAATTAATTGTTTTTCAGGCTTCAAGTATTTGAAGGCTATGAAATGTCACCCGGAGAGGGGCTGTCAGGAGAGGGGGTATTGCTGGCTTTATTTATACTATAAATACAAAGAAGAATGAAATGGTAATTCTGTTGTCACTGCTTTTACAATGTACTGTCCCTAAGATCTCTGGGAGGTGAGCTTGATCTGAATGTTCACACCCTTCAAAGTAGCTTTCTAGTCTCTAAATGCAATCATTAGATAGTTCACTGTCTACAAAAATCTGAGCAATTTACACACTATCAACAAATGGTCTGCTAACCTCTGGTCAAGGATGAATTACTCTCCCCTTCAAAGTCATGACCATAAGAAGGCAATGTTTTCCACGAATGAAAGTGATGATAATACTCCTTCAAAACGTTTTGGTGCTAATGTGAGTTTTAAATAGTGTTGAATATTTATCTCTCTGAACTTGAGCCTGACGAATAGGCTGATTTCTGCTCTGAGTGCCAAAAAGTACACAGAATATTGTTTCCAGTTTGATGGTGCAGTTGATGTCAGGAAAACCTTTAGTGAGTTTGAATATTGCCAAAAAGATAATGAATCACTTCCATAAAATAAAATAAAGGTGCTACAGTTCACTACCAAAATAATTAGAATATTTTAAGAATTAAAAAATATATATATTGCACCTAATTTCCAATGTCACAGTGCATCAGCAAATGAGAGTCAAAGTTAAAAAGAAGTAAATGATTTCTTTCACTGAATAATCAACTAACTCACATTTGAAAATAAATGGTATAAGAAAAGATAATGTCTAATTTAAAAATTGTTTATATTCAAGAGCATAAAGTGTTTAAAAATTGCTCTGACTGCAGATTATCCATATTAGCTGTATAAAATTAAGCAGCTTTAAAATGTCTTAATTTATTAAATTAATTTTTATCTTTTCTTAGAAATAAAAAGAACATTTTTTTTCTTTCTCTAGCAGGTCTAAAAGTTAACATAACTTGGGATATTTTATGGCCAATTACACACAGAGGACAAGTTTACCGAGGAATCTATGATAAGTGAGTGTTCATGATTTAAGTTGTAAGTTTAAGATGGACAAAGTTTATCTGATTTTACACAAACCAAACACTACACGTCATTTAAAAACTGCTTATACAAAGGTGAAAGCTAAATATTTAAAAGTTTGAGATATTGTTTTTTATTCCCAAACCAACTACAGTGATGTAGCCATAATGCACACATAGACTACATTAGATCTTCCTGTTAGGTACTGTGTGCGTGCGTGTGTGTGTGTGTGTGTGTGTGTATAAATGAATAACTTCACAAAAGTAGTTGAATACTTGATAAATAGTTAAATAGTTAAATAATAAATAAATAATAAATAGTTAAATACTTGATAAGTGCTGTGGCTATAAATGTGTATATATATTTTCAATAAATGAATAAATAAGTAAAACAATAAAAACAGGAAATCAGAGGTGTCAAAGTGTTTAATTTTCTATTTTCAAGACCTTACATACTTTTAACTTAAAAGCATATCCAAGAATTAGAATGCATTTATGTAATATGGTCACCATACTGCCACTCAGCATAATGAAATCCTCTTATTAAAATGTTATTGAAAAATAGACCTCTCTCATTTCACAAATTAACTATGTAAAGGCAGGTTTCACATTTTTGTGGTTTTAAGTTTTGATGCACAGAACAAAAGCATCTGTGTAATAATATTCACCTGTCACTGAAGCCAAGAAAAATGGATTCTTTCCTCACCATTAAAGATTCATGTTTAAAAACAAAAGTGCATACCTCAAATCACTTATTGAGCTCAAGCAGAATTACTCAGGAATCATCATTCTGAAAACAATCATTGGTGAGGGTCAGGGTAGAAATGGATGTTACCAGGATGTGTTTGTTTTGATTTTAATCAGCTAATTAAAATGGCCCTGGAAACAATTTTCAGATCACTGCCACTGAGGAGATAGGCTCTAGTAAATCAGACCAAACCAATCTTTCAGTGAGGTCCTATTCTGTTGAGGATGTATAGACACAGCTTTTGTCTTCCCCTGTCAGCCGTTCTCCTCAATTTCTTCTATCTCCTAGGCAACAAGCCACACACACACACACACACACACACACACACGAGAGAGAGAGAGAGAGAGAGAGAGAGAGAGAGAGAGAGAGAGAGAGAGAGAGAGAGAGAGAGAGAGAGAGAGAGTAAGAGGAAACCAAGACATTCCTGGAGCACGTTTTACCAGGCCATCTTTGTATCTCACTCAGTTTCCATTTCCTAACCAAAGAGACTGAAATAAGCTGGGAATTTAATTATCAAAAATTATCAATAAAAAGTTAACTTATAAAAGCTTTGTTCTTCTTTTCCAGACTTCCCTGGCCAACAACTGGTGACTAGTGCTAGGAGAGGGAAGCTGAATCATGCAGAGAATAGGAAAAGAATTCATATATAGGTGTAAGAAACATGAACACTCACACAAAGGAATAGACACACTGTTAATAATTCTGAAAAAACTTCCAAACCATAAATAAGGAAATATATATATTTTGAAAGGAACATGTATCTAGTTTGTACTTATTTTTATTAGGTATGCTTCAAAACTAAATCACACACTTATGTAACTATTAGAGACTAAGTACAATGGTGTGTTGAATGTGTTTCCATATAATTGGCAATATGTAAAAGGATTCTATGACTATTCATTGTTTTTTTTCTATGACTGATGTTAAAATCTAGGGAAAAGTAAAAGGTATCATATAAAAAGTAGAGTCTATTCCATGACACAGAAAATCAAATTGATGGTAGTTTCTGCAATCTAGGGACAGGAAGTGGACATTCATATTTTAGAGCATAAATGCATGATATAGGAGCTGAGTCAGGGCAGAGCCACTATCAACATCGAAAGTTTATCTATTTTTTTTTAAATACTGGAAAATCATTTAAAATAGAAAGTGGGACAGAAGGTAAACATGGCATTTGATGAATGGAGAACTATGAGAACGACAATTCTGAATGGTATTATGGTGTTTTACTTCATTTTGATTTATATAAATGAGGTACGAAAACTCATAAATTATAATTATTAGTTAATATATCACCTGCATAGATGTTTATTACAAGATTGCACTTAATTATCTAACTTAAACTCACAAAGTCCTTGTGAAGTAGCTATTATAAGTTTGCTCATTTTACACATGAGGGAATTAAAGATCAGAGAGCTTAATCTCCTTATATAAAAATCACATACATAATGGGAAAATCAGGGCCCCAAACCAACTTTGGTTCTTGATCAAAGATTTTTTTCATTTACATTATGTTTCCTCATAATTGTTTTTTAAATTTGACTTTGAATCTTTTAAAAATAAACAGCTAAGTTATAACTGCAAATGTCTCCATTTTTGCCATGATTTAAGGAATAATAAGCAAAACTACACAAGTTTCCTATACTATTATAAATGAATGTGTTATGAAATTCAGTTCTAGAAGCCTATGTGTCTATCAGATTCAGAATTCTATCATAATTACTTAAATTTGTGAATAAATAAGAAGCAACTTCAACATATCTGCAAGTTGCCTAAACTGCCAAAAAAAAAAAAAAGAAAAGAAAAGAAAAAAGAAAGGAAAGGAACCAATAAGACAAATCCTATCCAATCAAAGAAAGGGAAGTTTATATGCATTTACATGTGTAAGAGTGCACACACACACAAAAGGGCCATTCATTAGAACTGTTTAATCTGCACTCTTTAGAAAAGAGGGCTTTTAGATTGTGAGTCAATCACTGAACTGGCCATGGAAGGAAAGGGGCTAGATAATATCATACCACTTCCTCATCATAGGTACTTTTCTCTGACTACAGATTACGAATGATTTGGGCCCTAACAAAAGCATCCCCTGGGTTGGATAGCCAAGCAATCAATATTGACTGGCTGACTGTTAGAATCATGGAATCTCAGAGTTAGAAAGAAGGTCAAAGGTTATAGAGTCCAATCATGTGAAAGGCATTGCAGGAGGCATCAGGGGAAATACAAAGCAACATAAGGCATAGTCCTGGTTCTGAAGAAATTATTTATACAAATATATACAGTTTACTAATATAAACAGATTACTAATCTTGAGGAGGAAAAGATAAGAGCCCAGGGCTTCCCTGATGGCGCAGTGGTTGAGAGTCCGCCTGCCGATGCAGGGGACACGGGTTCGTGCCCCGGTCCGGGAGGATCCCACATGCCGCGGAGCGGCTGGGCCCGTGAGCCACAACTACTGAGCCTGCGCGTCCGGAGCCTGTGTTCCGCAATGGGAGCGGCCGCCAACAGTGAGAGGCCCACGTACCGCCAAAAAAAAAAAAAAAAAAAAGATAAGAGCCCAGTAGATAAAATTACGAGAGCTCTGACGAGTGAGAAGAGACAGTGGTGAGGGGAGGAGGAAGAGGGCTCACGGACTAATTGAACCTAAGCTGGGTCTTAAAATAAAAGATAGGTAAGCTTGACATCTACAGAAATGAGGGAAAACTGCATTCTGAGAAGAGAGAAAGTGTGTGAGGAATATGTGAGGTAAGTGAGGAGGCAGTGAGAGGATTTCCCTGCCTAAACCAGAGATTTCTCTAACTCCATTCAACTCCATCACGAGCTATTTTCTCTACTTAGCTCAAGTCTACATATAAAAGAAACCAATGTAATAATTAAAAACAACAACAAAACTGTCCTGAACATCCTAAATTAGAATTACACAGACAAATTAAGGTAACTGTCAAAAGCCAGAGAATGCAGAAAACAATTATTTGTTAAAACTAATGTAATTAAGTGTTCAACGATTCCTGCTCTAGAACCTCCTGTACTTAAAGGTTAAATCGTGTATGTCTTATTTCACAATTTTATTTTTTCTTGCTTTTTTTAGAAATAATATTTTAAAGAAATACTCTCTCGAGAAATAGGGATCAATTCAAACAGAAGGCTAGGCACTAAACAAGCAAAAACATTAGACTGGATCCCAGCATTATAGTTCCAGTGACATTTGGTCAAAGTTGAGCATTAATGAATTTCCATCCTTAAAGCTGAGAATAAAAATGTAAAATGATGTAAACTTAAGCTGTCACCATTATCCTCTTCAGACCATAGTATTGTTCACCTTTGGAAACAAAAGCAGAACTAGCTGGTATTCATGTGCCAAAGCAATAAGCTGTCCCAAAGAAACAGAGACTAGATGTTAATGAGAAGATGAAATGAATACAGCAAACTCGGCTGTTCTTAAATGCCACTGAAATTGCAATCATGTGTCTGAAAAATTGAGAGCTACTTGGGGAGACTTAAACACCCACAGAGGGAAGTAGAAAGCAGTCAAAGTGTTTCCAGGTGATGGATAAACTTACTAAGAGTTTGATCCACTAACAAGGAAATGAAGTAAATATCCAATGAATTAACTGAGTCTTGAAAAAGTAAAGGTGAGATAGGACAGAATTACAAAATCCAACCAACCAGTTTCCTGCTTATGAAAGATAATGTTAAAAGTGTAAGAACTGGCACCATGAGTATGTGGTCCCTTGGTTTATAATAAATAAATTTCTAAGTTGAATATAATTGTCTTTTGATATGATTTGTAGTTGACCAGCTTTAAAATCTTGCTTTCTGATCATTAGAAATTTCTAGAAATGTTTTTATAAATACTTTCGTGAATACTAAGTGGTGCTGATTTAAGGATTGATATAAGCATATTAAAATATTGACTTTTAGGACACAGAAAGACATTATATTAATAACTAATGCAGAAATACAACTCCAAAGATAAGGAACTCACTTGAAATCATCCTCTACAAAATTATACACTTTACCAGTGATAATACTGAGGCCCAGAGGGGTGACAAGACATATTGAATGTAATGCTACAGACCTAGGATTAAAACTAAATGTCTTCACTCCCAATTCAGTAGTTTATTTCCATTTAATTTATGGGAATTACATCTCAAAGAAATGGAAAACTGGGGGATGATATTATTTAAAGACCAAGTATCTCTAATTTCAGTACATCCCAGTTGTGAAATGCAGGGAAGATACACAAATTAGATAGACTTTCTTTTAAGTTATAGTGAACTTTGCATCAATAATGTCAGTGGGCTCATCAAAAACAACCAATGGAAATTATATGTCAAAAACCAAAACAAGATTCTTTGTAATAAAAATGTTTCTGCATGGACTAAGTTGCAGAATCTTTTTTTTATTTTGAAGAGCTTGAAAAATCATTAAGAAATTAATAGAAATTACTTCAAGCCAAGCTTTTTTATAGTTTTATTTCAAAATTTTGGGGGGTGGTCCCAATCAATATTGCATAGAACTTTTTTAACATGCCTTGTATGAAAAGGACTGTAAATCTCATACTTTAAAATAGGTCACAAGTCTTAAAGAGTTTAATCAAAAAGCAAAATGATGTTTTTTAACATAGAGAAGATTATTTGCTTCTTTTTTGCTCCTTTGTCTTATAAGTGCAATGTGATGTATTAGTTTAATTAAAGTCTACCAAATTATCATAAGGATTTTATGTGCTGCAAATAATTGGCTTTGTTCTCTGCTCACTTTTTCTTAATGGAAGCAGAACATTTTTTTACATGATACTTAGTGTAAGATACCAGAAAACTACAGGGAAGAAAGGCAAATGAGGTGCCTAATGAAGTGACCTTCCTCATCTTGGACATGAAATAAAACTAAGCCTACACTAATGCAATGAACATAAGTCAGTGTTTTCAGAGAGTTAAGAGGATAGGTAATATTATGGCTCAGAGCCAAACCATACCAAGAATTCCTCCATACATAAAAATGACAACCCCATTAATATGAAAAGCTGATAGGCCCTAAAATGAAGTAAAATGTATAAATAGATCATGTTATAAGATTTTTTTATGGAAACCATAATGAATCAATCTTTTTCAAGGGACAGATTTAGATGATAATACAGATAAAGCATATTACCAGGTACGCCTCTGATAAGTGACAATTTAAGCACATAAATGAACAGAGAATTAATGAATACAGCATATTAAATGAAAGTTGTTTCAGAAAGTAACAGTACTAACTAACATAACCACTCTTGCCAAAGGTGAGTTGGAACAAATTAAAATTAAAATATACTCTCATTTACAAAACACTGCTATCTCCTAACAGTAGTGTAACAAAAAACTGAGAATAACCTATGAACATGAAATCAGTTAACTGATTATTTTATGAAATGTGAAAGACAGAAATTACCAGTGACTTTCTTATAGTATAATTCCTAAAGTACGTTACAGAATATGTATAAGACATAAAGGATAATCAGTAGTGATTCTTTTGTTAGGAAAAAATGTGATCACTACCATTTACCACTGTCCTGAAAGAAACATAATCAATATATTACAGACTTCCTGAAAATTTTTGAGCTTTTAATTCATCCTCTGAATTACTTTTTTAAAAAAATTTGTGCTTCTCTTCCTGGCCTCATAACATGATAAGTGTTTTCAATTACGAATAACTAATACTCTATTGAGTGTTTATGAGATCTCAGGCCAACGCACGTGGTCCCTAGAAAGTAGATACTATCATTAAACCCATTTAACAAGAAGGAAGTCAAGAACTGAGAAATTAACTTGCTCCAAATCACAGTTCTAAAAACATGGCAGCATTGGAATTTTAGAGCCCAAGAAGTCTCATCTTTGTGTCTGTGCTTTTAACAAGACTACACTCTACTGCCTCTCCAATTAGTGATAAAATTTTTCTTAAAAGCAGGTTTTATCACACTTGCTATACCTTTTCAAATATACTCAACATTTTTCGGGTAGAGAATATTATTGCATTTTTAATATGGCCAGAAAATGTGTAGCATCTGATCTTAGGTTTATTAAAACTCTCTCTCTCTGTCTCTCTCTGTCTCTCTGTCTGTCTCTCTCTCTCTCTCTCTCTCTCACACACACACACATGCACACACACAATAATTACATTATTACATTTATGAAGAACATACGATAGGTGTACATAATGATATACTCAGATGGTGTTAAGCCAGGAGGTTTTTTTCCTTTTCCTCTCTTCTTAAAGGCACACTATGTACTTGTGAAATCGCATGACCTCAAAATGTGCCTAACTAACAGTTAAGCCAAGAAAAGGATAATCTTCCCAACCCATGATACATGTTTTAAAAGTAATTCTCTCATCGGTTGTCTCTGAAGAAACATTCTTAGGAAGGAGTGCTTCCTCAGTGAGCGTACATGCATACTTTGAACAGATATACTTGATTTACTCCATTTGTTTTAAGCCAAAGAGTGAAAGGGAATCTTTAACAAAACTGTCATCTTTAAACCACAGTGATATTTCATTTTCCCCTTCTGCACTATTTAGATTGCCTGGAACTGAAATGCTTCCAGAGGATCCTGTGTCCAATTTTTCAAAGCTGTCACTTTCTAGCAAATCTGCTTAAGCAAAATACTTATGTTGTTAGAAAACAGAACAAACATACATTATAAAATACATTCTATTCTTCTGTTCAGGTCAAAGTCTTATTCAAGAATGGGAACTTGGAAGAAAATGTGGAAATAAATTAAAAGATGACTATGATGGATTGGTTAAAGTCAATGAATCTGGTGCACCTCTGATTAGTTTCCAGAGATGCACTTCGACTTAGCTCAGTAGAGTTTTTCACACAATAATCATATAATCAAAATGTTATTTTCAATACATTCACTAAAGGTCATTAAACTGAAAAAGAACAAATACAGAGGAAAATGGGACATTGAAAGATGACCATGGTTACTCTTCCTAAGATCATGTCTATAGCAGCAATTATAATGTTCTTGTCAAGCTTCCATGTCCCAGAGGGTAACAAAAAATTGTCAAGCATTACACTTGTAGACCTCTGGCCTCTCTGAATTGTGAGCATCATAACTCACATCCTCTAGTACCCGAATAAGTAAAAGCACAACAGTAACAAAATGCAAAATAATGATGATAAGAATGGTGTGAAAGACAACAAAACTTCAGTTAACAACAAAGAACTTCCAAAATGTGAGATGAGACATGTTTTGAAAAAGTTCAGTCATATTGAATTGAAATATTACTCAATATTCTTAGCACAGAGTATGCTTTCTTTATTCACACATATACACATACTCTAAGTTGTCTCTATACATGTGGACCTTTTTTTCCTGTATGCATGATTACACACTTCTGGTTTAAATTAATCTTTCCAAGTTTATGCAGTAAAAATTACGTAAGACTTACAATTCCTTCCATTGCTTTAAAAAGCTAGTCATGCCTCAGCAAAAGTCAGGACTGCTTATGGTGTACAATCTGAAACCCCTTCTCTCTCAGCACTTTAACACTAGATCTGTCACCCTTCAACACCACAAAATCAATACCCTGGAATGTCATGGTTCTCTGATGGCCCACAAAGTCAAGGCATGATCAATTTCAACTTCCTTACTAGATAGAAATAGACTTAGATAAATAAAAAAGATTTTATTCAAGTTAAATTCAATAAAACAAAGGAATAAAGGTAGAAAGAGTCAGAGTTGTTAGAATTCAGTCCAAAAAATTTACACTTAAATCTAGATCCATTTTTAAATCCAACTAAATTGCATACTCAGCCAAAAGGTATATATCAGAAATTAAAAGAAACCTAGAACTTACTGTAATCCCCAGATTAAGAAATGCTATCAATTAAATGTGTGTGTGTGTGTGTGTGTGTGTGTGTCTGCACACACGTGTTTCTTTTATTGTATTAGTTAATAAACAGTAGGGAAAGGACGGTATCTGAGCTCTTTATTGTGTATCCCTAGAAAACAGGGTAATTTTTGGCTTCATTGCTCAGTAAGAATAAGAATCTTGTCTTTCTTGTCATAAACTGTATATCCTGTATTTAGAACAGTCCAAGACATGGAGTAAGCCCTCAATAAATATTTGATTAGTATATGAAAATCAATGCATACATTAAATATAATCTGGTACATAAACTTACCTGAGGGCAAAACTTCCTCTTTCTTGTTCACTGCTGTATCCCTGGCTTCTATAATGCCTAGGACATAACAGGCACTCAGTAAACAGCTGTTGTTCTGAAAGACTAGAGAATGCCTCCTATTTTACTAATTTCTAGCACTCTGTGGAATTGAAATTTTTCAAGAGGTTTTTTTTTTTTTTCCCTGTAATAAACACTTTATATGTCAGTGGTTTCAGTTTGCTCCTAAATTTCAACATACATAAACTCAAAGACTTATTATTTAGAAATGCCTAGAAAAAGCCAGGCCTGAGAGTCAGGAGACATGGAGTGCAATTTAGGTTCACTAACTTGCTATGCAACTTTGCCTCTCCAGGCCTCTGAGTCTCATCTATAAAATGTAAAGGAGGGATAGAGGGAGAACAGGATGGTTCTCAGGTATCCTCTTGGGAATGTGTAGGTATGCAACCTCTTGGGTATGTGTAGAGATATGGATTTTTAAAAATCAATGAAAGGGACTCTACAGGTCAGAGAAAAGCTCTAGAGCGATCCTATTAAGAGAGTTAAAAGAAACTGGAGTCATTCAACTGAACAAAGAAAATGCTGAAAATGCCAAAGGGAAGCAGACCGTTGTGAGAGGACACACAGGTATGTGGTACCCAGACCTGAGTTGCTACTTCCTGGTCCCTTAAAGCACAGAGTATAGCTTGGCTCACTCCCTTGTCTTCCTACACCATCAAAACTAAAAAGAAAAATACTCACACTCACATCTAGCTTTCTCCAAGAGGACAAAATGCTGGCCAATAAAATATAGAGAAAAGTCCTTGAGGAGGGAATCCTTCTCAGGACAGAAAGGAAATGGAATCAACGGAAGTTTTTCTTTTTCCTTTTCATTTTTGTCCCTCTTCCTTCTTCTCATCTGAAAAGAAGGGCAGAGTGACTGGAGAAGCAGCAACCAACTTGGGAATATGAGAAAAAAAAAAACCAAAACTAAGGATAGTGGAGCAAGAGAACAGCAGCACCATGATTCCTCAGTGAAACTTGCTGACTGACGGCTTCTTGAAACTTGTTATAAGGGAAAAATAAACCCTTTACTTAACCATGATTAATTTATTACTTTCAGCTAAATGCATTCTTAAATGACATATTTGCTAAGGGAAAAACCAGAGAGAAGGATTACCCAAAAAAAGACCATGGGGGATAGGAAAAAGAAAAAGAAGTTATGACTATAAGTGCTCCTATTATTAGATACCAAATACAGGGCTGTAAGAGTCTCAGTCTGTCTGACCAATTACCATGTTTCACAAACTTTTATATCACTGACACCCTACAGAAAGGAGGCAGCTTCTAAGTGTAAAAAGCTCTAGAGCAGGAATCAGATGACATGGGTTTGAATTCTGGCTCTGCCACTTAATAACTCACTTAAGTTTTAGCAAGAGTTTCTTCAATATAAAATGGAAGTCACAGCATTTCACTGATAAGGTGATTGTGAGGATTAACAATATAATGCATGCAAAGACACTTTCTAAATGCACAGTGCTTAACTAATAGCTATTTACATGGGATGATGCAAGTAAAACACTTAGGTACAGATTCTGACACACAGTAGGTGCTTATTTATTATGATCATTGTTATTATCAGATAATACCTGTCCATATCTTCTCTAGAATATCTTGCTCATGAGCCTTCTCCCCCCAGGCACGGCTGATTGAAAAAGTCAGCTCTTAACCTAGGCAGAGCCAGAGTTTCTCTTGCTGACATTTGAAATTGGTACCCAGAAAAATTACCAGTCTTGCAGACTGATGGGCATATAGCATGCAGATTAAGGAACTATGGAGTTGTCAGCCATGTTTTACCATATAGAGTAGAAAAAGATAAATGGATCATCTCCAGTGTAAGAAGAAAGAAGTGGATGCACAGAGAAGAGAGATGGAGAGAGAGGGAAAGGGAGGGAGGTAGAGAGAGCACACAGGTGCTGGTGGTACTGAACTTCGAATATGTTTATGAAGATTGAGTTCCATGTACTTCTAATTTAGCATAATATATTTTGAGCTAGTTTCTCTTACTGGCAATCAAAGAGTGCTAACTAAATAAATATATTTGGGGCTTCCCTGGTGGCTCAGTGGTTGAGAGTCTGCCTGCCGATGCAGGGGACACAGGTTCGTGCCCCGGTCTGGGAAGATCCCACATGCCGCAGAGCGGCTGGGCCCGTGAGCCATGGCTGCTGAGCCTGCGCGTCCGGAGCCTATGCTCCGCAACGGGAGAGGCCACAACAGTGAGAGGCCCGCGTACCGCAAAAAATAAAAATAATAAATAAATAAATATGTTTGTTTTGGTGTTAGCATTGAAACATGTTACCAAGTTAGTTATAGAAACTCTGTATCTGGCTTCCCTGGTGGTGCAGTGGTTGAAAGTCTGCCTGCTAATGCAGGGGACTCGGGTTCGAGCCCTGGTCTGGGAGGATCCCACATGCCGTGGAGCAACTAGGCCCGTGAGTCACAATTACTGAGCCTGTGCGTCTGGAGCCTGTGCTCTGCAACAAGAGAGGCCGTGATAGTGAGAGGCCCGTGCACCGCGATGAAGAGTGGCCCCCGCTTGCCACAACTAGAGAAAGCCCTCGCACAGAAACGAAGACCCAACACAGCAAAAATTAATTAATTAATTAATAAACTCCTAAAAAAAAAAAAAAAGAAAATCTGAATCTATGAAAGCTTTATAAGAAAAGGCCACACATAATCCCCTTCTGCTTCTATAATTTAATGTTAGCTCTATGATTTTATGATAAAAATTCATGAAGAATTTTATAAAGGGAAAAGGCATATACAATTTAAAACAAAAAATATTTTTCTATTTATGTATGATTCCCGGTGGCTGCAATCATTAAAGAAAATGTGAGATTAATTAAAATGCTGAGGCTACACAATATTTTCTTGAAATTTTTAATCTGGGTGTCTTCTTGAAAAACAAAATCAAATGAAAAGTCACATTTATGTATGCAATTTTCCACGTTTCCCTCCTGTGAACAGCAAACAGCCTGAGTAAGAAAACACAGATTTTAGGTGCCAGGAAAATAGAACTGACCAACTTCTAAACACTCCCTGACAATTTAGTGAATGCTAGGATACTCTGCGTACATCATGGTACACAGAACTTAGAATCAAAGTATGGGTTTTCTGAAGGTGTGTATAGCCAAATTGCTAAATGCTTTTGGATGGAGTCCTAGAATGCAAGGGCTTACGTGTACAGTTTTGTTTTGTTTTGTTGACAATGAAGAAAAACCCCTGGGTTTCACTACAATTCTGGTTTAACAATAGTCATTTTTCAGATGTAAGACTGTTCAAATATGGTCAGTTCCATGTAGCTAGGACAAAATTTTAAATTTGTTCAAAATAAGAAGTAGAGATTAAGTGTAAGAAATACAGGAGAATACTTCCATCTGGTGACAATAAATAAATCAAATGTGTCCTGTTTAAGACATTCAGGTAACTGATTTTGTTAGTGAAATCTTAGCTTCCAATGGAGAGAAGTTTTAGACATGTCCTTCCCAGAAAAGAGAAGACCCATATTTAGAGTGTTGATACACTCTAAAAAATAATAGCGATATAAAGTAAGTCTATAAGCTTATATCTTGCATAGTTTCTTTAATAATAAATCTTGAAGTGTACACAGATATTTTTAAAGACAAACTATATATTTTTCCCTTAAAATGTTGTTCATTGTATAATTTCAGCAATAACCAATGGGATTTTTTGATAATTATTAAATGAAACTTTTGTTCAGTTTTCCAGTTTTTCAATGAGGAAGCTATATTTCCTTCCTATGTTTTTAATAGGAATTTTAAAAGGCTTCTAACTTATAATCATCTGGAGCACAGCTTATAGCTAACTTCTACACTAGAAGTTAGCATGAGGTAGGCAATTATTTGTGGGGTGAATGAATCTATAATAAAAAGAAGAGTGCACACTATCACTGAGCGCTCTATTCCCACCTGAGTTTCATATTTCTCTTTCCATTTACTTCACCCCAAACAGTTTCCATAACAAACACACTGGGTAACAGGGCTAAGACACTCAATGCTATTTCTCATTGTTAAGAAGCAGGAAGTCATAAACCAATTTCAAACCGCAATCCCATAACTAAGGAAATCTGCCAAAAGACATGAAAGCCATAATGATTTATTTCTTGAAAGGAAAGAAAACCTGATACCCTATTTCAAGCAAGGACAACTGGAACCTGGTGCATTAGCAGTATCTGTGGGATCTACTTTTAGAACAGATATTCCTTGTTCGAAAACAGAGCATGAAATGATGTTAATCTGTAAGTGGAGGAAGCTGTTCATGGCCCTCTAACCAGAGCATGGTGTACTTGAATTATCCACCCTTTCACTTTTCAACTCAGAATACCCACCAAGCCTGCACCAATGGCCATTATGAGTACTCCACTCTTAATAAATTCATTGGGCATTTTACAAGTACAAAGCCTGTAGGATTGGACACTTCAGAGTAAATTTTAGCTTCATAATCAAGAATATGGCTGAAAATGCCAATTAATGGTGCAAAGCACAAATAACCAAACTTTAGCTATAGAAAAGCCCTTTATGGACTAAAAATATCCAGTATGCAATGTATCCCTGACTTTGCAAGGAGGCTCACCAGAATATTAATAATCAAAGATAACCAAATAAATTCCTGCTGAAAAGTGATCTCTTGGCTAAAGAGAATTACGTAAGATAAAAGTGAGGTGGGGGCTTCCCTGGTGGCGCAGTGGTTGAGAGTTCACCTGCCGATGCAGGGGACACGGGTTCGTGTCCCGTCCGGCAAGATCCCACATGCCGCGGAGCAGCTGGGCCCGTGAGCCATGGCCTCTAAGCCTGCGTGTCCGGAGCCTGTGCTCTGCAACGGGAGAGGCCACAACAGTGAGAGGCCCGCGTACCGCAAAAAAAAAAAAAAAAAAAAATAGAATTCGTCTAAAAAAAAAAAAATACATAGAAATCAAAACTCACTCCTGGACTCATCAATACTTAACTGGATGCAAATTATACTTCTATTTGGGGGAAACTACTTATCAGAAGGGGAATGTCTGCCAATAATTGCTATGAAAACATTTATTTGACCCTGATCCATGTTGCTTACCAGATTCAATTATTTTAAATAATGAATGGAAGTAGAAACAAAATCATTGTTAATCAATATTAGAGTGATTCTGTTGTAAAAAATCTACTTTTTTTTTTTTGCTATTTTTATTTATTTATTTATTTATTACATCTTTATTGGAGTATAATTGTTTTACAATGGTGTGTTAGTTTCTGCTTTATAACAAAGTGAATCAGTTATACATATACATATGTTCCCATATCTCTTAAAAAAATCTACATTTTTTAAAGCTACCTGAAACTCTCATCTCCTAAACGTGATTTAAGAAATTTGATTGAAAGAAACTTGATTTAAGAAATTTAGTTTAAAATAATGCTTTATTTCAATTTGTTTTCACAACACATATCATCACCTGTTTGCCCATAGTTTTGTTGCTAAATGCAAGTCCTTCTAAGAGAGGTTTCTAGTTGATTTTAAAGAGACAGGGGAAAGAGCACAATAACAGAAATTGGAAATCAAGTCAGAGGTAAGATGGAAAATATATATATACCCAACAGCACCTAGTTAAATAAACTTACTGACATCGTAAACAGCAAAATCGTGTTTGTAAAGAACTTTTCTCTTACTTGATAACTTCCTACTCCACAACTTTCACTCCGTTACAATATTTATTGAGTGCAATTTCCTGCTTTAGGATGACAGAATTGCAGGAAATTAATCTCTGATTCAGGCTAAGGTCTTCCTGTTCACATCCCCTCTGCAAATGGAGCTTCTTGGGGAAGCTGAAAAGACACCAAATGTTTCACAGCTGAAGCTGTTCACCTGACTTTCTTTTGGTGACATAATGTTATGTTTTTGAAAGTTCTGAGGTTCCCCTTATTAAGCAAATGAAAGTTGAAGATGTAAACATACTACTTATAATAGCCAGTATACTTAGTAAATGTGTATTCAATTGTGGAATTTAACAATAAATTCAGAGATCAAATAAGTTACAATTGCTAGATCTTTCAAAGCTCATCAACTGATGCATAGCATTAGATTTATTGTAATGGCAGCCACACATTTATATCTACTAAAAATATTTTATCCAAAAATAGCATAAAAACTATTTAAACAAAATTATTCTGTCTAGTTTTTCTGTGTATCATATTGTTAGGGTACAATGACGATTAAAAGATTATTAAACAATTTTCTCCAGCGAAGTGGAAGTGGATATCACTTTCAACTGATAAAACTATAGCAATGTAGGATGGGAGATGAGTTACCTAAATGGGAATTTTGCCAGCTCCTTTAATGGTTTTAGTGTAACAGAGCTTGAATTTTCCTTTCTGTTGATGTTTATTTCACTGCCTGAGCAATAAGATTTTTCTGAGAAGTTTAATTCTCTCAAGTTTCCACTTCAATGTTCTAAATTGCAAGATAAATACCAAATTCTACCTTACTAGTAAGATCTGATATGACTGTTTTATTTAAATTCTAAAACCCTTTTTCACTCAGTACTTCTAGGAGACTAAGAGTTTCCTGATTGTTGGCAGAGCTACTAAAGATTCATAGCCCCAATGAAAGTAAGATTTTCATCAGTCCAAGTTTTTAGGAACAAACCGTCACAGTTCTTGTTACCATCTCTTTCTCTTTTAAAAATGCACGTTGCACTTCTGCTAGCAAAAGGTCTCAGATTGGCTGGAATATCCGATAGACACTACCTTGTGCTGTGAAGTTACCCGATCAGTATTTTCTCAGAGGCAAGTTTACCACTTGATAAATCATTAGCATCACTTCCTGTAGCACTGAAGTTTTCCATAGGGGTTCCTAACTAAGGGCTAATCATCCGAGGTCTTATTTAGCTCTTGAGTTCTGATTAGATCATAGCTTAAAGTGGATGACTGCAGACTGCTAATTCTTACCTGACAACAGGGTGAACAAAGACTACATATTCAGCAAATATGTTTTATCTTTCCTTTTAACAAATCCATACGTTACTATTGTATCATTAAATGTAAAATCATGATGAGTTTAGCTGTTCAGGGGAAAGATACTGATAAGATTTCAGTGGCCACATGTTATTACTATGGAAATTTGTACTGGCTAAGTTATTTACAGCCCGTTACTAATTTTAAAATTTGATATGGCATTACAAAAATGTATCAGGTGAAGGTTAAGGCCAATAACAATGTATTATAGGTCAAACTCATGCAACAAACATTTTAAAATAATTTAACCAAATATTTGAGATTATTAAACATTTTTATTCATATTTCTTTTTCACTTGTAAACCTATCTTTTAACGTCTTTTTGATAAACAGTACATTTCATGCATCTGTTTGTAACTGAAATAAAACTGTATTGATTAATTCCAAACTATTGCAATTTGAAGAGAATGTGATGAAAATGGAAATAACTATAATATAAATGAATCAGATATAACATTCTAGAAAATCATTTTTTGGTAAATTTTTATAAAAAATATCAATAAAATACAAAAGAGATTTTTTCTTATATAAATGAGCCACTATTTTATATATACAATTGGTCCTCTAGGTTTGAGATTTTATATAATACAGTACTTCTACAAATAACACACATTACTATATATTTGTAAATACAGCCATATCTTAGTTAAGTAAATTTAAAAACATGTGTTTTCCCTCCACTCACTGAAGCACTGAAGCAGTTATCATAAAATTAAAATTCCAAATGATGTATTGTTATCATTTAGCACATCAAAACTCTTGTTAGATCATATCACTTTGCAAGTGAATTCTTACCAAAAAAATAGTAACCAAAACTTGAATTTTAGGTGCCCTTTTTAAAACTGTATATAAACATCCTCTCAAAATTCTGGTAGCTGCAATACTAGATCTAGCTTACAACACAGTAGCGTTTTACATTTAAGCGGGGGCGCTTTTCAGTTTCTTTTTTTTGTTTTTCCTCCTACACGTAAAGGAAAAGATACCACTGGTATGGAGTCCCCAGCCTCTCTTTCCTGTGAGGTCTTTTCCAAGCCCACTAGTGTCTCTTTTTTTTTTTTTTTTTTGCGGTTTGCGGGCCTCTCACTGTTGTGGCCTTTCCCGTTGCGGAGCACAGGCTCCGGACGCGCAGGCTCAGTGGCCATGGCTCACGGGCCCAAGCCGCTCCGCGGCATGGGGGATCTTCCCGGACCGGGGCACGAACCGGTGTCCCCTGTATCGGCAGGCGGACTCTCAAACACTGCGCCACCAGGGAAGCCCCACTAAGGTCTCTTAATAGGCATTACTGGGCTCCCTTCCTGTCTCATGGGAGTTTGGCTCCACCTCCCTCCCTCCCAATTATACATATGCAGGCTAGATAATTGACCCACCCCCTTGACTGACACGGTCTAAATGGAACGGACTGCCTTCTAGTAAACCGCTAACAGGTGGGAGAGGAAGTACTAATTTATCAACCTGAATATCTGAAGTCATTATTGACTCAAATCCTTTCATACCTTCTTTAACTCTCCCAACTGTTAAAACGCTCCACCCTCTAACCCCTGCACACTGCACACTCTCCTTGGTTGGAGAATACAGAAAAGGGTTTAAAAATTATGTAGAATCTGCAAAGAAAAAAGAAAAAAACATGTGCACACATGCATATTTAAATTACTTTTTTTTCCTCAGCATCCTAGATTTACCAATCAGATCCTAAAATTTAAGCAGTTGTAAAGTCTAGAAAATACAATTGTGAAAATAAGGAAAAACTTATCCCCTTGGTCCCCTTGGCATCTGTTCATGCCAATGTCTCCACCAGAAGTACAAGAGTAGCTCATGAAAGTGTAAAATCAGAAAATAAGCAGAACCTTGGACAAGTAGTTCTAAAGGTACCTAAAGTTACCAGGCCCTAAAGATACACTTCCAGAATGTTTAAGAAAAAAAAAAAGGAAAAAAAATCCAAAACCAACCAAACAAAAAAATATTCCAGAGTGTTAAAAACAATAAAGAAAAATCTCTGTGAGGACAACGTATAGCCTCTATTCCAGGCTAGAAGGTATGATCTATGATCATTAGCTATAAAGTCACCAGATGCCATGGATAAGAGGCCTTTCTTGCTCTTAGATTTAAGGTGGCAAAATACGATTTGTATATCAAAGTTAGGAAGGTTTTCAGGTTGGTTATCCAATATCATGACTTTATCATTCCAAGTAGTTTTCAGGAACAATGTGCAGGAAATGAGACACCTTAATACATAATTGCCACTTTACTTTCCTTCTTACTTGGACTCAGGTACCTGAATCCATTCTAAGTGACTGCAGCCCTACTCCCCTTTCCCTTAAGTGCCCTCTTCTTAATTACAAAGAAAATTCCCCAAGCAGATCATATATGCAAGAATACAGATGAGATAAGAGACCAAACAGTCAATCAGGTCAATTGTGTGCATTTTAGTAGAATTAGGATGCCAGTCATCATCTTAAAAAACAATAAAGATTTGGTGAAACTTAAGGCCAGTATTTTAAGGCCACTTGCACACTTTATTTCTTTCAATATCTTTATATTGAAATATATATATTTAACAGCAACATTTACTTCTATGTCTTTAAAATATCTGCCATCATGAATTGATTGGGCATTGTTACATAGATAAACGTTAGGGTCAACTATAAACTATAAACCCTTTATGATTCGAAATTCTTGAGTCGTCGTTACTTAAAATTATATACAAGGATGGCTCATTGACGTTCATGACAATTAAATCTGTATGGTAACGTACCTATTAAACACACATTCAACCATTTGGGGTGGAAATTTTACAAAACGTGTTCCATAGTAACCTGAAATTCTTAAACAAAGGATACATGAAGACTCCAAGATCATTATAAATACTAATCAGGCTGTCTAAGCTGGTGTCATCTGAAGTCAATGAAGTATGTGTAACTTTACTTATGGATCCAGATAAAGATTCTCTCTTAGATACATATATTAAATACTTATTTACTTCTGATATCAGAACACATATGTAGTGTTAATGACTTCATTTGGATTCTAATTGGCTGCTTTAAGTTAGGAGTGGGAAAATAAATAAGTACATTTGGTACAATCATGGATAAATGAGAAGCAGCAGGTTCTGAGTAAGGACCCAGAAGTGAGTTATGTGAGGTTTCCAAAGTACATTTGGTAGCACCCTTTTTTAGTTACTTGGTACTCTTTTTTCTTGTTTCTAAGTTTCATTTTTGTTCCAAATAGTAAAGGTTATGCAGTGAATTATGCTTAAAATGTATAAATTTATCAAAATGCAAGTAAGTATTTATAGTAAAGCAAGAAGAAACTTAGATACCAAATTACTAGGATGTGAGCAGCATTATCTTCCTTTTTCTCTTTCCAAGTGGCAGCTTAGGATATTGAGACCCTATTTCATCATTAATGCAAAGGGATTTGAGAAATAGTGGGATCAAAACCAAAACTGATCCTGAAATCCCAGGCTAACAGAGCACTCTGGGATTATATTTCCTACTTCTGACTAGACAGCTACACCCATGAGGTAACAGCTGTACGTGATGTAACTGTGACTTGGTAATGAATGTAGCCTCAACATCAAGAGAAGTTTCTAAGCTTCCATGTTTATCTTATACGTGGGTAATTTTACATAAACAATTTAAGAGAGCCATTGATATGCAAATAATTTACACTGAATTGTCTATGTATGAGAGATCTTCATGGTGAATCATCTACACAAAAATTTTAACTCTAATTTGACTTTATATCAGAATGTTTCTAAAAAAATCTTACTCACTGACATATCACTGTACACTCAGGATTAGAACAATAAAGATTTAAAAATAATACACCTATTTTAGGCCAAATATAATATATTTAAATTGCTGTTTGCAATTTATCCATGCCCTTCTCATTTGGGTGAGTAATCAATTTTGGAACATTCTGACTGTATGTAGATTCAGTCTAATGATAGATAAATATGAATCCAATAAGTTGATTCTGCTTATAAAAACCAAGAAAAATAACATGTTTATTCGATTTTGTGTTTATTTTCATTCTACATGGTACAACTGGCTTTACATTTTCAAAGAACTTGCTGCCTTAATCTGAAGATCTAATGCAATCCAGTCCAAGACAGTAATAATAGAAGACTAACATTTTCCATTTAAAATAATATTTTCTTTGGTGTTTGAAAGTCCTCGAGGGGTAAACTATTTTAATTTAATAGCTGCAATTGATCTTCAAATATTCAGCAATATTAAAAGCAAAGGGAGCCATTTTTCTTTAATCAACCAAGTTAGAACTAAAATAAATGAAGATGTTCATAGCATGCATTCAGGAAGCAAGGGAAAACAAGAGTAAATAACTTTTGACAACCTTCTTTGAACAAATGATGATATGGTGAGAGTCTTGCCCTTGAAAAACTGCAGCTCTTATAGTTTTATTACACATTGGCCCACTTTATTTATTCATTCATATTTAAGATAATAATCATCAGTAAATGGCCTTATTATATTATTGGTTATAATGTTTCCTATTTCCTCAGGGAGAAAAAACCCACTAATCTTAAGAAATATAAAACTGATAAAAAAGCCACTCATAATATTTTGGCATTTTCAAAATACACAGTTTTTATGGCCAGTCCGCCCTGGCATTTTCAAAATACACAGTTTTTATGTCCAGTCCTCCCAAGCATCCCATGCTAAGGATGCTTATTCCAATTCTGGGAGTTTGAGTGGCATGAGGGTTAATATATAAATATAATCCAGTTAGTTATCTCTGAATTCTGTTTTATGTTATATTTATATCACACAATCCCTTGAACATGTGTCTAAGACTTTAAATTAGAGAGAAGCCCGTGTTTCATTTAATTGTTCGAGAAATAAGCATGGTATAGAAGGGGGTACTCAAGGGTGGTTAGAAGATGCTCTCCGAGAGCATATCAAACCGTTCTGTCTCTTACTTGCTTTATGATTTTGACATACTAACCTCTATGTTTGTGTTTTTCCAGCCAAGTAGGTAAAATAGCATACCTACCTCCTATTTCTGTTGCTGGGATTTTATAATATGATGCATTTTAAGAACTTAGTGCCAAGCACATGATAAGCACGAAAAGAAAGCATGTTTTTATTTAGCACTGAAAGCTTATTTACTAAATTTGAAAGCAATTCTCTGAAGCTGTGTTGTCCAATATGGTAGTCACTAGCTCTTGAAATACGGTTACTAAGTACTTGAAATGAGTACCCGAAATATGGTTACTAAGTACTTGAACTGAGATGATGCGCTGTTGTTGTAAAATACATGCCAGATTTTGAAGACTTAATTTTTTATGAAAGGAATGACAAATATCTCATTAATATTGGGTCGGCCAAAAAGTTCGTTCTGGTTTTTCTGTAACATCCTATGAAAACCCCAAACAAACTTTTTGGTCAGCCTGATAATTTTATATTGGTTAAATACTCATAATATTTTGGATATTTGAGGTTAAATAAAATACATAAGTAAAATTAATTTTATCTGCTTTCTTTTTTTTTTTTTTTTTTTTTTTGTGGTACGTGGGCCTCTCACCGCTGTGGCCTCTCCCGTTGCAGAGCACAGGCTCCGGACGCACAGGCTCTATGGCCACGGCTCACGGGCCCAGCCGCTCTGTGGCATGTGGGATCTTCCCGGACCAGGGCACGAACCCGTGTGCCCCGCATCGGCAGGCGGACTCTCAACCACTGCGCCACCAGGGAAGCCCTTATCTGCTTTTTTATTGTATTATTATGCCTACTAGAAAATGTAAAATTACATGTGTGGCTTGTATTATATTTCTATTGGATAGTGCTGCTCTAAAGTATTTTCCATAAGAATTACCCAGGGTGCTTTTTAAAAATGTATGAACCTGGCCCATGCCTGACGTGAACAAAAGAGGAACTGCACTTCCTAAAAGCTCCTCCAGTGAATCCTTGCAGGCAAAAATCTGAAAACCATTTCCCTAGGTCTACATATATTGGATGCTGCCGAGAATCCAGCCTCTTTCTGACCTTCAATCCAAAAGTCCTAAAAGATTTGACTATTCCTGCTTAGTGTCTGATGAGAATATAGTTAGACACAAGTAAGAGGCGCCTATGAGACAGCAGTTCCTTTAGGAAGCACCCAACCAAATGGTCAACCTCAGGATTAAGGGGAATTTGTAGACACCTGATTTTAGAAGTAGAGTTGAAGCATGTGGGTCTTTCTTAATGTAGGGTGCAGACAGAATTACAAAGAGGATGACAAGGAAGAAGGCATTCTGTGAGACCCGATGTGATTCATTTCTGGATATGTCTCCCTAAGACACGCACACAGTTGAGATCCGGAGGAGGGGAGAAGAGTCAAAATGAAAGGATGCCTTACTAAGTTGTGGTTCTCACATGGGCTTGGTGGCGGGCTCATCAGTGTCATTTGTCCTTTGAGGAGTATCATGGTAGAATGAAGTATTTAATAAATTCAATCTAATTAAGAATAAAGAACAGTTTACATATAGAAAAATTAATACATTAAACTTGTTAAATATAAAATCATATAACAAGCTTATTTGTACCCGAAAAAGTGGCTCATTTTTTTACATTAATATTAGAATAAAAGTTTGCTGGTTGTTTATTCAATTTGCACATTTTATTCTGTCATGTGCCAGAATCAGCAAAGAACTGATAACAGGCAGCAGAAGTAGAAGCAAAATGTATAGAAGAAAATCGAAATTGAGAAAAAAATGAATGCATTAATTATTTTTTCCAATAATTAGAAAAAGACCACTAGTAATTTACTTTAGGAATAGAACACTTCATTCTAATTTCAAATATTATCACAGAACCACCAGCCAACAGCAAGAAGAGACCATCACTCATCAGGAGAAGAAACCAGCAGATTTTCTGTGATATAGTCTAGTGGTAGCCAACAGTTCTCAGAGCCCTGGAAAGTGAGAGAAGACTTAGGATGAGAAAACAAGAGTTCTGGGGGAAAAGAAGAGTCACAACCCCAAGGAGGCTGTGAGGAGGAAGAAGGGAGGAGGAGAGCTGGCAGGAAGCCAACAATGATGAGTGTTTGGAGCAGCTGAAGACCTCTTCTCCCATTTCTCTCTTCTTCTCTTTTAACGTCTTCAGTAAGAGTTATGAAACAGACATTGTGGGAGGAATTTTGGCAAGGGAAGACCCACAAATATGTACAAACGCTGAGAAATAGTGTCCTTGAGAAGGAAACAATGGAACCTGAAGCTTAACTATCGTACTTCTTGGGTTGTATTTAATTTGATTTTTCTTTTCAGTAATAAAAATTGTATGCATGTGTTTATATATACCGTGTCTATTTCCAATGTACAGAGGTGATGCCAATATTTTAAAGGAAGAGTTTAATGAAAAGATAGGCCTAAGATTCATTATTAGGGGGGTGGGCCTGGAGAGTACAAATAAACCCAAAGAAATGTAGAGAGAAATACAGCTCTAGCCTTCTGAGCTACATTTGTTTGTGACCAAAAAATAATATGTAGGATAGATCTGTACTTAGAATGAAGATTTGTGTATGACCAATACAATGATGACACTTTCTGATGTAAGCTAGCATTTGTTATTAATTTATTTTAAAAACATTTCAATTAAATTAGATCACGGTATTGCAGAAAAAGCCTTTGACATCTATTATATAGGTAGGTATTTATATATATATACACACTATATTTTATATTTTAATGTATTTATTTGTATTTCAAAAAAATTATAGCTAAGATAAAGCATCATTTCTACACTTTATTCTTTTTTCTTTTCATATAAAGATAAAACTCTGGCATCCAGTCATTTAACATTCAACATTCAGTCTCCATTTTTTGACTCTTCCTAGAAAATAGGAACTTCATCTTTCTCTGTAAAACACAGATTAGCATAAACTTGGTTGTTAGATGGTTTTTTTTGTTTCTTTTTCATCTTTCAAAGAACGTTTACTTTCAGAATTTCCTAAGCACTGATCTAACCAATCCCAGGGAACTCAATATCCTCTGCCTTACCATTAAAAAAAATGACCTCAAACTAACTATAAAAACAACAAGGAATCAGGATAGAAAATAAATAGGATGATTGCTGTACTTATCCAAGAAGAACTCTGACATCCTTTACATCTCTTGTCTCAGCATTTTTTTCATAGCACTTGCCACCATCTAATCTTAATACTTTATACACTTATATCATTAATTATCTACATCCCTCCAGTAGATGTGATAGCAGTGATAGCAGTGATTTTTATCAGTGCTGTTCTTTGCCATATCCCAGTGCCTTGAGCACTGCCTGGCACAGAACATGTTAAATATATGTTAAATAAAAGTTTGTTGCTTAAATTCATTAATTTGACCACTGAAACTGTTCTATAAGCTTTTATTGAGAGCCTACTAGGTATGGGACACTGGGTATTCAATGATAAATTAGATATAATCCTTTTTGCTGAGCAGGTCACATTATTGTGGGAATAGGCATATAAAAATTAATTACAATGCAAAGTGACTAGTGTATGTTGAATAAAGACCAAAAGCAGGAGGATAACATTTAGCATGGGAGGTAGGGAAAGCACTGCATAGGAAGTGACACTTGAGCTGAGTCACTAGGTCATGAAATATACGTGTGTTTCTGAGAAGGGAGAAGGATCAAAGGACATTTCAGACAGAGGAAAAGGAATGTACAAAGGGACGTATCTAATAAAGAGAACGTTCCACAGGGCAAATAGCAAATAGTTCAGTGTGGGTGGAGCAGAGTGAACTTGAGAAATAAATCAAGAATCGTAGATGGATTAATTCATTTGTTAAGAATCTTTCTGTTCTGCTCATCAGTCTTTACTTTATCCCATGGGATGCAACTGAAGGTTTTACTTGTTGAGAAAATAGGAGAACAAAGATGTTTTGAGGGTTCAGGACTAGAGGCCTCTCTTTTTATTGTGAGCAGCAGGGAGGAAGGAGTATGGGGAGGTGAAAAGAGCTTTCAGAAACCAAGAAGAAACTTGTTTATAATAGCTTTTCACATTTAAACTTCTCTAAACAACTGTAAGAGAACCAAAACAGTGCATCACCTCTGAACATCACCAACAGATGAAGAAAGCAGTAGCTTATTATAAAATTTTAGAAAATAAATTTTTATATGCAGTTTACTTATTCAAAAATAGAGATGCACGTGCAATTTTAAACACTTAAGTTGTTTAACTTTCTAAGATCACGCACATTTGAGGTTCTGCCCCATTAATATTACAGAAAAGCACAAACACTGTGAGAAGAGAAAAGCATCTGTGATGTCACAGAGCTCTGGTCTCCAGTCCAGCTCTACCCCTTACTAACTACACAATCTTGGGCAAGTTATTAAAGCTTGAGCCTCAGTTTCTTTAGCTGAGAAAGTCAACATAAAAACAATATCCATCGGCACTGAAAGAATGAAATGACCTAATCAGCCTAAACACACCTGGCGCAGTGTCTGATATACAATAGATCCTCTGTCGATATGGATTTCCTTAAGCCTCATTATAAATAAAATTGTTGAAGCCATCTGAACACCACCAAATAATTATAAACACTCATCAGAAACCCTGATCACCCATCCACTTGTTAAACTATGCAATTAGATGATGTCAACAAAATACATACAGGTTTCTCAAGAGTTGACTTAAAATATTTAAACACCAAATCAAATCGGAGATAAAATACTGAAATCTCTTAGAAGGGTATCTGCATGACATATGAAAAATGATGAATCTCTTTAAATGTCTCACATACTTCCCTGAATAGTATTATCTTCTGACCTTCATTCGTTTTTTACAGCAATAAAAGTAACTTGAGCCTGACAAGATTTATTGTTTCCAACTAATATCTCCTGCATTGGGTGTGAATTTCATTCCCATTAACACCTTACAATTTAGGACCTTTAATTCATAACTTTTGCAAGCATAAAACACCTTAGACCCTAAACAATCTAAAATAAATCAATATATCATGTTTTCCACACAAGAAAGGGAAAATAATAAAGTGATACACTCTTGCTCACATCACTGGGGCTGCTTGAATATGACAACATCCTTCCCTTTCACTTGATTAATGACTTGGGAATGCTTTGCTGCTTGCCTGATACGGAGCTAAACTTATTTCAGGACATGTTCTAATGAGTCATGGTAGAGGCTAATAGTAACCCCTTCTACCACTGCCTCCTTCCTCCAGAAAACCCTAGGGAGTGTTTGCAGCATAGCTTGATGGCTCTGAGTCAATAAGACAGGGCTAACTGCTTGAGAAGGCTTAATTTTAAGTTAATAACGACTGTCCAACCTGACTCCAATGTGACAAGCCTGTGTATTAGAGATTCAATGTATCTTATGAAAACGTATTTCAGAAGCATACTGTGCCATTATGTTTGGTGGTTTCTATTATCAGTAACACTTTTGGATAAAATCAAGGTTTTTATCAATAAATTTCATAGTAGTCAAATATAATTCAAACCTTATTTTAAATTACAGATATAATAATTTATTTTCCAGTGCAATTCCTTATTTATGTGTGCAGTGAAATCAGTAGTACTGGTAACTACTCCTTTGGGAGGAATACTTAGAAGGGGCTACTTTGCAGTTTTTAAAAATTCACCACATATGCAATAATTTTTATTTCTTCATTCTAAATTAGAATGTAAGCAACACGAGAACAAGAACAGAGCCCAAAACAATGTAGGTGTTTAATAAATATTTGTTGAATGATAGAAGAATCAATCTGTCCCCTAACAGAGCCTAAAAAAGCTCCCTGCTGTGGAAGCCCAGCTTGAACACAGTCTGACTGAACCCTGTGCCAAAAATCCATAGTTCATATGGCACATGGAATGCCACCTTACATGGTGAGTCCTTGGTAGTCTCCCCTGGGCTAAGTGCCTACTTGAAGAAATGTCTCAAGTTTGCCTACAGTACACCTTCATACATCAACTTAGCAAAATTTGTAATTTATGTGAATATATACTTCTTATAAGATTCCTGCTAACGTAACCACATTACCACTCAGAAAAATATGCTGTTCACAGATTACAGCAACTGCATGTAAACTGAGCGACTTCCATTCTGTTCCTTATCAATAAAAGAGAGAGTTGTAAAGGTTATCTCTCTCTTTACAGTTAAAGATATGTGAAGGGAAATGAGATATGTACCAGCAACAAAAAGAATCTGTATGGAAGAATTAAGAGAAATGATTTGACCTCGTCTTTTATAGTGCCCATGATTGTTTATAATGACTTAAAGAGTCTCCCAGGCATGATGCTGACATTTATGGTATTTTATCTTCCATACCAGCCAGTTGAGAACTCTTCCACTTTCATTAATATAATTTAATCAAAGATTCCTGGAATCTAAACACTTCCTATTCTTTTAAGAACTTCCCAAAATCCATGACACCAAGTTCAAATGCTCCCATTCTGAAGCCTAATATTTTTAATTGGGTTATAGTAATACATCATTTACTTACCCCATTGGAAACTGAATTACCACTTATTTAAATAGCAAAAGTGTATGTGGGGCCAAACATCTTTATTCACAAAGTTTGTCCTGTTTATTTCCAGGTGTTTTTACCCCAAAACAAGAAAGGGAAGAGGAAGACAAGAGACTGGGTGTATAAGAATCTGGGTTAAAGTTCCATCACCAGCTTCTTCGGCAGCCGCCAGTAATCACCAAGATTCACTGAAAGATGAGGACTTAGGAAGGTTTGCAAAAAAGTATCAGTAGCAAAGAAGAATCCACATCTTCTAATATTTACTTGCATTTTAAACATTCCTCACATTCAGATCAAAAGATAGCTTTGGACATTCATTGTTTTGAGAAGTGGAGATATTGAGGCTAATTACTCAATTATAATGAAATTTTCCTTCAAGCTTCAGGTTCAAAACTAAAGAGAAGGGACAGCAGGTAGTTGCTGCTACACCCTCACTCCTGGCATTATTCCCTTGGTTTGCAAATGTGTTGGGGAGACAAAATGATTAATAAATTTTATAGAGGCCAAGGAAAATATATGTGTATTCATATTTAAACAGAACCAAGTTTAGAAGCATCCACATAATATAAAACTTGAGTCCCAATTATATAGCTGACAAACTTAAAAAAATCTGTCCCCGATCCATGATTATTTCACAACTTTCTAAAAGATAATGATATAAGAAATATTTCCCAGTGTGCATGTGAGTATTTAAAGAACATTTTTATAGTTGAGAAACAGAAGAGGGACTCTTATTCTTGAAATGTTTCTGAGATCTTTGATCCTCTAACACGTCAATGAGAATAACCCAGCAAAGGACATTTATTAAGTGCTATCACTTTTGAACATCCAAATGCCTCTGTAAAATCATCACTAAATTAAGTTCACTCAGAAATAACTGAATTGTTACAGCATCACGTTTAAGATATTATTTTAAAAGATTTAAATTTAAAGACAATATTCTGAATGGCTCATACCATACAAGGGTATAGAAGTTAGAAAATTTTTAGAAAGGTAAGTCAGTTTGCACTAGCATTACCCATACATCCAATGATTCTCGACTACTTTGTAGATACAGTTCCAATATTTTAGCATGGCACGAAAGATCCTTAGAAATAGGAACTCCACTTTATTTCATCACCCACTGTTTCCACTCTGTCACAAAGGACACCTCTAAGTCTCGTACTATTTCCATTTCCCTATCCAGAAAACACCTACTTGACCTTGGAGGCTCTGTCAAGGTCACTTTCTACATGCCAGGAAAAATGAGTTTCTCTTTTCTCTCTACCATACTACTTCAGACATACATGCTCCAAGTGTTGCAGTAGTTTGTTTATATAAATATCTCTCCTACTATATCCAAAGAAGCTTCCAGAGTGGGCACCATTTTATATCCATTTTTTGTATCTTCTGTACTTGGACAAGTACGTGGCACTCAGCACACTTTCAGTTACTTGGTAAATTATTGAATGAACACAAATGGACAAAGGCATATAGTTGAACAAGGTACAAGCAGATGCTTACTCTATTTTAATACGGTGAACAACACAAACTATCTGGGGAAGAATTAATTTACAGATGTATTTCTGAATTTTCCTTTTCTTCAAATTTGTACCCATGGTTGACTTTACTCTCTGCATATATACGAACCTATCCACAGACATTATTTCCTCATGGACTCACAGAGTTGAATATTAATTAGAGACAGTGATTCATGGTTGGGGTTAAATATTTTTAATTTCTCACACACACCTGTTATGTCCGCTCTCATCCTTATCCATAGGATCATGTTTTACACCCAGGAGGTTGACCAATATAGATTACATGCCCAGGATCCCTTGCTCTCTGGCTTATAGCCAGGTTTGTCCAGTGGAAATTCTTGGCCCAGACTAAAAAGAGAGAGAAGAAAGAGGTCAGAGTTTTTATTCCCTGACTCCAAGGCCACTTTGGGCAGCCCTCTCCAAATGTTTCTCCTTTTTTTATTCCATTAACTTCTCTCTCCCCTTGTCGCCTTCTGCCTAGAGATGGGACAGAGTGGTCATTACTCACTATAGGGCAGGGTCTCTCTACCTTGGCATCATTGACATTTTGGGCATCACATTTCTATGTTGTGAGTAGCTTCCCTGTGTTCTGTACAATGTTTAGCAACACCCCCGGCATCTACCCAATAGATATAAATAACCTTTGTAGAGCAATCTACAGTTTATAGATTACTTTCACCTATTTAATCTCGCCTGAGCTGCATAATTCTATAAATAGATATTATCAGAATACTTATTTTTACAGATGAGAAAATGAAACCCATAGATATAGAAACTAAAACACATGAACCTAAAAATCCTACAGAGTAATAATCATTTGTACAAAAATTTTTATATCCAAATCATAATCTCATTTCATACTGGCCTTGTAAACATTTATTGAACTTAATTTCCTTATATTATCATTTGCCTGAATTCCAGTGTTTCATCATCAGGGATATTGTGTTTCCTATGAAATGCAAAAGTCATGGTGTAATTCTCTGGGCATTATATTAAATGTGAGTGATATACTTAGTCATCTATTATCTCTTTTTCTATCCCTTAGAAGAATAATGTTGCAGGCATGTTGTATTGACAATTGAAATCCTCTTCAAAGATAATTTATTCTGAGCCCCTTCTACAAAAATGCCCACCAGAATCACAAAATAAAAATAGAATAACTCCAGGCACGCTTATGTATTTGATTGTTTTATGTTAAAGTAAGAAAGATGTTTAATGAATTTCAGAAGTCTAGAGACTGCTTCTATCTTTCCTCTTCTCTTATAGAAAACCTGGCCCTATTGAAATTTGCTCATTCAGACAAACTGAGATACAAACTGCCATCAGATTTTAAGGAACCAAGTGATGTCAGCATATATGTGCCCTGAGAGGTTCAGAAATCAAAGAAGCAGCAAGTAATGTCTCCATTAGGATTTCAGGGAACACTGACTGATGAGAATTGGTGAGACCACATCTTTTCTCCAGTGTCAACATTTATTTATTTATTTTTTCTTTCCTAGGGGGACACTATCTTGGATCCACAGTCTCCAATGAAAGTACAGTTAAGACTAAACTGAATGCATTTGAGTAAACTACAACTGAATAGTCTTTCCTAATTCAAAGCATATCCTTTCCTCGGTTGATAACTAGTCCAATCATGGTTAGTATGGGCTCCTGCAATCAAACAAACCATAAGCCATGGCAATTAGAAAGAGAGGAATTATGACTAGTGCCAGATACAATTACCTTTTACTGCCCTCAAGATAGCGCTGCCATCGTGTTATCCCTGTAGTGGTAGCACTGTCAGGTCAAGTCCTAAAGAGTAAAGACACTATCCTTTGTTGAGTTTCTGTATGTCCCAGGGTCTGTGTATCCATTAACCCATTCAACCCTCATAACACCTCTACATGGCAGATATTGTGAGGATATTGAGACTCAAAGACAAATCAGATTTACTCTACTGCAAAGCTAGTCTCACCTCTTTACTGCTTCTGGTTGAGTGAGTCAGTCAGACCCTATCTAACAACAATCATAGTATTTGTACATAATTGGTACTTAATAAGTTCAGTAAATAAACAGTTTGAAAAGTTGATGCAGTCATAAACTCCTAATAAAGTTGAGAGTGAAATCACTCAATCATATTATATCTCAAAACAGTTAATGGCTTTATATATAGAAGTTTATCTTACAGAAAAAAAAATTACTTCAGCTTTTTCTATCCTTAAGCTCTTTCAAATACAAATAAATTCTTTTGAGGGAAAAGTAAGATATAGTAGAGGTAAGAATGAAATACCTATTTGGTGATAAGATAAAATGTTGAGATTTCACAGGAAAAGAAAAATCAGGCTGGAGACTGCCCGAATAATATTTTGTGGTTTATAACATGTCATTATCAAATTTTTGGAATGTTTGCCTATCAGACCTATAGTGAGCAGAACGATGCCCCCCTCCCAAGATATCTTCATCCTAATCTTGGCAAAAAGGAATTAAAATGACAGATGGAATTAGCTTCTAATCAATTGATCATAAAATAAGGAGATTTTCCTGGATCATCCAAGTGGGTCCAATGTAACCACAATGTCCTTAAATGATTAAGAGAGAGACAGAAGAGAGCCAGAGTGATATATGAAAAAGACTCTTAACCAGCCATTGCTGGCTTCGAAGATGGAAGAGAGTCAAGAGCCAAAGAAGGTAGGTAGCCTCTGGAAACTGGAGAAGGCAAGAAAATAGATTCTCTCCTTGACCCTCTAAAACAGGAAAACAGCCCTGCCAATACATTGATTATAGCCTGGTGAGACCCATTTTGGAATTCTGACCATCAGACGTATAAGAAATAAATGACCGCTGTTTAAATCACTATGTTCATGATAATTTGTTTCAAGGGCAATAGGAAACGAATTCAAGACTAAAGTAAGGCCTGGAAGACACCTGGGAAATGATGGTTAGATGCATTAGGCAACACCACGTAGGACCTGAATTAAGTCTCCTGGCTGGGGCTTCCCTGGTGGCGCAGTGGTTAAGAATCCGCATGCCAATGCAGGGGACACGGTTCAAGCCCTGCTCCTGGAAGATCCCACATGCCGTGGAGCAACTAGGCCCGTGAGCCACAACTACTGAGCCTGCGCTCTAGAGCCCGCTAGCCACAACTACTGAGCCCGTGTGCCACAACTACTGAAGCCCGTGCACCTAGAGCCCGTGCTCCGCAACAAGAGAAGCCACCGCAATGAGAAGCCCGCGCACAGAAAGGAAGAGTAGGCCCTGTCGCCGCAACTAGAGAAAGACTGCATGCAGCAATGAAGACTCAAAGCAGCCAAAAATAAATAGATAAAATAAATCAATTAAAAAAAATAGAAATAATTAAAAAAAATAAAGTCTCCTGGTTGTATAGTACCACAATGTTTCCATTTTCTTAGATGTAGTTCAACATTAACTATATAAAGTGTATTAAAACATTTTATCGTTACACAAATGGTTTTAGCCAACACCTTTTAAAAACTCATGATATAAATTGTCATGATGGAGAATAATTCAAAAATGCATTAAAATACTTTAAGTATTAAAACATCATATATCTTGTTCAAATGATTAATTATACTGCTCTATTCTGATACATGAAAGAATTCACCATGATACCAAAGGTATAAAAGACCCAGTGATAAAAAGAACCTTTATTACTAAATCCTCAAAAGCCCACTGAAACAAACATGTATTTACGGTTTCCTAGACTCTACCCAATTAAAAAACTGAAAAAGAAAAAAAAGGAATGAAGGAAGGAAAAGAAAAAAAAATTCTCTTCCATTAGCCAGACTTAGATAGTTGAAATAACGATTGCTAGTTGGCATGTTTCTACGTCAAGTCAATTTCCAATTCCTAAAAATAGTTGCTAGTACTATTAACATAGTAACCCACTAACAGTCACCAGTGTAAATATACTCTCAATAGAATATCCCAACCTATGTATTAGCTTAAACCATTGCCCTGAGGGAATTATAAAGAGATTCTGCAAGACTTTCTAGAAAGTGAATGGAGTGGATTTCAGGAATAGTTACTGAAAATAAGGCCTCAGGAGACTGGAAAAGTTGGCAGCACAAAAACAAGGAAACCGAGATGCCAAAATATGAAGGGAGAGATTGCAACCAAGGCTAGTTAAACAGTGACACCCACTCCAGAACATCTACCTCTCTGCTCTCTCTTCATGCTGTAGATCTTACAACTGAAGCTAATTTCCAGAAAATCAATTGGGTTGTTCTTCCAATAAGTAACCCTTTTTAAGGGTCTTTTACCACGAGGCTTGACAAGGACATTTAAAACATGCAACCTTTCTACATGCTGCTTCTTTTTAATACTTTTCAGAAATGATAGAAATATAATTTTTAATTTTTTAAAAATTATCATCTAGGTTAGAGTTAACAGCCTCTGTTATCTCCTGGGGGTGAGAGGTTTCCAGACCAAAATTTACCCTAAAATTTAAAATATAATATTATCTCTTTTGAGGAAAAATTATATATACATATATATGTATATATAAAATGAACTAAGTAATTAGACCCTGAGTATCATTGGCAGTAAATAAGGAATACCTTACTCCTTACTGCCACCTGGACACAAACTAAAGACCTATTGTGAAGTGATCCTTTTAAGAGGTCAAGGGAGGAAGAATGATAGGAGAAAGGTCAACCAGGATTGCTTTGTCTCCAAATGTTTTCCTCCGTATTCTGGATAATGCCTTATATAAATCCCTTCATTAGAAAGCTTCACATCAGGGCTTTTTGTTATTCCAGAATCCTCCGTGAATAGAAATATAACTTGGAGAGGCAATATCTTAAAAGCTATCATCAACCAGTCACTTAAGCAGGATTATCTAGAAGCCAGTTGATAACAAGTACCAGTGTTAATAGAACACATGAAACGTGCTCGGATAAAACAAGACAGCACCTAGAAGAAATGAAAAGCACCTAAAATAATTAGAAATCACAAGAAAAAATCATTATGATTTTCCTTAGGATCTCCGGGGCTATAACACTTTTGACAATCAATGCATAAAACAAATACAAGGTGTGAAAATACAAGATTACATGACTGTTTTTAGGAAAATGTAACTTATGGCTCAGACGAATTGTTCTATTTTTCAAAGAAGTTGCCTCAAGTGGGTGTAAACATTCCAGTAATGTTGCCATGATTAAAAGCATCTATATGATTCCTCTCTTGGAAATCGCTTTGCACATGTGCCTCTTTTCTTTCAATTTCTTCAATGATAATAATACTTCCCATTTGAAGGTGGTTTGACATCAGAAAATTATTTAAAATCATTTAGAGCCAAGTGTGAAGAATTCAGAGTAAACAGTTACAGTGAGCAAGTTCAGTTCTTGGTCAAAATGACAGAATAACAACAAAGCAATGAGGCTAACTGAATTGCTCATGCGCTAGCTCTAATTTCAACAATCTAAGAAAAAAATCCTTTTGAAATGCATAAAAAGCAAAAACCTGTTGAAATGTAAAGGAAGATGGGGTTCCAACTCAGCTCCCATGAGAACAGTTAATGCCTGTGGCCAAGGTTGCCAGATTGGTGCAGGGTTGATGCAGGAGAAAGAAATTAAAGCCATGTTAGAACTTCCTTGTGAAGTCATTATCTATTATCAACCTTCCTAGGAATCAGTAAGTCCTTCCCAAAGTCCGTATAGCTCCCATTATAGTCGTTATCATACTACATTAAAAGGATACTTTGGGGCTTCCCTGGTGGCTCAGTGGTTGAGAGTCCGCCTGCCGATGCAGCGGACGCGAGTTCGTGCCCCTGTCCGGGAAGATCACACATGCTGCGGAGCGGCTGGGCCCGTGAGCCATGGCCGCTGAGCCTGCGCGTCCGGAGCCTGTGCTCCGCAACGGGAGAGGCCACAACAGTGAGAGGCCCGCGTACCGCAAAAAAAAATAAATAAATAAAGAGAAAATCCCAAATTTGTTAGTCCTTAATAGCTTTCTCAATGCAGCTGGGATCCTGAAAACTTCAAAAACATTCAGCGTTTAAAATATTCTTATCACTTGGCTGCTCGGTACTTAACTGACATCTGACTTCCTCTGAGACAGTGAGAAAACTCAGCCCGCTTGGTGGGAAAAATGTAGCTAAAGCAAGTGTAAAAGCTTACAAGATGCCACAAGGGAAAGACAAGAGCCGCACCTCAGACTCTCACAAACTGACTCCGCTGCAGAGGATGCTGCAGGATGAAGGGAAACACAGATTACCTACAATCCAATGTCTTTCAGGAAAATTGCCAAGTGCAGAATGTCCACCTTGCTAAATTCATTATTCGAGCAATCCTCCTCCCCAGCTTGAAATCTCCTGGGAGGATTAATAATCAGTTTTGTGAAAGCAGCTTTCAAAAATGTCAACATGCCCCCAAAATTTCAATGCTCCCTAAACTGATTTATCAACGTACGACTGTGTTAAAGCTTAGTGAAGTCTGAGCTTGTGGGAGTGTTGGGTGTGCTTGTGTGTGTACGTGCATGTGCATGAGAAAGAAAGAGAGTAGAAGTGAGAATGCAGAGTAGAAGGGGCACAAGATGTTATGTTTTATTCTCTAGTACTTTGCTCAGGGCTTGATATCTTTTTCAGAGTTTTTCAACTATAAGTTTAGGGGGAAATGCAGGCAATCATGAAAGTACAAAAAGATACAACTTCCTATCTATATTCTCTTAGCACTTTTATTTTTTTACTGTCTTTTGCCTTTGCTGAAAAAGTTCCTCCCCACCCTTTTTTTTTTCAATTATTCCATAAAAAGGCCCAGCAAGAAACCAGCTTAAATGATAAAAAAGAAATAAGCCAAATATTTTTTTGGACCCCTGAGCAAAACCCTTCATTCTTTTCCTTTTGTAAATTGAGACTTTCCTCTCTAGTTCTGAAGCATATTTTTTCCTCCTTTCTTCAATAACACATTTCTGCTTTTACTCAGAGTGATAAAATAATGTCTTCAATTCTCCTCCACAGGGGAGTGCTAGGAATAAAATGACAATACTATTATTTTTGGTAACAAGATAGTTTTAATTTTTTTAAACTAATTCTTCTAGGAAAATACTAAGCTTCAGCTTTGGCACCATTACTTCATTTCTGAATCTCCCTCCATCCTCCTTGAAGATAGTTTGTTTACTAACATAGAAGTTACATTCATCAATATCCAATGTTTCACTGTTTGATTTTTACAGTTTATTACATTTCCCATGGAGTTTTGAATAAGTTGGAAAAATGAGATAGAGAAAAACCGAGGGATCTGTTCAACATCAGAGATCAAGACCAAAATAAACCTTATAAAAGCTGCATCTGTCTCTCTGCCAGGATTGTACCCACTAATGCAGAGGCATATTATATGGTAAGTCATGCTTTTAGATGTGAGGATCTGTCTGCATTTCAATGTCTTTGCATATGAACTAGATTGTGATGAATAATTTCTTTCTTTCTGATACTATTTTATATCAAAACAAAATTCACAGCTCAAGTGGCAGCCCTCTTCTAGTCCTTACTAATGCTAGAGATCAAAAGAGCAGCACACAGGTCAACTCTGAACACAAGATAAACTGCATAAGTGTGCATGACACAGTAATTAAGGACTAGAAGTGTGGCTGGATTTTCTTTGTTTAGGCTTCACACAAATCACTCTCATTTTCTTCACATGGCACCTCTGTAGCCTGAAACATAGAACTGAGAATTTCTGATGTAGAGAAATGTATACAGACTATATAGATTACAGAAGTACTGTGTACAAATTGATTTTTTATTCACAAGCCACGTCTGTTCTTCCTTCACAGTGTGCATATGCTATCCCGTTAACTGTAATGTGACATAGTGGGGACATCAAGCACTTTAAGTTCCTCAAGATTCACATCATCCAATGATTGGCAAACAATATAGATACTGGAAAGCATAAGCATACAGTAAAACTAAATTCTTCGTTGAGCCACTTCTCAGGATAAATAGAGCAGTTACATGGTTGTAAATGCTTATTTGCCATTAGGAGTTTCTGCCTTGTGCTCTGGCAACTACTGTTCTTGCTTTACAAAAGAACAGTCAAAAAGTTCAAAATTAATAGCAGTGAATTCTCAAGAACACATAAGCAAGTAATGTACTTTTATAACTTGCTTACTGCGGAAGGTAGGTATTCATGCTATTTGCTGCTGGGGACTGAAAACAATTCCCACTTGCCTAAGTGGATTAAAAAAAAAAAAAAAAAACCTCACAAGGTGTATCCAGGAAACATTTTTCTAGAGTGACAGTAGTACAGACAGACTGAATTATGGATTTCATCAGGTCCTTACAATGTGGTTGTGCCCTATACACGGCATTCTTTGTCTTTTCTTCTCTTTTCCTCTTTCTGAAAGTGTACCAGTAACTACATTGAAGTGTACAGATTCATAACTAATTATCCCTTTTCAGACACTAAATTTGAATGAGCTTTCCAACTCAACCCAAATTGTTCCATCCCCTACTTTGCTCATACTCTAATGCTCCAGTAATTTTAGAATGTATGTTTGATGCTCACACTTAGTAGGCCAATAACTAACACTGATTAATTGCCAGAGTCCTTTGGCTTTAAATTGGTTGTTTCCAAGTGGGAGTTAAACTTTTAACCAAATGGTAAAGAGGTGATATATTGGGCTCTGTAAGAATTCAAGTGAGGTCTGGAGGGGATTATTAGTTGGGTTCCATACCAGTTTATCATACTTTCTTCCTATTCGTAGGAAATAACTGTGAAGCTGGCATTATTTTTAATACTTATTGTTAAGGAAAGAAAATTCCCGGGCTTCCCTGGTGGCGCAGTGGTTGAGAGTCCGCCTGCCAATGCAGGGGACGTGAGTTCGTGTCCCGGTCCGGGAAGATCCCACATGCTGCGGAGCGGCTGGGCCCGTGAGCCATGGCCGCTGAGCCTGCGCGTCTGGAGCCTGTGCTCTGCAACGGGAGAGGCCACAAGAGTGAGGGGCCCACGTACCGCAAAAAAAAAAGAAAATTCCACAAATTGTTGACTGTGGCAATAGCCTCAAAAATTTGATTCACTAATTCTGAAGCTTAAAAATTTTAAATCATATAAATCATATACTAAGATCAATCCAGATCACAAGTGTATAGAGATATTGTATAACTGAATCCAGAGTTATATTACAAAGATTCATATTTTGAGACATCTACCTGTTGAGTAAATATCCTATAATAAAAAGTATCATCAACACGTTAGGAAAGCACTATCATAGCAAAAATGAGTACATTTATTGTCATAAAGAATCAACTTAAGATAGGCTTCACTGGTACTCATCTGAATTTTAAGTGATTAAAAATGTGTCTCATAAAGAAACATATAATGTTTAAATAAAGAAATTGAATGATAATACGTTTTGAGAGAAAAAAACTGTGAAATGATGTAGGTCATATTTTAATGGAATATTTAATAATGAGCACCTAATTTAAAGAAAACCAGAGTATGTTATAGGAAATCTTACAAGGAATTCACTTTCACCTTTTCTTTTAAATGTTCTGAATGATTAGGGGAAAAAAAAACAAAAATAAGAGAAAACATGTCTTTTCTTTTTAGTAAAAGGTAAACAAAATGTATGATTTTAAAATCTTCTAAGTAAAATTTTATTCTCTATATAAAGGCATTTCCTATCCTAAATCAATTGACAACTCACAAAAATTAATGGATTTGTTTTCTCCTAGTTGTATTAATAACATACACCACAGACGATGAAAACTTAACAAAATGAAGAATATTAAAATAAAATAACAAAAAAAGGGAAAAATATATTTATGAGGTATTCCCCAAAGAACAGAATGGGTAGAAGGAAGGAGGGAAGTGCTTACTAGTCTAATAACTATCTTCCGATCTTTTGATTTGCACTTTAAGGCTTAAGATGGCACTATTAAAAAAAAAATTGGACCGAGTGACCTAATTTCAAGAACATAGTAAAAGGTATTAAAATAGTAAGGTTGAAATTTCACTGAAGCCTTTAAGAGAAGTCGAGTGAATTCAATTTCATCCTCACAGAACTAGTTGGCTGTAAAATAAATGTGTTCCCTCTACTTTGCATATGCACAGTGGTGGAGAGTATGGCCTCTGTAGCCAGACTGTCTGCACTTGAACTTCAGCTCTGACGCTTTGTAAATTGTGGGGCAATGAGCAAGTTACTCAACTCCACTGTGCAACACTCTCCTCATCTACAGAATGAAGACAATTACAGGTGCTCTTCATAGAGCTGTTGGACCTATTTAATAAGTTAATATATATAAAATACGTTTGACCAGTGCGTAGAACATAGCATGCAGTATAAGTTTACCTATTATTTATGTATTATCCAACTATAATTGAATCTCCATGGGGGAAGACATGTGTGTCTGTTTTATTTTGCTGCTTCTCCAGTGCCTAAAACAATGCCTTGCATATAATCACATAATTGGCATAAGATAATCACTCATTGAGTATCTGCTCTCTGTAATGTTAACTGTATTACCTTTGTGTGTGTATTGTGTATTTATATGTATACATGCATATACATATCATACATACATATGCACATACACACACACACACACTAGTTTCTTATTAAAGAAACATTAAAACATTAAAGAAAAAGGCAAGAAATTTTTGTAACAAGGTAAATTTTAATGCTCCTGACCTAATAGTATGCACATTGGTTTGGAAAAAAATCGGCATTACCATCTTTTGTCCTTAATCCCCTATAGAAAAGCCATCTCTCTATCTAAAATTGGTCCTTGTGTTCAACAGTTAAATACACCAAAAAGCAGATTTAGATGCAATTTTTAAAACAGCAAAACAAAACCTTTACGTTCATGCCATACTTATTGCCATTTCCCTGAACAAAAGAACTGATTAACTTGCCATTTTTAATATAGGGGGTCAAATGTAAAATTAGCTCAGGAAGCTTAGAAAGGTACTTCTTAGGAAAGGTCTATTCAGCTGTTATACTCCGTTGCCTAGAAATTCTGACCAAAGGACAGAAAAGAACTTTCTTTTCCCGACATTGATGAGTTAATCCTGTGTTATTACCCTAAAATATAACCACTTCCTACAGCCCACTGGATACATATATAGTTCCCAGGCTACTCATTATGTATTTTATCACATGACTCTTTAATTTTATTAAGAAAATAAAAAGGCACAGTGAAAAAAAAAATCCTTGATATGTCCATGGATTTGTGTTGATGCAAAGTGTTGCATGAATACATAATAATAGTTGGTGAAGAGTCACTCAGAGCTTGGGACCAGCCTTGGTTACAGGTTTGGCAGTTTCCATATGCCAGGAGAAATCAAACCCATTGGATCTTTGTCAGACCAATTATGCCACTGTGTGTGAAAATCCACTGGGACTGTCCTTTGAAAAGAGGGATTATTAAGCCTACATTATTACTGTTTCAACTGACTCCCCCCACCCCTTAACTCCTATTCCTTTTCATTTGGGCTTTAATGCTGAAAATATACCAGACATTTAAGACTAAATATTAACATCATCATTTTAAAAAACTACTGTTACATTTGTGGAACAATTTCTGGACTATTTTATACGAATATTGATTTTACATTAATTAATATACCTACATGCACTTATATTGGTTGGCAAAATTAAAATAACTAAGATGTTACTTAATATCACAAATCCCTGTGAAAACTGAAAATTGCAAAAAACATTCAAAGATATGCATAAAAAGTTAGATATAATAAGCTAAACAATGAACTTCAAATTTTATGCACATGCATACATGTTATAGATTCATATTTTTTCACAAAAGCTATAGCAACTGTACCAATTTTTCATCAGTGCCAAGAACACATCTAAAGGGCTGCCTTTTGGAGCCAATCTGAAAAGGGAAAATGTTCTTTTAAAATGGAAAGTGTACCTTCCTTCCTATGAATATACCGACTGTGGTGAATGACAAGCTCATGAAGAAACAATGGTCTATTCCAATGTGTTCTGCTCAGACCAAGAATAGAATCTGTTATGGAGTGACTTGTGTCTCCCCAAAATTCATATGCTGAAGCCCTGACATCCAATGTGATTTACTTGGAGTTAGGATCTTTATGGGGCTAATTATGGTTAAATTATATCAGAAGGGTAAGGCCCTAATCTGATAGAACTGGTGTCATTAGAAGAAGGGAAAGGAACACAAGAGCTCTCTCTCTGTGAATGTGCTGGCACCTTGATCTGGGACTTCTAGCCACTAGAACTGTGAAAAAGAAATTTCTATGGTTTAAGGCACATAGTCCATGGTATTTTGTTATGGCAGCCCTTTTTGCTGAGGATACATCGCAAATATTGTGGACTAGAACAAAATGCACATAAAAGCCTAAATATATATATATATATATATATATATATATGCAAATTCAAATCTATCAAGACTACTATATCAATAATAATTCTCAGATTTGTAGAGAGAACTATGTCAGAGAAGAGTTGACTGCAGGTAGCTGAAGGCCCCTGTTTTACGTAAAGAGGATGGGACCTAAGAGGTTTTGTTTGATTTTATTCCCCAGTTACATGTGTCACATGGAAAAAATAATAGAACCTGCCTCCTGGAATTGTTAGGAGGAGTCAATGTTATAATGTGGTACACGTCGTTGCAGAGTGATTGGCACAGAATTAAAGCTCCATAAATGATCGCGCTTAATGTTAGAGGCCGGACATGAGAAGTGAAAGAAAAACTCCCAGGAAATATTGTATGGAAGAGGAAAGGACTGTTCAAAGTAGTGAATTTTTTAAAGTATCAAAATGGATACAAACTATTTTAAGTCTTTCCTAAACTACTTGCTTTACAGCAATAAGCTATTTCTTCTCCTTTTTCCTATCGAGATGTCATAGGCTCTGAAACGACTTCAGACAAAACCCAGTGGCTATTGCTCTAAGGACAGCACACACCCTAGTTGCACCTTGATCGGGGATCAGCATAACTTTGAAGAAATCAACCAGGATAAGAGAACATCAGAGGCTTCAAACAAGTGATTGTGACAAAACAAACAAACAAAAACCCCTGAGAGACTGAAACCAAAAACCTTTTAAAAATAATGGATAGTGAAAATACCCCAAAAGTGTACAATAAATGCACTTCAAGAAGGGCTTAGAGAAATTCATGGATAAGGAGAAGTACTATCTTAAGTTTCTGTGGCGTTTTACAAGTCCCAAACGTTTTATGTGACCCTCATAAGCCCTGTCATGTAATCAGAGCAGGGGTTATTATGTAAAATGACACCAGATGAGTTTGAGAGGCTTCAGGACTTGAAAGGACTTACATAGGGTGCACTGGCCAGTTAGTGAGAAAGCCAGGGCAAGAAGGCAGATTTTCCTATAACCTTACTAGGCTTCAGTTTTCTATTTTGCCAGAGGCTGTCAAAAAGCAAACCAGTAAGCAGAAGTTAGGAATTTCAGGGGCTTTAAAACTCATGTTTTGTAGTCTTACCTACCCTCTGCAATCAGAATTGAAAAGGGGAAAGTGTTAAAAATTCAGGTTTCTGGGATATAGTACAGACCTATTAGAACTCAATTTCTGAGAATGGAATTAAGTTAGGATAAGAAACAGCTACATGGCAATAATGTGTCAAGCATCAAGCATTTTGATTACAGTAATCTAATAATAATAGTAAGGAGAAGGTGAGTCTGTTGCCATGCAGTGGTTGTACTTTTTTTTCCCTTTCTTTTCTCCTTCTTTGTTTTTCTCTTTCTCCCAAAAGTACAGGGGTAGAAAATGAATGAAGACAGAGCACTTGGACCTGATACTCTAGGTTGAAAACAAAACCCAAACCAAAGCAAAACAACTAGTAGAAATGGGAGAAAGTAAATGTTTACTACTTTTTAACACCAGTCTTGCAATCATATCAAGCCTTGACACTTAGTGTCATCCTTTGGTCACCAGGGCCCTGGGCCAAAATCAAGGCCACATACATTTGCTTTTGTTGGGACTGAATATTCTTTTCTGCTATAATCTCACCTTACCTCCTGACTCCCAGCTGGAGTCCAAGACACTTGGTGCCTTAACAGAGATCTCAGTCTTCTAAACTACTGAAGGCTGTTCATTCTTCCTCATGGCTCTAATCAAAATCCCCATTTCTTAAGAACTATTGATCTTTGTGAGGTGCTGACCTAGTTATCTGCTTACAGCAATTTACACCCAGGTGTGCCCAAGACTGAACCAACTCCTTCAGAGGTCATTTGCAATTTACAAGAGGTGCCTCTTAGAATCTCTGGACTTCTAAGGACTGCTTTTAATTTGCAAGGCATTTCTCAGCTTCTACCTCACTGCCCATCACTCCCCAGTAAGGGCATATTCTTTCTTCTAGACCTCTTTCCTGAGTACACCAAGTACACGTTTCTCTTTACAGATATGCTAGACTCTCATCTTTAAAAATGACTTCTCCTCAGGGGCAGTCAGAATGAAAATGGGGAAAAAAAGATCCATTATCAGTGAGCATAGGTTGGTACAGTGATTGAATAATACCTGCAGGACTATATAAATTGATGAATACAGAGACTCATGCATGCGTTCGGGTGTGTGTGTGTCCATTTTTCCTTGCAGATGAGGATCTCCACAAAAATCTTGAAAACCCATGTGTCTGCACACTTCTGCACAGCCCCTCAAAATATATCAGAAGTCTGTTGTGTGACCAGTGCCTCCCTCACGTTTGCTTTAGTTTTATCTTTTTAAAGGGTTTGGTGTTTATAACATCACCAAGAAGAAGCGAGGAGGGGAAATCAGAGAATTATTCATTTGGTACAGAAACAAGTCATACATCCTGCAGAGAAGGCAGGGACTCTAGCCAACCTAGCAGGTAGTCTTCTGTCATGGAGACACCCACCCAGCAGGGAAAGAAAATAACAAATCAGGAGTTCTTAGAGTCCGATATAAAAGGGCCATACCACAGTCTGGTGATCCCATGTGGATGGATTTTCAGTCTACCTAGCAATAGATCCCAGGCCCTTTGTTCATTCATTTGTTCCACAAGTATTTTGGGGGTGTCTCCTATATGCTGAGAACTCTAGTAGGCACTGGGAATGCCACGACAGACAAGACAAACTTGGGGGCAGTCTCTCTGAGCTTCATGTATCCCTTGCCTTATGTATATTATTTTTGCACAGAGGATAAGGGCCTTATTTTAGCCATCATTTTAATTACAAAGCCTTGCATGGTGTATAAAAGATATCGCAAATCAATCTATTCTCTATAAAATAAACGGATAAAAATAAGTCACACACATCCAAGAAAAGCATTTTGCAAAGTTACAGATAGAAATTATTCCCAGAGAGCTATTACAAACTGTGGGATTACTGAAGGATCTCAGTTGTTTTTCTAGAGATAGGCTCAAAAATTAATTAAGATTAGAGTGATTTACCTAGTTCTTGAGGTTTGTTTGTTTGTTTTTAACCACATATGGGGTTGTTGTTTACAAAGTAGGGTAATTAATGAGATCTCCAAATTATACCCACAACACTTTTTTTTTTTTGGTAGTATAAAGTGTAGTTTGTGACTGGAAAAAGTGTGAAAAGCTGGGCCTTTTCTAATTCTTTTGGGAAGGATTTACCTAGGTAAGTCTAAAAATATAGTGTATTTGAAAGCACAAATTTCACCACCTTCCTCAAATGCTTTCAGTACTTTTGAATTCTGACTGGCTATTTCTTCAAAGACTTGATAAAGTTCTTAGCTAGTTCCATCAGAGTGCTGAAAAAGCTGTTCATTACTCTAGTTTGCTCACCTCAGAAATAATAATGGTGCTTTTTTTCACTGATTACGCTGAGAAGCAAACATGCATTCAATGCTTTGACCCTTAAGAAGCATAATGCAAATATAATCTATAATCATCATTTTTCTGCTCTGTAATCTTCTTTTTAATATAGTAATTTCATGAGGACAAAGACTCTATCTTATTTTTCTTTGCATACCCAGTACCAGCTTATATTAATTGTGTTAAAAGAAAAAAACTTTATTTAAGCCAGTCTCTAACATTCTCATATTCCTCTTCATTTTTTTTATTATTATTATTATTATTTGCAGTATGCAGGCCTCTCATTGTTGTGGCCTCTCCCGTTGCGGAGCACAGGCTCAGAGGCCATGGCTCACGGGCCCAGCCGCTCCGCGGCATGTGGGATCTTCCCGGACCGGGGCACGAACCTGTGTCCCCTGCATCGGCAGGGGGACTCTCAACCACTGCGCCACCAGGGAAGCCCTCATATTCCTCTTTAGATTTTGTAATGGAGAAGGAAGTATTGTCTTGTCATTTTTAATAAAATATCCAAATGCTAAAATATATAAGGTGGGTGGGTTGCTCTGAGTTTATCTCCAACTCTCCACAGAAACCTCCCTACATGGCAAATTCCAGTAACTGAAAAGGAGACCTGAGGAGGGGGATGACATCTGGGAGCAAGGGGTTGGAGCAGAGAGAAATCTGGAAGTCTGTGCAGGGATAGGAACCAGTGGCGAAGTGCTCAAAGATTTAAAAACAGAGGAATGATAACAGACTTCTCAAAAGCTTGTTGCTGTTGATTATTTTGATTCAGCTGAAAAGCACACTAAAATCCTTGGGAGTGTTAGTAATTTTGTTGTTTTGATTTATTATGTTTTTCTAATCATAACAGTAAAATAGCCACGGTTCCCTACCCCGAACAATCTAGAGGGATGGTTCTCAATCCTTTTCAACTGCTTCCACAAAAAGACAAATTTTTTACATAGCAACCAAAAGCAGGAAGACACACAGGCATACAAACACAACTGAAATAAAGACTGCACAAGACAATATTTACCCTTACTACATGAATGGTGTACTTGAAATTTTTCTGCTTTATTTCGTATCTTTCGAATTGTGGTATGGTAGAAACTCACAAATTGATTCATGTCCCAATAGTGTGTTGCAACCCAAGTTTGCAAAATTCTGCCTTAGAATGGTCCTTGTGAAGGTATTCATAAATACCCCCTCCATGTGGTTACAGATTAATTTATCCCCAAATTCTTGACTTCTTTTTTTGGTCTTTTGGTCTGTAATTTGTTTTGAGTTGATGTGATTTGTTACAGGATTTAGTTTAAGTATATATCTAAGGAAGTTTACTACTTGGGATGAGGAAACATAATATTTCCTAGAAGCCAAAAGTGGAAAGAAGTTTTTTCACCCGTTTCTTACACTGGTCCTTGTGCTCAAAACAAAAGAGAGGTTGATGAAAATTAGGTTTTATTCAGGAATTTCACTATATTCTCAGTGATATTTCTGAAAATTTCTATGTTGCAAAATTAAATAAACACCTAATAAAATAAAAAGCCTGAAATACATGCACTGGTAATTTACATGGGTTAGTGTGCATTTCCTATCATTCCACATTTTAATGTTGTTCCAGTATATATTTACATTTCATAAAGGGCTTTTATATTGACAATAATTCACCAAAAATTTCTCAAGAATCTTGAATTCTTAGTATTTCCAAACTTGGGGAAAACTTTAATAAGGCAGATGATATGATAAATATAAAATTATCAAAGTTTTCATATGGAACACTTATGTTTAAGCACATAAACACATACAACATAACAAATAGAGACATAAAAATATAAACAGAGAGAGTTAGAGGGACCATACAGAGAATTCTTGACTTACTTAGCAAATCACTATTTATACAACTAAACTTCGGCTACCTGCTTTCTCAAAAATATATAACGTGCTGAATTCTCAGAAGCTGCTTGAACTTATGTTACCTGACATCAAATAGAATAGCCTTCAGATAAATGTAGTCCACAAAAATAGGTAGCCACATATTCCTTCTGAATGTGACCACAGTGACTTCAGTGAATCTAACTTAAAGGTTCTAAATTTTCTTAAGGAATTTAATAACAACAGCAACACAAATCTTAAAAATTCTACAGATATTTTGGTCAGTATTTCAAGATTAAGGAAAAACCAGTCCATTGGCAGTGCCTGTGGTAAACACAAAATAAATCTCTCAAGTTTGTCTTACAGACAATAATTTTTATAAATATTGCTCCAAGTCCTTTATACACATGTGTGGGAGCAAACACGTACAGTGGCATTTAGAAATACACCCACACAATGCAAAGGAGACACCATCCTTCACTCTGACAGACCTATCTCCCTGATCTGGAAAAGGCTTTGATTATGTAACACTTTAAAACTATTGATCAATTTAGGATTTTATACAAAATCATTTTTTAATGTATTACAGACAAAGACTTCATAGACTTAATTTTTCTTGGTTTACACAAAGCCAGAGTCTTAAAATCATTGTTGAAATATGCTTTTGGTTTTTTTTTTAAAAGACTTCACTGTTAAGTTCTGCTAACCACCATTCTGAGAAAGGAATTCCTGGTGACTTAGACATCCATTAGTAGCACATTTCTTTATGAATACTGTTTCTTTTATATGTTTATTTCAATACTATTTTTCCTTAAATGAGAAAAAAACAAAACAAAACAAAAAATCTTGAAAATCAGATGCACAACAAGTGGGACAAGCAGTGATTGGCTGACACCCCACGGCCAAGGGCAGGCTCCAGCAGGTTGCGAAGTAGCAAGGTCATCAGAGTATGGTGCATAATGGAGCATCATATTAGAGTGGAATTCAGCCAAACACAGTAATGTATGGATGCAGACGCATCTGAAAGAAGGAAAATAAAGATTTATGCAGGTCAAAAAAAAAATGCTATGAAGAAATTTCCCCAATGGCTTATGCCCAGTTGGAATGCTGTGATGGAGGTTTTGGAGCAAAGAAATTTTTATTTGCAAATTATGTGTTTGTAAATAATAAATATGTTCAGGGGGAAAAATATTAACTTGTCAGATGAATCCTACTTGGAAGCTTTAATAGTTTTTTTTTTTGTTTTTACACAGCATTAGAGTTCAATAATCTGGAATTTAGTTCATCACTAAATTACAGAAAATAAACCTTTATTCCGCCTTTAAAACATTAATTCACCAGAAGTGATAATTAAGACTAGTTTTAGTGGTTTCAGCTCAGTTCTTCTTGGAATGTGATTTCTCCCACAACACTAATGCTAAATAAAGCACTGTGTAATGTTCTGAAACATGGTCCCTGCTTTAGAAAAGATTCTAAGGGCTTTTAAAATAAATAAGAAAGAAAAGCAAAGCTGACTCAAGATATATAGATAGATATAGATATAGATATAAATATAGATATAGATATATATAGATAGATATAGATATATACACACACACATATACAGATTCTACTATTTCTATAGAGTCATAGTAAATAAATGGATATACAGCCTTGCTAACAGCCTAGAAATTGGTTATATACAATTTAAACATAAAGCTCTAAACAATTATTATACTAAATTTTCTACATAACCTCCACTACCATCCTCTTTTAGGAAAAGAAATGATGTTAAAATGTCTGAAAGCATTGGGGGCTATGGTGAAGAAATGGTTTTGTTATATTATAGTTAGTTTTAAAAATAGTTCACATTTTATTTTTGAAATTAATAAATTCAATCTTTTATATTTTATCAACAGGTAAATTTAGAATCTAAAATGCTACACTGGTTAACGGCCTAACAAGGAAGCAATTCAATTGAAAAATAGCAAAATGTCACATTCTTCTATAAATTTTCTAGAAAAAAAATCTAGAGGAAATATTAGTTCAGAATTGTGTGTTAAGGATGTTAATAAAGTAAAGTGCATCTACACAGTTGGCAAAATGCAAAGGAGCATAGAGCCAAAGGAATCATCACTATTGATGGAAAAGGTAAAAAATTATCCCAATTAGAATGCATAGAAAGTTTCATAAATAATGTATAGAAAGCTTTATTCATTTCCATTACAAATATGTTTTTACTGAGGATATACTAAATGCTAGGTAGAAGCTTATATCTACTGTCATTGTTCTGCTAAAATTAAAAATTCTCTCAACTTGTTGAATATATGTTCTAAACCATGTTAAGTTACTTTAATGTCCATCATCATTTGCTATCTTACATAAGAGGAAAATAACTATGAATAACTATGAATTTCTTTTAATCTATCAAATTTGGATTATAATTTCCCTGATTTTACAGATATAAACTAGAGCCTAAAGCAGAATTATATACTATTGTAAAAAAATCCATTTTAATAGCCAAATATATAGCTATACATAATTAAGCCTCAAGAGATTTCTGTCACTATTGAAATATATACAGAGAAAGAGAGAAATTCAATTTTTTTTCCTACAGGTAGCATGATTAAAAAAAAAAGGAACATTGGACTCTCTGCACTCCATGACTTGGACTCTAGTCCACATTATATCCCTGATAATCTTAACGATATCAATCAAATTAACTTTCATACTAGGCCTCAGTTTCTTCTACAAAATGAGGGGGTTGGTTTGGTTGATATCTTTTAATTCTAAAATGTGATAACTCTAGTAATTTTAGATACAAACATTAAGCAATTGATTATGACATATATTATGTCAGTTTTATATGTGTTTAAGTTCAAATGTTTCCTACGTATCAATGTATGAATATCACAGGAAATAAAAGCCTAATGGAAACATAGTTGGTTTATATGGAAACATCTGTGTATGTATGTGTGTGAGAGAGAGAGAGATTATGATATATATTTACCACATGTGCATGCTTTTCGGCATAAGAGATATGTACTTACTCAAAGATAAAAGATAACAAGAAAGAATGATTTTGCTATAGCTGTCCAGCTGCATGATTTACTTAGAATCCTGACTTAAACTGACTTTGTGGTCTTATGTCAAAGTCAGTAATTGACTTAGAAGTTTGGGGTAAGATTCAAATGGTCATACCTGGACTTCAATAAAAATTTGTATATTCATTAGAGATAAATCAGTGGATGACCCTTTCCTTGTTTCACAGACATCCAGAAAGCCAAGTATTGTTGCTTTAGTAGATACCTCCTGACTAAAGACACAGCCTAACTTTCATCAGTTATTAGTCTCTTGCCTATGATTTCAGGTCGTATGTAACAAAAATCCCAACATATGCAGATTCATTGTGCCTCTTGAAAGTGTCCTTGGTCATAGACAGGAGAATCATATTGTAGAAGTTATTTTTATAGAATTAAAGCTGGAAGCTGTGGTTGGCATTTCCACTATAATACATATGGCGTAATATACATTCACAAATAAATTGATATTCAGTTTTCTCAGTGCTTAGAACTCTAATAGATGATGGCAAGTCATTATTTGTTTCCAAAATGGAAGTAATTTAAAAAAATAATTTCTGCCATAATTTTACTAAGTATACAATGAATAGGCTGAACACAGTTGGATCAATTAAAGGGAACTTTATTCAGATGACATGCAGAAGTTCCTTAGGCAAGAGAAACTGTCACTGGAGTTAATATGAATTTTTCTTGAGTATTTCAGTATCAGCTACAAATGGCTTTTTAAATTAATGTTTATTCAAGCTGTATCCTCTATATGCTTGCAGAAATAAAGTACCTTACTTTCCATTTACTAAATAAAATGAAATTCTTACTTGCCAGTTCATTATCTAAATAATATTATGGCAAGGATAAGCTCAAAAGAGCTTGAAAATAATATGCAAAGTGGGAACTATACTTTTATATTGCCTATTAATCTTTTGGAATTATACTATTTTTAAGAAAATTGAAAAATACTTAACACATAGTAAAATAAATAGAAAAATAGAATGATTCTGCCTTCATTTCACAAGTCAAAAGCACAGCTGAACTTCCAGTTCACAAAACTTTAACAGCCACCAAGACCAGGTTTACCAAGTAAAGGGAGAATGAAATGGAATGGTGTACACTTAATGCTGTCAATGATCCCCATTTTTCTCAACTAGACAGATTATTTAGTTGAGAACAAGGGCTTTTGTTTGAATTGCAAAGGTATGAACTATGAAAACCTGGGCCACGTAATCAGTTTTCCTAATGTGTGAATTTCAGAAATAATTCCGGCATCTCTGCAACACATTATCTCCTGGATTCTGCCCAAGAGTAACTATAGAAGATTGATTTGAATGTCTCTAGAGCCTATGAAAACAAACCAAAAAGAAGGGGAGCGGGGCATTATTTACAAACTTTTATTTCTACAAAGCTGTTTAACTCATTATAATGTAACCATTAACAGGACTTAGGAGCAACACTTCATACCAATTCTCATGAAGATAAGAACACTGTAAAAGACATCATTTCCATTATATCACAAGTAAAGATCTATGATAAGAAATTCAGGAAAAATATAAATAAAAAAATGCTTTACCTCAGATAAAATCTCATATTTTTAATTAATCCCTACTGTAAGAAATTAAAAGACAGCAACCCTCAAGATTTTCTTTAGATAAATTTGGCATTAAAAGGGAGAAATTATAAGAAAATGCTGCATTCTTTTTTAATTTTATTTTTCAGTTATAATCAAGGAAAATACATTTTGGCAATGTTTAAAAACTAAACGTAATATCTTTTAAAAATAAATATAGAAAATCATCTATCTACATTACAAAAAAATGAGAACAAAAAAGATCCTGTTTATTATGTGAGATGTCTAAACAGAACGTAACTTTGTAAATGGATCCCTTGTCTCCTGACAGCAATATTGAGGAGATGAAGCATATCAATTACTATTACTAATTACATTAAGGGGAGTGTATTTCATTTGCCTTTCTTTCATTTTAGGTCAGCTATTTATTGTGGTTAAAACTTTATTCATCTTTTGAATGCCTAACAACACAGAAGTTTTTCAAAGTCACTTTTAGCAAAGTGCATGGTTTATTTCAATGGCTTTGTAGTTTTTCTCTTCTGGTATATGGACGTCTTTGCTGAGTTAAGAGACTAACACCATACATTAGTTTATTTATAAGCATATCACTTTGCCTTTTAAACAGGATGCCACAACAGTCTTGATATTGGCTGTTTTAAATATTCAAGAATATAGAGCTAACCCCATTTGATGAGCTAAATAAAGCTTAATGACAGCACAGAACATAGGAAGTGGTTGCATAAAGTATCAATAAATCTGCCACTTGATATGTCTACTCAAAATTTTAAGATTACATAATTTAGAATGCCACAGGACAAAAAGTCCTATTAAGATGACAGTGGAGAAGTAAGTTTTCTGCAGAAAAATCTCTTCACATGCTTTTGCATAACACATTACCATTTTCTAAATAAATTTCTACAGATCTTTATTTGTGCGTGTTATTATAACTAACGTTATAAAAGTGCTGTTATTTTTAACTGGAATCGTCCTTGTTTACAAAACAGATAAAAGCACCAAAAACAAAACAAAAATCTTCTAGTTTCAGGTAAAGCAATAACACAACAACAGATATACTCTCCACTTGCTATATTTCAGTTTAAAAGAAATAACTCAGGCTCACGTGCATGAAAAGACATCTTTTTGAAAGTCATTTAATTCAGTGTAGTTCAAACCTGTGTTTTCTTGGATTACTTTGATAACTGGATATAAAAGCATGTTGTCTTTCTCCTTATCCAAATACCTACAGTAAACTACTATATATCAAAGACATTTCTTTAGAAAGTTGATTTTTTAAAATTATGACAATAAGAAATTAATATTTATCTCTTTTCTATAATATCTTTACTGAGCCCATCAATAACATCTTCAATGAGGCTATAACTTTTTCTTTGCCTTAATTATTCTAAGATCTCACATTCCACATGCAAGACATATTTAATAGAAAAACTGTTATTGGATATTAATTGACAGACATAAATGTGTTTCTTGAGATGTTCTGGTGGTAAGAAATATGTGACGTTTTATTAGCAGAGCTGCTACAGCTTTAGACACAGAATTTTCCAAAAGGCTTTTATTTGTTGTGTGTCAAACTTTGATGGGTGTGAAAAGTAAACTTTGTGAGTTATACACACACACACACACACACATATTACATGAGCAAAACTTTCAAAAATAAATTTTATAATTTTTGAAGTTCACCTCAGAATACACTTTTTTTTTTACTGTTGCCACATTTCACTGAATAATAACTGTGTCAAATATTCCATAAAGCCTTTATAGTCTCAGTATATCACAATGCACATCAAAATATTCTTGCACACACTGCATCAAACATGAACATTTTTGTTGCTTGGCTTAAATAATAAATGGTTCATGTAATTTACTTTTGCTTATGAACTTTTATTACCGAATACAAATAATATAAAGGCCGACTGCATATCCTTATAGAAGCCTAATTGTATAGATACTTAAATAATAAAAATGTAGCTTTGCATGGTATTTGCATATCATTAAATACTGTAAGTCAGCATTTTGTCAAAGTAGTCAGTTTTTCAATATCTCGGACTTGTACTTCATTTGCATAAATCAGCATCTGCTGATATATATAACATAGCTAAAACTTTTATAGTGCCCAATTTGCATAGACAGCAGAAGTAACTTTAGAAATTTTGTCTTTGGATACAATTATCCACTTAGTAGCACAAAAGAAAATAATTTCAGGTTAAAACTAGCCATCCAAACAATACTTACATATTTATCTGGAAACAGAGAATGTAGAACGAATTAGGATTACCAAGTACTAAGAGAAGTGTAAAACACTGCCTACAGTGTTTTCTTTAGTAACTTAGTAAACTCTGGTGTAACATGCAAAATACAGTGGTGTACCTTTTGTACATGGCCTCTACTAAATAAATGGTGTATGAACTACACCAACACTAAATTCCTGCTATTAAAATGTTAACTAGTAGCTTTAAGAGAGAAGACAAAACTTTGCAGAAGATGCTCTGTCTCAGATACTTAAATATATTTGGGATGCATCTTACCTGTTTGCTGTACTTGTTATTGGTTTGACAGCTGTACTCAGAGCAGTGATCTGATCCAATTGAAATGTTGTCTCCTGCTCCCACAAATGTGTTAGCTGGTGGTAGATCTTGTACGGCCTGGTGTTTTTTTCCTGCAGTTGGTGATTGGGGGTGAAGCTGGACAGTAGGCAATGGGGAACTAGATTTGTAATGCCTGGCCAGGTCAGGACTGCCAGGCCCACCGTTAACTGATCGGTATCGGCCCATGCTTGGGCTGTCTGACAGCTTCTCATTGACACTATCATACCTCTGTCCATTTGGTTTAGAAGCTTCTACAGTGACAATGCTGCTGTAGAGAGGCTGCTTAGATTTTTTGTTTCTCTTGTCCTTTTTAGGCTTTTTAGATTTGTCATGCTGTTGCGGTGTAAAAAAGTCTTCGTGATCTTTTTTGCCGGCTTCATAGCCATTTTTATTTTTGGACCGGCAATATCTTGCCATCACTACAATTAAGATGATTAGAATCACCGTCATAATTCCAGCAACAACCCCAATGACAATACTGAGTCTCTGTTTGCTTATTTCATAGCTTGGGTCACCGGCTATATCCTGGGTGAGTGGGGTGTGCAAACTTCTGGCTATCTGGGAGTCAATCACAGTTGCATTAGAAACACTTTCATTGACAAACACATGCACCAGAGTCGTGGTAGACTGGGAAGGCTGCCCACTATCATTCACTTGCACCACCAATCTGTGCAAGCCATAATGCTTTTGGGTGAGTTTTCCCACTAAGGAAACCACACCACTGGTGGAATCAATCTCAAACAGCTTGAAGGGATTTCCTCCCACAATGCTGTAGTTAAGGTCTGCATTGATGCCATCATCGCTGTCTGTTGCCAACACCGTAGCTACTACTGTCCTGACATTACTTGAAGGTGGCAGTAAAGTGTAGGAAACGTTTCTGGGAAGGGTAACTGTGGGGGCATTGTCATTCTCATCCATCACAAAGAGAGAGACTGTAGCTGTTGCGGATCTGGGAGGATCTCCCCCATCCACAGCCTTGACTCTGAATGTGTATGTGGTCTGATGTTCCCGGTCAAAAGACATTGTGGAGTAAATGGTCCCCGTGTCATTTTCAATGGAAAAAATGTTACTGTTCTCCTCTATGTACAGACTCATCTCCGCATTGCGCCCCTTGTCAGCATCCATCACTGTGACCATTCCCACGGGACTGTTGGGCTGCAAATTTTCTTTCACATAAAAGGTAAAGACGTCCTGCATAAACTTAGGGTCATTGTCATTCTTGTCAGCCACCTGCACAATCACTGTGGTGCTGCCCTGTAGCACCGGGATGCCTTTGTCTTTGGCGTTAACTTTAAACTCATACCTGTCAGTCTGCTCGCGGTCCAGCACTGTATTGACGAGGATGTCCCCAGAATCCGGGTCGATGGCAAAGATCCCCATCACGGAAGAGTCCAGCGAGTAGGCGATTTCAGCGTTTTTCCCGCTGTCTGCGTCTGTCGCCAGCACCGTGGCTACCCTCTCGCCAGGGATGTTGTTCTCGGGAAAATATACCTCCACCACCGACTGACCGAAGACGGGCGGGTTGTCATTGGTGTCTCCCACCTTGACAATCAGGGAGTTGTTGCTGGAGAGGCTGGGACTGCCCGAGTCCACCGCCACTATGACCACATTGAACTCCCGGGTGGTCTCATAGTCCAAAGGGGCCGAGGTGTGCAGGAAGTACTTTTTCTTGTTCTGGTCGCCCTCTGTGTCACTGGCCGGCTTGAGTTGGAAGGGCACATCGCCCACCACGGTGCAGGTGACCACTCCGTTCTCGCCTTGGTCTCGGTCAGACACCTGTACCAGGGCGATGGGGGTGTCGACCAGAACGTCCTCGGCCACGTTGGCCACCCCGTCCTTTAGTGGGATACGCCCGATCTTGCGGATTTCAATGGACGGCACATTGTCGTTCTCGTCCTTGATATTAAGGACCACCGTGGCCTTGTCGGTCTTGGGGGGCTGCCCGCGATCGCGGGCCATGACGGTGAAGCGCAGCTGGTTCACTTCCTCGCGGTCGATACGGTGCAGGACACTGAGCCAGCCGGACGTCTCGTCGAGGCGCAGCAGGCGCCGCACGGACTCGGTAGCCGCCCCGAACACGTACTCGATCTGCCCGTTGACCCCCACGTCCAGGTCGGCGGCACGCAGCTGCAGGATGGGGGTCCCCGGGGCGCTGTTCTCCGCCAGGTCAGCCTCGTACACGCTCTTCTCGAAGCGGGGACTGTTGTCGTTCACGTCTGTGATGAGCACCCGCAGGATGGCCTGGGAGGAGCGAGGCGGGTCGCCACCGTCGCGTACACGCAGGGTCAACTCGTAGGAGTCTCGCTGTTCGCGGTCCAGCGCCCCCTTCACGATCAGCTGCGGCTGCTTTTCGCCATCCGGGGTGTCAGCCACCTGCAGTTCGAACACGCTGCTGCGGCCGCCGGTGCTGGTCCCGCCGCCGCCCTCTGGCGCGTCCAGCCGCCTCTTGGAACCACCCGGGCCGCCGCCGCTCGCGCCGTTCCCGCCGCCCCCGGGGTAGGGGGCGCTGTCTGCAGGCCCGGCGCGCCGGCCCTCGCCGCCGCTGCTGCCGCCCCCGGGCTCCTGGAGCAGCTCGTAGCGTTCGATGCCGTTGCGGCCGAAATCACGATCGGTGGCAGTGGGCAGCAGGTAGAGAGTGCCCACTGGCCGGTTCTCCTCCACCGTGAGCGTGAGCACGGGCGACGGGAAGGTGGGCGTGTTGTCGTTGATGTCGAGCACGATGACCCGACCCTCGAACAGGTCCACCCAGCTCTGCGAGGGCCCGATCACCGACACCTCGAAGTCCAGGAAGCACTCGTTTTCGTCGAAGATCATCTGACACTGGGGTAGCTTCTCGCGGTCGATGCGCCGCTCGCTGGTACTCAGCTCGCCGGTGAGGTTGTCGATCTTCAGGTACTCCGAGCCCGACTCGAGGCTGAAAGTCACCTCACCGGAGCCGGTCACGATGCCCAAGTCCGAAGCGACGTTGCCGATGCGGACGTCTGCTGGGCCCTCCTCGGCCAGTCGGTACCGGAGGAGTTGCTTGGCGGCCGCCAGGCTTACCGAGAGTGGCAAGAGGAGACAGCAGCCCAGGCACCAGGCGCGCGCCCATCCCATGGTCCGCATCCTCAGCATCTTCTCCTGCTGCTGCTGCTACTGCTCCTTCTAATCACGGCCCCCTAGGCGCCCCCCTGCTCCGGGGCCGGTCGCCTGCCCTCCTCCCAGTCCTCTCCCCTCTCTGTGAAGGGAAGAAGCGAGAGGGAGAAAAGGGAGGGGGCAAGAGCAACGTCCAGAGTCGGCCAGGGGGGACCAGCGAAAGATCCTTCTTTTTTTTCCTCCTGCTTCCTCCTAAAGTTATTGTTTCATAATTCATGCAATGGGTGCTAATCGCCCGCTTGCCAGCCGCCGTTCAGTCGCAGTACTCACAGTTCACGGGACACTGAGCGCCGCGGACTCGGAGCCCCCCCCCCGCCCCCGCAGAGTCATCACCGCAACGCGCAGAGGATCCCGGGCTCTCGTCCCCGCTCTGTCGGATGGGGCCGGAACCGGTCTGTCAGGCCGGCGGTGGAGCCGGGAAGCAGCGGGGAGCGAGTCTGCAGCCTCCCCGCCTGCCAACCCCGCTCGTCTTTGCTGCTACTCGAGTTGCGTCCAATTCACGTTCCAGCCACTCACTCCAGACCCAGCTTCTGCTCCGGCTGCCCAGGCAAACGTGAGTCGCTTCCTGCACGAGGTGCTAGGGCTAGCAACAAGCCAGTCTCAACTCCGACTCCGCTCAGGCAGCGGCGGAGCCAGTCAACAGATCGAGAATGAAAAATCCCGGCAGGTCGCTTCGGGCACTGTGCAGTGGAGACGACACGAGTCACACAGCGGTCCGCTTCAGGGTTCCCCCCGCGCGCGGAAGAGCAGCCCGAGCCATCTTCAGGGACGCCCAGATAGTCAGTCCCTTCTCACCCCAGAGAGCTCGGGTTTCTCTTTTTTTCTTAACAACTCTGCGCAAGGTCATTAGTCACGAAGCCGCCGCCTGAAACCGCAGCAGCCTTTCGCCCGCGGGGGTGAAGGCTGAGCAGTGCGCACCGCGCGGTGCCCAAGTTTGGGTTCGCAGCCGCAGAGTCTGTGCCTTTCCTCACCTGCATTCGGCCCGCATGTCAGAGCACTGGGATCTGCAGCGCTGTGCGCGATTCAGGGAGGAGATTGCAGCCTCCCTCTCTCCCCGCTCTCTCTCGATCCCTCCCCTCCCTCCCTCTCTCCTCCTCCTCTCTCCCCCCTCCTCTCCCTTCCCCTTTCCCCTTCTCCCACTCCTCTCTCCTGCACGCTCCCTTCTCCTTTCTCCCAGTCCCAATGCAGGCAACTCGAGCTGAACTTGATCCCTATGCAGTTCAAAGGTGAGCAAACCAGGCTCGGTGCGCAGGCGAGGTTGGCCTGGCGAAAGACCCCAGCCGGGCTCTCCCAACGGCAGTTAACAAAGATGCCCAATTCTGTCCGGATTTCCGAAGAAAAGCAAAAGGCATAGGGGGTGGGGGAGGTGGAGTCAGAGGCAGCTGCCAAGTAGCTTTAAAAAAAAAAAAAGAAAGAAAAAATCCAGTTTGCCAAGGGGACAAAAAGTGCCAGTCGGTTGTTGCCTCGGAAATGCCCTGGCACGGCGGGTGAATTCCGCAGTTGTCTCGTGCCCTTTGGTCTGGAGAGTGGTGCGGGCGCTCCCGCCGCCCCTTTGGCTGCCACGGCTCAAAGGCACTCAGTGGCAAGCGGGAAGCTCCCGCTCGCTAGCCGCGAGCCGGAAACCCGCAAGTTTGCCCAAAGTGGTGGTTGCTGCTGGGAGCTCACTGCCTCGCTCGCGGCTCAAGCATGTCCCTGACGCTGCTGCTGCTGCTGCGGCGGCGGCGGCAGTAGCAGCGGAGCCGCGGAAACTACACACTAGCAGTGAAGGAGGGAGGAGTACCGGGGGGAGGAGACAGGAGGGAGCAGTAGCCAGCCGCCCCGCTCCGGAAAGCCCAGCTTCAGCTCCGGGGGCCACTCCAAGTGTGTACAACCCCATCAAGTCCCCCATAAGCCAAAGCTTGCCCCTCTCCCTCCCTGGCGAGTGCAGCCGCTGTGTTCTGGGGGGAACTTGCTTTCCCTTCCTGGGGCTGGTAAATTTCCTTCTCGCTCTGACTAATGCCGAGTGTGTAAGAGCGCCGGGAGAGTGCCAGCAAACGTTTCTCCTTCTCCCCCTTCTCAGATGATGTTCCCCACCTCCCGAAGTGTCTCTGGTTCGCGAATTAGCATCTTGGTTAAGGCTTGGTCGGCTGTGGCTTCGGGGACCCCGCGTGCACCCAGGGAGCCACGCTGGTGTTCTGAGAAACCATGATGGGCTGCAGTGGTTAAGAGAGAACAGCGAACTCCAGAGAGTGGTAGAGGGATCCTTTTTTGGGAGCGCAGAGTTAGGAGGGCTGGGGTTGGGGGTGGCGGCGCGGCTGTCTTTGTTTAAATGCTTGGTATCCCTGTCGTCGCGCTTGCTTACGGGGGTAGACCGTGTGTGTGCGCGCGCTTGGGTAATAAACACATGTTGGAAGCCTCGATATTATTTTCCGAGCAGAAAACTGCAGCCTTTAGTAACTGGCAAAGTGTAGCGTCACCTATCTGGATAAAAGGGAAATAAACTTTAATGGCAACTTTGTGTACCTAAGTGTCCCTAGTTCCTTTTCTCTCCTTCTTTTGACTTTGTGCCACTTGATCGTACATGGTATTCCCCCACGCGAGGCTTCCCCAGTTTTCAGTCACGGCCACCGCAGCCCGCCTCATCGGATCTCAATTCTGGTCGTGTTTTCTGAAGTGCAGCCAGTTACTCTTCATTTATTTCAGCGGCTGTTAAACAAGGGGGCCCAGCCAGGATTGGGGGGGGCGGTTTGAGGTGGGCAGGAGATATTTGGAGAGAATTCTTTCCACCTCAAAAAAGAAAAGGGGCAACTGCTAGGTTTTGGTTGGTCCTCAGCTGGTCTGCACAATTTATAGGCATTGAAGGGCCTCCTCTTAAAGGAAAATTTAAAGCGAAAAGAAGCAAAGAGAAAGAAAGCCGTCCAGAGTGGGTACTCTGCTTTTACGAGACCTATGTGAGGCGGCAGCATGATTTAAAGAAGACAAACACCAATAAAGTCTACGAGCAGTTGTAGCGCGCGGTTGTTTAGGCGGGTGCAGCCAGCAGGAATGGGGGAGGGGCGGCAGAGATTTCCAAGCATTCCCTATGGGGGACCGTAAAGGTGCGGAGGAAGGAAGCGTGTGTGGTATGTGCCAGGGAGCGGGCGGGTATTTTCCAGTCTGCTAAAACAGCAGCACTCTGGGGGTAGCGGCTCCTCCTCCGAGGCCAGGCCGGGAAGGCGGCCTTCCCGCTCCTCTTCCCCATCCCCTACCCCCCACTTCCTACCATCTCGCCGCCACCAGAGCCTCTCCGCTCTGTATCTGCAACATCAGCGAGAACAGCCCGGCGCGCAGACTCAGTGCGTACCGCCGCAGTCTGAAGTCGGGGGGCGGGGGGCGGGCGCCGCAGCGCCCCAGAAGCCGGCTAAGTGTCAGTAACGCCAAATTCCCCTTATATCTGGCAAACTCTGGTTTATCAAAACGCCTGCCTCCCTGCGACACCCGGTTCCATTTTTCCAGCGTCCAAGGCGGAAGACTGAAGCCAGTCCACTCCGCGGCCTTGCGCCCGCGCGTTCCACTACGCGGCAATATGGTGCAGTGCACTCACTCCCCTCGCCGCCTTTACTAAGATTTTGCAAACTTCAGGCAGCCGCATGGGCAGAGACGTTGTGTACTCCCTCTTGCCTCGCCAGTCCATAAACTTGAACAAGCCCTTGCGCATCTTCAAACATTCGCCCACCGCTGCGGCGCGGTCTTCAGGCGCGCACCAGCGAAGGGCTAAAGAGTGAGCGACTTTTCCCCAGCGCGCTGAAATTTCCTTCCCAGTTGAACGGACGTGGGGGGCGGGGGGAGAGCTCGTCCTTCACAGCGGAGTGGTTTCCTCATTGCAAGCGGGAGGTAGTCTCCAGCCCGCCCTCCCTACTCTCATCCCTACCAACTCCGCCGCCAAGCCAAACCAGCGTGGGAAATGGGTGCGACGTGTGCTGCATGGAGAATTGCGCGGCCAGACTGCTGAGGCCTTGAAGCCTTCGGGACTTCCTCCCTCCCCCCACGGTCCCCAGCTCCGACCTTTACGCCGGAGCAGCCAGGAGTGTTGGCAAATTTGCCTAGCCGTTTGGTTCTTGGGAAAGGGAACGGAATGGGCGGGGTAGGGTTGTGGGCGAGGTGAGGGGAGCCCTCGGGGTGCCTTGCCGCGGCCGGACCTCCCAGTCCTCTTCCGCCCCCTGTCTAGGGACTGACACTCCAACTCCAGCCTCCAGCCGGCGCGGAGGATGAATGGAGGCGAGATGCCGTCTTCCCCACCCCCGCCCCATTTCCGCAGTCTTAGAGCCAGTGTCTCAAGTGCTCAGCAATTTCATTAAACGCAACCGGGGGGAGTAAATCCCCCCCGGTACAAGACCTCACCAAGGGAATACGATATCCGGCTTCGCTCCCACCCACAAACCCCGCCCGGCTTTTCAGACCCGAGGCTGCGTTTATCTTCTCAACCTGAAAGGGTTCAGAAGGAAATGGGATCGAAAGTGTAACCGGCTGCAATAAATTAAAGAGACCGCTGCTGCTACTGCTACTTTTGCGGCCAGAATTGAAGAGAGGAAACGAGATCAGTGTCCTAAAACCTTAGTTCCTCAGATAGGACGTCATCGCTTGTATGAACCAAAATGTTTGAGAGACTTTGAAATGTTGGGGATGTTTGTTTTTGTTTTTTTTTTCCTTTTTTTGTTTTAGGACAATAAAAAGAAATGTCCCTTTGAAACCTAGGTTAAAAAAGAAAATTGATTATAGAAATACCATCCCATTCTAATAGACATTTTATAAAAGCTCGGCCAACGATTTTTTCCATGCCAAATATTTTAGCCTAACTTACAATATCCGGTAGTTTTTGGTTTTATTTTTTAAATATACCGACTAAGCTTGCTTACTTGAAACTACTTTGCAGTTAAAACATTTCAGTGACTGAGCTGAAAAATAGCATTCAGGATCCGTGATGTAGTTTAAGCCTCAAGAAGAGACAGGAAGCGGAATAACAACGACAACAAAAGTTTATGGGTTAGAATGAATTACAAAGAAGTAGGTGTCGGAGATATAATCTCTGGGGGGCTTTCATTTATTATAGATGCTGTATTTACGATAATACAAGAAAAAGGTTAAATACAGTAAACATGATAGCCAGTTCTGGAAAGAAATGTAAAGCAGTTTGACGGGAAGGGAGAAAGTGACTCAAGAACGCCACCAAGGGACAAACTGAGGAAATGACACCCCTACATCCTCAAATTCATTGACCTTTCATCTTTTTCAAAAGAGTCATCTGTATCCAGTTACATAGGTGTAAAGTTTTTGAACTCTTTACGATCAATCATTTCTCCAACTACTTCTGTTAAATTTGATATTTTAGTCTTCTTTCTCTAAATAATTATCAAAAATGACGTCCGTTAAACCTATAACATTTCAAACAGTAAATATAACCATTGTCTTACAGCAAGTATGATTCTGATTCTTGGGACTGAGAAACTATAGGCATATTTTGCAGTCTTAAATACACACTTGTAGTATTAAAATGTGTAGTAGACGGAAATGGCTAAATTATTCATTGCAGTAACAGACTTTTTGATGGACATTAAAACTCAGCAGTTTAAATACAGAAACCACAGATTTCCTTTTAAGCAGGTAGTAACTGCTTGCATCAGTGGTTATTTAATTGGTCTCCAGCCAAGAAATAAAACAAGTTGTACCGTTTAAACCATGAAATCATGTAATGCAAAGCCATATATTGCAATATATCAATACAAGAACACAAGCTAAGAACTAAACTAAGTTGATTCATACTGCCTATTTGGATGACTATTAAACATTTCCATAAGGCTAGTATAAAAACTCTGGTTGAAGAGAAAGAAATTCATGAAAATAATTTTGAGTTTATCTAAATATTAATTTATAGGCTGTGTGGTTTACTGATTTAAATGCAATGTTTTTGGTTTTAAAGTGACACCTGGTAGAAATAATCTTCACTTTAAGTTTAGCACAGATTGAGAGATTTTTATTTTTGATTTCTAGAGTTTTAAATGCCAAAATATATGCAATAAAGCGTAGATTTACAATTTATGTGATATATATATATATAGCCAGTTACTATAACTGATGAACACATTGCCTTTTATTTACAAGATAATTTGTGGATTTTTTCCAACTTTACACTAATTTTTATACATTTGCAAAAATCTAAACTTAGGAGGAAAAGAGTATTTAGCAAAATCTGGGTGAATTTTTGGGAAAAAGACCCTTGATAGTTTAAAACAGTATATCCTATTATTCGTGGCCATCTGAAGCTGTTCCCTGTCACTATCTATGGTAAAAATTGAACATTACAATGCCCTTTGCAGGGACTTGAGACATTTGGCATTTCTTTACTACCATGGCAGGATATGTCAAATGCTGCTGTGAATAATGACCTCTAAGCTAGATAATATACTAAGGGTTTCAGGGAAAAAAAATCTCATTATAATGGCTTGTATGAATATAATACTCAAATAAATGACCTTGCTTGTACTAAGAATTCTTGAAAGTTATGAATTAGCTTTATAAGTTTTAGCCCCTATGTTGACCTGTGCTAACTAGATCACTTCTTGTGTTAATTACCAGTACCAGGTGGTACAAAACTTCACTCAATCAAGTTTAACCCACTGTATTCAGAAAATACAAAATGTAGAATGTTTCTAGGGTGGGTAATATAGTAAATCTGACTGACCACTTTAGCAGCAATTAATTTTCCAGTGATAGATGCTGATCTTTATATGGTAATCCCTGGGACCTTTCCCCAAATATTTCTGACTTCTGGACCTAGGGTAGGATTACTCTTTTGGCCCCCTTGTGGCTAGATGAGGCCATTGACTAAGTCTGGGCAACCCTGAGCAGAAGTGGAAGTTCACTTCCGAAAGGAACATGGATGGCTAAAATGAAATCATTGTTCAACTCTGTCAGTCACACAGATTATTAAGCTGACCTAGGACCAATACCTGGAAACCATCAATACATTTCAGACCCACGTTGATTTTGGAAAGCAGTAGTTTGTTCTAAATGCCTGTTTCAGCACTTATTTGATGAATTACACAAGTAAAGCTGGATTAAAAGGCCTACCAAATAGACAATATGGGTTTCAACTATAATCCCTATAAATCAGCAGTTGTTCTATGTAGTCACAGGTGGAGATGCAAGTTCTAATGCAAGGCAAGTTTTTGCTATTTACATAAAGCTATATAAATTTGTACCTGGTGATTTTCAACATTAGCAAACATATTTTACTCTTTTCCCCTCATAACTGGTGTAGCATTTTAACAGTTTGAACAGGACTTTGATAAAGTATTGTTGATGCACAGTGAGTTGGAAAGATAATATTGATTCTTTGTACTTACGGTTATTGTTTTTATTTGTTGTTTTGGCTGTGTAGCTGATTTTCAGTTTTGTCTCCAAATGACTAGATTAAAAAAAAAAACACTATATGGATATAATTAGAAGCTTTTGATTTGGCTGACTTATGAATAAAATATTAAGTGTTTTGGTGCATTATTAAACAAATAGCTGTGATTAGTAACAGTATATATCATCAACAGTATATATCTGAATTCAGCACTGAGAGGTTTACTAGATCTTTCTGTTTTTGAGTGTTTCCTTGTTTCTCTCTCCAGATGTTAGCCTGATCATATCTGACTATTTGTAGGAAAGAAATAGTACCTATCCTTGTCTTTTCAATGACATCTGATATAAAGCTTCCTTTTTCATCTAACAAGTGGGAAGCTTTGCTTCTATCTTCCTTGTGAAACAGATTTATTTAAAACATAGGAGAGAGGGTGAAAAAAATATACGGGAAACTTAAAAAGGTATCACTGAAACTAAGGTAACATCCCAGTTTCTGTTTTATTTTGCCCTATAAAATCGCATTTTGCAAAGGTCTATAAACCAATATTGCCTTCAACTACCAAAAGTTACTCTTTAGGCATCCCTGTCAGTGTTCCTCAGTTTCTGAATTACTCCCTTGGGCAGACTTAATGTGATGCTAAGGATCTCAAGCTTTCAGGGTCTCTCACTTGTACCAACATTTTCCAAGACCTTGGGGTGAGGGGGGCGGTGCAAAAATATGTTTACACAGTCACATGCTTTTGAAATTTTCAAGAGTAAGAATTTTAAGCACAATAGGTTAATAACACTGCTTCCTTCCTATTCAATTTCCTCTGTCAAACTTCTTGTTTAAATGGTGTTAGAGAGCCCCAGGCATTTTGGAGATCTAGTTAAGGGAAAGTTGAGATGGGGATACATTTAATGTGGGTGTGTTAAGAATGTATTTTTATGGATTTACAGTCTCTTTCATTCATAGTCATTTCTAACAACCGTGGTACAGATTTGCTTCCAAGAATTTGACATCCACTGCACCAGCTTGCCTTGTGTGGTGGCACAAAGGTTCAGTGCCAGAGATTCTAAAGTAATGAAATATCCCCCAGTATGGGTTCCTGGAAATATATGGGTGGTGAAGTGGAATCAAGGCTTAAGTGTGTGGAGACAGAAAAAAAGTCTGTAGAAAGTTCTTCTAATTATTAGGCATAAAATTCCAAGTGGAGAATGTGCTTCTCATTGACATCTAATTAAAACAAAAATTCTCTCTTGTAGGAATTACTCAATAAGGCAGAAGATGTACACTATTCTTTTGATTGTGTGTGTGTGCAATTTCTAAGCAGAAATTGTACAACTACAGAATTTATCAGAGTCCCTGTGTTTGAGGGAACAAATATGCAGCAATACTGCAGAGTCAGTGTGTATGTAGTTGGGTGACTTTTGCATCCCAGTGTATTGGAGTTAGCACATCTGAAACATCTTTTTCTGACAAAGTCTGGCACTTGAACATGAAAGGGCACACCCTGTATCCACCAATGCAATAAAGATACCCTAAAGAAACAAATGTTTCAGTGACAAACTCTTACTGTAAACTATTCATCAATATGTCAAAGGATGTTTTATTTATTCAATTATCAAGTTCAATACAGTGCAGTAACACTTAAAAATCTATTTCAATTGCTCTTCTGTATGCCTAATTTCAGATTGAATGTATATATCATTTTTTCAGAAGTCTTGATCATACCAAAGTTCAAAAAAGTAGTATTATAGGCATATGTCATCAGTCCATTTATTAGTTAATAAGTTATGGGTTTGGGGGAAACATTGTGATACTTTTTTTTATTTGTCAGATCTATAAAATGTGGAATTTCTTATAATTTATGATTTTTAAATAGGTATTTATTTTGTAACTATTTTGGTATCTTACTCTATATACTTTTTCTTAAGGAAGGCCACCCAAATTATGTAAAGTTTACAAAACCTGATTCTGTCCTTGCATTTAATAATTAAGAGCATAGATAGAGAATGGTTTAAATGAGTAAAACATGGACAACAGAGATCCCCCCAAATCATAAATTCAATTCTGCAAAATAAACAAATGCTAAGACTTTAAATAATCTAATTTATAGATAAATACTGCTTAATGGTATTTTCCTAAGGACAGTAATCATATTGCTATAACAAATTATTTTTGGACCAGATTGTTGGTGCTGGAAGTTGTTCAACTGGTAGCAGGGTGAGAAAGAGTTGGGCAAAGTATTTGGAAATAAAGAAACTGGTTTTGAATTCCAAGACCTCTACTTTGGACCTCTGTGATTTTTGATGACTCTCCCTGAACCCTGATATTTCATCATTTAATTCAACTAATCCAACATGTATTTAAATTCTTTTTTATATCAGCCCCTGTGCCAGATTTTGAACATAAGTAAAGTCCAATACTTGCCTTTAAATAGCTCATATTTTAATTCTGTCTATATAATGGGAAGAGCAAATCACCTTTACGGTTGCTGTGGGTAGTAAATATGATAATTTCATAAGAGAACCTAATACTGCCCAGAACAAATTAAATTCTTAACAAAAGTTATTTTTCCTTTATTTTTCCTAATGCTCTTCTGAGAACTTAGGGTTGAGTATCCTAGATTTTTCAGAATCTTCATTTTCTGTTTTGTATGCATTTTCATAGTTTAGAATTGGAGCCATTTACACTTGTATTGCTTTTCATTTGTTCAGCGGTCAGCAAGCTATAGTCTGTAGGCCAAATCTGGCCCTTGGCTTGCTTTTGTATGGCCCCCTGTGTTATGAATTTTTTTTTTAATACCTTCAAAGGGTTGTTAAAAACAAAAGAAAAAGAATATAGGACAGGGACACAGCATGTGGCCGGGAAGGCCTAAATTATTTACTATCTGACCATTAACAGAAAAAGTTTTCTGACTGTTTTTTGGAATATCAATTTCATGAGTATAATGACAATACTGAAAAATACAGTATTTTATGTTCCATGTGAGAAAGGAGCTACTGCAATATGTAAGTGCACAGATGGAACATATGTTGCTAAGCCCCATATGTAAAGCTCCATATCCATAAAGCTCTAACTCAAGTATACCCAATGTCACATTACATAATCCATATGCATAACGATACACTTTCATCATAACACAAAGAATTCATAGTGTACCTTGTAATTATGGTCATTCCTCTTACTGAGAGGTTGATTCTCTGTTCCCTCTCCTTGAATGTGGGCAGATTATGTGACTGGTTTTACCAATAGTACACAGTGGAAGTAACACTGTGCCAGCTCCTGTCCCTTGGAGCACCCTCATGGAAGCTGTAAACTACCACTTAAGAAGTCTAATTACCCTGTGACCATCATGCTGGAGAGGCCTCATGGCATGTGGGCACTATAGGTGACAGTCTCAGCTGGACCTTGACTTTCAGTCACCCCTCCAAGGCACCAGACATACCAGTCAAGCCATCTGGAACCCTTTAGATCAGTCCATCTGAACACCATTGAGTGGTTGACACCATAGTCGGCACCATATGGAGCCAATGAATCACCCACCTGAGCCTTGCACAAATTTTGACCCACAAAAGTTGGGTGAAATATTAATAAAAGTTTATTATTTTAAGCCACTATTGTTTCAGGGTGTTTGTTACCTAGCAATAGATGGCTGGAACATGAGAATTCTGTTTGCAAATTTAACAGATGCTGAATGTCAGCACCAGATTTAATAATGATAATTGTTATCATATTGTGGCTCATCTGTGTGCCAGACACCATTCTCAACACATTTCATAAGGTTATCATTTAACCTATGAAGATTATTGTTTAATATACCTATAAAGTTATTACATTACAGAGATTATTTTTTATGTAGAACTGAAGAGGATACTGAGACTTAAGGAGGTTAAATTTCTTAATAACCCTGTGAAGTTATTAGATTATGGGGATGATTTTATCCATAGTAAGATGAGGACACTGAAACTTAAAGAGGTTAGGGAGGTTAAGTAATGAAAAGATATCACAGGTATTAAGTGACTGAGGCTGGGGGGATCCAATTTAGTTCATTCATATTTGAAAACTCTTGCTCTGATATATTATAAATAATATCTTATATTATGATGGAGAACTGATCTAATTAATTTATAAAGTTTTACCCATAAGCAGACTCACCAAACACCTTTCTTGTTTATATAGTTCATTTAATTAATCTTATGTGGTTCTCTCTTGTAAAAATCTGTCTTCAGTGTAACTGATTTTTTTTTTTTTTTTTTGTGGTACGTGGGCCTCTCACTGCTGAGGCCTCTCCCGTTGCGAAGCGCAGGCTCTGCGGCCATGGCTCACGGGCCCAGCCGCTCCGCGGCATATGGGATCTTCCTGGACCGGGGCATGAACCCGTGTTCCCTGCATCGGCAGACGGACTCTCAACCACTGCGTCACCAGGGAAGCCCAGTGTAACTGATTTTAACTGACAGTCTGCTCATAGCTCTCTGGACTGAAACACAGAATAGGGCTGTATTTAATGTACCTATCTCCCTTATGACAGATCAAAGCAAGTATGCCATTTGTTCCTAACTTTCAAGGGCCCTTCATTTAATTCAGAATGTTTTGATGGAAATATTCAGTCCAAGGAGCTTTATTTCCAAAGATGACACACAGTCAATATTTATGGAAAAATCCCACGCATTGATATTTCATTTCTGCTTCACTGTAATGTTTTCGTTACCTTTATGATCCATGCCACAAAATATTGTTATAGTGTGTTAAGCCACAGTATGGTAGCAATTATCATTATTTTGGTATTTTCACAAAGAGACCCTCTTTAAGACGATTATTGATCATCTAATTTTTGTCTGTAGAGCACCATTTTGTAACAATGATCAGAGCAATTGGTAATATTAACTGAGCACTTATGGTATACCAAGGACAATTCTAGGCTCTTTACACATATTAGATTAATAAATAGCCCAATGGATTAATATTCATAACCCCCTCAAATTGTATGTAATTTATGCTTTTTGTACTTATTTTGATCCTCCATCTTCTATTATGGCCTTGACCTTCATTACATGCCTGAAGGATCGACAAGTAATATGACAAGAACTTTACTACAAACTAGGAGTGTCTTCATAAGTGGACTAAATTACTGTGCTACTCATTTTTTGTTATTCACCAAAGGGCATTCCTGACTACATTCAAGCATAGGAAGGACTATACTTCTATATATCTAGAAGTCAGGGTGGCCATGGGAATTGCATTGGTCAAGGACATATAAACAGAAATGATATGGGTCTTCTCCTGGTGGAGGCATTTAAGAGCCAGCACACAATGCTCCATCTTTTCTTCCTTAACATTATATTAGTGTTCTCTAAAGAAACAGAGCATATATAATATGGGAGGGAGGGAGGGAGGGAGGGAGAGAGAGAGAGAGAGAGAGAGAGGACACCAGAAGAGCCCATGGCATAAATTCTCATCTAAAAATAGCACACTCAACCCAAGAAGAGCTGATGTTTCAGTCTGAGTCCCAAGCATAGAAAAAAAAACAATGTCACAGCTCAAGCAGTCAGGAGAAGTTTCCCCATACTCAGTCTTTTTGTTGTATTTGCGCCATCAACTGATTGAATGAGGACCACCCACATTAAGGAGGAAAATCTGCTTTACTCAGTCTACTGACTAAACTGTTAGACCCAACCAAAAACATCCTCACAGACAAAACCCAGAATAATGCTTGTGGGAACAAGCAACAAACATTTGTTTCTGGATCACTAGGGGTAATAATGGTGCTAGTTGAATTTCTATCCCTTGATTCCTACTTGATTCCTGATGTCTTGATTCCTGTGAATCCTGGCTATCAGGGAAACAGCACCGTGTATTCAACATTTACTCAGAGCATATACTGCCTTCTAACGAACGTTTCCCCAGCCCTTCAAGATACTGCCACCTAACTGGCACTGAAAATGAGTTTTCAAAAGGCCATTTCACAGTTTTATCAAGCCAGCTACTTCAGGATGGTGGGAAATATACAGCAAAACACTTTGCACACTTAAGCAATGCCAAGGGAGGACTGAAACTATGTGGGGGAATAACAAAGATCATCACACTGCTAGCCACCAGGATTAGAAGTCCAAACACTTCTGCCCACTGCATTTTGATATCAAAGTTGCTAAGGAAAACACAATACCGTCAAGCCCTGGATGGGACAGGGGTTTTACTCACATAGTGAAGAGACAGAGAAAGATCAGCTTCAGTAGTGTACATTGGTCCCCTACGATTAGCAAGTTCCATCTCATCCACTCACCCCCATTCTACTAGCAGCTGAATAAGGGCCACTTGCCTAGATGTATACCTCTCATTCTACAGTAGAAGGACTTTGACCCCTCTTCCATGAAGTCTGAAATGCTAAAAGGCAGGGTTCTGCCTGAGGGCCATTGATGTACATGCCTAAACAGAAAAAAGCAACGCTTATTGAGACAGAAACAGAGAAAGATATTCCCACACAAGTTGATAAGCCTGCGACAGGCTGTGTGGGCTCTTTATCTCTTGGTGAGGAAGTGGTCCAGGCCCAATGCCCATTCTTATATGGCCAAGCGGGGGTGGAAACACTGCACACATGAGACTGCCTTTCCAAAAGGGAGCATGATAAGAACAGTGAATTCCATGAGCATGAACCCATTGCTACACTTTTGCTGCAAATTGAGTACCTCGATCAGAAGCAATGCTGAGCACAATAACAGGATGGTGGATAAGGCATTGTGTAAATTGATGGATGGTAGTTTTGACAGAAGTACTACATTCAGGGAAGGCAAATTTCCATCCAGAGTGAGTTTCTATTAAGGTAAGAACAAGAGACTGCCCCTTCTATGATGGAAGTAGTCCGATGTAATCAACCTGTCACGAGGTAGCTTGTTGTTGATCACCTTCAGGAATGGTGTTGGACCTGGCTGATGGCAGATTGGGCATTTAGCCATGACTAGAGCTAGGCTGGCCTTGGTGAATAGGAGTCCATGTTGCTGAGCCCATGCATAAATTTCATCCCTCCCACCATGGCTACTTTGTTTTTGAGCCCATTGAGCAATAACAGGGGTGACTGGGGAAAGATGCTGACTGGTATCTCAGAACGGGTCACCTTATCAACTTGATTATTAAAATCGTCCTCTGCTGGGGACACCCTTTGGTGAACATTCACATAGGACACATAGACCTTCATATTTTTTTGCCTTTTCAGAGAGGCCTATCCACATACCTCTTTCCCAAATTTTTTTATCACCAATTTTCAAGTCATATTCCTTCCAGGTCTGTGAGCATCCAGCCAATCCAATGGCCATAGCCCATGAATCATTATAACCATACTTCTGGCCATTCCTCCTTCTATGCCAAGTGAACAACATCTGTACTGCTTGAAATTCTGATCACTAGTAAGGTTTCCCTTCACTACTGTCATTCAGGGATGTCCCATAAGAGGCGAGAGAGCTGCAACCATCCACTTTCAGGTGATGCCTGCATATTGTGCAGAATCATTTGTAAACAAGATCCCTGTGTTCTCTTCCTCTGTCAACTGATTGTAGGAAACTCTCTATGAGGTCAGAGATGCAGACAGAGAGAGAAGGTAGTGTAGCAGGAGTGGGGACCATGAACATTTGGTCCACTTCTTCATGTAACTTTCTTGTGCCTTCTGGGCATGTTTGGGTTCAATCATATATGTGTGTGTATGTATGTATATATATATATATATATATATATATATATATATATATATATATATATAACTTCCATTTGATAATGGATATTGCTGTGCATATCCAACTTTATGAGACCCAGCTCATGATGGGCAGCTCACATCATATCATTTCTTCCCAGTTAATGTCTCCATTGTGACAGTAGACACTGTGAAAAGCTGGAAGTTCAACTTGAATTGCAATTCAGCCAGCTACAGGAAATATTTTGGATTCTTGAAATTCTTGGATTTCCTCTTCCAGGTACTTGAGGCATTTTTGTGACTATTCCTTTCATTAATTTTCTGCAATCTCAGCACTGTAACTACAGGAGATAAGGATCTGCTTGAGGTCACATACAGAAACTTTCAGGTCATGTATATGGATGGCACTTGAGCAGGAATTTGAATCTCTGAGCTCATCCTTATTTTCCCCACTTTATCCAGCTACAGTAGGAGTAACTAGCCAATCTCATTATATATCTTAGTAAAGGTAACAAATATAGGGTCACCAAGATCCTTGCTTCTTCTAAGTGGTTGATTAGGAGTACCCAGTGGTGCTATTTTGCATATCTCTAGAGCCAAATCACACCATGGACTATCAGTACTCTCTCTACTATTGCAAATATATTCATTAGCATCTTTACATTTAAACAGATTAGAAAGCCAATTCCAGAAACCTCAGAACCAATTCAGAAAACTCATCCTTAAAATTCTGTTTCTCTAGACCCTCTCTTGGTACCAAAATTTGCATTACATTAGCCTCCAGAAAACCAGAAACTATGAGATATAGGATATATGTATATACATATACACATATATCTCACATATTTGTGAAAGAGAGAGAAAGAGCTAGAGAGATTATTAAGAATTGGCTCAAGTGATTTTGGAAGCTGAGGAGTCCCGAGATCTGCGTTTGGCGGGCTCATGCCTCAAGAAGAGCCAACATTTCAGTCTGAGTCCAAAGACTGAAAAAAGCTCAATGTCCCAACTCAAGTGGTAAGACAGGAGAAGATCCCTATTACTCAGTCTTTCTGTTCTATTCAGGTCTTCAACTGTTTAGATGAGGGCCACCCACATTAAGGAGAACAATGATTCACTCAGTCTACTGATTCAAATGTTAATCTCATCCAAAAACATCCTCATGGACACACCCAGTATGTTTGACCAAATATCTGGGCACTGTGTGGCCCAATCAAATTGACACATAAAATTAACCATCACAACATGTTAATATATATATGCATTGTGAGATTAAAGCAGCCTGGAGTGTTTATCCAACATGCAGAGTACATAAACATTCCCTGGTCATCCTTGGTAACGTCCACCATAATAAATGTTCAATTCAGTAACTGGTCATGGGAGTGAGGGGTTTTAGTAGTACCTAATTCATTGGAGCTTTATTAAATTATTTAATACAGAGATGCCCAGGATAGTGACACAAACCTTGAGTAGTCTTTGTAAGAGTGAGACATAAACCCTTGCTGTTTTATGTTCCTGATATTTAGAGAGTATTTTGTTTCAGGGACAAATTTTGATGGATGTAGTCTCTTGATCTGTAAAATGTGGGATTTTTAACTAGATATCTCTGAAGTTACTTACAGAACTTACATTTTATGATTTTAGTTTCCCAATTTCAAATGGGAAAACTCAATCATATGAAAGCAAAACAACTATACCAAAGCCACTCAGCCCATTAAATGAAATTCTGTGGCCAGAATTGTGGCTTTTTTGAATTATCTACCCAGTAATTTGTTTCCATTACATTTCCTCATGCTCTTCTAAACTCAGCAGTTGTTCAAAGGAAGCATTAAAATATATAGCTTATTTGGGAGTGATTTTTATCTTGGAATTAATTGATTGTTATGGTAAAGTTTGGGATGTATCATTTGAAAATGCCAGAGTGGCTCATCAGTAGTCAGTTTCACACATAAAATTTAATTTAAACTCATGTTATTTACCTACTTTGTACCTAAACATTAGCAAGGGACTATGGGAGATGCAGAAGTATATGATGTGACCCAAGTAATTTCATTAATTTAATCTTAACCAGCATGGAATATAATCACACATAAATCACACATTTAATTTGTTTAGTATGAATGTATTTATGCCTCGACTTCTCATGGAGAACAACACTCCTCTAGGATAGGGCAAATTATGATGTAATACAAAATTATTAAAGGCATTTCTGAAAGCTAGCAAATCAGAGTCTAGCATCTAACAAGTTCAGGTACCTTCAAATTTGTCACTTTGAAAAGTTGTACAATTACTTCCATGATACCGCAAGTGCTCTGAACATTCTTGGATTTCCTCTTCCAGGTACTTGAGGCATTTTTGTGACTATTCCTTTCATTCTTTGAAGGTGCTTCTCATTATAAGAAATGGTCATTCCAATAATTGATTTAAGTGTGTGTACGCATATGGGTGTACATATTATGCATATTGTGTGCATGTATGTGTGCATATCTGAAAGGGAGAGAATGAGGGAGAGATTCATTACTTTATGCTTTACGAAAGGTGTTATCTCCATTTTTGAAGCACTGTGATCTAACCTGAGGACATACATGTATGTGGAGCAACATATGAGGAAGCCTGAGCCACTGTACTGCAGGCACTGAACCAATGTGATGTGACATGTTAAACAAGGAGGTTTCTTTTTCTGGAGATTTTAAAGAAAATGATAGATGGATATTTATGGGATTTTTGGAGACTGTGGTATTGCCTGGAGGTAAAAAAATGAACAAGATTAATAAGGTTATTTCTATATCTCTAAAAATCTCTGAATGGGGCAAAATGAAAGATACTAGCATGGACTTGCCTTGGAGGCCAAGAGTGAGGAAAAATAGAGCTACTCTGTCTGATCATTAGTTGTGCTCCTTCTATAAGGGTCAGAATCCTGCAGAAGGAATAGAGGGGCTATTCTCTAAGAAAGTAATTGTGAGGATTTAAATGAGATCATGTATATAAAGTGCTCAGCACAGAGATCAACATAAGAGTTATGCTTCACAAATATTAGTTTGCATTCCTTTGGCCATTTCACACATTTTCTGATTACTTGCTTATCTTTGGATATAAGATGAAAGTGAAATTTAGCACTGATATTCAGTATAATGAGGAACTAAATGGAGAAGAGATATGATCTAATCAAAATGAGTTAGTCATAATCCCTTGCCTTTGAAAAATAATATAGTAAAGTCATATTTATATCAAGCTCTTAACTTTTCATATCTATGATTTTTCTTTTATTCCTTGAATAGCCCCAAGACTTTGGTCAGACTGGTTATTATCATCATGTGCTTGATGAGAAAATTAGTGACTGTGACTTGCTGAAGTCGTAACTATTTTGTAGCAGATTCTAAATTAAAAGAGAGTTCTCATGATTGGTAGACTGCCTCTAAGATGGCACCCAATTATCCTTGCTCTTTGGTGCTCATGTAATCTCCTCTTCTTTGGTGGGCTGGATTTAGTGACTCACTTCTAATAAAGAGATTATAGTGAAAGTAAAATTGTCATTTCCAACATTAGGTTAAAGAGAGACTGTGGCTTGCACCTGGACTGTCTCTTGTTCTCTCCTTTGTTGTCTTTGAGGAAACCTGCTGTCAGTTAGGAGTAACTCCATAGAGAGGCCCAAATGGACAGGAACTGTTATCCCTGGCCAACATTCAGCAAGAACCTTAAGCCTGCCAGTAGTCACCCGATGTGCTTGGATCTTCTGAGACCTGCCAACTGCCATGTGAGTGAGCTTAGAAGAGGATTCTCCCCAGTCATATTTTCAGTTGAGACCACAGACCAAGCAGACACCAAGCACTGTTGTGATAGATCCTGAACCAGAAGCACCGGCTAAGCCACTCCCAGTTTCCTGACTCAGAGAAACTGTGAGATAATACGTTTTGTTGATTTAAGCCACTAGCTTTTTGGGTATTGTGCTATGCAGAAATAGATATCTAATATACATGATTTTCAACTCTCTGCATTTCAAACATCTAGTCTATAGAGCAGATGTTATTTACTAACTAATCATTGAAGCTTTGGAGTTAGAGTCTTCTGATGCTTAACTCTGTGACTTTGGCCAAGTTGTACAAACTCTCTGTGACTCAGATTTCTCTTCTATAAAATGGAAATAATAAAAGTAGAAACTACCTATGAGAAAGACAAAAAGTAAAATCTATATAAAGTGCTTAGAATGGTGCTGGCCCAGGGACAGTGCTGAATACATATTATTATCATTCTTTCATTAAAGTAAACAGCATAACTGTTACCACAAATAAATGGAGACAGAAAACTAAGCAAGCATTCAAACATTCAATTGTAAATATGAACCAATGATATTAACAATATACACCAACCAGAAGAATAAATGCACAGGATAATGTGGTAAATAAAAGGACCAATCATGAACTAGAAGTTATAAGACAGGGAGGTTCTGGCATACAGTAAGTCCTCTACATATGAACGAGGTCCATTCCGAGAGCTCGTTCTTAAGTCCAATTTGTTCCTAAGTCCAACAAAGTTAGCCTAGGTACCCAACTAACACAATCAGATATATAGTACTGTACTGTAATAAGTTTATAATACTTTTCACACAAATAATACATAAAAAACAAACACAAAAAATAATGAAAACATTTTTTAATATTACAGTACAATACCTTGAAAGACACAGTTGTACAGTACAACAGCTGGCATACAGGGGCTGGCATCTAGTGAACAGGCAAGAAGAGTTACTAACTGGAGGAGGGAGAGGAGGTGGGAGATGGTAGAGCTGAAGGATCGTCAGCAATAGGAGATGGAGGGCAAGCGGCAATTTCACTCACTCCTGACATTGACGCCACAGGTTCTGGTTCCTTGCTGGGTTCAATTCTATCTAGCCTCTTGAAAAAACAATCCAGTGATGTCTGGGTAGTAGCTCTTTATTTCTTGTCATAGATGACATGGTAGCAGTGGACTGCATTCTGAATGGCTGCTGCAACCTTCGTGTACCATTCTAAGTTCAGGTCCTGTGTCTCAAAAACTAACAGTGCCTCCTCAAATAAAGAAAATCCCCTGCCATTTCCTGTGTCCTGAATCTCTTCAGTTCTTCAGTTACTTCTTCCTCCTCTTGTCTCTCTTCATCCTTTCTCTGGGCCTCCAATTACCTCAGGTCGTCATTAGAAAGCACCTCGTGTTGCACAGCAAGAAGTTCAATGAAGTCGTCCTCTTGCAGATCTAGTTTGAAATAAAGATGCTGTACTACTGTACTCTATACAGTACTGTACAGTAAAGTACACAAAAGCACAACAACTCGTAGAGGATGGACGCACGTGACAATGTACACCAGACACGTGAACTAACTTACATGATTGGACATGTGAATGCATGTTCGCATCTTTGAAAGTTCGCAACTTGAAAGTGCGTATGTAGGGGACTTACTGTATTTCAATTTATGATGATTACTCTTTAAGAAGATAGTATTTTTCTATTTAATTGTATTATTTGCTAGCTGTATTTATTTAGAAACCTCTTTGCATGGAAGTTTATGGGTGATTTGTCATCTAATTATATAAATGTTAATATTTTAATAAAGATTTTTATTAAATTTGTTATACTTAGATATACATAAATATATATATATATATTTGTGACTATATTTAAGTACAAATGGAGACATGTCAAAAGTATTAAATAGCATTATTTAGAGGAAATTATATATAGAAGTAGCTTGATTTATGGTATCCTAAATAAGGAATGGAGTGGAAACAGTCAATGTTGCTTTTGGGCATCTTCTGAGAGATACCACTAAGAACAGAAATAACCCTTAGGCATAACTGCAACACTCCAAGAAGGACAAACACGGAATGCCAGGACTGAAAGACTGAGACACAAGATAGGCCTTAAAATATATAATGATGATTGAATTTAGAAACTAAATCACATATAAAAGAATTAGAGGTACACTAAATACTACCATTGCTGTTTTTGTTTTTTAGAGCATTTAAAAAATGAATTTAAGTAATAAAGACTCTTGTTTAAATATGTAAATTAAAATGTGAAGAATTATAATACAATAAACAAATACAATTTACTAGAATTGCTTTTCAGCATTTTCTATCCTGCATCAGACCTCTTGAGTTCAGCAAAATATGTATATTTTAAAGATCTGTAGGAACAACAATTTCTTTTAATATATTAAGGGAAAAACTCCTAGGGACTTTTCTTGGAAAAGCTGAAAATAAAAATTACTTTAATCAAATTTATTAAGTAGCACTGTATGTTAATATTTGTAAAACATGGCTTTTATATTTATGGTAAAGAAAAGGTCTTCTTTTTTTGCACATCGTATCTAAAATCACTTTACAGATAAAGATTGTTTGAACCTTTAACATTATAATGACACAATATGGTTTATACTACAAATTTGTAAGTGCATATTTTCTAGCTTGTTCCTTATGGACATTATGTATGTGTGTGTGTGTGTGTTGCTTTGATAAATAATAAGTGAATTGGTGGTGTAGGGATATTTCACAGACCATGAATGCATTCTAGGCCTATTCTTTGTTTCTTTCCTTTACTGCCATTGCCATTTTTAAGTAAAAAAGACAATGATATTTCATGATTATTAAATATCATCTAGGGATGAACTTATATAATGGGATTGAGTTTTATAACCATCTACCAAATTATCTTCATTTCTGATGGAAATCTCCTGACTGATTTTAAAACCAAATGCTCACGTTTCATTTCGAGAAGCAAGCTTGATTGGAATTTGATATCTCTGACACCACAGTGTCTTTCTTCAAGGGCAGTGAAAATGCAGAATGGCACTTGCCACAGAAAGCAGAAGTATTATTTGACAAGTAAGAGCAGAGTAAAAATGAAAGATTTCAGGTATGGTCAGGTGCCTGCAGTTGCTAAAGGAAATGTTCCCACAGTGGAGAAGTGAGGCTGCTAGGTGTTTCCCTTTCTTCATCCAACAGTACTAACTGACCCAAAGTGCATGATCTAGTGCTGAGTTTTTCTCATTTTACTTCTACTCTATTTCAGACTTACCTGTGATATTTCTTCTACCATCTTCTCTTGCTGTTTCTTTTCCTTTGCCCTCATCTATTTTTTCTCTTCCATGTCTTTAAAATATATATTGAATTTTAAAAATTAGAAATGTCACACCTGCTTCTTGTAACAAGTCAAACAGCACAAATATACAAAGTGAAAAGTAATGATATTCTCTTACCAAAAGGTGTCATTCCCTGAGGTAACAAATACTAACATATTGGTGACGTAGCTTTCCTCATTTTACTCTAATTTCATACAAACATACAACTTGTGTGTGTGTATATATATGTATATATATAAGTATATATGTAACTATATATACACATATATGTATATCTTTTATTTTTGTTCTTTAATAAACAGTTAAATTATACCAAATACTTTGCCTACAAATGAAACTTTCTCCAAGTCAATATGAGCAGTATAACATGATTTTACATAGCTGTGTAATATTCTATATTCTGAATGTATTATCTAATTCAGTTATTCTCCATACAGAAAGAACTTAGTATGTTGGTAAAATTTTATCACCAAAAAAAAAAACAAAGAAAAAAATGCTTACTTCCAGGAACAAGACAAGTTTTCCCACTCTTGTCACTATTATTCAACATATTTTGGGAAGTTTTAGCCACAGCAATCAGAGACGAAAAAGAAATAAAAGGAATCCAAATTGGAAAAGAATTAAAACTGTCACTGTTTGCCGACGACATGATACTATACATAAAGAATCCTAAAGATGCTACCAGAAAACTACTAGAGCTAATCAATGAATTTGATAAAGTAGCAGGATACAAAATTAATGCACAGAAATCTCTTGCCTTCCTATACATTAATGATGAAAAATCTGAAAGAGAAATTAAGGAAACAGTCCCATTTACCATTACAAAAAAAAGTATAAAATACCTAGGAATAAACCTACCTAGGGAGACAAAAGACCTGTATGCAGAAAACAATAAGACACTGATGAAAGAAATTAAAGATGATACAAACAGATGGAGAGATATACCATGCTCTTAGATTGGAAGAATCAATATTGTGAAAATGACTACACAGATTCAATGCAATCCCTATCAAATTACCAGTGGTATTTTTTACAGAACTAGAACAAATATCTTAAAATTTGTATGGAGACACAAAGAGAAAAAAACGGAGCCGGAAGAATCAGACTCCCTGACTTCAGACCATACTACAAAGCTACAGTAATCAAGACAGTATGGTACTGGCACAGAAACAGAAATATAGATCAATGCAACAGGATAGAAAGCCCAGAGATACACCCACATACCTATGGTCAACTAATCTATGACAAAGGAGGCAAGGATATACAATGGAGAAAATACAGTGTCTTCAGTAAGCGGTGCTGGGAAAACTGGACAGCTACATGTAAAAGAATGAAATTAGAACAATTCCTAACACCACATACAAAAATAAACTCAAAATGGATTAAAGACCTAAATGTAAGACTGGACACTATAAAACTCTTAGAGGAAAACATAGGAAGAATACTCTTTGACATAAATCACAGCAAGATCTTTTCTGATCCACCTCCTAGAGTAATGGAAATAAAAACAAAAATAAATAAATGGGACCTAATGAAACTTAAAAGCGTTTGCAAAGCAAAGGAAACTACAAACAAGATGAAAAGACAACCCTCAGAATGGGAGAAAATGTTTGCAAATGAATCAAAGAACAAAGGCTTTATCTCCAAAATATATAAACAGCTCATGCAGCTCAATATTAAAAAAAAAAAATCCAGTCAAAAACTGGGCAGAAGACTTAAATAGACATTTCTCCAAAGAAGACATACAGATGGCCAAGAAGCACATGAAAAGCTGCTCAACATCACTAATTATTAGAGAAATGCAAATCAAAACTACAATGAGGTATCACCTCACACCAGTTAGAATGGGCATCATCAGAAAATCTACAAACAACAAATGCTGGAGAGAGTGTGGAGAAAAGGGAACCCTCTTGCACTGCTGGTGGCACTGTAAATTGATACAGCCACTATGGAGAACAGTATGGAGGTTCCTTAAAAAACTAAAAATAGAATTACCATATGACCAAGAAATCCCACTACTGGGCATATACCCAGAGAAAATCATAGTTCTAAAAGACACAGACCCCAGTGTTCACTGCAGCACTATTTACAATAGCCAGGTCATGGAAGCAACCTACATGCCCATCGATAGACAAATGGATAAAGAAGATGTGCTACGTATATACAATGGAATATTACTCAGCCATAAAAAGGAACGACATTGGGTCACTTTTAGAGACGTGGATGAATCTAGAGACTGTCATACAGAGTGCAGTAAGTCAGAAAGAGAAAAACAAATATCGTATATTAACGCATATATGTGGAACCTAGAAAAATGGTACAGATGAACTGGTTTGCAGGGCAGAAATAGGGACACAGATGTAGAGAACAAACGTATGGACACCCAGGGGAAAGTGGCAGGGGAGGTGGTGGTGGTGGGATGAATTGGGAGATTGGGATTGACATGTATACACTATTATTTATTAAATGGATGACTAATAAGAACCTGCTGTATAAAAAAATAAAGAAAATAAAATTTAAAATTAAAAAAAGAATTCTGAAAGGATGCATTTCTGGAAGAAAACTCTGAAAAAAAAAGGCGTGGGCCAAGGAACAAAGCAGGAGATATTTAAATAATTAGCATAATAGTATGCACTGACTTCCCTTTCTAGGTTCCTAACACTGGGAAAGTAACCTAACTTCTAAGACAGAATATTAAATGTTAAATGAAAGTTCCCAAAGCACCATAAGCCAAAATGAAGTTTCAGACTATGTGGCACATTTTCAAAGACATTGTAGAGTTTATAGATGGATCAACGCATTAAGATATAATACTTAAAAACACACATGCACCTAACAGGGTCCCAAAATACATGAAGCAAAATGACAGAATTGAAGAAAGAAACAAACAATTCAACAATAATAGTTGGAGATGTTAACACCTCATTTTTAATAAGGGATGTAACAAGTATGGAAGATCAACAAGCAAATAGAAGACTTCAACACCAGAAGCCAACTATACCTAACAGACATCTATAGAACGTCTATAAAACACTACACCCCCCAAACAGCAGAACATTTCCTTTCAAATGCACACAGAACATTCTCTAGCATAGACCCTAGAGAACGTTTTTATTGTGAGGCCAAAATAAATTTAAAAGGATTGAAACCAGATAAAGTATGTTAGAACTCAATAAGAGAAAATAAAGGGAAATCACAAATATGTGTAAATTATATAATTCTTAATGACCAATAAATCAAAGAAGAAATTACCAGAGAAATCAGAAGGTACTCTGAGTTACATGAAAATGAAAACACAACCTAATAAAACTTAGGAAATGCAATGAAAGCAGTATTCTGAGAGAAATTTATACCTGTAAATACTTATGTTAAAATGAAGTATCTCAAATCATAACCTAAGCTTCCACCATAAGACATTGGAAAAGGAACAGAAAATTAAACCTGAAGGTAGAAAATAATAAAGACTAGAGTGAATATGAAGAAAATACAGAAAAGAAAAACAACAGAGAAAATCAATGAAAAGTTATTTCTTTGAAAAGATCAACAAAATTGACAAACCTTTATGCAGACTAACTAAGGAAAAAAAGATGACCTCAAATTACTAAAATCAGGAATTAAAGAGGGACATAGCTGACAACCTTACAAGAATAAAAAGCAATATTAGGGAATATTATAAAATCTGTATACCAACAAATGAGATAGCCTGAATGAAATGGATACACTCCTAGAAAGACATAAACTACAAAAATCAATTCATGAAGAAATAGAAAATGTGAATATATCTATAAAAGCAAGGAGATTAAATTAGTAATTTAAAAAACTTTCCATAAAAAAAATCGCAGGCCCAGATGACTTTTCATTAGTAAACTCTAAAATTTAAAGAACAATTAATGTGACTCCTTCACAAACTTCCTAAAAAATAGAAGAGGAGGAAATACTTCCAAAATCATTCTATGAGATCATGTATTATCCTGATACAAAACCAGACAAAGACATCATAAAAAATAAAATTACTGAGCAATATCCTAATGAATATATATGTAAAAATCCTGAACAAAATACTAGCAAGTGAAATTTATCAACATATAAAAAGAATTATACCCTATAACAAAGTGGGATTTATCCCTAGAATGCAATTAATGTGACACATCATATTAACAGAATAAAGGAAAATAAACACATCATCATTTCCAGAGAAACATAAAAAGCATTTGACAAAATCAAACTTTGTTTTATGATTAAAACACTCAATAAATTTGGAATAAAAGAAACTTTCTCAACCAGATAAAGGGCATCTATTAAAGAAAAACAAAAAACAAAAAACATAGCTAACATCATACTTACTGATGAAAGTCTATATAGTTTCCCCCAAGATCAGATACAAGACAAGACTATCTTTCACTACTTCTATTTAACACTGTGCTGAATGTTCTACCAAGGGCAGTCAGGCAACAAAAATAAATAAAATGCATCCATGTAGGAAAGGAAAACTATTTCTAATTGCCAATGACATGATCTTAAACACAGAAAATCCTTAAGAATGTCCACAAAAACTTTCATAAATAATAAAGGAGCTCTGAAAGGTTGAAGAATATAATATCATTATACAAAAATCATTTGTATTCTGTAAACTAGAAATAAATAATCAGAATATAAAATTAAGAAAGTAATTTCTTGTAAAATGACACCAAAAAATAAAATGTTTAGAAAAAGTTTAATAAAAAGATAAATGTAACACGTGTACTCTGAAAACTGTGAAACATTGTTGAAAGTAATAAAAGAAGACCTAAATAAATGGAAAGACATTCCATGCTCCTGTATCAAAATAATTAATATTAAGATGACAATACTCCCCCAGATGATACAGATTCATTGCATCCTTATCACAACTTCAGTTTGCTTTTCTGAAATTGACAAGCCATTCCTAAAATTCATATGGAAATGAATAGTCAATATAATCTTTAAAACGAAGAACAAAGTTGGAGGATTCACACTTCCTAAGGAGATTTCAAAACTTACTGCAGAGTTACAGAAATTAAGACATAAGCACAGACATATAGATCAATGGAATGGAACTGAAGGTCCAGAAATAAACTCTTATATTTATGTTCAAATGATTTTTGACAAGGGGGCTATGATAATTCAATATGGTAAAGAATAATCTTTTCAGTGAACGATAGTGGAACAACTGGATATCCATATATAAAAGAATGAAATTGGGCCCCTTTTTAAAATCATATACAAAAATACCTCAAAATGGATCACAGACCTAAATATAAGAGCTAAAAGTATAAAACTCTTACAAGAAAAGATATCTTTGTGACCTTGGGTTAGGCAAAACCTTGTATATAACACCAAAAGCTCAAGTAACAGAAGAAATAAAGATACATTGGAGTTTGTCAAAATCAAACACTTCTGTGCAACATACAATGCCATCAAAAGCGTGAAAAGACAAAATACATAATAGGACAAAATATTTGCAAATCATGTTTCTGATAAATGTTTTATATTCAGAATATATTAAAAAAATCTCTATGAATAACTTCTTTTTTTTTTTTTACGGTACGCGAGCCTCTCACTGCCGTGGCCTCTCCCGTCACAGAGCACAGGCTCCGGACGTGCAGGCTCAGCGTCCGTGGCTCACGGGCCCAGCTGCTCTGCGGCATGTGGGATCCTCCCAGACCGGGGCACGAACCCATGTCCCCTGCATCGGCAGGCGGACTCTCAACCACTGAGCCACCAGGGAAGCCCCTCTATGAATAACTTTTAAAAAATATCAAAGTATCTGAATAGACATTTCTTTAAAGAAGATATACAAATATCCAATAAGCAAATGAAAAGATACTCAGCATCATTAGCCAGCAAAGAAATGCAAATTGAAACCAAACAGGATACTACTTCACATCCACTAGAGCGACTATAATACAAAAAGACAGATAATAAATGATGACAACAATACAGAGAAATTAAAACTTTCATACATGGCTGGTTAGAATGTAAAATGATATAGACCCTTTGGAAAATACTTTGTCAGATCTTAAAGATGTTAAACATGGAGTTACCATATGACACAGAAATTCAACTCCTATGTATTTTCCTAGGAGAAGTAATAAGATATGTCCACACAAAATCTTCTATGCAAATGTTCATAGTGTATTATTCATTATAGCCAAAATGTGGAAACAACCTAAATGTCCATTAACTGATGAATGGATAAACAAAATGTGGTGTATTCATACAATGGATACTATTTCACAATGAAAAGGAATTAAGTATTGAAACATCCTAAAACATAGATAAACCTTGAAAACATTAGATTAAATGAAAGAAGCCAGTCACAAATGGCAATATATTGTATTAATTTAAATAAGATGTTGAGAATAAGCAAATCTACAGAGGCAGACAGTAGATTAGTTGGCGCCTAGGACTGTGGCAATTGGGACCAATGGGGACTGACTGCTAATGTATACAGTACTATTTCTTTTGGTAGTGATGAAATGTTTTCAAATTTAGTGTGGTGATGGTTGCACAATTCTGTGACTATACTAAAAAAAGTATTGAAGTTTATACATTAAGAAAAAGAAAGGAAATACTTTAAAACCCTGTTAAATGGCTCATAATCTCCTCATCCACACTGAGGGCATAAAAAAATTTCAGAGCTAGAGATTGGGGAAATTTTCTTTGGTGAGAGTTATGCTGTGAGTTCCAGCTTCCTCAATTACAAGATAGCAGTTTTAAGGAGACCATTCTGAGGGCTCATTAACATGTATCTCCTAGACTTTGGAGGATACAATGGGCTGGCATCACCAAGTCTGATTAATTGAAAGGATGAATGACTGGCTGGCTAGCGACTCCAGTAGTGGAAACAGGAGAGCTTGCTGCTTTGTCCAGTAATCTAAGTCCCCAGAGTTTGTTCAGGGCAAAGGATGTGTGAATGTTTCCTATGGATCAGAGATTGATCATCACCATGAAGAAGATGCAGTATAGAGTAATCACTGGCCCTGTCCTAATCACCTTCCAAAATCACCGTTTTTCCAGAAAAAATGACTGCCTCCTAATGCAATCATACTGAACATTAGGTTTCAACATATGAATTCTGGGGGTACATGAACATTCAGACCATAATAGAAATGTTATCTTAGAACCAGTTGTTATATTCAAGCCGATAAAGGAGGAAAACATATGCAAGGCAGAAGAACAAGGAAGAAGCCAACCAAACTTCCCTTATCACATGACATCTCCCTGCCAGCTATGGGCCCAGACTGCAGGGAGGGTGAAGCCTCAATTTTAAATCAGTTTCAGAGCTTTGATAATTACATGGGACCAGAAATTCTAATTATTGAATTGATACTATGTTTTGTGACTTAAAGTCATTGTAGAAATTTCTTGGAGTGACCAGAAAAGTCACAGACTGTCTAAATTTTCACATAGGAGCCAGAAGAAGAAAACTCGCCCCATTGAGTGTATTTGAAAGGCAGTGGGAAACACAATTTAAATTGTTTGTAATTATATCCCACCAGTCATGCTTCTTCAAACTCTGAAATGAGGATAATAATAATACCTAATCCCCTCTTAACTGCCTAGCAAATGAGTACTTTGAATTAATGTTATTACTTCACTTTGCATTTACCATTGTTAACATACCTTCTAGAACAGTGGTACCGAACAGAATTTCTCCTGTAGATAGGAATGTTCTCTATACTGTCCAGTTAAGTTAACCATTAGCTGTTGAGCACATGAATGTGACTAGCACAACTGAGGCACTTAATTTTTAATTTAATTTTAATTAATTTAAATGTAAGTAGCTACATGTGACTAGTGGCTATCTATTGGACAGCTCAGATTCTAAACCACATAGCAAAGAAAAATGACATGGGTCAGAAAAGTTGACTGTAATTTCAATCCTAAATTCAGCCTTTGGAAGACCTTTCCAAACCAAATTATTGTTTCATTAGTGTAAGTGGTGATGCCAGAAAAAACTCAGAATGAATCACAAGCAAGTAGAAATGTAATTTATACACAGATTAGAGTTGTGTGCAAGAAGAATTACAAACATATACACAATGAACTTTGCCAATACTAAAATATATTCAAACTAATTTTTAGACATCTAGTCTGGTTCATTAGCATTGATAGTAAATTGCCTGTGGGATTTAAACTAGCCACTTCCTAATGATACAAATTGTTAAGCATAGTATCTTACTAAGAGAAGCTGCATCATCTTACTCTATGAATCTTAGACAAAAAGATACGTATCCACCTGATTTGAATACTCCAGCATAAACCTGTTAAAGGTTTGGGGTAATTCCTCTGTAATATTAGGGGAGATTAAAGACTGGTAAAGGGAAGGACATTTACCTGTCTTTGGTAAATTTCCTGACCTACTCTTTTCTATAGCTTTAGTAAGCAAGGTATAAAGCAAGTCCTGGAGTAAGAAGGCAGAGTCAGCAGGGCTCCCTGTTGAAGTCTATAGCCTGGGAGAAAACACTAGAGCACACTTAGCATTATTCTCAAGCCATATCAGACGTAGGGGGAAACCATACCAAAAGTAATTCTGGCTGTGTTCTAACTCAATGTAGAGCCAAACAGCAGTGTACTGTGGTATTGTTGTCACACTAAAGATTTATGTCCACTGTGGCATCTTCCATATAATGGACCTAAGAGTTTTGACTTTAATTTTTATGAGTAATATTTAAAATTGCTTTTGCTTTCTCCCCCTAAGCACCCCCCTCATCCTCACCCCATACAGGGCTTCTTGTACAAAGTTAGCAATGCAACCTCTGCTTGGGAATAAGGCAGCTGTAGACAACTTATAATATTCAGGGTATATTCTAAGCTAGAGACTGCCTTTACACTGTATCTAGCCGGAACTTGACTGGATGCTGTGGCAGCAGGTCAAAGAAATCAGAAGTTCTAAAAGAAATGTGAGATCAGAACTGCTTAAGAAGGTAAATGACTGTTATAAATATATTTATATATTTGTACAGCATATCTAACATTTGTAAAGTGCTTACTCTATATGTGGCACTTTATATGAATTGTTACTCATAAATATCTTTATGAGATAAGTGATATTTTAGTCCCAATATACAAGGAAAGAAACCAAGGCTTGCAAGAGACTAAGTAATAGCAATGCTCAAGGGGACATAATTAATTATTGATAGAGGTCCTGAGCCATTCGTTAAGCACAATGCAATGTGGTCTCTCTGATGCAGAATAGAACTCTCCCCATCAATCAAGGTGAAAGGTGGTGCCATCATCTCCCTGGGGTTGTAATGACCTACTGATATATGAAACAGCATGCAGGCTCTCTATAAATATAACTTGTATCTAACCTAAATGCTCTTTTCATCTTTTTATAATGAATATAGAAACAACTGAAAAAGAAGGGATGAGCTTGCTAATGTTGCAACTTTGTGAGGTCCTTACTGGAATCTGATCAAGGGAGACTAGGATGATCACTTAAGTCTATCAGAACTCTAGCTTTCTGAATTTAAAATCTTGAGATAAAACTTTCCCTCAATATATATTCAGAAAATATTTTATATTTTCACTAAACCTGTACCCTTCAATATAGTAGTGCTTCAAAAGCACTACTCTTTTATGAGGATGTGTTTGCATTTGGGTGTCTGTCAGGGTTTTTTTGTTATTGTTTTTGTTTTTCTGTAAATAAAAGGCTCTACCCTGGCTAGCTCAAGCACACAAGTATATTAGGTTTAAGTTTACAAGTGTATCAGTTTAGAATTACCTGGAGGACTGGAGCCAGGCTAGGAAGTTATGCTGCCATGACTTATGCCAAACCGCAGAAGGAGAAGGTGTTGGAGGAGTGAGGAGTGAGGTAAGTGGGCGTGGGGGACTTCTTTAGGCAAAAATCTGCTGCCACTGCTGCTGTGTACCTAGGATATGGGGACTGGTCACCAGGGGTACTGCCTTTGCAGGAGGTGGAGTATGTGTGGCACGTGTGGCACCTTCCTCGTGTTGTTCACTTCCAAATTCACATCTCCACGGGTGCTTCTAATTGTCAGAAGCTAGGGCATGTGTCTCACTCAGCTGCGGAAGAGGCTGAAAATGTGAATTTTCTGACTTGTACTTTGGAAAAACATGGATTTGTAATGTGAGCAAATGGACCAAGAGTAAGGAGGTAGGTTATAAGAGATGTTGTTTAGCCACGGTTAGGACAATCCTCTACAGTTGAGAAGAAAAATGTTGGCCTTGAATTCATCCTCCAGACTGGAGTTTATTCTTAAAAGTGTCAATATTGAGTAAACATTAATAAAAATGGAAAAACTTTCATAGACACATTAAATGAACCTCTGGCTTTTCAAAGAGAAGATGGCTAAACAAAGTGTAAACTTTTCTTGATGACATAAAAGTTAATATAAACTCCAATACTGTGAACATGATTACATAGTATGAGGGAACTGATTACTCATTATCTGAATCCTGAAGTTACTAGTCATAAAAGAACTGATCACTTATAAATCTGATTTCATTTACTGGACATTCTTCCACTTCTAATTATCATGGGGGTATGAAATATCCTGGAATCAGATATATCTAGGTTCAAATCCTAGCAGAAGAACTTCGGGTGTTTTAATAACATTTTTGATGGTTATGTGAGATGATGAATGTAAAACATGGTTCATAGAGCCTGGTGCATTGTAAGTACTCAATGAATGAGAGCTGGTGTTGTTATGCTTGCTTTGTTTCCGGATTTTTCTTTGTAAATCTGCCTAATGTTACTTTTACTGAACATGCCTGCCTCTCACTCTGCTAGTTAGAGCTCTTTCACTTTGCTGCTTCTACTCTGTTATGAGATTTTTTATTACGACCATTCAGTTAATAGCTCTTTAGGGTATTGATTTCTCAATTCCATGGTCTGCATCTGTCCTGTGTATCTTTATAGGGGTGGTCATAAAGGAACCCCACTGCCCACCGAATCAGCCTGTATTGTTCTTGACTTCTTGATTTCAAACCTTTAATTTCTCATCATCTCTGTTTGGTGTTTCCAGAAGGGCTAGACTGCCTTGCAATGCTTTAGAGGTAGATTCTAATGTATAATTGAACATCTTATTGGGCAAAGGTTAAAGAGAGAAGAAAAACAACAACAAAAGGAATTTTTCCCTCCTCATTAGCACATAAGAAGGGATTTGGAGCCAGAGAAATCTTTGATTCTCAGCCAATTCATTTATTACTCAAGATATTTAAGCAAAACAGTTAACTTCTCTGAAAGATTTTCCTGATCTGTAAAACGGGAGTTCAACGGCTGACTTGCAGGGTTTCTGTGTAGATCAGAGATGCATTAATTTCCCAGGGTAGGGTCTAGCATGCAGTTGATGTTCCACTGTCCTTTTCATTACAGATGGGAGCAAGCCAACAGATAGCAATAGACTCCTGGGAAGTGAATGCTGACTAGCATGAGGTGGGAAGACACCCCAGAGAAAATATTATCTACTTCTGCTCAAGGTCAGCCCTGTCAGCTTGCCAGGAGGCAAAGACCTTTAATTTCACTGTGTCATTTTCTCTTCCTAAAAGTACAGTCTGACATATATTTGCTTTTTAAATTGAGGTGAACTAAAATTAATCTCATTATGGGAATCTTATAGTCCTTAAGGTACTTGGAGACTCCAGAGTGTCACAGAACTAGGATCAAAAACCCTGGCAAGATGCCAGAGGGAAGAACGAAGGCAGATAAGTGGACGCCTGTGGGGCTGGGGGTGAAGGGGAAGGGGATGCTTATGTATAATTTGACTCCTTTTGACATTTTGTCAAAATATTGTGGCTCACATGGACAATTGAAGCCAGACTGTTTCTGAGAAATCCTTAAAGAGCTGCCTTGTTTCTTAGCCAACAGTTTATATTTTTGAAAGTCATTTAAATTTAAATTTTATTTAAATATTCAGTAGAGGGCCATTATTAAGCATTAATGTGCACACATACTTTGGACAACCATAGATTCTGAAGCTGTTTCTGGAGCTTCATGTGTACCTGCTCTACATTAGAGGACAGGGCATATGAATATATAACTTGGGGTTGCTGTGCTCTCCAGGTAGAAAAGTCTGTGCTTTTCCATAAGAGAAGGAATTAAGGAGTAGCTCCTGGGAATAAAATGAGGTTGATTTCCAGAAATCCTTATTTTTTCAGATGAGGTCTTCCAGTCCCAATATGATAGCTTCCCTTGGTCAGGCTCTCTACTGTCCCCTTGGTTTCCTGTCTCTTTAATTCTCTGCTGGTGGTCTTCTGTCCACGCTGACATCCTGAATCTCTGTACCTTAAATCTGTGAGTACAGGACACTATCTTCCTCGTTATCTTAAGGGTTCTAGAGCTTCCTGGAGAGAAAGCTTTTAAGACTGCCTCTTGTCACATACTTTAAAATATTTAAGAAGCAATTTGCTTAAAAATGCCTATTGCTTTGGTCTAAATTTAAGCCTCTGTCTTAAGTTTTATTATTTCCATTTTCTTGATTTTGAGAGCCATTATACCATCTATATGTCGCTCCCTCCAAAGATAGAAACTATGTCCTTCTTTTCTATGCTGATCATGAAAGTTCTCTGTCAGTGTTACCTCTTTTGCCCATGATATTTTGTACTGCAAGTTTGCCTGTTGTCATTTTCTTATTATAAACAGCACAATTAGCTATATGTATCCATCCCTTCTTCTGTCTGAAGACAAAATAGTATAATCATTAAGAGCATGGCTCCCAGGGTCAGATTCCCTAGATTTGCTCACTTCTTTTTAGTGGTGTAATCTTTAACAAGTCATCCTTTGCCTTAACTTCCTCATCTGTAAAATTACTATCTTAATAACACACATGCAAGAAATTGTGACAATTAAATGGGTTAATCTATATAAAGCACTTATAATAAACGGGGAACCTAACTTGGCCACATGCCACCTCCCAGGAGTCTTTATTCCATGACTGGTTCATGTTGGTCTATAAATACCCTAGTTCTATTGCCCCTTGTGTGGGTTGTGTGGACAACTCTGAGACACACCATCCTCACTGAGTCTCAGAATTCCTCGCTGGGATTAAGTTCCAGTTACCCATTGGTGTAACTGAATTAATAACACACACTTTACTCCTCACGTTCCCTTGTCTATCTCACTAACCCATGCCACTGCTGGTTCTTCCTGGGACTACCGTCCAAATAAACTATCATGCACAAATACTTTGTTTCAGGGTCTGCTTCTGGGGGAAAACCAAACTAAGATTGATGCCATGAGAATATAATATTGCGAAAAGGTCATAGAGTGACAGGTCCTGGCACGTGGTACATATCTGTACATTTCTTTGTTCTTTCATTCATTGATTTATTATTTTTTTTAAAATTTAGTTGGTCAGTGTATTACGGGAGAGATCCACAGGGTCTCCAGAAAACAGCCCACCAAGCTAGCTGAGAGAAGCAGAGCCCTGAAAATTACAATGGCTGGCAAGAAAGGAAGCTTTCTGGTGGCCTCACTGGCTCTGGCTACTCACTGCTATAGGTGCAGGAAGTGCAAAGATTTTTATAAAAAAGTAATTTTTTAAATAAAGGTCTTCTCAGACTTTACTGAACTTGCTTCCTTCGTCACATATTATTATAAGTGACATCATGAAGTGGTCCTCAACTAGGAATAATTTTGTTCCCCAGAGGACATATGGCAATGTCTAGAGATGTTTGACTGCCATGACTGGGAGGGGATGCTATCAATATATAGTATCCAGTGAGTAGAGGCCAGGGATGCTGCTACTAAATGTCTTAAAATGCACAAGATAGCCCCTCATAACAAAGAATCGTTCAGCCCAAAATGTCAATAGTGCTGAAGCAAAGAAACCCTGAATAGGGAAGGAGAATTTGTCAACCTGAACTGTAATCTCTTTGAAGAAGATTGGTAATTATTTGGCTTTGAAATAAGCCCTATTGCATCAGGTAGGAGAATAATAATTTCTGATAAAACAGTGCAGTCTATTGCAACACTGTCCCAGGGGACTTTCTGCAATGACAGAAATCTGTATCTGTCCTAGCCAATGTGGTCGTCACTAAATCCATGTCGCTACTGAGCATTTGAAATGCGACTAGTGAGACTGAGGAAGTGAATTTAAATTTTTACTGACTTTTAATTAATCTAAATCTAAATAGCCACAAGTGGCTAGTGAGTACCATATTTGACAGTACAAGTGTAGTGGTTGAGATATCAGAGGCTAGAGTCAGAGAGACCTGAGTTCAAATCCGTACTCTGTCACTGCCTTAGTAGCTCTATGAGCTTGAACAAGGTATTTATCTTCTATAAGCTTCTCTTTCACCATCTGTACAATGAGGATAAAAGTTGTACATCCCTCACAATACTATTGCAAGGATTAAAGACAAAATATATAGCACAGCATATGCATGTATACATGTTCAATGAATTATTATTAGTCATATGTGAACCATTAATATTCACTTACTAAGGCTTCTTTCCACACCTCAGTCAGCCTTAGCAACAGGAACTAGAAAAAAGTTAAAACAGCACACTCCCTTCCCAGAGCCCTGAACTCTCAATCTGATTTACATCTCTATCTATGGGTTTAATCCTGAGTATGTTTATGTAAATATGTGTGTATGTATGTATGTATGTAATCTACCATCTATCACATTTTAACTACAAATTGTCTATTCGTAATCCATCCACATGCAACCCTCCCTTCTTGTTAATTTTGACTTTATGCTTGAACCACACTGCCAGCTTGCATTCCTGTTAATTATGATTCTGACTGAACTTGGCATGCATTTTGAGAATTTGGGTAAAGGTCTTTCCTTTTTCTCCTCCTGACACCTCTTCACATGAAACAAAGCCGTTTGTAAATATTTTCACCCAACTGACCCTGACATTTACAGATAGGAGCCTAGAAAGGCTGTGGGAGTGTTTCATTTAAAGAGAGAAATTAAAATAAAACTTCGTCTATAGTTTTTCAACAATGCTTAACATTACTTGAGAAAAAGGGTCACCGTAGTTAGTTTCAAACATACCTACTTCGTGTGAGTTTTATGTAGCTCATATAGTGCTCCCATTTTTCAGAAAGCAAAGGGAACAAACGATCATTAAGAAGACACCATAAAAAAGTATTTAAAAGTATGTAATGGTTTAGCTTTATGTGCACATTTACTAGTTTGTGAGTAAGTATGCAAGACAGAAAGAAATAGAGATGAAGAGAATGTTTTTTGCTTTTCTTTTTTTGTGTGCTGGGGGCGTTTAAACCAATATACTGAGTAAGTACATCAGTTCATTTATCTCAACAGACATCGATATCATCATGCTTTCTGCAGAATAATGCATCCTGCAAGAACGATGCCTTGAATACCTGAAGTCATAATAAAACAGTATGCCTACAGATACACAGAGATACACATGAACATAGACACACCAATACTCACATACACACGTTTGAATAAACAATGAAAGAGAAGAAAGAATACAGGATTTCAGGAAGCATAGACACCTTTAAGTCAGCACTAGATATATTTCCATCATCATTTTCACAAATTTCCACTAGGATTAATGTTTTAGTTTTAATATTTAAGTTATATATTATTTTTAAAAGTATGAACACTTAAAAATTATGTGATTCTTAGTAATGACATCCTAAGGGACACCTGGCCATGCTGGGACACTGTAGGTGTCAACATGCTTAATATTTGTTACAGGAAAAAGAAAACGTGTAGCATGTAATGCACAAAATCAAAGCTATTGAGTAAAAGGCAACATTTTCTATTCTTTAGGAAAACTGGCAACATCAAAAATACATACTGTGCAGGGAGAGGGGGAAGATGGCGGAAGAGTAAGACGTGGAGATCACCTTCCTCCCCACAGATACATCAGAAATACATCTACACGTGGAACAGCTCCTACAGAACACCCACTGAACGCTGGCAGAAGACCTCAGACCTCCCAAAAGGCAAGAAACTCCCCACGTACCTGGGTAGGGCAAAAGAAAAAAGAATAAACAGAGACAAAAGAATAGGGACAGGACCTGCACCAGTGGGAGGGAGCTGTGAAGGAGGAAAGGTTTCCACACACTAGGAAGGCCCTTCTCGGGTGGAGACTGTGGGTGGCGAAGGGGGAAAGCTTCGGCGCCGCGGCAGAGAGCGCAGCAACAGGGGTGCGGACGGCAAAGTGGAGAGATTCCCACACAGAGGATTGGTGCTGACCAGCACTCACCAGCCTGAGAGGCTTCTCTGCTCACCCGCTGGTGCGGGCGGGGGCTGGGAGCTGAGGATCCGGCTTCGGTCGGAGCGCAGGGAGAGGACGGCGGTTGGCAGCATGCACACAGCCTGCAGGGGGTTAGTGCACCATGGCTAGCCTGGAGGGAGTCAGGGGAAAGTCTGGACCTGCCGAAGAGGCAAGAGACTTTTTCTTCCCTCTTTGTTTCCTGGTGCACGAGAAGAGGGGATTAAGAGCACTGCTTAAAGGAGCTCCAGAGACGGGCACGAGCCGAGGCTATCAGGGCAGACCCCAGAGACGGGCATGAGATGCTAAGACTGCTGCTGCCGCCACCAAGAAGCCTGTGTGCAAGCATAGGTCACTACCCCCACCTCCCATCCCGGGAGCCTGTGGAGCCCGCCACTGCCAGGGTCCCGGGATCCAGGGACAACTTACCCGGGAGAACGCACGGCGCGCCTCAGGCTGGTGCAAAGTCACGCTGGCCTCTGACACCACAGGCTTGCCCCGCATCCATACACCTCCCTCCCCCCGCCGGAGTGAGCCAGAGTCCCCGAATCAGCGGCTCCTTTAACCCCGTCCTGTCTGAGGGAAGAACAGATGCCCTCAGGCGACCTACACACAGAGGCGGGGACAAATCCGAAGCTGAACCCCAGGAGCTGTGCGAACAAAGAAGAAAAAGGGAAATCTCTCCCAGCAGCCTCGGGAGCAGAGGATTAAATGTCCACAATCAACCTGATGTACCCTGCATCTGTGGAATACCTGAATAGACAACCAACCATCCCAAATTGAGGAGGTGGACTTTGAGAGCAAGATATATAATTTTTTCCCCTTTTTCTCTTTTTGTGAGTGTGTATGTGTATGCTTCTGTGTGAGATTTTGTCTGTATAGCTTTGCTTTCACCATTTGTCCTAGGGCTCTGTCCGTCTTTTTTTTTTTTTTTTTTTACTTAAAATTTTTTTTTAATACTTATTTTCTATTTTTTATTTTAATAACTTTATTTTATTTTATCTTACTTTATTTTATCTTCTCCCTTCCTCCCCTCCCTCCCTCCCTTCTTTTTCTTTCTTTCTTTCTCTCTCTCCCTCCCTCCCTCCCTCCCTCCCCACCCCTCCCTCCCGCCTCCTCCCCCCCTTTCTTTCTTTCTTTCTACCTTTTCTCCCTTCAGAGCCATATGGATGAAAGACTCTTGGTGCTCCAGCCAGGAGTCAGTGCTGTGCCTCTGACGTGGGAGAGCCAACTTCAGGACACTGGTCCACAAGACACCTCCCAGCTCCACATAATATCAAATGGTGAAAATCTCCCAGAGATCTTCACCTCAACACCAACACCCAGCTTCACAAAAAGACCAGCAAGCTACAGTTCTGGACACCCTATGCCAAACAAATAGCAAGTCAGGAAAATAACCCCACCAATTAGCAGAAAGGCTGCCTAAAATCATAATAATGCCACAGACACCCCAAAACACACCACCAGACATGGACCAGCCCATCAGAAAGACAAGATCCAGCCTCATCCACCAGAACACAGGCACTAGTCCCTTCCACCAGGAAGCTTACACAACGCACTAAACCAACTTTAGCCACTGGGGACAGACACCAAAAACAATGGGAACTATGAACCTGCAGCCTGCAAAAAGGAGACCCCAAACACAGTAAGATAAGCAAAATGAGAAGACAGAAAAACACACAGCAGATGAAGGAGCAAGATAAAAACCCACCAGACCTAACAAATGAAGAGGAAATAGGCAGTCTACCTGAAAAAGAATTCAGAGTAATGATAATAAAGATGATCCAAAATTTTGGAAATAGAACAGAGAAAACACAAGAAACATTTAACAAGGACCTAGAAGAACTAAAAAGGAAACAAGCAACAATGAACAACACAATAAATGAAATTAAAAATACTCCAGAAGGGATCAATAGCAGAATAACTGAGGCAGAAGAACGGATAAGTGACCTGGAAGATAAAATAGTGGAAATAACTACTGCAGAGCAGAATAAAGAAAAAACAATGAAAAGAACTGACGACAGTCTCAGAGACCTCTGGGACAATATCAAACGCACCAACATTCGAACTATAGCCGTTCCAGAAGAAGAAGAGAAGGAGGGACTGAGAAAATATTTGAAGAGATTATAGTTGAAAACTTCCCTAATATGGGAAAGGAAATACTTAAGTCCAGAAGCACAGAGAGTCCCATACAGGATAAATCCAAGGAGAAACACGCCAAGACACATATTAATCAAACTATCAAAAATTAAATACAAAGAAAACATATTAAAAGCAGCAAGGGAAAAACAACAAGTAACACACAAGGGAATCCCCATAAGGTTAACAGCTGATCTTTTAGCAGAAACTCTGCAAGCCAGAAGGGAGTGGCAGGACATATTTAAAGTGATGAAGGAGAAAAACCTACAACCAAGATTACTCTACCCAGCAAGGATCTCATTCAGATTTGATGGAGAAATTAAAACCTTTACAGACAAGGAAAAGCTGAGAGACTTCAGCACCACCAAACCAGCTTTACAACAAATGCTAAAGGAACTTCTAGGCAAGAAACACAAGAGAAGGAAAAGACCTACAATAACAAACCCAAAACAATTAAGAAAATGGGAATAGGAACATATCGATAATTACCTTAAATGTAAATGGATTAAATGCTCCCACCAAAAGACAAAGACTGGCTGAATGGATACAAAAACAAGACCCATATATATGCTGTCTACAAGAGACCCACTTCAGACCTAGGGACACATACAGACTGAAAGTGAGGGGAGGAAAAAAGACATTCCATGCAAATGGAAATCAAAAGAAAGCTGGAGTAGCAATTCTCATATCAGACAAAATAGACTTTAAAATAAAGACTATTAGAAGAGACAAAGAAGGACACTACATAATGATCAAGGGATCAATCTAAGAAGAAGATATAACAATTGTAAATATTTATGCAACCAACATAGGAGCAACTCAATACATAAGGCAAATACTAACAGCCATAAAAGGGGAAATTGACAGTAACACATTCATAGTAAGGGACTTTAACACCCCACTTTCACCAATGGACAGATCATCCAAAATGAAAATAAATAAGGAAACACAAGCTTTAAATGAAACATTAAACAACATGGACTTAATTGATATTTATAGGACATTCCATCCAAAAACAACAGAAAACACATTTTTCTCAAGTGCTTATGGAACATTCTCCAGGATAGATCATATATTGGGTCACAAACCAAGCCTTGGTAAATTTAAGAAAATTGAAATTGTATCAAGTATCTTTTCCGACCACAATGTTATGAGACTAGATATCAATTACAGGAAAAGATCTGTAAAAAATACAACCACATGGAGGCTAAACAATACATTACTTAATAATGAAGTGATCACTGAAGAAATCAAAGAAGAAATCAAAAAATACCTAGAAACAAATGACAATGGAGACACGATGACCCAAAACCTATGGGATGCAGCAAAAGCAGTTTTAAAAGGGAAGTTTATAGCAATACAATCCTATCTTAAGAAACAGGAAACATCTCAAATAAATAACCTAACCTTGCACCTAAAGCAATTAGAGAAAGAAGAACAAAAAAACCCCAAAGGTAGCAGAAGAAAAGAAATCATAAAGATCATATCAGAAATAAATGAAAAAGAAATAAAGGAAACCATAGCAAAGATCAATAAAACTAAAAGCTGGTTCTTTGAGAAGATAAACAAAATTGACAAACCATCAGCCAGACTCATCAAGAAAAAAAGAGAGAAGACTCAAATCAATAGAATTAGAAATGAAAAAGGAGAAGAAACAACTGACACTGCAGAAATACAAAAGATAATGAGAGATTACTACAAGCAACTCTATGACAATAAAATGCACAACCTGGAAGAAAAGGACAAATTCTTAGAAACGCAAACCTGCCAACACTGAATCAGGAAGAAATAGAAAATATGAACAGACCAATCACAAGTACTGAAATTGAAACTGTGATTAAAAATCTTCCAACAACAGATGCCCAGTACCACATAGCTTCACAGGCGAATTCTATCAAACATTTAGAGAAGAGCTAACACCTATCCTTCTCAAACTCTTCCAAAAGGTAGCAGAGGGAGGAACACTCCCAAACTCATTCTATGCGGCCACCATCACTCTGACACCAAAACCAGACAAAGATGTCACAAAGAAAGAAAACTAGAGGCCAATATCACTGATGAACATAGATGCAAAAATCCTCAACAAAATACTAGCAAACAGAATCCAACAGCACATTAAAAGGATCATACACCATGATCAAGCGGGGTTTATTCCAGGAATGCAAGGATTCTTCAATATACACAAACCAATCAACGTGATACACCATATTAACAAATTGAAGGAGAAAAACCATATGAGCATCTCAATAGATGCAGAGAAAGCTTTTGACAAAATTCAACACCCATTTATGATAAAAACCCTGCAGAAAGTAGGCATAGAGGGAACTTTCCTCAACATAATAAAAGCCGTATATGACAAACCCACAGCCAACATCGTCCTCAATGGTGAAAAACTGAAACCATTTCCACTAAGATCAGGAACAAGACAAGGTTGCCCACTCTCACCACTCTTATTCAACATAGTTTTGGAAGTTTTAGCCACAGGAATCAGAGAAGAAAAGGAAATAAAAGGAATCCAAATCGGAAAAGAAGAAGTAAAGCTGTCACTCTTTGCAGATGACATGATACTATACATAGAGAATCCTAAAGATGCTACCAGAAAACTACTAGAGCTAATCAATGAATTTGGAAATGTGGCAGGATACAAAATTAATGCACAGAAATCTCTTGCATTCCTATAAACTAATGATGAAAAATCTGAAAGTGAAATTAAGAACACACTCACATTTGCCGTTGCAACAAAAAGAATAAAATATCTAGGAATAAACCTACCTAAGGAGACAAAAGACCTGTATGCAGAAAATTATAAGACACCGATGAAAGAAATTAAAGATGATACAAATAGATGGAGAGATATACCATGTTCTTGGATGGGAAGAATCAACACTGTGAAAATGACTCTACTACCCAAAGCAATCTACAGATTCAACGCAATCCCTATCAATCTACCACTGGCATTTTTCACAGAACTAGAACAGAAAATTTCACAATTTGTATGGAAACACAAAAGACCCCGAATAGCCAAGGCAATCTTGAGAATGAAAAATAGAGCTGGAGGAATCAGGCTCCCTGGCTTCAGACTATACTACAAAGCTACAGTAATCAAGACAGTATGGTACTGGCACAAAAACAGAAATATAGATCAATGGAACAGGATAGAAAGCCCAGAGACAAACCCACACACATATGGTCACCTTATCTTTGATAAAGGAGGCAGGAATGTACAGTGGAGAAAGAACAGCCTCTTCAATAAGGGGTGCTGGGCAAACTGGACAGGTACATGTAAAAGTATTAGATTATAACACTCCCTAACACCATACACAAAAGTAAGCTCAAAATGGATGAAAGATCTAAATGTAAGGCCAGACTCTATCAAACTCTTAGAGGAAAACATAGGCAGAACACTCTATGACATAAATCACAGCAAGATCCTTTTTGACCCACCTCCTAGAGAAATGGAAATAAAAACAAAAAAAAACAAATGGGACCTAATGAAACTTAAAAGCTTTCGCACAGCAAAGGAAACCATAAACAAGACCAAAAGACAACCCTCAGAACGGGAGAAAATATTTGCAAATGAAGCAACTGACAAAGGATTAATCTCCAAAATTTACAAGCAGCTCATGCAGCTCAATAAGAAAAAAACAAATAACCAAATCCAAAAATGGGCAGAAGACCTAAACAGACATTTCTCCAAAGAAGATATACAGATTACCAACAAACACATGAAAGAATGCTCAACATCATTAATCATTAGAGAAATGCAAATCAAAAGTACAATGAGATATCATCTCACACCAGTCAGAATGGCCATCATCAAAAAATCTAGAAACAATAAATGCTGGAGAGGGTGTGGAGAAAAGGGAACCCTCTTGCACTGCTGGTGGGAATGTAAATTGATATAGCCACTATGGAGAACAGCATGGAGGTTCTTTAAAAAACTAAAAATAGAACTACCTTACGACCGAGCAATCCCACTACTGGGCATATACCCTGAGAAAACCATAATTCAAAAAGAGTCATGTACCACAGTATTTATTGCAGCTCTATTTACAATAGCAGGACATGGAAGCAACCTAAATATCCATTGACAGATGAATGGATAAGGTAGATGTTGCACATATATACAATGGAATATTACTCAGCCATAAAAAGAATTGAAATTGAGTTAATTGTAGCGAGGTGGATGGACTTAGAGTCTGTCATACAGAGTAAAGTAAGTCAGGAAGAGAAAAACAAATACTGTATGCTAACACATATATATGGAATCTAAAAATTCAAAATGGTTTTGAAGAACTTAGGGGCAGGACAGGAATTAAGACACAGATGTTGAGAATGGACTTGAGGACACGGGGAGGGGGAAGTGTAAGCTGGGATGAAGTGAGAGAATGGCATGGATTTATATATACTACCAAATGTAAAATAGCTAGTGGGAACCAGCCACATAGCACAGGGAGATCAGCTCGGTTCTTTGTGACCACATAGAGGGGTGCGATAGGGAGGGTGGGAGGGAGGGAGACGCAAGAGGGAAGGGATATGGGGATACATGTATATGTATAGCTGACTCACTGTGTTATAAAGCAGAAACTAACACTCCACTGTAAAGGAATTATACTCCAATAAAGATGTTTAAAACAAACAAACACAAAAAAACCTGAGTTGACTTAAGCCACTGATACTTCAGTGTTCTTTGTTAATTGAAGCCAAACCTAATACATCCCAATTTAAAAGACTAGTAGGGCACAGGCTTTGCTTACAAGTAAAGTCTTTCTGAGAGCTGTAGAAATAATCAGATGATTATAATTGAATATGAAAAAATGCCGTGACAAAAGTATGCAAAGAATTTTATGGGCACATATAAAAGAGTCACTTAACCTGCACTAGGAAAATTTCCTGAAGGGATGTGACACATCAGCTTAGTCTTGAAAGGCAAATAGGAATTAGCAGAAGAAAATGAAGTCAGACGACATGTGTACAAAGGTGAGAATTGCAAATTTTGCGTTATGTTGAAATGAATATATGAGGGTCAAATGAGTAGAAGTGATGTTTGGGGAGGATAAGTTGACAGGATCCAGGTCTGAGGAACTCTTTTTACCATGCTTTGAAGGTTGTATATTATTTTCTTATGTACCTTCCCTAGGCAATGAAACGTTCACAAAAGAATGAAATAATCAGTTATCTTTACAGTTTTGAAATTGAAAAAAAGAAAGTATTATATACCTATGATTGCAGTTATGTAAAATATAAACATGGATTATTGAAAAGTAGTATGCAAAAATGGTTATGTGAGTAGTATGAACATAGGTAAATGGTGTTGCCTATTTAAAATGTTATTATATAATGCATTCAATTAAAAGGGAAGTTAATATAATGGTCTGACTAGGTAAGAAAAATAAAACTAAAAATGTTTTTCCCCAAATCTTAAAAACCTATGGGAAATGAAAATATATGTTTACAAAATGCAGTTAAAGGTCTGATGGGAAAGGACTTATTAAGATAAGCAGCACAAATGAGATGAAATGAGCTTTCTGTAGCTCTCCTGCTAGGAAAATTAACTTATACAAAAGGCAGAATAAATATTTTAGAAGACTGTATTTACAGATTGAAAATTCAGAGAGGGAAATTAAAAATAAATGAAAAAGAAATCCTAGTAAACAGAAATCTGTGAAAGATATGCCCTCAAGTTTTCTGTTCTCTGGTTTTCTAATCAAACACTAATCCAGGTACTGCTGTGAAGGGAGTTTTCAGATGAAACTAAGGTCACTAAATCAACTGACATTAAAATACGAAGATGAGATTATCAAGGTGCGTCCAATGTAATCACCTGAGCCCTTAAAAGCTAAAGAGGAGGCCAGAAGAGAGAGAGGTGGAGGTTTCAGAAAGGGAAGCAGAAGAGATATCTGAAGCATGAAAAAGACTCAATTCTTCATTGTTTGTTTTGAAGATGGAGGAGGGGTGGGCATGACCGGGGAATGTGGGCAGCTTCCAGAAGCTGAGTGCAGCTACTGGCCCACAAGGTAAAGAAAAGCCTTAGTCCTATACCTACATGGAACTGAATTCTGTCAACAACCTGAGTGAATCTAGAAGTGGATGTATCCCTAGAGCCTCCAAAAAGGCATGCAACCCTGTCAGTATCTTGATGTCAGCCTCATAAGACCTGAAGAAGATGGCACAGATGAACCCACTGGATCTCTGAACTAAAGAACTGAGATAATAAATTTGTGTTGTCTTAAGCCACTACGTTTGTGCCAGTTTGTTACAACAGCAATACAAAACTAATCACTTATAAAAGAAAATGTGAAATAAGATGGTAGGGAGATGGTGAAACACATGCTTCAGTCTTTAATCAATAAGTTGAAATATACTGTAGTGATCAAGGCTGTACATTCTGGAGCCAGATGGCCTGGGATCAAATTCTAGTTCCATTACTATTTGTGTGGCCTTGGGCAAGTCTCTGTCCCTCAGTTTCTTCATCTGTATAATGGGGATAATAATAGTTCTTACTGTAGGTTATTAAATTATTATATGCAGGGTTCTTAGGATAGTGTCTAGCATGTGGAAAATTCTGCATAAATGTTAGAGTTGTTTAATTTGAAAGGATTAAAGTTTAACCCAGGTGTTGGCAAGTCCATGGCCTGTTTTTTATGGGCTGAGAACTAAGAGTGTTTTTATGTTTTAGAAAATGTTTTCAGACCCATAGGTTAAGTTTACCTATTGAAAGATATTTCAGATTTGATAAATAAAAATAAAAATTTAACTGTTTACAAAAAACACATCTAAAACAAAATGACACAGGAATGTTGAAAATAAAGGATGAGGAAAGAACTACCAGATATGTAAAAAAAGTAATTAGAGCAATGATGTTAGATATAAAGATAATTAATAGTAACATTATCAAAATGGATAAAGAAGAATTTAAAATATAAATTTTTTAAAACATAATTTTGGTTGTTCAATAAAACTACCTAGTAGATTACCAGAATTTATTTATTTTTCTATTGTTGAACATTTAGTTTGTTTCTAATTTTTTGCTATTTTAGATAAGGCTACAATGAACATCTTTGTACATAAAACTTTTACCATTCAGTGGATTCTTCCACTAGGATACATTTCCAGAAGTGTATTATTAGGTACGAAAGCATAACCGTTCTAAGATTTCTGATACTATTTCCAAATTGTCAAAACTGAAACAGGAGGGAAGGGGACAGGGCACAGACTTAAAAAGAATGACATAGCCATAGGACGTAACAAAAACGGATTAGAACTAACTAGGTCCAAGACTGCAGAATATTTGACTTCCAGTGGACCTTGAGCCTCATTATATGCTCACTGTAATACATTAGCATAAGCTAAGTGACACACCCATCAGCACCATGACAGTTCCGAGGCTGACCATCAAATATTAAAAAGTGGGAGGCAGCCCAATTCCTGGAAATCTCAACCCCTTCCTCCAAATAGTTGGAATAATCCTCGCACTCATTATCTTATGAAATTACCCACTCCGTAGAAACTAACTGCCCCATATTGCAGGGCCTCTTCCCTTCTGAGATGGCCCATACTCTGTAGAGTATGTTTTTCTCTAAATAAATCCACTTCTTGCCTATCACTTTCTCACTGAATTCTTTCTGAGATGAGACATCAAGGACCTGAGCTTCATTAAGTCCTGAGACCAGGTGTGTGATCTCAATTAAAAGATATTGGGTTCAAGTCCCAGTCTGAGTTGAATGGTTTCAAAACAATTGTACTAATTAGTACTCCAACTGCATAAATTAATCTTTTTTAATACATCTTTATTGGACTATAATTGCTTCACAATGCCAGTTAGTTTCTGTTGTACAACAAAGTGAATCAGCCATATGCATACATATATCCCCATATCCCCTCCCTCATGAGCCTCTCTCCCATCCTCCCTATCCCACCCACCTAGGTCATTGCAAAGCACTGAGCTGATCTCCCTGTGCTATGCTGCTGCTTCCCGCTAGCTAACTATTTTACATTCGGTAGTGTATATATGTCACTGCTACTCTCACTTTGCCCCAGCTTCCCCCTCACCCCTGTGTCCTCAAGTCCATTCTCTCTTAAACTTTGAATTTTTTCTGAAAAGATTCTGTTACTGGAAAGAATTGTTAGGAGAGTAATATATATTTTCAATTCCTCTTAATGTTTTAGAGAAGTGCTTCTCAAATTTCAATATGCATACAAATTACCCCCCCATCATGTTACAACATATTGATAGAACCTGATGTAGTACATCTGGGGTGAAGCCTAAGACTCTATTTTCTAACAAGCTCTCAAATTGTTGTGATGCTGCTGGTTTGATTCCCTGTGAGTAGGAAGGCTTGAGGCTTAAGCTGCTATAGAGAAGGAAGTAGGAAAGTCTTTCCTGAGTTTTAAAAATGAAGCAAGTTTGAAAAATCTCACTTTGAAAGAATGTTCCAAGCAAAGTAATCTCCCCAAATTATCTCAGTCAGATAAAAGATCAGGAAAATAACATGATAATCAAGAAAAACTTGTTAGTAATATCCCCACACCATGAATGTACATATAAACATCTATTTACATATATAAGACATATTTTACATATTTATCATTTTAGTCTTACAATAATCCTATTATTACTAATCCTTTCTAAGTTTAAAAGGCACCAGTAACATGACATTTCCTGAGTCATTAAGTATTTTTATAAAACATGCTTTCCAATGCTAGCAGAGTACTCTAGTTCATGAATATGTGAAGATTTATTTATTTAGTTAGTTGCATTATTTATACATTGAATTTGTTTCGTTTTGCCTATATAATTCTCCAGTAGCCATTCCTGTGTATACATTTTATGTGTATATTTTATTTTATTTTATTTTTATCTTGGACTAAGTTTCTAACTTTCCTAGAGAAAGTTTCCATAGTAGCATTCATTTCTGAATCAAAATATAAACATTCCTTCTTAAGGCTCTGATAAGTGTTATGAACTCACCTCACTGACATTGGATATAGGCTTATGTCTAAAAGGGTACCAATTTGAACATGAGTAATTACCTCATGATTTGAATTTTACTTATTATTATTATTTTAATGAACCAAACCAGTTAATATCAAATAAGTCAAGAAATGTATCTGAAGGGGCATCAACCTCTTTTAGCCAAATGGCTTATTTGTTAGTTTTTTGTATTTGCTAAAATACCAGAGGTGTTGATGATCTAGGTACAGGAGGTATTTATTATGGTACAAACTCCTTCTTCAGGGAAAAGATCTTCAACTAAGATGGAAATCAAAAGATCCCTATGCTTTAGATTTATAGCTGCATGTCTTTGGAATGTTTTAGTAAATCCTTCTACAGTGGTTTCAGAATATTTTCCTTTCCTTTTGGGTGCATAGTTTCATTTTAGCTTATGGGAAAAGGCCTAAAAAAATGGTTCCCATCAGGTTCTGAATATAAGCTTCCAATTTGGCCAACTTCTGATCATAGAGATACTTAAAAAAACAAAACAAAACAACAAAACACCTTTTAAATACCTTGTCAAGTTTCAGCCAGGGGAAACAGTAGGTATTCTTGGCAGTATTGAACAACCCCATGCACACAAGAGGGGTCCCCAACAGGGTGCAAAAGCTACTATTCTCCCAGGATTCAGGGCCACTCTCAAAGATAACCAAAAGAAAGAAAGACTTAAGACACTTCCCCTGAGAGCTGGAAGCAGTCAGTAGGACCCCAGCTATAAACGGAGGGCAACCCACATTTTTGTCCAGCCATAGTTTGAGGGACCCCAAACTGACAGCTGCCAAGCCAAGCTCTTAGACAAACAAGAAGGCAAGAAAGGATTGATAACCGATGTTTTCTTTCTGCCAATTTGAATTCAGAAAGAAAGAGACAATGTGAAATTTTGCCTTCCTCTCTTGATCAGACACCACAGATAGAGATCTGGGAGTGCTGACTTTGGTAGGAATTCTTACCCTTTGCCGCCTTCTGCCGGTTTTGCCAGGATGCCATCTGTAGGCTCCACAGTCAGTGGATTGTCCCAGCGGGTCTCATTCTGGTCACCAGAACCTGTAGAGGAGGAAAAAAAATTTTCCTTTTACCCTCTAAAGTGTATGCCTGGCTGAGACCTCTTTTTCTTCAGGGCATCTTTTAAATGGATAAGCTTATCTCAGATGGTTAAAAGTTCTCCAATGTGGCCACTGTAATTGAATTTTATCTTTGCTAAGTTTAACCTCTGTAGAACCAAAACTAAAATGGAGTCACTTATGCTGGGAATAAACTGGAGCTTACCAACACAGGAGCATTTAAGAAAGTTAGGTAACAAAACTTTACCTAACAGAAGTTGCAGGAGGGCTTCCCTGGTGGCGCAGTGGTTGAGAGTCCGTCTGCCGATGCAGGGGACACGCGTTTGTGCCCCGGTCTGGGAAGATCCCATATGCCGCAGAGCGGCTGGGCCCGTGAGCCATGGTCGCTGAGCCTGCGCGTCCGGAACCTGTGCTCCGCAACGGGAGAGGCCACAACAGTGAGAGGCCTGCGTACCGCTAAAAAAAAAAAAAAAAAAAAAAAAAAAAGAAGTTGCAGGAATTTGCAGTTCTTAGAAAGCAGCAGAGGATGCCAGCCAGTCCCCAAATGCCAAGTCTGTTTATGCCCTCTCTGGAGGTTTTGGTCCCGTGACTAGGCTATCCTTACCCAAATAGGAAAGAAGACCACCAGGCCTCCCATCCGCTGAAAAAACCAACTCTCGAAGTTACCCCATAAAAAGCCACAAGTCTGTGAGCAACTGGGAACACGTTGCCTCCATAGCCCTAAGTTTGCCTGCTTGCAGGTCAAAACCTTTGCGATTAACTCAGTTTTTTGCTTGTTTTACTCATAGTGCAGAGTTTGGCTTTTGATGCCTACTTGTTCAGCCTTAAAACAAAACTTTGTTCACCTGGGCCTCACACTGGAACCAGTCCGGTTTCTCAGTCGGACCGGGTCCGATCCTGGACCCAGTCCGACTCCGGCTGGTTTCCTGACTGAGACCGGAAGAAGAAAGGCTTCACAAACTTCTGAAAGCTCAGAACGAAAAGGCGCTAAGAATCCGGGATCCCATAGGGATTTACCCGCCACCCCATAGGCTTCAGGCCCAAAGGTACCTACACCTGCTCGGTCATTGTTTCTGGGGGGGCTGTCTGGGGTTTACTAGGTTCCCTCTGATACCAGAACTGTTTAAGATAAACTGACGCATATTACAAATTTTAAGAGTTTGAACAAAAATCAATTCCGATAGAGCAGCGCTGAACTACAAGTGGTCAGGCAGGCCCGCAACTGTGATTTTATTTCGTCCTTTACTTACTATTGGTTAGGTTGTGTATTTTTTTTTTTTTTTTTTTGCGGTACGTGGGCCTCTCACTGTTGTGGCCTCTTCCATTGCGGAGCACAAGCTCCGGACGCGCAGGCCCAGCGGCCATGGCTCACGGGCCTAGCCGCTCCGCGGCATGTGGGAATCTTCCCAGACAGGGGCACGAACCTGTGTTCCCTGCATCGGCAGGCGGACTCTCAACCACTGCGCCACAAGGGAAGCCCTAGGTTGTGTATTTTCACCCATACTGCCCAGCCCCTTCTACCACTAATTACATCTTCATTTATTTTGTTTGGGGATATTTTCCTCTCACGTTATTTGCTTTTTGTTATTGATTTGTGAGAATTTACTTTATGGTAATAATACGAGGTCTCTCTCCTAAAAGTTGCAAGTGGTTTTTTACTGATGATTGTCTTTTTTTTTTCTTTGTTTCTGAGAATGTTTGACCTAAAATATTTCACATTTCCTAGATTCTAAAAATCCAACTCTCACATTATAGCTTCTTCCTTTGCTTTTATGATTAGGTACACCTTCCTTTCCTTCCAAGCAAACAAAAGTAAAATCTATTCTTTCAGTGATGAAATAGTTTTAGTTTTTAGCATTTCACATTTTATATAGAGGGTGATACTTTTACCCTTCAGAACCAGTTATCTCAGCACTTTTTAATTTGGAAATTCGTCCTATCCTTATTGATTTAAAAATTCTCCATCTATCCTATTAGAAATAAAACATTGAATTTTGAAATATTTTCTCTAATTCAACAAAAATATGTGTGAAACACTTTGTTTTTAAAGGGCAGACATTGAGATTTTTTAATCCCTACAAAATATTATGCAAGATCTCTGACTTTTGAGTTAAACAGTTTCTCCATCATTTTTGAAAGTTCAACAGGATCTTGAATACTGAATCATTTTGCAACTGGTTATAAAAATCTAACTTTTTGAGTTATATTTCATATCCTAACTCCTGTCCTTACTTGAATTTTTGAGGTCTTAAAACAAATGTACATTCTTCTCAGTTTCCAGACATATTTTTATGAAGGGCAAATTATATAAAGTTCATGTGCAAGATCAATAAGTTTTTTTTTTGTTTCCCATAATAAAATTCACTTTTAAAATATCTACTTAATTTTTACAGCAAAAGATATTTCAATTAAAATAAAATAATATGTAGCAAATATTGTAATACAGAGGACAATAGTATTTTTAGTTACAGAGAATTTGATTCATCTTTAAAAATCAGGTCTCACAGATTAAACTAGATATATATTTAAAATCCATTTTCTAATAAAAACAAACACGTTTTCCTCTTTTACTGTTCCCTCATCATCCCAAAGTAATACATCTGAATTTGATACATTGATTGGTTCATTGAAATTGAGCTCTTCAGTAGATGATGTTTAAATATCAATCACCTTATGAATATTTAAATTCAAGAAATGTCAAATTAAAGGTTTGCTCATCTTATTTACTTTTAAGAGTTCTTCAGAAATATCAGATAAAATAAGATCATACTTGGTGGCAGTTTAAAACTCTTAAAAGGCTGATCTTTGCATAGTAATACTCCAAAATATTCAAGGGGAACATATTCAACTATAATGTCACCTTTGGGTTTATTAAAAGAAAGCTGCTTCGATCTCAGCAAAACCTGTTATATTTAACAACATTTTCCAATTAACTCTTGATTTAATATACTGGATTTAATTCTAAGCTAATGCAATGGAATGAAAAATCAATTGTATTAAGCAGTTTTATTGTATGATTAAAATAAGTGTCAATATAGTGGTAATTTTTGTTACATTCCATTTCTGACTGATTAAATTTAATTTTTGAAGAACCCCAAAGGCACTTTTGTTATATATTTTTCACTTCTTTTCAGACAAATATTTAATACTTTGAATTTTGAAGCACTACCTTAAATCTGTAATCTAAATGATACCCACATACAATTTAGCTTAATGGGTAAATTTTATTTCATAAATATATTTTCCTTAAAAAGGAATCCAACTGAGTCCTTGGAAAAGCAATGTCTTCTATTGCCTTTAAATATGATTTAGTTCATCAACGTGTTATATATACATATATATCTGAAGTTATTTGTTTACAAAGTTTATCTATTGACTATAAGAACATCAGCGTTCACTGAATAGTGTATACTGAACGCTTTCTACTTTCTGAGCATAGATTAAGGGAGATGGGTGCATATAAGAGAACAAAGTAACTGCCATGAAGGAGCTTATTGCAAGATCATATCTGTAGCTTATTCTTCATATAGATATAGATATAAATCTGTTTGAAAATGCCCAGAAGCAGCCTGACCAAGCTCAGAGAAAAATGTAGGGTCATAATGTTTTCCAGAGGCAATTTGGTTTTCTTTATGAAGTAGCGGGGGTAGAGTTGACTTCTTCAGGGGCCTGTTAGCTCTCCAGTTCATCTGTCCAAATTCACATCTACATCTTGTCTACATACTACTCCCCTTTCCCTCTCACACACAGTCTAGAATTATTGATACCTTCAGCTTTTGACTCTGTTCATCTGTTTGACTCTAGTTTCTAACCTTATTTCTCATCTCCCTGACACTCACAGATAATTTGACTTATTTTGCCACAGGTGTTCGATCCCAGACTTCATAAAGGATATGCACGTCATCTGTCTTGCTTGGTTTCTTTCTACCTCTCACCTTTACAAATCACAACCCATCCCTCAACTTGCCCCAGGACTCAGATTCCCACCATTTCTAGTGGAATTCCCACCATATCTATTCCAACCATATCTAATTAGCTCCCACAGATTTTTTGACAATAAAAGAGATAGCCATAATAAATCAGTCTTGGCTGAATTAGAATATTTTTCCTCTCTTTACATGATTTTCTAAGCAGTCATCAAATTCCTAAAGTTTGAATTTCTTAATTCTCTTGTAAAGGACTCATTTTTGTTCTACCTTCCTTTTCTTTTAAATGAAAAGTACAAAGCATAGTAGATAACACCTATGCTTCATTTCCCTAAAAATTAGCAAATGTTAGAATATTGTTACTGTCAATTTTTATAAAAGAATAAACCATCTTATGTGAAGTTGAAATCCATTATATAACTTACCCCAGGCCCATTCCATTCTCTCTTGGATATATTATATTATCTATACTCAGTGTCACCATTCTTGTCTTTTGTTCATCCTTAACATTACTCCTGTTCGGTTTTTGCCCCATCACTTCACATAACTGTTCTTTTCAAAGTCACAATAACTTCTAAATTGCTAAGCCAGTGGGCAAATCTCAGTCTTTTTAAGTAATCTAGCAGCATCATTTGATACATTTGATCACACCTGTCTCCTTGAACACATTAATTTCTTAGCTTTCAGCATATCACACACTATTAGTTTTCCTCCTGTAAACTAAATCTTGCTTCCTTGTTCATTTTCTTCTCCTGGATCTCTTAAAATTGGAGTGACCTTGTCATCTTTTCTGATTATACTCACACATTTGGTTTTTTCATTCAATCCAATGGTTTTAAATAAAATTATAGACTCATAATCTCTTATTTTTTATTTTTATTTTTGCAGTACGCGGGCCTCTCACTGTTGCGGCCTCCCCCGTTGTGGAGCACAGGCTCTGGATGCGCAGGCTCAGCGGCCATGGCTCACAGGCCCAGCTGCTCCGTGGCATGTGGGATCTTCCCGGACTGGGGCACGAACCCGTGTCCTCTGCATCGGCAGGTGGACTCTTAACCACTGCGCCACCAGGCAAGCCCTCTTATTTTTTAAATTCCTCCTTCTTTCCCCCAAACTTGACTTCTACACGTGGATATCTTATTGCCATCTCAAACTTGTATGCTAAGTGGAACTCCTAATCTTCTCCCTAAACCTGCTGTACCCACAACCTTCCCCATATCAGTTAATGACAACTTCCTTTTAGTTGCAAGTTAGAAGTTAGATCTTGAATCTAACTTTGACTTTTATTTCTCTCACATCCCATATTAAACCCACTTGGAGAACTTGTGGCTCACCTTCAATACCCTTCTGACCACATCTCTGTACCTCCATCTCTATTACCCTGGTCTAAGGAATCACTTTCTCACTTTTATAGCAATATCCTTCTAACATGTCTCCCTACTAACACCCCATTGTCCATGTCATCTAGTCACAGCAGCTACAGTGATTCCTTTAAAATAAAAGTTAGGTGACATTACTTCTTTGCTCAAAACTCTTCCTTTACTCTAAAAGCCAAAGTCATTACAGTAGCCTACAAAGCCCTACAAAATTTTGTTCCTTCTCCCGTCTCTGCACTTGACAACTTCCCAGCTTGCACGCTTTTCTCTATTCACAGACATATTCCCACTTTTTGCACTGGCTGCTCATTGTGCCTGAAATTCCCTTGTGCCAGATGTCTGCATTGCTGTCTCCCTGTGGCAGATTGTTATGGTTGCCAAACATTCTTTGCTTTAAAAAGGTTTTTGCTACCCCATTGGGATGTATGACTGATCTGCCTAATGAAATGAACAGTGATATATGCTTCTCCAAAGTAGAAGCTTTAAGAGCTATTGTATGATCTTTTCTCTCTGCTATGAGATCTGCATGATCCAGATAAGGGCTTCTCCTTTAGCATAGACCCTGGTATGAAACAACAGAGAGCAGAAACACAGCTGATTTATGAGATACTTGTAACACAAGAGAGAAATATATATTTGTTGTTGGAAGTTGCTGAAAATTGGGATTTTTGTTATTGTATCATATATAATGAAAGTGAATATAGAAATTAGTGCCAAGAATCGGGGTGCTGATTAAACAAATACAATCACCCTTCACATTAACTTTCCCTTTGGTACCCAGGGAACTGTTATTGGAGTCTCAACAGATGATTACAATGTTGTGCAGGGATGAATAAGAGAGAGAATATTGCTAAACTGCCTTGGTTGATATTGGCTGCTTTGACCAGACACTATAAGAAAGACATTAAATTAGAAAATACATAATTGGCTACCTTGTAAGCAAAACCGAATGGGAATATAGAAAGCTCAGAAATTCCCAAAGTTTCCAGGTGTAGAAGCTGTCACTACTTCTCATTTCCAACAGATAAAAAATAAAACTGAGATAGCCTTTGAAAACAAAGGCTAGTTTAAGCTCAGTCTCTTCTGAAAGAACTAAATTAGAATCATGGCCATAAAACCCTTTGTTAAAGTCTCCAAATTGATTAAGGTAGTGCCTGATGAAAACTTTGTTAGACAAAATGGCTCACGGAAAAAAGAATAAAGGCATGGATTTCCCAATAAGGATTGGTAAGTTCCAGTTACCTGCAAATAAGTCTTGAAAAATGAATAATTTGTGTGTAAGCTGCTAACATATGAATTGGGAAAAAGAAGAAAAGCAAACTATGCTTTTGAAAGAGTTGTACTGCCAAAGGAGTCATTAATCTGGATTTAAAATACACTGTGACTCCTTGAGACTTAACTTTGGGTGTCCACTTTCCACAGACAGAAAGGAAGATGAGAAAGCTGTGTAGCCCTCAGGGAGAATATTTTCTTCAGTGTTCTCTTCAGATGAGAACTTAGGAGACACAGAAAAGGAAAATCTCCTGGAGGGAGCGACACATACCAAAAGAACAGCAGACTAGGCTTTACTTCAGAGTAATGCAAGCTGGGCCTAATTAAGGAACATTCTCTTCCTCCAGGGTGGGAGCCCTTTGTAATTTCTCCCTGGGGAGATTTCAGTGTTGCTACATATTAGTGATGATGTCTGTTTTCTATTCTCACTTTGTTTAAATGGGAATGTTTCTTGTGGGCCGTCTGTCTGTATTCCACCACTGTGTGATGTGTGTTGGACAGATAAATTGACTTTTCAGTTCTTGGATCTTTGAATCAGGAAAAGCTAATTATGGGCCTGATCTAAAGACTACCATATCATGGACTTTGAGCATGATGGCACAATTAGGTTGTTTTTTTGTGTGGGGGTGAGGCACGTGTATTTTATGTGAGAAGGAGAGGGAAACAGGATGGTATTATTGCTTCCCATTACTCCTGACACTCCTGTGAGATGAGTACTCCTACTCCATTGCTATCGGGTTTGACCAAGTGACATGCTTGAGGCAATAAAAAGTTAATGGATGTGGCATGTTAGTCCAAGAAGAATGACATTTAAGGGCATTGTGTGGTTCCTCCATTCATTTTCTCTCCTTCTCTGACATGGGAATGGCATGCTTCCAATAGAGGCTGCTTCTCTAATCTGTTTCCTGAATTTACAACTTGAAGCAGTGCCACAGCTGATCCATAAAGGTCGTGCCATGTACCTGGGGAATACACACCAGTTTTTCTAAGCCATGGTGACTTGGGGGTGGTTGACACAGCATAACTCAATGAAAGCCAAATGATAAACTAATATTCCTTGAAGTCTTTGCTCAGATGTCACCTCAATGATGTCTATTGTGACTATATTTAGAAACATTTCAAACCCCATTTCATCACTTTGAAATTCTCTTATCTTGCTCTATATTTTCTATACCATCTATCCTCTAACACACTAATGGATTGTTTTTTTATGGTCTTCTTCCCCTGACTATAGACTCTATGAGGTCAGCAATTTTTGTCTGGTCACTGATGTCCCTGGCACAGAGTAGCCCCCTAAATTTATTTGTTGAGTAAGTCAATGAATGAGTTGTTTTGTATCCAATATGATTTACATAAATTATATTATATTCTATGTGATTGTTAATTTTATATGTCACCTTGACTTGACTTGCCCAGTTGTTGGCCAAACGCTAGTCTAGATGTTGTTGTGAATATATTTTGTAGATGTGATTAAAACTTAAGATCCATAGACTTTAAGTAAAAAAGATTACCCTCAGTAATGTGGGTGGGCATCCTCCATTCAGTTGAAGGCCGTAAGAATAAACAAGTTTTCCAGAGTGGAAGAAATTCTTCAAGACAGTAGCATAGAAATTGTGCCTGAGTTTCCAGCCTTCCAGCCCTTCTACCCATAATGTGAACGACCAATAGTTTATTGCTTGATAATTGTATCTATGCTGAAGATTTGATATTTGTAAACATTTAAATAGTTAAATTTAATTTATAATTACTGAATAATACATAGGTAGCATTGCTTGTAATTTTAATGGAGGTAGTAATGTTACATTTTTAAAAGGAATATTATAATTCAGATTTTATTAATTTAGGTTAATCAGCATCAGTCAAAATGAGTGAGATAATGTAACTATAATTGCATTTCTTACAGTAAAATCTTAGAATGAGGCAGACGTTGGATGCTCCCCTTATGAATTTCTCTTCCTCGCTCTCTCCCTTTATATATGCACACACATGCATATTACACAAAGCATGAACACATATATGTGCACACACATATATACATACGACTGTGCATGTGTATGTATAAACTTATTTGGGAGGTTATAATCTAACAGAAAGAATAAAAGAATAATTCACAAAATATTTTTTACATAAGCTATATATGTTTAATAAATATATATCTGTGAACTATATACAGAATATATTAAAATGCATTAGCTAAGTACAAATTCTACTGCTGCTGCTATTGAATACTACTGCAAATACTACTAGGAGTAGCTAATATTTACTGGGCATTTTTCTATGTACCTAGCACTGTGCTAAATACGTTACATCTATTATCACATGTTGTAACCCTCACAGCAATATGATGAGTAAGGTATCATTGTATTCTCCCTTGCACAGATGAAAAAATCGAGATACTGAGGGTTCAAGTGACCAAGTTCATGCAGCTACTAAGTGGCTATGTTCAAATCTGAACTCATGCTGTCAGATGCTGTTATGATCCATGCTTGTCTTTCCTTCTGGTGTTATAGGGTATTAAACTATTGTCTTAGACGCTCATTTGACCGCCAGAGTTATTAGCATCTCTAATGCCTTCCATGAGAGAGTGAGACAAATGCCCTTGAAAATCCAAGAAGAGCCTAGCATGTGCTAGCCATTCAATTATTATTTAGTAAACAAAAAAGTAAATGAATAGGGTTCTGAACCAGTTGCATTAGTCTGAGAACAGCAGTATTTAATAATTTTAAAAGTCAAATTTGATTAGAAAACTGTACCGTAATAAGTGTCTTGAGAAATAATTTAATTCAAAATATTTAGTACATATGTCCTTCAACTTTCTGTTGTCAGTTAATATATTCCACTGCTAAGTATTTTAGAAGTCTGTGGGTTTTGTTTCCAAAATCTTCCTTGTAGAAATCGGGCTATGTTAGAAATAAACCTTTGAAAAGAGCAACATGGTGCAGGAAAAATGTTCATTTTATGGAGGAAAACCTGACAAGTTAGAGGTCTTTCTCTAGACAGTGGGCTTCATTAAATCAAGTGTAAGCGCACAGTCTAATGCTTGACAATTTGCATCTTTCATATTTAATTTGAATTTTTCTGCACCATCTATTCCTACTTGGATTTGTCTACAAATCCAAGACTCACACGTTTCCTTTTCTCCCACTCTGCCTTGTCTCCTTTTTTCATTGGTCAAGTCGTCTAATAAATGTTTACTTTTGTCATTTCTTCAAATCCATAAAGTCATAGAAATCTCAGCCTTGGATGGAGATTTTTATTTTTCATTCTGAACCTCCCTGGAATGCTAAGAAATGGATATTTTGTAAACACACAGGGAGGAAGGTAATAAATTTGTTCAGGAATCTGGAGTGAGAGGGGACACTGAGAGAGTCATTGAAAGCATAAGGACATGAGGGCATTAAATGGGACTCCAGTGGCCTGAACGAGTTGACATATCTCACCACACAACACAGATTTACTACTGTGGAGAGAACAAAAAATGAGGAAGGAAGGGGATTAAAATTCAAGAGGAAAAACACTTTTCTTTTTCCCTTACCTGACACATCATGTGCTTAACATGTTGTGTTTCTCCCAAAACAGTTGGTAGCATTTGCGTACATTGTAGAGAATGCAGATGGTTTTCTGCTGAGAATCCAGTAAGCCCAGGAGGTCACACTGGGAATAACTAAAGTCTTAAACTACATCCTTGAGAATGCTATAATTTTTAAATCAAGGCCTTATTATTTAGTACCTTAACATATTTTTCTGTGGTTAAAACATTTGTGCTCTTGACCCACTTAGGAAAAAACAAAACAAACAAACAAAAAAACCTCAACACCTACCAGTAAAGCAAAGGCTAGTAGCATAAATGATTGAAGTGTCTGTAAAAACACCTTCCCAGGAGAACAGCCTGCTATTGAAGTTCAAATCAGCAAATATACTTGCCTCATTATTTTCGCATGCCTCACATACCTGCTGCTTTTCCAAACTTTGGCATGTTACTTTCTATCTTTACAAGTATTCTGCTCTCATCTAGTATTTTAAGAAATGAAGGAATCCAAAAACCCTTGAAGAGATAGGATATTTTAAAATGTATTACCAGACTATTGAACTATATTCTAAAGTTTGCAAAAATTGGCCCAATTCACATTCAAGTAAAATATTCATCTTATTTTTAAAACAGTGATGCCAACTAACAAGAATAGATGTACTAGTGCAGTGGCACTTTGGTTAATAGTCTCATGGTTGGACTTGAATTGGAGGCAAGAGAAATTAAGGACACTGAGAATTAGGGAAGGCAGTCATTTCTAATTTAAATTAACTCTTATTTTTCCTGAAACAATTTATTGCTGTCAACTATAGTTGGGTAATTTAAATTTGTCAGAGAATGTTTATCCCAAATGAAAATCATTATTTAGTTAATGACATTTTAAAAATGTATTTTAAAACATTCATGTGTTCATTTATTAAGTATATCTTTTTCAAATGTCTATAATAAGAATGGCACTGTGTGGGTACTTTGCATGGATATAAGGATGGTTAAATATAATTTTTCTTGTAAGTTGACCTCTTCCAAGATTGTATTAGTAAATAGAAACACATTTTAATAAGTGTAAAGTTATTTCAAACTGTAGATATCAAAATTGTAAATAAAACAATTATTCTGCTAAACATATCAATTTCATACAGTTAAACAGTAAACAAATATCTTTTAATAATTCCAGGCAGTGATGAGGGTAATGCAGCCATATAAAGGGATGGAGAGTGAAGGGGTGGAGAGAAGAAAAACATGAGAGAGAAGGTTGTTTCTGATAGATATGCTGGGGACAGCTGAACAGATACCTAAATAATTGAGGGAGGGAGTTATACAAAGATTTGGGAGAAGACTAGGAGGAAACCACAATGTCACAAAGTGCAAAAGCTCTGAGATGGAAATCAACTTGGTGGTGTTTGAGGAGCAATAAAGATGGAGGGAGAATGGTTGCAATGAGTTGGAGATGTAGGTAGGGGCAAAATCATGAAAAATGATGTAGGCCTAAGTCATGGTAAGAAGTGTGCATTCTGTCAAAAATTCAGAAACAGGGCTTCCCTGGTGGCGCAGTGGTTAAGAATCCACCTGCCAATGCAGGGGACATGGGTTCGAGCCCTGGTCTGGGAAGATCCCACATGCTGTGGAGCAACTAAGCCCGTGAGCCACAACTACTAAGCCTGTGCTCTAGAGCCCGCGAGCCACAACTATTGAGCCTGCGTGCCACAGCTACTGAAGCCTGTGCACCTAGAGCCTGTGCTCTGCAACAAGAGAAGCCACTGCAATGAGAAGCCCGCGCACCGCAAGAAAGAGTAGCCCCCACTCGCCGCAACTAGAGAAAGACCGCACACAGTAACGAAGACCCAATGCAGCTAAAAATAAATAAATAAATAATAAATTTTAAAGAAATTCAGAAACAGCAAAATTAAAACCACCAGATCAATAAAATAGTATTTAGTAAGAGTTTATTATGCATATAAGAGCAGTTCTTGAACTGGGAGCTTTCAAATTCAAGACTGATATGAAGCTCAGAGGTCCTTTGTTACAGGATGGCTTACAGAGTGAAAATGAGGAAGTTGTTTAACCTTTACAATGATTGGTTATTACAGTGAGGTTTCCAGAGGACAGGGATTGGTTAAAAGTGATTTTCTTGTATCATTTTTAGGAAGATGACAAGTTTGTTTTGATTATCAAAGGCATTTATAAGAAATAACCTAAGTTTCACTTAAATTCAAGAAAAGAGTTAGATTTAGTTTTGCCCACATGGCTTAAGTGGTTTTGTCTGCTCAAGGAGTTTTCAAGCCTGGTCTCTATTTTGTGTTTTACTTTAACACAGTGGATGATGAAAAGCCATTGAATGGTTTTAAGTGTAGATGTGAGTATATAACAGTGTGACTTAAGAAAGCAGGCTGCCTCAGTTTCAATCCCAGTCTGTCTGTTATCAGCTATGATCTTGGGCAAGTTACTCATTTTTCTTATCTGTGAAATGGAAAAGTAAATGTGACCTTCTTATTAGGTTGTTGTGAGAAATAAATGACCTAATATATGTAATGTATTAATTATTCATATTTAACAGAGTTCACTCTTGTTACTTGTGGAAAACAGACCATAGGAAGCCAGATAGGAAACATGAAGGCATTTAGGTGGCAACAGTATACAGAAGTCCATTCTGGAGACAAAGAAGCTCGTGATGTTTAATGTTTGAAGTGATGAAAAGTGATCAGATTTAACATATATTATGAAAGAAAACCTGGGAGGACTGAGATGGATTAAATTTAAATTATAGGAGAAGCAGCAGAGATGGTAACTGAACAGCTGGCACGATAGTTATAGCAATTGCCGAGGTAGGAAATATTATTGGAGGGGATGAGTTGGGGTGGGAAAGAGTCTAGAGCCTTGTTGGATGTATTAGGGTTATGCTTTTTATTAGACATTTGGAGATATTGGGTAGAAAGTTAGATATACAAATCTAGTGGGGCTGTTGATGACTATAGGTATAAATTTCAGGGTCACAGTTTAGAGTTGATATTTAAAGCCTTGGGAAAGAACAAGTGTGACCAGACAGAAAAGGGAGTAATACCAAGGACTAAAGACTGGAATACTACAACACTTAGGAGGAGAAACAAAAAAATAAAGAGTTGCCAAAGAGTTAGGAAGAGTCCAGGAGACTGTCGGAGACTGTTGCAAATTACATCTGCAACAGCCCTATTTCCAAATAAGGTCACATTCTGAGGTATTGGGGGTTAGGATTTTAGCATAATTTTTTTGGGGGGGGGCAAAATTCAACCCGTAACAATGTGTTAGGATGAGACATAGAGGGACAGATTTTGAAAAGTCTTGTATAGAATGCTAAGTAGTTGGGTTTTATTCTAAAAGGCTCTGTAAAGGCAATGAAAAGATATTGAGTGACAAGAGTGGAATTAATATTTTTCTAAAGATAATCCTAGTAGCCACATCGTAAATGGATTTTAGAAGGGTAGAAAAAGAGGGTGAGATTAAGGGAGGAAACTCAAAGGCAGGAGCACAAATTAGTGACAACTACTACAGTAATTCAGGAAAGAAAAGACGAACACCTGAATTTGAATAATGACAAAGAAGTTGGAAATAAAACCCCATTAACTTACTCCACTACCACTGCCACCTTCTCTAGAACCCTGTCATGTTCCTAGGCTTAAGCCTATTTAACTATTACTAGGATAATTAGACTCTTAACTGGGTCTCCCAACTTCATGACTTCCTTCACTCTAATCCCACCTACATTACTTCTAAAACATTACTACTAAATACAATATTTTAATGACTAGCCTTTGAATATAGAACGTATTACTCAGCTCAGCCTATATTTGTTTAAATTGCTTTTGGCTGCAAGGAACACTATACTTAACTCAATTTGTTTTAATCAATGAAAAATTTACTATCTTAATTAATAGGGAATCAGAGGTAGAACAGACACCAGGGTCGGTTGATTCAGTAGTTCAGTGGCATCATCATCTTGCTCTTCTATGTCGGGAATCCCTTCACTCTCAGGCTGGCAATAAGATGGCTGCTGTGGTCCCAGACTCGTATACAGACAAGACAACATAAGAAGGAAAAAAGTGAATATCTTTGCCTCTGTTCTCTCTTATTGGTAAGGAAGCTGTCTCCAGAAGCATCCCTACTACCTCATGTCTTATTGGCCAGAAATTACTTAAGACTGCCAATCCATGAGTTGATCATTGGCAAGCAAGGGGCATCAAATTACCATGATTGGCTAAGATTCATCATTCGAAGTAGAGTATAGGTTGAGTAGTCAAGATACTGTCCTAAGTGTTTTATATGTATTATAAGTATCAATTCACTTATTTATATTATCAACTCCAACATATATATCTAGCTTTAACTTCCATTACTTGGTGTTTATGTTGCATAATTGAATAAGGTATTAATATTACGTGGCTAGGGCTGCCATAACAGGATACAAGATGGCTTAAACAATAGAAATTTATTTTCTAACAGTTCTGCAGGCTGGAAGTCCAAGATCAAGCTGTGAGCATGGTTGGTTTCTCTCCCTGGCTTGCATATGACCACCTTCTTGCTGTGTCCTTTCATAGCCTTTTCTCTCTGTGCATGCATCTCTGGTGTCTTTGTGTGTCTAAGTCTCCTCTTTTTGTAAGGACACCAGTCAGATTGAATTAGGACCACCCTAACAGCTTCATTTTAACTAAATCACCTCTTTAAAGGCCCTGTACAAATATAGTTATGTTTTGAGGTACTGGAGGTTAGGTCTTTAACATATAAATTTTGAAGGAAAGGAGTTCAGCCTATAACACTATCCATGAGCATTCTCTGAACATGTTTATCTCCAAAACCTTGATTCATATTTATTTAACTGGGAATATTCTGTACCTTATCTCTGTCTTCCAAATCATTTCATTTTGTTCAAGATGTATCTCAGTTGTCATTACAAATGAAGTTTATCTCAACAGTAGATTTTAATATCCTCCCCAAATTTTTCTGTACTTTTCTTAGGAAAATGTCCTCACTCTTTTTGATATTACAATCATTTGTACGCTTATCTTGTATCTCCACTAGATTATAATATTCTTTAGAGTAGGGATTATATCTTCTTTACCATAGTATCCCTTGTACTGTCTGACAGTGTTTTGGCCATAGTTGCTACTTAGTATAAGTGTGTTAAAATAAAAATGTCCGCAGGAATGTAATTCATATACAGCCTCTTAATGGGAATTGAGTGGAAGAAAAATTATTATTTCTTAGGTGATGAGGGAAAGATTTGTGGATGAGTTGAAATTTGAAACAGGGCTTGAAGGATGGGTAAGATTTTAAAGATGGAGATCTGACAAAAGGGGAATTAAAGGTTAGGTTTAATGCTCATTCAGACCAGAGGTAGAGGAACAGAACAAGCTGAACTCAGAATTTAAAATAAGAAGCACACATCTGTGCAATAACATGTAGTCAGTTTGATTGTACTCTAGGGTTTGTTATATAGTAGTGAGAGCTAAATCCAGAAAGACAGTTTGAGACTAAGTCATAAATGATGCAAATGGCATTCTAAGGAAGTTGGAATTCCTTTGGTAAGCAATGGTTAGTCACTGAAGGATGTCATGGATAGGAATAATGTTAACCAAAGCATTGGCTAAGGAAAAATATGCAGGCTCTAGAAGCATCAAGTTTCATTAATAAAAGTAACATGAGGAATGTAAAGGAGCTTTGAAGGTGGAAGGATGATGATGAATTTGAAAATATGAAAGGATATCAAATAAAAATATCCAGAGGACAGTGTGAAATAAGAAAATTACAAAAACAAATATTCTTGCTTTCCATCATGAGATTAGATATTAGAAAATAGAAAGCTATTTGGTTATTTGAATGTATCTACTCACTTCTGTATTAGAACTGGTCTATGGCTAAACATTAGTCTATGGCTAAGCATTAATGCTCATATTTGGAATTTGTACTTATTGTATTTTCTATATCAGGGCAATGCAAATTATTAATCCTTAACATTTTTTAAAGCCATTTTAGTTTGCTTTGTCAGATATTTAAGAACACATTAATGTGAGCAAAGTTACATGGTATATGTACATTTCTTTTCAAATATCCACCTTCTTAGGCACTCATTTGTAATTAATTTGCAAAATGTATATCAAACATAATGTTCCAGATATCTCTTCATTAATAAATATAAATATTAAGCCAGTTTAACTAAATTTTATTGTGCTTTATTTTTCTAGCTGGTGAAGTTAGGTAACAGCTATACTGAATTTTCAATTTTTAATTAAAACCTAGACTAATTCATTGCTCCAATTACTTTTAACTTGAAAGATACTATTTTGCTTTTGACAAAGCATTTTTAATGAGATACTATAAATTAGTTCACATTTACCTTTTGTCTATTTCTTTTCCATTACTAATTTTAATGACCAGCAATTAACTGAAATTCCTGTTGATTTACATGAATAACTTACTGGCAGTGTTTGCCCTATGTTTGTTAAACATATGTATAACATATAACATTTTTAAAAATAAAGGTTTACCTTTAAAAAAATTGTTGTTACAGCTCAAGGTATATTATTCATGAATAATAAAATATATATTTAGCATTCACAAAAATAAAAATATATGTATGTATGTACACAAATATATATATTTTTAAGCAGGCTATAAATGTATAAATATATGAAGTGGAAAATGATGCAGTAAATCAGACAAACTAAGTTAAGAATAATGTAAATAGAGCACTGCTTTAAAATTATAGTGAGGAGACACATTTCAAATAATTTGGAGAAAAAAATTAAAATTGTAGTGTCCTTGGCCACACACTTTTATCGACCAGTTTTCTTGTAATACAGTGACTATGATTAGAAAAGATGGCGTATTTTTCTCCACATCATTTTTTTTTCCTTCCTATTTCCCATTTTCCAGAGAGTTCCTTTCTATTTAAAAGTTGCACATATGTTTTGCACTCTTTGGATTTGGGGACTATAGTGGTGTGACCCCCCCACCTCATCCTACCCCAGAAATTTGGAAATGGATGAAAGACTGATTTTGGAATCTTTAGATGGATTACTCTGAATATTTAATCACAATACATAGAAATGAAAAACGCTAGAAAGAAATAGAAGATCTTTTAAATCAACTATCTTGGATTATAAATAAAGAAAAAAATAGCGTATCTAAAGAATGTGTCTATATGAAAAGAAGTGGAAGTTGAACAACCATGGAATTATAGAAATATAGGCACAGGGCAAATAAAGCAATGCCCATTTGAATCTGTTGGGAATACAAACGTGAGCAAAATCTGATCCCTATCTTATTGTGTCTCCTGGTGAGAGAGACAGAAAAATAAACTGAAAATAATAATTCACAGCCCTAACTGCATAGTAGAGGAATGCACAGGGTATACGAGGAACTAGAAGGTCCAAACATTGTGCCAGCCTAGTGTAAGTCCAATAATGTTTAAATGAGTAGGAATTCCTCAGTGAAGGGGAACAAACAAAGATATAGGAGTAGCAAACTGTATCGTGTATTCTAGAAAAAAAAAGCAAGTAGTTTGGTGTAAAACTTTAAAATTTGGGAGATGAAGTTAAAATGGTAGGGAGGAGTCAGCCTATTTGTCTCCCATCCCCCACCCTGATTTTTTTTTCTATTGCACTTACCACCTTTTAGCATATTTACTTATTTTGTTTATTGTTTGCCTCGTCTTCTAGACAGTAAATTTCAAGAGGACAGATTTGAAGAGCTCAAACCTAGAGACAAATCAAGAGATTCTATCAGCCTTTGAGAGAAACAAGAATCAAGTATAGAGAGGGCTGTATTTCGGGAAGAGAAGGGTGAGGGACAGGCAGGGAAGAGGGTGAGGGCAGGCCACTCTTTTAGGTAATAAAAGCAAGGGGACTCACTTGGTGATGGGTAGAGTTTGAGGATGAGAGAAGGATGATTAAGGGTTGACAACATGACTCAGTTTAGTAGGCTGTTGGATACATGACTTTTAGAGCCATGACAAATTTTGTGTTGGAGGTATAGATTTAGGAATGTTTAACAAATGTTTCATGTTGACAACCTGTGCTTATAGAATAAAAAAGGTTCTGAGAACAAAAGCCTGGAATGGATGAAGGGTGAAGAGGCTATATAGGAAAGGGGAAAGGAAAGGTGTAAAATTCATCAAGGGATAGTGGGGATGAGGTAAAAGGAAAGCCAATTTCAAGAACAGCGAAATGATTCATAAATTTAAAAGCAGCAGTGAGTTTTAGTAGGGTAAGCAATAAAATGCACTCTTTTAATTTGGCAATTTGGATGTAAGTGGTTACCATAAAAGGATATTTGCTGGAATGGTAGGGACTAAAGCTAAATTCCAGAAGACTGAGGAGTGAATGGGAGGTGAGAGATTGAGAATATGCATATGTGCTGTTCAAAGGAGAAGAGCTTGTCCTATAGTATGAACTGACTTGTCTGCTTCCTGGTTTGCTGGTCATGGACAAATAAATCTGTTAATATATCACCTTTCTCTGATGTATTTTGATTTTCAAAAGGACATTTCTGGAAAGGCAATAACTTAACCTGAAAGACAAATCATCTCATAATGGAAAATACAGGTCACATATAGTATAATACCTACAAATACTAGCTCATATACTACTAACATGTATCAGCCGTGGCTCCTTGCCCTTTCTAATCCCCGCTCCCTTGGCTCTCCCTCCTCTCTTCTCCCCCAAACCAGCCTAATTCACAAAGACAACACTGGTTTAGCAAGCAGTCAATAGCTACTCAGCCAAGCTTTGCAAAGGATTTTGCTTTTTGGCTTATAGACCATGTCCCTGTAGTATGGCTAAGTTGGTCCTCCATTGCTTGATTTATTCTTCATATTTTGCCTTGGATGTATTAATAGAACAATCAATCAGACCTTTGCAGGGATCCAAATTGGTCACTAAAGAGCCCAATACAATGAATCATGCATAGATTTGCCCTTTTTTGGGGGGTAAATAAATAGACCTGACCTTGGTTGGGCAAATGTTACATATGAATGCACTGTACAGCTTTTTATTATACTTACAATATCTACCTTTGAAAAGCATTAAATGAGAATCTTTCTGCTTTATAATCCTTCTGAAAAAATAATACAGCGTATTAAATATGCAGTGTAAAATACACTTAAGCAGGTGACTGTACTCCAGGTGCTTCAGACATTTCTTCAGGTTAACAATTATTTAGGCGGCAGTTGGAAGAAGAGATGATCAGGAATGTTATGTTTGTTGCAATTTTGTAAGATTATGTTTGTTTTTAAACATAGGTTTCTGACATTTTTAAAAATTAAAATTGTATTATTTTACAATTGGAGAAGATGAGGCACACATTAAAAAGACCAATACAATGGAATAATTTGCAAGGAAAAACTGTTTTAAGTAAGAGTTATTTATCCTATTATTTGGGAGCCTAAGAAATGGAATGTTTTATATATGGGCATAAATGTACCTGAGCATCTGCAGAAAGGCTTGAGGTAATTGAAGGCCATCCTTAAGAGAAATAAAATAGCCTTTCATTTCCACATGATACCAGATTTCAAAATACATTTGGATCACAATATTAAGAAAATCTATGTGTATGCTTGTCGGATCAACAGGGACTGGAAAATTCCATCCAGTCCTATGTTTGTTACTATGTAATCATTTCATACTATGGATAAAGACATCCCTAAGAATCAGTGAATCTGACTGATTTTCTTGCTCCTTTCACTTTGGTACTACTTTGTCCACTAAATAGTAGCTTTGAAAGGCATGGAATTTTGAGGAGATTTGTCAAGAGGGAGAAGTTATTTCAGATGATGATAATATGTAACTGGAATATCAGTTTCTTCATTTTCTTTTCAGTGATAAGCTTGATAATCAGATCTTATCCAGATCTTCCTATGTTTAACCAGTTCTTCCCAGTGTAAAAATATTGAGGGTGGGAATAAGATTTGCCCTATGTGTTTTTCCTGTGTCTTATACCAGAACATTACTGCTTGTTGGGTTTCTTGAGAACTCTAATCTAGTTGAAGAAATAATATCAACCTCTTCTACCCACCACCTTTGCAGCCAGAGACCCAGCTAAAGGCTTTAGGGTCCTGCTCAATGTTCAAGGTACCCAATTTCTATGGAGCTGTAACTGAATATAACCAGAAAAATATGGTCTGGAGAGAAATTTGTTGTTGGGTAGAGGAAGTATTATTAGAAATATTCTTTGTCCAAGTATTTGTAAAATGTTGGCAATGTTACTAATTCCTCAAAATTATTATGAGTTTTGTATTATATTATTGTATATAAAAGACCTAGAGGAGTGACTGGGAAATTATGATATATTAATTAAAAGTTGTTTTTATGGTATGTTGGCCAGACGAAAAAAGCTTGCTACAATTTTTAGTATCATCTTACTTGCACCTATTTTTCCCTTTTCCAGTGCTTTTGCTTACTTCATATTTGCCAAATGTTTTCTTCTTTTCACCACTTTGCTTCTTATGCAAATTTACTAACAGATTTCCTGCTATAAATGTCAAAAAGGACTCTGGTGAGTTTAGTACGTGTGCCCCAGTGTGTTAAGAGCATTAAACACTAGACAAGATCAGCCCTAATATCAGAATGAGTAAATGGTCCAGTCTCTGGGACCTCTTTGTTTGTTTGGTTTCTTGAAACAGGTGAACAAATAATACATTCTTCAACACTACCCTGAGGTATAAAGCTTTACATATACAAGAAGCTTTACAAATATTAATTAATGTTAATAACAGCCATATGGCAAAATCAATTTATGTTTGGTTCAGCTTTGCAAAGATTACTAATAGTTATTCCTAAAGAATGACCGTCTAATTTTGGCATCTAGTCTGGGACACATAGCTCAGAGGACATGGGCAGAGCAAGGGTGTGTAAAGGCAATACTGGTACTGCCTGGACTTATTAGATGTATGAAATTAGGCAAGTTATTTGGCTTCTCTGTGTCACAGTTTATTTGCTTGTTTGTTTTGTTTTGTTTTTCATTTGTAAAACTTAACTACCTCATAGGGTTGTTATAAGGATTTAATGAATTCCTGTATTTAAACATTTATCACAATGCCAGGGACATCCTGTAAGTGTAAGTAAGTGTTCGTTGACTATTAGCTAATGTCTCATTATTAAGCATTTTTAAATTCAAACTGCACTTATTGGGTACTTCATAAATTTAAGGACCTGTAGAAATATCATAGGAATCTTTTAATTAAGAATTTCTACTTAATACCTGGATATTACAATTCAGCCATTGTTTAAAGCACATAATTATAGCTTTGTCTTCTGGCAATAGCCTTTTGTCCTCATTCAATTAAATCTAGAGTTCAAGATTTTCCATTGTTGAGTCATTTGGTTTAATCTTAAGATTTAGTGCCAAGACAATTACTCCTTTCTGCATTTCTGATTAATTGTAGTTTAAATCCACATATTTTGAAATATAATAACAATTATTTCAGGGAAAAGCAACACAAAGCCCCCATCAGAGAAAGAGGAGCTTCCTTTTAGCGGAGGAATAAATAAAGTAACCTGTTGACATAGAATATTCCAACATCTAAATTGATCCAAACATTCCAAAAGTCATACTTAGGGTACACAGATTTCTACTTAATTTCAGAAAGTTAGAATTGAATGGGGCCTTATGTAGTGGCTAGCCTGACTGCCCTCACTTAGGAGAAGTGTCTGACTTTCATAAGGTTGTAGTCAATAGTGGAAGTGAAGTCAGAAAGCTGCTCTCCCAATTATCTGGGCAAAAGGATTTCCTACCTTGAGCATCACCTATCCTTCGAAAAGATGCAGAGGGGATGTTTAATAAGAACTTGTAGAAAGATGAATGCTGATGTCAATTCAGGACTCTTTCTGTTATTTCTCAATATCTGTAAATGCTTTAATATTACTCCAGTCTTTGATAGTAATGTTATACCCAGGCCTGAAAAATAATATATATTGTCCTTGAGGATATTCCTAGAGGAGAACTGAATACACATTGTTGTATCCTGGCTTAGATTTTGAGTGTCACTCTCCTAGTCACTTGGTGATTTGGGTCCTTTTTCCATGTGATGTGTCTTCCTGTGGGGTAATTCAGTTGATTAGCTATGGGTAACCTCTATGGACCCATCTTTCCCAGCAGCTGGAATGCTATCTTGTTCCCTTTTCTCTTCTTGTGACTTGACTCCCTGCGAGGTCTCTTCAGTAATAGAATTCTTCTGGGTGCTTTACTTTACCTGCCTCACTTTTGCTATGAAAGATAATCTGGGGTTTTGGCTCAGCTGAGAACATTTGCTGGCAATCCCCTGCCTATCTTTTTACCAGATGCTTTAGGTGTCTTGTAAGTCTTCACTAGGATAGAACAGTGTAATCTAAGACCTGTTTTCACAGATTCAACTTTTAAATAATTATCCATGAAATGAAAAAAAAATGAGGCTAAAGACTCACCCAAAGATATGGAGACTGGGTTTGAGAACGGGTTACACTGTGAGGGGAGAACTTTGCTCTTTCTAGAGTCGAGGAACAATAAATGCATGTGGATGAGGAATTGTGTGGTTCTGGTTGTCCTTCTCATCCTAGTGGCTATAATTGGTGTTGTCAATACTGTGTCAACTACCTCTCCAGCTCTGAAAAACAAACTTCTACTTGTAGAACTGACTATATCAGTCAATGATTTCATCTCTAAGTATTATTGTGGCTGAGACCCATACTCCACACACTTGGTTTGGGGAGTAGGCTGTCAACCACAGCATTGACTTGGTACCCTCTGTGACTTGGAACAGTGCCCATTCTATAAAATGGGCATGATAAACTCTCTAATTTGTAAGGTTACTGTGATGATTTATTGAATTAATGCATGTAAAGCCCTTAGATCTAGGCCTGGCTCATAATAGGTCTTTATTAAATATTAATTATAATAAATATTAATTTATGGGACAATATACCTAATGTAAGTTATTGGTTTAAGAGCTAAGCTTTTCTTCACTGAATTAATTTAACAGTCAGTAGAGAACATGCTTAAACTACAAGTTTCTGTTTTGTACTACATCCAAGGATCTACCCGGTTTCATGTCATAATTGGAATAAAGTAACCATGTTCCTGAGAGTTTGAGGAGAGACAGGAACTGGTGTAATACGGCTTTAGATGTTTCAGATTCAACTGGTAATGTTGAGAGCAGAAGTCACTGGTGCTAAGGTGAATTATTCCTAGCCAGTCTTATCCAGCACTTTGTCAAACAGCTGTTGAGACAAGAAAATTCTCGGTAAAGAGAAGAGGGCTAGTGAAAGCATGGGTGAACAGCCAGGAGAGAAACAAAGGCAAAAAAGGCCAGAGATTATCAAAAACTTGGCTGATAAAAGAGGAATAAACAGTAATATAATGAAGGACTCTTGATCAACAATTGGAGGAGTCAAAGGACAATTTTTAGTTCACATGTCAGTGAAATCTCTTAGACGTCTCTAGGAGAGGTAAGTTATCATGACACTCATTGCTTGGGAAGTAGTCAGTGTACCATCAGCCATAAGTGGATTTTCCTCCTTGTGTCTATATGGTCTGCCAAATTCTCCTTTAAGGCTATAATGGTTGACTTTATGTGTCAACTTGACTGGGCTAAGAGATGCTCAGCTGGGAAAATATTATTTCTGGGTGTGTCTGTGAGGGTGTCTCTGGAAGAAATTAGCATTTGATTCTGTAGACCTTATAAAGAAGATCACCCTCACAAAATGGGGGGGCATCATCTAATCTGTTGAGGGCCTATATTGAACAAAAAGGCAGAGAAAGGCAAATTAACTCTCTCTGCTTAGGCTGAGGCAGCCATCAGTCTGATGCCCTTGAACATCAGGCTTTCGGATTCAGACTGGGACCTACACCATCAGCACCAAGATTTTCAGTCCTTTGGACTCACACTGAATTATACCACCAGCTTTCCTGGTTCTTCAGCTTGCAGAGAGCAGATAGTGGGACTTCTTGGCCCCCATAACTGTGTGAGCCAATTCCTATAATGAATCTCCTCTTATATCTTATACATATTCTATTGGTTCTGTTCCTCTGGAGAACCCTAATACAGAGGTCATGGCATGGATAGCAACTGGAGAAATATTCAAAGTAGCTTTTACAGCTATACAGTGGTGATTATAGCAAGACTAAAGAGAAAGAGATCAGTAGTTAAATTTTTCAGAGAAAGAATCAGTAGATTTGGAGATTGATTGTGTTTGTGAATGAAGGAGAGGAAGTAATGGGGTGGAGAGTTATGTGAATGGTGGTGCTAATGCAAATGATAAGTGATATGAAAGGAATGGATGGATATAGAAGTCTGCAGAAATGCAATCTGATTCACAAAGATTCCTCCTTCAAGACAGTTGCAACTTCCTTTACCACCAGCAGCAGCATGGAGGTGGATAGGCCAAAATCATGCAAAATTTATAAAGCATCATATATGTGCAAGGGAGATGCCACTGAACAGAAAGCTCTCTTTTAAGTGCATTTTGTTGCAGAAATTTTTTCTCATTGCAATGAATTCATTTTTCTATATTTAGTTTACAGCATATAAAAGCAAATATGGGTCTTTGAACAAGATTCTTTAAAATATTCATGTCTTCTTCCATCACAGCTTACATTATAAGCAAATTGCTACTTGGTTGCACAAAGCATACATAAATGTGTTGTGAATAACTAAACTTTGAGAGGGTTCAGTAAGTTAGTGACTAGTATTCGAAGCATATTATTTTTTCAGTTTTTAAATTTGTTTCAAAGTTAAACCCAAGACACATTGACTTCATAGGAAAGTATTGGAAGCATATTTGAAATAACTAGAATTATGGAACCAGAACGTTAACCCACGTTTGCCATATAATAAGAAGCCATAAAATAATACTTCTCATTTATCTGGGTTGAACATTTTGATTAGAGCTTGCTTTATAATTGCAAAAAATTAACACTTTTGCATGGAAAAATGGCAGTAACTATGCATTCAATTAATGAGGATTTACTGAGTTTCCGTGATATGCTCACCACTAGGCACTAGATGTGGCAAAAATTGTTGCTTACCCTATATCCCCTTCTCCCCATTCTCTTTACAAACAGAGCTCTGGTATCAACCAGAGTGATTCTTTTAAGACATCTATAATTCATCTGTCGAAAACTGCGTAACGTTCCAACCTTTTTTTTTTTTTTGCTGTTCGCGGGCCTCTCCCGTTGCGGAGCACAGGCTCCGGACGCACAGGCTCAGCGGCCATGGCCCACGGGCCTAGCTGCTCCGCGGCATATAGGATCCTCCTGGACCGGGGCACGAACCTGTGTCCCCTGCATCGGCAGGCGGACTCTCAACCACTGCGCCACCAGGGAAGCCCTCAACCTTTTTATTCAGGGAAAAAGGCAAACTTCTTACACAGGCATCCAAAAAGTCCTACAGGATCCAGACCCTTTTTACTTTTCTGACTCCATCTCCCACCTTTCTCTCACCTCAGTATGCCCTGCTACTGACATTGGCTTCCTTGCTTTTTCTAACACGTTTTGTATTATTCTAATGCAGGGCTTTTGCACTGGCTATTTCCTCTCTGAAATGTTCTACCTACACATATTGATAAGGCTAATTTCTTCCCCTTTGATAAACCTTTGCTTAAATATCATATTCTTAAGGAAAGCCACCCTGACTATCCTCTCTTTTATTTAAACTATTATATTGATCTATGATTGTCATACAAAAGGTGTACATATTTAATATATACCATTTGATGAGTTTGGAGATATGTATACATCCATGAACCCTTCATCACAATCTATGTTATTAATATATTCATCACCTCCAAAAGTTTCTTCCTGCCCTATTTTTTCTTGTTTTTCTCCTCCTCCTCCTTCTCTTTTTTATTCTTATTCTTATTTTTATTATTGGAACACTTAACATACGATCTACCCTCTTAGCAAATTTTAAAGTATACAATACAGTGTTGTTAACCATAAGCAATATGTGGAATGGTAGATCTCTAGGCCTTATTCAATTTGCATAACTGAAATTTTGTACAATTTCTCCTTCCTCCCAGCTCCTGCCGAACAAAATTCTACTCTATGCTTCTGTGAGTTACACTGTTAGGATCTTCATATGAGTGGTAGCATGTAATATTTACCTGTGACTGGTTTACTTTACTTAGCATAATGTCCTTCATGTTCATCTATGTGTCACAAATGGAGGATTTCCTTCTTTTTTTAAAGGCTGAATGATATTCCATCATATCTATGTATTGTATTTTCTTTGTCCATTCCTCTGTTGATGGACATCTAGGTTGTTTCTATATCTTGGCTATTGTGAACAGTGCTGCAGTGAACATAGAAACGTAGATATCTCTTTGAGATCTTGTTTTCATTTTTTTTTTTTTTTTGCGATACGCGGGCTTCTCCTTGTTGTGGCCTCTCCCGTTGCAGAGCACAGGCTCCGGACGCGCAGGCCCAGCGGCCATGGCTCACGGGCCCAGCCGCTCCATGAGATCCTCCCGGACCGGGACACAAACCCACGTCCCCTGCATTGGCAGGCAGACTCTCAACCACTGTGCCACCAGGAAAGCCCTTGTTTTCCTTTCTTTTGGATATATACTCAGAAGTGGGATTGCTGGATCTTATAGTAATTCTTTTAATATTTTTGAGGGATCTCCATGCTGTTTTCCATAGTGGCTGAAGCAGTTTACATTCCTAACAAGAGTGCCCAAGTGTTCCCTTTCCTCACATCCTTGTCAACACTTATCTTTTGTTTTCTTGATAATAGCCATGCTAACAGTTGGTAGGTGATATCTCATTGTGATTTGGTTTGCATTTCCCTGATGATTTGTGGTACTCAGCAGCTTTTTATACATCTGTATATCTTCTTTGGAGTATGTCTGTTTAGATCCTTCGACATTTTATAATTGAATTATCCATTTTTTGAGTTGTATGAGCTCCTTATTTAACTGATATATGGTTTTCAAATATATTCTCCCATTCTGTAAGTTGCCTTTTTATTTTGTTGCTTGTTTCCTTTGCTGAGCAGTTTTTTTGAGTTTTTTTTTTTTGTGTGTGTGTGTGTGTGTGTTTTCTGTAGTCCCATTTATCTATTTTTGCTTTAGTTGCCTGTGCTTTTTGTATCATATCCAATAACTCATTGCTAAAACCAATGTGGAGAACCTATCCTTCTATGTTTTCTTCTAGTAATTTTATAATTTCAAGTCTTATGTTTAAGTCTCTAATCTATTTTGAGTTAATTTTGTGTATTGCATAGATAAGGATCCAATTTCTTTCCTTTGCATGTGGATAAACAGTTTTCACACCATTTATTGAAAAGACTATTCTTTCCTCATTGTGTTCTTGGCAACCTTGTCAAAGATTAGTTTACCATATATATGTCAGTTTATTTCTGTGCTCTCTATTTTGTTCAATTGATTTATGTGTCTTTTCTTTCTTCTAGTACCATACTACTTTGATTACTATAGCTTTGTAATGTAGTTTGAAATCAGGAAGAGTGATGACTTGAACTTTTTTCTTGCTCAAAATTACTTTGTTTATTTGTGGTTCTATATAAATTTTAAGATTGTTTATTCCATGTTTGTAAAAAATGCCATGGTGATTTTGATAGGGATTGCATTGACTCCATAGATGGTTTTGAGTTGTAGGGACATTTTTAACAATATTATTTCTTCAACCCATGAACAGCATGTCTTTCCACTTATTTGTGTTCGTTTTAATTCTTTCAAAAGTGATTTATAATTTTCAGTGTATAAGTCATTTACCTCCTTGGTTAAGTTTATTCCTAAATATTTTATTATTTTTTATGATATTGTGAATGGAATCATATTCTTAATTTCCATTTTGGATAGTTTGTTGGTGGTGTATAAAAACACAGTTGTTTTTTGTACGTTTGTTTTATCCTGCAACTTTATTAAATTTGTTCTTTGGTTCTGTTTGTGTGTGTGTGTGTGTAGTCTTTACAGTTTTCTATTATATCTTCTGCAGAGATAATTTTGGTTCTTCCTTTCAAATTTGGATGGCTTTATTTCTTTTTCTTGCCCAAGTGCTCTGGATAGTTATTCCAGTAAGTACTATGTTGAATGGAAGTGGTGACATTAGGCATCTTTTCCTTCTTCACGATCTTAGAGGAAAAGTTTTCAGTTTTTCACCATTGAATATGATGTTAGCTGTGGACTTTTCAAATATGGCCTTTATTATATTGAGGTGCATTCATTCTACACATAATTTATTGAGAGTTTTTATCATGAAAGGATGTTAAACTTTGTCAAATGCTTTTTCTACAACTATCGAGATGATTGTAAATTTTTATCCTTTATTCAGTTAATGTCATTTATCAAGTTTATTGATTTGCTTATGTTAAACCATCCTTCCATCCCAGGGATACACCCCAACTGGTAATGTTGTATGCTCTTTTTAATGTGCTGTTGAATTTTGTTTGCTAATATTTTGTTCAGGATTTTTGCATCCATGTTCATCAGGAATATTTGCCTGTAGTTTTCTTGTGTTGTCTTTGACTGGCTTTGGTATCAGAGTAATGCTGGCCTCATAGAATGAATTTGGGAGTGTTCCCTCTTCAATTTTTTTGAAAAATATAAGAAAAACTTGTCTTAATTCTTCTTTAAATATTTGGTAGAATTCATCTGTGAATGGTCCTGGGATTTTCTTTGTTGGGAAGTTTTGATTACTGATTCAATCTCCTTATTTATTTTTGGTTTGTTCAGACTTTCTTTTTCTACTTGATTTAGTCTTGGTATGTTGTATGTTTATAGGAATTTATCCATGTCTAAGTTGTCCAATTTGTTGATATATGTGTTTGTAATATTTTTTATGATTTTTAAAATTTCTGTGACATCCAGTGTAATGTACCTTCTTTCATTTCTACTTTTCTTTGAGTCTTCTCTTTTTTTGTTTCTTGGTTAGTCTGGTTAGAAGTTTATTTTATTTTTTTCAAAAAAAAGATCTCTTAGTTTTGTCAATTTTTTCAAATGTTTTTCTATTCTCAGTTCCATTTATTTCTGCTCTAATCTGGTTTCCTTTCTTCTGCTGACTTTGGGCTTAGTTTGGTTTTCTTTTTATAGTTCTTTGAGTTATAACGTTAGGTTGTGTATTTGAGATTTCTTCTTTTTTAATGTAGGTGTTTTTTGCTGTAAACTTCTCTCTTGCTACTGATAAGTTTTGGTATGTTGTGTTTTCATTTTCATTTGTCTTAAAGGTATTTTTTAAAATTTTCCTTTTGATTTTTTGACCCAATGGTCGTCCAAGAGTGTGTTGTTTAATTTCTATATATCTGTGGAGTTTCCTGATTTTCTTTATTACTGATTTCTAGTTTTAATCTGTGTGGTTAGAAAGGATACTTGGGATGATTTCAATCTTCTTAATTTTTCAGACATTTTTGCAAACTAACCTATGAGCTATCCTGGAGAATGTTCCATGTGTGCTTGAGAAGAGTGTGCATTCTGCTGCTTTGGGTGGAATGTTTTATATATTTTAAGTTAATTTGATCTATAGTGGTGTTCAAGTCTCTTGTTCTCTATTGATTTTCTTTCTGGATGATCTATATATTATTGAAAGTGGGGTGTTGAAGTCTTCTATTAGTATTATATTGCTGTATATTTCTCCCTTCAGATCTGTCAATGATTTGCTTTTTATATTTAGGTGCTCTGATGTTGGGTGCATATATGGGGTGTAATTGTATCTTCTTGTCGAATTGACTTTTTTAATTATGGGATTACCTTCTTTGTCTCTTCTGACAGTTCTTGACAAACTTTTTTTCTCATATAAATATAGGAACTCCTGTTTTCTTTTGGTTACCATTTCCATGGAATATCTTTTTCCCATACCTTCACTTTCAGCCTATGTGTATTCTTAAATCTAAAGCTAGTTTCTTGTAAAGAGCATATAGTTGGATCTCACTTTTTAACCCATTCAATCACTCTATTATCTTTTGACTGGTGAGTTTAAACCATTTATATATAAAATAATTATTGATAGGTAGAATTTACAATTGCCATTTTGTTATTTGTGTTCTCTCTGTTTTATAGATATTTTTGTTCATCTCTTCTTCTCATGCTCTTCTCCTTTGTGTTTTGATACTTATCTGTAGGGATATGCATTGATTCTCCTTTATTTGTCTTTTTTATATCTACTGTAGGTTTTTTCTTTGTGCTTATGATAAGTCTTGCATAAAAATTCCTATAATTATAACTGTCTATCTTAAGCTGATAACAACTTAACTTAAATCACATAAAAATCTCTATTTTTTTCTTTACTCTGATAATCTTTCCAGACTAGAAGCAGTAAACAATACCATTTTTTCCTCATTGCTATTTTATATGCAATTTTTCAACTACCTACTTATTTTATTTGCACAGTATCTAACACTTTCCCACTCTTGCAATTTCCATTGTCCCTTTCTGAATTGTCTGCCTCTCACTTCATTATAACATATTATACTTACTAAAAAAATCTGTATTATATCACTCCATCTTTCATAATTATTTGCTTTTTACCTATAGAATAAAGTACAAACTCCTTATCATGGAATTCAGTTGTCCTTCAAAATCTGTTTTCGCTCTGTCTTTTAACAGTAATCTTCTTAATTTAACCCCCATTCTCATGTACCCTAAGCTCCATTCACACAGGTATGATTTTTGTTGCCCACATATGCTGTGAATCTTTCTTCAACTGTGCCTTTGCAAGTGCTGCCTTTTAACTAAAACTACTTCTCTTGTTGTCTATAAATTTCCTACTTATTTATATTGATCAGTATATATAGGTTATGCTGCAGTAGCATGCAAGCCCTAAACTCATGGTTTAACAAAATAAAACAGTGACACTCGAAGTATGGTCCATGGATATATAGGATTCCCTAAGATGCCTTTCAGAGTGTTGGTGAGGGCAAACCTACTCTCAAAATAATAGTAAAATGCTATTGTCTTTTAACCTTGTTGACGTTTGCACTGATGATGCAACATTACGATTAAAGACAGTGGTTTCAAACTAAGCTACTATTAGACCTTATATTTTTCACTATATTTTGCTGGCAAGAAGGAAAAACAAGGACAGCTTCAATTGAAAACATCCTTGATGAAGCAGTAAAAATGATCAATTTTATTAAATTTTGACTCTTGAGTACATGTTTTTTTAGTATTCTATATGATACAATGGGAAGTATGCACTTCCACTACACATAAAAGTATGATGATTGTCATACAGGAAAAGTACCTGTGCAATTGAATTGCTAGCTGAATTAGCCCTTTTTTCATGGAATGTCATTTTTACTTAAATGAATTACTGAAAATCTATGCTTATTTAAAATTGGGTATTTGGCAGACATTTTCTAAAATAAATGAATGAAATGAGCCTGTTGCTTCATGGAAAACAATTGACAACTTTTATGACCAATGATTTACATTAAGATTTCAAATGAAATAACTTTGGAAATCATATATCTTTGATAGTGAACTTGACAACTTCCCAATACCTAAAGATTTTGCAGATGAGATTTGTGATAATATCAACAATTGTTATTTTTAAATATTGAATTTAAAAACATATCAAAAGTTGGAAAATCTGAATAATTCAGTAAATCAATTTTTTTTCAGGTGACCAATGCATGATATTACATAATTATGCCTCAATAAAAATCCATTGAAAAGTCAAGATAGAGAAAATGTTTTAATGAAAGGAGTATAAAAAGTTAATTGATATGGCTTTAGAGTCCTAATTGCCATTAACTCTTAAGAAACTATGACTTGTTGAGTATTTTTGTCTAATACCAAAGAATAAGATCCATAATTATCTGGAAAGCCTTAAAACACTTCTCTAATTTTTAACTACATATGTGTGCAAGGCGAGATTCCCTGCATGTACTTCTATTAAAACAATATATTTCAACTGATTGAATCCAGAACCAGATAAGAAAATTCAATTTCATTCTATTAAGGCAAATATAACGAAATTTAATGTTATTAGATGCAACTGTTCTCACTAATTTTGTTTTTTGAAATATACATTTATTTTACATAAGATATGCTATTTTAAATGTATTACAAGTAAAAGGTTTAAACTTTAATACATTTCTGCTTTAATTTGAAATATAGGAATTATTGTTAGGTAAAACACATATAAACAAAGTTTTTAATCTCAGTATTTTTTAGGAGAGCAAAGGCGTTCTGAGCCTAACATGTTTGAGAACCACTACAAAAAGAATGTATTTCTCATTTATACTGCATCTTTGACACAAGAAGGTAGGAGACTATATTCCAAATTGATGTTTATAGACCCAGGGTAATAGAGGCCTTACTATCTTATATTTGTACCATCTGTTTATTGTGAATCCTATAAAAAACAACAAGGAAGCAGACATGTAACACACATAGAAACATACTAAATTCTGTGCAGTGGTTTAAGAGCACCCGGAGATAGGGAAAACGAAGGAAGATGTCACTAAGAAGTTTTAAGCAGGAAGTGGCACTTCAGTTGGATTTCCAGTGAGTGGCTGCATATGGACAGGGGCATGGATACAAGAGGATTATTCATAGAGAGATAAACAATATTAAAGAAGGCTCTTCCAGATTTGTCACAAGTTGCCTTCATAGTCATGAGGAATTGATTCCAACTTTAATGGAAAGTCTATATTGGCCAATAGAGGAAGATTATGTATTCAAAAAGCTAAGTAAGATTAGATTGTAATTGATTTAAAAACTGAAGCCAAAGAGTTGAGGTTTGATCTACTAAACATAAGGGTTTTGGTTTTTAGGAGGGACATGATGTGTGTAGCATTTGAAGAAGTTTAAATTGGTGTTAATGGTTCATGAGATGATTAATTGGATGTGGTTGAGACAAAAATCAGAAAAGCCAGCTAAGGATTTTTGAACTAATTTTAAGTGTTAGCAGTATGAATTTTTAAATGGGGGGTGAGGGAGGGAGGATAGAAAAAATTAGGAGAGGAAAATTTTAAGACACAGAAGAAAAAATAAATCAGTTTTGTTGACTGACTGACAATTGAGAATGAGATATTTGTCTGTTACTAAATACTCTTTAGTATACATTCTTCTGTGGAGCTTTTCTTGACTCTCTTTTTCAGCCATTCCCCTACTCAAAAAGCATTTCTCCCAGCACTTAGTGTCCACAGAGAGTATCCTTCCCAATTTGTATCATGATTTGTTTCCTTACATGTATATTTTGATGGGTATATATCAGAAGTCATTAAGATAATTTCCATGTATGACTTGAGCCTAACACAATGCTTAACACATAACCAGTGCTTAATAAATACGATTTGTTGAGTGCATGATAGTATTGTATAATCAATATATCAATTCAAGAAAAATGATTTTTTATTCATTTATCTAAGGTTCAGAATGTGTAGTTGAGTGACATTAAATAAATAATACAAATAAGTACATTGGCTTAATTTTTCAGTTTCCACTTGGACTTATTAAATTTTAAGGGTAGAGCTGGAGTGTACCTACTATACAGAATACATGCAATACATAGTATGACATTCCTCTTCCCTCTCTGTTACTTAATAGTGTAGCATATGTTCCTAGCAAATAGTGCATGTAAGTCAATGTGAGAAACTTTCCGACAAAATGACAGTGAAATATAAACCAAGACATAGGCCTACAGTTACATACCACCAGACATTTGCCAGATACTTTTCTAACTGCTTTCCACATATTCATCAATTTTATTCTCAATATAACCCTATTATCTCTGCTTTATACACAGAGGAACTAAAACACAAGATAGCTAGGTAACTTGCTAGATATTACATGTGTATCACATATGTATGTAACAGAGGCAGTATGTGTTTGAGGCACTCCATACTCCTGACATCTGTCCTTGGAACTGAGATTTTCCTACTAGGACATTACGTAGCAAAAAAAGAAATTATTAAAATGATATTAAATTCTATATGATAGTATTTTATAATTGTAAAGGGTGACTTTTTTTTCTCTTTCAAGAAAGAGCGATTGGCTTTTGACAAATGAAGATTACATGAGGAATTCATAATTGTTTTGAAAATCCCATGTATTTATACATCCAAAATAGTCAAATGCTTCTTATTTTACCAACTAAAATTGAAAGATAAGGATTTAAAATAGGGAAATAATGATGCAAATCTCTCCTATATAGATTTAGAATCCAAAGTTCTAGAATACAAATGCAGAGTTGGATATGTAAATGATTCATAGCCTATGTGGATCTTGAAAATAACAAAAGGCTCTTACTAAAAGAAAAAGCAAAACATTATACACTAAGAATTTCTCAAAAAATGTGAATGTGAGAGCTACTAAAATCATGAACACATTATCATTATCATCATCATTTTCATCAGTTGTTTTTAAAATATATATACAGGGTTCATGATACTGAATTAAATTGCTGCAAATCCATAAAAATATTTTTAAAAATTGCAAAACAGCTCCAAAAAAACCACCAAAAACCCACCGTGTATTACTAGAGACAGTGGCTTATTTACTGATCAAAGCTTAACAGTTTCCAATAAACGAGAGTATAATATTTAAAAATTTTAAATAATTTATATAAGAAAAATACTCCTACATGAAAGAGTTAACATAAAATTATCTGCAATCAGAGTCTTCTGAATGTTGGAGAATCTGACTCAATATTTGCAACAAATTAAGTTTCCCTATATATAGAGTTGACATTCATATTTAAAAAGATCAAAAAGTACCTTTTTTTCTTTATTATTTTGCTGTGGGTAGATTTATAATTTTTGGATGGAAAGTATTTTTTTCCCACAAAAGTGTTGAGATTTGAAATGAAGACTTGAAGTAAAAATGACAGCCTTTATATGCATAAGTATACAATCAAATTCAGTGACATGTTTGTTTTTTGAAAAAAAGAAAATTTGCTTTTTCTTCTTATTACTTGTTTTTGTGGTACGCGGGCCTCTCACTGTTGCGGCCTCTCCCATTGCGGAGAACAGGCTCCAGACGCGCAAGCTCAGTGGCCATGGCTCACGGGCCCAGCTGCTCCGCAGCATGTGGGATCTTCCCAGACTGGGGCACGAACCCGTGTCCCCTGCATCGGCAGGAGGACTCTCAACCACTGCGCCACCAGGGAAGCCCAGAAAATTTGCTTTTTTAAAAAGAAAAAGTATTCATTTCACATTTCTACAAACTAAAATTAAAAGTAACAAAAGAGGGGCTTCGCTGGTGGTGCAGTGGTTGGGAGTCCACCTGCTGATGCAGGGGGCGCAGGTTCATGCCCTGGTCCGGGAAGATACCACGTGCCGCGGAGCGGCTGGGCCCATGAGCCACGGCCGCTGAGCTTGCGCATCTGGAGCCTGTGCTCTGCAATGGGAGAGGCCACAACAGTGAGAGGCCCGCGTACCACACACACAAAAAAACCCCACAAAACTAGTTACTTCAAGCGTGAAATTGAGTTCAAAAGGGGTGATTTAATTTGATATTGGAAGCACCAGGTGTTTATCTCAGTTGTACCTCATTATAAAGCATTTCCCCATCACAGGAATCCAGCTTTACTTCAGGTTCAATCATGTTTCCCAATAGGTATTTTTGTTCCGTGCCTCTTTCTCACTGTCCTTATATCAGAAATAGATAGGGCTTCCCTGGTGGCGCAGTGGTTGGGAGTCCACCGGCCAATGCAGGGGACACGGGTTCGTGCCCCGGTCCGGGAGGATCCCACGTGCGGAGCGGCTGGGCCCGTGAGCCATGGCCGCTGAGCCTGCACGTCTGGAGCCTGTGCTCCGCAACGGGAGAAGCCACAACAGTGAGAGGCCCACGTACTGCAAAAAAAAAAAGTAACAAAAGAAATAAAAACACAGTTCTAATCATAATTGGTATGCTGAGAAATAGGTTAGAATTAAGATAATCATTCTGTTTTTCTGCAAGAGTCAGTAAAAAATAGTGGGTCAGTTCACAGTAAACTTTAGAAAAATATGATGAACAGATATACTTTTTTATGTAGAATGTATATGCTTGAAAATTTGGCAGATATTTAATTAATTTTTTTTAAATTGAATTAAATTCCAGTTGGCTAGATGAGTTTACAGTTAAAATGGTTCTCGTCTAAAAAAATGTTTCTTGTACTTTCAGAATAATAACTTTATATATATGTTTAACATAGTGTAGTTCTATTTATGTCGGTGTGTGTGTGTGTTGCATAAAAAATAGACTTGAGTATATACTGCTCATTTAATTTCAGTATTCATTTGAATTATCTTTTTTTCTGAAGACCTAAATAAAATAACATAAACATTTGAAAAGAAGATAGGCATCTTATGTGAAGGTGTTCTTCTCTGTAAAAAATAAAGTCTGGGCTTCCCTGGTGGCGCAGTGGTTGAGAGTCTGCCTGCCGATGCAGGGGACGCAGGTTCGTGCCCCGGTCCGGGAGGATCCTGCATGCCACGGAGTGGCTGGGCCCGTGGGCCGTGGCCACTGGGCCTGAGCGTCCGGAGCCTGTGCTCCGTGGTGGGAGAGGCTGCAGCAGTGAGAGGCCTGTGTACTGCAAAAAAAAATAAATAAATAAATAAAATAAAATTCCTTTTTTCAAACAAATAAATTAGAAGATGATGATTTATATCTCAAGACCACCTTGAGTATTTTTTAAATTGTGATTTCCCCTGATGAGTGTCACAAGCACCTAGTTCAGTTATATGGAATTTAACCAAGATCCACAGGTGATGCTGATAGATGTACACACAAAAACTTCATTGCTTTATTGCATTTCAAATAATCATAATTTACAAAAATTTCATAAAATATTTATGCACTTTCTTGGTTTCCCCTGGCATTGCCTCTAAAACCTTCAGACACTGGCTTCCAAACACTGTTCTGAGACATGATTTCTCCATTTAGCATATCTGGATATGTACCACTTGGCTGAATGGACACATGTTGTGTTGTTTCAAGGCTCATCAAGAAGCCAGTCAAGTGCTTCTCATCCTTCCCTGTTTTACTAATTTTTATGCTCAAATATCTTTTTTAAGGAACTCAGTCTAGAACATTCTATGTATACACAATTTAGAAGAAAAATATCTTTCATATTACATCAAATACACTTGTATTTACAAGGTGTCTTTAAGTCTACCACAATGAAATGAGTCACAGAAAAAACAAATCTAGTCTTATAAGAGCTAATAATGCAAAAACCAAGAGTTGAATACAGAACAAAAATTAGCTCATGATGGTGTGTGATCCTCTTAATGTACTGTTGAACTTGGCTTGTGCATATTTTGTTGAGAATATTTGCACCTATATTCATTAGGGATATTCACCTGTAGTTTTATTTTCTTGTAGTTTCCTTACCTGGCCTTGGTATTAGAGTAATGCTGGCCTCCTAAGATGAGTTTGGGAGTGTTCTCTCCTCTTCAATTTTTGGGAAGATTTTGATAGGGATTGTTAATGCATTCTTCTTTAAATATTTGGTAAAATTAACCAGTGAAACCATTTGGTCTTATGCTCTTCTGTGCTGGGAGGTTTTTGATTACTGAGTCAGTCTTCTTACTTGTTGTTGACTTGTTCCAATTTTCTATTTATTCATAGTTCACTCTTGGTAGGTTGCATGTAAATAGAAAGGTACCCATTTCTTCTAGGTTGTCCAATATGTTGGCATATATTTGTTCATAGTAGTATCTTATGATCATTTATACTTCCATGGTATCAGTTGTTATGTCTCTCATTTATAGTTTTATTTATTTGGGTCTTCACACACAATGATCAATTGGAATTCATCCCTCATATACAAGAATGGTTTAATATCTGCAACTCAATAAATGTGATACACCATATTAATGAAATATGATCATGTGATCATATCAATAGATGCAGAAAAAGTATTTGACAAAGTTCAACATCCATTTATGGTAAAAACTCTCAAGAACTTGGATTTGGAATGAAAATAGATCAATATAATAAAGACCACATATGACAAGCATGAGGCTAATGTTATATTCAATGGTGAAAGGTTGAAATATTTTCCTCTAAGATCAGGAACAGCACAAGGATGCCTACTATAACCACTCTTATTTGACATAGTACTGGAAGTCCTTGCCTCGGAATCAACCAAGGAAAATAAATAAAAGGCATCCAATTAGTAAAGGAAGTAAAATTATACCTCTTTGCAGATAACATAGTTTTATATATAGAAAACCCTAAAGAATCCACCAAAAATCTGTTAGCTCTTATCAACAAATTTAGTAAAGTTGCAGAATATAAAATCAAAATACAAACATCAGTTGTATTTCTATACACTGAAAATGAGTTATCTGAAAAAGAAATAAATAATCCCATTTACAATAGCATCAAAAACAATAAAATACTTAGAAATAAATCTATCCAAGGAGGTGAAAGATTTGTATACTGAAATCTATAAGATATTCATGAAATGGAAGAAGATGAAAATAAATGGAAGGATATCCCATGTTCATGAATTAGAAAAATTAATATTGATAAAATGTCCCACTGCCCAAAGCCATTTATAGATTCAGTGTAATCCCTGTCAAGAGTCCAATGGTATTTTTTACAGAAATGGAAAACATAATCTTAAAATTCTTTTGGAACCACAGAAGTTCCCAAATAGCCAAAGCAATTTTGAGCAAGAAAAACAAAGATGGAGGCATCACATTTCCTGATTTCAAACTATTTTAAAAAGCTATAGTAATCAAAGTAGTATGATACTGGCATAGAAACAGAAACAGAACATTGGAACAGAACAGAAAGCCCAGAAATAAATCCATGAATATACAATCGACTAATGTTTGACAAGGCAGACAAGAATACTCAATGCAGTCTCTTTAATAAGTAGTGCTTATTAAATAAGTAGAGAAAATGGTATTCACATATAAAAGAATGAAACTAGAACCCTGTCTCACACCACTCACAAAAATTAACTTAAAATGGATTAAAGACTGAAATTTAAGAAGTGAAACCATAAAACTCCTAGAATAAACAAAGAAAGAAATCTTCTTGACATTGGTCTTTGCAATGACTTTTTGGATATGACACCAACAGCACAAGCAACAAAAGCAAAAATAAACATATGAGACTACATCAAACTAAAAATCTTCTGCACAGCAAAAGAAGTGTTCAACAAAATAAAACAGCAACTTACAGAATGGGAGAAAATATTTGAAGATCACATATGTGAAAAGGGGTTAATATCCAAAATATATAAGAAACACATAATACCAAAACAAGTGAACAAAGAAACAAAAATAAATAATTTAATTAAAAGTGGGCAAAGGACCTGAATAGACATTTTAACAAAGAAGACCCTCAAACGGCCAACAGGTACATGAAAAGGTGTTCAGCATAACTAATTATCTAATCATAAGGGAAATGCAAATCAAAATCACAATGAGATATCACCTTACCCTTGTTAGAATGGTCACCATCAAAAAGACAAGCGATAACAAGTGTTGATGAGGATGTCGTGAAAGGAAACTCTAATAAACTGTTGGTGGGAATGTAAATTGGTACAGCCACTGTGGAAAACAGTATGGAGGTTCAGCCCGAAATTAAAAACAGAACTGCCATATGATCCAGTGATTCTACTTCGGTGTATGCATTTTAAAAAAAAAAAAGAAGGGGGCCTTCAAGATGGCGGAGAAGTAAGACGTGGAGATCACCTTTCTCCCCACAAATACATCACAAATGCAGCTACATGTGGAACAATTCCTACAAAACACCTACTGAATGCTGGCAGAAGACTTCAGATTTCCCAAAAGACAAGAAACTCCTCGCATACCTGGGTAAGGCAAAAGAAAAAAGGAAAAACAGAGACAAAAGTATAGGGATGGGACTTCCGTGGTGGCACAGTGGTTGAGAGTCCACCTGCCGATGCAGGGGATACAGGTTCGTGCCCTGGTCCGGGAGGATACCACATGCCGCGGAGCGGCTAGGCCTGTGAGCCATGGCCGCTGAGCCTGCACGTCCGGAGCCTGTGCTCCGCAACGGGAGAGGCCACAACAGTGAGAGGCCTGTGTACCGCCAAAAAAAAAAAAAAAAAATTGTATAGGGATGGGACCTGCCTCTCTGGGAGGGAACTGTGAAAGAGGAAAACTTTCCACACACTAGGAAGCCCCTTTACTGGTGGAGACAGGGGGTGGGGGGGGGGAAGCTTTGGAGCCACAGAGGAGAATGCAGCAACAGGGGCACAGAGGGCAAAGCAGAGTGATTCCTGCACATAGGATCAGTGCCAACCAGCACTCACCATCCAGAGAGGCTTGTCTGCTCACCCACCAGGGCAGGTCGGGGCTGGGAGCTGAGGCTCTGGCTTCGGAGGTCAGATCCCAGGGAGAGGACTGGGGTGGGCTGCATGAACACAGCCTGAAGGGGGCTAGTGCACCACAGCTAACCGGGAAGGAGTCCGGGAAAAAGTCTGGAACTGCCTAAAAGGCAAGAGAACATTGTTTCAGGGTGCACAAAGAGAGGGGATTCCAAGCACCGCCTAAATGAGCTCCAGAGATGAGCGCGAGCCGCAGCTATCAGCTTGGACACCAGAGACAGTCATGAAATGCTAAGGCTGCTACTGCAGCCACCAATGAGCCTGTGTGCAAGCACAGGTCACTATCCACACCTCCCCTCCCAGAAGCCTGTGCAGCCCACCACTGCCAGGGTCCTGTAATGCAGGGACAACTTACCGGTAGAACAACTGCACGCCTCAGGCTGTTGCAACGTCACTCCAGCCTCTGCCACTGCAGGCTCTCTCCTCATTCTGTACCCCTCCCTCCCCCCGGCCTGAGTGAGCCAGAGCCTCCTAATCAGCTGTTACTTTAACCCCGTCCTGTCTGGGCGGGGGAACAGATGCCCTCAGATGACCTACACACAGCGGCAGGGCCAAATCCAAAGCTGAACCCCAGGAGCTGTGCGAACAAAGAAGAGACAGGGAAATTTCTCCCAGCAGCCTCAGGAGCAGCGGGATAAATATCCACAGTCAATGTGATGTACCCTGCAACTGTGGAAAACCTGATTAGACAACGAATCATCCCAAAATTGAGGTGGTGGACTTTGGGAGCAAATGTAGACTTGGGGTTTGCTTTTTATATCTAATTAGATTCTGGTTTTATGTTTATCTTGGTTTAGTATTTAGAGTTCATTTTCATTGGTAGATTTGTTTATTGATTTGGTTGCTCTTTTTCTTTTATATATACATATATATATTTTTTCTTTTTTCTCTTTTTCTGAGTGTGTATGTGTATGCGTCTTTGTGTGATTTTGTCTGTATAGCTTTGCTTTTACCATTTGTTGTAGGGTTCTGTCTGTCCATTTTTTCTTTTTTTGTCTTTTTTTTTTTGTATAGTTTTTATCGCTTCTTATCATTGGTGGACTGGATTTTGGCTTGGTTGCTCTCTTCTTTCTTTCTTTTATTACTTATTTATTTTTAATAATTTTGTTTATTTTTTATTTTAATAACTTCATTTAGTTTACTTTTTTCCTTCTTTCTTTCTTTCACTCTTTCTTTTTTTTTCTCCCTTTTCTTCTGAGCAGTGTGGCTGACAGGATTTTGGTGCTCCAGCCAGGTGTCAGGTCTGAGCCTCTGAGGTGGGAGAGCAAGTTCAGGACATTGGTCCACCAGAGACCTGCTGGCCTCATATAATGTCAAATGGCGAAAGCACCCAGAGATCTCCATCAGAACACTAAGACCCAGTTCCACTCAATGACCAACTAGCTACATTGCTGGACACCCTATGCCAAACAACTAGCAAGAAAGGAATACAACCCCACCCATTGTCAAGGAGGCTGTGTAAAATCATAATAAGTTCACAGACCACCCAAAATACACCACCAGACATGGTCCTGCCCACCAGAAAGACAAGATTCAGCCTCATCCACCAGAACACAGGCACCAGTCCCCTCCACCAGAAAGCCTACACAACCAACTGAACCAACATTAGACACTGGGGGAAGACACCAAAAACAATGGGAACTATGAACCTGCAGCCTGCAAAAAGGAGACCCCAAACACAGTAAGTTAAGCAAAATGATAAGACAGAGAAATACAGAGCAGATGAAGGAGCAAAGTAAAACCTAACCAGAGCAAACAAATGAAGAGGAAATAGGCAGTCTACCTGAAAAAGAATTCAGAGGAATTATAGTAAAGATGATCCAAAATCTTGGAAATAGAATAGACAAAATGCTAGAAACATTTAACAAGGACCTAGAAGAACTAAAGAGGAAACAAACAATGATGAAAAACACAATAAATTAAATTGAAAATTCTCTAGAAGGAATCAATAGCAGAATAACTGAGGCAGAAGAATGGATAAGTGACCTGGAAGATAAAATAGTGGAAATAACTACCGCAGAGCAGAATAAAGAAAAAAGAATGAAAAGAATTGAGGACAATCTTAGAGACAACTGGGACAACATTAAACACACCAACATTTGAATTATAGGGGTCCCAGAAGAAGAAGAGATAAACAAAGGGACTGAGAAAATATTTGAAGAGATTATAGTTGAAAACTTCCCTAATATGGGAAAGAAAATCGTCAGTCAAGTTCAGGAATTGCAGAGAGTCCCATACAGGATAACTCCAAGGAGAAACATGCCAAGACACATATTAATCAAACTATCAAAGATTAAATACAAAGAAAAAATATTAAAAGCAGCAAGGGAAAAACAACAAATAACATACAAGGGAATCCCCATAAAGTTAACAGCTGATCTTTCAGCAGAAACCCTGCAAGCCAGACGGGAGTGGCAGGACATATTTAAAGTGATGAAAGGGAAAAACCTTCAACCAACTTACTCTGCCCAGCAAGGATCTCATTCAGATTCGAAGGAGAAAGCAAAACCTTTACAGACAAGCAAAAGCTAAGATAATTCAGCACCACCAAACCAGCTCTAAAACAAATGCTAAAGGAATCTCTCTAAGTGGGAAACACAAGAGAAGAAAAGAGCCTCCAAAAAAAAAAAAAAAAAACCCGAAACAATGAAGAAAATGGTAATAGGAACTTACATATCGATAATTACCTTAAATGTGAATGGATTAAATGCTGTAACCAAAAGACACAGGCTCACTGAATGGATACAAAAACAAGACCCATATATATGCTGTCTACAAAAGACCCATTTCAGACCTAGGGACACATACAGACTGAAAGTAAAGGGATGGAAAAAGATATTCCATTCAAATGGAAACCAAAAGAAAGGTGGAGTAGCAATTCTCATATCAGACAAAATAGACTTTAAAATAAAGACTATTAGAAGAGACAAAGAAGGACACTACATAATGATCAAGGGATTGATCCAAGAGGAAGATATAACAATTGTAAATATTCAGGCACCCAACATAGGAGCACCTCAATACATAAGGAAAATGCTAACAGCCATAAAAGGGAAAATCAACAGTTATACAACCATAGTAGGGGACATTAACAGCCCACTTTCACCAATGGACAGATCATCCAAAATGAAAATAAATAAGGAAACACAAGCTTTAAATGACACATTAAAGAAGATGGACTTAATTGATATTGATGTTGATAGGACATTCCATCCAAAAAGAACAGTTTCTTCTCAAGTGCTCATGGAACATTCTCCAGGATAGATCATATCTTGGGTCACAAATCAAGCCTTGGTAAATTTAAGAAAACTGAAACCGTATCAAGTATCTTTCCCAGCAACAATGCTATGAGACTAGATATCATTTACAGGAAAAAAATTGTAAAAAATACAAACACATGTAGGCTAAACAATACGCTACTAAATAACCAAGAGATCACTGAAAAAATCAAAGAGGAAATCAAAAAATACCAGAAACAAATGACTGTGAAAACACAATGGCCCAAAACCTATGGGATTCAGCAAAAGCAGTTCTCAGAGGGAAGTTTATAGCAATACAATCCTATCTCAAGAAACAAGAAAAATCTCTAAAAAAACAACTTAACAGTACACCTAAAGTAATTAGAGAAAGAAAAACAACAACAAAAAAATATTAGCAGAAGGAAAGGAATCATAAAGATCAGATCAGAAATAAATGAAAAAGAAATGAAGGAAACAATAGCAAAGATCAATAAAACTAAAAGCTGGTTCTTTGAGAAGATAAACAAAATTGATAAGCCATTAGCCAGACTCTTCAAGAAATAAAGGGAGAAGACTCAAATCAGCAGAATTAGCAATGAAAAAGAGAAGTAACAACTGACACTGCAGAAATACAAAGTATCACGAGAGATTACTACAATCAACTATATGCTAATAAAATAGACAACCTGGAAGAAATGGACAAATTCTTAGAAAAGCACAACTGTCTGAGACTGAACCAGGAAGAAATAGAAAATATAAACAGATCAGTCATAAGCACTGAAATTGAAACTGTGATCAAAGATCTTCCAGCAAACAGAAGTCCAGGACCAGTGGCTTTACAGGAAAATTCTATCAAACATTTAGAGAAGAGCTAACACCTTTCCTTCTCAAACTCTTCCAAAATATAGCAGAGAGAGGAACACTCCCAAACTCATTCAACGAGGCTACTATCACTCTGATACCAAAACCAGACAAAGATGTCACAAAAAAAGAAAACTACAGGCCAATGTCACTGATGAACATAGATGCAAAAATCCTCAACAAAATACGAGAAAATAGAATCCAAGAGCACATTAAAAGGATCATACACCATGATGAAGTGGGATTTATCCCAGGAACACAAGGATACTTCAATATATGCAAATCAATCAACGTGATACACCTTATTAACAAATTGAAGGAGAAAAACCATGTGATCATCTCAATGGATGAAGAAAAAGCTTTCAACAAAATTCAACACCCATTTATGATAAAACTTTTCAGAAATCAGGCATAGAGGGAAGTTACCTCAACATTAAATAAAGGCCATATATGACAAACCCACAGCCAACATCATTCTCAGTGGTGAAAAACTGAAACCATTTCCACAAAGATCAGGAAAAAGACAAGGTTGCCCACTCTCACCACTATTATTCAACATAGTTATGGAAGTTTTAGCCAAAGCAATCAGAGAAGAAAAAGAAATAAAAGGAAGCCAAATGGGAAAAAAAGAAGTAAAACTGTCACTGTTTGCCGATGACATGATATTTTACATAGGGAATCCTAAAAATGCTACCAGAAAACTACTAGAGCTAATCAATGAATTTGGTACAGTAGCAGGATACAAAATTAATGCACAGAAATCTCTTGCATTCCTAAACACTAATGATGAAAAATCTGAAAGAGAAACTAAGGAAACACTCCCATTTACCATTGCAACAAAAAGAATAAAAATACCTAGGGATATACGTACCAAAGGAGACAAAAGACCTGTATGCAGAAAACTATAAGACACTGATGAAAAAAATTAAAGATGATAGAAACTGATGGAGATATATACCATGGTCTTGGATTGGAAGAATCAATATTGTGAAAATGACTCTACTACCCAAAGCAATCTATAGATTCAATGCAATCCCTATCAAACTACCAATGGCATTTTTCACAGAACTAGAACAAAAAATTTCACAATTTGTATGGAAACACAGAAGCTCCCAAATAGCCAATGCAATCTTGAGAAAGAAAAACGGAGCTGGCTTCCAGATCTCAGACTATACTACAGAGCTCCAGTAATCAAGACAGTATGGTACTGGCACAAAAACAGAAATATAGATCAATGGAACAGTATAGAAAGCACAGAGGTAAACCCACTCATATATGGTCACCTTATCTTTTATAAAGGAGGCAAGAATATACAGTCCAGAAAAGACAGTCTTTTCGATAAGTGGTGCTGGAAAACTGGATAGCTACATGTAAAAGAATGAAATTAGGACACTCCCTAACACCATATACAAAAATAAACTCAAAATGGATTAAAGACCTAAATGTAAGGCCAGACAGTATAAAACTCTTAGAGGAAAACACAGGCAGAGCACTCTTTGACATAAATCACAGCAAGATCCTTTTTGACTCACCTCCTAGAGAAGTGGAAATAAAAACAAAAGTAAACAGTTGGGCCCTTGAAACTTAAAAGCTTTTGCACAGCAAGGGAAGCCATAAACAAGACGAAAAGACAACCCTCAGAATGGGAGAAAATATTTGCAAATTAAGCTACTGACAAAGGATTAATCTCCAGAATATACAAGCAGCTCATGCAGCTCAATATCAGAAAACAAAAAACCCAATCCGAAAATGGGCAGAAGACCTAAATAGACATTTCCCCAAAGATGATATACAAATTTCCAACAAACACATGAAAGGATGCTCAACATCACTAATCATTAGAGAAATACAAATTAAAACTACAATGATGTATCACCTCACTCTGGTCAGAATTGCCATCATCAAAAAATCTACAAACAATAAATGCTGGAGAGGGTGTGGAGAAAGGGAACCCTTTTGCACTGTTGCTGGGAATGTAAATTGATATAGCCACATGGAGAACATTGTGGAGGTTCCTTAAAAAACTAAAAATAGAATTATCATATGACCCAGCAATCCCACTACTGGGCATATACCCTAAGAAAACCATAATTCAAAAAGTGTCCACGTCCCACAATGTTCATTGCAGCTCTATTTACAAGAGCCAGGACATGGAAGCAACCTAAATGTCCATCAACAGATGAATGGATAAAGAAGATGTGGCACATATATATAATGGAATATTACTCAGCCATAAAAAGAAATGAAATTGAGCTATTTGTAGTGAGGTGGATAGACCTAGAGACTGTCATACAGAGTGAAGTAAGTCAGAAAGATGAAAACAAATACTGTATGCTAACACATATATCTGGAATGTTAAGAAAAAAAAGTTTCTTAAGAACCTACGGGCAGTGGTTGAGAGTCTGCCTGCCGATGCAGGGGATACGGGTTTGTGCCCCGGTCTGGGAAGATCCCACATGCTGTGGAGCGGCTAGGCCCATGAGCCATGGCTGCTGAGCCTGCGCGTCCAGCGCCTGTGCTCTGCAATGGGAGAGGCCACAACAGTGAGAGGCCCGCGCACCGCAAAAAACAAAAAACAAAAAATAAACAAGAACCTAGGGGCAGGACAGGAATAAAGACACAGACGTAGAGAATGGACTTGAGAACACTGGGTGGGGGAAGGGTAAGCTGGGATGAAGTAGGAGAGTGGCATGGACATATATACACTACCAAATGTAAAATAGATAGCTAGTGGGAAGCAGCAGCATAGCACAGGGAGATCAGCTCAGTGCTTTGTGTCCACCTAGAGAGCTGGGATAGGGAGTGTGAGAGGGAGATGCAAGAGGGAGGGGATATGGGGATATATGTATATTTATAGCTGATTCAATTTGTTATACAGCAGAAACTAACACAACATTGTAAAGCAATTATACTCCAATAAAGATGTTAAAAAAAATCACTATCTTGAAGAGATAACTGCACCTTCATGTTCATAGTCATATTATTTACAATAGTCAAGACATGGAAACAACCTAAGTGTCCACTGATGAATGAATGGATAATAATATATATATAACATTATTTAGCAATAAAAAAAAGGAAATCCTGCCATTGCAAAAATGTGGATGGACCTTGAAGACATTATGCTAAGTGAAATAAATCACACAGAGAAAGCCAAATGATCTAACTTATAATGTGAAATCCAAATAAAGAAGAAAAAACCAACAACAACAACCCAACTCATGGAAACAGAGAACAGATAGGTGGATAGATGGTTGTTGGAGATGGCGGCAGAGCATGGGGGAAATGGGTGATGGTGGTGAAGAGATACAAAACTTTCAATTACAAGATAGATAAGACTTGGGGATGTGATGTACAACATGGTGACTATAACTAACAATTCTGTATTCTGTATTTGAAAGTTGCTAAGAGAATAGATATTAAAATTTCTCTCACAAGAAAAAAAACAACTATGTGAGGTGATGGAAGTTAACTAAACTTACTATGGTAAATCACTTTGCAATTTATAAATGTATCAAATCATCATGTTGTATACCTTAAACTAATACAATGTTATGTATCAGTTATATCTCAATAAAACTAGAAAAAAATTAACTGGTACTTCCTTCATATTTTTGACTAATATTTCCTAAAATTTTCAGTTCACAGTCTACTTCATGGGAATAACTGAAAAATTTTTGTGCTTTTTCTCTCATCCCATGTGCCCACAAGATCTTGCCAATCGTCCAAAGAAACCATTACTCAGCAATAATTTTTCTTTGGGGGATGGAGGCTGTCAAATTTGTTTACCTGCTATTGTGAAGTACAAGAAGTCATGACACGTCAAATAAGTGGGAGTAATACTGTCTTATTCAGTTTTGACCAGTAGAAGATATGGAGGACAAAGATAGACAAGTGTGTTTAAGTTTGATTAGTACATTTCTAGTATGAATCCCTCAATATAAGCACCCTTCTTCTCTTATTTTCCCTTTTCTGAGTAGAAATTTCACTCAAGGAAAATTTATCTTAGTAATCTGAAGCATGTTTTTCATGACCTAGCTGATCTACCTTGTCATATGCTATATCTAGACCAGTTCTCTGGATTAGGTATAGTTAAATATTTATATCAGAATTTATATTTTTAAAAATACCCTACTGACCATACCAAATGTTCATGAGAATATGGAACAACAAAAACTCTCATACACTGATGTTTGTAGTATAAAATTTTAAAACCACTTTGGAAATTAATTTGTCAGTTTCTTTAAAAAGTTAAACATATACCAGGACTTCCCTGGTTGTCTAGTGGTTAAGGTTCCACACTCCCAATGCAGGGGGCACAGATACAATCCCCTGGTTGGGGAACTAAGATCCTGCATGCTATGCGGTGCAGCCAAAAAAATAAATAAATAATAATTAATTAAACATATACCTACCATATAAATCAGCTATTCCATGCTTAGGTTTTTATTCAAGAGAAATGAAAATATATATCCATACAAACAATTATGCAAATATGTTTTAGATTTATTTGTAGTATTGGGCACTGGCAACAACTCAAATGTCTATCAAGTGGTGAATCGCTAAATAAATTGTGTTATATCCATACAATGTAATACTACTCAGCAATGAAAAGTAATGCTCTCTTAATATACACAACAATTTAAATCTCCAAATAATTATACTGAGTGAAAGAAGGAAGATCAAAAACATATACACGTTGTGTGATTCCACTTATATAAAATTCTAAAAAATGCAAACTAATCTACAGTGACAAAAAAGCACTCAGTGGTTACCTATGGATGGGCCGAGGAATGGCAGGACAGGATGTAGGGATGATAAAAGGACATGAGAAAACTTTTGGAGGTGATTGTTATGTTCAATTATATTGATTTTGGTGATGATTTTACAAGTATATACATATGACAAAATTTGTTAAACACTTTATATATGCAGTTTGCCATATCCAATTATGGCTCAGTGAAGCTAAAATATAAATAGATCAAATACTGCTATTTCTAAGTATAATCTCTATTAGTTATCTACTGCTTTGTAACAAATTATCAGAAACTTAGTGGCTTGAAATGACAGCATTTTATTATCTCAGTTTTTTTGACTCTTTGTTTGGATCAGGAGTCCAGGCACAGCTAATCTGTGTTTTCTACCTCAAGTTCTCTCTCAGGCTGTAATCAAGGAGTTGGATAGGCAGTAGTTATCTCAAGGCTGGGCTAGGGAAAACCCACTTCCAAACTCACTCACATGGTGGATGGTAGGATTCAGTTCCTTGGGAACTGTTGTACTAAGGGTCTCAGTTCTTTGCTGTACATTGGTGATAGGCTGCCCTTAGTTTCTTGCCATTTGAGTCTCTCCATAGGGTAGCTCAAAATATGGCAGCTTGCTTCATCAGAGTAAGCAAGTGAGAAGAGTGAGAGAGCAAAAGACAGAGAGAGACAGGGAAAGAGAGAGAGAAGGCATAAATCACAGTCTTTACTAACCTAATTTCAGAAATGACACCCCACTTCTTTTGTCATATTCTATTCATTAGAAGCAAGCCAAGAGCAGGGGATTACACAGGAGCATAAATACCAGGAGGAAGACATCACTGGGTACTATTTCAGAAGCTGTCTAACATATATTTTCTGATAATTTATTAAAGACACTGGGAATAGAATATTTATTAATTCATTATACACTTAGTGTCTCACAAGTCATTTGAATAAATAATAATTATTGTGAAAGTGTCTTAGAAAAAAATTCCCTTACATAAGAATTTTGCTACAACAGTATCATTTAAAATAACTTTGTGTATTATCTCAGTGATGTTATGCTTGGTAATATTCATTTGGGCCCAACTTCAATCTAGCCATTAATCACCCTACTGTCTGTGTGGGGTATGTTGTATGTTGTGATAAAATATAAAAATTTAGAACATGTGCTGTGTCCTCAAGGAACTAATGATCCTGTTGAAAAGCTAACCTGTAAAATGTGAAAAAAATCTAAACTAGACTTAATACATATAAATGATAAACTGAATGACACCGACACTAACCCTGAGGTTGTCAGAGGGAAAAATGATAAAGTTGAAGTGTTTTGGAAAGGTTTTATTTAAGAGTTGAGGCTTAAGCTGGGCCTTGAAAAACAGTGCATTTGTCATTGTTTTCCCTACAAATATATGACTTTTCTTAATATTTGAGGAATTCTCAATTGTGTATTTTTTGGCAAGAAGAAAAGTCCTACTTCCCAAGGTACATGTTTCCATGCCAACTGGCATGTAGTGCACTGGCAAATGATTCTATCAAAAGTTTCGACCTAGAATTTTTCATTTGGAGCAAATTAGACATAGACGAAATAAATTCCTTTGTGCTGGTGGCGTATGGCGATGTGTTCTCTGCTGCTGGGCCCTCCAGATCTGCTTTGATTTTTCTTGATTTTCTAAGTCTAGTTGCCCAGTCTCCCAGTAACTCTGTGGGCTACTAATAACTTTCTTTTTTGCTTAAGATAACATGTTTCGCGTGCTTCCATTCAACAACTTGGTTAACACAGCCAAATGTGTAGGCACAGAACCACTCGAAGTTTGTTTCGTATGAGAAGAATGAGTCTGCACAATACCTGGGGATGAAAGAGAATAAACCCTTGACTTTTAGAAAATTGTCTTATGTCTATGTGGGTACTAACCCCTTTGGGGATGGAATAATTTCTAAACCTGGCTAAATGCCAGATAGTTTACTTCATTGGTGCAGCAACAATAAAGACCTTAAATATAAAAAATATTTTTCAGCTATTAACTCAGCCTTTAAAAATAATATTTTATTACTACAACCTGGAACTAGATGGCTTTAGATGGGACTATAAAACCAGTAAAGCATTCAGCATAACATAATATGAAAGTCGAGTTAATGCTATTTAATAAACATTTAAGCCCATCTAAAGCCATCTGCATTTTTAATCATTTTTACCTCTTTGCTGACCTGAAAGGGAAACTGCTATAGAGTAGCACTTTTTTTATGCATATCATTGAACAGTTGGCTTCTGAAGTTTGTGGAATCCATTTCCAAAGTGAAGGCTGACGTTTTAATGTGACTCCCTCTGTATTCTGTTTTGGCTAGACCCGTAAGTACTAGAAGTGCAGAGTTAACAGTACATTTCGCTCTGATTTCAGCATTTACTAGTAAACCTAAATAGCATTTTGAGAAGAGTACATAATAAATGCATTCAGACACTACAGCTGTTTTCCAAACACATAATGTACTAATTTGGAAAAATCAGCAACAGCTGCAAATACGTGTTAACAGCAAGGTCTTCAAGGGAAGGCCTTAATAGGTTCTATTAATCAGCATGAACCAGGTGTGAATAAATAATTAACACGCTTAATAACAGAGCCCTGTTGCCCCTACTGCTGTAGCTAAAGTTCTGATAGCCTTTCCTCTAAGTTCAGGATTTAACTGCAATATTTAAAAGAAAAAGATATTTAAATTACTACCAATTCAATAAAGTAAAGTAAGATTAAAAGTAAAACAGAATATTGGCTATGGATACCAGGAGTTACCTTACATAATCTAAATGCATTTTAATCTTATAAATAAAAGTAGATGTCAGATAATACATTTCATTGGCATATTATTATTATTTTTTAACAAAGAGCTAGTGCCTGTGAGTCTAGAATTGATTAAGCAAAATTTACTTCATGGAGAACATATCAGTATATTTATTAACATTCTGATTGTTACATTTTCCTTTTGAAGAAAGGAAATGTTATAATATAAAAGATACATGGTCTCAACAGTAAGTAACTATGAAGTGCACACCAGAACTCTGTGGTTATTACCCTTAAATCCTGTGCTGTGTCAATAAACCTACATGTATTTTAAATACTTACTGTGTAAGGGAGTAGAAAAAGTGTAAGACATTAATTTTATTGCATGTAAAATATAATTGATGAAATCTTAACTTTTGTTAAGATTTAATATTTTGTTGGATATTAATAAAGCAACATGACAGAAAAGTTATCATTTTATAGGAGAATGCACCAGGCTCTGGGTTTAGAATATGTTGGTGGTTCTCAAAGAGTTGTCCCAGGACCAGCTGCAGCAGTACTACCTAGGAGCCTGTCGAAAAGGCAAATTCTCAGGCCCCTCTTCAAAGCTACCAAATCAGAAATGTGTAGGTAAGGCCCAGGGATCTGTGGATTAAGAAGCCCCTCAGGTGATTTTGATGCTCGCTAAAAATTTAAGGCCAACTCTCTATGCTTGTCACTAATTCATGTTAGAGTAATGTTAATTGACCATGGCATAATTTGATGACTAAAGCCCACATCTGGGGACAAAAGCTGCTTAGTATCCCCCACACTGTCAGATAAGACACCAGCTGTTGGTGTCTGTCACTTAGGCTTGCTGACAGGTACCAAAGAGGAGAAAAGCCACATGCCACCAAGTTATTTTTCTGTTGCTCTAGGAAGTGGCCTGTGTGGGAGATCACCTGTTGCAGAAGTGCATTGTTCCCAAGGGAAGATTGTCCCTCCCTTCTTCAACTAATGCGGATTGAGGAGATTAAGGGTAATTTACCCTCCAAAGCTAAAAGTGGGAACTTCAGGTAAAGTTACCAATTCCAAAACTCTCACTCCTCCACCAATAGCAGGATTGATGTTGACCTGTCAACTGATATTTGCAATCAGAATGCCGAAGGAGACCGTGGCAGATGCTGCTTAGAAGGAAGGTTACAGGAGTCTTCCATAGATGATATGAACACCTTCAAAAACACTTAGGCTTTGAGCTATCTTGCCTGTTTCACACACCCCAGTGGCATTTGTCTAGAACATTCTTCCACAAGAGGGCCATTCATTAATATGGTGGACAACTGGCATTGGAGGATGAGGAAGAGAGGAAAGGGCCAAAGAAAATGATCAGGGAGGGTTCAATCCCCGCCCACTAAAGGCCCACACTCTATAAAACTAACTGTTAGGAACTGAATGTTTGTGTCCCTCCCGAATTCATATGTTGAAGTTCTAACCCCCAAGGTGATGGTATTTGGAGATGGAGACTTCGGGACGTACTTAGAGGGTACGTCCCAAACAGGGTGATGAGGGTATGGTTCTCATGGTGGGATTAGTGCCCTCATAAAAGGAGACACCAGGAGCTTGCTGTCTTGCTCTCTCCATGTGCAAGCACTGAAGAAGGGCCACGTGAGCGCACAGTGAGAAGGCAGTTCTCTGAAAGCCAGGAAGAGAGCCTTCACCTGAACTCAACCACACTGGCACCCTCATCTTGGACTTCTCACCTCCAGAACTGTAAGAAAATAAATTTCACGTATTCAAACAACTTACATGTGAAAGTGAAGAAACAGAGCAATTATTTGACTGGACTAAGGTCACAAACTAAGGGCAGGTAATTTAACTTGTGATCTATTAACTTAAAGAAAACTTCCCTAAAAAAAAAAAAGAAAAGAAAACTTCCCTGAGTAAATTTGTTAAGCCACCCAGTCTATGTAATTTTGGTTTTGGCAGCTTGAGCAGAATAATACATTAAATGACTTTTGTTCCTGGTGAATATTCTTGGGCTTCGGGAGAGATGGTATCCCTCTCTTCGTCCAATCTGCAGGAACATTGCATTTTTTCAAAGGCAAACTTCCCCTCTGGGTCCTATTGGGAATTCCATTGATCTGAGGGCAGTGAGAATGTGCTTGTGGGAAGGACACTTCTCAGCCAGCCTTGTGGGGAGGTGGCTGGAGGCTTTTTCAATTTATTGAGAGATATAATGACCTTTCATTCTCAGCTCAGCAGCTTTGTCCCCATGTCTAGAACTTGATACTGAAGGACATCCTGTCATCCTGTTTGAAAAATGAGGAGTCTTTTCTCAAAATAGCAGTGCCAAAATTAATTATAATCATATTATAATCCCACATTTACTGAAAGGTAACCATGTGAGAGGCTATGTACTAATACAACATAAATGTCTAATCCTCCCAACCAGTCTGACAGTGGGTACCATTAGTGTTAGGTGAATTGTGTCATCCCAGAATTTACATGTTGAAGTCCTAACCCCCAGTACTTCAGAATGTGACTTATATGGCGATAGCATCTTTACAGAGGAAATCAAATTAAAATGAGGTTGTTAAGGTGGGCCCTAATACAATATAATTGGGGACCTTATAAAATGATGAAATTTGGACAGGAACACAGGGAGGACACTGCGTGAAGATGAAGGCAGCGATCAGGGTGATGCTTCTACAAGCCAAGGAACACCGAAGAAGCCAGCAACCCTTTAGCCAGCAGCTAAAGGAGATTCATGGAAGAGATTCTCCCTCCCACTCCTCAGGAAAAAAGAAAAAAACTAGCCTTGTCTACCTTGATTTTGGACTTCTAGCCTCCAGAGCTGAGAAAATCAATTTCTGTTATTTAAGCCACTCCGTGTGTGGTACTTTGTTAATGTGGTCCTGGGAACTAATAGAGGTAACATTACTATTTTATAAATGAGGAAATTGGGTCTAAAAACTCATTAATAGGTGGTGTAGTGGATGGACACTATGGTGGCTCCCATGATCCCCGCCTCCCCATGTTCATTCTCTTGTGATCCTTACCCCTTAAGTGTGGGTGGGACCTATGATTTACTTCTAACCAATCCATTATGACAAAGGTGATGTGACTTACATGATTGATGATTTGCACTGAATTCTGTTACATAAGATGGTAACATCTGTCTTACTAGAGGACTCTTTTGCTAGCTTCTCGTTGCGGGGCACAGGCTCCGGACGTGCAGGCTCAGCGGCCATGGCTCACGGGCCCAGCCGCTCCGCGGCATGTGGGATCTTCCCGGACCGGGGCACGAACCCGTGTCCCCTGCATCGGCAGGCGTACTCTCAACCACTGTGCCACCGGGGAAGCCCTCTTTTGCTAGCTTTAAAGAAGCCAACTAATATGTCATGAGCTCCCATATAGAGTGGGACATGTGACAAGGAGCTGAGGGTAGCCTCAGGCTGACAGTAAACAAGAAACTGAGGTGTGTCATTCTGGCAGCCTTGAGGAACTGAATACTGCCAGCAACAACAGTTTGGAAGCAGATCCTTCCTCAGGGGAAACTCAGATGAAAACCCAGCCCCGGCTAACACCTTGATTATAACCTTGAGGAGAACCCAACTAGGCCATGCCCAGACCACTGAATACAGAAACTATGAGATAATAAATGTGTTTTTTCAAGCCACTTTTAAAGTTTATTACTTTTAAGTTTGTGATCATTTTTTTTTTCAGCACTAGATAACTAACACAGGTGGTACTGCCTCCTTAAAACTCTATTGTTAAGCAGACAAAGAAAATTCCCATCCAAGTTTTGTTGAATAAAAGACCTGGACATCCCAGAGATTTTTTTTTTTTTGAAATCAACATTCTGTTGTACAGAGAAAAAGGCACCACACTTAAAGACAATGGTGAATTTAGGATTCTGAATTTAGAGTTAGAAGATTTGATTTTAAGCCCTGTCACTGCTACTTAAGTGACAGTAGGACCTGGGGCAAATTTATTAAAATGTTGTCTTCTCTGCTATAAAATGGGATTAATACTATATGTGAAAGAACCTAGTATAAGGTGTGGCATATACTAGGAATTAATAAATGCTTCTTCTTTTACTTCTCCACCTCCTTTAATTCCCTGACAGAGCCATGTATACACACACACACACACACACACACACACACACACACACACACACTCACGGCCTGGGACCTGGGATTAGGTAGGCTAGGACCTTTGAATAAGTCGGGCCATAACTAAGTTAAATTAATTAACAAGTGAGACAAGGAGACTGGTATTAGGTCGCGTTTTAGTGACAATACAAATTACAACACATTATCATATTATCTTACATAGCTTCATGGCATTATTTCATGAACTTCTACAAATCACTGGTCCAAGAGAAACATGTGCACAGCTTACTCTCAGCTGCCATTTTGTTATGGATATAATTTATTTGTATCTATTATTTTTTGCAAATAATACTTTCAATTGACTGGCCTGGTTACCTGAGGGTTATATATTCTATGATGAGTTTGGCGTCATTTTAACCATATAGCAACAGTGGAATAAAATGGATAATTTGGGGCTCAGGGTGGTTAGAGAATAAAGGAACTCTTGCACTGGATACTGAAAACTTAGGGAGTTATTGCCTCAGGAGAGGTGGAGTTATGAGGACATCCCTTACAAATTACCAACTAGAAGGGAAGTAAAAGAATCAACCCAGAATGAGCACCCAGCCTCCATGAAGAAGAGAGCTCACCCAGCATTTCTGTATAGGAAGGAGTTATGATTCTGGTGGGAAATGAATAGGCAGGGAGACTTGTTTTGTAGCTGTGTTGGCATAGTGATTTATATTAGATCAAAAAGTCTCACCTCTGTACTAAAGAAAGGGGATGGTTAAGAAATGACGACTTAGTGTCTAGAAAATCACTCTCTTGACGACATTTCTTTTATGGGTGTGAAACCTTGAGCAAATCTCAATTCTCTCATTTGTAAAATGAGAATAATAATGTATAGCTTATCCAGTTGTTGTAAAATAAAGCAGTGCACATTAGATACTTGACATGATACATGGTATATAGTAATTACTCGATAAATTGTGTTTTTATAAAAATGTCATATTATTAATCAAGAACCTAAAAAGTAGTAGTTTATCAAATCAGCCACCACTATAGGGATACAGAACTCAATGGAATACTTGGAAACTTATTTTCTTTCTGAAGAGTTTTATATTTTCTTCTGGATAAAGTTGGCCTTATATAACCAATTTGGTACAAGAAATAATTGCTACTACCTGGTGATGTACAGGGACACTTTGTTTCAATATGAAGCATGTGTTCTGAAAGGTGACAGGGATGTTTACATTTATTTTAGCCAGCCAGAGATATTCTCTCTCTGATTTTGTTCGTGGAATCTGACTGTTTTCCATCAAACTGAGGCAGATTTCAAGTTTCCATTTATTTTCAAAGGCTCTTGTACATATTCTTTTCTCTTTTTATACTCATACAAAACGTAATTTCTCGAAAAGTGTGCATGTGCATAATATTGATCTAGAACCGTTCATCACATAAGTGATACTTAGAAGATAAACAAAACACATTAACATTTAAACAGAATTGAGTTTGGCCCCATCATGTTATCTATTTCTGATATAAGGACAGTGAGAAAGAGGCACGGAACAAAAATACCTATTGGGAAACATGATTGAGCCTGCAGTAAAGCTGGATTCCTGTGATGGGGAAATGCTTTATAATGAGGTACGACTGAGTTAAACACCTGGTGCTTCCAATATCAAATTAAATCACCCCTTTTGAACTCAATTTCACTCTTGAAGTAACTGTAGTTTTGTGTTTTTTTTTACACACAGAGTGAAAGTAAACTTATCAACTATAATTGTGCTAAATTGTTCCTAAGGTAAGGGAAAGCTGGTTTCAAAAAGGCCACATTATCATCTCTTCCTAACTAATAAGGCCACCTTCCATCCTTGTATTTATTCATCTCCATAAATTAATTTCGATAAATGATTGCATAATGTCTGTTTTACATATTTCCAAGTGTGGGTTACCAATTTATGTCATCCATTCTTCTACTCAGTTTCTTTTAATAGGTAGGTGTCTTAGTCTACCTGAGCTGCTATGACAAAATACCATATACTGGGTAGCTTATATTTCTCATAGTTCTGTAGGCTGGGAAGTCCAAAATGAAGGTCCCAGCAGATTTATTGTCTGGTGAGTGCCTGCTTCCTGACTCATAGAAGGCCATCTTCACTGTGTGTCCTCACATGTCAGATGAGGCTAGGGAGCTCTTTGGGGTCTCTTATAAGGGCACTAATGCAATTCATGACCTAATCATCTCCCAAAGGCCCTACCTCCTAACACTAGCACATGGTGTGGGGGGAGGGGTTAGGATTTCAGTATATGAATTTAGGGAGTGGGAGACAACCATTCAGTCCATAACAGTAGGTGATCAAAATTATAATTTAACACAGCAATACTACTATGCATAACGATAGCCAACATCTATTACTTTCTTTATAGCAGGTATCATCCTAGGATTTTTGTATACATTAACTCATTTCATAAGGAAGACCCTTCATATTACTTACCTCTCCAAGGTTAATAAGAACTTCTACTCTCTAAACCTACCCTTGATGCTTCAGCATAATATGAATAAGATCATCTGGCTGCCAAGAATGACACAAGATTCCCTAAGACTACTGTGTTCTTTTCTACCTCTGAGCCTTGGCCTGAGTTTTGCCCTTTGTCTAGAATGCTCTTTTTTATCCTTCCTCTTCAATTCTAATCATCTTTTAGGACTGGTTTTAGATATCACTTTCTTTAGGGAGACTTCTTTAACCCAGTAAGACTAGAAAGGGAACCACTTCTTTGGACCCAGAGTGGTGGATACTTCACCCCATCATAGCCCTTACCAGATTGGGAAACTTCTTGTATATGTTATGCTCTTTGATCATAGGGACTACATCCTGTTTATCATATATAGCAAAGTGCCAGGGCACAGTGGGTAGCCAATACATACTTGGTGAAACAATGAATAATTAGATTAATTATATTTCTAATTCCATTTAGATTACTTTCCAAATAATTCCTGGGTTATAAAACACAACATAGAAAGGAAAGGGAGCGAGTACTGCAGGGCAAGAATATTCAGAGTTACTAATGAACAATTTGGTTTTTTGTCAAAATCCTAGGTAAGTTGAAGAAAGGATAGGGAAATAGATCTCAGAGCTTTAAACAGTTAATTCTAAGGATATTAACTTTAAAATGTCCTTAGTCAGGGTTTTTTTTTTTTTTTTGCTCTTTAGTTATTGAGGGATTTTCAAGTCCATTTAAAAAGCACTGCCAAAAACGTATTAGTAAGAGTGATTTAAAGCTAATGGTAAGGAAATTGGATGAACAAAAAGACAGAAACAAAGAACAACTCCAAAATAAAATAAAAATGCAAAATAAAAATCTCCACTCTATGGGCCTTTAGAATGAGCAAACTACTTACATTTCTGCAAGGTAGATTAATCTGTTTCTTAAGAGTGAAATAACATTAAAACTAACTACATTTCCTTGTTTTTAACAGGTTTTTGATGATTAATGATACCTCTAGTTTGAATGCTTTGAGGACTAATATTTAAACGGGAATCAAGTAGTGTTTAAATACCAAACAAATTCTTTGAATATTTAATCTATGGCTTTCAGAAATCAGATACAGAAATAAAAACCATATATATATTTTAAGATAAATATTGAAAACAAATCAAAATGATGCATTATTTATAGAATCGATTACAATCAGAAGTATTACATATGCACCTATATCTATTATGTTAGAGTTAATATATTTAATAACTGAAGACTTTCATAACAGCATCTGAACTAATTATAAAATGAACAAGCTATTATCCATCTTTCCAGTTGTTTCTGAAATATCTTTGAATATTTAGCTTTGTTTTGAGCCAGCCTGTTGTATATTAGTTTTATAAATTTGACAGGAAATTTAATTTATTAATCCAATACATTTGCATTCATTTTTTTTCACTAAATCTTACCTGCAAGGATTCAAATCTAGAAGAATTATCTAAAGGGATTTTCTCAAGATGACTGAGACATTATGAAACTCTGAAATAGAATGTCTTGAAAGTCTTAGGGTTAAATATAATACCATTGTCATAACAAATGCCCAAGAAATAGGTGCTTTAATTATTACATAACATTGATAAGACAACAGCTATGATTACGAGTTTAATCTTATGGTGTGAACAGAATTTGTTTTCATAGGTAGTTAGCTGATCAGCATGGAGCTAAACAGTAAAATACGTGAATGAAAGAACCCATCTGATTTCTTGGCATTGCATGGATTCTATGTGGTTGTGGAGGTTGCTCCAAATGTTCAGGTTTCATTTCATCTTTCCAGGCAATGGAGACACTGACTTATTGGGGTGGAAGTATCCACATAAAATTGAAGGCCTTATTCAGAAATGTGGTTTTCCTTCAAGGTAAAGACATGTCTTTCCTGTGTACAAAGATGAGCTCAGCAATTACTAGCAGATATGAAAAAACATAAATAAATAGCAGCTGCCATTTATTGTGGCAGTAATCATACATACTTGATATCTAACTTACAATCTGTTTGGAATAAATATCTGCCTTTGTCTATGAGGGTCACAAGTCTCAGAGAGGATATAGTTTTCCCAAAGTCATGCTGATGATGGGAGGTAAATTGAGCACTGAGCCAGAACTGCATGGCCCAAGCCTGTACTGTTAACCACGGTGCTACACTTCTTGTCCAACGCATAGGTGCTTCTTAGAACACATTCTCAGGTTCCCTTTTGCTGACTCATTGCAAGATGCCTCTGATTAACAAAATTCTCAGTAGCACAACCAAAAGAGAGGGTTAAATTATCTTGGATCAAATACATCTTATTTCAACGTAAAGCTAATATCTTGAAAAATCGGAGATAAAAATAAAACATTTATTATTAGATTTTTTCCATATCTATGCTTCAGTTCTCAGGCTTGTTGTGTTTTGTTTTGTTCAGTTTTGTTTTAGTCCTCGAGGTCTTCCAGCACCTTGTTACTCTAAGGTAGAACAAGGACCAGCACCAAGGGCATTTTATGGGAGCATCTTAGAAATTCAGACCTTAGGTTCCATCCAGACCTACTGGATCAGCACCTGCCTTTTATCAAGATCCTCAGGTGATTCATAGGCACATTAAAGTTTGAGGCTCACTGCCCTAGCAGGCCATCAGAATGCTTTTAAATAGCCCTGAGAACCAGAGAGTAGACACAAGTGTTATAATCTTTCAAGGATCAACAACTCTATTTTGATATTACCCATACTTCCAAATGGGAACAGAAGCTATTTCATAAATAATCAATCAGCTGTCAGTCCCACCCTGGTTCTCAGCTTCAGCAATGATTTCCCTAGCAGTTGACATCATTTGATTTCCATCTGTAGGACTCCCTTGCCTTGCCTCCTATTTCTGGAATCCACCCTTATCTATGAAAAGAATGGCTTACCAACTCCAAATTTGTTATCTGTGGCTCGATTTCAAGTCATTCCCAAATGCTGTCCTGGTTCCTGCCATTTATGTAACTTGGCTTCTCTCTTGTTCACTGCTCCTCTACTTCAGGCCGATAATGTCTCATATATTAATCTCTCTCTCTGTCTCTCAAGATTTGTATTTCCTTTTCTTCTTTCTATCTTCTTGGTGCCCCGTACCTCTTAAGCTATGTCCTACTTATAGTTTGCCTCCTGGATTTTCTGGTGGCTTATGCCTGCTCAGACATTCTATGATTTGGCTTCAGTAGTCAATGGTGGTAAACTATGCAACCACTAGTTTCATGTTTTACTTTGTCCAAAAAAGAATAACAAATACTGATCAACTCACAGTAAATCAGTTATTATGGATATAATTTTTTTAATGTACGGATTAACTATAAACTTGCAAACTTTGTGTCTAACTCTCCTACAACTATAGTCTGTTAGTTTTTGATGATCAGGAGTTTGATTTTCAAAATTACTGAACTTAGAAAAATGTGGTAACTTTAGATTTTTTAGACTTTTTTTTTCAGAATCCACTAAGAGCAGAAGGTATTATTAATTCATTATATGAAATGGAAGTTTTGGCAAAAACAAAGTCTACGAAACTTTAGAAAACATGATATAAGTTATTCAGAATATTATACTTAAAATGTAAATATACTTAAAAGGTAAAGACTTAGTGTTAGGTTTATTATTTGAATGTTAAAGAAGTAAAATGAACCTTAAGTCTCTGCTGCCTGGTCTTTTTTTCCGGCCCAGGAAAAAGACAGGAATCTTGACCATCTTCAAGATTCTGGTTTTGGATGTATGTGCATACCTATCCCAACTGCCTACAATGAAGAGAGAGGTTTTTGCAGAAATCTACTCTGTGCCTCACTTTTCCTTCACTCTGTGCTTCAGGCCTATCTAAATGCTGCCTGAGGTCTAACATCTTAGAACAAAATACATTCATTGCTCTCTGTCATGTTACATTTAATCCCTTCTATTGTCAGCATGCCCTCTAAGATTCACAAAATAGTCTCTTTTGCCACCAAAAAAATCTCTCTTTTGATTAGTATGAAACTATGTTGCCATAATCCCTGTCTCACTGGCTTCTCAATGTCCATTTGTTCTGTCTCCAAATAGTTTTGTCTATGGCTTTCACATCATCTGGAATGCCTCCTGCTCCCATCATGCCTGTTTCTTTAGTGAATTTATCCAACTTCCACAAAACAGTAAATGAGTTCAAACTGTTCCACCTATCACTTAAAAAAAGCTTTTAGAATTGAAGATTTTATGTATGGAGGTATATATATATATTTACCTGTACACACAGATATAGGAAAGTACATATATGTATACAGATCAATGCATTTTCAGAAACTGAACACATTCATGTAACCAGTTCTCAGATCAAAGAAGAGAACATTTCTGCCCACTCCTTTTAGCCACTTTGTACTAAGACTAAGACTTCATTCATATCCATTTTCTGTGCTCCCTACCACCGTCAGCCAGGACGGGCTAGAGTATACTGCAGTAATAATCTGATTCTCAGTGGACTAAAAGATTAAAGATTTTTTTTTTTCCAATGCTACGTATCCACTGAGGCCATTGCAGTCTGCTAAACCTTAACTTTATTCGTTATCTGAAATTTTTTTCTCATAGTAAGAAAATTGAATTATGGAGAATTACACCCAGATACCTGAAGGCTTACATTGTTCATATTCTCTTTTAACCATCTTTCTTTGAATTCTACACAACTCATATATTTCTTTGAAGAGTTAATCCAATTTTCCAATTTACAGCTATAAACACTATCATTCTCAACACAGAGCGTATTGATTGCATACCTACTATTAAGTACTGTGTATACCCAGTATTAAAAACTGTGTTTAGTCCTATTAATCAATAAGTATAAATAGGAGATATGGATTTGAGTCAAAGGGCATAAAATCACATTGGGCGATATCATAGGGGTTTTGCTTATATGAGACTACTTTTCCCCTTTTTGTTGGACAATACTATCCAAATTGCGCTCAAGGCTTGTACTGAGGTTTTCGGCCCACCCTTGAAGTTTCTTTCTTATGTTTACAGAATTGTAAGGTAGTAGGTAAATATTTTTTGTCCTCACTGATTTTATGACATAGCAAAACACTTTTGTCTAATTCCAGTTCACAAAGATTTTATTATATGTTTTCTAGAAGCTCTATAGTTTGAGGTTTTACATTTAGGTCTATGATCCATTCTGATTTGGGTTTTATATATGTTATGAGATATGAATCAAAGCTCTGATTTGATTTGATTTGTATATGGATATCCAATTTCAAATTGTTCCAGCACCAATTTGTAGAAAAACTATCGTTTTCGACTAAATTGCCTTTTGCAGCTTTGTCAAAAATCAATTGTCCAGTTACATGTGAGTCTATTTCTGAGTTCTATTCTGATTTTTAAAAAATCTATCTTTATGCTCCAACCTCAGCTTCTTAATTACAGTAGTTTTATAATAAGTATTGAAATCACAAAATGTTCTCCAAATTTTTCTCTCACTTTTTTAGCTATTCTAGATTCTTTGCATTTTGATGTGAATATTAGAATAAGTTTGTCAATTTTTATTTTAAAAACCTGCAGTGATTTTGACTGGATTATACCAGATCTATATGTCATTGGGGAAAATTGATATCTTAACAATATTAAATCTTCTGAACTAAATTTCTCCTTTCATTTGGGTCCTTATCACTACAATACATTCTACTTTTCAGTTTATCTGTTTTGCACATCTTTAGTCAGGTTTAGATCTACATATTTCATTGTTTTTGATACTAGTGGAAATGTTATTTTTTTTAAAAATTCAAATGTTAGCATAACCTTGTTGTACTTATTTAAGTGATTGCTTTAGGATTTCCAGTATATATCTTTAACTTATCACAGTCTACTGTCAAGTGATATACTACTCTTCAAGCAGCATATAAATCTTCCAATTCCCCCCCATAAACAAACAAACAAAAAACCCAAAGCAAGATAAAACCCTGGCCCCTCTTGTAGTTTGTTCTGTAATTCTAGCTGCCTTGGTCTTTGTGGACCCACAGCTCTGTCTCCTCAATTCAGAAAGACTGGAAGCCTCTACCTTGTCTCCTTTCTTTCATTCTTTTAAAGAAATATCTTGGACAATCATAGGGCTTACCTCATTGGTTTCCTGTGGTAGGCTGAATAATAGTCCCCCAAGATGTCTACCCCCTAACCTCCAGAACCTGTGAGTGTTACCTTATAGAGCAAAAAAGTCTTTGCAGATATAATTAATTTAACAGTCAGCCTTTCAGTGGGGAGCTTAACTTACGTTATCCAGGTGGGCCCAATATAGTCAGTATGCTCCTTAGAAGAAGAATGAAGGAAGCATCAGAGTCAGAGGAGAAGGTCATGTGATGCTGGAAGTAGAGAAGCAAGTGATGCACTTTGAAAATGCAGTTGGGAGCACAGGCCAAGGAGCTCAGGGGACCCTAGAAGCTAAAAAGGGTGAGAAAATGAGTTGTCCACTCAGAACCTCCAGGGAGAATCAGTCCTGCCCACACCTTCACTTCAGCCCACTGAAACTGACCTCCAGAACTGCAAGAGAATTTTTAATTCTTTTAAGTCACTAAATTTTCAGTAATTTATTACAGTAGCAAAAGGAAGCTAATACATTTTACATCTTTCAGGGGTCAGTGTCTTTTGATTACTGATGTTCAGTGCCTTAAAAACCATTATTTTATATGTTGTGTTTTTTGCTTTTGGCTATTCCAGGTTGGAGGATGAATTGATACCTACTACTTTATCTGGACTGAGTATGGAAATCCAAATACGTTTTGTAATTTTCAGGGAATAAAAAAAGAGAAATTCCTTGAATATCCATGTGCAGAGTTGCTTGTTTTAGAGGTAAAAGTTAGTATTCTGAAGTATATGATTTTATGCAGTTAATTAATTGATGGTAGGGAAAGTGAGTGGCATAAAGATGGTGTCTTCAACTAATAGAAAAAGAGAGAAATTCATACTGTCGTGTAGTGGAAGTAGCATAGTACGGTGAAAAGGCAAAGAGCTTTGGAGTCAGACTTCAGTTTATTTCTTGATTTTACTCTCTTCTTTGTAAGTGAGGTAAGACTTAACTACTCTAAGCCTTGATTCTGTCATCTGAAAGACAGGGATAATGTTCTATGATTGTTGCAAATCATGAATGTAAAGGACTGGGCACATAGTAAGGATTTAATAAATGTAAATTTCCTGATTCATAATGTCTTCTTTTTTTAAAAATTAATTGTTATTGGAGTATGGTTGCTTTACAATGTTGTGTTAGCCTCCAATGCACAACAAAATGAATCAGCCATACACATGCAGATATCCCCTCCCTTTTGGATGACTTCCCTCCCATTTAGGGTTCCCTGTGCTATACAGTATGTTCCCATCAGTTGTCTATTTTATACATAGTATCAATAATGTATATGTGTCAATCCCAGTCTCCTAATTCCTGCCTCCCCACCACTTTCCCCCTAGGTATCCATACATTTGTTCTCTACCTCTGTGTCTCTATTTCTCCTTTGCAGATAAGGTCATCTATACCATTTTTCTAGATGCCACATATATGCGTTATAATATATTTGCTTTTCTCTTTCTGACTTACTTCACTCTGTATGGCACTCTCAAGGTCCATCCACGTCTCTGCAAATGACCCAATTTTGTTCCTTTTTATGGCTGAGTAATATTCCATTGTATATATGTACCACATCTTCCTTATCCATTCCTCTGTTGATGGACATTTAGGTTGCTTCCATGTCCTGGCTATTGTAAATAGTGCTGCTGAGAACATTGGGGTGCATGTATTTTTCTGAATTATGGTTTTCTCTGGGTATATGCCCAGTAGTGGGATTGTTGGGTCAAATGGTAGTTCTATTTTTAGTTTTTTAAGGAACCTCCATACTGTTTTCCACAGTGGCTATATCAGTTTACATTCCCGCCAGCAGTGTATGAGGGTTCCCTTTTCTCCACACTCTCTCCAGTGTTTATTGTTTGTAGATTTTTTGATGATGGCCATTCTGACCGGTATGAGGTAATACCTCATTGTAGTTTTGATTTGCATTTCTCTAATAATTAGTGATGTTGAGCGTCTTTTCACGTGTTTGTTGGCCATCTGAATGTCTTCTTTGGAGAAATGTATGTTCAGGTCTTCTGCCCATTTTTTGATTGGGTTGTTTGCTTTTTGATATTGAGCTGTATGACCTGCTTGTATATTTTGGAGATTAACCCTTTGTCAGTTGCTTCGTTTGCAAAGATTTTCTCCCATTCTGAGGGTTGTCTTTTGGTCTTGTTTATGGTTTCCTTTGCTGTGCAAAAGCTTTTAAGTTTCATTAGGTCCCATTTGTTTATTTTTGTTCTAATAAGAAAGTGAAGTATTAGGCAACAGAGGAATTCTGGAAAATGGCTATCAACTCTTCTTAAAAAATGGTTAGGAATGGAGAAGGAGGGTTCAGACTCACTGGTTAGTGGCAAGGGGCTCTTGGATGAAAACTAGAGTGTTAAGAAAGCAATTGTAAATTTTTATATGAAAAATGATACTGTATAGTTTAAAGTTGAGGCTTGACCTGTCTGTAAGAGCTTTTCAAATTGGAGCTATCCTTGAATTTCAAGGCTGAGCTAGAATTGAGCCAGCACTGAGAGCCAAAAATCTTTTGTTCCAAAGAAAATACTTAGAATGACTAGGTTAATTAACTTCAAAGTAAATCCAAAACTGCTTGGCCTGAGCCAGCCCCCTGATGGAGCCACCATCTCCCTAGTGAGCTCTGGGGCTTTTGTAAAAGGAAAACAGCACGTACTGAATGCCTAGAATTCATAATTTTAGCTCTTGAGCCACAGGACTTCACAAACCCTACACCATTCATCCTGAGTTTCCTTCTCCCATCCTATGACCTCAACTCCATCCATGTGTGACTGAGCCATTGCGTTTTATCTTCTGCTCACCTCTGTCATTCCGTACATGTTGATCTTGGTAACTTCCTGCCTGTATCTGGTCCAGGAACTTCTCCTGTCCTTTAGAAACTTCCTGAACTCAAATGAGCAGCTCACACAAAAGTTAATTTACAGAATGAGGTAAAATTGAAATTTCATGTTACATAACTTTTCAAAGATTTTAAAATTCTTTAAATTTCATATTATTCTGTCTTAGAGGTAAGCTGCCTGGTTTGAATCCTTGTCCTTTTTTTTTTTTTTTTGGTTGAGAATATATATATATTTTTTTAAAACAATTTTGTTGAGATACAGTTCATATACCATGCTATTCGTCCAATTGAAGTGTGCAATTCAATGGTTTTTATCATATTCACAGATTCAGTCTTTGAGCATTTTCATCACCTTAGAAAGAAAACCAGCAATTTTTGGCTATCATCTATCCCTATATCGCCCTGAGCCCTAAGCAACCACTAATCTACTTCTGTATCTATAGATTTCCTTATTCTGAACTTTCATATAAATGGAATCATATAATATGTGGTCTTTTGTGACTGGCTTCCTTCACTTAGCATAATATTTTCAAGGTTCATCCAAATTGTAGCCTGTATCAGTGCTTCATTCCTTTTATGGCTGACTAATATTCCATTGTATGGATATATTTTATTTTGTTTATCCATTCATCCATTAATGAACATTTGGATGGTTTCTATCTTTCAGCTATTAGAAATAATGCTACTGTAAACATTTATGTATAAATTTTTGTGTGGTCATGTGTCGTCATTTCTCTTGGGAGGAGTGGAATTGCTCTTAGGAGTGGAATTGCTGTACCGTCCCTTATTTTCTAGCTTTGTCACTTTGGAAAATCCACTTAATTTTTCTTAGCTTTTCCTCTTACTCTCCTTTATTTAAAAAAGACAAAAATGTACCTTCATTATCAGATACCTGTAAGAATTTTATGTATGTAAAAGTGCTTACAACTATATGGTGCATGATAAGTACTAAATAAATGTATAATTATCAGTATTTCAAATTATGCAAATATATTTTGATAATTATTGACTATGCTTTTGTTATAGCACAAGTTTATATTTAATACAGTTACTTTAAAAAAGCTTTAAAAAACTCAAAATACTTACTAAATTTGGGGTTCTTTTCTCTTTAGAAAGCCTAGATATTTTACCTGTAAAATCCTATTTTTCGATGCCATTATCAGAGGCATCAGAATGCTGTCAGAGGCAAAAGACCTAGTGGCTGTTTCAGAACTACTTTTGCAAACTCAGTGCCCTCGAGTACCAAGAGGTAAGGGAGTCAGACAACGTATAGACTTTGAAACATTGCTTTGTATTATTTAATCCATTAAGACAGAGGTAAGTGATCATAGGAATAGGCTATGTAAACAATATATGTTGCTTATTTCTAATAAGGATTCCAGAGAATATCTAGTGCTTTTCAAAATGTAATATGCCCGAAAATCACCTAGAGATCTTGTGAAAATATGGATTCTGAATCAAAGTCTTGACTGGGGACTAAGCTTCTTCAAGCATAGCAAGGTCCCAGGTAGTATGTCTGTGCTGCTGGTTCTTGAACTACACTGTGAAGAGCAAGGTTTTAAGATGTGGATGATTAGAACAATGACAGGTGAATAATTGAAGCTCTTTAGCTATTTTGAAGTCTATTGTTGTACACCAGGTACATCTCTTACACATTTGAGAGGAATATATTCTGTGGTTCTGAGGTTCTTTAGAAATTGCAATCATAAAATATCCCTCTTAGATGTTATGTTTCTCTTAATGTTGATTTCATCCCATTGGTCATTTCACTTATGTGGCATATTCTACTTTAGAACTAGGCTACCAAATATATATCCATTAGGAAGTAAAGATAAAATTGGCAATCTTCTGATTGATCGTATATGATCATAACATAAACATGATGAGTTGAAAATTGGAACATTTTAAAAATCAGTAAAATAATTAAGTTGCCTATAAAATACCCAAAGTTTATGTCCTCCCTCCCTATCTTCCACAAAAAAAAAGTTGTAATCAACAGAAGTATTGCCATAGATAGTAATAGGTTCATATACATGTTGCCTGATAAACAAAAAATAAAGACAAAATGTTGGCTGAGAAAATATCTGAACCCAAGAAAAATCTCTGAAGACTTAAATTTGATAGCAATAATTAGAAAAGAGCAAATCATATTTTAAGGCAAAGATTTTGAGGAATAATGAATTTTCAAATTAAGGTTTATATTTAACTGAAAAATATAAATATATCAAAATATTCCATAGAAGAGAATTAAATGTTCCTTAGCAGTAGAATCCCAAGAATAAATACTTTTGAAATATTCAATTCTCTCATCTCTTTACAGAATAATTTATTTACTTCATGTGCACAAGCATTCTACTTCCAAGTGACCTTGTTTTTATCCCATTCACATTGGTGTCAGGTCTGTTTATCCACTGTTTTTCAGACTCCCTGTTCTTAAAATTAAGATATTCTGTGCTAATGAAATATTGCCTAAGGTTTGCAACGCCATGAACTAATAGAAATTTATTTTAATCAGGGATTTAAACCAGAATAAAACCAAAATAAAATGATACAAGATAGGGTTGCTTCTACAAAAACACTCTTTGCTTTTTCCACAATTTCCTTTAGTTTCCTTGATTGTTATTTCTAATTACTACAGAATTTTACATTTGGGTCCAACTACCTTTTAATACTGTTATCTCTTGCAGTGTTCATGACAAGTTTGAATGTAACCATGGAAATCATTGTGCTACCACAAATTTTACATTCTGACTTTGATGTAATATTAAGATGATTATGGATTACAGTTGTTCAAAATTTAAAAGATTTAGTAGTAAGATGACAAGGAATAAAATGTTAAACACTTAAAAGTTAACAGATTTATGTTATAATGAACATTTCCAAGGTTCTCTTTTTCTGTTTGAATATATTCATTAGAGGGAATAATACCGTTTAAAAACCTTTAAATATATGAAGTTGTCATATTATTACCAATTAAGTTCAAAAATTATCCCTTCAGTGAGAACAGATTTGGTTTACTATCATTATAAATGTAATCAATTAGGTGCAATAAGTATAAAGTCAGTTGCTGTCTTATAAAATCCATATTCTTGATTGTGTCAAACAAGTGACTTTCCAGATATCTCTGATTCATTTAATGTGAATTCATTTAGCTTCTAACAAGTGCCTGAAGGATGTAAGTCACTACAATGGGTGTGATTTGTCTGTATTTAAATTATTTGGAAGATACTGAGCTGGTTACTGTGATAAAGAGTGGGAGCTGCCCCTTGCTCTGCTTAATTTCAGGAATTTATTAAAATGATATATTTTGGCTTCAAAAAGAAAGACACTCTCAGCATCAGAAAAGTAGAAATCCTAGTGAGTTAGTCAAATGCCAGCTCTTGGATAGTAGACTGCTTTCCCATATGTTATTTTTGGAGTAATGAGGGGATCTTTAAATAACTCTTTATGGAACTATCATTTTGACTTACTTCATCATTTCATTTAGCTCTCTGCTAAAACATCCCAACCTAAGAGAGCATCCCCTGAAGACTATGTAAAATAACAATTCTCAGCTCCCAGCTCTTACACCACTTTATTTTTTTCCTCATAGCACCGGTTACCCCTTAGGATTGTATATCCTTTGTTTAAAAAAAGCCTATAATATAGTTTAAATATTTTAATATACCTACTGGCATATAATTTCCATGAGAGCAGAGGCTTTACCTATTTTACTCATTGCTAACCTAGCATCTGGAGGAATATCTGGTAAATACTAAGTGCTCAATAAACATGTTTTCTTGAGTGAATAAATGAATATATTACTTACTGTCGGGTCGGCATTGCCCTTCAGCAAAGTATGCAACTTACATATTTGACACCACCCTTAGACTTAGGCAGAGTGATCAGAGTTGATTTCTACAAGATACCAAAGTAGTGTAGGGCAAGTCAGTTGCATGAAGAGAGCATGGGCTTACCATCTGCTCAGAGGTCTGTTTTTATATTTTATTTCTTGATATCTAACTTATCCTTGATTTACATATATTTTTTCTTTCACACTAATCTTTTTGCAATTCAGAATGGATTGATAAATAGTGAAATAGATAAAACCAAAGTAAATGAATCTTTATTGTACAACTGCTGAGGTTTTCACAAATGGTTAACAACAAGAAATGAGAGGAACAGATAAAAGAACATGGGTGAGATGGTCTGGGTACACTTAAATCTCATTTCTTTACCCAAATATGTAACATTTGGGAAACACATTTAGTAGGTTCTCTTGTTGTTTTTATTCAAATCACTGTTGCTAGGAAAAGATGACTCTTCAGAGGATGACTCTTCAGAGTGCTGTATTTTTAAAAAAACAATTTAGTTTTAAAATATTTAATATTTCTTGAAAGAGAGTCCTCTAATACAATGTCCTTGCTGTTCAAATGAAAGTTCACAGCAATTCCATGAGGATAAAGGGTAAATTCTAAAGGAAAACAAATTTGGGTAGAGGACCATCTTCCTGTGTTTGTTTTCCTTTATTTATGTTTCTGTCTATACACCATGTCGTTGCTCATGTGCCTCTGGGCACTGTTAGAAATGATCAAGACATTATTAACAATTGATCTTCTACATCTAACTCTGGATAAAAACTAAACTAAATCTATAATTTTACCATTGTACAACACTTTGCTGTAACTTAACTTCTAGGGTAATTTACTGTGTATGTGCATGAATGAGTGAGAATTTTATCCCCAAGTGTGTCTTCAACTCAGCCTTAAGGCACTGTTGCAAAAGTGTCATTTTACTCATTCTCATGTTTTACCTGCCCTGGACAATTATAATTTTGGATCTACTAACTACAATTAATTTCTACACATTTCAAAGAAGGGAATGTGATTCCACAGGTGTCTTGTCATTTGTATTCTTATACTAACTGATAAACTTAGGGCTTTGTATTGGATTTACAGAAAACTCAGTGTGAGAAAATCACTTTACAATCAGCTGGAGACTCCCAGGAGGTAGATTATTCCCTGGGAATAAATGTGTGACTGTGCGAGAGAGATAGAATCAGGGCTGAAAATTCACTTGTCCATTTTACTACAGCTCGGCTAAATGACTAAGCAGTGTGGTAAGAATATGAAAAGAAGGGTTCCATTAAGAGAGTCTCCAGGGGGTTTAGAAAATGAATCTTGTGGTTTCATGATGGGCTTATCTGTGCCTTGTAGTTCTGATCTGAATTGGTCATTTGAGGACAGGTCTTAACTTTTCTTGCTTATTTAAATAGTAGTAATGGATCCTGATCGCCACCAAACAAAAATAAAAACATAGTATTAAAACAAAAATTGAAACTCCACAAATCCTAACTTACTATCTAGAAGTATTTACTGGGTGAACCCAAGTTCTAAGGCTACATCAGAAACATGAGTGTTATTTGTGGCTGGGCCCTAAGTTCATAAGCAATGAATGGTTCTGATTCTGACTCAGGGTAATTAAGTTACATTAAGCAAGTCGTTTGACCTTCCAGTACTTCCATGGTTTCCTCATATGTAAAATAAAGATGATTCCTGTCTCAAAACATCTCTAAAGTGATAAAATGATATTGTGGATACAAAAGAGCTTGGAAAGGCTATGATACTCATTGAAAATAAAACTATGAATAACATTTTCTGTTTATAAAGGTATATGTGTGTGTGTATGTACATATACATAGAAATTGGTATATATATGCATATATGTCAGGTAAATAGATGGTATATATGGATTTTACATTATTATCCAGTTTATTTATGAAGTAATTTTGGAAAAAATATAAGACTTGAATAAATGTTTGTGGATGAATAAAGATTAACAGTACTCTAGTTAGAAAACAGGTGAATCATGAGAAGTACTGTAAACTTAGCCAGGTCAGTTTGGTCATTTGCAATTATTGGATGATTTTTGGTAGATATAGTTAAATCTCCCATAGTTACAGATTGTTGGAAGTTTAGGTTGTTCTCCCACAAACTTACTACAAAATAGAAATGAAGGCAAATCTCAAATTCATTCTACCTCATATAAACACACAGTTATATGAAGCCTCAGGTTTCTAATCTTTTAGTCCTTTTTGATAGTATCTTTCTTTAAAGCCTTATCAAAGCACATGCAACAGTATTCTAGCTAAATTTCATGCATGAGTGAGGTGATAAAACCTGCCTGTAACTTTCTGGACATAGGATCTATTTTTTTTAATGTCTCACTGATGAAGTTTTTGAGTGCTGTGGCATAACCAAATTTTCCCCATAAGCTCTTTTGTTTATTTTTATGACTTGATTTTTGCATAGCCCAGTGATTTCTGGGAACATATATATGAGGTTTTATTGCAGAACTGACTATATTTACAATAAAGCTTCCTATGTGGTGTTTTCAGATGGCTGGAGTACTGTCCAGAAGCACAAACAGCATATGTCACCCACGTAGAATCTATGCAACTCTATAACTACTCTTTCCCCTTTCTTTCTTTCTTTTCTTTTTCTTTCTTCCTTTCTTTCTTTTCTTAGTTATTTTCTTTCTTTCCTTCCTTTTTTTTTCTTTCTTTTTTTTGGTAAGAAGTGGTCAGTGGCCTAATCACATCTGGATAATATTGTGCTGGGGGAAAGGAATATAATTGTGCTTCTAGATAAGCCATGGGACTAACTGAAATTTTTAAAATGCAGGATGAACTTTCTTCTATCATTTAACTTGGAATTTGCCCTGATTGTTAATTTTATTTTCCTCAAGTTTTCACATATCACAGAATCCTATATAATAAACTGTTAGTATTGGGTGAGTAAATGTATATACCCATAGAAGAACAGCTTGAAATTCCCCGCTTAAATACACCAGTGACAGAGCTAATATTGTAATGGGTAATGGCAACACCTGTCAGGCAGGAGCTGCTATAAATGGGCCAAAGTCATGGCCAATCCATAGACATACTAGTACTCCTTTATTGAAAACAGAATATAGGGTCTACTTTTTAGTCTCACTAAAAGACCACTGTTGATTACTAGATATAGCAATAATTTTGTCAAGTTACTTAAATTGAAGGAAAGTATTTTACAATCATTTTATCTTTCTTGTATGCAGAATTACAGAACCAGGAAAATTAACAATATTAAAAAATAGATATTGTCTAAACTAATGTTGAATGAAATTATAGAATCAGTGCAGCAAGTTTGAATTTATCAAATAATAACCACATGTGTGACTTTAACTCCCATGTTCAAGTCTATCAGCTCAGAGAGTATCCCACATCCACTGGTTCTCAGTATGATTGGGCCCTTGTAGGGATAACAGGGAATTTTAAAAACTTTCTGGGAAATCAGTTGCATTGTTTCAATGACATTTCTTCTTTGGACTACAGGTCACTGCCTCAAAGGTTGGTACCAATAACCATGGAGATTTTGTAATGTTCAAAATGAGGGTTGTAGTGATATTCATTTCTAGGCAAAGCAGAATCCTATTAAATAGAATCCACATAATTAGAAAGCTTTGTCAGAATTGTCCTACATGTATGTATGAGCCTTAATTATTTCTGTTTAAAAACGATGAACCTGAGGTTCTGTAAAACCCTAAATTGTCTATTGAATTATCAGTATGCATTTGGAGTAATCAGTATATTCATATTCTACTGAATACTAATAATTTGAAAATGTGTGATACTGGATTATTATATCAGTGCTGAAACAGATCATTCATTGAAGCAGAACTCTTTGAAATGGAAAACTTCACAGACTTGAGTCATTCAGACCTGAGTTAAAATATTGGGTTTGAAAAAAAAAAAATTGGGTTTGCCACTACTTACCTATAATTTCTGTCATGTCACTTAACTGCTATAAGCCTCAAGATATTCATTTATAAAATGGGTATTATGTCTTGTTTACATGGTTACTATAAGAATTAATTGAGAAAATATAATATTAAATTCCTGGCATATCCATTCTCTGTGCAAACAAATTGGTTCTAAGTCCCTTTAATTCTCTGATCCTAGTTTTGAATGGTATTTTATGACATCTGTAATTCAATAATTGATGCCATTTTATAGACTATACTTGATTTATAAAAGTACTATTTTGTTAGGGTTGGAAGACCGATACTGTGATCTAAGCTATAGTATAGAAGATACAGTAATAACTTTCTCCATTATAACTTGATAATGTTAATAATAGAGATTATTGGCTTTGGTAAATCTTGTAGTAATTCAAATATAGCCACAAAACTCCCACCAAAGCTCCTCCTGCCTGTGATATCACAGTGGCTAGCAGCAGCAAATTTTTCACCATACCAGCAGAATAGTAAAGTCTCCTCCAATGGAAGGAAGCTTACATGGTTGATCAAGTATGGTAATTGTCCAATGAAATGTGTAAATAATGAAATGTACTAGAGGAGTTGAGGTGTCTTTTTCATTTGGATCTGATAACCAGTTTTGCTTTTTCCTAACTACATATTGACAACAATGTATTGGGAAATCAGAATCAGTTTTATTTGTTTGTTGTGTATATATCACCCAAGGGATGCCTGAATATCTTACTGGTAAACAGTGGGTCTACATTCAAATTGGATTGATAGGGTTGCTTATGGAACACATGAGAATAAGTAATTTTCTTGTGGGTCACAGAGTCCTTACATAAATAATATGAAAAGAGATTGTGTGGATAATATTAAAATAAATCTACAAAAGTCTTAAATCACTGAATGTTTAAATTTAACTTTCTTAGAGCAGTATTTTTTATCCTTGAGGTTTTATTATTAAGAAGAAACCAGAATAAGTAAGAGTCCTTGTTTGGGGGGGGGTGTTTATGATTGTTTGCTTATTTTTATTTTGCAGGAGTTATTACATATTTAAAGTTATTTTGTCACTGGCAATCTTGTGAGGGACATAATAGAAATAAATTCCAGCTGTCTCATTTTCCTACAATTGGACCTAAGAAATCTTAATAGGCCCTTTGATCAACTGTACAGATTAGGTAACTGCCTTTTAAATGGCATGAAATCAACTGTGTGAATCCAGTGTCATTAATATTCATTTTGATCTGAAATCTGTGTATTTTTACCTACTTTACTTGGAGAAATTTAAGAATATAGTAGGTGTACCATGTTGTAGAGAATTAAGGATTTTTCCTGAAAGAATCAGAAAAGTCCTCTTACTTAAATTGTTTCAAGTTAACTTTTCAGGCCTGAGACATCCAGAATTTTTTTTTTTCAGTTGACTAGGCAAAGTCAAGGGACTTCATGAAATAAAAATTTGGTGTTGAGAGATTTCAAGGAGGGATAGCCTTGGTGAACTGCCCAGTCTTTGGATAAAAATACTAAAAGGCTAAACCTTTTGAAATGAGGATAAATAGAAAGAGATGGACTTTTAAAGGGACTGACTCAGGTTTAAATCATCTCAAACTGATGGAATGAAGGTGTTCTGAGAGTGCTAGTTTCCCTAGCATAGTCATTTATCAGATGCAGTTATAAGTTCTCTCTTATGAAAGAGAACAGTTGATATTATATTAGCTTTGTAATATTTTATGTACATTTTCTAGTGTGCAATTAAAAATAACAAGACATTTCAGGAGGCAATGACATATCACTGAAAGCAAGAGAAACAACAGAAAGAGTCCTATAACAATAGAAAGAGTGCTATAGAGAATCCAAGTAATGGAGATATTAAGAGTAAATAATATGAAAGATTATTGAGATTGGTATAGAAGTATAAAATATTTTAAGAAATAAGTATAAATTCTTGATGAATATATAATGAAAAATGTTTAACTGAATTTAAGAGCTAAATCAATTAGTTAAACAATAGATTAGGCACAGGTAAAGAGATGTAGTCTGTGAATAGGGACATGGGTCAAAAGAAAATATCAAGACAAATTTAAAGAAACAAAAAAATAATAAACACAAAAGGTTAAAATAGATATATGATAAAGGTGACAGTATAATTTATTTCTAAACTGAAAGAGTTTTGAAAGTAAAATTCATCACTTAGTTAACAGATATTGATATTCATAGGTGGAAATTTTGACAGATTGGTCAAACCAGGACACATGGTGACTCTACACAGATGATATAGTTAAAAGGCCAAACATTCCTGAAAGTATAATTCAAGCCACAGAAAGGGATAATTGAGAAAATGGAGAGAATAAATGTTCATAGAAATAATGGTAAAGAATTTTCCAAAACGGATGAAAAATACCAAGCCAATGAAATCTCTTCAGGACTATGAATCCATTCAAACTCTGTCCAAGCTTAATTCCCTTTTTGGTATGAAAGATTAGATTTATAACAAATAAATCATCCAAGTAAATACTCAAAAAAAAAAACAAAACAAAACTATTGGAATGAACTAACAAAGGCACATATTGTTGCAAGTGACAACCAGAGTGTGAGTTTCACATTTTTAGTGGCTAAACTCTGAATGACCAGCTTGCCATATTCTTGACTTGAGGAACCAAAAGAAGGTGCCTCATGTATGAGCCACAGGACAATACACAGAAAAGCTTAGCAAAGACAGAACCAGAGAGAGTGTATCACAAATTTAGTGCATAATCTCTGCCATTTTGTCTACCTGATTATTGCTGTTCATACACATGATAGACAAAGAGCATTCTAAATTGAGATCCAAATCGTTGTAGCTTTCAGACATGACAAATTTGCAGTTTGAGTTTTACTGAGTTGTCAGTTAAAACAAAAATACTTTTTGAACCTTTATCATGGAACCCAGAACAATATGAACACTCTAACCAAGGTCATGGAGAGTGAGGGGTAGCCAGAATGGTGGTGGAGCTATCCTACCATCCCAAGCTGAAGCTTCCTCAGAGGTATACCACGGCTGTTCATGTTGCATCTTCCTGTGCTTCAGTTTTCCTTAAAAACTAATAATAGAGTTGCTGTATGATCCAACAATTGCACTCCTGGGCATATATCTAGAAAAAAACTATAACTCAAAAAGATACATGCACCCCAGTGTTTACAGCACCACTAGTACCCAAGACATGAAAGCAATCTAAATGTCCATTGACAGATGAATGGGTAAAGAAGATGTGGTATATATACACAATGGAATACTACACAGCCATAAAAAAGAATGAAATAATACCATTTGCAGCAACATGGCTGGACCTAGAGATTATCATAGTAAATGAAGTCAGAAAGATAAAGACAAATACCATATGATATCACTTATATGTGGAATCAAAAATATGACACAAATGAACATATTTATGAAACAGAAACAGACTCATATAGAAAAAAACTTATGTTGACCAAAGGGGAAAAGGGGTGGGGGGAGATAAAGTAGGGGTTGGGATTAGCAGATACAAACTACTATATATAAAATAAACAATAAGGTCGTACTGTACAGCATAGGGAAGTATATTCAATGTCCTGTAATAAACCATAATGGAAAAGAATACGAAAAAGAATATGTATATATATGTATAATTGAATCACTTTGTTGTACACCAGAAACTAACACAACATTGTAAATCAACTATACTTCAATTAAAAAAAAAAAACAACTATGTACTGCTTAAAAGAGACATGCTTAGAAAAATAAAAATTAGCTTCTGCATACATATATTTTATTATTCTATATAAAAGAAAGTTGGAAAACTCTTTTAATATCAGAATAAGATAAAATGTTTAGTTAAAAACTGACATTTCATAATGATAAAAATTGGGGGATAGCAGAAATATATAGCAATTCTAAATATTAAGGTCGCATTAACATAATTTCAAATACATAAAACCAATTAGACCTGCAAAGGTAAATAAATACATCAACAATTACATTTGGGAATTTTCAGATAATTATCAGTTACATATAGAAAAAGTAGACTGAAAATTAGAAAATGTATAGAAAATTTTAACAAAAATGAAGTCAACAATCATGCCCTAATTGTCATATAAACAACATTGCATCCAACAAATGAAGAATAAAGATCTCTTTAGATTGCTCAAAGATAACTGAATGAAACTGAATATATGCTGATGCATAAAGCAAGTATCAACATTTCAAATGAATGAAATCATAAAGTATGTTTCAGACCCAGTGGAATTATGATGGATATCATGACAAAAGGAAAGCTAGAATTCCCACCAATAATTTGAATTCATATAATACATTTCTCATAACTTTTATTTTTATTTATTTATTTATTTTAACATTTTTATAAGACTATAATTGTTTTAAAATGGTGTGTTAGTTTCTGCTTTATAACAAAGTGAATCAATTATACATATACATATGTGCCCATATCACTTCCCTCTTGCATCTCCCTCCCTCCCACCCTCCCTATCCCACCCCTCTAGGTGCTCACAAAGCACCCAGCTGATCTCCCTGTGCTATGCAGCTGTTTCCCACTAGCTATCTATTTTACGTTTGGTAGTGTATATATGTCCATGCCACGCTCTCACTTTGTCCAAGCTTACCATACGCCCTCCCCATATCTTCAAGTCCATTCTCTAGTAGGTCTGCATCTTTATTCCCGTCTTGCCCCTAGGATCTTCTGACCATTTTTTTTTTCTTTTTTTAGATTCCATATATATGTGTTAGCATACAGTATTTGTTATTCTCTTTCTGACTTACTTTACTCTGTATGACAGTCTCTAGGTCCATCCACGTCACTACAAATAACTCAGTTTTGTTCCTTTATATGGCTGAGTAATATTCCATTGTATATATGTGCCACATCATCTTTATCCATTCATCTGTTGATGGACACTTAGGTTGCTTCCATGTCCTCACTATTGTAAATAGAGCTTCAATGAACATTTTGGTACATGACTCTTTTTGAATAATGGTTTTCTCAGGGTATATGCCCAGTAGTGGGATTGCTGGGTCATATGGTAGTTCTATTTTGAGTTTTTTAAGGAACCTCCACACTGTTCTCCACAGTGGCTGTATCAATTTACATTCCCACCAACAGTGCAAGAGGGTTTCCTTTTCTCCACATCCTCTCCAGCATTTATTGTTTGTAGATTTTTTGATGATGGCCATTCTTACCGGTGTGAGATGATATCTCATTGTAGTTTTGATTTGCATTTCTCTAAGGATTAATGATGTTGAGCATTCTTTCATGTGTTTGTTGGCAATCTGTATATCTTCTTTGGGGAAATGTCTATTTAGGGCGTCTGCCCAGTTTTGGATTGGGTTGTTTGTTTTTTTGATATTGAGATGCATGAGTTGCTTATACGTTTTGGAGATTAATCCTATGTCACTTGCTTCATTTATAAATATTTTCTCACATTCTGAGGGCTGTCTTTTGGTCTTGTTTATGGTTTCCTTTGCTGTGCAAAAGCTTTGAAGTTTCATTAGGTCCCATTTGTTTATTTTTGTTTTTATATCCATTTCTCTAGGAGGTGAGTCAAAAAGGATCTTGCTGTGATTTATATCATAGAGTGTTCTGCCTATGTTTTCCTCTAAGAGTTTTATACCATCTGGCCTTACATTTAGGTATTTAATCCATTTTGAGTTTATTTTTCTGTGTGGTGTTAGGGATTGTTCTAATTTCATTGTTTTACATGTACTGCTCCAGTTTTCCCAGCAACACTTATTGAAGAAGCTGTCTTTTCTCCACTGTATATTCTTGCCTCCTTTATCAAAGATAAGGTGACCATATGTGCGTGGGTTTATGTCTGGGCTTTCTATCCTGTTCCATTGATCTAAATTTCTGTTTTTGTGCTACTACCATACTGTATTGATTACTGTAGCTTTGTAGTATAGTCTGAAGTTAGGGAGCCTGATCCCTCCAGCTCTGTTTTTCTTTCTCAAGATTGCTTTGGCTATTCGGGGTCTTTTGTGCTTCCATACAAATTGTGAAATTTGTAGTTCTAGTACTGTGAAAATAGCCAGTGGTGGCTTGATACGGATTGCATTGAATCTGTAAATTACTTTGGGTAGTAGAGTCATTTTCACAATGTTGATTCTTCCAATCCAAGAACATGGTATATTTCTCCATTTGTTTGTATCATCTTTAATTTCTTTCATCAGTGTCTTATAATTTTCTGCATACAGGTCTTTTGTCTCCTTAGGTAGGTTTATTTTAGATATTTTATTCTTTTTGTTGCAATGGTAAATGGGAGTGTTTTCTTAATTTCACTTTCAGATTTTTCGTCATTAGTGTATAGGAATGAAAGAGATTTCTGTGCATTAATTTTGAATCCTGCTACTTTACCAAATTCATTGATTAGCTCTAGTAGTTTTCTGGTAGCATCTTTAGGACTCTATGTATAGTATCATGTCACCTGCAAATAGTGACAGCTTTACTTCTTTTCCAATTTGAATTTCTTTTATTTCTTTTTCTTCTCTGATTGCTGTGGCCAAAAGTTCCAATACTATGTTGAAAAATAGTCGTGAGAGTGGGCAACCTTGTCTTGTTCCTGTTCTTAGTGTAAATGCTTTCAGTTATTTACCATTCAGGACGATGTTGGCTGTGGGTTTGTCATATATGGCCTTTATTATGTTGAGGAAAGTTCCATCTATGCCTTCTTTTTGGAGGGTTTTTATCATAAATGGGTGTTGAATTTTGTTGAAAGCTTTCTCTGCATCTATTGAGATGCTCATATGCTTTTTCTCCTTCAATTTGTTAATATGGTGTATCATGTTGATTGATTTGTGTATATTGAAGAATCCTTGCATTTCTTGGATAAACCCCACTTGATCATAGTGTGTGATCCTTTTAATGTGCTGTTGGATTCTGTTTGCTAGTAGTTTGTTGAGGATTTTTGCATCTATGTTCATCAGTGATATTGGCCTGTAGTTTTCTTTCTTTGTGACATCTTTGTCTGGTTTTGGTATCAGAGTGATGGTGGGCTTTTAGAATGAGTTTGGGAGTGTTCCTCCCTTTGCTATATTTTGGAAGGGTTTGAGAAGGACAGTTGTTAGATCTTCTCTAAATGTTTTTTAGAATTCGCCTGTGAAGCCATCTGGTCCTGAGCTTTCGTTTGTGGGAAAATTTTTAATCATAATTTCAAATTCAGTGCTTGTGATTGGTCTGTTCATACTTTCTGTTTCTTCCTGGTTCAGTCTCGGAACGTTGTGCATTTCTAAGAATTTGTCCATTTCTTCCAGGTTGTCCATTTTATTGGCATATAGTTACCTTTAGTAATCTCTCATGATAGTTTGTAGTACTGCAGTTGTCAGTTGTTACTTTCCCTCATTCATTTCTAATTCTGTTGATTTGAGTCTTCTCCCTTTTTTTCTTGATAAGTCTGGCTAATGGTTTATCAATTTTGTTTATCTTCTCAAAGAACCATCTTTTAGTTTTATTGATCTTTGCTATGGTTTCCATCATTTCTTTTTCATTTATTTCTCATCTGATCTTTATGATTTCTTTCCTTTTGCTAACTTTGGGGTCTCTTGTTCTTCTTTCTCTAATTGCTTTATATGTAAGGTTAGCTTGTTTATTTTAGATGTTTCTTCTTTCTTAAGGTAGGCTTGTATAGGTATGAACTTCCCTCTTAGAAGACCTTTTATGGCACCCTATAAGTTCTGGGCTGTTATGTTTTCATTGTTATTTGTTTCTAGGTATTTTTTGATTTCCTCTTTGATTTCTTCAGTGATCGCTTGGTTATTAAGTAGTGTGTTGTTTAGCATCCATGTGTTTTTATTTCTTACAGATTTTTTCCTGTAATTGATATCTAGTCTCATAGCATTGTGGTCAGAAAAGATACTTGATACGATTTCAATTTTCTTAAATTTACCAAGGCTTGATTGGTGACCCAGGATATGAGCTATCCTGGAGAATGCTCCTTGAGCACTTGAGAAGAATGTGTATTCTGTTGTTTTTGGATGGAATGTCCAATAAATATCAGTTAAGTCCATCTTATTTAATGTATTATTTAAAGCTTGTATTTCCTTATTTATTTTTATTTTGGATGATCTGTCCATTGGTGAAAGTGGGGTGTTAAAGTTCCCTACTATGATTGTATTCCTGTCAATTTCCCCTTTTATGGCTGTTAGTATTTGCCTTATGTATTGAGGTGCTCCTATGTTGGTTGCATAAGTATTTACAATTGTTATATCCTCTTCTTGGATCGATCCCTTGATCATTATGTAGTGTCCTTCTTTGTCCCTTGTAATAGTCTTTGTTTTAAAGTCTATTTTGTCTGATATGAGAATTGCTATTCCAGCTTTCTTTGATTTCCATTTGCATGGTATATCTTTTTCCATCCCCTCACTTTCAGTCTGTATGTGTCCCTACGTCTGAAATGGGTCTCTTGCAGACAGCACATATACAGGTCTTGTTTTTCTATCCATTCAGCCAATCTATGTCTTTTCGTTGGAACATTTAATCCATTTATATTTAAGGTAATTTTCCATATGTATGTTCCTATTACCATTTTCTTAATTGTTTTGTGTTTATTATTGTAGGTCTTTTCCTTCTCATGTGTTCCTGCCTAGTGAAGTTCCTTTAGCATTTGTTGTAAAGCTGGTTTGGTGGTGCTGAATTCTCTTAGCTTTTGCTTGTCTGTAAAGCTTTTAATTTCTCTGTCAAATCTGAATGAGATCATTGCTGTGTAGAGTAATCTTGGTTGCAGGTTTTTCTCCGTCATCACTTTAAATATGTCCTGCCACTCCCTTCAGGCTTGCAGAGTTTATGCTGAAAGATCAGCTGTTAACCTTATGGGGTTTCCCTTATGTGTTATATGTTATTTTTCCCTTGCTGCTTTTAATATTTGTTCTTTGTATTTAATTTTTGATAGTTTGATTAATATGTGTTTTGGCATGTTTCTCCCTGGACTTATCCTGTATGGGACTCTCTGTGCTTCCTGGACTTGATTAACTATTTCCTTTCCCATATTAGGGAAGTTTTCAACTATAATCTCCTCAAACATTTTTTCAGTCCCTTTCTTTTTCTCTTCTTCTTCTGGGAACCCTATAATTCGAATGTTGGTGCATTTAATGTTGTCCCAGAGGTCTCTGAGACTGTCCTCAATTATTTTCATTCTTTTTTCTTTATTCTGCTCTGCAGTAGTTATTTCCACTATTTTATCTTCCAGGTCACTTATCCGTTCTTCTGCCTCAGTTATTCTGCTATTGATCTCTTCTATAGAATTTTTAATTTCATTTGTGTTGTTTATGACTGTTCGTTTGCTCTTTAGTTCTTCTAGGTCCTTATTAAACGTTTCTTGTATTTTCTCCATCCTATTTCCAAGAATTTGGATCATCTTTTCTATCATTATTCTGAATTCTTTTTCAGGTAGACTGCCTATTTCCTCTTCATTTGTTAGGTCTGGTGGTTTTCTGCCTTGCTCCTTCATCTGCTGTGTGTTTCTCTGTCTTCTCATTTTGCTTAACTTACCGTGTTTGGGGTCTCCTTTTTGCAGGCTGCAGGTTCGTAGTTTCTGTTGTTTTCAGTGTCTGTCCCCAGTGGCTAAGTTTGGTTCAGTGCATTGTGTAGGTTTCCTGGTGGAGGGGACTAGTGCCTGTTTTCTGGTGGATGAGGCTGGATCTTGTGTTTCTTGTGGGCAGGTCCACACCTGTTGGTGTGTTTTGGGGAGTCTGTGGCCTTATTATGATTTTAGGCAGCCTCTGTGCTAATGCATGGTGTTGTGTTCCTGTCCTGCTAGTTGTTTGGCATGGGGTGTCCTGCACTGTAACTTGCTGGTCATTGAGTGGAGCTGGGTTTTAGTGTTGAGATGGAGAACTCTTGGTGATTTTCGCCATTTGATATTACATGGAATTGGGAGGTCTCTTGTGGGCAATGTCCTGCACTTGGCTCTCCCACCTCAGTGGCACAGCCCTGATGCCTGGCTGGAGCACCAAGAATCTGTCCTCCACACAGCTCTGAATCAAAGGGAGAAAAAACAGAAAGAAAGAAAGAAGATAAAGTAAAGTAAAATAAAATAAAATAAAGGTATTAAAATAAAAAATTATTATTAAGAAAAAAAATTTTTATGTATAAAAAAATACAAAAACGGACAGACAGAATCATAGGACAAATGGTAAAAGCAAAGCTATACAGACAAAATCACACACAGAAGCATACACATACACACTCAGAAAAAGAGAAAAAGGGAAAAAAATATATATCGTTGCTCCCAAAGTCCACCTCCTCAATTTGGGATGATTCATTGTCTAGTCATGTATTCCACAGATGCAGGGTACATCAAGTTGATTGTGGAGATTTAATCCTCTGTGCCTGAGGCTGCTAGGATACATTTCCCTTTCTCTTCTTTGTTCGCATAGCTCCCGGGGTTCAGCTTTGGATTTGGCCCCGCCTCTGTGTGTAGGTCGCGTGAGGGCATCTGTTCTTCGCTCAGACAGGACAGGGTTAAAGGAGCAGCTGATTCGGGGCTCTGGCTCCCTCAGGCCAGGGGGAAGGAGGGGTACAGATTGCTGGGAGAGCCTGCAGCGGCAGAGGCCGGCGTGACGTTGTACCAGCCTGAGGCACGCCGTGCATTCTCCTGGGGAAGTTGTCCCTGGATCACGGGACCCTGGCAGTGGCGGGCTGCACAGGCTCCCAGGCGGGGTGGTGTGGAGAGTGACCTGTGCTTGCACACAGGCTTCTTGGTGGTGGCAGCAGCAGCGTTAGCGTCCCATGCCCGTCTCTGTGGTCCGCGCTGATAGCCGCGGCCTGTGCCTGTCTCTGGAGCTCCTTTAAGTGGTGTTCTTAATCCGCTCTCGTGCACCAGGAAACAAAGAGGGAAGAAAAAATCTCTTGCCTCTTCGGCAGCTCCAGACATTTTCCTGGACTCCCTCCTGGCTAGCTGTGGTGCACTAGCCCCTGCAGGCTGTGTTCACGCCGCCAACCCCAGTCCTCTCCCTGTGATCCGACCAAAGCCCAAGCCTCAGCTCGCAGTCCCGCCCACCCTGGAGGGTGAGCAGACAAGCCTCTCGGGCTGGCAAGTGCTGGTCGGCACCAATCCTCTGTGCAGGAATCTCTCCACTTTGTCCTTCGCACCCCTGTGGCTGCGCTCTCCTCCGTGGCTCCGAAGCTCCCCCCTCCACCACCCGCAGTCTGCCTGCGAAGGGGCTTCCTAGTGTGTGGAAACCTTTCCTCCTTCACAGCTTCTTCCCACTGGTGCAGGTCCCGTCCCTATTCTTTTTTTTTTTAAAGAAGATGTTGGTGGTAGAAGTTTATTAATTAATTTATTTATTTTTGCTGTGTTGGGTCTTCGTTTCTGTGCGACGCCTTTCTCTAGTTGTGGCAAGTGGGGGCCGCTCTTCATCGCGGTGTGCGGGCCTCTCACTATCGCGGCCTCTCTTGTTGAGGAGTACAGGCTCCAGATGCGCAGGCTAAGTAGTTGTGGCTCACGGGCCTAGTTGCTCCACGACACGTGGGATCCTCCCAAACCAGGGCTCGAACCCGTGTCCCCTGCATTAGCAGGCAGATTCTCAACCACTGCGCCACCAGAGAAGCCCCCGTCCCTATTCTTTTGGCTGTTTTTTCTTTTTTCTTTTGCCCTACCCAGGTACCTGAGGAGTTTCTTGCCTTTTGGGAGGTCTGAGGTCTTCTGCCAGCGTTCAGTAGGTGTTCTGTAGTAGTTGTTCCACGTGTAGATGTATTTCTGATGTATTTGTGGGGAGGAAGGTGATCTCCACATCTTACTCTTCTGCCATCTTGAAGCTCCTACCCTCATAACTTTTAGATTTAAAGCAAACATCACAATGGAAGTGAGTAAATTTGACATATCAAAATTTGGGCAATGCAGTTATATTTCACTAATAGGAAATTTAGAGCCATAATGCCTACTTTAAAAAGGGGACTGAACATCAATTATCCAAGACTATGATAAATAAAGTTAAAAAAAAATCAACAAATCATACCTAAAAGTAGCAAAAGGTAGAAAACAATACAGAAATGAACAGATATTATTAAAATTGAAAATCAACCTATGATAGAGGTGATTAACTAAGGCACCGTCTGCCTTAGTTCTTTGTAAAGACCAATACAATTGAGAAATGCCTGGAACCTCTGGCAAGAATGATCAAGGACGAGAGTAACTAATAAGTAACCAATATCATAAATGTGAAAATGTTACTAAATATATCTCTAATTTTAGAGAAATTTATAAATCTGGTTGTTATTATGAATGTTAGGTCAATAGTTTTGGAAACTAACTGTATACGCTCTAGAAAAATAAATTTACCAGAAGCTCACATAAGATAAAACATTAGAATTGTTGATATATATTTAATATTAAAATTAGTGACTTTATATAACTCTAGGCCCAGATTGGTTCACTGATGAATTCTAACAAATATTTAAGGAGGGAATAGCATCTCTCTTTATAAAATCTCTAATAATTAAATAAGAAGAGGAGAAAAGATATTTCTCAACTCTTTATGAAATCAACATTGCTTTGATATCAAAACTTGACAAGTTCATGGTAATAAAAATACAAATCAGTCTTATTCACGAACATAGAAGCAAAAATCCTAAACAAATATCAGCCAATAAAACTCAGTGGTTTAAAGAGGCTGTTACATCAAGAACCAAGGAGGTAGTATTCTAGGAATTCCAGAATGGTTTGCTATTTGAAAATCTATCAATACAGTTCAGTATGTTAATATACTACTAATAATAAAAATGATATAATTATTTCAAAATATTCAGAAAAATAATTTGATATTATTCAGTACCCATTCATAAGCAATCATTGGAAACTAGGATTAGAGGATAACTTTATTAAGATGATAACTATACTTAGCGTATTCAGAATAGATCACATATATCTGCGAATTTTAAAAAAAGTCTGCTTTATTCACATAGTACTTCATCTCCTTACAAAGCTGTATGTAATTTCCTTTGTGTTGGGAACCATGTTATACAATTAATTTTGTGTTTTTCTTTGGCAAATACAAATACTGGGAAAATAGTACACAGTTAATTACAAAGTCAGTGCTTTTTCATCTCTTTACTTGGAATTCTGTTGATTCATATCTTTGTATTGCTAATTCCTTCTCTTTATTCTGATTTACTCAAAGATCATCTTTTCAGGTAGGAGTTCTCCAAGCATCTTGGCCAAAATGATTCCCTGAGGTCTCTCTGAACAAGTATTCGGCTAAGTTACCAGGGATAAAAATAATCACCATATGTGATTACACATTCATACTTGCATGTCACAATATTTTTTGAGTGCTTCTAAGTGTCAAGGGTTCTTCTACTTACCAAGGATAGAGTAGTGATGAAAACACAATCCCTGATCTGCTTTATTTTGGAAGGAGTGAGACAGTTAAAATAACAAATATTAAAACTTCAGAAAATGACAAAGACCCCTTGATAATAAATCACAGTAGCAGATATAAAACAAATTGTTGTAGTACTTTTCATCCTTGGGTTCTTCCTTTCAGTGGCCACCTAAGATTAATAATATATGTTTATAATTCAAGAAAATACATTGTGATAATCACTTTTGGTTTAAAGATACATGCTCCCAAAAAACAGTGAAAGGAGATTATATACATATTTTTATGGTAATCCTTACAACTAAATTAAAAATAAAGTCTATGTGTTTTGATCAACATTTTAAAATAATAGTACCACATACTGAGGACTTTCAAGTATATTTAAAACAATTTTAATGGATTATTTAGTAGAAGTTCTATATTAATTATATCACTTTTCCTTTCCTCTAACCTCCAGAATTTATACTACAATTTGTAGAGCACATACTTCTTTTTATAAAGCTCTTGTCATTTTGTAGTGGTGCATTACTAATCAGACAATTATTCCATACTGGTAAAACATTACTTAAAGTATTTATTATAGCTCGTAGACTATTAAAGTTACCCAGTTATAAATTGCTTACATTACCTAAGGTGTCATTTGCTACACAGTTCAAAACTACTTGTCCTTTCTCAAAGCAAGTGTTGCATAATTATAGTAAGTGACTGCAATTATAAACACATAACTTTCAAGAATGACATTTATTGACTTAATTGAAGTAAATTTCGATGAAATTTTTTTCCTCAAACATAAAATTAATAAAGACTGTCCTTTGTAGAAAATCTCAATCATGTACATTTTGTAATTTTTACCTCCTGTGTTCATTTATGTATTCTTTTGTTCAATGAATACTTTTAGAATATTTAGTATATATAAGGAAATGTACACAAGAAAGTCAACAGAACCAGCACTATAAGGTAATGGGTGTTAATTAAACTGTCAAGCAAGTGGCATCTGTGGCTTATTATTAGGAGTAGAAGTCTGAACACTTCTGTCCACTGCATTTTGATATCAGAGTTGGCAGAGAAAACACAATGCAGTCAAGCATTGGATGGAACAATGATTTACTCACCTAGAGATAAGGCAGAGCAAGATTAACTTCATTAGTGGGTGTCATTACCCCATTGCCAGCAGGTCCCTCCCAGCAGTGGACACAGGGCAATTAACCTGCAGAAATCCCTCTTGTGCTGCAGCAAAATGATCCTGTCCCCTCCTGGCAAGGGACAGATATAGTAGTGGGTTGGCCAGGTACCATATGAGGCACATGCTTAAGCAAAACAAAGAAATACACATTGAGTCTGAACAGCAAAAGCCATTCCCACACAATGTGATAAATGCAGCACAAGCTGTGAGGTTTCTTTATCTCTTGGTAAAGAAGTGTTCCTTCCTCAAGGCCCATTCTTATGTGGCCAAGTAGAAACCCAAAAACTGCATGTAGGATATTGCCTTTCCCAACAGAATTCCTGCTGAATTCATGCTCAGTGGGAGCCACCTAGGAGATTGGCCCACCCATATGCAATCTTAGCTTGGCTTGGTAAATGTATGGTGGCTAAATTGAGAGAGACTACATTCTACGATAATCCATATTGGTCAGATAATATGGAATTCTACCTTATTTTTAGCATCGTATCTTAGAAGAGCATTACCGTAAGACTGTACATAGAGAAAAATATTCAGAACAGTAAGACTGGAAATTTTCGTTTAAGGCAGAGTTGAAGGAGTTGGGGATGTCCAGTGCTAGCCAAAGAAAAATAAAATGCATGTTGAGGAAAGATAAAGGAAGTATAATTTGTGCTAAATTTCTCATAATAAGGGTGCAATTCTCAATAAGGTTCTAATTTACATAGTAATTTATATGTAAATACAAAATAAATTTACAATAATTAATAAAAATGTTTTAAAGAGACAGAAACATAGAGTTAAAGTAGACAAAAAATACTATAAAAGATATAAATGGGAGATGCCCTCTGGAAGTAGCCGGTGGTGAAAGGAGCATGGTGGGCAAAGATGATTCAGGCAATTCTGGTTTTCAATAATCACGGGAAGCCCCGGCTGGTCCGCTTCTACCAGCGTTTCCCAGAAGAAATTCAACAGCAGATTATTTGAGAGACCTTCCATCTAGTTCTCAAGCGGGATGACAACATCTGTAACTTCTTGGGGGGTGGAAGTTTGACAGGTGGCTCTGACTACAAACTGATTTATCAGCATTATGCTACCCTCTATTTTGTATTTTGTGTGGATTCATCAGAGAGTGAACTTGGACCTCATCCAGGTTTTTGTGGAGACTCTGGATATGTATTTCAAAATGTTTGTGAATTGGATTTGATCTTCCATATGGATAAGGTGCACTACATTCTTCAGGAGGTGATGATGGGTGGGATGGTGTTGGAAACAAACATGAATGAAATCGTGGCTCAGATTGAAGCTCAGAACAGGCCAGAGAAATCCAAGGGTGGCCTTTCAGCAGCGCCCGCCCGGGCCGTGTCTGCCGTGAAAAACATCAGCCTGCCAGAGATGCCTCGGAATATCAACATTGGCGATCTCAACATCAAGGTCCCCAACCTGTCCCAGTTTGTCTGAGGGTGGAAGATGGCTGAACTGAGTCCTTGGAATCAGCAAAGCTGAGCCAGTCCTGCAGCAAAACCCGCTCTGCGCCCTGGAGGAGTCCCACCTCGGGCAGTGGCCCCTGCTGTCCTGAATCGGGAAGGAGTCCTGTGTCCACTGCCAGCCTGTGCTTGCATCTCACCTATGGAGCACATGCCTAGTGGCTCTACTAGAGTTGGCACAGCCAGAATCCTTTTGTATAGCCACAATGTCTCATCACCATCTCCTGTGGCATACACTCCCCACTGCCACAGTCCTGGCTCTGCTCTCCCAGGTGTTTATGTGCAGGACACAATCCAAATCATAAGCCTGTTGTTTGCCTGCCCCCACATTTCTGCCAATAGGGAGGGCACACCCCCACAGCCAGATGGGTCCCCCTCAAAGGGGAGAGGCCCTGTGTCTGTAGAAGGCAAAGCTGACAACATGTGGAACATAGAATTATGACTCTTCCAGGTTTAAAATACATTCTCCTCCCGAGGAGCAGAGGGGTCAGTTATGAATGATGAGCCTTCTTTGTCCAGGAAGCCCACTGCTGTCTACACCAGCTTCTGGAGCACGAGAGCATGAGCTGGGGTCATGTGTTCTGGACCTGGCACAGGGGAAGGCTGGGGACATGGGCTGCCTGCTGGCTGAGACCGGTGGCAGTGCAGCATCTTCTCCGCAGTGTGCGAGGGGTCCCTGCCTGAGCTCACTCTGGGCATTCCCTGTTCCCCTCAGATGACAGTCCTCTAGAGCTAGCTGTGGAAACCTGTATATGTTCATGTGTGATTGGAGTCTTTCTTCCTGTGGTTAACTTAGAGCTGAAGCTGCTTCTCGAAGTAGTGCCTCTTACTCCTGTGCTGCCTCGGGGCCAGGTCTCAGGTATGATGTTGATCTCCCTTGAGATTAGGGAGCTCGCTGCACCATCATGGTAAAGCCTCCCGGCCTGGGGACTTCTAGTGCCTGCTGGCCGGTGGCCCAAACTGTTTCCTCAGGCCTCCTGATGCTGTCGCAGAGCCCATCTGAGATGGTGCCCGGCAGGACCGTGGTCAGGACCACGTCTTTTCCCGCTTTGAACAGTGCTTCCTGTGCTTGGTGCCCTTTGCTCCCTGTAGCCTCTTAACCTCAGTCTTTCGGAACATCTCTGTTCCGAGATAACCTCAGAGATGGGCAGTGTTGATCAGAATGTAGGCCCTCTTATGTTGGAAGAGGGAAATGTAGATTAATATATCTATCTGATGTTAAAACCTCTGATAGTCTTTTAAAGAATTTATTTATTTTTTGAACAAACATTTCAGCATATTCACATCCCTCTCACATTTGCTGAAAGTGATATAGGAACAAAGAAGGGAAACGATATTTATTTGGCACCTACTGTAAGGTGGCATGAGCGAGATCCTTCCACAATCCTTACAACAGACATTGTTATCTCCATTTTGAAAGTCAAGAAAGTAAGACTCAGAGAGGTCAAGTAACCTGCTTTAGGTCACAAGGGCTAAGAATTGAGACTGTCTGTCTGCCTAAATCCACAGTTCATTTCTTTTCACTGCTCAAATGGCTTCTCCCAATTTTATTTTCTTTCTTATGGATAAGGAAACCTCAAAAAGTTTGGGTAGCTTCTCAGAAACTGTGATAAAAACCAGCTTGGTAGCCAGTGACAGCATCAAAGAGTGTAAGCTGGGGGGTCCTCCACATGCCTCCGTTGAACTGGTGAGGAAGCAGAAGCCCAGAGTGTTGTGTTAAGTGTTGTATCAAGGGCCACAAAGCTAGAACCAAGTCATTTTTCTCTTTTTAAAAATTTTTATTAGGGCTTCCCTGGTGGCGCAGTGGTTGAGAGTCCACCTGCCGATGCAGGGGACACGGGTTCGTGCCCCGGTCCGGGAAGATCCCACATGCCGCCGAGCGCCTAGGCCCATGAGCCATGGCCGCTGAGCTTGTGCGTCCGGAGCCTGTGCTCCGCAACGGGAGAGGCCACGACAGTAAGAGGCCCGGTTACTGCAAAAAAAAAAGAATTTTATTGGAGTATAGTTGATTTACAATGTTGTGTTAGTTTCAGGTGTACAGTAAAGTGAATCAGTTATATGTATACATACCAAAAAAAAAGATATAAATGATGTATTTAATGAATAAATCCAAAAGACATATATTGAATTCACATCCTGAAAGAAGGAGTGAACTTTCTTTTCAAGGGCTCATGGAGCTTTATAAAACTTCAATAGATTAGAAATTTTAATAACTGAATCTTTAACAGAAACCTGGAAAACAAGAACATCAGAAAAATGAACATTAAAAAACATAAACTATCCTTAATGATTATTTTGTGGCAAAAAAGAAAAATTGATCCTAACTTGCCATACACTTTGTAAATAATAATAAACATGTCATAATTAAAACTTTGAAAATTAAGTAAAACAACCCTCAGCGGGATATTTATAGCTGAAATATTTAGATTAATAAAAGGAAATAATTTATTTAATTGAATTATCTAATCATTTAAAAGGGTTAGACAAATGATCAACAAAACAAACCAAAGGACCTGAAGAAAGAGCACAGTGAAGTTAAAAACAAAGGTTAGTGAATTGAAAAACAATGATCACATTTTAAATATTATTCATTTTTTGAAAATGAAAGACAGCTAAGCCTATTAAGAAAAAATAAGGAGGAAAGTGGTATTAAATTGTACATGAAAAAATAAACTCTAAACTCTGTAAAAAAAACTAGAGAAAATTAAATATTTTATACCAAATGTAATTCTAAGAATGGACTCCAAAAATATTGGGATAGTAAACTGACCAAATATTCTGGAAGAAAATTATGATGCCAGGTACACAGAGCTCTGTGCCCCCATGTCAACCCCTTCAAATCTTTCGGAAATATAAAATGCTGCTACTACTTAAACTGTTTCAGAGTTGAGAAGAGGGAAAATTACAAATCATTTTTACAAAGGATGTATTATGTCATTGTATCAAATTCCACAATAATATGCAAATGAAAAAATACCACACACTAGCTTTACTTTTGAAAAGTGTGAAAGTACTCGAAACACATTAAAAGAAAGAAATCATCATGTGAGATTGATTCTAGTAATAAAATGTAGAATTTATTATTCAAAATCTGCTATTTTCAGTTTATCAAGATTGATCAAAGGAGAAGTGACATTAAAATTCTCTATAGATGCTTAGAAAGCAGTTGACAAAAATTAATATCCATTTCTGTTAAAAAAACTTTTTGGAATACATATGCACACACACACACACACACACACGCACACACTGAAAGCCACAATTATGCTTAACTGTGAAATACTAGGTCATTACTGCTAAAGTTAATGATGCCCAATATTGCCACTGTTTATGTACACTTTCTGGAAGAATTTGACAATGCAATTAGGTAAGAGAAAGACATGATTGCTATAAACATTGGAAGGAAATTATCTAACATTATTTGCAGATGATATGGATTTATACCTGGAAAACATGAGAAAGTCAGTTGAAAACCCCTTGGAAACAACAGAAGAATTCAATAGGGAGCTATTTACAAGATTAAGATATAAAAAGCAATAGCTTTCTTAGATAAACATTTTAAAAATAACTGGTGACCTCTCTGCAATTGGACCTGTTAAAGCAGAGATAAGTAACCAACTACCAACGATAATGTAGAAAGACCCCTCTGAATGGGAGCACAATTATTTTGGATGAATTCTAAACTTTTAGCCATGAGTTTGGGGAATCTGACCCTAGGAACAAAGGCTTTTGACCCTAGTGGCATCATTCCTATGATTCAGCTTCCTGTAGAACCTGCACCTATTCTGATAATTCTTGTATGTGCAATGATTTTTGTTGAATTCTTCATTCTGCACTCTGGTCTTGGTGCTTGAGTGTCTTCTTGGACATTGAACCTTGGCCCATTGCTCTAATCACCTGAATATACATATTTTAATTCCTGTCTCTGTTATTGATCTGAACTTAGCTTGATCCTGACAAATAGACCATCCCAAATTGTAAGTTTTTTGATGGCATGGATTTTTGTCTTCATGTTAGAGCTTCAACATGTATTACAAGGTCTGACACATAATGGGCATTAAGTAAATAATTATGAAAAGAATATATACAGTTGTCCCTCTGTATCTGAGGGGAATTGGTTACAGGACCCCCTCTGGATACCGAAATTCATGGATACTCAAGCCCCTTATGTAAAATGGCATAGTATTTGCATGTAACCTATGCACATCCTCCTGTATGCTTTAAATCATCTCTATATTACTTATAATACCTAATACAATGCAAATCCTACATAAATAGTTGTAAATACAATGCAAATGTAATGTAAATAGTTGCCAGTGCACCTCAAATTTAAGTTTTGCTTTTTGAAAGTTTCTGGATTTTTTTTTAATATTTTTGATGCACAGTGGTTTAAATCGATTGATGAGGAACCTGTGTATAATGGAGGGCCCATTGTACACTGATTTGCTACATAATTCAGATTCACAAGTTTGTTTTTAAGATGAGGACTTTTCCCAGTTTCACTATGCATAGCTGCTTCCAGGCTTCTGTCCCAAATTTGTGATTTGGAGCTTTGCTCCTATTCATCCTGTCCAAAATTATTTCTTCTAACCTAGAGTTTCTTCACTGGGGATTCATGCAAGCCCAGAAAGCCTAGATGAAGGGTTCAGTTTTTGATTTTTTTTTTTACCACTACCCTAATTGTACTCAAAAGCTTTTATTTATATGCATATATTACTAGTTTTATAGTTCACAAATTTCAACCAAGTTACATTATCTCTCCTTTTCCTATGCTTTGCTTCATCTTGCTGATCACATACCAGTGCCCTCCAGTACTAAACCTCAAATTGGGAACTGACAATGCTGGTACTGTGTTTTATGATAATATATGTAGCATGATATCAATAATTTTTTAGTTGTATGAAGGCTACATCTCCTGGGATGTTGTTCTTCATGGCACACTCTCTCCAAGAAACAGTGTAGCAATTATAAATGAATTTTATAAAATTTTTACCACATTAAAGATATATTTTCTGCAAATAATAAATCCAATGATCTATTCTCCTTTTATTCTCCATGTGCTTGATCTTTACACATAGTGCTAGATCAAATATCAAAGGTAGGACAATATTCTCATGGTATTGACCAAACAGGACGCACTTACTTATATTAAAAATTTGGTTATTTTTCTTTTTTTAAAATTAAAGACTTTTGTTTTGGGGGCAGTTTTAGGTCTACAGCAAAATTGAGAGGAAGGTGCAGATATTTCCCATATACCCCTTACTTCCACATGTGTATAGCTTATCCATTATCATCATGTCCTACCAGATTGTACATTTGTTACAATAGATGAACCTGTCTTGACACATCATAATCATCTAAAGTCTGTAGTTTACATTAGGGTTCGCTTTTGGTGTTGTACATTTTAAGGGTGTGGGCAAATTTATAATATGGGTCCATCATTATAGTATCATACAGAGAAGTTTACAATCCTTTGTGCTCCACCTATTCATTTCTCCCTTTCCACTAATCCCTGGCAATCACTGATCTTTTTACTATCTCCATAGTTTTGCCTTTTGCAGGATGTCATATAGTTGGAATCATACAATATTTACCATTTTCAGATTAGTTTCTTTCACTTAATAATATGCATTTAAGTTTCTTCCATGTCTTTTCATGGCTTAGTAGATCATTTCCTTTTATCACTGAATAACAGTCCATTGTCCACAGTTTATCCATTCACTTACTGAAGTACATCTTGGTTATTTCCATGTTTTGTAACTTATGGATAAAGCTGATATATACATCCATGTGCAGGTTTCATGTGGACATAAGTTTTCAGCACGTTTAGGTAAATGCCATGAAGTGTGATGTGATTGCTGAATCCTATGGTAAGAGTATGCTTAGTTTTGTAAAAACTACATTAAAATTTCTTGCAAAGTCGTGCCATTTTGCATTTCCACCAGTAATGAATGAGAGCTTCTTTTGCTCCACATCCTCACAAGTACTTGGTGTTGTCAGTGTTCTGAATTTTGGTCATTCTAATAGCTGTGTAGTGGTATCTCATAGTTTTAATTTGTATTTCCCTGGTGACATATGATGTGGAGCATCTTTTCATATGCTTACTTGCCATTTGTGTATCTTCTTTGTTGAGGGGTCATTTAAGGTCTTTGGCTCATTATGATGGAGAAAAGATAGTCTTTTTTAAAAATGGTGCTGTAACAACTGAATATCCACATGTCCAAATGAATCTAGATACAGACCTTATACCTTTACAAAAATTAATTCAAAATGGATTGTAGACCCAACTGTAAAACATAAAACTGTAACACTCCTGGAAGACAACATAGGATACAACCTAGATGACCTTGTATATAGCAGTAACTTTTTAGATACAACACAAAAGTCCTGGCCTCTGAAAAAAATAATTGATAAGATGAACTTAAATAACATTAAAATAATGTCTGCTCTGTAAAAGACAATATTAAGAGAATAAAAAGATAAGACACATGCTAGGAGAAAATATTTGTCAAAGAAACATCTGGTAAAGGACTAATATCCAAAATATATAAACAGCTCTTAAAACTCAACAATAAGAAAAGAAACAGTCCAGTTGTAAAATGGGCCAAAGATGCTCCTCAGTTACAGCTCAGGTTTTCCTACCCCAGAGCTGATTTCCATGGAGGTTTCTGCATATGAGTCTCTGCTTTGGTAAGCAGTGACTCCCTGTGTTTGCCTGTCTCTCCAGTCTTGAGGGCAGTGGTTTGTCCTCTGTCCTCATCTCTCTTAAGAATCCAGAGGGAGCTGTTGATTTTTCAGTTTGTTCATCCTTTTACTTGCTGTTTGAATGGAGTAGTAATTTTTAAGCTCCTTACGGGCAGAACCAGAAACTGGATGTCTGTCCTGATTTTTTTTTTAAAGAACAAATTTATCCCCTGCTTATTGAAAAATTGGTAGTATTTTAAAAACAATGTCCTGAATGTCTTATATTTTTTAATTTAAGAAATATATTTTAGTGTTTTTCCACATATGTCAGTATATAGAGAGCATTCTTATATTTTTTTATAACTGTACTTCATTCAATTTTATGTAGGTACCAAACCTATTAGTAAACCTTCAAAATATCTTCCAAAAACTTTCATGTATATCATTTTGCACACACACATACACATATATAAGATAAATATTGATAGGTAGATACCAAATTGACCCTCATAGGAGTTCTATCTATTCAAATTCTCACCAGCAATGCATGAGAGCACTTGTCTGTCTATAGCTACATCAACACAGTGAGGCATCAAATTTTGGATTTTTGCCAGTCTGAAAGGTAAAAATGGTATTTCAATGTATTTTTAAATTTCTATTTATATTATTATAAGTATTAAGTTTGAGCATATTTTAATATATTTAAAACAAATTGGCATTATATATTCTTAACCTGTTACTTCATATCCTTTGGCCATGATTTCTAGGAGCTCTTTGTATATGAAGGTGATTAGCCTTTTGCCCACATTATGAACTAACATTTGTCCAGTTTTTCATTTGTATTTTGACTAACATCCTTATTGTCCTTTTTCTTTCTCATCTTTAATAGTATATTTGTATTATGGCCTGTACTAATTTTTCTTTATTGTTCATAATTTAATGAGTTAGCATTTTCTGGATGTCTGTGAAATTTCTTTGTTATGTGTAAAACCTCCGACCCCTTTGTCTTCCATTCTAAGGAGTTTTTCCATCTAAAAAATTCTCCTCTGCTATTTCAGAGACTGTGTCCTGCATATATGACTGACCTGGGTGATTCTTTGTATTGACCTTCCACATCTACATTTCTGAATCAAACTAGGTTGAGAACAACTTCTATTATATGTCTTGATCAACAGTTTCTGCAATTATTGTTATAACCAGGAGCTAGGATTTTGCCCTTCAGAACATGCTCTTTCTCATCAAGAAGTTGTTTTGCTGGTGCTTTCTTAAATCTGCTACCACTAGTCCCTCTTATCACTGATGATGTAAATATTATTCATTTCCTTCTGTGTGGCATCTGCCTGATCTTCGCTTCTCTTTCCCTTTAGCCATAGTTTGGAGATTAAGGATTATATTCCTTCAAAAATATATTTTTTGGGATTTTTCACATTTTTTGTGTTTTTAGTTGACATCCAAATGGTGAAGAGAAGTTTTTTGAAATGTATGTTTTTCATAGCTAAAGCATCAATACATTTTTGAGTACACGTTCTATGACATGTAATGTTAATGATTATATGAATCTAGTCTTTTTAAGATTTGTGTTCATGATATAAACTTTTAGAGCTTTTGTTAGTATTTCCTACTTCGTGTGGCATTATTAGTATTTTGTGATTAGAAAGACTGATATAGACTCAGTATAATAAATTTTAACAACAAACAAAAGACCTTCAGAAAATGTTAATCTTCATGTACTTTCTACTTGGGTGTAAGAACTTTGTCCCCCAAAATGACACACCTGGTATTTTGACCATCATTTTCAGTGATCTATGTGAATGATAACACTCATATTTGGTATCATATAGGATAATGGGTGTGAGCTATTTTTGTAGCTCACAGTATATTTTTGTAGCTCACGCAGTATATCACATGGTGTTTAGCATACGTAATAAGCTAAAATATTTTTTTCATGGTTTAATGCATGAATGAATGAATGAATCCTAGTGGAAAGTTAACTGAAGATAATCTTTTTTGGTACACATTTGGTTTAGCAGTCTAGAAATAAGGAAAAAGAATGATTTCATTGATAAAAAATACTCGACATCATGAGTTTTCATATGGCTAGTTTAGGGCTAACCAAACTGGGATAACTGTAATTGAAAATGGACAAAAGAAGGAAGAGATGGCTTTAACAGTGTGGAGTTCTTCAATCTTATTTCCTGGGAGGCAGTTCTGCCACTGTATAACTACAAATGTCAAACAAAACTTTGAGTTTCGCTCTAATTTCCATCTCACTTTTTACTCATTGTGTTACTGTGATCTAAGCCTTAGGGAAACTTGTCTTGCTAATTATTTTAGTCTTAATATTCATAACCAGTAGTGTATTTGTGCTACATGTTAGAAAGATAAGGAAAGTTACTATAAGCACAATCTTCAAATTTTGGTTCTGCAGGGTACATCAACTATCAAGGGGAAATTTTCTTGCCCACTTCTGGAGATAGAAAGCCAAAGGGGAGAGTAGGAAACTCAATTTCTTCTATTCATATACTTCTAAGAGCAAATATGATAGTAATGTTAAATAAATAGATGAACCTTCACCTTTCTAAATTTCAGTATGCTACATATTCTTGCTGCAAAGTAGTTATGCTGGAGTAAAATGCTACTGCGTGAGAGTACATTTTGGTCTCCATGACTTGGTTAGAGAAATTATTTGAGCTTCTATCAGCCAGCACTGCACCTCTCATTCCTTTCAACACAGTCACTGCTTATGCTGATCAAGCCAAAAGGCCTACGTGTTTTCTAATCTCTAAGAATTACACAATTCCTGATAAAAAATGTCATTAGATTATGTAGTGATATGTAGTAAAAAAAAAAACCCAAAGTGCATTTTTGATAGTTTGAATACTCTGATACCCAAATTATGGAAAAATTGCAATTATACCAGACAGAAATTTTTCTTCAAATACTTTTGGGAAGAAGATATGAGCTTTATTGTTTATTACATTAGAATAGCATTTGTCCTATAAATTTGTATAAATTAAGTTATATTGAAATATTTATGTTAACTCATGATTTTTAAATACAGTTCAACTTTTTTGAGATTTTCTTAAATCCAACCTTACTTTTTAAGCTACTTGAATTAAGCAAGCATTTATTGAGTCTCTGGGATGTTAACCCATGATTTTTAAAGCCAGATTCAATTTAAAAAATTTATTTAAATTCAGTCTTTTTTTGTTTGTTTGTGTTTTGGTTTTTTTTGTCTTTTTTTTGCGGTACGCGGGCCTCTCACTGTCGTGGCCTCTCCCGTTGCGGAGCACAGGCTCCGGACACGCAGGCTCAGCGGCCATGGCTCACAGGCCCAGCCACTCCACGGCATGTGGGATCCTCCTGGACCTAGGCACGAACACGTGTCCCCTGCATCGGCAGGCGGACTCTCAACCACTGCACCACCAGGGAAGCCCTCAGTCTTTTTTTAAAAAAACATATCAATTAAATAAGCATTCTCTGAGTCTCTGGGATGTTACAGTATTCTGTGATAGCATGGGATAAAGCTGAATAGAATTTAGTCCTGCTATCTATCAAAGAGACCACTGTCTTGTTGATAGATAGTGCAAATGCAATAATAATAATAAGATGTATTGTGAGGAAAACTATGGTGAATTGTATAGCAAACATAATAAAGTACAAAGATGGTAGGTGTGCTTATCTAAATTTTTCATAATCCAATGATTTTACATGACATCAAATTTTGTAATTCTTGTAGATAAATATTAATATGTATAAGATAAATACAAAATTTAAAGCAGATTATATTTTTCCTCTCAGGATTAGATTTAATCCTTAGTAAAAATGCTACAGTGAAAATGTCTAAATCTAGGTGCTATTCTGTAGTAATGTGATTAGATTGGATCTGACTCTTCTGGCAAAGATTAGGAATGGGATATTCCCTGATTAGTTAACTATGTAAATTTGGCTCATTCTTTTCTGGAATAGAGGTATAACTTGAAGAATTAATCAGATTTCCTTTTTTCTAGAGGAGGCTCACCACCAGACACTTCTTTGTTCAGGGCATTATTGAATCAGTTACATTGTCGTCTTGTATACTTAGGGAGCTGTCATTCAGGACAGTGACTGTATTATTCAGGTAGGAGGAAGTGAAGCAGGAAGGAAACTAAGCAAATTAAGGAACATATATAAATTAAGTTGACTTACTAACACTTTTGAAGAGTGTCTTACAAATTTGCACCCAGTTAGAAGTGTTGCTTCCTCAGCTTTGTTGGATGAGATGCAACAAGCTGTAGCACAGGGGCCAGTTCTGCCCACACAGTTGCTTGTTTTGTTTGATACACACAGTATTTGCCTGCACCAGTTTTAAACTGAGTGTTGATTGCCAACCTTTAATGATCATAAGATTTTGCATTTAACAAAATCAAGGTTTCTGCCTTCACTTCAAAAACCAAAAGTTGTCCTTTGATTCTCCATTTCCACAGTGAATGATCCGTTGAATCTGAGTGTCAGCTGCCTATTTTGGGCAGGTTTATTCACTTCTGTTTTCCACTGTCAACACAAGGCAGGAGTGGTGTGAGTGTCATTTACCATTGCATTTGTACTATTGCTTGTCTTATGCTGGGCCCATTTCATTCATTTTGTGGCAAATTATTTTTAACACACTTCTGATCCTAGAATAAATGGCAAAAATACAAAATATAATTGAAAAATCCGAATATTTATAAATTACACATAGAGACTAGCATAAGTTACCCAAACAGTTGCTTGTGTAAATGCCTTCTGAGCGGATTATTTTGCTCTCCCTGTATTAAAAAATCTTATTTCCAGCTACTCTTTTTATCTCTCTCGGCTTATAAAATTTATATCCAACAGATTGCTGTAGATACAATCTACATTTCCTAAAACTCTCCAGTGCTTTGCTCACTTTCCAGATTTCATATAAACGTACTCCTTTATTCATCTTCCATTCCCATTCCCCAATCACTCTCTTTATTCTTCTCTGTGTGTTCTTTTGTTCAGCTTTTTCCTCTCATGACACTCAGTTCATCCTCAATTTTTATATTAAGAGTGCTTCTCAGTATAAAAAAGAAATTTAGGAACACCTGGGAAAATTTATATAAGTACAGAGTAATTGACAGTGCTATGAAATTATTAAAATTCTTGGTGTGATATTATTGTGGTTATGTAAGAAAATATTTTTATTCTTAGAGGTGGATATAAGAATACTATGAAGAAAATGTCAAATTTTGGTAATTGATCTTATACTTCAATATATTATTAAAGGTTAAATCCAAAAGATATATGTATATTTTCTTTATAATTCTATTATATAAATTTGAACTTTTTCATAACAAAATATTTTAAAGGATGTAGAGGTGTATGAGACTTAGATAAAAAGCAATACATTAATATATGTGTATTCAACCCATCATCCCTGCTACATTGTTTTCTCTTCCCTTATTGTTTACAAATTTAGTTTCTAAATTGTTTAAGGATAGGAATTCTCTCATTTATAAACTTTTTATTTTATTTTATTTTTTTATACAGCAGGTTCTTATTAGTTATCTATTTTATACATATTAATGTATATATGTCAATCCCAATCTCCCAATTAATCCCACCACCACACTCACCCGCCCCTCCTTTTACCCCTTGGTGTCCATACGTTTGTTCTCTACATCTGTGTCTCTATTTCTGCCTTGCAAACAGGTTCAACTGTACCATTTTTCTGGATTCCACATATATGCGTTAATATACGATATTTGTCTTTCTCGTTCCGACTTACTTCACTCTGTATGACAGTCTCTAGGTCTATCCACGTCTCTAAAAATGACCCAGTTTCGTTCCTTTATATGTCTGAGTAATATTCCATTGTATATATTTACCACATCTTTATCCATTCATCTGTCGATGGGCATTTAGTTTGCTTCCATGACCTGGCTATTGTAAATAGTGCTGCAATGAACATTGGGGTGCATGTGTCTTTCTGAACTATGGTTTTCTCTGGGTATATGCCCAGTAGTGGGATTTCTGGGTCATATGGTAATTCTATTTTTAGGTTTTTTTTTGTTTGTTTTTTTTTGCGGTATGCGGGCCTCTCACTGTTGTGGCCTCTCCCATTGCAGAGCACAGGCTCCGGACGTGCAGGCTCAGCGGCCATGGCTCACGGGCCTAGCTGCTCTGTGGCATGTGGGATCTTCCCGGACTGGGGCATGAACCCATGTCCCCAGCATTGGCAAGCAGACTCTCAACCACTGTGCCACCAGGGAAGCCTGTATTTTTAGTTTTTTAAGGAACCTCCATACTGTTCTCCATAGTGGCTCTATCAATTTACATTCCCACTAAGAGTGCAAGAGTGTTCCCTTTCGCCCATACCCTCTCCAATATTTGTTGTTTGTAGATTTTCTTATGATGCCCATTCTAACTGGTGCAAGGTGATACCTCATTGTAGTTTTGATTTGCATTTCTCTAATAATTAGTGATGTTGAGGAGCTTTTCATGTGCCTCTTGGCCATCTGTATGTCTTCTTCGGAGAAATGTCTATTTAGGTCTTCTGCCCATTTTTTAATTGGGTTGTTTGTTTTTTTAATATTGAGCTGCATGAGCTGTGTATATATTTTGCAGATTAATCCTTTGCTCATTGATTCATTTGCAAATATTTTCTCCCATTCTGAGGGTTATCTTTTCGTCTTGTTTATAGTTTCCTTAGCTGTGCAAAAGCTTTTAAGTTTCATTAGGTCCCATTTCTTTTTTTTTGATTTTACTTCCATTACTCTAGGATGTGGGTCAAAAAAGATCTTGTTGTGATTTATGTTAATGAGTGTTCTTCCTATATTTTCCTCTAAGAGTTTTATAGTATCCAGTCTTACATTTAGGTCTTTAATCCATTTTGACTTTATTTTTGTGTATGGTGTTAGGAAGTGTTCTAATTTCATTCTTTTACATGCAGCTGTCCAGTTTTCCCAGCACCACTTATTGAAGAGACTGTCTTTTCTCCATTGTATATCCTTGCCTCCTTTGCCATAGATTAGTTGATCATAGGTGTGTGGGTTTATCTCTGGGCTTTGTATCCTGTTCCATTGATCTGTATTTCTGTTTTTGCACCAGTACCATATTGTCTTGATTACTGTAGTTTTGTAGTATAGTCTGAAGTCAGGGAGTCTGATTCCTCCAGCTCCGTTTTTTTCCCTCAAGATTGCTTTGGCTATTCGGGGTCTTTTGTGTCTCCATACAAATTTTAAGATTTTTTGTTCTAGTTCTGTAAAAAATGCCAATGGTAATTTGACAGGGATTGCATTGAATCTGTAGACTGCTTTGGTAGTATAGTCATTTTCACAATATTGATTCTTCCAATCCAAGAACATGGTATATCTCTCCATCTGTTTGTCTCATCTTTGATTTCTTTCATCAGTGTCTTATAGTTTTCTGAGTACAGGATTTTTACCTCCTTAGGTAGGTTTATTCCTAGGTATTTTATACTTTTTGTTGCACTGTTGAATGGGATTATTTCCTTAGTTTCTCTTTCTGATATTTCGATGTTTGTGTATAGGAATGCAAAAGATTTCTGTGCATTAATTTTGTATCCCGAAACTTTACCAAATTCATTGATTAACTCTAGTAGTCTTCTGGTGGCATCTTTAGGATTATCTATGTATAGTATCATGTCATCTGCAAATAGTGACGGTTTTACTTCTTCTTTTCCAATTTGGATTCCTTTTATTTATTTTTCTTCTCTGATTGCCATTGCTAGGACTTCCAAAACTATGTTGAATAAGAGTGGTGAGAGTGGACATCTTTGTATTATTCCTGATCTTAGAGGAAATGCTTTCAGTTTTTCACCATTGAGTATGATGTTAGCTGTAGGTTTGAGATATATGGCTTTTATTATATTGAGGTTTGTTCTCTCTGTGCCCACTTTCTGGAGAGTTTTTTTTATCATAAATGGGTGTTGAATTTTGTCAAAAGCTTTTTCTGCCTCTATTGAGATGATCATATGGTTTTTATTCTTCAGTATGTTAGTATGGTGTATCACATTGTTTGATTTGCATATATTGAAGAGTCCTTGCATCCCTGGGATAAATCCCACTTGATCATGGTGTATGACACTTTTAATGTGCTGTTGGATTCTGTTTGCTAGTACTTTGTTGAGGATTTTTGCATCTATATTCATCAGTGATATTGGTCTGTAATTTTCTTTTTTGTTGTAGTATCTTTGTCTTGTTTTGGTTTCAGGGTGATGGTGGCCTTGTAGAATGAGTTTGGGAGTGTTCCTTCCTCTGCAATGTTTTGGAAGAGTTTGAGAAGGATGGGTGTTAGCTCTTCTCTAAATGTTTGATAGAACTCACCTGTGAGTCCATCTGGTCCTGGACTTTTGTTTGTTGGAAGATTTTTAATCACAGCTCCCATTTCATTACTTGTGATTGGTCTGTTCATATTTTCTATTTCTTCCTGGTTCAGTCTTGAAAGGTTATACCTTTCTAAGAATTTGTCCATTTCTTCCAGGTTGTCCATTTTATTGGCATAGAGTTGCTTGTCATAGACTCTTATAATGCTTTGTATTTCTGCAGTGTCTGTTGTAATCTCTTCTTTTTCATTTCTAATTTTATTGATTTGAGTCCTCTCCCTCTTTTTCTTTTTTTTTTCTGCTTTTTTGCAGTAGGCGGGCCTCTCACTGTTGTGGCCTCTCCCGTTGCAGAGCACAGGCTCCGGACGTGCAGGCTCAGCGGCCATGGGTCACGGGCCTAGCCCCTCCACAGCATGTGGGATCTTCATGGACCAGGGCATGAGCCTGTGTCCCCTGCATTGGCAGGCGGACTCTCAACCACTGAGCCACCAGGGAAGCCCTCCCTTGTTGCTTTTAATAATTTTTCTTTGTCTTTAATTTTTGTCAGTTTGGTTACTATGTGTCTCAGCATGTTTCTCCTTGGGTTTCTCAACTCTGGGACTCTCTGCACTTCCTGGACTTGGGTGGTTATTTCCTTTCCCCTGTTGGGGAAGTTTTCCACTATAATCTCTTCAACTATTTTCTCAGGTCCTTTCTCTCTTTCTTCTCCTTCTGGGACTCCTAAAATGTGAATGTTGGTGCATTTAATGTTGTCCCAGAAGTTTCTTAGTCTGTCTTCATTTCTTTTCATTCTGTTTTCATTATTTTGTTCTGCAGCAGTGAATTCCACCATTCTGTCTTCCAGGTCACTTATCCATTCTTCTGCCTCAGTTATTCTGCTATTGATTTCTCTGCAGTATTTTTCATTTCAGTTATTGTATTGTTCATCTCTTTGTTTGTTCTTTAATTTTTCTAGGTTTTGTTCTTTAATTCTTCTGGATCTTTGTTAAACATTTCTTGCATCTTCTCGATCTTTGCCTCCATTCTTTTCCAAGGTCCTTTATCATCTTTACTAACATTTTTCTGAATTATTTTTCTGGAAGGTTTCCTATTTCCACTTCATTTAGTTGTTTTTCTGGGGTTTTATCTTGTTCCTTCATCTGGTACAGAGTCCTCTGCCTTTTCATTTTGTCTATCTTTCTGTGAATATGGTTTTCATTCCAAGGCTGCAGGATTGTAGTTCTTCTTGCTTCTGCTTTCTGCCCTCTGGTGGGTAAGGCTATCTAAGAGGCTTGTGAAAGCTTCCTGATGGGAGGGACTGGTTGTGGGTAGAACTGGGTGTTGCTCTGGTGAGCAGAGCTCAGTAAAACTTTAATCTGCTGGTCTGCTGATGGGTGGGGCTGAGTTCCCTCCCTGTTGGTTGTTTAGCCTGAGGTGACTCAGCACTGGAGCCTACAAGCTCTTTGGTGGGGCTTGGTGGACTCCAAGAAGGCTCATGCCAATGAGTACTTCTCACAACTTCTGCTGCCAGTGTCCTTGTCCCTGCATCTCACAACTTCTACTGCCAGTGTCCTTGTCCCTGCAGTGAGCTACAGCTGCCCCCCAGCTCTGCAGGAGACCCTCCAACACTAGCAGGTAGGTCTGGTTCAGTCTCCTAGGAGTCATTACTCCTTCCCCCTGGGTCCTGATGTACACACTACTTTGTGTGTTCCCTCCAAGAGTGGAGTCTCTGTTTCCCCCAGTCCTGTCGAAGTCCTGCAATCAAATCCCACTAGCCTTCAAAGTCTGATTATCTGGGAATTCCTCCTCCTGTTGCCAGACCCCCAGGTCAGGAAGCCTGATGTGGAGCTCAGAACTTTCTCTCCAGTGGGTGGACTTCTTTGGTATAATTATTTTCCAGTTTGTGAGTCACCCACCCAGCAGCTGTGGGATTTGATTTTGTTGCAACTGCACCCCTCCTACCATGTCACTGTGGCTTCTCCTTTGTCTTTGGGTGTAGGGTATCTTTTTTGGTGAGTTTCGGTGTCTTCCTGTCAATGATTGTTCAGCAGTTAGTTGTTTTTCCAGTGCTCTTGCAAGAGGGAGTAAGCATATGTCCTTCTACTCCACCATTTTGAACCAATCTCCAGGAATAAACCTTGCATTCAGCATACTTACATCCCTCTTAAAAATTTTGTGTCATTTATGAATGTCTAAATGATACCCTGGAAATAACAGTGGCTTAAACAAGATAATGATATATGTCTCTCTCTATTAATGAAGTCACAGTGTACGTAGCCTGGGACTGATATTGTCACTCCACATTATCTGTATCTACACCCTCTTCACTCTAGAGTGGCTTCAGCCTTAATGTTGTCTTACAGACCAAATGATTGATGGGAGTCCAGCTTTCCTATCCCTAGGGGGATATCAGTGAGAAAGGGATTAAAAAAACCCATATCATATATCATGTATCCTTATTTTAAGGAATCTTCCTTGGGGTACCAAGCAACAACTTCTCCATATATCCCCATGACCGTGTCTAGTTGAGAGGAAAACAGGGGATTCAGTCTTTTAGTTGGACATGATGCTACCTTGAACAAAATTAATTTCATATTTCTAAGAAAGAAGAGAGTGAAGTAATCAACTTACAGTCTGTGTACAATTTTGGTTGATAATAAATTAAAATTTTCTGTTTTCACAGAAGTGAAATTTGAGTAGAAATAATAACATTGACCTTTGAAAAAAAGGAATAAGTATAAATTTCCCTGCAAAGGCAGGGAATAATGAACTTACCCATACTTTAAGAAAGTTAAATGATCTTGCTTTATGGAGAAAGTTGATGTTAATTAAAAAAGATATTCATCTTCTTTCTTTTTAATTAGCTTTATTATGTAGCAGATATGTCTTTTCCTTTTTTCCCCTTCTGTTTGTTATTATAATTATTGGACTACAAATACATGCTCTAACATAAATATTAGAAGAAGGAAGAAAGTACAGTAAGGCCCCTACATACGAAGGAATTCCATTCTGAGAGCACATTCATAAATCCAATCTGTTCGTAAGTCCAACAAAGTTAGCCTAGGTACCCAACTAACACAATCGACTATATAGCACTGTACTGTAATAGGTTTATAATACTTTTCACACAAATAACACATTAAAAAAAACACAAAAAAAATTAAAGAAAACATTTTTAATCTTACAGTACGGTACCTTGAAAAGTACAGTAGTATGAGCTACATCACCACTGCTTTTATGCTTGCTTCCAGACATCCTGGGCTTGAAATAAAGATACTGTACTACTGTACTCTATACAGTACTGTACAGTAAAGTACACAAAAGCACAACCACTTGTAGAGGATTCATGCGTATGATAATGTACGCCAGACACTTGAACTAATTTATGTGATTGGACATACAAATGCACGTTTGCATCTTTGAAAGCTCACAACTTGAAGGTTCATATGTAGGGGACTTACTGTATGAAAAACTATATTTTATGTTATAAAATGCATTATTTTTTCTAGTTATTACAAATCATCCACAAAATTACCAAATCTTTGCTTGTGTTTCTACTGTGTAATCTGATTTTTTTCCTTAATGCAATAATTTTTATTCTAGTAATTGAAGAGTCTTCAACATATAAGAAAGATTTGTCAAAGTTTCATATCGTTTTTGTATTCTTACACTTTCAAATGTGTCATTGAAGCTAATTATTTATGCCACACCACACATTTTCATTCTCTCCCTCTCCCCTCTTTCTCTCTCTCTCTGCCTTTCTGTCTTCCCCTCATCTTTGAATGAGGCAAGCATCACCCTGATACCAAAACCAGATAAAAATATCACAAAAAAAAAAGAAAGAAAATTACTGGCCAATATCACTGATGAACTTAGATGCAAAACTCCTTAAGAAAATATTGGCAAACCCAATCCAACAATACATTAAAGAAATGCACTGCATCTCTGCATATAAGAGATGGTCAACTGGGATTTATCCCAGGGATGCAAGGATTTTTCAATACCCACAAAACAAACAATGTGATACACCACATCAACAAATTGAAGAATAAAAAACATATGATCATCTCAATAGATGCAGAAATGGCTTTTGATAAAATTCTACATCCATTTATGATAAAAACTCTCCAGAAAGGGGGCATAGAGAGGACATACTTCAACATAATAAAAGCCATATATGACAAACCCACAGCTAACATCATACTCAACGGTGAAAAGCTGAAAGCATTTGTTCTAAGATCAGAACAAGACAAGGATGCCATTCTTGTTACTTTTAGTCAACATAGTTTAGGAAGTCCCAACCACAGCAATCAGAAAAGAAAAAGAAATAAAAGGAATCCAAATTGGAAAGGAAGAAGTAAAATTGTCACTGTTTGTATATGACATGATACTATTCATAGAAAATCCTAAAGACACCACCAGAAAACTACTAGAGCTCATCAATGAATTTGGTAAAGTATCAGGATACAAAATTAATATACAGAAATCAGTTGCATTTCTATACACTAACAATGAACTATCAGAAAGGGAAATTAAGGAAACAATCTCATTTACCATCGCATAAAAATAATAAAATACCTAGGAATAAACCTACCTAAGAAGGTAAAGGCCTGTATTCAGAAAACTATAAGATGCTGAGGAAAGAAATTGAAGACAACACAAATGGATGGAAAAATGTACCATGCTCTTAGATTGGAAGAATCAATATTGTTAAAATGACTCTACTACCCAAGGAAATCTACAGATTGATTCAATGCAACCGCTATCAAAATACCAATGGTGGGCTTCCCTGGTGGCGCAGTGGTTGAGAGTCTGCCTGCCGATGCAGGGGACACGGGTTCATGCCCCGGTCCGGGAAGATCCCACATGCCGCGGAGCAGCTGGGCCCATGAGCCATGGCTGCTGAGCCTGCACGTCTGGAGCCTGTGCTCCGCAACGGGAGAGGCCACAACAGTGAGAGGCCTGCGTACCGAAAAAACAAACAAAAAAAAACAATGGCATTTCCCACAGAACTAGAATAAATAATTTTAAAATTTGTAAGGATTGCTTCTTTCTTGTGATCTATCTCTGACCAAGAATTTTATGTATTGGACAAGACAGGAAAGAAGTGATATGAGTGAGGAATGAGAACGTCATTGTTAGAGGAGTGAGGTTGATGCTATAGATTCTCAATATGTCTCTGGAAGTGAATGAATAAATGAAAAGCTGAACTTAAGACAAAAAAGCACAGGGCCTTGCCGTTCTGAAACTGAAAATTAGACTTCAAGCCCTGCATGTGTTTCAGTTTTCTTTATAGTTTAAGCTCATTGACAAACAAAATGTCACTTGTTAGAAAGCATCCTTTTCATCCGTCCTGCAGCCCAGTGGTTCTTAAACTGGCTACACACTGAAATCATCTGGGGGAGCTTTTAAAAAATTTAAAAATCTGAGTGCCATCTTTAGGGAGCCTGATTTAATTGGTCTGATATAGAGCCCTGGTATCCTTAGATGATCTCTCTGTACATCCAGAATTGAGAAACAGTTTTAAACTCAATAGCTTTCTAAGTTTTGTGAACAGAAATGCAGATTGTCCCTGACTTACAATTGTTCAACTTACAATTTTTTGACTTTATGATAGTGTGAAAGCAATAAGCATTCAGTAGAAACCATACTAAGAATTTTGAACTTTGACCTTTTCCTGGACCAGCAATATGTGTTGCAGTACTCTCCAGTGATGCTGGGAGGTGGCAATGAGTTGCAGCTCCCAGTCAGCTAAGTGATTGAGTGGGTAAACAACCTATATGCTTACAACTATTCTGTACCCATACAACCATTCTGTTTTTCACTTTCAGTACACTATTCAATAAGTTACACGAAATAGTCAATACTTTATTATAAAATAGGTCTCATGTTAGAGAATTTTGCCCCACTGTAGGCTCATGTAAGTGTTCTGAGCACCTTTAAGGTATGCTAGGCTCTGCTATGATGTTCTGTAGGTTAGGTGTATTCAATACATTTTCGACAGATGATATCTTCAATTTATGATGGGTTTATTGGGATATAACTCAGTCGTCAAGTCAAAGATCTGTGTTACCTGTTGAGTCTTGTTTAACAATAATAATGTTATGACTTTTCTTTTAAAAATGTACCTTTATTTGGTTATCACAGTTAATTGTGATACAGGTAGTTCAAGAATTAAACCAATAAACATTAGTAGATTATTGATTTAATTAGATACAGATTAATAAACTTTGCTGTTTAATTATTCTTTGAATTGTCATCAAATTTAATCCTCTACTCAGCTACACATTTGTTACACTGGTGGTTACCTCAGTTGCTTTTGGCAGAATCTTAATGCCATAAAGAATGAGAATTATTTCATAGGTGGGGGAATTTTAGCTCTGTTTGTTTACTGAAGAGTAATTTATAGGAATTAGAATTGGAAACATGGTGCTAATCTTTGAAAATTGTCCTTGATGTCCCATATCAGCAAAATTTCCAGTACATTTGACATCCTAACATTTTTCCAGAATGTATTAATGCCTTTGTTTTTCTCCTTAACATTAGCTTTAGCAAATAATAGATTTTAATTAACAAATTGTGAGTTTGGAGAGTTTTGGAAAATTCAAAAATAAAGCCTTAAACATGATTCCAGGTTAGTCTTTCCAGGAATGAGACCAGTGAATATGATTACCTTTTATGGAGGGAGTGAGGTGGGATAGTGTGTAAAATATAATTTTTTAAAATGTAATAAAAAATCCAGGCCTTGGGTGCTAAATTTATAGAATTACCAAATGAATTTATTTGTATCTGTAAGCCAAGGTATATCAACGAGGAAGATAGAGCAAAAAGGGGGGGAAGAAGAGAAAACACAGCCTTATTTTATTTATTTACTTTTTTACTCAGATTGACAGTGTAAATTGTCCTGAAATCACTGGGTAATTAGGCAACCTTCTGCAAGGCCCTGAAGTGGCAGTCTTGATACTACATAATTAATAATGTTCTCTACAAAGTATGAGTGATAGTCCCATGATTGAATGCTCCATTTTCATTACATTACTAAATAAAATGAAACAATAACTAGAAAAATGTGCAAGGTAAGGGAAGTCCATACCATTTTGTGTTTGTATGTAGGGAAGCAGAAGAATTAATCAAATGAAATGTGAAATTATTATGGATAATTTCAGGCATATGGAGATGATCAGCTTGCTTGAAATCAGAATTCTGTAAAGGGACTATACACTGCTCATCTTTCCTTGATAATGCCATGTACATTTTGAGTTATAACTGAGCTCTAGTATTTAGAATTACAGTAAAGTCTTTATTCTTTTTTTTTGAGGTTTCTGTAAGAAGTCTATTGAAAAATTGAACATTTCCTTTTAGTTAAACTCTATTCCCAATTCCCCTTGTGAAAATTTTCCTTTTCACTCTCAAAATACCTTCTTTAAATAATTCCAAACATTGTTGTTTTAATATAGTCTTCTTTTACCCTTATCTCTTATCCTTCCATCCCCTTGTATGGAGTACCTGTAACTGGCTTACATCTTGCTGTTTGTGGTCTCTCCCCACACTTAATACTATGAGCACACTTATGTGGTCTTCAATAAGTGCTTGATGAATTCAGTCAAATGAAAGACATCATTAAAGGTAAATAATAAAAATAAAGCTATGGGTCCTGGTTCCTAAGGGTAATGATTCAAAATGAAACAAGCCTTTACCTAATGAAAAAATTAAAAATTACTTTTATTGATTCATTTGATAAGTAGTTAGTGATCATGGGATATGGATAGCACAGTACCAGAAAATTCAATGCATAGTGAATTAAGAGCTAACACTTATGACATCAGTACAGAAATTCTTAGTACCAATCACCTGTCAAGCTCAAGTTCCAAGTTCTTAACTGCTGATGGGACATCTTAGCCACTTAGGGAAAGAGGAAAAAAAAAAAGGTTTGTTAAACTTCTACTATTTGTGTGGGACTATGCTCTATATTTTCAGAATTAAAAGGATAAGAGGGTCATCACAAATGGCTATGCAAGTTGTACTGTAGGAAGGGGGAGAGGAATTTACTTATACACAGCATTGATTTTATTTCTTAAGAGTTTGGTAGAATTCACCAGTGAACCCATCAGGGCTTTGGCTTTCTATTTTGGAAGGTTATTAATTATTTAATTAATTTCTTAAATACATTGTACTCCTTTTTAGGAACATAACCTATTGAAGCTTGCAATTTATGACACAGTGAAAATTATGTGGCACTGAATTTTATCTTTTAAAGCACTCCACCCTGTTGTGACACACATTTTACAGGCCAAATCAAAGTATGTAGCCATAACCAACTTTAGGGAGAAGTGAAAGTGTGATCCTATTATATGCCTACTATGTGCCTGGAAGGAGTCTGAATTGGTAAAAATTTGGTGAGTAGGACTAATATTACACCATCATTGACTTGAATGATATTGCAAGATTCTACATAGCACTTAAATATTTTTAAAATATCTAGAATTTTGGCAAGAAAAGAGATACAGATATGTATAGGGGAAAATATGAAGAACCAACCAACCTATGGGAATAAATGAGCACGAAGTGAATTCAGACTACCTGTATGAACTGCTGTCACAATATATTAGATGCCTGTGTGATTATCTTCCCCCCACTTTGATCTAAGATTACCAGGATTGAAAACTTGGAGCTATCTGAGAAGCACTGCTAACAAAATACTTGATTTGGGTCACATTTTAATGCTTTGGTATTGCTTTAATAGCTTCTTAAGCGGTCTCCTTGAATCTAATAATACCCTTCTCCAATACTTTCACTAATAATTTTATTTTTCTAAGATTGTCTTTGGTCAGTTTTGTGCTTAAGAGCAATAATTATTCTTTGTTGTCTCTTGGGTCAACAACAAGTTGTCTTTTAGGTTCTTCTGTCTCCAAGAACCTAAGTATATCAATATTTAATATAGTATATATCTAAACTATTTAAATTTATTTATGCATCATTGTTTTGTACACCCAAGGTGTTGGTTTCCTTATTTTAACAACAAAACAAAACATGTTCAGGAATAGTTCTTTTATATTGTTCTCCACCTGGAATACCCATTTTCCTCTTCACTAGTCCATAAAGTGATCCCATTCATACTGCACTTTATCCATGAAATAATTTCCATATTTCCTCTTTAAATTGTATATACAATAACAAAAAAAAGAAGACATTAATGTATTAAATGATTATAATAGATAATTATAAGTATTATCTTTGATATAAATATATTTTCATTTGAGAAAGGAGAAAACTGAAGCTTAGGATCTAACAAACACCTACAAGTTATAGAGGTCATATGGCACATAGCTGGGATTTAATTTCAGGCCTATGTAATGCTCAAACTTGATTAAAACATCATAACACCTAAATTCTTTTAAAATGGTAGTCTGTCTTTTTACCTAAATGTAGATTCTTATTTTTTCTAAACTATTTTCACATGCACATTTTCTCTTCCCAAGTAGACTATAAGCATTTCAAAGCCAGGGACATATCTTTGACTTGTTTTGTATCCCCACACCATTGAGCACTGTAGGAAGATAAGACGATCAACCGAATGAGAAAAACAAAGGCTATTTATTCTGAGCTTATTGTAGCAAGGGAGTCAGCCACCTTCACTTGGGTTTTGGCAGATTCAAAGGAAGGCAGAGGAGTGGGAAAGCTTTATAGTGGAAAAAGAGGAAGACCTCAAGTATGCCCTGACTGAAGCCTGTTGACATAGGAAGCTGTAGGTGGACACCTAGAAGTGAGACATGCTATGTAATTGTTTAGGGGGTATATATTTGTTTCTTTGTGATTGGTCTCAAGTTGGAAGCAGGGACAAAAATTTAGGAACCTTTCAGTTATTAAGCAAGTCTTGGCCATTTGTGGATGATTGTTACAGAAGTTATTGTTTAGCTTCCTGGTTTGTCACTAGAGATAGCAATCTGCCTTCCTGGGTTGCTTATTATAGATAAAGGGTTGGTTTCTTGGGCAGATTGCTGTAGGTTGTGGGTCAACACACTATTTTTATATATGGTCTAGCCATTGTCCATTTGCATGTTCAGACTCTCAACACTGTGTTGAACAGTTGGGAAGCTATCAGAAAAACTCAATTTTAATTTGGCTCTGCCATAAGGAAGGTAAAATGAACCAATGATACCTTTTCAGGTTTCTTCATGTATAGGTGAAGTGGCTCTATTCTGTCCCTGAATTTTAATGAGCTGGCCTAATTTAGAATCTATATAGTAAAATTTCTTCACTACTGGATCATTTTCCACCTTTTTAAGAAAATACGAACAGGGATAGTTGAAAATCTCTGCTTTGAGGAGAGAGGTTATCATTGTTTTAAAAGGTCAAAAGTGGAGTTGAACTACCTGAATTCCAGTCCTGATCCTTAGTCTAACATGTCATATGATCTGGAATTAATTACAAAACATCTTTAAACTTCTATTTCTTTTTTTTTAAATTTTAGCTGATATACTTTATATTTCCCAGTTTTATTGAGAAATAGTTAACTTATATCACGGTATAAGTTTAATTATTAACATATATCATTGTATAAGTTTAAGACATACAGCATGATGGTTTAATTTACACATATTATGAAATGATCACCAAAATAGGTACAGCTAACATCCATCTTCTCATATAGATACAACAAAAAGAAAAGAAAGAAAAAAGAAAAAAAAATTCCTCTTGTGATGAGAACTCTTCGGATTTACTCTCAACAACTTTCCTATACATCATACATCAGTGCTAGTTATAGTCATTATGTTTTATGTTACATCCCTAGTACTTATTTATCTTATAAATGGAAGTTTGTACATTTGACCACCTATTCACTTAGCATAATGTCTTCAGGGTTTATTCATGTTGTCACAAATGGTAGGATTTCCTTGTTTTTTTTTATGGCTGAATAATATCTCCCATTGTATGTGTGTGTGTGTGTGTGTGTGTGTGTGTATATATATATATATATATATATCACAACTTGCTTATCCATCATCCATAAATGGACACTTGTTTCTGTATCTTAGCTATTAATGAATAGTGAATAATGATGCTATGAACATGGGGTTGCAGATATCTTTTCAAGTTAGTATTTTTATTTCCTTTGGGTAAATACCCAATGTAGAATTGCTGGATCATATGGTAGTTCTATTTTTAATTTTTTGAGGATCCTCCTTACTGTTTTCCACAGTGGCTGTACCAATTTACCATTCCACCAACAGCGTACAAGTATTCCCTTTTCTCCACATCTATGCCATTATTTGTTATTTCTTGTCTTTTTGATGATGGTCATTCTGAGAGGCATGAGGTGATATCTCATTGTAATTTTAATTTGCATTTTCCTAATGACTGGTGATCATGAGCATCTTTCCATGTACATGTTGACCTTTCATATATCTTCTTTGGAGAAACATCTATTCAGGTCCTTTGCCCATTTTTTAGTTGGGTTATTTGGCCTTTTTTTTTTTTTCTGCTATTGTTAGAATTGTTTATATAGTTTGGATGTTAACCCCTTATCAGCTGTATGGTTTGAAAATATGTTTTCCTATTCCGTAGGTTGTCTTTTTACTTTGTTGCTGGTCTCTTTTTCTGTGCAGTAGCTTTTTAGTTTGATGTAGTTTCACTTGTTTATTTTTTATTTTGTTGCTTGTTCTTTAGGTGCTTTATACAAAAAAAGTCCTTACTAAGACCCATGTCAAGGAGCTTTATTCCTATCTTTTCTTCTAGGAGTTTTATGGTTTCAGGTCTTACATTTAAGTCTTTAATCCATTTTCAGTTAATTTTTGTGACTAATTTAAGACATAGATCCATTCTTTTACATGTGAACATTCAAGTATCCCAGACCACTTATTGAAAAGACTGTCTTTTCTTCATTTAGTATTCTTGGCTCCCTCATCAAATATTAGTTGATCATATGTGTTTGGGTTTATTTCTGGGCTCTTGATTCTGCTCCATTGGTCTGTTTGTCCATTTTTATGTCAGTACCATACTCTTTTGATGACCATAACTTCATAGTATAGTTTGAAATCAGGAAGTATGATGCCTCCTGCTTTGTTCTTCTTTCTCAGGATAGTTTTGACTATTAAGGGTCTTTTATGGGTACATATAAAATTTAGGAGTGTTTTATCTACTGCTGTAAAAAATGGCATTGGAATCTTGATAGGGATTGCATTGAATCTATAGATGGCTTTTGGTAGTAGAAACCTCCATTTCTTTATCAGTACATTAGAGATTATTAATTATCTTATAGGACTGTTGTAACAAAGAGGGATAAATTAAGAAGCTTAGAAGCCTCAAGCACTGACTTGTTTATTGAATTTCCTCATATGCAATTCAAAAATGAAAGTATTCTAAACCATAAATTAATTGGAAGAAAGTCCAACATTTTTTTAATTTTCCCTATGATAAAATTTTATGCCATTTAAAATATATCAATCATTAAATAATTTCCTGATCCTCTTTTGGGAGGGGGTTATTCAGGCATTGCTGATGCCCTAAGTACATGTGTAGGGTACCTATAATATCCATTGCTGGTGGTGATTAAAATAAGCCTCACATATGAAACACTTAACAATAAATAACTGAATATTACAATGATGATTAATTTCATTATTATATTGTGAAGTTTCATGTAATCTTATAATGATAAATAATAAATATATAGCCATATAAATAAATATTATGGGTAGAAATATATCCATTGTTTTTAAGTTCTATTTTTTAAAGTTTTCAGAAAAATTCTATTTTTAAAAGTTTTCAGAAGAATTCTTACGTTAACAGGTAAAGTTTCTGTTAAAATTGTAAAATTGTTAGAAAAATTGTTTTTAAATCAAAAGAACTTTTAAAGGTACTGATAAATGGAAAAGAACTCATGGCATTCTGAAGGGTCAAGTCTTGAACCTCTTTTAAAAAATGTAAATTTAGTTTTTTCCTTTTAGCTTTAAGAAGACTTGAACAGCTTGGTTAAAGATGGAAGGATTATTTTATAAATGTAGAATAAATCATAACAGTGATGTGCAGAGTGACCAAAACACACATTAACTGGCATAAGAAGGAATTAACTGCAGAACAAATGGAAAAGTTATAATTTTAGGATGGCCAAATGAATATACTTTTAAAGTAATTTATTTCAAAAAGAAATTTATTTTGTTGTAATATTTTCTCAGAAATAGGGGAAAATAATTTCAATCTGAACTGTCAGGACAAATATATTTTTTGCTTGGGTTTTCCTCTTTTTTTTCCAGCAAAACCTTTTTGTTTTAATGCTCCTATTTATTTATTTATTACAAAAATTTATTTATTTTATTTATTTATTTTTGGCTGTGTTGGGTCCTTGTTGCTATGCATGGGCTTTCTCTAGTTGCGATGAGAGCGGGCTACTCTTCCTTTCTGTGCATGGGTTTCTCATTGTGGTGGCTTCTCTTGTTGCAGAGCACCAGCTCTAGGCTCACGGGCTCAGTAGTTGTGGTACATGGGCTTAGATGTTCCGTGGCATGTGGGATCCTCCTGGTCCATGGCTCAAACCCGTGTCGCCTGCATTGGCAGGTGAATTCTTAACCACTGCACCACGAGGGAAGCCCAACACTCCTATTTAAATAAATGTGTTCTTTTTTATTTTGATGTTGTATATTTTCATTAATTCTTACACTAATTCTTCAAAAATTCATCCATTTGTGAATATATAATATTGAGTACCTATTATATACTCATCATTGGGCTAAGTACTTGAGATTAAAATGTTGAATATGACAGACATGGTGCCTGCCCCCAAGATAATAGTTCAAATAGGAAACTAGACTGTAATGTGATTGGGGCTATGATGGAGGAAGTCTCATGTGCAGTGACATCACATAAGAGAGGACCCTAATACAAACATTAATATTATGTGGGTGGAGATCAGAGGACAGAAGAATTTGGGGATAGAATGCTTCCTGGAGCCTAAGGAATGCCTCAAATGAGATCTAAAGAATGAGAAATGAGGGAATAGTGTTCCAGATTCAGGGGAAAAAGTGTGGAAAGACCAAAAGGCAAATGAGAGCAGAGAGGTAAATGGGAAGAAGAATGAAATTTAGAAGTTTATTAAGAATCAATTCACACAGGGCCCTGTATGATGTTTAACTGGCTTTGGATTTTATTCTGTGGTCAAGGGGCAGCTGTTAAGATTTTTCATTAAAGTATTTCAATTAAAGGTTTAATTGATTTTTTTTAAATTTATATACTTAAAAATAGTTTCAAGTTTTTGAAAGTAGTTATAGGGATTAGGTGGGGGTCTTATTCTTGGTTTTTTAAATTTAATTTGTTTTAGCCACTTACAATATTTAAAATATATGACTTTGTATGTGTTTTATAAATATTAAGTGAAGATTAGATAAAACTTCAAAAGAGAGATTTTGTTCCTTTTTTTTTTTAACTTTGATGACTTTCTAAGATTAGGTCTTTATGGATTGGAAGGGGTGATACTGCTGTAAATGTTCAAAAATTACCTGAACATTTCAGGTCAAATTACATATATATACTTCAAAACACCTTGTGCTAGAGATTGATACAGATTCTGATTGAATTAGGTACACTAAGAGTACTAGGTGAAAATTCAATATTTCATATATTTTGTTGCATTGCTGATCAGTCTAGAAGCTAGGGCTCACCTTAGGCAGGGATAGAGTAGTCTGTTACTTATCTAGTTTGATTTGGGGGCTAGAAAACTTACAAGGCTTAAAATATCCTTTATTGGAAAGCTTTGGAATCTCAAATACTTATTCTGGTGTCCTTTTGAAGGTCTAATGGAAGTGTCTTACCCGTGTAGAAAAATCCATTACATTACGATTACCATTACTGTAGGATACCTCTACTTATAACATGTAATGGGTGGTGTCAAGAGCAAAACACCAGAAGTAATAGGGAAACTTAAAAGCTCACAAAGGAGTTATAAAGTCAAATTTAGAATATAGTATACCAAAATTATATTTGTTTCAAGGATATTTATAAATTATATGTATTTTCAGAGTCAAAATCAATTTAAATGCTATATATATATATATATATATTCTGTGCTAGATAATTCAAAAAGAAAAAAATGCAGTTATGTAAAAAATCATTAAATGTGGAAAGACTACTTTTCAAGCTCTGCTATCAGGAGGAGATCTTCAGAATGTTATGTTTGAAAGTTAAAATCCCTGGAAAAGTTAACATAAAACAATACTGTGAAAGGCTATTTAGGAGGAAAGAAGAATATCATCCCTGAGGATTTGTATGTCCTTTGATAAGATCTTCACCAAAAAAAGATTAAGAGAGAAAGAGACTTTTTCCTTATCTCCCCAACTTTTTTAAAAAAAGCTCTGAATCAAAGTATAAATTTGAATGGAATTATCAGAATATTTATTACTGAATCTGAATATTCTGTATATGTTCCATAATTATCTGGTGACTTTTACTTTCAAATGAAGTAGGACCTATATCATCAATGAGTTCATGATGTTTTGCAGTGTTTTTTTATTTTTTGAGGACAACGTGTGTGTGCACATGTGTCTGTGTGTATGTATCTCAACCTTTTACAGCCATACCAACAGTTGTCTCAAGTAGCAGTATGATTACATTGGGAACATAGTGTTTTTAAAAGCTGACTGACAGCTTTTCTTCTTCAACCTTGTTTTGAATCAATGGAACACTGTGGTGAAATTAAATTATGAGGAACTCGCTTATAATTAGTATTTCAAATGTTGGAATGTCTGTTTCTGCCAGGCACTAGTTTAACAATACAGTAAATCTCCATGCTTTAAGTGTGGGGAGAAATTGAAACTGTTCACAAATTCTTTATTAAATGCCTATTAAGTACATGTATAGTCTGAAGCAGGGGTTGGGATATCTTCAGTACACCACAGTTGAGAGTAATTCATCTGAATAGTTGGTCTGCTAGACAAGAACAAGTGACAGATTCCCTTGGATTGGTGAGAGAGGGAAGAAAATGGTACTGATTTATTGTACAGTTAGAGAGCAAATCTTAGAACTATGACAGTGAGAGATACTTATTAGTGAAAATGTTGTCAAGGGAGGGTGCTGAAAGCAGAGGAAGAGCAAACATGACAAACACTACCTACAGAGGGTAACAGCATACAGTAATTTTCCTGTGTTTCATGAAAGTTTATTTATTCATGAATCATGTTTTAAAATTTCTCTTTGGGACAATGTGGGTTAATCCCATTAGCCTTTCACAATCTGTTTTCCATTACACACTTGTATTTTTTTTCATTCATCCACATGTTCATTCATTTCATGATTTTTCCATGGGCAATCATCCATGGAGGACTTATTGCAGAGGTAATGCAAACATGAATGGGAAGCAGTTTTTCCTAGGACAAATCTCAACTCTGTATGTTGCCAAATCGTTCTCCAGGTTATAGAATTATTATTTATTCAGAATGCTAAGCCTGATTCAGTTTTCTGGTGTATCTACAAAATAAATTAACATGGATTATTTGGATTTCAGGTACCTGGATATAATCTAAGTGTTGGTATTCAATCATATTTAGAAAATAACTTTAATTAAGAGACAATTACCAGAATTATAAAAATGCCTCTTCTAATTTGTTCACAAGGTTTCTGGATTTATAGCCAATGTACAAAGTTTATGTACATAATCCTAATTGATTATGATAATGAAAGATTAATTGATCAATCAACTAATGTTTATTAGTACTTACTAATACTATAAGTGACCTTATACCCTTAATTAAAACATTTTAAAATTAAAGTGTGGACCAGCTCAGAGATTCAGTCGCTTTTTAGAAAAGGGATTGCACTAAACAATTCTCTTTTCATGGCCAAATTGTGATAATTTTCAGTCTTCATCTACCATAATCCTCTGCAGCATTTGAAACTGGTGACCTCATTCTACTCGGAACACTCTTATTAGTTTCCACACACCAGCACACATGTTTGGCCTATTCCTAAATTCCTTTCTTAGTCTCCTCTTTTCCATCTGTGCCATAAAATTTAGTTGTTCTTTGAGGTGCTGTTATGACCCCTATTCTACTTTTCTTCAGCTAACATGTATATGCAGATGATAACACAAATTTTCATGCTTAATTTCACTTATGAACTTTTATATACAATGTATTATTGAACATCTCCTCCAAAAAATACCTCATGATGACCTCAGACCCAACTTATCTAAAACCAAACCTATCTTTTCCCTATCCTTTACTTCATTTCTCTCCCTTATTCTCTAACTTGTCTGCCCAAATCCTGAGAGTCTTCCTTGATTTCTTCATTTAGATTCAATCAGCCACATGCATTCATTATTATTTCTCACATATGTCCAATTTTTCCTTCTAAAATTATGGTTCAGGCCGCATACTCAATCCTGGATTTTACATTCACTTCTTCAATAGATTCTAGCCTTGGCTTCCAACTTATTTATCCCAATACATATTAAGTACTCATTCTAATATTTAATCTGATTATTTTTCTTGCTTTTAAACATGTGGTTGGCTTTATTTGTTTTCTCTAACATGCATTCAAGATCTTTCATGATTTGGCCCTTGCTTATACAAGTTTTATCTCCTGTCCTCGCCACCTACTCTAAGGTCCAGCTAAACCGAATATTTTGCAGTCTCATGAACGAGCATACCCTTTCTGGCTTTTTGGACTTTGCATATGCTTTTTGCTCTAAGTGTAATTTCTATTATTCCATTTCTTTATATGGCTAACCCTTATTCAGTTTTGAGCTTTGATTTAAAGAGTAACGCCTCTAAGGAACTTAGACTGCCTCTCTTGGTACCTCCTAAGAAGTGTTCCAGAACCTTGTTTTATCTCTGTATTAGCGATTATCATACCACCTGGAAATTGCTATTTAAAATTTTTTTTCAGTATAAACTGTTGGAGGGCAAGCACTCTGTCTTCTTCCTGATTGTGGTCCCAGAACTAAAATACTCTCTATCATAATATAAGTACAATAAATACTTGTTAAATAAATGTAGGCATGATACATTACTGCAGAATTAAACCCAGCAATTCCTGCTAGCACAGATGGAACTTAGATGACATAATCTATACCTAGGGGTATAGACTGGTGAGCAAAGCATGAGATAAATTTCAGTCCCTATTCCCTAGCTCCCCTGTGAGGATGAAGGGAATATTGCAGGATGCAGTTGGTACAACCAACCACACACTTTGGCCCTAGTCTTGCCTAGGACTAGTTGAAGGCATGAGGATATCAGTTCAGAGCTGGCACAGAGTACACTTCTAACTCATGATAGAGCAATTAAGGTAGTTGAAGAGTCAGTCTAAGTTTTGAAACTGGCATTGAGTGGGGTTATTATGAATTATACTGGTTTATCTTTAGTGACTTCAGAGTTGCTTTCATTACCATTTTAGGTTACTTTTGGTGTTCCTTCCATCAGATCCTACTAAGGAGAAATAACCTGAAATGCAACTCTACTAAGGTATATGTAACCAATAATCTTGAGTTTATTTGAAAATTCTAATTATCCATCAGTACTCTTGTTGACTGAACATATCTTCTAGGATTATTCAGTGTTAGAGATCCTGTGAAGGAGAGGTATCAAAACAAAACAAAACAAAAATTTACAAAATTCTTGGAATAATACCACTGTATTAGTTTCCTGGGCTGTCGTAACAATGTACCACAAACTGGGTAGCTTAAAAAACAAGTCTATTCTCTCTCAGTTTGAAAGCCAGAAGTCCAAAATCAGAGTGTCAGCAAGTCCACTTTCTAAGGGAACACTTTCCTTGCCCTGTCCTAGCTTTTGGTAGTTGCTATCAATCCTTGGCATTCTCTGGCTTGCAACTGTATAACTCTAATTTCTGCCTGTCATCACATAGCCTTCTCTTCTCTGTCTGAATATGTGTCTTTACACAGCTTTTTTGTAAAGATACCAGTTTTTCGATTTAGAGTCACCCTAGTCCAATATGGCTTTATCTTAACTTGATTACATTTGCAATGACCCTATTTCCAAATAAGTTCACATTCACAGGCACCAGCAGGGGTTAGGACTTGAACATATTTTTTTGGAGGATACAATTCAACTCACAGCAACCACATATACTACAGCTTATTCTGTCCGTCTGTAAGATTCACTCTGAAAACATATTATTCCCTCTGAAAATGGAATGAATGTTTGTCTTGGAGGACAGTGGGTCTGGACCAATATGGGTCTTTTATTTTGCAATGTTGTTTGCTTCATTTCTTGTCTAACTCCCCCATTTATGATATTACCTATGCACAAGGAAGAATCCCCTTTCTCTTTGAGCACTCCCTCCTTACCCTCTTATCCTCTTTCCAGCTTCCCACCCCAGCTCTTTTCTCTTTCATAATTTCCAGTCTCCTTTCTTGCTAAAACCTGAAAGGTGAGCTTCCAAAACATGTATTGGTTTATACTCACTGTTCCCATCCTCTCTAAAACCACTTCAGTCATGTGTTTGCCCCCTCCTGCTATAATGAAACTGCCCTCTTAAGGTCACCGATGACCATTATGCTGTTATTTCCAGTGGTCATTTCTCTATCTTCAATATCTTTTATCTCTTAAGAGCATTTATCGTAATTAATTACATGCTCTTGTTTTATCTCCTAACCCAATGGTCACTCTTTAAAGTCTCTTTTGCTCACTACTCACCTTAGACGTTGGTCTTTTTTTCCTTTCTAATTCACTCATATGGTGATTTTTTTCTGGTCTCATGAATTGAAATACCAGTTTTATGTTGATGACTCTCAAATGTATACATCCGATTCAGGTTCTCTTTTGAACGCTATACTTGTTTATCAACTGTCTATTTGATATTTTCACTTGTATATCTGATAAATATCTCAAAAACTGTACTTCTGAACTCTCAGATTGGCTGCTTTCTCCTCCCTTACTCCCAGCTCCGTCCACCCCACCCCACCCCCCCAAAAAACCACATAAATTATCCTGCTCTTGCTACATTCATCCAGGTCTCTTTCTGAGCAACTCTTTTTTTTTTTTTTTTATTGGAGTATAGTTGTTTAACAATGTTGTGTTAGTTTCTACTGTACACTGAAGTGGAGTTCCCGGTGCTCTACAGGAAACTGTACAGTGAAGTGGAGTTCCCTGTGTTACAGTTCTACTGTACAGTGAAGTGGAATTCTCTGTGCTATACAGGCTCTCATTAGTTATCTATTTTATACATATTAATTAGTATATATATATATATATATATATATATATGTCAATCTCAGTCTCACAATTTACAACTGCTCAGTTCTAAGAACTTTGAGTTATTGGAGACTCTTCTGTTTCTCTCACAACCCAAATACTATCCGACAGGCAATCCTGTTATATTTACATCCAAAGTGTATCTTAAATCTAACCCTGTCTCTCTCTTTCCTGTTATCACCCTCAATGAGGTCATCAACATTTCTCTCAGAGATGACTTCAGTAGCCTCCTAGATAGCCTTTCTACCCTCTAACCCCTTGCTCTGTTCTCAACAAAGCATGTAGAATGATCATTTTAAAACAAATATAGTCATATTACTCTTCTGAATAAAACCCTTAATTTGTTCTACATTTTACTGAGAGGAAAGTCCAAAGCCTTTACAACGTCTGACAAGGTAGTAGCTGATCTGGGCACCCTTACATTCCTCTTTTCATATCATACTTCTCTCTGCTTTGTTAGTTCTGCTCCAGCTACACTTGTCTTTTTGCTGTCGTAGGGTGTTTGTACCAGTTATTCCTGACAGGTAGCTCAACATCCCTTCAAACCTTCGCCCAGAATTCACCTTCTCAATGAGTTATTCAACTTCTCAATGAGTTGTAATTAAAATTGCACCATTCTCCATTCCCAGTTCTCTTTATCGTGATCTCTATATTTTTCCATATCATCTCTCTCTTTCTAATATGTTACAGTATTTATGACATTTGTTTACTATTATCTGATAGAATGTTAAATCCACAAGACTAGAGATCTATGTGTTTTATTTACTTGAGTATTCCAAGTACCTAGATTAATGCCCTGCACATAAAAGATGTTCAAGTTTGTGATTTTGAGTAAATAAATGGATAAATTAGCAGTAATGTAGTTAAGTAGTAGTCTCACAGTGGTTGCCTGAAATCATGATATTTGTTCACTTTATATTTACTTAGGAATAAGATTACAAAGAAAAATAATGTCATTACAATAATCACCATCATTGTTGATAGTGTTCTTCTAGATGCCTAGGGATTGTTTTACATAGTTTAATTTGATACATATCTATGTTATAAGTGTCTATAAATAAGACCACCGAGGTTTGTAAAATTAAATAACTCGATCAGGCTTAAACAGCTTGTGCAGTGGTAGAGCTCAGAGTCTATACCAGGTCTGTATAGACTGAGATTCTACTTTAACCATTCTATATTACCACTTTTATAACCACTCAAGTTGCAGGCTGGAATTTTCTTTCCTCACACACATATGCTCTCTTACATGTAGCTGAGTGTCATTCATTTATATGAAACAGCTGCTGCTCATTCAGCCCTGAATTTGTTAATCTGGATTTATTAAAACTATCACTGATACTGTTATTTTTTTTTCCTGTTGTCATCAACTTCTTTTTTTAAACAATCTGTAACACATTGAGAAATGCTCCTAGGAAATAGCTTTGCAACTCAAGAATAGCACTTCAGAACTAAGTAATTTAATATTTCACAGAGGAAGGTACTGGATGCACCAATTTCCTCAGGGCTTTGTTTGGACTCAGAGAAATGACAATGTGCTGCTGTGTAATAGGTCTTGAGCTTTCTTCACAATAGCCTTTTGTATGTCGGTGGCCCAGAAATCCTTGTGACATTCGCCTTAAAGAGGATTCACTAACTCTGCCTTATTTATTTGATCCTTGTTTTTGTTTTAATGTGTGTGCTGCTGTTACTTGAAGATGGCTTTCTGAAATAAATAATTTTCTTTCCTATAAGTGATTATAGTCATATTTCTTATGAATTTGAGCTCCAATTCAGTTTCCTTTTTTAAAAATAACTTTTTTAAGTGTGTCTAGCATGACTTCAAATTCTTGGATAGAAAAGAAAAACCTAGCATTAATCTGATAGAATGCCAGATATCTAAATACAATGAAAACCATATAGAGCTTCCCAGCAGAGAGACCAGAGCAATAGAAAAGATTGAGGAAACTGAATTGTCACTATGATTTAATTTCAAGTGTTTACATTCTGAAGCACTCAGATTAAAAAAAAACCCTCACTTTTACAAGATGACGTATGATAATTATAGCCTTCAAAAATAAGAAGAAATGATAGCTTAGGTAGAGTGCTGACATGTTTGACAGTTGTAAATTTGGAGAATATTTGCTTAAGAAATGCAGGTTGGATAAATACACAATTACTTTTCATAGTGGAACTATTTACCAATGGTGCATTATGACAGGATGATTGAGAGATCCTTACATCAAGTTTAATAATATAAACCTTAATCTAAACCTATATGCCTTTGTGGAATGAAAGGGGAGAACTGAGGTTGGGGATGCAGATAAATGACATTTTTCTAAAGAGAGCCAAAATTTTAAAATAGTTGTTAAACTATTTTGATTAACTTGAATCTTATATATCAAGAGCTGTGAATCTTTATGAATATAATATTATTACTTAAAAAACTTATAGTGAAAAGTTGCAAACTGCCTAGGAACCTTGAATTCCACGTATGTATAAAGTTTTGTCTTTGGATCTTGGGGCCATTGGAAATGTAATTCTTTTATCCATACAGAAAGTATTCTTTAGTTAAAGATTCTGTTGTTTACAATAAAGTTGTATGGTGGGTAGTCATGTGTTGAATACCTCTATCTGTCTATCGACCCACAACCTAGGAACATACAATCATAAAACAAAACTCAAACACTAATATTATGCATATTTTGAAAACAATTCCAGAATTATAGATTCCTATATATTTGTTGCTTTCCTCACCCAGGGTAATTTGCCCACATAAATGGGCAGCCTTCAGCTAATTTTATATTTTATCATCTAGGATTTCTAGTCACATTTCATATCAATAAACAGGCATTACTGAGTTTAGAAATATTTGATTGCTATGTATAACGTTCACACACCTATATTCCAAAAAGTCTCAAATAAATTATTCTTACTGCTGACGTCCAGTTTTTCTGTAGTCAAAAAAGGATTAAGGAAATCTTTCTGAAAGATTTAAACCCAGAGATCAATGTCAAAACTTATACAGATTTTCAATAGGCATTTTGTTTAGGTACACACAAAGTTATTAATTGGAAGAATACTAGTTTAAAAAGTTGGTTTGTGATCACATCTAGGGAAAGAAAGAAGGCAGGTGACTTAGTGTAATCTTCTTGTAAACATCTTGGTAAGTGGACCTCCTAGTAAAGGGACAAATGATGCTTGTTAGGAGGCTAGTACTTATCTATGAAATGCTTTTAGCAAGATGTTTCTTCTTTAGGATTGTTTACAGTAAACAAACATATATTGTAGGAACTTATGAGGCATGGCTTCCTAGAAAATGTCATGCCAGCCATATAACTGAGGGTATAAGGTGGAGATGTTTCATAATCTAAACTCTCCTCACCCATTAAGGTATCCCATAAATCTCAGGGGGCACCTCTTATATTACTCTGAGTCAGGGAGTACATGCCTACTGTTGACAGAAAAGACATAGTCATATGAAATGTTCACTGTCTCTAACTTACCCATGCCCCTTGACTGCTTGTATCTTTGAAATTACTAGTAATGCTTGCTACTGAGTAAGACCTCTGATTTGTGTGAATCTGACTTTATTCAGCGTGATCCATTAACATTAGCTAAGGAATCCTCAGAATTCACTTCTCCACTGATTACTAGTTCATATCTTCTATAGCAGATACATGGTATTTTTTAAATAAAATGTTAACTTCGTATAATTCCAATAAGGTATAATTTAATGAATAATTTAACAGTTCCTTAATAGACCTAGGGCACTCTCTTCCTACCAAATATGTAGGTAGCCAGTGCTTCAGAAATTAAGGCCCCCCCAAATTGTTTCTTGGGTAGGAATTAGATACTTTAAAGGGTTTTAACTCAGAGACAATTAGACTATCATTCTGTTGATCATTTAATGTTTAATAATATTATAGTTATTTGAATAAGTTAAAGGTCTGAAAGACTTGTTCCTTTTAATAGAAAATTATAGCTTATTCTTGATAAAATTCAATTGTATTTTAATCTGCATAATCTCATCTTCTCAAAGCATCTAAAAGATTGAAACCCCAAACTTTCATTTCTAGAGCATTAAATATTTGGTGCATTTTCTTTCAAGTTTCTGCCTGTTTATGTCTTGTAGCCTAGTCTAACAAGAAGTATATGAGATATCTACATGAGAAATAGAGAGAAACTTCCAATTCTCTTTCAAAATTCCAAGAAGTATACAATCTAAGGGTGTGAGATTATATCTCATTGTAGTTTTGATTGGCATTTCTCTAATGATTAATGATGTTGAGCATTCTTTCATGTGTTTGTTGGCAGTCTGTATATCTTCTTTGGAGAAATGTCTATTTAGGTCTTCTGCCCATTTTTGGATTGGGTTGTTGGTTTTTTGTTATTGAGCTGCATGAGCTGCTTATAAATTTTGGAGATAAGTCCTTTGTCAGTTGCTTCATTTGCAAATATTTTCTCCAATTCTGAGGGCTGTCTTTTGGTCTTGTTTATGGTTTCCTTTGCTGTGCAAAAGCTCTTAAGTTTCATTAGGTCCCATTTGTTAATTTTGTTTTTATTTCCATTTCTCTAGGAGGTGGGTCAAAAAGCATCTTGCTGTGATTTATATCATAGAGTGTTCTGCCTGTATTTTCCTCTAAGAGTTTGATAGTTTCTGGCCTTACATTTAGGTCTTTAATCCATTTTGATCTTATTTTTGTGTATGGTGTTAGGGAGTGATCTAATCTCATACTTTTACATGTACCTGTCCAGTTTTCCCAGTACCACTTATTGAAGAGGCTGTCCTTTCTCCACTGTACATTCCTGGCTCCTTTATCAAAGATAAGGTGACCATATGTGCGTGGGTTTATCTCTGGGCTTTCTATCCTGTTCCATTGATCGATATTTCTGTTTTTGCACCAGTACCATATTGTCTTGATTACTGTAGCTTTGTAGTATAGTCTGAAGTCAGGGAGCCTAATTCCTCCAGCTCTATTTTTCATTCTCAAGATTGCTTTGGCTATTCGGGGTCTTTTGTGTTTCCATACAAATTGTGAAATTTTTTGTTCTAGTTCTGTGAAAAATGCCAGTGGTAGTTTGATAGGGATTGCATTGAATCTGTAGATTGCTTTGGGTAGTAGAGTCATTTTCACAATGTTGATTCTTCCAATCCAAGAACATGGTATATCTCTCCATCTGTTTGTATCATCTTTAATTTCTTTCATCAGTGTCTTATAATTTTCTGCATACAGGTCTTTTGTCTCCTTAGGTAGGTTTATTCCTAGATATTTTATTCTTTTAGTTGCAGTGGTAAATGGGAGTGTTTTCTTGATTTCACTTTCAGATTTTTCGTTATTAGTGTATAGGAATGCCAGATATTTCTGTGCATTAATTTTGTATCCTGCTACTTTACCAAATTCATTGATTAGCTCTAGTAGTTTTCTGGTAGCACCTTTAGGATTCTCTATGTATAGTATCATGTCATCTGCAAACAGTGACAGCTTTACTTCTTCTTTTCCGATTTGGAGTCCTTTTATTTCCTTTTCTTCTCTGATTGCTGTGGCTAAAACTTCCAAAACTATGTTGAATAAGAGTGGTGAGGGTGGGCAACCTTGTCTTGTTCCTGATCTTAGTGGAAATGCTTTCAGTTTTTCACCATTGAGGATGATGTTGGCTGTGGGTTTGTCATATATGGCCTTTATTATGTTGAGGAAAGTTCCCTCTATGCCTACTTTCAGAAGGGTTTTTATCATAAATCGGTGTTGAATTTTGTCGAAAGCTTTCTCTGCAACTATTGAGATGATCATATGGTTTTTCTCCTTCAATTTGTTAATATAGTGTATCTCGTTGATTGATTTGTGTATATTGAAGAATCCTTGCATTCCTGGAATAAACCCCACTTGATCATGGCGTATGATCCTTTTAATGTGCTGTTGGATTCTGTTTGCTAGTAGTTTGTTGAGGATTTTTGTATCTATGTTCATCAGTGATATTGGCCTGTAGTTTTCTTTCTTTGTGACATCCTTGTTTGGTTTTGGTATCAGGGTGATGGTGGCCTCATAGAATGAGTTTGGGAGTGTTCTTCCCTCTGCTATATTGTGGAAGAGTTTGAGAAGGGCGGGTGTTTGCTCTTCTCTAAATGTTTGACAGAATTCGCCTGTGAAGCCATCTGGTCCAGGGCTTTTGTTTGTTGGAAGATTTTTAATCACAGTTTCAATTTCAGTGCTTGTGATTGGTCTGTTCATATTTTCTGTTTCTTCCTGATTCAGTCTTGGCAGTTGTGCATTTCCAAGAATTTGTCCATTTCTTCCAGGTTGTCCATTTTATTGGCATAGAGTTGCTTGTTGTAATCTCTCATGATCTTTTGTATTTCTGCAGTGTCAGTTGTTACTTCTCCTTTTCATTTCTAATTCTATTGATTTGAGTCTTCTCCCTTTTTTTCTTGATGAGTCTCACTAATGGTTTATCAATTTTGTTATCTTCTCAAAGAACCAGCTTTTAGTTTTATTGATCTTTGCTATCATTTCCTTCATTTCATTTTCATTTATTTCTGATCTGATCTTTATGATTTCTTTCCTTCTGCTAACTTTGGGTTTTCTTTGTTCTTCTTTCTCTAATTGCTTTAGGTGCAAGGTTAGGTTGTTTATTCGAGATGTTTCCTGTTTCTTAAGGTAGGATTGTATTGCTATAAACTTCCCTCTTAGAACTACTTTTGCTGCATCCCATAGGTTTTGGGTCATCATGTCTCCATTGTCATTTGTTTCTAGGTATTTTTTTATTTCCTCTTTCATTTCTTCAGTGATCACTTAGTTATTAAGTAGTGTATTGTTTAGCCTCCATGTGTTTATATTTTTTACAGATCTTTTCCTGTAACTGATATCTGGTCTCATAGCTTTGTGGTCGGAAAAGATACTTGATACAATTTGTTTTCTTAAATTTACCAAGGCTTGATTTGTGACCCAAGATATGATCTATCCTGGAGAATGTTCCATGAGCACCTGAGAAAAATGTGTATTCTGTTGTTTTTGGATGGAATGTCCTATAAATATCAGTTAAGTCCATCTTGTTTAATGTATCATTTAAAGCTTGTGTTTCCTTATTTATTTTCATTTTGGATGATCTGTCCATTGGTGAAAGTGGTGTGTTAAAGTCTCCTACTATGAATGTGTTACTGTCAATTTCCCCTTTTATGGATGTAAGTATTTGCCTTATGTACTGTGGTGCTCCTGTGTTGGTGGCATAAATATTTACAATTGTTATATCTTCTTCTTGGATTGATCCCTAGATCATTATGTAGTGTCCTTCTTTGTCTCTTCTAACAGTCTTTATTTTGAAGTCTATTTTGTCTGATATGAGAATTGCTATTCCAGCTTTCTTTTGGTTTCCATTTGCATGGAATATCTTTTTCCATCCCCTTACTTTCAGTCTGTATGTGTCTCTAGGTCTGAAGTGAGTTTCTTGTAGGAAGCATATATATGGGTCTTGTTTTCGTATCCATTCAGCCAATCTTTGTCTTTTGGTGGGAGCATTTAGTCCATTTACATTTAAGGTAATTGTCGATATGTATGTTCTTATTCCCATTTTCGTAATTGTTTTGGGTTTGTTATTGTAGGTCTTTTTCTTCTCTTGTGTTTCTTGCCTAGAGAAGTTCCTTTAGCATTTGTTGTAAAGCTGGTTTGGTGGTGCTGAACTCTCTCAGCTTTTGCTTGTCTGTAAAGGTTTTAATTTCTCCATCAAATCTGAATGAGATCCTTGCTGGGTAGAGTAATCTTGGTTGCAGGTTTTTTTCCTTCATCACTTTAAATATGTCCTGCCAGTCTCTTCTGGCTTGCAGAGTTTCTGCTGAAAGATCAGCTGTTAACCTTATGGGGATTCCCTTGTGTGTTATTTGTTGTTTTTCTCTTGCTGCTTTTAATATGTTTTCTTTGTATTTAATTTTTGACAGTTTGATTAATATGTGTCTTGGCGTGTTTCTCCTTGGATTTATCCTGTATGGGACTCTCTGTACTTCTTGGACTTGATTAACTATTTCCTTTCCCATATTAGGGAAGTTTTCAACTATAATCTCTTCAAGTATTTTCTCAGTCCCTTTCTTTTTCTCTTCTTCTGGGACCCCTATAATTCGAATGTTGGTGTGTTTAATGTTGTCACAGTGGTCTGTGAGACTGTCCTCAATTCTTTTCATTCCTTTTTCTTTATTCTGCTCTGCAGTAGTTATTTCCACTATTTTATCTTCCAGGTCACTTATCCGTTCTTCTGCCTCAGTTATTCTCCTATTGATCCCATCTAGAGTATTTTTAATTTAATTTATTGTGTTGCTCATCATTGCTTGTTTCATCTTTAGTTCTTCTAGGTCCTTGTTAAATGTTACTTGCATTTTGACTATTCTATTTCCAAGATTTGGGATCATATTTATTATCATTATTTAGAATTCTTTTTCAGGTAGACTGCCTATTTCCTCTTCATTTGTTAGGTCTCATGGCTTTTTATCTTGCTACTTCATCTGCTGTGTGTTTTTCTGTCTTCTCATTTTGCTTATCTTACTGTGTTTGGAGTCTACTTTTTTGCAGGCTGCAGGTTCATACTTCCCATTGTTTTTGGTGTTTGTCCCCAGTGGCTAAGGTTTGTTCAGTGGGTTGTGTAGGCTTCCTGGTGGAGGGGACTGGTGCCTGTTTTCTGGTGGTTGAGGCTGTATATTGTCTTTCTGGTGGGTAGGACTGTGTCTGCTCATGTGTTTTTGGGTGTCTGTGACCTTATGATGATTTTAGGCAGCCTCTCTGCTAATGGATGGGGTTGTGTTCCTGTCTTGCTAGTTGTTTGGCATAGGGTGTCCAGCACTCTAGCTTGCTGGTCGTTGAGTGAAGCTGGGTGTTTGTGTTGAGATGGAGATCTGTGGGAGATTTTTGTCATGTGATATTATGTGGAGCTGGGAGGTCTCTTGTGGACCAGTGTCCTGAAGTTGGCTCTCCTGCCTCAGAGGCACAGCACTGACTCCTGGCTGCAGCACCAAGAGCCTTTCATCCACATGGCTCAGAATAAAAGGGAGAAAAAGTAGAAAGAAAGAAAGAAAGAAAGGAAGGAAGGAAGGAAGGAAGGAAGGAAGAAAGAAGGGAGGGAGGGAGAGAGTGTGGGGTGAGGGAGGGAGGAAGGAAGGAAGGAAGGAGGGCAGGAAGGAAAGAAAGAAAGAAAGAAGATAAAATAAAATAAAGATAAAATAAAATAGTTATTAAAATAAAAAATCATTAAGAAAAAAAAAAAACAGACAGATAGAACCCTAGGACAAATGGTGGAAGCAAAGCTATACGGACAAAATCTCACAGAGAAACATACACATATACACTCACAAAAAGAGGAAAAGGGGAAAAAACAATAAATCTTGGTCTCAAAGGCCACCTCCTCAATTTGGGATGATTTGTTGTCTATTTATATATTCCGCAGGTGCAGGATACGTCAAGTTGATTGTGGAGCTTTAATCCACTGCTTCTGAGGCTGCTGGGAGAGATTTCCCTTTCTCTTCTTTGTTCTCACAGCTTCCAGGTCTCAGCTTTGGATTTGGCCCTGCCTCTAGGTGTAGGTCGCCGGAGGGTGTCTGTTCTTCACTCAGACAGGAGGGGGTTAAAGGAGCAGCTGCTTCGGGGACTCTGGCTCACTCAGGCTGGGGGGAGGGAGGAGTACGGAGTGCGGGGCGAGCCTCCGGCGGCAGAGGCCAGCGTGACATTGCACCGGCCTGAGGCGTGACGTGCGTTCTCTAGGGGAAGTTGTCCCTGGATCCCGGGACCCTGGCAGTGGTGGGCTGCACAGGCTAACCGGAAGGGGGGTGTGGATAGTGACCTGTGCTCGCACACAGGCTTCTTGGTGGCGGCAGCAGCAGCCTTAGCGTCTCATGCCCACCTCTGGGGTCCGCGCTTTTACCCGCGGCTCACGCCCGTCTCTGGAGCTCCTTTAAGCAGTGCTCTTAATCCCCTCTCCTCACGCACCAGGAAACAAAGAGGGAAGAAAAAGTCTCTTGCCTCTTCGGCAGGTCCAGACTTTTCCCCGGACTCCCTACTGGCTAGCCGTGGTGCACTAACCCCCTGCAGGCTGTGTTCATGCCGCCAACCCCAGTCCTCTCCCTGTGCTCTGAAGCCCGAGCCTCAGCTCCCAGCCCCGCCCACCCCGGCAGGTGAGCAGACAAGCCTCTCAGGCTGGTGAGTGCCGGTTGGCACCGATCCTCTGTGTGGGAATCTCTCTGCTTTGCCCTCTGCACCCCTGTTGCTGTGCTCTTCTCCGTGACTCTGTAGCTTTCACCCTCCACCACCTGCCATCTACGCCCGCGAAGGGGCTTTGTAGTGTCTGGAAACCTTTCCTACTTCACAGCTCCCTCCCACTGGTGCAGGTCCCATCCCTATCCTTTTGTCTCTGTTTATTGTTTTTTCTTTTGCCCTACCCAGGTACGTGGGGACTTTCTTGCCTTTTGGGAGGTCTGAGGTCTTCTGCCAGCATTCAGTAGGTGTTCTGTAGGAGTTGTTCCACGTGTAGATGTATTTCTGGTGTATCTTTGGGGAGGAAGGTGATCTCTGCGTCTTACTCTTCCACCATCTTCCCCTTGTCCCCCCAAATTTCCCCCCATTATTTCTTGAATGTGCTAACATGCTGATGAACAACATTGTCATTGAAGTTCTTTTGGTGACACTGAAGAGTCTTTCTATAGTCATTAATTTATTTTGACAAACAAAGCTAAAAGAATTCAGCACCACCAAACCAGCTTTATAACAAATGCTAAAGGAAATTCTCTAGGCAGAAAAGAAAAACCCACAACTAGAAACAAGAAAATTATGAAATGGAAAGTCTCCCTGTTAAAGGCAAACATACACTAAAGGTAGGAAATCATCCACACACAATGCTAGTAGGGAGGGTAAAAGACAAAAGATGTAAAATCATCTGTATCCACAATAAGCAATTAAGAGATAAGCAAAACAATTAAATGTAAAATATAATATCAAAAACTGGAACTGTGAGGGGAGCAGAGAACAAATGCAGGGTATCTAAAATGCATTAGAAACTAAAAGATCAGCTACTTAAAACAAGCATATATATATACTTTTTTATATATATATATAAACTATATATATAGACTGCTATAAAAAAACCTCATGCTAACCACAAAACAAAAAATCTATGGTAGAAATACTGAGAAAAAAGTAAAAGGAATCCAAACATAACACTACAGATAGTCATCAAATCACAAGAGAACAAAAGAAGAAATGGGAAAAAAAAAGACCTGCAAAAATAAATCTAAAACAATTAACAAAATGGCAATAGGAATATACATATCATAATTCCTTAAATGTAAATGGACTAAATGTTCCAACCAAAAGACATAGACTAGCTGAATGGATACAAAAGCAGGATCTGTATGTGTGCTGCCTGTAAGAGACTTACTTCAGATCTAGAGGCACATACAAACTGAAAGTGAGGGGATCGAAAACGGTATTCCATGGAAATGTAAATCAAAAGAGACCCAGAGTAGCAATACTCATAATAGACAAAATAGACTTCAAAATAAGGACTGCTATAAGACACAAAGAAGGATGCTACATAATGATCAAGGGATCAATCAAAAAAGAAGATATAACAATTGTAAATATATATGCACCCAACATAGGAGCACCTCAATATGTAAGGCAAATGTTAACAGACATAAAAGGAGAAATTGACAGTAACACAATAATAGTGGGGGACTTTAACACACCACTTACATCAATGGACGGATCATCCAGGCAGAAAATCACAATAAGGAAACACAGTCCTTAAATGACACATTAGACCAGATGGAGTTAATAGATATTTATAGAGCATTCCATCCAAAAGCAGCAGAATACCCATCCTTTTCAAGTGCACATGGAACATTCTCCAGGATAGAGCACATACTGGACCACAAAGTGAGCCTCAGTAAATTTAAGAAAATTGAAATCAGATTAAACATCTTTTCCAGTCACAATGCCATGAGGCTAGAAATCAACTACAAGAAGAAAACTGCAAAAATCATAAACAACTGGAGCCTAAAAATATGCTACTGAACAACCAATTGATCACTGAAGAAATCAAAGAGGAAAGACAAATGAAAAAGAAAACACTACAATCCAAAATCTAAGGGACACAGCAAAAGAAGTTCTAAGAGGGAAGTTTATAGCGGTAAAAGCTTATCTCAGAAGAAAAGAAAAATCTCAAATAAACAACATAACCTTATGCCTAAAGCAACTAGAGAAAGAAGAACGAACAAAATCCAAATTTAATAGAAGAAAAAAACCCATAAAAATCAAAGCTGAAATAAATGAAATAGAAATGAAGAAAACAATAGCAAAAATCAATGAAACTAAAAGCTAGTTCTTTGAAAAGATTAAAAAAAATTGATAAACCTTTAGCCAGACCTATCAAGAAAAAAAAAAAAAAAGGAGAGGGCCCAAATAAATAAAATCAGAAATGAAAAAGAAGTTACAACCAACACCACAGAAATACAAAGGATCATAATAGAATTCTATGAGCAACTATACACCAATAAAATGGACAACCTAGAGGAAGTGGACAAATTCTTAGAAAGGTACAATCTCTCAACACTGAACCAGGAAGAAATAGAAAATATGAACAGACCAATTACCAGTACTGAAATTGAATCAGTAATTTAAAAACTTCCAACAAACAAAAGTCCAGGACCAGATGGTTTCACAGGTGAATTCTGCCAAGCATTTAGAGAAGGGTTAACACCTATATTTCTGAAACTATTCCAAAAAATTGCAGAGGAAGGAACACTTCCTAATTTATTCTATGAGGCCAGCATCACCTTGATACCAAAACCAAAGTTATCACACAAAAAAATTATAGGCTAATATCACTGATGAACATAAGTGCAAAAATCCTCAACAAAATCCTCACAAACCAACTCCAACAATACATTAAAAGGATCATACATCATGATCAAGTGGGATTTATTCCAGGGATGCAAGGATTTTTCAATATCTGCAAATCAATTAATGTGATAGATGACACTAACAAATTGAAGAATAAAAACCATATGATTATCTCAATAGAAGCAGAAAAAGCTTTTAATAAAATTTAACACCCATTTATGATAAAAACTTTCTAGAAAGTGGACATAAGGGGAGTATACCTCAACAAAATAAAGGCCAAGTATTTATACCTGTGAGGAAGTATTTCCCACATCATTTATCCTCTCAAGGAGTTTTTGTTGCATACCTATTATTAGTCTGGTACATTTTAGGTACAGAGATAGTGATAAACAATTCTCTATATTCAGAGATATTAATGTCACTGAAGTCAGGCTTTAAACTTTTTTTTTTTTTTTTTTTTTTTGCGGTACGCGGGCCTCTCACTGTTGTGGCCTCTCCCGTTGCGGAGCACAGACTCCAGATGCGCAGGCTCAGCGGCCATGGCTCACGGGCCCAGCCTCTCCGCGGCATGTGGGATCTTCCCAGACTGGGGCACGAACCCGTGTCCCCTGCATCGGCAGGCGGACTCTCAACCACTGCCCCACCAGGGAAGCCCTAAACAGCATCACATACAGACAATTATTGCAAGTGATTTGGAGGAGAAATGCAGAATGCTATGAGAACTTGTAGTGAAGGGACTAGGCTAATTTTATGTTAAAACCTTAATGTTGATTAGATATCAGCCATGTGAATGAGGTTTGGGGCTTGGGATGGTGGGTGAGAGAAGGGAAGAATATTTTAGGCTGAGGAAACATTGTATGAAGCCCTAAGGTGGGAAGGGGAACAGTGATTTCAAGAAACAGCAAGCAAAATGCCTTAGGTGTAATGAACAAAGGAAAATTTATGACAAAATAATGGAACATACATAGTCAAGGGTAATGTCATTTTCACAAATTGTATGCTTGGACCTGGTAGAAAAAAAGGTTTGAATAAAATTCAACCACTTGTTGTATACAAGGATTAGACTGAGTTATTCCATGATCTGGTAGAGCACAAATTTGAAAATTACTACAAAAGAGTTCCTAGTGTGTACCAAGTTCTTCAGGGGCCATCTAGTCTAGATCAGACAGTGATCGTAGGACCCTTAAGAAATGAGGTCTCTGCCACAGTCAGTAGATGGGAAAGGAATACATTGGATGTCCAATTCTTGCTTTAGCATAGATGAAAATAACCTTGAATTTTGGCAGTGTCCCAAGACTTATGCTATTACCAAAGGTTAGTGTCAATTTCAAGTTACCTGGGGGTTGTCAAATCTATACCTGCTTTATGTGCCTGTTACTCATTTTCAAGTATTAGCTCAATCTTCTAATCCTCCTCCCGACAGCCTGGCTGTTAGTTCACTTGTTAGATTATGAATTTCTTTCCCCCATACCTTAATTTAAAATTGAAAAAAAGAATCAAAATCCTACAGCAGTGCTTAATTGCAGGGTTCTATTCAATAACTGAATTGGCCACACACTAAAATATCACTTTGTCATATAGATGATTTCTTCCAGACATCTAATTCCCCAAATACTCATCCTGGTTCACAAGGTGAAACATTTATTATTTGAAAGGAGAATGGCAGTCAGAAGTGTTTGTTAGCTCTTTTAAAGCTGTGAGAAACAGTGGCTCCTACTTCCCCCACTTGATTATTTGTGTCACATGGGGAGGATGAGGTGACAAACCTTAAAGAGATGTTGTCTTGTGCTTTTTTCTTCACTTCATTTCTCAGCTCCCTTGGCTTTTCCTTTTCTAACACACAAAGCCAGTAGTTTCCAAGTCATGTAATATTTTAAAGGAATTTAGCGATGGATCAACCTACTAAATTGAATCTTGGCTTGTAGATTGATGGATTGAATTCAGTCCAGATGAACAGTGACCAGACTTGCTGCTCTCCTGAAAACAAAAATGCAGGCAAAAACTGCTTCATAAGTCAAGTCCTGGTTATAATCTCACCCTCAGTAAAGTATGTAGTCATCATTTCACTGGCACTTTCAGATAGCAGTTTTTCTTTTTAAAGGGACCATTTACAGCCATTGCTTTCCATGATCATGTGTTTATTTGGAAGAGAAATACATTTATTCCCATGATCAGCCTTTAGTGAGAATGAGGGGCATGTGTGAGGTGGTGTTAACTCTGTACTCAAGACCAGTGTTATTTGTAAAGAAACTTTCTCAAACTATCCTATTTTAATTTCTGCTTTTATTCCTCAAACCTCAGGCTAGAAGACAGTCTGTACACCTAGAGTAAACAAGAATAAGACCGATATTAATAATTACTATTTTTAGTCTTAGTTACTAGTAATTTTTCATGTTAATTTTTAAGCTACTCCTAATTTTTAATTACCATAATTATAACCACCCTTTGTTTTTGATCTTCTGTGCTTTACTTTATTCACAACTACTCTCTGTATAGCGTGACCATATGTGTCTGTTTGCCTGGGATAAGTCCTGATTTTGCCTGTTTCACTAAAAAACACCCTAGTTTGGATGAATAGGAAACTCATAGATATCTGAAAGGTCGAGATATTCAGACTTGACTGCTGGCACTAGAGCCTATATTACCTAGAACAACGCTGTGAAGACCATACTGCAACCACCACTGGGAAAAAGTTCCTAACGTTGCTGAAGCTGAAAGTTAGATGTTCTTGCTAGAACCTCTCTTGCTACAGCCACTGAAAGTTGGATCTTGCTAAGCACCCTTTCCAGAATGGATTTCTTGCAACACCTGTTTCATCATGCTTTCAAACCCAAGACTCACAGGATTGTTTGTGACTGACAGAGCCAAGAGACAAGGAAGGCTGGGCAAGTGAGTTAAAATTTGTACAGTTGGACTAGTCATGCAGATATAACATAGGATAGTCCACAAACATGTGAAAATTGTTTCAAACCTGGGGATTCAATCGTCACAACAGTTTACCATCAGAATTGTTCCAAACCCACGCCTGTGTCTATGTATAGGTAGGAAGGGAGAAACAAGGAAAGAGTACAAAGGATGCTACAAATTAGCTGTAAAGTTTAATTTCTTAAAAGAAATGTCTGAAAACAGCAGAACAAACAAAAAGCCATGTAAAAACAATAAATAAATAAAATGAACAAAACAGAGTATTTGAGTACAAGTGAAGCCCTGCCTGTTAACAAAGAGTCCAGATCTAGTGTAAATCTGTAGGTTTGAATTTTATATTACAATGACTTTTTATAATAAAACTAGTTTCTTTTTGTGTAAAACTTCAGAGAAAACCACAAGCTATTTCACAAAGTTCAAGTAATTGATATGTCATGTATGACATAGAAATTCTAAAACTGCTCTTGCAAACTGTTTGGATCCATGAAAAGAAGGAGCCCTTTGGGATTGATGCTGTGAGGATTTTAAGGTAGATTCTCCCCTTCCTCTTGTTGACAAATGTCTTTGGCTTTTCCAAATTTTTTCCATGTTGAAGAGTAGGTGACTTTTCGGGGTAACTTTTGTTGTGAAACATGGACATAAAAAATCAAATATTAATACTGTTAGATGATTTTTTAAATTAATTTTTCTTGGAGTATAGTTGATTTACAATGTTGTGTTAGTTTCAGGTGTACAGCAAAATGAATCAGATATACATATACATATATCCACTCTTTTTCAGATTCTTTTCCCATACAGGTCATTAAAGAATATTGAGTAGAGTTCCCTGTACTATACAGTAGGTCTTTGTTGATTATCTATTTTATATATAGTAGTGTGTACATGACAATCCCAATCTTCCAATTTATTGCCCCCCCCATCCCCCTTGGTAACTGTAAGTTTGTTTTCTACATTTGTGACTCTACTTCAGTTTGGTAAATAAGTTCATTTGTACCATTTTTTAGATTCCACATATGAGTGATATGATATTTGTTTTTTTCCATCTGACTTACTTCACTCAGTATGACAATCACTAGGTCCATCCATGTTGCTGCAAATGGCATTATTTCATTCCTTTTTATGGCTGAGTAATATTCCATTGTATATATGTACCATTTCTTCTTTATCCATTCATCCATCGATGGACATTTAGGTTGCTCCCATGTCTTGGCTATTGTAAATAGTGCTGCAATGAACAGTGGGGTGTATGTATCTTTTTGAATTATGTTTTTCTCTGGATATATGCCCAGGAGACAATGATTATTAAGGCAGACACTGTTAGATGCCTACTCAATATCCATTTGCTCTTTTGTTCACTGACAGAAACTATTGTTTGGGATGACTATGTGCACAGCTTAAAAAAAACATTTCGGGCTTCCCCGGTGGTGTGGTGGTTGGGAGTCTGCCTGCCGATGCAGTGGATGTGGGTTCATGCCCCGGTCTGGGAGGATCCCACATGCTGTGGAGAGTCTGGGCCCATGGGCCATGGCCGCTGGGCCTGCGCATCCGGAGCCTGTGCTCTGCAACGGGAGAGGCCACAGCAGTGAGAAGCCTGCGTACCACACACACACACAAAAAAACATTTCACTACCTTCCAATTAGAGCTCGTCACATGACACAGTCTCGTCCTATGAGAAATAAGTAGAAGAGTGCTTTTATCCTTCAGGCCCTCCAGGAAGTAAAGTGGAGGCAGAGTACTAAAGCAGTGCTGGCTTCTTGTTTCAAAGTTTAATCATTTTCCCACTACAGAACTTGGAAATTTGAATGAAACTGGTGCGTAAGAGAAGCAGCAAATGCACAGACATAAACTCTACAGAGTCCTATACTATTTATATGGCTAGGAACTAGTGTTAATGAATAATACTTAGAAATCATAAGGGCTTTGTTAATACAATTTTTGTTTAATAAAATCTTACTTAAATCTCAAGCTCTAAGCTAATGTACTTTTCTCAGTTAAGAACATCAATTGCATATTCCAAACATTTGTTCAATGAACAGACATCAAAACATGAAGCTAACATTGCTCTCTATATTTTTGCATCTCCTTTACAACAAATATTGACAACAACCATTCAATATCTGCAAACAGTAATGGATTGGGAAATTTGCCAGCAGCTCTCAGTATCAACTGTTGCTTTAATCTGGCTTAAACCATGAGTTATTTTTCAGGTTTCAGCAGCCTCTCAATTATTGCTCCATTATAGTTGTAAAGTTAATCCCACAAACATACTTTTACAACCAATAAGTATGCTGTCTTGTGCATCATTTTGGGCATTGCTAGAAGCATTTTCTATTGATACAATAGCAAGATGTTTCATCAGTATAAAGCAGTATCTCTCTAACATTTTTGCAAACTGTTTACAAACAAAGGAATAGACTATCTCTTGCTGGAATGCACTGCCTTATAGTGCCTTATAAATTGTTTTCTCTCCAAACACACTCAATATTACTATAGAATAAAAATTGTTCTTTTCTTAACTAAATTTGAATAACTCTAGTGCCATGGCATATATTCTATTCCAGTTTTATTTTTACATGATGCTGCTGAGCTGCATTAGAGTTTTATTTGATTTTTAGGAAATACATTTTGATGATAACAACGTCATCAAAATCTGGATGAACTATGAAATTTTAATATCCGCGTACTCTTTCTTTACATTAATGTTCCATTTATACTTATAAATATGCAGTTAAATTTACATACAGTTCTTAGCAATGGTGTTTTTATTGCTTTATAAGAATTAGGAAACATAAAATAGTGACTACTGAAAAGTTGCATCTTATGGTGAAGGTACAGTAGAATTCTGTTTTATTAGTTTAGGATCTGAGTATGAAAGCAAGGCTTTGGAGGATATATGATGAAGCTCATTTTCTATTATTACATTTTTGGAAACAAATTCCATATATATTTATTAGGTTAAGCTTGTTTGATATTCAACTTCTTTCTACTTGTTTGTTTATTTAATTGATAAATCAGCTTCTGAGAGAGATGTTCCAAAAACCTGCTATGTTAATAAATGTGCCAGTTTCTCCTTGCAGTTCTGTTAATATTTGCTTTATATATTTTAATATTTTACTAGATTCATTAAGTTATAAAATTATATTTTCTAATGAATTTAACACCTTCATTTGTATTAATATTTTCTTCTTTAATTCGAACTTACTATCTGATGCAAATATAGTTATACTAGCTTTTTTTAACCTTTGCCTGAAATACTGTTTTAAATTACTTATTTTTAATGTTTCTGTGAGTGTACTTTTTCTGAGGTTTTTATTAGCAGTGTCTACCTATATTAAAGCTGATTTAGAAAGAAACTGAAAATATGAATATATCTAATACCTATATTAAAAGCCCCATATCTAATTGAAATTGCTAACAAAACTTTCTTATAAAGAAAACTCCAGGCCATGATAGTTTCACAGATAAATTCTATCAAAAGTTTAAGGAATAAGTAATATTAATCTTATAAAAAGTCTTTCAGAAAATTTAGAAGCAGAAAACTTTTTCTAATTTATTTTATAAAGCCCAATGATAGTACCCATTTCTAATATTAGAAAACCAGATATTTCTTGACATTACAAGAAAATTACAAATCAGTGTTGCTCAACCACATATATACAAAAATACTCAATAACATAACTAAAAGAATAAGTATATCATGAACAAGTGGGATTTGTCACAGAAATGCAAAGTTCTTTCAATATTCATAAATCAAACAATGTAGTTTACCATCTCAATATAATTTACATCTCAATAGATGCAGACAAACTATTTGACATAATTCTATACCCTTTCATGATCAAATATCTCAGGTAACCAGAAACTGATGAGATCTTTCTGAATGTATTAAAGACCATTTTTTTATGGACTGAATTATGTTTCCCTCCAAATTCATATATTGAGGCCCTCATCCCAAATGTGACTGTATTTGGAAATAGGGCCTTTAGGAGGTGATTAAAGTTAAATGAGGTCTTAGGGTGGGGCCCTAATCAGATGGGATTGATGTCCTTATAAGAACACAAAGAGATCTCTCTCTCTCTCTCTTTCTGTTTGTGTGTGTGTGTGTGTACGCACACACACACACGGCTGCACACAGAGGAAAGACCATGTGAGGACACAGAGAGAATGTGCCAGCTACAAGCCAAAAGAAGGCTTCATCAGGAACCAACCCTGCTGGCACCTTAATCTTGGACTGCCAGCCTCCACAACAGCAAGTCGTGGAGCAAATAAATATCTGCTGTTTAAGCCACCCAGTTTGTGGTACTTTGTTATGGCAGCCCAAGTCAACTAATACAGCATCAATAGAAGTCTACAATAATCTTATACTAAATGGTGATGTAATGAATATATTTCCTGGAAAAAAACCAAAAGAGGCAGGGATGTTAATTCTTACCATTTTGGTTCAACATGAGATTAGAAGACCAGGCCAGTACAATAAGAAAAGGAAAAAACAAAGAATTAAGGATTGCTTTTATTTTTAGATAGCAAGAGAGTCTACATAAAATATTTTAAGTAATCTACTACAATACTATAACTAAATTGCTAGAACTAATAAGTAAATTTAGCAAGACTGTAGCATACAAAGTCAATTTACAAAATTCAATTATATTTTTATGAGAGCAACAGTTGGAAGAAGAAATATAGATAAACCGAATGATTTACAATAGCATCAAAAACTTCTACACTACAAAAATAAAAGCTATTGTTGAAGTTAAAGGTCTAAATAAATGGGTATATACATCTCATGGATTAGGAAGTCTCAATATTGTTAGCTATTGTTGAAGTTAAAGTCCTAAATAAATGGGTATATACATCTCATGGGTTAGGAAGTCTCAATATTGTTATCAATTCTCCTCAAATTGATCTATAGATTTTAAAAAATCCCAGAAACAGTTTTAATAAAAATTAATAAATTCTAAAATATATATGGAAATGCAAAGATCTAAAATAGCTAAACACTTTTGATAAAAAGAATAAAATTTGAGGATTTATACTACCAGATTTTAAGATTTACAAAGCTGCATTAATCAAGATAGTGTGGGATTTGTGTAAAGATAGGTCGTTAAATCTGAATAGAGAGTCCAGAAATAGAGCCACATATATGCAATTTAGTTGATTTTTGACAAAATCAGTCTGGTAATTAAAGATGAAAGTATAGCCTTTTCAAGAAATCATACTACAAAACCTGGATAAACACATGAAACAAGGTTAACTGCATGCCTTAGCTCATACTAAACACAAAAAATTTCCAAAGGATCATGGACCTACATATAAAAGCTAAAGCTATAAAATTTATGGATAAACATAAGAGAAAATCCTTGTAATCATGGGATAAACTAAGATTTCTTAGTACAAAAAACCAAACACTAACCTAAGAGTAAAAATAAAAATGTATGGATGGATTTCCCTTTTGTAGAGGCCTAATCCACGTCAGCTATTTTTCTGAAATGTGTGCAGTTGAAATATTTACCTCAAATGGGGAAACTCAGAGGAAAAAAACTCTCATCTGCCTCTTCCTGATTCTGAACCTGGATCAAGCAGTCCCACAACCTTCATTCCAGCTCGCTCCTCTGAGTGTCTATTCCTCCTCATATCCATAGAGACACTATTTTGATTTATACAGCACTAATTCTTCCTATTTTCAGTACCTTAGTGTTTGACGTGGAGGGGGAATAACAAAGCATGTGCTCACAAAGTCTTCTTAACTGGAGGTTTCAGCAGTATTTTTAGACAAATTAAAAGATAAAATCCTAAGTGAAAAAGGAAGAAGGCACATCATCTTCCGTGGATAAAAGCACAACAGTGTGTGTCCTGGGAGAGCCACATAGGCACTGATGTGAAGGCTGTGGTTGCTGGGTGACTTGGAGGTAAACAGATTAAGGGGTTGGGGGGGGAAAGGACATAAAGAGGAAACAAAACACATTTGTCAATTTCATAATTTAGTCCAGGGCTGCCTTTTGGTCATTCAAAGCACTTTGCATTACTAAGCTATTTGGACCACATCCCCATCAGCTGCCACAACTTTGAATCCAGAATGACAGCACAGATTATAAAATGAAAGAAAGTAATAACAATCACCAAAGACTAGCTCATTAGTAAATAGCACTTTATATAAAACCTTTTTAGTGGCTCAAAAATTAATACTAAGTTTGAAATGTTTGACTTCAGCCCAAGAGTAGAATTTCTTTTATGCCATCAGGGTAATCAGTTGAATGATTTCTGGGAAAAAAAAAAAACCATGAAAAATATGCACTTTCTCCTAGTTCAACAAGTTGGCATGCTGTTTCTGCATGTCAGCAGTGGGAAGAAAAAATCTCTAAGCTTTCCATGATCACAGGTTTTGGAGAAGAATGCTTCTAAACAACCATATTTCTGAAGTAGGCTAAAAATATTTCCACTTACTTACTATTAAATTTACATATCTTGGTAGAGACAAATGTTACCAAATCACAAACTCACGCCTTTGTATTTTTTAAAAAGCAGGTAATGACTGCATTTTCTAGTTGGTGGGTCTGGGAGTAAATTACACTCATTTGTTCCTCTTATCATTTTTATTCAAACTAAAAATAATGATTAAAATGAGCTAGTAAAGCAAACTTGAAGGAAAAGATTGGAAGGGAATAACTTTGATGATGTGATGAAGGTTGTTCTGGAGTGCTCATTTGTATGTCTGAGTAGTATAAATTTTTTTGTTATTGTCATTGGGTGCTGCAGTACTATTTCCAGAATACTTTTGTATAAATCTTGGTATGAGTATTTGACGCCTGAAGAAAGACTCAAAAATTTGTATTTGAACATCAACATGTGATTTTTAATATCCTTGTTCATATAGTTCTTTATGAATACTGTTATTGTGCTAAATATACTTTTACTTTGTCTTAATTTTTATATGGCAAGGGGTATTAGTTTTCTATTGAGGTACTAATAAATAAACACAGACTTAGTGACTTAAAACAAAACCCAAACCTTTTATTATTCTACATTTCTGGAGGTCAGAAGTCTAGAATGGGTTGGCAGGGCTCTATGTTCCTCTGGAAGCTCTAGGGGAGAATCCATTTTCTTGCCTTTGCCAGCTTCTAGGAACTGCCCACATTCCTTAGGTTGTGTACCAGTCTCTGCTTTTTCATCACATTTCCTTCTTTTATTCTGACACTTACTGCCTCCCTCTTATAAGGACCCTTGTTAATAACAATTACATTGGGCCCAACAAGATAGTCCAGAATAATCTTCCCAGCTCAAGATTTTTAATTTAATCACATCTGCAACATCCTTTTGGCAATATAATATAACATCTTCACAGGTTCTGGGGATTAGTATATGAACATATTTTGGGGGAAGGCATTATTCTGTGTACATGTACAGGATTTAATATTAGAGTATTTGTGACTACATTTTAAAATATATAAAATATTTTAAAAGAAAACTAATGAAGTATAGATATAGATCAATAAAATTAGGGAAATTAAAAAAAAAACCTCTAATTTTACCATCTAGAGATAACCACCACTGAATTATCTGATATATCTTTTCAGATTATTTATTGGGTACATGCCTGCCCACACTTATATATTTTATAAAAATTGAAAGAAGTATGACATTTTACTATAACTGTTTGTTTTGACATAACAATACTATTAGGAGTATCTTTCATCTTAATAAATATTCACCTTTAGTATATTTACCAGCCAAGTATTGCCTTTTTTTTTTTTTTTTGTGGTACGCCGGCCTCTCACTGTTGCGGCCTCTCCCGTTGCGCAGGCTCAGCGGCCATGGCTCACGGGCCCAGCCGCTCCGCGGCATGTGGTGTCTTCCCGGACCGGGGCACGAACCCGTGTCCCCTGCATCAGCAGGTGGACTCTCAACCACTGCGCCACCAGGGAAGCCCTTCCCTTTTTTATATATCTATACTTATTAGCCCAGTGGATTAATGCTGAAATTTGTATTGGCACATACTTACATCATTTTCTTAGGCTAAATATCTAAACATAGAATTGTGTCAAAGTAGGACATTTTATTTTTTTAATTATTGTAATATGCATTATCAAATTATTATTTGCTAGCTGTATTTAGAACACTTATTTTCTCAAACATTCCTGCATCTTGGTAATGTGATTTTATTTTATCTTTGTCAATTTGTTGGAAGAAAATTATATCTGACTTTGGTTTTAGCCTGATTGAATCATGACACAAACTGCTTGCAAGTCAAAATATCAGGAAGTCCATAACAGGGACTTGGATGTAGATTGTACCATTCCCACTAATAGAAGAGAGGAGATGAAAAGTTCCATCCGTTGAGTCTTTCATTTGTGCCTTCATTCATTCATTTAATTTTTAGTCCTTACAGATTCCTTTTACTGTTAAGAGGCAGGAGATAAAGCAATGAACAAGACTGTCAAGGTCATTATTTTCATTCTTACTGTTTTGTGTGTGTGTGTAAGAGGGTCTCACACAATAAACAAGCAAACATCTAAGTGAATGAGATAATTTCGTATAATGAAATGTACTGAAAGATGAAACAGGATGGTGTGGAGTACACTCTATTTGAAATGAGAATAGATTGAATATGAAGGAGCCAGGTATGTGGAGAGTTGGGGACTGAACATTGGGCAGGCAATTGCCCTGAGTTACAAATGAGGGAACTGAGATGAGGACTATATGGCTGGAGCATCTTGACTTGAGCTGGTTAGCACTGAAGGTCAGCAGGGCTTGGTGTGGAGACCTGCAGACCATTGTTAAAAAAAAAAAATGATTTTTTTCTAACTTCAATGAGAAGCCACTGTGGGATTTTAAATGGCAAAATATATAATGTAATTTATGGTTGAAACAGCTTATGTTGGCTGATACATAGAAAATGGTGTGCTATGTTTCCAGAGGGAAAACAGGAAGACCAGTTAGGAGCCTATTTCAAAGGGCTGCTAGATTGATTTAGGGTGGCAGCAGTAGAGATGGAGAAAACTGGGTGGTTCGGGGATGTGCCTTGGATCTATAGTAGTGTTCTTCTCTAGGCTATGGGTACTACATTAAGGAACTGAAATCGGATTCTCTTGTTTATTCCATACTCTCCAAAGCTCCATCCCCAAGCTGCAACAAGTCTTCAGTACTCATCTGATGTTCATTTTAATGAAATAGAAATAGCTACACCCTGATCCAGTAGCAGTCAGAGAGGACTCTTAATGTGAGTTAGGACTAAATAATTAGAAGTGAAGAATAAAGGCAGTTCTGTCCAATAAGACATTTTTAAGAAACCAATCTTTATAAGTTTTCTTTTTTCTCTTTCGGTTTGCTTGTTATGGGTGCCTGAAATAACCACCAGTTTCTTTCATAGTGAGGCTTTGTTTCCAGAATGCCACTGTATAAACACAAACAACTTATCTAGAAGTAATAACTCATTAGCAGTCTCTAACACTTTAGCACAAATTAGATTATATAAAGATGACTGAATTTAAAGTTGAATGTGTCCTTAAAAGATCTTCTAATGTGATGGTTTGGGCTGAGTTTTCCAGAAGTGGAGCTAAGAAGAGGATTAATAATAAATGTTTGGGATTAAAAATATATGTCTAATAAAAAATGTTTATTAGAATTTTTTCCAGGAAAAGGATTAAGGGAGTGAGAGGGAGAAGGGAAGGAAATCAAGCAAGGGTGCACCACCAGGCCAAGTTGCACAGACACAATACAGCAGCAAAGCTCATACCTACAGTTTTCCCACGTGGGGCAAGAGAGCTGGAGTATTGAGCTCCCTGTCCTTCACAGATGTCAGTCATTGGTTAAAGACTGAGACATGGAAACACGAATCCCTGTGTCTGCAGGTAGAGTCGGCTCTCTGTGTCAGCCTGAGGGAAGCCCGCTGATGAAGACCCAAAGATACAGGCCATTGGGGAATAAAAAGCACACCCACCAGGAACTGCACGCACTAAGATGAACAAAGGATCTCAAGCATGATGGCATCTGGGTAGTGGGGTCAGGAATAGTAAAGGTAAGGGGTTTTGAAAATATCATCAAAGCCCTTCAGACAGTTGACTCTAATCAAAAAGGGAGGTTATCCTGGGTGGGCCTGACCTAATCAGACAAGCCCTGTAAAAGACACGTGAAGTAGCAGTAGAAGCTAGCCTATTGACCTTGAAGGAGCAAATTGTTATATTGTGTAGGCCAAATGGGAAGGAACCGTGGGCAGCTTCTAGTGGCTGAGGGCCTCACTCCTACAACTGCAAGAAATTGAATTCAGTCAACTACCAGGCAGGCTGGAAAAGTCTCCACTGGTAGCTTGCTACCCAGAGCCCCAAATGAGATCACACCCCCTCCAACAGCTTTGATGACCTCTGCAGATGGTGCCCTATAGTGCTGTATCCAGACTCCTGAGCCATGGAATCTGTGAGATAATAAGTGTGAGTTGCAATAAGTTGCTAAGTTTGTGGTCATTGGTTAAACAGCACAAAAGTCCAATATATACAAAAACAAATAACCTAATTAAAAAATGGGCAAAAGATCTGAACAGACACCGCACCAAAGAAGATACACAAAAGTCAAATAAGCATAAGAAAAGATGATTAACATCATATGTCATTAAGGAATTGCAAATGAGAACAACAAGGCGATACCTCTACATACCTATTAGAATGGCCAAAATCCACAACACTGACCACACCAAATGCTGGTGAGGACTTGGAACAATACAAACTCTCATCCATTGTGTGTGGGAATGCAAAATGGCAACAGCATGTTTGGAAGATGGTTTGTCAGTTTCTTATAACTTTAAGTATATTCTTATATATGACTCAGCAGTTATACAACCCTTGATATTTACCCAAATAAACTGAAAACTTACATCTAGCCAAAACCCTGCACATTCATGTTTATACTGCTTTCTTACTCTTAAGTTCTCAAACTTGGGAGCAGTCAAGGTATCCTTTAGTAGATGAATGAGTAAACAAACTGTGGTACATCCATGGGATATTATTATTCAGTGTTAAAAAGAAAGGAGCTATCAAGCCATGAAAGACATGGAGAAAACATAAATGCATATAGCTATATAAAAGAAGCCAATCTGAAAAGGCTACAGACTGTTTGATTCCAGCTATATAACATCCTGGAAAAGGCAACACTATAGAGACAGTAAAAAGGATTAGTGGTTACCAGGGGCTTAGAGGGAGGGAGGGAGGGAGGGAAGAAAGGATGAATAGACAGAACACAGGGGATTTTTTAGTTCAGTGGAACTATTCTGTATGATGCTATAATGATGGATAATCATCAAAACCCATAGAATGTACAACACAGAGAGTGAACCCTAGTATACACTGTTGACTTTAGTTAATAATAATGTAGCAATATTGGCTCACCAATTGTAACAAATGTACTACACTAATACAAGATGTTAATAATAGGGGTAACTGGGAAATAGGCATGGAGGGGTAAATGGGAAATCGCTATACTTTTCACTCAATATTTGTGTACACCTAAAACTGTTACAGAAAAAAATCTGTTAAATTAAAAAAAAATTTAAAAAAGAAACAGAATCAGGATTAGTAATCAGGTAATCCTATTCCATTCTTATTACTCTTATTTCTACTTTACCAACTTTTACTGAGATCCAGTTTATCTCCATAGCCTAATATATGAGTTCATTTTAAAGAAGTTTTATTCTCATTTTCCTGTTGTATGTGTGTATATATATATTATATATATATAATATATATATTCAACTTTATTAATTACAGAATTTAGATCCTTTCCTCTAGATTCAGAGAATTGAGGTAAAAGCTTCAATTGTGTTACTTGAATATTCTGCTTGCGTTTCTTGAAGTCTAACTTGACTATTCTGATACTACATGATTTGTTACAAAAAAGTGTTATGATAATTCTATTTGAACTTCAGGGGAAGCTAATTCTAGTGACTGGGTAAGCTCTCTGCCTTTCCCTTACACTGCTCTTTTATCTCTTTTCCCCATTTTTGTAGTTTAGCAAGGGCTGTTCTGAGTGAGCTTAATGTAGGTACAGTCTGATTCTGGCTGCTTTGCTCCATAAACTCCTTTTTCTAACAAGGTCATTTCCTGAATCAGGAATGTCCTGGTATCACATACTTCCCACTAAAAATGTATGTCTTAGAGTGATAAACCTGTCCCAGAGACTTAAAAACTGCATGTAATTTATGCTTATCACACAAGTAGTGTCTTATTCTTTTTTCATTTAGAATCATAATAGATATATTTTCATTATATCGTCTTATTATATATATGAATATATGCATATTAATACATATACAGTTAGCCCTCCATATCTTCAGGTTCTGAATCTGCAGATTCAACCAACTGCAGGTTGAAAATATTCAGAAAATAATTCCAGAAAGTACCATAAAATCAAAACTTGAATTTACCTTGTGCCTGCAACTATTTAAATAACACTTATATTGTATTTATGACTATTTTCATAACATATTCATTGTATTAGGTATTGTAAGTGATCTGGAGATTAGTTACAGTATACAGGAGGAAAATGGTCCCCAGGTTAGGTGCTTTTCACTTCTCTGTTTTCTGCTTCCCTTTATGATTCTCATCTATAAAAGTATAGAGTGAATTAAGCCTTTTTTTCTGCTTTTTTTTTCTCCATTCTACTCCAAATGCTTATCTGGGCAATGTTTATTTTTTTAATTTAATTAATTAATTTATTTATTTTTGGCTGTGTTGGATCTTCGTTTCTGTGCGTGGGCTTTCTCTAGTTGCAGCGAGCAGGGGCCACTCTTCATCACGGTGTGCGGGCCTCTCACTGTTGCGGCCTCTCTTGTTGTGGAGCACAAGCTCCAGACGCGCAGGCTCAGTAGTTGTGGCTCATGGACCTAGTTGCTCTGAGGCATGTGGGATCTTCCCAGACCAGGGCTCAAACCCGTGGCCCCTGCATTGGCAGGCAGATTCTCAACCACTGTGCCTCCAGGGAAGCCCCTGAGCAATGTTTAAATCATTGCTTTTGTGTTTAGGCTGGGAGGCTGCACACTTCTCATTTATGAGCTAACAGTTAATCCTGTGTTTCAGAGGAACCAGAGGGGTAAATCAGACAGTAGTTCCTCTACAATCTTTTGAATCCTGGCCTTTTACCAAGAGAAGAAGAGGTTAAAGGGGACTTATGGATGTATATTTTCCTTGCTTTAGGTTGAATATATATCACCCAACAGGAGTCTAGGTCACTGTAAAGATTCTTGGATCAAAGGGCTCCTTTTTGATGGATAATCCTTTATTTCTCCTGCCTTGTATTTGGTCAGCTGCCCTGAGTCCTGTTCCCAGATTAATGATTCCTGCCTCTGCTCTAACTCAGTTCCCTTCATTTTTTCCTCATAGTTAGGGCATGACTGAGAAAAAATAAAATTCACATATTTTTACTCCCTCTTACAATGCTGTGGACGTGGTCCCCAAGTTGGGTGCTTTTCACTTTTTCTTTGTTTTTGCTCCCCCAGTTTTTTCTTCCCCTCTTTTGCTCCTCTGTTTTTGTTGTTGTTGTTGTTCCCTTTCTTTTATCTGTAAGAGCTGTTGATGAGTCTTTCAGAATGACTCTCTTCTCCAGTGTGTGCTGTTCTTCTGATAGGGGAGAGGCATATAGGATCATGAGGTACCACTTGGTTGAATCCTAAAATTAATTTTTTTGTCACTTGTATTTCAGAGTGTATTTTATTTTATCATTCTGCTTTTTATTAACACAATGTATATTCCCTTCTTAGTTTGGGTTTTTCATTTGTTTGTTTCTGTTGTTCTCATTTGGAGAGTAGAGCAAATATCCAAACATTCCAACCTCGGCAGATAACATGTAGAATATACACTGATGCTTCTAGGCAAGGGGGATCAGTACAAGGACAGTAACAATCCTGAAAAACAGTAGTTGGGAAAGTTTTAGAAATTACTCAATTATACTTTTGTACCCAGCTCCCAAGATTTGTTTTATCACTCTTGTCTCTTTTTCTATGGACAATTGGAAAAACATTGGAATGCATTCTGAATCAAACCTCCCATCCCTGACCTCTCCACCAAAAAAAAAAAAAAAAAAAAATCAGAGATAAGTTCAGCCTATTCAGATACTCTAGTACTTGGGCTATGGGAACTAGTATTGTTTGAACACATAGGTTTCATCATGCACTGTACTAGGTACTTTGCTCGTGCAATGGAATTTAATCCTAAAATAATTATTTTTGGTCAAACGTAATTACCCTTAGACATATTATTCAAGGCATAACATACTGTGGTACAAAATGACCTCGTTTGAATGGTAGGAAAGATGCCATGCTAGCTTTGCCTCTGGGCCTCTCAATTTTAATGCAGAGCACATTAGAGGTGTTATAAATTTCAGAGAGTTTAAATTAATCACAATACTCATGTTCTCCAGCTGGTGATTGGTGGTCCCTTAGTAAAAGATATAAAATTATTATGAAGAATTTGAAAATTCACGTTTATTTTTATTAATCTGTTCATTATTTCACTTCCTGGCCCAAGAGAATACAAACTTCATGATGATGTATAGTGCAGGACACATATGATTATATTTGAGCTAATTAACAAATATTTGTTGAGTAATGAAAAGAATGATCTTGTACCAAGATGTCTGCAGATGCAACATAAAATATATCCTTGCACATAAATATTAAATATATGTTTATATTATATGAATTTTAAACATTTATGGTGTGATAGGCATTATGTAGAATATTGGGGGTTCAGTAATGAGTAAAAATTAGTAATGTACCTAATGTACATTAGGTACATTAATTTATTTAAATTAATTTAAATAAACACAGAAATAAATGTGAAATAGCAACTGCATCAAATTCTAAGAAGGACTCCATTTCTCAATTAACAAATAGTTTCTGGATACTATGTATTTGTCTATTTGCTTATGATTTTTCCTTATTGCCTCTCCCAACTATGTGGACAGAGATTTGGTCTATTTCATTTACTGCTAAATATATTCCAATCTATAGGTACAGTTTCTGGAACATAATAGGTTCTTAATAATATGTATTCAATGAATAAGTGGGAGTAAAGATAAATTTGAGGTATTCAAAGCAATAAGTAAAGACAACTCTGAGATAACTGAATTCTGTGTTCTGAAGAACGGATAGGTATTATTTAGATGAAAAGAGATGGAAGACTGTGTCAGGCAAAGGGAAATGTTATATAAAAGCCCTGCATTAGAAATAAGCATAATAAATATGAAGAAATAAAGAAGGCCAGGGGCAACATGAAGGGAGAAGGAGAGAAAGTATGGTGCTGAGGAGGCAGGTAGGTGGGGAGAGATCTTCTCCAAGACCTTAGTAGACCATGCTAATAAAAATTATCTTTCCTCTTAGAGTGTTGAAAATCACTGAATAAGTGTAAGCAGTGGAGTGAAATAATCGGATTTGTACTTTAAAACAATCTCTGTTGGTAATTATTCGTAGTGAAGGTGGCAGGGACACTCATAGAGAGAGTACAGTTGAAGAAGAGAGGACCTAGGATAAAGCTTAGATAGTTTTATTATTTAATGTCTGTTAAAGGAGCATCAGATGTTGAAGGAGTCAGAAAGAAAAAACAGTGAGATAGGAGAAAAACAGAAGTGTGGTAGTATAGTGGAAGGCAAACAAAGGAAATATTTTAAGAGGGGAGGCCATAGTGTTCAATGTTACTGAAAGGTAAGTTGAACTGTAGAAGAATTTATCAACAATGCCCTAGGTATAAAGACATAGAGATGATTGTTGATTTGAGCCAGAGGAAATTAAATGACTGTGTATTAAACACACACACACACACAACACATACACCAAAATAAATGCTAAAACTGTTTGATAAGAGCAATAATATGTAACTGAGTCCAGAAGGAACTAAGACTACTGCCAGAAGCCAAATTTCAGAGAGACCTGAAAAGCTTAAAACCTGAATTAATGATGAAGTTTGGGAGAGAACGTCTTTTCTTTGAACTTAAAACTTTGGGTTTTAACAGTTAATGTGGGTATAGGAGACAGGGCTTTGGATATATGCAAAGTGGGGAGTTGGAACTGAGATACTATAATAAAGGCTAGATTTTCAAATGACTACGAGTGGAGAAAGAATAAACAAAAACAAAGAAACAAAAATCCTGCTCCCAAGGAAAGAGAGACAACAAGGTATTTTGCACTCATCACTCTCTGATCTCGTGTGGAAAATAAACTCTGTGATGAAAATCAATAACCAGAGTTCTGCTGTCATTCATATGAGGAGTCTGAATGTTTACTTTTTTAGAGTCTGGAAAACCTGCAGACAAGAAATTCTGTTTAATATGCTCACAAGCACCTTGTGACAGACCACGGCATCAATACCAATACTTTTTGGAGAGAAACACACCTGAAAAAGCTCTCAGAATTCTCACAAATTATGCTCACTCAAATATGGGCTCAAATTCCAAATTGCATCACACGTGAAGACACAAGCCACCATGAAATAGAGCAAAAACAACAAACAGCAATTTTAAACTCTCAAGGGCAAAAGATATTGTAATGATTAGGTAAAGACTATAAAATAACTGTATAAAATGTTTAAAGAATTAAAAGACAGCATTTAAAACATGAGAAAGGGATAATAGAAAAGCAAGATTAAACAGGTTACTTTAGAAAAGAGCCAAATAAAACTTATAGAAATGCAAAGTAGAAATATTTCAGTTAAAACTCAATGAAAGTGTTAAAATTATATTGTGAATAGCTCAAGAGAGAATGTCTTAATGGTCTGATATAGATATATAATGAAATGTATGAAGAAAAAGAGAATGAAAGAGCTGTAGTTACAGGTAGATAAAAGAAAGTTTGATATATTTAATTGGAATCCAGAGGGAGAAATCCAGACAGTTCTGGATAGACAGTATTTTAAGGGATATTTTTTAGACTTTTCTAGAATGAAAGACAGAAATGCTCAGATTTAGGAGGCACAATAAAACACAAACATGATAAACAAATGCAATCCATATTTAAGCAAATTTTGGTAAAGTTTTAAATTTCCAAAAATTAAGAGAAGATCTTAAAATAATCCAAAATGAAACAAAAATTATGCATAAAGAAAAAGCAATGAGGGACTTTCCTCGTGGTCCAGTGGGTAAGGCTCCATGGTCCCAATATAGGGGACCCAGGTTTGATCCCTAGTCAGGGAACTAGATCCCACATGCATGCCACAACTAAAAGTTTGCATGCCACAACAAAGGGTCCGCGTGCTGCAACTAAGATCCTGCATGCTGCAATGAAGTTCCCACATGCCACAACTAAGACTTGACGCAGCCAAAATAAAGGAATAAATAATAATAATAATAAAGAAAAAGCAATGATACCAACAGCAGACTTCTCTTGAGCACCAACTGAATTTAGAAAATTGTACGGAAACTTTAAAGAGTTAATTTAAATAACTATCAATATATGATTTTTTTATGTAAGTAAACCATAACTTATGAATGAGGCAGAAAAATTCATTTTTTAGGTACATTGTAGAAATTTTATCAGCAATACATTCTCACTAACAGAACTTCTAAATGATGTATCTCAGGAACAATTATGTTGAATATAGAGAAAAAGATTATGGCAAAATAAAATGGTAAACATATGCAGAAACCAAAAAATAAAACAAAAACGTTGAAATAAAAGAATAATATCCTCATAAGATTATTTTGAGAATTAAAAAGATAATAGTTTTAAAGTGTTTCAAGTAGTACTATGAACATGGCCAACAATTTATAATTGTTTGTTAAATAAGTAAGAAAAAAAATGAGGGGATATATCACTAACATAGAACTAAAATATTTGACAAAGAAAGCATGAATGTTTAATAGTGTTGAGTACTTTATGATCATAGTTAAAATACATAAATTCTGTTTGGGGAAGAAATATATATTGTTTTCCTTTAGAATTTATTTAGTGTGTTTAAATTTAATCATTAAAATATACAATTAAATTATTAGATATCAAAATGCACATGGGATAAATGGAAAAATATCAGTCAATTTAAAATATCAATTTTAGATGGATTTTTGAAATACTAGTCTGTCACCTTCTCAGTCTGCTAGCTTTCCAATTAAAATTGTTATTCCTTGACCCAACAACTTGTCTCTCGGTTTATTGGCCTGTTGTGTGGTGAGCAGAGTGAACTTGGGCTCAAGAACTTGTCCAAGGCCTGGACTGAGCTCAAGATGGTGGAGTAGAAGGATGTGAGCTCACCCACTTCTCACAAAAACACCAAAATCACAACTAACTGCTGAACAACCATCAACAAAAAAATGCTGGAACCTACCAAAAAAGGCCACCCTATATCCAAAGACAAAGAGGAGGCCTCAGTGAGACAGTAGGAGGGGCACAATTATGATAAACTCAAATCTCATATCCGCCAGGTGGGCAACCCACAAACTGGAAAACAATTATACCAGAGACATTATCCCACAGGAGTGAAAGTTTTGAGCCCAACGTCAGGCTCCCCAGCCTGGGAGTCTGGCAATGGGAGGAGTCCTCAGAGAATCTAGCTTTGTAGGCTAGTGGGGTTTGATTACAGAACTTCCAGAGAACTGGGGGAAACAGAGACTCTACTCTTGGAGGTGCACACAGACTTGTGCACAACAGGACCCAGGGAAAAAGCAGTGACCCCATAAGAGACTAAGCCAGACCTTCCTGCTAGTACTGAAGAAGGGGGAGGCTGGGACTCATTCTGAGGACAAGTACACTAGCAGTAGCAGTCCTGGGAAGCACCCATTGGCATGAGCCCTCCTGGAATCCACCATTAACCACACCAAACAGCCTGGAGGCTCCAGTGCTGGGTCACCTCAGGCCAAACAACCAACAGGGTGGGAACACAGCCCCACCTATCAGCAGACAAGTGGATTAAAGTTTTACTGAGCGTGGCCATGCCCACCAGAAGGACAAGACCCACCTCCACCCACCACCAGTCCCTCCCATCAGGAAGCTTGAACAAAGCCTCTTAGATAGCTTTATCCACCAGAGGGCAAACAGCAGAAGCAAGAACTACAGTCCTTCAGCCTACAGGATGGAATCCACAATTGCAGAAAATTAGACAAAATGAAATTGTGAAGGCCTGTATCCCAGATGAAGGAACAAGATAAAACCTCAGAGAAACAACTAAGTGAAGTGGAGATAGGCAGTCTTCCAGGAAAAGAATTCAGAATAATGATAGTGAAGATGATTCAGGATCTCAGAAAAATAATGGCGGCAAGGATCGAGAAGATGCAAGAAATGTTTAACAAATACCTAGAAGAACTAAAGAACAAACAAACAGAGATGAACAATACAATAACTGAAATGAAAAATATACTAGAAGGAATCAATAGCAGAATAACTGAGGCAGAAGAATGGACAAGTGACCTGGAAGAGAGAATGGTAGAAATCACTGCCATGGAACAGAATAATAATTAAAAAAAAGAAAGAAAAGAAATGAAGACAGTCTAAGAGACCTTTGGGACAACATTGAATGCACCAGCATTTGCATTAGAGGAGACCCAGAAGGAGAAGAGAGAGAGAAAGGACCTGAGAAAGCATTTGAAGAGATAATTGCTAAAAACTTCCCTAACGTGGGAAAGGAAACAGTCACCTAAGTCCAGGAAGTTCAGAGAGTCCCAGGCAGGATAAACCCAAGGAGTAACACCCCAAGGCACATAGTAATGGTGTGGACAAAAATTAAACACAAAGAAAAAATGGACAAAAGTTAAAGACAAAAAATACTAAAAGCAGCAAGGGAAGAACAACAAATAACATACAAGGGAACTCCCATAAGGTTATCAGCTGATTTTTCAGCAGAAATTCTGCAGGCCAGAAGGGAGTGTTATGATATATTTAAAATGATGAAAGGGAAGAATCTACAACCAAGAATACTCTACCCAGCAAGGCTCTCACTCAGATTTGATGGAGAAATCAAGAACTTCACAGAGAAGCAAAAGCTCAGAGAGTTTCGCACCACCAGACCAGGTTTGCAACAAATGCTAAAGGAACTTCTCAAGGCAGGAAAGAGCCCAGCAACTTAAAACAACCTTGTATTTATATAGATTGCTATATCAAACTGCCATGGGAACAGCAAACCCAAAAAATACAACAGATACACACACACACACACACACACACACACAAAGAAAAGAAAAAAAAAGAGAAAACAATGCAAACAGAACATTAAATTTGGTCATCAAACCACAGGAGAAGAGAACAGGAGAAGAAGGGAAGAAAAATGACCTAAAAAAACCCCCCAAACAATTAAGAAAATAGCAATCGGAACTTACATATCAATAATTACCTTAAATGTAAATGGATTAAATGCTCAAACCAAAAGACATAGACTGGCTGAATGGATAGAAAAACAAGACCCATATATATGCTGTCTACAAGAGACCCTCCTCAGTCCTAGGGACACATATAGACTGAATGTGAGGGGATGGAAAAAGTATTCCATGCAAATGAAGATCAAAAGAAAGCTGGAGTAGCAATACTCATATCAGACAAAATAGACTTTAAAATAAAGACTGTTAAAAGAAACAGAGAAGGACACTACATAATGATCAAAGGATCAATCCAAGAAGATGTAACAGTTATGAATATATGTGAACCCAACATAGGAGCACCTCAATATATAAGGCAAATACTAGCAACCATAAAGGGAGACATTGACAGTAACACAATAATAGTGGGGGACTTTAACACCCCATTTTCATCAATGGACAGATGATCCAGACAGAAAATCATTAAGGAAACACAGGCCTTAAATGATACATTAGACCAAATGGACTTAATTGATATTTATAGAGCATTCCATACAAAAGCAGCAGAATACACATTCTTCTCATGTGCATATGGAACATATTCGAGGATTGACCACATGCTGTGCCACAAAGTGAGCCTCTGTAAATTAAAAAAAAAATAAATCACATCAAGCATCATTTCTGATCACAACACTATGAAATTAGAAATCAGTACAAGAAAAAAACAGTAAAAAACACAAACATATGGTTGCTAAACTATATGCTACTAAACAACCAGTGGATCACTGAAGAAATCAAAGAGGAAATCATAAAATACCTAGAGACAAATGAAAACGAAAGCACAATGATCCAAAGCCTATGGGATGCAACAAAAGCAGTTCTAAGAGGGAAATTTATAGAAATAAAATCTTACCTCTGGAAACAAGAAAAATCTCAAACAACCTAATCTTACACTGAAAGCAACTAGAGAAAGAAAAAACAAAACCTAAAGTTAGTAGAAGGAAAGAAATTGTAAAGATCAGAGCAGAAATAAATAGAGATGTAGAAAATAATAGCAAAGATCAATGAAACTAAAAGCTGGTTCTTTGAAAAGATAAACAAAATTGATAAACCTTTAGCCCGACTCATCTAGTAAAATAGGGAGAGGACTCAAATCAGTAAAATTAGAAATGAAAAAGAAGTTACAGCTGACACCACAGAAATACAAAGGACCATAAGAGACTACTACAAGCAACTGTATGCCCACAAATCGGACAACCTGGAAGAAATGGATAAATTCTTAGAAAGGGACAATCTCCTGAGACTGAATGAGGAATAAATAGAAAAGGTGAACAGACCATTCACAAGAACTGAAATTGAAACTGTGATTAAAAAACTCCCAATAGGGTTTCCCTGATGGCGCAGTAGTTGAGAGTCTGCCTGCCAATGCAGGGGACACAGGTTCATGCCCCAGTCTGGGAAGATCCCACATGCCGCGGAGTGGCTGGTCCTGTGAGCCATGGCCGCTGAGCCTGTGCGTTCAGAGCCTGTGCTCCACAACAGGAGAGGCCACAGCAGTGAGAGGCCCATGTGCCACAAAAAAAAAAAAAAACTCCCAATAAACAAAAGTCCAGGACCAGAGGTCTTCACAGGTGAATTCCATCAAACATTTACAGAAGAGCTAGCACCTAACCTTCTGAAACTATTCCAAAAAACTGCAGAGGAAAGAAAACTCCCAAACTCATTCTTTGGCCACCATCATCCTGATACCAAAATCAGACAAAGATACCACAAAAAAAGAAAATTACAGGCAAATATCACTGATGAACATAGACACAAAAATCCTCAACAAAATACTAGCAATCCGACTCCACCAATATATTTAGAGGATCATACACCATGATCAAGTGGGATTTATCCCAAGGATGCAAGGATTCTTCAATATATGCAAACCCATCAATGTGATACACCACATCATCAAATTGAAGAATAAAAACCATATGATCATCTCAATAGATGCAGAAAAAGCTTTTAACAAAATTCAACACCCATTTATTAAAAAGACTCCAGAAAGTGGGCACAAAGGGAACATAACTCAACATAATAGAAGCCTTACATGACAAACCTACAGCTAACATCATACTCAATGGTGAAAAGCTAAAAGCATTTCCTCTAATATCAGGAATAAGACAAGAATGCATTTCTATACACAACAAAAGATCAGAAATAGAAATTCAAGAAACAATCTTATATACCATCACATCAAAAAGAATAAAATACCCAGGAATAAAGCTACCTAAGGAGAATAAAGACCCATACTCTGAAAACTGTAAGATACTGATGAAAGAAATCAAAGACGACACAAACAGATGGAAAGATACACCATGTTTTTGGATTGGAAGAATCAATATTGTCAAAATGACTATACTACCCAAGGCAATCTACAGATTCACTGAAATCCCTATCAAATTACCAATGGCCTTTTTTACAGAACTAGAACACAAAATTCTAGAACACAAAATCCTTTTTCACAGAACTAGAACACAAAATTTGTATGCAGACACAAAAGGCCCCAAATAGCCAAAACAACCTTGAGAAAGAAAAACAGAGTTGGAGGAATCAGGCTAACTGACTTGAGGCTATACTACAAAGCTATAGTCATCAAAACAGTATGGTACTGGCACAAACATTGGAAATATAGATAAATGGAACAGAATAAAAAGCCCATAAATAAACCCATGCGCCTATGTTCAATTAATCTACAACAAAAGAGGCAACACTATACAATGTATGAAAAACAGTCTCTTCAATAAATGGTGCTGGGAAAACTGAACAGCTACATGTAAAAAATGTAATTAGAATATTCTTTAACACCATGCACAGAAATAAACTCAAAATGGATTAAGGATCTAAAAGTGAGATCCAACTCTATAAAAATCTTAGAGGAAAACATAGGCAGTACACACTGTGACATAAATTGCAGTAATATCTTTTTCAATCTGTTTCCCAGAGTAGTGGAAATAAAAACAAAATAAACAAATGAGACCTAATTATATTCTAAAGCTTTTGCACAGCAAAGGAAACCATAAGTAAAACAAAAAGACAACCCACACAATGGGAGAAAATATTTGCCAATGATGTGACCAACAAGGGATTAGTCTCCAAAATTTACAAACAGCTTCTGTGGCTTAATATCATCAAAACAAAAAACACAATCAAAAAATGGGCAGAAGACGTAAACTGACATTTCTCCAAAGAAGACAAGAGACATAAGAAAAGGTGTTCAACATCGCTGATTATTAAAGAATGCAAATCAAAACTGCAATGAGATATCACCTCCCACCAGTTAGAATGGTTATCATCAAAAAATGCACAAACAGTAAATGCTGGAGAGGGTGTGGAGAAAAGCGAACCCTCCTACACTGTTGGTGGGAATGTAAATTGGTACAGCCACTATGGAGAACAATATGGAGGTTCCTTAAAAACTAAAAATAGAACTACCTTATGATCCTGCAATCCAACTCCTGGGCATATACACAGAGAAAAACATGGTCTGAAAAAATACATGCACCCCAGTGTTCATTGCAGTGCTGTTTGCAATAGTCAAGACATGAAAGCAACCTAAATGTCCATCAACAGAAGAATGGATAAAGAAAATATGGTATATATATATATATACATATATATATATGTATATATATATATATAAAATGGACTATTACTCAGCCATTAAAAATAATAAAATAATGTCATTTGAAGCAACATGGATGGACCTAGAGTTTGCTATATGGAGTGAAGTAAGTCACGCAGAGAAAGAGCTATATTGTATGATATCACTTATAAGTGGAATCTAAAAAAAAATGATACAAATGAACTTATTTACAAAACAGAAACAGACTTAGAAAATGAACTGATGGATACTGGGGTGAGGGATAGTTAGGGAGTTTGGGATTGACATGTACACACTGCTATAATTCAGAAAGAGACGTGCACCACAATGTTCATTGCAGCACTATTTACAATAGCCAGGACATGGAAGCAACCTAAATGTCCATCGACAAATGAATGGATAAAGAAGATGTGGCACATATATACAATGGAATCTTACTCAGCCATAAAAAGAAATGAAACTGAGTTATTTGTAGTGAGGTGGATGGACCTAGAGTCTGTCATATAGAGTCAAGTAAGTCAGAAAGAGAAAAATATTGTATGCTAATGCATATATATGGAATCTAAAAAAAAAAGAAATGGTACTGATGAACCTAGTTGCAGGGCAGGAATACAGAGGTAGACATAGAGAATGGACTTGATGACATGGGGTGGGAGGGCGAAGCTGGGGCAAAGTGAGAGTAGCATTGACGTATATACACTACCGAATGTAAAATAGTTGGCTGGTGGGAAGCAGCAGCATAGCACAGGGAGATCGGTTCAGTGCTTTGTGATGACCTAGAGGGGTGGGATAGGGAAGATGGGAGGGAGGCTCAAGAGGGATGGGATATGGGGACATGTGTACGCGTATGGCTGATTTGCTTTGTTGTGCAACAAATTAAACAACTATACTCCAATAAAGGTGTATTTTTTAAAAAAGCAAAAATAAATAAATAAAATGGATAACCCAGAAGGACCAACTATATAGCACAGAGAACTCTGCTCAATAGTCTGTAACAACATAATTGTGAAAAGAATTTGAAAAGAATAGGTACATGTATATGTATAACTAATTCACTTTGTCATTCACCTGAAACTAATACAACATTGTTAGTCAACTATACTCCAATATAAAATAAAGTTTTAAAAAATAACAATTTTAAAATATCAATATTAAATATCAATTTAAAAGGAGGCATATTTTATTAATGAGAATATAAATGAGTAGCAGTAGAAACCAGAACGGGTTGAAAGAAACACTTGTAGGGATTATCAGATTTTACCTTTAAAAAATTCATCTATATGTAATTTGCAAGAGACTCATATAAGACATAAAGACCCAGGGAGGTTGAAAGAAAAAACATAGAATCATCAACTAAGATAAAGCTATTACAGTTATTTTAATATCAGACAATAGACCCTAAGGCAAAAAGATCACTATTTGGGATAAAAGCTTTCAATTCATATGAGGAATATAGAGCAATTTTACATTGTTTTGTTTTTCTTGCATATAATGACATAGTCAAAGATGTACTATAAAGAAAAAATGTGACAGATGGCAGGCTGAACGTAATAAATCTACTATCATACAGGGAGATGTCATTCAACTTGCTACTATGAGATCCAGAACCCAAACTTAGTAAAGAAATGGAAGGTTTGAACAACACAGTTAATAAGCTTGTTCTCAAGAACATACATTGAACCCTGAATACCAAAATTAAAGAGCATGTCATTTTTTTAAAGCACACATAAGATATACATAAAATTGGCTTTGAAATAAACTGTAATGCAAATTTAACCAAACTCCAAGTAATTAATAACAAGCAATTATATAAAACTACTGTAGTGTTGTTGAATTAGAAATAAATATAAGAAGATAATTTTAAAATACCAAATATATTTGTAAATTAGATATTATACTTCCAAATAACTAATTGGTCACAGAAGAAAACATAACAAATATTTAAACATGAATGAAAAAGATAATATAAGTACTCCGTATTAAAACTGAGCTAAATGTTTTTTTTTATGAAAAAAAAGAAAGGCTAAAAATAAATGAGATAAGCATTCATCTTAAAAAGTTAAGGAAAAATAGGAAAATGAACCCAAAGAAAGCAAAAGGAAGGATAAATATATATAGCCTACGAAAATTCATTCAAGAAAATGTATAAAAAATTAATAGACTTGGGCTTCCCTGGTGGCGCAGTGGTTGAGGGTCCGCCTACTGATGCAGGGGACATGGGTTCGTGCCCCGGTCCGGGAAGATCCCACATGCCGCAGAGCGGTTAGGCCTGTGAACCATGGCCACTGAGCCTGCGCGTCCAGAGCCTGTGCTCCACAATGGGAGAGGCCACAACAGTGAGAGGCCCGTGTACCGCAAAAAAAAAAAAAATTGATGGTCTAGTAATCATTTAAAAGTTTTGAATCAGCTCAGTAAAAAAAAAAAAAATTCCAAATTATTTTAGGAGGAAATTATAAAAAATATTTAAATCATAGATAACTCCATTTCTATACAAAGTCTTTAAGGAAAAATAAATATAGAAAAATTTTAGCAAGATTGTATTTAAATGGTAAGAAAGAAGACATATTAAAGTGGCTTGAAGAATGAATAGAAAAGGTTGAAATTAATATACCAAATACTAATAAAACTTTTCAAAACTTCTTGAGAAAGGAAAGAGAGAGAATGAAGTAGCTTGAGGTAGGGTTTGAATGAGCTTATACTTGGAGAGACTTCAGCATATTGAAAATCCATAGGAGAATATTATAAGCCAAAAAAGAAGGAAATCTTTTCATTTGTGACAACATGGATGGACCTTGAGGCCATTATGCTAAGTAAAATTAGGCAGACAAAGACAAATACTGTAAGATCTCACTTACATGTGGAACCTAAAAAAAACAAACAACAGCAACAAAAACTAATTTATAGGGAACAGATGGGTGGTTGCCAGAGATGAGGGATGAAGGGGTGGATGAAATGGGCGAAGGAGATGAAAGAGTACAAACTTCCAAATATGAAATAAATAAGTCCTGGGAATGTAACACACAACACTGTGACTATAGTTTATAATACTGTATTATATATCTGAAATTTACTAAAAGAGTATATCTTAAAATTTCTCATCACAAGGAAAAAATGTGTAACTGTGTAGTGATGGATGTTAACTAGACTTATAGTGATTATTTTGCAATATATAAAATATCAAATTATTACATGTACACCTGAAACTAGTATAAAGTTATATGTCAATTATACCTCAGTTTTTTAAAGGAAAGAAAGAAAAACCATAGGAAAGTCTCAGTTGAGAGAGACACTTGTTTTAAATCTTGTTTCCTTCCTCTCTTTTTTTTTAAAACATCTTTATTGGAGTATAATTGCTTTACATTGTTGTGTTAGTTTCTGCTTTATAACAAAGTGAATCAGTTATACATATGCCCCCATATCTCTTCCCTCTTGCATCTCCCTCCCTCCCACCCTCCCTATCCCACCCTCTAGGTGGTCACAAAGCACTGAGCTGATCTCCCTGTGCTATGTGGCTTCTTCCCACTGCCTATCTGTTTTACGTTTGGTAGTGTATATATGTCCATGCAAATCTATCACTTTGTCCCACCTTACCCTTCCCCCTCCCCGTATGCTCAACTCCATTCTCTAGTAGGTCTGAGTCTTTATTCCCATCATGCACCTAGGTTCTTCATGAGCATTTTCTTTCTTTTTTTTTTTTATATATATTCCATATATGTGGGTTAGCATATGGTATTTGATTTTACCTTTCTGACTTACTTTACTCTGTATGACAGACTTATGTCCATCCACCTCACTAAAAATAACTGAATTTCATTTCATTTTATGGCAGAGTAATATTCCATTGTATATATGTGCCATATCTTCTTTATCCACTTATCTGTTGATGGACACTTAGGTTGCTTCCATGTCCTGGCTATTGTAAGTAGAGCTGCAATGAACATTTTGGTACATGACTCTTTTTGAATTATGGTTTTCTCAGGGTATATGCCCAGTAGTGGGATTGCTGTGTCACATGGTAGTTCTATTTTTAGTTTTTTAAGGAACATCCATACTGTTCTCCATAGTGGCTGTATCAATTACATCCCCATCAAAAGTGCAAGAGGGGAGCATTCCCTTTTCTCCACACTTTCTGCAGCATTTATTGTTTGTAGATTTTTCATGGTGGCCATTCTGACTGGTGTGAGATGATATCTCATTGTAGTTTGGATTTGCGTTTCTCTAATGATTAATGATGTTGAGCATTCTTTCATGTGTCTGTTGGAAATCTGTATACCTTTGGAGAAATGTCTACTTAGGTCTTCTGCCAATTTTTGGATTGGGTTGTTTGTTTTTTTGATATTGAGCTGCATGAGCTGCTTGTAAATTTTCGAGATTAATCCTTTGTCAGTTGCTTCATTTGCAAATATTGTCTCCCATTCTGGGGGTTGTCTTTTGGTCTTGTTTATGGTTTCCTTTGCTGTGCAAAAGCTTTTAATTTTCATTAGGTCCTATTCGTTTATTTTTGTTTTTACTTCCATTTCTCTAGGAGATGGGTCAAAAAGGATCTTGCTGTGATTTATATCATAGAGTGTTCTGCCTATGTTTTCCTCTAAGAGTTTGATGCTGTCTGGCCTTACATTTAGATCTTTAATCCATTTTGAGTTTATTTTTGTGTATGGTGTTAGGGAGTGTTCTAATTTCACTCTTTTACATGTAGCTATCCAGTTTTCCCAGCGCCACTTATTGAAGAGGGTGTCTTTTCCCCACTGTATATTCTTGCCTCCTTTATCAAAGATAAGGTGACCATATGTGTGTGGGTTTATCTCTGGGCTTTCTATCCTGTTCCATTGATCTATATTTCTATACCAGTACCATACTGTCTGGATTACTGTAGCTTTGTAGTATAGTCTGAAGTCAGGGAGCCTGATTTCTCCAGCTCCATTTTTTGTTCTCAAGATTGCTTTGGCTATTAGGGGTCTTTTGTGTTTCCATACAAATTGTGAAATTTTTTGTTCTAGTTCTGTGAAAAATGCTAGTGGTAGTTTGATAGGGATTGCATTGAATCTGTAGATTGCTTTGGGTAGTAGAGTCATTTTGACAATATTCATTCCTCCAATCCAAGAATATGGTATATCTCTCCATCTATTTGTACCATCTTTAATTTCTTTCATCAGTGTCTTATAATTTTCTGCATACAGGTCTTTTTTCTCTTTAGGTAGGTTTATTCCTAGATATTTTATCCTTTTTGTTGCAATGGTAAATGGGAGTTTTCTTAATTTCACTTTCAAATTTTTCATCATTAGTGTATAGGAATGCCAGAGATTTCTGTGCATTAATTTTGTATCCTGCTACTTTACCAAATTCATTGATTAGCTCTAGTAGTTTTCTGGTAGCATCTTTAGGATTCTCTATGTATAGTATCATGGCATCTGCAAACAGTGACAGCTTCACTTTTTCTTTTCCAATTTGGATTCCCTTTATTTCTTTTTCCTCTCTGATTGCTGTGGCTAAAACTGTCAAAACTTTGTTGAATAATAGTGGTGAGCGAGGGCAAACTTTTCTTGTTTCTGATCTTAGTGGAAATGGTTTCAGTTTTTCCCCATTAAGGACGATGTTGGCTGTGGGTTTGTCATATATGGCCTTTGTTATATTGAGGAAAGTTCCCTCTATGCCTACCTTCTGGAGGGTTTTTATCTTAAATGGGTGTTGAATTTTTTCAAAAGCTTTCTCTGCATCTTTTGAGATGATCGTATGTTTTTTTCCTTCAATTTGTTAATTATGGTGTATCACTTTGATTGATTTGCATATATTGAAGAATCCTTGAATTCTTGGGATAAACCCCACCTGATCATAGTGTATGATCGTTTTAATGTGCTGTTGGATTCCCTTTGCTAGTATTTTGTTGAGGATATTTGCATCTATGTTCATCAGTGATATTGACCTGTAGTTTTCTTTCTTTGTGACATCTTGTCTGCTTTTGGTATCAGAGTGTTGGTGGCCTTGTAGAATGAGTTTGGGAGTGTTCCCCCCCCCCGCTATATTTTGGAAGACTTTGAGAAGGATAGGTGTTAGCTCTTCTCTAAATGTTTGATAGAATTCACCAGTGAAGCCATCTGGTCCTGAGCTTTGGTTTGTTGGAAGATTTTTAATCACAGTTTCAATTTCAGTGCTTGTAATTAGTCTGTTCATATTTCCTGTTTCTTCCTGGTTCAGTCTCAGAAGGTTGTGCATTTTTAAGAATTAGTCCACTTTTTCCAGGTTGTCCATTTTATTGGCATATAGTTGCTTGTAGTAATCTCTCATGATCCTTTATGTTTCTGAAGTGTCCCTTGTTATTTCCCCTTTTTCATTTCTAATTCTATTGATTTGAGTCTTCTCCCTTTCTTTCTTGATGAAACTGGCTAATGGTTTATCAATTTTGTTTATCTTCTCAAAGAGCACAGCTTTTAGTTTTATTGATCTTTGCTATTATTTCCTTCATTTCTTTTTCATTTATTTCTGATCTGATCTTCATGATTTCTTTCCTTCCGCTAACTTTGGGTTTTTTTTGTTCTTCTTTCTCTAACTGCTTTAGGTGTAAAGTTAGGTTGTTTATTTGAGATGTTTCTTGTTTGGTAAGGTAGGAGTTTATTGCTATTAACTTCCCTCTTAGAACAGCTTTTGCTGCATCTCATAGGTTTTGGGTCATCGTGTTTTCATTGTCATTTCTTTCTAGGTATGTTTTGATATCCTCTTTGATTTCTTCAGTGATCTCTTGGTTATTAAGTAGTGTGTTGTTTAGCCTCCATCTGTTTGTATTTCTTACAGATTATTTCCTGTAATTGATATCTGGTCTCATAGTGTTGTGTTCAGAAAAGATACTTGATACAATTTCAATTTTCTTAAATTTACCAAGGCTTAAATTGTTACCCAAGATATGATCTGTCCTGGAGAATGTACCATGTGCAGTTGCAAAGAATATGTATTCTGTTGCTTTTGGATGGAATGTCCTATAAATATCAATCAAATCCATCTTGTTTAATGTATCATTTAAAGCTTGTGTTTTTTTATTTATTTTCATTTTGGATGACCTGTCCATTGCTGAAAGTGGGGTGTAAAACTCCCCTAGTATGATTATGTTCCTGTCGATTTCCCCTTTTATGGCTGTTAGTATTTGCCTTATGTACTGAGGTGCTCCTATATTGGGTGCATAAGTATTTACAGTTGTTATATCTTGTTCTTGGATTGATCACTTGTTCATTATGTAGTGTCCTTCTTTGTCTCTTGTAATAGACTTTGTTTTAAAGTCTATTTTGTCTGATATGAGAATTGCTACTCCAGCTTTCTTTTGGTTTCCATTTGCATGGAATATCTTTTTCCATCCCCCACTTTCAGTCTGTATGTGTCCCTACGTCTGAATCCGGTCTCCTGTATACAGCATATATACGGGTCTTGTTTTTGTATCCATTCAGCCAATCTATGTCTTTTGCTTGGAGTATTTAATCCATTTACATTTAAGGTAATTATCGATATGTATGTTCCTATTACCATTTTCTTAATTGTTTGGGGTTTATTATTGTAGGTCTTTTCCTTCTTTTGTGTTTCCTGCCTAGAGAAGTTCCTTTAGCATTTGTTGTAAAGCTGGTTTGGTGGTGCTGAATTCTCTTAGCTTTTGCTTGTCTGTAAAGCTTTTAATTTTCCATCAAATCTGAATGAGATCCTTGCTGGGTAGAGTAATCTTGGTTGCAGGTTTTTCTCCTTCATCACTTTAAATATGTCCTGCCACTCCTTCTGGCTTGTAGGGTTTCTGCTGAGAGATCAGCTCTTAACCTTATGGGGATTCCCTTGTGTGTTATATGTTGTTTTTCCATTGCTGTTTTTAAATTTTTTTCTTTGTATTTAATTTTTGACAGTTTGATTAATATGTGTCTTGGCCTGTTTCTCCTTGGACTTATCCTGCATGGGACCCTCTGTGCTTCCTGAACTTGATTAACTATTTCCTTTCCCATATTAGAGAAGTTTTCAACTATAATCACTTCAAATATTTTCTCAGTCCCTTAATTTTTCTCTTCTTCTTCTAGGACACCTATAATTCGAATATTGGTGCATATAATGTTGTCCCAGAGGTCTGTGAGACTGTCCTCAATTCTTTTCATTCCTTTTTCTTTATTCTGCTCTGCAGTAGTTATTTCCACTATTTTATCTTCCAGGTCACTTATCCGTTCTTCTGCATCAGTTATTCTGCTATTGATCCCTTCTAGAGAATTTTTCATTTCATTTATTGTGTTGTTCATCACTGTTTGTTTGCTCTCTAGTTCCTGTAGGTCCTTGTTAAATGTTTCTTGTATATTCTCCATTCTATTTCCAAGAGTTTGGGTCATCTTTACTATCATTATTCTGAATTATTTTTCAGGTAGTCTCCCTACTTCCTCTTCATCTTATATGTCTGGTGTGTTTTTGCCTTGCTCCTTCATCTGCGGTGTGTTTCTTTTTTTTCTCATTTTGCTTAACTTACTGTGTTTTGGGGTCTCCTTTTTCCAGGCTGCAGGTTTGTAGCTCCCGTTGTTTTTGGTTCCTGTCCCCAGTGGCTAAGGTTGTTTCAGTGGGTTGTGTAGGCTTCCTGGTGGAGGGGACTAGTGCCTATGTTCTGGTTGATGAGGCTGGATCTTATCTTTCTGGGGGGCACGTCCACGTCTGGTTGTGTGTTTTGGGGTGTCTGTGGCCTTTTTATGATCTTAGGCAGCCTTTGTGCTAATGGATGGGGTTGTGCTCCTGTCTTGCTAGTTGTTTGGCCTAGGGTGTCCAGCACTCTAGCTTGCTGTCCGTGGAGTGGAGCTGGGTCTTTGTGTTGAGATGGAGATCTCTGGAAGATTTTCACCGTTTCATATTATGTGGAGCCTGGAGGTCTCTTATGGACCAGTGTCCTGAACTTGGCTCTCCCACCGCAATGGCACAGCCCTGACACCTGCTTGGGGCATCAAGAGCCTGTCCTCCACACAGCTCAGAATAAAAGGGAGAAAAAAAAGAAAGGAAGGAAGGAAGGGAAAGAAAGAAAGAAGATAAAATAAAATAAAGTAAAATAAAATAAAGTTATTAAAATAAAAAATAATTATTAAGAAAAAAATTTTTAAAGGTTAATTAAAAAAAAAAAGGACAAACAGAACCCTAGGACAAATGGTAATAGCAAAGCTATACAGACAAAATCACAGACAGAAGCATACACATACACACTCACAAAGAGAGAAAAAGCGAAAAAAAAAAAATATATATATATATATCGTTGCTCCCAAAATCCACCTCCTCAGTTTGGGATGATTTGTTTTCTATTCAGGTATTCCACAGATGCAGGGTACATCAAGGTGATTGTGGAGATTTAATCTTCTGCTCCTGAGGCTGCTGGGAGAGATTTCCCTTTCTCTTCTTTGTTCGCACATACACTGGGGTTCAGCTTTGGATTTGGACCCGCCTCTGCGTGTAGGTCGCATGAGGACATCTGTTCTTCGATCAGACTGGACGAGGTTAAAGGAGCAGCTGATTCGGGGGCTCTGGCTCACTCAGGCTGGGGGGAGGGCGGGGTATGGATGCGGGGCGAGCCTGCAGCGGTAGCGGCTGGCGTGACGTTGCACCAGCCTGAGGCGCGCCGTGCATTCTTCCGTGTAGATTGTCCCTGGATCACGGGACCCTGGCAGTGGCGGGCTACACAGGCTCCCGGGAGGGGAGGTGGGTATAGTGACCTGTGCTTGCACACAGGCTTCTTGGTGGCTGCAGCAGCCACCTTAGCGTCTCATGCCCATCTCTGAGGTCCGCGCTGATAGTCGCAGCTTGCGCCCGTCTCTGGAGCTCCTTTAAGTGGTGCTCTTAATCCCTTCTCCTCGCGCACCAGGAAACAAAGAGGGAAGAAAAAGTCTCTTGCCTGTTCGGCAGCCGCAGACTTTTCCACGGACTCCCTCCTGGCCTGCCGTGGCGCACTTACCCCCTTAAGGCTGTGTTCATGCCGCCAACCCCAGTCCTCTCCCTGCGATCCAACTGAAGCCTGAGCCTGAGCTCCCAGCCTCCGCCCGCCCAGGCGGGTGAGCAGAGAAGTCTCTCGGGCTGGTGAGTTCTGGTCGGCACAGACCCTCTGTGCGGGAATCTCCCTGCTTTGCCCTCCGCATCCCTGCGGCTGCGCTCTCCTCCATGGCTCCGAAGCTTCCCCCCTTCACCACCTGCCGCCTCCACCCAGGAAGGGGCTTCCTAGTGTGTGGAAACCTTTCCTCCTTCACAGCTCCCTCCCACTGGTCGGGTCCCATCCCTATTCTTTTGTCTCTGTTTTTTCTTTTTTCTTTTGCCCTACCCAGGTATGTGGGGAGTTTCTTGCCTTTTGGGAAGTCTGAGGTCTTCTGCCAGCATTCAGTAGGTGTTCTGTAGGAGTTGTTCCACATGTAGATGTATTTCTGATGTATTTGTGGGGAAGAAGGTGATCTCCGTGTGTTACTCCTCTGCCATCTTGAAGCTCCTCCAAGAGAGACTCTTATACAACAGAGAGACAGAAAAATTATCCTTATGTTGCCAGATATTGTAAAATTAGAGAATTGAATGGTGTCCAAAACACATATACCATTTGAGACACTGTCCTTAAAATGAATAAGTGTACGTTTACTTGTAACTATACAGATGGATGATAAATGGGTGAAGATCTAGGCAGGCTTATATTTTTTCATATTAGTGAAATGAGGTATTTTCTATTTGATGGCTTTTGTTTTCTCCAGAAATTAGGATTTGAGGTCACAAAGAGTGAGTAGAAGGAGAAGCCATGGAGCGTTGGAGATTTACACATAGTTGAGAAAGTTTGAACAAATGTGAGATGGGTGGCAGAGTGAGATATACTTAAATTAAAAATAGGGTTCCTGGGTAGAGTTGAGTACACATCTGAAGCAGGTAACAATGATCAACAGTGAATCTGCTTGCCCTGCTTTATTTTTTTCTGGTTGGGCATCCTTGACATCTTGGTTCCAGAGACAGAAAATTAGACTTTGGATGCATAGCTGTAATTAATAAAATACAGATTCTTTAAAAGCTTTGCAAAGTAGTGTGTTGTTATGCATTTTTCAGTCAATAAATTCTGAGAAAATAAAGATTACCTTGTGAGGTTTTGAGAACATTTTTATTTTAATTAAAGGGTCCTGATACTCAGTGCAAACTACAACATGGTCTGCTGCATGTTCTCAGATTATAGCCTTGTTCCACTTTTCTAATGCATTGGAAAGCCTGATGAAGAGACCAAATTAAAATCAAAACAAAGACAAAATTGCAAATGTCTCTTTACTTGTGATTTACCAACCATTTTAGCTACTGGAGTTAAGGTACTACATACATTTAAGGCAGAAACCCATTGTTCTAGGATAGATCTTTTAGTTAAACAAATGTAAATAGGTTCTAAACAATTGTTTTTAAAGACTTGACCTGGGAAAGATATCTGAGTAAATATGCATCAGATGAGGATGTTGAACACACTGTTTATTTTGAATAATAGTAACGATATTTTTAACATCTGAACATTATTTGCTAGGCAATTTATAATTAACATTATAATCACTTAATTCTCATAACCACCCTATGAGAAAAATACTATTATTAACCTCATTTTACTCATAAAACTGAGGAACAGAAAGGTTAAGTAATTTCCCAAACATCACCCAGCTTGTAAATGGCAGTGGTAGGATGGAAATCTAGGAAATCTGGCTATAGCATATTAACCCAGATTATAGTTTGAAGAGAGTGATATATGGTTATAAACTAACTTTAACTCTTGCTGGCTAGTATTAAAGACAAAATGGTTGGTAGCAGTAAAGTGAGAGAAAGAAAAGTTAATTTCTGTCTGGAAAAATGAGGCATTTTTGCAAAATAAATGTCTGTTGGAGCTAAGGAGAAATATATCCAGTAGGAGGCTCTAAAAACAAGGAATCTGACAATCACCAGCTTCATGTTTTTCCTTTCTATATTGTATTTCCCTCTACTACTTTCAAAGCCTTTGAAAAAGAGTGAAAATGGGTGGTCTTGTATTATCTCTGTCTAAGGGAATTAAGGAGAAGGATTTGTATCTACAGTTTGGGGTGTCAAAAACTGAGATCCTGACCACTACAGCAAAGTATAAGATGGCCAAGGTGGTCAGCACAGATGTTTGTGCAGCAACAGTACAAAGCACAGGCATTAGGAGACAACCTAGTTGGAATATGAATTGGTCCTAAGGATCTGCACTTCAAATACTTTGAATCTATTCAAGTACCATATGATTCTGGCAGAATAGGCACTTACTCCTTTAAAAGTTCCTTCCCCTATTCTATTAAATCACCCACTAGGCTGCTATTTCTCCTGTCTATCTATGTATTTATCTATCTATCCAATCTATCATCTCCTGTTAGAATTTACAGTTTCTAGAAAGCAGTACTATATTCCACTTATCTTTATTTCCTCAGTATCTTGCAGAATACCAAACATGTAGTAGATTGTTCATAAATATTTGGTGTATGCCTGATGATCCCACAAATGGGGCCCCAATTTCTTTCACCCTAAAATTCCTACTTGAACCCCTTATCTGATGGAACTTCCATAGTGGCGGTGGTACCTTTGCCTAGCTTCCATTTTCTTAAGCTCCCTTCTCTTGTAGCTAATTGGCTGTGTTCAGCAGAACGCTCTACTGACATGAAAGAGTCAATCCACTCTCCTCCTACTTTTTTTTTAAACCCCACTCAGATGTATGACATAGCACAGTGAATGCTAGAGACCAAGGTGCAACACAACTCAAATTTTTTACTTCTTGATGCTAATTTTCTTTGTTCTGCAAGATCTGTTTCATTTGTTAATGTCCTCCTCTAGAGTCTGGAGATTTCACATGTTACTTTCCTCTTCAAACCTTATAGCAAACTAGTGGTTAACGGTGGGGAGGTGGGGAGGGGCAATGTAGGGAGGGAGGAGTGGGAGAAAAACAACAACAACAACAACAACCTTGTTTTGAATTATTATCTACCCTTCAAGGACTGATTTAACTCCCATTTAGTGTATGTAATATTCCATGTTCAATTCAATCTACTATGATCAATTATTTCTCAGAATTCCCTTAGTTCACTTAAACTGCCACTTTAAAAAACTGTGTTTAGGGCTTCCCTGGTGGCGCAGTGGTTGAGAATCCACCTGCCAATGCAGGGGACACGGGTTTGTGCCCCGGTCCGGGAGGATCCCACATGCCACAGAGCGACAAAGCCCGTGTGCCACAACTACTGAAGCCCACTCGCCTGGAGCCCGTGCTCTGCAACAGAAGAAGCTACCACAATGAGAGGCCTGTGCATCGCAGACAAGAGTGGCCCCCGCTCGCCGCAACTGGAGGGGGACCGCGTGCAGCAGCGAGGACCCGAGGCAGCCAAAAATAAATAAATAAAATGAAATAAACTCTGTTTATCATGCAATGCCTTATACAATTAGTTAATTTTCACACGTAAAGGTGTCCTGTCTTTCCAACATAGTAGAATTTGTGTTAGGGCATAATAGTTACCATAATATCTTGAATAAATAACTTAGTTTTGCTTAGCAGAATTCAGTAGGAGTTGAGAGGGTGTAGCAATTTTTTCATTAATAGGTTATCTTTTTTATTCAAAATGTATTTTCCAATGGAAAATATGAATGGTAAGAGTATAGAAAAACACGTGTTAATCAAATTTAAAATTAAACAGATCATTTCTCTTCTGTGATACACTGCACTTACAAGGTTTGCAGTTTTATTTAGATTTTTAACTTCCTAAGGAAATACATGATCATTTTGTGTCTAGTCAAGCACTTAGGAAGAAGATTGTGGAAGAATTTTAATGATGATAATGCAGTCGTGATGAAATAATAAACATGTATATTTAGCTCTGTGAATGATATTATTGATTGAATAGTAAATAGACTGCCCATGTTATGTTTCAGATAGGGACTTCTTATATATTACAAGCCCAAGTGTGCTTGGAGAGAATGTTCTGCATTGAAGGAATGGGCAATGAGACAATTAACCCCAGACTCAACAAACTGAGGTAAAAGGAAAGTATGTCCCTCTGGCTAGGAAGAAAGAGAGAATTCCCAGCCATAATGCTCTTTCTTTGGTATAGAATGTACACTAATAGGGTACATTGAGCTATTGACAGTTTCTGTGAAGAGCCTGTATCCTTTCAAATGCAAATATTTCAGAATCAGTCAGGTTCCCAGCACATGGATTTTAAAACCAAGTCATTCTTCACTGAGGGATAACATAATTGCACACCTGGGACATTATATATTTATGTAGATAGTGGGTACAATTCAAGCAGCTGCCTGCTGAAGTTAATGGAAGTCTGTCTTTTGAGAAGGGAATATGGAAAAATTTATATAGATGTACACTCACATATGTATGTGTATATATATATGTATATATATGAGTTTTTTCTTTTTTCATTCAATTCCTGATTAGCCTTATTCATTTTTTTCTCTATAACCTGAATTCCTTGAGTCTAAACTTTACATTATCACTATTTTGATATATATATATTTTTAAATTGTTCTTCTTGAGGAGTGGGAAATATAGACACTTATACATATGTATCTGAAATTATAAATCTTATCTTTACAACTAGGGGAAACATTTTCAGAGTTACAAGCGTTATGTATATACCATTAAAGAGAACAGATTTTGGAACAAAAACCTCATGCTTTTATCCCCTTTCCACTGATTAATTGATATTTGTCTTTGCACAGGTTACTTAACTCCTTTGAGACTTAGTTTCCTCATCTCTCAAATGACATTTTTCTTGCTAAGGACTTGTCACATACTAGGTACTCAAAACGTTCAATTCCTTCAATTTTGTTGTTTTCTCATGACATGCTGTCTGGGAGTATTAAAAGTGCAATTCCTGATACATAATGCATAATAGATTTTCATATATGTTCACTGTGGATTTATCCACAAACAATCACCTGCCAGCCATACTCCCCTTAGATGTGCACAGTCAAAGGTATCTTCACGCTCTACTTCAGAAGCAACTCTGAGACTGTGGAGTGTTCTAAATACAGCCCATCAAGTTTGAGTAGATTTGGCTAGGGTAGCTGAATCTTTAAGCAAATCAGAAATGCTTTTGCCTCCTTTTGAGGTGTGTGTTAGGCGTTTGAGGGGGCACCTAATAAATAGCATCTCTCTTCTGCCCCATGATTCGGAGCAATTTGAGAAACAAACAAACAAAAAAACCCACAAAGGAGAGTCTATCTGAAAAAACAAAAAGCAATAATTTGAGAAGATACATATACCCTAATGTTCATAGAAACATTATTTACAACAGCCGAGACATCAAAGTAACCTAGGTGTCCAACAACAGATGAATGGATAAAGAAGGTGTAATATACATATATACACACACACACACACACACACACATACATATATATACATACACGTATACACATACACATATACATATATATATATACACACACACAATGGAATGTTACTCATGGAATGAGTTACTTCATGGAATGCCATGAAGAAGAATGCAACATGGGTGGACCTGGAGGGTATTATGCTTAGTGAATTAAGTCAGAGAAAGGCAAATACTATATGTTAATACATATGTGGAATCTAAAACATAAAACAAATTAATGAATATAACAAACAAGAAACAGACTCATAGATATAGAGAACAAACTTAGTGGTACCAGTTGGGAGAGGGATGTGGGGAAGGGGCAACATAGGGGTAGGGGATTAAGAGGTACAATCTACTATGTATAAAATAAATAAGCCATGAGGATATATTGTACACCACAGGGAATATAGCCAACATTTTACAATAACTTTAAATGAAGTTTTAAATCTGTAGAAATTTTGGATCACTATATTGTACACATGAAACTAATACAATATTGTAAATCAACTATACCTCAATAAAAAAGAACATATTGTAAACATCTTTCTATGTTAGAAGAGATAATAGATCAATCAATTAAAGAAAATGAAGGTGTCCTATTTATTTCTTTAAATATAGAAAGTCAAAAATAATTAAAATCATTATTATTTTTATTACTATTTCCAGTCTTTTGCTATGTAGTTATGATCATACAGTATACTAATTTTACATCCTACTTTTTGCACTTAACATAGTACAAATTAATTTATTCTTCAAATACATGCTTATTGTCAAAACCTTGGAAAATATAGGAAAATGTGGTAAAAAAACCTGAAATTCAGTGCAGTTTTTCTGTGAAATCTAATCTGTTGTAATATTTTGATATATTTCTTTCCAGTTATTTACTATGCTTATTTTAATGAGTAGCATTTATATTTTAAAAACTAAACTTAACTGTATTTGTATTTCAATTCAAATTTTAAGAACTGATATTAACTTAAGAATTTGTTGTATTATTAAACATTCTTCAGAAATGTGTTTTTAAAATAAAAAATAAAGTAACATAAAACAAAGGAGAGTCGTAAGGAATCCTAAACATCACCTTTACTACTGGCAAATCTAGCTAAGAGGACAAAACTTAGCGTAAGAGGTAGATCGACCTACCATGAGAGTGCCAGATCTAGGGAGATTTGTTCACTCAATCCTAGGCAAGGCTGAGCTGGGATAGCTTCTTACTATGGGAGTGGGGGGGGGGGCATTTGTTCCCTATAGGAAACAAGAGGAAGAAAGGCAGAGGTATTAAGTAGGTAGAGAAAGGCTTAGGAGAAAAAATCCCTTTTCATGAAAACCAGGGATGGAGTAAAAGGCATTGCCTTCCAACAGTAAGCTGATTATATTTTTACCCAGCCCAAACTTCTGATTCATACTTGGAGAGTTCAAGGTGTCTTAAAGTGTGAAAAAGGCAAGCAATACAAGTAATTTTAACTTTCCGTTAACAAGGCTTAGATTTTATACCACACTGTATGTTGTCAAATAAATATCCAGAATGAAGATCAGAGTGAATTCCTCCAGAGGGTACTCCAGTAATTGAAGGGTCACATGCAAGGAGAAAAGATCAAAAGAAGTTTGGATATCACTATTTGGTTACCATTATCAAACCCTGTTTGCCAGAGACTGTATTAAGTGCTAGCATTATTTCAATCCCTAGAACAATCCTGCAGGCTAAGTAATATAAATCAAATTTTGTAAGTGAGGAGAATGAGGCACAGAGAGATTAAGTAATCTGATATCATTTAGAGGTAGTAAGTAGGGAAACCAAGATATCTGGTCAGGATAACTTCAAATCTTGATCTTGTTCCACTGCACTTTGAATATTTCATTAATATAATATCATTTAGAAATCTTGATGTAAGCAACAGAAACTGACTATTATTATCTAAAGTAGAATAGAATTGAAGAGAAATGGTGGCTCACAAAATAAATAACTGGAGAATTGGATTTGGAAATCTTGCAAGAATCAAAGCAGCTCCACAGGGTTGGGAACAAGAAGTACAATGAGCATCTTTTATCACAAGGAGCATGGCCATGTGGACCAAGTCACTGCTGCTGGACACCACCAGCACTGGATGCCACTGCAGTTGTCCCTAGCTACCCCTACCGTTTCCCCAGACAACAGTTCTGGATATTGCTACATCTTGGGAAAAATTGCCTTTGCTGGACAAAAAAAAGGTCCTTTCACTTGGGTCAGAGCATAGCTACTCTATACAGTTTTGTTCATACTGTGGGAAAGAAGAGATATTCAGATTGTGGGAAAAATCAGAGATGCTCTCCAACTTGAATTGAAAATGCTACTCACCAGGCATGTAGCTAGCTGTGTTTTGCCCACCGTCACCCTGCAAACTCCATTCCCTTTACACTGCAATCTCAGATTACATATTATAAATTTGTGAATTCTGAAATTCTAAGTTAGTGCCAGTCTTACAATAGACACTATTCAACTTGGAAAATGACTTTCTTAAAAATATTTTATGTGGTTAGAACAGGGATTTTCTTACAGAGTTATTACTAGGGACTCAAACTTATTCCTTAAAATTCAAATTTGTTAACTATGATTTGTATTCAATGATTTTTTAACATCTTTCAACAAGAATAGAACCATAATTCTAAAGCCAGTTGCATTCAGAAGAATAACTGTAGATTAGATTTAGATGGTATAGGAAAGGTTGGAAAATTTTAAAGTAAATTGCTCTATGGATCTCTAATACAGTTCAGGTCAGTCTCAAGTAGAAATTCTGAGAAATGAAGAAAGCTTGCCTCAAAAATGTATGTGCATTTATTCATTCATTCACTCATTCATTCATTCTTTTGGCCATGCCATGCAGCATATGGGATCTTAGCTCCCCAACCAGGTATCACTGTGGTGCCCCCCACAGTGAAAGCTTGGAGTCTTAAACACTGGACTGCCAGGGAATTCCCAGATGTGTTTTTAAATGTTGGATCAAATATTGATATTTTAAGTAGAAAATAACTTTACCAATTAATATCTTCAATTTACAACTCTGCATTATCAGTTTTAATTGAGTCTTTTTTTTTTTAGATGTTGGCAGTAGGAGTTTATTAATTAGTTAATTTATTTTTGCTGTGTTGGGTCTTCGTTTCTGTGTGAGGGCTTTCTCTAGTAGTGGCAAGCAGGGGCCACTCTTCATCGCGGTGTGCGGGCCTCTCACTATTGCGGCCTCTCTTGTTGCGGAGCACAGGCTCCAGACGCGCAGGCTCAGTAGTTGTGGCTCACGGGCCTAGTTGCCCCGTGGCATGTGGTATCCCCCCAGACCAAGGCTCGAACCTGTGTCCCCTGTATCGGCAGGCAGATTCTCAACCACTGCACCACCAGGGAAGCCCCTGAGTCTTTTCTAAACAAAATAAGAATGTAGAAAGTATGTATTTTCTTTCTTTACTAAAGAAGAATGTGTGTTTCATAAGTTGGTCATTCATGCTATCTAATATTTATTATAGATTATATTTTATCATGATGCCTTTAGTCATATTTTAATTCATTTTCTTTAAGTTTAAAATAACAATTGGAACTTCACATATTATGAAAAACATTGTGAAGGAAACTTTCTTGGATAATGCTGTGCAAAGAACAAAAATATGAAGCAAACAAAGGAGAGCTGGTATTTTCTAGCTATCACCTGGCACCCAAAGAGTTCTCAATAGCATATGAAAATTTAATTTTGGTAAATAAGAGTTTAATAAGTATGAACTTTTATATATACAAAATGCTAGAGTCTCTATTTAATATGCAATATGTGAATAACAATAATATCTAATATTTTTGAGATCATATAATTAGCTGTGCATCAAGTTATTTACATATATTTAATGTATTCAGCTTACAAATACTCTATGAGGCAGTTCCCCCATTTTACAGCAAGGGAAACTTAGCTATGGGGTTACTAAGTAACTTGCTCAAGTTTGTATTAATAATAAGATTTGGATGCAGTTATTCTGTTCCTGAGCCCATGCTCTTAGCAACATACTAAGTTCCTTCTCAGATTTGGAGAAGAAAGAATACTGACATTTTCATAAATTGATAAGCAATGAATAGACAACAGGACATAGGTAGATTCACTGAGGCTGCCATTTTTAAAATGATATTTTAAGAACTTTCTAATCATCATATTTTCATATATGTTATCTTATTGGATGAGCAAACTGATGAGATAGATTGGCAAAATTATGATTATGTAAAAGAAAGAAAGAAAGGAAAAAAAAAGTGTATTACCTCCTCTAGCTCATTCAGTTAGTAACAACCTGACCGGTAATGTAATTCGCATGATTTGAGCCATTGCTGGTTACCTACAAAACAGCCACTGCCTTCTATTATGTAGATTCATGTTACACTTGATGTATTTGAAATTGAAATTGAATTGAAATGTGTTTTCAACCCCTGCTGGTTTTGCTAAAAATACACTAAGATACAAGAAATGTTTGGGCAGGTTAAAAGATAACAGAACATTAAAAAACATCTTAGATGTACATCTCTGACCATACGAGTTCAGTATCAAGGAGGAAACTGCCATTGCCTTCTGAAATATTTGCTGGTGTCACAGTCAGAAACAGATATCTTGTTAAAATGTGTGTAGGAGGTCTCTAAATAATGTTTACCTTCACTTTGAGCAATTTCTTATCAGGCAAAATGATTTCTGTCTATATTGCAATTGCAGCATTTTCTCTTTGTTCACTTTTGGCACTGTTTTTATCTGGATGAGATTTTCCTTTTTGTGATATAGTTTATCATTCCCCTTCAAGTGACCTGATTTGAAGGGTTAATAAGAAAAAAAAGAAAGAAAAAAAAACAGGAAAAGAAAAAAAATGAGCTCTGTTGAGGATGGTGGCTATCATTCTAACTTTTTTCTCCTTATGAAATATTACGGAGTGGGAGAGATCTGGTTCATAGGCTGTTAACATGGAGCGCAAATCCAAATGGAGCATGAGGGAAGAGCCATGGGCTTCAAGAGGGGTGCCTAAAGCAACTGGCTGCTAATTATCTTCCTTTTCAAAGGCATGGCCTGCCTCTCTGTGGGCATCCTTCCATGACTGGGGCCAGTCTAAACTGAAGCTTCAGTAGTCCAGCATTAATTCTACTTTTATTAGCTGTATGTCCTTGGGAAATTAGTATACTGAGAAAATGTCTCTCTTGAGAACTTATAAAATTCAGATATAATGTAAATAAGTCACCTGGCATATAATAGATGTTCAATAAATGGAGTCACTATTTAGTAGATACTGTGCTCCACTTTACAGACCCCTTTGATGACAGAAGGATTTCTTTCCCTGTTTTGGGAGTGCTGCCGAAGGATAGGTTTCCATTGTCAGCCCTCTTCAAAACTGCTCCTGACTGAAGAGAATCACCACATCTAAGGTCACACACCTTCCCAGGGCCATATTGCATCAAATGTCTGAGCTACAGAAGGTTTTAGAGACTCAAACCCTTCACCCCAAGTTGGGCCATTCCAGCATCTCCAGTAGGGAAAGCCAAGGACTTGTTGTGACTGCATTAGCATAGCCTACTGCCCAATCATGCTTCCTTCACTTCTCCCCCAAGTATTATTCTGACAGCAATCCTGCATACTAATTATTCTCTCTCTCAGAACCTGCAACACTCTACAACTTATGTGCTTCAATTAATATTGAGGTAAGCCTACCTGAATTTCTTGTTTTCAAAATTAAAGTCCTTTTCATTTTCTAGAATTGACTCTGGTGGAAATTTTGATATATAATGGAATTTATAAAGTTATGGTCTGAACTCTTAAAATATTGGTTAATCTAGAATGTCATTTGTCAGCCTAAGAATAAAGATACAATTCAGTCTCCTTAGTGCCCTTGGGTGCTTCTCATTGGTCACCAAGTCGCATGTGTAGTGTTGTCCCTTTTCACTCTTGGAAACAGGAATCCCTCCTCCCTGCCTATAGGATGTTTTGGTTCTCTGAGTTCATAAATACCAGTCTTATTTTATGTTTATTGTTATTGTTACTTTGACCATTTTAAAATTTTATTTATTTTTAAAATTTTTGGTTTGTTCCTACTCTGGTTTGGAGTTGTACAAAGATACTTGAAGTAAAGTAAGAGAGACTTGAACCTGGAAGTCAGTAACTACGGAATGGAATTCTTCAATTGCTAGTTACATGGCTTTGGAAAAGTTACCTTACTGAAGGCTGTTAATATATGGAATGACAATTATGCAAATCACAAAGCTGTGGGGAGTGAGACGTGAAATTTTTGGTTATGTAGTCATATTCAAATGTGCAATCATGATGGGAAAGGGGATGGTGGGTATATTAATCTCTGGATATCTAGGGTCTTTTAAGAGTTTCATTTAACAGCTTTATATAGGTAATAATTGATACACAAAAATTACACATATTTAATGTGTACAATTTGATGAGTTTGGACATATGCCAACATCTGTGATACCATCGACAGAATCAAAATAATAAGCATAGGCAACACTCCACAAGCTTCCTTGGGTCTCTTTGGTTTGTTTTTTTTGTTTTTTTGTGGTGAGAATACTTTAGGTGAGATTTAGCCTGTTAACAAATTTTGAAATGCACAATAGTGTATTGTTAACTGTAGTAGAGCAGATCTCTAGAACGTACTCATCTTATATATCTTAAGTTTTATACTCATTGAACAACAATTCCTCATACCCTGTATTCCTCAGCCCCTGGCAAGCACTATTATATTCTCTGCTTCTATGAGTTTTACTAGTTTAGGTACATCATATAAATGGAATCATGCAGTATTTATCCTTCTTCTGCTGGCTTATTTTACTTAGCATAATGTCTTCCGGGTTCATACATGCTGTTGCAGAGAGCAGGATTTCCTTTTATTAAAAGTGAGTAATATTCCATTGCATGTGTATAGCACATTTTCTTTATCCATTCATCTGTGCTTGAACCCATGGGTTGTTTCCACAACTTGGCTATTGTGAATAATACTGTAATCAACATGAAACTGCAAATATCTCCTTGAGATCCTGATTTTAATCCTTTTAGATGTATACCTAGAAGAGAGATTTCTGGATCATAAAGTAGTTGTATTTTTATTTTTCTGAGGAACCTTCATACTGTTTTGTATAGTGGCTGAAACAATTTACATTTCCACTAAGAGTTCACAAGGGTTTCTTTTTACCCACATGATTGTCAACATTTATCTTTTGTTTTGTTTTGTTTTATAAGAGGAATGAGGTGATATCTCATTTAACTTCTGATTCACATTCCCTGATAATTAATGATATTGAGCATCTTTTCATATACCTGTTGGTCATTTGTATGTCATCCTTGGAGAAATGTCTGTTCAAGTCCTTTGCACACTTTAAAACTTGGTTTGTTTGTTTACTTGTTTGTTTTTCTATTGATTTGTAGAAGTTTCTTGTATATTTTGGAAATTAACTGTTTCTCAGATAATGGTTTGTAAATATTTTCTCCGATTCTGTAGGCTGCTTTTTCATTCTGTTGATTGTTTCCTTTGCTGTGTAGAAGCTTTTTTAGTTTGATATAGTCCCACTCGTCTATTTTTGCCCAGGGTTTTAGAGCATGGCAGTGTGGTTTCCTGGGGATTCTGTTTGTAATAGTTTCTGATGAGCAATTGCATAGTGACAATGTCTATGAAGAAAGAGTGGGTCAGTTCAACCCCAGCGACTCATATGGCCAAGAACCCCAGCGCTGAAAGAAGCAGCAGCCAAAGCAGTGAGGAGGGGCAGAAATTGTCAGACAAGTTGCAGTTAGAGAACTTGTATTACTGTCATGACAGGCAGAAGAGACACCTCTGGTAAGTGAGGGGTGTGCTGCAGATACCCACATACAATTCTACTGTGGAAACTTTGACTAAATTACACAAATTTATTAATTATTCAACAAATATTTACTGAGAGTCTATTAGGTGCATGCACCGTACTAGGTGGAGGTTATACAGTGATGATAAAAACAAACACAAACTGCTTTCATGAGATTTTCCCCAAGTGGAAATTTTTTTTTTTGCTGTGTTTCTCATCGTTGTATGGGATGGGGAAATTTATCCTAAAAGTGGTGATGGGTTGCAGGTGTTGGGAGAGAGAATCTTGTAGTAGGTTTGAGAAAAGCTCACTGACTTGAAAGAACAGCAGATTTCTGTACATGATTTTTCTTTTTGCCATCTCTAAAATGTTCCTCTTTCTCCAGAGCTATCAGTGTTAAGAGGAAAGTAATCAAATATAGCAAGTATAACACTCATTCAAACTGTCCTCATTTCACAGAGATTCTTTTACCATTTGTTTGTTTGTTTTTCTTTTATGTCTTTCTAAGGATCAGTTGAACTTTCTTAAAGAACATCAATCCCTGTACATTTTCTTCAGATTTAGTTTGGAAATAATTAATATGGCAATCATCATATTTTTATGATTCTGGATTTGATTTTTCTGCTTCCCAGAACTCGAATGTTTGGGTTGAATATTCTTGAAAAGAACTGGGAGAATCTTATAATCCCATTCCCCCTGAAACTATCACTTGTCTTTGTAACTGTTTTTGCTACTTTCTAATTATTTACATGTTTATTCTCTTTAATTTCTACCTTTTAGAAATTGATGTGCTTTTCTGTCTTATTTATTTACCTGTTTATCCTAGTCTTGGCCCAAGAACATGCTCCCCTAAAATTTTTTCTGTAACATTTTAGGAAGAAACCATTAATATTTGTGTGCTCAGCATAGCAATACTAGCTCTATTACTTTCCCTCTCTATTATCTTGCCTTGCCATGGGGAAAAAAAAAAAAAAAGCCTCTACCACCCACTGGATAGTCTAGGAAACTTTAGAGGAGAGGATTTAGTCTCTGTATTATATCACTGTATTACAGGATTCACATTTACGCTGAGAGCTCAATTGCTATAAACAGTTTCAGGAAGAAGTTACTTAAAAGTGTTCCTTAGGTTGTAAGGTACAGTTCTATGTATTTATATGGACGCCTAACAATATGATATCTAAAAATATGTTGAACTATATAAATATGTCAATGTACTATATATAACCACATGTAACAACATAAATATATAACTATATTTATATGAATGATTGTCTCTCCAAAATTCATATGCTGAATTTCTAAACCTCAGTGGTTGTAGTTGGAGACGGAGCCTCTAAAGAAGTAATTAAAGTAAAATGAGATAGTAAGAATGGGGGCCTGATCTGGTAAGATTAGTGTCCTTGTGAAAAGAGACACCAGAGAGCTTGCTTTCTCTCTCTTTTCCCATACGTGAGCAAAGAGGCCATGTGAGCACACAGCAAGAAGGAGGTCACTTAAAAGCCAGAAGAAGGGGCTTCAGAATGAAACCTACCTTGCTAGAGCCTTGATCTTGGATTTCCTTGCCTCCAGAACTGTGAAAAATAAATTTCTGTTGTTTAAGCCTCCCAGTCTCTCTGTCTATGGTATATTATTATGGCAGCCTGAGTGCACTAATACAATATACTCTCTATATATACATACATACATACACACACACACACACACACACACACACACACAGAATTTTCGAATACTCAGAATGTTATATATCAAGGAATAGCATCAAAAAGTAAATCTCTCTTCCTCACAGCCCTCACTCTGTTTCCTCACCCAGAGGCAATAACCAAACTTAGGTCTATCATATATTCTTTTAGCTATTTCTGAGGTATACTTTTGTGTGTTTTCTGTTTCCACTATAGATTTAAGTGATGTCAGTTGGTATTTTCAGAGCAATACCAAGTTCCAAGGGAAGAGATTCAATAGAATCTTAGATTAACAATGATGAAAACAGTAAATTTATTTTCACAATGAAATAAAGGTTACAGAAGTCACTGTGTTGTATTCATAGAGGAACTGTGAACCCATTATACAATTAAGCTCAATATCATATATATTTTGAATCAAGTGGAGAGAAGTGCCAGTGATTAATCAGTGCCAGAATTAGTTTGGAATGAATCCCCTGAATGCCTTTTCTCAAGTCCAAAGGGAGGAATTTTCAACACTGGACTATCTCTAGAGGGTGAGTTGAATGTTTATTATACCGTAAAAAAAACAGTAAAATTATCTATGTTTAGTTTTAGAATGTAATCGGAGGCCAACCCAGAATGTTCAAGTTTTTATACAGAAAGTATTCTGTTGAGCTTTGGTCTAGATATCTATTTTTGTCAGGAAGCACCTGGTTAGACTAACATAATTAGTGGACAAATAACCTTATGTTTCTCAGAATAAATCCCCAGTAGCACAGTTTAATTACATTACCCCCCACTCCAATGGCATAGAAAGTAAGCCATGCTAGTGGAGGTTGGAAAGAGGTAAAATGGAAGGAGCATAAGAGCAGAAAATGGTGATTTAAGAAAATTCTGGTCATCTTAGCTAATAAAGTTTAGTTTATTTAATAGCAAGTATTGTGCCAGTTGCAGACCTAGCTCCTGTCAGTCTATTAGCAGAGGGTACAGATGTTAAACAAATTACACTATATTAATTATAATTACAATAAGCTGAGATGGAGAAGGAGGAGAAACAGAGGGTAGTGGTACATTTTGAACCATAATTGACTGAGGTTCTGGGCCAGAATTAGGAAAATGCCCCTCCCCCGGTTCTGAGACACTCTATGCTCACTTGGAAGTTGGCTGGCAGCAGGAGGGAGACAGCAACTCCAAGACTGGTTATATGGTCAGAGCAATAGAATGGGAATTTATGTATAAGGGAGAAAAGCATTTTCCCTATACAACTAAATCGATAAATTGATCTGGTAGCTTAGTAATTAGTTTCCTATGAATACAAAGATGAATATAGCTAGAGTTCTTGATTTTATAGATACTTGACATTAATTTGGAACTCTACTTGTTTATATGTCAACTTGTTTATAGCACTCTACTAACAAGAAATCAAAAATATGAATCTAAAACAACCAAATAAAAGGCAGGTCAATCAAACAAACAAACCCCAGGATTGTATCTCATTCACATTAGGTTCCCATCATGTCTGCACTAACTTGAACAGCTGTGGATTCCTAAACAATTTCCTTAATCCTTCTGTGTCTGAATTCCTCCATCTGTGAGAATGACATACTCACACCTGTCCATATCTAATTTGGTAATCCTAAGTGGCTCCCACAGTCTGATGGAGTCAATTTTCTCACCATAGGATGTGGTGCATGAAGTTGTTTGGTTTGGCATTTTAAGGTTTAACAGTTTGAATATTTTAGCTCTTTGATTATGATTTAAAAATACCTTATACTTGTTTTCATTTTACTATAGAGTATTAAAAATTCAGCCAATCACTAAATTTATCAGTTTGAGACCATCTCTTCTTCATTTGTACTCAACATCTCACCTTTCAGGGCCAAGATCTATAAACTCATTATAGATTTTTACAGATCAAGTGGACACTTCAAGCAGCAAAACCATTCACCAAAACAAATAATTATGTTTTCATAGAATTTAAAAATCAATTAGAGAATGTCTACGTATATATGGTTTTTTTTTTTTTTTTTTGTACGTGGGCCTCTCACTGTTGTGGCCTCTCCCGTTGCAGAGCACAGGCTCCGGACACGCAGGCTCAGTGGCCATGGCTCACGGGCCCAGCCACTCCGTGGCATGTGGGCTCTTCCCAGACCGGGGCACGAACCCGTGTCCCCTGCATCGGCAGGCGGACCCTCAACTACTGTGCCACCAGGGAAGCCCTATATAGTGTTTTTGATAAATGTCTACATATGTATTTATATAAATTTGTATATATATATTACTGATGAATACTTACATGTATATATGTATGTATATATATAATTTTCAATTACATAAAATTTTATACATGAAGAACTAATACCTCCAGAGTAATTTAAGATACACCTACATTCATATAATATCTGTTGTCTAGCTTCTTTCATTTAAAAAAATACCAGAAAAATATCTTACCTCGATGTACAAGTCTAAGGAAATAAATAGCTATGTGGTGATTGCTGTCTAGAAAAAACATAGAAATGATGTTTGTGTAACAGAAGTTAATAACTTAGAATTTTCTTTTATCTTGAACATAATTACACTAAAAAATTCCACACTTATGGAAATTTGTAGTTTGCAAGAGTGACTGACCAAAGTTGTGAGATAAAAAGAAAATATATTTTTTTGCTCACAATTAAGACAGAAAAATGAATTAAATCAAGATGGGTCATGGCTTACTTTTCGTGATTTGTTGGTGAAAATCTTGGAATCTAAGAAATCATTATAAGGTTCAGTGTTGCAAACTTTAAGTTGCCTGCACTTAGGGAAGTTTTGCTTTATTAGGTATGTATAATATATCCTCAGTAATTCTTACATGTATAGAAGTGGCAAATTACAATTGTAGACTGAAGTTTCCCTTAACATCTGAATACCTGATGAAAAGACCTTTGGAAAGGCATGCAAATTGTTATTTGTCTTAAGGAAAGCATATTTAAGAATGTAAATATCATAGAAGAGATAGCCAATTATATTTATTAGTCTACCCCCCTAAAATAGAAGAATATTTTTGTTTCTTTAGAAACGAGAGGAACACATTAGTTTAAATAATTTTTGAGATTACGGTGATATATTTTTTTCTCATAATGAATGTTGTTAAACATCAGAATGAAATACTAGGGAAATTTTATATAAATTCTTCAAAGTCTTTTTCATTTATTCAGTGTCTACGCTAGGACCTGGGAATAATATTTTTATCAAAAAATACAAAGTACCTACTAAAACTCCCCCTAGAATTTTAGCATTGTCTGCCAAATAAGATATAAAGACCAAATGGTAAAGATAAAAAATGGACAAATTTATTAGACTGTCCAAAATCTAAAACACTGTCAAGCAACACTAACTCTCACTACTGCTGGGCATGCAAAATGGTCCAGTCAGTTTGAAATTCAGTTGAGTTGTTTCTTACAAAACTGAAAATACTCTTACTTTATGACCCAGTAATTGCATTTGTTGGTATTTGCCGAAATGAACTGAAAATTTCTGTCCACATAAAAACATGTGCACAAATCTTTATAGGAGCTTTATCCATAATTGCCAAAAGTTGGAAGCAACCAATATGTCCTTCAATAGGTAAATGGATAAACAAAAACTGTGGTACATCCATATAATGAAATATCTTTCAGCCATTAAAAAATGAATTATCAAGCCACAAATAGAAATAGAGAGAGATGAACAGGTGGAGAATAAGGGATTTTTAAGGTAGCAAAACTATTCTGTATGATACTGTAATGGTGTCTCCATGCCATTGTACATTTGTCAAAACCCATAGAATGTACAACACAACGAGTAAACCTTAACTCTAACTGTGAGCACTAGTTGATAATATATCAATATTGGCTCATTAATTGTAACAAGTGTACCACCATAATGCTTGATATTATTAATAAGAGAAACTGGGTTCTGGGGGAAAGGTAGTATATGGGAACTCTTTATTTTCTATTCAATTTTTTTCATAAGCCTAAAACTGCTCAAAAAAGAAAGTCTATTAGTTAAATACTATAGTAAATCTTATAGTATTCTCTCCACTTTCATGTGTTTAAAAATTTTCATAATAAAGTTTTAAACATAATATTAAAAATGAAACAAAACAGTGATATTACTGCACAATGTGAGATTGGTTTTTCTCCCCTCATCTGCTTGTGATGGACAATAAAATGCTACTACTTCTGTACCTGAAGAAGTGAGGACTTACTCCAATGTATGAGCTGTGTGTTTTTCATGATGTCCTTTATCAGGTTGATAAAATTATATTCTGTTCCTACTTAGTTACGTGCTTTATCATAAAAATGTGCTGTATTTTGTAAAATGTCTTTTTCGTGTGGGATTATCATCAGATTTTTACCTTTATTTCATTCAAGTTAAACCAAACTCACTCTCTTGGGATAAATCCCTTTACATCATTGTGTATAATACTGTTACTGAGTACAAGCTCGCACTCCTTGTCTTGAGACAGGCCAATATATCGAGGGTCAAGGTGTTGGGGAAAGGAATAGTGACTTTTATTCAGAAAGCCAGCTTACGAAGATGGTGACTAGTGTCATAAAGAACCATCTTCTCTGAGTTTGAAGAGTTGGAATTCAGGCTTCTTTTATACTAAAAGGAGAAGAGGGGTGGCTGGTTGTACCAGACTTCTTGGTATTTGCCAAACCCTGGAGGGAATGTGATAAACCTTTGATCTGGCAGCTGTCCATGTAGGTCTGGTCGTGATGTTCCTGTAAACCTTCAACAAGACAAATGTTATTTTCTGTTATGCAACTTTTTATCGCTGTATAAATAAAAAGTGTTATGGCTTTACATGTCAAGCCTGGGAGACAGAGCCTTGAGAAAGGGCTCTCATGTATATTTCAGGCTATTGGCAACATTCTTTTACTGATTGAGAAGACAAAGGTGCAGAGCCATCATGACTAACTAAGCACAGGCAACAGAGCACAAATATTAGAGCTAAAGAAATAGGTCCAATATGGACAGTTTGTTTTCTGTGACAATACTTTTTATACGGTGCTGGATTCAGTGCTGTAGCATTTTATTCAGGATTTAAAAAACTATATTCCTAAGGGATGTTGTCCTTAAGTTTTCTTCTATTATGATATCTTTGTCTGGTTTTGTCTTCAGTGTAAAACTGACCTCATAGAACTTGACACAATGTGTTCCTTCCTATCCTATATTTTGGAAAATGTTATGAAGGATTGGTATTAATTATTTTATGATTGGTAGAATTCACTGGTAGACCAGTGAAGCTATCTCGGCCTGGACTATTTATTAATTTATTTGGGAAGTTTTTTTATTACTAATCCAGTTACTTTACTTCTTATAAATCAGTTCAGATTTTCTAATTCTTCTTCAGTCAGTTTTAGTAATTTGTGTCTTATAGAAATGAGTCCATTTCATCTCAGTTATATACTTTGTTGGCATACATATATTCATAGTATTCCCTTATAATCTTTTTAATTATTTGATAATTCTTGTATGGTTGTTAAAAATGTTCTCTCTTTCCTTCTTTGAAATGCCTGTCTTTTTCTTAGTCAGTGTAGCTGAAATTTATTTTTTAATTTGTTCATCTTTTCAAAGAACTATCTTTTATATATATTGATTTTCCCTATAGTTTTTCTATGCTTAATGTCATTAATTTCTGTTGTATTTTTTTATTATTTCCTTCTTTCTGCTTGCTGTAGATTTAGTTTGCCTTTCTTTTTATACTGTCTTTCATTTTTTTTAAATTAAAAGCAATATCACTTTTTTTTAACATCTTTATTGGAGTAAAATTTCTTTACAATGGTGTGTTAGTTTCTGCTTTATAACAAAGTGAATCAGTTATACATAAACATATGTCCCCATATCTCTACCCTCTTGCATCTCCCTCCCTCCTACCCTCCCTATCCCACCCCTCTAGGTGGTCACAAAGCACCGAGCTGATCTCCCTGTGCTATGCGGCTGCTTCCCACTAGCCATCTATTTTACGTTTGCTAGTGTATATATCTCCATGCCACTGTGTCACTTTGTCCCAACTTACCCTTTCCCCTCCCTGTATCCTCAAGTCCATTCTCTAGTAGGTCTGCATCTTTATTCCTGTCTTGCCCCTAGGATCTTCTGATCTTTTTTTTTTTTTTTCGGATTACATATATATGTGTTACCTTATGGTATTTGTTTTTATCTAACTTACTTCACTCTGTAAGATAGTCTCTAGGTCCATCTACCTCACTACAAATAACTCAGTTTTGTTCCTTTTTATGGCTAAGTAATATTCCATTATATATATGTGCCACATCCTCTTTATCCATTCATCTGTCGCTGGACACTTAGGTTGCTTCCATATCCTGGCTATTGTAAATAGAGCTGCAATGAAAATTTCGGTACATGACTCTTTTTGAATTATGGTTTTCTCAGGGTATATGCCCAGTAGTGGGATTACTGGGTCGTATGGTAGTTCTATTTTTAGTTTTTTTAAGGAACCTCCACACTGTTCTCCATAGTGGCTGTATAAATTTACATTCCCACCAACAGTGCAAGAGGGTTCCCTTTTCTCCACACCCTCTCCAGCATTTACTGTTTGTAGATTTTTTCATAATGGCCATTCTTACTGGTTTGAAATGATATCTCATTGTAATTTATTTGCATTTCTCTAATGATTAATGATGTTGAGCATTCTTTCATGTGTTTGTTGGCAATCTTTATGTCTTCTTTGGAGAAATGTCTATTTAGGTCTTCTGCCCATTTTTGGATTGGTTTGTTTTTTTGATATTGAGCTGCATAAGCTGCTTGTAAATTTTGGAGATTAATAATTTGTCAGTTGCTTCATTGGCCAATATTTTCTCCCATTCTGAGGGTTGTCTTTCCATCTTATGGTTTCCTTTGCTGTGCAAAAGCTTTTAAGTTTCATTAGGTCCCATTTGTTTATTTTTGTTTTTATTTCCATTTCTCTAGGAGGTGGATCAAAAAGGATCTTGCTGTGATTTATGTCATAGAGTGTTCTGCCTATGTTCTCCTTTAATGGTTTGATGGTGTCTGGCCTTACATTTAGGTCTTTAATCCATTTTGAGTTTATTTTTGTGTATGGTGTTAGGGAGTGTTCTAATTTCATTCTTTTACATGTAGCTATCCAGTTTTCCCAGCACCACTTATTGAAGAGGGTGTCTTTTCCCCACTGTATATTCTTGCCTCCTTTATCAAAGGTAAGGTGACCATATGTGCATGGGTTTATCTCTGGGCTTTCTATCCTGTTCCATTGATCTATATTTCTGTTGTTGTGCCAGTACAATACTGTCTTGATTAATGTAGCTTTGTAGTATAGTCTGAAGCCAGGGAGCCTGATTCCTCCAGCTCCATTTTTCTTTCTCAAGATTGCTTTGGCTCTTCGGGGTCTTTTGTGTTTCCATACAAATTGTGAAATTTGTAGTTCTAGTTCTGTGAAAAATGCCAGTGGTGGTTTGATAGGGATTGCATTGAACCTGTAAATTACTTTGGGTAGTAGAGTCATTTTCACAATGTTGATTCTTCCAATCCAGGAACATGGTATATCTCTCTATCTGTTTGTGTCATTTTTAATTTCTTTCATCAGTGTCTTATAATTTTCTGCATATAGGCCTTTTGTCTCCTTAGGTAGATTTATTCCTAGATATTTTATTCTTTTAGTTGCAGTGGTAAATGGGAGTGTTTTCTTAATTTCACTTGCAGATTTTTCATCATTAGTGTATAGGAATGCCAGAGATTTCTGTGCATTAATTTTGTATCCTGCTACTTTACCAAATTCAGTGATTAGCTCTAGTAGCTTTCTGGTAGCATCTTTAGGATTCTCTATGTATAGTATCATGTCATCTACAAACAGTGACAGCTATACTTCTTCTTTTAAGATTTTGACTCCTTTTATTTCTTTTTCTTCTCTATTTGCTGTGGCTAAAACTATGTTGAATAAGAGTGGTGAGAGTGGGCAACCTTGTCTTGTTCCTGATCTTAGTGGAAATGGTTTCAATTTTTCACCACTGACATGATGTTGGCTGTGGGTTTGTCATATATGGCCTTTATTATGTTGAGGAAAGTTCCCTCTATGCCTACTTTCTGCAGGGTTTTATCGTAAATGGGTATTGAATTTTGTCAAAATATTTCCTTGCATCTATTGAATGATCATATGGTTTTTCTCCTTCAATTTGTTAATATGGTGTATCACGTTGATTTATTTGTGTATATTGATGAATCCTTGCATTCCTGGGATAAACCCCGCTTGATCATAGTGTATGATCCTTCTAATGTGCTGTTGGATTCTGTTTGCTAGTAGTTTGTTGAGGATTTTTGCATCTATATTCATCAGTGATATTGGCCTGTAGTTTTCTTTGTGACATCTTTGTCTGGTTTTGGTATCAGAGTGATGGTGGCCTCATAGAATGAGTTTGGGAGTGTTACTTCCTCTGCTATATTTTGAAAAATTTGAGAAGGATAGGTGTTCGCTTTTTTCTAAATGTTTGATAGACTTCGCCTGTGAAGCCATCTGATCCTGGGCTTTTGTTTGTTGGAAGATTTTTAGTCACAGTTTCAATTTCAATGCTTGTGATTGGTCTGTTCATATTTTCTATTTCTTCCTGATTCAGTCTCGGCAGGTTGTTCATTTCTAAGAATTTGTCCATTTCTTCCAGGTTGTTCTTTTTATTGGTATATCGTTGCTTGTAGTAATCTCTCCTGATCCTTTGTATTTCTGCAGTGTCAGTTGTTACTTCTCCTTTTTTATTTCTAATTCTATTGATTTGAGTCTTCTACCTTTTTATCTTGATGAGTCTGGCTAATGGTTTATCAATTTTGTTTATCTTCTCAAAGAACTGGCTTTTAGTTTCATTGATTTTTGCTATTGTTTCCTTCATTTCTTTTTCATTTATTTCTGATCTGATCTTTATGATTTCTTTCCTTCTGCTAACTTTGTGGGGGTTTTTTTCTTCTTTCTCTAATTGCTTTAGGTGTAAGATTAGGTTGTTTATTTGAGATGTTTCTTCTTTCTTAAGGTAGGCTTGTATAGCTATAAACTTCCCTCTTAGAACAGCTTTTGCTGCATCCCATAGGTTTTGGGTCGTTGTGTTTTCATTGTCATTTGTTTCTAGGTATTTTTTTATTTCCTCTTTGATTTCTCAGTGATCACTTCGTTATTAAGTAGTGTATTGTTTAGCCTCCATCTGTTTGTATTTCTTACAGATTTTTTCCTGTAATTGATATGTAGTCTCATAGCATTGTGTTGGAAAAGATACTTGATACAATTTCAATTTTCTTAAATTTACCAAGGCTTGATTTGTGACCCAAGATATGATGTATCCTGGAGAATGTTCCATGAGCACTTGAGAAGAAAGTGTATTCTGTTGGTTTGGGATGCAATGTCCTATATATATCATTAAGTCCATCTTGTTTAATGTATCATTTAAAGCTTGTGTTTCCTTATTTATTTTTATTTTGGATGATCTGTCCATTGGTGAAAGTGGGGTGCTAACGTCCCCTACTAATTGTGTTCCTGATTGTGTTCCTGTCGATTTCCCCTTTTATGGCTGTTAGTGTTTGCCTTATGTATTGAGGTGCTCCTATGTTGGGTGCATAAATATTTACAATTTTTATATCTTCTTCTTGGTTTGATCCCTTGATCATTATGTAGTGTCCTTGTTTGTCTCTTGTAATTGTCTTTGTTTTAACGTCTATTTTGTCTAAATGAGAATTGCTACTCGAACTTTGTTTTGTTTTCCATTTGCATGGAATATCTTTTTCCATCCCCTCACTTTCAGTCTGTATGTGTCCCTAGGTCTGAAGTGGGACTCTTGTAGACAGCATATATATGGGTCTTGTTTTTGTTTCCATTCAGCCAGTCTATGTCTTTTGGTTGGAGCATTTATTTCATTTACATTTAAAGTAATTATCGATATGTATGTTCCTATTACCATTTTCTTAATTGTTTGAGGTTTATTATTGTAGATCTATTCCTTCTCTTGTGTTTCCTGCCTAGAGAAGTTCCTTTTGCATTTTTTGTAAAGCTGGTTTGGAGGTGCTTAATTCTCTTATCTTTTGTTTGTCTGTAAAGCTTTTAATTTCTCCGTCAAATCTGAATGAGATCCTTGCTGGGTAGAGTAATCTTGGTTGTAGGTTTTTCTCTTTTATCACTTTAAATATGTCCTGCCACTCCCTTTGGGCTTGCAGAGTTTCTGCTGAAAGATCAGTTGTTAACCTTATGGGGATTCCCTTATGTGTTACTTGTTGTTTTTCCCTTGCTGCTTTTAATATTTCTTCTTTGTATTTAATTTTTGATAGTTTGATTAATATGTGTCTTGGCATGTTTCTCCTTGGATCTATCCTGTATGGGACTCTCTGTGCTTCCTGGACTTGATTAACTATTTTGTTTCCCATATTAGGGAAGTTTTCAACTATATTCACTTCAAATATTTTCTCAGTCCATTTCTTTTTCTCTTCTTCTTCTGGGACCACTATAATTAGAATGTTGGTGCATTTAATGTTTTCCCAGAGGTCTGTGAGGCTGTGCTCAATTCTTTTCATTCCTTTTTCTTTTTTCTGCTCTGCAGTAGTTATTTCCACTATTTTATCTTCCAGGTCACTTAACCGCTCTTCTGCCTCAGTTATTCTGCTGTTGATACCTTCTAGAGATATTTAAATTTCATTTATTGTGTTATTCATCTCTGTTTGTTTGCTTTTAGTTCTTCTAGGTCCTTGTTAAACATTTCATGTATTTTCTCCATTCTATTTCCAAGATTTTTGATCATCTTTACTGTCATTTCTTGGAATTCTTTTTCAGGTAGACTGCCTATTTTCTCTTCACTTGTTAGGTCTGGTGGATTTTTGCCTTGCTCCTTCATCTGCTGTGTGTTTCTCTGTCTTCTCATTTTGGTTAACTTACTGTGTTTGGGGTCTCCTTTTCACAGGCTGCAGGTTAGTAGTTTCTGCTGTTTTTGGTGTCTGTCCCCAGTGGCTAAGGTTGGTTCAGTGAGTTGTGTAGGCTTCCTGGTGGAGGGGACTAGTGCCTGTATTCTGGTGGATGAGGCTGGATCTTGTCTTTCTGGTGGGCAGGTCCACATCTGTTGGAGTGTTTTGGGGTGTCTGTGGCCTTATTATGATTTTACACAACCTCTGTGCTAATGGATGGGGTTGTGTTCCTGTCTTGCTAATTGTTTGGCATATGGTGCCCTGCACTGTAACTTGCTGGTCATTGAGTGGAGCTGGGTCTTGACATTGAGATGGAGATCTCTGGGAGATTTTCACCGTTTGATATTATGTGGAACTGCAAGGTCTCTTTTGGACTAGTGTCCTGAACGTGGGTCTCCCACCTCAGTGGCAGAACCCTGACGCCTGGCTCGAGCACTAAGAACCTGTCCTCCACACAGCTCAGAATAAAACGGAGAAAAAGGAAAGAAAGAAGGAGGATGATAAAATAACATAAAATAAAATACAGTAAAATAAAATAAAGTTATTGAAATAAAAAATAATTTTTAAGAAAAAAAATTTTTTAAGTAAAATAAAAGGACAGATAGAAACCTAGGACAAATGCTTAACCAAAGCAACAGACAAAATCACACACAGAAGCATACACATTTACGCTCAAAAACAGTGAAAAAGGGAAAAAATATATATATCATTGCTCCCAAAGTCCACCTCCTCACTTTCAGATGATTCGTTGTCTATTCAGTTATTTCACAGATGCAGGGTACATCACGTTGACTGTGGAGATTTAATCCGCTGCGCCTGAGCCTGCTGGGCGAGATTTCCCTTTCTCTTCTTTGTTCGCAGAGCTCCCGGGGTTCAGCTTTGGATTTGGACCCGCCTCTGTGTGTAGGTCACGTGAGGACATTTGTTCTTTGCTCAGACAGGAGGGTGTTAAAGGAGCAGCTGATTCTGGGGCTCCAGCTCACTCATGCCGGAGGAAGGGAGGGTGGGTTACGGTGTGCAGGGTGATCCTGTGGCGGCAGCAGCCAGTGTGACGTTGCACCAGTCTGAGGTGCGCCGTGCGTTCTCCCGGGGAAGTTGTCCCTGGATCACTGACCCTGCAGTGGCGGGCTGCACAGGCTTCCGGGAGGGAAGGTGTGGAGAGTGACCTCTGCTTGTACACAGTGTTCTTGGTGGCGGCAGCAGCAGCCTTAGCGTCTCATGCTCTGTGGTCCGAGCTGATAGCCGCAGCTCGCGCCTGTCTCGGGAGCTCCTTTAAGCGGTGCTCGTGCACCAGGAAACAAAGAGGTAAGAAAAAGTCTCTTGCTTCTTCGGCAGCTCCAGACCTTTTCCCGGACTCCCTCCCGGCTAGCCGTAGTGCACTAACCCCCTGCAGGCTGTGTTCACGCAGCCAACCCCAGTCCTCTCCTTGCGATCTGACTGAAGCCTGAGCCTCAGCTCCCAGTCCCCGCCCACCCCGGCGGGTGAGCAGACAAGCCTCTCGGGCTGGTGAGTGCTGGTCTGCACATATCCTCTGTGCAGGAATCTATCCGCTTTGCCCTCCACACTCCTGTTGCTGCGCTCTCCTCCGTGGCTCTGAAGCTTACCCCCCTCCACCACCCGCAGCCTCTGCCCGCGAAGGGGCTTCCTAGTATGTGGAAAACTTTCCTCCTTCACAGCTCCCTCCCACTGGTGCGGGTCCCATCCCTATTCTTTGTCTCTGTTGTTTCTTTTGCCCTACCCAGGTACGTGGGGAGTTTCTTGCCTTTTGGGAGGTCTGAGGTCTTCTGCCAGCGCCCAGTAGGTGTTCTGTAGTAGTTGTTCCACGTGTAGATGTATTTCTGATGTATTTGTGGGGAGGAAGGTGATCTCCACGTCTTACTCTCCCGCCATCTTGAAGCTCCTCCTATGGAGTCTTAAGGTGGAAGTTTAAGGTACTGATTTGAGATCTTTCTTTCTTTCTTTCTTTTATTAATGGAGGCTTTTATAGCTGTCAATTTCCCTCTAAGAACTGCTTAAGCTGCATAATATAAGTTTTGCTACGCTGTGTGTTCATTTTCATTCATGTCAATGTATTTTATAATTTGCCTTGTGATTTTTTCTTTGACTTAGTTGTTATTTAGGGGTGTACTGTTTAATTTTCTCATATTTTTGAATTTTCAAAATGTTCTTTTACATATTTCAATGTAAATTCAATTATGGTTAGAAAACATACTTTATTTGATTTAAATACCTTTAAATTTATTGAGGTTTGTTTCACAACCTAGCATATGGTCTATTTTTGAATATGTTTCAGGCATGCATGGGAAAAATGTATGTTCAGCTGTTTGGAGGGGAATATTATATATATTTTAGAAAAATTTTGGTTGGTTTATAATGTTGTTCAAGTCTCCTATGTCCTTGTTGATCATCTGCCCATTTGTTCTATCTATTATTGAAAGCAGGGTATTGACTATTATTTTTAAACTGTCTGTGTATCTCCCTTTAACTCTGTCAGTTTTGTTGCATGGATTTTTGGGCATGGTTGTTAGGGTTATATATATATTTATAGTTTTTCATCCTGCTTGATAGCTTGAATTTTTTATCGTTATCATTGTAAAGGATCATTATAAATGTTTCTCTTTATCTATAATAACACATTTTAAATTAGATTCTATTTTGATATATTAGTTATTCCAACTTTATAGTTACTGTTTGCATTATACATGGTGCCCCATTCTTTTACATAAAAGTATTTGAGTCTTTGATATAAAGTGTCTCCTGCATGCAGCATAAAATTATATCATGTTTACTCATCCAGTCGAACAATCTCTGCCTTTTGATTACCTTGTTTAATTCATTCACATCTGATGATATTAATATGGTTGGATTTTTCTCTGCCATTTGTCTTTTTTTTTCTTGTTTAACTGCTGTCTTTTGCCTCCAGAAAATTTTCTTTAATGTAACATTTTAATTCCTTCAGTATTTTTTCTACCCTTTTTGAGTGATTTTCTTATTGGTTGCTCTTGGGTTTACAGTGTTCATGTTAATATATCAGAAATTACTTCAATTATATACTAATTTAATTTCAGTGAGATTTAGAAATGGAACTCCTATGTAACTCTATGCCCTACTCTTGTGTTTGTGCTATTATTATTATAATACCTTTTACATGTATCTATTTTACAAACCTCCAGGTGTACTTTTATATTTAATATATATTTTTTATATCCTTTAAAGAAGCTGAGAGAAGAAAGGAGACCAAATACGCACACACATACATATATATGTATGTAATATATATAAACATTTATATATATTTTATACATATTGGGTTGTTTTTGGCAGTACCATGCTTTTAAAATTATTTATTTATTTTTGGCTGCATTGGATCTTTGCTGCTGCACGTGGGCTTTCTCTAGTTGCATCGAATGGGGGCTACTCTTCATTGTGGTGCGCAGGCTTCTCATTGTGGTGGCTTCTCTTGTTGTGGAGCACGGGCTCTAGGGTGCGTGGGCTTCAACAGTCATGGCTCATGGGCTCTAGAGCGCAGGCTCAGTAGTTGCAGTGCATGTGCTTAGTTGCTCCGCGGCATGTGGAATCTTCCCAGACCAGGACTTGAACCCGTGTCCCCTGCATTGTCAGACAGATTCTTAACCACTGCGCCACCAGGGAAACCCCTATATATTGTTTTATGATACTTATTTTAAAATCAATTAGGAGAAGAAGAAGAAATATACAGTGGTGTAGTCTTTTACCATCACTTTCATAATTGCCTTTGCTAATTATCTTTTGTGTGTGTATAAATCAAGTTACCGTATGATGTATTTGCTTTCAGCCTAAAAAGCTTCCTTCAAGAAAAAAGCTGTTCTTATAGCAGTGAATTCTTTCACTTATTGCTTATGTGGGAATCTTAATCTCACCTTCAATTTTAAAAGATAAAATTACTGGATGTAATATTCTTTGTTAACAATCGTTTTCACCATTGTGAATATATTATCTCACTACCTTTGATCTTAGCTGTTTCTGATGAAAAGTCGGCTGTTAATTTTGCTTGAGTTCCTCTGTAGCTGACAAGTTACTTTTTTCTTGCTGCCTTAAAGATTTTCTCTTTATCTTTCAACATTTTGACTATGATGTGTCTGGGTATGGATCTATTTGTATTTGGCCTACTTGGATTTCATTATGCTGCTTCAATGTGTAGCCCAATGTCTTCCATCAGATTTTGAAAATTTTGACAATTATTTCTTAAAATATTTTTTTCTGCTCCTTTCCCTTTCTCTTATTTTGCCCTTCCCATTTCATATATGTTTTTCTAATTAACGGTGTCCTGCATTTTCTCTGAGTCTTGATTGTTTTTCCCCCTTCTTTTGTTCTTTCTGTTTTCCAGATTGCATAGTTTCTATCAGTCTACTTTCAAACTTGCTGATTCTTCCATCTGCCAGCACTAATATACTGTTGAGCCCCTCTAGTGAATTTTTCTGTTTACTGTACTTTTCATTTCCAGAATTTCTATTTACTTTTTAAAATAATTTGTTTCTCTTTCTTGATAGTCTGTAGTTGATGAGTCATCATTATTGTAACTCTAATTTTTAAAGCATTGTTTCCTTTAGTTAACTGAACACATTTACAATGGCTGCTTTGAAATCTGTGTCTGCTAAGCATATTACCTGGGCCCTCTCAAAGGCAGTTTCTTTTTAATCCTTTTTTTCTTGTGTATGCATCACACTGTCCTATTTCTTTACATGACTTGTAATTTTTGTTTAAAATTGGACGTTTGAGATAATATATTATTTCAACTGTGGATAGCAATTCCTCCTCTGAGGCTTGAATTCGCTATCCATTTGCTTCCTTGTGTTGACGTAAATTGTTCGGTGACATTTGTTTCCTCTGCCCTGTGCAGCCTCTGATATCACTTCTCAAAGGGCACTGTTTTGAGTATGCACACAGTAACCCTAATCACTTCTTCCTCCCACCCTCCCACCCCAATGGAATGAGAGACTTCAGCTGGGCTCTCTTTATCTCTTTACCTATTAAGCCTCTGGCTACCCAGTCTTTATTGATACTACACCAAGCTGTTAGCATACACTAAGTGGTAGTTGATTGCTTTGTTTTTCCAATAATGACCTGTAGTATAAATTGCTTGATGGTCTAATCCAATTTAAGTCTGAACTCTTTGCAGAGGTAGTTTTTGTAGCCAGTCTTTGAAACTTTCTCAGACCACAGAAGGGTTCTTCTTAGCTATCTCTTTTCCTGCTTTTCTCTATCAACATATTTTTGGTTAACTGTTTCACTTCTTGCTAGCATGGAGCTACCAGTCTCCTCTTAATTGTTCAGCACCAAAATCTTCATTGTTTTTGAAAGAACTATGGAGGTTGAAACTTCCTACACTCTATTCCAAATAAAATCAGTCTTCAGTGGGGAGAACTACAGACCTCTCTGTTCTTGTAACTTTCTTCTTTCCCTGGACAGAATCTCTGTGGCAGTGTTTCTGAGTTACAGGCCTAGACCAAGCCCTGCTTTTCTTGGAGTGACAGCTCTCCTCCAAACACAGGGCAGTGAGTAGAGATGCTAGCCTCAGCTCTTCTTTGCTTGTATCTCCCAGTTTGGAATATCTATGCTATGGACAGTTGGGGAAAGGCAGATTAGGGCTCAGGGTGCTTGTCCTGACATGGCTGGACAAGAGCTTCCACTCTAAAAGTGGGTACTGAGTAGCAGAAAGGAGGCTCAGATCTCTCAACTGTTCTTGCCTAGAATAGAGCTTCTACAACATAAAGCTGGACACAATGGCAATGCTGCTGCTTGCCATTTCTAGGGAGAAACTATCACCCAAAGATGGCAGTGGGAGAGAAAAATCCCCATCTTCTTCGTCTCGCTACCCACAGTAAAACTTACATCACACTGATTTGAGGGGCCTGGTAAAGGGAGTGGGTCATGGCTTAAATGCCACCAAGTCCCTGTTCTTATAGAGATTTAGTACATTTCTTGCATAAACATTTCTCTGCTGTATGTCCTTAGGGCAGTTACCAGAGATTTTTATGGTTGATTTTTATAATTTTCACAAGTTATGGTTGATCTGCCGGGGAGCAAATTCACAGAGCTCCTCACACCACCATTCCTGAAGTACTTCACTTACTTAGGTACATATTATAAACTTCATTAAAGAAAATATCATATAGATGTTATAATGTCTATAATTTACTTTGAATGACTTCACTGTATGGAGTAAAACATTATGTGTGTTACTTAGGCTAAGTTATAACTAGGTCCTAAGCAAGAAGGAATAGTGAAGAGGTTGCCAGTAGGTGTCATATCATGAAGGGCCCCATCATGGATCCCTCTGTTATATAGATCTCCAACAACCACCTTACTATTTCACATACTAAATGTCAAAAATGAGGTTTTAAAAACGAATGGCTTATTAAGTAAAAAAAAGAAAAAAGTTATACATAGGTTGTTATTGCCTAAATTTAATTCAGCAATCCTCCTTCATCTTTCATGAGGAGGATGAAAAAAGGCTAGAAGCCTTCAGTCTTTGGGTTGTCATCCAGAGTTTATTACCTAACTCTATCCATGTCCAGCTATTGATTTAGAAGAATTTAAATTTCCTGATACAGACTAGAAGATATAGAATCCTTCTGGAACATTATACTGTTTGCTTTGTGTGAACTTTTCTGTCAAAGTGTTGTTGGAACTTAAAAGTTCAGAGAACTAAAACTTTATAAAACAAATTGTATGCTCTTTTCTGTGCCTAATTTGCTAATGGTTTGTTTAAAAAATATTGATTGTGTTTTCATTGTACTATGGTATTGAAAATATGAAGAGTAGGTAACTCTTACCATCTAAATCTTTGATGATTGGTTATCTATGAAAACTAATCTAAGAGCTGTCATATCTAAATAGAACTAGATCAGTTTGCAACAAAAGAAAATGAAAACAATAATGAATTAATTCATATACTCAATAAATATGCCTTCTGGCCTCTCAAATTTATCATGGTATGAGACAATCTCCTTTGATAACAAGATAAAATGAAGAAATTTCCAAATGGATAATGACTCCTTTGTATTATGTCTTGTGTAGGTGAAAAAGAAAAACACTTCAGCACAATCAATTCATCCATTCTGGTCAGGCTGCCCTGTAGTGTAAAAAGTTTTATAGTCCCATGTATAACTATATCTGTTGTATTCAGTTTATATGAAGTGCTTAAGTATCTTTGAATGGCCCAGCTTTCTATTCTTTGATGTTATGAGAGATTATTGATAAAAAGATCACCTGTACGAGAATAGAATCTCCTTCAATAATCAGTTAACCAGTAAGTATATTAGATGCCAAACACAGTGACGATAAAATGCTTATAATCTAGTTTGAAATATAAAACTGATATATGTCATCTCTATAATCATCAAACAGTTATTGAATGTATGCAGCATCCTGTACAAGGAGCCTTGTATTCAAGGGGCTTAATTTTTTATAGAGATGAGTTTTATAAACTGTCAATAACAATTCAAAATAGGAAAAATATAGTACATGTGGTAAATTCTATATGACTATATGTTTCTATTTTTTATAAATATAAACCTCCACTGAACATATGCCAAAGATTTTACTGGGTTTAAGTGCCATACCTACAGTTTCTGTAACAGCACCATGGTGCATTGTGTGTGTTCAATTAATAATTCTTCAATAAATAAATGAGTGAAAATTAATTACATGCATGTTGGTGCTCTGTTATGTGCCCCTTCTTTGGCCTGGTGCAGTTGTATTCAGAAACTGTCTTTGCAGCAGCGAGCACTTACAGCAGACCTAGGGGAGTGTTCATGTGCGCTGGATCAGAAAGTGCCGCTGATCCCTATTGATTTTTCAGGGTTACAAACAGACATGGATTGTGACCACATTTTTATAATTGTAATCAGTATTCTTTGGGAAATTTTGACATTAAGTGCTCCACTATGTACTATTTTACTATTTGGGGAAATTTATTGTTACTCTCTTAAAACAATAACATAGAGGCACTATGTCTCATTGTGGGAGGATGAACTTATCATGGAACAATAGTATCTTATAGTAGGATTTCCAATCTTTGCTGAAATCTATCCCCCATTCATATTAAAATCAGTAGACTTTTAAAGGCACAGTGGTAGCTTAATTTGGTCTTTTTAAAATGAAGAACTGGGGGGCTTCCCTGGTGGCCCAGTGGTTGAGAGTCTGCCTGCCGATGCAGGGGACACGGGTTCGTGCCCCGGTCCGGGAAGATCCCACATGCCACGGAGAGACTGGGCCCGTGAGCCATGGCTGCTGAGCCTGTGCATCCAGAGCCTGTGCTCTGCAACGGGAGAGGCCACAACAGTGAGAGGCCCGCATACCACAAAAAAAAAAAAAAAAAAAAGAACTGTTTTAGCTCTTGGAAAAATATAATAGTGAATTGGCATCTCAATTTTAGTGATTAGGCATCTCATGCATATTTTACTGTGCAGTCAAATTTATTCTATACTTAAAAATATACAATGTATTGTGTGTATGATATTGTGGCCATTTTGAAATTTAAAATAACACCTTCTTTAAAAGAGAAGTTTGAGCAAATTAGAAAGAAACCAGTGGCTAATTTTACATTTTTTTTGTTAGAAATTCCAACTTTTTTGTTAGAAACTCTGTTAATATATTGTTATTTTTTTAACATAGATTAGGCATTTTTGTTAATTCTAAGGTTGGTTGCCTTACCAATGGCTTTATTATTAGGTAAAAGGGAAAACCATTATTTATTATGGTTAAATTTTACTTCTTGAAACTCTAAGGAAAATTATAGCACTTGACATGTTAAAAGTTCATGAGATTCAACCAATTCAATATGGATGAATTTGTTTTTCATGTAAGATCTCAAAAATTATGGCTATTTAACTTGCCATGGCTTATAAACCCTTGAGTCCTTCTTCATGATTCCCTCTTTTCTACCATTTATATTCACTAATCACCAATAACTATAAACAATATTTAATAAGTACTAGGTAAATTTCCATGTGCTTTGCATATATTAATTAATTTACTTGCCACAATAATCCAATGAGGTACATACTCTTATGACCCCCATGATACTGATAAAAAGAATACAGAGGTAGGTTACTTATGTAAGGTTTTGCAGTCTGTACATGGCAAAGTCAGAATTTGAACACAGACAGATTGGCTTGTGGGACCAGAGCTCAACAGTTATACTCTGCATGTTAGGTATTCTGACTCCTGCTTCTAAACATCTCTGTAATCCAATCTCTTCTTGCCATTGCTATTGCTATGGTTCAAGTTTACCACATATTCTGCCTGAAACACAGTCTTTCTGAAGCCCCCTTTCTTAGTCTGTTGGGGCTGCTATAACAAAATACCGTAGACAAGGTGGCTTAACAATAGACATTCATTTCTCACAGCTCTGGACTGGGAAGTCCAAGGTGTTAGCAGATTCAATTTCTGGTGGCAGCCTTCTTCCTGGCTTGCAGACAGCTACCTTCTTGCTGTGTCCTCATTTGGCACAGAGAGAGAGAGAGAGAGAGAGGGGGCCTAAACAAGTTCTTGTCTCTCTTCCTTTACTTCTAAGGATGTTAATTCAATCATGGGGTGCCACTTTCATGGCCTCATCCAAACTGAATTACCTCCCAAAGGCCCCACCTCCAAATACCATATCATTGAAGTTTAGGGCTTCAACCTAGGAATTTGGTGTGGGGGGGGCACAAGCATTCAGCACATAACACCTCATAATTAGGTTTTCTTCATCCATTCTTTCTTCCTTTCAATCCATCCACTACACAATGGACAAGTAATATTTAAAACAGATAGAGCTATCATATCACTCCTTTGCTTAAAATTTAGGATAAAGATATAAGTTCTTAACATGTTTGAAATATGCTGCATGACCTGGCCTTTGAGGGACTCCAGCCTTATCTCCTGCTTTCTCCCCACCTCTCTCTTCACCACTCACACTGGGTATATCATAGTTATAATAGATGACCTGTTCACTACTTGTCAGGTGCTGCTCTTAATGCTTTACCTGTGTAAATGTCAACCATACAGCCACAAAGGAGTTATGTAATTACTTAGAGATGAAGAACTAAATATCAAGGAATTAGGTAATTCGACTAAATTTTCACAGACTTCATTTCGTTCCTTGAAACAGATTATTCGTTCTCCCTAGAAAGCTTTTCCCCATGAACCGTCCACAATTACTGAATTATTTCTCCTGAATCAGTCTCAGGGAGGAACTAAATTAGTTCTTTTTACTATATCCCATAATATTTTGCACTTACCTAGTGCAACCCATATTATTTATTGATATTTCTTTCTCCCTCTAGCCAGACTTCTCCTAGGAAGAGCCTGAGCCTGTATTGCTCATCACAGTTTCTCTGATATTTGGCATAATATAGGATAGATGCTCAACAAGTATTGGTCAAATTATGAACTGACTTGAATAATAATTACATTGTACCCCATGATGAACATACATAATTCTCATTCACTCTTTGGGAAAAAAACACCAATTTTCATTTTAGTGGCAAGGAAAGTGGAACATGGAGAAAAAACTGTTGAGGTTAATGGTCAGACCTATACATCACCTGAAGTAATATATTGTACCATGGTTAATAAGAAGTTACATGGCTGTGTTTTATTAAACTAATAAGAAAAATAATTAAAAATACATAAAACTATGTATCCAATTAAGACATGTTTGGGAGCTCACTCTTAAATAGAGAAGGCAGAGAAATAAAGAGATAAGATTCATATAAGATGATAAATAGTATAAAAAGGAAATTCAAAGATACAAGTATCACAGAATAAAGGGAGTATATCATTATTTAGTTTGGGTAGAAATTATCTAATTCAACAAACTTGACTACATTAGTTTTAGAAGAGAAATATTTATAGTGAGAAACACAGGACAATAGTGGTGGGTTGAATATTGTAACTCATGAATTTCATTCATATGGTGAAAGCCTGAGGAGATTCACATATCAACGACATTGGATTTACAGAGCTCACCTACCTGCCTCTGACCTCTGATGGACAATCACACGGGCCCTCGACTGTGTCCTCTGGTCCAGGTCAATGCAGGCCAAGTGCTGCTGACTTAAACGAGACATGAACACATTAACCTGGCATCTGTGTTTTGAAATATGACACTCCACTCATTTCTGGCATGAACAGTACATTTAATGCACAATTGGTAACTGATTGAAGTTCCGGTGCAGCATATTCGGGACATCAGAGCTACAGATGTGTACACATACCCTGTTAGAGCGTGTCAATCAGGAAGACCATCAGGATAAGCTCCGTCCTGGGGCATGTGACACTAAACTGTTGATTGTTTCTTTAATACTTACCTTGTGAAAGAATGCATCCTCCTGAGGTTAGAAAAGCCCGAGCTTTGGTGACTGTAGAGCATGAAATTATTGTGGTATTGTTTACCACAATCAGAGAGAGAGGGAGAGAGGAAGGATAACTATGAGGGCTTTGGAGCCAGTTGGCTTGGATTTGAATCCTGGCTCCATTACTTCTTCGCTGAGTGATTTTACCTAACCTCTCCAGACCTGTTTCTGAATTTCTCAAATAGGTATAAAATCATTCTAACTGAAAAATTTGTCATAAGTATAGATTCACATGTCTAAAATACAAAAAGCTCTCAAAATTAAAAAAAATACTTCAATTTATTTTGTGATAATACTGAATTTAAGTAGTTTGACTCTTAATATATTCTTTTTTCCATAAGCATCAAAGTACTCCCCACCTCTACATGAAGCGGGTGTTATGATTTATAATATAAATGTGTATACGTACACACACATGTACACAAATAGCTTTCTGAAATCCAAAATGCCTAAAAGCCAACCCCCTAGATGTTTGGAATAAATAAGTATATGTATAGCCCCTAGGAATTTGGAATAAATTATTATGCACTTGTAATAATGAAATTAATGATCCTAAATTAATTTTATATAAAGTCTGAAAGATATTAATTCTAACATTCACTGAGCATTTACTCTAGGACAGGGTTTTCTCATGGCAATCTAGCTTATGGGATCATGGTTTCCATACAAATTCTGAATAGATATGAGGGTAAAGACTGGAATACACTCACTTTAGATGACATAGGAAGGGAAGGACACAACCTTTCTTTATTTGCACCTAAATTCTAAAGCGTTTGAAACCAGATATCGTTAAGGGAACACAAACTTTTACACGTCTAGAAATCAAAATGTGTAAAGCTTTGTGCTGGTGAAATGGAAATGCTCAGGTTAATGTGATTCATTTTATTTTATTTTATTTTTTACTTGAAAATGCATGTGTACCGATTTACCCTCTTTTTTTCCCACTGCATATGTGATCATCTTGGCTCAATTACAGTGGTGAAAATTGTGTTAAAAAATCTCTTCCCCTCAAAACAATTCTGTTAATCATAGTCAGAATCTAGAAATGTTAAAAAGGGAATGAATTAGAAATTTGGAGAATTTATTAACATTTTTGGGAAGCTCAAGCTTATCACTGTCTCTATTAGCTTTATTTGGCTGTAGCTGTAGGTGTAAATATGAATATACATTTTGACAACTTCTTGCTATAGTAAGCAGACACACAGTTACCTCAGTGGTTTCATGGTTGTCTTAAACCATCACTGCCTTCAGTACACTTATTATTTCACTTATTGTATTTTAAGACTATATCTTGATATTCAAATATTTTTTTTCAAGTAAAAGGAGTAGAAGTACACTATCATGTTTAGGATCAAATTTGGAGGAATATAGAGGACACAAAGTTATTTATAACCAAGATATGGTATTTGTTAAATATTTCAAACTGGATGCCAGCTGAACTAGTTATAACTAATAGCATATTCCTCTGGTGTAGCACCACTCTTCTTCTGAAAAAAAGTCACCTTTCTGGAATGTGCTAAAGGATTGTTTGTTACACATAATTGAAGGATACAGATTTCAAGCTGTTTGTAGGTGATACATGAATTTTTCACTCCTGCTGGTGAGCACATTGACTGCTGTGTAATTCTTTAAATTGATTCAATCAAACCCATGCTGTTTATGCTTTTAATTGATTGAATTAAAACAGCGTTTTTAAAACTTTTAATCATTCCATTAGACAGGAGTCCTTGGGTTGTTCATGCTTAAGCCAGTCCAGATGTGCTGTGGCTTTTCAACTTGTAAAGTCCCACCATAGAGCCAGGTGGCACTTCAATTTATTTGGCAGCAAGGACAGACTATAAAATCATCACAGATGAAAGGATACTCCTACTGTGAGGTCATAGTACAACTTTCCAGATGGAGGTGAGTGGAGGTATCCACTTTCCATGCTTCTTCCCTACCGTACAGACCATCTGATACAACAGATCACTGATGCAGGGAAAGTCATCCTACTGGAGTCACAGACAGAAATTACTGCTGATCAAAAACTTTTACAGTCAACATGTAATTAAACTTGGGGACCATACAAACATACATAGGATGATGCTTTGGCCTGGAACTGGAGCCTCAGATTCTAATCTTAAAGTGCTGCCCTTCCAGAGGCATGGCAGGGGGTTTGATCCACAAGTGCTCCCAACACATAGGTTCATTGTCTGTAAGAATTCAAACACTATAATCTAACTCTCTAAATGTTGTCCTGCTTTATTCCATTACCATGCACCAGTGATCCTCAATAGTATCAGTGATAAAGTATGTCTCCTAAAAATATTTTCCTGGGCTGAGTTGTAAACAATTGCTGTGGTTATTGTGAATTTTAATATTCATGTAAACATCAAATTAGTCTATGTTTTATTACTCACTCTTTAGTTAACATTGGTTGATTCATGGAAGTTAATACAAAGAACCTCCAGTTATACAGTTGGCTCATGACACCCTTGGACTCAGTTACACACATTTATTTAAAGACTCAGTAACAGTTTGGAATCATTCACACTTGCTTTGGATATCATTCTTGTCTCCACTGTCTGTGCTATTTCACATCTCCGTGTTTAAACAGCAACTTCAAGATAAATACTGATAGCACAGAGAAATACTGATAGTAATGATGAAGAAACAGAACTTCACTTACTTCAGTTCTGTCTTTCTGTGTGACCACTTGAAGGTTTTATTTGTGGTAAAAGTTTAACTAAGGAAACGGAATACAAAATGTGTGGTGTGGTATTTTTGTTTAAGTTAAATTGTAGTTTATGCAAGCAATATTTCACCAAATTTGAATAATATCTTTAAAACAGACTTATTCTTTTAAAATTAATTGTTTATTAAATGAATCAAGGAAATACTTATTGTTTTTGTTTAGTATATTAATTAATGAAAATAATAAATCGAACTGAAGAAGAGGACTTTTAAAATTTCACCTCCAGGTGTCAAGTACTCCATGTACACTATCTCAAAGCTGTAAATGAATTGAAAAAGGTGCTTAGAAAATATTACTTTCTAATGGAATCCCAGTGACAGGAAAATGAAAAGAATTACATTTTAATCATTACATAATATCTCACACAAAGAGAGACCCTAGAATGAAATAAACACAAAACTGTGAAAAATAAAATGCATAGTTAGTAGAAGAAATGTTCCAGAATATCTCTGTGACCTAGGGGTGGAAAGTATTTTTTAAATTTCCATACAAAAACCACAAAGAAAAAAAACACAAAGAAAAAATGGTTAAATTCTATCTCATATAATTAATCATTTTTGCTAAATGAAGAACACTGTAGATGAAGATAATAGGTAGATTACAGGATAGGAAAAGATATTTGCAATATTTGAAACCAAGGAAGAACTAATATCTGGAATCAACAATTTATTTCTGCAAATGAAAGTGAAGAAGACATCAGTCTCAATGGACAAATAGAAAAAGTTATGAACAATTTTCAAAAAAGAAAATATAAAAACTAACATGTATGTTGAGATGATCCAAAAAGTAATCAGAACAATGGAATTAGAGAAAACAATAATATTTTTAATTCCTATTATTTAGTAGCAAAATTAGAAAGGTTCAAAAAGGATAAAGTGATATAACAACCCTCTTCATATGGGAGAACGATTCAGCATTTCTTAATTAATTTTTTATACATACTATTTTAATAAATTAAGATTATTATATAAACGTACTTATAATATATATACCTTAATTATTATATACACATACTTATTTTACAGGAATGCTTAAAAATGAAAAGTATTTACATATTAAACACAGTAAAATCATTGCCTTAAGGGGATGGAGAATGAGAGTAAAGTATTTTGTGGAGTTTATTTAGTTTGTGATTTTTGTATAAGATCTTAGAGATTTTGATTTAGTTTATCAAGATAGAAACTAAATTCATACATATTTTAATATAATTTTTATGTTAATATTTTTCAGATTATAATACTAAAATTAATGTTGCAATTTAATATTTAATTTTTTATTTCCACATAAGCATTAAGTAAAGGATGGCAGGGTACACAGGATAATTAAAAGAGGGCAAGGGTTCCATATTCCTGTACCTTTAACCAAGAGATCTTGAATTCAAATTACTGAGGAAGACATGCAGGGGAAAATGTTCTGGAAACTGTCTGTTGTCTATCAGTTTACAGCAACGTCTCAACGTGACAACTGCTATTTTGTATCTATTTAATATCTTAATCTTTCTTACACATAAGTAAGCATAATGTAAGTGGTGATTGGGGTGGAGGCATGAACCCTGAACATAGCATTCTTTGGGAAAATCCTTTTGGGAAACCCTATTGATTAAATCCATAATATAAATGGAAATTTACATTGCATGTAAGTATTAAAATCTTAATTGCCCTTAGGTACTGGAACCTATTAAACCTTGTTTAACATTGCATTCCTCAAGTGTTAGTTCACAGAACAACACCCTCCCTTTTTATTTGATTTTATTTTACTTGAAAATAACATCAATGTCCTAAGAAACAAGTGTTTAAGAAAATATTAGTCTAAGTCTTTGATCTTAGTGGTTTCCTATCTCAGTGAATTGAGCTAGATTAACTCAGCTGTAAGGATTTCATTTACCCCTGTAGACAATAGTCTTCTTGATTCCTCTTACCTCAGGAACTATATGCAGATAATATTTTAAATGATTAAGTTTATTCTTTTTTCTTTGCTCATTTCTCTGTCAGTGACCATTCCCCCAGTCAGATGGAGAACAAGGATATAATACCACCAACACCATCCTCATGATGGTGATATTTCTCTACTGCCAGAAAAACTACTGGAGACAACTTGGCACATCTAAAATTTATATTTTTATGATATGAAAATAAAACTTGTGGAAAGAGGGCAACAATATTTTACAAATCTTACAATCTTAAGTCAGGAGGAAGAAAGGAAACATTGGGCACTAACACTTGGTTTTAAAATAGTAGTTGCTATGACTACTTAAATCATCTCTTAAGGTGATGTCCTTTGCTTTTATGAATTTTTTAGTTTCGTTGCCCTAACAACGGTACTCACTTACACTGAAGCAGTTTAATAATTTGTTTTTATTTACAAGGGCCTTCTCTCTCTTACTTTGTACATGTTATTGCAGCCATGAATAGATAACAGGAAGTATATGGATTAAGAGGGATTTGAAATAGAGTCTATATTTTAGAATAAATAGAAGCAAATGTATGATGGATACATTAATCTCCATTTCCGTAGTAGGAAAACAAATGGATTTTTAAAATTGGAGCTGCTGAAAAACACATAGAGTTATTGAATGTTATTTGATAGAAAAAGAAAAAGAAAATGATTCTTGGATTAGATTTCATTTGCTTATTTATTTTTAAATTTCAGGTTGATGGTGTAGTATGGGTTTCTAAAGGACACACACAATTTTGTTCTTATAACTTCACGTACCTGATACGTTTGATTCTGTTGTCTAATGTAGACTTTTTACTACTGGTCAAGAAAGAAAACAATATTATTAACTATTGTGCTGGAGGGTTTAACAATTCACAAACATGCATAAGTCATCCCTGAATATGGGTATGTATGTATGTATATACTTACTAATCAAACACAAGAACAATCAAAAACCTGCAGCTGGAATTATAAACTGGTACAACAGTTTAAGAGAACAATTTAGCAATATGCATAATAATGATTTCAACGCAATTCTAATGCTGGTAATTGCCCCATAGGAAAGTGTTCATCACAGTATTATTTATGCATAGGAAAACTCTGAAAACAAAGAAGTTGTCTCTCAATTAAGGATTGGTTAAATAAATTACATACATCCATATAATGGAATACTATAAAACAAAACCTTTATTTATTTACATTATAACTCACATTTCATTATTAATGAAAATATATCAATTATATACTGTTTTTACGAGTTTTATGTGGCTAAATTTATATTTAGGTTTCTGTATTACTTTTAATGAGAAAATATTATAATCAAACTAAAAAGTAAAATTATTTATTTTTAGCACATACTCAAGTATTTTAATTTCTAAATTTTATTTGGCAAATCTATATAAATCAAAATGCTTTTCTCACCAAGTTCATTATTCAAAAACAAAACAATTATACTTTTCATATATTATCAGTTTATCAAAGTTTATGTCATGAACCCATTTATCATAAGTATTAGGGCATATACTGGAAAATAGATATTTCATTTGGTTAACTAGAATCTATTAAACGGGTAAAATGTTAAAAAAATAGCCATCAAATTCAATTTAGCAGGATAACAGACATTCTATGAATACAATAGTAATAGTACTACAAACTACCCAATAAGAGAGGGTCAGAAAGGACATTTATGGATTCTATCTGAACTCCTTTGGTAATATTATTTTCTTTTTTTGTTGTTGATGGTGTTTGTCCCCCACTTTATCATTTTATTTAGCGTTGAGTGTTTGCAATTAGAGAACAGATAACATTAACTCCCTTGAGAGATTAGAGATGGGGAGCATGGAGGTTTATATGTTATCAAACAAACATAGTCTCTTACCCATCTTTTACACTATATTCCAAGTTCCTCAGCGTCAAGAACTTTAGTTACTTTTTTTTGACTCAGATCCAAGACAGTGCTAGATATATTGTAAATATTCTCTATCTGCTCTGAGTAATGTGTAAGTGAATGAATAAATATATGAGCAAAGATTCTTTGAATATCAAAACTGTAGAGCAAGAAACACTATGGAGGAGGCGGGAGATGGAGATGAGGATATTTGTAGTTTAGAAAAGCCTTTACATTTTAATAATTCAGTCAAATTTGCTTTTTGAAATCATTCCCTGATTCTATATCAAGAGCATTCTTTTTCATTGTTCAGTGTCCAGTCTGGGATACAACTAATAATGATGGCTGGAAAAGACTTGGAAAGAAAGGGATGACATGAAATTAATTAAATTCCTTTATAATGGGAATTGGAGAAAAAGCAAAAAGAGGAATTATAGACCTTGAAGTAGAGAATGCTGTATGGTAGTTAATTAATGATTTTTATGGGTTTAAACACTCGAATTAGGAAATCAGTTATTTGTGTTGAATAGAAAATAATGTGAGAAATATTAATTAAAATGGCATTTTGAAAGATTTGAATATGTTAGTGTTCCATCAATAAAAGATTGTGGTGAAATTGAAGGATTTATAAAACAGAGGTATTCAAAGATGTTATTAATAGCTACCTTTTTTTCATTCTTCCCATCTTGTGTTGCACAGATTTCACAAAAAACTGCCAAGTTTTGGTTTCTGTTTTAGGGGAAAAAAAAAATCAGTCCTTATTTGGCAACTATATATACCCAGATTTGTGCCATCTGATGAAAGAAATCAGAAATGGCTCTTTAATATTATAACTCTGTGATTAATTTATAAGAAGATATTCTTTTAGCTTAATAGAGACAATGATCAGTCGTTGCTGGTCATTGAATTCCTAAAGAAAGAGGCAATTTAGTATTCCTGGCTCTATAATGTCAGATCTGGTTCTCCCATTTCTTAGCTGTGTAACTTTGGTTTAATTATTTAACCTCTCTGTTCTTGAGTTTCCTCATCTGTAAAATGAGAATCATAATTATACCTACTCCAGAGGTAATACATATAGAGTCCTTAGAGCATTTCCTGGGACAAGTTAGTAGTCTATACTTGTTAGTGATTTTTATTACTATATTTTAGGCTTCCCACTAAATACATTATATATTTAATCTCATATACTTTAGTCTTCATTTCAGGTAAGGGAATTGACACTGGTTAAATGGTATGGCTAAAGTTACAAACCATCAGAGTCTGAATTCAAATTATAGTCTTATTTCAAATGTGAGCATTTTATATTGTGTAAATACATTTTCTATCATAAATCTTCACTCTTTTCTTTTAAAGTAGGCATTTTTCTAATCAGTAAAATATAGGATTTTTATGTTACATTAACATTAAATAATGTCTTGTCTGCTATACAGTGCTCTGAATCACTCATTGCAAATAATGTGGCAACAGAGTCCTGGTACATATATCATTTTCAAGGAATAATAGCATTTTTACTGAGGCGCATTTGGACAACCATGTTTTGATCAGATTTCTACTCCCTTAGCAATTTGAAATCCAAATGAATTGATTTGTGTCTAACTCCCTTCCCTCCACCAGAGTCTCTGAAGGAGAACTCTGTAGTAGGAGCATGGACAAAACAAATAGGACTACAGGCACATAAAGAAAGTTGCACATTGCTAAAGGGTTATTAAGAAGGAAGAAGACTACTTTATATACTTAGAGCTCTTTAATGTTATTACATTCATTCTGTGACAGCAAAATAGATGTACATAGAAATGCTCAAATAATATATTTTTGAAGAATATTGCCATAAAATGCATAAAACGTGAACTACAGGAGCTATAGAAATCCCATTAATATCCTGAGAAACAATCCTAGCCCTTAATTGGCCTTAGTATGACAATAAAATCCACATAGAATGTGTACTCTAAATCAAACCTTAAAATTCTCTGGGTTTCTGTTTTCATATGAAAATAAAGTGAGGTAATAATGCTGGTGCCAGGGACTGTATCTGGCATAGACTGAGCACTCAGCAAATATTTGTTCATTAGTGAATATCTAGAGTGCTATCAGATAATATGTTAAAAGTGTCAAGAATCCTAAAACCAGATACTTATAAACTACTGGCTTTTACTATAATAGTATATTTATCAAGAATTAGCTATTTTTAGTAGCAGTAGTAGTAATTAGTACCCATCTACTACTTATCTACAATAACAATATATTTGTGATTCAGAATTCACAGTATTCATCTTACTGATTAATGGAAATGCAGAATTAAAAAAAATCTTCTAAATTCTTGACACTATACCCAAACAATTAATGTACAAACAAAGTAAAACATATGGTCTTTACCTAAAACTTTTAATCTTGCTTCTCTGTTTCTACTGTCCTTCCATCTCTACAATTCATTGACTTCATGAGAACACTGTAGCTCACTTTCTTTTACTCTTCTAACGCTTGCCTTCATTTGCTTCCTTTTGAAGCTTGGATATCATGGTTCATTATTATTATTCATTTCTGTCCCCAAATCATCCCCTCACTATTCTCTTTCTTCCTGTATCATAACACGTGGCAAAATTCAACCCTTGTTTAAACTAAGAAATGGCTTCTCCATTCCTGAGGAGAAGCAGCAGAAAACTGATGCAGGAAATCAAATGGATGAGGCTGATTGGCTGTAATGAAAATTAGTGAATATTAATTCTAAATGGAACCTAACTTTGTGTAGAAAATATACTGTCTCCCACTCACCTCAATCTTAATTAATGGAAATGCAGAATTTAATAAAAGAATCTTGTAAATTCTTGACACTAAATCTATCCTCCCTTCTAGCCTCATATGTATTGACAAATCAGGAGATAGAGATTGGAATATCTCCATCTTCCCATCCCCAAATCTATGGTCCAGATCTCACCTGTACCCATCCTTTTCCTCTTCATCTCACAATATTCCTTCTCCTGTGAAGCATCAAGGCCGTCCTTTAAACATGAAAATCTTGTTAGTTCTTAAAGTGTGGTCCAAGAACCAACAGCAATGACAGTACATGAGTTATAATTCCATTTGGATTGGAAAGTTGGTTCATTTCAGTCTTATATCAACATAATTAGTTTATTTTAAGCTGCCAAAAACTGTCATGGGGATTCTGCAGAATAAAAACATAAGACCGCTGTCTTTGAAGGCTTGCAGAATAAGTAACAATTAAAAACAAATTGAAGAAAACACACAACTAATGGGTTATGGTCTGGTTTCTTTGCATTTTAAATTACAAGATTGTATTAGATCATTTCTAATAGCATGGCCTTTAAACTTTCCTGATCTGAAGCCCTGGAATTCTGAAAGACTAAAAAAATGGCACACAAAATTATTGATTTAAGATGTAAGCTCCAGGAAGACAGGTACTTTTCTGTTTCATCTGCTGCTGTATTTAAACCACCTAGAACAGTGCCTTATGCATAATTAGCATTATGCAGTTGCAAATGAAACTCTGTGAGAGACAGTTTCAATAAAAACAAATAAAAACATCCCAAACCAATTTTATGTTATACCTTTAGGTTAAGAAAAAAGAGTATTGTTGAGGATGACCCGTTCTATTTCTCCGCTGATCTCTCTCCCTTAGTGAAGAGAGAATGAAAAATTTTCCAACATTTTGGCCCATCTATATATTGCGAGGACACCAAGGGAAAAGTAATGATTTTTTCTAATTATTGGAAAACTGACATGTTTTTGGTCCTCTTTCTCTACTCAGGTTTATGAGTGGAAGGTCAATATTTGTGCACTGACAAGATGTATTGACTTCAGCTCTCTACTAATTCAGCTCTTGTTTTCCACCAGACCTGCATGAGCCCAAGGACTGTGAATTCATACAGTTCCTGTTTTCCTGTAAAAGGCATACTAGATAGGATTTCTTTTCGCGGGCTAACCTTTTTCTGCTTCACATGGGTGGGTAAAATAAGGTTGACCCTCAGATCCCTGGATGTATTCAGTGTAGTGAAAGGAGGCTAAGCAGTATTACTCCAGCCAGAATTTTTCAGGGAGCTCTGCATATTGATTGTTTACCTGATGGCATTAATTGTACTGATATTTTGATTATTATTTGGCTCTGTATTTGAATCTCCAAAGAGTTAGAATCCAGAGCGGAGGAAGAGTGAGTGATGGATTACCTTCCAACAAGTTTTATTATGTCTGAGCCATAGCCATAAGACAAATTCACTATAGTTTTACGTATGAGTACATTGATAATATTCAAGTTGCTATATGGATTTTCTTTCTAACTTAAAAATGTAGAGATTTCTTCTCTTTTGATTAGAGAAGAGGGCTATCACATGTACATTGCTCTTAAGGATGTTTTTCCCTCACAAAGATTCCTGTATTATCCCCTTCTCTGAAAACATACAGCAAGCAAAGCTCTGTGATCATTTATGGCATCAACTTGGAGAGATGAGATTATGTAAGCAATTTCTATTCTCAGCTACATCTCAGCACTCTCATTTCATTGGCTTCACTGGTAGTGGTTATTGTTTGTTTTAACATTTAATAGGATTTTAAAATAGAGCAGAGAGAAATTAAATGCTAGAAATAAAAATGTATGAAAGATATTTTCTCCCATCTGAGGGTTTTCTTTTTGTCTTGTTTATGGTTTCCTTTGCTGTGCAAAAGCTTTTAAGTTTCATTAGGTCCCATTTGTTTATTTTTGTTTTTATTTCCATTTCTCTAGGAGGTGGGTCAAAAAGGGTCTTGCTGTGATTTATGTCAAAGAGTGTTCTTCTTATTTTTTCCTCTAAGAGTTTTCATAGTGTTCAGTCTTACATTTAGGTCTTTATTCCATTTTGAGTTCATTTTTGTGTATGGTGTTAGGAAGTGTTCTAATTTCATTCTTTTATATGTAGCTGTCCAGTTTTCCCAGCACCACTTATTGAAGAGGCTGTGTTTTCTACATTGTCTCTTCTTGCCTCCTTTGTCATAAATTAGGTGACCATATGTGCTTGGGTTTATCTCTGGGCTTTCTATCCTATACCATTGACTTATATTTCTGTTTTTGTGCCAGTGCCATACTGTCTTGATTCTTTGCAAGTGAAACAACCAACAAAGGATTAATCTCCAAAATATATGAACAGCTCATGGAGCTCAATATCAGAAAAACAAACAACTCAATCCAAAAATGGGTGGAAGACCTAAATAGACATTTCTCCAAAGAAGACATACAGATGGGCAAGAGGCACATGAAAAGATCTCAACATCACTAATTATTAGAGAAATGCAAATCAAAACTACAATGAGGTATCACCTCACACCGGTCAGAATGGCCATCATTGAAAAATCTACAAACAATAAATGCTGGAAAGGGTGTGGTGAAAAGGGACCCCTGCTTCACTGTTGGTGGGAATGTAAATTGATACAGCCACTGTGGAGAACAGTATGGAGGTTCCTTAAAAAACTAAAAATAGAACTACCATATGACCCAGCAATCCCACTACTGGGCATATACCCTGAGAACCATAATTCAAAAAGAGTCATGTACCACAATGTTCATTGCAGCTCTATTTACAATAGCCAGGACATGGAAGCAACCTAAATGTCCATTGACAGATGAATGGTTAAAGAAGATGTGGCACATATATACAATGGAATGGAATATTACTCAGCCATAAAAAGAAATGAAATTGAGTTATTTGTAGTGAGGTGGATGGACCTAGAGTCTGTCATACAGAGTAAAATAAGTTAGAGAAAAACAAATACCATATGCTAACACATATATATGCAATCTAAAAGAAATGGTACTGATGAATCTGGTGGCAGGTGGGAATAAAGATACAGACATAGAGAATGACTTGAGGACATGGGATGGGAGGTGGAAGCTGGGGTGAAGTGAGAGTAGCATCAACATATATATACTACCAAATATAAAATAGATAGCTAGTTGGAAGCAGCAGTGTAGCACAGGGAGATCAGCTCGATGCATTGTGATGACAAATGAGGGTGGGTGGGAGGCTCAAGGATATACGGGGATATATGTATGCATATGGCTGATTCACTTTGTTGTACAACAGAAACTAACACAGTATTGTGAAGAAATTATACTCCAATAAATATGAATAAAAAATGCAAAAAAATGTATGAAAGAAACAAGATAAAACCCAAGGCTAGGGTCTTTGTATTCTACAGGATGAGTTCTAATGAGCAGGAAATAATATTTAAATGAATGATATCAAGGAAATATCTATATTTCTATAGGCAGATGCATAATAGCTAGTTTTAGGTGGAATTAACAAAAAGATACCATCCTTTTTATGTTACTATTATAACAAAGAAATCCTTCTTTAATGAAAGAATAAGAATCACCATTATCCTTTGTAATGGGTACATAAGAAAAAACTAATACCTTGAGTTTGTCTGTAATTTTGAAGTGACAGAGTTATAGGCACTGATCCAAGTCTGAATGGCAACAAGAAGCCCAGTATTTCCACATACAGTTGTGTCATCAAGTAAGGATGACTTATTAGCCATGAATTTCATGCAGCAGAGAGAAAAAAATGTGTAAATCAGAAACTGAAGGTCAATGAAGTAAATCAAAGTAATGTTTTCTTTATATTATCAGCGTGCTTAGGACAATCCCAGAAACTTGCACTTAAAAGCATGTATATATGAAGAGATCCAACAGAATGAATAATGCAGATAGCCAGAAACAGGCTCAATGATTAACAACTCAGTGACTTTAATAAACAAACCATGTAATTTCAAGTTTGTAACAATTGGTGAAGTCTTGTGGTCCAACGAGCATACAAGCTGTGCAGGATGACAGGATTTAAGGCAGGCAAGGGAATTGCTATAATAAAGCTTTATCATTTGGCATACAGTAAAAGTAAACATGAAGCAACTTCATTAAAAATTCCACACTCCCAATCTGTACACAGCAGAGACCAAAAGCCTGATCTAGAAATAGACAACTTGTTCCTATTGTGGATCAAAATGGGAAACTTAAACAAGCAATAATGAAAGCACCAACAATGGCCACAGCAGAGAAAAAAATGTGATGAGTGGCATAAAAATAAATGTTAATAAAAAATCCACATATGTTTAGTAAGTTAGCAGTAGAAGAGAAAACTTTTGTGGATGTCAGCAAAATCACATGGTTTGTATTAATGCTGCATATATAGTTGTAAATAAAAATAGATCCCAGATATGCATACAATCTTGTATGTATGTTTGTAATAATTTTCTTTGAGATATTGAAGAATTTGACAAGAAATAGAGGCTGAAGCAAATAGAAACAGAAATTTTTAAGGAAAAATTACCAAGAAAGATAGACTAAAGCTGACAAACACCAAAACAATCGCCCACAAATTTGTGCTCCCAGCTTTCAGACATTATTTCTTGACTTGACTGTGTAGCATGACAGTGGGACAAGCTTTGTTACATTGGACAGTCTAGATATTATTGTCTAGTTTTTCTCAATAATAGTAGTAATAAGTACGGGCTTTGAGTTTTGAAATGGTAGCTGCCATCAAGTGAGGAAAATGGAATTTCAGGGAGAAATAAATCACTTCACCAAAGCATTACTCAGCTGACGAAACTCACTCTCCAAGGAGAAGAAATATTAGTTATTTTGTGCACAACATCCATTCCTGCATCCTCCGATTTTTTTTTTTTTTAACCTTGGCTACAATTCCCAACTTTATAGGGAAAACTACCTCTCTTGTGAGATATATCACTGATGTCTATATTCCAAATTTGAGGTGTAGGGGTTAAAGCAAATAAATGTGTGTCTTATTCTCCCTTCTATGGTATAAATTCTACAAAGAGGGTCAGTATCTTACCAGACTCCCATATTAGGCAATTAAAAATATTGGAAAAGTGAAGCTATAAATAGATGAATAAAAAAGCTTTAGGAAGTGAGTTCTGAATTTGCTTTTTATCATTATCATTTAGATCTTGCCAGTCTCATAAAAAATTTGTAAGCTATCAGCCTTTAAACTGATCCTAGTTGGTCATCTTCCTCGCTAAAATGAGAATTAAGGAGAAAGTACTTAGGAAATAAAAGTTATCTAGTATTTAAAGTAAAATAAATAATTTTTAAAAACTGTAGCAGTTTTGCTCTTCTCCCTGTTGATTTATAAAATTTTGCATAAGCCACATCCTCATGATGGGGGAGAAGAATCACTCAGGAATTCTTTCACTCTCATGCAAACTTTGGTCTCTCTTTTATTTGCCATCTTCTCTTTTCCTCATTCTTTACTATATGAGGTAGAATTATTGTAGTTGCATCTCTCTTAGTGAGCCTAGAAGGGAAGTGATAAGCACTTTGTAATCAGATTGTCTGCTGATTACACGTCTCCTTTGGCGAAGAAGTCCATTAAAATGTGTATTTTTGTCTTCTGAGTTTTAGCTCTGAAATGAAATACCTACTTATACTACAAAATAGAAACTATTTCAGGTGAAATTTTCTCCTATTGTATATCTTTAAATTAACCTAGGCTGCAGAAAACATTTTGAATATGTTATGTGCACTCTTTTCAATGACTTTTAGCTTCCTTGAGAAAGTCCTTGTTCTCAGGTATGATTTTCCTCACCTTCACATTTACTTTTATCTACACCCATCTGACTTTCTTTCTCCCATTTTCAAAGGGGAGAAAAATGTCCATTTCCTTTTTAAGGATAATGACTTACTCTCTGCATAGACCCTATCTTCTTTAGCATCCTCAGCAATTATGCTCCAAGATTGATCACCATTCTTTCCAATATTCGTAACTGCTCTCTTTTTGGAAATTTCTCCTCAGCAAATAGCATATATAATCATTTAGCCCATAAAAATAAAGGTAAAAATGATATTTTAATTCCTCTTACCTCTCTAGATATTGCCTATGCTAGCCAATAGGGCAGATTACTTACATTAAGATTATTCTCCTTCCAGGCATGTGGTAAGCTTGTGAATGAACTTTGATTTACCTTACTTTTGAGCGAAAGCCTTATGAGCTAGCTCAAGATTCTCCATTTTTCCATACCCCTTTCATGCAACAAGTGATTATCCAGGAGGCAGATGTTTGTTGTCTAGGTCCCTGAGTGATCACAGTGTTGAGTGGACAGCCTTGCTGACTTGAGATAAAAATAATGTGGTGTGAGTAGGAAATACCTCTTTACTTTTAAGCTCTGAGATTTTGGGTTCACTCTTTACCAAAGCATAACCTCTCTATCCTGCTTAATACAGAAATCTATTCCTAGACTTTGGGTGCTAACATAACAAAAACCTAAAATATAAGATAATGTCTCACTACCCATGTGGTAAGCAAAGAGAAACCTGTTATTTACAGCTTAAAAAAATAGTGTCACACATTAGACAGTCGTGAAACTTTGGGTAAATATATTTTTGGTTATAATTTAGAAAGCAGACCATGCAGGTAGTGGATCTGAAGGGTTAATGGAAAACCCTTCTGAAAAACAGAAGGCAATGGCATGTATTCAATATATTTAACAAGGCATTACAAGAAAAGTAAGAGCTCGAAATAAATCAGCCAGTTTTCAGTAATGAATAAGAGGGAATAAAGCATATCCAGAAATTTGAAGCCTTGTAATATTAAAATGACGCCTGTTTTTAGACCCAAAAGAGTGGGGGGAAAAAAAAGTGAGAAAACTATCGAGGAATAAATGAAATGTTGATTTAAACTGAGTCTTACATGTAAAAAAAAAGATGTGAACAATTTTCAACCAATTAATTGCCTCAGAGCAAATATCAAATTAAGGAAATGACCATGACAGTCATATTTAAAACCACCTGGATTAAGGTACACCAGAAAAAAATCCAAATTAAGATGATGACATCCAATAAATATTTTTAAATGGGCAAAATGCCTCAAGAAACAGAGACTAAGCATGTGTGCTTGCCAAACATATCCACTTGATAACTTCCAGGTATATGTTAAGTCAAGGTATTGAGAGAGAGTAAGAAATTGAGAGAGAGAGAGAAACAGTTCATATGAGATGTACGTCTTGAAAGGAAATGTGCTTGTGAATACTGACATATAAAGATAAAGCTGACTGGAATCAAATTGATAAGAACCAACCAGGCTTTTAAGAAGAATGTACTGTCCAAAAAAACACACAAAAAAACCAAAAACAAAAACAAAACGAGCTTGGATCAGAGGAGACCATTGCCATTTGAGACTTGAAATGACTCTAAGTCCCAATTATCTCTGGACAGAAAGTAATCTGAGAACTATTTGCAGTAGCATCCAAGCAGAGCATGTTCCCTGATGTCCATTTCAACTGTGGCAAAGGAAGATAGTGGAAAAAATAGTTGGTTTCTGATTTGTGTTGCGTTCTTCTGTTTTCCAAAATGGAGCATTTATTGTGATTATCCAGACCTTGTTCTTCCAATATTTACTGAGGTGTGTTTGTGGAGGCAAATAACATGTCCTTCTAAATTCAGAGGTCTCCAAAACAAGAATAACCTTAGCCAGGGTTTATCTAAAATCTCTTGTCCATCGTTCTTGGTAAAAGACATTTTCACAGAGAAAACTGGCACTTTATTTTGGTGCCATGATTGAACGGGATTTATGGCTGAGGTGAGTAAACCCTGGTTTCAGGAGGTAGAGTGAACAGAATATTTGGTGAAGAGAATAGATTGCAATAGTATTTACAGTTTTCATAAATATTTCTCTCTTTCTTATTCTGGGAAGAGAGTAAATTGCACTTCCACCCCTTGAACACAGGCATGAACACATGACTTGCTTTGGTTAAGATATGTGGTTAAGATATGTGTCTTCAAGATTCAGTGCACAATTTTCTGTTTCTTTTCTCTCCCTGCCACAATAACTCCAAATTTTAAAGGTTCCATTAGCTTGGATTCTGAGTGAGGATAATGTGGATCAGAATCTTCTGCTGACATGAGATGGGCATGAAGGCTAAGCAAGAAATAAACTTCTGGTGTTCTAAGCAGTGAGATATTAAGGTTGTTTATTGCAACATAACCAAGAAATTCTGACTGTTACATTACTTAACTTGTGTCTGTTTTTCCTCTGTCAGGTTTTGAAATATGTAATTTATATGTGTTACTTCCAAATTTTTTTCACAATGTTTTTGTCCCACAGGAATCTGGCTTCTATTACTTCCACAGCTGTAAAATTGGCCCATTAAGTTCACCAAAAACTGATTATAGCTAATTCATTAGAGACATTTTAGTCCATATCTTATTAACAAAACTGCTGCATGATTTTATTGAATTTTTTGACTGGAAACTCTTTCCTTCCCTGGATTTTGTGATACCATTATGTTTTCAGTTCATGCTTTCTGTTAGATCCTTTATAATTTTCTCTTCCATTTCACATTCCTTAAACTTTAGTGTTCACCAGGGTTCTAAAACTCTTTCATAGTTCTGCTTCCTCTGGGAAAACCACCCAACTTCAATGAGGTCAGCAATGGGAAATGTTCGGGGAACTCCTAAATTATTATCTCTTGTCCAGATCATTTTTTTGAGTTCTGAAAACTATGTGTGCTGTTACCTGAACATGATTACCACCTGTATGTGAATCTCACATGTCCAAAGTAAACTTATACTCTCCTTCAAACATGTTTTTCAGTGTAACTCTCCGTTTTGGTGAACATTACCAGTAAATCTCCTCCACCTAGTTGTCAAACCTCTCAACTTGTAGATGTTCATGACTTTTGTCTGTCTCCACCACACTCATCCTAATGATTACTAAGTGCTGCTTACTCTAACTCTTAAACAACCATCATATTTCTATTTCAAGTGCCACTATTTTAGCCCAGGATCTAATTATTTCTCACTTGATTTTCCAAAAGCTGGCTTACCCTTTTGTTCCTATTGTCATCCAGTTCATGCCCGGCATTGTGGCCCAAGTGATGTTCCTAATGTAAAAGTTGGCAGAAATCACTCTTGAATTACTTCAAAGGCTCTCTCTCTTTTGCAAATAGGATTAAATCCATCTCCTTTACTGTAGTTACAAAGATATCTTATGTATTCTTTAATTCTTTCTCAAAATTCAACTCTTCACATTTTCCCCTTGTAACATAAGCTCAATCCATACTGAACTGTGTATAATTCCCTAAAGCCGTGTCTTCTCATCTTGCCACTCTTGTATGTGCTTTTTGTTCTAGTTAGCATTATTTTTTTCTTCACCTGAAAATAAACTCTATTTGATTCAAATAACAAGACAGTTTTTCCTCACTGGTATTCCCCATTATACTCTTTGCACACCCTTATCATTTCACTTATCCTACTGTGTATCATTCAGATTTTTTTGTCACTTTCTGCCAACCTACTGTACAGGTTCTGACTGCAGAGACTGTTATTTACATTTCTTTGTATCCCTAGTGTCTAGGATACCAAATGTTTAATTGTAAGTACTCAACATTCATTTATTAATAAATAAATATGGATGCCTTGATGTGGAAGCACTAACTGTATTCAAATTCACTCATATAAATAAAACTATATATTCTTTGAATTGGTTCTAATAACATCATAGTTATTTATCTATTGATGAATTCCTTTTATCAGAAAGATCTGAACTATTCACTCATGAAATAATTGGACTGGCAGAAGTCTGCTAAAAAATAAAACATTTACATATTATTCATTTCTAGTTCTATTTCTTTAGTGGATGTGCCATTGAAATTAGCCTCAGGAACATATCCTCTGGCAAGTCATTTCTTCTCAGCTTTCTCTAGTACAATCTCAAAGAAAGACTTCTCACTATTCTCTGTAATCCTATTTAGCTTGTTAAAATTATCTCTGTTCAGTCAAAAAACATAACATTCTAGGCCCATAAAAGTGATGAAGCAGCTCTATTTAACAGACCAGAAAAAATTTCTTAATAATTTTCTCTTCATGATTTTGAAAAGCTTTTTAAGGAGAAATGATGTTGATCTCACTTAATTCTGCCTTCCTTCTTACTTACCTCCCAGAAAGCAAAACGAGGTTTACCTGATAATATTTAAGATCATGAATAAATTTCTTTTAGTACGTTTGATAGAGGAGTTATTAACAGCTGTAAATAACTTGAGTAATATTTAATTTATTATCTTGTAACCATAGTAAATATAGTTCTTGGTAAACAGAAATGGCCATTCGAATTTCAAATGTGTCTAGTTGCTATATTATTCATGAAAAATGCTTATACAGATTATGCTATTATGGATTGATTAATTACACTAAGGTATAATGTTTATACTTTCCGTAGAGTGCAATGAAATGAAAGCGATTCATTCATAAAATTCTATGATAAAAAATATCTCTAATTATAAAATACTATCCTCAAATCCCAACACATAATTAAAATATGAGTGGCATCAAATGGACTTTGGAAGTGATAATCAGTTCTTAAGAATGCTTTAAAATTAAAAAAAGTAAAAACATATATGTATTAAAAATTCTCAGAAAATGCCATCGAGTAAACACAATAAAACACTAAAATACAATTTATTAAGCATGCAGACATAGGGATCTTAACACTTCACCTGATTTAAGGCTCTACACAGCTTCCTGACTGTCAGGAGGCTGACTTTAGTTAAAAAAAAATACATGATAAGTAATCCCAAATAAACCAATATAAATTTTTGAAGGTCATTTGTCATAAAAAACAAAAGTACACTATGAACAAGCAGGGTTAATACTTTCTTCTTTTTGGCATAGCTGGAAAAAAATAATTAGAACAGATTCAAAGTACAAGCATTGATAATACAGAACTTGTACATGAAACAAGTTCATTCAGCAGCATGTTTTATTATTTTTTTCCTAAGCCAAAGTTGTTAGCTGTTTTCACATCAAAATAATGATGTTAGTCATGAGTCTCTTGGAAAAGCATTTTTAAAAGCTTTGATCGATGAAATGGGAGACGTGTTCTTCAGAGCAAATGAAAAGAGTCATATTTTCAGTAGAATATCATGAGCAGAAATTCTTTTGGCAGTAGCCTTTAAATAGATATTTTAAGTGTCTCATGAAAAGTTGTCATAGAGAGGCTCAAAACTATAAACTAACCTATGAGAAGTGGGGTATCAAAAGGCCAAAAAAAAAACCCTGAAAAATGACAAACATTTTAGGAAGCAAGAATCCAAAGAAAAACATTCAAGAGAATAACACGAGCTTGTATTCACATATTTTACACTTTTCTCTGAAAATGTACCCACATATAAAACAAGAATACATTTAAAAATGTAAAGCTCTGTAATATCAGTGTGATCACAACTGTGCAACCACTACTCACATCAAAAATTAGACAAATGCCAGCTCCCAGAAGCCCCTCTGATACTCCTCCCTCAAAGTAATTACTATCCTGAATTCTGTTCAGGGGTTGTGCCTGTTTTACAACTCAAACATACACACACAAACACACACACACACACACACACACATATCAACAACGGGACTATACTATTTGCATTTGAGTGTGTGTGTGTGCTGGTGTTTTTTCTCTCAACATGTAGCATAATTTAAACATGCTTTTGTGGTTGCAATAGAATATTTTCCTTGATGTGTAGCATTCTATTTTATGACTATATTAAGATCAATCCATTCTGCCGGTTCTGGACATTTTGGTTGTTTTTCATTTGTAGCTAATGTCATCCTTTAAAATAAAACAGGCAGTTATTTTACTGGCAAAATGGGTTTATTCGGGAATAGCAGAGGAATTGCAATTCTGGACTTGAAAGCTATGGCAAAACCATAAGCAATTCCGGCAAAGCGGAGGATTGTTGCTTTATGGAGAAAAAGTAGAAAGTTGAGTGTGCTGCTTTGAAGGAAAGTCCGTCCGGGAGGAGAGCAAGAGTTCAGGGTGGGGACAGTTTCTTACTGGCTGAGTGGTGGTAGTATCTCAGTGGCTGGGCTGTTGCTGGGCAAGGAGAGAATCTTCTTTCCTCTTTGCTGGAGTGGGAAAGTAGTAACATTCTTGTTGGAGATGCAGGGCACGTCTTTTGTTTAGCGTGTGCAGACAGCAAAGAGCGTAAGACAGCCCCTTCAGGGCTTCTTGACTCCATTTTAAATGAGGTGTCTCTGTATTAATTTTCACGCTAATAGAAATCATACTGCTATAAAACTATTGTATGTGTCCTGTGATGCAAATATGAGAATTACTGGTTAACAGGTAATGTATGCCTTCGGTTTTAGTAAATACTGCTAAGGATTTTTTCCAAAATGGTTAAAACAACTGACACTCCCCAGGAGTATATGCTTGCATCCACACCATTTGTAGGTGATGCCAGTCATTTTAATTTTAGCCATTTTGGTGACTGTATTTGTATCACATTGGTTTTATAAATAAGGTTGTATACAATTTCACATGCCCGTTGACTGAACAGTCTCTTTTACCTGTTGCAAGAGGTTTCTCCACTTTTTTCCTGAGTTGTCTGTCTTTTCCTAAGGGAATATGGAATTCCTTTTACGTTTGGGCTTCAAGTCTGTCATTGCTAATTGGTATTAAATATGACTGCTTTTTTACTCTTTTAATGTTGTCTTTTAACATACAGAAATCTGGCTTAAGACATTTGCTCATACCAAAGTCAGAAAGATACTCTCCTGTTTCATTGTTTTATCTTTTATTTTATGTCTACAAGCGATAAGGAATTTGTTTTTCTGTATATCATGTGGATGGTTCAAGTATTATTATTATTTTCATTTATATATCTCTCAATTTTCTTGTATTTTTTCACAGATTTGTTATTAAATTTAAGCTGCTCTCATAAAATGAATTGTAGATTTCCCCCATCCTTTCCAATAATTGGAAATATTTAAGATTGTTGCAGATTATTATGTAATGTTTAAAGTAATTCACATGAAAATTTATTTGGACCAGGAACTTTCTGTTTTATTTTTAGTTATAGATTTAATTTATTTAATATACATAGAAGAATTCAGGTTTCCTATTTATTCTTATATAAGTTTCATGTAGTTGTGCTTTTCAAAATTTGTCTACATCATCTAAAATTTCAAATATATTTTTAAATCTTGGAAAATATTACTTTAATATCTTTATGATGTCTATAGTATCTAGAGTTATGTTTTTCATTCATATTAATAATTTGTCATTTTTTCTTAAGCACTCATGTTAGTTTTCTAATTCATCTTTTCATATAACCAACTTTTGGCTTTATTGATTTTTCTATTGTTTTCTGTTTCCTATGTCATTGACTTCTGTTTTTACCTTATCAATCCCTTCTTTCCTTTTCTAGTTCATTAAGATGGATACTTAAATGCCTGGTTTTCTGTCTTCCAGTGTATTTTTTATGATAATAAATTTCCTTTAAAACACAGCTTTAGCTTCATAACACATTTTGATATATTTTATTATCATTTAGTATTGAAAATTTCCTCTGTTATTTTGGCTATGACTTGTGGACTATTTAGTAGTGTATTGCTTTATTTTCAAGCATCTGGGATTTTCTAACTATCTTCTTTTATTGGTTTCTAGCTTAATTCTTCTGTAGGCAGAAAACAAACTGAATAATTTCAGTCATTTGAAATTTGTTGGTAGTTGTTTTATGGCAATTTAGAAAATGATCCATGTCCACTTATAAAGAATGTGGATAAAGTATTCTATGGATCTCAGTTTGACAAATTTGTTAATCATACTGTTTGAAGTTTATAGCTCTTGATGGTTTTCTCTGTTTGTTCCATCATTTACTGAGGAAGTTTTGCTAAAATGTCCATTTTGACTGTAGCTTGCCTACTTATCCTTTACAGTATGTCAGTATTTAAATATTTTGTATCTATGTTTTTATGTATATACAAATTAAAGATACATGTGGCTCCTATTGAATGAACTCTTGTATCATTATGAAATATTTATTTACAATGATAAAAATAAATCTTGCCTTTAACTCTAGTTTTCTGATATAAATATAACTATGCCAGGTTTCTTTGATTACCATTTGCATGTTATATATATTTGCATACCTTTACTTTAAAATTTGCTATGTCCTCATATTTATGGTGTGTCTATTGAAAGGAGTATATGCTAGACTTTTGCTTTTGTATACAGTCTGACAGTTCTTGCTTTTTACTCCATCTATTGTGTTTATTTACATTTAATGTTTAATTATTGCTCCAGTTGATTGTAAATCTCTTCTCTAACTAGTTGCTTTATATCTATTTCTTCTGTTTTTTATTTCTTTTGTCTTTACTTCCCTATTAGTTTTCTAGTTATGCATTATTTTATTATTCTTTTAGTGATTACTATAAATATTACAAATGCTTCCTTGAATAATTACTTCTCTCCTGACACACACAGTTTATACAATGCTAATAATCCCTATAATTACTCTTTCACCATTTATGTTATTATTGCAATGTATCTAAATTTTAAATATTTTTAAGTCACACAAAACATTGTATTGTTGTTATTATTATAAATTTAAACATCCAATATTCATTTACATTTTCTCAATAATTGAGTATTCTCAATAATTGAGTATTATTGTTTGCACTTCATTGATTAGTATATCACCTTCATTTTTCTGGAATCACCTTTCTTCTCCCTGAAGAATACTGACCCCTACTTTTGTTTGTTTAGCAATAGATGCTGTATTAGTTTTTGCTTGTCTAGAAATTTATTAATTTAACCTTATTTTTGAAGAGTATTTCTTTTGGATGTTGATTTCTAGATTGAGTTATTTTTCTTAAACATTAAAAATGTCACCCCAGTGTCAAATGCCTTCTATGATCTCTGTTGAGAAATCAGTTGCCAATCTCTTTGTTATTCATGTGAAGGTAATGTGTTTTTAGAACGTTTATTTCATACATGGTTTTTGTTGTGATTTTCACAGTTGTGCTTTACTTCATATTCATTCAGTTGAGGAGAATTTATGGAGGGTGTAAAGAATACCTATTTATGCTCTCTTCCACAATTCATAAAACTAGTCAACAAAGATAAAAACTTTACCATGTGGCAGATTCTGGGTTAAACGTGTCACTTCAGTTTTCTCATATGATACTCAAACCTATAAAGTTGCTACTATTAAAAGTACCTTTTTATAGAGGAGAAAAATGGAAACACAAAAATTAGGCCAAGGTCAAATATCTAGGTTATAGATTATGGACTGTAATTATTTTGTCTTATACCAAAGCCCATTTTAATAGTAAGAATGCCTAAAATGCATTTGGAAAAAGTTAATAATAGAGTACTTTTAATTCAGTAAAATAACACTAACTAGAGATACTTAAAGCATGTGGCAAATTGGCGAAAATGTCTATTATCATGAATGTGGGTTTTAATGTTGGTTCTGTCTCTAACAGACTCCAGGGACTTGTTTGTGATGACAACTTTGGGCCCAAATCCTCATTTTTAAGTAAGGGTGTTGGATAAAGTGATCCTTATTGATTCTTTCTAGTTAGAAAATTCTATGAAACTTATCTTGTTTTAAACAACTTTATTTTTTCTTTATCAAAATACTGCGTGCTTACACAGAATCCATGATGAGATACATCTAATCTCGTTCTAGAGATGTAAGAAAAAGATTGCTATGAACATTATCTTATTAAAAATACCCTCTCCAGATTTCTGAACATTATTGTTTGTTTTTTCCGAAATCTATCTGGCTTTTTATATTTTGTTAGAAATGAGGTGCCTAAAATTGAATGCAATTTTCACAGGGCAATACGACTAAATTTTATAGCAAGGGTTTATTGTCTTGTAGCTTCCAGATACAATGCCTCTGGATATATAACACAAAATCACAAAAGTCCTTTATAGTGCCTTAGAAAATATGCATATTATTCTATATTCTACTTTTATTTTAAACATTATTTAAAGACTTCATTTTACACAAAGCACTTCTATTTATCACCCAATGAATTATTTAGCAGCATCTAATTTTCAATAAATTTTGGGGTCTTGGAGATACCTATCTTGTGATTCAAGCTTCTTATGAAAATGTTTGCGTTTTTTTAGCATTTTCAACAATTATATTAGTATTATTCATGTTTTTATAACTTTTCATTTTTAAAATAAAACAATCAAGTTGTCTTGACAAGATTCCAAGCAATTCTTATTTCAGCTAACATTGCTTTTAGACTAGAAATGCAATAATGTTTCTATTCTAATATGCAATAGTAGTAAAAATCAACTTAGCATAGCAGTGCAGTCCTAAGAGCAAATGGCTGATTGTGTTAAATGCTTCTTGGAGTTCAGTAATGTCTTTAATTTTCTTGTGCAAAATACTAAGTGAAAACAATAAGCAGATTGAAATTATTTATGTATGGTTGTAAATGAAAGGAAAGTAATTCATCTTTACTAAGAAAAAATTGCAGAAATAGTAAGTTTCAATTTGATATTGTAGATGGTGAAGTTTAAGAGCTCAAAGACTCTTTTGATTACTTTCCAGCTTTCTATGCAAACCATCCATATTTTGGAAATGAATATATTAAAGTTGAATTTGGAATTTATACCACTAAAACGCCTTGAATATTTTAGTTTATCTCATAATGAATAATTTGAATAATTAGTATTTTATTACATAGGGTTTTTAAAAACTTTGTTTCAGAGAGTATTTTAAATGAGGTAACTAATTGATAATTCATTATTCTATTATTTTCAAATGGGAATAATAAAAATGTTATATGTCTACTATAAAATGTTAGATGCATAGAAATGTATTATTTGGCAATATTAAAACATGTTCCTCAATTTACTGAAACTGTGTTTCCAAAAGGATATAACCATATGACTATTGAGACATCAGTTTATTGCTTGAGCAAATGGGAATCCATCCTATTATTCTTATTATTCTACAAATGATATGTGCTATCTAGAGTATCATTTGGTCCTAAACTTTAAGTGCTGTGTGTCACAGAGCCTACGTGCATAATCACAGAGCTTGGGGGACCTGACCATTAAAATCCAGTGCCAGAAAAAAATAAGAGTAACTTTAAAAAATGTGGCAGGTCTGGCTCTGGAATATCACAGTTTCTAATTAGGATCCTGAGTGGAAGAATCTTTTTATAAAAATGTTAACTAAACAACAGTTTTTAAAATGAACACTAAAGCAATGGGGATGTAATTTTTCTATTTCAAATGCATAGCACTGTTTTTCCCCCATAGATTTATAGCGGTAGTAAATTTTAACTGTGATCAGCTAGAATACCTAGTTTGAGTATTCTGTCAGCCAATTAGATTCTGTCTTATGAGGAAATGATTCTGAATAAAGTTGCATTGCCTAACAACATTGGCTTTGAATATAAACTGCACTCTTTGAGTAATAATTATTTATGAGACAAAAAAATTAGAAAAATAAGCACAAAGATTTTTATGTTGAGTTGAAATAATATGATGATAATATAAAGAATGTATGATTTTAATACCATCTGTGCAAGGCTAATATTAATATAATAATAACAAATTGAACAGTACTCTGTATTTTATAAAATATTTTCATATTTTCTTCATTTAATCTTCTCAATTCTGGTGTGACCAAGTCATTATCCAGATTTGAAAAAATAAAGAAAATATTTCATAAAGAATGTGTCAAAAAAAGTTTCCAATCTTTTAAAATGATCCTGACTTACATGGAAACTTAAACATTAAAATACATGCCAAAATATGCAAATAAATTTTCCACTACCATACTTTTAGTGCAAGCACACAGAGTTGAAAAGTTGTTTTAACTTCAAGAAGTTAACATCCATTTGCTTAAGAAGTTAGGCTTGAGATAATTATGTGTACAAAATATATACAAGTAAAAAACTTACTCTACTTCCCTATATTGAACAGCTGAGACAAAGCAAAAAAAATGGGTCAAGGTTGAGGAATTGACAGAGAAGAATAGAAAAAAGACAAAAAACAAATACCCTGTTTTATTTCCCAGTACCATTGCCCTCCCACAAATAAAAATCTATGCTGTAATGTAGAGTCCTATGTTGTCCAAGGCATATGAATTAGTAATTAATAGTTATTGAATGTATTAGTTACTAGGAACATAGAGCTGCATAGAACATACATGATTTGTTGCCTCAGGGAATTTAAAGACCATCTATACAGATGCACATTAAATAAATATTTGCAAATAATTTATTAAGTCATACTAAATAAAGAACTATGTAAGGAAGAAGTATTGTGAGCCATTTGAAAATTTATCCTGGTCTAGTATGACAAAGTTTTCTTTTAGGAAGTGATATATTAGCTGATACCTCAGAAATAATAAAGGTCAAATTGTAAATTAAAAAGAAAAAAGAAACAGATTCAGGTTTAATGTTATTTCTTGAGGCAGTGGCCTTTGAGGATCTTAAAGAGAGACTTTCATGGCTGCATGAGAGAGAGCAAAAGGAAATGTGAAGCAAAGTGAGATAGAATGAGGAAGTGTCACATTAAGCATGGCTATGTTAGCCATGTTCAGACTTTGTTTACATTTTTAAAGTGAAATTAACAGTTATTACAAAGGTTTAAATAGGGAGGGATGGCTTGATTTGTTGATTTTAAAAAGATACATTGATAGCAGCAATGTTTCATGAGGGACTGAAAAGAGGCCAAGTAAGAGGCTAGTGGAATAATTCAAGTGAGAAATACTGGTGTCACTGGGATAGCAAAGTTGATAAAACCAAATAATCCACTAACAGAGTGGTAAGAGTAGTCAAGAGGACCCCTAAGGTTTTATTAGCTGAATCTCAGTATGTGATAATGCATTCTCAGAGATAAACCCCAAAAAGGAAAATTATGGGGACAAAGTTTGTGAGTTTAATTTGAGAAACCATGAAACATCCAAATGTCTGGAGTGGAAGAGAGGTTTGAACTGGAAATATAGTGCTGAGGTTAAATAGCATTTCTATTTAGAACACAAATTAGATTTAAATGAAGGAGATTATTTAAGAACCACATACAGACTATCATGAAAAAAAATGGCTCAGAACAGAGCCATGATGAAGTTAAAATGTTCAAAATTTGGAAGTGAAAGAAGGAACTTAAAAGGAAACAAAAGAGAAGACCAACAATTTTGGCCTCCTAGATGCTGAAGGAAGTAAAGATTTAAAAAGAGAGCATAATCAACCATGGAGAATGCTGCTTACATATCAGTTGAATAGTGGAATGAAAAGTACCTATTGGATTTATGGACATGGAGATTATTGGACAATTGGTGAGAGAAGATTCCATAGAGTGGTGAGGATAAAAATCCCAGTGAAGAGGCTTGATAAGTGAATGTGAATGTAGAAAATATTAAAGGTAATTAACAACAGCAACAAAAAAAGCAGCAAGATGATTTCAAGAACTTTGATTTTGAGAAAAGTAGATTAATAGTGTCATACAAAAGGGTGAGATGAATGATATAAAAGAGTTATATGGATGTGAGAGACTGTGAAGAGGACAATCACAATCTGTACATACCTTCTTTCCCCCGATTTAAAAAATAATATTGATTATTCTGTGTCTTCTGAATGGGTGTTAGAGTGTAAATATCTTAAGGGCATACAAAGCCTTGGGTTCTGTGGGAATCCCCTGGAGTAAGCCAGTTGGGAGTTTCGCCTTTTTGTGTAAACCCTAATGTTCTAGCTATAAATGGGAATTGTTAATCAATACTGGAAGTGTTTGGCCCTTAGAAATCTCGGTATTTCTTATTGAATTTTAGCACTGGCCATTATGGAATGTATTTAGTCTCTTAGATTCTTGAGAAGAAGGAAAAAAATAAAGTTGATTGAGTGATCTGATTGAGGTTGGCTCAAGTCTTCCTAAGTTTTATCTTAGATGTGTAGTGGGGGACCACTCTACCAGCAGACTCTCTCCAGGTGCCACATCAGAGACTGCCTTTCATCTTTCTTGCTTCTACAACACTACACCAAAGAAAAGAGATAATTTCATTTTCTGACATTTCTGGGACTAAAATCAATAATATTCCATAACTAAGACATAAACCCAAATGAGATGACAAAGAAAAATAGCATACTATTTAAAAGTGTTCAAGAACTAGAGTTTAGAAATTAGCTAGAACAAAGAGGAAACATGCTTAGTAAAAGAGACTTGGTAGAACATTTTTTTCCTAGTGATTAAGAAACATGATTTCCCTTCTTGAAAAAAACATAGTGGATGAAATAAATTATGATGTTTACCGTTGAGAAAACTTAGTGATCTAAAATATTAAATACAAAATATTTTGGAGTACACAGTAAAAATATAGAGTGAATCTGTTAGTTTTGCTGATATTTATTATTGCTCTTACATCCATCAGTTATCTGGGAGTCATTGACTGCTGTGGGCAGAGCTTATCTGAACTTCACTCCAAATTAAAGATTGCTCCAGGTTTGATCCTGACGTGGTTCATTCTCCTTTGACCAGTGTGCTAGTTGGGACATATTCTTCCCATGATGATTGAAGAGGAACAAGGCACAAGTCCCATTACACAAGTACAATTAATGTTTTGCTTTAATCACATCTGCTGACATCCCATTAGACAAAAGAAGTATATAGCTGAGCCCAAAGTCAAGAGATGGGAAGTTTACTCCACCTTTGGTGGGATAACTGCAGCCTCATGGAAAATGGTGTAGATACACTTTGGAGGCAACAGTTTATTTGACATGTGAATATTATGAGGGAAAAGGTAAGGTTTTTAGAGAATAGTTTCAGGAGTTCAGTATGGAAATAGTAAGATTTATAGGTAAGCTGACCATATTATTTATTATCAAAGTTGGACACTTTTCAGAGTAAAAGAGGATGGATATCAATAAATTTGCTGAAACCACAGGTATGAACAGGGGCTGTGTGTGGCAAATGGGGATACATAGTTATGCTAGTCATGAGAAGAAAAAAGATACAGATGGAAAACGAGCAACATCTGATCAAAGATACTAGAAAAAATTCTTCTGATATAAAGATTTAAGCCTGCAGATTAAATGGTTCATTGAATTTCAGGAATGATTGTTGAGAAAAGAAGTATCACAAAGCATATCCTGATAAAATCTTTCCATTCTAAAGATACAGAATATTTCTTACAAGCCTCTGGAACTAAGTGCATTACCTATAAATGAAAAAGAATCATACTAGAATTAGTGCAGCACATAAAACCAAAAATGAATGGACTAATATCTATAGACAAGTAAGAAAAAGTAATTAGAATCCTTTCATGATACCATTTCTATGATAGAGCAAAAGAAAGTGTCTCAAAAATTTTATTGTAGTTTTATTTTATGAGTGTGAGTTGAAGGAGGGGTGATGGTAAGAAGAGAGACATAATTTTCTTGTTAGAAAATATTAGTAAAAAGGTATGTATAATTAAGTGTGGATGGAAAGAGAGGTAGCCACTGAAGGAAAGGTAAAGGATGACTTCAAAATTAATGAGGTGATGGCAAAAAGCACAGTACTGTCCTTGAGTTTTAAGTCCTTCTATTCCTTATAAGAGGATTAGATATCACCTCCTATTGCCATGTGACTTGCAACTCCTTCTGTGGGTACATTTTTACATCCTTGCCCCACTGATGGTTTACTTCACCATTTGACTAACTTTGACCAATGGAATCAGAGTATATCCAACATACCCTCTTAGAACAAAAGCTTTAAGTACAGGGTGTGGTTCAGCTCTCTCTTTTGCTTTTTTCCTTATGCCACTAGGATAACATATTCCAAATAAGAGCTATTTCTTCAGCCTGGGTAATAATATAAGCAGACTTATATGGTAGGGCTGCTGAAACTGATCTGTAGCTGCCCACATAAGTTGTGTGTGAGAAATAAATGTTCTTTTCTTTGAGGACACTGATTACCTGTGATTGTGCTGCAGCAAAGCTGAGTAAAATGGAATTGCTCCTAAAAAAAGAAAAACAGGTCTAAAATATGAGACATCGGTGGTGGCAGTTGATCTATTATAAGAGACTGGAAGACAGTCAGTCATGTTATACAGTCCTAAATATTTGGTAGACTCTTGCTTATGTAAACATGATAAGGAAATAAAAATGGCCTAGATTGGCAAGGCCATCACCCTTCAGGCACACCCTCTAAATGGATTAACATTGCCTTCATTAAATGTTTTTCTTTGAACAAAATTGTTTACCGAACAGAAACTAAGAACATGACGTACAGTGAGATTATAAACTATGGTTATTTTTTGGCTGTTGCTAAAACATGGGAATATTAGGTTGTTTGTTACTACTGCCCTCCCCTCAAAATATAGTCGAGTGAAACACAAGGGTTTTCCCTTGGAAAAAAGGTGTTATCCAACCAGCAAAAATATGGAAAAACAAAATGAGCAGCTAATGAAGTAAAAAAAAAAAAGGTTATGTGAGATGTACAAAGTATAATTGTCTATATATCATCTTTGAATGTGAATACATTGAATTCTTCCATTTAAAACAAAGAGACAGTAGGTCAAAAAAATGCTGTTGAGTCCTATGCTCTTAAGAAAAGCAACAAGAAGAGAAAAAATTAATATGAAAAAATAAAAGGAGATTGAAATGAAATAAAATGAGCGAGGAGATATGGGCCAAAGGCACACAGTAATAATGAGTAGGAAATATATATAGACAAGCTAAAATTCAAGCCTAGCTAAAGCATTAAGAAGAACAGACAGGATTATTTTTTGATTTGAAAACATGTAGATGATAAAAGAGTTAAAAATCCTTATAGAGCAAACAGCAGATAAATATATAAATGAAAAACTTGGAAATGCCCCCCCAAATTTTTTTAATAAAATAAGAATTGTAGATTTCAATAATCTCTTTAAAGTCTGAGTGATCCAAAAGGAAATAAATATTAACAGAACAAAAATGTAATTAATAAAATCAATTTAATAGGAATACCTAGAATCATGGCTATTTCATACAGGATGCAAATACTTTTCTAAGTCTGTGGAAAATTTACAAAACAACTCACATACTAGAACTCACAAATAAATTCATAAAATGAATTTTTACAAATTATAAAGCTGAACATTTTTAGGCCTTGTTTTTGGTCATCCCAAAAAATAGAACTAAATAATATGATGACTGAAAAATCCTAACTACTTTTGAATTCAGAAATGTAGTTCTAGAATACTTTTGAATAATCCAATGGGAAATTTAAAAATATATAGAAAGCAAAAAATATGAGAACACTTCATATCAAAACCTCTGGGATGAGGCTTATGTACCAAGAATAAATTTATAGTTTTAAATACCATCATTATAAGAAAGGGAAATGCCCAAATTTAATTGGCTTACTTCTTTTAAACAATTAGGCAATGAACTCCATAATTTAACAAGGTAAACCGAATAAAATAGGTAGATGAATTTAATAAAGATAGAATAAAATTTAAGAAAAAAATAGTCTTCAGTATACATAAATGCAGAAGCTCATACTCTTAAGTCAAGTGAAATTTATTAAAATGGGGAGAAAGTAAACATACATGAATGGGAGTGAAAAAGGAGAAATAAAAAAGATATAGGAGAAATCAAATCATTAAACATCATTCCTCATTAAACCTTATAGAACACATTTAAAAAATTTTGAGGAAATGGATGAGTTCTAACGAAAACAAATTATTAAAATTGATTCAAGAAGTAGAAAAATTGAAAGGATGCATTTCAATATAAGGGACAGAATATGTGTTTAAAAGCTACACTATAAGGGATCTGGATCAACTAAGTTTTAGCCAACCATTAGATAACCTCATTCTCAGTTTATTTAAATTATTTCAAGATATAAAAAGAGGCAAAGAATTCTTCAGTTTATTTTATGAGACCAGCTTGATTTAAATTTCAAATCTTAAAAAGGAAAAGAGAGAGAAAAAATGAGAGAAAAGACAGAAAGAAAGAGAAATTGTTTATGAATATAAAAATACATATCCTAAATAAAATATGAACAAATAGAAGCAAGCAATGCATGAAAATATAATATAAAATTACTAAACAGGGTTTATCCATTAATCAAAGTGTGACTCAATATCAAAAAAATTATATATATTTTTACCTTCACACATTCAAGGAGAAAAAAGTGAAACATTCTACTCATAGGTTCCAATAAGGCATTTGGTAATATCAAAATTCATTCTGAATGAAAAGTATGGGTATAACAGAAATAGAAGGAAAAAAATTATTAAACCATTTACCAGAACCCTAGAGCAAACATTATCCTACAGGACAAAATTCTAAAATTATTTAAAACAAGTAAGTTAATATGAACCCAACTCTCATCATATTATGTAACGTTTTCTTGAGTTTTTAGCAATATAGGAATGCAGAAATCAATCAATACAAACTTTGTAAAAGAGAGAAAATTATGTTTGCTTGTGATAATATGATTTATACCTACAACCCTCATCTTTGTTCTCAAACTACTGAAATGAGTTAGGTTACTTGATAAAGTGACTTGATATAAAATTAATGATTACAAAATCAGTAGGTTGTCTTGAATTTAGCAGTAAACACTGATGAAAAGAAATGGGAAAATTAATCTATTCAGAACAAACAACAACAGCTAATCCAACAAAACAAAATCAGGAAACTTTGTGAAATGCTTACCCATAAATTTAATAAGAAAGAAAGAGAATGTATATGAACAAAGTGAGAGTACATTTATTGAAAGACAAAATGAGATCTGCACAAAAGAAAAGTCATCCCATGTTCTCGGATAGGAAGAAATTATGTTAAAATATATAATTATATCCAAATAAATATATACATTTAGTACAATTAACCTAATCTCTAATGCTTTCTAAATCTACATATAAAAACTTTAGATGTACTTCACAAGGTACGAACGTAATTTGAAAGCGTCAGGACAACAACCTAAAATAGCAAGTTTTATTTATATTCTAGCTATTACCGAGTTACTTACAAAGTTACCCAGACATTCTCATATCTTGAACTTCTGCTCATTTCTTGAACATTTTGGTGACTGTGGTGAGAGTTTTACAGCAATACATCATAAGATATTTGGTTCACCATGTATTATTTTGTATTGTTCTTTGGAAAAATAGTAAAATAGGGAAAAAAAATTACTTGTTTCCACATTGCAGAAAATATTCTTGCTTTCCACAGTAACTCTATTATAAACTGATGAAACATAGATGTGATTTTCTAAGCTATTTTATTAAAAAATATAAAATTTTAATCTAATATTTTAGTTCTTATATTCAAAGCAATAATAAAAAAATGAAGCCAAAATAATACAATGTGGTAAAAGCACCTGCAGTAGATTTCTAAGAGCCATATGTTTGTATTTTGAAAAGAGCATTTGTTTAATTTGTAAGTCATGTGTATGGTTCAATTAATGCCATAGTTTTTTTTTTTTTTAAATTTAATTTATTTATTTATTTATGGCTGTGTTGGGTCTTCGATTCTGTGCGAGGGCTTTCTCTAGTTGCAGCGAGCAGGGGCCACTCTTCATCGCCGTGCACGGGCGTCTCACTATCGCGGCCTCTCTTGTTGTGGAGCCCAGGCTCCAGACGCGCAGGCTCAGTAATTGTGGCTCACGGGCCTAGTTGCTCCACGGCATGTGGGATCTTCCCAGACCAGGAGTCGAACCCGTGTCCCCTGCATTGGCAGGCAGATTCTCAACAACTGCGCCACCAGGAAAGCCCAGATTTTTTTTTTAATATACATATTAAGGGTCTTTATATATATATTTTTAATATTTTTAACATCCTTATTTCACTATAATTGCTTTACAATGTTGTGGTAGTTTCTGATGTACAACAAAGTGAATATGCTATAATTATACATATATCCCCATATCCCCTCCCTCTTGGATCTCACTAGCACCCTCCCTATCCCACCCGTCTAGGTGGTCACAAAGCACCAAGCTGATCTCCCTGTGCTATGCAACTGCTTCACACTAGCTATCTGTTTTACATTTGGTAGTGTATGTATGTCAATGCTACTGTCCCACTTCGTCCCAGCTTACCCTTCCAGTGTCCTCAAGTCCATTCTCTACATCTGCGTTTTTAATCCTGTCCTGCCGCTGGTTCATCAGAACCACTTTTTGTTTAATTCCATATATATGTGTGAGCATAGAGTATTTGTTTTTCTCTTTCTGACCTACATCACTCTGTATGACAGACACTAGGTTCATCCACCTCACTACAAATAACTCAGTTTCATTTCTTCTTATGGCTGACTAATATTCCATTGTGTATATGTGTCACATCTTCTTTATCCATTCATCTGTTGATGGACACTTAGGTTGCTTCCATGTCCTGGCTATTGTAAATAGAGCTGCAATGAATATTGTGGTACATGACTCTTTTTGAATTGTGGTTTTCTCAGGTTATATGCCCAACAGTAGGATTGCTGGGTCATATGATAGTTCTATTTTTAGTTTTTTAAGGAAGCTCCATACTGTTCTCCATAGTAGCTGTATCAACTAACATTCCCACCAACAATGCAAGAGGGTTCCCTTTTCTCCACACCGTTTCCAGCATTTATTGTTTGTAGATTTTTCAATGATGGCCATTCTGACAGGTGTGAGGTGATACCTCATTGTACTTTTGATTTGCATTTTTCTAATGATTAGTGATGTTGAGCATCTTTTCATGTGCCTCTTGGCCATCTGTATGTCTTCTCTGGAGAAATGTCTATTTAGGTCTTCCACCCATTTTTGGATTGGGTTGTTTCTTTTTTTAATATTGAGCTGCATGAGCTGCTTTTATATTTTGGAGATTAATCTTTTGTCAGTTGCTTTGTTTGCAAATATTTTCTCCCATTCTGAGGGTTGTCTTTTAGTCTTGTTTATGGTTTCCTTTGCTGTGCAATAGCTTTTACGTTTTAATAGGTCCCATTTGTATATTTTTATTTTTATTTCCATTATTCTAGGAGTTGGGTCAAAAAGGATCTTGCTGTGATTTATGTCAAGGAGTCTTCTTTCTAAGTTTTCCTCTAAGAGTTTTATAGCATCTGGCCTTAACATTTAGGTATTTAATCCATTCTGAGTTTATTTTTCTGTGTGGTGTTAGGAAGTGTTCTAATTTCATTCTTTTACATGTAGCTGTCCAGTTTTCACAGCACCACTTATTGAAGAGGCTGTCTTTTCTCCCTTGTATATTCTTTTCTCCTTTAGCAAAATAAGGTGACTGTGTGTGCTTGGGTTTATGTCTGGGCTTTCAATCCTGTTCCATTGATCTATATTTCTGTTTCTGTGCCAGTAACATACTGTTGATTGCTGTAGCTTAGTAGTATAGTCTGAAGTCATGGAACCTGATTCCTGCAGCTCCATGTTTCCTTCTCAAGATTGCTTGGGCTATTCGGGGTCTTTTGTGTTTCCATACAAATTGTGAAATTTGTTTTTCTAGTTCTGTGAAAAATGCCATTAGTAGTGTGATAGGGATTGCACTGAATCTGTAGATTGCTTTGGGTTGTATAATCATTTTCACAATGTCGATTCTTCCAATCCAAGAACATGGTATATCTCTCCATCTGTTTGTATCATCTTTAATTTCTTTCATCAGTGTCTTATAGTTTTGTGCACACAGGTCTTTTGTCTCCTTAGGTAGGTTTATTCCTAGGTATCTTATTATTTTTATTGCAGTGGTAAATGGGAGTGTTTCCTTAATTTCTCTTTCAGATTTTTCATCATTAATATATAGGAATGAAAGAGATCTCTGTGCATTAATTTTGTATCCTGGTACTTTACCAAATTCATTGATTAGCTCTAGTAGTTTTCTGGGAGCATCTTTAGGATTCTTTATGCATAGTATCATTTCATCTGCCAACAGTGACAGTTCTACTTCTTTTCCGATTTCAATTCCCTTTATTTCTTTTTCTTCTCTGATTGCTGTGGCTAAAACTTCCAAAACTATGTTGAATAAGAGTGGTGAGAGTGGGCAACCTTGTCTTGTACCTGATCTTAGTGGAAATGCTTTCAGTTTTTCACCGTTGAGAATCATGTTGGCTGTGGGTTTGTCATATATGGCCTCTATTGTGATGAGGTAGGTTCCCTCTATGCCTACTTTCAGAGAGTTTTTATCATAAATGTTGAATTTTGTCAAAAGTGTTTTCTGCATCTATTGAGATTATCATATTGTTTTTATCCTTCAATTTGTTAATATGGTGTATCACATTGATTGATTTGCATATATTAAATAATCTGCATTCCTGGCATAAACCCCACTTGATCATGGTATATGATCCTTTCAATGTGCTGTTGGATTCTGTTTGCTAGTAGTTTGTTGAGAAATTTTGCATCTATATTCATCAATGATATTGGCCAGTAGTTTTCTGTTTTTGTGACATCTTTGTTGTGTTTTGGTATCAGGGTGATGTTGGCCTCATAGAATGAGTTTGGCAGTGTTTCTCTCTGTGCTATATTTTGGAAGATTTTGAGAAGGAACGGTGTTAGCTCTTCTTTAAATGTTTGATAGAATTCGCCTGTAAAGCCATCTGGTCCTGGACTTTTGTTTGTTGGAAGATTGTTAATCACAGTTTCAATTTCAGTGCTTGTGATTTGTCTGTTTATATTTTCTATTTCTTCCTGGTCAGTATCAGAAGGTTGTGCTTTTCTAAGAATTAGTCCATTTCTTCCAGGTTGTCCATTTTATTGGCATATCGTTGCTTTTAGTAATCTCTCATAATCCTTTGTATTTCTGCAGTGTCAGTTGTTACTTCTTCTTTTTCATTTCCAATTCTATTGAGTTGAGTCTTCTCTCTTTTCTTCTTCATGAGTCTGGCTATTGGTTTATCAATTTTGTTTATCTTCTCAAAGAAACAGCTTTTAGTTTTATTGATCTTTGCTATTGTTTTTTTCATTTCTTTTTCATTTATTTCTGATCTGATCTTTATGATTTCTTTCCTTCTGCTAACTTTGGGTTTTTTTTTTGTTTTTCTTTCTCTAATTGCTTTAAGTGTATGGCTAGGTTGTTTTTTTAGAGATTTTTCTTGTATCTTGAGGTAGGTTTGTATGGCTATAAACTTCCCTCTTAGAACTGCTTTTGCTGCATCCCATAGGTTTTGGGCTGTCGTGTTTTCACTGTCATTTGTTTCTAGGTATTTTTTGATTTCCTCTTTGATTTCTTCAGTGATCTCTTGGTTATTTAGTAGTGTATTGTTTAGTCTCCATGTGTTTGTATTTTTTTTCCTGTAATTGATATCTAGTCTCGCAGCATTGTTGTTAGGAAAGTTACTTGCTATGATTTCAATTTTCTTAAATTTATCAAGGCTTGGTTTGTGACCCAAGATATGATCTATCCTGGAGAATATTCCATGAGCACTTGAGAGGAACATGTATTCTATTTTTTTTTTGGGTGGAATGTTCTATCAATATCAATTAAATTCTTATTTTTTAGTGTGTCATTTAAAGCTTGTGTTTCCTTGTTTATTTTCATTTTGGTTGATCTGCCCATTGGTGAAAGTGGGGTGTTAAAGGCCACTACTATGATTGTCTTACTGTCTATTTTGCCTTTTATGGCTGTTAGCATTTGCCTTATGCCTTGAGTTGTTCCTATGTTGGGTGTGTAAATATTTACAATTGTTATATCTTCTTCTTGGATTGAGCCCTTGATCATTATGTCATGTCCTTCTTTTTCTCTTTTAATAATCTTTATTTTAAAGTCTATTTTGTCTGATATAAGAATTGTTACTCCAGCTTTCTTTTGATTTCCTTTTGTATGGAATATATTTTTCCATCCTCTCACTTTCAGTCTGTATGTGTCCCTAGGTCTGAAGTGGGTCTCTTGTAGACTGCATATGTATGGGTCTTATTTTTATATACATTCAGCCAGTCTGTGTCTTTTGGTTGGAGCATTTAATCCATTTACATTTAAGGTAATTATCGATATGTATGTTCCTATTACCATTTTCTTAATTGTTTTGGGTTTGTTATTGTAGGTCTTTTTCTTCTCTTGTGTTTCCTGCCTAGAGAAGTTCCTTTAGTATTTGTTGTAAAGCTGGTTTGTTGGTGCTGAATTCTCTTAACTTTTGCTTTTCTGTAAAGGTTTTAATTTATCTGTAGAATCTGAATGAGATCCTTTCTGGGTAGAGTAATCTTGGTTGTAGGTTTTTCCCTTTATCATTTTAAATATGTCCTGCCACTCCCTTCTGGCTTGCAGACTTTCTGCTGAAATATCAGCTGGTAACCTTATGGGGATTCCCTTGTATGTTACATTTGTTTTTCCCTTGCTGCTTTTTTTTTTCCCCTTTCTGCTTTTAATATGTTTTCTTTGTATTTAATTTTTGATAGTTTGATTAATATGTATCTTGACGTGCTTCTCCTTGGATTTATCCTGTATGGGACTCTCTGTACTTCCTGGACTTGATTGACTGTTTCCTTTCCCATGTTAGGGAAGTTTTCCAGTATAATCTCTTCAAATATCTTCTCAGACCCTTTCTTTTTCTCTTCTTCTTTTAGGACACCTATAATTCGAATGTTGGTGAATTTAATATTGTCCTCAATTCTTTTTTTTTTTTTTTTTTTAGTCTTCTCTGCAGTAGTTATTTCCAATATTTTATCTTCCAGGTCACTTATCTGTTCTTTTGCCTCAGTTATTGTGATGTTGATTCCTTCTAGAGAATTTTTAATTTCATTTATTGTGTTGTTCATCATTGTTTGTTTGCTCCTTAGTTCTTCTAGACCCTTGTTAAACATTTCTTGTATTTTCTCCATTCTATTTCCAAGATTTTCAATCATCTTTAATATCATTATTCTGAATTCTTTTTTCAGGTAGACTGCCTATTTCCTCTTCATTTGTTTGGTCTGGTGGGTTTTTACCTTGCTCCTTCATCTGCTGCATATTTCTCTGTCTTCTCATTTTGTTTATTTACTGTATTTGGGCTCTCCTTTTTGCAAGCTGCAGGTTTGTAATTCCCATTGTTTTTGGTGTCTGCCCCCAGTGGGTGAAGTTGGTCTAGTGGCTTCTGTAGGCTTCCTGGTGGAGGGGACTGGTTCCTCTGTTCTGGTGGGTAGGGCTAGATCTTGTAATTCTGGTGGTCAGGGCATCTGGTGGTGTGTTTTGGGGTGTCTGTGAACCTAGTATGATTTTAGGTTGCCTCTCTGCTAATGGGTGGCGGTGTGTTCCTGTTTTGCTAATTGTTTGGCATGGGGCTTCCAGCACCGGAGCTTGCTGGCCATTGTGTGGAGCTGGGTCTTAACTTTGAGGTGGTCATCTCTGGGAGAGCTCTCACTGATTAATATTACTTGGGGCCAGGAAGTCTCTGGTTGTCCAAAGTCCTGAACTCAGCTCTCCCACCTCAGAGTCTCTGGCCTGATAACAGGCCAGAGCACCAAGGCCCTGTCAGCCACATGGCTCAGAAGAAAAGGGAGAAAAAAAGAAGGAAAAAAACAAATAATAGATTTAAAATAATTAAAAAACATTATTAATATAAAAATGTTTTAAATTATTAAAATAAAAATATCATAATAAAAAAAGAAGAGAGCTACCAAACCAATAAACAAGTCCACCAATGATAACAAGCACTAAAAAGTATACTATTATAAACATAAAAATCAGTAACAAATCAGTCACAGACAGCAAACCCCAAGTCTACAGTTGCTCCCAGAATCCACCACCTCAATTTTGGGATCATTCTTTGTCTATTCAGGTATTCCACAGACGCTGGGTACATCATGTTGATTGTTGGGATTTAATCCGCTGCTCCTGAGGCTGCATGGAGAAATTTCCCTTTCTCTTTTTTGTTTGCACAGCTCCTGGAGTTCAGCTTTGGTCTTAGCCCCACCTCTGCCTGTAGGTTGCCCTCAGACCTCTGTTCCAGCTCAGACAGGACAAGTTAAACAGCAGCTGATTAGGGAGCTCTGGGTCATTCATGCTGAGGGGAGGGAGGGGTAACTGTAGTTATAATCGGAATGTGGGGCTAGCCTGCAGCGGCAGAGGCTGATGTTACATTTCAACTGCCTGAGGCGTGCCATGTGTTCTCCCAGGGAAGTTGTCCCTGGATTATGGGACCCTGGCAGTGGCGAGCTGCACAGTCTCCTGGGGCATGGTGTGGATAGTGACCTGTGCCTGCACACAGGATTCTTGGTGGCTGCAACAGCAGCATTAGAATTTCACGCCCATCTCTAGTGTCCGAGCTGATAGCCACAGCTTATGCTTGTCTCTGGATCTTGTTTAGGCGGTGCTCTGCCTTCTGTGGGCAGAAGGGGAAGGAATCCCCTTTCCTCGCACACCCTGAAACAATGGTCTCTTGCCTCTTAGGCAAGTCCAGACTTTTTCCCGGACTCCCTCCCAGCTAGCTGTGGAACACTAGCCTCCTTCAGGCTGTGTTCACACAGCCAACCCAGTCCTCTCCCTGGGATCTGACCTCCAAAGCACAAGCCACAGCTGTCAGCCACCACCTGCCCCAGTGGGTGTGCAGACAACTGTCTCAGGCTGGTGAATGTTGGTCGGCTATGACACTGTTCCTCTGTGAGGGAATCTCTCTGCTTTGCTCTCTGCACCCCTGTTGCTGCGCTCTCCTCCATGGCTCCAAAGCTTCCCCCTGCCCAACCCCTGTCTCCACCAGTGTAGGGCCTTCCTAGTGTGTAGAAATTTTTCCTGCTTCACAGCTCCCTCCCAGAGATGCAGGTCCCATCCCTATTCTTTTGTCTCTGTTTTTTCTTTTTTCTTTTGTCCTACCCAGGTACATGGGGATTTTCTTGCCTTTTGGGAAGGCTGAGGTCTTTTGCCAGCATTCAGTAGGTGTTCTGTAGGATCTGTTCCACATGTAGCTGTATTTTTGATGTATTTGTGGGGAGAAAGGTGATCTCCACATCTTACCCCTGCCATCTTGAAGATCTCTAAGGGTCTTTTTTCCATAATGATTTTTGACAGGAGTAGGGACAGCTTATTTAATGAGTCAATGTTTTAAATTAGATATATTTACTTTTTGACCACCCTCCACCCCAAATATCCCAAACTACTTAAATGACAAGATAATTTGCATATATAGGATATTTAATAACTATACATTTTTCCACAACTAGAATTAAAAATTTGTGAAGCAGGTAACACACCTTACACATTTCAGGTATATAATGTATTCCTAAACAGATGACACAGTATTTGTCAGAACATATTTGTTAGTTGATGCACACACACCTCACACACATACACCATAAAAAATGCATTTAATTGGCTTTTATTGCTCTTCATCCATAGAAAAAATAAATAGTTATCCAAATAACTATATTCCCCCCCCCATATTTTATAGCCCCTATGCATTCAGTAGAGGTGATGTGGCTACTTTTGGTCAATGAGTTCTAAGCAGAAGGTCTTCATCTCTGAAGTCAGAATAAAGTATAAGCTAGCAAGTGTGCTACTGCCACTTTTCACCTATTATAATGAAAAAGAAGGTCACATGGTCCATATGTAATTAACAGATGGTAGAGGCTCAATCAGCCTGGGTCTGTGAATGAATGTGTGGAGAGACTGTATCCTACCTTGACCAACCTTAGCTATCTGCCAAGAGATAGAAATAAAAATTGTTGTTTTTGTGTTAAATGACAAAAATACTGTGATTGATTTGTGATTGTGGTTTAACATAGGCTTCTTGACTAATACTCCTCAAGTCTCTATATTCAGACAAAATAGAACACATGATCTGCCATAAAAATAGAATTTGTATAAATACATTTGTTCTTTTCCTTTTGGCTATATTTTATGGTATATTCTTTTATCTTTTAATTTTTTATCAAATAATTACAGCTTGGATTATACTTTCCTTCTGTTATAACTATGTTGTATTTTTTAAAACAATTTCATATATTCATTAAGGTTTTATTGAGTAATTAGGGTGAAGGTTTTACAGGAATGACACAAGCTGAATTATAACAATATTTGCCATGAAGTTGTCCATTTAGTAGCAAAAAATAATAAAGAATACAAATAGCTATGACACAAGTTGGAATTTTGTTAATAGCATAACAGACTCCCTAGATAAAGAGTTCAATCACCAGGGTAGTTTTTAAAAGTAGCATGTAGCTAGAGTTAATAAGGAGCCCCATTATGTATAAATTTCAAACACTTTCCATCAAAGTCCCTAGGAATGTCCAGATATTACCTGCCCTGCTTCTGCCCTCCTTCTGACAATTCAATTTGATTATTCACCTGTTTTTAAAAGGCAGTGAGCATGAGAGCTTCAATGATGGAGGAAGATGGCAGAGGTATTTCCTATGACGTAGAGCCAATCCTCAGCAAGCGTATGCAGGAGAACATGCAGAGAATAGATGCTCTGACTTGAATTGCTTTCCTAGGGGCACAAGCTATGGACCCTGTGTGATATTCAAACATAAGCGCTTAGCTTGTTGAAGACAATGAGGGGCTGCTTTTCTTGCCAAACCCTCATCAAATTTTAATAGAGCCATCAGAAGTCAATAATTAAATTCTCAACCAAGAGGGACTTTTAATAGGGGATTTACAGCTTGTATGATCTTTCTTTTCGTAGATATGCAGTCTATATTTCAGAGATTGGACACATAGCATTCACTAAAACATTGAAGACAATTGTCATTATTTACATGGTAAAGTCAAGTCTCACCCAAAATTTAAGGCCATTATTTCTGGGGGTCTCCTATAGCATATTACTCTTCAAAAACTAAACAAAACTTTTTTTTTTTTTTTTTTTTGCGGCATGCGGTCCTCTCACTGTTGTGGCCTCTCCCATTGTGGAACACAGGCTCTGGACGTGCAGACTCAGCGGCCATGGCTCACGGGCCCAGCCGCTCCGCGGCATGTGGGATCTTTCTGGACCAGGACACGAACCTGTGTCCCCTGCATCAGCAGGAGGACTCTCAACCACTGCGCCACCAGGGAAGCCCTAAGCAAAACTTTAATTTCCCCCCAACTTAAATACCATAGTTCTTCATGAATTTGCGTGTCATCCTTGCACAGGGGCCATGCTAATCTTCTCTGTATCATTCCAATTTTAGTATATGTGCTGCCGAAGCAAGCACAAAATACCATAGTTCTGAAAGGGATATAGAATTGACCAGAGGTGAGAGTGATGAACTCTAGGACCACGTCCTGGGAATGACTTCTTTAGGCTCTGCAGGATGGCCTGGAAGACTCAAATAAAAATCCATATTGACAAATACTACAATCCAACCTCAAATAAAATTCCAAATTGACAAATAAAATAGAAATCAATATTGACTCAAATAAAATAAAAAATAAAACTCCATATTGACAAATAAAATTAAAATCCATACTGACAAATACTACAATCCACCCTCTACTGAGGGAGATGAACAGATTTAAGGCAGGAAGATGGAGGAAAAGAGGCTGAGAAAACTATCAACACAGAGATGAGATGTAAAGAACTAACCTGTGATGCAAAGATTTTAAACAACAAAAGCACAGAAATGTTTTTTCTTTAACGTTTTATTTTATATTAGAGTATAGTTGATTAACAATGTTGTGTTAGTTTCAGGTGTACAACAAAGTGATTCAGTTATACATATACATGTATCTATTCTTTTTCAAATTCTTTTGGAAATGCTTTTTCTTTAAACAAAATAATTATGTTGATATGACATACCCTAATTGAAGCTGAGAGCTGCCCCATGTTACTCCACTTTCTAATTTCCATAATCTTTACCAACAAATAGTTGGCTCCACTAAAAGATGAGTGATAAACAGGAAAGACACAAGACATGATCCTACATTGTGAAAGAGAAAACACAGAAAGCAAAAGCATATGAAGACACTACATTCTGAGAGCACTTACCTAAAAAATTAAATAACATTTGTAATAAACATAGCTTCAAGAGATCTTAATAATAAAAGAAGCTCAAAGATTAGGTGAATATGATTGAAGAATAGATTATAAAAATGTGAAAAAGATGAAGGAATCTAGCAGAAAACAATAGAGCAGAAAAGGATAACAGAAATAAACACCATATTAGAAGCAAGGGACATAAAAACAAATGCAACTCAAAATCTCAGAGTGATTATGAGTGATTATCTCATAATAGATAATAAAAAATTGAAATGTAAAATGATTAATGGCTCATTTTTGAGAAGATAAGTGATTTGGAATATGCAATACTATAAAGAAGAATAACATAAGCAAAATCGTGGCTTCTGACAAAGAACTAAATAGGGCATGAGGATTTAGGCATAATGGAAAAAATTTACCTGAAATAAATATTTTTTAAAAGTTACAATTCAGTAATATCTACATAGTTCTCAAAAAACATAAAGCACTAAGTAATTGTACACAAGGCTAAATTATCTTCAAGTACAAAGGCAACACACAAAAATTTTTATATATGCCAGAACCTCAGGAATAAAACATATTTGAGGTCCTTAGCAAAGTACAGCCAAATTATTGCCAAAACCTGGAAGGCAGAAGCAAGGTGTGAGCATTACATCTCTTTTAAAAAAGTGAACAAAGAAACCTACTAAACTATTTCACACTGTTTGTAAAACATGAATATTATAACCTTATCATTGTAAAAAGAATAACTCAATTAACAAAACAATGGGACTTGGCAGGAACTCCCAGCATGGTAGCTTCCTCATTTTTCACAAAGGAGAGTCAGTAGAGTATTAAGGAGCTTAAATTATTAAAATGATATCTCTAAAATTTAAATTATTCTTAACATATTTCTTAAGTTCAGCATCATGTTTTATAAACTTAGTTTGTAAAAATATGATCTGATTTTCAGTTATTTCTTCCCTATCACTTCTATTTGTTTTATTAACTCTTTAAAGAAATTAAATTTAATACATAATAGATTCAAATGACATTGATAGTATAAATCCAGTTTTATCTGGCTATCTTTTAATGTCAGTTAAACAAGATTTCATCTGAAAATAACAGAAAACCTGACTTCTGTTATAAACATATAAATAAGGTTTATTTCTCTCATATAATAAAAAATTGGGAGATAGGCAGCTGCTGGACCAATGACTCAATAATGTTTTTGCCAAAGTTTGTGCAATTATTTTCTCCTTATCCTCATGGTAACAACATGTCTGTGTATTCCAAGAAAGAAGATGGAAGCAGACAAGAGGTAGAGAATGTCATCAGACTTGTACTTACATTTCACTGACCACTCCTGGCTTCAGGGGAGCCTGGGCAAGTGACTCATATAGACTTTCTAATGTCATTTAGAGTAGGTAAGGATAAGAGAGGCTGAGTGATCTAAGCTATGTGTCTACCACATGTTCCCTCTTATGTAATCATAGAAGAGTTTCAGAAATAAAGTGTAACAATTTTTTACCACAGATAATATATAGATTTTTTTAAATCTGAAATTTTATATTTTAAAAAGAAAAGAGGTATTATCAAAGGTATATCTATCTCTATCTACCCACATAGTTGAACACAATGAAAACATTCATTAAATACATAATATAATTTTGCATAGATTCAGATCACATGGGTTAACCTGAGTAATGAAAAATAACATATAACATAAAAATAACAAGACTGATATGCCAAACATACTAAATCATGTGATAATTTTTTAAATGTTTATTTAACAGAAATATTTCCTAAGTTCCAATACCATGCTCAAAAACATTTTCCTGAAGAATTTGTAGTCATTGAAGTAATAACATTCTCTGCATCTAAGAGGAAATGACACAACATCTGTTGTGAAGTTCCAGCAATGTTATCTGTTATACCTTTGTTTTACAAACTTCTTTCAGCATGTCCATCTATACCTCCTGCTAGTCATAAATTGTCTTGGTTCAATGACATTTATAGTATTTTTACAACAGAAATAGTTTTTGATAGAGTCATTTTTCAATCATTCTCTTACAAACAACACTGCTCTCCATGTTGTGTGGCTCAAACCAACAATGACTGGTCATCTGCAGCCTGGCAAGTAACACACAGTCACAGTCTACACAGTAAAGCAAATCCTCCTTCAGTTAGTATACTGACACTGCTTTAGAAATGGTAGATTAAAAGATTTTTTTCTTAGAGTATTTCTACATTCTGCTTCTTTCATTGGACTTTTGGATAAATTATTTTTACTATGATTAAGAGCTTATATAGATTTAACTGAATTTTGCAACTATATATTTTAAACAAGATAAAATGAAATAGACACAATCATAGTCCTTAAATATTAAAAATGTTTGGTTAAATTATTAAAACATAATTTTAATAGTTGAGATGATTCGAGTGTAGGCACTGTAATGATCAAGTGAGTGAACAGAAGACTGAGACAAAGAACTCAGTGCAAGTGGTCAAAGCAAGTGAAAATATGAGAGAATTTAATAAGTCCAGGTGCCCTAAAATAAATTGTTGATTGAATCGACAAAGGGAAAATAGGAAAATGAAAAATAGAAGAAAATTTCTGAAAGTTACAGAAAGACAAGTATTTCCAGATAGAAAGCCTGGAGGAGGTGAGGGTGGTTGGTATATTAAGAAAGAAAGAAAGAAATATATATATATATATATATATATATAGTAAGAGTATATCAGAACTTACAGGAAAAAGAGGAATTCATAAGAATTTTACAATGAGAGAATCAAATTATCCTCAGTATGAAGAGATTTACATAGTGCTCAGACATTTTCTGATCAAAAGACTAGAATGATGTTTGTAAAGGTCAGAGGTAATTATATACAGTCATCCCTCAGTATCAGTGGGGGTTGGGTTTCTAGAGTCCCCACGAATACGGAAATCTGAGGCTGCTCAAGTCTCTTAACATAAAATAGCTTATACAACGAATACAGTCGTCTCTTCCTATCCACAGGTTTCATCATGGGTTTCACATCCTCAGATTCAACCTATGGTTTTGACGGAGAATCTGGTGGTTCTCTACCTTCTTAGTCCCAGAGGCATGTGTGGAATTCAGTTCTCCCCTTGAGATGTTTTTAAGTCTGTGTCTTCTCTGCATCCCATATTTTTCAAACCTTGGCAAATGTTTTGAGGGGAAACCGGCCACGTTTTTGAAACAGGCTTCTACACTCATCAGAACTTGGTCTCACAAGTTATTAGGAGACTGTGTTTTATTTTAATTTTCCATTTAGAAGTTTTAACTCAGAGCCCTGGCGTCCATCGTAGCTCCAGAATTCTGAATATTACATAAGGAAACAGCCTTTTGGGGCTTCTCTAGTTTTCATCCTGTCACTCAAGAGTTTACCACTTCTCAACCACTAAGACTTGGCTGGTTTCTATTCCCTCTTAGAGTCTTGCTGGGTCAGGCCAGATACCCAGTCTTCCTATAAGCATCTGGATATAAGAAAGTAGTGGCTGACTATTTTTACTCATAATAGGTGGATTTTCTTTTATTTCAAACTATTTAAAGACAGTTTACCATATTCTTCTTGTTTCCATTAGTATTCTATGCCTTTAAAAATAGAATTTTCCTAGATGTTGCAGAGGGACAATTAGCCTACTGTACTACATTTTACCAGAAGCAGAAGTCCTCTCTTCAGTATGTGTTAATAAATACTTTTATAGTCCAATTTATTTTAATGAAAAACATTTTTATTTTTATCTCTGAGCTTTATATTTGCAATATTGTCTTGTCCTTTATTTTTATTATCAAAATATTTACTCTGTAAATGAGGGGATGATGCTTTATCATTTCATAGTTATGGGTAAAATTGACACAATTTACCCTTTTAAATGAAGATACATCATTTCTTTCAAAAACATTTGAATCCAAATATTTTTATCCTCAAATTTAAACGTCATCAAGCTTGGACCAGTTATAAAAATTCTCTCAAAGTTATAGGAAAATTCTTTGCCTTTGTGCAAGCCTATATAAATGTAAACCAAATGCTGTAATACTTTGATAAGAAGATATGTAAAATTAACTAAAATTCAACAGTTCATAGAATATAAATATTGGTTAAACTTTGTGTGACTAACGAGATATAATGACTAGTTGAACTCTATTAAACCGTGTCAACAGTTTCCCAATCAGGAGGGTGATCAAGTGTTCTAATTTTCCCAGGACTGAGGTTACTTGGACTTGGGAATTTTAGTTTTAAAAGCAGAAAAGTCCTTGGCAAACGTGGACAAGTTACTCTACAAAGGACTGAGCAATTTAGACCTTCAATAATGAGCAATGCATAGAAAATAAGTTCAAAATGTTTAAGATTTATATAACATTGTGAAAATAACTCAATAATTCACCATTAATAAATATATGAATACAAAACACTCAGGAGAACAAAAGTACATAATTTTTATATAATCATATTCACAAGTCAGAATTATGTAGTTAACTAAACATTGAATTTAGAATCAAAAGATCTGCGTTTAATTTTACCATTCACGATTTGACCTTTGGCATATCCATAAACTTCTCTGAACCATACACATAACTGTTCTGTAAAGGAGGGATAATGATATATATATATATATATCTACCTTACAAGAGTGTTTAAAAAATCAAGTAAAATAGGGTCTGAAAACACTGAAGTGCTATACTAGTTATTTATAGACAGATATATTCAAAATTATGACAATTATCCAACATTACTTAGTAGGTAATTTATGTCATCATAGCATATGACAACATGTAGATTACTTATTCACATGTCCACTATTATCTCATCTACAGTGGCTGAAATTTAATAATTTATCCAAACACAACATTTTCTTTTCATTACGAATAAACTTCCAACACAGAAATATATGTATGTACACATATATTGGTATATGTATGTCCTTGTGGCAACAAGGATAGAATTGACAAAACTTGCTTTCAAATGTTTAATGATATATGTTGCATTATCACTTAAACATTTGAAAGCAAATTTTGTCAATTCTTTCCTGTGGCCACAGATTGAATAATTTCTAAATTCTCAGCTCTATTAATCACTTGTTGGTAAGCATATACAAATGGTCACAGTATGATATGACACAGAGGAATAGTATTTTAATGGGCATTTAAGGGAATATGAGAATGCTCAATACAGTAAAAGATACTTGAATTAACATCTAGGGAAAGTAGAAACTTAGCAGGCATGTCAAGAAGACAGAACTTTGCAAGCCAAAGTTATAGCAACTGCAAATGTAAAACAACAGAAAAAGTGCACAGACAATTCAGGGAATTAGTTGTTCAGCTAAAATGGAGTACAGAGTAAACAAAGAGAAATGTCAGGACAAGAGATAGGACCACTGAAATTGGTTAGATTATATAAAGTACCCTAAGCAGGAGCAATTATAATAATTTCTAACCCCAATGACCAACACAATTTTTTCCACACATTAGTAAGGTACTGCTAGAAGCCAACCCAATGTCTGTTTGCTCTTCTCCCTTAAAGTTAAAACTTTAATTATTGGGGGTTCCCAGTGTGTCTAGCTAAAAGTCTATTTTTCAGCCCTCGCCAAAACTAGAGGTGATTTGTGAAACAGTCCTATTCTGCTATGTACTCTGCCTGTATTGTTTCCCTTGTATGAGCATAGCTTCTTCCTCTTCCCCACCCACCCACCCTGGTTACACTATTATGAAGGCACAAGCCTGGAGAAAAGCGGTCATATTGTGACCATGAAATGATAAGGGTGGGGACAGAGGACTAAACACTATGAACAGCAGAGCTGAAAGAGGAAAAGAACCTGGAATCATGTCTGATGATGTCATTGAACCATTGCACCAGCCCCCAACAGCCTCATTCTGGATTTCCTCTTCTGTGAAATCAATAAATAATTGGTCCTTAAACCATAACAGTTAATACACTACATATCAATAGATGTCTGTTGACTAATAGGAGGCCATATATTCGATGACAAAAGTCTTGGATTACATTTTGTAACCAATAGGAAGGTGTTGAAGTATTTTAAATTGAGGATTAGTATAACCATGTTTAGGTTTTAGAAAGCTCACTCCCACTTCACCAAGTATCCAGAGCACCAATTTATCCTGTAGAAATTACACAAATAATATAGCATTCTATGTTTAAGAAAACACAGTTTTCAAAGTAAATGTAAGCAAGATTGGAACATTGTCAGATATACTAGCTATTGGCCAAATTCTCAGAATTTCAACCGATTCAGTAAATGTGTATTCAAGATTTATGTTACTCCTGAGTGGGTTATGCTTGACTGGAATAATAATATTTGTCATTCCAGACCTATGGCAACTTTTTATATTTCCATCTTCTCCCCTCGTATAAGAATATGGGGGAAGGAGTTAAACATGGATATAGACATAGGAAATATCTTTCAATTGGTGCCTTCCTGAGATGCTAAAATAAAATGATATGTAATCTTTATAAATGTCATCTCATTGAGATAGTTGGAAAAATACTTTAAAACCTCTAGTCCTTACTTGCTAGAGATGCATCACTACTGCTTTGATATCATACGAATAAACAAGCAAATGATAAGAAAAAACACCAAACAAGCTATAGAATAAATTTGGATTTTACCACCACTTTTTATTGTACAGTCTGTGAAAGTATGGGTTCTGGACTCACAGAGGCCTGGGTATGAATCCTAGCTCTGCCATACACTAAACTATCTTAATATCCTTAAGGATGGACTTTTCTCCTCTTAAATGGGGGTTTTAATACATACATGTAGGAATATTATGAGAATTAAATGAGGTACTACTTGTAAAGTTGGTAATTCAGTACCTGGCACATGGTAATCATTTAATTCAGTGGTTTCCATGAATAATATGATTATTAATAGTATGATTATTAATAGTTATGATTATTACCCTTCTTATTACTGCCATCATCATTATTATTACCTCCCATTAGGAGAGAAAACAACTAATTTAAATGGAAATGACTTCCTATATAGATTTGCTTTACTGTGTGCTTTATTTCCTGTTCATTCTTAATTATCCATGTGAGGATTTTGCTGCAATGATCTATTTTAGTCTGTTTTTAATTCTGGGAAAATTTCTTCTATGAATTTCTGGGCCCTCTGCCTGCCTGCACCAATTATTCTGTATTTAGGAAATGCAAACTGATTTTAATAGTAAATTGAGGTAAAAACAAAGTATGGAGGCATCTACAGTGCAGAAACTTAGATGATTTTAAAGTCATTATCACTTGCACTTTGAGTGATTCACAGTTTTAAAAATATTTTCTTAGTATTTTTGATTAAGATAAGGCCATATTGAAAAGATATGTATTTTATAGGTTTGCTTTGAACACTGATAAATTAAAAGTGACTTGAAGTTTAATTATAGAGCCATTTAATTGACCAGACCACTGCTTCCAAAATATGGTTCAGACATCTACTTTTATGCAATACCTAAAATTCATGAACAAACATTATCTCTGGAATATATATTTCCATTTTAGCATATGACAAAATCAAGTTGAGGAATATATTCTTGTGAAAATACAAAATATATCTGATAATTTCTCTAAATCTTTGCTGAAAATACTTGCAATATTGAACTGAATATGCTGTTTTTGCAAGATATTCTCATTTAGGTTTTTACCTGGAACCAAAAACTCTGAACAAAATACACATTAATAGGTGAGGGAAGGTTGAGAGGGTCAATTCCATAAGTGTGTTTGTACCAGTGAAAGTTTCTGGGCAATGTAGATCATGTGCTAATCATCTTTCAGAAAAGTCTGAACATTACTGAACTAAACCTTCACAGATATTTTTGTTGTTGCTTTGTGTTGTTGAGATTTTTAAAAAGTTTTTATTTTAAGTGAGAGCAAGAGTTTTTTTCCCTTAGAAATAGGACAATATAGTTAGGTGTTTTATGTTATGACAGGGTAAGCTTTTTTCTTCCTCTCTAGTTGTAGAGAGGACAACTAGAAAAGAACATACAGCAGCACCAGGAATTCCAAGTTAGAATTCATAGGAAAGTGTACCAGGATAACTTGGAGATGGGAATAGTGATATCACATGGTTACCAGATTGGCCACCCTGTCTTTTTTTTTTTTTTTTCCTGGTTACCCTTACTTTTTTTTTTTTTAATAGATCTTTATTGGAGTATAGTTGCTTCACAGTACCATGTTAGTTTCTGTTGCACAACAAAGTGAATCAGCCATATGCATACATATATCCCCATGTCCCCTCCCTCTTGAGCCTCCCTCCCACCCTCCCTATCCCACCTCTCTAGGTCATCGCAAAGCACGGAGCTGATCTCCCTGTGCTATGCGGCTGCTTCCCACTAGCTAACTATTTTACCTCCTGTAGTGTATGTATGTCGATGCTACTCTCACTTTGCCCCAGCTTCCCCCTCCCTGCCTCATGTGTCCTCAAGTCCATCTCTGTGTCTACGTCTTTATTCCTGCCCTGCCACTAGGTTCATCAGTACCAAATTTATTTATTTTTAGATTCCATATATATGTGTTAGCATACAGTATTTGTTTTTCTCTTCCTAACTTACTTTACTCTGTATGACAGACTCTAAGTCCATCCACCTCACTACAGTTAACTCAATTTCAATTTTTTTATGGCTGAGTAATATTCCATTGTATGTATGTGCCACGTCTTCTTTATCCCTTCATCTGTCGATGGACACTTAGGTTGCTTCCATGTCCTGCTATTGTAAATAGAGCTGCAATAAATATTGTGGTACATGACTCTTTTTGAATTGTGGTTTCCTCAGGGTATATGCCCAGTAGTGGGATTGCTGGTAGTTCTATTTTTAGTTTTTTAAGGAACCTCCATACTGTTCTCCATAGTGGTTGTATCAATTTACATTCCCACCAACAGTGCAGGAGGGTTCCTTTTTAACCATACCCTTTCCAGCATTTATTGTTTCTAGATTTTTTGATAATGGCCATTCTTACTGGTGTGAGGTGATACCTCACTATAGTTTTGATTTGCATTTCTCTAATAGTTAGTGATGTTGAGCATCTTTTCATGTGCCTCTTTGTCATCTGTATGTCTTCTTTGGTGACCCACCTCCTAGAGTAATGGAAATAAAACAAAAATAAACAAATGGTACCTAATTAAACTTAAAAGCTTTTGCACATCAAAGGAAACCGTAAATAAGATGAAAAGACAACCCTCAGAACGGGAGAAAATATTTGCAAATGAAACAACAGACAAAGGATTAATCTCCAAAATGTACAAACAGCTCATGGAGCTCAATATCAAAAAGCCAAACAATTCAATTAACAAATGAGTGGAAGACCTAAATAGGCCACCCTGTCTTGAAACCATGCTTGCTGTGGAATAGTTAAGATGCTAAATTCAGTTACAGAGTTGAATCAGTATTTGTAGAGATGGTGATGAACATCCATTGATAGTAATCATGAATTGTGTCCATATTTTAAAATTTAGATTTGTTTTATAAGATGATTATGTGTCCATGGAAAGTTGAAACATGTTGATATGCCCACCCATGATAGGAGTATTTTCATGCTTTCAACAACTAACTTGGACTGAAATGCAGTGTTCACTGTAATGTATATTGCTATTCCCAAATGCACTACAGGGAAGTGGTTAACAATTTTGATACATCAATTATTCTATTAATCCTTGATCTATATGTTTCACATATTTAAAACTCTATAAAGAGAAAGTGTTGAGTCTGCGAAGTTTCAGTATTCTGATTCATTAAAAAATAATAAATGAATGAATGAATAAATAAATAAATGTACTTAACTGAGTCAGAGAAGAAAGAGTAAATAAATATCAAAAAAGAAAGGAAGTAAACAAAAACAAAAGCATCTTAGATTAGTGTCCAAATTACTTGGGGTTGGGGAGTTTCCATAATTTGAAAAGAAAACATTATTTCTCAACATTTATATTAATCACACCTTTACTGTGTCTAAACAGGGTACTTAAAGGCCTACTTTCCTTAAAAAACTGTTCTTATTATTACTGACTCAGCTTACCATGTCAGCAATTCTGTGAGTAAAGGTCAATTAGCATGGCTGAAAAGTAGTTTATGAGCAAAATAAAACAGAATAATATTCAGTTTCTATGATTTTCTCAAGATATTGTTCTTCATTTAGCTTTACTGTGATATAATTAACATATAACATGATGTAAGTTTAAGGTGTACAACATAATGATTTGATATATATGTATATATTGCAAAATCATTACCAAAATAAGGTTAGTTAACACATCCATCAAGTCACATAGTTACAATTTTTGTGTGTGTGGTGAGAACTTTTAAAATCTACTTTCTTAGCAACTTCCAAATAACAATACAATATTGTTAACTATAGCTACCATGCTATACATTACATCCCAGAACTTACTCATTTTATAAGTGGTAGTCTGTACCCTTTGACCACCTTCACTCACTTCCATACCCCCAATCCCTCACCCCTGACCACCACCAATCTCTTCTCTGTTCCTCTTTGTTTAGTTTATTTAGAGTCCACATATAAGTGAGATTATACAGTGTTTGTCTGTATCTGTCTGACTTATTTTGCTTAGCATAATGTTCTCATGCTTTACCCATGTTGTTAAAATAGCAGGATTTCCTTTTTCTAACCAAGATATTTTTCTGAACATTTGTGTGTATGTGTGTGCTACCACAATTAAAATAGAAACAACAATAAAAATTGAAATGTAGTATAAAATAAAATATGGTGAACTACATAAAATAATGAATGAAAATAAGCCAGAAATATTGAGAAAAGGAAGCCAAGTATAAAATAATGCATGCAGTGAAATTACACATATATATATGCTTAAACATGTGCAAAAGCACTCTCTAGTATTAGAAGTAAGGATAGTGCTACCCTCTGGGGAGAAGGGGGGAGGCTGAGATGTGGCATGTGCAGACTTCTGGAATGATTTAAGTGTCAATTTCATTTTCTTCTCTTTTTAATCTGAGTGGGGCTCCACATGTCTTCCTTTTATAGCTCATTACACCTTCATACATGCTCTGCACACTTTTCTGTCTGTATGCTACATTTCAGTTAACAATTTATATTAAAAGCTAGTTACCATGCTAAGGCTTCCCAATAGATTTGCGTCGGTTTTTATTCCTTCTATAAATCTTTCTCTCCTTCAATCCCAAAGAAGTCCAGCCCATATAGATCTTCTTTTTTTGACCCTCAACAAATGTAGATTGTTCCTACATCAGAATAGTTCCTGTAATTTTCTTTCCCAGATGTTTACAAGTGTGCAATTTTATCATTCTGGCCTCCAATTTTACTATCTGGTAGAGGCCATCCCTGACTAAGCTGTAAAGGTTTTACATGATTTCCAGAAAACAAACTAACAAATGTACAAACTAACCGTGTTTCCTCTTTTGTGATCTATAAAAGTCTATGTAATGTATCTCTCTTTACTTCTTTATCTTAGCTTAAGCACATGCTATTTAGATCCTATGCTCCTGCTGCTTGCACTGGCCTTCTTGCTGGGGCTTTACCACGACAAGCTTGATCTGGCCTAAAGTCCATGGCTCTTAGGATTCTTTCTGCATCAAACATTCTTGACCATTTTTTTCCCCACATCCCAGGGGTAACTCCTTTTTTTGAAGTATTCTTTTCTACCCATTTGTTTTCTTCATATCAGTTTTCACTATAAGGATATATTTTTGCTTGGTTTTGTTTTAATGTGCTTCTGGTCTCACTTTTATTCTTAGAATATAAATTTCATGATGGCTGAGCCCTCTACTAGGTTTACATAAGTATGCACTAGGACAGAGCCCAGCATAGAATAAATATCTAATATATATTTATGGAAAGCAACATTAAACATGTTAATGGTTATGTGGTTCCATGGACATGATCTAAACTCATAGCAGTGTCAGGACAAAAGAAACTCTGTCCACAACCAAATTTAAATATACTCCAAGTTTATTGCGTGCATTTCTCAAAGAATGTGACGTATACATGTTGACCTAAGCAATACTCTTCTAAAAATGTTTTATTCTCTTCCATGTTCCTTTTGACACAGGTACTTTCAACTTTTTCCAACTCAAATCCCAGCTTGATCCATCCCATTCCTTTCTCTCTTCATTCCTATTTGTCCAAATTTTACATTCCAAAAAGCAAAACACAAATAAAAACAACAAATGCAAACAAACAATGTCACTAATAAAACTCAAAAACAATTAGTTTGTGCTGGCAGTGTTTCCCTTGTAAATTGGAGAAATGAGAAGAAACTGAGCAAGGCAAACAGTTTTCTCTTTCATGAGAGGGAAGAAGAAGTGCCTGGGATTACTAATTTATTAAGTGGTGGTCACACATGATGCTATCTAGACAAAGATTTTCAACACTAATATTAAAGGAATCCCCAAATGAATTTCAACTCTTTGAGACAGCATTAGGGAGAATGAGAAATGGCTTGACAAACTATGTGTTCAGTTATTTCTAAGTATGTCTGAGTTTTAAGATAAAGTTATGTGCATCTTTTGCTGTTGTATACAGTATGAATATTTTAATGTTTTTAAAATAAGATGTGAATTTAATCTTCGAAGGCCAGGAACCGTATCTTATACATCTTTGTATGATCCACTGTGCTGAGCAAAATATTCAATGCTCATTGTTAAGACTATGAAGGTTGATGAATTACAAGAGGTCAGGGTTATTTATGAAATAGAAAAGACTTCATGTGCTGAGAGGATGGTCAGGGATATCACCTCTTTTAGATATTGATTTGTTTAGCTTTAGGTGATTGAGCTGTAGCTATTCTATTATTATTGATTATGCATATCCAACTACCAAATACATGGGGTTTTCCAAAGAAAGGGGTCTGGGGATAATGATTCCAGGTGCAATATACTAAGAGAGTATTGCATAATGAAGATACAGGGCTAAGGAAATGTTATTGAACAAACTGCATGAAAACAAATTTTATTATTGAAATTTTGGCACATTTTACTATTTATTGCTCTGGGACTTTTCCACAAAGAAGTCTAAATATCCATTAATTTTTAAAAAGATATCTTATTTTAATCTGAATAAAAATGTGAAAATATTTTTATTTATGGCCAAAGAGATACAGTTGGAAACTGAGGTTGTCCACATAAGGAAGGAATTTACTCCAAAACATATGATTATTTCATTTACCAATTAATTGTTCTATTCAAGAATATTTAAGAGATATTTAATGATTGTCTACTAGTTGTTGTAGCAGTTGAAAATTGAGTTTAAAAAAGCCCCTTTTTCCACAAAACTTAGATTTTGGAGAAAGAGATAGCAGTTGTTTCAATAAACATATAAAATATATAATGTCAAAGACTAGTGAGTCCTAGGAAGAAAAATAAAACAGAATGGGTCAAATGTGAAAGAGGAGTATGAATTTTAGTTACTAGGAATCAAGGAACATCTCTCTTAACATATAAAAGTTGACTGTGTGTGTACTTGGACATTTATATCTCAAAAGTCCCCTTTTTGCACCAAAGGGAGCTGTTTCAGAATTGGAAAATAGAAAGGAATGTTGCTACAAGAAGTAAAGTATTATAATTTTGTGCACTTTCAGTTTTACCAATTCATCTGACCTAAAATCACAGATGAAGACTCCTGATGAGCTGAAGTATACTCAAAGGCACTCTAAATATGAACTGTGCACACTGGGAATCAGGAGGTGGCACATTCAAGAGTAGAGGAGAGAAGGGCTTATCCTGATCTTCACAAGAGAGGCCTGTTTGATTAGCAGAGAGTTCTGCTGGCACAGGGGACCTACAAGTATCACATCTAAAGGAGCAAAGTGGTGGGCAGATAGCTGGGCTCAGGTATTCTACTCAATGCTAAGGAGAGATGTAAATACAAGGGAAATGGATCTGACTCTGTTGCTATATATTTCTGACAGTAACTTAGATTCTTTCTTTAAATATGCATCTAACAACAGGAATGTTTATTTTTTAAAAAAATTGCAATAGTGTATGCCATAGTTCAAAGCATAGGCATGATGGTGTTCACCAGATCTCTTCCTGACCAATCTTCTAAGAGGCCCAAATAACACTTAAAATAGTGATACAGTCAACACTTGAATTCATCAGGGTTCTCCAGCCAGTAGGATGTATACATACAGGGAAAGAGATTAATTATAAGAAATTCAATTACATAATTATGGAGGCTGGTAAGTCCCCAATTTTCAATGTGAGCTGGCAGGATGGAAACCCTGGAGAGCTAATCGTGAAGATGAAGAAGTGTGAGTCAGTCTACTGAAGAACTCTTATCTGCTCTGGAAGGCAGACCTTTTTGTTCCACTCAGGCCTTCAGTTGATTGGATGAGGCCCACCCATATTATGGAGGGCAATCTGCTTTACCCAAAATGTACTTATTTAAGTGTTAATCTCATCCCAAAACACCCTCCAAGTTGACTCATAAAATTAATCATCACAATGCTTAAGATATATTCCTGGATTGATGTACTGTAAATATAAAAATGCTGCATATTTGATATGATCATGCTCTAACTCATGGAAATATTGAAAAGTCCACATTATTTTATTCTAATGCTTTTAAATTATTTCTACTAGTCACTTTTAAATTCACACATGTAAATTTATTTGCAGTTGAAAATGATATTTAAAAATTGAATAAATAATAATTTAGGAATAAAATATTTATTGTTATAAAAACAGATTTTTTTCTTTCATAGGTAACATCAGTGGCACAGCATTCAAATACTGATTGTTTAAATATAAAACCCAGAAGACTTTATGATTCCTTCATAAAGAAAGATATAATTAATTTTATAAACTTTTAAATGATTTTTTTAAACCAAAATACTTTTTCATTTAAAAACAACTGTTAAGCAAAATATTTAAAAATCATATAAATTCAAAAGATTAGGAGACATTAGTCATATTTAATACTTTTCAAACAAGGATTTTTATAACATTAGCTATAAAACATTTCCAAATAAATATCTGTTTTTTAAAACCTCACAGGTTTAATACTTGATTATGTTGAAATTTCAATTAGGAGAAGCTATTCATGGAAACACTAACATTATTGCAGTATAATAAACATGAAGGGCATTTTGAGAATTTTCCTCTGTTTATATATTCACAAGTAATCTGAAGTAAGGTTTTCATTTTCTCAAAACAGGCATACCAATTTGTTTGAGCTAGAATAAGTGTCATACTTATCAACATAATACTGAGTGTGTCCTGTAACATTATATAATCTTCATTTTAAAGTATTATTTTTGAATTAATGTTAAAATACACAAGCCATTTGATTTGATTATATATTTCACACCATAAAATGTATAGGAATTGTAATGTAATACATTTGATAACACACACACACACACAAACACACTGTAGAACTTGAAATTGAAATTGTAGTTTCCAGTACAGCACAGAAGAGAGAAAATTTAGATCAGAACCCCAAGGAAACTAAATTGGTGGTGCTCATAAAAGTTTACAAGAATCTAAGGAAAGTGGCTGCTCATGAAGAAAAAAAGTCACAGCATGAGCTATAAATTTGGAAAGATAGGTTTCTGAGGAAAGTAACAGATGCTGTTTCAAATCATTTTAAAATGGGATACACAGTTTTTAAAAGAAAAAAGTGTGTTGAAACTTGTAGCATTACTAAAACAAAGAATAAAATAAACTTCAAAAGTCTGCCACTGCTGTCGATCTATTTCCCAAAGGCACAGAACTGTTTCTTTCAATTTTTCTTACAATATTTTCTTTTGACCAATTGTTAAGATTTCCAGAAAAGGATACTCCAATATTTCATATGAGAAATTGATAGCTCTTGCTGTCAAGTATCTAGTAGAACTGAGGAAAATTATGCCTCCCCCATCATCTTTTCTCACATGAGATCAAAGTCCGTTAAAGAAAGACATCACAAGCTCTGTTCAAGGTAGAGAAAGCCAAGGGCAGAGTAAACAGCAAAGCCAGAAGTAAAATCTATATATTTTCACTACCAGTACCATATTTTAACCACAGGCATACACAAGTATACCTTTCTATTCCAAACTGAAGTTGGTGCTTCATGTTCTTCCCTTCTTCCCTCCCTTATTTCCTTCCTCCCTCTTTTCATTTTCCTCTTTCAAAAATCTCATTTTAGCTTTTTGTCAGTTTAACAATCAAAACCACCTTCAGCTTTCTTCCCACCATTATCATGTTAATTAAAAAATTCCTTTAACTTGAGTTTTTCTCCTCAATCATTATATTCTTTATGAATTAATAATAATAAAACCTCACAAATGTACTTTTATGCATACTCTCCAAACATAGATTTGTGATTCATGTTATAAATACCATAGCATATTGAGAAGGCATATTCAAATACTGTATAATATGGGTTCTGTCATATGTAAAGTTAGGAATCCTTCATTGCTGACAACCTGATCTCTAACGTACTTAATTGTAACAGTCTTAAATGTCACATTCTATCATCTTGCCATCTTTCAATCTTTCCCTCTACTTTCTTCACAATCTGGAATAATGTTGAAATGATTTTTATGGCTGAATTATATTCCATTATATGTATATGCCACACTTCGTCTATCCATTTGCTCATAATGGATGTTTGGGTTATTTCTACCTTTTAGATACTATGAATAATGCTGTTATAGAAATCAAAAACAAGTTTCTGTGTAGACACACATTTTTATTTCTTTTAGGTGTATACCTAGGAGTATAATTGCTGAGTATTCTGTTTAACTTTTTATGGGACTACCAAACTTTTTCCACTATTTTACATTCTTACCTGTAATGTATAGGAGTTCCTATTTCTCCAAATCACCAGGAATACTTGTTAACTTTTACTTTCTGGATTAAAGTTATACTAGTTGTATGAAGAGGTATCTCATTGTGATTTTGATTTCTACTTCCTTATTGATCAAGGATTTTGAACATATTTTCATGTGCTTGTTGCATTTGTATATCTTTGGAGAAATGTCTATTCAATTCATTTATCCACTTTTAATTGGGCCGTTTGTCTTTTTGTTAAGAAAGAAGAGATCTTAATAGATTCTGGATAGTAAACTTTTATAAGATATATGATTTGGAAATAGTTTCTCCATTTTTGTACATTTTCTTTCCACATTTTTGATGATGCCCTTTGATGCATGAAATTTCTTAGATATTTTGAAGTTCAAACTCTTTTTTCTTTTGCACTTTTGCTTGTGGTGTTAAGTATAAGAATCCATTGCCAAATCTAAGGTCATGAAAATTTACCCCTATGTTTTGTTCTAATAGTTTTAGTTTTTATATCCAGGTTGTTGATCCATTTTTGTATATCGAGTGAAGTATGGGTCCAAAATCATTCTTTTTGCTTGTGAAACACCAGTTTTTCAGCACCATTTTTGGAAAAGACTATTTTTCCCCATGCATAAGCTAGGCACTCTTGTTGAGAATCAATTGACTAAAGATGTTTAGGTTGATTTCTGGGCTCTCAAATTTATTCCATTGCTGTATATGTCTGTTCATATGCCAATACCACATTGTTCTGATTTCTGCAGTTTTGTAGTAAATTTTGAAATAAAGAAGTGTGAGTCCTCCTATTTTGACTTTCTCTTTCAAGATTGTTTTGGATATTTGGGGCCCTTTACATTTCTGTATGAATCTACTTTTCCATTTCTACAAAAAATAAATAAATAAAATAAAACATGGGAATTTTGATAGGGATTGCATTGAAGCTCTAGATTGCTTTGAGGAATATTGACATCTTAATAGCATTACATCTTCCATTCCACGAATGTGGATTATCTTTCCATTTATTTAGGTTTTCTTTAATTTCTTTCAGCAATGTTTGTAGCTTTCAATGTACAAGTCTTTCCCTTCCTTGCTTAAATTCTCTCATAGGTATTTTATTCTTTTGAATGTTACTGTAAACGACATTGCTTTCCTAACTTTCCTTTTGGATTGTTTATTGCTGTTGTATAGAAGCACAACTGACATTTTTTGTGCATTTATTTTGAACCCAGCAACTTTGCTGAATCTGCTTATTAGCTCTAGTAGCTTTTGTGTATTCTATTGGTTTTCTGTATATAGAATCATGTCATCTACATTCTGCTTAATTAGAAAAAGTTTTTTCTTCTTCATTTCCAATTTGGATGACTTTTATTTACTTTTCTTGCCTAATTGCTCTGGATATCTTTTTTATTGCAACGTTGAATAACAGTGGGTAAAATGAGTATTATTGTTTTGTTCCTAAGCTTAGGGGGAAAAGTTTCAAATTTTCACTGTTGAGTATAAAAAACTGGGTTTTCATAAATGTTCTTTATTATACTACAGAAGTTCCCATCTATTCCTAGTTTGCTGAGTGTTTTATTCAGGAAAGTGTGTTGAATTTTGTCAAATGCTTTTTCTGGAACACCTGGGGTAATCATGTGTTTTATTTTTTCCTTAGTTACATTAATATATAGTATTTCATTAATTGAATTTCTATTTTGGACCACTATTTTATTCTTTTGATAAATTCCACTTTTGGGCTTGGGTGTAATCCTTTAAATGTGCTGTTTAATTCAGTTTGCTCTTATGTTTGCTGAAAAAATTCATAAGGGATATTGACATGTTGTTTTCTTTTCTTGTGATGTTTATGTCTGGCTTTGGTATCAGGGTAATTCTGCCTCATAAGATGTGTTAGGACATGTTCTCTCCTCTTAAGTTTTTTTGGTAAGAGTTTGACTAGAATTGGTGTTAATTCTTCTTTAAATGTTTGGGAGAATTCACTATTGAAGCCATTTTGTCCTGGACTTTTCTTTGTTGAGAAGTTTAATTACTTACCCAATATCTTTACTTGTTGCAAGTATGTTGAGAAGTTCTATTTCCTTCTGAGTCAGGGTGGGTAATTTGGTAACTTGTATGTTTCTAGGAATGTGTCCATTTCATTTCAGTTATCTAAATATGCTGGCATACAGCCTGTTCACAGTAGTCTCTCATAATTCTTCTAGTTTCTGTAAAGTCAGTAATAATGTCTTTGCTTTCTTTTCTGATTTGAGTTCTTTGTATATTTTTCTTGCTTTCTCTTTCTGATAGTTTATTATTAGAGTAGATAAATGCAATAAAATTCTGCATATAAATTTTATATCCTGCAAATTTACTGAATTAATTTATTGTTCTACTAGGTTTTTGGTGGAATCTTTAAGCTTTTCTATAAATAGTATCAGATCATCTTCAAATAGTGATAGTTTTACTTCTTCCTTTTCAATTTGGATACCTTTTATTTCTTTATCTTATCTTATTGCTGTAGCTAGGACTTCCAATACAGTGTTAAATAGAAGTGTCAAGAGTGGGGATCCTTGTCTTCTTCCTGATCTTAGAGGAAAAGGTTTCAGCTCTTCACTGTTAAGTATGATGTTAGCTGTGAATTTGTCATAAATGGGCTTTATTATATTGAGATATGTTCCCTTTATATGAACTTTATTGAGAGTATTTCAAGAATAAATGTTGAATTCTGTCAAATGTTTTTCCTTCATGTATTGAGACGATCATGTGATTTTATCCTTCCTTTTGTTAATGATATGTATAACATTGATTGATTTATGGATATTAAACTATCCTTGTATCCCTGGAGTAATTCCCATTTGATCATGGTGTATGATCCTTTATATATATTGTTGAATTCACTTTGCTAATATTTTGTTGAGGTCTTTCATCTATATTCATCAGAGATGTTGATCTGTAATTTTCTTTTTTTGTATTATCTTTCTCTGGTTTTGGTATGAGGATGATGGTGCCTTCATAGAATGAATCTGGGAGTGTTCCTTCCTCTTCAATTTTTTTGGAATAGTTTGAGAAGGATAGGTATCAACCCTTTGTATGTTTGGTAGAATTCCCCTGTAAAGCCATCTGGTCATGAACTTTTGTTTGTTGGGAGATTTTTGATTACTGATTCAATTTCATTACCAGTAATTAATCTGTTCAGATTTTCTCTTTCTTCCTAATTCTGTCTTGGAAGATTGTATATTCCTAGGAATTCATCCATTTCTTCTAGGTTGTCCAATTTGTTAGCATGTGATTGTTTGTAGTATTCTCTTATGACTCTTTATATTGTATTTCTGTGATATTGGTCATAATTCCTATTTTATTTCTAATTTTATTTATTTGGACACTCTTTCTTGAGGAGTCTGACAAGGTTTTATCAAGTTTGTTTATCTTTTGAAACTGGTTTTAGTTTTATTAATCTTTTCTAGTTTTTTGGAGGGGGTGTCTCTATTTTATATATTTCTGCTCTGATGTTTATTATTTCCTTCCTTTTACTAATTCTGGGTTTTATTTTTCTTTTTCTATTGTCTCTTTTTTTTTTTTTTTTGCGGTACGTGGGCCTCTCACTGTTGTGGCCTCTCCCATTGCGGAGTACAGGCTCCGGACGTGCAGGCCCAGCAGCCATGGCTCACGGTCCCAGCCACTCTGCAGCACGTGGGATCTTCACGGACCTGCGCACGAACCCATGTCCCCTGCATCGGCAGGTGGACTCTCAACCACTGCACCACCAGGGAAGCCCTCTATTGTCTTTATATGTAAAGTTAGGTTTTTTATTTAAGATTTTTCTTTTTCCTTTTTTTTTTGAAGTAAGCCTGTATTGCTATAAACTTTCCTATTAGAAATTCTTTTGCTGAATCCCATAGATTTTTGAAAGTTTTATTTATATTTGCATTTGTATCAAGGTATTTTTTTGAATTTCCCCTGATATTTTTGTTGATCCATTGGTTTTTTTTGTTCTTTTTAAAAAATTTTTTAGTAACATGTTGTTTAATCTCCATGTGTTTGTGGTTTTTCCAGTTTTCTTCCTGTAATTGATTTCTACTTTCATATTTTTGTGGTTGGAAAATATGTTTCATATTACTTTAATTTTCCTAAATTTATTGAGACCTGTTTTGTGGCCTAGCATATACTCTATTTTGGAGAAATGTCCACATGCACTAAAGAAGAATGTGTATTCTGATGTTTTTGAATGCAGTGTTTTATAGATATCTATTAAGCCTGTCTAGTCTAATATGTCATTTAGGGCCCCTGTTTCTTTACTGACTTTCTGTCAGGATGAACTACTCATTAACGCAGTGGGGTATGAAAGTCCCTTACTGCCATTGTGTTATTGTCAATTTCTTCCCTTATGTCTGTTCATATTTGCTTTATATGTTTATGTGCTTCTATGTTAGGTACATTTCTGGTTACAAATGATATCATCTTTTTTGACTGACCCCTTTACCATTATGTAATGTCCTTATTTGTCATGTGTTATAGACTATTTTAAGTCTGTTTTATCTAAAATGAGTATTGATATCCCAGCTTTCTTTCTTTCCATTTGCATGGAATATCTTTTTTCATTCTTCACTTTTATTCTCTGTGTGTCTTTATCTCTAAAGTGATTCTCTTGTGGCTACGTATAGATGGGTCTTGTTTTGTTCTTCATTCAGCTACCATATATTTTTTGATTGAAGCATTTAGCCCATTTATATTTAAAGTGATTATTGACAGGTATGTACTTATTTCTTCTTTGTTATTTGTTTTCTGGTTGTTTTTTATAGTTCTTTTCTGTAGTTTTCTCCTCTGTTAGTCTAATCTCTTGTAGCTTGATGATATTTTTTAGCGTTATGTTTGAGCTCCTTCCTTTTTCTTTTGTTTTGGGTATCAGTTGTAAGTTTTTGGTTTGTGGTCACCATTGGGTAGGTGTGTGTATGTGCTGTGTGTATTTGTATCACTTTACTAGTGATATTTTTCCCTTTATATATTTTTTATATCTTTTAGTTATCTTTTCTTTATCACTTTAACATCTCTTTTAAGGCTCGTTTTTAACTATTTTAGTATTTCCTTGTCTGGGAAACTCTTCTTCAGTTCTGAATGATAACGTTGCCAGGTAGAGTATGTTTGGCTGTAGGTTTTTTGCCTTTTAGCACTTTATCATGCCACTCCCTTCTGGACTGCAAAGTTTCAGCTGAAAAATCAGCTGATAGCCTTATGGGGGTTTCCTTACATGTGACTCTTTGTTTTTGTTTTTTTTTGTTATTGCTGCCTTTAAAATTTTTGCTTTATCTTGAACTTTTGCCATTTTAATTATGAGGTATGGTTCTCTTTGGGTTCATCTTGTTTAGGTCTCTGTGCTTCCTGGACTTCGGTATCTCTTTCCTTCCACAGGTTAGGGACATTTTCAGCCATTATTTATCAAACACATTTGCTGCCCTTTTCTCTTTCTCTCTTCTCCTTCTCGGACCCCTATAATGCAAATGTTAGTATGCTTGATATTGTTCTACAGGTCCCTTAAACTATTTTTATTTATTTATTTTTTTCCTTTTTGCTGTTCTGATTGGGTGAGTCCCACTATTCTTTCTTCCAGGTCCTCTGTGAATTTTTTGTTTATAACACATAATCTGCTGTTGATTTATTCTAGTGTATTTTTCATATCAGTTATTTTATTCTTCAGCTCTGATTGGTTCTTTTTTATATTTTTTAATTCTTACTTGAAATTCTCATTGTGTTCCTCTATTCTTTTCATGCATTTGATGAGCAATTATATGACACTTGTTTTGAACTGTTTATCAGGTAAATTTCTTATCCTGTTTCATTAATTTTTATTTTCTTCTTTTTTTTTTAACATCTTTATTGGAACATAAATGCTTTACAATGGTCTGTTAGTTTCTGCTTTATAATGAAGTGAATCAGTTATACATAAACATATGTCCCCATATCTCTTCATTCTTGCATCTCTCTCCCTCCTACCCTCCCTATCCAACCCCACTAGGTGGGCACAAAGCACCAAGCTGATCTCCCAGTGCTATGTGGTTGCTTCCCAATAGCTATCTATTTTACGTTTGGTAGTGTACATATGTACATGCCACTCTCTCACTTTGTCACGACTTACCCTTCCCCCTCCCAGGATCCTCAAATCCATTCTCTAGTAGGTCTGCATCTTTATTCTTGTCTTTCCCCTAGGTTCTTCATGACCTTTTTTTTTTTTTTTAGATTCATATATATGTGTTACCATAAGGTATTTGTTTTTCTCTTTCTGACTTATTTCACTCTGTATGACAGACTCTACATCCATCCACCTCACTACAAATAACTCAATTTCATTTCTTTTTATGGCTGAGTAATATTCCATTGTATATATATACCACATCTTCTTTAACTATTCATCTGTTGATGGACACTTAGGTTGCTTCCATGTCCTGGCTATTGTAAATAGAACTGCAGTGAACATTTTGGTACATGTCTCTTTATGAATTATGGTTTTCTCAGGGTATATGCCCAGTAGTGGGATTGCTGGGTCATATGGTAGTTCTATTTTGAGTTTTTTAAGGAACCTCCATACTGTTCTCCATAGTGGCTGTATCAATTTACATTCCCACCAATAGTGCAAGAGGGTTCCCTTTTCTCCACACCCTCTCCAGCATTTATTGTTTCTAGATTTTTTGATGATGGCCATTCTGACCAGTGAGAGATGATATCTCATTGTAGTTTTGATTTGCATTTCTCTAAGGATTAATGACGTTGACCATTCTTTCATGTGTTTGTTGGCAATTGGTATATCTTCTTTGCAGAAATGTCTATTTAGGTCTTCTGCCCATTTTTGGGTTGGGTTGTTTGTTTTTTGAAACTGAGTTACATGAGCTGCTTGTAAATATTGGAGATTAATCCTTTGTCAGTTGCTTCATTTGCCAATAATTTCTCCCATTTTGACGGTTGTCTTTCTGTCTTATTTATGATTTCCTTTGCTGTGCAAAAGCTCTTAAGTTTCATTAGGTCCCATATGTTTATTTTTGTTTTTATTTCCATTTCTCTAGGAGATGGGTCAAAAGGACCTTGCTGTGATTTATGTCATAGAGTGTTCTGCCTATGTTTTCCTCTAAGATTTGATAGTGTCTGCCCTTACATTTAGGTATTTAATCCATTTTGAGTTTATTTTTATGTATGGTATTAGGGAGTGTTCTAATTTCATTCTTTTACATGTAGCTGTCCAGTTTTCCCAGCACCACTTATTGAAGAGGATGTCTTTTCTCCACTGTATATTCTTGTCTCATTTATCAAAGATAAGGTGACAATACGTGTGTGGCTTTATCTCTGGGCTTTCTATCCTATTCCATTGATCTAGATTTCTGTTTTTGTGCCAGTACCATACTGTCTTGATTACTGTAGCTTTGGTGTATAGTCTGAAGTCAGGGAACCTGATTCCTCCAGGTCCATTTTTCTTTCTCAAGATTGTTTTGGCTATTTGGGTTTTTTTGTGTTTCCATACAAATTGTGAATTTTTTTGTTCTGGTTCTGTGAAAAATGCCATTGGTAGTTTGATAGGGATTGCATTGAATCTGTAGATTGCTTTTGGTAGTAGAGTCATTTCACAATGTTGATTCTTCCAATCCAAGAACATATATCTCTCCATCTACTTGTATCATCCTCAATTTCTTTCATCCGTGTCTTATAAGTTTCTGCATAGAGGTCTTTTATCTCCTTAGGTAGGTTTATTCCTAGATCTTTTATTCTTTGTTGCAATGGTAAAGGGGAGTGTTTTCTTAATTTCACTTTCAGGTTTTTCATCATTAGTGTATAGAAATGCAAGAGCTTTCTGTGCATGAATTTTGTATCCTGCTACTTTACCAAATTCCTTGATTAACTCTAGCAGTTTTCTGGTAGCATCTTTAGGTTTCTCTATGTATAATATCATGTCATCTGCAAACAGTGACAGATTTACTTCTTCTTTACCGATTTGGATTCCTTTTATTTCTTTTTCTTCTCTGATTGCTGTGGCTAGGACTTCCAAACTATGTTGGATGATAGTGGTGAAAGTGGGCAACCTTGTCTTGTTCCTGATCTTAGTGGAAATGGTTTCAATTTTTCACCATTGAGGACGATGTTGGCTGTGGGTTTGTCATATATGGCCTTTATTATGTTGAGGAAAGTTCCTTCTATGCCTACTTTATGGATGGTATTTATCATAAATGGGTATTGAATTTTGTCAAAAGCTTTCTCTGCAACTATTGAGATGATCATATGATTTTTATTCTTCAATTTGTTAATATGGTTTATCACATTGATTGATTTGCGTATATTGAAATATCCTTACATTCCTGGGATAAACCCCACTTGATCATGGTGTATGATCCTTTTAATGTGCTGTTGGATTCTGTCTGCTAGTATTTTCTTGAGGATATTTGCATCTATGTTCATCAGTGTTATTGGCCTGTAATATTCTTTCTTTGTGACATCTTTGTCTGTTTTGGTATCAGGGTGATGGTGGCCTCGTAGAATGAGTTTGGGAGTGTTCCTCCCTCTTCTATATTTTGGAAGAGTTTGAAAAGGATAAGTGTTAGCTCTTCTCTAAACATTTGATAGAATTCGCCTGTGAAGCCATCTGGTCCTGGGCTTTTGTTTGTTGGAAGATATTTAATCACAGTTTCAATTTCAGTGCTTGTTATTGGTCTGTTCATATTTTCAATTTCTTGCTGGTTCAGTCTTGGAAGGTTGTGCATTTCTAAGAATTTGTCCATTACAGAATGTCCATTTTATTGGCATATAGTTGCTTGTAGTAATCTCTCATGATCCTTTGTGTTTCTGCAGTGTCAGTTGTTACTTCTCCTTTTTCATTTCTAATTCTACTGATTTGAGTCTTCTCCCTTTTTTACTTGATGAGTCTGGCTAATGGTTTATCAATGTTTTTTATCTTCTCAAAAAAACAGCTTTTAGTGTTATTGATCTTTGCTATCATTTCCTTCATTTCTTTTTCATTTACTTCTGATCTGATCTTTATGACTTCTTTCCTTCTGCTAACTTTTGGGTTGTTTTGTTCTTCTTTCTCTAATTGCTTTAGGTGTAAGGTTAGGTTGTTTATTTGAAATGTTTCTCATTTCTTAAGATAGGATTGTATTGCTAGAAACTTCCCTCTTAGAACTGCCTTTGCTGTATCCCATAGGTTTTGGGTTGTCATGTTTTCATTGTCATTTGTTTCTAAGTATGTTTTGATTTCCTCTTTGATTTCTTTAGTGATCTCTTGGTTTTAATAATGTGTTGTTTAGCCTCCATGTGTTTGTATTTTTTACAGATGTTTTCCTGAAATTGATATGAAGTCTCATAGTGTTTTGGTTGGAAAAGATACTTGATATGATTTCAGTTTTCTTAAATTTACCAAGTCTTGGTTTGTGACCCCAGATATGATCTATCCTGGAAAATGTTCCATGAGCACTTGAGAAGAATGTGTATTCTGTTGTTTTTGGATGGAATGTCCTGTAAATATCAATTAAGGACATCTTCTTTAATGTATCATTTAAAGCTTGTTTCCTTATTTATTTTCATTTTGGATGATCTGTCCATTGGTGTAAGTGGGGTGTTAAAGTCCCATACTATGATGGTGTTCCTTTTGATTTTCCCTTTATGGCTGCTAGTATTGTCCTTAATAATTGAGCTGCTGCTATGTTGGGTGCATAAATATTTAAAATTGTTATATTTTCTTCTGGATTCATCCCTTGATCACTATGTAGTGTCCTTTTTTGACTCTTGTAATAGTCTTTGTTTTAAAGTCTATTTTGTCTCATAGGAGAATTGCTACTCCAGCTTTGTTTTGATTTCCATTTGCATGGAATATCTTTTTCCATCCCCTCACTTTCAGTCTGTATGTGTCCCTAGGTCTGAAGTGGGTCTCTTGTAGACAGCATATATACGGGTCTTGTTTTTGCATCCATTCAGCCAATATATATCTTTTGGTTGGAGCATTTAATCCATTTACATTTAAGGTAATTATCAATATGTATGTTCCTATTAACATTTTCTTAATTGTTTTGTGTTTGTTATTGTAGGTCTTTTCCTTCTCTTGTGTTTCCTGCCTAGAGAAGTTCCTTTAGCACTTGTTGTAATGCTGGTTTGGTGGTGCTGAAGTCTCTTAGCTTTTGCTTGTCTGTAAATGTTTTAATTTCTCTGTCAAATCTGAATGTGATCCTTGCTGTGTAGAGTAATCTTGGTTGCAGGTTTTTCTCCTTCATCTGTTTAAATATGTCCTGCCAGTCCCTTCTGGCTTGAAGAGTTTCTGCTGAAAGATCCGCTTTTAACCTTATGGGGATTCCCTTGTGTGTTATTTGTTTCCCTTGCTGCTTTTAATACTTTTTCTTTGTATTTAGTCTTTGATAGTTTGATTAATATGTGTCTTGGTGTGTTTCTCCTTGCTTTTTCCTGTATGGGACTCTCTGTGCTTCCTGGACTTGATTAATTATTTCCTTCCCATATTAGGGAAGTTTTCAAGTATAATCTCTTCAAATATTTTCTCAGTCCCTTTCTTTTTGTCTTCTTCTTCTGGGACTCATATAATTCGAATGTTGGTGCATTTAATATTGCCCCAGAGGTCTCTGAAGCTGTCCTCAAATCTTTTCATTCTTTTTTCTTTATTCTGCTCTGCAGTAGTTATTTCCACATTTTATCTTCCAGGTCACTTATCCATTCTTCTGCCTCAGTTATTTTGGTATTGATCCCTTCCAGAGAATTTTAATTTCATTTATTGTGTTGTTCATCACTGTTTGTTTGCTCCTTAGTTCTTCTAGGTCCTTGTTAAACATTTTTTTTATTATCTCCATTCTATTTCCAAGATTTTGGATCATCTTTACTATCATTATTCTGAATTCTTTTTCAGGTAGACTGCCTATTTCCTCTTCATGTGTTAGTTCTGGTGGGTGTTTATCTTGCTCCTTCATCTGCTGTGTGTTTCTCTGTCTTCTCATTTTGCTTAACTTACTGTGTTTGATGTCTCCTTTTTGCCGGCTGCAGGTTCTTAGTTCACTTTGTTTTGGTGTCTGTCCCCAGTGGCTAAGGTTGGTTCAGTGGGTTGTGTAGGCTTCCTGGTGGAGGGGACAAGTGTCTGTGTTCTGGTGGATGAGGCTGAATCTTGTCTTTCTGGTGGGCAGGTCCACATCTGGTGGTGTGTTTGGGGGTGTCTGTGGCCTTATTATGACTTTAGGTAGCCTCTTTTCTGATGGATGGGTTTGTGTTCCTGTCTCGCTAGTTGTTTGGCATAGGGTGTCTAGCACTGTAGCTTGCTGGTCGTTGAGTGGAGCTGGGTCTTGGCGTTGAGATGGATATCTCTGGGAGATTTTCACCATTTGATATTACATTGAGCTGGGAGGTCTGCTGTGAACCTGTGTCCTGAGCTTGGCTCTTCCACCTCAGAGGCACCGCCCTGATGCCTGGCTGGAGCACTAAGAGCCTGTCAGCCACATGCCTCAGAATAAAAGGGAAGGAAGGAAGGAAGGAAGGAGGAAGGAGATAAAATAAAATAATTATTAAAATAAAAAGAAATTTTAAGAAAAATTTTTTTAAAAAGTAAAAAAAAAAAAATGGACAGAACCCAAGACAAATGGTAAGAGCAAAGCTCTACAGACAAAATTGCACACAGAAGCATACACATACACACTCACAAAAAGAGAAAAAGGAAGAAAAAAATATATATCGTTGCTCCTAAAATCCACCTACTCAATATGGGATGATTTGTTGTCTATTCATGTACTATACAGATTCAGTGTACATCAAGTTGGTTGTGGAGATTTAATCTGATGCTCCTGAGGCTGCTAGGAGAAATTTCCCTTTCTCCTCTTTGTTTGCACATCTCCTGGGGTTCAGCTTTGGAGTTGGACCTGCCTCTGCGTGTAGGTCACGTGAGGGTGTTTGTTCTACACTCAGACAGGATGAGGTTAAAGGAGCAGCTGCTTTGGGGGCTCTGGCTTGCTCAGGCCAGGGGGAAGGAGGGGTTCAGATGTGCGGCGAGCCTGCGGTGGCAGAGGCTGGCGTGACATTGCAACAGCCTGAGGCACATCATGTGTTCTCCTGGGGAAGTTGTCCCTGGATCACGGGACCCTGGCAGTGGCAGGCTGCACAGGCTCCTGGGAGGGGTGGCGTAGATAGTGACCTGTGCTTGCACACAGGCTTCTTGGTGGTGGCAGCAGCAGCCTTAGTGTCCCATGCCCGTCTCTGGGGTCCATGCTGATAGCCACGGCTAGTGCCCATCTCTGCAGCTCCTTTACGAGGTGCTCTTAATTCCCTCTCCTCACGCAGCAGGAAACAAGGAGGCAAGAAAAAGCCTTTTGCCTTTTTGGCATCTCCAGACTTTTTCCCGGACTCCCTCCTTCCTAGCTGTGGCACACAAGCCCCTTCAGGCTGTGTTCACGCCACTAACCCCATTCCTCTCCCTGGGGTCTGACCTCTGAAGCTCGAGCCTCAGCTCCCAGCCCCCGCCCATCCCGGTGGGTGAGCAGACAAGCCTCTTGGGCTGGTGAATGCTGGTTGGCACCAATCTTCTGTGCGGGAGTCTCTCGGCTTTGCCCTCTGCACCCCTGTTGCTGTGCTTTTCTCTGCAGCTCTGAAGCTCCCCCCCTCCGCCACCTGCAGCCTCCGCCCGCGAAGGGGCTTCCTAGTGTGTGTCGAAACCTTTCCTCCTTCACAGCTCCCTCCCACTGGTGCAGGTCCTGTCCCTATTCTTTTGTCTGTTTTTTCTGTTTTCTTTTGCCCTACCCAGGTACGTGGGGAGTTTCTTGCCTTTTGGGAGGTCTGAGGCCTTCTGCCAGCCTTCAGTAGGTGTTCTGTAGGAGTTGTTCCACGTGTATATGTATTTCTGATGTATTTGTGGGGAGGAAGGTGATCTCCACGTCTTAACTCTTCTGCCATCTTGAAGCTCCTCCTTCTTTCTTGTGGTTTTATCTTGTTCTTTATTTGAAGCATATCCTTTGTCTTCTCATTTTGTTTCACTTTGTTTTTGTCTCTATGAAATTAATAGAAGCAGTTATCTATCCCAGTCTTAAAGGTGTGTCTTTGCATAAGAGTGTCCCTGTATAGTCTGCATGTACACAGTGGATTTGGTGGGAGGTCTAGAGCTTTATCAAGCAGAGGCTAGGGCTTTTCTGGGGTGCCCTGGGGTCATTGCTTTGGTGGCGTGGGGGGCTGGTCCTGGGAAGTTGGTGGCTAGACCTGGAACCCGGTGAAGGTGAGAGTTTCCCCCAGGGAACACTGGCAGTTGTCACTTTGACAGGGAGCTGGGCTGGAGCTTTAGGGGCTAGAGCTGGAACCCAGCAAATGTTAAAGTTTTTCCTGGAATAAGCAGAGGCTGTTTTCTTGGTGGGGATGGGGCTTAAGCCAGAGGGGCTAGAGCCAGAGTCCATTGTGAGCCAGGGCTTCTCCCAGGGCATGCTGGAAGCCACCATGTCTCTCTCTTTTTATCTTTCTTTCTGAGATTTCTGTAATTCACATGATGGTACACTTGGTAGTGTTCCATAGGTACCTTAGAGCCTGTTCATCATTTTTTTTCTTTCTGTTCCTCAGACTATTAATTTCAATTGTCCTTTATTTAAGTTCTCTGCTTCTGTATTCTGCCTGCTGAAGTCGGTTTTTTATTTTTTATTTTTTTTGCGGTACGTGGGCCTCTCACTGTTGTGGCCTCTCCTGTTGCGGAGCACAGGCTCCACACGCGCAGGCTCAGCAGCCATGGCTCACAGGCCCAGCCACTCCGCGGCATGTGGGATCTTCCCAGACCGGGGCACGAACCCGCGTCCCCTGCATCAGCAGGCGGACTCTCAACCACTGCGCCACCAGGGAAGCCCCTGAAGTCGGTTTCTTAATTCCATCAGTGAAATTTTTATTTAAACTTTTATTTTTCAGCTCTAGAATTTCTATTTTGTTTCTTTCTATAGTGTCTATTTTATACATTCCATAGCTTCCCATTCATTGGTCTCCTGATTTTCTTAACTTCTTTGTCCATGGTTTCCTTCAGATCTTTGAACACATTTAAACTGTTAGTTTAAAGTCTTTGTCTATTAAGTCCAATGTCTGGGCTTCTTCATGGAAAGTTACTACCAATTTCTTTTTGTTTTATGAGTTGGCCATATTTTCATATTTCTTTGTATACTTTGTAATCTCTTTGTTGAGAACTGGACATTTTGAATATTGTAATGAGGCATCCCCTCCTCTCACCTGGGATTGCTGCTCTTACCTGATGAAGGCTGCAGTCATCAGTATGTTCGGTGACTTTTCTAGACTGTAATTTCCTTAAATGCCTCGTTCTAATAAAAAGGGGGGAAAAAATTAAAAGTCTTTATCTTTAAATTTCATCTCACCAATGGCCCACGTGCCTGAAATCAATGGCATACCTCTATGTTAGCCCCTTAGCAATCAATAACATCAATCACAGAGGTAAAACAGAGTTTTGGAGAAGAAGATTCCTATTTCCCTCCCTAGACCCAGGAAATCACACCAGGATTGTGGCCTGATGTAACCACAGGGATAGGAGATGGGGAATGAGGAATAATAGCTACAAAAGGAAACTCAAAATTCACTTAAACATATGTGTCTTTCTTCATTAAGCACTTCCGTTAATGCTGCAAGTATCTAGCATTCTAAAATAGTTGTGTCAGACAGTTTTTGCTAACTCAGTAGTTGTCAAGCAACCCTTGGAGCTTGCTAATTTGCCATCTTCTGTGATGTCCAGATGTCATGTAATGTTCATATTGAACTACTCCCTTTTATAGATAATTTGGGAAATATATATATATATATAATTTAATGTCACTTTGGTTTTAATTCATTTCTAAATTGAAACTAGGGGTCTTGAATATTGGGTTTGAAATGCAGAGTAAATGCTATTCCAGCTACATGAGGTAAGATTGACAATAGGATCAGAAGAAAATGTTTTTTTCTCCTTTCTCTAGTTATTTCTAGGCAAACAATTTAGTAGAGTACCTATGACTTTATTTAAGACAAGATTGTTTCATTGTGAATAGGCAAGCTAGGGCATCAGGCAGCAGAATGAGTCAATATCAACTTCTTAATTTACTGTACCAGAAAAAGATATTAATCATAAGATGAGATTTCAAAATATCTGGTGGTATTTAAAGTGAGATTTAGCAATTCAGGCAGTCAGGAATTTGTATTCTTTTAATATTTAATAATATAAAACTTAATAGAAAATCCCTGCTTGATAGGATGAATATGGTTAATGCAGAACCCCTTTTATATCATGGTTAGACATGCATTCATCTCTCCTGACAAGAAATCTATGTTAATGTCTTCACTTCTATAATAGAATTTACATATGTTTCTGTCAACTAAGCTACAAAAGCCTCATAAATTTTCTTTTACAATCATTGTTTGATTTGAAATACTATGATTTTGTTATTTGCTATTGTGGGAGGAATTAACTCAAATATTTTGTGAATATTTGATATCTGACATATTCTCTAAGGGGAAGTAGATTTTTAGGAGGAAAACTTTATTTTGGTTTATGTTGATATTAATCCTCTTCAATATTATATGTATATTGTGTATGTTTACACACACACACACACACACACACTTATGTATAGTCTGAATTACGTTTTGACTAATATCAACATTTACTATCTCGACTGCAGACAAAAATGGAGACTAAGCAGGGCTGGGTTACCGTGAGGTGAGTACGGTTGGTAGGAACTTACTTCAGGGGCAATATTTAAGGATGCATCCCCAAAATTCAGTAATCAAGATAAATATTATTTAATGCATATTTTAAAATGAAAATTAATGCAAATAAGTAATGATGAACAAAATATCAACATTTTAGATTCAGGCAGGATCAGCAACTATAACTAGATAAACCCTATTTGAGCCTGAGGCAAATAGAACATTCAGTGATATTGCATTAAAATATTTACCTCGATTACTGAATATTTTTGTTTCTTCTTTAAATTTTATGCCCAAGGCAAGTCTCACTCTCCTTGTATTAGTATTTCTGAAGCTAAATTCTTATTCTCCAAGCAAACTTTGGATATCTAAGCCATAAAGTAGCACAATAAATCTTTTGTTTACTCAGTCAGAATTTTATAATTTTGACTTTATCTTTTCTAGCAACTGACGTTGTTGAATGCTATAATTTAGTTTCTGAAGTATATTTTATTAATGTTAGTAGGAATTTTAATATGGACAATAGAACGAGGAACCTAGAAACACAATCAATGCTCTGAGGGTGTGACTCTATATGAAAGGACAAATAAAATGGTGTACCATCTGAGAAAACTTTAAATGCTCTTGAGAAGCAGGCAGTAAAGAGAATCTGGAGTCACTAAGCCAGAGGATGCAATAAATGAGAAAAACACCAGAATCTGAATTGTTTCTTCTCCCATAATTTCTTGTGAACTTTTGATCTATGTCATGGTCTCTGACTTTGTCTTTGTCTCTGTTTATCTCTTTCATTCTCTCTCTCTCTCTCTCTCTCTCTCTCTCTCTCACTCACACACACACACACACACACACACACTCACACTCACAAATACACAGAGAATACTGAGCAGTTACATGTCCAAAGATGTTCAAAAATATGACAAACCACATCTATTAATCTCCAAAATAGGTAAATGATCTGAGAGACCAGACAGAGAAACTTTCCTGGAAAATATTATATATTAATCCATCTATACATCCATCCCTCCATCTATTTCTTCTACAAACAAACATAATTTGGCATTTTTACAAGCCATACTCTGAAGGTATGAAAAATCAAGCAACATGTGACAGGAAGTTAAAACTTAATATCTGAGGCCACCTGAAGAAAATATGAATGATATACTATATTGAAAGATGTAGAGAAATGCAGAATAACCAACATTACTTTGGAAAATAGTGTTCTGTCTGGATACCAAAAGGTTAAAGACAAAAATAACTATACACAAATATTGTACTCTAGTTAATAGATTTGTCTCTCAGATGGCATCAATTCTGAAATTGTGTATACTATCATAGTGCAAATAAGTAAATACATTGTAAATCATTAGAGCCAGGCTTTTCACTTTCTTAGAATGAACTCTGTGGTATTTGATTAGAATTAAACATAGGCTATAAATTCAGTGTGTGTATAGATATAGATATAAATCTATTCATCCATATACAGAAATAAATATTTATATTTTACAAGCTCTATCCATTCAGAAGAACTAAAAGCAAGGACACTTTGTTAGGTATGTTTCTAAATACAAGATATGGATTTAAAAATATCATTGTCCAATAAAAGGAACAAGGCCTTGTTGAAGAAATTATTGATTCCAGAGCTGCAGCATAGGAAATACAAATGAGTCTGGAGAATGTGTGGAGCCAGAGAGTAAGAAAGTGCTCACAAGAGGGGAACTTATCGAAAGGTTGTAGGAAGCACTCTGAAATAGTTCTTAACGTTCAAAGCTAGAACATTTTGAAGAATATGGTAAGTAATGATAATTTAGCATTAGAAACCATGGAATAAGATAAATATCCATGTGCACCTAACAATATAAACTTATAATTGAATACATAAATAAGTGAAAGAGAATGGATAGTTCTTCTTTACAGAAAAACTACAATTCATAAATGTAGAAAAAATGGAGAAAAAATTCACCACTAGAACAATACAGGAAAAAACTGTTGTAGACAGGATCCATCAATAGATATTAAAAGAGGTGGACCAAATTTTGAAGAGGAGCAGGATATTTGTATAGTCTCCAACTAATGTATCCTAAGATATTTATTAATTATGAGAAAAAATGAGTAACTTCATAATGGAGAAACTCAGCAGATACCATCTTTACCAAATAATTAAGGTTAACGCCATCAGTAGTAACACATGCTGACATCATGTTTCCCCTCTTACAATACACTGAGAAAAACACAGCATTACTTCTGTGGTATCCTTGCCACAAAATATACATCAACCTAGTAATGAGAAAATGTCAGACAATCTAAAATTAGATTTGCTTTGGACAATCTTTCCTGAAATTAGTTACAAATTTTGCTCTTCTCATTTCAGTCAGATTTCTGTTTATACGTCAGCTTTTCTGAAGGATCTTCCCAATGTTTCTGACCTATAATAGCACCCCAATGCTTTTCCCTCTAGCTTCCTTTACTTTTTACTACAACACCCATTACCACTCCACTGTATAGTACCTATTAGTTTATTTAATTCCACTCTCCTTTATTATAATTTAAGTCCCTCAAGGGCAAGGGCTTGGTTTTATTCATTTATTTATTTTAAAAAATAAACTTATTTATTTATTTATGGCTGCATTGTGTCTTCGTTGCTGTGCATGGGCTTTCTCTAGTTGTGGTGAGCGGGGGCTACTGTTCGTTGCAGTGTGCGGGCTTCTCATTGCGATGGCTTCTCTTGTTGTGGAACACGGGCTCTAGTAGTGCGGGCTTCAGTAGCTGTGGCATGCAGGTTTAGTTGCTCCGCGGCATGTGGGATCTTCCCTGACCAGAGCTCGAAGCCGTGTCCCCTACATTGGCAGGCAGATTCTTAACCACTGCACCACCAGGGAAGTCCAAGGACTTGGTTTTATAGATGAGTGTTTGTTCAGAGCAAAGTAGGTGCCTATAGGCTTAATTATTTTTTGGAATGAGTGATTAAAAAAAAGTTGTGTTTTCACATTCAAAAAGTGGCTAGGAATAAAACCTTTGAGCTAGCTCACTTTTTCCAGGCTTTTTCCCATTGTTTTCTAGTATTAATTTTGCAGAGGCCATTCTGACCTTTACTCATGTGACTACTATCCATCAGCCACTTTGTGCCAGTCACTCTGGCTACTGTTCTAGCCAATATATTGTACATGTTGAGCATTGGACTGGAATATTCTTCCTCTTGTCTTTGCCTAAATAAATCCTACTTCTCCTTCAGTTACCAGTTTAAACATCACTTCCTTAGGAAAGTCATCTGTGATCCTGTGTTTAGACCCTATGACATAGGCTATCTTACTGTTCTTTATTGTTATAGTCACTTTTTTCCTTGCTATGTTCCCTGAGATGAGGAACCCCATCTTTTCGGTTGATACTTTATCTTAATCATCTAACTAAATGCTCAGTATGTAGATAGCAATTAATAAATATTTGTCAATGGTTCAATATTTGAAGGTAACGTTTTTCTATGTATGTGATGTAAGGTCTTTAAGGTTTAAATGTGTATATATATATATATATATATATATATATATATATATATATATTGCTGCTGCTTATCAATCAATCAATCAATCAATCAGTCTTCTGGGTTAGAGGATGTGCTTTAAAAACCCAAATGAAACAATAGACTTTTCAACACAAGAGCAGACTTTATGGCTGCTGTGAAGCTGGTATCAGGGGTGGTGGGCAGCATGGTGTTAAAGAAACAATTATTCTCACACTTGTTAAAATGGTAAATTTAGACTTTAGACTATTGCAGTAGGGGAGAGAGATGAGGCTCAATTCTAAATACAGCAAAGACAAGTGTTGATTTATAGCCAAGGAGCAGAGTGAGGGGTCACCTGATGGAAAATTTCTAAGAGGAGACATCAAGGGTAGGGAGATTCTTGCTAAACTGACCTAACAGGATCCTTGCTAAAGACAGACAAAGACCTTAGACAGCCTCACATTGGACAGAATCACCAAATCTCCTCATGCGATTTCCAGTTGACTGTTGGTTAAATTATCTTTAACTAGGCAATTAAATACAACTCAAGTCTGGAAAAAATTTGTGCCTTAGAGCCCTGGAAGCAATGATGAAACTGCAGGTTGACCTGTGATCCAAGTCAGGAATCAGAGACAATGACAGAGAAGGGGGAGAAAGAAGAGAAGGAGGAGGAAGTGGAGGATGAAGTGGAGGAGGAGAATCACAAACCTGGAAGGAATAAAATATCAATTTGAAATTATTATCATTGTTTGCAGATAAATAGACCTTGTCTGAAGTAAGAAAGAATGAGGCCAATATATGGACAGAAGTAGCAAGGGAGAAAGAAGGAAGAGCAGGTAAATATAGTGACAGAGGGTGAGGGACAGACAGATTGCATAACAAAGCAGATTATTGTTTGAATTTATGGACCAGAAATGCCTGAAATCACCTCCACCTCCGGACGTCCTGATTGTAAAACTAGTAAATTTTCCATTTACCTACACTTGGGGCATGGGACATTTTTTTTTTTTAACATCTTTATTGGAGTATAATTGCTTTACAATGGTGTGTTAGTTTCTGCTTTATAACAAAGTAAATCAGTTATACATGTCCATATGTCCCCATATCTCTACCCTCTTGCATCTCCCTCCCTCCCACCCTCCCTATCCTACCCCTCTTGGTGGTCACAAAGCACCGAGCTGATCTCCCTGTGCTATGTGGCGGCTTCCCACTAGCTATCTATGTTACATTTGGTAGTGTATATGTGTCCATGCCACTCTCTCACTTTGTCCCAGCTTCCGCTTCCCCTTCCCAGGATCCTCAAGTCCATTCTCTAGTAGGTCTGTGTCTTTATTCTCATCTAGCCCCTAGGCTCTTCATGACCATTTTTTGTTTTTTGTTTTTTTAGGTTCCATATATATGTGTTAGCATACGGTATTTGTTTTTCTCTTTCTGACTTATTTCACTCTGTATGACAGACTCTAGGTCCATCCACCTCACTACAAATAACTCAGTTTAGTTTCCATTTATGGCTGAGTAATATTCCATTGTATATATCTACCACATCTTCTTTATCCATTCATCTATTGATGGACACTTAGGTGGCTTCCATGTCCTGGCTATTGTAAATAGAGCTGCAAAGAACATTTTGGCACATGACTCTTTTTGAACTATGGTTTCTCAGGGTATATGCCCAGTAGTGCGATTGCTGGGTCATATGGTAGTTCTATTTTGAGTTTTTTAAGGAACCTCCATACTGTTCTCCATAGTGGCTGTATCAATTTACATTCCCACCAACAGTGCAAGAGGGTTCCCTTTTCTCCACACCCTCTCCAGCATTTATTGTTTCTAGATTTTTTGATGATGGCCATTCTGACCAGTGTGAGAAGATATCTCATTGTAGTTTTGATTTGCATTTCTCTAAGGATTAATGATGTTGACCATTCTTTCATGTGTTTGTTGGCAATGTGTATATCTTCTTTGGAGAAATGTCTATTTAGGTCTTCTGCCCATTTTTTGGATTGGGTTGTTTGCTTTTTTGATATTGAGCTACATGAGCTGCTTGTAAATATTGGAGAATAATCCTCTGTCAGTTGCTTCATTTGCCAATATTCTCCCATTCTGAGGGTTGTCTTTCCGTCTTGTTTATGGTTTCCTTTGCTGTGCAAAAGCTCTTAAGTTTCATTAGGTCCCATTTGTTTATTTTTGTTTTTATTTCCATTTCTCTAGGAGATGGGTCAAAAACGATCTTGTTGTGATTTATATCATAGAGTGTTCTGCCTATGTTTTCCTCTAAGATTTGATAGTGTCTGGACTTACATTTAGTCCTTTAATCCATTTAGAGTTTATTTTTGTGTATGGTGTTAGGGAGTGTTCTAATTTCACTCTTTTACATGTAGCTGTCCAGTTTTCCCCGTACCACTTCTTGAAGAGGCTGTCTTTTCTCCACTGTATATTCTTGTCTGCTTTATCAAAGATAAGGTGACCATATGTGTATGAGTTTATCTCTGGGCTTTCTATCCTGTTCCATCCATCTATATTTCTCTTTCTGTGCCAGTACCATACTGTCTTCATTACTGTAGCTTTGTAGTATAATCTGAAGTCAGGGATCCTGATTTCTCCAGCTCCGTTTTTCTTTCTAAAGATTTCTTTGGCTATTCGGGGTCTTTTGTTTTTCCATACAAATTGTGAAATTTTTTGTTCCAGTTCTGTGAAAATTGCCAGTGGTAGTTTGATAGGGATTGCACTGAATCTGTAGATTGCTTTGGGTAGTAGAGTCATTTGCACAATGTTGATTCTTCCAATCCAAGAACATGGTATATCTCTCCATCTATTTGTATCATGTTTAATTTATTTCAGCAGTGTCTTATAATTTTCTGCATACAGGTGTTTTGTCTCCTTAGGTAGGTTTATTCCTATATATTTTATTATTTTTGTTGCAATGGTAAATGGGAGTGTTTTCTTGATTTCACTTTCAGATTTTTCATCATTAGTGTATAGGAATGCCAGAGATTTCTGTACATGAATTTTGTATCCTGCTATTTTACCAAATTCATTGATTAGCTCTAGTAGTTTTCTGGTAGCATGTTTAGGTTTCTCTATGTATAGTATCATGTCATCTGCAAACAATGAGAGCTTTACTTCTTCTTTTCTGATTTGGAGTCCTTTTATTTCTTTTTCTTCTCTGATTGCTGTGGCTAAAGCTTCCAAAACTATGTTGAATAAGAGTGGTGAGAGTGGAAAACTTTGTCTTGTTCCTGATTTTAGTGGAAATGGTTTAAGATTTTCACCATTGAAAATGATTTTGGCTGTGGGTTTGTCATATATGGCCTTTATTATGTTGAGGAAATTTCCCTCTATGCCTACTTTCTGCAGGGTTTTTTATCATAAATTGGTATTGAATTTTGTCTAAAGCTTTCTCTGCATCTATAGAGATGATCATGTTTTTTATCTTTCAGTTTGTTAATATGGTGTATCACATTGATTGATTTGCATATATTGAAGAATCCTTTCATTCCTGGGATAAACCCCACTTGATCATGGTGTATGATCCTTTTAATGTGCTGTTGGATTCTGTGTGCTAGTATTTGGTTGAGGATTTTTGCATCTATGTTCATCAATGACATTGGCCTGTAGTTTTCTTTCTTTGTGACAAATTTGTCTGTTTTTTTTTGCGGTACACGGGGCCTCTCACTGCTGTGGCCTCTCCCGTTGCGGAGCACAGGCTCTGGATGCACAGCCTCAGCAGCCATGGCTCACGGGCCCAGCTGCTCTGTGGCATGTGGGATCTTCCCAGACCAGGGCACGAACCCGTGTCCCCTGCATTGGCAGGTGGACTCTCAACCACTGCGCCACCAGGGAAGCCCTTTGTCTGGTTTTGGTATTAGGGTGATCATGGCCTTGTAGAATGAGTTTGGCAGTGTTCCTCCCTCTGCTGTATTTTGGAAGAGTTTAAGGGTGGGTGTTATCTCTTATGTAAATGTTTCATGGAATTCGCCTGTGAAGCCATCTGGTCCTGGGCTTTTTTTTGTTCGAAGATTTTTAATCACAGGTTCAATTTCAGTGCTTGTGATTGTTCTGTTCATATTTTCTATTTCTTCCTGGTTCAGTCTTGGAAGGTTGTGCAGTTCTAAAAATTTGTCCATTTCTTTCAGGTTGCCCAATTTATTGGCATATAGTTGCTTGTGGTAATCTCTCATGATCCTTTGTATTTCTGCAGTGTCAGTTGTTACTTCTCCTTTTTCATTCTAATTCTATTGATTTGAGTCTTCTCCTTTTTTTTCTTGATGGGTCTGGCTAATGGTTTATCAATTTTGTTTATCTTCTCAAAGAACCAGCTTTTAGTTTTATTGATCTTTGCTATTGTTTCCTTCATTTCTTTTTCATTTATTTCTGATCTGATCTTTGTGATTTCTTTCCTTCTGCTAACTTTGGGGTTTTTTTGTTCTTCTTTCTCTGCTTTAGGTGTAAGGTTAGGTTCTTTGTTTGAGATGTTTCTTGTTTCTTAAGGTAGGATTGTACTGCTATAAACTTCCCTCTTAGAACTGCTTTTGCTGCATCCCATAGGTTTTGGGTCATTGTGTTTTTATTATCATCTATTTCTAGGTATTTTTTGATTTCCTCTTTGATTTCTTCAGCGATCTCTTGGTTATTAACTACTTTGTTGTTTAGCCTCCATGTGTTTGTGTTTTTTACAGATATTGTCCTGGAATTGATATCTAGTCTCATAGTTTGTGTTTGGAAAATATACTTGATATGATTTCAATTTTCTTAAATTTACCAAGGCTTGATTTGTGACCCAAGTTATGATCTATCCTGGAGAATGTTCCATGAGCACTTGAGAAGAATGTGTATTCTGTTGGTTTTGGATGGAATGTCCTATAAATATCAATTAAGTCCATCTTTTTTAATTTATTATTTAACGCCTGTGTTTCCTTATTTATTTTCATTTTGCATGATCTGTCCATTGGTGAAAGTGGGATGTTAAAGTCCTCTACTATGATTGTGTTCTTGTTGATTTTCCCTTTTATGGCTGTTAGTATTGGCCTTATGTATTGAGGTGCTCCAATGTTGGGTGCATAAATATTTACAATTTTTATATCTTCTTCTTGGATTGATCCGTTCACCATTATGTAGTGTCCTTCTTTGTGTCTTGTAATAGTCTTTGTCTTAAAGCTTATTTTGTGTGATATGAGAATTGCTACTCCAGCTTTGTTTTTATTTCCATTTACATGGAATATCTTTTTCCATCCCCTCACTTTCAGTCTGTATGTGTCCCTAGGTCTAAAGTGGGTCTCTTGTAGACAGCATATATATGGGTCTTGTTTTTGTAGCCATTAAGCCAATCTATTTCTTTTTTTTTGGAGCATTTAATCCATTTCCATTTAAGGTAATTATCAATATGTATGTTTCTATTAACATTTTCTTAATTGTTTTGTGTTTGTCTTTGTAGCTCTTTTCCTTCTCTTGTGTATCCTGCCTAGAGAAGTTCCTTTAGCACTTGTTGTTAAGCTGTTTTGGTGGTGCTGAATTCTCTTAGCTTTTGCTTGTCTGTAAAAGTTTTAATTTCTCTGTCAAATGTGAATGAGATCCTTGCTGAGTAGAGTAATCTTGGTTGTAGGTTTTTCTCCTTCATCAGTTTAAATATGTCCTGCCACTCCCTTCTGGCTTCCAGTGTCTTCAGAAAGATCTGCTGTTAATCTTATGGGGATTCCCTTGTGTGTTATTTGTTGTTATTCCCTTGCTGTTTTTAATATTTTTTTTTGTATTTAATTTTTGATAGTTTGATTAATATGTGTCTTGGCGTGTTTCTCCTTGGATTTATCCTGTATGGGACTCTCTGTGCTCCCTGGACTTGATTAACTATTTCCTTTCCTATATTAGGGAAGTTTTCAACTATAATCTCTTGAAAGATTTTCTCAGTCCCTTTCTTTTTCTCATCTTCTTCTGGGGCCCCTATAATTTGAATGTTGGTGCATTTAATATTGTTCCAGAGGTCTCTGTGACTGTCCTCAAATCTTTTCATTCATTTTTCTTTATTCTGCTCTACAGTAATTATTTTCACTGTTTTATCTTCCAGGTCACTTATCCGTTCTTCTGCCTCAATTATTCTGCTATTGGTCCCTTCTAGAGAATTTTTAATTTTATTTATTTTGTTGTTCATCACTGTTTGTTTGTTCTTTCATTCTCTAGGTCCTTGTTAAACGTTTCTTGTATTATCTACATTCTATTTCCAAGATTTTGGTTCATCTTTTCTATCATTATTCTGAATGCTTTTTCAGGTAAACTGCCTATTTCCTCTTCATTTGTTAGGTCTGGTGTATTTTTATCTTGCCCCTTCATCTGCTGTGTGTTTCTTTGTCTTCTCATTTTGCTTAACTTACTGTTTGTGGTCTCTTTTTTCACACTTCATGTTCATAGTTCCCGTTGTTTTTGGTGTCTCTCCCCAGTGGCTAAGTTTGTTTCAGTGGGTTGTGTAGGCTTCCTGGTGGAGGGGACTAGTGCCTGTGTTCTGGTGGATGAGGCTGGATCTTTTATTTCTGGTGGGCAGGTCCACGTCTGGTGGTTTGTTTTGGGATGTCTGTGGCCTTATTATTATTTTAGGCGGCCTCTCTGCTGATGGATTGGGTTGTGTTCCTGTCTTGCTAGTTGTTTGGCATAGTGTGTTCAGTGCTGTAGCTTGCTGGTCTTTGAGTGGAGCTGGGTCTTGGTGTTGAGATGGATATCTCTGGGAGATTTTTGCCGTTTTATATTACATGGAGCTGGGAGGTCTCTTGTGGACCAGTTTCCGGAACTTGGCCCTCCCACCTCAGAGGCAGAGCCCTGATGCCTGACTGGAGCACCAAGAGCCTGTACTCCACACGGCTCAGAATAAAAGGGACAAAAAGAAAGAAAGAAAGAAAGAAGAAGGTAAAATAAAGTAAAATAATGTAAAATAAAATGAAAACGTTATTATAATAAAAAATAAAGAATAATTATTAAGAAAATTTTTTGAAATGTAAAAAAGGGAAAAAAAAATGGACAGACAGAACCCGATGACTAATGCTAAAAGCAAAGCTATACAGACAAAATCGCACACTGAAGCATATGCATACACACTCACAAAGAGAAAAAAAGGGGAAAATTTATATGTATATATATATTTATCTTTGCTCCCAGAGTCCACCTCATCAATTTTGGATGATTCGTTGTCTATTCAGGTATTCCACAGTTGCAGGGTACATCAGGTTGATTGTGGATATTTAATCTGCTGCTTCCAAGGCTGCTGAGAGAAATTTCCCTTTCTCTTCTTTGTTTGCACATCTCCTGGGGTTCAGCTTTGGATTTGGGCCTGCCTCTGTGTGTAGGTTGCATGAGGGCATCTGTTCTTTGCTCAGACAGGATGGGGTTAATGGAGCAGCTGATTCAGGTGCTGTGACTCACTCAGGCTGGGTGGAAGGAGGGGTATGGATGTGGGGCGAGTTTGTGGCGGCAGAGGCTGGCCTGACGTTGAAACAGCCTGAGGTGCACTGTGTATTCTCCCGGGGAGATTGCCTTGGATAGATGTTGCAGTATAAGCTGCAATTCTAATATTACTTAAACTTCCACAAAACTGTCTGATTATTTTTACTATCACAATCTTTCAAAAAAATCTTCACCCACTTGAAAAATTTTGATTTGTATTTAAGTAATAGAGCATTTTTAATAACTCAGATAAAAATAAGTGGACATCCCATATTTTTATCTTTATCATTACAGCTTCCAGTCCCATCAAAACCTAATTAAAAATGATTACTGGTCTGTTTAGAAGACTGTTAGGTGCAAGCTACCCTTTGTAATTACTGGTATAAATCAAAAATTTCTTATTAAATTACTGATGATATTCTTAATCAAATATTTAATTGGATTCATTTGCCCACAATAAGTTTTTCATTGCTTTATTCAGATGCTATTTTTTCTCTGTTTTATATATATATGCATATATATGTGTGTGCACATATATATGTGTATATATATATATATATATATATATATATATATATATATATATATATACAATTTTTCTTTGGAGCCAAGGATTAAGATTTAATCATGTAGGAAATATGGATATCTTTGTCCAAATTTCCTCAGATGAAAATTAGTTGTAGAAATATCCATAAAAGAGTTGATATAAGATTTTTTGCTCTGATATTGTAACTTAATGCTAACAGTCTTGATTACAAAGTGTTCTATTCAAACATAGGTTGCAGAGGCCTTTTTACTGTCTTTGTTTAGGCATTGTGGTTGAGCAACTAACATACAGTTGGTAATTTAGACTGGTAAAGGAATGTGAAAATATATCCAGGTTATCTCTTGTTCATAGTAGTAAGAAGTTGAGTTGTCATATGACAACTAAGGGTGTATTACTTACTCCTTGTGATTGAATCTATCTGGGCTCTGACCTTGCTTCTCTTGTCCCTTCACCAGGCCCACAGCACATCCTTTTTTTTGTGGTACACGGGCCTCTCACTGTTGTGGCCTCTCTCATTGCGGAGCACAGGCTCCGGATGTGCAGGCTCAGCGGCCATGGCTCATGGGCCCAGCTGCTCTGTGGCATGTGGGATCTTCCTGGACTGCGGCATGAACCCATGTCCCCTACATTGGCAGGCAGACTCTCAACCACTGCACCACCAGGGAAGCCCCCAACACATCCTTTTAACATACTTACTTGCCAAACTTTCTTAGCAGTGTTTTGTAAATGTAAACTTCAATTTCAGTTCATGTGTTTCAACATAATCCTCAAAAAGTATGCCTCTGCATTTACATTCAGTAAACTAGACACTTGATAAGGACATTCCAAGGTCATAATTCCACCCAAAACATATATTTAACAATTTAGAGAGGAGAACAATTGCAGACAATTTACATGTTCAGTGAAACAAGAAGAGCAGTACACTATGAAACAAGAAGAGCAGTAACCTCTTGAACTATTGATTCTGGAACTCAGTTAATTAATTTGCTAGTGAAGTTATTTGTTCTTGATATTAGAGTTCATGTGATTCTGTGGACTTCAAAAATAAAATGTAATTAAAAAATAAAATGATAAAAAAATAAGAGTAGGTCTAATACCTTCAGATTTTGTCATAAATAGTTCAAGACAACAATTGAATAAAGGTAAGATAGGGCAATGGAAAAAGTAATTTTGATAGATTAATTTGGAGAGTTTGATAATAAATATGTTTGTATACTGAAGAGTTTTGTATGATTCTTTTGTCAGAGGATAGGTTAAAAGAGTTATAAATGAGGCTTTTCCTATAGCAGTTGATATTTGTGCACAACTTTGATGTTTATGCATAATCAAGTCAAATCATGTTTTAAAATGGTCATTCTGAGATGTTTAATAATGTGACTACGTTAATCTAGCTTGACATGGTCTGGGGTCCTTTGTTCCTAAGTGAAATGAAGGCATTTTCAACTGAAGTCTACTTCTACATAAGTTTTAAATCATTGTTTCAAGAGCAATAAACCAAGACTGATGAGAATGAACACCTACAATAAAAAGACAGTGAGGATTTCCTGGCAGACAATTTCACTGAAGAGTCCAGTGGAGGGATGTTTTCTGATACATTTGCTAGTGAATAACTGATCCAGAAGTAAAACTCAGCTTTCCAAGCTTTGGTTCTTGATAATCTTTGTAGCTCTGAATCTTATTCATTGCCATTTTGACAGTATTGCTACATGATCATTTGCTTGAAAGTTGGTCAAGGAAAAGTTGGTATAAGAGGCAATAAGCTTCTCAGTAAAAGTAGTATTCAAGCAGAGACCTAAATTAGTGTTTTAACTAAAGGTCATGGAGACTTCTAATCTGAGATTCTTATATATATATAATTTCTGATGAAACTGTAAACCTGGTACTTCCATACATGACATCAACTTTTCCCGTATTGGTAATATTTTTTGAATATTTTTGAAATTCCAACATTATCAGTATTAATATTTCAATGGTTCTTAATATCAAATTGAAATAGAAGTTGAAACTTATACTGTGTTAACTTAGTGAAAAAACTACATGATTGTAAAATTACAAGGGGAAACAAATCAAAAAATTTTATGGCAGAAACTTAAAATCATTTTTACACCACTTTTTCTTTAAAAACTCACCACTTTAAATGAGACACACATACCCATTAGAAATGCCAGAAGGTTGACGACAAATTGGGTAAAGTAATAGGCAGCATAAATGATTATAAATCTAGAACGACAGATTAATGAGGAAAGACTAAAGTTAAATGCATATATAAAATAGATATGTAAAAAAAAGGTGGAAATCATAGAAGATTGACTTTTAATAAATAAGTGTAATTAATTTTGAATAAAAGTAAAATAAAAGCTTTGAGTATTATAAGCTCAGAAAAAGCACCAAGAATTTATAATTGTAAATATTTCATAAAATTGATAAAATGAAGTAAGGAGTATTTATCTTGAATACTGAAACAGGAGGGAAGGAGGCAGGGCACAACCTTTAAAAGAATGGCATAGCCTGTGGGGCTTTCCTGGTGGCACAGTGGTTGAAAGTCTGCCTGCCGATGCAGGGGACACGGGTTCATGCCCTGGTTCAGGAAGATCCCACATGCCACGGAGCGGCTGGGCCCATGAACCATGGCTGCTGAGTCTGCGCCCGGAGCCTGTGCTACACAACGTGAGAGGCCACAACAGTGAGAGGCCCGCATACTGCAAAAAAAAAAAAAAAAAAAAGAATGACATAGCCCGAGGACACAGCATAAAATGATTAGAACCAAATAGGTCCAAGATGGTGGACAAACCGACTTCTACTAGACCTTGAGCCTCAGTATATCCTCATCGTAATACATCAGTAAGCTAAATGACACACCCACAGGTGCCATGAGAGTTCCAAGGCCAACCATAAATGTCAAAAAGTGGGTGGTGGCCCAATTCCTGGAAATTCCTATCCCATCCCTGAAATAGCTGGAATACACCTCCCATTCATTAGCCTATAAAATTACCTACCCCTATAAAAACCAGCAACCCCATACCCTGGTGCTCCTCTTGCCTTCTGAGATGGCCCACACTCTGCCTGTGGAGTGTTTCTCTCTAAATAAATCCATGTCTTACTTATCACTTTGTCTCTCACTGTATTCTTTCTGTGACAAGACATCAAGAACCTGAGCTTCATTAAGTCTTGAGACTAGATGTGTGATCTCAGTTAAAAGACCATGGGTTCAAGTCTCAATCTGGGTTTTGGCTGGGTTCGAGTCCTGGCCCATGGGTTCAAGTCCCAATCTGAGTTGCACACTCCTTAAACACTCTCCTCAATTTAACTCTGTTTATATAAGAATAAGAATGAATGATTCTTAATCATATAAAAAGAATCCAAATTTATAAACAATATTACATAGAACAGCATGCATTAACTTTCCAAAATATAAATAAGATTTTGAAATATGTCTTTAACTAAGTTTGAATGTACTTCAATACTTGTTTTATTAAATTTTAATTGCCCAGAAATGAGACTTGTGAGATTTAAATTCTTGAAGTACTTTACTTCCCTGTTAATAAATAAGATATATGATAGCTGGTAGGGGAAATAAATATTAAAATCCCATTTTAAAAGCCTAACCTTGCCAAAAAACAATGAATATGCAAACAAGGTCTAGAGAGAGAAAAGTAAATATGTAAAATAAACATCTAAAGAGAAAGTGATATATATAGAAAATAGACAAAGTGAATAGCAAGTACAAATATTTGTAATCCTCAGAGAAGAAAAAACATAATAGAAGAGAACATATATTTAGAGATATAATTCAATGTTTTTTTTTTTTTTTTTTTAAGAAATCAAAGGAGGTTTGAACTAATCTTTGGAAAGAAACCACAGAACGTCTGTGAAACTGTCCTTGAATGGTCAACACACACACATAACTAATCTAGAAAAAGTTTTGAGAACATTGCTCATCCAGTTTGTAATTTATCTTCCTCTTCCATATGAGAGCACTGTCAGGGTGTGTCTGTTTACCTAAAGATTGCTTTGAAAGATTGATTGGCAGTTTATACCTATGTTGTGTAGTAGTTGAAGAGATTTATTTTAAAACAAGATTGCCTGGATACAAATGCTAACTCTACCATCTACTGCTTGTGTGACCTTGGACAAGCATATCACCTTTCATGTCTTAGTTTCCTCATATTGAAATTGTGGAAAATAATAAAGTCTAGGTCATCAATTGGCATACCTAGTATGTATTTGTTAAATAAATAAAAAATACATACAAGTAAAGTATGTACTTGTGAATGTCAAAAATGGGATGATATATCTGGTACAGCTTTGAATAGTAGGCTAGGCTAGGCAAAGTTAAACTGGAAATACTCTTCCTATTAAGAATAATAAGCTTAAAAAAAAGATTCCATCTTTTTTAACTAAATGCTTTTCTGGAAACAAATGGAAGAGAGAATACTAGTTTTGATTTAGAATGTCAAATTTCTTCACATTGTGAACAAGATCTTAAAAATAGAAGCTTGGACGTTCTGAGTCTGTATTCTTATCTGTAAAATGTCAAAAATAAAACTGAATTACAACCTTCACTTTAGCATATATTTTAAGAAGAGGCAAACACATAATTTTAGTACATTATACAGAATTTAAAATTTTGTATTAATTTTCAATATATGTGCTTCAAGGTATCTTAATCAGAATCATAGCAGTCTTTCAAGGAAGCTAACCATTTCTTTAAATGATTCAGAATTATAGAACTTCCAGAAGTAGAAGAGAGAGAGAGAGAAAAGGGCAGAAATCTTTTTTGAAAAAATGACTGAAAAACTTCCTTAACTTGGGAAAGAAAACAAACATCTAGACCAGGGAAGCCCAGAGGGGGGAAAAAAAAAAAAGTGAACCCAAAGAGACCCACACCAAGACATATTATAATTAAAATAGCAAAAGTTAAAGGCAAGCATATAATATTAGAAGCAGCAAGACTGAAACAACTTGTTATATGGAAGAGAACACCTATAAGACTCTCAGCAGATTATTCACACAAGCTTTATAAGCCATAAGGGAGTTGCATGATATATTCAAAGTGATGAAAGAAATAAACAAAACAAAAAACTTCCAACTAAGAATATTCTACCAACAAAGTTATTTAGAATTAAAAGAAAGATAATTTTCCAGACAAGAAAAACTAAAGGTGTTCATCACCACTAAACTGGCCTTACAAGAAATGCTAAAGGCACTTATTTAAGTTGAAAAGAAAGGGTACTATTTTGTAAAATAACACATATGAAAGAATAAATCTCACTGGAAAAGTAAATATATAGTAAACTTAGTGGATTAATTACTTATAAATCTAGCATGAAGGTTAAAAGATAAAAATAGTAAAAATAACTATGCTTACAATAATTATTTAAGGGATACACAGGATAAAAAGATGTAAAGTGTGACATCAAAAACATCGAACGTGGGAGGAAATTGAAACTATTGGCTTTAGAATGGAATCAAACTGAAGTTGTTATCAACTTAAAATAGATGGCTATATATATAATATATAAGTATATATATGTATATTATATGTATAGCATCAATGTAACCACTAAATTAAAACCTATATTAAATACATAAAAGATAAAGAGAAAGGAATATAAGCATACCACTAAAGAAAGTCATCAAGCCACAAAGGAAGAGAGCAAGAGAAATAGAGAGGAAAACAGAGAAATTGCAAAAGCAGCTAGAAAACAATGAACAAAATGTCAATAAGCACATACTTGTCAATAATTACTTTAAATATAAATTCACTAAATTCTCCAAACAAAAAGGTATAAAGTGTATGAATGGATAAAAAACAAGACCCATCTATATGCTACCTGCAAGAGACACACTTTAGGTGTAAGAATACTCAAAGACTGAAAGTTAAGGGATGGAAAAAGTTATTCCATGCAAATGGAAACCAAAAGAACCTGGAGTATATATACTGATATCAGACAAAATAGATTTTAAAATAAAGACTGTAATAAGAGACAAAGAAGGGTGTTAAACAATGATAAGGGGGTCAATCCAATAAGAGAATGTAATATTTGTAACTGTTTATGCACCCAACATAGGAACACCTAAATATGTAAAGCAAATATTAACAGACATACAGGGAGAAATAGCAATGCAATAATAGTAGGGGACTTTAATATCCTAATTACATCAATAGAGAGATTATTCAGACAGAAAATCAATAAGAAGACATTGGCCTTAAATGACATTACACCAGAGGGACTTGACATATTTACAGAACATTTTATCCAAAACAACAGGATACATACTCTTCTCAAGTTTATAGAGAACATTTTCCAAGTTAGATCAAATGTTAGGCAACAAAACAGGTCAATAAATTTAAGAGGACTGAAATCATATCAAGCATCTCTCTGGTCACAATGGTATGAAACTAGAAATTATTTACATGGAAAAAACTGGAAAATCCACAAATATGTAGAGATTAAACAATATGAACAACCAATAGGTCAGAGAAGAAATAAAAAGAGAAATCAAAAAAAGCCTTGAAACAAACAGAAATGGAAATGCAACGTACCAAAATTTACGGGATGCAGCAAAAGCAGTTCTACAAGGGAAATTCACAGTGATAAATAAGTGATAAATAAGAAAAGTTTCATATAAGTAACCAAAATTTATACCTCAAAGAACAATAAAAAAGAAGCAACAAAGCCTAAAGTTAGTAGAAGAAAAACATAACAATAATTAGAGCAAAATAAATGAAAATAATGAAATTGACACTAAAAAGACAATAGAAAAGATCATTGAAATTATAATTGTGTTTTTGAAAAGATAGAAAGAGTTGACAAACTTTTAGCTAGACTCACCAGGAAGAAAAAGGCAAAGTACTCAAATAAATAAATTCAGAAATGAAAACTGATTAAACTGATTTGATCACAAATACAAAGGATCATAAGAGACAGCTATGAACAATTATATGCCAACAAATTGCACAACCTAGAAAAAATGGATACATTTCCAAAAATATACAACCTACCAAGACTGAATTATGATGAAATAGAAAATCTGAACAGACTGATTATTAGCAAGGAGATTGAATCACTAATCAAAAATCTCCCAACATACAGACATCCAGAACCAGATGGCTTTACCAGTGAATTCTATCAAATATTTAAAGATGAATTAATGCCAGTCCTTCTCAAACTCTTCCAAAAAATAGAAGAGGAGGCAACTCTTCCTAACACATTGTACCAGGCTAGCATTACCCTGATATCAAAACTGGACAGCAATGCCACAAAAAAACTACAGGACAATATCTCTGATGAACATAGAAATGAAAAACCTGAGCAAAATATTAGCAAACCAAATTCAACAATACACTAAAGAATCATGAATCATGATCAAGTGGGATTTATTCCATGGATTCAAAGATGGTACAATATTTGGATCAATGAAATTGAACCACTACCTTACACCATCCACAAAAATTAACTCAAAATAAATTAAAGTCTGAAACCATGACTCCTAGAATAAAACATAGGCATTAAGCTCTTAACACAGGTCTTGCCACTGAGTTTTTAATTTGATATCAAAAGGAAAAGGAGCAAAAGCAAAAATAGACAAGTGGGACTACATCACACTAACAAAAAGCTCTGCACAGCAAAGAAAACCATCAACAAAATGAAAAGGAAACCTACTGAATGGGAGAAAATAATTGCAAATCATATATCTGATAAGGGTCTAATATCCCAAATATATAAAGAAGTCATACTAGCAACAAAAAACCCCAAATAATTCACTTAAAAAATGAGCAGAAGATCTAATTAGACATTTTTCCAAAGACGAGATACAGATGGCCAACAGATTCATGGAAAGATGCTCAATACCATTAATCACCAGAGAAATACAGATCAAAACGACACTGAGATGTCACCTCATTGTTAGAACAACTGCTCTCATAAAGACAACAAATAACAGTGTTGCCAAAGAGGTAGAGAAAAGGAAACCTTGTGTACTGTTGGTGTGATGTAGACTGGTGCAACCACTATGAAAAGCAGTTTAGTCTTCTTCAAAATATTAAAAATAGAATTATCATTTGACCCAGAAATTACACTCTTGGGTATTTATTCAAAGAAAAGAAAAACACTAATTTAAATAGATATGTGCACCCCCATGTTCATTGGAGCATTATATACAATAGTAAATATATGGAAACAACCTAAGTGTCCATGAATGGATGAATGGATAGAGAATTTGTGATATATCCAGTTGAGCTTTGAACAAGATAAGCTTAGGGATGCCAACCCCTTGTGAAGTAGAAAATCTGCTCTTAATTTTACAGTCATCCCTCCTTATCTGAGGTTCTATATCTGCGGATTCAATCCATTGTGTATCATGTAAAACAGTAGTACGCATTTATTGAAAAAAAAAACACATTTAAGTGGACTCTTGCAGTTCTAACCCATGTTGCTCAAGGGTCAACTGTATATACAATGAAATATTATTCAGTCATAAAAAAGGAGGAAATCTTTCCCTTGCAACAACATGGATGGACCTTGAGGACATTATGCTAAGTAAAATAAGCCAGACAGATAAAGACAAGAAACGTATGATCTCTCTTACGTGTGGAATGTAAAAAACAAAACAAAACAAAGCAAAAAACTCCAAGCTCATAGATATAGGGAACAGATTGGTAGTTGCAAGAGGCAGGGGGTGGAGTCTGGGAGAAATGGGTGAACTGTATTTTTTTTTTAGTTTAAATTTTAAAAAATAAAATAAAATGATGCAGAAATAAATATAACAAAAAATTAAGAATAATTCTTATTTTATTCTCTATATTAACTTGGGTTAAGATAATTTGAGAGTATTATTTTGAATATGTGCATTAAGAAAATGATCAATTAAATCCATTAGCATCTTTTACAAAAACAGGAAGTAGAAAATCACCATAAACATTTTAGGAATTTTTGAATAGATAATTCAGCTAATTTCCACTGTAACTCACTTTCATCTTAACTTTGTCTATCACACACTAACCTATAAAGCTTAAACTGAGCTGCATATATTAAGTTCACTAAACTTATCTTAAAGCATAAGAAATGTGCAATAAATCTTGGATTTGAATTTCGTAAGCCATCACAGTTCATTTGTCAAAAATTAGTGAACAACTACTTTCTATTTTTATCTATTTTTCAACAAAAATAGATTATTTCTGTAGTCTATATGTTCAATAAAATAATTAAAACCCTATCTTTAAAGATCTATGTATTTTCAAAGATTATAAAAAATATATCAAGTCATAATCATTCAATACCTCCATGTGAAAAATCCTCTTAACTGGCACTATAGAAGCTACATATACATAGATCATATAAAGACTTTGGCCTTACAAATTTACCATTATTACCATCATTTGGATGACATGGGTTCTGTTGATAATAATATTATTCTTTGTTTTTGTTCTTGTTGCTCTTGTTATTCAGTAGAACTCAGACGTATCTTTTCCCACCAATTTCTTCACCATTTTTTACAAACATAGCTGTCTCATTTATCCTTTCATGCAACTGTACTTCCTGGTTTGTGTGAATACTTTGCTAGCTTGATGACATCTGAAGGATTAGTTATGTTAACATCCTTTGTATTGACAAATTGCTAATAATAACATAATATATGGGGCTCACATTATCATTCTTGTTATTATCATTCAAGATAATAACAACAAAAATTTCCCTCCAAATTGTTCAGCCAATGCAGTTGTATAAGGCTTTATATTTGTACAACAGATTTGATTTAATGCTACTCATAAAACTAAATTTCTGCTTCTGGAAATGACTAAATAACTGGTACCAGCTAGTCTTTCAATTGTAAATACCTAGTAAACTGGAAAAAATATGGAACAACTATTTCTATAATTTGGACAATTGGCTGCAAAAAACATATTCCTCCTGAAAGATGGGAAACAAATTACATGATTGCTCAAATTGTCCCAGCTTTTACCTAAATTAATTTGCCAGAGCCTAGCACAGGGAGGGGAATTAGTATATAACATGACCTTCTTGATCTATTGAGATTTATTTACATAAATGTCAATTTTGGCTTTATGTAAAGATAAATCCAAGATTGAGAGGTTCCAGTGGCTGGGATTTGTGGAGATAAGTGCTCTATTCAGGAAAAGAAAAAGTTTTATAAATCTGTGTAAGTGTCCTTTTGTATTCTTGGGTGAATATGAAGATGTGAATGTGTAGGGTGAGAATTCACAAACCCTGGCAAAAGACAGCTACCAGGAAAAAACTACTGGGGAGCTTATACAAGTTTAAGAGACATTTCATTTCTGATCAGCGAGAGTGGAAAGTCTTAAGGATTCACCTAATGCATTCAGTAGCTACTCAATTAAACCACACTTTAAAAGAAAGTTTTAAGTAGTCTGAGTGCCTATATTAAAATCTACTTTAGATTCACAGAAACATAATTTTAAAAGATTAGTCTGATCAGTTAGGAGATTTGGTTTAAAAACAAACAAACCCAACACTCTTTAAACAAAAACCTAGACATTTGAAGAAAAATATTTACAATGTATAGCATCCAATCAAATATCATTAAACATGACCAGCAAAAGTTATGGCCTATAACCAAGAGAAAAATTAGTTAATTTAAAATCCTAGAACTGAGAAAGATGAAGTAATAATCAGACAAGGTTTTAAAGAAAAATCAACTATAAGGTTTTTTAGGTCATTAAGTAAATATGAATACAATGAAGAGAGAAATGGGAGCTGCATAAAAACAAATGTAGCTTCTAAAGAGAAAAATAAAATATCTGCAATAAAAAAAAAAATTTACTTAGTTGGACTGAAGAAGAGATTAGACACTTTACAGAAAAGTTCAGTGAATTTGAAAGCATAGCAATAGAAACTGTCCAAACTCAAGAATAGAGGAAAAATGGCTGAAAAAAAAATGAACATAGATTAAAAGACATATGGGAAAAATCTCAAATTGTTTGATATGTGAACAATATGAGTTTCAGAATTACAAGAGAATTGGGAAGAAAAATTTTTGAAGAAATAATGATCAAAAATTTTTCCAAATTTCACGAAAACTACACAAAGCACATAATAATCAAATCACTAAAAAAACAACAAGGAAAGGAATCACAGCCAAGGGGGAGAATGATACATTATATACAAGGAAACAAACAAAAAACATTGTGGATTCCTTGCCTTCAAAAAATGCATTCCAGAAGACAATGGAATGACATATTTAAAGTGTGGGGGAAAAAAAAATGTCAATGATAATTCTGTATATGCTCAAAATATCCTTAAAAAATAATAGAAAATAGAATACAACCAAAGTGATATGTTTTTTCAATACTACACTACAAAGGCTATTTAAAATTATTTTTCAGGCTGAGGGAAAATTATTTCAGATGTAAATTTTAATCTATGAAAATGAATGAAGGACACTAGAACTGGTATATATGTGGATTCATTTAAATTTTTCCTCATTCAAAATTTTTGTTTAAACTACATTTCAAGTACTTTGTTTTACCCTTGAAATGGCATAAAATTCATCACTCTTTCAATACTTACTACATTCTCTTTCTTGGAAGATTTTCCTGCCTGAGAAAACTTTCACAAAATTTATGTTTTCAAAATGCTTTTCACAGACTTCCCTGGTGGCACAGTGGTTAAGAATCCGCCTGCCAACGCAGGGGGCACGGGTTCGAGCCCTGGTCTGGGAAGATCCCACAGGCCGTGGAGCTACTAAGTCCGTGTGCCACAACTACTGAGCCTGCATGCCTAGAGCCTGTGTTCGGCAACAAGAGAAGCTACCTCAATGAGAAGCCAGTGCACTGCAATGAAGAGTAGCGCCCACTTGCTGCAACTAGAGAAAGCCTGTGGGCAGCAACGAAAACCAAACGCAGCCAAAAATAAATAAACTAATTAATTAATTTTAAGAAATGCTTTTCACTCAGAAACCAATAGAGACTTTTTGCCTGGATAAGGACATATTTAAATAGCTATGCTTTGTCAAGATTTATTTGGTTGTATTTCATATAATGAGTGTGAACAGTGATCTCCATCAATTTCCATATTGTCCCTGCTCTCACCAAAAGAAAATTAAAAACACAAAAGAAAAAAAAGCCCACTTCTTCGATCCACCAGTGGCCTTTATGACCTTATATTTTATCTACCTTGATTGTAGATATTTGTGTTTTCTCTTCTCATCATGCAGTAATATTTAAGTTCCTTGGGGATTAGGCATTTAGGCATTCAATTGTGCCCTCTTTGGGAAACTAGTAAAGCCAGTCAAAATATATGGAAACAACCTACGTGTCCATTGATGGATGAATGGATAAAGGATATGTATATTTTGTATATATATATATATATATACACATAAATATATATGCATATATATGCAATGGAATATTATTCATTCATAAGATAGAAGGAAATCTTGCCATTTGTGGATAGATGGATAGACCTTGAGGGCATAATTCAGACATAGAAAGACCAATAACATATGATCTCTCTTATATATGAAATCTAAAAACCAAATCAACCAACAAGCAAAATGAACACATAGATAAAGAAAACAGATTGGTGGTTGCCAGAGGTGGGGATATAGGGGTGGGCAAAATGCGTGAAGGTGGTCAAAAGATAAAAACCTCCAGTTATATAATAAATGTTATGAGGCTGTAATGTACACCATGGTGGCTATAGTTAATGATACTGTACTGTATATTTCAGAGTTGTTAAGAGGCTAAATCTTGAAAGTTCTCATTACAAGAAAACAAAATTGTAACTATATATGGTGATGGATGTTGACTAGACTTATTTTGGTGATCATTTCACAATATTTACACGTATTGTCTCATTACATTGTACAACTGAAACTAATATAATATTATATGTCAATTATATTTTAATAAAAATAGGTAAAAATAGGATTAAGAGATAGTTATGAGTCTTATTTTTGCTTCACTTTGCAATACATACAAGGTAAAATAATGATGCTCCCATTCTTATTGCAGTCTTGGTAGATCAAGTGAACCAAATAGCATTTGAACAGGAAAAGTATTTAGCTCAGAATTGCCTTAATTGGACATTTATATTGATCAAGTTGAATGTCTAATGTCTCTATTTCATAGGTTGAGAGGATAAATTTAATGACTTAATCCCAAGAGAGGATTTTGTTTAATATAGTTAACAAGAAAGAAAATCATGTTCATTTTATTAGAAAGAGCTTTTATCATTCAATTTAATCTGCTTAATGATATCCAAGCATAGTTAGTGTGCTGATACCTTATGTATAGTCACAACACAAAGGAATATCAACACAGTTTTTTAAAAGCAAGGAAAAGAAAGGGAAAGCCTTCACATAATTACTCAAGTATCTGCTGTAAGCATGAATGATTTGTATATTCATGGGATGAGTAAGAGTCTTTCCTTCCTCTTGTAGTAAAATTTTCTAAGTACTTATTTTGTTTGACTAATGACTGCTATTTCCTGTTTACACAACACATCTATGCTTTATAAAGTGCTTTATATTGTTAGAAATGTTTATTGGATCCTTCATGTGTACAGGAAATCTACTTTATATTTTGCATTTTTCTCTCCAAGTGGATTTGTTGACTAAATCATGGTCTTGTCAAGAAATGCAAGACTTAATGAAATTGAAGAACACACATGTTTTAAAAGTAAGAAGTGAATACAAAAACAAAGCCTCTTGTACAAGCCATTTTGGATCAAGTATTACCTATATCCAGTTATTAATTCATCATATTTACTCTTATTCACATCTTTAAATAGTGTATATACACCTTATATGACTGACTTTTTGATCTTTCAGTAGTCATATCCTCTTCTGAAGCCTCCTTATAACTATAGTATTTTCATAGTAATTTATTCTGATATTTATTATAGAATCTATCACATTACATTATAGTTAATAGTGTAAAAGTTTATTATTAATTATTACTTTTATTTATTCTTCCACTATATAGGCATTTACGGTATGAACTATACATTAAGTAGTCTGCTGGAAAGCTCTTGAATAAAGGAAAAAAACAAACAAGTTTACCTCCCTAATACTCGTAAAGTTGTAATAATGTTTTTGAAAAAATGCATGGATACATGGATGAATAAATTAACAAATTTCTACTACCTGGTATCTTTCTGCATGGATATGGAGTTTTTTTAATAGTCACTAAAGAGAATAAAAGTGTATTTTTGTTTAACAACATACTTTATGCCTAATAATGAAAGATTAATGACAGGAAAGATCAAACTTAAAACATGAAATCATTAACCCATAACTAATTCTTTATTTCCCACAAAATTTAATGGTAGAGTTTTGGGAATTTTCTTGCAGTCACGGAATTCAGAATTTTATTCATAATTTTGTTATTTGATTTGTAACAAGCAGTTGATTTGTCTTTATCCTCATTTTCCCCTAATTCTACACACTTTATATGCAACTTATTTCAGTGACAATAAAACTATCTGATCGCATAATGTCTTTATCACATTTTGCAACTGAGACATCAAACAAAGCGTGCTGGAATCAGAAACCAAAAGCAAGCAAAATATGAGGTACAATGAAAAGATCATTTACATTAAGAAATGTAATTGGCAAAATTGTTTACATGTAAATTTTTTTCCAAAATATATTTCTGCCATTCATTAAGGATAAAACATTTCTCAAAATATCAGTTGTATACACTTGTCAAGAGACGAATAAAACAAAAAGATTAAACACAGTTAAAAATACCAAAATAGTTCCTGAAATATTACTTTGAATTAAATATATATATATATATATATATATATCAAATAAAGTCTGTAGTCTTCATTAACTATGCCCATGGCTCTATGTTGGTGTTAGACCTCTGTATTCAATCTCTCTAGAATAATACTTCATCCCTGCCAGTAGCTTCACATATTATATACTTTGTAAATGACATATATTTTCTTTACTAACATATCTGTGCTGGGCAATATTGGCATCTGCCAATCAATATTCCACTGAACCATTTGTACAGGTTCTTCATATCCAATAGTTCTTCACATATTCAGTTATCTCCTAAAATTTACCCTTCCATGATATTTTCTATCTCACTGAATAGTTTCACTCTTCATACAAACACTGAAATCAGAAAGCTGTGATGTACTGAATTCCCTTTCCTCAAGACCTTAATTAATACATGAGGAAACTGACCAAATATCATTGCATCAAAAGAGATGCAATGATATTGCAGACAGGCATTAGATACAGAGAAAGAAACAAAATCCATTACTTTTATATGTAGCCCAAATCTCCTTCCACTAAGCAACTATGCAAATATAAATTCTATTTCTCCTCTTCTAGCTCTCAAAAGTTTTGATAAAGTGTTTGGGAACGTGCTAGTGGCACATAGCCTGTGGTTCTCAGAAACACAATACATTACCTCAATTCTAAATCCCCTCACCTTCTTCCTTGGTAGAGCACCGTACTTGCTTTTAGGTACTAAGCAGTCTTGTGCTTTACTGGAAGCTGTGTCCCTCCTTAGCCTAATGCAATGAATCAAGATGAGTAAAGCCAGCGAGATTATTCCATTCTCTATCTCAGTAGTTTTGAAATGGGAATGTACTACAATTTTGACCATGTGTTGAATTCTGATAAAAGATTTTGGGGAAAAGATTATTGCACTTATAAAGAGGAGAATGGTTTGCATTATTGTAGAATACTGTAAGGAAAAAGTAGAAATTATATTTGAACTAGAGGTAAAAATTTTATATATGTATATAATTTATTTATGTAAATAAATATTCATGTAAATATATAAATACATTATTTATGTAAATAAATACAGTATATATATACTTAATTAGGTAACTAGAGGAAAGATTTATGGGGAAGGAGCTCCCATAAATAAGTTAAAGCTTACTAACTTATTATAAGTTAACCTGCCTCTTAGATCAAAACACACAATGATGCAATAGTGGGGGAAATGTAGCTGAGGCAATAATAAATATCATGAATCCAGTCTAGTTATTTAAAAAAGATCAACTACAAAAATATTAATGGTAAGAGAGAAGATAGTGATATCTTAATAATAGCTCCTTTTCAAGTTGATGACATTAAAACAATATTTTTAAGTGACATTAACAAGGCCAAAACAAAAATAGTAAGTGGTAGAGTTGAAACTTGGAACTGAATATTACCATATGATTTTTCTTTAGATTTAGCAAAGAGCACAGTGATGCAGACTGATCAAATGAGAGATGAAGGAAAGAAAGCAAACTGGACAGCTCTCTCAGCCACTTGACATAGTTATGCCTGATTTAAGCCTTGATTATATTAGTGGGAATAGGGATAGAATGTGAAGGATGACTTTTTGAGACAAGCAAGCTAATGATGAAAAGGCAAGAATTAAGAGCATAAATACATGGAGATAGTTTGGTTGGATGAGTCCATGATGTGAAAGAAGCTGATATTTCCAAGAAAAATGGATTAATGAGGGCAAGAATGATGATATTGAATTCAGTTTTAACACATTTTGTCATAAATGCAATAGAAACTTATTATACAAAAAATAAGAGATGTGTATGAAGATGAAAAAAATTTAAACTTCCATTTTAGTTTCACTTACCCACTGACAATCAGATGTGCCAAGAATAGTGCCTGACAAATACTATATCTTCATAATATTAGTTGCATAAAGGAATTTCTTTATTGATAGTATTATAACAGTGATTAAGTGGCAGAGCTGGGATTTAAGTTTCTGTATTCCCAGAGGATACTTTCTTAATAAATATGATCTATGTCAGTGAATCAGAAATCCATGGAATAAAGACTTGTGCTTTTCTAGGGCCTCATGTATTTTGTGTATGATGAATTTTTCATGTGGGCAGATTATATATCACATTTCTAAATTGCCTTGTAAAAATGATTTGTAAAAATGTAAAAAATGGTTTGGTCATTCCAAAATAATGTGTAACTTTAATTATAATCATATGTATAGGAAAGATTTGATGAACAATTTTGATTCCTTAATCAGTTATGGATTACTCCTATGGTTAACTATTAATTATCATATCGGGTGACCTGAGAGTCTCTGGAGTCTGAGAATGAAAAAGTGAGGAGGTGGATGACTAGTGAGAGAAACAGTGGAAAGCTGTCTACTTCTCCTAGAAACTCTTCCTTTCATCATGGGAATATGGCCTTTCTTATACTGAGGTGGTCTGACCCTGCCACTTGCTCTTCTCAGGTGCCTCTTTTTCATTAAATGCTTTCAGAAACTAATTTTATTAGAGCTCAGTATAAAGTAGCTTCAGAAAATGTGAACAGAAATTCACAAGAGAAAGAATGCAAATGCTGTGAACTGAGATGCAATAAGACTTTGAATTCAACATTTCTTAAAGCTCTTTATAAACATTAGCATCTGTAATTAATCCTGCCAATTTCCCCATAAGTCATATTTCATTATCCTTGATTTACAAGCGTAACTAAAATATCAAGGAAATGCAGAGCCTGCATTGTCAGACAAATCTTTTTTTAGCACTAATATCAGCATGTATCCCCTTCTCAGGAGCCTTCATATTTTCTCCCACACTATTTCTAAATCCTATTTCTGCCTTCACAATTTAACTTCTAACTACCTAATCTATAGATCCTAATAGTATCCAACACATGGCTTTCAGTCTAAGAAGTAAGGTCTCTTATTGTTCCCTGGACATATTATTATATATATTTTATTCTAGTATCAACTTCCTCCAGCCTATCTTTTACACTGTCTTATACAGTGAATTTCCTGTATAAGAAAATCTGTTCCTAACAACATCTGTCCCCTCGATATCTCTCATTTATTGGTTAAATAGTCTTGGCAAGTAGGAAGGTATCATTTTCAAATCAACTCAGTATAATATTGATTATTGATTATATGGTCAGTTATCTTCTAGGTGTTTCCACAAATACCTTGTTTCATTCTTACAATAATTTCATGAAGTAGGTGTCATTATTATTGGTTAACAAAAGAGTATAAATTTATTTTGTGTCAGATATTGGAATCAGACAGTTTTTTGACATGATTGTTAAGTATTGCATTTTTAATTCATGGAATAGATAGTCTTGTAGCTTTCAAATGAGTAATGTGTCTTTTTTTACCCTGGGAGAGTCCTTAACCTGTCTATACAACTAACTAAACACTGGTATACTGTTGGCCTAATTACTGAAACTTCATAGTTTCAGTAGAATTAACTTCACAGATAATTGGAGCAATTGCATTGAAAAGAGCTACCAGTAAGGCTCAAAATAGCAAACTTACTTTATCATAGATGTACTAGTTTCCTAAGGGGCCATTACAAAGTACCTCAGACTGGATGGTTTACACAACAGAAATATATTTTCTCACAATTTTGGAGGGTAGAAGTCTGAGATCAAAGTGTCTTTAAAGTTGACCTTCTCTGAGGCCTCTCTTCTTGGCTTAGAGATGGCCTTCTCCTCTCTGTGTCTTCACATGGTCTTCCCTCTGTACATGTCTGTGTCCCGATCTCTTCCAATAAGGACACCATTCAGATGGGATTAGGGCTTTCTCTAATGATCTCATTTTCACTTAATTACATCTTTAAAGACTATCTCTCCAAATATAGGCACATTCTGATATACTGGGAGTTAGGACTTCAACATATGAGCCTTGGGGGTCCCAATTCAGCCCATACCAACAAACAATGTAGTATTTAAATATAGATTTAACTTTATACCAAGGAATAATGTATACACTGAATTTGGTTAAATGTTCACACTGAGCAAGTTTTTAATATAACCATTCTGCAAAATGGAGATATGCCAGAGGGGATAAATTCAGAGAGAAAATTGACATAGGAAGAGTTAAATTTATGCCAGGATATATTTTTTCAGTTTTATACAGAAAAACAGTTCCATTTGGCAGAAGACCAAATAAAAAGAAAATTTAGGGTGTTATTTTGCTTTTGTTCATTTATCCATCTGTCTACACGAACCTTATAACATTGTTTTCCAAATGGAGGCCTACTAATGCCAGAAACATGGTACTTGTACTGAAATTATCAATGCTTAGCCAGTTTCAGTTTAAGAGAAGATAATAGTACTGGAAAATTCCATTTCTTAAATATGCTGAAAACTAAAATTTTTAGTAATATTGCTCTGTATATACACTTTAACCTTTGAATCCATATTCTATTGTGCTTCATATATGTACAGACACAGGCTATTATTTTTGGGAGGGGTGGTTCATTCACATATTCCCAGTGTTGTTGAAGCTATTACATAGCATTATGAAACATTACTTTTCAAACCAGTTCAATACAGAAAAAAAATTAACTGTTTGTTAGCTGTCTTATTTTTTCTTATATTTTTTTAAAAAAATGAATTCATTTGAAAGGAAGTAACAAATATATCTTTCTTAACAAAAATTAAGCATTTTGATTGACATTTTTGAGTAATATATCAATTCAAAATGTCATTATTATTGTATTATTACATGGACAATTGATAATTTTATTTGATTTTCTTTATATCTTTTTCAGTATCTCAAAGCATAATGTTTACCAGTAGTATGGTTGGATGAATTGTTGAAGCAACAATGCCTGCTAATAAATTATATCTATCTATTTATCTATTCATATATACACATAGTTTTTCTAAAAATAAATATATTATGTCTATACATATATACATATTTTTTTCTAAAAATAAATATATGTATTTCTCATTTTTATTCTTTAGTAAAGAGAATATATGTACTCATAAAAGCATATATATCACATTGTTATATATATATGTATATGTTTATATAGTAGATATAAACATATATCATATATTTTTAAACTATTTAAATAACCATATTTTTCTTCCTCATCTACATCAACACAGGTGTTTTTTTTTTAATCTACAATATTTAACAACTTTATGAACTACAAATTATGCCACTACCCACATGGTAGACAAAAAATTGTTACTTATTTCTATTCATATGCATATAATTTTATATAATTGAAGTCTTTCTTTATCCATCCCTTTTCTTTCCTCATTATTATTGTCCCCATGTCCTAATAAATGATTGCATTTATGACTACTAGTATAATGACTGGAACCTAGCTGAGCATCATTTTTCTATCTTTTGACCTCATGTTTATAACATGATATATATGTATATAGATACAAGTAGCAATATCTACATCTATCTATCATCTATCCATCTATCCCTAGAAAACCAATTGAAAAAAATGCTTAGATATAATGAGATTTGTTATATTAATGAGAAGCCTGTAGTTTTAGGTAACACAAAAAATCAACTCAAACTCTAAAACAATAGCATCTGAAAGTTAAGAGAAAAGTATGCTTAAAGATTGATTTTAATTCAGAAACACTAGAATGTCATTACAGACCCAGTTTGTTCCCCTTGCTAAACTTTATCATTCTTATCAGCTTCATCTAGAGTCTGGATTTCTTTATGGTGACAAAATGGTTACAGTATACAAACACACACACATATATAGCATATATATGTATATATTACATATATGTATATATTAATACATATATATGCCAATAATATTATTTCCCCTATTTCAAATAGTTTTGTCTCAAATACTTTGAATAAACAATTGTATCCTAAAATAGTTATTGTAGAGATTAGCTCCTCTCAGTGATTTTCCTAACTTTGTAGGACAAATCTTCAGAGATTTATCATTAAGTTTATAATTGTTATTAGTCTAGAGCAAATTTTTCTCCATGATAGTATAGGTTCTTTGCAGTAGTTTTTAAGGGAATATAATTTTATTTTTTTTTAAAATAAGACATGGAGTTTGTTGACTTCATTGGGGAGCGGTTTTATATGTATGCAATATAAATAGGTTCCAATACACTCATCCATCCTCACAATAATGGAATAAAAACAAAACCAAATATGATTATGGTGGAGAACTTTCTAAAAACTAACTTGCTATTATTTTACTTAAGGATTTTACATTTGTATTTATAAGTGGGATTGGACAGTAGTTTATATTTCTAGCAATCAATGTCATGTTTAAGTTTGTCATTTTAGGTTTGTGTTTAAAATGCATTTATCTGTAATATATTACATCAACCAAAGAATATAAGTAATATATACATATGTTATGAGTACAGTAATAGATGCAGATAAAATAATAGTCCAGTGAAAGCCCACAAGTCTCATTGTGAAAATATTTCCATGATTAATTTGGTGTAACTTGAATTTAAGAGGAGGTACTATCCCTAACCGTCAACTGAAAGATAAAATAGAAAGCAGCAATGAGTCAGAAACATTCTCATATCTTAGATACTGTTTAGATGCATAAGATAGAATAAGAGTATTGTATGTTTTTGTTACTCTGCCCAAATACTTTGCAAAAGTTAAAGAATATATCATTTTTTTCATTACCATTTGAAGTTTTACTACTTTCTTATCTCCTGTTGGATTTTGATGGGAGGCTCAGAGATGCCATATCATGCTCTTTTGGATGTTTCCATGTTATTGGTCTCCATACTTTTTATAATTCAATCCTAAGGGAAAATAATGATATATTTAAGGGTTTGGTTATCTTCACTTTACAAATTAGGCTCATATTGTTTAATGAACTGCTTGCTCCAAAAGCACACACACAGTATGAGGCTTAGCTGGAATTAGAATCATGATAATTGACTCCTGATTATGGGCTGTGTCACAATATTAAATAACTTAAGCACGTATAAAGAGTATAAAGAAGATCTTTTGACAGTGCAAATCAGATGCCCAGGGGTGGAAGGAAACAATAGGTCAGCCTCTACCCAACCCCTTTTGCATACTGAATTGCCTTCCTTGTCCAACCATGCTGTTTGTGTAATATGGCTATACATACATGATGTTGCCACACAAAAACAAGTTTAGTGCTTGAAAGTGATAGATATATTTCTCTGTTTTTGTGTCTATTTCAAATTTTAGTATACCACTAATATTATAAAATCACAAGCTGAATTTGTGGTTTGATTTAACATTTTTGTTTTTTTTTTCTTTTTACGTAAATATATAAAGTATTTCCAGCAGTCAAAGGAACAAGCTGCCCTTCATTCAAATTCTTTCTATTCCAGGTTAAGAGTGATACTTCTTTCAGGGCACTTAAACTGAAATGTTTCTTTTAGCCTAATAACTATTTCCTTGGGAGGAAACATTTCTGGATAATTCTTTTTGAAGGTAATAAAATGGAATTTTCCTGTCAGGAAAATATTCCAGAGATATTGCTGTCAGGATAACAATATGAAATGAGGCTTTAAGCTTATTGCTATTTTCTTGTCATAATATTTTATTGCTGACTTGCATTTTCCTTTGAGGATAATGCAGTCAAGATTTGCTTGACAAATTGATTTTTATTTTATTACAACTATCATATTTCTAAAAGAATAAATGAATAATATATTAATCTACATTTCTAAAAGATTGAAAAACAATGAGTTTAGATCATATCAGAGAAGTCAATAGAAGTGGGCCAATGGAACCACCCTCCCTCCTTCCATCACTTTACCAATACTATGCTCCCATAGTCTAGAAGACATTTTATAAGGTTTATTGATGTCCATATTCTGGACCTTAATATCCTTGGCATTTATATTTGCATATAAAGTAAATGAACAAACACTTAGAAGCTAACCTTGAAAGTAAAAAATTTCATTTGGCTTACATAAATTTCTGCCTTAGTCTGTTTGAGCTGCTATAACAAAGTACCACAGACTAGGTAGCTTATAAACAACAACAATTTATTTCTTACAGTTTTGGAGGTTGAGAAATCCAAGATCATGGTGCCAGCCAGGTCATTTTCTTGTGAAGGCAGTCTTCCTGATTCATAGATGGCACCTTCTCACTGTGTCCTCACATGATGGAAGGGGCTAGGGAGCTCTCTGGAGCCTCTTTTTATAAGACACTCACTCCATTCATGAGGGCTCTGCCCTCATGGCTTAAGCACTTCCCAAAGACTCTGCCTCCAAATACCATCATCTTTGGGGTTTAGAATTTCAATATATGAATCTGGGGGGCGGGGACACAAACAATAAGACCATAGCACTGTCCTAAAGCATTTTTCTGTCTTAACATTTCTATGATCTATGTATTTTTGCTGTTTGTTCATGAAAGAACCAAAATTTAAGAAGAAACATTTTTCATTGGCCTCTGTGTTAGTATCATATTGACAGTTCCAGTGTTCTGCTGATTATCTAGAACACTTCAATTCATTCTGGAAATGAGTTCCAAGTAGGATTTTAAGGTGTTAGTTATTTTAAAATCTTGAACATCCTTCAGACTTCTGTTAACATTGTAAATTGATTTAAAATATATTCAGATTAATAACATGTTCTCAAGGACTTTATCTCATTCAAACTATTTTATACGTAAAGATATGTTAAAACAGTGACTTTTATTATAAGGAGAAAATATCAAGGATAGGTCAGAAGAATAAAATAAGGAATTTTAAAGCTATTATTTCTGCTAATATTCTTAACACAAATCTCTGGCTGTTGAAGATTCTAATTTATGACTTCTATGTCATCTGAATTCTCCCTCTTTTTCTTTCTTGTGTATCTCTTTCTGTATCTCTCTCTGTATTTCTTTTTCTCTCTATCTGTTTATCTCTCTGTCTCATTCACTCTTTCTAGTCTCTGTTTCATGGCTACTAGACACACTTCTGCCTAACCTCTTAAACAATTGAGTAGTTCTCATTAAAAATTGAAGCTATGCAAGGTATGTCCTGGTCCTTAAAAGATTTTTGGCATTTGCAGTTGCTTTTTCATTATCTCAATTATCTGATGTCATATATATTTCTCATCTCACCTCTCCCATGGGCATGTAGTTAGCACCATTCTGTGCTAATAAGGAAGTTAAATTTAAAAAAAATCATTATATTACCTGGACAACTACATTATAAAGGTTCTTTACTTCTTTCTTTTTTAACTATGACTTGATTTCTTCAACAAAAATTGCATGCCCAAGACTTGTCTAAGTACTCCCCATTTATTTCTTTTTAAAATTTAAAATGTTTGTTATATAAGTTACAGGCGTGCAATATAGTGATTCACAATTTTTACAGGTTATATTCCATTTATAGTTATTATAAATATATTGGCTATATTCCCCATGTAAAATATGTCCTTGTAGCTTACTTTATACCTAATAGCTTGTACCTTTTCCTCCTCCTACCTCACATTGCCCCTCCCCCTTAACTCTCCCCACTGGTAACTGCTAGTTTGTTCTCTATGATTTGTCATTTCTTGCTTAATAAATTGTAGTCCTTATATTTGATTCATTTATCACTCCCTCACACACTGGTTTTTATTTATATAAGCAAAGGGAAAGTGGTGTAATGGTAAGAGGATTGGTATCTGAGTTAGATATACTTGGCTTAAAATATGAGACAATTTATTCTAGTTATCTCCTCAAATAAATTATTTAAATTCCCCGGCATCAATTTTCTTAACTGTAAAACAGTGGTAATATGTTTTGGCACAGGATAATTGAAAAGATAATATAAGATGATGTGCTCAAGTAGCAGTTTTGTCATTTACTAGCTGACTGAACATCAAAAAGTTAATAAGCCTCTCTGGCATCAGGTTCTCCTCTGTAAAATGGGGCTTACATAGTTCCTTCCTCAAGTAACTGTTATAAGGATTAATTGATTTAATTCTTGCAATGCACACAGAACAGTGTCTGGCATATATAAGTGTTATATACTATATAAGTAGGGCTATTCCACACCTATGTATAATTCTATATAAGTACTGAGCATGTAGGTTTCATATATTAAGCACTTAATAACTGTGTCCTTTGTTTTGTGCCTCTTGTTACTTGCCTCATTTCTAACTTGCTCTCTTTCCTTAACTATCAATACTTTTTCTTGGTCAACTGTTGACAACAATTCTGGTTCAGCCTAGAGGATGAGGTCCTGAATAGCCATTTCTGTGCCTGAATACTACATGGTAGATTTTTTCCTTGTCATTGTTGTCTCACCTCATCTTTCCTTCCTTTTTTACCTCCATAATTAATTGCTGTCAGGATACTGCTGTTGTAACATGTCACCTGACAGTTTTTACATATCTGATGATTTCCCTTTGAAATGATTTTTAATGTCTGAGTGGAAACTGTGTTGCCCATAGATAAATGTAGTCATTGGTACATATCAACTTTGATATTCCACTGGGCATTTTTTTTGCCAATTCCACTCACTCTTTGGGTATGGGATACTCCTTGAATAAGTTCTGATTCTGCTCCCTGGGAGAGTTTCCCAGTTCATTGTTTGCTTAGATGTGAGTTCCATACTCTAGTACCTTTTTTTTTTAACTGAAGTATGGTTGAGGTTTAATATTATAAAAATTATAGGTGTACAATGTAGTGATTCACAATTTTTAAAGGTTATACTCAATTTATAGTTATTATAAAATATTGGCTATAATCCCCATATTATCTAAGTAGACATTTCTCCAAAGAAGACATTCAGATGGCCAAAAACCACATGAAAACATGCTCAACATCATTAATTATTAGAGAAATGCAAATCAAAAATACAATGAGGTATCACCTCACACCAGTTATAATGACCTTTATCAAAAAGTCTACAAACAATGAACGCTGGAGAGGGTGCCAAGAAAAGGGAACCCTCTTACACTGTTGGTGGAAATGTAACTTGGTAGAGCCACTATGGAGAACGGTATGGAGGTTCCTTAAAAAACTAAAAATAGTGCTATCATATTATCCAGCCATCCCACTTCTGGGCAGGCATATATCCAGAGAAAACCATAATTCGAAAGCATACATGAACCCCAAAGTTCATTGTAGCACTATTTACAATAGCCAAGACATGGAAGCAACCTAAATGTCCATCAACAGAATGGATAAAGAAGATGTGGTACATATATAAATGGAATATTACTCAGCCATAAAAAAGAATGAAATATGGGAGAAATGGACAAATTCTTAGAAATGCACAACCTGCCGAGACTGAACCAGGAAGAAATAGAAAATATGAACAGACCAATCACAACCACTGAAATTGAAACTGTGATTAAAAATCTTCCAACAAACAAAAGCCCAGGACCAGATGGCTTCACAGGCAAATTCTATCAAACATTTAGAGAAGAGGTAACACCTGTCCTTCTCAAACTCTTCCAAAATATAGCAGAGGGAGGAACAATCCCAAAATCATTCTATGAGGCCACCATCATCCTGATACCAAAACCAGACAAAGATGTCACAAAGAAAGAAAACTACAGGCCAATATCACTGATGAACATAGATGCAAAAATCCTCAACAAAATACTGGGAAACAGAATCCAACAGCACATTAAAAGGATCATACACCATGATCAAGTGGGGTTTATTTCAGGAATGCAAGAATTCTTCAATATATGCAAATCAATCAACGTGATACACCATATTAACAAATTGAAGGAGAAAAACCATATGATCATCTCAATAGAGCCAGAAAACACTTTTGACAAAATTGAACACCCATTTATGACAAAAGCCCTGCAGAAAGTAGGCATAGAGGGAACTTTCCTCAACATAATAAAGGCCGTATATGACAAACCCACAGCCAACATCATCCTCAATGGTGAAAAACTGAAACCATTTCCACTAAGATCAGGAACAAGACAAGGTTGCCCAATCTCACCACTATAATTCAACATAGTTTTGGAAGTTTTAGCCACAGCAATCAGAGAAGAAAAAGAAATAAAAAGAATCCAAATTGGAAAAGAAGAAGTAAAGCTGTCACTGTTTGCAGATGACATGATGCTACATATAGAGAAACCTAAAGATGCTACCAGAAAACTACTAGAGCTAATCAGTGAATTTGGTAAAGTAGCAGGATTCAAAATTCATGCACAGAAATCTCTTGCATTCCTATACACTAATGATGAAAAATCTGAAAGTGAAATTAGGAAAACACTCCCATTTACCATTGCAACAAAAAGAATAAAATATCTAGGAATAAACCTACATAAGGAAACAAAAGACCTGTATGCAGAAAATTATAAGACACTGATGAAAGAAATTAAAGATGATACAAACAGATGGAGAGATATACCATGTTCTTGGATTGGAAGAATCAACATTGTGCAAATGACTCTACTACCCAAAGCAATCTACAGATTCAAAGCAATCCCTATCAAACTACCACTGGCATTTTTCATAGAACTAGAACAAAAAATTTCACAATTAGTATGGAAACACAAAAGACCCTGAATAGCCAAAGCAATCTTGAGAACAAAAAATGGAGCTGGAGGAATCAGGCTCCCTGACTTCAGACCCAAGTACAAAGCTACAGTAATCAAGACAGTATGGTACTGGCACAAAAGCAGAAATATAGATCAATGAAACAGGATAGAAAGACCAGAGATAAACCCACACACATATGGTCACCTTATCTTTGATAAAGGAGGCAAGAATATACAGGGGAGAAAAGACAACCTCTTCAATAAGTGGTGCTGGGAAAACTGGACAGCTACATGTAAAAGACTGAAATTATAACACTCCCTAACACCATGCACAAAAGTAAGCTAAAAATGGATGAAAGATCTAAATGTAAGGCCAGACTCTATCAAACTCTTAGAGGAAAACATAGGCAGAACACTCTATGACATAAATCACAGCAAGATCCTTTTTGACCCACCTCCTAGAGAAATGGAAATAAAAGCAAAAATAAACAAGTGAGACCTAATGGAACTTAAAAGCTTTTGCACAGCAAAGGATACCATAAACAAGACCAAAAGACAACCCTCAGAATGGGAGAAAATATTGGCAAATGAAGCAACTGACAGAGGATTATTCTCCAAAATTTACAAGCAGCACCTGCAGCTCAATAACAAAAAAACAAACAACCCAATCCAAAAATGGGCAGAAGACCTAAATAGACATTTTTCCTAAGAAGATATACAGACTGCCAACAAACATAAGAAAGAATGCTCAACATCATTAATCATTAGAGAAATGCAAATCAAAACTACAATGAGATATCTTCTCACACTGGTCAGAATGGCCATCATCAAAAAATCTAGAAACAATAAATGCTGGAGAGGGTGTGGAGGAAAGGGAACCCTCTTGCATTGTTGGTGGGAATGTAAATTGATACAGCCACTATGGAGAACAGTATGGAGGTTCCTTAAAAAACTAGAAATCCAATTACCATACGACCCAGGAATCCCACTAATGGGCATATACCCTGAGCAAACCGTAATTCAAAAAGAGTCATGTACCAAAATGTTCATTGCTGCTCTATTTACAATAGTCAGGACATGGAAGCAACTTAAGTGTCCATCAACAGATGAATGGATGAAGAAGATGTGGCACATATACACAATGGAATATTACTCAGCCATAAAAAGAAACGAAATTGAGTTATTTGTAGTGAGGTGGATGGACCTAGAATCTGTCATACAGAGTGAAGTAAGTCAGAAAGAGAAAAACACATACCGTATGCTAACACATATACATGGAATCTAAGAAAACAAAAAAAGCGGGTCATGAGGAACCTAGGTGTAAGATGGGAATAAAGACTCAGACCTACTAGAGAATGGACTTGAGGATATGGGGAGGGGGAAGGGTAAGTCGTGACAAAGTGAGAGAGTGGCATGGGCATATATACACTACCAAACGTACAATAGATAGCTAGTGGGAAGCAGCCACATAGCACAGGGAGATCAGCTTTGTGGTTTGTAACCACCTAGAGGAGTGGGATATGGAGGGTGGGAGGGAGGGAGACGCAAAAGGGAAGAGATATGGGAACATATGTATATGTATAACTGATTCACTTTGTTATAAAGCAGAAACTAACACATGATTTTAAAGCAATTATACTCCAATAAAAAAAAGAATGAAATAATGCCTCTTGCAGTAACATGGATGGATCTAGAGATTATCAGACTAAGTGAAGTAGGTCAGACAGAGAAAGGCAAATATCATATGATATCACTTATATGTGAAATCTAAAAAAATGATACAAATGAACTTATTTACAAAACAGAAACTGACTTACAGATTTAGGAAACAAACTTATGTTTACAAAGGGTAAAGGTGGGGAGTCGTAAATTAGGAGTGTGTTGTTAACATATGCACACTACTATATATAAAATAGATAATCAACAAAGACCTACTGTATAGCACTGGGAACTCTACTCAACGTTCTGTAATAACCTAAATGGGATAAGAATCTGAAAAAGAATATATATAGATAGATAGATAGATAGATAGATAGATAGATATAGATATATAACGTATAACTAAGTTACTTTGCTGCACACCTGAAACCAACACAACATTGTTAATCAAGTATACTCCAATATTAAATATATTTTTAAAAAATCTCCATGTTGTACAGTATATCCCAGTCTCTCTTTCTTTTTTTGGAACGCGAGCCTTTCACTGCTGTGCCCTCTCCCATTGCGGAGCACAGGCTCTGGACACGCAGGCTCAGCATCCATGGCTCACGGGCCTAGCCACTCCGTGGCATGTGGGATATTCCGGGACCGGGGCACGAACCCGTGTCCCCTGCATCGGCAGGCGGACTCTCAACCACTGCACCACCAGGGAAGCCCCCCTGTCTCTTATTTTATATATAATAGTTTGTACCTCTTACTCCTCTACCCCTATATTTCCCCTTCTCCCTTTCCCTCTCCCCACTGGTAACCACTAGTCTGTTCTCTACATCTGTGAGTCTGCTTCTTTTTTGTTATATTCCCTAGTTTGTTGTATTTTTTAGATTCCACATATAAGTGATATCATACAGTATTTGTCTATCTTTTCCTATCATTTACCCTGGCAAGTTCAGAAAAGGGAATAGAGATATATGCTCTTTTGGCAGCTGATCAGATCTCATTGACTATTTTCTGCCTTTGGAAAGGTAGTGACTTAGAAGTCTTTTTATAAAATCTGAATTTCCTACAGTGCAGACTGACAGCACTCTTGCTAATAAAGCTCTCTCAAACATACTGTGGATTTTCTATGTATTTGATTCCAATTTGTAACTGCTCTCTCTGCAATAAAGCTATACCCACATTTTTGAAAAGATGTTCTTTTCTCTCTTGATTTAATTACTGATTCTTTGAACATAGCAAGTTACTGATATATTTTCCCCTTATGCTTTCTAGAACCCATTTTCTAGCTTAAATGTTTTACTAGACCACACAAACATATTTTTTTTCAGAGGTCATAACAAGAGGTGTTAGAGCCATATCACAGATTTGATCTTTATTCTAAGTCTGTGTTGTATCTGGATTTCGTCTATGGACTTAAGCTGTGCCCTAAATTGAGAATCTTTTTCTGGTTAGCAAAGCTAGAGGTGAGAAATAAATTTGTTTCCTAAGGTAGAAAGAAATCCTCTAAATTCTGAATACATATTCCCCAGGTTTTTTTTAAGGTCATCTCTTTTTTTGTAGTAATTAAATATATGCAAGTAAGAAAAGACAGCTCACATTTTCAGTATTCTGCATGGAGATATCCTTGTCCAAGTCTAAAGGTTTTAGTTGCCATTCTTGATTTCTGTTTTATTATCTCTCTCTGAGGAAAAAGACAGAAATTCTCCAGCCAGAGATGTTGTGTGACCAAATATAAATATGAAGAAACAAACTGCTGAGAATTTACTTATGTTACCAAAAATCTTATTCCTTTTCTTTTTCAAATAGTTTCCTAATGAAAAAATGTGAAGTAACAACAATTAAGCATTCATAAATGAGAAAACACATAAATTATTGAAAATAAACCATGGTATATCTTTTCAATATTTTAAACCCAGTTTTATTTGACTACACAATACTGAAGTTTACAAAGTTTCTCAGGTGTATCTTGTAATAGTGCAATTGAATTTATATGAATAGGTAAAACATGAAATATCTGAATTTACTTTTGAGTTTACAGTAAGGGATGAAGATAATATAATTAATATTATATGATCTAAAGATACAGTAGGATCTAACACATTCACAATAGTGAATTCTCTATGAGGGACTTTATTGCTACTTATTTTTAAGTAGCCTCAGAATTTTAAGTGTCTGTCACAAAACGGACATTATTTTACATGTTTTAAAATGAGATAAATGTAAAAGTCCTCAGGTATACAATCAACAAATGATGTTTCTATTTAGCCCAGGCCACAGGGGTTTCCAGTATTCTCTCCTTTAGTCAAGTTTCTAAAAGAAGGTAGAAATAGGTGATGGGTTTTTTTTCTAATTTTCTGTAAACAGATACTGGTAAAATGACTCTATCAAAAACTTACAAATAATACTGAAAGCAGCAAGGCTCTTTGAAAGTAGATCATTCTTAATGACAAAGTTTCCTAGTTCCTTTTTTATTTTCTTTTTAAAGTGAATTTTGAACAACTGCTTTTTAACACTTCTGAACAAAATTCAGCTTAGATATAATTTTTATATAATGCCTTTGAATTCTGACCAAAAAACATAATTTGCATCAGGGCTTAGTATGGGTCGTATTAGGATATTAGTGTGGTTCATTTCATCAGCTTCTGTGTTAGTCAGTGATCAGCTAAGTTGACTTGATTTACAGGTAAAACTGTGCAGAGTTCTCTTTATTCTTTTCATTGTGCACACTAGAAATTGTAAAGGCATAAAGGCTATGCTCAAGAGGTTTCAGATTAAAACAAAGTAGTTTGGGCACTCAAGCTTTAACCAAAGGTTCAGTCTTCACATATTTATGTGCAAAATTTCAAAGTGAGATTTATCAAATAAAGAAATCAATGTCCTTACTAACACCTATATAACCTACACTTTTGTATGTTACACATAGCATTTAATTCTTATAATTTAAGTTGATTCAATTATAAGAAAGCCTAACTCCACACGAGCTTATCAACATAGGTAATACTGGGAAACTTCCTCTTGTGTAATTTTTAAATCTGACTAAATTGTCACTGCTTTGGAAGTTTAATGCAATGTCTCTTTTCTCAGGGTGAATATTGTTGCTATAGTTTGTATATAACTGAACATGACTATATCAGTATGCAGTCTTTTAATTGAATTAGTAAACAGAATATTCAGAAATACTAGTCAATTTGTTTTTAAGTACAATATTAAAATGTTACACATGCTGTATTTTTTATAGTTTAGTCATATAGAGCTTGGGAGACTAACTTTGTTTAGAAAGAACAAACTGAAACAGAGTAATCAGTTTTCAGAGATTTTTATTAAAAACATAATGTATACCTGATGATAAATTTACATTTCCTCATTCAAGAAGTGACCATGTCACCCAATATTATGGATTTAAGCAAGAGTATATGATTCAGCTCTCCAAATAAAATCCTCTACAGATGTGACTTGACTTATTGAAAAACTAATTCTAAAGCAAATTTCCATGGTATTTTCTTAGGAAAATATATCTCAAAGTGCTTGTATACAAATGAAATTTTATTATAAGAAGCACAGTCTTTAGATTGCAGAGTAAACTGAAGTGTGAAAGTTCTGTGTCAGTTCTTTAAAAAGTTTTACAGATTCTGGGAGTCTTCAAAAACACTTTGTGTCATGAAATCTTTAATTATTTAAAAATTATACTGTGATATCTACCTCTCATAGTTAAAACTTTAAGAACGTGAGGAAATAAGTACTTACTTTTTAAGTTTTAAAAAGTTAGTTGAAACAATGCATTAATCCTATCTAATTTTTCCCATATTAGAGTATTAGAAATATTAATACACTGTGAGATGATAAGGGGTACTTATTTCATCTCAGGTTAATTATCAGTCATTAGTTTCTGTGTGCTGGGGAACGTGGCAGGTGTTACCTTGCAATTGAGGCCAATGTTCCAAAGCAAAACCACATAGCTTATTATTACCTGCTGTGTCCTAAAATGAATTGCCATAGGCCTTACAAAGAGAGGGCAGAACAGGTCTACATTATCATCTTTCCCTGTGTCCCACCTCCATTTCCTCCCTGCCTATTTAAGTGGAGTATAGAAACTCAAGGAAAAACTTCAGAGAATAGAGTTAGATTGGGGTATGCATTTTTTTCTTTTCTTTTTTTGGTACTCCTTACCCTTGCTAAGGAATGGTTTACAATAATCCCTTGCAGAAAGTAGCAATGCCTAAACTAAGGAAAACCAGTGTCACCTGACCTGGTGGGACATTTGCTTAGGAAAATACTTGTTGATCAGCCCTTGAACTTCATTTGCGCCAAGCATGGAAAGAGAGCTTGAATGAGTTGGCAGGCTGGGGAGAGGGTGAGAAGATCAGCAGAATTTTATATCACACATTCTAATTGTTAAATAATTCAAATCACAATAAAACCCTAATGTTTCATTCCCTTAACTATCATCTTGACATCTTTAAAGATCCTCAATGATTTTCTCCTCTTTTTCTTCTGAGCAATTACTAAACTTCCTTCTTTTCAAAAGCACATTTTCAGGTATTTTTATTTTCCTTTTGAAGAATTTTTTTTGACTTGAAACTGCAAGGCCCTCTCTGCCATATGCATATCGAATCTATTGTTTTAGAAAGAGAAATGAAGTTAGGTGTGGAGTGGTTGTTTACAAGTTAGCCTGCAAAATCAACATGTAAAAAACTTAGTTTTGAAGGATTTTTGGTTCTAGTTAGTGGTCAGTCTCCTCAGTCTGCATGAAGATCTTTATTGAAAGATTGAGCCTTTTTCAAAACATTGAATCTGTGTTAATGTGTAGGACTAAGAGTTAGATATTACTACTGAGAGTCTGCAATTTAATTTTAAGGCTAATTTAACAGACACCTAAATCTCATACTGAAAACCTAAAATCAATCTATGGTCTTCCAATTGATCTGAGGCCAAGTAGTACATAACAGAATCCAAAACTTATCACACGTTCTGTATATTTAATGACTGACCAATAACTCTGAAATCTCCCTCAGGTAAAGTTAAATTAATAAAATCAATGAAGACTCTTACATGTAATCTTTCTCAGATAAAATTTTAAAAAGAGTGTTCTTAACATATACTTTTACATATGTACCAGTAAACTAATTGTCACATTTTTATACAGTTGTATACAAGTGCAAATTTCTGGAAAGTAGTTCTGTGAATACTGATAACAAAAACTATATTCAATATTTTGTTTTTTTATACTACCAGATATTAGTCTAATCTCAATCAGTACTAATGGTGTCTTGAAAGCAGAATAATTTTTAGACCCTTTTGTGTTTAGAGGTAGAGTTTGTGTGATAATTTACTTGTATAGGCCGTGAAAAGAATGAAGTTTCATGGTTATAGAGTTTGTTGATCAGAAACATTGACCATGTATGATGACTGAGTAGTAACAGATATTGTGCCAAGAATTTTTCTTTTACTATCAGCCATACTAATCTCCCAATTCTAAGCAAGATTTGAGGTAATATTATATATTTATATAACACACTGAGCATTTCATCACCAAACACATACTAGATATCTTTTCATTTTTTCTCCTTTTTATACCAAGAAATCAAAATGTTTACAAAAGAAATTGCAATATAAATTTTTCTAAAAACATTTTGTTGAATGAACTCATCCTAACTTCCTCAGATATTGTATTCACATATTCTACAAAAAGAATTAGAAATAAAACCCTTTGGGATCATTTGGAATGTATCACATATTTTTATAAAAAAGCTTCCCAAGGTGTAGTCTGTATTCTGCAGTACTATAGGTATCAGAGAACACACACACACATATACACACACACACACACACACGCCCCTGTTTTTGTGGATAAATAAATTAGTGAAAAGATAAATATACTATTTTTGGAGCTTTATAACCAATTTTATTAAACTAAAACTCTAACAAATGCCTCACTAAAGAAATCAGTTTAACTTTGATTAACTTGAAATTAAATAAAAAATTGGGAGCCGTTTACTTTTGCATTAGCCATATTTAAAAGAGTGGAATTGTGGAACATCTTTGCTTAGATTTCGGGTACCATTGAATGATCCACAGTAACAGGTTTGCTCATGGGTATTGCTTCTGGAAATATTTATTCTTGTAAGGTTTTTGAAGAGATATAAAATTCAGCTGTATATCTTTTAGTTGAATTATTTGAAAATATTATTTTATTTACTGAAAGTTTTAAATTTAAAATGCTTAAATTTTATTTACTGAAAATAACATGCATTTGTAATTTAGTTTTATGGTACTTTCTGAAGTGCCTGCTATAGTATGACAACACCACCTGTGCTACACTTATGAAGTCTGTCATGTTTCAGGATTTTTAATTTTTGTATAGGTTTGTAACTAAAAAGCAAAAATTTCATGATGGCAAAACTTTGACTTACAATGATCCTGCCTGGGGACAAATCATTTTCATACATTTTTGTGTGAAAGAGATATATACTTTGAAATTTAAAAAATGAGTTACCACTTTAAAGCAAGTATAGGTCATTCTTTCCCCTGTTCATCCCTACAAGACTTCATATGAGAAACAGAACCCAAATAGTAAATATGAGTTAGAGTAGGAAAAAATGCATTGAATTCCTTAAAATAATATTAGAGATTATTTTCTTATTGCTTTTAAGCTAGGTTTTGTTTCTTTCTAAAAAAGAGTTACAAATGAACAGGATTTTTCATATAAATGTGCATTAAATACCTCTGAAAATAGTTTAAATATTTTCCACTTATTTTAAAAGCATTCATTTCAATTCAGAGAACTAATATTGGAAAAAAATGGTAATAAATCTGTAGTTAGATGGGGACTGTTTTCAAATGTGCATACATTTATTATTTTTCTGAATGAAATTTAGCATGGCTCTGTAGGCCATGAAAAAAAAAGTACAAGGTGCATATTCTCATGGAGTTTAAAATGTTTGCTCTCATGAATTGAAACAAGCATGCATTTTTATCCAAATAAGTTAATTTTAAGAAATGGTCTATTACCTTGTAGTGTATATTACTTCATACTCCTTTTCTATTATTTTTATAGCTGTTCAATTTATCATTTTTTCACCATATTCCTCTTTGAATTCCTAATAGAATTGTGAAATAATCTATTAAATCTTCTCATCTATCAACTATGAATACTGTTACAGATAAATATATTTTCTCTAAGTTAAAAGCACACAAGTGGAATTTCCTAAGATGAAGTCTATTTCTACAAGTCCTGTTTATGAACACTGAGTAAAACTTCATTTGATTTCATATCTTGCATTTTTCTATTACATGACTTCAGATTCTCTCATATTTGATTATCAATTATATAGAGGAGTGGTAGGGAAGAAACTATAAAGAAACTAAAATTTTCTATCCATAAAAAAGAACTTGCCCACATTTTATATACAGTTGTTCCTCCTTTTTCAAGGTAGTTATGTTTTATAAAGTTGCAGTGAATACTGACTTGGTGAATCCAGAGCCATTTTTCCTAGGGGAAATACAGAGTTAGGTTCCTGAGAGCCATTCATTGCAACATTTTCATCAATCAAGCATAAGCTTGTTTTTTATGTGCTTTGGTTAATGACACATAACGTAATATATATTGGTAAGAAATAATTATATGTGGTATTTCTTTATAAGGAAACATTAGCTGGAAAGAGTTTAATCATTTCCTGACCCTGGATAACATGGCCACAGATATATTTGGCTTTGAAACTCACACTGTGCTGTCTGCAATGCTTATTTGATCAGTTATCATCTCATAAATCCACAAATTTAACCAGTTATCCATCTTTTCCATAGCTTCATCATAAACTATACATGTTATTTTAATACTTTTTGAAGAATTCTCCTATAAAGATCAGTAAATTTCCTCTTCCTCTCTCTGAAAATACTATATTGTTGATTCATTAATATTGAACTCAAATAGCACAATTCATGTCTGAATATGTCTTATCACTTGTATCTTCTCCAGAAGGCACATCACAGCCTTCTTGGGCTTAGAAACAAGAGACAGCACTTTAGTGTTATTCTTGGGGGCCATTTTAAACAGCAAATTCACTGAAAAAGAGCACTAAACTGCAAAAAATTTGGCATTAGATAGATGGTGAAAAAAAACTCATTTACAGGATGAGACCTGAAACAAGAAGGCAGAGCATAGCCTTGTTTGACCTTAGCTCTGGACATGCTCCTTAGGTGACTCTAATTTTTGATTCCTTAGTGCCTATCTGAAAATGTCCATGAGCACTGATTTTGTGGTTAAAAATAAATTTTAGCAAGAAGGAAAATCCACAATTATGTAATCTGCGGATAATGAGAATCAACTATCTTTAAGCATTTTTTGAAATAGATAGAACCAACAGAAATCAGGGACCAACATTAATTCCTAGAAAACATTGAAGGTGCCTCTGGTTAACAGATTCTGTGAGTCAGCTTTCCTTAGAATGGCCTGGAGTTTGCCTACATAATAGAGGAAGGAAACATAAAAGCAAAAATGTACAAGGATCACATGAAATACTACTTATTTTTGGTGTATGTAAAGAGTAGGAAATCAAGACAAATACAAAAAAGAGGGCAAGACAGCTGTGATTTTTAAGCCAGGATGTTCTTAACAGAGATGAATGCATGTAGAAATAAGAACAAAAGATGATTTCAGCTCACAGTGTTAAGCAGTAAGCAGACTTATGTGGTTAAGGACATTGTCCATTATGGGCACCACAGGCTAAGATTTTTATTTTATCATGTCTGTGTCTAACTCTAAAGGCTTCAATTTATAGCAGCAAGTGTTTTAATAGCTGGGAATGTATGTGGGGCAGGCTAAGTGTCATAAAGTCCAACCTCTAATGAGACTATTGTTTTTGTTGTAAATTTAAAAGGAGAGTGTGCCAGTACTTAAATAAGATGAATTGTCACAATGTGTCTTTAGTAGTTATAAAGCCATTGAGTGTAAATTATCTTTAAAAATCCTAATTCCCTCTTTTGTTTTAGTTACAACCAGAAGATAATTGGTCACTTTATATAGAGAGATTTAAAAATTATAATAAAGAGGGTTTTAAAGACTGCAACTTTAAAATGATTTTTAAAGCCAAGAAAAAAATGTCTTATAAAAGCAACCTATTTTACAGGGAATGAATGTGTTTCACTTTTTTCCCTACAATGATAATTTAATTCAATAATTAGGAAGATTATTATGAATTTTATATCACATAAACTCCATGGAAAAATTATTCCTAAAAATAATGGAGTAGAATCCTTTAGTGTACACATGAAAAATTGTTAGTATAAAGCTTATATTCCCATTATTTCTGGCAACTTCAGCTGTTTCCTCTATTTGGAATGCTGTAACTCCAACTTGTTACCCGGCTAATTCTTTAGGTGCATTCAGGTGTAATTTTAGAGATAATATCCTGGAAATTTAATCTAACAACAAAAACTAAACTGAAATCCATGTTACCATCTATAATTTTTCCTTAAAATAGTAAGTTATTTTTCTAATCACTACCTCTGAAAGTTTACATGCTGTGGATTCTATGAACCTCTGAACACATTCTACTCATTAAGTTTTATTTCACTTTTACTGTGAAGACAGCCTAACACCATAGCCATATTTACTTGACCTCTATTGGGTAATTCCCATGCCAGAATTTACCTTTCATTCCGGAACATGCCATTTTTTTTTTTTTTTTTTTTTTACCGTGCTTCACTTTGTTGTACTTTCCAGATATTTCACTTTTTACAAACTGAAGGTTTGTGGCAATCCTGTGTCATGCCATTTCTCCAAAAGCATGTGCTCACTTTTTGTCTTTGTGTCAGGTTTTGGTAATCTTGCAATACTTCAAACTTTTTCATTATTATTATATTTGGGGTTTTTTTTAACATCTTTATTGGAGCATAATTGCTTTACAATAGTGTGTTAGTTTCTGCTTTAGCCATTTTGTTTTGAATGTATTTGATTACATATTGTCTTTCCTCTCTGAAACATGTGCTGTGGAGCATGAATTATATCTTATTCTCTTTTTTCTTTTCCTATTTGAAATGTCTAGAATGATACTCAAATAGTATTAAAAATTATGATGATAGGAAATCCATAAAACTTGAGATTTTGCCTTTAATTTTTAACAAAGTATAAATTAAGGTCTAGGGGATGATAAGATGATTTTTAAATAGAGTATTCTTTTCTTTGCTGCTTTTTCTCTTCATTTGTTTAGTAACAGTGTTTATTTTGTCCTTTGCTTCCTGGTACTTCTACCTCTAAATACAGGCCATAATGCAAATAGCTGGGTTGTTTCTACCTGATTGTTCAATGACTATAAGGACTCAGTCAAGTGGAGAGTAGGATAATTATGCAATCAATCTAGGCTAGAAAAGGGAGTGTAGAGAGTCACCGCACAATGGTTCTTTCTTTAAGTCATGCAAAATAGCTTAGAAACAAATCTGGAATTTGTTAATTATACTTAAATCTTGTTTTTAATTTAAGCTGTATGATTTAGCAGCCAGAGTTCATTTTCAACCCTAGAGCTAAAAAAGTTTCACTGTCATATATTTTAAAGAGAATTTTACAGGCTTAAAGTTAAAATTACGATTGATGCAGTGTTGGCAAGTTTTCATGTCTAATTCTTTCAGGAGTTAACTCCATTATAATAATTCTCACTAGAATAATTATGAAAACTGAAATATATTCTCCACAGTTCACAAGGTGGTGCATTTGTAATCCCTGTCAAAATATTATTTTTAAATATTGTTGTGAATAATTAAACTTTAACAAGTAGTGTTCATAAAATATGCATTTATAAATAGCAGACCTATTTTTATTACTTCCAATACAGCAATTCATAATGTAATTGAGTGTAGGTAAAATGATAATACGTAATCTCATTTTCTTGTCAATATCCCAAATCCCTTTATCTATTCTGTTTTACACTCAGAACATGACGTAAAATAAGAAGAAAGAGAAAAGGTGGCAGAGGAAGAGAAGTAGTTTTAAAGAATTATGGTTACAGGACTGAGTGTTTACACAATGAGGAACATTTCAGTACAGTAGTTCACACAGCCCTTCAAGTGAGTATCCTTCAGGCATATAGGAGATTGACTATAACTAGGCCTTTAAATACTACTCATCCTCCATAGCATCTCAATTATTCTGTTTCCTGATAGATGTTTTCCCGGACAAGCCAATAGAAATAATGGAGAAACATGCTAGATTATTCACAAAAATAATTAAGATGAAATAATTAACCATGCAAAGTGCATGGTTAACTAAATTTGAAATAAAAATTAAAAGGAACAACATAAAAATACTAATCTGTGGAATATTAATAAAATAATGTTATTGAAATAAAAATTAAACATTAAATAGTCTTAATTGTTAAGAAGTTAAAATAGGCAAACTTAAGACAAATTTTACCACTAAAATAAGTAAGTAAATAAATAAACCAATAAATAAATGACTGAAATGGGAAAAGAAACTGAAAAAACAAATCAATAAAATTATATAAAAGGAATGCAGTGTCAAAAGAGATTTTTAAAAAGAGAATGTAATGATTAATAAGAAACCATTCTGAACACCTTGTTTTTACTGAGAAAATATAAATGATTGAATAAAATTAAACAATAACCATAGAAAAATGCAAAGGTATCAGCATTTCCTTTATAAGTCCTTAGGGTTAGATAATTTTAGTAATCATTTTGTCTAAATCTTTAAAGAAAAAATATTTCCTAAACTATAAACTATTCCACATTATTGAAAAAAGAGGTAATACTATGGAATTTATTTTATAAAGCAAGTAAAACTTTGATACCAAGACTAGATACTGGAAGAAGATGCCATCTAGGACTTTTATTACTAGAGAGGAGAAGTCAATGCCTGGCTTCAAAGCTTCAAAGGACGGCCTAACTCTCTTACTAAGCAATAATGCAGCTGGTGACTTTAAGTTGAAGCCAATGTTCATTTCCCATTCTGCAACTCTTAGGGCCCTTCAGAATTGTGCTAAATATGCCGCCTGGGCTCTATAAATGGAACAATAAAGCTCTGATGACAGCACATCAGTTTACAACATGGTTTACTAAATATTTTAGGCCAACTGTTGAGAGCTACTGCTCAGAAAAAAGGATTTCTGTCAAATATTACTTCTGATTGACAATGTACCTGGTCATCCAAGAGCTCTGATAGAGATGTATAGTGATATTAATCCTGTTTCCATGCCTGCTAACACAACGTCCATTTTTCAGCCCATGGATCAAGGAGTCATTTCACATTTCAAGTCATATTATTTAAGAAATACATTTTGTAAGGCTATAACTGCCTTAGATAGTGATTCCTCTGATGGATCTGGGCAAAGTCAATTGAAACCTTCTGGAAAGGATTCACCATTCTATATGCCATTAAGAACATTTGTGGCTTAGAGGAAGAGCTCAAAATATCAGCATTAACGGTAGTTTCAAAGAAGCTGATTCCAACCCTCATAAATGACTTTGAGTGATTCAAGACATCAGTGGAGGAACTAACTGCAGATGTGCTGGAAATAGCAAGAGAACTAGAATTAGAAGTGGAAGCTGAAGATATGACTGATTTCTGTAATCTCATTATAGAACTTGAATGAAGAGTTGCTTCTTATAGATGAGCAAAGAAAGTAGTTTCTTGAGATGAAAACTACTCCTGGTGAAGATGCTCTGAAGATTGTTGAAATGACAACAAGGGATGTAGAATATTATACAAAGTTAGTTGATAAAGCAGTGGCAGGGTTTGAGAGGACTGACTCCAGTTTTGAAAAAAAGTTCTACTCTGTGGAGTCAATCAATGAAGCAAACTTCACTGTTGTCTTATTTTAAGAAACTGCCACAGGCACTTCAGCCTTCAGCAGCCACCACCCTGATCAGTGAGTAGCCATTAACATCTAGGCAAGACCTTCCACCAGCAAAATGGTTACAACTCGCTGAGGGCTCAGATCATGGTGTTAGGTAGTTAGACATTAGCAGCAAGAAGGTGACAGCAGTGAAAAGACAAGAGGGAGTAGTTGAGTCACACCCCAACCATCTGGGGACCTTCCCCTAACTTTGGCAGCAAGAAGGCAACTGTGGCGAAAGACAAGAGGGGAGCAGCTACGTTACAACCCAACCATCTGGGTACCCTGCCCTTACCCCACCCAGAACGGATTAAACTATGGCCGTATGGTGGGCAAACTTATCCTGATAAGGAGGAGGCACAGCAACACAAGGGAACGTCCCTGGGCTGTGCATGCCCAGACCAGACAGGCGTATAACCTATAGTAAACCCAAACTCATTATACCATCATTATAATAAAATCTACATGTGATCCCCCACCCCTACCCATGGGCATTTCTTAGCGAATCAAGGGTGAGAGCATGTGCAGTAGTGAACTTGTCACATAGCTCGGGACTGTCAATCAAATAATGACCCCTGTCATTCCCTCCACCACCCTGCAAAATGCTCCTTAAAAATGCCCTTAAGCCTGTACAGGAATGCTGGTTTCACTTTGCAGAAACAGCCTGCTCTCTCTCTCTGAGGGTGTACCTATGCTTAAATAAACTTTGCTTTGTATTTACTCCTGAAGTGGTAGTCTGCAATTCTTTGCTTGCTACTGTGAGGACCAAGACCAGGATTTGGTCCAGGTCCAGATATTCCATTGACCTCCTCGGTTGAAGCTATTGTGACACAACACACGCCACCCGGTAACATTGGTTAGCATTTTTTAGTAATAAATTATTTTTTAATTAAGGTACGTGCTTGTTTTAGACATAATGCTACTGCACACTTAATAGACTACAGAACAGTGTATATGCACTAGGAAACCAAAAAGTTTGTGTGACTCACTTTATTTAGCTGTTCACTTTATAGGGGTGGTCTGGAACCGAGCTTGCAATATGTCCAAGATATGCCTGTAGGACTGTACCTTCATTATGTTCCATATCACAAATTGTTTGCAGTGTTTGAAGAATAATGCTTGGATTCCAAGATAGATGCTTTTTTTAAACCAATGCATGAGTCAAGAGGATTAAATTAGATAACACAAAATCACATTATACATTATAGAAAGTGTTACATTATTAGTAATAGTTTATTATCTCATGTTGATGAGATCAGACAAATGCAGATATATTTTGAATTGATCCGTGTTTGAAAATTTTACTGTTTTTTTGTTTTTTGGAAAATAATTGAGTTCAGCAAATTCATAGCTAATTAGATAATATACTTAATGTTTTGTTTACTGTAGATTGTTGTCAATTGGAAAGAAATTTCTATTGTTTTTTCTAAATTTTTGAGGCAATTTAATACAGTGGTGAAGAACTTGGGGTGTGTGACATTGAGCAAGTTAATTTCCAAAACTCATTACTGTTATTAATAAAATAAAGGTAAAAATAGCACCTATTTCATACAATTGTGGGGATTAAAAAGATAACAAGATGACTAAATAAGAAAAATCTAATAAATGTTTATTTTCTGCTATGATTAGTGTGGTTGTTGTTCATAATGTTGCCAATATCAATGATGATTTTAACATACTTATCAATCAGCCAAGATAAAGTCATGCATTTATGTGGTCAAATGATTTTCAACAAAGGAGCCAAAGCAATACAAAGGTGGAAAAAAAAATGTCTCTTTAACAAATAGTGCTGGAAAAACTGGATATTCATTTTGAAAGGAATTGAACCTCAATTCATGGTTCACATCAGACACAAAAATAAAACAGACTGACAACAACAAATGTTAGTAAGAATGTGGAGCAACTGATCCCTCAAATTGTTTCTGAGAAAGTAAAATGTTGCAACAACCTCTTTAGAATGTTCTAGCAGTTTCTAAAAGAAAAACTAAACATACACTTATCTTTGACTTAAGAATTCTAGATGTATTCTCAGGAAAAATGAAAACATGTTCATGCAAAAACTAGTACATGGAAATCTCAGTAACATTACTCATAATAGCCAATAACTGGAAATACTAGGTTTCCATCAGTAGAAAAATCACTAAAAATGTATTTTATTCATATAACAAAATATTAGCCATAAAAAGGAACAAAGCACTGACAAACACAATATAGAGGAATCCTGAAATGAAAATGAATAAAGCCAGTCACAAAATAGTTACACACCTGTAAGGTTCCATTTATATGAATTTCTAGAACTAGATAAACTAATTGAACTGGGAAAATACATAAGAGTGGTTACATTAGCTAGGATGCCAAAGGAGTTTGATTGAAAATAAGCATGAGAATATTTTCTGGAGCATTATTAACGTGGCAAGTGTCCAGAATACATAGATAGAGGTACATGTCAAAATTCAAAAAATGTACACACACGTTTAATTTTAAGTAAATTTTATATCAAAATTGTAAATAAAGAGTTAACTCTGTTTAGTGATGTGTGTGCTGAAGTTTTGAAGGAGAACTGAATTTATGTCTGCAATTTACTTTGAAATGTATTAACAATTTAAATGGACAGATGCACGGATAGAAACATACCTAAATAGGTAGATATGTGATAAAACAAGTATTATAAAATATTAATGTTAGAATCTAGGTGGTGGATATTGATGTTCACTGCAAACTTTTTTCAAATTTGCTCTATACTTGAATATTTTCATAATAATACACTGGAAAATTAAATGTACGTTTGCACTGGCACAGTGATTCTATTCCTAGTTATTTACCTAAGAGAAATGAAACCATATGTTCACAAAGCATGCTGCACGAGAATATTTATAGCAGCTTTACTTATAATAGCCAAGAACTAAAAAATGCCCAGGTATCTATCAACAGGTGAATGCATAAACAAATTGTGTCATATTTATACAATGAAACATCACTGAGCAATGGAAATGACCAAATTACTCATATATACAGCAACATCGATGAATATCAAGAACATTACGTTGGGTAAAAAAATTAGCACAGGGCTTCCCTGGTGGTGCAGTGGTTGAGAGTCCGCCTGCCGATGCAGGGGACACGGGTTCGTGCCCCAGTCTGGGAGGATCCCACATGCCGCAGAGCGGCTGGGCCCGTGAGCCATGGCCGCTGAGCCTGCGCGTCCGGAGCCTGTGCTCCGCAACGGGAGAGGTCATAGCAGTGAGAGGCCCGCGTACCGCAAAAAAAAAAAAAAAAAATTAGCACAAATTAGTATATACTGAATGATTTTATTTATATGAAATTTATAACAGTCAAATCTAGCTTTTAGTGACAAATAAGTTCAATGGTCACTGAGACGTAGGGGAGCTTTACCTGGTGATGGAATCATTCTATATATTGAATATGGAAGCTTGAGTTTCATGGGTGTATGGATTTATCAAAATTGATTGTACTGTACACTTAAGATCTGTGCTTTTAACCATAAAAAAATTACACCTAAACAAATTTTTTTTAAAAAAGGAATGTGTGTGTGTGTGTGTGTGTTCATAACTGGAATTTAGAAAGTTCACAAGAATATGACATACATATGAAGATTAATTTAGGACCATGGTTCTCAAGCAATAATGTGCATATAAACCACCTAGAGATCTTGATAAGTGGGTTTTAATTAGTATTACTGAGACCAAATTTTTTGCATTTTTGTCAAGCTCCCTAGTCATGCTAATAATATGTCTGATCCACAGAGTATACATTGAAGATGGGGTATTTAACCCAAGTAAAAGACCTAATAAAACTGTTGTCTTAAAATATTTCAAGATATCTCATGTGTAAGAGGAGTCTATTTCTTCTCCCTAACATATATAGAATAGGATCAACAATAAACTACTTACAGGGAGGCAAATATTTAAACAATGTAAATATATAATTTCAAACAATTAGATATTCTTAACAATGCATCTCATTGTCTAAAAGTAGGAGGCTATGAACTAGAATTGATCAAACAGTTCTTGTGTATATATATTTAAATTTGTGTTGAGATTGTATTAAATTGTCTCTAAATCCCTCTCATATCTATGATTCTGCAATGGTGGTAAAAAAGATGTAACTATTACAAAACAAATGCTATATAGCAAACCTATAATTTTCATAAGTTTTGAATCTTAGGTAAGAGTATGAAGAAGATGAGTTTGGCTCTTTTAGTCAAGTAGCAGAGCCTTAGAAAGTTCCATGTTATATTTAAATTTAATGTTTAGTTTAACCAAAAAGTGCTTAACTGAAACATGTTTCCTCTGTTCATTAAATAGAATTAAATAAAATTTTCTTTAATAAAAAACTAATCTTGTCATTAGGATTTTGACTCTAATTGGTCATTATTTCTATTCTTTGAATGTATAGAGAATGTTAAATTGTACTAATATCATGAAACCTTTACATACTGTGCTCATGATGCTAGCAGGAGAATTTACTCTGCCCTTTTCTGGCAAAAGATAAATTGTGCTAAAACCAAAATAGCCTCATTTTGTTTCCCTTGTCATGCTGAAACTAGGAAGACATCATTCAAAATAGTTAAATATTCAGAAGATGTGCAAAATCACAAAATTGGACCATTAGGATACATCGTTAAACTACCTGAGCTACTTGCCTGCAATTAATTGGTTTTATCCACAGATTTCCAAAATTTAACATTATTGAAGCGCCCACATTAAGTACACATTTTCAAACCTTACCGAACACAAAAGAAACAATATTATATTTTGCAGAGATTACTTTTCAAATTTTCAAATATATGATCATAAAATACTTTCAAGTATATAATCCTCAGCTGTCATGATTTTGGGTGTAAAGAAATCTGTGATATCTATTAAAAACATTTAACTTAAATATATACCTTCCTATAATAAATATGATAGAATACAAGATTACATGGAAAAGCTAAAGAATGTTCAAATTAATAACTAAGCTTAAAAGTAAATTGTTCTTTTCAATTTAGTTCCTTAGTATTGACAATACACTATAATAATTAATATTGGTCACAATTTCAATGTAAGAGAATAGGATGATTCTCTTTTTCTGTTCACAAAATCTTTGAGTTTTTTTCTTATGTTACAATAATATTTTGTCATCATTTATCTATGGTTTTACAATTTACACTTTTTATCTATTTGCCTGCTTTCCTACGGACATTTAGGAATGTCCTACTCTACACCACAGACAATACGTCACTTGGTTTTAGATATTCGGGGCAAAGAAGAAGCTAGACTCTGGGTACTACACTAAATAATACTTTTGATTTAACTTGATTCTAATCCTGACTGTTTCTGTCTTAACAAAGAAACTTATAAAGTTCACATCTCAACATCAGTTTATAAAACAAATAAAATCAATGTGAGCAATAGACATAAAGCAATAGTAATTTTATGCCATAACAAAATTAAAAAATTGTTGCGGTCCCTTCGAATTTCTTCATAGTAAAATTTTGTAAAAGTATATTCAAAATTATTAAATGTCTTATCATGCTTCCTTCTATATCAATTATAGAAACCAAACCAAACAATAAAATCAGTACTACAGAATCATTAGCCATTGTGGTTTATATTTTATATCATGTTTCAGAAAGATGTTATTGGAGAAAATCAGACTAATATTATCAGTGCTTTCTTATGTTAAAGAAAATGTTCAAAATGTACTACATTCAGTTTTGTTCACTTAGAACATTTTGGAATCGCTATCGTATTGATTCAAATATATTGCTAGATAAAAAGGAAGATGCAATAAAATTTGTCCATTATGTAAAAATAATAGTTCATACATATGTATTGACATTCTATAAAACCTTGAAAACAGTCAAAAGTGAAAAGAAAAATTATCTTAATTTGATGATGAACTTGGTTATTTTGTAATGCTAATGTTGAAAACCTTTCCATTTAAGAGGAAAGTGAGTATAACTAAAAATAATTTGATATGACTTTTCAGGTCTAAGATTTTTTAATAGATTAATAGTGTATAAAATATATTTTAAATTACCTAGGGGAAAAGCACTGTAGTTAAGAGGGTATTACAATTAATTTCTTTATTAAAATTATGTATAACATCAAATAAAATTCCTAAATGTGTCAAAACACTTTTCTTTGACAATAGCTTTTAACTTACTCTTGTATTTGTGCACCAATAATTTTCAAGTGTTTTTCTATTGGCATTTGAAGAATGTATATTCTTTCATAAGACATTATTTATCATGAATGGAAGAGTAAAAAAGTGAAGAAAATTCATTAGTTGTCATGCAATATATGTTCTGAATTAGGCATCATCATTACTGACCAAATTTGGCACACACACACAAAAAAAATGATAAAAATCTAATTCAAGCTAGTTAAGGAAATATAAAAGAAGTTAGTTTGAAAGGTTCTGGGACAATTCAAAGAGTTGAAGCGCAAATCAAACAACTAAATAGGTAGAATTCTGAAACCAAGATAGTCCTCAGAATTTCAGGGACTAGAATTGAATAGTCATCATTAGCCTCTCTTTCTACTTGTTATGATTCCTTCTTCAGTGTTGTTTGTTCCCCCCAAATGCCTGTCTCATAACACTAAAATCATGGTAACCATTTGTCTATGTTTAGCAAATTTAGTTTAAAAATATTAAATGAAGCCTTGCTTGGCATGGATGGAGCTACATGCTGAAAACTTGTCAATGAAGTGAAATGAAAGATTGAGACAAATGTCCACTTTCAATATCCTGATGATCAGAGAAGAAGGGCATGCAAGTTAGGTATAGCTCCCATTTGGACTACATATAATCATAGGTTACAGGTAAGCAGGAAAATGGGCAAGAAGAAATAAGAATGGTATTCTCAGAAAACAAGAGTAGGTTCTGGAAGTCAAAATAGTAATGTTAACAATCAATATTGAGGAAAATGAAATGAGTCCTAAAACTGATTTCTGTACTCAGGAAGAAAACTGCAAATACAGTTGAAGCTATAGCTAACAAATAGAAAAAATAAGAAAATGCAGATAAGTAGCACATTTTGATAGAAATTATAAATACCTCAAGAATTAAAGGTAGTGAATACGGCTTGTCCACAGTAACGGATCACACAGCACTGAGAGGGTAGTATTGAAATGAATCTTAAAAATGAATAAAACAGGGCTTCCCTGGTGGCGCAGTGGTTGAGGGTCCGCCTGCAGATGCAGGGGACATGGGTTCGTGCCCTGGTCGGGGGGGCGGGATACCACATCCCGGGGAGCAGCTGGGCGCGTGAGCCATGGCCGCTGAGCCTGCGCGTCCGGAGCCTGTGCTCTGCAACGGGAGAGGCCACAGCAGTGGGAGGCCCGCGTACGGAAAAAAAAAAAAAAAAAAAGAATAAAACAGTTTATGTTCGAAAGTGAGCTCTGCTGAATGGAACTCATACCATAATAGTTATGTATTGGGCTATTTAATTCTAATCTCTTCACCTCCTAACCTCCATAGTCACCACCACCCTGAGAAATTATGTGACATCTGCTTCATTTTTTTTTTTAATCAAGGGATTTTGTGCTTGTATGTGTGAAACCTAAGTAATAAGACGTAAAAATTAAATGGGAAAAGCAAATGGACATGAGGACAATATAGTGAATTTTTAACAAAAAATAGTTAACTATCATATATAAAGAAAGCAAAACAGAATGCATGCATTGATTCCATCTTAATTGATGCTGGTACCTTTTAATTGTATACCTTTTAATTGTATACCTTTTAGTCAAATTTTAATTGATATTCATTAATCATATTTTTAAAATTTTTCATCTTTTAACCAGATTTTAAGAAAGAAGTTTTACACACATAGTAAAAAAAATATATAAATTAATACATCTTAAAAAAGTCAAAGCTAATATTTAAATCTCAGGAATATATGGGTACTCTTTGTACTTTCTGCTCCATTTTGCTGTGAACCTACAACTGCTAACAAAATTTAAATCTCACTTCCTCTGTCCCCAAAACTCTTCCTAATTCACAGATAATTATAAGGATAATCTCATTGCCAACATTACGAAAGTCTTTATGTAGATATATATATATAGCTTCTACATACATTACACAACATACATACACATTATAATTTTAAATAAGATTATAATACATGTTTTACACTTTGCATTTTTTCACTTAAATCCAGTCTTCTGCGATTGGCACCTAGATCAGCTTCTTTGTTTTTAATAATTGTATAGTATTCTATTTATCAAACGTACCATGTTATTTTATAATTTATTTTATTTATATTTTATAAATATACCATTTTATTTATAAATATATTTTATTTATATTTTATAAATCTCATATATGTAAACTACTTCAAATTTTCTATTACATACTTTTCCAGGCCTGATAAACATCTAGCATTAGAAGTACTGATTATGTTTATTTTAAATTTAGTTAGATTATCATGTTGTACACCAAACTAGTTGCAATAATTCATATTTTCACCATGGGTGAATGTTCCCCTATCTAAGTTGGAAAGACTCTTTAGTATAGCAAAAACAAAAAAAACCCAAAAAAAACCTGCAAAAACTTAGATAACTTTGGAGGAAGTTTGATTGATTGAAATTACTGAAAAACCAAAAGGACATTTTGAAAGCTGTACTAGATGTTCTTCACAGATTATCTTGAATTACAGTTCTATGATTCATCTTTATGTAAATTTAGTACATATTTCAGTTGAAAAAGGAATAACCAAGGCCATAAACCAATAATTTTCCAAAGGTAACCAAATGGAAAAGTATTGAAAGAACTATAAGAAGGAAATGTTTGGGCCTGGATTCCAGTCACAGCTTTATTACTGGTTGACTTTGTGACTTTAAATGAATCACTTAAAATCTCTGAACCTCAATTTCCCAATATGTACAATAAAGATCAGGCTATATATTGTTGAATGTCCCTTCCACATCTGATTTGTTATTGCACTTTTATGGAGCTAGTAACCCAGCTACTTTGTTTATAAAAATTACTTCATCAGATGGGGAAAAATCACTAGTCTTGTCATCACACAATGATACGCTAAAATTCTCTCACTGAGATTTCTGATTCTCCCAATATAGAAATAAAGTAGAGAAGGTAAAGAGATTTGATTAGCTGAAGTACATTTTCGCTAGCATAGCAAACATTCTGAAAGAAAAAAGCTTTGGGTAAGAGCAATTGATTGTGAGATGACACAAAGTTCTATGAATATTTGGATTAAAAGTCAGGAGAGCCATTCAATATACAAAGTTTATGAATAAAAAAAAGTATTTTAAAGTCAGTAATATTGACTTTTACTAATGGTGTTTGGTAATATTCTTTAGCACCTGGGCTTAGAAGACATTATTTATTATTTAAATATCCATTACTTATATTTCTAAAAATGATTAAGTATTAATCTCTAAATCAGGTAAACAGTGTCTGAGCCATCAACCCAGTGTTCCAGCCACAATGTTGTCAATCCTACTGAATTTTTAAAACCTCTTGAAATTTAAATGAACAAACTTGGATCTAGTTTTAATACGGCAGTAGCAGAAGAGTTCCCTTAGAGAGTAAGAAAAAAATATTGTAATTAATATTAGAATATTTAGAAATACTGTGGTTATTTGGATAACACGTTCTTTCTTTATAGGTATACTCAATATGAACTTCTTTAAAAAACACAACAGGAAAAGGATTTGTAAAATATTGTCTATGTGGAAAACACAATGAAAATCTTTCTTTATCCCAGTAGAAAATATGCCACAGTTTCTATATTAATGCAATTATAATCTTTGAGGTTTTACTTAATTTACTTGACCCCAGGATTCACATTTGGAAATGTAATTTCTGCGTATGTATTTTTTTCCTTTCTGTGTAACAGTTATAGGTTATAAAATATATCTTAAAACTTTATCTAGATAGAAAATCCTACTATATAAACTTTTGTTTGTTTGATACTAATTGGATACAAATAGTACATTTCATGCCAGGTAATCTCTAACCTCATTGTCACTTTTTTTTTCTATTGCCACAGTTATATTACTGAAATAACACACAGCATTTTCTCAAATTTAAAATTTCTCTTCAGGAAATGATACAAATAAGATGGGCAAATTTTACCTTAGTGATATAAAAGTGAGCATAATAGAAATTTTTCATAAGTTTAAAATGTCTGATATTCTATCAAATTAAACAATGAGCTTCATTGTGTTAATAGCATTGACTAGCTAATAATTATTTGAGTTTTACTATTTTGAATAGATTAATAGCTGTGCATCTTAAGTTAACTAAAGTTATGAACTTTATTTAACTTATACTGCCTGAAACTATGTTAAACACTAGAAATTATACTAAAACACTAGATTAACTTGGTTTTGCAACTAAACTACTCCTGAATTCCTGACCCAGAGACCCTGTGAGATAACAAATGTTATTTTAAGGGGCTATGCTTTAGGAAAATTTGTTACACAGCAATTGTAACTCATGTATAACCCAAATGTCTACCAATGGGAGAAGGGATATATAAAATTTGTTCTAGTTATACGATAAAATATTACCCGGCAATAAAAAAGAATGAAGCACTGTTACAGAAAATACTATGGGTGCATCTCATAGGTCCAATAATGAACAAAAGAAACCACACCCAGGGCTTCCCTGGTGGCACAGTGGTTGAGGGTCCGCCTGCTGATGCAGGGGACACGGGTTCGTGCCCTGGTCCGGGAAGATCCCACATGCCACGGAGCGACTGGGCCCGTGAGCCATGGCCGCTGAGCCTGCGCGTCCGGAGCCTGTGCTCCGCAACGGGAGAGGCCACAGCAGTGAGAGGCCCACGAACCACAAAAAAAATAAATAAATAAAAGATGCCAGACCCAAAAGATATCATAGGCTTCTTTTTATATCATGTTTTAAAATATCAGGCAAAACCAGTATATGTAGATGGAAGTCAAAGTAATGGTTACCTTGAGGAGTACTGACTGGGAAGGGCAGGGAGGATCCTTTAGGATTTAGGAGCCTAAATCCACAATCAGGCATCTGGAAATGTGTTATATATTAATCTTTGAGGCATTTATAGCAGGTACATAGCAAAAATTAAGCAAGCTTTATACATAAGATTTGTATACTTTATTGTAGGTATATTCTATCTCAATAAAAATAAATTTTTATTATGTAAGTTATGTTTTGAAAATATATTCTCAAGTTGTGCCTATGTTGCCTATGTTGATTTGAAGTACAACCAGTGTCATCTGTAGTGGAATACATGGATGTAAAAATGTCAAGGCTTTGAAATGATAACTGAGATAGTACTAGGCTTTGTGATAATTTTATGTGGAAACTTGACAGCGCTAAGGAATAACAACTGGTAAGACATATTTCTGGGTGTGTGTGTATTTGAGGGTGTTTCTGGGAAAGATTAGCATTTGAATTGGTAGACTGAGTAAAGATCTCCCTTACCAATGTGAGGAATCATCCAATCCACTGAAGGCTTGACTGGAACAAAATGGTGGTGGAAGGGTTACTTTGTTTATTCTCTTGATCTGGGTCATCCATCTTGTCTTGCCTCGGTACATCAGCACTCCTTGCTCTCAGGCCTTCAGACTTGAACTAGGACTTAAATCACTGGCTCCCCTGGTTCTCAAGTTTTCTGGTTTAGAATAGAACTGCACTGCAGGCTTTCCTTGTCTCCAGCTTGCAGAAGGCAGATTGTGGGATTTCTCTGCTTTCATATTTGTGAGCCAATCCCTCATAATATATACCTTTCTACATATCTATACAAATTCTATTAGTCTGTTTCTCTATAGGATCCTGGTTGATACAAGCTTTTTGAGTCATAAATATATAGGTGTACTTAGAACCATCACAATAAATTTGATTGCTCATGCAGAGCACATAAAGTGATGATGGAACAGAGCACAGGTCACAGACTCCTGAGGGAAACCTACATAAAAAGACCAGGAAAAGGAAAACAAGTTTCAATGGAAACCAAAAGTGCCAAATAAGAATCAGGGAGTGCCAGTTCATAGAAAGCAAAGTCTTATGGTTGTTTTTCAGATAGAAGAGAAAGGTCAACAGCATCATATACTGCAGGATGGTCAGGTAAATAAGGACTGAATATAATTCATTTATGTCATTGGAAAAAAGATCATTTCTGATCATGAAGAAAGTAGTCTCTTGAAGAGAGGATGAACAATGGTTATCTCTATAAGAACTTGTGCAGCAGTGATTTTTAATTCATGATATAAAATAGAATTAAATATAAGTAAGTTTCTGGTTGCCACAAATTGTTTTCTCTAATTATACATTGCAGTCCATCCCAACACACAAACACCTGTCACACTTAGATCAGTAAAATAAGGTTGAATTCAGGCAAACAACCTATTATTGTCAAAATGATGCCTCTTTAGATTGAATGTAGTACTTTTCAACTAGTTACATTCATGTAATATGGTTATAGTTACAAAGTTTCTATCTCAGGAGTTTAGGGGCTTCACAAACTAAGTAATCCTGCAGATGTGTATTGTCAACTCCTCCTCACGCATAAGAACTAATCTTCCATATTTCCAGGTGGAGTATGGAAAATACAGTTAAATTGTATTTGTTATTACTCATGCATTTCCCATCTCTATTACAAAATGATATGCTGCTCTCATTCAAAAAAAAGGGGAGAGACTATTTTGGGAAAGCATTTCTTATTTCATCACTTTAGATTATTGCTTCTATAGGTGTGAAGTTAGATTTATCATTTCTTAAGAAACCTTCATCCTTTTACAGGTTCAAATAACTCAGGAAGCTATTTCCACCCCAAATACTGGCTCAGACAATCTTAGCCACCTACACAACAAATAGGAGACAAATAGGAAATGAAGTGACAGAGGAAATATGCATTTTGTGTCACAGCCAGGTGGAGAAGGATCTCTAATAAAAAGTGTTGTATCTCAGAGAAGCTCTAGATTAGTATCCAATGACAAAACTGGATATATAAACTTGAGAGTCACCTGCATATAAGTAGAAACTGAGGACTTTAATGTAGAAGAGGTAAACCATGGAAGGAATACAGAGTGTGATGAAAAAGGATATAAACCTGTGTTTGGGAAACTGAAAATATTTAGTAGCTGAGTAGAGGAGGACAAGCATGCAAATGAGCAACCAGAGAGGAAGGTTGTCCTTCAGGAAGGGGTGGTGTCAATGAAGTCAAAGAGAGAGTGTTTCAAGGAACTGACTGACTTGAGTAGCATCAACAATTCAATGCATGGCTGAATGGTAAAGTAAGAGAAGGACCGAAAAATAACCACTGGGTATAACAACATGGAGGTTCTAGATGACCTCCTCAAACATTGCTTCTGTGAACAGACTGAAGTTAGAGTAATGTGGAGGCCATGAAATGCATTTCACAGATCTGTTTTGGAGGAGCATATTTGACTGGCAGCTCCAGGTGCTGTGGGATTTCTCCACCAGGCACTTTTTGTCCAAGCACTGCTCATTGGACTTGTCTTGCTTTTCTTGGAACTATGCTGCAGTCTAATACTCTTCTTATCTAATTCTCCTTCCTTATGTCTCTCCTTCCACAGGTGAGAGACCTGAATCACAGTCTGAAGTCTCATGCAGTTGGAACTGGGAATGGTCTGAGAACACAGGTGGTTATGTGGAATTGGCTCATCACCCCCAGCAGCTGAATTGGGTACAATCCTGCATGGTAAGTGGGGCAAAGGTAGACCCTGGCAGAAGATGGTACTCAGTTGGTAAAGATTTCATGGGGGGTGATGTAGGAAAACATCCTTGTGGAAGGGAAAGCCCTTGCTGGTGTGATGATTCATGCATTGAAAGATAAGTGGGGAAGAATATCTGCAAAGACAGCAGAGTTGTCTTTTTACTGCTGAGTTATATTCCTTACCTGCTGGTCTTGAGAAAATATCTTGGTACTATTTATGTGCATTTTTTGTGCATGTGGGGAATAAGGAGAGTTATGATGAAATGCCTTCTGACAGGCTGAGTATTCAGAATAACTGAAAGGTGGGGTGTACTAACGCTTCCTCCTCGCTCTTCTCTATACCATGGAAAAAGTGTATGTTTTTCTTCTAGAGCTAGAAATTTGTCTTCAGAAGAAAATAGGACCCAAGAGCAGGTTAAAAGCATCATTAGGCCACTAGTTGATTATCAAATTATTTATCTAATTTTAGAATGTTGTATTTGGTAGAAAATATTCTGCCATTTCATAGATAATAACGTTTATTTTTTATTGGGTTGTGTCTGAAAAGATCTCTATCATGAGGATGGTATGAAGTGACTAGAAGTGTTTTGTGTTTTGTGTCTATTAGGCTTGAAATTAAAAATAAGTCAAAAGTATCTTTAACCAAGGTGGTACTACCTTATCAGAAATGAATAAAATCAACACTGTTTCCAAGGTAGAGGAAATACAGATCTGGGATAAATATTATCTAGAAGATGTGATTTAATTTTAAAACAGTAACTCTGAATTCAGATGGAATTATATGAGTTTAGCTTTTACAAAAAATGAATTAAATTAATCAGAACAGAACATTCAGAGAACTTAGGAACATTTGTATGGCTCAGAGAATTAGAGTTAGCAAAATATTTTTTTAAAGCTAATAGTACAAATATAGTATAGGATATGTCTAAATTTACAAGAATACATTTACATTTATATGAAAATACAAATTTTGCTTATGGTTTATTTGGATATACAAATATGTATTGACAATGTCTCTTATACATTCTTAACCTTTGATATTCTCCTATGAAGTGGTAAATATACAATTGCAAAAGACAAATATATTATTCTAATGAGGATGGTTCAAGAAGTTAAATAAAAATGGGCAAGTTTACATACAGTCATGAAAGAAAATTGTCATGAGAAAAAATCAGTTAAGACATTGTTGACTAAAAAATATGTAATATATATTAATATGTATAAAGTATTCAAACTGTGCAAAACTTTAATCATAAAACATAAATGTGAGGAGGTTCTAATAATACAATCAATAAGCTATCTCAGTTCACTATATGACCAACATAGGCAAAGTGCTTAAATAATGATTATTATACTATCCAAATTTTTCTTTTGTGTTCACTCTACAGATACAACATAAAACTATAATAAAAGATTGAGGCTGGGTCATATTCATAAAAAAAATGCACATTCAATGAGATTTAGTCTTTCCATATTTTTCTGAAAAGGTAGAACATAGCAATTTATTTTCTTTCAAATATTGGTCACATTATGTCTCTAGTTTAACAAGTACAAGAAACTTGTGCTTTACTATTTTAGAGAAGTGTTATATTCCAAACCAGAGTGCTATTTGTGTTCTCTGTTCTTGTGTTCTCTATTCCAAAAAATTGATTTTTTTTCCATATTTGAAGCTCAGTCTAAAATTTATGATTTCCCCAAATTTATCTCTTGTATACATATATTTTCACTCATATTTTTTACTGAACATTCTGTTCCATAGACCTGACACTGTCTAGCATGTTAGCAACTATCCACATGTAATTATTTAAAATTAAATTAATTCAAATTAATTAAAAATTCAGTTTTTTAGTCACACTAGCCACATGTTAAGTGTTCAGTAGCCATGTGTGTCTTTCATATTGGATAATTCAGACATACAGCATTTCTGAAATCACAAAAATGTATATTGGACAGGACTGATAGTAGACAGTAATATTCAATCATTGTTTATCCATTTATTCAGCCATTAACTACTATCTTAATGAATATCCATAATGTATCAGGAACTGTCTTTAGTTCCAAGGATATGGAAATGAATACAATGAATATAGTGCCTGCTTTCATCAGACTTACATTCTTGAAATTAAGACAGAAATAAAATATTAACCAACAAAAACTATATGATGTTAAAATCAAAAACAAATGAAGACTAGCCTTGAAAATTCCCTGAGCAGACAAAATCAGTTTAGTCATAAAAGCAAAGCTTAATTTAGCTTATTATGCAAGGCTAATTTTACCTGAGTCATATCTTATTTATGCCTCTGGATCTCGTAAGCAAAGCTTAAACCCTTTCCCAAGGATGGTATGAGATATCCACTGACCAGTTCTCTACCATTAAAGAAAAATCTAATATTATAACCAATCACTGAGAAGAATAAACAGTCACTGCTTTCTCACTATAGTTGTTTTATAAAAAAAAATACACCCCTGAACCTCATCCCATGTTTTGATCTGAGTGCTCCCAGTTCACAAACTGTCTTTTTGGTGTCTGCACAGTAAACTTTTACTAATTGCTACTTGTGTGATTCATTGGTTTTACTTCTGTTATTTCTGAGCTTTTGACAATGATGCCCATGATATGATCATCTATAAAGTGGTAGAGTGTAAACTAGAGGAATTAATTTAGTCTAGTGGGAGAGTAGTGATAAGGAAATACTTCCCTGAAGAAATAATGTTTCCTGAAAAATAAGTGTGAGTTATCCAGGTAGAAAAAGTTACGGATTACCACTGTATTAGGATGGAAGAGTAGTTGACTTTGGACATAGAATATTGCATGTGTAAAAGCTATAATTCAGGAAAACTTTTATTTTTTTGAAGTATAGTCATACCACGGCTCACGGGCCCAGCCGCTCCGCGGCATGTGGGATCTTCCCGCACTGGGGCACGATCCCGCGTCCCCTGCATTGGCAGCGGACTCTCAACCACTGTGCCACCAGGGAAGCCCAGTCATAAATCCTTATTGCTAGACTGTTTAAGGGGGGACGGCAACAGGTCAGAAGGAAAAAATGGACCATACCACACAGGCTGAGGTGGGTCATGGCCAGGTCTGACACACAGATATTTTGAGAGAGGCCCATTAAAGCTACAAGAAATTGAACCTGATTATTTAACTGTGCAGAGTAAGAAATTTATTATATTGTAATAATGTAAATAAAATTTATTATATTGTAATACCACCCACCAAACTCCCACCCCAGTGCGTTAGATACATGGTAAAGAATGAGCCTGTCTTTATTCTCTTCTACTCCATGGACTCCATATGCCAACTACACTGCTAGGGCCTCTGCACTTGGGGTATGCCTCTGTGAGAAATAAGAGGGGCCAGGAGGAGACAGATACATGTATTCTATCATGTGTTCCTGATCTTGTGTGTATCTTTATTCTCTATCATAGCTGATTGGTTCAGTTAGACTCAGGCAGGAAAACAGAAATCACACAAATTATTTTAACAGAAAGAATGTAGTACAGAGAATTGATTGAACAAACATTGCACAGGGGTGTCCAGCATAGCTGTTGCTAAAATCAAATATGATATTTGAGGTGGGACTACAAAGGTATCTGGTACATGCAGCTTGTGAGGCCCGGACTTTTGTGGGTGGTACTGCTTTATTTTGTCTCCATGAGCACAGGTAATACTTATTTAAAACAAACTGGGTGATCATGTTTAAAGGAAGTCTCATCTGTTTGACCATCATCATTGCTAAGTGATGCCAAACTAGAAGATTTAGAACTTATTTTCTTGGCATTGAAGCTTTAAAAATTGGAGCTTGTGAATTTAGCAAGTTTGATATATTTCTACTTTGATGGCTTTTCAGTCAAAAAGCAATTTTGGACCTTACTGACACCAACAGGAAGAAGTACAACTGAGGAGTTTATTATGGGTAGAGGAGGGGGAGGTTAAAAGTGCCATTGTCTGAGATGCAGAAAATAGATATATGTTTTCTAGGAGTATAATAAGCTTAGAGTGCAACAAATTGAGTTAAAAACTAACAAGTATTCGATATAATGTATATGTGGAGATACCTAGAAGGTAATTTAGGTTTACTGATAAGAATAGAGCTCAAGGGAAAAGGCTGTCTTGAATATATAAATACAGCTGTTAGAGTGACTGAGACACCATAAGAAAAAATGAAGAGTTTTCCCCAATATAGGACACTGCTTCTGTGGAACAGAAAATTTAGAAGCTGTGATCAGGAAATAGCTCACATAAGGATAAAGAAGCAACTAGAAAGATAAGAAAATACCTGGAGAGAGTTGTGTCATGGAAATCAAAAAAGAAGTTTCAAGAATGCAAAATACGAAGAAAATTGCCCGCAATATCAAATGCTGCAGTGGTAAGAAGTGTTCTGAGAGGAATCCACTAGATTTAATGAGCAGACTATTGATATATTGAGCAGTAGAGGGTGAAACAACATTTCATTGGTTTGAGTGTGAATGTCAAACGAAGAAGCAAAGCCAATGAAATGAGATCACTCTTTCTTACAACAGCTATTCAAATGTTGCAATAGTTTGAATGTTAATAGAAGAGAGAAAGAGCTTGCCAATGGGAGGACAAGGTATAGAGGGAGAGCATTAGCAATTTATACAACTTCATAGGCTAGGAATATTAATCCTTAACCTACAGTATTTTTTGAAAAGTGTACTCGTTCTACCAGAAACTATCCTGGGAATAATAGCAAATTTGGCCATTAACGTAGAGGAATTCTTGATGAAATTTTGGAGAATTGTTTTCTCTCACCATACTCTATATTAATTCATTGGTTTGTTTTAGAAGCTGAAGAATTAGAACTCTAAAATATAAACATTTTTAAAAGATTTCTCAAAAATGTCCCTTTCATGTTCTAGTCAAAACACTATTAAGTCAAATTTAGGTATGATATACACTTGTGCTGTGAAGTTTCTTTTACACTTGCTACCAAGGTCTGAAGAGTGAAGAGCCCTGCCTGCCTTACTGCCCCACTTCCCCCAAACACACTCACACACACACACAGACACACACACAATCTATCCTAGTGCAGATCATAAGAGATTATTCATGGTTATTTTCTGTGGACACAATCTGATCCTTATATGCTCTGGGGTATTTCTCCCTCTTTTACTAAAACAATTTAGAGTAATGACCTTGACTTCCCATTTCAGGTTCCACATGTAAGGAACTTGGAAATTTTGACTCATTTCAAACAGCAAGTAAAAAGCAGAACGGGGAATTCCTTTGCGGTCCAGAGGTTAGGACTCCACATTGTCACTGCCGAGGGCCCAGGGTTCAATCCCTGCTCAGGGAACTAAAATCCCACAAGCAGCGCAGTGTCACCAAAAAAATAAATAGAAAAATAAGAATAAATTAAAAATCTTAAAAAAAAAACCAGAAAAAATGCAGAACATACTGAAAAATTAACTCTAGTAGGATCTGTAAGAGAGGGGAGGACACAGGCCAAGTTCCTTCCCTCAAATTGGAGAGACCAACAGATGAATACAGGTCATCAGCTTACTAAAGCAGGGACTCACAAGCAGAAACTTCCTAGGTAACAGGGCCTGGGGTAGGAAAACCAGAACTGTAATTGGCCCATTTCCCTAAAAAGAGAGGGAACGAGATACCAGACACGGATGTAGTGAATGGGCTCTGAAAAGTACACACTGAAATGTGAGGGACAAAGAAAAGATCTTTGCCTGCAAGAAATTCTGAAAAAGTTATATAAGGATGTAGGAATTAATGGGATGACAAATGTGACAACCTCTGTGGTAAGTAACAAGATATATTACATTAAAATACCCAAATTATGGAATTGCTTTGACTCTATATCTTTCAGAAACCATAGATCAAAGCTTAACTGAATATAAATGAAAACATTAAATGATGTCATATTGCCAAAATAATATTTTCAAAGTGTAAGACTCTAACAATTGCTTTTGTTTTCCAATTTCAGATAATTTAAAAAAGAGTCAATGTAATATATATGCTTCATTCAATCTAAATCAGAATTCTTCAAGACTGTGTGATAAATGTGTTGCTCCACATAAAAGCATGATGATAAAAATAAATTAAGCTATTATATATAAGAATTCTAGGTAATTTTTTTTTAATTGCTGTGAAACATCAATTATATCTGGGGGCACAGAAGGCTTTTAACCTAATTCTAAAATCTCTCTATGGCCTATATTTTTTTGATCTATGGACTCTAAGAAAATAAAATTATAAAAATGATTTTTCTCCTGATTACTTACAGTCTTTCCCATGAACTTTCACTTGTGGTAGAGCAAAATTGATTTTATATAGTAAACATTTTTTTAAACTAAAAAATAATTTTAAAAAGATCTTATATTTGCATGTTTTGTGAAATAACATTTATTACATTATTTATCTCAATTTGCTTCAAAAATGTTTTAACGTTCGAATTATCTTCAATAATTTTCAATAAAAAACTTATTTTCTTGTAAATGTATAATTATTTTAAATAAGAACACAGGGAAATACTCATGTTACTTACCTCATTGTTTGTACCTGAATTCAAAAACAGTTTTTTCCCCCTTCTAAAAGCCACACACTGTGTTTATCCTTGTATTCAGTGGCTTGCTATACACCATATGAAGATCATTCTGCTGGCTCTTTTAAAGAAAGGCAAGCAGATATAAGATATGGTCCCACCATGACATCCTCACTTTTTATATATTGACTAATTGCTAAACAAAACAAGAATTGTTGTATTCATAAAAAGAAAACAAAATATCAGCCACTTCGGTGACGTCAATTCCTTTATATGCCAAATTTACCCTGTCCTTTAATATTTAAATATTAAATATCAAATCTCCATATTACATATGATTGGAAACCCAGTTATCTCCTAACAACTTCACAGATGACCAGGAGGCTTAAATTTCTCTTTATTTCCAATATCTTGAGTCCATTGAATCTTTATATTCCCACCCAAGAGGTATACACAATATGTCACTGCCTCCTTCACTCTCCAAAATAACAGTTTACAGAAGCTTTGAGATGATGAAAGCAGTTTTCTCACAGCATACAACTTACCATGAGAATCACCTTAATAATAGATTATGCTAATTGTGAGTGTGGATTATTCTACCCAGGAAGTCAGGTTGTATGGAATTCTAGCTTCACTAGATCCAACAGCTGTGAACATGGGTGATTTTCTTAATCTATCTGTGCTTCAGTTGACTTACATGGGGATTGTGCGGATTCCATGAGTTAATATTTGCAAGTTTTCTCGTTGGCTTATTTTCAGTTTTGTTTGCTGGCATATTGCTCCAGCCTCCCACCTGCTGCTTTATGGATGTTTCAGAATCTTAAAAGCTCAAGTCACTTTATCACATAAAAACATTTTTCTTCTAGGTTTTTCTCTGTAGCTCATTTTGGCCATGACTTCTGAGCTGTTCTTACCAATTAGTGTGGGTATTAAGATGTTGCACTGAATTAGGGGTTTGTAAAATTTTGGTAAAGGGCCAAATAGTAAATATTTTAGGCTTTGTGAGGTATCTGTTGCAACTACTTAATTCTGCTCTTGTAGCTCAAAAGCAGCCATAGAAAATACATAAAATGGGCAGGCTATGCACTAATAAAATTTTGTAAAAACAGGTGGATTTTATGAGCCATAGTTTGACTATTCCTGCTCTAAATGAAACATGAGTGCAGCTATACCCATGGACCATAGTTAACTGACCCCAGCACTAAACAAGGGCAGATTGATCTTTTAAAACCATTTTATTATTATGAAATATCTCATAAATATAATTTTATATGTTACATAAATGTCATATGCCATAAGTAGTAAAACAATAATAAAATGAGCAATTGAGGACCCAACAACTGAATTATCCAGCAGAGCATTACCTGTATAGCTAAAAGCCCCTCTGTGACCCTTTCAGTTGTATGACTTTTCTTTCCCAGGCTCCCATATCACCTCTCAGTCCTCTCTGGAAAGAATTACTATTCATATATATTATTTCCTTGTTTTTCCTTATCAGTTGATTCTCCTTATTCGTGGTGTATATGCTGCATAAAGTTGAGGTGAACACTGAATTAGCAAATACTGAACCATTGTTCCTAGGGGAAATATGGACACACACACACACATGTGCACACACACATCTCACATAGATTACAATCTTAAATTGTAAAAACAGCTTACCCTGGTAGATTTGATTTTTCCTATTTTATAAAAGAGGAAACAAGGTTCAGAATGGTTAAGTGACTTTCTTGAAACCTCCCCACTAGCAGATGCCAGAGGTGGGATTCAGTCCCTGTCCAGCTGCCCCCAGGGCCAGAGCTGCTTGCTCTGCAGTGCACTGCCCTCTCCATCCTGTGGGCATCTCTCTGAGAGCTGAAACAAGAGGGCAGAGCACCTTACCCTGTTAGCCATCATCTGGGAACAGAGGCCTCAGACTCAAATATTCACTGTTCTGAGCATGTCTGACTATAGATTTGGGGAATACAAATACATTTTAGCAAGTAAGCAAATCACACATACAGAATTTTAAACAATGATGGTTGACAATAGTGTTGTTACATACGTATGCATATATCCTTAGTTTTGTATAATTGTGTTTTTATGTAATTGATTCCATAACAGATGTGGTTTTTTTCAATGCTATTGCTAAGCCACATATATTTCTGAGATTGATATATTTTGAGATGATTGACCATGGTTCATTCGTTAAAACTGTAATTAACTCTAATGTATTAATGTCAATATATAATTGCTTTGCCCATTCTTTTATTTTGGGGACTTTTTGGCTATTATGAGTTTCTTGCTACCACAAACAATCCTGGTATAAATATTTTTGTTCATTACTATTGGTAAAAAAAAAATTCCATGGGATATATTACCTTGTCTATTTTTATTCACTTGATCATACTTTCATTCTCTTAAATCACTTTATAGAAGAAAAATATGAATAGCTTTACTAATGTTAATCCAAACTTGTATATAGGAGATAAAACTAATTTAGCTTAGATTTTAAAATATAACCTGATTACATTTTCCAGTGCATTGTTTAAATTCTTTGTATCCATAATCATGAGTGTCAGTTGGCATATAATTTTTTATTAAGTATATTTTTTTGGTCTGGTGTTAGTAAAATGCCTTTTAAAATTAGGTAGTGTTTTCAGTTTTTCTGTGCTTCATAAAATTTGTGCATCTGTTACCTGAAAATTTGGTAAAATATTTATTTAAAATTATATTCTGATATTTTATTTCTTCCCTCTTCTATTGTTATTTTAAATGATAAATTTATTCCCTAAATATTTTCCTACAAAATTTGAAATGTATACTCTCTGTTTCTAAGTTTTTGGTGTTTCTTTTTGAAATTTTACCATAATTTATTTAGTTATGGCAACTATATTATATCTATATACATACATATATATATGTATACACACATATATATAATTCTTATTAGGAGCATCTGTTGATGGTAAATTTTTTCAGTATTTATCTTGTTCTAATACTTGAAAAAGAGTTTGCTAGTTATGTAATTGAAAATTGTTGATTCAGTTTTCTCAGCATTTTAAATATATTCTTCGACTGATTTTGCCTCTCATTGTTGCTGCTGGAAAGTTTACTATAAGTTGATTTATTTGGTTTTTGTTTTGTTTGTAGATGAGTTTTTTTAATAACCATTGTGTATGTGTAAGCATGCATTTCTTTTTATTAATCCTGTCTGGAATATATATATATAGTTTTTTTCTGGGTATGATAACTACAATTTTTATTTTTAATTTTTTTGGTGATCCAATTTACTATACAGTTCAGCTACTCAAGTTACCTCTATCATTCTCATCATCACCATTCTCATCATCATCATGTTTATTTGGTGATCCAATTTAGCAATTTATTTTGCTATGCTGATGATGTTGAAAATGCAGCTATTTATTTATTTTTTAAATTTTATTTATTTATTTGTACAACATCTTTATTGGAGTATTATTGCTTTACAATGGTGTGTTAGTTTCTGCTTTATAACAAAGTGAATCAGTTATACATATACATATATCCTCATATCTCCTTCATCTTGCATCTCCCTCCCAACCTCCATATCCCACCCCTCTAGGTGGTCACAAAGCACCGAGCTGATCGCCCTGTGCTATGTGGCTGCTTCCCACCAGCTATCTATTTTATATTTGGTAGGATATATTAGTCCATTCCACTCTCTCACTTCATCGCAGTTTACCCTTCCTCCCACGCGGTGTCCTCAAGTCCATTCTTTACATCAGTGTCTTTATTCCTGTCCTGTCCATAGGTTCTTCATAACCATTTTTTCTTTTTCTTTTTGTTTTTTTTAGATTCCATGTATATGTGTTAGCATATGGTGTTCATTTTTCTCTTTCTAATTTACTTCACTCTGTATGAGAGACTCTAGGTCCATCCACCTCACTACAAATAACTCAATTTTGTTTCTTTATGGCTGAGTAATATTCCATTATATATATATGCCACACCTTCTTTATCCATTCGTCTGTTGATGGAGACTTACATTGCTTCTATGTCTTGACTATTCTAAAGAAAGTTGCAATGAACATTGTGGTACATGTATCTTTTTGAATTATGGTTTGCTCAGGGTATATGCCCAGCAGTGGAATTGCTGGGTCATATGGTAGTTCTATTTTTAGTGTTTTAAGGAACCTCCGTACTGTTCTCCGTAGTGGCTGTATCAATTTATGTTGCCACCAACAGAGCAAGCGCGTTCCCTTTTATCCACACTCTCTTCAGCATTTATTGTTTGTCGATTTTTTGATGATGGCCATTACCTCATTGTAGTATTGATTTGCATTTCTCTAATGATTAGTGATGTTGAGCATTCTTTTATGTGTTTGTTGGCTATGTGTGTATCTTCTTTGGGAAATGTCTATTAAGGTCTTCTGCCCATTTTTGGATTGGGTTGTTTTTTTGATATAGAGCTGCATGAGCTGCTTGTAAATTTTGGAGATTAATGCTTTGTCAGCTGCTTCATTTGAAAATATTTTCTCCCATTCTGACAGTTGTCTTTTTGTCTTATTTATGGTTTCCTTTGTTGTGCAAAAGCTTTTAAGTTTCAATAGGTCCCATTTGTTTATTTTTGTTTTTATTTCCATTTCTCTAGGAGGTGGGTCAAAAAGGATCTTGCTGTGATTCATGTCATAGAGTGTTCTGCCTAGGTTTTCTTCTAAGAGTTTTATAGTGTTTGGACTTATTTTAGGTCTTTAATCCATTTTGAGTTTATTTTTGTGTATAGTGTAAGGTAGTGTTCTAATTTCAGTCTTTTACATGCAGCTGTCTAGTTTTCCCAGCACCACTTATTGAAGAGGCTGTCTTTTCTCCATTGAACATTTTTTCCTCCTTTATCAAAAATAAGGTGACCATATGTGCATGGGTTTATCTCTGGCCTCTCTATCCTGTGCCATTGATCTATATTTCGGTTTTTGTGCCAATACAATACTATCTTGATTACTGTAGCTTTGTACTATAGTCTGAAGTCAGGGAGCCTGATTCCTCCAGCTCTGGTTTTCTTTCTCAAGATTGCTTTGGCTATTCACAGTCTTTTATGAAAATTTTTCTTCCAGTCCTGTGAAAAATGCCATTGGTAGTTTGATAGGGATTGCATTGAATGTGTAGACTGCTTTGGGTAATACAGTCATTTTCACAATGTTGATTCCTCCAATCCAAAACGATGATATATCTCTCTGTCTGTTTATATCATCTTTAATTTCTTTCATCAGTGTCTTATAGTTTTCTGCATACAGACTTTTTGTCTCCTTAGGTAAGTTTATTCCTAGGTATTTCATTATTTTTGTTGCAGTGGTAAACGGGAGTGTTACCTTAACTTTTCTTTCAGATTTTTCATCATTAATGTATAGGAATGCTAGAGATTTCTGTGCATTAATTTTTTATCCTGCTACTTTAGCAAATTCATTGATTAGCTCTAGTAGATTTCTGGTAGCATCTTTAGGATTCTCTATGTGTAGTATCATGTCATCTGCAAAAAGTGACAGCTTTACTTCTTTTCTGATTTGGATTCCTTGTTTCTTTTTCTTCTCTGATTGCTGTGGCTAAAACTTCCGAAAATATGTTGAATAAGAGTGGTGAGAGTAGGCAACCTTGTTTTGTTCCTGATCTTTGTGGAAATGGTTTCAGTTTTTCACCATTGAGAACAATGTTGCCTGTGGTTTTGGCCTTTATTATGTTGAGGTAAATTCCCTCTATGCCTACTTTCTGGAGGGTTTTTATCATAAATCGGTGTTGAATTTTGTCAGAAGCTTTTTCTGCATCTATTGAGATGATCATATGGTTTTTATCCTTCAATTTGTTAATATGGTGTATCACATTGATTGATTTGTGTATATTGAAGAATCCTTGCATCACTGGGGTAAATCCCACTTGATCAAGCTGTATGATCCTTTTAATGTGCTGTTGGATTCTGTTTGCTAGTATTTTGTTGAGGATTTTTACATCTATATTCATCAGTGATATTGGTCTATAATTTTCTTTTTTTGCAGTATCTTTGTCTGGTTTTGGTATCAGGGTAATGGTGGCCTGATAGAACGAGTTTGGGAGTGTTCCTTCCTCTGCAATGTTTTGGAAGAGTTTTAGAAGGATGGGTGTTAGCTCTTCTCTAAATGTTTGATAGATTTCGCCTGTGAAGACATCTGGTCCTGGACTTTTTTTTTGTTGGAGGATTTTTAATCACAGTTTCATTTTCATTACTTGTGATCAATCTGTTCATATTTTCTATTTCTTTCTGGTTCAGTTTGGAAGGTTATACGTTTCTAAGAGTTTGTCCATTTCTTCCAGGTTGTCCATTTTATTGGCATAGAGTTGCTTGTAGTAGTCTCTCAGGATGTTTTGTACTTCTGCAATATCTGTTGCAACTTCTCCTTTTTCATTTCTATTTCTATTGAGTTGAGTCTTTTCCCCTTTTTACTTGTTGAGTCTGGCTAAGTGTTTATCAATTTTGTTTATCTTCTCAAAGAACCAACTTTTAGTTTTATTGATCTTTGCTATTGTTTCCTTCATTTTTGTTTCATTTATTTCTGATCTGATTTGTATGCTTTCTTTCCTTCTGCTAACTTTGGGGTTTTTTGTTCTTCTTTCTCTAATTGCTTTAGGTGTAAGGTTAGTTTGTTTATTTGAAATGTTCCTTGTTTCTTAAGGTAGGCTTGTATTGCTATAAACTTCCCTCTTAGAACTGCTTTTGTTGCATTCTAAGGTTTTGGGTCGTCATGTTTTCATTGTCATTTGTTTCTAGGTATTTTCTGATTTCCTTTCTGATTTCTTCAGTGATCTCTTCATTATTAAGTACTGTATTGTTTAGCCTCCATGTGTTTGTATTCTTTACAGATTTTTTCTGGTAAGTGATATCTAGTCTCATAGCGTTGTCCTCAGAAAGGATGCTTGATACGATTTCAATTTTCTTAAATTTACCAAGGCTTGATTTGTGACCCAAGATATGATCTATCCTGGAGAATGTTCCATGAGCACTTGAGAAAAATGTGTATTCTGTTGTTTTTGGATGGAATGTCCTATAAATATCAATTAAGTCCATCTTCTTTAATGTTTCATTTAAAGCTTGTGTTTCTTTATTTATTTTCATTTTGGATGATCTGTCCATTGTTGAAAGTGGGGTGTTAAAGTCCCCTAATATTATTGTGTTACATTTGATTTCCCCTTTTTTGGCTGTTAGCATTTGCCTTATGTATTCAGGTGCTCCTATGTTGGGTGCATAAATATTTAGAATTGTCATACCTTCTTCTTGGATTGATCACTTGATCATTATGTAGTGTCTTTCCTTGTCTCTTGTGGTAGTCTTTGTCTTAAAGTCTATTTTGTCTGATGTGAGAATTGCTACTCCAGCTTTCTTTTGATTTCCATTTGCATGGATTATCTGTTTCCATCCCCTCACTTTCAGTCTGTATGTGTTCCTAGGTCTGAAGTGGGTCTCTTGCAGACAGAATATATATGGATCTTATTATTTTATTTTATTTTTTGTGGTACACGGGCCTCTCACTGTTGTGGCCTCTCCCGTTGTGGAGCACAGGCTATGGATGCACAGGCTCAGCGGCCATGGCTCATGGGCCCAGCCGCTCTGCGGCATGTGGGGTCTTCCCAGATTGGGGCACGAACCCATTTCCCCTGCATTGGCAGGTGGACTCTCAACCACTGCACCACCAGGGAAGCCCAAAATATACAAATTTTGAAATGCCTCTCTGGGGTAGGTGGGGAGGAGGGAAGGGTATGGAATACGGGGTGAGCCTGCAGCAGCAGAGGCCGGCATGACATTGCAACATCCAGTGGCGCATTGTGTGTTCTCCTGGGTTAAGTTGTCCCTGAATCACAGGACCCTGGCAGTAGCGGGCTGCACAGGCTCCCGGAGGGGAGGTGGGGATAGTGATCTGTGCTTGCACACAGGCTTCTTGGTGGCTGCAGCAGCAGCCTTAGTGTTTCATGGCCATCTCTTGTGTCCACACTGATAGCCATGGCTCACGCCCATCTCTGGAACTCATTTAGGTGATGCTCTGAATCCCCTCTCCTCACTCACCCTGAAACAATGGTCTCTTGCCTCTTAGGCAAGCCTAGACTTTTTCCCTCACTCCCTCCCAGATAGCTGTGGTGCACTAGCCCACTTCATGCTGTGTTCACTCAGCCAATCCCAGTCTCTCCCTGGGATCTGACCTCCGAAGCTGGAGGCTCAGCTCCCAGCCCCTACCCGTCCTGGCGTGTGAGCAAACAAGCCGCTCGGGCTGTTGAATGCTGGTCATCACTGATCCTCTGTGTGGGAATCTCTCTGCTTTGCCCTCTGCACCCCTGTTGCTGCACTCTCCTCTGTAGCTCTGAATCTTCCCCCCCGCCACCCACCAACTCCACCAGTGAAGGGGCTTCCTAGTGTGTGGAAACCTTTCCTCCTTCACACCTCCCTCCCAGAGGTGCAGGTCCCATCTCTATTTTTTTGTCTCTCTTTTTCCTTTTTTCTTTTGCCCTACCCAGGTACGTGGGGAGTTTCTTGCCTTTTGGGAGGTCTGAGGTCTTTTGCCAGCGTTCAGTAGGTGTTCTGTAGGAGTTGTTCCACATGTAGATGTATTTCTGATGTATTTGTGGGGAGGAAGGCGATCTCCATGTCTCACTCCTCTGCCATCTTGAAGGTGTCCTGGAATATACATTTTTTGAATTTTAGGCTTCATGTCATTTATCATTTCTGAAAATTTCTTAGCTATTATTTCTTAAAATATTTCCTCTCCATCATTCTCACTTTTGACTTTTTCCTAAACTGTGATGAGAAGAATATTAGTCCTCATTATGTCCTCCCTATATTTTAATCTCTTTTCTGTAATCTTCAGGTCCAATATCCCATTCTCATTAATTGTCTATTCAATGTTGTCTAATCTGCAGATTAACTAATGCAACAAATTTTAATTTTATATTTGCTTATTTTATGTATATATATACATAAAATACCTTTAAATGGGATTTTAATTTTTATAGTCATTTAAAATAAGCTTTTGTTTCTTGATCATTAATATTTTCAACCCATTTATTTATGTATAATATACATAGCTATTTGATATACTGATGTTGATATTTCCATATTTTAAATCTTATGAGGTAAGCTTGTTATTTCTTTTTTCTGTTGATTCTTGACTGCAATACAGGGCCAGGGACATGGTTAGGTGAGTGAGTCACTCATTATGTGCCAAATATAAGTGACCAAAAAAATCAGTAATCAAAATAAACACTATGTTAATGTAATTTTAAAAATCATAATTATTGCAGAAAATCCATAATAAACAAATATCAAAAAATTACATAAAGACAAGATCTGTCCTTGAACTTATACAAGTCACCTCATTTGTCTCACCCTAATCCATCTGTAACAAATCCTCCCTTTGCTAAAATTTTGGTATTTTGTTTATTATAGATCTGAGAATTGAATTTGATTTGTTAAAATAATGAATTGAAGTACTATTTGTCTTGACTACAAGATTTTTTGTGCCCTTTTAAATTTTGTACCCATGATCAGTTCTTCACTCACTTCACCCTACTCTCAGCCCTGCTATAATAGTTTGTTTCTTTGTGTTTTTTACACTGTAATTAGCATTTAGTTGAGATTAATCTATAGAAATCTTGAGAAGTCGAGTGTAGGACATCCAGGGAGGACATGAGTTTTTATCTGTTCTCACTTATGATATAGTCAACAACTATCCAAACCTTAGCACCAGTTGAGGGAAGACCTGGGTTATACATTCCAGTAGAAATTCTTAGAGTTTTTATAATCTTCCTTTTTCTACCCAGTTTAGAGAAGATATCAACAGGCTTATTCATTGTCTCTCTCCACCTCAGTGGACTTTGTTTTTCATTTTATTCTTTACTGAAGGTGTGTGAGTCTTCTCAGTGTTAACATTTTATAAAGAGTGTTGATTTCAGTCCCATTCACCCATCTCCACCTGTGACCTTGGCCTGAGATCCATAACTTTGTTTCTTCTTCCCCAAATATCCTGGTCCCTGAAACAGACATTAGCCTTCCAGTTTCTACTTTCTACTTTAAATTTTGTATATATATTTTCTGTGGGCCATTGGGATCTCTTATAATTCCTCATGAGCTTGGCAATGTCCTTTAATATAAGTATATGTAAGTGTATACAATCTTTAGTATTTTTGATATTTTGCAGTGCTCGATCCTTTCAAAATGTTTATTTGCCTTATTGCCAGAAAAAATTTACTCATCGCCTATTTTCAAACAGTTATGTTTTTCTCCCTTATGGACTACCATGTACCAGAGCCAAGCCTAGGCAACTTTAGGGATAACTTTATAATGAAGCTTGTATTCCAAGTTGGCTTCTAGAACATGACTTTATTTTGTAGGCATCTTGGGTTAATGACAAATTAAAAACTTGTGTTTTAAGAGGCCTTTAGCTATTTGCTAAGGATATGTAAGCACTACTGAAGAAAGAGAAAAATAATTATGCTAAAATAGCTTATGTCTTTATACATACATTTGATTCTTAATCAACTCATCCATTTTGTCTCCCTCTTATGTTTCAAAATTCAGGAAAACTCAATATTGTCTTTGTTTCTACATACCTCACACTGGCGGATGACCCTGGGCAATGTTGCCATATCAAAACCCAAATGTTGGTCTCTGCTACTGTTAAGGTGATCAATCCACTCAGCAGTAGCCACTGCCAGGTTGTTCTTGGTGAGTAAAGTCCATGTTGCTGAGTCCATGCATTATCTCTATTCTTGCCACCATGGCCAGTTTGTTAATGAACCCATTGAGCAATTACAGGAGTGGCTGGGGAAAGAGGCTAACTTGTATGTACAAAACAGATCATCCTACCTACTTGATTATTAAATTTTTCCTCTTCTTGAGTTACCCTTTGGTAAACATTCACATGGGACATGAATATCTTCATGCTTTTGGCCCATTCAGAAAGGTCTATCCACATACTTTTTCCCTAAACTTTGTGTCATAGATTTTACAATCATGTTTCATGCAAGTCCATGACCATCCAAACTTTTGTCCATGACACAAGAATAGGTACATAGTCATGCATGTGGCCATTTCTCTTTCCACACAAAGTGAACAACCAGGTGCATTGCTTGAAGTTCTGACCACTAGTAAGATTTCCCTTCACTGCTGTTCTTTATGGATGTCCCAGAAAGGGGCCATAGCACTGCAGGTGTCTACTTTCTGGTGGTACTTATATATTGTGAAAAATTATCTGTAAACCAGGCCTGTCTTTTCTTCCTCTATCAGCTGATCCTAGGTAACTCCCCATGATGCTGTATGCGCCAGCTGAGTGGAGAAGGCAGTGTAGCAGGAGTGGGGACCATGGGCATTTGTGTCACTTCCTCACATAACTTACTTATGCTTTTAGGTCCTATTAGGGCTTAATCATGTATATACCATTCACCTTTGATGATAGAGTGTTGCTGTGCGATCCAACTTTATGGCTTAGCAAGTCAGATAACACCCAGTTCATAGTGGGAAGCTCAGGTCACATGGTAACCTGGTGGCCCATGGTTAGGTGTTCAGTCTTTACTAAGGCCCAGTAGGTCAAGAGCTGATTCTCAAAAGAAGAATATTTGTTTGTGGAGGACAGCAGGGCTTTGCTTCAAGTCCCTAAGTGCCTGCATAGTGATTCACATATAGGAGCCTGCCACAGGCTCCAAACAGCATCCTTATCTGCTACTAAAATTTCAAGCACCATTGGATCAGTTGGATTACATGCCCCAAGTGGCAGATCAGCTTGTAGAGCAGCCTGGACCTGTTCCAAAGCCTTCTCTTCTTCTGGGTTCCACTCAAAACTAGAAGCTTTCCAAACCCCTCAATAAATAGGCCAGAGTAATAGACCCAAGTGAGGAACATTCTCTCTAAAGTCCAGAGAGGCCCACTATACATTGAGCTTGTCTTTTAGTTGTAAGAGGAGCCAGATTCAACAACTTATATTTTATATTAGAAGGGATATCTCAATATGCCCCAGGTTACTAGACCCCTAAAAGTTTTGCCAAGATAGACCCCTGAAACTTGTCAGATTTATTTTCCATCCTCTGGCATGAACATTCTTACTAACTAGTATAGCACAGTTTCTACTTCTTGGTCACTAGGTCCAATCAGCATAATATCATCAGTGTAGCAGATATTTGTGATATCTTGTGGAAGGGAAAGTTGATCAACTTCCCTACAAATTACATTATGACATAGGGCTGGATTGTTGATATACCCTTGAAGTAAGACAGTGAACTTCTGTCCTTGCCAACTGAAAGTATCATATACAAGATCATCTAGCTTCTTGCTTCTTATAAGTTGTTGGTGTATCCATGGTGACATTTTATTTCTCTCCATTGCTAGATCAAGCCATAGGCTATCAGTGATCTCTCTACTCTTAAAATTCTGTTCCTTTAGAACCATTCTCAGTGCGAAAATATGTATTAGTCAAATAAATAGAAACCAGAATATATACAGGAATTGGTTCATGTGATTATGGAGGTGGAGAAGTCCCAAGATCTGCAGTTGGCAAGCTGCAAACCCAGGAGAGCCAATGGGATGAGTCCAAAGTCCTTTGAACCAGGAGAACAAATGGTGTAAATTATGAAAGCTTGTAAGCTGGAGAACATAGGAGAGCTGATTTTTCAGTTTTAGTCCCAAAGCTTGAAGAATACCAATATCTCCACTCAAACAGGTAGGGGGATTTCCTCTTCAGTCCCATTTAGGTCTTCAATTGATTGGACCATGCTCTCCCACATTAGAGAGGGCATTCTGCTTTACTTAGTCTACAATTTAAATGTTAATCTCCTCTAGAAGCATCCTCACAGACACACTTAGAATAGTGTTTGACCAAAAGTCTGGGGACCTCATGGTCTAGGCAAGGTGATAGACAATTAACCATCAGAGATCTTTTTCAGGATTTTGAGCCAAGGTGTAGCATGTTTTACCTGTGTTTAAAAAACAATGTTCTAGTGATGTGTTGAGAATGACTGAAATGCATGGGTAGAAGAAGGAAGGTCTTTTAGGAAGGTGGTAAAAAATCTGGGGAAAAATCCAGGGATGGCAGTTGTAGAGCTAGTAAGAAGTAATAAGATACTTAAGAGATTTTTTTTTAAAACATCTTTATTGGGGTATAATTGCTTTACAATGGTGTGTTAGTTTATGCTTTATAACAAAGTGAATCAGTTATACATATACATATGTTCCCATATGTCTTCCCTCTTGCGTCTCCCTCCCTCCCACTCTCCCTATCCCACCCCTCCAGGCTGTCACAAAGCACCGAGCTAATATCCCTGTGCCTTGCGGCTGCTTCCCCCTAGCTATCTATTACTACGTTTGTTAGTGTGTATATGTCCATGACTCTCTCTCGCCCTGTCAAAGCTCACCCTTCCCCCTCCCCATATCCTCAAGTCCGTTCTCCAGTAGGTCTGCGTCTTTATTCCTGTCTTACCCCTAGGTTCTTCATGACATTTTTTTTCCCTTAAATTCCATATATATGTGTTAGCATATGGTATTTGTCTTTTTCTTTCTGACTTACTTCACTCTGTATGACAGACTCTAGGTCTATCCATCTCATTACAAATAGCTCAATTTCATTTCTTTTTAAGGCTGAGTAATATTCCATTGTATATATGTGCCACATCTTCTTTATCCATTCATCCGATGATGAGCGCTTAGGTGGTTTCCATCTCCGGGCTATTGTAAATAGAGCTGCAATGAACATTTTGGTACATGACTCTTTTTGAATTTTGGTTTTCTCAGGGTATATGCCCAGTAGTGGGATTGCTGGGTCATATGGTAATTCTATTTGTAGTTTTTTAAGGAACCTCCATACTGTTCTCCATAATGGCTGAACCAATTCACATTCCCACCAGCAGTGCAAGAGTGTTCCCTTTTCTCCACACCCTCTCCAGCATTTATTGTTTCTAGATTTTTTGATGATGGCCATTCTGACTGGTGTGAGATGATATCTCATTGTAGTTTTGATTTGCATTTCTCTAATGATTAATGATGTTGAGCATTCTTTCATGTGTTTGTTGGCATTCTGTATATCTTCTTTGGAGAAATGTCTATTTAGGTCTTCTGCCCATTTTTGGATTGGGTTGTTTGTTTTTTTGTTATTGAGCTGCATGAGCTGCTTGTAAATTTTGGAGATTAATCCTTTGTCAGTCGCTTCATTTGCAAATATTTTCTCCCATTCTGAGGGTTGTCTTTTGGTCTTGATTATGGTTTCCTTTGCTGTGCAAAAGCTTTGAAGTTTCATTAGATCCCATTTGTTTATTTTTGTTTTTATTTCTATTACTCTAGGAGGTGGGTCAGAAAGGATCTTGCTGTGATTTATGTCATAGAGTGTTCTGCCTATGTTTTCCTCTAAGAGTTTGATAGTTTCTGGCCTTATATTTAGGTCTTTAATCCATTTTGAGCTTATTTCTGTGTATGGTGTTAGGGAGTGATCTAGTCTCATACTTTTACATGTACCTGTCCAATTTTCCCAGCACCATTTATTGAAGAGGCTGTCCTTTCTCCACTGTACATTCCTGCCACTTTTATCAAAGATAAGGTGTCCATATGTGCGTGAGTTTATCTCGGGGCTTTCTATCCTGTTCCATTGATCTATCTTTCTGTTTCTCTGCCAGTACCATACTGTCTTGATTACTGTAGCTTTGTAGTATAGTCTGAAGTCAGGGAGCCTGATTCCTCCAGCTCCTTTTTTCGTTCTCAAGATTGCTTTGGCTATTCAGGGTCTTTTGTGTTTCCATACAAATTGCGAAATTTTTTGTTCTAGTTCTGTGAAAAATGCCAGTGGTAGTTTGATAGGGATTGCAATGAATCTGTAGATTGCTTTGGGTAGTAGAGTCATTTTCACAATGTTGATTCTTCCCATCCAAGAACATGGTATATCTCTCCATCTATTTGTATCATGTTTAATTTCTTTCATCAGTGTCTTATAATTTTCTGCATACAGGTCTTTCATCTCCTTAGGTAGGTTTATTCCTACATATTTTATTCTTTTTGTTGCAGTGGTAAATGGGAGTGTTTTCTTGATTTCACTTTCAGATTTTTCATCATTAGTATATAGGAATGCCAGAGATTTCTGTGCATTAATTTTGTATCCTGCTACTTTACCAAATTCATTGATTAGCTCTAGTAGTTTTCTGGTAGCATGTTTAGGATTCTCTAGGTATAGTATCATGTCATCTGCAAAGAGTGACAGCTTTACTTCTTCTTTTCTGATTTGGATTCCTTTTATTTCCTTTTCTTCTCTGATTGCTGTGGCTAAAACTTCCAAAACTATGTTGAATAAGAGTGGTGAGAGTGGGCAACCTTGTCTTGTTCCTGATCTTAGTGGAAATGCTTTCAGTTTTTCACCATTGAGGATGATGTTTGCTGTGGGCTTGTCATATATGGCCTTTATTATGTTGAGGAAAGTTCCCTCTATGCCTACTTTCTGCAGGGTTTTTATCATAAATGGGTGTTGAATTTTGTCGAAAGCTTTCTCTGCATCTATTGAGATGATCATATGGTTTTTCTTCTTCAATTTGTTAATATGGTTTATCACATTGATAGATTTGCGTATATTGAAGAATCCTTGCATTCCTGGAATAAACCCCACTTGATCATGGTGTATGATCCTTTTAATGTGCTGTTGGATTCTGTTTGCTAGTATTTTGTTGAGGATTTTTGCGTCTATGTTCATCAGTGATATTGGCCTGTAGTTTTCTTTCTTTGTGACATCCTTGTCTGGTTTTGGTATCAAGGTGATGGTGGCCTCGTAGAAGGAATTTGGGAGTGTTCCTCCCTCTGCTATATTTTGGAAAAGTTCGAGAAGGATAGGTGTTAGCTCTTCTCTAAACGTTTGATAGAATTCACCTGTGAAGCCATCTGGTCCTGAGCTTTTGTTTGTTGGAAGATTTTTAATCACAGTTTCAATTTCAATGCTTGTGATTGGTCTGTTCATATTTTCTATTTCTTCCTGATTCAGTCTTGGCAGGTTGTGCATTTCTAAGAATTTGTCCATTTCTTCCAGATTGTCCATTTTATTGGCATAGAGTTGCTTGTAGTAATCTCTCATGATTTTTTTTATTTCTGCAGTGTCAGTTGTTACTTCTCCTTTCTCATTTCTAATTCTATTGATTGGAGTCTTCTCCCTTTTTTTCTTGATGAGTCTGGCTAGTGGTTTGTCTATTTTGTTTATCTTCTCAAAGAACCAGCTTTTAGTTTTATTGATCTTTGCTATCATTTCCTTCATTTCTTTTTCATTTATTTCTGATCTGATTTTTATGATTTCTTTCCTTCTGCTAGCTTTGGGGATTTTTTGTTCTTCTTTCTCTAATTGCTTGAGGTGCAAGGTTAGGTTGTTTATTCGAGATGTTTCCTGCTTCTTAAGGTGGGCTTGTATTGCTATAAACTTCCCTCTTGGAACTGCTTTTGCTGCATCCCATAGGTTTTGGGTCGTTGTGTCTCCACTGTCATTTGTTTCTAGGTATTTTTTTATTTCCTCTTTGATTTCTTCAGTGATCACTTCATTATTAAGTAGTGTATTGTTTAGCCTCCATGTGTTTGTATTTTTTACAGATCTTTCCCTGTAATTGATATCTAGTCTCATGGCGTTGTGGTCAGAAAAGACACTTGATACAATTTCAATTTTCTTAAATTTACCAAGGCTTGATTTGTGACCCAAGATATGATCTATCCTGGAGAATGTTCCATGAGCACTTGAGAAAAATGTGTATTCTGTTGTTTTTAGATGGAGTGTCCTATAAATATCAATTAAGTCCATCTTGTTTAATGTATCATTTAAAGCTTGTGTTTCCTTATTTATTTTCATTTTGGATGATCTGTCCATGGGTGAAAGTGGGGTGTTAAAGTCCCCTACTATGAATGTGTTACTGTCGATCTCCCCTTTTATGGCTGTTAGTATTTGCCTTATGTATTGAGGTGCTCCTATGTTGGGTGCATATATATTTACAATTGTTATATCTTCTTCTTGGATCGATCCCTTGATCATTATGTAGTGTCCTTCTTTGTCTCTTGTAATAGTCCTTATTTTAAAGTCTATTTTGTCTGATATGAGAATTGCTACTCCAGCTTTCTTTTGGTTTCCATTTGCATGGAATATCTTTTTCCATCCCCTTACTTTCAGTCTGTATGTGTCTCTAGGTCTGAAGTGGGTCTCTTGTAGACAGCATATATAAGGGTCTTGTTTTTGTATCCATTCAGCCAATCTGTGTCTTTTGGTGGGAGCATTTAGTCCATTTACATTTAAGGTAATTATCGATATGTATGTTCCTATTCCCATTTTCTATATTGTTTTGGGTTCGTTATTATAGGTCTTTTCCTTCTCTTGTGTTTCTTGTCTAGAGAAGTTCCTTTAGCATTTGTTGTAAAGCTGGTTTGGTGGTGCTGAACTCTCTCAGCTTTTGCTTGTCTGTAAAGGTTTTAATTTCTCCATCAAATCTGAATGAGATCCTTGCTGGGTAGAGTAGTCTTGGTTGCAGGTTTTTCTCCTTCATCACTTTCAGTATGTCCTGCCACTCCCTTCTGGCTTGTAGGGTTTCTGCTGAGAGATCAGCTGTTAACCTTATGGGGATTCCCTTGTGTGTTATTTGTTGTTTTTCCCTTGCTGCTTTTAATATGCTTTGTATTTAATTTTTGACAGTTTGATTAATATGTGTCTTGGTGTATTTCTCCTTGGATTTATCCTGTATGGGACTCTCTGTGCTTCCTGGACTTGATTAACTATTTCCTTTCCCATATTAGGGAAGTTTTCAACTATAATCTCTTCAAATATTTTCTCAGTCCCTTTCTTTTTCTCTTCTTCTTCTGGAACCCCTATAATTCGAATGTTGGTGCATTTAATGTTGTCCCAGAGGTCTCTGAGACTGTCCTCAGTTCTTTTCATTCTTTTTTCTTTATTCTGCTCTGCAGTAGTTATTTCCACTATTTTATCTTCCAGGTCACTTATCCGTTCTTCTGCCTCAGTTATTCTGCTATTGATCCCATCTAGAGTACTTTTAATTTCATTTATTGCGTTGTTCATCGTTGCTTGTTTCATCTTTAGTTCTTCTAGGTCCTTGTTAACTGTTTCTTGCATTTTGTCCATTCTACTTCCAAGATTGCGGATCATCCTTACTATCATTATTCTGAATTCTTTTTCAGGTAGACTGCCTATTTCCTCTTCATTTGTTAGGTCTGGTGCATTTTTATCTTCCTCCTTCATCTGCTGTGTGTTTTTCTGTCTTCTCATTTTGCTTATCTGACTGTGTTTGGGGTCTCCTTTTTGCAGGCTGAACGTTCGTAGATCCCGTTGTTTTTGATGTCTGTCCCCAGTGGCTAAGGTTGTTTCAGTGGGTTGTGTAGGCTTCCTGGCGGAGGGGACTAGTGCCTGTGTTGTGGTGGATGAGGCTGGATCTTGTCTCTCTAGTGGGCAGGTTCACGTGTGGTGGTGTGTTTTGGGGTGTCTGTGGCTTATTATGATTTTAGGCAGCCTCTCTGCTAATGGGTGGGGTTGTGTTCCTGTTTTGCTAGTTGTTTGGCATAGGTTGTCTAGCACTGTGGCTTGCTGGTCGTTGAGTGAAGCTGGGTGCTGGTGTTAAGATGGAGGTCTCTGGGAGATTTCCGCCGTTTAATATTATGTGGAGCTGGGAGGTCTCTTGTTGACCAGTGTCCTGAAGTTGGCTCTCCTACCTCAGAGGCAGAGCCCTGACTCCTGGCTGGAGCACCAAGAGCCTTTCATCCACACGGCTCAGAATAAAAGGGAGAAAAAGTAGAGAGAATTAGTAGAAGTATGAGGAAAGAAAGAAGGAAAGGAGGAAAGGAAGGAAGGAAGAAAGAAGCAAAGAAGGAAAGAGAGGAGAGAGGGAGGGAGGGAGGAAGGAAGGAAGGAAGGAGGGAAAGAAGGAAAAAAGACAGAAAGAAAGAAGGTACAGTAAAAATAAAATAAAGTATAATATAGTTATTGAATTAAAAAGTATTTAGAAAAAAAAAAAGGGACGGATAGAACCTTAGGACTAATGTTGGAAGCAAAGCTACACAGAGAAAATCTTACACAGAAGCATACACATACACCTTCACAAAAAGAGGTAAAGGGGGAAAAATCATAAATCTTGCTCTCAGAGGCCACCTCCTCAATTTGGGGTGATTCGTTGTCTAAAGGAGGGAAGGAAGGAAGGAAAGAAAGAAAGAAAGAACGAAGGTAAAGTATAATAAAGTTATTACAATTAAAATTAATTATTAAGAAAAAAAATTTTTTAAAAAAAACATGGACGGATAGAGCCCTAGGACAAATGGTGGAAGCAAGAGTATACAGACAAGATCTCACACAGAAGCATACACGTACACATTCACAAAAAGAGGAAAAGGGAAAAAAATCATAGATCTCGCTCCTAAATTCCACCTCTTCAATTTGGGATCATTCCTTGTCTATTCAGGTATTCCACAGATGCAGGGTATATCAAGTTGATTGTGGAGCTTTAATCCGCTGCTTCTGAGGCTGCTGGGAGAGATTTCCCTTTCTCTTCTTTGTTCTCACAGCTCACAGGAGCTCAGCTTTGGATTTGGCCCTGCCTCTGCGTGTAGGTCGCTGGAGGGCGTCTGGTTTTTGCTCAGACGGGACGGGGTTAAAGGAGCCGCTGATTCGGGGGCTCCGGCTCACTCAGGCCGGGGGTGGGGGGGGAAGGAGGGGCACTGCGTGCGGGGCGGGCCTGCGGCGTCAGAGGCGGCGTGACGTTGCGGCAGAGGGCGGCGTGACGTTGCACCAGCCGGAGGCCCGCCGTGCGTTCTCCCGGGGAAGTTGTCCCTGGATCCCGGGAACTTGGCAGTGGTGGGCTGCACAGGCTCCGCGGAAGAGGAGTGTGGAGAGTGACCTGTGCTCGCACACAGGCCCCTTGGTGGCGGCAGCAGCAGCCTTAGCGTCTCCCGCCCGTCTCTGGGGTCCGCGCTTTTAGCCGCGGCTCGCGCCCGTCTCTGGGGTTCGCGCTTTTAGCCGCGGCTCGTGCCCGTCTCTGGGGTTCGCGCTTTTAGCCGCGGCTCGCGCCCGTCTCTGGAGTTTCTTTAAGCAGCGCTCTTAAACCCCTGTTCTCGCGCACCAGGAAACAAAGAGGGATGAAAAAGTCTCTTGCCTCTTTGGCAGGTGCAGGCTTTTCCCGAACTCCCTCCCGGCTAGTCGTGGTGCATTAACCCCTTTAGGCTATGTTCAAGCCGCCAACCCCAGTCCTCGCCCTGCGCTCTGTCCAAAACCGAAACCCGAGCCTCAGCTCGCAGCCCCGCCCGCCCCGGCGGGTGAGCAGACAAGCCTCTCGGGCTGGTGAGTGCCGGTCGGCACCGATCCTCTGTGCGGGAATCTCCCCGCTTTGCCCTCCGCCCCCGTCGCTGTGCACTACTCCGCGGTCCCGAAGCTCCCCCCTCCGCCTCCCGCAGTCTCTGCCCGCGGAGGGGCTTCCTAGTGTGTGGAAACTTTTCCTCCTTCACAGCTCCCTCCCACTGGTGCAGGTGTCGTCCTTATTCCTTTGTCTCTGTTTTTTCTTTTTTTCTTTTGCCCTACCCAGGTACGTGGGGAGTTTCTTGCCTTTTGGGAGGTCTGAGGTCTTCTGCCAGCCTTCAGTAGGTGTTCTGTAGGAGTTGTTCCACGTATAGATGTATTTCTGGTGTATCCGTGGGGAGGAAGGCGATCTCCGCGTCTTACTCTTCCGCCATCTTCAAGGTCCCCCCCACTTAAGAGATTTTGAATGCAGAACCAACAGAATTTGGATATGAGTTGAAAATGTACTAAAGAAGTCAAGGACAGTGCCAAGGTTTTTATTTTAAAAATGGAAGAATGAAGTTGACATGATCTGCTTTGCTGTAGTAACTAGGTAAGCAGATTTCGGATAGAAGAGAAGTGGATTTGCATTTGACACCTTAATATGAGATGTCTATCAGACATTAAAGCTATTATTCATTTATTGAGGCATTTGTTAATAACGAATTAAATTTTGACTCTTCCAAGAAGTTTGACAATTTTCATAGACACTCAAAAAAGACGCAAAAGTGAAAAACTGTAACTACACTTCTGTAGTTGAAACTTATGATATATATTCAGTGGAGCTTTACCTGGGCACTTACAAATCATGCTACATATATGAGAACCCAATTTGACTTTACATAGCTTGGACTTACAGGCATTCTTTCCTGAGCACATAGCTATGTGCAGTGGAGCAAGAAGAAGAGAACACAGAAGAGATACCTTTCAATGATATGTCAATCTCCCTATGACTTTGTCCCAAACTGCTTTTCCAGCCTCATTATTCATTGCCCTGGAGCATTTTCTTCAATATACTTTTTTTCAGTTATTTCTGCTTGCTAAAGGCTTTTTCCTACTCCATGTATTTGCCCATGCTTATCTTTAAGTCTGAAAAGATCTGCTTTCCTGTTTTCCCATTCTTAAAAATCATTCACCTGAAAAACTTAAAACAATTACTGTCTCCTCCAGGAAATTTTCCTAATGTAAAAATAAGTTATTTTTCCCTTATGCTTCCATCACAGATTTTCCAAATCAATAAATATTTTAAAATTCTGCTATGTATTATAGTTTGCTATTATCTGCCTGCTTTTCTTCCATAAGACTTCAGTGTTACTATGAACACATGAACAATGTTACTATAAACGTTACTTATTTTTTTATCCTCCAACACCTTGCACATTATAGGTGATCAAGATCATACGATTATTTCATTCAATCGAACAAATAGAGTATTTGAGTGGCAGCAAATGAAACAGTGAACAATGCAGGTTTTTAAAAAAATCATTCTATTATTTTAGACAACTCTGTATTATACTTTAAAAATCACACTTACTTGTCTCCAATCAATTCTTGGTACCGTGGAAGAAATCGTGAAATCCATGTATGCAATCATCCTTGTGCTCATTTTTAACATAATGCATTTATTTTTATTTCTTGCTTTCAGAGATTGACACATTATGATTATATAATAAGAAGAGAAATCACAGATATAACACCAACCAAACATTTGAGGAGTGCAGTAATTAAATCATTCATTTATTGGTGTGTGTAAACATTATCTAAAACTGATAAATAAGTTTATATTATGAAAGAGGAGCAATTCATATGATCTGGCTGTGAGGGGACAGGGAATTTGATTTTACTAATTTCTAATTTGCTCCAACTTTTCTATGTAAATGACCATATTTAGAATTGCTTATGCCTTCCACAAACTTATTGTCCACAAACCAATGCAGAGAATAATTGAATGCTTGCTTCATTCTTTCCAATTGCATTGTTACTATTTATACAACTGTAGGAAATCATCATTAAGGACTAAATGAATTATTCAAAGAACCATTATAATTAAATGTGTGTAAACATAGGAAAAAATTTAATAATTGAATTATTTTCAAAACTTTGAAATAGCATCACTTTTATGATTTCTTAGAGATAACAAAGAAAATACAATATTAGGTCACATAAATGAGATCATTAACTTGACAATCTAAATTATGCAATCTTCAGCCAAGTAAAAGAAATGTGAAAAAAATTGAGTCTAATTAGACCAAAGTAATGTCATAAAGTTCATTGTAGTAAAGCTGATACACATTATTTTAAAAACTCTTTTGTCCTCAGATGGAACCAACCTACTGTTATGTAAATGTTTTTCTGTCATGGTTAAATTATAGATCCATTACAGAATTAGAAGAATAAGTTGAAAGTGGAGAGAGGCTATGAAATTCTGACAATCACAAGAGGAGAGTCAAAACCATAACAGAACACAGAGCCTTCTAACAAACTTTCAGTGTCTTTTCTATAAAAATAGACTTATAAAGATGTGTCTTGATTGAACATGTGTGTATTGTATCCTCTTTTATATTGACAATAATTACATTGTAAGTGAGAAGACCGAGGTTTACAAAAGCTAAAATAATAGTATACATTGGTTTGGATTATTTACTGTGTGAAAAAGCTGGACTAAGGATATTCTCTGTAAAGCACAGTGTCGTCACCTTGAAAACCCCGAGAATAAGTTTGAAATCCTGAAATGTTGGGAAGGATTCCCAATGACTTCAATCTGGACAACCATACTTCTAGATAGAGAAGAGACTGTGAAACAGGTTTCCTAATTCCATTATAAAAAAAGATAACAACAATGCCTGGTTTGTAATAATACAGATTTTCAGTGCTCTAAACAAACACTATAATTATGAAGGAACTGGGATTGGCCTTCCAGTGAATAAGCTGAGAAGGTAGGAATATGTTCTCCCACAAGTAAACAAAGTATATGCATAATTAATTGGAAGGGAACCACATAGATTACAAATTGGATCTTTAAGTGAAAGTGAGTCAACTAGCCACTGCTGATGTTACTATTTGTTTTTAAAGAAATTGCAAGTTGTGAAAAGGAAGACATTAGAAAACATGAAAGAATAGCTATAATTCTAAAGTCATCCCAAAGCGGGGTAAAAAATGCTGCAGTGTTATGCCACTTAATATTCTTTATTAAAGTTTTAATAAAGAAAGAAACGATAACAAACACAAATGTAATGAAATGAACAGATATTTATCATTTATAAATCAACATAACAGTTACTGTCACCAAACATGCGCCAAAGCTAATAAAGTCCTCCTTGAAACTTATATTCATAGTTGCTGATTATCACCCAAGATAGATTTGGGTTTGCTTGCTTCCCTCTACTTTCTCTCTCTCTCTCCCTCCTCTCTAATCTATCCATCCATTCATCCATCCTTCCATCTAAGTCTTTGGTATGATATAATGTAATTGTTGTTGTTGTTTTTTACATCTTTATTGGAGTATAATTGATTTACACTGTTGTGTTAGTTTCTGCTGTATAACAAAGTAAATCACTTCTAGGTATACATATATCCTCATATACCCTCCCTCTTGCATCTCCCTCTCACCCTCCCTATCCCACCCCTCTAGGTGGTCACAAAGCACTGAGCTGATGTCCCTGTCCTTTGCGGCTGCTTCCCACTAGCTATCTATTTTAAATTTAGTAGTGTACATATGTCAATGCTACTCTCTCACTTTGTCTCAGCTTACACTTCCTCCTCTCCATGTCCTCAAGTCCATTCACTATGTCTGCCTCGTTATTCCTGTCCTGCTCCTAGGTTCATCAGAACAATTTATTTTTAAATTCCATATATGTGTGTTAGCATACAGTATTTTCTTTTCTCTTTCTGACTTACTTCACTCTATATGACAGATCCTAGGTCCATCCACCTCACTACAAATAACTCAATTTCATTTCTTTTTATGGCTGAATAATATTCCATCGTATATATGTGCCACATCTTCTTTATCCATTCATCTGTCGATGGACACTTAGGTTGCTTCCATGTCCTGGCTATTGTAAATACTGCTACAATGAACATTTTGTACATGTCTCTTTTTGAATTATGGTTTTCTCAGGGTATATGCTCAGCAGTGGAATTGCTGGGTCATAAGGTAGTTCTATTTTTAGTTTTGTAAGGAACCTCCATACTGGTCTCCATAGTGGCTGTATCAGTTTACATTCCCACCAACAGTGCAAGAGGGTTCTCTTTTCTTCACACCCTATCTGGCATTTATTCTTTGTAGATTTTTTGATGATGGCCATTCTGACCCATCTGAAGTGATACTTCATCGTGGTTTTGTTTTACATTTCTCTAATGATTAGTATGTTGAGCATCCTTTCATGTGTTTATTGGCAATCTGTATATATTCTCTGGAGAACTGTCTATTTAGGTCTTCTGCCCATTTTTTGATTGGGCTGTTTGTGTTTTTGAAATTGAGCTGCATGAGCTGCTTGTATATTTTGGAGATTAATCCTCTGTCAGTTGCTTGGTTTGAAATATTTTTTTCCTATTCTGAGAGTTCTCTTTTCATCTTGTTTATGGTTTCCTTTGCTGTGAAAAAGCTTTTAAGTTTTATTAGGTCCATTTGTTTATTTTTGTTTTTATTTCCCTTTCTCTAGGAGGTGGGTCCAAAAGGATCTTGCTGTGATTTATGTCATGGAGTGTTCTGCCTATGTTTTCCTCTAAGAGTTTTATAGTGTCTGACTTTACATTTAGGTCTTTAATCCATTTTGAGTCTATTTTTGTGTGTGGTGTTAGGAAGTGTTCTAATTTCTTTCTTTTACATGTAGCTGTCCAGTTTTCCCAGCACCACTTATTGAAGAGGCTGTCTTTTCTCCATTGTATATTCTTGCCTCCTTTGTCAAAGATAAAGTGACCATATGTGCATGGGTTTATCTCTGGGCTTTCTATCCTTTTCCATTGCTCTATATTTCTGATTTTGTGCCAGTACCATACTATCTTGATTACTATAGCTTTGTAGTATAGTCTGAAGTCAGGGAGCCTGATTCCTCCAGTTCCCTTTTTCTTTCTAAAGATTGCTTTGGCTATTCAGGGTCTTTTGTGTTTCCACACAAGTTGTAAAAATTTTTGTCTAGTCCTATGAAAAATGCCATTGGTAGTTTGATAGGGATTGCAATGAATCTGTAGATTGCTTTGGGTAGTATAGGCATTTTCACAATGTTGATTCTTCCATTCCAAGGACATGGTATATCTCTCCATCTGTGTGCATGGTCTTTGATTTCTTTCATCAGTGTCTTATAGATTTCTGCAAACAGGTCTTTTGTCTCCTTAGGTATGTTTATTCCTACATATTTTATTCTTTTTGTTGCAATGGTAAATGGGAATATTTCCTTAATTTCTCTTCAGATTTTTCATCATTGGTATATAGGAATGCAAGAGATTTCTATGCATTAATTTTTTATCCTGCTACTCTGCCAAATTCATTGATTAGCTCAAATAGTTCTCTGGTAGCATCTTTAGGATTATCTATGTATAGTATCATGTCATCTGCAAATAGTCACATATTTACTTCTTTTCCAATCTGGATTCCTTTTATTTCTTTTTCTTCGCTTATTGCCGTGGCTAAAACTTCCAAAACTGGGTTGAATAACAGTGGTGAGAGCAACTTTGTCTTGTTTCTGATCTTAGAAGAAATGGTTTCAGGTGTTCACCACTGAGAATGATGTTGTCTGTAGATTTGTCATATATGGCCTTTATTGTAATGAGGTAGGTTCCCTCTATGCTGACTTTCTGGAGAGTTTTTTATCATAAATGGGTGTTGAATTTTGTTGAAAGCTTTTTCTGCATCTATTGAGATAATCATATGGTTTTTCTCCTTCAGTTTGTTAAAATGATGTATCACATTGATTTTTTTGTATATATTGAAGAGTACTTGCATTCCTGGCATACACCCCACTTGATCATGGTGTATGATCCTTTTAATGTTCTGTTGGATTCTGTTTGCTAGTATTTTGTTGAGGATATTTGCATCTATATTCATTAGTGATATTAGCCTGTAGTTTTATTTTTTTGTGATATCTTTGTCTAGTGTTACTATCAGGGTGATGGTGCCCTCGTTGAATGAGTTTGGGAGTGTTCCTCCCATTGCTACATCTTGGAAGAGTTTGAGAAGGATGGGTGTTAGCTCTTTAAATGTTTGATAGAACTCACCTGTGAAGCCATCTGCTCCTGGTCTTTTGTTTGTTGGAAGATTTTAATCACAGTTTCAATATCAGAGATTGTGATTGGTCTGCTCATATTTTCTTTCTTTCTCATTCAGTCTTGGAAGATTGTACTTTTCTAAGAATTTGTCCATTTCTTCCAGGTTGTACATTTTATGGGCATTTAGTTGTTTGTAGCAATCTCTCATGATGCTTTGTATTTCTTTCGTGTCATTTGTTACTTCTTTTTCATTTCTAATTCTGTTGATTTGAGTGTTCTTGTTTTTTTTTTTGATGAGTCTGGCTAATGGTTTATCAATTTTGTTTATCTTCTCAAAGAACCAGCTTTTAGTTTTATTGATTTTTGCTACTGTTTCCTTCATTTCTTTTTCATTTATCACTGATCTGATCTTTATGATTTCTTTCCTTCTGCTAACTTTGTTTTTTTGTTGTTGATGTTGTTCTTCTTTCTCTAATTGCTTTAGGTGTAAGGTTAGGTTGTTTATTTGAGATGTTTCTTGTTTCTTGAGGTAGGATTGTATTTCTATAAATGTCCCTCTTAGAACTGCTTTTGCTGCATCCCATAGGTTTTGGGTTGTTGTGTTTTCATTGTCATTTGTCTCTAGGTATATTTTGATTTCCTCTTTGATTTCCTCAGTGATCTCTTCGTTATTTAGTAATGTATTGTTTAGTCTCCATGTGTTTGTATTTTACATTTTTTTTTCCTGTAATTGATTTCTAGTCTCATAGCATTGTGGTCAGAATAGTTAGTTGATACAATTTCAGTTTTCTTAAATTTACCAGGCTTGATTAGTGACCCAAGATATGATCTATCCTGGAGAATGTCTCATGAGTACTTGAGAAGAAAGTGTATTCTTTTGTTTTTGGATGGAATGTCCTATAAATATCAATTAAGTCCATCTTTAATATATCATTTAAAGCTTGTGTTTCCTTATTTATTTTCATTCTGGATGATCTGTCCATTGGTGAAAGTGGGGTGTTAAAGTCCCCTACTATGAATGTGTTACTGTCGATCTCCCCTTTTATGGCTGTTAGCATTTGCCTTATGTATTGAGGTGTTCCTATGTTGGGTGCATATATATTTAAAATTGTTACATCTTCTTCTGGGATTAATCCCTTGATCATTATGTAGTGTCCTTCTTTGTCTCTTGTAATAATCTTTATTTTAAAGTCTATTTTTTTCTGATATGAGAATTGCTAGTCCAGCTTTCTCTTGATTTCCATTTGTATGGAATATTTTTTCCATCCCCTCACTTTCAGTCATTATGTGTCCTTAGGTCTGAAGTGGGTCTCTTGTAGACAGAATATATATGGGTCTTGTTTTTGTATCCATTCAGACAGTCTGTGTCTTTTGGTTGGTACATTTAATCCATTTACATTTAAGGTAATTATCGATATGTATGTTCCTATTCCCATTTTCTATATTGTTTTGGGTTCGTTATTATAGGTCTTTTCCTTCTCTTGTGTTTCTTGTCTAGAGAAGTTCCTTTCGCATTTGTTGTAAAGCTGGTTTGGTGGTGCTGAATTCTCTTAACTTTTGCTTGTCTGTAAAGTTTTTAACTTCTCTATCCAATCTGAATGTGATTCTTGCTGGGTAGAGTAATCTTGGTTGCAGGTTTTTCTCTTTCATCACTTTAAATATGTCCTGCCAGTCCCTTCTGGCTTGCAGAGTTTCTGCTGAAATATCAGCTGTTTACCTTATGGTTATTCCCTTGTATGTTATTTGTTGTTTATCCCTTGCTTCTTTTAATATTTTTCTTTGTATTTAATTTTTGAGAGTTTGATTAACATGTGTCTTGGCATATTTTTCCTTGGATTTATCCTGTATGGGACTCTCTGCACTTCCTGGACTTGATTGACTATTTCCTTTCCCACCTTACAGACTTTTTAGACTATAATCTCTTCAAATATTTTCTCAGTCACTTTCTTTTTCTCTTGTTCTTCTGGGGCCCGTATAATTCGAATGTTGGTGCACTTAATGTCCCAGATGTCTCTGAGACTGTCCTCAATTCTTTACATTCTTTATTCTGCTCTGTGGCAGTTATTTCCACTATTCTATCTTCCAGGACACTTATCTGTTCTTCTGCCTCAGTTATTCTTCTATTGATTCCTTCTAGAGAATTTTTAATTTCATTTATTGTGTTGTCCATCATTGTTTGCTCTTTGGTTCTAGGTCCTTGTTAAACGTTTCTTGTATTTTCTCCATTCTATGATTTTGGATCATCTATAGTATCATTACTCTGAATTCTTTTTCAGGTAGACTGCCTATTTGCTCTTCATTTGTTTGGTCTGGTGGGTTTTTACCTTGCTCCTTCATCTGCTGCATATTTCTCTGTCTTCTCTTTTTGTTTGACTTACTGTGTTTGGGGTCTCCTTTTAACAGGTTGCAGGTTCGTAACTCCTCTTATTTTTGGTGTCTTCCCCTAGTGAGTGAGGTTTGTTCAGTGGCTTGTTTAGGCTTCCTGGTGGGTGGACCGGTGCCTGTGTTCTGGATCTTCTCTCTCTGGTGGGCAGGGTCATGTTCACTGTTGAGTTTTGGGGTGTCTGTGAACTTAGCATGACTTTAGGCAGCCTCTCTGCCAATTGTGGGGTTGTGTTCCTGTCTTGCTAGTTGTTTGGCATGGGGCAACCAGCACTGGAGCTTGCTGGCTGTTTGGTGGAGCTGGGTGTTAGTGTTGAGATGGAGATCTCTGGGAGAGCTCTCACCGATTAATATTAATTGGTGCCAGGAGGTTTCTGGTGGTCCAATTTCCTGGGCTCATCTCTCCCACCTCAGAAGCTCAGGCTCGACACCCTGCTGGAGCACCAAAACCCTGCCAGTCACACAGTATGGAAGAAAAGGAAGAAAAAAAAGAAAACCATAAATAAACAGACAGAACTCCAAAACAAATGGTAAAAGGAAAACTAGACAGGCAAAATCACACAAAGAAACACACACACACACACACACACTCATAAAAGGAAAAACAAAGAAAAGAACGACAAACAGACAGAACCCTAAGACAAATGGTAAAAGCAAACCTAAACAGACAAAATCAAACAAGGAAACGTACACAGACACACACACTCACAAAAAGAGAAAAAAAAAAAGGAAGAGAATAACCAAACCAATAAACAAACCCACCAATGAAAACAAGCACTAAAACTAAACTAACATAAACATAAAACCCAAAACACATGAAATGCAGAAAGTAAACCCCAAGTCTACAGTTGCTCCCAAAGTCCACTGCCTCATTGTCTATTCAGGTATTCCACAGATGCAGGGTTTATCAAGTTGACTGTGGGGATTTAATCCACTGCTCCTGAGGCTGCACAGAGAAATTTCCCTTTCTCTTCTTTGTTTGCACAGCTCCCAGGGTTCAGCTTTGGTTTTGGCCCCACCTCTGCATGTAGGTCGCCCTCAGGCGTCTGTTGCCACCCAGACAGGAGGGGGATAAAGCAGCCGCTGATTAGGACTCTCTTGCTCACTCAGGCCAGGGAGAGGGAGGGGTATGGTAATCATAATTGGAATGCAGGGCAAGCCTCTCGTGGCAGAGGCCGTGTGATGTTGCAAAGCCTGCGGCATGGTGTGTGCTCTCTTGGGGAAGTTGGCCCTGGATCCTGGGACCCTGGCAGTGGCTTGCTGTGCTGTACAGGTTCCCTGGGGCAGAGGGGTGTGGGTAGTGACCTGTGCTTGCGCACAGGATTCTTGGTGGCAGTGGAAGCAGCATTAGTGGTCTGTGCCCACCTCTGGGGTCCAAATTGATAATCACGGCTCGCACCTGTCTCTGGAGCTTGCTTAGGCAGTGTTCTGCTGTTTGTGGGCACACAGAGCAGGAAGCCCCTCTCCTTGCACACCCTGAAAAAATAGTCTCTTGCCTCTCCAGCAAGTCCAGACTTTTCCCCAGACTCCCTCCTAGCCAGCTGTGGTGCACTAGCCCCCTTCAGGCTGTCTTCAAGCAGCCAACCCCAGTCCTCTCCCTGGGGTCTGACATCCAAAGCTTGAGGCTCAGCATCTCAGGATAGTGAGTGCTGGTCAGCACCAATCCTCTGTGTCAGAATCTCTCTGCTTTGCCCTCTGCACCCCTGTTGATGTGCTCTCCTCTGTGGCTCCGAAGCTTCCCCCGCTCCATGCCTGCCAATGAAGGGGCTTTCTAGTGTCTGGAAACTTTCCTCCTTCACAGCTCCTTCCCAGAGGTGCAGGTCCCATCTCTATATTTTGTCTCTGTTTTTCCTTTTGTCTTTTGTCCTTCCCAGGTACATGGGGATTTTCTTGCCTTTTGGGAAGTCTGAGGTCTTCTGCCAGCATTCAGTAGGTGATCTGTAGGAGTTGTTCCACATGTAGATGTATTTTTGATGTATTTGTGGGGCGGAAGCTGATCTCCATGTCTTACTCGTCTGCAATCTTGAAGGTCTCTCTGTAATTGTTATTTTCATCTATCCCCATGAACAGTCTCCTTAACATTTACTGTGCTTTTCCAGCATTTGATTGCCCATGAATCCCTGCATCTACCCTTGCTCTTTTCTTTGCTATGTATTATGGGGTGGCTGGTGCTGTATTTACTAAGAATTCTAGTCAGCTGTCTTCCAGCTAGGTATGGCCTTGGAAGGTATTTTTGGGAGATTGTTAGTCAAGTGTAGGGAAGGAATATATGGACTCTATTTTCCTGTCTCTCTATCTTGGGTTACATGGGAGTGGTTCTGTCCCCTCTGTGGATGCAATTTCTTCCAGATAAACCCACTGTGTATTCTTCCTCCTGCAGTCTATCCTGGGTCTATGTCCCACCCCTCCTCTCCCCAAAAATCTTCTCCCCTTAGTCTTCAGTCTAGAGGGTATAGTAGCTACATATTGCTGAGTTCTGGACATTTCACTCTCCTAATTTTAGATTTTTATCTTTTCTCTCACTTGAATACCAGTTCTCTACATTACTGTATTTACATATTCTGGTGGTTTCTATCATATGATTAGACCCTGATTAACAAGGCAACCTAAACATTTACCTCTTCACTCTAAAATATTGGGTTTTTTTTTTTTTGATGCAATGTGAATAAAATGAGTATTGTTTGAGTCTACTTTCTGTTTTGTGTGGAATAAAGGGGCTTCTGGCTCAGCCAGTTGAGTTTCCTCCACTCTCCAACCCTCTAGGGGGTTTATTTATTGCCAGATAATTTCCTATCATGATTAAAATAGGACTAGAGTTATTCAACTCTATGAGTAAGGATGTTCTGAGATCATTTTTGAAGAAAGAAGTGTGTGTGTATCTGTTGCATGTGCAGAAAATAGGTGATAGAGGAAAAAAGAAGAGTTTTAAGCAATATTACTATGTGCTACATTTATGGGGTAAAATAAGCAGAGAAGAGTTATTTTAAAAATATTTTTTAGTGGTGCTTTGTCTATTGGAATATATGTATCACATGCGGATATTCTAGAGGAAACAAGAGCTGTTGCTCATAATGGAAGTAATGATGGTTCGTTGTAAAACCTTTTTCATTGTCTTCCGTCTATTTTGCCTTCCTCTGTTGGTCTCATTTATTTTCTTGTTTTTCCCAAACAGATATTCTAAAACTGAAATAATCATTGATCCTTAAAATGTTTTTAACAATAATATTAATATGTGACATGAATTTTCTGCTGATTATATGATAAGCACTTGTACACATGCCTCATAAATATTACTCATTGAATCCTGAAAAGAATCCTGTGAGTTCAGTAACATTATTATCCTCATTTCATAGCAGAAAAAAGCAGGGTCTGAAGCTAAATTGAAACTGTGCCTTTTCACTTCAGATATAAGCTTTTACCCATTATGCTAAACAGAAAATACAGGATTTACTGAATCTTATGAAAATATAGTACAATTTAGGAATGATGATTTTGCAAGTGCATGGTTAATAACAAGGAGAAGTAAGTAACTCCTTAGCTACCATGTTTAATTGTGAAAGGAAATTTCATAAGTGAAAATATTTAAAGTTTTCAGAGGCAAACATTTAAAGAAAAAAAGAGGTATGGGTAGAATTCACAAAATTAAAATGAGCTCAACAATTATAGCTGATTGTTTTCTGAGAGGTTTCTCTTCAGAAAAAAAAAATACACTATTTAACTTGTTTGTTTAAGGAGTACAAATAAAATCACAAAAAATTCTATTGTATATCACTTCCTTTGTATTCGAAACATTGATCAAGGTTTACACATAAAATCTTAAGTAGTCACTTATTTCTCTTTTTCTGAATTTGTTTACTCCTATGATTTTTCCACATATCTTTTATTGATAAAAATAAAACTCATTAGAAAATCATTTACTTGAAGAAGATGACAAATATACCTAAATTCTTTATATCTTTCTGGGATTATATTTCATGCTGAGCTAATGGCTTAAGAATTCAGAGTGATATTTTCATAATGGTGCAATTAGATACCTGATTATCTAAGATACAATTTGTGCTCTGTGAAAAACCTATGAATTCATTGTTGAAGTTAAAAAGTAGGACTTTCTTCAGAGTTTTTCTCTAAGCTTCCCTTTTCATTTCTGCCTTCGGTCCTTTTATTCTGCTTAGAGTTCATTTTTCTTGCTTAATGTACATACTGCTTTCCTGTTTTCCACCTGTGTCCATCATCTTTTTCTGCCTAATTACAGCTTCAGCCCTTATGAAAAATCTGAAGCTCTTCATTAAAACTGAGTTTAATGTGTAATCATCCTTCTCTCTGACTGTCATAGTCAAATACATGTCATTCCCACTTATCTATTAAACCAACAATCAAAAACTAGAACAGCATCAAAACACAAAATAAAAATGAGCTACCAAATTCTTCATTCAGACATTTGTCACATCAGGAATCTAGGAGCCATGAGGAGTACCATGATATCCAAACACCATCCAAGGGTTTTTTTTGGAATTCCTCTTCCAAAACCCTTGCTCAAGAATTGGTCATTTAGAATCTAGTCCACCTGAAGAATATTTCTTCTCAGTTTTCCCTGGAACTTGTCTATAACTCTTTTTATGGGTTGAATTGTGTCCTCCAATAAGTTATGTTGAAATCCTAACATCCATACTTGTGCATGTGACCTTATTTGAAACTAAGCTGTTTGAAGATGTAATCAAGTTAAGATGTGGCCATTAAGGTGGGTCCTAACCCAATACAGCAAGTGTCCTTATTAGAAGAGGCATATTGGGCACAAATATATACAGAGAGGAGAATGCCATGTGAAAACACACACAGAGAGAAGATGGCCATGTGAAGATGGAGGCAGAGATTGGAGTTATACTGGCACAAGGTATGGAACAACTGGGGCTACCAGAAGTTGGAATAGGCAAGGAAGGATTCTCCCCTACATGTTTCAGAGGAAACATGGCACCTTGATGCTGGACTTCTGCAGAAATGTGATACAATAAATTTGTGTCATTTTAAGTTATCTAGTTTATGGTACTTTGTTATGGCAGCCCTGAGAAAGTAAACAATCCTTGACTTCAATCATGCAATGTGCACGGTTCTATTAATATACCCTCTGTCATGAGTTTGACAACTATCTTAGTCAGTTTGGGCAGCTGTAACAAAATTACCAAAGGCTGGGTGGCTTAAACAACAAACACTTATTTTTCATAGTTCTGGGGGCTGGGAAGTCCAAGATAAAGGAACTGGCCATCTTGTATCTCATGAGGGCACTCTTCCTGATTTGCAGATGACTATTTTCTTGTTGTGTCTTCACATGGCAGAGAGCAGAGAGAAAGAGGGGAAGATTTTATGTTCCTTCTTATGAGGGCACTAATTCCATTCAAGAGGGCTCCATTCTCATGATCTAAATACATCCAAAGGCTCCACCTCCTAATACCATCACACTGAAAGTTAGGATTTCAACATATGCATTTCATCAGGACATAAACATGCAGTCAGTAACATGATATCTTTAGCTTATTCAACAGGTTTGTCTCTGCTATTACAGGCACACTAATAATAGAGCAAGAGTGCTTATAAGTCTAAAAACTAGCATAGTCTTCATATCATGAATATGTATATAAAAAGTTCATTCACTGAAGCTCATGAATTTCATTCTTAGATTGACCTTCATGTCCTCATTATCACTCTACTCTATTTTCATATCCAACTCTAAGAAAATTAGTTCTTCTGACTCCCCTGTTCCATAGATGATTAGAAGCAGCAAATTGAGTAGGAAGGAAGGGATTCAAGAAATACAGTCAGAATGGGAATTATTACAGAGCCATGAAGTGGTAAGTTTAAAACCTGTCTTAGAATGTAAACTCCGTCATTAATAACCTACTGGTGATTGGGAATTTGCCTTAATGTTTCAAGACTTACTTTCCACATTCGTTTAATGGAAAACTATAACATCATTATTACAATTAATGATGTAGCATTTAACAAGTACTCAGTTCAGACATATAGTATGAACCACTGTCAAAGTTTTTCCTTTTTTTTAAATTTCATAGGGTATCTAGCCTCACCAACTGTAAGGGAAAAAACTAGTTCTTACATTTTTATTTAGTGCTATAATTATTAAGCATAGATTTGACCTTGATCTTCAATAAAATGATTAAATAATGATCAATAATTAGCAAGAATTTACACAACCTATGTTGGAACTTGTATTGGATTTCTATGGTGACTAACAAAGTACCACAAACTTAGTAGCTTAGAAGAACACAGATTTATTACTTTACCATTTGGTAGATCAGAGATCTGACACAGATCTTTCCAGGCTTAGATCAAAATGTCAGCCATTCTGTGTTTCTTTCTGGAGGTTCTAGGGGACAATTTGTTTTCTTGTCTTTTCCAGTTTCTAGTGGCAGCCTACATTCTTTGGCTCATGGCACCCATCTTACATCTGCAAAACCTACAACATTGTAAGCCCCTGACCTTTCTTCTATAGTCACATCTTTTTCTTTGACTATATCTGGAAATGAGTCCTCTCTTAAGGACTCATGTGATTAGATTGGTTCCTCCTGGATAATCCAGGATAATCTCCTTGTCTCACTGTCCTTAACTTAATAACATCTTGAAAGTCCCTTCTGCCGTGTAAGGTAACAGATTCACAGGATCATGGATTAGGATGCCGACTATGGTGGGAACATTATTCTGCCTACCACAAAACTATTTCCTTTATCCCTTAAATGAGTTTCTTCATTTATCTTGAATATTCATTATATGGAATGACTAATTTTCAGAAATTCTGTATAAGATTGAATATTTTTGGAATTTATTCTATTCATAATAATTAGTAGAATCTCTGATATTCATTTATATTAATGGGAGTACACTGGACCCATCGTATACCTAACTATTCCTGTTAGTGAAGCTTTCTTAAATACTATACTTATGAAGTAAATGTTAATTGCCTCTATTATTTGAACTATTTTCTGTTTGGGGTATCTATTCCCTATAATGTTTTCCAGAGTTGGTAACTTTATTTCATCCTTGCACTAATTCTAAATCCCTATTCACTAAATGTAAATTTGTGAAATGTATTACTACAGTGTCAAACCTTCAAAATGGAAAGTAAAAATAAGGAAATCTTTCTGAATCAACATTTTTTTCCATTTTACTGTATCTAATTTTAAAAAATGGGAAGAGCATTATCTATTCTCCTATATCCTAGAGTTCTGGATAGATTAACCAAAAAGTAAATCCACTGTGAATTTACTACAATGCCTATAAATGTCATGTATTTGAACTATAAGTGATTTACAAACATTTACAGGAGGACTAGTATCTAGATACAGCTACAAAATCTTTGTGAATCAAAGATTATGACTCAAGTGTTAGACATAAAGAAAGTGAGTTATAGAATTATTAGATTACTTCAAAATTGTCATAAAGCTAGATGCCAAACTAACTTTAATTCCACTTTGGACTTGCTAAAAAATTAGGAGAAGAAATCATATATTGAGACTGGCCTGATTGCAAAGTGTAGGTGTGAATTCATTTATAATTTACACAACAAATATTTATTTGGTGACAGACATTGTACTAATTGCTACAAATAGAGTAGGGAATAAGAAAGATAGTCTGATGTCCTTTAGAGTCTGCAATTGAGCTAAAGCCAATTTGTCATAGAAATGTACTTTCTTCCCCCTTTGAAACTCTCTACCATTTTGAGTTTCACTGATGTCTGCACAAGTCCTTTTCCCTTGTCAACTTTGCTCTTCTTAAATGACAGTGATTCATCTATTTGAGAGTTATATCTAGCTTTCATTATCACATACATTCTTGGTATAATTCTACTGAAATAGGAAAATCTAGAAAAATAAACTTGAAGAATTCAAAAATGTATGATTTCCAGCAAGATGGGAAATAGTTGGGGTAAAATGGCCTTAAGTATATCAAAAAGAACCATTCTAATTATATTCAATACTCATTAAATTTAGAATTTAGCACTGTGTTTATTAAAGTATGCAATAAGTTTACTGTTATAAAATGAGAATTATGAATAAAGAAAATATATCTGTAATATTTAACCTAATCTAAATTTTCTAAATCTTCTGGGTTTATTTGAGAAACAATGTCTCATTAAAATGAAGGAAAAGAAGGCCATATGTTCTTTTATGAGTGTTGACGTTGCCAAATTGAGACAACCCTCTCACTGTCACCACCACTGCCACTAAAGAAATAACTATGAATAACTCATTTTGTAAAAGTAAAGAGGGTTGAGAGTCAGATATTTTATTTCTATTGACAACTATTGCCTACTGACTCATCTTGTGAATTAAAAACAAATCACTCACTGATAATTTGTATTTGCGTGCCACATTTCTTCTGTAAGCTAAAAGATTTAATTTCTTTCTACTGCAGTTTTTTCCCCCAAAGGTTAAAGAATAAAGAATTGTAATGCCAACTGTTGCCCTTCAGTGTTCTAAATAAAAGCATTTAAACCACTTTGATCATTTATGATAAACATTGCCAAGTATAAAATGCTATTATTAAGTATAGACTGATTGCAAGATGTCCATCGTTAAAGAATAACTTTAAAACTTTGAAACTGTCACTGCTATTTTGAATAGAAACAATGTTTGATTAGAAAGAAGGCATGCATTTTGAAACTTCAAAACTGAAAAGTCAGAAAGTCATAGTGCATTTAGCAGGACATAAATGCAAGAGAAAGTGTACATGCCACTTACCACTACTCAATACTTCCTCCTCACTGAATATTCTATTTTTTAATTCATTAAAATTTCTCTTTGCGTAAAGTGTCCATTTAAATGATTGCTATGTTTTAAACAATTTTAAAAATGTGATGGGATGACCATTCCTCATGCTGACCAGGTATTCTGGGCTAATTCTGATGGCTTAAGTGACCTCAATGGCAGGGAAAGAGACCACTACTAATCATAGGAGACCACAAAGCCTAGAATCAATGTTTTTTTGTTGTTTTTCCTTTTCTTCAATTAAAGCAGTTTTTGCTATATTCAGAATGCAAAGATATGGAGAACTTTCCTTCATTCAAAAAATATATACTGAGACACCCCATGAAATTGTCTTTTTATGTCTACACACAAATCATCAATTGGTTATAACACATCTTAAAATGTAACATGGCTCATAGAAGAATCAACTAACTTGCATTTGGCATTTGAATTTTTCTTTGATTTTTTTTGAATTTGTTAGATCCTCTGAGGCATACTAACGAAGAAATAACTCCTTTTATCCATCAACATTAAAATGGCTACTCTCTTTTTAAGGAGATAATTTAGGCTAAAGCTCTAACCAATGTTTCAGACTATGATTTAGATCTCATTTTGAAAGACAAAAAATCAAAATATCTGCCAAAGATGCAAGTAGCTGTTTTGTTACTGAGGGAGATGGTATATAAACAATATGTTGATCTCATCGTGGCTGTAATATTGAACTTGTTAAATTATAAATATTTAGAGTCTATTTCTTCATATAGCTATCATTATTACAACTGTACTTGGTAGAATAACACTTGACACTTGACTTGATAATGACATCTGAATTAAACTCATAGATTTTGAGTCACGCAAATCTCAGTATGATAATTAAGACCCATTCCCCTTCTTTTAGTTAGTTTTTTGTTGTTGTTAGTTAATTTCAATCTCAATCTCTAAAGCTTTATTTCCTTGTGTCCTCTAACTAAAGAGTAAAGTGGAGGTCCTGGCTGTTTGGAATGGAGGAAAGAAGGGAACCTTGGGATATAAAACAAACTATAGTCCCTCTTCTAATAACTAGCTATTCCATTTATTGTTACAGGGAGAAGGAAGGGTAGAAAAAGGCAAACATTTCTTTGCTGAACAAATTCAAGTGGCAGACTTGTCTCCTGGTCGATCATCCTGTTTCTCTTGCTAACACTGCCTGGTACACAGTTTCTTTTCTGACAAAAAGTGTCCAAATGCCAGCTCTTTGGTCATATTTGCATGGGTGGTTCACAGAAATTCAATAGGCACCCTCCCATTTTAAGTTTCCTTGATTTTTGAAATTCAGGACTGCTAAACTAAATTCCTACCCTTGCTCACAATTTCCCAGCCAGTTTTGGTGTCCAATCGTCTTCCCCATGGTCTTCTACTTCTAAGTCTCCTTCCTGAGAATATGTTCTTTTATGTGAGGTATGGGCCAAATGGCTCAATCTCAAAGAGTACACTCATTCAGTGTACACTCATTCAGCCTACTCATGTCAATAATGGGAGCACAGGCAGCTCCACTCTGCTACTCTATCAGCCCCAGGTTGTCTCGCCACTTACCTCAGGTTCTGCAGATTGTACAGAGACTTATTGGTAGGACAGTTGACTAAATAGATAAACAACATAGGAGCCAAATATCAGTCTTCAATTCTTGGAGGTACAACTAATCTTTTTTTAAATTAATTTTTATTGGAGTGTAGTTGCTTTACAATGTTGTGTTAGTTTCTATGGTACAGCAAAATGAATCAGCTATACATACACATATATCACCTTTTATTGGATTACCTTCCCATTTAGGTCACCACAGTGCATTAAGTAGAGTTCCTGTGCTATACAGTATGTTCTCATTAGTTATCTATGACCCAGCAATCCCACTATGGGACATATACCCAGAGAAAACCATAATTCAAAAAGATACATGCACCCCAATGTTCACAGCAGCACTATTTACAATAGCCAGGACATGGAAACAACTTAAATGTCCATCAACAGAGGAATGGATAAAGAAGATGTGGTACTTATGTGGTACATAGTGGAATATTACTCAGCCACAAAAAGGAATGAAATGGGGTCATTTGTAGAGATGTGGATAAACCTAGAGAGTGTCATACAACTAATCTTTACAAGTAATTCTCTGAAAGTTCTATTCTGTTGGCTTTAAGAGAATAAAGGAATCCCTAGATTACCTCTTTCTTTCCATGGATACTGCACCCCCTAAGCAGCTTCCGCATGACTCTTCTCACTCTCTTTTTGAATAAAAGGAAGCTTCTGTGATTAGTGGTGTCTATTCTATTGAATGGTTAATATGAGTATGATCTTCTGTGATAGCAAGCCTCAAGAACACACTATTCTTAGAACTCAAAATTGATTCTGCAAATATTTATTAAACACCATTAATGTGGAAGGAATTGTTCTAGGTGCTACTAAAATAACATAAAAAATTTTCTCTATGGAGTAAACATTCCTATGAAAAAAAACTAAAGCAGACAGAGATAAATGTTTTAGGAATGTTGGGTTTGGAAAACGGTGGTGGTGCTATTTAAAATAATTAGTGAAAGCAATGCTAGAAAGGGATTATTTCAGTAGAGGCACATGAAGCAGGTGAAAGATCAAACCTTGGAATATTGGGGTGGAGAAGTGAGGAGGGAGGGTTCCAGGCAGATGAAAAAATAAGTACAAAGGCCCTGAGGCATGAACATGGCAACTTGTTCAAGAAACTTAACATAATATGGAGGTATTTCCTGCATTTGTTTTCAGCTATTTCCCCTAGTCAAAATGAAGGTGCATGGTACTTCACTCTGTTTCACTATTTTAAGGCCATGGCAGTCAAACTGTTGTGACCATGACAAAACTATCTGAGCAGAACTCTACTGTCATTAACATTAAACCACATTCTCTAGCACATCATGAATTCCTTTTATACAGAAACTTACACTTAATGCTTACCATGCAATAGATATGAATACATGCCTGCTAAGTGAATGAAACAAAACTCTTTATCAGAGCTAGAGAATGTGTTTTATGAAGATGAGCAATGTGACCATTTTTTAAATTAAGTCTTCCCTACTGAATTTACTCTGAATTTCCCAGTCATCATTATCTACCTATGAGCCTCTTAAAGGATGGGACCATGCTCTATGCCCAGTAATTCGTCCCAGCAAATACTCGGTAAGCGATGCCTTTTGTAAAGAGCTTACTAATTTCCAGGCACTATGAAAAACACTGTACATATAATTTTATCCTAATTTTAGTTTGGTTTCAATATCTTCTAAAGACAGGAAAATGAGGTTTTGAGAAACTATCTTGCCATAGGTCATAATAATATTGGGAAGGAACAGAGTATTTAAGAAGAGTATTGCATTATATTGTAGACAAACTAACCACCTGCTCAAAGAGTTCAAAAAGAGAGTAAAGGAAAATAATTTGATGTTCCAAAATATGGGAGCTTGAACCACAATATTTCTTGTGCTTTGTTCTTCCAGTTGTTTTGATCTTTCCTTGGTTAAGTCTTAGGAAGGGGAAATTAACAGAGCTCATCTTTAACCTGGATTTTCCATTCACTACTTCTGTGACATTAGGCAACCTTTCTGAGGCTCCTTCAGATTCATCATCTGTAAAACAGCAATAAAAACACCTATAGTACAGGTGAGTGTATGGGTAAATCAGAAAATGCAAAGACCTTAGTAAGAACACATTAAGAACTGAGCAAAAAAAAACCCCAGAAAACAAAAAACCAAAACCAGATAACACTATTCTTGGTTAGCGGAAAGAAATCTAGAATTCAAAATCAGATGTTTCTAATTCTAAAGCCTAGACTTTAAACCACTGCACACAATGCCACCTACATTATTTTTCAGGAAGTTAACAGTGATTTCCTGGTGTCATACATATATGTCTATTTTTGTACTGCTCCTACTCTTTATTTTCCTGTGTCTTTTATAGAAAAGGGATAACAGCTGCAAATAAGTATTCCATTAGGAGATCAAGACTGTTTACTGCAGTGTCTTGAAAGCACTCCCTCTTTTCATTTTTAATATCTTGTGAAGAAAACATTCAATAGTCCATCCCCTCGGGCAGTTTCAAGTTATTCAATTCTTAAGGGACTTTTTAAGGTGAAACGTCGGTAGGGTGTATTTCCCTTGAAAGAAAGTGGTAAGGAGCAAAGAGTAGATTTCACCATCTGTACTTGCTAAGACACCTGTGGAAAAATAATTTTCACCATCCTTGGCTATAGGCTTTTATGACTATAACAACTAACAATGGTTTATTTTGGCATCTATTTACAATTGAGAGTTAAGCTCTGAAGACACAGTCAGTATTTACAGGTTGTAGCAAGTGAGGGTTGAAATGGGGCAAATGACAACCTAAGTCATTTACCTGTCTTGTATATATAGGACTAGTCATACCCCCAAATCCACAACAGTGGATTGGATAAAAATGAGATATTTGTATTCCTTAACATGTTCTTTAACAACGGTGCAAAATTTCAGAAAAATGGCCTGATAATTATTTTAATAAGCTAGATATATGAGAGCCAATATCTTAGAAAAAAACTTTTCTCCCTTCAAATGCCTTTCACAGTTTATAAACTATGGCACAGAAATAACAGAAACTTAGAACAGTTGCAGTCTAAAGATGTGAATTTCAAATATTTTCAAAAGTAGAATTATTTTTCATATTAAACTTTAATAGTCCTTTATATTAAAAATTAGATTAAATGAGTGCTTTATCAGCATAAGTTTATTTTATAAGTTCAGGTTTAAACTATATGCATATGAACAGTCAATCCATGAAAATAACGAGCCCATTTTGATAAATACATTTTAACATTGGTTGTTATAGGACACATTTGTAGTTTTATATTAGTTTCAGTATCCAATTTATTTCTTTTTTTTCCCAATTACATAATATTGAAAAATAGGAATCCACACAGACAGATGAAAGCACATGGAAATAGTTATCATAGGACTTTTGGCATCCTCAAGGCACTGTAGATTTAAAAATGGAGATGTTTGAAATGGAAATGAGAGATTTTTAAATTCAATTTCAAGATTCAGTAACTCTTCTCACTCCTGGCCAATAACAACAGAGAATACTCAAGCTAACAAGCACAACAATTATATTCTGATATTATCATAGAAAAAGAGTGAAGAAAATTCTTGTTAATTTCAACTAACAGTTAGGTGGCAAAGAGCATGGATCCTAGAGAACTGACTGGCCTACAATTCAGCAGGCTCTCCTGTGCTTCACACGGAGCTTATCAGTGCAAGTTTAGACGACTGGGCTTGCACACACCTGTCTTCATAAAGAAACTCAAATATAGAATGTCACCCTTTCTTTTCCATTACATATTTGTTAGAAATTGTATCATATGCACAGAGATATCAAGAGAAGCCTGATATCTGAAGTCAGCACAAAAATAGTGACATAAATGAGAGTTTACTAAATACTAATATTTGGTATATATCCAAGTTGACTTAGAGGCTTTTCTAAACTTTTCACTTTTACGCTTATAATATTACTTAAAGAGTATTAAAATTTAAAAATCTGTTTATTTATTTAATACAATTTTAAAGGTTACACTCTATTTGCAGTTATTACAAAATACTGGCTATATTCTCCGTGTTGTATAATACATCCTTGTAGCCTATTTTACACCCAATAGTTTGTACTTCCCACTTTCCCCACCACCTTTTATATTCTTCTCCCCCAACTGGTAACCACTAGTTTGTTCTCTATATCTCTATATCTATATCTATATAGCCAAAGCCCATTTGCAATCTGGATTCACTTGCCCTCAACCTGTCTAGCACATTAAAAAATAAATCCATGTCACATGGATATATGCTTTGGTTTATGAGTTTGGGTCCCTGTCTTAGCTATGCATAATCACCGTACCAAAATCATCATTGTTAAGAATCTTAGATATAGATGGAGATTTGAAAAGTCAAATGTTTAGCACAGATATCAATAGAATATTTTAATGTAGTGCTATGATTCAAGAAGAATAAAGGATCTTTGAAATTCATTAAATGAAAAAGCTAGGGAATATCCATATGTGGTCATAATTTATAAAGAACTTAATATATTTAGTTCTCTTTTTGTAAATCATTCTGTAAAAAAAAAACTTGGAAAATGTAAACCAAATATATGGCTTTGAATGCTTCAAAGTCCTGTGAATTATACTTCATTTGCAATTATAGAAATGTATTTAAAAACCACTGTAAGGTTGACCATATATATGGAACAGGAAGATTTTATGAGCATAAATTTCTTTTGATGCATATCTAGAGCTTCTTGTCATTGGGGCCCTCTTATTCTATATACATGACCCTGACTTTTCTTGTCCAGAGCACATGTTCTGTATACCTTAGAAATGACTACATTTGTAATTGAATTTTATTTTACACAATTAACATTTTTCATTAATTTTTCTTTCATTTTGAGACAACATAGTACAATAATTAAAAGGATGAGCATATCTGGATTTTAGTCTTGTTTCCACTACATCACTGCACTGAGAGTTTCCTCATCAGTAATATAACACTATTAAAAGTATCTCGCACATGGATTTGTTCACAAACAAGATAATGCTGAAAGCAGTTAGCACTTTGCTTCCACATAAAAGGCTAAACAAACAATAGTTATTACTGTACTAGTTTGAAATTCTTAGTAAATGTATAATTAGTAAATTAATGGTATTAAATAAGAATTAGTAAATTAAATACATTAGAAATTAAATGAATAATTAGTAAGCTACTGATAATAAATAAGAATGATAATGAATCTGAACAAATGGCAAATCCATTATTTTACGGATCTCTCAGTATGAAGAAGTCTTCCCCGCTACATACACATACCAAATAATCCAGAATAATACTACCAAAAACAACATTAAACTTTAGAGCAGGACCCAGAGAAGGAAACTGATTTTCCCCTGAAAGAATACAAATACATCGTACACTATTTAGAAAGAACTGAAGTGTTATACAACCGTTCTAAGGGCTCAGTGGAAAGATATAGAATTATATATAATTGTTAACAAGGGCTACAAATTAAGAAGGAATGTTTCCCTACTATACCAATCAATATACCACGAAGTAAAATAGAAATATTAGAAGCTCTGGAGCCAATAATTATGAGGACTAAGCCCTTAACTACACTTATTAAGCATTATTACTATTTTGTTTTAATGAGAAGGAACCAGAGACTGATACCAGATGGTGGCATAGTCCTTATTTTTCATCATAGAAAATATACATTCTACGCTGTACATCACTCTCTATATTTAGGATATAGTTGGTCTCAAGGATTCTTTCAGTTATCTTTCAATCAATACATAATCATTGATGTTTTACTCTCTACCATCTACTATACTATAAGACACTCAATATATTGGTAAAAAGATAGATAAGCACTGCAATATAAGTGAGAAAACAAGTGTTGTCCTAGTGATTATAATACTTCTTTAGTGTTAAGAAGTTAACAAATAAAGGTTCTTGAGAGCTAAAAGATAGGGGGAGCAAGGAGACTGAAGAGCTTGCTATACATAAAAAGTTGCATGTGGGAAATCCTGTAGTCAAGAATGAATGTGACACCGTGAAAGACCTGAAATAATTGAGGTATGCCTGGATATAGAAGTTGTAGTGAGGTAAGAAAAGTCCAGTACCAGACCATGGAAACAGGTTAATTGTGAACCAAAAACCATGTTAAAATTGTCTTAATTTGTTTGGGATGGTATAACAAAACATTACAGACTGGGTGCCTTATAAACAGTAGAAATGTATTTCTCACAGTTGTGGAAGCTGGAAGCCCAAGGTCAGGGTCTGGTGGGGGCCCTCTTCCAAGTTGGAAATTTCTCCTTGTATCCTCACATGCAGAAGTTGCTATGGAGCTCTGTAGAGTCTCTTTTATAATGACACTAATCCCATTCATAAGGGCTTCACCCTCATGCCCTATGCATCTATCAAAGACCCAAACTCCCAAAATCATCACCTTGGGCATTATAATTTCAACATATGGATTTGGGGGGGGGCATAGACATTCAGATTGCAAGGATTTTTAAATTTTAAGACATTCAGTCAAAGAAACCAAGCCTATTTGCATGAAACCAGCTTACCTGTTGTCAGTCACTTGTTAAACAAATAGTCATTGAACACAATATTTCCTGATTACTGACTTATGTGCTGTGGGTAGAAGAAGTTAACAAAAAAAACATGGGCTAAACATAGGCCTGAGTATCTGGCCTAACACAATTTACCAGTGATCAGAAGAACAATTAAACTAGTAATTGAAATCACGTTTAATATAAATGGGAACACATATTGCAATGTATCAAGTATTACAGTCTTCTAAGAAGATGTGATATTTAACCTGAGACATGAACAATGTTTAAAAGCCCAGGGATAGGAGAAGATCTTTAATGATAGTGAATAGTATGACTGTTCAAGAGAATGAGCGTGACATCATTCAAATACTGAAAATAGTTGAGTATCTCACTTAAAGGGAGATTTGAAGAGAAATGAGACTGGAGTGGTAGCTAAGACTCTAAAGGATTTTTGTTCCAATTTATGTAGCTGAAATCAAATCCTAAAGGGAGATGTTTGCAATGACCACACTTGGGAAATTATAGATAGAGGGTCTGAAATCAGTTCTGCCATTAGCGATGAACAATAGTGTGACCTTGGGCAAATGAACCAATTTCTCCAGGTCTCGGTTTTCTCCATGTAGAAAACGTGACTGCTGGATTAGGTTCAAATCCAACCCCCACTTCCCTTGGCTAACGATGTGGAACAGGAATGCAGATGTCCTAGAACTCATCTTGATTATAAAAATGGACTTCAGTAGAAATGTTATTGATTATGAGTGAAGAGTGACTGATAAGATCTCTATCTGATGGAGTCATGAAGAGAGTAACACTGTATTCTCAGTGATCAATAGTTATGAGGAACATATTTTGAAAAATTAGGTATTTCTAATTTCACAGGTCATAGAACTAGGATTAATCTAACCTTTGCTTCCTGCTTCAAAGGACTTATCTTCCCCCAACCTCCCCAAAGCAAATCTGAAAATGGAATTCAGTAGGTATCTAAAATCTCCAAAAAGAGTGACATTTACTTGAGACAAACATTATACACCTTTTGTAAAAAAAAAAAAGCTACATAAGAAGTTTGAAATATAATAAAAATTCTATGAGTTAACAAAATAATTCTTTTTTTAAAAAGTGTATGAGAAAGAATACAGTGTGTAATAAAGCTGCCTTCAATAAACTCTTCATCCTCTAACTTTTGGAAACCAACAGCAAATTAGCCAGTCTCTTTATACTCTGTGGTATTGTGTGTGAGGATATTTTTCATTTTCTGTATGATGCAGTGGTTAAAAGTGCAGGTGTACTGATAGGATTGTGTCTGTTCATATTCTGCCCACCCACCCAAAACCTTCTCTACTTAAAGAATAACTGAATCTGGGGAAGTAATGAATCATGCTGTGCCTGGATTTATGTAAACAAAATCGGAGCAAGAATACTATTTTTCTCAAAAGTTTGTTGTAGGAATAAAGGACAACACTTGTTCCTGGAATACAGTGCTAAATAATAGATTATCTTAAATATTTTACTTTTTAAATAATATGACATATTTTGTTTTAGCTAATTGGACTAGGCACATTTTATTGATGTTTTTTAAACAACAAATTTAATATTCTGGTACAGTACAAATTTTGAGGTAGTATCAAGTCACTCTGCTGCTTGTTTTTTTTTTTTTTTTTCCCACTTTTCTTTTCTCTATTTGAAACATGCAGGTAATACAATATTCAGATGGTGCCCTAACTGTTTCACTCCTTTAATTCTGAGATTTCTTCAATTTTACTAATGGCCCAGCACATCTGAATCACCCCACACCTCTTTGGAAGACATAAAAAAACAAAGGATTAAACTGCACTTGAATCAAAGGGTAACTTCAAATGGGGCAGTGGTTTGTTACTTTTAACTACCTTTCCTGGGGGAGATCATGCTTCCTTTCTTTATTTGAGGTGGGTTCAGAGGGCTGGTTGCCTCTGATACTTGTAGTTATGCTAAACAGCAAGGTCTTTTGAACAAATATTTCTCATAAGAACTTTAGAAATATTACATATCCTTTTTGTTAGCAAGAGTATGAAATTTATCTTTCTGAGAAATTATTACTCGTTGATCTTGAGTTGTACTCAAAACTGCAATGTAATAACTAACCATCACAATGAATTTTTCCATATTTTCCTCGAGTGACTGAAAAAATTATAATTTTTTACAGCAAGTTAGGTCAGAAAAATGGATTTGAGACCAAGTAGTCTCCAGGTAACAGTATTACCTGTTATTTACTTGGATAAATTAATACATTGATTGTTTTTTTTTAAACATAGTAAAGGGACTTTTGTAATTTTATTAATTTACTAAATTGACACTGAGAGTAAGTTAAATTAAATTATATCTTCTTAAATAAAAGTAGCAAATGATTTTTAATAACATTCTGTGGACTTCTAATACTAATTAATTTTTTTCTATTTCTATTTTTTATCTCTGAACTTAGTTAAATTTTCTTCTAAGTAAAAACTGAATAGTAAATGTAATCAGCTACAAATATAAAACCAATGTGAAGAGTGTGGAATTAAAAAAGGTGGAATTTTCAATGTTTATGTTAATATTTTTCTATTCTGACCATTTTATATTTGCTTCCTGCTAAGCAAGTTGATATTTTTACATTATAGATATTCTTGAAATGAATAGCTGCTTGGTTTGGCAAGAACAAATAATGAATCAATATGCTCTCCTTACATTTATAATTCATTATATAAAAAGTCCATATTTGTTAGATTTATTGAGTTATAAACTACTGATAAAATTATATAACAGAATTTCTTAAATATCATAAAATAGAAAAAATTAAACCTCTTGTCCATATAAGGTTTGGCCAATTGCCAAACTCAAAAATGACACATACATTTGTAAAAGTTTACTTAAAGGATTTAGGATTTATTCTGGCTATGATAAAATAGCCCTAAATTGATTTCTAGTGAAAAACGTGTGTTTAACACAGTTGCTATTTCTCCTTTGCACACATACACACGTAGCAGCTATCAGTTCCAGATATATATGTATATAAAAAATATCTAATATAACTAATTGTGCTCTTAGATGTATCCCTTTGTGAAGTTTATGATTAAATGTCCTTTTCACATGAACTTTCGCTACGCCAATTCTAGAGTATTAAAATAAACTGCAAGTACACATATCTGAAAGCAGATAAGTTTACAGCATAGCATAGTAGCTAAAAGCACATATACTAGAGACAGACTATTTGGATTCAAATCCTAGTTGAACCATTTTACTATAGCATAACCTTAGCAAATAATTTAATTTCTCTATTCCCTAATTTCTTCATATGTAAAATGGTGGAAACCATAGTATGTAACCATCTTAATTGTTGTGAGGATTTAATTCTTTAACCAGATACTAAATAATGTCTTTTTTATCAACTCAGTAAATGTTAGTTATCATCAACATCAGGTTCAACAGCAAAATAAAAAAAAAATAAAAGTAAGCATTTAAAACAAGACCACTACCTTAAATATTTTGCTAAAGTAAAAGTAATAAATTATGACGTCTTTTTGTGTGTGTGTGTGGTACGTGGGCCTCTCACTGCTGTGGCCTCTCCCGTTCCGGAGCACAGGCTCCAGACGCGCAGGCTCAGCGGCCATGGCTCACGGGCCCAGCCACTCCGCGGCATGTGGGACCTTCCCGGACCGGGGCACGAACCCGTGTCCCCTGCATCGGCAGGCGAACTCTCAACCACTGCGCCACCAGGGAAGCCCCATTTTGTATTTTTAACAATGACTTCAGTGTTATTAAAATACACATCTACATATTTGTTTTAACTTAGAAAGAAAGAAATCCATGGGCTCCTTTATGTCAAAGAGAGTATGAACCACAAATTAATATCTCAAACCTAAGATAGTTTGTGGTCATTTAGTTTAAGGGATTTAATCCAAGTGCAGCATGATATGGTGAGAATGGAGGATTTGAGCAGTGAGTGGCCAAACTTTCAAAAATCTTTCTGAATTAGCTTTGTTATTTAGTTAACATTGCAGGCACAGGGCTTTCAAATCACATTGACCAAAATAACGTCAAAGTTTAAATATGGAAGTGATTTTTTGATGATGTCTGAAAAGTGACCCCTAAACAGATACGTCCACATCTTAATCCCTGGAACCTGTGGATATTACCCTATCTGTTAAATAGTGAACTTTACACATCAGTCATGGCAAAAGATGTGATTTAAGTTTAGGATCTTGAGAAGAGCAGTTTATTCTGAATTATCTAGTTGAGCTCTAAATATAATAACGTGTCTTTATAGTAAAGAGGCAGAGTGAATTTTGGAGAGAGGGGAGGCAATGTGGCCATGGAAGCAGAGATTTGAATGATGAGGCCACAAGACAAGAAATGTCTGCAGCCACCAGAAGCTGGAAGATTCAAGAATTACCTCTTAGAGCCTATGGAGGGAGCATGGCCCTGAAGACACGTTGATTCCAGACTTCTGGCCTCCAGAACTATAGAAAAATTCACTTATGTTGATTTAAGGTACCCAGTTTGTAGATATTTGTTACAGCAGCCTCAGGAAACTGATATACTTCTCTTCGTCAATAGTGATTGCTGATAACTCTATAGCTGTTAAATTAGTGTGATTCCAATCAGAATCCAAGTTTACATATCCATAGATTTATCCTTTGATAGAAAATATGCATGCAACCATTGCTACTATTGCTGCATTATTTATATGTAAAATCTACCTTTGCAATAAAATATCATATTCTAAACTGATAGATAGCATTTAATAATACACTTGCTATGATGTGCATTCTTCTGTTGGACTGTTTAGATTGCAAGAAACATAGAGTACTAAAATAACCAAAATTAACAGGGCATTTATTAGAAAAACACACATGTATACAATGAAAAGTGGAATCTCTGACATGAGATCAGGCATCAAGAGAAAAACTGAACAGCCAAATCCTTCTGGAGATTACAGCACTGCTTCCAGTAGTGCAACTGGAAGAGTGTTCACCAGCAAGGCCAGTTCTAATGACCTACTCTGGTGCTAGATTATTGATTTACATTGGATTCTTTGTCTCTTCGTAGTTTGTTCCTGTTTCAAACTCACACTCAAATTCTCTTAAAAACGTAATTTTGTTTATAGTCAAATTGTACGTGATAGTCAAATAATAATTATTTTTTTACATATATAAACACCCTCAATTGACCAGCCATTACAAATTTTGATTAGCAGTTAATCATTCAGAAAAACATTAATAATATTTTTGTCTTATCAGCAAATTAATATATTGTGAAATTATTGAGACTAACTTATCATTATATTTCCAAAATGAACTGTTGAAAAAGATAACACTTGTATTCTAAATATCCCCAAAACAAAATTTTGGTGGTAAATCAAAAGCAATGTATAGGGTATCACTTTCTACAATCCGTTATAATCATTTGAATAAAAAGTGAAAAACTTAAGTGAAAGTATGAGATATTTTATAGTAAGGGTATATTTTTTAAAATCTTGAATTCCTCATTAATTAATATAGTGTGTGGCAGTTTCCAGAAGGCTGAAAGCTGTTTGTTGTATGGTTGAGCTAAAAGACAGAAGCTGAAAGTGGATAATGATCAAAGTATATGAAGTGAAAAATAAAAAGAGTGTGTACACATCTTTTATAAATGGCTCTATGTTGAAACCAAAGAGTGAAAAGTTTAGAAAAGAGAGGAATATTAATCCATACAAAATTTGGCAACACAATAAAAGTTATTATTCATTTTTCTTTCAGTCATAGAATAGCTATATTTTTTTATCTGAGTTGAGATCAAGGAAAGAATGATTATTTAACAGTCTTTACTTTGGTGGCCAAATCAGATAGAAGTCTGTCTAGACCAGACTGTAGACCTGATTTAGCATGAATAAATCTAAACGAGTATGACCAAATATATTCATTCAGTTATTCAAATGCAGCTTATTCATAGAGCACAATATGTATTATGTGTGATGTTACTAACTGCCCTATGGAACTTACTATTTAGTGAGAGTGATTGACAGGTATATAAAGAGTTGACTAAATCAAAATGAGAATATGTGAAAGTGAGGAAAGACTTTAAATTAGCCTGGAGGGCAATGGAGCAGAAATATTATTCACTGTTCCTAAAGTACTAAGGTTATCAATTTGTGTTGTTCCGTCTGCGTCTGGAGGAAGTACAGTGCCTAGTGTAGTACATGGGCTTCGAGGTCAGATTTCTAGTTTTGAAGGCTGACTTCACTAGCTTTATAGCTTGTCCTAGGACAAGCTGTTTAAACAGCTGGGGATTATTTTACCTGTAAAATACCAGTAATCATACTACCTGTCTTACCTATCACACGACCTATCTATTACTGAATAGATTAAATGAGACAATGGCTATGAAGCACAACACTGTATCTGAACATTTGTAGGTGCTTGTTGCAAGGTGGACACACAAGAAAGCCAGCTCTGAGATAGGAATTAGCATGCAGGATGTGTATTAGGAAGTACTATTAGGATGAACACCTGGGGGGAAGTGAAAGAAGGGGTTTTAGTCAGAAAAGGGTCTCAGCCTACCACATAGTAGGGGTTGGTATTTTATACCCCAACATCAGCCAGTCATCGGGGGCTAGCTGCTCTTCAGACATGGATCCAACATTGGGCAAGATGTGTCTTAGCACCAGCAATTCTCAGAACAGGTTGATAGCCTTGAGGTGTTACTGGCAACATTTCCAGCAGCTGGAGAATAAGTCCTGAAATCCTAGTGGGAAGATCTTGGAGGCTTCACACACAACCAACTACAGAATTCAATGTTAATTGTTTAGTCCTAGGTATTGCTATTTTACTCCTAGTTTAAGTGGATTTCAAGTAGATAAGAGTGAGTTAAAATGCTGATCAAACTTTACCAACAATACCAGCAATTACAGATGTTAAAAAGAAGCCCCGAAAACACTGATCCATTTTGACTTAACAATTACATACCTAGAAGGGTAGCCTAAGGAAATAGTAGGGATGCACAAAAATCTTTAAACTTGATTGCTTCTCAAAGCATTAGAGTAGAAATAAAAATTGAAACAAGTTAAATATCCAGAAGTATGAGTAAATGGTACATTCATTATTGATTATATAATGGTAAATTCATAGAGTAGAATACTCTTCCATCATTAAGATAAGGCTTTAACAAAGATTTATTGACATAAGAGCAGGTTCATGGAATGCAAAGTGAAAAAAAAGAAAAGTAGATTAGAAGGTCTATATACTGCATATTTTTTGATACATACACACAAAGGTATATTCCAAAGTGTCAATGGTGGTTATCCCTACAACTGGGGTTATGGGAAATTATATATTCTTTGTTTTACTTGTTTGTATTTTTTCTTCTCTTTTATTATTAAACATAATATTCATATTAAAAAGGATTTATAATGTGTACTTGTGGTCTACAGAACAATCATAAGAGGAAAACATAGGTACTCACCTCCAGGTCAAAATACTAATAATAATATAAAATCACATATTCTTTATATTATACTATGCTGGCATAATAAAGACTATAATATAAAATAAAATTAATATAATCTTAATATGCTTAAACTGCTGATATTTTCTCATCAGAATAAGAAATATTAGTATGGTAGAATATAAACAGAAATTTTAAGGAAAGCCCCTAAATTGGTTCAGAGGAAATTTGGTCAAGGTTATATCCACAAAGTTTACAGATTTGGGCTGTTCACACTGAGAAGGCCATATGGTCTGATAGGTAAAAGTGCAGGCTCTGGAGTGACCTTTCTAATTTCCGATCTGATTCCTTCCAAACTGCATGAGATATTCCATGTGCCCTGACTAGGGCAGGGCATATGAGCAGAGGAGCATTCTTTAATACGGATGCTATATTGCTATTATGCGGTATAAATTTGTAGCCCAGAAATTCAGTATCCCATAGTTTTACAGGAGATTGTTTTGTTTTGTTGTGTGTTTGGCCATTTAGCTATCTTATTTTTGTAATTTATTTTTTCAGTCTAAGTATTACATTTTGCATTCAGATTTATTGTTGGGTTACTAGTTTCAGCAGCTAACGATTAAGATAATTGCTTTTTTTGTAATATTATTCAGTATGTCCTGGATTAATTAATTAATTAATTCTCTGAGTTCTGCCCTATCAGAATGTATTACAAATTAGATATTGGAAAAAGGCCAGGACACAATTTTGAAGGCCAAATGGAGGGTGTGGAAAGATTATATCTCCTATCAGCTCTTCAGGACCTGGGCACTCACAACTACCCTCTCAGCTTCCAGGAGTTTCACCTTCAGACTAAATCCCTCTCTAGGACTTGCCTTTTCCCCAAAGAGCTGCCTGTCCTAAGGTTACAACTTTCCTCCCGAGCAGCCCACATCCATGACTGGTTGACATAGAATTATAAAGGTCTGGCCCCCTTATCTCAATTCAGTTCAATCCTGAATGGCCATCCTAGCTTGAGAGCCCCCTGTGGAAACAGGATGTGGCCTCGACTGCAACTGTACCACAGTTCTACTAACCCCAGTTGGCCTCACTTCTTAGAGCTGCTGTTCCCCCTAAGCACTCCCTATGAAATCGCCTGCACTGAAACCTCTGTCTCAGGGTGCTTCCCAGATAACCCAGCCTAAAATAACTCAGATTATATCTATCAGTCTACTCATAGGCTGACATGGTTCATTCATAAAGATAATATTATAAGAGATTTGTTAACACTTCAATAAAATTAAGTTATGCAATTTTTATGGCATCTCAGAACGTTTTCTTTAGTAACTCCATTACATGGTTCATTTAGATGTTTCTTCTTGCTCAATCCTTGCTATTGCCTAGTAATCACAGCCTTCTTTTTCAAAAGCCCACAACCCCTCTGTGTCATCAACATGCCTTTCTGTGTGTAGTTAATGGGATTCACAGATTTTTTGATTTTTCTGAATATTAAGAGAATATTTACATAAATGACTTACATCTTTACCATTTTTATGACTCTCAAAACCACTCATTCTAATTCTGTAAACATATGCTACTAGAACTACTACTCTATTACTGATACTTTAAAATTCTAAAATAATACTAAACCTCAAGTATTTTTAGAACATGTCTTTGCCAAACACAGTGTTGAGAGCACGTGTGCATATTTCACTTAATGCTCCAACCACCTGTAAGGCACAGTCATCACCCCCATTTGGGGACTGAGAAAACTAAAGCACCAAAAGGTTAAATCACATACTCAAGGCCATACATATACCAATTGGCATAGCTGGAGTTTCAAAGTCTGCAGTCTTGGTCACCACTACAAATCTGCCACTTGAAATGTCTTCATGTACATTGACATTCACCTGGATCTAAAACTTGGCACCTTGCAAAGCAAATAGGTGTTCTCTTTTTTAGAGAATTAAGTATATTAACTGGCTCATTCTTTCAAAATCCCCAAATCAGTAGCTGATGCTGAGTATAATCATTAGCCACCTGTCATGTTCTATTTCCCTTTCTTCATGTTAGTCCAGCCACATGATTGTTCTGGTTAATCCCTGAACACACCAGGCATGCTTCCGCCTGAGAGTTTGATATTTTTCTATCTCTCTTTGTTTAGAATACCCTTTGCTAAGATATTATGATGGATCAGCCTGTTTTATTTAGGTATTTATTCAGTGTTCACCTTCTTTGTGAAACTTTGTTTTGCCTTTCAAAAATCCTTCCATGGAATCTCTTGTCCCCAGAACTCCCTTTCTCTGATTAATGTTTCTTCCTAGATGTATTATCATAATTTTTTGTTTTGTTTTTGTCTATAATCTTTCAATAGATTTTAAACTCTATGAGATGTTTCTCAATTTAACTATGTGTTGTACCTCCAGGGATCATAATAATTCATTTCATGGAGTAAATATTCAATAAATTTTCTTAAAACTGCAAGAATGGGAGGTGGGGAATGGCCTAAAATGGTTTAGCAATGGAATCACTTTTTCTTTTTTTAACATCTTTATTGGAGTATAATTGCTTTACGATGTTGTGTTAGTATCTGCTGTACAACAAAGTGAATCAGCTATGCATATACATATATCCCCATTTCTCCTCCCTATTGTGTCTCCCTCCCATCCTCCCTATCCCACCCCTCTAGGTGGACACAAAACACCGAGCTGATCTCCCTGAGCTATGAGACTGCTTTCCACTCGCTATCCATTTTATATTTGGTAGTGTATATATGTCCATATGAGTCTCTCACTTCGTTCCATTTTACCCTTCCCCTCCGCTGTGTCCTCAAGTCCATTCTGTATGTCTGCATCTTTATTCCTGTCCTGCCCCAAGGTTCTTCAGAACCATATATATATTTAGATTCCATATATATGTGTTAGCATACAGTATTTGTTTTCCCTTTCTGACTTATTTCACTCTGTATGACAGTCTTTAGGTCCATCCACCTCACTACAAATAACTCAAATTCTTTTCTTTTTATGGCTGAGTAATATTCCATTATATATATGTGCCACATCTTCTATATCCATTCATCTGTCAGTGGACCCTTAGGTTGCTTCCATTTCCTGGCTACTGTAAATAGTGCTACAATGAACATTGTGGTACATGACTCTTTTTGAATTATGGTTTTCTCAGGGTATATGCCCAGTAATGGGATAGCTGATTCATATGGTAGTTCTATTTTTAGTTTATTAGAAAACCTCCATACTGTTCTCCATAGTGGCTGTATCAATTTACATTTCCACCAGCAGTGCAAGAGGGTTCTCTTTTCTGCACACCCTCTCCAGCATTTATTGTTTGTTGATATTTTGATGATGGCAATTCTGACCAGTGTGAGGTGATACCTCATTGCAGTTTTGAATTGCATTTCTCTAATGATTAGCGATGTGGAGCATCCTTTCATTTATTTGTTGACAATCTGTATATCTTCTTTGGAGAAATGTCTGTTTAGGTCTTCTGCCCCTTTTTGGATTGGGTTGTTTGTTTTTTTGATATTGAGCTTCATGAACTGCTTGTATATTTTGGAGATTAATCCTTTGTCGGTTGCTTCATTTGCAAATGTTTTCTCCCATTCTGAAGGTTGTCTTTTCGTCTTGTTTATGGTTTACCTTGCTGTGCAAAGCTTTTAAGTTTCAATATGTCCCATTTGTTTATTTTTATTTCCCTTTCTCTAGGAGGTGGGTCAAAAAAGATCTTGCGGTGATTTATGTCATGGAGTGTTCTGCCTATCTTTTCCTCTAAGAGTTTTAGGGTGTCTGGCCTTACATTTAGGTCTTTAATCCATTTTGAGTTTATTTTTGTGTATGGTGTTAGGAAACGTTCTAATTTCATTATTTTACATGTAGCAGTCCAGTTTTCCCAGCACCACTTATTTTTCTTTTTTTAACATCTTTATTGCAGTATAATTGCTTTACAATGGTGTGTTAGTTTCTGCTTTATAACAAAGTGAATCAGTTATACATATACATATATCCCCACATCTCTTCCCTCTTGCACCTCCCTCCCTCTGACCCTCCCTATCCCACCCCTCTAGGTGGTGACAAAGCACCGAGCTGATCTCTCTGTGCTATGCGGCTACTTCCCACTAGCTATTTTACATTTGGTAGTGTATATATGTTCATGCCATTCTCTCACTTTGTCCCAGCTTACCCTTCTCCCTGCCCATATCCTCAAGTCCATTCTCTAGTAGGTCTGCATCTTTATTCCCGTCTTGCTCCGAGGTTCTTCATGACCATTTTTTTGGTTTGTTTTTTAGATTCCATATATAAGTGTTAGCAGAGTGAAGTAAGTCAGAAAGAGGAAAACAAATACCAGCACCACTTATTGAAGAGGCTGTCTTTTCTCCATTGTATATTCTTGCCTCCTTTATCAAAAATAAGGTGACCATATGTGCATAGGTTTATCTCTGGCCTTTCTATGCTGTTCCATTGACCTATATTTCTTTTTTTGTGCCAGTACCATACTGTCTTGATTAGTGTATCTTAGTAGTATAGTCTGAAGTCAGGGAGCTTGATTCCTCCAGATCCATTTTTCTTTCTCAAGATTGCTTTGGCTATTCGAGGTCTTTTGTATCTCCATACAAATTGTGAAAATTTTTGTTCTAGTCCTATGAAAAAATGCCATTGGTAGTTTGATAAGGATTGCATTGAACCTGTAGATTGCTTTGGGTACTATAGTCATTTTCACAATGTTGATTCTTCCAATCCAACAACATGATATATCTCTCCATCTGTTTGTATCATCTTTAATTTCTTTCATCAGTGTCTTAGAGTTTTCTGCATAAAGACTTTTTGTCTCCTTAGGTAAGTTTATTCCTAGGTATTTTATTCTTTTTGTTGCATTGGTAAATGGGAGTGTTTCCTCACTTTTCTTTCATATTTTTCATCATTAGTGTATAGGAATACAAGAGATTTCTGTGCATTAATTTTGTATCTTGCTACTTTACCAAATTCATTGATTAGCTCTAGTAGATTTCTGGTAGTATCTTTAGGATTTTCTATGTATAGTATCATGTCATCTGCAAACAGTGACACTTTTACTTCTTGTTTTTCGATTTGGATTCCTTTTATTTCTTATTCTTCTCTGATTGTTGTGGCTAAAACTTCCAAAACTATGTTGAATAATAGTAGTGAGAGTGCGCAACTTTGTCTTGTTCCTGATTTGTGGAAATGGTTTCAGATTTTCACCATTGACAACGATGTTGGCTGTAGGTTTGTCATGTATGGCTTTTATTATGTTGAGGTAAGTTTCCTCTGTGCCTACTTTCTGGAGGGTTATTATAAATGGGTGTTGAATTTTGTTGAAAGCTCTTTCTACATCTATTGAGATGATCTTATGGCTTTTCTCCTTCAATTTGTTAATATGGTGTATCTCATTGATCGATTTGCATATATTGAAGAATCCTTGCATTCCTGGGATAAACCCCAGTTGATCATGGTGTATGATCCTTTTAATGTGTCCTTGGATTCCATTTGCTAGTGTTGTGTTGAGGATTTTTGCATCTATGTTCATCAGTGATATTGGCCTGTAGTTTTCTTTCTTTGTGACATCTTTGGTTTTGGTATCAGGTTGATGGTGACCTCAAAGAATGAGTTTGGGAGTGTGCCTCCTTCTGCTATATTTTAGAAGAGTTTGAGAATGATAGGTGTTAGCTCTTCTCTAAATGCTTGATAGAATTCGCCTGTGAAGCCATCTGGTCCTGGTGGCCTCGTAGAATGAGTTTGGGAGTGTGCCTCCTTTTGCTATATTTTAGAAGAGTTTGAGAAGGATAGGTGTTAGCTCTTCTCTAAATGTTTGATAGAATTCGCCTGTGACGCCATCTGGTCCTGAGCTTTTGTTTGTTGGAAGATTTTTAATTACAGTTTCAATTTCAGTGTTTGTGATTGGTCTGTTCACATTTTCTATTTCTTCCTGGTTCAGTCTCAGAATGTTGTGCTTTTCTAAGAATTTGACCATTTTGTCCATTTTATTGGCATATAGTTGCTGTAGTAATCTCTCATGATCCTTTGTATTTCTGCAGTGTCAGTTTTTACTTCTCCTGTTTCATTTCTAATTCTGAGATGAGTCTTCTCCCTTTTTCCCTTGATGAGTCTGGCTAATGGTTTATCAATTTTGTTAACCTTCTCAAAGAACCATCTTTTGGTTTTATTGATGTTTGGTATCATGCTCTTCATTTCTTTTTCATTTATTTCTGAACTGATTTTTATGATTTCTTTCCTTCTGCTAACTTTGAGGTATTTTTGCTCTTCTTTCTCTAATTGCTTTAGGTGTAAGGTTAGGTTGTTTATTTGAGATGGTTCTTGTTTCTTGTGGTAGGACTGTATGGCTATAAACTTCCCTCTTAGAACTGCTTTTGCTGCATCCCATGGGTTTTGGGTCATTGTGTTTTCATTGTCATTTGTTTCTAGGTATTTTTTGATTTTCTCTTTGATTTCTTCAGTGATCTTTTGCTTATTTAGTATTTTATTCTTTAGCCTCCATGCATTTGTATTTTTTTTACAGATTTTCCCTTTAATTGATATCTAGTCTTATAGTGGTGTGGTAGGAAAAGATACTTGATATGATTTCTATTTTCTTAAATTTACTGAGGCTTGATTTGTGACCCAAGATATGATCTATCTTGTAGAATGTTCTGTGTGCACTTGAGAAGAAAATGTATTCTGTTGTTTTTGGGTAGAATGTTCTATAAATATCAGTTAAGTCCATCTTGTTTAATGTATCATTTAATTGTTGTGTTTCCTTATTTATTTTCATTTTAGATGATCTGTCCATTGGTGAAAGTGGGGTGTTAAAGTCCCCTACTATGGTTGTGTTACTGTCGATTTCCCCTTTTATGGCTGCTAGCATTTGCCTTATATAACAAGGTGCTCCTATATTGGGTGCATCAATATTTACAATTTTTATATCTTCTTCTTTGTTTGATCCCTTGATCATTATGTAATGGCCTTCTTTGTCTCTTGTAATAGTCTTTATTTTAAAGTCTGTTTTGTCTGATATGAGAATTGCTACTACAGCTTTCCTTTGATTTCCATTTGTATGGAATGTCTTTTTCCATCCTCCCACTTTCAGTCTGTATGTGTCGCTAGGTCTGAAGTGGGTCTCTTGTAGACAGCATATATATGGGCCTTGTTTTTATATCCAGTTAGCCAGTTTATGCCTTTTGGTTGGGAAATTTAATCCATTTACATTTAAGGTAATTATTGATATGTATGTATGTTCCTATGACCATATGCTTAATTGTTTTGGCTTTGTTATTGTAAGTCTTTTCCTTCTCTTGTGTTTCCTGTCTAGAGAAGTTCCTTTAGCATTTGTTGTAAAGCTGGTTTGGTGGTGCAGAATTCTCTTAGCTTTTGCGTGTCTGTAAAATTTTAATTTCTCTGTTGAATCTGAATGCGATCCTTGCTGGGTAGAGTAATCTTGGTTGTAGGTTTTTCCCTTTCATCACTTTAAATATGTCCTGCCACTCCCTTCTGGCTTGCAGAGTTTCTGCTGATAGATCATTTGTTAAACTTATGGGGATTCCTTTGTATGTTAATTGTTGCTTTCCCCTTGCTGCTTTAAATATTTTTTCTATGTATTTAATTTTTGATACCTTGATTAATATGTGTTTTGGTATGTTTCTCCTTGAATTTATTCTGTATGGGACTGTCTGCACTTCCTGGACTTGATTGACTATTTCCTTACCCATATTAGGGAAGTTTTCAACTTTAATCTCCTCAAATATTTTCTTAGTACCTTTTTTTTTTCTTTTCCTCTTCTGGGTCCCCTATAATTCAAATGTTGGTGCTTTTAATACTGTCCTAGTGGTCTCTGAGTTTGTCCTCAATTCTTTTCATTCTTTTTTCTTTATTCTGCTTTGCGGTAGATATTTCCACTATTTTATCTTCCGGGTCACTTATCCATTCTTCTGCCTCAGTTATTCTGCTATTGATTCCTTCAGAGAATTTTTAATTTCATTTATTGTGTTGTTCATTATTGTTTGTTTGTTCTTTAGTTCTTCTAGGTCCTTTTCTAATGTTTCTTGTATTTTCTCCATTCTATTTCCAAGATTTTGGATCATCTTTGCTATCACTACTCTGAATTATTTTTCAGGTAGATGGCTTATTTCCTCTTCATTTGTTTGGTCTGGTGGGTTTTAACCTTGTTCCATCATCTGCTGTGTGCTTCCCTGTCTTCTCATTTTGCTTAACTTACTGTGTTTGGCTTCTCCTTTTTGCAGGGTGCACGTGTTCATAGCTTCCGTTGCTTTTGGTGCCTCCAGTGGTTAAGATTGGTTCAGTGGCTTGTGTAGGCTTCCTGGTGGATGGGACTGGTTCCTGTGTTCTAGTGGATGAGGCTGGACCTTGTCTTTCTGGTGGGCAGGACCACATCTGGCGCTGTGTTTTGGGGTGTCTGTGACCTTATTATGATTTTAGGCAGACTCTCTACTCATGCGTGGGATTGTGTTTCTGTCTTGCTAGTTGTTTGGCATAGTGTGTCCAGCACTGTAGCTTGCTGGTCGTTGAGTGGAGCTGGGTCTTAGTGTTGAGATGGAGATCTCTGGGAGAGCTTTCACTGTTTGATATTACAAAGGGCCCGGAGGTCTCTGGTGGACAAATGTCCTGAACTTGGCTGTCCCACTTCAGAGGCTAAGGTCTGACACCCAACCAGAGCACCAAGACACTGTCAGTCACATGGCTCAGAAGAAAAGGGGGAAAAAAAAAGAAAAAAAAAGAAAGTTTTTAAAATAAAAAAAAATTATTAAAAATAAAAAATAGAAAAATAATTTAAAAAAGAAAGAGAAATAAAGAAGAGAGCAACCAAACCAAAAAAACAAATCCACCAAGGATAACAAGCGCTAAAAACTATACTAAAATTAAAAAACCAAAAACAGACAGTCAGAACCCTAGGGCAAGGGGCCAAAGCCAAGCTGTACTGACAAAATCACACAGAGAAGCATACACCATACACACTCACCAAAAGAGAAAAAGGAAAAAATATATATATATGGATTTTAAAAAAAGGAAGAGGGCAACTAAATCAATAAACAAATCTACCAATGATAATAAAAACTCTAAATACTAAACTAAGATAAACATCAAACCAGAAAAAAATTAGATGTAGAAAGCACACCCCAAGTCTACAGTTGCTCCCAAAGTCCACCTCTTCTGTTTTGGAATGATTCGTTTGCTATTCAGGTATCCCACAAATGCAGGGTACATCACATTGATTGTGGAGATTTAATCCGCTGCTCCTGAGGCTGCTGGGAGAAATTTCCCTTTCTCTTCTTTGTTTGCACAGCTCCTGGGGTTCAGCTTTGGATTTGGCCCCGCCTCTGTATGTAGGTCTCCTGCGGGTATCTCTTCCCTGCCCAAACAGGATGGGGTTAAAGGGGCAGTTGATTAGCTGCAGAGGCCAGCGTGATGTTGCTACAGCCTGAGGTGCGCCATGTGTTCTCCCAGGGAAGTTGTCCCTGGATCACGGGACCCTGGCAGTGGTGGGCTGCACAGGCTCCCAAGAGTAGAGGTGTGGACCTGTGCTTGCACACAAGCTTTTTGGTGGCTGCAGCAGCAGCCTTAGCATTTCATGCCTGTCTCTGGTGTCTCTGGTGAGCCGTGACTAGTGCCCATCTCTGGAGCTCGTTTAGGTGGTGCTCTGAATCCCCTCTCCTTCAGAACCCCAAAACAATGGTCTCTTGCCTCTTAGGCAGTTCCAGACTTTTCCCCGGACTCCCTCCCAGCTAACTGTGGTACACTAGCTCCCTTCAGCATGTTCACTCAGCCAACCCCAGTCCTCTCCCCGGGATATGACCTCCCAAACCTGCGAGCCTCAGCTCCCAGCTCCCACCTGTCCCAGCAGGTGAGCAGTCAAGCCTCTCGAGCTGGTGAGTGCTGGTAAGATTCCACACACCAATCCTCTGTGTAGGAATCTCTCTGCTTTGCCCTCTGCTTCTCTGTTGCTGTGCTCTCCTCCGTGGCTCCGAAGCTTCCCCCCAGCTACCCCCTGTCTCCACCAGTGAAGAGGCTTCCTACTGTGTGGAAAGTTTTCCTCCTTCACAGCTCCTTTCCAGAGGTGCAGGTCCCATCCCTATTCTTTTGTCTCTGTTTTTCCTTTTTTCTTTTGCCTTACCCAGGTACATGGGGATTTTCTTGCCTTTTGGGAAGTCTGAGGTCTTCTGCCAGCTTTCAGTAGGTGTTCTGTAGAAGTTGTTCCACATATAGATGTAGTTTTGATGTATTCATGGGGATGAAGGTGATCTCCACATCTTATTCCTCTGCCATCTTGAAGGCGCCTCCAACTCGGGGAGTCCTGAGGTGGAGCAGATCTCAAAACGGGTAATTCTGTTAATTTGTGGTTCAAGTCTGGATGCAGGCACTTTCCATCCCTCTGCTCTGCGGTCCTCGAGGTTTTCTCCGGGGATCACTTTTAAAAGAAGATGCATCCAGTAGTATTAATCCAATATACATTTGAATGCAGCTTTTCAAATAAATTAGAATTCACTAACATTTATTTGGCACTTAGTGTATTTCAGGCAGTATTTTAGATATTAGGGATGCAACAGTGAACAAACTAGGTAAAATCTCTGCTCTGATATTGGTAACATTTTAGCTTTCTTGGCAGCACTATGGTTATATCATTGTGTTGTCTGAACAGGCTTTGCAACTAATTTTCTTCGAAAAAATTTATTCTTTTTTTTTTTTTTTTTTTTTTTTTTTGCGGTACGTGGGCCTCTCACTGTTGTGGTCTCTCCTGTTGCACAGGCTCCGGACGCACAGGCTCAGCGTCCATGGCTCACGGTCCCAGCCGCTCCATGGCATGTGGGATCTTCCCAGACTGGGGCATGAACCCATGTCCTCTGCATCGGCAGGTGGACTCTCAACCACTGCGCCACCAGGGAAGCCGGAAAATATTTATTCTTGAAAATAGATTTCAACCAGGGAATTCATATTATTAATTATTTTCAGGATTTAAATCACGTTGTTTACTGACCATGCAAACTGCACAAATACAAAATAAAATTTTATTATGGACATTTTATTTTTACTTGAAAATGCCTCCAAATATGAGAACATTTCCCTTACATCTCATATGCTAAAGTGCAACATTAAATGAAACATTTTCTACATATATATCACTACATTATCTCCAAATAACAATGTTAAACACAGGAGTTTTGGAGGATTAGGCATGCTAATGAAATAAACATTTCAAAGACAACATTTTAAAAATTATTATTTTAGCTAGCAATATTCATATTTGCATAAATTTAGCATAAGAGCTTAATTTAAAATGTCTTTCATTTTTCATCCCATTTAACAATTTCTCATATTTTAAAGGACAGTGTGGTGATTTAATGTGGGAATATTTGCATTATCTTATAAATAACATAAGCATTGTTAAACAGAGGAAGGAAGCCAAGTTCTTTAAAAATTTTATACATATCTATTAATCATTCGATTGTGTGGCTTTTTCTGCTCTTGCTGCACTGCTTCTTTATACTTGTAGAAAATGACTAATACAAAGACACATAGTGAATTATTGCTGCCAAAAATAAAATATGAATTTCCTTAACATAGGATTTTTTATTGGTATATTTTAGTAACACTTTCAAACTTTTTTTAAATATGCATTTTTAAGGATGCACTCTAATTTAATTTTAATATATTTAATAAAATAGATGTATAACAGTATATATATGCATATATTTTAATATGCACATACACTTTAGGGTCACTGAGTTGAAAACTGCTATAAAAAATATGTAACCCAATATATATGAAATTGAAAAAAATTGTAGTAGACATAGTAATGAATAGTAGAAAAATTTGTATTAAAATAGCACATGAAAAAGGTTTAGATGCAAATTTTCAGAAATATACAAAAGATGAAATTAATTAACATTGTAGAACAATATTATAGAAAAATATGTTAAATTGTTGTATATTATCAATAATATGGAGAAAATTGTCACTGCCCTAAGGAAGCTTGCAATAGAAGTAGACAAAGATAAGACTGATGAAATAATTCCAGAAATTGAGGGGACAGTATGTCATCTGCTGGATCACATGCATAGACACTGAATGTTTCAAGAAATTATAAAACCTGTGATTCCATTGAAGATCTGAAGCTCATTACCAAAAATAAGGTACAGTGAACAGTGGTGAAATACTTCCATTATAGTTGACATACAGCTCTGAGTTTAAAGTTTGAATGTAAGCCTTAACTTTGAACAAGTCCCCTAACACCTGAAAACATTGTGAAATGAGGGTAGAAATAATATTTCCAACCTCACAGGCTTTCTGTGATATTAAATTAAGTAATGCATGTGAATGTACCTGGCCCAGAGCCTAACAAAAAAGTTAAATACTTACTAAATTTATCATTACTTTTGTTACATCCTTTGAATGGATAAGGATCTCATCTCCTGCCCCTTATATGGAAACACATAGAGAGAAATAGCCTACACTAATCCCCAAAGACCTCCATATGGATTAATAAACTCCAGTTGCACCCAGTGGTAACTAGCTTGATCATGTACACTGTATTGGCTGCTTTCTGTTTGGTTTCATCTCAGTCTCTACTCTTGTTCAATTGATCACTTCCTAAATATTGCACTTGGATCTTTGTTTCAAGGTCCTCTGCTGGGAATATTAAATAAGAGAGGTTGGGAATATAGCTTTAATCAATGTCATATAACTGAGAATTTGGACTTTATTCAATGTAGTATAAAAATGTTTTGAACATGATATAATATGAGTGGCTTTGGGAGAAGGTGAATTTAGAGGGAGACTACTAGATGGAGTTAAAATTTGATATATTAAAGAAAAGAACACCTAGGAATTTATTACAGTTGGATAAACTATGATAATAAGGATTTGAATCAGACATAAAGAAACAAGACTAAAAACAAGAAAATATTTAAAAAAGAAAAACAGCTCAAAGGAAATAATCAATAAGACAGTGGTAAGTTGATAAGGATAGGTGTCAGGCAATAGTGACCATTAGCACAGTGAATAGATTAATATATATATATATATATTTAATGACATGAAAAAGCACAGGAGTCAGCTTTTGAGATGACTTACATGTATAAACTATTTCTAAGAAAACAGCAAAGGAATTTTCTACTGAAGTAAAAAAGCACACAATTTTTCAAAATTACAGAAAAAAGCAGGAAATTAATGGGTGTGGTGCTTGTCAGTCACATGTAGTCAGTTATAAGGAATTATTTTGTCTTTATTCTGAGTCATCACTTGCATTTTTAAAGTCTTCCTTTACTCATTAACTCTTCTGTTCAAACATTTTGTTGCTATTGTTGTTTCTAAGTTAGTATGTTATGTATGAGGTGTACTAAAAGGCACAGATAAATTGGTAGATATATCAAGATGAATAAGAAAGAGAAAAAAATGCTATTACTGATAAAAACTGGCCCACATATCTGATTTGGGCAGAAACAATACTCATATTTAGGAAACAAAGAGGCACACATTTACTACCCAGCATGATTTCAGGGATACAATGTATACTCTCAAAATATCTCCCAAAATTAGAGATAATGATTAAAATTTTAAAACTCAACTATTAACAGTGAATTTCTTTGAGTTATTGTTTTTCACCTTATTGTCTCAAAATTGAATAGCTATTATAAATGCACATGTCATCAATTGCTTGACCTTGAAGGGGGCAGGGGAAATAGGTGCAGAAATGTGCTATAAATTCCATTCTAGATAAAGTAGGAAGATAATCTGAATCACAGCTGCAGGGTTCTGTAAAGTTAAACAGCTTTGTAGAAATAATGAGTCAAATACAGCAAAAAGTGCCAGGGGAAGAGCCCACATTCATGACAAAGACCTAAAATTTGCCAGAGCTTTTTGGGGCAGAAAATAGACAGCAGATGAAAAGAAAGTAATACAGGTTTCCCCCACTGTCTGAAAGTAGAGTGTTTCTATGAAACCTTTCTAAGCTGAAATCATGTAAGGTGAACAGAAAATAACCTTAGGACACATCTTGCTAATGGATGCACAAAATAAATCCAGGTAAAGCAGAGATGCTCATAGACACAGTTTAGCGCTATGTCGACTTGATGCTGAGATGCTGTGTGTAGTTCCCAGGGAAGAAGCTTGACAGTGCCACCCTCTGCTGGGGTGCACACTGCCTCTATGACAGCTCTCTGAAAACAAATGCTGAACTATTTTCCATTTTTGCCTCTTTATTTTTTGTAAAAGCAAAAATCCTCTTCAGATTTCTTTAGATTAATGAAACAGGTACTAATGTAGAGAGTGGCATCTGGTCACCCCAAGTATAATGGAATCAGTGTTAAATAATAAATTGAAATGTATATACATCCTAATCTTATCACTACTCATCTGGGAAACTTTTGGAAAATTAGCTAAATGATTTGGGTCGCAGTTTTATCTTGTCAAAATTGGTCTAGATATATTGAAGGATGGGAGTGACAAGGACTAAAAATCAAGCATCTAGCTATTTTTCTAAGATTGTATGAAAACAAAGAGGATAAAAGCTCTCATTCATTTCCTTCCCTTCCCCACCCATCCTCCAACTCCTGCCACACAAATAAACAAACCAAACCTCATCCAAATAAGCCAGGTGCCCTCCATGACTCCATTGCCAAGCCATGTGAAGATGTTAACTCCTTGCTAACGTAATGGGCTCTTTAATTGGCTGATTCAGTTCCAAAACTTCAATACCCTACTTAAGAGTGATGCTTTCAAAATTTACATCTCCAATCTCAACCTCTCTAATGAACTCAATACAATATATTTCATGATCTACTCAACTCAAGTCTTTGAAACCCAATGTGCACTTAAAAGACATCTCAATTCAGGTGCTGAAATTTTGTCAGTTACTTGATCTGTATTTGGATTTCATAAAATTTACAGTTCAAAAAGTAGTCACAAACAAAATTGATCCAAACACAAGGAAAATTTTTCAATAACTGAATTGAGTAACACTTTTAAATTTAAATTCAGTAAATTAAATAAAATGTAAAATTTGGTTTCTACTAGTCACATTTCAAGTCCTAGAGGGCAATGCATTAGACAATTTAAGAATAACAGATGTCTCAAAATTACAGATTCACAAATTGAATGTTTACCCTACCGTCTAATCTTCTTCTCTCCTAGGCTTCCTTATTGCAGTACCTGGCACTGTTACTTACCTGTGGGCTAAGGTCATTAAACTTGAAGTCAGCCTTGACTCCATGTTTTCTCCACTCCTCACATCCAGGGTCCAGGAAATTGTGATACATATATTAAAAAAAAAAAAATCTGACCACTATTCATCACCTCTGCTGTTAAAGCCCTAGGCATACTCTCCCAAATCTTTATTGATTCTTCTTTCACTTTTAGTGCCTTTATGCTATTTTCCAGACTATCAGTCCAACTAATCCTTTTACTCTGAATGTGCCACCTCTTTGCTCAAAGCTCCTCAAATTTGTTTTTTTTTTCGTCATCCATAAAAAATATACTGAAATCCAAAGTCTGATGTGATCTGGTCACTGCACAATCTGTGAACTCATCCACCATCTGCCTCTCACTGAAGATCATCCAAGGTGTTTTCTTGGTTGTTCCCTGAACACTGAAAGCACATCCTGATGCAAGGCTTTATCTTTGCAGTCCCCTCAAATTTCTTTGTCATCTAGTTGCCTGACTAACATCCTCATCTTCTCATTGAGGCATTTCTTGACTCCCTTAAGTAAAAAATCCCTCCCCTCTTACACATTCATTCTATTGTCTCTTAACCAGCCCTACTCTCATTTTTTTCAGAACTCTTATCACATGGAGAACTATCATAGCATAGTGGTTAAGAGCACAGATTTTGGAGCCATATTTCCTGGGTTTCACTTTTTACTAGCTGTGTGACCTTGAGCAATTTCACCTTGCCACTCTGTGTCTTGGTTTCCACAACCCTAAAAATGAGGAGAATAATAGTATCTTGATAGTAATGATGTTACTTTATCTAAAGGGCTTAGAACAGCGCCTGGCACATAGGAAATGCCTAATGTTAGGTTATATAGTTATTTGTTATTATTTATTTCCCCCATTAGGGTGAAAGATACATGAGAAGGGACAATTTGTCAGTTTATTTACTGCAATCTTCCTGGATCCTAGAAAAATGCCTGGCCTATATTCTTGCTAAATGAATACATGAATAGAAAGACCAAGGTTAAAAAAACATACACACAGACACAAGAAGAAATCGACAAATAATTATAATTAAATAAGATAACACTATGAGGAAATACGTAAACAGGAGAATTGGGAGAAGAGAAGATTAAGAAAGAAAATCTATTTGTACTGTTTTGAATTAAATTAAATTGATTTTTATTTGCACTCTTTTTTTTTTACCATATTTTTGCATCCATCTCTTCATTTAATATTTTACATGGTTAAGGCTAATTTGCCTTGACTTATCAATGAGGCAAATCAAGTAACATCCAAGATGCTCTGTTTGAAAGCATTCCATATAATGCAATTTAGAAAGGACCATGTCAGTAATTAGGAAACCGTATTCATTTCTTGACTGTACTACTGCCAGGTATTGACACTGCTTTACCTCTCTCATCTTTAGTTTTCTCATGAATGGAATAAAGGAATTGGATTAAGTAGCTACTGTTAACTTTCTAGCTTTCTAATTTGTTGCATTTTTTTTTATATGCTCTTGCTTTCCTCTGAATGTTTTCTGTCTACATCTGCCTTCTCTCTGTCCTCAACTGGCACAAGTAGAAGAAACTTAAGTAATGTTAATATTATGGTAAATATAGCATAATTGCAAAGATAAGCATAAAGTACAAATTATATGCTATACATGTGTACTCAGTGATAGTTAAATTTTATGTTATTTCGGTTAGCATTGGTAATAATTTCTTATCTTCAACAACCAAATATGGTAAAATGAATTGCTGATAATTGATAGAAAAAATGAAGGATATGAAAATGAGGCAGTAAAAGTAAATGAAATAGAGGAAAGAAGGGTACCAAATAATATTACAAATGGACAAAACAAGGGCAAGCAAAGACTCTATAGCCATGATTTGTATATTTCCTATGGCTTCAAACTCTTTCTGATTTTACAAATTAATCAAAACTACTTCTGGGTGGAATAAGGGAATAGAGAGAAGCAACAAACATTTACAGCCCTGAATCTGATTTCCAAAGTGGGCATCTCATTCAGTGAGGATATGTTACCTTCAAGTTGTAGAACATCTGAATAATTTTGACTTCAACTGCAGGCACTTGTATATTTTCCTTTAATAGAAATTCTAGAAGTAGGGAATATCACAAAGCATGTTTCAGTGATAGAATGAGGCTGTTTCAAGCATTCTGCTGAGTATGCTGGCTATTCCCTCTGTTCATCAGATGGCATCGGAGTTTCAACATTACATCCTCTGTCAATGACATCTGAAAGCAGCAAGGGAGAAGTGTGTGGAGGAGATCATTTTTTTTAATGCTCTCTGTTTTCCATCAGGAAAGAATGTTGTTCCCTGAAGCACCCAGTATTTTCTCCTTATGGTCTATTCTAAGCCAATCACTGGTGAACCAAGCAAATTGGACTGAATATAGTTCATTCTCTGAGTTTAGGATGTCATCTAAACACATTGACACACCATATTACAATTTATTTGGAGTTTTTTTTTCACAGAGTAGTAGGCATAAACGACAGGCGGTTGAAGATGATCAGAAGGTTTTTATTTGTTATTGTTCTTGCTTTCCACACATGCTTTAAGAGATAGTTCTAAGCCAGGCCTATGTTTCCTGTGGCCTTGTATAAGACTATGCTCTATTTCTTTACCTTTTATTTTAATCTGACTTTCTCCTTGCCCACAGGGGCAGGGAGTGAAAAGATGGAGCCTTTCTTTAGAATGATTTTGCTGCAGGTTTTTGTATGAATAAAGCTGATAAACATACATAGAAACTCATTTCTGGACCTACTATGTGGTGGTGTACTTAATGCTTTTTATGGTTTTTAATTACCTTAACTGCTGACATTTGTTGATCTGCACAAAGCGTAAAATAGGAACAAGTGTATAAAAATAACTTAAAAAGCATTTTAGAAAAATAAGTCCTGCTCATTAGCCACAGTTTTGTATCAGTCATTTTCCTTGTGAAAGTGTTTTGTGAAAACAGGGTTACCAATAGAGCAAAGTCCCTACTGGGAGTCTTTCAGCCACCAAAACAACGTAACAAGTATTGCTTTTATATTAAATAGTGGTTAAGGCTTTGGAGTCAAACTGGTTTAGCATATAAACTTGATTGCATCATACTAATTGTGTGACCTTGGGATAAAAAACCCAAATTTCCAGGGCCTAAATTTTGTTATTAGCCCAAAAGCAATACTTGCCTCTCTCTCCAAAAAATATTAGCATCTAATGAGATGATATATATAAAGCAACAAATATAGCTCTGAATTGGTCTATAGTGAGTTCTACAATATTGTATATGATATATTATTACTGTGATGTTTTATCCACATAAGCTAAACTTGTTCACATTTTAACATCTCTGAAATCGGGTTGCCTCTTTTACTTGATGATCTCTTACAATAGTTCTTGCTAATTAGTGGTTGCTGATGTCATTGTCACGGCCTGTGCATGGGTAAATCAAGATGTTATTTCTAGGGTTTCCCTGGTGGCGCAGTGGTTGAGAGTCCGCCTGCCAATGCAGGGGACACGGGTTCGTGCCCTGGTCCGGGAAGATCGCACATGCCGTGGAGCGGCTGGGACCGTGAGCCATGGCCGCTGAGCCTGCGCGTCCGGAGCCTGTGCTCCGCAATGGGAGAGGCCACAATAGTGAGAGACCCACGTACCGCAAAAAAAAAAAAAAAATATTTCTAGTGTTAAAAGTCTGGACATCTACAAATGCTCAAAGTTTCAGTCAACAAACCACCCAAAGACCATCTGAGAAAAAAATACAGGTTTCAGTTGTTATTAGCTGAAAATTCTATGTTGGTGTTTCCTAGTAAAATATAGAAAATATCATCATCAACACTAGCAGAATAAATGTCACGATAGTGCAAGAAAACATGGAGATAATAGTGGAGCACCTTCTTGGTGGAACCGAGGACCATACTGTGAGAAGAAAACAATAATAATTCTGGGTCACAAAAAGTAATTTAGCATAGTAATCATAACTCTGATGGCAAAGAAAATTTATGAATACCTTAACTAATCTACTTTTCTTGTATTTTCCTTTGTAAGTACACATGAGTAATATAGGGCACTACTAAATACATGTAAAGACTCCTTTCAATAAAAATTTAATATATGATGAAAGTTCTAGGTTACTATCTTTTAAAATGATTTTTCTTTATTTAAAACAGTATATAGAAAATAACTATTGAAATATTGAATACCAGCAATGGTCAGAAGCCCAGGAGATACCATGGAGAGCAAGGTAAAGAATAGAAAGAGTCATGCCCTCATGGAGCTTGCATTCTACTAGGGCACACAGACAACAGACAAATAAATATGTGATATTGTAATTGGAAATTATAAATGTAATGAATACAACTAAGCAGAGCATGTAGATAGAGACTGATGAAAATAAATTTTCAAAAATCTTGTCTGGAAAGGCCTTTTTGAGGAGGTGACATTTATACCAAGAACTTATATAAAGATGCACACAGAGATGAGTGTCAAAATTCAGATTTAGCAGACTTTCAAAGGCCAAGAATCCCTTCTCAATTTTTTCTTAAATATTAAGTTCATTAATTTAGTCTCATTTACACTATGTTTCTTTAAAATGAACTCATCTTTTATAAATCTTTAATTTTCAGACTTAAAAATCATCAGTGACAATATTCCTGAGGTTCTTCTCTTATACTAATATCAAACTTTTGAAAGACTAAAACAGTTGAAATTAAAGTAGCACTAGTTAATTTGATGATATAATGCTGATCTGTTCCTTTAATATTTTACATTATTTGGAGTATGTGCTTAAGTCATCCATAATATAATATATAGATAATGATGTATTTCTAGATATGACACTGTCTTTTTAAGGGGCACTTAATGTTGCTAAGTATATGTTTTTGTTTATTTGTTAGTGTGTGTGTTTGTGTGTGTGTGTGGACTAAATTATTAAATATCAGGGACTATTGTCAACTATTAGAATTATTTGTAATGTTAGAAATAAAGAAGTATTCTACAAGAGTAAAACTTTTACCATAAAGCTTTCATCTGTGTCTTTTATTATAGCACTTTAATAATTCATTAGAAAGCTGTATACATATATATTTTACTAGCTATATAATTTAGTATAACAACATAAACAATAACTACATAATTTATTATAATAATAATTTATTTGTAATAGTTTGTTATAACATTTATTTAAGGTGCTCAAAAGTTTTATTATTTTGACATATAACAGATAAATATAGAAAAATTATTTAATATATTATAAAAGCAAATAAGGATAAAAATAAATTCTTAAATACTAGGTAGTATACAAATTTCATGTTGTAATGGTAACCCAAAATATCAGAGATATTGGGGTATCTTACAGAATGGCAGACTGTTTAAACACATATGCTTTAGAATTTTTGCCTCATGTAGTGATATTTTATGCACTTAACTACAATTTAATTTGTCTTATCATCTAATGAGCAATACGAATCAATGTCAATGAACCAAATATGTTATAGAAAAAATATTTTTAAAAGATATTAAGTCAAAGTGAATATTGTAAGAGTACCATAAATGCAGACTTCCTTGTCATCACACATTAATAAAATAATTATTTTAAAAATTATGTCAAAGATTTTCAAACAGAACAATTTATGTTCAGTTCTTAAAAACGTCTTTATATGGGTATGCTATGTTATTGTGGAAGTTCCTGTTAGTGACCATTTCTTCCTCTTCTTGCAGTTGTCAATCAGGTGTATATTTAAAATGTACAGGTTAAACAGTCATTGAAAGACTTTGTCAAATAAATTGCCTACTTGAACTAAAATAAACAAAAGTAATTATCGTGGAATCCTGTTTTTTAAAAAACAATATAAAATATGTGAAATTATTTAATGTTAAAAATATCCAAGTATAATTATGGGGCTTCAAAGTTAAATAATGGTTCAATTTGGAATTGCTCATATACCCCTTAAAGCTATTTAATCTATATGCATCTTAATTAAAACAGTGGTTTTAATGGATAACAAACATTCTTTTTCCTCATGATCATGAGTTTGTGCTTCCACTATTTGAAAAGCAGAATCCAAATAGTCAAAATGTATGCCAAGTAAATGCAAGGTATTCTTTTTATTACTATCTTTTTCTGTCTCATTAATGCTATGTTTCCTCTGATAGCAAAATTCTTTTTAAAACTGCTACATAATTTCAGTATTACTGAAAATTCTCCAATTCATTCTAGATACATGAGATTTTATACCAACCTATACAAGACAGGCCTTTGGGTGGAGGAAAATGGGCGTATCTCCCTCTCAAGGTCTTGAGGGTTATAATTGCCAAGGTGACAAAAAGCCAAGCTCATTGTACTAGATGAACAGATCAGTGATTTGCTGTATGACAGTCTGTTTTCAATGATTTGTTTGGGATATTGAGATTGAATGGTATTGCATTTCTACATGACTGGAATTGTATTAACTTTTATTTTCCATCCCCCACATTCACAATCAAATAACAGAGGAAAATGTTCAATCAGTGGTTACAGATTATCTCATTATATTTCACTAATGGATTTCACAAAAACACATAATTCTGATACTCATCGCAGTTAAGTCTTAATAAATGCTCTATCCTTGGCCACATTTTGGAAAAAAATTTACCAAATTATTGTGAGAGAAGTCCTTGGTGTTTACTAATACCAGATTTACAATTTGTAGCCTACACACCAGTGTTTGCATTTTAATGTTAGTTTATTAACTGTACGTTCTTAGGTAATGTCCTAGGATTTAAATTTCCTAATGTCCAAAATGACTAATATTTTGGATTCAACCATCAAGATGTGCTAATGGATATCTCATCTTTATCTCCAGATTAGAGAATCTTTGCTTCATCTTAATTTAATATCATCAAAATAAATAGCAAGGTGAGTTTTTAGGTTTACCAAAGTCTCTATAACTCGCAGGTTATTATTGTGGTGGGTCATTTTGGGGGAAGGGGGAAGGGAGTTTGTTTCATCTGTGTTATCTCCATTCTAGAGAAGGTGTTGTTAACCCTTTAAAATAATAGCAAAATTTTAGTTTTTACTCTTGAGAGCCTGAACTGAATATAGACATAAGAAATAAAGAAATGTGGTAATAATAGAAGTTGTATGTACAAAAGCAAATAAAATGATCACTTTTAATCCTAATTTTAATAATGATTTTGAGGATGATAACATATATAAAAGTATATATAAAAACTTGTAGTATAAATGTCTAGATGTTATTCTAATAATTTTATATATTTTACCTTATTAAGCCTTCCTGATAATTTCACAAGGTAGGTATCATTATTAATTCAATTTTACAATCAAGGAAACATACATTAAGAATTTAAGTTACTTGCTCAAGGTCATACTACTTACAAATGTCAAACACAGTATCAGAACCAAGGGAGCCCTGGTTTTTTACACTATGTAGTTACCTCCTTCTTGTAAATTTCAGTCTTCTTTGGCAACCAAACAGAATTCTCTCGCTGCTGTTTCTTAGTCTATTCATTGCTTTTACCCTCCTACCATTTGAATATTCCTGAACCAGAGTTTAGTTCTAAGATTTTATTATAGTCTCACCTTGCACCTAGTTAACTTGTTAATGCTTAAATAGAGTAATACACTTCAAAGGGGAACAGTCTTTTGTAGATTAAGATATTTCTACTACATATTATTCTATGGCTTCTGGAGACAACTTCTTTCTAATGGGATCAAATCTTAAATGAGATTGAGTTCTGCAGTCATCACATAAGGAAATGCATGCCGACTCCAGAGTTTTCATGTTGTTGAGTGTAAGCCTATTTGGAACCATGCAGTAGCTCTGCCCTGTTTGCTACTAAGTAGAATCTGATACAAATCAAGCCCTTTTCCAGCTTCATCCCAGAGAGTTTACCAAGGCCTGGTATACAAAACTCTTCCCTTTAATGCATCATGCTTGTAAATATCCTGGGAACATGCCTGATGGCAAGCTGTTTTCCAAGGCAGGGCAAACTTCTTCCATGAGGAAAATTCATTTTCCAAAAAAGCATAAAACAATAAAAAAGTCACTTTATAACATATCACCTTTAACAAACAAAATTATAGAGGACTTAAAATTCTTCCTAAATGTTTTTCTTTGATGAATGTGGTTAAGTTGTGTATCACATCTCTAAGAACCAAAAAGATGAGTTTTCATTCTTTGGTTTACTAGTACCTGTCATCTACCTCTCCTCTCCAACATACACACTCCACTCTCCCCTTCAGAGGACAGTAGGGAAGAAAGGTCTGGATCTAGATATAGTAGATCATGGAGTAACAGTCCTATTTCAAAAAAAGATCAATAACCTCTTAGGCTCCCACATATAGATATATGTAATATAGTCTTAGATGCATAATTTTTTTTTTTTTTTTTTTTTTTGCTGTACGCGGGCCTCTCACATTGCGGAGCGCAGGCTCAGCGGCTCAGCGGCCATGGCTCATGGGCCCAGCCGCTCTGCGGCATGTGGGATCTCCCCAGACCAGGGCACAAACCCATGTCCCCTGCATCGGCAGGCAGACTCTCAACCACTGCGCCACCAGGGAAGCCCCATAATGTGTTTTAAGAAGAGAGTACTACTAGGATAGTTTCCACATGAAAAAAGGGAGCTTTGTATATAAATTTATAAATACATATAATGGTCATTTTGTGTGTGGATGTGCAGATGTGAAAGAAAGTAAATGTATTCATATATACACATAGATATGTACTTAGTGATGTTCCAGGAGGTGGATTATTACCTACATTTTTGAGACATACTGTAGGTACAAATACACTAATAAACATTTTTCAAAGACATTAATCCATGCATAAGGTCTTTAGATATTAAAAGAAAAGTTTAATTATTTCCTCACATTCACCTTTTATATTATAGAGGGCTACTGCATAGTGTTAGATATGAATACAATATGGTCCATTACGTCAGGCCATAGACACATGGGTCTTATTTCCATTACTAAATATCCCAGCAAGCTGGTCACCTTTTCAGAAAATTACATTATCATCATAATTGTCAACCACAAGCAAATATTCAGAACTTACTTCTTCATTGTGCATTGCTAATTGCAGAATAATTAGTTGAACGGTTTTGTGATTTATATAAATTCTGTGATCTCTGTGGTTTCATATATTATAGACACAATCACACAGCAGCCATAGGAAACATAAATAGGAAATGTTAATTGAAAGTGGATATATGGATAAGTCCTAGACCAATATAAAACAGATATCCAGATAGCATTTCATATAGGGACATTTCAGAGAAGAATGTTGAAGAGATTGGAAAGATTTGGAAAAATTGGTAAAGTGAGTTGGAATTAGATATATATTTTAAAGGGCAGAAGGAAGATTGATATGGAAATGGATCAAACATCTGCTTTCATTATGTGATTTAAAGGACTTTTCAAGCATTGTTTCTTCCATGATTTGATCAAATTACTAATAAAAGCAACAAAGTACCAGCAAAAATAACACCACCACCAGTATTCAGTAATTCCTGTTAAGCCACTGAAGAACTTCATTGTAATTCAACCCTCAACTTGTGTATGAGTTTTAAGTTGTTATCAGTTAGTACTCAGCAACCTAGCCAATCACTCATATGTTATGGTGGATGGTATGTTGAGCTTGTAAATAAAGGACATAGAGAAATACCAAAAAAAAAAAAAAGTTTTTTTGAAGGAGGGCTGTCAAAATAGGAGGTAAGAAATGGTAACCAAGAATACCTCATGGAAGGAAAATCTCAAAAGAGGAAGGGTACATGGAAAAGAAAGGAGTATATATATATATATATATATATATATATGTATACTCTTCCTATGTCAAACATTTACTCTAAACCAGCTATGAAGATGCTTACAGGCAAGAAACTGATTTAAAAATATAAAAAACAGGTAAAAGTTTGAGTAAATAATTGATCCAGGCCCTGAGAAGACATTAATGTGGAAATCAGGAAGAAGCTAGAACATAGAGAATGTCAAATATACTTCATTTATTCTTTTTTTTTAAATTGTTCTTAAGTGCATGTTATGTGCTCTAATCCATATGGAACAATGCAAGTAAAGAAATGATAACCTACGTAACAGCTGCTCAAGGAAATCACATCTATGTATAATGCTAAGAGCAGTCAAATATTATTTGTAAATTATCATGGAACTCTACAAGAAAGGTAAGACTGCATAGTTGTGAAGAGGCTTGAAAAGAAGTTTAGCATTTGTAATTGAGACTTGAAAGATATCTAACAGGTAACTAGGTGGAGATGATAGAAAAAACATAAAGATAGAAAAAAAACTGATAAAAGATTTTGAAAGAAAAACATAAGAGAATGAAACAGTTTTTTCATTCATTCAACAAATATTTATTCAAGACCTACTATATATAAATTATGTTAAAGAAGGATGAGAGACTATATGGAAATATGGAAAAGACTACATATCTTAGATTCAATTCCCCCAGAAGCCTATCCTGGGGCAATAATCAAGGGTAAATATTTGATGTGGGGAGAAACACCAGTAGTGGTGGGGAAATGATGTTGAGAAAGAAGAACCAAGTAGGCTTCTTTCTAAGTCAACTATCACGGTAGTTTAACTCTGAGAAATGATGTAAAACACATTTCAAAATTTTCCTACTTGAGGGACGAGGGAACTGAGACATTTATATGCCTGAGATTTCCATCTCAGGCACATAGATGCAAACATGGTGGTTAGAAGTTGGTCAGAGCACACTGAAAACTCTAAAGGCTATGGGTGAGTTACTGACAGAATCTGCTACAAATTATAAAACGGCAAATGTGCAAAGCAAATCATATAATTACGTATGATATTTAGTTATAAAAGTTAAAATTGAAAGGATTCAAAAAAATGTCCTGGGGATGGTGATAAATTTGTTGGTGGAGATATCCTGTCCCCATTTTGTTTTTTCATTTATGTGAGTGTAGGATTCCTTTAATGGATATATTTGGTTTTTTAGTAAGAGAGATAAATCCATTTCTCATCCAATGATTAGAATGTCTAATTAGCATCTGATACCTTAATTCATTATCTAGCAAATATTTATTGATCTTGCATTATGCATCAGGAATTGTTAAGGGCACCTGCATACATTCATGAACATGACAGGAAAAAACAAACAATACTGTTATTGAAAAGAGTTATCAAGAAACTAAACAAGGAGATGTGATAAAGAGTGACATGAGTGGTCAGAAAAGTCCTCTTGGCAGAGTCAGCATTAACAATGTGACCTTTACAGGATTACAGTAAGGAGCAAACCAAGCAGAGGTTTGGTAAAATCTCATCCCAAGTAGAGGATGACATTTCCTTAGTAATTTTTATAATAGAGGTCCTTGAACAAGGCCAGTGTCATCTGGGGTGCTGGCTAAAGTTCAAACTGCAGAGCTACTGAACCGAAATATCTGCAAATGAAAAGTATCTACAAGGGCTTCCCTGGCGGCGCAGTGGTTGAGAGCCGCCTGCCGATGCAGGGGACACGGCTCGTGCCCCGGTCTGGGAAGATCCCACATGCCGCGGAGAGGCTGGGCCCGTGAGCCGTGGCCACTGAGGCTGCGTGTCCGGAGCCTGTGCTCCGCAACGGGAGAGGCCACAACAGTGAAAGGCCCGCGTACCGCAACAACAACAACAACAAAAAATCCCAACCCTACCCCCATTGTGGGGCTGCTTCTAGTTTTCAGATAGCCCACTCTCATCTTTTCTTGAGAGCATACTTCTGCTTCTTCTTAATAAAACTCTCACTACTTAAAACTGCTCTATGTCTCTCAACTGAATTCTTTCCCTCGAGAAGGCAAGAACATAGGAAATCAACCCAAATGAAATTGATTGGGTCATTTTTGCTTTATGGGTCTTAGGATACACATCTTTCAAGTAGAAAATTAGACCACTGTTTAATATGCCTGCCACATTTTTTACAGTATGAATGACATAATATCAAAGCAATCAAACTAGGAAACCAAATTTCTAACATTTTGTGTTATAAATAGCTTTTATTTGCTATTTCCATGAATCATATATAATATTCAATACAAATAATGAAGAGTAACACAGGCAGTGGCCATTTTGTTTTGACTACAAAGAGGGTTAATAACTTTCTTATGTGCAGGGTAAAAAAACGTGGTCAGGTGAGTTTCACAAGTGACTATATTTTCCTCTGTTGCCCAGCTCCCTGGGTATCATTGCCCCTCTTCCTGTCAAGACATAGTAACATAACACATGGAGTAATATTTTAGGCCTAGGGAATTAACAAAAAAGAGAAACATACATATTCAAGGTTTGAGAATGAATGGACCTCATACGTGAGAGTGGAGGTTCACTTATGAAGTATATTCATCTGTACACTCTACAATTAGCCATGTAGCCACCATGATTCTACTCTGACTTCAGCAAGGTGGTTAGCTTAGATGTAAAGGTCCCATTTTCTTTGCTCCTAGTTCTGGCTGAGGTTATTTTTGCTTCACTTTCAAAATATCCCTTTCCTGGCTTGGGGCTTTTCTGTAATTTGGGAAGGAAAGTGGGCACAGTTTGAGGAGATTATCAGAATCTTATTTTAGAGGCTGATCCCATGTATTATGAGAAATTGGAATACTTCTCTGGGTACATACAGGAAACAGTTAAAAGATTTTTGGACACTTAATCTTAGTGTAGTGTTTATGTGGGTCTCCATTCTTCTTCTTTCACGTGTTCCTTATGAAGAAACATCAATTAGCATATACTTTTGTTCTATCTCTAGCCTCTCAATCACTCCTTACAAGGAAAATGAATAACCTTATCAGTAATTTGGGGTCAGGACTTAGATGTGCAGAACTCAACCCATTTTCTTACTTTCTCTCAGTTATGGCTGCCTGTAGAGGACACATAGTTTTTGGTCGTATAGTTAATAAGGAAGTAATGGTCCCACTCCTCTAGATGTGCCTTTCATTATCCATGATAACCAGTTACCAGGTACATACTTTCTTATTACTGTACCATGAAGCACGTTGAGTCCATAGCTTTACAAAATATCCTTTGATTCTGTGTTTCTCCATAATAAAGCTACCACTTGCATTTGCTTTTCTCTGAATCCTGGGTGTATTTGGAAATTGGTTCCAGATTTGATGGGGAATAGGGATGATATTTGTCTTATCTGGCTGTCTTCAACTCCAGATAGACTTTTTGACTTGAGTTTTGACCTAAAAGAATCTCAGCTGACCTGGCTCTGATCTGAGACTATGGTTTAATTGTTAGTTTGGTTGAAGTTACATTAGGAAAGGAGGGGGAAGAACACTAAGACTTCAAAGTATCCTTCTTTGACTCAAGCCAGTTGGATTAAGGTATAAAAAGACAAGTAAAATAGAGATTATTTGCACATCAACTCTCCTAATCCATTGATTTCAATAAATACAAGCCTTGCCTTTCCCCCAGCACACTACTGGCAATCTTCTTTGTTCTAAACCATGACACGGAGCTATGGCATCACCATCAATTGATCAATTGGTTGATTGGACTTGTCTAGAAATCTTGTTTTGTTTTGTTTGTTAATTTAACATCTGGCATCCAAAGAGCTTTATATTCCACTCATTTGGGAGCATTTTTCCCTGTTAAATACCCGAGGCCAAGTTTTTTAATGTGAAATTTTAGATAGGTTGGAATAAAGGGTTATCACCTTGACAGCTTTGGGTACTGTGTTGGTGGCATACCTGAACAGAACGGCTCTACCTAGCTTTTCGTTTGGCTTCTTCTTAGCCCTATTTGTATTTCTTGTTTGGATAGGTAATAAAGTGAATGGGATAAGTAAATCAGCCATAACTAAAGAAGTAATTTTACAAATATTTAGGTGTTACAATTTACAAAAATTTTTCACTCTTACATTTGAACCTCAAAACTGTCTTGTTAGCTAAGGAGGGTATGGTCTATTTTTTCAGTTTTGCAGATGAGAAAAATGAGCCTGGCATCTTGAATCAGACACACTTGATTTCAAATTATGGCTTCATAAATTACCAGCAACATGAATTTCCATGAGTCCCTCAGATTTTTATTTATAAAATGTTTTGAACAGTTAAATTAAATATGGGAGTTAAAGCTGTTAGCCCAGTCTAGCAATTAAGAAATGGTAGCTATTTTATTTTAAATTTAAAGCCAACACTTCTTCACTCTATCAATTTGAACACTAAATCTCAATCATTCAAATATTTTAGAAATTTTGTATATTGGACAGTGTATTCATAAATATTCATGCAGTTTAACTTTTAAGCCCTGAGCCGTATGTTTTGGCACAGACTCTATTCCCTATGTAATGACAAACATATGTCAGCCCCATTCATCAAATGTAGTTAGGTAAGGCAGAAAGGGGCAATGGCACTGATAAATAATTCCATGTAATTTCTGTGAATCACAGATGTTTAAGTTGAGCTGCATTAATAATTTCATAATTCATAGCAGATTAATTTATTGTGGGTTACCACCTCTAGCTGTCTTATAAATCAAAGTGTTAAAATTGTATTTAATAAATCATTTTCATTCTGAGAATATGTAAAAATAATTAGCTATCATATTAACCTATAATGCAAATCCACAAAGGAAGCTTTTATGAAATCTAACTCCCTAAATATAGTAAGAAATTCCATATATTGAAATACAGACAGCCTTTCAAATCATTTGTACAGAGTAATTAGATAATAAATTTAAGATAAATGTCATCTTTTTCACTTTATCAATCTGATCGGGTTTGTCCAAATATTGGTCAAAAGAAGAATCTGGGTCCATATTCTTATTCCAACCTCCTGCTCCTACCAAAGTTTTTATTTTCTTTAGAGACCTCTGTTGTAGATATATATATATATATATATATATATATATATATATATTTTTTTTTTTTTTTTTTTTGTGGCACGCGGGCCTCTCGTTGCTGTGGCCTCTCCCGTTGCGGAGCACAGGCTCCGGACACACAGGCTCAGCGGCCATGGCTCACGGGCCCAGCCGCTCCATGGCATGTGGGATCTTCCCGGACCGGAGCACGAACCCGTGTTCCCTGCATCGGCAGGCGGATTCTCAACCACTGCGCCACCAGGGAAGCCCGGTACATATTTCTTGTTAACCACCTTCTTTCTTTTTTCTCTATATTCTCTTCTCTCACATTTTATGATTACAGTTTTCATATTACCTTTAAAAAATATGAGCAGATTATTCAGAATGAATTTTTAATCAAGTAAGATAATTATTCATATTTGACCCTGATAGAAGCAAATCTAAAAACTAGAAATGATGTTAAATAATTGATATCCTGTCTTGTTTTAAGTGCCTTTTTCAAAATGTGATTGTTAATTTTTATGAAAGTTTTAGCAATCTCCTCTAAGATAGTATGCAGTTATTTTAGTAGTTCCTTGTCTCTCCCTCATGATTTTTTAAAATTATTTTTTAAACATATGGTTCACTAACTTTATCTATCTTATCCCTCATCTCTTCCCTTCTCCTCATCTGTTATGAACTGAATTCTTTCTAAAATTCATGATATCATATGATATCGTAACCCCCAATGTAATTGTATTCCTAGACAGGACCTTTATGAGGTAATCAGTTAAATTAAGTCATTAGGGCAGGACCATAATCCCACAGGACTTGTGTCCTTACAAAAAGAAGAAAAGACACCTGGTCTTTCTTTCCATGCATGCACAAAAAGAGGCGATGTGAGGACACAGAGAGTAGGTGGCCATCTACAAGGAAAGTGAGGTCTACCAGAAACCAACCTGTTGGCACCTTGATATTGGAATTCCAGCCCCAGAACTGTAAGAAAATAAGTGTCTGTTGTTTAAGTCACACAGTGTGTGGTATTTTGTTATAGCAGCCTGAGCAGGCTAATAAACCATTCTAAACAATTTCTACCACTCTTCCAGATTTCTGTGTAAATGTCACCTTGTTCAGAAGCCCTTTCTATCCCATCCATTTTCATCAACACTACATTTCTAAACTAGGTGCATTTTTATGTGTTCTCGTATCTCATACTGTTTTGGATTTCTGTTGCTTCTGACTGGATTAGGATCTTCTTGCATTTAGAGACTGTTTTCCATCAATTTAACATCCTTAAGACCTATCACAGAGAGTGGTGAATGGTAGGATACAAGAAATATTTGTTGAAGTATGTTTTTGGAGACAGATCATAGTACATGGAAAACTAGCTACCATAAAGTTGTCAAAGAATTTTGTGTTTAATTTAATTTGAATTGAAATTGCAAAGTGCTTTTTTATATGATAAAATCCTGTTTTTATTTTCTTCAATGAAGAAATATCTGTCAATGAATAAATTATATAATGATATATCGACTCAATGGACCTTTAAGCAGCTTAAAAATAATGATTATGAACTCTATGTAGCATTATAGAAAAATTATAATAAAATGTATTTGAATAGTATATAACATAATGGAAAAATTATAATAAAATGGAAAATGGAAAAGGTAGGAGATCGATTTGCTCATGTACTATGATTACAAGTGTTTATAGATTGAAACATGAGAATATTTAGAGATTAATAGTTATAAGATGGTGTTAATGAGTATTTTCTCCATTTTCCAAATTCCCTGTGTTATTTATTATTTTAACAATTAAAACATTTAAAAACACAAGGAAGCATATGAATAGCATAGATATATGTATTGGAAGAGTACACGCTAAAAGGGCAAAATAGCATGGCAGCTAGACACATGGGCTTGTGCAAACTGTATGGGTTTATTTCTCATTTTTAACACTTAACTAGCTTGGTGATCTTGAAAGTGTGCTTTACATGCTCTGAGGCTTAGTATCTTTGTCTTTCAAATTAGAAATAACATTAACATAGTGTCCACCGAAGCACTAAGAAGAATGCTGGAATATCATGACTGCTCTTAAAAGCTAGCTAATGATTTCCAATAGAAAGTAAGCTCTGTGAGGCTAGGGACCTCCTTAATTCAGCGATATAGATTAGTGCCTGGCATTTGGTAATTTCATAATGAACATTTATTTATGGATAAATGAATAAAAGGGAGAATATAATGAAGTTCATAGAAAAAAACTTCATAAAAAGCCTATGTACAAAGTTTGAAGAAAAGAAAAGCAGGGCTATATATACATATATATTGTATATATACATATGTATATATATACACATATATAATATTTCATTATTTGGATCCTGTCTGAAAGGTAGCTAAAATGCCGCTTTCTATTGCCTGAAGAAAATTAATCCAATTCTCCTACTGTATAAGTTGTTACCTGAATAAAATAGATACATTTTTCAGAAACTACTTTGACCCATACCTTGTAGTAATTTACTGTGTCTGTGTTCAAAATGATTTCCTTGTAGTGGGTTAGCTCAAGCTCTAGTAGAATCAGCCATGGGAAAATAGTAAAATGAAATTACTGTAAGAAAGAGAAATATTATTTGATAAGATCCTTTAAAATTTTTGGAAGAGAGAAAAGCAGAAACTGGCTAAAGATTAGAAAGCCCTTACTGAAAAAAGCTACATTCCCCGCTTTCAGAATTCCTCTTCTTCTCAGTGATGTTACTGAAATTCACTGACACCTCCCCACACACGTTTATTTTCAACCTCAGATCATATTACACTTGCAGTTTGCTGTCTTAAAAACACACTGGGAATGCATCCCAGTGTATTGATTATCTCTCAGATTTAAATTGAAAAATATAACTGACTTGGAAGGCAATAAACCAAGTGGTGAGCAGTTTTCTGTCACTCTTTCTTTGAGTAGCATAGCGGCTACCTAACATTTTCAGGATAAAAGGATATTTGAGTGAGCCATTCAGTGAAGTGATAATAAATTTCCTTCCCATGCACACAGGGGAATTTAACACTGGTTTAGGTGCGTTTCAGGAGATAAACCACTCACCCATTCTTTGTTTAAGAAATAAATATGAATGAAGTGAGTCAGAGTCTCCCTACACCCCCACCCCATATGAATATATTTGCCATCTATTGATTTGAAAGGTTAATCATTCAATGTATATATTATGTATTCATCAAGCATTTTCTCTATACCGAAGGGCTGTGGAATTTGCCTTCTAAGAACTCATATACATTCTAAATGGCAGAGAGACACTCTAAAAAAAAAAGAAAATAGGTAAGGTAATTTCAGAACACAAAAAAAGGAAAGAAGAAATAATTGAACAGTGGCATAGAGTTAGAAAGTTTTCATGGCTACTTTAGAATAAGTGTTCCAAATGGCTTCCCTTAGGGTGTTGCATTTTAAGCTGTGGTGTGACTAATGAACAGTTAGCCATGACAGGATACAGGAAGAAGAGTGCTTCAAGCTTAATTTCAAAGAGGATAGTGTCTTGAGGTTTTCAAAGGATTGAAGGTAAAGAGAAGGAAGGAAGGAAGGAAGGGGGAGAGGAAGAGAGGGGGAGGAAGAGAAAGGGAGGAAGAAAGAGAGAAATAGAAGAGAAAAATTGTTTGTGTGATTGAAGAAAATCATGAAGGGCTTTATGGGGCAGGGGAAAAGTGATAATATGGGTTCAAGTTGGCTATGAAAAAATGTTTTAGGTTTTCTTCTAATTGCAATTGATGGCCAGTAGAGCATTTCTAAAACATTTTACACACACACACTCACACACATGCACACACTACTACAATATCTGTGTTTTATGAAAAAGTTTAACCTGTCTGAACAGAGATGGAACACCAAGCACTTAATGGGTTCAGAGAAAGACTTCCAGAGGAATCAATGTGAGAACTGAATTGTGAAAACTTTGAGAGAAAGGAGTGGAAAGGAGGTAGTTCCAATCCAAATGAGAAAGAAGGAAAAAGGACCAAAGCATGGGATTCTTGTCACAGCAGCATAGATTGCAATGATTTGTAATCATCTGACAGTTATCTGATTACTGTAGTAGAGTAGGTATTTTCTAAAGTCAGTGACCTACCTTTTACATCTTTACCACAATACTTGGCTTACCTTAATTATTGTCTCTATATTTGAGAGGGTACAGAACGATTTGTTACTTTCTAGGAGTATTTAGCATGTTTGGTAAAAGAGAATGTAGACTGAGCTGGAAAATTAATGTAGATTGAGCTGAAAAATTAAACTGAGTTGTTTCTTTTTTTTTTATTATTTTTTATTTTTTTATTTTTTTGTGGTACACGGGCCTCTAACTGTTGTGGCCTCTCCCATTGCGGAGCACAGGCTCTGGATGTGCAGGCTCAGTGGCCATGGCTCACGGGCCCAGCCGCTCCACGGTATGTGGGATCTTCCCGGACCGGGGCACGAACCCGTGTCGCCTGCATTGGCAGGCGGACTCTCAACCACTGCACCACCAGAGAAGCCCAGTTGTTTCTTCTTAAAACATTTTAATAAAAATGTACCAAATTTATAATATAATTCATTCTTTGCTGAATTAGATGCTATTAAAATTAGAGATGTATGTCAACCCATGGGATGTATTCTTAATAGCTCTATACATTACAACTCTTGGCTTCATGCCCTTCACCATGTTGTAAGAGAAATTATTTAAAAAATACTATTTTAGTCATAAAATTATAGTTTGCATTGCTATCAGTAATAATGTCAAGCCCTTTAATTAATTTCTTTGATAAATCAACTTTACACTAACATTTTTAAACTCTGGATTTTGTCAAAAAACGTAAATATCAGCAAAATGCAACCAAAATTTATTGGTATCCCTGAAATGTTAAACAATCTAGCCACACTTTGCTCAAAGAAAACATCTGAGAAGTTGACTTTTCAAGTATCTACATATATTTTATTTACTACAAATATAAAAATTCTATGTATACCAGAGACAGAATAGAAGGTGGTTCTTCAATTTACAGAAATATGCTAGCATATATTTGTAAAATATCTACCATTTATTGGACTATTGTACTGTTCAGTACATATTTTACTGAACAATAAATGTACATATTTTTACATCAACACTAATAGGAAGCTATTATCATGTTTAATTTCCTGTTGAGGAAAATGAGCATCAGGAAGGCTCATCCAACTCATCTCAGATGGTAAATGTGGGGTACGACCAGATCTGAGCTCTAGGCAACCAAATCATGTTGCTGCCCTCCCCAATTTAAACCATGCTACTTTCAAAACATTCTTGAGGATTCAGGAATTGGATAGGAATTTCTTTTATTGTGCAGCTTACTCTGGAAAGAGTAAAAGCAAATAAAATTATGAAAAAAAAAGAAAGAAAATATATACATTGCTTTTTTGTTATTTTTTTTACTACCCTATATCATTTCCTTCCTCACCCTCTTTTCTACTGTTCTTTTTTATTTCATGGCTTAAGTCTTTCATTTTTAAAAATTTTTTATTGAAGTCTAGTTGATTTCCAACATTGTGTTAGTTTCAGGTGTACAGCAAAGTGAATCAGTTATACATATACATATATCAACTCTTTTTTAGATTCTTTTCCCATATATGCCATTACAAAGTATTGAGTTCCCTGTACTATACAGTAGGTCCTTATTAGTTATATATTTAATATGTAGTAGTGTGTATATGTTCATCCAAATCTCCCAGTTTATCCCTCCCCCCCTTATCCCTTGGTAACCATAGTTTGTTTTCTACATCTGTAACTCTATTTCTGTTTTGTAGATAAATTCATTTGTACCCGTTTTTTAGATTCCACACTTGCGATATCATATGATATTTGGCTTTCTCTGTCTGACATACTTCACTCAGTATGACAATCTCTAGGTCTATCCATGTTGCCACAAATGGCAATATTTCATTCTTTTTTATGGCTGAGTAATATTCCATTGTGTATATGTACTACATCTTCTTTATCCATTCATCTGTTGATGGACACTTAGGTTGTTTCCATGTCCTGGCTATTGTAAATAGTGTTACAATGGACACTGGGATGCATGTATCCTTTTGAATTATGTGTTTTTCTGGATATATGCCCAGGAGTGGGAATGCTGAATCATATGGTAGCTCTATTTTTAGTTTTTTATGGAACCTCCATACTGTTTTCCACAGTGGCTGTATCAGTTAACATTCCCACCAAAAGTGTAGGAGGGTTCCCTTTCTCCATGCCCTCTCCAGCATTCACTGTTTGTAGATTTTTTGAAGATGACCATTCTGACCAGTGTGAAGTGATACCTCATTGTAGTTTTGATTTTCATTTCTCTAATAATTAGTGATGTTGAGCATCTTTTCATGTGCTCTTTAATCATCTGTATGTCTTCTTTGGAGAAATGTCTATTTAGATCTTCCACTGAGTTTTTGAATGGGTTGTTTGTTTTTTTTTGATATTGAGCTGCATGAGCTGTTTGTATATTTTGGAGATTAATCCCTTGTCAGTTGCTTCATTTGCAAATATTTTCTCCCATTCTGAGGGTTGTCTTTTCATTTTGCTTATGGTTTCCTTTGCTGTGCAAAAGCTTTTGAGTTTAATTAGGTCCCATTTGTGTATTTTTTTTTTATTTTTATTACTCTAGGAGGTGGATCAAAAGAGATCGTACTGCAATTTATGTCAGAGAGTGCTCTACCTATATTTTCCTCTGAGAGTTTTATAATATCTGGCCTTACATTTAGGTCTTTAATCCACTTAAAGCTTATTTTTGTGTATGGTGTTAGGGAGTGTTCTAATTTCATTCTTTTACATGTAGCTGTCCAGTTTTCCCAGCACCACTTATTGAAGAGGCTGTCTTTTCTCCATTGTATATTCTTGCCTCCTTTATCAAAACTAAGGTGACCGTATGTACGTGGGTTTATCTCTGGGCTTTCTATCCTGTTCCATTGATCTATATTTCTGTTTTTATACCAGTACCATATTGTCTTGATTACTGTAGCTTTGTAATATAGTCTGAAGTCAGGGAACCTGATTCCTCCAGCTCTGTTTTTTTTCCCTCAAGACCGCTTTGGCTATTCAGGGCCTTTTGTGTCTCCATACAAATTAAAAAAATTTTTGTTCTAGTTCTGTAAAAAATGCCATTGGTAATTTGATAGGGATTGCATTGAATCTGTAGATTGCTTTGGGTAATATAGTCATTTTCACAATATTGATTCTTCCAATCCAAGAACTGGTATATCTCTCCATCTGTTTATATCAGCTTTAATTCCTTTCATCAGTGTCTTATAGTTTTCTGCATACAGGTCTTTTGTCTCCCTAGGTAGGGTTATTCCTAGGTATTTTATTCTTTTTGTTACAATGGTAAATGGGAGTATATCCTTAATTTCTCTCTCAGATTTTTCATCATTAGTGTACAGGAATGCAAGAGATTTCTGTGCATTAATTTTGTATCCTGCAGCTTTACCAAATTCATTGATTAGCTCTAGTAGTTTTCTGGTGGCATCTTTAGGATTCCCTATGTATAGTATCATGTCATCTGCAAACAGTGACAGTTTTACTTCTTCTTTTCCAATTTGTATTCGTTTTATTTCTTTTTCTTCCCTGATTGCTGTGGCTAGGACTTCCAAAACTATGCTGAGTAATAGTGGTGAGAGTGGACATCCTTGTCTTGCTCCTGATCTTAGAGGAAATGCTTTCAGTTTTTCACCATTGAGAATGATGTTTGCTGTGGGTTTGTCATATATGGCCTTTATTATGTTGAGGTAGCTTCCCTCTATGCCCACTTTCTGGAGAGTCTTTATCATAAATGGGTGTTGAATTTTGTCAAAAGCTTTTTCTCCATCTATTTAGTTGATCATATGGTTTTTATTCTTCAGTTTGTTGATGTGGTGTATCACACTGATTGATTTGTGGATATTGAAAAATCCTTGCATCACTGGAATAAATCCCACTTGATCATGGTGTATGATACTCTAAATGTGTTGTTGGATTCGGTTTGCTAGTATTTGTTTGAGGATTTTTGCTACTATGTTCATCAGTGATGTTGGCCTGTAATTTTCATTTTTTGTGATATCTTTGTGTGGTTTTGGTATCACAGTGATGGTGGCCTCATAGAATGAGGTTGGGAGTACTGCCTCCTTTGCAATTTTTTGGAAGTGTTTTGGAAAGGTAGTTGTTAACTCTTCTCTAAATGTTTGATACAATTCACCTGTGAAGCCATCTGGTCCTAGACTTTTGTTTGTTAAAAGATTTTTAATCACACTTTCAATTTCAGTACTTGTGTTTGATCTGTTTATATTTTCTATTTCTTCTTGGTTCAGTCTTGGAAGGTCGTAACTTTCTAAAAATTTGTCCAGTTCTGGGCTTCCCTGGTGGTGCAGTGGTTGAGAGTCCACCTGCTGATACAGGGGACGCGGGTTCATGCACCAGTCCAGGAGGATCCCGCGTGTCGCGGAGCAGCTGGGCCCGTGAGCCATGGCTGCTGAGCCTGTGCATCTGGAGCCTGTGATCTGCAATGGGAGATGCCACAACAGTGAAAGGCATGCGTACCACAAAAAAAAAAAAAAAAAAAATTGTCCAGTTCTTCTAGGTTGTCCACTTTATTGGTGTGTAGTCGTTTGTAGTAGTCTCTTGTGATCCTTTGTATTTCTGTGGTGTCTGTTGTAACTTATCCTTTTCCTTTTCTAATTTTATTGATTTGAATCCTCTCCCTCTTTTTTTGATGAGTCCAATGAAATATTTATCAATTTTGTTTATCTTCTCAAAGAACAAACTTTTAGTTTCATTGATCTTTGCTGTTGTTTTCTTCATCTCTACTTCATTTATTTTTGCTCTGATTTTTATGATTTCTTTCCTTCTACTAAATTTAAGTTTTGTTTGTTCTTCTTTCTCTAGTTGCTTTAAGTGTAGGGTTAGATTTTTTATTTGAGATTTTTCTTGTTTCTTGAGGTAGAATTGTAAAGGTATAAACTTCCCTCTTAGAACTTCTTCCACTGCATCCCATACATTTTGTTTTGTTTTGTTTTTTTGTTTGTTTTTGTATTTTTTTGTGGTACATGGGCCTCTCACTGTTGTGGCCTCTCCCTTTGCAGAGCACAGGCTCCGGACGCACAGGCTCAGTGACCATGGCTCATGGGCCTAGCCACTCCGCAGCATGTGGAATCTTCCTGGACCGGGGCACAAACCTGTGTCTCCTGCATCAGCAGGCGGACTCTCAACCACTGCGCCACCAGGGAAGCCCCATTCCATACATTTAGGATTGTCATGTTTTTGTTATCATTTGTCTCTAGGTATTTTTTGATTTCCTCTTTGATTTCTTCAGTGATCCATTGGTTATTTAGTAATATACTGTTTAACATCCATGTTTTTTACAGTATATTTTTCCTGTAATTGATTTCTAATCTCATAGCATTGGAGTCATAAGAAATGCTTTATACTATTTCACTTTTCTTAAGTTTGCCAAGGCTTGATTTGTGACCCAAGATGTGATTTATCCTGGAGAATTTTCTGTGTGCACTTGAGAAGAAAATGTATTCTGCTGCTTTTGGATGTCCTATAAATATCAATTAAGTCTATCTGGTCCAATGTGTCATTTAAGGCTTGTGTTTCCTTATTAATTTTCTGTCTGATGATCTGTCCATTGGCGTAAGTGGGGTGTTAGAGCCCCCCACTATTATTGTGTTACTGTCAATTTCCTCTTTTATGGCTGTTAAAATTTGAATGGCTTAAGTCTTTCTTATGTCCCTTCTTCATGTCCTTTGTTTCCTACTGTGCTCTGTTTCTTTGTGGCATAAGTCTTTCTTCTTTGATCTATAGTCTTATAGTTATAGTATCTTTGTAAACATATCTTCAGTCTTCAAGAGAAGAATATGTAATATATGATCATAGAAGAGTAAACTTAATATGAATCCTCAGTCTATAATTTTATACAAATATTTTGGTCATTTTTAAGCTTATAAGCAAAATCTCCATGTGACTAGTATGTTTGCAACTATACAGATACCAAACATTAAATTATAAAATTTGGATTTTTTTTAAATCTTAAAAGCTATGGAAATAAGTCAGAAGCAAAGTGCTTATAATTGTTGGCATGGCAGAGAGAATATTATATAGTTTACATAGCCTCAGAACATCAGTTATCTGAATATAAAACAAAAACATTTTTTAAAAGATCCTGGGCATATTAATTGAATAATGATTCCCTCTAAAAGGAAATTAATCTATAGTTAACTATTATATGAAGCTGTGTAAGAGTACATAATAAAATATTTATTTTATTTCATAAAAAGAAAAATGCCATAATAAGTTGTTCAAGTGTCAATAATTTTGGTGGGAAGAATAATGGAAGAAAATGAAATAAGTAGAAAAAAGGCTTGCAATTTCCCTCAAGCAGTACCCTTTTCCAGGGTTTGCCACTTTATAAAATACAATTTTCTATTCCTGCTCTTCAAAGAGAAATATTTATAAACAATGTGCAATCCTATATCATATATTCCATAGCTCCTTCTAAAATTAAGGATTTTTTTAAAATCTGAAAAACACGTAATTTAATTGTTTTAACTGGAAAAATGAATGAAATTTGAACACCCACAAAAAATTACCCCAAAAATGATTAATATATTTTATAGCACTTCCTATCAAGGGATAGAATCTGTACCTCAATTCCTTGAATCTGGACTTGTCAGTGACTTGCTTTGACCAAGAGAATCTGACATAAGTAACATGGATATTTTCAGCTTTGAATCAAAGACATCTTGCAGCTTCTGTTCTTGCATGGACACAAGGGTAAGCTAGGTTGTTGGATAATGAGAAACTTGTGGTCCAGTTGCTCCTGTCATCCCCAACTTCTAACCAGCCATCCCCTACAAGAGGAGCTGGCTGACCTGCAAACACCCAAAAATGCATGAGGAAGTCCAGTTAACATCAGTAGAACAACCATCCATCTGAGTGCCGTCCAAATAGTCAACCCATGGAGCACTGAGTTAAATAAATGGCTCTCTTTTTAAGTTGTTAAGTTTCCAAGTGGTTCTTTCATTCAACACAAAATAACTGATACATACCAACAAACAGGAATTGCACAAAATTATTTCAATATATTTTCCCTAACAAGTTAAATATCAAATCATATCTAGATACTAATTTCACTATTCATGCCCTTTGCCAGAACGTGGCTTTCTTCACTTGTCTAGAAATTCAAGAGACCCAGAGCTGTGCTTGCTTCTTTAGTAGTGGGGTTGCATGAGAGTGTGTTAGCCTGCTCGCTGACCTTGCCCTCTGTCAGCCACATCTGAAGGTGACTGACTCATCTGAAGCTGGAATTCTGCACTGTTCCTATTTATTATTTTCTCCAGGGCAGCATCTTTGGACCTATGGTGACATGTGATCACAATTTTCAGACATCATTTGGCCCACGGAAGGACACATCACCATGGTCTGTTAAATAGCTATAAAATGTAAACAAGCACTACTTATTAACACACAAGGGTCTTAAATAGAGAATTAAGTAAAGATTAATCTTTTAACTTCAAAGAGGAAACAAAAAGCTGTTGGAGGTCATTAAGAGGATGTGACTTTAGCTGACCCATGAGCTGGACCCACCAGTCAGAGGCTCCTCTCACCCTCCCCTGCCCTTGGAATATAAGTTCTGACCATCTTTCTTCAGCTGGAGCCATTTTCAAGGATGCAACCTTGAGAGAGCAATGTGATGCTGAGACCGTCTGGACAGTGCATGTGACTGAATCCAGTTAAGGCCTCTATATAAACTTTTAAGATTCTGGTGGGCAGGTGTAGAAAGCTATTTGTCTTGCAGCTGCCTAAGACAAGCCTCAGATGTAAGTTCCTTTGATTGTTAAAGCTGCTACCTGTCAATCTGGTGTGGTTTGTCTCTTTCTTCTGTCTCTCTTTGCCCTCCATGTATGGGGGGCAGTTTGTGAACCAAAGAACAGATTCATTTCTCTAATATGCCTATTAACAGAAAACACAGATTGAATAAAACCCAGGTGGTTGCTACCTCCATCTACCTTAGAATATGGGGAAAGAAGGTAAAGGATAAAGTTTTCCTGACTTGGGTCCATAACATTTGTAGACGAGAGTTTGGTCACTGCTTGGTAGTGAATTCATGACTGTAGTAGCTCAGCTTTGCTACTTTAGACAAAGCCAGCAATTTCACTAGGGGCTTCTGGGATATGTGACAGCTATGACACTGGTATGAAAGCATCATCTGTTTCCACAAGGTTTCCAAGAGAGAGGGCCTGAAGGCCTATGCTTTTAAGTGGGTAGGTGGGTTATGAGAGATTTTTTTTTTAAAGCAGTGAGTCTCAAACTGGGGTATTTCTCCCCTGGGACATTTGCTAAGATCTGGAAAGATTTTTATCATACCAGGGTTGCAATGCTACTGGTATCTACTCCAAGATGCTGTTAAATATCCTAAAATGTACAGGTCAGCATCCCCTGCCTCCTCCTTCCACCCCACCACAGACGTACACATAATCCAGTCCAAAATGGCAATAATGCCAAGGTGCAGAAACCCTGCTCTAGCGGAGCTGGGCCCTCACAGATCAGAAACATGCAGGTACTTTTTACTCTCAGTCTTTCAAATTGTTCATTAAAACCGAATGACACTTTTATAAATGAAACAGGATGGCTATGCTTAAATTTAAACTATTCTACTATAACAAAATCATGCTATCCTATTTAAATGTTACAGACCACAGGTTTCAAATGATTTAGGGAAGAATCTCTTATTCAAAGGGATACAATAGGCTCAAGCCCCCAATGTGGAATTCCATGAAACAATTTACATAATAAATTTACCATTTACTATAGTAAACATTCACTTATTATACAATATTAGTTTTACAAAGAGACTTTCATGCACTTTGTTATGAACAATAGCCCCAAATCATTGCTTACAAATCTATTTCTTACCCAAGTCGAAAATGAATCATTTCATGGTGATATCTGGGTTCCTGGGGCCTAAAAAGGGAATTTTCTTAAGTGTCTATCATAGCATAACACAAAACAAAGATCATTAAACATATGAAGAGAAACATAATGCCCTTGCTTTTTCAGAAGTTTTAGAAGAAATTACTTATTTTATGAAATCCTCACTGAACATTACACTAGTATATGTGTAGCTTCATTAGGATTAAATTTAAGCTTTTCTTAAAAAAGTTGTTACTTAACTCATGCTTTTATGTGAATTTCTTTCAAATCTATTTATATTTATTTATGAAACTTACAGAATTAGAGGGGCATTTAATTATGTAAAATTTATTCCTCTCATTCTTTCTAAAATAGAATCAGATTGAGAGTTTTTTACTATTTGAAACTTAAAACCCAAACTATAGATGATTATTTTGCCCCTCATCATCTTCACTTTTTTGTTTTCTCTATTGTGAATTATCCAAAATGTAGCAGTTATTTTAGAAGTCTCTGTCATCTCATGGAGAGAGTGGAAAGAAACATAAGTGGGGTAGGAGAAGTTAGCCTAAAGCATAGACTTTGAGAAAAAATAAATGCCAAAACTCTTGTGCTAAGGTTTTATGGTTGGATAACTATTGCATGAAATGACAGAAAACCAGTCTGTATACAAGTTTTATACCACCAAATGTAACTTTAATTTTTTTTTGAAATTTTTGTTTTTGCTTCTGTTACTTACAGATCAAAGTTTTAAATATGAGTGTTTTTCTTTTCTTTTTTTTTCTTCTCTGTAAAAGTCATTCTGATGGTTAGTCCATTTATTACTGTGCTCCTTGATTTTTAAGTTATTTCAGGTTTCTTCATTATCTTGATTACATTATCTTATACAGTGACCCAAAAAACTGTTGTTACCCCTTTTATTCACTGACTGATAATACAGTGCATATACTGAGCAAAAATTCTGTAAAAAATAAAGTGTCTCTACTCATGTATATGGAAGAGAAAAATAGTTCAATTTTATTTATCTTGGAAGTATTGTAGATCCCAACAATGAGGAGGTCATTCAAAATTACTTTAAGCATTGCTTTCTAAGTTCTTCCATTTATTCAACAAATATTGAACACATATGACATGTCAAAATGCCCTTAGACAAAGGAATATAATGATAAAGAACTACACTTGCTTTCCTCTGTAGAGCTGGCATTATAGCATCCTCTATACTTCTGATTATGGTGTTTCTCTTGATGATTTTTTCAATCGATGTATTCATCTTTTTAACAAATATTTATGGTGCACCTATGTTCTTGGCTTTTTGCTAGATGTTTGCTACATAATGATGAGATGATTACTGTATTCATGGTTCTTAAATTATAATGAGGAAATAAATATTATATAATAAAAGCAGACACAGATACAAATTAATGAGATTTTAGGTGTTAAGAAGGAGACAAATGCTCTGTAAGAAAATAATCTGGGTGAGAGTGGATTCCAATATAGAATGGACAGCCTAGTACTGTCGTTAGAGAAGCAAAATTAACCTGAGAGCTGAATGAAGCGAAGGAACTAGCCATGCCCAAGAATTCAAATTTGTATTTTTCTAATAGAACAGAAGTAACAAGATGGGTAATAATCACAAACTTGAATATACAAAAGAGTCCAGTGCAACTGAAATTCAGTGAATGAAAAGAGAGAAGGATATTAGAAGATGCTAGGTGGTGGCCATGTTGATGAAGATCAAGGAGATAGATTTTGAAAGTATCATTATCAGGAATTGGTGATATATTTTATGTGAGGAATAAGGAATAAGGAATAGAGAAGACTCAGGGATGACTCCTAATATCCAAGCTTAAGCAGCAAGAGAGATAGGGGATATGGCTTATGGAAAAAGTGAAATGAGTTTACAAAATGTGGAGATTCCCTCATGGCACTCAAACAGAGATGCCAGGTAGATAGTTGAGTATAGGTCAAACTTCAGAGGAGCTGATCAAATTGGAGTCCGTGGTGTAAAGGGAGGTGTCAGGCTGCAATGGAAAGAAATAGAACCAGATTCCCCCAAAGAGAGAGTGTAGAGAAGATACTTTCTGTCTAGATACAACGGGAGGGTTTGGATAGAGGAATTAAATCCAGGAACATGTACAAGGTAATGGGGATCCCAAATAAATAGAACAAAGCTTTGCCTTGTACGGAATTATAGTCAGGTTGGAGAGAGAAAATGCATCTGAGCGGTTATGTAATAAAGGTATGTACTAGGTGCTAATGGAGCACAATGGAGGAAACATTTAATTCTGCTTCTGGGTAGTTCAGAGGAAACTTCCAGAAGGGCAACATGGAGTTATTCTGAAATATCTTCAAAATAGGTAACAAGCTAATAGGGCACAGGGAAGAACATTCTAGTTAAAGGGTTTGAGATAAGAAAAAATTCAAAGCATTTGAGCAATTGTAACTGTTCAGTTTCATTACATAGTTATAACTTGTTTCACAATTCAAGGTTTATGTTAACCTGATGTACTTTTTCACGTTTATTTTTCTGCCTTGTAGTAATTAATAAATCATACTGCTTTTGTCCTCTACTTGTTTGCATTAATATTTTCTCTCCTGACTTGCCCTTAATCTACACGAGAAAAAGAGGAGCTACAATTCCTTTTTTATAAGCTGAGGATCATGCAATTCTATGAACAGAACAGAGGGTTAACAAATGTATCATTTCCTAAACAGCTGGATTCTGTCCCTCTGTCCTTGGTGGAGATGGAGAAAAACCTTTTAACTAGTGTGAAAACTGAAATAATTGTATCCAAAATATTACAACATATCATTCCATCCTCTCTGTAATGGCCTGATAGAAGTAAAACAATTCAGTGACCTGAAATTAGCTTCTAATTAAAGTGTTGAGAATCACTGTGTACAATTTGTTTCATTAAATTCTAACACACTCAAAATTGAATCAATTTATTAAACTTACTTATTTCCAGATCCCCAACAGACACAATAATACCAACATGTAACAATTTTGGACGTATAAACAGTTTCACTACTCCATTTACAGATGTGAGAATCCTACTTCCTAGCTAGAATAAACTATGCTCTAAATGCAAATTAAAAGCAAATCAAGACACTCCAAATCAGAGAACTGCTTGCCGTTGGTTAGAATGTCTTGAAGTATTTTTCTTGATCTCTGTGCAAAAGTAAAGGAACATACACTTGTCAAAAAGAATATAGAATTCAGTCTAACCAATCTATCTTGGGCTAACCTTCCCTTCATTCAGTAAACATTTAAAATGAATAAAGCAGGGCTTCCCTGGTGGCGCAGTGGTTGAGAGTCCGCCAGCCGATGCAGGGGACACGGGTTCGTGCCCCGTTCCGGGAAGATCCCACATGCCGTGGAACGACTGGGCCCATGAGCCATGGCCGCTGAGCCTGCGCATCCGAAGCCTGTGCTCCACAACGGGAGAGGCCACAACAGTGAGAGGCCCACGTACTGCAAAAAAAAAAAAAAAGAAAAAAAGAAGAATAAAGCATTTTCATCAGGAATTCAGCAATAAAATGTTAACTCAAAAACAAAAATAACACAAATATCTTGTTGGCAAACAGCCTATGTGTTTTTGAAACAGAAAACCCCCTGAAAGTGATGCCTCCTCCCACCCCCGCCCCCAAATTCTGATTAACAGATTCTCTGACCTATACTTGGAGCAACTCTCCTAGAATCACGAATTATGAAAATGAATTGTGCATAAAGGTGCTAGCATCCAAGGGCCTTGAGTTTTCAAAATGATATTTTTCAAGACAACGTTTAGCTAAATGCAACCATTGTGTAAATAAGAGGTAGCTGTCAATATGGACATTTCAATAGAGTAGTAGTAGCCATCTTAGATATTTTGCATTCAATCATTCATTCTAAGTTATGTGATAACATATAAGCTATCAATTATTTGTTAACTACAACAATTAATATTTGTTAGATTTTCTGGTAAAACAGCTGCCATAAACAGCAATGACTTAATATGCTTTTATAAGGATCAAGCAACCAGTGCAGTTTAATCCATGATGCATTAGAGGACCTCTTTTCAAAAGCCTACAGAGTTCTTTGACAGGTGGAAAAACATATATATATTGTGCACATTACATAATAGGCATCTTACAAAATTTATTCTAATAAATGTCCACAAAACTATTGTATTTCATTGCTAAGTTTCAATTTCAATATTCAATTGAAAAAATTCCATTGGTTACATGTCTCACTTAAGTGTTGGAAAGAATTCCCAATGACTTTAAGAAATGATGGACAATCTGAATTAAATAGCTAGTTAACTTAAAGTCAAAACTGTAATAAATTACACAGGGCTTCCCTGGTGGTGCAGTGGTTGAGAATCTGCCTGCTGATGCAGGGGACACGGGTTCGATCCCTGGTGTGGGAAGATCCCACATGCTGCAGAGCAACTAAGCCCCATGCTCTACAACTACTGAGCCTGTGCTCTAGAGCCTGTGAGCCACAACTACTGAGCCCGCGTGCTGCAACTACTGAAGCCCGTGTGCCTAGAGCCTGTGCTCTGCAACAAGAGAAGCCATCTCAATGAGAAGCCCACGTACCGCAATGAAGAGTAGCCCACACTCGCGGCAACTAGAGAAACCCCGTGCACAGCAATGAAGACCCAACACAGCCAAAAATAAATAAATTAATTAAATAGATTTTTAAAAAAACTATGATAAATTACAACTTTTATAAAAAGTGATCTTCTATATGTGTGCCTATCACATTAATATAATGTAGAAGGACATGGCCGTAACTGTTGGTGACTAGGGCCTAATGAGGTGGTAAAATGGTCCTGCTAGCTAATAAATTAAATAATTAAAATCAGGAAGGAATAAAAAAGAAGCAAGGAAGAGAGGGTGGGTAGAAGGGAGGGAGGGAAGGAGGGATGGAAGGACTGAAAAAAAGAAGGGAGGAAGAAGGATTTGCAGACAAACTGTTATATGTCAGACACTAAATTCTTTCCTTTTTTACTTAATTCTCCAGCACTGGTTCTGTTATCCCCAGAATTTAATTTAGCTTTTCTTCCAGGGTGAAGATATCAAAGTTTAGAAAGATTAAATAAATTTTCCGTGAGCACATAAATAATAAAGAACCAGGACTTTAAGCCACTGACATTTGATTACCTCTTGACAACACTCTTTACTTAAATATAGACTGACTAAACAAATATTTATTGCCATTTATTTTTATAATTTACCTACTTTCCTGATAAATATTATAATCACCAGCAAAAATTCAGGAGGTATTGTCTTACTCTTCCTTTGTAATAGGAGAAAAAAGTGTCTATACAAAACATTTATTTTAGAATATTTTCTACCCTGCATGCTGAACAGAAATTCAATTAATGGTAGTTAAAACTCACAAGCAAGAACCTGAATGGAACAAAGGATCTAATTATTCCTTAAAATGTTTATTTCACAGTCTGTTCTAGACGTCATTTTTTTCACTACATCTTGTTGGAATATCTCTTCTTTTTTATTTTTAATTAATTAATTTATTTATTTTGGGCTGTGTTGGGTCTTCGTTTCTATGTAAGGGTTTTCTCTAGTTATGGCAAGTAGGGGCCACTCCTCATTGCGGCGCGCGGGCATCTCACTATCGCAACCTCTCTTGTAGCAGAGCACAGGCTCCAGACGCGCAGGCTCAGTAGTTGTGGCTTACGGGCCCAGTTGCTCCGTGGCATGTGGGATCTTCCCAGACCAGGGCTCGAACCCATGTCCCATGCATTAGCAGGCAGATTCCCAACCACTGCGCCATCAGGGAAGCCCCTGGAACATCTCTTAATAATAAAAAAAGTTACTTATTTTAGATATAGTTTTGAAAGCCTATGATAATATAATACAAATTATATTTGCTGTTTTACTAAACTGCATATATGCAAATTCTAAAACATAAGCATGAGGTCAACTTTGTTTCTCAATACAAAATTAAACTATGCTAAATTAAACTATGCTAAAGGGAAGTGCTTGGCTAAGGGAGTTTGGCCATCTCAATAAATGCAGTTTGCTCATTTCCCTGCAATGATTTGCATGTTCAATAAAAACCGATATGAGTGAAAGGATATGAAATCTCTACAAACGAAGTAGAAAGAAAATATAACACACTAATTTAAAATATACTTCAGCTACCTGTCATGAGAAAATTAAAAAAGGCTTTAATGGAAAGAAGTGCAGCACTTGCCAACATCATTACTTACTTCTATAGATGATTCAGCTTGTTCAAGCCTTAAAAAGGATTCAGATATTTTTGTATATTCATATCTGAATGCTATGTGGTTTTCCTGTGGAATGAGCTGAATTGTTTCAGTTTAGTAACCTTATAAGCAAAGGATAGGATATTCCTGTATTAAATTGTATCTTTTGATATTTAAAATAGCAACTTTTGCCATAGTCTGACCTCATATTTTTTTGTTTGTTTATTTTGTTTTAACGTTGAGTCATCATTTGCAAGCTTTTGTGTGTGGCTTTTTCTTGTGAATAACTGAAGGGATCAAACACAGACATTGCATTTGACTTATTTGGAGCTGATAACTGGGAGAAAAAAGAAATTATACACTTTCACCAGGGATTGCTCTGCAAGGCTGACTGCAGGAGACTTTCAGTTGCTTACCCATGCAAGATTTTATCAGTAAACTGACAACTTCAACCTCCTCTATTTACAGTTTCCTGTTGTTCAACATCAATAAACTCATTGATTGAATCCATACAATTTTAAAGACTGCCACACAGCCAAGGCCCTGACTACAACTGCAGGGAATGTCTTCGAGAAATTGAGATCAAAGATTGAAAACTTGCACTTTTAAGTGTAGATTCATTCACATCCTTTATGTGTCTTTAGGTAAGCACAGCAGTCAACAGTTACCTAAGTGCTAAGCACTTACAGTTGGTGTTATTTGTTAAGAAAGTTTATGCCACTTAGGAGGCCGGCAAAAATAATAAACAAAAAGAGAAAAATTGGGTTGGATCATTTTGAAGTACCCCTTCATTTCATCATTTGTAATTCAGCCAATCCTCCACTCAACCATATATCAGTTGATTATTGCCCCTGGCAATCTCTAATCTACTTTTGTCTCTATTGACTTAGTTATTCTGGACATTTCATTTAAAAGGAATAATACAATATGTGGCTTTTTGTGTATGGCTTCTTCCACTTAGCATAATAGTTCAAAGGTTTATCAACATTGTAGGATGAATCAGTACTTCATTCTTCTTTATGGCTAAATAATATTTTATTCTATGGATATGCCATATTTCATTTATCCATTAATTAGTTGATGGTCTTTAGCTTGTTTCCATTTGGGGGTTATTATGAATAATGTTGCTATGAATATTTGTACACAAATCTTTTGACATATTTTAAAAATTTTCCTGGACATATTCCTAAGAGTGGAATTGCTGGATCATATGGTAACTCTTTATTTAACTTTTTGAACTGACTTACAAAGTGGCTTCATTATTTTACATCCCCCCCCCAGAAACATATGAGGGTTCTAGTTTCTCCACATCCTTTCCAACACTTGTTATTGCCCATCTTTTTTTTTTTTTTTTTTTTTTTTTTGCGGTACGCGGGCCTCTCACTGTTGTGGCCTCTCCCGTTGCGGAGCACAGGCTCCGGACTCACAGGCTCAGTGGCCATGGCTCATGGGACCAGCCACTCCGCGGCATGTGGGATCTTCCCGGACTGGAGCACGAACCCGTGTCCCCTGCATCGGCAGGTGGACTCTCAACCACTGCGCCACCAGGGAAGCCCTTGCCCATCTTTTTAATGACAGCTGTCCTAATAGGTGTGAAGTTGGTACCTCAACATGAATTAATTTTCTTAGCCTTTACAAACTAAGTGATATATGGGTAGATATGAAAATAGATTCATGGAGACATAATTAGGTAATGATAGAAGAAGTTATACAGGTATACTTCAGAGATATTTCAGGTTCAATTTCCAGACCACCACAATAAAGCAAATATCGCAATAAAGTGAGTCACATGATTTTCTTTGGTTTCCAAGTGCATATAAAAAGTTACATTTATACTACACTTTGTTAAGCTTACAATAGCACTATATCTAAAAAAACTAACACATATACCTTAATTAAAAAATACTTTAATTCTAAAAAATGCTAACCATCATCTGAGCCTTCAGCAAGTCATAGTGTTTTTGCTGATGGCGGGTCTTACCTTGTTGATGGTTGCTGAAGGTTGGGCTGTCCGTGGCAATTTCTTAAAATAAGACAACAATGAAGTGTACCCCTTTAATTTACTCTTCCTTTCACTTAAACACTTAAAGGCCATTGTAGGGTTATCAACTGGTCAAATTTTAATATAGTTGTGTCTCAGGGAATAGGGAGGCTCAAGGAAAGGGAGAGAGGATGGGGGAACAGCCAGTCAGTGGAGCAGTCAGAACACACACAGCATTTGTCAATCAAGTTTGCATTTTATATGGCAGGGTTCATGGCACCCCAAAACAACTACAACAGTAGCATCAAAGATCACCATAATATATGTAATAATAATGAAAATGTTTGAAGTAATACAGGAATTACCAAAGTGTGACAGAGACTCAGAGTGAGCAAATGCTGTTGAAAAAATGGAGCTGATAGATTTACTTCGTGTATTGTTTGCCACAGACCTTCAATTTGTAAAAAATGAAATATCTGCAAAGTGCAGTAAAGTACAATAAAGCGAGGTAAGCCTGTATATAAAAAGTTTTCAAAGAAATTACTGTATTTCTTTCTGAGAAAGAGCATACTCACAAGATCAGGTATTCTTCTAGAGGAGGAATGATTCTTTCAAAATCACTGGCATGGACTGGCTTTCGAAGGATGAACACTATTCACACAGAGTGAGAAGAGAGAAAACACTTCAAATAGAATATTTAAAGTAATATTTCTGGAAGTCAAATTGTACAAGTTTTTATGAAGCATTGAGTAGATCAATTTTGCTTGACAGACAGTTTAGAAAGAGAAGAAGATTGAGAAAACATATAACTATCACAAGTGAAATAGAGAAACCGAAATAATTACAGTGATCACACACATTCAATATTTTGAAACAATGCAAGATGATAATAGGTTTAAGTGCCATAATGAGTGGAACATAATAATTAATGTGACAGTGCACTGAAACATTCATAAAAATTTCAGAAAGAGATGAGATTTGGATGGACGAGGACACATGCCATGTTGGTCCAATATCAGGAGGAATTATTTGGAATTAGGTAAGAGTTGGGCAAAACTCTGCCTCCTCTTTGGTTCTTGCCACAGGCCTCGTGCTGTACTGTGGTATCCCACTGTATCCAGGCTTTCTGAGGACCCTAGAGCTAAGGTTGCCTCTGGTCTTCTTGTTTTTCTATTCTTTTGAACCCAGCTAGGCTACCAGCTACATTACGTTTATATAAAAAAGTGTTTTATACAGTTATTATGTCATCATCAGAAGCAAATGTTATTTATTGACTGAAACAGAAAGGTGTGGTGACAATGGAATTCCCATGCTTCTTAAGGTGACAATTGCTTGTTCTCACTGTGGGAGACAGCCCTTGACCCCAAAAGACTGTTGAAATTGAGGTTTCAGGGAAGTATCGTCCAGGATAATGTTCCTTGTATACGGGAGATGGAACTGGAAGTTAAGAGAACAGTTAGGATATTACAAAATTAGACAAAATGATGTCAAAGGGATGGACATGCATTCAGAGCAGAATATGGGAAATGAAAGAGAAGAGTAGTAACCAATCTGATAGTGATCACTTAAAATAGCCGATGTCAGGAGACAGGAGTTGGGAAGTGAATATTCCACTTTCCAACAGTAGCTCACTAAGAAGGAACTCATAAAGCTGATTTGGAATGTGTGTGTCATTATCCCAAGCAGCCTTAAGTGATGTGATAAGGTAAGTCGAGTTCTCTGGAGAGTGGGGATGATTAAATTGTAATGACAGCTCCACAGAGCACAGGGTCAGGAACCAAAACTTTCTATCCTGTTGCTTTGCTGTTGAGAGGGGCAGAGGGTTGGGGGGTTGGGCTTCCATTCTGAAGTTCTTCCAAGATGCTGATGATTCCTCCAGCCAGTGCAAATGCATCCTGGGCAAGTGCAAAGTAGAAGAGAGAAGAAGGGTATGGAACCCCTTTAAAATTGTTCTCAAAGAACAAGATAACAATTTTATATTTTACTGACTACAATTTAGTCACCAGATCTAGCTGCAAAGCATGCTGGGGAATGCTCCCAGACAAATACAAGTATTATGTCTACCCAGAAAAAAAACGATGGACATAGAATGATAGCTAACTGGCAGAGTCTCTTTCACATCTCCTTTGATAAAGAATCAGTGTAAATCGTCTTATAAACCTGTAGTTTTATCACTCTCAACTCTTGTCTTACAGAAAAGAAAAATGAATTTCAGAACCAGGAGTGTGCATTTGTGTCCTACTTTCCACTACTGCACATCACTTGCTCTCAGTAAGTCAGCTGCTCAGACAGAGGAGAACATATTTCTCCAATGCCAAAAGCAAAGTTAATCTATAGTGAAAGAGTTGAAGTGTGTTCTAGAGAAACTTCCAGCTCAGTCCTAGACACTGAAGGCCCTCAGGATGTCCTGTGATTGTCAAAATTAATTTTGGTCCCTTTGGGGGCACTGTGCTTAGACATGGGACATGTAAACTATATTTTAATTTTAAATATATTTGGATGATGCTATTCATTGAATAAATGTGTATTGAACTTAATGCATGTCAAGAATTGTGTTAGTCCTGATCATTACTTTAAGAGATAACAAAATATAGGTAAAATTATGACATGCTTCAGATGCCCAAAGTTACAATGAGTAGATGACAAATATTTCAACAACCAGCAAATATTTCAGCATGAACATTTTCACCCATATATATACATACACACACATGCACCAAGTATATGTTATGTTATATGTTATGCTATATTATATTTATATGCTGTGTTATTTATATTATATTATATTATATTATCATATACTTTAGAATTGAGATGAGTAATACAGTCTTCCCATTTTCCAGAAGATAAATCCTTAGTACCTTGCATTTAAAGGAAAAGTAGAAGCAGAACAAACTCCACCAGTTTTGGGAAAGAGATAAGATGTAGATATAGTCAATCAATAAAATAAAGGAGTTGAGGGTACTTCTTCTTTTAAATATTCCTCAGTAAGTGTACATACTTGCAGAAGTATACCTGACCATTTTGATCACTAATGTGTACACATAAAGAAGATGCTGGATGGAGTTGAGTGTTTACATTGGTAACTCTAGAGCATACTCAACTGGAGACTTTTGCCACTGGCTAGAATGACAAGTTTAGGGTGAATGTCTAATCACAGCATTAACAAGATTTAGTTTTCCCTTTTGTATGTGGAGCACTGAGGTGATGCTCTTTATATGTAACGTGCTTGCCAGGGCAGTCAGAGTGGGTGACCAGGGTAATCACACTACCCGTGGATTGCTGAAGGGGATGTTGGACACAGAATGCTCTGGAATATGATGTGATAGATTATCACTCTTCTTCTTACAACATGTACCCCAAAATGAAAACATAAGTTACTTTTTATATAGCATAATATATATCCTTAGATATTGAGTTTAATGAAGTAAAACATTTGGATTAAATTATGCAGTGCTATAGTCTATCAGACAACCTGGTGTTGTAGGTAACCAGAATATAAATTTGACATATTTCAGTACACTGTACTGGGACAGATAGAGCATATTAAGAGGATAAACTGCACAAGTTCAAACATTTAATATTAATCTCTAAGTGGCATATCTGCTTTCAGTTTGGGGAACTAAATACATAGGGCTTTTGTGATTGAGACACAGTTGTGGCTTCCCATTTATTGTATGTCATCATTTTCATTACTCACTCACATCAAATATAATCAATCATTCTTATTACAGTTTTCTGATTTAAAAAAAGATATAATATAAAATTACATTTTAGTGAATTACAAATGTGAGTATAATAGCTATTAATATTTTCTGAGATCTGGTGTCCATGTGCCAGAATGAAATTGTACTATTTTATTAAATTCAAAAATGTTTCTGTTTTTACCACCCACCTTGTTTTGCACATTCTGTGTCTTCAGTGTTGTTCAAAAAGATTTCCTAAGACTTGTTTCTGTCATGCCATTATACAGCAACTTTTTATAGTAATACATTCCTTTAGTATTTCAAGATAAAAAGGTATAGTATTTTGGATAAATGATTAGGTTTGTAACAATCCTTGCTATGCTCTAGCAATCAGAGGAAATCTAATTCTGTATTTTCTAAACATTCATAAATACTTTATAGCTACCACAAGTAATTTTGATATTTGGAATAAAATGAAGCTGACATATAAAAATATATATATACAACATATACTATACTGATAAAAAGCACTTTTAGCAAACATAATCATATTTAATTTTTATAATATTCTGGTGCAGGAATACTATTATCTATGATTTAGAGGTAAGAGAAGTGAAACTCAGAAAGGTCAATAAACATGTTCAAATTTACACAGTTTAAAGACTTCAGATCCAGAACCACACAGTGGATCTTGTGACTGCAAATTTCTTGCTCATTCTGCAGTACCATGTTACACCCAGAAACAGATCCAGGTAGGCTAGGTCTACGTCCACAAGACTGTTTCTCAAAAGAAACTTCATGGCAAGTCAAGTTAAATGAAAAATCAAAACACCTATCTTTTTCCCATGTTTTATTTAGAGACCAAAGTCCCTCTTCTAAGTGCTGCTTTATATTTGGCCTTCACTTCAAATGCAAGTGTCTTTTTAAATAAGAGTTTAAATTCACTCTCTCTAGTTTATCATTTAAAATAGATAAATGATTTCAAGTGTCTGCTCTATCACCAATTGAAATGGGTTAGTAAAAATTACTTTCTTAGTGGTCATATTTAATAGACACTTTTAATCTGTACTGTAGTTTAGATCTGATTTTTTTTTTTTTTTACTAGACAGCTGCCTTGTTTCAAATCCTGTTATGGAATCGGTTGTGTCCCTATAAAATTCATATGTGGAAGTCTTAAACTCAGCTATCTCAGAATGTGACCTTACATGGAAGAGGGTTGTTGCAGATGTGATTAGTTAAGATGAAGTCATGTTAGACTAGTGTGATCTCTAATCTAATATGACTTGAGTCTTTATAAAAAGGGAAAATTTGAGCACAGACAACCACGGACACAGGGAGAATGCCATGTGAAGATGAATGCAGAGATCGGGGTGATGCTTCTTCACATGAAGGAATGCTAAAGACTGCCAGAAAACCACCAGAAACAGGGGGAGACGCGTGGAACAGATTCTTCCTCATAGCCCTCAGAAGGAACCAGCTCTACTAACACCGAGATCTCAGACTTCTAGCCTCCTGAATATTAAATTGTTGCCGTTTAGGTTACTTGGTGGTACTTTGCAGCCCTTGTCCACTAATACACTCCATTTTCTTTTTCTCTAGCAAATTCACTATTTTTTCCAGGCTCCTCCATATTTTTTATGATTCTTTAAGAGTTTCTAATAATTTGGGTTTACCATCCTTTATCAATGTCTAAAATGCTGGTCTCCCATCATGGTCTGTTCATTTTTTTGTTGTTGCGGTACGCGGGCCTCTCACTCACTGTTGTGGCCTCTACCGTTGCGGAGCACAGGCTCCGGACGCACAGGCTCAGAGGCCATGGCTCACGGGCCCAGCCGCTCCGCGGCATGTGGGATCTTCCCGGACCGGGTCACGACACCGTGTCCCCTGCATCGGCAGGCGGACTCTCAACCACTGCGACACCAGGGAAGCCCATGGTCTGTTCTTATGTATCATTCTTCACATACATTTTTGGAACAGTATCAAAATCTCACGGTTTAAACTAGTACCTATTCACATACCCAAACCACACATATCTTCTAAAAACAGGCACAAATTACCCAACATACCTAAAGCTGGATTTACTATGTTTGGTACATTTCCCTATCTTCTTATCTCTTCTCTATTCTCTCTTTTAGTGTGAGTCACTCCTTGGACTCAGTTACACCAGAAAGAACCGAATGAAGGTCAATCTATATTTCTCACTTAACTTCATGCCCAACTTTTAAATAGTAAATAAGCTCACTCAGTTCTATCTTCTTAATAGTTCTTGAATAAATCCATCTATTTTAGCCCTTTACATTCTCTCCTGGTCAACTACAGTAGTTTCATAACTAGTCTTTTCTGCCTCCTGACTTGGATATCCCCCCAATTCAAATTCATTGCTTGAAGATCCATTCTGTTCTGTAAGATACCACCGTGTGTTGTGACTTTTTAACTTTTTATTTTTAACTTTGCTGAGGAATAATTGACAAATATAACTGAACTTGTGATTCTTAATACACATTAATAGGGATAACAGTTTTTCAATGCAATTCATTTATGTAACATATTTTTATATATTTAGCATCTCAGTTTCTTTAACCTTAAAAAGTGATGCATTTCCATTCCTGTTCTTTTGTAATGATGAAACATTGTAGATTTAAATAAATTTATGTCAGCGTTTTTAACCATCTGTTAAGCTTAAAACACCAAAAACAAACTCTTTGTTCCCTGTCTACTCCACCTTCTAACTTCCTGCCCCTCCCAAAACACATGCATGTGCGCACACACACAGTGTCATCTCTCTCTCTCTCTTTTTTCTGTTTTTTTCTCAGTTCTTTCAACAACATGCCATGGATATAGCAAATAGCTTTCTTGATCGGTCTTTTTGTAAGTCTGGATGAGATTCTTATTTATTTGTAGGTGATTAACTAAAAAGAAAAGTTTCAATTTTATAGAAAAAAATGGTAGAATGTTTTTGAAAGTTTTTGTAAATAGCATTTGTAATCTTGAAGTGGAATTTTGACATTTTGGCATTTAGCATTTTATGTTTTATCCACTTATCAAGCAAGTTAATGTGCTTTTGCTGTCTGGCCTTTTGTCTTATTCATATATGTCCAGATGGTACAAATTTCTTCCACAGAGAAAGTCCATAGTGGCAGGAATATTAGTTATATTGTTGATTTTGTGTTCTGTAATGGTTTTTTTGCCCCTATAATTCTACTAGCATCTATTTTTTTTTTGCTGTTTTGGGGGAAATGGGAGAACAAAAAATCATTTGTATCATTATAAGTCAGATACTACTGTAAGTAAACTAATCCATTTTATTTTCCACCATTAAAATCCCTAAATTTTAGCAGAGTAAGCAAAATTTCCTTGGGTGACTGTTTCTTAGAAATTGGAAAATACATTTGCTCAGGCAACCAGGGCTTTACTATATCAACATATTTCTGCTATGGTCATACAATCATTAAGCTGGCACTTTTGGGGAAGATTTTAATTAATCACAAAATATCAATTAATGAATTAATTAAAATGAGAAGAGGTAGTATGGAACAGGTTTAGCAGTAGAGGAAAGACAGTTGGAAACCTTCAGTCCATGTTTGATAGGAAGTTGTAATTTCCCTAACTTGAGAACAAAGGACACTGGACTTAGATGTCTGGTTCCAGTTTTGCCACTAAGAAGATCTGGGCCTGCGTAGGTCATTTAACCTGATGGACATCTGATTTCTCATAAATAAAATTAATAGACCGGATTAGGTAATCTGTAAAATCCTTTCTAGCTCTAAAATTCTATGCTTTTGTCAAAATCTATCAGGCTCAGTGATATATGTTGTCAAGGGCTAGAGATAGAGAGAATGATGATCATGATGATGACCATGAAAATGACTAATATTATTGAGTGCTATATGCCTACATTGGACTCCCTAATTGTTCTATTAATTGAATACTGTTGCCTTCCCTTTTATTAATGAGGAAACTGGGGAACAGATAATTTAATTAATATGCCCAATACCATAAAGCCCTGTGTCAAATTCAATACTTTCAAATACAAGGCTATATGGAAAGAATATTTTCAGTGTTCACCAGTATCTCATTTTCCTTCCTTTCTGTGCACAAATAAGAGTACATTATTCATCCACTTGAAGATTACATAGGCCACGTGATTAACTTTGTTCAATGGCCGTGAGCTGAATTTGCATGTATAAGTTTTGGAACAAAGCATGGAACAACCAGCAGTGTCTCATGTGATGTGGCTCCAAGATGGTGGCACTTTCCACATTCTGAATCACTGAGCTGCTAGTTTTGGAACAGTTCATCTTGCTTTTCATCTGGATACAGATTTTCTTGAATAAATTATAAACCTTTGTTGTTTAATCTACTGAAATTTGGTGGTTTTATATATAAAACAGGATATATAACGTATCATGTCCAGACAAAATGAGGGCATTATTTTCTTCAATGAATGTCAGGGACAAGAAGCTTTGAAAGTTTTCCATGTTATCAGTATCTTCTGACATAAACAGCCATCTGGTAGACAGCATTGGCTACCAAGAAAACATTCTTAAGCATGAATCATTCTCTCTTTATAAATTATATATTTTTTCTCTTCTATCTCTCTTGATATCTCCTATTCCTTGCCTCTAACTCCTTTTTACTAAACACCTATCTTAGCAACCCCTCTTTTTTTGAAATACTCTTTCTTTCAAGATTGAGTGATAGTAAGAATCTTATATTTAATTTTCAATACTGACATTTAATAGTAGTGTGATCTCATCAAGTTGTATCTCAGTCAGATTCAATCTGAAAACTAAAACAAGTATGAGTATTATGTAAGAAGTGGTTAAATATGTGATAACAACCCCAAATTGTGTATATTGCTGGGGTCATACATTTCTAAAAGGGAGAATTGGAGGATCAGAGAAAAGTCCATAACGAGCCCTTTGGAACAAGGCAGTTTTGGCTGTCCAAATGGGTCTGCAAAGGAGACCTGGCGAAAAAGATTATGGAAAGCTGCTGTTGCTATGTATCTGATGGGCCTGAGTTGCTCTTGGTCAGAAAGATTTTCATTTGGGAAGATGAAGAGGATCTGAGCCAAAGAGAGCAAGAACTAGCTAGAATCTGCCTATATCTCTTCTTTGGCTGTTAATGGGCTCTAAAAAAACAGATTTCAGAAATGTTGCTTTACTTTCACCTTCCAAAACTTGTAAAAAAATTTTTGTTTGGGCAATTAGCAAAGTACCATATAGGATACTAAGGGAGTCTAGTAAACAATCCTGGCTTAGCCAAAATGACAGTGCAAAAAAGTACTGCAAGTCAATTAATTTTCCTGTACTTTAATTTCTTTATTCTTAAAGTGTTTGATTTTGCATCAGCAGTTTACTGTCATAGCTGTGGGAATTATATATGAATATACACTGAAAATCAGAATGATACAAATTATTGTTGTTTCCAAAATTATTGTGACAACATATTTTAAAAGGGTTCCTCTAAACAAGTCAATCTGTGAAAATAAGTATTTAATACCTTTTAAAAATAGAGGCCTCTTAAAATAGTGTATGCTTAACTTGTCATATCTGTATCTGCTTGTTCTATAGTCTATGATTATAGATTTCAAATTTATACAGTGCAGTACACACATTTGAAATAAAAAGAAGTTCAATAATGATCTGTTAACTAAATCTTTACTGGTGACTTCTAAGATAATATGTTAATTATTTAATATCAGTAACATATACACACAAAGAGGTGGATAGCTTACAAATATTATTATATGGGATGCAGAAGAAAATTATAAGTATAGCTTTGAATCTGTAACTGCTGTTCTGATAAAATTAGTTGGAAGAAAATTCAGTTTTTAATAGTTATTATTTAAATGTTTTTAGTAGTTATTATTTTTAATATTTATTTACTTCAATTTTAGCTAATGAACACTGAAAACCAACATACATTTAAGCCAATAATTTCGACTCCTGACCAAAAACACATAGGAAGTGACTATAAAATATGCAAATACTATTCTGTATAGATTTTTTTTTTATTTGTATAATGTTTTAAGTTTGCAGAATTCTTTTAAGCACATAGTTGCTATTCATGTTCACAGTAACCTTATCAGAAGTAAACTAAATAGTTTAACTTTCCTCTTGATCTACTTGAGCGTTTCATGTCTCAGTGTTTCTGTGAAGAAGAGTAGGAAATTTAAATAATAATAATAACAACACCTTCCAATGGCATTTTTACCTTGATACCTAAAGTATTTTTTAAAGTTTTCTTTATTTTATGTGAAAGATCATTTTGTTGCACAGATAAACAAACAGAACTAAGAAATCAAGCCATTTACTTAGAGCGCAAAATACACTATTTCTACATGGAATTTGTCCAACAGAATATACAGCTTAACTTCCAAAGCATATTTATTATTCAGTTCTTAAACTGAACTAAAGACATGCTCATCTGAAGGAACCTTATAATCTTTGTGTTTTATTTTCTAGTGCTCTTGGAGACATTAAAATAGCTGTAGTTGGGCTTCCCTGGTGGCGCAGTGGTTGAGAGTCCGCCTGCCGATGCAGGGGACACGGGTTCGTGCTCCGGTCCGGGAATATCCCACATGCCGCAGAGCGGCTGGGCCCGTGAGCCATGGCCTCTGAGCCTGTGTGTCCGGAGCCTGTGCTCCGCAAGGGGAGAGGCCACAACAGTGAGAGGCCCGCGTACCGCAAAAAAAAAAAAATGTGGATGGATGAAGAGTCTCTCTGTACCAATTCCTTCCCAATATCATTATGCAGGCCAATTTCACAGTAGCAGTGAATATAAGATATAAATACTATGAACCAGATTTGTTCAGGAAAAACTCATTTACCCAGTGAGACCATGGCTTAGCACCAGTGGTTTCTTCATCCCTTGATCTCTCTGTTAAATGTGATTTTTCAATTGTTGTTGGTTAATTGTGCCACTTTGTCCATCTCTGGATATAAATTAATACCCATAGTTAAATTTCCATAGCTTTCTTGAGTGTGGCATACAATACTTTGTGTTTTTATGATTTAACTATCAAAATGAAATACCTAAGTTCCTAAAACTAAGCAAACATAATCTTTAAAGGAAAAGTAAAGAGAGGGTTTGCTTAGGTGACACTGGAGAGTTCCCCCCTCTTTCTTGGGCTTTACTTTAAACCACATAAAGTAGCTGTTCAGTTACACAGCTTGACATTATATATTACACAGTCATTATATTTTAAAAACCTCACCTGTTTAAAAAGATGTGTTGCAGTAACTCTCTGACATTTATAAAACTATGTTGAACTCCAATGGCAATTATTAACAAACTATTTTCTTACAGGTCTAGGCAGCGGCATCTGAAACAAAACATCAGCCACCATCAGATTTTCTTTGGATGGAACAAAACAGGTTTAGGACAAACCCAAACTGTACAAGTACAACAATCCTGTGCAAACCTAATGGTGAAGTCAGTGTCCAGTTCTTTTTTTTTTTTTTTGGCTGCTTTTGGTCTTCGTTGCTGTGCGTGGGCTTTCTCTAGTTGCCATGAGTGAGGGCTACTCTTTGTTGCGGTGCTCAGGCTTCTCATTGCAGTGGCTTCTCTTGTTGCGGAGCACGGGCTGTAGGCGCGCAGGCTTCAGTAGTTGTGGCTCACGGGCTTAGTTGCTACGCGGCATGTGTCTGTATAGATTTTTAAACTTCTACTATATTTTTCTAGGAAGTGGAGAGAAGTTTTTAAAATTATCTTTCTTAATCTCATCATTTGATAGATAAAAAGAAAGTTATCCAGATAAAATAAAGAAAATTATATGGATTATAAATAAAGTATCTGTATAATTTATTAAATTTTTCATGTCCCTGTTTTATTTTGTTATTGTTTTTTTATAGTACAGCTGAATACTTACCCCAACTACCATAGTACATATGTTATCAATTGTGCACATATTTATATGATTCAGAGTTATACAAATGTTGATTATGGTGTGTTCAAAATCCATTTGGGAAAAAAATGTTTGCAAACCTAATCATAACTAAAGCAACTGAGAAATTAGAAATTCATTTCAAATAAAAATCAAAGGAGATTTTGCAAGAGATTTTCCAATCAAATCTATGGCTCTATTTCAGAAAACACGTTTTAAACAAATCTGAGCTAGGCCTTGGGATGGAATGGTACATAGACCGAGATTCAGACCACAGTGTCTGATGTTGGGGTTATGTGGTCTTCTTAAGATAGTGAAAGACACACAATCAGTAATTACAGAGATGCATAAGTATCTGATAATGACTCTTCCAAAGGAGAGGCAGTGAAGAAATCATTTCTGTGGTTTCAACAGAGACACAGAGGTCAGAACAATGACTTTGGTCCTAAACTTAGGAGATTTTATACTACATAAATAGTATTAAAGACAGACATGTGGATGTAGTGTGTTGTGTGTGTGCGTGTGTGCACTCAATCACACGTGCATGTTGTGGGAAAAGATGTGTTATTGTCAGAGTTAACCCATTTAGCTGATACTAAATAAATGGGACATAGATACAAAGTCATTTTTAGCTTTGTTACTACTAATAATTATGAATAAAAACACTGAAAGAATAAGTAAAAATTACAAAATTTTTCAAGGTCTTAAATCCAAATCTTTTTATCTTTTCAAGCTACTTTTATTCCCAATGAAGGGGAATAACAGATGCTGCCTTTTACAATGAAGGAGTAAAGAGGATTCATGATATGGCCTTTCATTAAAACATAAAATTTGCCACCTTAAGGTCCTCAGAAATGAGTTATTATACCCTGATCAAAAATGGTACTCTGGACATTAACTCATATGGGACAATTTAATAGGATTTCACATTCTGTAATTCATACTATATATTCATCTAATGATACCAGATTTATTAAAAAAAAAAAAACCCTCAGTGCTCAAGTCTAAATCCCCTACAGGATTATTCATACCTCTCAGTTGATTAGTGATTCTAAAAAGACAACTCAAATCAAAGTGAATTTTCATATTATGTCTATACCATTAGTGAAAACCTAATTAAATATTTAATAATTAATGCAACTCCTTCAAGGAGAGTTAATACATTAGAGGATGTCCATGTAAGATGATTCAGTGGGAATCATTGTCATTGCTGTTTTTCAATGAGTCTGAATTGTACATATATTTCTTTTTGAACTGTGGGAAAAACAACCCATTTTTTGGTTGTTTGTTATAATAATGCCCAACTAAAAGAAAGTAACTTTCTTTTGGTTGGGCATTATTATATTGATGACATATCTATGTGTCGTACACCATGCCACCCATCCGAACAGCCAGTTAATATTTATAGAATGCCTAATATGTCAGGCACTGTGCTAAAAGTCAGTGATATAGATAGTATTAATACACAGGCCTTTTTGTCAAAAGGTTAATTTTTTTAATACTAGACATTATAATTCATTTAAATCTCTAAGGTTTAGTGGGAACTTTTGAGGGGAATTCAGGAAGGTGGTTACTATGTGTTATGGTGTATATTAGAATACACTTTGACATTCTATTTCCATGTGAGGAGTGTATTTATCTTCTCCTCATCTTTAGGCTTGAACTTATAACTTGCTTTGGCCCATGGGCTAGCAACAGATGTGATGTGATGCAAGCCCAGGCTTGAAATGTGCTTATGCACTGGGCTTTCTCTCTTGCACTCTGCATCTACCATGAGGACAAGCTGAGTAGCATGATTAGTCTCAAAAAAATGAAAGGCACTTAAAGTAGACGTCAACTGAACACATGACCTGGAACTAAAGCTAACTGGGGCCAGCAGAGGTCAGCAGAGCTGGACCAGTGGATTAGCAGTTTGAGGTAGAACCCCAGCTGAACAATTAGCATGTAAGAATGCTTATCCTTTTAAGCCTCTTAGTTTTGGGGTGGTTTGTTGCAGACGCATAGCTGACAGACACAAATGAATCTGCTGTGTAATGATTGTAATACCAGATCTTTTTTTTTTTTTTGACCTGTATTTTAAAATATATATTTACAAGATTGTAAATATGTGTTCTCTGTTTTAAGGAAACACATAAAGAGTAGTATGGCTGTGGGTTCATCACCATTTAACTGTGATTTAAGAACCAGGTGATAAAAGCAGAAACACAATGAAGATATCAATGGAATAAATATCATAAGTTGAATAATTCTATTCAGCCAAATTTATCCATGACAATTTCCTAAATGATCATCAAAGTGATTGGCTAGTTGTTCTCAGAAGGCTCTGTAAACTTCCCTGTAGTTAGTCAGTTTACATAAACATGGAAGACAATGATGGAATGGTTTCTTGATTTAAAAAAAAGTCTGTGTCTGCATGTATGGGTAATTATTTAGAGTTGCAATTGTTTTTCATTTGAGTTGGCTCCAAAAATGACAAATAGGCAACATTCATATAGAAATTCAAGGTCACTAAGAGAGAGAAACATATACTAGAGTTAAAACTGTTAATCTTGCACTTGTTAACAACTTAAAGGACACATACTTATTTTATATTATATACCTCTAGTACTTAGAGTACTGTCTTACATGATGTTGGTACCTCATGCATGTACAATAGTATTATGTGATTAAAACAAGGATCACACATAAATATGCTGCTAATAAAAATTTAAATGTTCAGGGACCTCATCTGCCCTGAAGTCAGTGATAGCACCAATAGCTAATACATTAGAATTTGCTAAACTAACGGCTTACTCAATGACAAATGTGTCCTTCATTTCTTATGTTGAAGTTATAGACTCAATTTTGGGGTTAAGATGATCTGGACAAACATGCAGAAAGTAAGTCAGCTAGAGTAAAGGGAAATATCTTGATCATATCTCAATGAATATATTGAAGACAATTATGAGCTAATGTTGTGCTGGGTAAACTGTTACAAGACTATCATTTATCCCTTCATCCTAGAAAAAAATAGAATATCATGGGAAACAGTGTGGATAAAAAATTAAATTCCAAGGGAGAAAGCAGGAAGTGCTGGAGATTGGGGGTTCCTGGAAGAAAAGACCACATTTTGTAATCCCTTATTTGGAGTGTTAGCCAAGAGTCATGGCAAAATATAGTAGCTCAGATTCATTGTAACTCCATTTTTATTGACAGTACAAAGCTGAATGAAATCTTGCTTTATCCTAGGAGAAAAATTAAAAACTTGTAGTATGTAGATTGATGCCCCTACTTTTCTTTAATGGTGCTCCAACTTTTACCCCTGAAGTGAAAGCCAGATGGCTTTGTATTCAGTTTACTTAGTGAAACCTTGACAAAAAAATCCTATTAACGCATTGACTGTGGTAAAGGGTTTATAAATAATTTAAAGTTCCATAGATTTCACAATATCCATGCTGACCAGAAAGCCCATAAAATTAATTAATGTATAACATACTTAAGCCAGAATTCCCATCTTTGTGAGTGTCAATGATTTTCTAATAGGAGATTGAACTGGTAGAAAAGTTTCCTCAATATTTAACATCTTTCCCCTAGAACCCAAGTCCACAGAGATAGTATAAAAGGAAATCATGGGAAAGGTGATGGAACCTGATACATTTTTTCTGGAGTAGAGGTTTTTGATGATCCCCCCCTTGAACAACAAGATGTTGAGCTATGTAGCTTCTAATACAGTATGTTCCCAGCTCTCTTTCTGAGAGATCATTATGGGGGAGTGGCACACAGGAGAAAAGTCATGAAATACATTGCTTCCCCCAAATTTCATGCCATTGTATCTGCAGATCTCTCTTCTATCCAATGTTCTATATTTAGCCCTTCTGGGTCTTTTTTTTTTCTCTCATCCACCTTTCATCAAAGATATACCTTCTGCTTTACATATCATCATCATACCCTCTGCTTTATTACATCCTTTGAATCAATATCACTTTGTTATAAAGCAGAAACTAACACACCATTTTAAAACAAGTATACTCCAATAAAGATGTTAAAAAAATGAATCAATATTTATATGTGCACACTTCTACCTAAAAATGAGAGATAGAAAATAGAAAGAGATATTGCTTTCAGCTTCTGTCTCTATTTCTGTTTCTCTCTTGTCTCCCTTTTTGTGTCTGTCTTTCTCTCTCTTATATACAAGATGCAAAGGAATCTCTAAATAGATAGATAATATCTCTATATGTCTATATACAGTCATCCTTCAGTATCTATGGGTTAATGGTATTAGGAACCTTGTGAACACCCAAATGCGTGGATGCTCAAGTCCCTTAAATAAAATGGCATAGTATTTGCATATAAGTTACACACATCCTCTCATACACTTTATGTCATCTCTAAATTACTTATAATACCTAACAAAATGTAAATGCTATGCAAACAGTTGTTAATACAATGTGAATACCATGTGAGTAGTTGCCCAAGCATGGTGTATTCATGTTTTGCTTTTTGGAACTTTCTGGAATATTTATTTCAACTATTTTCAATCTGCTGATATAAAACTTGCTGATACAGTGGGCTGATAGACAGTTGGTTAGATGATGGATAGATAGATCTTTAGAGATAGAGCAGAGAGAAGAGAGGGGAGGGAGGGCGAGGGAGAGAGAGAGGGAGAGAAAGTGAGAGAGAGAGAGAAGAGAACAGGAGAGAAAGATATACTTGTCAGTGATATATGGTAGTGAGAACAGAAGGTGCAGACAAGTAGATACAAGCTAGATTTGTATATGTACAAAATGGAGATCCAGAATTTAGGGCTGATATTAAGGACTGAAGTCTTGAAAAAGAAAATGATAAGAGAGTTTTCAAAAACAAAGTATTGCGATTAATTCTTGAAGTTAAAAAACAAAATAGAACAGCCCACCCAACAAAAAAACCTTTGTCATTGTGGGAAGAATGCTCCTCCTTTCACATAAAGTTACTTGCTCTGTTATTAATTTTAGCCCCTACAGTGATCAGGATGCTTCATGGGATGAACCCAAATGAGAAAAATGGCAAAAATATATAACAATATCCTGGAATATTTTGAAATAATATTTGATGAAATTGATTTAAGGCCTTCAAGGAAATACCTTGTGATGCACATGTTATATGTAGTAGACATAGATGGGCCCTATATAAAAGGGAGAAAATGGATCAGTACAAATGTACATTGTCAAAGTAAATAGTGGGTTCAGTTCAATAATAATAAAATTCAAGAACCAGAATAGACTGTACTATTCTTATACTCAAAGCCCTTCATTTACAATTTTATCCTTTTATTAAGTCATTTAACATGTATTACTGAAGTTCACTGTATGAAACATACAATGCAATATGTTGGATATGCAGGTATGAATAAAACGTAGCCCTGAACTGATGTTACTTACATGATGGTAAGGAAAACAGACAAAAAGGGGGTGACTACAGAACTGTTTCATGAGTGCAAGAATAGGGTGCACACAAGGTATTGTGGGGACGTAAAAGAAGGCAGCATAATTCAGCATGAAAGGTCAAGGAATGCATCTTAGTCAAGATGAGGGTTAAGGTGAATTTTAAAGACTAAAAGTTCACCAATAAGACGGGGTCAAGAGGTAGTAATAGCATGAATTTAACCTAGAATGATTAAGCAACTCACTAATCTCAAATACAACGACATATTTGAACGTCTGGTCCAGTGTTATGTCCTTTATACCACAATTACAAAGTAAATTTAAACAATTTGGGTAATTAACACAGCTATTGAGTTAAATAAATTAGGAATAAAACCAGCAGTAGGTCAGTATAAATTTTTATTTCTCCATTCTGTGTAGGGGACACATGACAAAATCTATTCTCTTTTGTACAATTCTTTTTCCTCTCTCCCCTTGACCACCCACCCTGATACAACAATCCAGTTGTTCTTTCGCAACTTTTGTGCCTCAAGAGACAACCTTGAGAGAAGGCAGTCTCTGAGAAGACGAATAAATAGAGCAAAGAGTAAGTGTTCTTCCCTATCGGGCAAGCAGCAGATGACATTGTGCTATAGGTGTGCACTGTTATCTTGACCTTAGAGGCTACAAAATGTCAAGGATCCTTTCATGTCCTTGTGTGTATCCATCAAAACTGCCAGGACAATAGAGAGCTCTTTGCACTAGTATATTTCTAAAACAAGAAGCCATTAGCTGCCATATTTTGATCTGGAAATGTTCCAGGAAATTTAAAGATCCAGGCCCCAGCTATGTCTCTGTCATTCACTGACCCACTCAACAGTTATGGCATGACTTCTCACAAATGTGGACATCATTTTCCCTTCTGAAAAATGAAGTTGGATTGGGTGATCTCTACTTTTCCTTCTACATGCTGATATTTTATGTTTCTATGATCTTATAATAGTAACATTAAATTTCTATAAGATTTATAATACATATATTATTATTTTGCAATATATATTTTGTAATATTTTAAACATAAAATACAAACTTATTTTCAATATATTTAAACATTTCTTAATAATTTCAAGGATTATTAAGTAGAGGTCCATGAATCACACTTCAGTGAGACATTTAAATTATATTGAAAACTGCTGTGAGTGTGTCAGTCTGTTTGTGTATGTATATGTATATACATATTTATTCATATACCAACAGCTATGGACCCCTCTCACAGCTAATGGAGGGGTCTATAGCTGTCCTCAGGCTCCAGTATGGATCTGTGATCTCCTCTACTAATTCATTCCACTCCTCCTCCCACCTCTGCCACACACACACACACACACACACACACACACACACACACATTATGAACCACTGTTACACTCTATGTCTCCAATTTCATTTTTAGAGGTTGTTTTTCTCAAAGTCCAACTAGGAAAACAGAAAGCAGTTTGTCATTTCAAACTGAAATGAAATAAATTGTTCACACAGCTCATGAGAGAGTGAAGAAGCCTACAAGGAACAACGAAGCAATCTGCTGATTACATACCTACCACAGAAGCCACTATAACCACTATTTTGGAGAGATTAAGGGAAGAAGCACTGGTACTAGAGCCTAGGGGATAGGATCACCCACCCCCTGGAATCAGCTGGAATCTCAGGGGTTTGTGTAGTGGGAGGTGAAGCCACAGAGGAGGTACAGCTGGAGACAGTGCCTGCAAACTTGAAGATCAAAGTCAGTTCTTCTGTGACACCACACAGAACAAGGAAACCGAATGGGGTGGCTCTGATAATAAAGAAATAAGGAAAGGCAGAAAGTTTAGAGTTAATTGAAAACACAATGACTTTCATATCCGAGCCTCTTGCTCTTTTCCTTAGTTCTTATACTCCAACATTTCTACCAGTTACACAGGCTCAAAAACTTCAAGTTCTCCTTGAATTTTCCCCCTCTCCCTTGTCCCCCAAATCATAATCATTTTAATTACATGATATCTCAGTGTTTTTTACCAGTTACAAATTAAGAAATATCTCCCCCTAGTCCCTACTCATATTTGGTCTTTGACCTGGGTTGCTGACACAGAGCTCCCAAGTCACTTGGAATTTCCTGGGTGATAAGAGCATCTTTGTTTTAATAAGGTAACTCTTAGTGGGCTTCTGAATAGTGGCCAGTCACTAGAAAGACCAACCATGATTAAAAGCTTAGAACTTTCAGTCCCCTTTCTTCCAGGGAGGGGTAAAGGTCTGGAAAAAGATTTAATAATCGATTATGCCTATGTGATGAAGCCTTCATTAATATCCCTAAAGTACAAGGTTTGGAAAGCTTCAGTTGGTGAATACACCAGTGTACCTAGAGGGTGGCACACTCCAACTCCATGGCACAGAAGCTCCTGCACTTGGAAGCCTTCTGGACCTCACTCTATGTGGCTCTTCATTTGGCTGTACATTTGTACCTTTGAAATATCCTGTTAATAAGTTGACAATTGTAAGCAAACTATTTTCCTGTGTTCTGTGATTTACTTTATAGCAAATTATTGAACCCGAGTCTGGGATTGTGGAAACATGCAATTTTTTTCCCAAGTCTGATAGAACTTGTGGATAAGATGAGGACTTACTGTTTGTGATTAATGTCTGAAGGGGGCCAGTCTTGTGGGACTGGGCTTTTAACCTGTGGAGTCTGCACTAACACTGGTTAGTGTCAGAACTGAATTAAATTGTAGGACATCCAGCTGGTGTTGGAGGATTAGTCTGTGTTGGGAAAACCCTTCACATCTGCTGTCAAAAGTGTTGCATGTGAGAGTAAAGGAAAACAGTGAGTAGTGAGTTTTTCCAAGACAATGCTCCATTAATTTCTTAATTAAAATCTCAATCATTTCTGAATTCAAATCTCACATAGATTTTATTAACATCCATATTGGTCATTCTCCTTCTAGTTTTATTTCTCTTCTAACTCATCATACTAAAGTCTTCAGAGCAACCTTCTTAAATCCAAGTTCAGATCCCACAACTCTCCCACACCCCAAATTTTATAAAAGTCTTCAGGTAGTAGCTAGACAACGTTACTTTATGAGCTGATCCTTACCTTTTGCAGTCTTTTAGTCCTATCAGAGTGAGTTATAAATTCCCTCATGGCACAGAGGATTTGTTCAAACATTGAGCTGAGACGTCAACAAATTTAACCTGGCTTTCACCTGCAATAGTCTGTGCCCCTGAAAATGACACCAACCCCAATTTATTTTGAGTTTTTGCTCAAAATAAATGCAATGCTGCCAAACCACAAAATGTACATTGTCCCAACCCATATTGCCAAACTATTTTCACTAGTTTTCCACTTATCGTCCTTCTGTAATTTTCCATTTTCCCCATAGCCTGTTTTGTACCCGCTATGTTTTCCTTCAAGGCACCTTGTCTTAGTTGAGCTGAGCTCAGTTTATAGAGGAATCTCTCCCCTACTGCAGTAATTTTTAATAAAATCTGCCTTGCCACTTTTAACAAGTGTCCGGTGCAATGTTCCTTTAACATCAGACGTGTATCTGGTTGAATGACACTCATAGCAGTTTTCTGTACACAACGTGCCTTCTGTACACATGATATGCTTCCTGTCTGGAAAAACTTTTCCTCCAAATTCACATGTCTAAATTCTTATTCATCTTTGAAGATCAGATCAAGTGCAACTCCTTGTCATTGTGTTACTGCTTAGTTGTTTATGCTTGGTCACTAATTCTACTTGCCTCTGAGTGCATGCAAGCCTGAACTTTCTGCTTCTGCCCCCTTATGGTTGGGAGAGTTTCTGTGACTATTTGTGTCCAATGTTCATGAAAGAGACTGTCTTTTTTGGGTCATATTATTTAGCAACAATTCAATAATTTCCAGTTTTCTTTTTCTTTGGCTATGACAGGCTTAGACAGGTGCTAACAGCAGCTGTTCTGTCAGCCTGGGTCATGGAGTTGGAATAAAAATAGAACTCGCAGCTGGCCCTCAGGGGGCATGAGAGTCTGTTTTTTTATGTAACTGAGATTTTAAGTATTTTGTTACCACAGTACAACCTAGCTTAACGTGATTATTTATTTTACTGTACCCCTCTTAGGTAACTTAAAATTTCTAATATAAATTATATTTTTAATGTATTTATAAGATTTTTCCTACTAGACTAGAAAGCTTTCGTGAGAGAATTTGTTTTTAAGAATACTTTACAATGAGTAGACATTTGATAGATATCTTGTCTCTTACTCATGAATACAAAAAGTGCATAAATTAATTGGTATACAAATAAATGACTGCTTTCTTTTGTCTATATCTTCAGTCTAGAATTGCACTTTTTAAATGGGTACTTTGGATTGAATAATCCAGTATGCTGTCACTGAGGCAGCTGTACATTTTGCTTCCTAAGAGATCCTTTGTACTGTAAAGGGCACCAGCAAATCATTATTGATATATCCATAAGTTTTTTTGTACAAAATTTCCGAGATGTGTTGGCTGGTACAGGATTGTCCTTGATTATACTTGGAATGAAAGCACCAATACAGATTTAGAAAGTGCTGACACAGTATCACTGGCTTATATATCTATAACCAGCCAGTTTCCAATTTTACAAGAAGGTCTAGCTGGCATTGTTAGCATTTTTCAAAAGTTGAAAGCAATAAGAAATAACCTTAGGTTTAATAGGCTTGTTTTGCTAACAATGAGATTTTTTTCCATGAAAAGTATTGATTCATCTCAACCTTTCACCGTAGATAGCATTGTCAAAATTATTTACTGTTTGAAAATAGAATCAACACTCAATAACTGACTAACGTAGAGGGGGCATTGCTATAGATAATTCAACTATGCAGAAAATTGTCAAATCAATTACTTCTTGTTTGTGAATATATATTTTTCTTGTTTCATATATATATACATATATATATATATATATATATATATATATACAAAACCAACCACATTTCAATAAAATGACTCGCTTACAATAAAACCTGACTATTGGTTAAAAGCTACCACTTTTTTCTTCACACCAGTTTTAGAAGCTTTTTTTGCTGAACATAGAAGTTCATTTGAGTGGTTTTATAAATAGAGGTTCATTTGAGTGGTTTTATCACTGAATGCTAACAAAACTTGGTTGTTATGGGAAGAAGAACTGTACTCCAGAAAGTGATGAGTGGATGAGGCAATTGTTCTCTAGCTTTCTCTTTAGCGTCAAATATACGTCTGCCTTTCATGTTATTCTCCATGCCTCTTCTCTTCTCCTCTCTCTCAGAGCATGGTTTAATCTCCATTGCTGAGAATGACCTCTGCAAGCCTTGTCTATGTAGCCTCCAGCTAATGCAGTCACAACTTCTTATCCATGTTTTTTTTTTTAATCTGTTAACTCTTGTTCTCAAGATATTTTAAATTATTCAGTATATGGTTTGGATGTCCAAGAACAAAAGTGCTCTGGCTAGTGAAAAGGAAAGTGAAGAAATAGATACCCTGATACATCAAAACATCAGACACTTTTCCAGGTGTTATGGGTGGAACAGATTGAGTTGTTGAAGGGTATTGAGTTGAATCATTTAGTGTGTGTGTGTGTGTGTGTGTGTGTGTGTGTGTTTTAATTTGACTCAACTAACATAGCATAAGGATTCATAATTGATTTAAAAGAATGGGCTTCCCTGGTGGCGCAGTGGTTGAGAGTCCGCCTGCCGATGCAGGGGATGCGGGTTCGTGCCCCGGTTCGGGAGGATCCCACATGCCGCGGAGCAGCTGGGCCCGTGAGCCATGGCCGCTGAGCCTGCGCGTTCGGAGCCTGTGCTCCACGGGAGAGGCCACAACAGAGAGGCCCGTTGTACGGCAAAAAAAAAAAAAAAAAAAAAAAAGAAGAAAGAATTTCCTATTAATAGCTATTAAAGTTAAAAACAGTTAACTAAAATGCTATGAATATCATCCAAGGAAAATAATATGATATGAGAAGCCAATTTAGTGTATTATAAAACTTGTTCTGTCTACTTATAAAGAAAAATTGACACAAAATGCTGAATTAATTTACCTTACCAATGGATGGTATTAACAATTGGCACCACTATAAAATAATTTTTAAACCCTCAAGAAAAACTTGGGTTGTATGTGCTTCTTTTTGTATACTTCACATATTTTATAAAATAATAACCTTATTTTATGTACAAATAAATACCAGTGTTCTCAAAATGAATCATTTAAAAACATCAGGCACTCACAGCAATGCTTCATTGAATCTAAATGTGCTACCAATGGAACAAATTTCAGTGATAAAGTGGGAGCACATTTTATTTGTAAACAAATACACATATATTTGTTTATAAATGAATACATGTATATGTGTATTTTTTCTGAGGGGGACTTTCTCTCTAGAGATTGAGCATTGTAGTATGAGTACATTCTGAAGGAACAGAATATCTTGGAAATGGGCAAGCATTTTGGAAACTCCAAAATTTCTAAGACACTAATACAAGAAATATAGTAACAACAGTAATGTCTCGAATGTCGCAAAGGCATGAGAGAGCAACCATTATACATTCCTGTTTATGCCTTTTACCAGCTGTAATTTATCACGTTTAGCCAGGATCAAATGTAACGCTCCCTGACATAAGCACAGAAGGTCTGAGGGAAAGTAAGTATTTTTGAGACTTCAAAGAAGGAGACTTTCCACTATGCAAAGTAGCTCAGGGCGATGTCCTGAACTGCATAATTAGTCAATGAATGTTTATTTTGATAGAATAATGATTGTATCAATTTGCTGGAACTCTTGAAAGCAGTGCTCAGTGAGAAAGCTGTTGAATTCTATTGCAGCATGAACACTCTTCTCCTTGATAATGATATCTGAATTAAAACCTCATGAGAAAGTTAGTTATTTTTTTAAGTCTAAACTTCCCTTGAATTGCAAATTATTACTTTTCTCAACATAACTATGTTGGTCTCTTTCAATTTCTGCTGTGAAACAGCAGTTTCCAATGCTAAATTGACATTTAAGAGCATTGTAGAAAGCTACCACAGGTCTTGCAGAAAAATAGTATAGATTTATTTGGTAAGGATTTATAGAGAATTATAAAGATCCCCTTAGAATATTCATAATTCCTGGCAAATCTCCCTTATATTGATGAGTATTGACTCATTACTCTCTGAATGGCAGAAATACTGCTCCTGTCATCTTTTTTGTTTCTCCTATCCTATAAACTAGGAACCTACAAGCATGTTCACTAACATGTTCACTAACTTGCCCTTTCATTGAAAAATGCCTACACAGTTACTGCAGCTACCAAATGCTTCCATTAAATGAAATACAAATACAGTATGGCTAAAATCCTTCTCAAGCCATTTCAAAATTTTTCACTCATCACAGTATATAGAGATTTTTCTTCTACCATCTTATTTGACTACTTTCTATAGTGCAGTTCTAGAAAAGTCAGTGATTTTAATATACTAAACAAGTAAAATCATGTATGCAAATTTTCCCCTAAGTTTTCCAATGGAGTGATCTATCTTCTTAACCAAAACCAGTTAGCATTTGCTATGTAACATACCACTCTAATCCTTAGTGACTTAAAATAACTGCTATTCTAAGAGGGTGGTAATTTGAAGAGGAGGCTGTAGGGACAGCTAGGGACATCTAATCTTTGTTGGACTGGGTGGACTGGGTGCTGGCTGTTCTAGCTTTGTCTATGTAGGCTGGGATGTCTCATCTTTGTTTCAAGAGGACTCCCATCCTCCAGTATGCTTGCCCAGACTTGTTTCCAAGACAGCTCCTCAGGTTTCCAAAATACTGAGCAGAAGAAGCATGTAAGTTATCATGAGTCCTAGGAAGCAGCGTGACTTTACTCCCTTTAAATTCGGTTGATCAAATAAGTCACAGGCCAACCCAGATTCAAGTGGAGGAGAAATAGACTCTGCATGGGAGAAGCTTTAAAGTCACATTGTAAAGGGTGTAGTCACAGGGAAGAATAAATAATTTTGGTCATTACAGTAATTTACCATAACTCTCTCAAAACTCCAAAGGATAATCTCAATATGGAAGGTGACAAAGTACTCAAATTCAGTATGGAAAGTACCAAAGCACCAAAAATTAAAAGCTGCCCACAGAGTGGGCTCAGCTCTGAAATCACTGAAAATGATTGCTGTCATTCTGACTCCATAAGCTGTGTTATATGACTTCGGCCAGCTTATACAATCCCTCAAAGATTTTGTTTTATTCTTAAACAAATAGAAAATTCATACTTTATCCAACCTGATTCTGAGTAATTTCTAGGCATGTGAGAATGGATATTTTATAATAGCTATCATAAAAATTAAAGTCCATGACAAGGACACTGTTAGTCTACAGGATGAAATATAGGAAGTTTGATTTAGAAAATAAATTATTGATGATAAATAATGTGTGCTATAGAAAAGGCCAGCAAAAGCAGTTGGCAATGTGGTGATGGACATTACTTCTTAAAGTGAAGATCAGATTCTGAGATTTCCTGTTGTATGAGCTTCCTGTTTTGTGTGCCCCATTTCACTTATCAGGCCTTGTTTGGACAGTGACTAAAAGCACTTAAGTTCCCAGTTTACAACCAGGAATAATCATGACAATATAAAATATTTGGTTAGCGATTTAACATCCAGTCCATGGAAAATATAATACTGTGAAACTCAAATTTGATTTTTGCAGGAGGGAAATCTTTTAACTTCCATATTTCCTTAAAAAGCAAATTTTTAAAAACCGTGGGACATACCATGGACAAAACTTATAAGAATTTCTGAAGCGAGCAGAATTGCTCTAATATGATATATATTTTTTCAAATGTAAATTATTCCTAGATCAAATAGAAAGACTGAAAAATACTTAGATGCTTACAAACTCGTTATTTTGAATGAGGAGGAAATAAAGATTCAGAACAGTAACTGATTTAGTCACATACACGCAGCTAGCCTGTTGACAAAGCTAAGGCAGGGGTCTAGGTTTTCTAATCTCCAATGCATAGCTCCTTCTACTATTTTATTCTGCAAGATATAGTTTCAGACATATAAAATTGCATGATCTGCCCTCATGTTCTGTGTGTGTGTATGTGTATGTGTGTGTATGTGTATGTGTGTGTGTGCCTACCTGTGTGTGTCTGTATGTGTGTATTTGTCAGGTATGAGTCTTTTAAAAGAATAGAAATTAGATTTTTGAAAAAATATTTGACTAAGCATTACTCCATCATTCTAAGCTCCTCACCTTAATAAAATAAGAAACTTAAGGAAAATAATAAGTTGAAAACATCCAATGTAGAAGTAAACTTACAACATAGTACAAATAGCTCCCAGGACATCAGAGCATATTACAATATTTAAGTTATAGTACAGTGGAGAATGAACCCAAGATAAATCTTTGTTTACTTTATTTATTTATATATATTTTTATTTATTTTTTTTATGTTTACTTTAAATTCTTACTACTTCAAGGCCAGTGAGAGATGTGAATACTAGATAATCTTTAATCTACTCTTGATTCATCTCCAATATAGAGACATAATTTCTATGCCAAAAATATCATATACTACCATCTTACACGTAATTTTGCTTCTTTTTTACACAGATTAATACTTTGCTGATTGCAAATTTTACAATCTGCATATATTTCCCTTTATTTTCTAATACATTGATAAAAATAAATGTCCTGTGTTTCCAGCATCAGTGGCTCTTTATCAAACAAATGTTTCCACTGAGAAAAGTTACGTTTATTACCTTAAAAGAGAAGTGTTATTTTATTTTTCCAATGATGGAAGACCTCCACAAGTCCAAAGTCACATACAATTACGTACTACAGAGCAGAATAATAGAACACTGCACTAGGATAAATTTTGTGCCCACTTAATTGAAACACTTGCCAAGGAGCTGGGTGAGAGCAATGTATTTCAATCACTCTAAACAATGAATAAATGAAACACATTCCTTCTAAATGACACATTTTAGCTGTCTGGAAGCCTATTCACATTTGTGTGTGGTAACATAAATTTGCCACTCTGTAAGTTTGTTCCTTACAACTGATCCATTTCAAGCTGTGCTTTGAAGCTGTTTATTCCAAGAGCCTTCTTAATATTAAGAAAAAAGAAAAGAAAATGTTTTTAGATGTAGCACTAAACGTTTTTAGATGTAGATCAATATTTTTTACACTCTCTCTAGAATGTATATGTTTGTATATTCGTACCTTGGCCTTTTTCTCTCTATCTCTCTGTCCCTGTTTCTCTGTCTCCCCCCCTCTCTCTCTGTCTCCACACACATATATATATATATGATATTACATATGTAATATAAAATATGAATACATTTTCTTAATTTTTCACATTAAACCAAGTTGGTCCAAATTACTTTTATTGTAATTATTTAGCTTAGTATTTATTTATTTATTAAACTGAAATGTAATGTTAGTCCTATGGTAGCAATTCAAAGAGAAAAGAATATAAATTTGCTTCAAAGTAATATTTTCAAATAACTGTATTTTTATATTTCTGAAAAAATAACCTTACAAAAGAGAAATAAAAAAAGATAATTCACTCCTGAAGCAAGCCAAAATAAAAATAATGGAGAATAGTAGCAGAGAGTACTTCTCTTAATGAGTTATAGGCAAGATGGCTATATAATTTATCATCCTAACCATGACATTTTTGAGAATGAAAGAGGGTGTTATTAATAACTAAGCCAGAACCACAGGTATACCTGGAACTCTCCCAGGTATACCAAGCCTATGGTTACTCTGGTCACCCTAGTTATTACTTATTATTAATACTTATTAACTACTTATTAATAATTATTAATAATCTGGAATTTCCCCAGAAATTCCTTTAGAGCTATCTACATTTACCATATCTCTGTGTTTATACACAAGAATTAATAATTATGATAAAAATCATAGTATGAGAATAGTAATAATAAATGAGATTGTTTCATTAATAGTAGTAATTGTAATAGTTTTTTCTCCTCATATTTGAAAAATGCTGTGAAGCTCATCATAAAGCATCTCCCTAGATCCAGGTTAATAAAAGATGAGGAAACTTTGTTACAGTTTAAACTTTGCTCTATTCTGAGAGTTTAGGCTTCAGAAGAATTGCCCACCTATTGCTTTTCAAAAGCACTAGTGTTCTCAACAATTAGTTTTAAATCATATCCTTCCCCCAATTTTTTTTTTTAATTTAGATTTTGGAGAATGGATTTATCTGAAACTAACATCTATTCAGTGCAGCTTCCTTTATCCTGTGTCTCATCTGACACTTCAGCAACACTTAATCTTAGATTCTGTTATTTTAAAGGTTATCAATGATTATTCTCACTTAATTATGTTTAAGAAATGCTTCCTCCCAAAAGCTCACATGTGTGTGCACACACATGCATAAACACACAGATGTGCACACACGGAGAATTTTACTGCAGTTTGAAGTGGGGGAGTGAAATGAGAGAGAGAGGTAACATCTGTAACAGAACAGAGGCAAAATTAATTATAAAAGGGATTGCTGTGGACCCTTTCTGCACAAACATGTGGAAAAAGTGTAATATTCCCAAACTATGGATTTGTGTAAGTAAAAAATGGACATTGGAGATTATAGCCAGACCATAATTAACTTAATATTACTAAGTTGTATTTGGGAACTGTAAAAGGAAAAAAAAAAGTACTGATATATTTGCTGTTATATAGAAATACTTAGACTACCAGTATCACTTCACAAAGAAACTCAACTAGTAATTGGGGGTGGAGGGGAGAAATACAAGTTGTGGGTCTGAACAACTTGATTTGCTCAACCTCCCAGAAATAATCTATAATTCTTTTTGTCTTTGAGAAAATAAATTAACATCTGTAAATTTCCATTGTTTTTATCAAATTGTAAAATTTTTAGGATTAAAGGTAACATATACAAGGTAATATAATAGTATGCAAAACACCTAAATAATCAATAATATTGGTTACCACCTCTTTGGTTCAATCTGAGAGATTTTCTAAACACACTACTTTTTTTTTTTTTCTCTCTGTAGTGTAGTATATGTCTCTCTCTCTCTACTAATATGTCTACAAGTTTATCAGATTAGTCCTTGAATAAGATTACTTTTTGAACAAATAAACTGAATAAACCCATGAGAAATATTTTGAGTAGAAATGTGTTATTTCTTTAGTAAAATTACTAGTGTTGAGATTTACAGTTTACAAATCAATTTCACGTATGAGATTTAACTTCCATCTCATGACCAATAATGTGTTTTATCATCATTTTTTAGATGAGAAAATGGGTTAACAACTTAAAGAGATTTTTTTTTCCCTAGAGTACTTTGCAAAAGAGGTCAAATAAATAAACGACAGAGATTTTACAAAAACTGAATAACCTGAATCCAAATATTATGCCACTATTCCAAAAGTTTTTTCTTCTTTAAAGTTTATGTTGAATATTAAGCCAGAATTTATCATTATATATATAATCCTATTGGAATAAAATGGTGATTGCAATAAAATACTCAGGTCTTCAGCGTTCTGTGTCATAAGTTAATGTTTTGGGTAATTAATACATAATCACTATTTTTCTTTATGTTTTTCATACCCTTCCTAGAGATAAATTATAAGCTAAACATTTGGTGTGATTTGTGAGTGAAAAAAGTGAATTGTCCATTTTTTTATTTTTTGGACTTCCACTTGACTCAAAATAAATTACTTATCTGTCATTTTAGTTATGTTGATTCATAACACCCATGTTTTTCTTGTTGCATGAGGAATCTGAATTGCAATTCCAGGAGCTATGAAATTGAAAATATTGAAATAACAGGTGAGCTCTCTTCTAGGCACTGGAGACATAGCAGCAATACTAATATTGTTTCTGCCCTCAGGGAGCTTATAGTCTAGTAGGGAGAGACAAACAAAAAATATATATATGTGGGGGATGATCATGATATAGAAGAAACAAAAAGTCAAATCAGGGAAATAATGGGGATGGCGAAGATGTTACTCTGCCTTTATTTGGTGAGGGAAATCTGTGATAGCGCAACACAGTGAAAGAGATCAATGGAAAGTGAAGGAGTTAGCCCACTGGTTATCTAGGAGAACATTCGGATCAGATGACATAGCATATGCAAAGGCTCTGAAGTAGTAGCATATTTGGTATGCAAAAGGAGCACACTGAAGTTCAGTGCACTCAGACAGTGACAAAGACTCAGTGATAGTGCATTAGATCAGAGAAGGTGTTGGAGGTCGGACAATGTCAGGTTTTTTAAGGATATTTTCTTTAATATTTGAGAGACGGCTGAATAATACCGTACGCTTTCTTCAAATATCAAGGTCTTAATCCCTGGTACCTATCAATATTACTTTATATGGCAAAAGGAACTTTACAAATGTGATTAAATTAAGGATCTTGACATGGGGAGATTATTTCAGATTATCACATTGGCCTTAAATGTAATCACAAGGGTTTTTAGAAGAGGGATGCAGGGGGAATTTTTGACACAGAGGAGGAAAGCAATGTGACAATTGAAATAAGATGCTATGCTGCTGGCTTTAATGATATAGGTAAAGGCTACAAGCCAAGAAATGTAAGGAATGTGGTTCTAGAGCCTGAAAAAAGCTAGGAAAGGGATACTGCCCTAGAGCCTCTTGCTAACTCCTTGCTTTTAGCCCAGTGAACCAATTTTGGACTTCTGACCTGCAGGCTGTAAGAGAATAAATGTGTTTTGTAAAACAACCCATGTTTGTGGTGACTTGTTACATCGGCCACAGGAAACGAATACAGATGGGAAGATATTGTAAAGTTTGAGGAGAGATGTGACACATTAGAAGAAAAATCAACATGTGTATAAGATGAGGCTGAATTTCATGAGAACAGAAAAAAGATGATGATGTGGAAGAGAAAGGAGAAATGCCTGGAGAGATGTTTTTGATTAGGCAAGAGGGGATGTAATCCTGAGCACAAGCAGAAGAGTTGCCCATAGACAGAAGGACTGGCAGTTCACTACTTTTCATTGGAGGGAAGGCAGGGTATTTTGATACACATGCAGAAGCTTCTGAAAATAAGCAAACAAAAAAGTGGCATTGTGTATGCTATGAATTCTTAAAAACTCAGCAAACCTATTACCATGACTAAATCACCAATATCAACATTAAAAAGGCAGCAATATTTTATTAAACCTTTAAAAGTATCCAAATACATTTCACTTAATCCTAGCTCTAACCCTAACAGAGACCTAATGCTCTCAACCATCTAATGGTAGGCCCATACTAAAAATGTTAATGCTACCTTTTTTCTCCAAATATAAAATAATTTAGAAATTAAAATTATTAGTCATAGAGATCTTATTGCTTTTAGTATAATTAAGGAGATTTCTATTTTGTTTGACATTAAAAAGTCAGGTACATAAAAATATATATCAAAAAAAAATTAAAGTACTTTTTAGCCAAAATTGAAAGTAAATGATATATTTTCAATATCTATCATGAGAAGCTCTATAGTCCAGTGTTCAAACATAAAGTCCTGAAGTCAGATTGCCAAAGCTTGTTCCCAACTCCTCCACTATCAGAGTTGTGAACTGAGCTAGTCCCTTAACCTCAACAGTGTTCTCATTTTTTAAAATGTGCATAATAAAAATACCTGAGTCATAAAGTGAAGATGAAATTTAGAAAAATGGTCTGGACATAAGACACCATAAATGTTAGTCATCGTTATCTCATTATTATTATCTAATCAATATTTATTTTCCAAGTACCCAGATATGAGGTTTTGCTGGTGATATGGTGAGAGTTATAATTCTTTAAGATGCTACTCTTTTCCTACTGTGCACAGAACTCTTGTTACTAAAAATAAAAGATGCATACAAATCATTGTCTAACAAAGTTGTCAATAACAAATGCCAAATAATAAAATTCATTAAGAATTTAAAACTTGACCTTGAAGGAGTGTAATGATTCAGGCACATGGACAAGAAAAAAAAGCATTCAAGGCAGAGAACACAATGAATGACAGAAGTAGAACATACTGTTTGCTGGGAGTAGAATGCATAATCAGAATATCATGATTTCTTTTCCAAATGTGTCATATTGATTTTGGAGTTATGATATTCCAACAACCTGGACTTGAGATATCATGTGTAACTAATTGAAAGAACACCAGATGGGGTTACAGAAATATTCCCCCATTAACCATCTCTGTGACACTAGAAATGTACCTCTGTGATGTAGCCTCAAGTTATTTTGAGAAGTTGAAAGAAGAAAAGTAACAGAATAATTAACCTAGTTTCCTTCGGCTTTCTGATCTATAAATAAAGAAATTTAAATAACCCAACTTCTGATCAAAATTGCTATCATCCAAGATTAACATCTTTCTTTTCTTCTTCAATGTTGCTGACAACACAGTATTATCCAAAAAAAATCTAAGAAAGTTATGTCTTTATTAGATATATATAAAGAGAGAGCTCTACATCCATGTCTAAACATATTTGTACATAGTTTTAGTTAAATACCGCTACACATACACGCACATACAACCCCATTTAAACTTCAATAGTTGTTTTTGTAGAAATTGCCAAGCTGATCACAGAATTATAGGGAAATGAGAAAATAATCTAGAAATGCCAAAATTATCTAGAAAATAAAGACAACAGTTGGAGTACTCACACTAGCTTATTTCACAATTACTATACTAGTAATTACTATAAACTTTATTTCTAATTACTATAAACTTATTTCACAATAAGTTTACTATTGTGAAAGTTTACTAGTTTACTAGTTTACTATTTCTAATTACTGTAAACTTATTTCACAATTACTATAAACTTACAGTGTTCAAGATAATGTCATTGGCATAATTACAGATGAATAGTTCATTGGAAGGGAATAGAGTATCTAGAAATAGACTCAGCATGTATGTAAGGACTAAGGAAAAGGAATGGGATAAAGAAAAATTTTTAACAAGTTATATTGAAACAAGTAGATAATTACATAGGGAAATAAAACCTCTCAAACCCTATCTCATAACATACATCAAAGTCAATTTGAGATATTTCATAGACCTAAAGATAAAAACAAATCTCTAACACATCTACAAATTAAAAGAATAAGAGGAGAATATTTTCTCAGCCTCATGATAGGTAAAGGTGTCTTACAGAAGTTGCAAAAGGAACTAATCATAAAAGAAAAAAATAAATTGTATACCATCAAAATGGAAAATTTCTGCTCATCAAAATTCACCATAAGAAAATGAAAAGAAAGCTACATAGGGAAGAAAAGATTTGAAATATATGTATCTGAAATTAGTTCTGTTGAGAAAATATAAATCTTACAGTTGAAAAATAAAGAGACAATGATTTTTTTTTTATACAAGCAGAAGACTTGAACACAAAGTTTATCAAGGGAGATATACAAATGTCAAGTAAGTAAATAAATGGTGGTCGACATACTTAATCATCAGAGAAATGGAAATTAAAATTATAATGGATATCATTTACATCCACTAGAATAATTACATTTTAAAGATTGAAAACTTAAAAGACAATTTTAAAGAGTGAAAATATCAAGTACTGGGAAAGATGTGGAACAAATGGTATTTACTAAACAGAAGTAATATATATCCAAAAAGGACTACCTATGTATGTTCATAGCAGCTCTACTTTCTGTTGCCAATGGTTTCTCCCAAGACTTCTCTCCTTGGCTTGCAGATAGCTGCCTCTTCACTGTACCCTCACATAGTTTTTCCTTTGTGTTGTTTGTGTCCTAATCACCTCTTCTCCTAAGAACATCAGTCATATTAGATTAGGGCTCACCCATGTGACCTAATTTTATCTTAATTTCCTCTTTAAAGACTCTGTCTTCAAATACAGTCACATTCTGAGATACTAGGTTCCAACATATGAATTTTGGGGGGACACAACCCACCACATAACAATAGAGTACCATTACTTCACGACCTTTTTCCTGCTCACCCTCCATCCTATGCCTCACCATCCATCTCACACTCCAGGACCCAACCATAATAGGGCATGGGGAGGCGGTAGCCTTATCACCTAATCTTAGTGCTCACTGAGCTGTTCTCACATTTCACAAGCTTGTTCCATTAGGGCCTGACCTGAAAGAGTCCCCATTAAACAGCAATTAAAAGAATTTCCACAATTTTGGATGACTTAAATTAATAACTATATGTTGTAATCTTTGTGCCAAATTTTGTTGATTTGAGCAGAAATCCAGCTCCTTAGGTTTATTTCTTTCTTTTCTTTTTCTTTGTAGGTTATTTTTTAAGAGAAATAAAAAATACTCAAACCAAAAATAAATCAAATGTGGAATACACCTATTTCTTCTCCTTTGTACTGAATTATATATTGTGAATATATTTTGAAACACTGTAGTTACTGTGTGGTTCTTCTGTCATTTTGAATATAAGGAACAGTCAATAATTGCTTGTTCAATTGGTTAGAAAAATTCTCTTCATAGCTTAGTCATAAGTGTTGTCATTATGTTTTATTATTCTTCTAAAGAGGAATATTTCTTTTTTAGTGAGTTCATGTATTAAAGCAAGATAGTCAAAGAAACATCGGGAAAATATAATTGGAATATACGGTATAGACTTAAGAGAACAGAAAGTTGTAAACATTAAAATGGGGGAGAGAAGAAACCCAGTTTTGACTGTTCTTATTTGATGGCTACAACCATTCTAGTTATCTAGTAATCTTGCCTTATAGTCAAGGTTACATGGTTATTTTTAGGAACACAAGATATAAGATGACTAAATGACTGATTCTTAGTTAAATCACCAACATATTAGTAGCAAATTACCTGCCCACCACTTACTAAAATTATCATTTACTTTTATCCTAATTTATTGTACTCAACAAAAAGTAATATTTTCATCATATTAACAAATATAAAAAATATTTTGTAGTCCTCCAGTGAACACTCTATATATACAAATCTGAAGGTATGATGATTATTTGGAGGGGAGACATGTTTGAATAAGAACTGCAGACAAAAACAATGTCTTAATTTTAGAACTTTAGAACAAATTTAGCAATGAAAATGGCTACTCCAATTTGTTGCAACTTCTATTCTGCCTCTTCCTATATATTTAAATCATGGTTTTATATACAGTGAATTTATCTTTCTATGACTAGTGTATCTTAAAAAACATGGTCTTATGTAATAGCAATCACACAGTGACTTAATGTTTCTTCTCATCTCAGTTAAACGCCTTAGGATATCTTAAATACAATCTAAATACATTTTTGATTGCAGTCACATATGGGATTTTGAGAACAAGTGAATACATGGGTAAAGTTTTTTAAAAGTATATTTTCTCTATGTGTTACATAAAATTTATGTAATTTTAAAATGTTGATGCTTGTCAGGGGCATATCACGGGCCTAGTTAGAGACATGACCTACTTAGATGTCTGAAAATTGTGATGTAGCAAAGTTGATCACAGAGTACTAGGGCAAGTTAAACATTTGGAACCTTTCACATCTGTCTCCTATTTTATTGAGTGAACATCAGTATTATTATGGTTATGGGAACATAAAAAATTGTGAAGATGTTTCAAAAATCATTGCATTTGAGTATCTGTAGACTCATTGTGAAATGTGACTCACTGATGCAGTTTGAACAGGACATTACCTGACCCCTAGGAAATGGTATAAAATAAGTGTCAATTAATTCTTATGTTTTTTGAAAGAAAAATAGATTCATTCTCTTGAATGAAGCCCTGACATGCTAAATGTCCTCAGGTTCTGAAATGGTGAGTCCTGACTCCAGTAAAAATATCCATTAGGATATTTAAATATTATGATGTATATCTTTCCATTAGCAAAATATTTGAAACTTCTAGAATCAGATCAGTTTTGAATAACTGAATTTTAGAAGGTAGAATATTAAATTAGGCCTAGTTGACTATACAATTTGTTATAAAAAAACATTTATTTATTTTTTAATTACAGAGAAAGCACTAAGTTTTCACTAAGGAACATTTGGAAAATACACTAAATAACAAAGAAAAAATAGCACTTTTAAAACTATATTTGATATGGAGTTATCCAGATATAAATGCCTATCTGCATCCGTGAATGTATTGTATTTTAAATTAAGCTACCACATTAAGACATGTTCTAAATATTTATCTATGCCATTAAATATTTTCCTTTTGCAAGTATTCTGCAGAGGGGTCATGGGTATATATCACCAGCACTACATATAGTCTGAGAAAACTGATACGCAGAAAAGCCACTGAGTGAGCACAATTGCCCATACTCTCAACCTTCCACAGTTTAAGATGGGAAAACTTAAATTGTATACCATGTGTATACCATGACCAAATTGTATACCATGTGTATACCATGACCAAAGTTGAGTTTCTGTACTGATGGTGGATAGGGATCTCTGTGATTATGTAACAACAGATGCACTCTGGTTGGAGAATTATCCCTGTAAGAAAGGGAGGCCTCTGAAATCCTATGGGCTGCGCTGCTTTAGGCTCAGATCTGGTGAGCTAGTAGCTCTCCACTAAGCTACAGAAAGAAGGAAGCATTTTTTTTCCAGAGCAAATTTGTCTTTAATCATCAATAAATAACAGTGAGATCATGTGTGTATACTCAAATTTGCTGGTATTTAAGATGCCTTTTTTTTTATTATCCTGCATCCAATGAGCCCATGTTACATATGGAAGTCTTTATGACATTGGTCACCCACAGGGGCTTTTAGTGGATAAAGTCTGGCATCAGTTAAGAGTAGAATAGTTTCCACACAAAAATGCCTAGTGTCTTCGCTTGAGCTGTTACAATAAAAGACCATAGACTGAGTAGCTTAAACAATAGAAATTTATTTCTCACCGTTCTGGAGACTGGGAAGTTCAAGATCAAGATGCCTGCAGAATAGTTGTGAGTGTCTTCTTTCTGGCTTACAGACAGCTGCCTTCTCACTGTATCCTCACATGGAAGAGTAGATGAAGGCTTGATATCTCTTACTCTTCTTATAAGGACACTAATCCCATCATGAATGTTCCACCCTCATGAACTGATCTGAATCTAATTACCTCCCAAAGACGTCCACCTCCTAATACCATCACATTGAGGGTTAAGGTTTCAATGCGAATTTGAGGAGGACACAGACCTTCAGTGCATAACACTTAGGTACAAATATATGATATTTCCTCAGGTGTTGTTGAATATTATGAAAGATTCTGATATAGGCAGTGTAAGGTGGATAGTACTAATATTTAGTTTTCAAATAATTTCTCTTGAAATTATGATGCAAACTCTATCCAAGATATCTTATATACAAAGTCCTCTTACATAGCACAACATTTTATATATTAATAAATTTGTTAAATAAGTAGTTTCATATTACTTTCAAGGTAAACATGGGAATATATAGAAAGAGGATCTAATTCAGTAAAAAGTCAAACTTATGTTTTGGAAGACTGAGACTTACTTGAGAGAACTTGAAACTGAGATCTGAATAAGGTTTAAATCTTTTATAAAAAAGTAAGAAGTTAGAAAAATAACAATAGACTATCTGAAAGTGAGTAGAGAACAGAAGATATGAAAATAAAACCAATAATACATGAAACAGAAAAGATGAAACTGCAACTTAACAAAGAAAATTATTTATTGTAGAAATAACAATACCCTGTGGTAAATTAGCAAGAAAATAGAGAGATTACATTAATAAATAATTTTACAAATAAAACTGGGACATAAATACAGATTATTAGACTGTAAAAATATTAAAATTAAATATATATGACAATTTAATGACAACCTTTGATAACTTAGCTGAAAAGAACAAATAGAAAAATATAGTCAGATTTTTTCAAGAAAAATGTATAAACTAACTATTTAGACCTTTTCAACAAACGATAAATCAGTGCTCAAAAATATTCACACATAGAAATGGAAGATCTAAATAGTGTCGCAGGTGTGTTCTACAACATTTAATGTACAATTTAAATTATATAAAACAACCTTCCAGAGAGGAGAAAGTGCAGGTCAACTCATTCTATGAGGCCAGAAGAATTTTGATATCAAATTCTGAAGGAAATTTTAGCAAATAAGATCTATCAGTATATTAAGAAGAAAATAATATATTGTGACCAAATTAGCTCCACACAAGAAATGCATGGATGGTTTAATATTATATAGTCTATAAAAGTAATTCTGTACTAATATACAGACTTTAATATGATCATTTCAATAAATGGGGCAAAACATTTTACAAAATTCTACATCTAATTATGTCTTTAAAATAAAATTTTACATAATAGGAGTAAGAAGAAAACTCTTTAACTTGATAAAGGAATCTATTCAAAACACATAGTCAACATTATTCCTATTGATGATCATTAACCATTGTCTTAATAAACAGCAACAGGATTTGGAACCCACTTGGAAGCCCGTTCTCTTCAACATCTTTGTGAATGTCCCAGTCAGTGCAATAAGACACAAAAAAGATATGAATATGAGATAAGAAGCTTTGACTTCTATAAAGAAAATTGCAAAAATTTCATTGGTAGAGAATTAATGAGATCTTTGTATTTCTATATTCTAGAAACAAAGTAAAATATAATTTTTAAAGTAATAATTTACAAAGGCAAATCATAAATTTAAGGTACCTAGAGGAAAAAAAGATACCTAGGAATAAATCTAACCAAAGTTGTACAAGATACTTATGGAAAATTTTAAAACACGCTTGGAAAAAATTTTAACAATGTCACTATTTTAAAAGTATTATTTCTTCAAAAACTGACTCATGGATTTCATAGAATTTTAATCAAAATCCCAGCAGGATATCTGAGGAAACTGACACAATAATTCTAAAAGGACTAAGCATAACAAAATCACTCCTAGAAGAAGCCCTTTCCTCCCAGCGATTATGACACTTCTGAAACTAGTAGTTAAATCCCTGTGGCATTAAGCCAGAGACAGAAACATTGACCAATGGAACAGAAAATAAGCTTAGAAAAAGACCACATACGGAAACAATATAGTCAAAGTAGCATTATTTTGTGCTGGGAAAGAAGTGGTCTATAAAATAAATGATGGTGGGACGATGGTGATGGGTATCCATCTGGGAAGTTAATTTGAAATTGCGTCTTTACAATACTCAATACACAAAATATCAATTCCAGATGGATTAAAGGTTTAAACATAAAAGCAAATTTGAAGCCAATATTGGCTACCTTCATGACTGTATTTTCACAAAGTGCACTATCGAAAAGACATTGCCTGAATAAACTGAAATAACAAAAGCTGCTTATTTAAATACATTACAAGGAAAAGAAAAAGACAAGCCACAAATCAGAATAAGATTTTTGAAACATAACTGGAAAATGAATCACTTTCAAGAACATTTTTACTCAGCAAGAAAAATTACAAAAATCAAGTACGAAAATAGGCAAAGGACATCTATAATCATTTTAAAGAAACAAAGACATACATGTCTCTACAAATAAATAAAAAACATGAACTGTTTTTGTTAACATCATGGAAATGAATATTCACACCACAATGTGATACAATTTTATATTCACTAGACAGGAGTGAATGAAGAAATCGGACAATTACAAATTTTGGCAAGGGTGCGGATCAACGGAGACTTTTATACACTCTAGTGAAATGGAAAATTGCTAAAAATCCCTCTGGGAAAGAATATGGCTTTCTCTTTACAAATATGCATGACTAAAATTTAGGAACTGCATTTCCAAGCATATATATTTGTGCCAGGAAACTTATGCTAAAACGTTCATAGCAAGAATCATTTATAATAGCTAACTAGAAACAACAGAAGTGTCTACAGACAGGAAGAGAAAAAACTAAGTTTGGTGATATTCATGTAATGCAAGAATTGGCAAACTATAGACCATGAGCCGAAGCAGGCAAGTCTCCTATTTTATTTTATTGGAACACAGCCACACTCCTAAGTTTATATATTGTGTAAGGCTGCTTTTTCTGTATGATGGTGGGTACTTGTGACAGAGACCATATGCCCTATGAAGCCAAACAATTTATTATCTATTTACAGAAAAGTTTGCTAATCCCTGCCCTGATGGAATATTACACAGAAGTGAAAATGAAAGAACCATGAAACAGCATGAATGAATCTCAGAAACATAATGATAACTAGAGTATGATACTATATTTTAATGAAGCTCTGATTTATTGACTATCAAAATGAGATAAATGTATTTGTAGAAATACAAAATGTATTTCTAGGAATACATATGTGTATCATATATTTATTGTAAAATGCAAAAATACATAAGTCTCCGTTGAGTAACAATTCCCATAACTGGTTATCTGTATAATGGTGAGAGGCAGCTGGATAGAATAGGGAATATACAATATAATAACTTCTGTTGGGTGAATAATACATAAGTATTTGTTTTATGATTTAAATTGTATCTCTTACATGTTCATTCTATTGATTGTTTTTGTGTATCAGTTGTATTATTTCAATACTAAAATAAAGTAGCCTTGGGTATGAATAGGGAGAGTATGTACCTATCTGTGTATCTATGAGTAATCCATAAATGGAAAAAGAAATGGAAAATCCCTTAGGAAAGGAAGACAGAGAAATTTGAAGAAAAATAGGCTATGTGTACATGTGTGTGTGTTCACAAGTGTTATTATTATCATCTTTAATAATGAAAATATTATATTTGAATAGCAATATATAGAAGTTATTTGAAGGGGGTTTTGGAATCAGAATATGTGGATTTGAAATATAGACCACAACTTCCTAGCTCTTTAAACTTGGACAATTTAACCCATCTATAAAATAAAGCTAAAAAAGTTTCTGCTTAGTAGATTTATTGTGAGAATAAATGGAGATAAGTCTTTCTCAAATGGTAGAAGAGCATTCAGAGGAGCTTCAAAATGATATATTTTTATTGTTTTATTTCATTTTCAATATATATTATCTGAAATGATATGTTTGCAAATAGAACAACCTAAAGTAATTATTTTTTTGTGTGTGTGTGTTTTTAAATTTTTTTTGCAGTATAGTTGATTTACAATGTTCTGTTAGTTTCTGCTGCACAGCAAACTGAATCAATTATATTCATATATCCACTCTTTTTAAAATTCTTTTCCCATGTGGATCATTACAGAGTACTGAGAAGAGTTCCCTGTACTATACATGAGGTCCTTATTAGTTTTTTTTTTTTTCATTTTAACATCTTTATTGGAGTATAATTGCCTTACAATGGTATGTTAGTTTCAGCTTCACAACAAAATGAATCAGTTATATATATATATACATATGTTCCCATATCTCTTCCCGCTTGTGTCTCCCTCCCTCCCACCCTCCCTATCCCACCCATCCAGGCGGTCACAAAGCACCGAGCTGATCTCCTTGTGCTATGCGGCTGCTTCCCACTAGCTATCTACCTTATGTTTGGTAGTGTATATATGTCCATGCCTCTCTCTCGCTTTGTCACAGTATACCCTTCCCCCTCCCCATAGCCTCAAGTCCATTCTCTAGTAAGTCTGTGTCTTTATTCCTGTTTCACCCCTACGTTTTTCATGACATTTTTTTTTCTTAAATTCCATATATATGTGTTAGCATATGGTATTTGTCTTTCTCTTTCTGACTTACTTCACTCTGTATGACAGACTCTAGGTCTATCCACCTCATTACAAATAGCTCAATTCGTTTCTTTCTATGGCTGAGTAATATTCCATTGTATATATGTGCCACATCTTCTTTATCCATTCATCCGATGACGGACACTTAGGTTGTTTCCATCTCTGGGCTACTGTAAATAGAGCTGCAATGAACATTTTGGTACATGACTATTTTTGAATTATGGTTTTCTCAGGGTATATGCCCAATAGTGGGATTCCTGGGTCATATGGTAGTTCTATTTGTAGTTTTTTAAGGAACCTCCATACTGTTCTCCACAGTGGCTGTATCAATTTACATTCCCACCAACAGTGTAAGAGGGTTCCCTTTTCTCCACACCCTCTCCAGCATTTATTGTTTCTAGATTTTTTGATGATGGCCATTCTGACTGGTGTGAGATGATATCTCATTGTAGTTTTGATTTGCATTTCTCTAATGATTAGTGATGTTGAGCATTCTTTCATGTGTTTCTTGGCATTCTGTATATCTTCTTTGGAGAAATGTCTATTTAGGTCTTCTGCCCATTTTTGGATTGGGTTGTTTGTTTTTTTGTTATTAAGCTGCATAAGCTGCTTATAAATTTTGGAGATTAATGCTTTGTCAGTTCCTTCATTTGCAAATATTTTCTCCCATTCTGAGGGTTGTCTTTTGGTCTTCTTTATGGTTTCCTTCACTGCGCAAAAGCTTTTAAGTTTCATTAGGTCCCATTTGTTTATTTTTGTTTTTATTTCCATTTCTCTAGGAGGTGGGTCAAAAAGGACCTTGCTGTGATTTATGTCATAGAGTGTCCTGCCTATGTTTTCCTCTAAGAGTTTGATAGTTTCTGGCCTTACATTTAGGTCTTTAATCCATTTTGAGCTTATTTTTGTGTATGGTGTTAGGGAGTGATCTAATCTCATACTTTTACATGTAGCTGTCCAGTTTTCCCAGCACCACTTATTGAAGAGGCTGTCCTTTCTCCACTATACATTCCTGCCTCCTTTATCAAAGATAAGGTGACCATATGTGCATGGGTTTATCTCTGGGCTTTCTACCCTGTTCCATGGATCTAGATCTGTTTTTGTGCCAGTACCATACTGTCTTGATTACTGTAGCTTTGTAGTATAGTCTGAAGGCAGGAAGCCTGATTCCTCCAGCTCCGTTTTTCGTTCTCAAGATTGCTTTGGCTATTCGGGGTCTTTTGTGTTTCCATGCAAATTGTGAAATTTTTTGTTCTAGTTCTGTGAAAAATGCCAGTGGTAGTTTGATAGGGATTGCATTGAATCTGTAGATTGCTTTGGGTAGTAGAGTCATTTTCACAACGTTGATTCTTCCAAATCAAGAACATGGTACATCTCTCCATCCATTTGTATCATCTTTAATTTCTTTCATCAGTGTCTTATAGTTTTCTGCATACAGGTCTTTTGTCTCCTTAGGTAGGTTTATTCCTAGATATTTTATTCTTTTTGTTGCAATGGTAAATGGGAGTGTTTTCTTGATTTCACTTTCAGACTTTTCATCCTTAGTGTATAGGAATGCCAGAGATTTCTGTGCATTAATTTTATACCCTGCTACTTTACCAAATTCATTGATTAGCTCTAGTAGTTTTCTGGTAGCATCTTTAGGATTCTCTATGTATAGTATCATGTCATCTGCAAACAGTGACAGCTTTACTTCTTCTTTTCCGATTTGGATTCCTTTTATTTCCTTTTCTTCTCTGATTGCTGTGGCTAAAACTTCCAAAACTATGTTGAATAAGAGTGGTGAAAGTGGGCAACCTTGTCTTGTTCCTGATCTTAGTGGAAATGCTTTCAGTTTTTCACCATTGAGGACGATGTTGGCTGTGGGTTTGTCATATATGGCCTTTATTATGTTGAGGAAAGTTCCCTCTATGCCTACTTTCTGCAGGGTTTTTATCATAAATGGGTGTTGAATTTTGTCAAAAGCTTTCTCTGCATCTATTGAGATGATCATATGGTTTTTCTCCTTCGATTTGTTAATATGGTGTATCATGTTGATTGATTTGCATATATGGAAGATTCCTTGCATTCCTGGAATATACCCCACTTGATCATGGTGTATGATCCGTTTAATGTGCTGTTGGATTCTGTTTGCTAGTATTTTGTTGAGGATTTTTGCATCTATGTTCATCAGTGATATTGGCCTGTAGTTTTCTTTCTTTGTGACATCCTTGTCTGGTTTTGGTATCAGGGTGATGGTGGCCTCATAGAATGAGTTGGGGAGTGTTCCTCCCTCTGCTATATTTTGGAAGAGTTTGAGAAGGATAGGTGATAGCTCTTCTCTAAATGTTTGATAGAATTCGCCTGTGATGCCATCTGGTCCTGGGCTTTTGTTTGTTGGAAGATTTTTAATCACAGTTTCAATTTCAGTGCTTGTGATTGGTCTGTTCATATTTTCTGTTTCTTCCTGATTCAGTCTTGGCAGGTTGTGCCTTTCTAAGAATTTGTCCACTTCTTGCAGGCTGTCCATTTTATTGGCATAGAGTTGCTTGTAGTAATCTCTCATGATCTTTTGTATTTCTGCAGTGTCAGTTGTTACTTCTCCTTTTTCATATCTATTCTATTGATTTGAGTCTTCTCCCTTTTTTTCTTGATGAGTCTGGCTAGTGGTTTATCAATTTTGTTTATCTTCTCAAAGAACCATCTTTTAGTTTTATTGATCTTTGCTATCATTTCCTTTTCATTTATTTCTGATCTCATTTTTATGATTTCTTTCCTTCTGGTAACTTTGGGGTTTTTTTGTTCTTCTTTCTCTAATTGCTTTAGGTGCAAGGTTAGGTTGTTTATTCGAGATGTTTCCTGCTTCTTAAGATAGGATTGTATTGCTATAAACTTCCCTCTTAGAACTGCTTTTGCTGCATCCCATAGGTTTTGGGTCGTTGTGTCTCCACTGTCATTTGTTTCTAGGTATTTTTTGATTTCCTCTTTGATTTCTTCAGTGATCACTTCGTTATTAAGTAGTGTATTGTTTAGCCTCCATGTGTTTGTATTTTTTACAGATCTTTCCCTGTAATTGATATCTAGTCTCATAGCGTTGTGGTCAGAAAAGATACTTGATACAATTTCAATTTTCTTAAATTTACCAAGGCTTGATTTGTGACCCACGATATGATGTATCCTGGAGAATGTTCCATGAGCACTTGAGAAAAATGTGTATTCTGTTGTTTTTGGATGGAATATCCTATAAATATCAATTAAGTCCATCTTGTTTAATGTATCATTTAAAGCTTGTGTTTCCTTATGTATTTTCATTTTGGATAATCTGTCCATTGGTGAAAGTGGGGTGTTAAAGTCCCCTACTATGAATGTGTTACTGTCGATTTCCCCTTTTATGGCTGTTAGTATTTGCCTTATGTATTGAGGTGCTCCTATGTTGGGTGCATAAATATTTACAATTGTTATATCTTCTTCTTGGATCGATCCCTTGATCATTATGTAGTGTCCTTCTTTGTCTCTTCTAATAGTCTTTATTTTAAAGTGTATTTTGTCTGATATGAGAATTGCTACTCCAGCTTTCTTTTGGTTTCCATTTGCATGAAATACCTTTTTCCATCCCCTTACTTTCAGTCTGTATGTGTCTCTAGGTCTGAAGTGGGTCTCTTGTAGACAGCAAATATATGCGTCTTGTTTTTGTATCCATTCAGCCAATCTGTGTCTTTTGGTGGGAGCATTTAGTCCATTTACATTTAAGGTAATTATCGAAATGTGTGTTCCCATTCCCATGTTCTTAATTGTTTTGAGTTCATTATTGTAGGTCTTTTCCTTCTTTTGTGTTTCTTGCCTAGAGAAGTTCCTTTAGCAGTTGTTGTAGAGCTGGTTTGGTGGTGCTGAACTCTCTCAGCTTTTGCTTGTCTGTAAAGGTTTTAATTTCTCCATCAAATCTGAATGAGATCCTTGCTGGGTAGAGTAGTCTTGGTTGCAGGTTTTTCTCCTTCATCACTTTCAGTATGTCCTGCCACTCCCTTCTGGCTTGTAGGGTTTCTGCTGAGAGATCAGCTGTTAACCTTATGGGGATTCCCTTGTGTGTTATTTGTTGTTTTTCCCTTGCTGCTTTTAATATGCTTTCTTTGTATTTAATTTTTGACAGTTTGATTAATATGTGTCTTGGCGTATTTCTCCTTGTATTTATCCTGTATGGGACTCTCTGTGCTTCCTGGAGTTGTTTAACTATTTCCTTTCCCATATTAGGGAAGTTTTCAACTATAATCTCTTCAAATATTTTCTCAGTCCCTTTCTTTTTCTCTTCTTCTTCTGGAACCCCTATAATTCGAATGTTGGTGCGTTTAATGTTGTCCCAGAGGTCTCTGAGACTGTCTTCAGTTCTTTTCATTCTTTTTTCTTTATTCTGCTCTGCATTAGTTATTTCCACTATTTTATCTTCCAGGTCACTTATCCGTTCTTCTGCCGCAGTTATTCTGCTATTGATCCCATGTAGAGTATTTTTCATTTCATTTATTGTGTTGTTCATCATTGTTTGTTTCATCTTTAGTTCTTCTAGGTCCTTGTTAACTGTTTCTTGCATTTTGTCTATTCTGTTTCCAAGATTTTGGATCATCTTTACTATCATTATTCTGAATTCTTTTTCAGGTAGACTATTTCCTCTTCATTTGTTAGGTCTGGTGGGTTTTTATCTTGCTCCTTCATCTGCTGTGTGTTTTTCTGTCTTTTCTTTTTGCTTATCTTACTGTGTTTGGGGTCTCCTTTTTGCAGGCTGAAGGTTCGCAGTTCCTGTTGTTTTTTGTGTCTGTCCCCAGTGGCTAAGGTTGTTTCAGTGGGTTGTGTAGGCTTCCTGGTGGAGGGTACTAGTGCCTGTGTTCTGGTGGATGAGGCTGGATCTTGTCTTTCTGGTGGGCAGGTCCACGTCTGGTGGTGTGTTTTGGGGTGTCTGTAGACTTATTATGATTTTGGGCAGCCTCTCTGCTAATGGGTGGGGTTGTGTTCCTGTCTTGCTAGTTGTTTGGCATAGGATGTCCAGCACTGTAGCTTGCTGGTCGTTGAGTGAAGCTGGGTGCTGACGTTGAGATGGAGATCTCTGGGAGATTTTCACCATTTGATATTATGTGCAGCTGGGAGGCCTCTTGTGGACCAGTGTCCTGAAGTTGGCTCTCCCACCTCAGAGGCACAGCACTAACTCCTGGCTGCAGCACCATGAGCCTTTCATCCACACGGCTCCTTAATTTGGGATGATTCGTTGTCTATTCATGTATTCCACAGATGCAGGGTACTTCAAGTTGATTGTGGAGCTTTAATCCGTTGCTTCTGAGGCTGCTGGGAGAGATTTCCCTTTCTCTTCTTTGTTCTCACAGCTCCCAGGGGCTCAGCTTTGGATTTGGCCCCGCCTGTGCGTGTAGGTCGCCGGAGGGCGTCCGTTCTTTGCTCAGACAGGACGGGGTTAAAGGAGCCGCTGATTCGCAGGCTCTGGCTCACTCAGGCCAGGGGGTAGGGAGGGCCATGGAGTGCGGGGCGGGTCTGTGGCGGCAGAGGCTGGCGTGACGTTGCACCAGCCCGAGGCGCGCCGTGCGCTCTTCCGGGGGAGCCGTCCCTGGATCCCGGGACCCTGGCAGCGGCGGGCTGCACAGGCTCCCCGGAAGGGGGGCGTGGACAGCGACCCGTGTTCGCACACAGGCTTCTCGGTGGCAGCAGCAGCGGCCCTAGCGTCTCATGTCCATCTCTGGGGTCCGCACCCCCAGCCGCGGCTCGCGGCCGTCTCTGGAGCTCCCTTAAGCAGCGTTCTTAAACCCCTCTCCTTGCGCACCAGGAAAAAAAGAGGGAAGAAAAAGTCTCTTGCCTCTTTGGCAGGTCCAGACTTTTCCCCGGACTCCCTCCCGGCTAGCTGCGGTGCACTAACGCCCTGCAGGCTGTGTTCACGCCGCCAACCCCAGTCCTCTCCCGGCGCTCCGACCGAAGCCGGAGCCTCAGCTCCCAGCCCCACCCGCCCTGGCAGGCGACCAGACAAGCCTCTCAGCTGGTGAGTGCCGGTCGGCCCGGATCCTCTGCGCTGGAATCTCTCCGCTTTGCCCTCCGCAGCCCTGTTGCTGTGCTCTTCTCCGCCGCTCCGAAGTTCCCCCACTCCGCCACCCGCAGTCTCCGCCCGCGAAGGGGCTTCCTAGTGTGTGGACACTTTTCCTCCTTCACAGCTCCCTCCCGCTGGTGCAGGACCCGTCCCTATACTTTTGTCTCTGTTTATTTTCTTCTTTTGCCCTAACCAGGTACGTGGGGGGTTCCTTGCCTTTTGGGAGGTCTGAGGTCTTCTGCCAGCGTTCAGTAGGTGCTCCGTAGGAGTTGTTCCATGCGTAGATGTATTTCTGGTGTATCTGTGGGGAGGAAGGTGATCTTTGCGTCTTACTCTTCCGCCATCTTCCCGGAAGTCTCTGAAGTAATTATTGTTTAGAGAAATATTTAGTAAATTGGGAGGGAAATTCCAAAATGCACAAAATATATAGTGACCTCCTTTGAGAAAAGGGTAAAAATACTCCCGGTAAGATGGGCTTGCTCACATATGTGACCCTTGTGAATTTTTTTGTTAGTTACGCATGCATTTTCTTTTTAAGATCGAACATTTTGGAATTAGGAAGTACATGATAATGTTATGAATCCATATGTACTTCAGGCATTCCAAATTGTTTTCCACCCTGCAGTGAGAGTAGTCTTGCTGAATTCAAAATCTGAATTGTTCCACTAATGTTTAATCCTTCTAGGTTTTTTACAATTTAGGTAGATCTCATGGATACTATTCAACCATATACTTTCAAGACTGGTTATATTGTGTCATACACATCTCAGATCCAAGGTCGTGAATTCAAAGAGGACAGCGTACCAAATTTAAATGTTTAATAAAAGACATTTTGAATAAATGTTGAGAGACTATTTCTGATTTTAAAATTATATATAGTTAAGATGTTTATTTCTCTCAAATTAACTTAAAATTCCATCCTGCTTAAAGTCCTAAGTATGTTTCATAGGAATAAAAAGTCCATACTTTACAGTCAATTTTAAAATATGTTATATAATATATAGTTTAATAATGCTTTATAATATATAGTTTAATAATGTTTTAACTATATATAGTTTAATATATAGTTTATAATATATAGTTTAATAATGTTTATATAATATATAGTTTAATAATTCTTTAATCACATATAGTTATAACTTGTATCATATTTTTCTTTAATCTTTTCTATTTGATAGAAGATATTTATTCTTGGTTACTCTTTTTTCAGATGATTTATTACTAAGCTTCATAATTGTATTTATTGGCCATTTAAATTTGTACACATGTGACTGTTTAATTGGATGTGTTTGCCTTTTCTAGACATTTGTTGTATGAAAAAATGCATGAATAAGATAAGCTTTTCATTTTGCAGAATATATGTGTTGGCAAAAAATATTAAAAACACATTTTCATAGTTTATTATTAATTTCTGGTGTTTCAAAATTCTACATAGCCAAATCTATCACTCTTCAAATTTATGGTTTCTTCCATTTTCACTCAAGGTTCAGAAATGCCTTTCTTAATCTTAAATTGAAGAAATATTACCTTGTCTTTTGTCCCGATTCTTTTATAATTGATTTTTAAAACTTAATATATAATTGATTTTCTATTTTAATATTAAGGATATTTTTTAGGCTCTACAAGTTTTTACCAATCCTCTTGTACTGGTTACCTCTGGTATAAAAACAAAACAAAATACAACAAAAATACACATATATATAAACATGTTGGACTTGCCCATGATGTTGAAACTGACATTATTTCTAATTATATTTGCATTGTATTTTTTAGCTTGTTATCTGTTTTTCTTTTAGTTTTGCTGTTTGATATTTGGAATAAAACATCAAAAGTAGTGATATTTGTGACCCCTCAATCATAAAGTTACACATTTAGGTTTTATATTTACTATATTTGCTGAAATATCTGGAACAATATTGATAACAGATGATACTGTAACAGCAATTCTAGCCCTATTCCTAATTTGAGGTAGGATAACTCTATGTGTTTCACCATTAATTATGGTACTGACAGATGGTTAAAAACTAAATATGTGTGTGTTTGTGTGTGTGTATATTCTACAAAATTGAAAAATTAATTCCAGTAGTAACCCATGGTAACGCAGGCCATAAAAAAAACGTTCTTTTACATGAGTGACTACTGGAATCAATTGTTCAGTTTTATTGAATATAAAATTTTATTTCATTAATTGTAATTTTATAAGCTTCTGAGATTATATAATTTTATACAAAAAAATCTATCGTACATTTAATTTAGGCTCATTGTAACCTTTTGAGGAACCTATAGCTTTCTAGGATGTACTTGGAAAACTTGACTGCAGTATACACTTCTCATTTTATAGGTAAATAAACTGAATCTTAGAGAGGCTAAGTAATTTGTCTATAGTGAGACAGCATAATTGAAAAAGGCATGCATCTAATTTGATTCTGCCACCAATCTCATGCCTAATGCGGATAAGATTGCAATTTCTTAATTTTCATCTTAAGCTTTACTACAATGAGATCTTTAACAATTAACTAACTGATATGCCCTTGTGTTAGAGTTCTCCAAATAAACACAACCAACAGGACATATCTAAAAAGAGATTTATAGGCATTGGCTTATGTCTTTACAGAGGCCACAAATTCCCAAGATCAGCCATATGCAATCTGGAGAACCAGAAAAGCAGATGGTGTAATTCAGTCCGAAACCAAAGGCCTAAGAACCTGGGGCTAAGGGTGTGAGTTCGAGTTCAAAAGTCCAAAAAATGGGGAGCCAATGGTGTACATCCTGGTGTGAGTGAAAAGCTCAGAGAAACAAAAATGCCAATGTCCAGGGCAGAAGAGATGAATGTCTCAGCTCAAACAGATAGAGCTAATTGACCCTTCTGCCCTTCTGTTTTATTCAAGCCCTCAGTTCAGTGAATGATGCCCACCCACATTGATGAAGGTAATCTTTTTTACTCAGTCAACTGATTTAAATCCTAATCTCTTCCAGAAACACTCCCATGGACACATCCAGAATTAATGTTTCACCAGCAAGCTGAGCATGCCTTAGCTCAGTCAAGATGATACAAAAAATTAAGCATGACAGAGCCCAAGGGCATTCTCTGAGTTTGATATGACTGAACACCATGCATCTAGATTGATACTTTGATGGTCTTTCCACTTTACTATTGTGCCATAGTATAGGCAGATTGATGGAGGTGGGTGTTCTCTCTTATTCCAACACTCAAACTTAGTATGTCACACTTGCTGCTTTTTTCCTAATCAAGTCTCTAAAATGAATATAACATCTGTAAGTATCATTTCTTTGAATTGACTATCACCTTCACAACATGTGATATGGGATCCCTTTGCCCTGTAGGAAAATGTCAAGAATTCATAACCATTTTCAGGTTCTTGTCACCTTTGTAATCCAGCAACTGAGACACTGTCATCTCATCAGCAATGTCGATCCCACTTTTTCTAACAACATTGCAGTTGTCGCTTTCCTGACAGATATTTTAGAAAATTCACATACTTGCAAAATTTTAGACAGAGTAACTTTAAAACCTGAGTGTTGGGAAGAAGAACCATTCTAAAACACAGAGGTGCACAAAATACACCTCATATGCCTTATTAACAGAGTAGCTGTGCTTCTTTAGAAAACTGTGGAGGCTGGCAGAAGCAGGAGTCTAAAATGCTGAACGCAGACCAGCTCATTTGGATCAGGAAGGCTCTTGCTGATATATGTTGATTCAACAAAATAGCCAGACATACATTTCAAATCCAGACTTGGAGGGAGATGACCTAGCTTATTTTAACTAATTTTTATTTGACACTTAATACATCTTACTCATTCTTACACTTATAACAATACATCCATACAACAACCATACATTGCTGGTATTTTCTTTATCTTCCATGTGAATATGGGTCCAGCAGATAACTACAAGCTCAAAGAAGGAAATTGATGATTGTTTAATAAAGGAATCACTTTCATAGGTAGGGCTAGGTTTAAGAAAAACCGACAAGAGATAGTAAAAAACCCAGGTCATAGTCACTACTTGGCCTGAAGGTATGGTGAAGGGAATGGTTAGGAGCACCCAGCAAGATCTGGAGTTGGAGAAGGGGGCTTCCGGAAAGAAAAATAAGCATTGTCAGTCTTTAGCCTGTCACAGAAAGAACCAAGTGCATAAACATCAAACTTCTATTATTACTCTCCTGTTGATGCTTCCTATTCACTGAATGTCAGAAGATCAAGATCCTTGGTTGGTTCGTTCTGTGAATATCACCCTCCAGAGGCACAGAGCAGGATGGAGAGGGATGGAAAGTAGATCTGCACAGGCAAGTGGAGAACATCCAGCACATCACACAGGAGGTAAATGGACTTGCAGAGGTTAAATAACTTGCCTTAGGTAAAAAGATATGTGGTTGCAGAGATGGGATTTAATTCATGATCCTCTAACAGGAAGCTCTGTGTTTTTGCTCCGATGCTACCATTATGCCACTTCTCATTAAAAAAGAATTTATTCACTCTACTTTCCTTTTCTGCAACACAGACTTTTATTTTAGCTGAAGTCAAAGGAGTACAAAAACACATCTCAGAATGATAAATACTTATTTTAGCAACACAACCTAAAGTTACTCTCTAGCTCCTTCAACCAACCAATTTTTCAGAGAAACTCAAATGCACTTACACATTCTTAGGCTTATACTGAGTGTACCTATGAAATATGTTGATCATGATAAATCCTTAATACTTTTAAAAACTACATTCTTACACTAGTTCAAAAAATTAAATAGAATGTTTCAGTAGCAATCAATTACATGGGAAGAATGTATAACAATCCCCTTATAATTTTTTTTTTTTTTTTTTTTTGCAGTACACGGGCCTCTCACTGTTGTGGCCTCTCCCGTTGCAGAGCACAGGCTCCAGACGCACAGGCCCAGTGGCCATGGCTCACGGGCCCAGCTGCTCCGCGGCATGTGGGATCCTGCCGGACTGGGGCACGAACCCGTGTCCCCTGCATCGAGAGGCGGACTCTCAACCACTGCACCACCAGGGAAGCCCCCCTTGTAAAATATTTTAAAATAAAATGTTTTCCATTAAAATAATCTTCTTATGTAAATTGCATAAGTTAGCATTCAGTCATTCATTTCTATTTGCAAAAAATAATTATAAAAACTTTTTGTTTATGTCATGTTACTTAATACTGTGAACAAAAATTTAAGATGTTTTCCTATTGGAAGGTGGATCTTGATGTTTTGATATAGTTCTAAGTAGTGAATGGTACCTTACTTTTTTATAGAATAGTTTTGAAACAATATATTTAACTAAAGGAATCATTAGTAACTTTCCAGAAAGGCAAATAGTTTTTACACATGGGTTGCCTTCCCAAAATCAGAATATAAACATGTTGCCTTGCAAAGTGCTATATCTCTTGTCTTTACAAGACTTTAAAGGTAAGCAGACACTTGAAACTGATACTGATTCCTTATGCAGATCTTCAGTATAAAGAAGAAATACAGAGCAGAAGCCTCCTCACACAAAGATTGCCAGGAGGTCAGGAGCCTACAATCCTGTGATAAAATTGAAGTATTAACCTGTTAAATGAACCACTTCAACAGCACCAGAGAACCTCTTAGGATAATCTTCTTACTGTTTCAGATATGATTTACCTTGGCAAATGGGATATGTAAGTATCAAAACTGTTCTAATATGGTATTGTTATTCTTCTGACCTTTCCATCTAGAGGTACATGAACCCTTTGATTCACAGCAAGTTAAATGTCGCTATGGCAATAAACTTTGGACATAATCATTGAGTATATAATCAATGAATGCATTTTAAAATTATTGACTATTTTTGATGTTTCTCTCCCAACATTGCCCTTCAACAGCATCATATGTCTCTCAGAAACCTATAGACAAGTTGAATATATACAATGAAAATATATAATCACAATGTAAAACAAACAACACAGAGAACATCACTTCTTTGTAGGAATTAGTTCTCTGGCCCCTTTCTATCCAAATATGATCTTAAGAATGGAGCAGGGGTGAGTAATCTGAAGTTGTTTGACTTACAAATTTCTCTCATTAATAGTAATCAGGAGTTCTTGGAATTAGAGTTTTTTATTACTTCTCAGAGTTAGTTTAACTCCTAGTTTAACTCCTGGAAGAACTTCCATTCTAAGGAAGCAAATGAACATTAGCTAGCTGAGAATCGGCTTCTTTGTTTTAAAGGAGACAATGAATAATGTTGCGTGACTGGGGAGCAAGAGACTTTGAATCTCGGGGCAGATGCTGCTTCTCACTATATGAATGGAGAAAACACATATGTCCTCAACTACCCCCATTCTACTTACCTAATTAGTACCAACTGTTGGAATGCCCAAGCATCTGGAAGTACAAAAATGTTCATAACTTGAAGGAAATATTTGGACATCAAGATGCAGTAAATAGTAAGCTATTATAAATATTTGTTCATGAGGTGCCTGGCTGTACTGAGTCTAAATTGTTCCTTAGTGCTGTTTGACACATCAACTCTTTGAGACCATTCAAACAGTGTAATATGGTGACACTAACTTCCTGAAATAACCGTAGCTAAGTTCAAAAGCAGCCTGTTATAAGTTAGATAATAATCATAGGCACTCTTTTGCCTTGAATAGTCCCAGTTTTATCTCCTGTTCCTGGATAATGTTTAATAATGCCAACTTTCACTCTTAAAAGTGTTCCAGTTTGGATGATAAATTGTAAGGCCATCCTAATTATAGGGTGACTTAGAAAAAAAGAGAAATTCTATATTTTTATTATATTTTAAAGAAGAAACTAAACTTTAGAAAGATTTGTTTTCATTGTGAATTTCATTATATACAATGATATGATGTCTCTGCCATTTGCTATAATTTTTTGAAATGAGTAATACCCAGCACCAAAACAATGACAATTAAGTGAAAAGCAAAAGAACATGAAAGATATTGTAAAGCACTGAGAAATTTGCCTTTTTTTCCCACTATACAGAGGGCACATATTTGTGATGTTTGCAGATTTTAAAATATATTATCTGAAACAAAAACATAATTTCATTTCTCAAATAATGTCTCATCTTTTTTTTTTGGCATAAATTTTAAAATTGTCAACCTGCTCATTTATGCTACTGGCTAAAACTCTAATTGCCTAAAAAGGATTTAATTTCAAACATGGGCTAGTTTCTTTTTTTTTCTCTAAGATTTTCATATAAACATATTTTTTTAATCTTCCAGAGCTAGCAAGTATATATATGACATTAAAAAAGTGACTTCTGATTGCTGTAAATGCCAAGAAATGCATTTCTAAATATAGTCATTTTATCATAAATGATAATTGAATCTTCTTTTACAGGATTTAGAGCAAAACCATTTAAAATAACATAGATTTTCCTTAACTCATATGAAAAAAAGCAGGATTTTTATGAGTGTTACATTTTGAAAACAGTACTGATTTTGTTCAAAAACTTTTTTAAAGAATTTGAACTTTCTACCTTTAATCATGATCTTAAAGCTACTTTTACAGTTAGCCCAAAGTGACTTTGGATGTTCCTTTCCAGAATACAATAATAAACTGATAAGATTAAAGGCTATCAAAGGAATTAATAAATAGCTAGTAGGAGAATATATATGTAGACATACAAAAGGAAAAAAATATATTGAGCATATGAAGTAAAATCAGAACTGGAGGTTTTTTTTTTGTTTTTTTTTTTGTGGTACGCGGGCCTCTCACTGCTGTGGCCTCTCCCGTTGCGGAGCACAGGCTCCGGACGCGCAGGCTCAGCGGCCATGGCTCGCGGGCTCAGCTGCTCCGCGGCATGTGGAATCTTCCCAGACCGGGTCACGAACCCGTGTCCCCTGCATCGGCAGGCGGACTCTCAACCACTGCGTCACCAGGGAAGCCCAGAACTGGAGTTTTTGAAAAAACAATTAGCAAGACTAGATTATACATAATTCAATGTGGGCAGAACACATTATTTAAAAACAAGATAGCATGTATTAGCTGTTGTGGAGCCTTGCTAAAATTGTGTAGAAAAATGATATTTGACATTTTGTTGTATTTTATTTAATTAATAAGAATTATATATATAAATATACACATACCTACACACATTTATATGCATACATATGCACATATGTTGACAATTTCCCCGTTATAACAGATTTCTACGTAGAAAGACTTCAAAATTTTACAATTCACAACAATTTAAATTAATTCTGCATTAGTTCAATTAAATGGTGTTTGTATTACAAACAGCCAAAGACTAAAATGGGATTGCCTAGATTTTTTTATTCTAGGAAATAAATATAGTTCCATGGATTCAGTTTTGCTATTCAGATCTTTGACTTGAAAGAGACTGCACTCAGCACTATGTCATGCTAATTCTTGCAGTCCAGTAGACTCTTCGTGCTGACTCAGATTTCACCAGAAATATATTGAATACACTTGCGGTTCATCAGTTACAGTACCCTTTGGCTCATTGGTCAAATGGAGTGTTTGGCAAAACACAAGTAAACTGGAGGGATGCATGCAATAAGTAGTACATGCTAAACATAAAAGTCATTGTTCAGTATATAAAATAAATTTGCAAACATACCAAGTAATATTAACATGTATAGAGTCACATGGAACTTGAATGATTAGCAAAATAATTTCTTAAACAATTTTGATGCTTGATTTTTCTTTTTGAATGAAGAACTGATCAGATGATCTTAGAAACTTTGATGGGCAATTGAATTTACCCTCAACAAGAATATAGTAAATATGTTCTTATGAAGCATCTACTTTACTTTTTCTGGAGCCCCAAATTTATGTGGCTTTGTGAATTAAAGGGTCCACATAAATAGAACACTTGCTAGTTACTGAATGATGCTAAAGAAATGTTGCTATTTTTTAGATTTAATAATTAATAGTGAGCTTCCCTGGTGGCGCAGTGGTTGAGAGTCCGCCTGCCGATGCAGGGGACACGGGTTCGTGCCCCGGTCCGGGAAGATCCCACATGCCGCGGAGCGGCTGGGCCCGTGAGCCATGGCCTCTAAGCCTGTGCGTCCGGAGCCTGTGCTCCGCAACGGGAGAGTCCACAACAGTGAGAGGCCCGCGTACCGCAAAAAAAACCAAGAACAAAACAAATAATTAATGGTTTTATTTAAGAAAGAATCATCTTTTAAAGGTAAGTACTAAATAGTAATGAGTGAAGCACAGACTTTCTGGATCTACCTCAAACTACTTCTGGAGGAATGGGAAAAAGTAGAATAGAATGTAGACAAACAAGATTGGCCCTAAGTTAAAGTGGTTAAAGCTGTGTAATGGATCCATGAAGTTTTGTTGTACTATTATCTCTATTTTTATATGTTTTTGAAATATTCCATAATGAAAATGTTTCCACAATAAAGATAAATATCACCTCATATATTCCTGAAATAAAAAAAATAGAAATTTAACCACAATCAAAACAAAGGCAGGAAGGAAAAGATTATGTAATGTACAAGACATCATGTTTTTTGGTTTTCTATCTTATAATAGATGCTTTCAATATAGAATAAGTATTTGAGCAATATTCAGGATGTTGTCACCAGCAGTCTTGGATAACCTGCAAAGTATGCTCCACATGTCTTTTAACTCTTCAGCTTTCTTTATTATGCTCTGTCTTACCTCTACATTCAGTACCTTCATTAAGTTTCTGTCTGCCCTACCATTAACTGATGACACATATATCATTCCTTACCATACTTGAGAGCATTTCCATTTTTTTCTTTCTCTAGTTTCCTCCTCTGTTTCTCCCTCTACTTCTTCAATATAAACCCCGTTTTCTTATATATTTCAGTCTATCAAAGTGCAAGCAATTCAGTATACCCCAATGACAGAGGTGTTATGTGATAGAAGTTTAATATATAAGCACAGAGAAGAATACTTCAAAAAAATCTTAGCATTTCTGCAATTAAATATGGTAGAAAAATAAAATTCCATTTATTGCTATTTAGGATGCAATGGTAACTCCATTTCGTTGTTCTCTCAGACCAAACAGTGCTAGACATCTCCCCCAAAGCATTCATTAAGCTAGTAATTCCACCATTCTGGTTATTCAGTACATTTCTTTTTGTGTCTGCTTCCTATTAGCTATTATCCCAGTATATAGATTCTACTTTTATCCTTTCTTATTCCCTCTTTGGGCTTTCCATTCAAAACTATGCAAGGAGAAGTCAGCTAGTCACCCTCCAATGGAAAGTATTTCAGTTGGACCATTCTCTCAAGTCAGTGCTTGATGAAGACTTTAGTAGTCTTGAAGATTCAGAGCTAGCTCCAGATCCTTTCCTCCTAACCAATATTCATACTGCCCTTCGATACCTAAGAGTACTGGGGCTTAACCAAAATGATACACATCATTAGTGGAATTCCAAGTGTTAGATCCAGTCACAACTCTAAAGGAACTTAAGATATACATAGAAAGAACTAAAGAATTTATGTGTTCATTTCAACTGCTAATAAATGAACAGAATGGGATGTTTTTCCTCCCAAGAAGACTGCTAATTTCCCCTGACTTTCATTTTTCATAAGCTGTATAATGACATACTCTCAGTTAAAATACCATATTTACTTGCAGGATGTTCACTCTTTGTATAAGTAGAGATGTGATAATAACACAAGAACAGACTTAATCTAAAATTAGTTTCAAGTAATCATGCAATAAGCTTACAGATACTATCCCTTCCTGTTGTCTCTGCCAAGTTTTTATTTTTTTTAAGCCTGTTTTTTCTGGGGCATTTATAAATCTTTGATATAATTTTTTTAATATAATAGAGCAGAGTCCAAATTAGTAACTTAAGACTTTCTGTTTTCAGAGGCATGGAGAGGAAAGTTTCAGGAGTTTCTAAACTAACCTGCTGAGCTCGCAGTTATGGTCAAGATCTTATAATGAGAACCGGTAGCCCCACAAACCGAGATTGGGTAGAATGGCACGAGATAAGACATTCCTAGTTTAGAAATTTTGGGGATTTTTATTTCTTTTTAAGGACAAAATTCATTCTTGTGAAACAGAATTTAATTATTACCATTGGGTTGAAAGGAAAGAGCAACATTGCTAAGCTTCCCACTCCCTTTTGAGTATTTCGTGGTATCTGTATCTAAAATATATTTCTTAAAGATGATGTACAAGGTAACTTTCATTCGTTCCTTTGGATCCACTCTCTACTATTTTTCATCTTGCTCTGAACCCAGAAGATTGCCCCATATTCACTGTGTCAGAGGACTCCATTTCAATTTAGCTTCTGACTGGACTCAACAAATGACAGATGGCTGCAGGAGATCATAGGGTAGGAGGACAGTATTAAGTTGCTAAGAGTTGACTGTGCCCTTGGAGGCCATAGTTTATTTTTCACATAGTTGCCCTATTTAGGTTTTGGTCCTTGCCCTTCCCTGTCCCTTCATGTCATTTTCCTATTGAACAAGATCCACTAGTATTTTTGTTTGCTTGCTTGCTTGTTTGTTTTTAAACCTATATATTCCAGCTTATGAAAATATTAGGTAAGCCTTATTGCCTCTAGAATAAAATACCAAAGTACTTAATTAAGCGTTTGCCTTTCTTTAATTCCAATTTCCTTTTATATTCTTATTCAATGTCAGTACTCTACAGCCATACTGGTGTAGTGACTGTCCCCAAATATTTTCCATTTAATTCAACTTGAATAAATTCAATACAAATTAGGTCACCTCATATTTCTTAAGCACTGTTAATTTCTAAAAGTATGATATAGCTCCTGAGATCTGGATGAAAAGGGGATAGATAGCAGTTGGAGAGGTTAAAACAGATATAATACAATAAAAAACTAAGCTCCACAAATGGTGTCACAGGTTACTCTATAAATCTCTGTAGAACACAGGAGTACAATTTTTAAAGGCTAACTTTACTTAATAAACTGAATCCTAGGGCAAGGAGAATAAACTGTGAAGAGATTTGGGGAGACCTAAAGAAAACTTGTAAGAATGTATAGTTTCAATGTATTTCTTATCAGTGTATTGGCTTTTTGCCCTCTTCAACTTGCAGTGAATTTTTCATCTTTAGAGTGTCCTCTGGTTAACAGAAAAAATAGCCACAGTGGTTCATTAGTACCTTTCATCCATCCATCCATTCAGTACAAGACTCTTTCCACGACACCAGTACATTGTTTCATAAACCGTTCCAAGGTACAGAACCTGAAAATATACTCAGATGAACTTAAATCAGGAATGCTCACCCTGACATTTGTAAATTGCTACCCGCCCAACAATCAGGGATGTCTAAACTTATGCTTTGGGCAACTCTACACTCTAATGTTTTTTTTTTTAATTCAAGCTTTTCATTTTGATGACAAGCTACAGGAACTAATTTAAGTATATTCTGATTGTCTGGCTTATAAGTATATCAATAAACTATTGGTGTGTAGTAAAGAATATGCCATAATAACTCAAAGTGGAATTCAAAATTAAGCATATATTTCTCACATGTTGGTGGGTCAGCTAGCACAGATTTGTTCCACTTGTGTACATTCTGGGTCCCAAGGTAAAAGGGCATCTGCTAATGAATGCAATGCAGAAGCATAATGTGGCAAGTCCAATATTAAAAAGCTTCTTTTTATATTTTTTTATTTACCATTTTACTTTATTTGTGTGTGTATGTTGAAATGTTATTTTATTTATCTATCTATTTATTTATTTATCTCTTTTGTTGGAGTATAATTACTTTACACTGCTGTATCACTTTCTGCTGTACAGCAAAGTGAATCAGCCATACATATACATATATCCCCTCTTTTTTGGATTTCTTTCCCATTTAGGTCACCACAGAGCACCAAGTAGAGTTCCCTGTGCTATACAGGAGGTTCACATTAGTTATCTATTTTATACATAGTAGTAGTATATATTATGTCAATCCCAATCTCCCAATTCATACCATCCTCCCTTTCCCCCTTGGTATCCATACATAAAAAGCTTCTTTTAAGACTGCTTATATTATCTCCACTAATGTCCCATTGTTCAAAGCTAGATAGATAGCCAAGATCAAAGCCAAGGTTCATGGTTGTGCACTCAGCCTCCCTAGTAGTGAATGAGAATTTATAAAGCACAGGATATGGTGGGAGGTAATTATTAGTGCCAATTTGTCTATCACAGCACAATGATGTTGATGCAAACATTTAAATTTGTTTTAGTAAATGATTGTGTTCCAGCAAACTGACAATCAAAGGATAACAAGTTTGCAATAGAAAAGGTATTATAAAGTGAACGGACAAGAGTTGTATAATTCATGAGTCATCAGATGGCACACTCTACTTTGGTCTGTCAGACAGATGATCTGTTCCAAAGAGGTGAGTTCAATATTACCAGTCTAAAATGGTTCCATCTTTGTAATTACCTACTCACAACAATCAGTACTGCACAGTTGATCAATAATAAATGTGTAATGAAAAAAATATTTTTTCAGAATTCAGCAAAAATTGGAATGAGTAGCTGTTTAATACAGATATGAATAACACTAGAATTGTAGATTATTGTAAAATAAAACAGGAGAGCATTATAAGATTATCAAATAAAAACTCACCAAAATTGTCATTTTAGCATTCTACACTGTCACTTTTTTTAAAGTTTGGGATCTGATTATCTTACCAAAAAAATGGTTAAAATTATTAATGCATTTTGTACATATTTATTTAAAATATTGTTCTTTGCATTTCTGTTGTTAGAATCAAAATCCATAAAGAGATAAATATGGAGCCAAACCTAATTTTAAATATTTCTCTTAACATTGATGTTTTAGTTTCAATATCACATCATCACAAGGTATTAGGTATAATTTCTAAGTTCCAAGTTATTGACAGAATAAATTGCCAATCGTTTGACCAGGTTTCCAGCTTTCAGTCTCCTGTATGTCTTCATCCATTTTCTCAGCCTTTGCTCACTCACTGCCCAGTCCCTGAAGCCATGTATTTTAGGTTTCATTTACATGGCCGCAGTCTAATTCTAGGTATTAATTTCTCTTTCAAACATTGCCATGATACTGCTACAAAATTAATCATCCCAAAATAAGGTGGGCGATAACATATACATTTATTGAGATCATGATTCTACAGATCTGTGTTTCAGCTGAGAGTTATTTCTTTTTTAAAAACTGAAATGTAAATGACATATAACGTGTGAATTTAAGATGTACAGCATATTAATTTGAGACATTTATATATTGTAATATGATTGCCATTGTAGAGATAATTAGCAACAATAACACATTACATAATTATCCTTTCTTTTTAGAGGTCAGAATCATTAAGTTCTAGTCTCTTAGCAAGTTTGATGATCATAATGCAATATTGTTTTCTGTATTTACTGTATTGTGCATTAGATATCTAAGTCATATCAGACAGAGAAAGACAAGTATGTATGATATACTTATGTGTGAAATCTTAAAAGGCCAAACTCATAAATATAGAAAGTAAAACGGTGGTTTCCAGGGGAAGGGAGGGGGGGCACAGTGGAAGGGAGTGGGGGGCACAGGCACTGTCTTGGCTGGAGCACCTTTGCTTAGCTCCATATTTCTCTATATTCATCCAGTAGATTAGAACAGATTCTTTTCAAAGGGCAGAGGTACCAGAGCAACTAAGTGGAACTACATGAGTCATTTTGAGGCCTGTATTCAGAACTGTTACACTGTCACTTCTGTGATATTTTACTGACAGAAACAAAGCCCAGTTTCTCTTCTTTGAGAGGAACTAAATAGTCACATGGCAGAGTGTAGATAGGGGTGGGATTAAAAACTTGGACAATTAATGCAAACAGTATTTCTTCCTTTGTATTTAATCTGTTTTGTTTTTAAAATTCTATTCTTTTATTTACATAATGTTGAAACTATCAATACGAATCATTCAATTAAGTACTCATCAATCCTGGGTGATTTATTTGTCTTTTTATTTATTTTTAAACTGAAATGAGATTCATATATTATGTTTGAGAATCTCAGCCTTATGATTGGAGATTGTTTTAAGAATACATAGGGAAGTAAAGGGACGAATGTAGGCTCAAACTCTTCATAGACAACATTATTTAGGATACCACAATAAATCTAATGGATTAATAAGAAATCTAATTAAGAGGTAGGAAAGCAGTGTGATTGAGAGCATGGTTGCCAGATTCTGAGAGGAAAATTATGGAACTGCAGGAGAAATAAGTGAATCCACTATTACAGTTGGAGATGTTAAGACATCTCTATTAGTAATTGACAGATCCAACAGGTAGAAAATCATAAAGCATAGTTGAACTGAATAGCATCATAAATCAACTGCATTTAATTGGCATTTATAGAATATTTCATCCAACAACAGCAGAATGCACATTCTTCTCAAGCTCACATAGAACATTCACTAAGATAGGCTGCATTCTAGGCTGTAAAATGTGCCTCATTTAATTTAAAAGAATAAACATTATACAAATCATGCTCTCAAAACACATGAAATTATACTAGAAAACAATAACAGAAATTATACTAGAAAACAATAAAAGAAAGATAGATGGAAAAATCTCCAAATGTTTGGATATTAAATAACAAACTTCTAAAGAATACATTAGTCAAAAAAGAAATCCTGAGAGCAATTATAAATGTTTTGAAATAAATGAAAATGGAAATACAACTTATCAAAACTTGGCAGATGCAGTAAGAGCAGTGATTACAGGAAAATTTGTAGTATTGACTTCATATATTAAAAAAGAAAAAGGATCTCAAATCAATAATTTAAGTGCCTACCTAAGGTAACTAGAAAAATAAGAGCAAATTAAATTCAAATAAAAGAAATAATAAGGGAGTAGAAATTAATGAAATTGAAGACAGGAAAACAATAGAGAAAATCAGTGAAACCAAAGCTGTTTGTTTGAAAAGAGCAATAAAATTGTTAAACCTCCTAGTCAGGATAACTAAGAAAAAAATAGCAGTCACTGAACATTAAATTCATTGATTCAATGAACATTAAAACATAATAAAAATATTATGAATACTTCTATGCTCACAATTTGATAACATAGATGAAATGAACCAATTCCTTGAAAGATACAATCTACCAAAATTCACACAAGGAGAAATTAGTAATTTGAATAAGCCTATATCTATTAAAGAAATTAAAACAATAAATAATACCTTCTAAAATAGAAAGCATCAGGAAAAAAAGCACAAAAGCCAGAAGGATCAACTGAATTCTATTCAATATTTAAGGAAGAAATGATACTATAAGTTCCAGAAAATAAAAGCAAGGATGCACTTCCTAAATCATTCTATGAAGACAACGTTTCCCTAATACCAAAACTGGAGACATTTCAAGAAGGGAAAGCTATATATGTATATGTATGTATGTGTATAATGGATGAATATTCAGTAAATGATCTACCATATAAATCCATGAAAATGCACAGAAAAAAAACCTTAAATGCATATTGCTGAGTGAAGTCAGTCTGAAAAGTCTACATACTGTATGATTCCAACTATACAACATTCTGGAAAAAGCCATACTATGGAGACAGTAAAAAAAATCAGTGGTTTTCAAGGTTTGGGGTAGGGTTGAGGGTGGGGATGAATAGGTATAACAGGGGATTTTGAAGGCAGTGAAACTATTCTGTATGATAATACAATGGTGTATACATAATATTAAACAATTGTCAAAACTCATAGTACTGTACAACACAAAGAGCAAACCTGAATATAAACTATGTTAGTTGATGATAATGTATTGGTTCATCAGTTCTAACAATTGAATGCCACTAAGGCAAAATGTTAGTAACAGGGAAAAGTGAGTGCAGAAGGAAAGGGAGCATATGGGGATTCTGTGTGTTTCCTGCTCAATTTTTCTGTAAACATGAATCTGCTTTTAAAAATATGTATATTATACTTAAAATAAAGCAAATTGTCAGCTTCTCCTACATTCAAGGAAAGGAAATTAAACAAAATGAAAAAAAACAAAACTACTGGTACACAACACAACATAGATGCATCTCATGGACACCCTGAGAAAATAAGTCAATAGAAAGAAAGAGTACATAGCATACAATACCATTTATATGATGCTCAAAAGCAAGCAAACTAATCTATGTGTGATTAAAATCAGAAAGGTGGTCATGCTTGTACCAATGTACCAAAAAGCAAGGAGGTACAAAGGAACTTTCTGGAGTGTGGAAAATGTTTTGTCATCTTCGTGGTAGTTACATGTGTATATACATATGTAAAATTTTATTGAGCTGTATATTTAAGATGAGCACCTTTACTGCATGGAAATCCGTGTTTTTATTATACCTCAATAAAAAGAAATAACAATAATTAAATGAGAAATAACAATGAAGAAAATCAATTACTTTCTTTAAACTGCATATCACATCATGAAACTATGAACAAATGAGAAACAACTTGACTATTGGTTAAGAGTATAGGATCTGGTGCCAGCTGCCTGAGTTCAAATCCTGGATTTGCAATTTGTTAACCTTAAGCAAGTACTTTAGTCTGTGCCTGTCTGCTATAGAAAGTGAAAATCATAGTATCTGCCTAGTAGTATTGATGTGAGGAAGTAAATATTTGAATATATCTAAGGTGCTTTGAACATTGCTTGACATATAGTAAGCCCTCAAAACAGCTTGAATACTTTTGGTAAACAGGTATTCAATAAATGTAATGTGCCTATTCTACCCATTCATGAAAGTTAGAACTTAATATTCTGCAGAATGTTGGGGTGTCCAAAGCATTCATCTCCAATGCAAACTTCTATGCAGTGTGACTTGAGTGGTCCTTTGGCTAAAATAGTTTCCCTTCCATTTTCCAGACTCACACTTCTCACCTATCAATCATTATTGATTCTAGGCAATACAAATGTAGCTTTTTTTTCCTACAGAATAACACATTTAAATTGTATAGTTAATAAATGTCTTTATTTTTGGAATAATTATCACTTACTGAATGTCTGTAATACACAACTCAATATTCTACAGATGTTAGGTTATGGGGTAAGGGGAAAATTTGGAAAGGAATTTCATTAAGAAAAATAATGAGTGGCTTTCCGAATCTAAAGTTTATATCTGGTAAAATGCTCACTGACATTTTAATAATCATACAACTTACAGAAACTTCGCTGATGGCAAATATTTAACATATTGATTTTCATTATGGAAAGTGGCACAAATAAATAATAGAATCTCTTCTAGAGGAAAAGAACAAGGATTTAGAGTTTACCACTTAATCACCTATTGCACAACCTCTCCTCTGCTGAACACCTATGCTGTAACCTCACCATCACTTTGCTTTTCAGGCTTTTGAATGACCTTAACTTATTCATCTAGATAATTTCCTAGTATCTAAGGAAAGATTTATTGAAACACCCTTAAGATAAACAGTTATAACATATAAAATTAAGAATTAGGCTATAAAGAGTTTATCTAATATTTGGAAGACCTGTTGTCCTTACAAACCTGATGCTCTTAGACAGCAGGAATACTCCATTCAGATATATTTCCCAAACACCAAAGAAACAAACATATACAGTTATGTTTATTATATCTTAAACAGTTATATTTAGATTGTTTTGCATGTAGCAAAAATGACTATATTCCCAACCTTAATTAGCATCTCTCTCAGAAGACTTTCTTAATATTTTCTCTAGTGAAAATTATATTTTTATTTTTAAATAATAAATCAAGATACAGAATACAGGGTACCCAGTGAGAATACCAGTTTAACTCAGCTTTACCCAGTGGAGATTTCATGCACACCATTAGACACTTTTCCCTATATTAAAGCCACATTAAGAATGTTAACATATTTTACTCAGTATTTTGATGTCAAAGTCATCCAAGCTATTCTAATTATCCAGAGATAAACCTAAACAAAAAAGCAGGAACTAAAAAAAAATTCTACAATATTTGTTTTATTATATCAACAAATAATTTTTGCTCAGCACCTTCAAGTTGCCGTGTTGCTTAACTTGTTCAAGCTCATTCAAATTCATTTATTTTTCCAAATGTCAGAAATAATCTAAACTTGTTCCACATCACAGGCTGCTGACAGCTGGTATGTAAGGTAATAAACAGAATCACATTCACTTGGGACGGTGAAATTCATACATTTTCCTTTCTATGGGCCCCACTATCACATAATTTAGATATTAGCTTGTCACTGTGATTTTCAATTAATTCTTCATAGAGTTAATGTAACTGAACTGATGCTTCTGCTCACAGGTGTCAACAGAAATGTTAACTATCTCTCTACAAACTGATATGTAGGCCAGTGCATTTTACTCTTCCAGAGTAGAATATATGGAGAAATAAAAAAACATATATGCTGTTCACCTAAAAGGAAACTACTGTGACATATTTTTTTTGAATGGATAGTCAAGGAACCAAAGTGTTTTCTTTACCTCACCCCCAAGGGAATTTTGACATTATAAGACTTATTGATCTATCAAGCTCTTGCAATTCTGGCTTTATGAATTCATATACTATCCAAAGAAGAAAATCTAAAATATTTTATTTTCCCTGAAGAAAATACTGGTGTGCAAATAAAGAAAGAAGCATAAAAGTAAGGGCTGATTTTAGTTAATAATTTCAAATATTTTCCTATAGTCCTTTGTTCAGGAACCAAATGACAGAAAAGTATAATTTTTCAGAAATCCCCCAAAATATCCCTTATATACCTTTATCCCTCCATTAATATCATAGTGGGGCCTATTGTTATCACAGAATTTCAGTCAGGTAAACTAAATTATGCTAGAGTATTATAACTTCCGGAATTCCCTCAATAAAAAAAAAATTAAATATTCTAAAGAACCTCAGGGTGATAGCAGTGAAATCCTAAAGTGATGGATCTTAATTTTGTTCATTGATGTCTTTTTTATTCATTCTTCTTGTCAAGATAGGCATTTAATTTATTCTTTAGTCAACTCCTTGCTATTTTCCTCATCTAAATGGTATAAATTCTACTCTCCTGAGACACCTCAGCATCACTTCTGTAATTCCATTATTAAATGTACTTATTACACCATGTTATATTTTTTTCAAGAGTCTTCTCAGAAGCTAAACTTTTTTGACCTCAGCCTCATTTCTGGGGAAAAATAATTGAGCACCTTATGGAGTAATTGTCAAATGAACTTTTTTCTGTGAATGTTTTTACGTTTCGTTGGCTGTTCTCCTGCTGGTTGATAACTTTCTTAGGTTTTAATCCAGAGTTTTAAGGGAATAAACTCTATGCCTTTCACAATTCATACATCATAGTTTTACTCTATAATTTTTGTTTAACGTAGTATGTTAGAGGTTGAAGAACCCTACATATCAATGCCTAATTTTATAGATGATGAAACTAGGACACTCAAAAGTTTATAAACATCTTCTTTAAGCCCCAATTTCCTCATCGCCAAAAATGCAAAAAATTCTGAGCTAAAGAGGTTATTCTAAGAAGTAAATGTATACTTAGCACATGACAGGTAGTAAGCATTCAAGAAAGAGTATATGCTTGGATTATTTTTGTGACAATGTGTCAATAATTTTCAAAAATCTCGTTTATTGTTTCTTTATTGAATAAATTCAGCATATTTCCCAAACAAAGAAAACCTTGCCTTTCCCATTAACAATTATATTTATCTGTCAATTCAATACTATTCTCCCAGCCTGCTTTTTATGGAAATGACTGTCCTCAGGCTGCAGCTCCTGCTGTGTTCTGCAGAACTCCTCTGATTATTTGTACCATATCCACATACACCTCGTCTCTTGTGCAATGACTATGCATTCTCAAGTTTGCATCAATATGGAAAACTTATGGGTAGAACTCATATAGTGAGTTAAGTATCTTTGATACCTTTCATATCTTATTCTCACACTTGCATTTTCTCAAATTATCTTTTTCTACAGGCTTTTCCTGTTGTCAATTGAATTATCATTACTTGAGATAATAGAGGATTGAGATCTGGGAACACATATTAATATATAAATTGCCTGGTATGTGTTTTGATTTCACACTTTTTAAAGTATAGTTTGTACAATTGTAATGAAATAAATATTTATATAACTATTTTGTTGAAATCTGTCTCATCCATTAGGCTGCAATCTGTTGGAGGGCATGTACTAGGCATATTCAGTTTATTCTAACCCTGACATGTGCCCAAGTCTAGAAAACACCTGCCTATTTGGTGAATTCTTTTCCATATTACTTGCACTCCTTATTTCAGCTTGAAATATGTAAATTATTATGGAATCATGTGTCTTTTTTTTGTTTGTTTCAAACCAGCTATTTGTTTATTCAGTCATTGATAGTTTTCTTTAGCCTTGCTTACCAACTGTTCTCATTACTTAAATCAGTTATGTTGATTTCTAAACATAAGTGAAAATAGCATCTAAATGCATTCTAAAGATAGGTTTGTAATTTATACAAAGAAAAATGTTTATATCAGGCCTCTCTAACAAGTTAAAGAAAATTTTTTTTAAACATTTGTATTAATATCTACTTATAAATGCATAGGTCACATAATTTCTTCTTTTTAACAATTTTCTGTTTGGCGCATAACAGCATTTATAAATAATGCTCTTGTCTCCTAAATGTTCACCTGAATATATACCCGCACAGTTGGCAAGCTACTCATGTCTATATTTTCCCATGTCTGAGAGTTAACATATGTCCTTAGCCACTGAGGACCAGTAAATACTGTCAAAGGGACACATCTGAGCAACGCAGGTTAATGCATCACACTGTAAATTCTCTCGGCCACATAGTGGTGCCTTCCCCTCTTTTGAAACAAGTATTGCTTTTCTTTGGTGGTCTCACTTTCTTCTGACCTGGAAAGAGTTTGTTTAATATTGTAACACAAAAATTCAAATGGTAGTGCTAGACCTGAACAAAATAAACAATGAATGGGCATCAAGCTCAATGTTAAAATATAATATTTAGAGGGCTTTAAAAAATTCTTTGTAAAAACAGAGTAAAGATGAGCAATAGAATATTGAATCCTTCAGAAACAACAGTGTAGCCTGGGGAGACCAGTAATTACACGAAAGGTTTATGGAAACATCTTTAAACTAAAGGATATCATAACTCACAGAAATTTGGAGATGAGAAAATATGAGTTACAAGCAGGCCTGCAACCCACTTTCTCCCTTTTATGCCCAGACCAAAAAAAAAAAAAATGATCCATTCAAATCCCCTTGTAAACTCTTTTAACAAGATATCATGGCAAATACATTAATTATACTCACCAGCAGAAGGAGTTCTTATCTATGGACTTCCTTTAATCAGATATACCTGGTCAAACTACTTTGCTTATTAAATGTAAATCTTCCGTTTATGGATTCTAGCTAGAAATACTAGAGAATATCATAACAGTTCTAGAACTAACGGGGTATAACAATGGAGTTGTTTTATAAAGAAAACACTTGCTTTCCTTTGTGCTAGCAGTATCACTTTCATAGAAATGTTAAAACTTAATCAGAATGTAACCTGATGCTAGAAGACCAGCAGAGTTGTGCTGACAGTCTCAGATTTTTCTATTTTATGCATGCCTTGATATTGCCCCTGTCTTTGAATTATCAGTAAAGTGAGAAGAACAATGATTTCTGTAAGTGTGATTTGAAAATTTCCTTCTTTGTGTTTTCTAACGTAAGATGCTTGGAAGGCATCTCCATAGGCCTGAGCTGCAAGAAACCCAGGTTGAACTTTGTTAGGGGCTGAATTGTGTCCTCCCGCCACAATTCATATGGTGAGCTCCTAACCCAAGTGCCACTGAAGGTAATCATATGCGGAGATAAGTTATTTAGAGTTGTGCTAAAGTTAAAATGAGACCTTTAGGGTGGAGCCCTAATCCACTGGTGTCCTTATAAGATGAGGAAGGGACACCAGGGATGGGTGTAAACAGAGAAAAGGACAGTGGGAAGATGGATGTCTGCAAGCCAAGGAGAATGGCCTCAGGACAAACCAAACCTGCTGACACCTTGATCTTGGACTTTTAGCCTCCAGACGTGAGAAAATGAATTTGTGTTGTTGAAACCACCCGGTCTGTAGTATTTTGTTATGGCCACCTCAGCAGACTAATACAAACTAATTTAGTTTGCCCTCTCATTCCCAGGAATACATACTTTTGCTTAAAAGTATATGCATTTAATATGGTATATTTTTTTATCAGTGATTTAATTCAAAGTGAAAGCTTAATGGAACCTTGGAACTTTAATGATGATGGTCTGTTACTTTAAAGATAGGGAACAGAGGCCAAGAAAGCAACGGGACAAAACGTGTGTTCCTAAATATGGGGGTGGGGGTGAGACAGGCCAACAATTAACACATTTCTCTCCTACATCCTAAACTACAGAGAAATACGGGGAAAAAAAGAGAATCACAAATGTAGGCCAAAATATCATCTCTATTACTGTTAAAGGCTAACTAGACAAAGGAGCCTAATGGAAAGAAATGGGCTTGCTAAATGCATTCCCAAATTCATCATGAAAATCTACCCTATCAGGTCAGTGCCAGAACATGGCAGACATTCACATCACTCTAATTAACAGGGTCAGATGTTCTTCTTGAAAGAGAAGAATAGAATGCTTGTTCCTTGTGTGTAAACAGTACTGAAGAAAAAATATATATATATGGAGTAGACCTGCTTTCATTATCCATTGCTGCATATATCTTCAATTAGGATGGAGCTCAATGGAGAAAAATCATCTCAGATCGAAATGGCATCTGCTGGAACTATAACATACAGGATGGCTTCTTCCCTAACATGTCTGAATCCTAGCTGGACTGGCTGAAATAGTGGGGGCTGGATAGCATTTGACTCTCTTCCTGCACAATCTCTCTGTGTAGCTAGTTTTATTTTCCTCCCAGTGTGGAAATCTCAGTTTAGCCAGACGCCTTAGCTGGTAGCTTACTTCCTCCAGTAGACAAAAATAGAAGGTACTAGGCTTGCTTAATGCCTGAAATTTGAAGTTCTAGAATGATATTTTCACCATATTTTTTGATTAAAATAGTCATAGAATGAGACAAGATGCAAGGAGAGGGAAAATAGACTGTCTCTTCATGGAAGAGCGATATTAACAATTGCAAAGCCAGGAGCTATTTTTGCACCATTTTTTAGAAATAGGAACTACTAAAGGATCCCAACATGCCAAGTTCATTCTTACTAAATTTCAGTCTGATACTTCAAACGATGTTACCAGATATGGAATGGATAAAGTGTCAGAGAAAAGTCATGTGTGTTAAAATAATTGGGTTTAAACCAATATGAGCTTAAGCTAATGTAAAAGGAAAATGCAAGAGTGAGAAAGGAGAGTTTTACGCTAACAATAATGAGTTACAGTAAATAAAATTGTTAATTGACTAATTACATTAAAAGAAATAAAATATTTTTAAATTTAAAATACTGCTCACATGGGCTCCTTTAATATTCGTTGAGTGTCCTATATGCCACACTCTGTTCTATCCTCTGGGAAGATAGCATATCAAGTCCATGATCTCATAGAGCTTACAATTTAGTGTGTATGTGTGTGTGTGTGTGTGTGCGTGTGTGTGTGTATGTTGAGGGAGTGGTCACGAGAAACAAATAAATGTATAAAATATAATAAAGAAATGCAAGGTGAAGAAATGTAAAGCCAGATGAGAGGAAGAGAATGTTCCTATCCCTTTCCCTTCTGCACATTCTTTGGTCATAGCACAACCACTATAATAAACAAGTTATCTGTTTCCCCTTAGTTTTCCCCCAGAAGAAAGAGAACTTTAAGGAAAGAGATTGTATTTTATGCTCCAAATTTCAATTAGTACAGAGCCCGGATCTACTCCTGGCTCAGTCAGTGTCTGTTTAACTTCAAAATCCATCAGTCTGACTTCTCTTCCCCATTTTTCTGTAGGAAAGAAACGTTCTTAAACATTTCTTTGCACAGCAATACTGAGCTCAAATATGCACAACTTATCTATCAACCTGCTTTCAATGTCATTTTCTAAAACTAGAAGACTAAACCTCTATTTTTAATATGTTTAACAAACATACACAGAACAAAACATCTGACTGTTTACCAGATGACACTGATATGCTCTTCTAGAAGGAGTGTTCCACCAGTGTTGGGAACCATCTCTCTGAGTCATATTGACTTACAAATGAAACCCTGTTGCAGTTGACTGCAGTTCACAACAGGCCTCCTTTAATTATGTTACCTCCTTTTTTCTTCTTTCCATTTTCTACTTCATTCTACCCTGTAACTATGTGAATCCAGTGTGTAATGCTGAGCAGGACTAAATGGGTTCTGGTACCAATTCCGTTGGGGAGGGGGGTTCCCCACACCAACAGGCAGACAAGTCAACTCAATTCTGACATTATGTTGCTGGAGATAGCGTCAGATTCCACAGGCTAAGGGTTCAGTCCTATAAGTCTGTCCTCCCCTACTTCAGATGCCAGTCACAAACCCAGATGGCTACCTGAGCTTCTGACTATCCAGCTACAGATTGGAGGTTCCCATGACCTCCTCCTTGGATTAGAGATGCCAGTCACAATCCAGACTGGTAGCTGTACTGAGCCACTGGCTATAAATCAGGGTTTCCCAAGATCCCCTTCTCAAGTTCTATTAACTTGCTAGACTGACTCACTGAACTCAGATAAAAAATTTACTTACTAGATTATCGATTTATTGTAAAAAGGTATAATTTAGGAACAGCCAGCTGGAAGAGATGCAGAGGACAAGGAATAAAGAAGAGGTGCAGGGCTTCCCTGGTGGCACAGTGGTTGAGAGTCCGCCTGCCGAAGCAGGGGACACGGATTCGTGCCCTGGTCCAGGAAGATCCCACATGCCGCGGAGCGGCTGGGCCCATGAGCCATGGCCGCTGAGCCTGCGTGTCTGGAGCCTGTGCTCTGCAACGGGAGAGGCCACAACAGTGAGAGGCCAGCGTACTGCAAAAAAAAAAAAAGTGCAGAACTTCCATGCTCTCTCCAGGCTCACCACTCTCCTGGCACTTCTCTGTGTTCACCAACCCAGAAGCTCTCTGAACCCTGTCCTTGTGGGGATTTATGGAGGCTTCATTACATAGGCATGATTAGCTAAATCATTGGCCACTCGCAATTGATTCAACTTCCAGCCCTCTCCCTCCCCAGAGATCAAGGGCATGGGACTGAAAGTTCCAACCCTCTAATCACATGGTTTGTTCCTCTGGTAAGCAGCCCACAACCTGAGATGAACTAGGGCCATACTACTTGTTAACTCATTAACATAACAAAGGATATCTTTAGCTTTCTCAAAACTGTAGAAATTCCAAGTGTTTCAGGAGCTCTGTGCCAGAAAAAGGGACAAAGATCAAATATCTATTGCTTATTATAAATCAATATCACGAGGACTTAATAGCTGCCACTTTTATAATAGTATGCTTGATATGCACTAGACACTGCCTGGTGTGCTCTGACTTTCTTATATTTTTAAATTCCACTTTATACTGACAATAATCTATTAAAAGCAGATAATTAAACTGAGACTTAGAGAGTTCAGGACCATGGCCATAGTGAGAGCTTGTATGTGATCAAGTCAAGACTTGAAACCCTGCCTGGTTCATTCCATAACTTTATGTAGTTAATCAGTTTGCTCTTATACTGTAATTAATGATCTGCTCTCAATTAGATATTTTATATCTTTTTGAAAGTCCAGATTGGTTGATTTTCATTACAAAATTTCCCCTGTTCTGGAGATAAATTAAATTATCTAATTATCTTTGGCTTCTAATATTTATTTATGTAAGGCAGTTCTTAATCTTTGTTGGGTCAAAAACCCTGCTGAGCATATGGGAAAAGAATATGGAAAGAAACAGCAACAACAAACTGTGGACATATGGACATCAATATATATAACTCGACTTCAGAAGGTTTGCAGACATTCTGAAGCATGTCCAAATTAGCCTTTCAAGTAATATTTTCCAAAGTCCACGGAGACTATTATTTGCACACCCCAAATTAAATAGCATTGATTCATGTATTGTGTTGACCTGAAACAAACCGACTGCCAGATATTTCTCTAGAAAAATAGGTTTATTCAGGATCATCAGAGAATTGCAATTCAGGGAATGCAACCATGGCCAGCAACATGCAAGTCCCTACACAGCAAGGGAGGGAGACTGCTTTTATAGAGAGGATAAGGAAGTTGGGAGGGCTGTAGTAAACAAAGAGTCCATGGCTTTCCACTGGCTGAGTGCTTGCCAGGAAAGACGAGTCTTCTTATTGGGCTCTGCTATCTTCCCAAGGTGTGAGAGATCTCCCCTTTCTGGTCTCCTAACTCTATTTAATTGAGGTTTCTCTTTATTAACTTTTCACAGTTGCAGGGTAAGGCTATTTAAATTTGTATCCAGCAACACAATTACATCAAAGGAAAGCCAGTTTTGGGTTAATGTGTCTTTATCACCTCAAAAATTCACTTTTAACTAAGTGAGACTAGATCTCTGGCTCAAAACTGGTTGTTCTTTCTAATATTATTTTGGAGACACTACATGTGTTTGTTGATTATTGATAATCAACCAGAACATTGTCAAGCATAGTTTTAAGAGCTTTACAAATATTAGCTCACTTACCATCAGTGACCTATAAATAAGTAATTTAAGTTTAAAAAGTAAGTTAATTAAAAGAGTTAGTATAAAGATTTGTCAAAAGATTATTAATGTGGTATGTGGGTTATTAAAAATTGGGAAATATTTCCTTAATGAATGTTAGATCATCTTGCATAAAATATATGGACCACACCTTGGATGATTTATTCTCTTTTTTTTATAATATTGGCTATAATCATTATGTAAAATTGCATCTCAATGATAGAAGATGATCATTAGCTATATATTCCTATATTTTTGTTTTTAAAGAGAGATATATGGGAAGAAACCAGGGAGTGTGAAACATTCTGCTACTGTAGATCATATCAGTGATTGCTCAGTTGCTCCAATGCCATCCATGATGTCCTCATGACAGAATTTGGGATAGAGAAGGAAAGTTGGCTGGAAGTGATAATACTGGTGTATCTGTGGCCAACCCTTAGATAGAGATTGAAGGAAAAAACTTCATATTCCCCTTCCTGTTCTTGACACATGTACCACTGTTTGCTAACACTTAGCCATTTTCAGTTTTACTCTTTTGACTGCATTTTATACATATGTGTGTATAAATATATGATGTATATTTATATGTATATATAAATAATATATAATATATATGTATATATAAAATTAGTTAGATGGAAATAGAAAAATCACTGGTTATCAAAAAATTTTCATACATCTGAAATAGTCATTTGCTTATAGACAATGTCTTTTTTTTCTGAAATAATGCAATTCATACAAATATGTGGTTGTTGAGGCTATTATCATAATACAAATTCCAAGACAAAAATCTGGAATGATAGTTCAGTGACGTGGGGTGGGAATTACTTTTACTTCATTTGAAAAAAAAAAATTGTGTCATAAGAGAAAGTAGAAAAAAAAAAGCCTTCTAGAAAGAAAAGGGAATATAAAAATAATGTATGTTTTGATAATGATCACTTGCTTATATGAAGTCGTAGCAAGTTATAATTCCCCCCGCCCCCCAGGTTCATCAGTTATAGTAGGGAGATACATTAAAAATACATCCATTAACGTATCTTCCCAATCACAATTTTAATGATGTTAGCAATGTTCTCTTTCCTTCTCTTTTCTCCCCTCTCCTCTCAACTCTCTGGCACATGTTTCTCCTCTTTCTTTCTTCTTTTCTTCCCTTATCTGGCCCTCCCTCCTTTCCCCCTTTTCTTATTTACTTTCTTTTTTCATTCCTCTCCTTAACATTCTTTCTTTTCCTTCTTTCCTCCCTCTCACTTCACTTCACAAATGTTTGTAATAACTTTTATTTTTCAAGAAAACATTCTATAATGTGGTAAGTAAAGAGATGTCCTCAAGAAGCTTCAGATGTACAAATAGTGATTAACATAACAAAATGTTTAAAAATTGAGAAAGAACCACACAATCATAGGTTAAGTTTGGAACAAAGTTTAGGAGAGTTATTATTATGCAGAGACAAATTCTAACTGGAATTATGCTTCATGGAAGAGTTTGAATTAGGTTGGAGTTTGAGAGATGAGGTAAAATTTCTACAGGGGAAAATTATGCTGGAAGAATTGGAATCTCAGACAACAAAAACAACATTATTAAAGACATTAATAGAGGGAAAGTAGATGGCATTCTTAGAAACTCAGGATAAAATTTTATAATAGCACTTTTTTCCCCCAGAGAATACCGTGCAATGGGCAAGTAATACATTTATCTTCATAATCATAGTTAAGGAAGCATGAACATTTAATTCATGTAAGAGGATGCAAATGTAATATACATTGATAATGTAAAGAAAAATCTATGAAGCAAGAGGGGGGAAGAAGAGAGGAAGTATAAGGATTAACTTCTTAATAGATAGTGCCTAAAATGATTATAGTAATATTTTTTGAAAATGCAATTTTAAAGGAATAAATAAGATAAATTAAAATTTAGTTACAGACTTACTTCACACAGAGATTGTTCAGTTAATGACTTTTTGCCAAAAGTGATCTTTAAAATGTTCACGGTTTTAATGATTCTTTCTTTTTTAAAGAATGAAATTTTAGCCTCCAAGCACACTAAATAAATATACTATTTGAACTGGAATTTTGATATTATGATTTTAAGCAGAGATACTCATAAAAACAAGTTTCTAGTCAGAAATCATGGTATACAATGTTTGAATTTTACATCCTTTCTTCCTCTATCCCTTCCTCTCTTTTCTTTCCTTTTTTCCCATCATTTTTTTCTTTTCTTTTTTTCCTCTTCTCCTCCTCCCCCCCCTTTTTTTTAACCTCTCTTCCCTTCTTTTCTCCTTTTTTTTTTTTCTTTAAATTTCTCTGCATGCCTGAAAAGTCTGAACTGTGGTCTCTTTCTCTTAGAACTACTTTTTCCAGTTGAACAATTATTCCAGTTACAATAATTCTGATTGTTCTAACCCTGACACTGACCACCTTGGGTGAACTCACCATACTCCATTCAGTGTGCCTTAAAGTCACATTGTAAAATAGCAGTTTCCTATGTCCCATGCCACTGTAAGTTGGGCAGATGGCTGAAAAAGAAGGGTATCATGTTTCATAACAGGATTACTGACTTCCTTGATTGTGATCATCTTTCATAATAGTAGCCATCTTTGCAGCATAGTGCTTTCTGCAGGTACCCTTGTTAACATTACTAATTCCACTCTATCATCATTTTTGAAAAATAAATATAATAGGTGACAGGGCTTAAAGTATTGAATGATACTTTTAAGAACAGTAATGATAAATACTAAAATTCAAAATAGGTGCAAAATGTATACTGAAAAAGCTAAATATTTATAAAATAATCTTCAAGTTAGTGCGGATTATGATACTGTATTTATCTCCTGTGATACTGGTTTTATGTTCTTTTATTTGTTTCTTGATCAAATGACTTGATGTGGGTAAACTCTAAGCATCAATTTTTTTTCAAGTATAAATTAATGATAATAATAATACCTATCATTAGGTTATGGTAACAGACTGTATTAGTCTACTAGGACTGCCATAATACAATACTCCAGGCTGAATAGCTTAAACAAGAGAAATTTACTTTCTCACAGTTCTGGAGGCTGGAAGTCCAAGACCAAGACACCAGAAATGTGTCCAGAGGTCTCCCTTTCTGGCTGCAGATGGCCACCTTCTGGCTGTGTTCTCATGTGGACTTTCCTCTCTGTGTACGCACTCCTGTTGTCTATTCCTCTTCATGTAAGGCAGGGGTCCCCAACCCCTGGGCCACACAGCAGGAGGTGAGCAATGGTCCAGCCAGTGAAGCTTCATCTGCCATTCCCCATTGTTCCCCATCACTCGCATTACTGCCTGAGCCATCATCCTCCCCTCCCCCCTCAGCCCTGGTCCATGGAAAAATTGTCTTCCACGAAACCAGTCCCTGGTGCCAAAAAGGTTGGGGACTGCTAATCTAAAGACACCAATTCTATTGAATTAAGTCCCCACCTTATCACTTTAATTAACATTAATTAAACCCTTGAAAGCCCTATATACAAATAAAGTCGTGCTGGGCTTTATGGTTTCAATATATAAACTGGGGAAGGGGAGGGGCACAATTTAGCCCATAACAGACATTTTTGGCTGTGCTTAAATTACCTCAGATCTTTTTATCAATTCTATATGCCCATCTAAAATCTTCTCAGTGCTTTTGCTTTCAATGGCTTAATAATAAAGTAGAGTGGCATCTGCCACTCTCTCCCCAAGACTGGAGCCACTATACACACTTGGAATTGCCTGGGAGTTTCTGTCATTCCCTTCTTCTCCCCTACAGGCTCAGATTGACTTTACCTTAGACTGAACATTTGTTTGGCATCTTGAACTTTCCTGTCCCACTTTCTACCTATCATACCCCACACTTCCATTACTTAACTGGGAGCACTTCTTTTCTTAATAAATTACATGCACACAAATAGTTGGCTTAGATTCTACTACAGGGTATCCTCATCTAAAAAAGATATTGCAAGGACTAACTGAGAGAATGCATCAAAAATCATTAGCCTGTTGTGGGGGAAGGATAAATTAGGAGAGCAGATACAAACTACTATATATAAAATATAAAATAGATAAATAATAAGGCCCTATTGTACACAAGGAACTGTATTTAATATCTTATAATAAATCATAATGGAAAAGAATATTAAAAGAATATATATGTAGTATATGTGTGTGTATATATATATATATATATATATATGCATGAATCACTTTGCTGTTCACCAGAAACTAACACAACATTGTAAATCAAGTGTACTTCAATAAAATTTTTTTTTAATTAATTACCTTGGTACTTGCTCATAGTAAACATTCCATACCTGTTAGTTACTGTTTCATTAATGTTATTCGTGTTTGTTATAGTTGCTATTATTTTGTTAATTTTATTATAATTCAAGGGTTATGTCATGCATCATAAGACTTTTGTACTTCAATGTTTTTTGCACTTCAGTATTTATACCTAAAAAGATTGGTAAGAGTACACAAATGAAAGATTTCTGAAGATTAAATGAGATGGAACATAGACTTTTTTATCAGAATAATTCTCATAGTAATTATTAAATAATTATTAGTTTTATCTTATAGTGGGTATCTGCAGGATTCCCAAAATAGTTTGTCTCTTTGAAAAATACTCCAGACAGTTTATTAAAAGATCCCTAACTTGGTAAGAGTTCTTAAAAGCATACCATTTAAGAAATCTGGAAAAGATCTTGGAAGTCTTGCAATTGCACTGGAGAGAATAAGATACAAAAGTCAGAGGACTACATGTTGACCACTTTCAACTATATAAAACTGTAGTAAGAGACAAATTTGTGTTGCTTTACAGAGCAGAACTAAGGCTAGAGAGTATATTAAAGAGAAAGAAATGATTATTCTATCATTGATTTGTTCACCAAATGGTTTTTGAACACCTGCCATGTGTCAACCACTGATCTGGGTACCAAAGATAAGTAAACACAAAACAAACAAACAACAAACAAACAAACAAACCAAGTAAGAGTCACTACCCATGGGGAGTTTACATTCTGGTGAGGGAAAATTGAAATAATGGGTATCATTATTAATACTATTGAACCAGAGCTGTGGATGATCAAATTTAAGTATATGATGGAAGAAATTTTATACTTGGGTGGAAGTTGACTTTCAATGGTCCATCTAACTCAGACAGCCTGTGCATTTATACAACTAAATGACTTATTTCTGCTGCACTGAATTATTCTCTCATGCTTTTTTATGTTTTAAAAACACATTTATATGCATTAATTTTATCTATTTTAGGTCAAAAATTTCTCAGTGAACTAGAATGGCATTTATCTAAATTATTATTATATCATGAAAAAGGTTAATATACTTTTTGTTGGTGATAATATTATCGATAATAATAATGATGTTCTCATATATTATTTTGGAAATGACTCTTGTGGAAATAATTGAAAACCAGTATTCAGAATTGAGATATGGTAAGAAGGAATAAGTCTATAAAAATGAAAACTAATTTTATTTCCAAATATCTCTCTTCAGGACCTATTCCTATTCCTTACTCTTTAGTTTATGCCAGAGAAATGCCAGACAGAGATAGGAAGGAACATAAATCTATAACATGGGTTTTACATATTTGGTAGATTGACCCAAGGCTTCTATTAGAATTGCTTAGGAAGAAAATCTGACATATTGTTGTAAAGCTGTGAAACTGGAAATCGTGACTTACAATACAATAATTCCACCTGTAGGCATATAGAGTTAGGCAAGTTCTTTCACATGGACATTGGGAAAAAATTGGCAGAAGTATTCAAAGCACCAATTTTGAAATAACAAATAAGTAGAAGCAACTCAGATTTTTATTGACAAGAGAATAAGCAAAAAAAAGTTGTAGTATAGTAATACAAAGAAATATAATTTACTGGAAAATTAATAATTATAACCATGTATATACATGTGATTGAATATTGAAAAACATATTTGATTAAAAAATCAAGTCAGAGAAGATAGTTATATATACAAAAGTATATTAAACTTTTTTGTATGTATTATAAGATCTATTTATAATATATACAAAATATATTAAAATTGAAGAAAGAGAGGTAGATATGACTGCTGAAGAGAAAAAATTGTTTCCTATAAAACTAAAAGAATGACCAAATATTAAAATATTTATTATGAGTAGTTATATAGTAGTCTTTTTAAAAAATATACTTACAAATATACAATATATACAACATATACAATACACATATTAATATGTACTTATATATATTTAGAACAATACATAACATACAATGTGCTTATAATAGTTTTTATTTTTATTTTATATTTATTATTTTTATTTGTATGCAGTATTAAATAACAGGTCTAATCAATATTTGAGTTTTGGAAGGTGATATCTGACGTATAATTTAAATAATTTCCTCAATGTTTCTTTTGCATACAAAGTTTGAGGAATGTACTCATCAGACTTGCAAATTAGAAGAATCATTTTGGGAGGCACTTTTTTGGTAAATTGGAGGCAGATAAAACAAAATGTAAGACAGTCTGGAAGAAGGATACTTCAGGTTTTATTAAAGAGAAGAGGAGTTTCTAGACTAGGTCAGTGACAAGGAAATGAAGAGGAGGTGCGTGTATTTTCAATTAGCAAAGTTTACTTAATAATTGATTAGATGAAGGAATTATGATTATGGTTGAATGAGAAACCTAGGAAATTTAAGATTTTTCTAGGTTATATCACCAATTGTTTCACAGGTTGTCGAATAGGGAAGACTAAATGCGAGGAGCCTCAGAAAGAGATAATAAGGCTGCTCTGAGATTGGTTCAGTGTGAAGTGCTTGGGATAGATCTAAATGTAGATGGTCAGTAGAATGTTGGATACATGAGTCTGGAATTTTGGCAACAAGTGTCATCTAGAGATTTCACAATTGATGACTAAAGTTTTTCTAGAAAAACAATGTAAAATTAGAATAGAAAAATATTGAGGCCTGAACACTTTGGGCACTACGCCACCAAAAAATGATCCAGAAGAAGAGGAAACTTAGAATAAATGAGGAAAGGATTGCCTCACCAAGAGCCAAAAAGGAGAAGGAAGAGAGAGGAAATATTATCCAAAGAAAATATATGGGTCAATTGATACAGAGGTTTAGGAAAACAGACCCTGGGGCTGAGTTATGGAAAAAAGGTGAAGAGGAAAAAAAAAAAAAAAAGTTGAAGAGCAGTGAGACCTGCAAATAGGAGGGAATTAAGAGACTGAACATATTTATGAGAAAAAAGCATATTTAATAAATGTTGAAAATAGTCTAAATATCCAAGAAAGTGAGATTAAATAAAGTTATATATGCATGTGTATTAAATAAATCTATATATTTATGTATATCTCACCATTATATTCAGCTTATAGTTATGTCATTTAAAATTACATTATCAAATAATAATTAATAAAAAAATTATTTGTGATATAAGATTAAATGTAAAGTGATCTTTAAAACTTCACATGCAATGCAATCCCATTCCTGTAAAATATAACTGCAACAAAATATAATACACAGTTAAGGTAATCAATCTATTATCATGGAATAAAAATTCTACATTAGTACATTTCCAAATTTCTTCTATGAACATATTTTATCTATATAATAAGAACAAAAGTAAATTTAGTTGTATAGTACTGTTTCACCTTTTCCTATTCCTCAACATGCTCCATTCTCAAATTATCATCATACTTTATAATAATTGCTTTTATTGGATATACCTTCACCTTTTTACCACTGTCTCAATTCCTTACACTTCTTTGTAAACACACCAACTCTTAGTTTAGTCCAACTCTCCTCCCATCCTCCTCTGGCACCAGCGTAGCAGCTGTAAGTGGCTGGAGAAAACACATGAACCAGCTATGTGGACTCACTCTATTACAAGACTACTAACCTCATATAGGCTCTTAATCCTGTTGACAATCGTGTGATTTTTTTTTTCCTTTTTCCTCATTACTCTGATATCTCTATCCCTAAATTCAATCTCATTGAGACTCTTTCATTTAGAAAGTAACAGCAATCAAAAGTGAACTCTCACCACATTTACAAACTTACATGCATTGGTTCCCATAACTTTAGCCCTGCTCCTGTTACCATGTGCAAATGACCTGCCTATTCCCCATAGATCTGTCCCCTCTCACTACGACATTAAGGAGCCATAAATTTCCCCTTCTCTCTCTCTCTCTCGGATCATCAGTGTTTTCCTTTCATCAATGTTTTCCTTTCTGTTGGATCCTTCTCATCATAAATTGCACTCTGTAATTCCACATTATATATATGCTATGGGCTTAATGTTTGTGCATCCCCTGCCCCCCAGTTCACATGGTGAAGCTTTAATCTCCAGTGTGATGTTATTTGGAAGTGGGGTATCTAGGAAGTAAAAAGGTTTAGCTTAGGCCATGTGGGTGGATCACTTATGATGGGATTATTGACCTTAAAAGAAGAGAGGAAAGAGCTCTCTTTCTCCTCCATGTGAGGACACAGCCAAAAGGCAGCAGTCTGCAAAATAGGAGGAGGGCAGAGGGCCCTCACCAGACAACAAATCTGTTAGCACCTTGATCTTGGATATCCCACCCTCCAGAAGTGTGAGAAATAATGCTTGCTGTTCAAGTCACTCAATCTATGATATTTTGTATAGCAGCTTGAATTAAACTATAACTTATGTATAATTAGCCCACATCCAACACCTACCATTTCTCTGCTCCTCTTTTTTGCCTGATCGCTAGAGTGTTTTCTATTCTTACATCTTCCGGTTCCTCTCTTATTCTCCTTTGAGTATAATTCATGCAGGTCAACACATTCACTAAAATGTTCTTTTCTCAAGGGCACCAATGACCTTCCCACTGCTAAATTTGATAACTAATGCTCAATTCTCTCATTATTTTGGTCAATCAGTAAAATTTGAGCTGCTGACTCTTTCTTCCCTCTTCAATTGTCTTCAAGCCAACATCTCCTGACTTTTCTTCTTCCTCACTGAATACCTCTCAGTTTTCTCTGTTACTTACTCCTCATTATCATTTTACTTCCATTTCACTTGAAATATTCTTCTCTCAGATATACACACACTTCACTTACTAACTTCCTTCATGGCTTTGCTCAAAAGTCTCCTTTTTATAATATGAGAAACTATGACCATTCTATCTAAATTTGTGACCTATCAGTCAAGTATTATCCCCACTCTGGCTTATTTTTCATAAAAACACTATCAAGAGCAGTACATATTATAGTAATTTATTTGCTTATTGACTGTCTCCACCACACTAGAATTTAAATTTTATGAAGCCAATCATTTTTGACTGTTTTGTGAATTGCTGTACCAGTAGTGTCTATGCAATATTCTGTTAAAATGTAGGAGCTTAATAAATATTTGTAGAATGAATGGATAATAAATTTTTAAAAGAACAGCTACAATTAAAAGGTGAGATTAAAAACAGTAGAAGGTTATCATACTACTATTTGAAAGTGAACTACTTTTGAAATGTGATAATGCTTATATGGTCATGTGGGAAGATTAGTGAAGTAGCATGAAAATGGAGGTAGTTTATTTTTCTTATGAAACGATGGCAAGTATGCTCATATCTGTGATTAAAGCAATATGTTTCATATTTTTATCTTTAAATATTCTACTTATACTTCTGTGGGATTTTGCCATAAGTCACCAAATTTCACTGTTTCAGAGTTTTTAGGTATATTTAACATGACTTATGAGATCCTTAAGAAGGCACAAAACTCTCTTTTCCCCTTTAATGGTATAGTTTAAACTCACCTGGACCCTACTTCTTAGAATTGCTGGCATAGTTTTCAGTGTTTTCCTTAGCAATTTGACATTTGATGTCAATGATTACAGATATAAGAACAATTTGAAATTCTTTCCAAAGAGCAACCATTTTACTCTTATTTTTTTCATTGTCCTCTACATCATGTATGCATTATCAAGGATATATTCTATCTTTATAATATCTTTAATATCTTTATAATATCTTTAATATCTTTATAATATCTTTATAATATAATATAATATCTTTACATATAAATATAATATCTTTATAATATCTATAATATCTATAATATCTTTAATATCTTTATAATATCTTAAAGCTTTCCTCATAAGTGTCATGTATATCAGTATAGTCTTGTGATTTCTGCTTCAATGAACTACTTTTTAGATTATAAAATTAAATTCACTTTTATAATATTACTGACATTAATATTTGTGGAAGTCATGGACACGCCCTACGCAGATCCCATATCAAGGGAGAACCTGCCATGAGGAGTGGGGTTAGCTGACAAGCTTCCAGCTCCATGACTTTGTGATTTGCCAAAGAGTTCACACCAAGGCCATGCCCTCCTTGGGTTGCTCCCACTCAAGGACTAAGTAGAACAAAGATAGTAGAAGTAGACTATATCCTACCTAATACAGGACTCCCCTGGGTAAAAAGTAATCTTTGTTCTGAAATTCCTGTGGGCTTGGAGAGACTTTGTCATAGTTAGCAATGCAGACTGAAGCCCTAACTGTCCAATTCTCTTTCTTTCCCCATCTCTTTCCACAGGTGTTATATCTGCAATTGGCAGTGAAGGTACTTCCTGATTATTTCTGCTCTCTTCCTTTTTTATCTTTCATAGATGTCTGTCTCCCTAATAAGCCCAATAAACCTCTTGTACTTCAAATTTTATGTAAGCATCTGTTTTCTTGTAGAACCCAATTTGATATTTTTTCAGAGCTAAAACATAAGAGTATCTTTCCAGTTACCTATTACCAATCAATATCTATGGAAATTTCAATATGTATTACTTAGGCTTGTTAAGAGTGGCAGATACTAGGTTTAAACTAGCTGAAGTAAATTGAGGAATTTATTAGAAGAGTGCTATGAAATCTCATGAAACATTCAAATGATTAAATAAAATCATCTTTGAGATTAAAAAAAAAAAAAAAAGAAGGTTGTGCTTAGTAACGATTGTACCCAGGAACTAGAGCACCATGTTTTTCTCCATAATTTATACCTGAGTTAATCTGGTAACCTAGTTCATTCTTCTCTTTAATATCAGCATGGGATTCTGTTTGAAAAACAAGAGAGAGAGAAAGAGACAGAGAGAGGGTGGTGCCCAATATTGTGAAGAGACAGTGTCCATTATACTTCCATGCATCCCCCCCACCCCCCAACCGTATCCAACTTGTAGGGAAGGGACCCGTTGTCTGATTTTTCCACTTTGGCCCATCAATTATAGCCAGGGGCCAAGGTCACTTTGAACAAAATGCATGCTCCCATATTAATGATATACACAGAAGAAATAGCTAAATAAAAATTTAAAAAGGCAGGAAACAAATGTGAGAACATATAAAACAACAAAAACAACATGAAGGTACCAATGTACCCAGTAGACTGTATTATATCAATTTACTGTTTTTTTATTTAATCCAATTATATTATAAAAATACTGCTTTTTAAAAAGCACTCACTATTACTTATATCTTTCTTTGGGGCATAGAAATCACTATTCTCAAATTGTCCCATTGACATTTATTTTGTATTTACAGTATTTACTGGCTACTGCAACTAGAACTTTCTACTTTCTCATTTAACCATATTGATGTACAATCTTTGACTACCACGTGTTTTACCAACTTTTAAATGAGAGAGATAAATTTTATATTTATATTTACTGGTAACTTTCCATGTTCCAAAAGTTTGAGATCACATACAAAAAAAGTCTAAATATGTAATAAAATAATGTAATACAAATATTAAATTAAGGTAGAGTAAGTTCAGTACTTAGGGAGACATAGTACAGAGAAATATAAACATTATTTCTTACACTATTACAAGAGATGGGTATCAAATCGAAATCTAAGCTTCTCTGGTAACTAATGAAATAGAGAAACATAATCAGTGACCAATTACTATACATATATATGTATACATATATATATTTTCTTATAAGAGAAAAACAAGCTTTCCTTGGTACTGAAGTACAACTGACTGTTCTCCCATGGGTCTTTATATAGAGAAAACAGTGTAATGAACTTGAAAATGTTCTCATTGACATTCTGACAATAAATGTACCAAGAGTTTTTATGTAGGTCTTACTAATGGATGTCCTTCAATATAAGCCAGAGACATGACATCAGAAAATAATTCAATATAAATTAAGTTCATGAGGTGTAAGATAATGTAGTTCATGTATGTCATTCAAGTAGTTGAGTTGTAATTCAGTTCCCTGATGGTGATTATATATATATATATATATATATATAAATATAATCATTGTGTTGGATTTCTTTTTATTTTTTGTTTAAAATCATTGATACAAATTATGGGAAATTTTATTTAAGCATTCAGTTTTATTTATTGATAGAAAAGGTATTAAGCAAATTTTTCAAAATGATATTAATTGAAATATGTCTGCAACTGGAGCATTAATATGTTATTTATTGCCTACCTATTTTGTGCAAGTGCAGTGTGAGCACTGAGGATACAGCAGTAAAAAGAGTGAGAAGGTTGCTACCTTCCTGGAATTGAGGAGGCTAGGGAAGCAATAAACAGGCAAGGACATGATAGAAAACAGTTAAGGCTGATAAAGGCTAAAAAGGAAATTAATAGGGACTCTGATTGGGAGAACTTTGTAGTATCTACTTTAAATGGATTAGTCAGGAAAGGATTTTCTGACAATTAAATATAAAAAAGTAGATAATCATGCTAAATAGCAGAAGAGTGTTTCCAAAGCAGTGTCTCTAAGTGGATAGACCCTGTGTGGGGAAAGGACTTGACCTATTTGAGGAACTGAAAAGATGGTATGGGAGGAATGTAGGAAAGCAAGATGACCAGTATAAAATAATGTTGGGGAGATTGTCAAGAGCAAGATAATGTAAGTGTAGGCCATTATAAGGAGTTTAGATTTTACAAAATCCAGGTACGTTTGTATTTTAAGCAAAAGGGTGAAATGATATGAATTATTGTATGAAGAAAACCCTCTGGTGATATATGCCAATTGTTTCACAGGAGAGTGAGAATGGGATAGTGGCCAAGCTGTAGACTATCACAGTGGTCCAAGCAAACATCTGACAATAAATTCAGCTTGAGTGGTGGCAGCAGATGTATTTTGGGGTTAGACAGGTTAGATGTGTCAAACGAAGAAAAGACTCAAGCATGGCTCCCAGGACTCTGGAGTAACTGGGTGAATTACATTTAAATTTAAATTGCACACAGTGAAGAAAGGAAAAGTTTTGCTGGGGATGGAGTGCTCTGGAAGCAAGAGTACCATTTTGAATATGCTAAATTTGAGATTACCATGAGGCCTCTGAAAGAAGATTTTATGTAAGCAATTAGTTCTATGAGTTTTAAGATATCCTTAGAAAGAGTTTAAAGCCATGAAACTAGATGAGACATCCTAAAGACATACTACAGATAGAATAGAAAATTGTCCATCAGAAAACTGATATTTGGAGTTTGATTCCATGAGAAGGAAGCAGAACAGAAGATTGAGTTTTAAATGGAGGAACAAACTAGTAAAATGGGAAGAAAAACATGAGAGAATGTCGTTTTTCAGAAGCGAAGAAAAAGAAGTGATTAAAGACTGTGGCTTGTATGTATTATTCTGAACTTAAGAAAAAAAAAAGTATCTATAGAATAATATAATTTGAAAAAGGGAAAATAATTAATAGAATAATTAATTTTCTCACATTGATTTGAATTAAAATAGGCTAAATATCAGAAAACAAAGATTTCCATCAGAATTCTAGACTTCTGCTGAGAAAGTGGTTTGTTTACATTATGGTCTCCTGGGCTTCTTATTATATCACTCATGTCTTCACTATTAGAAGGACTATTTCAGTCATAACCTTGAAACATGATTCATCTGTTCTCAAACTACAGAATTTAGGGAGTCTACTATGGCATGGATTATTATATATACTTCTCAAAACAATCTTATGAGGTAAGGATTTTTAATGTCATTCCATTATACAAATGGAGAAGTGGAAGTTTTGCAAGTTAAAATGACATGCCTATATTTCCACAGTACAAAAAGTTGGAGTTTGAGTAAAACCATGTCTGACTTCTGACTTCTTGAGTAAAATCATGTCAAAATTCTGATCCTATACTCTTGACCATTTTGTGATGGTTAGTTTTCAAGTAATATCACTTTCTAAGATATATTTCCAAATCTATGTCTTTATTTACACTGGTCAAATTTTAAGTCAAAATTTGTTAAATTCTAAGTTTGCTATATTAGGCAAAGTATTTCTTCTTTCTTCATTGGCTCTGTAAATTTGAAAACCAACTCATCGTTAGTTTGCATAATTATAACCTGGCGCATCAGTATTTCAGCTATTTGTCCTCCACAGGGTAGTTGTTTAAGCTACTTAAACAATGCAATCTGAAGAATACTTTCTCTGTTTTATTTGTTAAGAATATGACATAATTTATTCCATATCCTTATCTTGCATATATTATATGTCTATTTTAACTAAGGCAGTCAAGTTATTTTTATTTTATCCACTTTAAACACACGTGTCAAAAATTAGATAAAATAATTATTCAATTTTCTTTACAACACTTAAATAATCAGTACTTTCCTGCATGTCAGAGAAGAAAATATGTGGGTGAAATTAATAATTTAAATAGATTTATAAAGCTTATTCTCTAGATGACTACATTCTATTTAGTATAGATAAGCTGCCATTGCTACAGCTATCAGGGCATTTTAAACAAAAGGAAAGCTTTCCCTGAAAAGAGATAATATGATAATTGGTCTCCCACTCAATTGTAGATGTTTTATGTCTAAAATACTTGAAAGTTAAAACAAGCATTATATTCAGTGTTAGATGGATTATGATCTGGATCTTCCCAGTTCAATGATAAGAATAAAGTGAAACGGAGTTTATATACCAATGCATTTGTCACTCAATAGTTCATCACTATTTCCCTCCAGTTTTTCACAGTTTAATCTACTAAAAATCTTTTTGGACATTAGAATGGAGCATACCATAATGCCTGATTGTGCCGTTTTTGAAGGCCTTTTGTTTACCCAGCTGTGAAGACGAAGTTCTCATGTAAGCAGCTAAGAAGCTTGTGCATATTGCCTTAGTTTTTCATCTCTAAAAGGGGGATAATATTCATAACATTTAGGATGCTTGTGAGATTAAATTATCCATGTGAAATTCTTAGGCTGGTCCTAGGCATATAGATAAGTTATAGTAAATGCTAGTTTTATTGCTGCCTGCTTTGTGCTAAGCTCTAAAGCTCCAAACTTTATTTTAAACCCTTATAGTTTTCTTCCACTGCAACTACAATCATTTTCCCAAGACTACTTCTTATGTCAAAATTTTGTGCCATTTCTCCCTCCTCCAATTTCTCTAAATTTTGAATGATGGGTACATTGATCTCCTTACCAAAAATCTTAACTGTGTTTTCACAGGGCTCAAGGCAAGAGGAGCATAGAGTGGCAGCTTTCCTTCCCAACTTTTGTTCACTTAAGGCCCTCTTACTTAGCCCTGCTTGTATGTTTTTTCACAAATACCTTTATTTATCCTATATTTTCAAGCCCAAGTCACCTTAATTTTCTCTAGTTCATAACTATTGGTATTTACTTTCATATCCAAGTTATGGAAATATTTCTAATTACTTATTTCCCTAAAAGCTGTTGAATCCTCCTTGCTTCTGTCAGGGCTCCCATGCAAGGATTAGAGTTCATATTTAAAAAATGGAGTCTACCAGAATTTTTCTAACAGCTTCTCAAATTAATATCCCCTAACTGAATTGCCACACTCTGCTCACCAGGAGCAACATCCTGCTACTTTATCTTTGAGCTGTTTGGCTATTTGCCTGATTTATGCTTGAAGGTTTTTAACCCCCTAGAGGCATCTAATCTTGTTCACCTAACAGAAACTCTTCTAACAACTAGTCTAGCCTCCTGGCATCTACATGATTTTATTAGTTAGAATGTAAGAGAAAACTGATTTCTATATTTCTTTTTTAAAATTTATTTAATTTATTTACTTTTGTCTGTGTTGGGTCTTCTTTGCTGCGCGCGGGCTTTCTCTAGCTGCGGCGAGCGGGGGCTGCTTTTCGTTGTGGTGCGCGGGCTTCTCGTTGCGGTGGCTTCTCTTGTTGCGGAGCACGGGTTCTAGGTGCGTGGGTTTCAGTAGCTGTGGCTCACAGGCTCTACAGCGCAGGCTCAGTAGTTGTGGCGCACGGGCTCAGCTGCTCCGTGCATGTGGGATCCTCCCAGACCAGGAACCGAAACCGTGTCCCCTGCATTGGCAGGCAGATTCTCAACAACCGGGCCACCAGGGAAGTCCCATTTCCATATTTCTAAGTGGAGATTATGCTTAGTTTGTAACTTGATGTAGTAGCAACAACATAGCCTCAGGTTCAGACGCCATCCTTTACTCATTTCATGAGAAGGTGCAATTTTCTTTACTTTTTGATATTCTGTTTTTGCATTCAGACATAACCTTTCAACATATACAGAGTGAAAATCAGGCCATTGACATAAATTTTCCAAGTAAAACACAAAACAAAATGATAAGATGTCAAAATGGCTTAAAAACCGAACAAACAAACCTGACAATACCAATTGCTGGTAAGGATGTGGAACGATGGAAGCTCTCATTCATTGTTGACGGGAATGCTAAATGGTAAAGCCACTTTGAAAAATAGAGTGAAACTTTTTTACAAAGCTAAATATAATCTTGCCATATGATCCAGAAATTGTGCTCCTAAGTATTTACCCAGCTAATTTGAATTCTCAGGTCCACAAAAAAACTGCATGCAAATCATTATAGCAGTTTCGTTCATACTTGCCAAAAACTTAAGAAAATCAAGTCTTCAATAGATGAATAAAGATCAAAAGTGTCTTATTATCTTTGGGACCTTATTTGAAAGAGATATGAGGTAGCTTTCTAGGTGGCTGATAACATTCAAAACTTGTTCAGATTTTGCTTACCTGGGTGTATATATGCATGTAAAAATTCATTAATCTGTACACATAAGATTTGTGCAATTTGATGTCTGAAGCTCAATTAGAAAAGAAATGAAACATTGTTTGAAAATATTTCTTAAATTATATAACAATTTGTATGTGGAGTTGTAATATGTTTTGTTTTTATAATAGAAAATGTTAAGCTTTCTACAGAGCATTTTTTACCAATAAAATATCATTTTTGAGACTGAGATAATGGCCACTGTTAAATTAACAATTCATTAAGGAGTTGAAAAATTACTTCATGCTGCTATGGACATTATTGGCACATTGTATATAAGTCATTAGCCTTCAGTATTAGAGTATAGGAGTGAGAAATACATTGGATTACAGGATTCCACAAATGGATTTGTATTTTGAAGCTGTTATGAGAAGTTGCAATGTATCTCTAAATAAACCATAGGTTATGGAAGAAATCAAAATATATGATACACAAGTTATAACTTAATTATTATGAAAATATGACATACTAACAGAAGATTAGCCCTAAATGTATATATTAAAAGAGAAAAAGGTTGAAAATCAATTACCTAAGTACCCAACCCAGAAAGAACAGAAAATTTAAATCAAAGAAAAAGCCATAATAAAATAAGAATAACAATCAGTGAGATAGAGCACAAACATACTGTAAGCAAAATCAACAAAGCAAAATTTGACTCTACAGTAAAACTAACACAATTGGTAATCACTTTGAAAGCTTAAAAAAAAAGGTGATAAGACACAAAGTACCAGTATAAAGAATAAAATGGGTACTAACATGGATTTCAAATGCATTAAAAAACAAAACAGTAAGAAAATATTTTGTTGTTATATTTGATAATTTAGATTAAGGGGACAAACTTATATAAAATATAATTTACTGAAATTTGAGAGAAGCAGAATGAAACTATCTTAGTGGTAATGTAACTTAGGAGATGTTAAATCTATGATTAATTTTTTTTACAAAGAACAATCCAGATTCACATGACATCACTAATAATTTCATTCACAAATATTTGGGGAAGAGAATACATTGTATAAAAATTTTTACAGAGCAAAAATATAAGAATGTTTCCTTGCTTGTTTTAGTAGGAAGTATATCTTTGATAATAACACTAAATGACATCAAGATCACAGCAAGATCACAGGCTAATTCTTTTCTTGAACATGGATGGAAAATGCAGAAAATGCTAAACAAAAAATAGCAAATCAAATCCAGCAACATATAAAAATGATGATAATAGTGAGTTTCTTAAAAGCATGCAAAGTTGGTTCATCCTATGAAAATCAAACAATGTGATTTACCATGGTAAGTATTATGATTACCTCAAAAGATGTAGTAAAAGCAAATAATAAAATTCAAAATCTCTTCATAAAAATATTTAGTAAAATAATTAAAGAAGTTAATAATCTTATAAAGAAAATCTATAATAAATGACAGCAGTCTTTATATTTAATGGTGAAATATTGAAAGCTTTCCCACTGAGATCAAGCTAGGGCAGGGATGCCAGTTTCACTATTTTTATTTAATGTCCTCCTTTAAGTCATAGAGAGTGAAGTAAGAAAAAGATAAATTTCCAAAGTGAAGATTGGAAAAAAAAACAAAATATTAAAACTGTTATTATGAGCAAAATCAAGTAATTTTCAGCATGATATTTCTAGTACATTCAAGGAATCTAAGTAATATTATTAGATTCAATAAATAATATCAATAAACAGAAATATAAATTTGATATAGAAGCAAGAGATCAATAAGAAAATAAATTTAATACAATACTATTATAATAGCAGGGAAAACATCAGATGCCCATGAATATCTAATAAAATTGTAAAATCTCTATAGAGAAGTCTATAAACCATTATCAAGAAAAATTAAAGACCTAAATAAATGATAAGATATACTGTATTCATTAACTCTGAGAATCAGTAATGTAAAGAGATAATTTTTTTGCCAAATTGATCTATAAAGTTATTCTTATTCTAATAAAATGCTAGAATACTTTTGTGATTATTAATAATTCTAAGAATTTATGGAAATGTGGTACAGGTGTAAAAATAGACCAATCAAACATAATAGTCAAGATGAAGGAGAAGGTGAAGTGGGATGGGTAAGAAATAACCTTGTGTTCTGATTTTACTCTGTGTGACCTGTTTGTTCAACATGAAACATAAATATATATTGGTGTATGTATTGCTCGAAGTATTCTAAAGAATCCATTATTTTTCACTTGTAAGGGCCATTTACATAGCTTAAGAGAAGCTGGTTTAATTTATTGTAATCAAAACCTAAGTGATAAAATGACATTTATTAGATATATAAGTGTTTAATATTTGATAGTATATATATTTTATGTTTATAGAAGATAGATAAATAGATAGAAATATAATTTTAAAAACTGAAGCACATTCAACAAGTTATAAAGAACTAGGGTTTCTTTTCTTGGTAAAATACTTGGGAATGTTAATATATTAATGCCAGTTGAGAAGTAAAGGCAGTGAGTATATAGTATCTTACAGGAGCATAGTATATTACCTCATAGAAAGCAGGGTTCTATTATTTGCTCTGCCACTTACTCATTGTAGGTTCTTAAACAAATCACTTAGACTCACTGATTTTCAGTTTATTCCTCTTTAAAAAGAAAAAAATAATGGCATGGATATATAGGGCTGTTCTCAATAGTAAATGAGAACACCGTTCAAATACAGCCATTAACACAATTCTTCACATATTGTTAGCATTCAATTGCTGTTGGATATTATTATTATTACTGTCATTGGAATGTTCTAGTAAAAGTGAAATAGTGGTTGTTCGTTTTATAGGGTAGCAAGTTTATGGAAAGTTATTCTTTTAAAAAATATGACATAGTAGCACCAAGCAAGCTAGTGAAAAAAATCAGAGGAGCCCAAAGAGACGGTTAGTGTTGCAAAATGGGGAGATTATCAATGTGACAAATTATGCAAAGAGGTGATGGAGGAAAAAAAATGAATATGTAAGGCAGGTGAGGAGGAAGAATATTTCCCATTTTGATAGAAAGAAGGTGATAGTTGGTGAAAAACCAAAACAAATACTTCTAGCAAAAATAAGTAACATGATATCTAGAGAAAGTTCAGGAGTCCAAAACTGAGGACTCAGGTAACAGTTAATTAGGAAGCAAGCATCTATGGAAAGGTAAGGCGGTGAACCTGTGATGTGGATCTTGGTCGTGAGATGGAATAAAGATGGCCGTTAAGTTATCACTCGCACTCTGAGAGGTGGATTTGAGTTTATTTTCCATCTCTTGAATTCAGGCTACCAATAGTGACTACCAATAGAACACATCAGAAGTGGCCTTGAGACAATTCCATACCAAGGTTTTAAAATGATAAGAAATGTCTGCTTTTTGCTTCTTGGAATACTCACTCTTAGAATCTCCTTATTGGTGGAGCCAGTTGTCATATTGTCAGAAAGCACAAGCAACTATGTGGAGAAATCTACTTGGAGGAGAATCAAGGCCCCAGTCAACAACCTTCAGTTTAGCTTTCATCTGACAACCAAATTGTCAGAAGAGTGTAAGTCACCTTGGAAATGAAGGTAAAGAATATTCTAGTTCTACCTGAACTGTTCAGCTTATGATACATAAAGTAAATGTAGATTGTCCCTGCCAAGCCCTGCTCCAATTGCAAAACTTCAAAATCCTATGACTGATTTTGTTTGTTTTAACTTACTATGTTTAGAGTGCAAATATAGATAACTGAAACAAGTAGCAAGAGAAAGTTTGAAAGAGTCTAATATATAGTGTATAGTGACTGATTGATTATATACTTATAAAATATACATATTTAAATATATATATTCCCCTGATATTAAAGAAAAACAAAACAAACAAGAAAAACAAAAACAGAGAATCTGGTAAAAAATGGAGGCAGTGATACATCACTTATATACCACTATCAATGTGGTTATTTTATCTGGGAAGCAAAAATATCCAAGACTAAAGGAGAGATCAATAAAAGCTAAATTAAAGGGATTCTGAGGAGATTGAACATTTAGAGAAAAAATAGCTAACTTGCACAAATCAGTTTGTTTACCTACACCTTCTGTTCACACATAAGGAACATAAATTATGATTTATGAGAGACAGAAGGTTACTTTACATATCTACAGAAGGCTTCCCTGGAATCAAACTGGTCTTATGGTAAAATTAAGTGACAAATGCCCTGAAGCATTATCACATAAGTTGGGGCCAGACCCATACAATCACATGTACTTACAATTGTTTAACTAATAATTGAATGTAATGTTGAGAGAGAACATCTTTCTTCACTCACCAGTGCACTTGGACATTTAAGATGACAGCATTATATTTTCCTTTCTATGAAAGTTTCTTTAAGTGAAAGCCAAATTCTATAAAAACACATACTTTAAATGCTGCCTTATTTAGAGGGATATATCTAAATATTCAAAATAACTTATTTTAAATTTCAATTTACAGTATTGAGTTTAATATTATATATACATATATTACATACACATAATAACATTTATATATGTATATGAATACATATATACTTATATATGCTTATTCATACACATATATACACAAACACACTAACATATAGGTTAGGAAATATATCACTGAGGAAGGGATTTAAATGTAGTTGTAAAAAAGAGAAAAAAAATCTTGGAGTGTCCTGGTTTGATGTACAGAGTTTGCCTGGTAAGCAGTTGGAAAAAAGTCTCCTTAGTGAAGTAACTTTCTTATTTTTCTTTCTGATCATATAATGTGTGCTAATTTTAAGAAATGTAAAGTAAGTTAAAGTTTATTCTATATTTTAATTTTTGTACTTTTTGTCTTTAAAAATTTTTAAACTTATTTTAAGTTGCTTTATGTTCATCATGATAGAAGGGCTTATAATATTTTGGGGGTCAAAACTTAAGATATATTCATATAAATGGTGTCTAAAATACAAGTTTTGTTAACACCGACATCACTACGAAAGATTTAGAGTACAGTATATAAAGAATGTAAATATATATATATATATAGCATCTTCTTTATCCATTCAAATTTTGGGGGGCACCTAGGTTGCTTCCATATCTTGGCTATTGTGAATAATGCTGCAATAAACATTGGAATGCACATATCTTTTCAAATTAATGTTTTTGTTTTCTTCTGATAAATACTCAGTACCATTCAATCCAGCAATTCCACTCTTGGGAATTGATTTTTTATTAGACACATTTTATACCCCTATTTTTGATTTCTAAATTCACATAAGACATGCTTCTTCTTCAGTTCCTCAAGTTACGTAGCTAAATACTAGATTTTCTGATAAACCTGGACTGATGAAATAGCTAATATTATATGAGTACATATTAGCTTAGTAAACCTCTATATGCATACCGTTAATACAGAACTACTTAAATAATGTGAATTACAACACTTCAGTCTATGTGAAATAGTAAAAACAGGTAATGGAATCAAGATACCTAATATCTTTTCCCTGATTCTACAAATAACTGCTTATGTAACCATGAATAAAATTACTAATTTTCTGGATAATATTTTTTTAACGTTGAAAAGAGAGGGAAAGGAAAAACATGTAATTTTCAAATATCTTAAGGATGTAGGTATTTAAACCCACTACTGTGTAGAAATTCAAATTTTAAACAAATAAAAACAGAAGTATTTTAGCTCAAGACTCTTACTTTTGTTGCAAATGACAATAATTATCCTAGCTAATGTCAGCAGAAAAGAAAATTATTGAAAGCATATAATGTAGCCAGTAGAATTTATAGGAAGACAGGAGAAACAAGTTTAACAAAAGGCACAATTCTAGGAATGCCAGAGAGCTGAAAATACAGCCAAGGTCAAAGCTAAGGAACAAATTTGTTGAAATAACCTCCACTGGCATCACTGCCACTGGACATTTGACATCACTACTGCTTGATACTCTCAGATGACACCACTAACTATGCATGCTTTTAAAGCTGTGAATAATTTCTCAATTCTCCCTGTGGCTTTGCCTTGCTTCCATAAGCCTCAAGGACTTTAGATAGTAATGCAGAGTCTACATAAGTATAAAAATCACTGCCCACTGGGTTGTTGTTGCGCATATATAGAGAAAAAGAAATGGCAATTTTTTGCCTCAGGAGGTATGACTCTGCCAACAAATCTCATCCAGTGAGGCACTTACTTCAAAATGAAGTGGTGCTGTAATATTTCATAACAGATATAACAAACGTTCTCCACTACATACCTAGGGATCTTGAAATTTAATAAAATAACACTTACCATTTCCATCATTCTCTAGTTCATTTATAACATATTTGGTGCTACTTACTAAGCTGATTTTTCATATAAACAATGTACCCAAACCTAGATTTTGGAAAACTATATTCTACAATATTCTCTTGCTTTTGGGAAAATCAAGCTTAGTTTTGTTTCTTGAATGTGATTTTAAAAAATAAATGGGCCATTTACATACATCTTAGGTAAGTATTGCAAATGTACCTTCTAGGTTTCTAGACACGTTCAGGTTTGGAGAGGTCTTTTTAGATACAATCTGTGAAAAAATAAATTGATAAGCTAAACTTCAATAAAATTGAAAACTTCTACCCTGTGGAAGACACTTTCCAAAGAATGAAAAGAAAAGCCACAAATTAAGAAGGGATGTTTGCAAAAAATAAATCTGATAAAATATTTTATCTAAAATGTACAAACACTTAATCCTCAATAATGAGAAAACAACTTGATTAAAAAATGGGACAAAGACCTTAATAGTCACCTCACCAAAGAAGACGTATAGATGGTAAATAAACATATGCAAAGATGCTCTACATCATATGTTGTCAGGGAAATACAAATTAAAACAACAATGAGATAACACTACACATGTACTAGAATGACCAAAATCAAGAATATTGATACCACCAAATCCTGACAATAATGTAGAGCATCAGGAACTCTCATTCGTTGCTGGTGAATGCAAAATGGCGTAGCCACCATGGACGATAGTTTGGAAGTTTCTTGCAAAACTAAACATATCCTTGCCATAAGAGCCAGTAATCATACTCCTTGGTATCTACACAGAGGACTTGAGAACTTATGTCCACACAAAACCTTGCACACAGATGTTTCTAGCAGCTTTATTCATAGTTGCCAAATCTTTGAAGCAATCAAGATGTTCCTCAGTAAGTGAATGGAAAAATAAAATGGTACATACGGACAAGGGAATGTTATTCATCACTGGAAAAGAAAAGAGCTACCAAGCCTTCAAAAGACATGGAATAACATGAATTGCGTATGACTAAGTGAAAGAAGCCAATCTAGAAAATCTACATACTGTATGATTCCAACTATATGACATTTTGGAAAAGGCAAAATGATGGTGACAGGAAAAAAAAAAAATCAGTACCAAAGTACAAAAAATCAGTTCCAAAGTACAAAAAATCAGTACCAGTTGCCAAAGATTGGGATGGGAAGGAAGTAAGAAGAGGTGGAAGACAAAGTTTTTTTTTTTATTTTTTGTGCCGTACGCGGACCTCTCACTGTTGTGGCCTTTCCTGTTGCGGAGCACAGGCTCCAGACGCGCAGGCTCAGCGGCCATGGCTCACGGGCGTAGCCGCTCCGCGGCATGTGGGATCTTCCCGGATCGGGGCACGAACCCGTGTCCCCTGCATTGGCAGGCAGACTCTCAACCACTGCGCCACCAGGGAAGCCCCGACAGAGGTTTTTTAGGGCAGTGAAATTACTCTGTATAATACTATAATAATGAACACATGCCATTATACATAGAATTATTTCTATAGACACAAGAGATCGAATATTCAGAAAGAGAAATAGGCATTGTGTCAGAGAAAATAACAACCAGAGATAAGAATGCCAGGTGTCAATAAGAAAAAAATGACTGCTGGATTTTTATGGAGGAAAAGCAGGGGATAAAAGAAATGATATTCATTCATTCATTCATACATATCATTTATTCATTCCATAAATATTTATTGAGTGCTTACTATGTTTTAGGCATGCTCTTGTCAGTAAACAGAGGAAACTAAAGCCTTTCTCATCATGGAGCTTTCATTAGAGGAGCGAGTAGACAATAATATACTGCATGAATCATCAAATTCTTTAAAATGTGGTAACTGTGGAGAAAGGTAATCAGCACATTAGAAAGGAAGAACCAAGAGATAGGGAAGGATGTTGTCAGTACGAACTGCAGTGAAACAACAAAGATTTCAGGGAGGTAAGAGGATGAACTATGAATATATCTAGGAAAATAATCGTTTTGATTACATGATGTACTTGAAGAGCATCAAGGGGTCCAGTATTCCTAAAATGGAGTGAACAGAGAATAGTAGAAAATGATATCAGAGGAGTAAGGGCTCTGTGTCTGGTGGGGAAGACCATGTGAAACCTGATAAAGCATTATCTGTAGTCACAGGCTTCCCCTGAGTCCAGAGATGAGAGGCCATTGGAGGGCGTTGTATTTCACAGGATGACACTGGTTGTTTTGTTGATAATAGACTGTAAATAAGCAGAATTGGAAGTAGAGCGATATTGCAATAATCTTGGCAAGTGGTTATGGCGACTTGAACCAGGGAAGTGGCAGTGCAATTTTTGAGCATAGACCATGCCAGGCAGTACCCTAGGAATACTCACAGATATTTTATTTAATTGTTAATATAAATCTGGCAAGTAAGTGTTATTTCTCTTCCGTAGTGAGAACAATGTAACAAGACAATGTAAAGCTTATTCAAAATCATAGAGTTAGTGCTTAGCAAACCTTAGTATAAATACAGCTCTATTGGACTAGAAAGTTCATGCTCAATCATGAGAAAATTAAAGGTTGGCTGACCAACAGAAACATCCATAATTTTCATTCAAAATCTGTGGTTGTGGCCAAATGGAGCATCTTATTATTAGACTTGTTGCTGCATATCTGTATCTCAAGATGACAACACATGGTTACTTTCATAACGAGAATTCTGATGTATGCTTTGCTATTTCAGAAATATATTAGTGTTCTCAAATTCATAATCTAGGGCTGTAGCAGTATCATGGTGGGGAGAAATTTAGACACATGCACATCTTTTCAATCTTTACCTTGTAGAAGTTGAAAACATCATGTTATAAGTAAAATTAGATGACACTATTACATTTCAGAGATATACATATTTGACTTAAGTATACAAATTATAATAGAATACATGAAGCTATAAACTATACCCAATTTATGGAGGTCTCTGAAATTCTGACTCAGTCATCAATAACACTAATTGAGTGACCCTGACATACCAGGCTCTGAAGTTGCAAACACAGGTAAGTACACATAGGTTTTAGTAAAGAAGAGCACATATTTCTCATGGTTCTTCATAAAGTCTTAGCCCTCATATACAAAGGAGAAGATAAGCTTTGTGAAAAAATTAAGTTTTTATTTTCACACTGTAGATATTTAATACTTGCTACATTTGCATTCACTGCTGATATGGCTATGTGAATCAATTACTTCCATATGAACTTAAAGGAGAGTCTGTATAACTTGACAATGTGAATCTTTTACAATGTATAACCTGACAATGTGAATCTTTCACAATACTGAAAATCTGGAAATAATTACAATAAAAATGTATCCATTCATATCAGATCTACTTATAACAGATGATTAGAAAAGTAATAAGCCATTTTATCACACTTCATAATTACACTTGGACTTTCCTGCTGAGTACTTCTGATCTGAACAAATATTAAATCCAACACTTATTTTTTCCCATATAAATAGCACTATGTTTCTTACCTTATTCTTCAATACATAATGCCAGGGCAAACCAAAATAACAAATTGAAATGAGCCAAAACAAGTGGTGATTAAAGAGAGATGTCATCATCTTGGCATTATGAGATGTCCCCATTGTCTCTCCCCTTCAATCTACAACTAGTAAAACATCCATAATTCAACAAAGTTTTCTTGGTTGAACACAACAGGACACTGGAGAGATCCATACATCTATACATCTGAAGGTGGTGTATGGAACACACAAAGAAGCCAGAACTGGGAAATAAACCCACACATATATGGGGAACTAATTTACAATGAAGGAACCAAGACATACAATGGAGAAAGTATAATGTCTTCAATAAATGGTGTTGGGAAAACTGGGCAACCGCATGCAAAAGAATGTGTTACACCAGTATCTTACACCATACACAAAAATTAACTCAAAATGGATTAAAGACTTGAGGGTAAGATCAGAGCCATAAAACTCCTAGAAGAACACATACGCAGTACACTCTTTGACATTAGTCTTAGCAATATCTTTTTCATTATGTCTCCTCAGGCAAGGGAAACAAAAGAAAATTTAAACAAATGAATAAATGGGACTACATAAAAATAAAAAGCTTCTGCCCAGCAAAGGAAGCAATCAGCAAAATGAAAAGACAACTGACTGAATGGGAGAAGATATTTGCCAGTCATATGTCCCATAGGGGTTAATATCCAAAATATATAAAGAACTCATATGATTCAAAAACAAAATAAAAAAGCGTACAACCTGATTAAAAAATGGACAGAGGATCTGAACAGACATAGATGTAAACTGGCTCTAATTTATGTATTGTTATCACATCCTGTTTCCACATAATAGTGTAACGGGTATCTCTTCGAAACCCACATATTCTAACTTCTGAAGTATTGGGTTTTAACATTCCCTGTAGAATTCCTGTGCATGTTTGTGGGAAGAGATTGTTTGTCAATCATATTTATAAAGTACGTAATGCTGCACTAGTTTATGGGAGACAAGAAAATTGTATCTATTACTGCATGAATAATTAAATTAATTAATGTAAAGGACAAAAAAATGGGCAGCTCCAGGAAAAAAAACAAAACTGTTTCTTCCTCCCTAAATATTTCCTGCCACTTCTTTTTAATTTCAAACTCATTTAGACACAAGACTGAAGTTGCTTAGGTGCAAGCAACAGATAGTCAAAGGAGCATTACACTTGGATGAGGATGCACCAGTAGTGGGCAAAGGAAAGAATAACTGATTCACAGTCATGAGAGGTTAGCACACTATAAAACATAGGAAGTCATTCCTCAGACAAATCAGGAGAGTGATACCTGATAAGAATTCCCTTTCTCTTCCTCAAGCAATCATGTATGACAGGAAGAGATGATCAAACATTGAAAATTTAAGATTTCTTTGTATTTTAATATCCAAACATAGTCTGAAGATTTCTATTACTTTGTGTTAAAATAAGTATTAATTATGTCTTGGTCTCTTCAGAATGCTATATTTTTATGACCAGATTCAATGAAGGACCCTGCTATTCTTGGCATGATAGTAACAAACAGTTTCAGAAAACAGTTTCAGGAAACCGAAACAGCTTTGTACCAGAGCTTTATTGAGAGACAGAGAAGAAGAGAGAGAGAGATGAGAGAGAGAGAGAGAGAGAGAGAGAAACTACTTTCAGTTCAGGATTACCATAAATATTTAAGCAAGTTTTATGTTGATTAAATAAAGTAGCAAAACTACTTCCAACCCCTTTTTCCTTTTCTCCTCCCTTACTGAGAGTGAGCTTCATTTCTAACACTCACTGGTGCCCAGAACCTCATTTTGCCCTAGCATGACCAAGACACTAGTCCAACTTCTCTAAAGCACACTGCACAATGCTGTCTCCACTCGTGTACTAATCTTCTAGGAGCCTGGCCTTCATCTAGCTTTGATTCTAAAATAGCTCTGATAATAAGCTCAACACATTGTCTTCTTATTTGTTAATTGTTTAATGTATGAACTTCCAAAATCAGTACTTGTCAGCACAGTCAGTACCTGTATATTGATAGAGAATCTAATATTTATCCAATGGTAACAGAAAATTTAAAATGGTGGAATTAGTTCTGCAATTTTCTAGTTTTGCAGAAGGGCAAATATTTTGTGTAGTTTGCTTCTTTGTTAACTTTCAAGGCCCTTTACGCAGGTAGCTGACTGTCACGTAAACCCAAACCACCCTCTTAATGCAGGACAGTGTGTTGTGTTTCATCCTGTTGAAAATTTTTGTTATCTCTTCACTGGAATAAAGTATAAACACACCTATAGTGGCTTGCCATTACCTTTTGGCTAGTGCTGTAATACCTAATTATGTTACATAAGTACACTTGCTTATTTTACAAGCACAAAAAAATGAACAAGTCCTTGCTCTAATGTTTTCTAAAAAAGAAGCAAATGTGCTGAAAAAAAGCAATTGAAAGTTCACTTTAATAAAAATATCTTCATAGAGTCAAGGGTTTTAATGGAACATTCAACCTGCTCTGATAAACAAATGTTGTCAAATCAAGTATGTAATTTAATAGGAATATGATAGCAAAGACCAACTGCCAAATAATTCTTAAGGGGAAAGTTTCTTGACATTTAAGAAAATGCAGTTTTTGGAAGTCACTTGTCATGTAGTCACATACTCATTTTTAAGGTAATCACTAGTAAATTATAGTGACCCTGCATCTCATTAGACACTGCTCTTTTCTATAATTGATCACCACTTCTTTTGATATGTATGGAGCTAGACTCTTTATGTATGCAATCCCTGAATGTATAATTCCAGAAAGGAGCAGTCAAGAGATAGAAGTGTATTCTGATATAAACATTTTTAAAAGATTCATTTATTGCAAATATACCACATAAGTGACAAAGGCTTTATGGAAATAATACATTTTCCATAAGTTAGATTTAATAGCTGTGTGAATCTGTATATTTGACAGTCTATAAGAGACATGATTGCTAAATCAGGTGGCCTATGTCCTAAAGCATTTGAAATGTAAGAAAGATACTATTTTCAAAAATAATGGTTACCTACTTTTATTTTATTTATCTTTTGTATAAAATAGTAGAGTTGGGCATAGTAAAGAAGAGAAAAACAATGGGACTTGTTAAAAATTATACTTGAAGATACTGTATAAATGAATAAACAAAGTGTGAGGCTGTATATATGTATCAAACGTATTTATACAAAGTCATATAAGCTCTGCTGGAAAATTTAAAACTCAGTGTAACTTCCAATATAAGTGATTTTTATTAAAATTTATTCCTGACTTTTTTTTTTTCTAATTCAGGACATAACAAAACTTCCTACTAAAGTGAAGGTAAATCATAAGTTTATTGTTCAGAGACATTCAGTTCTTCTTTTCTCTGCTGACACCACCAATATGAATAATGACAAGATCAGTGATGAAGGAGTTTTTGTGATGCAAATCTCTCCACAGGGACAGGACTATAGTCATCATGAGTTTATTTCACAATTCAGCTTCCTTCTCTAGCAAGCCACTATAATGAGATCAACTGTGCCCTTTCTCTAGACTGGAAATTGAAATTCCAGTGGATCACAGCAGGACTGATTTAGGTCCTTCAGCCATCATGGTTGTCAATGCCTAAGGACTTCAGTTCCACGCAGAGATTTGCATCTCTTATTATAGTGGTCAAAATGAGCAGGATGATTCCACTGTGGTTTTGTTCATCTTAAGAATGTAGAAGATCTGTCAGTTTGTGTTTGTAGCAGAAAACATAGGTCACGTTTAAATACAGCTATGTCTACTTCATAATAATTTATTAGCTTTTTACACTAACATAATTATTTCTTTGCTTAAGTTAACTTGCCTTACCCTCCCCAGACCTGCTCACTCCTCCTTAATTTTCCCATTAGAGCTAATCACTTCACATTATTTCATAATTACTAATAAAGAATAGTTTTCTTAACTAGATTGTGATCTCTTTGAGGCCTGGGGTATCACAGAGCTTTATGAGTGTCAAGGTCTACAGAACGGGCAATGTGCTTAGGATATAACACATGTTCAACAAATCTACTACCCCCAAAAGAGTAATAATGTATCAAGTGTATCATAATGCAGCTTGTTAAAAGCCATTTGCTAAAAATGGCTTTTCCATGTATTACTTTCTGTGACTAATAAATACCAGAAGAATTAAATCTTGTAGTCTTTGCCAATGTCTATAAATTGTTACCAAACTGAAAGTGGGTCCACTCATCCACCGCATAGCAAAGCCAATATACTGACACCAGACTGTGGTAAAAGAAAGTACGGCATTTGTTACAGGGTACCAAGCAAGGAGAACGGGCAGCTAATGCTCAAAAGACCTGAACTCCCTGATGGATTAAAGGGAAGGTTTTTAAAGGTAACACTTCGGTTGAGGGTTGCAGCTTGTGCACTTTCTTCTGATTGGCTGGTGGTGAGGTAACAGAGTGATGTTTGGATCATATTGCACATACAATGAATCATATGTTTAAGTATTCATTTAACTATGTCAAGTCGCTATAAGAGATATTCTTAACTGTGTTTGTCTATGGGTTATACACATACACACACACACACACACAGATAGAAAAAAAGGCTTTACTGGTATCATTAGGCATGGTTTACACATGATAATTTTGCATGAAATTTTGGAAGTTATCTGATTACTGTGGTCACCACTTAGAGAACTATAATATTTGATTATGAAGCATGTTGCAGAATTTACTTCAGATACTGAATTTATCAATTGGCTATGGCCTATCTTGCTTTTGACTTTCTTTCCTCCTACTTAATTTTTCTTTTCCATATTAAAAATTTTTTTTCCAAATGTTCACTTTTATTTTTACTGATTAACTAGCATTCTATTCTATTTGAAGTCTCCGCTTCCACCACACCAAACCTCTCTCTATTCCATATGCATTATTTCTTTATTTTGTTCTGCAACAATAATTCTCCAGTAAACACACTATTCTCAGAAACAAGACTACATCATCAGGGTTGCTAGTGACAAACAGAAAACAAATGAACATAAGCAAGATTAAGCTCGATTAGATCCACAGGGAGAAATCAATGACATGGAAAAAGACAAAGTTACAGAGGAATGAGGTTGTATCTTCCAACTTGTACACTAAGGAGAATAAAAAGAAAGAAAACACTGGATTACACGACTGAGCTGATGCCAACACATGAAAAGTAAAGTGCAAAATGAAAGCAATTAACTGGATAATTGGAGCAAAACCAAACAATTTTCCCTCAATTAAATTGTTACTTCACTTGAAAGTAATTCTGGATTTGGATTACTCTGAATGATTTGATAAAATTATTCATTAGTCTGTTACAGGAGTGGGAAGGGTACTTTATTGTCTCCAAGGGCCTCTCCAGAAATGAAATGACAGATTTTTTTCAAATAGAGGAAGCAACAGGTGGGAAACCTTATCTATTAATGACCATATGGTTGTCATCTTTGTTATTTTATCCTTGGCCTGACTATTTGTCAATATCTGTCACTGTGTTTTCTACTTCTAGCAGTTTATCTTCTGCCTTTGCCTTAACCAGTTGGGAAATCTGGAGACCTGGATATTCTCAGCAGAGTTCTACAAAATTAAGTTCATGGTTCTTTGTTATTTGACTTCTGTTTTTTTCCAACATATCTGGCCATAAATAATAATGAGGCACAACATTTATTGATTTCCTCCTCTGGACTAGATGCAATAAGCACTGCTGTAATCCATACAGAAATAATCAAGATGATAATTATTATTGTAATTTTTCAGACAGAGAAATGGAGGCTCCAATAACTCAAATAACCTGAGGTCAGAAAATCAGGCAGAGGCCAAGTTGGAATTAATTTCTAGCTTAGTCTGACCTTAAAGCACATAGTATTTCTACTGATTATTATTATTATTATCTTTTTTTTTTTTTTTGAGGTATGCGGGCCTCTCACTGTTGTGGCCTCTCCCGTTGCAGAGCACAGGCTCCAGACGCGCAGGCTCAGTGGCCATGGCTCACGGGCCCAGCTGCTCCGCGGCATGTGGGATCTTCCTGGACCGGGGCACGAACTCGTGTCCCCTGCATTGGCAGGCGGACTCTTAACCACTGCGCCACCAGGGAAGCCCTGATATTATTTTTATATTAGTTCTAGAACATCGTTAAAAAATCTCACTTCATCCTGTTTCTCATAAGAGCAGGTATAGACAGTTGAAACATTCATTTGTTTTTAGGATCAATGGCCTTCAAACATTTTTAGCATGCTTGCATGAAAAATAAAAGGAGCACATTCCTCAATACATTTTTATTTTTCTCCATGCAGGAGCCAGAGAGATCATTTAAAAAGGTAAATCAGTGTGTCATTACCTCACCTGCTCAGAAGCTTCCAGTGACCTATCACACATTGACTAATGTCCAAAATCCCAGCCATGTCAGAAAACCTATCATGATCTGGCTCTTCTCCATCTGGTTTACCCTTCCTCCCACCTCCAATACCACACCACCCCAGTATATTCTGGCATTTTAATTTTCCTCAGACGTGCCATGACTTTTCATGTCATAAGACCTCTTTTCATGGGTCACCTCTTTACTTCCTTTTGGCCCTGCTAAAATATTACATTTGGTCCTCCCAGATAGCATCTTTCTCAATATACCTCCATCACGTTCTATCCACTTTTTCTACGTTATTAGTTTTCATTGAGTTTATCACTATCTGATATTAAATTATATATTCAATTGTTTGCTTTCCTATTTTATGAAAACTTTTCATAAAGCAGCTCTTTTATATAGTGGGTCTTTGATTGTCTCTTTTATCATTGGCTCCCCACAAGCTAAAGTGTGTCTGACATATAATAATTGTTCATAAATACAAAACTCTCTTTCCTTATATTAAGTATTAATATAACAATACTTATTTCTCACATTTTTAGATAAAAGTACTAGAAATTCTAATATTATTTTAATACTCCCTATTGGATTATCCTGCATTTCTGTGGGAAAGGAACACTTTATTTTAGAGAACACTAATTTGTATTATTGAAATACTATAAACTAGTAATTAGGTCCTCTTTCTCATTCAAGTTGGAAACAATTGACAAATAAACTTAAATCAGCAGATGACAATTCAACCATTTTTTTTTTCCCTAGAAAAACTAAACAGACAAGCCTGACTTGGGTAAGACCAAATGGCCTGCTAAGATTGCACCCTAGAAATAGACAGACTTATCCAGTCAGACACAAGCTGAACTGAACAACAGAGGCTTCCCTAACAAGAAATGTGTATAAAAGTTAGGAGATGGAAGACAGAAGCATAGGCAATTAACCTATACAGGTAAGCTAATACCTAAGGTAAAGGAAAAAGACAAGCCAGGCACACCCAGAATTTACTCCAAAACTTAGCAATCAAGTAGACAAGCCACTTTTTCCTGCAGAGAAGTCAGTGATGAGATGGAAATAGTCTAGTAGTGTAACTATGGTGGAACTTCTTCCACGTGGAAACCGAAGGCCAAGGAAAATAAATTCTTCCATTATATTACACTAAGTTGTGTTTCCTTAATCTTTTTAACTCAAGTATCAGGCTTCTGCTTAACCAAAGTTGTGGATGCTGCTCCCAGGGAAGGAGCTACGTGTTTTCTCAGGACAGTGTACATGCATGATTAACAGCTGCCCTATGCTGATACTTCTAGAAATGTGTCAGTGCCAATTTGTGCTCCAAACAAGCCACTAAAATTTGATCTGAAAATTCATTGGCTTTTATTATTCCTTACTCTAAATCAAAGCTTGTTATATCTCCCCAACATAGATCCTCCAAGACTATGCAATTAGATTGAATGAGAGTATAAATATACTCTGATAATAATATTAGGAATCCAAGATTCCAATATAAATCAACCTCAGTATCAGGTTTCTAGGGAGAAATTTAAAATTACAGTCTGTATTAGTCTGCTAGCCTGCCACAACAGAATATCACAAAATGGGTAGCTTAAACAACAGAAATTTATTTCTAGTTCTGCAAGCTGGAAGTCCAAGATCAAAGTGCCTTCAGATCTGATTTCTCCTGAGGTCTTTCTCCTTGGATTATAGATGAATGCCCTTTTACTATGTCCTAATGTTACTGAACCTGGCCTTGGGTCCACTTGTCCACACACAGTAAAGTCAATCTACTGACACTGGGTTGTGGTGAAGGAAAGTACAGTGTTTACTGCAGGGCTCTGAGCAAGAATAACGGGCAGCTAATGCTCGAAAGACCCAAAATCTCTGAGGGCTTTCAGGGGAGGTATTTAAAGGCAATGTGAGGGAGGGGGCTGCAGGGTGTGTGATCAGCTCATGCACAGTTCTCAGATTGGTAGGCATCAAGGTGAAGCTTTAAGCATCACCAATCTTCTGCTTTCAACCGGCCTGGGGTCTACATGGTTGAGGTCAACAGTTTTCATCTGAAGGTGATCTGCTTCCTGTAAAACAAAACCAACTTATAAATGTGTGTCAGACCTTTATATCTTTCAGGGAACTAGAAGCTCAGTGATTCTGCTACATGGCTGGTTTATGGTCTAAATAGTTACCAGTTTCCCTGCCCAGCAGCTATTCTTCATTTCCACATCTTCTCATTTCCTTATCATTAACACTTGAGCCACCCTTTTGAGACTCCTCTTCAGGGGAGGCTTGGGAGACTAAAGCAAAAGTCTTTTACTTCAAAATACAGGGTTATTGTGATTTGTATACATTTCACTAACGGCCTTTTCTCTGTGCAGGCCTATCCCTGATGTATCTTCTTCTTCTTATAAAGATATCAGTCATATTGAATTAGGACCTGACTCTTATGACCTAATTTAACTTTTATTACCTCTTTAAAAGTCCCATCTCCAACTACAATCATTTTGGGGGGTTAGGGCTTAAATATGTGAATTTTGAGGGGAACACAATTCGGTCTATAACGAAGCCCCCAAATTAAGGTAATTTATAAGTGAAAAGACCAGAATTTTACATTAAATTTTAAAAGGTTAAAGAAGAAAAAAATTCCCAATTTCATATACTCCATTGTGGCAGGGGGCATTATGAGTTTCTGGATGAAATCAGGATCTTCCAGGAATTACCATCTGAGTTGTCTCTCACAGGAAACTTTATACTTGGTTCAGGATTTCAGAAGTTGTATTTGTTCATTACCAGGATGTAAAAAGCCAAAAAATTAATAGAAAAAAATCTCATTACCCCAAATCTACCATATTTTGAATATAAGTGAAACATCAGCCTTGGAAAAATTTATCTAAGACAAACTGTTGTACCTAGAAACTGACAGTGTTTCCATAGCAAAAGTTCAATAGATACTGAGGAGGTAGAATAAGTTGTTGGAGAAATCTTTGATTTAAGCTTTTCTAGAATGTCATTCTATTCCTGAAAAAAGAAAGAAACTTACCAAAAAAGAGATTAAATTCTGTCCAACATGTACCCTGTAGTGGCTTGAGGATGGGCAGAGAGGAAGTAGCCTGTGTCAATCATCTCTATATACCTTGTACTTCCTCTAATGTGGAACTTGATTTAAAGGTTTTATAAGATCCAGGTAAAATGCATGTGGCAAAAGTACACCTTGGGTGGTGATGTGTACTTTATGTTATAACAGGTCAAGAGGCATGTGTCAGGTTGTTCCACCGCTAGTAATGCTAGACCTAATCATTTAGTTAAGGCAAGGATGCCTAGTATTAGAATTTAAAAGTAAGGTTTCCTTTGCAATGAGGCATCAAATACTGGTACCACTAGAACATCCTGCCCACCCCCCATCCCCAAAAAAGTCCTACTAATTGCTAATTTGCTTACTAATTTGCTTTTCAATTTTTTTTACCTCTCTCATTAGTTATAGTGCCCTTGAAATGTCTTATTTGTGTGTTTTTGCTTTATCTTCCCCCTTTTATTCTTAGTTTGATTAGCTAGTAGTATGTTAGTGCTTATTAACTATAAACCAGAGGTGGGATGACTTGAACAATAAACATTTATTATTTCACAATATTTATGATCAGAAATCACCCAAGTATAGGTGTTCCTGGCACGAGGTGTATCACGAGTTTGCAATGAGAGTGTTGGCAAGGTTTTTCATCTCATCTAAAAGCTTGACTACACAAGGATCTGCTTCCAAGCTTATCATATGGTTGGTGGCAGGATTCAGTTCTTCCCTGGGGGTTGGCTGGTGGTTTTCCTTAGTTTGTTATCATGTGAGCCTGTCCACAGAACAGCTCACAGTTGGCAGCTGGCTTCCTTCAGAATTGAACCAAGAGATCAAGAAAGACTGTGCCCAAACTGAAGCCACAGTGATGCTCAAACTTAAACTCAGAAAGTGTCATCTTGTCACCTCCTGAATTCATTACAATTGAATTACTAAATCTAGCCTGCACTCAAGACTAGGAGATTATACAAGGCTATGAATGCTAGGAGGTGGGGACCATGGGGGACCATTTGAGATGTTTCTTACCATAAGTGATTTGTCAGTTCATATATTTTTTCTTGAAGTATTGCTTCTTTATTAATTAGTTCTTATATAGTATTTTTGTTTTCTAATGCACAAATCTCTTCTATATAATTTCTTGCTTTCACTTTTCTCTTATTAGTTTTCCAACCATTTTAGTTGGATATTTACATTAACACACTTTCACCTTTTATTCCTATGGATATGAGTATTTAAAAATTTGAATTTGAATTCTGCTTGTTACTTTACTTTATCCCACGTATGTTATCTTATATATTCTTATGCATGGTTTTTCATTATCATCACTGCATGAAAAAATCTGTTTCCAGCAAAACTGCTTTTTTGCACAAACTCCACCTGTCTCTGCTCTATTATAGGCTTACAAAAGTGCCTATGGCCTAACATATTTATTATTTACTTATTAAGTGAAAGTTGTAGAATTTTTCTCCTTTTCAAGTTATAATTGGGAAATTGGGGTAGAGTAACAATATGTCCCATTTTGTCCTAGACAGTCTTGGTTCATTGCTCTCCCAGTGTAGTTATTCACAGCACCTCCTTTACACTAATAAATGATTTGCATTATATGCAAGAGAATACAACTGTACCAACAATGGATTTTATTTGCCTCCTTGGTGTGTGTGTGTGTGTGTGTGTGTGTGTGTGTGTGTGTATAGAGAGAGAGAGAGAGAGAGTCCAACTTATCCAGGTACCATTTTCTTATAGAAATATAGAACCCCCAAAATCTTTGGAAAAGTTCAAAATAAGAAAACTTTCAAGAAATCATTTTCTAGATAATATATTATACCTTTTTAAAGAGGATTAACTAAAATTAATTTAGACTCTGTCCTGATTGACTATTCTTTATCACTAATGAGTTTTAACATAAGTGATAATATCAATATAAGAGGGTGATTAGGGTCTTCAGATGAGACTCTGAAAGCCTTGGTTTTGAGGAGAATTGATTCTGCCAATAGCCTTGTGCCTTTTACAAGTTATTTCAACTCTGAAAATTAGTTTCCTATGGCATAAAAGTGTAATAATGTCATAGGAATTTTGTGAGAGTTAAGTGCCCAATAAATAACAGAAGACTAGTAATTTGTAGTTATCATTACTTTTAACTATTAATAATGTTGAATTAAAATCCTTTTTTGGAACTCTGACTTTGGGGATTTTGAACTTTGATAGAAAATAAATACTTACAAATGATTTTTCTTCTGTATTACTAGCTAACAGTGTTAAAGAAATTTTAAAGACACAGAAACTACTACCACATTAAAAGTGTAAACATTATGCATGAAAAGGCATGATAAAATTCATACTGCATAGAAAAGGGGATAGTTGTTTCACATTTTAAAGGTAATGGATTAAAATATTAATACAGTAAAATCTAAATTTTAATTAAGCAAGTAATTGCCCAGTAGGAAAAAAAATGGGAAAGGATTTAACTAGAGAGCTCACAAAAGCAAAAAGCAAGCAAGACAGAAATTATAGCACATAACAAATAAATACATATAACACAAATCTTAATAAAAAAGGTCTGTAAATAGAAACACACTACTATTTTTCAACTGTAATACTTCTAATATTTAGAGTTAATGAAACTAATAATATTTTTCTTTTTAGGATGCAGAAAGTGAGCCTACTTATATCCTGGTGACAGTAAAAACAACTACAACTGGTGTGAGAACTCTAAATCTTTCAAAAACTTAAATTTTTACTATTCTTGACTTCATAATTTAATATCAGGATTTCACCTTCAAATTATAACCAGAAATTATAATTAAGATATATGTGTAGGGCTTCCCTGGTGGCGCAGTGGTTGGGAGTCCACCTGCTGATGCAGGGGACACAGGCTCGTGCCCCGGTGCGGGAAGATCCCACATGCCGTGGAGCAGCTGGGCCCGTGAGCCATGGCTGCTGAGCCTGCACGTCCGGAGCCTGTGCTCCGCAGCGGGAGAGGCCACAACAGTGAGAGGCCCACGTACCGCAAAAAAAAAAAAAAAAAAAAAAAGATATATGTGTAAACAGAAATGTTGATCACAAAGTTATGTAATAATGAAATGGTGAGAACCAAAATTAAGAGGAATATAAAGTAGTATTTTAATAGAGACATGAAATAGAATATAACAGTGCAGTCATTAAAAATCTACCGTTGTAATACAAGTGCTCACAATATGATTGTAAATGAAATAGCATTATGCATAGCTGTATGTAGACTGCGGTCTAAATTTTTAGCAATGTATATGCAAACGTTCATGTGTATTGCACTCTCATTCAAAAAAGAAAGACCAAGGGAAATAATATAGTCAAATGGTCATAACTGTTATTCTCTTTGACATTTGTGAAATGATATTTTTCTTTATGTTTTCCTATATTTCCAATTTTTTTCTAAATAAAGTCATGTTACTTTCAGAAATAGAAAAGATTAACAAATAAGTGTATAATGTTTTAAAGAATAAATTATTTTATGCTGTTTTATCCATTTTTATTATGAATTTGAGTCATTTTGAATTGTAACAACAGGTTGAGAGTGAACCTATAACTCTATGGGCTTCTCTTCAAAACTCCTTCCAAGATATCAAATAACAGTTTTAGACAAAGATGTAATTCCAAACCAGTAACTCTAGTGTATTTCTACTGCCCTTTTCTCTTTTTCATTCCCACTGAGTTTCCTACAAGAATAGTTCAACTTTACTGTGCATTATTATTCTAATTCACATGTACTCCAATCCTTAACCCTAGTTTTATGTTGTGATGTAGTTTGATGTCCTATTGTTCCCACCCCAAACCATTAAATGTGTCCAGGATCTGGACACATTTAATGGTACTGCCAGAATCTGTAAGTCCAAAACACATTTTCTTTTTTTTTCTTCTGCTGCATTTGGATCTGTTGATCACTCTGTCCTTGAACCTTTCTCAACTGTTATCTTCCACAGTGCTAATCTCCTATTTCTCCTCAGATGATTCCCTTGGTTCTCCTTTGTGGATGCCCTCTCCTTTGTCTTCTTCTTTTAGCTCATCCTTTACTTGTAGGTAAAGGCTCTTGTTGGCAGCATAACCTAGGAAAGCTACCAAATTAAGATTATAAGATACTAAAATGATTTGCAACTGAAACCGATGGAAAAATTATGAGTAGATAGCTTTTCTGTTCCCAGATTTTAGGTTTTCTTTGATGGAACAATGAAACTGGGAGAACTAAGTGAGGTAATTCAGACTTATGAATATTTGTTTTTCTTACTCTGACAACAAACATGTCACAGATAATATAATGAATCAGCAGAACCTGAGGATTCTCAGGCTTCCAGGATCTCCACAATACCAGCTCTAGTCTCAATCTTCATGACCTCATTTAATGATTACTACAGACTGAATACCAGATGACTTCATAAGGTGATCCCCTTCCAGGAATTAATGTTTACTCATTTGCATGTAACTTATTCTCATTATAACATCTGCAATATTAGGAGGCAGCTAAGAATTTTGGCTGTCAGTTCTCTCTTAAAGCTACTAAAATTATATTATTGATATACTTCATTTTTGTTATCAAACACAAATAAAACCCTTACAATTTACAAAAATCATATCATGTTCATTCCTCTCCTGAATTACTTCTCTTAATATATTCAATTAATTCTAACATTCACATATGTTTTGCTTCTTTTTAAAATCGTTTCCTTTCTTGTCAAAATTGCTCCAACCTTTCTCTTCTTTCTTATTTCTAATTACATAAAAAACTATTCTGCAAAGAAGAAAACAATCTCTGCTTTTCATCAGATTGTTTTCCCCGATTAATAATTTCCATCAGTCACTTAAACATTGTTTTCTTTCCCCTATATTTCTTTTTAGCTTAATTTTCTTGACTTTATATAATCTATTTTAGGTAATATTATACACTCAATATTTTAAGTAACACCAGCATAATAATGACTCCAGTGTTGACCTGTTATATATTCCTCTGAATTGTGGACATTTCTAACTGAACATGTTACAGTGTTTGATGTGAATCAATCAGGTATTCATTCTGTAGGATAATATGATAACTCTTGTTCCCAATAACAGGAAGTAAAACCATTAGATAAAGTAATTGGCAAGATACTGTTTAGGAGTTCTACTTGACTTCCATATCAATCTCTTATTCTAAAATTAAACTACACTACACTTTAATGTGATAAATCCACACTCAGATGTTCACTCAGCAGTTCAGCCCTATGGAACTTCTAACCACCATATGCCACCTGATAAATTATTATGGGTGATCTGCCACTCTTCACTTGGTTATGTAGATACACATTGTATGTCACTGTAGATAGGTAGTTCAGACTCACTAAATAGGAATCATCTATTTTCCTTTTCTTAAAAATGTATTATTCATGCCATGGATATCATTAACTAATCTCTGACAGGAGTGTTAATAATACACAACGCAGAAAGGAGAGTCTTTTCAATAAGCGATGTTGGGAAGACTGGATAACCATATGCAAAAGAAAGAATTTGGACACATCTTACACCACACACAAAAATTAATTCCAAATGGATTAAAGATTTGATTGTAAGACCTGAAAATTTTAAAATATGAGAAATAAACATAAAGGCAACATGTGAAAAGCTCACAGCTAATATTGTACTTAACAGTGAAAAGTTGAACATAAAAAATGCTCCTCAAAGATCAGGAACAAAGCAAGGATGCCTACTCTCATTATTTTTACTTAAACATAGTAATGGAAGTCCTAACATAGCAATTAGGCAAGAAAAATAAATAGAACACATCCAGATTGGAAAGGAAGAATTAAAATTATTTCTGTTTGCAAATGACATACAAGTGGGCAACAGGTACATGAAAAGATGCTCAACATCACTAATCATCAGGGAAATGCCTATGAAAACCACAGAGAGATATCACATCAACCAATTAGGATGGCTCCTATCAAAATATAGAAAATAACAAGAATTAGCGATGATGTAGATAAATTGGAACAATTGTGAACCATTGGTGAAAATGTAAAATGGTGTGGCTACTGTGAAAAACAGAATGGAGGCTCCCCAACATATAAAAATAGAATTACCATATGATCCAACCATCTCATTTTTGGGTATATATCCAAAACAACTGAAAACAAAGTCTCAAAATATATTGCATACATACCCACATTTATTGTAACATTATTCACAGTTGCCAAGTACTAAAAGTAACCTAAATGTCCATTGAAAAATGAATAACTATGAGCTTCCCTGGTGGCGCAGTGGTTGAGAGTCCGCCTGCCGATGCAGGGGACATGGGTTCGTGCCCTGGTCCAGGAAGATCCCAGATGCCGCGCAGTGGCTAGGCCCATGAGCCATGGCCACTGAGCCTGCATGTCCGGAGCCTGTGCTCCACAACAGGAGAGGCCACAACAGTGAGAGGCCCGCGTACCACAAAAAATAATAATAATAATAAATAAAAAATGAATAACTAAAGACAACTAAAGAATAACTAAATGAATAACTAAAGAATATTATATATATATACACACAGAATATTATATATATACAACAGAATATGGTTCAGCCTTAAAGAAGAAGGAAGTTCTGTCATATGTTATCACACAGATGAACCTTGAGAACATTATGTTATGTGAAATAAGTCAGTCACAGAAGGACAAATATTGCATGATTCCATTTATATATGAGGTATCTAAAACAGTCAAATGTATAAAATCAAAGAGTGCCAGAGGCTGGAGGATGGGATAATGAGAAGTCTTAATCAAAGGACGTAAAGTTTTGGTTAAACAAGACAACAATTTCTTAAGAGTACAGATCTTATGTTGTGTTCTTATCAAAAGAAAATAAATTTAAAATAATAAAACAAAGATAATGATATGATAAATATATAGTTTCTGACATTCAACATAAGATTGTACAGCAAGATAGTAAGTTAGAGAGCCAGCCATTACCAATTGAAAAAATTTTTTCTTAAATTCTTTTCACTTTAATTTTAATATATTAAAAATCTAGATGATTAACTATTTTCATGGACAGAATTCTATAATGACCCTCAGTGACCATTGTATAATCTTCTTCCTCTTGAGTGCTGTTAGGAATTGTGTATGTAAGCAGATGGATACCAGATGTTACCTCAGAGATCAGTAGATCAAGAAAATGCCACAGAGGATTTAAGAACCTCTTTGCCCAACATCTACAAAGTCATGTAGCCTCACCCAAACAAAGAAACCAACCTTGAGAGGAGTAGGATATGAGGAGAAATATGAAATACTGAGCATTCTTACCTAGAGAGATCTAACATGAATTAAAGTGACTATTTATATTATTTTTTCAGCCTAATGTCAATGGAAGGAATGGTAATAGTAATCTTTCTATATCTAGAAGGTTAGGGCATCTACAATAATTATAGATAAAGAAGCTACACTGTTGCTGCACACGCTAGTCATAGTGTTAATAAATGTTTAATACCAGTATACACGCAAATGCACACACACAGACATATACCTTTACTTCAAAATCAAAAATTCTCTATATTCAAATTTAAGTAATTAATTTATGTTTTCACATAAACTAGTACAGTGAAAGAGCAGTGAACTAATTCCTTTAAGTTCTAATAACCTTTGTTCTTTAATTTTGGATGACTTTACATTTCATTTATTCTGATAATTTATATTGCAATAAAAATTTAAACAAAAAAGTAAATATACTCTATTTAGAAGACAATAATCTGAGCAAGCAACTACTTAAAAATAATGATTGCATTACCTGCTTATGGGTAGTTGATACACTTTCTATATGTTATAGAGAGGAGTGAAAAGTCAATCAAATTATTTGCAATCAGTCTTCAGCATATTTTTTTTTTTCCTGAACAGGGGTAAGAAGTAGCCAGTTTCTAATTCTGGTAACATCTGGAGTCAGTATGGAGTTCTGAAGCTCATTAGAGTGCTGTACCAGTTTGGGAGATTTTTTTCTTGTTTCTTGATGCTAAATTCAAGTATTCATATTTACTGCCTTGTCTGTATTGGTGTAATAGGTACTTCCAAATTTGGAGTTTTGGAATGCAAACAGGGAGGTGTGCAATTTCATTAGAAATAGAACATTTCACAAATTATCACTGAATAAGATGCTACCCCATCTACCTTGTTAACCTGAAAAATAAAAAAAACTCAACATTTTCTTTTTTCTTCTTTTCTTTTTTCTTTTCATATTTTTGGTGTATGTATGTGAATGCTGAGTAATTCAAGGAAAATAGGAAACAGAAGCTTACATCGTTTCCATAGCTGATGATTCTTTTAAAAAAAAAAAACAACACTATAGAGTAGAATATAAACTCAGACCCTAATTTTCTGCAATGAATTCAACTTGAGAACAAGTAACTTTTGTGACAAATAAATGTGTTGATTCATAATAAATAACTATTCACCATTGAATTTTCAAATCTTAGTCCCAAGTAGAATTTATTTCACTACCCGGAGAACAGAATATGAAAAAGTATTATACAGGGATAGACCTTCAAGATGATGAAGGGGTAAGACTTGGAGATCAGCTTCCTCCTCACAAATACATCAGAAATATATCTACATGTGGAACAACTCCTACAGAACACCTACTGGATGCTGGCAGAAGACCTCAGACTCCCGAAAAAGCAAGAAAATCCCCATGTACCTGGGTAGGGCAAAAGAAAAAAGAAAAAACAGAGACTAAAGAATAGGGATAGGACCTGCATCTCTGGGAGGGAGCTCTAAAGGAGGAAAGGTTTCCACACGCTAGGAAACCCCTTCACTGGCAGAGACAGGGGGTGATGGGGGGAAACTTCAGAGCCACAGAGGAGAGCACAGCAACAGGGGTGTGGAGGGCAAAGAAGAGAGATTCCCACACAGAGGATCAGTGCTGACCAGCACTCACCAGCCTGAGAGGCTTGCATGCTCACACGCTGGCCGGGATGGTGGGAGCTGGGAGATGAGGCTTGCGGGTTTCGGAGGTCAGATCCCAGGGAGGGGACTGAGGTTGACTACGTGAACATAACCTGAAGGGGGTTAGTGCACCACAGCTAGCTGGGAGGGAGTCCAGGAAAAACTCTGGATCTGCCAAAGAGGAAAGAGACCATTTTTTTGTGGTGTGCTAGGAGAGGGTATTCAGAGCACCGCCTAAACAAGCTCCAGAGACAGGTGCGAGCTGCAGCTATCAGCACAGACACGAGAGACGGGCATGTGACACTAAGGCTGCTGCTGCAGCCACCAAGAAGCCTATGTGCAAGCACAGGTCACTATCCACACCTCTCCTCCCGGGAGACTGGGGAGCCTGCCACTGCCAGGGTCCTGTGATCCAGGGACAACTTCCCCGGGAGTACATACAGTGTGCCTCAGGCTGTTGCAATGTCATGGGGCCTCTGCCAGCTCCGCATTCAGTACCCCTCCCTCCACTCCAGCCTGAGTGAGCCAGAGCCCCCTAATCAGCTGCTACTTTAACCCCGACCTGTCTGAGTGAAGAACAGATACCCTCAGGCAACCTACATGCAGAGGGGGGTCCAAATACAAAGCTGAACCTCAGGAGATGTGTGAAGAAAGAAGAGAAAGGGAAATTATTCCAGTAGCCTCAGGAGAAGCAGATTAAACCTCCACAATCAACTTGATGTACCCTCCATCTGTGGAATAACTGAATAGACAACAAGTCATCCCAGAATTGAGACAGTGGACTTTGGGAGCACCTGTAGACTTGGGATTTGCTTTCTGCAACTAATTTGTTTCTGGTTTTATGTTTATATTACTTTAGTATTTAGAGTTTTTATTATCATTCATAGATTTGTTTATTGATTTGGTTGCTCTCTTCCTTTATTTCTATATAGATATATAAATTATTTCCTTTTTCAGTTTTGTTGAGTGTGTATGTGTATGCTTCTTTGTGTGATTTTGTCTGTATAGCTTTGCTTTAACAGTTGTCCTAGGGCTCTGTATGTCCTTTTCTCTTTTTTTTTTAATATAAATTTTAGAGCTGTTATCATTGGTGGATTTGTTTTTTGGTTCTGCTTTTCTCTTCATTCTTTATTTATTTTTTATTACTTTTTAATTTTTACTGTTAATAATTTTTTATTTTAATAACTTTATTTTTTTCTTTCTTTCTTTATTTCTCCCTTTTCTTCTGAGCTGTGTGACTGACAAGGTTTTGGTGCTCTGGCCAGATGTAAGGCTGGAGCCTCTGGGGTGGGAGAGCTGAGTTCAGGACATTGATCAACCAGAGACCTCCCAGCCCCAAGTAATATCAAACAGTGAAAACTATCTCAGAGATCTCAATCTCAATGCTAAGACCCAGCTACACTCAATGACCAGCAAGCTAGAGTGCTGGACACCCTATGCCAAACAACTAGCAAGACAGGAACACAACACCACCCATTAACAGAGAGGCTGCCTAAAATAATAATAATGTCACAGACACCCTAAAACACACCACCAAACGTGGACCTGCCCACCAGAAATACAAGATTCTGCCTCATCCACCAGATCACAGGCACCAGTCCCCTCCACCAGGAAGCCTACACAAGCCACTGAACCAACTTTAGCCAATGGGGGTAGACACAAAAACAATGGGAACTATGAACTTGCAGGCTGTGAAAAAGAGACCCCAAACACAGTAAGTTAAGCAAAATGAGAAGACAGCAAAACACACAGCAGGTGAAGGAGCAAGGTAAAAACCCATCAGATCAAAAAAATGAAGAGGAAATAAGCAGTCTATTTGAAAAGGAATTCAGAGTAATGATAGTAAAGGTGGTCCAAAATCTTGGAAATAGAATGGAGGAAATACAAGAAATCTTTGACAGGGAGCTAGAAGAACTAAAGAACAAACAAGCAATGATGAACAACACAATAAATGAAACTAAAAATTCTCTAGAAGGAATCAATAGAAGAATAACTGAGGCAGAAGAATTGATAAGTGACATAGAAGATAAAATAGTGGAAATAAATACCTCAGAGCAGAATAAAGAAAAAAGAACAAAAAGAATGGAGGACAGTCTCAGAGACCTCTGGGGCAACCTTAAACACACAAACATTCAAATTATAGGGGTCCCAGAAGAAGAGAAAAAGAAAGGGACTGGGAAAATATTTGAGGATATTATACTTGAAAACTTACCTAATATGGGAAAGTAAATAGTCAATAATTTTCAGAAGTTCAGAGAGCCCCATAAGGGATAAATCCAAGGAGAAACACACCAAGACACATATTAGTCACACTATCAGAAATTAAATACAAAGAAACAATATTAGAAGCAGCAAGGGAAAAAAAATAACATATAAGGGAATCCCCATAAAGTTAACAGCTGATCATTTAGCAGAGACTCTGCAAGCCAGAAGGGAGTGGCAGGACATATTTAAAGTGATGAAAGGGAAATATCTACAACCAAGATTACTCTACCCAGCAAGGATATCATTCAGATTCCATGGAGAAATTAAAATATTTACAGACAAGCAAAAACTAGGAAAATTCAGCACCACCAAGCCAGCTTTACAACAAATTTTAAAGGAACTTCTCTATGCAAAATAGACAAGAGAAGGAAAAGCCCTACAATAACAAACTAAAACAATTAAGAAAATGGTAACAGGAACATATATATCGATAACTACCTTAAATGTAAATGGATTAAATGCTCCAACCAAAAGACATAGGCTGGTGGAATGGAAACAAAAACAAGACCCGTATATATCTTGTCTAGAAGAGACCCACTTCAGACCTAGGGACACATACAAACTGAAAGTGAGGGAATGGAGAAAGATATACCACGCAAAAAGAAAGCTGAGTAGCAATTCTCATATCAGACAAAATAGACTTTCAAATAAAGACTATTACAAGAGACAAAGAAGGACACTACATAATGATCAAGGGATCAATCCAAGAAGATATAACAAATGTAAATATTTATGCACCCAACATAAGAGCACTTCAGTACATAAGGCAAATGCTAACAGCCATAAAAGGGGAAATTGACAGTAACACAATCATAATAAAGGACCTTAACACCCCACTTTTGCCAATGGACAGAGCATACAAAATGAAAATAAATAAGGAAGCACAAGCATTAAATGACACATTAAACAAGTTAGACTTAAATGATATTTATACAACATTCCATCCAAAAACAACAGAACACCCTTTCTTCTCAAGTGCTCATGGAATATTCTCCAGGATAAACCATATCTTGGGTCACAGATCAGGCCTTGGTAAATTTAAGAAAACTGAAATTGTATCAAGTATCATTTCCAACCACAATGCTATGAGACTAGATATCAATTACAGGAAAAAAATATATGTAAAAAATATAAACACATGAAGGCTAAACAATACACTACTAAATAATGAAGAGATCACTGAAGAAATCAAAGAGAAAGTAAAAAAATATCTAGAAATAAATGACAACGAAAACACCACAACCCAGAAACCAAAGGATGCAGCAAAAGCAGTTCTAAGAGGGAAGATTATAGCAATACTATGCTACCTCAAGAAACAAGAAACATCTCAAATAAACAGCCTAAACTTACACCTAAAGCAGTTAGAGACAGAAGAACAAAAATGCCCCAGAGGTACAGAAGGAAAGAAAGCATAAAGATCAGATCAGAAATAAATGAAAAAGTAATGAAGGAAACAATAGCAAAGATCAATAAAACTAAAAGCTGGTTCTTTGAGAAGATAAACAAAATTGATAAACCATTAGCCAGACTCATCAAGAAAAAAAGGGAGAAGACTCAAATCAATAGAATTAAAAATGAAAACAGGAGAAGTAACAACTGATACTGCAGATACAAAGGATCATTAAAGACTACAGCAAGCAAGTATATGCCAATAAAATGGACAATCTGCAAGGAATGGAAAATTCTTAGAAAAGCACAGCTTCTAAGGCTGAAACTGGAAGAAATAGACAATATAAACAGAGCAATCACAAGCACTGAAATTGAGATTTTGATTAAAAACTTTCCAACCATCAAAAGCCCAGGACCAGATGGCTTCCCAGGTAAATTCTATCAAACGTTTAGAGAAGAGCTAACATCTGTCCTTCTCAAAAATCTCCCAAAATATAGCAGAGGGAGGAAAACTCCCAATCTCATTCTATGAGGCCATCATCACCCTTATGCCTAAAAGAGACATAGATGTCACAAAGAAAGAAAACTACAGGCCAATATCACTGGTGAACATAGATGTAAAAATCCTCAACAAAATACTAGCAAACAGAATCCAACAGCACATTAAAAGGATCATACACCATGGTCAAGTGGGGTTTATTCCAGGAATGCAAGGATTCTTCAAGGTATGCAAATCAATCAATGTGATAAACCATATTAACAAATTGAAGGACAAAAACCACGTGATCATCTCAATAGATGCAGAAAAAGCTTTTGACAAAATTCAACACTGATTTATGATAAAAACCCTCTGGAAAGTAGACACAGAGGGAACTTATCTCAACATTATAAAGGCCGTATATGGCAAACCCACAGTCAACATCATTCTCAATGGTGAAAAAAATGAAACCATTCCTACTAAGATCAGGAAGAAGACAAGTTCGCCCACTTTCTCCACAATGATTCAACATAGTTTTGGAAGTTTCAGCCACAGCAATCACAGAAGAAAATGAAATAAAAGGAAATCAAATTGGAAAAGAAGAAGTAAAGCTGTCACTGTTTGCAGATGACATGATACTATACATAGATAATTTTAAAGATGCTACCAGAAAACTACTAGAGCTAATCAATGAATTTGTTAAAGTAGCAGGATACAAAATTAATGCACAGAAATATCTTGCATTCGTATACACTAATGATGAAAAATCTGAAAGAGAAATTAAGGAAACACTCCATTTACCATTGCAACAGAAAGAATAAAATACCATGGAATAAACCTACCTAAGGAGACAAAAGACCTGTAAGCAGAAAACTATAAGACACTGATGAAAGAAATTAAAGATGATAGAAAAACATGGAGAGATATACCATGTCCTTGGATTGGAAGAATCAACATTGTGAAAATGACTGTACTACCCAAAGTGATCTACAGATTCAATGCAATCCCTAACAAACTACCAATGGCATTTTTCACAGAACTACAACAAAAAATTTCACAATTTGCATGGAAACTCAAAAGACCCTGAATAGCCAAAGCAATCTTGAGAAAGAAAAACATGGCTGGAGGAATCAGGTTCCTACACTTCAGACTATACTACAAACCTACAGTAATCAAGACAATATGGTATTGGCATCAAAACAGAAATATAGATCAATGGAACAGGATAGAAAGCCCAGAGATAAACTCACGCACATACCGTCACCTTATTTTTGATAAAGGGGGCAAGAATATACAATGGAGAAAAGACAGCTTCTTCAATAAGTGGTGCTGTGAAAACTGGACAGCTACATGTAAAAGAAGGAAATAGAACACTTCCTAACACCATACAGAAAAATAAACTCAAAGTCATTAAAGACCTAAATGTAAGGCCAAACACTATATAACTCTTAGAGGAAAACTAACAGAACACTCTATGACATAAATCACAGCAAAATCCTTTTTGACCCACCTCCTAGAGAAATGGGAATAGAAACAAAAATAAACAAATGGGACCTAATGAAACTTAAAAGCTTTTTCACAGCAAAGGAAACCATAAACAAGAAGAAAAGACGACCCTCAGAATTGGAAAAATATTTGCAAATGAAGCAACTGACAAAGGATTAATCTCCAAAATTTATAAGCAGCCCATGCACCTCAATATCCAAAAAACAAACAACCTAATCCAAAAATGGGCAGAAGACCTAAATTGACATTTCTCCAAAGAAGATATACAGATTGCCAACAAACACATGAAAGCTTTCTCAACTTCACTAATCATTAGAGAAATGCAAGTCAAAACTATGATGAGGTATCACCTCACACCAGTCAGAGTGGTCATCATCAAAAAATCTGCAAAAATTAATGCTGGAGTGAGTGTAGAGAAAAGGGAACCCTCTTGCACTGTTGGTGGGAAAGTAAATGGGTACAGCCACTATGGAGAACAGTATGGAGGTTCCTTAAAAAAATAAAAGTAGAACTACCATATGACCCAGCAATCCCAATACTGGACATATACCCTGAGAAAACCATAATTCAAAGAGTCATGGACCACGATGTTCATTGCAGCATTATTTACAATAGCCAGGAAATGGAAGCAACCTAAGTGTCCACTGACAGTTGAATGGGTAAGAAGATGTGGCACATATATACAATGGAATATTAGTCAGCCATAAAAGAAACAAAAGTGAGTTATTTGTAGTGAGGTGGATGGACCTAGAGTCTGTCATACAGAGTGAATTAAGTCAAAAAGAGAAAAACAAATACTGTATGCTAACACATATATATAAGGTATCTCAAAAAAAAAAAAAAAAGAAAAAGAAAAAAAAAATGGCTCTGAAGAACCTAGGAGCAGGACAGGAATAAAGACGTGGACATAGAGAATCAACTTGACCCAGGGAAGGGGAAGGGGAAGCTGAGACCAAGTGAGAGAGTGGCGTTGACATATATACACTTCCAGATGTAAAATAGATAGCTAGTGAGAAGCAGCCACACAGGGAGATCAGCTGGGTGCTTTGTGACCACCTAGAGGGGTGGGATAGGGAGGGTTGGAGGGAGACACAAGAGGGAGGGGATATGGGGATATATGTATATGTATAACTGATTCACTTTGTTATAAAGCAGAAACTAACACACTATTATAAACAATTATACTCCAATAAAGATGTTAAAAAAAATGTGTATCCCCTGCTCACTGCAACTAGAGAAACCCTGCATGCAGCAACGAAGACACCACACAGCCAAAAATAAATAAATAAAATAAATACATGAAAAATAAATAAATAAAGGAAAGACGTAACTCAAGGCAAAATAAAAAAAGTATCATTTAATTTATATTCTAAGAATGATTCAGTGATTCAATCAATACCATTATGTTGAGATATATGTTTTACACAACTATTTCTTAAAAATTATCTTACATCTATGATTTTCTATCCTTATTTCTTTTATATCCATCTAGTGGTATTTTAAAATCCAAATATTTATATACATAAGAGATATATATTTTTAAAGTTGCAAGTTACATTTTAAAATAAGTTAAATTTCTCCATTCTTCAATATCATTTGGTTTCATCATTCAGTTCCAATGAACAATATCATACCTAAATTGACATGTGGTTATTTTGTGTATTCAGACTTCATCTCAACAATATAAATCTAATCTAAAAATACACATATATGTTAAAAATGATAGAGGACAGCAAAATATTTTCCTACCACATAGATATCTTGGTTCATTAATATGATGAATGTATTGAATTAGTGAATGTTTTCCTATTACAGTATACAGTGAAAAAAATCTATAAGAACTAATATACTAAAATTTGTTCAGAAGTTAACTAGATGATTGTGGTGTAGATGTGGGTGTTGGAAGGCAGACATATACAAAAGAATTGTAAGTACAATTCATCTATATACCTATGTTAAATGAAAGTAAAGAATAAATAGTATACTAATCAAAAGATGAAACAGAGCTGGAAGAAAGACACAAGAAATATCAACCATAAAGAGGGAAGAAAGTGGGTTGTTTTAGATTATTTCCCCTTCCTCACCACCTATGTCATATTTGATTATCATTTTCTATTCATCTTATCCCCTAAGCCTTTTCACATCAGCCTTCTTTTTTCCATCTATAATTTGCCAATTTTAAGCTGTCTTGACCTTGCCTTTTCCTGTCATGCTGAAGTGACAGGGACAGAATTTACCCTCTCAGCTTAAAATTTTAAATACAGACAAAATATATAAAGTAAATATTTTCAGATTTTAGAAAATAGAAAAGATAGGGCACCGATAAATGAAAGAAAAGAACAACAATTTGAACCATATGATTTATACAGCTTACTAAATAAATAAAATTTCCACGCAAAAGCGCAAGGAGGTGAGACTCCAGTAAAGGCTTGATGTATTAATTATCTGAAGAAACAGAGTTCAGAGTTTAGGGAAGTCAAGGTGACTAGAATTCCCAGGGAAAACCCCAAATAGGACACACACACACACAAACACAGAAAGCACCCAAGTATACATGTGAGTGCTCATCGGCGCATGTTTATGAGAAAACTAGATCCAGGAAAAGATCATCAGAAATGGTCAGGTAGAATAAAACCTGAAAATTATTCATTCTAAAGGATTATTCATATTTCATTTCATTTCATTAGAATGAAAATACAACCTAACACACACTGGTTCCACTAGAGTCCATAAAAAAATTATTGCCTCTGTAGTGAGGCCAGGTTAGCTCTAGATGAAATACAGTCTGGACTTTCCTAAGAAAGCTTAAAAGCAAGCCTCAAAAGGTTAAAAATTTCCCCAAGTAACTCAAATACATTCCAGTGCAAAGTCCAGAAATATTTACCTTTATAGGAGCACAAAAAATTCCAGCAACCAGTAATGTAAAACTCATGTTTAGCATTTATTTAAAAAAATACCAGGTATGCAAAGAAGCAGAAAAATACAATGAATAATAAGAAGAAATACTAATAAATTGAACCAGATTCCAAAAAGGTACACATGATAGAATTGGTAGAAAAGGACAAGAAATCATACATGGTACATAGAAAATATAATCCATATGTTCAATAAAGTAGTGTGTAAAGAGAAAAATAAAATGTAAAAAAGAGACTTCAAGTGAACTTTGAGGAGAAAATATGACATTTAAAATTAAAAATACACTGAATTGTATTAAGAGAAATTAGATACTATAGAAGAAAAATATTACTTAATTTAAATATATCACAATCAAGAAACTGTAGAAAATGAAATATAAATTTTTAAAAGTCTGGAAAGAATAAACAGAGCATCAGTGAGTTATGAGGCATCAAGTGGCCTAATATAAGTGTAACTTAAATATCAGAAAAAGATGTGGGAACATCAGAGAGAATATTTGAAAAAATAATAGCCAATTTTTTCTAAATTTGATACAAATTATAAACCCAATGTTCTAAGAAGTTCAACAAACTTTAAGAACAACGAAGAAGAAAAAAATGTCACCAACAGACATTGTAATCATATGGCTTAAAACCAGTGATAAAAGAAAAAGCTTTAAAGCTGTGAGAAAAAAAAAAGATGTACATAGGAATGGAAATAAGAATGAGAGCAGATTTATTGTCAACTATAATTCAAGCCAGAAAAAAGGAGAGGCATCTTAAATGTACTGAAAAAATTGTCAACCTGGAATGTTATTTCAGTAAATATATTTCGAAAATGAAGCCAGAGTAAAGACCAGCGACATATAAAAACATGAAAGGATATATCACCAGCAGCACTATTATCATCACTAAAAGAAATGTTAAAGTCCTTCAGGCACAAGGAAAATAATGAGAAACTGAAATGTTAATCTACAGAAAGAATAAAAAATGAAAATGGTTATATGCAGATAAGTTAAAATTTTTTTTCTTATTTTTAAAATGACTTTGAAGCATAATTGTTCTAAGCAAAATGAATAACAACATGTTGTGGGATTTATAACACATATAGAAGTAAAATATAAGAAAACAGTAGCATGATAGGATGGAAGAAATGGAAGTATATCGCTTTAAGGTTTTGTGTTAAACATAAGGTGGTATAGTTTTATTTGAAGGAAGACTATAATACATTGAAAATATATACTTTAAATTCTAAAACAACCATTAAAAAATAAAACAGTTATAGATAATAAGCCAAAAATGAGATAAAATAGAATTATTAAAATGAACTCAATCCAGAAGAAGACAAAGAGAAAAATGGGAATAAAGTACAGAGGGGACAAAATTATTATTTCTATAATTTTAAACTAACTCTATCAACAATTTCATCAAATATAAATGATCCAAACACCACTAATTAAAATTCAGAAATTGTTGGAATGGATAAAAAAAAGACCCAAGTATATGATGTCTATAAGAAATTTACTATAATTATGACACAGATCAATAAAAAATAAAATGGTCAGAAAAATTATTTTACACAAACACCAATCATAAGAAAGGTGGAACATCTAGATTAATACCAAGTTTTTTCTTTTTTCCCTGATTCTTTGTTAGAACATATTAGTCTCAATTCCTCCTGCTTTTTTACCCCTAAAATTCTTTCTGCGAAAGTATTTTAAGATGCAGTTTGATTACGTGTAGGATTGCCAAGTAAATTCTGATGAACATGGAAAATATATACGCAAATCTGAATTTTCTGACCTATCTTCTGTCCCACCTACACAGCACTAAAATAACCATTACTCTTTCTGCTTTTACCCTTAAAGTTCAAGAATTCATCTAATTCTGTGTGTAGTTCTGCCCAACAATATTCTGCCAGCATTGAACACCCAACCCTTCCTGTATTGGCATGGTTGCTAACATCTCAAATTCCTTCTGCTCTATTCTTCACAATCTGATTTTTATAAATTTACTTCCTTTCCATTTCAGTCTTTTAGTTTACATTAGTTCCTTGTTGAGTAAATATTTATTGAATAACATAAATCTTCTCCAATATAGGTAGGATACAATTTAAAATTAATAATTCTCTACAGTAGAAGACAATGACAAGTTTCTAGAAACTTTGCATTTATAGGATGAAATTTCATTCTAAGCTAATATAATCAGATTATAACCTGTAAATTTTGAGCTGAAAGGTAAAATATGAGCAGAATTTCAACAGATGAAGACAGGGCAAGAATATCTGAGTAGGAGGAATGGTCTTGCTAAAAGTTTGCCAGGCACACAAATTTTATGTCTTAGTTTTTCTTTCTTATTTATTTTTCCATCATGTGGAAATATGAGTAGGTAACTTGACTGGAAGAGAGAGACTGTGTCATGAAGATATAGGAAACAGGTTTTGGATACAAATTGAGAAAGAGTAAAACTTTAAAGCCAAACATAGAAATGCAGATGCTATTTTAAAAGAAATAAAAAATCATAGATTTATTCTGGCAAGGAAGTTATAAAATCACAGAGTTGTTTTCACAATATTAATCAGTAAGTCATAAGAGATAAGTTTCTTGCAATTCTGTCATTAGTCATTTACTTGGATTAGGTAATCCCTCTTCAGATACCCTCTTTTAAAATACAACATGTTAACTTGAAATAGACTATACGATTTAACAGGTTTATTTTTTATTATGAAATTCTAAAAGGAAAGTTAAATTTTTTAAAAAAGGAAAGCTTGTCATGCTATATTTTGAAATAAACTTTACTTTTTAGGATAGTTTCAGATTTATAATGAAATTGAGAGTTTCCATATACTCCACAGCCAGTTTCCACTATTAACATTTTACATTACTATGATTCATTTGTTCCAATTAATGAACCAGTATTGACACATAATTATTAACTAAAGTGCAAAGTTTATTGAGAGTTCTTTAATTTCTAACAGCCTTTTCTGTTCCATGATCCCTTACACAATACCACACTATATTTTGTTGTCATGTCCTCTAGGCTGCTCTTGGGTGTTTTTAGTGACCCTGGTAATACAGGTCAGATATTTATACAATGACCTTCTATTGGAATTTGTCTGATATTTTTCTCATGTATAGGCCTTGGATTATGGGTTTAAAGGAGGACCAGAGAGATGATTTTTATTGCATTAGTTCAAGGGTACATTATGAACATGACTTATCACTCCTGATGTTGGCTTTAATCAGCAGACTGACATACAGTTTGTCACAATTCTCCACTGTAAAGCTACTCTCTCCCAGCCCTTCCCATACCATGGTTTTTGCAAAGCAGTCACTCACTAGGTTATAGCCTACACTTAAGAAGTAGAGAATTATACTGTCTCTCCTTAAGAACAGAGTATCTGCATTAGTTATTTAAAATTCTTCTGCATGAAAGATGTATCTATTCATCATTTTTAATTTATTTATTCAATCATTTTTATATCAGCATGGACTCATGATTATTAATTTTATAATTTGGAGTATAATACATTTCTACTTTATTGTCTGGCTTAAATTATTCCAGCTTTGTGTATTGCAAGCTCTTTTCATTCATTCCTAATCCTTTTGATCCTGTTTGTTTTAAACACATTTTTACTTCCTGGCAGTATAAAAAAATCCAGGTCCATCATATATATATATATATATATATATATATATATATATATATATATTTAACATCTTTATTGGAGTATAATTGCTTTACAATGGTGTGTTAGTTTGTGCTTTATAACAAAGTAAGTCAGCTAAACATATACATATATCCCCATATCTCTTTCCTTTTGCATCTCCCTCCCTCCCACCCTCCCTATCCCACCCCTCTAAGTGGTCACAAAGCACTGAGCTGATCTCCCTGTGCTATGTGGCTGCTTCCCACTAACTCTCGGTTTTACATTTGGTAGTATATATATATGTCCATGCCACTTTCTCACTTTGTCCCAGCTTACCCTTCCCCCTCCCCATGTCCTCAAGTACATTCTCTAGTAGGTCTGCGTTATTATTCCCGTCCTGCTCCTAGTTTCTTCATAACCTTTTTTTTTTTTTTAGATTCCATATATATGTGTTAACATATGGTATTTGTTTTCCCTTTCTGACTTACTTCCCTCTGTGTGTCAGACTCTAGGTCCATCTACCTCACTACAAATAACTCAATTTTGTTTCTTTTTATGGCTGAGTAATATTCCATTGTATATATGTGCCACATTTTCTTTATCCATTCATCTGTCGCTGGACACTTAGGTTGCTTCCATGTCTTGGCTATTGTAAATAGGGCTGCAATGAAAATTGTGGTACATGACTCTTTTTGAATTATGGTTTCCTCAGGGTATATGCTCAGTAGTGGGATTGCTGGGTCATATGGTAGTCTATTTTTAGTTTTTTAAGGAACCTCCATACTGTTCTCCATAGTGGCTGTATCAATTTACATTCCCACCAACAGTGCAAGAGGGTTCCCTTTCCTCCACACCCTCTCCAGCATTTATTGTTTGTAGATTTTTTGATGATGGCCATTCTGACTGGTGTGAGATGATATTTCATTGTAGTTTTGATTTGCATTTCTCTAATGATTAATGATGTTGAGCATTCTTTCATGTGTTTGTTGGCAATCTGTATATCTTCTTCGTAGAAATGTCTATTTAGGTCTTCTGCCCAGTTTTGGATTGGTTTGTTTGCTTTTCTAATATTGAGCTGCATGCACTGCTTGTAAATTTTCAAGATTAATCCTTTGTCATTTGCTTCATTTGCAGATATTTTCTCTCATTCTGAGGGTTGTCTTTTTGTCTTGTTCATGGTTTCTTTTCCTGTGCAAAAGCTTTTAAGTTTCATTAGGTCCCATTATACCTTGTATATTTCTTAAACCAGTCCTGGGATCAGCCATTATTCTAAAGTGCCCAGGCTTGTTTTTCTAAAGAATGGTGTGAGAAACTAAGATTGGATAATAGGGATGATGATTGCTACTGGGATTCTGTTGGTTCTAAACCCTCTTAGCTGACAGAGAAAAGGCATATATGTGTGAATGCTAACATATGTATATACACACTCTATACATATTTCTATATATAATTATCTGTGCATAATATTATATAGAACGTATTAAATAATTTAAAGAGAGATATTCCCTTTTTTTCTCTGAAAATATTTATGGAAAAATCTATTTCTATAACTTCTTTTTTAAATCACCTCTTTTGTATGTGGGAAACTTTTAAATCACTGATCCAAATTCTTTAATGATTATAAGATTAATTATGTTTTCTCTTTCTACTTCAGTGAGTTTTAGCAAGTTAAATTTTCCATTTTATCATTTTGCATAAGGATTTTCAATTCACTAGTGTAAATATTTCCTTAGCTTCCTCTTGTATTTTTAAACTTCTATGCATTTGAAATTAATGTCTCAGTTTCAGTTTCTAATATTGTTTATCAGTGACCTGCTCATTATTTTTTTTTTTCTGTATCAATTTTACCCAAGTATTACAATTGTTTTAGTGCTTTCAAGGAAAGGAGAAAACAACAACAACAAAACTAACTGAAAACTTTCTTGATTACTTTATATTTTATCTAAATCTGTTCTGATTTTCTTATAGTCTGTTTTATTCTATCTTTTTAGGTTGACACTTAACTCAATATTCAGCATCTCTTTTCAGTCATGTCTTAATAGCTATAAATTTTGCTTTAAGTAGTATTTATAGCATCATTTTAATATGTACTATTTTAATATAATTTACTTCTAAATTAATTTCTATTTTATTTATTTTCACTGAGATATAATTGATTTACAATATTATGTTAGTTTCAGGTGTACAACATAGTGATTCAAAAATTTTATAGATTATACTCCATTTAAAGGTATTATAAAATATTGGTTATATTCCCTGTGCCTTATAATATATTCTTGTATCTTATTTATTTTATATATAGTACATTATACCTCTTAATCCCCCACCCCTATCTTGTCTATCCTCCTTTTCCTCTCCCCACTGGTAACACTAGTTTGTTCTCTATATCTGTGAGTCTGTTTGTTTTGTCATACTCAATCATTTGTTTGGAAACCATCAACAAATTGAAAACACAAACCTACTGAATGAGAGAAAATATTTGCAGGTGATATGATTGATAAAGGGTTAATATCCAAAATATAAAAACAGCTCATATAATTTAACATCAAAAAAACAAACAAGCTGATTAAAAAATGGACAGAAGACCTGAATAGACATTTGTCCACAGAAGACAAACAGATGGCCTACAGGCCCATGAAAAGTTGCTCAACATCATTTATCATCAGAGAAATACAAATCAGAACCACAGTGAGATATCACCTCATACCTGTCAGAATGGCTATCATCAAAAAGACCACAAATAACAAATGTTGGTGAGGATGTGGGGAAAAGAGAACACTTGTACATTATTGGTGGGAATGTAAATTGGTGCTGCCATTATTAAAGACAGAATGGGAGTTCCTTAAAAAACTAAAAATAGGGCTTCCCTGGTGACGCAGTGGTTGAGAGTCTGCCTGCTGATGCAGGGGACGTGGGTTCGTGCCCCGGTCTGGGAAGATCCCACATGCCATGGAGCGACTAGGCCCGTGAGCCATGGCTGCTGAGCCTGCATGTCCGGAGTCTGTGCTCCACATCGGGAGAGGCCACAACAGTTAGAGGCCCGCGTACTGCAAAAACAAACAAACAAACAAAAAAAACAACTAAAAATAGAACTTCCATATGATCCAGCAATTCCACTCCTGGGCATATATCTGAAAAAAAACAAAAAGACTAATATGAAAAGATGCATGCACCACAATGTTCATAGCAGCATTATGTATAGTGTTATGCATATCAATAGTCAAGACATAGAAGCAACCTAAGTGCCCATCAACAAGTGAATAGATAAAGAAGATGTGATATAATTATATGTGTATGTATATAATGTGTACATATAGATGGATTAATATATAATGTATGTAATAGAATACTGCTCAGCCATAAAAAAGAATGAAATTTCGCTATTTGCAGCAACATGGATGGACCTGAAGGGTGTTATGCTTGGTGAAATAAGTCAGTCAGAGAAAGAAAATACTGTATGCTATCACTTACACATGGAGTCTAAAAACACAATACATTTTTATTTTAATTTCTTCCTGCATTATTTAAAGTTCTTGAAATTTCTAATGCATTGGTTTAGTCAGTTATCTTTTTATTTGTTTCCAATTAAATCTTTGTGTTCAGAAAATATGGACTAAATTATAATTTGTCCTTTATAAATTCTTGAACATGTTTTTGTCTCAATTTATCAAGTTTTAAAATATTTCCTATAATTGGAATATAATTGCTTAAAATAATATGTATACTACAACTGTTTTGAGTAATGTCCCAGATATATTCATTATATCTAATTCATCAATTGTATTGTAGAAATATTTTGTATCCTTGTGAGTTCATGAATGTTTTACTCATCAAAACTGGCAATATTTGCCAATGACTCCCTACATGAGAGCCAGTTTATTACTTATGTTTCTGAAAAATTTTGTCTTCTACATTTGAATATGTATTATTGAGTATATACATGTTTAAAAATATTATATTTTCCTTAATATTTATTATTGAGTATATACATGTTTAAAAATATTCTATTTTCCTTTTGACTTGATACCTTTATTATTATGAGATTACCTTCTTGGACTCTAATAATTCTCTTTTTTTTAACTTAGAATCTTCGTTGCGTGATTTTTATGTAGACCAGTCTCTTCTTTGTTAGTGTTTACCTGACATATCTTGTCCCATTTATTTAACTCTCCTTCTATCATTCTATGTATTTATGTTTCATTTCCAACAGCATATATGTGGGTTTTGTTTATTAATTAACTCTGACAATCTTGTTTTTTGCCTTTTTCATTTAGGTATATTATCATTTGTTTTAATTACTAATATATCTCGATATATTTTTACCATCTTATTTTTGTTCTAACTGATTTTATGATTGTTTTATTTTATTTGTGTGTTTCCTTTTTTACTTTAGTACCTTCTTTTGGGTTGCCTGTGTTTTTCCTCATTTTTACCTTTACCTTTAATAACTATGCTTTATAAATCACTATAATGATCACACTATGTATTTTCATATGCATATGGAATTTAAACCAATCCAAAACTTGTTATTTACAATATTTGTTAGGCAGCAGAACTTGGAAACTAAGTTTGACTCTCAAGAAAGATTCAATCTAATAAGTATATAAAAATACAAATAAAAATGATGTCAGGCAGTATAAAACTATCATGAAATTCAATGGAATGTGAATTTAGACTCAGAGTCAGTTAAAATAAAAGTTGAGAGAAAAATTATAAAACTTTTACTAAACAGGAGAATTTGCTCTGAGTTCTTGAATGCCACATAGATATTTAACTGTTGTAGGTGGATAGAGAAAATAGTTTATAAGAAAGGACATGTGAAACAATTAAAGGGGACCTTGAATAATATGTTTTGGCTGAAGTGTGTGTGTGTGCGCACGTGTGCGTCTGCAGAAGTAGAAGTCAATTAGTAGTAGGAGGAAGAGCACTAGCTAATAGTGGTAATAGTAGTACATTGTAAAGCTTGATGGGAAAAAAATAAATAGGCGTATACTTATTGGCAGACTACGAAATACTTCCTTTTATATTTAATGGTTAACCAATAAAATATTTTGAACAAGGGCATGATACATTCAAGACTTCACTGTGTGCAAAAATTTAGAATAGCTTATTAACTGGCAGAAAAACTATTGCTATTTAAGAGATATTTGTTACAGTAAGGACAGAAACAAAATGAGTTGTCAGTTTGAGACAGATATACTGTGTCTTGAAAACTGAAATTTTCAAGACATATAATGAAGGTAAAATCTATAGAAACTGTCAACTGTTTAGATTTTTGGAGAGAGGATTGCTTGAGGATGGAAGAAGTTCAGACAAAGAACTGTCCAAGATCTGGAATTGTGTGATATATTAAATATTCACCAACTTATAAGACTCTAGAGAACCAAAATTGAGGAAACAATCACATATACAAGCATACAGACACACAGGCACACACCTACACAGGTTTTGCCCTTGTTGCATTTTATAGGTAGAATGTCAAATAAATATCCATATAAATATATGATTGTGTTTTTCATCTGTGTTTTGTATAAAGCAGGTTCTCTTATAAAAATATTACCAATTCTCATGTTCGCTTTTAGGAGAAGAGACTGGTCCATTATGGAAAAATAGTTGAATTCAGATAGTGATGGAGAATTTTAAAATACATAAGTAAATCTGAAGATTTTTGTTTTCTTTTTTTGGTTATGAGGAAAGGTGATGAGTTTAGCCTTGACCAGCTTGAGTTTGAAAGGTCTAGAAGCATGCATAAGATTTCTACAATCAAAGTTTTGCTCTTGTAGAATTATCAAGTATTGTCAAAAAAACGACACGTGTAAAATTTTCATTGTTTCTATGTTGGGTAAAGAATGGTGGTAAGGTTTAGGAAGAGAGGTGGAAAAGGTAATACAGGCAGTGCTTATTTTATTTAATATTTATGAAGTTGTCTTCTATGACTAAAGATTGAGATATGTATTTATTTCCAAGAAGCCAAACCATAACCAAGGATTACATAAATCAGACTTCACTCTTTCGTTGCTGGTGTTACATGAGCCTATGTAAAGATGGAGGGCTCTGATTTTGGTAATAGAAATTTTTTCAGGAGAGATTAAATCACTAGTTTCACTTTCTCTTATTTTGTCTGTGTGTTTGCACAAAGTTTTAGTGAAATATATATCACTAATTCACATCTTTTTCTGACCAATCTCTAAAGTTCCTTAAAATTCTATGAGATAACGAGAACTGTAGCAAAATTGGGATGTTGAGAAATATCCTGTGTTTTCTTAATAACTTTAAATTTGAATTAAAATTTAGGAATACTTAATAGGAATTTTCAACTTTAGAGTACACTTTAGTAACTACCATTGTCATAAATAAGTACAAATTCATCTATATACTCTATTATTCATCTATGTAAATTAAAATTATAATTTTATTGCAATATCTTTGTAACCACATTGTAGAGAACGTTTAGATCGTTTCATCAAGGAGACAACAAAAGATATCCAAAACCAATAATGTATTTTGGTCTAAAATTTAGTATAAAATGAACTTTAGTCTTTTTTGCTTTATTAGATTTGCATTTGCATAGCCTGTTTGCCCATGAATTCTGTATTTAGCCCTCCTGGATAGTCTTTGAATTCTATGGTAAAGAAACAATCATTATTTACAATTCATTGGTATGTGCATTTCTATTTTGAACCGTGTGGGAAGTTCTCTTAATTTATACATGCTCTTGACAGGTTCATATGGCTTCTGACACAAGTTGGCTAAAATGATTAAAGCTTAAGAATGATTGAACATATTCAATGTATTTCAGAAAACAGAAATGCATAAATTACTTTGTTGTCTCTTTAAATTATATGCAACAAAGAATTCTCTTTTGAGATTCAGGCAGCACACAGGATCTAATTTCTCTAATTAGTTGCTGTGTTTCTGTTTCTGCTTCCATGGCATCCATCCACAAGCCACCATCACAGTCTAAAATGAGTTTCTTTTTAAGTGACAGGCATTTTAGTGAAGACATCTAAAAGTGCTGAAGGAATATTGGAAGGTTTTACAAAATTTTGTAAAATGTCTGAAAAGCAAAAAGTTTCTTGTATTGATTTCTTGAGAGAGTGTCCATTCTCTGAAAGAGAGATAATATCTGCCTTATTTTAAGTTTTACTCTCTTATTTTCATTCATTTCATTGATTTTATCAATCGGAACCTCTATACCTATTTACTTCAATATATCTTTACCATATCTATCTGTATAATTTTCATCTATTTACTCCTATATATAGATACAGTTTCATGGGGGAAACCTTCAAAAGAGATCATGAATTTTAATTATTTAAAGATTTCAATTTGTATGCTATATTCATCTGAGAATCTTGTCTGTCTTAATAGTCATTGTATTTTTTCCCTCTATATTTTCTCTCTTAATAATAGAACCACTGGTTCTTAACTAAGAACTTTACTAGATGAAATTAAGAATTGGTGTCCTAGCCTTGTGGCAAAGTGTGTCAAGAGATATGAAATTTGAGATGAAAGGGGCAAAACTCATGCCGATTATGTTGAAAGGGAAATGGTAGTAAAATTAAAAGACAACAACAACAACTCTGTGTGGTGGTTCCTTCTTACACTTTTAGACAAATTCTAGGAGAACGATATTCTTAGTCTTTAGGTAACACTTCCATAAACAAAGAAGGAATAGCATTAAGGTTTTGCTAAATCAGAAGCTCTCTTCCTGTGGCAGGCAATTGGACTTGACTGAGCGACTCATCTTATGAAGTCTCTAATTCATCCATTAATTCTGTACCAGAAATGGAAGCAATTAAAAGTGCTGTGAAGCTGCAGATTTAGCAGCCTGCTACTGGTATTCCACTTTATAAAGGCTGTGAGCTGATCAGCCAAAATTGGATTAAGGACATTGCCATCTCAGGCAAACGCTGTGAGATGATCCCAAGATAGCTGTTATTAAATTGAGATAGAGTGTGGTAGGCCAGGAGGGAAACAGAGGCCAATAACTTAAAAAACTATATATATACAGTCTTAAAGACACTATCTAGATAAAAAAATTCGTTGTGATAACACACATGTTAGGATTATCTTTGTTGCTGTAAGCCACCAGTTGAAGTAATTTGGTATGCTGCAATAGGTTACTAATATACCATGAGAGTTTAATAATATACACATCTGGCACCCTGATTTGTTTTCTTCCAGCAGTAAAATATATAGTATAATATTAATATACAATTACACACACACACAGAATCTTTATGTCTCATGAGATAGCCAGTTTAAATTACAGGCTAGACAATGAGAATAAACAGCAAAGCTCTGCTCCTCATCAGTTTATTTGTTTGTTCTGCAAGGCAGTCTATACATCTCCCTTATTTTTTAATCCAAGGAAACTATAGAAGCAAATATTATTGCCATCTATTTTCCCTTGCTTATAGGTTTGTTTTTGTACATTGAGAGTTTATCAAAAAGGGAATCTCTCTACCATTTTTTTCATTCACTGATGGTATACTGCATTCCTCTGATTCAAAATGTCCTTCAAATTTTAACAATCCTGATGAATTATACAACTATATGAATATGAAAACACATTAATATTTTTGGAATGCTAACATTGAGAAAAGGAAGTAAGTAATTTAATCTAGGAATATATCAATTATTCCAGTTTCTCCTCTCTAAGTGGAAATTGAGGCATGAAGAAGGGAAGAATTGATGATGATACTGAAATTGCAAAAGGATACACATAAGAACTGTAAGTATAATAAATAATAAAAAAAGCATTTTATTTTCACATGGAGGTAAAAAATACATATATTATTGATTTTAATAATGATGTTTAGTGGTAATTATCAGCTAAGAATATTGGGTTGCAAATGTAGAAAATATAAAAATAACAGTGCAATAATATTAAAAATTAAGAATTGATTAATTTATAGAAGTACCATATATGTACATGAAAACTTTTAATTAAACAGATTTTTTAAAATTATGAGCAAATAAATGTTAATAATTTAAGAAAAAAACACGAAACTGAAAGATGGGAAATGAAAGTTGGGCTTAATTATTATTCAGCTGTGATCAAGATCAGGTAAATTAATGTGTTTCAGTCTCTGATTTTTTGTATAAAGTGATAGTATTTGTCTCTTGAATTTAAATATGAATGAACGATGGGAGATTATAGTTGTCTTCAGCAAGACTGAAAACAATATTAAACATTATTAACTGAGCATTGACAAATCCTGGACCAAATTTATAAATCAAAATAAGTTTACAAAATAATAAAGGACAAATAAGATTAATGTAAACTAATTCATTAAAGTGTATTGCATTAGTTGCTGTGTGTTATATACTTGGAATAAAAATCTGATCATGTTTTCAAGAGTTTATACTCTAGTGAGAGATATAAAATACTAAAAAGCACTTATAGTGTGAAGATAAGTACTAGTTATTTCCTAAGTCTCCTTAGAAGAATAGTTAGGCATGAAAATTGAGCAGGAACTACACCTTAAAAGAGTGGGAAGTGGAGCTGGGCATGGCATAGATGGGAGCTGGAATTAGTCATGGGAAGGTTGAGATGGATAAAGTTATACTAAGTAAAGTCAAGAACATAGTCAAGGTTTGAAGACAATGGAGAAATGGTACTTTGGGAGAAAGTTCAGTGATATGGGAAGGCAGAAGCATACAGTTCTTGGCGGGAAGTATTTAGGTGTGAGGTATGAGAGTAAATCAAGGGCAGTTTATAAATAATCACATAATATTTAGAGCAAATAAAAAAATAAGCATATAACAAAACAAATTCAGCTTCAAAGAAAATGTACAAAGACAGCATTTTAGAATAAAATAGACCATATGGAATATACATGCATGGTATGAAATGAATCAAAAATTAAGATAATAATTTCTTGTCAAATTGTATGGATCTTCATTCTAAAGAAAATCACCAGTAATCCAAATGTTAGTTGTATGCTACTTGATTTCAAAAAACAAAATTTCATTCCAGATATTTAGGTTTGGATGATCTAATGTTATGCCTTATGTTGAGCTCAGGAAAACCAAATAAGAAGATAGCACTGGCCTTCACAAAAGACTGGAGACAAGAAAGCCATCAGGAAACAAGGCAGATTCCCTCTGCTTCTTTATCTAGCTCACCACCCTCCTCTCTTCCATACAGACAAACCTGATTTCTTTTCAGCTTTGTTCTGGATATCTGCTTCATTCTATTACTACTCTCTGGGAATTAGCTTTCGAAGCACACATAGACCAAGGCTGTAGATCTAACCCTAGAGTCAGAATTTGAATACTAGATATACAAAGTCCTGATCAGAATGTAGAGTCTTTGTAACATTTTATGTAAGATTGAGAAGGTGTGCAAGTGAGGGTTTGATGACTAGAACTCTTGTGTCACATTGTTACAAACTTCCCTCCCCACACCGTAATCTCCCATAATCGCATAATGTGAATTTATGACCTGGTGTATTCTAATTCTTCACTATGCCTGGCCTTATGCCTTGCTTGGATGAATAGAATGTAGTGGAAGATATATTCTGCACATTCCATGCTTGGGCTTTTAAGAGACTTTGCAACTTCTGCTTTCACTGTCTTGGGGCCTGAGAAATCTTGACCATCCTTCTATAGTGAATTTCTACTAATGGATGATCAAAGAAACTCAAATTGTTACTAAGATGTTATGGATTAAATATTGGGATACAAGGAGGCCTTGGATATAGTATACATGTGAAACAAATTACAGAAAGTTTGTTCAGTTATAGCAAATAACAAGATTTATTAATGACAGTTGACTAAAGACTAAGATTGATATTACATTATGAAGGTAGTCCATCCTTCAAGGAGCAGGACATCAAAGAGAACTTCTTTAGTAATACTCAACTTAGTGTATACCAGCATACTTTTTAACAACTGTAATGGTTTTGTAATGTATCAAATTGATTAGGATAAATAGTCTTTTTAAAATTCCCTTATTGGGTTGAGGCACAATATTCATGTTTGCATGAAATTTGAGAAGTATCAGTATTACTGTCTTTTATGCTCTAAAAGTTGGGGCAGGGTCACCAGAAGCTTTTGTAGCTCACACACATTGTTATTTACCTGCTGACTCACGATGTTTCTATGAGACAGTAACTGGGTCCACAATTCCCCCACCTTCCTTTGGGTCCTCTAGTTTTTTAACTTCTAAGCCAAAGCGGGAATAGCTCCCTGAAAAGGGAACCTGTTTCTTATGAAGGACATTACAGCATCAAGGTTGGAAAGGTAAGAACTAGAATGCTGTGGGTAGACAGAATAATGGCCCCCCATAAATGTCCACACCCTAATCTCCAAACCTGTTTATATATTACCTTAAAAATAATCTTTGCAGACATCATTGAATTAAACTCTTGAGATAAAAACTATCCTGTATTATCAGGATGGTCTCAACATAATCACAAGAGAGGAAGAGAGGACGGTCTGAATCATACAAGGTGATGTGACAGTGGAAGAAGAGGTCATGTTCAGAGAGAGATTTGAAGATGCTATGCTGTTGGCTTTTAAGATGGAGGAAAGGATCATGAGTCAAGGAATGCAGGAGGCTTCTAGAAGCTGGAAAAGGCAAGGATACAGATTCCCCTCTAGAGCAGATGGAAGGAACGTATCCTTGACAAGACTTTGATGTTATCTTAAAAAGACCTATTTCAGACTTCTGACTTCCAAAACTGTATGATAATAAATTTATGTTTTTTTAAGCGCTTAAATGTGTAGTAATTTGTTACAACAACTGTAGATGATGAATATGCATGGATTCCACTCTATTTTTGTATCAGCCCAGGCCATGGGTTCCACCTTGTCCTTGATCACATCCACTTTCCATCCATCTTCCTTTTCCAGCTATCTGTCTTGAGAACTTCAAACTCCAGCAACAGACATGAAGAAATCTGCCTCACAGAGACTATTTAGCTCTAACAATTGCATAAGGCAGAGTCCTTATAATAAATTTTATTTAGTATGTCTGGTGGTTCTGCTTCTCTGAACCCTGGTTGCAACAAAGGTTCTGACTTTATCTGGACACCATTCCACAAAGTGCACAGAATTTTTCACAGCATCTTAAAAGACTTTTCCCTGCATTTGTCTTGATAACTTCTTGTATGCAAACATCTCTGCCAGCATTAAGAGTAGATTTTGGGTCACCAACAGACTCTTTTACCATCTCTTTTGCTTTAATTGGCCATGGAAAAATCATCTCCACACAGTTAGCTTGTCCCAGAGGACTTAAACAAAGCTATAATTATTTAGGGCTTAAGTAAACTATTAACTACATATGAACATATTGAATTTCAACCACTCCAAATGTGGTATTTGCATACTTATTGCCCTAGAATCAGGCCTGGGATTTTGACATTTTTATGTAGGTAGTGTTTAGAGGATGATTGATTTCTATGACATCCCAGATAAAGGTGAGATCTGAAATATTATTTTTTTTTTAATGGGAAACTTGGAAGATCTCTACATGGGACTTCTTAAATTTCCATTTAAGGTTTTTTTTCTCTTTTCCTTTTCATGATATTTTTAAACTATATTCACTTTCTATTGGTTTTAATCAAGTTAACTCAAGGTCTATAAATTCCTTATAAGAAGATAACATTGATTTGTACAGAAGAAAGTGTAAATGATCCTTTCAAATATCTGTAAGGAATCTATCTTTGTTTAGAGATTACACTTCTTTGCTTTCTTGTTTATGAGGAGAAATTTTTCTGTCAGATACCAAAGTAAGTTCAAATAGAATTGTGATTGGATGTCTCTGTTCTCCTGATTTTCTCCCTGTGTGACACTCTAAAGGGTATAGTCACATTTTACCTCCTGGAGGCAGCCAGTCTTTTGCCTTGCAATAGTTTTGCAAAAGGCTCTGGCAAATCCTCTCTGCAACTTCAATCCCAAGCCAAAGAAAGTTCATATTGTACTAGCCCTGGGGCCCTGAGAATGTTCAGGCAGTTGGTGAATCTAATTTCATCCATGTATTTCTCTCATGTATGTTCCAAAACATATTACATAAGTGAATATAATTCTCTTAAAGGTATGGAGAACTCCAAAAGTATTAGAGCTAGAAATATTAATTTCAAAAAAAATTTTTTATAGATGGTATTAAAACTATGAGGGTGGATGTGGTAATCTAAGAAACTTTTCTTTTTCTCATGAAAATAGAAACTACTCAAGAATACAATCTAACATTTAAATGATAGATACAAAAGAATGAAAAAATAGAATACAAAGATGAAAAGTAGAAGCTAGCAGAAAATAGTGTCCTTCAGGTCGATGGAAGGAAAGATCTAATGTATAAATCCAGAAATTAGGGAGATTTGGAGATGTTATTTACTACTCTATAATAACCGAGTTCATATTACCAGATTCCATTTATCTTAACTTCTGAAAATTAATTTTTTTTTTACTTAATACATAATAAATTCTCCTTCTAAAGAAAAAAATAGAGACATCTAGCATACAACATGCCATGGAATTACGATAATATTATTTATAAACACACGTACACACATCTCAATCTGTCTATTGATTTAACAATCTATGAATCTATTTGCTTACTTATCTGTATATCTATAATATTTTATTTTATATCAAAGTAGTCTGTTGTATCAGTAGACCATGCTTTAGTTCCTTCTCTATTAACAGATTTGTAGCTTTTTTCCCTAATTACTTGCTTTTGTTCTAAGTCTCATGTTAATATAATTTAGAAAGTTAATATCAGGTATTTTAAATTAATGTTTACTTTAGACTTAACAACACATAGGAATGTTTATGTAGTCTGACAAGGAAAATCTTCCAAAATTTAGACATTTTATGATTTTAAAGATACCAAAATAAATATTAATATATGGATGAAAGACTAGGAGAAATGTTTGGAAAAGCTATAACAAAATATCAGAATACAGAATACATAAGGACTAAAATAAATCAATAATAAAGATACAAACAATCATGTTGGATAATGAGAAAATGTATAAAGTTGGTCATTCAAAGAATAGAACAATAGATATCTCTTAAATGCAAATATTATTAGTCTATTGAGGGAATAAAAATTTCAATCATACCATGAGTTGAAATATCTACACAGATACTCTTCTAGACTCAGAATGTTCCTACTCTTCCCAGGGTCCTCCAGCCACCTGTGCAATTGACAAGGTTTCACAATCCCAGAGGTCTGGAAACACTGTAGAATGACAGTTCTATTACTGCCACTTGTCCCAAGAATAGGTGACAGATGCAAAAAGGTTGTTGCATTAGCTGCTCTTTCCCCAAGTAATCACATTTTTGTTTGATCCTGAATTCTTTTATGCTTCTATTATCTACTACCTGTGGGCATGGAGCTCCCTCATGGATCACATTTTACAGCACATTTAGCCTAAAGTTTTCTTCTTATGTTTGATCTTTTAAAGATTAGACCCACCTTTTTGCCATCAAGAATTCTTGTAAATTTGGGGTCAGGAATATATTTTACCCCTTATCTTGTCTGCAATTTCCATGATTAGGTAAGGGGGAGAGATGGCAGTGTGTGCACCCAGTGGACCATCTTGAAATTTTGGGTTAAAAATTATTTAATATTTATGAAAAATTCATCTTTAGTAAATCCCTTGTAGCTCTTATCACATTTGGAAGCAGTATCTAGTTTTCTTCTGCTGTGGACATTCCCTTGATTTTCCAGTCCCTGAAATTATCCCTCATCTTCACACTTTGATTTTCCCTTTGTCTTAAATATCCTTCTCCTTCTTCCTCTCCATTCCCCTTAAAGAATATTAATATCTTGTCAATTGTTTGAATTTTTCCCAAATATGAAAGAGAACTGCTGGCCTTAGCTGCTTCTGTTTTCTTCTCTGCAACAATCTCTAAAACTAGAGGGCTGGTCTCCATTTTAGATATGAAAGGAGGGAAACTATTGAAAGTTTATTGTGAATACACTTGCCTGTTGGAAAACATGAGAAATTAAACTGATAGATATAATGAAAAATGATGAAGCAAGATAATATTACAACAGCTTTACTCATCACTTAATTTTTAGATATCTAGAGATTGAAAAATCCAAATGAATAAAGATGACGTAGAAAATGAAAATCATTTATTATATTTTTCATATAATTCAATTAATTATTTCCAAATGGTAACTGAGTCTAGATATTTAATTCATAAGAAAATAATTAGATTGAGGTTATTTGAAGGTAATCAAGTAATTATTACCCAGTCAAAAGATGAACTACAATTTGTAACAAATCATTTAAACATAATTGCAAAGAAGTATAAAATAAAAATTTCCCAAGAAATTTATTAGGTGTTAAGCAATAAGAAACAGTATAAAACTTGCTGAAGTTTTGATTGAAGAAAATATAGAGATAAACAATTTAGGAAGCACAATTCTTTAATAACAAAGATGATAGTTACTTTAACTTAAGATTTGCAATGCAATAATATTACATTAAAAGGAATTTCAATGAATAATGCAAGCCCCAAAAGATTGGATCACATTTGGCCAAAAGAATCAGTGCTCAATTCATAAAGCCTCCTATAAGTAGTTGGCTTGCTGAAAACTCTAGGAACTTCTCTTTATAAATTATGACTGTTCACTCTTCATATATCTTTTCCTCCTCTGTATTCCAAGATACATCATCTACTTGTACCCACTGGAGAGATGCCACAGAACTCTTAGTCAAATCCATTGTTAACTTTCACCAAAGCCTCAGAAGCTTGTTCTTTTTCTCTAAACTTTATTAGGACTTGGAGGTATAATTCTGATATCCACATTTTTAATATACATCAAATAAAACTTTGTCTTACCACCAACTGGAGGATGTTTCATGCTTATCTTAAGGGATCACATTATTTAAAAAGCATAAGGAGTTTAAATAAAAATAAATAAATAAGGCAAACAACCCAGTACTCTTTCAATGTGGTGATCATCTGGGAGTCTGTGACTCCCTGGTGCCGCTGGGAACTATATGCCCTCAGCTGTCATGTGTGCCCTTCCCTCTCCCCTTCCAGTCATTCCTGACTAGGCCATGACTCCTTTCATTTCATTCTGAGTGACTATACCTGTCAGAGGAAACTTAAGATCTATAGATAAATAATTCTTGGGCATGTGGAATAAAGAACAGAGAATAGTTACACAGAGAAAGAAAAATATGAGAAACAGAGAGAAGAGATCAGAATATAAAACAGTGTAACATGTATCTTTTTATCTTCTACCTCTCAATCCTAAATACATACGTCATCTTGCAGAAGGTAATTCACTGGCTCATGAGATTTTTAGTATAAGTACAGAGTCTAGTGAAATAGAGCCCTTTACAAAATGACCTTAGCTTTCATGTTGCTGCTAAGCTGTCGTAGTCATTTTTCCAGGACAGACGATAAAATACAGTCAAGTCTAAGTGGAGTTTTCGGAGGCTAGCTCAGAGAATCCTAAGCTTAATGTTTCTGTTTTATTATTACTGCTATGTCAGATATGCATGACTGTATTTTAAAAGTTCAAGCAAAACCACATATTCTGATTTTTCTTATTAAAGTTTTGACTCCTTTCAAAAGTCTTATTTCTTTTCTGATAATCCAATGTTGAGAGCAGTTTCATTTGGGAACAACACTGTACCTTTCTAGTGTGTGGTTTAATTGTAGGTTTTAGAAGGGTCAAATCAGTAATGACAATTTCTAGAATTGTTAGAGAGAGAATTTATTTTTCTAGTCCAAGAAATGCTGAGAATGGTCCTTTGTTATTTGGTGAATTAAGGTTCAATGAGTTTTTGGTCAGAGTTCTTTTCAGAAAAATGTAATTATCTATATCTATAAAATTTCCACATATTTGTAAGTTACTTGACTGCTCCAGCTAAAGAAATACAGATAACATCAAGCACTTTGGGGGGAAAAGTCAAGGGACAATAAAGTGATAAAGAGGAAAAGTAGTGCATGTGTAGTACATGCTTTAAGAAAACATCATAAAGTGTAAGACAATTATCTCATGGACCCTTCTCAGCATGAGGCTAACTCTCTTTGATCCCCTTCACCTCTAATGGATTGATTTAACTTCTTGTATTTCTTTATAAACTTTTATTGCCTACTTTTCATTTTGTTAGAGTCTTTATAAATAATTACAATCAGTCAAAAAAAAAGTTTTATCATCAAGATAATATATCTTTTAAAAGCATCTTTTGGTATCTTTGAAAAGTTTTATCAGATACCTAATTTTCTTTAAAAAGCCATTAATTTTTATCACAAATCACACTAAAGAAACACATACAAAAGGATTGCTTACAATATTTTATATTTTGTAGTCAATTTTAATTTTAAAAGATTAATTTTAAAATTTAAATTTACAGCCAATATTGCAACAGCTCTCATTGCTTTAAAAGAGATCTATACTTGATATATAGCTTAAGACAGTGGATAACAAATAGTAAATTCTCAAAAATATTAGCAATTATTATGTTGGCATATTCTGAAATTTAATCTTTAGTAAAATACATGAGAAAACTTTTTTCAAATGTTACTTGGTACTCTGGTACAATTCTAAATTGAAAGAAACACACCCATACATACTCACATACAGCATTCAGGCAACAATAGTAAATTTATTGGTCACAATTGAAAAACATAATGAGTAATCCTGTCTATGGTTACTTATAACGGTCAATTCCAATCCTAGATCATTGCATAATTTGTAAATGAGATTTGTGAAGAAATTTTTCTTTTTCTTTTTCATATTTTTAAAAGGAGAGTCACAAGAGTATTCTGTCTCTCCTTGCCCTCCATGTATGGTGGCCAGTTTCAGATTTCACCCAGGAAATTCCCAAGGCTGTGAACCAACAATGAGAAATATTAAGCTAAGATGATGGCACTCTGCTTAATTGTATGAAGTAAGACATTCAATAGCACAATGCCATTCATTTTCTGCTTTGTTCTCATCTTGGCTTATTTTCACTTTGGCAAAAATGCAGCTTATTTGGTCTAGTGCCATCTGTATATAAATGACTATGTGGAATCACATGGTTCCTCACTTTGTGTTTTGAGTCAAACACATGGAAGATTGATATAAAAAAATAAAATTCACTTTTCTCACACTCAGCTAATTGTCCAGTGTCAGAATAGATGAAGACTGTATTCACAGAAATTGTCTCTAGACCAGCTCATGCTCTAAGATTTTTAATGGCTTTGTAATTTTTTCTCCAGATATTTTCTTTTATGTTGAAAGGAGCAAATGTTTACCTCGTTTAAGTGTTTTAAGACACTGGCCTTCTATCATACATCTTAAAAATTGACCCACGCTTTTAAGAAACCATGTATTTAAAAATAAAAGACAATCATAAAGTATTCGGTGAATTTGTGCAATATAGGCATGAAGATATTTGATATATTTTTGAACGGAAGTGTTTCAGAGGTTAAAAATAATGCTGATAAAAGTCAGTAAATAAACTTATAAAGCTCTTAAACACAATTCACAAAATTCCTCAAAATTTAGTTAGGGAGGGGGCAAGCTAGAAGAATTCAGGGTGTAATACATGTGAGAAAAAGAAACAGAACTATTTCACTGAGAAATCAGCACACAGCCTGCATTCCTTCATTTTATGTAACTCACATTTAATGCAATGTTAAAATCAGAAATATAGCAGGTGATACTAATGAGGACACTAGACAACTAGTCCAAATACTTTTTGCTTAACACATTTTGCTATTAATTAACCTGGTAACCTTGGACTAGTGCAGCACTGATGTCTTCCCCTTTTTTTGTGTGTAAATTAAGGGATCTACATTAGATTATCTATAAAGTCCTAAAATTTAATGTTAAATAATAGGAAAAATCACTTGCTTATATGAGTAAATTAGGTCAATTAAATAAATATATATAGTTATACCTAGTCTAAGATCATGAATATAAGATTTTTAGATGCTAAATACCAGCAAATCTGGGTTGTCTTTAGTTTTCTCTTACCAACGTGAATTAACAGCATATTGAGAAACTGGCAGAATGATCCAGACACCACTTAAAATAAACCAATATCAAATAAAGCTTTCCTGTATAGGCAAGCTTTTTCCTATCAGTATGATTTAAAAAGAGAGAGCAACAACGGTCATAAATAAATAAACCTATTTAGAAAAAAAAATCTTAAATGATTTCTTCCCATTTATAGTAAACTCACTTTAAACATTGATGGAGCTTACAAATGTAATATTGTAAACAACACATTTGTTTGAGGACCCCACAGAGTAACAGAGTAACAGAAAATTGTCACATTTCAAATCTTCTTTCTTCCCCTTTCTTTCCTGCTCTGTCATTCATTCTTATATTTCCTTACAGCCACCTACTTTTCATCCTATCACGTTTCTTTTATGGCTGTTCATTCACATAGCTCTGCAAAAAATAAAATATTGCCTGGAATTCATTGCCCATTTTGTCTCATTTATCTACAACTTTGTTCGTATTGAAAATCGTCAATTAAGTGGGCTGAGTGTTGCTTATTATGGGATAACATCTTTAAGAATGTTTCTACAGAAAATGCTGGACACTGCTATTTTGAAAAGTGCATCTTTTAAGAATTAGCTCTGCTTAGGACCATCCCATGGCTCTTTGACTTGCCTTGTCAGGATTTTAGCTGCTGCATCACTTAGCTGTGGATATAGTTGGAAGCAGGTCAACCTGTGACTAATGCCTTAATAAAATGTTCCTGTTATTAGCTTACCTTGCTCTCTGTTTGTTCCTTGCTGACTCAACTGTACTTCTAATTAGAGTTCTTAATTCTTGGTTATTTCAGTACCTGAATATTGTAATGCAGGTGCTGTTATAAAAGAACTAATCATTAGTAAACAAATTATGGAAAATTAATTCCCTGATTGCTGTGCTTATATTCTGCAGGGTTTGGGTGTCTTTTTTCCTTCCTTCTTTACCTGGTCACCAAATTTTGTTAGATTGTCACATTCCCTAAGATAACAAATCTTGAAAATAGCTCTAAAAGCATGACTCTATATTATTTTATAAGTGAGAACATCTCCTTCTCATGGTGTAATAGGCAATGCAGACATCCCTGAGCATTCTAAGTGAGATATAAAGCAGGTTATCCTCTGAGTTTGAAGGAGATAAATGTGGTAAAACACTGTCCCAATGATGCTTTAGTCTGCTGACCTTGGTGTGGGAATGAAAAGTGATTTTAAATTCAAAGCAGTTAGTAGAGCTTCACAGCAACTTATCAGGCTGATATCCTAGGCTTGCATTTTTCCACTTTTTGTGCCTGACCAATCAGCCTCTGGAATTCATCACCACAATCTAAATGCCCTCTCCTTTGTCAGTATCTAAACACTTCCCCAAGTTTTTGCAAGCTAACACAGCAGCTTCCTAAATAGCCTGTAGATTCAGTCTAATGCCTCCTGTCTAGGGTCTGGTGAAAGTCTACTCTTGTTTCAGGAACGGTATATGCTTCTTCCTTTATGAAGCATTTTCTGGAAGTTTTAGACACTTACCCAGCACTCCTAGTGGTGCTTCTATTATCATATTATGTTTCACACTATAATGTATTCCTGGTTAACATGTTTATTTTCCTCGTTAGACTGTGATATCAATGAAGGAAGAAGACTCTGCATCCTATTGGAATTTGTAGTTTCAACATCTGGTATGATGTCTCACATATACTGGGCCTTCCATAGAATGAATGAATGTCTGTCTCACAGTATGATGGTTAACTGCAGCAATAGTACCCAATGAAAACTGAGCTCATGTTTTGACTCTGCCTGTGACTAGCTCTGTGACATTATTCATATCACTTCTCTTATTCTCAGTGTGCTTATTTGTAAAATGAGATAATACTAGACTTGGTCTCATAGGCTTATAGTAAGAAGCAATGGTTACAAAGTTTGTCATGGTGCCTGACCTAATGACTGAACAATTACATGTGTGCATGTGTATGAGTATTTGCATGGATTCTTATGTAACATACTTTAAAGTATTCATAAACATTGAATGGCATAAAGAATGCTCTATAAATTGGCTCTATATAACAATAAATAGAAACACACAAACACACACATATATTCATATATATAATTAGTATTGGAGCATATGGCAGTTACTCTCCTTCACTCAAACAGGTGAATTTTTATTTTAGTTTCTGCCTTGTTTTGTTTTCTCTCTCCCATAGTAAGATAACAAAGGAGCTCCAGTGGTATCTTGGTCTTTCTCCCTTTAACTTAATTTGTTTTGAGATTATTTGGAAATATGTAACATCCCCTTCAATAAATTACAATATTATACATTTTCTCCCCTCTCTCAACACTATCATCTTTTTCTTAAAAAAAAATTGACACTGCTAAGTCTCACGTCTTTCAGTTGTAAAGCTTAGGTGCCAAAATACATGGTTTCTAAATTCCCATTCATGTCAAAAAAAATCAATCAATTTTTGGGGGGGTGATTTAGCCAAGGCACCATGGAAATTATTAAAACATCTATTAAGTGTGTAATATGTAAATGAGTAATGTATCCCAGGAAAGAAATTGAAATTTGAGCAGGTGTTTAAGGCATGTAATGTTAGCAGAGTCAGAATTCTTCATCATTCGTTCATTCTTTTGCGCCTTTATTTACTAAGTATACTATTGATTTCTTACAATGTACCAAATGGCAACTAGTATGTATGAAGTGCTTATGATATTCTAAGTTCCAGTCTTAACATGAATTATATAACCTAAATCTCTGTAATAGCTCTTTTTTCTAATTACTCTTATTGCTTTTATTATTATCGTTATTATTATACAGGTGAGATACAGAACTACTAAAGAATGTGCTAAGATCACATAGCAGGTAGGTAGAGGATCTGGGAATTAAACTTATGTCTTTCTCAATCTGCATCTGTTCACTAGCTTTGTTTAAAAAGCTGGATACCATTTTCTCTGTGACTGGAGAGAATGAATGGACTTTAAAATGAAAGAGGTGGTATTTCAAGCTCTAACAGAGAAGCTCATGTATATAATGATGAACTCCATGGTATAGTGAGGTTCAAGTTTAGGCAACTAACTCCCTTACTCTCTCAAAGTTAACACCATTAAACCTAAAGAGAAATTCATCACAGGGGCCTTAGATTGAAGGATATTGAGTGAAAAATTGAGCGTTCATTCATTTGTTATTGAAGGTATGCATTGAGCTTCTACCCTGTGTAATGCACGGTGCTGGACACCACAGACAGAATCATGCATTAAGCCAGGTCCTTGCTCTCAATAACTGAAGAACATATTGGTACTTATCTACTTATCTGGTTTTCTATTTCTAAGAGGCCCTGATCCTCTCCAGTTTTTTTTTTTCTTTTCTATTATCCCCTTAACATATTGCCAAACCTTAATAGGATTCAACTTTCAAAATGCTTTTTCCCCGACTTTCGTTTCACTACGCTCTCCTGTTTAATAATGTTTTCATTGCTGATATCTCTTTTTTGTTCTCCTTAGCCTTCTCTGTATTCACTTCTTTGTGCTTAGCACTTGCCGTTGACTATTTTTAAAATGTTCTTTGCTTTGCTGGATTATTATACCTCGTAATAAGTTGTGACACTTGATCACGCTCATCTCATCCCAAATTCATCTTTAGTGGCTTCATGATGGAAGTTTGAAACCAATTTTGCTAGAAGTTTATACACCAAGAAAATTAGAAAATATTATGAATCAGGGCTTTGTTTTTAATTCTCCAGCCTGTGGTTGTTGATAAATCTCTCTCTCTGACCAGTCCAAGAGAGTATTTTTGTTCAATGTCAAAGTAAAATGCTTAGAAAAGTACCTGACACATAGTGGGTAATACTAAATTATTATTATATGGATATTATTGATATTATAATAATTGATATTATTTAGTACTTTAGTATTTAGTACTTTATGTACTAAAATAAATTGCAACTCTGAAGTTTTCTAAGCAGCCATTTTAAAAAGATCACAGTATATTATAACTTGGAAGAACTGAACACATATTTTCTTAGAAATAGTGAGATGAGTGATTAATACTCACTTATATACTTACTGAAGATAACTTGCATAAAAATGATCCCTATAATTATGCCAAATTATCCATTGTGGGAAAAAAAGACTGAAAAGACTTTTCACCTGCTGGGAAAGCACTGCAGAGCAAACATACAAAAGTGAGTAGAAGGTGAAATTAAAATTAAATTAAACTATACAGGATTTAAATTTTAGCCACAACTCCATTTATTCCTTTGAGGTTTCTCTTCTTTTCAAAAGAAATACATGCAAATATGTCCCCATTACAAGATGAAACATTATTTTAAAATTCCACTTTGATTCACTTTCTAAATCAGTCACTGAAGGCTTAAATCGAAACATATTTAGTAAAGAGCTGACGTTCAAACATTTTAATTTGTATCTTCTAACACTCTTTTGCAAGCTTTAAGCTGGAAAAGTAAGATAGTAGAGCATAATGATTAAAAAAAAAAACAGATTCTAGGCTCTAAAATCAAATTGCTAGGATTTATCTTGGTTTTACTACGTAACAGCTATGTGATTAGTCTCTCTGTATCTGTGTTTCCTCAGCAGAAAAGATGGTTATAATAATATTATTTTCATGTAGAGTGACATTATGAAGAATAAATATGTTAAAACGTATGCAACACTTAGAACAATACCTGAAATTACAGCTATTTAAGCACCACATTTGCTGTGGTTATTTATAGCTAATGCTTTTTGCACATATATAAATTCCACAGTAAACACTTTTTAGTGTTCAGAATTTTCAGTTTAGAAAATTTATTTATTTGAAGTAAACAGTTATGTTTTGTGCTATGAATTTGGGAAGATCGCAAAATATTCATTCAGAAATTCAGTACCTATAATGTTCTGGGACTACTAGTAGTGAACAAAATGGGTGAAAAAAATCCTTAGTTTTGTAGAGCTTAGGTTCTATTGTTCTTACTCTTTAAAATGTTATGATCTGATATGTAGAGAAGGCATATATACCCAACAAATTATATCACAAATACTGTAATCGGATAAGTAAACAATGGATAGTAAATAATTCACAACTAAGAATCATGATAAAAATCATTGAGCCACAACTTGAAAGATGAGTGATGCTGCACTCACAAGAAAAAGCAGGCAGGACAATTCTTAGCAATTTGGAGAACGATATAATCCAAGCAGAAAAATCTGAGGGGAGTCCAGTGCAGCTTGAGAATCAGAAATAAGGCTAAGTGTGATGAATGATGCAGCTGAAAATGAAAATGTAATGTTAGGAATAGGCTGTTAAAACCACGTGAGGGTGAGTAAGTTTCCTTAAAGAGACAATGGAGAGGAATGGAAGGTTTTAGCCTGAGTGTGTAAGGGATTATGCTTACATAGTACACATTCCCATGACAGAGGGTTAAGAGTCACCATTCTTTCCTCTCTTTCGGCACCAATACTATAGCTGTTACAAAATGATTCAATATCTCAATTTCTGAATTCTGGAGAAATCATTCATGAACCATATGTTCTACTCATATTCTCCATTTACCATCGAGAAGTTATTTTTGTGAGAGAGAGGACTATTTGCCTGACTGGTTGACATCCACCAAAGGTTTCTTCTTTATTTATTATTCCCAAATACATTTATAAATTAATTTTTTTTAACAGATACTCTCTGGCAAAAAGGCACTGGTCTAGCATTTAGAAGATAATGACCTGAATGAGACACAGAACTTGAATTCAATGATCATAATGGGAAGGGCAATAATCACAAAACACAAAAAATTTTTCTATTTGGAAGTTAATTTTACAATTTAAAAAATCAGCAAAACATTGGAGTGGGGTTCTGAGAAGAGAGAGAAGAAATATGATTCAGTTATCATTATAAATTGATATCAATGAAGGTATTAATTACTTAATGTTTCATAAAGGAGGTGGAGTTTAAACTAGGCTCTGAAAGATCTGAGGATATTAGTCAAAGGAAATTGAGGAGGAGTCTGGATTCAAGGGAAAGGAGCTGTATGAACAAAAATGGGTAGATCTGTTTGCTTGTTTTCTCCAGGATACCATTTATATCTTTTGTGTTATAGGTACGGATATGTTTAAGGAGACACATTAGGATGCTATATTCAGACTTTGGAAATGAATACTCATCCCAGTAACAAAAGCTCTATTAATCTCTGGGCAAATTACTTAACTTCTGAGCCCAGCTTCTTCAGCTGCCAAATGGGAATAATAATAATAGCTACCTCATAATACTATTGTGAATATCAAATAAAATAATACATAGAATAATATTAGAATAGTGGCTGACTGACAAGTACTGGCAGTGTACTGCTCAAAAAACATTAACTATTTTTTTTATTAAGGAAATAATGTGTGGCATTTATTTTGAAATAAATTTGTTGGTAAGCTTGAAAATATATGTTAATGACAAAATATGAAGGATGATGAAATAATTTTGGATATAATGCAAAGAATATGTGAAACTGAAAGCTTTTGAGTGAAAGGCTGACATGATGAGTTGGCATTTATTGTTCTAATGCTGTGATTCCTCAGCAAGAATTTATAGTTCTGAGTGTTTCTGTATTAAAAGTTTACAGATTTCACATAGAATAAATGATAAAACAAACTAAAACATAATTATCCAAAGGGAGCAAGTTGCTCCAAGATTACTTTGTGAACAAAGTACTATTTACTTTTTATTTTCATTCTTCAAATTTCTTGACGATCCTTACACTTTCTTTATTTCTCCCAATGTTGACCTCCTTTCAAACCCTGCTCTGATGTTTAGAATGGTGTGAAATAGTCACTGACAATGAGTTATAATTGGTGTGTCTTACTCTGCCTTGAGAAGCATGACTCTTTTCCAAATTTTGTAGGTTATCATTAGAGTAAAGGATAATTTTTGTGAGGAAATTTCAAATAGTTTGTGCAATGCAATATTTTGGGGATCAGAGGACTTTCCATTGTTATCATTAAAAGAAAGCTGCATCAGGGAATTCCCTGGTGGTCCAGTGGTTATGGCTCTGCACTTCCACAGTAGTTGACACAGGTTCTGCCATCCTTGGTCAGGAAACTAAGGTTCTGCAAGGCATATGGCATGGTCAAAAAAAAAAGCAAGCTGCATCAAAATCTTCTTTAAATATGAAAAATGTAGTTTGTCTCTGTCCACAAAAGTTTTGCAATTTACAATGGATACTTAACTAATATTTATCTTTTTTCTTGTTGATAAATATAATAGAGGATTGTGATGTTGATCATTGTTTCTTCAACATAGAATAATTCTAAAGAATACTTGCTAATTATTCATAAACTACATTAATTATACCACATAATATTTAAAAAATTTCTCTTAGGAAGTTATTATTCTAATTATTATTTACTCCCACTCATTTATTCGGTACAAATCAGTTAATCAGAAAAATCTGTGGATCAATTGTTATATGTACTACACATCTACAAATAACCCAATTGCTAAGGACTTGGACTCAGTAAGGATTATACTGTAAATAAACTCTTTCCATCCCAAATGAATTTATTTATTTATTTATTTAGTTAACATCTTTATTGGAGTATAATTGCTTTACAATGTTGTGTTAGTTTCTGCTGTATAACAAAGTGAATCAGTTCTATGTATACATATATCCCCATATCCCCTCCCTCTTGTGTCTCCTTCCCACCCTCCCTATCCCACCCCTATAGGTGGTCACAAAGCACCGAGCTGATCTCCCTGTGCTATGCGGCTGCTTCCCACCAGCTATTTATTTTACATTTGGTAGTGTATATATTTCCATGCCACTCTCTCACTTTGGCACAGCTTACCCTTCCCCCTTCCCGTGTCCTCAAGTCCATTCTCTACGTCTGTATCTTTATTCCTGTCCTGCCCCTAGGTTCATCAGAACCATTTTTTTTTTTTTTTTAGATTCCATATATATGAGTTAGCATACGATATTTGTTTTTCTCTTTCTAACTTACTTCACTCTGTATGACAGATTCTAGGTCCATCCACCTCACTACAAATAACTCAATTTCACTTCTTTTTATGGCTGAGTAATACTCCATTACATATATGTGCCACATCTTCTTTATCCATTCATCTGTCAATGGACACTTAGGTTGCTTCCACGTTCTACATATTGTAAACAGTGCTGTAATGAACATTGTGCTACGTGACTCTGAATTATGGTTTACTCAGGGTATATGCCCCGTAGTGGGATTGCTGGGTCATATGGCAGTTCTACTTTTATTTTTTTAAGGAACCTCCATACTGTTCTCCATAGTGGCTGCATCAATTTACATTCTTACCAACAGTGAAGGAGGGTTCCCTTTTCTCCACACCCTCTCCAGCATTTATTATTTGTAGATTTTTTGATGATGGCCATTCTGACTGGTGTGAGGTGATATCTAACTGTAGTTCTGATTTGCATTTCTCTAATGATTAGTGACGTTGAGCATCCTTTCATGTGTTTCTTGGCAATCTGTATATCTTCTTTGGAGAAATGTTTATTTAGATTTTCTAGATTTTGGATTGGGTTGTTTGTTTTTTTGATATTGAGCTGCATGAGCTGCTTGTATATTTTGGAGATTAATCCTTTGTCAGTTGCTTCATTTGCAAATATTTTCTCTCATTCTGAGGGTTGTCTTTTTGTCTCATTTTTGGTTTCCTTTGCTGTGCAAAAGCTTTTAAGTTCATTATGTCCCATTTGTTTATTTTGTTTTTATTTCCATTTCTCTAGGAAGTGAGTCAAAAAGTATCTTGCTATGATATATGTCATAGAGTGTTCTGCCTATGTTTTCCTCCAGGAGTTTTATAGTGTCTGGCCTTACATTTAGGTCTTTAATCCATTTTGAGTTTATTTTTGTGTATTGTGTTAGGAAGTGTTCTAATTTATTCTTTTACATGTAGCTGTCCAATTTTCCCAGCACCACTTATTGAAAAGGCCGTTTTTTCTCCATTGTATATTCTTTCCTCCTTTATCAAAGATATGGTGACCATATGTTAGTGGGTTTATCTCTGGGTTTTCTATCCTGTTGCATTGATCTGTATTTCTGTTTTTCTGCCACAAGCATACTGTCTTGATGACTGTAACTTTGTAGTATAGTCTGAAGTCAGGGAGCTTGATTCCTCCAGCTCCGTTTTTCTTTCTCAAGGTTGCTTTGGCTATTCAGGGTCTTTTGTGTTTCTGTACAAATTGTGCTTTTTATTTTTGTAGTTCTGTGAAAAATGCCATTGGTAGTTTGATAGGGATTGCATTGAATCTGTAGATTGCTTTGGGTAGTAGTCATTTTCACAATGTTGATTCTTCTAATCCAAGAACATGGTATATCTCTCCATCTGTTTGTATCATCTTTAATTTCTTTCATCAGTGTCTTAGGGTTTTCTGCATATAGGTCTTTTGTCTCCTTAAGTAGGTTTATTCCTAGGTATTTTATTCTTTTGTTGCAATGGTAAATGGGAGTGTCTCCTTAATTTCTCTTTCAGATTTTTCATCATTATTGTATAGGAATGCAAGAGATTTCTGTGCATTAATCTTGTACTCTGCTACTTTACCAAATTCATTGATTAGCTCTAGGAGTTTTCTGGTGGCATCTTTAGGATTCTCTATGTATAGTATCATATCATCTGCAAACAGTGACAGTTTTACTTCTTTTTTTCTGATTTGAATTCCTTTTATTCCTTTTTCTTCTTTGATTGCTGTGGCTAAAACTTCCAAAACTATGTTGAATAACAGTGGAGAGAGTGATCTTAGTGGAAATGGTTTCATTTTTTCACCATTGAGAATGATGTTGGCCGTGGGTTGTCATATATGACCTTTATTATGTTGAGGTAAGTTCCCTCTATGCCTACTTTCTGGAGGGTTTTTATCATAAATGGGAGTTGAATTTTTCAAAAGCTTTTTCTGCATCTATTGAGATGATCATGTTTTTTCTCCTTCAGTGTGTTAATATGATTTATCACATTGATTGATTTCGTATATTGAAGAATCCTTGCATTCCTGGGATAAAGCCCACTTGATCATTGTGCATGATCCTTTTAATGTGCTGTTGGATTCTGTTTGCTAGTATTTCATTGAGGAATTTTGCATGTAAGTTCATCAGTGATATTGGCCTATAGCTTTCTTTCTTTGTGATATCTTTGTCTGGTTTTGGTATCAGGGTGATGGTGGCCCCATAGAATGAGTATGGGAGTGTTCCTCCCTCTGTTATATTTGTAAGATTTTGAGAAGTATAGGTGTTAGCTCTTCTCTAAATGTTTGATAGAATTTGCCTGTGAAGCCATCTGGTCCTGGGCTTTTGTTCATTGGAAGATTTTTAATCACAGTCTCAATTTCAGTGCTTGTGATTAGTTTGTTTATATTTTCTATTTCTTCCTGGTTCAATCTCGGAACGTTGTGGTTTTCTAAGAATCTGTCCATTTCTTCCAGGTTGTCCAGTTTATCGGCCTATAGTTGCTTGCAGTAATCCCTCATGATTCTTTGCATTTCCAAATGCATTTAAAATCTAAGTGACATGCATTATTTTGTAATGTTCTAAATAAAAACATCTAAAATTATTAACACTCTGGTTTGGAAAGAGAAAATGTCAAATGGAGTAAAACACAATATATTATCACTAAAATAATAAGTAAGCTTACCAATGGATAAAGCTAATATTTGAAAATATAGCCCTTCCTAAAATAAGGTAAATCTTAGCATATACTGAACTTATGTAATTTCTCTATGAAAGTGTATTTACTGTAAATAAAGCATAAAATTTTTATATTTACTTACTTGAGAGTAGACTCATAAAATATCAGTAAAGCTAGGATATTTAGTGTATATAATTATCATTTTAACCTCTAGAAAAACACATTTTCCTTCTATCATGTCCTGTACAGTGTCATGGAACAAAATTTTCTCCTAGTATGTCAAGTTTTGTAATCTTTTATAGGCACATGCATAGATTATAATGAATATAAAATTTCCACATAGCAACAGAAATCTCTTTTCTAGATAACCTAGAATGTTATCTAGTATTTTTTCCATACAGATAGTTTATTCTATTTCTGTTATTGTGGTATATCAAATATACCCCAGTAGAAAGTGAAAAATTATGCAATTTTCTGAATATATTAATGTTTATTCCACACTTTCCTATAGTCAAAACACTAAATTAATGACTTTAAATTCTTATAATTTATATATTTATTTATCACATATAAATAGTTGTACATAACATTTCTTCCTGAAATATTTTGAGTACATTAAACCACAAAGTCTATTAAAATTGACAATAAGTCTAATTCTTTCTATGTTACCACTGAAAGAAACTTACATGGAGAATCTGATTTCCATTTTCATAACACTGTCATTTATCAAATTATCTGTCTTTACCCTAACCAGCCAAATCAGATGTAATTAACAATGCTTTCTTAGCCAAAGAGAAGGCAATTGTAGACATCAGATTATACTTTCTGGAAATAAAAATGCAGAATAAAAAGGGAAAATAAAGACATGTAACAAAAAAAATTAAAGAATTGTCACTCTTGCACACACACATACAATGATGAATTTGTCTAAAATATGCCAAGTTTTTGTCAACTTGTTACCTTCAGATAAGTATTAGGAGATTTCTCTCTGTCTCAATACTTGTTTTAATGAAATGTAATAAAATATAACATATATATACATTTATATATATACAGATAATGGAAAAATGATATGAAATTAGAATGTAAAATAAAAATATTAAAAATGTCTGTTTAGTGACCTGGGATTGAACACAATTCACATCATCACAATATGCAGCATTGACAAGAATAGTTATTATGGAATCAGTAAATGAATAATCTTGGTAAGAAATACAAGTAGGGTGTTGAATACTACTTCTAAATTAAAAACCCCTGTAAGAAAAAAGTAGACAGAAAATAACTTACAATCGTATACTGGAAATTAAATAATAAATAAATAAATCAGAGCATTAGCAAGTTGACTATAAAACAACTATGTTAGGCTAATTTTGATGTTGTTGTTTTTAAAATATAACATTTACTTCTCTTTTGTAGATCCTACAGAGGAGACAGACAGAGAAATAAAAAAGAAAAAATGGAAGCAAGATTGGTAAATAGGAAAGCCATCTTCCCTGGTCTTTTCACAGGAAAATTATGAAACATTTTAGGGCAACTGACAAAAAAATAACAAATTACACAACTTTTTTAGAAGTGACAAGACAAGAAAAGCTGTCCCCCAAACCTGTATTTTTGTGCTACATAAAAATATAAGTATACAACAGAAAATTGGGGAGAATGGATCTTCTAAATTTTCTGACATTCACTAATTTGTAAAAGAATAGAAGATGAAAATTTCAGTGATAAGTTAGTTTATGTGATCTTCAGGTTATAAGTAAAAATATTAAATGTTAAACATTTATAAATTGTCAATAGTCATATTTACACGTTTTATTTTTTCTCAATGTTTTTGTGGGTTCTTATATCTTAGGATAAAAATTCCTGCGGCTACTTTTATTGGATTGTGTCTACTGTTCTAATGCATATCTTGGAAAGGTAGACAGTAATAATAAGAAGTTTGAAGATGTATTTTTCTGTTTGCTGCTGATTATTTTCATTTTTTGTTTTCCTTTACAGAATAATGTACCAGCTTTTAGTGGAGTTAATTAAAAACCCCCTATATTGTGATCCCAACTCATTTCCACTGTTGAACTTCACACACATGTACTCCAACCAAACAGATATATTAACAATTTACACATATTTTAAACATTTCTTGGTATTTGCTGAGCCTGTGCTCTTAGTCTGGAATGATTGATTTCATCATAATTAAACCTTTTTTAAAATTTTTTGCTGCAAATAACATCTCCTTCCCAGGAGCTCTCAGACTACATTGTCTGTCTACCTGGCACACTTTTTTTGTTTTGTTTTGTCTTTAAGACTTTATTTTTTAGATCAGTTTACAGCAAACTGAAAGGAAGGTACAGAGATTTCCCAGTATCCCCCTGCCCCCAGGTATGTATAGCCTCCCCATTAACAACATCACTCATCAGAGTGATACATTTGTTATAATTGATGAACCAACATTGGCACATCATAAATACCCAATGCTGGTAGCTTACCTTAGGGTTCAGGATTGGTACTGTAAATTCTATGGGTTTGGAAACTGTATAGTAACATATATTGATCAATATAATATCATGCAAAATATTTTCACTGTCTTAAAATTCTTCTGTGCTCCACCTATTCAAACTCCCTACTCCCCAACCCATGGCAACCTCTGATCTTTTTACTGTCTCTATAGTGTTGCCTATTCCAGAATGTCATATAGTTGGAATAATACAGTATGTAACCTTTTCAGATTGGCTGCATTTAAGGTTCATCCATGTCTTTTTAACACTTGCTAGTTCATTTCTTTTCTTTTTTTTTAACATCTTTATTGGAGTAAAATTGTTTTACAATGGTGTTAGTTTGTGCTGTATAACAAAGTGAATCAGCTATACATATATCTCAATATCTCCTCCCTCTTGCATCTCCCTACCACCCCCCCATCCCAACCCTCTAGGTGGTCACAAAGCACGGAGCTGATTTCCCTGTGCTATGCGCCTGCTTCCCACTAGCTATCTATTTTACATTTGGTAGTGTATATATGTCCATGCCACTGTCTCACTTCGTCCCAGCTTACCCTTCCCCCTCCCTGTGTCCTCAAGTTCATTCTGTATGTCTGCATCTTTATTCCTGTCCTGCCCCTAGGTTCTACAGACCATTTTTTTTTTTTTTTTAGATTCCATATATATGTTTTAGCATATGGTATTTGTTTTTCTGTTTCTGACTTACTTCACTCTGTAGGACAGACTCCAGGTCCATCCACCTCTCTACAAATAACTCAATTTCATTTCTTTTTATGGTTGAGTAATATTCCATTGTATATATGTGTCACATCTTTGTCCATTCATCTGTCAGTGGACACTTAGGTTGCTTCCATGTCCTGGCTATTGTAAATAGAGCTGCAATGAACATTGTGGTACATGACTCTTTTTGAATTATGGTTTTCTCAGGGTATAGGCCCAGTAGTGGGATTGCTGGGTCATATGGTAGTTCTATTTTTAGTTTTTTGAGGATGCTTTATACTGTTCTCCATAGTGGCTGTATCAGTTTACATTCCCACCAACAGTGCAAGAGAGTTCCCTTTTCTCCACACCCTTTCCAGTATTTATTGTTTGTAGATTTTTTGATGATGTCCATTCTGACTGGTGTGAGGTGATACCTCATTGTAGTTTTGATTTGTATTTCTCTAATGATTACTGATGTTCTCTAATGATTAGCGATTAGGATGTTAGCATCCCTTCATGTGTTTGTTGGCAATCTGTATATCTTCTTTGGAGAAATGTCTATTTAGGTCTTCTGCCCATTTTTAGCATTGAATAATATTACGTTGTCTGGATGTACCACAGTTTAATTGCCCCATTCACTAGCTGAAGGACTTATTTGTTGTTTCCAAGCTTTGTTATTTTTTTGGCCACACCCCACTCAGTTTGTGGGATCTCAGCTCCCTGACCAGGGATTAAATCCAGGCCACAGGAGTGAAAACCCAAAATCCTAACCACTAGGCCACCAGGGAACTCCCCCAAATTTTGTTAATTATGAACAAAGTTGCTATAAACATCTGTGGGCATGTTTTTATGTGGACATGTTTTCACCTTCTTAGGTAAATACCAAGGAGTATGATTTCTACATCATATGTTAGGAGTAGATCTATTTTGTAAGAAGCCACCAAACTGTCTTCCAAAATGGTTCTACCATCTTTGCTTTCCCACTAGTAATGAGTGAGAGTTCCTGTTGCTCTGTATCCTCACCAGCATTTAATATTGTCAGCGTTCCAGATTTGGCCATTCTATTCATTTTAATAGGTGTGTAGATGTATCTTGTTTTAATATGCATTCCCTCAATCACATATGATGTGAAACATTTTTAATATGCTTATTTTCCATCTGTGTATCTTCTTTGATGAGGTACCTATTTAGGTCTTTGGCCTATTTTGCTTGTTTTCTGTTGAGTGTTAAGTGTTCCTTGCATAACTTTAACAGATGTGCATTTTGCAAATATTTTCTCCCAGTCAGTGGGTTGTGTTTTCATTCTCTTGACATTATCTTTCACAGAACAGAAGATTTTACTTTTAATACATTTCAAATTTTATTAATTTTTTTTATGGAATGCCTTTGGTGTTGTGTCTAAAGTTATCACCATAATAAATAGTCTATATTTTCTCATATTTTAACTTCTGGAAGTTTTACAATTTTGTGTTTTACATTAGGTTTTTAATCTAATTTGATTTAATTTTTGTGAAGGGCATAAATTCTGTGTCTAGATTTATTTTATGTTATTTTTTATTTTTGCATGTGACTGACCTGTTGTTCCAGCATCCTCTGTTGAAGAAACTAGCTTTTCTCCATTGTGTTGCCTTGGCTCCTTTGCCAGAGTAACTTGATTATATTTATGTGGGCTTATTTTCTGGCTCTCTATTCTGTTCCATTGATTTATTAGCCTATGCTTTCACTGATACCATAGTCTTTTGATTACTCCTGCTTTATAGTAAGTACTGAAGTTGGAAACTGTCAGTCTACTTTGTTCTTCTCTCTCAATATTGTGTTGACTAACCTGGGTCTTTTGCTTCTCCATATAAATGTTAGAATCAGTTTGTTAAATTCCATAAAATAAACTTCTGGGTTTTTTGGGGAAGATTACATTGAATCCATAGATCAAGGTGGGAAGAACTGTTATCTTAACAATGTTGAGTCCTTCTATCCATAATCATGGAACAACTCTCCATTTATTTAGTTCTTTTTTGAGTTTGTTCATAAAAATTTTGTAGTTCCCCTCATATAGATCTTGTTTGTATATATTTTGTTAGATTTATATCTAAGAAATTAATTTTAGGGTGCTAATAAAAATGGTATTTTGCTTTTAAGCTCAAATTCCACTTGTTTATTGTTGGTTTATAGGAAAGCAACTGACTTTGGTATATTAATCTTTTTTTAAATTTATGTATTTTATTTATTGATGTTTGGTTGCATTGGGTCTTCGTTGCTGTGTGCATGCTTTCTTTAGTTGCGGCGAGCAGCGGCTGTTCTTCATTGCTATGCACAGGCTTCTCATTGTGTTGGCTTCTCTTGTTGTGGAGCATGGGCTCTAGGCACATGGGTTTCAGTAGTTGTGGCTTGTGGGCTCTAGAGTGCCGGCTCAGTAGTTGTGGCACAAGGGCTTAGTTGCTCCACGGCATGTGGGATCTTCCTGGACCAGAGCTCAAACCCATGTACCCTGCATTGGCAGGCAGATTCTAAACCATTGCACCACCAGGGAAGCCCTACTAATCGTATATAGCATCCTTGCTATAATTACTTATTAATTGTGAGATTTCTTGATAAATCTTTTGGATTTTATACCTAGATGATCATATCATCTGTGAACAATGACACTTTCAAGTCTTCCTTACCAAGCTGTACATCTTTTAATACCTTTTCTAGTCTTATTGCATTTTCAAGAATTTCCAGTATGATGCTTAAAAGAAATGTTGAGATGGGACACCCTTGACTTCTATTTGACCTTAGTGGGAAAGCTTCCAGTTTCTCATTATTAAGTATGATGTTAACTGTATACACTATTTACCAAGTTGAGGAAGTTTCCTTCTGTTTCTAGTTCCCTGAGAGATTTTTATTATGAATGAGTGTTAGATTTTGTCCAAAATCTTTTCTACAGCTGTATATATGATCATGTGCTTTTTCTTTTTTAGTTTCTTGGTATGAGGGATTACAATTATTGATTTTTATAAGTTGAACCAAACTCTCATACCTTGAATAAACTTCACTTGGTGAAATTGGTGTATAATTCTGTTTACTTATTTTTGGATTCCATTTTTGATGATTAGTTGAGGATTTCTGCATCTATGCTCATGATAGATATTGGTTTGTAGTCTTATTTTCTTATAACCTCTTTGTCTGGTTCTAGTATTAGGGTAATATCAGTTTCATAGAATTAGTTAGCAAATATTCTCTCTGCTTTTCTCCTCTGAAAGAGATTGTAGACAATTGGTATAATATTTTTCCTTATATGTTAGATAGAATTTACTAGTGAACCATCTAAGTCTTGTGACTTCTGTTTTGAAAGGTTATTATTTCATCTATATTACCAAGGTTGTGGGAATAGAGTTATTCAAAGTATTCCTTTATCATCTTTTTAATGTCTATGGGGTCTGCAGTAATGTTCCCTCTTTTATTCTGATATTATTAAGTTGTGTACATGCTCTCTTTTTTCTTCATAGTTATCTATCTAGAAGTGCATAAATTTTATTGTTATTTTTAATGAAACAATGTTTGGTTTCATTCTAATGATTTTCTGTTTTTACTTGTATTGATTTGTTTTAATTCTTCTTATTTATTTTATCCTACTTAATTTTAATTTAACTTGCTCTTCCTTTTCTAGTTTTCTAATACAGAAACTTCAATTATTGATTTCAGACCTTTTCTAATCTATGCATTCAATATTATAAATTTCCCTCTAGGTTTTGCTTTTATAGGATCCTACAAATTTTAATAAGTTGTATTTTCATTTTCAGTTACTTCAAAGTATTTTTAAATTCTCTTGCAATTTCTTTTTTGACTCATGTTTTTAAGAAGTGTGTTTTGTAATCTTCATGTAATTTGTTGATTTCCAATTATCTTTCTGTTATTGATTTCTAGTTTAATTTCGTTGTAGTCTGAGAGAAGACATTGTATGATTTATGTTACTTTAAATTTGTTAAAGTGAATCTTATGGTCCAAAATGTATTCTATATTGGTGAATGTTCCACGTGATCTTGAGAAAACTGTGTATTAAGCTGTTGTTGGATGAAACCATTTAAAGATGTCAATTATATACAGTTGTTTGATGGTGTTGTTGAGTTCAAGTATGTCCTTTCTCATTTTCTGTCTGCTGAATTTGTCTATTTCTAATCAAGGGTATTGCAGTCTTCAAATTTGATGGTAGATTCATCCATCTCCTTGAAGATGTACTAGTTTTTGCCTCAAGTAGTTTGATACTCTGATAGGCATTTACACATTAAGGATTGTTATGTCTTCTTGGAGAAATGACACTTTTATCATTATGCAATGTGCTTCTATATCCCTAATAACTTTCCTCACTATGAGGTTGGCTCTGTCTGAAATTAATACCTTCTCCTACTTTCTTTTTGTTACTATTATTATGGTACCTATTTCTCTATACATTTACATTTAATCTACATATGTATTTATATTTAAACTAAGCTTGTTGTAACAACATGTAGTTGGTTATACTTTTTTTAAGCTTTTTATTTTATATTGGAGTATAGTTAATTAACAATGTTGTGATAGTTTCAGGTATACAAGAAAGTGATTCAGTTATACATTTATATGTATCCTTTTTCTTTCCAATTCTTTTCCCGTTTAGGTTGTTACATAATATTGAGCAGAATTCCCTGTGCTATATGGTAGGTTTTTGTTGTTTATCCACTTTAAATATAACAGTGTGTATATGTCAATTGCCAACTCCCTAACTATCTCTTCCCCTCACCCTTCCCCTCCTGGTAACCATAAGTTTGTCCTCTAAGTCTGTGAGTCTGTTTCTGTCTTGTAAATAAGTTCATTTGTATCATTTCTTTTTAGATTCTGCATATAAGTGATATTATAGGCTATTTCTCTTTCTCTGTCTGACTTACTTCACTCAGTATGACGATCTCTAGGTCTGTCCATGTTGCTGCAAATGGCATTATTTCATGAGAGAAGGGAACCCTCCTACACTGTTGGTGGGAATGTAAATTGGTATAACCACTTCCATGGAGAACAGTATGGAAGTTTCTTAGAAAATTAAAAATAGAGCTACCATGTGATCCTGCAATCCCACTCCTGGGCATATATCTGGAGAAAAACATGGTCCAAAAGGATACATGTACCCCAATGTTCATTGAAGCACTGTTTACAATAACCAAGACATGGAAGCAACCTAATTGTCCATCGACAGAAGAATGGATAAAGAAGATGTGGTATATACACATATACACAATGGACTATCACTCAGCCATTAAAAATAATGGTTATTCTTTTTTGAATCACTCTGACAAGTTCTGCCTTAATTGGTGCATTTAGGAATTATATTTTGAGTAAAATAATATTTTCTACTCCAGATATTTTGAAGGATATTTAAATGATACTTTATTTCTCAAGACTTTTTCATATTTAATAATGTTCATTTTAATTCTTCTAGATATGATTCTCAATTTCTATACAGTCACTTTTTGTTAATGTCTAATTATTTTTCCATAATTGATTTAGAGACTTCTTATTCACATGTTACATTTTAGTCATATCATATACAGGCTGCTTGGGCTTGATTTAAAATAAACTCATTATATGTAGTGACAGTAAAAAAACAGCAAAATAAAGTGTCATTGCAAACTGCCTTATTGTTTATAGCCAAAGATCATAAAATTTACTCTAGTATCTTTTATGATCAGGTTGACAAATCGCTAGCCAAGTTTCTGTCAATCCCCAGTTTAAAATTACTAAGGTAACAAACATCAGATAATGAACAAAAAATTAAATTAACTTATGTGTTTAAAAGTGGCAAAATATATAATAAAAACATATAGAGTAAAACTTAATTATTAAATTAATATATTTACCATGACTTGGACTATTTTTGAGAGGCATAAATACTTGCACTTCTTTTCTGTCCCAAATAAGTAGATAAGTGCTATAGAGTAACTGTTTGTGTCCTTCCAGAATTCATTTGTAAAATCCTAACACCCAGAGTGATGGTTTTAGGAGATGGGGGGAGTTCCTTTGGGAGGCGATTAGATCATGAGGGTGAGGCCCTCACGAATGGAATTACAGCCTTAAAATAAATCTACCAAAGAGCTCCCTCATCCCTTCTGCCATGTGAGGACACAGCAAGAATATGGCCATCTATGAACAAGGAAGCAGGCTCTTACCAGACCCCAAACCTGCTGGTGCCTTGATCTTAGACTTTCCAGGCTCCATAACTGTAAGAGATAATTTCCAGTTACTTACACATAATCCAGTCCATGATATTTTTTATAATAGCCTGAACTGACAAACAGTAAGCAAGAATAGAGACTCCTAAATTAACTCAAAATCAGTCATTAATTAATCTTAAAAATGTCAATGTCCTTTAAATTAATCTACATATCTATGTATCTCATTAATAAAATCCCTTTGTAATATTAGCATTTTAACTGGACAAGTAGTTGCATATTTCCTGTGAAATAATTAATAATCATAGAGCTAACACTTAATTCAGTGCTGTTTGTCAGACATTATTTGAGTTCCCTAAATATAAACATAACAATCCTTTGAGGTAGGTAGTATTATTTTCTCAGCTGATGAAACTGATTAAGGAACATGCTGAAGCTGTAGGAAACAAACTTTGATTTTTGACGGTGTGGATATGGAGTTGGCACCTTTAGAAAATATACTATGAAAACAGCCAGAAACTGAATAAGAACAGTGAAGAGAGCCTTGTTCTCCTGAAGCAAAATATAAAGTTTTAATAGTTAAAATGATAAAATACTGATATATGCCAGGCAAATGAATAATTGATATGCAGATATAAAAACAGACATTAAGTATATGCTGCTAATGACATTTCAGTTCAGTGAGAAAAAGATGACTATTCAATATTTGGCTTTTTTAATAATTGGGTAACTTTCTGGAAATGAAAGTTAACTGGATTCATAAGCCAGACATCACCTAAATGTAAATTCCAAATGATACAAAGACTAATAATAAAAAATAACAATCTATATTAAAATTATATGAAATATTGTTTTACAATTTCAGAATGTTGAAAATTATTCTAACCTTGATTCAAAATCCATATGATACAATGGGTAAGATGGATATATAATCAACTACCTTCAATTTAAAGATAGTGGGTATGACATAGAACACCGTAAGCAAAATTTAAAGGCAAAGTGACAAACTGAGAAACATTTCAATATTCATACCATAAGCAAAAAGCTAACCCTCCCAATATATAAATAGCTCCTACAAATTATGAAATAAAATAGTTCAATAGAAAAATTGTCAAAGGATATAAACAGGTAGTTCATAGAAATTCTTAAATATATGAACATATAGTCACCATCATTTTAAAATAAAAAGGAAATTAAAACAGCACATTGTAACATATCAGACTGGCAAACAGATAAATATTTGATTAAGTTCTGTATTAACAGGTCTGCTCATTCATGATTGATAGGGCTGTGTCTCCTACATGGAGAGTAGTTTGGACACATCTATTAAAATAAAAATTCACATACTCTTGTGTCTCACAATTCAAGTTCTGGAAATTTCATAACAAAGTTGAACATGTTTAAAATACTGTACATACAGTCTTCTCAATGCATCACTGTCTATAATTATTGGAAATAATTGGAAGCAACACAAACGTCCATCAATGGAGAATTGTACAAATAAATTATGGTAAATCCCTATAATGGAATACCATGAAGGTTAAAAAAAAAAAAAAGGAACTCTTATGTGCTGATATGGAAAGTTTGCCAAGATAAATTGCTAAATGCAAAAATAAAAGTTTAGAACAAAATATTTAGCATCCTCTGTATAAAAACAAGGAGTTGGAAGAGAAACATATATTTGTATTGGTTTGTGTACATTTTAAAACATCTTTGGAGGATCATTAAAATTTAATGCAAATTACACAAAATTATAAAGTGTTTACTCTTTTCTGCTGTAAGTCAGGGGGTGAAGTGGGTGAATGAGATCAGTTATGGGAGACAAGTATTTCTGCAAATAAATTTAGTTTATATGATGGAGTGAAAATGACCCATCTTTATCCTAGTTTATCTAACTGAAAGCAAATATAAGTAAAATAATGATCTTTTAGAAAAAAACACAATGTGTAATGTGAAATAAAACTGTAAATTATTGTACAGGAGAAAACAAATTATTTTTCCAGAACTCTTTTGTTAGACAGCGTTTATGATAAATAAAACAGATATTAATTCCTTTTGACTAGTTTTCATCAATGTATATTGGCTTTTTCTTTCCTTCATAAAGTAATGATGTTTTATCATAATATAATCACCTTATAGACTGGGGTTTTGTTAAGGATCAAATTTTCATTGTATAGTTTAGGGAAATAGAAAGCAGGGCTGGAGGAAGAGGGCAAGTTACACATAATCTAAAAGAAGATTTTAGAAAAGCAAAAAGAGAAAGTAAAATTTAAAAGCACAAGGGATGTAGTTTCCCTTTTGCTTCCATCTGGCAAGAGAACCAAAATGTATAGTAAAATAAAGACACATCGTAGACTGTACACTGAGAATTACAGTGTTGGTCTAATTAAATTAGTCACAGTGAAATTCAGATGGCTTCTCTTCTCTGAAATGTAAAATAATGAGGTAGTTAATAAGTGCAAAGATTTGTCGACTCTTCAAGACAGTATTTAATTTTCTCTTTTCAAGTGACAGTGCATGTCAAAATAAAAGGCATAAGGAAAGTATATATTAAAAGTAATGAAAAAGAGTATGCTTATTTATGCTTATTATACATTATATTACCAGTTGTACAGAGTAAATAGGCAAATGTTCCCAAATGATTTATATGGCAAATTTAAAATCTGTTCTCTCATTTAGTCCTGATTTTAAATATTCTGTTCCAACATCCCCATAAATCACCAAATGTTTCAGGAATAATTTATTTCAGGATTTTTTTTTTGTTAGAAGAAATGTTTCAAATGCCACTAATCATATCTCTGAGTTTATGTGCATGTGTATGTGTGTCTTATTTTCTTCAAATGAAGAATAAAGTGGTTTGATAATTTTATTCATTTCTATAAATAAAAATTATCAATTAATGATATTGTGTGTGACTTTAAGGAACATATTTTTAAAGGACTATATAGCTGATATAAAAGGTTTGAAGTGCAAAATAATAATGATTTTTTTCATCCAAGGTGACCTAGGAACTTAGCAAATGTCATTTTTTACCCACGCCTGAACAGGGAGAGAGGCTGGGGAGCCAAGTCAGGAACTCAGAATCTGCAGAAGGAAGCATCAAATGAAAGATTAGGAGCCCAGTGCTTTTGAAGATAATTTTATTTGTTACCTATTACAGCATCATGGGAGTGAGCATGCTTACGTTAGCATGAACTTTGGACGAAGAGAATATGTGTGAATCGATCACTGGGTAACAAAGGAAATATGTGAAATGTCACACATGTCATTTTATAATTAGAACTGAATATCTGTACTTCAAATAGGGTAATTCAGAAAGGTGTCTATCAAAAGGGAGCTCTCGGGCTTCCCTGGTGGCGCAGTGGTTGAGAGTCCGCCTGCCGATGCAGGGGATGCGGGTTCGTGCCCTGGTCCGGGAGGATCCCGCGTGCCGCGGAGCGGCTGGGCCAGTGAGCCATGGCTGCTGGGCCTGCGCGTCCGGAGCCTGTGCTCCGCAGCGGGAGAGGCCACAGCAGTGAGAGGCCTGCGTACCGCCAAAAAAAGAAAAAGAAGGGAGCTCTCTCTGTTAGCACTGGTCTAAGAAATGTTCTGACAAGGACGATGATGAGGCTAAGATAAGAAAGGTAAAATATGGAATCAGGGCAAAAGGAGAGTATGCTATGGGTCAGATTGAAAAAAGGAAAACTATCCCAAACTCTCTTAAAGGAGGGTTTCAGCCAAGCATTTCTAAGAGAAATGTGGTCAGTTTCACCTACATGAATTTACCTGGTGATACCTCAGAAACTCATGTTTAAGGCTACCGTTAATTAACTACATGTGGTTTGCTTGTAGAAAAGTTGTTTTGTCGACTATTTCATTAATTAATTCATGATATATCATTTGACATACTAAGAAGTTACAAGCACAGTGTTTAGCACTGGAAAATGAAAGAATAAATGAGAAATCATACTTGCTTTTAAGTACCTCACCTACAATGTAATGAATTCTAGAATTAAAACAACTTTTTCAGTATTACAGTTAGGTTGCAATAATTGAGCTGATTATGTGTTTGGATAGAGCAAGTAAAATTCTCTTGTATTCTCTGAATTTTATGCTATAACTTTTTAAGAGGAAATGGGAGTACATTTTGAAATAATATTCACTAAATATACAGTTGGATATACATTGTAGCACACACACCTCTAATACCATTCTCATAGTAGGACATTTTGACTCATATGATGGGTGTAACTTAATGTCTTGTATAGAAAAACATTAATAAATTAGCAGATAAATAAATATTCATTCTTATTTTGGCTAATTTTATTCTCTTTAAAATTATATTATGTATAATGCATGCTATAACTAATCCAAAGAAGTTAATGCAACACTTGATATGTGCAATGTGCTATCCTGGTATTATGTAGATAAAGTTTAAACAAAAGTAAGTATAGAAAATTACTTTAGGAAGTTGTATAATATTAAATGAGCTGAAGCAATTTTCTTGACAGTGCTGAGCATGAGTTCTCAAACAGTGTCACTTAGCTGGAGCCAAGTAGTCCCTGTTTTCTTTAGGTGACTTTCCAGTGTGACACTGTGACCATCACTACCTAAGTCTGGCTTTATTATTTATAACATTTGTTTTTTCCCTATGGGTATTCAGATCACAATTCTTAAAATAAAATATGTCTGCAGCCATGATAATCCAAGGAAGAATAATGTTCACTAAGAGAAGTTTACTCAAACCATAGTGAGAGTTTTCAAGAAGGAAATTCTGGTTGAAATACCAGGATAGTTTTGATTTAGGACATAGTACATGTGTTGAGTGAATTGCTTTGCAATTGTATTAAAAATAAAACCTTGATATCCTCACAATTCCTGAAAGACATTACCTAAATTATCAATTGGGTATTGATCAATTATTAATCAAGAAATAGCTCTGCTGGTCACTTTGAGCTCAGAATAAGACCAAACAACTGTTGTTCCTGCCCTTATGGAGTTTATCAATTTCTCAAAGATGTATTTTAAATGAATGATTCCACGTAGGGAGAGAAATAAAAGGGAAATACAGGATGCTATGATCTTGTCATGTTCCCTGTGGAAGTGACATTTAAACAAGACTTCCAATTACATTTTACAGTCACTGGAAATAGAAAATTCATAAATACACTCAAAAGAGCTGAAAACTTTACCTCAAATGCTTCATGGTGGAGCTATAATAGGCATCTTAGAAATCAGTATCATTCTGAGTCCTGTGCAAATCCTGATAATCTGCTAGGTTTATTCTCATGAGAAAATAAAGTATGTTGATAATAAAATTATTCTTTCCTGGATCTTTTCTCCTAAAATGAGAGGAATTTAAAAGTAATTATTTCTATGTTCCTCTTTATGTATGTGTTTATCCCTCTAGGATCTCACACTTCTCATCTATCACCGTTGAACTTTACTCAGCAGTTACTGTAAAAGTCATCTAAAATTTTACTGCTCTTTAGGAACTCCTCTCCTCCTGCAGCAACCTTCCATGACATAGAATTTCTTACAATGAAGTCACAGTAGCCAATATTGTTTCCACAAACTGATATATAAGGTACTGAAAAACAGCTGGAAATATTATGATTGCACTCATGTGAAGTAACAATGGCAGAAAATATAGTTTACTATTTCATAGTTCTGAAGGCAACAAATTCTTTACTCTTGGTATTTTATCAGTGGCAGATTTTATCTACTTTCAGTATCTTCTCCTCTTTATACTTGGGCTCTTGGGATAGCATAGGAGGGTTGGAATAATTTTGTTTAATGCTAGGTAAGTTATGCAAATAAATATAAATTAAAGTTTAATGAGTCATGATGTCATGTCTGTGTCTCAAAAATATATCCTTGGTTCTAATGAGGATGTGTGGCACATAAGGCATATTTGTGTCCTTACTTCCAAAGCTTCCAAGCATCACATGGCTTCAGAGTACTACAGAGGGGTTAATTATGTAAAGTGCTTTTCCTTCTCCTTCATGTTCACACACATACACGCATACACACTTGTATCCATTGCATCAACTATCACAAGATTATATTCATGCAGATACTCTTCAAATTTCCATCTATAAATGCTATGTATTTTGAAAACATCAAATAAGAGGTGCATTCAGCATATAGTTGGAGAATGCTTCCTGGGAACATTTAACGACCTCCTGGACACATATTTTTTCAAATCCTTCTAATCATCAGCCTTCATAATCAGGCATTCCTGTTTATCAGGGCCTCAGATTTAGCAGCCCTCAAGTACACTAATTTTCTCTTATAAAGGAGACAAATATTATACCTCAATGAAGCTAAAAATAAAAAAGAAACCAATGGATCAAGCCGAAACAGAAATCCATTAGGCAAATATGAGAAACACCACCACTGTTCCATGAACAAAACATAAAACTACCACATTTTCATTTAGAAACAAGTTACCTGGAAATACAAGTTACTTAAAAGATGCTTGATGAGTGAGAACTAAAGCAAGCATTTTTGTATAATTAGAATGTTTAAAGAAATCAAATTTTGATGATCTGGTGTGTTATGCACACTGGCAAAAATTACTGTTAGGGCAACTAGATGCTAACTTTATCCTAAGGTCACAAACACTTCACTGCATGGCTTCCAGATGAGTATCCTAAATGTTTGCCTCTGTGCTTGGCTCTCTGTATATTCCATTGTCACCCCAAAACCTTCTTATCGACCTGGTCTTTCATTAGCACTTTATTACCAAGAATATAGTAACAAACATTTTTGGTGTCCCGGTAACCATTTGGTCTCTTTGAGGTGATTTTGCACATTTGGACTCACATTCATATTTTGTTGATTTCATAAAACTCTCATAGGACAGTCTATTTCCCTCATTTTATAACTAAAATACCTGAATTTGCCCTTGTGAACCACCTACAATCATTATACTGTTTAGCTTTGAGTGTTTCTTTTTCCTTCAGTAATGTTCACCTCCTCTTATATTACAGTGTGCTTTATTATATCAATAATGTAATCCAGCATTCTTGATATTTACATGTATTGAAAGAAAATTTCCACAAAGTTTCACATCGAGGGTTACAGTGCTATCGAATAGAATATACTGTGGTCTACATATGTAATTTAAAATTTTCTAGTAGGCACATTGATAAAAGTAAAACAAAACAAGTAAACAATTTAATAATATGGTTTAAGAAAAATATATCATTATATTATTTATTCAATATGTAATCAATATAGATTCATGAATAATATATTTTCATTTTTCCATGTAATTGTTCAAAATTCAAGTGTGCATTTTATACTTAAATTGTATCTTAATTCAGACTAACCACATTCCAAATATTCAGTATCTGTACATGACTAGTCGTTGTCATAATGTCAGTGCAGCCTTAGATGTATACAAAGACTTTAACCCACAACTTCAAAGTTTTCATATGCAATGAACTCAGTTCCTTTTCAATGGTGTATATATTCCTTTTTATATTTGCAGATTAAGCATCCTCTTTGATTTATTATTTTTGATTATTTGACAGCCTCACTGTATAATATCATCTTCAAAAATGGGAAATCATTTATTTCTATTTATCACATTTCACTTATTAAAATATTTTTCATATTTTAGTTAATGTGCTAAACTAAAAAAATGTAAACAGTCACAAAGCATGTAAATTTACTTGATTGAAAATATGTGGGCAATATGTTTTCCATATTTTAATTTAATATTTGAATAGGTGTAATAGAATTAACTGGTTCAACTCTCTTCAACTGTAGATTTGAAAGTATTGCAAATACATCCCAAATGTTCGTTTTTTAATCTTTATTTTATTTATTTATTTATTTATTTAACATCTTTATTGGAGTATAACTGCTCCATAATGGTGTGTTAACTTCTGCTTTATAACAAAGTGAATCAGCTATACATATACACACGTCCCCATATCTCCTCCCTCTTGTGTATCTCTCCCACCCTCCCTATCCCACCCCTCTAGGTGGTCACAAAACGCCGAGCTGATCTCCCTGTGCTATGCGGCTGCTTCCCACTAGCTATCTATTTTACATTTGGTAGTTTATATATGTCCATGCCACTCTCTCACTTTGTCCCAGCTTCCCCTTCCCCTTCCCCATGTCCTCAAATCCATTCGCTATGTCTGCGTCTTTATTCCTGTCCTGCCCCAGGTTCTTCAGAACCTTTTTTTTTTTTTTTTTTTTTTAGATTCCATATATATGTGTTAGCATATGGTATTTGTTTTTCTCTTTCTGACTTACTTCACTCTGTATGACAGACTCTAGGTCCATCCACCTCACTACAAATAACTCAATTTCGTTTCTTTTAACTGCTCATTTAGGTGCTTGTGACAATTTTTTAATTAAATGACTGTGTGAAGAGAAGATATCTTTTTTTTTTCTGACAGGAAATAATATTTTAGGGTCATTTTTGAAATAAGAAATTTAAGAAGAGTGTAGAGCCTAAATTTATATTCAAAATGTTCTACTCAATTTTCTTAAAGACCTTCTAACTGTTCTCAGGTAATAGAAACAGATTTTTTTAATGGCTTTCTTTTACTTTAGGCTATGATCAACATCAAGAAAGTCTATAAAACTGGTATGTGGTGCCTAGATGGATATATCTGATTCAGATACCATGTGGGTTTAGACAAAATTACTCTTAATAAGAATGATACATTGTTGAAAGATATTCGATATATACTATCCATTAGTTAAAAAGACAAAATGTATTCACTATGAAAATTTCTAAGGATAGTAATGAACACTTTTGCTCTACCTTTGTATATATATTAGTGCCCATCTTTAGTTTTTTAAAAATTGAGGTATAAAGAAATACTATCTATGAAAATTTTAACAGGGAATTTTTTGTTCTTAAAATACTTTCTTTTTATGTTTTAACAAAATGCTTTTTAAATGATTTATAAGATATTTGTTCTAAATATGACCTTTAATACATCATGATGTAATGTTTTCCCATTATATTTGACTTTAGTAGAGAACTAGTATACTTAATAAAAAATATACATTGTACTTTTAAAAACATTACAATGAGCATTGAAGTATATATACAATAATCTTAAGAAATACTCAAAATAGTAGAAATAATATAGAAATAATACTGATAGAATGGATGCCTCCTACTGGCTTAAGCCAGAGCCTTATACATAAATACCACATTTGATCATACTTAATTTTCAAGAAATCAAACAGACTTGTTATTATTAAATACCATAATTAGTATCTTGTCCAAATTTTATCTTGTTTCAAAAATATAGTGCATCAAAATACAGTTTCTGTAAAGTTTGAATAACTTTATGTACTAAGTAGTATAATTAAGGAAAAGATCAATCACTATGCCTTGTTCAACGCAAGCAGTAAAGAAGGCATTTGTTGAGAGAATGGATGATTAACATTAGCATATGTCTTTATAATACTAATCATTATTATTTTAAATACCCAGTTGCATAAGTAGGTTGTTATTTATCAGTAAGTTAATGTGGTGTTTTCTAGTGATGATAGTTGATTTATTATCAGGGTCTTACTGGAAAGGTAATGAACAATACCTAGTTAATGTTTATCCACTTTCTTTTTTTTTTCTTTAAGCATCCACCTTAGACAAAGATGGCATGTTTTGATAGGTTTCCAGGAGAGTGTGACATGCTGAGGGTGAAGATTTAGGAAGCAAGTAGATGAGAACTGTTACTGTCTGGGAATGGCGTTTACAGAGTTGAGTATGGAGTGGTAGAGAAGATACAGGAATAAGGCAGAAATCTGTTCCCCTATCTCAGTTGCTTTCTCACTCAGAAGGTAAGAGAACAAAATGTATGCATGAATGGTCAATTCTTATTCTGTAATTTTGTAAAGTACCTGGACTTTAAATCATATTTCTTACATTCAGTTGTTTGCTAATTTAATGATATTTTAGTAAATCTGTAATTACTAAAATAATTATTTGATTACTGAAAAAAATGACACATTTGCCACATAGATTTAAATAAGTATATTTTAGCTGTTTGTTTCAAAGTTGCTTTTGTATTTCTATATTTTATTGCTATTTAAAAATTATGGTTTGCTTCAATCCAGATAATTTTAGTAACTAAATAACCAATTAGAATATTTTTTAAATTCTATTATATTCCCTGTTCACTAGCCACTACAAAACAAACAATAATAAATGATAAAATTCCAATTCTCAGCACAATCCTTTGCATTATAAGAGATACACAACTATTTTTTAGTAACAAATGCTATTAACTACTTATACAAAACTTTGACAGGGAGATTTATGTTGTTTTATTCTAATTATGACATGAGCAATGTGAATGCTATGGAAGTAAGAAATGGCAGACCTTGTATATGAAAACTATGAAAAACAGTGATTTTTATGATATTAAAAGCAGAAGGAAAGAGAAGGAATTAAAGATTTTCTTTAAGTATGAAAGATAAGTAGATAAAATATGTTCTATTTTTTCCATTAGATTATTTATATACATTTGAATAATATTTGGAAGAAGAGAAAACAGAAACATTCATACTCACACTTATTGTCACATGCTAAAATGTCTATTCTTACTTTAGAATGGCCTATTAAGGTATTATTATTTTAAATGTCTCCCTGTTAAGTGCTGTGAATTTATTGCACTTGAAAATATATTTAGATAATAAAGAGTTTGCAGATTCACTATTCTTTAAAACAGAATATTGGCTTACATTTGAATGATAAGTGGAATTAATTTATGGGCCAGAAAATATTCCTTTCTTCATACACATTCATGCCAAAAATGGAAGATCTAAAGCATTATCTTTAAAGGTGCTACTATATGTGGAATATATATAAGATATACATAATATACATTCTTATATAGTAATATATATTAAAACATATATAAGTTAGACATTCTTGAATAAGTGGATTTGATAAGAATAAAGTCAGTTATTTTTTTCTGAGAATAAAACATCTAAATCTTAGTTGAATTTCCATATTTCCATAAGTTTCTTTTTCTTTTTTTCAACTTATCTTAAATCTTTAAAAATTGTCACTAGTAACACAGGTTCTCTCAATTATTTGTCTATTTAAAATCTCAAAGAAAGTGTAAATTATGTAAAATCTTAATATGTGATGTCATTACTGCAAATTTGTGTAAAGAGGTTTTGGTTAGTCATTTTCATAATGTTGAAATTCCAGATAGCAAAGATCCAACATATATAAATAATAAGCACTATTACTATTTTCTTATTTCACATGTGCCCAAAAGAATAGGTTATGTTAACAATTTTATTGGTTAAACTACATTCAAATACTATCAAATTATTATTATTTGATTGTTTTAAAAAGCTGAGAGCACACAAAATATAAATTGAAGATAATATAGTTAAAGCAAAAGAAAAAGAGAAAAGAAACTGCTTATACAGATGAAATCATGGGAATTTATTTCAAAAGTGGGCTTCTTTCAAAATTATTTTCTTTTAATTCTTTGAGTTCTATGCATATTAATGTAACATCAGTACAATGCAGGAGTGAAAAAAAAATCAAGTTTGTTCTCATTCACACCATGAAAATCCTTAAGGATTAAAACAGCTTTTATTTCACCACCTGGCTTGTTTTATGAAATTAAGTCTCTGTGTGTGTATGTGTGTGTGTGTGTGTGTTTGAAAATCCCACTCAATACTTTATCACTGCTTGACAATTGACATTCCAGGGCTTCAGCTTGTCCTTATTAATCATATATAGATAGATAGATATGATTATAACTATTAAATTTTTTATACCTAAGAGAAAACTAAACACTGCTAGGTTTGCTCAGAAAAAAATGATAATATATAAATTATTTAAAGCATATTATTATATGAATGAAAAATGTCACTGAATCATTAAAACTGATTTTTTTAATTTCCTAGGACAAATCTCCTTTGCTGACATATGATATGTAACCATTATCTGTTGTTTACTAACAAACCAGCTCAAATCTCAGTGGCTTAAACAAACATTTATTATTACGTCTCATGAGTCTGGAGGCTGTGGATTCGTGGATATCATCTGGGCTCCCTCCGGCTTCTGTGGGGCATCTGGCTCATGCATCTGCAGTCAGGCTGGAGGCTTCACTCAAGGCTGGCTTGGCCAGAGTAGCTTGCTTGGGTAGTTCTGCTCCATCCTCTATTTCTGACCTGAAGACCAGCCGGGACATCTTTCCAGTGAAAATGGTAGAAGCATAAAAATGCAAAAAGAATACACTGGGCCTCATGATACCTAAACCTAGAAATGAGAACATCATTACTATTGTCACTCAATTAGCCAACTCATGATTGAATTCACTGATGGGAATTGCTTTCCATGCACAGCAGAACACTGAAAAGAGTAGATTCTGAAAAAGATGACATGTTAAGACCATTGATGCAAAATTACTACAGAATGAAAAGTTAATTTTCATTATGCTTTAAGTACATGATAAAAATAACCTCATGTAGGTTTAGTCTCAAAACTAAACAGAGAAAAGCAAGTTAAAATAACAGTGAGATACCACTTTTTAATCAGGTATGCAAAAACCAAAAAAGAAATGGATATTAACTTTATGAAGAGATGTTCCTTACTAGAAGTTATATAAATAAGTGCAGTCAACTTGGAAATTGTCAATATTTGATAATACTGAAAATATTAAGAAGATATGACTGAGCAATACAACTTTTAAGTACTTAAATATTTTGGACTGCCATACATCTGAGAGTGTGACAAAGCAAATAAATCCATTTCACAGGAAAATTCATATGGTACATACACGAAAACATTTTCATATTTTTAGGTGTTTCATTTAAACACTACAGCCAATATAATATCTGCTAAGAGCCTATGAACTCCATTCACAGGTATGTAGGAGTTAAGGATGAAGATGTTCATGTAATACTGTCTGGAATAGCAAAATTTGGTATCATTCCAAGGGACTAAAGAGGAAGATCTACAGAATACAATGTGGTTACTCACATGGAAGAATATCACAAAGCCATTCAAAGACTCTAATAGACCCTCAGATATAAATATGAATGAATCTCAGTAGCATAATGATGACTGAAAAAGATGAAATTCAGTATTAGACCTTGAATACTATGCAATTTTTCAGTTAAGAAACTCACAGAATGGCATTATGTGATTATGGATGCCTATGTGTTTGACTTGGAGAACTTATATTAAATACCAGAACGAGTGTGACTATGGTAGTAGAATTCAGATTTTACTTGAAATAAAGCATAGAAGAGGGAAAGAAAGATTTATGTCTGAATGGATTATTTTAATGTATTTCTAATTAAGGATTATAATTGATTGGAAAGGCCCAATCTGTGACTTAATGCCATACATAAATTTTGTGATTTTTCCCCCAAAGAAAGCAAATAACATTTTTAATATTTTTATATATATATATATATAATTGACAAGTTAATCCGCCTCTCTAAACCTCAGTTTCCTCACTCATTAAAGGAATCATACCAGTCACCACTTGAAAAACTTATAGTGAAGATTAATTGAGAAGATATATGCAAAATAATAATGAGTGTTTGTCAGATTAACAGTTGTTGGTTTAACATTTATTTATTGAATATCTACTATACATTATCAATGTAGGTCCAAAAGAAAGTAGTGAACACACAAAAGATATTCTTTCTTTCATGGATCTTGAATTTTATATGGGTGCTGTTGAACCAATGAAAGAGTATGTGATGGATGGATCAGTGGATGTATGGATATACAGAGAAAAATATCAAAGAATGATGCTTGCCATATTGGAATATTAAAATAGAGTTGATATCATAGGCAGTGATTGGGTAGCCAATTGTAGATTTAGTGATCAAGGCAGAGTTTCTCAGAAGGCTGCCTTTAAACTGAACTATAAATGATATGAATGGGGAAAATAGGGGACATCATTGCAGGAAGAGGAAAAATCACTAAGGTAGAAAAGAAATGTGTGTGTTCAAGGAAAAATAATAGGCTTGAGTCGTGGGAACATTGTAGGGAAGGAAAAGACTGGTAAAAAATAATCACAGAAATTTGCATGAACAACATATTCAAGGTTTGAAAGCCAAGGTAGGGAGTCATAATTTGATTCCAAATCATATGAAAAAATTGCATGGCTTTAAGCAAGTGAGTGATATAATACAATTTACATTTAAAATAACCTCTTGGCTGCCAAGAGGACAACGCATTCCTGGGAATAAAATGTAAGTGAGGAGATTTTAGGAAAATCTTGAAGTAATCCAGGTGTGAAACGATAGTGGCTTGAACAAAGGGGAGAGAGATAAGAATGGAAAAATAGTATATATACAGGATCAGTTTTTCAGGAGATTCCAGATTCCTGATGAATTAGGTGTGGTAACTAAAAGAAAGAGCAGAAACCAGAAAAATTCTAGCAAGATAATTGCTAATTATTGCAAGGTGATTCTTAGTGATTATTATGTGGGTGTTGTTTTTGCCTTAAGTGGCCTCACAATCTTAAATAAAAGATGCATGCAAATAAATACTTATGCTATGTACAAACCACTTAGATTTTATTTTTAAAAATAATGTTAACAGTGGCATATTAAGAAAACCTAGCTTATTTATCATAGTACCTAAAAATATTACTCATCAGAAAACAATAAGCTGAGTAATAAATAAAAATAATTGCTATAATGAGAAGGAGATCCTTAAATTAAAGTAAGAAACAAACAAGTAGGGAAGTCATGGTATTTATATTTAAAATTTATTTCGAGCCTCCAACAACTAAAGCCAAAAGAGAAATCTAATGGATTAACAAATTATAATTTTCTGATAGCTGGCCGCATATGAGACAACAGTAGAAACACCAAACATTTTCTGGCTCTGATCTGGGAGAAACTGCTAGAGAGAATTTAAACAATATGAAGAACAGCATACCCTCTTGGTTTCTCATATTATTTCAGAATAATATTTGAGCTTTGCATTTACATAAGCAAGTGGCCTATTGAAGCAGAGCCAAATCCAATCTCTTTGCTGCACAGAAAGAGAAGCTGGCAGCATTAAAATAGAGGTTTGTCCCCAGTGAATTGACAATATTGCTTATGGACTAGCCTTAAGTTCCTTAAGAGTCCAGCATGCAATTAATTATTCTATTCATTTATTTAACAAATATTTGTCATTATCATTTGTTTTAGAATAATTGTGTTAGGACAACTGTGCGTAAGCAGTTACTTAAGATCACATAAATAAGGATCAGGCACGTTCTTCTTTGTCCATGGTGGGAAAACACACAAATGAGAAGCAAAAATATAACATAAAAGTGGTAATTGAACTAAGCCATTTGCAGATATAGTCTTGTGAGAGGGCTTTTTATTTTATAAGAGAGATAGAGATTTATTTGTTGGTGTGTTTGCTTTCCTGAATGGAGCACTTACTTGGAAGACTTAAAGAACTTTAAAAATGGAACATTTTTGGCCATAGGAAAATGGGGGAAAAGGGCATCACTGGGAAAGAAAAAAAAAGAATGAAAGTGCAGCAGAGGGGAAGGGTATAAAAGTAAGGATAAATCGTTAAGCATGGCTTGAGGTTTTGTGATATAATGGTGAATGCTGGAGATAAATCTGAGAAAGTGGATTACAAATGGAATCTAGAGCAGCTTTCCTGTTTTCAAATGTACAATTCCCTGCAGACTACATGGAAATTCATTGGCAATTAAGGCATATAAAAGCCATGCTTTAGGAAAATCAATCTGACAGCAATGAGAAGGAGGAAGATGGAGTCCCCCTGGAGCTAACTTGGTGTCTTGCACTCACCATCCAATACTTAGACTTGGAACTATTGGCCTGCTTTAGTCCAATAGAACTCTACAAATGTACATCTCTGTATTAACAAAGACTAAGGGAACTGAACAGAAAGTTTTAGCATGTCAAATGTATTGCTTGCTTCTCATGAAAGAAGAAGAGTGGCCAGACTTTTTAACATAAAGTCATGACAGATGAGTGGATGGAGAAGAAAACTTTAGAGGCAGGAAATGAACACACTTCTCCACACTACAAACTAGGAAAGCTTGCATTGGTCACCTTATTGTGTGTATATTTATACATTTATGGAATAAGAATCTAGTCCTGCATTACTTTCCATGAAAAATTCCACTGAAAAACAGAAAATAAAATGAAAAAACAGTCTATTACATCAGTGTAAATCAAGAAACACAGCAAGCAGCATGAGAGAAATGGAACAATGTTTCATTCTCAGCTTTGCTTTAGATCAGTTTATTAAAATGGAACTATCTCCTCAGCATTTTGCAAGAATTGACATGTAAAATGTATCAATGTGTACTTCCTAAAAGAATGTTTATTTTATATCATTTCAAGTTTATCATTTCAAAGTTGAAAAATATAGTAAAATGTAGCTTATTATGGAATATAGTAAAATAATAAATATAATAAAATGTGAACATAATATAATAAATATAACGAAATATAACAGATATAGTAAAAATAAGTATAACAAAATATTATGTACTAAATACATATAAAATATACTAAATTTTATTTATATTATCATATGATTATAAAATAATGTAAAATATAATTTTGCATTTATATTATTTCCCAATAGAAGTATATACATTTTTTCATGTTAAATTTAGTTATTTTGTTTTCTAAAGCTTTTCTTGAGTATGTTTACCAAAGACAAAACTATTTGTCTCACTATTAGATTTTAATATTTGTATATCTTATTCTATTAATTTAGCTATAATATTTATGTGTTTGTATCTTATTTTCACTGCACATATTTTATGATTCTTCTAATTCTTGAAATGGATTATTTTATTTATTTTATTCCATTTTGATTTAAAACATACCATTTAAACATGTAAATTTTTGTCTGAATACAGTTTTTTTTTCTCTATAAAGAGTGATAAAAAATGTTTTGGTTTTGTTTACTAAGTGTGATCTAATTGCAGTTTCACATTGTTTCCAAAATATAAAAAGTTTAAAGAACATTTTATCACTATTTGCTGGTTTTCTTGAATTATGATGGAAGAACAGAAATATTATTTACTCACTTTTGATATTGCTATTGTGCCTAATATAAGCTAAATTTTGTGACTAGTTCCAGGGCCTTGGAAAAATTTTGCTCTTTATCTTTTGGTATTAATTTGACATACTTCTAAGCATATAAATTAAACTATTAATATCTTCTATGTGATATGTTTACTTTTTTTTTTTTCCAAAGACTGAGGTATGTATATTAAGGTCAGAAATCACTTCATAGCTTTTGCGTGTTGCTCTTTCCCCCTTATAATTAACCCTTTGTTGAGACCAAATACTTCAAATCAAAAAGTATGTGTGAATTGCCCTTATGCTTGTGCCCTGTTTTTGAATGTAATTCTCAAATCCTTTTCCTATGGGAGGACAGGGCAATCGTCCCTTGGATGACATAGTCACACTCCATTGACTCTTTCCTTGCTCAATTTTAGTACTTTCTCTCCAAAAGCTCTCACTCAACCACAATCCTTACACCTCAGTCTTCCTGGGAATTGCTTCAGAGTTGTGACAAGGACAGTTTAGGTTAAAGCATGAAGTAATATTCATTAAAACATAATATCCTTGAAGTAATATTCATTAAAACATAATATCCTTTAGGAATAGAGGTAAATTTCAGATTTATATAGGCTTTGGATGCTTTAAACAAGAACAGATAAAATGGCTTTCAAAATGATCCCTTTTCTCTGTCTTTCAGAGTACAATACTTGGGTATGCAATAATGCAAGTCCGAGACAGATTTTCCTCATTCTCACTCTACCTGCCTTAATATTAGAGGAGGATTCCTTCCAGATTCTGGACTTAGATTGCAAGTAGTATTAGAGTTTTGTGTTTTTCCTGTGACTTCATGTGAATTTTACTGAGAAGTTTGGTGACACTGCATTGGAGACAAAGAGCATATTCAACAAGAAGTCCTGTGGCTCACATATTTAACAAGAACAAAGCAGCTAGCTATTTTCTTAATCACCAATCTGCCTTCCCCCAAAGCTGGAAATCTTAGTCACTTCCAGATCTAATCTTTCCTTTCTCCATCCTGGTCTGTGGATTGGTGTGGCTTCATCAACAGACTCTTGCCCTCTGGCTCCTAGTTGGGTTTTGGGTTGGGAAGAATGAGAGATGATTGGAAAAGGGTAGGAGAATGGGGTTAGATAGTTTACTTCCTTGGTTCTCTACTCTAGACCTGGTCCCTGTTGATTGGCTTTGGAGTAATGCAGGCTCCCTACACTATTCCTTGGGGTATGCTTCACTATTCACACAAATTTGTAAATCTCCCCTTTATTAAAATAGCATCATATTATCAAGAGCATGTTATTTCTTTTCCCCAGGGACACTGACTGATACACATCATTGAATAAATTATACTTTTACAGCCTTTGCTACATTCAATTACTTATATATAGCCCCAACTCATGTCTCTAACTCCCAATATTGACAACATTGACAATTCCTGATATATGTGCAAACCTTAAGCCTGTAGCTGTTACATTTAAAAAGTGAAACTCATGGGATGCAACCATAGTAGATTTTTATTTTATCTACCACTGACACTTCATATGTGCCGGAAATGGCTGGATCTTCCACTGCTGCAGGATAAAATTTAGGAAAACTTCAATAAAATTTATTGCGACTTTGACTTTCACACACACACACACACACACACACACACACACACCCCTATTTCATTTAAACAATTAGTATACCAAGTCTGGTTGTAATAGTTGAGATTTCATCTTCTCCATTTCAGCAACCTGCAGCAAGGAGCCTGTTCTTCATCTTTGTCTCTAGAGGGAGCCATTCAGTTATGGTCACTCCACACCATTGGAAAATCTTTGCCCCACCCAAGTACACATTATTTTCATTTTGCCATTCTCCAGCTCTGTGCGGTCCACATTTTCTCCACTTCTTAGTAATTCAGTAACATTTGAGAGATTTAAATGAAAGCAAGAATAACTGACAGTGTTGAACTTTACCTGAGCCCTATGCTCCTGGAAAACAGCAACAGTCTGTTGAAAGAAATCAGAAAGAAGAAGCAGAAAGAAGAAATCTCCCCATCTTTTGTGTCTGGGAAAGAGCTTCTTTCAAAGAAACATCCAGGGTTTCCCTGGTGGCGCAGTGGTTGAGAGTCCGCCTGCTGATGCAGGAGACACGGGTTCGTGCCCTGGTCTGGGAAGATCCCACATGCCGCGGAGCGGCTGGGCCCGTGAGCCTCTGAGCCTGCGCGTCCGGAGCCTGTGCTCTGCAACGGGAAAGGCCACAACAGTGAGAGGCCCGCGTACCGCAAAAAAAGGAAACATTCATCCCCCTTTGACTAAAATAAAAGACTCCCAGATGGAATGACAGGGACAGACACAATCCCGAAAATCCCATTGTTTGTCTCATACATGATTAGCTGAATGGTTTGCCTTCAGTAGCTAATAAGCAGGACAAAATGCTTACTAACTTGTCCTGAGCAAAATTTAGCCAGGTGTCTCCTCTCCACACAAGATACTGACTTGACCTACTCTTCAGTAGGCATATGAATGAAAAACAATCTCTCCTTCATGGCTTCTCTTGAGAATCTATTGATCTCAAAAAAAAAAGAAAATTACGGATCAGTAAAATATCTTCTGAAAATACCTTGTGCTTATCCCACACACCTCCACACATGGTTCTTTCCAGCCTTGTTTATTTCTCCTTATAAAAGAGAAACCATTTTGCCTCATGGATGCCTAACTGTGCCTAACTATTGCAACAGTCCGTTTCACCTTATTGCAGTAATTCCCCTTTCCCCATTGCAACAGTATTTTCAAATAAAGTGTTTCCTTACCTAAGTCTAGATTTGTTTTTCATTTGACATAATGATATCCTGTATTCCAGGCTAAAGTAGAGACTCCTCAATACTGATAAGTAATCTTTATGATTCAAATTTTTATTAATTACTTGTTTAAATAGCAGCTCTATAAAATATCTCCAATTGTTCCAAATTTCTTACTTTGTCCTAGTCTCCCTTCATATTTTCAGCAGAAGTTGTATTCTCATTTATTAAAATTGATGCCTACATGAGAAACTTTATATGTCTTCATTGAGCTATATTTTTCCCTTTTTGCTAAAAATAACCCTTCACCTGTACCTTTGAATCTTAGTCCTCCCGCGCATAGAGGACTCAATCAATTATTTTTATTGCTAATAATTATTTATTATTATTATTGCTCAATCAATTATTTCTTCAAACTTACATCTTGTAGCTCTCTCCCTCTCCATCTATATTAGTCATTCGTAGAGGACTCGGAGGTATCTTATCATATTTAAGACAGCAACACAAAAAACAAAAATGTTTTTCCTAGACCCTACCAACTTGTACTCTTTTCTCCCCCTTTCCTTTTCTTGCTAAATCTCCTGAAATAGTCATCTTTGTGTCCTCTCCCTCACCATGCTCTCATTATTGATCACCTTGGTGTTCTTTCCACATCAACTGAGTGTAACTGCTTTCTTGAAAACTAAGTCCATAAGCACTTTCTAAGGCTTAATCTATCTTGACCATATACAATGAAAACTGCTGAGAACTTCACTCCAAATGAAAAGTTTTCTTGGAACTCCATCTGTCCTTGACTTCTCTCAGACTAAGTAGTCTAGTTTCTGTTACTCTGATCATTTTCTTTCTTCAAAAGTTGTTCCTATTTCTCCAGTTGCTACTCAATTGAGAGTATTAGCTCAAAATTCTGTTTTGCTTTTGGGTACTTATTTTTTCTATTTGTTTTTTTGTTTGTTTTTTCTTCTTGGCAAATTCATGCTCTCATGATTTCAAGTGTAATCTCTAAAGAGGTAATATCCAATTCCAGTATTCAGCTCTTATATCTTACATACATCATGTGCTTCTTTGAAACATTTTAAATGTCACATACCTCAGATAAAACTATTTCTTCACCTTTGTTATGTGACTTTTCTTTTGGAATTTTCTTGATCGCCAAGTTTTCCATTTTGTTTCCCCTATTTCCTCTCTCTCTTTCTTGTTCTTTTCATTCAATAATCCCTAAATTCTTATATAAAACTCATGTGCAATGTAAATATATGATATTTATATATAATATATGTATACATATGCATCTGAGAGCTTTTATTTTTCCAAACAGGATCCTTACTTTTACAATTTTGAAGAGGAATCCAATTAGAGAATGTGTAAATAGTAAAAAATTGAACTGTTTTCAAGAATATCAGTAGATAAATGATACAGAAGCTGAGTTCTAGTTGAAAGAGGATCAATAGGCCTGGAGGCCGCTTGACTTGTCTTATCTGACCCTTCCCAATAGATGCTGGAGCAACGTCAAGGACACAGTACAGAATTGCTACTGGAAATTATTCTCCCAGTGTTTCTTGAATCTACGTCTTCTATTCTCACCAATCAATTTATTTTCTCCTTTTGTTTTGTAGATACCCTCAGAAAACGTCATTCAACTCCTCCTGCTTCCTAATACCAAATTTCCTCTATAAGTACCTAATGTGGTAATCAGGGAACTCCTCTTCCCAATGCCTTCACTCCCCACAGTTTTACCAATTATGTTCCTGTTTACGTCTGTGGAACATGTGGATATTCTCCAATTTAGAGTCAACTTATATTTCTAGACTTATCTCTCATAACTTCATGTCAAGTCAACATCAAATTCTGTATTTTCTGCACCTTTCCCATGGTCTCCTGCCCCTGCATATTAACTCATGTTTCTATTTCAGACTAAACTGTTATCCCAATTTTTTGGTAAAGGAAATTGTAAACATCTGCAAATCCACACTCAATTTAAACTCCACATTTTTTTAAAGCATTTCCTCCCAAATCACCTGACATCATCTCCTTTGCCTTTGAACTGACATACCTTGTGTGAAAATTTATTTCAGCACTCATCCTCTGGGCTGACAATCCAATGGTACCCAATGAGAGACCTGTGCCAATCGGTATAATTTTGAAGCATATCTATTGGTAAATAGTTACTGCCTGGGCCTCCTGAGGTTCCCCATCCAGTTATTCAAACTAGTATGTGAAGGTTTAAGAGACTGGAGAAACGGAGATACTACCTGGATCCCTTCCAAATTTAACACATGCTAGGTAACTGAGAAAGTCCACAAATGCAGACGCTTCTCTAGGACAGGCCTAGAAGCTGTAGGGCTGATGCCATCCTATTGGTAGTACTAGCACGCAGGAGGTCAAACAGCTCAGCACTTATAAGAACCCAGAGATCATGAGCATCAGTATCTGGCCTCTACCAACCAGAAATTTATCCATCTGCCTGTAGAAACTGCTGTTTCTGCCATGAACTGCAGGGATCATGAAATATTTTGAATACCACCACAATCTATAACATTAATTTCCTGACATAGTTAATTGAGTTAATGCATGTAAAGCACTGAGAACTGTGAACAGCGTGTGTTAATTGCTACGTAAGTGTGAGCTCTGTTATTATTGTCATCATCATTGCTATTAATATTAAGCTATGTCCATTTTTGGTAACAGATTTGCTTATTTAAACTGACATACCTTGGAGAATCTAACCTACCTTCTTTATATTATCTATTTAATAATAATATGTTTCCTAAAAATTAATTGGGAAATAAGAGTGTAAGATTATTTCCCTAAATTTACTGCAGTGGATTTATGTGGCTATTTCTGTGTAGGACTACAAAAGACACAAAGAGGTATCATCTAAAAACTATCAAAGTATTGCTAATTTACATGGCCTCATGGCTTATGTATGAAATGTTATATTTGAATTACAATAAAGTCATATTGTAATAAACTTAAAATAAGTTTCTAGTTTCTATTCTTTTGTAATGCCATACCTGTTACAGTTAGTGTACCCTAGAATAAATAAATAGATCAAAAACAGATCAAACATATTACTCAGCCATAAAGAGAAACAAAATTGAGTTATTTGTAGTGAGGTGGATGGACCTAGAGTCTCTCATACAGAGTGAAGTAAGTCAGAAAGAAAATAAAACAAATACCATATGCTAACACATATATATGGAATGTAAAAAAATATAAAATGATCATGAAGAACCTAGGGGCAGGACGGGAATAAAGACACAGACCTACTAGAGAATGGACTTGAGGATATGGGGAGAGGGAAGGGTAAGTTGGGACGAAGTAAGAGAGTGGCATGGACATATACACACTACCAAATGTAAAATAGATAGCTAGTGGGAAGCAGCCGCATAGCACAGGGAGATCAGCTCCGTGCTTTGTGACCACTTAGATGGGTGGGAGGGAGGGAGACACAAGAGCGAAGAGATATGGGGATATATGTATATGTATAGCTGATTCACTTTGTCATAAAGCAGAAACTAACACACCATTGTAAAGCAATTATACTCCAATAAAAACGTTAAAAAAAAACACCCCAAAACACAGATCAAACTATTTTGGTTAATGAAATGGAAGTAGGGAGGATGCAACAAATGATGGATAAAAATGTTGTTTAGGTCAAGTCACATATGATTTCATCAGAGATTGGTGCCTGGAATTAAACCTGTGAAAAAAAAATGTAGGAAGAAAATAGGTATGATATTAAGAATAGGCTATCTTCCAATTTTCTGAACTTCAATTGAGCATAAAGTCAATACATGTAGAGTAAAATAACCCAAGCATGGCTGATATTCAGATCATCCAGAAATCAATGGATTTAGAATGAGTGAAACTATTGATTTTATAAATGCTGAACTATTGATCAGGCACACCATGGGCCTGTTAGCATGAAAGCGTAGTTTAAAACTCACATGTGAGCAGTTCAAAATACAATATAACATGATGAAAAAGGCTTCACTTACTATTGGTACCATAGATAGAAGGTCTGTTAGCCTGAGAATCTTATGATATTTCTCCCATCAGAAAAGTTCTTTAAATCTGATATTGATGACTTTACATGACAGCAGAGGAAGATCACTAGCTTTTTACTTACCATTCCCTGGATCATTGGAATATTCTTTTACGTGGTTTTAAGAATTGAATCACAGTTGATACAGCTTTATTTTGAATGCTTATTAAAAAAGTTTTATTTTTTTTAATTATAAGATTGAACTAAACATTGTCACTAAAAACTTTTTTCACAACAAACTCCTGCAAAATATGTTAATGGCCTCCAATTTCTTGTTTTGTATGTGCATAGTCTGGAACTGAAATAAAAGTGTGTATCTTTGATTAAGACAATTGCATTTAATTTTTATGCTTATTTTTTCAATGATTGATCAACAACATCTTTTCACTATGTCACTTAGTAATTGCATCCTGTGATATGTGGCTCACTCAGATTTCAAATATGTTGGTTTTATCTCTCCAAAGAGCTTAATACCTTTGTCAAAACAGTCATAAAGTACAGTAAAGCTCTGGATCTATTGTAAGTATTAACAAAAGAATTGGTTTTCTGAAACCATTTTTATTTCGTTGAAAGATCTAGGAAAAGTCTCAAAATTTAATTTACATGATACCTTTATTTCATTATAGTTTTAATTGTGAGGGAAATTAAAGTTAATGGTATAAAACCATTAAGTCACATGGTTGATAAGTACAAATACAAAAGGATAAGGAGGATTAAAATTTAATAAAAATTACTAATAAAACCATAAACATTTGCTCAAATCTCATGAAAGAAACAAAACAAAAAAATAGTATCACTTAACAGATGGTAGTCTTGTAGTATAAATACGTGATTACTTCAATATCCAAGAGATATTTGCTGAGCATCTACTCTGCACAGCCAATGTGCTAGCTACTATGAAATAATCTAAAGATGTATAAAATAAAATACTACAGACTAATGCTTACAATCTATTAGAATAAATAAGTCATATGCACAATATATTCAAATTATAATATAAGGACTGCAAATATATTTAAAATGTTCAACTTTAATAGCTCTGGGAAAATATTTTAGGGGAAATATGAAAAACTAAGAACTAATGTTTAAACAATAATGATTTCTTTATTTAATATATATAAAATATGTTATTTATTTTGTGAATGTATAGCAAATGAACTACATATACCCACAGAATGGTGTACTGTGGTACTTTTGAAAGTCATGGTAAATTCCCCAATTTAATGAATTGGGGAAGCAACCGTGGTACCCTACTAAATAAAGAAGTGGATTAGAAAACAGCAACATGAAATCCTAGTCTACTTGCAAACATATAGAAGTTGTGTGTGCATTTGTGTGTGTGTGTGTGTGTGTGTGTGTGTGTGTGTGTGTGGTGTCTTAGTATGTTTGAGCTACTCTAACAAAATACCACAGGTTGGGTGGCTTAAACATCCGATATTTATTTCTCATAATTCTAGAAGCTGAGAAGTCTGAGATCAAAGTACCAGCCAATTAATTTTCTGGTAAGGGCTCTCCTTCTGGCTTGTAGACAACTTGCTTATCCCTGTGTCTTTACATAGTTGAGCAATAAAAAGAGAGAGAGAGAGAGAAACAAGCTTTCTGGTCTCTTCTAAGGGTATTAATCCCACCATGAGGATGCTACACTCAAGACCTGATCAAAACCTAATTACTTCCCAAAGACCCCATCCCAAAATATTGTCACATTAGGGGTTAGGGTTTAAATATATGAATTTGGGTGTGTGGGGCAGCACAATACAGGTCATAGCAGAGAGAGAGAGAGAGAGAAAGAGAGAGAGAGACTGTGTGTGTGTGTGTGGGTGTGGGTGTGGGTGTGCGTACATGGGCCAATTGGAAACTTCTCAGTTGATCTGCAGGACTTCTGGCTTGTAAGGGTCACGTTGGCCTTTAAGATTTTGTTAAAATCGGCTCAAACTTGCCTCACCATCTCATGTGCTTTAATAAATAATCGTTCTTCCTAAAATCTCTGGAGAACCCTGAAAATATTCACCTGTCGCCTGGTCCTGCTAACCGTGTCGACTGCTCCAACTCTCTCCATTTCTATCTCTGTGTGTTCAGGCAGCATCTGTCAAAACATGTTTTCCCTCTTTCATCCCCTAATGAGCTCCTCTTCCTCCATCGACCCTAAAGAACCAATTAAAAATGTTTGTGTGAGCTGGATGCCATGAAAACCTGACACAATGGGGAGATGTTACTCCACAGCAGAGTACAGCTTACAGTTTAATACTGAATATTGTTTTTCCTCACTCTTCAAAGTCACTTGGGAACTGAGTGCTGGTACTGAGTTTACCTCTTACTTCAGCAGTCTCCAACCTTTTTGGCACCAGGGACCAGTTTTGTGGAAGACAATTTTTCCACGGGATGGAGGTGGGGGGATGGTTCAGGCGGTAATGCGAGCAATAGGGAGCGGCAGATGAAGATTCACCTGCTCGCTGCTGCTCACCTCCTGCTGTGAGGTCCAGTTCCTAACAGGCCACGGACCGGTAGGGGTCTACTTATTCTCCCGTTTGAAGTACTGGCTTCTCACTTCGCACCATCTTATAGGACTCCCTTCTCCTCTTCCTCTTGGCTGACAATCTAAAAAGCAAAAAGTCCTAACACTATTTTATGCATAGAAATTCAGCTTTCTCAATTTATCCTCTACAAACTAGTATTTATCTTTCTAAATCTCAGAGTGTATTAATGCTTCTCACATTCTCTAGCATTTGGCAGCACTAAGAAACACTGACATTCCATTTATGTTTATATCATGGGGCAACTCAAATTTTGTGTCAGATTTTCTTCATTCTAGAGGGAGTAATGCAACCTTTACTTCTTGTATCACTGCTGGATGAAAAGAAGCAATTACAGTGAGAGTGAGAGAGGGAGAGAGGGAGACGGAGAGAAAATGAGAATGAGATCTTTTTTTACTAGCATTTATTTTACTTCCCAGAAGACAATATATGTATAACAGAGTGAAGTATGTGGCAATGAACAAAAACTCCAACCATGATGATATGATTGAGGGTTATTTCAATTACCTGAATTATTTTTTAATGCTTGTATGAATATTGTAGCCTAAAGTCAGTAATAAAAAAGAGAAGTGAGGGGCTTCCCTGGTGGTGCAGTGGTTGAGAGTCTGCCTGCCGATGCAGGGGACACGGGTTTGTGTCCCGCTCTGGGAAGATCCCACATGCCGCGGAGCGGCTGGGCCCGTGAGCCATGGCTGCTGAGCCTGTGCGTCTGGAGCCTGTGCTCCACTATGGGAGAGGCCACAACAGTGAGAGGCCCGTGTACCACAAAAAAAAAAAAAAAAAAAAAAAAAGAGAAGTGAGATATGGGACATGAAAATAGCAAATGTTTTATACAATAAATTTTTTTAAAAACTAGCATTCGTAGCTTTTTCATCAATAAATTTAGACTAGAGTTCAACTTTTCACTCCTCACAGAGAATCTGGTTTTCACTGTCAGTCTTTATCAGGCTCTTCCTTATCCTGAGCTAGTTTCTGTCGATTAACATGAACACAGCATTTTGTTTCCTAAGGAACACAACACACTGGAAAAAGAAAATAAAATAATTAATAAAATTATTAATTATTAAAATTACCCAGAGAATCTCTTACTCACTGATAACATTGATGCTGCTCTATTGGAAACATAGTTAGATTTTAAAAGAAAATATTACAAAAATTAAATGCTTGACATTTTTGACTTAGGTAAAACTTTCAAATCTTTTAAAATACATAATATTTTTTAAAAAGTAGTTCTTGACTCTTAAGTTATAAATAAACTCAAACTGTCCCTAAAACCCAAAGTAATTATGTGTTTCTTTTTCCATTCTACCTCTTTGAAACATTAAATTAATTTTCACAGTTTTAAGACTTGTTTTCTTACTATTTCATTCTGTCTACCAGACAGTTTGTTCCTTGAGGACAGGGGCCACATCTAAGCCACTTTTGTGTTTCTGTTATCATATTGCTTAAATCATGGTAAATTCTGCATAAATGCTTATTGAATAAGTGGAAAAGCAAGAGAGTCCACTCATTCTCCATTGCAGAAAATGATTTTTCCCCCTAATATGGGTTGATAATGGGCATATAGTTGGGGAATTTCGTCCAACTGTTGCCTTAATTTCCAAGTCTCTCCTGTTCTGCTGTGAAAAATAAACAGTTCAGTGATTACCTTTTAAATTTGATGAATATTAGCAAAAATCTTGATTATTCAAAGCAAAAAAAAAATAAATGTAGGCCAAAAGTTTCCTGAATTATTTTATCAATTCTTGATTAACTTTGTAAATATTCATTAACCTTAGAGGAAAAACTATAACATTTTGATATATCAGTTCAATTAGGTTCTGAATAATAACTGTACCTCACAAATATCTTCCCAGAGATGACCTTTTTTTTGCCGTATGCAGACCTCTTACTGTTGTGGCCTCTCCCGTTGCGGAGCACAGGCTCCGGTTGTGCAGACTCAGCGGCCATGGCTCACGGGCCCAGCTGCTCCGCGGCATGTGGGATCCTCCCAGACCCAGACACGAACCCGTATCCCCTGCATCAGCAGGTGGACTCTCAATCACTGCGCCACCAGGGAAGCTCCAGAGATGACTTTTATAGGAGCTAAATATAACTATGAGAGAAAAATAGAAAGATACTGCATAATCTCAATTGTGAGCTAGTTGCCATTGTGCTGAAACCTGTATTCAAATACTTTCAGTTATTACCTATCTTTGTAGACCCCTCACTATGAAATAGATTGGTGGCACTATATTGAATAATGATCATACATAAGAGTTCAAATGTTTTAGTTAATGTTAGATGGCCTTACTACTGAGTGTTTTGCACAATTGCAAGTGAGAACATGGCTTAAATAAGTCAACTGTACAATTCTTGAAGAACTTCACCTGTTTGGTGATAATGTAGTCCATACACCAGTCAGCGTTAAAACACCACAAAAAATTCTCAAGTATGTGCAGCACTATGAGAGAAAATGGCTTTCAATTGATTACCAGTCCAAGAATAGTACTTGCATAAAATTTACTTTCTTTACTATCTTACCATTACCATAAATGATTGATAGCATTTTATTCAAAAATCTTCTGGGCTAAAAATTTCAGGTTCTCTATTCTGACAAATCAAAACATTGCATAAATTTCAGCTTGCAGGAAGTATAGTGGGAAGTTTGGAGGCTGCAGAGTCACACTGCTGTGTATGAATCCCAGGTCTACCCTCATTAGCTCCCTAAGTTTGGGCAATTTCACCTCTATGCCTCATCTTCCTCATCAGTAAATTTGGGTTAATAAAAATAGCACAGATTTCTTGGGTTCTTGTGAGTATTAAATGTGTTAAGGCACAAAAAGCATTAACAACAGTGTCTGGTGTCTAATAAGCTCTAAAGAAATTCCCTAGCATGGCTACTAAAACCAATAGATTTATTGCCCTTTTCCAAGTAATTAAATCCAAAAACTCAGTTCTAGTTTCTTACATATTTGAATTTCAATTCTAGTTTACTATATGTTGTTTTTATAGTTTTGTATATTTTTGTGATTTATTTATTTACTAGTTTGTATATTTTAACATAGAAATGAAATTATACCATTGTTAGTCCCTACAAAATAAAGCAGATATGTCCAATACACAGCCATTTTGACTTGAAGGGATACTCTGCAGATCATTCTGATTCTATTAATAAACACATCTAAAGATAAATTTAAATTCAGTTTCAAATATGTAATTACCTTATTTTAAAAAGCATGAAGATGGAAGGGTGGAGTCAAGATGGCATATTAAGAGGGCACTGAATTCACACCTCCTCACAACTAGGGCACCTACCAGGCACTGGTGGGGGACCACAGACACCTAAGGGGATGGGAGGAGACCCCAGCGACCGACTTCCGGGATCTTCGTTCCCAGGCTGGAAGTCGGGCCCAAGCTTCTGTGGTGGGAGCTCCAAGTCCAAACCGCTGGACTAACAGAGAAACTCAGACCCCAGGGAATATCAATCAGAGTGAGGCTTCCTGGAGGTCCTCAGCTCAGCACCAAGACTCATCTCTATCCAACTGCCTGTAAACTCCAGGGCTGGACGTCTCAGGGTAAACAACCAGTAAGATAGGAATACAGCACCAACAATCAAAAAAAAAAAAAAAGAAAAAAAATGAAATTACAACAGAATTTATTACAGAGGAAGGAGCAAGGTAAAAACCTACAAGACCAAATAAATTAAGATGAAATAAGCAACCTACCTGATAAATAATTCAGAGTAATGACAGTAAAGATGATCCAAAATCTTGGAAACAGAATGGAGAAAATAAAAGAACCATTTAACAAGGATCTAGAAAAACTAAAGAGCAAACAAACAGTGATGAACAACATAATTACTGAAATCAAAAATACTCTAGAAGGAATCAATAACAGAACAACTGAGGCAGAAGAACGGATAAGTGACCAGGAAGATAAAATGGTGGAAATAACTACCGAAGAGCAGAAAAAAGAAAAAAAAAAATGCAAAAAATTGAAGACAGTCTCACAGACCTCTGGGACAATGTTAAATGAAGAAACATTAGGACTGAGAAAATATTTGAAGAGTTTATAGTCAATAACTTCCCTAACGTGGGAAAGGAAATAGTCAATCAAGCCAAGGAAGCGCAGAGAGTACCATACAGGATAAACCCAAAGAGACACATGGCAAGACACATATTAATCAAACTATCAAAAATTAAATACAAAGAAAATATATTGAAAGCAGCAAGGGAAAAGTAACAAGTAACATACAAGGGAATCCCCATAAGGTTAACAGCTGATCTTTCAGCAGAAACTCTGAAAACCAGAAGGGAGTGGCAGGACATATTTAAAGTGATGAAAGAGAAAAACCTACAACCAAGATTACTCTACCCAGCAAAGATCTCATTCAGATTCGAAGGAGAAACTAAAAAACTTTACAGACAAGCAAAAGCTAACAGAATTCAGCACAACCAAACCATCTTTACAACAAATCCTAAAAGAATTTCTCTAGGCAGGAAACACAGAGAAGGAAAAGACCTGCAATAACAAACTCAAAACAATTAAGAAAATAGTAATAGGAACATACATATCAATAACTACCTTAAATGTAAATGGATTAAATGCTCCAACCAAAAGTCATAGACTGGCTGAATGGATACAAAAACAAGACCCATATATAAGCTGTCTACAAGAAATGCACTTCAGGGCTTCCCTGGTGATGCAGTGGTTGAGAGTCCGCCTGCTGATGCAGGAGACATGGGTTTGTGCCCCGGTCTGGGAAGATCCCACATGCCATGGAGTGGCTGGGCCCGTGAGCCATGGCTGCTGAACCTGCGCGTCTGGAGCCTGTGCTCTGCAACGGGAGAGGCCACAGCAGTGAGAGGCCTGCATACCGCAAAAAAAAAAAAAAGAAATGCACTTCAGGCCTAAGGAACATACAGATTGAAAGTGAGGGGATGAAAAAAGATATTCCATGCAAATGGAAATTAAAGAAACCTGGAGTAGCAGTTCTCATACCAGAAAAAATGGACTATAAAATAAAGACTATTACAAGAGACAAAGAAGAACACTGCATAATGATTAAGGAATCAACCCAAGAAGAAGATATAACAATTGTAAATATTTATGCACCCAACATAGGAGCACCTCAATACATAAGGCAAATGCTAACAGCCATAAAAAGGGAAATCAACAGTAACTCAATAATAGTAGGGAACTTTCACCAATGGACAGATCATCCAAAATGAAAATAAATAAGGAAACACAAGCTTTAAATGACACATTAAATTAAATGGACTCAATCGATATTGATATTGATAGGACATTCCATCCAATAAAAACAGAATACACTTTCTTCTCAAGTGCTCATGGAACATTCTCCAGGAAAGAACATATCTTGGGTCAAAAATCAAGCCTTGGTAAATTTAAGAAAATTGAAATCATATCAAGTATCTTTTCCAACCACAAGCTATGAGACTAAATGTCAATTACAGGAAAAAAAACTGTAAAAAATACAAACATATGGAAGCTAAACAATAAGCTATAAAATAACCAAGAGATCACTGAAGAAATCAAAGAGGAAATCAAAAAACACCTGGAAACAAATGACAATGAAAACAAGACAACCCAAAACCTATGAGATGCAGCAAAGGCAGTTCTAAGAGGGAAGTTTATAGCAATACAATCCTACCTCAAGAAACAAGAAACATCTCAAGTAAACAACCTAACCTTACACCTAAATCAATTAGGGAAAGAAGAACAAAAAAAATCCCTAATTTAGTAGAAGGAAAGAAATAATAAAAATCAGATCAGAGGTAAATGAAAAAGAAATGAAAGGAACAATAGCAAGTATCAATACAACTAAAAGCTGGTTCTTTCAGAAGATAAACAAAGTTGATAAACCATTAGCCAGATTCATCAAGAAAAAAAGGGAGAAGACTCAAATCAACAGAATGAGAAATGTAAAAGGAGAAGTAACAACTGACATTACAGAAATACAAAGGATCAGGAGAGATTACTACAAGCAACTATCTGCCAATAAAATGGACAACCTGGAAGAAATGGACAAATTCTTAGAATAGCACAACCTTCTGAGAATTAAACAGGAAGAAATAGAAAAGATAAACAGACCAATCACAAGCACTGAAATTGAAATTGATTAAAATTTTTCCAACAAGAAAGAGCCCAGGACCAGATGGCTTCACAGGCGAATTCTATCAAACATTTAGAGAAGAGCCAACACCTATCCTTCTGAAACACTTCCAAAATATAGCAGAGTTGGGAACACTCCCAAACTCATTCTACAAGGCCACCATCACTCTGATACCAAAACCAGCAAAGATGTCACAAAAAAAGAAAGAAAAACAGGCCAGTATCTCTGATGAACATAGATGCAAAATTCCTCAACATAATACTAGCAAGCAGAATCCAACAGCACATTAAAATGATCATACACCATGCTCAAGTGGGGTTTATCCCAGGAATGCAAGGATTCTTCAGTATACACAAATCAATCAATGTGATACACCATATTAACAAATTGAAGGATAAAAACCTTATGATAATCTCTCAGTAGATGCAGAAAAAGCTTTCAAGAAAATTCAACACCCATTTATGATAAAAACTGTCCAGGGGTTCCCTTGTGGCACAGTGGTTAAGAATCTGCCTGACAATGCAGTTCGAGCCCTGGTCCGGGAAGATCCCACATGCCAAGGAGCTACTAAGCCCGTGCACCACAACTACTGAGCCTGCACTCTAGAGCCTGTGCTCTGCAACAAGAGAAGCCACCGCAATGAGAAACCCACTCACCGCAACTATAGAAAGCCCACTCGCAGTAACGAAGACCCACCGCAGCCAAAAAAAAAATATATATATATAAATAAATTAATTTAAAAAAAAAAAACTGTCCAGAAAGAAGGCATAGAGAGAACCTACCTCAACATAATAAAGGCCATATATGACAAACCCACAGACAACATCGTTCTCAAAGGTGAAAAACTGAAACCATTTCCTCTAAGATCAGGAACAAGACAAGGTTGCCCACTCTCACCAATATTATTCAACATAGTTTTGGAAGTTTTAGCCACAGCAATCAGAGAAGAAAAAGAAATAAAAGGAATCCAAATCAGAAAAGAAGTAAAACTGTCACATGTTTGCAGATGACATGATACTATGTCAGAATCAGATACAGATTCTGTCAGATACAGAATCCTAAAGATGCTACCAGAAAACCACTAGAGCTAATCAATGAATTTAGTAGAGTAGCAGGATACCAAATTAATGCACAGAAATCTCTTGAATTCCTATACACTAATGATGAAATATCTGAAAGAGAAATTAAGGAAACACTCCCATTTACCACTGTAACAAAAAGAATAAAATACCTAGGAAAAAACCTACCTAAGGAGAGTAAAGACTTGTAGGCAGAAAAATATAAGACACAGATGAAAGAAATTAAAGATGATGCAAAGAGATGGAAAGATATACTATATTCTTGGATTGGAAGAATCAACATTGTGAAAATGACTATACTACAAAAAGCAATCTACAGATTCAATGCAATCCCTATCAAACTACCAATGGCACTTTTCACAGAACTAGAACAAAAAATTGCACAATTTGTATGACAACACAAAAGATGTCAAATAACCAAAACAGTCTTGAGAAAGAAAAATGGTGCTGGAGGTATCAAGCTCCCCGACTTAAGACTATACTACAAACCTACAGTAATCAAGATAGTATGGTACTGGCACAAAAACAGAAATATAGACCAATGGAACAGGATAGAATGCCCAGAGATAAACTCACGCACGTATAGTCATCTTATCTTCAATAAAAGAGGCAAGAATATACAATGGAGAGAAGACAGTCTACTCAATAAGTGGTGCTGGGAAAACTGGACAACTACATGTAAAAGAATAAATTAGAACACTCCCTAACATCATACACAAAAATAAACTCGAAATGGATTAAAGACCTAAATGTTAAGGCCAGACACTATAAAACTCTTAGAGGAAAACATGGGCAGAACACTCTGACATAAATCACAGCAAGATCCTTTTTGACCCACCTCCTAGAGAAAGGAAAATAAAAACAAATATAAACAAATGGGACATAATGAAACTTAGAAGCTTTTGCACAGCAAAGGAAACCATAAACAAGATGAAAAGATAACCCTCAGGATGGGAGAAAATATTTGCAAACGAAGCAACTGACAAAGATTAGTCTCCAAATTATACAAGCAGTTGATGCAGCTCAATATCAAAAAAACAAACAACTGAATCCAAAAATAAGCAGAAGACCTAAATAGACATTTCTCTAAAGAAGATATAGAGATTTCCAGCAAACAGATGAAAAGATGTTCAATATCACTAATGATTAGAGAAATGCAAATCCAAACTACAATGAGGTATCACGTCACACAGGACCGAATGACCATCATCAAAAAATCTACAAAAAATGAATGCTGGAGAGGGTGTGGAGAAAAGGGAACCCTCTTGCACTGTTAGTGGGAATGTAAATTGGTACAACCACTATGGAGAATGGTATGGAGGGTCCCTAAAGAACTAAAAATAGGACTACCATATGGCCCAGCAAACCCACTGCTATGCATATACCCTGAGAAAACCATAATTCAAAAAGAGTCATGTACCACCATGTTCATTGCAGCACTATTTACAATAGCCAGGACATGGAAGCAATCTAAGTGTCCATCGACAGATGAATGGATAAAGAAGATGTGGCATATATATACAATGGAATATTTCTCAGCCATAAAAAGAAACGAAATTGAGTTATTTGCAGTGAGGTAGATGGACCTAGGGTCTGTCCTACAGAGTGAAGTAAGTTAGAAAGAGAAAAACAAATACCATATGCTAACACATATATATGGAATCTTAAAAAACAAACAAACAAACAAACAAACAAAAAATGTTTCTGAAGAAACTAGGGGTGGGACAAGAATAAAGACACAGATGTAGAGAATGGACTTGAGGATACAGGGAGGGGGAAAGGAAAGCTGGTAGGAAGTAAGAGGGTAGCACTGACATATATACACTACCAAATGTAAAATAGCTAGGGGAAGCAGCTGCATCGCACAGGGAGATCAGCTTGGTGCTTTGCTATCACATGGAAGGGTGGGATAGGGAGGGTGGGAGGGACATGCAAGAGGGAGGGGATATGGGGATATACGTATGCATATAGATGATTCACTTTGTTGTACAGCAGAAGCTAACACAACACTGTAAAGAAATTATACTCCAATAAAGATGTTTAAAAAAAAAGCATGAAGATGAATAGAAAATATTCTTGGGCTGTTCTTTGGGGATTATGGAAAATTCTACTCTGTTTTCAGAAAAACAAAGCACAATTTATTATTTTAGCCATTATTTCTAGTACTTATTTGTTTCAGGACTTTTATTTTCCTTTAAGATTTATTATGTTAATAACCTCTTTTTGCCTCTGTCTTCCTTCAAAATGCCTCAAGCATCCTAAGGGTTTTTTTTCTGATACATTTTGAAGTACGTGAAATGGTTTCTGGTGAGTATGTAATCATAAGAGCGGCAAAAACTTGTTTTATAAAAGGGAACTTTTGTTCTATATGCAATAGTCAGTAATTAGGAATATCTTAAAAGCCATGTTGTCATGTGGTGTTATGATGACACTGTTAATGTTTTTACCACCTCTCAAATAATTGTAATTTTTCACTAGATTGGTAATTATGAAAATCCCTAAAATACTAGACATACCATTTATGTGCACACCATTTCATTAAATTTTAATATTTGTGACAGGATACTAAATGACACATCATTCAAATTAATGTTCATTATTTGAATGATCTATATGATAACTTGAATAGCACATAGCTCATTGTACTAAGCTACATTTTTCACATAAATGTTTTATTTGTTAGGTTTCTACTGCTTCACACAGATAATAGAATTGATAACTCCTGAAATTATGGAGTGTACTATTTTTACATTTCCATTGCAGTGTAATTATGGCCACTTTTCTTCCTTCAGTTTTAAAATAAAAAAGACCTACTTTAAAATAATTACCTACAATTTTGACTTGACAAAGGTGTCAAAGCTTATTTCCTACCTTACAGTTCTTCTTGTGGTGTTCTGGATTAAGAGTAAAATGTTTTGATGTCACTGCATTTCATGTCTAGGATGATATAATTATGAAAAATAAAGCTTAACTTAGGGAAGGCAAAAATAAAGAAGACCTGAATTCATTTTTTAAGATTCTTCTATTTAGAGAAAATTAGAGGAATATAACGATGTCTTTCTCTTTTTCCATTGTCTAAAATGATCTCTTCTTTAATAATACCAGTTTCTTAATCAAGTTCTACAGGATTACCACAAACATTTTTTGTGTAATTATAAAAATTTGACATTGCATATATGAAAATAAGCAATAATTTCTTTCTTTTTTAATTGATATATAACATATTAATTTTGAGTGTACAACATAATGATTTGATTTATACATATACTATGAAATAATCACCACAATAAATTTAGTTAACATTTATCACCACACAATTACAGATTTTTTTCCCCCACCTTAGGAGAAATTTTAAAATACATTCTCTTAGCAACTTTCAAATAAACAACACAGTATTGCTAACTAAAGTCATCGTGATGTATGTTCCATACTCAAGATTTATCTTTGATTTATTAATATGAAGATCTCTTGCTTAATATGTGGCATTATGAACTAACAAGTAAATGTGCTAATGCATTATTTGATAAATTTAGTTGGCAAAAATCAATATCTATGTCATTTTGGCCAATATGTGATCAATGTCAGGCACTTTGTACTCAAAATATAAGTGAAATATGTAAAATAGTGTTCTAGAAAGTTTTCAGATCCTGAACCTCTAGATTACACACTCTAAGGAATTTAAATGTTCATATTTCTATGCCCACTTAAAAGTGGGCTTAAACTAAATTAATTGGCAAAATATCAGGTGCTGTGTCTATAATAGAATATTTAATGGTAAAACATAGAAATGATAAAAACAGAAAGAATAAAAGGTTATATTTAAAATAGTTCTAAGAAATTGATTTTTTCTTTCTCTCTACTTTCTATTGGTTATATTTGAATCCTATGTATCTAGCTATTAATTACTCTAGAATATAATTTGCAAGTATTGTGAAGTAGAGATATAACATTATTTTTTTTATGGAGAGCTGATTTTTCTAGCACTATTGAAAAGCCTATCTTTATGCTCTTCATATGAAATGTCACCTTTGTTGCATAATAAATTTCTGTAGAATCTGGAGTCTGCTTCTGAGGTTCATAAACTATTTCAGTACTTTTCTTAAGTTTCCACTAATGTCACTAAACAATTTTAGATATTTTAGTTTTTTTATAGTATAACTTGTCCAAAAAGCAAATCTTCTCTCAATTATCTTTTTACCAAGGGTTTCTTGGCCATATTCTTCTACTTATTCATTTGTCCATTTGCTTTATAAAATGAGTTTATCAAGTTTCTAATCACACTAGGATTTTTATTTTAAATAAAAAAAGGAGATCTTAAAACTAATTTTGTGATAAAATCTGTGTTTATAAAAGTATATCATGGTATATCTCTGTATTTTCTAGTTTCCCTTAAAAAATCATATAGATTTAATAATAAAATTTCCTTACCTTTATTCCCCAAATGAAGTGGCCTTCTGTCTTTTTGAATATTCATTAGTTCATAGTTTAGAAGCTCCAAACAAGTAGAATTCAGGGCTCTGCCTCTTGCTGCTGAATTAATCCTGGACAACTAATGTTCTCTCCCAACTCTTTAGAAGAAAGATTCCTTAATGCAGTTGGAATTCTACAATTAAAATGTATTTCTGTGTATTTTGGAATTCTACAATTAAAATGTATTTCTGTGTATTTTGAACCTAGAAGTAGTGACATAATTGTCTCAAATGCCAAAGATAATTTTCAGTGTTTTAACAGGAATTGAGAATCCAGTGTAAAATAGTGGTAGTAACTGTAAATGTCTTTAACAGACAGTCTCTGTGGAGAGACACTACCTTGTCTTACCTCCTTGGTTAACTATTTTCTGAGTGTTATCCTTCAACTATCACAGATTCCAGAACTAGACAAGAGTAAGAAACCCTTGTGTGTGAGGGCTGGCCAAATTGTTACAGCCTAGTAGAGAAGGTTTGCCTAACAAAGAATTTCAGGATATTACTAATTTATATTGACACAGTTTGAGATAATTTGTGATAATTAGTTCTTTTGGGATAGAACTGGAGCAAAAAAAATTTAGATAGTTTAAATTTATTAATACAATTGATTTTACTTGAGATTCAGGTTTGTGCATGTCAATAGTTGGATTTGGCTTCAACTTTTTACTCAGATGTTGATTGAGATCTGCACTCAGTATAGGCCCATGATAAATGAATTTGAGGTGAAAGGAATGTTTTCATATAATATAGAAGACAAAATTAAAGGCCTGCAAGACATAGGAATGCTGTTGTATACACCTTTACTTATATAGACATAATTCTATTCCTTTGTGTATATCTAAGTTTCCATATGGTATAATTTTCCTTGTGCTTGAAGGAATTCTTTTAATATTTCTTGTAGTGTAGGTTTTCCAGAGATGAGTTATTTCCGATTTTGCTTATGTAATAGTTTTTATTTCCTCTTTGTTTTTGAAAACTTTTTCACTGCTTAAGAATTCTTGATTGGTAATTTGTTGTTGTTGTTTTTCTTTCAATGTGTTAAAGATGTTGCCCCACTTTCTTTATCAATGTCTGGAGAATACCCATAGATCACCAATATCTTTCTAACATTACAAGCCAGTCTTTGATTTTCTGCTGTATAAAACCCTACCTATGGTATGCTTGAGCCAGATTTTATCACCTCACAAATGCTTATTTTTGATTTTTCAGGAATATTGCCAACATGTTGTTAAATACAGCCTTTAGTTATTTTAAAATGAATAACATAATTTATAATTAAACATTATATTAAAAACAAATGTAATAAATATTCAACACACCACTTATTACATTTTGCTATAATTTATGGCCTTGAAGTTGTCTGTTTATCTTTATGATTGAAATGCTTGATAATAGCGTGATAATTTGCAGTTCTTCCCAACTTTGTATGCAACGACATCACTGGATGACTTTAAGTTAGTTATGATATGAGTATTTACACCCTAGAAATCAGGAAACACTAATATAGGCATTGACTTCTTGTTTATTTTTAGTTGTTTAGACTTTAGAAAGTGACAGAGAAAATATCAATAATGCAGATTAAACTTAAAAGTGTGTCATATCTGTAGACAATACATAATAAATAATACTTCCCCAATTTTTAGGGAATATTGTTCCAGCAATTGGAAAGTGTGATGTTGGTTTTTGCTTACGTTTATGCTTAATCCTGTTAAAGAAGGGGACTCCAATTCATAGTGTATGAAGAGTATTTTATGATGAATGATATTTGAAGTGTATCACACCTGTTTTGATTTATCAAGTTAGAGCTTTTTAGTTGTTCTATAGTTTACTTTGACTTTTAAGAAATTGTAATATACATTTAAGCATATGTGTATACTCCCAATATTTTTCTATATGGCCACTTCTATTTGGTTTTCTAATTCCATTTTGTAATATATAAAGCATGCTCTAGACAATTAGGCTTAAAACATATAGATAATATCCCTCTAATTTATTTCCTTGTATGAAGTTCTTTTCAAGTGAATATTTAGTGGGATATTAAAATTCTCAGTAACTAAAAACTACTGACATGCATTTTCCTCTTTAATAATCAGGTAAGCATCAGCATAGTTCATTTTGTAATTTAATAGAATAAGGTATATTTCCAGCTCGTGAAGGAATTTAGACAAGATGATTTACTTATTTTGCATTTCTTTGAAAGCCCAATAAATGTGCTGTTTTAGGTGTTGCAGGACAAAAGATGATAATTCTTGAGACTGATTGTCCTTTGGGGTGTGATTTTTCTTTAGTTTTACTCAGAACTAATATGTGATTTAATTTCCATGTATTTCCTGATTAGAAATCCATACCTTAGATCTTTTCATAATTAAAAGTATTCATTAATTTACTAAATATGTTGATCAGGTATCATATACAAAATTTTGCTCAGCATTAGGGATATACACCTGACAAAGACAGTCTCTTTCCAGGTTTGTATACTCTACTGCAAGGAAATAATTAAATGCAATTAAATATGACTAGAATTTTATTAGGACAAGTAATCGTTGCAATAGGCTCATAGAAAAGGGAGTCTTGATGTTTACATGAGAGAGTTATGAGAGAGTTCACACATATTTGATGTTTTCTTCATCAATGGTGTCCAATAAGCATAGTTAGTGAAATCTCAGGATTCTTATCTGTGAGAACTCAGGCGAAAAAAAAATCAGAGAGGATATGTAATTTTTCTTAAATTAAACTGTATCATGGCTTATGGGCTGCCTCTCACCAACCAGATAGCTCAAAGGATTCATTGCACAGAGAACTGTTTCCTGGAGAGAGAATACAGCTGATAAAAGAAACTGGACAAAGAATGGAATGTCCAGGTGAATGAGAAAGAAATAGGGTTTTCACCCAGTTCACTGCTGTAGATTGGGTAAATGAGTAGAATAATGGCAATGTCCAATATATCTTAGAAATCCTAGCTACATTTAAGAGTTCAATTGATGGTAAAACAAAAACCACATCCTCTAAGGTTCGTGGGAATAATAGGGACACTAGATGCAGTAAGAAAAGCATATTAAGAAAAATGTTTATTTCAGTGGAGTTTCTCTCGTTAAAAAAAAAAATCCATCATATATAAGAAACTGAAAGTTGGGAAATTATGTTTTGACACAAATTTTGGAATCTAAAACTCTTCAGATTTCATAAATAGTTCATATATAACACATGATCCTGACAGTAGTGGAAAACAATGTAAAGCATAATGATAACCAATTCATCTAATATGGATGTCAGTATGGAAAATAAACATTTAAATTGAATTTGTATACTAGCTCTCCATACAAGCTTTTGAGGAGTAAAGGATATAATGAAAGTGATGTTGTGATGGGTGAGTTCTAATGGGAAGATAATTTTGGACTTGGACAAAATTGGATTGAATTCTAATTCTGCCACTTCTAAGTGTAGGACTCAAAGCATATGCATTGTTATCTATTGTATAAAAGGAATATAGTAACTACTATTCACAATTGTTATGAGGATTAAAATTAACACAATCATATATAAAATATTAGTACAATGGACAATTAACTAGAATAAGAGCTAACTAAACAGAGATTCTCATTTTGCTATCTCTTGCTGTATTATTTCTTTATGTCAGAATATTTATTTTACATTATAACACTCCTGATGAATTTTTTATTCCTCATCAGATTTCACATGAGGAATAAAACAACTGAATATTTAATATAAAGCCTACATATAGTTGATAATTTGATATTCTTTTGAATATTTAAAGCTAAATTAGGACCAAAACTTATTATTATTTTCCCCTATCCCTTTCTGATAACTACACTAGTTCTTATAATAGCACTTACATGCCTCTAGTATTTTATCTGTAGAAATAGGAGTATTCACTAAACATCACAACCACTAGCTTATGCATTATTTGCATACATTATTTAACAATATTGTGTGGAGTTCCTACTCTGCACCAGACACTATGATGAGTGATTAGGGATTAAAAATAATTAAGACACAATTCGTGACCTCTAGTTGCTGACATGGTACCTTTAAACACACTATTGATAGAACATTATAAGGCTTATGATAGATATATAATAGTGGCATAGAAAAAGACCTGATGATTAAAGAGTAGATAGGTAAGAAAATATAACCAAGAATAAAGATACTAGAATTTTATTTTCTATGATTTTATGGAATTAAGTGTAGAAACAGGGAAGATGTCTTGGTATCCCAACAAGAAAAGGATACAGCAATACTAAGACCTGCATCTAAGGTGTCCCTAAGATAAAATTTAAAGGTTTTGAAATCACAGTATAAAAGAGTGTGCATTTTCAAAACAGTGTGCCACTCATGTTTCTAACCTCTTGCAGTGTTATACTTGGCAAACTTTTGCACATATTCAGCAAAATATTTTATCAGTACTGATTTAATTCACTCACTACTGATTCTGTCATTACTAATTCAATATTATTTCTTTCATTGGTCTGTTTATCTACTGGTTATATATATCCCTTTTATTTTTCCTGAAATTTTCTTCATTTTACTCTGTTGTTTTCCATTTATAGCTTTTGTTTTATTACATTTGTTTTCAATAGAATGTATAGTTTTATTCACTGTCAAGGAATAACCTGGCAGATCATTTGATTTTTTTTTTCCATCATATGGCACATATGGAAATTGGACTAGGAAAAAAAAAAAACAGAAGTTCTGGAGAAGTTCCAAAGGATATAATTGCACCATTTTAATCATTTATACTCCCTTGAGCAATTCAGTGGAGTGGAAGACATCAACCTCTACCGCACCTAAATTTATTTTTCTTTTTGAACCTTAAAACGATCGCTTGTGTACCTGTGGATTCTTTATTTTTCCAGGTGGTTTATGTTTTACATGCTTATAACTATTTTTTGTAGTTTGATCTCCATATGCATGATATAAAACTGGCTTTTTCTTACTAAATCTTTTTCCCTATAAGCAATACTGTAAACCAGGGGTCCCCAACCTCTGGACGGTGGACCGGTATGGCCTGTTAGGAGCCCGGCCACACAGCAGGAGGTGAGTGGCAGGTGAGCAAGGGAAGCTTCATCTGCCACTCCCCAACCACTGTTCTCAATTTTCTAATCAGGCAGGTCATAACAAATACTATATTTTTTATAGTCTGGCAAAATTATGAAAAGCTTGGTTCTGTCATTTTTTCCATTATAGTTTAAAAAATCAGTTTTAGTCTCTGCATTGAAAAAAATCAGAAAATTGGTGAATCTAATCTTTCCTACTTTCTATGTTTATTGTTACTGCTAATTATCATTGTGGACAGAATAGTCCCCCACCTCCACCCCCCAACAAGATGTCTACGTGCTGATGAGACTAAGTATCTTGAGAAGATTATCCAGGTGGGATCAAAGTAATCACAAGGTTTATAAATGTAGTCAAGGTCAAAGGCAAATAAAATTCCACCTCTGGACAGCAGGTTTGTCTCCTGTCCAAGAGTTACAGACTGCTCTTGCTGACAGACTACTCTAAAAATGTGGACTTGCCTTAGACAGTCCCCGCTATTGTTTAAGCTAATAATGTGCTATTAATTTCTTAATATATATTTGTTATTTGTTCTGTTTCTCTAGTTGAACTCTGATGGCCACAGTCCCTAATATGATTACTGTGGAATTACTTGCTAATGGCAAACCCTCTAATGATATCAACATGTTCCAGAATTGAGTATTTTGACCTAAATAAGCAAGCAGGCTGGAAAATGGTAAATATGGTTTCTTTTAAAGGGTAGAATTGTTTTATTTAAATGATCAAAGTAAGTGATAAACCTCTCTTCCAACACCTAGAATGAGTCGAGATGAAAGACAAGATACTATTCTCTCAAGGAAAGAGAGCTTTCTCTATCTACTGCATAAATTTGAAAATATTACACTTTGCCAATGGAGCTTTCAAAGATATAAGTTAGAAGACAGAACAAGTACCACATCTCACTATTATTAATTTTCTTCCCTGAAATACAAAAGGACATTTCAATTTTTGCATTGTCAACCTCAGTGTCCTTTGCAATGTTCTTGAAAGTGACCTAAATACTTATTCCTGGAATTTGGGGACATAAAGCCCTGCCTAATTTATTAATAAATCCAAGTTTCACCTGCTGCCCAGCGCATGCACACTGAGCGTAAAGAGGAGATCTAATTTGTTTCCTATTTTGCAGTTACCTTAGGATTTTAAAATATATGTTTCAAAATGTATTTTATTTTCCCTTTACCAAGATATCGAAAGTTACTTTTAGATATAGCTCATAGGTTTAATTTGGTTGTACGTTGACTTAAATGATAAATGTTTTATGGGTGCAACAAATGGAGAATTCGTTTCAAGTGAGTCTTTTTTTATCTGCCTAAATGATATCAATGACGTAAACTGCCTATTTGTCTTTTCTATGCCTTTTACAAGTTGAGTTTTCTTCAGTCTTCACATGATGGCTTGAGGGTAACTCAGTATCTTCACTCATAACAGTAACATGACTATAGTATGTTTTGATTTTTAAAGCTCTCACTGTGTAATTTGGAGATTCCTATGGTTTTATCTTTGGCACTTGCATGAATTGCTGCAAGTGTCCAATTATGAATCAGTCACTATTGCCAAGAGAATGGGATGTTCTCATTGACTTAAGCTGTTCAGAGTAGGCCCATCCCTGGATCTGTGGAGTGGATTCAATCTCATCCAAAACACATGGATGATCATAGGGATATATGAATTCCACAAGGAATGGAAAAGTAACCATTAACTCTAGTTCAGGAAAGTGTTTTACTGAAATATGCCTGATGGTGGGGTATTCATTTTACCAGAATATATAAGGTATGTAGGTGAAGAAACCAATATTAATAATATACAACTAATAATTACTGAACTCTAAGGAAGCATTGTTTTAAATGCTTTAGATGTACCCATTCACTTAATCTTCACAAATAACATAACAAGAAAGTAATAATATTATTCCCCTTTTATTAATGGGGAAACTGAAGCATTAAAAGGATATTTGACCAAGGCCACTCAACCAGGAAATGATATAGAGAATAGGATTCCAGACCCTGAAATCTTGAAAATTTATACCATGTTGTTTTAAAGGAAAGGTTAAAAAGACTTACCTAAGATCATAAAGCAACTATGCTAAGAGTTTTGATCTGAATGCAGGCTTCCTATATATTATTTTCCATGTCACACTCTAAATCTTCTTTCTGAATTAAATTATGTGTACTAATGATTCAAATGTAAACATACAATTATTTATTCATTACCACAATCATGTACTCTGTTAATTTTAAATGAGATATCTCCTGTGAATAGTGATGAGCTCAAACCTGACAGAAGATACTTTGTAACTGTTTGGTTAATGAAAAGACAAATTAACTAATTAAGTGATGTTTTTAAAGTCATGGTAGATGATAAATAAATTTTTCCCACTAATTGGTACTTTTAATATTAATTTTTCATTACCATAATTAATATCACAAATATTCCTCAAGTTAATGTTTGAAAATATAGCCCCTATAATAGTTAATAAAGAGTTTTAGCAAAATATACTTATCCAAATATCCAGAAAGTACATCACCCTCCCAAATTCAATGGAAATAAGTTACATGATTACCACTGAACCCTTAGCCTAAAGGCAAATTGTCTTTTATAGCCTTCGAGTGTCTTTGAGGCAAAAATATTACAGAAAATTTATTTTGCAAAGTAACTAGTAATCATCTCTCAATCATATAAGTAAATAAAATAACAAAAATGATTGTAAAATTCTGACTCCATATTTTTAAGAAACTCTAAGCTGGAAAGTAAAATCTGCCCTATGCACATATGAATATCAATGAGATTTTAGTCTTATTTATTCACATTACATTCTTTACCAAGTAATGTTACTATCTTGACATTAAAAAGCATACCAAATGCCAGATATATATCCTTATCTATTTTTAAACAAATCAACATTAAGTAAAATCTTAGCTGTTTGTTTGTGTGTGTGCATGTGTATGTGTGCCATTTTCAAACCTTAGTAATTTCATATATACATACCTATGCATAAAATATTGGCATTACTTTTATTAAACCCTAAAATGGCATAAACAAATGCTCTTTTCCTTGTTAAGTCTTTGATAACCTGGTTCTATCCTACATTATATTCAGATATGACTTCAGCAAAAGAACAGGGTTTTCTTTTTAATCCACGCTTTTTGGTTTTCATTATTTTGTCTTATTTTTTATTTTTGTTTATGATTCTGAACAGTAGTGTAATAGTAGCCACCAACCCCAGACTTCTCTGATGACTGACAGCCATCTAAAATCTCTTACAATTTTATTACATATTTTAACTAATGAATGAATATGTAGCCCAGTATTTTAAATGTCAGTTCTCCAACTCTGTAGTTACTATCAAACTGTAGCAAAACAAGGTATGATTTAGTCAGAAGAGTACAGAGCCAGGTGCCACCCCACAATCAGAACACGACCTATGTTGCTGTATTAGATACTCTTGGTGTTCCATCCAGATTATTTTTTTAGGTGGGTACACCCTTCTTTAAATACTTTGAGTGTTGACTACTAATGCTCATAGTGGCACCTTCTGAGGATCACCCTCCACAGACAGGAGCTACCTAACCTGCTTGTCAGTGGGTTGACTTGGCAAGGGTAAGCCTCTCGTTCACCAACCCACTCATCCAGATGCCTGATGTTTCAAGAGTATAGAGTCACCCTCGGAGGTTGCCTGTCTTCTCTGGGTTGGAGCTGTGGGCCCGTAGGAAGTGGAGGAAGACACCTGTCTCAAATTCCCCACTGTTGATCGAAGTCTGACACATCAGTCTGGTCGATGGTGGGAGGAGGCCCTAGCAGCAGAGCAGGTACCACAAATATGCTAAGTCTTGGGCCAGAGACATCAGTGGTGGTCTGTTCTCATCCAGAACTGAGGAAATATTTGTGTTTGAGGTAGTATAGCATTAAATAACAAATATAAATCACCATCACAGGTAGAGAGACCATAGAAGAAAGGTACAAATTTTATAACTTAGCACTTTTCTTCTGCTTTTGTACAAGTTCCCTCTCTTCCTAAAAAGAGACATCTAAACCTCTAGCTTTTACCATATCTTGGTAAGAAATATAGATATTATCAAATAACTGTTCTCTTTTTCCCTTTCTTTCAATTATCTTCACTTTTCTCTTCTTAACTTTTCTTTCTTGCTGATCTTTTACTCTCTTGTGGTTTGAAATACCACCTCCATGTGGATGACTGCTATGTTGGTCTTCCACTGACTGCTATAATACATTCTCCAAATTTAGTGTTTTAAAACAGCACAAATTTATTAACTTACAATTCTGTAGTTTAGGGATCCAGAATGGGACCCAGTGTGTTAAAATCAAGGTACTGGCAGGCTTTCATTTTTTCTGTATTATTTCTCCCTGGGGAAATCTGTTCTCCTGCCATTTACAGCATCTAGAGGAATCCTGTGTTCCTTTGCTTGCAGCCACCTCCTCCATATTCAAAGTCAAAAACAGCCAGGCTCAGTCCTTCCAACATTACATCACTCTGTACTCCTTTTCCACCTCCCTTTTCCAATTTACAGATCCTTGTGATTGCACTGGGTCCACTCTGATAATCCAGAATAATCTCCCTTTTTAATGTAGGTGATTAGCAACCTTAATTATACCTTCTATGTTAATTCCCACTTTTCCAGGAAAAATAACCTATTAACACATCTCAGAAATTAGAATATAGACACCTTTGGGAGATGTATTATTCTGCCTACCACAACTACCAAATCAAAATAGGCATTTGTAAAGTCTAGATAGAAATGTTAAAAGAAATCTCAAAATTTAACTTCCGAAACACATCCTCCTGTGGTGACACAAGAAATTATCTTTTTGTTTACTCTTCCATAAATCAGTCAACAAAATCTATTGACATCACCAAAAAATATTTCTCTAATTGCCATTCTTTTTTCACCATCACTACATTAGGTAGGTTAATACTAGTTGCAATAACAAATAAAGCTTAAATATGCAATAGCTTAACAAAATTTGTTTACCTCTAAGTCATGCAATATTTTGATCAATGTGTTCAGTAGCCAGCATTTCACACAGCGATTCAGAGACACAGAATCCTACCAACTTATGGGTCCGTCATCTCAGAAGGCCATGGAGTCCTTTATTTCCAGGCAGATAGCAGATGAAGGACAAAGAAAACTTGTATAAATTTCACCACATTGTCCAGGAATTGTATATCACTTTATTTTATATCCATTAGTTACACAGTCATACCTATGTTTAAGCCTATTAGAAACATAACGCCTGGCCTTATAGCTACTTGCCAGGATAACAAAATCAAAAAACCAAAAACACTGCAGTACCTCTGGGCCAAAGTCTAACTATTAGACCACAAAAAATTTTTGCAAACCCTTCTTCCCAGGCACACAAGAACCATCATCCAAAGGATATGCCACATTATCAGATCTGGATATGCACTCTTATTTATTATATCTGGATACAGATCCCATGGCCTGAAAATGTACAAAGTAAAAATAATTTTAGCTCTAACACTTAATATATAATAGTGGGTGAGTGCAATAGAAACTCCTCTTTGGAGAAAGAAAGACTAGGAGGCACATAGAGGTCACTTGTTCACACCAAGGATTCAATCACACTGCCAAATATTGTGAGGTCCCTTGTCAAGAATCATGAAATATCTGAAATGTTACCTTACTTGCAATCTATTAATTGACCAGATTTGTGGATGCTGGTAGGCTAAACAAGATTTTCTAGGTCACAGATGAAAGTTTAATATTCACAGCAATATCCAGGGTATTGACATTTTCTTGTACCGGTTCTCTGAGCCCAGGTTCTCACAGGGAAACATGAAGACCCTGTGTATCACCTTCACGAACAATAATTTGTGTTACAGTAGATGAAACATGAACTTAGGGAGTCTGAATTTTCTGCAGTGATCAGGAAATTAACCTTTTCTTAACTCTTTCGAGGTTGTTTGATATAGAAATGTTTGGTATATGCAAAGTTTGCCATACAAACAGCATTAAAAAAAAATAGTCTGGAACAAAAGGGCAATTACTGTCTCACTCACAAAATGTTCAAAAACATGAAACCCATAGAGGATTGTCTCCCAAAATACCTTCATCCTGATGGTGGGTAAATATATTGATTAGGTGCTTATTCTGCTTTTTGGAATAAATTGTTTTGTCAAGTATTCTTTGTGATCTATGACTGCTGTTTGTGTGATTATTCCATAATTATTACTACTTTTAATAAAATTTTTATTTTAGAATAGTTTTTGACTTATAGAAAATTTATGAAGGTAGCACAGAGTTCCTATACACCATGAGTTTCCCATGTTATTAACATCTTGCCTTATTATGGTATTATTGTCACAACCTGTGAAATAAGAAATCTAAATAAATATGGAGCTTATTTAATTAGCTTTTACCTAAAACCTTTTTTCTGTTCCAAGATTCCATTCAAATACCACATTACATTTAGTTGTTCTGTCACATCATGCCTCCTGTTCGTGATAATTTCTCAAGATTTTCCTGTTTTTGATTACATTGACTGTTCTGAGTAGTATTGGTTCTCAACTGCCATTTGTCTGATAGTTTTCTCATGATTAGGCTGGGGTTATGGGCTTTTAGGAGGAAGACCATTAAGGTAAAGTACCATTCATCACATCATATTAAGGGCACATATTACCAACCTGACTTATAACAGTTGATATTAATCCCTCAGCTGAGATAGTGTTTGACAGTTTTCTCCACCTTAAAGTTATTAATTTTCCTTCCTTTCCATAGTGTATTCTTTGGAAGTAATCACCAGGCCCAGCCCACATTTAAGAAGTGAGGAATTATGCCTCACCTCTTTGAAGGTAGACTATACATATAGGTTTTTAAAAATTCTTTTTCATGGGAGGTGTTTCTTTTCCCTTATTTATTTATTTAATCATTTATGTATATTAACATGGGCTCATGGATATTCATTTTTTACTTTGATTTACAATATAATCCTTTTTTATTTGCTTTGTTGCTCAAATTATTCATCCATTGGGACGTAATTCACCGGGCAATCTTTCAGTTGACTTCTGTGTTCCTTTGATATGCTCTCTATGTGTGTGAATATGTGTGCTTCTGACATTAGAAATTCTTCAGGCTTGTCTTTGATCTATTCTGCCCAAGGCCTAGAGTCAGCCATTTCTCCAAGGAGTCCTGGTTCCTATAGTTGGATAATGGAATAGAATATTTCTTGCATATTGTTTGAATAAAGAATAAATAACAACGCCTAATAAATAAATTATTTTAAAACCCTAAAAAATGAAACATATTTAGGTTTTTGTATAGGAGTAGCAACTTTGATTGAGAGGATAAGGCTGACTGTAATTATTAAAACTCCAAATCTTAGAACCTCAAAAACATAACATTTCACTCCTTTTTAAGATTTTCAGGGGGGCTCCTTGCACATGGTAATTTAGGAAACTGAGCTCCTTCCATCTTTAATTTTTTCCATCTCTACGACTTCAGGTTCTTTTGGTTTCACTTAGTAGGCAGGGACAAAAGATAGTGAAGGTAAATTTGCTTCTTATCACTTATCCTAACAATTGCAAATGCTATTCATCCTTACATGCCTTTGACTACCTTCAAATGTTTAGCTACACTTTGCTACAGCGGGGCTTAAAAACTACAGTCCCTGGCTGGATGCTGCTTCTTAGCAAAAACTTTAAGTTATGGAAGGTGAACACAAATATTGTATGGATAGCAGGTCTTTATTTCCAAGTACCATTTTAGCTTAAGTCCTTAGTGTTTCTGTTTCCCAGGCCATTACAATAGGTTATCCCTAACCTACACATCAATCTCATAGTCCTTTTGTTAACTCTTTTAAATATTTCTAGTAAAGTTGTGCTCCAAGTCATCCTACACATAGCCGTCAAATTAACAACCCTAAATCAAATAAATTTTCATCAAATTTCCTTACTCAGAACCTCTTGACAGCTACCTATTACAACCAATAATGTTTTAAAATTTGATCTGATTATTCGGATCTCTGTATGAGCTATATATTCCAAACTTTTCTCACACTGTTTCTCAATATATGTTAAATGATGCAGCCAATCTGACTTTCTCATCATTCCTAGAACACGCCATTTGGTTTCCCTCCTCCATATTTTAATATCCTGTCCCAGCCCTTCTCATTGTGTTGCATTTTTACTTGCCTTTTAAACCTGGCTTAAATGCCGCCTTCCCTCAAGGTGATGGAAGTGAATTTTCTTTCTTTGAATTTTGATAGAATCTTGTAGCTTTTGAAACCACTTTCCAAAAATTTTATTTGTGTTGGAGGGTTATTATGACACTACACTACCTGGAGAACAGATATTAAAATTTACTTATCTTTACATTATTGGTAGTAAATAATAAATTATCTTCCATGTATTTTTCACTCTGTAAAAATTTAAGTAACCATGGACAAATGATTTTAATTAAAAAAAAAAAACTTTCATTATATAATCTACATAGACAAAATGCTCTTTCATGTTAAATTAAAACCAGTTACAGAGTCTAACTTAAACCTTTAAAATATAACCATTAATATTTTCTCATATAAGTTTAAAAATTTTATATCATCATAATAAAATTAGTGAACACAAAGTAAAAGAGCAGACAATTAAAATATTTAAGCAGTCAATTATAATAAATATAGATTAAGATATTAGAGTTTTAGAATTTAAACATGTATACTTTTATGCATTACATAAACATATAAAATATTAATACACAAATGCATTCAAAAACTGCCACTTATTCAACAAAAATAAATAGGGAAAGCATACACTTTTAGACATTTATTTTTGCTACATTATTTTAATGTCCTTTTAAACAGAACTCTACTTTTCTTACTACTATATCAAGTATCTTTTGATACAGTATGACATACATAAGAAAAAATAGCTGTCATTTTTATTTCCACAACCTGAGACATTAGAAGTTTAAGTTAGTACTTTCTAATCTGATAAAGATTCAGAAAAAGGAGATATTAGAAAGGTCAACAATTAAATATCTAATCATAAATATTTGAAAATGCATTCACTGAAAATATAACTGGAAAAGTAAAATAAGAAAGAGAGCTAAAGTTACTCTGCTTTAAGGAACTAGATGCTACTGTCTTTCTCAGGGGTGAAGTGAATTAAAATAAATTTCCAAACAGTCCATTCATTTAACTAACTTCACACCAACCACTTAAATTTGTACTCCAAATCACTTTAATGATCATGTTATGATCATTGTATCTATATTCAAATTAATATATTTCATAATATTAAAATAGAAAACACTAATTTTGTTTTATTTTAGTTTTTTTTTTTTTTTTTTTTTTTTTTTTTGCGGTACGCAGGCCTCTCACTGCTGTGGCCTCTCCCGTCGCGGAGCACAGGCTCCCGACGCGCAGGCTCAGCGGCCATGGCTCACGGGTCCAGCCGCTCGGCAGCATGTGGGATCTTCCCGGACCGGGGCACGAACCCGTGTCCCCTGCATCGGCAGGCGGACTCTCAACCCCTGCGCCACCAGGGAAGCCCTATTTTAGTTTATTTTTATGTAAACCTGCACATGCATGTTTATAGCTGATTTTATTGGTTTTTTGTTTTTTTGTTTTTTTTGGTTGCACTGGGTCTTGGTGGTGGCAGGTGGGCTCCTTAGTTGTGTCATGTGAACTCTTAGTTGCGGCATGTATGCGGGATCTAGCTCCCTGACCAGGGATCGAACCTGGATCCCCTGCTTGGGAGGGCAGAGTCTTATCCACTTGCCACTAGGGAAGTCCCGAAAATGCTAATTTTAAATTTGCATTCTCAATAAGTGTCTGATGAAGAGGAAAGCATTTTAAGTAGTTTTCACTTATTCAATCAAAACATGTTTATATAACCTAAGTTACCGTCCAGCATTGGAAGGAAAGTGTTGACAGCTGATTTTATGGTCACTGCTCTATCTTTGGGGGTGTCTGAACATTTATTTTGGTCAGTTCTCCTGGAACATATAATTTAAGACACTGTTCTTCATCTAACAACCTGAAAATTTGGCTGAGGCTTATGTACTGGACGAAACCCTGGGACTTTACGATCAGGAGCATGTTTATTGAGTAAAGAGCAACCAGCGTTAATGGGATTCAGGAGAACTGGGAGAATGGGAGTTGATCACGCGTGTCTGAAGGACCTACATATAAAATGTGATTGCTTCTCTGAATTGAAGTTTTCCTAAAATCTAGCCTAGTCCTTTATGTGCAGTTGCCAAGGGCAGAATAAGATACTAAGGCTGTTTTGAACACTGTATAATTTCTTGCTCTGTGTTTTTTGGAATTTTTTAAAGGTGAGTGATCTTTATTACTCATAGACTGAGGATGCCTATTGAATATGATGGGGTTTTTTATAATTTTTTTTTTTTTTTTTGCGGTACGCAGGCCTCTCACTGTTGTGGCCTCTCCCGTTGTGGAGCACAGGCTCCGGACGCACAGGCTCAACGTCCATGGCTCATGGGCCCAGCTTCTCCGCGGCATGTGGGATCCTCCCGGACCGGGGCACGAACCCGTGTCCCCTGCATCGGCAGGTGGACTCTCAACCACTGTGCCACCAGGGAAGCCCTTGAATATGATGTTTGATTGTCATTCTGAAGCCATTGATCACTGATGCTAGTTAGAGCAAAGTAGGCATTGTAGGACTGTATTAACGCTGAAATTTTGCAAGCATCGTGTGTGTGTGTGTGTGTGTGTGTGTGCACGTGCATGTTTTGTTGACTCTCATACAGCTTTGTTTTTTATATCATTAATCTATTTCAGGTTATGATGTTTCTAAACATTATCATTAAGCAGCATTTTATCAGGTGTTTCGGTCAAATTTTCCTGCCTTTCACTGTACAGATCATCCCTGACATGGTTCAGCGTACAGTTTTTCAACATTATGGTGGTGCAAAAGTGATATGTGTTCAGTAGAAATCATACTTCAGATTTTGAATTTTGATCTTTTTCTGGGCTAGCAACACATGGTGTGATACTCCCTCATGGTGCTGGGCAGTGGTAGCAAGGTGCACCTCCCAGCTAGCTGTGCAATCACTAGGGTAAACAACTGATGAATATACAGTTATTCTGTACCCATACAGCCATTCTGTTTCTGACTTTAAGTATAGTATTTAATACATTCCATGAGATAGTCAACACTTTATTGTAAAATGGGCTTTATGTTAGGTTATTTCATCCAACTGTAGACTAACGTTAGGGTTCTGAGCATGTTTTAGGTAGGCTAGGTAAGCTATGATGTTCAGTAGTTTGGGTGTATTACATGTGCTTTTGACTTACAGTATTTTCAGTTTATGGTGGTTTTATCAGGGTAGAATACCATCATAAATCAAGGAAGGTCTGTACTTTTTAACTCTTAGCTTTCAGAGTAGAGTGATAAAAGTTAAAACATATAAATATAGAGATTTATTTACACATTGTAAATCTATTAATGCACTGAAAACAACTGATTCACTGATTCATGTATTCTACCTGGCTTGACGGTAATGCCAGCAGGTATTCCAAAAGCTTTGGTTATAAGTATATTGGAATTTGTGATACAAATTGAGTTAAGAAGCTTAGAAGGAAGATGCTTCAAGGCCCAAAATCTATATGGGTTTATTAATTCTGTCTTATTTAACTCCTATAATTTTGTTGTCAGGAAGGCTGGACTTATTGGAATATCTCTAATAGCTTTGAAAAATAAAGTGAAAGTCTTGAGTCACTCTCAAATACTGCAGTTACCAAATATATCCAACGGCCCAGAGAAGATGGCTGAATATTTACAGGCTTGGTTTTATGATTAAATTTCATAAGTGGTAACTTGAGGATGCAGTAATAAGCTTAACTAGAATAGTTTCCTTTCTTAAATTTGTGCTCATTAAATGCAAAACACATTAATAATTTCTATGAGTCTACTTGTCAATTTAAATCAATTAAAATTATGATACATTATCATACCCATCTAAAATTTTCAGCTTAATCCTTTAAATGTGTTACTACTAAATGTTACTTATATATCTTCTTCATTTTTGTTCTGGGGAGACATTTCATATACACAATGACAAGCACACATGTTGGGTACCTACGTGAAAGTGCACTTCCCAGAAGTGTCACTTCTTAATCATCACATCTACTCAAACTTGCAACCATTTCATGTAACTAATAAATCCCAAGTTAATTAGTTTTGTATCTACTATATTCGAAACACTCTTCTTCAAGGTGATTTTTGAAGTTGTTGGGACATTCATAGGTTCCTATTGCATCTCCATCATAATAGTGCATATTTTTTGAGAATTTTTTAAATTTAAATTTTATATTGAAGTATAGTTGATTAACAACGTTGTGTTAGTTTCAGGTGTACAGCAAAGTGATTCAGTTATACATATACAAGTATCTGCATCTTTATTCTATGTAATACATAACTGGACCCAACATAACTGCACCAATATAATATGACAGCTTTCCAATTGATTATATTACTGTTAAAATAATTCCTTTAATTTTTACTTTGAGTATTTCTTGCATTTTCTATATAACTGTTTTATCTGAATGATTACTATGATGCAAAATGAATGTTGCATGTATTGTAATGTAGGAGCAAAGTGTCTTTACAGTATTTAGTGTTGCTTGATTGAATTAATACAATATGTTAAAGCAATTTTCTGTCAGATGCTGTGCTATGAATTGAAGGTGTACAGATAAATACCATACAGATAAAAATCATAGAAGGGATAGCTTATAAACTACTGGATGCTTAATCCTACACTGACAATCTTTATTAGATGTATTCTAACAACATATTTATATTACAAATGTATTTTCCTTTGTTGTGTCAGACTGTGGTTAAATAGTAATAACAATACTCCTTTCAGGGTTTGCCCTTGTTTTTCTCTATAAATTTCAGCAAGAAAAATTTTCTTCAAAAATGGAAAGCACATGTTAACTATTGTTAAGTTTTCAGAAACATTTTTTCAAGCATACGTATTTTTAGCAGAATAAGAAATGAATTATGTTGGTTGGTCTGATTGGATTATCTGTAGCTTGTGTGGTGAAAGCACTAAAAATATGACAGTAACATTTGGTCTGAAATATAGATATGCAACAAAGTCATGGAGAAGAAGCATATCGCTGGGATTTATTCTCCAGTCAATGCACAGTGGAATAAGTTACATAAATCCCCAGCTATCAGTGGAAAAACAGATACAATATTATGTGAAAGATACAGCTAAGGAAAAGAGGGAGTTTGCAGGTAGTGTTGCTTCCTTATTATTTATGTAGAACTAAGTAATGGTAGTATATACTGTGTAAGACAAGGGAAACTACACAAATCTTTGTTTAAAAATTTGGATTCAATGTTCAGAAAGACACTTGGCTCTCTACCCACATTAGTGCTCCCAGGATTGGTAGAAACTAAAGCATTTGGACGTTCTTTTGGATAAGGAAGAAAACATGCTGAAGAATACATGATCTACTTGATAGTGCAATTTTGAAAGAATATATTTAAACAATTTCCCATGAATATTTCCTATGAGAAAAAAATGTAGTTTTTTATATGGAATTATTATTGATTGAAGAAAATTACTACTGTAAATTGCTAGGCAACTATGACCTAATTATTCTTAAGTGGATTTTACATTATGTATCACATAGGAATGCTGTTTTCTACTTTCGTTTTTATTTAGATTTCTAGGTATGAGCATGTGACTCTTAAGCTCTTTGAAATGAAAGGTTTATTTTAGGTTTTGCTGAATCCCTGGCACAGAGAATATATTTAAGAAATATTTTAAAGAATTAATATGTATCATACAAAATTATAAAACTCTCAATTGATAAGGATATTAAAAAAATAGGAAATGTTTATTGAGTGCCAGGCATTGTTCTGAATTTTGTACACATGTTATCACTCCCATCATGTAGCTATTATGAGATTAGAAGAGTTAATTTAAAATGAACGATCGGGCTTCCCTGGTGGAGCAGTGGTTGAGAGTCCGCCTGCCGATGCAGGGGACAAGGGTTTGTGCCCCGGTCTGGGAAGATCCCACATGCCATGGAGTGGCTGGGCCCGTGAGCCAGGGCTGCTGAGCCAGCACGTCTGGAGCCTGTGCTCCGCAACACGAAAGGCCACAACAGTGAGAGGCCCGCGTACCGCAAAAAAACCCCAAAAAACAAACAAAAAAAACTGAACGATTGCAAAAGATAAACAGATTGCATAGGAAACAGCTAAAATTGGGGAACATCTCATTAATGTGCAGTCATCTTTCCTAGAATTTGTTCTTTATTTTTCTAGTAGAATTTTAAGAAAATAATTTACTTTCATATCATGGAAGTTTTAGTAATTCTTAGTAATTTTGAATTACTAAAGTGTCACTTTGGTGTGGAAATTAGGAGAAAGAGATTTGGTTGCTGACTGAGAATGGAGTTCTCACAGGTGATCTAAAAGACTTCTGCTAGAAAGCGCACACACACACACACACACACACACACATGCAGAGTCAGTCAGGAAAAGGAATAATGTGATAGAGAGAAAAGTAAAGTTGAGATGGCATTGATAAAAAGATATAATTTACCCAATGTGAGTAGTAAATTTTAAAATATTTTATCTAACCAGGAACTTTCTTTTTTTTTAAACAGGAACTTTCCATAGAAAAACATAGTTATATATTTAATGTTGAAATTCTAAAAAACAATGACCCACCACAATGTCATGACTGCTGGCAGGAAAACTTAATTTTAAATATTGACTGATCTTGGTTACATTATTGATATATATTAATCACCTACATTTATATATTTCTGTGCTAAGAATGCCTTCCTCCATATCTTATGCTTCCAGAAACAGAATGGAGATAAGATAGAGCACCATAAACCATATTCCAATTATTTATCAATTTAAAGAGTAGTTAATATGGCAAGTAGTTGCCATTAAACTAGTAAAATTATTGCAGTAGAATTAGCAGAAATCTCCAAATGATATTAGATTCCTTTCAAATACATAATTCCAACCTGTACATTCTTTACTTTGCATTGCAATAGATGGAGTATTCATTTTAATATAGAGTGCAAAATTATGAAGTTGTTGGCATCATAACTTTCACTTTGCTGAAGCTCTGTTGTTCACAATCACTCTTTTACCACTCCAGCAAAATAGTACTTTGACTAATAATGAGATATTAATCAACAAATAATTGTATTATATTGAGGAAGATGAGGCATGAGAAAATGTATTTTGTATTTTATTAACTGGCTTTTCTCCAACTATGTTGGATAATAATATATGTGCAATAAATTTATCAAAATATTATAAAAGTGAATCTAGATACAGAAGACATGAGGTTTAGTCTTGATCTAATGCTGTAGCAATTGTGCTAGTTTACATCAACTTTGAAAGCTTCTTACCTCCCTAAACTTTTATTTTCCTATCTGTGCAATGTCATGGTTCTTTCTTGATGCTTCTTATTGTTTTTGGCAATGAAACACTTTATAAAATATTTTATTATATACTAATGTTAAATAGCAATAGTATTGTAGGTGAAATATATAGTTATTATGATTGATTAATAAATGTCGTGTAGGCAACATTAAGCATAAGTTTTAATTATAGAATAGTCAGAAAAGATGAACTACAATTAGCAAATAAAATAATCCTACAAATGTAATGAAAAATATTTCGTAATTATTTGTATAATATTTGGTTTCTAATCACTTTTTTGTAGGACACCATTTTAAACATGTAAATAAAATACAAATTATTAATATTTAATATGCTCACATTTTATAGTTACTTGAGACACATACTAGGTTTTAGCTTAATTCAATCATGTATGCTTTACCCTTTACAACTGGCTTTTCATATACAGGTTTAGTATGAGGATGTGCTGTTTTAGAATTGAACCAGGTTATAAATTAGCATATATTTTATTTTAAAAATTGCAAGTTACTTTCCTATGAGAAAATATATTGTAATTTCACATGAGGCAATATAATTTGTCTCAGCACATTATTTTTCATTTCAGACTATTACATATCCTTAAAAAGGCCATAGTATATTGAATTTTAGAAACAACAAAACAAAATATCTACATATGTTCCATTGTGGCTTATAAGAAGGCTACATTAGTGTTCACTTTCAGTTTGTAAGTTTATTTCTTGAATTTTTAAATTTATTTGTTTATTTATATTTTAGTTAGGGGTAAATTTATTCTTTTGGTTTTTGTATTAGTTTTTCTTTGCATTATCTCCTTCTGAAACTCTATTTAAATATAACCTAGACTTTCTCAATCAATCCTCCATGCTTCCTAAGTTTTCACTCATTTTTTTCCACATCATTTGTCATTATGATGACAGCTTCACACGGGCTGCAGTAATTTATTTATACAGCAAATATTCCCTTTGTACCTTAAACAGGACTTGGAATACAGCAAAGAATAAATTATGGAAATCCAGTCCTCATGGAATTCATATACTGTCAGAGGGAGACAGAATAAACATAAGAAAGTTAAGTAACGGAAGTAGAAATTAATAGTATGGAAGAAATAAAAGAGGGTGGGGAGGAGGACTCTGAAGTTGCAGCAGTGGTTGAAATTATGAACAGGGTGGTCAGAGAAGACTAGTTAAGAAGGTGTCCATTAAGTAACAACATCCTGAAGGCTGTGAAGAAGTTAGCTAATATGGACATCTAAAGATGAAAGCATTCCAGTCAAAGAGGAAAGTCAGTGGAAAGACCCTAAGATAGTAGCATGCCTGACATGGTCAAGGTACAAAACAAAGAGAGCAGTGAACATAGACTAGTTGTAGCAATGAGGAGAGTAGTAGACATAAAGTTAGAGAGGCTAGAATCATGGAAGGCTGTGTTGGCTATTGTCAGGACTTTGTCTTTTATTTGGCTTTGAATAGGATGTCACTTAAAGGTTTTGAGTAGAGAGTCAATGTGGCCTGACGTATGTTTAATTAGGATGACTCTGTCTGCTTTGTCAGGAGTAATTGTAAATGGTCAGTGTTGGAACAAGGATACAGATTGGTAGGCTGTTGCAATGGTCCAAATAAGGCATAATGATTGCTAGATCAGGATGATCACAAAGGAAGTAAGACATGACATGGTTCAAACCAGAGTCATAGCAGTTGAGTAAAGAGAAGTGATTGCATTCTGGAGCTATTTTCTAATGGAATATCTATGTCATACAAGAAAAGGGACAATCAAAGATGAAATCAAAGTTTGGGGCAAGCCAACTTGAAGGATGGAGATGCCACCCACAGAGATGGAAAAACTGTAAATGAGGTAAGTTTAAGAGCAAGGATCAGATTAGTTTTGGAAATGGTAAGTGAGATGTTTCATAGATTTTCAAATGGAGATTTGGGGTAGATATTTAGAAATGTGAATCTGAAGTTGCATACAGAGGTCTTGGATGGAGATATAAATTTAAGGATTATTGCATATGCATGGATATTATTAAAAGCCACCAAGCTATATTATATCAATAAGTGAGTGAGTGTAGTTAGTGAAGAAAACAATCCCTCCTAATGAGCCCTGAGACACTCCAACATTAACAGACTTGGGAAATTGGAACAAAGAGCAAAGGAAATTGAGAAATAATACAGCCAGTAAGAATGGAAAATAAACATGGGGGTATTATCCTGTAAGCTAAATAAGGTATACTTAAGAAGAGATTCTTATCAACTTATGTCAAACACAAAGGATGGGTAAATTAAGATGAGGAAAGATAATAGACCACTATTTAAGCTATGTGTCTATTATTTGTGGACTGGACAAGAATGTTTATATGAAATGGTTAGGAATGAAAATTTGAATGAAATGGTTTTAAGAAAGAAATTGAGAAATAAAACTGGAAATGGATAATATAGGCATTGTTTTGAGTTTACTGCAAAATGGAACAGAATTGCAAAGGAAACTTGTTGGAGAAGTAAGGTTGAGAGAAGGTTTTGCAGCGTGCCAATTTGTGACAGTGCAGGGGGCTCCCTGAGAATTCAGTAAGGAAATAAATTATCAAATTTGTAAAAATCATCTGAAGTTTGCTCTTTTATCTATATTTTCTTCACTGCCAACTCCTCTGGTTTATTCAGGTGATATTATTTCTAAGTGTATTGTATATACTTTATCTGGCCCACTTTCTATATTTGATTAAATTCTCACAGTATCTGTATTTCTCATGGTATTTTTGTTATTGGTAGCCCTGTTGCTAAAATAGTCTCATGCAAGAAAACAGTCTCCAGTGAGCTACGTCACCTGCTCTGAAATAACTTGTTTTGTTTCCTTCTCCGAGGCTTGATGCATGTTGCTCCTTTTTAATGTCAACTTATTGCTCATTATTATGACTAAATTAAGATACGAGGTCAGAAATATTTATCCAATAGCATCTATCTTATAAAATATTCACCAGTGTCCAATGAGCAGCTGAGGTTATGGTGGAAGATGTTTGGTGGTCCAGATTTCTCAAGATTAGTTTTTTGATACTTAAACATTTGGATCTCTATAAATACATATGCTAAAATATGTAATAAATATATGTTGAATAAATGTATTAATAAGTGTGATAAGTGACTCTGTACAAGTGGGTATAACTTATAAAACCTCAATGGGAATGGAGTTAAAATTAACTGTTGGAGTTAAAATTAACTGTTTCAGCAAAAACCATCTATTTATAGCATAGTTTTTGCTCCTTTAAGCCAGATTTTACACACTGCCAGGACAAAATATAGATTGTGGCCATAGACACAATTTTATTCTCTTACCATTTTTCAAAAATAGATTATTAAACAACATTTTTGAAAAGGTCCCATGTTTATGAAATCCAGATATCTGACTTCTCTTGAGTAAGTAGAATATCTCTCAACACTGAGCCCACATTTCACAAGACCACATCATCTCCAGGCTCTCCTCCTTGGAAAATCATGAGCAATTTTGTCACAGTTCCCTGCCTCTTTCATTCATTTTAACTAATGATATCTACAGGAAGTGACTTACTTGCCTCTGTTTAACTATTTCAAATCAAGTTTAGAGTATTGCAATAAATGTTTAACCAAAATTATAAAATTATGGTAAAACATATGGTTTAAGCAGCAGAGCGAGAAGACATTTACTAAATCCCAACTAGTTATCTGAATATCAAAGATGTTTAAAATGACAACTACCAGGGATATTACATAAGGTTTGTGTTAGCTGCTAGTTGAGCAAACATAATCATGACACTATGATATAGACTACAAAAAGTTGATTTATGTATTTTTTGTCTGTGTGGGGCAGGATTTATATTAGGCAAATTTAGATTAGTGGTTTAGTGAGAAGTGGGTAGGATTCACAATCTAGTCTGACTTTAACTACAAAAAGTTGAGAAGAAAGCTCAATGAGAGGGAAAGTTATCCAAGGGGACGCAAAACAACCTCCATGACATACGGCAAATCCATTCTCATTTTAGGTTGCAGGTTGCTCAACGCAAGATACTCAGAGAGAATCCAGATGAGATGCTAGAGGTTTATTCCCATGGTCTAGGTAATTCATCCAGAGTTCAAGGCAACGATCCTTGGAGAAGAAGATTGCAATTTCTCAATCAGGAACCAAAGCTGTATCCCAATCTGGAAAAATTATGTGGGGAATCATAGTGACCTTCAGTTGAATGAGACTCTACAAGGTACTGGATCCTGGATTTCACCTCAGATTAGTGACTAAGGAGAGACAGGATCAACACAGAAATCTTCCAGTCAGCAGAGGGAACCAGAGCCATAAACTTGCAATGGGCCTAAGAGAACTACCTAGGAAAATAGCTTAATATAACAAAACATAGCAAAAGTCCTCTATAATAAAAAAATTTACATACTTGACATATGAAAGTATGTCCAATTACAATCAAATAAAATTACTTGATGAACAAAAAAATCTGCTTTTTATATACCCTAAAATATATACTGGGTTTGACTCCACAGGATATATTCATAATAAAAAGTTATCAGAATTAGATGAAAATATTCAATAATTTTAAATAAGGATGTTCTGAGCTGTAAAAACAAGCCAAGGTAAATATCAAATCATGCAATGCACAAAAGAGGCTTCTGTGTTTAGTTGCTAAATGCCAGACCGTGACTAATGCTATCTTTTTCTCAATAGTTTTTAGTACTTTAATTAGAAAGCCAGGTATACATGTTTTTGAAACTAGATCTGTATATAAGTTTTCTTAGATAACATGCTTGTTTTCATTCTAAGCATGTAAAATATCAAGTTAAAATGGCCCAAACAGTTTTTAGTGGACTGGAACATATTAATTGAAAAATTCTTTAATTTGAAATGTTTCTGTCAGGTTAATGAATTGGAGTAATAAAATCATATTGAAAATACCTGCCTATGAAAACGAGGCTATATGAAATCAATGGGGAGGAACATATGTAGGTGACAAACTGTAAATTTTCTGACTGGAAACTAGTTTGTCTGATATAAGCAGTGTTTGATTGTTAAGATTCTTTCAATACGAAATATGTTGATGCAATCTTGCTTATCTATGTATATATCTTGTTTACATGCTGTTAAGAGGGAAATGCAAATACTTTTATGGAGAGAAACATCTGTGCAATGTAATTTTATTAATTCTCAAAATACCAAAAAATAATATATTTTAAATTAGACATACTCCAAATTAGGATAATGTAAGATTCAGTGTCAGGTGTCAAGGACATAGTAGAGATTCAACAATGGCAAAAATAGAATTGATTCAGTTTTCTACTAATTTCAAATAGCAATGGGATTTAAACTGTGTAAAATGATAGGTTAATTTCACATTCTTGGATAGACATAGATATCATAAAAATGGGTTGATTTATTAAAATTTATAATGAAATAAAATTGTATTAAATTTCAAATTTCTGAAAGGTAAAGAGCAGTGCTTAATGATTTCTATTTAAATTACTGTTAAACAGAGCTTAGCGCAGATACCTCTGGGTCATAAAGTAAATTAGAACTATATCAGCCAGCAGCAATGAAATATAAACTTCAATTGTATACTGGTTAGATATCCATGTAAATTGTCTCAAGTTGAATTTATAAGCTTAACTTAATGCACTGAGAGAGAGAGAGAGAGAGACTGGCTCTAAAGATTGAGCTTTGGATCTCTCTGTATACAGTTCTGAAGGCAAGATGTTTACTATTTTTAAGCGTCTGCTCTTGTGAGATAATTCCACTTGTAACGATACTCTTCCATAGAATAATACTAAACTGATATTGATAACACCATTGTAGATGAGTTTATTAGATCAGATTAATAATTTTTTGTTTGTTTTCCAGTCATCTTTATTCCTCCATTTTTACTCCTATCTGCAGTGACTTAATGATTTAAAAAAAATGGCTTTTGTGAAATTTAACTATGGAAGCAAATATTTTGATTTTCTTTTCATGGTCATGCTCCTATTAATATGCTGCAAAAAAAGACGTGCTTCTATTTTTGTTGTTGTTGTTGTTTTAACAATCCTTTATAAACATTTAATCATAAAAATTCTGAACTCTTTCCAAGATTTATATAAGACTTCTACGTTCATAGATCTTCTTGTGCCTGATTAATACAATATTAAGTAGTTTTTTAAGGAACAGAGATTTCAGACTATGTTCTCGATTGCACCAAAACAAACAAACCACGACAATGATTTCTGTAAGAAATTTTCAGGAATAAAAATTGAGAAATCATATAGACACTTGTACTAAAACTTGTGACTAAAGGTTAGCAAAGTTTAAATATGGGAAATAAAATATTTCCACCTAGTTCATAATTTAATGGCCTAATAAACATATAGTCATTCTTTAGAAATCCCATTTTTAATGTCTATAATGAATTTTATTTTATTTTTATTTTTTTAACATCTTTGTTAGAGTATAATTGCTTTACAATGGTGTGTCAGTTTCTGCTTTATAACCAAGTGAATCAGCTATATTTATACATATATCCTCATATCTCCTCCCTCTTGTGTCTGCCTCCCACCCTCCCTATCCCACCCCTCTAGGTGGTCACAAAGCACCAAGCTGATCTCTCTGTGAGAGAGTGGCATGGACTTATATGTACTAGAAATCCCTTTTATGTGGCAAGGACAATGCTAGGAATTAAAATAGAGCTCATGAAACATGAACTACTACCTAAGGACCAAGCTGTTCCTCTCTGAACTTGTCCTTCTTAAAAAACAGACTAAATCTGTGTAAGTGTCAAGAGCAATTCTGTGATGAAGTGAGTGGGTCTGGAGCCTGGGTGATAGGGCTCAAGTTCTGGCTCTATCATTGGCACCATATAAGATGGTATTTGACTGTTGTCAATCTGAGTTCCTTCATCTGTTGATTGGAGGTAAGAATGGCCTTGTTGTATAGCATGTTGTGAAGATTAAATAGGATGATGAAATTATAGCTCCTAGCATAGAGTTCACACAATCTATGTTAACTTGTAATATCTTTTAGAAATGCTTTCAAATGTACTACTTTACTCCTAAACATACTTCCATAAGACTTGACTATGTGGGGAAACTTTGAATTCTGTTTAACTGAAGTTGAAGAATAACTGACTTTTGGCATATAATACTAGACATAGTAACAGTGTTTGTAGTAATAGCAGAAGCAGCAGTAGTATATTAGATATTCTTATGGTGAATAAGGATAATTATTTCGAACATCATGACCATGGTGAAGAGCTGTGATATAAGAAACAAGCAATAGAGTAAAATAAAAATTAAGAGTTTTTGAAATACCAAGATAACTTTAGGTCTTGTATGATAAACACTAGAAAACAGTTTGCCCAAAGAGCCAAAATGGAAAACTTGATGACATTAAGGGATATTCTTCACTGAGAAAATTAAATGTTGTTAAGGATTTTATGCTTCACATATTATTTCATAAATACAAGACATTGACAAAATGATCCCAAAATATATTTGGAAGTAAAAGTAGCTAAAACTAACCCAAAATATGTAGAAAAATAGATTAACATTCAACTTGTTTTCCTATTAGCTATTACAGTAATAAAATGATGTTATTTGAACAAGAAATCAGTATTTATCTATCAGATGCTTACTTCAAATTATATATCTGGAATATGATAAAGGCCTAATATCAGATAAAAAAGGATGTAATTTAGTAAATGCTTTTAAGAAAATTAACAATTTGAAAAAGGATACATTTACATATTTCCTTCCAACACAGTAAAGTAGATTTCAGATTATCATATTGTTAAATCCAAAAAAAGAAATAAAAGGCAATTTGAAAAAAAAATATATATATATATATATATATATATATATATATATATATATATATATATATATATATATATATAAAGTGAGAAAGTCTTTCTACAATAAACTGGAAAATGCCAGAAAGGGAAATTTTGACCAATTTGATCATAACAAATTTGATCTTTGGAGCTTCATATAGCATTATAAATAAGATTAAAATGCAAACAAACATGATAAACTGTTAGAATGTTTTTTGAAAACAATGGATAAGAGCTTGACATTATTTAAATAGTATTAAGTACTTGATTTCTGAATAGGAAACAACTGGTCATTTTAAACTTAAAATATAAAAGGGATATTATAAAGAATAAATTATAAAATATTACAAAAACATTGTACCTCACTACTAAGAAAATTAGTGAAAATCAGAAAAATAAGACCTATACCACCTTATAGTTTTAATGAAAAGGCAACATAGTACAGCTTTCATATGTTCACATAATATTCCTCAGAGATTACACTTTAAAACATAGAACATAGTTTCAATTTTTCTGGGGTTTGTTTTGCCATGCTGCGAGGCATGCAGGATCTTAGTTACCTAACCAGGGATCGAAACTGTGCTTGCTGCAGTGGAAGCAGAGTCTTAACCACTGGACTGCCAGGGAACTAAAAAAACAAAAACAGTTTCCTGAAGAAATAAACAGAGATGAGCACAAATATACATGTAAAACACATAAATTCCAAACAGTAATGATATTGTAAATGAGTTTTGGTACTATCTTTTAAATTATGTTTTAAGGGAATATTTAATTTAATGAGAATTATGCTCATTGCTCATAATATTATATTAAATGATAATATAAGAAAAGAAATTATATATATATGATGTATAGAATATATTATATGTGTGTATTATAATACGTATTTTTAAGGTGTTTTTTTTTTCTTTTTCTTTCAGTAAAATCCTCCAAATTCAGTAAGATTAAATTTCTACCATTCCAGACTTCTTCCTTGAGCCAAGATGGAGGAACAGGAACCAAATTTACCCTCTTACCTGAAACAACCAAAAACAAGAAAGACAAATTATATGAAACAACGGTTTTTAAGACATTGGACATTACGCTGAGAGGAAAGTAAGGCTTTTATAATACACATGAATTAGTCATTTAATATCACTTACACATAGGCTGTGATATGAAAAATTGTATACTATAAACAACTAAATAATAAAGTTATAGCTAATAAGCCAACAAAGGAGATAAATGGAATCATAAGAATTACTCAATCCAAAGAAGGCAGGAAGTAGAGCACTGAACTTCACCAGAAAACCCTGTTTATAGTACCAGCTCTGTCTCTGGCTAATGGCAGGAGCCCAGTCAGTTTCTTTCTCTGGATTCCGGTTTCCCTCTTTGTAAACTGAGGTGCTTGGACTAGAGTCTATTCTGATAATTAGATGATCTGCGAGACTCCATGGAACCCTAACATTCTGGAGCATCTGATGCCTCCGCCAGAATGTCACCTGAGATCTTAGAGATGAGGGATTGTTAGAGAGGTGAAAGAGGATGAGAGAAACTATCATTCAAACTTCCCTCCAGAAGGAAGTTTGGCCTGGATTCTGGAGACCTGGACTCAGTTCTTCTGCTGACCAGCTCAATAACTGTCAACCTCTTGATTTCAGGATTCTCATCTGTGACAGGAGGTGACATGAATCTCCGGGACCTTGTCACTTCGAACATTTCAATTTCTGATTCTAAGTATCATGTTCAGTTGTTCCTAGGCCTTTAGTCACCACCCAGTAGGAATAAATTAAAATATGTCTTATAAACTCTGATTACAATTTTGAAATTATATCATCCTTGAGGTGATTGTGGATAAAAACAAAGACCCAGCAAAGTCCCAGTTGTAAATGAAGCCAACCAGCTACTTGTCAGAGGAAGATTGAAGTGCATAAAGTACATAAATTTGAAGTTATCTAAAGCAATTACTTCCTTTTTTACATCACCATGGTTACTCACAAACAATTCTGACTATTAAGGGAAGTATTCAAGACCCAATTCTCCTGTTTCGTTCCTAGTCTTCATTCTGCATATGATTTATGCTTATTGTTAATACCTTTTCTATGCCTGGGTAGATTAAAAATAGGAAAGGATGGGAGGGATGTTAGCCCCAAACTGTAATTCTGTGACCACCTGGAAAACAACACTTTTATGTGGATCTGTTGACTGGGTTTAAGACTTGATCTGAGTTCTATCTCTGACAAATAGAATCATAGAATTCTTGAGCTTGATGGTCCTTAAGATATTCCTGATGTCTTGCTGACATGTAGAGAAGAAATCACAGTATTTAGCAGTGCTTGGGTCCCCAGTGAAGACTGTCATATGAGTCACCAATGAGACACTCATTCAAGATAAGATACCTGTTAGGGGTTAAATTGTATCACCCCAAAAGATGTTGATATCCTAAACTCCAGTGCCTGTGAATGTGACCTTCTTTGGAAGTAAAATCTTTTCAGATAATCAAGTTAAGATGAGGTCATTAGGTTGGTAGATCCTAATTGGTGTCATTATAAAAAATGGGAAATTTGGACATAGACATGTGCACAGGGAGAACGCCATGAGAAGATGAAGGCAGAGGTCAGGGTGATGGATCTACAAGCCAAACAACACTGAAGATTGCTAACAGAGCTTGGCAGAAGCTATGAAAAGGGCATGGAACAGAGTCTCCCAGTTCCCTAAAGGATCGCTGGATGGTAAAATTGTGAAAATTTCTAGTTTTCTAATTATACATTATATTGGTACATATTATACAATGAATTGTTAGATATAGATAGATATGGGTATAAATATAGATCTGAAAGACACAGCCACATCTGCAGATTTCTGATATGAGGTGGTCATGCACCTAAAAGTCAAGGACACCTAATATGTAATAGCTGAATTTCAAGCACTTAAAATTTCTTCCTTTTTTTCCTACCTTCACTGAACTGTTTGGCGGTAAGTCGGGACACCATAAATCTGTAAGTCCTTCTCTTTTGTTGAAGAGACAAACTAAACAAAGACAAAATAAAAGATAATAGTATAAAGCTGAAAATGCATAGAGATAATACACATGATCTGAAAATGAAACATTACAAGATGCTAGAACAGCCTTGAGAAAGGTCTAATGAAGAACTCTTGGAACACACCTCTGTAACAGAAGAACGAGCACAGCTAAAAATAGAATAATAGCATTAGGGAAAAAAATGTAAATTAATATATTTTTTCCTGAAGATTAGATTTTTGGTTAATTGGTTTCTATTTTTTAATGCTGCATTTTACCAAAAAGTCAAAGGAAACAAAAATTCTGATTGTAATGAATTATGGGAACTGTGCTGGCCACCAGTCTTTCTGGAGAAAAAGACTTTTCCTGGGGAGAGTGGGAGAGATTGTTAAACACAGTTTTATCGGAATATGTTAGAGAGAGAAAAACAAGAGTCAGAGATACCTGTTTAAGGCTTGTGAAATGAGCTGTCTGGGCATGAGGTCACCAGGAAAACAACTGTATTTACTAGGCACAGTTATGGAGGATGAATTATGAAGAAATAACTCCAAATCAGAATCATTAAGAACTACCCACTAATTAAATGAGTGGACTAAAATAAATTCAAGGACCAGAGGCTTAGAAAATTTCTTAAGGCTTAGAAAATTTAGTGCTTTGCAAATATATAGGGAAATCAGAAAGTACCACAGGTTCTTGAGGTGAGTTTTGATCATAATGAGTCTAAGGCTATGCAGAATTCTGAAGTAGAATGGATTTGTGGGTAATTCATGCTTAGGAAGAACTTCATGAAAGAAAGCCTTGACAGTATATTCCCTCTCTTCTGCTTCTGACCAATCAGAGTGACTTCTGGAAACAACCATTCTGTGGAATAGAACAGGCTCTTGCGTGGCTCATTACTGAGACATAAGAGCAGTGTCACATAGGTCACAGTGAAAAAAAAGAAATCCACTAGAAGCAAGTCAGAAGACACTTGCACATAATCACGCTGTGTAGTCCTGTTGTTGTTAAAAACATTCCCAAAATAACTCCGTCTTAAAAGTCACCAAGGAATAAGTAATTTTGAATGCTTTTCATGTTAAAAACTAATTCTTTCTACTCTCTAATAATGTTTATTGCTGACATCTGCAGAGATTTACAATAAAATAAGATGTTTAACGCCAACTTGTCAAGTACAATATCCTCTTTGTCCTTTAATAATTTTCTGGGAACATGCTTGCTTTCATTTATTTTTTGAAATTATTACTTTTTATGGCAGTTATTCTAAACAGATAAAAAAAACAAGCCAACAAAAATCATTTTCTGAAGTGTTTTCTGGCCCACTTGAGAAAAAAATCCAAGTAACATTTTCAGAGCCAATATCCATTAAAATATAACTAACTTGTAGTGTTTGAATACCTCTCCATGAACACTCAGTAACTAAGGAAAGACATGCCCAAACTGAGGTGTAGTGTCCTGCAGGCCTTAACAGGTATGAGACTGCCTTTTATTTATTTGTATTTGAACTTTATTTTGAAATAATTTTAATTTACAGGAAAGTTGCAAGGAAAGCATAAAGAATTTCAGTAAAACTCTTACCCAGTTTCTCCCACTGTTAACATTTTATGTTACTCTGTTATCTTTGTCAAAACTAAGAGACTGATATTGGTATGTTGCTACTGATTAAACGCCAGTGGATTTTATCACTTTTTCTATTGATGGTCTTTTATTGTTCCTTGATATAATCTAGGTGTTTTAGTCTGTTTGGGCTATTATAACAAAAATACCATAGACTGGGTAGCTTAAACAACAAACTTTCATTTCTCACAGCTTTGGAGGCTGGGGAGTCGAGATCCAAGCAGAAGCAGACTCAGTGTCTGGTGAGGGTCTGTTTCCTGGTTTATAGATTGCTGTCTTCTGGCTGTGTCCCACATGGCGAAAGAGGATGACTTTGCTCTCTGGGGTGCTTTTTATAAGGGCACTAATCCTAATAGTGAGAGCTCTGCCCTTGTGACCTGATCACCTCCCAAAGGCCCAACCTCCTACTACAATCACCTTGAGGATTGGGTTTCAACATATGAATTTTGGGGGAACCTATATATTTAGTCTATAGCACCTGGTACTACATTTCATTTAGTCCTCATCTCTCTCCTATCTCCACTGGTCTGGGATAGTTTCTCAGTCTTTCCTTGTTTTTCATGACCTTAACAATCTTGGGGAGTACTAGCTAGGTAGTATCTAGAAAAACTCCAAAGCTGGATTTGTTTCTCTCTATAGATAGATAGATAAATAGATAGATTAGATAGAAAGATAGATAATATATAGATTTTATATATATAATCTAATATATATATATATATATATATATATATATATAATTAGACTCAGATTATGGGATTTTGAAAAGGATACCACAAAGTAAAGTGTCCTTGTTATCACATCATATCAGGAGGTAGATGATATCCACATGATATCACTGATGATCTTCACCTTCATCACTTGTTTAGGGTAGTAGTTGCCAGGTTTCTCCACTGTAAGATTACTAATTTTCCCACTTATTCTTCTATATTTTGAAAGCTAGTCACTCAGTCTAGTGCACCCTCATGGGTATGAGGTTGTAGTGGGGAGATAAACCCCAATTCTTAGAGGGAATATCTACATATTTATATTCTTGGAATTCTTCTGCAAGAAAATGTATGTCTTCTACATTTATTTGTTTATTTTATCATTTATTTAGATCAGTATGGACTTATGTAATATTATTTTTATGTAGGATTATAATCCACAATTTACTTATTTTATTTCTCAAATTGTCCAAATTTTGGTCTTTGGGAAATTTTTCAAATTTAAATTTTCTCCTATGTCCTTTGACATGTCCTCAATTGATTTTTTAGAACACTCCTAAACCACGGGTTGCTCCAGGCTTTTTTTTGCATTTTTCTCTGCTTCAACCCTAAAGTCACTTATTAAACCAAAGAATATTAGTTTTTATTTTTTATTAAAGAATATCATTCAGAACTAAAATTTGGGTGCTGGGTGTTATCCTTGCCACTGAGGTATCATTGTTTCTAGGCCCTCTCAACAGACAGAACTAGAGAATATATGTATACTAACCTATGTGTACATAGATATCTATAATTGTTTCTGTATCTATTTGTGTGATATTAAACACACACACACACACACACACACATATATATGTATATATATATATATATATATATATATATATAATCATGAGTTCATACTGATTTCTCAGGCTCTAGTGCAGTACCAGAGCATTCATACATTTTATTCTTCATTTCTTATTTATCTGAACTTTTTTCGCTGACAATGAGAAACTTGATACTTACCATTCACTCTCCATTTACTTAATTCTTCACCTCCAGTATACGTGTAAGGCAGTTCAGAATTGCTACTTGTACCTAGGGCTGCTTTTTTTTTTTTAAAGAGAGCATGCAAATCTATGTATCCTTACAATTCTTCTGTTGTTTCCCAGTATCTTTAAGTAAAGTCTGAATTCCTTGGCACAGCTTACACAAGGACCCTGGCTAACCTAACCTTGTCTACCTCTGCAAATTTTCCTCCCATTTTGTTTCTTAACTCAAGTCCTGCATGTCTTTTCAAGTTCATGACCACACTATGCTATGTTCTTTTCTATCTTGGAACTTCACACCTGGTATAACTCTCTCTCCCGTTGTGTGATAGCAGGCTAGTTCTTTTCCTTTTTTGCTGTTGTTTTTTCCTTTTTACTGTTATATTCATCATGCATAGAAAAGAGTCCACTCTACAAGATAGTGGAATGCATATTTAATGGATAAATGAATGCTTTTTTTGTGTCTGACATCTGTCTTCTCCTTCCCACTGCCATTTTGCCTGGCTAAATCATACTTATCATGAAACTCAATGCTTAAACTTTACTTTTTCAAAAAATATTTGTTAAACCATTCCTGACCACACTAGGTTTGCTTCTCCTATTATATGCTTGTTTGGACCCAGGCCTGTGTTTTCCTTTGGATCCCTCATGGTGATTACAATGTTCACTCTTCATTGCCTTTCTTTCTCAAGCAGATGGAAATGAAGCCTCAGGACTGTGTTTTCCTCTCTTGGTCCCCATTGCTGTTATCCTGTCTCACCTATACAAGGAACTTGGCAGTTATTTGTTGAATGAATTGAAGGGAGAAAAGATTAGATATGGAATATGTGCAGGCAATGCAGCAGCTACTGAGATTAAGGGCAAATTTCTCTGCGGACTCTTTATCAGGTACCTTCAGCTGGAGGCAAATGCACCCTGGGGTACTTCAAGGAGCAAGGTGTAAATTGTCTGTGAAAATGTCATTAACTCTTTGAGGCAGTGAGAATGCCATTGAAGAAGTAATACTGAAGTTCCAGAGCACACATTTTTAATCAGTAAAAGCTTACAATAGACATGGGAAAACTTTTGAAAACTGTACTTACGAGTTGATTTTGTGGAGGAAAGTAAAACCCTTATGTATATTTGAAGTCTGCAAGACAATGCAATTTCTGATTTTTTTCACTCTTATTTTTCCTACATGTGAATCCTCTGAAAACCAAAAATTCTAAGTCTGCACAGCTTACTGTCTTCATTAATTTGACTTTACTATTCATTCTCTTCATCTTCATGACTTTAATACCCTGGGAGAACAGAACTTTGCCCAGGAAAATAAAAATGGCAAATAATTTAATTATTTATCTTAGGAACTACGTAAAGACCCATAAACTCTCAGTAGAAAGTATCAAATGATAGTTTACAGCCCAACACTCTGATCCCTCTTTCCTCAAATTCCTCACCCCATTGTATCCACCAATCCTACACTATTACATTATGACCCTATGGAATCCTAACCAAGCCCCAGCTTAAAGCATTATCTTAAAGCGGACTTCAAAATATCATAAATATCCTGAACTTTCCCTCACTAAAAATTTATGGAGGTGGTTATTTCCTTTGCTACAGTAAGTGATAACTCATCAAGTTGCTTTCGTGATATGTTTGGGGAACCCACATTCAACACTATTCAGATTAGCACATTTACTTCCATTTTTACTAATCAGCACATTTAAAAGTCCATCGTTACATTTTATTTTTGAGAGCCAAAAAACCCCATAAATAGTGAAGATTATTTTTACTAACTTTCAGTTATCAATTTGACAATTATTAAATTGTTTACTTTTGAAATATATTTTTAATTTCACAATAAATATATATATGCTAACCAGAATGGTATTGCCATTTTCCTTGAATAATTGACAAATGCTTTGCCACTTTATTACAGTTCCAACAGAGTTTTTATTGTCAACATATTATCACTGAAAATCCTTTGAAAATATTGTTTATGGTATTTTTTAAAAAGATAATATGTTTTAAATCATATTCATGTAGACTAAGAGAATTAGGAAAGTGAATTTCATAATATTGGTTCTGTGGCATGACCATTAGAGCACTGTTCTATGAAACTTTTAATTTTCACTGACTTTGCAGAGTATTCTGTATAATAATTTAACACATGAGTTAAATTTTTATTTTACAAAATAAAACCAAACGACTATCAGTCAATAAATGTCAACCGTGAAAGAAGTGAATGAAGCAGCATGTAAGTGCCCAAAGCACTTGCAACAGCAAAATAAATGCCACTGTCCCTGTCTCCCAGGAATCTGTGATACAATCCATACATCATGATGTCACTGTCAAGCTCAGTGTCATGCTCATGCCTTTAACTTAGGAAAAACACAGACCAGAGATCTAGGATCTTGGATTTTATTCCTGTTCTGTCTTTAACTTCCTCTGCAGCTTTGTTGAAGTAAACTCACTTTTCAGCTTTTCTGTGTGAAATGAGAGGGTGGGAATAGATCCTTAGTTTTCCCATTGTTTTTCACAGAGACACTTCAAGAGCACTTTGGTAGGAGGAGTAATGGGCTCAGTAAGAGGAGTCCTCCACTCCCCACTGCTTCAAACACAGAAGCCCTGCTTTTCCCTGTATTTATTTTGGACTTCCAAGCTAGCTTTCATTTGAACAAACAAATCAGTGCATTAAGTAAAAACAAACAAAAACAAAACAAAAAAATGTAACTCCATTTTTCTCAAATATATAGTTTGAAATGTGGAAAACAATAAACTTCCTGTTCTGTAGCTAAAATATGTCTCCATAATATAATAATGATGATGTGATTTGTTTAGTCCTTATAATATTCCAAGCAATTAAATATATAATCTGATTTCTTTTGACAAGAACACTGAAAGGAGGGTATTAAATATCATGCTTCTTTTCAGAAAAGAAAATTGAATATCAGAGAGCTTGATTTCCAATTCTCCAATTCCCTAACACTTTTGAGAGCTTACTTGTGCCAGGGCTTTACTAGTTGTTTTTAGGTTCCAAACTCACAATACCTTAGGTAGCTACACACATAGCAAATCCCCAGAACTGGAGTTGGAGTCCAGAGTGGCGGAAGATGCTTCTTCAATGTGAATAATGATAATAAAACTGCTGCCACTGAGGAGTGATATAGCTTACCTTGACTTGGAGCTATACCCTTGCATAATACTGAATATCAAAAATTTCATTTCATTTCATAATGCAATGAGACATGCTGTCCAATATTCCTATCTTAAGGATGAGAAAACTGAAGTTTAAGCAATTAAAGCGATTTGCCTCTGTCTAATATCACAAGACTGGTAAGGAACAGAGCTGATATCAATCCTAAGCTGTCTGAGACCAGAGCCTTCATTTAACCCATACAGCATTCTGCTTAATTTATTGTCACACTGATTTCCAATTTAAAAGTGATTAATTTATTTAAAAGATGGTTAAAATTATAACAGAGCCTGAGGACTGGCACTCCCAACTTTAAGACAGTATAAAGCTACCATAATTAAGACAGTGGGATATTAGTGAAAGAATACACAAGTAGATCAATGCAACAGAATAGAGAGCCCAGAAAGAGACCCATGTAAATACAGTCCACTGATTTTTGACAAAGGAATGAGGGAATACAATGGAGCAAAGTAGTCTTTTCAACAAATGGTGCTGGAACAACCAGACATACACACACACAAAAAAAAATGAATCTAGACACAGCCATTGAATCCTTCACAAAAATTAACTCAAAATGGATTACAGACCTAAATTTAAAATGCAAAACCATAAAACTACTAGAAGATGACATAAAAGAAAGTCTTGATTTCCTTGGGTTTAGAGGTATCTTTATATATACAACACCAAACAATATCCATGAAAGAAAGAATTAATAAGCTAGACTTTATTAAAATAAAATAAACAAATACACAAATATTGTTCTGTGAAAGACACTTAAAGCATGAAAAGGCAGGCAACAAACTGTTGAGAAAATTTTGCAAAATAATGTCAAATGAAGGATCATTATCTAAAATATACGAAGAACTCTTAAAAATTAACAATAAAAACAAAACAATTGATTAAAAAATGGGCCAAAGACTTTAACAGACACCTCAATAAAAAGATACAGGCAACAAATAAGCATATGATAAAATGCTCCACACCATATATCATGAGGGAAATGCAAATTAAAACAACAATGCATAATATATTACATATCTTTATATAATTTATATAAATATAGGCTATGTGCCTCTGAACCCACAGAGCTAGAAGTTTTGTATAATTATTGCTCAAGTGTGTTAACTAAATAACTTGGATATATTCAAAGAGTTTCTCACTGAGATCCATACCAACAGAGATTAAATATTTTTTTCTTACCATACAGCTGTTTAGTTGAACTGAGATATAGAAAAGTATTGTAAAATTTTAATTAAGCAAAGTAATGTAAAGTTTTAGAAAACAACAACAACAGCAATGAGATTTCACTACTCACCAATTAGAATGGCCAAAATCCAGGACACTGACAACACCAAATGCTGGCAAGGATATGGAGCAAAAAGAACTCTCATTCATTGGTAGAGGAAATGCAAAATAGTACAGCCATTTTGGGAGACAGTTTGGCAATTTCTTATAAAACTAAACATTCTCTTACCAGAGGATCCAGAAATTGTGCTTCTAGGTATTTCCCAAAGAAGCTGAAAATTTATGACCACAAAAAACCCTGCATATAGATGTTTGTAGCAGCCTTATTCATAATCGCCAAAACTTGGAAGAAACAAAGATGTTCTTCAGTAGGTGAATGTGTAAAGAAACTGGTACATCCAGACAGTGGACTATTATTCAGAGAGCTAAAGAAATGAGCTACCAAGCCTTGAAAAGATATGGAGAAAACTTTAAGACATAATACTAAGCAAAAGAAGTACATATGAAAAAGGCAATGTACTGTGTGATTCCAACTATATAACATTCTGGAAAAGGCAAAACTATGGAGACCTTAGAAAGATCAGTAGTTGCCAGGGGTTAGTGGAAAGGGATAAATAGTTGGAACACAGGGACTTTTCCAATAGTGAACCTACTTTATATGATACTATAGTGGTGAATACATGTCATTACACAGTTGTCCAAGCTCATAGAATGCACAGAGCCAAAATTAAAAATATAAACTATGGACATGGAGTGATTTTGTGCCAATATAGTTCATCAGTTGTAACAAATGTACCATTCTGGTGGGGGATATTGGTATTGGGTGAGAGTATGCATTTGTGTAGAGATAAGGGATAGATGAGAAATCTCTGTACCTTCTGCTCATTTTTTTTCTGTGACTGTATAATTGTTCTAAAAACTAAAGTCTATATATTAAAAAGTAAATGCTAAGCATCACTAATCACCAGGGAAATGCAAATGAAAACCACAGTGAGATATCATCTTGTGCCTGATAAAATGACTGTCATCAGAAAGACAAGAGTTAACAGGCGTTGGTGAAGATGTGGAGAAAGGTGAACCCTTGTTCACTATACTGTTTTCCATAATGGTCCAGCCATTATGGAAAACAGTATAGATGTTCTTCAAAATATTAAAAATAGAACTGACAAATGATCCAGCAATTCCACTTCTAGAGATTTATCCTAAGAGCAAAATCACTATCTTGAAGAGATGTTTACAGTCTGATGTTGACTGCAGCATTATTCACAGTAGCCAAAATATGGAAAAGAAACAAAACAAAACAAATGTCATTGACAGATGAATGGATAAAAAATGAAATATATGCAATGGAATATTACTCAGCCATAAAAAGAAGGAACACTGCCATTTATAACAACACAGGTGAACCTTAAGGGCATTATGCTAAGTGAAATAATTCAGAGAGAGAAGAAAAAGTACCATATGATCTCACTTATATGTGGAATCTAAAAAAAAGGTATTCATAAAAACAGAAAACAGATTGATGGCTGCCAGAGGTAGGAGGGGGGAAAACTGGCAAAGGTGGTCCTGGTTATTTTATAAACTTTCAGTTATAAAATAAATAAATTTTGAGGATGTAATTGTATATAATTTTCTTTTCTTGTTTTTTACTAAAATACTTGTGGTATAGTTAGGGTCGTTGGAAGAAACGAACTTAAAAGTAAAAGACAGGGAGTCAGTGATAGACACAAGGGCACATCTCAGTAAGACAAGTAAGACAACCTCCACCTTTCAGCTTTAATTTGGTGTCTCTGAGCCTGTGTCTGCCTTAATCAAAGGAGCAAGAAATCCCATCTAGGCCTTGCTTGTTCTCCCTAGTAGTTTCTTACAAGAAAGCAGAGTTTGAAAAACTCATGACCTGGATCAATAGTCATAAACTCATTGAACACAACCATTCCATTGCACCAGGCTTGAAAACAAAACACATCAGACACTGTCAGAATTTTTGTCTCTACTGATTTTCTTGACCAATTTTACATACAATGATCTTTACCTTGATAACTACTAAGGAGACAAAAATAAAACAAAATTATGACTGTAGCCTAATAAACTATCACTAAGAAGTAGCCTGAACTAAGACGGTTTCCATAAAATCTGTAGTAGGAGGGTGTAGTAGGAGTTTCCCATGTCAAATACTTGTCTATATTTTAAGATTTGGCTACATTGTCTACTGGAATGTTAATTTTTCTCAATTCCCTGATCGGAACTGCATTCACCTTTTCTTCCTTATCTGTCATTTAGCTCATTTACTTTTTATCTTTAGCTTGGGTTGTTATTCTATAAACTACAGTTTTTGCTCAGGAAAGTGTGCTTTATAAGATATAATGAGTTTGAAGACCCAAAATTACTAGAATAATTAATTGAATGAGAAGCATTAAAAAACTCAAATTGCAGTTTGCACAAAAAAATATGTTTTGTTCCTGATTACTTTTCTGCATGTATCAAACCACATCTGCTTAGAAATCTATTCATAAAAGCATGATGCATTTTGTTTTTATTCTCTCAAATTGGGAGCCAGAATGAAAACTTGCAGAAAATGTAAAACATGAATTGTTGAAAAAATCAAGTTAGCAAAACTCTACATTACAACAAATACATACATGTTCTCTATATGAGCAACATGTGGTTTGGACAGGTGTTAGTATTACTAACAACAAGAGATTTGCATATTTTATAAACAAGTTTCATATGTACCATAATACCTAACACTCCATACATAAATTTCCACAGATGCATCTCTCTTGTTTAAAATATGTGTAAAACTTTCTAATATGTACCCAAAACACTCCAGCAATAATGCTTATTATAGCAAAACACATGCATACCTATTCACAAGATCTAAAATGCAGAATTTATACGTATATATAAATATATACTGATTTAATATCAGTGGCAAATGAAATTCCACCACAGGATCCAAAAGGTAACACTTTCAAAATTACAGTTAAATAATATCTTTAAAATTAAGATATTGAAAACAATAGTGGCATGCTTTTATATTAAAAAAGAGCCATAGTGATTAAAAACTCTTCTTTCTATCTGGTGTTGTGCTGGGGAGGCATGGATGCAGATACTCAGTTATTCTTCCTTTTGTTTAGTTTTGGCCAGCAGCCAGTTAAGGCTGTAACTCCAGCCTGTGGAAATTGGTTGAGTAAATGGAGACAATGAACCAGGTGCAGAGGATGAAGATTAGGGAGGCTGAAATTATCGAGTTAGTGAGGTGTGATTCTATTGTTTCAGCATGGGCTTCCACTCCTACTGTGGGAGATGGTGTGCACGTCAATCAAAATACTCTTCCAGTACATAGCCATGTTGGTTTGTATCTCAAATGCCTTTCTATGAATTAGGTTTACATGTAAGAGGAGCTATTTAAAGAAGTTTTGTGTTATTTTGGATTATATTTGTTTTACTTTTCTCTTACCAAACCTGCTTGCCCACTGATGGATGGACTGGCTAAAATATTTTGGGGGCTTCTAATAAGAGGAAGATCAGGAAGACAGATGCATACATTTAATCTCAGGGTCACTTAAAAGAGTTCTGTCAGTGGAGTCTTATACTTTGACTACATCATTAGCTACTCTTCTTGTGCATGATTTAAAAATCATCTCAAGATGATCTGATTGATTGTGGATGACATGTATTTTGTTTCTAAATTTGTAGCATGCCTCAAAAATGGTAGAGTATATGACCCTGACAAGAAAACTGTTGGCATTAACGTGGTCTCAGTACTCTGCAGAAACAGAGGATGTTATCTTTGGTTTATGATCTTCTTTTCTCAGTTTCTCAGATTGTATAAAATTTCTGACACTGATCAAGCAACTTCATATGTGTTATGTTTCCCTGGGAAATGGTGTGGCTTGGCATTCTTCCTTCCTTATGTGTAACATTAAGGCATACCTCTACACAGTTTACAAGGAAAATCTTACATTTTTCTATATAAACCAATGAAAGAAAAGCAAAAGGGCAAGTGACCTTGACATTCTTAATAAATTCAAGAAAAAATTATTCTGCAGGGGTATATTGACGTTATTAAATCATTGTTAAAGAACTTATAGCAATTATCAAATCTGACACATTCTATGAAAACTTCCATTTTGAAAACTTCCTCAAAACTGCTATCATTTAAATCAGGCTGAAATAGTTAAGCAATCCAGTGTGTGTCCTTACTGAAACAACAACTTATTCTATCTTGTTTAAGTTGAACATCAATTAAGTGTAGGGAATAGCTCACAGAATCTCAATGAAGCCTAGAGAATCAAGCTTAGAAAAGTCCATGAGACCAGAAAAAAATATTATATTACACTTCTATTTAGATGCAATATCTTTGTCTTTCGACAAGGTAATGCAAATCTCGAGTACAAGATTTCATCACTTAAGATCTTTGCCAGTGATGACTCTTATAATACAAATAATTGCCCGTCACACTCTGCAGCTTTCATCAGAATGGACAAGGAATGTTCTCATATTTCTCAGTATTAAATCATTATTTGTAATGGGTGATCCCATCTGCCAGAGATAAAGTTGCCTATGTATATTGTAAATTTCAAATGCAAGGGTTTCCAGGAAATTGAGATTTGGTTGTGACCACAATCTTGCCAAAATACCTGGTGCATATATTAAACTTCCCTAAAATACCACTGACTTACTTAATTCAACATTTCAACAAACCACTTTGTAACTTGTGAGACTGGGGATTTTAGTATTCTAACTAAAAACTTGAACTGGAATAGATTGTGAATCTGTGAATATACACATCTTATATCTAAATTTTAAAATTTAATAAAATTAAGGGGGAAAGAGAAGAGGAAAAATGTAGACAGCATCCTGCAATGCTAAATATGGTAAGCAGGAACTCCTCTGTTTTTCTCAAAGCCCAATGACTGATGTATTCTGTAGGCCCCAAATATATATACATTAAGCCCTCAGAATCTTGTGAAGTCCAGGATGTTACATGAAAATCAAGATCTGTACCTGCATTATTTCTCTATCCTGCCAACCTTCTCCCCTCTGCACTTCTGGGATTTATTACCAATCTTCAAGCAGCAGACTCCTGAACTCCAGCTCTAGAGTCAATTCAAGCCTTCCTCTTTCCCTTTTCCAACTCCACAATAAGGATCCTGTAAAGCCCCGACTAAACAATATATTACTAATACCCTTTGGAAAAGAGCATGCTGAATTCCTGAAACTGTGGTGGGGGTGGAGTGAACAGGAAATTTAACTTTTCATTCTTTTGAGATTCCTATATTGAGAAACCTGAAAAGAAATTAATATCTCAAAAGGGTACGCAGTCAAAAGCATATGATCCAGGCTTCCCTGGCGGTGCAGTGGTTAAGAATCCGCCTGCCAATGCAGGGGGCATGGGTTCGAGCCCTGGTCCGGGAAGATCCCACATGCCGCGGAGCAACTAAGCCCGTGAGCCACAGCTACTGAGCCTGCACTCTATAGCCCACGAGCCACAACTACTGAGCCCACGTGCCACAACTACTAAAGCCCACGCACCTGGAGCCCATGCTCGGCAACAAGAGAAGCCACCGCAATGAGAAGTCCGCACATCACAATGAAGAGTAGCCCCTGCTCACCACAACTCGAGAAAGCCTGTGCACAGCAATGAAGACCCAACGCAGCCAAAAATAAATAAATTAAATAAATTTTTTAAATTAAGCATATAATCCACCAGTGTCTAGTATTATTAATAATATTTTACTTTTCAATAAAATACTAATTGTTGACTATATTCCTGGCATATTAATTTAGGTTATTAAAATTATGACATACTTCTTGATTTTTGTTGCTGTCCTGCAAATATTTCCTTCTTATTTATTCCTTCAAAATCAAAGAGTGACCTCCTTCAACATAAGATCGACTTTATATAGAGTATAACCTTTATCAGTACAGTCAAGATATTAAGAGATAGTAGAGGAAATATTTGTAATCATTTGTTTTCTCAGAATGCAACTTCTCATCATAGAAAACAGGAATAATAATAATGTTTTCACTGAAGTTTGGTACTAGAGCTAAGAATATTTCTTATCTCTCCAGTGTTATTGAGATAATAAAATATATTCTACAATGGTGTCAAATAACTGAATACTGTAATTGTGTTTAAACAATATTAGATTGGAAGTCAGTTGCCTTTAAAATATAAAATTATTTTCCTGAAAATATTTTCTGTTTTTTTTAACTAAAACATTTCCAGTGGCAAAGTGTCAATTTTATCATGAACAACATGACATTGTACATCATTAAAATATATTCTTAAATTAACTTTTATTATCATGTAATTTTATTTTTATAAGTTCAATAAAGGTAGAAAAATATAGTTAGAGTATTAGAAGTACATTGACAATGTTTTACAATTGTCATATTTATGATAGTAACCTATAGAACCTGCTCATCATCTGAACACTATAAAAATCCACAGGAGAAACTTCATCTTAATAAAAATCCCATTGATTAATACCTGGAAAGTAACATTTCTTTCAACAGAATCAAGAGAAAAATGAAAAAAAAAGTTTGCATTCTCTTAGTAAAATGCACACACACACACACACACACACGCACACACACTCCAATAGCAACAGCAATATTAAATATCAACAATTCAAGGGTAAAGGACAAAGTTGAGATGCTATGACAGTCTTTTGGCTGGATTAATTTTTCCCTATCACCAGTACTGTGTTCAAATGAATAATTTTCAGTACAAAAATAAATAGATTTGGATTTACAGAAAAGTGGACAAATTTATCCAAGGGCGTATTTCAGCTTGATAGCATCTTTATATTCAAGAGCATCATTTGGAAACTCTAGAATCTATTACATTTTTATTTTGTCACACTGTTTAAATACACTGCAGTGTCTTAAATCCTAGAGAAAAATAAAATCCCCAGATGTAAGAGACTATTAAGTATATGAGGAAAAAATCTCAATAACAGCATACCTGGGAAAAGCTTATAGTTCCAGATTCCGTAATTGAATTGTCAATTTGCTAGAATGTCCTCATTTGATTAAAACTGGAACTACTGACCAAATCGTGTATACATTTCACAGAGACAAGCTATGATAAATGAAAGTTTCAACAACTAGACTACATTGGAAAACAAACAAAAGGAAAATGTTTTTCTCTCTTTGTTAACTAAGAGGTAGGTAGATCATTGTCTTTTCACCAAACTGTATTTTGAGGTAAATGTCATTGCATTGTATCCAAACTGGGCTAGATTCAGTGTAGCGATGAGGGAGTGTTTGTTACTGAAACCTGAATGAGGCATCTATAAAGTTGCATACACCAGTACAGTGTAGAAAAATTCCCAAACTGACCATGATAAGAGGCAGGCTTCAGTTGCATTCTGGAACTTCAAGTCTAGTATTAGCCAGAATAGGAAGATATATACAGAGCAGCAATTACGATGTACATTTAAGAAAGCCTGGAGATAATGAATTGCATGAAGAGAACAATGGGCTTGTGTGTGTGAGCAAATTGGTGGTGGCCAATGTGGGAAGGATTGGGATAGGGGTTTTTCTCTCTCTGCATCAGTCTGGGTAGACACAGGGCTTAAATATAACCTGGGTAAGAAATTTCAGACTAGTCCAGAGTAAGCTTCTTTTATTATATGGCCATAGTCTATCCAGCAGTGGATAATGAGACCGGAAACTTAAGGGTGGGAACTTAATGGTTTGGAATATAATAAAAAGCAAAGAGTTGAGTATGTAACAAATGACCTGTGGCCTTTACCCACAAGGGCAGCTACTACTGTGTTTGTGTCATAGGGAGGGCAAAGCGCAGCCCCAAATGAGTTCCATGCTAGGTTTCACATACACTTAATGTAAAACAACAAACAAATTTGTAACAGATAATATGGTAATGGAGCAAATGGAACTAAATCTTAAAATAAATATACTAAATTGATAAAGTAGGTAAAGGGAATATATGGCAAACGTTAAAAAAAAAGAGACAATTATGAAAAAGAACAAACTGGTGACATTGGTTTTGAAAGGATGTAAAGATGTACTTTACATTTAAAAGTATATAAAGATCTCAGAAGAATAAAGGCAACCAAAGGGTTAAAGGAATGATTGCCTCTTTAAAGGAATGAAGGAGAATGAGTTTTAAATCAAATGAGGCTCTCAAGCATTGATTTGCATTTATTTCTGTTTTGAGAGCCTAACACTAAAAAATCTCAAAAAGAAAATACACACTAACATTCTTTCCTGGTAGTAATATATATGTTTAAACTATTTTATCAAACAAAACATGGGTGGAATTAAAGTTTGTTGTTTTATCTATATGTTGTCTTATCGGTTATTTTGAATGGCATAGAAGTTTTACCTCTTCACCAGTGTGCAGTTACCAGAGAAAATATCCAAAGATCACCTTTGCTTCCAGTTTTCTTTCAAACTGGAGAACATTGTACAACCTGTGCAGTTAAGGTGATATTCCAGGTTCTTCCTTAATGGAACCTGTCCCTCATCTATTAAGCTGTTAATCTATGAACTGACTTAGAAATAGAACTAGTTAAAGGATTGTCACTTTCCATTGCAGAGGCTACCACCAGATATCTGCTTGCTAGATCTCAATTAAAAAAAAATTATTTGATACCATATTTGATCACTTTTAAACAAGTTGATCAATACTCTGGCTATCTTCCTATCTTGCCTCAAAGATACTAAACTCTATTAGCCATCACTATACATCCTTGTGGAACAAAGCACCACAATATTCATTCAGGTCCCGCCTCTAATTCACAAGTGATGTTATTGGGCTTCTGCCATTCCAGAATCCCTGAGTGTCCAATACCATGCACTCATAACCTACCAATAACTCTAGTCTACATGGGCAATACCTCCAGCTTCTCAAAGATGTCAATAAGCACCACCCTTTTCCTTCATCCCCCATGACTAGCATATTTCTTTTTCCTGTATGAGAATCATGTCCCTTAGCCTTTCCTGTACATAGCTGCATTAGAGGAAGTACATTCTCATAGTGGGTTTTCAAAATATACAAAATAATCCCATTCTAAAGTCTTTGCTTAATCTGAATGCCCATGCCAAGGAAGTTTTGGCATCTCTGCCTCATTTACCATAGCTCTCTTTATATCAAACTTTGAGAAACCATCCCAGAAAAATATTAATACTGTCTACAGGTATCCTTGACAATTTTTATATCTGGAGAAGTGATTTAGTGCCCCCATGTTGATCTCAGGTGGCCTCGGCCTGGAGCGACTTGAAGCAGGACTTCGGTTCCCAGCCAGAGATTGAGGTCAGGCCGTGGCAGTGAGAGCACTGAATCCTACCCACTAGACCACCGGGGACCAGTGGCCAGTGACAAGGCCCTGGTCCATCGGCTTTGAAGAAATGAATTTCCACTTAGAGATGGAAAGTAGTGAAGCAGGTAAAGTGTTTATTAGGAGGAAAAAGAGTATGTGTGGGTAGACACATGGGCGGGCTCAGAGAGAGAGTCGCACCCTTGTGGTAGTTTGAATCACTTTTATGGGGCATTTCTTCTGGGTGTCCTTTGGCCAATCATCTTGTTTTGCCCGAATCAGTATTTGGTATATCTCAGAGTCTTCCCAGAGTCGTCTCTTAGACAAGAGAGATTCTAGTGAAGAGGCCATTCTAGTGTATGGGTAGGTTGACAGCACTTACTACGAGGTGACACACCCTCCCTTTTGACCTTCGAGGAGCCTTTCTGCACATGCACTGTTGAGAAGGTCTCCTTGACTTCGAGAATGAGAAATATGTGCTCTCTATCTTTTATCTGGGCAGGTCTCAGCTCTTCTTTCTCCAGCTATTTTGGAGTATCTGTCCACAGGGGAGAAACTCCAGCTGTTCACCCTGGGACCCATCTACCTCCTGACTCAATGTCATTATGTTTTGTTAACCGTTCTTATATCTTCTCTATTCTCATGATAACCCAACAATGTCACTAGCTACTCCAAATGTAGTTACCTACTTACCTAGTAGATAGGTGTTAGTCCTTGCTAATACCTACCTATTAGCCCACTACATTAGCTAACTCATGTAATTCTTTCAGTACATAGGTTATTTCTTGTCAGAGCAAGGGCTATACTTTATAAAGACTACTACAAAATATGTTTAAAAAGGGACAAAAAAAAGTATATTTTGCAAGCATGAAAACATGACCAAACACGCCCTTCTCCTCATAGCTCCTTCTCCAATAATAATCCCAGCCCTGCACTATTCCTCGGATATTCAAGATAAAAAAACAAAAACAAAAGCAAAAATACTTAATCTTCAAATTGTCTCTGACTTCTTATTGTATTCAATCCAGAACAGCCTATGATTCTTTGAACCTCCCACAAAATCTCCTAATAGGTATCCAAAATTCTATAGGTAATATGGTATTAATCAGTGTTCTCCAGAGAAATTGAAGCAATGAGATAGATAGATTAGATAAAGATATAGATACATATATACCAGGAGATTTGTTATAGCATTTGGCTCACATAATTACGTATCCTGAGAAGTCCCACAGTCTGCTGTCTGCAGACCAGAGAACCAGGAAAGCCAGTGGTGGAATTCAGTTCAAGTCCATATGCTCGAGAATGGGGGGATTGATGATGTAAATACCATCTGGGTCAGAGGATCTGGGAACCAAAAACACCAATGTCGGAGTGCAGGAGAACATGGATATCCCAGTTCAAATAAAGAGAGTACATTCACCCTTCCTCCACCTTTCTGTTCTATTAAGGCTCTCAATTGATTGCATGATGCCCATGCTCATTGGGGAGAGTGATCTTTCCTCAGCCTACCAATTCAAAAGCTAAGCTGCCCTCACAAACAGCCCTACAAATGATGTTTTACCAACTATCTGGGCATCTCTTAACTTAGTCAATCTGATATACAGAAGTAACCATTATACCCTCCTAACAACTCTTATTGGTAAGGTACCACATATTTCATTGTTTCCTGTCTCCTTTGCTACCAGAGCTTAATAAACCTAACTTTGACCATAAATGTGCTTCCTACAGTCTTTGCCTGGTGAGCACCAACTGAGGAAAAGTCACACTTCTGAATTACATATGATTGGATACCAAGTTGGTTCCCATGAGAACCTCAAAAATACAGCTCCAGGGCAGGAAGCATCAAGACCATAAGGTAAGGTGCTATCACATGTTTTTGTATGAAGCTTCCCAGAGCCCATTCTAGCATTTACCAGAGATGGGGGTCAGATGGATTTGCTGTAAGGTATATGTCGTCTCAGATATAATAAGTATCTGGACAAAACAGGGAAATTCTTTATTTGTAGTACAATGTGAAACGAGCTTTTTAAGCCTATTGGGATTTACATTTGTAAATCACACTATAGAAAGCAATATCAAGATAATAATATAATTCTAATGATCATTGTATATGGTGTATGATCAAACTATACACCAAGAAAACTATATCAAATGATGCGGATTAGTTAAAAGGATTGCACAGTGAACATTTCAAAATTATGACTATGAAATTGTAAATATCTCATGAACAGGTTAAATACACACCCATTTTCAAATTAGACATGTGCTTGTAAGTTTGGGTAAATATACATCTGGAACAGACTAACTTCTTCTCTGAAATCATCTCTACATACTGGAAAAAAATGGAATTTGAACTGTAAAAAATGGTCTATAATTCACTACAATAACCAGTAGCTGAGCACTGAGGTAACCATTTAGGGCTTTATAGATGATAGTAAATAACTGGAATTGCTCTCCAATGAGATTGTTGCTAAAATAAACTGTTAAGATTTGTGTAGTTCTGTTGTCCTGTGAGCTCAAGATACTTCACATTTTCCTTCCATATGTTTCCCTTGAGATTTGTGCTGATATTTAAACAAAATAGCTGTCCAGAGATATTTTTCATTTCTGGAAAAGCAACAACAACAACTACAATGCTTTTTCATCCAGGCTTCTTACGCTTAGGTGGCCATTTACAGAAGTCTCCTCCTATGACAATATGAGCAGAATTGTTTCCTTTTCTTATTTCAATAAATATGTTTTCCACTTTAATTTTAGTTTTTATCTTCTATAAAATGTTGGAAGACCAGGCGTAGCATTTTAAATGTGCACTGTTATTTATTACTATAATATACTTTTATTAATCCAGAAAAAAACATATTTTCCTCAGTTTAAACCATAAACTTGAAATTAAAATCAGATGTAAAAATCTCTGATTTAAATCAGATGTTTTACTGTCTTTATTCATTCATTCATGTATTCCTTTATTCACTCAGTAAATATTTATTGAATATTTCTGTACCAGGCACCATGTCAGGTACTTGAAAACAGTCATAAACATGATACACTCAACCCTTGTTCTCATGAGGTTTATAATTTAATACCATTATGCTTAAGAATCTCACAGTAAATATGAAAAAGGCTTTCAGTATTGGGGATGACCTTTAGAAGATATTGAAAAGCAATTTCAATATTGTCTGTGAGCATATAAGTATTTTCTTACACAGATTTGGAGAGGAAGGCTTTCTCATCAAGCAAAGCAGTTATTCTCCTTAGATAATGACAGTAATTTGGTAACGGATATTCCAAAACGATGTTTCCCTACCATTAGCACTTTGGTTTTTCACTTGGCAAACACTGAAAAGCAATGAGTACATACAGTTGAAAGGCAACTGAAAATAACATGGGTGTTTCTGTTTTTTACAAATCTTAGCCACTTAATAGTTCATCAAGCTCAGAACATCTTTATTTTAGCATTAGCATCACTGTCTGCTGTGAGGAAACTCTGCGAGCTGTACTTGGTGGAAGATGCAAAATCAGCTGACAGAGAAAACCACCCTCAATATGGTTAATTCCAAGAGCTACAAATGAGAGGCTACTTTCCCCTTTCTTACATTTATGCAAATCCTGATTTGTTAATAAGTACAGACAATAAATAAGGCATTTTCTCATGTATAATTATTTTGAAGTAAAAATTTCCAGCCATCGATTAGTAAACTATTCTGTGAAAGAAGACTGTAGTTTAAAAGAAGCAAAGGGAAAAATACACGAAATGTGGAAGCCTATTCACAGGGAAAATTAATTATGAGATTATTTACAGAGTGAAAGGTAAGTAAACTACCTTAAATCTATCAATAAATCAAGTTCCAAATTCGGATGGTTTAAAACCATACTCTTCATGTCTAGTTTGGATCATATTAAATTTTTTGTGAAAATTTACTTCCTGTTGTTTTTAAACATAAGTGAAATAACAAACCTAAAAGCCGTCTTTTTTTTTTTTTTTACTATATTTCTCTGAAAATTAATGCTTTGGAGATGATAACTCACTCAATAACTATTTTTCAACTAGTTATCTGTATGGATATATTCTGTGTATATGCAGACATCATTAAAGTAATTTTGCAGTGATAATTTTATTACAAATGTGATAATGATATATACAGAAAAATGAAAGCACATGAGATCTCAAATTTATGTTATAGTATTTCACTTATCAATCTTTTCCTCCATTCTTTAATAATTGCCAAATAGCCTTATATTTTCTTTTGAAAATATTGAGTAGTAATACATATTTAACACTATCAAAGGCATGTATGTATTATCAGTTATTGCCAGGAATAATGAGTGTTGGAAAGTTTTGACTACAAAGCAGCATGAGAACAACTTTTGAGTGGTGGTACTATTCAATATCCTGACTGTGGTGGCGATTATATGATTCCATGCATTTCTCTAAACTCTCAACACTGTACACCCCAGAAAAGCAAGTTTTGCTATATGTAAAATTTTTTTAATGATTAAAATAGATTTAAATGGGTCTATTCTGTAGGCTTTTCATGTACTATGCAAGGATTTTCACATAATAAAATTCCATTTTCCACAGTCTACTATTTACATTTTATCAAGTTTATATTTTTCGTTATCGTAAATTAATGAACATATAATCTTTACAAAAATTGTTTGAAGAGTTTTATTTCAAATTATGCTTAACTTGTAAATTTTTTAAAATTAAAATTTTAACATATTTTTATTACTGAAGTTTTCTGAGAAAAGTGGTAACGTTTTTGAAGCGATCTTCAATAGAAGAATTAAGTTGATTTTCATATTTCTGGTAACTTAATTAGTCTTCTGTTTGTTAGTACAGAAGTACAATTCTGTAAATTAGAACAGAACTTTCCAGTATTTTGTATAGCATATTACTTACACCCACTAATTTAAGTAAGAAAAAAACCTCCATAATGGTTTCCTCATTTTAATAGCATTGTAAGTCATATTCCAAGTTTTAACTTTCATATTTTTATTGGAACTTTATTCAACATTATTCATTGTGTGATTTGCCAGTCATCTGCTTGATCATAAGGAGATTGAAAGATGAGTAAGAGATGGTCTTTGCTGTCAAACAATTTAAAGGTAGAGGAGGAGATTATGGGAAACCTAAAATAGGACTGAAAGGGCTTCCCTGGTGGCACAGTGGTTGAGAGTCCACCTGCCGATGCAGGGAACATGGGTTCGTGCCCCGGTCTGGGAAGATCCCACATGCTGCAGGGGAATTCCCTGGTTGCCCAGTGGTTAAGACTCCAAGCTCTCACTGTCAAGGCCCGGGTTCAATCCCTGGTCAGGGAGCTAAACTCCCACAAGCTGCGTGGCCAAAAAAAAATAAAGCCCACTATCATTACATTATTAATTATGTTAAATGTAATATTAAATTAAATGTGAAACTAAAAGCTATCATATATGTGTGAAATTAAATTTACCACTACACCTATTCAAGGGAACTTTTCCTTCCTCCCCCAGCCCTTAAGAATAAAGAGACTTTCCTCAGGAATGGAAAGACAGTTGGCTGGTTTATCCCTCCTACTTTCACTGTTTCCAGAGTACAGCACTCTGAGACCCTGCCCTGTGAAGAAAGTCTCTAATATATTCCAAATATATGTTGATATATTTGGAAGAGCGCTACTGTTTAATTTCTCACCCCATTTCCCCCCAAAAGCAGTCAAACTGAAATCTTTATTTTCTTTTGTGATGAGCAATTTTGAGTCCTATTCAAGAAATCTTCGTCTACTCCATGGTCACAAAGATTTCCTCCTACATTTTCTTAATGAAGCTTTGGAATTGAAAAGCTTTTATTTTCTCAGTTAGCTTTATGATTTAAAATTTATTGCAAGTTTCTTGGCATAAAGATACAAGTTTTAGTTGTTGCTGTTTTTATATAGAAATCTAATTGATCTGGCACAATTTATTTCTAAAAAGAAACAAAATGAAACTAAGATACCCTAAATATTCTTTCCTTATGGAATTGCAATGATGAGTATTTTGTATATCAAGTTTGCACATGTATCTTCTATTTATTCACCATTATGTTCCAGTAGTATATATGCCTATCACTGTTTCTATAACACTGTCACAATATCACTTGTAGTAAATTTTGAAAATATTTATGCAATATCCCTAAATTTGTTCTTTTCTTCCAGATTCTCTTGATTAATCTAGGATCTTAACATTTTTATATGAACTTCAGGGATATATTTTTAATTTCTACAAAAATACCATTGAGATTATTTTAGGATTATATTAAATATATAAAACAATATTCAGGGAACTGACATCTCAAGAATATTTAGTCTTTTTGTTGATAAACATGGTATAGCTCTCCATTTATCTAGGTAATCTTTAATTCTTCTATCTGTATTTTCAATGTAGTTATTATATATTTTACTTAGATTTCATTTTTAGTTATGTATTATTTGGGATGCTAGTATAAGTGGTATTTTATAAACCCCATTTCTAGTTTTAACTTGTTGCATATATTTATAGGTTCAATTGATATTTATATATTGACCTCTATCCAGTGACCTTGCTAAATACACTTATTAATTCTAGTTTTATACATACACAAATATGTAATCTGTGGATAAAGATTATTTTACTTCTTTCACTGAATCTTTTCATTGGAGTTAGGGGAGTGGTCCTATCTTATCATACTGCCTAGGACCAACCATTAGTACAATGCTTATTACCAATGGTAAGAGTAGACATTCTTGTCATGTTTCCAAATTCCAATATTCTTTTAATTTAGTGAATTACACTGATTTGTTTTCTAATGTTAAACTAACCTTACATTCCTGAAGTAAGCCCACTGTGGTCATGATATACTAACATTTTTATTGCAATGCTATCTTCTTCCTAATACGTTGCTTAGCCTTAGTGTATATGTTTATGAGAATGCCTATTGTATCTTTGTGCTCATAACTTTTTTTGAAAGTTTCAAAGGCCTGAGATAAAGCATACACCAAACTTATATCTTTTTTTTTTTCTTGTTGTATTGGCTAGAACTTGGAGGGGGGAAAAATGAAATCATGAGGGTAATTAATCACCAACTTCAGGTGATATGTGAAAGTATTTAGGCCTCTTTGGCAGTATGTTAAGAAACTCTCATGTCTTATAGCGAGTGAGCAGAAAAATATAATACTTCATCATAAAGGTGGCCAAGCTTCCAAAAAAGTTTAAATTCTAAACATAAGCAAATCTGATATACCTAGTCTGGGGCCCTTTGGGGGAAGGAGTGTGACACTGGGACTGGGAATTGGGACATGTGGATACCTACAATGGAATTCATTGAAATTTCACTTACCCATGAACCCTGTGAATTAACTTCTTCCTCTTAAAAATCAGCACTCTCCCCTTCCCTGATAATAGAGAGGCCTCTGACTTGCAAGACAACATGCCTACACTAGGAACTTCACCCAAGTACACACTGGAAACCAAACCAACACAAGGGTCAAGTCATAAGTCAAGCTAGCTACTGATATGCTGGGTATATCTGAAAGTCATTGCAGGATCTAGCAAATGCTGGCAAAGAGGATTTGGAAGAATATGCATGGTCCCTGGTTTTGCATGTGCTGAATTAAGTGTGTACTGTGAAACTTAAAGTTGAACAAAAAAGGTTTAGCAATATGGAAAGACTCTTCCTTCTGTAAGGTTTAACAGCTTGACAAGGACTCTGGTAGAACTTGTTAACATCTTGCTAAGATGGTTCTTGGAAATTTGGAAAAAGCAATTGGATACATGAGTGAAGTAAAAATGCAAGAAAAATGAAATGTACTGCTTGAGAGAGGTGTCACCATCCATGAAACAGTGATGGTCACCCTCTGGTGACCAGGGCTGTTGGTAGAGAACACTGTTACAAAACTGTGCTCCTAGTAGCAATGGAGATAATAGGATCCTAAAGTAATAAAGGTCAGGTGGTGGCAATGAGCCCAAATTACATAATTTTTGTAGTAAGCAGAAAACTTGGATTTGCAGCCAAGGGGCCCTAACCTGTAGAGAGATATGAAGATGGTTAATAGAACATGATGTACCCAGATGCAAGATTAATGGATAGCCAATAAAGACTGACTATCTAAAATGACCATATATCAAGGAGGAATTGTAAGTATGCTGAGAAAAGCTGTCCTAATACAAGTCATAATCTCTTGTCCAGTTCACAGACTTGATCCAGTTACCAGACCTAGAATCCTTTGACTGAAGTATAAGCCTGCTGTAAGAGGATGAACCCTGAATTTCCCACAAATATGTATACCTGAATGATTTACCCAATCCTCAAAGGAATCTATAGCCATTAATTAAGGTAACAAAATGCAGGACAAAGGACAATGTCAAGATAATTTGAGGACACAGGATCTAAGTTATTGATGTCACGGTACTTGATAAATAATTAAATAGTATTAAATATTGTTTCCATAAAGAATTCATGATGTTCTACATACCAAAATATTCAGCATTTTTGTATATTTTAGATAATATCATAAGAATAAAATGTAACAGTTATATATACATTACATACAATGTATATATAACATACAAAGATATACACATATATTTAAGAAGAAAAGATTAACTTTATTTGAAAATTTATGTTATAATCCCTACATATGAGGAATTCAACATGAAATGACTGCAATTTATAAAAGATTTAATAAATAACATATATAATTAAAATGAAATTAGAAAAATAAACATGCTTAGGCATAAATAGAAAGTAACAGGGTTTAAGTGAAGAAAATTGTACTTTTTATTGAAAGATATAAAACTTTGTGAAATTTAATAAAATAATATCTGAGTTAATGTAAAGACAATTTTATTCTGGAGATAAAGTCATAAAAGTGGCACTTCTTTCTAAATTAATTATTAATGTATTAAGATTCCAATCATACATTGAGTGATATATGATCTGCTTTTGTAACTAGTAAATTTACAGTTCATATGGAAGAAAAAAAATGGCTGAAAATTATAGAAAATTTACAAAACCATTTACAAAAGAATAGTGATGAGTTCCTTTCCTTCTCCTATATTAAAACATATTTAAGATACTATTTAAGAAAACAAAAATATGCAAAAGATTAAAACAAAATTAAAGGATGCATTTGACAATATTAATAAAGTTGAAAATTTAATGACTAAATTTCTCAGAAAGTTTCTAATGCCAAAATTTACTTGAGGAGGGTTAGAAAACATTGACAGAAAACTCACTCAGAGATAAACACTTAAAAAATTACATCCAGATTATTTTATACCAGCAGTTTTTTTTTGTTTGATAGGTAAGAAATGGTTTTATTTTGAGAAATACACATTCCATAGATGGTGATCTGCTTCAAATATATCAGAAATTTAACAAACATTTATATGCAATATAATCTTTATGTTATTTCTGCTATTGTGGAACAAAAATCAGAAAAAAATCCATCCAAAAAATATTGTCTGAACCTTAATTCCAAAAGTCATTAAACAAGTTAATGATAAATACCATATTCAATTATATCAATATTTGAAAAATATAAAATTGATGAATAAATTTGACACAAATTATCAGAAAACTTTTGCAAAATTTTACATGAGAATTTTAAAATACTTTTTCACATTTTAACATTATGTAGGAGGCAGGAGAGAGCAAGGACAAGCAACCACAGGGAGAAGTGTCCACGGAGTTCTGTGTGCCACCATAGAATGACAGCAGTGGTGGTATCATCATAGTGGGCCTGTCACAGATCTTCATATTTTCCAGAGACCCAGCACCGTGGGAAGAGCACCTAAATGTTTTTCTGACCCCCACCCCTTGCCTTAAGAAGGATAGAGAACTCAGTGGAGTGAGGGACCATGGGCCTGTAGCCACTGGGATGAGGAGACGGCAGTGTCCATGCGGAACTTGGAGATCTATAGTGACACTGAGGACAAGATTCACTCCTCAGTGAATGTTTTGTTTTCAGTAAGCTCACAGCCACTTAAACTCATTAAAGTTTCCTCTAGAAAATTGGGTATTTACTATGTTATGAATGTTTGTTTCTTCCCAAGTCCACATGCTGGAATCCTAATGTCCAATGTAATGGTGTTAGGAGGTGATTAAGTCATGAAGATGGAGCCTTCATGAATGGATTAGTTATATTATAAAAGAGACCACATAGAGCACCCTAACCCTTTCCACCATTTAAGGCCACATCAAGAAGTCTACAACCAGGAAGAGGGCTCTCCCAGGATGCAACCATGCAAACACCCTAACCTCAGACCGCCAGCTTCCAAACCTGTAAGAAATACATTTCTGCTGTTTTTAAACCACCAAGTCTGTGGTATTTTGTCATTGTAGCCCAAATGGGCTAGGACAGCATTCAAAGCAAATATTAATTTCAGTGTGTGAAAATAAAGTTTCATGTTGGCACATTTGATTTGTTATTTTTACAATTATATAATTTATAAAGCTAACAAAACTAGAAATAAATAAATCAATACATTGCTTCTTACAGCTTATTTTCTAATTAGTACCCTTTTGTAGTTTTCACAAGGTCCTGTACTGTCTACAATATAATGTTTATTTATTCATTTATCTTAAATGCTTGTTCAGAAGTCCACTTTTATTTAGCAAAAACCTTGTCACACTTAGTAGGAGGGATTATATCCATTTATCAAAAGTTTCCAAAGCTATGTAAATAAGATAATGCTTTTTTTACAAATAATGTTCATTATCACACACTAGAAAATTAAATACTATTAATGATAATGGAAGACACCACAAATTAATGATAAAACATGCTCCACAAATAAAATTCAATATCATTTGTAAATTGTAGTTTTGGTCACAAAATTTTTTTTTTCTATTTCAGAAAATTTTTGGCAAGCTGTTTTATTTACAATGACAACTTTTAAAAGAATAAATTCACTGAGTGTGTATAGGACAAGATTTTCAGTTTTTCAGATGTTGGAAATATATATATATATACTTTTTTTAAAACTAAGCTACATATGATAGTGATATGTATTTAGAGGCACATATTTATGTGTGTGGAGAAAGGACTATGTATTGTCAGTTCACTATTACTCTTCCTTTTGATGATCCTGTTAAATTAACAGTACACTTGAATGTTAGAACACACAGAATCTTATCTCTTAGTATAAAAGCTAGCCCTCTCTTTTCAAACCTCACACTCCAGAACTAAAAGGTATGTGCAGATTAATAACATGTATCTATTTTATACTATATTCCAGACACTAATGCTCCTTACATGTTGGTGGGAGAACTTTCTACATACAAAAGCAGTGCTATATTTGGCCAGCCAGATATGGCTTAAAATATGTTCATATAGATAAAGCCTTTATTTTTTTCACTTGACTCAAAAGTATTTCTATTTCTATTATTTATTTATAAACCATATTCATTTTCATTGAATAAAGAAAACAGTAAACAAAACTGCATACCAATAAAACAGAGTCACTTTGAATATTTTGATTAGTACCTTTCCAGATATAGGCTAAAATGGGTTCAGTACAGAGAATTAGATGTGTATGTTTGTATTCCAAAATGTAATCATTGTATGTATGTATGTATTCATATATGTGTATTATAGTATGTGCATGTATATCACAAATATCCCAGACTATAATCATAGTATATATTCTGCTTTATTGAATAACTTTTCCTAATGTTATTTAATAATATTTTTTAAATTATTCCATTTCCATACTTACATACCTGCATCATTATAATGATCAGCAGCATCATCAGCATGCTTTTTATAGTCACATAACGTATCTTTTTAAGATAGAATATAACTTTTGTAAATAATCTCCTATTTGGAAGCATGTAGATTATGAATTTATAATGTTATACAGAATTCATGAGAAATATCAAACGTTAAATGTATATTTCATTCAACAAAATGTACCTCAAAAACTTTTCTAGTAAATGGCCATAGCAGGGAAAAATACAGAAAATATATGTTGGCATGGTCCTCACATATTTGTTTTCAATTATTTTCTTGCAAAATAATATGAGAAGTACCATTATTTGCTCAAAGAAAACATTTAAAGGGTCTTTCAATATATTACTAAATTGTACTCAAAAAAGTTTGAGCCAAATTAGAAACCCATTATAACATATGAAAGTAACCTATATTCCTATGTAATTACCATTGTTGAATACTGTCATTTAGAAATATCAATTTGTCAGGCATATCATTAATTTGAATAATTTAATTTGGGTAATTTAAACTAATACTTAGATTTAAAAAATTTAATATATCTGCTGAAATTTGGTATTTCTTCTGGAGGCAATATGGCATAATGGTTAAAATCCTGAGCAATGGTGCCAGACTGCACTGGTTTAAATCTCAGGTCAGCTACTTCCCAGCCATATGACCTGGGCCTAGTTACTTAGTTACCACATGCCTCATTTTCCCTATCTATAGGCAATAGGTTTTAAAAAAATGAGCATTACATATACAATACATACATATATAATTCATATGTATATAATTACATATATAATTTTGAATAATAACTGGAATATAAGAATCATTATATAAATACAATGATTGTAAGCTCAAGTGCATGGCCCATATTCATTTGAGAATTAATCTTTTGATTTGCTGTTATAAGGATTCCTTAGGAAAAAATACTATTGGCTCTCTTTCAGCCATATACACTCTAACTTCCCTTTATCTCCCCAGTCTTTTACTTGGATGGTCCCAAATACAATGTGTTTTCACTTAAAATGTTATAAATTCAAGGTTTAATTCTCTAAATGAATTTATGCCATATTTCATCAACCTACAGATTTTCGTTTTAGTAAACCTGTATGGTTAAAGTGAAGTTTTATTTGTGTTGATGAGTGTTTTTTCTGAATAAATAAAAAACTGGATTGTTTTCACCTGTATCTAGAGGGGTCTGCATTTTCTTGGGAGGTCTAGAAATAAATTCATTGTGGTTAATAAAAACACAGACCTACCTTGCCTGTGTTTTCAGATAGGTGATCAGTCATAAGGAAATGCACAATAGTGGCATTACAGGAGATTCCCAGCTGATAACTTTCACTGTATTGCTTTCGTGTAAATAATGACAATACTTCAGAGGAGACTTGTTGCAGTTTCATAATCAATAAAGGGGAAAAAAATCCCCTCTAGCTACTTGTCACTCCCAGCTCTGACAATTAGTTCCATTTCCTCATGAGAAAACACACAGCGAAGAGGAATGGCCCAAAGTTTCAAAATTTGGAAGGTAGAAAGGACAATCGGTAAGGGAAAAATTATAGCAGAGACTGACATTAAAAGTAATTCGACAAAGTCAGAATTGCCCTGAATCCCTCGGCTCTTTAATGATAGGCCCAGATGCTCCATCTCCACATTGTCTCATCTCACTGCAAGCTTCTGCATTTAGAGACATTATCATAAAACTTTCTAAAAGACCTAGACCTAACCTAGTCCTCACCATCTGAATAAAAAATTGTGCCAGCTTTGTGTCCTCTTATTTCAGATCAGGCAGTGTAATTAAAAATGAGTCACACTTTGGGAACCACAGAAAGACACCTTTTCTTGAAGTGCAGGTATAGTGCTATTATTTCTGGTAGATTCCAGTGGTCTAATTCATTCAGATGTCCAATAATAACCCAGCAGGGACAGTGCCTGGGGTCCTATCATGAAGTTTCTGTCTCTCAAACCCCTTGCTTGTAATAAAAGAAACTACAGAAATTATTTTCCTGTGTCATTTTTAGTCCTTCAAGACAATGGAGGGGAAAAAAATTTCTACCAGCAGTCTAAGTATAGTGTCATTGTTATCTATCCATTCTAATATTCTACCTCCTTGTGTAGTCCTAGACTATGCTCAATTTAGACAGGAAGGTCAGTGTGAAAAAGCAAAAAAAGATAATATAATCAAAACTGTAGAAAAAGACAAAAAAATAAAGTCTTCCACAATCAGTGCCTTGAATAAACTTGCCTCAGCTCCATTTGCCCATATATACATATGTATATACTATATAATATAAAGTTAAATAATCAATACATAATTATAATACATTAGCAGTCCATATTTTATCCTTTGCAACCACATTTCCCAAATGTCTACTACTGATTCTTCTTTGAAGGGACTCAACAAATAATAATACCAAGACTAATAGGCACTCCTTCAAATATAACCTGGCTGACAAAACACAACTCCCAAATAAAAAGATTCTCAAGAACACAAAGAAAGCAAGTGTATTGATTCCTGCATTCAATTACTGTACTAGAAAGCATTCATTCCTTTGGAAGAACCTATTATCTTTCAAAATAATGCAAAGTCTCAGCAGGTGCCATCATATTGGGCTGTGCAAACTGTATCTCCACCAAACTCCAGTAATTATTTAGACCAGTCAGACTCTGTGTGCTTGACAGCAGAGTCAGCGTTCGCTACATCACTTCAAATTGTTTGTTGGATCTTATTGTTAAGATCGTGACATTCATTACTGGGGACTAAACCCTTCATTACACAGTTTGCCAAAGTCCTCAAGCAGTACAGTATTTGAAAAAGAACACGCAAAATTAGTTTCCTATAGGGAGCTCTTAGAAGCAAAACAATTAAATAAATTTAAAAAAAAGGAAGAAAAGGATTTCCAAAATACATGTTACTTTGTCACCAAATAGTGACAGATCTTTCTTCACCCACATGTCAGTCAGATCAGCAAAAGCACATGATATCTAAGAATACTCAATAAACTTCTCTTGAACAATACTATAGCTTTGAAAGTTCACTTTTTCAAAATACTATCTTTCCTACAATCAAATAATACCTATTACTTGAAGTGGTATTTTGTTTTTTTCACAACTGATACATGATTTGAGGAAATATCCAGTGATGTTGGAATGAGATAGTAATTACCATATAAGCTTTCTGTAATAACTACTTTATTTCAGGGTGTCTTTTGATAAATAAAATTTTATCATAACCCCATTGAAGTTCTGAGAGTAGAAAAAAATCCACTAGATTTAATTACTGACTGTTTTCCTATATGTAAGAGGAATTCTGGAGATTACTTCCTATTTGTTAATCATGTCCACTATGCCCTCTAACCTAAAACTTGTCTAACACACTGCATAGGACTTTGTTCATGCTTTTTTAAATAATAAATCCAAGTCTCTCTTCAATGGAGCATAAATCCAAAGAAACTTGGCAGTCTCTGAGAGACAGAACATTCAATGCACACCAAATACATTCACAGCCAAGAAAACCAACCTACATTACAGACAATGGATTAGGAGTTTACCTTCCTCAGATGACCGTTTACTCTTCTAATTATCCAGGGCCGTTGAAAGACACTACAGACTGGCCACTTAGCTTGAAGTCTCCTCTCCCTGAATGGCTTTGCTGATTGTTCTGTTTACTCTCCCTTAATTAAAATTTATTTTCAAGTCACATGGTAAGCTGGATCCAATGAAGCTAAATGCCTTCTTCAGCTTTTCATTTTTTGTTAATATTTCCCAGATAATGTTTTTCCTTTGTATGGATGATCTTCATTATCTACCTGTATTTCTGAACTGTTGTTCTTGTGCGAATGTTTTGCAGGAGGTCATATTTCAATTTCTGTAGTCATCTTGGCTTCTTTGCATCTATCTTCCAGGAATGTTTATGAAACAATCTATTCATAAATTTTATATCATAAGTTATTCCCAGATATGAAATAGAGAACATGAAAATCAAGTTACCTATAAAAGATAACAAATTTGAATCTATAAGGTCGCCTACGTGGGGCTGGGTTGTGTGGTGTGAATTTTTGTGTCTGGGTGTGTGTGTTTTTATGTGCATGTGTGTGTGTATGTGTGATTGCTTTATAAACAGGGGCCAATATCTTCTTCTTTTTCTCTTTTTCCTAGTCATTTGAGAACTTGGGTTTCTCTATAACAGGTCTGTTTTCCCTGGCCTGGTGTCACTGATTTCTAAGATTTCATTTCAAACAATATAAAATAGGCCATCCTTGTCTGAGACTTGTCTTTCACAATTCAGCCATTTCTGTTTCACAAGTATGCAGTTTTAACAAATTGTCTTAATCCCCTGCAGTTTCCAATTATTACAGTTTACCTGATTTAAATTAAACTGTGGGCCTCAACCTGCCCTAGGGAGAGAGGGAGTATAGGATTCCTTCTCTGACATTCTGAGACCAGGGAAGTGTGGGTCCTAAGCCCAGTATAGCTTTAGACAGGGAAGAAATCATCACAGCAGAAGAAAGTTGCTTCAGTCCCAGGAGGAAAATCCTTTGTAATCGAGCCAGTATTCCAGTAGCAAGCAGTTTGCGGAAGAGTTACCCTGTTTTACATCCTGAGTGGACTGTAGACTAAGGTGTCAGCAGTCATGACACAAAGCAGTTCTTAAGGCAGGAAATTAAAAACTGCTAACAGTAAACTCTCAATTGCTTGGCATTGAAAATCAACTCTTTGCAATAAGATACAAATGCATCTGAAAGTTTTGGTATAATTTTTCCCATAAAAATGTATTTGTGGTAACCTGATATCAAAAAGCCGAATGCCTTTCTTGCCCACTAATGGACAAATAAAATATTTGCATTATTATACTTCAAATTTGGAGTGATACTAAACATCATATACAACAACACTCTCCTCCTATATCTCTCTTCTAATCCTTGGATCCACAACAGTCCCAACACAAAATTGTCCAGCTGGAACATAAATACTTCCAATGATGAACATTGTCTTTTGCTTGGTGACATATTAGTAACATCAAGTGGCCCATTATTTCAAGAGAAGAGTAAGATGAAGAAAATGTGCTTAGGAAACAATATTCCATTTGATTCATGGGGGTTATTTTATCAGTTTAAAAAAAGTCATGATGACTGTCTCTGAGCAATCAGCTTTTCATCATAAAAAGATGGTCACTATCCAGATTCAGTTAATACTCAGAATTCTTTTTGGTCTCTTCCCACCACTGCTCACTTTTCCTGACCTATCTCACTACCAGGACACTATCTGAGGATAGTCCTGTTTAGTGTCTGTACTGTTTTCTCACAGAGTTCCTATATTTTTTCATAAGATGAGTTAAGGTGAAGTTAGTGCCCAATTGTATTTTCCAGCAACAAATATAATTCCTTGTCTCATTCAGTGTAATATGTGAGATCTCCCATGCTATGCCAACGAATTCCACTTTCTAAGTAACTCATTCACAGATAAATATATGGGAATGTCTTCACTGTTCTTTTCATAGATTATCATTTACAAGAAGGGAAAAAGAATAAAGTTCTTACTTAGTGATACAGTATAGATGCTGCACACTTTTACTGAAAACCAGCATGACAGAAATTGTCCAAGAGAAATGACTCAACATGGTGAATAGTAAGAAAACATCTCCTACATAGAAAAGGATTCTCAGGAAAGTAGGGAAAATATTGAGGGGATTAAGAAAGGTATTGACACTAACCGGTGTTACATTAAGAAGATAAAATTCTGGTAGATGTCTTTCCAGCCTGAGGAACTAAAGGAAAGAGTCAGGGCAAAAACGAAGGATGAAAAGTCTAACAGAAAATTCTGAAAATAATTGAACTAGAGATCAGGAATCTGAAAATCTGTAAGTGCTGCCCAAATCCCTGGCTGATACCCAAACCAGGTAAAAACCAAGGAAGACGACATACATCCTAGTTAAGAATGAAAAAACAGGACTGAGATTTGAGCTGACACCTGCAAGTGAGTCCAACCAAGTTAATTGTCTGCCAAAACCAGATAGAAAACAAACAATAACACTCTTCAGGAGAATAGAGTTTAGAGTCTCCAGAAATTAACAATCACAATGTCTTTACTAAATGATAAAACATATTAGTGAACATAATAGTAATAGTCTTACCCTCCGGGAGAAAAGACATTCAAGGAGACAGTTCTTTGGGTGACTCAGATGAGAAAATTATCAGATAAAGATTTTACTCTGCTATTTCATCGATACTCAGTGATATAAAGGAGAATAAGCATATGGTGAATGAAAAGTATATCTGAGTTATTCAGCTGAGTGTAAGAACTAAGGAAACATTTTCAAACAGACTATCAAAGTAAGGAGACTGGGAATCCAATGTAGAAACTTGAGGGATTAAATAATGGGGAAATATATGTATATGTATGTGTATATATATATATATATATATACACATATTTATAAGATATATAAATTTTATATATATATAGACATATATATATATATAGAGAGAGACACACACACACACACACACACACACACACACACATATATATATATATATATAAAATAAAAATAAGCTTTGGAGAAGAGAGAGCATATATTTCTCAGAAAAAAAACAACTTAAAATTGAGTTGCAAAACAACTTAAAATATCCCAGTGTTTAAATAAGATGTAAATGCAAAGAAGGAACCATAGCCAAGTGCCTAGAAAACAGTATGCTTCAGGGTGAAGTAAACTAAAAGAAGGATAGGGTACATTTATCTAATTTTTCCTTAGCTTTTGTGTCTTGGGTCTAGCTGATTGGGTGGGAGTGGGGGACTGTTTATTATTAGTTGGGTGACTGACGTAAAGTATCATAAAAATAGGATAGCTATGTCAGGTATCATCTAAGACTTTAAATCCCTTGGTGTGCTGTGGTATTTCTTACACTGAGGAAATGGCTCATGCTGGAAGTGTTCCCTACTTGTTGGAGAAAAGAAAGAGAGGCACCATGATTGGCTCTCCAGAAACATAATGATTATTAAAATCAAAGTTAATTCATAAGTAAATCTCACACAGTAAGTGTCTAACAAAGCAAAACCACAAAAAAGGCCTTTCTCAGACTGCCTTTTCAGAGTATAGATAAATTGTCTTAGCTTGTGTTCCCCCCAAAGCAGAGCCCAATACAAAAATTTCTGGTCATAAATTTTATAAGCCCACCACCTAGAGGGGTGGGATAGGGAGGGTGGGAGGGAGGGAGATGCAAGAGGGAAGAGATATGGGGATATATGTATATGATTCCCTTTGTTATAAAGCAGAAACTAACACACCATTGTAAAGCAATTATACTCCAATAAAGATGTTAAAATAAATAAATAAATTTTATAATCCATTTATTAGGGATATAATTACAGAAACAGGAGTAAGGCCAAAGGCAGTGAGGTAGGAACCACAGCGAGCAAACACAAATGTGTGTTATTGAGGTAGCCACCCCATGGTATCAAGCAAAAATAACTGCTCAATCTTGCAGTCCCATCTCTTAAATGAGCTTTACTGACTTTTCTATAAATAGGAAGTTGTTTAAATAAGATAATAATAATAAATTAATTTTTAAAATTTAATTAAAATTTTAATCTGGGATTAAATTCCCCAATATACAGTTTCTCCAGTTAATGCCCACAGGTCCTTTGGGAAGTATAGAGATATGATTATGATATATACTGGATGGTGTTGTAGAGTCTTTCCCCAAGATGAACTGGGCTATTCTATTCTTGAAACGATTAGCTCTGTATCTATGAACTGTCTTAAAACTAGAAAGTGGGTTAAAGACAATAGTTTTCTCTTGTGGAATTTCTTTTTCTTTTCTTTTAATTATTCAAGTTGAGCTACATCCTAATGTACTATTTTTCCATATGACCCTTAGGAATTGTATCATTTCTGAATAAAAAAGAAAAATGAGAAAAAAAGAACAGTATCAGAACAACAGTCAAAAAATATAACTTGTTGGGCTTCCCTGGTGGTGCAGTGGTTGAGAGTCCGCCTGCCAATGCAGGGGACATGGGTTCGTGCCCTGGCCTGGGAAGATTCCACATGCTGCGGAGCGGCTAGGCCCGTGAGCCATGGTCGCTGAGCCTGCACGTCTGGAGCCTGTGCTCTGCAACAAGTTATATATATATAACTTGTTGACCTAAGTTCCAAAATTGAAAAGGCTGTCTAAAATGTCAACTATTTAGATGAAAATACTGATATTTGAGTTTTTCTTTAAAAAGGTAGAATATTAAAAATCCTATAAATATTCAGACTCATAAGAGCAACATGTTACTTAAAGATAAATGTGTGCATGCCTTGATCTCTTAAACAGGATATCTAGAAGACAATGTAAAGTATACAGAAATTGGAGGATGAAAGCAGGAATCACCACCACATATGTCAATGCCTAGAACAATAACCGATGCATATTAGATGCCCAATAAATAATTTTTTAAAGAATAAATGGAGAATTCCCCAGTGGTCCATTTGTTAGGACTCTGTACTTTCACTGCTGAGGGCCCAGGTTCAATCCCCACTCAGGGAACTAAAATCCAGCAAGCCACGCTGTGTGGCCAAAACTAACAAACAGAAACAATCCCAGAATAAATGAATTTGTGTTGAAGGAGGAAACAAATGATATAAAATTACTAAATGTATGATCATAGTATTAAAATTACTCTGATATTTCTATCACATTGGATGTATATTTTGAAACTAATGTGTTGATTTTATTTTAACATGTCAATATTTATAATACAACATAAATTATAATCCATAAAATTATTTAAATTTATGACAGATAATTACACATACTACTAAACAACATTCCCTGAGGTTATATAGTTCGGGCATTATTTTAAAAGGTATATGATCAAAAACATTTAAAGACTACTAGTTTAGAAAATATTTATGTTCAAAATGCAGTGGATTCCATTAAATTAGTATTCATATAATACTTTATTCATTCTTCTCTGAGCCTTTGTTTTGAGGCAGGTGATGTGACAGCATTGGCCTTGTGATGAGCAAATTAGATTTGGCCTCTGGCATAACTTCTGTTTTAGTAATACACAGTTAATAATGCTTAAGACATAGTACAAGTGTGAGATATTAAAAGTTACTGTATTGAAATATTCTATTAGCTTCAAAAGTATACTTATTAAATTAAATGCAAAAATATAAAGCCTTATGTCACACTCCAGGTTTTATTTTACTTTCAGTAAAACACAACTCTCTAGAATAGTCTCATAAAATTTCTTAATTTAGTTTATATAAACCCCAGTCAAGCTGATCCAGATTCTATCATATGCAATTTTGCTTACTGTGATTAAGCAAGAGAAGTCTCTTTACTCAAAATGTGTAAAACAGTAAAAATAAAGAAAAACAGAAACTTTTGTATAGTGAATCAAGCTTCCATCAAAATTCAGTGCTTTCCTTAACCAGTCACAATGAACAGGATTTGCCTATCACTAAACCAACATATTAAGGTGTTATTCTATTTAAACTGCACTACTTTTTCTTTCATACTTCTCTGTAACATTTCTAGATGCATTGAACCCATTCAAAACACCTGAACTGTATATTAAAATGTATACCTTCATTTAAGAACCAGCTTAAAAGTCAGCACCCTCTTAAATCAAGCCTTTTCTACCTACAAGTGTAAAAGTACCTCAGTTCTCTGTAGTTTTAAAGAATGTAGTGACATTTATTTTGCAAGACATCATCATCATCACCATCATCATCACCATCATCTTCATTCTCCATAATTATATCTTATATTGCAGTTAATTCTGAATTTCTTACCTCTACTCTTTATCAGGGATTTGTCTATCCAGTGGTTTACATTGCTAAGGTTTTAACATTTGTGGTCAAATTATGACTGATGTAATTAGCACTCAAACATTTGCAGATTTTTATTCAAATAGTATCCTAATATTTCATTTCAACCAAATCATTTGATCATGGTTTATAGACCCTATTCTCATGATCACTGTCATGTTTGCTTGTCTTCATTCTGAAGGCCAAATGATCAGATGACCTTTATTATGGCACATTTTTAAAAGATTTTTTTTTGTCTATCTAGATTAGAATCACAACCATCATGCAAAACTAACAGTCATCCTGTTAGATATCATTTATGTGATTCCATGAAGATAAGTATGGCTTTTGAGCTAGAATATGAAGAGTTTATATTTTGAAACAGTTTTCTCTAAATATAATGTGAGGGAAATATCTAAATATAAAGAACAAGGCGCCATACTAATTCTACTCACAAATTATATTATAATTTAAATATATTTACTGATGTACATTGTTTTCTAATAAAACTATTGTTTGTAAGATTTCTTGCTTTAAAATTAAAGTGAGATTTTTCTTCTGGGCTCTTCTGATTATTATTATTTAATATTTATTACAAACCCATAACATTCCTATAAAGATAAATTCAGTAATAGACACAACTGTTTCACCTAAAATGCTTACTAAATGAGAAAAATACAGAGAGAACAGGCACATATAGTTTGATATTTTTCTCCATTGAGATTTCTAAGCCTTACATTCAATGGCAAGTAATGAATTCTGTTGATTCCATACATTGTAGATTTATAGCTGTGCTGATGCTGGCTGAAGGATAACCTATTGCCCAATAAGTTTGCTCTCTCCAGAAGGAGTAAAAAATCATTTTACAAGAATCCCTTCCTTATTTCATATACAAACAAAGGGTTAAGTTCAGAGCCTGAAATCCTACTTTGTTTTATTTTTTTCCTTTTTAGAACATTTTTAGGGACCTAGCACCTGCATTTCACTTGCTCTCAATCTTACTATATTCTACATTATATCATGTGTTGATGCATGAAGCAGAAGACCTTATAGTTTTAAATTCTAGAGTGTCTCAGTGGGAGGGATAAAAAAGAGGAAAAAAATATTTATATAAGATCTCAGTGTTTACATGTATTGTGCTTTTCACTTGAAATGTAATTGAGTTCCATAAGGGATTTGGCACACTTTCAGATGTAATAAAAATCATTAATGAGCTAGACAATTAAGGAAAGATATTTATTGAAAAACTTGTTTCCCGCTGAGCTGCTGAAGTGCACAAACCCTTGTTTGGAAGATGTGTCTGCCATGTGGTAGTTCAGCATACAAAGGAGCTGTCATGCTTCTGATTTGAAAGTATACAGAAGAATACAATAGGGAACACTTAAGTATGCAAAGTGTAATGAAATGAGATCACATTGTTTCTAGTGAGTATTAATGCTCCACATACTGTCAACTTAAAATAGTTTCCACACTTTAGGGTTATTTTCAATGAACTGTTGCTATTAGATCAATCACAATCTTCACATTTTTTTTTTCATGTATTCGTTCAGCAAACTATTATTATGTGGACCTGGCTCCATGACAGACACGGGGTATACAAGAGTAGACAGAGAGGGGCACCGATGTTACGGTTCACACTCTAGGGGACAGCAACCTTTTATCTTCCATCCTTACCCCCACCTGGCAAGGTAGGTGAATGGGGAGGACTCCATACAGGTGACTGAAGGGAAGGTGTGCTCATTTCTGATTTAGGGAACACAAAGGAACCGGAGGACAAAGCAGGACAAAGCAGAACAGCAGTGTGATGGACGGCTCTGAAACTGAAGAAGAATGGAAGTCCAGGCTTAAAATGAGATGAAGGAGCCATGGGCACACATGTAGTCAGATAAAATTCTCATCATTCCAAAAGACAGCTCTAAGAAGTAAGGGTCATAAGACATTGAATGTAAATGTGTAACATTCAAACAGGTAACGTAATTCAGTGAGCTGCCATCTGATTCTTGTACTCTTTCAGAAAGATAGTTCTTTGGTGGATTGAAACGTCTCTTGATTCCTTTACTGAGGTCCTGCCCAAACCATTTAAAGTGTCTCTCTATTAAGAAACTGATAAGTTGAGCACACAGAAGAAGTAGCAAACCTAGAGTCAATTATAGTGCAAGTGTTTGATTTTGAATGGTGTAGAAGAGTGTTTTAATGATGGTTTTCAGTTAAATCAGTGTTTCCTTGGGCAACCTTTGAGCTCTGCACATCTTTTTTTCCATTTGGGTCTTGGCTGCCCCTTTACAGTTATGATGTCTCCGTAGGTATTCATTTGAATCTCTTGAAAAGTCCTATTATGTGGAAAAGTGGTTCATTTTTTATTACCCTGCTGTGTTCATAGGTCCTTTTCTGTGTGTAAAACTGGAAGGAATGAAGGAAAGAAGCAAGGAAGGGGGGTGGAGAGAGAGAGAGAGAGAGAAAGGAAGAAAGAAAGAAAGAAAGAAAGAAAGAAAGAAAGAAAGAAAGAAAGAGAAAGAAAGAAAGAAAAAGAGAAAAGAAACTATAGACATGGTAAGAAATTAGGAATCAAACGGCCCAAATAAAAGACTGAATATTAGAAGATATTTCACATCAATCTAGTAAAAATAATACATAATCATTGTTGATTTAATACTTTAAAAAGCTAAGCAAAATTTATAGTGGAAGTCTATGCCTTACCGATTCATTCATTTTCTTCAAAGATACCAATATCTTCTTAAGGAAACTCTTCTCATCATAAACTAAAAAGATAAACTCTCAAGTAAACATCAAAAAGAGACAATTATTATATTTCACGTATTATGCCTCTCTGCCACATGCACAAACATGCAAACCTGTGCTTGTGTCTGCAGAAATCATGGATCAGGAAACCAAGTCACCATGGATTCTACTAGTGAATCTGACTCAGTTTGATTGCATGACCCTGAACCACATAAATTCTAATCCTTGGCTCTCAGCGTCCTCTAAAATAAACAATTTAGTTTACAGGTTTTCTAATATTCTATAATTTAGCCTTAATACTCTATGTCTTAGGGTCCATGTAGTTGTCCATCTGATTTACAGAGTATTTCTATGTGGCCCTTGTTCCACTTTTGAGCTTTTTTTCACATCATTTCCTTCTCTCTTTGCATTCTCTCAGCCTTTGCTGCCTGTATAGCCTAAATCCAAATGCACTGATTTATCTGTAAGACCTTCTGGGCACTAATAAATTGTCACTTCCTCTTTCATACCTGGTCAATGGTTTTGTGTAGGCTACAATGAAAGAATCCCAACACTTTTACCTGAGAATCAAGTCATTTTTGAAGGAAATTAATATGGATAGTAGAAGATAGTTGATCTTATCAAGCCCTGGCTTCTCAAATCCTCACTTGAGGATGGGACTAATAAATCCCACCATGTTTCTATTCAGCGTGCTCCTTTCCTACCTGCCACCTAAAATCCAAGAAGCACTGTTATCTGTTCTCTTCTTATTTATTTCTTCTTTTCCTTTAGAGAATCAAGTGCAACTCACTTTTCTACCATACTGCCTGGACCTGCATCTCTATTATAGACAAAATATACCCCCATACTTTTCACTGAGCAAGTTTTACTCCTTCCAGTTTTGAATTATAATGAGCTCATTCCTTTTCAAGTAGACTAGTGCAGTTAAATGTTACCTTTTGTTTTCATGAATAGAGGTTAGCATGCGGAAACTTAAATAGAATTAAAGTACATTTCTCTGGAAAGAAATAGCCCAGAATTAAGCAGAAGAGAGGTATCAGGGTTGCCAACTCTTTAGCCCTGGGTTTTACATTTCTGGCTTCAAAGCAGCTGCTTCCAATCTCATCATAGTTCTGCTATCAGGAAAGGGGGAATTTGAAGTAGAGGGCAATTAACACATTGTAAGTTTATTTCTGCTCACATTGCTTAAACCAAAATGTGGCCATACCGTGTTGCAAAAGAATATAGGATATGTTTTTCTAGCTGAGCAGCCATATGGACAGCTAGATCTCCGGGGCGGTGGGGGTGGTGGGATTTAAAACTAAATGAAAGAAGGTGTAATGGATATTTGTGCACAGTTTTTTTTTCTGCCTCATATTGTTTCCCCTGGAAACTTCTCATTTTCACTCACTACAAAACATAGAAACACTCTCCACTTACTTCTAAACCAGTACTTTTGGCTAAAATCTCAAATACAATAACTTTTATTTGATTGCAAATTTTTCTATATAGGATATCTGGATTATGTTGGCAAAGGTGAGAGTCATTTTCATGCTTCATCTTTTCTAGCTTCTTAAATATTTGACATGAACTACACACTTTTACTTCTTAAATCACTTTTTTTTCTGAATTTATGTAACAATCTCTCCTTTTTCATGGATGAGAAGCTCTGTTACCTGTTCTCTATTTGTGCATTTGAACATTATGAACTTTAGATAGCAATCAATCTCTCAATCTTCTCCACAAATATCTTTGCATAAATAGTGATGTTAGCTGAGATGTAGCCTCAATATAAACAACTTATAATAAAGTAACTTGTAAGCATTGAGTAGCCTTGTGTACATTATAGACTTCTTTACTTGAAAGTCGAAAATCCTAAAATCTAATTACTGCAGTTGATTATTCAAATGTCTAACTCAAGGGCCTCTTGAGATTGTAAGATCCCAAGTGGAGGGAAGCACACATCACAAGCAGAGAATATTTTTTGAACTGGTTGTGGAGCTCAGTCAGTTCTTTTAGAGGCTAATAGCTCCCCCCCACCCCACCCTCGCCAACCCCAGCCATTCTAAACAAAGTAATACTCCCCACTTCCTCCTTCACAATTGACTGGGCTACAGATGGTGATCTAAGTTGGAATGATCATCACTTGATACCCAGGTATTTGGAACAAAAAGCTTGGAGGAGAGAGTCTAAGAGAGACAAGGGGAGATAGAAAGCTAGAGCACAAATGAATCAGTTCCACTGTGCAGTAAAGCAGAGAGAGACAGTTTACAGAAAGAGAGAAGGAGTGCGTGACAGGAGAAGCAGAGACAAAGAGGGAAATTAGCACATCCCAGTTCCCTCTCAGCCTTCTAGTTCCCTGTTCCAGTCTTCCCTTAGTCCTGGCTGGACATTGAGGACCCTGTGAAACATTTCTGACTTCTCTTTGGAAACTGACATCTTTATTTTGCTCAAGTTAATTTCTGCAACCTGCAAGTAGAGATCCATGTAAAAGTTCAAAATTCTGTATATAATATAGTAGCTACATATCTCTACAGATGAGCTAAACACAAAATAGATACTTAAATGGGAATTTGTGTGTGTTGTTCTGGGTTAGTTTCAGCACAAAAGGTGAAGAAACTTTTCAAACTTTTCTGAGAAATAAAAGTAACAAAAAATATGTGGTGATTTATAGCAGCTGGGTATGTTAGCATTGAAGGAAATTTAATGAATTTTTCAAAGAGTGGATATTTTGATGATATAATTGGAGATTAGTTACCTACTACAATAATTACAATGAGTCAATAACTACATTTCACAACACATTACATAGATTTGTTCAATTCTGAATAAGAAGGAATAGAGTGACCTTTTTCTTCCGTTTCTTTTGGCCACTTGTTTTGGGAACATAAAACATGGATTCTGCCTTTTCACTTTCTTGCATTATAAAATCACTTCACTTATGGTTTTATGCTAGTTTAGTCATTTAATTCTATTGATCACCTCAGTTTTCCCCATACACAATCATAATTATGCTGAAATAATTATTAGTTCTACTGATAATTATAAGGCACCTTTGGCATCAAAGTCATCAAGGAAATCAAATTAGGATGTGATAACAAACATTACTTTTCTTTTTTCTTACTATTGCTTTTCAACAATAAATCTTTGTTATCAGATAAATGGTAAAATATGCAAGCTAGAAAGAAATGGCAAGGAGGTGACAGCAGTAAACTCTGTGTGTGTGTGTGTGTGTGTGTGTCAGAGAGAGAAAAAGAGTGTGTGTCAGAGAGAGAAAAAGAGAGATAAAGACAGACAGCAATTAGAACTAAGAAAGGATGCCAACCAAGAGGAAACATAAGAACATAAAGGCACATTGGAGAATATAGCCATTATATGACTACATGTATAAAGATTATGAAGGCTAGCAACTGGCCTTGCATGACAGAATATTCAAATAAATCTGTGCCACTGAGAATGTAAGCTTTCTAGAAACGAGTTTGGGATAAAGACATTTAGTTCATTTTAACTACACCATTTAGTTGAAACATTTGTATAATTTCAAATGATTAATTAAATCATTTATTTGAAGTTATTCATGTAGCTGGATTATAAAAATTGAAGTGTATATTGTTTAAAAGGTTTCACTGAACATGAATTCTTTGAAACAAAAAAAAGGTCTTTTCTTCCCCATTTACTATGCAAAATAAAGTGTAAATCGCATCTTATTTGCTCCTTGGAATTACAGTGACTTTACTGGTCATCAATTTTATCCTTTTATGCTGATATTGTACAGTCATAACTTCATCTTAGTGCAACCCTTGACCTATGGCACTGATTTAAATGTATATTCATGAGTGCCTTTGTAGTGATACAATACCAATGGGCATAATACTGTCATTAAACTACAAGTCTAGAAATTGGTGTCTTGACTGAATAGTAATTTAGTCCAAATTTAAATATATAGAATTCAAGATTTAAGTATAACAGTGTCTTTCAACTGAAGGCAAAATGGTCAAAGCATGTTACCTAAGAATAACAAATGACATAATATAAATTACAGCAGAATATGGTATACTTTCCATTGGGTGTGCTGATTGCATTTGCTTGAAAATTTAAAGGCACCCTGGAGACCATATTCCCACATATCACTCCCTTAAGTACACTGTGGTAGAGTAAAAGCATGGAATATGAGAATCTTCCTTCTTAGATAAGAATGATGAATCTAGTGGGAAAAGTAGGGATGTTAAAAAGATGTGGGAAGTGACCTCACACCCTCAAAGCTCTTTACTCTTGCTACAAGGAGCTCTGGGGGAGTACATTGGTGGAAGCTCCAAATCACCTTCCTGTTGTAAATCTATGGGAAAATGCCAGATGATTCTGTGGGCTACAAAAGAAACTTCTCTCTCTTAGCCTCATTTAAGAAAAAGTGTGGAATCTTATTCTCCATTTTCTATAGCAGATCATTGCTGTGGTTGTTACCTGAGGCTTCAGGAACATGGATGGTTTAATAAGAGAGAATCTGTCAACAGTATCTTAGACAGGCAATAATGATGATCTATTAGAAAAGAGAAATTGAAAAATGTGAGTAGAAAATATATAAACTTAATCCTTAGTCCTTAGAAAACAGGTGCTAAAAAATGTAGAACAAACAAGTCAAGATATCAGTTAGAGAACTGGAAAACAGAAGGAGGAGGGAAAAGAAGAGGAAGTATTTTTCAATGGTAACAATACAGCCTGTTAATTTTCTTCTCAAAATACCTCCAAAAAGCTATATATTGCCTACTAAATTTGTTGAACATGTAACCTATCAGATTTCACAGATGCATTCATATGGTCATTTTTATTTTTAAAAATAGATTGAAGAAGTCTGTATTTGAGAGTATTTGCTGGTATTTAACAGTAAGCTTGGATCAAAACTTAAAATAATCATAATAACTAGAAATGACTGAGAATGGAAAGAAGGAAAGTGAAAAAAGAAACTGGTTAAAGGGTTTCTAGGCAAGTTATAATAGAGTCACATACTCAAGGTCTTGGCCAACCGAGGCATAACAGATGATCTAGAAAGGAACAATAATGATTATTTCAACAATAGTCCACTAGCTTGTAATCCAAATTCTCTTTTATTTCATCCAGTTAAGTTTAAACTCTTCAAAAGTGGAAAAGATAGGACTAAATAATAGAATATGCTTTATTTTATTTTTATCTATTTTTTCATCCACTGATTCAATTAATATTGTTGACAACCTACCATGTACCAGTCATTCTAATGGATACTGAGATCAGGGTAGATAGAATAGGCAGAGTTCCTGCCGTTAGGAACTTATATTAAGACCAATGAGAAAGACACTATTCTACTGATTACAAGTGTGATAACTGTTTAAAATGAGAAAAAAAGAAAGATATAGTTTAATGTAAGAATTTCTGGTTGTATTCTGCAATTTTACAACTGCGTCATATAAACATCATCAATTGTTTACTATTGACCAATTTTCCAACATTTCTCCATTAGCATATTATAACATCTTTGCATCAGGTAAGGAGACCCTGCAATCTCCATTGTATAGACAAGACCAGCAAGCCCAAGTTGCACAAGAGGCTTGCCTGAAATAATACAACAAGAGTCAGAGAACTACAGTCCATGGCACAAATCTAGCCTGTTCTCTACTTTTGCACAGCCCACAATCTAGGAATGTTTTTCTTTTTTCCATTTTTAAGTAGTTGAAACATATCATTTGGAGAAGAATATTTTGCTATACATAAAAATATATGAAATTTAAATTTCAGTGTGCTAAATAAAGTTTTATTATAAAACAACTATCCTTCTTCATCTGCATATTTTCTATGGCTGTTTTCACTCTGCAGTGGCACGTCTGAGCAGTTGGAAGAGAAATCACATAGCCTGCACAGCCTAAAATACTGATAATCTAGTCCTTCACAGAAAATGTTTTTCCACACCAGGTAATAAAGGAAACAGTCCTTATAATTTTCATAATATTTGAGTTTTATTGACTATTTAGTACATGTGAGTCACTACCATTTACTCTTTGCACATATTAAATTAAACAATAAACATATTTATGAGGAAGAGACTCCATTTTAGAAATGTAAAAGTAAAAGATGAGATTTTTTTTAAGGGCAGAGAGTAAGAGTTTTGAGGAGAGGTTTTAACCTGGTAAGATTGGCTCTAAAACTTAAGCTGTTTTCCACTATTCTATACTTATAGTAGGAATAGGCTGAGTCCTCATGATTTTCAAGATCCTTTCAAACTGGAAATTGTGATAATTCCTTAATCTGAACCCCAATCAATTTTATGTAAATGAGTCACACTTTTCTGACATCAGTTTAGTATTTTAGATGCAAATGGTCAACTCTGATAGTTTTCTTTGCTGCTTTACTGTTTGAAGCTAAAAGTTAGTACAGTATCATGAAACAGTCTGCTTTTTGGTTCACATATTTTTACACCTTGGTGATTTTCTACAATTTCTATGGCCATTCATTCTTCAATGGCCATGGAACTGATCGTATTTAAATATGTGTGATAAACTCTTAATTTCTAATCAGGCCAGACATCTTGTTTATTTTTTTATTCTTGGCAATCTATTAAAGAGTTTGGAACAATGTAGGAACTTAATCCACATTTTTACTGTGACCTGAGTGGCACTATTTAAGAAATGAATCTTCATATTCAAGACCTACACTCAAATAAAGGGTAAATAATTAAACACTACCAAGTTGGATTCATTGTGCTCCATAGTCTACACACAATATCAGAACAACTGTCAAGAAAATTAACTTCAAATAATCTCACTGACTTTTGCCCTGAATTTGTTTAGCGAAGGGAACAAGACAGACGATTCAGGGAGCTTACTTTCAAGTTTAATTGTACATTGCAAACCTCGGCTCAACACTGCCCTTGGGGAACCTTCAATAATCTGGACCAAAACAACAAGAGAACTGTCATCGAATCCACATGCATACTAATGTAGCTACCCCAAAATCTTTTTTTTCTAACATCTTTATTGAAGTATAGTTGCTTTACAATGTTGTGTTAGTTTCTGCTGTATAACAAAGTGAATCAGCTATATGTATACATATATCCCCATATCCCCTCCTTCTTGCGTCTCCCACCCACCCTCCCTATCCCACCCCTCTAGGTGGTCACAAAACACTGAGCTGATATCCCTGTGCTATGCAGCTGCTTCCCACTAGCTATCTAAGCTGGGATGAAGAGTAGCATTGACATATATACACTACCCCAAAATCTTTAATCCTGTGCCGAATAGTAAGAGACAGTAAACCAACAAAATTCAGTAAACCAACATGTTGAAGGTAAGCTTTATGTCAGTTTCTAAGCATTTCTTTCTGAATGAATAGAATCTAGATGAGCATAGAGTCTCTAGATGAGGACAGTGTTGAGTCACTTCTTCAAAAGCCTCTTCCTTCAACTAATTCTTCGTTACTCAGTGTCTTTTCCTGTCATTTTCAAAAATTATTAATTCCCTGTACTTGATTTTATTTCTAATATTATTTGATCATGTATGTGTATATGTGTGTGTTTATGTATAAAGTCCATCCGTCACTAAATTATAACTTGTTTAAAGGCAAGAGTCAAATATTTGTTTTTTTTAGCTGTCTGACACTTATTTTAGCAGTATCAATTCTATAATTTTTATATAACAATTTTGAAATAATGAAGTAAGAAAATAAACAAGTTTTAAAAGCTACTTTCATCTTGAAATTTTAATAAAAAGCATAATATTGGGATATTTGTGATCTTCATGACAAAACTCAATATCAACATAATTACTGTCAATTTTAACTATAAACTATGTGCATTATCAATATACCATTACTTACCCTAGGAGGAGGCTGAACTGTGCTGAACATGAACTATTTTATTTAATCCTCAGACTATCCTAGTAAAATAGGTTCTATTAAAATTTTTATTTTAAGGGAAACTGAAGCTTTCCAAGAAGTCAGAGGTAGGAAACCAGCAGTGCACCAAGACATGCCTGAATCAAGGTGCCAACTTCTTTACTTCAGGGTTCTACTGACTGTATAAACAAATAGAGAGAGAGTGTGGTAGAAAGAGAGACAGATAATTATTTAACACTAAAAGCATATACAGGATATTCAAATTAAAAGGTAAAGGTAAAATTAAAGGTGGTGAGGATAAATACGCATTGATCAGTGTATTTTTACTTTTTCTTATATTTTTAAGATGGCTGGATGAATAAGAAAGGAGCTATTTCTAGAAGCTTTCCTTGAAATCTAACTACAAATTGTTAGAAAGTAAAGAAGAAATAGGAAGTGGTGAATGTAGATAAAAACGGGAAGAAATTTCAGGCAATTATTTATTCAGTTAAGTTTCCTATGTGACCCTAGGGGTGGAAAAATGTTCTTCTTCACTTGTATGTTCTTTAGCTGGTCTAATAATTAAATTGATATATTAACAGAGAAGTTATATTTCAGGTTGTAATGAATGTCGGTAAATATTGTAGCCCTATTCTGTAGCTACTTTTTTTCCTTTTTTTCCCCACGTGGTTATTTCCACAGTCCATGATGGCAGTAAGACCCAGGGGAGGAAACAGATATAATTAAAAGAAGGTACTGAAGCACACAGGAACTGAGGACTGACTCATCTCTCACTTTTCATTGCCTCCTGGTGTTAATTCTTTCATTTAGAGTGTCAGAATTTGAGTACTTGTTATAATGATTGTACCAACATGTTAGTCATACCTTACAAATCATGTTTTTTTTTTTAAACAGAGAAATACAACAAAATTTAAATGAATTGGTAGTAACAGTTAAGTGCCAAAAGTGTTCTACTTATTGGCCCTAACAGTGAAGTTTGTCTCCTATTAAGTAATTTTTAACATACTATACATAATTTAGCAAAAGAGAGAATATTGGCATTGGTATTAGCATACTTGAATTTATTTTCTATTTTTATTTGAAATTGTATAAACATTTCTATACAAAACAAAATAAATTTTAAATGATGCAGAATAGGTTGAGCTCTTTTCTTCTGACAGTAAATAAAATCTGAATCAATATAAGGTTGTAAGACGTGAATCTTCAACATTTGGACCCAGAGGCAAGTGTGATTCCAAGTGACAAAGGTGATTGTAAGTACTAGCTGAGCTCCTCAGAACTCTAATTAGTTCATCAGATTGTTCAGTTTTTACTTCCTATTATATTATGTAGTAGTAAGACACAATAGGTGATGCATGTCGAGGTGATTACAGCATGCCTCTGGTAAAATTGTAAGGCAGAAGTCAGAAGAAAAGGTTACTGCTTCTTACCAGAATTTCAGTAATGACTCCAGAATTCACTGTCTATGGTACGTTCTTGCTGTCATTATAAAAATAACAAAAAAAAAGTCAATGGACTTATCCTGGTGTAATGCATGACATGACTGACAGCAAATTACAAAGTTTGAATTGTTTATCTTGAGCTGTAATCTCAGTTCTTATTTAATAAAATTTCTTCCTGTGTCTACTATTGTTAAAAAGTACACGCTGGGGGCTTCCCTGGTGGCACAGTGGTTGAGAGTCCACCTGCCGATGCAGGGGACACGGGTTCTTGCCCTGGTCCGGGAAGATCCCACATGCCGCGTAGAGACTGGGCCCGTGAGCCATGGCCGCTGAACCTGCGCGTCCGGAGCCTGTGCTCCGCAAAGGGAGAGGCCACTACAGTGAGAGGCCCGCGTACCGGAAAAAAAAAAAAAAAAAAAGTAAACGCTGGATAAAAAAAAAAAAAATTCTCAGAGATCAAGTTTTGTTATTGCCTTGGTCATTAAAAATACTTCTTTGCTTGCTCTTTTAGATTGTAAAACCTGAGGCTATAAGAAGAAAAAAATGCCCAATACTATTACTGAATATAACCCCCATTTGACCAGATAAATTCCTGGATACACAGAAGAAAACCAAGACAAACTAAAGGTTAACATAGTTTTCTTAAATTTTATTGCCAGATGAATAGGAAATAGAAGAAAAAAATAAAATAAGCAGATGAGATATAATACTATTCAAATAAAATTTCTATAAGGACATAGGAGAAAGAATATAATGATCTTATCTGAATCCTATCCAGGAAACTGGGGTTAGCTTCACTAATCCCAATACAAATTTTCACTTTATTTTCTAAATCATGCAATTTGCCTCTTCTGAAGGATAGATATTAACATTAGCACATTTCCTTTATAGCCTTAATAGTACATTTAATCTGCCTTCCTGACTTTACTTAATGGTTCTCAATAACTTTATTGAAGTTAAGAAAATGCAAAATAAAGTAACTCTTTCTTCTATAATAAATTAACTATTTTAAAACATTTGGAGAGTCTGGAATGCTTTTACAAATTCTGCAGTAAAGAGATAGACTGACTTCAGCTCATAGCATCATCATAACATGAGAATTATTACTTGTCCATACAGGGAAGGCCATTGTTCATTACAATCATATTTCTAAAGTAAAAATATAGTTTTATTCTATGTTTCTGTTAAAATTGGACCTTAATTAGTATAATATCCTCATTTAATTATTATGATAGTGTAAATATTTATAAGTTACAGGACATTCTTTTGGATAATTAAAACATAATTTTATTGAAACAAACCATGAAAAATAATGTAACAATTTAGAGTTTCCCTAAACTTAGTCAAAATAATTGAAGTTGATGTAGGTGAGTAGAATTATCAAATCCATGAACCATATTGCTTGTGTTCTCAGAACTCTGATTTTTGCACTATCATCTTTTCTTTTCCCTCATCACCAAAAATGATGTTTTCAATGTTCTTGCTCCTGGCTCCAAGTCTATCCCAAATGTCCAAGTTTGTCAGAAAAATGTTTGACAAAAAAATGTGCCTGTCAGTGACTCTATCACTAATCTGTCTTAATAGTCTGAGACAGTAAATAATATTGAAAGAAAAGATTATGAGTTGCATTAAAAAGCAGACATAATATTTCTAACACCTTGTAGGTACACGTGAGATCTGGGCAAAATTAAAAGGGTGATGATTTTGAATAATGCTTCTGAGATCCATAGTGACTCTCATCAGGAAAATAAATAAACAAAAATTCAGATGAAGATTTTAATGACAGAATATGAGATAATTTTCCTGTGGAATTCAGTGATTCTATATTGGGTAGGGGCAATTGTGCATTTCTTACAAAGAGACTATGTATTATAGAGCACCTTGATCCTCAGGGAAACTGGAAACCAAACAACTTTCCTGGGCCTATGGTCTTTTAGATGTGTCTGACTCCCATATTTGCTCTCATGGAAACCTGAAGATGTTCTTGATTTGTGCTACTTTGGAGCTACACCACTGAAACCTAAGTCTAAACAAGAATGCTCTCTGTAGTTTCAGGTGAAAGAAAAAACATCCTTAGATATTAGAATGAGGCAGTGCTTTATTATGATAACTTGGAAGAAGCAGATTCTGTAACAACTATAGGCAGTAAGTAAATTTGGTTGCTTAGTAAGAATGCCCAAAACAACCAATTTTCCTATTTTATTCATTTAATGAGCGCATATAAGTGACTTACTATCATCAGGAACACAAGGAATAAAGAGATTCAGTAAAGTAGCCACGGGCATTCATTCGCTGAGTGGCAAAGCTGGGAAACCCAGACAATTCAACTTTAGAATGAGTCTGTAATTTATCACTATGCTATGCTGTCTCTATACTGAATAGATAAACATATTCAACAAATAATTTTTTCTAACTTTTCTTTTCCTTATAAGTAAATCAAGGATAAAAACCCATGTCCTCCTTATCTCTCTCAGGTAAAATAGTGCATGTAAACGCACTTCATAGAGCACATACTATTGTTCATAGTAGCAATTAATCATAATTGTAAAGACATTCACTTCTCATAGTGAACCAGGTACATTGAAAAACATTACACATTGATTATTTCAATTACTAAAACAACCCTATGTGTTTGAAAGAATCTGTTATCACCCTGTTTATATATAATGAAATTTTGCTGTAATTACAATTAATGTTTATAATACATACTTGTACTTCTTCTAATATTAAACAGAAAATAATATTGAGATTTTCAAGAATGGTGTTATTATATACTTGTGTCTCACCATTAGTTTTGCAGTGTTGTAATTAAGTTGTTACTAATAATAATTAAATTTCTGAATTTCTCCAGTGATTTTCTGTTAACAGCATAAATTAGATCAGAAATTAGTTTATTTCTATAATAACCTCAAACTTTTTCATTTGCATTCTGATATATTTTTTTGAATGGAAGAAAAATAATGGAGGAACAGCTAGATGCTGAAAATTGCATATGTTAATATAGCACAACAGAGGAATTATTCTGTAGGATGTATGTTGATGGACAAATCATAGCTTGGAAGTATATAGACATCTTCCCTAACCCCTTATTTTAGATGCTGAAACCTATAGAGGCCATTGTACTGTTACTTCAGCCTTGTTTATCTGGTATTTATGTGCCTAACAACTATCTGGTACTTTTATCAATTCTTAATAATCTTCAGTATATTTAATCAGATTAAATTTCAGACAATGTAATCAGACACAAACTATAATAATAGCCAAAAGCTTAGTATATCACAGTGTTCTTTTATTTAAATATTTATAATTGTCAATTGTAGATATTATAAATAATATAATTCATATTTTAGATATTTATAATTATAATTTTTAACCAACATTTTAGGGGCCAACATTTTTTTTGTGCCATGATAGTTTCTGAGAAGGTGTTCATATTATCCATAGCCTAATTGGGAAGACAGGTTTATATTTCATAGTGTGATAAGGGCAAGAATAGAAGGACACCTATATAGAGTTAGCCCAGCAAAGGGATGATTAACTCTATTTGGAGAGATCATAGCATGCTTCCCTTAGACAATGATATTGGGATGAATTTCAGTGAACAGTAATTTCATATACAGTTAAAACTACCATAACATTAATAGAAAAGAGAATTTATGGTTTGTTATATTTTTAGAATAAAAGTAATATTATGTAGTGCTTTCTGCTGTCCTTCTCAAAGGCCACAAAATCTTGGGATAATCTTGTAAAAGTGAATAATTTCACCCCCCCCAAAATAGCACAAGAATACATGAATTTAAAATTGTGCATTCATTGCAGCACTAGTCAAAATAGCCAGGACATGGACCTAACCTATATGTCCATCAACAGACGAATGGATGAAGAAGATGTAGCACATATATACAATGAAATATTACTCAGCCATAAAAAGAAACGAAATTGAGTTATTTGTAGTGAGGTGGATGGACCTAGAGTCTGTCATACAGAGTGAAGAAGTCAGAAAGAGAAAAACAAATACCGTATGCTAACGCATATATATGCAATCTAAAAAGAAAAAGTACTGATGAACCTACTTGCAGGGCAGGAATAAAGAGGTAGATGTAGAGAATGGACTTGATGACATGGGGTGGGAGGGCAAAGCTGGAGCAAAGTGAGAGTAGCATCGACACATATACACTGCCGAATGTAAAATAGTTGGCTTGTGGGAAGCAGCAGCATAGCACTGGCAGATTGGCTTGGTGTTTTGTGATGACCTAGAAGGGTGGGAGAAGGAGGATGGGAGGGAGGCTCAAGATGGGGACATGTGTATGCATATGGCTGATTCGTTTTGTTGTGCAACAGAAACTAACACGGTATTGTGAAGCAATTATACTCCAAAAAATATCTATTAAAAAAATTGTGCAGTCATATTGAAGGGATTTATGGACAGGCTGATGATGCCTGCACAACATACTCTTCTCAGCTCTGAAGTTCTTGACATTTAAAGAAGTGTTATGGCAGGAGAGTAAATGAGATAGAAAACAGTAGGACCTTCTTGATCTTCATACATCTTGATCTCTCCTTCTCCCTTAAAGAACCAAAAAACAAAGACAAAAACACATACTCAGATTACTCTGCTTTCTACCATAGTTCAGCTGCCTCTAAAGCTTATTTCCCAAAACTCAAATCAATTCATGCTGCTAAACTGCACAAAGACATATACTACCTCCATAGTGTCCTCAGATTTAAGTCTGAACTTAAGAATCTGGTGTATGGAACTATTCATAACCTGATTCTTAGCATTATTTTCTGCTCTTCCCACATATTCCCTTTTTGTGCATGTATGCTGACCATTCTGCCTATAATGCTCTGACTAGTTTTTTGCCCTATAACTTTACAAATTTTTAAAGGACATATCTCAAAGTTTTCATTTTACAACTTTTTGTGTTGTCTCACAATTGTTGCATGTTCCATTGTGGTTTTTCCCTTTCTTCATCTTTTTTTTAAATTTCGGTTTTGGAAATTTCTTAGCTTGGTCTTTTTGCAGCTCCTGATGTATCCATCAAAGGTACTCTTTATTCTTCTTACTGTGGTTTTTATTTCTAGCATTTCCTTTTTATTCTTTCTTAGAATTTCCATTTTTCTTCTTATAGTACCCATCTCTTTTGCACGTTGTTTACTTTTTCCATTAGAGAACTTAATATGTTAATTACAATTATTTTACATCTCCAATCTGGGAATCTCAAAATCTGGGCCAAAGTTTTCTGGTTCTTTTGTCCTCTGGCAAAGCCCTTTCCACCACAGAGTGGACATTTGCTATGGAGAAGACTCTAGGCATGGTTTACAAGTGGTCATTTCCCTCCTCTGCCTCCTAGGATCACAAGGAGATTTTTCTTGAATCCCAACCTGGTGGAACTCTAAGACTATGGGAGTGTCTATCTCTCATGTTAGTCCACACAGTCTTCAGCAATTTGTCAAAATTACCATTGAACTGTTCCTACCACCTACGACATCCAGTGGCCTCTGTTCAGGGTAAATAAATCCTGGGTGCTGTATCTTTATGCACCAGATCATCCAGATTTGGGGATGGTAGTTTTCCTGCAACAGATCAAGAGATATCATCAATTTTCATTTTGTCCAGTTTTTTCCTCATTGTAAGTTTGAGAGTGTTGACTTTCAATCTCTTTATATGCTGGAGTTGTAATTGGAAGTCCACAGTTGCCTTTTAGCTTTCCTCAGTTACCTTGTAAAGGTCACTATCCACCATGATCTCCCATACTATTCACAATAAAAAATTCTCCCTTAACACTGCTCATTACAGATATAAGATATGGCTTTTTATGTAATGTGGAAATAAACAAAGACAACTCAAATGAGAAAAAGCAGAGGAAACGTATTCAGAGCTTGCAGGGGAGTCCGCCCTCATCACTTCCATTTGGCAGAGACTCAAAGGGAGGCAAGGGAATGTGGACTCCTCATGGTGAACAAAGGGAAGACTTCACATAGGCTCTGATTGGATGTTGTTTGCTGGGGAAGCTGGAGGTGGGCTAATCAGCAAGGCAGCCTATGTGATTGGTTTGGGTAGAATATCTGGCTTTCTCTGATTGGTCCCAGATTAAAAGTGAGGGCAAAAGTTAAAGAAGCTGGCAACTACTGACCAAGTTTTGACCATTTGGTGTCACCGGCGCTAGAGGTTAGATTTGGCTTACTGAACTCGTTGCTCCAGAGGTTGTAGGCTAGAGTTCCATTTTTACATATATTTTGATCATTGTCCTTTTGTGTATTTGGTCTCTCTGTAAACATTATTCATCTCTTTGTGTCAGGGTCTTTTTATCTTCCTAGTGACTAGTCCACAGCTAGAACAAAGTTTATGCATACCCAATACAAATTAATTGAAGGAATGAATTTCTTCATTTTAATACTAAATTGTATTGTCACAATAACTTTGCAAGTTTACCAAGGTTAATACTAATATGCCAACTTTTTTTAGATTAAGAAACTGGGACCTAGAAAATTATATGATTTGCATTAAGTTATATGGGTTATAAATGTTAGAAAAGAACACTAATCAATGTTTTTTGGTTCTTATTGAACACAGCTATTTTTTGCATATGTTATCTTTAATTTTTATCACTGATACATTAACTGTACAATTATTGCATACCCACTAAGTGCCAGTCCCAGTGCTACTTTCACTTTCATTATTTAAATTAATCTCATAAAATCTTACGATTTTTATAAAAATAAAAACTGTTTATATATAAATCAAAGGACTTTTAAATTTCACCAGTTATATCCGTTTTTAATTTTAAAGTATTTGATTATTTACTTTAAATATTTTAAGCATTAATAAAAGCAGTGTTATACTTTATTCTTGACCTCAACATTTTTCAGTCAAACTTTTCTTTACACTTCTAATATGGGAAATGCTGTATATTATATAGTAAACCTTCATAAAGTCATGTATTCTATATCTGAAGAATATTTTTCCCTTTTTATTATATAAATCTTGCCTTTTCCCGCCATTTTCTTTCCTTTCTGTCCTTTCCTATCCCCTCAGATATAATATATCCTCCTAGATTCCTCCATTAATGCAAAGATATTACAGATTGAGAAAATCTTGTCACCATAATATACTTAAAAACAACATTAATAACAATCACAAACACAACACACTAGTTAAGACTATTTGGGCTTTGCGATTAGCACTTTTGTCTTCAAACACTGTTCATTCCCATGTTTGATTAAAATAAGGCTGATGGAAGGTTGTTGGGTATATTTGTTTATCTGTAGTATAACCATGACTTAAAACACTGCAAGGGCTTCTCTTTTATTAACTGAGTTTGTAGAAGATGTCCCAGGAAAGAAAAGATTGTAATACTAATAGCAAATACAGACAAACAAATTCTCATATCGATTGATTTATTTTTCTGATTTGTAAAAATCACCCATTCTGTGGAGCCCTGGGACAAGCAAGTGATATAAAAACACAAACATTTTGAGCCAAAACAAAGAAAACCAGCCTTGCAGCTCCATTTCATTCAAAAAGCTTCCTCTATAAATTAGAAAAATTTGGTCTAGAAGAAAGCTTGCGCTCCACTCCCAGAGGTTAAATGACATTATATTTCAGCACATGGAAGAAACTATAAGGCCTGAGGAGTGTCCTTGATCAAATACCCAATATCCATTCCATTTATTGTAAACAGGTAAATTCTGGTTAATCCTAGATGGATTGAAAGCAGCAGGTATCTTGAATATGCAATTCACCCTGAAAAGACTGCTCCTGCAGGCAAACTCAGAAAAACAAATGTATGGCTATTTATTTTCAGTAAGCTCAATATTCATTTTAGGGGAGCAGAGAAATATACATGTGAACGAACCACAGATAGACTATCTGAGAATACCTGTTTTCAAAATGGTTGAAACATTAAGGGTAACACTTTGAAATATGTAGAATATTTGTCCCCAGATAATCGGAAAACCCAAGAGTGTTTGAGTCTACTACTTCTGACAGAAGAATCTGGTAACCTCTTCCCTTCTGAAAGAGGTCTGCCCTTCTTTCAGATTTGAGCCATGGGCAAGGTGTGACACTTGCAATATTATGTTAAATCTTCTGGGCTGTGGAAAAGAAGTTTGGTTCCTAGAATCAAAGAACTGAACTCAAAGATATATGGGAGATTTCAAAGTCAAAATAACAAGTCTGAAACTCTATTAATAAAAATAATGTAAACTACTTTAAAAAGTATTAGTAGGTGCCAAGTGTTATTTGAGCACTGTATGTTAAAGTATCATTACTCTCCCCATTTTACAGATGAAGAAATAAAGGCTTAAATTACTGAAGATCATATATGCACTATATAATGATTAGAGCGACAAAGAATGGGCCATATTAAAGAGATAAAATAGGTTCTAAAACTAGGAAAGTATATAATAAAGGGCAAAAGAAAGTAAAATTAGCCTGCAGCAATTCTGGAAATAGAATGTAGGAACTTAGAAGGCTATTAGCACCTAGACAAAAGAGAAAAAGATAGGAAAAAAAGTGATGTTTAGCAGCAAAGTTTTTTCATGACATCATGTTGTATATATCACCACTTGAAGATAATATATCTATAAATGATGAATCAGGGTCATGGAGAAACCAGTCTATTCCATTTTTATGAGTTTCTTAAAAGTGTAAAAATAATACAATAATATGTGGGGGTCAGAAATCCTGCCCTGTTTCTGTTCTTGAGCAACAAAAACAAAACATTTTGGCTAATTCATTCTAGCAGCAGAACAGTCCCAAGATCTGCAGATATTCTAAACTTCTTTTTATCTATTGAAATTGTTCCAAGTGCTTGTTCTGCAGCCTACTTGAATTTATTGATACTTGAATCCAAGGAGACTAGAAAAAGATGTCATGTACATTTTCAAGTAATCATTACTAAGGAATATTTGAAACGAGAGTGTTTTATGATTTCTGATCCAGATTTAGTTTAGATATTTGTTAGCTATTTGAACTTGACAAATATGTGTTAGCTATTGGAGGTTCCCTTTTTATTAGCATATAGGAGATGAGGTTGTTCTCTAATATATGGGGATGCTGTCAGAATGAAGTGATATAAAGTAAGTCAAAAAATTCTTTGTTTTAAAGAATATAGATGCAGTAGTTATTATCACATTGAAAATCTTCAGCGCTTTTACTAGCCAGACTTTAATAGTTTCTGGAAACTTCTCAAAAACAGTGTCATTATTTAAAGAAAGAAAATAGAATGGAAAAAGAAGACGTGTAAAAGAAAGATGTGTTGAATATTTTGATATAGCCACATATTCCATACATAAAATATCCCAGTCTTCTGGTTTATCTGAACTGAAAGGCAGTTGGTCACATGTAAATTTTTAAAGATCTTAGAGATATGAAGCCCTCCTGAGGATGTGCTATACCACAATTGAAAAATTTCTTCTAGAGAATAAAACTGAGTATATAAACAAAATGAGAATTACAAATAGAAGAGAATGAAGTAAGACATAAGTAAGCAGTAAGGTAACTATTGATACAATATTTATACAGAAGAGAAAACAGAAATGCAGAAAGTCCATCCAAAGACTCCTTGGCCCTGTGATTATTGCTTTAATTCAAAAGACATTCTATTCTATGAAAGCCCATGAGTAGAATGAGTGTGAAATCTTAGGCAGCTGATTCACGGGAGCAAAGCTAGATTTTTATTCAAGGTCTAGTCCTCTATTCAATCACTGGTAAATAGTAGAGAAGAGTTTGTTCTTTCAGTTACAAAGAAGCAAACATCCTTCTCAACCTCATAGTTTGTGCAGCTACATTTGGTGTTCAAGGATTAAGCTTTGTAGAAGAGTTAGATGAAAGTTGAAAAGTTATTGAAAAAAATTACCCACCCCCTCCCCTGGCAACTATAGTCAGCCAGGAAAAATTAAAATGTTCACTAAGAATTAGAGTGAAAGTCAGTGTTGATATTAAATTAATATTTTCAAGTTGAGTGAATTTTTTTAGGATAAAACTTGAACAGTGAAATTATGTTGACCTTAATAGAGAAGAAATATTGAGTCCAAACTCTCTAAATGTTAACTTTTGAACCAAATTAGTGTTTAGAATGATTATAATAATATGATGTTTCTCCTAATAGTTTTTGTATAACAGCAGCATATTTGACCTTTTTAAATGTCAGAAATAATATTTAATATTAATCTGCTCCTCAGCCACTTTAAACACTCCGGTAATATTTAATTTTAAAAATAATAATCTTGATATTTGTGCTCAAAATGTCATCATATATTGCTTGAAGGATGATTCAATGTCTCTCTAAAATTGATGAATTCAAATATTTCTTCCACAAAGTGGTTAGAAATTGGAAGAAGAGAAAAGTAATTTATTTTATAGAAATCAAGTAGAATCAACTCCACCTAATGTAAAGTACAATGGCACCCCGCTACATTAAGGCCACTTTTATTATGGGACTAACAGTGGTTTAGAGAATGAATGGCTGGGAAGAAATATCTATGTCTTAATGTTGGCAACAGAGCCTCTAAGTAAAAATTTCAGGGGAACACTGTAACAATGAAACTTAGGAGAACACTATTAAGATGAAATGTCAAGAGATTTTTGTCTTTATATAAACAATATATTGCCTGAGCCCAGATTCTGTAAGTTAGAGTCTGTTTCTCTTTCACTAGTTATTACCATAAACTGAAGTTGTTCAGCTATGTCTGGAATAGATTGGAATATTTCTTACAATATGGATCATTTGTGCAGCCAGCTTGATCTTATTTTAATACTACTTTGAGTGGCAAGCACTTTAGAGGAGCAGACATATGATATTTTAAGAAATTCATACAAAGTAGTCAGAAATATTCCTCTTCTATATCTGACATAATGATGTATTTTTTTCAAGAAAATTTCTATGCAGTGTTTCCTTTATTACTATAAATGTGATTGCAGAAGATGTCTATGTGGCATTTGTATATATCTTTCAAGTCCTTGTGGAGCAGGAATATTAGCTACTCTCTCTCAGGGTGTGAAGATTAAATGAAGACATTCATGGACACATTTGGTATAGGATTTGGTCCATAATAGATGCCTCACAAAGAAGCAAAGATTTTGAGAGGCAGTGTTGACTACTTGAAAGAGTTCAAGCTTGAAATGATGCACAGGTCTGTGTTTACAACCTGTCTTTACAAATTAGTGATAGTATGGTTCAGGTAATGAAGAAAATGTATATTTAAAAAAATCATTTTGATTATAGTGTAGGAAACTCTATCAAAGTTGTTGTTCACTACTATGTTGGGTTCTCCTTCTCTAGACATACTGTAAGACTGCATTCCCTGACAATGCCATATGAGTGGAATGACCATACACCTACTAGTGGAAGTCTTTTAAGATCCAAGGCAGAAGTGTCCACATTCTGTTCCCCCACCATTGACTGCAATGCTCATGATTTTTGGAGAGTCTGTGTGTGTAAATCCCCACGTAAAAATATGTGAGCCAGAAGTTAGTGTGCTGATTCAGACATTTGTAGGATTATTTTAAGACTGGGCAGTGGGCACCAAGAAAACTGATGTTGAAGATTGAAAAGATGGCAAGCCATGCTATCAGGAGAAACCATTTTATTACTTATCTGCAGGAATTTGTATTTCTGATGATTATTTTAAAGAATTAATTGGGAGAGTTATGTTAATTCAGAAATCGAAGTTTAAAAGTATAAGGGCTTGTGTTAGCTGTGATTGGCAAGTAATTCAAATAGAAGTTGGGCGCAAAAAAGTAATTAGCCAATTAGCAAACAGGAATGAAAAGAATAGAGAGATTCTATACATTTAGAGAACTTTAGGATTCAAAGATGCAACTGATTCTTAACCCTAATAGTTAAAAATAAAATAATTAAAATTTTATAGTTGGAAAGAATAATTTAAACGTAGCCTTCAGGGAAGGTTCAAATTAAGGTATTAGATAAGCAAGCTACATATAGGGAGTAGAATCAGGGCCAAGAAAAGAAATATTCACTACCCCAGCTGATTTCAGAATTTCTGTAATCCTTTGCCTGTTCTGAACTATCTATTCTTGTTACTTATGAATCAGGAAGGGTATGGGTGTGTTTTAATTATTATATATCCCATTCTACCATTGCAGCTTGTTTGTGCAAACATCCTCATACTTTTGTTTTTGAGTTACTTAAATCTTCTGGAGATCCCAGACTTTAAACTTGATTCTGTGACTGACTAGTCATTTAGGTTTTTGCTCTTCTGTTTGGTGAGGCTTTATATTGGTGTATAAAGAAGTTAGAATCATATGGTCTTTCTGACTTATTTCACTTAGCATAATATTCTTAAGGTCCATCTATGTTGTCGCATGTGGCAAGATTTCATCTTTCTATGGCTAAGTAGTATTCCATATATACTCCATCTTCTTTATCCATTTACTCCTTGATGGGCACTTAGATTGTTTCCATATCTTGGCTATTGTAAAAATTCTGTGATGAACATAAGGGACATATATCTTTTTGAATTAGTGTTTTAGAATTCTTTGGATAAATACCTCAAAGCAGGATAACTGGATCATATGGTAATTCTAAATATTTTGAGGAATATCCATACTGATTTCTACAGTGCCTGCAATAATTTACATTCCTACCAACAGTGTATGAGGGTACACACCCTTTTCTCCACATCTTCACCAACACTTATTATTTCTTGCATTTTTGATAATGACCATTCTGACAGGTGTGAGATCATACCTCATTGTGGTTTTGACTTGCATTTCTATAATGATTATCAATGCTGAGCATCTTTTCATATGCCTGTTGGTCATCTGTACATCTGCTTTGCAAAATCTCTATTCAGATCCTCTGCCCATTTTTTAATCAGGTTGTTTGTTTTCATGTTGTTGAGTTGTATGAGTTATTTGTATATCTGGAATATAAAAAAATGAACAAGCAAACAAATATATCTAAATAAAACACATTAGGTACAGAGAATGAGTGGTGCTTACCAGAGGGGAAGCAAGCGGGGCAGGGGGAGTGACGTACACTGATGAATGGAAACTAAATGTTTGGTGGTAAGCATGCTGTACAGTATATAGAAGTAAAAATATAATGACGTGCACATGAAACATATACAATGCTATACACCAATGTTATCTCAATAAAAAATAAATTAAAAAAAGAAGTTAGACCTACTTAATTGTTGAAAAACAAGGTGCACGTTGGAAGATTACACTTCACCACTCACTAGATGCTAGTTTTGGCCAAGTGAGTCATCAGGGCCAGAAGTGGTATGTGTGGGTGTTGGACAAAAACCTGACAGAGGCAGTGCCTGATCATCTATATTCACTCCTTCCTTCTGCAGAGTGATGATATGGGAGGAGTTGAAGCCTTTACCATCTTATGCTCTGAAATAAGGATTACAAAGATCTGGGTGTCACACAAGTATAAGATAAACAGAAAGCACAGATGAGAAATAAGCCTTTATAGATTTATATCAGTGAGAAAACAATGTTGCTTGTTACCATGACATAACATATCTTTTCCTGACTGAAAATGGGGTGAGAAAGGAGGGAAAACAAACAGAAAAAGAAGTCTAGAAAGATGTTACAGTAAACAAGAAAGATGGAATGACCAACTAGAACAATGACTACATGAAAAACAGCAGAGGTATCTAAGATGCAAAATTAAATTAAACAAGGTAATTTGTTGGATGTAGGGGGAAAGAGGATGAAATCAAAAGCAATATTTAAATTTATGACTGAGTAACAGGGGTGAATATTGAAACTGTCCATAGGGAAAAGTAACGTAGGAGACATTTGAGGCATCAAGATGGGGTGGGGAGGAGTAAGGGAAGATTTATATATGTGTAAATTTAGCCATTCAAAGAGAAATATTTAGTAGACACTTGGATACAACATCTAAATCTCAAGAGAGACAACTGTGCTAGAAATATATATCATCAGTTTAAACATGCTAATTAAGATGTAACATTTGTTGAGTCTGCCAAAGAAATTGTGTAGGATAAGAACCCAATGATAGACTCTGAAAAACACCTATATATAAATGATAGCTAGAATTAAAAAAGCACTTATAAGATGGCTGAAGAGCAGCCCTCATGATAGGAGAAAAAGTGTGAGATTCTGCACTACAGAACTAAAGGAAGAGTTATTTCAGAAAAGCAGGGTAAGTCAACAGAGTCAGATGTTCTTAGAGACTAAACAATATAAGATAAACAGATTTTGCTTGTATTTAGTCACAACAAGATCATAAATGTGCTTCATGAAAGGCTTTTATTTTAATTGAAGTATAAATGACCTCCAATATTGTATAAGTTTCAGGTGTACAACACGGTGATTTGATATTTTATAGATTAGACACCAAAGTAATTATAATACTATCGACCATATTCCCTGTATTGTACATCTCTGTGACCTATTTTATAATTGGTAGCTTGTACCTCTTAATTGCCTTCATCTATTTCATCTATCCCCCCACCTCCCTCCTCTCTGGCAACCACTAGTTTGTTCTCTGTACCTATGAGAGGTCTTTAACTAGAGTGATACTGGTGGACACCAGATTAAATTTGGTTGACAAGTAAAAGGGAGATGATAAAGTGGAAACAATACATGGTGGGAAACCCTCTCAGGCAGTGTGAGTATTAAAACAGGCCAGGGATAGCATTAGGTAGAACAAGATAGAGATTGGGAGTGAGATTTTTTGGTCTATATGTTTACTGTATATAAGTAGAGAGGCTTAAACATATTTAAATGATAAGATGAAAAGATAAGTAGTAAAGAATAGAAGAAATGTGTTTGACAAATTTGGGAAGGAGAGAATCCAGTTTCCTGGTAAAATGTTGTATCTGAGATAGAAGGAAGATTATAGCTTTCCTTCAAATAGAAGGGGAAGAAATATGGTGAGTGCATATATTTTTATGTATCTGGATAAGGTAAAAAGAAGTTGAGAGATTATTTTCAGATAGTTTCTATTTTCTCTGTGGAGTAAAAGACAAAGCCATTATCTCAGATTGAGTGGGCAATTGTCAGATCACATGTTTGGATAGAAGTGCAATTGGCTTAAAATAATGAGTAGGAAATATAGAAGAATGTCCAGGCTGAACTGAGGGCTTGGATAAGGAGGGGACATATATGTCCATTGGGTCATGTCTGCATGACTTAAGATTTTCTCTAGCGGTACTCAAACTCCTGGGTATTAATGCAAAGAGTGTAGACAGTCTAATTGTGCTAGGGTTGTGGCTATACTAGATGGATAAGACAGAAGGCCAGCAGGACAAGAGATTCATTTATGCTGGAAACTGAACTTTAGAACTGATGAAACAAAGAGTCTAAAATCGTTAAGGAAGAAAGGAGGGAGTGATAGGAAGTCCAAACATGGAGTGACTGGAGGACTGAAATCTACACATAGTCCGATTCCAGTTATAATTAGACTTAATGAAAGAGACGTTTAGAAATAAAAGACCAACAGGCACATGAAAAGATGCTCAACTTCACTAATCAGCAGAGAAATGCAAATCAAAGCCACAATGAGATTACCTTACACCTTATACCTGTCACCTATTACCTTACACCTGTCAGAAAGGCTATTATCAAAAAGACCACAAATAACAGATGCTGGAGAGGATGTGGAGAAAACGGAACCCTCCTACACTGTTGGTGGGAATGTAAATTGGTGCAGCCACTTTGGAAACAAGTATGTAAGTTTCTCAAAAAACTAAAATAGAACTACCATATCATCCAGCTATTCCACTCACTCCTGTGTATATATCCAAAGAAAATGAAAACACTAATTCAAAAAGATACATGGACCCCAATGTTCATAGCTGCATTATTTACAATAGCCAAGACAGGGTAGCAACCTAAGTGTCCATCAACAGATGAATGGATAAAGAAGTCATGGTATATATATATATATATATATATATATATATATTCTAAGTTTCATTTTGAAAATCATTAGAAATATCTAGATATCACCTTTCATTACTTTTCATTACTTTGGAACAATTTAGCTTAGCTGTATGTTTTCAGCTTCATAAATGCAAGGTGACTCTCAACAATGTACACAATCAGTACATTCTAGACTACACACTAATTTTTATTACATAAATACGTAAGAATAATAGGTTTTCACTTATAATTATTGCTAATTAAAAGAAATTTGTTCTCCTGTCACAAAACTAGAGATTTTATTCAACTTGTTTTCATCAAAAAGATTTTAAAAGACAGATGACAGTGAACATTAGAGGGAAAATTGTATAAAATTATTAGATGTGAAGTGTTGGAAAAGGTAAAGTGCAAATATAGAGAGACCTATGCATTTAGCCTAACAAAACTGGGGCAAGACAACTTATGTCCAAATTTGAAAAAGGCATGCTAAAAAGATAACAATTACAATCAAATTTACTGGCAGCAAAGGTTGTATATAAACTTTACCATGCAAACAACTTGGCAAAAGGTAAAATTCATTAGATACTTTGCTATTTGAGAACTTATAAGACTGAACTCAAATTATGGCCAAATATAAATTCATTTTATTCTATCAATCAACACAGTTACCAGCATATTATAGAATGTATTTATTTATTATATTGATGGCATGTTATTTTTCCTTGAGACTATCAACTCCATGTGAGTAGGAATGTTTCTTCTTCCAAGTTATGATTTTATATCTGTTTACCTCATCATATCCAAGTTTCTTGTGACTTGATCCAATGCCAGCTGCAGTGTGATCTGTGTGGCCTATAACCAAATTCACTTGTACACGACTCAGTAGTGACCCACTTTGTCCATGCTACACTCCTCTTATATCCTGCTCCAGAGCTTCTCTATTGTTTTGTTTCCAGAATGATTTCCTGAAAGTGAGATTACATGGGGTGGTATCAGGTTAAGTGGAGTGGGGGTGAAGTGACAGGAGGCAGTCTGGTACCAGGGGTAGAAGAACTCCTGGAGATAATTACTTCCCCTTTTCTAGTACAGCAGGGAAGTCCTGAGAAACAGTTACTGGAATGATTTTCAGATGCTTGATACAATGTGGGAGGCATGTTCACATTGGCTTTCTTTACTTCCCCCTCCTTGCCACTGTTCTCTGAGATTGCATTCTCTAAATCACTTGATCTTTCTTTAGGTTCTGCCCTCTGGGAAACTAGACTAAGATATTTAATGATTTCTAAAGCCTAGAAAAGTTTAAGGACATACGTAGCACTCAGTAAACATTTTTAGTGACAGAATAAGATCATAAATGATGCCATGGTGGACTTTGCTATTGTTGCTTTCTTAACATCTATTCCAATATCTTTTGGTAAATACATACTAGAAGCTGTAAGCAGAAACATCCTTTCCAATCTTTCAGGAAAGGAACCTTGATTGAGGCTATCCTTATATATAGTCAGTGAAGAATGAATGATTTAGCCCATACCAATCAATGAATATGCCTCTTGGCATCCAGAAATAGCATATTTCCTCTTAGCAGGAATAATTCACTGACACAATGTATACATTTTATCTATCTCTCTATCTATCATGTATACTCCTACTAGAATATAAACTCAATGAGGCCAGAATATTTGATGTTTTGTTCACTGCTATATGTCAAATATTTAGTATACAGTACAGAGTAGATACTAATAAGCTCATTAATTCATTGAGCAGAAACTATTTGCCAGCACTCTTCTGGGTTCTGGAGAAAAAACAGTGAGAACATGAAACAAACTAAATATACTTCTCACATGGAGTTTATATTCTGGTTGGGTGAAATAAACAAGAAAACAACAAACAGACAAATTAGATTAACATATATATACAATTTACCACTATATAAAATAATATCAATATAAAAATCATGTGTATGATGGTGGTAACATGAAAAATAAAGGAAGGAATGGGATAAGGAGTCTCTACGAAGTGAGTAGATTTATATAAGTAAATTATTTATTTATTATTTATTTATTTTGTGCAGTACGCCAGCCTCTCACTGTTGTGGCCTCTCCCGTTGCGGAGCACAGGCTCTGGACGTGCAGGCCCAGCAGCCATGGCTCACCGGCCCAGCCGCTCCGCGGCATGTGGGATCTTCCTAGACCGGGGCACAAACCCATGTACCCTGCATTGGCAGGCGGACTCTCAACCACTGCACCACCAGGGAAGCCCTACATAACTAAATTTAAAATAAATGTATGAGCAAATAACTCATTGGTTCGGTATGGCCAAGGGAACTAACTCTGTTCATACTGGATACTCTTTCCATTGGTCTTGAATTTGAATAGGTAGGTTGTAATCATTCAGCTGCTGGCAGGCAATTTGATTCCTCAGTGGGAACTCTGCCTGAGGGTCTGTCCAATATGGAGGAAGATGAACATGGAGGAAGCAAGCACAACACCTAATGATAAATGATAAAATGAGAAGCTGTGAACCTAGAACCAATATTATTTTTCATGGCACTATTTAGTTATATGAAACCATAAATATCCACTTGTTCTTAAATAGGTTGGAGTTAGATTGTGTACCATTCATACTATAATAAAAATCAATTAAGACAGACACGTAGGAAAAAATGGTCTACATTGAATCTTAATTTTTCAGTAATTCAAGTGCACAATTTATGAAGAGGCAGACACATCTAAAATGGTATCACAGCTACAAAATAATATTTTTTTAAAAAGAGCACAGTTAAAAAATTAAATGCTACCACATCTTTGGATTACTTAAATGCCATTAGTTTTATTTTTTAATCTCCCCATTGTCTTTGTCTTAACATTTCTCTTTTACTCTCTCAGTTGTTCTTTTTCTATATCTATCTGTCATATATTTACTCTGTTTCCTACAAGCAGAATACATAAAGAATTTTCAAGATTTTGCATATTATTTACCAAACAAAAAATTAAAAGTAAAAATATATCTAAAATAGAAATTTAAAGACAATAGTTAACAGAAATTATGTACCAATAAATATAATGCTTGGAGACTTATTTTAAAAGTCTAAAAGTAAAAAACTGATTCACAAAATAGGACTTATAAATTATGGTAAAATATATTATAATTTAAAATAAATGAACATGGGCTTGGGATCAGACAAAAGGGCTTGAAATCTACCTTTGCCACTTTGTAGCTCTGTGTGCTTTGTCAGGTTACACCTACCTCAAAGGGTGGTTAGAGAATTAGCAAGTAAAGTAATATCTTCTTAACATATTTTTGTTTCTTAGCCCTTTAAACTACGGTTAGATTATGCTTTGGTGTTGTTTCTCTAGTGTTAAACAATATCTTTATCATCCCTTAGATACGTCTATTTTCCTCAATTCTTTTGTGTGTAGCTATGAAAAATCCAACTATTTTAAAAATTATCCTAGAATTTTAAAACTACTTTCCCTTTCCTTTCTGCAGCATGTCATAATTCTGAGATATTGTTCATGTTACAATATATGAAGCTGATGACATTGGTAACACTGAAACAACATGAAAAGTTTTCATTCTAGTTTTATCAAGTTGTTTGTTCAACAGTCAAGGAAGGAACTAATCATTGCTTCCATGGAATGAACTGTGTGAGGGATGCTGAAAAGATGTTTCGTTCTACTTTATTTTCTCAAAATAGTTTGTTCTCATGTTATTTTTCTGTGGGTTTCTTTAATGATTTCTCATTTGGAAATTGTATTTTGTAGGAAATTGTATTTGTAGGAAATTGTATTTGTAGGAAATTTTATTTTGTAGGTTTGTGAATAGTGTATGAGACAATAGCATTTGTCAGTTTAACCAAGAAATATTAAAAATCATTAGAAAGATACACTGAATATTCAAGAAATGGGATATTTAGAGAGAGGAAATTAGCAGCTTCTCGAATTATGGTGAAATATATGTACTAGATGCTGAAGATGCTTGAATCAAAATTTGTGCAAATACAATGTGGCCAATACAATAGACTTCTGGCAATAGTTTGAGAATAAGAGATTAAAATTGTATAGAGAAAATTGTATAAAGAGTACTACATATAAATGTATTTAATCTGCATTTTGAATTTTTGAAACTTTGTTTTTCTTTATAACATTATATTCTCCTTATATGTGTAAAATCATGTTTTGAAAAGCTGTAGTTTGGCTACAATTTATAGAGGGTAAGTTTTATGTTTCTGAAAATAAAGATTGAAAAAGTGTCATAACTTTCCATGTTCTCTGCATTAAATTTAGAGAAAATTACTTAGATTTTAACTGCAGGTAAAAAAAAGAAAAAAGTCAGTTCCATGGTATTGGCCCCATGAGCAAGCAGTCTTCACCCAAGAACATTTTATGTAAATAGAAGCACAAAATGGAGATACTAATAAAATGGCATTATTACCAAAAAAGGAGGAATGAAAGAAAGAGAATAAAGAGGGAAAGAAAGAAAGAAAGAAAGAAAGAAAGAAAGAAAGAAAGGAAGGAAGAAAGAAAGAAAAGAAGAACAGAAAAAAAGGAAAAACAGAAAAAAAGAAAAACAGAAGAGAAAGAGACTATAGACATGGTAAGAAATTAGGAATCAAACAGCCCAAATAAAAGACTGAATATTAGAAGGTATTTCACATCAATCTAGTAAAAATAATATATAATCATTGTTGACTTAATACGTTAAAAAGCTAAACAAAATTTATAGTGGAAGGGCTATGTCTTACTGATTCATTCATTTTCTTCAAAGATTCCAATATTGTCTTAAGGAAACTCTTCTCATCATAAACTAAAAAGATAAATTCTCAAGTAAACATCAAAAATAGACAATTATTATATTTCAAATGAGTACTTCCCCTCATAAATTCATTTTGAAGGTTGAAAGTCACTTAACAGAACATAATGTAGTTCATTATAGGGAAATGCAATTTAATTATAGTGATTCAGTATCTAGAAAAAAAGGAAGATTTTCCTTAGAGAAAAGGCACATATAATGAGTTACCTGAACAATCACTTTGAATCTATCTGTCAGGATGAGGACTTCAGATGGTCTATAGGATTATTAAAACTTAGAAAAAATTGAATAATTTGGTAAAAATGGATACATTATTCTCTTTTCTGTACTACCAAAACATTTTTAATAGCTCTATTACTAAACATAACACATTGCATTGTCATTGTTCTATTCACAGCCTATTTCCTATTAGACTGTATCCACTGCAAGGGCAGGGCCAATATCTTTTGGCCTACCCTAATTTCATGCCAGATGTGATGCTGAAATCTTTGTAGGTATAGCTCTTTGCTGAAGTCTCTGACACAGCAAAGTCTCAGCCACATCCAGCAGCTTTTTCTTCACTGGTCTGTTGAAACTTGAAGTCATTTCCTTTGTTACCCAAGATCTGGTAAGACTGGCCATGAACAGGGCCATAAGTTTCCATGTGATTTTAAATCTCTGCTTACTCTCTGTCTGCTCAGATTGTTTATTTACATCAGTCTTTAATCCTCATTTTATTACATTATGGCTTTTTATCCCCTAGGAGAGGGTCCTGCTTCACTAAGCCTTGCCTTTAGAATCTAGCCTCTTAGCAATTTTGAAGCATGTAATCCCCACCACAAAAAAAGGAAAAATTATATGATGTAATGGTGATGTTAGTTAATATTACCGTGGTAATCACACTGCAATACATCAATGCGTCAAATTGTTCTAAACTTATACAATATATATGTCAACTATAGCTCGATAAAAAATAAGTAAAAAAATAATAATCCTTGCCTTGGGGCTGATGATCTTTTCTGATTTAGAACATTCTCACCACTACAACTCTCTCACCATACTCATCACATAAAAAGCACTACATGAACATTGTTCTATGAATATGTTATTTTAGTCTGCTGGCCTTTCCTTTTGGGGAGGACTAACCAGTTGTTTCTCTGATCATCTCTCCAAAATGTTCCTGATTTAGTTATTTTACTTCCCTAAAGTTCTTGGCATGCTCTGAGTAATACCAGTCTTTGCAAATTAATGAGCTAAAGCAGTAAATGAATGGATCATATTTACTGATATGTTTCAAAGATTTACAGTTTATGTCTACTCTTGAATTCCCAAAAAGCCTTTTTCTAACAAATCTGCATTATTTATATCCTCAGGTCCTCCACCCGAATATAATATTAAATTCTACCATGTAAACGGAGATCAGTTATAGCACACAAGCACACACAAGGCATGCCAAATATGGGACTTTGTTCATTCTGATTATGCACATCAAACAACTGAAGAAAAAAAGGATACAATTATAAAAGTTGTTAAGTTGAATTAAAAATTTTATAAGTGCAAAATACCCTTTTTGAATTCACTTAATATGATGTAATTGACAGCAGTTAAAAATAACATTTAAGTTACAATATGTCACATGTTATGTTAGTAAGATGCTGTGGATGAAGTGGCCCCAAACTCTTCCTGGAGAATCTCAGAGAGATGCATGTCATCTGACCTAGATACATAGCATGTAATAAACGTTCTTAAGATGTGGTCTTACCTATTTTAACTCCACTTAATTCTCAGCAGCCACCATTGCACCACTTTAGGTCTCTAGAAGGACTGGTTTTCTAGACGTTTGGTAAACTATTGAAGTGATATCAGATTTTTCTTTTTTTTTTTTTTGCAGTACGCGGGCCTCTCACTGTTGTGGCCTCTCTCACTGTGGAGCACAGGCTCCGGACGCGCAGGCTCAGCGGCCATGGCTCACGGGCCTAGCCGCTGCACAGCATGTGGGGTCTTCCTGGACCGGGGCACGAACCTGTGTCCCCTGCATTTGCAGGCGGACTCCCAACCACTGCGCCACCAGGGAAGCCCGTGATATCAGATTTTATTCACAAAGATTACCCTGAAAGTAATGCAATTTGATAGAGGGTAAAAACGGAAGCAGAAGTATAAACTGAATACTTGATATAATGACCTAAGAAATAGATGTTGAAGACCAAACAATAGCAGTGGATATAGAGACTATATAAGAGATATTAGAAGGCATATTTGGTGTGACACAGTGGTAAACTGAAAGCTGGTGTACAGAATGAGAAAGAAATATTATGGGCTGTCTCCTAGGTTTCTGAATTGACCAACATGATGACTGTAATACTATATACATCAGGTTGTTGTTAAGAAGGATATGAACACTGGAAAGATTTTTTTTTTATTCACGGATGCCACAATCATAATTATATACTTAATTTTCTTACGAATCAATTTTGTAGTTAAACTTGATGGTAGATTATTTTGTGTAAAGCTTTCATATGCTTATGTTAACTGTGAAACTTAGTCTCTCCTTTAGACCAATTGATTACTTTATTTAGACCAAAGTAAGATTGCCTTACTTGGACCCCTTGGCATAGGAGGGAATATACAGCATTTTGTTGAAAATGCTCTTCTTTCTCCCCTAACTTGTCTTTATTCCTTTGTTGAAAATAACTTGTCCATAGCTGTGGTTCTATTTTTCACTTCCCTATTTTGTTCTGTTGATGTATTTGCTTATCTTGATTCCTGTAGCTTCCTAGTAAGTCTTGAAGTCTCAAACATTGTTCTCTTTCTTAAAGTTGCTTAAGCTACTCTAGCTCCTTGGGCATTTCCATATTAATTTTAGAATTAATTCACAAATTTCTACAAAGAAAGTTGGCTGGAATTCTGTTGTATCTATGAATCAATTTGTAAAGAATTGATGTCCTAACAACATTGAGTCTTCTGACCCATGAATACAGTTTGTCTCTCCATTTATTTAGGTCTTTAAATTCATTCAGTAATGGCTAGTAGATATTAGTGTGCAGATCTTTCACATCTTTTATCAGAATTACTCCAAAGTTATTTTCATATTTTGAAGCTATTGTAGTGGTATGCTATTATAAATTAAAAAAAAAACATTTTGTTTTAGAATGATTTTAGATTTGTGGAATAACTCTGAAGATAATGCAGAGTTACCATACAAGCTACAACCAGTTTCCCTATTATTCATATCTTACTTTAGTATATTGTATTTGTCAAAGTAAATGGATCAATATTGATACATTATGATCAACTAGAGTTCATACTTTATATTCCTTAGTTTTCCCTAAACGTACTTCTTTTATTCTAGGATCACATCTAGGAGATAACATTACATTTACCCATCCTGTCTACTTTGTCTACCCTTACTCTTGGCTGGGACCACTTCTGACACGTTCATTGTTTTTGATTACTTTGACAGTTTTGAGGAATACTGTCAGGTATTTTTTTGTAAAATGTCCCTCAATTAGAGCTTGTCTGGAGTTTTCTCAAGATTAGTCTCCACTTATGGGTTTTGGAGGGGAAGGTCACAGAGGTAAAGTGACGTTCCCATCACGTCACTGGTACATACTAGCAATAGGACTGACTTTTCTTGATGTTTACCTTCATCACCTGACTGAAGTAGTGTTTGTCAAATTTCTCCACTGACAATTGCCATTTTTCCCCTTTCTAACCTGTACTCTTTGAAAATCTCTGTGCACAGCTCACACCTAAGGCATGGGCACTTATGTCCCACTTTCTTTATGGCAGAATATCTGCATCCAGCATTTAAAATTTTTTGGCACAGCAGATTTAGCTTTTTTCTTCTATCTATCTATCTATCTATCTATCTATCATCTATCTACCTATGTCATCTATTTACTTATTTATTTATATAACTATGGATTCATAGACACTTATTTTATGCTTTGGGCAATAATCCAATTCTCTTTTATTTGTTAAGTTGCCCAAATTGTTCCAGGTTTGGCCTGTGGGAATTCTTTTAGTTGGCTGCTGTATCCTTTTGGAGTATACACACTATTGTGGGACTTACCTTTTTTTAGGCACTATCTTATTTTCTGGGTGCTAACTGTTCCAGGCTGATCTTATTTAGTCTCTGTCTCAATACCAGATTTGGTCATTTCTCTAAAGATTCCCAGTTTCATTTATTTCATTTATTGGTGAATGGAATATGATCCAAGATCTGGGCACTGGGGAAGTTCATTGCTATTGGGATGTCATTGATACTAGTCTCACTCAGCTGACAGATAACCTGTTTATATACAGGTCTATAAATATTTCCATATGTAACCACATGTATCTATATTAAGCTAAATGTGAGTTTATAGTGGTATCTCTAACTCTAATTTGTTATCACATGACTTATAGCCTTCTCCCTTGCTTATCACTAACCTCCAACTTCAGCACAAGAAGTCTGGTTCCCAACATTTGCCACCCATTTACCCAATTGTTCAGTTCTAATACTATCCTAATATGGTTTCAGAACTATTCATCTGTACCCATGTGGGAAATAACCTTACCAACAGTTACAGTGGTTAGGTGAAATTCCCTGTCCTTTAGTTTTAGAGACTCCACTTCCTTCCAAATGACCTTAGGTCAGCATTTTTTCCTTCATTCTTTTCAGTGAGATTATTTGGCACATTTGTAATAGAGTTCACTATGTTTGTTATAGTCTGCCTTCCATCCTGGGATTCCTCAACCTCTATTTTTTTTTTAAACTTGTATATATTGTTTCATTTCTTTGCTTTAAAGTCTACGGATTTTGACAAATGCATAGTGTCATGTATCCACCATTACAGTATAATACAGAAAAGTTTTACTGATCTTAAGAGTCTTCTGTTACTTAATTTTTCAAGCCACTCTCTCCCAAATCCCTAGAAAGCACTGATCATTTTTACTGTCTGTATAGTTTTGTTCTGTTTTGCTTTGCTTTTTAGCTCATTCTTTTTGTTAGCACAATAGTATTCCATTATATGAAAGTAGTGCCTCTTGCTTAACCATTCACTTGTTGAAAGATATCCTATTTGTTTCCACTTTTTGGCAATTATGATTAGACTGTTATAAACATTCTTATACGGACGCCAGTCCTATTGGATTAGAGCCTTACCCCTATGACCTGATTTACTCTTCACCACTTCTTTAAAGAATTTACCTCCAAATCTCCAAATCCAGACACATTCTAGGATATCAGGAGTTTGACTTCAACATATGAATTTTGAGGGAACACAATTCAGTCCATAACAAGTATAGTATTTTCTGAGCTGTTATTAAAATTCTTGAAGATATTTCAGAATGCAAAAAACAAATCTTCCTAGTACATTTCTCTTATTTTCTTTGCTTTTTCTCCTAAGCTATTTCAAACCTTAGTGCAAGGAATAGTGTTTGCTGTTCAAAAGAGTTATCTTATTGCTAGGTATTTTATTCTGAGATTTTTGATTGCTTCTCAGATTATAAGAGTCATGAAACCCAACCCGAGAAAAAAATGAAGAGAAACCTGGGAGAACAGCTCTCTCTGGAATGGCTGCTGTCTCACCTGATTCATATCATGTCTATTACACACTCCAGGCCACAAAGGCATTCAATTTTATTACTTTTCTGGCCTTGTATTTCTAAATAACTACTGTGATTTTACACTGTTTAATATGTAAAACATACTGTTTAACTACCATGAGTTACTTTTAGGTTGCAGCCATAGAGCTTGCCTGGTGGTCTCAAAACCTGAGCTTGAGATTAAAGAAAAAGACAAGAAAAATGAAAACTTAACCCCATTTCATTTTTTTAAAAACATCTTTATTGGAGTATAGTTGCTTTAAAATGGTGTGTTAGTTTCTGCTGTAATAACAAAGTGAATCAGCTATATGCATACATATATCCCCATAACTCCCCCCTCATGCATCTCCCTCCCACCCTCCTTATCCCACCCCTCTAGTTGGACACAAAGCACAAAGCTGATATCCCTGTGCTATGTGGCTGCTTCCCACAAGCTATCTATTTTACATTTGGTAGTGTGTATATGTCCATGCCACTCTCTCACTTTGCCCCAGCTTACCCTTCCCCCTCCCCGTGTCCTCAAGTCCATTATCTACATCAGTGACTTTATTCCCATCTTGCCCTTAGGTTCTTCATGACCTTTTTTTCTTTTTTTTCTTAGATTCCATATATATGAGTTAGCATACGGTATTATTTTTCTCTTTCTGACTTCACTCTGTATGACAGATTCTAGGTCCCTCCACCTCACTACAAATAACTCAATTTCATTTCTTTTTATGATTGAGTAATATTCCATTGTATATATGTGCCACATCTTCTTTATCTATTCATCTGTCGATAAACATTTAGGTTGCTTCCATGTCCTGACTATTGTAAATAGAGCTGCGATGAACCTTGGAGTACGTGACTCTTTTTGAATTACGGTTATCTCAGGGTATATGCCCAGTAGTGGGATTGCTGGGTCATATGGTAGTTGTATTTTTAGTTTTTTAAGGAACCTCCATACTGTTCTCCATAGCGGCTGTATCAATTTACATTCTCACCAACAGCGCAAGAGGGTTCCCTTTTCTCCACACCCTCTTCAGCATTTATTGTTTGTAGATTTTTTGATGATGGCCATTCTGTCCAGTGTGAGGTGATACTTCATTGTAGTTTTGATTTGCATTTCTCTAATGACTAGTGATGTTGAGCATCCTTTCATGTGTTTGTTGGCAATCTGTATATCTTCTTTGGAGAAATGTCTATTTAGGTCTTCTGCCTATGTTTGGATTGTGTTGTTTGTTTTTTTGATATTGAGCTGCATGAGCTGCTTGTATATTTTAGAGATTAATCCTTTGTCAGTTGCTTCATTTGTAAATATTTTTCTCCCATGCTGAGCTTAACTCCATTTCAAAACAAATTTTCTGACAGTGTAGTTCAGTTATTCACAGACAATGAAAATCTACTTTCACGTGCTGTTTTGAGCAGTAGAATAGAATATTTGCTAAAATGACTACATTTTGATATCACACACAAAAAGATATTGGGTGAGTTTATTGGGGGAGCAAGCACAGAGTGTTTTCATTTTTACTTTAATCCCATACAATAAAGGACCTTGAACAGAAATATGATATATTGCTAGTCAATTATGAGGTCTAAAATTTTCTATGATAATATCACTCAATAATAATATTTTACTCAGTACTAAGAGATATATTTATTTGTGGAATTTTTAAAATGTTCTTATTGCCAGGAGAAGAAGAAGCATTGTGGGTTGTTTTATTTTTCTTTTTAGCTTTGTTTTTAAAATTTCCTAACTAGAATTATTTTCCTGGCAAGAACAAGGCAGCTTATACTGTGGAGCAGCTTTATCTATCTTGGGTCCTGAGTGGAAAAGGGAATTACTCCATTGACTGTGGTAGTTATTTATGTTAGATTTTCTAGGGCAGTCTGACAATTATTTACACCAACTGTCAGAGTGGGTTATGATTTGGGGCTAAGAAAATATGTTTACTGCGGCTTCTTAAGACATGCCCTGAATATTTGAGATTTAAAATGAAATCTAGGGATGGACAAGCATTTTCAAGTCACATCCACATGAAAAGCAAGGAAAAAGTCCAGTCAAAAAGAGCAGGACCTAGTGGGTATAAAACGTGTTGACATTATAAGGTTCACTGTTAAAAAAATATGTTTTAAGAGAGGAGTAAAAATTGGTAATCATAAATCAAAACACAGTGAGTCTTTAAAGATTCAAGCAAACAGACTGGTAACGTGAACCACGTAAACCTGTCAACAGGTACTAATGCTCCTGTCACCTGACTGTAGTTTGGCAGCAGGACCTAAGTATCTAGGAGGATGACTAAGCCAAATGAGGCAAATTCTACTATGTCAAGAAATTTTTTTGTTTTAATGCGAGGTTCCTAGACTAGGCCCTATCCACCAAAAATACAAACACACACACAAAAAAAACAGTGAAAAAAAAAACATTCTCACCCTTGGGGACTATGGATTTTATAATTTTGCAATTATAATCAGACCCAGATTAGCAGCTAAAACTGAGGATTGAATTTGATGCAGTAGAGATGGAGAATTGGGGAGAGTAGCCTTTGGCAGATATGAAGCTGAAAGAAGAAAAGATAAGGAAGGAAAATCTAGGGATTTTCCAAATTTTAACATTGCATGCAACACTTTGGGGAGTTTTGCAAGTTGTATTGCAATATTTTCTTGTAAAGTGCCCTCCAGATGTTGTCTCTTGAGCAAAGCAAATGTTACAGTGATAAGGGTTTAGTTTAAGCAGAAGCCCTTTGATGTGATAACATCTACCTTTCATCTGAGAAGTAAAAGATATGTTTCTGATGCGAATGCTGTTCATACTGTGTTGGCAGAGAGGATTTTTCAATGGAGCCAGCAGAACAGAGAGAACAGCAGCTAAAGATTGCTGCATAGGCTTTCATTCATAAAACTTCTGCCCATTTTTTTCTTTTTTACACTACACACTGTGAAACCTTGATGAAGAATATTTTGTGATGGCAAGAACAAAGTAAAAAGACAAACAGACAATAAACTAAGTTAACTTTATGCAGAAATGGGTGTGTCAACTGAAATCAACTTCTTTCAGATTCAAGTTCCAATTCTGCCTTTTGCTTCTGAATTACTCTCACCTACTGTGACTAACATTCATGACTTTCTTCCTTGATTTACTGTGTCATTACATTTGTATCATATTATCAGTCTTCCAATTTCATATTTACCTCATTTGATCTTCTAAATACCACATTACCATTGAAATAAATAGTTAGGTCCTGATTTTTCTGCTACATTTATTTTCTCATTCACCATTAGCAATTAATAAATGCTCAATAAAAATATTTGCGTTGAGTTATGCATTTTGTAAATGAATGACTTCATTTGTTTTTTCTTTATAAACTTCCTGCTGTTTCTCCTTTCGAATGTTATAAGGAATTTCAAGAGAGATTTCCCTCTTAGCTATTTGGACAAGTAGATACAAATTGCTTATTTGTATTCTTTCTGGAATTTGAGTGCAGATTCATTTCTAAAATGTTTTTGTTTATTTCTCTGTGTCACAGGAATATTTTTATTTCAATGAGGTTCAGATTTTTCTAGTGTAGAAAAAATAAAGATAAAGTACCCTAAAAATTGCAATATTTTAAAATAATCTATAAATATAATAAAGAAACAGCAACACAATATTTAATAGAGAAAAACTTGAAGTTACTGAATATCCAAGGAAATGAGTGATTTAATAAGTTCAAATCCATATAAAATAGCCATTTAATATGATACTTCAAAAACATTTAATAGCTTAGAAAATTGTATTCCATTCATTAGTAAGTAAAAAATCAGTAACACAAAGAGAATATCATATATACTTATTTTTTCTGGAAATATATATGTAAATTTGCATAAAAAAGAAGGAAGAAAAGAATTATTTGCAGTAAAATATCATTATTGGTCACCTGATTGGGGGCTATATGATTTTTGCTATTTATTTTCTTTTTTTGCTATTTGTATTTTCTAATATTTATTTGCAATAAACTATAATTGTTTTTTCAGTAAGAAAATAGAAAAGAGCAGCCTTACTTTCAAATATCTGAGAGGTCAAAATGAAACAATCTGTAAGCAATTCCATTAAGATGCAATTCTTAAGACCACCATATACATACTGACCCTTAACTTTAATTCCTAAACTAGCAGATTTATGTTTTATTTTAATTTATGCCCTCTGTCTTCAGATTCAGGCTTATTTTTTGTAATTATTATATTATGTAATATAATTTTGAGCTGTATTATCCAGGGAACATGTATTGAAGAAGGATCATTTCAACACTGAGAAAATGTTTGGAAAATCCAAAGTTTTTCTGCTTTCATTGTGAATAGAAAACTTTCTTCAATGTACCAAAGTAGAATTAGAATTTACCTCAGGGTGCTTCAGTCTATGGCTGCAATTTGATGCAGTTGTATGGAACTCTCCTTATTGATTTATCCTGCTTGAAGCTACTAAAAACTATAGGCTGACAAATGTTTTGGGAGATATATTTGAGAGGTGGAGTCTTAGTTTAGAGGATAAAAAGCAGTTTTGACTTGTGAGTTTTGTTTGCTTTGCTTAAAGCAAACATTGTAAAATCTGCTAATGGATGTCATTCACTGGTGGAAGTGTTAAGAAGTAGTCATTTTGTCTTCTTTTATAGTTTTTGTAGTTTTTCTTTTTTTAACTTCAATTTTCATGAGCTTCCTTTCAAAATATCAGATATCAGGAATAATGTTTTCCGGTTAGTTCTTCTTAAGTAGGAGCAGAGCAGAATAAGCCCAACAACAATTAGGGTGGTTTCTAATAGGAAAGAATTGTTGGCTAAGACAATTTATTAGCCCAGTATATTATTTTTGTTACCACACATGATTTTCCATATCTTATTGTATTAACTATCACATTTTTTACCGCATCTTTTTCTGTGAGTTTCCCTGTAATGAGAGAAACATGTGCTCTTTGTCTCCAAAATGGATGTATAAGAATTTTAAAGTACATATCAGTCCTAATCTGTGTTATATTGCACAGTGATAGTACAGTATTTCATATAAATAGTTGCAGTTTCATTTATTGCACATTGACTATGTCAGGACTGTTGTGGGAAAGAGCATGTTTGTATTAATCCCTTCAGTAATTATATGGCTAAGTGTTCACACATAATTCTATGTGACTATTAAAGCCATACAATATTGATAACCACAACAGTACTCTGATCCAGTAAATAAAATTCACTTCTAAAGGTATTTTTAGTTTAAAAATGGCATTTATATGTTACTATATGTATTATATATTACTATTATTCTTCCAATTAATTGAAACATTAAATATGCTTTTATATTGACAGCTGTTTTATTTATTTTTTTTGAATTTCATTATTTTTTTATACAGCAGATTATTATTAGTTATCTATTTTATACATATTAGTGTATATCTGTCAATCCCAAACTCTCAATTCATACAACCACCACCACCTCCCACCCCGCTTTCCCCCCTTGGTGTCCATATGTTTGTTCTCTGCATCTGTGTCTCTATTTCTGCCTTGCAAACAAATTTTTCTGTACCATTTTTCTAGGTTCCACATATATGTGTTAATATATAATATTTGTTTTACTCTTTCTCACTTACTTCACTCTGTATGACAGCCTCCAGGTCCATCCACGTCTCTACAAATGACCCAACTTTGTTACTTTTTTATGGCTGAGTAACATTCCATTGTATATATGTACCACATCTTCTTTATCCATTTGTCTGTCAAAGGGCATTTAGGTTTTTTCCATGACCTGGCTATTGTAAATGCTGCTGCAATAAGCATTGGGGTGAATGTGCCTTTCTGAATCATGGTTTTCTCAGAGTATATGCCCAGGAGTAGGATTTCTGGGTCATATGGTAATTTTAATTTTAGTTTTTTAAGGACCCTCCATACTGTTCTCCATAGTGGCTGTACCTATTTACACACCCACCGACAGTGTACCTATTTACACACCCACTGACAGTGTGTACCAACAGTACACACCCTCTCCAGCTTTCATTGTTTGTAGATTTTCTGATGATGCCCATTGTAACCAGTGTGAGGTGATACCTCATAGTTTTGATTTGCATTTCTCTAATAATTAGTGATGCTGAGCAGCTTTTCATGTGCCTCTAGGCCATCTGTATGTTTTCTTTGGAGAAATGTCTACTGAGGTCTTCTGCCCATTTTGGATTGGGTTGTTTGTTTTTTTAATATTGAGCTGCATGAGTTGTTTATATATTTTGGAGATTAATCCTTTGTCCATTGATTCATTTGCAAATATTTTCTACCATTCTAAGGGTTGTCTTTTCATCTTGTTTATAGTTTCCTTTGCTGCACCAAAGTTTTAAGTTTCATTAGGTCCCATTTGTTTATTTTTGTTATTTCCATTACTCTAGGAGGTGAGTCAAAAAAGATCTTGCGGTGATTTATGTCAGAGAGTGTTCTTCCTATGTTTTCCTCTAAGAGTTTTATAGTGTCTGGTCTTATATTTAGGTCTTTAATCCTTTCGGAGTTTATTTTTGTGTATGGTGTTAGGAAGTGTTCTAATTCATTCTTTTACATATAGCTGTCCAGTTTTCCCAGCACCACTTATTGAAGAGGCTGTCTTTTCTCCATTGTATATCCTTGCCTGCTTTGTCATAGATTAGTTGACCACAGGTGCGTAGGTTTATCTCTGGACTTTCTATCCTGTTCCATTGATCTCTATTTGTATTTTTGTGCCAGTACCATGTTGTCTTGATTACTGTAGCTTTGTAGTATAGTCTGAAGGCCGAGGGCCTGATTCCTCCAGTTCCGTTTTTTTCCCTCAAGATTGCTTTGGCTATTCAGGGTCTTTTGTGTCTCTATACAAATTTTAAGATATTTTTTTCTAGTTCTGTAAAAAATCCCATTGGTAATTTGATAGTGATTGCATTGAATCTGTAGATTGCTTTCGGTAGTATAGTCATTTTCACAGTATTGATTCTTCCAATCCAAGAACATGGTATATCTCTCCATCTGTGTGTGTCATCTTTGATTTCTTTATCAGTGTCTTATAGTTTTCTGAGTACAGGTCTTTTACCTCCTTAGGTACATTTATTCCTAGGCATTTTATTCTTTTTGTTGCAATGGTGAATGGGATTGTTTCCTTAATTTCTCTTTCTGATGTTTCATTGTTAATGTATAGGAATACAAGAGATTTCTGTGCATTAATTTTGTATCCTGCAATTTTACCAAATTCATTAATTAGCTCGAGTAGTTTTCTGGTAGTATCTTTAAGATTCTTTGCTTATAGTATCATGTCATCTGCAAACAATGACAGTTTTACTTCTTCTTTTCCAATTTGTATCCCTTTTATTTCTTTTTCTCCTCTGATTGCCATGGTTAGGACTTCCAAAACTATGTTGAATAATAGTGGCGAGAGTGGACATCCTCTTCTTGTTCCTGATCTTAGAAGAAATGCTTTCAGCTTTTCACCATTGAGAATGATGTTTGCTGTGGGTTTGTCATATATGGCCTTTATTATGTTGAGGTAGGTTCCCTCTATGCCCACTTTCTGGAGAGCTTTTTATCATAAATGGGTGTTGAATTTTGTCAAAACTTTTTCTGCATCTATTGAGATGATCGTATGGTTTTTATTTTTCAATTTGTTAATATGGTGTATCACATTGATTGATTTGCATATATTGAAGAATCCTTGCATCCTTGGGATAAATCCCACTTGATAATGGTGTATGATTCTTTGAATGTGTTGTTGGATTCTGTTTGCTTGTATTTTGCTAAGGATTTTTGCATTTATATTCATCAATGATATTGGTCTGTAATTTTCTTTTTTGTAGTATCTTTGTCTGGTTTGGGTATCAGGGTGATGGAGGCCTAGTAGAATGAGTTTGGGAGTGTTCCTTCCTCTGAAATTTTTTGGAAGAGTTTGAGAAGGATGGGTGCTAGCTCTTCTCTAAATGTTTGATAGAATTCACCCGTGAAGCCATCTGGTCCTGGACTTTTGTTTGTTGGAAAAATTTTAATCACAGTTTCAATTTCATTACTTGTGATTGGTCTGTTCATGTTATATATTTCTTACCGGTTCAGTCTTAGAAGGTTTTGCTTTTCTAAGAATTTGTCCATTTCTTCCAGTTTGTCCATTTTATTGGCATAGAGTTACTTGGATTTGTCTCATGATATTTTGTATTTCTGTGGTGTCCATTGTAACTTCTTTTCCATATCTAATTTTATTGATTTGAGTCCTCTGTCTCTTTTTCTTGATGAGTCTGCCTAAAGGTTTATCAATTTTGTTTATCTTCTCAAAGAACCATCTTTTAGTTTTATTGATCCTTACTATTGTTTGATTTGCTTCTACCTCATTTGTTTCTCCTCTGATATTAATGATTTCTTTCCTTCTACTAACTTTGTGTTTTGTTTGTTCTTCTTTCTCTATTTCCTTTGGTGTAAGGTTACATATTTTATTTGAGATTTTTCTTGTTTCTTGAGGTAGGATTGTATTGCTATAAACTTCCCTCTTAGAACAGTTTTTGCTGCATCCCATAGGTTTTGGATCATTGTGTTTTCATTGTCATTTGTCTCTAGGTGCTTTTATTTTTTTCTTTTTGCAGTATGCGGGCCTCTCTCTGTTGTGGCCTCTCCTGTTGCCGAGCACAGGCTCTGGACGCTCAGGCTCAGCGGCCATGGCTTACGGGCCCAGCCACTCCACAGCATGTGGGATCTTCCCCAACTGGAGCACAAACCCGCGTCCCCTGCATCGGCAGGTGGACTCTCAACCATTGTGCCACCAGGGAAGCCCTCTCTAGGTGTTTTTTGATTTCCACTTTGATTTTTTCAGTGCTCTCTTGGTTATTTAGTAATGTATTATTAAGCCTTCATGTGTTTGTGTTTTTTACATTTTTTTCCCTGTAATTCATTTCTAATCTCACATTGTTGGAAAAAATGCTTGATATGATTTCAATTTTCTTAAATTTACCAAGGCTTGATTTGTGACACAAGATATGATCTATCCTGGAGAGTGTTCTGTGTGTAGTTGAGAAGAAAGTGTAATCTGCTGTTTTCGGATGGAATGTCCTATAAATATCAATTAAATCTATGTGGTCTATTGTGTCATTTAAAGCTTGTATTTCCTTATTAATTTTCTGTCTGGATGATCTGTCCATTGGTGTAAGTTAGGTGTTAAAGTCCCTCACTATTATTGTGTTACTGTCAGTTTCCTTTTTTATAGCTGTTAGCATTTGCCTTATGTATTGAGGTGCTCCTATGTTGGGTGCATACATATTTATAATTTTTATATCTTTTTCTTGGATTGATCCCTTGATCATTATGTAGTGTCCTTCCTCGTATCTTGTAACATTCTTTATTTTAAGGTCTACTTTATCTGATATGAGTATTGCTACTCCAAGTTTCTTTTGATTTCCATTTGTATGGAATATCTTTTTCCATCCCCTCATTTTCAGGCTGTATGTGTCCCTAGGTCTGAAGTGGGTCTCTTGTAGACAGCATATATATGGGTCTTGTTTCTGTATCCATTCAGTGAGCCTGTGTCTTTTGGATGGAGCATTTAATCCATTCACATTTAAGGTAATTAATGATATGTATGTTCTTATTACCATTTTCTTAATTGTTTTGGGTTTGTTTTTGTAGGTCCTTCTCTTCTCTTGTGTTTCCCACTTAGAGAAATTCCTTTAGCATTTGTTGTAGAGCTGGTTTGGTCATGCCAAATTCTCTTTGCTTTTGATTGTCTGTAAAGCTTTTGATTTCTCTGTCAAATCTGAATGAGATCCTTGCTGGGTAGAGTAATCTGGGTAGTAGGTTCTTCCGTTTTATCACTTTAAATATATCATGACTCTCCCTTCTGGCTTGTAGAATTTCTGCTGAAAAATCAGCTGCTAATCTTATGGGAGTTCCCTTGTATATTATATGTCATTTTTCCCTAGTTGCTTTTAATAATTTTTCTTTGTCTTTAATTCTGGTCAGTTTGATTACTATGTGTCTTGGTCTGTTTTCCTTGGGTTTATCCTGCCTGTGACTCTCTGTGTTTCCTGGACTTGTGTGGCTATTTCCATTCCCACGTTAGCGAAGTTTTCGTCTAAAATCTCTTCAAATATTTTCTCAGTCCTTTTTCTCTCTCTTCTCTTCCTGGGACCCCATAATGTGAATGTTGGTGCATTTAATGTTGTCCCAGTTGTATCTTAGGCAGTCTTCATTTCTTTTCATTCTTTTTTCTTTATTCTGTTCTGTGGCAGTGAATTCCACCATTTTGTTCTCCAGGTAGTTTATCAGTTCTTCTATCTCAGTTATTTTGCTATTGATTCCTTCTAGTGCATTTTTCATTTCAGTTATTGTATTATTCATCTCTGCTTGTTTGTCCTTTAATTCTTCTAGGTCTTTGTTAAACATTTCTTGCATCTTCTCAATCTCTGCCTCCATTCTTTTTCCAAGGTCCTGGATCATCTTCACTATCATTATTCTGAATTCTTTTTTCTGGAAGGTTGCCTATCTCCACTTCATTTAATTGTTTTTCTGGGGTTTTATCTTGTTCCTTCATCTGGTACATAGTCCTCTGCCTTTTCATTTTGTCTGTCTTTCTGTGAATGTGGTTTTGGTTACACAGGCTGCAGGATTGTAATTCTTCTTGCTTTTGCTCTCTGCCTTCTGGTGGATGAGGCTATCAAAGAGGCTTGTACAAGCTTCCTCATGGGAGGGACTGGTGCTGGTTAAAGCTGTGTGTTACTCTGGTGGGCAGAGCTCAGTAGAACAGTCTGCTTGTCTACTGATGGGTGGAGTTGAGTTCCCTCCCTATTGATGTTTGGCCTGAGGCAACCCAGCTTTGGAGGCTACAGGCTCTTTGGTGGGGCTAATTGTGGACTCCAGGAGGGCTCATGCCAAGGAGTGTTTCCCAGAACTTCTGCTGCCAGTGTCCTTGTCCCCACGGTGAGCCACAGACAACCCCACCTCTGCAGAAGATCCTCCAACACTAGCAGGTAGGTCTGGTTCAGTCTCCTATGGGGTCACTGCTCTTTCCCCTGGGTACTGATGCACACGGTACTTTGTGTGTGCTTTCCAACAGTGGAGTCTCTGTTTCCCCAAGTCCTGTCAAAGTCCTGCAATCAAATCCTGCTAACTTTCAAAGTCTGATTATCTTGGAATTCCTCCTCCTGTTGCCAGACCCATAGGTTGGGAAGCCTGATGTGGGGCTCAGAACCTTCACTCCAGTGGATGGACTTCTGTGGTATAATTGTTCTCCAGTTTGTAGTCACCCACCCAGTGGTTATAGGATTTGATTTTATTGTGACTGTATCCCTCCCACTGTCTCATTGCAGCTTCTCCTTTGTCTTTGGATGTGGGGTACATTTTCTGGTGAGTTCCAGTGTCTTCCTGTGGATTAGTGTTCAGCAGCTAGTTGTGATTCCAGTGTTCTTGCAAAAGGGACTGAGTGCACATCCTTCTACTCTGCCATCTTCTAACAGCTGTTTTAAAGTGGCTACTTGTGAAGTTTCTCTTATAAAGGATTTTGTACTGGTCATATTTTAAGTAAAGAGAAAAATAATCCAGCAATTCTTAAGTGGACATTGAGCAAAAATATCCAGAATTTTTTTAAAAATCTGTCAATTTCTTGTACATCTTTGACCCTCATTAAATTACAAGATATTCCATGTAACAGAATTAGTAACTAAGTTGTGCCCTACTGTAAAATGTGAGTGGATAGTGAATGGTTCCATGAGAAAATGCTCTGACTCTAAAATGTTTGTAATTTTATTGTTTACTCTTCACCTCTGATATAATGGAAAGAGAAATCAAAAATAATAAAAGACAACTATTCTCCTCATAAAAGTGATATATGCATGTGTTTATCACTAATATTTCAAGACTGGATGAGATACTATCTTGCTCCAAAGTTTAGTGACTTCAGAAATGTCAACATGGCTGCCACACTGTGAGACATATTTGCTATTAATTCTGATGTGTTATATTGTGGAGGTGTACTGGGGGTAAGTCTGACTGGCTAATTAAAACTTTATTCTGTGTAAAAGTAAAAAAAAAAATCACTCTTCATTTTTTTTTTTTTTTTTTTTTTTTTTTTGCGGTACGCGGGCCTCCCACTGCTGTGGCCTCTCACATTGTGGAGCACAGGCTCCGGACGCGCAGACTCAAGCGGCCATGGCTCACGGGCCCAGCCGCTCCGCGGCATGTGGGATCTTCCCGGACCGGGGCACGAACCCGTGTCCCCTGCATCAGCAGGCGGACTCCTAACCACTGCGCCACCAGGGAAGCCCACTCTTCATTCTTTTATGTTGTTATCTGACACTGTGTAGATAACTTCAGACACTAATTTGAACTGCCAATATATATACATATTTTTTTTTTCAATGCAACTCAAGAAAAAGATAAAATTTTGCTTTGAATATGACATTTATATGCCAGTCCTTGATTTAGATATGCAGAGGTATCAAGACATGTTAGCTGAAAGTAGCAACCCAGCATATTTCTAAACATGATGTCCCATTTATGTTCAAAATGACGTGGATGGAATCAATTAGGATAAACAAGTGAGTTCCAAGACATACTTTTAAAAAGCTGCAGAGTTGCTTAGTAACCTGATGTAATACTTCATTTCCAAAGACAGCTGTAAGGCTGTCAGAGTAGGTAATGGAGCACTCAGAAATGAATCAAATCTCATGGGCTCTGTCAAGATCATACTCAGATTAAATATGTTTGATGCTCCCCTCCACCATCAGAAGTTGTATATATATGCTCAGTAAAACATATAGCAGGTCGGTGATCAGGAAATATGACTTCAAATTGTGCTTTGACATAAAAATCTTGTTTATTTTCTTTACATACATTGTGTTACCATAAATCATCAAGCCACGTATCTACCGGTACTCACGTACATTCAAGTGTTTCACCCTGCAGGATAACTTGCTATATCCTTGGCTCCTCTCTGGCAGCACTTACTGCAGTCTGCACCTAAAATGCTCTGCGTTTGAGGATTTCACACAGGAAGTCACAAGCAGTGTTACTTTTCCTTCACATTGTCCAGACAGTAATATATCCACTCATGTAAATTATATTCTTACAGAAGGACTATACTTATTGAACACTTTGAATAATTTTACTATCTCCTCTGCAAATAAAACCAGGATCACACATACACATAAACTAAACTGTAAATATAATATAACTTAAAAATTATTTATGCTCATAAAACGTTTGAACCTAGGTCCTCTAACAGATGATATATTTTTGTTTTAACTTTCTAAACTCTTAATTCTCCATTTTAATTTGCCAAGATAAGAAAAAAATGTATATTGAGAAAATGCCAGAGTACCCTTCCTGAATTATAACAATTGGGATTTGAGAGTTCATAAGAAATAGAGAAAAAAAGGAAGGTAGAGATGCATTAAATGATTACCTTCATTGGTAAGAACTCATATGACAGGTCTTGATTTTCAAGTTAAAGATCTAAAGAGAAGAAAATTCCTATTATCTCCTCCTCAGAGTTAGCTGACACATAATCATTACATTATTAATTCTTGTATCATCTTTGTGAGATATATTGGGAACAATCATTTTTCTCATTTTTATAAGTAGGTTTTATAAATTTTTAGTTATAAGCTAGCATGTGGCTGAATCTTAGGAAAATCATAAAAAAATACATATAATATTTATTGGAGTAGTCTGTAAATAGATATTATAATCAATTATCTGATAATAACCATGAATATATTTAGTAAAAAAACAACAACAATAAAACAACTCTATTGATTTGTATGCAACATCCCTGACTGTGCTTGGGCCCATTTCCAACAGTTCCCACTACTTATGATTTACGACTAGAAATGTAACAGTAATACAGCTTTCATTAAGACACATGGAATGAGCATATAGGACGTTCCTCCTAAAAGTAATCCTTTAAAGAGGGGAGACAAAAAAGTGAGCGATCAAGAGTGAATCACAAATCACCAGTTTTCTCTAGGATTGTTGCCATATAATTCTTCCGTGATGAGAAAAAACATTTTTTGAGATGCTGCCTAGGCATTTTACAGTATGACAATTCTGCTCGTACCCAGAGTGTGAACATTTAGATAAGGACCCGAGTTTAGTATTCCTCCACAAGTTCCCGCCTTGCTTTTCCTGGGGCACCATGTAAAATGACCACTCAGTGTTGAGCTCCCCAAATAGTCGTAACCTGGAACCCAGGTGTCTCTTAAGTAACAGGTGGCTGCTCTCTATTTACTGCTGGCTAGTGGCCTCAGACAGAAGGCTGCCCTCCCCTGGCTCATTACACCTCCCCTTCTGGGCTCTGTAAGTAATACACTTGTGATTTTACTTCCTTTGTGTGAGTGTATTGAAACTGCACCTTCAATCAAAACAGGTCCCAGGGTTTCCCCTTCCCCAAAGTGGGAGCTCCTTCTAGTGCTCAGGAAGTTACCTGCTGCACCCCATCCCCACCCCCACCTCAAGCCTGTGTGTGGATTGTGCCTCCTTATTCAGCAAGTCATAATTTGCATAATCTGCATATTCTTAGCTTAACACACCAGCTCCAGGGGTTCACACTATGATCATCCTTTAAAACAAGAAAAAGTCACTTTTAAAAATCAAGAGATGTAAAATAAGTCTTAATACTGATTTTATTTTCCTTTGAACATTAAAAAATGCATTAATATTGAGGTATTCATTGCCAGCCACCCAAAAAGGATCAGGATCTAAGTGGTCCAACAGGCTAGAAATTATTGCTTCTGATGTTATTATAGGCTCTAACAGTGATTTAAAAGCATACATCTTACTTACAAAGCAGAAATAGAGACACAGACATGGAGATCAAACTTATGGATGCCAAGGGGGAAAGGGAGGGGATGGGATGAATTGGGAGATTGGGATTGACATATATACATTACTGATACTATGTATAAAATAGATAACTAATGAGAACCTACTGTATAGCACAAGGAACTCTACTCAATGCTCTGTGGTGACCTAAATGGGAAGGAAATGCAATTAAGAGGGAATATATGTATAGTTATAGCCAATTCACTTTGCTGTACAATAGAAACTAACACAACATTGTAAAGCTACTATACTCCAATAAAAATTTAAAAAAAAATATTGTAGTGTTAAACAGCTTATCAGTAAACCCTGCAAATGGCTAGTAATTTATGTATAATGGCTATTCCAAGTATTCAGTTTGACCCACCCTGGCCTCCGAGAATATATTCATGTAATCTGCAAGATCAGAATGAGGAGAAATTTCTCTATTGGTTACTCTCATAGAGCAGCAGAAAAAAGAAACACCATTTACCCATCTGGAGATACATAAGTGCCCTGTCATAAAGTGTGTACACATAATTTTCTGAGTCATGAGTTAAAGAATTGAACTGCTTTGTGATAATTAGACTTATAAAAATGAGTAAATAAGTTACTAGAATTGTTAAGTTTGAAGAGCAGTTAGTTATTCAACTGGTGAAGGAAAACAAACTGGTATCTGCTGTCCTTTGCAGTTTACAGATAGATGTTGTCTAAGCCCAGTCAAACAAGAGCAGATACAGACCTCGTTCATATTTATTTCCTCAAAAAATCCAATCACACCAGCCTTTTATGATTTTTTTCTGACAGAGATTAGAGGTTTTAATCCCACATTTTAGAGGGCATACATTTCCATATCTCTGGCAGATAATTATTTTTATCCAAATTTCTTTTTGGGGAAGACACTGTCTCTTTCCTCCTCTGATTCTTCCATCATAAACTAAAACATATGTCAGAGATTTCCATAGAGCTGGAATTTGTTCTGGACTATTCAGCATGTAGACTGTATGAGAAATTTTCATATAAGTAATAACTATTGCATTTACAGTGCACCTTACACTGTAACCATCACATAGATTATTTTCAGCCTCATATAAAGTACTCAAAGTTGATATTTTTTTAACCTATTTTACAAAGGCAGGGATCATAGCTTAGAGAGTTTAGTTGAGATTTCTAAATCCTCTGAGCTAGTAATTATGGAGGCAGAATCGTCACTCTTATTTGTGTGAAAGCAAATATGCATGTTCTTTCCTTGGTATCATGCTGCTTCTCTGAGGGAGCAAAGAAAAAGGAAAGAAAAAGGCATCACTGATAAATGTACAAAGTGGGGGCAGAGGAGGGGAGCTGTCTTAATGTATGCTATTTCCGATGAAAGAATAAAGCTAGGACATTTCCATCATAAGTATCCATGTCATTTTACATCTGATTTGATGCTCAGAATCCAACTCTGATACTTAAATGATATGAACTTGATTTTAATAAGCTACTGTTTTCTCATCTGTCAATGACAATGGCTTCTAAATCAAAGATCCCTGGTGAGAATTTGAAGAGATAATTAGCACAGTGCTTGGCAAAAAAAGTAAATGCTCATAGAATTTTGAACATGATTATGGTTATGTTTGCCTCTAGAATCTGCCACAACTTGATGTTTTGAAAAGCTGAGTGTGTTGCAAGTGACAAGAGCCTTGTTAGCCCCCAATAGTTATCTCTGTTTCACCCCACTTAAATATTTTTTTAATCTGCCATATAGTCTACAAAGAAATGTGAGATTCAAGGAGGTTAAGTGACTTCTATAAAGTCATGAAAGTAGAGGATAATACTCTTCTAGAACCCAGATCTCTTGACTCACATGTCAGATCACACAGAAAATACCTTACAATCCCTACATTAATTCACTAATTATTTATCCTAAATTATGTGTTATGTGTGAAGGAAAACCTTGAATGAATCACTACATAAAAAAGAAAAGGTTATTTATCAGTTTAGAATAGTTGATATATATCAGAGGTTTTTTTTGAGAATTAAAGTACAAAGAAGAAACATACAATACAGCGGATCACAACTTTATGTACCTCTTCTTAAATCTTTTTTTTTTTTGTCAGTACAAAAGTCTATTAAAAAAAACACAATAGGTAAGAAAGAAAAATTAAAGAACTTATATCCCATTAAAGTCAAATATTTCTGTGTATATAAAGACTGTAAAAGAGGTGTTTATTCAATAATACAAAAGAGGGAAATATAGCTTCAGTAACCATTTTAACATAAATTTCTCATATCTAGGCCCACAAAGGCGTAATGTACCTAACATAATTGTATGACAATGTGTTAGAAAACATAGGTGCTCAACTGACAAAGAATTAGTTGACTTAATATAAGGGCAGACTAGAAGGTGAGGTGAGGAAAAGAAGAGCAATTCTCTATGCCCCTGCATTTTGGCAAATATTGCTTTATAAGGTACATTGCCCTAAAGTTATTTTGAGTTTGGGATTATCTAGAGGAGGTCATAGGAAAACTAAGTTGAGTTCAGGTTTGTGATAAATTTTGTTCAATGCCATACATACATATAAAAAGCAAAACATGATATATATTTTCTGTTAAAGTTTAATTTTTTGATTATAAGATCATTAATTATGCTAAGTAAATGAGAGGCATACTTGAAATGATTAGCAATGATTTTATTCCTAATATGTAGTCTCCATGGTGTCTTTCATCTCAAAAGTCATCAAATACTGATATTAGATAGTGACATGTATGTTCTATTTAGTCAGGCATTAATAAATAGGGCTAATGATGACATTCAAATATATCAACTTTGATTTGAATAAAATTATGTATATTTATTTTTAATGTTTACAATATCCATTAACGTCAAAGAGAGAGTGCACTGATTTCAATCTTGTCTAAACATGTAACTGTATGTTTATTTTTACTCTTCCATGTGCAAACTTTTGTAAATTCAAAGCTGCATCTTGTCTTTTGATCTTCTAGAAAAAAAAATTCAACTTTATCCCTCTTCCAAATCCTCACATTAAGAATCTTGAGAATGTTAATTCCTATAAATGTACTATCCAAGTGTGTGTGTGGGAAAATGTCGGTTTTGCTTTTTACTTATTATCTCTTCTCTCCTCTCCCCTTTCTTCTCCCTCCCTCTCTCCCTCTCCCTCTCTCTCCCTCTCTCCATATTACATGTGTTTGTACGTAAGGATTCCATATGTCTTCTTATTTTAAAAGAAGATTTTAATGACTTTTGAAATGAATACATATTTTGTTATTTATTTATGATAAGTATAAATTAATAATATAAATAAATATAAATTGTGCTATATAAAGCACCAAGTACAATTGGAAAAAAATGCAGATGGTGCCATTTATTAACTTTGAAGTCCTCAATTAGGAAGGAAAATAAAGTGTTTTAAAGCCAGAGTTGCAGAGAACCACCAAGTAGTAGATCTTGCCTTATAAAATGTTATTTAATTTAGTTATATGTCTATGCTTTTTTTTTTTTTTTTTGCGGTACGCAGGCCTCTCACTGTTGTGGCCTCTCTTGTTGCGAAGCACAGGCTCCGGATGCACAGGCTCAGCGGCCATGGCTCACGGGCCCAGCTGCTCCAAGGCATGTGGGATCTTCCCGGACCGGGGGACGAACCCATGTCCCCTGCATCGGCAGGCGGACTCTCAACCACTGCGCCACCAGGGAAGCCCCATATCCATGCTTTTAAAACCTAGTGCTGCATATTTATGGTTTCAACAAAACACAGAGCCACGAAATTATTGGCTTTGTCTATTCTAATCACTGGTCATTTGTATGACTAACAAATTGTAAAAAATCATGAAATTTAAATCGTTATAGATAATATTATGTCTATAATGCTAATGAACTGTGGATTATCAATATATCTGGTTATTATACTATTTAGTTAGTTTAGGAAAACTTTATCATTTTTTTATAACAGGGAATTTTCTAGATGATTTTGATTTGACCTATTAGACTTTTTGATATACCTCTAGCAATTTATCTCTTTGGTTTTTAAAATAAATCTCCAAAGTTGTAAACTATTTTTATTTCTTTCTATATTAAAGATTTATAGCTTAGCCTATGGTTATGATACATTTGTATAATTATAAAATTGTGTGTGTGTGTGTGTGCGTCAGGCCACTCACTATTAAGAAACTACTTCCTAATGCTTGCTGTCACATAGCTAGTAAGATAAAAGGAAGAATTTATACTTAGGACTTCTGACATCTACTTTCAACTGGATGCTGTTATAGTCTATTTACTGTAACTACTCCTACCTTACCACTTGTATTTGTTTATATGATGTCACTTTTATATATTGTGATTTTATATAGGCTACAACATTTAAAATGCTATTAACACAAAGTATCTCTAGAGTAAAATTTCCTACAGGAACTGAGTAAATTGCAAAGTTAGCTGTTATTCTTTTCCACAGTAGTGTGTGTGTAAAACGGAACATACAGGCATACCTTAGAGATATTCCAGACCACCACAATAAAGTGAATATCATAATAGAGTGATTCACACAAATTTTTTGGTTTCTCAGTGCATATAAAAGTTATGTTTACACTACACTTTAGTCTATTAAGTGTACAATAGAATTATGTCTAAAAGACAATGTACGCACCTTAATTAAAAATACCTTAATGCTAAAAAATGCTAACCATCGTCTGAGCCTTCAGTAAGTTGTAATATTTTTGCTGGTGGAGGGTCTTGTTAATGGCTGCTGACTCATCAGAGTGCTGGTTGCTGAAGGTGCAGCTAGCTGTGGCAATTTCTTAAAATAAGACAACAAGAAAGTTTAGTGCATTGATTCAGTCTTCCTTCCACGAATGATTTCTCTGTAGCATGCAATGCTGATCAATATCTTTTTACCTAGAGTAGAAATTCCCTTTATTCACCAGGAATAGATTCCCTCTAAAGAAACCACTTTCTTTGCTCATCCATAGGAAGCAACTCCTCATTCATTAAAGTTTTATGATGAGATTGCAACAATTCAGTCACATCTTCATGCTCAATTTCTAATTCTAGTTGATTTGCTATTACTACCATATCTACAGACAGTTACTTCTTTCACTGAAGTATTGAACCCCTCAAAGTCATCCACGAGGGTTGGGATCAACTTCTTCCAAACTCTCGTTTATGTTGATATATTGACTTCTTCCCATTAGTCATGAACATTCTTCATGACATCTGGAATGGTCAGTCTTTTCTAGAACGTTTTCAATTGACTTTGCCCAGGTTCATTAGAGGAATCTCTATCTACAGCATCCATAGCCTTACAAAATGTATTCCTTAAATAATAAGACTTGAAAATCAAAATTACTCCTTGATCCATGGGCTGCAGACTGGATGTTGTGTTAGCTGGCATAAAAACAACATAACTTTTATTGTACATCTCCATCAGAGCTTTTGGGTGATGAGGTATATTGTCAAAGAACAGTAATATTTTGAAAAGAATTTGTTTTTCTGAGCAGTTTGTCTCAGCAGTGAGCTTAAAATATTTCAATTAATCATGTTGTAAACAGATGTGGTATATCATCCAGGCTTTATTATTCCATTTTTGGAACACAGAAAAGTAGAATTAGCATAATTTTTTAGAGCTCAAGGATTTGGGGAAAGGTAAATGAGCATTGGCTTCAAGTTAAAGTCACCAGCTGCATTAGCTTCTAACAAGAAAGGCAGTTTGTCCTTTGAAGATTTGAAGCCAGCATTGGCTTCTCCTCTCTAGCTATGAAAGTCTTAGGTGGCATCTTTTTCCAATAAAAGGCTATTGTATCTACATTGGAAACCTGTTGTTTAGTTTAGCCATCTTCCTTCACTGTCTTAGCTAGATCTGGATAACTTTCTGCAGCTTCTACATGAGCGCATGCTGTTCCCCTGTCACTTTTTTGTTATAGAGACAGCTTCTTTCCTTAACCCTCATGAAACAACCTCTGTTAGATTCAGACTTTTCTTTTTCAGCTTCCTCACCTCACTCAGCTTTCACAGAATTGAAGACAGGCCATTACTCTGAATTAGATTTGGCTTAAGGGAATGTTGTGGCTGCTTTGATCTTTGATCCAGACTGCTCAAACTCTCTCCATATCAACAATAAGGCTGTTTCACATTCTAATCAATGTTGTCTTCCCTAGAGTAGCACTTTTAATTTTCTTCAAGAATTTTTCCTTTCCATTTACAGCTTGGCTAACTGTTTGATGCAAGAGGCCTAGCTTTTGGCCTATCTTGGCTTTCAACATGCCTTCTTCACTAAGCTTAACCATTTCCAGCTTTTGATTTTAAGTGAGAGAGTTGCCACTCTTCCTTTCACTTGAACATTTAGAGGCCCTTGTAGGGTTGTTAATTGGCCTAATTGTAATATTGTTGTGTCTCAGGAAATAGGGAGGCCTGAGGAGAGGGAGAGAGATAAGGAAACAGCCGGTAAGTGGAGCTGTCAGAACACCCACAGCATATAAGGATTAAGTTCACCATGTTATATGGGCACAGCTGGTGGAGCCCCAAAACAATCACAATAGCAACAACTGAGAACACTGATCACAAATTACAACTATAATAATAATGAAAAGTTTGAAATATTGCAAGAATTACCAGAAAGTGACACAGAGACACTAAGTGAGCAAATGCTGTTGGAAAAATCGTGCCAATAGACTTGTTCAGTGCAGGGTTGCTGCATACCTTCAATTTGTAAAAAACACAGTATCTGTGAGGTGTAATAGAGGAAAGCACAATAAAACAAAACAAGGTATTCCTGTATATGGTTCTAATATAAATTTTTCTAAAAGTTAGTTTATTTATGAATTGTTGGTCCAAATCTCTTGGAGGAGTTTCCCAGCAGTAATGCAGATCATCAATTGAATCAGGAACTCCTTTGAGGCCAGCAAATGAAACCTCATTGTACTCATTTACAGGTGTAAGAAAAAGGGATGATTTAATATTAGATCACCATTATGAAACTTACCTCTGAAATTAGCATTGTCTTCCAACAATTGAAATATAATCAGTTACTTGTCATGCAATGTCAAAAGTGGAAGGGACTCTCTCTCTACACCCAAGTATACCAGGTAGATTTTTTTCATCGTCAGTCTTTTTATTTCTATCACAGCACTTCACCCACCTTATAATATTTCTCCTCTTCCCCTTCCCTCTCTCTCTCTATTCCTTCCCCTTGTTTCTTCCTTGTTTGTGTAATGACCACATATGTTTTATTTCTCTTATTAACTAGGAGCTAAGCACACATTTGCTGAACAAATAAACACTGACTGCATGACTATTGTGAAAGATTTTACCAACAAGGATAGTATCATATGTTAGATGCTTTTATTGTTAGAGAATTGGTAGTTTTGAATAAATTATTTACTTCTAGAATTATGGGGCACAGAAATTAATATTAGATGATTTGAGTGTGTTTATTTTTCTCAGCAGGTATCTTTATATATGAGAAAAGCAAATGCTAAGAGGAAATTGCAATATAAATATTCAAATCTATTTAGTAAAACCAATAAATAAAATTACAGACAAATGATTTAGTTTTTTCATTACAACTAACTGAATAGAAATAAAATTTTTTCTAATTGTAGTCTAACTTTTAAAATTTCAAAGTACAAATGAGAATAATTTGAAAAGCAATATGTTTATCCCATTATTCTTTTAATCATTGCATAATTTCATTTATTATTATATACATTGGCCATTGCTTCAGTATTTTCTATTTTCTACTTTTCAGAAATGTTGATAATAATTTTCTGCTTTAACATCCAGATAAAAGGACACTTGAAAAGTCAACCAATAGACGGCACTAACAACAGCATGTGCTTAAAGACTGACAAGTTTGTTAAAAACTTGAGTTTTGTGGAAATGGATTTAGTTAGCTTTTAGTAAGTGTCATAATAACTGAAGTGTAACGCATGTCTTAAGTGAGCAGTCATAGAATGTGTTCTAAAACTCATCCAGTTTCATTGGGAACCTGATAGGTTTTACTTCCACCTGTACAGGTACAGTGAATCATTGGGAGCAGTGTAGGAAAAAAAAGTCTTTGAGGATTCAGCCTTGAGTTTTCTGCTCATTGGAAGTCCCAATTGGGAACAAGACACATATGTAAGATTTATATTATATCTTTCTTTTTTAAAACCTAAGGTGGCTTATACAGTACCTATTAGAACAAACAACATCCTTTGCAGGTTTAACCATAACTCTGAACAAAAGGGTAAGGATCAAGGAACTGACTTGCCTAAATTAGTCCATTGGAAAAAGAGCAGTTGGTATTATGAAATATTATTGTGAGTGAAAGAAATAAACCAATGTAATTTAATAAACATTCAGGAAAGAATGTGGAATAGCAGATCAACAGAATTTTGGCAGAGGTTTCTGAATGCCATTATGCTATTACCCATGCCCTAGGCATGATTCACTGCCATTCTATAATATATATATGAATGAAATTGATGCTAAATGTCTTTCCAAGGAATACTTATTTAAAATTTGTATGTGTGATTTTGTACAAAATTTTACGTTTTGTGGTTACATAGGAAAATATATTGTGAAAGTTGAGGCACCAAGTTCAGAGACCATTGGTTTAATTTTGAATAAAATATTGGCTCAATTTAGAATAAAGTAAACTAACTCACTTAAAATAGAGATTTTATAATTTGACATTTTAAGTGCCTTATCCCTGAACATAGTGTGATATGTATTATCCAATAGAAAGCACATACATACATTTCACTTGCATACATTATCTTTGTTTTCCAGTTCAGAAATTTAAGGCAAAAGAAAAAATTATGAAAAAATGCACTTTATATATTATTTCCTCAGAAAGCTTCATTCATCTCTAATATCATCAACCATATTAGTATTCTAGATTTTATTGATTCCTCTTTGCTTTTGAAAGGGATTTTAAGAGAGCAGGTTAGTATTTCTTTCCTTAGAGTATGAGGATTAATGCATTTGACTTAATGGAAGACACAGCAAATTTTAAGGTAGCCCCAGCTTTCTCAGTTCTGATGATGATACCCAGCTAGAAATACAGAAATGAGTATTGGTTGAGGAGAAACTTCCTTCCATCAATGAAAAGTAGCGTAGTTTATCCTTTTATTGCCCTAAATCACGAATAAAGTCCTTTATCTTGTTGACACAGTTCCCCCTGCATCAAAATATATAAGTCTGGAGCAGGAGGAAATTGGGGCACATAAGTGGAAAAGGGGAGCTATAACCTATGTCTTAAGAGCATGTTCTCTGTAGCTACAATACCTATAGCACAAATCTTGCTTCTACCAATGACTGACACCCTTTGCAAACTGCAAGCATCCTCTGTTCTTTAGTTTCCTGTATCTTTAAATAGAAATAATAACAGTAACTGCCTTTTAAGGTTGTTGTAAAACATGATATGTAATAATCTGTAACTTTGATCCTAGTTAATTACTATTATGTTCTTGATAATTTTTTCCCTAGCAAAATCTTTAATGTACAGAGTTAGCATGATTTTGTACTCTGCAAAACTTGGACTTGCTCTGCTTTTATAAGGGACACTGAAAATTACAGTCTGTGACACCTTATTAGAGCTGGCAAAATGTAGACAGTATAATGTTCTCTGAGTCTACGGTAGTACTTTGTTTAGATCCTCAAACTGATGTTGTTTATGTATTTAATTTTTTAATTAACTGACTAAAGCCTACATGTTAATTTTCAGGTAATATGGCCAGTATGGTCTTGAATTAGCTAAACCAATTTCCATCATGTACCTCTTATTTGACTGGGCAGAAATGGCCTGGGACTACAGTACTATTCACACATTTAAGTTAAATACATTCAGCCTGACTACAGATGCCGCAGGATCAATTATTCTTCCATAGCTTTAATTGGTACTTGGATTAACTAATTACTCCACCAGGTTGAGTTTTTACAAAGTGGGTGGGTTTTACTTGCCTATTTTCTCCCTAGTGTTCACTGTAACAACATTATATGTTAAGGTACCATTTCATTATTGTCATGAGACAAATCCTATACACAAAAAAATTACCAAACCTCACTCATTGGCTAATTTGTTTAATTCTCAGATGAGGTTTACACTGGTTCTTGAAGTTTGTTATGATGGAATTTGTCTTTTCCTAACATCATTGAACATCTTACCAGGGGCTAAAGGGGAAAAAATGATGTGTAAGGGCAAATTAGAGGATACCTCAACATGAGGTACATACTTCCATAGCTGGAAGGCTAAATTATCGATAACTGTGGAAGAAATAATGTTGGTCTTATAAGAGTTAATGAGCAACCATTGTATTTGCACAATAGTATGCAGGAAGATTGGCAAGATACTAAAATACATACACATAAGCAAGGATTGTGAGTTGTACTGGAAAATGCTTGCTAGCTTTTCATGTAATCTCTGAGTTCAGAAATGAATCAATAGTGTTTTTTTTTTATAAAAGTTAATACTGTCTAGAGCAATGTGTGCAATAAAGAGTTAAAAGCAAAATTACAGAGACAGTACTTAAGACAGACCACTTTATTGGGGTCAAAGGATGCTCAGAAGAGATAAAGGAGTAAGCACCACGGAGAAAATTTTGTTTCATTTTGTGAGGTTAAGGGCTAGGGTCGTTGCCCTAAAGCCTGAACTTTCTTACACTGAAAGAAGTGTTTCATATGGGGTTTAGAAAAAAAGAGAAGGGAAGAGTCTTCCACCAAAGAGAGAAGGGAAAATGAACAAACCAAGTTTGAAGAAACTCGCTTTATAATAAGTACCATCTAGGTTGAGTCATGAAGCTGGCAAGGAGTTAATGAAGTTGAGGAAGTAGCATACATCCCTTCAGGCAGAGAGAATCCCATGGTGATGTAAAACAACATGGCCCATTCAGGGGATGGCAAACCATTGTATGTGGTTTGAATTGTTCCCAAATAATACTCTTTTGTCTAAACTTTCTATTTAAAAGACCCAACTAACTAGATAGCGTTTGTAATGGTAGGAACGGCATCCCAGTCAACCACAATGTTCATGCTTAGGCAAGAGGACCAGTCTCTGTATAAGTTAATTTAACCACACCACTTCTTAATGCAGCAGATGTAGGTAACAACTTATTACAGAATTGTTACCCAAATCCAGATGGCTACTTACATATTCAATATAAATTTGTTACTTGGTTTAAAAGATATTTTATTTTTTGAGTTAAGCAGAGCTTTGAACATGATAATTGAAACAAAACTATACATGAAAATGTGTTTGTGAGAAAACATTCAGTTGAGGCTAATGTCTATCATCTTCTTGAAAACTCATTTTACATGAAGTAAAAGGAACAGCAGAAGAGAGTGACAGTGACATAACATTATCTATAGTAGAGTTATGTAAAAAGAAAATAAATAGTGATGAAATGGAAAAAAAAATGTGTGAACCTAAAAGGGTCAGGAATCTGGTTCAAAACAAGTAAATGTTTTTCAGTTTGAAAAGTACAGACAAGTAGACCTGAAAAAAAAAATCTGAAGCACATCAACTGGAAATATAACCTGCAAAACAGTAATGTCAAATGAATGTGGCTGTGCCTCACCATAAACGTACCTCCTGGCAGGTGTCTGCAGGTATTTCCTTTTAAAAATTTGCCTACAGGTAAGTTATTGAAATCATTGCAAATCAGAGCATGTCTTTCCTGTGGCACAAATTAAACTATACATGAACAGAGACAAAAGTAAGGACAAGAACACTTAGGGGGCAGAGAGAAAGCTTTCTGTGAATCCCATGTTAACACTGAGGTATGGCTCTAAATAGTTACATTTGATATGAAACAAAATTTAATTTTAAAAAAATGCTGTGATGAATTACCTCAAAATAAATGAGTCTGTAAGGTGGTTTTATGCAAAACTGTGAATGATTTGGTTGAGTTTTATTAGTGCTATTAGTAGGTTAGAGAACGTGCTCATAATTTATACAGGGGGATTGTTCTCTGCAGGGGCATAGGGCCAGCCCCAGTTTATGCCTGATGTTCTGACCTTATCATTAATAGGCCCCTCCTTCATCTCAAAACCTCCCAGTTGTAGGGTCTAATTATGTGTGCAAGTGTGTGTGTTTAACCTCATTCATGCCAGTATCATCTCTACCTTGTCTTCAGCAATAGATTTCTTCTGATTTCCTTGCTCTTTTGTCTCTAATCCCCAACTCTTTTAAAGCATAGTTTCAAACTTAGAGTGACAGGTTAAAGGTAATGAATGAGTAACCAGATGATAATCAACGCCCTCAGCCTCCTGGAGAATTTCTATCTCCTTGGTTTCTCTATTACTATAGTTTCTGGAAAATGTATTCAATAATCTACAATCTACCTAATTTTCTAGAGCACATGAGCAGCAAATACTATGTAAGAATTTATTTCTTGGCTACAAGCCACATTTCTCCATTTAGTTCTTTCTCTCTTACCTTCTCCTGTTCTTCAATTTTCAATAAATTTTGATCAGTGGCTCCCGAACCCTGACAGCTTGTAAATTGCTTGAAAATACCCTGTGCTTTATATGAACACCAAATATGAATATTAAGCAATGCTACTTCTAGAGTGCCTGTAAAACTCTAATAGCCAACATCCAGATGTGCTAATAATCATGTAAGGTGCTTATTGATTTATAGAAACTTAACTAAGTATGGAGCACTATCTGAATTTAAAAAAGGGTCCCTGGGAATACTTGACTTTCTCATGTGGTGCTTAATAATGTTTGGTGAGGTAGGCTGAATAGTGAGTTCTCTTGATTTCTTAGGCAGACCTATGAAAATATGTTTAGCATACAGAAAAAAATCACCTTTAAGATATACAATCAAACTTCCAATCCATCCATACTTTTATATTCTCACACATTTTAACATAATTCTAGGTTGTTTAACAACTAGTCTTAACAAATGCAAAGACAAATTCCATAACAAGAAAGATTCCAGGTCACTGCATTTTCAAAGGAGTTTAGATAAATAGTTTAGTGGAAATATTAATAGAGAAATGACAGACTATCATTGTTTTATCTGGTGTAATGGAAATTTTGCCAAGAAGAAAGAAATTGTTCAGGCAATTTCAAGAAGTGAAGATGTTACTTATATGTAAATGACCTAAAGACGGAAAGATCAAAAGGTTATAGTGTTCCAACTTTTGAAAAAATTCAGCATCCATTGTCTATAAACTGCCTAGGTTTAGCTATGGATTTCAAAATTTAGCTATGTGAAAAATATCCATAATGTTGCATTTACCTCTATCCATGCAGCATGCCACAGTGATGTTCCTCTAGGTCTGCCCCTGTGTCCACTGTGAGCTTAGTCCTTTGCATCCTATCCCTAGAGATGACCTGTGCATATACTACTCACTGACAGCAGGAGAAGGAAACCATAAACCAGAGCACCTCAGTGCAGCAAACCCTTTGGACATACGTGCAAAGAATGATGTGCAGGATAAACTTAATTCTTTAGAAGAATAAATGAATGTATAAGGCCCTTTGTCAAGCCATAAAATTGTTTAAAAATGGCATTAGAGACTCACACTTATTTGGCATTAGAGACTTCTCTTTTCTACATGCTTTCAGTTTATACTTAGGTTATACTTTGTAGGGAGGAAGGAGGAAGCCTAACTTCATTAGGAAACTCATTCATTTATTTAATCCTTTCATGGAGATTTGAATGAATATGCATTACCAAATTGATCTTTATGTCTTCAAAGTCACAACCTATATATGACCTACATTCTACAGGTGCTGAACATGTCAACTCTAAGTGTGCTCAGAGAATCTCTTGTAAATGTTTTAACCTTAGAAATATAGATTTTTAAAATATACTTCTATGACACTCTAGTACATATAATAACACACTAAGAGAGTCTCTTTGACTATGTTGGAACTACATTAATAATTTCATAATTTACATTATGTAAACATTGACAGTCTAATAATGTATATACAAGTGGATGTTGCTCAGGCAGTCCTACAAAGAAAGGTCATACATAACAAGAACAAAAACAGAATCAATAATAACAATGTGATCTTTATCAAGGAATTTCTCTGGACCAGACACCAGACTAAACAATGTATATACCTTCTTCCATTTAAACATCAGATTAGCTTGATACAAGTAGTATTATAATCTTTAGATTATAAATTTAAAATTTAGAGATAAAACTATAGATGAAAATTTAAAAATGAAGTTTTAAAAAAAGCTATGTAATTTGGCTGTTATAAGCTATAAAATGACAGAATTATGTTTCTTGACTCGATGCTCATATTCTAAATGCGAGGTCAACAAACTTTTTGTGTAAAGGACTGGGTAATAAATAGTTTATGCTTTTGGACTATATGGTCTCTGTCATAAACTACTCAACTCTGCCCTACTCAACTCTAACCCTTGGTCAAGTGTAGGGTTAGTGTTAGGGTTAGTGTTAACAGTTAGGTTTAACTGTGAATCAATTCTGAATGTACATATAGACAATATGTAAATTAATGGGCATGCCCAAGTTCCAATAAAACTTTAATTAAAAGAAAAGGCAATGAATTGGCCAACCCCTCCTATAAATCATTGTGCCATATGGATTCCATTTTATACTATGATGAGAAAATGCAAAACAAAAAAATCCATATTCTTGAACACACTAGTAGTTAATTTACTTAAAACTATGTCATAGTTATTTTAAAAGTGAATTTCAATTTAAATTATTTTATATAATGGCATCTTTCAAAGTGCTAGAATAGTAGAATAAATGTGTCATATAAACCAGATTCACGATTCCTAACCTGTTGTGTATGTTGACATGATTACATTTGTATTCCAAGTCTGTGATATTTTTATTACAACTAGCTTAATACTTATTTTAAAATTGCTTTAAAATTAAACATCTAAAGAATAATAAAACATGGTTTTTATTTCTTTAGCTTTGTGTAAATGGAACTGAGGATTATTCATTAAGGATTTTTAAGTGTGACATCAAAACCTCATTGCATTGTAGGGTAGCACAACATCAGAAATCAAGAGGATATGTAATTAATTTGTATTTTTGCTGCTATAATTATCTACATTATGTCTGACAAGATTAAACTGAGCTACAAAGACATAAGTGAGCTACTAAAACAATTCCATATTTAAACACATCTTTTTGTCATAATAAGTCCTAGCTGCACACAGTATGTTGAAAATTGCAAATCAGGACAGGAAAAAAAAATAGAACTTGAAGACTACAAATAAATCAAATTATGTATAAAAAGGATGAAATAAATACACCCCAGACTTTTGACTCCAAAGCATCTTGTAGGTTGGTTTTCAGGTGGAAAACATAAAGCTGATGTGCCTCAAAATGTTTCTCTTGTCACAGCACATTCAGAGAAGGTGGCCAGGTATTGTCTTGTCAAAGTGTAAAGGTGATAGAGAGCCACGTCTGATTCCAGTCTCATTAATATTGGAAAAGTTAGCAATGTGGTCTATGAGAGCAGTTATCTTTTTTTGTTTGTTTGTTTTGTTTTATTCTTATCTAAACAAGGCCCATAAGCCTGGAGCCCTGACAGATGGAAGTGGGCACGGCAGACCATGTGCTGCCTTCTACCTAGAAAATGACATGTATCTTCTCCTCACATTCATTGATCAGATCAATTTGTGGGATTACACCCAACTTTAAAGAATCTGTTTGCAATCTTGCCATGCGTGAAAACTTAGGTTCAAAGCTTTCGTGAACTATGCTTGTGTTTACCACCACAACACCTGTCTTTACTGAATAATCTACTGTGTGCAAGATAGGGGAGTCAAAACTGTATATACATACTTTTTAAATGATTAATACAGCACAAACTCTTCCAACAAAAAGCATTTGGAAGAGTAAGGGAGATGAGCAGTACATAAAGTCATGATGGAAGCTAAGATGGGTAATATAGCAATATTTTTAAAATTCTATATACACTTAAAGAATTATGTGCTGGTCATCTCAAAAATCACAGGGAAGATTTATGAAAGATTTATTTTACGGAATTATTTTTAAATTATATGTAGGAATCTGACATGTGATATTTGAAAGGGAAGAATTCTCTTCAAAATCTGGCCTGTAAAAGGGAGGTAGCAAATAGTTGATTTTGGATGAAATATGTGGTGAGGGGGATAATTGACAAAAGCCTTTGCCCTCATGCCATAAATAAATACCATGAATAAATGACAAAAAGTTGTTTATGTCATAAATCATTAGTAAGTTACACATGCATCTCTCTCTCTTTCATGTATCATCATAAAGCCATCATCTGTGCATCTCATGTATCATCATAAATCCTTTCAAGAAATAAAGCCTTTTCTTAAAAAAAAGTAATGGCTTCTAGGTCATTCAGATAGAAATTAGGATCTAGTATTAATAGATATATGACCTTAAGCTATATAAGTTACACATGTGCTCTAAGTTTTATGTTTCTCACTTGAGTACTAGAAATATTAAAATACCTTTTTCAGGGAGGTTTGTAGGGGGAATTGTGTGAAAATATAAAATTCTTTGTGCTCTGCCTGCCATGTAATAAGCATTCCATAAATGGTAGCTATAATCATTAGCAAGGAGAAACATATACTTTGCTACAATTTATAGTATTGTGCACGTTTTAAGTACCTTCTAAATGAACAAATTTCCGTAGGCCATTATAAAAAAGTTATTCTTATACTGAAGATTTATAATACTGTCTAAAAATATTTTTTTCTCTTGATCCCACTCTCTCTCTCCCTTTCCTTCTCTCTATTTGAGTGAACGGTTGACAGGAAAGATTCATATTTAACAGTTCTGTAATGGTAAATGACAACACGAGACTTTCATTGCCCTAATTTCATTTCATTTTATTTAAAAATTAGAATCATCTAATGAAGCACAATAATTATATTTACACATACGAAGGTAATTTTAGGAGTAAATTAGGGTCTCTTCTTTCACTTTATACTGTGGTTATTTATATTGAATCACTTATATTCCCAATTCTATATCACTTCAAGAACACATCAAGTGGTGATGTCTGCTTCTTTCCACTGACTTCCAAAAAATGCAGAGATGACCTGCAGGGAGCACCAGTCAGCGCAGGCTACTCTGAAGAGCTGGGCTTCCTGGAGGCTAACTTGAGCATCAGAAAACAAAATAAATCAGAGAGTAAACTGACATTTACTGATTTCACTGTATGCACTTCTTGCTTGAATTATACTTAAAAAGGCCAATAAAGCTTTATTAATCCTAATATGTACAATCTGTAGATCTTAAGCATTAAATAACTTTCCCAATTTCATGCATAACCAGTAAAATAAGCCTCAGCTTTCAAGGTCTATCCTCTTTCTACTCTAAAAAAACTCTCTGTTTTCCTGAGTCTAAAGTATCTTTCCCTCAAAGTCTTACCTGAACACAATATTACTTGTTTTAAGATAATTTTTTAATGGAAAATAAAACACCAAAAAGGATATAAGGCACTAGGCAGTTTTTGTCCTTTCAAGTCTAAGTGTCTAAGTAGATCCAATCTACTCGCTCACATACTGAGGAACAACATAGTGCTGCTCCTGGGTAGAACTTTGTCTGCATCTTGGGTTGGTGGAGAGCAGAAATGTAACCTATTATGCATGGAATATATCCTTCAAAGTTTCTCTTCAAGGAGTTATAGTTTTGACTTTGCTAACACTGAATATCCATTACCTTGTGCTTGTGCTGTCCTATCCACTTGGGCACAATCCATTTGCTAATCAATAAACATGAGCCTGGGGAAATTGAAAATAGTAACTTAAACTATCTTAATTTGCTCCAGCCCTTGCTGTGATTCCCAGTTTCATTCTCATGTATGCCCAAGTTTTAACTCTACCTTGAGCTAGACTTGAGAATAGGAGTCTAGTTCTGTAGTTTCAATTCTCAGTACATGCCCTCCCCTCAAAACTTGTTCCCACTTCTGGTTCTTTCTGGTTGCTGTCCTGCTCCATCTGTGATGCCCTAAATTGAAAAGTTGTATCAATGAGAGAAAAATCGGACAATGATTTTGCCTGTGTATACACAATGCCTTCACAGCACTGAAACTGAAATCTCCATCAGCAGTTAAGAGATCCCAAGACACAAATAATCTTGATAGAGGATTTTCCTTCCAACTATTCCCTCTAGATGGCATATTGCTTGCTTTCTCCTTAACACACACACACACACACACACCAAAGAACATCAAGTGTAATATGTTTAGAAAACAGCAATCAGATTGTCAAAGATGGCACAGATTTGTAAAACTTAGACTTATAATAAATACTATAAATATCTCATTGACTAATCTCTGGTGTCCACTGGACCCCAGCTCTTTCCTCGTCAATACCTAGTGATGTTATATATCACCTACTTGGATATCTATTTTTAAAAGAATGATGAAAAGTTTTACAAAAAGTGTTGACCCAATATTTGTGATGTGTCATATTTACAGACTACATAATTCCAACACAGTGGCCTTTAGGATGCTGGCTACCTTCAAACCATCGACTTAGATGTTGTTCAATAGTTTCACTCTCTTCTAATACAAACTTAAAATTTTTTTTTCCCCACACTGCCTGAGGGATCTTAGCTCCCCAGAGATTGAACCTCAGCCCTGGCAGTGAAAGTGCCAAGTCCTAACCACTGGACTGCCAGGGAATTCCCCCAAACTTAAACATTTTAAACGCTTGGCTTTGAGACACTTTTTCCTGCTTATTTTTCCCTTCTACTCTATCTCCACTTCCTTGTGTGTGTATAGATATAGATAAACATACAGATATAAAATATTCATGTAGCAAGGGACGAATCTGAAAATAAAATAGCATAAATGGAACATGACTCCTTTTTAAAAATTATGGACAAAGTTTAAAAACAGATAAACTTCAACCCCTATTATAAATATCATTTTTTATATTTCCAATATTTGTGGCTGGAATCCTTATGCAGGTAAACATATGAGTAAAGTCATAAAAGTCCATGGCATTTAAAGCACTAAAGATGAAACTAGTTTAAATTCTAAAACTATTCTGAGTTCAATTTCAAACTTCATGGAGCTGCCATTGCAAATTTTCTATTGGAGAAAGTTTGATCACTAAAACATCTGTTAAAATAATGAGGAAAATTTAGAAATAACTTAGAATTTTCTACCTAAATCCCCTTTTTGGCATTGTTTTGAGCAAATGTTGTCACAGACACACACTGGGGGAGCATTGCCCTAAGTGTTCCAATACGTAGCGACTAGCAGTCTACACATTTTTGCAATCACTTTATAGATTGGCACATGCCACCAAGATAAATTAAGTGATTGCATTAAGAAAGACTATCTTAGTCCGTTTGGGGTGATAAAACACCATAGACTGGTGGCTTGTAAGCAACAGAAATTCATTTCTGCAAATACCTTGCAGAACTGGGCTTAGAAGGTCTAGATTCAAGGTCTCAATCTGCAACTCTCTACCTTTGAAGTCTTGCAAACATCTTTTAACTTCTTTAATTCTTGGTATTCTCATTGGCAAATTTTTCATGTGTCTGGGTATGGTTGCCTTATGCTCACTCCTTTTCATTCTTTGGCATCATTTCATCAAGGTACATAATCCTTTCCTGGGGAAGAGAAATGAGAAAATTGGCATGTGAAACCTATCCTAATTCTCTTAGATCTCTTGAAAGCAGGCTAGAAAACAGACAATATATGCTCTGCTCTGCTTTCTGCCTTACAGGGAATGGCTGTCACTCCTTGCATGAGTCAGTTTGACTAAGTTTATGAAGCCTAGTAATGCCCAGATATGAGCCTTATTCTTCAATATCATATTTTCCAGTTATAAAGCTGTTGTTTTCTAGTCTTCATATACTGATCCTTTGTGTCTCGATCAGTGTAGAACTTTGGAAAGGAAAATGGTACTATTTATCAGAACATCTCAAACACTACAAACTGGTGATATAGTAGTAGTAACTTTTTTGAGTTTGTTGTAAATATTTAAATATCTAAAGAGATAATGAACTAATCCACATTAAAGCACACGTATAATATAAAGCACTAAAAAAATACCAAAATTTTATCAGAATTATAATAAAATTTTCATTTACCTTCCTCTGGAAAATTAGAGATTAGGCCAAAAATAATATATTCTCCTTCCACTGAGAGGTGAGAGTTATTTTCCTTCTTTTTGAATTTAGACTGATCTGTGAGTGTGCAATCAACAGAGGATGGTGGAAATAATGTTATGGCAGTTAGAGGTCAGAATTTTAAGAGGACTGGTAACTTCCAGTTTGATCTCAGGGATTCCCTAACCCAGCATGTTAGAAATATGAATATCCTGCTAAGAGATGACATGAAAAGCCCCTGATACTACATGGGTGATGGGGACAGCTGAACCCAGTCTCCCAGCCATCTGTAATATCATGTCAGACATACATATGAGCAAGCTGTCTTGGATCCTCCAGCTCATCCCAACTGCTCTCTGAATTCTGTCATGTAACCAGTTGACACCCAGAATTGCCCAGCAAAAATACCACCTAGATTCTGAAGCCACATAATAATATAGTGTAATAACTATTTTTAAGTCATATTTTTAGTATGTTATATTGTCATGGATGATCATGACATCTCTACAACACAGACAAAACTGAAGACCATATGGATATTTGATGTGTGGCTGAAACAGACAACAAAAATCTTTCACAATTCAAAGGAAAGTGCCATGTGCAGAAAGTAAGATGATCTGGTAAGGCTTCAAGAATGTATTAGAATAATATGATGGTATATTTTGTAAAATTAGAAAATGGAAAATAAGCAAAACTGGCATAATCTAGTTATATAAAGAAAAACATTTTATTGTATATCTTTTCAGGTTTTATTTTTCTATGTAGACAACCCTTAACCTGGGGTTTTCATCACATTCTCTTTGGTAAACTTTTTATTTTACTTTTTCTTCTATAATATAAATTAACAATTTTTAGTGCTAATGTTATCAAGAGACATTTTATGCATTTAAATTTCATGCAATTTTTAATGGTTGTTAAATTTTCCATTATGTGACTATATGAAAAATTTATGTTTTAGTGATAAAATGTTACTGTAAGTAAGCAATGACAATGCCATAATTAATCCTCCCTCAAGCTTTTTCTATAAATCAAGACCGTATTGACAAAAATGATATTCATATATTCATAACATTTATCAAACATTTATGATATGTATAACCCTGTGATGAGTAATTTAGATCTACTCTTTTATTTAATTTTCACAACAGAAAAAAAAGTGTATAATATTATTTCTCTGTTTCATAGACAAGAAAAATAAGGACCAGAGAGATCATTCATACTGTAAGAATTTTAACTAATGATGGAAGCCTAATCATATTTGACCTAAGGTCAGGAAAGATCAAAATGTGTTTGGGAGATAACAAAGGAAGAAATTTGAATAGATTATAGAGGTTTCATGAAGGTGAGAAACAAGGCTAAAATGTTAAGTTTTAGCCAAACTGTGGAGTCTTTTAAATATCAGGTTTAGTGAGTAGTGTAACAGCATTTGATGCTGAAGCTCTCTCCTAGGAGATCCAATTTTGATATCCTTATGTCTGGACAATCTCCAAGAGTTTACATTGGAGAAGGAATCTATGTCTTTCTTAAAATAGCATGTGAGGGAAACACAACTGGGTTTTCTGCTTGTGCTCTCTCAGTTGTCTGAGGGCACCAATGAAGAACGTGCCTTGGCATGATATATATAGGATAGAAATCAACAGCTTATCACAATGAGTAATTTCCACAGCCCAAAAGGTCATTTGCTGACACCCAGTGATATAAGTCCTAAAAGTAAGACCAAATATAATTTGCACCTTGATATGTAGGGAACATCAGGTGGACCTGGAACAGTCTAACCACAAGCTCCCCTTCCTGCTCTGTTTCCACAGCTAAGTCCTCTAGCCAAACAAAATTCCTATCCATGGGAATCAAACACTGATCATGCTTATCACTGAGAAGTGGGCTTCAGCTCCCTGCCTGGCCATGGAATTATACAAACAAGCTAATCGTATCCACCCATGGGAACCAGAGATCCCTGACTCTCTCAACACTCTCTTGCCCTTGATTTTTAACTCTGTTCCCAAGTGCAACCCTGGTGGGGCCCTTCGTAGCAATGTAGTGTTCTTGTCCCTGGGGCTGTGAGTATATGTGACTAAAAATATCAATCTTATCTGCCTAGTATCTGATGTCATGTATTTGGCCATCTCCATAATCATAGGATAAGAATCTATCTCTTACCAATGGGGTGAATGGGATTTGACACATCCATAGGCACTTAACAGCAAAACAGGAACTATCTATGAGTGTCTGAAAGGAAATAGTCAAGATGTATCTACCTCTCTGCATATACAGAAAAATAAAACATGTTCTAGAGTTTCAGGGAGTGTGCAATCTATTTAAGGAAAAGTGAAATGTAATTAAATGAATAGGTAAGCTAACAAAGTATTACTGTACAAAATTCCAAATATGTGGCCATAAACTCTAGCAACTGTTGCAACTATAAAATTAGATTTCAATTATTTTACAGAAGTAGTTATATAGAAAATTATAGAACACTGTTCATAATTATTGGACACTATCTTTTAGAAACCAACTCTCTCCTGAAAATGAGGCTGGATTAAAGAGATGGTTAAGATCAGGATGAAAATGGAGACTGCATTAAGAAGTATCTGCATTAGCAAGAAAAACAGAAAAGGCAAATAATGATCAATTAGCCATGTATTATATGACATCATTGGCTCCATGCTGTGCCTTATACAAGTATTTAAAATATGTAAGAATAAATATACTGTTAAAATATAATTAAAAATTTTTCATCAGCAAATTAAAAGAAAAGAAATATTATTAAAATCTTGAAAGAATCAAAAGCCAATGAATGAATGGAAGCTTCACTTTCAAGAACCACTAACTTTCTGCCTAAACTTGTCCCCATATTCCTATGGAGTATACCATGATAGGTTTCTCCTACTTGTAGAGATACTTCAGAACACACTTCTGTTCTTTGACTGATATGAAATATTTTATTTTAGATTATATTAGATGTCTATACTGTCCTCTACCTACCTCTAGACTATAAGAATTTTTTGGATAGGTTTTTGTTCAAAAGTCCATGTCATCTGATTAAAGACCCTTAAGATATAAAACCATTCATACTCCCAACGACAATTATAAACAATACTCAAAACATATTCAAAAGTTCATTTATGAACTTTCTACTGTTCTGTCACTGTCAGTAACAAGTCTGACTATCAATATCCTATCCATCCTATACTGTTTGATTAGGGGGATGTTAACCATCACTTGAAAAACCTTTTCTTATCATACTTACCAGGTATAGTCACTACCTTCTCCAAAATCTTATGGCTTTATTGTTTTCTCTATATTCATAGAACTTACAGATCATATCTTTTTTTCCTCATATTTATTTTGGTATATAGTGTCTAACACAATTGTAAATTTCTTGAGTGCAGGAAATGTACTCTCTATAATTTTTTAAAGTATGTTTCCACCAATTATTCATTAATTCATTTTCTAATAGATCTTTATTGGAGTATAATTGCTTCACAACACCGTGTTAGCTTCTGTTGCACAACAAAGCGAATCAGCCATATGCAAACACATGTCCCCATATCCGCTCCCTCTTGAGCCTCCCTCCCACCCTCCCTATCCCACTCCTCAAGGTCATAGCAAAGCACTGAGCTGATCTCCCTGTGCTCTGCTGCTGCTTCCCACCAGCCAACTATTTTACATTCTGTAGTGTATATATGTCGCTGCTACTTTCACTTCACCCCAGCTTCGCCCTCCCGCCCCATGACATCAAGTCCTTTCTCTATATCTACCTATTTATTCCTGCCCTGCAACTAGGTTCATCAGTACCATTTATATATATATATATATATATATATGCCATACATATGTGTTAGCATACAGTATTTGTTTTTCTCTATCTGACTTCCTTCACTCTGTATGGCAGACTCTGGGTCCATACACCTCACTACAAATAACTCACTTTTGTTTCTTTTTATGGCTGAGTAATATTCTGTTGTATATATGTGTCACATTCTGTTGTATATATGTGTCACATCTTTATTCATCTGTTGATGGACATTTAGGTTGGTTCCATGTCCTGGCTATTGTAGATAGTGCTGCAGTGAACATTCTGGTGCATGTCTCTCTTTTTTTTTTTTTTTACGTCTTTATTGGAGTATAATTGCTTTACAATGGTGTGTTAGTTTCTGCTTTATAACAAAGTGAATTAGTTATACATATACATATGTTCCCATATCTCTTCCCTCTTGTGTCTCCCTCCCACCCACCCTCCCTATCCCAACCCTCTAGGTGGTCACAAACCACCGAGCTGATCTCCCTGTGCCATGTGGCTGCTTCCCACTAGCTATCTATTTTGCGTTTGGTAGTGTATATATGTCCATGCCACTCTCTCACTTTGTCACAGCTTACCCTTCCCCTTCCCATATCCTCAAGTCCATTCTCTAGTAGGTCTGTGTCTTTATTCCCATCTTACCCCTAGGTTCTTCATGACCTTTTTTTTTTTTTCTTAGATTCCATATATATGTGTTAGCATACGGTATTTGTTTTACTCTTTCTGACTTCACTCTGTATGACACACTCTAAGTCCATCCACCTTATTACAAATAGCTCAATTTCGTTTCCTTTTATGGCTGAGTAATATTCCATTGTATATATGTGCCACATCTTCTTTATCCATTCATCTGATGATAGACACTTAGGTTGTTTCCATCTCCTGGCTATTGTAAATAGAGATGCAGTGAACATTTTGGTACATGAGTCCTTTTGAATTATGGTTTTCTCAGGGTATATGCCCAGTAGTGGGATTGCTGGGTCATATGGTAGTTGTATTTTTAGTTTTTTAAGGAACTGCCACACTGTTTTCCATAGTGGTTGTATCAATTTACATTCCCACCAATAGTGAAGAATGTTTCACCACACCCTTTCCAGCATTTATTGTTTAGAGTTTTTTGATAATGACCATTCTGACCAGTATGAGGTGATACCTCACTGTAGTTTTGATTTGCATTTCTCTAATAATTAGTGATGTTGAGCATCTTTTCATATGCCTTTTGGCCATCTGTATATCTTCCTTGGTGAAATGTCTATTTAGGTCTTCCACCCATTTTTAAACTGGATTGTTTGTTTATTTGATATTGAGCTCCATGAGCTGTTTGTATATTTTGGAAATAAATCCTTTGTCTGTTGTTTCATTTACAAATATTTTCTCCCATTCTGAGGGTTGTATTTTTGTGTTGTTTATGGTTTCCTTTGCTGTGCCCATGCTTTTAAGTTTAATTAAATCCCATTTGTTTATATTTGTTTTTATTTCTGTTACTCTAGGAGGTGGCTCAAAAAAGATCTTGCTGTGGTTTATGTCAAAGAGTGTTTTTCCTATCTTTTCCTCTAAAAGTTTTTAGTGTCTGGTCTTACATTTAAGTCTTTAATGCATTTGGAGTTCATTTTCCTGTATGGTGTTAGGTAGTATTTCATTCTTTTACACATAGCTGTCTAGTTTTCCCAGCACCACTTATTGAAGAGGCTGTCTTTTCTCCATTGTCTATTCTTGCCCCCTTTATCAAAGAGAAGGTGACCATAGGTCCATGGGTTTATCTGTGGGCATTCTATCCTGTACCACTGATCTATATTTCTGTTTTGTGCTGGTATCATACTGTCTTGATTATTGTAGATTTGTGGTATAGTTTGAAGTCAGGGAACCTGATTCCTCCAATTACGTTTTTCTTTCTCAAGATCGCTTTGGCTATTTGGGGTCTTTTGTGTTTCCATATGAATTGTAAGATTTTTTGTTCTAATCCTGTGAAGAATGCCATTGGTAGATTGATAGGGATTACACTGAATTTGTAGATTGTTTTAGGTAGTATAGTCATTTTCACAATATTGATTCTTCCAATCCAAGAACATGGTATATTTCTCCATCTGTTTATGTCATCTTTGATTTCTTTCATCAGTGTTTTATAGTTTTCTGAGTAAAAATCTTTCACCTCCTTAGGCAGGTTTGTTCCTAGTTATTTTACTCTTTTTGTTGCCATGGTTAATGGGAGTGTTTCCTTAATTTCTCTTTCTTATTTTTCATTGTTGGTCTATAGGAATGCCAGAGATTTCTATATATTAATTTTGTATGCTGCAACCTTACCAAATTCATTGGTGAGCTCTAGAAGGTTTCTGGTGGTACCTTTAGGATTTTCTATGTATAGTATCATGTCATTGTCAAACAGTGAGTTTTAATTCTTATTTTCCAATTTGTATTTCTTTTATTTATTTTTCTTCTCTGATTGCTGTGGTTAGGATTTTGAAAACTATGTTGAATAATAGTGGTGAGAGCATTGTCTTCTTCCTGTTCAATCTTAGTGGAAATGCTTTCCATTTTTCAACATTGAGTATGATGCTTGCTGTGGGTTTGTCATATATGGCCTTTATTATGTTGAGGTAGGTTCCCTCTATGCCCATTTTCTGGAGAGGTTTTAAAATAAATGGGTGTTGAATTTTGTCAAAAGATTTTTTCTGCATCTATTGAGATGATCATATGGTTTTTAGTCCTTAATTTGTTAATGTGGTGTATCACATTGTTTGATTTGTGTTTATTGAAGTATCCTTGCATATCTGGGATAAATCCCACTTGATTATGGTGGATGATCCTTTTAATGTGCTGTGGGATTCTCTCTGCTAGTAGTTTGTTCAGGATTTTTGCATCAGTGTTCATCAGTGATACGGGGCTATAATTTTCTTTTTTTGTGATATCTTTTTCTGGTTTTGCTAAAAGGGTGATGGTGGCTTCATAGAATGAATTTAGGAGTGTTTCTCCCTCTGCAATTTTTTGGAAGAGTTTGAGAAAGATCAGTGTTAGCTCTTCTCTAAATGTTTGATAGAATTTTCCTGTGAAGCCGTCTGGTCCTGGACTTTTGTTTGTTGGAAGATTGTTAATTGTGGTTTCAATTTCATTACTTGTGATAGATCTGTTTATATTTTCTAATTCTTCCTGGTTCAGTCTTGGAAAATTTTACATTTCCAAGAATTTGCCCACGAACAACCATTGGTGGTTGTCCATTTTATTGGAATAGAGTTGTTTGTCATAGTCTCATAATTTTTTGTATTTCTGCAGTGTCAGTTGTGATTTCTCCTTTTTCATTTCTAATTTTATTGATTTGCATCCTCTCCCTTTTTTTCTTGATGGGTCTGGCTAAAGGTTTATCAATTTTGTTTATCTTCTCAAAGAACCAGCTTTTAGTTTTCTTGATCTCTGTTCTTTCTTTCTATTTCATTTATTTCTGCTCTGATCTTTATGATTTCTTTCCCTCTACTGACTTCGGATTTTCTTTGTTCTTCTTTCTCTAGTTGTTTTAAGTGTAGGGTTACTTTGTTTATTTGAAATTTTTCTTGTTTCCTGAGGTGAGATTGAATTGCTATCAACTCCCCTCTTAGAACTGCTTTTGTTATGTCACATAGGTTTTGGGTCATTGTGTTTTCATTGTCTTTTGTTTCTATTTATTTTTTTATTTCTCTTTGATTTCTTCGGTGATCTCTTATTTAGTTGCACACTCTTTAGCCTCCATGTATTTATGCTTTTTACACTTTTATTCCTGTAATTGATTTCTAATCTCATAGTGTTGTGGTCAGAAAAGATGCTTTATATGATTTCAATTTTCTTAAGTTTTCCAAGGCTTGATTTGTGACCCAAGATGAGATCTATCCTGGAGAATGTTCTGTGTACACTTGAGAATAAATTGTATTCTGCCACTTTTGGGTGGAATGTTCTATAAATATCAATTAGATATATCTGGTTTATTGTGTCATATAAAGCTTGTGTTTCCTTATTTATTTTCTGTTTGGATGATCTGTCCATTGGTGTAAGTGGGGTGTTAAAGTCCCCTACTATTATTGTGTTACTGTCAATTTCCCCTTTCATGGTTGTAAGAATTTGCCTTATGTATTGAGGTACTCCTATGTTGGGTGCATAAACATTTATAAATGTTATATCTTCTTCTTGGATTGATCCTTTGATCATTTTGTAGGGTTCCTACTTATCTCTTGTTACAGTCTTTATTTTAATGTCTATTTTATCTGATATGAGTATTGCAACTCCAGCTTTCTTTTGATTTCCATTTGCATGGAATATCTTTTTCCATCCCTTCACTTTCAGTCTGTATGTGTCCCTAGGTCTGAAGTGGGTCTCTTGTAGACAGCATATATATGGGTCTTATTTTTGTATCAATTTAGCCAGTCTGTGTCTTTTGGTTGGGGCATGTAATCCATTTACATTCAAGGTTATTATCAATATGTATGTTCCTATTACCATTTTCTTACTTGTTTTGGGTTTGTTTTTGTGGATCTTTTCCTTCTCTTCTCTTTTCTGCTTAGAGAAGTTTCTTTAGCATCTGTTGTAAATCTGGTTTGGTGGTACTGATTTCTCTTAGCTTTTGCTTGTCTGAAAAGCTTTTGACTTCTGCCTCCAATCTGAATGAGATCCTTGCTGGGTAGAGTAATCTTGGTTGTAGGTTTACTCTTTCATCACTTTAAGTATATCCTGCCACTCCCTTCTGGCTTGAAGTGTTTCCACTGTAAAATCAGCTGATAACCTTATGGGGATTTCTTTGTATGTTATTATTTTTTCCCTTGCTGCTTTTAATATTTTTTCTTTGAATTTAATTTTTGTAAGTTTGATTACTATGTGTCTTGGTCTGTTTTTCCTAGGATTTATCCTGTATGGGATTCTCTGTGCTTCCTGGACATGGGTGACTATTTCCTTTCCCATGTTAAAGAAGTTTTCAACCATAATCTCTTCAAATATATTCTCAGACCCTTTATTTTTCTCTTCTTCTTCTGGGACCCCTATAATTCAAATGTTGGTGCATTTACTGTTGTCCCAGATGTCTCTGAGATTGCCTTCAATTCTTTTCATTCTTTTTTCTTTATTTTGCTCCTTGGCTGTTATTTCCATCATTTTGTATTCCAGCTCACTTATTTGTTCTTGTGCCTCAGTTATTCTGTTATTGATTCCTTCTAGTGTATTTTTCATTTCAGTTACTGTGTTGTTCATCTGTTTGTTTGTTTTTTTGTTCTTTTAGATCTTTTTTAAACATTTCTTCTTTTTTCTCAATCTGTGCCTCTATTCTTTTTCTGAGATTCTGAATCATCTTTACTATCATTACTCTGAAATTTTTTTGAGGTAGATTTCCTATTTCCTCTTCATTTATTTGGTCTTGTGGGTTTTACCTTGCTCCTTCATCTGTGACATATTTTTTGCTTTCTCTTTTTTTTTTTTTTTAATGAGTGGGATTGTGTTTCTGTTTTATTGGTTGTTTGATATGAGGCTTCCAACACTAGAGTCTGTAGGCTATTGGGTAGAGGTGGGTCTTGGTGCTGAGATGAGGACCTCTGTGAGAACTCACTCCAATGAATATTCCCTGGGGTCTGAGGTTTTCTGTTAGTCCAGTGGCTCAGACTTAGAACTCCCACTGCAGGAGCTTCCGTGCAATCCTGGGCTCGTGAACCAAGATCCCTCAAGCTGTATGGTGTGACAAAAAAAAAAAGAGAAAAAAGGACAAGAGAACAATAACAAAATAAAAAATAAAATTAGACTAGGAAACTAATAGATATGTTAGAAAGAATGTGAAAATAAAAAATTGATGAATCAACAACTGGAAGGTATATCAGTATCATAATAGTAAAAAAGAGGAGGAAGGGGCTTCCCTGGTGGCGCAGTGGTTGAGAGTCTGCCTGCCAATGCAGGGGACACAGGTTCGTGTCCTGGTCCAGGAAGATCCCACATGCCGCGGAGCAGCTGGGCCCATGAGCCATGGCCGCTGAGCCTGCGCATCCAGAGCCTGTGTTCCGCAATGGTAGAGGCCACAACGGTGTGAGGCCCGCGTACCACAAAAAAAACCAAAAAAAAAAAAAAAGAGGAGGAGGGAAAAGATAAAAACTGGTGGTGGGGGGAAATGCCTTGGCTGTGGGGGGCCTAAGCAAGAGCAAGGTTTGGGTGGCAGGTGGGGCCCATGATCAGGACCCATGGCCTGGAAAAGGCCCTGGGGGCTGTGGGGGCTGTGGCTTAAGCTCAAAGAACAGAAGGGCCCAGGCGTGCCCCCCACCTCTGGTCTCAGAGGGCAGGGGACCTCACCTGGGAGCCCAGCAGCCTTCCTGTCCTCCAGTGGGTGGGGCAAATGCCCTCCTCTCCACTCCTGCTCCTCCAGTCTGGGGTCTGGGAGGACACCTCCTGCCTGCCTCTCCCGATCTCCCTGGCCTCCCTCCTATGTCCCCAAGGACCCATGTGGCCTGGAGGGGGATTTGGAGGACAGTGGATTGGCCTGGGAGCTCAGCAGGCTCCCCATGCCCAAGTGGGCAGGGCAATTACCATCCTCTCCTCACCCACTCCTTCCAGAGGGCCCCTCCTGCCTGCCTCTCCTGTTCTCCTCTCAGCCTCCTTTCTGTGCCCCCAAGGACCCACATGACCTGGAGGGCTTTTGGAGGCCTGCGGATTGGCCTGGGAGTTCAGCAGGCTCTCCATGCCCGAGTGGGCCAGGCAATCACCCTCTGTTCTTCTCCTGCTCTTCCCAGAGAGTCCCTCCCAACTGCTTCTCCTGATCTTCCCCAGCCTCAGGTGTGGCAATCCTGTCTGGCCTCCATTTCTCCCCCCTCAGTCCCCCTACATCTTACCAGTTCACTCTGGGGTTCCTCCCATCTCCTTACACGTCAGAGTCCCCCACCAACAGATGGCAGGTGCCCTAGTTGTGGGAACACACTAACTCCACATCTTCCCACACCATCATCTTGGCTCTACCCTCTGATTCATTAATTCATTATGTCAATCAGCAAACAATTTCAATTTCCAGATCTTGGCTTGGTCCTTCATATATAGTGGTGAACAATAAAAGACAAAATTTCTTATTATGGAGCATTCTATCAAGCAGTGTCCATAAATATAAAATAAAAGAAATTAGCACACAAATATGTATTTAATTACAAGTGTGAAAAATGCTAGAAAGATTCTCTCCCTCTCTCCCTCACTCTCTCCATATCTATTTTTCTATCTGAATTAATAAACATAATGATGCATAAAAAATGGATAAATTAGCAATGAAGAATATAATAATCCGTTAATTGAGTTGCCTAAAATTCCAAAGAAGTTATCTGGATTTTCTATTAAGGCCATAACAAATTACTGTAAACTTAAAATAATACAAATTTATTATCACTGAGTTTGTATGTCAGAAAATTAGTGGGCTCTGCTGGGTTATCTGCTCTGGGTACTTCAATGCCTAAATCATCATGTTCTTTTCTGGAGGCTCCAGGGGAGAATAGTTTCATTGCTCATCCAGGTTGTTGGCTGAGTTCAATGCTATACTGTTATTGTAGGGCTGAACTTACTGGTTCTTTGTGGGCTATAGATTGGTAGTCATTCTCAACTTCAAGAGGTCTCCTGAAATCTTTGGCTTGTTGCCCTTTTCTTTCATTTCCAAAACAAAGGTTAAGTACTTCTGAGCCTCCAAATGTCTCTGAAGACCCTTTCTGACTCATCTGTCTTGCTGCTTCCCTCTTCTGCCATATCTCTCAGACTCACTCATTTGCATTTCTCTTCCACTTTTAAGAGCTCATGTGATTACATTGGGTCCATCAGGATAATCCAGTATAATATCCCTATTTTAAGGTTAGCTATATAGCAACCTTCACTCTCTCTGCAAAGCCTTTCATAACTCTACCTATATCAGTGTTTTATTGAATAACTTGGAGATAGGGACACCTTTAGAATTTTGTTGACCACACTGGACACCTTTAGTTTTATTAAAATCTGGGATTTATAAGTGCAATTGAATAGACTATAATATTACATATCCAAATTGTAAACACAAAAAGTTAAGCAGGCAACAGAATTTCTTTATGAAATTCACATTTTGTCTGTGCATTTTCAATATTTCCTAAAATGATTATATTCAAGATAATGCAAAAATAATGTGAAATCTTGATTACAGCATTCTGAAGACCAAGTTCTTTCTTGGTGCTGGAAGATTCTAATCATCATAATAAATATATTATTACTCCTCTGCTGCAGGCTAAGATATTACAGAAGACAGGCTTTCCTTCAATTATAAATATTATAATAATATTTATAGTATTATATTATAGATAATATAGATATATAGATAATAATTATCTCAACATTTTACACTAAAAAATAGAAATTATAAATGAACACATGTATATTCCTGGCTTTCTCCCACTCACTGGGCCTACGTTTTCAGTAATTTGTTGTCATACAGACGAATTTTTCTTTCCTGGTTTCCATGGTCCATTTTCAAACTCAGCAATGCAGTTATTTCCAAGAGTATTCTTTCCAAGGTAACCAGATGGCAAACAAAACCAAAAGTCTTCCCCAACATCAGCATGTTCAGTTTCTTTAGGAAGTGAAGATTTTAGTTTTATAAATTTGGCAAGAATTTTTAAGGAAAATGCAGACATTAAGATAAAACTTCTACCAAAACACTTTAAAATGATTATATTTGGGGATAATGCAAATTATAAATTGTTTAAGAAATAAATGCTTAATTTAAAAGTTAATTGTTTAACATCACTAAATAGCCATGAGGCTAATGAAGTAGAAACAATCCTGTTAATTGTATTAGTCTTGACTCTATTTATTTGATATAATGAAACTTTAAAGGACATGAAGGAAAAACAATAGATATTTAGGATTCTATTTATAAGTGGGAGTATAATAAATAATCATTTAATGAGAAAAAATATATGTAATCTAAATAAATTTCAGACAAATACTTCAAAATGTATAAATATATTTCACATGTTAACATATAATTCTGAAATTAAGTAGTCATTTAGACTGGTTAATACATTTCTGATGTTTTCTACAAAGTTAAAAACTATTCCTACATTAGGAATGCACCATTATATTAACATTAAGTTTTAATTCCACTAATAGTTTATACTTATACAACAACACTAGTAAATCATTATTTTTTATATCTTAATATGGTGATTAGGAAAATAAGAGATTTTGAAGTAAATTTTGTTCAATAGAAAATAATTGTTGCATGAAGTAAATTGTAAAAGTAATCCAAAGTACTTCCCCTCATTCATTCATGCCCTTGCAATGTGATTTTGTTGAACCTCTTACAAAAGGGCAGAGTCTATTCCTTTGGTTTTGTCTTTGTGAATCTATCTTTTGTTTTTCAAATTAAGTGATGAGCTTTTTAGTCATGCAGAAACTGCATAACTCCTAAATCATCCATTTTCATCTTTTTTTTAATAAAAAATTGAGTTTGTGTAGTACAGCTGACCACTTATCTAGAGATTATATTTTTCGTTATTGCATGAGCTATGTACAGTGATGTAAAAAAGTCTTATTGTTAGAATATGAATAGAGGTGTTATATACAGATTTCATAATTTTTTAAAAGGCTATTATTTACCATCAACTTTGCATCTTTCTGACTTACTTAGAAGAAATAGAACACAGAAAATTTTGGACCATATTTTACCACGTTGAAAAATTCAGTAATATAGAAGGAAAGTGTGCCGTGGATAGTTTTGTGGGTAGAGATACTCTGGTTCACATATCTATACTGGACTGTCATATGAGAGAAGAACTACTTCTGTTTAGCTTTGGCTCTTATATTTTGGGCTACCTTTTTTCTACAGAATCATAGTTTGTATCTTAAATAATAAAGAAACTTAAAGCAGAGTGCCTCTAAAAATAATAGAAGTTAAGTATTTGGAAAACTTGTGATTTCTTATGTCATGCCAAAACATTTAATAAAACTGTTACTTGCTGTGTTTTAGGAGGTGGACCATTGAGCCTGTAGTTCTTAAGAAAATGTTTGGAAAAATCAGAAGATTCGTTTAGTTATGCTGACTGTTACTTTTAGCAGCATTTTGTACAAGAGTGACAAATAGGAAATATTAGACAAAATGCAAGCCTGAAGACATATTGTTCTCGGATGGCACACTCTTGCTCACTGAGTCTCCCAGTTTGTTTGTTTGTTTGTTTCTTTGTTTTGGCCATGCCACGTGGCTGGCAGGATCTCAGTTCCCTGACCAGGGATTGAACCCAGGCCACAGCAGTGAAAACACTGAATCCTAAACACTAGACCAGCAGGGAGCTCTAGTCTCCCAATTTTAATTGCTTGAGACACTAGTGATTTGGAACCTCTCATGTTATGAAGAAACACTGTTTTTGTACCACATATCAACTAAATAAGGTCCATACCCTTTCTCAAGCAACTCCCATTAAGAAGTCTTGATTAAGCAAAAAAAAAGAAAGAAAGAAAAAAGAAAAACTAGCCCAGTGGCAAAAACACTATCAGATACTCAAAATCTAGAATAATTGAGTCTCTCTTTCTCTTTAATTATGCATTCTATTAATCAGAAGAGTCTGCCAATTATATGACCACTGCTCATTATATGACCACTTTTCATCAGTTTCATGGGTTTTGGCAATAGATTACATAAAGTCAGAAATAGAGTTAATAAGAAATGAAAGTGAGTCATAGAAAGTATGTAAAGAAATCAGAGGAAAAAAATATTAAACCATCTTCATATATAGCATGCATGTGAAAAGACTGGAAAAAAGATAACATACCTTGAATTGCTAACTTCTATATTAAATTGTCATTATTTAATTATACATATTATTATCTAGGAAAACCAATAAAAGAATGTGACACTAATTAGATGATAGAGGATAAAACAGAAAAATCAGCTAATTTTATTAGCACAAGGAAGTCAAAAAAGGAGAGACTAAGGGGTATAAAAAAGGTGAGTTAAATTGAAAATTAAAAAGAAGAAAATGGTCATTAACATTATGACTATATTTGTATTTTACAATGAATATAGAAGACTAAGGTTGGCAGATTTGAAAAAAAACTTAAATATATTCAACTACATGAGATACATTGTAACAATAAAGATATTGCAAGATAAAATAATAATAATAAATAATAAATATTCAAACCCTAACCAAAGTCAATCTGAGTTAGTTATATTAACAAAGACAATTTGACATTATGATGAGAAACCTTCTCAGAATCAAAATGTGATATATACATACCTACCTACACATATATGTATATTCTTGTGAGGGAGATAAATAAATGTATATATATATATATATAATATACCTTTAAAGTATAAAGCAAAAGTTAGCCAACATATTCAGAGCAGTAACCCCTTGCCAACATTTAGAAATTTTTAGCACACCTCTCTAAAGATTTGATAAGAAGAATTATCTCATAAAAAGAGGGTACAAATTATTTTCAAATGAACATGGCATATTTACCAAAATTGGTTCAAGGCTGGTATATTAAACAAGATTTGATGATTATCAATGGATGAGCATTATTTAGAGAGCATTCAATAGCTCAAAAGGAATTGAGCACTCAATGACAATAAAGGTAAATCAATGACAATAAATGCAAAAACCACAAAAATAATAATCTCTTTCCACTTGGAATTTACCAGTATGTTTTTTAAGAAACCAGGGAACAAGAATATTACATTGAAAATATCAAAATTACATTTTGAATATCAGTGGAAATATTTTGAACTGAATGATATTGAAGGGAGGCATATCAAGATTTGTGGGATGAGGCTTACAGCATGAAAAAAAGAGAACTTTTAGAGTTTTAAATGAATAGATTAGAAAAGCTGAAAACAGAATATCTGAGGTTTCACTTAAAAACAAACTCCATAAAGTGAAAGGAAGGAAACAATTAAAAAATAATGGATAGAAGTTAAACGTGCAATAGGCGAACTCGATTAATGTAAATTGATTGTACAATAAAGAAAATGATCAAAACTAAATGTTAGTTCTCTAAAAATATTACTAAAATTATAAAACCATAACAAGAGTAATCAAGGAAAAAAGAGGAAAAAATACAAGTCACCAATATCAGTAATAAAAAAACAGGGAGTATGAAGGTTTTAGTTACATGAAGTATGAATAATATTCAGGGAAAAAACAAAAGATGTCCAGGAATGTGTTATCAATATTTAGAATATTACAGAGGGCTCATTGAAAGATCTATAAGTGAGTGGAGAAATGAGGGGATAATCAATACAAATGTAGAGATGAGAGGAATTATTTATGGTCAGAGAAACCTCCACAAAGGAAAATATTAGATAATTACATCATAGAATGTTGAGTGCTCTAACAGAAAAATAAATGTAATGCTGGGGGCAGGGGGCAAGTACAGAAAATGGTATCTAAGGCCAGCTTAAATGTTACTTATACCATGAGACAACCTCCTTCCCCTCTAAACTCCTAACATATTAATTTGAATATCTCAAGGTCTTATCAGTCATTCATTTACACATTTTTATCTCTGAATTTTTATCTCTGAATTCCATAGGAAAGTTCCTGATTTTTAATTGCTATTTCACTGTCAGCATCTAACACTAATAAAATATTAATATATATTTATTTTTGAATGACCACATATTCTAAACTTGTGGAGAGTATGATAATGATTAATCTAAAGATTAATTAATTCCAATACTGTTACTAGCTTAGTGATCAGCAAAATGAACATAGGCAACACATATTTGTAAATAAATGAATAAATAAATGATTCAGGAAATCTATTTCTCTATATGGGAGATGAGTCACATTTCCAAAGAGTTATCTCACTGAATAAAACTTTGAAAAAAGCAGAGGATGAGATTTTTAAATATTAGAAAACTGCATATTAATTTTATTTTTAATTTTTTGAGAGATTGCACAGTTCATTTGAAGACTTCATGGAAGCATGAATACACACTTGTTTTCCATGTGAGTGTGGATATTAAGCTGTGCAAACTTATGGATGCAAAACCATGATGTGATTGTTGATATTTCAGCATTTTGAATTAAATTACTGCACGGATAGTGTATATCAATTATTCAGTTTTACAAAATGGCAGACAATGTATATTCACAAGTAATTTACAACACAATTTGAAAAAATATTCTTAAAACTTACTTCAACTTTGAAGAATGGAGGTGTGAGTGATGAATAATGTTTCATATTCCTTTCTTCATTTTCCCTGTTATATTTAGGAAAGTGTATGTCTATCATGGTTTTTCATAGTATATGCATGTTCTTTGACTATAAAATTAATGCATATTTACTATAGAAAATACAGAAATGCAGAAGTAAAAGATTAAATCCACCCATGTTTTTACCAACAAGGAGATAAACAGAAAACTGGGTTATGTTTTATTTTATTGATACATAATTCCATTCATTTTGTGCATAAATGTTCTTATGTATTTTTCTGCAGAAAAAATATAATGTATACATTGCTTTTTTGATTTATCAATATTTGATTAGCATTTTTCCATTATTTTAAATAATCTTCAAGGAAATAATTTTTTCTCATTAAAAATAACTCCTGTGTTCATCCTTATAAGTCTATCTTTGTGCATTTCTGTAGTGATTTTATTAAAATTAATTCAGAAACATGGAATTAGAAGATTCAAGATTTGGAATGAATAGTCTGATATATTTCCATGCACAAATAAAGTATTTGTACAAATTACATTACTATTAATCATATGGGCTTGATGCTGAAGGATAAAGGAAATATATACTATATTGAACTTACACTTGTTTGTGCATTTTGTTGGCTATTGGTATAAATTATTTATTCATATCATATAACATATTTAACTATCAGGAAGGAATCGTGCTGTTTATATTCTTCTGAGGGGTTATAGAAAAGAGCTTATGTTAGTGTGAGTCCTATAAGAAGCATATTCCAAAACAGGATTAGATGGATTAGAGATTTAGTGGGGAAATACCTGTGAGGGAAAAAAGCTGAGAGGGAGTCAGAGGAGGTAATAAAAACTGTCAGATAGAAATGCTGGGCTGAGCTTCTGGAAAAGACAGAGAAATCTATGGTAGGGGAAGCTGAACTTTGATGATTTTACTTGAGCTTGGGTATCATTGAACAGAATTAATTGAGCTGAATTGGGATCGAAAGTTGGGGAAATGAGTTCTCATTCTGGTTTTGTTGTTACATTTTTAGTGTCTTAGACAAGTCACTCTATTTATGTAAAATTCATTTATTCATCTTTCAAATGTCAATGATGCAATTTATCAGTAGCACCCATTTCACAGAGTTGGGTAAATTAATGACATATAAGTATTTGGCAAATGATGTCAGGGTACTGTCAAGGAGGGGAAATTTTCTCTCTACTACTCTTGGTTCTTTTGTCTGGTTTTAATAATTAAATTGACACAAGGCAGATTAGCAGGATGAAAAAATAATAATTTCATACTCACAGAGGTCTCATAATGTTGAACCCAAGAAACGACCAAAGTAGGCTGTTTTTATACCTTTTAGACAATGAAACAATACGTTTATGAAGAACTAATGAGACAAAGAAACAGGCTTGGGTACTTATTAGAGAAGAAACCAAGCAGAGTTTGTTTACACACCTCTTTGGCCCTTAATTCCCTATCTCTTGTATAAGAATGTCTCTCTACCTCCTGGTGCAAGAAAGGAGATATATTTCCTGCTTTCAGGGAAACAGAGAAGAGGGTCAGAGTTTCCATGTGGCTGTTTCTCCAGTACTGTTAAGTCAAAACAATCAATATGCCACCTTGTCATATTTTGGGTCACCTGCCCTGAGCCTCATCAATACCTATGTAAATGCAAAATATTATTTTTGCAGGTTTTTACATGCAGTGGTCACTTGAAGAGTACATTTGACTAAAACGATAGCTAATTCCTGCTAACTAAATCCTCCAAACTCCCTGAGGTTATAGGAATATCACACACTGAAGAACCAGAAGTCAGAGATGTTCTTATCTAAAGAGCCTTTCAGTAATGGAAAAAAAAAAATAAAGTAAAGATAGGTTGATGGTGGAAAAAGAGAAAGAAAAAGTAGTACCAGTTCATTTCTAACCATCTTTGAGTCCTGAAATGTTTATTCCAAGTTGGAGTAACTTCATAGAAGTTACTTCATAGAAATGTAGAGTAGAGGAGGTATATGAGCCCTGTGTATTCAAAGATTTGTATTAACATCCCGTCATAAGCGACTGAAACTGGAATTCTGGTAACTCTATTTTTTAAATGTAGCTTTAGTATTTGTTGTTCAAAATATAAGATTATCTATTTTTTGAGGAGAAAAGAAAAAACAATTTACAAGAGTTATTCTGTGAGATTCTTTCTATTTAAACACATAAAGCCTTCATAATTGCCAGAGAGAGAGAGAGAGAGAGAGAGAGAGAGAGAGAGAGAGGCTAGTCTTATTCATTACTCATAGATTTTTAAATTTATCATCTTTAATCATTTGGGTCCAAAATTTTAAAGTAAAATTGTTCCAATGATTGTTCTCTGAATTATAAATCAGTTCATCTTGCTCTTAAGTGCAAGTGTTTTTTTAATAAGATTTATGGGATGATAGTGATGATGGCATTTTTTGACATAAAAGACCACTTTTTACACTCTCAAAAAAAATATTGGCTCTTCCAAATGGAAAAGTCATTTGTTGTTGCTTTTGTTGACAACTATTTATGTTTTTACTTTTGCAGCATATTTAATTCACATTTTTGAATGAATCTTGAATGGTTAATCATAATTGAAGAACATACCTGGCCATTTCAAATTTTACCATTTCCTCCATTTTGTAGCACAATTTTCTCTGCTGTTGAATGAATATCGAAAAAAAATAAACTTACATTTGTTGTTCATTATATATAATCTCCTTCTGACTCTTTGTTTTTTTATACCTGAAAAACTGCAGTACAACATAAGTGAGTAACACAATGCTTGGCTTGTGAAACTGGATCATTACTTATTTTGGCTTTGTGATATTCTAAAAAATAATTTGTGAGTTTTAAAAATTTGTTTGTGTAGAAATCAAAACAAATTTGTGTAGGAGAGGAAGGATGATAAGAATAGTTCAGGGAGATATTCTGAGTCACATTTTGAGTTGCTCTCTGGTAGTCTGAGGTCAAGGTCTGAGGTACAACCACATTCAGAGACTATATTATCAAATAATAAGTAGGAGGAAAGTATTTTCATTGCTGTCAAAAATGGAGTTATTTAAAACTCCTTGATAAAATATTATTTTCTAAGCTCTTTTCATTATGAAGGTAGAAATATAACCTGAACTAGCTAAATTATCAAAGGGAATCTATTGGCCCATATGAATTAACCAAAGAAGGTCAATGATGTCTCTGGCCTTGTGAATCACTGGACTAGCATAGAGAGTATATTTAGGATTTCCTATTTAGTTTCTCCATTATATCAGCATTAGATTTTACTTTTTAGTTATGACTGGAAATATGCCAATGGAAGTGGTTGCCAGCTCTTTTAAGTTTTTTTCTTAGCAGTTTCATGAGCAGAAATTAAAAACAGCTTCTCTTCTCACATACAGGTTGGGCATTAACAAGGGAGATCCTCTTCACCTATCACAGGCCCATTGACCAATCATAGGTCTAAGGAACTGACATATTCTGACTGATAATGCTCAGGATGTATAGCATGACCAATCCGTTGACCAACAAGGCAGGTGAGTCTTTTATCATAAGAACATGTGGAGGCAGACCACAGTCATGGCCAGTAAAGATGGTGTACCCAGGAAGCTACTCTAAATTATGTCTACTGAAATCTCACACCAAATAACTTCCATGCTTTTACTCCTCAATTGATTAGAACAAATGCATTAAAAAAATTCTTCTAAAAATTAAGTAAATACAGTATCTTTAATTGAAAATTTGCTATATATACACACCAAAAATTTCAAACAATATAAGATGATTTTTAAAAAGTATAGAATCCACCCACACCAAACTTCCAGTTTTCTCCCAAAGGGATTTGATAGTGGTTTGTCTAATCTTCCACAAATTATTCATTCAATAATATCTCTCTGGACTTGTGAAGCACAGAGAAATTTACATATTAACCCATACTCACCAACAGTATTGTTATTACTGTTATCATCATTGCTGTTATTATTTACAACTATTATTATTTATTCCACTGCTTTTAAGCACCAAAATTTTCTTAATCATTTCTTGAATAATAACTGTGGAAGCAGAATAATGTCCTCCAAAAGGTGTCCAAGTCCTAATTGCTATAACCTAAGAATGAGGAAGATGGAGACACAAAAGTAAACACCAGTGAATTGATATCCTGAGAGAGATGCAGGCAGCTATTGCTGGCTTTGAAGGTGAATAAAGAGGACTATGGGCCAAAATATGTGGGCAGCCTCCAGAAGATGGAAAAGGCAAACAGATTCTCACCTAAAGCCTTGAGATACATTGCTGATGCCTTGATTTTGGCCAGTGTGACCCACTTTGGATTTCTGACAGGCACAAGAAAATATGACTGTGTGTTGTCACTAAATTCATGGTAATTTGTTACAGCAGAAATAGGAAACTAAAACAATAGATTTTTGTGGGTTTTATTTTGTTTTTAAGAGCTATTTCTCAAGTACTCAAATCATATTATTACCATTTCTTTACTAAACTTCTCATGCATACCTGAAATCAAATACTGTTATGGTATACAAAGCATTTTTTGGTGTGGTCCCAATCTATTTATCAACCTGTCTTTAAATACTCCATCCTTCCTTTCTTAATTCATTCTTCTGCTCACTTTCATCAAACGTGTCATGCTGCTTTCACTTTTACACATTTATTCTTTCTGCCTGGAATGTTTTTCCACCCATTTTGCACTCAATGCACTCTCCCCACATGACTCAGCTCAAATGGCACAGTCTCAGAGATGTCCCCTTGAATGCATATCTCTATGCATATTTTTTTTCCATAATACATATTTGTATATATATTGGGTAATTTTATATTTGATTATATCATACTATATTTAAAATGCAGTTGTTGTTTCTGGAAATATGCTGATTTCTACTCCAAAATTTTGCACTTTCTCTTACCTCTACTGAAGTTCTCCTATTCTGGATACTTATTAGCCACTCAATATGTTATATGTTGTGCTCTGTATGATGATATATAATACATATTTATTTTATTGTTCCATAGCCCACAGCAAAATTGTACATTCTTTCTTACCCTGGATAAAATCTTGGGAAAAATCATATAATTTTACAATTTTTAAATCATTTTATTTTTTTAAATTAAATGTCAAATTCAAACTACTATAGGAACTTCTACTCAATTCAAAGCTCCACTCCCAGCTGGATGTACCTTAGACCCTGAGTCACTATGGAGAATGGGGAGGGGCTGTGTGTTTGATTTCTTTTCTGTTTTAAATTCTGACACATCCTACCCTCAGTATTTGCCCTTTTCAGTCTTGCCAAGGGTGAACTGAGGGAGAGGGAGAGGACATAAAAGAAATAAAAGAATTTTTGCATTTGTTGTTGTTATAATCTGGCTTTGATACCTCCTGGGATTACCAGACTTCAAGATAGGACAGGAGGAGCTTCAACATGGTGGAAGAGTAAGACGCGGAGATCACCTTCCTCCCCACAAATACACCAGAAATACATCTACATGTGGAACAACTCCTACAGAACACCTACTGAATGCTAGCAGAAGACCTCAGACCTCCCAAAAGGCAAGAAACTCCCCGCGTACCTGGGTAGGGCAAAAGAAAAAAGAAAAAACAGAGACAAAGAATAGGGACGGGACCTGCACCAGTGACAGGGAACTGTGAAGGAGGAAAGGTTTCCACACACTAAGAAGCCCCTTGGCGGGCGGAGACTGCGGGTGGCGGAGCAGGGAGCTTCGGAGCCACGGAGGACAGCATAGCCACAGGGGTGCGGAGAGCAAAGTGGAGAGACTCCCACACAGATGATCGGTGCTATCCAGCACTCACCAGCCCGAGAGGCTTGTCTGCTCACCCGCCGGGGCGGGCGGGGTCTGGGAGCTGAGGCTCTGGCTTCGGTCGGACCCCAGGGTTGGGGTTGGTGGCATGAACACAGCCTGAAGAGTGCTAGTGTGCCATGGCTAGCTGGGAGGGAGTCCGGGAAAACGTCTGGAGCTGCCGAAGAGGCAAGAGACTTTTTCTTCCCTCTTTGTTTCCTGGTGCGCGAGGAGAGGGATTAAGAGCACTGCTTAAGGGAGCTCCAGAGATGGGCATGAGTGGCGGCTATCAGCGCAGACCCCAGAGACGGGCATGAGATGCTAAGGCTGCTGCTGCAGCCACCAAGAAACCTGGGTGCCAGCACAGGTCACTATCCATACCTCCCCTCCTGGAACCCTGTGCAGCCTGCTGCTGCCAGGGTCCCGTGATCCAGGGACAACTTCCCCGGGAGAACGTACGGCGCACCTCAGGCTGGTGCAATATCACACAGGCCTCTGCCGCTGCAGGCTTGCCCCGCATCTGTACCCCTCCCTGCCCCCGGCCTGAGTGAGCCAGAGCCCCCTAAACAGCTGCTCCTTTAACCCTGTCCAGTCTGAGCGAAGAACAGTTGCCCTCAGGCGACCTACATGCAGAGGCAGGTCCAAATGCAAAGTTGAACCCCAGGAGCTATGCAAACAAAGAAGAGAAAGGGAAATTTCTTCCAGCAGCCTCAGAAGCAGCAGATTAAATCTCCACAATCAACTTGATATACCCTGCATCTGTGGAATACCTGAATAGACAACGAATCATCCCAAATTGAGGATGTGGACTTTGGGAACAAAGATATATATATATATATTTTTTTTTTTTTCCCCTTTTTCTCTTTTTGTGAGTGTGTATGTGTATGCTTCTGTGTGGGATTTTGTCTGTATAGCTTTGCTTTTACCATTTGTCCTAGGGTTCTGTCTGTCTGTTTTTGTTTTTTATTTTACTTTAAAAATTTTTTTCTTAATAATTATTTTTTATTTTAATAACTTTATTTTATTTTATCTTCTTTCTTTCTTTCCTTCTTTCTATTTTTTTCTCCCTTTTATTCTGAGCCATGTGGATGAAAGGCTCTTGGTGCTCCAGCCAGGCATCAGGGCTGTGCCTCTGAGGTGTGAGAGCCAAGTTCAAGACACTGGTCCACAACAGACCTCCCAGCTCCACATAATATCAAATGGTGAAAATCTCCCAGAGATCTCCATCTCAATGCCAAGACCCAGCTTCACTCAAAGACCAGCAAGCTACAGTGCTGGACACCCTATACCAAACAACTAGCAAGACAGGAACACACACCCATCCATTAGCAGAGAGGCTGCCTAAAATCATAATAAGGCCACAGACCCCCCAAAACACACCACCAGATGTCGTCCTGCCAACCAGAAAGACAAGATCCAGCCTCATCCACCAGAACACAGGCACTAGCCCCTCCACCAGGAAGCCTATACAACTCACTGAACCAACCTTAGCCACTGGAGGCAGACACCAAAAACAATGGGAATGACGAACCTGCAGCATGCAAAAAGGAGACCGCAAAAACAGAAAGTTAAGCAAAATGAAAAGACAGAAAAACACACAGCAGATGAAGGAGCAAGGCAAAAGCCTACCAGGCATAACAAACGAAGAGGAAGTAGGCAGTTTACCTGAAAAAGAATTCAGAATAATGACAGTAAAGATGATCCAAAATCTTGGAAATAGAATAAATACAAGAAACTTTTAACAAGGATCTAGAAGATCTAAAGAGCAAACAAACAATGATGAACAACACAATAAATGAAATTAAAAATTCCCTAGCAGGGATCAAGAGCAGAATAACTGAGGCGGAAGAACAGGTAAGTGACCTGGAAGATAAAATAGTGGAAATAACTACTGCAGAGCAGAATAAAGAAAAAAGAAAGAAAAGAACTGAGGACAGTCTCAGAGACCTCTGGGACAATATTAAATGCACCAACATTCACATTATAAGGGCACCAGAAGAAGAAGAGAAAAAGAAAGGGACTAAGAAAATATTTAATGAGATTATAGCTGAAATTTTCCTTAATATGGGAAAGGAAATATTTAATCAAGTCCAGGAAGCACAGAGAGTCCCATACAGGAAATATCCAAGGAGAAACACGCCAAGACAAATATTAATCAAACTATCAAATGTTAAATACAAAGAAGAAATATTAAAGGCAGCAAGGGAAAAACAACAAATAAACAGAAGGGAATCCCCGTAAGGTTAACAGCTGATCTTTCATCAGAAACTTTGCAAGCCAGTAGGAAGTGGCAGGACATATTTAAAGTGATGAAGGAGAAAAACCTACAACCAAGATTACTCTACCCAGCAAGGATCTCATTCAGATTTGACAGAGAAATTAAAACCTTTACAGACAAGCAAAACCTAAGAGAATTCAGCACCACAAAACCAGCTTTACAACAAATGCTAAAGGAACTTCTCTAGGCAGGAAACACAAGAGAAGGAACAGACCTAAAATATTAAACCCAAAACAATTAAGAAAATGGTAATAGGAAGATACAAACCAATAATTACCTTAAATGTATTTGGATTAAATGTTTCAACCAAAAGACATAGACTGGCTGAATGGATACAAAAACAAAACCCGTATATGTGTTGTCTACAAGAGACCCACTTCAGACCTAGGGACACATGCAGACTGAAAGTAAGGGGATGGAAAAAGATATTCCATGCAAATGGAAATCAAAAGAAAACTGGAATAACAATTCTCCTATCAGACAAAATAGACTTTAAAACAAAGACTATTACAAGAGACAAAGAAGGACACTACATAATGATCAAGGGATCGATCCAAGAAGAAGGTATAACAATTGTAAATATTTATGCACCCAACATAGGAGCACCTCAATACATAAGGCAAATATTAACAGCCATAAAAGAGGAAATCGACAGTAACATAATCATAGTAGGGGACTTTAACACCCCACTTTCACCAATGGACATATTATCCAAAATGAAAATAAATAAGGAAACACAAGCTTTAAATGATACATTAAACAAGATGGACTTAATTGAAATTTATAGGACATTCCACCCAAAAAACCAGAATACACATTTTTCTCAAGTGCTCATGGAACATTCTCCAGGGCAGATCATATCTTGGCTCACAAATAAAGAATTGGTAAATTTAAGAAAATTGAAATTGTATCAAGTATCTTTTCCAATCACAATGCTATGAGACTAGATATCAATTACAAAAAAAATCTGTAAGAAATACAAACATATGGAAGCTAAACAACACACTACTTAATAGCAAAGAGATCACTGAAGAAATCAAAGAGGAAATCAAAAAATACCTAGAAACAAACGGCAATGAAAACAAAACGACCTAAAACCTATGGGATTCAGCAAAAGCAGAGAAGAGAGAAGTTTATAGCAGCACAAGCCTACCTTAAGAAACAAGGAACATCTCAAATAAACAACCTAACCTTGCACCTAAAGCAATTAGAGAAAGAAGAACAAAAAACCCCAAACTTAGCAGAAGGAAAGAAATCATAAATCTCAGATCAGAAATAAATGAAAAAGAAATGAAGGAAACGATAGCAATGATCAATAAATCTGAAAGCTGGTTCTTTGAGAAGATAAACAAAATTGATAAACCATTATTCAGAGAAAAAAGGGAGAAGATTCAAGTCAATAGAATTAGAAATGAAAAAGGAGAAGTAATAACTGACACTGCAGAAATAAAAAGGATCATTAGAGATTACTAAAAGCAACTATATGCCAATAAAATGGACAACCTGGAAGAAATGGACAAATTCTTAGAAATGAACAACATTCTGAGACTGAAACAGGAAGAAATAGAAAATATGAACAGACCAATCACAAGCACTGAAATTGAAACTGTGATTAAAAATCTTCCATCAAACAAAAGCCCAGGACAAGACGGCTTCACAGAAGAATTTTATCAAACATTTACAGAGGAGCTAACAACTCTCCTTCTCAAACTCTTCCAAAGTGAGGAGGAACACGCCCAAATTCATTCTAAGAGGCCACCATCACTCTGATACCAAAACCTGACAAAGATGTCACAAAGAAAGAAAACTACTGACCAATATCACTAATGAATGTAGATGAAAAACTCCTCAACACAATACTAGCAAACAAAATTCAAGAACACATTAAAAGGATCATACACTATGATCAAGTGGGGTTTATCCCAGGAATGCAAGGATTCTTCAATATATGCAAATCAATCAACGTGATACTCCATATTAACAAATTGAAGGAGAAAAACCATGTGATCATCCCAATAGATGCAGAGAAAGCTTTTGACAAAATTCAACACTCATTTATGATAAAAACCCTCCAGAAAGTAGGCATAGAGGGAACTTTCCTCAACATAATAAAGGCCATATATGACAAACCCACAGCCAACCTCACCCTCAATGGTTAAAAACTGAAACCTTTTCCACTAAGATCAGGAACAAGACAAGGTTGCCTACTCTCACCACTATTATTTAACATAGTTTTGGAAGTTTTAGCCACAGCAAAGAAAAAGAAGTAAAAGGAATCCAAATAGCAAAGGAAGAAGTAAAACTGGCACTGTTTGCAGATGACATGATACTATACATAGAGAATCCTAAAGATGCTACCAGAAAACTGCTAGAGCTAATCAATGAATTTGGTAAAGTAGCAAGATACAAAATTAATGCACAGAAATCTGTTGCATTCCTATACACTAATGACGAAAAAATCTGAAAGTGAAATTAAGAAAACACTCCCATTTACCATTGCAACAAAAAGAATAAAATATCTAGGAATAAACCTACCTAACGAGACAAAAGACCTGTATGCAGAAAATTATATGACACTGTTGAAAGAAATTAAAGATGATACAAAAAGATGGAGAGATATACCATGTTCTTGGATTGGAAGAATCAACATTGTGAAAAAGACTCTACTACCCAAAGCAATCTAGAGATTCAATGCAATCCCTATCAAACTACAAATGTCATTTTTCACAGAACTAGAAAAAAAAAATTCACAATTTGCATGGAAACACAAAAGACGCTGAATAGCCAAAGCAATTTTGAGAAAGAGAAACAGAGCTGGAAGAATCAGGCTCGCTGACCTCAGACTATACTAAAAAGCTACAGTAATCAGGACAGTATGGTACTGGCACAAAAACAGAAATATAGATCAAGGGAACAGGATAGAAAGCCCAGAGATAAACCCACGCACATATGGTGACCTTATCTTTGATAAAGGAGGCAAGAATATACAGTGGAGAAAGGACAGCCTCTTCAATAAATGGTGCTGGGAAAACTGGACAGCTACACATAAAAGAATGAAATGAGAACACTCCCTAATACCATACACAAAAATAAACTCAAAATGGATTAAAAACCTAAAAAGGCCAGACACCATCAAAGTCTTAGAGGAAAACATAGGCAGACCACTCTATGACATAAATCACACCAAGATCCTTTTTGACCCACTTCCTAGAGAAATGGAAATAAAAACAAAAATTAAAAATGGGACCTAATGAAACTTCAAAGCTTTTGTACAGCAAAGGAAACCATAAACATGACGAAAAGACACCCCTCAGAATGGGAGAAAATATTTGCAAATGAAGCAACTGACAAAGGATTAATCTCCAAAACATACAAGCAACACATGTAGCTCAATATCAAAAAAACAAACAACCCAATTCGAAAATAGGCAGAAGACCTAAATAGACATTTCTCCAAAGAAGACATACAGATTGCCAACAAACACATGAAAGCATGCTCAACATCATTAATCATTAGAGAAATGCAAATCAGAACTACAATGAGATATCATCTCACACGAGTCAGAATGGCTGTCATCAAAAAAATCTAGAAACAATTAATGCTGGAGAAGGTGTGGAGAAAAGGGAACCCTTTTGCACTGTCAGTGGGAATGTAAATTGATACAGCCACTATGGAGAACAGTATGGAGGTTCCTTGAAAAACTCAAACTAGTACTACCATATGACCCAGCAATCCCACTACTGGCCATATACCCTTAGAAAACCATCATTCAAAAAGAGTCATGTACCAAAATGTTCATTGCAGCTCTATTTACAATATCCAGGACATGGAAATCACCTAAGTGTCCATCAACAGATGAATGGATAAGGAAGATGTGGCACATACATACAATGGAATATTACTCAACCATACAAAGGAACAAAATTGAGTTATTTGTAGTGTGGTGGATGGACCTAGAGATTGTCATCCAGAGTGAAGTAAGTCAGAAAGAGAAAAACAAATAGTGTATGCTAACACATATATATGGAATCTAAAAAACAAAAAACAAAACAAAACAGTGAGAAGAACCTGACGGGCTAGAGACAGGATAAAGATGCAGACCTGCTAGAGAATGGACTTGAGGATATGGGGAGGGGAAAGGGTAAGCTGGCACGAAGTGAGAGAGTGGCATGGATATATATACACTACCAAATGTAAAATAGATAGCTAGTGGGAAGAAGCCACACGACACAGGGAGATCAGCTCAGTGCTTTGTGACCACCTAGAGGGGTGGGATAGGGAGGGTGGGAGGGAGGGAGATGCAAGAGGGTAGAGTTATGGGGACATATGTATATGTATAACTGATTCACTTTGTTATAAAACAGAAACTAAGACACCAAAGATGTTAAAATAAATAAATAAATAAATAAATAAATAAATAAAAGGATAGGACATGTTCTTTCACAAGACATTTTTGTTAATTCTTCAATGATCCCCTGTCTCTGGGAATCTCCCAGCTGTACACACAGGGGAGAGAGGAGATCCTAATCCAGCAAACAATTTGCCTGCAAACCATGTATCCTGTGATTTTATTTTATTTTATTTTATTTTTTCCAAAAGGACCATATCCTGTCCAAACCTTGTCTGCATGGAAATTTATCCAACTGGTGAGTATACAATTTTCTAATTTGAGAAAACAAATAAATCAAAATTAAAAAAGCCTCACTAGGTTGAAACCACCTAGGAGCTTTCAACTGCAGTTTCTTTGACGTTGGCAATGTGTCTCCTGCCTGACCTCTGAGGCCTGTCATATCAGGTTCAGCTATGCTAGTGATCTAATCCTCTGTTGGAGACGCTTTCCTCCAGTTGGATGCCTAAAGCATAGGAGTCATCAAAATGACTCAAATCCCATTTCATTTTTCAGGATACACATCCAGATTATAGGAAACACATCCTGTTTCTCCAATGCCGCCTGTATCTTTGTTATGCCATCTGTATGCCTATCTAGGTCCAGTTGTCTTTCACTGATTCTAATCTAAATTTACCCCATTATGTTATGTACTACTAAAAAATGCTGTTCATTGATTAAACAGGACAGTATAATGAAAAACAATTTCCCATGAAATAACAATTTAGGCTCTTATGGTAGTCCTAGTAATGGTCAAAAGAACATATTTAAAGTTCAAAAGTAATACTATTAGAAATTTTGTGTTTAATATAAATGTTGGGGTGATTCTGCTCTCTTTGAATTCACAAAAATTTAAACTGTTTATTAATTTTGTAATAAGAATCTACATAATTATTAGTCATTAATAACACTAAAGCAGCAACTATAATTCATTGATCATCATTTAGTGAGAGATGATTTGGGGTACTTTGCTATATTATGCTTTTTTAGCCTCACAACAGTTCCTAAGTCTTATTGTCAATATTGCACCAATGTGGAAATGGGCCTTCAAATTGCTTACATAACATGCCAAAATATACATATAACTCAGAAGAAAATATAACCCAACAGCAAGTATGGCTGATTCTAATGACCATGGTCCTAGAAAATATTTTACAGTCTTAAAAACAGAATTTTTCCAGATTATTTACTTTTGCATGTCACAAGATTCTGTTGTCTAACTTTTAATTTTAACTACAAGTGTGAGTTTTATTACCTTTCTTCTGGATTCAAGTTGTAAGTATGCTTTATATCAGCCATGAATTTTAATCAGTCCCTAATATAGCATAGGAATCATAGTAAAATAGTGATGAAAATTTTAAAAACATGATTTTATCTTATAGATGCATTAAATATAAATTTAGAAATAATTTTTGCTTACAGAAAGTATTCATATAGATCCTCTATGGGTAAAAAATTGGCTATGATTTCAGATGTATAGTCATATATTAGATGCTTTTATACTTGTCAATCTGTCCTTGTCTGGTTTTAATATCAAGGCAATACTGTCATCATATAGTTTCCTAATTTTTAAGGTTTAATTAAATAATTTGGCTCCCCAGTTACTAGTTCCTCTAGAAGAATTTACATACAGTTGATTTGTTCCTTCTGTGTTTAGTGCAAAACATCTGTAAAATCATCTGTGGCTGTGTGTGGACAAAATCACACAAAGAAGCATACACATACACACTCATAAAAAGAGAAAAAGGAAAAAAAAAACCTAAAAATAAATAAATAAATAATAAAAATGAAAAACAATTAAATAAAAATTAAATTATAAAAGAAGAGAGCAACCAAACCAATAAACACATCCACCAATGATAATAAGCACTAAAAACTAAACTAAGATAAACATAAACCAGAAAAATATTAGTTGCAGAAGGTAAATTCCAAGTCTACAACTGCTCCCAAAGCACATTGCCTCAATTTTGGGAACATTCGCTGTCTATTCAGGTTCTCTTCAGATGCATAGTTTATCAAGTTGATTGTGGGGATTTAATCTGCTGCTTCTGAGGCTGCACAGAGAAATTTCCCTTTCTCTTCTTTGTTTGCACAGCTCCTGGTGTTCAGCTTTGGTTTTGGCCCTGCCTCTGTGTGTATGTCACTCTCAGGAGTCTGTTCCCCACCCAGATAGGAGGGATTAAGCCGCAGCTGATTAGGACTCTCTTGCCCACTCAGGATGTGGAGAGGGAGGGGTACAGTAGTCATAATTGGAATGTGGGGCGAGCATGAGGTGGCAGAGGGTGGTGTGACATTGCAACAGCCTGAGGCATGCTGTGTGTTCTCCGAAGGAAGTTGTCCCTTTATCTCAGGACGCTGGCAGTGGCATGCTGCACAAGCTCCCAGGGGCGTGTGGGTAGTGACCTGTGCTTGCACACAGGATGCTTGGTGGCAGCGGCAGCAGCATTGGCAGTTCATGCCTGTCGCTGGGGTCCAAGCTGATAGCTGTGGTTTGTGCCCATCTTTGGAGCTCACTTAGGTAGTGCTCTGCCTTCTGTGGTCACATGGGGAAGGAATTCCCTCTCCTCACGCACCCCGAAATAATGGTTTCTTGCCGCTTTGGCAGGTCCAGACATTTTCCCAGACTCCCTCTGGGCTAGCTGTGGCACACTACCCCCTTTCAGTCTGTCTTCATGCAGCCAACTCCAGTCCTCTCCCTGGGGTCTGACTTCCAAAGCCTGAGCCTTGGCTCTCAGCCCCCACCTGCCCCAGTGGGTGAGCAAACAAGCATCTCAGGTTGGTAAGTGCTGGTCAGTACCAACCCTCTGTGTAGGAATCTCTCCACTTTGCCTTCTGCATTCCTGTTGCTGCACTCTCCTCTGTGACTCCAAAGCTTCCCCACGCCCATCCCCCATCTCCACCAGTGAAGGGGCTTCCTAGTGTGTGGAAAGCTTTCCTCCTTCACAGATTCCTCCCAGAGGTGCAGGTCCTGTCCTTATTCTTTTGTCTCTGTTTTTTTCTTTTTCGCTTTTGCCCTACCCAGGTACATGGGGATTTTCTTGCCTTTTGGGAAGTCTGAGGTCTTCTGCCAGCATTCTGTAGGTGTCCTGTAGGAATTGTTCCACATGTAGATGTAGTTTTGATGTATTTGTGGGGAGGAAGGTGATCTCCACGTCTTACTCCTCTGCCATCTTGAAAGACTACCCCTCGATATTTTTTTACAACATGAAAACACTAGTGTAATCTCCACCCATATTAATAAATAGAACTTGAGATTCCTTATAGAAGCATCCCTTGTACTCCATCCCAATCACTACTCCTCAAAGAAATTAATTAAAGATGCTTATATTTATTTTAAAAAGAGAGAAAATAATTTACAGAGAAGGTCTCAAATAATTTATTATATTATGGAAATAGGTTTTTGCAACTACCTATGATAATTTCTTGTTTTGTTAGCAACATGTATTAAAAGTTAACTCATTAATATTGTTGATTAATAATTTTGAGCCCTGACTAGGAAATTTTAGTTATTTCAAATATTATAAGTATCTGTGTGTGCTCTGGTTTTTCCTACAATGGTTTCCCATATCTTTGAGAAATTTTGATAACATGCAAAGTCAATTTAACTTCAATTCATTTCACATTTTAAAAGCGCTTACTTTATGTCAGGTTCTGAACCCTGTTTTGGAAATTAGCAATATAAATAATGTCACTATCCTAAGAAGAATAGTTTGCTTAAAATTCTTACTTTGTCTACTGCCAAAAAAATAGCATTCTGTAACCAGCTGAAAGTTAACTATCTAATTAGACATTTAAAAAAATTTTTCTAGTATCTGTGGATAACCATGTTCTTTTCAGGTTTAACCCCAGCAACATGTCTCATACATCTTTACTCCCATAATCTCTATTCAGTTGTCTTACTGATCTCTTCTTCTTTATAGTGTCTATTTCTTTATATTGCAGATGCATGCATAAAGATCTTTTCAGTTGGTTATATGGTTTTAGCATCACCATCCAATCATTTTTATATAAAACACTTACTTTTCCACCCTGTGATTAAGTTCTGATTGTTCAAGATTGAGAGTGGAAGAAGGATAATGGGAATGGTGGGGCTCTTAACAGACTCTCAGTGTTGTAAGCTTTGGGTACAACTTGTGAACTTGAAAAGATTTCCCAGTCAAGTCCTTCCATTACACACACACCTACTACACAATCAAATCCTCCGGAAATATATTTCCTCAGTTATCATTGAGGCAAAGAATGCATCCATGTTAAATGATTTAGTTATTTAGTTATAACAATTTCATGATTAAGATAAATGCACCCATGCAAACTCTCTGTTTGCGCTCTCATTTTGGTTCATTATAGACTAAGTTGATGATTATAATGGAATGGAAATAGGCCCATTAATGTAATAACCCACAAGTACATCAAGTATGGTATAGCTTCATGTCATACAAAACTAAGAATTTGTACAAAAAGTCAGAACCTTCTAAGATAGATACCTCAATATGTTAAAACAGATGACTATTCTCTGGCTCTTCAAAAACAGATACAAAAACCAAATTATTAAAATGGACATAATCAGAAGATACTTATTTATGGTACAAGGCTATGGGCATTCTTCCTTATGTTTTTTTTTTTTTTAATTTGCCAGTTTCCTACATTACCTCATTCACTGACTCACCCATGACTTAAATGTAGATTCAATAAATAAATGCATGTCTTGTGCCTGAGGCACAGAAGGTAGAGTGTGTGTTAACACATTTTGGGATGGGAAAGATTCTATGGCATAGAAATTAAAAGTCCTTATTGAATTCAACCATAAGAGAATGTTTTTGTCCCCTTAACTGTGAAATAATAAGAAAAAGTTCTGAAATCTGGTAAATTGTTTCCAACAGAAACCTTGAAAATTAACTAATATAAAATACCTTCAACTGAATAAATACTGCATATGTGAAAAAAAACTGTAAGTTCTTGACAGACATATCCAAGTGTTTGGAATGACATAGTTAAGCTATTTTGTTCAGGGATATTGACATCTGTCAATTGACAGTTTAAATTTAGAGGGATAACTTGATCATATAGTAGCAGTACAGTTTATAGAAGGATTTACAACCAGAGAAAGGAAGCTAAATTAGGAGATAAATCAATTCAATAAAACAAATATGTATTAAGATTGGTGTAATATTCTTGGTGATGGATCATGAGAACCTAAACTATGACAGTTTTCCGTGGACACAGAGAGGTTAAGGATGGAAGGGTGATAGTTCATATGTGTTTAAGAAAAAGAAACATCAAAACATTATGAAAGTTTGAGTGTCAATTAGAAGGGTAGGTGAGAGTGAAGAATAAAACTTTTTTCCTAGGTATTTAAATTAGATCATCAAGTGAATGTATTAACTAAAATATAATAAAGGTTTTGGGAAAAGGGTTAGTTTTATGTATATTGAATTTGAAATACAGAAAATACAAACAGAATTTCAAATAAAAAGTTAGAAGAGCCTAAATATCAGAAGATAATTTTTATATGGAAATACAAATTTACCAAAAATTAATTTAAAATTCAATATTGGCATATAAAGTAAAATATTATGGCTACAGGGGAAAGTGCAGTTGAGCAGATATGACTAAGGACAATTGAGTAACACCAACAATTTCCTATGGGAGTACAGAGAAAATTTGAAATGGACACTTAGAATATTTTTGTTAAAATTGTAGATAAAAATGTAGGAGAATATAGGGGCATGGAAGCTAATGGAGGCAAGTTTCAAGGAGAAAGAATGGATGAAAATGACAAATACATCAAAAACTTCAGCTGTGATTAGAACTGAATAGGAAACTGGTAATTATTAATGACCTTCAGAAGGACATTCACAATAATAGTTTGGGTAGGAAAGGACCCATTTGAGAAGTCTGGCTCTGAGTGGAAGTAAAAAGAGGTACAAAAGGCACATGCCATAGTAGGTGCAGATCACACAGGTTTTATTAATTTATTTTTTAGGAAAATATTAAGATAACAACAGTTGTGTAGTCCAGAAGTATGTCATTGGAACATGAGACAGAGGAGGTCATAAGCTCTGATCATAAAGATTTCCGGACAAGTTTTTTCCTCAGAGAAGACTCAGATGTCTGATAAGACAAGACAGTGGGAAATAAATCTGCAAGAGTTCATTTATATTGCACTGGGAACATTTATAAGGTTCAATAAATATTCATGGATGGATGAATGGCATCCATAGAGATAGAATGTATCTATGTGATAAAGAGGGGATCAATGGAAAAGAATATATAGCTTTCAGATTAATATAATTCTAAGTATTGCTGAGATGTTCTTCTAATGCCATGAAGCAGTTTCTCTCCATGGTATTGAAAGAGCGTTCTAAGGATGCTGTCCCCAGTGATGTGGGGCTGCAGACCCAGAAATACAAAGGGGTCTAAACTCTCACTTTCTCTTTACCCAGAGACCTCCTCTGTGTGCTGAGGTTTTCTTTAAGGAATTTTTAAAAGAAAATAAACACAAATTAATAATAATAATAAGCTCATAAACCACTCTAAACTTGGTCCTATAGTTTTTAATCATGGTACCTCTTATGGGTTGAATTTGGATTTGTGATTTTTGTTCCTTATAGCAGTCTCCATGACCATGCCTCAATGGAGTAGTGGCAATTTTATTAACTATATAAAACTATACAATGTGTATAAATTAATCAAAACTCAAATAGATATGTGTACAAGCAAACTCCTGACTTTTTCTGATCTAGAATAATTTAAAGTCTTTTGTAACCATTGTTAACATTTGTAGTATCATTTTTAAATTGGCAAAAATATATAAAATTGAACGCAGTTGTATCTTATAAAACATATTGAGATATGTAGTGTCAACTATTATAACCACTCACATTTAACAGATAAGGAAACTCTGATTGAAAGAAATTAATTTGCTGGATGAAGAAAGAAATAACAGAAAAAAAACTGGGATCAAAATTAGGCATGACATGGAAAATCTTATGTGCTTCTGCCCTATAGCATCCTGCCTTGGACAGCTCATACAGGTGGTAACACAAATGCATGTATTGAAAGGAATGTGTCTTAAATTCTGATATCCCTTCATTTTCTCTACCTCCTAGGATATGTTATTCAGAATTTCTCTTAACCTTATTTTTTCTTTGTATTCTCATTTTTGCTCTAATTCACCCATTTTATTTCTGCTGCTAAATCCTGACTCCTCCTCCTGATCAATTCAAGCAGGACCAACCCACAGTGTTCTCTCTTCTATATCTAAACCCCTTTCAATTCTGGCAGGTCTAACCATGTGTTCCTTTACTCAGGCTTTTCAGTGCTCTCCCAATGCCCTCTGGATCAAAAACCAGCATCTAACTATGGTGCACAAAGTTGTATGCAGCCTCTCAGCCCCACTCAAACATGACCTATATCTTCAAGCTTACCGTTTTGTGTTCAAAATCTCATTGCTTGTTCTAACTCTTTCCTCTTCATGTCTGAGTTGTATCTTCACTCTCAATGTTTATGAAACCGCTTTGATACTCAGTGTCAAATTAGACAACTTTTCTTTCTGTTACCTGGTGAATAGCAGTTGTTTCTGATTATCCACATTATTGCTAGATATGGTCAATTCAATACCCATTCTTTTTCTACATTTTTATTCACTCTTGAACTGATTGTATATGTGAATGCTTATTGCATATTTTCATGCTTTTTTGCTACCCCTGTTTTAAGCTTCCTAGCTATAGATGTAATATCTGTCATATATATATATATATATATATATATATATATATATATAGCAGATATTAAAGAATATTTGCCATCAGAGCACAATGTCACAGACATCAAAAACATAGTATTTATAACAAAATAAGAAATACAGAATATAAATATAATAGTTTTAAATTATAGTTTGTGAGTTGATACAAAAATTTTAAATGCATTGGAAATTATGAAATAAGAGAAAACATTTTAAGTGTTTTTAGTGTATCTAGAAATTATCTTTTGATTGCCTCCAGTTAATATGTTGAGTATTGTTATTACTGTCAAAATCATGAGGAAATTTATGTAATGACAATATATTACATTTTATCCTTTGGAGCTCACAATGCAGAAACACTCTGTCTAACATTTTATTTAATGAGGAGAGTACTTTGTTTTCCAGGTGTGTGTTACTTAGATAGCTAATCGCATGGTTGAAAACCAAAGTAAAATATTTGCTGAATAACTGGCAGTGAAGAGAATGAAAATAAAGAGAAAGTCTCTAGGGATCTGTTTACACATGTATATAAGAACTAAAAGTGACATCCGAGTGTTCAACCACATTTTTCTCTCAAAGATCTTAAAATTCTTTCAACACATGTAAAATATACGAGAAGGCCACTCTAGTTATTCTATCCTTCTAGCACTCCCAGAGGTTTTAAAGATAGAATGAGTATGAAAACAGAGAAGTCATTTTGAAAAGAATGATCTCAGAAAATATGACAAATATCAAGAAATGCCTTTATCAATTAGCCATTCATGTCTGGGTACACATAACTTGCATATTTATATTTTCACTTACCAAACATTACATCTTCATGTGGTACATTTCTAATACTTATTATAAAGGTAAAATGAAACTTTTGGTTACTCTACATCCAGTCACTCTCACTTTAGTTAGAAGATGACTTCCCTAAGCCAAACCTTGTTCATATAAGTTTCTCACTGGGAGTGGAGGTGGGGAGAGAAAGGAACTTGTAGAATAAAAATTAAATACAGAAGTTAATTTTTTCCCTTAGCAAGAATTAAGTCCACAGAAATAAAATATTTCCAGAATAGGTCTCCCTGAAAAGAAGAATGAGCTTAGGTTCTTCCTTCATATTTCAAGTAATAATAACTAAAACATTTAAGGTTAATTTTATTAATTATAGGATATATCAGGTTTCTGATGACTTTCATGAGGACAAAATTTAGGAAAATAACTATGGAAATAATTTGCAGATTCAAAAATCCTTCTACAGAAACCATAAATAAAGTCAAATTTTAAAAAGTCAATATTTCCTCCATTAGTACATATGGAAATTGCTTTAATGAATCATTAGGTTCCTACCACTGGTTATTGGTTTGTTTGTTTGCCTTTTTAATATTGTGATCATTCTAGAGTTTTATAGCTTTCTATTTAAACTGACTAATTGATGATACACTGTTATTTTCTTAAATGTTAAAAAACATGTTAAGAAAGGCAATCACCATATATCATATATCTAATTAGAGACAATATTTTTCATATAACTTAAACTTCTCCCTCCCTCTTCTCTTTCTCTCTGTATCCCTCCCTCTCACTCTCTCTTCTCTGTCTGTATATGGTTGGAGGTTAGAAGCATCTGGGAATAAGTTGGTAGAAGTAGATTATTTTGTAAAATATTAGAATTCACTAATAACCATGTCTTTTTGACTCAGAAATATGTACTTAATACCTTACATAGCTACATCCTTTGATATGTAGATATGTAAGAGGAATACGTGTGTGAGCTAAATTTTAAGTTTTAACTTAGGAGGGGAAATAGAGCAGAAAGAATTGAAGTCTCTGGAAAAAAGCTGTCGTTTGCTTTAAATATACACAAAAACAAGCCTGAACTAATCATGAGTGGTTAAATCAGCCACTGCCATTGTCATGATTAACTGTCATTAAAGCCATCACTGAAATGAATGAGCTCCTAGTTGAAAGGGACACTATTTTCTTTCTGTTAAATGACAAGAAAAGAAATTAATCTTAAATGATATGTTTCCCTATTCCTAAGTGCAAACTAGCACATTTACAAAATATTTTATTGCTAAACTAATTGTTACTACACTAAACAATGTTTGGAGACAGAATGTTTTCATTATTCCCTACACTTTCCATTTCCCTTTCTATCTTTCTCTTTTCATATTTTATCTTTTGCTCATTTGGGATCTTCACTGTGTATCATTTATAAATATATCCACCTCATTGTTTTCAAAATGCCTTTCTTTTCTCCATTTGTTTTTCAATTAGAATGTATAATGGAAATAAATCTTTCATATAAGACACACACTTCTGGTGTTTTGAAATCTTTATAAAATCTTCATCTTATCAAAGAGACCAAAGAGCCCAACAGTGTGTTTTCTTTTAAATGGTATTTGTCATAGTAATTTGGGGATACACTGATTTTACTATTATGCTAAACATTTATATTTTTTATATCTAAAATTACTCTGTTAGATTGCTTTTTCCTGACTACACTTTCTTAAAACCTTTTCAATAGTGAATGAATGTTATGTTAACAGATTTATTAAATATTAGAGGAAAAAAAGAACACTTAAAGGTAAATTATTTACTAACTTCTTACTTTAATTTCTTGTTGGAATGCCACTGCCTCCACTATAACCCCAAAGACTTCCTCCTCAACTACTGCCAAGCTAACTATTCAATACATTTTGTGGTAGTGCTTGTTCCTAGCCAGTCATATAGGTGTGTGTGTGTGTGCATGTGTGTGTGTGTATTTTTAATTAGTTATTTTTTTGTATATATCTATTTTTTAACATCTTTATTAGAGTATAATTGCTTTACAATGGTGTGTTAGTTTCTGTTGTATAACAAAGTGAATCAGCTATATGTATACATATACCCTCTTATCCTCCTCCTCTTCTTGCATCTCCCTAAAACCCTCCCTATCCCACACCTCTAGGTGGTCACAAAGCACTGAGCTGATCTCCCTGTTCTATGCAGCTGCTTCCCACTAGCTATCTATTTTATATTTGCTAGTGTATATATGTCAGTGCTACTCTCTCACTTTATCCCGGCTTACTCTTCCACCTCCCCGTGTCCTCAAGTTCATTCTCTACATCAGCATCTTTATTCCTGTCCTGCCCCTAGGTTCATCAGAACAATTTTTTTTTTTTTTTAGATTCCATATATATGTGTTAGCATACAGTATTTATATTTCTCTTTCTGACTTACTTCACTCTGTATGACAGTATCTATGTACATTTACCTCACTACAAAAAACTCATTTTGTTTCTTTTCAAGGCTGAATAATATTCCATTCCAACAGCTTTTGCTGCATCCCATAGGTTTTGGGTCATCATGTTTTCATTGTCATTTGTTTCCAGTTGTGTTTTTGATTCCCTCTTTGATTTCTTCAATGATCCCTTGGTTATTTAGTAGTGTATTGTTTAGCCTCCATGTGTTTGTATTTTTTACAGTTTTTTTTCCTGTAAATGATACCTAGCCTCATAGCGTTGTGGTTGGAAAAGATACTTGATACGATATCAATTTTTAAAAAATTTACCAAGGCTTGATTTGTGAGCCAAGATATGGTTTATCCTGGAGAATGTTCCATGAGCACTTGAGAAGAAAGTGTATTCTGTTGTTTTTGGATGGAATGTCCTATAAATATCTATTAAGTCCATCTTGTTTAATGTGTCATTTAAAGCTTGCGTTTCCTTATTTATTTTCATTTTGGATGATCTGTCCATTGGTGAAAATGGGGTGTTAAAGTCCCTTTCTATTACTGTGTTACTGTCGATTTCCCCTTTTATGGCTGTTAGCATTTGCCTTATGTATTGAGGTGCTCCTATGTTGGGTACATAGATATTTACTATTGTGATATCTTCTTCTTGGATTGCTCCCTTGATCATTATGTGGTGTCCTTCTTTGTCTCTTGCAATACCCTTTATTTTAAAGATTATTTTATCTGATATGAGAATTCCTACTCCAGCTTTCTTTTAATTTCCATTTGCATGGAATATCTTTTTCCATCCCCTCACTTTCAGTGTGTATGTGTCCCTAGGTCTGAAGTGGATCTCTTGTAGACAGCATGTATACAGGTCTTGTTTATGTATGCAGTCAGACAGTCTGTGTCTTTTGGTTGGAGTATTTAATCCATTTACATTTAAGGTAGTTATCAATATGTATATTCCTATTACCATTTTCTTAATTGTTTTGGGTTTGTTTTTGTAGGTCTTTTCCTTCTTTGTGTTTCCTGTCTAGAGAAGTTCCTTTAGCATTTGTTGTAAAGCTGGTTTGGTGGTGCTGAATTCTCTTAGCTTTTGCTTGTCTGTAAATATTTTAATTTCTCTGTTAAATCTGAATGAGATCCTTGCTGGCTAGAGTAATCTTAATTGTAGGTTTTTCCCTTTCATCACTTTAAATATGTCCTGTCACTCCCTTCTGGCTTGAAGAGTTTCTGCTGAAAAATCATCTGTTAACTTTATAGGGATTCACTTGTGTGTTATTTGTTGTTTTTCCCTTACTGCTTTTAATATTTTTTCTTTGTATTTAATTTTTGATAGTTTGATTAATATGTGTCTTGATGTGTTTCTCCTTGGATTTATCCTGTATGGGGCTTTCTGCACTTCCTGGACTTGATTGACTATTTCCTTTCCCATGTTAAGGAAGTTTTCAACTATAATCTCTTCAAATATTTTCTCCGAACATTTCTTTTTCTCCTCTGCTTCTGGGACACCTACAATTCAAATGTTGGTATTTTTAATGTTGTCCCAGAAGTCTCTGAGACTGTCTTCAATTCTTTTCTTTCTTTTTTCCTTTATTCTGCTCTGCAGCAGTTATTTCCACTATTTTATCTTTCAGGTCATTTATCCGTTCTTCGACCTCAGTTATTCTGCTATTGATTCCTTCTAGAGTGTTTTTAATTTCATTTATTGTTTTGTTAATCATTGTTTGTTAGCTCTTTAGTTCTTCCAGGTCGTTGTTAAGCATTTTTTGTATTTTTGCATTCTATTTCCAAGATTTTGGATCACCTTTACTGTCATTACTCTGAATTCTTTTTCAGGTAGACTACCTATTTCCTTTTCATTTGTTTGGTCTGGTGGGTTTTTACCTTGCTCTTTCATCTGCTGCATACTTCTCTGTCTTCTCATTTTGCTTAACTGTGTTTGGGGTCTCCTCTTCATAGGCTGCAGGTTTGTAGTTCCCATGGTTTTTGGTGTCTCCCCACAGTGGGTAAGTTTGTTTCAGTGGGTGTAGGCTTCCTGGAGGAGGGAACTGGTAACTGTGCTCTGTTTGGTTGGGCTGGATCCTGTCTTTCTGGTAGGCAAGGCTGCGTCTGGTGGTGTGTTTTGTGGTGTCTGTGAACTTAGTATGAATTAGGAAGCCTCTCTGCTAATGGATGGGGTTGTATTCCTGTCTTGCTAGTTGTTTGGCATGGAGAGTCCAGCACTGGAGCTTGCTGACAGTTGGGCAGAGCCGAGTCTTAGCCTTGAGATAGAGATCTCTGGGCGAGCTCTCACCAATTGATATTACATGGGGCTGGGAGGTCTCTGGTGGTCCAATGTCCTGAACTTGGCTTTCCCACCTCAGAGGCTCAGGCTTGACCCCAGGCCAGAGGACCAAGACCCCATCAGCCACATGGCTCAGAAGAAAAAGGAGAAAAAAAGAAAGAAAAAAAAATTACAATAAAGTAAAATAAAATAATTAAAAGAAAAATGATTAAAAGTTATTAAAATAAAATGTAATAATATAAAAAGAGAGGGCGACCAAACCAATAAACAAATCCACCAATGATAAAAAATGCCACCAACGATAACAAGTGCTAAAAACTATACTAACATAAACATAAAAATCAGAAACAAGTCAGTTGCAGACAGCAAACCCCATGTCTACAGTTGCTCCCAAAGTCCACCACTTCAATTTTGGGTTGATTCATTGTCTATTCAGGTATTCCACAGATGCAGTGTTCCTCAAGGTGATTGTGGGGATTTAATCTCCTGCTCTGGAGGCTGCACTGAGAAATTTTCTTTTCTCTTATTTGTTTACACAGCTCCTGTGCTTCACCTTTGGTTTCGGCCACCTCTTCATGTAGGTTGCCCTCAGGCTTCTGTCCCCACTCAGACAGAACATGGTTAAAGCAGTGGCTGATTAGGGGGCTCTGGCTCACTCTTGCAGGGGCAAAGAGAGGGGTACGGTTGTTATAATTGGAATGCAGTGTGAGCCTGCGGCAGCAGAGCCCAGCATGACTTTGCAACAGTCTGAGGCGCACCTTGTGTTCTCCTGGGGAAGTTGTCCTCGGATCACGGGAACCTGGCAGTGGCAGGCTGCAGAGGCTCCCAAGGTGGAGTGTGAGTAGTGACCTGTGCTTGTACATAGGATTCTTGGTTGCTGCAGCAGCAGCATTAACGGTTCATGTTGTCTCTGTTGTCCGAGCTGATAGCCGCAGCTTGCGCCTGTGTCTGGAGCTTGTTTAGGCGATGCTCTGCCTTCTGTGGGCAGATAGGGAAGGAATCCCCTCTCCTCATGCACCCAGAAACAATGGTCTCTTGCCTCTTATTCACTTTTTCCTGGACTCCCTCCTGGTTAGCTGTGGCACAATAGCCCTTTCAGCCTGTGTTCATGGAGCCAACCTCAGTCCTCTCCCTGGGATCTGATCTCCGAAGCCGGAGCCTCAGCTCCCAGGCCCCACCTACCCCTGTGGGTGAACAGACAAGCCTCTCAGGCTGGTGAGTGCTGGTGGGCACCGATCCTCTATGTGGGAATCTCTCTGCTTTGCTCTCTGAACCCCTGTTGCTGAGCTCTCCTCCATGGCTACATACATTCCCCCCCCACCCTCCCCCTGTCTCTGCCAGTGAAGGTGCTTCCTAGTGCATGGGAACTTTTCCTCTTTCACAGCTCCCTCCCAGAGGTGCAGGTCCTGTCCCTATTCTTTTGTCTCTCTGTTTTCTTTTGCCCTACCCAGGTACATGGGGATTTTCTTGCTCTTTGGGAAGTCTGAGGTCTTCTGCCAGCATTCAGTAGGTGTTCCGTAAGGGTTGTTCCACACGTAGATGTATTTTTGATGTGTTTGTGGGGAAGAAGGTGATCTCCACGTCTTACTCCTCTGCCATCTTGAAGGTCACCCCCATCTATATCTTTTTGATTCAGAGTTTGGGTTAATGATCCTTCCTACTTAAATATCTTTTATTTATTTCATTCCTTTTTGACATTTTATTTTATGGATATATTACATTATTTGACTTTTTACTATCTTATCACATTTATACTTAACTCTCTAGATTTTTTTAATTATTTTAATTTTGAGAACAGTAAATTAAATTCCTAGGTTTTGAATTTATTGGATACCATCTTAGGACCAATTTTCTTCACTGAGTTTGGAATTTCTCTCTCTCTCTTTATTTCTGGGATCTTAGATTTTCTGACTTTATTTTTTTTCCTGTCACCTTTGGGGCCCTGTCTAGTATTATGTCAGACAATGGCATCTCAGAATATCAAACAATTTTATTAGGGCAATCAGAGATATAGTAACCAAATCTTGGTTCAAATCTTGCCCCTGATATACAACTGTGTTCTCTACTTCCTCTCATATAAGATGCAAGACCAATATTCTGTAGTAGCTTTTTTGTTAACCTCCATATAAAAACAGGAGGATGTCAAATCAAAACCATAATAAGTAAAAAAAATGGAACACCTTTAATCTCATTACCTATATGAGCCAAACTCCCAATTTTCTTGGCTAATTCTGAGTCAATAGGATATATATTTTCACCCAGGCTCACCACTTTGTGTTTTTGCTTTTTGTTTTTCCTTCTTCTTCATTTGTTCTTAAAGCTATGACTTTTCAATATTTTTTATTGTAGTATCTCATTGTTTTATTTTATCTATCATTGCTATGTGTTCAGAACCAAGGAAAGGCTTTAAAGCATGAAATTCAACACCACCTTGACTGAAATAATATTAATGATATTTTTTACAGTAAGTTGAGAATAAAGCATTTTAATTAATAGAGGTCTTTTACTTGGAGAGGTGAGGTAGATTGCATTTTCTTTGTTATCTTATGGTCCTCAAAATACAGTTTAGTTTCATAATTAGTAGGCCAAATTTAGCTTGGAGGAAAAAAAAGAGAACAGAATAGCTAATACTTTCCTAAGAATCTCAATTTGTGCTATATCCAATGGGTCACTCTCATTTTCTATTTTAATATTTGCCAACTTTTTTCAAAGTGGGTAATGAGTTTGCCAATTTCTATTGTAGATTTGAAATTGTTATTGCTGATCACCCAAGGGAGAGCTACTCCTTTGTCTTTGTTTCATGAATTATATTGAACATCCATTAGATCAAGCACTTTTGGCCTCTGCTAAAATCAGCTGGATTTGAACTGGCCACTAGGAAAGGCTTTGGTTCTAATTATCAAAGATCTTTGCCATTCTGTTCCTCAGAGACTTAATTTTCTTACTTTATCTACACTCTTGTCATTTTCTAATCACAGTTCTGGCATTAAAAAAAGTTTTACTTTCAAAAGTCAGGAATTGAAGCAAAAAGTATGTTTTTTTCTCTTACTTGATCTTTCCGAAAATGCCTTAAGTCTTATGAACAATATACTTATGATTTAATTATGATATCTATCTATCTATCCATCATCTATCTATTTATCCCATTTAAACTTTTGTTTTGTCATTAGGCAAAGAGAATATAGCAGGTTGCAATATACCTTGAAGTTGTAAACTTATTAGGTTAATTAGCACTAGCATAAAATGTTAGTTAAATTAGTTACAGCAGTCATACTGTAGACAGAGTCTAAATAAATGTAAGTCATACTACAATGGGTGAAAGTCAGCTCCAAATCTTAATGTAATACATTTTGATCTAGGCTTAAGCACTAAGCAAATTTCTCTCATGATCTAAAGGAATCTTAAGATCTAGAAACAAAGCCAGGTAAATTTTCTAATTTTCTATTCTTTACATTAAATAAACATATGAATCTTGTATCTCATTACTCTTCAATAATTAATGTTAATCCATAGCTACCCAACCTGAGATAGAGAATGAGCATTTGTCACATTTCTTTAAACAGTCATCTTAGGCTTTCAGAGTGGAAAAGAGAGGTGATGATGACAGATAGTGGTGGAGGGGACTCTCCCAGATATGTGTACATCTGAACATCCCACATAGTAGAGAACAGTGAAAGGAAAAAAAAGGAAAAAAGGAAAAAAAAAGGAAAAAAGGAAAAAAAAAGGAAAAAAAAAGAAAAACAATAAAGGAAAGCAAGCTGGACCTTCTTGGGAGGAACCTGACATCTCCTTACACATACACCTTACCACACCACAAAGGTTATCCCACATTAGCTGAAATCTCCATCCCTGGGCTTATTGCCCAGTACAACCTAATTCATGTCTGTCTTTCACTTTATAATGCAAGTTCTTGAAAGGAAAAGCTGCACTGTCTGTTCAATTGGTCAATCTGCCGTACCAAACACCATACCAGGCTAATAGGAAGTGATAAGTACATACTAGTTAAATGCTTGAATGAATGACTAGTTATCCAGCTATCTAACAACTTTAAAAAAACATTCTACCCTCTTAACTCACTTTTGTACATTTATACTTTGGTAAAATAAGACAATAATATATACCCTCATAAGATACTGTCTTGCCATTGTATGATTACTTTTAGCAATATAGTGCAAATTGTTTTAAAGTTGTTTTCAAAAGCTTTGGTAATTGCCAGATGTTTTCTTGGTTTTTCAATAATCTCCTTAAAGTCAAAAGTATTCACCTCTTCATTTGCTGTATAGTACTTGATAAGTTCTCAATAAATTTGATTTATATGAATTGATTAATGTGGAATATATATAGTCAACAAAGACTCAAAAAAATATATAATTTTTTTTTCTTTTTTTGCGGTACATGGGCCTCTGACTGTTGCGGCCTCTCCCGTTGCAGAGCACAGGCTCCGGACACACAGGCCCAGCGGCCATGGGCCCAGCCACTCTGTGGCATGTGGGATCTTCCTGGACCGGGGCATGAACCCGTGTCCCCTGCATAGGCAGGTGGACTCTCAACCATTGTGCCACCAGGGAAGCCCTCAAAAATATTTAAAAAAAGAAGTTGTTTCCTAGTTACCTTTATTTTATCTTACATTGAATACTTTCATCTTCAATTATTTTGCAGAGTAGTTAAAATCAGGAGTTCATTCTTTGCAAACTGGTATATCCTAACAGCACACTTACTTCTTTGAACTTAGTTGCTGCTAATAAATACATGTAAAAAAAGAAAGAATGACTAGTTGGACATATTTCGATATCAGGATCTTTTATTAACTCTATAGTTCTATCAGCACTACTCTGGTATATAGTTTAGGAAATGCTTCTGATTGTGTATCCTTGCTTCATAGAAATGTATCAAAAAAAACAAAAAAGGTAAATCAACTCAGACTTCCTTGTAATGATTTTCTAGTGAGACTCAGGCCATGTAAAGAATTTCACAAGGTTCTTCAAAATTATAAGGTGGTGAAAACCAGATTGTTGTCAGTTAGTGGCTGAATATTTACAATAACTAGCATATCAGATTGTTGTCAGAATCACTAAAATGTAGAATTATATTTATTGCTACTTTTACACTTTATAGTGCTTTAAAGTCATCATGTACTGTACATTTGTACCACACTTTTAGGAACTTGAGTTTAATTTTATTATTTTATAAAATTTGAGAATTTATAGCTCTAACTTTATTTTAGTACTATTTTGTTATAAGCCTTGTACATAATTTTATAAAAGATTTACTCCTACAGAAATCCTCAACCTGGATTTCAAATTTTGTGGAGAGCAGTTAGGCTCTAACAAGTGTAGAAGGACAGATGCAATAGAAGGGGTAATAGAGTGAATGTGTACTGCATATAATTCAAAATAAATGTCTCTTTGAAGAGTGCTGTGTTTGAGCCAATCTGCACACTAAGACAAGGCAGAGTTCACTCAAAGACAGAAGAGGAAAGTACTTGAGTGAGCTATTTCATTCAAGTCCAATTGGTTGAATTCACATGACAAATAAAAGGGAGCTTTGGGGGGCTTCTGATAATCAGATGGGAGAGAAGCAAAAATTGTCCTGAGAAACTGCTAAAAGGATTGCTGAAGTGATGATTAGTCAATAATTAGGTGAGTTGATTTACCTGGATGAACAGATTATGATCTGACAGGCCCAGTTTATATCCTCCAAGAAATATTACTTTTCTGTGATTTTTCAACACTTGAATACACTCTATTGAAGGACATTGGAACTGTTTTTGGGAAACAGAAACATTTAAAGTAAAAATCTACAGAGGGAAACTCATCTGACATTAAATATAAATAGAAAGCCTTAATTTAGTCATTTGTTATGGCAATGTTAATTAAAGATAACATATGCTTAGATTATAATCTTTGAATGTTACTCAAATATGACACATATAGGCAAGGATTAATGATTATTTTGCACAAATAATTCATAATTCTTCAGGTTTCTATAGTAATATTATTGATCTTTAGATTCAGATTACATGACAAATATTTATTTTTGCAAACATACTAGCAGGACATCTGGCCAGGTTGATATTTAGCCAGGATGCTTCTGTGGGGCTGTATCAGCTGAGGATGGCTGGAATCCATTCTGATTTGTTGATGCCTAGATGACATTGTTCAATATTTGAAATCACCACTACACCAAACAATGTTAGGGAGAGACTGAATGCTCATATAAGCTCAATGAAAGTTTGAAAAATTGTAGATATGTCAAAATCCAAGTTAAGGCTGAGTACATTTGGTCTGTGGAAGCATATTATATCCACAGGCTACATTTTGATTTTGGTGTTTATCCCATTCCTTCCCACTTAGAATAAAATATAACTTGACAGATCTATCTAAATAAATTGACTTGGGAATCTCTTTCTCAATCATTTGTCTTTTTTCTTATTCTCTGTCAGTGGAATGGCCACTTTTGGATATTATATCTTTATTACTAATCAAATACCATTTACTTAATAGGTAATATTACAAAAAGTGTATTTTAATCAGAATCCTCATTAATTGAATTAACATTAATGTTTGCTTTCCCCGGTATTCTGTAAAGGAAAGAGTAGTTCGTTTCATTTGTTTTTAACATTTTCTTTGAAAAATAATAACATATAAAAATGAAAAATCTTATTATACAATAACAACTCAATTAAGCTTTACAATGCAAACATGCCCATAGAACAAACATCCAGATTAATATGTAAAACTAGCACTAACACATACTAACACTCTGGAAGCCCCGCCTTGTGGTCCATCCCAGTTATTACGCACACTGCAAAGGTGCAGACTATTCTGATTTCTATCACCATTGGTTCATTTTGTTTATTTATGAACATTCTATAGAGGGTAATTCCACATTTTCCCACTATGTCACTCATTCTTCTATGATACTCACCACTATTAATTCAGGTAGTTTATTCTATTTCATTGCTGTATAATATTCTGCTATATACATACACACTGTTTTATTTATTCCTTCTGTTATTGATGAATATTTGAGGTGTTCTCAATTTTTTTAACTTTTATAAATAATGATTGTTGTCATTGTTTTTAGCCCCTTAGCAGCAGTTTCTTTCTTTCTTTCTTTCTTTCTCTTTCTTTTCTTTTTCCTTTTTCGTTTTCTTTTTTTTTTCTTGACAACATCTTACCCTGGAAATGTACACATTGGAAACATCAATTCATTCAAACAGAAGTTAGGTACAGAATACAATATCAGGTGTGGTTTTCTGAAGTTCATTTTTATCTAAGATGTTTCCTTTGAAGTCTTATCTTACTTGGTGACCATGTATACAATTTTGATTTCCCTGTCCCAGTGAGATTATAACAAAGTCTAGAGTGTTGGTTTGTGTTGTCTTTCTGCATTTTGCACTCTATGCTTGTGACTGAGAAGAAACAAATGCCAAGCAGTGAAATAATCCTAGGATAGATCACATCTTTGATATCTCTATTTTAATATTACACTTCAAGCTGACTCTGCTAAATTTTAATTGTGGGGGTTTGCATAGCTTTCAGTTTTGCAAGAAAAGTTAATCACAGTTTGGTTGTTGTCACTATTTTCAACCATCATGGATGTCATGAAATTTCAATATTAACATAGCAATTCTATTTATTCCATATAAATCCATTGTTTCAATGTTAATCACTCCATATTGTCTGAAAAATGAGCTCTCTAATAGTAAAATCACACCAGGAAGACATAAATCATAAGATTTTAAACTATTTTTCAAATAGATATAGAAAATCTAGTTCCATTAAAAGGACAGCTCTACTTTTAAACATTTTATTTTGAAATAACTTCAGATTTTTAGAAAATATTTATATCCTCAGTATACCCTTTATACAGATTCCCCATATGCTACCATTGTTTTCTGTTTGCTTTACTGTTTCTTGTAGATATTATCTTTGAATCATTTGAGAGTAAGTTACATATATGATGTTACTTTACATCTAAGTACTTCAATATATGTCTCTTAAACACAAGGGAAATCCTCTTCTGTAACCAGAAGCCAATGATCAAAACCAGGAAAGTATCAAAAATTAGTACTATTTTCTAATCTATAAATCTTATTAACATTTTTCTTATTGGCCCAATAATGTCTGTTCTTTACAGAAGAAAAAAAAATGTTTCTGGTTTTACATCCAATTCAAAGTTACAGGTTGCATGTAGTTGTCACATTACTTTAGTTATATTTAATTTGGAATATTTCCACAGTCTGTCTTTCGTGACCTTGACATTTGTGAAGAGTGCAGGACATTTGTTTTGAAGAATGCCTTTCAACTGGAAAAGCATATTTGCTTCTGAAGAGAATCATATTATGAAATTTTAGCAATAATACCATAAAAGTTATGCTAATTTTTTCAGTGTATCATCCATAGCAGGAATAATATGCTGCTCCATACACCCCTTCCAGGCAATACTAACTTCTGTGATCAGTTTAAGTAGTATCTGACAAGTGATTTCACAGTAAAGTTATTGTTTTACTTTTTGTAATTAGTAAGCACCTTGAAGGGAGAGATTTTGACACTATGTAAATATCATATTATTCTTCAAATTGTCACTTAGTAGTTTTAGTGTTAACTGATGAATCTTGCCTGAATTTATTATTATTGTAATGGTTGTCAAATGCCAATTTTTCTCAACCTATCATTTATAGTAAATTTCTTAGCATTCTACTCTAAGTGTGATTTATTTATTTGTTTTTGTCAGTATGGACATGTGGATTATGATATTCTATATGTTATAACCTGTTACAATATTCATTTTCATGCTCTAGTCCTTGTTAGGCAATGTTGATTTTTTTTTAATATTGCTTGTTAACATTTTATTAATGTTTTTACCTTCAATTCATAAATGATATTATGAGGTCATTTACCTTTTGTATACTTTTTTATCAGAGTTACATGCCAAGATATGCTTGCTTCATGAAAATAATCTTTGAATCCTTCAATATTCTGTATTCTTATATTAGTTAGGGTTCTCTAGAGCAACAGAACTGAGAGGGTGTGTAAATATAGAGAAAGAGATTTGTTATAAAGAATTGGCTCGACTGATTATGAATGCTGATGAGTCCCAAGATCAGCAGGATGAGTCAGCAAACTAGGGACACAGGAGAGCTGATGGTATAGTTCCAGTCCAAAAGCTGGCAGGTTCCAGATAAAGTAAAATCTGATGTTTCAGCAGGAAAATTGCCAGGGTTCAAGAGCAGTCAGGAAAGAAAAATTATCTTACTTATGGAGGGTCAGCCCTTTTGTTCTATTTAAGCCTTCAAGGCCCTCCTACATTAAGGAAGACAACCTGCTTTACTCCATCTCCCCATTTAAATATTAATCTCATCCAAAAACATCCTCACAGAAACAACCAGAACAATCTTTGACCAAATTTCTGGAACTCCATAGCCTAGTCAAGTTGACATATATACCCACCACAACTCTGAAAAAATATTTGAAGACTTTTTAAATTCCAATTTTAAATCATTTGGCTTGGTGTTTTTTGTGCTATAGTTTATTAAAAAGTTCTCCATCTCCACTAGAGATATTTGCTTCTTGGAACTTTATATTTCTAATCAGGTAAACTCAATTTCTCTAATATATTATCCATTTTATGATATATGAAAAATGCTTTTTAATTAAAAAAATCCTAATTCAACACTTATTTCCCTTAATTATATGTTATTTTGTTAATTGTACTTTTCCTTTCTTCATTTTGATGGAATGAACAAAGTCTTTATCTACTTTATTTAATTACTTTTTTAAAAAATTCAGGATATTGAATTATTAATTATTTCTTAGGAGGTTTCTATTCTCTATGGCATTGATTTTTATTTTATCTTTATATTTCCCTTCTTTCTCTTTCTGGTTTGCTGTTGTTTTTGTTATTTTCTTTGTTTATTGAGATGGGAATTTAGTTCAAATATTTTTATTTTTAAATTTTTATAAAAATGTTAGTAAATAATTCATATCTGAACACTTTTTCAAATAATTTAATTATATACTAAAATATGTGGTTTTGGTTATTCTGAAAGATGATAATTTCAGTTATCTTTTACCTAAGAGGTTTAAAAAATGTTTTTAATTTTATTTTTTCAGGTTAAATCTTTTGGCTGTTTTTTCTGCTTTTCTATAATATTCCTTTTAAAGTTTTTATTCTACTCTATTCTTCCTAAGGCACTTTTAAACCAAGCCTTCTTTTTTTTATGATTTTCTTTTTGTCATCTATTTATTGATATTTAATAACTTCAATCAATTCTAATTTTGCTTCTACCTTTTTGAGTTCTGTGTTTAGTGCCTGTTTTAAATATTAATGTTTTATCATATCAACATATTCTTTTGTGAGTATAATTTAGATGTGCAACACCTTCTGTCAGTTTGATAAATCAAATTTCTTTACTAAATTCTTTTTTGGGGTGGTGGAATGATGGGGAAGATATTGAATGTCTTTTGATTTCTTATGTCATTTTTAATTTTCTTTTTTTGGAAAGACTCATTTTTTCTTCTCTCTCTCTTCTTGTCACAGTGCAAATTTTATGCTTTTGACAATTTTTGCCTTACAGTTATAGTAAAGATATATGTTTAGTTTTATTTTCTCTTCATTTTTAACTTTCTCTAAAGATGACTTGGAAAATTTTGAATTAAACCAACACCATTCTCCTCAAGAATCCTTAAGAAAAAAAAAGTTTGTTTTATTTTTATTTGTTCTCTTTTGTTCTACTGAAATTTTCATATCATGACAAAAATCCCACAACCCAGGAAGACATATTCTATCCTAACTCTGGAGGAAAGTAATGTACTAATACTTCTCTTATACCACTACTCTCCACTTGAAAGATTATATCTTTACTTTCATATGCTGGACATCAATGAATATATCCATAATTAAATTAAGAAAGAATGAGGGACAGATGAAATATTTGCAGAAGATGAGTGCAGGCTTTATATTATTAGGAAGTAAGGAAATCATAAGCATCTTCAGCCTTCCAAATATTTTTTTGAAAATGATTTTACAAAGGCATACACTAATGATGGATTTGAAATTTTGAATGTTTAAAATACTTCTGAAATATGTCTTCAGTTATAAATATAAATACATATATATTTCTACACAAAAGAAGGTATTTTGAGGCAGTTTGTACCCAGAGGAAACATGGAGAAATTCAGTTTTTAACAGGCATAAACAAATGATGGAAGAATCAATATTTGTTAAAGATAGATACAAAAGTTTAAAAGAAATTTAAACAAAACAGAATAAACTGTGGTAATGGTCCATAAAGAACTGGGACTTGTTCATCTGTACCATTTTTCTACATTCCACATATATGTGTTAATATATGATTTTATTTTCTCTTTCTGACTTACTTCACTCTGTATAACAGTCTCTAGGTACATCCACGTCTCTAACAAATGACCCAATTTCATTCCTTTTTATGGCTAAGTAATAGTCCATTGTATATATGTACCACATTTTTTATCCATTCATCTGTCAAAGGAGATTTATATTGCTCCCATGACCTGGCTATTGTAAATAGAGCTGCAGTGAAGGTTGGGGTGCATGTGTCTTTTTGAATTATGTTTTTCTCTGGGTATATGCCAAGCAGTGGTATTGCTGGGTCATATGGTAGTCCTATTTTTAGTTTTTTTAAGGAACCTCCATACTGTTCTCCATAGTGGCTGTATCAATTTACATTCCTACCAACAGTGCAAGAGGGTTCCCTTTTCTCTGCACCTTCTCCAGCATTTATTGTTTCTAGATTTTTTGATGATGGCCATTATAACCGGTGTGAGGTGATACCTCATTGTAGTTTTGATTTGCACTTCCCTAATAATTAGTGATGTTGAGCATCTTTTCATGAGCCTCTTGGCCATCTTTATGTCTTCATTGGAGAAATGTCTGTTTAGGTCTTCTGCACATTTTTGGATTGAGTTGTTTGTTTTTTTGATATTGAGCTACATGAGCTGCTTGTAAATTTTGGAGATTAATCCTTTTTCCATTGATTCATTTGCAAACATTTTCTCCCATTCTGAGGGTTGTCTTTTCATCTTGTTTATAGTTTCCTTTGCTGTGCAAAACTTTTAAGTTTCATTAGGTCTCATTTGTTTATTTTGTTTTTATTCCCATTACTCTAGGAGGTGGGTCAAAAAGGATCTTGCTGTGATTTATGTCAAAGAATGTTCTTCCTATGTTTTCCTCTAAGAGTTTGATAGTGTCTGGCCTTATATTTAGGTTTTTAATCCATTTTGAGTTTATTTTTGTGTATGGTGTTAGGGAGTGTTCTACTTTCATTCTTTTACATGTAGTTGTCTGGTTTTCCCAGCACCACTTATTGAAGAGACTGTCTTTTCTCCATTGTATATTCTTGCCCCCTTTGTTTAGTTGACCATAAGTGCATGGGTTTATCTCTGGTTTGCAAGGCAGAATTGAGACACAGATGTAGAAAACAAATGTATGGACACCAAGGGGGGAAAGTGGGGGTTGGGAGTGGGATGAATTGGGAGATTGGGATTGACATATATACACTAATATGTATAAAATCAATAACTAATAAGAACCTGCTGTGGGCTTCCCTGATGGTGCGGTGGTTAAGAATCTGCCTGCCAATGCAGGGTACACGGGTTCGAGCCCTGGTCCAGGATGATCTCATATGCCACGGAGCAACTAAGCCCATGAGCCACAACTGCTAAGCCTGCTCTCTAGAGCTCATGAGCCACAACTACTGAGCATGCGTGCCACAATTACTGAAGCCCAAGTGCCTAGAGCCCATGCTATGCAACAAGAGAAACCACTGCAATGAGAAACCCACACACTGCAATGAAGAGTAACCCCCTCTCGCTGCAACTAGAGAAAGCTCATGCACAGCAATGAAGACCCAACACAGCCACAGAAAAAAGGTAGCACAAAGAGCTCTACTTCAATTTGCTGTACAGTAGAAACTAAAACAACATTGTAAAACAGCTATACCCCAATTAAAAAAAAAAAACTCTGCCTCAATATAAAATTAAATTTTTTAAATAAATAATAAATATAAAAATTTTAAAAGGATAAATATCCATCAAGTACCTACTATAGAGCACAGGGAAATCTGCTCAATATTATGTGATAACCTGTATGAAAAAGGATCTAAAAAAGAATGAATATATGTATATGTATAACTAAATCACTTTGCTGTACACCTGAAACTCACACAACATTGTGAATCAACTATACTCTGATAAAATTAAAATGTTAAAAAAAAAGAAGACCTTGTAGTGGTGAAATGACTATTTGACTTATTTTTGAAGTAAAAACAAAGACATGGTAAATTGATATTTTAGTCCAGATAGAAAAACATTAATAGGAATATCCATTTAGATTTTTCATATTTTTATTTTACACCCATTGTGTTTCATGTATTTTATTAGGCACATGGACTGTAGTTTTCATTCTCACAATGATCATCATGAACCCTATCAATATTTGTTACACACTGAAGACATGTATTAGTTAATTTGGGACTTCCCTGGTGGCGCAGTGGTTGAGAGTCCGCCTGCCGATGCTGGGGACATGGGTTCGTGCCCCAGTCTGGGAAGATCCCACATGTCACGGAGAGGCTGGGCCCATGAGCCATGGCCACTGAGCCTGCGCGTCTGGAGCCTGTGCTCCGCAACGGGAGAGGCCACAACAGTGAGAGGCCCACGTAGCACACACAAAAAAAAAAAAAAAATGTTAATTTGAATGCACTAAGTGGTTTAGATATGAATACAAAATATAGCACTTTGTTCTGAATTCACTAGGAGGAAATGTGGTTAAAGCTACTATATATATTTCAGTTGTTTAGTTCATGCCCCTTGGCACTTTATTTCAGGGAACTGTTTTTTGTTTTTGTTTTTCTATGTAGAGGATATCTTTTAAAAAGAGTAAAATAGTGTCTTTATGATCAGTCTTGTTTTGTTTACTTCTTCTCTTGTTTTTATCATTTACATAAAGAAATTTCCCATGAATCTTTACATATGACTCTAATTCAGGGACTAGATCTATATACAGTAAAATTTTATCACAAAAAGTAATAAAATATAAAATAATAAAATATAATTATGTTTACCATGACTAATTTTAAGATAGGACAAAAATATTTAACTTCTATAAATTTACCATATAAATAACATTTTGACATTTTACAAAATCTCATAATTTATATTTCTATGGTCAATATTAAGTTTTAATAGAGTTTTTTAACTGAAGTAATTATTTTTCAGTTTTATTTAAAAATATCAGGAAATATCTACACAAGTTTTGATTTCTAAACTATTATGACTGAAATTTGCTTGGTTTCTCTTAGCAGGATTTTCTTTTTCTTATTCTTTTTTCTTCCTTCTTTTTTTTTTAAATAATAGCTGAAGACTGAATAAAGAACTGCTCATAAGATTAACAAAGGAGTTAAGCATTCAAGGGAGGAATTTGCATTTTTAGAAAAGTCATCTCTTGATATACCCTCTGCCATGTTACAGGAGAGGAATACCTAAGGTGAATTAAATATTCATGGATTATAATTTGCCACATACTAGTTACCAGCTTTTACAGGATAGTAAAACTAATTTGCCCCATCTTTAGTAATTATGGTCTCTTGCTATTCATTGTAAAAAGCTTTCCTGATCCAAATGTACAATCAGCAACCATATATTTTCTTACCCAAAAATCCTATTTTTGCTTAACATCATGAGAATTATATTAAGATATTAAGTGTTTGCATATCTTTCTATAGAGAATAATTGGAGAGCTTTTAAAAGAGAAAATAATCTTTCTGGGTGGTTGTAATACAGTTCAGACTGGAGGCAGAGCATAGAAGAAATAGTGTGCTGACATTTCTTTGACCTCTATGATCAGAACAGCTGCCTAAAGGGTCCTGATTTTTTTTCATCCATTTTTATAATTGCATATGACTTTGATACAAAGTATAACTATGCTCAAAGGCCAAGCTTCATTCGAGAAAAATTATAGACCTGTGCTGCTGAATGCATAGAGACTGAGTTCATAAATGCAATTTAGCAAATTCTTTTTAAGTGGGGCATTTTTGATATGGTCCCTAAGGGTATTGGAATCTTCTACCAGGTAAAAATGTATGTCAAGAGGCTCTGAAATAAGCCTACTCTTGCAGTTGTTAAAATTTGAATGAGAGTTGAAATGAGGTGAATATAGTAATAGAGATATAGAAAAGTTGGGAAAGAACTAGCTTCCCTGGAGATTCCATATTGACTTTCCATATGACTTAAAAATCTGATGGGTCTGCAGTTATGAGAAAGGGCCCTTAGGGACAAAACTTCCCTGTCTTAGCAGGGTTTGTGTTTTGATGGATTTAACTGGGACAACTTCTAAATACTATGTGAAACTAGGTTGAAACTAATGGGTATTAGCTATAGTTATTTTAGTTTAATACACTTTTATGCTTTTTTCAGGGGTAGCAGGGGGCAAGGTTGTCAAAATACTTCACAGCAGTGTTAGACTATCTCAGATTTATAGTTTTATCAGTTGTATTTCTGAATTCCCTCATTATGTCAAGATGTTAAGAAAATCAATAATGAAAGAATGTAAACAAGGTTAAGCAGTTTTCTATAAATTTGATATCAAGCATTTCAAAAATGTCTTTTTGCTTTTATTAGAGAAATTTATGTAGCTCATTTAATTCAAAGCAGAAATACAATAAAAATAGAATTATTCTCTCAAGTCATATGTCAGAGTGAATGAGCATCTTTAAATAATAAGGTCAGAATTATAGGTAACATTAAAGTGAAGTCTGTTTACTGGAGGGTAGATAATTTATGGCAACAAGGACCTGATTCCACATTGTTACAGGTTGTTTCTGTCTAAAATTATAAATATACAGTTGATCCATTTCATTGTTGTCATTTTAGCTCATGGATATTTTGTTTCAAAATTGTATCTTCATTATGAATAGGTAGATATATATAGAGATAGAGATGTATATAAATATATATGTATACATACATTTGCACACATATTATCTCATATTTTTTCTGAAGAATGTTATTTCCTTGCAACTGGTTTTTCATATTTCATACGTTATTTATTTTTGTGGCATCTTTATATATTCATGATCTATTTCCATCTCCATTATTCATATTTGAAACATGAGTTTCACACAGATGGAATTGTGTGTAAGTTTAATTGGACATCACTTTTCTCCACCTAAGAGAAATATTCAACTGGAGAGTATTTACCGTTTGGTCTTACATTGGCTCCATGGCTCCAAGGCAGGCAGACTCTTGGAATAATGACTTGCCTGTGTCTGCCCCCTTGGTGTTCATAAACAAGGAGAACAGGGAGCATCTGTTATTAATGCGTGTTCCAATTCTTGTTGCTCTAAATAAGGCATTTAGGTTTTGTATCTCAGGCTGTGCTCCTGACCATCAAGGAGTGTGTTTTTGGATCTCTCTGAGGACAAGCTCTGACATCTTATAAGTTTCACCTCACATATAGTTCTTTGGGTTTCTACTCCTTTTTTTGTTCTTAATTTTTTCATTCTTTGTTTCCTTTTAAATATGACATTTGGAATTTTAAATCACTTGCAGTTTCATTAAAAAAATTATTTACTTAAAAATATTTTCAGCCATTTTGGGGAAAGGGACAGTGGAGGAAGTGGACCTCAGCTTCTGATGACCATTGCTCAGCACTGTGGCCTGTTCAGATGTGGGGTAGGATGTCTTCCTTAAAAAAAAAAATGATAATAATAATAATAAATTTTTCTTCTTGTTACTGTACAATTGGCAGGAAAAGAGTTGTGTCAATTTAATACCATAATCCTAAAATGAGAAAGGATAACTTATATATATTTAAAATACAGAGTTGAATTTTATGTAAATATATATATTCAATATGTATGTCATAAAGATTAGATGAAAAGTTTTCATCTATTAAAAGGCTTTAATTGTAAAGTCACATTCCTTGATAATAACTCAGTAAAGTTTAAAAATAATAATAAGAAGTAATAATTAAGAAGACATATGCAATAATAACAATAAAAAGTATCTTCTTAAATAAAAATTGGATCAATAGAAAAGATATTATTTATTTGATACTGGGTTTACAACCTAGAGAAAGGGATAAACACATAATATTTTTTAAAAAGGAAACATATGACAGTGAATTCTTGAAAAGAGATATAAATGAAATGTTTCTGAGACAGAGAGAAATTGACTATTTTGAGTGAAAAAGCTAGAATAAGCATCCATCAAAATGTGCCATTTGAACTGGTTTAGAATAATGAACTGGATTTCCAAGGTTGAGAAAGCATACAAGAAAATAAAATATGAAATTTTGCCTGACTTCTATTTTAAAAAAATTAAGCCATATGAAAAATAAAACAATATTCTTATCTCTAAATAAAATTGTGTGAAGTTACCTTACTATGTGTTTTAAATGTTAGCCTAAAGTTTTACCAAACCATATAAGCAGCATTGGTGGCCTTTGAAGGCAGAACTCAAGATGTGGTCAGAGCTGCGCTATGTTCTGCAGGCTCTAAGGAAGAATTGTCTTTCAAATATTTTAGTTGTTCACTGAATTCAGTTGTGTGGTCCCAATTTCCTTGCTGGTTGTTAGCAACTAGGCAGTCTTTGTTCATAAAGACTGCCCCAATTCCTTCTAGTGTTTTCCATATGGCAAAGTTGGGGGTAGTCCTTCTCAGTCTTTGCATCCCTCTGACTTTCCCTGCTTCCACATGTTTTCAGTACTCTAACAGAGAAAATCATTGCTTCTAAGTTTGAGCCCAACTGGAAAATCCAGCATAATTTTTCTGTTTTAAAGTCTCTAATCTCATTTTACCTGCAAAGCTCTTTCTGTCATGTCATGTAATGTATTCCCAGGTTCCAGGGACATCTTCCTGGGTAGGGAAATGAGGAAGCCTTCTACAATGCCATTTTTATGCATTTATCCAGCTTTAATATTTACTCTCACTTTTCATGAGTCAGTGTTATCAACAGTATCCTCAGATCCCAACTCCATGGTTTCTCTCTACACTAAAAATATAATTTGAAAATTATGGCAATAAGATAGCATGAAATAAAATTAATTATATAATTGCATATTTTAAAATATCTTATAGACATTCTACAATATATCCAGATCAATATTTTTGAACTAAATGTATTCATTTACAATTTATCCATGCCCCAATCTCCCACAGCCCCCCCATGCCTCCCTCACATACACACACACACTGGATTTTATGTAAAGTGCTAATGTCTTCAAAGAAGCATTTCCTCAGAGGCTACACATCAGCATGCACCACTTATTTCCAAACACACTATGTTTAAAAGTTGAATTAACTGATTGCCTAGCTGGCTGCTTTCCTAAAGTTCGTGCGATTCAATTTAATGATCAATTTTACTTAATCTTATGAAATGTGTCTAATGTCATTCATCCATATAATTTATATAAGTAATTATTTCTAAATATTTTATGGAAAAAAAATAGCCCTTCCCAGAGTGTGGGTTCAATAAGCTTTCTCTCTCCAACACTTATGCAATTAAAGATAGTGTGGCACAGAATAATGAGCTGCTCACCACATCCACTTCTTTTGAGGTATTCAGCTAAACTAAATTGTCTACTTGCTGTTGCACTTAACTTTAGCTATTTATGCCTGAGATCTAACAAAATGATGTGGGCCCACATCCAAAACTTGATACTCTGCTCTTTCCATTTCTGGGTCTTGATGCAAACCAGCTTGATGAACACGGAAGCCACATGATGAAGTTGGAGGAACCACCAAATAGAAGTTCCCTGACATTTTTAATCACTGCTTATAGCAGACCATTCACTCACTGGCCATGCCCCACCTGTTTTACACTTTACAAGAGAAACATATTATTGAGTGACTGAGAATTTATGGTTTATCTGTTGTAGCAAGTATCATTGCACTGATTCGTACTGATAATGTGTTAATAAAAGAAGTTCATTCTTGTCCAGTTAATGAACCTACATCCTTGAACACAGCTAAAACATAGTGTCTAAAATATTTAAGACTACATTAGACCTGATACCTGTTATGTTTAGCTTGAACCAAATCACCTGTATGTTAGTGGTATCTCTTCCTTCTATGGCTTGGTCAACATGAATAGAGAACCCTGTCTTCATTCTGTGGCAAGTTTAACCTTCCCCCAAAGGGATCACACTCACATACTTCATGTCAGTAGTTTTACTGAGGTCCTGAAATTCTTCTTCTCTTTCTCCTAAGAGATGTTTCTTGGGGGAAATACTCCCTCCAATAATTTAAAGAACTGACTGAGATCCAGAAGAACTGGATTAAGCCACTATGATGTAAACCATTCCTTCAGGTACTGGCTATTCCATGAGAGGACTCAAAACCAGGGGGAAAAAATCAGAGCACCACACACTGTTTGCTCTTCACACAGAAGAACAATTTCAGTAATTAATACTTTTTAAAAATGGATAATAAATAAGCAAAAAATATTTCAACACACCATGATTCAAAATGTTTAAAGGAATTCATAACTTTAAACAATACAGAAAGGTTTACAAATAATTTTCATGCTCTATTATTCACAATTCAGGACAAGATATGTAATGTAATTTAAAACAATGAAGAAGAGGGCAATTGTGGAAAAATTGGCACAAATGAGGGAAAAAATAAGATGTAGGGAGAAGCAAAGGGAAAGGTATAGTATGAGCTGCAACGCTGAAAAATAATAAAATGATTGGCAAACAGAGTAAAAGCAAAGGTTGGACAATGAAGATGTGGAATTGATAACTGAGTTAGAAAATAACCTAAATATAGAGAAAGGAAGCTTATTGAAATTGTAGATAAAATGTACTCAAGGCAACTGTTTCTTGTCATAGCTGATTTTCATTTGGACTGCAGACTTCAAAGTAATTTACCACAAATTATCATTATAAAAGAGCCAAGATCAGACTAATTCTTATCCATGTCTTCAACTACTATTCTTAATTTTAAAAATTCTACAAAATCTCTACACTGAACTACCTATTAGTGTAGAAATCGTTCTTGAATTTTGCTCATCATCAAAGACATGCTTCTTTATCTTCACCCTGTACCCATGGAGCCATTGTACTTGTTTTAGGGGCATTACTTCATTTCAAGTCATTCATATATTCTGTGACTTGTAGGTGTGAGGGAACATTGGAAAATCCCTCTTACACATTTCCCTTAAAACAACCAAGAAAATAAAGAAACTCATATTTTAGGAAATTATACTTTCATGTGCTTTGCATAATATTGTGTAAAAGTTGTTAAATAGCCATTATCCTGAGCTGTTTCTGAAGGAGAGATTTTTTTTTTTAATGGTATTCCCAGGATGTATTGAATGTCCTCATCTCTGCATTTGATAATCTGTTTTTAGAAGAGACTCCAAAGAGAAAGTAATTTAGAAAATCTTTAAAATACCCCACATTTTATTGCAGTTCAAAACCAAGTTTCAAAGTAAAAACAGTACAGGTTAAGACTAGAGCTTCAGGTGAGAACAGAGAACTGAGGCCGTGATCACTCCCAATAGAGTTCTGCAGGAGCATAGAGAAGGAAAAGGAGACTTTCATATAAATCAATGGATAAAAGTTCCATTCTTAAAGACTCTAATTTTAGATAATAATAAGCAAATATTAAAACTTGCCCTGTAAGATGAAAAAATAGTGTCAAGAATGGGACAGAAACAAAACTTTCAGAAACATGTCGATATCTAATAAAAAAGAATCTTCCCTTGCCTTTCCTTTAGTGTAATTCCATTAGATCATTTGGAAATTAAAATTAGAACCCATAATAAAAACTTTATTGATTGGAAATTTTGTCATTGATACAACTACACAGAATATATTTTACATAGTCCTGCTAACAAGATGTGGGTTGAGGTATTCACATCAAACTATTCTGAGATCTTTATATAGCTTACATTTAAAAAGTATGTATGTGACTGATTATTTCATCTATTCAATTTTTTATTAAATAGTTACTCTCATTTATACATTTATTTATTCCTTTGTACATAATACACAAAATCTCTTTAGCCAGTCTTGCAAAGCTTTCCCCTTGACATTCACATTTCACACATATAAAATCAATACCCATTTTTTATCATATTCAAAAGTCAAACTCCCCAAGAATTTTAAATTTTACTTAGAATTTAATGTGCAAAGTCAGTCATTATTCCAGTGTTAACTGTTATGTTTGGTAAAAGACAAGTAATTTGAAGTCAAATGAGGAGATTTAGGGCAATACCTGAAATATCCAATTATATGGAAACATTTACATTCTGATATACCAAAAATATACCTTGAAACCAATACAAACATCTTGTAAAATTCTGTCTTGTACCCAACTAAAAGTATAGATAAGTATTTCTTAGAAAGGAGCATTTACAATTTAAAATAATTTACTATTAAATTAATTTCAGCATTATTTCAAAATAAAAATTTACCATGATCAAGTAATTAAATATTCAGATAAAAACTTATGCAATAATATATCTCATATCTATAGGTTAAGTTGTTTTAATTTGCATCATTGTCTATAAAGAGGTTGAATGATTCCTCAACTTATAGGTCAAGATAAAATGTATTCACCTATATAACATATTTTCTATAAAGTTTAAATTTCTACATAAATAAATCAATTACATACATTTAATTTATATTCCATCCTTCCATAATACATATTTTTGAAAGTTCCCACTATCAAGAACATTTAAGAATTTAACTAATAATACTTCATCATCACTTACTGTGCAATATCAACATTTAATAGTTTTATTTTTGTTTCTTTTTTTATGATAAATATCAGCAAAAGGGTCACCTTTAAGATTTTCCGGCTCACAAAGAAGCAGAGTGAAAGTGCTTAAGAAATAAACAGAGAACATGGGTTCCTTTCTGTTAAATTAATCATCAGTGAATGTATTTCTGATAGCTAAAAAAGGTCAAGAGAATCAGAGGGAAATTTAAAAATATTCAAAGCTAAAATAAAAGCTGTTGATTTTTCCCCTTGAAAAATTGCAGTTACATTTTTGTCACAATCTTTTATTATATTTAAGAGCAGAAATTAGCAGCATTTGCATTAGCTGAAGAGTATACTATAAATTTGACATTGATAAGAATTTTTATGAAGAATAAAAGTATTCAGTTGGGTCTTTCTTTTTCTTTCTTCTTGTGCCTTCTGCTTTCTATTCTTCATTTGAATAAGGATTTGAGGTCTATGAATATTTCCATGGGAACATAGTTCCTTCAGGTAAGCCTGCATTCTAAAGTATATGGACCTCTCAGGGTATACAAAATAGTTTCTATTAAGTGTTCAAGTCACTCAGGACTTTTATTTTACCTCTTCTCACACTACATTTTCTCCCTTGAAAATCTCATTCACTCCCTGGTATTCCAATTAGTTTCTACATACAGCTATCTCTGAAATGTATATTTTAGCCATAGGCATTTCTACCAATTTCCAACACTTACATAAGATATATTCATTTCAGTGTCTGATAGAAGTTTCAAACTTAGGATCCATGTATTTAAATAATTATTTTCTAATAAAACTCTATTCTTCATCTATTGTTCCTTATTTCAATACTATTGTATCAGTTAATGATGACTGTGTAACAAGCCACTCTGAAACCTAGTGTCTTAAAACACTTGTGAGTCTACTGATTAGCTGGGCAGTCCTCTCTTACTCTTTCACCTCCCAAATACAGATTTTCAGTAATTACTGGGGATTCAGATTAATCCTGCAGTCACAGTTTTCATCATATTTGACCAAAGGGGCATTATTTTTCTAATGCATCAGGGTAATTAACTTCTACATAATCTCTGATTTCATCTTTTGGCCATCTCCAGCTATTCTCAAATGCCATAGATCTCTCTAAAAATGTAATGCTGCTTATGACATTACTCTACTAAAAATCTTTGTAGTCATTCTCATGCTTTTTGGATAAACTATAAAATGTTTGAAGTTTGACAGTCTTCATTACCCAAAATGATTGGGAATATTTCTTGCTAAACTCTTCTATTTTCTTTGTTGAGTCTAATAACTATAGAATCACATGCTCTGTTTTCTCTGCCTGTGGTGTTTTATACTACCTCCATTTAATCTTTAAACTCCAAACTTATTCAACCTAGGAATTTTTAGTTTTATCTTAAACATAATTTTCTCAAGGAAGATTTCTTTTCAAATATTGTGGTCACATACTCATCCCAGTTACAGATGAATTAAATTTTTCTGAGACTGTTAATATATTCCCAAAATGTCTTATGTTTGTATTTCAATGTGTTAATTACAATGGCAATTTTGAATTTCATTCCTGTATTGTCTTTTACTACTCCATAGATGTTCAGTAAAACTTTCTGCAGTGATGGAAATATTCTATAATCTTGGCTGTCCAAAACAGCAGACACTAGTCACAAGTGATTGCAGAGCCCTTGATATAATCATATAGTATGACCAATGAAATGGGTTACTAGTCATATTTTATTTTGATTAATTTAATTTTAAATAGCCACATGAGCTAGTGGCTAATGTATAGCACAGTTCTAGATTATTAGCTTTTGTGGGTGGAATTCAAATACATATGTTAATAGCTGTATTGCCACACTATCATAGTACCTGGTTAATATTTACTGAATGTACAAATGTAATGAGAGCTTTTTATGCCCTCAAAATATCTGAAAGGACATGTAGGTACAGTCCATTATTTAAAAGAATACAGTCTTTCCTGTATATTATAATGAATACATTTTGAATTCCCTCTAATGGCCTTTCTTAATATATAGGGTCAGTATCATTTAGACCGTCAAATATCTCTATTTCCTTTTTTTTTGCTTGTTTATTTTATATTCCCCAGTCTTTTTCTTCCCACCCACCACCCCTTCTCACCTTGAATCCTTGATCTGTACTGTTCATGATATAGATTGTCAAGACTGGAAAGATATTTTCCTTGCCTCCATTTTGAAGAATTCTTTTGAATCTTTGCAGAAAATAGCTCTTTGTGTTTTCTCTTGGAATGCAAGCTTAGGTTTTTCTCTAAGAAAATTAAAGCATATTATTGGCAATATTGATAGAGTTTGTAGCATAATTTTGAAGTATTTTATGCTAAAGACAGACACTTTCACATTAGGTCAGTATGAGAAGAAAGTAAGGAAATGTAGTGGGTGTTATGTGGAAAACAATCAACTTCAAAACCTAGGGCTTGTGGAACACAATTCGAAAACACTAACCTAGAACACCATCCTCATTTAATAAGTTAAGAAATAGAAGTGATTTGCCCAAATCAGTATATTAGAACCAGATCTAAGATTAACTAGCCCCTGTTCTTCTGACTCCTAAAGCAATCTCTTTTGTTCAACTTGGTTTATTTTCTTTCATGTCTTGTACTTCCCCTATTAAAAATAGCTTGCCTATTCCCATTTTTATACTAAATATGCAGAAAGATAAAGGGAAGAAATATTTGATGTAATGCTGCTATATTGGAAATCTTTAAATAAAAAAGAAGTCCCTTCCATTTTTGTAGATTGGGTATTTCACCCTAGTCACTCTGCTTCCTGATTTTCCTTTGACTATTCTTTTTAAATATTGTATTTTTTATATTTTTTTGGCAATGGGTTTTTCATATGTTTCTCCTCCTCAATGCCAAATGTATAGTCATGAAAGTAAGACCCCTTTGTTTTGATGACTGTGGATTTCTGCCATCTTATTAGAGCCTCTGGTTCACAGTTATTGATCAGTAGTTTAGAGTTAGAGAGATTGAGTTGAAAAATGTTCTCAGAGGTAAGGAGATTGGAAAGTAAAATTTGAGAGCTGCTTTATAAATCAAAACAGGAAGAGGGTAGATGAAATACCCTCCAATTTGAAAAAAAAAAAAAGGAGAGGTGATACACATTCCATTTTCTTGGGTATCATAAAATTGGCAAGAATGGTAGAAGATTTGGTTCATTTGTTCAAAATAATTAATAAACAAGTAGAGCTGAAAGGATGCTCGTTTTTTGACTAATGGAGAGTCTCCTATAAGAATATTCTCAGCAGTGAAAAGTAGAAAACTATATTTTTTAAACTGGAGAGAGAAGGAAATAGAGATTTTCGATTGAATAGTAAGGGAGAGAGGAATTCTAAATTGTAAATCATGTAGTGAATACTATATAGTATATAGTAGACATATTTTGTTTGTTCTGCATCTCTTGAGGCATTGAGTGTGACAGTAAACTATGGAATAATAAAAAAAATCATGATACCAAAAGCAATTTGAATGAAGTAGATGAAAAACATAGAGAACAAAGTAAAATTTTAGTTTAGTAATTACAGAATATGTATGCTATTTATAAAAAGAACACAGATGAATACTCATAGTAATACATCTTTTTAACCAGAAGGGAAGTACCCTGGTCAGCTGGGGCTGCTATAACAAAACACCATAAGGTGGATGGATTAAATAATAAACATTTATTTCTCACAGTTCTGGAGGTTGGGAAGTCTAAGATCGAGGTGCCAGCAGATTTGGTGTCTGGTGAAAGCCAGCTTTCTGGTTTACAAATGGTCAAATTCTTGCTGTGGTTCTTATATGGCAGAGAAAGAGAGAGCATTGGGCTTTTTATCTTATAAAAGGACACTAATCCCATCATGGGACCTCTGCCTGCCTGAATTCATCTAAACCTAATTACTTCTCAAAGACCCCCAACTCGAAATACCCTATATTGGAGGTTAGGGTTTCAACACACAGATTTTAGGGGGACACAAACTTTTGATCCAAAGCACGGAAAAAATCTTATCTTTATTCTTTGTCTGATGATCATGTGTCTTCATAAGTCCCTATCTAGTACACATGAAGTCTCATTTTGTATTAGCTGAGGACTAGTGAAAGACACTAGAAAATCTGGTAACGGTTTTCTTCTCTCATTTTAATTTAGACGTTCTTAGCTTGTTTCAGAACAAAAATGTATCAGAGGAAATACTTCAATTAGTTTGGACAAATCATTTTCCCAGAAACTTGGAAAAGTAAAACTGGGTCAAAATTTGCAATGTTTAATGACCATCATTGGTATACTTGAGAGAACTAATGTACATTCTGGGAAATACGGAGACTTCTGGGAAGCATATATGAATTGAAGGGAATAAATTTTCCATTCGTAGATAGAACTGTCATGTAGTGATGTCATAGGAAGGAGCTTTCACCCACTCTCATACTAATTCTGTTTATTTGTGTAATTAAATAGAAATATATTTATTGATTTCCCTCCAAGATGAGTTTGAAGTTTAGATATTCAGTATTCACAATCAATAGAGGAGAAAGTTGATTACTTTGAAATAGACAACATTGTGTTTTTCAAATATGTTACTGTGAGCATTTATGGCTCACAGGTTCTAGTTCACATCATATTTATCAACTTCATCAAGATTTTGAAGGATGTAATGCTCTTATTATTTTAGCAATACATTCTGATGACCAATTTTAGTCTGCATATAAAGTCAGGCAAAGGAAATATATTATTAAATATTTCATATTCTCACTGTTATCTCTTATTACTATTTATAAATGTTTAATTTCTAACAAGGGGGGATTAATCAACATAGTTAATATAAACACATCTCAGCATGCAGTCTTACCATTTCCCAAATGATTAGATAAAATTAAGAAATTACAAATAACCCTTCTTTACTGACAATGTGACAGAAATAGGAATCTAATTCATTTCAATCTAGTTATTTCTAACATCTGTAGCTTTCACAGCTATCAGTCTGCTTTCTTGCTTTCTTCTCCTTTTGTACCCTGTGAAATGGCCATGCCTGGAAATGAAAAATGGCCCAGGAAGGATATGCGTCCATTAGAGAATGACCAGAGACAGTCAGGGGAGTAGAGTGAGATGGTGAGGAGTTCAGCTGCTGGAATTCGTAAAGCAAAGTGATTCGCCATAGATAGTAGTGCAGGTAAACTATACCAGAATGGTTGAAAAGACATCAACACACAGCTTGGTGCTATAATAAAGGGATAAAAAATCTAGGAGAAGACAGTATAGGTATCCAGGAAGACTCCAGTTGTCATTCGGAATATCTATCATGCTATAGAACATTTTCTGTAACAGAAAAAGGTTTTGGTAACTGTGTAACAGAGTTACACAATTCAGCTCATGAGACTGGCATTAAAAGAAGTCATGAGAGGGCTTCCCTGGTGGCGCAGTGGTTGAGAATCTGCCTACTAATGCAGGGGACACAGGTTTGAGCCCTGGTCTGAGAGGATCCCACATGCCGCGGAGCAACTAGGCCCGTGAGCCACAACTACTGAGCCTGCGCGTCTGGAGCCTGTGCTCCGCAAAAAGAGAGGCCGCGATAGTGAGAGGCCCATGCACCGCGATGAAGAGTGGCCCCCGCTTGCCACAACTGGAGAGGGCCCTCACACAGAAACGAAGACCCAACACAGCAAAAATAAATTAATTAATTAATAGACTTCTACCTCCAACATCTTCTAAAAAAAACAAAAACAAAAAGAAGTCATGAGAACACCAATATTAGAAGAAATAAACACCCAAGACAAGCATCCATTCAGGGACTCAGGTTCAAATTACCTAAAGCAGTGTTTAATTTGGGAGCAACATTATCCACAAAAGGACTGCCTTGATGTGCAGAGACAATCAAAGAGAATTAGACTCATTGTTATTAAATTGTTTAATCACTCCTGGTTTCCAATTACAGTAAACCATCAACTTTCTCATTTTATGACTGGAGCTATTCCTGAACAAAAGTCATCAATTATAATAGCTTAGGTGCATCCCATTCATGTATTTTATCTCTGGCAGTAGCTGTATTTAAAAAACATTCTACAGTAGGATTGTTTCCTCTAAATTTATCATCCCTGAAAAGCCAAACATATCAAAGCATGTGTTTTATTTAATCACTTATTGTCAAAAATATAGTCATTGTACAGTATATATGATTTCCTCCACCAGTTTCTGGCCATAGAAACAAACTCCTGTTATCAGCTATTATAGAACAATGGAACTGAGTTATACATATTCGTGTTTTGTTACTGTGATCTACAGTTTACATTTAAAACATTTATCGTGGGGCTTCCCTGGTGGCGCAGTGGTTGAGAGTCCGCCTGCCGATGCAGGGGACGCGTGTTCATGCCCCGGTCCGGGAGGATCCCACATGCAGCTGAGCGGCTGGGCCCGTGAGACATGGCCGCTGAGCCTGCACGTCCGGAGCCTGTGCTCTGCAACGGAAGAGGCCACAACTGTGAGAGGTCCGCGTACCGCAAAATAAAGAAAGAAAGAAAGAAAGAAAATATTTATTGTGCAAATCAATTGTATATTATTGCTTTCCACTAGAGAACGGCTTTACAATTTAAGTTAACAACAACAACAACAACAACAGGACACAATAAAACTTGAACACAGAAACTATATATAGTCGTTAGTGGTAAATCTACCTATGTATAATACCCACACCATGAGGGATGACTTTTCCAATAATCAAACAGGTGAGAACAGAGGTTTCCTGCTTTCTTCACAATGTGTTTAGATTTTGAAGGAACCTGCTTGAGAGTATGAATATATGTGTGCTGGTAGCTGGTGGTCAAATATTGCTTATTAAATAGACCTACCATGTGTACCACAAACTTTCTTAAGATTAGAAGTGCATTTGAGGAATCCATGCTATAATCAAAAGTTATATGACGATATTATTTTCCCTTTATCACACAGAATGAGCAAACACTTTAATTCAGCCACTTTTTAGTGGTTGATACACAGGGTATTCATTGCATTAGGATGGGTAATAATTGTCATTAGTCCTTCATAGCTAAGGTAAAACATTATTCCTTCATTTATAAAGCAAAAAATGTAAGGTGCCTTTGTTGTTTTTACAAAAGTGTCAGTTTTCAAAATTTAATACATTCTTCAAAGACCTTTTTTAGTCTTCATGTCTTCTGAAACTATTTCCACTAGCATAAAAATTTGCTCCTCAAACAAGTTAATAAAGAAGGGAGTATTAATATATTAGAATGAAAAGGAAAACTAATCCAACAAAAATTATTTGTTAGTATAATTTGTTTGTATAGCACCATAAAAACTTGTCTCTGGAATGTATGGACTATAAAATAGTGGTTTGGATAAAGGGCTATGCAAATAAGAATATGGAATTTCTAATTGTATGAAAGCAAATATTATATTCATGATGTATATAACTTATTTGAAGAAAGGAATTAAAATATCTGTGTTCAATATGAAAATGAACTTTTGTGTTAAGTGCCAGGAATTAATGTTATGTAAAGTATTCTTTAAAAATCAACTGAACTAGAATTTAAGTGTCTGGAAAAACAATATTTTGAATGTATAGAATTATCCCTAAAAAATAAGTGTCTTTGATGTCTGAAATTTTACTGTTTAGAACAGAAGACTTAACAACTTTAAAATTATTTAAATATTACAGACAACTAATAATGCTGCTATCAGCTGGAAGTTCATCCTATTAAATTAAGTGTAAATATCAAGAAAATTATACATTGATTGATATATACCATAACCCTTGACTATTAATAACTCTAAAAATTTTCAATTTTGACCATTTTTACATGACACTTGTCTTATTTTATAATGTTGTTCACTTTTACAGATTCAACTTAGGTAGAAAGAAGACAAATAGTATCTGTGTGATTAGTTTAAAATATTTAAATCATTTTTCATCTAGTTAAAATAACAATTTTATGTCTGTGTGTATTAATTATTCCTTTCTGTTTTCACCAAATATTAGAAGAAAGAGATGCACTCAAGAAATAGTGTAACAGTTTTCAAGCAGTTATTAAAATTTGAGAGAGAGAGAGAGAGAGATTAATTCCAAGATGACGTCAATGTAGCCACATTGAATTGAAACAGAGGAGCACTAAAGGAAGGAAATAATGTAGGCTTCAAAATGATATTGTTATGCTTTCAATATTTTTATGTGGCAATTGGATCTGCCTGAAAACAAATAGAACAATGTTTATGGCACTGCTGGTGGAATTGTGTAGCCAGAGAAACCATGGGTCTACTTTGAAAGAGCCTGTGACAATAAAACAGCTGCCAAACTCCCCAACACATACTAACAGAAAACAAGCTATTGATACATAAATCACTCAGCCCCCAAGGAGGATGTGCTCAAGAATGACCACTTTAGATGTGGTCATGGAGAACAGGGAACAAAGAAAAACTGCCCAATGGGTGAGCTTCCCAGGGATCAACAGACATGAAATTCCTCCTGGAGAGCAGAATCAGAGTCTGAAAAAGGAATGTCTCCAATTGCCAGGACCAGTAACTGCTTTATAACTCCAATTCTTCTCTTTTCCAAACTCCAAAATTTCCAAATGTCTTATTGTGAGTATCCTGTCCTGCAACTCATTAAAATGAATTTTAAAAATAAATAAAATAGCAATTTTAGATACAATGATATTTTTAAATTATGCTAATGGAAATTTTATGCATTACTTTTCTATTTATAGTATGAGTAGTAGTATAATTACTGCTACCACTATTAATAACTGATGTTTATTGAAATTTAATCATATGCCAGACACTGCTCTTAGTGCTTAAACAGATTGTCTGGTTCCTCACAACAATTTATGAATATACTGTGGTTATTTCTATTGTACAAATGAGGTGAAGTCACATAGACCTGGAGAGTAGCTGACATGAGTGTACCCAGGCAATACAGTTCCAGAGCCTACATTTTTGTTAGTGACACTGTCCTACTAGAAGTGACCTCAAGCAGTTTGTACAAGTGAAACATATTTCAACAAATAATTTAATGATGTTATTTATGCTAACCAAATATATGTTTCATTTAAAAATATTTTATAATTAATATTTCTGCCTACAGTATAAGACATATTGAAATGTGTGCATAATGTTTTTATGACCTCTATATGGATTCACTGAAATGCCTCCCTTAATATGTATTACATCATACCATCTCAAACTATATACCCCTTTATTTAATTATGCTATGGTATTATAGAAAACACATAGGCAGTCAAAACAATCAAAGTGTATTTCTAAATAAAAATTTATGTATTTTTATTAGTTATAATTTTATCATATATAACTTTATATACATAATATTATATATTATATATGATATATATTATATAAAACAGAAAACATAGATAATCAAAAGAATCAAAAGTGAATAATATATACATGTACCTAATTAACAAATAATTTCAATACAGTACCTAATTAACAAATAATTTCAATACAGTCTATATAAATTGCTCATTTAATTCTCAACCTAGTCATTAATTTTTAATAATGTTTAAAATAAATTCATTCCCTTAAGATATAACATACCACATGAATATACTTAATTTCAATTTTGATCTTCTTGTGAGACTGTTTTACTCAGAAGTCTCAGAAGTCCTATTAACTCAGAAACTATGTAAACAACTAACTGAAGAACCCTCAAAAAATTCTTGAGGTATAACAAAAGTGTGTTCAAGATTAGTAGATCTCAAATATAAAGATGTGGTTCTCAATCCAGAAACAACAAAATATACTGTTTTTCAATAATTTGAAATCACTCACCAAGAAATTCAATCAAATAATTATTCAGGTGTGAAAAAATAATAAGGTTTTAACATGATTCTAACCAGCAAGCATTCATTGTCCACCTACTTAAAACCAAAGTCAAATACAATCCCATTAATCATGCATTATTATCAAAAAATTAATTTATTCATTTTAACCTGAGACAATGAATATTCAGCAAAGGTAAGTTATTTGTTGTATGGCTAATTTAAGCTAGATTATCTCACTCTAAACTGTATTCACCTAATCTTTGTGCCTAATGACTATATTCTTGATCTTAAACTTTATTTAGCCTCATAAATTTGGAGTCCAGCTTATGAAATATGGATATACTCTACAGAGAGAGCAAAGTTTGAATTGCCATGTTAACTCTACTGACTTCACCCCTCCTGAGACTGAGATATCAAATATGGCTTTATCTGAGCATGTTAATTTGTAGGCACATGTGGCTGTTGGGTACAGAGGAAAAAGGAATGCCTGGTACTGAAACATCCAAAAGACCATTAACCTGGCAAAGCTCCTATCAGCCTACAACGCTCTACAGTCTGAGCTCACCTATTCAGGTGACACTGACAGGAACCATTAGATACCTAAGTGAAATACGTATTCATCATGTATCAAAAAACCCCATAGAGGAAATTACCCTGGTTAAGAAACTCTTGTTTGTCAGTATAATTGCTGCTGGCTCCTATTAGTGATGAGAGTAGCAACTTCTGACAGAAAGAAAATAGGACATCAGGTATCTTTTCTTTTTCAAAAAAATTTATAATTGATTGTTATGATTACTAGAGAATATTACAGGTAATATTTTAAGAGATAAACTCAATAAGTTTATTTTTCTTATCAAAGCCAAATCCCAATAAAGAATATTTTATTCTACTCACCTAATTATCTAATAATATTTGTGATTGAATATATTTTTCACTTGATTCTTGAAAGAAAGACAACTACACTTTTGACACAAATAAAAATTCATGAAAGGCAACTAAATAGAAATAGAAACATTCACACAACTGATTCACTGTTGCTGACATTTACTGTCTAAGGTAAAGTCTATGAAAGAAAAACATGAAAATTCCATATTAGGTCGTATTATTTGTCCCTCTTCTGCAATGAGCACAATGTTCCCAAGGCTATATTCTGGCTTTTGAAGCTACACTAATCATAGAAAGAAGAGGTGAAACTATTTTTGAGTGTCTAGAGTTAGTAGACTTAATGACTACCCAGTTGGAAGGCTTTGAGGCAGTTTCTGGCTGAACACTTCAAAGCATGAATCTTCTTATTTTCAGTCCAAAGAAGATATCTTTCTCTAAAGGAAATATAAGAAATAATTTAGCCCACTATATGTATTTAAAACCCCAAAATGGGAGAACACCAATGAATAATAACATTGAATTAATATTGTTAAGATGTCCATGCTACTCAAAGCAATCTATAGATTCAAATCAATCATTTAAAACAATTCCAGTGGAATTTTTTCACAAAAACAATTCTGAAATTGGTATCAAGTGCCAAAGATGCCAAATAGACAAAGCAATCTTGCGAAAGAACAGCAAAGCTGGAGGTATAATACTTCCTGATTTCAAAGTGCATTATAAAGTTATAGTAATCAAGACACTATTGTACTGGCACAAAAACAAACACATAGATCAATGGAACAGAATAGAGAATCCAGTAATAAACCCATTAATATATATGGTCAACTAATTTTTGACAAAAGAGCCAAGACTACAATGAGGAAAGAATAGTCTCTTCAATAAATGATGTTGAGAAAACTGGACAGAGACATGCAAAAGAATGAAACTAGACCTCTATCTGACACCATACACAAAAATCAACTCAAAATGGATTAGAGGGGCTTCCCTGGTGGTGCAGTGGTTGGGAGTCCGCCTGCCAATGTGGGGAAGATCCCACATGCCGCGGAGCAGCTGGGCCCGTGAGCCATGGCCGCTGAGCCTGCACATCCGGAGCATGTGCTCCATGACGGGAGAGGCCACAGCAGTGAGAGGCCCGCGTACCGCAAAAAAAAAAAAAAAAATGGATTAAAGAAAAATTTAAGACCTGAAGTCAAAGAAGTCCTAGAAGAAAACAGGGAAAAAGCTTCTTGATATTGGTTTTGGCAACAATTGTTTTGGCTATGACACCAAAAGCACAGACAACAAAAACAAAAATGTACAAATAGGATTGTATGAAAGTAAAACACTTCAGCACGGCCAAGATAATAATCAATAAAATAAAAAGGCAACCTACAGAATGAAAGAAAATATTTGCAAATCATATATCTGATAAGGGGTTAATATTCAAAATATATAAAGAACTCACACAACTCAATAGTAAAAAACAAACCATCTGTTTAAAATTGAGCAGAGAAACTGAATAGACCTGTTTCCAAAGTCATGCAAATAGCCAACAGAGACATGAAAAAGTGCTCAACTTCACTAATGGTCAGGGAAATTGGAATCCATACCACAATGAGATATCACCTCACATCTGTTAGAATAGCTATCATCACAAAGAAAGGATAACAAGTGTTGGTAAGTATGCAAAGAAGAAATCATTATGCACTCTTAATGGAAATGTAAATTTGTTCAGACACTATGTAAAGCAGTATGAAGCTTCCTCAAAAAAGTGAAAATAAAACTACCATATGATCCATCAATTACACTTTTGGGTATATACCCAAAGGAAATGAAAACAGGATATCAATGAGGGATCTGCATTTCAATGTTTAGTGCAGCATTATTTACAATAGCCAGGATATGGAAGCAACCTAAGTGTACATCAGCAGATGCATGGATAAAGAATATGCAGGATATAGATATGTATGTCCAGAAATATTCCATATATATATCCACATACATATGGAATGGAAATATGTATACACACACACACACACACACACACACACGTTATATAACTTTCCCAAGGTCACACAACTTTTAAGAGATCAAACCAGGTTGCAAAGTCACTCTTAGTTAAAACAAAACAAAACACAACAACAACAAAATAAAGATATGCATTATGGGTATACACATGTTTATTCACTTTTTTTTTTTCTGGAAGCCCTACCCAATGCTATCAAATGGGAATAAAAATCTAACATATATAAGGAACTTCTATAACTCAATAGCAGAAACAAAACAAATAAACCAAGTTAAAAATGGGCAAAGGGACTAAATAAACATTTGTATGTTTATACAAATGGTCACCAGGTATACCAAAGGTGCTCAACATTACTAAGCATCAGGGAAATGCAAATCAAAACCCCAATAAGATATCACCTCCACCTAAATGCCCATGAATGAATGAAAGGATAAAGATAGTGTGGTATAAACATACAATGGAGTATTATTCAACCTTAAAAAAAATACGGAAATGCTGCCTTTTGCAACACAGACGAACCTGGAGGACGGTATGCTAAGTCAAATAACACAAAATAAATACTACATATACCACTTATATAATGAATCTAAAATAGTCAAACTCATAGAAGCAGAGAGCATAATGGTGATTTCCAAGGGCTGGGAAGCTGAAAAACAGGAAGGTATTAGTCAAAGAATACAAAGTTTCAGTTATACAAGATGAATAACTCCTGAAAATTTACATTACAGATTAGTGACTATAGTTAAAAATGCTGTATTATATACTTACATAAAAGCAAACAGATAAGGTTCTCTTTTGACATACTGTTTAAAAGGGCTTAAGTAGTTCAATCAATTATAATTTTCCCCTATAAACAAGAAATTGATTTTTTTTCATTTAAAGTATTGGGGAAAAAACAAAATGCTTGAACCAAGCATTTTAATTTAAACACACAGTTATAATTACTGAAAGTGAGAGAAGGTAAGTCAGATTAAGGTGACACTTTTCTTTAGTCAGTTTTTCCTTATCAAGTGTTCTGCCATTTACATATTTTTAAAAATAATTTTTGAGGATAACACTACATAAATCACTCTCTGAGGCTATCACAGTCTTGTATCGATGAGTACATTCAACCATGATTTGCTATTTTTTTTCTGGTACAAGGTTTTGCAAAGAGAATGTCATTATTCTACTGATCAATTCATCAAAATATGAGAGAGCTATTTTTTAATTAATTTTTATTGGAGTATAGTTGCTTTACAATGTTGTGTTAGTTTCTGCTGTACAGCAAAGTGAATCAGCTATATGTATACATATTTCTCCTCTTTTTTGGATTTTCTTCTGATTTAGATCACCACAGAGCATTTAGCAGAGTTTCCTGAGCTATGCAGTAAGTTCTCATTAATTATCTATTTTATTCATAGTATCAATAGTGTATATATGTCACTCCCAATCTCCCAACTTATCCACCCCCCACCTTCCCCCTCAGTATCTGTACATTTGTTCTCTACGTCTGTGTCTCTATTACTGCTTTGCAAATAAGATAATCTATACCATTTTTCTAGATTCCACATATATGCATTAATATACAATATTTGTTTTTCTCTTTCTGATTTCACTCTGTATGGCAGTCTGTAGGTCCATCCACGGAGACAGCTATTTTTTAATGTTATAAAGACAAACCTAGCACTTAAGTTATTTCATTAGAAAGTGATAATATCTAACAGGAATATATAAGTTACTGAGTACTGGCTGTTATCTAGGTACTATGTTATACATGAATTCTTTAATCCTCAGAACAGTCTTGCTAATTTTTTATTATTATTTAATGGAGAAATTATCAGATACTAAATGCAAGAATGAGTGTTGCTTTTATGATTGTATTTATTAATATATTAAGAGAGTTACAGTTCTGCTCTTTATTCTGTTTATTAGTATATGGTGATGATTGTTGGGTTTAATTGAGGCAATATTTATATAGCACAAGATTTCCACAAAATAAAATTTACTTACAGTTAAGTGCGCAAGATTTAATTGTGAGTTTGGTGAGTTTTAACATATATACCCAGGTAGCCACTGCCTCAGTCAAAATATAAACTATTTTCGTCACCTCAGAAAGTTCTTTATACTCCTATCTAGTCAAACTCACTTTAACCTCAGGAGAAACACTTTTCTGATATCTATCTCCATAATTTAGTTTTACCTATTTAGAAGCAAGAAAAATGAAATCACATAGTACATGCTCTTTTGTGTCTGTTTTGTATTCATCCATGTGTTGCATAAATTATTAGTGCTCTTTTTCTTTAGTATTCCATTTTTTAGTGTGCTAAAATGTGTTTACTTACTTTTTGCTGGTAGACATTTGAATTATTTCCAGTTTGGGACTGAATAAAACTGCTATGAACATTTGCACAAAAGTCTTTGTGTGGACATATGTTTTATTTTGGGTAAATACCTAAAACTGGAATTGCTACATGATATAATATGTTTAACTTTATAAGGGATCTCATATCCTCTTAGAAAGTTGTTATATAAGTTAATACTCCCATGAGCAATATGTCATTTCAGTTATTCCATATCCTCACTGACATTTGGAATATTCATTGTTTTTAATTTTAGACATCTGAGTTTGTTTAAAAGGTGACACATTGTGGTTTAAATTGCATTTTCCTTATGATTAATGATGATGAACATCTTTTAACGTAAATTCTAGCCATTTCTGTATTTTCAATTGTGAACATCCTTTTAAATAAATGGTAAAAATAATCAGACAAGGACTGAGGTTAAATTGTTTTTACTAATATTTTAACTACCTACAATATGACCTTATGCTTCTTAGTCCTGTAATTTGTTTTTGTTGACAGTAGTGTTAGTTCATTAAATATGTCTGATAATCCTCACCATGTTTATAGATAATATAATGGTCTTCTTTTGAATTCTTGTACCTTTAATACTTGCCCCTTGATCACATATATTGCCAAAAGACCAAATATGGAAAGTAAAATTCTTACAAATTTCTATAAATGTATACAAGTAGAATACAATTAAGAAATGATACAACATTGAGATCTTAAGTTGGAAAAATACTTTTAGAAAGTTACAGATAATTGAAGGAAGAATAACATAAAAATACCAATAAAAAAATAACAAAGAGGTATATTTTCTCTGATTCAGCTGGAGAGATGTTTTAGTTCTGCTCTTTTCTTTTTTCACAATAAAAGCAAAATTCAATGCATATGGTCTGTTGGTATAGCACCTTCAGTATTGTTTAACATTTGAAAATTTTTATTCATACATAAGAAAGATCACCAAACATTTTTCATGTAGGATTTGGCCTGGTGCCATTTAAGAAAAGCTTTAAAAACTTTTAATTGCTGTGTTTAAATTTTGGATGCCACGTTAGTGTCAATGTAATGGGAAGCAGAGCTGACAATCCTCTTATCTAAACAAGGGCATGAGATCCATCCAGGGGATGTGACAGATCAGTGGTTAGCAATGTTCTACCAGACAGGATATTTTAGCACATGACACTGTATTGTCTACTAATTATGGAATAACTCAAGGTAGAGGTTTGTGCTGATAATCAGGAACCAGAGTCAGTGGAAAACTAATTGCAGGGTCAGAACTGAACATTTGGAGGTGGTAACGATGTCCTGATTTATTAACTCAGACAAGACCACAGTGAGAAAGGATCAATCATGCTATTTAGCAGATAAATTATATCCCTGATTTTGCAAAGGAAAGAAAGAACATAGTCTACGTGTATGTTATAAATAAAGACAAACCTCATTTATTCTACTGAATCACAAATGAAATAGTTTCTTCAGGGCTTCCCTGGTGGGGCAGTGGTTGAGAATCTGCCTGCTAATGCAGGGGACACGGGTTCGAGCCCTGGTCTGGGAAGATCCCACATGCCGCGGAGCGACTGGGCCCGTGAGCCACAACTACTGAGCCTGCGCGTCTGGAGCCTGTGCTCCACAACAAGAGAGGCCACGACAGTGAGGGGCCCGCGCACTGCGTTGAAGAGTGGCCCCCGCTTGCCACAACTAGAGAAAGCCCTCGCACAGAAAAGAAGACCCAACGCAGCCAAAATAAATAAATAAATTAATTAATTAAAAGAGGGCTTCCCTGGTGGCGCAGTGGTTGAGAGTCCGCCTGCCGATGCAGGGGACACGGGTTCGTGCCCCGGTCCGGGAAGATCCCACATGTCATGGAGCAGCTGGGCCCGTGAGCCATGGCCGCTGAGCCTGTGCATCCGGAGCCTGTGTTCCACAAGGGGAGAGGTCACAGCAGTGAGAGGCCTGCGTACCAAAAAAAAAAAGAAAGCTCAACATTTAAAAAAAAAAAATAGTTACTTCAATTTTATATTTTAAAACAGGATATATGGTACAGAATAAAAGGATACTATTTTCAAAAATATGCATGTCTTGAGTGATTAATGAAATGCTGTAAAACTTAAGGAAAAACCTTAAGAGAAAAGTGAAAACTTTTTAATGAAAGTTTTGGAGAGAATATCTAATTTTATTATTATAAATTCAAACTATATTAGATAATATTCCTCAACTCCAGTATTAGCATTAGAGTTGTGTTGTGATGCTTGATTCATAGGTGGAAAAGTCACCTTCTTGTTACTATATGTAAGAAGTATATGTGCCTCATTCTTTTTGAATGATATTATATGCTAGATTAACAAAAGTGTAGCACGGCCCAGAGGCAGTTTACCGACTGTGGTTAGTAACACCCAGATTGAGATCTTTAATGAAATGTATACATTTCATTAACTGTATGAAATTTATACATTTAACAAAGCAAGACAAAAATGACTGCACTTTCAAACTTTATTCAGAAACTGAGAGAGCTAAGAATATTTTAAAAGAAAAAATGGAGGAAAATAAGTTTCCAAGGTATGAGAATGGTGAGTTTTTTCAAGTATTTAACAACAAAAAAAACTGTCATGAGGGCTTCCCTGGTGGCGCAGTGGTTGAGAGTTCGCCTGCTGATACAGGGGACACGGGTTTGTGCCCTGGTCCGGGAAGATCCCACATGCCACGGAGGGGCTGGGCCTGTGAGCCATGGCTGCTGAGCTTGTGCGTCTGGAGCCTGTGCTCCACAACGGGAGAGGCCACAACAGTGAGAGGCCCGCGTACAGCAAAAAAAAAACAACTGTCATGAGTATCATCACTAGATCAATTCAATAATTTCTTGAGAGGATGGAATAAGTATGGAATCCCTAAGCTCCAATGTGACTCTATTTAGAGAGAGGAACTTTTAAGATGTAATTAGGGTTAAATGAGGTCATAAAGATGGGGTCCTAATCCAATATGACTGGTGTTCTTATAAGAAAAAGAAGAGACACCAGGGATGCACACACACAGAGGAAAGGCCATGTAAGGATAAAGTGAGAAGGCAGCAGTCTGCAAGCCAAGGAAAAAGACCTCAGGAGAAGCCAAACCTACCAACACATTAATCTTGGACTTCCATCCTTTAGAACTGTGAGAAAATAAATTTCTTTTGTTTAAGTCACCCAGTCTGTGACATTTTGTTATGGCAACTCTAGCAAACTAATGCATCTACATAAAACATAGCAATTGTTTATTCAGACATGCAAAACTGCATGCTTGAAATATTGTTGCTGGCTTGAGAGACTTTGGAAAATGGACAAGGCACAGGGATAAATCCTAGAATCTATTCTTAGTAATGGATATAGAGAGCTTAATTCTAAAATATGTGCATTGGGTTCACTGTAAGTAAATGACATATAGAACAGGTTGAACACATTAAGCTGTCCTGTCTGATTTATTTGCTGAAGTTATTAGTAAACTTATAAAAGTTACTTATTTGGACTCTGCTAATACATAGCTAACTCTTCTAACATTTAGCTTACTATAATTAATTTAGAATCAGTTGCCAGAAATTTGACTATAAATGTTTAGAAATAATTTAGATTTTCTTAATTCTAAAGAGCAATTGAAATCTATTGAAATAGTATATATATACATATTATATTTATGACACTTTTATCTATTACAACTTAAATTTATCTAATAGTTGCCATACCATCAAAAGCATTTACTGAATAAGGTATAAAATCTAGTGCCTGCTCAAATACTCAAATAATTCTTCAATAATGCTAAGGGAATATGTAAGGAAATAGAAGACTATTAGCCAGTTAATATCTTATTTTTGCTTTCACTTGTAATTTACCTTATTGATTGTACCTGAAATATATTTAGGCTTGTTTTGGTATAGTTTTAATATATGTATGTTTATAAATATAGATTTAATTAACAATCCATATATGCTTGTGTGAATATAAAAGCATCAGTTAGTCTTAAACTGATGCCAAAATAATGAATGAGAGGATGGGTTCTTTGTCATCAGCCTGGTGGCTCATGGCCAAAAATATATTCCCTAAGCACATTTCAAATATTTTTTACAGTTGTTCATAATGAAAGAGGTCACAAGTCTTGGTCTTAGAATTCAGTAAACACCTTTCTCAGGACATTACATCATATTGCAGTAAAGAATTTGTTTCTCTAGGAAAGAAAGAGCATTATGAGTGTGAGAGTACCTTTTATCCTACCCTCATCCTACTTTTCCCAGCATCCTGGTCTCTCATAGATATGCCCAGACACAGCAGGAACAATCAAACCCATAGGTAGAGAACTATCAAGGTCCCCAGGTTTGCAATCACCACTAGCAGTTGTCCAGGTGTTTACACATCCCTGGAGCAGTGACTACCCCAGTGTTCTGTCTAGCTGAGGATTTAGTTTGATATTCAGGTATCTCCTAGCAAATGGCAGGATATATTGTAGACATTTTGCCAAATATACTTCTAGCCAGTGACACCTTGGGGCCTCTTTGAAATCCTTGTAGGAAATAATTAAAATCCTCTAGTTTTCTTATAACACATTTTGATGAACGAACAGAAGCCACAGTGCATGTGAGTTGTCCTGATCACATATTTTATTCTATATGAGACTTTCTGTTATATGTTTCTGGTGAACTTCAGAAGTCCTAGACTCCCAAAAGTTCTTGGAGAGTCTCAGTGAATCATGGTTTTACAACAAGATGTAACAAAACACGAAGTTCCTCCCTAAAACTCACTGCACTGTAACCCCCATTTGAATTCCCTGTTTTATTCAGTGCCTGAACCAGTTCTTCCCCATGTAAGCACTGCATTGACTCTTCCAAAAATCTCACCCCTAATTCACAATTAGGGACTTTCCTTAATACCCTTGTCTTACCTGAAAAAAATGTAAAATTTAAAGGAAATAAAAGGCTTCTTTCTGATCAGAGTTCACTACTTAAATTATACTCTGTAAATTCACAGTTCGGTAACTTTGGGAATACAAATTAGTACAAAAATCTTAATCATTAGACAAATATAGTCCTACTTTTCATCGTATTCTCTGCTAGGCTATGTGCTGAGACATTTTCTTACCCTTTGCAATGTTTTAATGATAAAATGGAAAACTATTTTATGTTAACAGTATGAATTTACTGATTAGTATACACATAATTGAATGTAAAGGGGAAAAAATAAGGGAGGAAAAAAAGCTAAACTTTAACAGATTAAGGAAGACTACATTTAAATTGATGGTGAAGGGAGGAAGATGGATTCTTAAAATTAAAAAAAAAAAGATAATGTTACATATGTTTTATAAAAGTATTTAAAAAATATTACCCATGTAGCAACATAGATAAAAAAACCACTCCGTCACAAACCCCACTCCACCAATAAGCTTTATGTGAGAACTTCACTGAAAATTCAGTGCAAAATATATAAGTGAAAGGAAACCAGATAATATCTATACCTTTTAAAATAAAAAGCTATACTAACCTTAAAAAAGCAAGTTTTGTCATCTTTGATTGATATATTTTGTACTAATCAAAAAATTATGTTGAAAATATTGGATGTCACATAGGTACCAAATTGGCCAATATATGTTTTGGGATGGAATTTTATATTAGCTAGCAAAGATGACTTATGACAGAAATATATTGATATTTAAAAGGAGGAGGATTGGTAATGCTGAGTTCTGTTTTGTTTGTGTGTATGTGTGTGCATTTCCTTTCTTTGACACATTTTTCAAATGTGACTATGGTCAGCCCTGTAGGTGTCTTTCTATGAGTCCCAGAATGTGGAGAAGGGAGAACACCATGTGGAAACAGAAGCAGATATTATAATGATGTGTCTACAAGCTAAGGAACACTAAGGATTGCTGACAACCGATAGAAGCTGGGAGGGAGTCATGGAACAGATCAAACATTTATTGAATGAGATCACAAAATTAATATTAAAACTGACTAGATTTGTTAAGGGAAATCCATCACTCCTTACTGAACATAAACAGGGGGTGTATTTATACTGATGTGGAATTATAGCTCTCATGCCGAATACTAGTTTCTACTTTATACAACCAAACTGACCTCACTTGAGAATCTAAATGCTACTGACAGATTTAAGAAGAAGGCAGAATTAGGGTGGTAGGTTTGGGGAGGAGGTATAGACAAACAAAAAACCGTTAAAAGAATGGCTCAGGGACATAGCAGGGTAGCACAGGTCCTCTGGAGTCCTGTTAGACTCTTCAGTACGAATGAGGTCCAAAGGAGAAGGCTTTCACTTTTCACCTTTCTACTTTCCTACTGAATTTCAATGTCAATGGAATTTTTTACATATTTAAGTCAATATGGGTTATCTGAATAAATGATGAAATTAGGTGCCATTGTTGTTACTTTCACATTTATTATAGTAAACAGAATAATAATTTGATTTTTGAAAGAAATGAATAAAGAGGATGAACCAACACCATGGAAAGAGGAATAGAATCATCTCTCTTCTCATCCCCATCTACTGCCCATCCCAGATAGTATTTATAAATGAGTGAATATCTTCCCAGTTCATTCTTCTGTAGACTGAAAAGGAAAGTGCACACACCTAAGCTTCTGTACAAAATGTATGTTTACCAGTAAGATTTGTGTAAGCTGGGGCAGAGGACCCAAACCTAGCTGTGCATCTTAGTATTGTCACTGTGAATAAGAATATCTGTGGTTGGTATATGAGCCTGTGTTTTAAAAAACCTTTCCTGTATTGGGGCTATAGTTGGATCCCACTTAGGCAACCACTCTTCCAGTGATCCCTAGTATTTCCTCTTCCCATTCTGCATTCTGATGCAACAACTCTTCAAGTAAATTCATAATCATATCATTATATGTTGAATAATTAATAAAAGAAAAAACATAAGTGAACCATGAACAATTGTTGGATTAACTCAGAAATTAATGCACTACTTAATTTTGAATAATGGTATCATTTATTAAACCTAACTTAGTATCTGATACACGTGCCACACACTCTGTTAGGTGATATATATATATATATATATATATATATATATATATATATACTAGTTAAGTACTCATAACAATACTATAAATTGGATATTATCATATTAGTTTAATTTGTTATGACGCTGTGTGGCTTATAAGTAGAAGAACCTGGATGTGGCTCCAAACCAAGTATTTATTTTTTTATTTGCTGTAATAGTTTATTAAAAGTCAAACAATAATCAACAAGGCTGGATATAGAGATCAATTTCTTTCACTTAAAATTTAGCATTCTACTAAATTTGTCTTCATATTGACTGGTTTGCCAGTGCAATACATTGAGAGCAAAAAAGACCTTCCAATAGAAAATAAAAATTAATCTCACCTCTGAACAAAACAAAGAATCTCATTTGCATGGATACTTATGTGATGATGACATAACCTCTGTTCCCAAACTGGCTATGTTAATGATGTGTGTCAATATGAATTCTTTTTCAAATCCATAGTTACATGAAGCTAGTTTAATGACATACATCAGTCTGGAACCTCATGGAAGCTGTAATTGTACCCTAACTTTCTGCTTTTTTAACTGAAAGGAAGTGTTGTACTCATTCCAAAAATATATCCAATTTGACATGAGGACTCTACTATCCTTCACAAAGGTCTTATGACTTAAAAATTACTCTGGCCTCACTGTAAAATATAAAAAGTTAAATTTTCAATAAATACACACTAATGAATATAATACAAATTTCTATAAATTTTTCCCATAGTATTATCTTAATTACTTCATTATAAATTTAATGTTGTAAAAAGAGATCAAAAGACAAGCAAATCAATTTGTCACAGAATTATAAAAAAGAACTGCTCACAAGAAGTGTTCAGAGTATGTACCCCAATTGAGACAAATTTTGTATGCTTTCAAATGTCTACAGTCTAGTATAATTTTAAATTTCAGAATAATAGTTTTAAACAACTGCAAGTCCTCCAATTTCTTTTGACTTTCAAAGACTAGCAATATCTGAATAACATACAGAAGTATTTTCTGCTAAGGTATTGAAGTGTTAACAGTATAATACAATATTCATTAGCAATGTGTTGATTACTGATACAGATTATTGTCAGCCGTATATCTGCTTTTCCCAATCAGATTAATAAATAGAAATTTATTTCATGAAATGTATATTTCATGAAAATCAAATGAAGAAACACTTTGCCAAGAAGAAAACTTCATGAGCCAGATACTTGACTGAAAAATTAATTTGAAGGGAACCATTAATAATGCAAACCTAGCAATGTGTCACCTGAAATCTATCCATAACATGTTTGTTCCCACAGTACTAGCTTTCTGTATGCTCCTCTGATTTTGACCTTGGCATGCAATTATGCCACTGTTTATGCCATCCAAAATTTCTTGAAGGGTGGAGCAAATAGATCAAAAATTGTGAATGAGAGAAAGACAAAAAACAGCAGTAAAAATACTCAGAGACTACATAAAAAGAGGCAAAGAAAATAAACTGCTCAACATAATAAAAATGAAATCTTACTAGTGCAGTAGTTACTTTGCTTCTCTCTTTTTTATACCCATCAAGACAGGTGTCTTTATTTCTAAAAGAGTTTATTACCCTCATAACGTAATGGTTTCTGCTAGAAAAAATAAAAATAAAATAAACTATGCGTCATTACTTTCAATCTCATTTGTTTCTCCATGTTACATTTAAGAAAATGAAAACACATTAAAATGCTCACATATCAACTTCACCAGTTAGGTTATTTCTAGCTGGATTATGCCTAAGGTAGTGCAATATATTAAATCAATTGAGGCAAGAAAATGTATTTTGTAAATGCAATGAAAAATATTCAGTGTATCTTCTGCACTTATTTCTTACATTACTCTATAATGAATATGTGCTCTTGGAATCCTTTTTAAATAAATGATATAAGTAATGTAAAGGAAAATAATGAAGTATATTATTAATGAAACTATCTCTATAATTTAGTAATTGCAAAACTTAAAACAACTATTCTGTTTTGTGATATTTTAAGTTACCAGAACACCAAGTTTGCTTTGTACATTAATAATGGTGTCTTTTTCTATTTTTTCTTATATATGTTTGAACCCTTGATACATCAGGCTTTATATTTGGATAATACATTTTAGAGTTTAAGGGAGCTAATAAACTACATGCTTGTCTTCACCGAAGTTCAGAACTTTTTGCAACATATAAATGATGAATTAAACAGATGGATATGAAATATCAGCTTAAGTATATGTAAGGTTAGTTTGGAGAATGTGGCTTAATCTTTGGCCCCTTTTTTTTTTTTTTTTTTTTTTTTTTTTTTTGCGGTACGCGGGCCTCTCACTGTCGTGGCCTCTCCCGTTGCGGAGCACAGGCTCCGGACGTGCAGGCTCAGTAGCCATGGCTCATGGGCCTAGCCGCTCCACGGCATGTGGGATCTTCCCGGACTGGGACACGAACCCGCGTCCCCTGTATCGGCAGGCGGACTCTCAACCACTGCGCCACCAGGGAAGCCCTTTGGCCACTTTTAGCCTTCCAATATCTCTCCTGACTTAAACTTGCTCCCGCAAACTGGATATTTCCTTTTTGAGGACTATAACCTGTCTCTATGAGCATTCTCTGTACAGAGATTGATCCAGAAGAGAATCTAGATGGATAGAACAAGGAATGTTCCATCCATCATCCAGAGAAGCAACCACAGGAGATTAAAAACTTCTGCCATCAACCTTTCCTGCTTTCTTTCTTATAAACATTAAGCTTAATAAATACACTTTGGTTCAACCAGGTGTGGATGATGTTAGGGTTTATTATATCTGAAGTTTATTATAATTATCAGAATTCGTGGACTGATCTTCTAATAGCAAACACCAATACTGTCTACTCTGTGCCCCCTCCTGGGTACACTGCCCACTCTCTGAGCACATCTAATAGACTGGCTGAAGAGGAATAAAGGGATGATTTTTGTTTGTTACTTTACATTGGTTTAGCCTCTAAACCCTGTCTAAGCCTAAAGTTATTATTCCAGAGGTTAAAGAAAAAACTGAAAAGTCACTTTCTTGGACCAAATCTTTGAGATATTGTAGCATAAGCAACACCTACATGAGAACTACATGTCAGAGAGAGGTGATTTTTCCATTTGTGGACAGAATATATATAGGTTATTACATTAAGGATTCTGAGACCAGCACTACATTGACACTTGGAGTATTCAAACTATATATGTATCATCATGTATCACCCTCAACCAAGGCACTGATGCTCTCAACATGGGCTCTGGCCTCAGCAGATATGGTGTGGCAGCAGACACAAAACAGCAATCAGAAAGCAAATATCAACACAAGAGACTGTGAGGAAACCTATGATACAGAAATTTGTGAACTCATCCATTGTATCTACTGGAGGCAATACCTTTCCGAGATGGAAAAATGGTGTAGGGATAGATAGGAGTAATATGGAAACAAGTGATGTGTGTATCTCTGAGAACAGATGTCAGCAAACTATGACCCATGGACCAAATCTGGCCTTCCTCCTGTTTTTTGTAAATAGTGTTAATTGGAACACAGCCACACACATTTGTTTATATATTTTCTATGGACAGTTTAATGTTATAACAGCAGAGTTATTCAGCTGTGATGGCAAAGAATACAATATTTACTATCTGACATTTTATGGAAAAATTTTGCTAATCCCTGATCTGGAGGGTAACCCGTGAAAGAGCTGGGCAACATTATGTATTGATTTAATTCAGTGTCTGCTATAGTTTATACAAGACAAGCACCAGAATGGTTTTTATTTTCAAAAAAGTTTATATAAAGCATGTTTGAAGAGTGGAGAATTACAGAGGAGTATATCAGAATTATCTATGCACCTAACAATGACTTTAATTCAAAAACCTCTCCAGAAGAAAGCCAGTCTGCAAATACGTGTTAAATATCTCGTCAGCTCCATGCCCGGCCTTAGCCACAAGTGTGACAGTAGTAAAACAGTCAAGTATTATTCATGTTTCAATATAGCTTTCATCCAAGGGAAAACAGAAGAAAATAAACACCATAATAATTTACATTTACATAGAGGTAGGTTCAGAGTACGAAATGTAAAATGTAATCATCTGAGAAGGGAGGAAACATTGGGTCTACTGGACCTAACTCACCACCTGGGACCGCACCAACTGAACCCTCCTGGATCCTAGCCAACCTTCAGATGTAGAAGTGAAACATATATGCTAATTTGTGCATGCTGCTGATTGTGTGGTGGTTTATTACCCACAGTTATTGTGGTAATACCTGACCATTACACATCACATTTAGATCAACATATAAAATCCTTCTATGTCTTACAAAGCTTTATGTACTCTATTCTTAGTTATCTTCCCAGCACTATCACATGTGACTTCACTTTTTGTTCATTATACTCCAGTTACACTGGTATGCTTCCTACCTCTTGGTTAAGTCAAACATCTTTCTTACTCAAAGCCCTAATCAACTCTTTGTGGAATGTTTTTCCTCTATGTATCTTTCTGTCTCTTTCTTACCTCATTCATATATGACAATACATCTCACTGCTATAATATGTTAATCTTTCTTCTTAGTCCTTTTACCTATATGATATTTTATTATGCCTTTTATTATTTAATTGTTTATTCATTGTCTCTTCCACTCGAATTTAACACTATAAGGACAAAGGCTTTTATTTGTTTTGTTTTCTTCTCTACCTCAGGGTTATTGAATAGTACCTAAAAATTTTGTAGTTATTCAATACCACATTTGTTGAATGAATAAATAAAATTTAACTGACTCACTTTGCTGTACATCTGAAACTAACAGAGCATTGTAAATCAACTATACTCCAATAAAAAATTTTTAAAATAATAATAAATAAATAAATAAATAAATTCAGTAAGATCACTGGTGGTCTTTAGATACTATTATGGCTCTCATTCTGTCATAAAGAATATATATATATATATATGCACACATATATTATGTATGCATATATAATTTACATCTATATAATTTTCATTTATTTTCTACAAAATTTATAGTTTGACACATAGTGAGCTTGCTTTTACTGTCCTAGATTTAAAGGCAATAATTTATGGCCATGCTTGAGATTAAAGAAAAGCAGGGAAAAAGTCCATGTAACTTATATTCAGAAATGTTTGGGGTTGAGGTCTGGAGTCTGTGCAATTATGAAAAATAGGTTATTTGTTGGGACTTCCCTGGTGGTCCAGTGGTTAAGACTCTGCGCTTCCACCCACTGCAGGGTTTTGGATTGGACCCTGGTCCAGGAACTAAGATCCCCCATGCCACATGGCACAGCCAAGAAAAAAAAAAAAAGTTTGTTTTGTTATTAAAGAGTAACTCCAAAACACTAGTAAGCACAACTACACACACACACACACACACACACACATATATATATATATATAATGTGCCTGCTGTGAAAAATGTAACAAATAGATTTGTTAGGAAGCAATAGCTTGTGGTCTAAAAGAGGATGGTCTTCTTGAAGCCCTTTAATCTCCATTCAAATATAGTATGAAGATATAACAAGTTTGTAAACCTAATAGATGTTTTAAGAGAGATAGAGTAGAAGACCTAGGGAAGCAGTGAACAAAAAATAATTTCAAAGGAAATATAAAGATTTTGGAAACAGCCTAGAAAATGAATAGGAATTATATTTTTAAAAAATCTTAAATGCTGCAGAGGAAAATTTTTTAAGTAAATAGAAATAAACTAAACATGATTTTTACATTTCTCCAAACATCTTGGTTTAGTAATGGAGATAATATCACAACATTTTAGAAGACTATAGTTAGCTGCATTATTTTTTCCAATATTGGACCTGCCTTTTATTTTGGGGCAGTGTTTTATTCATAGATTATCAGATTTTAATATGCTTTAGATGTCAAGATAAATATTTACAAGTTTTGGAAGGAAGGGGATTGACAGAAAATGATAGTTAATAATTAGCTAATATGGAAAGAAATAAAAGCCCTTTTTAATATCTACTTAACTTTATACCCTCATAAATTCCACAGCACTATGGCTTCATTACTGGAGCAGTTTGTGATTGGCTGTCTCTATGACTGATCCACAGGGCCTTGGCTTTGATACTATGGGGATTCAAAATAGACCAAGCTGTGCTCACTTCGGCAGCACATATACTAAAAAATAGATCAAGCTGGCTGGGCCAGTGAAACTTATTGACCACACTGCTGTTCCTTCATCCATTTGCTTCAGGCATATAAACATAGTTCATGCCTGTATGACCCAAACACTGGATTGTAGCAAGGTCGATTCACTGTTTTCACCTATCATAATGACTGATTTGGACTGTCACACAGTCAATGTGATTGATTATGTAAAAGCTGGCCAACAAACCTCAAAGTTGCATTTCCATAGCTGCTCTCATCACGGCATAAAAACAGAGTTGTTTTATATCTCTCCAGAGCAACATTTGAAAAGGGGTTTTGTAAATCACCTTGTTCATTCTAATGCAGATGTCCAAACCGGATCTTTCTCCCTTTATCTACCATCACAACTTTCTAAGTACCACTGACACTACCATGTTTAAGGCATTGAAATGGTTGCAGTTGCCATAAGTCCTTACATTGAGTTTATGCTCAGGATTCATACAATAGACCACTTTTTCCAAGAAATGCTATGTGGGCCTTTGCCACCTTTTGGCTGACTACACTTTCTGTTCCTACAATATGATACTACCATGTTTGCATATCAACAAGGATGTAATAGTTTGTTATTACTGATTACTCTTTCCACTGATCACAATCCTAAAATTCTAGTTTAGGGCTCAAGTATACCCATATTAAATAAATGAATGAAAAAGAAACTATTATATGAAAGATATTAACTTCCAGGGACACCATAGGCAATGACTAATAATTACCTAGGAAAGAATTTTAAAGAAAATATTCTCAAATTTTAAGATAGAAGTCTCTTAGTTCATATATATAAAACCAGGTCATTTTGGGGGGGAATTCAATGATCTTAAATCATACGGCCAAATTTTATTTTCATCAGACTTGCTAGCTCCCATCCCATTAAAATGTGAAGCAAATTAAAACATGCTTGCACTCAAAGAATTACATACTCTTATTCTAATAATGCAACCTCAAGGAATTTTCTTCATTTTCATATGGTAAAGATAAATGATGTGGGCCTATGGGAGCAGTCTAGACACATTTTTGTAAAACGCTAATTGTTAAAGTCTCATGTTAGGAAATTTTTTAAAACTTAATTTTTTTCAGAATACTTTATATTTAGAATACAATTGAAAAAGAGGTATAGAGAATTTCCATATACTCCCAACCACACTAATGCACAGCCTCCCCCTTTATCTACATTACTACCCAGAATGGTAATTTCATTTTTTTTAAACCAAGGACAAACCTACATTGACACATCGTAATCACCCAAAGTTCATAGTTAGGGTTTACTCTTGGTGTTATACATTCTATACATTTGGACAAATGTACAATGATAGATATTCACCATTATAGTATCATACAGAGTATTTTCACTGTCCTAAAAATCCTCTGTGCTCTGCCTATTCATCTCCTTTCCCCCGACACCCACACCACTGAATTTTTTATTATCTCCACAGTTTTGCTTTTTCCAGAATGTTGTATAGTTGGAATAAAACAGTATGTAGCATTTTCAGATTGTCTTCTCCCACCTAGTAATATGCATTTAAGGTTGTTCCATATCTTTTTATGCCTTGATAGTTCATTTAATTTTAGCATTGTATAAGATTCTATTTTCTGGATGTACCTCACATTATTCATTCACTTACTGAATGAAGTTCAGTTGCTACCAAATTTTGACCATTAAGAATAAAGCGGCTATAAATTTATATGTGCAGGGTTTTGTATAATTTCAATCCTTTTGGGTTAATATCAAGGATCACAATTGCTGGATCATATAGTAAGAGTATGTTTAGTTTTATGTTTATGTTTAGAAACTGCTAAATGTTTTCCAAAGTGACTCTACAATTTTGCATCCCCATCAGCAATGTATGAGACTTCCTGTTGTTCCACTTCCTTATCAGCATTTGGTGTTGTCAGTGTCTGGATTTTGGCCACTATAATAGGTGTGTAATGGTATCATATTGTTATTTTAATTTGCATTTTCCCGACTACGTATGATATGGAACATATTTTTATATGTTTATTTTCCCTTTGTATAATCTTCTTTGGTAAAGTGTCTGTTAAGATGTTTACCCCATTTTTTAATCAGGTTACTTGTTTTCTTATTTTTGAGTTCTAAGAGTTCTTTGTATATTTTGGAAAATAAAACTTTATTCACTGAGTCTTTTGAAAATAATTTCTCTCAGTCTGTGGCTGATCTTCTCATTTTCTTGACACTGCCTTTCAAAGCAGATATTTAAAATTGTTTTAAAGTCCAGCTTATCAATTATTTCTTTAATGGATTGTATCATTAGTATTGTATCTAAAATGGCATTATCATACCCATGGTCATACATAAGCATATCATATATACATAAGCATACATAATCAAACACATTGTTGCTCTTATTATTTTGAACAAACTGTTATCTGTTAGATCAATTAAGAATAAGAAATATAAAATTTTACTTTTACTTATTTCTTCTTCAATGCTCTTTTTTCCTTAATGTAGATCTGAGTTTTTTTACCTCAGATATTTTCCTTCTCTCTAAAAAACTTTTATCATTTCTTGCAAGGAAGGTCTGCTGACAACCAATTCTCTCAATTTATGTTATTTTGAAAAAGTCTTTATTTCTCCTTCAATTTTGAAAGCTAATTTCACAAAGTACAGAATTTTTTTTCAAAACTTGGAATGTTTCACTCCACTCTTTAGCTGGCATGGTTTCTGAGAAGTCCAATGTATTTCTTATCTTTGTTTCTCTATATGTAAGGTTTATTTTTTTTTCTGGCTTTTTTTTGAATTTCCTTTATTTTCTATAGTTGGAAAATGATATGTCTAGATGTAGTTTTTTGTTTTTGTTTTTTTTTCTCATTTATTCTGCTTGGTATTTTTTGAGATTCCTGGACTTGGTTTGTTCCTTTCTTTCTTTCTTTCTTCCCCTTTGGAGATTCCCATGTATATTACAAATTTTGTAGTTGTTCCACAGTTTTTGGATATTCCCTTTTGTGTTTTTATCAGTCTTTTTCTTTTTAACTTTGGGGGTTTGGGGTTTGTGGTTGTCTTTGTTTTGTTTGTTTTACGATTCTATTGATATATCCTCTAACTTGGAGATGTTTTCCTCACTGGTGTCCAGTCTACTAGTAAGCTCATCAAAGGTATTTTTCAATTCTGTTACAATGATTTTAATCTCTAGCATTTCTTTTTGGTTCCTTCTTAGCATTTCCTTCCCTCTGCTTACATGCCCATTATTGCATGCTGTCTACTTTATCCATTACAGTCCTTAGCATATTAATCATAGTTGTTTTAAATTCACAGTCTGATAATTCTAACATTTCTACATGTCTAGTTTTGGTATTTGCTTGATCTCTTTAAATTGTTTTCTTGTCTTTTGGTATGTAATTTTTTCTTTATATCTATACATGATGTATGAGGTAAGAAATAAGCCTTTGGTAATGTGATAGTAAGATGTGGGGAGAGGGGAAGCATTCTATAATCCAGAATTAGGTCTTAATCTTTCAGTGAGCCAGTGCCTCTGGACTGTAAATTTCACAAGTGTTTTTCAGGGTTTTTTACTCCCCTTAGTTGGGACAGAAAAGCTAGAGTGGGCTGAAGTAGGGTATTTTCCTTCTCCCACGTAAAAGACTAGAGTTGACTGGAGCTAGGTGTTTCCCTTCTCCTAAATCAGTTAGGCTCTGATAATACCCCAGCAGGTTAGTCTCTAGTTGACTAGTTTCTCCTGAGGGCATGCCTGTTTAAATAGAATAGAGTAATCTGAAGTATTTCAAAATGTTTCCTTTTCCCCTCTGCATACTGAAAGCCTGAGGGAATTTTTTCTGATATTTATTGTTGGACTCTAACGGACTTCATGGAGGTAAATCTTACAAAACTGTGGGGACCTTACTATGAATGAGTTTTCCTGGAGTTTTTAACTCTCAGACTTGTATACATTGAGCCCCCAGCTGCTCGCCAACCACATTTCAGGTTTTCCAATTCCAGCACTGATTCCTCTGGAGATTTCCATTTGTGAGTCTCTGTTCTGGTAAATGGTTATTCTCTGTTTTCACCTGTCAGTCTCTCCAATCTTGAGGGCAGTGGTTTGCCCTCTGTCCTCCCCTTTCTGTCTCCTTTTTCTCTCTTCTTGGTTTGCCCAAGAAGATTTGTTACATTAGAGTCTGTTCAGCTTTTCATTTGTTAAAATGGAGTGGTGATTCTAAGATCCTAACATGCAGAACCAGAAACTGAGGTCTACATTATTTTTTAAATACAGTGAAAGACACAAGATATGAAAATATTAATCTTTTATCTTTTCTTATATTTAATAACAATATCTTGAGAAATTGCTTAGGTAGAGTACTCTCCATGGATATAAAATGTACACTTTCATAACGCTGAAGAAATAGCAGCAAATATCATTTCATTGGGCATTTAAAACACCTACTTATATTGATAAATAACTTAAAGTGCAGAAATAAAACTAATATTTTTTTAAAGAGTTTCACAAATTACCTTTTCTCAGCAAAAATAATTTCCTGTTATCTTTATTGGTAGTCCACTTACATTTGTTAGTCCTCTGAGAAGCAAGGTTATAGTTTGCTTCTTTGAGGGACAAGATTGATAATTAACATATGATAATTGTTTATAAAATTACACACACACACACACTAATTTTATGTGTGTGTTGTTAAAAATTGAAGTTATGGATAATGTTCATCCCAGCATTTAGTACAGACACTTGAATAGAAAAAGAAACAACCACAGCATGAACTTCAAGATAAAACCCTTACTGTGGCTAAATTTTCTAACATTCCTACTCTAAAGTAAATGCATTTAATTTCTAATTCCTAGGAATTCTATGCTCCAAGTTAATTTATATAAGACTAAAATAACTATTTTTTATTAAGTGTTTCATATATGCCATGTGCAATCCACAATTATCTATTTAATGACGCTTATCATTACATAATTATTTCATACGCTACATAGAATTTAAGTTCCATAAGGACAGAAGCTATGTGTCTCCTCCAACATTCACCTCAGTACATGGTACATAATATATGTTACATAAATGCATAAATGTCACTAATAAATAAACTGATAAAGAAGAAACATTTTTCTAATCCTATAAAAAGCATAGTAAATGTATATTTTGTTTTTTATTTTACATTACATATTGATGGAGAGACTTAAAATGGTCTTGACTAATGCCATTTAGCCAAAAGAACTTGGTCTGTTATATTCCAAATCTACATCTCTCTTCTTTATTGTGGTTCTAAAACTCAAATGACTATAAGGTCCATAACATGTCCAAGAAGTTAATTAGCTCAAGCTCATTGTTGCCACAAACAAATTTGGCTAATATTCCTACATTTCCCTATTTTACAAGAGAAGGTAAAAATCACCTTTTAAGCTTTTTGTAGATTTTAAGCTTTCTGTAGATTTAAACGCCAATTTTTAGTAAGAAAATAAATATACTAATAATATGACCATTAGTGCAATAAGACTTGTAGATCTAGATTTGGGAATTACAAATGTGTAGTCAATATTGGATCCATGATTGTAGATAGGCCATATTGGGGGAGAAAATAGAGTGAGAATCAAAGAAACATCTTCAAGAAGAATCACAAATTAAAGGATGACAGGGAAAGAGAAGCCCAACTGGAGAAGTATCTGGGTGAGTAGGAAATCATGGTATCATAGAAACTGAAGAAATAGAATGATTCAAACTCAGTGGTCAACATTGCTAAATAAAATAGATGGTTCGAGGGAAAATAAAAAATTGATTATGCAAACAAGAGGTTGTTAAACATATTCAAAACAGTTTCACTAATGTTAAGTGGAAGTTGCTTTGTAGCAAGTTGGGAGGTAATCTGAGATAAAGAACCGGGGAATGTGCATAAAGAGACTATTAGAAGCTTTGCTGTAAATTTGAGAAAAATAATAGTTTGGGAGAACTTCTTGTGGATACTGACGTCTTTATTTGCTTGTTTTGTTAAGTTTTGGATGAAAAAAAGTATTTAAATGCTGATGGTAAGAAGCCTTTGAAATGAAAACATGCAATTTTAGTTGAGAGTGGAGGTCATTAGAGGAGCCTCCAGAGAATGCTGTAGGTTACACCACAACCCCAAACACTTGTAGAAGAGTAGTTCAAAGCAGAAGAAATGACACATTTCCTATCATTGTAAGATGACTCTGAAATACAAGATAGACTTTTCATCTAGGAATATGTGTAAAATGTCTATGACAAGAAATTCAGTCTTTCTAAGATACTTACAAACATCTTTCCCGTTACGGAGCACAGCCTCCGGACGCACAGGCTCAGCGGCTATGGCTCACGGGCCCAGCCGCTCCGCAGCACGTGGGATCCTCCCGGACTGGGTCACGAACCCGCGTTCCCTGCATTGACAGGTGGACTCTCAACCACTGCGCCACCAGGGAAGCCCCCTTACAAACATCTTAAACATTTGTACCTTTGACAAAGTCATCAGTATCTTTCAAATTTATTTCTAGGTTTAGGGTTAAAAATAAAAAGTATTTTGTATGTAAGTAATTTACCAATGTTTATCTAAAATCAAATGGAAAAATAAATGTAGCAATGCTCCAACATGGCACTTTTTATTGATTATATCTAGAAATATTGGCTAGGCTGTTTACTTCTCCTCTGCCCCTTTTCCAGCTCTGGATTAAAATCCTGTTGATTCAAGGTACCTAATCCATAGTTTGAAAAAAAAAAATTTGGAAACTATTGTCTGATTAGTTATTTGAGATTGTCCAATTTCTGTTGAATTTCTGAAATACAATTTACTATAAACAAATATTTTCAAGGAGAAAATGAGTTTGTTTGCCTTTTAGTTAAGCTGTCACATGCATAATATGAGCTCTGTGTGTTTCTAGTAAAGAAAATTGAGGTTAGAAGATCATTATCCTCCTTTTACTGCTTTTATTATCCCCAAATTGGCAAATTATTCACCACAATTTCACTTTTTCCTTAAAACTCTAGCAATAGAATTTGATTTTGTTACTGTGAATTTCTGATAAGTCAAAAAAATACTGTGAGTAAAAATAGCATTTTCAGTTATTTTATATAAATCTGAAAGGATTATTTCTCAGATTCTTCATAGTCATGGGTGTCTGGCTTGATCTGTAACAATCAGTCCTCTGTTTTTACTGTAAACAAAACGAGATGCAGCTGTAATACTGGTGTGATATCATGGGTTAACTGAAAATTTAAAGTTACTTGTAAATTAAACTTTGACAATGACTTATAAGTTTCTTCATTAATGTCTATTTAAGGATTCACTTTCCAAAAGGGCTAAAAGTCAAGTAAAATAAAATGAACATCTTTGAGTGATGGCTGTTCACCTTGTGTGCTGAGATAGAACAAGAATAAATGACTTGATTTCTACTATTAGGTATTAGGAAAACTTTCCAGGTAATGATATACAGTAGTTGCTAAAAAGATGATTGTTACTTTCAAGAAATAAAGAGTTTGTAGGAGATAGGGAGCTGTTTTTTTATTACCTCATTTATTTGGTCCTGAATATATATATTGACTATGCTTAAATATTTATTCTAACATGGATGTACCCTACCTTCACAAATATATTGTGAAATGTTTGAGGTCAGTTATATTTTTAAGTTCCTAATAATCTACCTGATGCTTTCAACATAGTATATCAAAATAGTATTTGTTGACAAATAGTTAAAGATTGAGAAAATATAGTTCAAGGTACATACATTTTCTTCTAACCAAACATTTTCTTTCTTTTCTCTCTCTCTTTTTTTGTTTTGGTGAGATTTGTGACTCTTTTGTTTTTTCTTTTGTAAAGACCTAGACTTAGATCCATTCATGTCTCCTGAGACATTAAAATTTGTCCTAAGCAAAATTAGTAGTGGCAACCTTAGTATTGATAGTTTTCACTTACCAAGGACCCAACGATGTTCACCCTGAAGATTGTTCTACACAAATCTTTTAAAAGAGACTATTTCCTCAAATGCCTGTGTCTGTGTTTGAATTAGGGTTCAAACTAAATAATGATATCACTAAATTACACAGCACATTTCTTTTCAAACAAACTAAAAGAAGATATATATTGTAGGTATGCAATAAGCAGACATGTAAAAATAAATATCAAAGCACAACTAGGGCTTACAGATATAAATTATTTTTTTAAAAAATCAGGTAGGCAAATAAGAGGTAATACCATTATTAACATAGGATAAGGAGATCTTTGATATGATTTCCCTTCCTGAAGCCCCTAAAAAACCTGCCACATATTAATGAACCTCCCCACTCCTTTAAGAGATAATTGTTAAAAAGAGTAAAATAATAAATTATGATTTAACCAGTATTCTCAAGCCCATAGTAAAAAGTAAATATATATCCTTTTTCTCAAAGATACACTTAAAATAAATAAATGCAACATTTACTGCTGTACAATTAGTATGTTTACCAGTGTTTAAACTGTTACCAGAGGACTAAACTAATGCACATCTGTAGGATATGAATGGTACCTGAATAACATCTATGCAAAAGGACTAAGTCACCACAGCCACTCCCAATTCCTTTTTTTTTTTTTTTTTTTTGCGGTACGCGGGCCTCTCACTGTTGTGGCCTCTCCCGTTGCGGAGCACAGGTTCCAGACACGCAGGCTCAGCAGCCGTGGCTCACGGGCCTAGTCGCTCCACGGCATGTGGGATCTTCCCGGACCGGGGCACGAACCCATGTCCCCTGCATCGGCAGGCGGACTCTCAACCATTGCGCCACCAGGGAAGCCCCCAATTCCTTTTTAACAGATATAAAATGTGGGCAAATAGACATGTACTGTCATTTCAAGCAGAGGATCCAGAGATGCTCAGATATGAAGGGGGAAAAGAAGGCTTAAACCAATGTAGTGATATATGAATATTGAGTAAGAGACTGGAAGAACATCTTTATTGGATGATGTTTAAGTTTCTGTCCCAAACTCACTGTCTCACTGATTACTTTATACAAACCAAAATTAAATCTACCTCAAGAAAGTGTTGAAAACTACCCTTGATTTAGTCTGACACCTAAAATATTTTTTTTATACAACCAGCACCACATATACACATAGAATATCTCATGGTAAAAATAACACATAAATATTGTCCATAAATTGGCAACATATTGAAAATTTTTATTATAGATGGTTTTGTGGTGCTCCAGAGAAATGAACAAGAAAACAAATACTAACCATGGAATCTGAAAGTAGAGTATGAATGCATGTAAGTACCTACACAAATATAAAATAAACAGATGGCAAAACACAACCTTGAAAAAAGAGACAGGAAGATTGCAATAACTGTTTGAAATAGCAACAACTTCCTCATCTCTACTTTACCTTTTTCATACTAAGGTGGTAGTAACTGGTATTTATTGAGTGTGCACTTCCAATATGTCAGGAAATGTTCTAGACATTTAAACCATACAACAAATACATTAACTATGCAATATTATTATACCTAGTTTGAGATACAGAAACTGAAGTCTAGAAAATTTGAGTAATTTGTCTAAGGTTGCACAACCTGTAAGTCTTACTTCCAGTAAAGAGAACTCCATTAAAATGATTAAAGAAAACAAAAACAAAGAAAGAAACCAACTAAAACATGAAAACTCTGGCATGCTGACTAGTTTTGCCAAGAAGAAAAGGTATAAAATTTAATTGACAGGAATCATGGGAAGGCATCTGGAGTCAGGAGTTTGATCCTCTTTTTCTAAAACCCACTCCTTATCCCCACCACTTTTGGCCTCTCCATCAGCTTTGAGTAAAACAGAACTGTTTTCATTGCAACCTTAACCTTTGTTTGTCAGGCAGAGTAAGAAGCTCCAATCACTCAGGTTAATCTTTATCATTTGTACTCTAATCACCTTAGGCTCAGTAAATCCCATCCTTGCCCTAAATAGTTGTGAGGTGTCTCCCACCCCTCCTCCATATAGTAATTGTTCAATTATTATTTTCTGAATAAATTAATGAATAACAGAATAAATGAATGAGAAACATGTGATGTAATGGCAACTTATGAACAAATTTAGTAATTTTTTTAATGTTTGAAAATATAACACATCTCATCCACATTCATATTAAAAACAAAGAAGTCAGAATATGAGTAAATACATAAAATAATAATAGTACAAATCACAACAATTATAAAATGTTATTTCCAGTCTATGGATAATAAAGATGAGAGAGAAAGAAAGTGATAATGAGAGAGAGAGGACCACTTATCTATTTTATATAGGGTAGTGTGTATCTGTTAAACCCAAATTACCAATTTATCTCTCCCTCCCCTTTCCCCTTTGGTGACCATAAGTTTAGTTTCTATGTCTGTGAGTCTATTTCTGTTTTGTAAATAAGTTCATTTGTATTAATTTTTTTAGATTCCACATATAAGTGATATCACATGATATTTGTCTTTGTCTGACTTACTTCACTTCGTATGATAATCTCTTAGACAAGACATGGAAGTGTAAATGTCCATCAATAGATGAATGGATAAAGAAGATGTAGAATATATATCCAATGGAATATTACTCAGCCATAAAAAAGAAATCAATATCTTTATTAATTCATTTATTCAAATAAAATCAATTAAAATAAAATATTTGAAATGTTTATCACTACTACTGATATTATTATTCACTATATGTAACATTTTGACAGTGCGTTTCGAAAAAGTAATGTAAATTAAATCAGGATGAAATTAAGTCAATATTGCACTATGATCCTTTCTTAATCACATCTCATGCCCAAACTCTCTAATGAAAAACTGGGATCCAGAATAGAGTAAAAATCCCCTAACAAATGATTCAAATAGTTCACAACTACTGACTATATGGAAAGTATCAAACAGCTAGGCTCTATGTAATAGTAACAGAAGCATAGATTTCACAATCAAGTGTTCTGGTTTCAAATTCTTGTTTTACAAGAGAACAAATGACAACTTGATGAGGTTCTGTGATGATTAAATTAGTTGGTGCATATGAGAAGCTGACAGATAATGAATTTTACCCCAGAAAAAATTCTCTACTTCAGATCTCCTTGTTTTCCTCATTATATCATCCCCTATGGTGACAATCTCCCTGCCTGGTGAAACTGGTGATAATGATGGAAATCTGTGGTTAGCCCTTCTATGCATCAGGAAAATGTTGGTAATGAAGTTTGAATGTGATGCATTCATATACAAACAAAGCGATGGACAAGGGATTAATCTCCAAAATATACAAACAGCTCATGCAGCTCAATACCAAAAAAACACACAACCCAAACAAAAAATGGGTAGAAGATCTAAATAGACATTTCTCCAAAGGAGACATACAGATGGTAAAGAGGCACATGAAAAGATGCTCAATGTCACTAATTATTAGAGAAATGCAAATCAAAACTATTATGAGGTCTCACTTCACACTAGTCATAATGGCCATCATCAAAAAATCTACAAACAATAAATTCTGGAGAGGGTGTGGAGAAAAGGGAACCCTACTACACTGTTGGTGGGAATGTAAATTGGTAGAGCCACTATGGAGAACTGTATGCCTTAAAAAAACTAAAAATAGAGCTACCATATGATCCAGCAATCCTGCTCCTGGACAAATATCTGAAGAAAACCATAATTCAAACAGATACATGCACCCCAATGTTCATTGCAGCACTATTTACAATAGCCAGGACATGGAAGCAACCTAAAGGTCCATCAACAGAGGAATGGATAGAGAAGATGTGGTACATATATACAATGGAATATTACTCAGCCATAAAAAGGAATGAAATTTGGTCATTTGCAGAGATGTGGATGGACCTAGAGATTGTCATACTGAGTGAAGTAAGTCAGACAGAGAAATACAAATTTCATATGATATCACTTATATGTGGAATATAAAGAAATGGTACAAATGAACCTATTTACAAAACAGAAGTTGAGTCACAGATATAGAAAAGAAACTTGTGGTTACCAGGGAGGAAAAGGGGGGAAGGATAAACTGGGAGATTGGGATTGACACTTACACACTACTATATATAGAATAGATAACTAATAAGAACCTACAGAATAGCACAGGGAATCTATTCAATACGCTGCAATGACCTATATGGGAATAGACTCTAAAAAAGAGTGGATATATGTGTATATAAAACTGACTCACTTTACTGTACAGCAGAAGTTAACACAACTTGTTAACACAATTGTAAATCAAGTATATTCCACTAAAAAAGAAAAAAATGCAGCCAGAAGAAAACACACACACACACATTATGCACCTAAGAGCAAAGAATAACAGCATATTTACATACAATTTCATAAACCTGAGAAGACAGTAGAGCAACACCTTTAAAGTATTGAATAAAAAAAAAGAAAACTGTCAACCTAGAGGTCTGTACCCACAGAAAAGAGTTTTCAAAAATTAAGAAATTATAATGAGATTTTAGACATACAAAAGCTGAGGAATTCGTCACCAGCCTATTCTCATTTCAGGAAATGTAAAAGAACTCCTTCAGACAGAAGAATGATAATTGGTAGAAATAGAGATGAACAGAAAAACAGAAAGAAAATGTAACTATATGGATTTTTAATTTCCAAATGTCTTTAAAAAGATAATGCTCTCTAAACATAATAACAAAATGCATTAATTTTATTAAACAAAAATGATAGCAATTTAGTTTGGGTTTTTTAGCATATGTAAAAATGTATGATGGCAGTAAACAAAAGGATAGAGGAGAGAAAAGGAAGTGTATTAAAGTATGTTATTATAGTATAAGTGAAGTGTTACAATATCACATGAACATGGACCATAAATTAAAGATTAACACTATAAGCCCCAAAGTAATTAGTAAAATAAAAAACCAAAGAGTTATAGCTATCAACCAAAGGAGATAAAACAGAGTTTATTTTAATAAAATAGAAATCATAACACATGTTAAAAATTGTGGGATTCTGATATTGCAGTACTTAGCAAGAGATTTGTTGCATTAAAAAGATATATAATAAAAGAAGAATGGACTCAAATCACGCTGCTTCTCTTTTAAGAACCAGCAGAATAAATGAAACCCAAACAACTAAGTAAAAACAAAAAATAATACTAAAGATCATAGTGGAACTCAATAAAATAGAAACAAAACAAAATTCAATAAAATAGAAAAAAAAAATTCAATAAAACCAAAAGTTCATTCTTTAAGAAGTTATCAAATTGATACCTTAGTCAAAATGACCAGAAAACAATGAGTTATCATTTTCTGAATTGAGAGAGGTACAATCACTATAAATCCTATAGATATTAATAAGATAATAGGGGGGATATTATGAGTGACTTTAGGCTAATATATTTGACAAGTTAGAAGAAATGGGCAAATTCCTTGAAAGACACATACTACCAAAGCTCACTTAAGAAGAAATTAATAACATGAATAGACCTATATTAAAATTAACTTAAATAAATTGAATTTGTACTTAAAGTCCTCCCTACAAACACATCTCTAAACCCAGATGACGTCACTGGTGAATTGCACAAAATTTTTACAAAGAGGCCCAAATGAAATGAGGTATTTAACCAGGCGACTCTGGGGAAGGGCATTACAGGAAGCGGAATAGATAACACAGAAGCTCTGAGTTAGAAAAATGAATTGCCATATTTGGTAACAGTTTCAAACATCTTTCTTTCCTTGGTTCTGCTTATCTCATGAAACTATCTCCTCTGGTACAGGATGGTTTCCTCAATGGATATTTTACCTTTAACCTGTCTGCATTATGAGAAGTCATGACAATATGGATATTACAGGAAGAACTGCAATGTTTCTCAATTTTTTCTCACTAGATTTCAAGCTTCTATGATACCTGAATGGCAAGGGAGATGCTAATAGTCTACCTGAATGGAGAAATGAAGGGATAATATTCTTCCTTGTCAACTGGTTCTTCAGAATTGTTGACCCTAAGACACAGATTCAAAAGTCTTTTCTATTGTGAGATACACCAAAGAAGAAATGAACTTGAAAACCTAGGAGAAAATGTGTCTTTTATAGTATTTCTATTAGCTTGATACAAGGTTGAAGTGGTCCCTTATTTATTCTGAAATCTAATATACACGATAGTGGGGTAGTAATCACTGAACATTCGCATATGTTGGGAATAAGAGATATGGTGGGGAGCTGTGTGCTAAAGTAGCATCTGTATTCTGCAGAATGCCAGCCCTTTCTCTGTGCATTGTATTCTTGCCACTGCCAATGCTGCATACTGCTTCAGTGTCAGTCTGATCATTTTTATCTTTTTATAAAAATTTTTATTGGGGTATAGTTGATTTACAATGTTGTGTTAATTTCTGCTGTACAGCAAAGTGAATCAGTTATATGTATACATATATCCACTCTTTTTTAGGTTCTTTTCCCATATAGGCCATTACAGAGTATTGAGTAGAGTTCCCTGTGCTATACAGTGTGGGTCCTTATTAGTTATCTATTTTATGTAGAGTAGTGTGATCACTTTTATATTAATCAGCATTATTGTTTGTCACCTTGAAGCCTAACCATAACTTTCACCTCACTCCTAATACTGGAATTTAGAAGTACTTAGAAGAACTGGAGTAATGCCAAACACTGTCTACTTGAACGAAGGTAGAGGACTTTGAAATTCTCTTCTAGATCACTGTCATATTCTGATTCCACAAATATACAATCTAGACTGCATTTTAACTTCAATCACCATTTTTTCCTCTAAATAAAATTTCCTTTTTTTTCTATCTTGCAGTTTTAGGCATTGTATGGATCAGAAAAGTGGCAATTTTTTATTCAAAAAATCTTCATATTAAACAAACAAACAAACAAAAACAATATAGTGTAAGTGATGTCTAAATAGAACTGGTTTCTCTTCTATTTGTGAAAATGAATTAAAACTCAGGCTATTTTGTGGGCTAGGAAACTACGATATGCTTGCAACTGCAAGCAAGGGGTAAAGTAAATGAATAATGCTTTATATTGTTTTTCTGAACTCCCTTTTCTATATTGACTTCATTAAAATGATCAGTACACCTGGCTGCTTGATCCTCATACAAATGATAAAGAGCTAAGGTTTTGCCAAAGCCCTTAGATATAGATTTACTACATCCTGTGCCTTTGGCTAAAGAGAAATAATAGTTAAGCAAATCCAATTGGCAGCAGCAGTCAACTATTCTACTATTTGAGGACAGCTCTAAGTAGCAGCTGTATCAGTATTGGCCTACTAAGCTTCTGGAATATCCTTGTGCATTCTTCTTTTCATTCAAGTCCTAATAGGCAACAACATTCAAATGCATTTGTAAAAATAATGATAGTCTTCTGAAAACCTCTGGCATAAGTTATTAAAATTGTAATAGGGCCTACAGTTATATATCCAGGAGTAAAACATGTGCATTTATTGATTAAATGCAAACATTTCCCCTCCAAATGTGACTAAAAGCAATGCCAATTTGATTGATGAATACTTTACCATAAATCTAAGCACAGGATCAGAAAGAGCACTAAAAGAATAAAATGCAAAGTGACTGGTTCTTGGATACCAAGATGCAGAAAGCAAATAATCACAGAATACATATGTTGGTAAATTTCAAGTAATACATTTCAATAATGGCCACGGAAAATGACCATGAGTTTGTAATTGGGGCAGCCCAATTTATGTTGGGGACAAAATCATTGCTCACATTTTCTTGTCAAGTAAGGATAAAAACAACAGTATTCTGCTTCAACAAAATGATATTTCTGAAGTCAAGGGTGATTTAGACTCTGAGACACCACCATATCACTATCAGTGCAAAAAAAGTTTCTGTTCTAGCTCAAATCCCTCCTATGGGGACCCACCAAACACCACTTTTTGTTTAATTTGTCAATCTACACCAACAATATAATGCAGAAACTAAAATGCAACTGGTTTAGCTTTACAATTATTTTTCTATGTATTTTTTTATTTATTAGTCAAAATACTTATAATTGTGATATAAGCATTAATAAAAGATTCAAGGTAAAACAGTTATTTTACATTTTTACTAAATTATTTGTTGTTTCTGAATTATTTCAATTATCTAACAGTGGTCAAAGTATTGTTTTGTTCCCAAACAACATACTCTACATTTATTAGGTAACAATAAAAACAATCATTAGTATTATTAATTTATTAGTAAAATTTCTGTAAATATTATCTCTATGATGCGTTTTAAACACTAGTCATTTATAAATACACCTATAAATATATTTTCTTTTCAATTAAAAAAACATATAGCATAAATTCCAAATATTAAATCATTAAAATGCTCATTTGATTTTTTTTCATGTAGATGCCCTTGATACATTCTCCTTTGATTGGAATCTAATTGGAAGTAATCTATATGGTGAGAAGAAGAGAATCACAAAATGAAAATATAAATCATTGAGATTGAAATTAGACTTTTCTAGCATTTTCCACCAAAATATAAGAAATATATCCATTTTGTGGAGGTGTAAACTGCATTAATGAGAGATGTCAGAAATTAGTTACTACTTTAAGGCATATGTTAAACATGGTTGAAGAGAAATCCTAATAATTTTTAAAACCCTACCTGTTACATTCTTAGAGGAGACTGTCCTGCCAAGTTATGGGACAATTTTGCTTTGTTAATTAATACATATTGAATCCAATTCAATAATACATAATTCCTGTTAAAATATACTTGTGATATTTGCCATGATAAATAATAATTAATTTTATAGTGCATAGCTCTTCATATATTTCAGAGAAATGAGTCATAATGTTCAAGTTCTAATAGTCCTGATTATTTAATCATTTACAAAATTCTATCAGTGTGTTGACCATACTGTCTAGAAATAATAAAACTTAATTAATGTTGGGCATTCCTAAAGCTGTTGTCTGGGAACTTTATTTATTAAATAGGTATTTTATAATACATTTAGAATTTTAAATACTATAATTTCTAAAAAGTCTGTATTGGTGTAGTGATGTGCCTCCACATGTTTCTGATTTAAAATCTGAAACTACTCTGAAACTGTATTTCAATAGCAATTTTTAGGATAACATATGCATACAGAGACAGAAATGTGGAAAGGCAATCTTCTTAGTAGAAAATCACTTTATAATTATATTGCAAACACAAGATAAATGTATATATCTTTTAAAATTTTGTCCCTGATATTTTCATCTGTTCTTGTATTCATGATTTCATTGTCAGTTATTTCCTGTTTCATGCCATATACCTTCCTTTCTTGTCTCATTTCTTTCCTTCTTCTTAGCATATTGACTCTTGTAAAGCAAATAGGTAATTTCTCTAATTATTGAGTGCATTCTTTTTAATTTTCTCTCTGTTCCTCCTCCCTTCATTCACAGACAGTGCCAGTTATAAAATTATTGCCTCTCAGCTACAAATTTAAACTTCCTTGCCTGCTCTGTGAAAATGGAGCTTGGTCCTATAAATATTTGGTTTTTGCTAAATGGAACGACGGTAATCTTTGTCAGTTGCAAGCAGAAGGGGCTTATTTTCTTGTTCTGCCGTGCTCCTCATCATCAGCTGCCACAGTTACCTGGCTTCTCCAGTGTCTGGTTCCTGCAGTGTGTGCAGCTTTTCTGGGACTAGGCTTCCAAAATATAGGCAAGTTCCTTAGTTCCAGGCCTCTTTCTGTAGCACTGGTGACTTCTGATAGGCAGCCTCGTACAGTGCATTGGTTTCTCCAGTGCCAGGCTCCTCCATTGTGTGAACATTGCCAGAACCCAGTTTCTGCAGTGCACACGGCCTCTCTAGTGCCAGACTCCTGCAGTATCTGGCAGCTACCAGCTGTCAGGTGCCATAACTTTTTCATAGACTCCCCCTCCAATGTCTCCTAGACAAATGCCTCTGGTGAGACACCTTCTCATGAACAATTCTTCTCAGAATCTAGAGAATATAGATTTCCAGCCAATTCCACCAGTGCAACACCACAGTGACTTCTCTGCCATTCAGTGAGACACAGATGGACATTCCTCATTGGGAACTCTATCTCAGCTCCAGGATTAGTGGCTTTATATCCACTATTCTTATATACTTTAGATTTCTCTTACTGGCCAATACATTTTACTGTCTGTTATAGTGACTGTTTTTTATATCAAACTTTCTCCATGCAAATAATCACGAGGTTGCTCTTTCCTTACTGGACCCTGGTTGATACGATAGTCAAACTTTTCAAGTGCACAGTAAATACTTTGCTTATTTCTATTTCTACAACTGTATTTGAGAAAGTTACTCTCACCACTTTGCTTAAACTGATATTTTGTTTATTCACTCATTCGTTCATTTACTTAGTATTTACATTTATTCAGTATTTGCAATACAAGAGGCACTATGCTGATGGATGTGTAAACCAATTGTATTTAACACAAATTCAGCAATGAATCACAGAGAATTAAAGAGAAGCACAATCTAGTTCAAAAAAGGCCTAAGAGAAAAAAAATTAGTGTATTTGTACTACTCAATAATTTACCCATTTTAAAGTTCCTTCAAAAGGACACATGTATGCATATGTAAAATTTATTGAGCGGTAGAGCTAAGATTTGTGCATGTTAGCATGTGTAAGTTATGCCTCAATTAAAAAAATAAGAAATAATAATAAAGGGGAAAAAGAAATAATAATAAAGGGAGGAAAAGGACACTTGTAAGTAGATAGAAAGAATAAGAAAAAGTATTACATACAAGTTTTTTTAAAAAAAGAAAGAAAAATTGATATGTATCAAATTGTGATCATTTCATCATACTCCAGACTCCCTGTAGAGAAAAAATTATATCCCTCATAAAAAGACTATAGCCATATGAAAACACACCCAAGGCAGGTGATAACTTTAAAATATAGACACTGGGACTCCAGAGTTAGAGTACTATCTAGTGCTCTACAAATTAAACAAAAAACAAAACACCAATTCATGTGAGATCACATGGCTGACTAAAACATATTCTACATGTAGTGATTTTGTTTCATTTTAATTTAGATCATCAGTACTTTATTTGAACGTTAACTTCTCTAAAACTCATCAAAGGAGCACCTGTAAAGTGGGAAATTAACAGGTACATTGCTGTCTTTCTACCTCTAGGTAGGAGAGATATCTAGATCTAGATGGATTGATCTATCTACCTATCTATCCATCTATCTACCTATCTAAAACAAAGAAACTGAGACACACTGCAAAAATCATCTGAGCCCTTCCCAGTTGTACTATAGCAGCCTTTCATGTCTTACTGTACCTTTTAAACCTCTAGACATCTGTTTTTTAACAGAAGTAGTCCGTTCCCCCTCAAGCAGTTCTGTCAACAAATATATTAAATGCTTTTACGTCTGGCAAAATATTGTATTCTGGATTGTCAAAGATGAATAATGTAAGTTCTATCTGTTATTTTTTCTTAAAGAAGTTATACTCTAATGAAGACTTTCACTGTATTTAGGCAAAACCTCAAAGAGTAATCTCCCAAATGGAAAAAGGAAATAAAAGGCATCGCAGGTAGAACAGATATAGGAAATAGTGCATGCAAACATTTGAGGATATAAAAAGGCAGACAAAAACTATACAGAGTGAATGCAGAGAGAATAAGTAGTTTAATGATCCTTAAGAGATGCAAGAGGACCTATGGAAAATTCATTTGGAGAAGTTAGCACGGACAGATTTTGAAGGACTTTATGTCATGTCTAATTTAAAAGGGCATAATCCTGTGACTATGGATCTTAATTTTTACGATAGTTAAGCCAACTTGGAGAGCCCTATTATTATGTAGTAATTCATTAAAAGTAAACACTGTGATTAATCAGAAAAATAATTTTATAATTATTAAACCTTTTCTGAGGATAAAAGCAGTCTTTGAGTATAATACAAACTGATAATTACTTATGTGTTTAATTTTTGGTAAACCAATTAGTCTTAAATAACAAGACTACTATAAGTGCCTACGATGCCTAAATGTAGCGAAACTCTAAAGGAATAAAATATAAAATAGATATGTGAGCTACTTCTTGCTTAAAATAACTTTTAAAAGTAGGATAAAGGAACGAAATAGCCCTTATGTTACCCTACAGATTATAAAGTAGTTCTTGAACATCACTTAATCCTCTCTCAATCAGTGCCTTGAATTTAGTAAAACAATTTGAGAAAGTTTATGCTGGGACTTAACCTACATCTAATCATCCGTTCACCTTATCAAATGCCTTTTAAATTACTTCAGTGCGTATTTGAGACTCTAAGTCTCAGTACAGAATTGTCAAATGCTAATTATTATTTTGTCCTTATCACACAGAGACAAGCATATATTCTTCAAAAAGGGAGACTTTCAGGGAAGTAGATATGATTCAGTTCTAAAACAGTTGAGGAAGGCTAATGCAGGCATTTTCTTTTTAATTGTTATCACTTGTAAAATGGACAATAAAATTTTATTTTCAAATCATGCAAGTAAAATATGGAACACTATGTCATAAATAAATCATACTACTTTTTTCAGTGTTATCAAACATAATGACATTGAGCCTTAACATTATGAAATCACTACATTCAGCAGTAGGTAGGAACCAAGTATATAGATAGCAATTGTCTGCCTTCAAAGGACTTACAGTAAAAGATATTCAAGTGTTAATTACAATGAAAAAAAGTCATAATTATTACAAATTTTGTATAGATCTTCATGGAAGACTTCACAAACAAACCATACCTTGAAGTATAGAAACACAGATGATGAGAACTGTGTGAGCCAAGCCAAGGATGTGGAAAACAAAACTGTTTTTGTTTTTTAAGAGATATTTACTTTTGACTGAAATAGAAAATGGTATAAAAGAAAAGACTGGAACTTTGACACAGCAAATAATCTTGTATATTAGAAAAGTGTATTTTTACTTTGTTCAGTAGGATAAAAAATAAAAAGAGCCAGAAAATGCCATTGAGAAGAAAGTTGTAATATCCAAACAACGCTTTACAAAAGATTGATATTCAACAATTTGAAGATATACAAGACCATAGAGACCATGAAGGCAGTTTGGTTTATGTGGGTGATATAAATCTATGTAAAGTTTCAGGAATGACTTAGGATAGCCCAAAAAAATATGGTTATGAGAACTAAAAGCACAGAAAACTATGATACACATTTTAAGAAAAGAACCTTGATGACTTAATGACTGCCTATTTTCAGGGAAGAAGGAAATGTCAACAGAAACTAACACATTTCAGTTTGAATGTGAAGAGTGTTAACAAATTGAGTACAGAAAAATGGAGAATGACCCCATTTGGAATAACCTTTGAAAGCACAATCGGTGCATTAGATGATTAAATTAAGAATAATTTTCAGCGGGAGGGTGAAATGCTACAAAAGCCCAAGGAAAGGAATATTTTTAAAAAGTCAACAGTGACCATTTTGGAATGAATACTTTCTCCTATATATTACAGGGAGCAAAACAAAGAAACAAAAATGGTGGACATTATATATATTTTGTTTACTTTAAGTAGTTTATATAACTTGAGTATTAACTTATTACTGTATATTAATGGCCTAATAGCTTGAATGTCACTTGTCATCTTTATGTGATATACAATAGCCTGCAGTTTTTCTCCCTGACAATCCAATTATAAACTCTAAATGGCAGATGAAAATACTTTCAGAGCCACTTAAAACTGACTTTAACATGGAACTATGGAGGTATCTCTTCAGTGCAGCACCTCTCAAATAATACTCATTTTAATAGAGGAGCTAAAACAAATTTAGGTGAGTCCTTATGTCACTTGGCAATCAGAAATACACAATAAGTATGGACAACTAGCTACTTGATTAAAATTAAGGTAATTATAAAAATAAAGCATTAAACTAAAGTTGGTATTAACTGATAATTAAAATTAAGTGTAAAACCAAATAATAATAATATATACATTAGGATAAACTAAGCTATCCTAATAGCTGTAAAGTAAAACCCTCAGATTTTAGTGGCTTAAGACAATAAAAGCTTATTTTGCACCCATGTGGAGATTGCTAGGTGCTCTAGTGGTGACTCAGAGATACAGGATGCTTTGTTTCTATGGCTCCATCCTCCCAACTACAGCAATAACAGGGCAGGGGAAGGAAGTAGAGGATCTCACACCACCGATTAAATGCTTCCACAAGGAAGTGACTCATATCTGTTTATAGCTCATGGGAGAACTTGTGGAATACCCCAGCCCTATGACAAAATATAAGGAAAGGACTGTCATCCTTGTCAATTAGAGGGAAGGAGCATCAGATTTCATCGAGAATAATTCATATTTGCCAAAAATATAATACTGGAAAGTACTAAAGAATCATTCCAATAGCACACTATTAGCAGTGAGTTCATTTATTTTCTTTCTGTGAGTATTACTTATGTAAAAGATTATTTTTCCCCAAAGATTATCTGGAATATTGTATTCAGAGTTTCTGATCACCATGTACCTTCTGTAATGAGAATTCCTGCCAAAGCAAAGAAACATACTATGTAGAGTGTCTTCAACATCTTATTAACCATTATTTTGGAAATATTAAAATAGTTTACAAGTTTTCATTACTTCATTGCACAACTCTTAGACTGCTTTGCAAGTATTTCATTGGGAACTTATATATATGTGTGAGAAGTTAGTTTTATTTCTGTGTGTGTGTGTGTGTGTGTGTGTGTGTGTGTATGACTGATCTTTTCACTTTCTTGCTTAGATGACTTTAATATCAACTTAATGCTCTTGGGTTAAAGTTCATAAAATTTAACAATTTTTTCACACCCATCATAATCTGGTCCCTACACGTGTTTTATTCTTAGCCAATTCTCCCTCTTCTTTATTATGCTCTGATCACATTAACCTCTTTGAATGTGCCAAACACCTTCCATCTCAAGATCCTTATGGATCTTCTCTTCTTAGCAATTCCTTCTTCCATAAATTTGCTCAGTCAACTTGTACTGAATATTTACTTTTCAGATTAAACCATTTGATATTCTTTCATTCAGAAGTTTTTCATCTTGACTCAGTCCACCTTGCCTCAAAAGACATTGATATTCCTATATATTGTTAAAAGAATGGAGATTTTTCCGCTATTAAATGTCTTTACCTGTTTCATATTTACAATTTTTCTGTATTCAAACTCCATGAAAGTTAGGATATGATTACTGCTACATCTCTAATGTCTATCAGAGTGGCCATTCTATAAATAATAACATTTTTAGAAAGGAAAAAATAAAAATATTTAAGTTGCATATTAGTTTCTCTAATACATCACGTAAATTTTGTTCTTTTTTTAACATCTTTATTGGAGTATAATTGCTTTACAATGGTGTGTTATTTCTGCTTTATAACAAAGTGAATCAGTTATACATATACATATGTTCCCATATCTCGTCTCTCTTGCATCTCTCTCCCTCCCACCCTCCCTATCATTCTTTAAATGTGAATCAAGTTAATATACTGGGTTTTTTTTCTCTCACATTTACAAGATGAACATAATTTCCTCTCACCGATGTGTTTAGAAAGGTAAAACATGTTTTTGAAATATGAATAAGTAAAACAATCCTAACTGCCTTGTTTAGGCAATGTGTTTGGATGTATATACATACATACCTGTACAATACTTAGAGAGAAGAAGAGGAGGGGGAGAGGGAGGAGAAGGCAGCAAAGAAGACTCTTCTGATGATGAAGAAGCAGCAGCCATTGCCAGGTGACATTATATCTGTGTGCAATCAAAAGGACATTCAAATCAGAAAGGACTCAATTTCCTCAAGATTCAGGACAGGAAGTAAGCTTACAATTGAATGTTCTCACTTGCAATATGTAGTATTCTGCCTACTTCCTTTGACTGTGGCCACAGGCCAGACTTCTTTTGGATATCTAGCACTGACTGGACTCCCAGAATTGGCTCTCAGCCCTGGTCTATCTTGTTGGTCTGTGGAATACTCCTCTGGGAGATTTTATTCGGAAATGTAAGCACTCTAGTGAGTATCACAGCACTAAGATTTTCAGGTATGACAACAATGTATGCAGTTATTAAACTGTACTTCCCAAAATCTTTCCTAGAGTAAGAAGGTAATTGCCAAAATTTCAAGTGTCTGGAATTTCTACCTGAAGTGGAAATGTGGAACATACTTGGGAACACTTGGAACCAGAACAAGAAGAACCATAGAAAACCATAATAATGTAGAGTAAACCATTAAGTAACAGACTTGGGATCAGATGGAGTCAGAGACCAAATATCATGATAGAGCAGTTTGTTAGGTTGAGTGTATTAGTTTTCTATTGCTGACATAAAAATTACTGCTAATTCCATGTCTTAAAACAAGAGATTGTTATCCCACAGTTCTATAGGTCAGAATATGGTAGGATCTCTTGATTTCTCTGCTTAGAGTCTCACAAGACCAAAATCAAGGTATCAGCAGAGCCAGGTCCTTGTCTAGAGGCTCTGGAGGATAATTCACTTTAGGCTTATTCAGACTGTTGGCTGAATCCAGATTCATGCAATTGTAGATCTTGCTCACTTGCTGGTTCTAGGCCTGTGGGTCATTCTCAGTTGCTAGAGGCTGCCTGCATTCCCTGGCACATGGCCTTCTTCATCTTCAAGGCCAACAATGGCAGATGAAGTCTCTCCCATACTTCAAATCATTCCCGCTTCTTCTTCTACCACATCAGTCTGAATAGCTGGAGAAATAGTTTTACTTTTAATGCTCCATGCAATTAGAGTTATACCAATCTGGTTAATCCAAGATAATTTTCCCCTCTCAAGGTCTGTGATCTTAATCACACCTATAAATTCCCTTTTGTCATGTAATCTAAATATATTCACAACTTTCGGGGAGTAGGGTGTGGCTATTTGGGGGAGGCCTTTATTAGCCTTCATTAGACTAATAGAATTGGACAACCATACATTCATTCTTTTGAGATCAAGAGTGAAAAGAGGATCAGAAATGCAGTCAAAATAAACCATGAATGAGTTGTGCTAAAACTGAAACAATTTTCTTTTACCAATACAAGTGTACCAAGATCAGATGCCCAGAGTTTTAGTGAAATGCTCTTGTTTAAACATATGGTTGAGGGATGTCCAAAAAATAAGATGTTTCTGAAAGACAAATGAATTACCAGAAAAAATCTAATCCTTCCTACTTTTCCTGGCCACAATTATTATATACGATATAATATGGTCAAATGCTGGCCCTTAGTGCAGACATGTGGAATGTACATTCTGGAGCAACTTCCTTAATAATATTAAGGTTTATTAAGAACTAGAATGAATTCATGCTACTTATTTAAAGTTGCATGAGATAACTGAGTTACACTGGAATTTTTTAAACATTTATTTCTCGATTTCTCTTTTATCTCAGTGAAATGGCAATGGAGATATATTTACTTGATATATTTAGGGACTGTAGAATTTCGTGCTGACTTCGCTCCAAGCATTAGCTCAAAAGGCACCTTAGAGTTCTTTAAGGGAAATCCTGACCTAATGAATCTTTCCTTAATGACAGATAACATGATAAAGCCTTGAATTTTGCCAAACGCAGGGGTTGTTTCTGCTTGGCTTTTTGTGGTAAATCTGGTATCCCTCATTACAAAAGGAGGTAGTAAATGAAGATTTTTTGTCAGTGCGTGCAACGTCCAACTACCTATAAATCCATTTTGGCACTGATATTGCTGTATTCTCCACTTGTCTATTTTAGGGATTTCATAAACACAGCTTGACTTGTTTATTAGAGTTCGAAAACCTGGCAAAGTACATCACTGCAGCTCTTTTTCATCTGCTGTGTTGACATGAAGATCAGTGACCCTTTTTGAATGATCGAAATTTTGACAGCTTAATTTCTGTGTCATGAGTTGCTAAGGTAACACTATTTTTGTGAATTCCACCGTATAAATGCTCAAGAAATGTCTTCCATTTTTAGTATTAAAACTAATTTAACGTTAAAGTTAAAATATTTATTTCTTGGTTCACTTTGCATTCACTGAGGAAACTCAATCTACTTGTTGGCTATTGCCCTCTTCCATGGAATATCTGATTCAACCTGGACAAAAAAGGGACTTAAAATACAATGACATTACCTGCAAAGGAAATAAGGTATCTCAAAAGGGACTTAAAATACAATGACATTACCTGCAAAGGAAATAAGGTATCTCAAATAAGAAAATAAAGCAATATCTTTTTAATAGCTGGATTCAGCTTTTGAGACGAGCTGACAAAAGTACAGTTTACAAGGCTACCTTTAGATTTGAGAGTTTGCATTTTTATATTCAGAATGTGGTATAGCTCTCAATTTATATTTGCATATACTCAAATCATTTCCAGAGAAAGCAGATTTTTCATTTTTCAGTGCTGTTTAACAAATTACCACAAACTTAGCTACTTAGCACCCATTTACTATCTCACAGTTTCTATAGGTCGGAAATCCACACATGACTGAATTGAGCTGTCCACTCAGGGTCTCACGAGGCTGAAAGCAAGGTGTCATCTGAGTAACCTTCTTTTCTGGAGCTCATGGTCCTCTTTCAAATTCAAATTATTTTTGGAAGACTCCCACTTGTTGTGCTTGTTTAACCATTCTCCTGCTGTCTGCTGGACAGGAACCACTTTCAGCTCCAAGAGGCCACCTGCAGTTCTTAGTCACTTGCCCCCTACACAGGCCATCTCAACTGCCAATGTCTGACTTCAGAAATGGCCCACTTGATCAAATCAAGCTCAATGGGATCATCTCCTTTGATTAAATCAAAGTCCACAGGATCACAGGAGTGATATCTCCATATTCACAGGTTCTGCCAGAGCTCAGGAAGATGGGGTTATACAAGGATTATACAACAGAGAGCAGGAATCATGGGGGGCATCTTAAGATCCTCTCTACCAAAAGTAGATTGTGTACTTTCAAATACAGAGTATTGCTATTCATAAGATAAATAATTCCAAGCCCATTCTGGTGATTGGTTGAAGCCATTTTAAAAGATAAAATCCTGGAATTTTTGCATTTACAAAAGTCCTTATTGTGATTTCCTATTGTGAGTCTTTATATTCATAAAATAGAAAATAATATTCTGGCACAAATGCCTGCCTATTATCTAATAATATAGATTATTGAACTGTCAAAATTGCATATTAATATTTAAATAACTAATAGTGACATCTTTACAACTATATAATACATATAAAATAATTTGGTACATTTAAAAGAATTACTTCATACAATTCTGGACTTTCAAAATATAAAAAGTTCTAAGAAAAATTTCAATTTCCAGGAAAACATTTAAATTCCTAAAAAGTATATATCATATGAAACAGAAATATAAAATAAGTACACAGCTTGAGAAATATACACTAAGTACAAGCCATTTCAAGAATTTGATAGAAATTAGATGCCTTGCTGGAGAAGAAAAATTGGTTAGACATGTTAATCCAGGGAGATTTATGAGATGACAGTAAACATCATATGAGAAATTAATCACCTGTTACAAGCAGTCAGCAGCATTATCCTGAGGATTCAGAATGGAATTATGTCACATATCAAATCTGCAAGTAAGTTACCCATCAATTCAAAGTACTCAAATGGACTGCAAAGCCAATCGTAAAAAATATTAAAATAAACAACAACAACACAAATATCTCTACAAATCTCTCCTATGTAGGAAAAGGAAAGAAATGCCTTTGGTCAAAATATGATGGAAACTACAATATCACATAAATGAAACAAATAATATATAAATAATTTTACATAAAGCATATAAATATATTTCTTAAAACTGTATAAATGTATGTAGATAGTGAGGAATCCATAGAACAATTAAAGAAATTTGTAGACTATTATATTGTTAAAATCCAGCATCTAGATATTGAAAACTGAATTTCTTTTCTACTGTTTCAAAGATTTTTCTTCTCCTGTGTTCTAATATTTGCAAATATAATTGCTGTCTACTTAATCATAGTCAATACAACATTCTACCTCCACCATTAGAACACATCAAAGTATCTTGATTTCATTTCACAAAAATGTCTTGAACCTATTTTTGTCTTCTGTGTTCACTGTAATTTTCCATTGTTTTTTTACAAATTATGGGCATCAGATAAAACTATTGAAAATTTTAATATGTACACAATCAGTTCCCTCATCTTAAAATTCTGTTTCAGAAAGTGTGGATTGGACCCCAAACATCTGTCTTTTCTAAAAGCTTCAGATGTTATACTAATGAGGCTTTTTGGTGAAAACTATTATTGGTTTTCTGGATTTCACTATTGATATATAGTCCTAAATGGCTTTCTTTTTAATAATTTATTTCCTCATTACCCATACATCATCTATAAGTTTCTCAGAATACCCAACCTTAAAAATCATTGTCAGATTAGTTCTCCATTTGCATATTTCTATATTACCCCATCCTTAGATGATAAAGTTAGAACTCGTAAGTATGGTGCCTAGATTTATCAAAATGTATTGTTGCTGGTCTCATCTTGCACCAATTATAGCCTTTCTTCCAGCAGTATTGAATTCTCATTACTTACTGGCATGATATACATTTTCACACTCCTGTGACTTTTTTTATACTTTTGTATAAGTTGTTCCCATTCCCAAAATATTATCTGCCACTTTTTCTGTCCATGAAAATTTCTATTCATCCTTTAAGAGGTGGCTTATGTGTTATCTCCTCTGTGAAATCTTACCTTACTTGTCCTTAATTAGTTTATTACCTCTCTGTGGTGCCCCAAGTTTTCTTCGTCTTTTAATTAAGTATATATATTATAACAAGTTTGTCTTACACCAAACTTCCACTTATTCAAAAATAGAAGCCATGTCTTTTTCATCTTTGTGCTAGCCATGCTCCATATAATTTCATACAGATCAAGACACAAAAGACTTCCCTCAATACATATTTGTTGGATGGATAGCGAATCAATAAATAGATGTGCATGTCTGTATCAGTGGGAAGAATCTATTTCTTTTCACCGAATTTTCCCAGGTATATTTTGATAGAGTTGAAATGATGGTAATGAAATTATGATAATTTGATTAAGTATAAAAAATACTATTTGTCCCTAAATTAGTTGTGGAAGTATATGTGTGGACCTTTATCAATTTGTCTGAAGTGATAAATATGAAAAGCCCTAATGTAAAGTAAAAATGTGACCAGGCCATGTGCTTTGACTTAAAGGTATCATTTTAATTCACCTCTACATTTTGTCAGGAGCATGGCTGGGTTGAGAGAGAAAGCTGAGATACCAAGTATCAGAGTAGCTGATTAAATCATCAGGCCAAAAACGAAAGAGGTAAGCCTTCAATCACTTACTGTAACACTGTAAGCAAGAGGCTAAAACCCAGGAAACCACCAACTCCCACTCTTCCATGTTCCCCCATGGAACAGCACACAAGTAGAGGGTCAGGTAGATCAGCACAGATATGGAGGTCCTCTTACTATTGAGGGAGCCCCAATAAAAAGGCGGTGAGAGTTTTATGGACCCTGGGGTTGGGGTAAGGGCAAGGAGGAAGGGCTAGGAATGGCAACTACTGAGTTGTGAGTCAGAGTGGAAAAAGTTGTCCTCAATGTTTTCCCTCCTCCCTCTCTGCAAAGGAGGAGGCCTCAGCAGAGGCTCCTGGAAGACCTCTGGCCAAGGCCTCAGATAAAAGGAATGAAGGAATGAATCTGAGCTAAAAATTCAAATATGCAAAACAGCAAGACCTGCCAGGGGTCCCTGACTGCAGTATATTGGATGTGCACTGTCTGGTGAGAAAGGCAGCTTTCCCTCATGAGGCCTGCCAGGTAAAGCCTTTGTGATCTCCTATAATCTGAGTTAAAATATCACATAATATTTTGGCCTGGAGCTGGACTCCTCATATTTGACAGGAAATTAAGTGATAAATACATGCATTTGGTATGAAATAGAAAGCAGCAAAAATTATTTAGCAGCAAATTCATGCTTCATATAATAAATGTGATCTTCCATTAATTAATTATGTCCATTTGCATCATAACTTACATAAATCTCCAGCTGATGGAAATCTAGAGGGGACTGAGGAATGAAGCAGAATCATTGCATGAGAAAAATGCTGTCCAGAAGGATACTTGACCAGAACCAGAAATCAGCACAATGACCAAATAAAAAATAAACCTGACTACCTTACTTGTGAAGGATGTTATAGGTTTGTAACATCATACAACAAATATTAAAAGGAGATTTCCTATGTGTCAGAGACACAGTCTCTGATTTCACAGACTGTAAACGAGGCCCCATGAGGACAAAAAATTTTATAGGTTAGGAGTATTGCAAAACTGAGTTTCATTCTTAGGTAAAAAAATAGGTGTAATACAGAAAAGAGAAATCTGAGATCCCTGTACTTTGAGAGACAAACATTCTTCAAACTAATGTAAAATACACCATTAGTGATGATTAATTTTGTGGCTAGGCCATGGAACCCAGATAGTTGGTCATAAGTCAATCTAGATGTCAGTCTAAAACACTGTGAAGGTGTTTTTTAGATGAGATGAACTTTAAATCAGTAGGCTTTGAGTAAAGCAGAGGCTCCTCCATAATGTGGATGGGCCTCCTCCTGAAAGCTGAAGGCCTTTCAGAGAAAAGTTTGAGGTTCTCTGATGAAGGAATTCTGCCTCCAGCTGCTTCCTGTGCTAGTTGCAACATCAGCTCTTCCCTGAGTCTCCCACCTGCTGACCCTACCCTGTAAAACTCACACTTGCCAGCTACCTCTGCCTCCTCCACACAACCCCCCAAAATTTCTTAGCTTCTTTCTTTCTCCCTCTCTCATCCTATTGATTCTGTTTCTCTGGAAAACCATAATTAATACACCATCTAGTCTTTAATTTTTTTTTCCTGAAAATTATTGGCCATACTCTCTCCTTCCCTTCAATCAAATTATTTGCTCTGCCCATGACATTTAAGCATATGTTACACTGGCCATTGCTTGATCTATTACTTAAATGAGTTTTATCTTTCTAAACTTCTTCTAACCTCTTTTTGTTTAGCCATTTCTCAAAAAAGATAAACTTTTTTTATAAATAGGTGTTTCATAATGTTTCTTACAATGCTCAACAAATAACTTTATATGTAAAAAGCATTCAATATGTCGATTATAATTCAATTTGATAGCAGTTTAGGGGTAATTTTGCCTCTATTCATTTTTCTGATGATCCATGCTGTGCCATTTGGCTGCCATATACAACGGTATAGGGCCTTATTTATGTGCCCTATATGATGGCCCTTGTAAACAGAAATAGCAATGATAAATTTAAAAAAAAGAAAAAAGCAGGCTCGGAATGGACTCATGACCCATCCACCTTGACCAATATACATATGTGTATATACTTAAAGTGCACCCAATTCAGAAATGAGACAGTGTCTTCCAGAGGAATTCTAGATTTAATAACATTAGCTTGTAAAAGAGCAAGTTATCAACTGGCTGTTTTGGGTTACAATTGCCCTGATTTTAATAGAAGGAAAACAACTCTATAGATTTAACTACTTTTTTTGCCTATATCTTTATGGGGATCCATTTCATTAGTATTTCATAGACATACAATCAATTAATGGGACCACTGATTCTCTAGGAGTTACATACTTCAATTATAACAAATTAAAATTCAATATTTATTGATCCTAATATTGGTTATTCCTGAATAACAACTTTAGAAAAGTTTATAAAGTACTTGAAAATTTTTACCTCATTCAATATGGAAAATGAAATAATGGCCTACATATTTTCTATTAAAACTTTTAAATGATTCTTATAAGATTTTTCTTCCTTCGTAGTGTTTATAATATTTTCATGGGCCATTAGACTTCTAGGTACTTGTTGAACATGTAAAAAATCCAATGAAAACAAAAGAATTTATAGACCTATATTGTATTTAAATTATTTTAAATTTAACTCATTTATAAAAAATATAGATTTGCATGTTAAAACACAATCTAAAACCCAATTTATATCTTATTATATTATACACTATATGTTAATATAAAAATAATTATCTTGGCTTACTCTCATGTACTTTAGTTTTTCAGGAGTATTTAAAATATTAAGCAAAATTTATATATGCATATGACTGACCATGCCCAGAAAAAGATATATCAGCCTTGTACTAAAAAGCCCTAGTTGGCTTCTATCAGAATAGAATTAATGTAAAGTAAGTTTTCTTGCATATTCAGTTTTTGATAAGAGTAACAACCATCTTAACAGAATTAGGTAGGTTCCCTTTCTTTTGAGATCCAAGTGTTGCCAAAAACACCTTATTTGTATTTAAAAAGAGAGACTATAGAGTTTTCAACACACATTCATGGAAAATATATATTTAAGAAATACTGTTTTGGGGACTTCCATGGTGGTCCATCAGTTAAGATTCCATGCTTCCACTGCAGGGGGCATGGCTTCAATCCTTGGTTGGAGAGCTAAGATCCCACATTCCTTGAGGCATGACCAAAAAAAACATATAAATGTATTGAACATATAAATGTATTGCTTAAAATCATGTGCATCATTTATTATCAAATATTTTGTCATGTATACTGAATCTTCTTTCTTAGACTCACAAATATTTAAGATAAATGCCAAATAGAACTGTATTTAAAATAGTTTTTATTTACATCAATTTATTTTCTTCTGCATATTGTCAGTAGGAAATAAGCTCTCCAAAGAGCAAATTTGATACAATTATTAAAGGCAGAATCACATTATCACATTTGAGCATTGGTTGGGCGAATCTGACTTTCCCATTGTTTTGTTTTCAGCAAATTATGCTCAGAGACTGAGATTGTCTTTGCCAATAGTTTATTTAACACAAGTTCACTGTGGAAATTATAATTTGTAACAATATTTCACGAGCCAATAGCATACAAAATAATGTCTCTTAATAAGCCAATAAGGAAATAACATACTCCAAAACAATGATAAATTAATTACACTACTGTTCCAGGAAAAAGGGGAGATTAAAGAAATAAAGTCTGAATTTATTTGAGACTTACCTTTCCATGAGTTGATTCTTGGAAGAGTTGGTTTAACCAACCAAGAGCTGCTGTCCAGCTGCCAGTGCAAATCCAAAGTCCCTTGTCACTAGAGCACAATGCTAGTTGAATGAAGGCACTGGTATTGGCAGGCAAGACCATCTCTTTCAGGAGCTTTTTGCATGGTTTTCACCCCTGCCAGCAGAGCAGCCTTTCCACAGCAGGAGCTAATGTCCCAAGGTCTTTAGAGAGCTATTTAGATCAGCAAAGAGTAGCCTTGCCCACACAGAAAGCTCTCAGAAAACCCTCACAACTTCTTGGTATTTTACGTTTAAATGTTCATTACGTCCTAGTCTCTCCTCTGTATGTTCATATCCATAAGCACTCAGTAACACAACGATTTTGATGAATCATACTGACACAGCCTCCCCAATGTAAACAAATTTATCCTTCAGTTAAAACAACTTCACTTAAGCCATAAGTCGATTTGAAATCATGAGAAACCTATACACACTCCCTTTTCCTTTTTTCCTGATGTAATTTGAAAAGCACTCAAAGAAGCTTCTGCTGACAACTGCCAGGATCACATGTAACTGGATTGAAAGAGGCCTTCCAGATCAATGATTCTAAGTCTGGTTGGCAGACTTACATTTCATGGAATCATAAGAGAGTACTGAAGTAGCTTCAAACTTGTGTAAGCTGAAACTGTGCCTACAGCACATTCTTAGCCATGGCAAATGTTTCCAAAACCTCTTCTCTAACAAAAAGAAAAAAAAGCACAGATTGAAGTGTGGAAAAGGATATTTTACAATGGAAAATTTGAAAAGAGCTAAGGAAGAAAAAGAAAAGGACACCAGGTACAATTTCACAAAAATCAATCACATACAAACAGTGTAAAATTATCTGAATTTAGCATATCATTAGTTCCTTTAGTTTTTTCATTTCTCATCATAGCCCCTCTGACATAATAAAAATCTTTCTGATTGTTTTTAAAATTATTGCCCTAGTTTTTCTAATCCTATAGAAGTCCCCAACAAAAATACCATTTTAATCACATAGAGTACAGTCAACTAGATCCATACTTAGATTCCACAGCACACAAAAATTAATGAAGCATTCTTTATTTCTGTATTCTGTTATACCGCATTATTATCCCTTATTTACTGTGAACATATTTCTCATTGTTTATATGTCTGTGTTTGTTTACTTTACAATTAGCCTATATATCCCTAGTGCAGAATAATATTACTTGTACTTAGTAACTTACCAGTATATTTTTGTTGAGTGAAGATTTCTCTAGCAAATCTAGGATATTGCCAAAAGTTACTGTTCTGTTTTATCTGTTTTGCTCTATTTGTATCCAAGTAAACATTAGGGAACCATTTAGATAATATGGAAGTTCTGCCTTCCAAACAAATAACTGCCTTTTTTGTTTTCAGAAATAGTATGGAAAACTTAGAGGAAAGAACAGAGGAAAAAACCCCAAACCCTAAATAACTGTATAATATAGGGTTGGAAGTTATTTTTATTTTGTTTTGTTTTACATAAGATCCTTGAAAAGTAAGGGGAAATCTATTGCCTTTTCCCATCATGTAAATTGACCTTGGTGCAGCAAGAAATGATCATTCCAAAATTAGTGTCTCTTTGGAGTTACTCACGGTTCACTTTTATGCAAGTGAAAAGGGTGCAAAGACGTATTTTACTGAAGCAGACCTGCAGCTAAATGACTCAATTTTCACTTCAGTTGTGTGTCTTTGAGATAATTCATGTTTTATAATTTAACAATTCTTATATTTAGAATAACTTGAAAAACAGTGTCTACTTTGGAAGTGAAAAAAACTGCTTCAGGGTTTTGCTTTTAAAACCAATAGAAATAAGAGAATAAATTAAATGGAGGTTTTTTTTTTCCTGATCAAAAGGCTAAGCCCAAACACACTCAGTATGATTAATTTCTCAATTTGGAAACTCCAATACAATTAAACTAAAATAATATTAATAATAATAAAAATAATAAAGCAGCAGATAAACATGTGATATTGTCTATGATCTTTTAATTTATAACATATAACAGATTATAAAATATAAAATTTTGAGGACCACGTTATCAGTTATGGTCTTGGCAGAAACTAGAGAGTCTACTCAAATTGGGTAACTTGAGAAGAATTTTATAAAGCTATTATTATCAAGGGTTTAGAGAGAATGCTGGGAAACTTCAAGACAGTTTAGTAGTCCTTTGTGGCTGTTGTTAGTGGGCAGGCACAATTATCACTCTTTCAATTCCTAGGACTTCAGACAATGGAAAAAATGAAGGTAAGAGAAGTACATATTCATTTATGTACAATAGAAAACAGTGTATAGTGATTTAATACTGTAAATTAAACCAAATGTTCAACAATAGAACATATGTTAAATAACTCATGTATATATTTGCACAATATAAAATATTAATGCTCAAATATTTTTCATAACAAGACATCATAAAAAACTGACTTTAATATCTTAAAAAAGAGAATACATTGTTAGAGTTCTATTAAGGTAAATTTATCGTACAAAACTACATTAACTTAAACTTTAAAATTTGATGAGTTTTAATATATGCTTCTTTACACACCATGAAAACACCATGATGATGATAATACTTTCTCATGCCCCATTGTAATACATACATTGTATTACCGTGGCCTAGCACAAACTGTATTTTAGATTAGTTTGCATTTTCCGGATTTGTTATAAAATGGAATCATAAGGTGTATACTCTTTTTTATGTTTTTTCACACATCATATATTTCACAACAAAGAGGAAAAATAAATAACACAATGGAGTGTTAGTACAATAATACTATCAGACTAAATAGAATTTAAGGTAAGAGTAGTAATAAGGACAGTATATTTTACATTTTTAAAGAATCATTAAAATAATGAAAAATAATTTACTTCAATGTATGCAATGTGTCCCAAATCATAAAGCAAAATTTACGTTTTAAATAAAAATATGAATTTGCAGTCAGAAGAGTTTAATACGACTATCCCAAATTTTATATTTGTTCTGATTCAGTCTGAAAAATAAATGAGAATATAGAAGTCTTAAAGTTTTGTTATTTTTGCAAAAGAGCAAAAATTAACAATTTATGATTCAATATATCTTCCTTTTAATACATAGAAAGTTTTCTACCCAAAGTATAAAGAATACACATTTGCTTAAATACCCAAGTAATATCTACAAAATAATGACCACACCACTAGTAAATTCTCAATGTATCCAAATAAACATTTATTTATATGAAAATTCAATACCTTAAATAAAATAGTAAAATTATTTAAAATTAAATCCTATGTTTGTATTCTAAAAAGCACATTCTTAAATAACATGTATTAAAATGATAATCACAAAAATAAATATTTATAATCAAGAACAAAGGCATTATTGTTTATATAAATGATATTTAAAGAAAATATATATTACTAGATGTAGTTATTAATAAATTAGGAAGACTTCAAGCAAATGAAGTGACTTATAAGATAGGAAAAGTTACTTTAATTTAAAAAATGAAATAGAAATGATGACAGTAGAAATTAGGAATATAAAACACAAAGCAAAATGATAATTATAACATACTTAATAATAGACAAACATATAGAAAGCATTGTTAACAATTATGAGATATGAAGAAACATTGTTTGTAATGAAAAGGGGAATACCTATAGTAAGACTAAAAAGTTATAGGAAAATATACTCACAACATTACAAATATACAATATGAACATTTATTAAATGACTATTTTCCTAGAAAATAATTCATGATTAAATTTACTCAAGAAATATTTTAAGATGTAAATACATCAACTACAATTTTGAAGAGTGAATGAGTGTATAATAAGACACTAGATAATATTACAAAGAATTTTATAAAATAGTTTGTCTTATACAACTCTTGCACAATATAAAATATTGGTAATTCTACCCAAAACAATTTATATTGTTTATATGAATTGGATATCAAAGGTGATAGACAATCAATAAATGTTATACATGATTCACATGAACATATAGATCCAATAATTCTAAATAAAAGTAACTGCAAATGTGATACAGCAGTTCATTTAATGAATGGAATTAAGTAATATGAAGTTCAGTTAGCAATGAAATACTTATGAATGTATCCCACTTGGCACTAAATATTAAAGAGGAAACTAATGCTCTTCATAGGTGCAGAACAAAATGCTAATAAAAATTAACTTGGGGGGAACTTTCAAGATGGTGGAGGAGTAAGACACGGAGAGCACCTTCCTCCCCAGAAATACATCAAAAATACGTCTATATGTGGAACAACTCCTACAGAACACCTACTGAATGCTGGCAGAAGACCTCAGACTTCCCAAAAGGCAAGAAAATCCCCACGTACCTGGGTAGGGCAAAAGAAAAAAGAAAAAACAGAGACAAAAGAATAAGGATGGAACTTGTACCTGTGGGAGGGAGCTGTAAAGGAGGAAAAGTTTCCACACACTTGGAAGCCCCTTCACTGGCAGAGACAGGGGGTGAGTCGGGGGAAGCCTCAGTGTCACAGAGGAGAGTGCAGCAACAGGGGTGCAGAAGGCAAAGTGGAGAGATTCCCACACAGAGGGTTGGTGCTGACTAGCACTCACCAGCCTGAGAGGCTTGTTTGCTCACCCACTTGGGTGGATGGGGGCTGAGAGCTGAGGCTCGGTCTTCAGAAGTCAGATTCCAAGGAGAGGACTGAGGTTGGCTGTGGGAACACAGCCTGAAAGGGCTAGTGCACCATAGCTAGCAGGGAGAGAGTCCGGGAAAAAGTCTGGACCCGCCTAAGAGACAAGACACCATTGTTTCAGGGTGCACAAAGAGAGGAGATTCCTTCCCAGTCTGCCTACAGAAGGCAGAGCACCACCTAACTGAGCTCCAGAGATGGGCGTGAGCCACGGCTATCAGCTCGGACCCCAGAGACAGGCATGAAACACTAAGGCTGCTACTGCAGTGACAAAGAATCCTGTGTGCAATCACAGGTCACTATCCACATGCTGCCCCCCACCTCCAGAGCCCTGTGCAGCACACCACTGCCAGGGTCCTCTGATCTAAGGACAAGTTCCCCAGTAGAACACATGGTGCACCTCAGGCTGTTGCAACATCAGGCTGGCCTCTGCCACCACAGGTTCGCCCTGAATTCCAATTAAAACTACAGTACTCCTCCTCTCCCTGGCCTGAATGAGCATGAGCCCCCTAATCAGTCTCTGCTTTAACCCCATCCTGTCTGGACGGGAACAGATGCCTGAGGATGACCTACATGCAGAGGTGGGGTAAAAACCAAAGCTGAGCCCAGGAGCTGTGTGAACAAAGAATAGAGAGTGAAATTTCTCCCTTCAGCCAAGAGCAACAGATTAAATCCAAACAATCAACTTGATGTACCCTGCAACTGTGGAATACCTGAAAAGACAATGATTCATCCCAACATTGGGGCAGTGGATTTGGGGAGCAACTATAGACTTGGGGTGTGCTGTCTGCAACTGATTTGTTTCTGATTTGTATGTTTATATTAGTTTAGTGTTTAGTGCTTATTATCATTGGTAGATTTGTTTATTGGTTTAGTCGCTCTCTCCTTTTTTAAAATTATTTCTTTATTTTAATATTTTTTTCTTTTTATTAATTTATTATTATTTGTTTGTTTTAATACCTTTTCTTCTGAGCCATGTGGCTGGCAGGTTCTTGGTGCTCTGGCCTGGTGTCAGGCCTGAACCTCTGAGGTGGGAGAGCCGAGTTCAGAACACTACACCACCAGAGAACTTCCGGACTCATGTAATATCAATTGGCAAGAGCTCTCCCAGAGATCTCCACCTCAAAACTAAGACCCAGCTCCATTCAACCACCAGTAAACTCCAGTGCTGGATGCCCCATGCCAAACAGCTAGCAAGACAGGAACACAACCCCACCCATTAGCAGAGAGGCTGCCTAAAATTATACTAAGTTCACAGACACCCCAAAAGACAGCACCAGAGGCAGCCCTGCCCACAAGTTAGACAAGATCCAGGCTCAACCTCAGAACACAGGTACTGGTCGCCTCCACCTGGAAACCTACACAAGTCACTGAACCAACCTCACCCACTAGGGACAGACACCAAAAATAATGGGAACTACGAACCTGCAACCTGCAAAAAGGAGACCACAAACACAGTAAGTTAAACAAAAGGAGAAGACAGAGAAACATACAGATGAAGGAGCAAGGTAAAAACCCACCACATCAAACAAATGGAGAGGAAATAGGCAGTGTACCTGAAAAATAATTCACAGTATTGATAGGAGAGATGATCCAAAATCTTTAATAGAACGGAGAAAATACAAGAAGTGATTAACAAGGACCTAGAAGAACTAAAGAGCAAACAAACAATGATGCACAACACAATACATGAAATCAAAAATTCTCTAGAATGAATAAATAGCAGAATAACTGAGGCAGAAGAATGGAAAAGTGACCTGAAAGATAGAATAGTGGAAATAACTACAACAGACCAGAATAAAGAAAAAAGAATGAAAAGAATTGAGGACAGTCTCAGAGACCTCTGGGACAACATTAAATGCAACAGCGTTCGAATTATAGAGGTCACAGAAGAAGAAGAGAAAAAGAAAGGGTCTGAGAATATATTTGAAGATATTATAGTTGAAAACTTCCTTAACATGAGAAAGGAAATAGTCACTCATGTCCAGGAAGCACAGAGAATACCATACAGGATAAACCTTAGGAAAAACACACCAAGACACATATTAATTAAACTATCAAAAATTAAATACAAAGAAAAATATTAATAGCAGCAAGGGAAAATCAACAAATAACATGCAAGAGAATCCCCATAAGGTTAACAGCTGGTCTTTCAGCATAAACTCTACAAACCAGAAGGGAGGGGCAGGACATATTTAAAGTGATGAAAGGGAAAAACCTACAACCAAGATTACCCTACTCATAAAGGATCTCATTCAGATTCAACGGGGAAATTAAAACCTTTACAGACAAGCAAAAGCTAAGAGAATTCAGCACCACCAAACCAGCATTACAACAAATGCTAAAGGAACTTCTCAAGGTAGGAAACACAAGAGAAGGAAAAGACCTACAATAACAAACCCAGAACAATTAAGAAAATGGTAATAGGAGCATACATATTGATAATTACTTTCAATGTAAAGGGACTATAATGGAAATCAAACGAAAGCTGGAGTAGCAATTCTCATATCAGACAAAATAGACTTTAAAATAAAGACTACCAAAAGAGACAAGGAAGGACACTAGATAATGATCAAGTGATCAATCCAAGAAGAAAATATGACAATTCTAAATATTTATGGACCCAATATAGGAGCACCTCAATACATAACACAAATGCTAAAAGCCATAAAAGTGGAAATGGACAGAAACAAAATAATAGTAGGGGACTTTAACACCCCACTTTCACCAATGGACAGATCATCCACAATGAAAATAAATAAAGAAACAGCTTTAAATGACACATTAGACAAAATAGACTTAATAGATATTTATAGGACATTCCATCCAAAAACAACAGAACACCCTTTCTTCTCAAGTGCTCATGGAACGTTTTCCAGGAAAGAACATACCTTGGATCACAAATCAAACTTTGTTAAATTTAAGAAAATTGAAAAGGTATCAAGTGTCTTTTCTGACCACAATGCTATGAGACTAGATATCAATTACAGGAAATAAACTGTAAAAAATATAACACATTGAGGCTAAACCATACACTACTAAATGACCAAGAGATCACTGAAGAAATCAGAGGAAATCAAAAAATACCTAGAAACAATCGACAATGAAAACACGATGACCCAAAACCTAGGGGATGCAGCCAAAGCAGTTCTAGGAGGGAAGTTTATAGCAATACAATTCTACCTCACAAAACAATAAACATCTCAAATAAAAAAACTAACATTACAACTAAAGCTGTTACAGAAATAAGAACAAAAATAACCCAGAGTTAGAGTAGGAAAGAAAACAAAAGATCAGATCAGAAATAAATGAAAAAGAAATGAAGAAAACAATAGCAAATATCAATAAAACTAAAAGCTGGATCTTTGAGAAGATAAACAAAATTGATAAACCATTAGTCAGACTCATCAAGAAGAAAAGGGAGACTCAAATCAAAAGAATTAGAAATGAAAATGAGAAGTAACAACTGACACTACAGAAATACAAAGGATCATGAGAGATTAGTACAAGCAACTATATGCCAGTAAAATGGACAACCTGCAAGAAATGGACAAATTCTTAGAAATGAACAAACTTCTGAGATTGAACCAAGAGGAAATAGAAAATATAAACATACCAATCACAAACACTGTAATTGAAAGTGTAATTAAAAATCTTCCAACAAACAAAAGCCTAGGACCAGATGGCTTTCCAGGCGAATTCTATCAAACACTTAGAGAAGAACTAACACCTATCCTTCTCAAACTCTTCTGAAATATAGCAGAGGGAGAAGCACTCCCAAACTCATTCTACAAGACCACCATCACCGTGATAAAAAAACCAGACAATGATGTCACAAAAAATGAAAACTACAGGTCAATACCTCTAATAAACATAGATGCCAAAATCCTCAACAAAACACTAGCGAACAGAATCCAGCAGCACATTAAAAGGATCATACACCATGATCAAGTGGGGTTTATCCCAGGAATGCAAGGATTCTTCAATATACGCAAATCAAACAATGTGATACACCATATTAACAAACTGAAGGATAAAATCCATATGATCATCTCAATAGATGCAGAGAAATCTTTCAACAAAATTCAACACCATTTATGATAAAAACCCACCAGAAAGTAGGCATAAAGGGAATCTACCTCAACATAATAAAGGCCATATATGACAACCCACAGCCAACATTGTTCTCAATGGTGAAAAAATGAAACTATTTCCTCTAAGATTAGGAACAAGACAAGTTTGCCCACTCTCACCACTATTATTCAAGATACTTTGGGAAGTTTTAGCCACAGCAATCAGAGAAGAAAAAGAAATAAAAGGAATCCAAATTGGAAAAGAATTAAAACTGTCACTGTTTGCAGATGACATGATACTATACGTAGAGAATCCTAAAGATGCTATCAGAAAGCTATTAGATCTAATCAATGAATTTGGTAGAGTAGTAGGATACAAAATTAATGGACAGAAATCTCTTTCATTCGTATACATTAATGATGAAAAATCTGAAAGAGAAATTAAGGAAACACTCCCATTTACCATTACAACCAATGAAATACCTAGGAATAAACCTTCCTAAGGCAACAAAAGACCTGTATGCAGAAAACTGTAAGACTTTGATGAAATAAATTAAAAATGTTACAAACAGATGGAGAGACATACCATGTTCTTGGACTGGAAGAATCAACATTGTGAAAATGACTATAGTACCCATGCAATCTACAGATTCAGTGCAATCCCTATCAAACTACCAATGGCATTTTTCATAAAATTAGAACAAAATATTTCACAATTTGTACGGAAACACACAAGACCCCAAATAGCCAAAACAATCTTGAGATAGAAACATGTAGCTGGAGGAATCAGGCTCCCTGACTTCAGACTATACTACAAAGCTACAGTAATCAAGACAGTATGGTACTGCCACAAAAACAGAAATATAGATCAATGGAACAGGGTAGAAAGCCCAGAGATAAACCCACTCACCTATGCTCACCTTATCTTTGATAAAGGAGGTGAGAATATACAATGGAGAAAGACAGCCTCTTCAGTAAGTAGCTCTGGGAAAACTGGACAGCTACATGTTAAAGAATGAAATTAGAATACTTCTTATCACCATACAATTGTGTATACACAGAAATAAACTCAAAATGTATTAAAGACCTAAATGTAAGGCCAGAAACTATAAAATTCTTGGAGGGAATCATAGGCAGAACACTCTATGACATAAATCACAACAAGGTCCTTTTTGACCCACCTCCTAGAGAAATGGAAATAAAAACAAAAATAAACAAGTGGGAGTTAATGTAGCTTAAAAGCTTTTGCACAGCAAAGGAAACCATAATCAAGATGAAAAGACAACCCTCCGAATGAGAGAAAATAGTTGCAAATGAATCAATTGATAAAGGATTAATCTCCAAAATATATAGGCAGCTAATGCAGCTCAATATCAAAAAAACAAACAACCCAATCCAAAAATGGGCAGAAGACCTAAATAGACATTTCTCCAAAGAAGATATACAGATGGCCAACAAACAAATGAAAGGGTGCCCAACATCACTAATCATTAGAGAAATGCAAATCAAAACTACAATGAGGTATCACCTCACACCAGTCAGAATGGTCATCATCAAAATATCTACAAACAATAAATGCTGGAGAGGGTGTAGAGTAAATGGAACCCTCTTGCTCTGTTGGTAGGAATGTAAATTGATATAGCCATTATGGGGAACAGTATGGAGGTTCCTTAAGAAACTAAAAATAGAACTACCATATGACCCAGCAATCCCACTACTGGTCAATACCCTGAGAAAACCATAATTCAAAAAGAGTCACGTACCACAATGTTCATTGCAGCACTATTTACAATAGTCAGGATATGGAAGCAACCAAAGTAGACAGATGAATGGATAAAGAAGATGTGGCACATATATACAATGGAATATTACTCAGCCATAAAAATTGGGTTATTTGTAGTGAGGTGGATGAACCTAGAGTCTGTCATACAGAGTGAAATAAGTCAATAAGAGCAAAACAAATATTGTATGCTAATATGGAATCTAAAAAAATTGCTTCTGATGAAACTAGGGAGAGTACAAGAATAAAGACACAGATCTTGATAATGGACCTGAGGACACGGGGAAGTGGAAGGGGAAGCTGGGACGAAGTGAGAGAGTAGCACTGACATATAAACACTACCAAATATAAAATAGATAGCTAGTGGGAAGCAGCTGCATAGCACAGGGAGATTAGCTCTGTGCTTTGTGACCACCTAGAGGGGTAAGATAGGGAGGGTGGGAGGGAGACACAAGAGAGAGAGGATATGGAGATATATATATACATATAGCTATATACATATAGCTGATTCACTTTGTTATACACTTTGTTATACAGCAGAAACCAACATAACAGTGTTAAGCAATTATACTCCAATAAAGATGTTAAAAAGTATAAAAATAAATTCTATGAAAAAATAAAATAAATAAAAATTAACTTATATTCATGAAGGGGAGCATATTTAAATGTAATTGGTCATCTGGAAGTTTTCTTATATAATAAAATAATCAAAAAATTCTACAGTAAATATTATACTTGACAGAACAATTTTAGTCATATATTTTTAGGTTTAAGAATGGTAGTAGTTCACTTGCTATCAATCCTTGTATTCAAAAGTACAGTGAATGTCTGAGTCAATGTAATAAGAAAAGGAAATTTAATTAAAGATAGTGCCTGGGGAAGAAGTAAATTAAAGTGTTATTCTTTGCTGATCATATGGTAATCTACAGAGAACACATTCATGAGAATCAGTAGCGTCAATGGCCAGTTAGAATATAAAATAAAAGATAAAAAATACCATTTATAATAGCAACAAATACAGCACAGTCAATGGAAATAAATCCGTCAACATAATGTACAAAACTATTGTGAAAAATATTACAAAGTATTATTGAAACTCAAAAAACACCTGAAGAAATGGAGGAACAGCCATTAAAATGCTAGAAATCCTCAATATTAATGGTTTTTTTGGAAAATAAAATTCAAAATATTTAAATAGACAAAATCGTTGAATAATTCTGCAAAAATAACCAGTAAAAATGACTGATTTCTATTATTAATTTTCAAACCTTATATTTTTACTTAACTATATATATGTTTCACTTATTAATTTTTAGACCATATACTACAAAAGCCAGCTCATTTAATCTTCTTGGTATGAGGATGCATGATGAGCATTAGTATATTTTTCTAATTAAATATTATCTGTAAGATGAAACATACTATTTACATTATTTTAAACTATAGCAGCTTTACACTTTTAAGTAATGTAAAATAAATATTTTAAGATACATTCTAAATCTTAACTTAATAAAGAGCCCATTAAGTATAATTTGAAGATTTTTCAAGCAACAGAATAGCTCCTCTTCTCTTAACATCCTCTCCTTTACAAGGGACATCTAATTTCTGTTTATTACTGAATATAGATTCAGACAAGTGATGCATTTGTTTGCTCTCCATGATGTTATAAAGGACTATGACATCACAATTCTTATTCTATAAACACAAACACATGGGGCTCATAGACTATTTGGACAGTAATTGTTCCCAGGCTTATGATCTTTGCTGGATCATACGCATTCTAGTACTGAATGACCTACATAATTTGGCAAAACTAAATTATCAGTGGGCAGACTATTATATGGTAGCAAGCTGTGGAAAGCAGAACTAGTCACAAATTTTAAAGTATTAATAAAATACTGGACATGCACAGTCTGGATAGTGAAGAGGGATAATAAATGCTTGAATATTATTTTCTTATCATCAGAAAAATCCAGAGAGTTAATATTAAAACACTAATGTGATTGTATAAGTAGGCAGCCTGAAAGCAATGGAAAGAGAAAATGTTATTTATTGAAATAATTATTTGAATCGTGCATTTGACATTGTTCCATCAGGCTTTCAGCAGCCTAAGGCAGACTCCTACACAATGTGTGACAGAGAGAATGCATACTTTTAAATAATGAAAACATCACAATTGCACAAATCTATGCTAAGTTTAGTTATTTGAAGGGGTGGAGAAGAGGAGTACTTAGTCAAGGAGCATAATGATGGCAACTTAAATATAAAAGAGTTCTTGACAAACTAGTTCTTATTCAAAGCCTCTTTTACTGAAAGCATTGTAAGATGCACAACGCTAACCAACATAGACCTGGTAATATTACATTGTGAAAGGTGTCTTTTTTATATTTGGCAATTTTCGGAAAGAATAAAACCTAAATTAGAAATGTTATATGGTACATTTTGGAATGCCAAAGAAAGAAGTATCATACAGGCAGTTTTGCTCTTACAAGGGTACAAAAAGGGAAAGAACTTCAGGACAATGTAAATTATCAACTTTCTACTACAAGCTCCAAGTCAGGTGCTATTTCTGTGTAGATGAATACCAGCCTGATTTCCTTACCTCTTCATTTCCTTTGGGTGGCTGTTCTATGATATCAATGGGATTAAGCAACCTGGCAACTTTACTTAGCCTTCAGCATTTCTAACTTTGCAATGACTTGATGGCAGTAAATTGTCCAATTCTTTGTGTCCTTCACCAGGACTAGAAAGCTTCTTTTGGAAATAAGTAGTTAATAAATATTTGCTCAATGAAATATTAATAATCTAACTGAGTGCTTAGAAAGACTGTTCTTTCCTGTGTCAGTTGTGTTTGCTCTTGATTCTGGTTAACTATCTTTTTCTCATTTCATTTTCATTTATAATTTTTATATTAAAATGGTATATTATCATTTTGGAAGCACTGTTAAAGTGGTAAGATACTTTTATATTTTGTACTATTCTATGTCTCTCTTGCTTTCTACATATATATGTACATATATACATATATTTATGTTTACATATAAACATATATATATAGTTCAGAGACTGCATATGCATATTGTGTGCAAGTGTGTGTATCTATTCATCATGTGACTAGTGAATACTTATATACCGTCATCTGTTCAAGGTACTAAACAACACACTAAATAATAATTCCAAATAATAACTAACAATTAAATAGCAATTTATAGATTATCTGAAATTATTTCATATGTATTATCCTATTTGTCATACATGCACATAAATATTAGATGAATTTTTACATCAAGAGATATTACAGGTTGTTCAGATTTCTGTTTCTTATAAAAATATCTTCAAGGAAATGGAACATTTCATGAAAAACAAAGATTCAAAAGTTGCAGGATTGATATTAAAATTAATGCAGTTAAAAGTTTATCCTCCTTGGGCTTCCCTGGTGGCACAGTGGTTGAGAGCCCACCTGCCAATGCAAGGGACACGGGTTCGTGCCCCGGTCCGGGAAGATCCCACATTCTGCAGAGCGGCTGGGCCCATGAGCCATGGCCACTGAGCCTGCGCATCCGGAGCCTGTGCTCCGCAACAACAACAACAAAAAAGTTTATCCTCACCCCTCCCAAAAAAAATTAAGATTATCTCAGCTCAACTAAATTGTTTGCATTGCTTGAAATAAATACATTTTTACAAAACTCACATAATGTTTTTACTTTTGGTAATTGTATTAATATATATTTAATAAGTATATTAATATATGTATGAATATGTATACTATATATATTTACATATATGTATATAGATAAAGTGATTGATTTTAAGAAATTGGCTCATGAGATTATAAGGACTGACAAGTCCTAAGATGTGCAGGATGAGGGTGAGTAAGCAATGTGGACAACCAAGTGAGCCAATGGTGTAGTTCCCAAGCAAAGGCCAGAAAGCTTGAGATCGAGGAAGAATTGATGTTTCACTGTGAATATGAAGGCAGGAAAAAGCTGATGATATCTGAGTTCAAGGCGGTAGGGAAAAAGAATTTCTCATACCCAAGAGAGAGTCTGCCTCTTTGTCCTATTCAGCCTTAAACTAATTGGATGAGGTCCAATCACATCAAGGAGGGCAATCTGCTTTATTAAATCTACCAATTTGATGTTAATCTCCTCAAAAACACCCTCACAGACACACCCAGAATAATGTTTGACCATATATCTGGGGAACCCATGGCCCAGTATAGTTGATACATAAAACTAACCTTCACATTAATGAATGGTTATTTCTTCCTCCATGTAGATTAAAATCATAAGCTAGTAGTGGATCTCATGTTCTTTTTCTTTCTTTTTTCCTTCCTTCCTCCCACCCTTTCTTTCTTTCTCTTTCTCTCTCTTTTTCTTTCTTTCTTTCATCTTTCTTTCTTTTTTCTTTCTTTTTTCTCTTTCTTTCTTTCTTTCTTTCTTTCTTTCTTTCTTTCTTTCTTTCTTTCTTTCTTTCTTTCTTTCTTTTCCTCCTTCCTTCCTTCCTTCCATCCTTCCTTCCTTCCATTTGGTAAAATCCAGTTAGAATGTTTTCATGTAATTTTTAAGTTGACTTGTAATTGTGTCAAAAAATTATCCATTTGTCCCGCTGGATTTACATGGTTATTATGTGTACAGTAGAATGATGTATGTGCATGGTAGATAGTAACTACTAAAAATAAATAGTAATTGAAAGAAGTAGTTTTTCTTTTTGTTAGAAAAAAATGTACACACCCAAGACTCATTCTGATTGACTTAGTACGAGTTTGCCTATGAAATCATCCCCATTAAAAAAAATCAAATAGCATAAATAAGTAAAAAAGAAAAAAACCTACACTAAACACACACACACACACACACACATAAATTCAATGATAGTGGATAAGACATCATCAAACAGACAAACGACAACCAAAAATACATGTACAAACACACAAAATATGAGTGAAAAATGAGAGAAGGAATAGATAAATATATACTCAGGGGATAGAGAGGGAGAGGTCAGAAAACAAAATGTCATCAGTCATCTCAATAACAAAAGTAGAAGCTGGAAGACACTAGCACAGCAGATTTAAAAATTCTGAAATATTTATTTCCATTGAAGGATTTATAAGGTATTTTTTTTTCTCCAAAATAGCATCTAGGTTAGAAAGTGAAAAGACATATTAAAAGATGCACAAAAATCTCAAAAAAATCACTTCCCACTCAACTATTCTATGGACAGTACTGAAGAATTTGATGCACAAAAGAGATTAATAACAAAGGAGGGGAGGATATGATATAAGAATTAAAGAATCCAATACAGAAATGTTATATCTATATAGATATATTCTATTTCTATATATCTATACAGATAGATATATTCTATTTCTATATATCTATATAGATATATTCTATTTCTATATAACTATATAGATACATTCTATTTCTATAGTAAATTGCAGCACCAATACTAAAATCAAAGATACATACTCTTGAGTACTAAACTAATTAGCAATTTACAAGATAAAATTATCTGTTCTATAAAGTTTTAGAAGTATATTTATAATTATATATATGGTATAATTTTTAAAAAGTAATTGAAGAATATTTATACATTGACCTTTAAAGTTTTCACACTTTCATCATTATGAAGCTACACAAAACTGGCAAAATGACTTCCATAAAACATTCACAGTAAATTCATGTATGCTATTCAAATTAAAAAGAGTGCATTCTGACTCTGGAACTTTACTATATTAAATATGTTTTTTAAATTAATACTAGCATTGGGACTTCGCTGGTGGTCCAGGGATTGGGACTTCACATTTCAATGCAGCAGGTGTGAGTTTGATCCCTGGTCAGAGAGCTGGGATCCCACATACCTCACGGCCAAAAAACCCAAAACATAGGATGGAGGTAATATTGTAGCAAAGTTCAATAAAGACTTTGAAAATGGTCCACATCAATAAAAGAAAAAGAAAAAAAAAGTATTGATGGACATAGCGGCAGGGCAGGAATAAAGATGCAAATGTAGAGAACAGACTTGAGGACATGGCAGGGAGTTGAAGGGGTGGCTGGTACATTGTGAGAGAGTGGCATTGACATATATACATTACCAAATGCAAAATAGATAGCTAGGGGGAAGCTGCTGCAAAGCACAGAGAGATTAGCCCAGTGCTGTGTGACGGACGACCTAGAGTGGTGGGATAGGGAGGGTGGGAAGGAGGCTCAAGAGGGAGGAGATATGGTGATATATGTATAAAAATAGCTGATTCACTTTGTTGTACAGTAGAAACTAACCCAACATTGTGAAGTAATTATACTCCAGTAAAAATGTATTAGAAAAAACTTTAAAAAAACAAAATAAATTAATACTAGCATATTGGAAATTTGCATAAAGAAAATAATGTAGTTGATCATGGCTGTAAATTAAATAATACAGAGAATATTTAAATTATGTATATGAAAATGAGTTTAGCTTTATTAAAATCATGCATGCATATAGTTATAAACCTAACAGAAATATAAAGAATGTATCCACAATCCACAGGCTGCCTTCCATCTCTCACCATCCTTTTCCTAAGTGCCATTGATCCAGCAACTTTCTTTTTCAAAAATTTTTTCACTTTTCTCATGTTTTTAAAATGTATGTTTCTAAATAATATAGTTTACCTGCTACTTTTAGATATGATGCTTGTTAATTTTAGATATGATGATTTGTTTTTTGTTACGAATAATGAGGTTTTCAGTTCCTTTTTCACACCCATATTTATATTTCCTTAAAACTTATCACATTTTGTTTAAGTTAATATGGAATGCTTAATTACTCTGTATATGAAAATACTGTTACCTGTGGAACTAAGAGATACACTGTGTTATTTGTTACTTATAGGTTTTATTTTCTTTCTAGGGTTAATTATTCATTTGCCATTTTCCCACCTAATTGTCAGATCTTTTAAAAGCCTGGCAATCTGTGCCTTAATAAGCCATATAGAGGATTCTGATGCAAGTTGAAGAATCAGTGTTGTAAGATAATTAGGAAACAAGTGATTTTGTTTTTTCATTTTGGTATCCCAATTAGTAACCTGTGGTAGTCTTTCTCTCTGTGGTCTCACAGCAGATTCTCTGAGTCATGGTACACACGTGGTAATTGGAATTCTCCAAGTAGGTGGTAGAATAGAAGTGGTCACCTCAAAGTTCAGCAAGTACATTTCTAATTAAAACTCTGTTTCCAGGACTGTGACTTTTGTCTAGTTTTCTTGATTCCAGAGCCTCTTTGATGCCATTTCTCCAGAAATCAAGCCTTCTCTTTACCTTTAAAGATATTCAAGGGAGGAGGCTGATGCAGGCTGGGGAGGTGTGGGGACAACCAATATGTGAAAATTTTTTCACATTTCACCTTTGTGCTTTAACTCCTGTTTTCTGGAGTACCTAATGTTAGAAAATGCTTGGAGAAATTTACATGAGAGATAATTTTTCTTTCTTTTTTTCCCTTAAACAATAAACTAAATAATACAGTAATTGATTTCCCTATTGCTTTGGGTTTTATGATGATAAAATGTTGAAAATTAACTCTTGGAAAAATTATTTTTAATTGTCTGGTTGTTCCTTTGATAAAAAAAAAAAGAAAGAAAGAAAAGACTCTGTCCACCATTTATTTAATTTACCTCTGGTAAAATGATTTCTTTTGAGACACTTAGGTTTGGAAAGTCAACATTCAATAGTCCTTACACAAATAATTATTAAATATCTATTATGTTCCAGATATTGAGCTGGATGCAGGATAACATTTTGCTGTCATCTCCCTTAGGATACTTATAGTCGAGTTCACAGAAAACTATATACTCCCATAGGAGATCAAATAATGTTGCAATTTAGTACAAATGTGTTATTTTGGAAAAGATAGACATCAGTGGGAATTAGAATTACTAAAATGGCTTTATTGAACTGGAAGGAAGATTTGGGTGGAAAGTAGCAAGAGCATATTCCAGGCAGATTAAATTATTATCAGATGATCTAAAGAAATTTTAAAAAATCATGTAAATATCTTTATTCTGCTTTCCTTCTCTAAATATTCAGAAGAACATTTTTCTAATATAACTTGCATTGTATCTATATTTATGTCTATACATATGCATGTGTGTGGGTATATATCTAGAGACACAGGGAACTGTACTAAGCCCTAATATTTTTTTCTCATTTAATCATCAACACCATTTTATCATTTAAGTACTATTTTTATTATCATTTTTCAGAAAAGAAACTAACTTTTCCAGTGTTACACAGTTAAATAGTTAATGGAAGAGGAGGGATTCACACCCAGATGTTTCAACCTGAGGCAATAATAAAGGAGTGTGCTAGCCACAATTTTCTCTCATTCCAATTAACCAAATTAAATAAATACATTATTTGAATACTTTATTTCCCAAGGAACCAGAGTGACTCGTGTTTTGGGGAACTAGGAAAACTGAGTTTTCTATCAAGTCAGAGCTAAATGAGAAGGCAAAGCATACTTTTTAAAAGAATTGTTGAGAAGGTTGAGACATATGTGCTCTAAAAGGCAATTACTTGGAGAGCAGCCAAATTAAAAAGGATAAACCTGAATAAGTCATAAATTGAAAGGGGTAGGCAAAGAGGGAGAATCTGGGTAGAAGCCAAAGAAACAGAGAATAGTAGATAATAGAAAAACTCTGCACTGTTAGGCAAAGGCAGGAATGGACAAATTCCCAAGGAGAATTTGCACTCAGAAGAAACATCTGGAGATTACCTGGAAATTATTCCTTTTGAATAATTGAAAGGGCACCTCATATAGTTCCAGTACTATAAATTTATTTCAAATTTAGATCATTTCCTGATTATAAAATAAATCAAGGTCATTAATTTTTTTTTTTTTTTTTTTTGTGGTACGCGGGCCTCTTGCTGTTGTGGCCTCTCCCGTTGTGGAGCACCCACTCCGGACGCGCAGGCTCAGCGGCCATGGCTCACCGGCCCAGCCGCTCCGCGGCATGTGGGATCTTCCTGGAGCAGGGCACGAACCCGCGTCCCCTGCATCGGCAGGCAGACTCTCAACCACTGAGCCACCAGGGAAGCCCAACGTTATTAATTTTAACCAGAAAAAAAATTAAAATCTTAACGCCTGTTGAGGATTTACATCAAGATGATTACTAACTCTCTCCAACTGTTTTTGTACATTATCCCTTAAATACTAATTAAAATGAAGAAATAAGACAAAACTTCTTTCTGGCAATATGGCACACTGACTATTCTGAAACCTCCCTCAACATGTTGAATACTTCTGAAAATTCTTTAATCACATAGTTTAATTAGCAAGAAAATTTTTAAAAATTAAAATAATTTAAATAAAATATCTAGAAGAAAGCAAAAATTCAAAAAGGAAAGCCCACAAAAAAGCTACAGTTGCTCTGAAAAGAGATGCAAAATTCTGGGAGGTTTTAGGCTTATGGTTTTAATGCAACAGGTGTAAAGAAAAACAAAATAAAACCCCTCAGACTGAGAAAGTGAAAAGTCAAACCAAGAGATCCTCAATATAAAGCCATGACTCCAAAATATGAATGCTACAAATGGGAGAAAAATAGCACTCCCAACACAAGGAGGAAATAATTAAACTTGACAAATGAGGGAGTGGGGTGTAGAAATTCTTCTTTGATGATTTATAATCACCAGTTTGGCCTGAAGCAGGTTTGATATCAGTAATCATATTATCTACAGAACCCAATACTTAAAGCACAAAATTTATGTAGAATTTCTGAGTATTGTCAATACTCCAGATACCTTGTAGAATTAAGCATAGCCCTTATTATAGCAACAGATGTTATCATAGCCCTTCAAAGTTTTCTGAATAATATAGTGTAATAGTCATTAAAATTCTTATAAATTTTATTTATAAGAAAATAAAATAACCAATGAACAACCTACTGTGAGCAAGTTAACAGAATATATATAAATGAAAGAATCAGATGTAGAGCATTAAAAAGTGTGAGTAATATGTTTTAATAATAAAAGTGGATGTTCTAGTAGATGAAAGAAAAGAGGATATAAAAATGTTGAATATGATTCAGAAAATAACAAAATAAAAGTCCTAGAATGGTAAAGAGCTCAAAGATAAGATAAAAAGAATAGACACACTGAGGAAAGAATGAATGAACTAGAATACAGATTTTAGTAGAATTACTCAGAACTCAGTATAGAGAAACAGAGATAAAATAAAAAGGAAATTAAGAAATTTGAGAATAAAGTAAAAGACTGTAGCACTTATCTACTGGGAAATTGAGAATAAGCTGGTGAAGGAGCTAGATATAAAGATGTAATGGATGAGAAGATTTCAGAATTTCAAATAAAACTATTCAGACTCTGGAAACTTCATGAATCTTATGCAGGGCAAATGAATATAATTCCACACCTAGAGCTATCATAATGTAACTACAAAACATCAATGAGGGAGAAAAGATCTTAAATTAGCAAATAAATACATAAGATCTTCAAATGAACAAACATAGGTCTGAGCACTTCCACCAACAGTATTAGTGAAAATCAATGGAATAATATCTCAAAGTATCAACAGCAAAAACTTCTTATCTATACTTGTATAAACATCAAATATGGTCAAAATCAAGAATGAGGGGGACCTTGAAGATGGCGGAAGAGTAAGACGCGGAGATCGCCTTTCTCCCCACGGATACACCAGAAATACATCTACACGTGGAACAACTCCTACAGAACACCTACTGAAGGCTGGCAGAAGACCTCAGACCTCCCAAAAGGCAAGAAACTCCCCACGTACCTGGGTAGGGCAAAAGAAAAAAAGAAAAAACAGAGACAAAAGAATAAGGACGGAACCTGCGCCAGTGGGAGGGAGCTGTGAAGGAGGAAAAGTTTCCACACACTAGGAAGCCCCTCCGCGGGCGGAGACTGCGGGAGGCGGAGGGGGGGGCTTCGGGACCGCGGAGTAGTGCACAGCGACGGGTGCGGAGGGCAAAACGGGGAGATTCCCGCACAGAGGATCGGTGCCGACCGGCACTCACCAGCCCGAGAGGCTTGTCTGCTCACCCGCCCGGGCGGGCGAGGCTGCGAGCTGAGGCTAGGGTTTCGGTTTTGGACGGAGCGCAGGGAGAAGACTGGGGTTGGCGGCTTGAACATAGCCTGAAGGAGTTACTGCACGACGACTAGCCGGGAGGGAGTTCGGGGAAAAGCCTGCACCTGCCGAAGAGGCAAGAGACTTTTTCTTCCCTCTTTGTTTCCTGGTGCGCGAGGAGAGGGGTTTAAGAGCGCTGCTTAAAGGAACTCCAGAGACGGGCGCGAGCCGCGGCTAAAAGCGCGGACCCCAGAGACGGGCGGGAGACACTAAGGCTGCTGCTGCCGCCACCAAGGGGCCTGTGTGCGAGCACAGGTCACTCTCCACACTCCTCTTCCGCGGAGCCTGTGCAGCCCGCCACTGCCAGGTTCCCGGGAACCAGGGACAACTTCCCCGGGAGAACGCACGGCGGGCCTCAGGCTGGTGCAACGTCACGCCAGCCTCTGACGCAACGTCACGCCGCCTCTGACGCCGCAGGCCCGCCCCGCACGCAGTGCCCCTCCTTCCCCCCCCCCCTCACCCCCGGCCTGAGTGAGCCAGAGCCCCCGAATCAGCGGCCCCTTTAACCCTGTCCTGTCTGAGCAAAAAACAGATGCCCTCCAGCGACCTACACGCAGAGGCAGGGCGAAATCCAAAGCTGAGCTCCTGTGAGCTGTGAGAACAAAGAAGAGAAAGGGAAATCTTTCCCAGCAGCCTCAGAAGCAGCGGATTAAAGCTCCACAATCAACTTGATATACCCTGCATCTGTGGAATACCTGAATAGACAAGGAATGATCCCAAATTGAAGAGGTGGAATTTAGGAGCGAGATCTATGATTTTTTTCCCTTTTCCTCTTTTTGTGAATGTGTACGTGTATGCTTATGTGTGAGATCTTGTCTGTATACTCTTGCTTCCACCATTTGTCCTAGGGCTCTATCCGTCCATGGTTTTTTAAAAAAAATTTTTTTCTCAATAATTAATTTTAATTGTAATAACTTTATTATACTTTACCTTCGTTCCTTCTTTCTTTCTTTCTTTCTTTCCGTCCTTCCCTCCTTTAGACAACGAATCACCCCAAATTGAGGAGATGGTCTCTGAGAGCAAGATTTATGATTTTTCCCCCTTTACCTCTTTTTGTGAAGGTGTATGTGTATGCTTCTGTATAAGATTTTCTCTGTATAGCTTTGCTTCCAACATTTGTCCTAAGGTTCTATCCGTCCCTCTTTTTTTTTTTTCTAAATATTTTTTAATTCAATAACTATATTATACTTTATTTTATTTTTACTGTATCTTCTTTCTTTCTGTCTTTTTTCCTTCTTTCCCTCCTTCCTTCCTTCCTTCCTTCCTTCCTTCCTTCCTCCCTCCCTCCCTCCTTTCTTTCCTTCTTTGCTTCTTTCTTCCTTCCTTCCTTTCCTCCTTTCCTTCTTTCTTTCCTCATACTTCTACTAATTCTCTCTACTTTTTCTCCCTTTTATTCTGAGCCGTGTGGATGAAAGGCTCTTGGTGCTCCAGCCAGGAGTCAGGGCTCTGCCTCTGAGGTAGGAGAGCCAACTTCAGGACACTGGTCAACAAGAGACCTCCCAGCTCCACATAATATTAAACGGTGGAAATCTCCCAGAGACCTCCATCTTAACACCAGCACCCAGCTTCACTCAACGACCAGCAAGCCACAGTGCTAGACAACCTATGCCAAACAACTAGCAAAACAGGAACACAACCCCACCCATTAGCAGAGAGGCTGCCTAAAATCATAATAAGGCCACAGACACCCCAAGACACACCACCAGACGTGAACCTGCCCACTAGAGAGACAAGATCCAGCCTCATCCACCACAACACAGGCACTAGTCCCCTCCACCAGGAAGCCTACACAACCCACTGAAACAACCTTAGCCACTGGAGACAGACATCAAAAACAACGGGAACTACGAACGTGCAGCCTGCAAAAAGGAGACCCCAAACACAGTAAGATAAGCAAAATGAGAAGACAGAAAAACACACAGCAGATGAAGGAGCAAGATAAAAATGCACCAGACCTAACAAATGAAGAGGAAATAGGCAGTCTACCTGAAAAAGAATTCAGAATAATGATAGTAAGGATGATCCGAAATCTTGGAAGTAGAATGGACAAAATGCAAGAAACAGTTAACAAGGACCTAGAAGAAATAAAGATGAAACAAGCAATGATGAACAACGCAATAAATGAAATTAAAAGTACTCTAGATGGGATCAATAACAGAATAACTGAGGCAGAAGAACGGATAAGTGACCTGGAAGATAAAATAGTGGAAATAACTACTGCAGAGCAGAATAAAGAAAAAAGAATGAAAAGAACTGAGGACAGTCTCAGAGACCTCTGGGACAACATTAAACGCACCAACATTCGAATTATAGGGGTTCCAGAAGAAGAAGAGAAAAAGAAAGGGACTGAGAAAATATTTGAAGAGATTATAGTTGAAAACTTCCCTAATATGGGAAAGGAAATAGTTAATCAAGTCCAGGAAGCACAGAGAGTCCCATACAGGATAAATACAAGGAGAAATACGCCAAGACACATATTAATCAAACTGTCAAAAATTAAATACAAAGAAAGCATATTAAAAGCAGCAAGGGAAAAACAGCAAATAACACACAAGGGAATCCCCATAAGGTTAACAGCTGATCTCTCAGCAGAAACCCTACAAGCCAGAAGGGAGTGGCAGGACATACTGAAAGTGATGAAGGAGAAAAACCTGCAACCAAGACTACTCTACCCAGCAAGGATCTCATTCAGATTTGATGGAGAAATTAAAACCTTTACAGACAAGCAAAAGCTGAGAGAGTTCAGCACCACCAAACCAGCTTTACAACAAATGCTAAAGGAACTTCTCTAGACAAGAAACACAAGAGAAGGAAAAGACCTATAATAACGAAGCCAAAACAATATAGAAAATGGGAATAGGAACATACATATCGATAATTACCTTAAATGTAAATGGACTAAATGCTCCCACCAAAAGACACAGATTGGCTGAATGGATACAAAAACAAGACCCTTATATATGCTGTCTACAAGAGACCCACTTCAGACCTAGAGACACATACAGACTGAAAATAAGGGGATGGAAAAAGATATTCCATGCAAATGGAAACCAAAAGAAAGCTGGAGTAGCAATTCTCATATCAGACAAAATAGACTTTAAAATAAGGACTATTACAAGAGACAAAGAAGGACACTACATAATGATCAAGGGATCGATCCAAGAAGAAGATATAACAATTGTAAATATTTATGCACCCAACATAGGAGCACCTCAATACATAAGGCAAATACTAACAGCCATAAAAGGGGAGATTGACAGTAACACATTCATAGTAGGGGACTTTAACACCCCACTTTCACCCATGGACAGATCATCCAAAATGAAAATAAATAAGGAAACACAAGCTTTAAATGATACATTAAACAAGATGGACTTAATTGATATTTATAGGACACTCCATCCAAAAACAACAGAATACACATTTTTCTCAAGTGCTCATGGAACATTCTCCAGGACAGATCATATCTTGGGTCACAAATCAAGCCTTGGTAAATTTAAGAAAATTGAAATTGTATCAAGTATCTTTTCTGACCACAACGCCATGAGACTAGATATCAATTACAGGAAAAGATCTGTAAAAAATACAAACACATGGAGGCTAAACAATACACTACTTAATAATGAAGTGATCACTGAAGAAATCAAAGAGGAAATAAAAAAATACCTAGAAACAAATGACAATGGAGACACAACGACCCAAAACCTATGGGATGCAGCAAAAGCAGTTCTAAGGGGGAAGTTTATAGCAATACAAGCCCACCTTAAGAAGCAGGAAACATCTCAAATAAACAACCTAACCTTGCACCTCAAGCAATTAGAGAAAGAAGAACAAAAAAACCCCAAAGCTAGCAGAAGGAAAGAAATCATAAAAATCAGATCAGAAATAAATGAAAAAGAAATGAAGGAAACGATAGCAAAGATCAATAAAACTAAAAGCTGGTTCTTTGAGAAGATAAACAAAATAGATAAACCACTAGCCAGATTCATCAAGAAAAAAAGGGAGAAGACTCAAATCAATAGAATTAGAAATGAAAAAGGAGAAGTGACAACTGACACTGCAGAAATAAAAAAAATCATGAGAGATTACTACAAGCAACTCTATGCCAATAAAATGGACAATCCGGAAGAAATGGACAAATTCTTAGAAATGCACAACCTGCCAAGACTGAATCAGGAAGAAATAGAAAATATGAACAGACCAATCACAAGCACTGAAATTGAAACTGTGATTAAAAATCTTCCAACAAACAAAAGCCCAGGACCAGATGGCTTCACAGGTGAATTCTATCAAACGTTTAGAGAAGAGCTAACACCTATCCTTCTCAAACTCTTCCAAAATATAGCAGAGGGAGGAACACTCCCAAATTCCTTCTACGAGGCCACCATCACCTTGATACCAAAACCAGACAAGGATGTCACAAAGAAAGAAAACTACAGGCCAATATCACTGATGAACATAGATGCAAAAATCCTCAACAAAATACTAGCAAACAGAATCCAACAGCACATTAAAAGGATCATACACCATGATCAAGTGGGGTTTATTCCAGGAATGCAAGGATTCTTCAATATACGCAAATCTATCAATGTGATAAACCATATTAACAAATTGAAGGAGAAAAACCATATGATCTTCTCAATAGATGCAGAGAAAGCTTTCGACAAAATTCAACACCCATTTATGCTAAAAACCCTGCAGAAAGTAGGCATAGAGGGAACTTTCCTCAACATAATAAAGGCCATATATGACAAGCCCACAGCAAACATCATCCTCAATGGTGAAAAACTGAAAGCATTTCCACTAAGATCAGGAACAAGACAAGGTTGCCCACTCTCACCACTCTTATTCAACATAGTTTTGGAAGTTTTAGCCACAGCAATCAGAGAAGAAAAGGAAATAAAAGGAATCCAAATCGGAAAAGAAGAAGTAAAGCTGTCACTGTTTGCAGATGACATGATACTATACATAGAGAATCCTAAAGATGCTACCAGAAAACTACTAGAGCTAATCAATGAATTTGGTAAAGTAGCAGGATACAAAGTTAATGCACAGAAATCTCTGGCATTCCTATATACTAATGATGAAAAATCTGAAAGTGAAATCAAGAAAACACTCCCATTTACCATTGCAACAAAAAGAATAAAATATCTAGGAATAAACCTACCTAAGGAGACGAAAGACCTGTATGCAGAAAATTATAAGACACTGATGAAAGAAATTAAAGATGATACAAATAGATGGAGAGATATACCATGTTCTTGGATGGGAAGAATCAACATTGTGAAAATGACTCTACTACCCAAAGCAATCTACAGATTCAATGCAATCCCTATCAAACTACCACTGGCATTTTTCACAGAACTAGAACAAAAAATTTCACAATTTGTATGGAAACACAAAAGACCCCGAATAGCCAAAGCAATCTTGAGAACGAAAAAGGAGCTGGAGGAATCAGGCCCCCTGACTTCAGACTATACTACAAAGCTACAGTAATCAAGACAGTATGGTACTGGCACAAAAACAGAAATATAGATCAATGGAACAGGATAGAAAGCCCAGCGATAAACCCATGCACATATGGACACCTTATCTTTGATAAAGGTGGCAGGAATGTACAGTGGAGAAAGGACAGCCTCTTCAATAAATGGTGCTGGGAAAACTGGACAGGTACATGTAAAAGTATGAGATTAGATCACTCCCTAACACCATACACAAAAATAAGCTCAAAATGGATTAAAGACCTAAATGTAAGGCCAGAAACTATCAAACTCTTAGAGGAAAACATAGGCAGAACACTCTATGACATAAATCACAGCAAGATCCTTTCTGACCCACCTCCTAGAGTAATGGAAATAAAAACAAAAATAAACAAATGGGACCTAATGAAACTTCAAAGCTTTTGCACAGCAAAGGAAACCATAATCAAGACCAAAAGACAACCCTCAGAATGGGAGAAAATATTTGCAAATGAAGCAACTGACAAAGGATTAATCTCCAAAATTTACAAGCAGCTCATGCAGCTCAATAACAAAAAAACAAACAACCCAATCCAAAAATGGGCAGAAGACCTAAAGAGACATTTCTCCAAAGAAGATATACAGAATGCCAACAAACACATGAAAGAATGCTCAACATCATTAATCATTAGAGAAATGCAAATCAAAACTACAATGAGATATCATCTCACACCAGTCAGAATGGCCATCATCAAAAAATCTAGAAACAATAAATGCTGGAGAGGGTGTGGAGAAAAGGGAACACTCTTGCACTGCTGGTGGGAATGTGAATTGGTTCAGCCACTATGGAGAACAGTATGGAGGTTCCTTAAAAAACTACAAATAGAATTACCATATGACCCAGCAATCCCACTACCGGGCATATACCCTGAGAAAACCAAAATTCAAAAAGAGTCATGTACCAAAATGTTCATTGCAGCTCTATTTACAATAGCCCGGAGATGGAAACAACCTAAGCACCCATCATCGGATGAATGGATAAAGAAGATGTGGCACATATATACAATGGAATATTACTCAGCCTTAAAAAGTAATGAAATTGAGCTATTTGTAATGAGATGGATAGACCTAGAGTCTGTCATACAGAGTGAAGTAAGTCAGAAAGAAAAAGACAAATACCGTATGCTAACACATATATATGGAATTTAAGGGAAAAAAAATGTCATGAAGAACCTAGGGGTAAGACAGGAATAAAGACGCAGACCTACTGGAGAACGGACTTGAGGATATGGGGAGGGGGAAGGGTGAGCTTTGACAGGGCGAGAGAGAGTCATGGACATATACACACTAACAAACGTAGTAAGGTAGATAGCTAGGGGGAAGCAGCCGCAAGGCACAGGGATATTAGCTCGGTGCTTTGTGACAGCCTGGAGGGGTGGGATAGGGAGAGTGGGAGGGAGGGAGACGCAAGAGGGAAGACATATGGGAACATATGTATATGTATAACTGATTCACTTTGTTATAAAGCAGAAACTAACACACCATTGTAAAGCAATTATACCCCAATAAAGATGTTTAAAAAAAAAAAAAATAAATAAAAAAAATGCGGTAGAGAATTTTAGAAGTATTATCTATATGAAACAATGATAATAATAACAACAACTAACTTGGAAGTGTATTAAAGGCAACTTGGAAATAACAATATACTGGATAATAATAAAAATAATATACTCAAAAAAAAAAATCAAGAATGAAACACGTTAGTGCAGGCAAACAAAATTTGAGAAAAGAGTGCCAATAGGCCTTTAATCAATAAGAATGAGCCATACAACTTAATAGGAAAATGGGTTTAAAATAAGAATATAGATAAACACTTAGAGTCAGAAGCATATGAAAAGATAGGAAGAAGGAAGAAATTGGGAATGACTGCTTAACGGGTAGAGTTACCTTTTGGAGAGAAGAAAATGTTCTGGAACTAGATACTTGTGATGTTTACACAACATTGTGAATATACTAAATTCTATTCAAGTACATATATATATTAAAATGGTTAAAGCAGACAATTTTATGTTATGTGTATCTTACCTCAATAAAAAATGCTTACAAATATATATTACCAGAATAGTGGTAGTGTATAATTGCTTATAGTTTACTTCATAAACTATAGTATTTTAAGAGTTTTTGATTTCAAGCCCTGGCTTCAGAACTTATTATCTGTGTATTCTTGTGCTATTTATGAGCCCTTCCTTTGCCTCAGTCTCCTTATATGGGAAAACGGAGGTGATTATAATAGTAACTACACTGTGAAGATTAATAATGTAATAAGGGGTGGAAAACCCTAACATAATAGGCTGTCAATTTGGTTTATCTATTGTTAATTATAATTTATTATGATCATTAACATCATCATTATTATTATTACTAAGATCTTGCTTCTAATATTTTCTCAACTTAAGGTTTTCACACTGAATTTTTGTACCATCCTTCATTATTCAGATTTTGGACCAACTCTTCCAGAATACCTTACCTGAAACCTCAGGTTACATCTATGTCTTTCCTCTCCACTTTGCTGGATTGCTGTATATAACACCCCCTTAATATTTATGTCATATTGAAATTATTAGTTTGTCTAGTTTTTCCACTAAAGAGTCAGCTTCACAAGGCCAATGTCTTGTTCAACTTTGTCTCTTGAGTACATACTGTAACATGACATACACACACACACACACACACACACACAGGTTCTGACCTCATATTTGCTCAATTGAACAGTATCATCTCTATGATCGACACATACTTTGTTGCTTTCATTGAATGTATTTTTGTCATTATAGCACTAAAAATGTATGAACCTCTTAAGGTTTCCCACATTAAAGTAAAAGAAGAACTTAATATATTCATTTAGCAAATATTTAGTAGCTCTAACTGTACAGTACTGGGGCTGTGATAAGTATTTCAAATATTAATTCTCAAACATTTATAGTTCAGCATTTTATATTAAGTTTAGATGTAAGTACTTTATGAACCAAAATGAAACTTCAGACACCGACTATAGTCTCCTTGCAGGCTGCTTAGGAGTTACACCGATTCCCAGACAGCTTTTTTTTTATCTTCCTGGAAAAAAAAAAATTCCTTAAATAACAGGAAAAAATGAAAAATTAGAAGATTAAGCAGACACACATTTTTTTGCAAAGAGCTTCTCTGTCTAACCACATGCTTGTCTAGTACTTAAAGTATGACTCAAGTACCTGGCACGATTAGAATGAGAGGAGCTATGGTACAGTTAACCTGAATAGCCATTATTTTATCACTTTGGCACAAAGGACCACAGAAATGGTGAGTTACATCAGCAAACCATTAATCTACTAGGAAATAAAAGCTGAGAAAAGAAAGCACAAGAAGCCATCATTTATGCCCTTGTCAATTCTGAGGATGAAAATACACATATATTAACAATTGCTTTTTATCCAGATACTGAAAATTATGACATATAACACTATGTCTGACTGAATCCATTTTAATTTTGAATAGTGCTTGACAATTTCAGTGGATACCAATTTAATTGTTGTCAACACATTTTAATTATTATATTCATGCACAGCAGTCATTTCATGAAGCTTTAGCAGGTAAAGGTGCATCAATTAATGATCTTGGTTTGACTATTTAAACAAATGAATTTCCATTTTGAGATACATATAATAAAGAATTTGAACTCTCTTTCCTGCATTTGATTTTAGAGCTTCTTCACTGGGATACAGAATATTTTGCCTTAACCATATATAATAAAATCGAAGCAATAAAGAACACTGCAATATAGAGGGATCCTGCAAGTTCTTTCAAAACCAACATACATTTAGAGACATCTCCTTTGAGCTAGTCAGTAAGGAAAGCAATATATTTACTTCTTTAGACTAAGGCATTTGAAAAATTTCTGACACAACAGAGAAACCATTTTTATCTGCCAAGCTTGAATTAAATATTCACACCCTGGGATGACATATTTTGGAAATGGTTTACAGGTCTACCAAGATATCAGCTAGATTAAGAAATGTTTTGGGCATCCAGAGGATGCTTAGATGGCTATGTCATGACTCAGGAGGCTTGTTCAACTATCTAGACTTTTGTAGAATTAATATAATTTCCTCTGTGAGCGATTATGCTAAAACCTGTGGGAGTTACCAGAGCTGCTGTCTTGTACACAAGATAATTGGTAAAATGGGCCAGAGGGGACTAAAATCTAATCCCAGTTCTATTTCATCCACCAAGAAAAATAGGTCTTTCAATAATTTATGTGTGTATTTTCCTTCCACTTGATGTTCAATACCCACACAGAGTATATCTGCCATGCTGTGAAAATAAAGAAAAGTGAGACTTTAAGGACATAATAAACAATGTGGATTATAATTATGATAGCCAAAAGTTGAATGCTCTCCTTGTTAGGAACTAACATATATTTACCTATTTAATTTTATTACTGTTCAAAAAGATAATTAACATTATTCATTTCTATCAATAAACATGATCAGGTACTGTGATGAGCTATGTGCTTGGCAAGCTGCTGAAGAATGAAAAAAAAGAAAATGGCAACAACAAAAACCAACCAAACAAAAACAAACAAACACACTTGGTCTCTCCTCAAAGAAGTTTCACTCCAGTAGTGGAGGAAAATTATACAGTGCCAACTAATGGGGAAGATTTTATAAATGTAGTAGTGGAGGAAAGAAAATCATACTGTGAGATAACAGTAAAAATATATAGTAAATAATTCTGATTGAGTGATCAGGTAATACTATTGCAACTAAAAAAAAATACTTGTCACTTAAAAGCAGGTAAAACATGTGACTCAACACAGAACAGGATGAAATAAGTGAAATTATTTGAAACTGTCAGCTCAATATTAAACTAACAGTTAAATTGAAAATCAGTTTTATTATCGTCTAATTTTATTCTTCAAGTCAACTCCACCCAACAAACTAGTCACCAAAGTAAATATCTTAAAAGACAGAGATTACTGATTATATGTGTCAATACACGCAAATAACAGAAAATTTCCTTGCTTCTCTTAAATTCTTTTTTCCACTATATACATGAATATTCCCAGAGGTGAGTTTAATTTTAACGTTTCTGCATACTCTTGAGATAAAACTTTGGGTCATAAATTCTTTTTAATTGCTGGATTAAGTTTGTTATTGTTTCTTTTAGAATTTTTTCACATTGATACATAAGTGATATTGGACTATACTCTACATTTTCAACTGTCTTTATCTGGTTGGTATTATATTAGTTCTGTACTGCTGAATAACAAGTTACTACAAATTTAGTGGCTTAAAAAAACACACATTTATTGTTCCACACTTTAGTAGGTTAGGACTCTGGGCTGGTTCAAAACTTACAAGGCTGAAATCAAGATTTAGGGGAGGCTGAGTTCTTATCTGGAGGCCCGAGGGTAGAAGCACTTCCAAATTCTTTCAGACTGTTAGCTGAATTCAGCCCTTTGGGTTGGAAGACTGAGGTCCCCATGTCCTTGCTGATGGTCAACATGGGGCAGCTCTCAATTTTTTGAAGCTTCCTGCTTTCCTCATTAATGTTGTCCCCTTTATCTTTGAGACAATACAAAGTTGTACTGGTACATGGAATCCTTCTAGTGCTTCAAATTTCTCTGATTTACCTGTTTTCCTGTGTTCATGGGATTAGGTTAGGCCTACCCAGATAGTCTCTGTATCTTAAAGCCAGGTGATCTAGGACTTTACATCTGCAAAATCTCTTTACAGCACTTAGATTAGTATAAGATAGAATATCAGGGATAAGAATCTTGGAGACCTGTCTTTAGAATTCTGCCTACCACAGGTAACAAGGTTTTTAAGGTTTTCTAAAATGAATTAGTTATCATCTTCTACTTACTTTCTGAAAGAATTTATATATGCTCCAATCTTTGAGTATTCAAAAAACTTACTAGTAAAAATCCATTCCTTATTGTAGGTAGAACTTACTGGCAAAAATAGCTGTAGCTTTTGTTCTATTATTTAATTTTATGTCATGTGCATAGATTCCATTTCTTTAATGATTATATTTCTTGTGCAGGTTTACAATTCTTAGTTCTGGCAAGGTTTTGAATTAATTGGCATAAAGTGACTGAATATTCATTGATTTTTAAATTACCTCTGTATATGTAATCATGCTCCCTTTCAGTCCTAATATTATTTATTTGTGATCTCTCTCTCTTATTCTTTCCTTCTCTCAATTAAAATCTGTATGGGGCAGGCTCTTTTCTCTTTTATTACACTTTTCAAATGAAATACTTTTGACCTTCTTGATCCTCCAAAATTTGTTAAATATTCCTTTGATTCTGAGCTTCTTTTGCTATTTCTTTCCTTTCAATTACTTGGATTAATTTATTTTATTTTCATGACTTTTACATTGGATGATTAGATCATTCATTTTCAGACATTTTTTTTCAAACATAAGCTTTAAAAGATATATTTCTCCTATATTTTAAATGCATTTTACACATTTTACAATATAGTATTTTGATGACTATTGAAATGATATATCAAAAATATATGTATTTTCTAATTTTTTTAAAGATTATTTTTTGATACAAAAGCTATCTCTATGTTATTTTGTTTTAACTTCCAAACATATCCAATATACATTTCTCTCCTGATGTTGAACTTGATTGTAATATGGTAAATGTGGCCAAAATTAATTATTCTTTACATTTAAGATGTCTCTATATGTGTTGATACTTGTTTTATGACCAGATAGACAGTCCAGCGCTATAAATAGTCCACTATATCTTAAGGAGAGGGACTATTTTAGCATTTTTGAATGTAAGATTCACTACATTCATTAAATCAAGTTTGTTGCTTGTCTTCTACTTGTTTCTATTCTTTTTTTTTTTTTTTACTAACTAGATTTTTTAGAAATTTTTTTAGATGAGAATTATTCAATAAAATTTGAATGAAAATTCTACTGCAAAATTTATCCATTCAACTTAAATATGTGAATCATAATGTTTAAATTTTCATTCTATATGACTTTTCATAAAGTGTATTTACAGCTATTAAAATTGTTTTCAAGAACATCTCGTGTTAGGGAAAATACAATATTAAGTAGGAAAAAAGAATGATACAAAACTTCATATGTAGTATGATAATTTTAATATATCAGATTATTACCAGTAATTAAGTTTGAGGTACAAGTGCTTCTTTTTTATAGGTGGGTTGTATTGAAACGTCCTAAAACTTATTTCAACATGGCAGCGTTGAACCTAACTCATAGATTATTTTCTGTAGGAACCTTTTCTTTCTAGTTTCCTGAAAACTCTGTAGACTTCAATTTAATTACTTCAGGTTGGAAAGGAAATATTTTTGTTATACATAATGAAAGTTATCAATGGGATGCATAATATATTAGGAATCAGAAACCTAATAGTTTACCCTTAGTCTTAACATTTACTGTTACAAACTTTCTCCAAGATATTTCACCATCTTAGACGACCCCCTTATATGATTGATTTAATGGTACTGATAGAGTCATGATTATTTTAAAATCATGTAATGTATCAATAGTAGACAATGTGATATATACATAGTTAATTAAATTTCTCCCTCTTGGTATTAACAATATCTGAACTAAGTTCTTTTTCCAGATAATAATTCTTTGAAACCTTGAAAATAGCTATTTTGCCTAATTATTGTGTTCTGTTTCTGCCAATGAATAATTGGCCTACCCAGAATAAATGGCAAATTTTTCTGTGAATCACTCTCTTTCTCTCTCTGTGATATAAGACCTGGCCTGGAAAGAGATTTTTAAAAAAATACATGTAAATATTTTATGTTGTGTTAAATTTGCAAAATGACTATGGACATACCTGTAAGTAAATCTACCAGGTAAATCTTAATATGAGAATTATTTGTCACTGATTTTATGAGGGTTGTGAATAACACAATTAGATTTTTTTCCAATATGTAGGAAATATCACACTGGTCATAAGAGAACAATTCTCTTTCAAAATAAGGATAAGTCAACTTCTTGTCACTTTTGAGTGTAGGAAGATTATGACACCTGTTGAATAAAGCAAATATTTCCACTGCCAACTCTGATGAGACATATTTCATAGTCATGACCAATCTAGCTATTTTTTTCAATCATATATATTGTTTTTAACTTAGCAACTGCCAGTGGTTACAAAATTAAATGTTTTCCACAAGATTGTTTCAAATTGTATCACAAGACACCTAAAAAAATAAGATTATTATATAGGTATTTAGAACTATTTCTTCTTTTAACACATGCAATCCAGAAGGGCTGACTGGATGGATATATTGTGCCAGACATTTTGTTTGTCACTATGGAGTCAGTTAAAAGGCAACATTTCTCCCTTCTCCTCTGCAACTACAGATCCAATCCACCTCAAAAAAAATAATAAAATGGAGAAATTTTACAGATCATTTGTATCATTTATATATCTTCCCAAAACAGAAAGTGATACTCATGGAATATATGATTATAAAACAAGCCATGAAGTATAATCTATTTTATGATTTTAAATGTGTATATGTTTAAAAAATAAGTCATTTATGTGTTTTAAAATGATCATGGGCTCAAATGGCCTCTTTAAGAAAACATGGGGACTTCCCTGGTGGTGCAGTGGTTAAGAATCAATGCAGGGGACATGGGTTTGATCCCTGGTCCAGGAAGATCCCACATGCTGTGGAGCAACTAAGCCGGTGCACCACAGCTACCGAGCCTGCACTCTTGAGCCCACGAGGCACAACAACTGAGCCCAGACACCACAACTACTGAAGCCCATGCGCCTAGAGCTGGTGCTCCACAACAAGAGAAGCCACCAAAATAAGAAGCCTGCACACCACAACGAAGAGTAGCCCTCACTCGCCAAAACTAGAGAAAGCTCCCACAGCAATGAAGACCCAACCTAGCCAAAAATAAATAAATAAATAAGAAAGAAGGAAAGAAAACACATACTCTCTTTCATGTATTGAAAATATATATATATATGCACATATTCAATGTGAATATTCTATTTAGTTACAAATATTTTTACCAGACAGAAACTTTAACCAAAATGAAAATGCATTTTTCCTGTGACCCAAAGACCTCAAAATACAAAATAAGATTTATTTTTTTAAATTGGGAACAAGGCTTGAGAGATTCAAGGAAAGAAACATAAATTAGAGAAGTCAATTTTGTTGGAAGCAGTGCCTTTGACAGATTCATGACAAGATGGAAGAATAATTTTTGTTTTGAACAGTAGGTTGAAAGATTAATGGTAAGAAATAGAAAAATCATTTTTATTGGGAGGTGCAGGGTTATGAGGTTTGTGATTTAAGAATCTTATTTTTCTTTATTTTTGGAAACTGAGAATCTAAGAGATTTTTTAAATCCATCTATTTCATTGTCCTTAGTTTTTTCCTATAGACCTCAGCTAGTGAATTTGTGAGAGCTAAAGTTAAGTTTGTTGATAGTGTTCCTTCATGCTAAGGTTATGTTAAATCTATCATAAGAAAGTTAATTTACAAATGAATCTTTATTTCTATATCTTTATCTGTTTATGTCAAAGGAAAACATGGGAGACAAGTCATCAAAAGATAAGCATTTGTGCATATTATATTAAGTTCTATATTTTACAAGCTCTGTTTCCTCATATTAAAAATTGTGTCTTTGCTAACAGGTAATGCATATATAAATTCTATGGATTTTTTGGATATAAATTCTTGCCAGTAAAAAAAATAATGTAAGACATATTTACCATTAGCATTGTCTGAAGTCAATTCTTAAAATTCCAGAGAGTTAGTCTTTTCAAAGAGCCATTGAGAAATAATTTTTGGGTCCCTGAATAATTTAAAGATGTTAGAATCTGAAGTCATTGCGTCATATCAATGTGAATTGAAAGGGGTTATATTATGTTATTCAAATTTTTCTATTTACAGTGCTGGATGTAAAAAGGCAAGCCTTAATATAGTGAATATGTTCATGATACACCTTAGTTGCTATATTTAGACTCAGTAAAACTGAACTTGAGTCCTGACTATTCCAAGTTCTTCCTGTGGGAATCTGACCAGGTTTTTGAACTTTTTAGTCTCTTTTTCCATGTGTAAAATGAAAATAGTGATAATTCATAACTCATTCCCTTGTCATGAGCCTTAACTTAGGCATTGCTTTGAAAGTGATTATCATGGTGTCTATCATAATGTAAGAACTCATTAAGTGGATAGAATTATTTAGCAGTAGTTGTTGTCAGCAGCACTGTAGTAGTGAGAGGTAGTTAATAACAGTTGGAAGAGAACCCAGATTTCCTGTTTCCCCCTATGGCTCTCTGTTAGATATGTCATTCAGCTGAATCTTTCAAAGGACATTTTGAATATATTATATCTTATTAATATTCTGGAAAGAAGATGCTAATTCAAAAATTCCTCCATATGGCAAGATATTTAGTCTCCCCCCAACCCACCAACTATCATCTTTGTCAAATTTGTTTGTGTGGTATAGTATACTGGAAATGGAATTTACTTGACTTTGAAATGCATAATATAAATATAATTAATAAAATAGCTGGAAATCATCTATAGTCTGAAATTTATTGTTGCACTTGCTATCTGCCTAATTTTAGCTTATATTTTTAAATCCATAAGAATATCACTGAACATGAATGACAAAGTTTATTGAGTTCTTACCATAAATTATTCTATGTAATTCGTTTCTATAAGTTACTGAATCATTATAAAAATAATATGACTTAGATAAACTACGAGCCTGGTATTAGTTTTCTAGGCTTGCCATACCCATAACAAAGTATCACAGGCTGGGTGATTTAAACAATAGAAATTTATTTCCTCACAGTTCTACAGACTAGGAATCCAAGATAATGGCATTGGCCAGGTTGGTTTCATCTTGAGCCCTCTCCTTTGTAGATGGCTGTCTGCTCCCTGTGTCTTCATAAGGGCCTGCCCTAGTGATAATTTAAACTTAGTTACATCTTTAAAGATCCTATCATCTCCCAACAGAGTTGAACTGAGATACTACTGAAGGTTAGGATTTCAACATAAGAATTTTGAAGACACATAATTCATCCTATAAACAATCCCCATTTTTAACAGTGAGGCAAACAAAGGACAGAGAATCAAATTTGCTGAAGTTATGCTGCTAGCTACTCATACATTTGGGATTTATATCCAGGTAATCTGATAAGAAAGATCTAATTTGTAGTGACGGCTATTCTACCTCTGCTAGAAATGAAGCATCTAATTGTTTTTGCTATGATAAAAACACAACTATTTTCTTTTCCATTTAGCTAATTCTCTAGCCTTTTGATATATACTATTTTGAAGGGTGGCAGTTACCAAGAATGTTGCCTCCATAACAAGGATATCATGAAAGGAAATGATTTAGTAAGCTTTTCACATCCATATAATGTGAATTATCATATTATATAAGAAAATTTTATTAAGAACAGGGCAGTGGTGAATATTATAACATAAAAATGGAGAGGAAAAAACTGAAAGAAAAGACTCAAAATATAAACAGTTATTTTGTTTCTGTGGAAATTAGTAATGACTTTGAAATTCATTTTTATAAAAGTTAATATCATCTGATAGTTAAGGCATTTGATAGTTTTTGTTGAAACAATATAAACAATCAGAAAATGAATTTAAAATAATTCAAATAAAAATGTTTAGATTTTTCCCAAAAGATTTTAATAGTCATTATGTAATTTTCTCTGGTTCTAAATTGTGATAAAGGTAAAAATAAGTACTTATTGAGGATAAAGTGGGAAGGGGAGAAATTTTAAATTTACATGAGAAATATACTGGTATTACAGTGTAGGGTCAGACCAGTACATGGAAATAAGCCAACCATTAAGCAGAACAGAATACTTTGAGGACATTTTTATTTATTCAGAAATATTAATTTTAGGCCTCTGTGTAATGGGTACTGGGTATATATTAGCAAACAAGAGAAGGAAAAATACCTACTGTCATGGAACAAATTCTTCAGCAGAGAGAGAAACAAAAAGAAATAATAAATATTTATATTTTAAGTTAGAAGGTAATGAGTACTCCATAGTAAACTGAAGTAAGGAAAATGAGATAAATGCTGGATGAGGGTGAGATTTTAAATTTAACTTTAAATGAGGTATTCAAAGAAAGTCTCTATGGGAAGTCAACATTTGAACCACAACTGGAAGGCAGTAAGTGACATGGATATTTGGGGAGAGGCATCCTAGAAAGAATAGCAAGTTTCAAAAGCCTTGAGAGAGGAAATGCCTGGCATGCTCAAAAATTAGGAAGGATAGTGTGCTGAAACTTTGTGAGCAGAGGGGGTGCTTGAGGTAAAGAAATAGAAGGAGCCTAGCTCCATTCAGGGAACTTAATAATTATTAAGCAGATAATTTGGCTAAAAATTATTCCAAGCCAGTTGATAATGATATATATACACCACCTCCATAACAATTACTTATGAAGAAAGTAAGTCTTGAAGAGCACTGTTTATTAGTTATTTCATATTAAAGTACTTGTTCTTTTTATTTAAAAATATTTATGTCGAGGGCTTCCCTGGTGGCGCAGTGGTTGAGAGTCCGCCTGCCCATGCAGGGGACACGGGTTAGTGCCCCGGTCCAGGAGGATCCCACATGCCGCAGGGTGGCTAGGCCCGTGAGCCCTGGCTGCTGAGCCTGCGTGTCCAGAGCCTGTGCTCCGCAACGGGAGAGGCCACAACAGTGAGAGGCCCGCGTATCGCAAAATATATATATGTATATATGTCAAAATGCATCTCATATGATGCAAATGCATTCTCAGTTTCTCTCCAATTTGAAAGTATGAATGTTAGCAGTAAATAAATACTCATTTAGCCTTTTAAAAGAGAAATTTTTATTATTGAGGAATCCATCATATTTTAATAGATTATCACTTACACATTGTGCACACCTTAACAAAATTAAAATATTAGAAACCATACAATGCCTGCTCTCAGACCACGATGGAATTAATCTAGGAATCAATATCAGAAAGACATCTGAAAAAAATCCCAAAACAAGTGGAGATTAAACAATACACTTCTAAATAAAAAATAGGTCTAAGAAGTAATCTCAAGAAAATTGAGAAATACTTTAACTTAAATGAATAAAAACCCCACAACTTATCAAAATTTGTGGGATACAGCAAAAGCAGTGCTTAGAGGAACATGTATAAAAGAAGCTCTAGAATCAATCATCTAAGTTTCCACTTAGGAAACTAAACAAAGAGAACAGCAATTTGAATCCAAAGTAATTGAGCTCCATTTCAAGAAAAATGATTATTTTATGTAATTTAGTTTAATTAAAGACTTAGTTATGGTACCTGTAAAACTCATAAGTGTGGCAACAAATTAAGCTAAAAGTTTTTGTGCAAAAATTAAATTATCAAAGAAGAAAGACTTTTATGTTTTATGTAGGAAATTATTAATGACTCTTTATTAGATAAGTACTTGAAGCAAAATAAAATAGAAGTAAAGGTGGTAGAATTTATCAGTGAAAGTGAAGAAAAATACTGTTGATCCTTGAACGATATGAATTTGAACTGTGAGGGTCCACTTATAAGCGGATTTTTTTTCAACAGTAAATACTACAGTACTCTACAATCTGAGGTTGGTTGAATCCACGAATGTGTAGGAAGCATGGATTTCAGGGCTGACTCTAAGGTATAAGCAAATTTTTGACTGCACTGAGTATCAGTGCCCCTAACCTTCACATTGTTCAAGGGTCACTGTAAAGAAAAATGAAATGATGATTCAGTAACTTAAATTTAGTGTTGATATGTAGAAATAAAGGCAAAAACCACAAAAGAAGAAATATAATTACCTGTTGGTCAAACATCCCCAAAAAACAATTTACCTAAGATAATCCACAAAATGTTCTTACTGCCTACAAAGTAAAGTTAGAAGCTTAGCATTACTCTTGCCACCTCTTTTTGCAAGAACTGGTCTAACTTTACACATCTCCCCTACATAAACTGCTTGAGTCAAACTGTGGTTATTCTAAAAACATTCTGCTAATTCTACACCTCATGATTGTTTATGTCATAAAAGTTTTGTTACTATTGTTTTTGTTTTCTGCAAATATTGTTGTGGTGCTTTTCTTCTTCTCTTCTCCATGTAAATAATATTAATTATCTTTGGAGGTCTCCATTAGTTCTAACTTTTCCATTTATGTTGCACTGACCCCTTTAGTTTATATCAATCCACACATTCCTCTGAAGTTCTTTATATAACTTTCTATCTATTCTTACTACTTACTATCTATTCAGTTACTTCCTATATAATCTATCTCTCACCTTTAATGATAAAAACTGGTAAGTTTTTTCGTTATAAGTGCTTCTACTTCACCTAGATTTTAAATGTTTTAAAGACCTAAACCTTAATGTAAATTAGGCTAACCTGGATGTTAGCTGAATTAGGCAGATTTACAATTTACAGCAGAGAGTTCATAGATCAGGGTAGTGATGTCCATTTACGTTCTTTTTAGAGAATACTCACTCATGGATTTATTAATTTGCTTTAAAAATAAATAATTATACATTTCAGTTATTATTTACAGTTTTGGAGATGCAACGGAAATCAGACTTGAAAAGTATCTGCCCTCATAAAGATTATGTTTAAGTGGGCAAAAAGGCAATATGTCTGTGATAAATAAATAAATTTATTTATATTTATGAAGACTCTGTAAAGAAAAAAAAGAAAAATTTCTGTGAAAGAGAGTGACCCTTTTCTTTGAATAGGGTTGTCAAGAAAAAGAGAGGGACTGTTTTTCAACAAAAGCTAAATAAAGAGGGACTCCCTAGAAGCATCACTCCTGAGATTGAAGTTGTCTGAAACAAGCTGAGACAAACATCTCACCTCTGAGAACTTGATAAGCTGGAAATATCCATTCCACTTTGGCATCACCACTCAATATATGTTGAGAAATTGGTAAGAGAGCTTGGTCTGAATCCCTTGGAATGTGTTGTCACATGAGAATATAGGGACTGATAATTTTTTCTTCCCTGTTCTCTTCTGATATCAGGAGTTTGTGGAGGCATCCTTTGCCATCAGGGTAAGTAAGAATTGTGATGATGGGAGGCTGGGAAGAAATGGAGAAGTGTAGCGGCTTCCTTCCCTCTAAGAAGACAGAATTAGACTCATGGGTTCCTGCAACTCATATGAAGGAGCATGAAAAATAGAGAAGAAAGAAACAGACTAAGGATGTTCAGGGGCACACTCAAATAATTAATGGATAACATTATTTGAAAAGGATATTTGAGGGCTTGGATACTTTCAGAAGCTGGAGGGAGACAGGGTTATATACTCTAGAGAATCATTAGTGAAGGAGGAACTTGAAGTGAGACCCTCTAATATTCCCAAAGGAACCACACACCCATCCACACATTATCTTTGTGCAACCACATCAGTAAAAGCCAGTAGAAGGAATGAAACCAGGATGACCCAGAGAGTGACCAAAGATACGTGGGAACACTGACAGATAACAACCTCAACCTGCTCAAAATGCAGGTGTTATACAACAAGATATGCAGGCATTTAGAATTTTTAGAGAAGGCCTGCCTACAGTCCAGCCCACTGGCAGGACAGAATTCACAGTAGGTTCAGAACCAGTTCAGACAACACTGGACCCTAATCCATTCCCTGAAGTAGTTCTGAGGCTATACATATGTCTCCCACAAACACATTCCCTGAAGAAAAACTGAAGAGGTTGAAAGAGTATCAGTGGATTAGGACAATTCATTATAGTTATTAGAAAAACAACCCACTCTACTGAGAGTGGCTTAGTAGATAATCCGAAGATGTTAAAAATAATTCCTAGGGAAGCACACATATCTTAATTAAATTAGGACTTCTCTAAACAAGTAAACTCTAAGATTGTTTGCTTTAATTTACAATTCAATTTGGATTTTGACTTCATATGGCCCAACTGCCTTTCATGGTAATAAAAACTGTATCAAGACACTGATGTCACAGTATAGAGAGAACACTTTTACTTCTCAGTTTTTTTCAGTATTTGTTCCATTAATATTACAGTTGCAAATGAAAGAAGTCCCACCCACTAACTTCTATGTTCAGCACTTTGTATTTAAAGAGAACGGTTGAAGTGTAAAATAATGCATGATTATTGCGATATTATAGATGTAATAGAGTCCTTTTTTGCTTTTCAAATAAGTTTACTGTCATTCTGAAAGTAAAATATCTGAATTCTTCCATTGGAAAAAGAAAAGTGATCTTGGTAAAAAACTTACTTTATAGTAATTGGAAAGTTACATATATAGGGATAAATTCACAACTGCCTCGTTAAGATATCTTGATAAATTACCCAAAATTTTTAGAAATCATTATACATATGTAATAATCAAATACAATAAGCTGCAGATCCAAGTAGAGCTCTTGTCAAGGCAGGACAGATAAGAACCACAGTGCAATCTTTTCACCTGCCACCATTTCTTGTTTTGTTTCCAACAAATCAGTGATTTTTACATTGTTGCACAGTAGTTCATGACTAAAAGAGTCATTATTTTGGAATTATTTAATGTGATGCTTCCACTTCAGTGAAAGAACTAAGCAGTAATAATGAGCAATTAGAAGATACATATTGGTATTGCATCAACCTAAAACAATTTACAAGGAATGTAATGATTCAATTTAGGCTCCAGAGAGTAGAGAATTACAGTCTGCCAGAATTAGGTAGGTTTATCTTTCACTGTATAAATTATCATCATGTGCTCTCTAAAATTACCATCTAAAATGTGGTAATTTTAGGTCTGTAACATATGTGCTATAGAGGAAAAAAAAAGAAAGAAAGAAAAAAGTAGGTAGATATTCTAAAGAAAAACCAAGATTCTTTCATATGAAAAGTTACACCAGGGACACTGACATGTAAGGAGGAATGGGACTTCCTTTTTGCCCAGTAAATTTCAGTTCAATCTGGAAGGAAACTTGATAAGCAAGCAAATTCTTGGACTCTTAGCTGGTGTGCCTTCCCTCTCAGGCGGTTTATACCACAATATCATCACTTATCAAATGGAAGCAGTGACCAAGAAGATCTCAGAGAGATGATGTATGTGCTCATAAATAAAAGGTAGAAACATCCCAAAGGTGACAAGACAGAATAAATAAGTTTGAAGTGTTCAAAGTTTGAAGTATTCAAAGTGAGAAGCTGAGTGAGATTGCTCAGAAAACAAAGGTAAAAAGTTTGAGGAGACTATGATAAATCAAGCAAGTTTAGAATGACATTTACCAAGTCATAAACTGAAACTAACATAGTGACTAAAAATCCAGTGGGAGGATAGGCTGTTCCACTGAAGAGTGATGATGCAGAAAGAGTCAAAAGAGGCTAGAAAAAGTTCCTGCCACAACTGTACATTCCCTCAAAAATCTGACACATTCTGAAGAGTACTGTGGTTATCTCAGCTGTGTTATAAATGGTTGATAGAGAAATATCTATCCATTTATTTTATTTCAACCTAATTCAATTTACATCTCATTTGTTAATTCCTTGAAGAATTCATCTTCCTTCATTCCTTGTCCAGTGTCTGGAAACATTTGCTTCCTATATTTATTTGATATTCTGGTTGTTTATAGTAGAAGGGTAAGTTTAGTCCTTGGAAACAGAAATCACCTTTAAAAATGTTTAGATAATCAATAATATTACTTTGTTTCAACATACAATGATATATGTTATTTTTAGAAAGAATTCATTTTTGAAAACAGTGTTTGAATATAACCACTTTATAATTCACCAACATAATAAAAAATCAAGAAACAAGCATTTCAAAAATATTAAATACTAATTATTTTAAGGCATCATTTTATTATCGAGTGTCCCTATTTTAAGTGATACATTATATGGTTATCCTACTTATAAGTCTTTTAAAAGTAGTTTCAAATCTCCACTATTACATCTTTGCATGTGACAGCTCAGATACGAATGCAGATTGTGTATGTTAAACTGGCAACTCAAATACCAAATAATAATTTTAAGTGATGTTCTGATGGAAGTAAAGCACCACCTCTTTTCCATTAAATTATATAGTTACAGGAAAATTAATAGTGTATAAAAACATTAAAATACTTTGTCATCATATGTTAAAAACACTTAGATTCTAGGCTCAGTTAATTATGAATGGTTCTAGTGTTTATGCTTTTATTTATTATGTTTTGTCTTGCTTACCTGATATCTGGTAAGATTGCTTCCATTCGCATGGAAAATCAAAAGTTGTAGTATGCAGGCTGCTTTTTTTAATTTTGTAGTATTCTTCCATGTAGAAGGGAAATCTTAGAGCCCTGGTTCCACATACTGAGTGTTATAGAATGTCCCAATTATTAGGGGGGAAAAACCCAAATATAAAACAGTTTCTGAAAGCAGTTCTATCTCCTTTGAAAATCACTGCATAACATTTTATGGGGTTTGCGTTAACTTCCATGAGGTAGAGACTTGTTAAGAGAGAGTAATTTGTTTGGAAATGTGGCAGGATGTGACATAAACAAGTTTGTATTTTAGTGGCTGTGTGCTGGATTAGGAATGAAAGTTTGGCAGGATAATGGCAACAGGCAGAGAGTAGATTGACTAGGAGGTTATTGCAAAAATTTATCTCAGAAGTTATAAATATCTATGTAACCTGTTTAAATATATCAGCATGGAGCAGAAGGAAAAACAAAAACAAAATATATGTTTTCTGGCCTAAGATTCAAAACTACATAGGAAGAAAATTGATGGTAATAGATGAAAGGAAAATTTGGAGAAGGAAGAAGAGAAGGGCAACAAAGATAGACTGATATTTTATTCAGGTATTGGAGGAAATCTACCAATGTTCACCTAAAAAGTGGGAAGAGAAATGTTATATTTTGAAAAGAAAAAAGAAAAAATTTCAAAAATTGTAGTACATTCTAAGAGAGCAATCTTGTAGAAGGACTTAGATAAATGTGGGAAAATAATTCATATATTAAAATAGAAGCAGTGCTTGGATGGGGTTTAAAAGGGGCTATTGATGTTTATTGTGATTATTAATATCTGACGTGCTGTCCATTTTCTTGTCAGTGATACCAAAAAAAGTAAATGGAATGATTCAAAATTAATTAACAGACTTTTCAGTTCCAAACCAATGTTCATGTTTTTAGGAATAAAGGTATTGTTAAAATCTTGGGCTTTCTATTAAATTTACTATGCAATATATCTTGAATTCCACACAATTCTGATAACTTAACCCTTTTTTTAAATTCCAGGTTGCTGGGGTCAGTGTAACATTCTAAGATTCAGCAGTTCCACAGGATGAGGAAGATGTGGCCACATAAAATAAAGATATATACTTCTATTTATTAAAGATAAATTGTTGGAAAAATACTGTTGGACTATGAGTGCCAGATTTCAAATATTCACTATTAAAGTTATAAATTATTGTTAAGAATGTGAAATCCTAGAAGAAGAGGAGAGGAAGGAGGAAGAGAAGGAAGTATAAGAGGAAAAAGGGAAATTTAAGGATAACAGAAGAAGAAAGTGTTCAGATATTAAAATAAATGATAGTATATTTGACAAAGAAACCAAAACTCCTGGAAAATGATCTATTAGAATGTCATATCTACATAATATCAGTAGTGTATCTCCCAAATGGACTCACATCTATATCTAAAAATATATATTTGTGAAAATAATAATACCAGCATTGTAAAAATAAAACAATAAGAGCTAACATTTATAAAGCATTTGCTATGTTCTATGCATGGTTTAATGATCTTTACAAATGTTAACACATTGAATTCTCACTTAAAATTCTGAGGTAAATATTTTCTATTATTTTTCCATAGGCACATAAATGGTGTCCTCATTGCTTATCACTGAATGCCAGTGGATATCTTTAGCACTTTCAAGTAATGCTTTTTCAGGTAATTTTTTTAAGATGCATAAAAAATGACAAAGGTTCAGGTTTCTTGAGTTTCATTATCTATGGGTTTTATAATGCTTAAGTATCCACAGCATTAAATATGAAGTCATATAGATGGGCTCAAATTGTATCTTTTTAACCTTACATAAAAACTTTACTTAGTTTAATCGTGCTCTTTCATAAAATTAGAATAACTATATCTGTGTTGTACGTTTTTTAAGGATCAATGTGATATTTGTATAATAAACTTATTTACCCACTCAGAACATTAAAAAATGTGATTAAATCTAATGTATGAAAATGCACAAAACTGCTCATTATTGAAAACCTGTATAATCACTACTATAAGATAGACAAAAATTAAGAGAATGTATTTCAAAATTATGAGGATTATTTTGAATAATAAACAAACACATTACAAAATAGTTGATAAAATATTTTAAGTTCTCATGTTCACATATATATGTGTTTGTGTTGTGTACTTCTGTCAATTCATTCAGGCCACTATAACAAAAACACCATCAATCGAGTGGCTTATAAACAACAGAAATTTATTTCTCACAGTTCCAGAGGCGGGGAAGTCCAAGACCAAGGTGCTGACAGATTCAGAGTCATATGAGGTCCTATTTTCTGGTTCATAAGCAGGTATCTTCTCACTGTGTATTCACATGGTGGAACAGACATGAAAGTTGTCTGGGCTCTCTTTATAAGAGCACTAATCCCATTCATGAGGGCTTTGTCCTTGCGACCTAATCACCTCCCAAAGGCCCGAGTTCCGAGTTTTATCACACGGGGATTAGTTTTCAACATATGAATTTTAGGCTATAGCAGTATCTAATAACTTATGTCATGTAGTGTCTTACTAAAGCTAAAGCAAATATTAAAATTTTATTTTTATTAATATAAAAACACTACCAAAGAAACTGAATGTATGAATGAATAAGGGGCCAAATATGCCTCCAGTTCAGAGATATACATGAGTCAAAATACACTCTGAGAGTTTGCATGAGATCTTGAATTGTCATAATTCAGGGCTTTCAATACTCAATTTTTTTTTTCCAATTTCAGTAATGCTTTTATTCATAATTTAAAAGTTTTTTTGTTTTTTTTTTTTTTTTGTGGTACACGGGCCTCTCACTGTTGTGGCCTCTCCCGTTGCGGAGCACAGGCTCCGGACGCGCAGGCTCAGCGGCCATGGCTCACGGGCCCAGCTGCTCTGCGGCATGTGGGATCTTCCCGGACCGGGGCACGAACACGTGTCCCCTGCATCGGCAGGCGGACTCTCAACCACTGTGCCACCAGGGAAGCCCTTAAAAGGTGTTTTTATTCTTGCTTCTTTTATAGCTTTTTAAAAGTGATTCTCTCTTCATTTCCATGTCTAACTCCATAAAAGAGTACATTATAATAATGGCCCACCGCCAAACTCCGCATTCCATTCCATTTCATTCTATTCTGTTCCATTCCATTTCTTCTCTTTGGTGTGAAAATATTTTAAGAAATATTATTTAAAAGATAAGGTTAAGAGTTTTAGTATTATGAATAGTAATATGTGTGATGGGGTTAGTCATTAAAGTAATATATAAAAAAGCTCAAATTTTAAGTATAACAGATATAATTCAAATTTATTCTTAACTTTTCATTTTTAACAAGGAAAGCATAATCCCATATTCTAGCATTATATGTCGTCCTCTCATCAGCGATATCTATCAGTTCTCTACTTTATGTCACAAATATGGCTTTGTTTATCTTTTCTTTTGCATGTTTTAATGACTTCCTTCAACTAGATTGTCAGCTCTTGGGGACAAGGGTTAGGTTTGTTTGTTTTCTAACCCCAAAAATATTAAGAGATAAACTTGCCCAGAGAAGGGATATAGATTAGAAAATGTCTGGATTACTTTTCTTTAGAAAGTTTAGTTATCTATGATGTACATATCTAGAATTAAATTAGTACATGAGCCACATACAAAAATCAAGAACTTTTTTCCCTTATTATCTAAAGCTACTTAGAAGTAAATATATTCCTGTAGAAATAATTCATATACCATTTTACCAGTAAATTAACCATAATCCATTCCATGCATCGGACAATCAAAACCCAAGGTAAATATCTGCAGTATTAATATAATGATGAAAATAATATTCATCTATTTCTAAATCAACACTCAAATTATTGCTAGATTTTCCAGTGCTTTCTAAATCATTAATGTAACCATATTTTCTTCTGGTTTAGAACATGTCAAAGTAGTCCAAACTATTTCCATTTTACACTTTTCCATAACTCACCCTGGATTGTCTTATTTAATCTTCTGCCCCAGCATATCCTTTCCATGTGCTCTTCTCTCTATTGCCATGCCCTTAGCCATGCTACATCAATATAGCAAATATATACCCATTCTTCAAGACCCGTTTTAATTGTCACATCTCTAAAATCTTAAATCCTGAAGCCAAGATCATCTTTCCCTTCTATGAACTTCCACATAATTATGTATAACTATTGTGTAAAAAGGAATTACTGTTCCATTATATGTCTCTTGGGTACTTGAGAGCAGAGTTAAAGTCCTATTAATCATTTCCATGATGTAGAACTGTGCCTAACATGAAGTAGGTCCTTAATAAATGCAATGAATAAGTGAGTAGAGTAACCATACTGATTCAGAATGACTAACAAGTGCCCTTTAGGTAATAAGTAAAATAAAATTGTTACTTCCAAAATAAGAAAAAGCAATTTTTAATAACCCACAACATATACATTTCTTTTGCAGTAAAGCCCTGTTGTATTAAAGGAAGATTGCTTAATGGGGATTCATTTATTTAAGTATATAAGACAGATGGGGGACATAGATGATAGGAGAAGAATTGGATGTGTAAATAATAAAATGTGCAAGCATTCTTCTTCTTAAGAGAGAGACTCTAGTGCATTGACTCAAAAGAGAAAGATATACAATGATGACAGGAAACTCAAAATATGAGAAAAATCAATAAATTTACCATTGAAATAAATCTCTTTAAACCACTATGTGATGCTATTATGTGGCTAGAGGTTTAAAGTAGCCAATGCTAAAGACTTCATTCCAAATATTAAATTAAAAAATAATTATTATTATTTCTAATTTTTTCTATCAAAGTAACTTAGATTCACTTATTATATGAATGGGATTTTGTATGTACAATTACAACATGTGCAAAAAAGAAAAGGTGTAGATGGAAAAGGACCTATAAAATTTGTTCTAGAAATAGTAGCATAAAGTAAATTTGAAGAAGCATATCATTAGTAAAAATTTGAATGAAAGTAACAGATTATTTATAAGGATGATACTATATTTTTAATTACTGTTTATTTATATACAATAAAACATATTCTCTTTGATGAACAGTTTTATGAGTTTAGACATATACATCCAATCATGTAAACACCACCACAATCAAGATAAAGAACTCTCAAATACCCAAATTCCTTCATGATGTCCCCTTTGTAGTCTACATCTTCCCTGAAATCAACTCCTGGAGATCACCGATCTGCTTTTTTTTTTTAACCTATATTTTTCCTTTTTCCAAAATGTCACATAAGTGAATTAATAAAACATGTAGCCTTTTGGATTGTCCATCTTCACTTAGCATGATACTTTGAGATTCATCCATGTTTTTCCACCTATTAGTAGTTCTATCTGCTTTATTGCTGAACATCACATATATTTCTGTACTATAGTTTGTCTACTCATTCATCAAGAATTTTTTCATCAAGTACATTTCAGTTTCTACTATCACATTATTTCTAGGATTTAAAAAATTGAATGTGGAAATATTTAGGACCTGCAACATATAAAGTGGAATTTATTTTGTATTTTTATTTATTTAAATATTTGATAATCAAATCTAATTTAACAATTTTTAATTTAATTTAATTTAATTTAATTTAATTTAATTTAATTTTGGCAGTGCAGCTTCTGGGATCTCAGTTTCCCGACAAGGGATTGAACCCAGGCCATAGCAGTGAAAGCCCAGAACTCTACCCATTAGGCTACAAGGGAACTCCTAACAATTTTTTAAACTAAAGTCATTTCAGTGCATTAAAACAGTGTTAAAATATTATAAAAGAAATATTAAGTAGATGACACATAAATCCATAGAAGATAGATTTATTTTACTTCCTAAGACAGGAATATACATATATATATATATGTATATATATATATATATACAAATTATTTTTACTTCTTAAAATAGGAGGGTATATATATTATATAATATATGCATATATATATTCCTTCCTATCTTAAGAAGTAAAAAAGAAATATATTCACATAGACTATATGTATATATCACCATATAGATAACTATCATTCTTAATATATATGTATATATAGTATATATATATATATAGCACCACCTTTCTTGCCTATTAAATTCATAGATTTTCTGATTGTAATCTTGTTTATTTTCTTTCTATAGAACACATTTCATTCAATTTCATTAAAAGCACAAGACATAATTATTAAAGATTTATTAATGTTATACATGTAGCACTGTAGTATTTTAATCTGCATTATTAAACTAACTGAAAGTCTTCAGGATTTAAGTGTATTCAACTTAATGCACACTAGTTAACAGAATTTCCACAAAAAAACATTATTGGGGACCATTTAAAAATGGCAGGTAGCCAGTAATATACTCAACCAAGTTGTTTTTTAAATTAATCTATCCATCTGTCAAATTATATTAGACAAGGTATACAATAATACAGTATTGCTGTCTGCCTGGAATTTGAGTTTCTTTAGAGAAATGCATATGGATGGATATTTAGACAACTAATATTAAATATTGTTTGCCAAATTCTGTTATCTCCAATAGATACATTATAGAGATGTATCTGTCATATTCCCCATAACTTTATTTATATTGGCATTATAAGGTTAAAAATATAAACATATGTTGTAAAATTATTTTTATTTATAATACTTAAAGTAACTACAATTGGTTAATGAGGTTTAGATAAAATTTTTTAACATTTACCATCTGCAAGGTGTTACATATATAATCATATATACTATAATCATATTAAAGAGAAAACATGTCAAGTTTTAATGGAATTAAATACTGGATTATCACAGCTGCTTCCTATGATTAATAGTAGTGTATAAGAGGAAAGAAAACTGAGTAACACTGTATATTGACATTAATAAAAACAATTTAGATGAAATTGGGCACGTTTATAAGATCACTGGAACAGGATAAGAAACCCAGAGATAAACCCACACACATACAGTCACTTTATTTTTGATAAAGGAGGCAAGAATATACAATGGAGAAAAGATAGCCTCTTCAATAAGTGGTGCTGGGAAAACTGGACAGCTACATGTAAAAGAATGAAATTAGAAAACTCCCTAACACCACACACAAAAATAAACTCAAAATGGATTAGAGACCTAAATGTAAGGCCAGGCACTGTAAAACTCTTAGAGGAAAACACAGGCAGAACACTCTAGGACATAAATCACAGCAAGATCCTTTCTGACCCACATCCTAGAGAAATGGAAATAAAAACAAAAATAAACAAATGGGACCTAATGAAACTTAAAAGCTTTTGCCCAGCAAAGGAAACCATAAACAAGATGAAAAGAGAACTCTCAGAATGGGAGAAACTATTTGCAAATGAAGCAACTGACAAAGGATCAATCTCCAAAATTTACAAGCAGCTCATGCAGCTCAATATCAAAGAAACAAACAACCCAATCCAAAAATGGGCAGAAGACCTAAGTAGACATTTCTCCAAAGAAGATATACAGATTGCCAACAAACACATGAAAGAATGCTAAACACCACTAATCATTAGAGAAATGCAAATCAAAACTATAATGGGGTATCACCTCACACCAGTCAGAATGGCCATCATCAAAATATCTACAAACAATAAATTCTGGAGAGGTTGTGGAGAAAAGGGAACCCTCTTGCACTTTTAGTGGGAATGTAAATTGATACAGCCACTATGGAGAACAGTATAGAGGTTCCTTAAAAAGACTAAAAATAGAACTACCATACAACCCAGCACTCCCACTACTGGGCATATACCCTGAGAAAACCATAATTCAAAAGAGTCATGTACCACAATGCTATTGTAGCACTATTTACAATAGCCAGAACATGGAAGCAACCTAAGTGTCCATCGACAGATGAATGCATAAGGAAGATGTGGCACATATATACAATGGAGTAGTACTCAGCTATAAAAAGAAATAAAATTGAGTTCTTTGTAGTGAGGTGGATGGACTTAGAGTCTGTCATACAGAGTGAAGTAAGTCAGAATGAGAAAAACGTGCAAATGCCATATGTTAACACATATATGTGGATCTAAAAAAAACAAAAATAATTGTTATGAAGAACCTAGGGGCAGGGAAGGAATAAAGATGCAGATGTAGAGAATGGACTTGAGGACACGGGGAGGTAGAAGGGTAAGCTGGGATGAAGTGAGAGAGTGGCATAGACATATATACTACCATCTGTAAAATAGATAGCTGGTGGGAAGCAACCAAATAGCACAGGGAGATCAGCTAAGTGCTTTGTGACCACCTAGAGGGGTGGGACAGGGAGGGTGGGAGGAAGATGCAAGAGGGAGGATATATGGGGATATATGTATATGTATAGCTGATTCACGTTGTTATAAAGCAGAAACTAACATACAATTTTAAAGCAATTATACTCTGGTAAAGATGTTGAAAAAAAGTAAAAAAAAAAAACCAAAACAATTTAGGGCAAAGCACCTGCTAAGTATAGATGGGAGCACTTTTCTCAATTTCTTGCAACTACATTATTACAAGGCTATTTTACTAAAAGAAGGAAAAAAGAAACTGGAATTGGAAAGTGGACAAGAAAATATTAACAGGGGCAATTACTCATGAAAAAAGAGCAGTTACTAAAGTCATAGTCTAAAAAGTTCACCTAAACTTTTAGGTGAATACAAAATTATGAATATATTACTTATCAACTTCACTCCATTCATTCCATGTATGTATCAGGCTATGTGCTAGGAAATTAATATTAGTGAGAAAAAAATACAGTAGCAAATTTTTGACATGGTAGAATGAATGCTTGGGAGTTATCAGAGTACAAGAGAACAGCATAAGCCATTCTGGAGGTGGGAAAAGGAAAATAGAAAATATTCCCAAGAGAATCTAGATATGAAGCAATGAACAGAACTTAGCCAACAGAGAAGGAGGGAGAAAGTCATTTCAGAAAAAGGAAAAAGGGCATGAAAATTATAGAGATAGAAGAAAAGCAGAGTGAATTCAGGAATTTCAATTAATTCAATATGACTGAAGGTCCTCGTGTTTAACTATGAGTTGTGGAATTAAATGAGATAAGCAGAAAAAGTTCAGATCAGGTAGGACTTTGTAATTTATCCTAGAAGCAATAAAGACCCATTTTAGTGGCTTGACTACAGGAAGTAAATAATCAGAATTACAAATTGGGCTCAAACCTTATTAAAATGTTTTGCAGGAAGTCAGTCTGAAGAGAGAACAAGTCTGAGGCTATAGCACTAAATTCTGGTGTTCAGAATTTCACGATGTGCTTTTAGTAGTATTATTTACCATAGAGATTCTCAGCATGGAAGATTCGGTTAAATACTACGTAATTTATGGTACTCTTTGAGATTCACAAAATATTCCGAAGGACCCTACAATTAATAAATATATCTGTTTAACGCACTTCCCAATCTTGTGTGGTTTCTTTGGTTTTTGTTTTTCTTTTTTTGCAATTTTTAACAAGAAATCAGATAGAACCTTGATTCTTCCCTGAGCTACAAAATTATGTCTATAAATAACCACTGCTTGTATCACTGCAGAAGTTTCTCATGCTCCACACATTAAAAATGTGCAAATTTAAAACATGATTTTAGGATGAAAGATCATCTCACTCCATTGTTGAAGTCATCTAATGGCTTCTTAGCCTACTCCTCTAAAAGTGAAAGACCTTAGTCATTGAACAAAATCTGTAAGATCTCAAAAGCTAATGCATTTCTGACTTCAACTTCTGTTACTTCTCTTTTTCTCTCTCCTCTAAGCTATCTTCTCTTCCACTCACTTCACTTCAGCCACGCTAAACATATGGCTACTCTTACCCCTTCAGGCTCAGAAGCCTTCCACTTGCTGTACATCTTCTCTACAATGCTGTGAGTGCTTACATCACTGCATGGCTCACTCCCTTATAGCATCAGACTTGTCCACTTTATCAAGATTTTCCTCAATCATTCTTTGTAAACTGGCATTCCTCCCCTCATACTCATGAATTCTCTACCTTTCTTTTATTTTTTTTTCCACATCTTTATAGGAGTATAAATGCTTTACAATGCTGTGTTAGTTTCTCCTGTACAACAAAGGGAATCAGTTATATGTATACATATATCCTCTTATCCCCTCCCTCTTAAGCCTCAGTCTCACCCTACCTATCCCATCCCTCTAGGTTGTCACAAAGCATGGAGCTGATCTCCCAGTGCTATGCAGCAGCTTCCCACTAGCCATGGAGTTTACATCTGGTACTCTATATATATATCAGTGCTACTCTCTCACTTCATCCCAGCTTCCCCTCCATACCTGTGCCCTCAAGTCTGTTCTCTACGTCTGAGACTTTATTCCTGCCCTGCCATTATGTTCATTACTACTGCTTTTTAAAATTCCATATTAATGCGTTAACACACGTATTTGTTTTTCTCTTTCTGACTTACTTCACTCTGTACGTTTCTAGGTCCATCTACCTCACTACAAATAACTCAATTTTCTTAGTTTTTATCGCTGAGTAATATTCCATTGTATATATGTGCCACATCTCCTTTATCCATTCATCTGTTGATGGATGTTTAGGTTGCTCCCATGTTTTGGCTGTTGTAAATAATGCTGCAGTGAACATTGTGGTACATGACTCTTTTTGAATTATGGTTTTCTCAGGGTATATGCATAGTAGTGGGATTGCTGGGTCATATGGTAGTTCTATTTTGAGTTTTTTAAGGAACCTCCATACTGTTCACCATAACAGCTGTATCCATTTACATTCCCATCAACAGTGCACGATAGTTCCCTTTTCTCCACACCCTCTCCAGTATTTACTGTTTGTAGATTTTTTGATGATGGCCATTCTGACTGGTGTGAGGTGATACCTCATTGTGATTTGGATTTGCATTTCTCTAATGATCAGGTATGTTGAACATCTTTTTATGCATTTGTTGGCCATCTTTGTTTTCTTTGGAGAAATGCCTATTTAGATCTTCTGCTCACTTATGGACTGGGTTGTTTGTTTTAGTGATATTGAGATGCATGAGCTGCTTGTATATTTTGGAGATTAATCTTTTGTCAGTTGCTTCATTTGCAACTATATTCTCCCATTTTGAAGGTTGTCTTTTTTGTCTTGTTTATGGTTTCCTTTGCTGTACAAAAACTTTTAAGTTTCATTAGGTCCCATTTGTTTATTTTTGTTTTTATTTCCCTTACTCTAGGAGGTGGGTCATAGAGGCTGTGATTTATGTCATAGAGTGTTCTGCCTAAGTTTTCCTCATAGGAAACATGTTTCCTATGTTTTACAGTGTCTGGCCTTACATTTAGGTCTTTAATCCATTTTTAATTTATTTTTGTGTATGGTGTTAGGGAGTTTTCTAATGTCATTCTTTTACTTGTTGCTGTCCATCTTTCCCATCACCACTTATTGAAGAGGCAGCCTTTTCTCCATTGTATATTCTTGACTCCTATGTCAAAGATAAGGTGACCATATGTGTGTGTTTATCTCTGGCTTTCTATCCAGTTCCATTTATCTATATTTCTGTTTTTGTGCCAGTACCATACTGTCTTGATTACTGTAGATTTGTAGTATAGCTTAAAGTCAGAGAGCCTGATTCCTCCAGCTCTGTTTTTCTTTCTCAAGATTGCTTTTGCTATTCTGTGTCTTTTGTGTTTCCTTACAAACTGTAAAATTATTTTTTCTAGTTCTGTTAAAAATGCCATTGGTAGTTTGATAGGGATTGCGTTGAATCTGTAGATTGCTTTGGGTAGTATAGTCATTTTCACGATATTGATTCTTCCAATCCAGGAGCATGGTATATTTCTCCATCTGTTTATGTTATTTTTATTTCTTTCATCAGTGATTTATAGTTTTCTGAGTACAGATCTTTTGCCTCCTTATGTAGGTTTATTCCTAGGTATTTTATTCTGTTTGTTGCAATGGTGTAGGGATTGTTTCCTTAATTTCTCTTTCTGATCTTTCATTGTCAGTGTATATGAATGCAAGAGACTTCTGTGCATTAATTTTGTATCCTGCAACATTACCAAATTCACTGATTAGTTCTAGTAGTTTTCTGGTGGCATCTTTAGGATTCTTTATGTACATTATCATGTCATCTGCAAACAGTGACAGCTTTACTTCTTCTTTTCCAATTTGTATTCACTTTATTTATTTTTCTTCTCTGATTGCCATGGCTAGGACTTCCAAAACTATTTTGAAAAATAGTGGTGAGAGTGAACATCCTTGTTTTGTTCCTGATCTTAGAGGAAATGCCTTCACTTTTTCACATTGAGAATGATGTTTGCTGTGGGTTTGTCATATATGGCTTTTATATATAAAAGGTAGTTTATATATAACCTACCATGAGGTAGGTTCCCTCTGTGCTCACTTTATGAAGAGTTTTTATCATATACGGATGTTGAATTTTGTCAGAAGGTTTTTCTGCATCTATTGAGATGATCATATGGTTTTTAATTTGTTAATATGGTGTATCACATTGATTGATTTGCATATATAGACGAATCCTTGTAACCCTGGGATAAATCCCAATTGATCATGGTGTATGATGCTTTTAATGTGTTGTTGGATTTTGTTTGCTAGTATTTTTTTGAGGATTTTTTTGCCTATGTTCATCAGTGATTTTGGTCTATAATTTTCTTTTTTTGTGATATCTTTGTCTGGTGTTGGTATCAGGGTGATGGTGGCCTCATAGAACGAGTTTGGGAATGTTCCTCCCCTGCAGTTTTTTGGAAGAGTTTGACAAGTATAGGTGTTTACTCTTCTCTGAGTGTTTGATAGAAATCACCTGTGAAGCCAACTGGTCCTAGACTTTTGTTTGTTGGAAGGATTTTTTTCAAAACAGTTTCAATTTTGTTACCTGTGATTGGCCTGTTTATATTTTCTAATTCTTCCTGGTTCAGTCTTGGAAGGTTATAGTTTTCCAAGAGTTTGTCCATTTCTTTCAAGTTGTCCATTTTATTGGCCTATAGTTGCTTTTAGTAGTCTCATGATCTATTGGATTTCTGCGGTGTCAGTTGTAATCTCTCCTTTTTCATTTCTAATTTTACTGATTTGAGTCCTCTCCCTTTTCTTCTTGATGAGCCTTGCTAGTGTTTTATCAATTTTGTTTATCTTTTCAAAGAAAAAGCTTTTAGTTTTATTTATTTTTGCTTTTGTTTTCTTTGTTTCTATTTCATTTATTTCTGTTTTGATATTTATGATTCTTTCCTTCTAGTAATTTGGGGTTTTCTTTGCTCTTCTTTTTCTACTCACTTTAAGTGTAAGTTTAGATTCTTTATTTGAGATTTTTCTTGTTTTCTGAGGAGAGCTTGAATTGCTATGAATTTCCCTCTTAGAACTATTTTTGCTGCATCCCATAGTTTTGGGGTCATCTTGTTTTCACTGTCATTTGTTTCTAAGTACTTTTTGATTTCCTCTTTTATTTCCTTTTCTTTATCTTCAGGTAAAACCCCAGCAAAACAACTTAATAAAGTGGAGATAGGCAACCTTCCAGAAAAAGAATTCAGAATAATGATAGTAAAGATGATCCAAGACCTAGGAAAAAGAAAGGAGGCAAAGATTGAGAAGATGCAAGAAATGTTTAACAAAGACCTAGAAGAATTAAAGAACAAACAGAGATGAACAATACAATAACTGATATGAAAAGTACACTAGAAGGAATCCATAGCAGAATAATTGAGGCAGAAGAACGGGTAAGTGATCTGGAAGATAGAATGGTGGAATTCACAGCTGTGGAACAGAATAAAGAAAAAAGAATGAAAAGCAATGATGACAGCCTAAGAGACCACTGGGACAACATTAAATGCAACAAAATTCACATCATAGTGGTCCCAGAAGGAGAAGAGAGAGAGAAAGGGCCCAAGAAAATAGTTGAAGAGATTATAGTCGAAAACTTCACTAACATGGGAAAGGAAATAGCCACCCAAGTCCAGGAGGTGCAGAGTGTCCCATACAGGATAAACCCAAGGAGAAACATGCTGAGACACATGGTAATCAAATTGGCAAAAATTAAAGACAAAGAAAAATTATTGAAAACAGCAAGGGAATAAAGACAAATAACATACAAGGGAACTCCGATAAGGTTAACAGCTGATTTCTCAGCAGAAACTCTACAAGCCAGAAGGGAGTGGCATGATATATTCAAAATGATGAAAGAGAAGAACATACAACCAAGATTATCCTACCCAGCAAGGATCTCATTCAGACTTGTTGGAGAAATCAAAAGCTTTACAGACAAGCAGAAGCTAAGAGAATTCAGCACCACCAAACCAGATCTACAACAAATGCTAAAGGAACTTCTCTAAGTGGGAAACACAAGAGAGGAAAGGACCTACAAAAACAAACCCAAAACAATTAAGAAAATGGTAATAGGAATGTACATATTGATAACTACCTTAAATGTGAATGGATTAAATACTCCAACCAAAAGACACAGGGTTGCTGAATGGATACAAAAACAAGACCCATATATATGCTGTCTACAAGAGACCCACTTCAGACCTAGAGACACATACAGACTGAAAGTGAGGGGATGTAAAAAGATATTCCACACAAATGGAAATCAAAAGAAAGCTGGAGTAGCAATACTCATATCACATAAAATAGACTTTGAAATAAAGAATGTCACAAGAGAAAAGGAAGGATACTACTGGATGATGAAGGGATCAATCTGAGAAGAAGATATAAATATTATAAGTATATATGCACCTAACATAGGAGCACCTCAATACATGAGGCAACTGCTAACAACTCTAAAATAGGAAGTTGACAGTAACACAATAATAGTGGGGAACTTTAACACCACACTTACACCAATGCACAGATCATGCAAACAGAAAATTAATACAGAAACACAAGCTTTAAATGACACAAAAGTCCAGACAGATTTAATTGATATTTATAGTACATCCATCCCCAAATGGAAGATTACACTTTCTTCTCAAGTGCACACGGAACGTACTTCAGGATAGATCACATCATGGGTGACAAATTAAGCTTCAGTAATTTAAGAAAATTGAAATCATATCAGGCATCTTTTCTGACCACAACGCTATGAGATTAGAAATCAATTACATGCAAAAAAAACGTAAAATACACAAACACATGGAGGCTAAACGTTACTAAATAATCAAGAGATCACTGAAGGAATAAAAGAGGAAATCAGAAAATACCTAGATACAAGTGACAATGAAAACACGATGATCCAAAACCTATGGGATGCAGCAAAAGCAGTTCTAAGAAGGAAGTTTAAAGCTATACAAGCCTACCTCAAGAAACAAGAAAAATGTCAAATAAACAATCTAACCCTACACGTAAAGGAAATAGAGAAAGAAGAACAAACAAAACCCAAAGTTAGCAGAAGGAAAGAAATCATAAAGATCAGAGCAGAAACAAATGGAATAGAAACAAAGAAAACAATAGCAAAGATCAATAAAACTAAAATCTGGTTCTTTGAGAAGATAAACAAAATTGATAAACCATTAGCCAGACTCATCAGGAAAAAGAGGGAGAGGACTTAAATCAATAAAATAACAAATGACAAAGGAGAAGTTACAAAAGACATCACAGAAATACAAAGCATCCTAAGAGACTACCACAATCAACTCTATGCCAATAAAATGGACAACCTAGAAGAAATGGACAAACTCTTGGAAAACTATAACCTTCCAAGACTGAATCAGGAAGAAACAGAAAATATGAACAGACCAATCACAGGTAATGAAATTGAAACTGTGATTAAAAATCTTCCAACAAACAAAAGTCCAGGACCAGAGGGCTTCACAGGTGAATTCTATGAAACATTTAGAGGAGAGCTAACAGCCATCCCTCTAAAACTCTTCCAAAAATTTGCAGAGGAAGGAACACTCCCAAACTCATTCTATGAGGCCACCATCACCCTGATACCAAAACCACACAAAGATACTACAAAAAAAGAAAATTACAGACCAATATCACTGATGAATATAGATGCAAAAATCCTCAACAAAATACTAGCAAACAGAATCCAACAACACATTAAAAGTATCATACACCATGATCAAGTGGGATGCAAGGATTCTTCAATACACACAAATCAATCAATGTGATACACCATATTAAAAAATTGAAGAATAAAAACAATATGATCATCTCAATAAATGCAGAAAAAGCTTTTGACAAAATTCAACACCCATTTATGATAAAAACTCTCCAGAAAGTGGACATAGAGGGAACCTACTTCAACATAATAATGGCCATATATGACAAACCCACAGCAAACATCATTCTCAATGGTGAAAAACTGAAAGCATTTCCTCTAAGATGAAGAACAAGACAAGGATGTCCACTGTCACCATTATTTTTCAACATAGTTTTCGAAGTCCTAGCCATGGCAATCAGAGAAGAAAAAGAAATAAAAGAATACAATTTGGAAAATAAGAAGTAAAACTGTCACTGTTTGTAGATGACATGATACTATACATAGAGAATCCTAAAGATGCCTCCAGAAAACTACTAGAGCTAAAAAATGAATCTGGTAATGTTGCAGGATACAAAATTAATGCACAGAAATCTCTTGCATTCCTATATATTAATGATGAAAAATCTGAAAGAGAAATTAAGGAAATGTTCCCATTTACCATTGCAACAAAAAGAATAAAATACCTAGGAATAAACCTACCTAGGGAGATAAAAACCTGTATACAGAAAACTATAAGACACCGGTGAAAAAATTAAAGACAATACCAACAGATAGAGAGATACCATGTTCTTGGATTGGAAGAATCAATATTGTGAAATGACTATACCACCCAAAGCAATCTACAGATTCAATGCAATCCCTATCAAATTACCAATGGCATTTTTTACAGAACTAGAACAAAATGTCTTAAAATTTGTATGGAGACACAAAAGACCCTGAAGAGCTAAAGCAGTCTTGAGGGAAAAAAAACGGAGCTGGAGGGATCAGACTCCCTGACTTCAGACTATATAACAAGGCTACAGTAATCAAAATAATATGATACTGGCACAAAAACAGAAATATAGATCAATGGAAGAGGATAGAATGCCCAGAGATAAACCCAAGCACCTATGGTACACTAATCTATGACAAAGGCAGAAAGGATATACAATGGAGAAAAGACAGTCTCTTCAATAAGTGGTGCTGGGAAAACTGGACAGCTACATGTAAAAGAATGAAATTAGAACACTCCCTAACACCATACACAAAAATAAACTCAAAATGGATTAGAGACCTAAATATAATACTGAGCACTATAAAACTCTTAGAGGAAAACATAGGAAGAACACTCTTTTTACTTTCATTACTCTAGGAGGTGGGTCAGAAAAGATCTTGCTGTGGTTTATGTCAAAGAGTGTTTTTCCTCTAAGAGTTTTGTAGTGCCTGGTCCTACTTTTAGGTCTTTAATCCATCTGGAGTTTATTTTTGTGTATGGTGTTAGGGATTTTTCTAATTTCATTCTTTTACATGTAGCTGTCCAGTTTTCCCAGCACCACTTTTGAAGAGGCTGTCTTTCCTACATTGTATATTCTTGACTCCTTTGTCATAAATTAGGTGGCCATATGTGCATGGGTTTTTCTCTGGGCTTTCTGTGCTGAATCATTGATCTATATTTCTATTTCTGTGCCAGTACCATACTCTCTTGATTATTGTAGCTTTGTAGTGTAGTTTGAAATTGGAGAGCCTGATTTCTCCAGCTCTCTTTTTCTTTCTCAAGATTGCTTTGGCTATTTGGGGTCTTTTGTGTTTCCATACAAATTGTAAAATTTTTTGTTCTAATTCTGTGAAGAATGCCATTGGTAATTTGATAGGGATTGCATTGAACCTATTTTCTTTTCTGATTGCTGTGGCTAAGAGTTCCAAAACTATGTTGAATAAGAGTGGCAAGAGTGGACATCCTTGTCTTTCTTCATCTTAGTGGAAATTTTTTCAGTTTTTCATCAGTGAGTATGTATTTTCTTATTTATTTTCTGTTTGGATGATCTGTCCATTGGTGTAACTGGGGTGTTAAAGTCCCCTACTATTATTGTGTTACTGGTGATTTCCCCTTTCATGGTTGTTAGCATTTGTCTTATGTATTGAAGTGTTCCTAGGTTGGGTGCATAAACATTTATAATTGCTATATCTTTTTCTTGGATTGATCCCTTGATCATTATGTATTGTCTTTCCTTATCTCTTGTAACAGCCTTTATTTTAAAGTCTATTTTATTTGATACGAGTATTGCTACTCCAGCTTTCTCTTGATTTCCATTTGCATGGAATATCTTTTTCCATCCCTTCACATTCAGTCTGTATGTGTCCCTCTAGGCCTGAAGTGGGTCTCTTGTAGACAGCATATATATGGGTCTGTTTTTTTATCCATTCAGCCTGTCTTGTATTTTGGTTGGGACATTTAATCCATTTTCGTTCAAGGTTATTATCGATATGTATGTTCTTATTACCATTTTCATAATTGTTTTAGGTTTGTTTTTTTGGTCTTTTTCTTCTCTTGTGTTTCCCACATAGAGTTTCTTTAGCATTTGTTGTAAAGCTGGTTTGTTGGTGCTGAATTATCTTAGTTTTTGCTTGTCTGAAACGCTTTTGATTTCTCCTTTGAATCTGAATGAGATCCTTGCTGGGTAGAGTAATCTTGGTAGTAGGTTTTCCCTTTCATCACTTTAAGTATATCCTGCCACTCCCTTCTGGCTTGCAGAGTTTCTGCTGAAAAGTCAGATGATAAACTTATGGGGTTTCATTTGTATGTTATATTTTTGTTTTTCCCTTGCTACTTTTAATATTTTTTCTTTGAATTTAATATTTGTTAGTTTGATTAATATGTGTTTTGATGTGCTTCATCTGGGGTTTATCCTGGATGCCATTCTCTGTGCTTCCTGGACTTAGGTGACTATTCCCTTTCCCATGTTACCAAATTTTCCACTATAATCTCTTCAAATATTTTCTCAGACCCTTTCTTTTTCTCTTATTCTTCTGGGACCCCTATAATTCAAATATTTGTGCATTTAGTATTGTCCCAGAGGTCTCTGGGATTGTCTTCAATTCTTTTCATTCTTTTTTCTTTATTCTGCTCCTCAGCTGTTATTTTCACCCCTCTGTCTTCCAGCTCACTTATTCGTTCTTCTGCCTCAGTTATTCTATTTTTTATTCCTTGTAGTACATTTTTCATTTCAGTTATTGTGTTGTTCATCTCTGTTCTTTTGTTCTTTAGTTCTTCTAGATCTGTGTTAAACATTTCTTGTATTTTCACAATCCATGCCTCCATTCCATTTCCGAGATTCTGGATCATCTTTACTATCATTTCTCTGAGTTGTTTTTCAGGTAAATTGCCTATTTCCTCTTCATTTATTTGATCTTGTAGGTTTTTACTTTGTTCCTTCAACTGTGACATATTTTTTTGCCATCTCATTTTTTTTATTTTTATTTTTCTGATAAGTGGAATTGTGTTCCTGTCTTACTGTTGTTTTTTTTTTGCCTGAGGCTTCCAACACTGTAGTTTGTAGGCTGTTTGGTAGAGCTGTGTCTTGGTGCTGATATGAGGACCTCCAGGAGACCTGACTGCAATGAATATTCCCTGGGGTCTGAGGTTCTCTGTTAGTCCAATGATTCAGATTCAGTGCTCCCACTGAAGGAGCTTCTTCCTGGCCCCCATCTTGTGAACCAAGATACTGCAAGCCACACAGAGAGGGAAAAAAAATAAAAGGCGGGGGGAAGAACAATAACAAAGTTAAAAGTAAAATTAGACTAGGAAACTAATAGATATGTTATAAAGACTATAAAAATAGAAATATAGATGAAACAGCAACCAGAATGTAAAATAGAACTGCAATAGTAAAAAAGAGGAAGAGAAAAAAAAAAGTAAGGTGGAAAATGGCTTGGCTGTGGAGGTTGGAGCCTAAGCATGGGTGGGGTTTAGGCAGTGGGCAAGGCTTATGCTTAGGACCCACACGGCTGGAAAAGGTCCTGGAGGTGTCAGGTGTGTGGGTTAGGCTCAATGGAACAAAAGGGGCCTCCTGCCTCTAAGAGGGTGGAGGATCTCACTTGAGAGCTAAGTAGGTTTCCCTGAGCTCAAGTGGATGGGGCCAATGCCCTCTGCTCCTCTCCCTCTCTGGTCCTGGAGGCCCCTCCTGCCTGCTTCTCCTGATTTCCCCCTCTCAGCCTCCCTCCTATGCCCCCAGGTCCTACGTGGAATGGAGGAGGCATTGGAAGGTGGGAGACTGGCCTTGGAGCTCAGTAGGTTTCCCAGGTTTGAGTGAGCAGGGCCAACACCCTCCACTCCTCTCCTGCTCCTCTGTCCTGGAAGGTCCCTCCTGCTTGCTTCTCCTGATCTCCCTGGCCTCCCTTCTATGCCCCAATGACCCACATGGCCCAGAGGGGGTCTCTGAGGGCATAGGACCCAACCTGAGAGCTGAGCAGGCTTCTCTGGCCGATTGGGCAGGGGATACATTGGTGCACTACTCCCTGATTGGAGCCCCCAAGGTTACCTCCAGGTGTGGGAACTACTCCCTCCCTTTCAGACACCCCTCAGGGATGCCAGCCCTGTCCAGCCTTCACTTCTCCTACCCCCTCAGTCCCCCTATGTGCTACCAGTTCATTTGGGGGTTCCTCCTGTCACCTTGGGCATCTAGATCCCACATCATTGTCCTGTGGGTGCCTTAGTTGTGGGGAGACATGAAATCCATGTCTTTCTACACTGCCCAAGTACACATATTAAAGAAATAATTACCTGTCACTTAAAAGCTTTGTCACCTTGGACAAGTAAATCCAATCAGAATCTAATACTTAGTTTGAAATAGAAATAATAAGAGGGAAGTATCTACTTTGTGGGGTTGCAATAATGACTAAAAGAGCTAATGAGTGCCTGACATATAGTGAGAGTTCAGTAAATATTAGTTGCCAAGTTCTTATTCTTGTAATCCCTCCTTCTCATAGAAATGTTTCAAGATTTTAAAACAAATGCAGATAAGCCCAGATTAAGGTAAGACTTCCTGAAGAAATGACACTAAAGTTAGACCTGATGGTAGAATAAGGATTAGATGGTCACTTTAGAATATTTCAGGCTGAGAAAGCTGTATGGTTGAAAGACCCTGGGGTATAAGAGACTACAGCAAAAACCAGAAGGGAGCTTCAAGAGTCCATTGAAGAGAGCAAGAAGGACAGTGAACAAATTTCACTGCTATGTCAGACAAGAAGTGTCCATTCAAGGTCTTAACTTCTTGAATGCCCACTAAAGCCTTTGTATTTTATCTAAGGAAAAATAAGATTCTGGGGAAGGATTTTTGTTTTTGTAACAGAAGTGTCATGACTGAATCTTTGTTTCTAAACACTGCGTTGCCTTCACTTTTATGATGTCCAAGCCCTTGAAGTCCAGGATATTTTGGCAATGGTATGCAAACATTGGATCTCTGGTGGTGGCATGGGGCACTGCCCCTTTAACTTCTAAAATTAAAATGGCGTTACTCTAACGAGTCTGTAGAAATTCTGTAAACCTGGCTTCCTTTCAAGTACAATTTTCTTTGTCAGCTACTTACAGTGGATAAGTGGCCCAAGCAACTCACCTCATTTGGGCAAAGACCCTGGTGCCTGGCATCCTTCTCTGTGTCTACAGTCTGATTAGGAATGATGTGATCTGAAATCCATTGCTAAGTGGAGAAAAAAAAAAAGTACTAAAAAAGGATGATGATAAATATGGATAATTATAGTAAAAAAATAATCTCATGACCGAGCTGAAATAATTTCTAAAACTAAACTACATAGAAATATTCTAAACAAATTTTAAAATGAATATAATCCTCCCTTTCCAGAAATATTTTCCACATGTGTATGATTGGTGGAAGTTAAATCACATTTCTCATATGTTCCCAAATTACCTTTATGAGAAGGAAGAAAGGGTTGGAAAGAATTCTGTTATTTCATAAAAATATGAGTGAATAGGAAGTTCTATAAAAAATATTGACTGCCAGATTTCAAGACCCTCCTTATATTATTTAGTAAATAAATACATTTATATTAAATAAATTATATATGTTAAATAAATTAATAAAACATAAATAAATTTAATAAATAAAGGCTCCAACAAATTTCTGGAATCATCTTCATATACTAACATTTTTTGTGCTCTGTTAGACTTTAAAATAATAGCTATTATAAACATGTCCTTTTTTTCTGGTTCTATAATTGTAGTAAGAATCAGCATTCTTTGAATTTTAGACACTTGTATCTTCCAAAGGAATTATGTATAATTATATGTCCCATTCATATTTTAAATTTGACATTTAAAGTTTAATTTGAAATATATATTGAGAAGATTTAAAATATTTCCATTCAACTTCACCAATAGAATTTTATCTTTGTGAAATATAATGTTGGCCTAAAAAACTATTTACCACCATATCGTCTTCTCTTTAAACAGATACACAAAATATGTATTATTTTTAACAATTCCTGTGACAATAGGTATTGTACTACATAAAACAAACCTTATGCAAGGAGTTTTTATTTATTGGTAATTGATCAATATAAACATAGGCTTAAATACAATTATTTTTTTAAATGTCAAATTTTGTTGGGAACTCTTCTTTTAATAAGATAAAAGAGATTCTCATTTTCAATTAGTTTTTTGTATCTGTGAATGAAGCTTACTTATATTGCTGGAATGTGGCTGAATTTAGTATCCTTTTCATTTTTATTTATTGTTTTAAATGTAAATTCCTAGACAATCTATGAAAACAATGAACATTTTTATTACCAAGATGCCACCCAGTTTTTTGAAATCCTTTTGAGTTATAGAGCAAATCTCACAGAATAATTAATTATCAAAAAAGACCTTAAGGATATGTCAGCTAATGACTTGATTTGGACCTCCTTGATTTGTTTAGGGTAGACATTTAGAAACCACCTGTTTGTAAAAGCCACAAAGGAAACAAATACCCAGTCCATATTACTCCCATGTGTTCCTCTATTTGATGACCTAGAGATATTTGTGTACAACAATGGTTGTACACAAATGGTATACATGTTTCAGAGCTAAATTCTAAGGTTGTTAGGAGGTGTGTGTGTGTATTTGCAAGTTTGAAGAACACTTGAGAAAGAGAGAGGTGGGTGAGGAGAAGTTGCATCTCATCATGAGAGTGAAATTTTAGACATTGATTTTTGAAAACATCATACATGAATGTTGAGAATCTGGAAATTGATTCCCTTTACACCAATTGTGTGCAAATATCTATTAGAAAACTATCATACACCCATATCCCTTTTTAAAGATCCCTTATCAATCACCAAAGACACAGTAATGTGTCTATACCATTCCATAAAGTAAGAAGGCCACTATTCTCACTTTTCTCATAATGGAAAGGAAACACTTAAATCCCTAAAACAAATCCCAGACTCCCCTCCCCACTTTGTTATTGGATTAGATTACTTTTACCTTTTATATCAATAGAGTAATCTATGTGAAAGCATATTGAGAAAAGCAAAGTATTACTTTAATGTTGTAATTTTCAAATGAGACAGAGTGAAGTTAAAAGGGTGAGGAGGTACAAGCCAGAGGACTTACCTTCATTTTTTTTCTTTTTAAAAAAAATTTTATTTTATATTGGAGTATAGCTGATTAACTACATTGTGTTAGTTTCAGGTGTACAGCAGAGTGATTCAGTTATACATATACATGTATCTATTTTTCAAATTCTTTTCCCATTTAGGTTATTACAGAGTATTGAGCAGTGTTTCCTGGTACTTATACAATTCTCTCCCTTTTCAAAGTTATACAAACTCTCTGAACCACAGTTTACTAATTTTTTTTTAATTAGGTAATATTTTCTATAACTCAAAAAAGTTTCATCTGAATGGAAAGAAATAGCTTTAAAATATAGAAATGAGTCTTTCTAAAAAGCACATAGTTTGTTAAAGGACCCATACTTACTGTTTCTAGTATTCCTATGTTCATTCACAAGAATTGGTTATTTTTGTTCATCATTCATCCTTCAACCATAACTTCCCATCAATGTCTCCTGAAAAAAAAATAACAGCAAAACTTTGTGTGCTCACTTTTTCACTACCATTATTTCAAGTATAAATTCCTGTGGTTAAATTTGAGGAGGGAAGAGAAAGGAACACAAAAGTATAGTGTTTGTCCTGTGCTTTTGAAAGGGGGCATTTGACAGAGGATTATATATAACTGTGTGTATATACTACATATATAAGTAATTAGTATATATAATAATAAATAATATATATAAGTATATATGCTTCTCTGTATATCCATACTTGTATACATATCCACACTTTTGTTCTTTTAGGCTATTTCTAGTTAAATCTTTAATCAGCTCACATCTGTTTCCTGAAATGACCTCAACTATAGGATACAGTCATGGCTAAGATAATAGTCAAAAGAATGAGCAGAAAAAGAAAACATTGACTGTTTGACATGAATCTTTATAATTGTCATCCCACACCATTCTTCTGCTTTCCTCTGAAATCTGAAAGGGAGGTCAAGGGCTAATGTTCCGAAAGAAACCTGTCTAAAGTTTAGTCAAGCTGAGAGGAATGTTAAAATTGTCTTGTCAATAAGCAGCTTGGAAAACACACTTAATATCTGGAGTTTCACCTTTGATATTAAATAACATAGTAATAAGTAATGACAAATGTTCTTGCAAGAGGCAGAATTAGAGGTTAGGGAATATATTTGGATACAGTTATGTAGACGTGAAATCATTTGTGATTTATAATATATGGCTAAAACTTATTAAATTAAAACACATTAAAATGAATTATTGTGTGGGTTTTGGTTGGGAGTGAGCAAAAGGTAGGTAAGGGGACAAAGACTGTCAGAGAAAACTAGCTATTAATACAACAGACAGTGAGGATAATCAAAAAGTTCAGTTAATTATTATTCCACACTCAAAAATTCAGTGGAATTTCAGTGCTGCTATATTTAAACATGAAAATCTACTTCCTTTATATTGATGGTGCATTAATTAGAGATACTTGGTTGCAGTCTTTGTTAGAGCTGGAGTCAAAACTCGAGCCTAATGGAAAATTTAATGATTCAGCCTCACTTTGGCACATATGTAAGCACAAATACAAGTTTTAAGTTCTTTGAAATGAAACCAAGATCATTGTATTAATAGAAAGGTAGGGGCTTCCCTGGTGGCGCAGTTGTTGAGAGTTCTCCTGCCGATGCAGGGCACACGGGTTCATGCCCCGGTCCAGGAGAATCCCACATGCCACGGAGCGGCTAGGCGTGTGATTCGTGGCCTCTGGGCCTGCACGTCCGGAGCCTGTGCTCCGCAATGGGAGAGGCCACAGCAGTGAGAGGCCCGCGTACTGCAAAAAAAAAAAATAGGAAGGTAGCTCCACAGGTCTTCAAAGATCTGTCTTCGGTGAGATTCAGATGCAACTAATCAAATAAAGCCAGGAGAGGATACGGAGAAGAGTGTTTAAAATATGCACTCAGAGTATGCTCTATTTGACATTATTACAGGACTTTTATTTCTTAAGTTACTTTTAAAAAAAAGGATCAAAAATATTTATTGGAAAGCTTTTAATATTGAATATAGTGCTACTCTTAAAATACAAAAAGTGTACCTAATAGATTTTGACTATTGTGAAAATAAATACTAAAGCCTATAGTAAAATAATACTTGATGAAGTACTGCCATCTTTTGGTTGTATAAATTAAGGATATAGAAACTATAAAGAAGTTAAATATCCAAGAATGTGACATATACATCTTAAGTTCAGAAATTCAAGTGTTTATAATGGCAAAGAAAATAGATGATAAAAATTAGATTTTAGCCAATATAAGCACAAATCTCAGCAACAGAATTCTCAAAGGAAAGTTTTTGAAATACCAATTTCAAGCCTGTAGGTGTGGGTAAAAAGTAAAATAGAACTTATGTTATTTAGCAATCTTGTTATGTGATTCTTTGCTCCATATGAAGTAAGTTGCTTATGATTAAAAATAGGCAGCTTTAAAAATAACATATCTATTAATATCTGTGATTTGGAAGTAGATGTGTGAAACAGTGCTTACTGAAGTATAATTATTCAGCAATTACTAAGTTTTCTGGAAGCCAAATTCATGCCATTAAAATTAACCTATAATAATATTTTTAAAACATTTATTAAATCCAGGCTATGCTTGCAATACAGGTTATAAATCTAATAAAAATCCTTAAAAATCCACATTTTTCATTTTTTCCAATTGATGATGTAGAATAATTAAGCAGTCTGACAGTTACTCCAGAATTTGCTATTGTTTTCAGTATTTTAATTATGCTTTTACAAGAACAATGATTGGAAAGCTTAAGTTTCTTTCTAAGTCTTAATGGTAAGCATATAACATCACATCTATATTTGAGAAATCAAGGTGTCTCTCTAATAGAGCTTATATTTACAAGAAAGTCAATCTAAGCAGATTGCCTGCTCTATTTTAACTGAAACTTCCTTATACAAATCGATTTGCTGTACAGAGTATGACAATTAAATACTTTCTATTACACACTTAATTGGTTATTAAGCATAAATTATATAAAGTGAGGGCTTGCTGAGAAATGATTTAGAATATATGGCTATCGAAATATATAGTAGTCATGCTTCTAAAACATTTTATATAATATTTGTGATTTCAATGAAAATATAAAATTTCTATAGCATATTTTTTAAAGTAGAATCTAAGTGACAATTAAATTCTAATTATCATTTAGTAAAATCTAAATGATAATTATTTCTTAAAGAAAGATAAATCTACTTCAATTTGAAACCAAAACTCAATTTTGTGATGTTTTAATATTATAATCAGTAGTTTGGAAAAATTTATTTTTCTTTTTAAACTTTCATAATTATAAATTAATTTTTCTCCTAAAAGCTCTTCCTTACCTTGAGATTATAATCAACAAAATTTCACCACATTTATTCTATAATCACATAACTACATTGCATTCCCAAAGGACTCAAGCAGAACATTTTTAAAATATTCAATGCCCATTTGATTCAGAATCTGAACATGTTATTACATGTCTATTTTGCAATTCATATGGAAGTGCTGGGCCATTCCAAGACAGTGTTGAATATTTTTCAGAAATTGTAATAATTTTGTATGTTTGATGTCTTGTGAGTAAACTTGTCTCCTTTTTTAAAAAAGATAAGTTCTGTCTCTCCTTATTTTTGCCCCCATCTTTTTAAAATTACTAAATTTTATAATTAAACAAATAGGTCTTCACACAAATCCTCCCTTGAAATCTAATATATTTAATGTGCTAATAGTTTAATTTTTAACTTAATCATTAGTTGGGTGTCAACTAAGATTATTCGCGTATTTGCTTTTCTCATAAGGAAATTTCCTTATAATTTTAGCTGTAAACGTAGGTAAAATTCTCCTGTATGTATGTATTATTTTATGCAAGTAAATAATAACCAGCTATTTTATCCATTCCATGCAATGTTAATACTTGACAATGCTTGCCTCCTTCTTTTGTATTTAAACCTTATTAAATATCTTTGACCATTTAAGTTGAGTGTATAGGTTCAAGAAATTCTAGTTCAAATAATTAAAGGTAAAGCATGGAGTCAGCCTTCCTCTAAGACATTCTCTGATGCTAAATGGATATGGCTTTTACATGATAAAAAGTAGTACCAATATTAAGCCCTCTACTTAGTATCTGTATTTTTCCCTCTTTATGTAATCAATCATTGCTAAGGTTAAGTTTGTTCAGGCATGTGGCACAACTGTGTTACATAAGATAGAAGAGGAAATATGTTAGGGATTTTCTGGGGAAATGTTTATTTATTTAATTTTTTAAAGAACTATATCACAAGGAAGATGCAATGTCTTTATTCCAAAAGTTGGTTTGTTAGACTGTATTGCTGGGTGCTGTTCTCTCTCTTTCTCTCTCTTCTGACTGTGAGAACTGGCTTTTACTCTTAAGAATCAGGGTAGAAATCTCTCTCTGTCTTCTATCTTATCTGCCTTACAATATTTTACCTAGCATTTTAAAATATCTAACCTATTTATATAGGTTAAATAGGTTATGAATCTCAGAGGAACAAAAAAATGGGTTAACACTGTTGTGTATACTCATTGCACTTGCCTAAATTCCTTTGCTTTCTCCTTTTAAGTAAGAAGTGTTCGTATCTAAATCTGACTTGTTTATCAAAAGTTTATCCTAAAGTTTCCTCTTGTAACTGAATCATAGAACTGCCAAGTGATGATCTGGATGTTAATTTTATAGTCCCCTACTGATTTCATCTTAATTGTAGTAACAGCTGAAGAAGTGTGGGAAGGAGACACATAGGTGGCAGGGGTTATCTGTTGTAGGGTAAATTTACATTCAAGATTATAACTAGTATTCACATATAATCTCTTTGAACCAACAATATCTTATTCTGGACAGTTGTATATCATTAACTGATTCTTTATTACCCTGTTCTATTCCATACACCATACATACCACCATTTGTTGAACTCATCACTTCCATAAATCAGAGCTTTTTACACCATCTGAAGAAAATTCTCTCTCTGCTTTGTGTATGCTGGATTCATCAACCATTTCTATGGCTCTAAATAATTTCAAGGTAACATGCTACTTCACAGAAGTGTGTAATGCTGTAAATTAAGGATAAGTTTACTCCAATATCTGCCATGTAAAATATCTTCTACAGGTACCTAATGCTTGTGACAGACTCCTTGATTCTACACAGAGATGAGTGATACCTAGACTTCCATAACAAATGGTAAGAGGAAAGACTCCAGATTAAATGAAACCAGAAGAAATATACTAAAACACTTAACCTGATATTTCCCAATCATATATTTCTTAAGTTAAAGTCCTTTGAGGTCTTGTAATGTTAATTTAAATGTTCATATTGAGATATTCCTCATAATTATTTGAAGAAAGATTTATAAACACTTCCTTAAAGATTGTTTTCACATGTCTCAGTCTATTCTCTGGAATATGTTCAAACATGATAATTTGTGGGATGCACTAATTTGAGTAAGTGACCAAAAGTTAATCTGATCAAAGTGTATTGATTATTTTATATGATTTAATAAAAATAGATAATAAAAGTTTATAGAAATATATTATTACTACTATTTTCAAATAACAATTATACACCATTTCAGTTGTGTATCTTCACTGTGATTGAATAAATCAATTCATAAAATCCACTTGGCTGGAAAATGTTGCTGTTCTCTTTTACTGTTTTGGCTCATGATCAATAAATGCCATAAAGTAAAATATAAAAGGTATGTTCTTTGGATTCTAAATGTAGAGAATAAAAACAAAGAAAGTAGATCTGGTTGATCCCGTCATTATTTTCAGTGAAGTTGTTGCTAGACTGACAGAGAAATATACTTTTAGACAACAGAAAGGAAGTAAATATAAATATGATCTGCAAAGAAGTCATGATAGCAAATCTTAGCACCTTTGATTAGTAAGAAATATGGCAATGGTGGAAATAAGAAAATAAGTTTTACAAAATGCAGAGCAAACACAACAAAATTATGCTACAGTTAAAGGTGTGCTGTGAGTAAAATGAAGGTGAAAGATTATTTCATCTTATTTAAAAAATGGAAAAACAATAACCAAACATTTGAAGGTGAAAATTTTCATCAGTACACCTTGGGTTTATTATTATCTATCATGCATTCTCTGAAATTCAAATAATTTTATCAATTTGCTTCATCTATTTTAAATTCAATTCTTATTTTTTCAAAGTTTCTAGAGTTATTATTTTTTATAAAAATCTCTAATTTCTTTATGGTTTGCAAATCACTTATAAACTGCGTGTTTCACTGAAAGGTAATTTTAAATTGACCAAGAATATTAAAGAGATGCTTTTAAGGTTAAAATGGACTAAGATCAATCTAAGGAGCAAAGGCTAGATGTGACAATGTGCATAAATGGTTCAATTTAAAGGTTGCAAAGGTGATCTAGGGCCTGGTTTCCAGTGCAACTGCTGTTTTAGAGCATGGTTCCTCAGAAGCCAAGGGCATTTTTGAAAGATTGTGTTAACTATCCTTCAGTCCCATCATGAGGGAGGCTGAATCTATTATATTCAATTTGCAGGTAATAAAAATAAGCCAGCGAGGGGTTAAGTAACTTATTCAAGGTTACCAAGCAAGTTCTAGTGTAGCTAAAAATGAAAGTCACATCTCATCCACTTGAAGTGATGTCATCTGATCGGGGTCCTATTCAGAGCTCATTATGCTAAACAAGATCTGATTAAAAACATTGAATTCACTGAAATAGAACCAAAAAATGTAAAAACATATATTTCTCAAGAAGAAAATTTTAATTTACCACATTCCTGCCTAAAATTCCTAATTTCAAAGCACGTCATTTTAAAGAAAGAATGATCAAGGTAAACTCAAATGACAAAGGAGTTAATATTACCACACAGCAGTACAATTTTGCAGACATCGGGGAAATTTGTAGCTATGATTACTTGATCTATAAATGTACTGCTAGGGCACAAGTAGTTATCTAATCTATGTAGACAAATTATTAGTTTTTGTGAAATTAAAGAATCATGATATGAATCAGGCCCAGAAAATAAGATTACATTTCTATGCTATCATAGGAAAAAGAATCACTAAAAGACACTCCAGCTGTTCAAGCAGCAAATAGACAAACGAATGAAAGTGCCTTATTGTTTCTCATTCCAACCTCTAAAATGGTCATTATCAACAGTTTTCAAAGCACAAAGGCCATTGCAAAACACCTAATCAATTTTGTGTGCCTCCTTTATACAGCCAAATAAATTATTTCCCACTGAAGTCATATTAACCATTTAGGAAAAGTAAAAGAATATCATAACAGCTACTTCAGTAATTAGTTGCTTTTTAGTAGGTAAACTGTCTATTTTCTTATTTTTCTGTGAAAATTCAAATGTCCTTCCTGACAATTGAGTTGCATGCAGTGGGTGATTTTTAAATATGCAAACTATGTTAAATGTTATAAGAGTTGTAAGAAGGGACATTTTAAAACAAAAACAATAACAAATGAGAGATTTAATGAGAAAAATTAAAATTGGTAACACCTGTATACCTTGGGTGCTTTCACAGGCTAAGTGATTTATTCCTCTAAAATATAATGGTAAAACTGCACATATATTTAGAGCAAAAACATCCATAAGTGTTTTTGTCACTTCTCAGCCATCATCATAGATTTTATGGAATCATTTTGGAATGCAAACTCCTCCAGAGAGCTAATAAATTTCTATCTTTTATTCTTACCTGAATTGGTAATGAAACTCTCATTTCACGTTAAACACCTTGGGGGTTTAGCAGAGTTGAGTTTTTACCCACCGTTCTGGACAACATTCAGTTTCAAAATAAAGCAGGTTCTCTTGTGGCTGCTGTGCTCAATTGGCATCTACATTTGCCACATGACTGGAAGCAATATATTTATGTCCTTTGACAAGCTAAACTACCATGAAGGCATTTAATTTCTCCTTATCCTTTGGTAGTGAAAATACCTGGGGTTTTTCCTGTATAATAATATGTAGAATCAATTTATGATAATGCATAACAGAGACTTTGTCAACTCTGGTTATATATTTTCCAATGGTTTAAACTACAGTTAGTATATTTTACCAGTCATGACATATTTTAGTTCCAAAGTATTACCTGCTTGCCATATTACCAAATTTTCTTTAATATTAAAAAGCAATGACAGCAGATTTATACTCCAGAGATATTAAAACTTCTAATTTGGAACAGGTTACCTTTCTCTTGAACTATTATTGTCAGAATTCTTTGTGAATCAGCCAATAAATAACATATCCCAGTAAAGATGGAAGCCAGTGTTGGGCATGTACATTTTCTTGCTCCACTGCTGAAAGAATGTATACGAAATCTACTTCCAATTCGAATGGGTAAACAAATCATTCAGAGGAGTATCAGAAAGATCCTTTTATTATTATTATTATTGTTTTAGGATAAAATATATACTCCTTAAGCTGGTATTCAGGGCTTTCCATAGTCTAATTATCATATACAGCCTCCTTACTTCACTCCGATTTTTGAATTCCCTGCTTGAGAAAACAACCTTTGTTTATGCTCTTTCTTTTCCTTTCCCTTCCACTGATCTAACTCTGAATAAAGCCTTTCTGAAATTTCCCACATCTAATTATCATTATATCTTCTCCACTCCTCCTCATCATTGAAGAAATTGGAATGATAAAATCTCCTTGGGTGTTTTTCAGGAGAAAAATGAAATAATATATTAAATAACTTAGCACAACTCTTACATAATATTACCTTAGTTTCTTCCTCATATTTTAAAATATATGTCAGGAGTTTAATCATGATGAAGTAACTAAAACCAGACTTCCATTTAAAAAAAGAAGACTGGAAAATGGGCAAAATACATAGAACTCTTTCAGAAATTGAAAAAGAAGCAAAGCAGGATTATGACACTGAGAGGAGAATAAAAGCAAAGTGAACCATACTATCAACCTGGCCTTCTGTATGAAGGAAATTTCAAGAATATAGTACAGGCAAGAATGAACTAAGCAGATCTCGAAGCCTTCTTTAGGCAAGAAGAGATTTCACTTCAGGGAGAGGAGAAGGGATGAAAAATTTGCAGGGCATAGTAATGGAAACAGCTTTATGTAAAGTTTCAGATTAAGAGCTCTAGAATGATGTATAGGATTCCCTTGAATCTTTGCCTTAATATGAAGCTGTGCATGCTTAGGGAAAGAATATAATAAGATGACAAGGGAACAAATGGGAAATCAGTAACTATCAAGGAGTTATAAGCTAAATTTCTACCAGAACTTATGTATGACTGAGAGGTGTTTAGATTCTGGCTGCTTAAGGTAGAAAGACATCCCTGAACAGTTAACACATTCAACAGGAACACCATAGAGGCCATTTCTTCACAGTGGGGCTACAAAAGCGCTAAAATAAAATCCCTACTGCAGTTTTAAACTAAGAATGTTTAAAACAATTCCCCAAAAATGATGTTCCATAACTAAGTCAATTGTCTGAGTAAACAAAACTGAACAGTTTTAAAGAAAGAAAAGAAAACTTATGTGCTCAAAAATACAGTATTCACAATATCCATTACTCATTTAAAGATTATTAGACATGCCAGGTAGGAGAATTAAACATAAAATGAAAAGAAAATAAATTAATAGAAATAGACTCAAAAGTGGCAATATGATCAAATTAACATACAAGGACTTTAAAATAACTTCTGTGACTACATTCAAGAATCATAATATGAACATAATGAAGAGAGAAATATAAAGTAAATAACTTGAATTTTTATAACTGAAAAATAAAATGTCTGAAGTGAAAAATCTATTGTTTGCATTTAACAGATAATTAGACACTACAAAATCAAAGACAGGTAAATTTGAAGATAATGTGAAAGAAAACTTACAAAGTGAAGAACAGAAAGAAAAACATTATTATGTAAAACTTAATGGACTTTGAGTGACCTATGAGAAAATAAAAGCCAGTAAAGTGTACACATAATTTTACCCAGGGAAAATGGGGTAACAGGAAAATATTTAAATAGATAATAGCTAAAATTCATCCATTTTTAATGAAAAAGTATCAACTAAAAGATACAAGAAGCTCAAAAAATGCATGCATGGTAAAGAGAACATCATTTAAGATAACAGCATTTAAACATCAAGGCTCATAATAATCAAGTTATTCAAAACTGTTGATAATGGAAAGAAAAGAAACTTAAAAGTAGACATAAACAACAGCAACAATAAAAACTATATTACATTTGAGTGAAGAAACAATGCCACAAGAAGACAATGGATTAAAATTTTCAAAGTTGTTGAAAGAAATATGAATGTGACATTCTCTATTAAATGAAAGCATATTTAAAAAATAAAAGCAAACAACCATAAAATAATCTGTGGTTAGTTGACTGGAACATAAAAAAAAGAATTTTAATAAGAAAATGGAAAAAAAATTAAAAATTAGTTTTTTGAAAAATACTCAAATTGCTAAATATATCTACATTAATAAAATATATATTAAAATAGACATTAGTAGTATCTGAAATGAATAAGAGACATCACTATAGATCTTATATACATTTAAAATGATAATTAGGAAAGGCTATTTACAAAGTTATGCCAATAAGGTTAAATCAAGATGAAATGTACCAGTTCCTTGAAAGACACAAATTATCAAAATCAACACAAGAAAAAATAAAAATTACAACAGCTCTATGTCTATAAAATAAATTACATTTGTAATAAAAACCTTCCAACAATAAAATCTCAAAGATAGATTTCGTTGAAGGTGAATTCTGTTACAAACCAAAGAGGGCAAAAATTACAGGCTTACACAAACTTTCAGGAAACAGAAAAGTAGAGCAACACTCCCCAACTCATTTTATAGATCAACATGACAGTAATACATAAGCCGCATAAAAATATCCTCTCCATCAAAACATAAAATTTTATATTATATAAATCACAAACACAGAAGCAAGAATCTTTAACAATATATAATAAATCTAATTGAATAGTGCATCAAAAAGATAAGACATCATGATAAAATAAGATTTATCTAAGGGAATTAAGGGTAGTTTAATATTTAAGAAAAATATTTGATAAAATTTAAAATAATTTATAATTAAAAGAAATCTTAACAACTCTGAAAAGAAAAAAAAAAATTACCTCAACCTGATAAAGGTCACCTATGATAAAACTATAGCCAGCCTCATACTTAAGTGAAAAACAGATCATTTTTCTCCAGTGGGCAAGGACAAAGTCAGTTATGGCTGCTCTCATCATTGTGCTAAAAATTTTGATGCAATAAGATGGGGGTCAGAAGGAAAATTGTAGTTTTGAAAGGATAGAATAAAACTGTATTTATAGACAATATGATTCAGTTTGTAGAAAATCTTAAGGAATCATTTTTTTAATTGACTAAAAGTAATATTTAATTTAGAATGGCCATTGTATAAGGCTGATATAAACAGTTAATTGTATTTTTATCTATAAGCACTAGATAACTTCAAAATAAACTTCAAAACCAATATACAATAAATAACATTAAAATACAGAAAATATTTTGAAATAAATTTGATAAACTATTAGAAGATCTCTATTCTAAACAAAACAAAAAATAAAATCAAACCAAGAAAAGAGCAAAACATTTCCACATACATATTGTAGAATATCAGAATAAGAAATGTACTTCAATAATTGATTAAAAAATTCAAGATTTTTAAAATGACAATATTACCAAAACTGATCAATAAATTCAACAAATTCCCAGTTAAGTCCTTAACAGTTATTCCCCCAATGTTGATGCCAAAAGCATTCTAAGATTTATATGAAAATGCAAAAGACCCAGATTAGACAAACATATTTAAAACACTAATAAAATAAATTAAAGGAGACACATATAAATGGAAAAACATTCCATGTTTATGGGTTGGAAGAATTAATATTGTTAAAATGTCCATACTATCCAAAGTTATCTACAGATTCAGTGCATTTCCTATCAAAATCACAATGGTATTTTTCACAGAAATATAAAAAAAAAATCCTAAAATTCATACAGAAGCACAAAAACTCTCTAGTAGCCAAAATAATTTGGGGCAAGAAGAACAAATCTGAAAACATCACATTTCCTGATATAAAAATATATTACAAAGGTACAGTAATCAAAACAAAATGGTGCTGGAATAAAAACACACATAGAGACTATTGGAATAAAAAAGAAAGAACACTCTTTGACATAAATCACAGCAACAGCTTTTTTGACACATCTCTTAGAGTAATGGAAATAAAAACAAGAACAAACAGGACCTAATGGAACTTAAAAGCTTTTGCACAGCAAAGGAAACTATAAACAAGATGAAAAGACAACCCTCAGAATGGGAGAAAATATTTGCCAATGAATCAATGGACAAGGGATTAATCTCCAAAGTATATAAACAGCTCATGCATCTCAATATTAAAAAAACAAACAGGGCTTCCCTGGTGGTACAGTGGTTGAGAGTCCACTAACCGATGCAGGGGACACAGGTTCGTGCCCTGGTCCAGGAAGATCCCACATACCGTGGAGCGGCTAGGCCCGTGAGCCATGGCTGCTGAGAGTGCATGTCCAGAGCCTGTGCTCTGCAATGGGAGAGGCCACAACAGTGAGAGGCCCACGTACTGCAAAAAACAAACAAACAACCCAGTCAAAAAATGGGCAGAAGACCTAAATAGACATTTCTCCAAAGAAGACATACAGATGGCCAAGAAGCACATGAAAAGCTGCTCAACATCACTAATTATTAGAGAAATGCAAATCAAAACTACAGTGAGTTATCACCTCACACCAGTTAGAATGGCTATCATCAGAAAATGTAGAAACAACAAATGCTGGAGAGGGTTTGGAGAAAAGGGAACCCTCTTGCACTGTTGGTGGGAATGTAAATTGATACAGCCACTATGGAGAACAGTATGGAGGTTCTTTAAAAAACTAAAACTAGAATTACCATATGACCCAGCAATCCCACTACTGGACATTTACCCAAAGAAAACCATAATTCAAAAAGTCACATGCACCCCAATATTCATTGCAGCACTATTTACAATAGCCAGGCCATGGAAGTAACTTAAATGCCCATCAACAGACGAATGGATAAACAAGATGTGACATATATATACAGTGGAATATTACTCAACCATACAAAGGACCAAAACTGGGTCATTTGTAGAGATGTGGATGGACCTAGAGATTGTCATACAGAGTGAGGTAAGTCAGAAAGACAAAAAACAATATTGTATATTAACGCATATATGTGGAATCTAGAAAAATGGTACAGATGAACCAGTTTTCAAGGCAGAAATAGAGGCACAGATATTGAGAACATACATATGTACACCAAGGGGGGAAAGTGGGGGGAGGATGTGTGTTGGTTGTGGGATGGATTGGGAGATTGTGATTGACATATATACACTAATTTGTATAAAATAAATAACTAATAAGAACCTGCTGTATACAAAAATATAAATTAAAACAAATGTCTAATGGAATAGAATGGAGACTAGGAATATGGCCATGTTTATATGGTCAACTGACTTTTGATAATGGCACCATGAAACACATGGGGAAAAGAGAGTCTCTTCAACAAATGGTGTTGGAAAAGCTAGACATCCATATGCAAAATAATAAAATTGAAATTATATTACACCATACACAAAAATTATTAAAGACTTTTAAATCATTAAAAATGCATTAAAGACTTAAGCATAAGATCTAAAACCATAAAACTCCCAGAATGAAAATCTTCTTAACTTTGGTCTAGGCAATGAGTTCTTTCATATGACACCAAAAGCACAGGCAACAAAAGCAAAATTAGACAAGTGAGATTACATCAAATTTTAAAACTATTGTATAGCAAAGGAAACAATGAAAAAAATGAGCAGTCAATCTACAGATTGGAAGTAAATATTTGCACACCATATATCTGATAAATTGTCAATAATCAGTACAAGGGACTCCTACATCTCAAAGGCAAAAAAACAAAACAAAACAACAGCAACAACAACCCACAAATAATCAACTAAAAAGGAAGCAATGGGCCTGAATAGACCTTCCTCCAAAAAAGACATATAAATGGTAACTAAGTATATGAAAACTTGCTTAACATCACTAACTGTCAGGGAAATGCAAATCAAAACCACAATTAGATATCATCTTTAGATGGCTATTATCAAAAAAAAAAAAAAAAAAAAGATAACAGGTATTGCCAAGGCTGTGGAGAGAAGGAAATGCTTGTACATTGTTGAAGTGAAAGTAAATTGTTGCAGCCACTATGGAAAACCAGTATGGAGGTTCCTAGCAAAATTAAAAGTAGAACTATCATATAATCTAGCAATCTCACCTCTGGGTGCATATCTAAAGGGATTGAAATAAAAATCTTGAAGAAATATCTGCACTCCCATGTTCAATGCAACATTATCCATAACACACAAGACATGAAAGCAACATAAATGTCTACTGATGGACTAATGGATAAGGAATATGTGATATATACAAATACTGTGATACTAGTTAGCCTTTAAAAAGGAGGAAATCCTGCCATCTGCAACAACATGTATGAACATGGAGGAAATTATGCTAAGTGAAATAAGCCCAACACAGAAGGACAAATGTTACATGACACCACTTGTCTGAGAAATTCAAAATAGTCAAACTCATAGAAGCAGAGAGAAGAATTACGGTTTTTCAGGACCTGGGTAGAAATAGACAGGTATTAGTCAAAGGCTATAAAGTTTCAGTTATGCAAGATGAATAAATTCTAGAAATGTACTGTATAGCATAGTGCCTATAGTTATCAATACTGTATTGTGTACTTAAAAATTTGTGAAAAGTGTAGATATTATTTTTTTTGAAAAGGGTAGATCTTATGTTAAGTGTTCTTATTGCACACACACAGACACAAATAATATGGTCATAGGAAATTTTGGAGCTAATAGATATATTTATGTCATAAATTGTGGTGATGGTTTAGCAGATATATGCTTATCTCCAAACTCATCAAGTTCTATATACTAAATATGTACAGCTTTTTGTATGCTAATCATATGTCAATAAATGGTTTAAAAAAATGGAAAGCAAAGCTTTACAACTTTGTCCCTCACTTCAAATTTCATTTTGAATATACTATCATGACTACATGATATTCTTATAAGAATAGGCATATAGATAAATGAAACAAAAGCAAAAATTCAAAAAGATAACCTGATAAATATATTCAACCAATGCTTGATAAAGACTGTTAAGCACTTTTTTATGGAACAACTTGAAATGCATATTAAGAAAAAATAATAATTTTGACAATTTCAAATCACATACAGAAATTAAGTCCAAATTAGTCACAGACCTAAAGCTAAAATTGAAATGATAAAACCTCTAGAAGTAAACATAGAACATCTTGATGACCTTGGGGTTGGCAAAATTTTCTTAGGACATTCAAAACACTAAGTATAAAAGAAAATCAAAGGCTATAACGTGGATGTCATTAATATTAAAATATTTTCTGAAAAAGACATCATTAAGGAAAAGACAAGCTACAGACTGGAAAAATATATTTTCTTCATTCATATCTGAGAAGGAACTTGTATTAAAGTCATATAAAATACAAGAAGTGCTCAATAAGACCAATACAAAATTAAAAATGTACTACAAGTTTAACAGGTATTTTATAGAGGAAGATAGGGATGTTTTATAGACACTTGAAAAGATGCTCAAATCATTAATAATTAGAGAAAAGCAAATTAAAACCACAATGCAATACCACTACACATCAATTACTGTGACTAATACAGAAGCTGGGAAGGATATAAAACAACCAAAACTTTCATATATTGCTGGTGGAATGCAAAATACTACAGCCACTTTGGAAAATGGTTCCACAATTTCTTATCAAGTTAAAAGGACACTTATTATAGACCTAAAAATTCCACTCCCAAGTATTTACTGAAGAGAAATGAAAATACATGCTTCATAAAGACATATATGTAAATGTTCATAATAACTTTATTCTTTAGTCAAAAATCAAAAATAACCTAAATTTACTTCAATAGGAGAATTGGTAGAGAAATTGTGGTATATTTATACAATGAACTAATATTTACAATAAAATGGAAGGTCCTATTTGTACTCACAGAAACATGGATCCAGCTCAGTATCATGCTGAATGAAAAAAGCCACTAAGAAAGATCACATATGGCAAGATTTCATCAAATGAAATGGCTCTGAACACTACTTATACAGTCTATTTAACTAAGTCACCATTTTTCTTACATATAAAATTATTTGGAGTTGCTAGAGCAAGGATTTATAAAACATTTATTTTAAAATGGTGATTAAGTTTCTTATAACTATAAATATGTCTATATTTACATAAATTTGTACATATATTTGGTGGAAAATGAGGTATAGTGTGGTAAAACTTTTAAAATAAATTGTTGAAACAAGTAAAGTCAGCAGAGTGAAGTAACTACTTTTTCATTTGTGGATTAAAATGAGTTATTACTGATAATCATTTACTTATTTAGCAATATTACTAGGTAAAGCATTTGGAGTATGTTTTCTCATCCTTGGAGATATTGGCATTGATAATTATTTGTTGTGGGGAACTCCTATACATTGTGGAATACTTAGCTGTATCCCTGACCTCTACCCATTGGATGCCAGTAACACCCAAACCCCATTGTGACAACCAAAAATTTCATCAGACATTGCTAAATGTCCTCTGAGGGGCATAACTGTCCCTGGTAGAGAACCACTAGTTTCGAGGACTTCACATACTAACTAGGCAAAATTAAGAAAACGTGTCTGTACAAGAACAAGTGGAAAATTCTTCAAACTTTTATTCCTGATGCTACTCTTGGTTTAATTCAAGGAGGGCTTTGTATATTTCCAGATCCACTTCAATTCCTATAAGACAAATTTAATAATTATGCAATGTTTCCATCTGTAGTTCAGGTTGTCCAACATTTGTCTATGTGCTTAAACTCTGGTATTGATTTGTGAGGCCTTTTTATTGCTCATGAAATTGTGCCTTTCCATTTCAGCTGCTCACAAATTTGTCTCTGGCTTTGTTCTTACTGAAAAGCATTAGTAGATGACATTCTTTTTCTCAAGGTACTAGGAATCAATCATCCTTGTTTATAAATTTCAGCAAGTGAATTATAATGATGTTTCCTCAAATGTTTATGGAAATAAATACCATGTGCTTCATAGCAGCAGCTACATTTTAAGTAGTCATGATTATATTATAGAATATTTTACATCTTTAAAATTATTTTCTGTCAGTAAATTTATATTGAATAAATAAAATAAGTTGGTCTTTTAATCACATTTATTACAATCACATTACCAAAAAAAGTAAATTAACACTACAAAGTTAACACTATATAACAATATGACCCATGGAGAATTAACTTTAAATTATGAAGTCCAAAAGTAGAAATTTTCTCAATGATTACCAGCATACTTTATAACAGAAGACCTCAACTGGAGGAAGCAAGCAGGTGAAAATCATACAGAAATATATTTCCAATTATAGGGTTCTTCTATACCACATATTTGAGAAATATTCCTTAATGGAAAGAAAATAGAATTTTTAATATTAAATATGTATTTTATATCATTTAAAATTATTTTATTTAATAAACTATCATACTATTTTTTATATCAACTAAGAAGCATTAATTTAAAGATTTATTTAAATCAGAGTTCATACATTGAATAAGAAAAAGTTTTGGTTAAGTAAGAAAATATATCTTAACCCAGTAGTAGTAAATAGCTAGATAAAAGATGAAAGAGCAGAAAAATATTCTAGGATTTATTAACATAGAATAAAGGAACTTTTGTATTTTGGACAAATTTGCATTTTTATAGAAGGCAAGGGATGGGAAATATGGATTGGGACAATGGCAGAAACAACATATTTATTGGAGAAATATATATTTATTTAGCTTATATTACAAAGAAGTGTTTCCCAAACATCAGTCATAGAACAGTTCTGACCCATGACAAGGGAAAAAACACCTAGAAAAACTATAAAAAATTGCTTTGATAAATTGTGTATGATTAGGAAACTTGTTTATTTTGAGATTATCTTTCCTAATATGGCAGAGTTAAATATTTTTTCTTTTAGAATTTTGAAGCTAGTATATTAGTTGTCTTTTTTTCTTGTACATTGGATAGATTAATTGGTGTGTAGGTCCTTTTTAGCAGTTAAAAGCACCCACAATTCTATGTTGGTACCTATAAATTATTTTTTTAAGTTTAGCATTTTTCAAAATCCTAAACTTTGAGAACCAACATTTTAAAACATTTTTGAAAATATATACCATTTTTCTTGATAGTCACCTTCTTCTCATTTTAAGAAACCAATAAAAGGAAGAAATTTTGGGGGGAAGAAATTTGCTTTGCAATCAGTTTTTCTGAGATGTATCGATTTCTTTTAATAAATGTATATATATTTTTTATTTTTGGCTGCATTGGGTCTTCATTGCTGTGTGTGGGCTTTCTCTAGTTGCAGAGAGCTGGGGTTACTCTTTGTTGTGGTACGGGGGCTTCTCATTGTGGTGTCTTCTCTTGTTGCAGAGCACGGGCTCTAGGCACGCAGGCTTCAGTAGTTGTGGTGCACGGGCTCAGTAGTTGTGGCTTGCAGGCTCCAGAGTGCAGGCTCAGTAGTTGTGGCACACGGGCTTTGTTGCTCTGCGGCATGTGGGATCATCCTGTACCAGGGCTCAAACCCGTGTCCCTTTCATTGGCAGGCAGGTACTTAATGACTGCACCACCAGGGAGGCCCTATCAATCCTTTAAGTTGAAGGATAATGACCCTTAAACGCATTTGAAGACCAAAAAGATGCAAGAATTTTAAAAAAGGAAAAGAAAGCTAAGGTGTTATAAATTGCTATAGGGATCACCTTTCTGGATATTGCTTTTGGTAAGCTTCTAGAGTCATTAATATTTCTTTTGAAAGTGCTAAAAAATGTGAATTAGAATAATAGTCCCTAATTAGACCATAAAATGATGAGTGTAGGCAAGATAAAACTCTATGTGTATTATAGATTCAGTTGTCTCAAATAATTGTACTAGATACATTCTACCACATATCATTATATTTGTATAGCAGTTTGTGTAATGTATTGAGACAAAAAAATTAACCATAAAGTTCATTTTCATAAAATTTAATCAAAATATTAGGTAAAAAGTGAATGGATATAATATGACCAAGATTGTATTCAGATTTGTAAATTCAACAGACAAAAGTAAAATCTGTACATTTCTTTTCAGTTCTTTATACTTTTTTGGATGTGTTATTTTTCTCTAACAGTAGTAGGAAATCACAGTATTAAGAAATCGTGATACTACGTCAAACTCTCTGGATTTTAATAACGTCTCCAACGTTTTAGAGAAATGTGGAGGTGTATTTAGATGTATTTAGAGAAACAGGACAGAATTAACTAACAAACAACCTTGCACAACGTGCTAATGCTTAGTTTTTATTATTAGACATGTTGAGCCACATATAAATTTGATTCAGAATGATTTGAATATTAACAACTTCACTCTAATAACATGGTGTAAGATTAACAGAATAAGGCTAATAAGATACAAATTGAGATAAAAGAGTTGGTAAAGATCCAGCTGAGAAAGAGTAGGATCACAAAATTTATAAACCGGAGAAGAGAGGTCATATATGGAAAATGCAAAAGACGTAGGTCAACATTGGTATATGATGGCTGGCAATGAGGGTCATGAAGGAAAGAATAATTGCAGGGAGTCTGTGTGGTGTCATTTACCATGATGACAAAGAAAGAAAAAATGTTTTGATTAGAGAAGGGAATGAGATTACTGCATGGGAGTAAATGGGAAAAGGAAAAGGAAAGGAAGCCAAAGCAGAGTATTGAAGAAAGAATCAATAACACACATTTAGCAAATAATTTTCCAGTGCCAGATAATGTTCTAGGATCTGGGGATATAAGTGGCAAACAAACCAACCAAGGCAATCTTGGGTAATAGCTAGGAAGGCACGCTTGCTTCAGGATGTAGAATTATTTTCCTTTAGAGACAACAATATAATGTAAAGCTTCAGAAAGACAGAGAGAGAGAGAAGGTAAAAGTGAAGGACAACTGGGAAATAACAAAGAACTAAGGCTCTTTTCTTGGATGAATTGTCTTTGAAATACAGGAAGTATTTATATGATTGTACCATCTTGAATTCCACTTTATGCATTTGGGTAAGTTGCCCACGTGGCATATCCTTAATGGCCTCAATTTTTTAAAGTTTTATTCTCATTGAAATACAGGTCAAGTGATGAGAGAGATGCGGAGTGAGCATTGGAAGAATTGTGATGGCTCTAAACTGGAATATTGCTTCTTATCACACTAGATGAACCAGGTGGGTGGTTAGATGCATCTGAGTTTGGGTGTTGGGCAGGAAGTTATAGATGTGATTCATAATGATGAAAGGGCATGATTAACTAAGAGATGAAGAAACATGGGTATTTTTAATGTCAACAAGCTCTATTTTACCAAGATTATTTATCAGTTGATGGAGTATGTCCATTTTCAAAAATTGACATGAAGGAAAGAACATTGTATTTAATTCATTGTCATAAGTTGTTAAAATTTATTCTATTTTTTTCACTATAACACTGCAAGTTTCTATCTTCGGTTTCTCTATTGATTTTTTTGTTGTTTTTACTGCAATATATCATTCTTACAAAAGGGCATAAAGAATGAATATATAAATGTTCAAGACTAAAGTGGTTTAACCATTTGTGTAGGTGTTTTAATATGTTTCAATAACTAGTTATTATTTTTTCCATAAAATAATTTTATATAATTAGATTTACTCCTGGTACATCATCTATTTTGTTGCTATCATAAATATAAAAGTTTTTAAAACACACATTTTTTAATGGATTGTAGCCAGTGTATAGAAATAAATGAATTTTATACACCTATCTTTTTATCCAGATATAATGCTAAATTTTCTAATCAACTATAATTTCAGTATACATACTATTAAATCACCCAGAATTAATAAAAGCTTTCTGTCTTTCCTTCTGTGCAATACTTTCATTTCTTATCTGGCCTTACAAAGATAGGCAGTGACTTCAATAGAAGCAGAGGTGGTGGGCATCTTTGGTTGCTCTTCATATTAAAAGTATGTTTCCAGACCTGCACCATGCAGCACTGCAGCTTGTGGGATCTTGGTTCCAAGTTTGGAGGTTGGGCCTGAGCTCCTGTGGTGGGAGATCCAAGTCCAAATGATTGGGCTAACAGAGAACCTCAGACCCCAGGGAATATCATTCCAAGTGAGACCACCCAGAGGTACTCATCTCAGCACCAAGACCCAGCTCTATCAGATTGCCTGTAAAATCCAGTGCTGTAAGCTTCAGGCCAAACAACCAGTAAGACAGGAATACAGCACAACCCATCAAAGAAAAAAAAAAATGACATAAAAATGTGTTACAGATGAAGGAACAAGTCAAAAACCTACAATATCAAATAAATGAGTATGAAATAGGCAACCTACCTGAAAAAGAATTCACAGTAATGATAGTAAAGATGATGCAAAATCTTGGAAACAGAATGGAGAAAATACAAGAAACATTTAATGAGGATCTAGAAGAACTAAAGAGCAAACAAACTGTGATGCACAACACAATTACTGAAATTAAAAATACTCTAGAAGGAATCAATAACAGAATAACAGAGGCAGAAGAACTTATAAGTGAGCTGTAAAATAAAATGGTGGTAATAACTGCCAGGGAGCAGAATAAAGAATGAAAAGAATTGAGGACAGTTTCACAGACCTCTGGGAAAACATTAAACAAACTAACATTTGAATTATAGAGGCCCCAGAGAAGAAGAGAAAAAGAAAGCGTCTGAGAAAATATTTGAAGAGATTATAGTCAAAAACTTCCCTAACATGGGAAAGGATATAGTCAATCAAGTCCAGGAAGCACAGAGAGAACCATTCAGGATAAACCAAGAGAAACACATATTAATCAAACTATCAAAGATTAAATACTAAGAAAAACGTTAAGAGCAGCAGGGGAAAAGCAACAAATAATATACAAGGAATTCCCATAAGGCTAACAGCAGATTTTTCAGCAGAAACTCTGTAAGCCAGAAGGGAGTGGCAGGACATATTTAAAGTGATGAAAGGAAAAAACCTACAAATAAGATTACTCTATGCAGCAAGGATCTCATTCAGATTCAAAGGAGAAATTAAAACCTTTCCAGACAAGCAAAATCTGGGAGAATTCAGCACCACCAAACCAGCTTTACAACAAATGCTAAAGAAACTTCTCTAGGCAAGAAACAGAAGAGAAGGAAAAAATGAAATGGCAAAAACAAACACAAAACAATTAAGAAAATGCTAACAGGAACATACATATCAATAATTACCTTAAATGTAAATGGATTAAATGATCCAACCAAAAGACATAGACTGGCTGAATGGATACAAAAACAAGACCCATATATATGCTGTCTACAAGAGGCCCACTTCAGACCTAGGGACACATACAGACTGAAAGTGAGGGAATGGAAAATGATATCCATGCAAATAAAAATCAAAAGAAAGCTGGAGTAACAATTCTCATATCAGACAAAATAGACTATAAAATAAAGACTACTACAAGAGACAAAAAAAGACAGCACATAATGATGAAGGGATCAAACCAAGAAGAAGATATAACAATAGTAAATATTTATGCACCCAACATAAGAGCACCTCAATACTTAAGGCAAATGCTAACAGCCACAAAAGGGGAAATGGAAAGTAACACAATAATAGTGGGAGATTTTAATATCCCACTTTCACCAATGGGCAGATCAACCAAAATGAAAATAAATAAGGAAACACAAGCTTTAAAAGACACATTAAACAAGATGGACTTAACTAATTTTTATAGGACATTCCAACCAAAAACAACAGAATACACTTTCTTCTCAAGTGCTCATGGAACATTCTCCAGGCTAGACCATATCTTGGGACACAAATCAAGCCTTGGTAAATTTAAGAAGATTGAAATCATATCAAGTATCTTTCCTAACCACAATGCTATGAGACTAGATATCAATTACAGGAAAAAAAAAAACTAAAAAATAAAAACACATGGAGGCTAAACAATGCACTACTAAATAACCAAGAGATCACTGAAGAAATCAGAAAGGAAATCAAAAATTACCTAGAAACAAATGACAATGAAAACACAACGACCCAAAACCTATAGGGTGCAGCAAAAGCAGTTGTAAGAGGGAAGTTTATAGCAATAAAATCCTACCTCAAGAAAGAAGAAGCATCCCAAATAAACAACCTAACCTTACACCTAATGCAATTAGAGAAAGGAGAACTAAAAAATCCCCAAAGTTAGCAGAAGGAAAGAAATCATAAAGAACAGGTCAGAAATAAATGAAAATGAAATGAAGGAAACAATAGCAAAGATCAATAAAACTAAAAGCTGTTCTTTGAGAAGATAAAAAAAAAATTGAAAAACAGATTCATCAAGAAAAAAAGGGAGAAGACTCAAATAGACAGTATTAGAAATGAAGAAGGAGAAGTAACAACTGACACTGAAAAAATACAAAGGATCATGAGTCACTACTACAAGAAACTATATGCCAATATAATGGACACCCTGGAAAAAATGGACAAATCCTTAGAAAAACACAACCTCCTGAGGCTGAACCAGGAAGAAATAGAAAATATAAACAGACAAATCACAAGCACTGAAATTAAAACTTTGATTAAAAATCTTGCAAAGCCCAGGACCAGATGGCTTCACAGGCAAATTCTATCAAACATTTAGAGAAGAGCTAACACCTGTCCTTCTCAAACTCTTCCAAAATATAGCAGAGGGAGGAACACTCCCAAACTCATCTAAAAGGCCACCATCATCCTGATACCAAAACCAGACAAAGATGTCACAAAAAAAATTACAGGCCAATGCCTCTGATGAACATAGATGAAAAAATCCTCCACAAAATACTAGCAAACAGAATCTAACAGCACATTAAAAGGATCATACATCATGATCAAGTGGGGTTTTTCCCAGGAATGCAAGGATTCTTTAATAAATGCAAATCAGTCACTGTTATACACCATATTAACAAATTGAAGGATAAAAGCCATATGATAACATAAGTAGATTCAGAAAAAGCTTTTGACAAAATTCAACACCCATGTATGATAAAAACAGTCCAAAAAAGTAGGTATAGAAGGAACCTACCTCAACATAATAAAGGCCACATATGACAAAACCACAGCCAACATCACTCTCAATGGTGAAAAACTGAAACCATTTCCTCTAAGGTCAGAAAAAAGACAAGGTTGCCCACTCTCACCACTCTTATTCAACATAGTGTTGGAAGTTTTAGCCACAGCAATCAGAGAAGAAAAAGAAATAAAAGGAATCCAAATCAGAAAAGAAGTAAAGCTGTCACTGTTTGCAGATGACATGATACTATACATAGAGAATCCTAAATATGCGACCAGAAAACTACTGGAGCTAATCAATGAATTTAGTAGGGCAGAAGGATACAAAGTTAATGCACAGAAATCCCTTGCATTCTTATACACTAATAATGAAAAATCTGAAAGTGAAATCAAGAAAACCCTCCCATTTACCATTGCAATAAAAAGAAAAAATATACCTAGGAATAAACCTACTTAAGGAGACAAAAGACCTATATGCAGAAAACTATAAAACACTGATCAAAGAAATTAAAGATGATACAAACACATGGAGAGATATACTATGTTCTTGGATAGTAGGAATCAATGTTGTGAAAATGACTATACTACCCACAGCAATCTACAGATTCAGTGCATTCCTCATCAAACTACCAATGTCATTTTTCACAGGACTAGAATAAAAAATTGCACAATTTGTATGGAAACACAAAAGAACCTGAATAGCCAAAGCAATCTTGAGAAAGACAAACAGAGCTGGAGGAATCAGGCTCCCTGACTTCAGACTATACTACAAAGCTACAGTCATCAAGGCAGTAAAGTACTGGCACAAAAACAGAAATATAGATCAATGGAACAGGATAGAAAGCCCAGAGATAAACCCACACACCTATGGTCACCTTATCTTTGATAAAGGAGGCAAGAATATACAATGGAGCAAAGGCAGCCTCTTCAATAATTGGTGCTGCAAAAAATGGACAGCTACATGTAAAAGAATGAAATTAGAACAGTCCCTAGCACCATACACAAAAATAAACTCAAAATGGATTAAAGACCTAAATGTAAGGCCAGAGACTATGAGACTCTTAGAGGGAAACTGAGGCAGAACACTTTATGACGTACATCACAGCGAGATCCTTTTGGACCCACCTCCTAGAAAAATGGAAATAAAAATAAACAAAAGGGACCTAATGAGACTTAAAATCTTTTGCACAGCAAAGGAAACCATAGCCAAGATGAAAAGACAACACTTAGAATGGGAGAAGATATTTGCAAATGAAGCAACTGACAAAGGATTAATCTCCAAAATATACAAACAGCTCATGCAGCTTAATATCAAGAAAACAAACAACCCAATCCAAAAATGGGCAGAAGACCTAAATAGACATTTCTCCAAAGATACACAGATTGCCAACAAACACATGAAAAGAGGCTCAACATCCTTAATCATTCGATAGGTGCAAGTCAAGGCTCCAATGTGGTATCACATCACACTGTTCAGAATGGCCATCATCAAAACATCTATAAACAATAAATGCTGGAGATGATGTGGAGAAAATGGAGCCCTCTTGCACTGTTGGTGGGAATGGAAATTGGTACCTCCACTACGGAGAACAGTATGGAGGTTCCCTAGAAAACTAAAAATAGAACTACCATATGGCCAAGCAATCACACTACTGGGCATATATCCTGAGAAAACCGTAATTCAAAAAGTTACATGTACCACAATGTCCATTGCAGCACTATTTACAATAGCCAGGACATAGAATCAACCTAAGTGTCCATCCACAGATGAATGGATAAAGAAGATGTGGCACATATATACAATTGAATATTACTCAACAATAAAAAGAAATGAAGTTGAATTATTTGTAGTGAGGTGGATGGGCCTAGATTCTGTCATACAGAGTGAAGTAAGTCAGAAAGAGATAAACAAATACCGTATGCTATCACATATATAGAGAACCTATAAAGCAAACAAGCAATAAAAAACAAAAAAAAAACAAATGGTTCTGATGAACCCAGTGGCAGGACATGAATAAAGACACAGATGTAAAAACGGACTTGAGGGCACAGTAAGGGGAAACGATAAGCTAGGACAAAGTGAGAGAGTAGTATTGACATATATACACTACCAAATGTAAAATAGATAGCTAGTAGGAAGCAGCCGCATAGCACAGGGTGATCACTTTGGTGCTTTGTGACCATCTAGAGGGCTAGGATATGCAGTGTGGAAGTGAGACACAAGAGGGAGGGGATATGGGGATATACGTATGCATATAGCTGATTCACTTTGTTATACGACAGAAACTAACACACCATTGTAAAGTAATTTTACTCCAATAAAGTTGTTTAAAAAAAAAAAGTATGTTTCCAGCATTTCAACATTAACATTCTCTCTTTTAGGTTAAAGAAGTACCTATTTCTGTCTGGAATTATAAGAATCTTGTGTTTGTTTTATTTTCATTTTTTAATCATGAATGGATACGAATTTCAAAAATTTTTTAGAGGACATTTATTGAGATGATCAAGAAATTTTTATCTTTGTTAATTTGGTTCATTGCAGTGATCTATTTTCTAATGTAAAACCAACATTTTATTCCCTGTATAAACATCAATTTGTGTTTTTTGGAAGATTTTTTAAAAAATAATTTTTGAGTCACATTGTGTTTTTTATGTTTCCATCTTATTTTCAAACTAGTTGCACTGTAGTAAAAAATATTGTCAGTTCAAACCTAGCCTTAACATTTGACAAAGGTAGCTTTTTCTAGTAAATATTTGCTTTCCACCTAAATTTCATGTGCATTTTCTAGTTACTGGGTGCAGTATTCTATATGTGTTCATTTGTTCAAGACTGTTACTTACACTGTTCAAATCATGTGTATCCTTATTATTTTTGATGTTTGTTCAATTAGTTATCTAGAGAAATGTACTATCTTCCACAATAATAGTGCTTTTTCAGTTTCCCTTTGAAGTTCTACTTTACCTCATCTATCTTGAGGCTATGGTATGTGCATGCATGTGTAGATTTTTATAGTCCCTGGGGAACCGAGCTTGCTATCGGTATGGAGTAAAACTTTTATTTCTAGAAAGGCTTTTGGCTGCAAGGTCTATTTTGTCTGATTATTTTAGATACATGATCTCTTTGGGTATTTGCCTGTTATATATTTTTCCATTCATTGTTTTCCCAATTTTCCATGTCTTTAACCTTTGAAGGTGTTTCCTGTATAGAGAATACAAGTTGAAGTTATCTTAAAAATTCTAATTTGGACTTGGGTCAGTCATACTACATATGCAGTAGGAGCCAGGGCTGTCGGTGGTGTCTTGGTGAGAGGGAGGACTATCCAAGTGGAGTGGGGAACCTCTGGTGGTAGAAACCAGCTGATTTCCAAGAGATGAGGAATGTGGTCTCCAAGTTTTGCCTCTCTGAGCTAATAATCAGGTGTTACTGGATAGAGTGGAAGTGGACGCAAGCAGGATGTATGGATGAAGATACTGCATTTATTAAAGAGGGGTGGTTGGGATGAAAATAAGAGGATTGTGTAGACACAAATACTCACGGACTGCTGAAGAACTTTCTGGATTTTCTACAATAAATGCGTTTGGTTTCACTATGGATAGTGCCTTACTGCCGGTATACCTTGGCTGGTTTGGGCTGAGACCTTTCAGTCTGGCTTCACTTTCCTTCTTCTGTTATGGGTTCAGTACAACTTCAAAATACAAGGCAAGTTTGAGATGCCACTCTCCCAAACTCCTGTCTATCTGGATGGGCAGTTGAAAAGGCAGGCCTTTTATGACCTTCCTCTTCTCTTGAACCCTGCCAGTTCATTTCAAAGCATATAACAACTATTTCAATAGATGTTTTGTGTACTTTTGTTTCATTTCATTTTTCTCTGATTCCCCTGTAGAGAGATATTTATTTCCAGGGAGAGATTACAGAGTCCAAATTCACTGAGACTGCCTAGCAGAGACAAACCTCCCTCAAGATTATTACCTCAGCAGTTGTATGTAAAAGTAAAGAGGAAACTTTTTCTTTTGCCTGGGGATTCAAGGCTGTTGAACACGTGAATCAAAACAGCCCTGGACATTCTTGATTATGATACAGTTAGTTAGGTTACTTTCAGTTGGGCTAAATCAGATATTCATTTCTAGGGCAACAAAAATTGGAAAGACTTATTCCATGTCTTTAAATCTTATATGACAGCTCATGTCAGATCTTTGTCATAGAGATTAAAAATGAATAGTTATTAAAAACTATTATGGACTAAATTGTGTTCCTCCAGAATTCATATTAAAGTACTAATTTGCAATGTGACTATATTTGGAGATAGGTCCTTTCAAAGAGGTAATTCAGGTTAAATGAGGTCGTAAAGGTGGGCCCCTAATCAAATATGACTGGTGTCCTTCTAAGAAAAGGAAGAGGCATCAAGATGCACAAGATCAGAAGACAGACTATATGAGGGCATAGGGAGAAGGCACCTGTCTGCAATCCAAGAAGAGAGACCTCAGGAGAAGCCAAACCTCCTGTCACTTTGATCTCATATTTCTAGCCTCCAGAACTGTGAAAAAAACAAGTTACTGTGGTTTAACCCACCAGGAAGCAGCCCTTGCAAACTAATACATTGAGACCACTAATTTATTCAAGCGACTGGTTAAAAAGAAATACATTGCTATTGTCATGTTTGGGTGTCCCTGATGTGCCTTTTAGAAAAAACGGGGCTGACAGTCCCGTACTGTGCAGTGACTTGCACGTATGTGCATCATTTTGATATTGTCATTTGTCTATAAATGAATAAGAAGCTTACCTGAATTTGTGCCACATTGCCTTCAATGTTGAATTGGGTCTTTGTGGAGCTTCTCAATGACTTTTCTTACACTGATGAGATTAAATTCCAAGAAGAAATTAAAGACTAAAACTATGCAAATAGCCAGCCAACAGTGCACATGCATAGAAAGTTAAAGCCTTCTCAATAAATCCTATTCAGTGGCCAATGAGGCAAGGAAAAGAAGAAAGAAAATGTTATTGGTCTAACATTATATTCCGGTGGACACAGACTTCCCTGACCAAAAAAAAAAAAAAAATTAAAAAAGAGAAACTGTATGTTGGAAACACAGAGCATTTCAACCTAAAGGGTTTTTGTATATTCACCATCTTCTCTAGGGATGCCTAGTGTGATTTCCAGTTTATCTTGCTCTATTCCAGTGTTATTGTGAGACTACGTGGCCACCATTCTATTATACTCCAATATCACTCAAGTCCTTAGATTTGCTAGGTTTGGATTTTTTCCTCTTTGATCCCCAACAATATTGTTTTATGGTTTTGGATAGTTTCACTTCACCCTAAAGAGCAAATGGTACATCTGACACAACTACCAGCCCCTATGTAAGCAGCATGGGTAAGGCACAGGTCAAAGATAGCAAAGGAAGTAATGCTCTTGACAAAATATCATTGAACTAAAAAGAATTCACTGGACTTTAGTCAAAGCTGATTTCTATTGGACCTTTAATCCATGGAGCTTATTTTATTGGCAGTTACTGAAACTTACCAAAACGTCAGATATTTTTGCTTTTAATTACATAGACTACATTTAGCGTGAAATACATTCAGCCATATCTGCATTTTCTGAAGAAATAAATTTTAATTTTTATTTGTTACTTGAAGGATTCTATACATTTGTTTTAATATTTGTTGTTATGTACAGAAATACAATTAATTAAATATTAAACAAGAAATATTTTCTAACAAGGTGCAGTTAACAATTCTAAAAATAATTAAATTAGACATTTAAAAAATTTACATAACAGCTCTTTTGCCTCTTCAGACCTACTCTCCATCCTTCTCCTCACACTCTCCATATTGGAGGGATGGTCTTTGTGGAGCCCATCTACAAGTTCTTGACCACTGGTTTCTAGTCAGATCAGACAATGGAGAACTCTAGTAATCATAGGGGGATAATGAGAGTGAAGTCAAGATATTTACTCACTTGGCTGTCTCCTCAGAAGGTCACACTGGAGAACACTCAAAGAGGCCTTCTCAACATAACTCTCTGTGCACCAACTTTTCCCACCCCCTAGACCTTTGGACTTACAGGTAATAAGAATTTCAAAGACACTAACTCCTAGTAACTGCACTATTCCTTGAGCTTCCCTTATACTCATACACAATTTTGTAAAACTCCATTTATAAGTAAACCCTCCTGAAATTCTCATAAGTGTTGTGTGTTCTGTTTGAAACTTTATTGATAAAATTGGAAGGGTTATTGCATTTACATTAACTGTGATTTCTGATTATTCAGCTTTATTTCTACTATTTTATTATATGCTTTCCATTTGCCCACTTTCTCTTCATTCTTACCTTTTACTTTTACAGATTAAGGGCCCCCTTCCCTTTTTTCTCATTCCATTTATTCTTTTTACTTTTTTTGGAAGTTAGAAACTGTTACCCTAGTATTCACCTGATAACCCTATTTTAACATGAATATTTAATTAAAGAAATTTTAGAGTTACCAACATTTTCACTCACATTGTTGATAGTACGAGTAACTTAGGATAATTTTATTCTGTCAGCACTTCAAAACTTTTTTTCACTTGTTGTCCCTCATTCCATTCTATATCCTCTCTCCCAAATCTTATATTAATATCGCAGTTTCATATGATCATTCTTTAGGTACTTCTATCAATCTAGTTACCTGTATCATTAGGTTCACTGTTCCTATTTTCATATCAGTTCTCTCACCTGGAATATTTTTTCATGTGTCCAAAGGATACAATTTAAGATTTTCCTTTAGCACCAGAAACTGTCTTTGTTTTCTGAAAATATTTATTTTTGTCTTCATCTATAAAACAGTTTTGCTCTTTATGAAAATCTAGGTTGACAATTTCTTTTACCTCAGTTTGCTGAGAATATTATTCCTCTGTTCTGGCCTCCATTATTGCAGTTGAGAGATTATCAATCAAGCTGTTATTCATTTATAAATAATTTACATTTTCTTTTTGGTAAATTTAATATCTTCCTTTTTCCCCCCCTTGGTCTTCTATATATCCTTAAGATATGTATAGCTCTGTTGGTTTATTTTGTTTTTAAACTACCCTGCTTGGCATTTGTTGAACTTCCTAGTTCTAATTATTGGTTACTTCAATAATTCTGGAAGGTTCTTAGTCCTTAATACTTCTTTGGAAGTCTCTGTATTAGCTCATTTTGCATCATTGATTGATACACATTAGACCTTTTTCCTCTATCTTCCGCGTATCATAATCTCTTTTTCACAGTTCCATTTTCTTTTCTTTTTTTCTCTTCTCTGGGTAATTTATTTGGATCCAGTGTTCAGACTTATAAGTCTGTCTGGTGTATCTGTTAATTAATCTATTCTCTGATATTTGTATAATTATTTTAACCATTGTAAGTTTTATTTCTAGGGTTCTTTCTTGTAATTATTCAAATGAACTAATCATTTGGTTTTTGGTCCTTAGTAATACATTTCAGCTTCTGTTTTATTCCTTTAAGCACATTAGGCTTCTGATTTAGATTATCCTATAAGCAGAGAAATTCATTGTATCTAAATTTGTATTTATTATATATATAACTTTCTTTAATACTTCCTCATCCTTTTGTATTATCAGTCACATGGAATCACCACTCTATCTACCTAGATTCCTAAGCAAAAGTTAGGATTTCATTCTTGTCTTCTACTTTTAAGTCTCCACCCTTAAATAAAGCTCAATAAATTCTCAATTCTTAATATTATTTGAGCTTGTTCAGTTTTCTTCAAACCTACTGACAATTTTACTTCTTCCTTTCCAATTTTGGTGACTTTTATTTCCTTTTCTGGACTAATTTATCTAGATAGGACTTCCAGTACTGTGATGAATAAAAGTCACTAGAATGGGCATCCTGTCTTTTCCTCATCCTACAGGAAAAGCTTTCAGTGTTTTACTACTGAATATTATGATATCTGTGTGCTTGTCATTCATTGTCTTTATTATGTTGAAGTACATTTCCTCTGTACGCAGTTTGTTGAGAATTTTTATACCGAAAATATGTTGAATTTTATCAAATGCTTTTTCTGCATCAATTGAGATGATCCTATGTTTTTCTTTCCTTCATTTTGTTAATGTGGTATATTACATTTACCATCCTTGCATCTCTGGAATAAATGCCATTTAATCATTGTGTTTATCCTTTTAATGTATTGTTGAACTCAGTTTGCTGATATTTTTTTGAAGATTTTTACATCTATGTTCAACAGGTATATTATTCTATAAATTTCTTTTCTCATAATGTTTTTGCCTGGTTTTGGTATCAAAGTAATGCAGCCCTTGTAAAATGAGTTTGGCAGTGTTCCTTCCTCTTCAATTTTGGGAAGAGTTTGGGAAGTACTGGCATCAATTCTTCTTTAAATGTTTGGTAGAATTCACCAGTAAAGACTTCTGGCCCTAGGGTTATATTTTGGGGGGATATTTTGATTACTGATTCAATTTCCTTACTGGTTATTGGTGTGTTCAAGTTTGCTATTTCTTCATGATTCAGGTTAATAGCTTGTATGTTTTTTAGAAATTCATCCGTTTCATCTGGGTTATAAAATTTGTTGACCTATAACTCTACTCTCTTGTCTACAGATTTTATCAGTGAGATTGTTCTAAAATGGAAAGGATTTTATGTCACTCACCTGTGTGAAATTTTCCATATCAATTAGGATGTTTTATGAGGTATTTCATCATAGAATCATACCTAATGCTCCAGCATCACTGCTATATTATTTTTATTCTCAGACTTCAGGCTTAATTTATAATTAACTATTTATTCCTCTTCTTGTGATTGCACATGGTATTTACTTTTCCTGAACATGTGTTTCTCCCAATCCTATGCAAACCTGTGCACTCATTCTCATTAAACTAATTCATGTAAGTCAGCAACTTTTCAAAGTCATCTCTAATTTCACAGATGTTGGCAATGTTAAGTACCTTTCCTACAAGTTATCAAAACATTATATGCTTTGCCTGTCACTATACTTACCTAAGGTTTTGTTTTGGTTTGTTTTTTGACTCTTTACTTATTGCAGGGCCTTCCCTACTATATTCTGTGCTCCTGTGTTATAGAACATAAGCTGGCCACTCTAAGAAATAATAAATAGTTAAATTAATTAGTAATCCATATAATTTGCTGAAGAATCCAGGAATTTTTAGAAGCAATCAGCCTTTTGATATAATATTTACTTTTTTTATGGCTCACATGTGCTGTATACATAAAATTAAGTCAAAATAAGATGCCTGAGTTTTCTCCCAAACACATGGGGAGGGAAATAGAAATAAGGTACACTAAATAATGAAACTTGAGTTAGTATTTGTTACTTCCTGTCAGCCCTGCTTGACCTTAGTACTTCAGGTTTATGTGAAGGAACAACCTTCTTGAATTGTTTTTCTCTAGTGTTTTGTTGTAGTAAAAAATACTATGATCTACTTCAGAGAATGCTGCAACTGCAATTTACACCTTGGCATATAATTTAAATTGGTAATTTAGCCATTGGTGACTCCTCAGAATTTTCTACTTTTTTTCTTTTCAATGTCTGCCTAGGCTTCACTGTTAATAAGTATGCAGAGAACAATCAGGAAATGGCTAAATGGATAGTTGTATTTTAGATGGGGAAAAACTATAATTTGAAAAATTAAGTTTAAGGACAGGGAATGTGAACTTAACTCACAGATAACTGGTTAAAATACATCCTAACTTATTTCCTACCAATCTGACCATCATGTCACTTCAACTATTCTTGAGTAGGGATAAAATATACTGTAAGCAATGTAGATTGAAAAGAAGTAAGTTTCTCTCTGTAAAAGCTATGTTTCCATCTTCTCTTTCTTAAAAATAATATTAAAGTCCTACAGAAAGACTTCTATTAAAAATGGTATCCTGAAATTAATTACAATAACCAAAAGAATAAAAATATATAAAGAGTGACAAAATTGCACAAGTACTGGAACCCAGAGCATTATGTCCTCCAAATTTCATATTCTTTGAGAAACCTCTGTTATATGTAGTGTGGAAGAAACAATCTTACATAAAAAAAAATACAAGATTACAACTTTTCTTTTTAATAAAGAGGCATAGAAACAGAGAAAATAGCAGAGAAATAAATATACTAACATCATACCAGTGGCTCCAGTTTGTCCATTAAGGTAAGAAGCCAGTTGACAAAGAAATATAGTGAATGAATTTTGTAAGTAAAAGGTAAAAGCTGGATTTGAAAGCAAACTGTAATGACCCCCATAATATGTCCACACATATTTATGCACTCCATAAATTATATAGATCAGAACTAGTATCAATTGTTTTAAACAAAAATGGAAGAAAACCATATAATAGGATCTTTGTTCTTTGTATATAAACAATTATTTCCAATTATAAGAGCAAAAGAAGAAAGTATGAAGTAAAAATTGACATTCTAGGTTTGCTATTATAAATAACAGTTATAGACTGAAATTTATAAAATTAAAAGACAAATCAATTGGAAAAATAATTTGCAAATTATATGACAGGACAAAAGGTTATGTATCCTATGTAAAATACTACTAGAAAATTTTAAGAAGAAATATAATCATAAAAATTATATATACTTGAATTCACTAAAGAATTTTAAATGGCAAACAAATTCATAAAGATAAAAAACCCCACAAATATAACATTGATATACCATACTTCTTTCAAATTACATGTTTTGTAAAAAAGGAACATACCCAATATTGTCAATTGTGTAAGGGGGAATAGAGTTATCTTGTGTGCTGCTGATGGGAATATAAATTAGTCCAGCAGGTATAGAAAAACCTGGGCAATGTTCATCAAAACCTTAAGACTGAGTACACTCTTTTACTTATAAATCCACTTTATAAAAGGTATCAAAAGGAAATAACCATGAAAGGATAACAAAATTGTCCTAGATTGGTATTTGTTGCAATTCACTCCTGACCACTCTTCTTATATCTAATGTTTCTTCTTCCCCTATACTAATGGCCAGGAATTAATGACAATAGTTTATTTTCCAGTTACATTGCAAAAAAACTTTCTCTTTTTGTCTCTCCCTCTTCACTGAGGCATCCCTAAGCCTGAGTAACACTCAACACAGATCAAGGCATAGGCAGATTTGGTGTCTGGTGAGAGCCTGCTTCCTGGTTCATGGACAGTCATCTTCTTACTGTGTTCTCACATGACATAAGGAGCAAGGGAATTTTCTGCGGCCTCTTTCATAGGGGCACTAATCTCATTCATGAGGATTCTGTCTTCATGACCTAATCGCCTCCCAAATGCCCCACTTCCAAATACAAACAGGCTGAGGATTAGGTTTCATTCAACATATGAATTCTTAGCAGACACAAACATTCAGTCTATGGTATTACCTCACCAGTTCCTTGTGAAGATAAAGTGAAAGGAAACATTTAAAGAATTTAGCACAGAGACTGGTAAGTACTAGATTTTTAATAAACGTTAGAATGGAATTATGTATATGAGATATATGAGAGAGGCAAATAAAAAGTCATCCTGAGAAGTCTATCTTAACCAAAAGGACCAATAATTAATTATAAACAGAACTGGAGGTGGACTCCCTCACAACTTTAAATGTGGAGTTTTCAAATTTTTTGCCCCACTTATTACCTTTGACCTCTGCTCTCTATATTCTTGTTACAAAACCTATCTAAGGCTTGAAGATAAGACTAAAATGAGCGTGTCTGGTTAGTCACTGGAAAAAAAAATGTGTGAGATAGAAAATTCTCCCTAATACAAGAACACAGCAATTAACTGACATCCTACAAAATGTATTTTAATATTGATATTCAAGAAAACATTTTTACATAAGGAGAAAAATATGCTGTTGACATTTTCAAGGAATGTTTATTAGTGTATACCTGTGGATTCTGATATGCATAATTAATATAATTTAACAATCATGCTTATATTTTACTGGGGGTAATGAAGACTAAAATACCTCAAAATTTAGTCATAAAATCAAGGCTAAGAGAGGAATGTCATTCCATCTACACTAGTCTCCCTGACAAATAATTTATTTGTGTTGACCAAGCAACATTTTTCTAACAGTGCACTTGTTGTAGTGTCTGTCAAAGGCCCATCATACTTCTCTATAATAAACTCTATTTTCTAGAAGCGTATGCATTGGTCAGACAAATAAACAGTGGCATGACATTTTTCTTGCAGAATGTGGTCTTGTTCTGAAAGCATTTTTCCTTGTATAATTTCTATTTGAAAATCCATTCATTTGTTAGAGCAGTGTAAAGAGAACATTAATTTTAGTAGTTTGGGGATTGTTTTCCTTAGTGGGCAATGTGACATTGCCTATGAGAGTGGGAAAATAGTGAAATTGACAGCTCAGTGGCAGGCTCTCAGGAATAGGCTTATCAGAGAGATGGAAAATTGGGCTTCATGCCACTTTGATATGGCTACTTGGAGATCCCATATATTAAAAACTAAATGTTTTTAGAAATAACACCTTGGTACCATAATAGGGACAGCCACTTTTATAAAGTGTGAAACACTTTCTGTGGAGTGGGCCCCTTCCTGTAATGTATAGGGGTTTCCAGTTGGAATTTGGGGATTTAGAATTATTGAAAATGGTGGCTACAGCTTGGATTTTTCAGTTATCTTAATTCTATAAAAGCTCCCCTTCCAAATGCAATTACACCAAGATGTATTTCTGCAGAATTGCATTTTCCAGGAATGAGGGAGACTGTGCTGCCTAATGGAATTATCTCAAATTATCTGTGAAGAATACGTACCAAAGGTGACTGTGAAAGTACAGCTTCCTAGGGCCCAAATTGAGGTCTCTCTCTAAGGAACAGAGACTATTTTTTTTAAATGGAGTTGGTATGTTACTTATAATGAGGCAATTTGGGGGAAAACAGTATAATGTTTAAAATACATGGGTTTTGCTAGAAATAAATTGTGAATGAATGCCATTTCTGTAACTTATTACTCAATCTCAGAAAAGCATTTAATCTTTCTTAATCTTAATTTCCTTTGTACAAAGTAGATATCCAGTAAATTTTCCAGTGAATTATAGTTTCAAGAAGCTGGTTTTCATACAATATTCCAACATATTTAGTCTCAAAACTGCACAGTCAAAAACATCTTTAATTCCTTAAAAAACTAGATATTCCATAAAATACACTTGAGAACTCTCCTTGGTATTGTAAATGAAGGAGTAGTTGTAGACAAGGCTGAGGTCACAAATCTAATTTTTATAAGCAGACTTGAATTTTTCTACTATACATAAAGCAAGAAATGCCATGTCTTTATTTATTTCCTGCAACAAGTTAGATCTAGATTGAAGTCATATATACCAAAGTTTCCATGGATTTTTTAAGGCATTCTCTTCCTTCCATGTTCTTTGTCCAAGCCTAAGGATTAAGTGATCCAGGAAAAACTGGGAGGCTCCCTGATACACTATCCTTGGTATAAAGAGCTACTGTTGTTGTAGAATATTGCCCAATTCCAGATTACTCATTGTGGACAAAAGAATAATGTTCCTGCTCCAGGATGTCTGTGCCCTACTCCTTGGAACCTGTGAATATGTTCTGTTACATTACATTTGGAATTAAAGTTTTTAAACAACTAATCTTATAACAGTTTATCCTTAGTTATGTGGATGGATCCAATGTAATCCTAAGAGTCCTTTAAATGTAGAATAGGGAGGTAGAAAAGTTAATGTCAGAACCTGAATAAGAGAGAGAGAGAGAATTTGAAGATGCTCGCTGCTGGTTTTGAAGATGGAGGAAGGGACCATGGACTGAGGAATGCAGGCAGCCTCTAGAATCAGAACAAAGCAAGGGAAGAGATTTTCCCCTTGAAGTCTAGAGGAAACACATTTTTGCTGACCCTTGAATTTAGCCCAATGAGACCCATGTCATACTTCTGACCTCTAGAACAGTAAGATAATAAGTTTGTGTTGTTTTAAAACACTAAATTTATACTAACATGTTACAGCAGCAATAGAAAATTAAAGCATCGCTCTAAAAGGAGCCAACCTCACTGGTAACTTTGCTCCCTAAATGGTTTTCGCTTATGTTTTTAACTCACTGGTATTTAGTACACATGTGTTGACATGAATTCAATCTGTGCCCTCTTCACTGCTTCCAGTTTGGGGAATCTTCTTCCTCCAGGATTCATCCACTTTCTTCTGCCTTTCAAAGTACCAGACATCCCTTACTCTGTTCTGGAAAGTCATCTTAATTACTTTGAGAGGTTTCCAACTTTGAAGACTAGAAGTCTCTTGAGATAATCTCTAGGGTAACCGGTCCAAATTATAAAATGAATTATTGGAACAGAAGGCATTTACCTCACTTATGCTGGTTCTAGAAGCCCCAGTGTTCTATCGTTCCTTCCTGAAAGGGCCATTAAAGAGCTAAGAACAAAGCTACAGAAGAAAAGACAATAATTCCTTTGCATTATATAACCATTGTGTGGTTAAAAGGGACTTTCATTTCAAAAAAGTAAGGTGGAACTGAGGTATTATACCCTCTATAACTTTGGTATCTACATTGTGAAATGAACCATTGCACTTACTTCATAGACTTGTTTTGAAGATTAAAAATGCAATAAATGAATGTAAAGTATCTAGAACATATTTTTACTAGTATGACCTATTATTGATACTGTTCCTCTTACTTTCCCCATTTTAGCAAGAAAAACTTGAGTCTAACAGAAATTAAGTGACTTGAGATTGTGTTAATTTAGTGAAGATAGAAAATGGATTCTGAAAATGCTACAGAAACCTAAAGTGTATGTGCATGCAAAGCTCACACTTATCAATTGAATTTAATGGGCATCAAAATGTTTTTTTTTAATAGAATTTGGCCAATATGGTTCCAGAAATCAGGAAAAGAAATCTATATCATGTTATGTATCCTATCTGATTTTATGATTTGTGTCTCTGTAAAGCAAATTAGCTCATACCAGATTGCTCTATCAAGAACTGGTGACAATATAATACTGAAGTTATCTTGGTTTTGGGATGTTTCTCAGCAGGTTTATGTTTTATATAATTAAGTAACAACAACTTAACACAAAGCACACAACTAAACACAGCAAACTTTAGAGGATTATGAATTCAGTATCTATCTGTCCATCTATCTATATTATAGCACTATATGTATATGTATACAGTATGTACAGAATGTATATATGTAGTATATATTCAGTATATATAGTACATACTATGTATACACAGAGCTGGTACAAAGGACTTTCCTCTTGTCTAGGTGTGTTCTTGTGATAACTGGTGGAAATGTTTATGTTGTGTTTCTCCCTTTGTGAATAAGACAAACAGGAAGGCTTCCATTTCTGACTACCTTAGACTTAGTACAAAGCCTGTGATTGCTTCCCCACCTGCATGCAGTTTCTGTTGATGATATCCTTCCAACTTTGTTTCTACAGCTAAGCAACCTCAACTTTTCCTTCTTATGCTTTTCCTCACACGCTCTTTACTCAAACAACCTTCACAAATTTTAAGATCAAGGCTTGTGTTTATTGCCTTCTTTATTTCTGTATGTGAATTGAACATGTATTTTAACTTATGTTTATGTGTGAGTCCATTATTTTTCATTCAGGAATACTGATGAAATCAGGAATTTTGATTCTAGTAGTACAAAGGGAATAAAGATATTACAAAGACATGTATGATGATTATAAAGCCTATTGCCTGATACATCAGCCAGTTTCATCAGATCTGCTGGCATTCTAATTTCTCAATTTTCAATTGAATTAGTCAGCACTGAATAACAGATATGCTTTTATGCTTTGAAAATCCTGGTCTCAAGGGTTCAAAATTTTTAAGAGATCTTTAGTAAACACCCTTTGTGAAAGGTTGTAATTAAAATTGTTTTACATTTCTGAAAATTGTATATAGACTTCTCTGCCTAACTATAAAGGCAGATATGCAAAAGAAATATTGGTCTATATTTCAGGGCCAGGACCATCTTTGATTTTTCCCTAAGCCACTGCCCCATTTTATTCTTCATATTTCTTCTGGGAACATTGAAAAAAAAAAGAAGCTACTGCCCATACACCTGTTCTATTCAGAATCATTTGAAGGCCTTCACATAGTAAAGCCATGGTTCTCAAACACCTCTCTGTGAAGCCACAGGGCTTCCAGTCACAGGTGTCACAGGGCATCATTTTCAGAAATGAGAGATGCAAATAGACACACTACTCCCTCAACCAGTACATTTATTTTTAGCTACATTTCTTGAGGAATGTCCTATGTTAGATTTCAATTATGAATGAAGAAAAGAAAAAAGCAACTAACCTAGGATTTCAAATTAAACTTGGACATATGCAAAATTAACCACAAATCAGCTCCCAACTTCTATTTTAGGTCTTAATTTAAAATGAAATATTCATATAATATATAAAATACAGACAACCCCACTATATTTATTATTATAAGCTTGTTTCCCTTTTCTTTTATCAATGCTTTCATAAAGTTTATTTCTTTTATCTAGAAGTTTCTTCATTTTAACCCAATCAATCAAAAGGATGAGTTACATGCAAATAGTACTGACTCCTTTGAAGCCTTCTAGAAACCAAATAGTTTGGTATATTTTTATCTTCCTTTTTCCCCCTAACTTTTCCCATAACACATTTGGAATTCTTACTTAACTCTTTTCTATATTATGTAATTATGCGTCTGTTAATTTATCTCTTTCATTTTACAGCAACATCTCTGCAAGAAGAGAATTTTGGATTATTTGTCATAGATTAAGCTCCAGTTCACATTAATTTATTGGTTCCAGTAAAACGGAGCATGTAAGGAGAATGTCAATCATGCAATTGTGGTCAAGGGAGCAAAATTTCTAACTACCTGCTATCTGAACATGTATATTAAAGACATCAAATCATATGTAGGTTGACTTCAGTCCTTGAGAGGGAGATTGGCATAATTAACAAAAGTCCTCAGTATGGGATGGTCAATGGGTTTTTAGAGGTTATATGAATGGATATATACTACAAATATCTAGGCCAATGCGTAGCTATAAGAACAGGTCTGACACAATGAAAAAGTAGCTCAGGAATGAGGCAGTAGCCCATTTATCAAAACTGAGAAATAAAATCAACATCATATTAGTAGCTAGTGTGATTCAGTACTGATTACAGAGATCCATAAAATTCTCTCTTTGGTTTTGAAAAGTGAGGCAAGGCCAGATCCTGCAAGTAGAGTTCAAATGAGAGGACTGAAAAGCCGTCTGGTCATGAAAACATTCCCCTGTATGTGCCCCTTGGTTTATATCAAAGTAAAAATTAGTGAACTTAGAATACATGTGGTCCCACCATCAGAGCCACCAGTGGAGAAAAAGAGTGTTCATCAAAGAATCTAGTGAAAAGACACATACTGCCGAGAATGATATATATTTTGACCACTTCAGATTGTGTTGTCTTGTATGGGGGAGGTCTTGTCCCTTCCTTCCTTTCTTTTTTCTTTTCTCTTCTTTTCTTTCTTCCCTGGAAACTTGTCCCTTAACAACCCAAAATATGTAGAATAATTATTAAGTACAAATTATGTGTAATCAATAGCTCTAAATTTGAAATACAGCATTAATGATGAGAGCAGTCTAAAAGTTTAAAAATAATTGAGTTTCATTAATTGCACATCTTTTTGTGCATGTTACAGATATATGAGTGTGTATTTGTTGAAATTTTCAACAGTGTTTACTTCTTTCAGGATGTAATATAAGGTGACAAGGCAAGCTTCTCAACAATAAGGTCATTCACATTGAAGATATCATAAAAAAAAAGAAAAACTCAGTTTTGTTTAACTGGGCAGTGAAAGAATGATAGCAGAAAGCTAAACAGTTAGCTGATGATGAGCTGAAGAAGGGTGCTTGAAAGTGCTATAGACAAAAGTGACACTCAGAGAGCATGTAGAAGCCCAACTTCAAAGTATTAACTTTCTGAAAGGACTGAACCCGACATGTCATCACAATATAAAGCCTTCAGAAATGAGGAAATTGTTTATCAACAATGTCGTGTTGCAGTCCATAAGGTGAAGAGGTGAGGAATTGAAGCTGCCAACAGTGACAAGAGATAACATATCTAACCTTTAATCTCAGTTCTCTACATGGATAGTTGCACTGCCAGTAAATTGATTTACTAAGTGTCTTTTATAGAAAATTTAGGTTTTTTTTAAAATTCACCATGACATGGAGCCACTTTCAGTTGAAACAAGTTGATGTTTTAGGATTAATTATTATCACCTATTTTGGTAGTTAGACTTGAACATTACAGCCATCAAGAATACCTGAAGGATCCAAAGTTAACAAAATCAAGAAAATATTTTGTTGTGAACATAATGTAGAAATGTAAGACTAAAAACTTAACTTCATTAACAATATATGATAAACTTGAGATTGAAGAGTATTGGAAATTAGTCTTTTCAAAGCGACCAGAAACAAGATCCTTAATATAGCTGTAACTATATTTCTTTCTCAGAAGAAAGACGTGATAAAGTATTTCTTATCTACCACTTAACTTTCTCTTAGATTTAATCAGGTAGAAATAATAATAGCTAAAATTTCTGAATATTTTACATGCATTAACTATTTACACACTTAAGCTTAGTAAAAACCATAGGAGGTAAGTATGGTTATGTTCCCATTTTACTTGCAAGTATACAGAGATTAAATAACTTTCTAAGCCCAAGCGCATATGTTGAATTACAGAAACTACCTATAAACCCAGGAATTCTGATTCCATCATTTACAAATACATCCAGTACAATAGTCTAGACTCTATCTTGAATCAGATGCAAAACTTCTTGGAAAACAAGAAGTAACTACATAAACAAAATTGTTTACTTTTCAAACCCTTATTTTCCACCATTAATAAGCATGTAGTAATAGCTGGGCCAGATACATCCTTTTATGTGATGCTTTATGATATGATATGAAAAAGAAATCGACTTGAAATAAACAACAAAAAAGATAATTTAAAAATGTGCATTAGTAGTTGATTATTAAAAACGTTTAGGGATACCTCATTTTAACCATAAGAAAGGAAGAATATAGACACTTTTCAGGGAACAGAAAATGAAAGTAAAAAGCTGTAAGAAACCCAGTTATTTCTCTATGATGATCTAATTTATCCTCCTCTCTTCAGACATGTTTTCTTGAACTCCAGATCATGCAATATTCAGAAGATGACACATCCAGAGCCCCAAATTTGCATTAATGTCACATAGTCTCTTAAGCTAGAATAGCCTATGCTCAATTCTCAAGCCTGATAACAAAAATTCTGTTGTTCCCGACCGAGTCTACCCTTATCCACCAAACTGCAGCCAAAGAATTGAGTCACTCATAATACATAAACAATGTGGGGTTTACTTCTTGAAAATGGAAAATAGCCCATTTTTTGCCTATACCAAGATGGAAATATTTCTGAGATAATGATGGACATGAGTAACCATCTTTAATAGGAAACTGAAAGGCGTCAGTACTACTTTTTCCAGATGCTGAATCTTTTCCTTCTTAAGTAGATATTTCCTTATAGAATCAAGTATTGGTTATAATTTGAGACCAGCTCATAAAATTTCTGTGTATATATTTTACATATGAAGAAATGGTAATATAATTTTAAAAAAGAAGAAGAAATTTGGCCTTGACCATGTGGTGTTATAGGTTGATTCCCTAAACCCAATAATTTTGTATGTTTTTTTCTTCCCCTATTTCCTACTCTTAAATGTGCTTTGTTGCTTTTTATTTTAATAGTCTGTGGTGTTGGTTTGGTGAAAATGGTATTAACTCTCATTTAAGAAGCTGAAAATTATTTTTACTCACTTATTCAGAGCTCTCGATGGCATGAAACACCTGTTTCTCAATAGCAGTAGAAGGGAAGGGGGAATATAAGGAGTAGGCTTAAAGGAAAGAAGGCAATGCCCAGGGTACTGTAATATTTACATACTTTATTCAATCTATATCGATTTCTTCTTTGTTTTATCCTCTGCTTTTCTGTGGTTTGGAAGTACACATAGATTTGATGCATCTTGGTATCAACCTGCCTGTTAGTCCAAAAACGTGAAAACACTTTGCCTGCATGCCTGGCAATCAAATGTAGAAAGTAGAAGGTTTTCAGGAGTGACTTGAATAGGATCTTGGAATGCAAACTCATAGGTTTAGAAGGACCTTGGTACTAACCTTTCTCTCTTTCAGTTCACAACCTCATTCCCCACATCCTTGTCCTTCCCATTCTCACACAATTCAACACAAGAAATAGGTTGTGTACTGAAGATTGGTGTGCTTTGGATAAGAGGGCACACTGAGAATGAGGAAAAGTATTAGTCCAGCTGTAAATAAGTATTAGTCCAGTGTAAATAAGATGGTGGATTTGCAGAAAGAAATGAATTTCCTTGGAAGATACATATCCTCTTAAATTCTCCATTATGAAGAAACACGGAATTGCATATTCTCCGTAATCAATGCCTACCTTGCAGGTAAGATGCAGGTTTGGGTTCAGTTAACTACTTTTGTGTCAGAATGAACCAAGCTATCTGTGAAATAAAATGAAAACAGAACTGTGGATGTGAAGCGATGATCACCTGATACTCTAATAACCACTTAAATGAGAGAAAAAGCTAGTTCCCTAAGGAGAGAAACATTCTATGACTCATTGAATATAATTCTGAAAAAAGTAATATGCACTTCATTGCAAAGGGCTTTTATAATCTTGAGAGACTGCTGCTTACTCTAATTTTCATCTTCCATTCCTCACTTTAGGAATTTAATCGAAAACATCAAGATAAAAAAGTCAGTTAAACACAATTGAATGGCAAATAAATTATGAGAATTCAATCAATCATAGGCAAGATACAAAGTCATATGCAAGAATTATAGTTATATAACAGATATTATTTACCATGCTGAGAAAACATCTTAATTAAACATGTTGTGGCAGAAAGTTAGAAGTTATTTTTTTGTAATAAAAGCGTATGTATGTATATGTGTACAAGCATAATATGTAACAATTACATATTTTTTCAATTCGATAGGAAGATGGGAACAAAATTTATACAGTTTTCATCTAAATCATAATTGCTAAAGTTCTCCATCTTCTTAATTTAGTTGTTTAGGTCAACTAATATGTATTTTTCCCTTGGAAGGAATGGCATCAAGTAATAACTGTCTGGTTCCAGTGATATATAAATATAGATATAAATATGTATGTGATACAATGAAGAATGTATTAGTATCTCTAACTTCCAAGCCATTAAAAATCATTAATTATGCTTATAAGTGTGTGTGGGGTGACACATGGATAGACAAGAGGAGGTATTAAGAACAACAGATAAATAGCTAAAATAGATAGTATGATTTTTTAAAAATCCAAAGAAAATCATCAATTAAATAAAGTTTTAGACTGGGAACTAGATATAACAACTTTTGATTCCATCTTCACTACTTCAACTCATCTTTTCCAGCTCGTTTTATTATCTTCATACAATTATCAATATAATTTATTTCAGCTTTTAAACTTTCTGAATATGACATGTAGTGGTAATTCAATGGAAGAGAGATTGCACTTTGTGCTGGGAAATTTAGAAAAGATATTGTAATGATATAGTATTTAAAAATTACTTTGAAGTAACTTTATTTGAGTATAATTTTAAAACAACTTAAAAATAAAACTTGAAAGTGTTAAGTCTAATTTTGTGCAAGTGTAACTTTAATGAATACTAGAAATAAAACACAAAATCTTCAAAGAAAACAGAATTCAACACTGAGTATATACTAATATTGGAAGGCATGCTCTATAATTTAATGAAGTTTATTGTAAACCTTAAAACAATCACCAAAATATTAAAACATAGAGGTTTATCTAAAAACCAAAAATACAGAAAGAAATCATAAAAATTCATCCAAAGAAGGTAGAAAAAGTTAAGGTAAAGAGGACAGATGAACTAAAAGAAAACAAATAGCAATATATTATGTTTTAAATCCAACTGTATTGTTAATTATGTTAAATGTAAACATGAACAGTCTAATTAGAATTAGAAATTGTAAAATTGTATTAGAAATACTCGAATATATGCTGTCTGTAAAACCACATTTTAATTATAAAGATATTGAAAGGTTAATAGTTAAAGATGTCAAAAGATATACCATCAAAACAGTCATTAAAAGTGGGCTGGAATGCTTAAATTAATAATAAGTAGACCTCAAATTATGGAATATAACAACTGATAATTAGGGATACTTCTTAATGATAGAGAGGTCAATTATTTAAGAAACTATAAAAATTCTAAATAAAATACATCGTATAACAACTTTGAACAATGTAAATAAGATACTGATAAAACTGAAAGAAAAAAATATAGAAATCCACAATGATTATTGTAGATTTCAACAATCCTTCCTCAATAATTGATAGAACCAGAAGTCAGTAAGATATAGAAGAGTTAAATAATACAATTAATCCACCATATTTAATTTATATCAAAAAACTATTTAAGACATAATTTTTTTTAAATGACATGGAGCATTTACCAAGATGGACCATAATCTGGGTCACAAATCAAGCCTCATATTTTAAAATATTGAAATTTTCAAATTATATTTCAAATCACAATGGAATTAAACTAGAATTTAATAACTGAAAAAAAAAAGTCTGGAAAATGTCCAAATAGTTGGACATTTGGACATGAAACAACACTTTTTTAAACTAAGGATCAAAGAAGAAATCACAAGGAAAATCAGAGATTATTTTGGACTGAATGAAAATAAAAACCCAATATATAAAATTTTGTGAGATGCAACTAAAGCAGTGTTTAAAAATTTATTGTAGTCCAATAATTACCTACCAGGCAATTGGAATGCAAATAAATAGGCACACTACAAATCCCCTAGATGCAGTGGCCTCAAGGTAAACTAGATTGGGAATGTGCACACCAATGTGGGGTTAGGACTTCTTGAGCTTATTCCCATTTTCTACTCCTCCTTACACTCCCCAATACCATGCCCTCTTCCTCATCAGTAGTCATCTGGGTACTTCTGATGCCAAATGCTGTTGAGTTCTCTCTCTCCCTCTCTTTTTTATCCCCACACCTACACTTTTCTTTGGCTTCCACACACTTGGATCTCTGCTCACTGTGTCAGAACAAATAGCAGAGTCCCTAGTCCATGGATAGGCATTCTCCCCTTTTTTTCACTTTGGGGTCATCTTTGAAAACCTAGCAGTAAACTGGAAACAAATGATCTAATAAATAAAATTGTTGAAATCAGCAGTCACTTCATCATAAATTTTACTTTGCTGTGTTTCTCAGAATAAATATTATACTAGGGAAAGATTTTCTGTTGTAAATGTCTCTCTTTGTAACTTAGAACTAAATGTTCTAAGATTTCTTTATCATTAATGGTAAATTTCCCTGGACAAGACCCAGGGCTAATTACTTCATGAATTCTTTCTTAAATTGAGGTATAATGAAAATAACATTATATTAGTTTTAAGTGTACAATGTAAGGATTCAATATTTGTATGTATTGCAAAATGATCACAATAAGTCCAGTTAACATCCATCCCCATACATAATTGCAAAAGTTTTGTTTTTCTCCAAATGAGGACTCTCAAGATCCACTCTCCTAACTACTTTCAAATATGCAACATTGTTGAGTTCTGTGCTGATGGAGTCCCTTTACTTTATCAGTATCTCAGATTTGAGAAAATATCTGCTGGGGGAAGTTAAAAATTTTGATCAAGACTAACTATTTGATAAAGAATGATTTACTGAATATGTGGAGATTTTCACAATATTAATTAGAAAGAATTATTCTCACACAGAGAAGGAGAACTAGGGAGAAAAATAAAAGAGCAAAATTAGAGGTAATAGTCACTAATCCTGTGCTCAGTGCTGGATTAGGGATCTACCTTTGTGTCTTTCTTAATCCTCACAACAGTCCCATGAAATAGAGGTCACTCATGAGTAGATGATGGAAAGTTTTTATTTTGAGGGGTCCATCCAGGTATTTAGGTGATGAGCAGAAAAATACGAATGGTGGTCCATGGCACAGTGGGGTAGATCACAATAAGCTAAAAGGTTCTGAATGGACCTAATAGAAACTCACATCTTTTCCCAATGAATCTCAGAGAATGTATACTCTTAACTGGAAATGGAAACACATCTGTAGTTAAATCATATAGGCACTTGAATGCAGTCTAAATGTTTTTTGATTTCTAGGTAAACCTGGAACTTATTATTAGTTTGTTGTTCTACAGCAGGAGACATGCAGGAAGATGGGTATACAGGTATTTTAACACAAATTCTTAAATGAGAAAAAAAAACTCATAGGAAAAGAGCAGGGCACTAAATACAATAACAGGTTTGTGTTTCAGGCTGGTGCTAGCAAAAACTGTGACATCACAAAGTTAATTTCACCCTTTCTACACCTTGTCTGTGAACATATTACAGAATAATATTTGTTTTTTGGGGGCCCTCTTCCTTAGTTGTCCGATTTAAAATACTCTTTCAAAATACTTCTTGCAGTAAAGTAACTGAGTTAATAATTCATATTGGGTTTATATTACTTGCAAATGCTGTGTCTCTCAATTTAAGATTTATATTAAATTGGGGAATGAGAGATTTTGTCTCCAGTAAAGAAAAATACAATTACAACAAGCAAGTTTGCTTGGTTTGATTGTAACAGCTCTAAATTCTGCCTTTTGGTGTCAATTATGTCATTCTCATGATGCGTAGCCATAATTAATATATTTCCAGTTCAAATACTCTCCATTCCTTTTTAATTTCTCCTCATTCTTCTATCTTCCTTGAAATTCTTTTAGGTTTGAAACCTAAGATGTTAAAGATTTTTTTAAGTTGCTGGTCTCTTAATTTCAAATACATTTTCAATATCCTGCATTTGTACTCTCCTCTTCTCACAATTGCCAGTGTTGATATGCTTGTGTGTGGATAATTTCCTACCTTTACTGTATGTTTGTCTTTAGTGGTGAGCTTTCCCACTTGTAATTTTTTTGTTTCTAGTTGTGGACTTTTCTTTTCCACCTAGAGATGTTTCTTTAGCATTTGTTGTAAAGCTGATTCAGTGGTGCTGAATTCTCTTATATTTTGCTTGTCTGTAAAGCTTGTGATTTCTGTCAAGTCTGAACAAGAGCCTTGCTAGCTAGAGTATTCTTGGTTGTATGTTCTTCCCTTTCATCACTTTAAATATATCATGCCATTCCCTTCTGGCATGCAGAGTTTCTGCTGAAAAATCAGCTGATAACCTTATGGAAATTCCCTTGTATGTTATTTATTGCTTTTCCCTTGTTGCTTTTAATATTTTCTCTTTGTCTTTAATTTTTGTCAATTTGATTAATATGTGCCTTGATGTGTTCCTCCTTGGGTTTATCCTGTATGGGACTCTCTGTGCTTCCTGGACTTCAATGAGTGTTTCTTTTCCCAAGTTAAGGAAGTTTTTGGCTATTAACTCTTCAAATGTTTTCTCAGGCCCTTTCTCTTCTCCTTCTGAAACCCCTAAAATGCAAATGTTGGAGCATTTAATATTGTCCCTGAGATCACTTAGGCTGTTCTCATTTCTTTCCATTCTTTTTTCTTTATTCTGTTCCACAGCAGTGATTTTCACCAATCTGTCTTCCAGCTCACATATTCGTTCTTCTGCCTCATTTATTCTGCTATTGATTCCTTCTAGTGTATTTTTAATTTCAATTATTGTATTGTTCATCTCTGTTTGTTCTTTAAATCTTCTGGATTTTCATTAAATATTTCTTATATCTTCTCTATGTGTGCCTCCATTCTTTTTCTGAGATCTTGAATCATCTTTACTATCATTACTCTGAATTCTTTTTCAGGCAGATTGCCTATCTCCAGTTCACTTAGTTGTTCTTCTGGAGTTTTATCTTGTTCCTTTGTCTAGAACATATTTCTCTGACATCTCATTTTATCTAACTTTCTGTGTTTGTGGTCTCTGTTTCTCAGGCTGAAGGTTTGTAGTTTCTCTTGCTTCTGGTGTCTGTCCCTTGGTGGATGAGGTTGGTCCAGGGGCTTGGGCAGGCTTCCTGGTGGGAGAGACTGGTAGCTGCCCACTGGTGGGTGGAGCTGTGTCTTATCTCTCTTTTGGGCTGGGCTGTGTCAAGTGGTGCGTTTAGAGGTGGCTGTGCACTCAGGACAACTTTAGGCAGTCTGTCTGCTGATGCATGGTGCTGTGTTCCCACCCTGTTTGTTGTTTGGCCTGAGGCATGTGAGAACTGAAGCCTGCAGGCTGTTGGGTGCAGCCAGGTCTTGGTGACAAAATGGCGACCTCTTGGAAAGCTTACACCAATGAATATTCCCTGGAGCCTCTGCCACAATTGTCCTTGTCCCCACAGTGAGCCACAGCCAACCTCTGCCTCCCCAGGAGACCCTCCAAGACCCACAGGTAGGTCTGGCTTAGGCTACTATGGAGTCACTGCTTTGTTGTGGGTCCCAGTGCATGTGAAAACTTGTGTGCACCCTCCAAGAATAGAGTCTCTGTTTCCCTCTGTCCTGTGCAGCTCCTGCACTCAAGCCCTGCTGGCTTTCAAAGCCAAATGCTGTGGGAGCTTCTCCTCCTGATGCCAGACTCCCAGGCTGGGGAGCCTGACGTGGGGTTCAGAACTCTCACTCTTGTGGGAGAACTTCTGTGATATAATTATTTTCCAGTTTGTGGGTTACCCACCCAATGGGTATGGAATTCGATTATATCATGAAAGTGCCCTTCCTACCATCTTGTTGTGGCTTCTTTTTCTTTGGATGTAGAATATCTTTTTGGTAGGTTCCAGTCTTTTATGTCAATGGTTGTTCAGCAGTTAGTTGTGATTTTGGTGTTTTCATGAGAGAAGGTGAGCTCAAGTCCTTCTACTCTGCAATCTTGTCTCTATTGTAATGCCCAAAATCTAGAACACTTTTATTTTTTCCTTTATGCTTAGTCTATTTTCACTTGCTTATAGGGTGCAATGTTCAGAGGCCTTGTACCTGGTGCTTCAGACCAGAATTCCTCATACAAAATAGCTGTGCTCAACACCTCAGTTCAGCAGTCTGTGTGCAGAAGCACTGCACAGGACACTGCAATTCAAGATAGTGCCCATATACCTAAGAGGTTAAAATGCAACAAAATATTTTTTAAATTTATTCACCCATCTATTGAATAAGTTATTTAACTCAATGTATTAAAATAAAATGCAAGGATGGCTTGGCCTTAAAATAATAAACATATAATAATAAAAATATAGACATATTTTTGCTGTTTTTCTTACTCTTCGGACTCAGTAAGTAAGGTATATAAAGTAAGAAAAACCCAGTTTAATTAAAATTGCAGACTAAGCATATTGTTTTGTATCTTTTTTTAATCTGTTCTCACTCTAATCTCATAGTGTATATGAAGATCAATAGTTTTCACACATGCAAAACAGCTTCTTAGTTCTCTGGAAATAACTGACCTACTTATTAAAACTGGCCTATGGCGTTAAAAATTTCCTTAAAGTTTGTTTTAAGAAATAGCTAAATTTTATTAAGAAAGGTCAAAGGTTATCTGAAATCTGAACTTGAACAGCTTTTTTACTAATAAATTCACTAAGAAACTACCAAATCTCAGAAATTTCCCCAAGGACATTTAAAATGAGGCTCTAGCAGAATGTAGATGGACCTCAATAAAGATGTAAAGCAGTTAAAGTAAAACTTTAGGACTGAGACACCTTCAAGATGGCAGAGGAGTAAGATGTAGAGATCACCTTCCTCCCCACAAATACATCAAAAATACATCTACATGTGGAAAAACTCCTACAAAACACCTACTGGACACTGGCAGAAGACCTCAGACTTCCCAAAAGGCAAGAAACTCCCCACGTATCTGGGTAGGGCAAAAGAAGAAAGGAAAAACATAGACAAAAGAATAGGGATGGGACCTGACACTCTGGGAGGGAGCTGTGAAGGAGGAAAAGTTCTCACACACTAGGAATCCCCTTCACTGGTGGAGACAGGGGATGGGCAGGGTGGGAAGCTTCAGAGCCATGGAGGAAAGCACACAACAGGGGTGCAGAGGGCAAAGCAGAGAGATTCCAGCACAGAAGATCAGTAGCGACCAGCACTCCCAGCCTGAGAGGCTTGTCTTCTCACCCTTCAGGACAGGTGTGGACTGGGAGCTGAGGCTTGGGCTTCAGAGATAAGACCCCAGGGAGAGGACTGAGATTGGCTGCATGAACACAGCCTGAAGGGGGCTAGTGCACCACAGTTAGCCAGGAGAGAGTCTGGGGAAAAGTCTGGAGCTGCCTAAGAGGCAAGAGACAATTGTTTCAGGGTACACAAGGAGAGGGGATTGAGAGCAACACCTAAATGAGCTCCAGAGATGGGTGTAAGCTGCGGCTATCAGTGTGGACACAAGAGACAGGCATGAAATGCTAAGGCTGCTGCTGCAGCCACCAAGAAGCCTGTGTGCAAGCACAGGTCACTATCCAAACCACCCATCCCAGGAGGCTGTGCAGCCCACCACTGACAGGGTCCCATGAACCAGGGACAACTTCCCCTGGAAAATGCACAGGGCACCTCAGGCTGTTGCAACATCATGCCGGCCTCTGCCAATGCAAGCTCACCCTGCATCCTGTACCCTTCCCTCCCCCCAGACTGAGGGACCCAGAGCACCCTAAACAGCTGCTACTTTAACTTTGTCCTCTCTAGGTGGGGAACAGAAACTCTCAGGCTACCTACATGCAGATGTGGGGCGATATCCAAACCTGAACCCCAGGAGCCGTGCGAACAAAAAGGAGGAAGGGAAATTCTTCCCAGCAGTCTCAGGAGCAGCAGATTAAATCTTCACAATCAACTTGATGTACCCTGCATCTCTGAAATACCTGAATAGACAACAAATCATCCCAAAATTGAGGCAGTGGACTTCAGGAGCAACTGTAGACTTGCAGTTTTCTTTCTGCATCTAATTTGTTTCTGGTTTTATGTTTATCTTAGTGTAGCATTTAGAGCTTATTATCATTGGTAGATTTGTTTATAGATTTGGTTGCTCTCTTCCTTTTTTTTATATATACATAGTTTTCCTTTTTATCTTTTTGTGTGAATGTATGTGTATGCTTTGTTGTGTGATTTTGTATGTATAGCTTTCTATTTGCTATTAGCCTTAGGGTTCTGTCTGTCCTTTATTTTTTTTAGTGTACATTTTAGTGCTTTTTTGGGGGTTTGGTTGTTCTCTTCTTTTTTTCTTTTTTTAATCCCTTTATAATTTTTTTAATTTAAATAACTTTCTTTTTTCTTCCTTCTTTTCTTTCTTTTTTCTTCCTTCCTTTCTTTCTTTTTCTCTCTTTTCTTCTGAGTGGTTTGGCTGACAGGGTCTTGGTGCTCTGGCCGGGGATCAGGCCTGAGCCACTGAGGTGGGAGAGCCAAGCTCAGGTCATTGGACCACCAGAGACCTCCTGGCCCCACGTAATATCAACTAATGAGAGCTCTCCCAGAGATCTCCACCTCAAACTAAGACCCAGCTCCATTCAATGACCAGTAAGCTCCAGTGCTGAACTCCCCATGCCAAAAAACTAGCAAGACAGGAACACAACCCCACCCATTAGTAGAGACGCTGCCTCATACTAAGTGAACAGACAGCCCCAAAACACACCACTGGATGTGGTCCTGCCCACCATCAAGACAATATCCAGCCTCATCCACCAAACACAGGCATCAGTTCCCACCAGCAGGAAGCCTACACAACCCACTGAACCAACCTTACCCATTGGGAAGAGACATAAAAACAACGGGAACTATGAACCTGCAGCATGCAAAAAGGAGACCCCAAACACAGTAAGTTAAGCAAAATGAGAAGACTCAGAGATACACAGCAGATGAAGGAGCAAGGTAAAAACCCTCCAGACCAAACAAATGAAGAGGAAATAGGCAGTCTACCTGAAAAAGAATTCAGAGTAATTATAGTAAAGATGGTCCAAAATCTTGGAAATAGAATGGAGAAAATACAAGAAATGTTTCACAAGGACCTAGAAGAACTAAAGAGCAAACAAACAATGATGAACAATACAACAAATGAAATAAAAAATTCTCCAGAAGGAATCAATAGCAGAATAACTTAGGCAGAAGAACGGATAAATGACCTGGAAGATAAACTAGGGGAAATAACTACCACAGAGCAGAATAAAGAAAAAAGAATGAAAATAATTGAGAACAATCTCAGAGACTTCTGGGACAACATGAAACGCACAAACATTCGAATTATAGGGGTCCAAGAAGAAGAGGAAAAAAAAGGAACTGAGAAAATATATGGAGAGTTTATAGTTGAAAACTTCCCTAATATGAGAAAGGAAATAGTCAATCAAGTCCAGGAAGCACAGAGGGTCCCACACAGGATAAATCCAAGGAGAAACATGCCAAGACAAATATTAATCAAACTATCAAAAATTAAATACAAAGAAAAATATTAAAAGCACCGAGGGAAAAACAAAATATACCATACAAGGGAATCTGCATAAGGTTAACAGCTGATCTTTCAACAGAAACTCTGCAAGCCAGAAGAGAGAGGCAGAACGTATTTAAAGTGATGAAAGGGGAAAATCTACAACAAAGATTACTCTACCCAGCAAGGAGCTCATTCAGATATAATGGAGAAATTAAAACCTTTACAGACAAGCAAAAGTTAAGAGAATTCAGCACCACCTACCAGCTTTACAACAAATGCTAAAGGAACTTCTCTAGGTAGGAAACACAAGAAAAGGAAAAGACCTACAAAAACAAACTGAAAACAATTAAGGAAATGATAATAGAAACATACATGTCAATAATTACCTTAAATATAAATGGATTAAATGTTCCAACCAAAAGACATAGACTGGATTGATGGATGCAAAAACAAGATCTGTATATATGCTGTCTACAAGAGACCCACTTCAGACCTAGAGACACATACAGACTGAAAGTAAGGGGATGGAAAAATTTATTCCATGCAAATGGAAATCAAAAGAAAGCTGGAGTAGCAATTCTCATAACAGACAAAGTAGACTTTAAAATAAAGACTATTACAAGAGACAAAGAAGGACACTACATAATGATCAAGGGGTCAATCCAAGAAGAAGATATAACAATTGTAAAACTTTGTGCACCCAATAGAGGATGACCTCAATACGTAAGACAAATGCTAACAACCATAAAAGGGGAAATTGAGCACAATAAAAGTAGGGGACTTTAACAGCCCACTTACAACAATAGACAAATCATCCAAAATGAAAATAAATAAGGAAACACAACCTTTAAATGATACATTAAACAAGATGGACTTAACTGATATTTATAGGGTATTCCATTCAAAAACAAAAGAATAAACTCTCTTCTCAAGTGCTCATGAAAAAGTCTCCAGGATAGACCATATCTTGGGTCACAAACCAAGCCTTGGTAAATTTAAGAAAATTGAAATCATATCAAGTATCTTTTCAGACAACAACACTATGAGACTAGATACCAATTACAGGAAAATGTCTGTAAAAAATATAAACACATGAAGGCTCAGCAATACACTAATAAACAACCAAGAGATCACTGAAGAAATCAAAGAGGAAATCAAAAAATATCTAGAAACAGATGACAATGAAATCATGATGACCTAAAACCTATGGGATGAAGCAAAAGCAGTTCTAAGAGGGAAGTTTATAGCAAAACAATCCTACCTCAAAAAACAAGAAACATCCCTAATAAACAACCTAAACTTACAGATAAAGCAATTAGAGAAAGAAAAACAAAAAAAATCCAATGTTAACAGAAGGAAAGAAATAATAAAGATCAGATCAGAAATAAATGAAAAAGAAATGAAGGAAATGAGAGCAAAGATCAATAAAACTAAAACATGGTTTTTTGAGAAGATAAACAAAATGGATAAACCATTAGCCAGGCTCATCAAGAGATAGGAGAAAAGTCTCAAATTAATAGAATTAGAAATGAAAAAGGGGAAGTAATAATTGACACTGCAGAAATACAAAGGATCACGAGAGATTACAACAAGGAGCGATATGCCAATAAAATAGACCTCCCAGAAGAAATGGACAAATTCTTAGAAAAGCACAACCTTACAGACTGAACCAGGAAGAAATAGAAAATATAAACAGACCAATCACAAGCACTGAAATTGAAACTGTGATTAAAAGTCTTCCAACAAACAAGAGCCCATGACCAGAGGGCTTCACAGGAGAATTCTATCAAACATTTAGAGAAGAGCTAACACCTATCCTTCTCAAACAATTCCAAACTATAGCAAAGTGAGGGACACTCTCAAATACATTCTACGAGGCCATAATCACCATGATACCAAAACCAGAAAAAGATGTCAAAAAATAGAAAACTACAAGCCAGTATCACTGATGAACATAGACGCAAAAATCCTCAACAGGGCTTCCCTGGTGGCGCAGTGGTTGAGAGTCTGCCTGCCAATGCAGGGGACACGGGATCGTGCCCCAGTCCGGGAAGATCCCACATGCTGCGGAGCAGCTGGGCCTGTGAGCCATGGCCGCTGAGCCTGCGCATCTGGAGCCTGTGCTCCGCAACGGGAGAGGCCACAACAGTGAGAGGCCCATGTACCGCAAAAAAAATCCTCAACAAAATGCTAGAAAACAGAATCCATCAGCACATTAAAAGGGTCATGCACCATGATCAAGTGGGGTTTATCCCAGGAATGCAAGGATTCTTCAATATACACAAATCAATCAATGTGATAAACTGTATTAACAAATTGAAGGAGAAAAACCATATGATCATCTTAATAGATGCAGAAAAAGCTTTCAAAAAATTCAACACCAATTTATGATAAAAACCCTGAAGAAAGTAGGCATAGAGGGAAATTACCTCAACATAATAAAAGCCATATATGACAAAGCTACAGCCAATATCATTCTCAATGGTGAAAAACTGAAACCATTTCCACTAAGATCAGGAACAAGACAAGTTTGCCTACTCTCACCAATATTATTCCACATATTTTTGGATGTTTAAGCCACAGCAATCAGAGAAGAAAAGGAAATGAAAGAAAAACATATTGGAAAAGAAGAAGTAAAACTGTCACTGTTTGCAGATGACATGATACTCTACATAGAGAATCCTAAAGATGCTACCAGAAAACTACTAGAGCTAATCAATGAATTTGGTAAAGTTCAGGATACAAAATTAATACAAAATCTGTTGCATTTCTATACACTAATGACAAATAATCTGAAAGATAAATTAAGGAAATCACTCCCATTTACCATTGCAACAAAAAGAAGAAAATACCTAGGAATAAACCTACTTAAGCAGACAAAAGACCTGTATGCAGGAAACTTTAAGACACAGTTGAAAGAAATTAAAGATGATACAAACAGAAGCAGAGATATACCAATGTCTTGGATTGGAAGAATCAATATTGTGAAAATGACTATACTACTCAAAGCAATCTACAGGTTGATTGCAATCCCTATCAAACTACCAATGGCATTTTTCACAGACCTAGAACAAAAAATTTCACAATTTGTATTGAAACACAAGACCCCAAATAGCAATAGCAATCTTGAGAAAGAAAAACAGAGCTGGAGGAATCAGGCCTCTGACTTCAGACTAAATGGCAAAGCTACAGTCATCAAGACAGTATGGTACTGGCACAAAAACAGAAATATAGGTCAATGGAACAGGATAGAAAGACCAGAGATAAACCCACACATCTATGGTCACCTTATCTTTGATAAAGGAGCTAAAAATATACAGTGGAGAAAGATAGCCTCATCAGTAAGTGGTGCTGGGTAAACTGGACAGCTACATGTAAAAGAATGAAATTAGAACACTTCCTAACCCCATACCATACACATACACAAAAATCAACTCAAAATGGATTAAAGACCTAAATGTAAGGCCTGACACTATAAAACTCTTAGAGGGAAACATAGGCAGTACACTCTATGACATAAATCACAGCAAGATCCTTTTTGACCCACCTCCTAGAGAAATAGAAATAAAAACAAAAATAAATAAATGGGACCTAATTAAACTTAAAAGCTTTTGCACAGCAAAGGAAACCATAAGCCAGATGAAAAGACAAACCTCCAAATGGAAGAAAATATTTGCAAATGAAGCAACTGACAAAGGATTAATTTCTGAAATATACAAGCAGCTGACGCAGCTCAATATCAAAAGAACAAACAACCGAATCCAAAAATGGTCAGAAGACCTCTACAGACATTTCTCCAAAGAAGATACACAGATTTCCAGCAAACACATGAAAGGATGCTCAATTTCACTAATCATTAGAGAAATGCAAATCAAAACTGCAATGCAGTATCAACTTACACTGGTCAGAATGGCCATCACCAAAAAATCTACCAGCAATAAATGCTGGAGAGGGTGTGGAGAAAAGGGAAACCTTGGTAGGAATGTAAGCTGACATGGCCACTATGGAGAACAATATGTTCCTTAAAAAACTAAAACTAGAACTGCCATACAACCAAGCAATCACACTACTGGGCATATACCCTGAGAAAACCGTAATTCAAAAATGTACATGTACCACAATGTTCATTGCAGCTCTATTTACAATTGCCAGGACATGGAAGGAACATAAGTGTCCATCAACAGATGAATGGATAAAGAAGATGTGGCACATATATACGATTGAACATTACTCAGCCATAAAAAGAAATGAAACTGAGTTATTTGTAGTGAGGTGGATGGACCTAGAGACTGTCATACAGAGTGAAGTAAGTCAGGAAGAGAAAAACAAATACTGTATGCTAACACATATATTTGGAATCTAAAAAAAAATCAATAAATGGTTCTGAAGAACCTAGGGGCAGGACAGGAATAGAGACACAGACGTAGAGAATGGACTTGAGGAAACGGGGAGGGGGAAGGGTAAGATGGGACGAAGTGAGAGAGCGGCATGGACATATATACACTACCAAATGTAAAATAGATAGCGAGTGGGAAGCAGCCGCATAGCACAGGGAGATCAGCTCAGTGCTTTGTCCCACCTAGAGGGGTGGGACAGGGAGTGTGGGAGTGAGACATAAGAGGGAGGAGATATGGAGATATATGTATATGCATAGCTGATTCACTTTGTTACACAGCATAAACTAACACACCATTGTAAATTAATTATACTCCAATATCGATGTTTAAAAAATAAATAAATATATTAAATACAAAAAAAGGACTTTAAGACTTCTTTTAAAACACCTCTTCTTGCCATTATATCTTATAGCCATCAATATTATATGGTTTCATGGTTATTGAAAGCAGAGTTTACATGCAAGAAGGATGCTGAGGGAGATTTGTGGTAAAATTATGAGAATTATCTGACACAAATATTGAACACATAGTAAGTGTTTCCCTACTTAGTGCTATACCATTACTAGTTCATACTCTCTTAATTTATAAAACAATTGAGTTTGGATGTTTAAGGGCATTTACCTAAAACTGGAGCAAAGAAACCTCTAATGTTATTTTAAATTAGAAATATTTTCATAGAATTAATCATTTATAATTCTATTTCATGTTTTACATTTAAGCTATTACAATTAAAATATCTATGATAAACTTACAAGAATTGCGGTACTTTAAAAATGGCATACTTGCAATTTATCTTGAATAATGGGAATGCAGCAAAGCATGTAAAATTTTTTTGTCAGATAAGAAGTAAATTGGTACACTATTCAGGGTAAGACAGTTATAATCCAGAAAGACTAGAGAAATAAATCTGCTAATTTCAGCTAAACAGGCTTTAAGCTAATAACCTTGACAGAGGAAAATTATTTTAAAGTTACAATAATACCCATGAACCCAAAGCCTAATGTATGGATAAAAAAATAGCAGATATTCTATTAGAGCAATTCCACTTAAACAAGAGCAATCTTTGTGTGATTCTGGACATAGCTAGAACATGTTGTGAAATACTGTTTGGCATATAGCTACTCAATGGCATAATTACTCTTGAGCGAACAGAGCAGACAGTGTATCAGAATCAAAGATGTTATCTGAGAGAAAAATTGGGCTTATTCATTTTAATAAAGAATCAATAACCTTTCGTGACCTTATTGAAGTTACAGAATTCTAAAAGCAGTAGATAAAATTGATCCTAATAAATTATTCTGTCTACTCTAAAAGTCAATAAGAAGAGGAAATGATCTCAAAATTGGGAAACTGGGGCCAGAAATGAAATTGAGATATAGGCATTTCATTCATGGCATGGGATAAATTGCAACTAAGGCAGTCAGAGCAGTGCAGCAGTGTGTGTGAGGGTGGGAGTGAAATGCAGGAGAGTGAGAGAGTCAGAGAACTTTGAAAGAATAGAATGCGATAGCTTATAATGTACTGACCAACTTAAAACCTCACCAATGAGGAGATATCATGTTAAGTATTTATGATAAAATCTGGATGTGATCAAATTAATAAAGAAAGGACTTCAGTTGTTACGGTAACCTCCTGGGCTCTCTCTAGAGCAAGTCTCTTCCTTAGCAGTTCTTTTTGCAAACTGAGGGTGGAAACATCACTTTCATCACTCCTCTCTCTTTAAATGGTACACTTTTGCCCACATAATTAAATTGAACCTCTTTTTCTAGTCATTCAAGCATTCTAGATCTGATGCCAAATTATATTTCTAGAATCAATTCTTAATTTCCCTACTGAAGTGTGTAGCAAGGTTTTTATTTTTGCAAGTTGCTGCAAAATAAATATTTAATATGAAAGCATAGTACGTATGATATCTCAAATTTACTTGACAGGAGTCTTTATTTGAAGGAGGGCAGAACGGGAATATATCCACAAACTAGTATTCCATGGAACACTTTTTGGTAATGATAACTTTGGAAAGAAGCCTAGATCAATATTTACTAACCTATTTTAGTGTCACAGAGCCAAAAATTAATTACAGAAAAGAAAGCTCTGGACCTAACCCCACCTCTCAAATTCATATACTTTAATTTAGACACAGTGTAGGGAAATTCACAGCCCTCCTCTGACAATGTCCAATTTTACAATTCCTACTTTTTATTTTATGTTGCTTATTTATAGAAAATGCATATTATTGACAGTATTCTAATCAATTCTGATTTAATATTACATGTCAACATCAAGAAAATTAAATGTAAATAAGTACATTTGCTACAATTTATTTTCTTCATAATGAGCACTGAAATTCAATTTAAATAAGAATTTGTTTATGAAATATCAATTTTAAGCAGATTTTATATTATCATTTAAAAAACAAAATGCTACTTCTAAATGATTTGATAACTTTTATCCAAAGATTGCTGGAATATTTTAATTAGAAGAAATATTATTCAACGTAAGTGCCAATTTTAAAATGTGTTCTATTTTCCCCAGTTTTCTTCCAGTCTTCAAGTTTAGTGTGTCTTAACTGTACCTTTGACTGGTTTAAGAATTTTGGGAATATTTGGATTCTCTAGAACCAAGTATCTTTCATCCAAATAAATGTTGATTTTTAAAAACTAGAAGCCATTATCTTTATATTGAGGAAGAAGGATTTGACAACTTGAGTTTTATTGATTTCAAGAGCATGTCTTTTGAAATCCATCCTTCTGATAACTTTTAGATATTGTTATTTTTCCAGAAATAATCAACATTTGTAAGTGTGTTTGGTAAATCTCTTTATGATTTTATTCAAAATTCCACTGACAGTAGATAAAAATCAAATTAATTACTTAGATCTCCATGTTTCTCATAGATCCCCACAGTTTCCACGGATACTTTCTAATTCAGTGACTAAAAAGTGCCATGGACCTTAATGAAATTTATACAGAACAGTTTAGAGGACCTGAAGGAATTAAGTGTCCTTTTCCTTTGTGAGCCAGTATCATTTACAAATGTAAAAGCGGCAAAAACTTTCCTTAAATTGGGCACTTAATTTCAGGACAGCCCTATCTTTATTCTGGGTTGTTAAATTTTGATAGAGAAAGAAGTCCACCTACTGGGCCATATAATGGGGCATGCTCAAGGAAAAAACAAGTTGAAATCTACTTAAAATGTGATTAGAAACAATCAGGGCAGGCAACTGAATTAAAGGGCAGCTGAGTACAGCAAAGGCTAACTTGGTTACATTCACTGACATAGACAGAGGTCAACAGGCTCAAGCTCCACCTTTGGGATCCACTGTCATATAAAGCAAACTTTTAAAAATTATTCTGTAGTTAGCCCAAGACATATATCCACCTCCCCACAAATGATTTTGGCCTCTGAATAGTATGGAAGAGACCTTTCTTGTTTGAGTAGAATTTGGATAATTGGATGAGATTTCATTATGCCATCCATCTTCTACACTCCTTCTCTTTCTGCAGGAAGAAGAGTCAATATACTGAATATCTCTGAAATTGTATCTCCTCCTGGACTCATCTTTTGACCAGTTCAGACCTTACTGCTTTTCTCCTTTGTCTTATTAATGAAACAGCAATATATCTGTGTATGGAAAGTACATGCAAGTAATGTCTGAGATAATAGGAGAAGACCCTTGTGGAACGTTCATATATATCAGTAAGATGTGGACAGCTCAAAGGTTAATGCCAAACACTTTTATACAGCTCAGTTCTCTTTTTCACAATGGAAGTTTGTTAGCAGCATGATTTGGGGTGTAGAGGGGAGGTGATAATATCTGGTATTCCTTTTGGACAGATTTCCATGGCCCTGCACAATTCCAAGATTGATTCTAACAGTGCTTGTTAATGGCACATGATACGTGATCAATTAATTTTCTTGAATGAATGTAAGCTTAGTTTCTGCCCATCCTAAATGAAAAAACTTCCCTTTTAATATGCAGGATAAGGAAGAAAAAAGTTTCCTTAACATTTTTCAACTGAATGATCCCTTTTTTGGTGCATTGTTATGAAGGGATGTTATCTGCAAAGCACAGCAAATAGAAGTGCAATAAAAGTATGAAAATCTTTTTTAAAGCCTTCCACTAAACAATTCTACTCTCAGGAATTTATTTTAAGGAAATAATAATTGTTGTAGTTACTCTGTTTATTTCTTTAGCTTATTATTGTTAAAAAAGTTTAGAAAACCACCTAGTATGCAACAGTATGGAATAGTAAATACATTATTGTACAACTATGCAATAGTATATAATGCAGCTAAATAAAATAATGAGTTGAAACATCAATTTTTATAACAAATATTGGATGGCCCACAATTATGACTTTTCAGGTTAAATTATTCTCTGCATAAAACATCTAAATAAATTTCAAGAAAAATAGCTGAAATTTATAGAATATGAGGTAGTTCAGTATGGTTGCTTGATTCAAGATGAATTGGCAAAACTCATTTATGTGTGTGTGTATACACACATATGTATGTTAACCGCCACCCCCGCCCTTATCCTTGGGGAATATGCTCCAAGACCCTCAGTGAATGCCTGAAACCTTGAATAGTACCAAACCCTATGTATACTATGTTTTTCCCTATACATACACACCTGTGACAAAGTACTTTTAAAATGAGGCTCAGTAAGAGAATATCTCAATTGCCCATACCACTACTCTTGTGATTCCGGGCCATTATTAAGTAAAATAAGTGTTACTCAAACACAAGCACTGTGAAACTGTGGCAGTTGATCTGATAACAAAGAAGGCTACTAAATGACTAATAGGCAGGTAGCAGATACAGTGTAGATACGCTGGACAAAGGAATGATTCACATTCGAGGTGGGCGGACCGGGTTTGCACGAGATTTCTTTACACTCCCCAGAATGGTGCACGATTTAAAACTTATAATATGTATATTTCTGGGATTTTTCCATATGAAATTTCAGATCATGGTTGACCAAGGGTAGCTGACATCTCTGAAAGCAAAACCGCAGATAAGGGGGAGTGTGCACTCCCTCTCTCTCATTCTCTACTATTTTTGAAGAATAGTGAAAAATATCTCTAGGGAAAACAGACTGGGTAGACACAGAGAAATTTGAGAATGCAAGTTATCTTATTTTTTAAGAAAGAAAGAAACATAGCAAGAGAGGGAGGGATGGAGGAAGTGGGGGGAATGGGAGAGAAGGAAGGAATAGGTAAATTTTCAGTCTTTGGTGTTCCATACATATAATTAAGTGCTATATCATTCCTTGCTATTCTTTTTTTGTTATATAATTACCAGATATTTTCTCCATGTTTTCCATGCAATGCAGTAAATGTCCTAAAATTTTTTATGGTTGAACACTTAGTAATGTCGGACTTACCAGAAAAATCTATGGAGGTACATTATGCATTTTGACAAGATACAGCTTCTGGAAATTTGATGGAGGCTCATGTATTTTACAAACTGTTTAAATTACCTGATCTCCAATTTTTACATTTTAAAAATCTGACTTCCTCTCTCATAGAGTTCCTGTGAATAGTAACTTTTTCCCCGAAGTGTTTGTAAATAAAAAGCAATAAATAATATGTAGTATTTTATTGCCATTTTTATGTCTATATGACGGAAAAGGAAAGAGAAGCAGCTGTCTATTCTGTTTTACTATTCAAAAAAGAGTGAAAAATGTGCACGAATCACATAAATAGATGTTTTGAAGCTTTATTAGTGTAAAATTTCTTAAAGTACAATAAATTTTACATATTTAAAAAGTATAATTTGGTGAGTTTTGACATATGCATACAACCATGTCCTCATCCCCAGTCAAGGTCACCTCTTAAACAAGTTACAAGTTTCCATTTATTATTTCATATGTGCGAAGCATTGTATGCACATTTCTAAAATTTACAACTGCCCTAAAAAAATAGGAATTAGTTTCACTATTTTATGCAATAACAAATCCTAGCTGAGAAAAGTAGATGGCTTTCTTAAAAGAAAAATAAAAAAGCCTTTAGTGTTGAGTGTTGGAGCTATGTTTCCTATGAATGTTATTTTATCCTAAAGTTCACTCTTTCAATTACATCAAATTTCTGCCGAAGTAATATTTAAAATTAATATGACACTAGTCCAGATATACAAATCATGATGACAAATCTATCATTTAAAAAACATTAATTAGCTCTGCCTTCTTGCTTATTTGTTTAAAGTTATACTAAGTAAAGAGTTATTTTAATTTGATTTTTACAATTCTTGTTTTCTGCTTCCAGCCACTGTGATGGTAGTATTGGGTGACTATTATTCATCATCTACAGTTTTAAATATGCTTGACAAAAAATTAATCCAAAGGTAATAAAGTTCTATTTTTTAAATAAAAGATAAATTCACTTATATTACGATAATATCAGTCATTATTTCTGTATGGTGCTTGATGGGTCTTTAATCTTCATTTTGTGTGGCTTTATGTGTACCTGTTCTCATAAAAATTGATAAATACAAGGTTTAAAGTGAAATATAATTTTAAGGGTGCAATCGTTGACATGCTCCAGCTTTATATAATAATAAATTATGTAACAAAATGATTAGTCACCATTAAGTTTCTAGGAGTTTTGTTGTAGCTTTTTATCTTGTTGGGTTTCTAAGGACAGCATTCCCTTAATGCTGAGAGCAACGAAGCAACCTGGTTCCCTCACTAGTTTTGCTCTTCTCTGTCAGTATTTCAACCTTTGGGTCAAGAACATGCAGATAACAAGATAATGAAGCTACAAGGCCACGGAGCCTTCTTGACGTTTTGTTAGTACTCTGCCTTGGTACATCATTATGCCTGCTAAGACAGCTGAGTGTTTTATAACATTTTAAATAATACTCTGTATTGCTGACTCATAGGCATTTCATTGCTTATCATGAGCATCACATAACAGAGAAGTGAATCACAGCAGAGAGCTCTAAAGAGCTATGCTGGGAAAACAGCTTGCCAAAGAACAGCATTCAGAATGTACTTTCCATTCCTTTATAGAGTCTACTCTTGTCTATTACCATATATAGAGTCACTTCACTTTTTTAACGTGCTCTCAGCATTCAGGGCTTCTGCATGTCCATCAGCCTACTGGAGGCTGGCAAGTATATTAAGATGTAACTGTCCAGCAGGAGAGAGTCAGGAGACAGAGGAGGCTTCAGGTTAAAAATTAAAATTAAAAATCACCAGGAAATCTCCTAATTTAGGCTTCCTTCTCAACTGAGTTTTATATTATGCTAGTATTGTACCAAATGATTTTTGGACTGAAATAAGATGTGTAAGGTTTTTATACAATTATATTGTATATCCAAAATGAGACTAAATGACAGTGACAAATAATATTTTATTTTAATAATAAGTATAATATTATAATATAATAAATAGATTTCCTGTCATATTTATGTTGGTATAATATTGAGCAAATGTTATGAAATGAAATTTTATTATTTTTATTATTTGGGATGTTCAGCCACTGGGAATTTAATAATATCTGCCAGTTACTATGGTGAATATTTTATTTTCACAACAATTCTATAACTTTCGTAGTTATTCATATTTTATAAGTGAAAATTTTAATTTCCAGAGGTGAATAACTTCTTTTTCAGTATTTAAGCTAAAACCTTGCTGATAACAAAGGCTCTGCTCTTTCTACTAACTTACCACATTTTGAAATCTGATGATATTCACATTTAACTTTCTTTTATTTCTTCTGAAGATCCTCTTTATCTACTTTTCATTAATTTCTCTAATAAAATACTACAATAATACTAAGAAGAAATGTTCATGGTTTGGTCCTAATAAAATGACCACTCTGTATTTTACTTCCAGAATGCTGCCATGTTTGTTGCAGTAATATCACATCTCAGTTTGATCAGCTTTGAATTTCCTAATCAGTTTTGCATTAGGAGAATCTCATATTGTGCTGTAGACATCTCTACCATAATAGCATATTGAAAATGCCCCAGATCCTTCCTTGGCAGAGCATGTAAGACATACTGGCATAGCTTCATCTGTCAACATGCCATTGTTAATACCAACTTTTGCTAGACTCAGTGATATTGGTAAACTAATAAATTGATTACTTTGCTCGTACTTAAGATTTCTGAGCTTCAACATTGAGAAACAGCCATTAACATTCCCTCTTACCCATGTTTTGTGAACATTTCAGTTAGGCTGCTGTTTTACCTGCAAGGTACCCATTTTAATTCACTTTAAGAAACAAACTCCTTTGGAAAGTTTAGCAAACTTCAGAACATTACCCATATATTACAGGATGAGAGAAAGCATGTAATAAGCAAGAAATTGTAGTAAAAACACAATATATTTTATTAAAGACCTAGTAAGTTTTTATTCAGTCTTACCTAAGAAAATCCAAAACAAATATTATATCCAAGTAAACAGCCATTTCTGGGTCCTTAGCAAATACTGAGTTCTGAAGTTAAAAGCACACCCAGGGCAAATTCATGTTGACACCTGACACAGAGTTAAAATACAATATTTTTATTTATAATCATCAAAGGGATCCCAGAAATCCATAATGAAAGTCAATTAAGAAAAAAAGCAATTTGTTAATAAATCATGAAATATATGAGAAATAAAAGACAACCCCATGAAAAATGAAAAAATAGGGGCTAAAAAACAATCCAGTTGTCTTTTCTAGAGGTGTATGAGTTCAGACTGAAAAACAAGAGTTGGTTAAGGCTTATAGATAAATGATAGAGGGAATAGTTCATAAAGAATTTGAAAAATGGGCATCAATTTTGGAGAAAACAATCAAATAAAATGCAGAATTTTAGAAACTGAAGAGATTAGGGGAAGAATAACTCATTTGGGTAACAATCCAAGAGGTTAATTGTTGTGCAGGATGGAATTACTGTCTTGTCAGTAGATTCATGACATCACTCACCTGAAAGAAAATTACACTCATTGGTTTACAAGAATAGAATTTTAGGCCAATACCTAAGAACAGGGACCTTTATAGAGAAAATTACCCCAAGGTTTTCAATACAGGTGGGACTACAAATGATGAAGACATATAGTGAGGCTATGCTAGGGTGCCTCTGGCAAGGAATGAAATGGAAAAACAAAACAAAATTCTAGTTTAATAGAGAATTAAGAACTATAGATTGTCTTTCTGAGATTATTGAAAAGTCCTAAAACTTCTGTTACTTCTTCTGTTTGTTACTGTTAGTGCATGCTTGTACTGATAAACAGAAAAGTGCTTAAAATTTAAAAATATATATTAGAAAAGTTTTGTGTATTTGCTCCAATGCAGTTAAAAAAGCGAGATTTGAGGAAAGTGTCCCTCCACCGATGAGTTGGTGAATGCCTACTCAGAGAGAAGGCATTCAGACTGAGGTCCAGAGACTTGCTTCAACAAGAAGAACAAGAAAACTGAAGGATATAGGATAAATGCCATAGGTGTGACATCATGGAGGTGGACTATTAGAATCTCCCTTCAAGAAAGACATTTTCAACCAACTGCAAGTAGTACATCTAGGTGACAGCCTTTAGCTACAGAACATTTGAAATCACAGAGTAAATGCTAATATGTTTTATGGATGTTGGACTCAATAAAGTGATTCTGGAAGACTGACTACAGGCAACTGAACTTATAAACACTCAATATAAAAATAGCAAGCTGAGTGGAGACCTCATCAGAGATAAACTGGATGCCAGTTGGAACATCTCTTGTCTCTCTCATCACAGCATCTGTTTTCAAGGCTGTTTCTCCATGAACTTACCATATCAAAAGTACTTGTTATGATGTGATTTCTTTTGTGTCATGATTCTTATTCATCCAGTGCGAAGCTCATAATATTTAAGCTATGTTATATAGTTCAAGATGGAGTCACACTGGCCAATGTGAACTTCCATATTAGTTGTTTTGAAATGCCCGGTGTAGGACTGCAAGTATCTTAGAATGATAAATTAAGAATGCTAATTTAGATAAAGATTTTTTTCGGTAATTTCTGTGGAAAGATTTCACTGGAACAGAAGGAGCAACTGACAGACATAAGACTCCCTGGAATGTAACTGTTAAACCTTACTGGCATGAGCTTAGTGACTTGAAGGATATTTGCTGGAGGACCTGACTCCATCCATTGAGATTGTTCTAGAGGGACACTGCCAGGGGCTCTATCAGAGCAGAAGACTTCCCACTCATACTTGTCATGAGACTGCTAGACCTGAGACCAGCATGAGAAGGCTGTTCATGTTAAGATGACTCCTTCCCAGGCTTCTTGGGGTGGTTTTTTACCCCCTATTCTCCCTTCTTTGACTAACCTGTGTTGCGTGCTAATTGTGTATAATAAATCAAGTGGTTTGTGAATTGAATATTGGCTACGTTTTGCACATTTCCAATCCCCTGGTTCTTACCTGGCCCTACTGCTGGACTCTGCAATGAATAATACTGGACACACTGGCACAAAACTCAGAATCAGTTTAAAGGATGTTCCACACCCAGTGCTGAGACAGACAGTGGTATTTTTATTTTCTGTTAAATATTAGCATGCCTGCTAATGCTAATCCTAGCATGCTAGGATATATGCTCTGCAAGGGCAATAAATTCTATCTATTTTAGTCATTCATGTATAACATGTGCCTACAATAGTGCCTCATATACAGGAACTATTCAATTGATATTAGTTGGATCAATAAATGGCTTTTTGTATGTGATGTTATGCAGTGTGGTGAAGTGCAATGGAATTTGAACTCAACACTCTAAATGAGATACATTTTGAGTCATAACCTACACAGCTTTGGCCACGAGATATGAGGGAATATACACAGTAGAATATACATTGATAGACAAAGTAAAGAAAGCTGGACCAGGCAAGTCTGGGACTAATTTCTTCCCTTGAGTATAAGACTGATACTGCAAGAGATAGTCAGAAATCCACATTAGATTATACAAGAGAAAACAGAAAGCATATTTGTTTTAAATTTGAACTGGGAGCCATTGTCAAGTTATTTCTTATTGTATACAAAATATTCGCAAAGCTCTTTATAATGACATACAAGGTACTCTAGGCAGCCTACTTTTCTATGCAGCCACATATAACATTTTACTTCAAACTTTACATTTTAATAATACCTACTTTAATCACTTTTCCACAACTAGCTTATTTATGTCTATAGGACTTTTAATCATGCTTTTTGGTAAAAAGGCATTGGTCAGTATTATGTCAGTCCAATTAACATTGTTTAATGAAATAGAGCTAGCATATATAAACACATGTGCATATTCCAATTGCTCTTTTATTTTCATGTTAGCTGTTTGAAAAAGCTGTTTGTAATATTTTTCTCAGATAAATTATTTTTATTGTAGATCTATGTTAAATAGTGCAAATGGCTACTTAATTAAGGATGTCAGTCCTAACATTCTTCAGCTTTGCTCCATGTCAAGTATACTCAGTTCCTGTCAGTCCCAGAATCTGTTCTAATAAAATGTGGGAGTATAGGAGCAATTCTATGTCACCAGTGCAGAATAAGAGATAGTGTGTGAGGAGGTGATAGGAAAACAAAAATCTAGTCCCTCTGTATGAGGCAAAATGAATGAAAGGTGATTGAGGTAAACATCTAGGCCCTCTTGGAATTACTGAACCTTTCTCCCAAATCCTGCCTTATTCTTCAGACAGTAAAAATAGAGTCCTAAATCCATTTTGGATTTAACATTTCATGTTACTTTCTCAAGATCTTGTTTACATGCACAATTATCACCAGTACCAGTGTTCTTCAGCCTATGGTCTTGATCTTTGTCCCTTTAGTCAAAATTTAGCAATGCATCAAAACAGAACTACCTCACTAAAGTCAAAATATACACACTGAAATCTTCACAGGACACACTAGCTTCTGTGCTATGCCAATTCATTGATAAGAAATTGAGTTTCCACTTTGTAATAGTACTGTGCATGATAATGGGTTACAAAGTTCAATAAAGTTTAGATGCTGCTCTTAAAAATATTATAGAATAATTGGCACATACACCTGTATAACCTGAATCAATACTTGAGGTGTGAAGTGTTTTCACCTTCATTTGTAAACATGTGCAGAGCTGAGGTTGAACAAAGTAATCAATGTTCTCTCTGCCTTCTTATTTCAGCTCTCATACTCTAAACAAGTGTGCTTTTCATAGACTATTTAATGCCACGTGTTGCATTTTTGTGCTTTTTGTTGATGATTTTACTGTTTAAAATGGCCCCCAAGCAGAGTACTGAAGTGCTGTCTAGTATTCCTAACTACAAGAAGGTTGTGATATACCTTATAAAGAAAATACATGTTAGATAAACTTTGCTCAGGCATGCATTATAGTGTTGTTGCCATGAGTTCAATGATAATGAATCAACAGTATATTACACTGAGAAAAAGGAAGAAGAAATTTGCCAATCTGCACATGAAGCCACTCAGAAAGTTCTAAAGTAGCATATACAGTGTGTGATGAAGTTATGGAAGAGATGGAAATGTGGCTAAATTTGTGGGTTCATGAGATGACAACTGATAAAAAAAAAAAAAAGCATAGTGGACAGTATTGTTGAGAGGCTGAAAGTCTATAGACGCATGTCACATGCTCTTCCAGGTCTTATTTAACACATACAGTAATGATCAAAAGAGAAAAGTTTCCTGACTGCATGCAATTTATCTTCCAGTTCAGGGAGAAATGCAATCCCCTAGTAAACAAATAAAAAAACAAGATGGTAACATAGTTATACCCTTCAATGAAAGAACTAAAACAGTGTAATAGTGGCTGAAGCATCTTTATATAGTGGCTGGAATGTGTCCTCCTCTTCCACATTCCACCAAGATATAAAAAACACCTAGAAGCCAGCCATGTGAAAAACGTATCTGAAAATAGATTTTCCTATATGAGATTTGTAATTAATTTTGTAAAATCATATTGCTAATTCTGAAATGAATGAAGGTAGAGTCAACATATAGTGAAATAAAAATCAGTTTCTGAATATTTTAATAAGTGAAAATAAAGAACATATTTGTCATACCAAATACATTGTGTCAACATAAAAGATGAAACAATCACATGATACAGAAAAAGGAAGGTATTTATGAAAACTCTCCCAGATTTGAAACTTCTTGGGGCTGAAAATCTGGACCCATATTCTTGTAGAGATTTGCACATTTTAGGTTTGTAGCTATATAGAATCATCATAGAAACAGCTTTTCTGACACTGCTAGCAGTTCTGCTTTTAAGGCAAGTCAGAAACAGGAAGTAAAAGGGTATACAAAGAGGAAAAGTAATGAATAAATTTAGCCAAACTTTGAGTCTCTCACATTTGATGTAGGTCAACCTTGAGTTTTAGATTAATACTTGAATCACAATTCATCTAAATTAGGTCATCCATCCCTGGTGATAGATGTGTTTCAAAAATTAACATTGACTTTCAAGTCACTGAAAATGTTTCTATGAAACTTTGGAAGAGTTTCAAGAAATTAAATATTTGACTTCTATTTTAAATAAGAATTAGAAGAATATATTCCAAACTTTAAAAAATCAATTTATCTGAATATATTCCAAAATGTAATATTTTCATCCCTCTCAAAATTAAATTAATGACAAACATTCTGATATTTATTTATATTATATTCTTATGTTATATTATGTTATATATAATATTATATTGTAGTTATTAGGATCTTATATTAAAACAAGCTAAGCTATAAAGTAAACCAAACTCCTTATTCAACCATTCTTTAATGATGGTCAAACGTTGCTGATAATACATCGTGGGGACATTTAAACAAGGGTTCTCACTTTTCTATGTTGTGGGGAGTGCCTGGCTTCTCTTCCGTCCTTCACTAACTCTGACCCAGGAGAGGAAAGATGAGTTGTCTGGTTGGTGAATATGAGAGGCATAAATGAGGGTAGCACACTTTCCTTTCCTCATTGATGAGGTCAATCTGCCTGCAGAGAAGGCAGATTGTACAGCCCTACACTCTGTGATGGGATTAGTGGGGAGGCGCTCTCTCTGTGAAGGCCACTTTTGTCTCTCATTGAGTTTGAGAATCTCTCCAATTCAGAGGTGAAGTTTAAGGAAGCCTATTTTATCATTTAAATGCAACCATATTTTCCGAAGCTGATATCTTGATCTCCATTATTCTACCTGCTGTGCTTTATTACTAAAATTATTCTAAACCAAAGTGGAAAGAAGAGGTATTCTTTATTAACCTTTAAAAATCCCAGAAATATAGAATAATTTTAGGAAAGGAGAAAATTCAATAGCAGGAGAAATCATAGCCTTTGGAGCCAGAGACTCTTAAATTCAAATCTCTGCTCTTCCACCTCCTGGGCAACAGTGAGCAAGTTATTGATCTTCTTTAAGCCCACATTCTCCTAGTACAAAGTGGAAATACTTCTGGTTCACTTGAAGGACTTGGAGATTGAAGATAGGGGAAATAAATTCCACAAGACAAAGAAGGTTCTAAGTGAACATTTATTATCAATATTAATATCATTTTAATTTCATATTGATACTTTAAAAATTCAAACTTAAGTTATGATGTGGTTAAATATTTTTCATGTTCAGATTATTATAATTGGTATTTCTCCACTATCACAATCATTATTAATTCTTATGAATATCTCAAGAAAACCTATCACTACTAAATTAAGAAACATATAAGTTAATAAATTCCAGTTTACTTCATAGAATAATTACAAAATCCAATTTATTTTAAATAGATTAGAATGTTAGGCACTTAACTAAATTGTCAAAGAATAAATATATATTATCTATTAAACTTTCTTAATACAGGTCTTATATCAAAATTTTCTTACCTTTCATTCATTTTTCTGCCTTCCTATTCCTTCACCCAGTACTCTGAGGGCCTGAATAGAATTAAAAGATGGAGGAAGGGAGAATTTATGCTCTCTGCCTAACTAAGCAGGTTTTCTTCTGATTTTGGACTAAGACTTAAACCATCAGAGCTCCCGGTTTTCAGCTTTAGGACTTGAACTAGAACTTATACAATAGGCTCTGTTGGTTCTCAGGCCTTCAGATTTGACCTGGAACTAAACCACCAGATTTTCTGTGTCTCCAGCTTGCAAATGGCAGATCATGGGACTTCTCAGCCTCCACAATCTTATGAGTCAATTCCTTATAATGAATTTCTTTATGTATCTCCTATTGGTTCTGTCTCTCTAGAGAATTCTGATTGATACAAAACTCAATTCACATCTTATTTTTGAGTAAATGAAAATGTAAAAATGAATCTCTATTCTCATACACAAAATAGAAATAATAAAATACACTTTGAAGTCATGTGAAGAGAAATAAAATATTCAAAAATCTTGAAACTCGTTATATACTTTTTATTAAGAATCAAAGTTGTGATGAAAAATAATTACTAATTGCAATCGTTTTTTTTTTTTCTTGCAAGAGACAAAACAGTCTAGCATTTAGAAAGGTAAATTCTAGATCATTAATTCCTGACAATATTTTTCCTTGCAGTATATTATTGCTTTAAAATGTAAATTAATAGTGTCCTAAAAATTATCAAATACTGAGAGAAAACATAAAAATATAAGAAGAAATTAAATTCTCCTATATGTAGGTGAAATATAAAACTGATCTTTGAAGTTTTAAGCAGCCAGTCTGCTAGCTGCACATTGCTTTTTTATTGGTAGCTTGAACATTTATTTACTTGGATTCTACTATCTTTTAGCTTCTACCAGGATGAGACAAAGTGACCTTAGGTCTTGGGGGGAAATGGGGCATGTAAGAAACTATAAAACTTATTCCTAAAGTAAATTTATGATATAAGTGATTTTTAACTATTTCCTACCTTACTGTATAACCATGCATTTTACTACTCGGGAAGCAGTGAATTGTATAAAGACGGATTTTTTTCTTTTTTTTTCCCTCTCTGGAATAGCAGATGAAAGCATTTGAGGTGTTCATGTCCAGGCAAATGGAGCTAGTAAATAATAATAAAAAATGTTTGAAAATCAGTGCTTGAATCTAAAATTCTACCAGTAAAGTAGGTGGCTTAGTTTTGAAGTGTATGTTGTATGCATTTGCAAATTTCATAAACTCCTATGATTAGATTTATGTTTCAAAAGTGACTTCCAAATATTTTAATGCTTTTCAGAATTATAAATTTAATTCAAAGTAGCACTTATTCTCCTACTGGTCTTTAGCCTTGTTTGAGATTTTTTTTCCAAATACCCACATCCCCAGCAGTGATTAGTTCATTTTAAACAGAAATATATTTTTGCTGTTGTTTTATACTCTTCCTCTGGCTGCTTTTAGAAGTTCCTCATTTTTTTCTAACATAGGTAAGGAACAAATTTACCTTGCTTTCTTTAGTTGTAAGAAAGACTGCATGGCTCGCCTAAATGACAGGTTCTCTCACCATCCTTTTCTTTTTGCCTTTCCCCTAAAATACTGCTCTAATTCTTCATCTCATTCCTCTCTAGAATCTATTCTCAACATTTGTAACTTAAATTTCTTCAATTAACTTTTCTAAATCCATGATGCATTTTTGCTTTATCAAAAATCCTCAGAAGATAAGCAACCATAACATGAACAATCTGTAAAAAATAGGAGGGTTACTAGATTTAAATAAAAAATAGTTGAATAAATATTATTGCAATATCTTTTTTCTTTTTTTACACCAAACGTGTGGCTTTTTCTGACATCAAACACATGGTATTTTTCCACACCATTTCTCCAATTCTCTGACATCAAATGGGTGTCCAACAATTCAGTGCAATTCTGACGCTAAAACTTGAAGTTAGTGCAAACTCTGTAGGTTAAAGTCTCAGTCCTATAAGACTGCCCCCACTTATAAAGCCAGTCTAAATGAAGTGCCAGCCTACCCACACTTCTGGTTGGCTGACTCACAGAATTCAGGAAAGTGTTTTATTTACTATTTCAGTTTATTATAAAGGATACAACTTAGGAAGAGATCTATCAGGCAAGGTATTGTGGGGTGGGGGGTTGGAATTGCACAACCTTACCAGAACTTTGTTGTATTCATCAACCCAGAAACTTCCCAAATCCTGTTGTTTATGGTTTTTACGCGAAGTTCCATTACACAGTCTTGATTGATGAGGTCACTGGCCATTGATGATTGAATTCAATCTGCAGGCCCTGTGGACTCCACAAAAGTTGGGGGGTGGGGACTAGGACTAAAAATTCCGACCTTCTAAATCACATGATTGGTGATTCTGGTGCCCAGCCCCCATTTAGAAGCTACCTAGAGACTCTCTGAAGAGTCACTTCATTAGCACAAACTTAGGTGTGGTTGAAAAGGGCCTCTTATGAATCGCAAAAGCTGCTCCTATCACTCAGGAAATTCAGGAGTTTTAGAAACTCTTTGCCAAGAACCAACTCTAGGACAAAAATCAAATATATATATATATATATATATATATATATATATATATATACACACACACTTATACATATACATGTATGAATATATATATATTTAATCACATATATGTATATATATATATATAGATAGATATTATACCACAGTTATAAAGGCTACTTTTTATGCACGTTTTCCCCTCCACCTTCTCCTTGTTTAACTACTGAGGAGAACAGTTCCCACTGACTCCCTAACACTGGAGAGTGATTAGGTAACTGAAGAATTATTTAGCTCCCATTATCTTCCTCTTCTTTTTAACTTAGGATAGTGAGAGTTTGGCATCTCTCCTAGATGTGAGGGAAGAGAACAGTATTTTAAATCAGATAATTTTGCAATTTTCAGTAAAATACGTTCAGTAAAATAAACTATAGATTGCTTAACTACATGTTTTTGCATATATATCTTTATTCTGCAACCAATCCAAGAGCCCTTTTAGGCAAAAACTGCTAGGCATTTGTTATTAGAGTTTGATAAATATTCTCTAAAACTTGTACTGTATGCACCTAACATCTATGTGCACTTCACATTTTATATACTATGGAAGTGAGGTTTTTTTGAATTTATAATTGAATAATGAATGAAGGAATAACAATAATTGAGAAAGGAAATTAAAAAGGATATATATGAGGGAAACTAAGCACTCTTATGATTATTTTTAAAATATGTTATTTTAATAAACAAACATTCTTCTATGCATAAAAAGTTGGTATAGGAAAGAAGCTGAGTCCACAATTTAGAAAATCCTGGTTTTATTCCCAGCATTACTAATACCTAACTCCAAAATATCTGTCAAGATACATCCTGGGATCTTTATCAGTAAGTAAAATGAGTGGTTAAAGTCTTTATGTAAATTTTGTATTTAGTGCTAATGATAAACTTTTACACAGATGTGCTAAAATTATCAACCTCTCTCCCCCCAAAAACAAACAATAAACACAATACTATATAATGCAATAGAACACAATGCTACTGTAGGTAAATTTATATGGTTATTATTATCTGGTGATTAAAAACAAATCATGAAAACTAAGATTCAAAGTAACAACTTACTTTTATTTAGTGAAATAATTGTTTATTTTCCATTGTGTTAGCTAGCTTCCAAGATTGTCCCTGATAATCACTGCTTCCATGTATTTATGCCTTTCAGTAGTAACTTTCCACAGTGAATCAAAACTGACCTATGTGGTCAACACTTTTAAAGTGAAGGTGTGTAACTTCCCAGGAGCAGTCATTAAAGATATTGCAACTTTCGCCTTGTTCTCTTGGATTGCTCATCCTGGAGGAAGCCAGACGCCATGCCGTGAAGCTACTCAACGCTACAGAGAGGGCACACAAATGGAGAAGAGCTGAGACTTTCCACCTGCAGCCAACATAGACAACAATAATTGTCAGTGATAAGAAAGACCGCTTTGGAAGGAAATCTTTCAGCTTCAGGCAAGACTTTCGATGACTGCAGCCCCAGCTCACATCTTACTGCAACCTCATTAATGCTCCTGAGTCAGAAGGACCAGATAACTTGCTCCTCAATTTATCACCCACAGACACTGAACAAGATGATAAACAATGATTGCCTTAAGTCACAGTGTTTTGAGTTAATGTGTTATGCAGCAATAGAAAGGTAATATATTCATTGGCTTAAATTTTTCATATTTTGAAAGTGAAAATATTTAAGATGACAAATTTTAAAAGAATTCATTTCTATGGCTTACAATTCCTAAGAAGATAAATGGGTTAACAGTATATGCAGACACATTTAAACATATGCACTTATATATTATACACATTGAATAGGAACACAATACTTCTTTTAATCTCTATACATCCTATCCCAATCAATGTTAAAACTCTTCTGTAATTATGGGATACCTCTGTTTTGCACTCAGTTATTCCAATTAGTATGGAATCTCACTCATAATTACTTGCTTTCTCCCATGTCCCAGGTTGTTTCTAAAAATATTTTATTTGGCTATAAATTACAATAATTCTCACAGTCATATAAACTGCCTGGTATATTCATCTAATTATCACACATTAAAAACATAATTAAGTATAAATTATTAATCAATCCAAATAATGATATATTGCCATACAATGTTATGTCTATACTTTTAATTATTTTTTTCATTCTTCAACATTTAAAAATTTGATATGAGCATTTGCCAACCATTGTGACTTTAAGGAAACAAGTATTTTTCAATTTCCTTTTATATGATAGCACTTCACAACAGTGCTCTCTTCTTAACTGAAGTCTCATAAAGGTGTCTCTGAATAACAGGGCCTAGATCAGGCACATGATTGTATTTTAGGTACAAAAGAGGCTAAAAATTGAATTTTGCCTTCCACTTTGTGGAGGTAGGATCCATGGTATGAGACTTTCTTCAAATAAGAGTAGAGTGTGTGTAAAAACTACTGTGTGGTATAATGCAATAAAAAATACCCACTACAGGGCTTCCCTGGTGGCGCAGTGGTTGAGAGTCCGCCTGCCGATGCAGGGGACACGAGTTTGTGCCCCGGTCCGGGAAGATCCCACATGCCGCAGAGCGGCTGGGCCCGTGAGCCATGGCCGCTGAGCCTGCGCGTCCGGAGCCTGTGCTCCGCAACGGGAGAGACCACAACAGTGAGAGGCCCGCATGCCACAAAAAAAAAAAAAAAAAAAATACCCACTACAGATGGCTTACAAGCAGAAAACAGAGTGTAAGGAACAGGTAAAAATTTGTTTTTCTTTTGGAAAATAACTTTTATGAAGAGTGAAAAATCAGACAACGCTGTTGAACTATTTATAGAATTTAGAAAGTTCCCATTATCTGCAAAACATCTGCAAAACATATATATATATATATATATATATATACACACACACACATATATATAATACTACTAACATAATTATTTCCCAGTGCAAGTACTTATAGTAGAGGTCATATACTAAGTCCTAAATATTGACACTTTCACATGGCTTTTTCACCTTCTACACTGAGGTTCTAGTTTCTATATAAAGATAGAAGAAAACTGGAGTACACTGACTGCCTGGCTGTGGGAAACAGACATGAAAGAAGGAAAGATATTTTGGTGGCATCAGAAACCTGCACTCTGACTACTTTACTTTATAGGTCCTGATAATCACATTTATACATTGTCCTTTATAGGAAAAGTGAGATAGCTTTTTTAAACTGGGCATACTCACTTGGATCCTTGTCCAGAATTTTTTCTAATTAATTGTGCAACACTAGACAAACCTTATCTTAATGTGGAGATGAAATACTTGCCTAAAAATATTTAGATTTGTGTGTGTATGTGTGTGTGAATGAAGCTGCCAACTGAGGCTTCTTGAAGGACGCACACTTGGATGTCAATGTAGAACTCCCCTTTTGGGCCTGGATGGCCTTCTGAGAGGGGCTGCTGGCTCAGCCCTGTCAGTTTGTCAGCTTGTTGGTGTAGGACCACTATTGGAGCTGACTGTACATGACCTGCTCCTGCATGATGGGGTTATAGTATTCCTTGGCATTGTCAATGGATACTGACAGAACATTTCTTGTCTTCTCATTACCTAGCACAAGTGAGGGCCAGGGACATGGAGGATCCATGATGCTACCTTTATACAACTAGGCATCCAGCAGATGCAGGTTCTGGCCTCTGGGCAGGTCTTTCTTTAGAGCCTGGAATAGAAAGATGTTCTGTATAGAGTAGGGGAAACTTGTAACTTGTTGCATCCTCTTTTTCAACTTCTCATGAAGCTTTGGTTCTTCCAATCTGTTCTGCACTGCATCATCCATGGTCATCCTGGCATTCATGGTAGGGCTGATGATATACCTGATACTCACCTGGTGTCATCTTTATCTGTATGTCACCTTTAATAGGCTATTTCTCAGGACATCATAGATGCTCAGCTGTTGCCCTGTTTCTTTCAGACACACATCTTTGATGAGAACATACTGTGCCTCCATATTAGCCACTCCTTACACATAACACTAGCCCCACTACAGCTGTGGTGAAGGTCATGACCAATGACCTGCTTTCAGTCAGTTCAGTGGCTGACACCAGGGCATGCAGGCCCTCAAAGCAAAACTGGACATTATGCTTGTGCTTCTCAACCATGGTAATGACAGACACAATAAATCTCAGTCCAAGAGCCCATTTAACAACATATTTCCTTAGTAGCTGGTAATTTAGAAAGTGTAAAAGGCAGAAGTAAATAAAATAGCAAACACAACAAAACAAATACACATATTCTTTCCCTCTTCCAAAATGAGGCAAACACATATAACCTTTCCTTCTCTTAGTAAGAGGCATTCAAATCAGATCACCCAGTTTCTCAATGAATTCCTTTGATAAAGACAAGGTATTAAAACAAAACTATTTAAAAAAAAACAGAAAAAGCATTTTTAGAACTGTCTTTCATGATGTTGACTTTCTTCAAACATGAGAGCAAACATATTTTGAATTTGAATGCCCGTGTAGAAAGACCTGAAAAAGAGATAGAACAGTAACAACAACCAAAAGCTTATTTTCTTTTAATGATAAACATTTTTTATTTAAGTTTTTCAAAAGCAATTAATTTCTCACAATTTCAAAAGAATATTAAATATTAGTATTGCCTCTTTTAACTGTATTTTCTCTACAACTGGAGTATTTATAATTTATAGCATATATTTAATTTTGAAAATGGAAACTGACTTATGGGGAGTTTATGCAGCAAAGGAAGGTGGATTTGCAAAATGAAAAAATGTATATTATAAAGATCAGAAAAATAAAACATTTTACACTTCTAGTGTTTTACAGAAAAGCAGAGTCAAATGTATCCCATTCTATTCTAAGCAAAATATATCATTATAGAATCCCAAGAAATGCTCTCTACAACTCTACAAATGAAGGAGGGCAGCTAACACAGCACTACTCAAATGGTAAAGGTGAGGATGAAAAAGGACTCATGTATTGGGTTAGTAAAAGCTGGGGATAACACAAGTTTCTAAAAAAGATCATGGTTCAGTCATCTGAGTAGCTCTTTTCATATAGACAAGATCTTTCATTTTTAAGTGACTAATTCTTATTAAAGTTCATGTAAGTAAATAAGGAAAACTTATTTTATGTAAATAAAAGTTCTAGGAATAGATATTTTTTGCTTGGGTGCTCAAACTATTTCATCAAGACCCAGTGTTTTTCTGTTACTCTATCCCTCTCTTTTTGCTATCACTTCTGGTTTCTTTACACTGACTTAATTCTCTAGTTTCCTCTCACTTTTTGGTGCCAAAATGGCTGCTAATGTGCCAGACTCACCTTTAGACAGCTTGCAAACCTAGAATTCAAAGAGTTCCAGGGAATATCCTGGTTTGTCTTAGAAGACAGAGAATTGATATTTGGAAATAAAAACGAAAATAGCTGTCACCGACTATACTTTCTCTGTCCATAAGGTAGGAAAATATTTCTTACTTTTTAGAGGATATAAGTGTACTGATTGCAAACTAGTCTTTCTTTAGCAACACACACACATGTGTGTGTATGTATGTGTGTGTGCATGTGTCACAGAAGTTCTTTCCAGAGACATTTACTCAATTTGAAAAAGTTACTAAAAAGATGGAACTTTCAGGTTTAATGAAATTGTCCATTTGAGAAAATAACTAGAGGTAAATGAAAGTCCATGGCTGTCCATCTCCACCTACTCCCTCTCATGTCTGAAATCATTATTATGCATACTCCACCATTATTAGATTTCTAGGTAGCCTGTCTAAACCAGTAACCTAGCAAAATAACTTTGTAAAGAAAATGAAAAATAAAAATTTCAAGGGCACAGCAAAGTAAATATAAAGCAATCTGAAAGCAACTTTTCAGCAAAGTATGCTAATTCTTCTGTGATAATTTTGCCTCACTACTGCCTTCGAAAATTATCTTTTCCCAAATATTTCCTTTAAAAAATGCCCTCATAATATTTCAACCACTCTTATTCAAATGTTGTTTCTCAATTGTCTGCTCTTCTTAAGAAAGCTAGTAGGTGTATAGATAATTTTGCAAAAAGAGAATAGCAACAGGAAACTGTAAAGAGATTTTTTTTATCTGCCAAGAAAGTATTTAGATTTTCTTAGCATCCTGTCTCTCTATCCAAATTTAATCTCCCTTTCACACTTCAAAATGTCAGCACCGTCTGCTTTAAGAGCTGATGCAGCACTTTAAAAAATGTTTATTTTGTTGTTGTTTTTTAGTTCTTTCAGGCAGTCTATAAAAAAGAATTCTTGTAGGCCTTTCATAAGATAACTGACTATTTTGATGTATATTTCCCATTTCTATACTTCTGGCATTTGATATATAATTTAAAATAAAAATCAACTAAATTTAAATTTACTCATGTTTAACATCTCTATCACATTTTTTCTTTTTTTATGTCAAATGAAGCTGGTTTACTCAGATCAACTTCAATCTCATCCAGTCTTCAAATCTTTCCTCTATACTTAAAATAGTATCAGACAATGGAGAAAATAAGGAGATATCAACAATGAAAGCTAAAGACTAGCTAGGGTGAGGCTGACCTATGAAATATTCTGTGAAGAAAAACCCTCTGTTCTCAGCCTATCTGCTAGAAGTCATCTCTTCAAACTGTAAGAAAATGCCTACAGAAGAAATTTTTAATGAATAAATCTATAAAAGCTTATATGGTAGTGACAAACTCAAGACTTTAAGTAAGTCCAAATTCATTATTCAATATGAAAAATACAAAACATAAAATATTAATGATATCCAATATAATATTACTTACTTTAACAATATTTTGTTGGAATTAGTTGAATGTGCTTTTATACAAATTAGACTTTAGTACCCATCTAAGAGTTGTTACTTAACATTTGAAGCACTTTAATCAGGAATTCACATTCAAGGGCTTTTGGTAAATATTGGAAATACTCCAATCAGGAATCCATACTCCAAAGGTTATAAAAAAAAAAAACGACCTAAATATTCCATCCAGCTTTGCACAGAAGATTCAGTAATTAGCATGAGTAATGTTAGATATACTTTTTGGGTGGTGAAATAAATTCAGAAAAATAGTTTACATAGGAACTCCATAGGAACCCTGATATTTTTATGTAAGAGAGTATAAGAATCCATCAGATGCTGCAGCTTGGAACATATGGAACTAATATCTAGGTCAAAATTTCTGGTTGGTCTTATGTGTACCATCTCCCCAGTTATTAAAGGAGGATTCAGTTGTGTGATTTCACCAGATATTTGCCTGAACTGTCATCAGAGTATGATTCTTTCAAGCTCATATTTGCCTGAACTGTCATCAGAATATGATTCTTTCAAACTCAGAGTGACCTTCCCTTACAAGATAGTTGTCATAATGCTTGAAGAAAGTGAGCTGGAACAGTTTAGGAAAGCAAGTTATATGATGGAATTGTGCTTCTTTGCTGGGAATGTTTATCCCGGTATTGTTACTCACTTGAAACTTGCTTTCACTTCAATCTATCACCTTGTTATGGGAGACATAATCCTATCTAAATCTAATTGTGAGAAGTAGTGATATTTACCTATAGAATTATATGCTGTTTAAAGGACAAATTTCTTAGGTACTCACAATAATTTTACTTGCAGATTTGAGTATTTAAAAGTAATCATGTTGGGGGCAGAGTCAAGATGGCATACTAGGAGGACACAGAATTTGCATCTCCTCACAAATAGGGCACCTACCAGGCACCAGTGAGGGACCACAGACACCTAAGGGGACGGGAGGAACCCCAGTGACCGGGTAGAATGTGGAGCATGGGGGGAGTGAAAGGGGAGGAGAAGTGGAGGCGGGATGGGACTGGCATCCCTGAGGGGAGGTTGGGGGAGGGGAAGGGATCCTACACACAAAGGGGGAAATTGGGGAACCATTGGGAGGGCAGAGGATCAAATGGGAATGTGGCCAGGTTTCCCCTGCCCTCTTGGGCCCCCAGGAACCTGCTGAAATCCTGGGCTTGATCCTCTACACAACTAAGCCCCCTCCAGCTGCAGGTCCTAAGGGAGTGGGAGGGAGGGAAGGGGGAGCAAAAGTAAAGGCCAGAACTCAGGAAGCAGCACCCTTAAGGGGTGGCAGGGGGAGGGGAGGAATTTCTATACCCAGAGGAACTCACCCACGGTTAGGGGTCCAGCAGTGATGGGGAAGACCCTGGGGGAGATAGTGGGGGGCCGTGAAGGAACAGAAGGGAATGGGGCCAGTGCTTTCCCTGTCCACTTAGGCACTGGGAAACCTGTAGGGCTCACGGACCTATTCCTCTGCCCTTAGAGCCTCCCTCCTGAGGCACAGAGCCCAAGCCCTGCCCCTAAACCCCACCCAGGTCCTTACCTCTATGCTTGGAGAACCCCTCCAGACAACTGGGCCTAAACCCCATGCACACACCCTCAGTCAGGGCCCTACCTCGAAGCTCCAGGACTCCACACTCCAGAGGTCTTACTTTGGAGATGCTGCCTCTCCCCTTCCATGGTAGTCCTAAGCAGAGGCCCTGCCTCATGTTCAAAAGTCATCCACCCACCCACCTAGGTCCCACCCCACCCTAAACCCTACCCCTGCCTAAGTTTCATACCCACCTAAACTCTTCCTGGATAGTCAAGGCTTTGTTTTTATTTTTTTTATTTTTTCATCTTTTAGATAGGGATTCTGTTTTACTTTGTTGATTCATTGCTGTTGATTCTATTATATTTTTATTTTTCCTAATAAATCTTTTATTTTTTAATTTTAGTTTATTCTTTATACTTTGTTATTGTTCTCTCCTTTTGGCTTGTTCAATCCCCCTTCCTTTTTTTTTTTTTTTGTTGTGGTTTTATTTTACCTTGTTGCAGTTGTTTCAATTATAGTTTCAGTTTTCCTAATATATTTTTATCTTTCTAGTTTTATTTTATTTTGTATTCTTTGATGTTTACAGCTCCTTTTTCCTTTCTTTCTTCCTTTATTTTATTTTATTTTTTTTATCAGGCCACAAAGCTTGCAGAATCTTGGTTTCCAGGCCTGATGTCGGGCCTGAGCTCCTGTGGTGGGAGCTTGGAGTCCAAACCACTGGACTAACAGAGAACCTCAGACTCCAGGGAATATCAATTGGAGTGAGGCCTCCCAGAGGTCCTCATCTCAGCATCAAGACCCAGCTCTATCCAACTGCCTGCAAATTCCAGTGCTGGAGGTCTCAGGCCAAACAGAGTAACACAGCAATACAGCACTACTCATCAAAAAAAAAAAAAAAAAAAATGAAATGACAGAAAAATATGTTACAGATAAAGGAACAAGGTAAAAACCTAAAAGACCACATAAATGAAGATGAAATAGGTAACCTACCTGTAAAGGAATTCAGAGCAATGATAATAAGGATGATCCAAAATCTCGGAAACAGAATGGAGAAAATACAAGAAACATTTAACAAGGATACAGAAGAACTAAAGAGCAGATAAACAGTGATGAAAAACACAATTACTGAAATTAAAAATACTCTGGAAGGAATCAATAACAGAATAACTGAGGCAGAAGAACAGATGAGTGAGCTAGAAGATAAAATGATGGAAATAACTGCCAGGGAGCAGAACAAAGAAAAAAGAATGAAAAGAATTGAGAACAGTCTCAGAGACCTCTGGGACAATATTAAATGTGGCAATATTCGAATTATAGGGGTTGCAGAAGAAGAAGAGAAAAAGAAAGGGTCTGAGAAAATATTTGAAGAGATTATATATTAAAACTTCCCTAACATAGGAAAGGAAATAGTCAGAAAGTCCAGGAAGCACAGAGAGTACCATACAGGATAAACCCAAAGAGAAACATGAAGAGACACATATTAATCAAACTATCAAAAATTAAATACAAAGAAAAGACATTAAAAGCAGCAAGGGAAAAAACAATAACATAAAAGGAAATCCCCATAAGGTTAACAGCTGATTTTTCAGCAGAAAATCTGCAAGCCAGAAGGGAGGGCAGGACATATTTAAAGTGATGAAAGGGAAAAGCCGACAACCAAGATTACTCTACTCAACAAGGATCTCATTCAGATTCGAAGGAGAAATTAAAACCTATTACAGATAAGCAAAACATAAGAGAATTCAGCACCACCAAATCAGCTTTACAGCAAATGCTAAAGAAATTTCTCTAGGCAAGAAACACAAGAGAAGGAAAAGACAGACAAAAAAAAAAAAAAAGGCAAAACAATTAAGAAAATGATAATAGGAACATACACATGATCAATTACCTTAAATGTAAATGGATTAAATGCTCCAACCCAAAGACATACACTGGCTGAATGGATACAAAAACAAGACCCGTACATATGCTGCCTAAAAGAGACCCACTCCAGACCTAGGGACACATACAGACTGAAAGTGAGGGGATGAAAAAAGATATTCCATACAAATGGAAATCAAAAGAAGGCTGAAGTAGCAATTCTCATATCAGACAAAATACAATATGAAACAAAGACTATTACAAGAGACAAAAAGGACAGTACGTACAGATCAAGGGATCAATCCAAGAAGAAGCTATAACAATTGTAAATATTTATGCAGCCACATAGGAGCACATCAATACATAAGACAAATGCTAGCAGCCATAAAAGGGGAAATCGACAGTAACACAGTAATAGTAGCAGACCTCAACACCCCACTTTCACCAGTGGACAGATCATCCAAAACGAAAATAAATAAGGAAACACAAGCTTTAAATGACACATTAAAGAAGATGGACTTAATTTTTATTTATAGGACATTCTATAAACAAAAACAACAGAATAGACTTTCTTCTCAAGTGCTTATGAAACATTCTCCAAGGTAGATCATATCTTGGGTCACAAATCAAGCCTTGGTAATTTAAGAAAATTGAAATCATATCGTGTCTTTTCCAACCACAAAGCTATGAGACTAGATATCAATTACAGGGAAAAATCTGTAAAAAATACAAACGCGTGGAGGCTAAGCAATATGCTACTAAATAACCAAGTGATCACTGAAGAAACCAAAGAAGAAATTTAAAAGACCCTAGAAAGAGATGACAATGAAAACATGATGACCTAAAACCTATGGGATGCAGCAAAAGCAGTTCTAAGAGGGAAGTTTATAGCAATACAATCCTACCATAAGAAACAAGAAACATCTCTAATAAACAACCTAACCTCACACATAAAGCAATTAGAGAAAGAAAAACAAAAAAACATCCTAAGTTAACAGAAGTAAAGAAATCATAAAATCAGATCAGAAATAAATGGAAAAGAAATGAAGGAAACGATAGCAAAGATCAATAAAACTAAAAGCTGGTTCTTTGAGAAGATAAAAAAAAAAAATGCTAAATCACTAGCCAGACTCATCAAGAAAAAAGGGAGAAGGCTCAAGTCAACAGAATTAGAAATGAAAAAGGAGAAGTAACAAATGACACTGCAAAAATACAAAGGATCATGAGAGATTACTACCAGCAATTATATGCCAATAAAATGGAAAACCTGGAAGAAATGGACAAATTCTTAGCAAAACACAACTTTCTGAGACTGAATCAGGAAGAGATAGAAAATATAAACAGACCAATCACAAACACTGAAATTGAAACTGTTATTAAATATCTTCCAACAAACAAAATCCATGGACCAGACGGCTTCATGGGCAAATTCTATCAAACACTTACAGAAGAGCTAATACCTATCCTTCTCAAATTCTTCCAAAAAATAGCAGAGGAAGGAACACACCTAAAAGCGTTATGCAAGGCCACCATAACCCTGATAACAAAACCAGAAAAAGATTTCACAAGAAAAGAGAACTACAGGCCAACATCTCTGATGAAGATAGATGAAAAAATTCTCAACAAAATATTACCAAACAGATTCCAGCAGCACATTAAAAGGATCATACACCGTGATCACGCAGGGTTTATCCCAGGAATGTAAGGATTCTTCAATCTGTGGAAATCAATCAATGTGATACACTGTATCAACAAATTGAAGGATAAAAACCACATGATGATATCAGTAGATGCAGAAAAACTTTTGACAAAATTTAATGACAATTTATATTAAAACTCTCCAGAAAGTAGGTATAGAGAGAAGCTACCTCAACATAATAAAGGCCATATATGACAAAACCACAGCCAACACCATTCTCAATGGTGAAACACTGAAACCATTTCCTCTAAGATCAGGAAAAAGACAAAGTTGCCCACTCTCACCACTATTATTCAACATAGTTTTGGAAGTTTTAGCCACAGCAATCAGAGAAGAAAAAGAAATAAAAGGAATCCAAACCAGAAAAGAAGTAAAGCTGTCACTGTTTGCAGGTGACATGGTACTAAAGAGGCTAACAGAAAACTACTGGAGCTAATCAATGAATATGGTAGAGTAGTAGGATAAAAAATTAATGCACAGAAACCTGTTGCATTCCTATACACTAGTGATGAAATATCTGAAAGAGAAATTAAGGAAACACTCCAATTTACCACTGCAACAAAAGAATAAAATACCTACAAATAAACCTACCTAAGGAGACCAAAGACCTGTATGCAGAATACTGTAAGAAACTGATGAAAAAAAATAAAATAAAATAAAAAAGATACAAACAGATGGAGTGGTATACTATGTTCTTGGACTGGAAGAATCAACATTGTGAAAATGACTATGCTACCCAAAGCAATCTACAGATTCAATGCAATCCCTATCAAACTACCAATGGCATTTTTCACAGAACTAGAAAAGAAAATTGCACAGTTGTTATGGAAACACAAAAGACCCAAATAGCCAAAGCAATCTTAAGAAAGAAAAGCGGAGCTGGAGGAATCAGGCTCCCTGACTTCAGACTATACTTCCAAGCTACAGTCATCAAGACAGTATGGTACTGGCACAAAAACAGAAATATAGATCAATGGAACAGGATAGAAAGCCCAGAGATAAACCCATGTACCTATGGTCACCTTATCATTGATAAAGGAGGTAAGAATATACAATGGAGAAAAGACAGCCTCTTCAATAAGTGGTGCTGGGAAAACTGGACAGCTACATGTAAAAGAATGAAATTAGAACACTTCCTAACACCATATACAAAAAGAAACCGAAAATCGATTAAAGGCCTAAATGTAGGGCAGACAGTATAAAACTCTTAGAGGAAAACATAGAACACTCTATGACATAAATCACAGCAAGATCCTTTTTGACCCACCTCTTAGAGAAATGGAAATAAAAACAAAAATGAACTAATGAGACCTAATGAAACTTAAATCCTTTTGACCACAAACAAAACCATAAACAAGATGAAAAGACAACCCTCAGAATGGGAGAAAATCTTTGCAAACAAAGCAACTGACACAGGATTAATCTTCAAAATATACAAGCAGCTCATGCAGCTCAATATCAGAAAAACAACCAACCCAATCCAAAAATGGGCAGAAGGCCTAAATAGACATTTCTACAAAGAAGATATACAGATTGCCAACAAACACATGAAAGGATGCTCAACATCACTAATCATTAGAGAAATGCAAATCAAAAGTACAAATGAGGTATCATGTCACACCAGTCAGAATGGCTATCATCAAAAAATCTACAAACAATAAATGCTGGAGAGGGTGTGGAGAAAAGGGAACCCTCTTGCACTGTTAATGGCAATGTAAATTGATACAACCACTATGGGGAACAATATGGAGGTTCCTTGAAAAACTAAAAATAAAACTACCATATGACTCAGCAATCTGACTACTGGGCATATACCCTGAGAAAACCATAATTCAAAAAGAGTCATGTATCACAATGTTCCTTGCAGCACTATTTACAATAGCCAGGACATGGAAGCAACCTAAATGTCCATCGACAGATGAATGGATAAAGAACATGTGGCACATATATACAATAGAATATTACTCAGCCATAAAAAAAAAAGAAATTGAGTTATTTGTCGCGAGGTGGATGGACCTTGAGTCGGTCATATAGAGTGAAGTAAGTCAGAAAGAGAAAAACAAATACTGTATGCTAACACATATATATGGAACTAAAAAAAAAAACTTGTTCTGGTGAACCTAGGGGCAGGACAGGAATAAAGACACAGATGTAAAGAATGGACTTGAGGACACGGGAAGGAGGACGGATAAGCTGGGACGAAGTGAAAGTAGCATTGACATATATACACTACCAAATGTAAAATAGATAGCTAGTAGGAAGCAGCCACATAGCACAGGAGATCAGCTTGGTGCTTTGTGACCACCTAGAGGGGTAAGATAGTGAGTGTGGGTGTGAGATGCAAGAGGGAGGAGATATGGGGATATATGTATGCATATAGCTGATTCACTTTGTTATACAGCAGAAACTAACACAACAGTGTAAAGCAATTATATTCCAATAAAGATGTTAAAATAAAATTAAAAAATAAATAAAATTAATCGTTTTCAGGAATGCTAAGTGCTTTGTTTACATCAACTCATTTCATTTTATTTATTGTAATATGAATTAATATAGCATATATTACCATATGAAAGACAAGATGCACCAGAAAATTTTAAAAATTTTTAAGAAGAACATTCATGAATCAGGAAAGGCCCAAATATAAGAATAGGGGCCTTGGGGTTTTACAGAGAGATACAGTAGGAAGTCATCCTGGATTCTTACGGCAGACAAGAGATAGAAAGAAGAAGCTTCTTATCTGAGTCATTGAAGAAAGATAGAGGTGGGTTTATCTCAAAATACACAGAATACACACGGTTACCACGACAGCCTTATTATTCTCCTTAGCTTAATTACACTTTAGACCGCTTTCTCTGTGGTTATAGATCCTGACCTTCTTTTCATTAGAGCATTTACTTTAGAAAACTTGCAATTTTAAAGTCTTTCTTTGCCCCTTTGAGATGTAAATCTTTTCTCAGACTCTTGCCAGTTTTTTGCCAAAAAGAGACTCTTCCCAGGAATTTCTTTCTCAAGGACTGGAAAACCATCACTTTGAAATGTAATCAAATTCAAAAAGGTTCCTATCTCTAGTCTTCTGTGTAAAGGTAGAAGCCTGAGTTAGATAAGACCAATTAGCAAACACAGAAGGCCTAATCACATTGACCAACTTCTCCCTAACATCCTCCAGTGATTTTCCACTAGCTCATCCAACATCTAAAATCTCTCCTATTTTTCATTTCAGCAAAGTGTGTTCAATCTCTCTCCCCTATTGCAATAGTTTTGAATAAAGTTTTCCTTACCTGATTAACTCCATCTGGTTCAATTTTTCTTTAAGGGCATGGATTCTTCTTTGGAACTCAAAAAGGTGGGGGATTTCTTACCTGTCCATTTTGCTGTTTTCCTGGGAACACAGATCAGGAAAAGATCAGCTTTGTCAAAGTTTACAGAGAAGTGTGAAATAAAAAACAACCTAGATTTATGTAAGGAGAGGTTTATTTGAAAGTGCTTAGTTCAAAACTTCAACCAAGACTTCAGTACTGCCAGTTAATTCTTATTTTTGTCTAAAGTCAGATACCTTTCTTTCTGCTCAGTGACCATGCAAAAGTCTTCAAAATTTTTAAGACACCTATACAAACTTTCTCCCCTCTTTCTGTGATGACTACCTTGCTTTTGCATCATTAAGAACATTGAGGCCATCCTTTATCATCTCCCTCAATGTTACATTTTCCTTTACCTTTTGTAAACACCTACATTTACATTTTTCACACCCTTTCCTTTAATAACTCTCTACATTTCTCTCATCTTAAAAAAAAAAGATATAAATTAAAATAATGACTTCTCCATGTACCCTCTATCCTATCCAGTGTGTAATCATATCAATCTCTCTTTCCATCACGAATTTTTTGAAAATAAATGAGGAAGTATAGAGAGAGATGAGAAGAGTACTAACCCCAGGACATATCAACATGTAAAAGTGTAGAAGAGAAGAAAATCCACCTTGTATAAAATTGATACTATTTTAACAGGAAACTGAGAAATGTAGATTTAAAATAAAAAAAGAAAGAGGGGATAATAATGACAATAATAATGGCTGTCAATCATTAAGCCCTCATAGTCAGGGTGTCCAGCAGGCACCATGTTGAATGCTTAGCAAACCATCACACAAGAAGCACTTGGAAGTTAATTATTTAATTCATAATGATTGGCCATACTTTTTTCCAACTATAACTGTGGGAGATAGAAGAGAATAATAGGCTGTTTCTCCCCTCCCAGAAACCATAAGCTATTTGGGAGATAAACCTGTATTCATTATGGAACAAATACTGAAGCAGATATGAAATTAAACGATTCATTGCTGAGTTTCATGAAGGCAAATTGCAATTTCTATAGAGTACTGAGGAATGAAAATATCCAGCAGAGTAGCCAGAAATCCTTCCAACAAGAATGAGACAAAAGATCTTCGAAAATTAGTGTGATTTAAAATTAGTATGGAGGGAGTTCTAGGCAAATATAAAATGTGAGCATGAGAATGGAAGCTAGAATGATCAGAATCCAGATCTTTGTGCTGACTCTCAGAGTTCCTAGAACTGAGAATCTGGCTGAAAAGTGGTATAAGATAAATATGAATAGTTTGGGTGGGGCCAGGCTGTACAGGTAGTTAAAAATTCACATAACGTTTACTCTTCGTGAAAGTCAGACAAAACTTGAGACTTGTGAACTTGTTTTCAGACAAGCTAGAACTAACTTATCTCAGATATAGTGCCAAGATATGAGTCAGATTTTCAATAAACTATGGCTGGGAACTAATAAATGGAAAGAGTTCAGAACACAATTTTCTTAATTTATCACAAGAAAAGGAACACTAGGAAGACTTTTTTTAATTTAAGAAATCAGAGTTTGATGCCTTTATTACTTACCAGATAAGCACACTATATTTTTCATAAACTATAACTTAATTATAAATGATTTGAAGTTTTAATACACAATAGTAACTGTACACACCAATGTGGAATTGCATTATGTGTTATATAAAAAAGTATTAAGTCTTCGATATTTCCAACTTATGTAAGATAAGAAAACTAGTGGCAAAAAATAGTTTTGAATTATTTTGGTCATGTTTACCTGCCCTTATTTTAAAGAAATATGAAAGAAAATTATTGGATTATGTCTAATGATTTTTGCCAGTGAGGAGAATATTAATTATAAAGGACCAAATATAAAACAAGGTATTTGAAAATTGTAATATTTAAATCATTTTAAAATTTGAATTATGGTTAACACTTTTCAAATACTTCAGAATTATTTCTATATACTAACCAATCTAACCAAAATTGAATGTGTAAACCTGGAAAAAATGAAAAGAATATATTGTTTTGTCAAAATAATTTTACTGCTTTTAACTAAATTCTAGCCAAATTGTGAGGCTGGCATATTCTGTTAATTCCTACGTAGCCCACTGCATGTTTTCCATAAATTGAATATACTATATTTTTAAGAGAAAACACTGTCTTTTTGAGCGATGATGGGAAGGAGGTATGCAGTAGGGACAAGCAGAGGACTATTATATGTAAATGTTAAGTACCATTTTTGTGTGATAAATTTATGGGATTAATATTAATATAGAGAATTTCATTACAATGAAGTGAGTTTCAGAGAAGCTATTTAAACTGACCAATATGATAAATTTAGTAGGTATAAGAACTGTATGACACTATAACCTCTACTCTATTTTACACTCGATCCTTAAGATAGCATTTTAAAAACAGCTATATTGACTAATTACACATGAAAAAATAATTAAAGCAAAAGGTAAGAGTTTATAATTAAATTTTTATATGGGCCATTTTCATATGTTTTAATGCAGGATGCTTAGAGCCACAAATTTAAGCCTACAAATTATACTGAATTATCTCAGGGACTGCAAAGTGAGTCATAAGAAGTTTTCTATTTTTTATCAATAAAGATGACTATTCCATAATTCATAATTGCCATGTTTATCTGGTATTTTACATTTTTTAGCAGTAATTCCCTTTGAAACCCCGACCCTGAATTCCATGTTTCCATTAATTCTTTGTCAATCGTCAATAAGGAACTTCATTGAAATCCTACAACAGGAGTTCAAAAATCTTGTTGTCATCGTCATTTTTCCCATCCTCATGCAAAATGTTGATTGTCTTTATTATTTATAAGAAAGGAGAAAGAGTTGAGGGAGTTAAAATGATTTTAGGAGTTAAGAATTGGATTCAACTTAAGCCAGGGGATTCTGCAGGTGGATACATTTGGGAGTCTAGATAATTAGAAATTGGAAGTAAAGATCTTTTCCTCTAGAAGTTCATAACAGACAAAAACGTGAAATGGCAGCGGTTATTTATCATTGACTGAGTACACAGGAGAATTTGCACAATATCTGCACTACTGTCTACAGCAAACTTTTGTTTTGCAACTTTCTAAAGCTAAATGTTTAAAAATATTTTATAAATAAAGAAACTATTTTCAACATGATTTCTCCACTCAGCAATAATTTCTTTTTACATAAGGCCATTAAATCTGACATATGTCAGGGGTAATTAGCAGTCTTCTGCTAACAGAACACCTGCCCTACTTAGCAGGCATTTCTTGTTCCTCATTAACTAAATTATGTTCAGGTCATATATCATATCTCTGACAATAATGCCACTTTCATGCTTAATTGGTTAAATAAATGTGTAATTATGTAACTATACTGAGATACTACTGTAAATTCTTGTAACCATGGCATTTGCCTGTTGTAGATTGGGATGTTATTTGATCTACTGTAAGATTTAATAACACTAAAAATTAATGTAGCATTTGTTCGATATCAAAGAAGATTACTCTAGATGTTAATATTTTAGATAAAATGTTAGAAAACTTAGTCAACATTCTGATAATTGTATTAAATGAAGTCACAGTACTTTTATGAGAAATATTATCTCTGGCATTAAGCACAGAAAAATAAATTGATAACTTGTTACTAAGTGGGGAGATCGAAAACTTGACATATGATAATTAGAATTTATATCTTGCTGTGGGATATTTACAGTAATGACTACATTCTCAGAATACTTTTGGATCACAGCAAATATTGGCTCACAGAAAATCAAGAAAAGTATGTTAGTGGAAGAGGAAAGATATTAATAGTTGTCTTAAAATTCTTGCTCTAACTAATTTTTCTTCTAATTAGCACTTTTCTAATGAGTGCTGACAAAATGATACTTTGACATAAATTACCAAAAAAGTTCTTAAAACCTCTCAAAGTAAAATAAATGACATATGGCAAAATGTTGACATGGTAAACATTTAAATGTATTAGTTTTTAACATAAAGAGCTTTTTAAAAGGTATCAAGTCTGTGCTAAATACCAGGTTTATCATTAAGGATTAGATTTGGCTGCATTTATCAATAAAGACATGAATACAATAAAAAATAAATATAACAGTGGCTTAAGCAAGTTGGAAGTATGTTCCTTTTTCACCTGAAAGAAGCCCAGAAGTAAGTAGTCCAGGGCCAGCACAGAAGTTCCACTATTACCAGGGACACATACTCATTTTCTTTTCTCTCCTGTTATTCTAGATCACAGGGAGAAAATTTTTTCTTAAGAGGCCAGGCAGGAAATGTTTTAAGGTTTGCAGGCCACACAGTCTCTATCAAAACTTATCAACTCTGACTCTGTCACAAAAAGTAACTTTGCCATTGTAGCATGAAAGTAGTTTTAGACAATAACTACTAAAATAGGTATGACTGCATTCCAATAAAACTGTACAGACAAAAAGGAGTGGTGGGCTGGATTTAGCTCTTAGGTGATAATTATACCAAGTTTTTTTCTGGAATGTGGCTTTCATCTGCAAGGTCAATTCATGACCCAAGATGGCTGTTAGAGGTCTAGGTGTAATATTCTAGGTGAAATCCAGAAGAATTACAAACACTGAAGTATCAAATGGGTTTCCTTCACAGTAGAATCAGCTCCCTTTAAATCTATTTTCAATGAAGACCTGAACAACACTTTTATTTACATCTCTGCTTAATAAACAATCTGACAGATCTCTATTCTTTGTTCCTAAAGTGATAGCTAAATTCTTAGAATCTAGAATTTTGTTGGCCTTTGTCCCCAGTTCCTGGGAAGTAACATTTATTCCTTGGAATTTCCCTAGTGATAGAAGTGATTTTTTAAATTCATGGCGGGCCCCTGAGACCAAACCTGTTTATGCTAACGAGATGACTTAGAATGTGGACTATCCATAATAGAAAGAACAAACATGTGGTTAGAGATTTGGGGCTTTGAGCCATGTGATATCATCCTGACCTCCAGGAAGAAGAGAAGCCTGGAGACTGAATTCAACCATACAGGCAATGATTCAATCAATCATACCTATAAGATGAAACCCTAAGGAAAACTCAGAACACTGATGTTTGAGTCATCTTCCTTGGTTGGCAATACTCTGCATACTGTCATATGTTGATGTGTCCAAAGGCTAATACATCCTGAGGACAAGGAAGGTGCATATTTTGGACCTTCCCAGACTACCTCCTATGCATTTCTCCCTTAGTCTGGTTCTGCTTTGTATTGTTATAATAAATCTAATCATAAGTATAGTGCTCTCCTGAGTTCTGTGAGTCATTCTAGCGAAGTATTAAACCTGAGTGGATAGTAAGAACTCTTATATTTGTAGCCCATGATCAGAGTGGGGACCCTTGGGATTGTGGCTGGCATCTGAAATAAGGTGAACAGGTTTGTGGAGGACTATGCCCTTAACCTGTGTAGTTTGACCCGGGTCCAGGTATTTAGTCTCAGAAATCATTGCAATCTCATTTGCCAGAAGTTAATCATTTTGCTGCAGGAAGGGGGACCCTTCCAGGGCCTGAGAGTGGGCTCTTGTCTAACACTTGGAAATGAATTGTCTGGGGAGACACACATGCTGACAAAGCAAGAGACTTTATTGGGAAGGGGCACCCGGGTGGAGAGTAGCAGGGTGAGAGAGCCCAGCAGAACTGCTCTGCCACATGGCTCTTAGTCTCGGGTTTTATGGTAACGGAGTTAGTTTGGGGGTTGTCTCTGGCCAATCATTCTCACTCAGGGTCTTTCCTGGTGGTGCACGCATCACCCAGCCAAGATAGATTCCCGCGAGAAGGATTCTGGGAGGTTTGTAGGACATATGGACTGATGTCTTCTCTTTCATTTTGACCTTTCCCAAATTCTTCCAGTTGGTGGTAGCTTGTTAGTTCTGCATCCCTTACCAGGACCTCCTGTTGTAAGATAACTCATGCAAGTTGTTACTATAGGGCCTGGCTAGGGTGTGTGGATTCAGTCAGTGCTTCCCCTAAAAATTTGGCTACATCTAGATTTAAATAAGACTTTTAAACTCATGTCCTCCATACCATCTTTAGGCTTAGAATATTGCCCACATGTCCAGTAATGTTAAGCTAAATATTCTGAATTCTAGCTTGAACTACTTGGTCATCTTCCTTCAAAAGACTAACAGAACTAATTCCATCATGCTTTACTTTTTGGTTTGCCTCAGTTACCACAGTAACAGCAAGACTACATGGTCATCCAACAACTCCTGACATTTACCTCTCCTCATAAGTCAGTTGAAAAAATAAGAAATCCCTCATCTTCCTACCACCATGTCTAAAGACCTACCTCTATCTGTACTTGAATTCTCTATGTTCCTTTGTATTACAAAAGAAGCATAAAAAGTATTTTTTCTATCCCCCCAAAAATCTTCTTCTTAGTTTCCAGATCCCATCACTTATAACTTGTCAGGGACTTTGTTTTATAATTAATGCATATATTCTCTTTATTACAATAATATTATCCTGTCAACATGCCAACATCCTTTACTATCTTCTATTAGATAAAACCAAATGAAACCTTAACTTCAAGTCTATATTCTGCTCCTATTACTGCCCCAATCCTCTGCCCCTGTTCTTAGTAAAACCTTGCAACATATTTGCCTGGACTGGCTGCTTGTGTTTCCTTTTTTCCACTTTACTGTGGCTTCCATTCCTATCAGTCCATCAGACTGTTCTTGGTAACATAGTTATTGATCCCCATTATGTCAAAAGTGAAAGTAACTGTTCCTCTCTTCTGATATTCTATCAGTCTTTGATAGTGTTGATCCAGCTCCTTATCTCTCGAGTAAAATATCAGATATGTCTGCTTTTCCTCTAATTTCACTAATTTATCTGCTTAGTTGCCAATGTTTCTGTCTCTTCCTCATTTACTTATTCTGTGGATGCAAGGGAAACCCCAATGACTTGTTCTGAATATTCTTAATTATCTCTATACATTTTTTTTTTATTACTAGGGAGTTTCATCCATGCTTCTGGCTTTGAAAACAATGCCCATGCAGACTGATCATCAAATTTCAGCTGTAGCTCTGACTTCTCTCCTGAACTTGAGCATCATTCCAAGCTTTCCATTTACCATCTTCATTTCTTCATTTGTAGTTCTAACATCTTAAATTTTAAATATTAATAAACAGACTTCTTTTTTTCTTTTTAAATTGAAGTATAGTTTATTTACAATATTGTATTCGTTTCATGGATACAGCAAAGTGATTCAGTTATACATATTTTTTTCAGATTTTTTCCATTATAGGTTATTATAAGATATCGGATATAGTTCCTTGTGCTACACAGTAAATCCTTGTTGTTTACCTATTTTATATATAGTTGTGTATATCTTTTAATCCCATACTCTTAACTTATCCCGTCCCAACCCCTTCCCTTTTTGGTCACCATAAGTTTTTTTTTTTTTTTCTGTGTATGTGAATCCGTTTCTGTTTTGTAAATAAATTCATTTTTATTATTTTTAAGATTTCACATATAAGTTATATCATTTAATATTTGTCTTTGTCTGACTTACCTCTTTTAGTGTGATAATCTCTAGCTCCATCCATAAAAATGGATTTCTTAATAACCCCACAACTAAACTTTTCTTATTGCTGCCTTCTTCATCTCAAGAATGTCAGAATCATCCTACCAGTTGGCTAAACCCCCAACCTCAGAGTTATGCTTGATTTGTCTCTTTCCCTCATGTCTCACATCCATTCAATTACAAAGTCCTATTGAAATAATGTACAAAATGTTGAAATTTTCCAGTTCTTCCCCATTCCTACTGTCACTGCTAGTGCCCAAGCTACTTTCATCTTTTGCCTGTGGACTAAAGTAGACTCCCTGCTTCCAGTTATTGAGGCCTATAAGCTATTCTCCACAGTTTGTCCTTTTTAAAGCTAAATTATATCATATTATTTGTTTGATTAAAGTCCACTAATTGTTCTTCCAATTGAAGCTAATATAAACCAATATTCCCTTTTAATGACAGGTTCATGCTTACTTTTCTGACCTTTCATTTTCTCTTTATTTACCATATTCAAGTCACAATAACCTTCCTAATTTCTGAACATGTCAAACTATTCTTATTTCAAAATCTTTGCATCTGACAGATGTATCCGAGATATTCTCCAGATTTTCTCATGCCTGGACTCTTAAGATCCTACCAATCTCAGTTCAAATGTTACAGCCCCTGAGAGCTCTATACTGACAAAACATATTTAAAGTAAGGCCACTCTGCCTCCATCACTCTGTGATAACATCATCACCTTGCAATTGTCACAGAATTGTTTGTTTTACTTCTACAGTTTATCTCTTTCTCTGATGGAAAAAAATTAATTGAGAATCAGTAGGAAACTTGTTAAAATGCAGATTCTGATTTAGTAGGTCTTGGGTTGGTTTTTAGATTCTGCATTTCTAACAAGCTCCCAGTTGAAGCATATTTATCTAGGGATTTCATGACTCCCATTTTGGTGTTTTTGTATCCTTTTCTTAGAAGGTTGTCGTAGTTTATTAGTTAGGGTTTAGTTGCGGAACATAACTAGGTTAAGTGTTGGGTTAAAATCAACTTACAGATTCATTTAGTCTAAACAGACAAACTCTATATAGAACCCTTAGGAATAATTTCTAGAAGGTCACCTCAGAAGTGTACCCCAAGGGAGCTTATTGTACTGATAAGGTCAGGATATTACCTGTGGAAAATGAAAATACCAGTACAGTGGTTGGCTCCAGAATCATGACCTGCAAAGGGAGAAGCCATAATCACAGTTTCTGGCAACACTGCTAAGCTAAACACCTGAATAATCAACTGCCCGTTCCCTGTTTCTCACCCATTTGATTAATTTCCAAATCAAGATTTACACAGTTATATCAAAGTTACATTTAGACTTCTAGTTATAAGGGAAACATAAAATTTGGCTTTTAGTTTTACAAGCTCTACAGTACAAAAAGCCATTGTAGGAGGAGGTCAAAATGAATGTGAGTTAATACAACTCGTCTGTTCAAAATAGCCCCAAGGGAGTGCTACTTTTGTCCCAAGAACTTAAATAGTTTTAGTTGAAAAATATCTTACAATTTTTACTTACTATGATGCTAATTTCTCCCTCTAGTTTCAATATGACTCAAATGAGAATTGAATATGGGTCTGAGTATGAAAAAATGTAATTAAGTATAAAACAGGATGCTTTACTCTGAGTACATCCCTTCCTTCCAACAACCTAAAAGTTTGTTAAGTCAAGCTCAGAGTGAATTATTTCACAGGAGGATTACTCATACTCCATAGGAATATCCATTGAGGTTTTCAGATTCACAAGTCTATCCGTTCAAGTTTAAATGTCACAGTTATGAGATAGGCAAAAAACACCATGGGGGATTAGTCACCACAAGACTGTCCTCACTTAAGAAACCATCTGCAAGTTTGGTGTTATCCAAGACCACCCTAATTCATACCAGCTAGCTATAAATTCAAAGGTTTCTATAGTCACCCTCATGTACAATAATTCACTAGAACAAATCAAGGAACTCAGAAAAGTGCTATACTTATGATTACAGGATCAAGTTTGAACTGGCGAAAGAAAAGACACATAGGGTGAAGTCTAGTAGGGTTCAAATAAAAAGGTCCCATGTCCTCAGGAATGAGACATTTGTTACCCTTCTGCCATCTGTGTGTGAGAAGATGCAAGAAGTACTGCTAATGCATTTGCTCACTTGAACATTGATCTCCTTAGTTTTGACTGGAGCTTCATTACATACGCACAATTGATGGAGTCATTTTCCATGGAGTTGACAAAACCCCAACCCTCCAATCACATGGTTGTTTTTTCTGGTATAGCCAGCTCCCAATGAGAGTCATCTGGTTAGCATAAACTACCAGGTATGATCCAGGAGCCCACCATGAATAAAAAGGACGCTCCTATAATTTGGGAAATACCAAGGGTTTAGAGGTTATCTCCAAGTATCTGGGATACAGGGCAGAACTCTCTTTGGGTAAAGTTCATTCTTTGCTACAGAACCACCTTTTCTGTGAAGCCCTTCCTGACTTTCTTTTCTGATCCCTTAGGAGAATTTATTGTGTCCTTATCTGTGCTACTAAGGCATAGTATATTATTCTCGTATTATAAACAAACTTATACAAACCAACAGTTTAATAGTTGCTGGCTCATGTCTCTGTCTCCCCTGCCAGATGGTGGGTTCCTAGAGAGAAAGAACTGGTTGATCTGGATGTTCTCACAACCTAAATGGTACTTGGCACATAAAGTAACTTCTTTATCTCTCTTTTTCCTTCTTGTTCTTTCTCTGTACACACACACACACACACACACACATGTGCGCATGGAAGAATGTAGGTTGTTCAAAGCAATTTTACCACTCCCACATAGATGAATAAAATAAAATCCTTAAAAAGTAAGCCTTGTTAATAAGCAATTATAAATTATAGCATTCAAATAATGATTTATTTCTTTATTTTGGACATTTCAATTGATATTTCCCATTTTACTGACGATGCTGATGAAAGGAGGTACAGGTATGGAAAATGGAAGAGAAAGTACATGCATCTGGTGTTCTAATGATGCCTGGACCACATGACCAGCTCAGAGTGTAGGGGAGGCCCTGAAGCTTCTAAAATTCCTATAAAGTTTTTTCTTAATACCCGCTAAGCACAGTGCTTTCCTTTCAGAGCACTATTTAACCAGGATAATTGACTCACTGGCAAAGAGTTTTGATCTAAAGATTGAGTGAGCTCTTCTATAATTGCCCTTAATATAGTTGTAAAACAGGAAGGTAAAAGCTTTCTTTCAAGAAGACTTGGAAAAGTACTAATGCAGTAAATAGCACATTTGATGCTTCTATTAAAGCTCTTTGCTTAAATGGAAATTGACTATATAACTATGTTTTCACACTCTGAGCTTTTTAACATTTGTGTAGTAACATGGATTATAAGATTCTGCATACTAAGGTTTCATGGAAATAGAACACTTTCAGTTCAAACACTAGAATATCTATAAATGGGAATTTAATTACAACAAGATTATGATAACAACTTTTGTAGTTTTTATGACTATAGCAAAAACAATCTCTACCTAATGTTATGAGAAAATTCAAATCTAAGTACAGATATCCAAAGAAAAGCTAAGAAAATCTGATGCTTAAATCATTATAAAAGACTTAAGACTTACTATAGATTATAAAATTAGAATTAATTTATTATGATACATTTTAAATTCTGCTTCACATTTTCCTTGCTTTCAAGATCTCATATTATCTAAATATGGATTATCTTAAGTAAAAAATGGTAAGAATTCATCTATGAGCTGAATTGTACTCCCCCACAAATTCATGCTTTGAAGTTCCAACCACCAAGATGGTTGTATTTGGAGACAGGGCTTTTAGGAGGCAAATAACATTTAGATGAGGTCATAAAGGTAGGGTCCTAATCTCATAGGATTGAAGACCTTGTAGAAGAAGAAGAGAGATCTCTTTCTTTCTTTGTTTCTTCCTCTCTGTCTCTCTCCCCTCTGGATGCACCAAGGAAAGGTCATGTAGGTAAATAGCAAGAGGGCAGCTGTCTGCAAGACAGGAAGAGGGTTCTCATCAGTAACCAAATTGGCTGGCACTTTGATCTTGGGCTTCTCAGTCTCCAGAACTTTGACAAATAAACTTCTGATTCTTAAGCTACCTCATCTATGGTATTTTATTATGGCAACCCAAGCTGATTAAGACAGTCATAAACATTTCCGAACGTATATAACACATAATATTATTCACATTTAACATAAAATGCTTATTATTTAGTTTCTCATTTAAATAGGAAACATAAGCATATTTTATTTTTTTTAAAATGGCTACATTACAGGTTTTTTTTAACTTTTTATTTTATATTGTAGCATAGTTGATTAACAATGTTGTGTTAGTTTCAGGTGTACAGCAAAGTAATTCAGTTATACATATACATGTATCTATTCTTTTTCAAACTCTTTTCCCATTTAAGTTGTTACACAATGTTGAGCAGAGTTCCCAGTGTTATACAGTAGGTCCTTCTTGGTTATCCATTTTAAGTACAGTAGTGTGTATATGTCAATCCCAAACTCCTTAACTATCCACCCCCGCTTCCCCTCTGGTGACCATAAGTTCTTTCTCTAAGTCCGTGAGTCTCTTTCTGTTTTGTAAATAGGTTCATTTGTATCATTTTTTTAAGATTCTGCATATAAGCAACATCATACAATATTTGTCTTTCTCTGTTTGACCTACTTCACTCAATATGACAATCTCTAGGTCTAACCATGTTGTTGCAAATAGCATTATTCCATCCGTTTTAATGGCTGAGTAATATTCCATTGTATGTATGTACAACCTCTTCTTTATCCATTCCTCTCTCAGTGGACATTTAGGTTGCTTCCATGTCCTGGCTATTATAAACAGTGCTGCAATGAACATTAGGGTGCATGTATCCTTTCAGACCATGTTTTTCTCCAGATTTATGTCCAGGAGTGGGATTGCAGGATCATATGGTAGCTCTATTTTTAGTTTTTTAACTAACCCCCATACTATTCTCCACAGTGGCTGTACCAATTTACATTCCCACCAACAGTGTAGGAGGGTTCCCTTCTCTCCACACCCTCTCCAGCATATATTGTTTGTAGATTTTTTGATGATGGCCATTCTGACTGGTGCAAGGTGAGATCTCACAGTAGTTTTGATTTTCATTTATCTAACAATTAGCGATGTTGAACATCTTTTCATGTGACTCTTGGCCATCTTTTTTCTTCTTTGGACAAATGTCCATTGAGGTATCCTGCCTGTTTTTTGATTGGGTTGTTTGTTTTTATGATATTAAGCCACATAAGCTGATTGTAAATTTTGGAGACTAATCCCTTATTGGTTACATCATTTGCAAATATTTTCTCCCATTATGTGGGTTGCCTTTTCATCTTGTTTATGGCTTCCTTTGCTGTGCAAAAGCTTTTGAGTTTAATTAGGTCCCATTTGTTTATTTTTGTTTTTATTTCTATTACTCTGGGAGGCAGACTGAAAAACATATTTCTGTGATTTATGTCAGAGAATGTTCTGCCTGTGTTTTCCTCTAAGAGTGTTATAGTGTCCAGTCTTACTTTTAGGTCTTCAATTCATTTTGAGTTTAGTTTTATTGTATGGTGTCAAAGAGTGTTCTAATTTCATTTCTTTACATGTAGCTGTCCAGGTTTCCCAGCATCATTTACTGAAGAGACTGTCTTGCCTCCATTGTATAGTCTTGCCTCCTTTGTCGTAGATTAATTGACCATAGGTATGTGGGTTTATTTCTGGGCTTTCTATACTGCTCCATTGATCACTATTTCTATTTTTGTGCCAGTGCCATACTGTTTTTATGACTATAGCTTTGTAGTATAGTCTGAAATCAGGGAGTCTGATTCCTCCAGCTCTGTTTTTCTTTCTCAAGCTTGCTTTGGTTATTCAGGGTCTTTTGTATCTTCATATAAATTTTAAGATTTTACTTTTTTCTAGTTCTGTGAAAAATTCCATTGGTAGTTTGATATGGATTGCATTGAATCTGTAGATTGCCTTAGGCAGTACACTTATTTTGACAATATTGATTCCTCCAATCCAAGAACATGGTATATCTTTCCATCTGTTTGTTGTGTTGTCTTTGATTCCTTTCATCAGCATTGTATAGTTTTCAGAGTATAGGTCTTTTGTCTCCTTAGGTAGGTTTATTACTACATATTTTATTCTTCTTGATGCAGTGGTAAATGGGATTGTTTCCTTAATTTTTCTTTCTGATCTTTTGTTATCAGTGTATAGAAATGCAACAGATTTCTGTGTATTAATTTTGTAACCTGCAAATTTACCAAATTCACTGATTAGCTCCAGTAGTGTTCTGGTAGTGTCTTTAGGATTTTCTATGTATAGTATTATGTCATCTGCAAACAGTGGCAGTTTTACTTCTTCACCAATTTTCTTTTTCTTCTCTGATTGCCACAGCTAGGACTTCCAAAACTATGTTGAGTAAAAGTGGTGACAATAGGTATCCTTGTCTTTCTCCCGATCTTAGCAGAAATGCATTCAGCTTTTCACCATTGAGGCTGATGTTAGCTATAGGTCTGTTTTATATGGCCTTTATTATGTAGGGGTAGGTTCCCTCTATGCCCACTTTCTGGAGATTTTTTATCATAAATGGGTGTTGAATTTTGTCAAAAGCTTCTTCTGTGTCTATTGAGATGATTATGTGGTTTTTATTCTTCAATTTGTTAATATGGTGTATCACATTGATTTGCATATATTGAAGAATCCTTGTATCCCTGGGATAAATCCCACTTGATCATGGTGTATGATCCTTTTAATGTGTTGTTGGATTTGGATTGTTAGCATTTTGTTCAGGATTTTTGTGTCTATGTTCATCAGTGATATTGGCCTGTAATTTTCTTTTTTGTGTGTGTTATCTTTGTCTGGTTTTGGTACGAGATTAGACCTAAATTACAAGAAAAAAAACTAAAAAGCAGGAATACGTGGAAGCAAACAATATGTTACTAAACAACCAGTGGATCACTGAAGAAATCAGAGGAAATCAAAACATATCTAGAGACAAACAAAAATGAAAGCACAATGATTCAAAACTTATGGGATACTGCAAAAGCAGTTCTAAGAGAGAAGTTTATAGCAATACAATCTTACCTCAGGAAATAAGAAAAATCTCAAATAAACAACCTAACCTTACACCTAAAGTGCCTAGAGAAAGAAGAACAAACCAAACCTAAAGTTAGTAGAAGGAAAGAAATCATAAAGGTCAGAGCAGAAATAAATGAAGTAGAGATGAAGAAAATAATAGAAAAGGTCAATGAAACTAAAAGCTCTTAAAAAATAAACAAAATTGATCAACCTTTAGCCAGATTCATCAAGAAAAAAAGGGAGAGGACTCAAATCAATAAAATTAGAAATGAAAAAGGAGAAGTTACAACTTACACCACAGAAATACAAAGGATCATAAGAGACTACTAAAAGCAGCTATATACCAATAAATTGAACAAAGTGGAAGAAAAGGACAAATTCTTAGAAATGTCCAATCTCCCAAAACTGAACCAGGAAGAAATACAAAATATGAACAGACCAATCACAAATACTGAAATTGAAACTGTGAGTTAAAAACTCCCAATAAAAGTCCAGGGTCAGATGGCTTTACAGTTGAATGTTATCCCACATTTAGAGTAGAGTTAACACCTCTCCTTCTGAAACTGTTCCAAAAAATTGCAGAGGAAGAAAACTCCCAAACTCATTCTATGTGGCCACCATCACTCAGATACCAAAACCAGACAGAGATACCACACAAAAAAAGAAATTTACAAGCCAATATAACTGATGAACATAGATGCAAAAATCCTCAACAAAATACTAGCAATCCAAATCCAGCAATACATTAAAAAGATCATACACCATGATCAAGTGGGATTTATCCCAGGGATGCAAGGATTTTTCTATATCCACAAATCAAGCATGTTTTAAAATATGTTTTACAATAGTAAACTTTTCTTTTATTCATTCATTCATTCATCTGTTCTCAGTTTGGGTTTAGTTCTGACATGGGGATATGAGGACTACTTAAAAATAAAAGTATATACTGTTGATATATGATTTGCAATGGCAGGGAGGTCTTTAGGAAAATTATAGTGTGACTAAGTAATGGAATGTGCTGTTTTATGCCAAACAGACATAATTTAAGGAAAAAAAAAACAGGAAAACATGTGATGAAGAAATTCACAGAGAGATGATTTATAAATGTATTATCTCATTTAATTCTTATAAATAATCTTACAAAAGTAGTATGGGATAGTTCAATGCAGAATTGAGATGTCTTCTATTAATTAGATGGAGCAAGTTACCCAATCTTCATTTACCCCAGGTTTCTAGTCTGTTAAAAGAGAATAATAAGTTTAAATTGCTTTTTATATATCTCTATTTTATACAAATTAAATGTAACTCAGTGTGTCACTTACTTTGCAGCAGATCAAAAATTCAGTATGAAACCTTTTTGAATCCAAACTTCTGAATTTCTACTAAAATAATTACTAGTCCTTTTGGTTAGGAGATATATATATATATATATATATATATATATATATATATATATCTCAAGCTTTAAAAATTGAAACCTAGAAAGGATAACCTATATACTCATTACTATTCATATGTATTTCAGCAGGCTAGTTTAAGTTTCATTTCTTGAAATCTTGGCAATCAGAAAATAATATCACTTTGTCAGTTTTGAGCAATGAGGAAGAATGGGAAGAATGTCTAGAATGCATATGGCAGCAACATAGAGGATGACCTGTAGGAAAGATTGGAAGAATCTTGAGATGGTAGAGTGAGAGGAAAGGAAGAAAGAAAAATAAAGATGAAGGAGTGTGTCAGCCTGAAGGAGGAATGTGGTATGAGATCAATGGAATAGCTTCTGGAGCCATACTTCCTTGGTCCAAATCCCTACTATCTGAACTTGGGGTATCAATTTTATGAGCTGGTATAGGTAAATTGTATAGCAAAATGCATGACATATATTAACCATTATATAAAAATTAATTTTAAAAATAATGTTTTAAAAATGAGGTCAATTTAGTGTTTAGTATTATTGTGGGGAAAATATTTATTTCATAAAAATAGCATTATGGGTTGAGGTGTGTTCTCCAAAAAGATACATTAAATTCCTAAACGTCAGTTTCGCTGAATGTGACCTTATTTAGAAGTAAGATCTTTGCATATTTAATTAAGATAAGATGAGGTCATTAGCACTGATCCCTAACACAAAATGACTGGTGCCTTTATAAGAAAAGGGAAATTTGGACACCAGAACAAATTTGGACACAGCGAAAGTATCAAGTAAGAACAGAGGCAGAGATTAAAGTAATGCATCTACAAAACAAGGAATACCAGTGATTGCTGGTTGCCACCAGAAGCTACGGGAGAGGCATAAAACAGATGCCCCTTCAGAGCCCTCAGAAAGAACCAACAGTGCCAAAACTTTAAGTTTCAACAACTTCTAGCTTCCAGAACTGTGAAAAAATAACTTCCATCATTTAAGCCTCCTAGTTTGAGATACTTTGTAAAAGAAGCCCTAGGAAATGAATACAAAGAACTAACATTAATCACTGAGTCTGATATGACTAATAATTTTTTTATTCTAAGACAATCTTTTAAGTGATTAATGTACCTTACAAATTTCAAAAAATGTTATGGATAAAAATATATTTATTGCAAAAGGCAAAAGAAAACTGTGCTAAGTTGTGAAATTTTGCTTCTGTTTTCAATGAATCACAGAACGTGTTGATTGACTCTGTTTGGTACATTGACAGCTACAAAATGACTAATTCTTCCTTGAATTAGAGCAAAAATTCTGAGTTCTGACTCCTTTTCTTATATTTGAAATTTAAGGTGGTGCTATGGGTAATGCATATGGCTACATGGCAAAGTTTCCTTAAACACAGAGTTACCTGGAATGATATTTGGAGGTGTGTGTTTGTGTGTGTGTGTGTGTGTAATGGAAGGAGTCTTATAAGTAGAGAAGACTGGCAAGTATTTGATCTGCAAAGTTTTATGACCTTGAGCAAGTTAAGCTGTCTGTGCTTCAGTTTCATCTTCTGTTAAAAGTGGTAGTAAGAAAAGAACATATATTTCATAGGATTGTTGTAAGGATATTAAGTGCTTTGGACGCATCTTTATGATTAAGTGTCATCACCACCATCATCATCATCACCACCATCTAACGGATTGTATAATGCAAAGACCTTCCCATCCTGTGACCAAAATTTGCTGAGATCACATTGAGGATTTGTCTATGTGGGTTGGAAGGAAATCAGTACAGATGGTCTTCAACTTAGGATGGTTCAATTTATGATTTTTCAGCTTTATAATGGTGTTAAAGCAATACTCATTCAATAGAAAACATACTGTGAATTTTAAATTTTGATCTTTTCTCAGGCTAGCAATATGCATTTTAATACTCTCTAGTGATGCCAGGCAGGGGCAGCAAGCTGCAGCTCCCAGTCTGCCACATGATCATGAGGGTAGGTAAACAGCTGATACACTTACAACCATATGTATCCACAAAACAATTCCATTTTCACATTCAGTACAAAACTAAATAAACTGAAATATTCAACGTGGCATTATAAAATAGGCTTTGTGTTAGATAATTATGCCCAAGAGTAGTCTAATGTAAATGTTCTGAGAATATTTAAGGTAGGCTAGGTGAAGCTATGATGTTTGGCAAGTTAGGTGTATTAAATGCACTTTCAACCTATCATAGTTTCAATTTACAATGGGTTTATTTGGACATAACCTGATCATAAGTCCAGGAAGATCTGTATTTCTTTCCAATCCATGGACAAATAAAGAATGACTCTTTGAGAAAGAGCAGGCTGGCTTTATCGTTAATGAACAAGAAGCTTTGTGTGATGGCTCATTCATTAATTCATTTATTCAACATATTTACTGAACTTCTAGCTACATGTTTAACATTTTCTAGACTGGAAATAAATCAGTGAATGAAACAGATAAATATATTTAACGTCATAAAGATTATAGTCCCCTACTCTAAGTATTGTGTCAATGATGTTAGCTTTCCTGTGATTCAAAACCTAGTGGGGACAAAATACATTGTTCCTCACAGCATATAAATAGATCCAATAGCTTTACTAAAATGATATTTTCTAGGAGAGTAAAACATATTGAAAACTGATCAAGTTTCATGTCAAAGGATTTTGACAGGAAATCATCTAGTTCAATTCCCTAATTACGCCGGCCAGAGCTGAAGCCCAGAGAAATGAAGCAAAGTGCTCTTCTCTCAAAGCTAATCAAAGTCAAAACGGTACCTAACACTAGACATTACTGATGCCCAGTTAAGACTCTGGTCTCCAAGATGAGCAACCACATCACCGCTCATTGATGGTGGTGAGCCAGCCACTCCAGTAACTAGTGTGTTCTCTTAGACTAGAATAGTCAAATGTAGGTCCCTGGATTGATGCTAAGCAGGGTGTTTATATCACCCTAGAGAGGGGGATATAAAACTGTGATTCTAATTCATTTAAGTCTGTAGATCCATGTTAACCTTTTCCACAAGAAGCTCCAGAGTTATTGTGAGTAAAGTACACAACACTGAAAAGTTCATGCCAGAAAATAAATTTATTTTGAAGAGATTCTTCTTGGTTAAACTACAAGTTTCATGTGTTTGGGGTAATAAAATACAGAGGAAACTATCATTCAGTTGATAGAATTTTGCCTAATGCAGCAAACAGAATGTTACTAATGCTTCTTTAGAAGCTTCTTTTTATTATTGCCTGCTGAGCTATCAAGGACAAAAGTGACATCCAGCTTTCTTTAAAATGGCAAACTGAGTTCTTTCTACCACTGATATATTTATTATATGTATTACAAAAACAATGAAATGAGGTATGCTATTATATATATGAGTCTAATGCAAGTGTCAAGAAAAACATTTTTAACACAAGATGTACAAAGACCAATCCAAAATCTAAGGAAATGAAACTGAAAGCCTGTGAAATCTAGAAATATTCAGTTAAAAATATGTCCGTGTAAGGGCTTCCCTGGTGGCGCAGTGGTTGGGAGTCCGCCTGCCGATGCAAGGGACGCGGGTTCGTGCCCCGATCCGGGAGGATCCCGCATGCCACGGAGCGGTTGGACCCGTGATCCATGGCTGCTGGGCCTGCGCGTCTGGAGCCTGTGCTCCGCAAAGGGAGAGGCCACAACAGTGAGAGGACCGCGTACCGCAAAAAAAAAAAAAAATGTCCGTGTAAAACAATGCTTTACAGTGTTGTGTCATATCATATCAACACATTTCTGTGTAGGTAAAGTCAGCTTAACTTTCATTAATAGAAAGTCCATGTATATTTATTCATATTTTGAAATAGAACCAACTTCTCTAGTAGATTGGATTGGGGGATATTTTAAAATATGATTATAAGTAAAGTAAAACAAACCTTTATGAAAAGATTTATACCACTGTCATGTTGCCCAAAAAAAGCTGCCTTAAGAAGCACCCTAACTTTTTTCAATTAATATAAAATTTATATTGTTTGGAAATTCTACCATAATTAATATCAAGAATACAGTGACTTCTGTTAAAAAAGTTTTGTACATAAAGCAAAAATTGGCAAGTATGAATAATTTTGCTGGTGTTGCAAAAAATTGTAATAAATCATTTTGTGTTGGTGTAGTATGCTCATTTTAACCATAAGTAACAAAATATTTCCACCAGAAAACTTCTTCCAGTGAATTACACCTGAGTGTTCATTAGTGCAGTAACATCCTTAAAGAAAATTCAGACAAGCTGACTTTCAATACTGTGAATTGGAGCACCCAATTGGAATAACATGAATGAGGCTTCTTCACTTTGGGTTTTATTAAACAATAGACATAGAACCCAGTTAGAAAGAGAAACATATAAATTTTTCTCTCCAAAGGTTAAGAAACAAAAGGATAATAATTATAATACTGGGGGAAAACATAAACCAAAGCCCGAACCAAAAATCTGTAATAAAGCTCATTGGTTAGAAGTACTTTTCAAAATATTGGATAGGAATTTGAAAGTGACTGATTTAATAAATGGTTAAAGAAACTTTTCCTGATTGTAGTTTTTAACATTCTGAATAAATAGACTTCATGGAAAAAGTAGTGGTTCTTTTTACCTTTTCATTTGATCTTAAGAACCTATATACTTGAATACATAGAGAAAAATGTATCACTTTGTCTAGATAATCAAAATTATCTACAATCAATATGTACAATACAATGACTGCAGAAGATTTTTATTCTGTTTAACAATCTGATATCAGATTATCTGAAGAACACTTAACTACTTACAAAATTTTATAAACATTGGAGAAATGATGATAGAAGATGGAAAGTAGAAAGGATAACAATTGCATTCACACTCAAAAAATACATATTTGTATAATCAGCTTCACAAAATAAAAACTTAGATAATTAAAATAAAGATAATTTATTATGGATTTCTACTTTTACATAATTATGCATTTCTAAATGTATATGTGAAAGTGGACAGAGTAGAGGTCAAAAAAATGTTTACTTACTAGAAAATAGTTTCTATTCACAATGAAGTTAAAAATAATATAAAATTTGTAATATATATATTTTTAATATCTTTATTGGAGTATAATTGCTTTACAATGTTGTGTTAGTTTCTGCTGTACAACAAACGAAGTGAATCAGCTATATGTATGTATATATCCCCATATCCCCTCTCACTTGAGCCTCTCTCCCACCTTCCCTATCCCACACCTCTTGGTCATCATAAAGCATTGAGCTGATCTCCCTGTTATGCGGCTCCCCACTAGCCATCCATTTTACATTTGGTAGTGTATATATGTCAATGCTACTCTCTCACCTCGCCCCAGCTTGCCCTTCCCCCACTGTGTCCACAAGTCCATTCTCTATGTCTGTGTCTTGATTCCTGCCCTGCCACTAGGTTCAACAGTACAATTTTTTTTTTTTTAGATTCCACATGTATGTGTTAGCATACAGTATTTGTTTTCCTCTTTCTGACTTACTTCACTCTGTATGACAGACTCTACGTCCATCCATCTCATTACAAACAACTCAATTTCATTCATTTTTATGGCTAATATTCCATTGTGTATATGTGCCACCTCTTCTTTATCCATTCATCTGTCGATTGACACTTAGGTTGCTTCCTTGTTTATGGTTTCCTTTGCTGTGCAAAAGCTTTTAAATTTCATTAGGTCCCACAAACCCAAAACAATTAAGAAAATGGTAATAGGAACATACATACAAATAATTACCTTAAATGTAAATGGATTAAATGCCCCAACCAAAAACACAGACTGGCTGAATGGATACAAAAACAAGACCCGTATATATGGTGTCTACAAGAGACTCACTTCAGACCTAGGGGCACATACAGACTGAAAGTGAGGGGATGAAAAAGATATTCCATGCAAATGGAAATCAAAAGAAAGCTGGAGTAGCAATGCTTATAACAGACAAAATAGACTTTAAAATAAAGACGAGACAAGGAATGACACTGTATAATGATTGAGGGCTCAATCCAAGAAGAAGATATAATAAATGTAAGTATATTTTCGATATTAAATGCAAATACTAAAGTTATTTTAATATTTTACATACGGTCTTAAATCTAATTATTTTTCTTCACATTTGAACACAGAGTTGATAGACTAATTTTAGTTAAGATCTTAATTTTAGGGATTACAGTTTTACAGTTTTTACCATGCCTATTAATTTTTGTCTTTGTCTCAATTAACATGTATTTATGAACACCAAAATCAAGAGAAACACTGATAAAAAGAAGTGTTAAACAAAATTTTAGAAGCAGAGATCTTGAAGGTGTTATTTTGGGCTTTGTTAGGACTACGGTCCTGGAACCACAGATTCAAGAAACATTTGAGTTGTGTTCCACCAAACTACAAATGGAGGAAGCTTATAAAAGCAAAAACCTCAAGGCCACTGTTGGTTACATAAGTTACATAATTCTTGCCTGTCAAGAATTATAGTTGGAGCTGGCAAGAAGTCAGTGTGCTTATAAAGCAAGGATTGGTTGGGGTCAGAAATTGTTGCATAAGTACAAGGGGGAACCTTAAGAATATTAAATTGCAGCTGGTGGATATTGTTCTAAATACAGCTGGTGGTGTCCTTGGGTTTGATACAGTTCAGAGAAAATTCAAGTTCTCAGTGGTGCAAAGAAGTGTCTGAGACCAGATTCTGATGTTCATCTGACTCCATTTTTGTATGTCTGGACTGTGATTACTCCATTGTAATTTCAATCTGTTATCAGAAATACAAAGAATGAGGAAAAATTGTATCTACTTATTTAAGAAATCTTGAAGTAGGGTACACCTATGTTTGTTTTTCAGCAGCCCAGCAAAATCAGTACATTCCTTATGAGCCCATGTATGATTTTCTTGGCACTTTCCTCAGGGCCACATGACGGCTGCAGCTGTTTCCAATCAACATATCATTTCAGAAAATAATAATAATAATAAAAATCCACCAAGTCAGAAAAAAGGAATACCTGTACCTCATGTCCATTTTCCATAAGTCCTTCAGAAATATTTTTTATCACCTCTGTGAATTTATTTGGGTCATATGTGTAAACTACTGTTTGACGTGGAGAATGAGAACTACACTACTGGATTCTATCAAACAACATTCACACTTGGCTGCATGTCTCACTTCTCCTGAAAGAGTTTTCAGTTCTGAAAAAAGTGAGTGAGTCTATGATAATACTTAGAACTAGGATTGCTGGCATTATCAAGTTCATTTTTCAAAGAAAATTTTAGAGGTAATAAAATGAAAATATGGTCAAAATCCAAGTAATTGAATAAATAAACATGGACCAAGAAGGTAAGCCTGTGAAACTGAAACTTCAGCTGGCAAAAAGTTTCATCTCATGTTAGCTTAAAATTTTGTATAGCTGATCCACATGTTTAAATTTAATTTATCGCAGTGAGTTAAAAAGTATGTATTGTATAAAATACAATCGTAAAAGAAAAATCTATCATATTGCTACTTATGCTGAAGTTTTCTGTTATTTCATTAAAATATGTTTTTAAAATTAAAAAAAATATTGAGTCAAATGTCAACCCATGCTGTTTTTAACATCTGAAGCAAATTTCTATGAGTAAATAGAATACTGAAGTTCTGGGATTCTCTTGGGAGTATATAAATGCTGCAGCTGTCCCTACAACATTTCAGTTTGCTCTTTGTCCATAGATATTTATTAAACAAACAAATATATACTAATTGATCATTATGGGTGAGACACAGAATGGGACTACAGACATAATCCTTGCTCTTACAATCCTTGCAGTCTATTAGAAGAGACAGACAAGGATACCATTTGAATAGAATAAATTATGGTGAGTGTTACCATAGGAAATACAGAGTGTGCTGTAAATACATGGTGGAAGCCACCCATCTGGTCTACAGGGCGTCAGAGAAGGTTTCACAGAGGAAACACGATGTATAATTTTTTTTTTTTTTGAAGACAGACTTTTTTTTTTACAAGCTTCTAAAATTATTTTAATGAGCTGTCAGGAATAAGGACCATTGTTTTATGTATTTTACAAATTCTTCAATTATTAAAAGTTTTTAAGCTAAAAATTAATGATTTTGCAATTTTAAAACAAATATAATACACAAGGCATATAACCCGAGGCAAACTTCAACAAACTGATACTTTAAAATTATGTTGTATACTTACATATAAGATATAAAGTAAACTTAATATTGTATTTGTTTTAATTTTTTTAATTTTAAATTTTATTTTATTTATTTTTTTATACTGCAGGTTCTTATTAGTCATCCATTTTATACACATCAGTGTATACATGTCAATCCCAATTTCCCAATTCATCACACCCGCCTCCCACCCCCTTCCCCCCTTGGTGTCCATACGTTTGTTCTCTACATCTGTGTCTCAGTTTCTGCCCTGAAAACTGGTTCATCTGTACCATTTTTCTAGGTTCCGCATATATGCATTAATATATGATATTTGTTTTTCTATTTCTGACTTACTTCACTCTGTATGACAGTCTCTAGATCCATCCACGTCTCTACAAATGACCCCATTTCGTTCCTTTTTATGGCTGAGTAATATTCCATTGTATATATGTACCACATCTTCTTTATCCATTCTTCTGTTGATGGGCATTTAGGTTGCTTCCAGGACCTGGTTATTGTACATAGTGCTTCAGTGAACATTGGGGTGTATGTGTCTTTTTGAATTATGGTTTTCTCTGGTTATATGCCCAGTAGTGAGATTGCTGGGTCATATGGTGGGTCATGTGCTAGGTCATAATGTATAATTAAATCTGAAGATTGAGTTGCCAGGTGAATGGGGAAGATGATGAGCATTCCCAACAGATAGAATAGCGCAAGCAATATTCTAAAGATAGAAAAGAACATTGCTGTTTCTAATGGAAATTTAATATGGCTGGAGAGCAGGATTTTAAAGGGAAGATGTGAAAATATATCTGGAGATATGATATATACACACTCAGATACACTAGGAAACTATAGAGTTCTTAAAAGAATTTGGACTCCATTTTAAAGACAATGGGACATCATCTAATTGTTTTAATCAAGGGAATGCCATAAGCAAATTTGTCCTCTGCCTATAAGAGAGCAGGATTATAGTATACAATGATAGAGGTAAAGTTAGTAGACTTTTTAAATTACCCTTGTTAGACATAATAGTGTTCTGAACAAGGCTAGAGGCAGGAGATTATAGAAGTAAATATATTGGAGAAAATTTTAGGTTCAAGCATCCAAAGACTTTAGAGCCTGAATAGACATAGGAAGTGAAGAAAAATGAAGAATTAAGGCTGACTCTGAGTTTCCTGTTTGGGTTATGTTTGAATATTGGTGTTAATCACTAAGATATGGAACTCAGGAGAAGTTTGCTGAGCATAACTCATCCTCTTTTCAGCATATAAAATTTATGATATTTAGGTGATTTCAAAATGTAGATTTTCTGAACTTGTTGAATGTAAAGATCCAGAGCCCAGAAGAGAGATCAGGGCTAAGGACTCATTTATGAGCCATCTTGTATGGATGTATTTTGAAATTAAAAAATTAGATCATATTGTCCAGGGAAGATGTGTGGTCTAACTAAGAAAAAGAGAGCAGAGAAATGTCTGTTAGATGGAATTCGAAAGAACACCAGGTATTTACCCACTAAAACAAAACAACACAATTTTTGTTTACTATATGGTTTCCTTTCTTTGCTATGAAAAAAAATGACCACAAACTTGGTGACAAAAACAGAAATATATTCTCTTACACTTATCAAGGCCCAAATCTGAAATCAGTATCACTGGGCCACCATCAATGTTTTGGCAGGGTTGAACACTCTTTAGAGGCTCTGGGGTAGATTCTCTTCCTTGTCACTTTCATCTTCTTATGACTTTCAGCATTTCTTGAATTACAACTGCATCACTACAATCTCCCTGGTCACATTACTCTTCTCTTCTATGTGGTCAAATATTTCTCTCCTTCCTTTTTATAAAGGATATATGTGATTGTATTTAAGGTCCACTCAGATAATCCAGGATGGTGTTCCTATGTTATGATCCTTAACTTAATCACATCTGCAAAGTCTTTGTTGTCATATCAGGTAGCATTCACAAGTTCTGGGTTTAGGATGTAAATTAATTTGGAAGGAGGCATTACTTAACCTACCGCATCTACTAAAGAGAAAATTATATTTTCTCTGCTCATATGGAGCTCATAAGAAGAACTGAGACAAGAATGAAATTAATTCATGGCAGATAGTGTCAAATGCCATTCATGTTAGGCAAAATAAGTTAGTTACATATAAATTCATAGATATAAGGACCATATTTAATTGGATTTTTGGAGCCAGTTCAACATCAAAAAAGCAAAAGAAAAATATTTTTTATAAGAAACTACATTAGAGGGTTCTCAGGAGATGGCATAGTAGGAGGTAAGAGGACTCTATATCCCCATGTTGGCAGCAATGACACTGGCAGGATCAATCTGATGTAATCATTTTAGAACTCTGGAGTCTACTGAAGGCTTACAGTTTCCAGGGGAATACTTGGGTCATAAATTATGATTAATTTCCATGAATTTTAGCTTTTAGTAGAGTAGCAGCTATCCATCCTCCATCTTCATCCACATAGCAGCCATCTATCCATGTGTCCCTGGAGCTGCTTGCACACAGATTATGAGAGCCAGGGTGGATAAAAAGAACCTTGTTTTCCAAATAATGGGAAACTGTGTTATGATCACTGATTGCTCCTTCTGATAACAAAGGTGCAAACAAAGATGGGTAGTCATTGTTACACCTTCCTCCATTGTTTCAAGCTCCTCCACCTCTGACTAAAGTGAGTTGCAGAGGATTGAAAGGGCCAGCATCTTACCCTCTCCATTTCAGTTTTCTCTTTTTCTCTTTAGGAGTCAGATATTAAAGACCAGATTATTCAAAACAACTGCAAATATGGGGGAAATTTATAAACTAACAACACATACCCAGGGAAAAGCTCAGAAAGACCCAAGAAGACCTTAAATTTATACTCAGGGGACTTCCCTGGTGGTCCAGTGGCTAACTCCATGCTCCCAATGCAGGGGGCCTGGGTTTGATCTCTGGTCAGGGAAATAGATTCCACACGCCTCAACTAAGAGTTTGCATGCAGCAACTAAAGATCCCACATGCCACAACTAGAGATCCTGTATGGCTCAAGTAAAAGATTCCCATATGCTGAAGACCCCACATGCCACAACTAAGACCTGAGCTAAATAAATATATATATATTTTTTTAATTAATAAATTTATACTCAGGATGATCCTCAGCACCAAGACAGCCTACGACAAACAAACAAACATGTAAATAAATACAGCAAACTCTGGGAAAGTGGGATAACCTGATTTCCAGAGTTACAGTATTAGATTCAAATGTCTAGTTTTTCTGTGAAAATTTCCAAAGCATACAAAAAAAAACAGGAAAATAAAGTCCTTCAAAGGGAAACAATAAACCAATAGAAACAGCCCTGAAAAGGGTCTAATAGCAGATATAATAAATAAAAACTTTAAAACAACTATCTTAAAGATGCTTTAAAAAAAAGAAAGATATGAACAAAGTTTTTTTAAAAGTATGAACAAAAAGGAAATTTTAATAGAGAGAAGAAAAACCTAGCAAAAAACCAAAAGAAAAAATTCTGGAGGTGAAAATTATAGCCAAAATAAAAATTTACTAGAGGAATTCATAGGAAGATTTGAGCAGGCAGAAGAAAGAATCAAATACCTTAAAGATAACTAGAAATGATCAAATATCAAAAACAGAAAGAAAATGTTTAAGAAAAAAGTGAACAGAGCCTATGTGACCTCTGGGAACAATTAAAAGGACGAAAATATGCATTGTGGCAGTCCCAGAATGAGATGTGAGAGAGAGAGAGTATAAAGAACAGAGAGAAAATTTGAAAAAATAATGGCTGAAAACTTTCCAAATTTGTTGAAAGACATAAATATAAATATTTAAGATGAACTTGAAGATTAATTCAAAAAGTCTCATTCTAAGACATCATAATCAAACTTTCAAAAGACAAAGAATCTTAAAAGCAGCAGGATAGAAGTGAATTATCACATACAATTATTCTTCAATAAGATTATCAGAAGATTTCTCATTAGAAACTTTGGAGGTCAGAGGAAGTGTGCTAAAATATTCAAGTGCTCAAAGAAAAAACTGTCCATCAAGAATCTTATATGCAGCAAAACTGTCCTTGAGAAGTGAGGGAGAAATTAAGGCAATCCCAGATAAACAAAAACTTAGGAATTTTGTTAACACTAGATCTGTTTGCAAGAAATGCTCAAAGGAATTCTACAGGGTGAAATAAAAGGACACTAGATGGTAACTTGATGCTTGTGGAAAAATTAAAATCTTGTTAAATACATGAAAGATTATAAAAGCTAGTATTTTTGTAACAATAGTTCATAACTGCAATTTTTGTTCTCTACATGATATGAGACTAGCATATTTAAAGATCAACTATTATTAGTCTAAAAGCTAGTATCACTGTATCTCATTACTTGTTCTCCAAATCTTGGTTTCTACATAATTTGAGAGACAACTGCATTTAAAAGAATTATTAGTTTATGTTTTGGGACACACAGTATATAAAGATGAAATGTTGTGATATCAACAACCAGAAGAATTGGGTACAGAGCTGTAAAAGAGCAGAGTTTTTCTATGTTATTGAAGTTAAGCTGGTATAAATTCAAATTAGAGTGTTTTAACTTTAGGATGTTAAATATAACCTCCAAGGCAACCACAAAGAAAGTAGCTATAAAACATACAAAAATGGAAATAAGAAAGGAATTTCAATATTTCACTACAGAAAAACTAAACACAAAAGAAGAGAGTAAAATAGGAAATGAGGTACAAAAATATTATAAGGCATATAGAAAACATATAGAAAAATGAGGAAAGAAAGCCTCTGCACTTTAAATAGACCAAATTCTCCAATCAAAAGACAGAGATTGGCAAAATGGATGAAAACATATGATCCAACTACATACAGTATTCAAGAGACCCACTTTTGATCCTAAGACACAAATAGTTTGGAAATGAAAGAATGGAAAAAGATATTCTCTGCAAATAGTAACCAAAAGAGATTGAAGTGGCTAAAATAATATCTGACAAGATAGACTTTAAATCAAAAAAATTTACAAGTGACAACAAAGAACATGACATATTAATAAAAGTTTCAATAAACCAAGAAAAAATAAAAATTATAAATATTTAAACACTTACTGAGAGACCATCACAATATATGAAACAAAATCTGAGAGAACTGAAGGGAGAAATAAAGAGTTCTACAATAATAGTTGGAGAATTCACTATCTCACTCACAATAATGGATAGTTAAACCAGACAGAAGTTAAATAAGGAAATAGAGGACTTAAATAACATAATAATCAACTAGATCTATTAGACATATTCAGCACACTTTACTCAGCAACAGAATACACATTCTTCTGAAGTGCACACTGGACATTTTCCAGGATAGACATGGTTTTAGGACACAAATTAACTCTTAATAAATTTAAAAAGATTAATATCATATAAAATATCTTCTCTGATGACAATGGAATGATATTAGAAATCAATAACATACGTAAAACTGGAAAATTCATGAAATTATGAACAGCACATTCTTAAACAATAGACCAAAGAAAAAATCACAAGGAAAATTATAAAATTCTTAGAGACAAATGAAAATTAATACACAACATAGCAAAACATATGGGATGCAGTGAGAGCACTGCTAAAGGTAAAATTCATACCTATAAAATCTTACACTGAAAACAACAAGGAAGATCTTAAATTAATTAACTGACTTTACACCTCAAGGAACTAAATAAAGAAGAAAAACTAAACACAAAGCTAGCAGATGGAAAGAAATAATAAAAATTAGAGCAGAGAAAAATAAAACAGGAACTAGAAAAATAATACAGAAAAATCAATGAAGTCAAAAGGTCAACAAAAATTAACAAACTTTACAATGACAAAAAAAAAAGAGGTAGTGTATATATGTTCATGCCACTCTCTCACTTTATCATATCTTACCCTTCCCCCTCCCCATATCCTCAAGTCCATTCTCTAACAAACGTGAAATAGATAGCTAGTGGGAAGCAGCCACATAGCACAGGGAGATCAGCTCGGTGGTTTGTGACCACCTAGAGGGGTGGGAAAAGGAGGGTGGGAGGGAGGGAAATGCAAGAGGGAAGAAATATGGGAACATATGTATAAGTGATTCACTTTGTTATAAAGCAGAAACTAACACACCATTGTAAAGAAATTATACTCCAATAAAGATGTTTATCCAAAAAAAAAAAGAGGAAAGACTCAAATTGCTAAAATCAGAAATAAAAATGGACACATTATTACTGATTCTATAGAAATATAAGATTTTAGGATAGTGGTAGGAAGAACTGTATGCCAACAAATTGGATAAAATAGATGAAATGAAAAAGTGCCCAGAAACATAAAACCTACCAAGACTAAGTTATGAAATGGAAAATCTGAATAGACCTAAAACTAGTAAAGATATTGGATCAGTAATAAAAAATCCCCCAACAAAGACAAGCCTTGGACCCAATGATTTCACTGGTTAATTCTATCAAACTTTTAAAGAAGAACTAATACAAATTCTTCTCAAATTTTTGCAAACAACTGAAGAGGAAAGAACACTTCCTAACTCATTCTATGAGGCTATCACTACTCTGATATCAAAACAAGACTAAGAATCTACAAGAAAAGAAAATTACAGACTGGTATCAAAGCAAGACAAAGAATCAACAAGAAAAGAAAAGGACAGAACAGTATATCTTATGAACATTGATGCAAAAATTTTCAACAAAATTTTGGTAAGCCCAATTCAGCAGCAATTTAAAAATTTTATACACCATGATCTAATGGAATTTATTCCTGGCATGCAACGATGGTTACATATAAAATTAGTTAATATAATACATTACATTAACAGAAAGAAGTGAAATATATATGATCATCTGAACTGAGGTAAAAAAAATTAATAGAATTCCACACTTTAAAAAAATAAATTTATGTATTTATTTTTGGCTGTGTTGGGTCTTCATTGCTTCATGTGGGATTTCTCTAGTTGGGGCGAGTGGGGACTACTCTTTGTTGAGGTGTGTGGCCTTCCAATTGCAGTGGCTTCTCTTGTTGCGGAGCATGGGCTTTAGGAGCATGGGCTTCAGTAGTTGTGGGACATGGACTCAGTAGCTGTGGCTTATGGGATGTAGAGCACAGGCTCAGTAGTTGTGGCACATGGGCTTAGTTGCTCTGCAGCATGTGGTATCTTCCTGGACCAGGGATCGAACTTGTGTCCCCTGCATTAGCAGGTGGCCTCTTAACAACTGCGCCACCAGGGAAGTCTCTCCACACATTTTTATAATAAAAATATTTTTAAAACTAGAAATAGAAGAAAACTATGTAACATAATAAGGGCCATAAATTTAAAAAAATATAATAATAACAAAGATAACAATGATGAACATTTAAGTGGTGAAAGACCAAAAGCCTTTCCTCTAAGATCAAGAGAAAGGTAAGGATGCCTGCTTTCACTACCTTTATTCAACATGGTACTGGATGTTCTGGCCACAGTAATTAGGCAACAAAAGCAAATAAAAGGCATCCAAGCTGGAAAGGAAGAAGAAAATTATCTCTCTGTGCGTTTGATATTCTCTTATATGTAGAAAACCCTACTGATTTCACCAAAAAAAAATTACAATTTTTTTTTTTTTTTTGCGGTACACGGGCCTCTCACTGTTATGGCCTCTCCTGCCGTGGAACACAGGTTCTGGACGCACAGGCTCAGCGGCCATGGCCCACGGGCCCAGCCGCTCTGTGGCATATGGGATCCTCCCAGACTGGGGCACGAACCTGTGTCCCCTGCATCTGCAGGCAGACTCTCAACCACTGCACCACTAGGGAAGCCCAAAAAAATTACAATTGTTAATTCAGCAAAGTAGCAATATGCAAAATCAAACTTCAAAAATTATTTTCAGGAGGACCTTCAAGATGGAAGAGGAGTAAAACGTGGACGTCACCCTCCTCCCCACAAATACATCAAAAATACATCTACATGTTCAACAGCTCCTAAAGAATGCCTTTTGAATGCTGGCAGAAGACTTCAGACTTCCCAAAAGGCAAGAAATTCCCCATGTACCTGGGTAGGGCAAAAGAAAGAGAAAAAACAGATACAAAAGAATAGGGATGGGAACTGCACCTCTGGAAGGGAGCTGTGAAGGAGGAAAAGTTTCCACACACTAGGAAGCCCCTTCACTGGTGGAGACAAGGGGTGAGGGGTGGAGGGAAGCTTTGGAGCCACAGAGGAGAGCGCAGCAACAGAGATACAGAGGCCAAAGTAGAGGGATTCCTGCACAGAAGATTGGTGGCAACCAGCACTTACCAGCCTGATAGGTTTTCTGCTCAACCACTGGGATGGGTGGGGTCTGGCAGCTGAAGCGCAGGTGTCGGAGGTCAGATCCCAGGGAGAATACTGGGATTGGCTGCATGAACACAGCCTGAAGGGGGCTAGTACATCACTGCTAACTGGGAGGGAATCCGGGAGAAATTCTGGAACTGCCTAAGTGTCAAGAGATCATTGTTTCAGGGTGTGCGTGGAGAAGGGATTCAGAGCACCACCTAAACGAGCTTCAGAGACAGGCACGAGCCACAGCTATCTGCATGGACACCAGAGACAGACGTGAAATGCTAACACTACTGCTGCAGCCACCAAGAATCCTGTGTGCAAGCACAGGTCACTATCCACACTTCTGCTCCCAGGAGCCTGTGCAGCCCGCCAATGCCTGGGTCCTGTGATCCAGGGACCACTTCCCCAGGAGGAAACATGACACACCTCAGGCTGCTGCAACATCATGTCGGCCTCTGCCATCACAGGCTCTGTACCCCTCCCTACTACCAGACTAAGTGAGCCAGAACCCCCTAATCAGCCACTGCTTTAACCCCTCCTGTCTGGGCAAAGAGGAGATGCCAGAGGGCAACCTACATGGAGAGGTGAGACCAAATTCAAGCTGAAACCCAGGAGCTGTAAAACAGAGTAGAGAGAGGGAAATTTCTCCATGCAGCCTCAGAAGCAGCAGATTAAATCCCCACAATCAACTTGATGTACCCTGCATCTGTGGAATACCTGAATAGACAATGAATCATCCCAAAATTGAGGAGATGGACTTTGGGAGCAACTGCAGACTTGGGGTTTGCTGTAGGCGACTGACTAGGTTCTCATTTACATGGTTATCTTAGTTTAGGTTTTAGCATTTGTTATCATTGGTGGATTTGTATTGGTTTGGTTGCTCTCTTATTTTTTCAAATTACTTTTTAATTTTTTTAATTTTACTAATATTTAAAAATTTTTTTTACTTGAATAAATTTATTTTACTTTATTTTTTTTTCTTTTTCTATCTTTCTTTTTTGTCTCCCTTTTCTTCTGAGCTGTGTGGCTCAAAGTGTCTTAGAGCTCTCACCGGGTGTCAGGCCTCAGCCTCTGAGGAGGGAAAGCTGAGTTCAGGACATTGTACCACCAGAGACCTCCTGGTCCCACGTAATCTCAATCGGCAAGAGATCTCCATCTCACAGCTAAGACCCAGCTTCACCCAATGACCAGCAAGTTCCAGTTGTGGACCCCCCCATGACAAACAACTAGCAAGACAGGAACATAGTCCCACCCATTAGCAGAGAGGCTGCCTAAAATCATAATAAGTAAACAGACACCCCAAAACACACCATCAGACACGGTCTTGTCCAACAGAAAGACAGGATCCAGCCTCATCCACAAGAACAGAGGCACCAGTCACCACAATGAGGAAGCCTACACAATCAACTGAACCAACCTTACCCACTGGGGGCAGACACCAAAAACAATGGGAACAACAAACCTTCAGCCAGAGAAAAGGAGACCCCCAGACACAGTAAGTTAAGCAAAATGAGAAGACAGAGAAATATACAGCAGATGAAGTTTCAAGCTAAAATGTCACCAGACCCCAAAAATGAAGAGGAAATAGGCAGTCTATCTGAAAAAGAATTCAGAGTAAAGATGGCCCAAAATCTTGGAAATAGAATGTAGAAAATACAAGAAATGTTTAACAAGGACATAGAAGAACTAAAGAGCAAACAAAAAAATGATAAACAACACAATAAATGAAATTAAAAATTCTATAGAAGGAATAAGTAGCAGAATAACTGAGTAAGAAGAACAGATAAGTGACCAGGAAGATAAAATAGTGTAAATAATTACCATAGAGCAAAATAAAGAAAAAAGAAGGAAAAGAATTGAGACTTCTGGGACAACATTAAAGGCACCCACATTTGAATTATAGGAGTCCCAGAATAAGAAGAGAAAATGAAAGGGACTGAGAAATATTTGAGGAGATTAAAGTTGAAAAATTCCCTAATATGAGAAAGGAAATAATCAATCAAGTCCAGGAAGTGCCGAGAGTCCCATACAGGATAAATCCAAAGAGAAACACGCCAAGACACATATTGATCAAACTAACATAAATTAATTACAAAGAAACAATATTAAAAACAGCAAGGGAAAGACAACAAGTAACATACAAGGGAATCCCCATAAGGTTAACAGCTGGTCTTCCAGCCAAAACTCTGCAGGCCAGAAGGGAGGGGCAGGACATATTTAAAGTGATGAAAGAGAAAAACCTACAACCAGGATTAATCTACCGAGCAAGGATCTCATTCAGATTTGACAGAGAAATTAAAAACTTTACAAACAAGCAAAAGTTAAGAGAATTCAGCACCACCATCCAGCTTTACAACAAATGCTAAAGGAACTTCTCTCAGCAGGAAACACAAGAGAAGGGAAAGACCTACAATAACAAACTAAAAACAATTAAAAAAATGATAATAGGAACGTACATATAAATAATTACCTTAAATGTAAATGGATTAAATGTTCCAACCAAAAGACATAGACTGGATTAATGGATACAAAAACAAGACCTGTATATATGCTGTCTACAAAAAACCCATTTCACACCAAGGGAAACATACAGACTGAAAGTGAGGGGATGGAAAAAGATATTCCATGCAAGTGGAAATCAAAAGAGAGCTGGAGTAGCAATTCTCATAACAGACAAAGTAGACTTTAAGATAAAGACTATTACAAGAGACAAAGAAGGACACTACCTAATGAACAAGGGATCAATCTAACAAAAATGTGTAAGAATTAAAAATATTTATGCACCCAGTATAGGAGGACCTCAATACATAAGGCAATGCTAACAGCCATAAAAGGGGAAATTGACAGAAACATAGTAATATGGGGGATTTCAACACTCTACTTTCACAAATGGACATTTCATCTGAAATGAAAATAAATGAGGAAACACAAGCTTTAAATGATACACTAAACAAGGTATACTTAATTGATATTTATAGGACATTCCATCCAAACACAAAAGAATACACTTTCTTCTCAAGTGCTCATGGAACCTTCTCCAGGATATGCCATGTACTGGGTCACAAATTAAGCCATGGAACATTTTAAAAAATTGAAATCATATCAAATATCTTTTATGACAACAACGCTATGAGACTAGTTATTAATTACAGGGAAAAAATCTGTAAAAAATACAAATGGAAGCTAAACCATACACTACTAAATGACCAAGAGATCACTGAAGAAATCAAAGAGGAAATCAAAAAATATATATATATACCTAGAAACAAATGACAATAAAAACATGACAAACCAAAACCTATGGGATGCAGCAAAAGCAGTTCTAAGAGGGAAGTTAGTGCAATACAATCCTTCCTCAAGGAAAAGGAAAAATCTCAAATAAACAACCTAACCTTACACCTAAAGCAATCAGAGAAAGAAGAACAAAAAACCCTCAAAGTTAGCAGAAGGAAAGAAATCATAAAGATCAGATCAGAAATAAATGAAAAAGAAATGAAGGAAATGATAGCAAAGATCACTAAAAGTAAAAGCTGCTTCTTTGAGGAGATAAACAAAATTGATAAACCACTAGCCAGACTCATCAAGAAAAAAGGGGAGAAGACTCGAATCAACAGAATTAGAAATGAAAAAGGAGAAATAATAACTAACACTGCAGAAATACAAAGGATCATGAGAGACTTCTACAAGCAACTATATGACAATAAAATGGACATCCTGGAAGAAATGGACAAATTCTTACAAAAGAACAACCTTCTGAGACTGAACCAGAAATAAATGGAGAATATAAAGAGACCAATCACAAACACTGAAATTAAAACTGTGATTAAAAATCTTCCAACAGGGCTTCCCTGGTGGCACAGTGGTTGAGAGTCCACCCTCTGATGCAGGGGACATATGTTTGTGCCCCGGTCAGGGAAGATCCCAGATGCCGCGGAGTGGCTGGGCCTGTGAGCCATGGCCACTGAGCCTGTGCATCTGGAGTCTGTGCTCCACAAGGGAGAGGTGACAACAGTGAGAGGCCCGTGTACTGCAAAAAAAAAAAAAACACAAAAAAAAACTTCCAACAAACAAAAGCCCAGGACCAGATGGGTTCAAAGGTGAATTCTATCAAACATTTAGAGAAGGGCTAACACCTATCCTTCTCAAACTCTTCCAAAATAGAGCAGAGGGAGGAACACTCCCAAACTTATTCTACAAGGCCATCACCACCCTAATACCAAAACCAGAAAATGATATTACAAAAAAAGGAAACTAGAGTCCAGTATCACTGATGAACATAGATGCAAAAATCGTCAACAAAATACTACCAAACAGAATCCAGCAGCACATTAAAAGGATCATACACCATGATCAAGTGGGGTTTATTCCAGGAATGCAAAGATTCTTCAATATATGCAAATTAATCAATTTGATACACCATATTAACAAATTCACGATAAAAACCATATTATAATCTCAATAGATGCAGAAAAAGCTTTTGACAAAATTCAACACAAATTTATGATAAAAACTCTCCAGAAAGTAGGCATATAGGGAACTTACCTCAACATAATAAAGGCCAAATATGACAAAGCCACAGCCAACATCATTGTCAATGGTGAAAAACTGAAACCATTTCCACTAAGATCAGGAACAAGACAAGGTTGCCCACTCTCACCACTATTATTCAACAGAGTTTTGGAAGTTTTAGCCACAGAAATCAAAGAAGAAAAAGAAATAAAAGGAATCCAAATCAGAAAAGAAGTAAAACTGTCACTCTTTACAGATTGCATGATACTATACATAGAGAATCCTAAAGATGCTACCAGAATACTACTAGTGCTAAACAATGAATTTTGTAAAGTAGCGGGATAAAAAATTAATGCACAGAAATCACTTGCCTTCCTAAATACTAATGATGTGTAATCTGAAAGAGAAATTAAGGAAACACTCCCATTTACCACAGCAACAAAAATAATAAAATATTTAGAAATAATCCTACCTAAGGAGACAAAAGACCTGTATGCAGAAAGCTATAAGACACTGATGAAAGAAATTAAAGATGATACAAACAGATAGAGAGATATACCATGTTCTTGTATTGGAAGAATCAACATTGTGAAAATCATTATACAACCCAAAGCAATCTACAGATTCCATGCAATCCCTATCAAACTACCAATGGCATTTTTCACAGAACTAGAAAAAAAAAATTGCACAGTTGTTATGGAAACACAAAAGGCCCAAATAGCCAAAGCAATCTTGAGAAAGAAAAATGGAGCTGGAGGAATCAGGCTCCCTGACTTCAGACTATACTTCCAAGCTACAGTAATCAAGACAGTATGGTACTGGCACAAAAAACAGAAATATAGATCAATGGAACAGGATAGAAAGCCCAAAGATAAACCCGTGCACATATGGTCACCTTATCTTTGATAAAATAGGCAAGAACATACAATGGAGAAAAGGCAGCCTCTTCAATAAGTGGTGCTGAGAAAACTGGACAGCTACATGTAAAAGAATGAAATTAGAACACTCCCTAACATCATACACCAAAATAAACTCAAAATGGATTAAAGACCTAAATGTAAGGCCAGACACTATAAAACTCTTAGAGGAAAACTTAGGCAGAACACTGTATGACATAAATCATAGGAAGATCCTTTTTAATCCACCTCCTAGAGAAATGGAAAGAAAAACAGAAATAAACAAATGGGACCTAATGAAACTTAATAGCTTTTGCATAGCAAAGGAAACCATAAACAAGATGAAAAGAGAACCCTAAGAATGGGAGACAATATTTGCAAAGAAAACAACCGACAAAGGGTTAATCTCCAAAATACCAACAGCTCATGCAGGTCAATAGCAAAAATCAGACAACCCAATCCAAAAATGTTCAGAAGACACAAATAGACATTTCTCCAAAGAAGATATACAGATTGCCAACAAACACATGAAAGAATGCTCAACGTCATTAATCATTAGAGAAATACAAATCAAAACTACAATGAGGTATCTACCTCACACCGGTCAGAATGGCCATTATCAAAAATCTACAAACAATAACTGCTGGAGTGGGTGTGGAAAAAAGGGAACCCTCTTGCCCTGTTGGTGGGAATGTAAACTGATACAGCCACTATGGAGGACAGTTTGTAGGTTCCTTACAAATCTAAAAATAGAACTACCATATGACCCAGCAATCCCACTACTGGGCATATATCTTGAGAAAACCATAATTCAAAAAGACACATGTAACACAATGTTCATTGCAGCACTATTTACCATAGTCATGACATGGAATCAACCTGAGTGGCCATCAACAGATGAATGGATAAAGAAGATGTGGCACTTATATACAATGGAATATTACTCAGTCATTAAGAGAAATGAAATTGAATTATTTTTAGTGAGTTGGATGGACCTAGAGCCTGTAATACATGTGAAATGAGTCAGAAAGAGAAAAACCAATATTGTATGCTAACACATATATTTGGAACCAAAAAAAAAAAAAAATCGTTTCTGAATAACCTAGTGGCAGGACAGGAATTAAAAGGCAGACATAGAGAATGGACGTGAGGAAACAGGGAAGGGGAAGGGTAAACTGAGACTAAGTGAGAGAGTGGCTTCCACATATATACATTTTCAAATGTAAAATAGAAAGCCAGGGAGAAGAAGCTGCATAGCATAGCATATCAGCTCAGTGCTTTGTGACCACCTAGAGGCGTGGGATATGGAGGTTGAGAAGGAGACACAAGAGGGTGGGTATATGGGGATATATGTATACTTATAGCTAATTCACTTTTTTATACAGCAGCAACTCATACAACTATGTAAAGCAATTATACTCCAATTAAGACGTTAAAAATTTATTTTCATGTTTCTTCACTAAAAATGAACAGTCTAAAAAGGAAATTTAGAAAATAATTCAATTTACAATGTCATCAACAATAATGAAATACTTAGAAATTAACTTAACCAAGGAATTAAAAGGCTGTATAATAAAAACTACAAAACATTGTTGAAAGAAATTAAAAATGCAGATAAATGGAACATATTCCATGTTCATGGACTGGAAGTGTAAACAATTTTACAATGTCACTATTACCCAAAGTGATATACAGATTCATTAAAGTCCCTATGAAAATTGTAATAACATATTTTGCAGAAATAGAAAAAAATCATTCTAAAATTTATATGGAATCTCAAGAGTCCTGGAATAGCCAAAAAATCTTGAAAAAGAACAAAATTATAGGACTCATACTTGGATTTCCAAACTTACCAAAAAGTTACCATTATCAAAAAAGTGTGATATTGGCATAAAGACAGACATAGTCCAATGGACAGAATAAACAGCCCAGAAGTAACCACTTATCAAAAAAGTGTGATATTGGCATAAAGACAGACATAGTCCAATGGAAAGAATAAACAGCCCAGAAGTAACCACTTTCATATATGTGCAAATATTTTTTGACAAAGGTGCCAGGACCATCCAATAGGAGAAGGAAATGTTTCTTTCAGCATATGTTGGGAAAACAGGTTATCCACATGCAAAGAATGAAGTTAGACCCTTACTTAATGCCATATACAAAAATCAAAATGGTTCAAATATCTAAATGCAAGATCTAAAACAGTAAAACTCTTAGAAGAAAATTTTGGACAGAAAGCTTATCACATTGGGTTTTGAAATGATTTTTTGGCTATAATACCAAAGGCATGGGTAACAAAAACCAAACCAAAACAAAAAAAACCCAATAGGCATCATAAAAAATTTATTTGTGGATCAAAATATACTCTCAACGGACTAAAAAAGCAACCCACAGATTCAGAGAAAATGTTTTCAAATCATATATCTGATAAGGGGTTCATAATCAGAAAACACAAAGAACAACTAGAATTCAGCAACCAAAAAAACAAACACCCACATATAGATATTTCTCCAAAGAAGACATATAAATAGCCAATAAGTATATGAAAAGATGCTCAAAATCATTAATCATTAGGGAAATGTAAATCAAGACTGCAGTGAAATACCACCTTAGAATTGTTAGGATGCCACTATCAGAAAAAAAAAAAAAAGTGGGGGAAGGAAGGGAGGGAGGGAGAAAGGAAGGAAGAGAGGAAAGAAGGAAGGAAGGAAGGAGAAAGAAAGAAGGAAAAAAGAAAGAAAGAAAAACAAGTGTTGGCAAATATGTGGAGAAATTGGAATCCTTAGGCAGTATTGGTGGGAATATAAAATGGTACAGTCACTGTGGAAAACATTATGAAGGGCCCTTAGAAAATTAAAAATGAAATTACTATATGATCTCTCAATTCTTTGTTGAATATATACAAAAAAATGAAAGCAAACTCTTGAAGAGATATTTGTACACCCATACTCATAGTAGCATTATTCCCAATAGATAAGCCATGAAAGCAACCCGAGAGTCCATCAATGGATGAATAAAATTTGGGGCATACATACAATGGAACATTATTCAGATTTTAAAAAGAAAAGAATTCTGCAATATGCTACAAAATAGATCAACTTCGAGGGTATTATGCTAAAGGAAATAATCCAGTCACAAAATGACAAATGCTGTGTGATTCCACTTACATGAGGGATGTGGAGGAATGAAAATTATAGAGACAGTAGTAGAATGGTGATTGCTAGGGGATGGGGGAAGTGGGAGAAAGGGGAGCTATTGTTTAATGGGTATAAAGTTTCAGTTTTTACAAAATGAAAAGAGTTATGGAGATGGATGGTAGTGATGGTTGCAGACATTATAAATGTATGTAATACCATGCATTGTACACTTAAAAATACTTAAGATGTTATATTTTGTTATGTGTAGTTTACCACAATCCAATTTAAAAAAAAAACTATATTTTATATGATTATTAAGGTTAGTATTTGTAGAGGTGGTATTTGCAATATCATCTAGGAATTTCATCTAAATGTGTGAAAAAATATTTCAGTTAAGTATTTCCTACTGTTAGGGGAAACACGGACTGAAGCCACCCACCGTGGCCAGGCAAAGCCAGTAACAATTTTAATGAGTTATTTTATGATAGGAGATCCTGGTAAGGAACACGGAAGTAACAAGCCACCACCAACCAGAAGAATAAGGGAAACGTCAAAAGGAGAGAGGAGATGCCAATCCACATGTCCTACCAACCTCCGAGAATCCTCCTCGCTGGGATCCATCTTGGCTGAGTGGTTGCGCACAACCCTGGGAAGGACCCTGAGTCAGAATGATTGGCCAGAGAAAACCCCGAAAGTAATCCCATCACCATAAAACCTGAGACTGGAGCCATGAGGCAGAGCAGTTCTCCTGGGTTCCCTTACCCTGCTGCTCTCCATCCTGGCGCCCCTTCCCAATAAAGTCTCTTGCTTTGTCAGCATGTGTGTATCCTCGGACAATTCATTTCTAAGTGTTAGGCAAGAGCCCACTCTCAGGCCCTGGAAGGGGTCCCCCTTCCTGCAACACTATGGCCTTAAGAAAGATTTTTTTCCCCTCAAGTTACCTTTCCAAAATAATGATCAAAAAGATGTAGAACAATAATCAGTTTTGAAGCTGCAAAGAATGAAGTGCTTTATTTGGGGTCTTGGGAATTGCAATTCAGGAGACACAGATTCAAGTAAAACTGAAAGAATGTTCCTGGGAAAAGAAAGTGTCAGGGGCTTATAAAGATAAAAACCACAATGTTGTTAATTAAAGTTGTCTTTCAACAACGCTGATTGGCTCTGACCCAAAAAGGAAAAATTTGTCTTTAAGGCATAGGTTGTCATGAGTTATTTAAGGTAAGTGTTTGATAAGTATCTTGAGGTTTTAGAACATCATGTGGATGTTCTGGAGTCCTTCATTGAGAAAATAAGTGGTCAAAGTTCAGATTCCATCCAGAAGGAGACATGCATAGTTTTCACTTCCTAAATGGCCTCCTTGCTCCATTTTAGAGAGGTTTCTTTGCAATACCAAGTTAATTTTGATTTTCCTTTCATACAGAAAATTGTTAGTTTATAGAAAGTACAACAAATAATATTTCATAAATATTTCTCCCTATTTTTAAAGAGGTAAGTTCTTACTAAAGGAAGTCTGGAAGGTAAGATAGTAGCATAATATATGGCTTCATATAATGGCTATGCACATCTACTATTTATTACATGTATTAAAAACAAAATATATTAAGTATTAACAGATTGAGAGTTGTTTTTGGACACTCTATTTTGGATTAAACCCAACAACATAAAATTATTGAGCACTTATATTTGTCAAAAATTTAGGCCCAACAATAGTAAGGATTCATGGAATTTAGTCCCTATCTTCACATTCTATTTTAATGCAAGTCACACACACCTAACGTGTTGTACGTTAATATTTTTTTCTCATTCAACTTTCAACATACTTGAAAATTGAAGAATTTTTCAATTAATTTTAGAGACTGAAAACCAGAAATTTTGATGGTAGTGTAGAAAACCAGAAATTTTGATGGTTGTGTAGAAATTTGAACCCACATACCAAGACATCTCTTCTGGAACTTTATACAATGGAGTGCCTTTGCCAAGCAGTAGAGAACATAGATGGTATGATAGTAAAGAGCTACTTACTACAGTGGGCACTGGTATTCATGGAAAGCTTCTTGGAAGAAGAAGGAATCATAAATCAGGCATCAGGAAAACAGATAGAAATTACATAGAAGGAGAAAAAAAGAATGGGGAAGAGGAAAAGCTTTAGGTTGGAGAAATAGGATGAAAAAGATTTAAAAGCAGCAGCATTTAATCTACAGAAAATAAAACAAAATTGATTAACCACCATCAATAAAAAAGCAATCAATAGTCTAAGAAAGAAATAGAAAATTTTATTTGAGCCAGCCTGAGGATTATAACCTAGGAGACAGACTTTCATAGACCTCTGAGGACTGTTCTAACCATTAGAGGTCAAAGTGCAGTTATATAAGTATTTGAGACAAAGGGTTATACACCAAATGACATATTATGGACAGTTTACACAATCCAGATATACATGTACAAAGAGTAGTGGGTCAGGGGTCATTATGACCTCTTAGAAGATTAAGAAAAGTTATCACCTAAGGTGCTGTGATCATTTATGAGATTAAAAAGGAATGTTATCTCCTAAGGAGGTCTGGTTAATGCAGTTGCACAACACACACTAAGGGTGAAGGAGGATGCGCAAATGAGCAGAGAAAAATTTTATGTTTTACTTTTTCTTGTCTTTCCATAAAATATGAATTTTATTTCATCATCACTAAGTATAGAGTGCACTGTGTCCTATTATTTTTTTCACAGAAATTAAGGTCTTATTATGGCTACTAAAATGTAGGATTTTTTTTCCTTTTCTATTAAATTGATAACTGTAAAACAAAGAATGTTGCCTGCTACCCAGTTCCATAGGATCAAGTCATTATCCACTGCAGTCACTTACATACAGTACACCTTGAAAGGAGCTGAGGATGAAAAACAGAATGAAGCATTTTGTGTTTTGGATATATGGCCCCCTAGATAGTTAAGATGCATAGCTAAGGAAGAATTTCAATGACTAGAGATTCTAGAATTTTCCCATACATAGATAACCACTAAAATCATTAACTTGAGATATGTTTCTTGATTTTTGTGTGTATGTGTGTGTGTGTCTGATTAGCAGTAATCTTTTACCAAGATGTATGCTTGATTACATGTATTTCCTAGCCCCAAAATTTATATTTACTGGCTCCTACCATACCTCTTTGGAGCAATTCCTCAGAGCTATCTGACAGGCTGTCTCCTGGGCTATAGTCCTCAGTAAGGTCCCCAAATAAAACTGAAACTCAGAGTTCTCATGTTGTGCATTTTTTATTTCAGTAGATGTAACCAATTGGCATTCCAAAGAATGCCACGTAATTATGCTGTATTTAAAATTAAGAATTGAAGTTAAAGAAAAAAAAAAACATTGAAATATCAACTTGAGTGGTTCCATTAATCTTTAAATTAAACCATCCTCTTCATTCGTGAGAACTTTAGCATTTGTAGTAGAAAAAATATTGTCAACTGTACTTTCATTTGGATTCTAGTAAGATAAACTGTGAGTTCTGAGCAACTTCTAGAAATGGAACAGCCACCACCTTAAATACCAACTCTAGCTAAAGACAAGAGAAGATGCTGGGGGAAGGAGGAGGCCAGTTATGGGAAGTTACTAGGCAAAACACAGTAATCAAAGATATGGTTGTTATGTAGATTTAAGCCTATGCCTTTCTCCATTGATAAGAATTTCTAGAGATTTAGACATCCTCCTCTTCCTTGTACAGAGAAGTAGACAGCCTTACAAATGGAGATTTCCCTTCTATACATAAATGTCTGTTACAAAAGGGTAACATCTACTTGGCTTCAGATCTTCTTCTTTGCCTGCTGTTTCTTAAAAATAATCCCCCTAAAATAATTCTTATGTCAAAGAGACATATTTTGGAGTGGTGTTCATTTTGCTCCCATCCAGTTCAATGCTTCCCTGAACTCATGGTTCTTGAATAGAATCTCTGTCATATCTGGTTTTATTTCTCTTTTCAGTTCCACTAGAACACACAGTCCAAACACAGAGATATTATTGGCATCTCATCAAAAGAATGTCTTTTCCTGACAACATTTTATCTTGGTTAACCTTAGGCTTTATAGTGATTTTTCTCCTCTTTTCCTGTTGCTGTAAATTTTGCAGTGAGTACTCACTAAAGCATTGAAGAATTTAATGGTGATTGTCAAATACAGAGCATCAAAATGTGTTTTAATTGCCCCTTTTAAGATGTTGGACAATTATAATTTACTTGTAAAAACTATTATAAATGCAAAGTTCTCTCGAAGAATGTATTTAGAATCTGTTTTTAAAAAAGATAATGAATCTGTAAAAGAGAGGCTTAGAGGCAGCAAGTGGCAGTCTGTTCATGGTCCCCTGAGTGTTGAATGGATAAAGATTCAGGGAAATGAAAACAAGATTGAAAATAAAAGGTTGGAGAGAGAAGTGAGAATGTTAGAAAGAATGGGTTTTTCCTGGAAACCAAACAGTAGAACTCATACTATTTTTATATCTCTCTTACTAAATTCAAGGCTCCTTTCCTGGAGCCTCCTGGGCTTTCCCTACCTGCACTGATGTTTTCCCTATTAAAATTCTCAATCTGTTCAAGCTGTGGGGTGAAGGAGAGTGTGTTATTACTCTACTGCTTAAGGGAAATTAAATCTGCAGTGGCTTCCAGAAAAGAAAGCAAACCAAGACTCTTCTATCACAAATGAGAATACAAGTGAAATAAGTCAGTATAAGATTGCTCTGAGCACAAACATCATTCCATCGAAAGCTTCTTTTAAAACAACCATAAGAGAGCATTCACTGGTCAATGCTACATTCTTTGGGAGTTAGGAATTGAAAGAGTTTGTACTACTTATTATAATCAAAGAATCTAAACATAAAACGAGTTCTTAAAGTCATTTAGTTTAATCTCTTTTTAACAGATAAGAGTGATGTAACCTAGGAGGATTAAGGATAGGAATATGAGCTCCCAGCTCTCAACACTGTACACTTCACTGTATTGACTATCCTAATTTTTCAATGTTTTAGACTACTTCTCTGTCTAGATAATTCTATAATTGCTTCATGTAATTTAACAAGTATTTTCATTTTTTTGTAAAGTTTAAATATTTTACTCTCATGGATAATATATTATGTTCTTCCTTTTATATAACTGTGACAGAATATTTATTGAGATATTAATTTATGTTTTGTTTTCTTGTTCTCTTTCCCTCTTCATTTCCAAGGAAGTAAAGAGGACTTTGTGTCCCTTTGCCTTAAGAATATTTGTGTTTCAAGAGCAAAAGCAGGTTTTGACAGAGAAAAAATAGGCCCAAGGGTGACAACTTATAGTTGTACTAGCTGTCAGTGCACTAACCTAGGCAATGTAATCCACTTAATAATCTCAGTGTGTTACATCATCTAGGGTTGTTTGGTGCCTGATCTGTGCAACTCTGTGGTAGCCCTGCTACCTCTTAATTTTTTTTTTGTAAAAATTTTATTTTATAAACCCAGAGGTATATAAGGATGACACAGAAAACTATGTGATTGAAGAAGACTAACTGTAAGTATACTCACAATTATTATATGAAGGAAATACTTGTAGTTTACATAAAAATTGGCAGTACTACTTATCTCCAGTAGATATATTACTAGTCCATGTTGCTAGATCTACACATTTCTCAAGGGAGTACAAAAATCTATCTTTTTAAAACTTGGTTCAATTAATAATATACTGTGTTGGTCAAAATAAAATACCTATAAAATAAAATCTACAGAAGAAATTCAAAATATACACTTTGAGTTTGAAACCTCTGACCCAATCATTTTTCTGGTATTGTTCTACCTGACACAAGTTGATATAAAGAGGTGGTGAATAACTTTGAGGGAGGGGAGCAAAAGAGGTAAAATGTTAAATGAGAAGGTTTAGAACCCCATTACTGAATGTGAGATGAGGAATCTGATGATCTCAAGAAGAAAGCTGTAACCCATGACTTTACTGGATTTCTGGAATGGAGTAGGACATCTGAGGGGGATGCCTGCATGATAAACTTTGGAAAATTGAGCCATAAGTTTTAAGGCTGCTCTGTCAAAGATCCATAAGTTATAAAGTCACAGGACAGCATGCTTTCAAGGGAGCATGCAGACATGATAAATAAGCATAAAGAAATGATGAATGTTGACAAAATTCGAGAAGGTCCTTTATAAATTGTCTAGTGTCTCAAATTCGTTATGATATTCTGAATGAGATGGAGGAATTCCCCAATTATGATTGAGAAGAATTGTGAGTTACTTGTTTTGTTAAAAAATTGTATGCTATCTAATGAGCAATCGTATTACTTTGCTAGGGTTGCCTTAACAAAATACCACAGACTGGGTGACTTACATGAGAGATATTTATCTTCCCACAGTTCTATAGGCCACATATCCAAGATCAAGGTGCCAGCAGGGTTGGTTTTTAATAAAGCCTTTTGATAATGTCTGCTCCTTGCAGACAACCACCTCTTCCCTGTATCCCCACATGACCTCTTTTCTATATTTTCCTCTTTTTTATGAGAACACCAGTCCTATTGGATTAGCGTCTCACCTTAGGATTTCATTTAAACTTAATTTCCACCTTAACAGTCTTATCTCAAAATACAGTCACATTGGGGTTAGGGATCTGACCTACACATTTTGGGAAGACATAATTTATTCCATAAGGCCCATAGTAGTTTGAATGAAAGTGTTTAACTTGTCTCCAGACCCTCCAAAAAGAAAAAAAAAATCTTTAAAAAGAATGGTAATATAATAAGAGCAAAGGTATACATCCAAAAAGAACAGAAGAATATTATGGAGGTGTAGTGAATAAGCAGTGTCAGCAAAACTATAAAAGTTGGAAAGTGAACAGATGTATAATAATAGACTTAATAGAGCATAAAATGATCAACTTCAACTGCCTGTTAAGACAGGAGGCAATAGGACACAAGGAAATTTGCTATAGAAGCCTCAAAGCCTCCGGATTTGGAGGCACCAGTATTTCTGAAGGTGGAAATTATGGATGTAGGGAGGTTGAAAAGAGTAAGGTTCACTATACAAGAAAGTATATAATTAAATGTTCAAAACAGTATTCTTTCTCCATGACGTCAAACTCCTACCACTCTTCTGACAAGGTGGGGAAAAATTTGCTCTTTGGTTAATTAAAACTAGAGAAATTTCAGACTTAAAGACACATATCATCACCAAGCCTGGCATTAATGCATGAGAATAGAACTTAATATTCTTTTCTGAATAATGATAATCCCCATTTTAGTTATCCTTCTCATATCCCAGAACACTGACATACAGAATTATACCCAAGGTAGGAAACTAGTAGTATACATTCTGAAGCAATGGATTGACCTAAAAAATGTCCCCACCCCCAATCAGGTAATTTGTGCATACTACAATAAAATGACTGAGACCCTGTATAAAAGAAACAACATTGTCATAGAGCAACCATTCAACTTTTGGATGCCTCCTTAAATTTGAATAAATTACCAGGGATTAGACAGCAATTCATAGGAGAACTTTTGTTTCTTCACCATTCCTTATACTTCCTTCTCGGTGGAGAGTTTCACTAGAAAAACACTTTGTATTTCTGCACCCTTATTCTCACTTCTCTCCAGGATAGGAGAGGTGGCTTTGATAAGTGATGAGTTGGAAAGAGAAATTATCAATGAAAATATTTTTTTCTCCTCATTTCTTGGGAAAGAAAACTTGTATTATTCTCTGGAATTTTAGCCTGGGTTGAAACAAGATTACTTTAAAATTTCGATGTACAGAATTGTATTTGCTAGTTTTTAATTTGCAAAGCTGCTGATTTTCATGTGTGCTATGAAACAGTATGGGTTATTAGTGTTAAGCCTCATAATCAGCCCTATAACAGCTTCTGAAAATTAATTACATCTTCCAACAGGCAGTTTTCTTCAGCCCAAGTCATTCTATGGCAAAAGGTGGTCGAAATATCCACTGTGACACACTATTGAAAATGTCTTCTCAGCGTAGAGTGTAGATGCTATGTTACTAGACCCTTCTAACAACAACAACAATGGAAAAGCAGCACTGGAGTGCCAAAACGATGGACCTCATAGGGAAAATGCATTATGAGTTTTAAATAGGCCCTATGGGAAAAAAAAAGGCAGCTGTAGTAAGACCTGGGATCTGGGGTTGCAATCTATAATGCATTCTAAACTTTGCAAAGACATACCAACAAGTAGAATATCACCCTCTAACTCTGAACCTGGTTACTTGTAGATTCCTCACTCCATTCCACACTTCCCCAGAATGATAGGGTAAATATAAAATACCTTTAATAATCTCTCAATGAAAATGTTCCACACTGAGTTAAATCTAAAGTCATGGGCTCTCAGCAACTGGCATACATTGATTGATATCTGCTGAAGCTGAAAACTACATCTTTTCATCTGTCTTTTTACACTCCAATATGACAGAATCATTGTTTTGCATTTTGGCAACTGTAAGTATTGTGTTCAGAGAACATAATTTTACCTGAATGACTGCTCCAAGAACAAGGAATTAATTTTTCTAAATGGGTTGTATATAAGGTCAGTGCTTAATAACATCATGTGAACTCTTAACTGTTTCTACTTATAAGTAAAATTTGTAAAAGACCATGCCTTGATTTAACACAACATTGGGTTCCTTGAATTAAATGCCCTTTTTGTTGAAACATAGTCCAGGTTACACATCCCAGAGGCAGCCTATTTCTACCTGAGGATTTGAATCCGTTTTAAATGAGATTCAGTAGAAATAGAAGTTGGGAATGATAACACTTAGCCTTATTTATTTATTAACGTTCAGTTCTTAAACTTGAGGTAATATAATTTAGGATTTAATTTCAGGGGAATTTACTTATTTGGACTTTAATTTGTAAGAGGATTTATTTTTTACAATTTAAATTTTTCCAGATATTCTACAATGGGAATAGGTTAGCATTCAAGTTTAAAGAATCTCTGTAATGCTGAAGATTTATCTCATTGCTTAACTTCTAATAGGCTGTATTGGATAATGCAGTTGGATTCAATCTGGTCTGCACAGCAGAGTGAATTTTCAGATTTAGGTACAGGGTTGATTTGAAGTTGATTTATTTAAGATATAATTCTGATCTATTTCATAGGCTTTCAAGGGCAAAATCTATACTTCCAATCAGTTTCCTGGATGGGTACCCAAAGCAAATTTGTTGCAGAAGTAGATTTGTCATGAAGCTTATAAAGCTTAATCTTAAGGGCCTCTCACTTGCATGGCCTCCTTTCAAGGCCTTGGGAAGAACCCAGCAATGTATTCACATAGACATATTTTGGCAAGATTTTCAACATTAAATATGTAGCCTAAAATCAGGTAAGACCATTGTCTCTTTGCACTTTGACTTACTTTCATCCTAGGTTCCCTCCTGTTAGGTAGTATTTAATGATCTGCAGGTATTTCTTGGATCTAAGTACAAAGAAGACAATTTTGGAATACATTTACCATAAGTTTAGAGAGATTACAGGTATGCGGTTTATGGTAATGTTTATGTAGTGTTAAATTACTGCTAGCTGCCCTGGTATAGAAGTGACTTCCAGGAATGCTGGTACTGCCCATGGAGCTGACTCACCAGGCATGGTAACAAAGTACAGAGACAGAGGTAATATAATTCAGATGCTTCCAATGATATCAGTACCAGAAGCATGTAGGTAATAAAGGAGTAACAGATTCAGATATATAGAACACATAACCAGTGTTGACAATCCAATTATTAGACAGGGAAGATTTTCTTGTTATCACTGTCTATTCAGAATTGAAGTTTTCTCATGTCAGTAAAATACCTGATAATGAGGAAAAGTCAATTATAATTACATCATGTATTTTCTGTTTTAAAATATAAATTGTGCAAATAAATTAATCAAACTTCCTATGTTTTTTCTATAAACTTCAAAAATGACTAAGGGCACATGTTTTATGCATTGCAACTATGAATACTCAAAAAATACATTTCTATCAACAATTAAAGCAAAATAAGACTGAAATACTTTCCATTATTTCTATAGAAAATTGCAATTATTGCCATAGGAAGGGAAAATCAAAGATAACAAAAGAAAAATCCAATATGGTAAATTATAACATCTCTTTAGAGATATAGGAGAACATATTTCCACAATCAAACAAGAATCAGATTTTATAGAAAGGAAGAATTAGGAAAAAAAGAAATCTTAGAAATATGCATGGACTAGGAACTTCTGGAGATCTTAAACATGAAAGCAGAAATAGAAATGGCAAAGGAGGGATTTTAGATACGTTTGAGAAAAATCTTCAAGAAAACAGAACAAAAATATTTATATACATAATAGAAGAGAAATATTTTACATATTTAATGTATTAAGCCAAACTATCCAATTATTCATTAATTTAGAGAGAACAGAGAAAATGAGAGAAGTATAAAATAATTCAAAAAAATTTCCCCGAGTGGATGAATATAAATATCCATATTGAAAGGGCTAACAAAATAGTATTCATACTAGATGGAAAATGTAAACAGAGTAAGAACAGTTTAGGAAATTTACAAGCACTAGGGATGAATATAATGGCTTACTGAAGAAAGAAAATATTCTGTAGAGAGATAGAGAAAAAAAAAAAAGTTCAGAATGTCACTGAACTTTTCAACAAGACTAGAGACACTGCCTTTCAAAATCCTGAAGAGAAATTATTTCCAAGCTACAATTCTATATCCAGACAATTTTCAACCAGCTTATGTTCATGGGTTGATCAAAATTATTTTCATACAAAGTTTTGAAAACAAAGTTATTTTAAGTTTCCCTTTCAGGAAGCTATTGAAGGGTGCTCTCCACAAAAATGAAAGAAAAGGAGGAAGTTCTGAGATCCAGGGAAACAATATATCCAGCATGGGAACATATAAAGGAAATGGCCATGGTAATTATTCTATGGCAGGTGTAAAGAGTGATCTGAGTTTAGATGGTTTAGAGGTGAAAAGTAATCATATTGTATTATGTGTTTCCATGGGGAATGTATCAGATTTCTATTGCTGCTGTAGCAAATCACCACAAACTTACCAACTCAAAACAACACCCATTTATTATCCCACAGTTCTGTAGATAGAAATGCTTGGACTAGGATAGGGTCCTAAGAATCTGTTTAATATCTCCTTGGACTAAATCTAGGTGGCTGGCTTATCGAAATTCTCAGTCTGGAGGACTTGAGGGAGAATCAGCTTCCAGGTTCTCAGGTTGTTGGTAGAATTTAGTTCTATGCTGTTTGTAGGACTGAGGTGCTTTTTTTCCTTTTGGTAGATTACATTCTCATCTTCTTGAGGCCACCTTCATTCCTTGGCTCCTGATCCTCTTTGGGGTCAAGCCAGTAAAGGTGCATTGAATCCTTCTCATACTTCAAATTTCTCTGTCTTCTACTTCTGCCTCATGTTTTCTGTCTTCCTTTCTGCTACATCTGTTTGAGTGAGTTTTATGTCTTCTTCTTCTGGTTTTAAAATCTTGTAATTATTTGTGGCTATCAAAATAATGCAGTATAATCTCCCTGTTTAATGTCAACTGATGAGCAACTTTAGATTTTGTCTGCTAAATCACTTCACAACAGTAGCTAGATTAGTGTTTGATTGAAAAAACAAAGGAAAGGAAACTTGGGGGAATATATTTAGAATTGATTCTGCTTGCCACAGTGAATAGTAGTTGAATCATCATAATAATGTAAATACTGGCTATTGATTTGACTAAAATTCATATGTAAAATTCTTGAAAGGATGAGAAGGAGGCATATTTTTGTGTAGATTTGTCATTTTGGGGTTGGGGGAAGTGTAGGAAACAAAGTACTCTCATATAAGAAATAACTAAATTTAAGAACATTTTGAAAAGAAGCAAATCATTTAGAAAAATGGAGGTAAATACTAAGACAAATTAGCTAAATGAGTTAAAAGTGTATGATTCTAAAGAGTTGGACAGTAATTGTGAAGGTTAGGGGACAGGAGGCTACTTTTTATAATTATAAACCATACAAGACTATTTTAGTTTTGTAAATTATTTCATTTCATAAATTGTTATTATTTAACAAAAATTAAAATAAAAAACAGAAAGATACATTAGAAATTTTGTCAATTCTTTTTTAAGTTACTGACCCATCCTTTTAAAGCATGATATGTGGGTTTCTCTTGAAAGATTATGGGCCATGTTTTATCTCTTCTCAGATATCCATTTTGCTCATAAAAATTGGTACACATCAGCAAAACTGGGTGATGGGGGCTGAGTTTGTATGGGTACAAAATAAACAAGCTCAAATAAAGACTTAAATCTTGGTCTCATTAGCTTTCTTATAAATGAGCTATAAACAAAATTCGTTGACTGAGAGTACCGAAATAATGAGCCAAAGTGATATATTTGACTAGTTTACTTAAATAATACAATTTGCTTAAAATATGTTTTAAAAGACATTTACCACTAATTGACCCAAAATTTAAGTCCTAGAACCAATTACTATTTTGTAAGTGTTAATAGCCACTACAGCTCCATAATAAGGAGGCCGTGTCTCTCAAGGAACATAAAACCCAGTCCAGGCTCTATCAGAAAACTCCTTTGTAGTCCTGAACATTGTTTTGTAAGAGTAGATGATTGTTATGGTAGCTTTACCAGAATGAGATTTTTTTTTAAAATAAATTTACTAGTTTGGAAGGCATTATCTCTTGAGTATGGAAGCAAACATTTTTTGAAAATGATTATTTTATAAGGAAAACATAGAAATGATAGTCTTCCAAGGTTATGTAGCAGAAGAAAAATTTAAATATTTTTGAAAAGCATTGTTTTGCAGAAATATTAAATGTACTTTATATCTTTTATTTTTTAATTTCCAAAATTGATTGAAGAATTGCATATGCTTTCTTATTGACAGTTAAAGCAAGCCAATCTATTCTAGAACTGTCTCTAGTATCAGACAGTTATTACTTATGGTTCCAAGCAAAGCTTAAATTACTAGAAATGCCAGAAATTTCTTCCAGTAAATTTCTGCAGTAAATACTTAATGCTTAAAAATGAGCAATTAGTCATATTTAGTAAAAGAAAACAGATGCAGTAATTAATTACTTTTTTAATGGAGATTGAAAGAGTAACATAAGATGTAGATGAGTTCCATTGTTTGGTACCTCAGTAATATAGAAATTATGAAAAATTCAGACTAAGCATTAATCATTCATGGGGCAATTAATTTTAATTAAGGAGAGTACAGAATCCCATATGGTTTTAGACATCATCTATTCATTAATGCAAACAGTCTGAGAGGAGCCGTTTGAACTCTTTTGGTTGACAGCAGTGGTGGACAGCCCTGGAGACACCTGGTTAAACATCCTCTAATTTTTATCCTGCTGTGCATCAGTGGGCAAGAATCCATGTTTAACAGTCTTTGGCATGATGGTGTGTGTGAGAGGAATTTATTGTGTCCATTATTTCTTCGAAAATTCATAACACACATTGCTTTCTTTTTTGGAAATAAGATGTGCTCACTTCACACATTTTCCTTATGTATGCTCTCTTGGAATTGTTTTGAATATGTATATATTCTTCCCCATGCATCCACAGGCATACATATAAACTCATTTAAGTTAGTACTGGAATACTAGGGTCTCTCTCTCTTTTATTTTTTTTTATACAGGCTGTTCTGTGCATATTAGTTATTTATTGCTGCATAACAAATTACTCTCAAAATGTAGAGGCTTAACCCAACTATACTTTGTATTATGTCACACATTTTCTGTAGGTCAGAAATTCAAGAGCAGCATAACTGATTAGTCCTGGCTGGGGGATCTCTCATGAGGTTCAAACTAAGATGCCTGCTGTGGTGATAATTATCTGAAGGCTTAACCTTGGCTGGATGATCTTCTAAGGTGGCTCATTCACATGATTGTTAGTAGGAGGCTTCTGTTTCTTACTGGAAGTTGTCAAAAGGTCTCAGAACTTTGCCACATAGATCTACCTTTAGTGGCCTCCACCATGGCAGCTAGTTTCTTCTAGAGCAAGCAATCCCAAAGAGCAAGGAGAAAGTTGTACTATCTGTTATGACCTAGCATTGCCATATTCACAGTAGCTTATCGACAGACCTATTCAGTGTGGGAGGGGATTGTATAGAAGCATGAATACCAGCAGTTGGGAATCACTGTAGGCCAGCTTGGAGGCTGACTCCACAATGCTGAACTGTATGTACTTATAGTGAGATCTTTAAGTCTGGAAGCCATGCATTCTTTCTTTCTCTACCTCAGCATGTATCACCAAATAACATCATATAAATGAGGAGCTCATAGTAAATAAATTACTCTCAGTTATTATACCAATGTATATCCCTCTACCCCTCTTCATTCTATAAGTTAATAACAAAATTAACTATCTCAATATCAAACATAAGTATCATGTTAAATAGGATGCATTTTAAATGGTTATTTTGCAAAAGGTACTGGATTTTTGGCTATCCCAGCCTAAAATGCATTGATTTATTATGATGTCTGTTAGTTTTTTGAGATATTGTTTAGTTATCAATGACCTTCTATCTGAAAGATACAAAAGACCATCAACTTGAAATAGCTAAATTTTCTACAGAATAAAAACACTGGAGAAATATTTTCTGATTTGCAGAGGTAAGGTTAAAAGTACTTTAATACTAATCAATAGCTTTTCACTTAGAAAGCCATGTCTTAATACTGTAGACTTTATACCAGCTTATCCTGCATATCAGTACATACTGTTAACATTGTTCTGATGCTGTTATTGGGGTTTTATTATTTTTGAGAGTTTAACTCTAAAATTTCATAAATATCATTTTTTTAGTATTAGAGGTAGAGAATGTTACTTTTGAACAGTAATTGCCTTTATTCTCTCAATCTCTTGTCTAAAGTGATACTTTTATATTGAAAGAAAATCACAAAAGAAAAAAAGAACTCACTGACTGTTGAAGTTTTTTAAAGCATAAAACACTGTAGTCATTTTGGTGAATGCTTTTATCCTGTTTGGTTAAGTTTAGTTCTTCCAAATGCTAATATGAAAATGTACTAATTCAAAAAATAACACAAAAATTTAGAATTCCGTAACAGAAGACTTTATGGATTAATTACAGTAACCAAATTATTTTGTCTGGATTACATAGGTGAATTTTGATGAGATTTATTAGAATAGTTGAGGGAAGAATACATTTCATTTAAAAACAAAAACTACTTTACTTGATCCCAAATTTTGATCATTATTTTATAATATATCTCTTTTCGCCTTAAAAATTTTTACTCTGAGGGAAATGAGTCTTCCATTAATTTAATATGCATTTATTAACATTTATTACCCAAGAAATGTGTGACTCTGTTACCATAAATTTACTCTTTACTTGGTATGAGAATCTTAAGATCCAAAGTTCATTTTTCTTATATCAAATTATGTTTATATACATAAATACAGAAGCCTTAGCACTAATACAAGAGTGTTTATCCTGATTTTTTTTTTCAATATAGTTTCATTATAGGACATTATACAGTTCTGGAAAAAAAATCTACTTATCTGAGTATTCTGGTTAATTGGACTCTGATTAAAATTGGGTTTTATTATTTTTAATAACTTTAATACTAATGGTCAGAAAATAATATGCAAAAGATCCATAGGCATTGTATTGGTAATCTATCACTGTATAAATATTAACACAAAGCTTAGAGGCTTAAAAAAATAATGATTTCAAAGTTTCTGTACATTGAGAATCTTGTCATTGAAGACTTGGTTCCTCTGGCTTATTATCTTTTATGAGATTGAAGTCAAATGGTAAGCTGGGACTACAGTCATATCAAGGCTCAACTGGAGAACAATCCACTTCTCATGGGCTTATGTGGCTTTGGCAGGATTCAGTTCCTCACAGGTTGTTGGGCTGAGGACTCTAAACCCTTTGGGCAGAAGCTGTCCTTAGTTCTTTGCCACATGGGACTCTCCATGGGGTAGCTTACAATACATCAGCTGGCTTTATCACACCAAAGTGAGAACAGCCAGAGACAGAGAGAGACAGAAAGAGAGAAGAGAGAGAGAGAGTAACAGGTAGTTAGAAGTAAGTAATCCAAAGAAGCGGGTCCTGTGGAAGAAGATTTTTTCTCCAAAAATAGCAGCAGGTGCAGAAAGAATCAGTTTTCCAAGACACTTACAGGGAGCAAGACGCACATCTTATGTTTGGAGGTAGGACTGTAGTTGGTAGAGCCCTCACCAGAACATTCTGCAGGATGATGTTGGCTGTTGTTTCTGACACTGTAGTTCTTTACCAGTTTTTTTTAGCTATACCAACAATGACACAAACTCACTAAAATCCATTTAATGAATTCCATGTCTGCTTAAATTATCCAGAGTCAGGCTCTGTTGATGGCAGCTAAGTGCTCTGATGAATATATTTATTTTCCTCAGTCATCATCTATTCTTTCTCCAATAAACAAGAGTTTTAACATAATATGACTGTTAAAAACTAAGTGAGAAAGTCAGATTTACTTCTTTTGACAACTAATACTAATTTTCATATGTTTTTGTATTACTTTGTAGATATGAAATTAAAGTTATGCATAACAGTTTAAACTTATTGTACAGTTTTCCTATGTGCCAAGCATTGTTTTATGTTTTTCACATAGATTATTTCATTTAATTCTCAAAACTATTCTTTGAGATATTTCAGGGTCTTTTTTAAGATTAAAAAAACCTCAAATGTTGAAAAGTTAAACAATTTCCCCAAAGTAATACAGCTAACAAGTAGTAAAAGTAGGATTCAAATCTAGATGGTCAAAAACCCTGAGCCCTTGGTCTCAGAAACAATACTATTATGCTTGTTTTCAAAGACCTTATTAAACAGTAAAAATATAGCACTACTCAAAGTGAAATAAATGTATTACATAAGGCACAAAAGGAAAAATAATTTTTCATTGTACTTAAGAACTACTATGCATCAAAAGTCACCATGAAGAGAGTGAAAAAGGGAATTTCCAGGGTGACAGAAGTTGTTTACAATGAATGTATCTTACAAAGACTTATATTTATAATAAAGAGCTTCCACAAATCAACAACAATGACAATGACAATAATATCCAACAGATTATGACAGTGGATAAGAACAGGCATTTCACAAAAATTAAAATGTACTCAACTTCACATTTCATCAGGGAAATGTAAATTAAAACACAATGCGATGTTACTATGTACACCTTTTCCCAATAGCTAAACTGAAAATGATTGACACTATTTGTTAAATGTCCAATACCTGAAGTGTTCATGTACTGCTGCTTGGGGCGTATATTTCCATTTTGGATAATTCTTTGCCAGTATCACTCAAAGATGAACAAATGTAAACCCTGTGACCCAGAAGTTAAACTACTAGACACATAAAAAAGAGAAAAGCGTTCATGGCTTGACTTAAAACATACAAAAATGTTAATAGCAGCACTACTTTTAATAAAACAACTTAAATATGGAAATATTTTGTGATATAGTCATACAATTGTATACTACATGTCAATAGGAAGGTATACATTATTACTGTTAGAAACAAACATGCAGAAAAGTGCACAGATTGTTGGAGTACAGCTTGCTGAAGTTTTGCCATGTGAACACACCTGGGAAACAAACATTGGATCAAGCCTTAGTGTATAATGGCATAAAAGGTATTTTTCCCTTTTATCCTATCCCAGTCACTATCCCTCCAAAGGACACCACTATTTTTATTTCTAACACAGAATAGTGCACCCTCTCTTTGAACTTTATGTATGCTGAGTCAATCAGTACATGCTGCTTTGTATTTTGTTTTGTTGATAAACATTACGTTTGTGAGATTCTTTCATAGAGATTATATTTTGGCCTTGTGGTTTCTTAAGATAAATCAAGGAAAAGAAATGATATAAACTCAATTGTTCAATTATATCAACATGAATGAATGAAAATATGTGTAAAATTACCATTATTAAAATAAGACAAGTGGAGAAGTAATTTATGTCATATATAACAGGCAAAATATTAATGTTGCAAATATATACGGAATGCCTGTAAAAGATAAAATCTTAATCAAATATAAGCAAAGTATTTTAGCTGGTTATACACAGAAAATAGAATCTATTTAGCTAAAACACTTCATAATAGCTTTCTTTTGCTGTATAACAAATCATCACAAACTTAGCAACTAAAAGCAACCTTTATTATTTTCCTTCTATCCTAAACATGTTCACTTAGAATAAAAATCCAAATCAGTCCAGGTATTTGCAAGACCATTAAATAGGAAGCCCCAGACTTTGTTTCTCCTTGGAAACACTGATTTAACAATATAAGGTCTACAAAACCTTTATGAGAAGTCTAGATGCAGTTAGGAAATTGCAGTGACCCAGACAAGCTCAAAGCCAAGAACATCTGCATGAGAATGAGTAAGAAAACTGTTTTATTTCAACTATGTCAGTTTTTCTACCAAGCTGGCACAGCTCACAGTTAGGCTGAGAAACCCAACTTGTGGCTTCTCCCATGGGAGGGTAAAGGAAGAGTGGAACAATCATGCAACATTCTGGCTCTTCAGAGGCCTCCTTGAGGATTGGTTTGTGTTTCACTTGACTCCTAATGTTGATGGGCGACAACATTCTTTGGATACCGGGGGCGGGTGAGAACAAAGGAGGGCTCAGTGGTTTAAAGAAGTACCAAAAAACCTGCAGCAATGCAGACAGACATCAGAGAGAGAAAGAGACTACAAGCTTTTAATAAAGCTACTGGCAAACTTCTCTAAATGAGAAATTATATACAGAAGCCGAGAGAAGATGTAATCACAGGAAAGGTTTGAGAGGCCCCAAGAACCTCTAGCCAGGCTGATTGGTGGTCTTTCTTTGTATGAAGGCTGTCAGAAAAGACTGAGAGAATGACTGTTTTTTTCAAATGGACAGATCACAACAAAATATTGTAAGGCACACAAAGAAATAAGAAAATGTGACCCAATTGAAGGAAAACAATCTCCATAAACTGACTTTAAGGAAATGGAGGTCTACAAATTACCTGACAAAGAATTCAAAATAAGCTGGAAAGATCCCAATTAGAACAAATTCAAGAAGGCCCACACTAAGACACATTATCACAGAACTGCTAAATTCAACAACAAAAGAGAGAATCGTGAAAGCAGCAAGAGAATAATGACTCATCATATGTAAGGGAGCTCTCATAAGGTTATCAGTGGTTATTCCAGGTAAAACATACGGGCCAGAAGGAAGTGGGATGAAACATTCAAAAGTGCTGAAAATTAAAACAAAACAAAACAAACACCTGCTAACAAAGAATACTACATCCAGAAAAAAGGGTTCTTGAGAATTGAAGGAAAAATAAGGACTTTCTCAGATAAACAAAAGCTGAGGGATTTCCTTGACACTGGACTTGCCTTATAAGAAGTCTAATGGGAGTCTTTCAAGGTGAAACAAAAAGACACTAGACAGCAACAAGAAAGCATATCCTGTCCTCAGGCTGGATCTAATCAGGACAGTAATATTTTCAAAAATAATTGTTTTGCAATTTATTTATTTTGTTTTCTGTGATATGTAGCATGTAATCACTACTGATTACATGCTTATTTTTTTTAATGTAAATTTAGAACATTCTTGTAGCACAGCAATAATTACTTGAACTTCCCTGCATATAGGAAAAAAGAAAGTTTGAACAAAGTTGTCAAGGATCCAATTACATTAATACAGATGAGTGACAATTCATGTTTTGGCAAAGATTGACAGCTTACATAGATAAAGAATAAATGTGTCTTAGGAAGAAAGTGCATTTTAAGAAATTATGGTGGCCTAAATATGATTCTTAAATTTAAAAGTAGTATGTATTTATTCTCTTTTTTGTATTAAGGTCACTAAAACTAAGACAACATCCCTGCCATAGTGGCATATATAATGAGTAGCAGAAGTAGATATATAAATATTTTACTGCCATACAGTGAGGAATGGCATAATAATGGGAAATAGTATAATAAGAAAAAGGAAACACTAATGCTTTGGAAAGATATGAAATGTGATCTAGGACTGAAAATATTCTAAATATTCCACTAAGAAGGGAAAAAAATAAAGACATGGTTATTTCAGGTTGAGGAAATGGCAGAAAGTCTTTCCTCTTAAAAAAAAAAAATTAAAAGGATGTCATGCTCAGCAACATCAAAGCCAAATATTATTGTGAAAATACCTGGGGCATATATGTCATTTGGCTTCTGGCTGAACGCTCACAGGTAGCAACAGAGCTGGCATGCTAATTAAGGACCAGAGGAAGAATAGGACTGAATGCCATGAAAAGAGATGGGACTTTAGGTTGTTGATATTAAAAAGTTACCCAAAGTATTCTTAACAGGAAAACACAGAATCAAAGGATAGGCTTAAATCAGAAAGTGGTAAAATATTAATTCCAATACATGGAAAAGGAAAATTACAACTCAAAAACCTTAGAGCTTTTGCACTTCCCTTATCAATTCATTTTTTTTTTTCAATTTTTGGATTTCCCTACCAAGAAGTCCAGTTTATATCAAATTATAGCCAAAATGTTGAGTCCCTTGATTCTGGTAACTTAATTAGGCCTATATCTCCACACTTCAAACATAATATGAACCCAATCCTTACACTCTCTCTTCTTGATTCTTGTCTATTTTTATAGAGAAGTAACCTGGTGAATTCTGTTTAAACAATTAGTGGTATCTCTATAGGTTGCTGTTATTGCTTTAGAGCACCTGTCTTCAAAACATGAAACATTTGAAATAGAAAGAAGTGAGACTTTGATAGTAGAAATTCAGGCATGTTACCAAGAGATTTTATAGGGAAAGAGATCATTTTTAGAATCCCTAAAATTATACCAGTAAAAGAAAATACTACTCTTGTTACATATATAAATGTTTCTGTTTATATATATATGCATACAAACATGTATTCATGTGTGTATGTAAATGTATATATACATATCTTAAGATTATATATATATTTATTTTAATATTATATATGTGTGTGTAGATATGTATGATGAACCCAAATTTTTAAATACAGAATTAAATTTCAGTACTGGAATAAAATTTTCACTACTATAATTTAAAGTAATAAGTTAATACAATTTAAATTGTTGAGCATATAAAATATAACTGGCAATGATTTATTGCACACCATATGCTAATTGTATTAATCATTTTCTTTGAAACAATAACCTCCAGGTGCATAGAAATTTCAGTGATCTTAACTATACCTGTTCAAGTTTCCAACAACTTCATGCAGGTAAGTTTAAAAATAAATCATCAATATGAAGTTCATCTGCAGAACATAAAACAATGTTGCCAAGCAAATAATATAAATCTATTATCCACTTTATAGATTTAATTTTTTTTTATTGTGGTAAAAGTTGCATAATATAAAACATACAATTTTAACCATACTTAATTGTACAGTTCAGTGACACTAAATACATTCACATTGCTGTACAACACTCACCATCATCCATCTCCCAAATATTTCACCTTCCTAAACTGAAACTCTGTCCCCAATTAACACTAGCTCCCCATTCCCCAGCCCCTGGTATCTGCCAATATACTTTCTGACTCCATGAATTTGACTATTCTAAGTACCTTGTATAAGTGGAATCAAACAGTATTTTTCTGCACCTAATGTATATCAGAATGCATTTTTAAGGTTAACTTTATATATGTCCTGCAAACAGGCTGTACCTTCTTTTTATTTTAATTTTTTTCCCCTGTGCTATACAGTAGGGCCTCACCAGCTATCTACTTCATACACAGAAGGGTACATACGTTAATCCCAATTTCTCAAGCCACTCACACATCCCTCCCCATTTGGTGTCCATACGTTTGTTCTCTACATCTGTGTCTCTATTTCTGCTTTGCAAATAGGTTCATCTGTACCATTTTTCTAAATTCCACATATATACATTAATATACGATATTTGTTTTCCTCTTTCCAACTTGCTTCACTCTGTATGAGAGTCCCTAAGGTCCATCCACATCTCTGCAAATGGCACAATTTTGTTCCTTTTTATAGCTGAATAATATTCCATTGTATATATGTAACACATCTTCCTCATGCATTCCTCTGTTGATAGACATATAGGTTGCTTTCATGTACTGGCTATTGTAAATAGAGCTTCAATGAATATTGGGGTTCATGTATCTTTTGTAATTATGGTTTTCTCTGGGTATATGCCCAGGAGTGGGATTGCTGGGTCATATGGTAGTTCTATTTTTAGTTTTTTAATGAACCTCCATAATGTTCTCCATAGTGGCTGTATCAATTTACAGTCTCACCAACAGAGTAAGAGCATTGCCTTTTCTCCACACCCTCTCCAGCATTTACTGTTTGTAGATTTTTTGATGATGGCCATTCTGAACGGTGTGAGGTAGTGCCTCATTGTAGTTTTGATTTACATTTCTCTAATAATTAGTGATGTTGAGCATCTTTTAATGTGCCTCTTGGACCTCTGTATGTCTTCTTTGGAGAAATGTCTATTTAGATCTTCTTCCCATTTTTGATTGGATTGTGTTTTTTTTTTATTGAGCTGTATGAGCTGTTTGTATATTTTGGAGATGAATCCTTTGTCCGTTGCTTCATTTGGAAACATTTTCTCCCATCCTGAGGGTTGTCTTTTCATCTTGTTTATGGTTTCCTTTGATATGCAAAATATTTTAAGTTTAATTAGGACCCATTTTTTTCTTTTTCTTTTTATTTCCATTACTCTAGGAGGTGGGTCAAAAAGATTCTTCTGTGATTTATGTCAAAGAGTGTATTACCTATGTTTTCCTTTAAGAGTCTTATAGTGTATGGCCTTACATTTAGGTCTTTAATCCATTTTGGGTTTATTTTTGTGCATGGTGTTAGGGAATGTTCTAATTTCATTCTTTTACATGTAGCTGTCCAGTTTATCCTGGCACCATTTATTGAAGACACTGTCTCTCTCCATTGTATATTCTTACCTCCTTCGTCATAGATTAGGTGACCATAGGTGCATGAGTTTATCTCTGCACGTTCTAATTAGTTCCATTGATCTATACTTCTGTTTTTGTGCCAGTACTATACTCTCTTGATTACTGTAGCTTTGTAGTATAGTCTGAAGTCAGGGATCCTGATTCCTCCAGCTCTATATTTCTTTCTCAAGATTGCTTTGGCTGTTCGGGGTCTATTGTGTTTCCATACAAATTGTAATTTTTTTTTTTTCTAATTCTATGAAAAATGCCATTGGTAATTTGATAGTGATTACATTGAATCTGTAGATTGCTTTGGGTAGTAGAGTCATTTTCACAATATTGATTCTTCCAATACAAGAACATGATATATCTCTCCATGTGTTTGTGTCATCTTTGATTTCTTTCATCAGTATCTTATTGTTTTCTGAGTAGAGGTCTTTTGCCCCCTTAAGTAGGTTTATTCCTAGGTATTTTATTCTTTTTGTTGCAATGGTAAATGGGATTATTTCCTTAATTTCTCTTTCTGATCTATCATTTCTAGCAATAGGAATGCAAGAGATTTCTGTGCATCAATTTTGTATCCTACAACCTTACCAAATTCATTGATTAGTTCTAGAAGTATTCTGGTGGCATCTTTAGAATTTTATATGTATACTCTCATGTCATCTACAAAGAGTGACAGTTTTAATTCTTCTTTTCCAATTTGTATGAGTTTTATTCTTTTTCTTCTCTGATTGCTATAGCTAGGACTTCCAAAACTATGTTGAATAATAGTGGTGAGAGTGGGCATCCTTGTCTTGTTCCTGATCTTAGAGGAAATGCTTTCAGTTTTTCACCATTGAGAATGATGTTTGCTATGGGTTTGTTTTATATGGCCTTTATTATGTTGAGGTAGGTTCCCTCTGGACCTTCATTCTAAAGAGTTTTTTTCATAAATGGGTGTTGAATTTTGTCAAAAGCTTTTCTGCATCTATTGGGATTAGCATATGTTTTTTATTTTCCAATCTGTTAATATGGCATATCACATTGATTGATTTGCATACATGGAAGAAACCTTGCATCCCTGGGATAAATCCAACTTGATCGTGGTGTATGATCCTTTTAATGTGTTGATGGATTCTGTTTGCTAGTATTTTGTTGAGGATTTTTTTGTCTATGCTCATCAGTGATACTGGTCAGTAATTTTCTTTCTTTTTTATATCTTTGGTTTTGGTATCAGGGTGATGGTGGTCTCATAGAATGAGCTTGGGAGTGTTCTTTTCTTTGCAATTTTTTGGAAGAGTTTAAGAAGGATGGGGATTAGCTCTTCTCTAGAAGTTAGATAGAATTTGCCTGTGAAGCCATGTGGTCCTGGACTTTTGTTTGTTGGAAGATTTTAAATCACAGTTTCAATTTCATTACTTGTGATTGGTCTGTTCATATTTTCGATTTCTTCCTGGTTCAGTCTTGGAAGATTGTACCTTTCTAAGAATTTGTCCATTTCTTCCAGTTATCCATTTTATTGGCCTATAGTTGCTTGTAGTAATCTCTCATGATCCTTTGTATTTCTGCAGTGTCTGTTGTAATTTCTCCTTTTTTATTTCTAACTTTATTGATTTGAGTCCTCTCCCTTTTTTTTTTGATGAGTCTGGCTAAAGGTTTATCAATTTTGTTTATCTTTTTAAAGAAACAGCTTTTAGTTTCATTGATCTTTGTTATTGTTTTCTTCATTTCTATTTCATTTATTTCTGCTCTGATATTTTTTCTGTTTAATATGAAATTTATTTTTCTTTAAGGGAAATGTCCTTTTAGAATTTATATTCATCCATATTGTCTTAAATAGTTTTCTGTAGTTTCAATTCTTTTGTTATCTTATTTAATATTCTTATCTACTCTGATATCAACAATTTATCTCACAAGTATTTTTTTGTGTGTGCTCCCAGTATATATATTTTTATTATTAATTTTCTTAACTTCTTTTTTGGAGTATAATTGCTTTACAATCGTGTGTTAGTTTCTGCTTTATAACAAAGTGAATCAGTTATACATATACCTATGTCCCCATATCCCCTACCTCTTGCGTCTCCTTCCCACTCTCCCTATCCCACCCCTCTAGGTGGTCACAAAGCACTAAGCTGATCTCCATGTGCTATGCATCTGCTGTGATTTTTATGATTTCTTTCCTTCTACTAACTTTGGGTTCTGTTTGTCCTTCTTTCTCTAGTTGCCTAAAGTGTAAGGTTAGGTTATTTATATTTTTCTTGTTTCTTGAGGTAGGATTGTATTGCTATAAACTTCCCTCTTAGAACTGCTTTTGCTGCATCCCATAGGTTTTGGGTCATTGCGTTTTCATTTGTGATTTGTTTCTAGGTATTTTTTTGATTTCCTCAGTGATCTCTTTGTTATTTAGTAGCATATTGTTTAGCCTCCATGAGTTTGTGTTTTTTAGAGTTTTTCTCCCTGTAATTGATTTCTAATCTCATAGCATTGTGCTCAGAAAAGAGGTTTGATATGATTTCAATTTTCTTAAATTTACTGAGGTTTGATTTGTGACCCAAGGTGTTATCTATCCTGGAGAATGTTCCGTGTGCCCTTGAGAAGAAAGTGTATTCTGCTTCTTTCGGATGGAATGTCCTATAAATATCAATTAAGCCTATCTGGTCTAAAGGGTCATTTAAGGCTGTGTTTCCTTATTAGTTTTCTGTCTGGATGATCTATGCATTGTTGTAGGTGGGGTGTTAAAGTCCCCCACTATTATTGTGTTACTGTTGATTTCCCCTTTTATGGCTATTAGCATCTGCCTTATGTATTGAGGTGCTTCTATGTTGGGTGTGTAAATATTTACAATTGTTATATCTTCTTCTTGAATTGATCTCTTGCTCATTATGCAATGTCCTTCTTTGCCTCTTGCAACAGTCTTTATTTTAAAGTCTATTTCGTCTGATGAGTACTGTTACTCCAGCTTTCTTTTGATTTCCATTTGCATGGAATGTCTTTTTCTAATCCCTCACTTTCAGTCTGTTTGTGTCCCTAGGTCTGAAGTTGGTCTCTTGTAGACAACATATTACAGGTCTTGTTTTTGTATCCATTCAGCCAGCCTGTGTCTTTTGGTTGGATCATTTAATCCCTTTACATTTAAGGTAATTATTGATATGTATGTTCCTATTACCATTTTCTTAATTGTTTTGGGTTTGTTTCTATAGGTCTTTTTCTTCTCTTGTGTTTCCCACCTAGAGAAGTTCCTTTAACATTGGTTGTAAAACTTGTTTTGCGTTGCTGGATTCTCTTAGCTCTTGCTTGTCTATAAAGTTTTTGATTTCTCCATTGAGTCTGAACAAAAGCCTATTGGGTAATCTTGGTTGTAGGTTCTTCTGTTGCATCATTTAAAATGTATCCTGCCACTCTCTTCTGACCTTCAGAGTTTCTGCTGAAAAATAAGCTGATAACCTTATGGGGATTCCCGTGTACATGTTTTGTTGCTTTTCCTTTGCTGTTTTAATATTTTTTCTTTGAATTTAATGTTTTACTTTGATTAATATGTGTCTCGGCATGTTTCTTCTTGAGTTTATCCTGTATGGGACTCTCTGTGCTTCCTGAACTGGGGTGGCTATTTCCTTTCCCATGTTAGAGAAGTTCTTGACTATAATCTCTTCAAATATTTTCTCAGACCCTTTCTCTTTCTCTTCTTCTTTGATTCCTATTATTTGAATGTTGGGCATTTAATGTTGTCCCAGAGGTCTCTGAGACTGTCCTCATTTCTTTTCTTTTCTTTTTTTTCTTTATTATGCTCCTTGGCAGTTATTTCTACCATTCTACCTTCCAGCTCACTTATTAATTCTTTTGTCTCAGTTATTCTGGTATTGATTCCTTCTAGTGTATTTTTCATTTCAGTTATTGTTTTGTTCATCATTGTTTGTTTCTTGTTTAGTTCTTTCAGGTCCTTGTTAAACATTTCTTTTACCTTCTCCATCTGTGCCTTCATTTTTTTCCCCAAGATTTTGGATAATCTACTATCATTACTATGAATTCTTTTTCAGGCTGGTTGCCTATTTCCTCTTCATTTATTAGTTCTTGTAGGTTTTTACCATGCTCCTTCGTCTGTGACATATTTCTCTATCATCTCATTTTTGTTGATGGGTGGAGCCATGTTCTTATCTTGCTGGTCGTTTGGCCAGAGGCATCCAGGACTGTAGTTTTCAGGCAGTTGGGTGGAGCTGGGTCTTGGTGCCAAGATGAAGATATCCAGGAGAGCTCATATGGATTAATATTCCCTAGGGCCTGAAGTTTTCTGTTAGTTCAGTGGCTTGGACTCGGCACTCCTACCACAGGGGCTCAGGCTGGACTGCCAGCCTGTGAGGAGACGTGACCTCCACTTCCTCCTACTCCACCATCTTGACTCTGCCCCTAGAACTGGAGCCATGCTAGGTAGGTCCAGCTCTTCCATTGCAGGTCTTGAGGCATCAGATAGCTTGGACCCAGGCAGGGAATGGCCACAGCCAACATGGCTTGGGAGGCCCCTGCCCCATTTGGGGGCCTCTTCAGAACTGTCCTCTGCACCCAAGATAAGCCAAGGGACCTGATTGCCCCAAAGCCCCCACCAGAAAGAAAGACCTGGGGTGCAGGGGAAGTGGAAGTCCACTTTACAGATTTGAGATAACACAGTTGTGTTTGAATTTCAGAAATATTTAGAGAAAATATATTTATATATGTTCTTTATAAAGTCCAGAATTTTAGAAATGTCAAATGCTATATCTGGCCTTTTGCTGTGTTCAGAAAAAAATTAAGATTAGAGTACACCTTTTAATATATCAGCTCACAAATTATCAATAATTCACATAAAAATGAGACACCTCAGTGCATTATGAGTTTTATTAACCTTATTTCATTTAGAAAGTTGCAGGTGTATTTTATACTGCCATAGAAGTGTAAAGCATGAAATTTAAAAATAAATTCTTTAAATTTGATTCTCAATTTGTCAAAAAAATTAACTAGATGCACATGAATTATTGTTTTCTCAAATATTGTGACTTTTAGCCATACCACTACTTCATTTTAATTTTTGTGGTAAGATATTGATATGAAACCATTTGTCATTTGAAATGAACAACTAAACTCTCATGTTGTAAAATTTCTGTTTATCACTTTTAATATTACAATGGGGGCTTAAGTAAAAATATTTTTCATTGCAAGCTTGTTTATTGTGTTGATAACTAGGATCAAGGATACAATGCTTTGTCTTCAAACAATTTATTTGAAAAATCAAATTTATATACGTAATTGAGTTCTTATGATTTGGGAAAATTTTTGTAATTATATCTTAGGATGTTCCTTTAAAATGTTCAACATTTTAAAAACTATATTTAAAGCATGTAGTTTTCTATTTCTACCTACAGTTTTCTATTTCTATTTCTACTCCTTCCCAATATGTTTATAAATAACTTCTTTTCTTGAATGTTTATAAATTAATGATAAAAGGGGTGTTTTATCATTTTATATTTGATATTTTACATGATAATAAAGATTAAGAAGGATTAATAATGGTTAACAAGAATTAATAAAGTTAAAATCCTAAATTTGATCTCTCAGTGAAATATCAAAATCTGTCTTCAGAAATACAAGTTATTACAACTTGATGTGTAATGAAGATGCTAAGGAAATGTTAAATAAAAATGGTATTTTATTAATTGTATAATATTAATATAGACAAATGATGTATCAAAATTTCCTAAAGTAGCCACCCTGGATATATATGTACTTGAAAAGCCTAATTACTTAATTGTCAAAAGTAGACCATATCAATTCCAGAGTAGAAATCAAAAAAGAATTGTTCAAAATTGATAAGGTAGTTGTAGGAGAATGACAAGGGGCAAGACATCAAGGATACTGATAATATCAGTGTGATGTATAAGTTTTCTTTTGCTGCTGTAACAAATTACTGCAAACTTTGTGGTTTAAAACAGTACAAATATATTCTTACAGTTCTGGAGGTCACCAGTCCAAAATGGATTTTACTAGGCTAAAATCAAGGTGTTGGAAGAGCTGTATTCCTTCTTGGAAGTTTTAGGGGAGAATCAATCCCTTTTGTTGCCTCTTCTGGCTTTTAGAAGATCTATGCATTCCTCAGCTTGTGGACCCCTTCTGTCTTCATAGCCAGCAATGGCTGTTTGAGTATTTCTCACATCACATCATTCTGACACTGAATCCTCTGCTTCCCTCTTCCACATTTATGGACTCTGGTGATTACATTAAGTTCCCTGGGATAATCCAGGATCATTTCCCCATCTCAGCATTATCTGATTAGCAACCTTAATTTGATTTGTAATCTTAATACCCTGTTATCCTGTAAACTAAAATATTTATAGGCTCTGGGTTTAGGATGCGAACATTTTGGGAAACTATTATTTTGCTTACCACAAGTGATGAGCTATAAAAACTAGTATTGTTAGGCACAGAAGAAAAACTATAAAAGGCTGAAAAACTGTATATATTAAATATTAGTGCCTTCAAATATCTTGAGAAAGTATATAAATTTTGAGTTTAGGTTGACTTTCTTCTCATATTTCTTAGCTTTTCTTGTTAGTTTTTACCAGTTTAAGTTTTAATCTATATGGTTTAGTGTATGATATCTAAAATTCCATCATTATTGATGGGTGGGACTGTTAGTCTTCTATCATCTTCCTCTGCTGGCCAGGGTTATTAATGTTTAAAGCAGCCAGAGAGAAAATAAAAGTATCATATATGATCCCTCTAGTGTAGAATAGTTTGGAATATTCATTTATCAACTTCTTTGTCAACACTTTGACCTAATTAGTTGGCTACTTTAAGAAGTCCCAAAAACTAATAAAATTACAGCTGCTCTTGATAATGATGTTAAATTATCTCCAGGAGTTTATTTAAGCACACCTTACTTGTATATGGTTGAAAGCTAATATTCAATGTAAACTACATCTACTTTACTTCATAATTTTTTATAAAATCAAGTTAAAAGTGATAAAAATCATTCAAGATCTATGTCTTTGTCAGGTTACCTTAACACCTCCCCTAAAGGCCTCAACCATGTATTGTATTAGAAGACATTCTGTATCTGGAAAACATGTATAGTTGGTTTTTTTTCCCACACAATTATAAACAATCAACCATTTATTATATATATAATGGATATTATCCATACATAATAAGAGAATTTCAGGATTTAGGTACTGAAAGAGAAATAATGGAGTAACTAAGCTTAACCTAATTTATAAAAGAAAAGATGTCTACATCAAGTTAAATTTAAAAGCCTATGCTTCACTTTCTGAGCCTATATTGTGTTTTATTCTCACTTCATCTTAAAAAAAATATCATTCCAAAAATGGAGCCCTCCTACACTGTTGGTGGGAGTGTAAATTGGTGCAGCTACTATGGAAAACAGTATGGAGATTCCTTAAAAAACTAAAGTTACCATATGACCCAGCAATTCCACTCCTAAGTATATAAGATGAACACTCTAATTTGAAGGACACTCTACTCAATATTCTGTAATAACCTAAATAGGAAAAGAATTTGAAAAAGAATAGATACTTGTATATGTATAACTGAATCACTTTGCTGTACACCTGAAACTAGCACAACATTGTTAATCAACTATACTCCAATATAATTTATTTTTTAATTTTAAGAAGATACATGCACCCCAAGGTTCAGAGCAGCACTATTTACAATAGCCAAGACATGGAAGCAACCTAAATGTCCATCAACAGATGAATGGATAAAGAAAATGTGGTATATATAATATATACAATGGACTATTACTCAGCCATAAAAAGAAATGGAATAATGCCATTTGCAGCTTCATGGATGGACTTGGATATTATCATACTAAGTGAAGTAAGTCAGACAGAGAAAGATAAATATCATATGATATCACTTATATGTGGAATTAAAAAAAAATGCTACAAATGAACTAATTTACAAAACCAAAATAGACTCACAGACATAGAAAACAAACTTATAGTTACCAAAGGGGAGGTGGGGAGAGGAATAAATTAGGAATTTGGGATTGACAGATATGAACTATTATATATAAAATAGATAAATAACAAGGGCCTACTGTATAGCACAGGAAACTATACTCAGTATCTTTTAATAATCATTAATGGAAAAAAGTCTGAAAAAGAAATCCTCACCATCACAGGTTACTCAGACATTGTGTTAAGTTCTTGGGAAGAAGCAAGAGTTACAGAGGTCTTACAATCACACATATTTGAAGATATCTGAGCTAAAGGCAGAAAAAATTAACTTGGATATTCTTTCTTTTCCTCTCTTTATAAATGTCACACCTACACAAAGACAGGTAAGTTAACATACTCCTTTGTTTCATAGTGAAGTTGTCTGACATTAGAGAGTGCAGATCTGAAGGCCTTTTAGATTTTTGCTTGGGTTTGGTTTAGGCCCCTGGACTTAGATTATAGACAACAAAAAGGTGAAAACATTTATGTTTTCCCTTGTTGCCCTAGGTCTTTATAATTTATGATTTCTGATATATAGATGCCAGAAAGGAAGATTTAAAAGAAGTCACACTTAACATTGGCTTTCTGGAAGGCACAAGTCTCATAGGCCTCCTGAATTTGGTAGCATAGACTTGTGATTTTTTAGATAATAGAATGGCAGTGTGACTCTAGAGACCCCAAAAAAGGCAAACTTTTGTGTGTGACTCCAGTTGCTCATTATGAATTGTACAAAAACACTGGGGCAAGATGGGACCTTTGGAATTGAGAGGTAATTGAAAAAATATTTTAATACAGGGAAAGGATCATTTATAAAATCTCCATAAATTATATTTCCTATTCTGAGTCAGGTTTGAGACAGAGCAATGCCTCACCTATGAGTAAGCTGGCAGACATATGAGGTCAATTACCTATGATAAGTTTTTCTTAGACAGAATGTTCTTCTCTATTGTACCCCAAGGTCCCAAAGGGCAATGGTTATAAGAGCCAGTACTGGTGTTGCTAACTAGGTAGCAAAATGAAGATGTTCTTATCAGAAAAATATGATTGAATGGAAATAAAAATACTTAATAGCTATGTATCCTTTGTCAATTTACTAATTTTTTCTAAGGCTCAGTTCCCTCATCTAGAGAATAGAAAAAAAAAAAACAACATTGTTCTTATACATTTTTTTTAATAATTAAAGTTAATAACTATATAAAACAGTATGGATATTCCTACAAAAAACTAAAGATAAAGTTCTGAGTGTTACCCAGTACATATTTGTTCCAATTTCTTTCCTCTTTTTTTTTTTTTTTTGTGGTATGCGGGCCTCTCACTGTTGTGACCTCTCCCTTTGCGGAGCACAGGCTCCAGACGCGCAGGCCCAGCGGCCATGGCTCACGGGCCTAGCCTCTCCGTGGCATGTGGGATCTTCCCGGACCGGGGCACGAACCCGTGTCCCCTGCATTGGCAGGCAGACTCTCAACCGCTGCACCACCGGGGAAGCCCTCCTCTTTTTTTTAGAACAAGTGATCAAAAAAAGACATTAAGGTAGGGTTCAAGGATTTCACAGGGTAGAGAAAAGAGTCATTTGAATAAGTAGGAGGAATTTAGGATAAATGAACTTTTTTAAAAAAAGAGGAAAGAGGAGAAGGAGGAGAGAAAATGAATGAAGAAGAGATCATAGATTGGGTACAGCTGAAGGAATGATTTGCCAGTACAGTAGTCTGATTTGCCTATAATGTAAGGAGTATTTGGCGGAATAATTGGAAACCACTCTGAGATGAACGTCTGGGGCCAAATTGTGAAAAGTCCTCATGGAATATACATAGGCAAAAAATATGTTTTTAATTCTGACTGTTCTCTGAACAGGAAGCAAAATAATACTGTCATTTCCTTTTTCATTTGGCTTCAGAGAATGCTTTGGGTCTCTCAAGACTGCTAGCAAGCACCCTCTCAGGTAAGAAAAATAAGCTCAATACAATTTTGGTAAATGAATGAACAGATGCTAATGGAAAGAGATTTTCCTTTAAATAAAAGTAGGTTGCATCTTGACAAGATGGTATCTTATTTAAATAACTCTGTGATCGTAAACTGTCCCAGAAGTAGTAGGAGCCCAGCCCAAACACCTACACATGGCTATTTAAATTTACATTTAAATTAATTAAATTAAAAAATCAATTCCTAAGTTGCACTGGCCACACTTCAAGTGTTCAATAGTTACATGTGCCTAGTGTTTATTGTATTTGAAACTTTAGGTTATATAACATTTCCTCCCTTAAAGAAAATTCTATTGGGTAGGGTTGAATTTATAATAGTATAGCTAGTCTTATGAATGTAGGTGTATTCCATTATGCCCCATAGGAACTCCTTTTATCCATTTATTTGTTCATTCATCCATAGGGTGACCGATTTCTCCCAATTTTCTCTAAACTTACCTTGTTTTAGCAGGGAAATGACACAAATCTTCCCAGCTCTTGTGGAGATTTACATTGGTGATTTGACAGTGATTAATTCTTGAGTATGTCCTTGTCTACTTCCACGCTGGTTTACTCTACAGTACTAAGAGTTTACATTGATTTCCTACCTTGTACTTTGATCTTTCATTTTGCTTGCTACTACCTCATTTCTCCATTGTTCTATGAGAAATAGGGCTTTTCTCCAAAGACAAGATTTTGCCTGGGATGTAACATCATCTTCAGCCTCTTTCTCATGGGGCTTTAATTCTTTTGCATATATTTTATACAATGATATATTAGTCTTTACATGAATAAACTAATATTTGTAGATTTGACCATTTTCTGGTGTTTACTTGGAATACTGCATAGTCATATGCAGCTTGAATAATCGCTCTTGTAAAGAAGATTGCCCAAGTGATACCAAAGTGCTTTATTCCCATGGAAATTAAGGTTTCAGAATTTCTATTTGACTTTGCCTCTGTAAATGTTTTCAGTCCTTCTTGTGTCAAATCAAATTGAGTTTTTCTCTGTTCCATTTTGATGTGACTGTGAAGTGTTCTATCACTGTACCATTTAATTAGGCAATTTCACAATGATTCCATGTGTTCCACTTTGGTCACAGGTAAGAATTTTCTTTACAATACCAATAACATATAAGGTGTTCAAACCCTCATAACCTATATTATTGGAGAAGAAGAAGATTTTGAGGTGTCCTAAATCACCAGAAAGTGAACTGCATATTGGAATGGGATGGACAATGGCTGAGCAGAATCTGGGAATATAGACTGACCATCAACAGTAGGGACTTATTTAGAGTAGACTAAGTTGCAGGAGAATAAAATAGAACTACATATGAAGTAGCTCAATAGGATAACATTTTAGTTTTGCTTTCATAACTCGCTTAGGGGGTGTCTAGGTCTATAAGCATTGGGGTGTGGCTAGAGTTTATCATCAATTTATTTAGGCACACAAATAGGTAGAGGTTCTTCCATCTTCAATTATCTTCCAAGGTCACCATATTTGCTCTGGTTATCTATTTCTACATAAAACACTATCTCAAAACTTAGGGGCTGAAAAAAAGAGACAAAAACACTCACACAATTTACCAATAGCCCCTGGATTCACCTGGTAGATTCTTCTGCTGGTCTCATCTGAGCTCACTCATGTGACTGTTGTCATCTGAAACCTCAATTTGGTCTTCATTCCCATACCCAGTAGCTCAGATGGAATAACTAGAGTAGTTCAAGGCCAGCCAGAAATCCATGATGGCTATATTCAAATGTCTGACAGCTCAGATGGGATTGCTGCACCAGGTGAAAACTGGCCAGAAATTTCTCTTTCTCTACATTGTCTTTCCAATAAGGCAGATGAAATTCTTTACATAGAAGCTCAGGGTTCCAAGAGGGTAAATGTTGAAGTTATCAGGACTCCTAGGGGCTAGGCCTTGAAATGGGACTCACCATAGCAATTGTATTTTATTTACCCAAGAAACTCACATGACCAGCAGAGATTCTCATCCTGATGAAAAGAGTGGCAAGGAATTTGTGACCAGATTTAATATCCCAAGGCAATTGTCTCTATCCAGCTAATTGAAGGGAGAATGACCATGGGAAGGACATAAGTTTTAATGAGTAGGTCTGAAAGTGGCATGTATTATTGCTATTCATTTTCTGTGACCACATATTCATCCCATTGCTGTCTACATATCCCCTTTGCAATGAGAATTATCAGCTTATTCCATTATGAGGTCAATTATATTTCTGTGAATCTTAAACTTGGACTTAGCTATTGGATTATATTTTGTTTTATTTTTTTGAACAAGGGACACAGGGAGAAACCTGAAAAAATGAGTGAGCTTTGAGTTTACCTTCTCTTGCTGCTCTTGGAAGATCCTGCTTCCACTGCTATCTGAAGTCCCAGATAATCTGTTGGATGATGAGAGACAGATGACTCAGAATTTCCCATTACCCCAGATAACAGCTAAACAACTTGCAGAAGGAGATTCACAGATAACTGAGTGAACCCAGCAAAATCAAGAAAACTTCACAGTTGAGTCTCATCCAAATTATTAATTTATAGAATCATGAGCTAAACAAATGGTTGTTTTAAGCCACTAAATTTAGGAGTGCTTTGTTATATACCAAAAGCTAACTGAAACATACTCTATTATTTAGAACTCAGTTCCACCTAACTACAAATGAATCTGAAATGTGTATATTTTAGTTGTGCACCAAGGACGAAGAGAAATCTGATTTAGATGAAGTTAGCAGTCTGCCACAATGCAAACTCCTACTCATCAGATATCCATTTGTACCCTTCTTTTCATGAATTCAGATAAAATACACTCAGTCTCTTCACTAGTTCCATCCAATTACTGCATTCATCTAAAAAAAACAGAGTTTTCTGGTATTAACATGTTCTTTCCATATTGCCATGATGTGGTTTTTATAGTAGGCTTACTTATAAAATAAAAATGCAAATTATCTCTCCCTGCAATTTACCCACTTCTGATATATAATGGCAGAGCAAGAAAAGATGATACATAATAAAATTTCTTATTTATAAAAGTAATAACAATAAACACATAATAGTCACTCATCCATAGAGGTGATGCAATTCTGCTGAGAAAACATTGTGTGACCCAGATTTTTTTTTATACCTTGGATCTTCTCTCTATATGGATCTTGCTTGTTCATGGTCTTCTGTGACCACTGGCTCCATATTCTGGGTAGTTCTTTCTTGTCCATAATTTGTATGGTCACGTTCTAAGTGGTCCATTAGGAAATAACTTGTACCGGTTTTATTCTATTTACTACCCAGGTTTTTACCATCACAGATTTTTTTAATATCAGGCTCATTGTTTGTCTCAAAAACAACTCAGTAAGCTTCTGATCTTTTTTGCTTACATTTAGTACCATATGCCAGTAATTTCCACTGAATTTATTTCCAGGAAAGAGTTCTTAGAATTATTTTTATATTTGCCTCTTTTTCCTCATTGTCTGTCTCATTTTAATAGGAGTCATTCAACTTTGAGGCCATATAAAACAATATGACTGGATAGAAAACTTTCTATTCTATGTTTTGGAATCCAAGGGCAGTTAAATTTTATGCTTCTGCAAAGCTGTTAATTCCTTGACTCAATCCTTTATAGCTCTGCTCTGAAAAAGCCAATTCTTATCTAGCTAAGTTATTTTTGTTAAAACCCTGCTAAATGCAGCAATTCAGTAAACCCATACTAAAATTCTATATCAGTGGGTTCTATTCCATCATTTATCCTTGAACTACAGAAATGGTAGAATCTTTGTCTTCTGAGTTACTGAAATCATAGTGTTACAAAGTGTTTTAAATCAATTATGTCATGAGAATTCCTTCTAGTCTCTGATATCATTTTAATAATTGCCTACCATATGACAACCAAATATTAATACTGATTTATGTATTAATTAGTATAGGTTAGGTAATAATGCCAATTAGAATCAAACTTATTCTATGCAATAAAAATGTATTTCTTGCTTACATAAGAATCTTGGGTAGTATCCAGGTAAATAAGGCGTTCTGCTTCACATATTCAGAGACTCAGGATAAAGACTGTATTATCATCTTCAACATGTGACTTTCTACTTCACCATCATTTTCTCTGTCCATTCAGAAGAAAGAGGAAGTAGCATGAAGAACTTTTTATGGGAAGTTTATTTGGGGAAAAGGGAGAGAGAGTCAGGCAACTTTTATCTTTCATTGGCTAGATCTGGAGGACATGATTACACCTAACATCAAAGGGGTTTGGGAAATGTAGTCAAGCTGTGTGTCCACAAGGAAGAGCCATATTTGATCATTGTTCATCTCAATTACAAAGATCCTCACTACTAGGGAAAACATAGGTCAACTTAACACTTGTTCATTTGGTTTTCAGAACATCTGTCAAATACTGTTTGCCAGGCTTTGCCTTCTCTGGCATAAGCTCATGGTTGCTCAATCTACTATGCCATTTGCCACATAATCCTCCTCCCTCTACTATTCTTCCTGTGTTAATTTTAATCCTGTACTTGAGGCAGTCAACTTTCTTATGAATCTTTTTATCTTGGCTTAGTCCAGAAGATTTTGCTAAGAGTCCATCATATGAGTTTATTTATGGTTTTACAGTAACTAATTTATCTTCCTGCTTGCACTGAGGGAGTATTTGAACGGAACTTGTTTAAATTGAAATGATATCCTGACACACTGCTTTTATCCTCCTTGGCGAAAGCAGTGATGATCTTCCTGAGCAGAAGAATCAGTAAATCTTTTCCACTCATAAACTATGAATTAACCTATCTTGTAACACAGATCATGTGCATTCCCAGACTACAATATTAGCAGTCTTGAAGGACTATTTCACACCATTAGGATTTGCTGGCTACCTACTGAATCTTTTAGCAACTTCTTAGGATTAAAAAAAAAAATCACACTAAAGAACTGGCCACTGGGGTCATAGAGTAAAGAAAATATGGCTTTGTCAATGAGATTTTTTTCTACTTGCAACTGTAAACCAAAGCAACTAAGTGAAATAATGTAGAACCTTTCAAAGTCAGAAAACTGTGGGAGGTGGGATAGTAAGTGGGATAATAAGTGGGTGGGATAAAAATAATAAGAAGTATTATTTTTAATTGGGTGATTAAAGAAGCAGACTGAGATTGATATTCATTGGCTGCCTTTCTCTTAGTAACAGTTCACATTTTCCAGACATCCTGCTTTATTGAGATTAATCCTCCCGTCCATGTTCGAAAATGTGACTGATTGCCATAATCCAATTGAAATGCTCCATCCCATGATTACAAATCCAATTACATTTATGAAACTTTAATATCTCTTTACTGCTAGATTTGAATATGTGAACATGTAGCCTTAGGAAACACCAGAAAGATATCTATCAGAAGTAAGATGGGAGTTTTCCAAGAAAGGATCCAAAACTAGCTGTTGAACAGAGATCAAGATGGCCAAGTAGGAGGACACTGGACTCACCTCCACTCACAAACACATCAAAACTACAACTAAATATACAACTAAATATACAGAGTGACTCTTTTTGAAATCTACCTGGGGACTTGCATAACAGCTCTTCTACAACCAAGGTTATAAAGAAAGATCCACATAGCACCTGGTAGGAAGGAAGAAGAAGCAATCTGATTGGGACCCACAACCCAGAGGGGGACACAGAAACAGGAGAAGAATATCACAGGCTTGATGATACAACGTTTCTACTCCTGGATATATATCCAAAGGAAAAAAAGCACTAATTGGAAAAAAAATGTATGCACCCCAATGTTCATAGCAGCATTATTTACAGTAGCCAAGATAAGGAAGCAATTACGTGTCCATCAACAGATGAATGGATAAAAAAAAGATGTTTTATACATATATATATGCATACATATATGTATACATACACACACACATAATGGAATATTAGCCATAAAAGTATGAAATTTTGCCATTCACAACAACATGGATGGACATGGAGGCTATAAATAAGTCAGACAGAAAATCAAACTCTATGTTTTCACTTATATGTGGAACCTAAAAAATAAAACAAATTAATAAAAGCAAAACAGAAACAGACTTATAGATACAGAGCAAACTAATGGTTACCTGTTGTAAAGCGATGGAGGGAGGGGCAAGACAGGGGAAGAGGATTAAGAGGTACTAACTACTATACTAGTAAATAAGTTACAAGGATGTAATATTCAGCACAGGGAGTATACCCAATATTTTATAATAACTTTAAATGGAGTATAATCTATAAAAATGTTGAATCACTATGTTGTACACCTGAAGCTAATATAACATTTTAAGTCAACAATATTTCAATTTAAAAAAAATTTAAAAAGCGTTGAGCTAGGAAACATGGCTAAAACTCACACCTGATTACATTGTTGACTTACCCAAGTAGTAATTAAATGTTAAAATTTGTTTTATATATTAAGTTTGCATTATTTTAAAAAACTGATTTGAAAGTAGTTTCTGATATCTGCAACAAGAAGTATTCTAAATGGAACAACTGATGAGAAAAGGAGAATGGTTAATGGTTAGACATGAAACAGATATATTGTTAACATTTTACATAATCAAAAATATCTAAACTTCTAATGAATATTATTGACCATATCTAGATTTGCCTGAAAAAAAGCATCCAAATATAAATGTTGTTTTCCTATTAAATGTTTCTCTACCTCTTTCAAAAGAACACAATTTTAGACAACCTTATGAATTACTCCTCTAGAGACCCAGTCATTTGAATCAAAAAAATTGTCAAAAAGCCAAAAATATAAGTAACTCATGTAGATATTTTTAAGGACATATAACTGGGTACACAATAGTTATCAGTCCCTGCCTTTTGCATACTATGTTAAACTTCAGATGGTTAATTACCTTGCCCTAGAGTACAGGGTTAGTAATTAAAAGAGCTGAGATTTAAAGCTAGATTTCAATGACTCCAAAGCCAAACATCTTTTTACTCCCCCTAGGATATCCAAAGAAAACCATGAAGAATATTGAAGTTCACCCTAGTGTATGTACCCTAGAATGTCAGAGGACTGATCTTAAGGCTACAAGGACTAAAGCATAAGCTTTAAGTATAGACTTCAAAAGTAGAGATAAACTAGGAAAGTTAAATGCACACAGCTATCCAGAAATGGCCCACAATTTGGGCTTTTTTACCTAATAATTGAAAGGGAGTTCAGGAAACAAATTTAAATATTATTATTTTTATCCACCGTATAACTTCACTTTTTCAAGGCAGTTGCATATATATTAATGCATGGTAATTACAGTTATTCTTTCTTAGGAATAACTAGGAAAAACTGAGCATTGTAATTAAATTTCATTGGCATTTTCATTGAGATGAATGAATTTATATAGTTTTTTAAATTTCTTTTTTTTAATTGAAGTATAATTGATATACAATATTATATAAGTTACAGGTGTACAATATAGTGATTCACAATTTTTGAAGGTTATCTCCATTTATAGTTATTATAAACTATTGGCTATGTTCCCTGTGCTGTATAATATATACTTATAGCTTATTTTATACATGAGTTTTTTTGTTTTTTTTTTTTTAGATTCTGTCATTTTATTCACATAGTATCCAAAAAACTCTTTCCATGATTAAGCAGTAATTCACAATACATGTATCTTTTGAGGCATTTGCTGCTTTAATAGATGGCTTGTTCCTCTCTTTAATTATGAAAAGAATGAGACCCAAATAAAAAGACTCCTACATTTTTAATAAATGAAAATGTACAAAACTCAATACTTATTCATATTTACTAGAGCTACAAAGTATAATCACTATCAGAAAATTCTAAAATTAAAATTTGTATTCTCCTCTCCCCTTACTAGTCTAATATTTATCAATATTCTAAGCAGAGCATGAAATCCCACATTTGTCTCAGGAGTTACTCCAAGCACTAGATATGACTGAATTTTCTGATAATGAAATGTTTACACTTCATGAGGAACAAAGAAGTTCACCATGAAGCCTATCTTCCCTTCTCCTTCTAAGGACTTTCATTTCTCATGGTTGCCTCCATATTGGGTAACGGTGGCACCATGGGAGACACGACAATCCATGTATTCTTGTAATACATACAGAGTTTTATTAAGGATCCCTGGAAAGGGGGACATTATGTTATATATTGTCAGAATACTTAAAAAAAATACCAGTCATTTACTTTTTAAACAAGAGAATCTGATTGAATTAAATGTGGGTTAAACTCAATGGACTCTTTAAATTGAACTTTAGTGATTTTCTCATTTGTACAAGAGTATCAAAATCCAAGGTCTTAACATCATGATAAATTGTCTAGAAACTCATTTACTAAGAATGCATAAGACCCTGAAAAGGTTGTCCTGTGATGCCTGAAACATGTTCACAGCTGATTTATGCCAGAACAGAGGCCATGAAGAACTCTGAAGGATAGTCACCAGCTGTTAAGGGTTCCCATTTCCAGGTAAGTATGCTTCTCCATTATGTGCTGCACTTACCAGGTAACATCAGTCTTGTTTGGACAGTCTTTTCTTCATCTTCCTTATTTCTTTATGTTAAGGTGATCATCAACTTTATATAAGCACCCACAGATAACTGCTAATTATTAGAACACTCATCATATTTAGGCCACTTCCTGAAGACATGTAAAGCAAATCTTAATGCTTTCACTGGGATATTTCCAATATAAATTGTAAAGCAGATAATTTTTTTTCCTACACAGGAAATTACTTAGTATCATCAACAGTATGTATAGATGATATTATACATCAACTATACCTCAATTTTAAAAATTGAAACAAAACAGTATGTAGGTTCTCAGGTTTTTGTAAGGGATGAGTAAAGTCCCTTTACTCACCTGCTTCCTAAAAATGACCCTGGATATTTCAGCTTAGGTCTTGAGGTACATATTCTTTTGGGTCTCCTCAATCCTATTCTCATATTTTGAATCTGGTAACAGAAAATAAAACAGGAAATTTATTTTATTTTATTATTATTATTTTTGGCCATGCCACGTGACTTGGAGGATATTAGTTCCCTGATCAGGGATTGAACCCAGGCATGCAGCAGTGAAAGCGTGGAGTCCTAACCACTGGACTGCCAGAGAATTCCCAGGAAATTTTTTTAAAAAACTGATTTAATCTTTGGTCTAATAAGTCCAATGTGCAAGTAATGAAATGGAGAATACCAACTTATATACTAACTCACACACTCCTTCTCAACAGGGAAAATGTACTTGTCTAAAAAGGAACATACTAGTTCATTATATGTGTTAATAATGGAAACAGTAGAACATGTCTGAGAGTATCTTTTCAAGAGTTGCACTAGGAATGAAATTCCAATTTAAGCTTTAGAATCTCAATCATCTGAACTGATACTGTACTGAAAAGCAGAAAAGCAAACAATGCTGACAGAAAATATTCTACATTCTCTCCTGTGGCTTTTACAACCTTTGAAAGGAAATTGGTGCCCACTGAAACTACCGATATATACTAAAGGAGTATTGGGGCCTTGTGTCTGCTCCCCTGTTGAAAAAGTTCTCAGTAAATGCTTTGACTCCCTCACAACACTGATGGGACTTTTTCTCCAGCATGTTTCTTGCTATGTCTGAAAAGATTTGAGCTCTGACTAAAGGCTTCCCCACATTCATGACATTTGAAGGGTTTCTCCCTAGTGTGGATTCTTCAATGTTGAATCAGGATTGCACTTCGGCTGAAAGCCTTTGCACACACGTCACATGTATAAGGTTTCTCTCCACTGTAGATCCTCTGATGTAGGTTAAGGGCTGAACTCTGCCTAAAGACTTTCCCACATTCATCACACTTGTGTTTTTTTTTTTTGAGGATGGTTTCCCTGTCTTCTTTCAAACTTTCTATCTTGTTCACAGGTTCCTCTAAAGGTGAAACTCTGGGAAGCATTCATTTGAAGGGTGTTAGAAACTTTGTAATGCAGTTCTTTGCCTGAAGAAGCCTTTCGCCTTGAAGCTGATTTCACATTTATAGTTCCGGTGTCTCTATCATTTTGTCTTAAGGTGTGAAGCTCCTTCGATGCCCACTGCAGTTGCTTTTTTGTGGGCTTAAGCTGGCTACGTGGTGTCTCCTGAGTGATTTCACAAGTTGGTAGCTTCTTTGCAAGCATGTCTTCATTTCGTCCAAGAAAGACCTGTTCAGCCGCCCTGTCATGTTCTTTCTCCAGCTCCTCCAGCATCATCATGGCTTCCTCTCCACTCTATGGTCAATTCTCTTGAAACCAGGCCTGCAGCTCCTCAGGCAACATGGCCAGGAACTGCTCCAGCACAAGCAGCTCCAGCATCTGCTCCTTGCTGTGCATCTCTGGCCTCAGCCACTGACAGCATAGCTCACGGAGCCAGCTCAGAGCCTCCCGTGGCCCAGGTGACTCCTGGTAGTCAAACTGCCTGAACTACTGGTGGTAGGTCTCTGAGCTGTAGTAGCTGCTTCAGTGGTGGCTGGAGACCATATTACAGGCCTGCCCTTCCTCTTCCACCTTCATTACCAGAATGCAGTCAGGGTCACCTGAAGTTTGTGGAAGGAGTTTTGATGTCTCTCTCAATTTTGCAGACATTTGGACTGGGAATAGCTCAGAACTGCTAGGCTTTAATCTTCAAGAAGGTGAAACTCTCCTTATGACACTCCTCCTCTGCTGAGCCTGCACCCGACGGTCCTGGGACACCTTCCTCCACCATATGGTGCCGCTCCCGGATGGGGACCCGACTCCGCGAGACCACACGAGGAGAATATATACATAATAATTTGTACCTCTTAGTCCCCTACCCTTATGTTGCCCCTCCCCCTTCCCTCTCCCCTCTGGTAATCGCTAGTTTGTTCTCTATATCTGTGAGTCTGCTCCTTTTTTTCTATGTTCACTAGTTTGTTGGATTTATATTTTTAAAGGATGAAATTTTACTGGGTTAAAGTGAAGAAAATAACAAATGTTTTCTTTAAAAGTTTGTTATTGAATTAACCCAGACAACAGAATTATTCTGCATCCTAACTAAATAAAATACATTATACCTAAGTTCAATAGTAAAAGAAATCCTTATTCATTTCCAGTTTGATAGCTTCACATAACTTATATGAAAGTATTATATGTCATACAAATGATTGTAAAATGTGATAACTTTCATAATTATGAATACAATTTTAAGTATATATGAACCAGAACATGTAGCTTTTTGACCGACCAGAGGTCAATGAATAACAAATGCCCTTAAAACAGAGCTATATTTTGCTTTATTTTTTTCTGTTCTGAGAACCATTATTTTTAGCTGCTTAATGTAGAACAGAGAGTAGTGGCTCCTTTTGCAGATGAGTGGGACAATTTATACATCTGAAATGTTAATAATGTCATTCTCTTGGAATCCACCTCTCTGAAGCCCTGAGCATTCTTGTCTACATTTTCTTAACTACTCCTAGATTGCTATTGTTATCTGTGTCAAGGATGTGGAAGTCATAGAATGAGGCCTTTTCCTCTTAAAACAAGAAGTAATTGCTTTCTTTTCTATTTTAGGCTTCATTCATCATGAGTATAAAGGAAAAAGGCAAAAATAAGGTCATTGATTTTTGTATTGAAGAACTATTAGTACCAATGATTTATATCACAGTGTTATTATTAGAAAGATATCAAATGATGTCTGTAAAATAATACAGAATGGCTTAGTCATTTTCAGTTTCTGGCTATATGAGGGTGATGTTCTTAGGTAACATAAAGGCTAAATATTATAGACCACACATACTGATCTCCTGTTTCCGGAAAGCTTCTTTTCTAACTCCCCTAAGTCATCATGGAAAGAGAAAATAATTTTTTCACAGGAAATAACGACAACACCCTCATTAAGACATTGTATGCTGATTAATTCCTAGTGTCAGCTGGTACTATTTGCGCTGTACCTGAGTCACAGATTCTACTAGTTGATACTCTTTCCTAGTTATTAGCTTGTATCATTCATATCTATTTGGCAAGTTGTACTGTGGACTGGTCTGCAATACAGTTTGGCACCTTGAATAAATATATTCACAGTAATCCCTGATGTGGTAAAATGGTCTATTTTGTATATCAGATTCCAATGAAACTAAATGTTATTCTCAGGGAGATGTGATTTTGAACTGGCAAGACATGAGAAATTGGCATTGGGAATAAGTAGCTTTTATGTCAAAGTTGTCAAACCAATTTTTTTGGCTGGAATTCTTCTTTATACCAGATGGCCTTGTTTTTTAGATGTTTGTGAAAATAATAGATAAATATTTTCCCCCTGAAATTTTTCTTGCACCTTATCCTGTGATGTACCTTGTCCAAGTTTCTAAACAAGTGAGGATAATTAATTTGTTCTTATAAAGACTTCTTAGTTTATTTTGTACTAAATTAAATTTTATCATCATGCAACTTGATTTAACTGTAAACTTACTTTATTCATTTCTGTAGTAGTTTCTGATGTGCTAGTCTATGGAAATGTAAAGATGAAATGACATAATCCCAAGTTACCAAGTTTGTACACATGAAACACAGTAATTATAATATGTATGATAATTCTACAGTGGCACTCTGCATTGGATTTAATACATGTATGGAAGAGTAAGAGGATATAATTAAGTATAGAATGATGAAGAAATGCCTTATCGGAGGGAGGTTAACTTGAGATTTGAAGGATGAAGGTGTTTGACAGTCATGACTGAGAGGGTTTAGAAGGGAACAACAGTTAGAAGCATATGAAGGACTAAATGAATTCATAAATGAGTTAATAAAGAAGTCTTTTTTTTCTTTTAATACTCAAAATTTGCATATTAATTTTATATAGATATAATCAAACTCCCCATTTTCATAGGGAAATAAAATTATATTTACAAGAAATGACTTCTTTAGAATTGAAACCTTGGAATTTAATAGTGTTTTGGGGAACATTTATAACTGTAACTTAATTATTAGAAATTTACAAAAATGTGACATGTATATCAATTATTATGATTGGGAGTAAAAATATCCACAACAATCCAACCATACTTGAGGTTAAATCAGAATTTGTCCAAAAATATCTTTATATGTATTATTGTTCTGTGTGCATATTTATTTTTCTCAAAGGATAAAAATATCCTTTGAGAACAACAAAAGATCAATAAGGTCACAAACATTTATAAAATGAACAGGATATTGTATGGTCATTTATGAATGTATGTAAGTTATACTTGCCCTATTCCTGGCAGAATTCATCTGAATCTCTTCATTCAGGCTCTGTTTGATTCAGCTGTTCTAGCGTTCAAAGCCAATTCTATAATCCTAGGCTTATGTGAGATGTGTAATGTGAACTCTAATAGCCGGAAGAAAGTGCTCATGTTATCCAAATATCAAATTTCTTATTTGTTCCAGCTGAGGGGTCATTTTCTAACAACTTTTCCCATATTCACCATAAAAAAATTAAAGAAAGCAATAAAGAACTAGGGACCTGTAGGAATTTCCACCAATTGTTTTAGCAAATTCCTACAGACAAATTTATTAATGATAAGAATCTGTTCACATGCGCAAACAGCCCATTTACCAAATAAAAGATTTTCTTCAGATTTTGTGCAATCCTAGTTAGCTCCCAAGCTAAGACTCTGTCAAGGTCATGTTCTCCCTTACTACAACAAGTTTAAGTTTTGCTTTATTAACAGATTCCCTAGTGATAATCTGGAGAGTTCAATACAGGGAATATGATGAGTGCAGTGTGGGACATATTTGATTTGAAAGATCTGTGAGACATCAGTAGGCACTTGAAAATATGTGTGGAGGACAAAAGAGTTGACAGAGATAAAGATGATTTTTGATAAGGCTTTCATTAAATCAAGACTGTATCATTCAGATGAACAAAGTATGGGTTCTGGTCAAAAAGTTGTAAACTAATAATGAGTACATTGTTTATAACCTCCCATGCCAAACTTCACGGACACCTTCCCCCTATGAACATCCTCCACTTTATGAAGGCCTGCCATGTCAAGCTCATTATCAGTTTATCATTTCCATGATTTGGCTCTTAATCTGGGTGCTAGCAGCACATACATTATTATTTAATTGATTTATCAGTTGGGTATTATTCTATTATATACATGTAACATGATTTATAAAGCCAGTCATCTATTAATGGACATTTGGAGTGTTATCAGTATTTTACTATTACAAACTGTGCTGCGATCAATATTTTTGTTTATATATTATATAAATATCAGCTTATATTTGACAATATATCTGTAGAGCAAATTTCTAGTGGTGAAATGCTGTGTCAGGTTTGTGCATTTAAAAATTGATATATGTTTCAAAATTTCCCTTGAAAGGATTAAAAAATTGTACTGAGTTACATCAATGATGTTTGAGAGTGTTAGCCAGCAGCACACACAGAAAAAAAGAACTAGGGAAAACACAGATTATTGAAATTAGAAACTAAGTCAGTAAATAGAATAATGGAAGATAATAGCAAAATATCCAAGTGTTGGAAATAAAGTTAGCTTGTGTGATTAAAATCAAAATATGTATGATAAACTTACCATTTTTAAGGGCAGTGATTTCAATGTTGGTTAGTGACTGCAGTTGACTATGATAAAATTTTACTGGTCTGTACTACACAAAAACTTTTTGAAAAGATTAAAGATGGCAATGTCAAAGCATTGAGCTCTAAAATAATATGCTGTATATTGATTTGATTTTCTTCTTATTTATTTGGTGCTAAAATGTTGATATTAGGTGACATTTATTTGTTGCCTTACATTCCTATTCTCATTATAATACCATCTTTCATCCCACCTTTTTTTCTTTTTTTACACTTTTCTTGGCCAAAAAAATTCAAACAAAGAAAAATCACTATCACAGGAGAGAAAATAACACAGTATAAAATAAGTCATTTTAGAAGTCTAATCAAATGAGCAGGTTTTAGTGTCAGGAATCCATAATGTACCTTTGTTTAAAAATTATAGGGCACAGTTTCCCAATGTGGCTCTAAAGCCTCCTTCATCATTATTGTTTGAGATGCTGCTAAGAAATATCCCTGAGAACTCCCTTAGAATTACTAAATCAGCATCACAGTGTGTGTGGTCTACAAGTTCAAAGCATTACCATATGATCCCTTTCACACTGTAGTATATAAACTAGTGATACAAAATATATATATATTAGTCAACATATATGAAGAAGGCATGATAACAAAGACATCAATGTGAGACTCAAATAACATGATTTATCAATATCTTCTAACACCACTGGTAGACAAAGGTAGAAGTGGCCCATATGCATAATTATATCTGGCCTTATTTTGGGATGAAAATAGATCATCATGCTTCTTTAATTACAGAATATATAGTTCTGAGATGGAAACAGGAAGCAATGCAAAAAGGACACCTTTTTTATAATAATTTGAATATGGAAAATGAATCAAAATGGGTGTCAAGATGATCATAAGTGGAAAATAAAACACATTGGCCAAAGAGAAGACTACCATCTAGAAAAATTAAAGTTTACAGTTGAATTAGTTTTTGAAGTGTTTGTAGAAAATTTGCATGCTTATTATGGTCATTAGGAAAGAAAGTAATAGGAAGAGACAAATATGAAGGTAATAGAAAGAAATATGACCCAGAGAGGCTATTGGGCCATTCCATATTTTGAGACTGGAAGAAAGAAAGTAACTCAAGAGTGTTGCAAAGCTCTCAAAAAAAAAATTCTGGTTATGCAATTATAATTTGCTTTTATATTGGAAAAGAAGAGGAGGTGCCTAAAACATTAGTATAAGAGGCCAGGGTGTTCTCCAACAACTACAACTTTTATAAACTTAAGTGAAATGTATAAAAGACGGAAATAAGAACTAAGCATAACTAAAAACAAATATAAATGAGAAGCACAAGTCTCAGAAAAACTAAGGGTTACAGAAGTTTAAGAACAACAGTGAAAATTTTATTTTAATCTCTGTTCTGACAGTAAGGTGGAAAAAATTGTAATAACTGCACTTAGAACAATGTTCCACAATTAATGGATGACAAAGAGAGAGTAGAGCTATTCAATAATAATGTGTCCATTTGTTGTTGTTACCTGAAAAGAGAAAATGGACTATTAACAAAAGAATTCCCAGAGATGAAAATAACTGCTAAAAGAACACCAATATGTCCTAGAGCCCCAATTCCATGCTCTGAATGGGTTATATTCCACAAAACTGAGAAGAAAAGATGTGAACTGATATATAATATCAATTTTATAATTTAAAATACTATATTCTTACTCAGCTTGTCACCTTATTCTATCACAGTATTCCATAGTAAATATGCAAAGGAGAAACTCCAGAGCAAGCCTTAGAGTGGGAAGTGATTAAATAATTTTAATAAGAACACCGTTGTAAATTACTGAGCCATAATCTGGATCAGGATTGTTTTGATTATCTCCAGAATCTGCCCATCTGTTCAGCGTTAGGTCACTTTCCTATGCTCAGTGACTCTGACTGATATACTTACATTGTGTTTATATTCAGGAAAGTCATCTCTTATTGGAGATAATCATTAACATCTGATGTATTTTTGAAGAACCTGTATATCTGGTGAATACAAAGTATCATGGAATACATATTCTTGAAATTTGAATTTGTATTTCTGGATTTCTTATAAAATGCTAAATTTTCATGTAAGAAAAATAATGATAACCCTAAAATAACTGTTTACTTCCTGAGATTTTTAAAAATAAATATATTTTTATCCATAGCTCTCAGGTTCCACATACATTCTGTTTCAAGTACAACAACTAAACGTAGATTAAATATTTCCTTTTGTTTTAGCTTCCTTCCTGCTACTTCTTGTCTCTCTTACATATTCAACTTTATTGTTTTTATTTTATGTCAGACATTTCATACAATTATTAGATTATAGCACATGGACAATTAGCATTCTCTGAAAATATTTCAAGAATTCAGCAAAAGATGTGATGTTTAGGATCTTTGCTTTTCCCATATGCCTGTGTGCATAAAAAGTTTTATTAGAAGAATTAGCTGTAATTTTGGATTATGTGCTATAAATACATATATACTTATATTTATAAAATGAAAGACTTGTCCAACCCTGAAACTCAAGCCATCTTACAGATATCAAATTGTTAAACAAAATTTCTCTTAATTTAAAGATTTTGGGTCATTTATTTTATGATTTCTGACTTTGTAAGGTTTTTTTGTTGTTGTTCCAAAATGAACTAGTGTTTTCAGGAGATGGAAAATATATTAAATTACTATTGCAGCTGTGACATAGTAGCACGAACTGGTAGCTTAAAGTAGCATAGATGTGGCTTTCAGAAGTTCAAAATAGGTTTCATCATGTTAAAATTAAGATGTCAGTAAGCCACTCTACACTAGCAAACGTAAAATAGATAGCTAGTGGGAAGCAGCCGCATAGCCTAGGGAGATCAGCTCAGTGTTTTGTGGCCACCTAGAGGGGTGGGATAGGGAGGGTGGGAGGGAGACACAAGAGGGAGGAGATATGGGGATATATGTGTATGTATAGCTGATTCACTTTGTTATAAAGCAGAAACTAACATACCATTGAAAAGCAATTATACTCCAATAAAGATGTTAAAAAAAAGATGTCACTAGGGCTTCATTCCTTTTTAGAGGCTCCAGAGGGGAATCTGTTTCCTTGCCTTTTACAGTTTCTGAGTATTTCTCACATTCCTTAATTCATGATCTCATTTCATCTTAAAAGCCCACAAGGACCATTCAAGTCTTTCTTTTACAATATTACTCCTTCACAGGCTCTTCTTCTGCCTCCCTCTTCCACATTTAAGGCTTCTGTCATTACATTGAACCAACCCAGATTACCTGGGATAATCTCTTTATTTTAAGGTCAGCTGATCAGTAACCTTAATTTCATCTGTAACCTTAATTTGCCAGGAAAGATACAGAAGTCACAGGTTCTGGCAATCATGGATATCTTTGGGATGCCTTTCATTCCTGTCTATAACAGAAGAAAATGATTGTTTTGCTATCTTCTAAAATACATATTCAAACTTTGTATTGAAATTATTTTAAATATAACATGATTTGAATGAGAATATTTAATAAAAGTGAGTCACAACAACTGGAGGGAAGAGGACTTACTTACAGAATTGCCGTGTAAGTATCTCAGTTAACTCTCGCCACCACAAAGCAACAATTTAACAAGTAAAATTATAATTTTTAAAAAATCTTTCAAAGTCCCTAGAAATTTGCTCAGAATAGGCAAATTTACAGATATGAGAAGTATATTAGTGGTTGCTTAGGACCGAAGTCAAAGTGGGGAAGAGAGGAAATGGAGATTGACTGCTAAGTGTCCCAAGATTTCTTAAGGGGAATGAAAATGTTATAACATTTGATTGTAGTGATGGTTGAATATCCTGTGAATTTACTGAAAATACTGAATTATATAAACTGTGAGTTATACAGTATATGAATTATATCCTTCTATTTCCTTCCTTACCATGGTACAACTCTTGCATATTGAATTTTTTTGCCACTTATCTCTATACTATATTTTAACTTTTGACATAATTCATCATTTCTGGTTCTGATACAGATGATTTCTTATTTTAACCTCTACTATTTATTTCCAAAGAATCAAATTCGAACTAGATTTTGACTTAAAAGAGTAGAGAAAATGCAACAATAATGATATTTTACCATAAAAATTTGTAAGTTCTGGCCTAATACAAAGGCAATTATACTTTTTCAATTATGTGTGAGCAATTGAAGTGCATGTGAGCCAGGTTTACAATTCCTTGGGGTGGAGAGAAAGTTTTGAAATAACTCAAGTACCTGGACCCACACAATTTTCACTTACTTTGTCCATAAAAATCCCTCAAATGGATCCTACAATATTTTTGTGGTCAGTGTTTTGTTGTTAGAAGAACTACATATTAAATAGGTAAATAAAGTGAACTATTATATAAAAATATTTGGTAATGTTCATTTTAATATAAGTAAGTATCTCATCCAAATAATTTTCAGTTTTTGTTAACTGATATTAAGCTACTTTTTTTCTTACGATACTGGAACAATTCTTAGCTGTTCATATGATGACTTCTGAAGCAAAATTTTCTGTAATCAGCAAAAATAGCATAATTAAAAACCACATGATATGGCAAATAATACCGAACTAATCTGAGAACTGAAATAAATATAAGAACAGAGGTTAAGAATTATCAGATAATTTCCCATCACCAATTATTTGGTAGTATTTTTAGAGTATTCGTTTGTAGAGTATTATTAAACTGGTTTCTAGGTCAGCATTCAACTTTTCATTTAATTAAAAGATAGTGAGTGACAAAAATATTATGAGAAGATTCTTACATTGCTCTTGGTAGTTTTTTATATTAAATAAAAAATACTGAATAGTGATCAATGTTGGATTATTTTTCTAATAACCTACTTGTTGCTTATAAAATGATATTATAGAAGAAAAAAATAACTGGAAACACTTTCAGAAGAAACCCACCAGAGAAGTTTGAATGAATGTTCAACCAGGAAAATCAAGTGATGATGATGATGATGATGATGATGATGATTTTTGGTTTACTATAGTTATAACTTGTCAAATTTACTACAAAATCTCAAGAGCATAGAGCAAAAAAAGAACAATAACAGCTAAAACCTCTCACTTGAACATGAATATTGACCATTTATCCTTTCTAAAACCCACTGAAAAGGTGCTTAAAGATGAAAAAGGCATTAGACATCAATAGCAATAATCACATCAGACAAAATACTTTGTATTTTTTTTAAATAAGTAATTCAAATACAAGAATGATAACCTACTTAAGAATGTGAAGAAAGGTATAATTTAACTGACTGAAGAGGAAGAAAACAGCATGGACTCTGTCAAATCGCCCCACAAGACCTCTTTAGAAGCTCAGCTTTTATACAAACCAGGCCCCAGAGACGGCAGAGGGAGGATACTAGTTTAAAAGCAGAAAGATCAGTTGAAACTTTGTATTCTGAACAGTGGGAAAGTCAAGTAAGCTGTGGAAAAACCCTGATCTGCTGCTCTTCTATCTTATACAGCCAACTATTATTATGCCCTCCCCACGCACTCAACTCATTTAGCAACTTCCCAGCCAAAGACCAGAAGTAAATTCTCTAGAGAAAGTGAACCAGAGAGGCACAGCAGACTTGATTCAGCAGAGGTTAGAAAAAGGCATGGGGTTGAAAGGCAGGGAATTCAGAAAGGGTGTCCATCTAAATGGAGGAAACACAACCTCCTACCTTTTCAGTTTACTTTGCAGCTAAATATATACCAACATTTACACACACACACACACACACACACACTACACTCAAAGCAGGGGAGAGAACTTTTTTTTTAAAGAAACTGAAAGTTCCATCACCAATGTCAATATTTGCCAAATTGCCATCTCTACTACTCTGTCTTGTGCCCTCCTGGAGTAGCACATGTATGTAGGAATATCACTCTCAAAAAAAAGTAATAATTCCAGACAGGAAAGAGGATATGCATTTTCTGTATTCTTAGGTGGTTTCGCTTAACCTTTTATCAAGTCCACAAATCCTATCTGTACCACATTTATTATGAGTGTCTCATGTATCACTTCATGTTGCTTCTCAATTCCCTTTGAAAATGCTGTCTACTCTGCCATGGAAGAAAAACCTAATCTGGTTCTTTACATGTCTATGAAAATCAGTTCTATTTAGGTGCTATCTGTTGTGTATAGGCTATGAATATAGGCTAAGACTGTGACTTCTCTTTGGTGGACTCTGTATAGGAATACATGTCCTCAACATAACTTCCATGTATTTTAGGGTCAGCAGTACACCATATAGAGTGACAATATCAATGCTATCTTATCATGTTTGTTTCAGGACTCAGAAAAAGGAAATATACTAGACATAATATTTCCATGAAAACAATTACCAGGGAGAAGTCAATGGAAAAAGTGTTTTGGCATGGAACACATGATTTTCATGAAAATTATAATACACTGAACTGCAAGGGGAATGAAATCTGTGCAGGGGGGGGCAGTTTTACCACCTAGGGAAGTCTTTGTCAAGGACTTGGTAGACATACTTTTGAAATGCAATCATCAAGGAAGATAGTGCCCCTATTGCTAGGTTTCTGCCGGGTCGGGGCTGGCAGTTAGGAGTGTAACAGGGTGAGCACACTACTCCAAGTTGTAAAACTGCTTCCTGTCATGAAAATAAGATTTTGTTTTACCTCTGGGTAAGTCTCATTAGCATAAACAGATGGTTTCAGATTTCCTCATCCCACCCCATCCCAACTATTCAAAATTCTCAGCAACATGGATGGACTTAGAGATTTTCATACTGAATGAAGTAAGTCAGACAGAGAAGGACAAATACTGTATATCATTTATATATGGGATCTAAAAAAATGGTACAAATGAACTTATCTACAAAACAGAAATAGAGTCAAAGATGTAGAAAACAATCTTATGGTTACCAGGAAGGAAGAGTGGGAGGGATAAATTGGGAGATTGGAACTGTCATATACACACTACTATATATAAAACAGATAACTAATAAGGACAGGGAACTCTACTCAATACTTTGTAATGACCTAGATAGGAAAAGAATCTAAAAAATAGTTGATAGATATATATATGTATAACTGATTCACTTTGCTGTACAGAAGAAACTAACACAATATTGTAAATCAACTACTCCAATAATTTAAAAAAATAATAATAAAGAAAAACTTAAAAAAAAAACCTCTCCTACCCATTGTTTCAGCAGAGTTGAGCTCAGGCTGAATTTTGGTCTCTTTCTCCGACTGCAGTAAGCTTGAAGAAAATCAGCCTTGCCTGATCAAATAGATAGCTTGGTAGATTAGATTAGATTAGATTAGATTAGATAGATAAATAGATAGATGATAGATAGATAGATAGATAGATAGGGAGGTATATAGATAGATAGAGAAATGCAACATTATGCCAGGAGTTCAACATCCCCAAGTTTATGAACATCAGAGGTAGGATTAACAGCATTCATTCTATCCAACTGCTCTCTGACCAGGAAGTTGATGGAGTGACTCAGGGTTTGCCTCTCTTTCAGTGACTGCATGTCTTCAGCCAAAATCTTGTGGATGTCTTGAGAAGCAGTCCAAGGACCAGCTGATCTACTGGCCCCCACACAGAGGCAGAGTTGCACAAGCCATCCACAACAGAGAGGCTCACCACTGCTGGCTTGTGCCCTCAGAATGATGCCCAGGATGAAGGAGATCTTGAATGATGAAGCCCTGAGCATTGCTGAGCCCAGCATTAACCTGGTACTACCAGCCATCCTGCCATGAGACACCTGAAAGGTGTGTCCCAGGCCTTTCTCCAGCAAATTTAGGCTAATAAGGCTCAGAAAAAGTTGGTGCCGAAGACTGGACACCCACACAGAGCAGAAGCAGTGGTTACAGCTGCTCATGTGTCTGTGGAAGCTGGACCACTGCCATGCAGTGTCTTCATGTTGGAACAGAAGCCAGTGCTCATCAGGGAGTTGGCCTGGTCCATCATGGGCAGCTATTGCACCTCCATGAGCCCTGTGCAGGTGGAGAAGCATGCGCAGCTTGTTTCCAGACTGAGTTGCTCCCAGACTGCCTCAGCCTCCACCATATCTTCCATTTACATCTCCACCAAGCTGGAAAAGTCTGCCAATTTCATGGGCATCACTGTGCTGCTAGGTTTCTTTGCTCATTGACCATTGCCATGTGAGCAAATATCTGAGCTGGAGACATACCAACCTGGTCCAATTCCATGCCTCTGTTTTAGTCCTTTTTGTCAATGTGATACAATTTGCTCATACCTTGATCAGAGTCCCTATGAAGGTCAAAGGTTAGAAGTGGGCTCTGGGCTCTAGGTCCAAGAAGGTGTTCCTCTATTCATGGTGATGAGTATGCCTTATGAAGTTCCTGTAGAAATGTTGATATTATACTGGTTCCTCTTGGTGTTTAATATTAAGAAATATGGCAGGCTAGAAATGTAAGATTCAATCTTAGTTTGAAAGTTTTACTTCTCTTATTACTTAATTGAAGCTTGTTATGATCATCTAATCCATATTATGTAAATTAATTATTACTCAAACTTCAAAAGTCAAATACCTCAGGAGGAAGTAAGTTTTTTTTTAAGTACTTTTGTTTTCTTTTCTCTACTCTTATATCCAAGCTGTATATCTGTTACTATAATGTAACTTCAATTCACCTGTCTGTACTTCCGATCAGTATAAAGGGCTAGGTCAACAATTAATATCTAATATGAAAATATCATTAAATTTATCCAGAATATATTCTATCATGATGATTTTCTATAAAACAACAAAAATATTATTTCATATGAATGAAAAAATGTTGTAATGTGACCCCCTTCTATTCAGAACCCTGAATCAGTACATCTGTCTAAAGCTCTAATGAGTGCTTAGAATTGGGCTATACAGTAGATGCTGGGCAGGCTGCTTGTGCTTAACCAAGTTTCAGAAAATAAAATACGCTATTGGAACTCCTCTTCTTCACTAGTATATCTGAATACTGATTATAGCATTGAGATGAACTATTCAGTTATTTATAGTTTGTATGTCTAGTTTTCCCCTCAGGGATTTTCAGTGTAATACAATATTTCTATCTTATAAATTATATAGATAAAAATATTGGCAAGAAATGGAGAATGTCCTTGGCATCTGCCACAATAATGGAAACACAAGACCTTTGGCAAAGAAGATTTAGAAGAAAGCTGCCAACAAAATAATAAATCGGACATGTCCTCAAAATGCTGAAATCCTGCCTACAATAAAGCAATTAATAATCCAGGTCTGCACTGAGCACCTATTTAGTTGCATTCACCATTGCACTGGGCATAGTAAGCAAAAGTGAAAAAAAAAAAATGAGGTAAGTCCTCCACTGAGATGCTTAAAATTGAATTCATGAAACACAATGCATATCCAATAATTAACCTTATTTGTACAATCCTGCATAGTTCAACATTAGTTACAAGAAAACAGACATTAGCATTCTCTGAAGTAATTTTCTGAGACAATAACTTTATTGCAGTTTGGAGTATGGACTGAAGTGAAGAAAATATTAGTTGAAGAGATACCTCCCTATAAAGGAGACTATTGCAAAGTTCCTGGGAAGAGATAATGAAGGCCTGAACTAGGGCACTGGCAGTGGAATTGGAGAGGAAAAGCCAGATTCAAGACATATTTATGAGGAAGGATTAATAAATGAATAACTAGATGCGTGAGATGGAGAAGACATCAGGAGTCAAGGTTGGCTCTGAAGTTTCTATCTTGGGAAACTGGATATCTGTGAAGCTTCCTTAAGACCAATTGACTGTCTTCAAGATTTCCATGATGTGCAGGTTCTCAGGCAGTTCTGTGCTCATAGGGTGAATTCATCCTTATACCTCAGTTACTGTAAGTGAGGCAGGATCTGTCTGTTACAGAAAAAATGATGGCTTCAGTTCCAGGGTCTCTGCTTAAATGTGGCAGCATATTTTCACACTGCCAGAGCTTGAGGTAAGCATACAGCAGAAAGTTTCACATCATTTGACATGCAGTCTTCATATTTTATTATTTTTCTTTCCTTGCCATGCATGATTCTATAGATTTAATTCTTTAAATAAATTTGCTAGACCTATGTCATTTATTTTATGACTGTAGGGGCAGATTAAGCCAAGGTTGTAGTTTTACAATTATATTACTACTATTATATAATAATTTCTACTGAAAGGAATTTGTTCATTTTAAGGATTACTTATAGAACAAACAAGTAAATAATTCATTCAGATTAATTTATGATAGTAGACGAACAAAATGAAATTTTTACAGCACTGGAGTAAGAGTCAGGATATTTCAGTGCAAGTGTCATTTCTTTTACAAAATACCTATGCCCTTTGGATCTCAGCCATCACCAAAATCCACTATAGCTTCAATTTCTTCTCTGAGAATTGTTTTTATCTTTCTGTGCTAAATGGAATCTAGTTTCCATTGGAGGTGCTGGGTTACATGGGGTCTGCTAGGACAGTAGGCATGAAGTTGGAGTAGGCGGCTGCCTTAATCCTCTTTGTCACTTTCAAACTCTCCTTCCAGCTTCCTTATGTCCCTTGACCTTTTAATCTCATGTCACAAACTAGACTGTCTACTTCACTCTCTCTTATCTGTCATCTTCTAATCCCTAGGGTACTCTACTTTAAGATTTTACTTTCTGGCTCAATCACTTTTTCTCTCCAATACCATTCCATCAATAATCAATATCTCTGATCCAGAACCTCCTCCTCTCCATATATTTTGTCCTCTATTCACTCACTCATTCCCATTGTTATACCATAGGTCTGGTGATCACTAATAAAAGTGATATCTCAACTTCAAGCCTCAAATTTCTGACACCATCTCCTTTATTTTACCTCACTCCCTCAGAACCTCAATCCACAATCCTCTGCTCAAAAATGTCACAGCAATTGATATAACCACTTTTTAACCATGTCATGTCCTCTTTAGCTTTCTTCTTTAGCTTTACCTTTCATGGATTTCATATTAAACAATTACTGTGAACATTCACTCAGTTCTTTGCTCCCATCTTGCTTTGGCATTTTCACTTAGCAAAGTCATAATCCTGGTCAAACCAAACTCTTTCTTATTCTGCATCAGCAACCATGAAGATGAAGATGTTTGGAGAAAAAAGGCACAAACACACTGACCAGGCTCCACTAAATACTGAATCACTAATGACAGTGGGATGTCCAGCAATAATACAGGATTTCCCTGCCTTTCTCTTTCCCACTTTCCCATCACTGTTTCATGATGTGCAGTCTTCGTTCAGACTTCCTATACTTCCTTGTCCTTTCTTACATGTGGTGAATTGGCATCATAATTCACTGAAGCAGTCAGAAGAAAACTTGCTGATGTTCCTAGAACACATTTATCAACTTACCTACATCTCTGCCCCTTTTATGGTCAGCAGTGCTCCATTCATTTTCTTAACTAGTGCTAATCCTGCCTTCAGTGAACTATAGCCCACCCTCAATCACTCATTTTGGATTCAGCCTTTAGAAATTCTTTTTTTCATCTTCTCCTCCTTATTTTTTATATACAGGAAAATATGCTATAATTTCCCCCTTGTTAAACAAACAACACAAAATAGAACTTCTCTCTTGGCACCAAGTCCCCCGTGACCTACCATCCTATCTATTTTATGGCAAAAATTTTTAAAGTGATTGTCCCCATTTTATCTTCTTCCATTTTTTCTTGAACCTATGCCAATTAGGTTTCATTTTCGCATGTTCAACCAAAATTGTTCTAATTAATGACACCAAATGATCTTCATCTTATTTGGCTTTTCAGCCCCACTTGCATAGTTGGACACTCTCTCATCCTTGAAATACTTTCTTCACGTGGCTTCTAGTACACTTAACTTTCTTCATTTTTTTTTCTATTTCACTGGCAAATAATCTTCATTCTGTTTCCTTTGAGGTTTCTTTCCAACTTGACTGAATTAACATTGTAGTGCTATAGGAATCTGTGTTTGAAACACTTGTCTTTCTACATACCATTGTTTCTTTGGCTATTTCCTCTAGTTTCATGCCTTTAAATATATGACTAGATGGTATTTGTGAAACTTCAGTATGCACAAAGTTGCATGCATTTGATTAGATGGTCTTTGAAGGTGGAAATTCTTAACTTTGTAACCTCCAATTTTTGATGCTCAACTTAATATCTCTATCATTGACCTTTCCCATGAACTCTAAATTTGATTGTCCAATTTCTTATTAAATATCTCTGATTGTATGTGTAATAGACATCTCAGATTTTAAATACCCAAAGCCTAGCACCTGATAACAATAACAGTTGTCATCTATATAATGCTTACTATGTACCAGAAAATACTCTAATAACATTACATATATTAGTTGACTTATCCCTTATAATAAGTCTATGAAGTCATTGCTATTATAAATGAAGAAATAGAGATATAAAGAAGTTAAATAAATCACCCAAGTTTATGCAGCTTGTAAGCAATTGGTTTGGCACAAAATATGTAGGTGCCAGAGTGCATGTACAGTATGCTGCTTCTCTGATCTTTTCCCACAAACCTCTTTTGTCTATATTGTTCCCCAAGTCAGTAGATAGAAACTCCTTCCTCCCAACTACTCAAGCCAAAATTTTGGAGCCTTCTTTGACTTAGTTTCAAAACACTTAATCCTTTCAACTTTTGGTACAGAATCTGTTTACTTCTCACTACCCCATTGTCATTATTTTGGCCCAAGCTACCTGTGTTGCTCATTTGGATGCCAGTAATAGCTTTCACACTAGTTTCCTACTCCCACCTTTGTCTTCCATTTGTCTTTCCTCAACACAGCAATGGTATCAAGGCATTCTTATTAATATAAAAGATCACAACAGATCCTTTTAATGGCTTACCATTTCACTCAAGTAAAAGCAAATACTATTAAAGTGGCCTTGAAAGGTCATAAATAGCAAATTTGAGGGAAAGTTACAGAGATTTTCAATGTACTCCATGCTCCCAGATGGCCTCCTCCAATATCAACATCCCATATCAGTTTTACATATATTACAATTGATGAACCTATATCGACATATCATAATCATTCAAAATCCTAAGTTTACCTTAGGTTTTACTCTTAGTGTTGTATATTCTGTGCATTTGGACAAATGCATAATGACATGTATTAATCGTTATGGTATTATATAGAGTATTTTCACTGCCTTAAATATTCTCTGTGTTCTCCCTATTTAACGCTCAACCCACAATCCCTGGCAACCACTGAGATTTTTACTGACTTTTCCAGCTTTTTACTGTCTTTTCCAGTTTTGCTTTTTCCAGAATGTCATATGGTTGGACATAAAAGCTAAAGTTTTTAGCTTTCTAAGATTGACATATTTTACTTCATAATATACATTTAAGTTTCTTCTTAATGGTTTAATAGTTCTTTGTTTATCACTGAATAATATTCCATTGTCTGAATGTATCACAGTTTATTTATCTATTAGTCTACTGAAGGGCATCTAGGTTGCTTCCAAGTTTTGGCAAATATGAATAAAGCAGCTATAAACATCCATGTGCAAATTTTTGTGTGGACATAAGTTTTCATCTCATTTGGGTAAATATGAAAGAGTGGGATTGCTGGAGGGTATGGTAAGAGTATGTTTTATTCTGTAAGAAACTGAGAGTGGCTATACCATTTTGTATTCTCACTAGCAGTGAATGAGTGTTCTTGTTTCACACCCTCATCAGTATTTGGTTTTGTCAGTGTTCCAGATTTTACCATTCTAATAGGTGTGTACTGGTACTTTATTGTTGTTTTCATTTACATTTTCCTGATGACATATTATGTGGAACATCTTTTCATTTGCTTATTTTTCAACTATATTTATCCTTTGATGAGCTGTTTGTTAAGGTCTTTGGCCCATTTTTTTAAAATGGGTCATGTATTTTCTTATTGATGACTTTTAAGGGTTTCATATATTTTAGATAACTGTCCTTTATCAGTTGTATCTTTGCAAATATATTCTCCCAGTTTGTGGCTTGTCTTCTCATTTTCTTGACATTGTCTTTCTCAGAGCAGTTTTTGATTTTAATAAAGTCCAGCTTATCAATTAATCTTTTCATGGATTGTATCTGTGTTGTATCTAACAAGTCATCACCATACCTAAGACCATGTAGGTTTTCTCCTGTTAGGAGTTTTATTCTTTTGCATTTTACATTTAGGTCCATTCAGAGTTAATTTTTTTTTCATGATTCAAGGATTTATTAAGTCATACATGCAAAACATACTGCTAATCGCATTAGCAAAAGATCAATGTAAAATCACTCCACAATTCTGCAACTGTCAATTTAAAAAATTTTGTTCTAGTGGTTGAAAGGTCCAAGCTCGTATTCTTGCCAGTGGGTAAGTTGTACAGAACTTCGTTAGCATGAGCACGGGGTTGACAGAACCTCACAGACCCCAAGGAACATCGTTAGGGCAAGGACAGGAAGCGTGTGCACGCTGTGAAGCAAGAGGCAGTCAGTGTTATTAGTCCAGGTGCAGTGTCGTTGATCTGGCAGGGTTTACAGTTTAAGAATATCTAAGTATTTTAAAAACTGTAAAGCTGCAACATAGGATTTTTACACCTAGTTACTAGAAAACCAAGGAAAGCACTTACTAGCTTTGGATAAGGTAACATGAAAACAGGAATGCACTTTTACTAATCTACAAAAAAAAATTTCTAATGCATATTCAGAACGATTTTATAATACAAGGAGGCATATTGCTCATTAAGAAGGGGTTCTATAAGAAAAGCACTTACTAAGTTAGCAACTATGAGAATGATGAGGTCAAAGATGGATTAAATGCCCAATTTCAGGAGGGATGGGCACATTTAAGGAAAAGGAAAAGCTTAAGAAAACACTTACTGATAATACCGGCCTTTCTTCATCATCTACTGCATTTGACAGAAATTAACCTTTTAAAACGTTTACCTGTGACACTTTTAATAGTTTAATTATTACGTATACAATGTAGTGTAAATTAATCTCCATATTTTGTTAAAATACTGTCTTCATCCTCTGATCACAAGTGTTCCACACACTCCACCCAGTGCACCCACGGCCAGAGCAGAATGCTTCATCGGAGGGAACATGGGAGTAAAAGCTCTGTTCAAAATCTCACAAAAGCTAATACACTAATTTGTTTTAAAAATCTCACTATGAAATCAAAAAGATTGATCCAAAGAGCTGAGCTGTTACACTCATTCATTATGATGTACAGTACAGTGTTAGGTAGTGAACGTGGGCTGGTAAATCAGGATGCATTAAATGGCAATGTTTCAGGAAGGAGGCTGTACTGCTCTTCGCGTCTGAAACTCATTAGTGAGCGTCTGCATCTCCTGCCTCAGAAGCTAGTCTCTTCCAGACAAAGGTCTTTGAACAGTTTAGTGCTTAGTGTTCTTAGCCCAACAATGCAACTTAGTTCACAAGGTATTTTGGCAACTCTTAATCTGAGTAAGAATAGGGGCTTTGAGAAATAAGGCTTTAAGGAAGCTCGTCATCTTAGGGCTAAACTTTAATAAGATGTGAAAGTTTGAACTCTTACCCTTTAAACAAACAAAACCTAGAAATTACTGATTGGTTCAAAACGGTTTTATGGAAAAACTAATCTGTAACAAAAACTTGGCATTGAGTGCGAAAGCTCCACCGTTTGAGCAAAGCGTACAAAGGGTCCTGGGGGACGGGGACAGGCGGCAGGGGCCCGGACATTCACAACAGCAGGCATTTTCTCTTCCTCTTCTTGACGGGGGGACGGGCAGAGAACCGCCCGGATAGCTTCATCAAACACCGTCTTAAGACCTCGCTGCGTGAGCGCCGAGCACTCCAGGTATTTGACGGCACCGATCTCCTTGGCCATGGCCAAGCCCTGCGGGTAGGTGATGGGTGTCAGCTCCTTCTCCTTCAGTTTCTCAATCGTATCCTTATCATCCCTCAGATCAAGTTTCGTCCCCACCAGGATGATAGGAGTGTTGGGACAGTGGTGTCGCACTTCAGGGTACCACTTTGCATGAACATTTTCAAATGATGCAGGACTCACAAGAGAAAAGCAAATCAAGAATACATCCGTTTGCGGATAGGATAGGGGACATAATTGGTCATAATCTTCTTATCCAGCTGTATCCCACAAGCCCAGATTCACCGGTTTTCCATCCACCATAACATTGGCAGAATAGTTGTCAAAGACAGTGGGGATATACTCTCCAGGAAAGGCATTGGTCGTATAACTGATCAGGAGGCAAGTTTTACCTACAGCTCCGTCTCCCACCACCACACACTTGATGGCCTGCATCTGGGCCGCTCTCTGGGCCGCGGCGGCGGCGGCCGGGCACTGAGGCGAAGAGCGGAGAGCTCGGGGCGCGGCGGGCAGGCGGGCGCGCGGCTGCGGGCGGCGGGGCACGGGGTGCCGGGGCCGCTGTCCACGCCGCCTTGCCCTCCGCCGTTAGGAAGCCGGAGCCCAGCAGCAGCCACCACCCAAAGCTGGGGAAAACTCCAGAGTTAATTTTCGTAAAGAGTATAAAGTCTGTGTCTAGATTCTGTTTTTGTTTCTTTTTTCATATGTGCATGTCCAATTGTTACATTTATAGAAAAGACTATCTTTGCTCCATTGTATCACTGTTGGTTCTTTGTCAAAGATCAGTGGAATAAATTTATGTGGGTCTATTTCTGTGCTCCCTATTCTGCTCCATTGATCTATTTTTCTACTCTTTCACCAATACCATACTGTCTTGATTACTGTAACTTTATAGTAAGTCTTGAAGTTGGGTAGTGTCAGTTCTCTAACTTTATTCTACTCCCCCAATACTGGATCTTTTGCTTCTTTATATAAGCTTTAGAACTGATTTGTTAATATCCATAAAATAATTTGCTAGGATTTTGATTGGGATTGTATTGAATCTATAGGTCAAGTTGGGAAGAACTTACATCTTGTCAATATTTAGCCTTCTTCTTCATGAAAAATTACATTCATCTCATATATATATATATATATATTTCTCATTTTTCTCTGGTCCCTCAGACTCTCTTGGTTGTTGAATATGTCAGGTGTTCTCTTACTTCAGGATCTTGGTCCTTGTTTTCCATCTTCTTGGAGAGCTCTTTCTCATATATCCACATAGTCTTTGATCACAAGTCATCTTCTCAGTGGGGCCTTTGTTAATGTCTTATAGTACTCAAGACAACCAATTTAAATATTTAAACAGAAAGGGATTTTTTAAAAAAAGTTTTATTGGAGTAGATTTGATTTACAATGTTGTGTTAGTTTCTGCTGTACAACCTAGTGAATCAGTTATACATATAAACATATCCATTCTTTTTTTCTTTTTTTTTTAGATTCTTTTCCCACATAGGCCATTACAGAGTGTTGAGCAGAGTTCCCTGTGCTATACAGCAAGTTCTTATTAGTTATCTATTTTATATATAGTAGTGCATATATGTCAATCCCAATCTCCCAATTTATCCCTCCCCCACACACACTCAGAAAAGGATTTAATACATGGAAATAAGTTTAGAAAAAACAATTTGAGAGACTGAGGAAGTAGGCTGTAGTCTATGATTTTAGAAATGCCTCCTAGAATTCAGCTTTCACTACAACTCTTGATACACGGGAATGAAATTCATGACTAAATCTAGAACTTTGTAACCATAATTTTTCCTTAGAAAAGAGCAAAGACTGCAGAGAAATGGTCTTCACCTCATTTCTCCCTTACGAAGCTCACTCAAATGAACCAAAATTGGTCCATTTTTTTGTACAAAGGATTTTAGTTTCAAGGATGTTTGGGAAATGTAATTTTTAGCTTTCTAGATGCTATTGTACAGAGATGCACAATAGGAGAAGAAAATTAATCATCCATGCTAATAGACGTATGCAGTACAGCACACTTTAAAAATTTTCATGTCCCACTAACACCAGCATCAATTATCTTTTTTCTCTATTATTTCTCCAAAGTACTTATTAAACTCTCATGTATATTATATTAATTGATTTTGCTTGTTTACTGATTTTCGCCATTAGAATTTTTATCTGTTTGGTTTTTATCAGACATTCAAGACCTCAAAGGATGTCTGCCAAATAATACACAGGTTGTTCAGAGTATTACATGAGATAAACCTCTGTGTATTTATATAATAAATTCCTCACATAGACCATATCTCATATTTATCAAAAAATATTTGTAAATTTTGTTTTTCTTTTTCCTGTGTTCAATATACTATAGAAGAATTCGTTACACATCTCCTTAGGCATTCACTCAACTGGTCCTCAGCTGGACAACTCCTTCCTACCTTGCAATAAATCATTATGATTTTTCATTCATCAATATTCACAAAAGATTCAATTTAACTCTTCCTCTGACTCTGTCTTCAAAAATTTATTATTACCACTTAAGTCTTTTGTTACGCATTTCAATCTCTCCAGAAGATAGGGAGAATAGTATGCCAATACCTAAGGTGTTACAGTCATGTTTGTAACAGATTCAAGCCAAAGATTTCAAGCCCAGTACCAATGTGCAAGATGTGGTATTGTATGAACTGTGGCTGAGTCCAAATTCATCTGGAAAGAGTGGGGTGCATTTATGTTAAAAATATTTGAAAAGACTTGGGAAAGAAGAGTGGCAACCATCATTTTTACAAGCTCTGTATTATTTTCCAAACCATTATCACATATTTTTCATAAGCAAGGGCTCTATAATTCCTTGAAGCTTGGGTAGTGGCGAGATTAGCCAGGTTTGTATAGACAAAAGGTCAATGTCCTAATCTATTTTAGGCCAAAAGTCTAGCAGGTTATGACAGTTTCCATCTTGCCAAGAGCTGAAAAAATGGAAAGAAAATAGAATGTATGGAATAAGGGATAATTTAAGCGAATTAAAAATTTTTTGATTTCTAGTTCTTACTTAGAGGAGTCTGAGAGTCAAGACAGATATGACCTGGGAAATTATGGAGATTATACAGGTCAGTGAATCTGTCCTCTCTACATGTTTTCAAAATCTGCTTTTCAGTCAAGTGAGATGATTTCTAGGTCTTAGTTAAGCCAACGCAGACCTGTAACATAAGGCATATTTTTCAGTATCTAGATGTATATAATCTTGATCCATAATATATTGTACCTGCACAATCATCACTATTTTTAACCTATTTATGTAATAAATAATTTCTTTTTTATGAATCAAAATATTTTAACTTTTAAATCCTTATGAAAAGAATGGTCCTGGCTTTATTTATTCACTTTGTTTTGATGCTCTCCATTCCCTTCAACAGTTTCTTCTAAAGTAATTTTAAAAGAAGATAGCTTTGTGATTTTGAGTAAAAATTATTCTGAGTATTTCTCTGTTTTCTTTATAATAGTTTAAAATATTTATGATCTACAGTCTCAGTCTCAAATGATTGGAAAGAACAACATCTACCAATTTTATTTTTTACTTTGGTTAAAAAGAATACATTTTAATGTTTCTTTTGACCTCAAAAATTGTACATGCATATACTAAATTTGATATAAATTAGTTTAAATAAGAGGATTTTTTCAAAAAAACGTATTCAGTAGTCTCACAAGCCACCTGGAAGAAATTCTGTTTTTATTCCTTTTTAGAGAAGGAAATTGCATATTGTCTTTGCTATAAGAAATAGACATCAGTAGTGAGATTCATGGAGTATTTGATATACACTCCTATTATGTCACAAAGGTCAAGAGCAATTCAACAGAAAAAGAAATTACCCAAATAAAAAAAAAATGGACAAAGAAGTTGAGTAGCCATTATTCCAAAGAAGACTTGTAAAATGCCAGCAGATATATAACAAGGTAATAAACATCACTAATAACTAGGGAAATGCATATCAAAACCACAATGAGATAGCACCTCATATCCATTAGGATGGCTTTTATTAAAAAAAAAGATAACAAATGTTGGCAAAGGTGTGGAGATGAGAATCCTTGTGCACATTTGGTGGAAATATAGATCGGTACAGCCACTATGGAAAACAATATGGAGATTCCTCAAAAATTAAAAATAGAACTACCATATGATCCGACAATCACACATCTTGCTATACATCCAGAGGAAATGAAATCAAAATTTCGAAGAGATCAGTGCACTTTCATGCTCATCGCAGCATTATTTACAATAGCTAAAATATGGAAGCAACCTAAATGTTCATCAACAGATGAGTGGATAAAGAAAATGTGGTATATGTACACAACAGAATATTATTCAGTGTTAAAAGAGAAGGAAACACTGTTATATGTGACAACATGGATGAAACTGGAGGACATTATGCTAAGTAAAATGAGAAAGAAAGAGAAGGACAAAAACTACTTGATACCACTTATATTACAAATCTAAAATAGTCAAACTTATAAAAGTAAAGAGTAGAATGGTGGTTGCGAGAGGCTAGAAAGGAGGGGAAAATAGGGGGGTATATGTCAAAGGGCACAAAGTTTTGATTATCCAGAATGAATAAGTCTTAGAGATCTACTGTATAACATAGTGTCTACAACAATTAACAACACTCTAATGCTTACTTAAAAATTTGCTAAGAAGGTAGATTTTATATTAAGTGTTTTTAAGTTAAAAATAAAAACTAAAATTTTTGTATAAATAAATAAGAGGGTGAGAGAAATCTTTTGGAGGGGATGGGTATGTTTATGGCAGATATTGTGGTGATAGTTTCACAAGTGTATACTTCTTTCCAAACTCATCAAGCTGTGTACATCAATTATGTGGAATATTTTGCAGTTCAAAAAGAAAAAGGAAGAGAAGAAATAAAAACAGTATTGAGGTTTATGGAGCGTCTGATGTACATTCCTGTTAAACCTTGATATCAAGAGATTTTATATGTCTCTCAGGTAAACTGATACTAGATCTCTAAGGTTATTAGCTTCTAATGTGAATGAATAACAAATGTAGGGGAATACCTACATTTTAAATTCCTACATTTTTAACAATTCAATCTTTCATCCCTAATTGAATATATTTGACAATGATAATTGACAACAATGATACTTCATAAAAGTGGTCATTGGATAATCTTAATTTTTCTAGATATTATACTTCTCAGCCAAATATTTGGTCTCTAATTTTTAAAGAACTTATGCAAAAATTGCTCTTACCTCCCCCCACCAAACTGTGATATCTCCACATGCTGTTTATTTCCTCATTAATCTTAGCTGGGTGAGTCTGATTAGTGAGACTTAGTCTATGTGTTTGCAAAAGCACCTGGGAAACATATGTCTGTTTGTTGCTGTATTGTTATTTTAAGTCCTAGTTTGTAAAGGTAGGACTCATTATATAGGAAACTAACAAAATGTAACCAGATTGTTAAAAGATATGTTGGGATGTTAGTCAAATTCATGTCCACTACATGTTCTATACAGTAAAGGATAAGCAACAGAACTACTTGGATAACTCTTCAAAGATATCTATATATCCACCTATCTATCTATCTATCTACCTATCTACCTATCTATATCTATGTTCAGTTATCATCACAGGGCTACTACATTAAAATCTTAGAAGCTATGTCTTAGTAGTATTTAGTGAAAGTAGGGAGAAAAATCCAATGTGCACTTTAGGGTAAGAGCAATGGTTCTCAAAATATAATACATATCAAGAACACCTAGGGCACTGTTAAAGTTAATATTTCTGGATGCTATTCCCAGTGATCTTGATTCAGTAGGTATGAGGTTGGTTTCAATAATTTTCATTTTTTAAATGGACTCAGAAGAAGTATTTTGATAGATCTAGTCCAAACTGTGCTTGTGATATTCTGTTGAGCACAAATATAAAGTTCAATTGAAAAGTGATAAAGAATGGGATTAATGTATAATTTCAGGAAAAAAAAATATTTGTACAATTTAATGGCAGCATGGAAAAAGTGTCAGTCAATTCAGGTATCATAAATAATACTTATCTCTTCAAATTTGTAAGTATATGAACTATACTTGGAATGAAAAAAGCCCATTACTTTTATCAAGTTTATTTTCTTCTATCACACATAAAATATTCTATTTTTAAAAGTTTGAAATAATAGAAAAGCATATAATTTAAAAATATATTTCCTTTATTAAACCTTTCCCCTACACTAGTGTTGTCCCAATAATTATAACTATCTGTGATAAGTAGAGACAAATGAGTAACATCCATGACATTTTAAATATCTGCTAGCTATCTGTACAATATTTAATTGGATGTTGACACTTACATTATTATATTAATCTTGAAAATTGATATACATTATTAATTTCCTTTTGAAAACTAGAAAAAATTTTATTGTGATTCAACTGAATCTTTCTCTCGATCTTCTTTATGTTTCTTAAAGTGATCTAGAAGTTTATTTCTCCACTCAACATTTTTTAAAATAATGTCTAAATTTTATAACACTTAAATTTTAATTTCAAGATTCACAATTGTATTGAACTTAATTATTTGTCTATACATTTTGCTGTCTTTTTTTTCTAGCTATTTGTTTTCTTTAGCCCCAAATTTCCTACTTTTTCAATGTCATCCTGGATGACCTAATCAGCACAGTAGGGCAAGAAATAAGTAGCAAATATATAGATTAAAAAGAAGAAATACAACTCTTATTACTTGTTCATGGTATGATTGCTATTTAGAAAATATCAACAACAAAGTTAAATGGCATTATTTAAACCAAGATCCAATTACAGTTGCAAGATAATTGTGAGAAAATTATAAATTTTGAGACTTTAACAAAGTCTTTTGTAAAGGTAGAGATATATAATATTCAAAGTTAGAAATATTTAATATAAAAAAAGATTCATTTGCCCCCAATTTAACTATTGAGTAAAATTTCAATGAAAAAATCTAACATTTTTCATAATGGAAATTACAAGTTGGTGGTAAAATGTACTTTAAAAAGTGAGAACTCAAAATTAGCCAAGGCACAATTGAGAGAGAAAAATAAGAGTCTTTCCATTAATAAAAAAAACAAATTTATCAAAAAGTTTTAAACAAACGTCACTGGCAAGCATAGGTCAATATTCCAGAACACTGTTCAGAATTATTCAGAAGAGAGAACTTGGAAATAGTATTTCATTTATGGAAACTGATATTACACCACAGACAAAGCGTTTATGATAATCTGTGTATGAGTGGGATAGTGTAGATAAGTGCTGATAATTAATTATCTATATGCAAACAAAAATAAAATTAAATCCCTAATTCACAAGATAAACAAAAAAGTCAATTTCAGATGGATAACAAAATTAATTGTGATAGTAAATCATTAGATGATCTAAGAAACTATAAGTTAATATATTTTTTTCCACCTTTGGACAGATAAGAAATTCTTAAAGAATCTAAAAAAATTTAAAAACCTAAGGGAAATAATAGAATCAATTTCATTAAAATTAAACACTTTTATTTACGAAAAGAAACTAAAAGAAGATATTTTCAAAATACATCATAAAAAGAATCCTGATGCTCACAGTGTAAAAAGAATCACTATAAATCACGAAGAAAAATAGATATCTCAATAGAAAAATGTGACAAAGGCAGAAGCAGGAAATTCATAGAAGCAAGCTGGTCGGCAAGCAGATTTAAGTATGATCAACTCATTACTCATTATGGAAATGCAAATTAAAAATATAATGAAATGACATTTTAAAAATGTCCAGATAAGAAAAAATGACTGTCAAATTTTGACAGGTAAATAAAACAGTGGAAATTCCTACACACTGCAGGATACAAGGTAAACTGGTGTATACATTTTGGAAAATAAACTCAGTATTACCTAATGAAACTGAATATGTGTATCATCTAGTGGTCAGTGATTTCACTTTTGAATATATACCCTAGGGAAACCCTTGCATATATGCTCCAGGGGAATGAGTAAGAACAAAAGCAGTGTTGTATAAGTTTGAATAATAAGTTCCATAATAAACCACAGATGGGAGAATAGATAAATCAATTATTCTATATTGGAACATTGGATTGTTATAAAGCAGTAAAAATGAACAAGTAGAAAGTAAGATGTGTGTCTTTTTTCAAACTACCAAGCAATTCTTGGACACCAGCTGTGTGTCTTACAGTTCCATTCAGTTCTAACACTGTTTACCTGGAGATAGAATCAGATTCCGCAAGTGAAGGTCTTAGCCCCACAATACTGTCCGCACTTCAGACACCATGTCCAGGTTGTTACCTGTGCTTCTGACCAACTGGCTATAAATTGAAGGTTCCCACAACCCTTTCAAGGACTCAATTTGCTAGAGCTGCTCACAGAACTCGAGGAACAAGTTTACTTACTAAATTACAGTTTATTACAAAGGATATTAAAGGATAAGAATAAACAGCCAGATGAAGAAATACATAGGGAGAGGTCCTGACCACAGGATCTTCTGTCCCTGAGGAGTTTGGCTTCAGCATGTGGATATATTCTTGTTGGCCCACCAACTTGGAAGCTCTCCCAACCCCCTCCTTTTGGTTTTTTTTATGGAGATTCCATTACAGAGACATGATAAATTACATCATTGGTCATTGGTGACTCATTCAACCTCCAGCCTCTGTCCTTCCCAGAGGTTGGGAGGTATGAACTAAAAGTTCCAATCCTCTAATCATAGTTGGTTCCCTTGGAAAACAGCCTCCCATCTTCAGGGGATTTCCAAAAGTCACCTCATTAATATAACAAAGGCACTTTTATTATGCTCTCATCACTTAGGAAGTTCTAAGTGTTTTTGGATCTCTACGCCAAGAACCAGGTAGAAGACAAAATCTATATTTCTCATTATAAACCACAATATCATACATACCCATAAACATAATGAATCTCACCAATGAAACTTTGAAAAAAAGAAAGTTTCAGAGAAATACATATAATACGACTCAATTTATAGAAAATTAATTTTTTTGCCATTAAGCCCTATATCTTTTGTGGTATATTTACATGCATGATAAAACTGTAAAGAAAAAAAAAAGCAATGATGACTACCTGTGGGGAGAGTTATGCATTGAGGATGGGTTCAAAGTGTTCCTCAAAGACACTAGTAATATTCTATTTCTTAATTGTAGAGCTTAGTGCATAGATCCTACTTTTATTGTTATTCTGAATGGTATATATCATATCACATATGACATATATATATATAAGTGTATTATATATATCTTTATGTATTTATAGAACATGTAAAGAACGTATATACATATGTGTGTATATGTATGTGTATGTATGTATATATATGTATGTATATACATACATGTATGTATATATTCGTATATACATATACAAATGCATATACATACATAATGGGTATGATGTATACTATATTTAAATTTTTTTAAATATAATAATGTATATTATATTTTAAAATATTAAGCCAAGAATAACAAAAGAAATGTATATCTCCACTTAATTTGGGATTGACTAATGACTAATGTTAATCTCATAGGGATTCTGGTAAATAGAGATACAAATTATTTATCTTTTGAAGTCAGTGGGGTGGCCAAAATGCTGTCTTACTTGTATACTCTTTCCATTTCTGAGAGAGGATATGCACGACAGAATGACAGACAGGTAAACTGTGGGTAATGGAAACCTTGTTTTTCACACAGAGACAGTGCAGTGTATTAGAGAGAACATGAATTTAAAATCAAGCTGACCTGGATTTCCATCCTCACTCACACTCTTGAACACATCATTTACTTTCTCCATATGTTTCTTCATTTTTAAAATAGTTATACAATACACAGTATCACAGAGTTACTGTGAGGATTAATTATAATAACTACCAGTATGCTTCTTACATGGTGGAGTCTCAAAGAATGTTATTGCCATCTACCTTCTTCATAAATGTGTGAAAACAACAGTAATAACAGAAGTAAAGAGTGATATTTTGACTTCAGTTTGGAGGTACATTCCATAAGAATTGACTCAAGGAATTTACCATAGAAGCTTTTAAATAAGATGTTCCTGAGACAAGTGATCACAGAAAAGATAGCAAAGACTATTTATTTTTTAGAGATTTAAAAACAAAATTTCTATTTATACCATTTCCCTTCTAATGTTGAGGTCTTTAGTGAGCACTTCCAGTTCAATTTTATGTGAGTAGATAGCCACACTCAGCATTCGTCTTCATAATAATGCAAGAAAATATTTTGAAAGAAAAAAAAAATATTTTTCTCTTCTGACATCATCTCCCAGAGTAACCCTTCTAATAAGTATATTTCTAAAAATAAACTAAAGCAGTCTAAATTTGACAGTGTCAGATGTCCAAAGTAATGCAAATAGCTCCCAGATGACTAACTAAATTAGTCTTTGTGAGTCTAACTTCTATATTCTGAGATAAATTTGCATTCTAAATCATGGGATTAAAACCTAGTTCACTTTTCTGTGGAGAATAACATGAAGAAACCAAATGGATACAAAAATGGCCTGAGGCTGTCAACTTAAGGAAACAGAAAGTCCAACTTAGTGTTGCAAAGCATGGTGGAGCTCAAAATTTTGTCAGCAGAACTAACTCTCTCACCTGAATTCTAAATTGGCTTTGTACAGCCCCTATTCCACCATTATGGGTAAGATGATCATTTTCTAGCTCATCACTTATTCTTGGCCCTTAGCACAAATTATTTTACATTCTCCCCACTTTTCTGCCAGCAATAGGCTTGAACTTTTGCTTTCCAATGGAGCATCTGGCCAGTGAGATCAAATGTTGTTATTCTCTAGACCTGACCTTGGAAATCTGCTTTACTTGAAGCGGGAGACTTCAACCAGAAGTCAGATGGGATTTTCCCATTCTTATTATTTTGGTGCTCACTCACGTGGAGGTTGTTTGTCCCTTGCAGAACTCCTGTCTGAAAGCTCTCTAGAAGCTGTGCTTAGTTAATATTCAACTCTTATTTCACTGCCAATTTGTTTACTCCTCTGTTATTTCTTTAGACCTTGAGTGTCAATCAGGATAACACTGAATGCCTTAAGAGGGTAAGATAAAAACTCACTCTTCAGCTGAAATTACTGATATAGCCTTAAATTCAGTAGTCTTAATAATAACAGTCAAAGAGATGGTCAGATGATCATGGTCATTATCAAAAAGAACATGATGCCAAATATTACAAACATTGGGTAGTTAGAACTTAAACAAATTAGTAGTATTTAAAGTAGAGGAAACAAGATTTCTGAGGTTCTCAAACATTCTTTTCTGTCAGTGAAAGCTTTAATTTACCAGTGGGTAGATAACCAAATGTTAGTTACTTTTTGTTTTGGTTTATTTAGATGAGGAACTGAAAAAAGATGCTGAAAATAATAAACAGAAAACATGACAGATTTCAGCTTGTGAACTCAAGTGCCTTGTATCAGGAAGTGCTAGTGATATGAAATCTGAGGCAGTTTTGTTTTATGAGACCAACCTTTCTCCAATGAAAAAAAGCCATGGTATAAATATGGGATTTGGGGAATTGAAGAACAAAAGCTGCAGGATCCTTCATTATTTGGCTCTTCAGTAGTGTCAGCAATGTGAATGAATATATCCCATTTGCCCCAAGCTAAATGGGTTTCTGAGTGAACAAGGATGAATGTGAAATTTGATGTCACTCAAGACACTTCTAGATGGTCACAATAGAAACTGAAAATATCTCAAAATCATCCCCTCCATTACAAAGGCACATTGCAGCCTCCAGAAAGAGATTATTTCAGCTGTTTTAAGGGCCTACATATGTAGTAGATTGGTAAAATAACAAATAATAACAGATGGAAAATTCTTTACACTGATCTTGCATAATACAGGGTGACTCCAAATATGTTAATATGAATTTGAAGCAGAACTTCCATGTTTTATCTCCTTAACTTTTTCAGTCTATGCAAGAATGGAAATCAATAAAATTAGTTTGATGTGTTCTATAGAAATCTGTGACTTCCTATGAAAATTCTTGATTATGACATTTTATGAATTTCATTAAATATAATAAACTATTAATTATATATAAAAGAACTGTGGTAGACAAAATAATGGCCTCTTAAAGATGTCCATATCCAAATCCCTAGAATTTATGAATAAGTTACCTAACATGGCAAAGGGGAATTACAGATGGAATTAACTTTGTTAATTAGCTGATCTTAAAATAAGGAGATTATTTTGGATTACGTAAGTGGGCCCAGTGTAGTCCAAGGATCCTTAAAAGTGGAAGAGGGAGGTAGAAGTGGAGGTCAGATTACTGTGATGTAAGAACCAAATCTGCTGTTGCAGGCTTTGAAGATAGTGGAGGGGAGCCATGAGCCAAGGAATGTCAACAGCCTCTGGAAGCTGGAAAGGGCAAAGAACAATTCTCAAGAGCCTCTGGAAAGAAATTAGCCCTGTTGGCACCTTGATTTTAGCCCAGTGAGACTTACATCAGACTTCTTACCTACAGCACTGTAAAATAATAAATTTGTGTTGTTTTAAGCCACCAAGTTTATGGTAATTTGTTACAGCAAATTGTTATAGCAATAGGAAACTAATACTGAACAAGGAACCTATATGTATTTGATTTTACTGTCATATGTTCACTTACAAAGAATAAACTAGGTTATATCTGAAACTAAATCTGAAATGAACCCAGGTTGTTTTGGGCTGATGCTTACTGAATCAAATGTACCCTTTTGAGACATTCATCTATTCATTCTACCAGTCAGTTCATCTGTCAGTCATAAATTGATTGAACAGCCACTGTGTTCCAGGAATCATGGAAGGCACAAAAATAAAATACATATGCACTGTAACTAACTTCTTGGAAGTTAGAATTTTACCTTTCTTTCAACTATTGAGAAAATTGTTGTCACAAATATGCCCCCAAATATTACAGATTTTAAAAATTAAAGTTAATGGCTTATGCTTACAAAGTGAGTACAGATTGGAAGGTTCTCCTATCCATTCCCCTTCAAGCTGTCATTCAGTAATCCAGGCCTCTTCTATTCTATGGCTCCATCATCAGTGAGTTTTCAGTTCCAACTATTGGGGATGGGAGAGAAAGAAAGCCTGGAGGATGTCATGACTGATTTTCAGGGTCAGGCCTGGAAGTGACACACATAATTCTGCACACATTCCATTGGCACAAGCATAATAGTGTGACCACAAATAAATGCAAGGATAGGAAAAATAGTCATCCCATAGACCCAGGAAGAGAAATGGGGTTGGGGAGCATACTGTTGGTATTAGCTAGTGTCTTCTCTTGTGGGGTGGATTCTCTACTTTTTTTTTTTTTGGATGGGGAATATATGTACCTCCTCTCCAAGTGGGCAAACCCAAAGTCTCTGCCCTTATTGCAAAAAACTCAAATATAAGATCTACAGTAACATTCAGTCCTCTCCATTTATTAAATGATCCTAGAGCATAAGACACAATTTATCTACCTCACCTCCCTCTCAATAGTGGAAAAGGTACAGCCTAACTACAATCAACACCCACATTTATATGGAAAAGAAATGAAAACAATCATGTCCACCTCTTATTGACTATTTAAAATATTTGATACAATTTTTATGGGAGAAGTTATAGCTAGAACTTCAGATTAAAAAATATATTAACCTATAAGATGATGTCACAGCTACTATGGAGATAAACATGGTTATAGAGGCTTAAAAATGTTTCCACATGGACATTTAAAAAACAGATTTCTTTCTACTTCTGTTAATTTATTTTAATTTGTTTTGTGGTACTGCAGGCTGATAGTATGAGGTCTATAATAGTCACATCACACAAATATCTATATACAAAACTCATTAATATTACAGGCAGTGTGTCAATCTAATATGAAATTAGCCTGGATATGTGGGATCAGTGCAAATTGAGCTAACTAAACATCTTTATGAAATTTATAAGATTAGAAATCTTTCTAAGAGAGTAACCTGATTCTGTCCTTTTCTAGGTTTATTCTGAACAAAGGGAGCATGGAAAATCAAAGTTTATTTAATTCAGTAGATAAGTTTTGCCAACATGTTTCTGGCTTTAGAAATCTCCTAAATGAAGTTTTGAATACTTGTATTATGATTATATTGTTACAATGCTTCTTATCACAATATATTAATATTTGATAGTGTTCAATAATTATAGTTATTTATATATTTAATATTCCTGTTATATTTTATTTGTAACCCCCTTTTTTGTAAGGGAAATGGGAATATGTGCTATTTGTAGAGGCAAATGAGATTGTGAAATGTTTTTTGAGGAGATATGGAAGCTGCTTGAGGTGGTTTTTTTATCCCTTTAGGCCCAAGATCACATAGTAGGTGTCAGAGAAAAGAGTCAAACCCAAGTTTGTTTGTCTTTGATGCATATGGTGTTCTTTTTGTAATACCAAACTGCCTGGGAAAAATCTTTAAACATTGGTTCTTGAAGAATGAAAAAATGTCAAAAACTTATTGAAAACTAGTGTTTCATAATCCTATATACATTTACAATTTAAAGTGTTCTCAACAAACCCTCAAATTAGAAGGCCTCTGTTAATAACTCTCAAACCACACTTGAGATTAAATGTAAACCCTGAACATGTCTTAGCTCAACTGCCATTTTTTTTCTTTTTTTTGTCCAATTACCACAGCAAGTACGTTCCTGCCACAAAGGTCTTACTCCCTGCTCTCTCCATCTTGAAGGCTCATTGTCCAGAGTCTCATATGCCTACTTAATACTCATTTTCCCAGCTTACATCAGTTTCTCCCTGAAGAGACTTTACCTGACTTCCCTGACCATTACTCTCTTTCCTTTTTTCACATTATTTAGCATATGGGAAAAATTATCTGTCAATCTAGGTATTTAATCATCTACCTACCTGCCAACCTACCTATGTATGCAATTTTTCCCACAACTAGGACACCAAACCTATGAGGGAAAATCTTTATTTTTTTCATCTATATCCCAAGCATCTAGAACAGTCAAAACATATGTGTTTAATGGAGGAAATTTGTACAGATGAAAAAACAGGGGTTGTAGTAAAGCTCAGAAGTTCATTGAATGATGACTATTGTGATAGCTATTTAATCCTGTCTGACTCCAAATTCTTCTTTATTTACTATTTTACAGGCTTTTTAAAAGTTTATTTTAAATAAAGCATATTGATTTTACATTTCACTCAAAGGGATATGTTATGAATGTAGGAAAAAATGTTTTCCATATTGAGTAGGCTAGTGTTATGAACACACACACTACACTCCCACACCCACACACACAAATGGTATTATAGAGAAGATTCTGTGTTCTTTTGTTAGAGGATTAATGTTTGATTATAAAATGCATAGTGAAAAATTTTCTTTAAAATTTCATGTAAGACACATGTTAAAAAACAGTCATTTAGTAGAGTCCATCACTCTGAATAAAAATTTCATATTGATAATGTGGTTGGTAAGTGGTATTGAACTTCAAAGAGGCTTGAAAACATGGCAGATTAATACATTCATATAATGAAAATTCTCTTTCAGTGGTTCTATTTTTGTATCTCCTCTTGTTCTTACCATTTTTGTCATTTAAACTTTAAAGCTTCTTGTGGTATAGTGCCTCAGGATATGATTTTCTCTTTTATAAATAAATGATGTCCAGTCTAAAGTGACAAACTATTGGGTAAGTGAACATAGAGATGATAGACTATCTTGACTTTTAAAAAAGCTGGCAGCAAACAAAATATATGCTGATGAGAAAAAATTAGTTCTATAGAAAGTATAATTGCTCTAGAATAAAACCTAAAATTTTAAAAATATTTTTAGTTATCAAAATATTTACTATGTTTTGTCAAATAAAGTGATACATACAATAATAAATACTTTCTGCCTGTATGTCACAAGAACTGCAAATGGCGATACTAGGAAAATAAAACTAATAATAATAGTAATGTGCAATAATAATATCGGTATTTTACATAAAATGTGAATTAAGAGTTACATGACAATGGAAAATTGAGCAGATACTTGGATTATAGACAACCTCTGCCGTTACTGTAGGTTTTTTTTGTTTTGTTTTTTTAATGATTGCAGTGAAGATTTAGAGTGCTTTTGTAGGTTCTACCACCATGTCTTGGAATCATATCATTGTAAATCATAGAAATAGCATGGTGAGGTCATAAAAATACAGAGCAGAGTATTTCTTTTTCGTATAGGTTCTGGCTGAAGGCAATTAAATGGCTTGCTGAAATTTTAGAAATATTTTCTAGTTTTCTCAAATCAATTAATCTTTTAAATAGAAAAGAAAATAGTCCAATTACTTTTAAACTATAGAGAATTTAATGTTCTTTCAAAATGTATTAGCACTATCCATAATAGATCTTCAAATTTCTTTCTGGCTGCAGTGTTCTGGATATTAAATCAGAATAGAGGGTGATATATTCAACAAAAATTTAAAGAAGCACAACTCTCTTAGCAAAGATTGCTGAAAATATGTCTATATCAAATATCTGTATATCAATTTAGGTTTCTTTAATGGCGTCTATTATTTCTTCTAACAGCCTTGTTTCAAATTGATCTCCATCTGATCTCCAATAGTACTTTAGCTTCAAATTGTTTGTTCTCTTATTTTTTTCTGCTCTGACATGTATTTTTTCCAAAACCACCAGGCAGTTAACTCAATTCTGACACTATCTACCTGGAGATAGCATCAGATCTCACAGGTTAAGGGCTCAATTCCACCAGATTCCGATTTCATACACCAATTCCAAGTCCAAGTTCTCACCTGTGCTTTTGACCAACTAACTATAAAATCAGAGTTACCCATGAAACCTTCTTCAGATTCAATTAATTTTCTAGAGCAGCTCACAGAACTCAGAGAAACAGATTACTTACTAGATTACCAGTTTATTATAAAATGATATAACCCAAGAAAAGTCAGATGGAAGAGATGCATAAGGCAAGGCATGCAGGAAAGAGCTTGGAGCTTCCTTGCTCTCTCTCTCCCAGTGTGTCATTCTTCCTGCTTATCCATGAATTCTAGGAGATTCTGTTTTGTTGTCCTTTCATGTTTCTAGAAGCCATCTGTAGTCCATGGCTCACAGCCCCCTTTCTTTCTTCAAGGCCAGCACCAGCTGAGTCATGTCATATCACATCACTCTGGCCTTACTGGGCACACCTGCATAATCCAGGATCCTCTACCATTTTAGGTCAGTCACTTATCAAATTTAATTTGATCTACAAACTTAAATCTCCTTTGCCATGTAAAGTAACATACACCTATGTTCCAGAGATTTAGATGTGGACATCTCTAGAGGGCCATTATTATGCCCACTGTAACATTGACAATGAGTGTTTGATAATAGGTCTACTTATCATATTACATCATACTTTAGGGAAATGGTCTGAGCCAAACGATTTGAAGTTGATGAGGCAGGAAGTGCTATGTGTTTGACACCATTTACTTCAAAGTTGGAACAAAGGAATTAAAAAAATGGTTATAGCAAAATAAATTGGCCAATGTATTATTCTGAATTCCTAGATATTGGCTGCTATTTTAATTAATACTTGGATTTTTTACATCATTTTAAGTTTAAGTTATAAAATTCAGAGGAAGGTAGGAGATTTCCCACACACCCTTTGCCCTCACACAGTAGATTAAAAAAAAAAAAGGCACAGTAGAACAAAAAAAAAAAAAAAAAAGGATTAGAAGGACAACAGACTTTTCTTAGATAAAATGTATGCCTGAAGGCAGTGGAGCAAATATCTTTAAAGTACAAGTGAGAAGAATTCCTTCACACAGAAAGAAAGTGATACCAGATGAAAATCTGTATTTTAAAAAGTAATGAAGAACACCAAAAAAACTAAAAATGTGTGTAAACACTAGACTTATTTTCCATATTTGAAACAATTTTAAGTTGATAATTGAAACTTTAAGCTAATACAGCTGACCCTTGATAAATGCAGAGGTTAGGGATGCCCACCCTCTGTGCAGTCGAAAATTGGTGTATAATTTATGTCGGCCCTCTGTATCTGTGGTTCAGCCTCTGTGAATTCAACCAACCCCAGATTGTGTAGTACTGTATTATTTACTACTGAAAAAAACCTGCATGTAAGTGGGCCCACACAGGTCAAACCCATGTTTTTCAAGGGTCAACTGTATAGTAAAATTATAGAATGGGATTTATAACATATAAGTATTATAAGTTTATGAGAATAAAAGCATAAAGATTGAGAATGAGATAATGAAAATATACTTTTATAAATTCATGAAGTGATATGACATCACTTAAAGAATACTGTGACATATTATATATGTATACTCTAAATCTTAAAACACCACCAAATTATTAAAAAAATAGAGAGAGAGAGAAAGAGTTACAGCTAATAAGTCAACTGCTCTATCAGTGGGAGCCAAATAGAATTGGTTTGCTAAAGAAGAAAGTAGGACCTAAAATGTCATCTCTTATAAAACTACAATTTAGTCAGGAAAATGATACAATACAGCAAAAAGCAATAAAGTTAAAACATGCTTTGTTGCCAATGTCTGCCTTAGAGTAGCAATCTGGAGATACTGAGCACAGACTTCAATTGTCCTCCCTTTGCAGAATTGTACCAGGCTCACTTTTTTTCTTAGATTAGGATCCACTGACATATGCACCAGAACACCTCAGAACCAGGGAGCTCAACATGGAATCTTGGTTCGATTTCTTATGCCCTGCTTGTCATGTAGACACTTTATTGCTATGTCATCAGCCACAATGACTAAAGCATGTGAACTTCTCATCAAAACCAGATGTAAAGCATAAATTTGCTATTACCATAGTACTGACAAGTTTGCACAAAGTGCTTCCAAATGTGTTTCAGATCCAGTGCACTGTCATTCAGTACATTTGTGCGTGGCCAGAAGTCAGTGCCATGCAGGTACAGCTCCACTTCAGCAAAATAGCTTAGGCTAATTGCAGGCCTGCTGGAATGAACCTTCACTTCATAGTTCACTCCACTGACCCATGGACAAAGGCTTTTTATGACAAAAACTTGCTCTTGATCTGACAGCCTTAGAGCATCATGTAATCACTTGTACAATCCAAATGCATGCACAGATACCTAACATTTGCAATAACTAATGACCTGAAGTTAAAAGCAGACAGCTAGGCATTAAAAAGACCAACACAAACTTTATGAAATGTGTTTTTATAGTAACTTTACAATTTTTTTGTTTTCCAAATCTAAAGTTTTCAGCACTTTTTAGTACACATTTTCTGTGTAATTAAGAACCGTAATCAATCTATTATTAATCACATTTAAATCTGCTTCAGGTCAATCCCCCTCCATATAAATAATATCTTCAGAGAATTTTAACTAACCTTTCAATACACTTGATCATCGACACCAGTATTATCATATGATTTCTTTTGCTTTTCTACCATTAATTTTATTTGTGACCCCTATATTTCACTATGTAATACTGCTATGTAACTTGACATAATTACAGTACTTTTATTTTGTCCCATCCAACCAAATCTACTGTTCCATCTACAATACATTATTTCTCATAAGGGTGTAGTTTAGAGGTTATGACAGCTATTCCAGGATTCCAAATACTTGAAGATACAACCAAATTCCTTGTCTAAGATTACATGATTTAATAGGTATTTTTTCCAGTAAGAAGAACCCCACGCCAGGGACCTTCTATTTCCCATAAAATGTACTCTAGTCCAGTTTAAGGTTTGTCTTAAAATATCCACTTGTTTCACTACAGGTAAAGACTGGTTAGCATTCAGCTGTAGCACAAGAATTGTCCAAGAGATTCTCAATAGATAGTATCCTCCACTTCAACATCTCCGTGGATTAGGTGACTCATACAGCTTCCAAAAGCACATACCTTAGGCTTCTGTGAGAACCACCAGCCATTTTGCCTAAGATATTTCAGTTTCCTTTAGAATTACCATATATATTATTCCAGTTCATTTCAGTATGTGGGCTTTCTTCTACCTCTGGATTTGAGCATTTTAATGTATACACTGATTACAAAACACAGTTTATTTGGACCACATTATTTTTCCAAGCAGCTGGCCATCCTTGTCCATATAGAATAGAATGCATTCAATATGTCCTATGAATGCCAGAATAGTCTCCTTTTCTCTTTTGTATGTATTTTCTCACTAGAAGAGAATTTTAAACAATACTCCTACCCCACCCCAAATTCAGCTAAAACTGTCATTTCAAATGGGCCAATTCTATTTGATCCACCAGACCTACTGCTCTCACTGTGTACTAACTTCTTCTGTGTTGAAATCAGTAACTAAATATGAAACCCCAGGGATCAGGACATATAGATAATGAGTAGTAGTCCCCCTAAATGGGCTTTGGTTTCAGTATAACATAGTATTCCCCATAACCACTCACATGAAATTGCTGACTTTTTATTCTCAGGAATGTAGGACCTCCAAGTTATATCCATTCTTGTGTCGGTGATTCAAGTGTATCAATTTCTTCTCCAACTCTTCCCAGCTTTCTACCCACAATGGCAGGCCAAACAGTTAATATTATACCTAATGCTATGAGAGTAAGTCATGCAGCAGACAACCTTCTAACCCTGTATCCTAGTACCCTTTGTATGCCTTCATCACCAAAATTAATGGCCACACAATGTTCATTCAGATTACAATTAGTCAGTGTTCTCTGGATTTGACTGGGTAAATATTCCTAACATGAGTTCTTGATATCCTGTGAAACAAGAACAAGAAGACATAGTCAGTTTAATATTTTTCCATATTGTCATAGTCAGATCTCCCACCTGTTCATTTATTTTGAGGTTGTAAACCCCACACAGAAGCATGTTTAATAGACTGGCTGTTATCCAGATCATTCTTCATTTTTTAAAAAAGAGGAATTTTCAGCAAACATTCATGTAAGAGAGATGTCACCAAAGTGTAAACATTTCTTTATTACATATTGAAACTATTACACAAATTTTTTTCCTTTCCCCTCAGCATTCCTGCATCCTACAAAAGTAATTTTATGACACCTAAAGTACTTATTAGCCGTCCTAGGAAATACTGTATTACCTGCTTCCAGTAGACTTTTACAGGAAATTTTCTCCAATGCCAGGCCATTTCACCCACACATTTGTAAAAACTTGAGTTCCATAATAGGAGTTGTGTCAAGAAACCTTGGCCTTCCTATCAATCATCTTTCTCCATTAACATTTTAATATTTTTTTATTGAAGTATATTTGATTTACCATGTTTCAAGTGTACAACTTTAATATTAAAAGAAGGCATTTTGGTGTCCAATGTTGGAGAACATTTCTCTTTATAAAATTCATTTAAACTCAGAAAAATTAGGTATATCTGCCTTGTAATTTTCACATTCTTGGAAGTTTAAGGAGGCACAGTTGTAGGTTCCCCTAGCTCCCTATAAAACCATCAAAATTTTGGTTGGTACACCAACAACTCCCTTCTTTTTTCATACCATTTTTATATAAATATTTAAGGACTTCCAAATGTAAGAGCCTGGATTGTTATTCTTTTTCTTATTTTGATTTCCTTTTGTAAAGCCATAAGCTTCTTATCTTGAAGTCATATATATGAAAGAAGAGATGACAAATCTACAACTGCCTTTGCTATGTCCTCCTGAACTCCCAAAAGAAAAGTCACAAATGGTGCCTACAATGGTGTATTAGTTTGCTAGGGCTTGCCCTAATAAGATACGACATCCTGGGGAGTTTAAATGACACTAATTTATTTCTCACAGTCCTGGAGGCTAGAAGTCATGATCATGGTGTCTGCAGGTTTAGTATCTTCTCAATCCTGTCTATGAGGTTTGTAGATGGCTGCCTACTTTCTTTGTCCCCAAACAGTCTTTCCTCTGTGTGCACTCATCCCTGGCATCGCTTCTGTGTCCAAATTTCATCTTTTTACAAAAACTCCAGTCATATTTGACTGGGTTTTACCCATATGACCTTGTGTAGCCTTAATTATCTCTTTAAGGGCCCTATCTCCAAGTATAGTCAAATTTTGAGGTACTAGGGCTTAGAATTTCAACATCTGAACTTGGGGAGGAACACAATTCAGTTCAAAAGAGCTTATGAGGCACTTTCATTTGTAGCATCCATCACAATCTTAAAGATGTATATCACAGATAAAAGTTGCTTCACAGCAAGTAGTTTGGAGAGAATAGGTATGAGATTCAATGTCCCCCTTCTGAAGGACTATATCAAATGTACTTTCTCTTTCTCTGCTCAGGAACTGCTGATGTATAAACATAACTTCTCAGAACCAGAAAGTCCAAGATAGAGTCTACCCCATGACCTTTTAATATCCTGGTCACAAAGATATATTTCTGTATAGGACAAGCCCCAGTGACAGAGGTCTCTGGAGGTCTCACTGAAAACAGTTAAAAATCATGGAGCTCACTGATTTCAAAAAACTATATTGACAAAGTACCATGAAATTGACCTAAGAGCCAGGGTTACCAAAACCACTGTTAATAATTATATTCCATGCCTAGACCAGGGTTCAGTGCCATACAGGTACATCCCTTACTTCAGCAAAATAGATCAGACTATTTCCAGACCTGCTACAGTGAACCCTTACAACACACCAAAATAGAAGACAAATTATAATCACAAAACACCTAATTAACAATATAAATATAAAAGAGAAAAGACAAAGAAAATAAGGAGTAAATAGAATACAAAGAGCAAAATGACAAATTTAAACCCACGTAAATCAATAACACATAAAATTTAAATGGTCTACACTGCCCAATTACAATACCGAAACCGTCAAAGTAGATGAAAAGCAAAACCCAATTATATGATGCCTTAAAAGAAACCTACTTTAAATATAAATGCATAAATAGGTGAAAACTAAAGAGATGAAATATTATATACCATGCTAACACTAATCAAAAGGAAACTGGAATGAGTATATTAATATCAAAAAAGTAGATTTCAGAACAAACAATACAGTAGGGATAAAAACAAGTATTTCATAATAAGGGATAAATTTAACTAAAGGTCATAACAAATCTAATGTTTATATAACTAATAACTTTAAAATCAGTGAGAAAAAATCCTGTTAGACCTATGAGAAAATATAGATAAATCCTAGTTATAGTTGGATATTATTAAACCCCTATTTCAATAACTGATAAAATAAGAAGATAAAATTCACTATGGTTATAGAAAACTTGAACAACACTGTCAACCAACTTTATCTAATTTGTATTTATAAAATACTCAAGATTCTTTTCAAGTATGTAAAGAACATTTACTAAGATATACCATAATGTGGCATACCTCAGATTTAAAAGGAATCAAAGCCTACAAAGTATATTTTCTGAATATAATGATATTAAATTAAAAATTAGTAACATAAAGATATCTGGAAAATTCCCAAATATTTAGAAATAAAATCAAACACTTCTATACAACCGATGGGTCATAGAAAAAATCAAAAGGGAATTTAAAAGCATCTGAACTAAATAAAGATAAAACACGATATGTCAAAATCTGTGAGATGCATCTAAAGCAGTTTTCATAGAGAAATTTGTAGCACTAAATCATATGCTATAAACAAACAAACAAAAAAAGTCTCAATGTCCTTAACCTCTGCCTTTAGGAAACCAGAAACAGAAAACCAAATTCAACCCAAGGTAAATATAAGAAATAATAAAGATCAGATAAAAAAATCAGTGAAATAGAAAAATTTAAAAAGAGTCAGTGGGGGCTTCCCTGGTGGCACAGTGGTTGAGAGTCCGCCTGCCGATGCAGGGGACACAGGTTCGTGCCCCGGTCCGGGAAGATCCCACATGCAGCAGAGCAGCTAGACCCGTGAGCCATGGCTGCTGAGCCTGCACGTCTGGAGCCTGTGCTCCACAACGGGAGAGGCCACAACAGTGAGAGGTCCACGTACTGCAAAAAAAAAAAAAAAAAATATATATATATATATGTATATATATATAATATTCTAATTTAGACTATTATAAGCCAAATAAAGGATATTTTTCTTGTCCAGCTAATATACAAATTAAATGATTCATCAATCATGTCCCCAACTTATTTTCTCTAGAACTCCTGAGCTTCTTATAAAATTCTAAAATTTGTATGTATGAGTAAATATTTTTTTAATTGACTGTATTTCTGAAGTAAAAATCATTCATATCAGTAGCTCCTATAATTTTCAAAAAAAAAGAATTTCATAAGTTCTCAATATTAAAAAATCCCTGAAACTATAAAAAATATAGAAAAATGTATTTATTTTTTTGGCAGGCCATCTAAAACAAAAGAAAACAATAAATTTAAAAGCTAGAAAGAAGACAACAAAATACTAAATCAAAACTTCAATCTTGTATATAACCCAATTTTGGAGAAAATATTTAAATTATAGATCAGGCAGAATACATAGAGAATTCTTATAAATCAAAAATAAAAATACAAATTAGAAAACATTTGAAAAGCACATGTCATAAAAGGAAATACAAATGACCAATAACCATATGAAAATATGCTCAACCTAAATATTAACAGAGAAAGTATAATTAAAACAAAAGTAGTTGGAACTTTTCATCAGTCAGATTAGCATATATTTTTAAACATGTGATGATGCAAATGCTGACAACAGTGTAGAACAATGGGAGCCTACATATACTGCTATGGAATTTGCAATTTTTACCACCAATTTGGAGTTCAATCTGTTAGTATATGTATTCATTTTCTGTGGCTGCTGTAACAAATTACCACAAACTTGTTGCCTTGAAACAACAGAAATTATCTTACAGTTCTGGGGGCTGGAAGTCAAAAATAAATATCACTGGGCCAAAATCAAGGTATTGGTAGGGAAATATACCTTCTAGAGGCTCTAGGAGAAAACCATTTCTTGCTTCTAGCTTCTAGTGGCTTCCAACATTCCTTAGCTTGTGAATACATCGCTGTAGTCATTCAAGGCTAGCATCTTCAAATTTCTCTCTGCTCCATCTTCACATCCTCTCCTTGGGTGTTTGTATGTAAAATCTCCCCTTGTTCCCTCATTTTAAGGATACTTGTAGTTGCATTTAAGACCAATCCAGAAAACCTAAGATAATTTCCCCATCTCAAGATTCTTAATTTAATGGCATCTGCAAAATCTTTTCCCTGTATAAGGTGACATTTATAGGCCCTAGTTGATAGGAACTCCAGTCACTAAATTTACGAGGCCAGAGTCCCTGGAATCATCTTTGGCTTCCCCATCCCTCATGTTCCTCATTTAATGTGTTGATAAAACATTTTGGCTCTGCCTTCAAAATAATTGCATCCGTCCATTGCTACTGCACTGGTTTAAGCCATCATCAGTACTTACCTGGATTAATGCAATAGCTTCTTAACAGCTCCTTCTGCTTGTATTCTGATTTACAGGCATTCAGTTCTAAAACACAAAGACCAAGTCATCCTTTAAATTCTTAAGGCAGGTCATGGCAATATGCTGATTAAAAGCCTGCAAGTGCTTCTCTTCTCATTGAGTGTAAAAACAAAGTCATACAGTTGTCCATAAACCCAACATAATCTACCTCTTACCCCAAAACTCTGACTTCCTTTCTTACCACTCTCCCCATTCACTGTACTCATTTCACTCTAGCTATACAACCATCTTTGCTAACTCTTCATCATTTCAGGCATATCCTTGATTTAGAACTTTAAATTAGGTACTTCTCTGCCTGGAATTCACTGACACCAGCTATCCATCTGAACAACACCCTCACCTACAAAAGCCCTTACTCAAATGTCACTATGTGATGAGGCCAACCTATAGCATCCTATTTAAATCTGAAATTCTTTTCCTAACATAGCACATATGATTCATCTAGCCCTATTTTTTTCACCTTTTTTCCACAGTTCTTTCCGCTTTCTAACAACTGAAAATTTAACATCTTTGTTATTTTAATTATTTATCATCTAATTTCCACTGGCAGAAAATAACTTCCATAAGGGCCAGGATCAATTTTGTTTTCCTGACATATCCCAAAAAAACTAGAACAATGCTTGGTACAGAGTAGGCTTTTAATACGTGTATAAGTAAATGAATTGCTCAGTTCTACCACGTGCCTTATAGTGACATGTCATACAATTTTGTGTCTTCTTTTTAATAATGTTTTACTCTTTAATTCACAGTTGTAGCTTCTTCTCACATTTGAACATTTCTTTGATGTAAATCTTCAATGAATCAAACTATCAAGGAGTAGCACTCAGAGAAATGTCTTTTTTTAAAGCTTCATATGTGGTTCTGTAGTAAACTATTACTTCTGTAGAATGTGTGAAATTCTAAGCTGATTTCCTCTTTAAATAACTATACATAGAGATATCAAAAAGTACTTTGGAATTTTTCTGAGGGAACTAAACATACATATTTGGACAAGAACATCAATGAAATTATCATTAGAAAGAAAAAGCACAAAACTTTAAGATATAGAAAACTAGTATGTGTGGACTTTTGAATTTAATACTTTTATCACTGATATTTTACTTTATATACTTACCTTATATATTTTATGTAAGATAATTCAACATATATGGGCTATATGAATAACATGGGTGTATATTATTTCAGACATAAATAATGAGGAGGGAGGTTTGTTCCCAAGGACATCATAATTCCTTGGAGGGAAATGCTTTGAAGAAAAGTCTCATATGAAATGGGAGATCTTACAAGAGAGGTATATTCTGTTGCAACACCAAAGGTGATAGAATAGGTTTTATGTAAGAGTATGAGATAAGCCTACATATCAGAAAACTCATTGTTAAAATATAATAATTACAAGAGAGGACTAAAGACATTCTAAGAAGAGAGAAAATCAGTGTAATAATCATTGAATAGAGAAGGTCACTATGGCTTAATGATGAGATGTATCTATCGGATACATATTGGCATAGTGAGACAAGAAAGGAAATTTGGACGAGAATTACCTAATTCTGAAATTAATCTACTATAAAACAGTACAAGACTTTATTTTTTTCTTATAGTTTTAGCAACAATATTAAAGGTAGAATTTTGAATACCTCTTCATTATAAATCCTTTTCTTCTCTCCATAAACATATAATTATTTCTCTGAACAAAAGCTTAATAATTACTGACAACCGTCAACTCAGTAGCACATTTTTGTATTCTGTTTTTAACTGTCAACAAAGAATGGAGAGGTTTGAGCAATGATATTTCATGTAAAATTATATTGTTTTAGAATTGCAGGCTCAAATCCAGAAGCAACCGCCTTGAATTGAGAAAATAAACCATATCCTGGAACCAGTTTCTACTTACTTATTGTGCAAATTGTTTAGCACATTGCCCAGACATCAAGAGACACGCCACACAAGTATCAGTATATGTCAACATGTGAATGAATTGAACATTTTCCTACTGTTTGTAAAAGTTTAGCAGTAGGGAAGGATTACTGAGAAAAGGACAGTATTCCATTGCAAAATACACAAACAATATTACAGAGTAAAGGCCATTTCCCCCCCCCTCCCCTCCCTATCAATCTAGTGCTACAGCAATAACTGTCATATTGACAACACAAAGACTTTCAAAGTAGCAGAGGGTACTATCAGTTTGTTCCTCATTTTTTTTGGTAAACTTAAATACTCTGTATTTTTGAGATCAAACGAGTTTAACTTTTTTAAATTATTGAGCTAAAGGATCTTTTGTTGAGCTCTTGCAACTCACAAAAGTTTTTGTTATAAAAGTGATAGCAGCATTTCCTGGAGGGTAGCCACTGGCATTAGGACTAGAAACCTACACAACACTAGCTGTTCCAACTCTTAAAAAATGGTTCTGCAAGTTATCAAAAAAGTATTTTGAAAGCATCTGGGGATACAGTTTTATGGGCACAAAATTGTGTGCAAGAGAATTGGCTTAATCAACACCCAAGGGGAGAAGGAGAATAGTGAAAAGTTATTTGCCAAAGGCACAAAGGAGAGGAGCATCACATCTCACCTTGCTGGAAGGCACAGGGAAGAGAAAGTGTGGACACTGATACAATGATTTTTATCACGAACATACACGGATATAGCAAAGCATGCAATTACATTAGTCAGTGTTCTCCAGAGAAATAGAACCTATAATAGAAACAGAACCTATAGGAGAAAAATTATATATATGGAGAGACAGAGAAGATTATATTTTAATGTATTGGCTTAGCAATTGTTGGGGCTGGCAAATCTGAAATACATAGGGAAGGTTGATAGGTTGGACGTTCAGGAAATTGTCAATGCGGCATTCCTGAGTATGAATCCCCCAGGGCAGCAGACTGGAAACTCAGGGAGGGTTCCTATGTTGCAGTCTTGAGGAAAATTCCTTCTTTAGGAAACCTGTCTTTACTCTTAAGGTGTTTGACTGATTGGATGAGGCCTACCCATATTATGGAAGATAATCTGATTTACTCAAAGTTCACTATTGAAATGTTAATTCCATCTGAAAAATTAACTTCAGAGCAACATCCAGACTAGTATTTGACCAAACAACTGGGCACCATAGCCTAGCCAAGTAGACACATTAAATTAACCATCATAGCAATTAAAATTAAAAAGATTTAAGATTCAAAATAATAATTCCTGAATTATACAGTTTAGTAGAGCCAATTTGCCTAATAATCCACCCATCATTTGAGTCAGCTATTCCCACTTAGCTCTATTATTCAGTCTTGGAACAGCCAGTAATTCAAAGAAAGTTTCTACTATTATCTATAAAAAGTCAAGGGTTGATTCCTACAATTTGATCCTCAGATTCAACCTTCTCCCACTTGGATTTACAGACTCATTTTACCCAATCTCCCTCTTAGGTTTCTAATCTCTATTGTTTTAACTGTTTCTTGACCAGAGAACACACCATGAGCCTCATAAAGACTAGGCTTTTGTCTTTCTTCTTTACAGCTCCAACCCAAACACAGCCCTACCTCAGAATGGATGCTCAGTACATTACTTGATGAAGATTTTGTGGCCTGCCTAAATTCTGAATCTTTTGTGTACCTCTGTTACTAAGTTATTATAGCATTAATTTTTATGTATTTTAAAAACTTGTATTGAAATTATGCAACAGCATCAATTTGAATCCTTTTTCAAAAACAACTTTCTTTACTCTTTCAAATGTAAACTGAAACCTACATGAGGCACCGTTTTGCATTTATTTATTTATTTATTTTTGCGGTATGCGGGCCTCTCACTCTTGTGGCCTCTCCCGTTGCAGAGCACAGGCTCCGGACGCACAGGCTCAGCGGCCATGGCTCACGGGCCCAGCAGCTCTGCGGCATGTGAGATCTTCCCGGACCGGGACACGAACCCGTGTCCCCTGCATTGGCAGGCAGACTCTCAACCACTGACTCACCAGGGAAGCCCTTTTTTGCATTTTTTGGGAACAGAATGAGCTTTAAAATTTTACTGTGAGCTTTCATTATGAACAATTTCCTCTAAATAATGTTTTGAATCATAGGATATTTACTTGAAAAAAGAGTCAGGAGAAAAAAAAAGGCTCTGCCTTTTTGAGAGCAATTCCCTTTATTTTAATTTTGAAATATCTCCCAAGCACCAATTTTTATTATGTATGTTATATATATATTGCATATATTATATTATGTATAGTAAATAATATAAAATATATGTAATATACATAATAAAAACTTATTTTTATATTACAAGTATTATACTTATTAATATATTTGCAGTATGTAATATATGTACATTATATATAACATATATTTGTTTTTAGTATTGGGGGATGAATGTGTGGGTGTAGAGGAGAAGCTAAGGAAATGCTTGTATATGAATTCACATTAATTACACTCTGACAAAGTTAAATGCATAATACTATACAGTGACTACAGCACACACTGCTATATTTAAAACAGATATCTAACAAGGACCTACTGTATAGCACAGGGAACTCTGCTCAATATTCTGTAATAACCTAAATGGGAAAAGAATTTGAAAAAGAATAGATACATGTATATGTATAACTGAATCACTCTGCGGTACACCTGAAACTAACACAGCGTTGTTAATCGACTATACTCCAGTAGAAAATACAAAATTTAAAAAAACCTGCTGATAAATTTCTTGTGACTCTTGCATTTCATGCACATTTCTTAATAACTTTTGAAAATTCCAACTGTGAGCACTGATATTTATCTATCTCTGGCCTATGCAAAAAATTAAATCAGTATAAAACATCAGGTGTAAGAGGTATATTTTATTTCCTTTCTTCATGATAGGTTTAACACAAGTATTTAACTCATTGCTGAAATTGAAAGGACTTTTCTATCATGTAAGTTTGGAGAGCAATAAGAGAGAAATCTTGTCAATATATTAGGATGTTGCCTTACTTAGAGTTAGTATTGGTTGAACAGTATCTTTAACATTATTATTATAGACTTATATTAGAATTCTTTTGTTAGGAAGTAACACAAAAAAGTGTGGTCTAGCTTAAATGCTGAAAGTAACATTGTTATAAAGATTTAAAGGATTTCATTGAAAACAAAGCAGGGGTGCTCATCTGTCTTCAGAAACCACAAGAGCCCTGGAAAATGCCATGGACTTTTTGTCTATCTCTTTTTTCTGTTTATCCCCTTGTGTCTTCTTCAGTCTTTTCTCTTTGGGCATTTTCTCAGCTCCTATACATATGGCAAAATATATAGCTCATTCATAAATATTAAGTTTATATTACTTGGTTATTCTGTGTCCCAGTTACAAATTCTTAGTTAAGAGATGTTGATTGGCCCTATTTGGGCTAAAAATTTAATCCTCAACTAAGACCTACCGGGGCCTCCTGCTTAGGGTGTTTGTGGGAGTCATTTAAGCAGATGAGACAGATACATAAAGTACCCAAAGGCATATATTCTATCATTTGTACTATAGACACAGAAAGCTCCTGAGCTGAAAAGGTCCTGTCCTTCAGATTCTTTACTTCTTCCCAAGCCAAACACTGTTAATTGTCACAGGAGACGGGTGAAAATTATACCTCTTTAAATTTAATAATGAAGATAGGTAAGGAAGAAATCAGCAAAAAATTCAGCGTAGTATAACAACACAGTACCTGTTTTGTGCCAGTGACATTAAGCCTCATTTTAAATAAAATTCTATGTAGCCAATCCACGGCTAAGCCCCAAGCCCGGATTTCAGATTTTGAATATGTCTTTGTCATCAAAATTTACCTCTGAATAGAATGATTGTTTGCTCTTTCTCTGTCTTCATGCAGATAGGGCACATTTTCCCCTTATTAATTGTGTACTTGTGCTATTTTTAATTTTCAGCTTAATTTTGCTCCTCTTTTTTGTCAGCTCACTCAAAGAAAAGATAGAACGGAAGTGAATCACATTTTTGTAACTGAATTATGACTAACCTTGATTTTTTCTTCTTTTGTAAATTGGATTTTAATAAATGAGATGAGCACCAACTTGATGTTTCTTGTGTCTTTAATAAATCATCTATCCTATAAAATTCAAAAATCTCACACACCATGTAATTACACAGAAAAGAAAAAAAACAAATCAAAAATGCAGACAGTGGACAGCTCAATTATGCATTACCAATCCACAGAAAGGAAATACCTATTCCAAAAGAGTGAGATATTATTTCCATTCCTCAACTTGTCTTCACAGCTAAGCTGCAGGGTTATTGCATGTATCATAATTGTCATGGAAATTAGAAGAGGACAAAGTAGACAGAATGACTAACCAGCTCACCATAAGATGATGCTAATGCAAGAACATACAGAAAGAATAGTTTCAAATATGATTTCAAACTTCATTATGGATATAGACTGTGTTGAGTGAGATACTCGTGATCAGGCTTACCAACATCAGCATTACTGACATTTAGAGATAGATAATTCTTTAATACGGGGAAATGTCCTGTTCATTACAGGATGTTTAGCCGCATCCCTGATCCCTACGCATTAGATGGCAATAGCATCTCCAATTTCTGGTTGTTACAACTCCCCACCAGTTGTAACAACCAAAAATTCCTGTAAACATTGCTAAACTTATCCTAGGGAGGAAAATTAATCCATTGTGAAACCACAGGTTAAAATTAATTCCTAAAATTAATCTCAAAAGTTGAGCCATGTGACTATAGGTTAATCATAACATTATGAAATTAATGTTATGATTAATTATGAAATTATTATGAAATAAATGTTATGTTAGAATTTTCCAAAAACAGGTATGATGTACACATCTTCAACAATCACTATTTATTGAGACAAATAATATGCATATCTAAGTCTACCATAAATCTTTGAAAAATACTATAATAAAAAGCATCAAAATTTATGAGTCCCCCAGCATACATGAAAAACTAAAAAACTTCTGTAAGTAAACTTTAAAAACCAGAGAACATGCTTTTTCCAGTCTATAAACCAGTGTGTCAGATATTTCAAGAAAGAGAATGCAAAGTAGCCACACTTTTTTCACTTTATTATCAGTTTAGAAAGATAAATGACAAAATATACTCTAATTGTATCAATTAACCACAAATTGAATGATGAGTTTTGTTTGAAACCATTTATTTTCTACTTTATAAAGAGGGCAGTGGTTAAACAATAATTATTCTAATGACATGAAAACCATGAAGTAGAGCTTGTTTATAATTATAACTCTGGACTTCAGAAATTTTAATCATTAAGAAATTACATGTCCAGAGATTTCACGTTATGGACAGCTTGGCTGTTTTAAACTTATTATTCATTTTGCTTTTTTTGTTCCTAGAGAAGTTCAATTCTGAGGTGACATGGTGAAGAAGACACTACATTGTTTAGAACAATTTTTAAAGGTTTTCCCTTCCCTAAAAACACAATAACCAATCCAACCCAACAGAGATTGAAGATCTATTACTAGCTTCAGATATACATATATATATATTTATGTAGCCAAATGAGAATTTTTCTTCTGAAAAAAATAAGTTTTTCTTCAAAAGGAATGCAAGCCTTGTTTATGAATTAACAACAGATGATTTTATGGTTTAACATTACAGAGAAAGGACCAAGGAAAAAGGGAATTGTTAAATGGAATTGTTAAAAAGATAATCTATTTCTTTAACTGTAGAAAGTCAAAGAAGCTGAAGAAAACACAACAAAATTTTTTCCAAAGAACTTATAATCCATGTACTGATTTCTTTTTATTTCTTTTATGTAAACCACATGTCACAGTGAATTATTCAGTATGTTCTCTGGTTAGGCCTTTTTTTAATTAACTTTATATAAATCTTTGGACAAAATTAATGACAATTCAAATTAGTTATGACTTGGAGAATTAGTCAGCAGATAAGAACAGTGTCTAATATGTATCATGTATTGTGTTAATAGCATAAGTAATCACTGCAGCATGGAGACTGCAGCATGGGAGATGGTTGCTCATCTTAGAACAAAAAATATCAGTCAATTATTTATAACTAGGAGGAAAGATTTTTCAATTAGCATAAAACCTGAAAGACTTCTCTTTCTACCAAAAATCCAGGGGCTGTAAACCCCTTCCATCGGTCCAGTACTACAAAGATCAATACCTTATATCATAATTCAGACAAGAAAATTATTTAAAAAAAAGAGATGAAACAACACTCTGAAGCTGGCACTTTAAAGAGTACAAATTGAAAATTTTATCATAGTTAATAACTGTATTAATGCAAAAGAGGAATAATTAGAACTATCAAAACAAAACTTACATTTGAAAGATGAAAGAGCAGCAACTGCAGAAAGAGGGAGATTTCTCTGCAGTCAAATAAAAATGTTTTATAAAAATAAGAAGGGAATAAGGCAAGAAGAAGGATAAGGAGACCATTATGTCCATGCCACTCTCTCACTTTATCCCAGCTTACCCTTCCCCCTCCCCATGTCCTCAAGTATGTTCTCTATGTCTTTATTCCTGTTGTGTCCGCCTAGAGGGGTGGGATAGGGAGGGTGGGAGGGAGATGCAAGAAGGAAGACATATGGGGATATATGTATATGTATAGCTGATTCACTATGTTGTAAAGCAGAAACTAACACACCATTGTGAAGCAATTATACACCAATAAGATGTTAAAAAAAAAAAGACCATTATGTTTTTGAAGTATCTATTCCAAATTAAATTATGTGGCTCACAAAAGAGCATGGTGTCAATGAATTATCCAGAATCTGATGAGATAATGAAGACTGACCAGCTTATAAACACATCCTTAAATCACATCTAACTGAGCTTACAATTGAAATAAATTGTATTAATTTTAGATTTGATGTTTTTGATAAACATGCATGTACACACAATAATATATATATGATATATCCATGTATATATACATACATGCACATAACTATATACACACACATACATATATACATATATAATTTCTTAAACAGGTAAATTGTATATTCTAACTTGATTGCAAGTATTTGATAAAATGTGATTATTAAATTTTAATAATGTCTGCAAAAGACACTAAATAGATATTTGAACAAAGTACACTAGTAGCAGCCATTGCAGTGAAGATTGTGGTACCCAAAATGGAAACTTCAAGTAAGTTTTATCCCACAGAATGTTGCATAACAAAACAATCTTTTCTGTGCTTTCTATATTATATCAGTGCTTCTTTCCAATTCTATCACCACCTACATCAGCATCACCTGGGGAATTGTTAGACATGTAAATATCAGGATCCACTCTGCTCCTACTAAATTAGAAACTCTGTGGCTAGTGTCCAGTGATCTGGGTTTTTAGAAACTCTTCAGGTGATTTTGACACATATGACAGTTGGGAGCCAATATCTTGTAAAATACTTTGGGACATACTAATCCCCCAAAAAATATTATAAAGAAGCTTGATGCAAAACATGCAGCATCACATAAAGTAGCCTGCAACAAACATGATAGTACTGCCTTTCCATAACTTTCTAGCTCATGGCTTTTAGCATATTTAAATTAAGGAGCTCCTCCCCAGTAAGGAGGGTTCTTAAATTTTTCTACAGGAAGTTGTTATTGGGAGGAATCTTTATGAAGTGCCCCAAAGGTAACACTGTAAAAAATAATCATGACATATGTTGGGCATCAATTCCATTGAGCAGATGGCTGGGAAGAACACTTTGACAAAATAATAAATTTTCCACTCAGGAGAAGAATAGGCATTTAGTGCCATTCTATCGGAATCCAGGCAAGTTTAATTTTCCATCACTGTTGTGGCCCTTCCCGTTGTGGAGCAAAGGCTCCGGACGCGCAGGCTCAGCAGCCATGCCTCAAGGGCCCAGCCGCTCCGCGGCATGTGGGATCTTCCTGGACCGGGGCATGAACTCGTGTCCCCTGCATTGGCAGGCGGACTCTCAACCATTGCGCCACCAGGGAAGCCCTGATTTCCCGTGTTTTTGAGGACAAAGAGATCAGCTGGAGTGGACTCTGAGCCAGCAAGGTTCAAGCAGTGGTTACTCTTCTTGCCAGCTTAACTGGATGACATCCCAGGCTGAGATCTCCTAATATCGGGCTGCTCGTTTCTTTTTAAATTATCCCCTGAATACCTATGATGTCTGTTACATACATTTGTCACAAAAGCCCTTTATATTCAGTCAAAAGGCTCCTTAATGATCCATTAAAATCAGCGCATTTTAATGCACTGAGTCATTAAGAACAGCAAAAATGACAAAAACTATATTTCCCCTTCTTTCATTACCAGAAGTATTAAGTCTCCATATAACACATTTAGCTTCAGCATGGACTCATTCTGCACTAGAGGAAGTCACTTTCATTCTAGATTGGACAAAGTCACTCTTTTAAATGAAGCAAAGGAAAAGAAAAATTTTGTACACACTACTACATAAAAAAGAGAAAGCCAACAAGGACCTACTGTATGACACAGATAACTATACTCAATATTTTGTAATAACATTATAATATATAATAACATGTAAGGGAAAAGAATCCAAAAAAGAATAGATGTATATATATATGTGTAAATGAATTACTTTGCTGTATGCCTGAAACTAATACAACATTCCATTCTTCCCACCTTTAAGATACTAAACATTTCATATTTGAATATGCCTGTTGAGACTAAAAACATTTGCAATACATAAGTTAAAAATATGTCTTACCCCTTTAGAACTGTTAATATTTTTACTATCTCCCCAAGTGATTAGTTTATGCTTCCTTTTCCTTCTTGATTCAAATATAGCTTCTGAAGATTTTTTAATAATATATATATAATAATAGGTTTCTGTTTCTTTTCAGTTACTAGAGTTCATCAATATCTACCCCTCATTTCTGGATTAAGAGATGAATGACAGTACTTCTCAAACCCCTTGCAGTTGGTGGGGCCATGTGACAAATTTTAGCCTTTGGACCATGAATAGAAGTGATATGTGTTTCTGCTGAGACAGGCAAGAGCTTGTGTGTAATGTTCCAGATCCTGTTTCTTTGCCATTGTGGTTACAGAGAAAAACTTACTCTGAAATTATAGAGTCACAAGACCAAAGCGTTCTGTATTGCTGGGGAAACACTGCCTAAGAGATGCCCTTGGACAAACAGTACAATTTTTACAAGTGAGAACTAGATCTTTATTATATTAAGTCATTGTGATTAGGGGCCTGCCTGCCACCACTGCTAGGTCACATTATGACCTAGCCCATCATAACTAGCAAAGTGTAGACATCGAAGAAAAAATTTAAAAGCAGTAAAACATTATAAAGAAAGAAAAAACATCCCAGGCATGTGATACATATGAATTAAACGACATTTTTTCTTTACACACTATTTTGTAATCTGCTTCTTTCGTTAACATTGACTCATGATCATTTTCCAAGCCATTAAATATTATTCCACAACATAATGTTTAATGACTGTGTAGTATTATACGACAATGAACTATGAAAATATATTCAATCAATTTCCTAGTCTTAGACAATTAGGTTGTTTAGAAACATTTTCCATTGCAAACTATATCAGAATGAACAGTTATAGCTATATCTTATATCCACAATTACTTCTATAAAATAAATACCTAGAAATAAAATTTCTGACATGAATGTTAAAAAATGCTAAGACTTTTGCTAAATTACTTGCCATAAATGTAATTTACACCACTGCTGACATTATGAGCATTGTTTTCACTATTTTAAGTCACTTTTTAAAAATTCCTTACTTCAATAATGCTAATTATATAAGAAATTGAACACTTTACTTTTTCCAAGTGCAAAAGTGTTTTAACTTTGTATCTTATGTATATTTTGAAATTTAAGTAAACTTGTCAAAAATTTTTCAGGGATGTTGGGAATTGGATTCAATTCAATTCAACACCTATATATTAAATACTAACCATGCGTTTGGTCATCCCCAAAGCACTGAGTTATCCAGCATTAAATTATTGTATGAAAATTTCAACTCAAAATCTTCAAGTAAGCTTTCTTAAGGTAGACATTTTAAAAATTGTGTCAGCTAAGTTCTAAGTCACTTACAATTTCAATTTCCTCTTGAGAAATTATGTCAGAATCTCTAGCCAAGCAATCATATATATAACACCTCTGAAATTTTTTTGAAACTTCTTTTTTTCTTGAATTTAAATTATATGACTGGCAATAAATTTAGGTTTATTTTTATCATGGTTTCTTATGGGTCTAGTATTGCCAACTTCATTTCATAAACATTATATATAAAATCTATAATCATTATTCTTCCCATTCTAATTTTTAGGGAAAAATCCTGATTGTTTCAGTTTGGATCAAGTCCTCCTCCTCCTCTTCTTCCTTCTCCACTTCCTCCTCCCTAATAATTTTACTAAGTCTTAGCTAAATAAATTCTTTGAAACAGTTCCTGTTTTAATGAGGAAAAAAACTTTACAAACCCATAATCATCACCACCACCACAACAAAAGTAATTATTTAGCACTTCAGCATTTGTTCATTGGAACAGACTCTATTTTGTTGTGGGTAAAAGGAGACTCTGAAGCTAAACCCCTGGATTCAGAAATTGCCTCTTGCTGCCTGTTACTTTAGGAAAATGTTCTAATATCTCTGTACTTCAGCTGTGCAACTATAAAATAATATCTATGTTATAGGTCTGTTGTGAGGATTAAATAAGTTAATAGTAGACATCTAGAGCCTGGCACGTTATAGTTACAAAAAAAATGCTTTACTATACCTATATAAACAGAAAAAGATTTTATTTTTCTGAGTATGTATGTCAAATATCCATCAATTGTTCTACATAACATTGAAGATTCAGAGTAATAAGAGCCGAAAGGACAAATGATTGCACAGAGAGAAGAAAAGTTAAGGAGTAGACAAAATTCTACAATATTCTAGAGGTCTTTTTTCCCTACCCTTTCCCTGCAAATGTGAATTTTGAGGTCAGAATATTAATCTACCAATTGAATAGATAAGCGCTTTCTTGAAAATGTTAAAATATTAATTTCAGAAACACTGTGATATGGGTGTCGATAATTTTTAACATATGAATCAATATTCTCTAGTACAACCAGAGAGATAGGAATCAATATATATTAGTTTAATGTCAAAGGTAGACATGCAGTTTTAAAAATAGGAAATTGCTTTCTGAGTGGAAAATAAAATTATTTTTTCTTAAAGTGGAAGATCTTTTCAGAGTCCAAGTCATGCCCTGGTGATTCTCTTAGGTTGTACCACATCTTTTGAGATTTTGAATTGTTACTTATGTTTTTCATTTTTGCCACTTATACTATTCATTTAAGATTTTTATTCTTCCCTTGACAGAACACTTTCTTTTTTACAAACTGCTCCCAGTAGTAAAATATATATAATTGCTTGTTAAATTGGTGACATTTTTTGTGAAGTGATAAATTAACAAATCATATAAGCCACATTTTTCTTTAAGATAATTTGCATTACAAAGTAATCTCATACTTTAGCTTACCATTATAACAGGGTATAGAATGGAGGTTTGGCACTAATTGTGACTACTACTTTAAAAAAAAGAGGAAAATAATCTTCTTCTAAATTGAGCACATACACAGTTGCCAACATCAAGGCCATATGCCTTTCTCTAAAAATTAATAAGATTTGTAAGAAGAGACTACACTATCACCGGTCACTAATTCAATGCCCACCCTCCCTGTTCATACAGAGAAATAAACAAGGGAAAGGCAGTTCAGTAGTAACATTTTACTCTTTCCCTGCCCAATTGCAGTTGGGTGAACCTCATTCAATATAGTGCTTTAAAGACTGCAAGGCAGTCAACTTGATGATCTGCTCTTGTACCTACCTATGAATTGGAGAGAAATATCAAGTTGAATGTAGCTGCCAGAGCATAGCAGATTGCACTTCTTCCATTTGAGATATATCAAGAATGTGTGAATACTCTGTGAATCAAGTGTTAAGTACTGCAGAATCTAGCTCATCTGGAGCCATTTTATCAGTACCTGACTCAGGACCGCTGTATCCTTGCCCAAGAGGCTCTAGCAGCAAGAGACAAAGATGGCACTTGTAGTTGAGGCAGGAACCCTGAATGGAAAGCAGTAAACCGGACATTGATGAAAGACTAGGGCAGTGGAGAAGCCTTGAAAAATTCAAACATACTTCCGAAAAATGCTCCAGCGTTTGGATGATTGCCTCACAGAGAGCACTGGCAGTCAATTGTTATTAACCAGAGATTCAGAAAAAAAACAAAAACAAAACAAAACAAAAACCAAGAGATATTGTACCCATGAGTGCCCCTTAGATCTTCAAGATATGGGCAAGGACACAAATAAAGGGCTAAATGATATATATATAAATGTTATCAAGTCATAAATCAGGGTAACAAATTGTTTAATAGCATCTATTCTATTTTCCTACCTGATAAATATACCTTCATAATGATAAAATTTTAAAATATGGGTGAGTCTATGGATTTCACAAAAGAAACTGAGTTTAACTATTATTGTGCATGTCTAAATATTCTATAGATGGCAAGTTATGTTTAAGTGGGTAATAAAATAAAACACACACATAATTCATAATTTTTGTATTTATTTGATATGATCTATTTTGTTTGGCTCTTTTCAGTAAAACAATAATTATGTTATTATAATCAAGATTTTCACAACTTATTTTCAAAGAATAATAATAATATAAAATAATTTAAAATAAGATGTAATTGTCTTGAGTATAAAAATGTGAATAAGTATACAAATGTAAATTAAAAGTGAGTAATTAAATCATATGTATATGTTTCAAAAGGTTATTTTTCTTTTAAATTGTTCACAATTCTCTATTAACTTTAAAAGACTAAATACAAACTATCAATAATGAATATAAAAACACTTCAAAATTATTTTAAAAACCTTAATTATATGTTTTTTTAAAAATTCTCTTAAATATTTCAAATAATTAAAAGATAAAATTATCAGGCTAATTTTTGCCAAGTTTAACAAATTGATATCTTATTAATAATGCACGTTATGTTTAGACACATCCACATATAATATAAACAAATTATATGATATTATGCATTTTTTAATGTTAAAAATGTTTCTTACTATTTGTAATCATTGACAGTGTCTCACTAATTCTGAAATCACAAATAGGAACGCCAAGAGAAGCAAGAAAACAGTAATTTGTCACTCTTGGGGCAGTGGGGGTAGAGGGGAAAGGGGAATTCATTAAGCAGTAATCTATTGCATTCATGCTATCTGAAAGAAAGGATGTGACAAGTTAGCTATTTTTGCTTACTGAAACATTTCCATTATGCAAATATCTGAAATTCAAAGTATTCATTGTATGACTCTGACACTGGAAACAGAATTTAAAAACTTTCAAGGCACTAGATAGAGGTACTTTTTCTTTGAAAGATACACAGCAAGAGAGATAGAGAAGTGTTTCTTTGAGTTTTCAGCAGTGTTAGGAGTATAAATGCCTTGAGGTTACAGGTCTTGCTGTGTCAACATCAAGCCAAGATTTTGTATAAGCAAGCCATACATATTCTTTTTTATTATTTTGTGCATATATTGTATGGCATGCAAGCCACAGGACAGGTGTCCTGCTTGTTAAGTTCTAAAAAGGGTGTTGATTTCCCCCTTTTCCTTTATTCCTACTCCCGATCCCTACACTACAGTGGAGATTGAGAAATGGAATGAGTGCAAGAACAATCAAAGTTACTCCCTCCCCAAAGTCCATCAAGGCACAAACTTGGTTGATAATTGGACAAATAGAAGCAAAGTTGGAATATTTTGTTACAAATGTGTAAGAAAGAAGATGTAATATGTCATGGTTCAAAGCAGGGAATGGTTCACTGTAGAGATCTTCTAAAGATTCACTTATATGCCCTACTAGATAGCCAACATTTAAATATCAGCATTTGGACAGACTGCATGTAAAAGGCAGAAGAGAAGTGCTATCAACCACTACTAAGTAAAAATCAAAACAAAATAAAACACATATTTGATATTTTCCCTCTCATCCCTACTTTCCTAACCCCAACTGTCTTCAACATAAAAGAAAGAAAAGCAGAAGGGGTGGGAAAAAAGAGTAATGCCAAGACTAGGCAAAGATCAGATTACATCCCTTTCTCTCCTTTTTGGCTGATCTTGAATCCATGATCAGACTTGAACTTGGGGAAGGTGGGTTTGAGTTTAAAGTTGTGATTTAAGCAAATTGGTCTTTTACATGACATGAAGAATTTTCAAAGTTAAAAAAAAAAGTTATACCATTTGCTCAAGATATCCTTAAATAGCAGCAAAGGGAAATCTGATAATGTTTGAATAATTGTAGAAAAAATTATGTTTTCTAAATATACCCTACTTAGTCCAGTCCATTCAATAAAGTAGTTACATACTTAGCTAACTCTCTGACATTTAGACTTTTCCCAATATTTTACTATTATTACAATGATATAATGAACATCTTTTTTACTCAGTCTCACTGTGCTTCCCTCTATATTTCCTTGGAATATATTTTTATAAGTGTGAGAGATAATGTATATATATATATATATATATATACACACACATACATATATATATAGTGCCAAATAGTACTTCACCAAAATGTACAACAGCTTAACTTTTAAAATCCATTTGCTTTTTATAATTTTAAGACAACCCTTTATCATCCAAATTTAATTTTCTTCTAAGGAAGATGAACACAATTTCAACAATTTTTTATATAGCCAATTTAAGGGCTCAGTACTAAATGTACAAAAGTAGCTCAATACAAAAACACAGTGAGTCAAAGGAGATCTTAAGTGACAAAGAAGTCCAGGAAATACCATGATGTTTGTTGTAAGCCACGCTCTAAATATCTTCCATGTGTTCTAAGACCTTTGATCTGTGGCTGACACACCCTAGGGTGACACACACCCTGATGAGAGGTGTACTACCCTCTCCCTGAATGGAAGTGACACCTGAATGTTGCCTCTGACCAATAGAATATAGCAAATGAGATAAGGTGTCACTCTCATGATTACGTAATGCTGTATAGCAACAGTGAAGGGATTCATCATCATCATTACCACCATCATCAGGTCCCCAAATATTATTATTTTAAATGTGTTGTCATAAAATTCTTCAAAGAGCTTATATAGGGAAAATCATTTGAATAATGAAATATTTTCTTTGAATTCTGAATATTATTTCTGACAAGTCTTATTCTATTGAGTATTATCTATGTTAAAGCACTAGTAAAGCGTTGTGAAAATCATTGCTATTTAAGTAAAGTTTAGACAAAGAGATGAGGCAAAGTAATGTAGTCATGGGTCTGTTTTCTTGTGGTCTTTGTCCCTATGTTTACTTTCATGATTCATGATGCCCTGTGTATCTCTCTCTTTGTAAACCTCACTAGGCAGTTTGACATAAAACCTGAATTAACCTCTTTTGGACTCTTGGAAACTTCAAGTTATCCATTTTTACTATGTTAGTAAAAGAAAGAAGCTTAAACTTCAACAATATCTATATAGTTAGACTGCAACTTTCTAAAGGGCAAAGGAACTTATCTTTTATTCAAATTAAGTCAATTAAACAAATGATGGAGCAATGTGTGAGGTTATATGAAAAGTGCTTCCATCAGGTTTCTGTATCTCTTGGCAAAGCTCACTATCTGGTGTCAAGACAAATATAAAACAACATCAGTAACATTCATTCCTCAACATTTCATTCTGTACCAAAATAACATTATTTAATGTATTTTTAAACATATTCTATTATTGCTCTCAGAGTGTTAATGGTGGGTAGTTTAAACATGATACAAAAATTCAGAAGAAAAAATGGCTTATTTTCAATTGATAGGTTAAAAATCATATTAAAGCTGTCATACTTTTTGTTTGTTTGAAAGGGTTAGTCAAGAGTCATTTTTATCTAATGTTTAATTGAAGACAAACTCAGTATTGTCACTCAATGTGAAATATTTCCAAAATAAATTTTCTATATTCATTGGTTATTTAACATTCCTTCATAAACTTCCCTATGTTTAAAAAAGTCTGAGATGATTTTCTGTAATATTTAGCCATCTTGATGATTTCACCAAAAGGATTCTAATAAATTAAGGGAAGAAAAAATTTTAAATAGGAGAGTTAACAATAAAGTGAAATAACCAGAGACAGAGAGAGACAGAGAGAGAGAGAGAGAGAGAGAGAGATGGGGTGGAGGGAGGATGGGGATAGATTTAAAAATTCCACATAGGTAGTTCATCTTACAATTGTTTTTCTCAGGAAAAAAATTTATATTTTAAAGATGCCTCTCCCTTAAATACATTGGAATGCATGCCCAGCTGTGTGCATATACCTACAGAAACACATACATACAAATATACATACACATAGAGGGTTATTAAAGATAATAACAAATCCTGGGGATAGCAACTCAGGGGGAAGCACAGAAGTTTTCACTAAAATGAGATCTGCATTTTTCTGCTTGTCCATATGGAAACCCCATGAGTGTCAGTTTTCTTTTAATGAGACCTTTGCTCTATGAAGAAAAGAATAGTCAGTTAATGAGAACCACTCTGCAAATCTGACTGTGTTTCAATATGAATTCCTACAAGGGGTAAAAGAACAGGCCAGCTGCTTGACTTGCAATCAAGAGATCAGGACACATTTCTCTCTCTACTATTAACTCTGTGTGGGACCTTCAGTTACACATTTAACTGCTTTGAACCCAAGTTCATGTAAAATCAATTTAATCAATATTTTATGGAAAAGTTAGAAATTACATATGGTAGTCATAACTTCTGTGAGGGATAGTTTGGTAAACAGGATTCAGTCCCTGCCACTTGTTTCAGGTAGACATGAAAAACAAGTACACAGTAACACTAGAACATGGAAGAAGTAGCAAAATAGGCCCCAAAGGCCCTAAAGTGGGATTGCGCCAGTCTGAGTACAAATGAGCAAGAAGCCCAGTGTTGCTAGAGGTAAGAGAGAAATGAAGAAGAGGAATAGGAGGGAAAGTCAAAGAGGGAAATTTCATCAGCTTATATTGGGACTGTTAAGTCTTATTCAAACATTGGTACTTTTATTGCTGGGTGAAATAGGAACGTAATTGAAAGCTAAAACAGAATAGTATGCTCTGATGTGTGTTTTAACAGACTCATTCTTAATGCCATCAAAGACCTAAATTGAAGAGAGTAAAAAGAAGACTCATTAAGATCTATATTTCATAATATAGTTAAGAGATGATGATAGCTTGGACCAGCATTTATCAAAAGTGGTGGCTGTGAGCTGTGGTCAGATTCAGAATCCACTTTGAAGGCAGGATGACAGGATTTGCTGATAGATTGGATTTACTTATTGAGAGAAGAAGAGTCAAGAGTACTTCTAAGGGTTTTTCCAACCTGAGATATTAAAAGGATAGAGTAGCCAATAACTGAGATGGTGAAGACCATGGGAATTTTGTCTTAATAGACCAAAAAGGATTTCAGATGGGGAAGATAGGAATGAGTATAGAAAAGAAGATTCTAGGCAAAGAGAAAAAATAGAGTAAATATGGACTAAACGGTAGCATGGTAGGAAAGATAAAAGTCCAGCTTGTTTTAAAGCCTAAGCGAGCTATTACATCAAAAATGTATAATGCCTGTGGAATGATAGTATCTGATGCTGATAGTACATTATGAAAGACCACGAATATTTGCTAAGGATTTCCCACTTTTTGAAAGCTACTTAGAGCAACTGGATTTTTGAATAGGAAAGATCATGGTATGAATTTTGGAGAGACAGTCCCTGAATACCCTATCTGAAAGAGGCCAAATATTTTCGCTGACACCGATTCTAAATGTTGAATGTATAAATAGTATACATATTTTAAAATATTGATGTGTATTGATAAATTGACTACCTGTGTTTATTCCAATCAAGAATGTATACATAGTACCCTTGAATATTGGACAGAAATTTTTAAAAAGAACAATTTATTCCTATTTTTTACACAAATTGTTTAAATGCTCATACAGTTCAGCACCAATGTAGAACCATATATCTGAACTGGACACTTATCTTTCATTTTTTGTAAACTGTTTCCATATATACTTTTTCTTTCTGCTGGTGTGATAAATCATTTTCTTACAAATATATCATACATATTGCACAGATTTTCTGATTCATCTCTTTCTTTTAATTTTTCAGGTGTTCATAGTCACTTCCATTAATTTGTTGATAGTTTTTTGTTTTGTTTTGTTTTTTGTCTTTAGGTTTATGCTTATTGTTACTAGAAAGGGCATGTGTGTAATAATAAAGTCTGGTGGACATAGCTTCTCTGTCTACACTCTTGTCTTGGGTATGTCCGTTTCTCCAGACATGAAAGTGAGCACTGACTCTAGGCAAGTTAGCCACAGGAAGGCTTTGATAGAATAAAAAGAAAGGGATCAGGGATAAGACACAGGATTCCATTCATGTCAAAACAAAGAGGGCTTTACTTTGAGCATCAAAGCTAACTCCAAGATCCTTACTTCTTTACAGATTAATTATCTTATTTTAGGCTGGTTCTACATGCCACTGCAACAAGAACAGGCACCTTCCCCATTCTCATTTTTTCAATTTAATCATCTGAGTGGTTTTAATACTCAACTCCTTTTAAAATCTCACTCAAAATTGTTGTGAGATTCATAAGATGTCTAATATGTTGATGAGAGAAGGGAAGATTAAGTTGTTTCAGTCACTGAAACAACCTTGTTTCATATGGAGAATTTTAAGTATCTTATAAAAAGATACTTACCTCTTACTTATTGACCTCTCCCCAACATGAATCTTTTACTAATAGCTGGTCTAGCCAGAACTTTCCTCATTCAAAAAAGTGCAATAATTAGCCTAAAAGTAAAATGGGATCTGTGCATATATAACAAGGAAAAAAACAAAACCAAGAAACAAATGAGATGAATAGGAAAAAGGAAGGGCAAGAAAAGAAAAATTAAAATGTTGGCAAATGAAGATCATCAATAAAAAATGGTGTCACTGAGCCAAAGTAAAATTTTTGACCAAATACCAACATAAATTAAAAAACAAAACACCTTAATGAATCAATTCCCTTTGTACAATAAGAGCACTGTATACATATTGTATTAGTTCTTTGTTCATTTAATATTTTTTATTCATGTGCCATTCCATGTTTTGCTAAACACTGTAAGATGTATCCCGATAATCATGCTTAGTTGTAGATTACTCATTCTAGTTGTTGTATAGTAGTCCATTATATGAAGTTACAACAATTTATTCTATTGTTGATACACACTTAGATAGTTTCTGATGTTTGACTAGTATGCTGTGCTGTCATAAACTTGCCGTCAGATGCCTTTTTTCATGCTTAAAGATGTTCTCTTTCTGTTCGGTATGTGCCTAGAAGTAGAGATCTTTTAATATATATTGTCAGTTTTCCAAAATATTTGTACCAATTTACATTCATACTAGAAATGTATAAAAGTTCTTGTTGTACCTTGATCTTTTCAATACTTAGTATTCTCTGCTTTGTATTTTATCTGTAATGGTAGTTGTGTGATACTATTGCATTTTAATTTGAACTTGAATTTCTATGATGACTAATAATTTTGAGCTGGCTTGACAGAATTACATTTATTGTTGACTCTTAGTGTATATTTTTATATGAAGTATATGTTTATATGTTTCAACCATTTTCAATATTTTTATGTTTTTCTTACTGATTTTAGGTGCTCCTATATCATTGATGACTTTGTTTTCAGATATATATATTAAAAATATCTTCTTCCATTCTGTGGGCTGCTGAAGTTATTTGGATTTACCAGGAAATGAATATTAGTATTTTAATACTATTTTATCTGAAATAAACTATTTTTAACTAATAAAAGTTGTAGATGAATGATAAATTCTTATAGTGTCATTAATGCAATTAATTATTTCAATTAGGGTAAATTTATTTCAGATATAGATTTTATGGAAAATGATACACAGATAAAAATAAATGTCCAGATTACTTTTTTAGTAGCTTTGTTTACATAATAAAATTCATCTATTTTAAGTGTACAATTCCATGACTTTCTTTGTATACATTCAGAGCTGGACCATTATCTCCACTCTGATTTACACACTAAATGATCTTGGTTCAAACTCTCTTCATTCAGTTCAGTCCTTCAGACTAACCCTCTGCTAATCTTTTCAAAACAACACTTTAGTAATTTTGCCCCTTTTCTCAAAATATAGTTTATAACTAATATTCTGGTTTAGTAGTCAACAAATATTTATTAGTTTTATTTACATATCATAAAATGTATCTGTTTTATGGTAAAATTCAAAAATTTTAGTACATTAATACAATTACTCAATATAATCACAACCCAATTTTAAAACATTTCCATCAGGGCCAAAAAACAAAATCCTTCTCCCCATTTACAATCATTCCCCTTCTATAGATGATTAAAGCTATAAAATTCCTTTTAATCACTACTTTAACTGCATTACATAATTTTTGATACTTTGTATTTCTTTTCATTCAGTTTATATTCTAATTCCCTTAAAATTTCTTTTTGACCTATGTTATTATTAGAAGGGTGGCTTTTAATTTCCAAATATTTGGTACTTTTTAACATTTCTATTATTGCTTTAACAATTTAACTTTGTTGTAGTTGAAGAATATACTTTTCATGACTTCAGTTTTTAAAATGTATTAAAGTTAATTTAAGTTTAGCAGGTAATCTATTCTGATAATGTTCCATGTCTCCTTCAAAACAGTGTAATCTGCAGTCATCGGGTGGAGTGTTCTAAATATGTCATTTTAATAATGTTGGTTGACAGTGTTGTGCAAGACTCCTATCTTCTCACAGAGTTTCTAGCTAGCTGTTCTATCAATTCTTGAGAATGGAATTAATTCTTGAAATCTCCAACTATTATTGTTACTTTGTATGTTGTAGCTCTGTTATTGGATGGGTATATATTTATGATTGTTATATCTTTGTGACTTATTGACTCATCATTATGAAATATACTTACCCATCTCTAAGAATATTAAAGCCTTTCTTTTCTTTTCTGATATTGTTGTAACCAATCCAGCTCTCTTATCATGTCTGTTTACATGGGATATATTTCCCCGCCCTTTACTTTCAATCTGTGGGTTTCTTTCAATCTAAGTTTTGTCTCTTGCCAACAACCTATATTTGGATTTTGATTTTTTTATACTGTCTGATAATATCTACTAGTTCAATTGGGTTGTTTAGAATTTCACATTTAATATAATTATTGATACAGTTGGATTGTATGTCTTCTACATTTTTGGTGTATTTATAGGCTTTCTTAATGACCGGCTTTTGTACTAAATAAATATTTTTAATGTTAAATTTTAGTTCCTTTTTTAAAATTATATTTTTGTGAGTTATGTTCTCTTGGCTTCTCTCAGGGCTATGACATGAATCTCAATTGATTAAATTCACTTCATATTAATGCTAACTTAATTCCAGTATAATATAGAAACTTTGTTCCTATATAGCTACAGTTCCCATCTATATATAATTATTTAGGTATATCTGTATGTGATATAAACCCAACAATTCTGTGTTATAATCATTGCCTTACAAAATTTAATAATTTTAAAGATATTAAGAGAATATATAAAAAATACTTATTTTATATATTATTTATATATAACTGAATTTATAACTGAATTTATATTAACTGAATAATTTATCCTTTATGTTTTTTTTAAATTTCTTCTTGTGATTTAAATATTGTCTCATGTAATTTTTTTTAGCCTGAAGAATTCCCTGCACATTTTTTTGTAAGGCAGATCTACTAGTGACAATTTTCAGTCTTTGTCTAGGAGTATCTGAATTTTACTTTCATTTTTGAAGGCTATTTTGCTGTATATACATTTCTGTGTTGACCGGGTGTTTTGTTTACTTACTTTTCTTTCTGTCCTTTGAATATGTTATTCCTCTGTCTACAGGTTTCCATGGTTTCACAGGAAGTCATTCATTAATTGTATTGAGTCGTCCCTGTACATGGTGAGTCAATTTTCCTTTGCTTTACACAAATTTTTCTCTTTCAACAGTTTGACTATGATTTCTTTAGATGTGGATTTATTTGCAATTGTCCTAATTTAGATCTCTCTTCAAGTGTACATTAACATATTTTATCAAGTTCTTGATCATTATTTTTTCAAAAATATTTTTTCTGTTTTATCTCTTTCTCCTTTGGGTGGATTATCACAGAGTCCAATATTTATTCAAGTGTAGACAGTTTTCATATAAATATGTGGTAGTTTTCCAGAGCACTGAAATGGTTGTTATTGTCAACTTTGTCCTGCTATATAGCTGTTTTTAGGGAGAGGATTTTAAAATGTCTTGGCTGTAGCAATAGCTAACATGAACCCCTAAATGTTTTTAACTCTTTGTACAAAGGAATTCTTTGGTTGTAATATATATATATATATGTACATTTCTATATGAGTTTAAACTGTCAAACTGAAAATGATTTCACTTGAAGATTTACATGATGAGGAGAAACAATATTGAATGAAGTTTTTGATGCATTGTGGCTAAATGAAGATTATGAGGTACTATAATAAATATTAAAAAAAGGAAACTAACAACCAAAGTGAATCATTTGTATTAAAGAAAGCATGGTAGTAAAAGATGCCAATGAACTTATTAGAAAGATACAATCTTGAAAATATTATTTATTTTAGTTAACTCTGAGTTTATTTATACCTTATATATTGATGGTATTGATTAGTAGATGTGGTAAGCAGAATTCTAAAGTAGTTACCACAAAGTTTTATGCTTCATGACTGCTATATTACATAGTAAAGGTGAATGAATCTTGCAGATATAATCTTACAGATGTAATCAAATGATTTTAAGTTATTCAAGAGGTAAATTATCCTGGTTGAGCTGACATAAGCATATTAGCCATTGAGAACCAGGTCTAGATATAAAAATCAGAGGCAGGGAAGAAAAAAAACACTTTTCATTTGGCCTTGGAAAAACAAAGTATTATGTCACATGGCAGGTAACAGTGGGAGGCCTTTAAGAGCTGAATTGTTCAGTCCTATAATGGAAAGGAACTGAATTATGTCAACAATCACTGGATTACTACCCAGGCTGACATATTGTTTCCAGTCTGTGAGAACCTGAACAGGTTACCCAGGTAAGCTATGCCTGGACTTCTGACCTATAGACCTTATAGGATAATAAAGGGGTGTTGTTGACAGTCACTTAGTTTGTGGTAATTTTTAATGCAACTGTAGCAAACTAATACTGTGGAGATTATCAAAGTAACATTTTAGTTGGTATCTCTTGCTATGGTGACCATTTGTTTTTTCACCGTTCTTTAGGTGAAGGCTTGGTAAATTTTCTTTGGTGTTTCACTTCTACCCCACCATAGGTCCATGTTACTCTGTTGGATCTAATTAACCCTTCTTCACTACAAAGCTGCATTCTGGGTTGAGTAAATGAGAGTAACATATATTTCATTCTGCAACTGTGAAGAAAGCTGCTTGTTTCTGCTGTGGTTTATAAACTGATAATATAAAAGCCTGATGATATAGGTGATCATGTTTTCCACTACAAAGGCAGATTTTACATTGAAATGAAAGCAACACAGAGCCAAAGGAGAGATTAGATATATTTGAGAAAGCTCCTGTGTCTGCTCATTCCTGAACATAAGTGTGACACTGAGAATGCCAGTTACACAGCCAATCAAATAACAAATTTGTTTTTCTTAGACCATTCTGAGTTGTGTTCTATTTTGTGCAGCTGCAAGAAGCTTGACTAATAAAGAAATAATGATTCAAAAGAGAAATTGAAAATGAGAAAAATTTAGTCTGAGAATGTGAATTCACTGGGTATGATTAATATATGGTATACATATCACTAGTTTCCTTAATACTCTTTCAGCAAACACTGCTAATTGATCTCTTTCCTTTGGCTCTTAGCACAATTTTAGATCCTCATTACAACTCTCCAGATTTAGCATAAAATTTGTAACATATTCCATCCTTTACATAGTTATGATAATATTCATGAATAAAGGAAAACTAGCTACCATTACTTGCCTGCTCCCTATTTTCTTAGTATTAATTAGTTTATAGACAAAATAGACATTTTGGACCGTAGAAGATAAGGATATCAGAAGAATATTAGGAATTATTTTATTGGTGTCTAAAAGTGTCATAGTAATGTGTAAGACTTTGTCATTTGTTAAAATAATTTCTCATAGTTCTATGGCAATAGATGTGCATGTTACTGAATAGTACATTACAGAATTATTAAAATATCTAACAATAAAATAGAAGCAATGTATATGCTATAAATTAAAATAATCAGTCAATGGAATTTATAAGTTCCAAGTAAATTCTAATAGAGTTTCCATCATTCAAGGGAACATGTCCTTAGCTATTCTGGTGTCAAAGGGCCATAGTCTAAGAATTGTATCTCAGAGTTTTTGCTTTGATTACTAGGATATTAAACTGGCAGCTCATGACCAAAGTCCCCCAGTTTTTTTAACCTAGTCCTTACATGAAAAAAATGACACATTGATTAAAAATATGAGCTCATCTTTAGAGAATAAATTAATATTTTAAATTGCAGATATATATTTACTTTCTATGCAGTTTTCATCCAGTGAAGAACTCAGAAGATATATTTATGGAAAAAATCTAAAACTGAATAATTCTGCAGAGTTGTTCACTCTTACTTTTCACTTAGTTTGCACTTAATATCATTGCAAATTAGAATAATTACTCTACAGTCACAGATATAAAATTGAAATTATTTGCATTATAAAATCACCTTTAAATATCTTAAAAGATGGTTCAAGGTAAAAGGGCCCTATTAGCTCTATAAAGGGTGATAAATGAGACCGTGTGCATATTGTAATCATGTAATTGAAAGGGTGTACTAGGTCTTTGCTTGGAGGACTGTTGAATCGGGACCTTAAAATAGGAGAGAAAAATGAGAAGGGATTCTGGGAATTCAATTTGCTTGGAGGAAAAACAAGGAAAATTTAGTTAAAACAGTTAGGCTTAACTGCAATTTAAAAGTGATTCCTAGATTTAAAATCTTAATGTGTAATGTGTGCTCCAATAATTCAACATATACACATTCTCCAATGCATCATTAAATATGTTAAAGTGAGTTAAAACAAAATGGAATTATTTTAAGTTGCAATTATTACATAATAAAAATAGCTCAAATTTTGTTAACTCTATATACACTGTCAAACCTAACTTTCCCTATTATACTAAGAGGTCGGTATTTACTACTATGTGCACCTTAGAGATGAGAAACTGAGGCCTGATATTAAATGGGAGATAAATTATGGAATAACCTAATGGAATAAACATGCAGTCACTAAAAATGGCATTATACAGGTATATTTAATTTATGAAAATATTTCTAATAGGTAAATAAAACAAATTAAATAATAATGAGTTTTGACATTATGAATAAGATTTGAGTCTTTACTATTTTTTTATTTTCTAAATTATCTATAATTGACTTGTACATCTTTTCTAAACAGGAAAACAATTTCATTTATTATTTCATAAGAAACTGCCATGGGGATTTTTTTTAGGCATACAAATAAGAGCTTTATGCCTACTATATTCTAGGTGCTGCTTTAAATGTTTTGTTCTTCTGTTAATTTTCTATACCTTGGAATAATTTGATGAAGTAGATACCATCATTTTTATGATTATCATAATTTTACAGTTGACAAACTAAGGCACCGAGAAGTTAAATAACTTGTTTAAGACCACAGCTAAAATACGGCAATGGAACTTCAAACAATGAAAACACTTTTAGTCTACTTGGCTAATCCACTATCAGCCAGTACTAACACATTATCGATCTTTATCTCCACTCTGGTTTTCCAGACACTGTTTAAATCAGACTTGAATACCTGTCTTTAAAATGTTTCTTTCACACCTGCAAGTGGCAGAGTACAAAGTGGCAATCTCTGGTTTTGGAAGCAATGTGATGCAAGACATGCTCCAACTACAAAGAAAATCTATATGAAAATTAGAATCATCATTACATTTTCTTCCTTCCTGCTGAACTCTGCAGTCTCTTATAGCATCTCAGTGGCACTGCCTAGAGGAAGCATAATAACATCATGAGTCTAAGTTGACTGATGTCTCAGCCCTTTTAACACAATCACACTTTCCATTACTTAGGGACTTCATTTAATATTCTCCACTGTTAGAATCATTGTAACATCAGGAGGAGGCAGAATTATCAGTTACAGATAGGTATATGCTCATTTCTCAAGTTAGTTTTTTTTCTTCAAATTAAAGAGCATTTCATATATGTGAATAAAAATGCAGACCCTATTCTATATGTTTAAATTGATTTTGAATTTTCAGTTTAGACTCATTATTTCATCTCTTAGCAGGTCATCCAATCCAACTTATGATATGATTAAAAGAGCACAGTTGCCAATAAATTATAAGTCCTTGGCTTTGCAAAGTCACTTAATGTTTTATTTTTGTTCATGTTTATGAGAGCTAGTTAAATGTGAAGCTTGGTTTTGGAGCTGTTAATTTATGAAATAGAAGTCTACAGATTTTTAAAGAACAAATAGCATTGTTATCAGATATTTAATTCACTAAAATTAAATATCATTAAACCATTACCAATTTATTGTGCAAGCATAAATTAAAAAATATATTTTATGCCTGTCCAAAAAGCTTAAAAGAAAATTTTTAATGGAGACATATTTTGATTAATGTCCAGAATAAATTCAACTATTAGTTCTGAGTTTACTAGTTAAAATCAATCCCTCAATCAATCAGTCAATAAACATTGAGTCAATCTTGTCTTAAACACATGTTTATATGAACTTTCTCTCATAATATTAAATCTCAACTGTGCAAATAAAATACCTGAAAAATACACAAACCAAAAATTTAATTTTTGTAATTTAAGTTTAATAATATCATTATAGATAATAATTTCTTGAAGGTTAAAATTTGCCTGTCAATTATCTCTATTTTCAAGAAGATGAATGAAATTTTTAATTAAATAGCTAATTCCAAAAAATGACATGATATTTTATTTTAGCTCCACTAGCAATTTTCTTGAAAGTTTAAGATTAGTATCTTCAAATTATCAACCTCAATATTTGAAGTAGAAAAAATATAGCAAAAGGTAATGTTTAAAACTTGACCTAGAAAATGTTAACTCTTTCTGAGAAGGTTTAGAATGTACTTTTGACAAGATTTAGATGTATTCATTTCATAATGAAATACCATAAATAACCTTGATTTTCATCATCATACAAAATAAAACATTCTTATACTTTTCCTTGTTCAATGTTAATCGTATTATATTTTATATCATTAGCATGAATCTAAAGAGAAATTTTTAAACTGATCCAGTATAATTATAATAGATGCATATGACATTAGAAAAAAGTAAGGAATATCACATTAGATAATACCAATGTTCCATTTCACCATATTTTAACCTTTAATGGTTGGGTCAAAAACATTTGTGGATAGGAAAAAGAGGAAGAATAAATTGGTATAAGATTAAATCAGGGAAAGAGTGAAATTATGTAAAACAAGACTTTCTTATTTGAGGAACCCACAAAAAGGTTGTTTGGTAGCCCCATAGCCCCATATAGAAAACAGTGAGAGTGAGTCTGCTTGCCGAAATGAAACTAATGACCACCAAGGAAATAACCAGGGCCTTACTCTATTCCAGTAAATATTGAAATCAGAAGCTAAAGGCAAGTCGTAGTCCCTAAAAGATGCATATTTACAACAAGGTGTCTTACCATATAATATTTATCTTTTTTCACTAATTATATCATTAGACAGAATAGACATAATAGATAAACTCTCATTGAAATGAAAATCAATTTTTCAGGTGGTCAGTCCCTTACTTTCTCATTACCTGGAATTGTCCACATGGCTGCCTCATAGTGTGACGTCTGGATTCTCTCTGGGTCAGTTAGAGAGGGTGAGGAAGAGAATAAGAGAGAGGGATGGTCCAAGATGAAAATTGCAATGTTTTATAAGCTGGTCCAATAAATAATACCCTATCGCTTCTTTTATGTTTTATTTATTAGCAGTGAGACACCAAATCCAGCCCACAGGCAAGCAGAGGGAATTACACCAGGGCATAGATACCAGGAGGCATAGATCACTGGGGGTCATTTTACAGGGTGTCTGCCACACTAATCCCTATGTCTGCTTCTACAAATCCACCTAACAAAAATCCAAGATTATGGCTTGGCATAATTTAAATATTACACATAATGTTAGAGAAAACTGAAGAAAGCATCACAGGTGAATTACCTTGTCTTATCTCTGCATTTTACAAATTAGAAAGCTGAGAACCAAAGAAGAAACAAGTTGTTCGAAGTAGAGCTAAAATGAGAATGAAGTTCTGATGGTTCTCTCCATTAAACTATCCTAAAATTTGTCAACCTCTAAGTTGACAAAAGTTGACAACCTCTTGTCAACCTTTCAAAAACTATTTTGAAATCATTTTAGATTTACTCAATAATTGTTAAGATGGTTTAATGAGTTCCCATAAAACCTTCACCCAGCATCCCCTAATACTAACATGGTCTGTAATGCTGGTAAATACTTAAAACTAATAAATTAACATTTATTAGACTTTATTCACATTTTATTAGCATTTAAATACTTCATTCAGATTTTATTATATTTTCTGTGACTGTACTTTTACTATTAAAGGATTCAGTCTAAGTTACCATAATGTGTTTTGTCATCTTATCTCCTTAGTCTCCTCCTGTCTGTGACAGAATCTCAGCATTCCCTTGTTTTTCATGACCTTGACAATTTTGATGAGTTCTTGCAAAGTATTTTGTTGAATGTCCCTTGATTTGGGTTGGTCTAATATTTTCTTATAATTAGACTGGGATTATGCTTTTGGGAGGGAGTATGATACAGCAGCGGTGAAAAGATATTCTCATCACATAATATCAGATAGTATATGATACCAGCATGACTTATGACTGTTGATGTCAACCTTAATTTCTTGGTTAAGGTGGTGTCCACTAGATTTCTCCACCATAAAGTTACTACATTTTTTCCTTTCCCCCACTCTATTCCTTAAAAGCAAGTCACTATATCTAGCCCACTCTCAAGGGGAGAGGAGTAAAACTATACCTCATGGAGAGAAAAGTATCAAATAATTTGTAGATATTGGATAAAACTGCCAGATCTATTAATTAATAGTTGAGGGAAGTTGTTCTGAGACTTTGCAAGTATATTGTTTCTACTTAAAATTTTTCACAGTAATTTTAGCATTCATCCAGGGACTTGCCCATAGCAATTATTACTGTCATGCTCTAACAGTGATTTTCTGTTTTTCTCATTCCTTCTACATTCATTATGAGAAATTCTTCTGTAAAAAAAAAAGAAGGTGTTCTTTCTCATCCCTTTATTTACTTATTCAGTCATTTATTCATATCAATATGGATTCATATATATTTATTTTTATGATTTGAGTGATAATCTAATACTCTCATTATTTATTTTGTTGCTCAAATTGTCACAGCTTGGGATATTGGGACGTTGAAAGGTTGGCTCCAATATCTTTTTGACATATTCCACTTTTTTAATAAGCATTTCCTTACTTTCTGACACTACATAATGTATCGGGCTTATCTTGTATAATCCCTGCCCCAGCCCTAGAATCAGCTATCACTTCAGTAAAACATGGTTTATGCTATTGAATAAAGGTATTTGCAAACTATGATGTAGTGCTGAATGTGCTGATTGTTATTGGAGTGTCAGTACTTCTAGGCTTTCTCAACAGAGTTTGAACTATATGTATGTATAGTAATCCATATAAAAATACACACATACATGCATGTATGCATGTATGTGTTTCTGTACATATCTATCTGTATATAAAGTAAAACTTAAAAGTCTTAATGATATTTGATACTCTGACTCTAAGCTAGCACCACAGACTCCATCCTCCCCTTCCTCCTGAATTAACTGTATTTTATTTCAGTTACTCTTATGTTTCATCTTTGTAGCACTTGAAAAATAACAATTCCATTGAATCCAAAAATTTGTCAGATTGTGTGGAGCTAATGTAAAGAATAATGAATTCTAAATACATTTTACTCTGTTTTCTTGTATGAGCTCATTTCTTCACTTCCAGCCCACCTCTACCACACACACACACAAACACACACACACCACAGACTAAAAAATGATTAGAGTAAAAATGTAATTTATAAATACAAGAAAGTTGTGACATTTTACTAACCAAATGTAGGTGTCAATATTTATAAACATATTATGTATACAAAATTAGAGTGTCTGAACTAAAAATAAATAGTTATGAAGCTGCTGTTGATTGTGCATGCTTTGACTTTTGACTGCCTGTCAGTGATCAGACTTTAGATATATTGAGCCTTTGAATAAATATTTTTTTAACATCCTAGGCATATAGAATAAGATGATTTTTGTCATTAAATCCTCTGAAATTTAAATATATTTTGTCTAATTCAAGTTGTCCAATAAATTGAGTGGCACAAAACTTATGTTTTGGAAATAGTACCAATTCTCATCTATTGAAAATAAAGCTTGCAAAGAGAGAGGCATGAAAATATATTCTTACGGGGCTTCCCTGGTGGCGCAGTGGTTGGGAGTCCGCCTGCCGATGCAGGGGACACGGGTTCGTGCCCCGGTCCGGGAGGATCCCACATGCCGCAGAGCGGCTGGGCCCGTGAGCCGTGGCTGCTGGGCCTGCACGTCCGGAGCCTGTGCTCCGCAGCGGGAGAGGCCACAACAGAGAGAGGCCTGCGTACCGCGAAAAAAAATAAATAAAATAATAAAATATATATATATATATATATATATATATTCTTACAAGAACTATGAAAGTACTGAATGAATTAAACAATAAAAGTTTACATGGTGTACAGATTTAATTTTGAAAGTCTACATGTGTGCTTTGGAGTATCTCTACATGTATAAAGAAGTTTTGACGGAATTCTACATATTTAATTTATATTCTATACTGGCATGGAATCAAATAAAGGAATTTTATGATTTTGAAGCACCTATGTTTGGCAAAAAAGCATACATAGAAACATTTAAGTGAGTCATGTATGGAGTCAACTTCATTTAACCAGTTTCGTCTTGCAAGATATTCGTTAAAAATGAGTGTTCTGAATGAAGGCAATAAGACCATACCTATAAATCTGTTGGTGCTGAAATACCTTCACCTGTCAACACACAAAAAAAATGGAATTGAAACTATTCATCATTTTTTAAATGTTTGGTTAGTTTTTACCAGATACTGAGGGACACAGAGAGAGAGAGGGAATTATCTCAATTAAAAATGGTATGGTATAAAGAAGAGTGGCAATTAAATATATCAGCATTTTCAATTTTATTAAGTAAAAAACAATTTGGGGGGAGATTATGGGTGATTTTTTAAAAAAAGAAAAAGAGAAGAATTATATTTTAAAAAGCATTTTGCAGAAAAATATCAGTTGTAAGGCATACTAGGTGGCTAGGGAATTGAAATGTGTGAATATGTAACAAGAAAAGAGAACCTGCTTATTTCACTTTTAATGTAAATGACATTTTTTGCTTTAATTGATATATTTTTGTAGCAATGTATATATAATTAATATAGATATATACTATTTTAAGTCATTTAGGAATAATTTTATTTTCAAAAATAAATTTTGAATGGTAGTTGACCACCAAAATAAAATGGTAAGATCAAATCATTCAGTCAGTGAATAAATACCTTAATAAAAATCTTCACCAAAAAGAGGTCCTGGTTTGAACAATAAAATATATATCTGCTGTATACATAAGCATTAACTTTCATCTTTTTAATATAGCTATAGGTCTTTATGATTCTCCTTGCAATGATTAATATCTTCCCATAGCTAGTTTTATTGTTGGATCCGTCTCATTATTACAAAGTTTACTCAAAACGTCACCTCCTCCTTTCATCAGTCACATTGTGTCTTATTGTATTTGTTTTTCATTGCTAGTCTTCTTATCTGAAATCATTTTATCATAATTATGTTTTTGTGTATTGTCTCCCTTCACTGCCATGGAACAAGGGCAGAGACTTTTTCAGTACTATTCCATGCTATGTTGCTCTACCTGGAATTAAAATTACCTGGAAGAGAACATAGAGGTTGCTCATCTACTCCAGGGCATCATTATCTATGTAAATAAATGGAAAATTTTCTTCAAATATTATTGCTGATTAGTCCAATCACTAAGCAATAATTTCATAATGTTTTATATTCTATTTGCATCCCATTTATAGATGTCACTGGAAACAGCAGATTTCAGAAATCTTACCTCTACCACACCCTGATGTTTTTACACCTTTGTGATGTTTTCTTCCTCATGCTAGTCCCTCTACTCACATGGCATTAACCCATTATTCTCAACATTTTGGTCTTAAATTAATCTTACTCCTTTTCTGAAAAAAATCAAATGAAATATCACCTCCTATAAGATGCTTGACTCTGAAACTGTCTAAATGTCCTTTCCTCCTACTCCCTAATATTCTTGGTGTATTTCTAGCATGATGTTGCATTTCATAGAAGTGCTAGGTGTTTTGTTCATCTTTCTTTGTCCAGTATCTAATGCACAATAATTGTCCAAGGCTTTCAATAAGTGCTTCCTTCAAAATGAAGTTAGGCTGATTCACACCATGTGAAAACAATTTGGCATTCCATGTCCTCTTGGAAATTATGAAATGTCAAGGGATAACTAAAATAGCATTTTTTTCAAGTTTCCCAAAGATACAAATGCCTTTTAGATCAAAATTATTTTCCTATTCTTATCTATTGTTATTGGGATAAAATCATAACACAGACCTAATGAGAATTAGATTGATATATGGCTAAAGCTAACTGCTCTCGCTCAGTGGTATCTGGTAGTTAGGGCATTTCTGCTCTTAAGAAACCTATAAAGTGAGAGTTAAAAATAATAGCATTTCTGTCCCCCAAACTTCCCTGAGCTATTGGATGTCATACACTATTTTGCCACATAGTACTTTAGTAATAACTCTAATTAATCCATTTTATTAAGTTAATGAACATACTTTACTACAAACATAGATGTCCATTTCTGACTTGGTCTGACTTCCCTCAACTTCATAGAAGAGTTGGCATAATATAAAGCACATATTATGTGCTTATAGGAGAAATAATAATGGCTCCCTAACATGTAAACGTCCTAATCTTTTGAACCAATGAATATGTTAAGTTACATGTACAAGTGAATTAAGCCTGCAGATATAATTAAGGTTGCTAATCGACAGACCTTAAAATAGAGAGATTATCCTGGGTTACTCAGTGGACCCAAAGTAATCATAAAGGTCCTTAATTATAGAAGAGGGAGGAACAAGAGTCAGTGTCAGAGTGATGTGATGTGTAGAAAGGAAAAATAATTTTTTCTCTGCTCTTCTGAGTTTTGGGTAAGACTCCCTATAATAAAAGATAGGTTAGCAAAAGAAAAATCAAACAGAAGTTTATCATATATACATGGGAGATACCCAGAAAAACTGAGTAACTCACCAAGATGGCCAAGCCACCACCTTAAATAACATTTTTATTGAAGAGATATCTTTTTTAGGTCTTTTGCCCATTTTTTGATTGGGTTGTTTGTTTTATTGTTATTGAGTTGTATGAGCTGTTTGTATATTTTGGAAATTAAGCCTATGTCGGTTGCATCATTTGCAAATATTTTCTCCCAGTCCATAGGTTGTCTTTTCATTTTGTTTATGGTTTCCTTTGCTATACAAAGCTTATAGGTTTGATTAAGTTCCCCTTGTTTATTTTTGCTTTTATTTCTATAAAAGCCTTGGGAGACTGATCTAAGAAAACATTGCTATGATTTATGTCAGAAAATATTTTTTTATGTTCTCTTCTAATAGTTTTATGGTGTCCTGTCATATATTTAAGTCTTTAAGCAATTTTGAGATCTAAATAGACATTTTTCCAAAGACGTACAAATGGCCAATAGGCACATGAAAAAATGCTCAACATCACTAATTATCAGAGAGCTGCAAATCAAAACTGCAATGAAGTATCACCTCACACTGGTCAGACTGGCCATCATTGAAAAGTTCACAAATCATAAACACTGGAGATGGTGTGAGAAAAGGGAGTCCTCTTACACTGTTGATGGGACTGTAAATTCGTAAGCCACTATGGAGAACAGTATGGAGATTCTTTAAAAAACTAAAAATAGAGTTACCATATGATCCAGAAATCCCATTCCTGGGCATACATCTGGGGAAAACTCTAATTTGAAAAGATACATGCACCTCAATGTTCATAGCAGCACTATTGACAATAGCCAAGACATGGAAGCAACATAAAAGTCCATCAACAGATGAATAAAGAAGATGTGATACAATGGACTACTCAGCCATAAAAAAGAATGAAATAATGACATTTGCAGCAACATGGACGGGCCTAGAGATTATCATACTAAGCAAAGTCAGAAAGAGAAAGAAAAACACCATGGTGTCACTTCTATGTGGAATCTAAAATATGACAAAAATGAACTTCCCTGGTGGTGCAGTGGTTAAGAGTCCGCCTGCTGATGCAGGGGACACGGGTTCATGCCCTGGTCCGGGAAGATCCCACATGCTGCAGAGCGGCTGGGCCCGTGAGCCGTGGCCTCTGAGCCTGTACTCCACAGCGGGAGAGGCCACAACAGTGAGAGGCCCGCATACCAAAAAAAAATTTTTAAATATTAAAAAATTAAAATAATGACAAAAATGAACTTATTTACAAAACAGAAACAGACTCACAGATATAGAAAACAAACTTATGGTTACCAAAGAGGAAAGGGGAGGAGGAATAAATTAGGAGTTTGAGATTAGCAGATACAAACTACTACATAAAAAATAAACAACAAAGTCCTGCTGTATAGCACAGGAGGCTATATTTAATATCTTGTAATAACCTATAATGAAAAAAACTCTGAAAAAGAATACATATATATGTATACATATATATATATATATATATATATATAAATATATATATATAAATAACTGAATCACTTTTCTGTATACCGGAAACTAACACAACTTTGTAAATCAATTATACTTCAATGGAAAAAAAAAAAAAAAGCTTTGCAAGGAAAAAACAAAACACAGTAGGAAGATGAAAGAAAACAAGATATTCGGTTATACTATGTTTATTTCACAAAGGAATTCAGTAACCCCTAAACTGAGAGATTCCAGAATCTTCAGATTTCTATCTGCAATAACTCTTGTTGTCTAGGGTTACATTTTATTTATAATTTTTGGACATTTTTGTCAGTGAACAATAAACATCAACTTTAAGATAAAAAAAAAAGAAAGAAATGCTTTTAACATTTTGGAGTGAAAAAAAACACCATTTTCAGCTAAAGAAAAAAGGAAGATGTTGAAGGCAGGGCAATGCCAGTTATGAGACCAGGAAAAGCAAGGTAAACAAGGATGAGGTTTGTTATATAGATTTAAGTTCTTCTCTATTGATAAGATTTTCTTGTGATTTAGAGTTGTCTTTCTCTCTCTGGTACAGAGAAGGAGACACTATTATAAATGAACATTTCCTTCATAAATATAAATGTCCCTTACAAAAGCGTAACTTCTACTCTGTTTTCAGAGCTTCTCCTGTGTCTGTAGTTTCTCAATAATAATCAGCTGAAGATAATCTCTATGCCAAAAGTGCATATTCTGCTACCCTTCAGATGTGGAAAAGACTCATCTACCTGCTGCCCTATTGCTGCATTTGAAGATGGAAGGGAACTATGAACTACTGAATTCAGACAGCTTTTAGAAACTGGAAAAAGCAATAAAACAGGGTCTTTCCTAGAACTTCCAGAAAGGAATCCAGCATGCAGGCACCTTGATTTTAGCCCATGGAAACCATTTTGTGCTTCTGATGTCTGGAACTATGAGATAATAAATTTGCATTGCTTTAAACAACTGAGTTTTGGGTAATTTGTTACAGCAACAATAAGAAACTAATACAGTACTTAAAACAATAGTCATTAAATATAACTCCCATTTGAAGTCTCACTATTTTTCAGTTGATTTGTTTTTTTTACTTATATGTTGTCCTGTTAAGTTCTTATCAAAGGTAGAATCTATTTTCTGCTTTTTTCTTTGCCAAATAACATCAATAGTTAATAAATTTTAAATAACACACAAAAACTTTTAAGGATAAGCAGCCTTATATTGATGATGCTTTGTTCTGAATTACTGGTCAGAGTTAAACTGTTATCTACATTTTAAAACAGCTCTCTTTCTCTCTCTCTCTCTCTCTCTCACACACACACACACAGGTGCACACACACAACTTTGCCAAATATTAGGCATTCTTGTTGTTGATACATACATATATGGTGAGGAAAATGTTGTAAATGTGGTAAATTATGGCCAGTTAAATTGCTGATTTGTAATTCAGAAACTGGCAAATTGGACATAACATGACTAGTCAAGAAAAATAGTAATCTTGTCCATCAACTTTCCAACAATGAAACAAAATGCTACCATCCATGGAAACAGTCGAGAGCATTTCCCCTCCACTCTGCCTCAGAAAATGACAATTTAACGCATCAGTAAAGTGAGAATTTTCCTTTCTCTTCACTAAGAGATACAGAAGGAGAAATGGTGAGATACAATACAGCCATGTTTATTTTGGCAGAAAAACACAGCTTCAAACAGTAACAAAAATTGCTATCACTGTCTTTTAAAGTAACGGTACCTGTTACCTGCTCCTTTTCCTCAAGAGCAATAGATTTTTATATCCACTTTTTTCCCTCGCTGCTGGCTGACAAACGCTGTGGGCAGAACAAAATTCACATCTCACATTCCTCCTCACCCCTCCCTGACAAAGATGCACATTCTGTATGTTTGATGTATTATTTCCTCCACAGAAAACAATTGTGCCTCAAGAAACAAAATATGATACAAAAGGCTCAGCTTTGCCTGGCAGATGAGTAGCAAAACTTTATGAAAATGAGGCCAGCTAAGGAAAATAATAGCAACTCTATACACATTGGGATAAAACTTTTTTAAAAAGATGCATAATTTCTAGGTGGCCCTGGAGGTAATTAGTAAAAACAAAATTTCTTTGAATATACACATTTGTTTTGAAAACTGGCCCCCATGCAAAAGGTAAGGAGAGATTGAAGAAAGAGGGTGGCCACTACAGATTGGTAGGTGGCAGGGCTAATAACAAGGCAACTTACAAGATGCATAGATCTCTTCACCCACTCTCCAGAATCTTAAAAGTTTGTATAGAGACCTTAACTGGGTTCAGTCACATATACTGTCCAGATGGTCTCAACAACGCTTTGCTCTCTCATGGCTGCATCCTTGCAAACGGCTTCCACTGTGGGAACACTGGCAGAACGTATATTCTAAGGATGGGGTGGTGTGGGGAGCCTTGATTGCTCAGGTCCAGCTCAAGGGTCAATCAGAGGTCATGTCCTCTGGATAACTTCCTCCAACACCCCACCCCTCGTGACTGGCTCTTACAATCTTACACATCTCCCATCTTCTGCAGTGTGCCCTGAGTGGTCAGCAAGGGGTTTCATTAACATGGAGGTGACTTTTTGGCATTTATCTCTCTGCATTGGAGGCAGACACCACAGCAACAATATAGGCACATGAAAGAGAAACACAGATTAAGATGATTCCCAAAATAAGTAACAGTGCTTAGGACAAACTGGAGTATCTTGGCTTTCATTCCTGCAATGAATGTGGTCCCATCAGGGCCTTCAAAGACAGGGGCATAGATGGCATGTTTTACTCCCAAATCCCTTAAACATTGTTATACTTCCTCTGTATATTTCCAGTGTTCTGCATCCTCAGAGAGACTGCTCTCATTGGACCAAGCCTCCCTGAAGGCTACAGCAATCCAATCTACAAGAGAGTGAGTACCTTGAACCCCCAGAGCACCACGTAGGCAATGTTGGAGGGCAGAGTATGTGGTGACATTGCTCATTTTTTTCCATTTCCTGCCCAATCGGAGAAATGCCATTGCCCCCCACCCCCCGCCCCATATCCCATAACTGTACCAACCATACCTATGTCCTTTCCCTGGCTTTTTGCTGGAACTTGGCAGCTATATCAGTAAGCTCAGTGGGTATATATTCTCCCATCATGAATGCCTCCTGAATTGGGGGCTGCACCACTGGCTGGTGTTGTTGCTGTGCTTTTGCTTTCCTCTGTATGAGGGGTCAGATGGCAGGGTCTTTTCTACCGTTTCATTGTCAAACCCTACAGCATCCTCCCCTTTGCTCCCCTCACTTTCCCAGGGATTCCACCCATTAGTGTCCCAATCAGGCTTTGTCACAAGTGCTTGGACCTTAATCCATTGCAGCTTGCTCCCTCCTAGCTTTTCAAAATGGCACTCTAGAGTCTCCAATTTACTATCCTGCTCTCCCACCCTGTTTGCCAGCCCCGAAGCCAGCAGAGCGGTGGACACCTGCATGTCCTTCTCTATCCTAAGCTCTTCCTCTTTCTAACTGAAGCTTCAGCTTCTCATTGGGCATCTGTGTCCAGCTGACCCACCCACAGTAGAGGCCCACCCCCTGCACAGCCATTCTTCTTTCTTTGCCCCAGTGAAGTGCATTATGCCAAGTTCCTCAGACAATTGCATCAAAACAGCCAGCATTTTGGGGGGCACCTCCAAACTCATGCAGCAGTCCACAAGTATCTAACATATGGGCCATCCCTCTCAACATAGAGGTCGATGGTCAACTTAGGATTTCCCTCATGGATGCCTCTTTCCTAAGCCCCATTTCTTGGTATCCTGGCTGGCTCAACATTTGTTGGTTTGCAAATTGGCCCCCATATATGGAGGGCAAGGAGAGACTAAAGAAAGAGGCAGGGGTTCAGATTGGTAGGTGGCACGGTAAATAAGCAAGGAAACTTTCAAGATGAGTAGGTCTCCTCACCTTCCCATCAGAATCTGAGTTTACATAGAGGCCTTAGCTGGGCTCAGTCACATGTACCATACAGATGGCCACAACAACACGTTGCTCTCTTAAGGTCATGTCCTTGAAAATGGCTCCCTCTGTGGGAAGAATGGGCAAAATGTGTATTCCAAGGTCAGGAGAGGTGGTAAAGAGCATCTGATTACCTTGGGCCAGATTGTGGATCAATCAGTGATCATATCCTCTTGATGACCTCCTCTAACAAAAATGATATAATGACATGAAAATTATAAAGATTTTTTTATGACAAGAGTCCTTCTGACAATCTGATGAAATTTATGACTGCCCTCCCTGCAAATCACACATAGTTTTCCACACACGTACACACACACACACACACACACACACATTTGGTGGATCAATTATACAGCTGCTCTTGGAACCAGAGTCTCATCTATGGACTTTCTAAGTAGCCAGTAAACTTAAACTATGACCCACTAGTTGAAATAAGTGTGTGTTACTGTTGTTATTCTTATTATTCTAATAGATCCAAAATGGTGTGCTATACTAGTACACTAAATTCTCTCTAAGTGAATACATTAATCTGAGTTATGTTGTATCCTATGAGTTAGTTTCAGATGAAAAACCAGAAAGCAAAGGAATCACCTGATAGAGGCTCAAAACATTTTGTCAGTATCACAGTAGTGGTTTTTTAATGTGAGACAGGGATAAGCAAGGTGGAGCTGTTGCCCACAAAGAAAGACCAGAGGTTGGAAATTTCTGAGGTCCTGGATAAAAGGAGAGAAACATTGCTTGAGATGACTTGAATAATGCTGGGGTAAAGTCTGACTCATAGTTGGAAATATCAAGATCATACCCAGATTGTAAAATAGATGCAACAAATATGAACAGAATAGAGAGAAACTATGTTCTTGAGAGTGTTGAAAAGGATCCGATGAGGCACTACTTAGGGATTTCAGAAAATAATTTATGGATTTGTCACATGTTATTTGGTGCAAACTATGATGCCAGGCAGGTCTATATAACATCACTTAACCCAAAACATCTAAACTGTGGATTGGGACAGTATAACATAAGACAGGTTGTGAAATCAATTTGACGTGCTTCAGCTCTGCCACGTAAGCACTTTCTTACCCTGAAAAGATAATTTGATCTTGCTAAGTCTTGGCTTTCTCATTTGTAAAATCAGTCATACTTGTACCTACATCACAGCATTATTCAAATATGAGTAGAACAATGTATATAAAGGATTTAACATAGTGCCTTGTAACATAGAAGGCAGAAGAAAAATGTAGCTATTAATATAATTCATATTAGAATGCTAAAACTAATCTACATTAAAGGAGATTAACTTTTTAATCCATTTACAATTATTGGGCTAATTTTTGTGGCAATCATAAACCTTGGTATATTCTTAATTTCATTCACTTATTCAAGCTATATTTATTCAGAGCTTGTAATGAACCAGCAAGTTTCTAGGCACTGGAAATATTCTAGTGAAGAAAATATAGTCCCTGACTTCACTCTCTTTCATTATATTATATTTGGGAAGACAAATAGTAAACAAATACATACAGAGAAATGTAGGATGTCACACAGTTATGAGTGCTTTTGAGAAGACTAAAGCATCTAAAAGGGGTTTGCAGAGTGAGTGTGAGTTTGGTAATGCCATTTTGTTTAGAATGTTCAGAAAAAAATCATTGCAGCCTTGGAGCAGAGGAATAATATGGTCTGAAGTATTTTAAAAGGATTATACTGGCTACTATATTGAAAATAGACTGCTGGGACATCAGTTAGGAGGTTATTGCAAGAAATACTATGTAGTTTGATGCCATCTTAGACCCAGGTGGTAGCAGCGAAGGTATTGAGAAATGATAAATTCTGGATAGATCATACTCTATCATACTCTACTTTGAGCCAAAATTATTTGATTATATTGGTCAGATATTTGTGTGAGAGAGAGGCAGGGAAGTATCAAGAATAATACATTCAGCCACCTGGAAAATATGATCTTTAACCAATTAATTAACTTATATTAATGATGACTTGTCTATAATCAAGTCAGTATCCTTTAAGTTATAACAAAAAATAACGTTATCAATTAGAAGTAAGCAAGGTTATCATAGTCAAATTAGAAAATAAATTCATGAACTTTGGACTATTACTGCGAAGAAATTTGTGATTGTTTACAAACTTTCCCACAGTGTAATTGAGAGATAGAGACTATTCTTCTTGCATATCTTTGGATGACATTCTCTCTTATTTTATGAAAGTTTTTTAACTGTATTTGGAATATAAAAAAATTTATCTTTATAAAAACTTAACTAAAGTTTACATAATCAAGTTGAACTAAGAGTTTATTTTTCCGTTATTCAGATAAATTATTATCTCACATTTCTTTGGAAGCATGTTGGAATATAAGCATCAGCAAAAGCTTGTGACAAGCTATTAACCTTAAGCTTTCTTTAGGAAGAGAAATCAGTGGAAAAAAAGATGTTATCCAGAAACAGTGAAGAATGTTAATTATTGATTAAGAAGGAACAGTCTGCCCCCCTACAAAAATGCATTTAATGGTTACTTATCCTATTGTCTTTAGGGAAATGTATCTCAGATATATCCAAGATTGCCCTCTGCCAATCTCAACTTGTTCTCAATTATCGATTCCATCCTATTAATAGTATTAGGAAAAATCATAATGCGTATGTCTGGAAGGAATGGCTAATGTATTCCATGAAATTATTTGGATGGAAAATTTATTATTAAGCTCCTACACAAGCCAGTGCTTGCTTTATTATTTTCTAACAGATGAAAAAAATATATTGTTCCCCTTTTGCCTCTGTAGTCTTCTCTTTTAAATAACTTTGCTTCCTCCATTTGTATGGAGATTTCAATTTAGCTCTCAAATCTCACACTCAAGATTCCAAAGAGGAATTGCTATCACTTGTTCTAAATATTTTAAGCTAGACAAAAATATGAGAAAATCTGACATGGACAAATAAAAGTGCACATGAAGATAAAAGAAATATTTTAGAACCATCATTCCATTGTCTGCCCTGGTATTCTAACATAAAGTATTTGGAAAATCTACTTGCCTTGGTATTCACAGTACGTTCTTTATTTAATTTTTCACTTTCAGTATGATTTCCAAAAGTTGGGGTGGAAATGCTGATTTTTTTAAACCTACCACTGGAAAGATACTAAATGCCTGACAGCAGCAAGAAAGTTCAGCACTTTACTGGAAATGTGATATCCCACTAGAGAAGTACACAAAAATACCAATAGATTTGTCTCTGAAATTTTAGCGAGTCTGATCATGTTTCTAGCATGTGCTTACTTCCTTGTGCTTAGAACTGCTCTCATGGCTCTGAGAAGAACATTTGCAAACTCAGTGTCTTTCATGATAATAACTTTTCAGCCTTTCTACCCTCAAACATTTTTAGCAGAGTGTGCAATATCTGCTCTTTTCAATCATGAGTGTGCTCAGTACTGCATTCTTTTGTATGCATACTGCCCTGTTTAATCCTAGAGTCCCTTCCTTGTTATATAAAAGTAGTATCCACAGGGACTTCCTTGGCAGTCCAGTGGTTAAGACTCAAGGCTTCCAATGCAAGGGGGCGTGGGTTCAATCCCTGGTCAGGGAACTAAGATCCCACATGCCATACAGATGAAAAATAACGTGTCCACAAAGCAATTTTTGTATTAATCAAATACGAACAAATTTATTGTAAAGATTTTGCTATTTTTGTCTATTTTTATTTGCTTACTAAAATTTTTATGTACTCACTAAAACGTTGAGTCTTTTCATCTTGCATAAGTTTATCTCTGCATATATGCATATTTGTATCACATGATAATAATACAAATTTAACACAAAAACTGTTGTTTATTTTATGGAAAATTTCATACAATTTCACATTTTGCCTATTAGGAAATTGAGATCCAAGGGGAAGTGTCTTGACCTATTTTCAGAGTGTTAATATTTTAAAAGAACTATAAAGTATTTGAAAAAATAGAGAACATTTAAAACATACTTCAGTCTGTTGAACAAAAATCAATAAGTGATCCTCCTCTTTGTATAATAACAACACAAATGTAAACATTATAAATGTAGTATTTAGATTAAATGCAGATTTTTAAATATTTTAATCATTTAAAATAACTCAGGTGCAAATTAATTTTGACATATTTTAATGTAAGAATGAGTATGAAATTAATTCATGAACATTTAGATCACTGTAATTATGAAATTAAATAATTATTTCATGACCTGACATCTCCTCTAGACATATCTTGATATTTTTAGGTTAAATTGAGCATATGAATAACATAATAGTTCAAGCACTGTGACTTTATACTGTGATGTGTAGAAACAACTTTTACCTCATATTCTTATTTTAGCTCTGGAATTAATTTTAGAAACTTAAGGAAAAGTGAGAGTTTTTTGTTTGTTTTGTTTTTCCCCTTTGAGATAGTCCTTTTAAGAAATGTATTGGCTTAGAATGGTATTTTGTAGATTCTAGTAATTTATCTGTTTACTTTTTGTCAAACTTAATAAACTATAAAAGTTAGGCTTGTTTGGTGGTAAGTAACAGAATAAACAAACTAATCAAGATACTCTACCTACCTTAAGAGATAATAAAATTTATTGTAAGGATTTCGTGGTCAAGGAAGAGATCTGACTTGTAGAAATGGAGTAGCCTCTCTCATTCTCTCTCCCATTTATGTATTCTAATACCCCTCACATAACACTGGTTGAATCACTGTTCACTCACTTATTTTAGATTTCTCAGGATGATAAAATTTAGTCATGCTTACAGGTTTGACTTTTTTGATGGCTAATTTTATGTGTCAATTTGTTTAGGCCATGGTGCCCAGTTCTTTTGTCAAACACCAGTCCAGATGATGCTGTAAAGTTATATTTTACATCTGACTAACATTTAAATCAGTAGATTTTGAGTAAAGCAGATTGTCTTCCATAATATGGGTGGGCCTCATCCACTCAGTTGAAGGTTCTAACAGCAAAGACTAAGAATCCCCAAAGTAGGACTTCCCTGGTGGCGCAGTGGTTGAGAGTCCACCTGCCGATGCAGGGTACATGGGTTCGTGCCCCAGTCCGGGAAGATCCAACATGCCGTGGAGCAGCTAGGCCCGTGAGCCATGGCCGCTGAACCTGCACATCTGGAGCCTGTGCTCCGCAACGGGAGAGGCCACAACAGTGAGAGGCCCGCATACTGCAAAGAAAAAAAGAATCCCCAAAGTAGAAGAAATTCTCCTCAAGACTGCAAAATGGAAACCCTACCTGGGTTTCCAGCCTGCTGGAAATAGATTTATCTATCTATATACTGTTGGTTTTCTTCTCTGGATAACCCAAATACATCTAACATAACTTGCTCCCAAATACCAGTACAAAGCTATTTCTGACCATTTTTATAAGCATTAAAATTTAAAGAAAAAAATATTGTTTCATTTTATTTTTTATAAAATGAGAGTATCAAAGCAATAATGTTCAATATTCAGTTTCTAAAAGGAAACTTCTTGAATTAAAATTTTAAATTCTCTACTTATTTGTTGTCTATTTTGGATAAATCATATGACCATAAAAATCTCAGTAATCTTATTTTATAATAGCAATAATAACAATAATACAAACTTTGTAAAGTTGCTAAAACATTTAAATGAAATAATGCTCATAAAGTGATTAACACATTTACTGGAGCAATAAAATGAACTAGATAGTTTTCAGTAAATATTTACTCCTATTATTTTATTATTATTAATAATACTAAGATTATATAATTTGACATTTGGACAAGCATAAATACAATAAATAATTTATGTATTGTATCAAGGCTTCTCTTATTTGCAATACACATTTTTTCATTTAAATATATCTCAGTAATCTGCCTTTATTTTACAAAATAAAAATTTAATTTTATTAATTTTACCACTTTAATTTTACCAATTATTCTTACTTCAACTTATTCCTCAGTTAATGAATTGACTGATCATAAATGTCCATGCTAAAGTATTTGTCTTCTTATAGAGTGTGTAATCTTATAGTAAATATAAAGTAGAAAACTCTGTCTCAAAAATCATCATACTCTATTCACTTACTATAAAAGAAATCTAGGTGTTTCAGATGTATTTTGCTAAATATTTTTCTCTTTATGTCATTTTGTCTATCTTACCACACTGTTATTTAACTAAAAAGAAACAATTTTGCTCAGTTATACACTTAAAATTTTACATAAAATAAGAATAAAAAGATAGATTTCATTTGGCTTATACTTATATTAATAATTTCAAAGATCATTCTTTGGTCACTTACTTTGCTTTTTATCATTAAGGTGGGCTTTGTTTTTTCTAGTCACTAAGTTTTAAATTTTCTTGTTTCATCTCTTGACCAAATGATGTTTTTCTTAATATCAGTTAGGCTCACAAGGCCTAAATTACCATTTTCACAGTTAGCATTCACCCCCAAATTACCTGTAATATATCAAATCTACACAACTAAGATTATGTTGAAAATGGATTATAGGCAGGCACTGATTCTAAAACTGTCATTCATCTTCTCTAGAGAGCTCATTAACCTTTAAAGGTTTGTACATGATTCCATAATTATCTTTCAGTGGTATTTTTATTTCTCTTCTATTTCATCAGGTTGCCCCTTCGTATGGCCCGCTATGAGGATGACATTTTTTTTTTAACTCCTTGACTTGGCAAAGCATTTGGCAGCACAGTGAAGTAATGTATAAAGCAAAGACTCTTTCATCACATCCATGTCTTTTGCATTTCTTTAAGACGTGGGAACAAGGAAATATCATGGCTTTTTTATGCTTAGACAGTCATATAAAATGACTAGAAAAAGAAGGAACAGTAGCATTATATTCAACTTTCATAATTATTTTTCCAATTTATTGAAAGCCTAATTATCTTATAAGGTTCATTCATGTTTTAAATCATCTATAAACTTTTACTCACTTGTATCTATACACTACACTTCTGATTTGTTCTTAAAACATTAGTTTCCAACATGAGGATGCTCTTTTAACACACTGCAGCTCATCCAAATAATGTTCTAATGGAAGACTTAGTTCCCTACTCAGATTAACACAACAGTAGATAAGACATTCTGTAAATCCACAAATGGTAGTTTTGGGAGAAACATTGCATGCAGAGAAGGCAATTCAATTTACAGAGTAAGCGTCCATTTGAATAAGAAAAAACACTGTCCCTTCTATGACGGAAGCAGTTCAATGTAATTAACCTGCTACCAGGGAGCTGACTGACTACCTCAGTGTATGGTGCCATTTCAGGGATTTAGCATTGGTCTCTGAAGCTGGCAGACTGGGCACTCAGCAGTGGACATAGTCAAGAGTCCTTGGTGCTACCATGCCTACTTTGTTTATGAGTCCATTTTGGGATGACAGGGGTGTCTGTGGAAAGAGACTGACTAGTATCCACAAGATAAGTCACTCTATCCACTTGATTATTAAAATCCTCCTCTGCTGAGGTCAGTCATTGGTCAACATTCACATGGGAAACAAATATATTCACTTTTTTGCCCATTCAGGGAAGTATATCCAAATATCTCTTTCTTAAATTTCATTGTTACTAATTTTCATGTTTCTTCTACCTTCCTAATGATCTAGCCAAGCAATTGGCCATAGTCCAGGAATCACTATGTAATCACACATTTGGCGATTTTACATCCAAGCAAGTGATCACTTTTGCATGTTGATTTGACTCATAAAAGAAATACAGAGGTCACGCTTTCTGCCATCATATCAAATTCCCTTACTTGCTCAGCTTAATTCTGTGGCTCTTATTACCATCTGACATACTTAATATTTAATTTACCAACCTGTTAATTGTTCTGTCTTCATTAGAATCTAAATTTCATGCTGCAAAGAATTCATGTTTTGTTTTGTTCATTACTATGTTCTCAGTAAAGTTTGGTATGTAGTAGGGGTTCAAAACCTTTATTTAATCAATGAACCACACTGTTTTAATATCTATCACTGTTTTCTAAAAGTCTCTGTGTTTTTTGTTTTACCTCTTCAAGAGAAAGATCTGATAATTCCTCAAGACAACCCTTTCTGGTAGGTGCTCATCTAATAAATTGGTTGCAATCCCATTGAGTCAAGTGCCTACTCTGATTCAATCAACTCATGGCCATAGTTAAAGCAGTAGTTTACATAGTGCTTAGAATGCTACCAACTTCTGCATAGTTAAGTAGACCCTTTCTCTAGAAGATTCTGTTACCAGGTAAAAATATATTAAAAATGCTGTTGGCTCTTAAATATGTCTTTTCCTTCCTATTCTGTGTTTAAAGAACCTCATCTCATTACAAAATAGAAATATGGATTCTAGAAGAATCATGGGAAGGAATAGTGACAAACATACTCAGCTGCATATATTATTTTTAAATCCAAAATAAGAATTCTCACAGTTCCCTTATAAAATACTGAAATTCTAGGGATTAATTTAATGATGAACATCTCCAGTAAAATCATTAATTTTCTCCCATTAATTAGGGCAAAAAAGAAAAACTTTTTGTCTTGATACGCCTTTGAACAGAATGAGATGATCTCTTCCAGGTATCTTGTAGGAATTTATGGAAATGAAATCCTAATATTCTTAAAAAAGTTGGATTAATTTTTTATAAGTCACTTATGAATGTATAGTGCAAAACTTTAGAATACTTATACTTTCAGTATTCCTTTTAAATAAGAGCTAAAAATAGCTGTTATAATTTTAAATTAATAGTAATATTAGAGTATGTTTTATTTACATATTTGTGCACTTAGGATTGATAGAACAAATTACAAACAAGTTAACATTTAAGAAATAGTAAAATATCAATTAGTTGTATTCCATATTTAAGATATTTCAGTATTATGTTACTTTTAAAATGTGTAATTGTCAGTGTAAATAAAAGATATTTATTGAATACCTACTATATGTTGGATACTGTTTGATGCACTAAGGAAACAGCAGGCTGAAAACAGACAAAAAACTTTGCTCTACATGAGAGTATTATTCTTGAGGTGGGAGTGATAAATAGACAATATAGATAGATGAATAGATAGACATCTTCAGAGAGCATTAAGGATATTAGAAAATATAATGCAGTAGGATGTGGTAAAAAAATATATGAGAACTGGCTTGCTTTTTTATATATAAAATAGTCCAAAAAACTCTTCCTGATAAAATAACGTAGAACAGAATTTGGAAAGAAATGGGTGAACAAAAGATGAATATATCTGATAGAAGTGTCTTCCAGAGAGAGTAAACATGGGTTCAACTAAGACTCAATCATGTACTATACGCTAAACATTTTAGTGGAAGACTAGAAAGACTGAGATCTCAGTTTTTATATTAAGAATAAGAATACAGAATTTCCCTCTCAAGGTACATAATTATGGGAAATTACTAAATTCTATGTGATGAGGATTTTGCCACTTAAAGGCTTGTTAATGTAGGGGGTGAAAATAAAATAGCAATTGAATCTCTTTTTTAATCTAAAAATTTAAAAATATCATTTATTTAAAATATTTTTGAGTATCTAATAAAGTACATTTTTAAGGATGATGAGTGATATCAAATAAGACATGTTTCTTGTTATTATGGGATCTAAAATATCATTATGAAGATGACCTGTATACAGATGGTTATATAACTACACAGAAAACTATATAGATGCAAAATAGTGGCTATATATAACAATTGTATTGAATACAAAAAGAACACATAAAACAAAGATAGTCAGGGAACAGTATATTAGGAAAAGTGACAATGTCCAATAGTGTTAAGAGAATGCAGGTTCTTTAAGAATTTTCTTGAAGCAATAATTTTCAAAAGAGGAGAAAAACATATATGTCTTTTATTCGCTAAATCAATTTGTGTAGTTTCAGGAATTATCTTAAAAGTGAGAGGTAGGGGCTTCCCTGGTGGCACAGTGGTTGAGAATCTGCCTGCCAATGCAGGGGACACGGGTTCGAACCCTGGTCTGGGAAGATCCCACATGCCGCGGAGCAACTAGGCCTGTGAGCCACAATTACTGAGCCTGCACATCTGGAACCTGTGCTCCGGAACAAGAGAGGCCGCGATAGTGAGAGGCCTGCACACCGCGATGAAGAGTGGCCCCCATTTGCCGCAACTAGAGAAAGCCCTCGTACAGAAATGAAGACCCAACACAGCCATAAATTAATTAATTAATTAATTAATTATTTTTTTTAAAAAGTGAGAGATATTTTATGAATTTTTTATAGAAATTTCCAAACACTGCCTTTCAAAAATTGGTTTAGAAATTGATGAAGTATAGGAAACTTAGAAAAAAAATCATATAAAGTTAATCCTTCTGTTTGGATATAAAGAGCAAACAGAAAAACAAGCTTAATTGTAAAATATTTGCCAATATAGATTGACCCAAGCCCATGTAAGCATTGTAAATACACATCTGAATGTAGAATTCAATGTGAAGTCATGGGTAGCTCTTTGTCTGCCCACATCTCCATATCTTTGGGCTCCTTGAGGTTGAGGACCAAATGTTAGTTACCTTGGTAGCCACAGAGCCTGACAATAAAGTCTGCACAAATTGACATTTAATATGCTTATTGAATGAATGAATATAATACATCTCATAGTGGAGCTTAAAACTAATTTTGATTTCATATGTGTCCTGACTTTAATTCACTCCTCTAATTATGTGAGATAATATTTCTTCTCTAAGGTTGGATGGTTTTTCAAATGAAAACTTGTATCCACCTCTCACATGTCAACACTTTTTAATATTGTTTGAAATAAAGTAGAATGAAAAAGGCTGGGATGTGATATTTACACCTTGGATAAAGAAAGGGAGGGCTGGGCATTTGAGAAGTTCTGTTTTTGAGGGACTTCTAATGATACTTTAAAAATATATATTTGGCTGCTTTTACCATTTCAAGAAATATAAGAAGTATAATATTCTATATATAAAGATAAATACTTGGTAGGTTCAAAATTATTTTTAGCAGAGCTAAGTTTACACTACAGTAAAATCAAATGTTGGTAGAGGAACTAGTAAATTTCAAGTTAGTCACTATAGACAGAGAAAAATAAGACAAAATTCCAGCATTTAATAAACCAGTTTTTAAAGGTTATTTTGGGGAGCACCATATCTATATCTGGAAAACTTAAGTCAGAAAATAACAAAATGTTCATACCAATAATTAACTTATCAAGAGATATAGAAATTAAACAGATATTACATGTTTTAGATGGAAGTAATTGGAAAAAGATTTGACAAAATGAGATGACCCTTTAATTTGATTTGCAAGGATAATAATTTTGAGGGGGAAAATATCAACATATATAGATCAGAAAAATCTCCCAATAGCAAACTCTAGTATGGAAAAAATCGTATCTATCAGGTCATATAATAAACTTATACTGTATCTGAAAATATTTTCAAACTGTGTTATGTTTTCTACCTCAAAATTCTCCCTCCTATGTTATGTTGATTTGGGCCTAAAGTATTTACAACAGTATTAGTGTATGGATGTATACTAGAGAGAAGCAGCCTGGAGAATTCATTCATTCAAAAACTATTAATTTGTTTTTCTAGACATTGGAACACATCAAGGAACAAAGAATATCTCCCTGCCCTCTTAGAGTTTACATTCTAATAATATGTCAGAAAAGTTCTTCTCTAAAGATTCATATAGTAAATATTTTCAGCTTTTTGAGTCCTATTACAAATGATCAGTTCTGCCATTGTATCACACAAGCTGCCCTATCTAATACATAATTATATGAACCTGGCTATGTTCCAATAAAATTTTGTTTACAAAAACAGAATTTGGGCTTGACTTGACCTATTAACACATAGTTTACTGACCTCAGTTCTAGCAGTATATTTTATAATATGCTAGAAGGTGATAAGTCATAGGAGAAAACAGAGAAGGACAGTTTAGGGGAATGGCGGTAGGAGAGTAGATTAAAATAGTAAATAAAATTGTCAGGATGGACCTAATTAAGGAAGTACTGTATATGCAAAGAGTTGAAGGAAGTGAAGGAAGAAGCCATGCAGCCACCTGACAGAATTGCTCCAGGTGGATGGAAAGCACAGTACACAGTACACAGGGGTATTTCCTGTCTTGCTTTGGGATGAGCAAGGAGGCCAGAGTTTCTGTAGTGGAGTGACAAAAGGGTAGAACAGAAGATGCAATCAAAGAATTGTCTGTGTGCAAGACTATGCACATCCTTACATGCCAATGCACAGCTGCTTGCTTTTATTCTGAGAGAAATTAATGATAATAAAAAAAAAATAAAAATTATGTATGCTTATTCATTCATAATTTTATATTATAATAATTGTATTTACTTCTTTAAATTGCTGAAGGAATATATTAGATATTTGTAACTAATTTAATATAATAACTAGCATATGGTAAATATTCAATAAATGTTAACTGATATCATTATTATTGTTGTTGTTTTTGTTATCATCACTTGATATCACAGTGGGTATAAAAAGTAAATCTGGTGAGAATAACAAGTGAAAAGAAAGAGTCCAGAGGCAGAGAGGTGACTGTTAAGACAGCAATTATGTTCTTCCTTTCTCTTGGTAAAGTGACACCTAGCTGGCCACTAGACTTATGGCAGAATAATTGCAAAAATGATGCAATTATTTCTCATCCTGTATTTATGCTCAGTTAAAACATGGCATTAAAGCTCTTTCTTTTGACAGATGAAGTCTATGTATTTGTCTGTTTCTACACCCACTGAATATGGACTGGCTTTCTGATTTTTTCTGGCCAATGGAAAGCAGCAAAAGGGACTTGCCAGTTCTAACCTAGAACTCAAAGTCAGTGATCCCCTTGTGAAGTCCTGGCTAGCCTAGAGAAGAATGATAGACACATAGTCTCTCCATAGTCCCAGCTGATAGCAGGCCAACCGCCAATTACGCGAGTGAGGCTACTCAATCGACTGGAAAACAAGAGCAAACCCAGTTGACAATTGGGAACTACATCAGCAAAACCACCAGATGACCCATAGACTCATAAGCAAAATCATATGGCATTTGTTTTAAACTCCTGAGTTTTAGAGTGATTTGTACACCAGAAAGAATATCTGATAAAGTTGACATGTAGTTTGTAGATTTCTTGAAATTGAGAAAGGAGAGACTGTACTTCAAGAAATAGAGTTCAGAACAATTTTGGAAAAAATAAAAAATAAAAGGTGGCATGTCAATTGAGTTATATTTTGGAAAATTCCTGGACCATTTTCCCAAGTACGTAGACTGAGACCCTGGGCAATCCAAAGGGAAGAACATAAAAGTCAGTGCATTAGCAAGGCCCTCATGCATAATCAAAAGGAAGAATCAAGCCTTGTTGTTTGTATGTAAGATAAATGGGTTTTACCCACTAAAGTTGCTTTATATTTCTTGAATTTCCTTCCTTAATGTCTTGCTATGCTTGTTTTTTAATAAAAATTTTGTTACTAAGCTTTGAAATATAAATTTCAGGTATTCCCATGCAAGTTGCAAAAGTAAGATTAAACCATACAGCAATGACCTGAGAAATTACTTACATGATAGTAATTCATGAAAACATTTAAAGTTTCTATGTATTTATTTATTGACTCAAACTATGCATTTATCTGTATAGAACTCTTTCTTTTATTTGAGGCCAATATTCTAATAGACAATTTGTGCATGTTTTTGGCTAATGATGAAGAAAGTAAATAAGATACATTATCTATCTATCCATCTATCTATATTCCCAATTCTGTGTAGAGATAAACTATGATTTTCTGGAATCAAGTATCTAAAAGAATTTTAGGTACAAATCTATAGCTTCCTCACACAGAATTAAATTATCAACAAATATATATTAAGCACTAATCATATTCAGGGCTCTCTATTATAGGGGTAAAGGCCCAGTGGAAATAATAATTTAAACAAATGCGAAAGTGATTGGTACTCTCCTAAGACAAGTTTGGTTATCTCCCTAAAACATCAACAGTAATTTTATTGTCTCTCACAGTTTCTGTGGATCAGGAATTCAGAAAGGGTTCAGGGGATGGCTCTGGCTATCCCTCATGTAACTGCATTCAAGTAGAGGTCAGAGCTGAAACAGCTGGGGGAGTTGGGGCTGGAACATCTGTAAATTTACCAGGCAGCTCTCTCTCCCTCTCTCTCTCTCTTTCTCTCTTATTTAGTCTAAAAGCCTATCTGTATGATCTCTCCTCATGGGCTAGTTTGGGGTTTCTCAGACCATAGCAGCTGCAAGGTTGTAGGGCTTCTTATATAGCAGCTCAGGGCTCCAAAATCTATCTGATCAAAGGAGGCAGAAGCTCCACTGTTGTTTATGAGCTAGCCTATAAGGTTAAACAGTATCCCTTCCACTATATTCAGTTGGTTACAAGACAGCAATAGATACACTCACATTCAGGGGATGAAGAGTTCCCTTGATCCAGTGTAAAAATGGCAAAGTCACAATGTGGGATGGAGGTTACTGTTGTTGCCTTCTCTGTAAAATACTGCCTGCCACAGGAAGCAGTGCAATTAGTCCAAATATTATGAATAGATGTCTCTTTCTCTCTGCACAACCAAAGTAGGAATTGTTTCTCCAAAGGGAGTATTGAATATTATCACTACTTCAAGATATCATACCCTCTTTTTAAATAAATAATATATATTTTTTAATTCCAATTTTCTAGCTACTTTGAGTAGCTAAACTGAATTGTATTTCAGTATTAGGGAACTTCCTAGATACTGGCACTAGCAAATTAACAAGCTGCTCAAAAATGTCTGAGTGTTTTGGAACAGGAACAATAGATACAAGATAGACTATAGATTTGTTTATTGAAACAATTACATCAAGATTAAAAAATATATTTTCCTTATTTCAGGTAATTATAAAAATATCCTATCTTCATGGTGGATCTTATAATAATTGCCTTGGTTATCTGAACTAGCACTTTTTTCCTGTCATAAAAAACACTTGACTATGATAGTCCTGTTTATGGAGTTTAATATCTGTGGAAAATAGGGACAAATTAAGACGATAAATGTAGTATTTTTTGTTTATGTTGTCAATTATAAAATTTCATGTGCAGAAGTGTGAATATGTGTCTTCAAAAGAAATAATTTAAAAACACACTATTTTAATTTTTAGTTTAAGAAAGATACTGTTAATATTATATATGGAAAAATTTTTTTACTGTTTTCAATAAGTACTCATATCAGCATAAACATGCTATGTTCCAATTAGGAAGATATTTATACGTAATTTAATAGTAATATCTTAGCACTGTTATTTCTTTTCACTGAATATCAGTGCAATTTCCTTTGTTTCCCAGAAGGAAAACACTGTCATAATAGAGGTAAATGCTTTTTAGGGAAAGGTTTATTGTGAAATGTTGCAAACTATTTATAATTTGAAATCTCAATCAAATAACAAAAAGATATATTTAAACAAGTCTTCACCCAATTCGGCTTGAACATTTTACTGTTACCAGAATAGAAGCTCCATAATGGCTGGGACTTTTGTTTGTATTACTCACTGATACATCCCAAGCACCTAGAGTTATGTCTGTTCTACAGAAAACTCATGAAGCAGGTGTTTTGGGTCACATCCTTTTGGCAATCTCTGATTTCAGCTCAACTGTGCCAAAGGTACTGATTTACCTTGGCTCTAAGTATCAACCTCAAGCATATCTGTGAGTTTTTCCACACGTGCCCCAGGACCCAAGGCTTCTGAAGCTCTAGACCCTGGTGAAACTTCTGGCCCAGAAGTATGGGACAACTCTCTGATGTTAGCAAATGGAAACGGTTTAGTTAATGCCTGAGTCTTTCATCTTTCAACTGGGTGCTTCTGGAAGGCATTCAGTATGTTTTCAGTAAAACACACTATCGTAAAGCATTTGGGACCACCTTCTCACACTTCACCCAAGTCCTAGTCTTAGGTACTTTATATTTGGGGGCAGGGTACCTGAACTTAGTAAAGACTTTTGTTTTGTCCTGAAGACATATTTAAATTACATATGAAACTCTTCATTTTTGGAATACACTTCCCTGGTCAAACTGGGTCTTCAAATTCACATAAAGAGAGAGTTCCATAAAACACCTACTCTAATAACTGCAGTAAAACAGTTTGGGATAAGTGATTTTCTTTGACCTTTCAAAAGAGAAAGAAGTTTGAAAGAAGAATGGCAAAAGGAATTTGCAGTTTTCTTTTCTCCAGTTATTTGGAAAATCATATTATACAGGTCAGCTATTCAGCAATTGAATATAAATCAACAATATAGCATCTATTGGTTAAATGAAAGTATAATTGCTACCTCCCTCTTTACATTTGACTGTATGTGCTCATTTTTAAAGCAAGTATTAATTGAACTCATCCTTTACCAGACACTGGGATGTATAGATAGCACCTGATCCTCAGGAATTAATGACTGTGTGAGACTGAGACACATAAATTGTTTCTTCACCTCAAAACATAATAAATCCATATTCATATTTTATGAATATTTACCCAAATAAAACAGTCAGTTTTATAAATATAAATGTATACAGTTATTTTATGTGTGGTTTATTTAGAAAAATAAATAGGTAAAAAGTACAACTTACTATGCAATAGAGGAATAGTACTTACACATGTAACTAAAATTTAGCTCAATACAGAGAAAATTCACTGGGAAGAACTCAAATATATTTAGATATAGATCATGGACTGAAAATTAAAAATTTTCATTGACAGAAGGTGAGTAGTTATTGAAACCAAAATGAAGAGGCTTTATTGAGATTGAGTTTATACCTCAGTATAATGTTGTATTTCAAGACAATATTTCCTCATTGGGACTGTAGATTAATTCTCCATAATGAATATCAATAGATTAATTCTTCCATACTAAGTGTACAAATCAAATTTATTTTATTGTTAAGAATTGTTTTATACATTTTTAACCATTGTCTTACTGTTAATATGAAATAATGTGTTGACTTAAAGGTGAATCAATTGATTTGTCAAAGATCATAATTCTCTCTGGATGAAGAAAAGAGGGAACAGATATGGTAAGTCTAAAAATGTTTTCAAATTTCACTAGGATTGGCATATATTTGAATAAGTAACAGTAACTGTCATACTGTGCTGTGATCACTTGTTAAGCTGGCCACATAAAATTATTTCTAGGTGCCTACCTAGCATTCTCACGTATACATTTCTTTGGCACATCAGAATAAAAATAATTTCATCAATTTCTGTAGTAAATTGTGAGTGTGTGTGAAATTGTATATACTATTTGTGGAATGTTGAGTGCCTTACACTCTGCTATTTGCTGGGGATACAAAAATGAATGAGGTACAATTAGTTAGTTCAAGATTTTTGTAGTCTAGTGGGGCAATGCAGACAAGGTAATAGGAAATTTTGGTGGTTGAAATGTTATGATCTGTCCAAATATTAGATGCTGTGGGACTACACAAGAGAGACATTGACCCTCATTTCAGAATATCTGCAGGACAATTACTGGAAAGAAAGTGGAACCTAGGGGATTTATAGATAAGGACAAAGTGAAAGAGAAGAAAAATATAGTTAAGGATAACTGAACATTTTTTACAAGGGTTGGAAGCAGAATTATGAAATATTTGGTGAGTTAATAATTCAAAACAGTTATAGCCAAGAATTTGAAGGGTTGAGTGGTGAGATAAAAGGATAAAGAAATCAGAGTCCAATCGTAGATAGGTTTATAAGACAATTTAAGATGTTTTTACTCTATCCTGAAAGCAAAGAAGAAACATCAAAGGATTTTAAGGCAGGAAGTAACATGAACAGATTGTATTTTAGTAGCAAGTATTTGCATTTAGCATCTATGCTTTTATCCATAGAAATATTTTATCAATTCTGAGAAGGAATATTCTGATCTCACCTTGAATAATTCTATTTGAAATATAAAGGGAATTTTATCAGTGACTGGAACTGATATGTAAATATTTCTTTCTCAAGTCTCTTACTATAGTTTAAGTTTATAATGCCTTGAAATATTCAAAGAAGTACTAAACAATTGTATTTTGACATTGTAAACTTTTACTAAAGTCATACTACAGGTGTATCTTGAGTGATAATTCTCTTTCCAGCTCTATGCTAGATGCCATGTTAAAGAAATAAAGCCATTAACAAATATCATGCACCATGATTAGAGTATATAGAGTTATACAGATAACTTGTCAAAAGGCAAATGTCTGCATTATCTAGACTTAGGGATGCATCAAAGGCAAATGTTTCAAGTCAAAAAGTTTACAATCCTCTATGAGTTTAAAATTATATTCTAGAGAATGTCACAAGCAAAACCAGAAGAAAAATAAAATCAACCTTTAAGTTCACAGCACTGAAATAATTTCTTTTCCACGTCTAAAAGCAAAAATCAAGAGAGAAACTTTTGCCTATTTCTAATAGGTATTTTTAAATGGCATTATAAGGTCCTGGTGACAACATCTTAGGCTTAGCGTGTTGCTTAAAACTGCCTACTGTTACACCTTATACAACTGCTATATTATATATACTCCATATATATATATATATATATATATATATAATTTGAAAAGAAAGAATAAGAAAAGGAATTAATTTAAAAATTAAGGAAGAAGAGAAACAGAATTTAAAGTGTTTGGTGCATATAAATTGCTTTATGAATTAACATTAATGCATATGGAAAAGTATTTTCTCTTCCAGGAAAACTCATTGAACGCTGAGAAAGAAAAGATAATTGTGGAACACGTTGTTTTGCTGTATTTAAAGACAGTGTAGGATAATAACAGAATCCCTTCTCTCTTTCCTCTTTTTCCCCTTTAGGTATTGCATTAACAACTTAAAAATGTATTGTTTTCATGAAACTTTTATTCCTGTGCTGTTAGCACTGCTGAGCAAGTTTCCTTTCAAATCAACAGGAGGGTCAAGTACAGAAGAGATACATGAAAATGTGCTAGGAAATAAAAATTCACTGCATATTCTTTTTGTTTGTTTGTTTGTTTTTATTGATTTTTTTTTCTTTTTTACATTTTTATTGGAGTATAATTGCTTTACAATGGTGTGTTAGTTTCTGCTTTATAACAAAGTGAATCAGTTATACATATATATATGTTCCCATATCTCTTCCCTCTTGCATCTCCCTCCCTCCCAACCTCCCTATCCCACCCCTATAGGTGGTCACAAAGCACCAAGCTGATCTCCCTGTGCTATGCGGCTGCTTCCCACTAGCTATCTATTTTACATTTGGTAGTGTATATATGTTCATGCCACTCTCTCACTTTCTCACACCTTACCCTTCCCCCTACCCATATCCTCAAGTCCATTCTCTAGTAGGTATGTGTCTTTATTCCTATCTTACCCCTAGGATCTTCATGACAATTTTTTTTTTCTTAAATTCTGTATATATGTCTTAGCATACAGTATTTGTCTTTCTCTTTCTGACTTACTTCACTCTGTATGACAGACTCTAGGTCCATCCACCTCATTACAAATAGCTCAGTTTCATTTCGTTTTATGGCTGAGTAATATTCCATTGTATATATGTGCCACATCTTCTTTATCCATTCATCCAATGATGGAAACTTAGGTTGTTTCCGTCTCCTGGCTATTGTAAATAGAGCTGCAATGAACATTTTGGTACACGACTCTTTTTGAATTATGGTTTTCTCAGGGTATATGCCTAATAGTGGGATAGCTGGGTCATATGGTAGTTTTATTTGGAGTTTTTTAAGGAACCTCCATACTGTTCTCCACAGTGGCTGTATCAACTCACATTCCCACCAGCAGTGCAAGAGTGTTCCCTTTTCTCCACACCCTCTCCAGCATTTATTGTTTCTAGATTTTTTGATGATGGCCATTCTGACTGGTGTGAGATGATATCTCATTGTAGTTTTGATTTGCATTTCTCTAATGATTAATGATGTTGAGCATTCTTTCATGTGTTTGTCGGCAGTCTGTATATCTTCTTTGGAGAAATGTCTATTTAGGTCTTCTGCCCATTTTTGAATTGGGTTTTTGTTTTTTTTATTGAGCTGCATGAGCTGCTTGTAAATTTTGGAGATTAATCCTTTGTCAGTTGTTTCATTTGCAAATATTTTCTCCCATTCTGAGGATTGTCTTTCCGTCTTGTTTATGGTTTCCTTTGCTGTGCAAAAGCTTTTAAGTTTCATTAGGTCCCATTTGTTTATTTTTGTTTTAAATTCCATTTCTCTAGGAGGTGGGTCAAAAAGGTTCTTGCTGTGATTTATGTCATAGAGTGTTCTGCCTATGTTTTCCTCTAAGAGTTTGACAGTTTCTGGCCTTATATTTAGGTCTTTAATCCATTTTGAGCTTATTTTTGTGTATGGTGTTAGGGAGTGATCTAATCTCATGCTTTTACATGTACCTGTCCAGTTTTCCCAGCACCACTTATTGAAGAGGCTGTCCTTTCTCTACTGTACATTCCTGCCTCCTTTATCAAAAATAAGGTGACCATACGTGAGTGGGCATATCTCTGGGCTTTCTACCCTGTTCCATTGATCTATATTTCTGTTTTTGTTCCAGTACCATATGGTCTTGATTACTGTAGCTTTGTAGTATAGTCTGAAGTCAGGGAGACTGATTCCTCCAGCTCCGATTTTCGTTCTCAAGATTGCTTTGGCTATTCGGGGTCTTTTGTGTTCCCATACAAATTGTGAAATTTTTTGTTTTAGTTCAGTGAAAAAGGCCAGTGGTAGTTTGATAGGGATTGCATTGAATATGTAGATTGCTTTGGGTAGTAGAGTCATTTTCACAATGTTGATTCTTCCAATCCAAGAACATGGTATATCTCTCCATCTATTTGATTCATCTTTAATTTCTTTCATCAGTGTCTTACAATTTTCTGCATACAGGTCTTTTGTCTCCTTAGGTAGGTTTATTCCTAGATATTTTATTCTTTTTGTTGCAGTGGTAAATGGGAGTGTTTTCTTGATTTCACTTTCATGTTTTTCATCATTAGTGTATAGGAATGCCAGAGATTTCTGTGCATTAATTTTGTATCCTGCTACTTTACCAAATTCATTGATTAGCTTTAGTAGTTTTCTGGTAGCATCTTTAGGATTCTCTATGTATAGTATCATGTCATCTGCAAACAGTGACAGCTTTACTTCTTCTTTTCCAATTTGGATTCCTTTTATTTCCTTTTCTTCTCTGATTGCTGTGGCTAAAACTTCCAAAACTATGTTGAATAAGAGTGGTGAGAGTGGGCAACCTTGTCTTGTTCCTGATCTTAGTGGAAATTCTTTCAGTTTTTCATCATTGAGGATGATGTTGGCTGTGGGTTTGTCTTATATGGCCTTTATTATGTTGAGGAAAGTTCCCTCCATGCCTACTTTCTGGGATTTTATCATAAATCGGTGTTGAATTTTGTTAAAAGCTTTCTCAGCATCTATTGAGATAAACCATATGGTTTTTCTCCTTCAGTTTGTTAATATGGTGTATCACATTGATTGATTTGCATATATTGAAGAATCCTTGCATTCCTGGAATAAACCCCACTTGATCATGGTGTATGATCCTTTTAATGTGCTGTTGGATTCTGTTTGCTAGTATTTTGTTGAGGATTTTTGCATCTGTGTTCATCAGTGATATAGGCCTGTAGTTTTCTTTCTTTGTGACATTGTTGTCTGGTTTTGGTGTCAGGGTGATGGTGGCCTCATAGAATGAGTTTGGGAGTGTTCATCCCTCAGCTATATTTTGGAAGAGTTTAAGAAATATAGGTGTTAGCTCTTCTCTAAATGTTTGATAGAATCTGCCTGTGAAGCCATCTGGTCCTGGGCTTTTGTTTGTTGGAAGATTTTTTTTTTTTTTTTTTTTTTGTGGTACATGGGCCTCTCACCGTCGTGGCCTCTCCCATTGAGGAGCACAGGCTCCAGACACGCAGGCTTAGCAGCCATGACTCACGGGCCCAGCCACTCCGTGGCACATGGGATCTTCCCGGACCGGGGCACGAACCTGTGTCCCCTGCATCGGCAGGCGGACACCCAACCACTGTGCCTCGAGGGAAGCTCTGTTGGAAGATTTTTAATCACAGAGTCAATTTCAGTGCTTGTGATTGGCCTGTTCATATTTTCTATTTCTTCCTGATTCAGTCTTGGCAGGTTGTGCATTTCTAAGAATTTGTACATTTCTTCCAGGTTGTCCATTTTATTGGCATATAGTTGCTTGTAGTAATCTCTCATGATCTTTTGTATTTCTGCAGTGTCAGTTGTTACTTCTCCTTTTTCATTTTTAATTCTATTGATTTGAGTCTTCTCCCTTTTTTCTTGATGAGTCTGGCTAATAGTTTATCAATTTTGTTTATCTTCTCAAAGAACCAGCTTTTAGTTTTATTGATCTTTGCTGTCAATTCCTTCATTTCTTTTTCATTTATTTCTGATCTGATTTTTATGATTAATTTCCTTCTGCTAACTTTGGGGTTTTTTGGTTCTTCTTTCTCTAATTGCTTTAGGCACAAGATTAAGTTGTTTATTCGAGATGTTTCCTGTTTCTTAACGTAGGATTGTACTGCTATAAACTTCCCTCTTAGAACTGCTTTTGCTGCATCCCATAGGTTTTGGGTCATCGTGTCTCCATTGTTCTTTGTTTCTAGGTATTTTTCTCATTTCCTCTTGATTTCTTCAGTGATAACTTCGTTATTAAGTAGTGTATTTTTTAGCCTACATGTGATTGTATTTTTTACAGACATTTTTCTGTGATTGATATCTAGTCTCATAGCGTTGTGGTCAGAAAAGATACTTGATAAAATTTCAATTTTCTTAAATTTAACAAGGCTTGATTTGTGACTCAAGATATGATCTATCCTAGAGAATGTTCCATGAGCACTTGAGAAAAATGTGTATTCTGTTTTTTTGGGTGGAATGTCCTATAAATTTCAATTAAGTCCATCTTGTTTAATGCATCATTTAAAGCTTGTGTTTCCTTATTTATTTCCTTATTTATTTCCTTATTTATTTCCTTATTTATTATTCCTTATTTATTTTCATTTTGGATGATCTGTCCATTGGTGAAAGTGGGGTGTTAAAGTCCCCTACTATGAATGTGTTACTGTCGATTTCCCCTTTTATGGCTGTTAGTATTTGCCTTATGTATTGAGGTGCTCCTATGTTGGGTGCATAAATATTTACAATTGTTATATCTTCTTCTTGGATCAATCCCTTGATCATTATGTAGTGTCCTTCTTTGTCTCTTCTAATAGTCTTTCTTTTAAAGTCTATTTTGTCTGATATGAAAATTGCTACTCCAGCTTTCTTTTGGTTTCCATTTGCATGGAATATATTATTCCATCCCTTCACTTTCAGTCTGTATGTGTCTCTAGGTCTGAAGTGGGTCTCTTGTCAACAGCATATATATGGGTCTTATTTTTGTATCCATTCAGCCAATCTGTGTCTTTTGGTGGGAGCATTTAGTCCATTTACATTTAAGGTAATTATCGATATGTATGTTCCTATTCCCATTTTCTATATTGTTTTGGGTTCATTATTGTAGGTCCTTTTCTTCTCTTGTGTTTCTTGTCTAGAGAAGTTCCTTTAGCATTTGTTGTAAAGCTGGTTTGGTGGTGCTGAATTATCTTACCTTTTGCTTGTCTGTAAAGGTTGTAATTTCTCCATCAAATCTGAATGAGATCCTTGCTGGGTAGAGTAATCTTTGTTGTAAGTTTTTCTCCTTCATCACTTTAAATATGTCCTGCCAGTCCCTTCTGGCTTTCAGAGTTCCTGCTGAAAGATCATCTGTTAACCTTATGGGGATTCCCTTGTGTGTTATTTGTTGTTTTTCCCTTGCTGCTTTTAATATGCTTTCTTTGTATTTAATTTTTGACAGTTTGATTAATATGTGTCTTGGCATATTTCTCCTTGGATTTATCCTGTATGGGACTGTCTGTGCTTCCTGGACTTGATGAACTATTTCCTTTCCCATATTAGGGAAGTTTTCAACTATAATCTCTTCAAATATTTTCTCAGTCCCTTTCTTTTTCTCTTCTTCTTCTGGAAGCCCTATAATTCGAATGTTGGTGTGTTTAATGTTGTCCCAGAGGTCTCTGAGACTGTCCTCAGTTCTTTTCATTCTTTTTTCTTTATTCTGCTCTGCAATAGTTATTTCCACTATTTTATCTTCCAGGTCACTTATCCGTTCTTCTGCGTCAGTTATTCTGCTATTGATCCCATCTAGAGTATTTTTAATTTCATTTATTGTGCTGTTCATCATTGCTTGTCTCATCTTTACTTCTTCTGGGTCCTTGTTAAATGTTTCTTGCATTTTGTGTATTCTATTTCCAAGATTTTGCATCATCTTTACTATTATTATTCTGAATTCTTCTTCAGGTAGACTGCCTATTTCCTCTTCATTTGTTAGGTCTGGGGGTTTTTATCTTGCTCCTTCATCTGTTGCGTGTTTTTATGTCTTCTCATTTTGCTTATCTTACTGTGTTTGGGGTCTCCTTTTTGCAGGTTGCAGGTTCATAGATCCCATTGTTTTTGGTGTCTGTCCCCAGTGGTTAAAGTTGGTTCAGTGGGTTGTGTAGGCTTCCTGGTGGAGGTGACTAGTGCCTGTGTTCTGGCGGACGAGGCTGGATCTTGTTTTTCTGGTGGGCAAGTCCACGTCTGGTGGTGTGTTTTGGGGGTGTCTGTGTACTTATTATGATGTTAGGCAGCCTCTCTGCTAATGGGTGGGGTTGTGTTCCTGTCTTGCTACTTGTTTGGCATAGGGTGTCCAGCATTGTAGCTTGCTAATCGTTGAGTGAAGCTGGGTGTTGGTGTTGAGATGGAGATCTCTGGGAGATTTTCGCCATTTGATATTATGTGTAGCTGGGAGGTGTCTTGTGAACCAGTGTCCTGAAGTTGGCTTTCCCACCTCAGAGGCACAGCACTGACTCCTGGCTGCAGCACCAAGAGCCTTTCATCCACACGGCTCAGAATAAAAGGAATAAAAAGTACAAAGAAAGAAGTTAAAAGAAAATAAAATAAAGTAAGGTAAAATAAAATAGTTATTAAAATAAAAACAAATTATTAAGAAAAACAAAATTTTTTAAGTAAAAACAAACAAACAAACAAAAACGGATGGATAGAACCCTAGGACAAATGTTGAAAGCAAAGCTGTACAGACAAAATCTCACACAGAAGTGTACACATACACACTTATAAAAAGAGGAAAAGGGGAAAAAATAATAAATCTTGCTCTCAAAGTCCACCTCCTCAATTTGGGATGATTCGTTGTCTATTCAGGTATTCCACAGATGCAGGGTACATCAAGTTGATTGTGGAGATTTAACCCACTGATCCTGAGGCTGCTGGGAGAGATTTCCCTTTCTCTTCTTTGTTCCCACAGCTCCGGGGTCTCAGCTTTGGATTTGGCCCCGCCTCTGTGTGTAGGTCGCCGGAGGGCGTCTGTTCTACATCCTGAAGGAGCCTCTGATTCGGGGGCTCTGGCTATCTCAGGCCGGGTGGGAGGGAGGGGTACGGATGCCAGGCGAGCCTGCGGCAGCAGAGGCCAGCGTGACGTTGCACCAGCCTGAGGCGCGCCATGCGTTTTCCCGGGGAAGTTGTCCCTGGATCCGGGACCCTGGCAGTGGCGGGCTGCACAGGCTCCCTGGAAGGGGGATGTGGAGAGTGACCTGTGCTCGCACACAGGCTTCTTGGTGGCGGCAGCAGTAGCCTTAGCGTCTCATGCCCGTCTGCGGTCCACACTGTTAGCCACGGCTCGCGCCGATCTCTGGAACACCTTTAAGCAGTGCTCTTAATCCCTTCTCCTCGCGCACCAGGAAACAAAGAGGGAAGAAAAAGTCTCTTACCTCTTCGGCAGGTCCAGACTTTTCCCCGGACTCCCTCCCGGCTAGCTGTGGTGCACTAAGCCCTTCAGGCTCTGTTCCCGCTGCCAGCCCTCTCCCTGTGCTCCGACCGAAGCCTGAGCCTCAGCTCCCAGCCCCGCCTGCCCTGGCGGGTGAGCAGAGAGCCCTCTCGGGCCGGTGAGTGCTGGTCGGCACCAATCCTCTGTGCGGGAATCTCTCCACTTTGCCTTCCGCACCCCTGTGGCTGCGCTTTCTTCCGCGGCTCCAAAGCTCCTCCCCTCCACCACCCGCAGTCTCCGCCTACGAAGGGGCTTCTAGTGTGTGGAAACCTTTCCTCCTTCACAGCTCCCTCCCACTGGTGCAGGTCCTGTCCCTATTCTTTTGTCTCTGTTTATTCTTTTGTCTTTTGCCCTACCCAGGTACGTGGGGAGTTTCTTGCCTTTTGGGAGGTCTGAGGTCTTCTGCCAGTGTCCATTAAGTGTTCTGTAGGAGTTGTTCCACGTGTAGATGTATTTCTGATGTATCTGCTAGTGTTGGAGGGTCTCCTGCAGAGGCCTGAATATTCTTTCATTCAATTAAATACTAAAATCCTATGTGAGATATTCTTGGTAGAAGGTTTGGTACGACTATAATATTGTGATTCAAAAGTTTTTGATGTATAAATTAGGCAAATTTGAAAGCTTCATTAATTATCTATGTCCTTTGAGTTTTGTGTGTGGGTGTCTGGGTGTGTTTACTTTTAACTAGTCTACATATACTTACTAGTCATTTACTATATATCATGCACTGTGCCAGTCACTGGGGGTAAAAACAGGACCAATCAGTAAGTATGTTGTTGCATCATTCTTTCCTTCAAGACAGAAGAAACATTTCTTATCCCTATCATTTATTTACACAGGGAATGGAAATGTCACCACTTCTGTGTGCCAATCTTTGGGTCCCTAGTTGCCCATGTTTTTCTTTTAATGATTTCCCTTAAGCTACAGAGCCATTTTCTCCCAACACAAAGAGATGGGAGGGGCATAAGGAGACGTCTGGGTGGTGAGGATTTCCACATCACTAAACTACTCCTCACATATACTCCCTGCAAATGGAACAAACTAAGAGGCATAACTAAGCTCCAGAGCTCCCTTCTGGACTGCAATAGTGCTGAAACTGGGACTTTGTCACAATTAACTTGACTTGTTGGGAACATTTCCTTAATAAGTTGCATGCATGTGAATACAAATATCATGTATTATTTCAGGGAAACCAGACATAAATTAGTGCTCAGTTGGCATTTTCTATTTCTTCTATAAAGTTTGAGAGACTACTAAAGATAAGGCATAGCATATATATTCAGAAATTCTTTGCAACACATTCATTCCTAAAAATGTGAACTCCAGCTATAAGAATCAATGCAATTCACATATCACAATAAAGTAAATATATCTGGACCTTGTTTATACTTCTATACCTATAAATATCTACAAGGTAGAGAGTTTGTTACTGTATTTTTCTTCACTTCAGAGATGATTATCATATAACCTTGGGGTGGACAATCCCAAAAGACCTTGGTCTGGGGCCCTCATCCTGTTAGTAATAAGAGAAAGTCAGATTTTTTGAATGAAAAGTTTTATAAAATGATTTCACTGCCCAGATTAAAAAAAAATCACTTATTGCCTAAAATTTTTATTGTTCTCTTTTATCTAAAAAATGACTTATTCAGGAGAGAGCATGATAAGACAATTTGGTTATTTAATCTCTAAAGACAACTTTTGTACCATGTAAGATTCTAGCATAGTTTAACTCTGATTCTGATTCATTTTGTCCCCATCTCTCTATATTACAGCTGCTTATAAACAAACAAACTAAAGAAAGGTACGGTCTACTGAAAATAAATAAGGTAAATTGTATGAGTGTTTTTAATGATATAAAATAATAAGATAATGTTTTATTCTATATAATCAATATACAATATCCTTGAGAGTTTCTTTTTATTTAAGAATAGTTGATTTACAATATTGTAATAGTTTTGGGTTATAGTAAAGTGATTCAGTTTTATATATATATATATATATATATATGTATATGATTTTCAGATTATTTCCCATTATATATTATTAGAAGATATTGAATATAGTTCCCTGTGCTATATAGTGAATCCTTGTGGCTTATCTATTTTATGTATAATAGTTTGTATCTGTGAATCCTGTACTCCTAATTTATCTCTCTTCCCCCCTCCCTTTCACCTTTGGTAATCATAAGTTTGCTTTCTGTGTCTGTGAGTCTGTTTCTGTTTTGTATATAGGTTCATTTGTATTATTTTTTAGATTCCACATATATGTGATACAATATAATATTTGTCTTTCTCTAAGCTTATTTAGTATGATATTCTCTAGGTTCAGCCATTTTCCTGTAAATGGAAATATTTCATTTTTTATGGCTGAGTAGTATTCCATTGTGTGTGTGTGTGTGTGTGTGTGTGTGTATATTACATACCACATTTTCTTAAACCAATCATCTGTTGATGGGCACTTGGGTTATTTCCATGTCTTGGCTATTGTAAATAGTGCTGCTATAAATATTGGGGTTCATGTATCTTTTCAAGTTAGAGTTGTCTTCTTTTCTAGATATACACCCAGGAGGAGTGGGATTGCTAGATCATATGATAGCTCTAATTTTAGTTTTTTAAGGAACCTCCATATTGTTTTCTTTAGTGGCTGAACCAATTTGCATCCCCACTGACAGTGTAGGAGGGTTGCCTTTTCTCCACACCCTCTCCAGCATTCATTATTTTTAGATTTTTGATGATAGCCATTCTGACCAATGTGAGTGATATCTCATTGTGATTTTGATTTGCATTGCTCTAATAATTAAAAATGTTGAGCATCTTTTCATGTGCCTATTGTCCATCTGTTTGTCTTCTTTGGAGAAATGTCTATTTAGGTCTTCAATGGAACACAATAGAGAGCTCAGAAATAAACCCACACACCTTCAGTCAATTAATCTATGACAAAGGAGGCAAGAATACATAATGGAGAAAAGACAGTCTCTTCAATAAGTGATGCTGGGAAAACTGGACTTCATGTAAAAAAGTGAGATTAGAACACTCCCTCACACTATATGCAAAAATAAACTCAAAATGGTTTTAAGACCTAAATATAAGACATGATTCTATAAAACTCCTAGAATATAGCATAGGCAAATATTATGTGACATATATCATAGCAATATTTTCTTGGATCAGTCTCTCAAGACAAAAATAAATAAATAAAGGAAAAATAAATGAATGGGACCTAATCAAACTTAAAAGCTTTTGCACAGGAAAGGAAACCATCAACAAAACAAAAATATAACCTATGGAATTGGAGAAAATATTTGCAAAATATGAGACCAAAAAGGTGTTAATATCCAAAATATACAAACAGCTCTTACAAATCAATATCAAAAAAACAAACAATCCAATCAAAAAATGGGAAGAGAGTTCCTTTATAGATTATTTTTTCTAATTCTCTCATTTTCATCTCTGTTTTAAGAACCATATTGGGATAGATCAAGGTTTGTTTTATGAAAGAGAGTGTAGAAAAACGTTGAATAGATTTGGAAAATACATTAGATGAAGAATCAGATGATCATGTTTTAGTCACATTTTGACTGCAAACTATAAGACCTTGAGTGAATCACTAACACCCAAATATAACAGCAGAGAATCACTAGCACTCAAATATAACAGCAGAACATAATGAGTATAGACTTCTTTAAAACTGCTTTTATATTTCAACCTATCATCTCCATCCCCAGTCAGCTCAGACACTCTGTGTTTTGCTTGAGTACCTCAAAACAGAGCCTAAGGCAATGGCTTGTATAGTTGCAGTTTTTTAGGAATATGATCCCAGGTGCAGGAGGAAGGTATCAAAGGGAGAGAGATGAAGGAGGAGAAAGAGAGAATACCAGATTGCACTATCTGATAGGTAACTTGCTTGGGCTTCTGGGTACTCAATCCCTTGGGAATGTTTGAGAAGCTTAAGAGATATGACTCAGGACAATCCACCTAGAAAAAGTAGACAGAAGCATCCATTGTCTCTTATGTTCCTTTGACCATAGTTTGACCCCTAGGGCACTACACTTCCAGGTTGCCTATGCTGAGTGCTAAGTCACTTTCTGCTGGGTTCCATTGTTATAGCACAAAAACATCCTGGGGCTGAAATAAATAAACATTGTTTTAGACAGAGATGATACATTTCAAGATGTATCAACACAAATTTGGTCATAGCACCAATGACTAGAATACAGGGTGAGGTTGTGTATTCAGTGTGGTACATAAGCAATAGCTGAGATACACTCCATTGTTCTGTAGGTTTCCTCTTTGTTATTGCATGAGTTTTATTTTTGGATATTGCAAATGTATTTCAGGTATATTTTTGTTCTTCATACCATGTTGAAATCATTTTCTTTTTGCATAAATATTGGACTGTAAAGCCCCTGTATATAAGATCAAAGGTTATGTTGTCCTCCCCTGCATCTTCATTAGTTAAATCCTATGCACTTGATATAATTTTATTTCTGATTGAATTTACAAAAAAATCAATGAATGATTTAAACTCCATATTCTTATCTGAAAAGTGAATGGGGATATTTGTAACAAGGCTGAGATTACCCTACTTGTAAACATTGCAAAGTTCTTATTATTTTTCCTTGGATTTCTTGTACTTAAGAGACTGAGGAAACCTTTAAATTTTTCAAATAACCAGCATGACAAACCTGACAGAATTAACCAGTGTTTTAGTAACGCTGTTAAAAAATTTTAAAAATTATAAAGGTAAATAATTTTGGTTTTTATTTAAAAGAATCAAACATTAAATTATGTATTTTGGTCTTACCTTATTTTCCCTCAATACTGGACCATTTATTTAGGTAACTATTAAAGCAAATCTAATTCTCTTCTCTTTACTACTGCACAGTTTGTTGGCTTCACTCATTTTCATGTTCTGCTGCATCATTCCTAGACCCAAACAAGTCTTTATGAAATGGTACTATTAAGAATTGTGTATATTTAATAAAAATTGTGTTTATAGTAGTTTTAACTGCTATAGGCTTCTTTTTAAAAGGGATTTTTTGGTAAATTTGAGTGCCTTAGAGTATTCTAAGAATGCTTGACATTCCAAAGGTAAGAAATGAGAAACTCAATTTAGTTCAATAAACTGAGTATTTCCTGCCACCCAAATTTTGTGTTGATATAGTTGTTCCAACATGTTTCATCTAGTACTCTGTATCAGTATGTCGATACAAGTAATCTTGTTACTTTTCTACATTGTTTCTTTGCTTGTTTGACAAGTAAACAAGCCCCATCACTAAAGACCAGAATTTGTGTCTAAATATAGCTAATTATTAATTGAAATTAGTGCAAAACTGTAAGAAAGACAAAAATAATTACTCTTCACGTCTTCCAAAGAAACTACCAAATTCCGTATATAAGACTATAACTTAACATTTATCTAATTTTCATTAAGAAATCTTTTAAGTGGAAACAAAGACACCATTTTGCTTTTTTCATTTATCCTATAATTTATATCATAGAAAAAAAAGGGGAGATGGAAAATAAAACACATTAGCATATTCTAAAGAGTTTTCTAGCTTAACAGGTTGAATTTTAGAGTTAAAATTAAGATACTAGTCTACAATTTTCCCAAATAATAGTGATGGCTTTGTAGAAAAGCAAAATAGTCTTTAAACCTGTGTTTGACAGGTCACATAAGACCTAGTTAAAAGTGAGTAGAGTCAGAGAAAGGATATATACAAACATGTAAATATATATGACAAATAGGAAACTCAACCATAAAACCCAGAGTTTGCCAGCGCCTATGAGTAATGGTCCTTACAGCTCATCTGGGTGCTTAGCTAGAAAGCACTGCATCTCTAACTTTTTTTTTTTTTTTTTTGAGGTACGCGGGCTTCTCACTGCTGTGGCCTCTGCCGTTGCGGAGCACAGGCTCCAGATGCGCAGGCTCAGAGCTCACGGGCCCAGCCGCTCAATGGCATGTGGGATCTTCCCGGACCGGGGCACGAACCTGTGTCCCCTGCATCGGCAGGCGGACTCTCAACCACTGTGCCACCAGGGAAGCCCCATCTCTAACTTTTTAGGTGTGGCCATGTGACTCAGTTTTTGCCGATAGTCAATAGAATATATGAGTGAACCTGATGGGCATCACTTTCAGGACGGTCCCATACACACTTTCCTTCCAGAATTCTGGCCCTCTTTCTCCATTGGCTGAATGAATGCAGAGGACACTAAACACACTTAGGAGGGTGGAGACACAAGAAAATGGAAAAAATTTGGCCCTGTATAGAGCAGAGCCCTGGTCCCCTGGATGCTTCTTCCTCGTATCTACATTGGATGGTACATTAAATGAGAAGTATATTTTTATGGCAATAAACCAGTGAACTATCAGAATATATGTTGCTGCAAATAACACTAATAAGTTACTGCCATTCCCTGACAAAAATGCACTTAGATTTCAGCCTGGTAGAATAGATGTGTGAACAGCATATGTCTTTGAAAATAAACCTAGAGTCCCAAATTCCACCTCCCACTACTCCAAATAGACTCCTTTAATCCATCTTCCATAGATGGCCTATAGAAAGATTGGACAACAATGTGGATATCAGCTATCACGCCCATACAAACTCTTTTCCACCATTCCTTTTTTAATAAGATATAAGGGAAATGGAAGGCAAATATGAAGAAAAGCATGTTCAGATGACTCTTTGCTCAGAGGTACTAAGCAGAGAATATCCTGCATAATCACATAGGCAAGTCAAAAGATAAAACTTTAGTTGGCTTTTTAAATTTGGGTTTGCACAGTACGGACGCCCTGTACAATTAGGTCTTAGCCTCTATAAGGATGTTTGAGGTTTGACATATTGATGCCTAAGAGGATGCACTTGGCCTTTATAAGGCTGTTTGAATAAATTGAGCAAGAAGTGTTCCCTAACATAGAAGGCTACTTTGGCTGATATAATCTTTTGAGTAATCTGGGTTTCATAGGTTGAGCTCATTGAATGATAGCTAGGGTACAAGGTGGTTCTATAGCTGGCAACAACAGCAGATTTGCAGAAGTTGAAAGGAGAAGTATTAAAATATAAATCAAATCATACCATAAAATATAAAATTCCTGAGGACTTATAAGAAGATGCTTACTTTCAGCTTTCAGAGAAAGAAAGGGCAATAAATTCAAGAGAATTAACTCAGGCTTAACTCAACTAAACTAAATTAACTCAAACTTAAAGCTAGGAGACTTTTGGAGAAAGAGTCTGGTATTAGATTCTATACCAATTGGCAGAAATTAAGTTTTGAAAGATATCATCACTAAATCCTAATTTTAAAAATAAAATATAATGAGTAAAAAAAAAAAGAAATTTATTTGGTATTGCCTAATGTAAATATGTCAGAAACTAAATTTATATTTTTACTAGGCTTATATTTTTAAATGCCATCTTCTTTATGATCAGAGCTTATAAAACCCATGTACCCTAAATTTAAAAAATCAAATTGAATTAGAAGAGCCAAGGGACAGAGAACTAAATGTTGCAAGTAAAGCTGGCGCTCAAGAAATGAATACGTTTAACATTCTGCTTGTGAAAACAAGTAGCTTATGGAATATATGGATACATTAATTATGTTAATTTTATCTAACTGGATAAAATTAAAGCTAAAATTTGAATTCAGAAAATAATGTAAGGTAGCATGGCAAATGGATATTTTTCATTATTTAGTATTCCATAAAATATATGATACAACAAAAAGATGTGAAGACCTGAAAAGAAGATAAAAGAGGAAAGACATATGAGGGTAATTTTGAATAGGAAAAATGTCATAGTTCCAAGACAATCATTTGTTATTCAATTGCAAAAACTGACCATAACTACATACATCATTTATCATGTAAACTTTTATGTTATTCACTGTCTTTATGCTACATAACTATATTTTCTACCAAGGGGAGAAATTGGTTAAACTATAGCTGCAAAGATATTTGTTGAATATTACTCTTTTAAAATGAGGTTTTTATTTTTTTATAAGTACAAATGATAAAATTATTACATATTTTCTATGTCACATTATTTATCAAATGAAGAAATTATGAAAAATTTAAGTCTTCCTACTCTGTAATTTTATTTTTGCAAAATTTGCATGCAAAAAAATTATTGCAAGAAAAGAGTTGAATTCCATTATGGTAATATGAATTGGCAGTGATTAGTTTATCCAATCAGATTATAATAAAAGTGTGAAAAACCTATGCAATGGACCCAAATGAAGAAAATCTACTTGTAAATGTAATGAATATATATATATATATAGCTTTCTGATTACCCATAAGCCAGCTACATTTTTCTTTTTAAAGGTCAATCAATAACAGGATGAACTTTTTCTTTTCCAATACTGAAAAGCAGCAATAAATTGCTTTTACTAACCATAGTGGAACTGTATACTCTTGGATAAGTTTTAATTCCAAAAATCACAGTAAGTGACCTTCTTTATAATATCACTATTGTTTGTCTAGTTCCAACGATAGTCTTGTGAAAATATCCTCAAGTTTTCACAATTCTGATATTTCTTGTCAAATTGTCAGTCACAAAGTGAATTTACATTAAAGCAGATTTTTCTTCAAGAACTTTGAGTTAAAAGTTTAAATACAATCCAAAGCGACAGAACTCTATAAAATCTAAGTTGTGTCATACAGATTTTTAAAAATTTCTATAGGTAAACACTTGAGGAAATTGTATAGTACAAATACATACCTAATCCATTTAAACTTTACTAAAGAGAGTTTGGAATATTCTATTTCCAAAGTGCAGACTCATTCTTATTCCTTGGTCACATCATATTGCCTTTCAAGTAACATGTGGTGAATGCAATTTGTAAGATTGATACTGTCCAATCAGTATGGACTATCTGGAAACACACTTCAAAGGAAATTGCACACTATCTAGGTCACAGTTGATAAGAGTTTACAAAAGTAATTTAGCTTATTTATTGGCAGATGTATTGTCCTTAAAAGAAAAAGATGTGAGCGAGAATCCCAACTAGTCTTGTCTAAGTTAATTTCCCCTAAGGTGAAATTGCTTTGGATGATTTTCATCAGGTCCTTTAAAAATTTACCCCAGTGATTGTTAGATATTCTCATGCATCAGAATTGCTTATGGAACTTTTGGTTAAAAAATGGATAATTGAGCCCCCAAACTGAATTTAGTGAACCTAAAATGCTGAAGTCAGTGGGAATGACAAGGGGTTTGAAAAAAGTTCCCACAGCTGATTCTTTTTTTCACCCAAGTGTTAAAATTGCTGATTAAAAATAACAAATAACAATATCAGTATTACATTTAAGCTGTTTATTCATCTTTATTTGCTCTGGAAACAACTGAGGTCAGTAGTAATTTTTTCTTGAGTCAGTATTATACTTTTCATCTTACTAAGAAACTGGGCTTTTTGTTTGTCCTCAAATTAAATCTGATCCTGGTTATGAGGGGGTTACAGCCAGAGACTTAGAGGCAGTAGCATGGGCTTTTGAAACACATGGACTTGGCATTTAAATCTTGATTCCTGTATTTCAAGCTATATGAAATTTGGCAAGTTATCCAACTTCTCTGAGACTCAGTTTCCTCAAGATAATAATAATGTTTATCCAGTAGAGTTGTCATGGTAACTAAAGGAGATAATACATATAGACCAGTTATCATAATAACTGCAGCTAATAGTCACTCAAAGGATAGTAATTTCCCCTAATATTTTATACTATGATTTTTCTGCCCTTGGAAGTAGAGCTAATCAGGCATTCCAGGCTTAATACAAAACATCTCATCACATTAATTTTTACTTTTTTTTCAAAATATCCATTTAACTTGCTGCCTCAATTTCTACTGGAATTTATTAAAACATTAGCCTTTTAGCAAGAACTTCCTTAGTCATACTATCTAAGATTATATCCCACCACCTCCCTCTCCTTTTCCCTAAATTATTTTACTCCATATTTTTTGTCATTGCCTTACATTATAAATATTTTACTTATTTTGTGTTTTTAATAACTCTCTTATGCTTAGAATATAAGTTCATAAAAGCAGATGATTTTGTCTATATCTGTCACTGCTGAATTCACAGGACCTCAAAGCATGCTCACACATCATAATTACAGAATGTTTTTCTAAGGAATGAAAATAACTGAGAAGCGCAGTATGGCACATATTGAAAGCCAGTTTGAGGTCCTGGAACCATAGTTTACATTGATATACCAAGAATAACTTATAACCATGTGCTTCCTCAACTTTCATGTGCTCATGAATTATAATGATATCTTTTAAAAAATAAAGTCTTATCCAATGGGTTTCAGGTGGCGCCTATGATTCTGCATGTCTATCAAATCTAATCGATGCCAGTAATGCTGGTCCTCAGACCTCACTTTGAGTTGTATGACTACAAACTATTGCAGGTTTAAGGAAGTCAGAGAAAACAATAAAGAAAATTATGTAAGAATATGCAAATCAATTAAAGAATACTTTGTTGTCTTTCAGAAACATATGTAGCTTTTTCTTTGAGTTATAGTTTGGATTTTGCATTGATAAATGCCATGTTACTTACTGAAAATGTCCAGACACTAAGGGAATCTATGAATGGGAGAATGCTGCAGCTAGTTCTGCTCAGATAACTCTTCAAATGCTGGGACTCCGTGTGTGACATCTAGTTTCCTATCAATTAAGTTATAGCAAAGATGTGGTCAAGCTGATTTTTACTAGCCATAACTTATCCTCCATCTGGGCATCTCAGTCAGTCCCCTAGTATATGTAACCTTTTTAAAGTTTGTGAAGTTCACCAAATGAGATAAAGGATAAAAGAAATTTCCAGATTTCTAAACCCAAGAGAAAGAATGACAGTATGGAATGAAATATCAAAATCTTTTGCTATTATATATACATGATTCAGTTTGGGTAAAAAATAGATATGCTTTGTTGGTATTTATGAAACCTTAGTTCAAAGGTGACTGACAAAATAGTAAGTTGTAAGAATTGATGTTAATGAACTTCATGACAAATATCGAATTATTTGTATTTTAAACTCAAATTTAATAAAAATGGAAAAATTAAGTACATAAACTTAAAAAAAAAACAATGCTTTGAATTACCTGGTTTAGAAGAGAATGAGAATAGACCATGATGACTTTTTCACATTTTTGACATACTGTGACAAAACAAGTTGTTTTGGAGAAAGGTAGGTAATGGAGCTTTTGAACAACCATTGATTTTTAAGGTAGAAAAAATATCCAATAATAATAAAGTCTAATAGTTTTATTTTCTCTTTAATATTGATTTCCTTCAGTATTGATTTGTTTTACCTAATAACTTCTAAAGTCTTTTGAGCTATTATTAGGTCAATAGGATAGGTCCATAGTTAACCTTTAAAGAGCAAGCCACTTTATCTGCATTGGCAAGTCTCCTAGTATTTTATGCAGGAGGCTTTGAATTCAACAAGGCTAAAACAATGATATTTAGGCAATGCTAAAGGTTAATGTGCCTAAGCTTACAATGGAATAGTATAGCAAAAGGCAGTTGGAAATCATATCACACCTGTGGGATAATGTAGAAGTAGAAATAAGAAAGTGTATCTGTTCCTAGTAAAATATTACAAAACAAGCAAATATTAAATTGTCTATTTTATTTTTATAAGAAACACAACCTTGTGTAAAATGAAGGGGTGTGGAGCCCTTATTCTCTGAGATTTCTTAAGTCAAACTGGTAAGATTCTCTATGTCACCCCCTAATAAAATGAAAGTATATTTATCTATTTCCTCTTATTTCAGTTTGTAACAAGATGCTTCCAGAGGGAACAGGATAGTTCCTTTACTTCCTACCTTTGTATTCCCATCTGCGAACAGATGCCTAAGATTACATGGTCCAGAATTACATGGCAATGAACGTACTGTCTCTTTACCACTATGAAGTCCTTTTTGCTTTATCCTCCAAGCTCTAAGTAAAAGTGATGTATTTTTTTTTATTTACAACAAACTTCACAGCCCTTTTTTCATTCTGAATCTTAACTTTCCAAGTTATTTCCAGGCTATTTCTATGGGTATTAACAGGGATGAATCATGATCCTCAAACTCAAGTATATAGCTTAACTTCTCAGTCCATGCTTCCTTTTTGATTTTCTGGAAGAATCCTTGATCTCAGCCTTTCCTATTATATTCTATGGTTGTGGTTGTGCCATAGTTCTGTGATCTTAGTGTCAAAACCTACATAGGTAGAGGTCATGAATGCACTGACTTCTCTGTAGGGCTGTCTGTCTACACAGATCGCTTTTGGTGTATTTTATGTCCTTTCACATAATACTTAAGAGTTGGTTTATTCTGATTTTTATTAAAAATATTTTTTTCACCTGTTGTCCTAATTTTCTATTCCAACTTCCTTAAATACCCTGAATTTTACATACATTTCTTAAAAGAACTTGGTGTAATACCAGGTTGTAATTTCATAATACAAATTTGTAAAACTTTAAATGCATAGCAATAGTCCTCTTTAACAATTTACTAAATATGTGTTTTATGTAAATTTTATTAAAGAAATATATATGCTGAATATAATACATCAAAAATAAAAGTGTCTCAACTTCAAATCCTTAATTACTTAAGATAGAGTATGAGCAATTATCCTTTGTTAAAGCAGTATAATAAATTTTGCATGGTAATATGACATAAAATGATATTTCTTTTAAATTAGAAGGTGAAAGAACAATAAAAAATGAGCAATTATTTCTTTGGAACTTATAAAATTAAAACTAATTAAGGAGTTGGATTTAACTATGTAGAGTGTATTAAAACAATTGATTCAAAGTGTCTTCATTACAGTAATTCATGTAAATAGGAATCTGTTTTTTGACAAGCAGTTTAACAATGGCAAAGGAAATCAACTTTCTAAAAATTAAAGTGTCTTTTATTGTAATATTAGATATTTGATATCTAATTAGATATTGATTTTTTTAAGGCACTGACAGTCACAGAGGAACAAAGAAATTGCAGGTGAAAAATACCTCCTTAAAATGGTCCAAGATCACCTCTGAAAATGGAGAAGCTGAGTAGAAAGTGCAGAGGGCTGAAGTAAATTTTTAGAATCGTGTGGCCACTGTATCTTTTGAATCAATATGTATTAAAATTATCTTCTCTTCATATTTTATTTACATGTTAATTTATTTATTCCTTTATTATTATTTTAATTTTGTTGGAGGCAATTTACCTAATACCATCAGGTTATTTGCTCATAGATTTGCTTGATGCAGAGTTTAAAATGTCTGTGAAATAGGGTGAGAGATGTGTCTTAATGCATGTCCTTATTCTGAAGGAACTGGCTCTAGTGTATGTCATTCATTATTCCCCATCCTGCATGTGAGTGTGGAGATATGCGTGCAATATCCCCAAGGCTCAAACCAGCAATGGGATAAATATGAGAGGCTGGGTTTCTGACCCCTTCATTCATTTGCCTCCTTGACTCTTCTCAGTTCCATAGAAGTAAAAAAGATTTCCTCCTCTCCCCAACCTCCATCTTGTCCTGGGTAAGTTAGTAGGAACTTAAGACACAGACTGGCTGACAATGTTAATTTTGTTAACTTGGGAGTCAAACTTATAATTCACCTTCTGCTTTATTCCTGTTAAAATGTCCCAATAATAACCCTTTGTTCCCAGGGACAGAAGATTTCCTTAAAGACCAAGGACATTGTTTCCATGAAGACAAGGACTTTGTCTTGGTCACTGATTTAAATGTTTTCTTTGTCACCCAAGTATAGTAGAGACTTCTATTGTTCACATATACCCTGTTCTCTTCCTGGGCACATTGGTTCCCCCCACCACAAGGCATGGCAATGCAACTAATTCAAACCAACTGGTGTAGACAAAAGTGATGTGTCTTTTCCAGGGGAAAATATTTTTTGGTTTTATAAAACCAGTGCTTTTTATCCTGCTTTAGCAATCATGGAGAGAAGCTTTGTTGAGATGGTGATGTTACAAGATTAAAAATGCATCATTACACACTCTCCAATTGATGCATCATTACACACTCTCCAATTGCCTTAGAGATTGATATAAGTGAGAACAAACTTTTGTAGTATTAAACCACAAATATTTGAAGTTTTGTTATTGTTTTTATTATTTTTTCACAAAATAGTATAGTATATGCTGACTGTCATTGCAAGGGTCTAAAATAGTCTTGACACAAATAAGCATGTGTTAGTTTGCTACGGCTGCATGACAAATTGCCACAAACTTGGTGGCTTGAAACAATATTCATTTATTGGCTCACAGTCTATAGGTCAGGAGTTCAGATTGCATTACTGAGTTCTCTGCTCAGAGTATTGCAAGACTGAAATCAAGGTACTGACCAGGTTGAATTCTCATCTGGAAGCTCTGGGAGAACATTCACTTGAGAGCACATTCTGTTGGAATAATTCAGTTTCTTGTAACATGAAGGTCCCTATTTCTTTGCTGACTGTTGATCAGGATCAGAAGTTACTATATTCTTACCCACGTGACCCCCTCCATCTTCAAATCAGGAATGGTGCATCAAATACTTCTTGTACTATGGATCTTTCAAGTCCTCAAGTCCCTTTTCTCTGGCTTTTAAACACATATTTAAAGGGTCCATGTGATTAGGCCAGGCCCACCTGGATAATCTTCTATTAATTAACTAAAAGTCAATGGATTAGTAAACTTCATTACATCTACAAAATCACTTTTCCCATGTAATATAACCATAGTAGTTATAACTCATTATATTCACAGGTTTTACCACACTCAAGGGAATGATGAAGTTATATAAGAGAGAGGGTCTTTTAGGGGTCATCTTAGAATTTTGCCTACCACAAACTACCTAGAGATTTTTTGTTGGAAGAATAAATGAAAAAATAATGACAGAATAAATTTATGGTCATGTATTAAAAAAAATCAAACAGGGAAAACAAACCTGCAGATGCGCACACACACACACACACACACACACACACACACACACACACATACACACATACATATAAAATGCCATTAGAATGATTACTAAAAACCTATTCTGTACTAAGTAATATTGCATAGAAACCCCTACCTGTGGATATTTTACAATTAATTTGAGGACATAGGAAATACTACATTATGTATAACAATTATCATTCTGATTTCATGATCTGAAAGTCATTTCCAAGACCACCTACAGGTTCCAAAATGGTCTTTCCTGTTAATAATTCAGATCTTATATGAAAGTCACTTCCAGAAGTCCTCCTGAAACCCCACAGACTCAGATTCTGTGAAGTTATATCATAGTGCTCTGTATAACTAGTCTTAAAACTAATTCATCACACTCTTTGGACATGACTTCTTAAACATCTGCTCACCACTTTATTCTTGAACTTTAGCACATTATATTTATTGGATAAATCAAGTTTTGATTTTGTAAGCCTTGCTTTTTGCCCTCTTTCTTAACTTCCACAATATTAGTTATTCTATTATGAAGGTCTCTATTATGCTGCAATTGTTTCAAAAGTGCTATTTTTATTCTCTCAAATAGATTATTTGTTCTTTGAAGACAGACATTATTTCTTTTTTCTCCCCTCTAGCTTCAACAGCATTCAACATCTTCATTAACAATTTAGAAGTGGTCCCTAGGGATTTTTTGTTTGATGGATTGATGAACAAGATAGAATTTAACAAACCAAATTTCATGGATCAAGATAATTACCAAATAAAATAGAATGTAAGTTGTTAATTATGGAGTAGAATGCAAAATTGATAAGAGAAGGTAAAAAACCCATATAAGCTAAAGTTATTTGGGAAGAGATTTTGTAGATTTGTGTAATATAAATATCTATAAATCAGAGCAATGGACATTTTTTTAAAAGTCATCCATTTTAAAAGGAAAGAAAAGAAAAAAACACCTGGTGCCCAAAGCTGGAAAAATTGAAAGAACAAAATAATTAATGTAATACTGGATTCTAACTCAAAGCATAAAACAAATATATATGTACCTATATTGGTATAAATAAATTATTGAAAAAATAAATAAATGAGGAGAAGGGACAAATCTTCCTTACAGAAGATATCCAAATAATATACACAGGTATTTTGCTCCTTCCAGTAAGTGGCACTCAATTCCTTCCTCCTTGACTGTGAGCTGGACTTAAGGACTTGCTTCCAAAGAATATACTATGTGAAGAAAAAAAAATAGTAAGTTTATAATGAGGAAACTTAGAAAACACTACTATAAACAAGTAATTGCCAGTAGTAAATCATATCAATATAATATACTCCTGACATAATGTGGTGGACGGACACTTCGCCTCTGATTTCTGCCCCCAAACCTATAACACTATCTAATTATGAGAAGTTAAAGGACATTCTGCAAGATAAATTATTAAGGTTCTTCAAAATTCTTCAGGTCAGGTCAAGAAACATATGGGAAGACTGGCAAACTGTTGTAGACAGGAGAAGAACAAGGAGACATGAAAATTGAATGCAGTGTGATAACCTAATCTGGATGGTAGAGCAGTAAAAGGACATTATTGGGAAAACTGGTAAAATCTGAATAAAACCTGTTGTTTAATTAATACTAATGAAATAATGTTATTTTCTTAGTTTTGAAAAATGTTTATGTAAGATGTTAACATTAAAGGAAACTTGTTGAAGGGCATATAGAACTTTCTCTACTCTCTTTGCAACTTTATTATAGATCTAAAATTATTCCAAAATAAAAAGTTTAAAAGCTTACTAAAATTATATATCCATATCTAACCATATCTATGTATTATTTTATATATAGTGGATATTAATATAAAGTATCCATAAATATATATTTATATAAAATATATTTTTAAATATAAAAATATAAATAACATGTTTCTATATATATCTATGTCTAACTCAGGAACTTTCCATCGAAAACCAAACTATGAAGGTATTTAGTTAGAACTCTTAATTCTGAAAAAAAAACCATTCTTAGGTACTAGATAACTATGACTTTAAAAACCCATGGAAGGGTTTCCCTGGTGGCGCAGTGGTTGAGAGTCCGCCTGCCGATGCAGGGGACACGGGTTCATGCCCCGGTCCGGGAAGATCCCACATGCCGCGGAGCGGCTGAGCCTGAGCCATGGCTGCTGAGCCTGCGTGTCCGGAGCCTGTGCTCCGCAACGGGAGAGGCCACAACAGTGAGAGGCCCGCGTACTACAAAAAACAAAAACAAAAACCAATGGAAGCAGATGCTCAATAAATGCTTATTGATAATCATATTTTTCTAGCCTTTTGTTAAAAAAAGACTCACTCATAACAGCTCCTCAGTAAAAGTACATGAACACACATGTACACACTTATACATACATACAGAATTAAATCAACAAAACATAGGAGTAAGAGCGGGAGCTCTGACATCAGATTCACTGAACTAGAATCCCAGTTTCTCATAGCAGTAGTGTGCTCATTAGCAAGATCCTTCTTTAAGCCCCAGGTTCAGTAACTGTTAAAAGGGGACAGGAATATTTCTTACATCACAGTATTATTCTGTTATAAATGGGATCATACATGCAAAGTGCTTAGAATTGGTACATAGTAAGCGCTTGTTCAATGGTTAGATATTAATATAATTATTTTTGGCATCTAATCCAGGTCTACCATGAAAATGTTTTTTTTCCATTTCCTCACAGAGTAAGATAGGAATTAATATGCACTGAGAAACTATTAAATGCCACGTGCTATGCCAAATAAATCCTCATTTCATTCTTTTCACAAACAAATGAATTGGTACATCTCCATTACAGGCATGAAGAAACAGTGGTTTAGAGAATTTAAGTAACCTGTCCAGATTTAAAACAGCAGTAGAGAAAGAAGCTGGATGTTTAATTTGGCCTGCTTAATTCCAAAATCCACATTTACTCTGGCAAGTTTATTTTACTGATAATTTTTATTACTTATGGGTCTGAGGTAATTAGTTTATATGAAAACTAAGATAAAACCATGACTGGCATATAGAATACCCTCTTAATAAAAGTCTGTTTGTATTTTTAATTTGTAACAGTTAATATAGCCTAAGTAGAAAGAGTAGCTTATTTTTATACAAAACTATATTCTTATCTGATAAAATAGTCTTTCAGCTCCATAAATTTGTTTCAGAAAGTCTTAATATTTCTAATTGTCTTCATAGCCTTGTTTTGTTGTATTAGAAATAGATTTTGGAGCTTACATTCTTGTCATTTACTGAATTCTTCCCAGTTTTAAAATCTAATTATATTATCCATTAAAAAATAAAGAATACATAGCAGAAAGCATAAATACATTTAGGTTAAAAGTTGATAAAAACTATAGATTGTGAAAAGTAATTTTTCCTAAAAAATACTTTCTCTTATAGAAAATACATAAATATGCCATTAAATGGATAGTTTGTATAGCATACATATCACAACTAATAAGATTATTTAGAAAAAAAGGAACATTTTAATGATAACAGTGGTTTGTTTTGAGAATGCATGCAAGGTTTGGAGGTTATGGCAGAAGTAACATACTGGACAGTAGGAGAGCTAGATCTCCGAAGTCCTTTCCAGCTCCTAAATTCTCAAGTGCTGTATATGATTGGGTAGCTCATGTTTTTTCAAGCATTCTTTCCCAAGGGCTTCATCCAGGATGGTATTCACAGCAGGCAAATACTTTTTCTGCAGGATATGCTTGCACCTCCAGGATCTCATGCTCCTTCCAGTGTACTCCTGGATTACCGGTGATGTTCACAGGATGTCACTCCCACGTGTTCAAATACAAATCCTTCAACTACAACATAAAGGTGCCATTTTCTTCTCTTTCTCAGGTTCCCACTGGAGAAATTGGATGCTGAAATTTAACTCGCTGGTAAGCCCAGCAGTGGGGGCCATCAGAGAACTCTTCAGCATCTCCAGGCTGTGGGAAAAAATTTTCTGTCAGTTTTGTATTATGCCTCCTCACGTGGGAACCATCCTATTTATATCTCTGACATCACAGAGCTTATTATTCAAACTGTCACTTTGCTTTTAACCAATTTTTCACCTCCCCCCAAATTTTTGTCTCCCCATTTTTCATGATTCAAACATACCATCATGACTGAAGAGGAGAAATTTATATGTCTCCTATGCAAACACACAGGTGGTCTTTCAAGATGGGGGACACTAATAACTGAAAGATGGTTTTATTAAGGTTTTAAGCCAGGAGAAAGCTGAATTGTCTGTGTAAAAATAAATAAATTTAAAAATATGAAGTACTTAGGAAAAATACTATTTTTTTCTCTTCTCAGTTACTGTTAAGTACATTTTGTTTCTCCTTCACTCTCCCAGTTCTGCCAGGGTGTCATGCCATGCCCACCACCTAGTATTTCTGGACACATCCCCTCAGTGGAACACTGCTTCATCTGCAAAAACTGAAAGGTAGATGCAGGATAGACAAATTACCATGCTACTCTATTTTCCTATTTCTTTATTCATGACAAGTCCATCACTCAAGAAGCTTTGCGTGTTTCATATTGATTTTTTGAAGGATTAGAGTCATTTAATGAACATTTTATAAAGATTTAGAAAAATTAAAATTGTAGGCAGTATGACATTTTTATTCTCTTAAAGGCAACACCTTAGGAGATTAGAATAGAGGTTTAAGCAGTGAAATAACATGACCAAATTTCATTTAGAAAATAGAAATGATTATAGAGAAATGATTGTATTAGTGAGTATAAGAGTGAAGTTAATGAAAAATAACTTCATTCGTAAAGAAGATGCATATTTACAAGTAATCAATATATCAATCAGTACATTTTAAGAATTTATTACTACTACATATTTTTTAAAAATATCTAAGACCACAAAATCTATTCCCAGAAACATGCACAAAATTTCACAATTTTAAGGTTGTATCTATCTCATTTTCCATTGGAATTAGGATAACTTTGGCTGCAAGTAAGAGAAAATACCAAATTAAAATAATTCAAATAAGAAGAAAAATTCATTGTCATACTTAAGTTCCAAGGTTGGTGATATGGTCTTTCAAAAATATTACATGGACGTCAGTACTTTTTGTCTTTCTTCTCTACCATCCTTGGCATGTCAGGTTGCATTTGGACTAGCCCTCTTTATGTATACAAGATAGACGCATCAGGTCCCAGAACAGCATTCAGATCTGGCAAGGTCCAGCTGAAGAACAATGGTGATTTTTCTGTGTGTGTCTCTTTTACCAGGGAAGAAACCTGTCCTGGAACCATTATTCCCCTCTCCAGACAACTTCATTCCATTTTTATTGCTAGGATCCGTTCATTTATCCATTCTTCAATCAATCTCTTAGAAGAGGAATTAAATTTTTATTAGGGAGGTAAGATGATTCATATAGAGCTGTGCTAAAATGTAAACAAAATTGAGACACTTCTAGCCAAAAACAAAGAAGAATAAACAGTGAGTGAATTGACACTCAACAGTTAAATTTAAGCCACAGAAAGACTGAATATTTTGGACACTAGTTTAAGAAACCCCCAGCAGAAATTGTAAAGAAAACCATGGAGTCCATATTTGTATAGCACGCAGAACAAAACTCACATTTAAGGGATAAGCACAGAAGGAGAAATGAGATAGAGAATTGATTTAAAAATACAGTGATTAATAGAAATCAGATGGAAAAAGGTCTCTCAACCTCAAGGTGAAGAGTTTCAAGAAGATAGTGGTCAAGTGCTTTAAATGCTTCAGATATAACAATAAATATGTGCAGAAGGAAGTTCTACTCAAATACTGCCACATAAATACAATTTTTACTTTTTTACATTGTTAAAAGTAAAAATTTTCACCTCTGAACTACCAAAGAAATTTTCACTCTATTTCTAGGAACTCAATTCTCCCTGCTCCTCTAAACTTTTCAGTATTTGGTGTCACGTGCATTCCCAGTTATGCCCGACTTTAAGATTTACTTACACCGTTAGTCATAGCAGGAATACTCTCCCCCCCACCTTATTATATTTATTTAAACACCAGTCATTCTTCAGTGACTACTGTGAGTTCCAATTCTCTGCATACCAAAGCCTAAAATGAGTTGCCTTTCTCAGTGAAACTTTCTTTATCCACTGCAAACCATGTTATTCTCTCCAGGGTAGCATAGAAGTTGAGAATTTAAAGAAGACTGACCTGATTTTGAATCTCTCCTTTGATTACTGTTTGGATGATGTTAGTCAGTTCAATACATTGTCCTGGTCTCAGTTTTTTCCTTTGAAAATTAGGGATTCAAAATTCCTCTTTTCTAGAAGAGATGTTTTATAGATTTCAGTTAGGTACTGTACATAAAGTACTTGAAACAACACATGGCACAGTAAACTTTCAATAATTGTTATCAATAAACAAAATACTGTGCATTTAATTTACCACTTTTCAGTTTTCTATTATTTATCTCCCATTTCTTCCAAGCCCTCACTATCATTTTCCCAAATGGAAGTTCATCTCTCCAGCTAAAATGTATGGATTAACACAACTAAGGGAAGTGGTTCTTATGCTTCACTGTGCAGAATAATGACACAGAGCCTTGGTTAAAATGGAGATTTCTCTTCACTGCCCCATAAAGACTTTGATACAGAATAATTATGTTTGTGGCCAGAATATTCATATTTAGCACATTGTCCAGATGATTCCAGTCAGGTAATCCATGGATGGCATGCAAGGAAGCACTATCCTACAGTTGAATGGGATAAGGAACAAGCTTTGACAAAAACTCACTAGGAGGAATACAACAATGAACTCAAAATTTTTCAAGTGTGCTATACTATAAGTCACATAGTCTTGAAATTAAATGTCAAGAAGATACTCCCTCCCTTTTGCATGTGAAATTGTATTGTAATTGCTAAAATGATGTACAAGTTTGAGTTACAATAATTCTAACCTATTTGAAGAAAGTCGTAGTTTTTACATGTCTCACAATAGTACTTGAAACATAGTAGATGATCAGTAATAATGGATTTATCTATTGATTTACCATCACAAATAAAACAGCTCATATACAAGTGTGGACATATTCTAAAACAAAGAATAAAAAAGAATTAAACAAAGAATTGTGAAAACATCCCAGTGTAAAATGATCCTTTAATGTAGTCTTTAGTAGTTTGTTTGGTTTCCTTTATAAATGCATAGTAATAGCCCTTCTAACACTTCTCTAAAATATTAATAACCATTTTTATAAGTTTCTTAAACTAGTCATAGAAGCAATGACGATACAAAGTTGATATGGTGCGTATCATATCATACTCACTCCTGAGACATTATTCCCTGCATTACATTTGTTTAACTCTCCAGGGCTACATTTTTCCAGTAATGTGCATGGATAGGTCCATTATCATCCAAGGTAGTTGAACATTAATGAATCACTCAGCATAAGAAAAATAATGTTCCATATCTTTCTGCATTTTCTAGGAATTCATCTAACAGTAGCTGGGTAAGTATAAAAGAATCTTCCCTGAATAGTTATTTTTATTTTTGATGTGGTTTGGATACATGCATTAGTGTGTAAAGTACAATTAAATTAATTGGATTTTTAAGAGAGTGTCTCCATCTGAGAAATATGAATTCTCATTCTATTGTTTTCTTTGAATATGAAAAATTAACAGTGATATATTTTATTTTCCCCTTTTCAACTGTGCTGTGTGTACAGCCAGGTGAAAGGAAAACAGGTAAAATCTCTGGAAGTCATGACAAATGCAGGAACGGAATTAGTGTTTAATTAATTGGACAGAACTTCTTGATTTACAGCACTCTAATATTGAATAGGATCAGTTTAAGGAATAACTACCCTTATAATGTGACTTTATTTTTTTTGACATACTGTGATCATGAGATCCCCAGGCAATATACACATCAACATATTTTTCAAAGAAGAATGATATGTGACATTTAGTTGGCTAAAGAATGCAGTTTCCGAATATTTACTTTGAGAATTTTCCAGATACCTCATGGGGATCAAGATTTCTCACTCTCAGAAATTTGGAAAATTTTTCCAGCAAGAATGTATTTACGTATCCCTGTGCTTGATGTACTTCAAGGATGGCCTTCAAAGATTCCTGCTTCCTGGTATTCACACCTTTGTGTAATTCCATCCTTTTCAGTGTGAATTAAATTTTATAATTCACTTTTTTTTTAATTTTAGAACTTTTTTTTATTATCCCACTTCCCCTCATCCCCTCCATCCAGCCCCAATTCTAAGCACCTACTAATAGACGTCCTGTCTCTATTGAGTCCCTATTCTGGACTTTCATATGAATGAAATCATATATTATGTGACCTTCTGTCTGGTTTCTTTCACTTAGCATAATGTTTTCAAGGCTTATCCATGTTATACCCTGTATGAGTGCTTCATGCCTTTATATGGCTGAATAATTTAATTGTATGGATACCACATTTTGTTTATACATTTGTCAGTTGATGGACATTTGAGCTGTTTCCACATTTTTGTTATTATGAATAATGCTAATGTAAACATTCATATGTGAATTTTTGTTTGGACATATGTTTTGTTTCTCTTGGTCATATACCTAGGAGTAGAATTACTGATTATATTTAAGCTTGTGAGTAATTGCCAAATTATTTTCCAAGGTGGCTTCACTATTTTACATTCTCATACACTTCTGAGGGTTCTGATTTTTCCATGAACTCATTAGCATTTGTTATTGTCTGTCTTTTTTATTTTAACCATCCTAGTTTGTCTAAAGTGGTATGTTACTGTGGTTTTCATTTGTATTTCCCTAATGACTAATGATGGTGAGACACCTTTTCTGTGCATATTGGCCATGTGTATAGCTTCCTTGGAGCAATCTATTTTTTAATTGGGGTATAGTTACTTCACAATGTTGTGCTAGTTTCTGCTGTACAGTGAAGTGAATCATCCATATGTATACACATATCCCCTCCCTTCTGGATTTCCCTCCCATCTAGGTCACCACAGAGCTTCGAGTTCCCTGCACTATACAGCAGGCTCTCACTAGTTATCTATTCCATACATAGCAGTGTATACATGTCAATCCCAATCTCCCAATTCATCTCACCACCCCATTTCCTCTTTGGTGTCCATAAGATTTTTCTCTACATCTGTGTCTCTGTTTCTGCTTTGCAAATAAGTTCATCTGTACCATTTTTCTAGATTCCACATATATGCGTTAATATACGATGTTTGTTTTTCTCTTTCTGACTTACTTCACTCTGTATGACAGTCTCTAAGTCCATCCATGTCTCTACAAATGATCCAATTTCATTCCTGTTAATGGCTGAGTAATATTCCATTGTGTATATGTAACACTTCTTCTTTATCCATTCATCTGTCAGTGGACATTTAGGTTGTTTCCATGTCCTGGCTATTGTAAATAGTAGTGCAATGAGCATTGGGGTGCATGTGTGTTTTTGAATTATGGTTTTCTCAGGGTATATGCTCAGTAGTGGGACTGCTGGGTCATAAGGTAGTTCTATTTTTAGTTTTTCAAGGAACTTCCATACTGTTCTCCATAGTGGCTGTATCAATTTACTCTCCCACCAACAGTGCAAGAGGGTTCCCTTTTCTCCACACCCTCTCCAGCATTTATTGTTTGTAGGTTTTTTGATGATGGCCATTCTGACTGGTGTGAGGAGATACCTCACTGTAGTTTTGATTTACATTTCTCCGATAATTAGTGATGTTGAGCATATTTTCATGTGTTTATTGTCCATCTGTATGTCTTCTTTGGAGAAATGCCTATATAGGTCTTCTGCGCATTTTTGGATTGGGTTGGGGTTTTTTTGATATTGAGCTGCATGTACCATTTGTACATTTTAGAGATTAATCCCTTGTCTGTCACTTCATTTGCAAATATTTTCTCCCATTCTGAGGGTTGTCTTCTCATCTTGTTTATGGTATCCTTTGCTGTGCAAAAGCTTTTAAGTTTTATTAGGTCCCATTTGTTTATTTTTGGTTTTGTTTCCATTACTCTAAGAGGTGGGTCAAAAAAGATCTTGCTGTGATTTATATCAAAGTGTGTTCTTCCTATGATTTCCTTTAAGAGTTTCATAGTGTCCAGCCTTACACTTAGGTCTTTAATCCATTTTGAATTTATTGTTGTGTATGGTGTTAGAGAGTGTTCTAATTTCATTCTTTTACATGTAGCTGTCCAGTTTTCCGAGCACCACTTATTGAAGAGGCTATCTTTTCTCCATTGTATATACTTGCCTCCTTTGTCAAAGATAAGGTGACCATAGGTGTGTGGGTTTATCTCTGGGCTTTCTATCCTGTTCCACTGATAATTCACTTTTTTTTTTTAACATCTTTGTTGGAGTATAATTGCTTTACAATGGTGTGCTAGTTTCTGTTTCATAACAAAGTGAATCAGTTATACTGGTTCATATGCACACAGAGACAGAATAATTTTTTAAATATAGTCTATCAGCATTCTCATCTGGAGAAGATTCCATAATGTGAAATATTGTGGATGATGCAAATACATACACTACTAGATTTAGATTGGATTTATGAGTGTTAATTATTCTTGAATGTCTCATTTGCTATTTTAAAATAAGATAGATATCATTATTTACTGAGGTAAAATCTATTTGAAGCAATTCCATCATACTATTTTATTCAGCCAGTTTATATTAAAAATTAAAAATAAATAAGCTAATTGCATAAAGTAACAGAAATTTTCGTATATTTAATATAATGCAGTATACAGAAAATGGACTATAAGAATTCTCATGGAGATATTTTGCAACAGTCTAATGTGAAGTAAAAATGAATTAGTTAAATATTTACATCAAATATTCAGAACTCTTTGTTTTATTTTATTTTGTGTTATTGAAATGAAGTGTTGTCTGGACTTGTATAAAGAATAACAATATTTTAAATGGAGAAGACTACTTTGAACTATATTCATAATTAGCTCACTAATGTGGATTATCTTGTAATTGTCTTTATTTGGAAAATTAATCAATTTTTAAATAGTGTCAGTAAACTTCTAAAACTTTTCTCACTTTGATCTGAGGTTGGGAAATTATTTGGGTGAGTGCTTCTTCACTTCTTGTATAAAAGCCGTCTCTGAGCAGATGGCAAGGCTATTCAACTTTTTCTTTGGAAATACTTACCACTGCATTGATGTTGATATAACTCTACTGTAAAAAGTTAGTTTCACATGCTCACTTTACACTGAAAAATAAATAAGTGTTAATATGGTATATTGTTCTCTAAAATGTAGGAAAAATTGGGGCAGGCAACCAAAAGATACATTTTGTGTTTCTGAAGTGATAACATGCACCTGTTAGACTAATCTTTTCAAAATATGAAATAAAATCATATGAGTTTATAAAATAATAAAACTAAATTTTATATAAAGAGACGTGATTTATCAGAGTATTACAATAAATGATTCCATGTATTTTTTTGAAATTACACAATCTAAAACTTCATATTTAAGGATAGAATTAATTTTTAAAATATTATCTTTATTGAATTACTTAATTTAAAATTTTATTATATTGCAAAAATAAAGCTAAATTAAAGATCTTTTGTCACTAAAGTTAGATGTTAATCATATATTTTGCTATGCTATTATCTTTACTTTAAACAAATAATTTTTTGAAGATCACTGCCAAGTGTCTTTATTTTTTAAATTAAATTTAATTTTTTAAAAATTGAAGTATAGTTGATTTACAATGTTGTGTTAGTTTAAAGGGTACAGCAAAGTGACTCAGGCCATTTATATACATATATATATATATAATTATTATTCAGTTATATATATATTATTTTTCAGATTGTTTTCCATTATAGGTAATTATAAAGATATTGAATATAGATAATTCCCTGTGCTATACAGTAGGTTCTTGTTGTTTATCTATTTTATGTATAGATAGTAGAAGACATACAGATGGCCAACAGGTGCATGAAAAGTTGCTCAACATTGTTAATTATCAGAGAAATACAAATCAAAAATACAATGAGGGGTTTCCCTGGTGGCGCAGTGGTTGAGAGTCCGCCTGCCGATGCAGGGGACACGGGTTCGTGTCCTGGTCTAGGAGGATCCCACATGCCACGGAGCGGCTGGGCCCGTGAGCCATGGCCACTGTGCCTGCGCTTCTGGAGCCTGTGCTCCTCAACGTGAGAGGCCACAACAGTGAGAGGCCCGCATACCACACACACACAAAAAAATACAATGAGGTATCGCCTCACACCAGTCAGAATGGCCATAATTTAATGCCTACAAATAACAAATTCTGGAGAGGATGTGAAGAAAAGGTAACCCTCTTGCACTGTTGGTGGGAATGCAAATTGGTGCAGCCACTGTAGAGAACAGTATGGAGGTTCCTTAAAAAAGTGAAAATAGAGCTATCATATGATCTAGCAGTCCCACTCCTGGACATATATCTGGAAAAGACAAAAACTCTAATTTGAAAAGATACATGCACCTCAATATTCAGAGTAGAATTATTTACAATAGCCAAGACATGGAAGCAGCCTAAGTGTCCACTGACATATGAATGGATAAAGATGTGGTACAATGGAATATTACTCAGCTATGCAAAATGAATGAAATAATGCCATTTATGGCAGCATGCATGGACCCAGAGATCATCACACTAAGTGAAGTAAGGCAGAGAAGACAACTATCATATGATATCACTTATACATGGAATCTAAAAAATAATGATATAAATGAACTTATTTACAAAATAGAAACAGACTCACAGACACAGATAACAAATTTATGATTACCAAAGAGGAAAGGGGGGAGGGATAAATTAAGAGTTTGGGATTAATAAACACTAATATATATATAAATAACTTTTTAAATTTGGCAAAATCACAAATTTTTATGCTTAGCTTCAACTTTAACATTTATGTGAATATTTCTAATTTCTCCTCTGCTCCTTCCTACTAGTGTAGGACCAGATATTAGCTTAACTAATGTATCATTTGACTTTTCCCGTATCATAAGTTAAAGTTTAGCATCCAAAATCTAAATGTCTTCCCAATGGCCACTTCATTTTAGTTTATAATTTATTAATGCCAATGGGCAGTAATCTCTTTAAATATGTTACAGTGTTTTATGATCATAAAAATTAATTCAGCTAGACAGTAGAATTTCTTAGAAATTCATCTCATGAAAAAATAAAATATGCTTACATTCCTGTGCTATAGAAACTATATTTTTCTATTCGTGATGTAAAGTATCACTTCTCTACCTTTTTATGATCGTACAAATTTACATTTTTTTCTATAATGCCAATCAGAAAAGATGACATAACACCTTTACTCCTATTTATATCATTCCAAGTATATCCCTTCTAAGCTTCCACAAATCTTTCTAGAGAAAATACCCACATGCATACAAGCACACACATATGCACAATTAAATGAGGGTGTTTTATTTTAGTAAAGGCAACATACAGGACATAAATCCACAGGTGCAAGTAGTCAAAGCATGCATTATATAAAGTTGGGAACCTTAGGAAGGATTACTCATATATATAGTGTACAAACGATGGCTTGATTTTTCCATCACACTTGCACAATGGAATATTGTCTCAAATATTGTGTCTCAAATATTGTTAATTTTAATCTGACCAGCTGATATAGTGACCATTACAGACATTACACAATATCTCTGCACCACCATTATAAAGAAATAATTGGTAGGTTAGAGCTTTCCCCCTACAGGGGCCCATACACATGAAGAGGGCTGCCCATCCAAATAAGGTTGTAGGAGTGCAGGTTCATAGTTGTAGTAGTCACATATTTGCACAATATAAATCACAGTATTTGTGTCTGTTGAAAATCCTTCCCTGGATTCCCATTGTATTTAGGTTTAAATCTAAATCATTTAGCATTTTACTTGCCTCCAAGCCTGGTACCAATTCAGCAATCTCATCTGTAGCAGTTGACTCATCATTTTGTGTGTTTTGACTACACTGTTTCTCAGTTCCTTGAAAAAAAAATTTCCTTTCTTACCATTTTTCATCTGATATTTTCTGAATATTTAACCTTCCCCAAACTCTGACCCTTTGCTTATTATAGGTAATCTCTGCTCATCGTTCAGATTTAAACATAAATACCATTTTTTAGAGAAGCAGAGAACTCATTACTGTCTCCTAGGCACACGATTTCTTAGAATACTACAGCTGCCTTTCACAGTATTACCAGAAGACTTATAGCCAGTGTTTCCTAAAGTTTATTTTATACTTTGTTTACTTACAATTTAACCTTAGCTTTATCTTTCTATCAGAAAATATTTTTCTATATGCTATGTCCTCACTGTTAAAGCTTGAACAACTTAAAAAAGAAAGTTAAATTTTTACTTTTATGTTAGTTTCTTGATAGTCATAGTAGAAGACACATGACTTTTGAATTGCAAGTGCCATATATTTTTGAACAATAAAAAGACTTGGGATTTCAAAGCTTGGCTTTTTAATAATAACTATTAAGTGCCTGAATAAAAATGTATCTCTTAAACAAGAGAATCAATAGAATTGGAAAAAATGAGGAATGACATAAGAGCAGTTTCATACTCCAAATGTATTTTGGAGTGGGTTGGAGATGACAGAATTGAGGAGTCATTTGTGTGGTTCACTAATAATGGCACCATATACATTGGCCATATCTAGCGTCAAAAATTGTAGAATGAGAGATGTGGAGTTCAGTAGTTATTTTTAAAAAATTTTAAGGTGCAAGATTTCCAGACTGTGGAGCCCAGTGTGGGGCTCAGACCCATCACTACTTGGGGAGAATCTCTGTAATTGTGATTATTCTCCTGTTTGTTGGTCTTATACTCAGGGGGTGTGGATATTGACCATACTGTGTCTCCAGCCCTCCCACCCACATCATTGTTGTTTCTTCTTATAATCTTCATGGTGGAAAAATTATTCTTCTAGTTCTCAGGTCATTCTCATTGGTAGTTGCTCTGTAAATAGCTGTAATTTTGGTGTGCTCATGGGAGGAGGTGAGCTCAGCCAAGTGTTTATATGCTTTACTAAAGAACACTGAACCTGACCATATTACTTAGAAAAATCAGGATAACTTAGGTTTTAATAGCTTAAAGGAAAATTGGATAAATCTCCCTGAGCCTGGACACTCTAATTACAACTTCTCTTTTTTCTTTTGTATGTGGAAAGGAAGCAAATGCCCTTGGGGTTTTGCTCACCCAAAAACATGGGGACCACTATCGAGTTGAGTAGGGTATAGCTGACTAGACCCCTTGGCATGAGGATACCCTCTTGCCTTAGAGCTATTCCTGAAACTGTAATTTGAATGCCACACAAGAAATAGTTATAAGATCCCCTTTAACCACCTTGTAACCCATGCAGGATAAGCCCTCCTAAATTCTCATCACACTCAATGCATTTTGACCAGTTGCCTTACCTCCTATGAGATTCTCTTGCTAACTGCTTCTCATTTAACTGTTTCCCACTCTAATAACTTTATCCCTGCCATTCTTCTTCCTTCCTCTACGAAGGAGACTACTCATGACTGTTTGACCCGGACAGGTCACCCTTTGACCCCTCATGCTGACTTACAGGAAAATCCTTTGGATAATGCTGATTTCTCATGATTCACTGATGGTTCTCATTTGAAAGATGAAAGTGGCAAATATTATGCTAAATAAGCAATATCAACTCTTTTTGAAGTAATTGAAGCAGCACTATTGACTTTGGCTACTTCAGTCCAACAAGCCAAGCTACATGCACTCTCAGTGTCATGTATTCTAGCCAAAACAGCCAATATTTACACTGAAAATATATAAGCCTTTGGAGTGTCTCAAAATTTTGGAATATTATGAAAATGTGGCTTTCTTACTTCCAACAGGGATAAAATTTTAAATGGCTCTTATGTCCAAAATTTATTAGATGACATACTCCTACCCTTTGGCTATTAAGGTCCCTAATGATGCTAATATTGATTATAGAGAAAGGATGTTCAGTTTCTCCCTCTTGAATTATCCCTCCCTCCCTCCCTTCAAATTGAATATCATGGTCTAGTAGAGACTGAGTCCAATGAATAAATATATGTGTCTCCTTCAGTTTATTTATCCTTTACCTTCCTGTGACATTGTACAAAGCAAGGGAATAAAGTTGACACACATCAAATCTTGATTAGATGAGAAAATCCCACTTAGATTTTGCAAATTTCCTTCAAACTTCTATGATACACAGAAATAGAAATATTTATAAAAGCTAAAATGGTGGTTAGAGAGAAAGGATGTTTAGTTGCTTTTATTTTAATTATATATGCATACCTCTCACAGAATAAAATGTGAAAGATGAGTCAAAGATTTTTATTCCACCTTTTAAAATACAAAGAATCTGGTCAAATCAAAGTTGAAATAGAAGAAATACATGTAGTTTCAGCCAGAAATGTCCTCTCTTACCTATCCTGTTATATTAAGATAGCTGTAAAATTAAACTTTCTTTGGAGTTTTGTTTATCTAGTTCTTATAAATTTTAATTTTCTTCTAGATCTTTCAATCGAAAAATACTTATTGTATAATTTTAGTCTTAATTCTTAGAATACATGATATAAATGTTAACTAATTGTATATTTATGAATATATATTCTCCCTTAACAAGTTTTTCTTCTTTGTCCTAATTAATGTTATCTAGAAATAACTGTGGTACATAGCAAAAATGATCACAGATTCTTCCCTTCTCTTAAAGATGTGGAGATATTTCTCCACTCATCTAATCTGGGTAGGACTTATGACTTACTTTGGCCACAGTATGGCAGAAGAGACAATTTATGAGTTCAGATCTAAGTCTCAAGAGTCTTTGTACAGTTATATTCACTGTGTCTCGGAACTCTAGTAATAAGCATTAGACAACCTTACTTGAGGATGAGAATCAAGGTGGAGAGCCTCCACATTGCCTCTTCATATAACTCTTCCATAGAAGGTCTTCAAAAAACATCCAACCTCAGCCTAATGTCCAGCTGATCACAGTTACATATGGAACTCCAATAATATCCCTTATGAAGAATCAGCACATTCATGAGATTTACAAATTGGTTATGACAAGAAGGATTTCTCACCTGTCTGATATATACACACTCCACCAACCCTGGTATTCTGAATTTGATGGATTTTCCTTCCATAATTAGGTGAGGTTATATAGCACTGTTGACCTTCAGAAATTATCTGTGTGAGCCTGACCTAATCTTATGAGCCCTTTAAAAGTTTTCTCTGGCTACTCTCAAAAGAGAATGCTTAGTAAGATCAAAGCATGACAAGATTTTGACTCAGGGGAATTGCTTCATGGCTGAGTCAGAAGGGGCTGCATGGCAAAGATTCAAGAGCAACTTCTAGGAACCGAAAGCAGTAACTAGCTAATAGCTAGCAAGACAATGGGAACCTTGGTTCTGCAATTACAAGGAATTGAATTCTTCCAACAACCTGAGAGATTTTGGAAGTGGATCTTTCCTAAGTAAAGCCTGCAGGTGAGGACACAGCCATCCAACACTTCGATTCCACCTTGTGAGACCCTGATTAGAGATAGAACATGCTGGACTCCTGACATACAGAAATTGTACCATAATTACATTGTGTTATTTTAAGCTGCTAAATTCCTGGTTATATGATATATAGGAATAGAAAACTAATTCAAGTGTTGTTTTAAAATGCTAAACTGTTTTTGATTTTTTTATTATAAAACAAAATCTAACTGATACACAGAGTAGAAATCATAAGCTTGCAGTAGTTGGAGGCTCTGCTGTTGAGTTAGCTAGATGAGAGCTACATCTCTGATGTAGGACTATATCCTCCTACAAACAATGAATTTTTAAATGTTCATGCAGAGGTAGTAATTCTTTTCTCTTACTTCTCTTTTAATGAAGCAAATATTCTCTTTTTGAGTATGTTTTTCTCAATCATATCAAAGAGATAAATAGTTAACATAGTTAATAGTAAAAGAAAAGGCAAATAGTTAACCTGTTTTTTAAATGATTTTCTTTTTAATACTCAGTATTTCCTCTGAAGGCAACCATAGTAACTGTCATTCTAGCATAATCTGTAGGTCACTTCAAAAGATTTGAATCACTCATTTGCATATGTGGCTTGTGCCTCCATTCAGCTTCTTTCTTCTCCTTTGCCTTTCAAGTATCAGCTTAAGGCAGCAAGTTAAAAATAGGTGATCAGTAAAAAATTTGGTAAATTAATTGCAAGGTTTTTCAGAAAAGAAAAAAATTCTATGAAATAATATCTCTTGGCTTTCTACCAAGAAACAGCAACTAATCATCTGTGTACTATAATGGAAAGTAAATGAATATCAATGATTTTAGCCTATCCATGCCTTTTGTCTTGAATTACTCCAGAAAATTGACCACAGTAAGACTCAGTTACAAGCATATGTTTAACAAGGTTTATTAAGGCTAATCTGTGAGAGATCCTCATAGCCAAGACTTTCTCCTCAATATGTCCAGCTTTGCCTATAAACCTCCATTGAAACAAATCTGGGGGGCACTAAGAATAAAGACAGTGAGAAATTTTAAAAATATTATATACCTTCAATTTAGAAGCGAGTCCCAGAGTAAATTAACACAGGTAAATTGGGATTATAGAAAAATCTGGGAAACTATCATATATCATTTATAATTTTTGAAGCTAACGATGATTTAAAAAATATATATATATATATATTTCTTGTGTTACATGAGTATGAAAAATTTCCTCTTTTAATGTCCGTTACTATACCCTAGGAATATGCTTGTATTATTACTAATTACTCTAGCCTGGAAATATGCCTTTATCCCCAGTTTACAACCTGATGTAAGACTTCAAATTTATGAACTTAAAGTTCTTTATAGGGGCTTTCCTGGTGGCGCAGTGGTGAAGAGTCTGCCTGCGAATGCAGGGGACGTGGGTTCGAGCCCTGGTCCGGGAGGATCCCGCATGCTGTGGAGTGGCTGAGCCCATGTGCCACAACTACTGAGCCTGTGAGCCACAACTACTGAGCCTGGGTGCTGCAGCTGCTGAGCCCGCACACCTAGAGCTGATGGTCCACAGGAGAGGCCACCGCAATGGGAGGCACCACAGGGAGGAATGGCCCCCCCGCTGGCTGCAACCACAGAAAAGCCCACACAGCAACGGAGATCCAACGCAGCCAAAATAAATAAATAAATTTATTTAAAAAAAAAAAAAAAGGTTCTTTATAGGAGAATTTCTTTGTTAGCCTAATTATAACTATGAATAACCTGCTAAATGCTCAGGATAAGAAAACCAGAGTTAGAAAAAGCTAAATGGATACTTTTTTTTGTAGACAGACTATTATTACAAATAAGTTTTAACTATAATTAACAATGGAGATAACCATCTATGGCCCAATAAGCAAAAAATAAAACAGGTTACTTTTTCTGAGTCATTTAAGGTTATGCCTTAATAATTTGTGTCATTACATTTCCAGATGCATATCTTCTAGTTGTTTTTATCCAAAATTGGCTCAAAAATTGTTGTAACATAAACAAGAGAAATGCACATTCAAATCTAAGGAAAATGTGACCTCAAATCCAACTCAGAATTTTTTTCCAGTGATATGTTTAAATAATTAAAGAGAATGAATTATTGGAAGACAAGAGAGCACACATCATAGTTTTCAAAATTTATTAGGAAAAATAAAAACTAAGGAAAATCCCCAAATGCTTCCTAATTTATGAGATTATTTTCTTAAAATGTCAGGTCAAATAAAGAACGTAGTTTCTGTCATACTGAGGAGACTGATCACTATTGACTTTTTTTACAACACATGAGAATGCCCCAAATAAAACCTCAATAATTTAGAAAAATGCTTTAAGAAAAATTGTAGAATCATCATTTTGAAAATGAATTATCTAGAATGGACTGTGGTAGAAGATCAGCAAATAGTAGGGTTTAGAAATGAGGCAGAAAGGTTTTACACTCTGGGTAAGCACGTTATTTACAGATAAATAATAATGAGGATGATGGCAGTGCTAGCCACCTCTTCAAAATCCACATCTATGGATTATCTTTAAACAAACAAACATCAGAGTGTCTGGCCACACTGACCATTAGCATTTTCAGATGACATAAGTAAACTGGAACTGAAGAGCTGCTTTGTCTTTAAAGACGGCCCTGCTCACATTTATCAGTGCCCTCAAACTCTCTTTTGAATCATTTTGGTAATTTTTATTTCTGCTTGTCCCCAGATTCATTTGGGTAGGTCATTCTTAAAGGAAAATCCCTGGACCAGGAGTAAAGAGACCTGCTTTCTAGTCCAGTCCTTTGGTCTTTCCATCACCCAATCCTTCCTTTATTTCTTCTTTCCTCCTTCCTTCCATTCCATTAATTCACATATTCAGCAAAAATGAATCGAGCCTCTCCTGCGTGCCAGCCACTGCACTTGGTGGTGTGTATGCAGCAGTAGACAAGACACAACATCTGTCCTCAATCAGACTGCAGTTCAGCCAAGAATAGAGACAGGTAAGAAGCACAAATAACACAAAGTGATGGTTGCCATGTCACCTTCCAATGTTAAAGGTTCAAACAAGGGACAAAAGTCAGTATACGGGGGTCAAAGAATACCCAACTGAGAAAGAGATGTATAAATAATGAGCCAGAATTAGCCAGATGAAGATTTGAGCAAATTTCAGCCCCAAAATAGCAGTGTGTACAGGTGTAATGATAAGAGAATAGAAGGCATTTTCAGGATGTATGGGTTCAGTGAAAGACAAAGTGTGCAAGGAAGAAAAGAGGAATAAGCCATTATAAAGAATTCAGATCTTACCCAGAGGGCATGGAGAAATAAACCAAGGACCTTAAGTAGTAGAACAACAGGTCAGCTCATTAATAACTGTGTTCATAAATTCCTAACAAACAAATGTTCACTTGCCTCATATGTATTCTGTGTTTTCTACTGAACAATAGCTTTATACTATACTCCACAGAATAGTATGAATACCACCATTTTAGAAAATTCCTGTTTATAAAAAGTTATTTCAATTGTCTGTTTTGTTTCTTAAATGCTATTGTAATTTCTTCCCTATTAGAACCTGAATAATGTTGCCTTTTGGAAGATCATCTAACATCTAATATGTGCTAGTAAATGTCTGTTGAACTACTATAATATAGTATGGTATTTCCAGGATCCAGGATCCAGATTGATGGACTTCTTTACTTCTGATATTTTAATTTATTTTCCCCAGTGTGTGGCTTTTCTCCTTCCACTGGCACTTAGGGTTTTAAAATATGTTTATTGTAGTAAAATTGTTACAGAAGAGAACATTAATTATGTGTGTACAGCTCAATGAATTTTTATAAAAAGGATATTCCATATTCAAAAAATGAAATACTCTAAACCCTTTAGAGGGAACCATCCTGTTTACTCCTTTATCCCCACAATAAATTATTATTTTAACACCATAAATTATTTTGTCCATTTTTGAACTTCTTATAAATGTAGTCATATAGTAATTTATTTTGCTAAACATTAGATTTAAGTGACTCAGCCATATTGTTTATGTATGATATTGCTGCATGTCTTGTCACTATGACCTTAATTATTTTTTCCACAAATAAAACTTTTCATTCCCTATTGCAATCTTCACATTGCTGCTCTCACTCCAAAAAAGCTCCTCTTATAGTCATTTGAATGATCTCTTTACTCAGGTCTCTGCCCAAAACCCGCTCCTTAGCAAATTCCCTGAACATTATACCTAAAACATGCCATCAACTTACATTACTATATATTTCTTATCCCTGCTTTATTTTTCTTTATGCATTCTCTGTACTTAACATTGCATTATATAGCCATTTATTTTTGTTTGTTGATTATTTACCTCCCTCCTTAGAATATACACTTTTGAGAACAAAAAATTTTCTGTATTTTTCCTGCTATATTGTCTTCCCAAAGATCATTTCCATACTCTCTCTGAGCCCACTGAAACCCATGCCCAAGTAAATGAATGAAAATGTTAAAAGCTGTAGTTCCAAAATTTTCCATCTCATTCTTTACCAAAACTCCACTCTATCATAGGTGGCATCTCCAAGCATCGGATGGCAGGACAATGAATGCTCATGATTTTCATGCCCAGAACCTCAGGAGGCTGGTTTTAGAAAGCAGAGATCCAGAAATCAGAGCGTATAGCAGTAGATAATAGTGGCTAATGGAATACAAGTATGCATAGGTGAGAAAAGGCAACATATGGCCTGAAAATAGGATAGAAACAACGGGAGAAACTGAATTGGTCCCTCTTAGAGTAAAACTTTATTGACAACAACTGATATAATACTTTAAAAATTGTATTTTGTAAGTTATTAGAAGAACAAATACCAAGAGGAGAAGCAGGGAAAAGACTGAAAGGGTTACAGAGATCCAGAAGGTGGTAGAATGGTAGAGTGACCAAAATGTAAAGGGCAAGAAAAATGTTGTCAGCATCATGTAACTGGGTTATGGTGCTATTATAATATTAGGGCTATAATTTGCCTTGTGGCTTGGGGTGGAAAGTATACATAGAATGCTTAATATAGGGTAGGGACACTGCTTTAAAATTAGAAAACTTAAGTTTGAATCTTTTGTCTAATTGGTTTGGTGGCCAAAGACATATGATGTTTCCTCTTTCGGCCTCATTTTCTCATTTTTGCCATGGCATAGTGACCTTTTTTTTTTTTCTACTATAAATTCTGGGAGGTTCTTCTCAACTTTGTGCCTAAAATTCCTGTATGAATAGGGAAAGTCAATGCCTATCCTCTCTTCTAGTATTTCTTAGATGCAAGAAATTCTGTTATATCAAATTTAATATCTTCCACATAAGCCTGAAATATTAGAGTTTCCCCAGGGGAATCAGTAGGCAACGACAGATAGAGCAGGGTGTCATTGGCATAACAGTGATGAATCAGGCTATTCTGTTGGAAAATTGAAGTCCGTGATAGATAGTAAGGAATTTATTTGGTGAGCAGGCACTCTCTCATGAAAAACAGATATCCCAGTCAGACACACTAATATTCTGTGTTCTAAAACCTTAAAACCTATATTTTTCTGGCCACTCATCCCCAGGCTAAGTAAGATGTGTAAGTGAGAGTGGGTTAAAATATCATCTTGAAAAAGACTGTAACTATTTGGCTGATCTATTTAAAATTTGTCAATTTAAACACTTCATTTTAAAAGGTCAATATCAGAAGAAAAAACAGACATTTGGCTTTGTAAAACTTTTACTAATTAATAGTCTTTTTCTCTGTTGGTTAAACAGACCCATGTCCACTGTGAGATAGATAGATAGATAGATAGATAGAGATAGAGATAGAGATAGAGATAGAGATAGATAGATATGCAATTAAGTAAATTAGACTAAAAATCCACTAAGGAGAGTAATAAACTTCATAGGTAAAAGTTTCTTAACCTTTCCTTTGTGACAAAAGAACATCAATTATGGTGGCCACACCCATGTATAATCCTCTCGCCTTGCCGTGTGAGAGGGACTTGTAATTTGCTTTCAATCAACAAAAGACAGAACATGTGATGGGATGTCACTCCCTTCTTCAGGTTCTGTCATATTGCAAAGGTGTTATGATTTCACTCCCATGGTCAGATTATATTATGAATGCAACAATGTTAAGACAGAGAGGGAGAGATTCTCTCCTTGGCCATGAAGAAGTAAGCTGTCACATTGTGAGAAAACCATGTAGCAAGGAGCTTCAGGTGGCCTCTAGAGGTTGAGAGTGGCCTTCAACTAACAGCCAGCAAGAAAACAAGATCCTCATTTCCACAGCCCCAAAGAAACTTATGCTGCCAACAGCATGACAGCTTCGAAGCAGATTCTTCCCCGGTCAATCATCCAGATGATCATGCCACGTGGCTAACATCCTGACAGCAGGCTTGTGAGATCCAGAGCAGAGGACTCAGCAAAGTCATGCCCAGGATTCTCACCCACAGAAATTGTGAGATAGTATGTAGTTTTTAGCTCTAAGTTTGTTGTCATTGTTTATGCACCAAAAGAAAATTAATACACCCATTGCAGTAAATACTATTTTAAGTATATCACATTTGCAGAATGTGAGCTGATAGGATTGTATAGAAACAGAATATAATGATGAAAAGTTGTTTGCATCTGCATCTGAAACTATTTCATTAATCCACCCAACTTATTGTCTGCTCCTGGTCCAACGTCACGGTGTATTAGGCATGTGATGAGGTATGTCCAAGTAGAAGATATTTGTTCTTTGTTCAAAGATCTTACAGCATGGTAAGAGGACAGACTTCCAATTATGGAAGAAAAGCTGACCTACCAAAGAGGAAATTTGGACAAATGGTAAAGTATAATTGAAGTTGGATTGTCATTTACACACAAATATATTATTAGTTGGCCACCATTGCTTGCAAAATGTCACAGACCTATTTAACAGGACATTCATTGTAAGTGATTATCTTAAAGGCATGAACTCCAGTAAAAATGTCTGTTGCATGCAGCAAAAATCCTGTTTAAGTTTTTTGCCTTTTCTTTTCATTTTAAAGGTGAGACTCCAAGTTAAATATGACAGGAATCCCTAATAGTGTATAATAGATATGAGGGAATGGCTGATCAGTCTAAATATACCAGCTGTAGCCTGTCTGTACATAATGAAAACAAATCACTTACTGTCTCCACTTCGGTTAATTCATTTGTATTTTTTAAAAATATTTTTTCTCATACTGTACAAGTGTTGGGAAAATCATGCATGAGTCTTTTGACCCCTGCTCACTCACAGGTCACAGAAGAATGGGTCTTGGGTCTGGAACAATTCCTTACCAAGAGATAAAGTGCCCGCACAGCCTGTTCGGGGCTTAGCAACTTGTGTGGGAATATCTTGTCCTGTTTTATACTCAATGAGAGTTCCTATGCTCTCCTCACTCATGTGCCTCAGTGGCTCTCTGACTTTCAGTATTTCAGACTTCATGGGGGAGGAAGAGGGGTCTTTCTACTGCAGCACTAGAGAGTGTGTATAGACCAATCGCCCTGCGTCAGCTGGGGATGGGCAGGGATGGAGTGTATGTGGGTGTGGCTAGTCATGAGGGACAAATGCACTCTATCAGAGTTGAACTTGCTCTGTCTCTTCCCTATGCGAGTAAAGGCATTGCTCTGTCCAGTGCTTGCCTGTGTTGTGTTTTCCTTGGAGATTCTGATACCAAGATGTAGTGGGTAGACTGATTTGGACGTCTAATCCTGGATGGTGGCATTGTGATGATCTTTACTATCCTGCATGTAGTTGAAGTCCTTTTCTGGTATGGTAACTTGTCCATGGTGTTCTGCTCAACCATAAGAATATCAAGATACTGGGTTTACCTTTAGTCTTATTGTATGATATATTCTTATCATTTTCTGAGGCACGAGTTTGATAAAGTGGTTACTAATAAATTAAAATTTACAGAATGTGTTATTCAGATAATTTGTAAATCTTAAAACTCAGTATAATGTAGGAACCATATTCTCCAGGTGTATTGACAAAAAACAAACAAACGAACATATAGACATCAACAGGTGAACGAATCAAGGGAAAGAAATGCATCTTGTTCATCTTCACATTCCAGTTTCTAGCACAGTGATATACATGTTTAGGCATGTCAGTAGTTATAGAAAGAAAAAATATTAAGGATATAGGAAGTGTAATGTGATAAATTCCAGTCTCTGGGGCAGATGACATGCACAGTTTTAGAAGAGAGTGAAGTTGCTTGATGATCAGGTTATAGGGAGTGCATTAGGAAAGAAGTGCAGATTTAGGTTATAAGATGATGGTGGCTAAATAAGGAGTGGATTTAAAGGTGAGAGGTGGCATTCCAGGGAGAGGAGATCACAAGTTTAAAGCAATGAACTTGGTTTTATGTATGACAATAACCATACTGACTGGTCTAAAGTGGGTTGATTATACACAGGAATACACCTTAGGGTAAAAAAATCAGGAAAATCTTGACAAATCTATTTGAGATACAGTTTGATGTACCAATCAGTGAAAAGCAATAGCACACCCATGGGAATAAGTTACATGAAAATAATATTATTGAAGGAAAAAAGTACCTATGAGATAATCTGTATTAGAACCCAGGTTCTTTCATTATCTTGCTGTGTACAATAATCGATCACTGTGTACTTCAAAATATGTTCGGTTGTAAAATAGGATTATTATAAATAAATAAGCCCAATACTTAGTAAGGGCTCAACAATTATAAACTCTTGTTTTTCCCAAAGTAAATAATCCAAATATATATAATAAAATGTATCACATGCTATATAAATTATAAACTATTATATTGTTTTTCCAAAAATAATCTGAATATATAGTATTACATATGTACACATAGTTGTTTTTCAAGAATAGGGTTTTCTTGATTTTATACTTTTTTTATAGTTTCTGATCTCTCTAATGAATAAATACTTATGAGGAGAAAAACAGTTTAGACAAAAGAGCATTACTCTAATAGCTGGACAGATTTTATTAGAAGATATAAGCAGCTTTAAACATTCTGCAAGGTTATTCTAACTCACACTTAATAAATGGCATTTTCCAAAATGTGCCAGTTGATCTAAAATTAAGTTTCAAAAATGTTTGTCAAGAAAAAGTAAATTATAAATTCACATCCTCTCACTTGTAAAATCATTTTCAAAAGGTGAATTTGTATAAACATAATGTCTCTGATGATATCATTTCCATTTTATAAACATGCATAAAGGAACACTGCATCTTTCTTTAATTCACACACTTTGCCTCATCTCCTAGAACCTGTAAATGTAGCCATACAGCAATTCTACCATCACTGCCTTTGGTAGAAAAGTAAGCCATAGCCTTCATATCTGTGCAAACCCTAGAAACTGAATCTTCAAGCCACTGACTTCTGAATTAAATACCAATCTGGATGACAGGCTTGGAATGGTCTGTCTGGATTAAGCTCCAGTTGTACCATAGGAATCAAATATTTCCTTTGCTGTGTTGAAAATTTTGAGCTATGCTCTATGACAAATATCCTTTTGATTAAACACCCACTCACATTTGTCAAGGTTCTGTCAAGTGAAAATTTCAGATTCTAAGGGGACTCTTATCCTCCAATTATTTTGTTCAGAACATTTGGTGTTTTGATTTCTGGGAAAGTCTGCTTTCCTGCAGTATGAATGAGTCTTTCCAAGTACTGAGATTATTAGTACCAACAATAATAACTGAGCCGTCATGAAAGGGGGACATAGAATACGGATGGATTCTCAGTCCTCGCTTTATAAAAAATACTCTTCTATGGAAACTGAGGAATCATCACAGCTGTGAAACTGAAATTTTTGTTTTATTATTAGAAATTTCAAGAAAATAAAATCCCAACATAATAATCCAGGGCTTTTTTAAAATTGTAAGGAAAATCATGTCACGATTCTGCACTTGCCCACTTAGAGTGACTAATTCCATAAAATAAAGAAAGCTCCCAATAAGCTCTTGAATTAATGTTAGCATAGATATAGATGTATAAAAAAGGAAGTAACACTGAAATCCACAATGAGGCAAAAAGTAGTTTTGGGTTCTTGTTGATTTGACAATTATTTTCAAGTTATGCTATGATGATTAGAAATGGAAAGACTTCTTTTGTTTATGTTATAGTCATCTGTAATTTCTTGAATTCACTTCCAGGGTTTCTTTTTCAGTTTTTATTTCCACCAAGTATTTAAATGTTATATCTAAATACTTGTTTTGTATAATGTATATGTGTATAATGTATATGTGTATAATGTATATTTATATAATATATATATGTATATACATTATATAATGTATAATGTTTTCATACTATCTTTTCAGAAAAGAATACATTCACAAAGGCCAATAATATATTCACTTATATTCATTCAGTCAACAAACATTATTCTGACTATATGCAAAGACTGTGTTAGGTTAAATAAATATACTAGGGAATGAATCCTGTGGCTCTGGACACTATAGAAGCTTATATTCTGATAGGTGACATAGAATTAAATGCTCAAGCATAAGATTAGCTTTTTGAGGGCTTCCCTGGTGGTGCAGTGGTTGAGGGTCCGCCTGCCGACGCAGGGGACACGGGTTCGTGCCCCGGTCCGGGAAGATACCACATGCCACAGAGCGACTGGGCCCTGAGCCATGACCGCCGAGCCTGCGCGTCCGGAGCCTGTGCTCCGCAACGGGAGAGGCCACAACAGTGAGAGGCCCGCATACCGCAAAAAAAAAGATTAGCTTTTTTATTAAAATAATGATAAATGTATGAAGTGGAAGTATAAGGTACATAAGAGTTTGTGATATAAAATTTTGATATAATCTTGGGGCTCAACAAAGGCTTATTTAAGGAAATAGTGCTTGAATTTTTTTTGTTGTTTGGTACAGGGCCAGAGGAAGCAGTCTGGATGGCAGGTGTAAAGTTCTTTCAAAGAACCTGAATCAAACAGTAGTATGGTCAAGGCAAGGAGTTATTGCTTCCACCCATAAAATGACATGAGAAAGCCACATTAAAATGATAGAGATTTTCTGTCAAATTTCCGTCTTTCAGTGATACTTCCTTGTATGGTTCCAGCAGTTATTCCTATCCTAAGCAACCAAGAGTCCCTCTTGATATCTGCTTCCCTTGGATGTAGTTTCCATGGTAGTTGGTTTACTGTAACCCTAGGTGAACACAGTCCCTGCTTCTTTTTTGAGTAAATACAGGCTCTCATCATGAAGTCTGGTCCACTAGCACAACTCTTAAATGATCAATTCTGTTCTATTCCTTCTAAATAGCAATTTTGAAGAGAATCCAAATTTTCTTCTCATTGTCCTACCATAATACTAAACAGAAATTCTTTAGAAATCTTTTCAAAACACTATATTGATATATTGGGGCAGGCTTTACACATTCACAATCTGTGGGCTAAAAACGATTTGCAAAGATGTTTAATTTGGTCTATACAGTGTTGGCACACACAATATTAAAAAATAAAGTAATTACTTTTTAATATTTTTAAACGTATTGATTTAGTAAAAGACCAGAATAGTCAACATAATGTTGAACAAGAAGTACCAGGTTAGACAACTGATACTAGGTAACCTCAAGACTCAATATAAAGTTACAGTAATCAAAGCAGTAGGGTATTTTCAAAACAATAGACAAGTGGGTCAAAAGAACTGAATAAATAGACTAGAAATAGATCCATATAAGTAATCAACTGATCTTTGAGAAAGGAGAAATGGTAGTTAAATGGAGCAAAGATAGTCTTTTCAACAAATAGTGCTGGAACAACTGGGCATCCACCTGCAAAAAAAAAAAAAAAAAAATCTAGTCACAAGCCTTACACTTTTCATAATAATTAACTCAAAATGGTTCATTATTGGGAGATTGGGATTGACATATACACACTACTATATACAAAATAGATAACTAATAAGGACCTACTATATACACAGGGAACTGTACTCAGTACTATGTAATGACCTACATGGGAAAAGAATCTAAAAAAGAGTGGTTGAGGGTCCGCCTGCCGATGCAGGGGACACGCCCCGGTCCGGGAAGATCTCACATGCTGAGGAGTGGCTAGGCCCATGGGCCATGGCTGCTGAGCCTGCACGTCCGGATCCTGTGCTCCACGATGGGAGAGGCCACAACAGTGAGAGGCCTGCGTACCACAAAAAAAAAAAAAAAAATGATTCACAGACCTAGTATAAAACACAAAACTATAAATCTCCCAGAAGGTAGTATAGGAGAAAATCTAAATGTCCTTGGGTATGGCTATGAATATTTAAATACAACACTAAAGGCATGAACCATGAGAGAAAAAAAAAAGGGTATAAATGAACTTGGTTTCAAAACAGAAGTAGAGTCACAGATGTAGAAAGCAAACTTATGGTTACCAGGGGACAAGGGATAAATTGAGAGATTGGGATTGACATATACACACTACTATATAGAAAATAACTAATGAGAACCTACTGTATAGCACAGGGAGCTCTACTCAATACTCTATAATGGCTTATATGAGAAAAGAATCTAAAAAACGAGTGGATATATGTATATGTATAACTGATTTACTTTGTTGTACACCTGAAACTAACACAACATTGTAAATGCACGATACTCCAATAAAAAAAAAATTTAAGGATATCTGGGATTAAACAATAAAAATAAGAAAAAATAGTAAAAAAATTAAAAACCTGCTCTGTGAAATACAATTTCAGAAGAATTAGAAGATAAGCCACAGATTGGGAGAAAATATTTGCAAAAGACATATCTGATAAAGGACTATTATTCAAAATATACAGTGGACTATTCAAACTAAATGATAAGGAAACAAACAATCCAATTATAAATGGACAAAAGACTTGAACAGACATTTCACCAAAGAAGATAGATAGCAAGTAAGCATATGAAATGGTGCTCAGCATCATATATCATTAGGGAGCTGCAAAATAAAACAGTAAGGAGATATCACTACACATTCATTAGAATGAATGAAATCCAAAACACTGAAAACATCAAACGATGTTGAGGATGTGAGCAACAAGAACTCTCATCCATTCATTGTTGGTAGGAAAGCAAAATGATTGAACCACTTTGGAAGACAGTTTGACAGTGTTTTACAAATGTAAATATACTTTTGCTGTAAATCCAGCAAATGTGTTCATTGATATTTACACAAAGGAGTTGAAAACTTGCATCTGCCTTAAAACCTGCACACAAGTTTATACTAGCTTTATTTATAATTTCCAAAACTTGGAAGCAACCACCATGTCCTGCAGTAGAAGAATGGTTAAACAAACTGTGATACCTGTAGATAATGGAATATTATTCAGTGCTAAAAATAAATGAGCTATCAAGTTGTAATAAGATTCAGAGGAAACTTTGATGTATATTACTAAGTGAAAGAAGCCAAGCTAAAAGGCTACATACTGTATAATTCTAACTATATGACTGGCATAATTGAAAAGGCAAAATCAGTGGCCTCTGGGGTTAAATGAAAAGAAGGGATGATGAGACAAAACACTGAAGAATTTTAGGGCACTGAAAACATTCTGTATAATACTATAATAATGGATACATGTCATTATACATTTGTTCAAACCCACAGAAAATATAAGACCAAGAGTGAAAGCTAATGTAAAACTGTGGACACTGGGTAATAATGATATGTCAGTGTAGGTTCCTCAATTGTAACAAAGGTACCATTGTGGTGGTGAATATTGATAGCAGAGGAAATTTTACCTGTGTGGAGGCAGGGAATATATGGGAAATTTATGTATAATCTGCTCAATTTTGTTGTGAACCTATCTACGCTGCTTTAAAATATGAAGTCTACTAAAAACTTACCTAACACCAAAAGTAAAAAAAAAAAAAAATTGCTTTTTTTCAACTAAAAAAAGAGATAGATTTCACATAGCTATTTGGACATTTTGTGAAAAACACAACAATACTAGATTCTCATAATTATTAGATGAATATCAGCCTCTGTGCCCTTTAGACAGGGACCTTGCACTCCAGTTCACTACATTTCAGTATTCTCTATTGGTCCTGGATACTGAGACCAAACATCAGATGCCATTTAGTCCACTCAAGTCTGTTAAGAAATCTATACAACATCTATAGGCAATTAAATTTACAACTCTCAGAATAGGAAAATAAGCTTTTGTCATACCCTAATTGCACTTGTACTTCCCTTATACTGAATGGTTTACCAATTGATTCTCTATTCACTTATGCTATGTGATCCTAATACTATTTGTGTCTCCAATTCATGTTTACATTACAACTTATACTTACCTATGCCCTCAATATTTCACTTCATGTAATTGCTTGAGCACTGGTATACAATGGTTCTGATCAAATATTTTAATTTCTCTTCACATTTTTCCCTACCCAATCACCTGCTTTATAAATGAGGGTTTCTATGACATATCCACCACAGCATAGTGTTTGATATATTATAGTCTTCCAAGATAGTTGAATAAGTTAAGTTTAAAAGTAACCTTGAACTGCACTATCTTCTTTATTTTTTAATTTGTCACTTATCATATAATAAAATATGAATATATCTACTATTCAAAATGTAATGATTATTTTGACAGCCAAGAGTGCTATATTTCTTATATAAATGATCAAACCTAGAAGCGAAACAAATGCATTGCTCAGGGTTAACAAATTGGTAACCAACAAATTGGTAACTAGGATCAAAGATCTGGGATCAAACCCCTGAAATTCTGAGGTCAGAATTTCACTGTAATGGAAGGTGAAGTTAGGATCATGACATTACAAAAGAACAACCTGTTCTTTTCAATTTTCTCTAATGGATTGAATAATGAACCATATGGTGTTTCATATTATGAAGGTTGTTATGAAATATTTTCTTTTTTCTTTGAGAGAGGAAATGAGAAAATCCTTACAAATATGAATGTAATTAAGATGAAACACACTATTACATTTTACTTATTTTGCATTTGATTATAATTCTATGCATGTCAATTAAACATTAACCTAACACATAAATAACTTTGTCTTAATAAGCTATGGGCTATAATTCTAATAAAATAATTTGCATATAGACATGAATTGCATAATGGAAACTACAAATCTAATGTATTCATTAGTGACTCTGATAATCGCTGATGTCAAATATTATTAGTATCTTTTAAACTACCTTTTCAAAAAGGAAATGCCAAAATTATTATTATTATTATTACTAACCTGATTTCTATTTTACCCTAACTGCTATATTAGAGTATGTTTCAAGATTGATGTGAAGAGTTCTATAAATATTATCTAATTTACCTTCAGACTGGAGTAATGATGTATGTTTGAAAATGGTTGCATATGGTCCCAAATATGGCTAAAACTAAAATCTGCTAGGGGTTTTATCACATGATTTTTAAAAGGGCTTTCCAAATATGTTCAGATTGTTTAAACTCTTTAATATTCTTATATTCAGTTCATCTAAAATTAAACTGGTTTTGCAATGTATTCTAGAAACAGGATCATTATAATCTAAGAGAAAAAGCTAATTTGTAGTTAATTTTTTAAAACTGTGGATTACATAGTCTTAATCATTTTTATTGTGTCATGGTTCCTTGAAATGTTTTTTCCCAACTGCACTTTTGTGAGCACTTTTGCAAAGTAATCAGATCAATAAATGTAAAGTTTTTGCCTATTTTCAGAGATTAAACACTCAAGTTTTGTCCTTTAGATCAAAGTTCCCAAGGACAATTTTGTGGCATATGCAAAACTGTTTCCTTATGAGAATAAAGAGAAAGTGACAAAAATAATAACATTTTGAAACTTTCACCCAAATGTGAAGCCTGTGGTTAAGTTCTTACTTCCTTTACAAGTCTCAAAGTATATAGGAACCTATATATTATGAAACAATCCTTTTGGGATATAAGTAAATCCTCTAACTCAACCCCAGTGAAAATTCTGGATGGTTAGATATATGCAATTCTTTTGTTCTTTCTTCTCAACAGTTATCCCCACTGATACAGTCAGTGTTTCATTTCAGCATGAAATAATATCAGATAACACTGCACTATGAAAAGCAGATAAAATGAGGACTTTCAAATGACAATGAATTAGAAATTATCCCCACAGTAGCAGCAGAGTTAAAAACATGAAACTGACAAATGTACTACATACAGAGGGGGTTTACAAAGAGTTTTCCACTCCAGCTTCTTATTCTTCGCAGAGATTATTAGTATTGGAAAGTGTCAGACAGCAAATGATAAAACTGGCCATGACAGATTTACGATTTGAAGCAAAACCAATTGTCTAGTAGATATCCATTTGTTGATAGCGCTTAAATATAAAAACAAATAAGCAAGGAATTTTCTTAAATTGTCTGAAAAGTTTCTGTCTCATTAGGAGAGTGAATGGGGCGGGGTGTCTTCTTTTACTTCTCTGTGATACTGAGAATTTTCAGAGGAGCAGTATTTTTTTTTTCAAATACCTGGGGAAGAAGTCATGAGAATATTTTGTAACATATAAAATCTTCTCTGTTTAATATTTATTCATATGAAATACTAAAATATTTTCCTGGAGGATATATAATTTATTATGGGTTTCTCTTTCTTTTCAGCTTTATTGAGATATACTTGACATATAACATTGTATACATTAAGGTGTACATGTTATGGGTTTCTTTTAAAAACTTTATTAGACTGTCTCTTAAACTGTGATTTACCTATTTTAACCCTTTGGTATAAAGGAATAGTAATTGAAAACCAAAGAAAATTTGTCCTGAGTATTTGTTTTATAGTTGATTTTTTTTTCTGATAGCACATTATTATTCATTCTTGTCATTTCAACAGTTTGAGGAGATATAAACATTTACATATCTGCAGGATACAACGATTTAACATAAAATATTTTAACCATAAAACATAAACAAGTTTGATTCACCTTCATTTTTAATGAGTTGATATTTTTTGCTTCCATCACTACAAGTGTGATTGAATAGCCTAACACATCTCAGTTCAGATAATGGCTTTTACTGAATTCCTTCTCTGGATCACACACACAAACACACACACAGAAGGTTAATGCCTTCTTGGAGTTTTTCATTGAATTATATAAAATTAAGCCAGTATTGCAATTAAATGTAAAATGTAACATGATTAAAGAAGCACACAGTATTCTGGGAGCCTAGAGTATTTTACTCAATAATCTAGTGTACAATGAGGGAGAGAATCCTATAGATTGTGAAGAATAAGCCAATACATAAATGATATATCAAATGAGTTCACAAATTAAGAGTGAGTGGGGAAATCAGGTAAAGAGACCTCAAATGAAGTTATTGTATGAAAAGTATATAATGTAAATAAAATAAGCTATTATATATTGTGTCATATTTTAATATTATATATCATCTATTCCTCTAAACATGGTAATCCAAATAAATAATCTGTATGTCCTAAATCACTGTATCACCATGATTTATTTAACAACTACCACAAGCACCATACTGCATTCTATATTCACATTGTTTATTTATGCCTCATGGCAAATTTATGAAACAGATGCTTTCTTCACTCTAGAGAAGATAAAATTGAAGATGCTCAGTGAGATTAAAATCAAATGTCCTCTAAATGGCAGAGCCAGTACCCACTCCGAAGGTGTCTAACTCCAAAACTCAGAATGTTAAACATCAACTTACACTTCATTGCTTTTTATTTTCACTATGTAGATACACAGGACCAAAGGTTTTGTAGTTCTTAACAATTATAAATGTACTCAATAGATCTTCACATTTTCTGAAAGTACCTGGAGCACATATAAATGGACTGCTTTTACCAGAAATTTGGCTTGGTAAGTTTGCCATTATGGAATTTTCTCCAGATTACTTGGATATTAACTGGGGAACTTTATCTACTCTTATGTACTTCCTTCTGAAATACTATTGAAATTTTTATTTTTTACTGAACTAGTTCATGGTTCTCACAGCTAGCAAAGACTTTAAAATATCTACATCTGATATCCAAGTAAAGATTATGCCAATAGATTCACTTAACAGATGCAACCTTTCAGAATCTGACCCTGCTATATTAAGTATAGACATATACATCTCTTGTTCCTGGATTCTCACAGCACCTATTTAAGTTAATAAATTGTTTTGATGCCAAGAGTATATATCTAAGAGAGTTAAATTTAGTAGTCCATGAAAGGTCTCTATATCCTGAAAAATTCAAGTGAAGCTATTCTTTCTTCTTGTTAAACCTATAAGCTATGGAATACAAGTTTCCACTGATTTTAAAGCTAATAATAATTTCACATAGGTTAACTGAATTTGAGGTAAGGGTGAAGAAGGTAAACAAAAACAGTATATTGTCACTCTATCATTTTCAGGAGACTATACTTTCTATTTATCACCTGGTTTAAATTCTCAACCAACACCCTTATATAACATTTTTTGTGTTTTTAATAGGAAGACTACAGGTTAGACAAGTTAAGTCACCTTAGGTCCCAAGTGGGAGCCAATTAAGTCTCAAAATACCTGGAAAATTCAGTTTGATTTAACTTATAATTTAGAAGCACAATAGAAAATAAATTATGGGACACTTTTTGGAATTCTTATTGTATTTGTACATATGTGACAGACCAGTTTCATAAAATTTTGTTCAAAACTCACAAATATTTGATAACAAATCTTTGGGGGTTAAATGCAAATACCAGGCTCTGCCAGCAGGTTCCTCTGCTAAGGCCCAAAAGCTCAAATCTAGATTTTACTGTTTCTAAGATTTCTATGTCTTCATCCAAACACAATATTTCTAAGGCCTATAGACAGGCCTATAAAAGTGAACAAGAAAGGCGGATTATTATTTTATAGCAGTTATAAATAGAGCTTGGAGAAATAGTGAATAGCTGCCTGAAGAAATCTTATAGATTTCGCCCATTTTTTAAAGGATTGATTCCCCCCCCTTTCCTTTTTCTCATGTACACACACTGACTTTGCTGACAATATTTTATGTGATGAATGAAAGTACCTTTGGAAAGATCTAAGGTGTACTAATAGTGTGTTATTCACATTAATATGAAAACTATATATTACTTTTAAAATAAGGCATTGTAAACTAATTGCCAAGTAAGACAACAGGTCACTATCATTCATTTATTAAAAACAGAGCTTAAAAATGTCATCACACATTTTTGTAGATGATCCTGGTGTCACCCTTTCTTCCTTCTAGCTCCAGCTCAGCTGCCTGTGTTCTGCAAGACAGCTGTTGTAGACGTGGCCCACATCTTCTCAGGAACCAATGAGACCCCTACCAGAGAGCATATTAAATATCTTCACCTTTTAAAATAAAACATTAGAGTCGTCATTTATTTGTACATCAGCCAAAAACAGCAAATCATAAATATACCCAAGGAAAGGGCAGACTATTGAATGTTTGCTTCGTTGTCCATTTGGATTGGACTCATAAGCTTTTTTATTTCATGGGAGGGAAGGGTTGTCCTTGGTGGAATTTTTCCTGAGCCACAGCAGGCATCTTCTGTTGTAATGTATTCCTGTAAACCAAGCTGTCTGAGTAACGATTTTCTTCTTTATTTCTGAATTTTATTCATTTCTGCTTTTATTGATGTTTACACCCTCCATATATCTATTAAATCAATCTCTATTCCTATATATTTGGATTGTAATTAAACATGGTCCCCTTTCCTTGGGATCTCAATGTCTTGGGTTCCCAAGAACTGTCCTTGATTTATAACTATGTTCTTTTCTTCAATGTTTTGCCCTTGAAGTAGGGTAATCAATTTATGATGTTAATACTAACAATAAAGGCAACATTAAATGCAAACGTAAAACTTTTTTGGAAAGTGATTTGACAATAATTGTAGAGTCTTAAAGTGTTCATATATTTTGACTATTAGTAAATTATCCCAAGATAATCATTCAAATAAGAGGAAAAGCACAATATCTGAAGAAGTCTATTGCAACTTTGTCTCCAATGGTAATAACCTAGAAACGGTTTGTCCTTGAACAATATAACATGGCTAAAAATTAGGTTACATCATTTAAATGCATTTGATGAATTTATTTAAATAATATATATGAAGATAATGCAACTGTGTAGAAAATATTTATGCTGTGATAACTTCCACATAAACCATAAACTAATGCATACAGACATAAACACACATATATGAACAGTGAAATCTATAATGGAATATTGGAAAAAGTGGTCTAACAGGGTGCAACTGTGATTAAGGTTTTTAATTTTAATTTCTGTTGGTATAATGTCATTTATGTATATTAAATGGAATGATTAATGAATTCAATTGGGTATATCACTTTAGAGAAACAGTCATTAAGCAAGTCTTAACATAGAGTGTGTACAAATTAAACACTGACTACAAAGTTTATCATCTAAAACATATATATAAAACAGTAGCAAACATGCAGGCAACTGAATCTTAACCATTGCATGAAATACATTCATAATAAAACATCAGAATCTGTAGTAGTTTATTCATAGTACACGTCATTGAAGAGCTCATGTTGGGGGCTTCCCTGGTGGCGCAGTGGTTGAGAGTCTGCCTGCCAATGCAGGGGACACGGGTTCGTGCCCCGGTCCGGGAAGATCCCACATGCCACAGAGCGGCTGGACCCGTGAGCCATGGCCACTGAGCCTGCACGTCCGGAGCCTGTGCTCCGCAACAGGAAAGGCCACAACAGTGAGAGGCCCGCGTACCGAAAAAAAAAAACAAAGAAACAACAACAACAAAAAAAACATAGACTGAGTGCTTTACACAACAAACATTTATTTCTCATAGTTCTGGAGGCTGGAGGTCCAAGATCAAGTTGCCAGCAGGTTTGGTGTCTGATGCCTGCTTGCTTACTGGTTCAGAAACAGCCATCTATTTATAGTATCCTCACATGGCAGAAGGTGCAAAGGAGCTCTCTGGGGCCTCTTCTATAAGGGCACTAATCCCATTTTGAGCTTTCTACCCTCAAAACCTAATCACCTCCCCAATGGCCCACCTCCTAATACCATCATCTTGGGGCTGAATTTCAACATGTGACTTTTTGGAAAACACAAACGTTCAGACCCCAAGCCAAGTTTACTTGCCCTGGGTATAGAAAATGAAGTACTTGAATGTCTGTTATGGGTCCAAATATTCCAGATTATGGTTATTCAATGGTGAATAAGACAAACAAAATGATGGTCTTATGAAACTTATACTGTATTTATGGGACAGATTATAGAGAAATGCACAAGTAAATAAACACTACAACTTCAGAGAGTAGTAACTTCTATGAAAAATAAAACTATACAATTTATGGAATGGTTGTCTTTTAATCTTAGAATTAATAGGCTAAAATCACATAAAGATTTTACATTAAATAATAGTTATTACCATCAAAAGGACATTATAGAGGTTTAGAATATCTTTTTTAACTTTTAGAAGATTATGTTCAGTTGCGTTTACCTCTGATTACAGCAAAACTGACAATTGGATACATAAAAAAGAGACAAGTATATTTAAAGATTATAAACTTAAAAATGTCTATAGAATGAATATAGAGAGAATCCTCAAAATTGTTTTATATATTATTAACTTGTAAATATTTTGTGCATATCACAATGTGGAGTGGACATAATTTGAATCATCTATTTTAGAGTTTGTGGTTTTAATATTTCTCCTTTTTCATTAGGCAAATAGTTTAATATTGGTTTATAACAGTCATATATCTAACCCTGTCTCTGAATTTATTGTTAAGTACTGCATCATTCATTTGACATCGCAAAATGTACTACAACCACCTCATTTTAATAAATGTAAAATATATTCTATCTTCACAGGTTTTATATATAACACTGATTCTTGTGTAAGTCAAGTGACTACAGAGTCATTGTAGTTGAATTTTTACTATGACTAAAATAAGATGTACACCGCAGTGATGCTTCATACCTCTTATGTGGCAACTCAGTGAGAGAACCAGTCTTGCTTGTTCTTTCTGAATATGGGTTTGGGGTGTACACTTTCTGAATTTTAATCCTCATCCTGCTATTTAATTCCGGAGTAAGCTTGAGCAAATTCTTTTTACCTCAGTTTTCTCATGTAAAATTTGAGTAAAATGTTAATATTTACCTCACAAGGTGTCGAGCAAGTTAATATTTCTAAAGCAGGTAGGATATATATGGAACATAGTAAATACTACATAAGTCTCAGTGATTGTGATGGTTAATTTTACATGTTAAATTAACTGGGCTGTAAATATGGTTTAAGGAGGTGTGTGCAGGTGTGGAGCTGACAAAAGGGAGACTTTAAATGGTTAATTTTATTTGTCTACCTGACAGAGCCTAGGGATGCTCAGATAGCTGATGAAACATTATTTATGGGTGTGCCTGTGAGGATGTTTCTGGAAAAGATTAACATTTGAATCAGTAGATCTAGTAAAGAAGATCCACCTTCACCAACATGGGAGGGCATCATCCAATCCATGAAGGTTCAAATAGAACAAAGCAGCAGAGGAGTAGCAAATTCTCTCTCTTTTCTTGAGTTGGAAATCCATCTTCTCCTGCCTTGGACATTGTAGCTCCTGTCTTCAGAATCTGAGACTTAAACAAGTTCCCTCCACCACCACCACCACCCACCCCCATTTGGCCTTGAACTGGGAAACCATTGGCTCCTCTGGTCCTTCAGTCTTTAGAGGACTTAACTGAATTACATCACCACTTCTCTGGTGCTTGCAGCTTACAGACAGGAGATGATGGGACATCTTAGCCACCATAACCATGTGAGCAAATTCCTGTAATGTCTCCTCTTTATCTATATCTGTATCTAGAATATACATACATATATATATATATACACACACACACATATATATGGCATATTGGTTATGTTTTTCTGGAGAACCCTGACTAATACAGTAATTATTATTCTATAATTCACTCTGAGTATCTGATCAAACTTCCAAGGGAAATTATATATAATGCTTTGTCATGGTGATGATGCAGAGTTCTGTGTATACTGGAGAATAATGGAATGAGAAACAAACAGAGAATAGGCCAGGCTCAGATCAAAGTTGGTTAGAATACTTAAAAATTAAGTACTTAAAAATTAAATATGTTAAATATATTTCACAATTAAGTTACTACATAGAAAGGGCAACTATAGCTTCTACTTACCTATAGGAAAAAGAAAAGAAAAATTAACAATTTTTATAAGAAAAAAATTAGAAAAAAAGTTTGGCTACAGTGTGAAGGTTAAAAGACTGAGTGCTGAGAACTCAAATCAGGGCTATTAGAATCATCTAGGCAAATGATAAGAATATGAACAGGACAAAGGACTGAAGTGTTAGAAAGAGTGATAACAGAGGCATTTCAAAAAAACATGACTAGAATACAGTATTTTATACTTTCTTACATTCTCATCCCAGAGCATAATGCATGTTAACTAAATTTTAGTTGTCATGATGGGTTGTGAGCATTGACTCCCAGAGATGAGAGAGGAAAAAGATTATAGATAAATCTGCAGTCTCTTCCTGGGCATCTAGGGGACAAATGATGCCATTAATCTAGATTCTGAACACGGGTAGAAGAAAGCCTTTGCAAGAGGAATAAGAAAAGAAATTTTTGAGTTTTAGGTAAGTTGGAAGCCACATAATTTGGCATATCATATGTGATGCATGTACTGTGAGTAGCTCTCTTTAAATAGCTAATTTAATTTAATTTACTTCAATGAGCTAAATTAATTTAGCAATGTGCTGGTGATATAAGTCCTCTAGTACTTTGCTCTTTTACTAGACAAAATGGACATATTTATTAAGTCATTTTAATTTAGTGAGTACCTATTTTAATGGAATATAGTACAAGGTGCTGTAAAAGCCCATACTGCTTCTAATGGGAGAAGAAACTTGAAGAGCTCAGAAAGTCAGGAAGGAAATTTCTGTTTAGAACTATGCTTTCAAGAATGAACTGAAGAGCACAAGGTCAGAGGTGGTGGAAGAGAAGAGGACCAGATGGGCTTCAAGAAGGATAAGTTTGAAATGTAGTATACACTAGGATTATAATGAGAATCGTAGAATTTTGGAGTGTCTGTGTTTATTTTTGTGGTGTATTTTTTCTTTCCTATTTTCTCCTTAAATTAAATAAAAGGAAGACTTTCACTTTGATCCATTAAAAAGCTAGTTAATAATTATAATTTAGATGCCAGTGTAGGGAAATAGCTATTTATACAAATTATTACCCTAAACACCTGCTTCAATTTTTCATGTATTATGCTAACAGTGTTTTTGTCTTAATTAAAAATGTTAATTAGTGGTGATATAAACAGCAAAATAAGAGCTGGTAACATATGCACAAGAATTTTACAATATGTGCATAACTTTTTTCAACTGATGAACTAAGCATGAAAGCAATCTAAAACACTTATGACCAGCTGCAAATTTTCAAGTGAACCTGAGATTATTCTCTGAGCATCAGACTAGGTTAACAAATGATTGTTCTCTGCTTTCACATATTTTGCTTCTAATCTAATTATTATACATTTATGAAACTTGAACACTGTTTCTCCATTTAAATGTTTATATTTGGATTCCTAACATGATTTTCCAGCATGTTTTTTGCATTTTGAATTTCACCAATCTTATCAATTCCTCTCCACACCATTTCTTAGAATATTTAGAAATGCCCCTTTAAAAAATCTACCACTCAGATATTGGCAGATGCCTACATTATCCATTCATTTAAAAATGGGGGAAAGGGAAGTGGGAGACTGATGATTTCTGATGGTATAAATAATCTTTTGTTCCTTGTCCTTTGAGAAAAGAAGTCGCAGGTGACAGAAGCATTGTGATTTTCTATGCAATTCACCTATGGTTAGCATAATTCTAAATGAAAGAAAGAAATTAAATTCCTTGTATTGTTCTTCAAGTATCCTAAGACAACTTTCCTCCAGTAGGTCACCCTATCAGAAATTTCTGGTTGCTTTATCATCATCCAAAACTAAATAAACAAGCAAAAAAAAACCCTGAGCAATCTGTAAAAAGAAAAAAATAAAAAAGAGGGGGGTAGAAAATTTTGTCTTATCTATGTAATGACCAAGATATATATTTGATATGTCTTTCAATTGAACAAATTAAAGTCTTTCACTTATTTCTTTAAGAGAGTTTGCACCCTATAGCATTTATTAAAATATGAATAATTGAAATAATGAATATGGTAATTCAATGTTATTATTTCAGCAATCTTCTCTTTATCTCTTACAATGATTTAAGGGAAAATATAGAACTAGAAAATCAATAAACTCCAAATACAGTAAGTGAAATGAGGAAATTAATACATAGGCCCTTTTTAAAACAGAAATAGCCCATCTTATTGGAGACAGTGAAGAGTAATAGAAAGCACATTGGAACTTATGAGATCAAGTCTCCAATCCATTGGTCTTCCTGTGTCTGATTTTTCTTTCCCATTGGTTTCCACTCAAATGTTACATTTGTACAGTCTTTCCTCAAAACCCAGTTCCAAGTGGTCTCCTCCTAGCTATACACATACAAAAGCCTGGCATGTACTTGCTATCACATCACTCCGTTTCATTTTTCTTTATAGCTCTTTTCAGTTTATGAAATGATTGTCTTTATTTGTTGACTCGCTTAATAAAATGAAAGATCTATGAGAGCAGAGACCTTGTCTATTATTTTTTATTCTAGATTTTCAGTTCATAGAACAGTGCCTGGCCCTGATTGAATGATTTTGTTGAACAGCAGAACTGTCAGTTAAGTATTGATGAAAAAACAGAAGCTAATCTAATGCTGAAGTTGGATGAATTCATCTCAACCTTGTTAACCCACCCAGACTTGGACTGCTGACAAATTAAAAAGAGAGCTCTAGGGGCTTCCCTGGTGGCGCACTGGTTGAGAGTCCGCCTGCCAATGCAGGGGACACAGGTTCGTGCCCCGTTCCGGGAAGATCCCACATGCCGCGGAGCGGCTGGGCCCGTGGGCCATGGCCGCTGAGCCTGCGCGTCTGGAGCCTGTGCTCTGCAACGGGAGAGGCCGCAACAGCGAGAGGCCCGCGTACCGAAAAAAAAAAAGAGGGCTCTAGAATCCTCAAGTCCTTTACTCTGGACTGCAGACCGTTTTTTCCAATTACCTAGATTAAGACATAATCATCATATCATTCATATTATTGGTTAAAACAAAGTTGAGAGCAATGCCAGCTATTGGAATCAGGAGTGCAAAAAGCTTGAACAGGTATATGAGGGACTGAAAACAACAAGATAGTATGAAATAGAAAAGGGACATAATTGGCTTTATGCTTGAAGCCCTGTAGAAATAGCCCATTTCTTAGGCAATTATATATATATATATATATATATATATATATACACACACACACACACACATATATGTGTATATATATTCTTTCCAATTTTATATATAATCTAAATTTCTATATATAATTTCTATATAAAATTTCAGTATGTTTATTATGTTAGTTTTACTTTTTACATATAGTACTTTATAATATCTTTTATATTTTGCATTGTTATATATAATTCAAACTTAAATATGTATATAATATAATGTTCTTTCATACACAAGGAAAGAGAGAGAGAAAGAGAGAGAAACATTTGAAATGTAAGGATGCTGTTTAGAAGACAGATATAGCTGGATTGTGGGAAAATATATTCTGGGTTTCATGAATGTTAACATGGTAACTCTGATTAATTATATGCAATAAAAAAACTTGAACTTATGGGAAGATGTCTTAGTTTTCCAATTCCTTCTGTCCCCTGACTCAAAAAGTCATTTGTATCAGGCAAATTCGGGAGATGACTTTTTTTTTCAATTCATCCAATTTTTTTCAAATGTGAGAAAGTGATAAGAAAAAATATATGTATTTTGTGATAAGTTGTGTCTTCTTTGTTGTGTAGGGCTTTCTGAGACATGCTGCCAACTTGTGAAGGAAGCTGGCAACAGGACAGATTTTGAAAGTACAGCATAAATTATATTTCTGTTTATTACACTTTGGAGGTTACCAGAGAACAAGGAAATAGAGATACAAGGAAGATAAAATGATAGTATGCAATTTGAACATACACTCTGGTTTATCCTAGCCGTAGTTATAAAATGTAATTAGAAATACAAATAAGTAGAGTAGGCAACTTGACTCTAAAGGACGGGTGCGGCCAGGGGAACATAACTACATGACATTTACAAAAGACTTAGAATGAAACTTCCTACCAGAAAGACATTTTACCTAAACTATGGGATACAAGTTTCTGCTTAACAAATATTATTATATTAGCTCTCTCATGCTTTTTTTCTTTTTCACAAAGCATTATATATCTATGATCTATCCATTATGCTGTGTATATATCTAAGTCATAACTTTTAACTTCTTTATAACACTCCTTGGTGTTATCTGCCACATTTTATCCATCCACTCTCCAAATGATGGACAATTTTCTTCCAATGCCTTTCCCTGGCTAGGAATATTGCTGCAATGAATGACTGTGCACATGTCCCCATATTGAGTTTTCTAGAATGACTGCCAATACCCACGATGTTACCAACAGTGAGACTCACATCCCCACTAACATTTGACATTTTCCAGCTTTCTGATCATTGCCAGTCCAATAGACAAAGCCATATCTTTTTGTAACTCGGATTTTCTTTCCTCTGCTTACTTACAATTGTGAACATTCTTCATATATTCATTAGCTCTGGCAGCTCTTTCTTCTGTAAATTGAGTTTTTATTACTTCCTTGTAATTTTTAAATATTTTTATTTAGTCTTTGTTGATTTGCAGGAGTTCTCTGTCTATTATGGATATGAATCTATTGTCATTTCTAGATATCTAGATTATATTTTCATATTTTATTATATATCTTTTAACTTTCACCATTCATTCACCCTATGAACAGAAAAATAAAAACCTGATATAATCTGTTAATCATGCATGGCTTCATTTTTGTGTTTTTGAAGTTTTGTTTAAAAACCTCTTTCCCACTCCAGGACAGAAAGGTATTTTATGTGTTTATTAATTATATATTGTGTTTAATCCAACTAGAATCCATTTTTATGTAGAAAATAGAACGTGATGTTACTTAGAATCTTAGAAAATAATTCAGTATTACTTTTCTCTGTATGCTAATCCAGTTTTTCTAGCACCATATACTAAAATTTCTGAAATTTCCCCAGTATACAGCATTGGTGCCACCTTTAGAATATTATAAATTTTCACTTGTGCCTCTATCTGCTTTTAGCTCTTTATTTTTTCCAATAGTTTATTTATCTCTTTTATTTTTTTAGCTAAGACAGCTTATTATTGTTGCTGTTGATGTAAATATTATCATGATTCTGACTTTGAAGTTTGAAAGTATGTTTTTGCCTCTCTAGGTAAGTCTTTATTCCTTTTATTTCACAAAGTTGACTTAGTTACTTGTTGTTTTGTATTTCTATGTATGTAAGAGTAAGTTTATAAAGGATCTCACAAATGAAATTGTTATTGTGATTACATTGAAATCATATATTACTTTGTAAAGGTAAATCACCTTTTTATATTATTACATTATCTCTTTTAAAATTATGAATTATCTCTTCATTCTTTTAGATCAGTGGCAATTTTGTCCTCTGGGAGACATTTGGCAATATCTGGAGATATTTAGTATTTTGGTTGTTACAATTGGAGAGATGCTACTGGCACCTAGGCAAGGATGTAAAACATCCTACAATGCACAGGGCTGCCCTACATGACAAAGAATTATCTGTTACAAAGTGTCAATAATGCTGAGGTTGGGAAACCTTAATTTAGATCATTATCCCTCTTTTATTAGAGATTTAAAAATTTTTCATGAAATATCTATTAATTCTTAGTAACATAGTTTCTAGATAGTTATATTTTTGCTTGCTCTTTATATCTTACCTTATTCCCATTTGTATTTCCCAGCATATAATAGCTGTTGTAGAGAAATGATACTGAGTTGGGCATGTGAAGTTTTTATTTCATTTCTGCAGTCTTGCTAAAATTTTAACTAGCTCTAATAGCTCATTGATTCCATTGGATTTTCTAGGTAAATTATTTTATCATGTTCAAGTAAATTAAACTTCTATTTTGCTTTTTTATGGATAAGATTGGCTAGGGTCTTGATTACAATTTAGCAGAAAAAGTAATATTAGTTATCCTTTTCTTATCCCTGATGTTAAAGGGAATGTGTATAAAGTATCCTTATTAAGTGTAATGTAATATTTGTTATAGGTTTTGGTAAGTAAAGTCAACTTTTATATTCTTAAGAAGTCTCCACTCTTTTACTAAGTATTTTTATCACAAATAAGTGATGAACCTATTTGTGTTGTTTCATTTTTCTGAAAGAACTTATAAAACAAAATGGTTTATCTCCCTTAATCTTTTAAGGTTATCAAATATAGTAATACATTATTTTTTTCTGTTATTGAAACATTTCCACATCCCTGGAATTAAACTATTTAAACATAAAGTATAAATGCACTATTACTTAATAATTTCCTCTGAATTTTAACATCTACATGTCTCAGTGCAATGGGCCTGTACTTGTTTTTATTTGTTTTGTCCTGATCTGGTTTTGGAAACATAATTACAGGGCATTATTAAAGTAACAGATAAATTAGGTATTTTTTAAAGATTTTTGGTACACCTTGAAACCTTAAAAACAAATTAATTGTACCTTGAAGATTTTATAAATATAACTCTTAAAAATCTATGTTTGAAATTATTGAATGAAGTTCTTGGTTATCTATTTTATTTTCTGTAACATTTATTTATTCATATTCTATTATGCTGTAATTTAAGTATTATATTAACCATGGGTCACAGATTTTGACAGTAGGTTCATTATAATTCAGTTCTAAATAGTTCTAGATTTCATTTTTAACCCTAGTGTGCTTTTGTAATATGTTATTTTATTATAAAACATGGCTTTTAAAGTTATGTTGCCATTAATTTCTAATTGTATTGTCTTATAGCATTCAACATTATTTATGTAATCACTTCTCTGATAGAACATATTACATAATATGGAGACAAACAATAAACATATCCTTCATGAGAATGACTGCTATAGTGAATGGTCTAAGAAGGCCTATGTGCATGTAATCATTTAAACTGAGATCTAGAAGCTAAAAAATGTACAAGTGAAATCAGGTTATGGACCATTGCACACCTAGGGAATAACTAGTCATTAAGCTGGGAAGAGTAAATGTTCCTTGAAGAATTCTAAGACTAAATACTAATTAGTGACTGAGCAAAGGGAAGAGAAGAGGGAGATAAAATTGAAAAGATGTTAGCAAGTACCATCTTTTGTATTTCCTGTTACATTTGTACTAACCACAGAAAAAGCCATTAAAGAGTTATGTGTTAATAAAGATATAAAATGTTTTATATTTCAAAAACTTTATTTTGACTGCTGCTGTTTTGTGGTAGACCTGAAATATACTGCTTAGATCACCTTTCAGGAAAGAATCATAGCTTCAAGGATTAGTCAGCAAACAGCTTCCAACTGTCAGCTCCTTCAGTATCTCCAGAAAGCCACCTCATTTGAAATTGTAACCTTCTCAGGGAATTCCATAGCCCAGGGGCAGAAAGACCTAGATATTTCAGCCAACAAAGGAGAACCTCTATGTGCAATATTCCCTCTAGAATTCCTATGTCAAGTGTTTGTTGTTCATGCATCACAGTTCAGGTTCTTCCTTGGTGCAATCCTCCATCCTCCTACATCTTTTCAGAGGTATTGATTCCTAATGAACACCTTATATTCCCTACTCTGTCTGGGAAACTGCCTAAGGAAAACCAACCTGCTGTGTGTTTGGATAATGGATTATAGAGGACAACAGTGTCTGTTAGGAGATTATTGTAACAGTTTTGGTTAAAAAAGATGGAGGCAGATATGTAGTAGGGATCTACTTTATTGAAATTTACAGTTTTCAATTCCAAAAGTCAGTGTTTGGCTGGAAGAAGAAAATTGACTCAATTTTTTTCCCATTGCGGAGCACAGGCTTCGGACACACAGGCTCAGCGGCCATGGCTCACAGGCCCAGCTGCTCCACGGCATGTGGGATCCTCCCGGACCGGGGCACGAACCCGCGTCCCCTGCATCGGCAGGTGGACTCTCAACCACTGTGCCACCAGGGAAGCCCTGACTCAAATTTTTAACCTGTGTTTATGACCGTTTTTATCTTGAGATTTTGCTCAGAACTGGTGGTTCACATTTGCAAAATTCAAGCATTCTGCTTTAGATAGAATTTTTGTTTCAGATAGAAATTAACTTATGTGTTGTTCTATATCTTACTCTAGCTTGATCTCCTTAAAGACAAAAGTTGAATACCCTCAATGTTTGGTTTTATGCCAAAGTAACTCCTGCTTACTTTGACCCTCTGCTTTGTGAAATACATTATGTTAACCATCCTGTTTATATTGATTTATTATTACTCTACCAGGGAAGGGAAAGTTTTATAGAGTCATTTGCATTTTACTATTTTCCTTTATAAATAGGTAATATCTTTGTATGGTGGCAGATAGTAACTAGACTTGTCATGGTGATCATTTTATAATGTATAGGAATATCTAATCACTATGCTGTGTAACAGGAACTTGTATAGTGTTGTTGGTCAATTATACTTCAAACACCAACAAACAAAAGAGATCAGATCTGTGTTTATCAGAGATAGGGTGTAGCGGGGGAGGGAAGCAGAATTGGATGAAGGAAATAAAAAAGTAAAAATTTCCAGTTATAAGATAAATGAGTGCTAAGGATGTAATGTATTGATAAATACAATTAACACTGCTGAATGTTGCATATGAAAGTTGTTAAGAGAATGGATCCTGGAAGTTCTCATCACAAAGAAAAATGTTTTTTCTTTTTCTTTTATTTTATATCTATGCGAGATGATGAATGTTCACTAAAATTATTGTGGTAATCATTTCACAATGTATGTAAGTGATATTATCATGTCGGACACCTTAAACTTATACAGCACTATATATCAATATCTCAACAAAACTGGAAGGAAAAATAATAAGCAATATATGACTCATAATTACTTACTTTTTAATTTAACATTTTATATACCTGCTCTCAGAGAATTTAAATCCCATTAAAATAATACTCATGTTTCTAGCAATATACATCCTTTTAGAATCCTGGTGCTAACAGCATACTGCTCTGGAATAGATTCAAGTCCATGGTTTCTTTGCTTGAAAATACTTTATGGAAAACAAAATCAATGCACTAGTAAGACTCTTGTCAAGAGTCAGTAAGTGGCCAGAAAAAACTGCTTGTGAATATCAAAAGCTGAGTAAAAGTAAACTATGATCTCATGGCAGAGCAAGGCAGTAATAGCTTAATGATGCAATCTTGCAAGACATTCTTAATCATTTTACCATAATATAGTGTCGTGTCCATGGCCTTCAAAAGTGCCTTCTCCGAGTTGTTGTTATTAGGCTCACAAAGGTTAGCTGATGTCAGTAATATGCAGCAGTCTTCAGCTTCTATAAATATAAGAATGTGTAGGAATTATGTCATAGAATGAGCCAAATAAACTTAACCCAAAATAAGTAAATATCCATCAGGTCTACCCATTGAAATAGCAAGTTGAAATTAAAATAGTAGTGATCTTATAACTTTGAACAATCATAGATAGGGCCTATCTCTGAAGAAGATTTTTCAAAATGAACACAGAATTCCTATCTTCAGGAATATGCATTCCATACTGGAATATGAAATATATTTGTAAACAATCATTATATCAGATAGATGATTATAGATGATCTAAGAGGGTTTCCAATAGCTGTAGGAAAACAAAGTTGACTCTGATGGTTCTTGGAATTATTCTTTAACTACTTAAGATACAGCAACCTGTTAAGCACTTGTGATATAGAGACAGCTCTACCAAGGGGACCAGTTCTGTAGTGTAAAGGAATTGCTGAGAGGTGACTGCTTAGCCAGGGGTTGCATTTGTGAACCTCCTGGCACCCTGTGGGGGCAGTGTTGGTGAGTTTTGGCCAATAGAGTGTAGGCAGAATTGATGTCTAGGTCAAGGCATGACTTATGAAACCCCTGTATGAGCCTCTACTGCCTCACTCTTACCTGCTGGTGACCAAATGTTAATGATGAAGATTTCCTTAGAAGTCACAATTTTGAGATAGCAGAGTTCCATTGAGTTCCTGAGTGACAGTGGGGAGCAGTTTAGTACACTGCATCATGGAAATTTAAAAACTTACTGATAATAATAAGATTAAGGTCAAGATAAATTGTTAAGTAATTCAACCTGTTTATAAATATATAATTGAATATGTACACACACACACACGAAGACACACAAAATATAGATCTGATATCTTCTTCAACTTTTCCCAAACTAACATTTTTTGTGAAGAGCTCTTAAGTTTAAATTTCCTCAGAGATCTTTAATATACCTTGGAATGAGAACAAGTCACCCTTTCCCATTTGCTTTTATCTTCCTCTTGTTCTCATCCACCCTTCCATCCCCTTACCTCACCATCTTGCTAACCCAGAGAATTAGAGATGCTTCAGAATAAAAATCTTTTTTTTTTTTTTACTTCTTTATCTTCAATGACTGGCATAACATGGCCCCTAGTAGTTTGATAAATGTTTTGCTTAAAAAAATGAATGTGTGAATAAATTGAAGAAATAAATTATGAATTTACTTTAGTTAGTTTTCTAGTTGTCCCCATTTATCTCTGTATGTTTCTTGACATTTTCTGCACACTGGGATTGCAGATGTCTTCCAAAAAGATTATTTGCATTCCCCTTTACATTGGCAGAAGTGAGGTATGCCTCAAGTGTGAACTTTTAAGGAAACCCAATGAATTCATTCCACCTTGACTATTCCATGGCCCCTTTCTATCTAAGAATCTTAACTTTCTTCTTCTAACATTCTTAATAGCAAGAAGAACTTCTTTCTCTTAGTGGTGTAGGCAATCGAATAAACTCAGCTTATAGCATAAAAAAACACAGAAGAGGTTCTAGAGTGCTCTGATTTTTGAACTTGCTGAATGAGGAAACAGTTATTGTGTCTGCTTCCTTTCAGTTGTGTATAGTCAATGCTAAACACTATTGCTGCTTCTCAACTAGTAACATTTCCTAAGAGCACTCAATCATAATACCCTCCTTACAATATGCTGCTATATTTTTTTAAAATCAAGACAAGTTATTTTATAGGGCATTAGTATAAAATGTTTATAATATAATTATGTAAGGAGATTACACAAATAATAAAATCTCAGTGAACCACTTCAGATCCAGGGTCAGCAAACCTTTTCTGTAAAGAACAAGATAGAAAATATTTTAGACTTCATAGATCATAATGTCCCTGTCACAACTACTCAACAATGTCATTGTGGTTCAAAAGTAGCCAGAGAAAATGAATGGATTTGGCTGTGTTTCAATGAAACTCTATTTATAAAAATAGGCAATACATTGGATTTGGCTCATGGCCATAAATTGCCAATCCCTGCCCTAGATACTTTTCTTAAACTATGAAATGATAATTCTTAGATACAATTTATAAGTGGTAAAATATATCTGAGCCTAAGGTTCAAGTATATTAGGTTTAATTAGTAGAGTTAGGTTCTGTGATATCAGTAATTTAGGGAAAACATGTATAATTAACAAGATGTTCTGAGAAATAGAAAGCAAATGAAGAGAAAACTGTAGGGTTTTTACTTTATCAACACCATAGGAGTGAGGTGATCAAATAACACATATGACATCCTATAAGAAGAAGCATAGCGTCCAGTTGAGAATACTTGTTTCAGCCTCAATTCTGCTTGTCCTGATTGCAAAGCCTTTTGCACATGTTAATGTTATTATAGTGAGAAAAGCTTCAGGCAAATGAATTAAGCATTAATTAAAGAGAGAAAAATACAAGGTATGACAAATTCTACCTGGAGGAAGCTTTGTGGATTTGTTTGAAGAGGTTTTTGGAGTGGAGAAAGTATATCATAAAAAGTTGAAAAATTGAATATATAAGATATTAAACTTAACATGTGAGTTTATGAACATCTTAGGCAGACCTGCCAAGTCCTCTATTGAAATGTTCCCCATATAGTCAGTTTAAGCCAGGTATCTGCATTCACTTTGCCTCAGCTGTTCAACATGGTAATATTACTATATGAGAGGAGTCACCAGGAATGGCTCATTCTCTGTTTGGTGGCTTTGGTAAATTAGCTTGAGATATCAGCAATAGCAGAAGTTTTCTACCTTGTTGTTTGTCCTGTCTATTGCTGCTACCACAGGTCAAGTCATCCCAATGAATATAAGACCGATTGGATAGAAAATCAGCAATAAATAATTAGCTTAACATTTAGAGTTCAAAAATCTCTGCTTCTCATCCAGTTACTCTGCATTAATCTAAGACTGGAAGTCACTAGGATAAAAACCCCAAAATATTAAATTGCTGAAGGGGTTAGATTTTTGATTAACGTCCAGATGTATGTGATTCAGGGGAGAGTCCTCTTAATATATGTCTTCTCAAGTGCCCATGCTACCTCTTCTTTCAAGAGACAATAAAAAGCTCTTGCCTGCTAAGTTTTGTTTTTATATAGTGATGATCAAATAAAGATTCATTTCAGGTTATACAGAGTTCCTCCTTGATAACCTGCCATGAATCTTGGAGGCACAGATAACATTATTTCCCACAGAAATAATATGATCCTGTCTCCTTTCAAAACTTCATGTTGTACCAAAATCTCATTCAGGAAGTGACATGTTGCAGTGGGAACAGTACTGAGTTAAGAATCATAAAAATGCCTTTTTTCCTCTTACTGTAGAATCTTGTGAAAATTCTATCACTCTTCCGGATGCAAGTCTCTCATTGACTAAGTCAGCCAGTATTTCATAATACCCCTATGTCCTGGGCAATGTGCTTCTGTCACTGCCTTCAAGAAACTCAACATCCAGTAAAGGACATAATAAGTATGAATGATATTCTTAACTCAAGTTATTGTATATCAAAGGGCCTTGCAATATATTATCTTTTTAAAAAAAATTTGCAATGAACACAGCACCTGCATTTATTTTACAGATCTTAAAAGTGTTATCCTAAAAAAAATCTGATGAGCTCATATTAGAAAGAAACTTTATTTTGGAAGGAAATCATAATGTAGCTAACTTCACAAAAAAATCGATGAAACAAATATGTTGCCTTCAACCACAGGTATGGTATCATTATGGCAAAATTCAAAATTGAATGAACTGAATAAAGAGCAAAACCCTCCATGAAAAGAAGGCTGAAAGGCATAAATTCACGTTTATAGAAATAAGAGGTTATGTTTTGTGAAACAAACATATATGTAGAAGAAAATTATTAAAAAGTCACTAAGCTATTATGTATTATTATTATTATGAAACATGTTTTCTAGCTGAAATGATCTTTTAAAAACACCATACATAAATATCTGGAAAGCTCAGCATTACATCTATGTATATTTTAATCCACTGTTATAGCCTGGAAGATGCAGTGTTCTGTCAGTTCTTTAGAGAAGGAGAAATGAAATGAGATATAAAATGATCTTGTTAAAGAATCAAATATATGTCTGCTAGGTATCCTAAAAAATCATTGCACAATGTTCTTGGTTAGAAACTCTAAACTCTTATCTCTCATCCTCAAATAGTACAGACCCCAAAGAACTAAAATCACACAAGTCCTAAAAATGACTGATTCCACTTGCTGTAGGTTTTTTTCTTTTAAGTAAGAGTTTCTATCCTAGCTTGAGACTCCCAAAAGCCATAGATATATTATGGAAGTAAATCTGGAAGCATAGCTGTAGTTAGAAACATTGAGTTACTTCAGGGCAATTGTGTTGAAATGGAATTTGCTATGTGTTCCATTGCTTATGGGCTAACAGCATATATTGTACAGACTTGTGTAGACATCATGAATACAAAAGTACTAGTGTAATCTACCTTGTGATGTTCTGTTATCAGGTATAATTAGGGAGTGTGGAGATTCGGTGTGAAATACAATATGGTTTTTTGATTTATAAAATTAATCTCCAAATACAGTTACAAAATGTCATGTTTTCCCTTCAAATTCTCTATGTATTTATATCTGATTATTTTTTAAAGATATATTGTAATAGAAAATCTATGTGCATGAAGAGATATGGGTGGTTGAATGGATAAGAATAGGATGATATTGTGGTAAGGTGGATTTCACATCTACTGATAACATTTAAACAGGAATAGAAAAGTGCTATTAGCTAATTGTCTAAAGAATGATCCTGTTTGTGGGGGTAAATTTGAAGTCAGAGAGTTTTGCATCCAGAACTGAAAAGTACCCATTTACTTGATTAGCTATAATAAAAAGCATGCAAGCATTCATTCATTTCTACATTATTATGTAGTTTTATAAACCATTCTTCTTGCTTTTACAGTTACATTCATGAACAAAAGAATCCCAATATCCCTCTTTATATTTTGTGATTATGTGATTTCCTAAAACATTAAATGTTATACAACATATTTAAAAAATTATCATTTTTGAAAAAAAATTTAGAAAACTTACTACCTGCTAGGACCTAGGGAATGAGAGAGAAAGAGAGAAAGATGCTTGCTGCAAAGGAAGTCCCAAGTTGGCAACAGACAGAGACAACTTAGGAATAAATTCAATATTGGACATTAATAATTAAGAGTGTGGGTAGGTTTAAATCTTCCTGGGTTTAAAATTAAAGAACATTTTGTACCTCAGTGTATTAAGAACTTCCTATGCTTCAGGAGTTCTGTTAGAATGTTGAATACATAATCTCTCTGAATCCTTAAAGCCATGGAATAATGAATGATTGTACCCATTTTACAGGGAAGTAAAAGGAGGTTTAAAGAGCTAAAATAGCTCAACTAAGGCTTCATAGCCAGTAAGTGACAGAGTTGGAATTTGAGCTTCAGGTGATCCTGACAATAAAGTTTATGCTCACAAAACTATTCCTATTATTGATTACTCTTCCTCAGTTTAGGACAAATAAAGGAGGTTAAATGTCTGGTGAAAGCAATTTATTTCTTCTGTTGTATAGGGTGGTGGTAGCATGCATCCCCTCTGCGCAAATGCAGAGAAATAACTGAGCACAAAATCTTCTGTACAAAATTTAAGATCATCCTCTGAAGGAAGAAAATCTAAACTCAAATACAGGTGTGAGAGCCTCCCAACCGGTTTGATGAAGACATGTTCTTAATCAAGAGTGTTAAGGGAATGGTTAAATCACCAGTTAGTTGGAACACTGTCTGAACAGGTGCAGCAGCAAATAGCCTGCAAATGAACAGGGCTAATTTCAGAAGTTTTTGATTATCCTGAATGCAGGTCCTTTCCAAAGTAGATTTTTTTATTAAAATTCCTAGTGCTGCTATAGTTTGCCATAGACATAAACAATGCAAATAGCAAATACAAAAGATCAATTGAGTTGAGTGGGAGTCAATTTATTTGCTTACCAATTATTTCAGATAAAATCTGGGAAAGATAAAAGAGTCTCTAACACACTTTTGCTCCCAATATATCTTTATGATTTTTTGGAGATATTTATCCCTATCATGTAATATGGTCAATGTCTAAAAGTAAATTAAAATTGCCAAGGGCTCCCTTGCCTTTACTTTTTTAATTTTTTTTTTATTATTATTATTTTCTTTGGCAGTACGCAGGCCTTGCACTGCTGTGGCCTCTCCCGTTGCGGAGCACAGGCTCTGGATGCGAAGGCTCAGCGGCCGTGGCTCACGGGCCCACCTGCTCAATGGCATGTGGGATCTTCCCAGACCGGGGCACGAACCCGTGTCCCCTGCATCGGCAGGTGGACGCTCAACCACTGCACCACCAGGGAAGCCCCCCTTGCCTTTAAATATGTGTCTGCAACCGTCAGAATGGCCATCATCAAAAAATCCAGAAAAAATAAATGCTGGAGAGGGTGTGGAGAAAACGGTACACTCTTGCACTTTTGGTGGGAATGTAACTTGATACAGCCACTATGGAGAACAGTATGGAGGTTCCTTAAAAAACTACAAATAGAACTACCATACGAACCAGCAATCCCACTACTGGGCATATACCCTGAGAAAAACCATAATTCAAAAAGAGTCATGTACCAAAATGTTCACTGAAGCTCTATTTACAATAGCCAGGACATGGAAGCAACCTAAGTGTCCATCAACAGATGAATGAATAAAGAAGATGTGGCACATATATACAATGGAATATTATTCAGCCATAAAAAGAAATGAAATTGAGTTATTTGTAGTGAGGTGAATGGACCTAGAGTCTGTCATACAGAGTGAAGTAAGTCAGAAAGAGAAAAACAAGTACCGTATGCTAACACATATATATGGAATCTAAGAAAAAAAAAAAAAGGTCATGAAGAACCTAGGGGTAATACGAGAATAAAGACACAGACCTACTAGAGCATGGACTTGAGGATATGGGGTGGTGGAAGGGTAAGCTGTGACAAGGTAAGAGAGTGGCATGGGCATATATATACTACCAAACGTAAAATAGATAGCTAGTGGGAAGCAGCTGCATATCACAGGGAGATCAGCTAGTAGTTTGTGACCACCTAGTGGCCACCCCACCAATAAGGAGGGTGGGAGGGAGGGAGACGCAAGAGGGAAGAGATATGGGAACATATGTATATGTATAACTGATTCACTTTGTTATAAAGCAGAAACTAACACACAATTGTAAAGCAATTATACTCCAATAAAGATGTTAAAAATAAATAAATCAATAAAAAATAAAATGACAAAGTAATGTGTCCAAAATAAATAAATAAATAAAATAAAAATAAATAAATATAAGTGTCTGGGTCAGCCTATTATCAATCTGAATCAGGAAATTTGAGCCCTTGTATGAGGCACCAGAATGTTTGCTCTTGTAAAAGGAATAATATTTCTCCAATGTCATCCATACTCTCCGACTCCTACAGTCTTAAAATAGGATACTATTCATCCTATTTCCTTTTCATGATTTTAACAGTGATAAGGATTCACCCAAACTGATCAGACACTGCAGTGAGAAGAGAGAACAGAAAATTCTGCCAAGGAGCTTTACCTCTCACAGCATGCTTCAAACAGACTACACACTGAAACTGTTCCTGACGTGACTGAATACAACTTAGGGAGAAAGATTTACCTAGTCTGATTGATTTTGGGCATTTTCCTTAAGTATTGCACCCAAGACACTCTACACTCTCTAAATTACAGTGTATACTAAAAGAATGATTAAATGAATTGCCCTGACTCTCTTTGCATTCCCATCTCAATTCTCAATGTTAAAACACTCTGTGAGATGCTGGCAGTGTGCATGTGTATGCACTTGAACACACACACACATACACACACACACACACACACACACACACACACAAGAAAAATAATGTTAAACTAGTGGAACCACAAATGAAACATGCAGTGATGAATTATATTTTTATACATTTTATATTTTGTTAACTTGAGCTTCCAAACATCAATGAACTTCCTACCCTCCCAAAAAGGGACACATTATTGAACAAAAATGTGAGAAATTTGGGGAGTTACCATTTTTTTGGCAATTGTCATAACTGAACAAAGGAAATACTTATAAATAATACCTATAAATGAGTAGAAGTGTATTTTGAAGTCTTTTTGTGGATGTAATCTTACACCATTAGAATTATGTTATTCCCTTCCAGGATCATTATTTTGTACTCTATTTCACATGCCATAATTTTAACATTTTTAAAAATAATTTACATGACTCCATAAATTCTACATGAGGAAACCTAAGTATATTAGCATGATATAAAAGTGTGCCCATCTCAATCTGGTTGAATGGGCTAGTGGAAAGAGATTGAATCTTGGAGTCAGACCGACTTAAGTTTAAATTTAGTAATGATATTTAGTGAAACCTGACCTTGAAAAAATGAGTTAAATTCCTTGAGTCTCAGGCTTCTTATTGATAATACAGACTGCAAAAGCCTCTGCATAGGATTTTTGTAGAGAACACACCTCATACAAATTTGGTGTTCCTTTAAAATTGTTTGTTTTCCTTACTACTGCTGCCCTCACTCTCTGATTTTTTTTTACTTTCAACTCCTAGTCTCCAATGCTTTTGCTCTGCACCCTAAAAAATAACTAACTACATTTTCAAGGACGTGATAAATTGTTCTATATCTCTGTGAAGTTAGTCCACTTTCTTCCTTGGATGAAATAGCCTTCATTATCTAGTAACCTCTACTTTTCCCAGTGTCAAGTTCATATGCCAGTACTTCAATGAAAACATTCTTGAACCTGAAAATATAAGTAATCTTTTATTTTTAATTGTTCCCATGTCATTTTTATATTTAATTTTAAAATTTATCTTATTGAAGTATAGTTGACTTACAATGTTGTATTAATTTCTGCAGTACAGCAAAGTGATTCCATTAACATACATATGTATATTCTTTTTCATATTCTTTTCTGTTATGGTTTATAAAAACATATTGAATATAGTTCTTTGCACTATACAGTAGAACATTGCTGTTTATCCATTCTATATATATAATAGTTTTCATCTGCTAATCTCAAGCTCCCAATACATCCTTCTCCCACTCTTTAACCCCTTGACAACCACAAGTCTGTTCTCACCACCACCTCTTTACATACCGCTATTATATCACTTATGGTATTACAGAAAAAGTACTTTATTTTCATTACATAGCTTCCAGTTGTGAAGTGAATTTTAAAATATAGGAATACGATTTTCACTGTATTTTTATTTTTACAAACAAAAACATTCTTTGTACTGAGCAGAAGCAAGAAGAACTACAATCCTGCAGCCTGTGGAATGAAAACTACATTCACAGAAAAATAGACAAAATGAAAAGGCAGAGAACTATGTACCAGATGAAACAACAAGATAAAATCCCAGAAAAACAACTAAATGAAGTGGAGATAGGCAAACTTCCAGAAAAAAAATTCAGAAAAATGATAATGAAGATGATGCAGGACCTTGGAAAAAGAATGGAGGCAAAGATAGAGAAGATGAAAGAAATGTTTAACAAAGACCTAGAAGAAATAAAGAACAAACAAACAGAGATGCACAACACAATAACTGAAATGAAAAATACACTAGAAAGAATCAATAGCAGAATCACTGAGGCAGAAAAACGGATAAGTGACCTGGAAGAAAAAAGGGTGGAATTCACTGCCATGGAACAGAATAGTAATAATAAAAAAGAATGAAAAATATGAAGGCAGACTAAGAGACTTCTGGGACAACATTAAACAAAACAACATTTGCATTGTAGGGGACCCAGAAGGAGAAGAGAGAGAGAAAAGACCTGAGAAAATAGTTGAAGAGATTATAGTCAAAAACTTCCTTAACATGAGAAACGAAATAGCCACCTAAGTCCAGGAATCACAGAGAGTCCCAAGCAGGATAAACCCCAGGAGAAACATGCTGAGACACATAGTAATCAAAGTGACAAAAATTAAAGACAAAGAAAATTTATTAAAAGCAACAAGGGTAAAACCACAAATAACATACAGGGGAACTCCTATAAGGTTAACAGCTGATTTCTCAGCAAAAACTTTACAAGCCAGAAGGGAGTGGCATGATATATTTAAAGTAATGAAATGGAAGATCCTACAACCAACATTACTCTACCCAGCAAGGATCTCATTCAGACTTGACAGAAAAATGAAAAGCTTTACAGACAAGCAAAAGCTAAGAGAATTCAGAACCACAAACCAGCTCTGCAACAAATGCTAAGGAAACTTCTCTAAGTGGGAAACACAAGAGAAGAAAAGGACCTACAAAAACAAACCCAAAACAATTAAGGAAATGGTAATAGGAACATATACGTCGATAATCACACTGAATGTGAATTGATTAATACTCTAACTAGAAGACACAGTCTCACTGAATGGACACAAAAACAAGACCTATATATATTGTCTACAAGAGACCCACTTCAGACCTATGGACACATACAGACTGAAAGTGAGGGGATGGAAAAAACTATTCCATGCAAATGGAACTCAAAAGAGAGCTGGAGCAGAAATACTCATTTCAGATAAAATAGACTTTAAAATAAAAAATGTTACAAGAGACAAGGAAAGGCACTACAAAATGATCAAGGAATCAATCCAAGAAGAAGATATAACAATTAAAAATACATATGTACCCAACATAGGAGCACTTCAATACATAAGGCAAATGTTAAAAGCTATAAATTGATAGTAACACAATAATAGTGTGTGACTTTACACCTCAAATACACCAATGGACAGATCATGCAGACAGAAAATTAATAAGGAAACAAAAGCTTTAAATGACACAGTAGACCAGATAGATATAATTGATAGTATAGGACATTCCACCCGAAAACAGCAGATTACACTTTCTTCTCAAGTGCACACAGAACATTCTCCAGGATAGATCATATCTTGGGTCACAAATCAAACCTCAGTAAATTTAAGAAAATTGGACTATCCTTATCTGCATGGTGAGCCACAGATTACACCTGCCTCTGCAGAAGACCATCCAACACTAGCAGCCATGTGGCTGACTGGGTCTTGGTGCTCTGGCCAGGTGTCAGGCCTGAGTCTCAGAGGTGGGAGAGCTGAATTTAGGACACTGGACCACAAGATACCTCCTGGTCCCATGTAATACCAATGGGCAAGAGCTCTGCCAGAGACCTCTGTCTCAACCCAGCTCCACTCAGCAACCAGCAAGCTCCAGTGCTAGAAACCCTATGCCAAACAACTAGCAAGACAGGAACACAACCCCACCCATTAGCAGAGGGGCTGCCTAAAATCATAATAAGTTCACAGATACCCTAAAAGACACCACTGGATGCAGTCCTGCCCACCAGAAAGACAAGATCCAGCCTCATCCACCAGAGAACAGGCATCATTCCCCTCCACCAGGAAGCCAACACAAACCACTGAACCAAACTTACCCACTGGGGACAGACACCAAAAAAATGGGAACTATGAACCTGCAGCCTGGGAAAAGGAGACCCCAAGCACAGTAAGTTAAGCAAAATGGGAAGACAAAGAAATATGCAGCAGATGAAGGAGCAAGGTAAAAAGCCACCAGAACAAACAAATGAAGAGGAAATAGGTAGTCTACATGCAAAATAATTCAGAGTAATGTTACTAAAGAGTACACAAAATCTTGGAAAGAGAATGGAGAAAATACAAGAAACATTTTAAAAGGACCTAGAAGAACTAAAGAGCCAACAAACAACCATGAACAACACAATAAATGAAATTAAAAATTCTCTCAAAGGAAGCAATAGCAGAATAACTAGGGCAGAAGAACGGATAAGTGACCTGGAAGATAAAATTGTGGAAATAACTATCACAGAGCAGAATAAAGAAAAAAGAATGAAAAGAATTGAGGATAGTCTCAGAGACATCAGGGACAACACTAAACACACCAACATTCGAATTAAAGGGGTCCCAGAAGAAGAAGAGAAAATGAAAGGGACTGAGAAAATATTTGAAGTGATTATAGTTGAAAACTTCCTTAATATGAGAAAGGAAATAGTCAATCAATTACAGGAAGGACAGAGTCCCATACAGGATAAATGCAAGGAGAAACATGCTAAGACACATATTTATCAAACTATCAAAAATTAAATATAAAGAAAAAATATTGAAAGCAACAATTGAAAAACAACAAATAATATACAAGGGAATCCCCTTAAGGTTAACAGCTGATCTTTCAGCAGAAACTCTGCAAACCAGAAGGGAGTGGCAGGACATATTTAAAGTGATGAAAGAGAAAAACCTACAACCAAGTTTACTCTACCCAGCAAGGATCTCATTCAGATTCAATGGAGAAATTAAAACCTTTACAGACAAGCAAAAGGTAAGAGAATTCAGCACCACCAAACCAGCTTTACAACAAATGCAAAAGGAACTTCTCTAGGCAGGAAACAGAAGAGAAGAAAAAGACCTACAAAAGCAAACACAAAACAATTAAGAAAATGGTAATAGGAACATACATATCAATAATTACCTTAAATGTAAATGGAATAAGTGCTCCAGCCAATAAAACATAGACTGGTTAAGTGGATACAAACAAGATCCATATATATGCTGTCTACAGGAGACCCACTTCAGACCTAAGGACACATACAGACTGAAAGTGAGGAGATGGAAAAAGATATTCCATGCAAATGGAAATCAAAAGAAAGTTAGAGTAGCAATTCCCATATCAGAAAAAATAGACTTTAAAATAAAGACTACTACAAAAGACAAAGAAGGACACCACATAATGATCAAGGGATAAATCCAAAAAGAAGATATAACAATTGTAAATACTTATGTACCCAACATAGGAGCACCTCAGTACATAAGGAAAATGCTAACAGCCATATAAAGGGAAAACGAAAGTAACATATTAATAATAGGGGACTTTAACACCCCACTTTCACCAATGGACATATCAACCAAAATGAAAATAAATAAGGACACACAAGCTTTAAATGACACATTAAACAAGATGGACTTAATTGATATTTATAGGACATTCCATACAAAATCAACACAATACACTTTCTTTTCAAGTGCTCATGGAAGATTCTCCAGGATAGATCTTATCTTGGGTCACAAATCAAGCCTTGGTAAATTTAAGAAAATGAAAATTGCATCAAGTATCTTTTCCAAGCACAATGTTATGAGACCAGATATCAATTACAGGAAAAAATCTGTAAAAAATACAAACACATGGAAGCTAAGCAATATGCTACTAAATAACGAAGAGATCATTGAAGAAGTCAAAGACTAAATCAAAAAACACCTAGAAACAAATAACAATGAAAACACGACAACCCAAAACCTATGGGGTGCAGCAAAAGCAGTTCTAAGAGGGAAGTTTATAGTAATACAATCCTACCTCAAGAAACAAGAAACATCTCAAATAAACAACCTAACTTTACACCTAAAGCAATTAGAGAACGAAGAACAAAAGCATCCCAGATTTAGCAGAAGGAAAGACATCATAAAGATCAGATCAGAAAGAAATGAAAAAGAAATGAAGGAAAAGATAGTAAAGATCAATAAAACTAAAATCTGGTTCTTTGAGAAGATAAACAAAATTGATAAACCATTAGCCATACGCATCAAGAAAAAGAGGGAAAAACCTAAAATCAATAGAATTAGAAATGAAAAAGGAGAAGTAATAACTGACACTGTAGAAATACAAAGGATCATGAGAGATCACTACAAGCAGCTATATGCCAATAAAATGGATAACCTGGAAAAAAGGGACAAATTCTTAGAAAATCACAACCTTCCAAGACTGAACCAGGAAGAAATAGAAAATATAAGCAGACCAACCACAAGCACTGAAATTTAAACTGTGATTAAAAATCTTCCAACTAGCAAAAGCCCAAGACCAGATGGCTTCAAAGGCGAATTCTATCAAACATTACCAAAGAGCTAACACCTATCCTTCTCAAACTCTTCCAAGATAGAGCAGAGGGAGGAACACTCCTAAACTCATTCTATGAGGCCACCATCACCGTGATACCAAAACCAGACAAACATGTCACAAAAAAAGAAAACTACAGGCCAATACCACTGATGAACATAGATACAAAAATCCTGAACCAAATACTAGCAAACAGAATCCAACAACTCATTAAAAAGATCATACACTATGATCAAGTGGGGTTTATCCAAGGAATGCAAGGATTCTTCAGTATATGCAAATCAATGTGATACACCATATTAACAAACTGAAGAATAAAAACCATATAATCGTCTCACGCGATGCAGAAAAATCTTTCAACAAAACTCAACACCCACTTATGAAAAAACTCTTCTGAAAGTAGGCATAGAGGGAACCTACCTCAACACGATAAAGTCCATATATGACAAACCCACAGCAAATATCATTCTCAATGGTGAAAAATTGAAAGCATTGCCTCTAAGATCAGGTACAAGACACGGATGTCTGCTCTTGCTGTGATTATTCAACATAGTTTTGGAAGTCCTAGTCATGGCAATAAGACAAGAAAAAGAAGTAAAAAGAATTCAAATTGGAAAACAAATGTAGAACTGTATATGTTTGCAGATTACATTATATTATGCATAGAAAATCCTAAAGATGCCACCAGAAAACTACTAGAGCTAATCAATGAATTTGGTAAAGTTGCAGGATACAAAATTAATGCACAGAAATTTCGTGCATTCCTATACACTAACAACAAAAGATAAGAAAGTGAAATTAAGGAAACAACCCCATTCACCATTGCAACAAAAAGAATAAAATACCTAGGAATAAACCTACCTAAGGAGGTAAAAGACCTGTACTCGGAAAACTATAAGACACTGATGAAAGAAATCGCAGATGACACAATGAGATGGAAAGATATATCATGTTCTTGGACTGGGAGAATAAATATTGTGAAAATGACTATACTACCCAAAGCAGTCTACAGACTCAATGCAATACCTTTAAATTACCAATGGCATTTTTTACAGAACCAGAAAAAAAAATCTTAAAATGCGAATGGAGACACATAAGATCCCAAATAGCCAAAGAAATCTTGAGGGAAAAAAACGGAGCTGGAAGAATCAGACTCCATGACTTCAGACTATACTACAAAGCTACAGTAATCAAGACAATATGGTACTGGCACAAAAACAGAAATATAGATGAATGGAACAGGATAGAAAGCCCAGAGATAAACCCATGCACCTATGGTCAACTAATCTATGACAAAGGAGGCAAGGATATACAGTGGAGAAAAGACAGTCTCTTCAATAAGTGGTGCTGGGAAAACTGGACAATTATATGTAGAAGAATGAATTTAGAACAATCCCTAACACCATGTACAAAAGTAAACTCAAAAAGGATTAAAGACCTAAATGTAAGACCAGACACTATAAAATTCTTAGAGGAAAACATAGGAAGAACACTCTTTGACATAAATTACAGCAAGATCTTTTTTGACCCACCTCCTGGAGTAATGGAAATAAACACAAAGATAAACAAATGGGACTTAATGAAATTTAAAAGCTTTTGCACAGCAAAGGAAACTATAAACAAGATGAAAAGACAACCCTCAAAGTGGAAGAAAATATTTGCAAATGAATCAACAGACAAAGGACTAATCTCCAAAATATATAAACAGCTCATGCAGCTCAATAATAAAAAAAACAAACAACCCAATCCAAAAATGGGCAGAAGACCTAAATAGACATTTCTCCAAAGAAGGTGTACAGATGGCCAAGAGGCATATGAAAAGCTGTTCAACATCACTAATTATTAGAGAAATGCAAATCAGAACTACAGTGGTTAGAATGAGTATCATCAGAAAATCTATAAACAATAAATGCTGGAGAGGGTGTAGAGAAAAGGGAACCCTCTTGCACTGTTGGTGGGAATGTAAATTGATATAGCCCCTATGGAGAACAATATGGAAATTCCTTAAAAAGCTAAAAATAAAATTACCATATGACCAAGCAATCCCACTACTGGACATATACCCAGAGAAATCCATAATTCAAAAAGACACATGTACCCCAATATTCATTGCAGCACTCTTTACAATAACCAGGTCCTGGAAGCAATCTAAATGCCCATTGACAGATGAATGGATAAAGAAGATGTGGGACATATATACAATGGAATATTACTCAGCCATAAGAAGGAAAAAAATTGGGTCATTTGCAGAGATGTGGATGGACCTAGAGACTCTCATACAGAGTGAAGTAAGTCATAAAGAGAAAAACAAATATCATATATTAATGCATATATGTGGAGACTTGAAAAATGGTGCAAATTAACCGGTTGGCAAGGCAGAAATAGAGACACAGGTGTAGACAACAAATGTGTGGACATCAAGGGGGGAAAGCAGTGGTGTGGGGTGATAGTGGTATGATGAAATGGGGATTGGGATTGACATATATACCCTAATTTGTATAAAATGGGTAACTAATAAGAACATACTTTGTATAAAAAAAAAGAAAAACTCAGTTTCAAAAAAAATTCTTTGTTCTAAGCAGAAACTCTATTTTTTATGTTTGTTCACTCTCAATAACTTTGTTATTGAGAGTAAACAGTTTATTTAAAACAATTGATTATCCATAATGTGTGTGGATCTTGAATGCTATAGTGTTTTACAAAATAATGTTTTATTTTGAGACTTCACTTAACAAATATACAAAAATAGGATATATTTAATTATGTTTGCTTCTGAATTTTCTACATTTAATTGTGAAAATCTAGTTCCTAGTTTTTAATAAATCATTGAATACTCTAATTTTCTATAAATAATATGAATACCTAATTAATTTAATTGGAAAAAACTCTTTTCAGTTTTTTATCTGACTGTATTTTCTCATAGGTGATTAGTACATCTTAGGTTTTGTTTTGTTTTTTTTTTCTAATATTACTTAGAACCCTCTATATTGGAAGAGCACACAATTAGGTCTGAGAGAAGACCATCTTTGCTTGTAATATGAGAGTAAAGAGTTAATAAGACCCTTTTCCATTGTTCTGCTTGGGTAATTGTCCTTTGGTTAACTTTCTAATCTCTGGAAACAGATAAAGATATTTTGTGTTAATTATGTGACTAGGCAATATTGCTTTTGTTAAAAGCTACACCTCTGGGGCTTCCCTGGTGGCGCCGTGGTTGAGAGTCTGCCTGCCGATGCAGGGGATGTGGGTTCGTGCCCTGGTCCAGGAGGATCCCACATGCCGCGGAGTGGCTGGGCCCATGAGCCATGGCCGCTGGGCCTGCACATCTGGAGCCTGTGCTCCGCAACGGGAGAGGCCAAAGAGTGAGAGGCCCGCGTACTGCAAAACAAAAAAAACAAAGAAAAACTACACCTCCACTGGGAGGACTATAAAATCCTGGTAGAGGCTCCTTGGTTTGCATTTCTTTTAGAGTGGAGCCCTTTATAAATGGGCACACACCTTATAAATGGGTATATACTTTATAAATGGGTACATAAAATTGGAAGCTATGTTTATAGAGTTGTTCCAAGACATATTACCCTTCATGGTACCTGAGGCTTTTAAGCCAGCGTGGCTTCCATGCCCACTAGTGGATTTTAATCTTTGCACTTGATCAATAACCTGTAGAGATAATGGCTCCCTACAGCCCTCTATCCTCCTGAGGACTACTGCAAGGACTACCATTCAGAGAACATTTGATGTTGCCCAGCTGGCAGGCTGTGGTTCCTATGATTTTTTCTTCTGAGTAGACTGGTGCCAAGTGTGCTCTTCTGATTTTGAAAGTCATTGTAGTGGTTCTGATGACTAACACATCACATATTTGCAACTGGGATCAATGTACCTTAATCAAATTACTTAACAAATCCTGAAACAATAATGGAAGTTTAATTATATAATTGATTTCCCATTCAAGACTATCTTTTAGATTTCATATTTTTTCTTTATTATATTACTTTCATCTTTGAAGAAATTTAACATATTGACATTTTTTAAATATATCCCCAATTTTAATGTCTGTTAGTTCAGTATCCACTCTTGTGGTTTCTAAGCATTAAAGCTTCCAAAATATTTTCCAGATTTTGTTATTCAAATGACATGTAAAACACAATGATTAAAATATAGTAGGTATTTTTATCTGAAAAACAGTTTTATTTTCAGTGTTTATAATCTCTCTCTCAAAATTTATTTTATGCTACTACATATTATTTTGATACTTTAAATGAAAGCATTAAACCCTGAGCTTTTTGTATTTTAATCAAGTGATTTAGCAAATTCTGAAACAAAAATAGTTTTAGTTACAGAATTGATTTCCTACTCAAAGAATGTCTTTTAGTTTTCATATATTCTTCGTATTCCAAAAGCAAGTATTATATATAAAATACATGAATTTCTTTTGAATTTACAGGACAGATTATTTCTATTGCTTTAAGAATACAATACTTTTTTTTTTTTGCGGTATGTGGGCTTCTCACTGTTGTGGCCTCTCCCGTTGTGGAGCACATGCTCTGGACGCGCAGGCTCAGCAGCCATGGCTCACGGGCCCAGCCACCCTACGGCATGTGGGATCTTCCCGGACCGGGGCACAAACCCATGTCTCCTGCATCGGCAGGCAGACTCTCAACCACTGTGCCACCAGAGAAGCCCAAGAATACAATACTTCTTTAACTTAGATAAGCTACCTGTTTCTTTCGGAAAATAGCTATGCCTTAACTGCCCAAATCTATGACTCAGCAGGAGAAAATATTTCTACTTCCTTTTTTTCCCCTAAAAATGCCAAATATTTTGAGACTCTTGGTAATGGAAGGCCTATGACAATTCAGGTTCAAAGTTAGTGATTCAAAATTCTTTCTACTATAATATTTACTATTATAATGTTTGTAGACTGATTTATGCTTTTCTCATTTTGCAATAGTGAACTCTTTAAAGTTTCTTCCTGATAATTTTTTCAATAAGGGGTCATTTGAAATGGAAGTTCTAATTTTTCTCACTTCTAGTGATGGGATTATAAGACTAGAGCAATTGAATAACCAATCTCCTTAAATCCAGTAACTTGTATTGCCACGGAATATTTCTTATGTCTCTATTTGCCATGTAGGAGCAAAGGAAGGTCACTCAGAAATTCAACAAACCTGTGAGTAGGCTCTTATAATTATGACAAATTTGCAGATAAGGAAAAAAAGACTTTATAAATTCAGTAATTTGACCTGGATCACATGGCTCAGTAAGGAGTCAAATCAGTATTTGAGCCCAAGTAGTTTTATGATAAACTACACATTTTCCAGTGAATCCAGTATATGTGAATGAATTGTTGGTTTTAAAAAACAAACTTTTAAAAGAATTTGAAAAAGAATAGATACATGTATATGTATAACTGAATCACTTTGCTGTACACCTGAAACTAACACAACATTGTTAATCAACTACCCTCCCATATAAAATAAAAATTAAAAAAATAAACTTTTTAATTTAATTTTAAAATGCTTAATTGCGTTAAAAAGCACAACATAAAAGTGCTAAACTTAATAATTTTTAAGTGTACATTTAGTACACTTGTTTTAAAACAGATTGTTTTAAAACAGATCTCTAGAATTTTTCCTCTTACATATCTAAAATTCTATACCCATTAAACAATTGAAAGAAAACATTGTGTAAGTTTAAGGTATACAATGTGAGGATTTGACATATATGTAAAACATATACATATACTTATGTATTGTGAAGTGATTACTACCATAAATTTAGTTAACACATCCATCACCTCACATAGTACTTTGTGCGTGTGTCTGTGTGTGTGTGTGTGTGTGTGTGTAGAGAGAACATTCAAGATCTACTCTCTTATAAAATTTCAAGTATACAATACAGTATTGTTGACTATATAGTCACCATCGTGTACGTTAGATTCCCTGAACTTATTCATATTTTAACTGAAAGTCTGTACCCTTTGACCAGCATCCCTCATTTCCTCCATCCTCTGGCCCTTGGTGACAATCTACTCCCATTTCTATGGGTTTGGCTTTTTACATTCCACATATAAGTGATATCATACAATATTTGTTTTTCTCTGACTCATTTCACTTAGCATAATGTACTCATGGTTCATCCATGTTTTTGCAAGTGCCAGCATTTCCTTCTTCTTTTTTTTTTTTTTGTGGTATGTGGGCCTCTCACTGCTGTGGCCTCTCCCTTTGAGGAGCACAGGCTCTGGACACACAGGCTCAGTGTCCATGGCTCATGGGCCTAGCCGCTCCGTGGCATGTGGGATCTTCCCGGACAGGGGCACGAACCCGTGCCCCCTGCATTGGCAGGCAGACTCTCAACCACCGTGCCACCAGGGAAGCCCATTCCTTCTTCTTTATGGCTGATTTATGTTTGGTTCTTTTTACAGTTTCTACCTTTTGTTGATATTTTCATTTTATTCATGCATTGTTTCATTGACTTTATTTAATTGTCTGTTTTCTCTTTTAGTTCATTGAGAATTTTTATGACAGTTATTTAAAAATTATTTTACAGGTAACTCATACATCTGTGTTTCTTTAGAGTCAACTTCTCAAGTTCTATTTTGTTTCTTTGATCGGACCATGTTTCTCGGTTTCTTTGAACACCTTTTAATTTTTTGCTATGATGTGGGCATTTGAAAAATCAACCGTCTCTCTCAGTCTTGAGTCCTGACCTTGTGCAGGGAAACCTTTGCCAGGCTGGAGGTCCTCTCAAGCCTTTTCTGGTTTTTTTCCTTCCCCCAGGGTCTACCTGCAAAATTTACAGTTCTAAGGTGCAGAGGCCCTCATCTGTTTTCATCAGTTTCCAAACTTCCGCCAGTCCTGTCAGTGCCCCAAGTCAGAAAGCAGTCTCTAGGGCAGCCCCCAGACAAGCCAGAACATTGGATGCTTGGTCCATTCTTTTGTTTACATCCTGAAGGAGGAGCCCCAAGATGAAGGGTTTCCTTCTGGTTGCTCCATTATACTGCATAGGGAGAGGGGCATAAACAGCTGTGCCAAATGCAGGTGATATTCCTAAACTTCCTCTGGGTTTCTTTCTTGTTTTTAAAATGTTCTGAGTGTTGTAGCTGCTCAACTGGTCTTTAGAGTTCTCACAGAGGTTTCTGACCCATGTACTGTTGTTAACTTTGTGTCTCTCTGGGGGAAGAAGAGCCTGGAGCTTCCTAATCTGCTATCTTTCTGGCATTCTCCCTCAAGATGCATCGATTTGAACAGAATATTAATCAGGTACTATGACAACTAGTACAAGGAATATGTTTATAATAACTTCTCCAAAATAATATGTAATCTATTGGAGTCTATAAGAATAGTATATAATCTCAATCATTTAAATAAAAAATTACAAGAGAGAAAAGAGAACTAGAAACAGTACTACAGCTTTTAAATTAGGATGATTATTCATGAGTAGAAAAATCACAGATCTTTTCATGGAGAAAAAAAAAACAGTTCAACAAGTATCACAACAGAACAAAGACAAGGGAAGTTCATTTCAAATGAAATTTCAGAGGTGAAAGAAGCATGGATACAGACATACTAAAGCCATGCTTACTAAGAAATAATGATTAATCAACTTGACATGGACTATAAATAAATATAATATAATAAATATAATAAGTTAGCCTTCAATATCAGGCTAAAAAGTTTGGATAATATCCTTTAGTAAATGTTTTCTTCACTAAATCATATTTTGAAATATTGAAATAAGCCTATGGGGTTTGAGATATTTTATTAATAATATTTGAAGGATATGAAGACAAATAGATTTGTAGCTGGAATAATTTTAATATATAATAATAAAAAATTGAAGAGTTACTAGTAGAAGGAATTTTCTTTCTCTCTCTCAGAAACTAAAGTACAAAATGGACATTCTGCTATGAACTGCATGAGAAATCATGCTATTTCCATTTTGCTTTTTTGGTTATATTAAAGCTTTAAAGATATTGATACACGGTCCCATATTTGCAGAGAAAAAATATGAATTAGTGACAAGTATGCTCCTTTGGACAAACTTAATCATGATTTCTCATTATTTGTTAATTCTGCTGAAACAATTCTAATTGATTGACTGTTCCATTTAAATGATTACTTACTAAAACCATTGTCTTGATCAGAAAACTTTGCACAGTATCAGGCAGATAGGAAATGTGGTTAAGTTTTAATTATCTAAATGTTGAGCTTGCACAAAAACATTTTTTTTCCACATGAGAGACTGGACTAGAAATTCTCAAGTTATGATAAGTTTTTGCAACATTTCTCTTTTTCTTATTCCCTGCATCTGTTACTTTCTCTATTCCCCAAACTTCTGCAAACAAAACATTTTTATTAAATTTCAGAGAATTTTTCTTAAAATCAAGCAATTGTTTTGAAGTTCCATCTACTATTTCAAAAAAAAGGACTGTTTAATAAGTTTTTAGAGACTCATAAGACCTTAAGGCATATTTGTGACAAACTAAAATAGAAAAAGTACCATGTATAACCATCTATATATTTGTTTTATAAAAGTTATATTAGCATGAAGTTCTATATTTTTTATATCCCCCCCACACTACTGTTGACTATTTGAAATCAATGTTCAAATGTCAGACAATCATGTTAAATTATTTTTGTTTTGAGGATTTTTGTTAAATCTGATTTTTAACATGATTGAGTTAATATAAACATTTTTTAAAATTGTGTACCTAGAATTTTAAATGGTAGGTTTCATTTATGAACTTTTTATATTCTTCTATTGGGTTATATAGTTTTCTCTTATATGTTATAAATACAATCTAGACATTAATACATTGCCATACTCAAGGCGTAGCATTTGGCATGTTAATAACTTTTGCAAAGAGTAACATCTCAATGAGTTAAATATATGTGACACTGAATATTTAGCAGGACAAAAAATAAAATGCAGAATCTTCTAACTTTATAATTATTTTTTTCAAGGCAATCATAATCAGTTGTCAGAATACTGAAAGTAGAGATGAAACTCAGTACTAAATAACAGTCACACATTTAATCCCTTCATTTGCGTGGTGATGCTGTGAAACACATTAATAAATTTCCATCATAGAAAGAATGCGAAGTATTTGAATGTGAAGTTAAAACTGTGAATTTAATTGGAGTTTGGTGAAAATCTTAATCAAAGTTATGAAACTTTAAGGATTTCTACTTGCTTGGAGGAGATTGTCTTAGTCAAACATAATTTTGTGATATGTAGAATTCTGAATAAAAATTTAAAAATTGTTATTATTATACCCTTATAGCTCTCTTTAAAATAATTTATTAATCAAACTGTTTTTAATATAGTATTTAGTAATCTAACTCATGTTAAAGAAAGAGATAAAATAGCAAAATATAGTTTCTGTTCAAAATGAAAATATCACTAAGCCCATCCTACCTAGAAGTACAATAATTTGATGTTTTAGTTAGCTTATCTTTTTGTTAATTATTCCTAGAAATTTTCCATTGGGTTTTGTTTATTATTGAAAATTGCTTATCTACTCCCATTATGATGCTTATGAACTCATAAAAAACTAGGGGCTGCCAAATGGAGACACATCTCCTAAGTGAATAAATGCATCTGAAAGATACATCATGGAGGTGTCATGGAGAGGTCCACAAGAAGTCCAGTTCTACTCATCATTTAACTTTCCTTTTAATCATGCTGACTAACAAAGAGGGGAAACACCCTTTTATTCTCCATGCTTTTTCCCACAGCTTCCATGGCCCTTTGTTCTGGCATCTTCACCTCTCCAGCCATGCTGATAAATACTGCTCTCTCATGTGCCTGATACAGTCGAACTTATACCTCAGATTTCCTACTTAACAGCAAAATAAAACTGCTGGCATTCCGAATACTACTGGATTACCTTATACAACTGAGGCTAAATTTTGTTACTTGTATCTGATCCAGAACCTGGGAAAATGATTGCCTTCACTTGGGTAGCAAATCACTCTATTCTATCAACTGTAGTGTGGAAATGGGGCAGGAAGCAGAACTCTACTTTCCAATAGACCTAGATTTCAGTCTCCAAACCCATAAAACATTTTTTTTAGAAAATGATAATGTTTACTGCAACTTTATGTGTCATCCTAAATTCTTTCTAGAATCAAGGATGTTATAACTAATTTTAATATAACAAATAATATATATGTGTGGGTAAGCTAAGTAAGGATGCTGTGCTAGTGGTGGTATTATTCCCCTCTTTAGTTCTATATTGATAGTTGAGGATGACACTAGTGTCCCATGGAAAAGAACACCTAAATTATACCCTGTTGGAAGAACAGCTAAATATCCCTAAGAAGAAGTGATCAAAATCCAAGTTTATGTATAGTAATTATTCATTAATTATTTACTTAAAAAATAAAATGTCTTATTGAACCTCATTACTTTAAACTCCAAAACTTCATTATCACTAAAAGTATTACTTATTTTCAATATATAAAATCATTAAAATTAATTAGCTATTTTAAATGACAACAAATATAAAACTATTTTTAATTATTTACTTTCTCATTATTATGGATTTTCCTATTTATACATGTCTCATGGACACTTATTTTGAAAACCCTTTATTATAGAAAATTTCAAACATATGCATAAATAGAGAGTATTTGTTTTAATTTTATGGAAGTATAGTTGACTTACAATGCTGTGAATAGAGAGTACTATAAATGAACTTCAGTATACCCATCACTCATCAGTTTTCAATTCAAGGCCAATTTTGTTACATCTCTACTCTCACTGGATTTGCTTCAAGCAAATTCTTAGACGTATCATTTTACCCATAATTATTGTAAGATACTTCTTTACAATCAATGTACTCATTAAAAAACATAATAGCAGTACCATTATTAAATGTTCAATACACTAAGAATTGTTTAATATTATCACATATTCAGTGGTCAACCTTTCTCATTATCCTACAAATGCTTTTTTAAAAATATTAATTTGCTAGAATCAAGATGGATATATACATTGGACAAATCAATACAGTACATTGAATGTAGTTGATATATCAAGAAATGTTTAATATTATCACATATTCAGTGATCAACTTTCCTCATTATCCTATAAATGTTTTTTAAAAATACATTAATTTGCTAGAATCAGGACAGATTGTATACACTGGACAAATCAATATGGTACATTGAATGTTACTGATATATAAAGAAAATCTCTTAATCTACAAATAACTCCTCACTCCTTTTTTGGTTTTCCTTGCAATCTACTTATTAAAGAAACTGGATCATTTTTCTTGTAGATTTAGTATATTCTGGATTTCACAAATTGTTTTCCCAGAATGTCATTTGACATCTTCTCCTAGCTACTATATTTCTGTGAAATGGTCAAGTAGTTAGACCTAAAAGCTTGGTTCTATTCAGTTGGATTTATTTGGTGTGGGGGGGTAATAATACTTCATAGTGATGTTGTGTCCTTCCCTCATAAGGCACATAAGGTCCAGTTGTCTCTCTGTGTGATGTTGGTCACCAATATTAGCATTACCTATATCCATTATTTCTCTAGGAGGTTGAAAAGTTCATATTCTAATTTTATCAAATTTTCCCTTAATATATAAGCTGAAATATGCTAAAGAGTGAGTCTTCTATCATCAAGTTTTCAGTTATGCTGAGGTATAGATAGTGGATGAAAGTCAGTGAAGTGCATAACTGCCCCATTTTCCCTTACTTATCAACTTAGAATAATGATGTGCTGCCTTCATCTCTTTTAAAAGTGAAAGTTATTTTAACTTGTAATTGTCATTATGAAATCATGCACTTTTTATATACTTTATATATTTCAATTAATTTTACTCATGATTCTTACTGATGCTTAGTGGAATGTATTATTTGTTTGTAATAATTCATTCATTTCCCTCCATTGGTATCTTTATTTTTTTTCTGCCTTCTCTGTCTCACTGACTTTAAATGCTGTCTCCTGACTTACTCTGGCCAATGGAATGTGAATAGGTTTGACATTTGCCATGTCCTGTCATAAGCTTTTATAGGCAATGGAAGTTTCTGCCACCTGTTGTTTTCTGTTCTCAGCCTTGAAGGAATAGAATGAACACAGATGCACTTCTAATTTTCTGTGCTTATATTCAGTGACACTCCCAATAGATTTCTTGAACTTTGCTATTATAAACAAAACTTCAACAGACACCTTTGGTCTACGTATGCATGCTATATATCTATATCTGTATCTATATATACTCAATCAAAATTTTGAGCATTTAGGGCTTCCCTGGTGGCGCAGTGGTTGCGAGTCCGCCTGCCGATGCAGGGAACACGGGTTCGTGCCCCGGTCTGGAAAAATCCCACATGCCGCGGAGCGGCTAGACCCGTGAGCCATGGCCGCTGAGCCTGCGCGTCCGGAGCCTGTGCTCCACAATGGGAGAGGCCACAACAGTGAGAGGCAAAATTTTGAACATTTAACAGTTGAAGGATTATTCAACATTTCTTTCCAAAATTTGCACTTATATATACATTCAACTATAACATATGACACCATCTTTTCTCCTGTTCTTCAACAATGCTATATCCCACTTTTTATCTTAATCAATTTAATAGGTGAAAATAGTTTCTTCTTATCATTTTAACTTGCACATTTCTAACTATGGGTCAGTTTACATCCTTTTTAAAGACTGTAGGACATTTGTATTTATTTTGTAAACAATCATCTAATGTACTGGAAGATTCCTATTTTGCTATTTCACAATAGGATTTATTTTGGTGTGCTTTGCAGAAAAATTTTCAATGTTCATAAGGAAAATAAATAGATGATTAAATTTTAATAAAGGGAAAAGTATCAAGGGACTTGAACGATTATATATTAACATGTTTCATGAAACTACAATAATGAAGAATTTCAGCATTGAGAGGGACAGAAAGAATAAAATAATATGAGGATCAGATATAGAAAAAAAGTATAGTTAAACATTTAACGTGCTGAAGATGCCTTCTAAATTATTGGCGGAAACACTGAAGCTTTTAATTAATATTGAAAGAAAGAGATGCACATAAAAATATAATGAAAATAAAATTAAATATAGAAAAACTTTATATTCAGTTTAACTTTGGCAAATACCTAAATTTAAAATTAAATTAAGAAATCCTAAAAGGAAGAACAGGTTTGATCAATCCACTGATTTTTTTCTCACCAGTGTATAATTATAATCAGTACTTTCTATTATAATAAAAAAAAAAACAGAACTTCACTGACTTTTCATCCTTTCATCTTTCATAACCTTTCTTTCATCTCTCACAAACTCCCTCATCCTTCTTCTCCCCTCCACAGAAAAGGTTTTTCAGTAACATTCACTTTTGGTCTCTACTTCCTTCTCTTCCCTTAACTACTTAGCTTTCTCCATTGAGTTTTACATATCATCTACATGCTGAAGGCCCCCTAACTCATATCTCCACACTTGGCCTCTCTCTTGAGTTCAAGAATTTTATGCCCAACTCCTCAACTGATATATTAATTCGCATGTCTAGAAGGGATTTCAAAACTTATGGCTAAATTGGAAGCCTTGATTTTATGCTTCAAAATCTGCTGTAATCCAACTCATTTCAGTTACAAAAATGCCACTATTCCAAACAGCTCAAGACATAAGCTAATTTCCAGCTTTGATTCTTTACTTTCCCTCATTCTCTGTATGCAATACATTTGCAAAACTATGATTGCTATATGGAAAATACATCATGATTTTTCCTGTTTTCTTCCATCCCCACTGTCAACATCATTCCACACCTAAACAATTGCTGCTAAAATACTCCCAACTTCATGCTTTCATGGAGAATTGTCCTTTCATTAATGGGGACAGCTCTGTAAAAAGATACCTGGGAGATTACACCAATAACTGATATGATGGTACAGCATCATGCTTCAGGGGAATACAAATATCATGGTGCAATTCACAGGCCAGAGCTACCTCTGGAATCAGTAAGACTAGACTATCCTTGAAAACACCTCTTTGCCTATCTTCTTTCCCTGTCCTATCTTGTTTCACATACTTTTTTACAGTTTTCTCCAAAATGCACTCCCTTAATAAATCACCTGTCTAATAATCATCCATAATCTCTGGCTCTGTTTCTAAGCAAACTGGCTTGGACATCAACCTTAACAATATGGTTAGATAAAGTTCCAAGTGCCACAACAGCATGAAATTGGAAATGGTTGTTGACTTTGTTTTGTTTTTAATAAAGACTCTGTAGATATTTGACTCAGTTCTTCATTTAGCAACATGAGAGATATTACCTAAAAGAAATAATATTTTAAAAGTTATAGACACAACAAAAATATTACATCTGGGGAAAAATACTAAGTTTACTGGATCAAGAAATAGCATGGTACGAAATATGGAAGAGATGGCACTAGAGTGGAAATGAAGGGAAATCTAGTGAAGCTACATGGAGCAGAGACTTAGCAATTGCTTAAGTTGTTATTGACATGATTAAAATTTTAAATTAGAATGTTATCTTGGTTGTTCCTTTCTGCTCTGGTTAGTGAGTTTCCAGAAATGTTGACATCCTAATTCAGAAACAACCTTCCCCTGAAACTTCCATTGGCAATATCATTAAAACTCTAGCTTTCAATATTTCTCTTTCTTGTTTAATTTGGATTTATTCACCCCATGCTTTACATTACTCCCACATATATCATACTCTATCTTCGAGGAAGGGACCTTGCTACCTAAGTTTTTATTTTGTATGTTTAAATAGTTTTCCCAGTGTCTCAGATCTCACACATTGCATACTAAACAATCAATAGAAATATATGGGTTTTGTAAATATTTTGAATGCTTAAAATTTTAATACATTATTAATAGAATGCAATAAAGTACTTCTTATACTATCCCAAAAATCTATTTTAAAATATTAGAGCAAGAATTAAAGAAATAAGTTACCTAAAGAGAGTCTTTCTAACAGAATTATAACTATCACCAAAAAAACTGATTTTGTTTTCTCTTTCCAACCCTTAAAATATATGCTTATGTATTTTTTACGTTGATTTTGCATTAGAGACTCCAAGTTTCAGACTGCATTCAGCTCTCCAGGGTGAGAATTAAAAGTCCCCAAGTGGCTTATCTTGACAGCTGAGAACTTTATACAGGCTTGAATCATGTTTAACCCTGAAGAAGCCATGAGTTATTTTCATCTACCAACCCTGTGATCTTTCTGAGCAGTAGGGTTCTTTCAACTTATTTTTATAAAACAGCAAAGACTATGATGTCTACATTTACCCTACATCTCCTGATGATTCTTCATTTAATATACCTGATTACTTCTACTATTTTTATTAATTATTATCTGAAATGCATAACCTGTATGTGATTACAACACACAACCTTGGATGTTGTTTAACAACCATCCCAAGACAAGTATAAGTGTCTCTGCTCCAATAATATAGGGTGCATGTGTGTATATGTGTGTGTGCATCTATGGTATGGTTGTGATTATGGTTATTTTTGTTGCTGTTGAAGCGCCATAACAGTAGAAATAATTTGGTTTAAACTATTTCAAAAGATTGACTTTTAAGAATTAAATAGGAAGTTTATAGAGTAGCTTTTCATGCCATTTTTACTGCAGAAAAATATAAGAAAATGATGGACACATTAAAACTGAAATTGGGTACTACTGAAGTAAAAATTTTTTTATTTATGGTAACTTTTGCCTTTTCCTTCTCAAGCATATAAATTTTCTCTCAGCTCACTGCCTGTGCACATACCTCAAGTCTTGCCTGTCCAAATGTGGGCAACTAAAAAAAGTTACCATCATCTTAATGAGAATTAATGTATTTGCTCCAGATTTATTATAAAAACAGATATATAAAAAGTTCTGACAGTAATATATATCCCAGAGCATACTGGAAGAATCAGGGTGTTTTCTTTAGAGTAACAGGTTGACATTGAAAGAAATAAGAAAACAGAAATTTAGAAGCCTTCATCTTTTTAATGGAATAAAAAAGGTTTACATACCTCAATAATTGCCCTCAATATTTGCTTTCATTTTTAACAGAAGTATTTGTTGATTACAATAAACCTAAATCATCAGGAAAAGATACATTATATTCAATATAAATTTTAATACATCTTATATTTTATAAAATGTTCTTTTGCAAATTATTTATGACATTTCTTGGAGTAAGTACTATTTATTTACAAGCTTAAAAAACAAGAATACTTCATTTTTTAGAAAATCATGATATAATTAATATTAACATATAATTTTTATGGCCCTATAATTTATTTTTCAGTGAACTGAAATTAGAAAAAATTAAAAGCACTCAAGAGAAGGACAATAGAAATGGTAATATATAAAATTACATCCGAAATTTTACTTTCTGAAATAGCATTTTCCTTGACATTGTAAACTTGTTTGAATCATAGCATACAGTTTCAAAGTTTTCACAGATACTATAGATGGTAACTAATTTAATTTAGCTTTCTAGGGCTGCACACAAAGCACCACAAACTAAATGGCTTAAACAACAAAAATGTGTTGTTTCATAGTTCTGAGGGCTAGGAGTCCAAGACCAAGTTGTAGATAGAATTGATTCCTTCTGAAGGCTGCGAGAGAAGGATCCATCCCAGGCATGTCTCCTTGGTTTCTCGATGGCTGTCTTCTCCATCCTTTTTATGTCAGTCTTTCATCTAAGTGTGTCTGTCTCCAAATTCCCCCTTCTTATAAAGACACTAGTCATTTTGTTTTGGGGCTCACACTAACGACCTAATTTTAACTTGTTTACCTCTATAAAGACCTTATCTCTAAGTAAGGTCACATTCTGATGTACTGGGGGTTAGGACATCAACATATGAATTGGAGGGAGGACATGATTAAATCCATACCATTTAATATTTTACATAACTAAGGGAATGTGTTGTGTAAGGCATCCTTTATTTTAAAGAAATTTTGTTTTTAGCAGCCTAAATATACGCTACTCTATGATGTTATATGGCAAAGTGGCTAAAATGTGTTTAAGAGAAAGATAAAGATAATAGGGAAAACTGAGAAATCTAGGAAATAAAATACTGCTGAGAAAACTTATGCTTTATAGTTTAAAAATCCCATTTTCACTGGCTAAAGAAATTTTAATTTCAGTGTATGAATTTATTCAAAGAAGGAACACAATAATTAAAACAATTCATTTTTGGAATATCCACTTCGAATTGGTTTAGTAGTTAATTTTTTAACGGTCCAGCATAGTTTTAAATAAATGCACTTTCAACTTATATAAATGTCAAATTAAAGGTTTGTTATTAACATTTAATTTTGAGAAGTGACTTCTGATAAATCATTGCATGTATTGAATTTTATCACAATAATTCTGATATCAGTTATCTGAATTCATTTTTAAATAAGTTTATGTTTAAACGTCTTTAAAATAAAGTCAAAGTAACACTAATAGTTTTGGTGTTTTACTGTAAGTATCACATGCACAAAGTCAGTTTTTTATAGTAATACATTATGCATTCACTAATCTTATCATTCATGTTTAATTGCAAATTGCAAACATGCTTTTTTTACAGTGAACTTCATTTTACACCTTACAAATCAAATGTTTAGTCTGACAAAGAAAAATAATGCTTGACAACGAATGTCACATAGATATGCTGTTAAATGAGACATTATGTAATTCAACCTTGATGAAGGGCTTTATGCAAAATTCATAACCTCCATTTGAGTCAAGCACTTGTATATTCATTTATCAGATAAGTACCACCTTAAGCAATCTATTTTTTATAGCTATGAACTCTGACTTATTTCTCATCTTTTTAAATGATGGTGATAGAAAATGTCTCCCAAATACGTAAAAAATTTTATCCTCAGTGACATTTTATCACCAGTTCACTATTGAACAGTTGCTAAGTAGACTGTGAGATAGAGGGATATAGAAAACTAAAAATAGTAAAATCTAGGGTCAGATTTGCATGAAGTTTAATCAACTTCAATCACAGAAGCACCACCTATTGGTGATATTTTTTTCAGTGTAAATCCTAAATAATTCTGCTTGTGTTAAATTATAATATATTTTGAATTAATATGCATATATTTTCCTTATACTTAATTAATAGATTATTGATTAAGGCAATAATTATCAAGGGTATTCCTTTTTATGAAAATGTCCACCTGAATATTTCTCTCTCCATATGACCTTCAGTTTTATATTTTGGAAGTAGTACTCGGTGTGTATTTCTACTCACTGAATATTGTTGAAATGCACATTTCTGTGTGGACTCCAGCACAGAATTATTTTCCTTAATAATGTCATTTACAAATTGCCCTACTTTTTAAGGAACTAGGTAATTTCATTTTAGAATCAGAATTAGAGTTTTCTTATTTTTTAAAATTATATTCCTTTTCAGGTCTAAAGTCACTGGTAGCTCTCAGGATGTTAAGTCTGTTGTATTAAGAAATGTCCTGACTATAAAGAATGGAAGTTAAAATGAATATAATTGCTTTTGTTAACATAGGAAAGAGTACCAATGACCCTTATTTGTCAGAACATTCTTAAATTAAAATACAAGGCTTGGGAATCTTTTCTGGATGCCCAAATATGATAAATTTTAGTATAAAACATTATTAAATATTAAGGATGATAATATCAACTGCATAATAAGACACCTAGAGGTCGCTGGACATTTTGCAGCACAGAAAGGGGGACTGGTCTGCTCTCAAACAAGGAATAAAGTGGGAAAATAAATTCACTAATGTTTTGCGAGAAAATTCCAAAATGATCTCTAATGATTACAGGCCATAGGATGGAGCCCCTAACACTTTTTCACACAATTTATGCTGAGAAAATTAGGTTTAGTTTAGTAATAGCAAGCTGATTTCATAAAGCCTCATATTCCACTCATTTGTAGAGATTTGCAAGTTAAATTACCTTTTTTGGATGGTTGGAAGACCCCTAAAATATAAACATTTTGTTCCATAATTAGAAAGTAAAAGACCTAATATGTAAAAAAGCTCTTAGTACTTAGAATTTTGGCTAAAGGGTAGTGAAAAGAACAAGTTCAGACAGCTGCATTTTAGATCATTTTCTCTTTTGGTAAGAAGTAGAAAAAATAGTAAAAGAACTAGAGAGTTATAAAGTTTGCCTGAAATGGTGAATTGTATAAGAAAAGATTTAAAAGTTGTTGAGAGTAATGACTTAATATGAAAGGCCTTGCTTAGTGTAAGAACAAGAAAAACCCAAAAGGTAATATTTTTTCTGTTGATACAAATGCAGGTTGCTACACTTGACATGATTTCTGAATGTTTTTTTCCACAGGTATTTTGTTCATATATATTTGTTTATACACGGCATCTTTGTTCCCTGAGGAACAAAACTGCATAATATTGGATATTTTTCAACAAAAGGGGAAAACAAAATGACCCACTATTATGGACTGAATTTGTGTCTCCGTAAAATTCACATGTTGAAACCCTAACTCCCAATGTGACTATATTAGGAGATGGGGTTTTTAAGAAGGCAATATGATTAAATGAAGTCATAAAGGTGAGGGAGAGCTAATTCAATAAAAATAGTGTCCTTATAAGAAGAGGAGGCAACACCAAAGAGTTCTCTCCTTCTTTGAGAGCTCACAGAACAAAGGCCATATGAGGACAGAGTGAGAAGGAGGCCATCTATAAACCGGGAAGCAAGGCCTCGCTAGAAACCAACCCTGAGGGCACTTTGATCTTGGACTCTAGCCTCCAAAACTGTGAGAAAATAAATTTCTGTTTTTTTAAGCCACCCAGTCTGTGGTATTTTGTTATGGGTGCCCAGCAGCCTAATATACCCACCACACCCATTCTTTCCCCAGTATATTACTATTTCAGAATGTGTATTTATGGAAGATGCAAACACATTAAGTTAATCATAAATTTCACTTTGTCAGCTGTTTGTTGGTCCTGAATCTCTTCTTTTGTATCTTAAAAGAAATGTGTTCCCATCATCCAATATGCACAGTCCAGTTTCCCTTCTCCTTCAGTGTATCTTTAGATGTACTTGTATATATTTCATATTATTTGTATTAGTTAACTCTTGCTGCAAAGCTCATTATGCTCAAATTTTGTGGTTTCAAACAGCAAATATTTATTATCTCAGAGTTTCTGAGGGTCAGGGATCCAAGCACACCTTAGTTGGGTTCTCTGCTTTGCGGTCTCTTGAATGTCTACAATCAAGGTTTCAGCCAATAGTCTCCATGCTCATCTGAAGTCTTTACTAGGGAAGGATCTACTACTAAGTCTACTTCTGTGGTGGTTGGCAGGTCTCAGTTCCTACTTGGCTGGAGTCCACCCTCAGTTCCTTTCCAGATTGGCCTCTTAAACACAGAAGTTGGCTTTATCAAAGTGTTCAAGCTGGGAGGGCAACAGAAAAAATATGCCTGCAGGATGGAAGTCCCAGCTTATAATCTTATCACAGAAGTGATATCTCATCAGTGTTATCACATTCTATTTTGTTACAAGCACTAGAGTCAGCCCACACAAGGGGAGCAGATTAGAGAAGAATGTGAATATAATGAGGTGGAGATTATCAAAAACTGTATCAAAGTTAATGTTATATTGTCTCACATTATATGTATATGTATATTTTCTTGAAAAATATGTATTTTGTTTGAAGGTATACAGTTTTAATCTTCATAAATAATATTGTGATATAGATATGCTCTTATTTCTTACTTTCCTCTTTATCTGATACATGCATTCCTATATCCCTACTCATTAAATATAGGTCTCTCTCATTCTGTCTCTCTCTGTCAATACACACATACAATTATAAGTAGACGGTTCTGTTCTCAACATTTTTACTTCAATACACATTTTCATGACTGGTTTACGTGGCTGTATATATCTGTTTCATTACTGCTTATTACACAGTATTTCTGTGTGTAAACTACTGTACCATTAATACATAGAGTAATGCCTAGAACATAATAAATGTTCAAAGAATATTTATTGATAAATAGAATTATTATGTTTAATATTTTTATATGCCCTTGGTTCTGGATACCTGAAGTATACAACTTTCAGCTACCAGAAAAAAATTCAAAATTTTGAAATTTTTGAAATTTTGAAATGTAAACATGCACTTAAAAATCCCTAATAACATTTCTGATGTGAAATTAAAGTTTCATAATCATTCTCATGACAATGCTATATTGTGAAATGTTATTAATTTTATGAAGAGAACTATGAAATCGCCAATTATTTCTTAACATCTTTATTGGAGTATAATTGTTTACAATGTTGTTAGTTTCTGCTGTATGAAAAAGTGAATCAGCTATATGTATACATATATCCCCATATGCCCTCCTTCCTGCATTTCCCTCCCACCTTCCCTATCCCACCCATCTAGGTGGTCACAGAGTACCGAGCTGATCTCCCCGTTCGATGCAGCTGCTTCCCACTAGCTATCTATTTTATATTTGGTAATGTATATATGTCAATACTACTCTCTCACTTTGTCTCAGCTTACCCCCCACCTTGTACTCAAGTCCATTCTCTACATCTGCATCTTTATTCCTGTCTTGCCCCAGGTCCATCAGACCCTTTTTTCTTTTCTTTTTTTAGATTCCAAATATATGTGTTAGCATACGGCATTTGTTTTCCTCTTTCTGACTTATTTCACTCTGCTTGACAAACTCTAGGTTCATCCACCTCACTACAAATAACTCGATTTCGTTTCTTTTAATGTCTGAGAAACATTCCATTGGATATATGTGCCACATCTTCTTTATCCATTCATCTCTCAATGGACACTTGGGTTGATTCCATGTCCTGGCTAATGTAAATAGTGCTGCAATGAACATTGTGCTACATGACTCTTTTGAATTATGGTTTTCTCAGGGTATATGCCCAGTAGTGGGACTGCTGGGTCATATGGTAGTTCTATTTTTAGTTTTTTAAGGAAACTGCATACTGTTCTCCATAGTGGCTGTATCAATTACATTCCCACCAACAGTGCAAGAGGTTTCACTTTTCTCCGCAGCCCCTCCAGGATTTATTGTTTGTAGATTTTTTGTTTTTTTGAGGTACACAGTCCTCTCACTCTTGTGGCCTATCCCGTTGTGGAGCACAGGCTCCGGATGCGCAGGCTCAGCGGCCATGGCTCACAGGCCCAGCTGCTCCATGGCATGTGGGATCTTCCCAGACTGGGGCACGAACCCGTGCCCTCTGCATCGGCAGGCAGACTCTCAACCACTGTGCCACCAGGGAAGTCCTATTGTTTGTAGATTTTTGATGATGGCTATTCTGACAGGTGTGAGGTGATTCCTCATTGTACTTTTGACTTGCATTTCTCTGATGATTAGTGATGTTGAGCATCCCTTCATGTGTTTGTTGGCAATCATACCTTCTTTGAAGAACTATTTAGATGTTCTGCCCATTTTTGGATTGGGTTTTTTGTTTTTTTGATATTAGGCTGCATGAGCTGTTTGTATATTTTGGAGATTAATCCTTTGTCAGTTGCTTCATTTGCAAATATTTTCTCCCATTCAGAGTCTTTTCATCTTGTTTATGGTTTCCTTTGCTGTGCAAAAGCTTTTAAGTTTCATTAGGTCCCATTTGTTTATTTTTGTTTTCATTTCCATTTCTCTAGGAGATGGGTCAAAAAAGATCTTTCTGTGATTTATGTCAAAGAGTGTTCTTCCTATGTTTTCCTCTAAGGGTTTTAGAGTGTCTGGCCTTACATTTAGGTCTTTAATCCATTTTGAGTTTATTTTTGTGTACGGTATTAGGAAGTGTTCTAATTTCATTCTTTTACATGTAGCTGTCCAGTTTTCCCAGCACCACTTATTGAAGAGGCGGCTTTTCTCCATTGAATACTCTTGCCTCCTTTGTCAAACTTAAGGTGACCATATGTGCATGGGTTTATCTCTGGGCTTTCTATCCTGTTCCATTGATCTATATTTCTGTTTCTGTGCCAGTACCATACTGTCTTGATACTGTACCTTTGTAGTATTCTCTGAAGTCAGGGAGCCTGATTCCTCCAGCTCCACTTTTCATTCTCAAGATTGCTTTAGCTATTCGGGGTCTTTTGTGTTTCCATACAAATTGTGAAATTTTTTTGTTCTAGTTTTGTGAAAAATGTCACTGGTAGTTTGATAAGGATTGCATTGAATCTGTAGATTGCACAATGTTATTCTTCCAATCCAAGAACAAGAATAAGGTATATCTCTCCATCTGTATCATCATTAAAGATGATAATCTTTAATTTCTTTCATCAGAGTCTTATAGTTTTCTGCATACAGGTCTTTTGTCTCCTTAGGTAGGTTTATTCCTAGATATTTTAGTTGTTTTTTTGCAATGGTGAGTGGAAGTGTTTCCTTAATTTGTCTGTCAGATTTTTCATCATTTGTGTATAGGAATGCAAGAGATTTCTGTGCATTAATTTTGTATCCTGCTACTTAGCCAAATTCATTGGTTAGCTCTAAAAGTTTTCTGGTAGCATCATTAGGATTCTCTGTGTATAGTATCATGTCATCTGTAAACAGTGACAGCTTTACTTCTTCTTTTCTGACTTAGATTCCTTTTATTTATTTTTCTTCTCTGACAGCTCTGCCTACAACTTCCAGAACTATGTTGAATAACAGCGGTGAGAGTGGGCACCCTTGTCTTGTTCCTAACTTTAGAGGAAATGCTTTCCTCATTTCACCATTAAATACGATGTTGGCTGTGGGTTTGTCATATATGACCTTTATTATGTTGAGGTAAGTTCCCTCTATGCCTACTTCTGGAGAGTTTTTATCATAAATTGGTGTTGAATTTTGTCAAAAGCTTTTTCTGCATCTGTTGAGATTATCATATTTCTTTTATCCTTCAGTTTGTTAATATGGTGCATCACATTGATTGATTTGCATATATTGAAGAATCCTTGCATTCCTGGAATAAACCCCACTTGATCATGGTGTATGATCCTTTCATTGTGTTGTTGGATTCTGTTTGCTAATATTTTGTTGAAGATTTTTGCATCTATGTTCATCAATGATATTGGCCTCTAGTTTTCTTTTTTTGTGACATCTTTGTCTGGTTTTAGTATCAGGGTGATGGTGGCCTCATAGAATGAGTATGGGAGTGTTCCTCCCTCTGATATATTTGAAAGAGTTTGAGAAGGATAGGTGTTAGCTCTTTTGAAATGTTTGATGGAATTCACCTGTGAAGCCATTTGGCCCTGGGCTTTTGTTTGATGGAAGATTTTTAATCACAGTTTCATCTTAATTGCATGTTACTGGTCTGTTAATATTTTCTATTTCTTCCTGGTTCAATTTTGGAATGTTGTTCTTTTCTAAGAATTTGTCCATCTTTTCTAGGTTGTCCATTTTATTGGCATATACTTGATTGTAGTAATCTCTCATGTTCCTTTGAATTTCTGCAGTGTCATTTGTTTCTTCTCCTTTTCATTTCTAATTCTGTTGATTTGAGTCTTGTCCCTTTTTTACTTGATGAGTCTGCCTAGTGGTTTATCAGTTTTGTTTATCTTCTCAAAGAACCAGCTTTCAGTTTTATTGATCTTTGCTCTTCTTTCCTTTATTTCTTTTGCATTTATTTCTGATCTGGTCTTTATGATTTCTTTGCTTCTGCTAACTTTGGGGATTTTTTGTTCCTCTTTCCCTAATTGCTTTAGGTGTAAATTAAATTGTTTATTTGAGATTTTTCTTGTTTCTTGAGGTAGGATTGTACTGCTATAAACTTCCTTCGTAGAACTGCTTTTGCTTCATCCCATAGATTTTGGGTCATTGTGTTTTCATTGTCATATGTATCTAGGTATTTTTTGATTTCCTCTTTGATTTCTTCAGTGATCTCTTGGTTATTTAGTAGCATATTGTTTAGCCTCCATGTGTTTGTATTTTTTACAGCTTTTTCATGTAACTGATATCTAGTCTCATAGTGTTGTTTCGGAAAAGATATTTTATGTGATTTCCATTTTCTTAAATTTACCAGTGCTTGATTTGTTACCCAAGATATGATCTATCCAGGATAATGTTCCATAAGCACTTGAGAAGAAAGTGTATTCTGCTGTCTTTGAATGGAATGTCCTATAAATATCAATTAAGTCCATCTTGTTTAATGTGTTGTATAAAGCTGTGTTTCCTTATTTATTTTCATTTTTGATGATTTGTCTATTGGTGAAAGTGAGGCGTTAAAGTCTCCTGAATTATTGTGTTACTGTCAATTTCCCTCTTTATGGCTGTTATCATTTGCCTTATATATTGAGGTCCTCCTATGTTTGGTGCATAAATATTTACAATTGTTATATCTTTTCTTGGATTGATCACTTGATCATTATGTAGTGTCCTTCTTTGTCTCTTGTAATAGTCTTTATTTTAAATTGTATTTTTTCTGATATGAGAATTGCTACTCCAGCTTTCTTTTGATATCCATTTGCATGGAATATCTTTTGCCATCCCCTCACTTTCAATCTGTATGTGTCCCTAGGTCTGAAGTGTGTCTCCTGTACACGGCATATATAAAACAACTTGTTTTTGTATCCATTTAGCCAGTCTATGTCTTCTGGCTGGAGCATTTAATCCATTTACATTTAAGGTAGTTATCAGTATGTATGTTCCTATTACCATTTTCTTAATTGTTTTGGGTTTGTTTTTGTAGGTCTTTTCCTTCTTTTGTTTTTCCTGCCTAGAGAAGTTCCTTTAGCTTTTGTTGTAAAGCTGGTTTGGTGGTGCTGAATTCTCTTAGCTTTTGCTTGTCTGTAAACGTTTTAATTTCTCCATTGATTGTGAATGAGATCCTTGCTGGGTAGAGTAATCTTGGTTGTGGGTTTTTCTCTTTCATCACTTTAAATATGTCCTGTCACTTGCTTCTAGCTTGCAGAGTTTCTGCTGAAATATCAGCTGTTAATCTTATGGGTATTCTCTTATATGTTATTTGTTGCTTTTCCCTTGCTGCTTTTAATATTTTTTTCTTTGTATTTAATTTTTGATAGTTTGATTAATACGTGTCTTGGCATGTTTCTCCACTTATCCTTTATGAGACTCTCTGTGCTTCCTGGGCTTGATTGACTCTTTCTTTCCCATGTTATGGAAGTTTTCTACTATAATCTCTTCAAATATTTTCTCAGTCCCTTTCTTTTTCTCTTCTTCTTCTGGGACCCTTATAATTTGAATGTTGGTGCATTTAAAGTTGTCCCCGAGGTCTCTGAGACTATCCTCAATTCTTTTCATTATTCTGCTCTGCTGTTGTTATTTCCACTATTTTATCTTCCAGGTCACTTATCCATTGTTTTCCCTCATTTATTCTGCTATTGATTCCTTCTAGAGAATTTTTAATTTCATTTATTGTGTTGTTCATCATTGTTTGTTTGCTCTTTAGTTCTTCTACATCCTTGTTAAACGTTTCTTGTATTTTCTCCATTGTATTCCCAAGATTTTGGATCATCTTTATTATCATAACTCAATTCTTTTTCAGGTAGACTGCCTATTTCCACTTCATTTGTTTGTTCTGGTGGGTTTTTACCTTGCTCCTTCATCTGATGCATATTTCTCTGTTTTCTCATTTTCTTTAACTTACTGTGTTTGGGGTCTCCTTTTTGCAGCCTGCAGGTTCATAGTTCTCATTGTTTTTGGTGTCTGCCTCCAGTGAGTAAAGTTGGTTCAGTGACTTGTGTAGGCTTCCTGGTGAAGGGGACTGGTGGCTGTGTTATGTTGGGTGGGGCTGAATCTTGTCTTTCTCGTGGGCATGGCTGAGTCCAATGGTGTTTTTTGGGGTGTCTTTGAACTTTTTATGAATTTAGGCCACCTCTCTGCTAGTACGTGGGATTGTGTTCCTGTCTTGCTAGTTTTTTGTCACGGGGTGTCCAGCACTGGAGCTTGCTGGCTGTTGGGTGGAGCTGGGTCTTGGTGCTGAGACAGAGGTCTCTGGGAGAGCTCTCATCAATTGATATTACATGGGGCCAGGAGGTCTCTTGTAGTCCAAAATCCAGAAATCAGCTTACCCACCTCAGAGGCTCAGGCCTGACACCAGGCCAGAGCACCAAGACCCTTTCAGCCACACAGCTCAGAAGAAAAGGGAGAAAAATGAAAGAAAAGAAATAATTTAAAAATAAAAAAATTATTAAAATAAAATTAAAAAGTAATTTTTTAAAAAAGGAGAGCATCCAAACCAATAAACAATTTACCAGAGATAACAAGCTCTAAAATCTATACTAAGGTAAACATAAAAATTGGAAACAAGTCCATCATAGACAGCAAACCCCAAGTCTACAGTTGCTCCTAAAGTCCACCACCTTAATTTTTGGTTGATTTTTGGTCTATTCCAGTTTTCCACAGAGGCAGGTTACCTCAAGTCGATTGTGGGGATTTAATCCACTGCTCCTGAGGCTGCAGAGAGAAATTTCCCTTTCTCTTCTTTGCTTGCAAAGTTCCTGGGGTTCACCTTTGGTTTTGGCCCCACCTCTGTATGTAGGTCACCCTCAGGCATCTGTGCTTGCACATAGGTTTCTTGGTGGCTGCAGCAGCAACATTAGCCTTTCATTCCCATCTCTGGTGTCCGAGCTGATAGCTGCTGCTTGCACCATTCTCTGGAGCTCATTTAGATGGTGCTCTGCCTTCTTTCGGGAAGTCTGAGGTCTTCTGCCAATGTTCAATAGATGTTCTGTGGGAGTTGTTCCACATGTAAATGTATTTTTGATGTATTTATGGGGAGAAAGGTGATCTCCACATCTTATTCCCCCACCATCTTGAAGGTCCCCCCAAAATCTCCAATTTTTTACTAGAAGTCCTGCATGTATGGCTCACCATCCTCCCATCATTGAAATACAGACACACATCAGCACACATCAGCACATACACACATACATTCATGCACACCATAATGTATTCTTTTATTTCCATGTTTTATTGTCATGAAGTCTGTTAAACTAACTCCTTTTCTCTAATTACACATCCTGTCAAATAGAGATATGCTACCAAATATGCGATTCATTAGTTTTTCTTTCACAAAATGGACAAGACCTAGGCTTTCAAGACAATCAGTATGAAGGAATGAAAAGGTATTGACACACACGCACATGCACACACACACACCTACACAAAAAATCTGAAAAGTCTCATAGTTAAAAGAAGAACTAGCTGGGATTAAAGATTAGGAAATTTTATGTGGGCTTTTCGTTAACAATACAAATTAAAAGTCTGATACTTCTGACTGGATCATTAGAGGACACATTTCCAAGTTTGAGCCTCATTTTTAATCAGATAAATTGAGTTTTCTTGACACATTTTCTCTTCTTTTTACTTTTTGGGAAGAAAAATGATACAGCAGGAGATATTTTTTATTGAGTCCTTCATTCAAGAATGAGAATAAATGGCTCCAGGCTGCCTCCTAATTCATTCCCTAGAACTTCCAGAATTAGATATTTCTATAAAAAGAATCAGACATACTATTTTTTAAACCAAACATTTCCTCATAAAATAAAATTTTCTATCATGATATTTTGGCCCAAATTATACAATTTGTTTGACTTATAGTCTCTATGTCTGAAAGATGTCACATACTGCTAACTAAAAGTTTATTATATGTGCCTAATATTTATGTTGAATAGAATAAAAATATTGACATTTACAGGTTTTAAGCCCTAACCCTAGATTGTGGCCATTCATTTATTGCCGAACAATATTTGTGCTTTTAATTTTACACCCTTAATTCTTGAGTAGTCACTCATCTGGGAATGGAAACCTGTCTCTCCTCAGAGAAATAAATCTAATGTGAGAGATCACACTATTTCTATAACCTGTGCATTTTAGGTCCAGCTGCATTAAATGGATTTTTCTTTCCCAAATAAGGCTCTTTCTGGTTTTCAATGTTTCTTGGTATTAAAGAGACACATTGAACTTATTTTGAAAGTAAGCCAAATTTTTCCAGGCATTTAATATTCGAGTAACTTTGAGTGTCCCTCTCTCCCTCTTTTAATGAATAAATATGTTTCAACCATTCTCTCCTCTCAAAATTCTAATTTAGGTCATTTTCTATGAGTACATTTCACCAAGCGCCCCATATAATAAACATGAACTCTCAATTCCCTGTAATTTTGAGGCAATTTCTATATATTACACAATTATTATGTTCTTGTAAGCTAATTGGTAATTATACCCAAACTGGGATTCTTGGAATGTTACTACTGAGAAAAAAATTATCTTTTCCTCAATAATCTTTTTTTGCATTTAGATATTTTATAATTCATTTACATCATATGCAAGACCAGTTTGGCCTCTTTAATAGTGTGTTCAGGACACAATAACTTAACTTCTCAGTAATATTAATATTACATTAATGAATAAGAGACTGTTCATGATTTAAATGAACAGTCACCAGGAAACAATTCTCCTTTCCTCTCCATCCCCAGATCAAAATTGCAAAAAGAATTTAAAATATGTCTTATCAAGAAAGCACATCAGAAAATACAATCCTTGTCTACTCTTGGATTTATATTAGATGTAAGAAATGGCTCCAGCTGTATCAATGCCCTCCAGCAAAAGACCAGTGAGAATACACCTGTAGTTTAACACTTTGGGGTTTCTTACTTATTGCATATGTGGGAGGGAAGACTCACACTTAAGGTTTCTTTGCCTCTAAGTGTTGCCAATCAGAAAGTGGTCCCCTTCCCCATTCAGCTCTGCCAAATTCCCCATTAATTGGAGGGGGCAGTGTAAGGAGATTCTCACCAGCTGTGTGACCATAGGCCTTCACTCTCCAAGAGCCTCATCTTTAAGATGAACCTAAATTTTCTTACATAGTGGAAGACCTATAGTTTAATGTGTTCAATAAAAGATATTAATCATTGTTAGAGGTAGCACCCACTTCTCAATGAAGCCCAGATCCCACCTCTACAATCCTTAAGCCCCAGATGAGAGCATCTTCTAGGCTCCCAAATCTCACACCAAAAAGAAAAAAAAAAAAAAAAAGCTTGAAGACCATGGGAGAAGAGTGAAACATGCTGAGGCCTGAGGCTGACCTCATTCTGGGCTTGCCTATTTGCATGATTAGTTTGGCTCTGGCCATGGGTCTCTAAGACAGGCTTGCTGTCTTGGGAAGTACGGAGCTCTGCCTTGAACTAAATGATGCTCACAGTGTGACTGCAAGAATGTGACTTGCATGGGGAATTGTGGGACATCTCAGTAACCGGATGCTACAAAGGACTTATCACTAGATTTTTGTGTTAAATGATTTGGGAGAAAATATAAGGAATTAGAACTCTGCTCTGGATTGGATAGTATTGGGAAGCAGGGATCGTACTGTGGTTTGGTATCTTAATAAATCTTACCTAGAAGGAAGAAAAGTTAAAGCTGTAACTGGAGAAGAAGCAGCAGTCACTCAGATTAACTGGGATAAGGGAATATTTGGTCATCCTGTCTGTGTTCACACATAATAGTGGAGAGGTCTTATTTTTCTCCTGATCTGCTGTGGTTACAGAGTGGCCTAGCTTGATGTTGATCTTGTGTGAAATTGTGTGTGTTCAGCAGGTGGACACCAGGACCTAACTCTGAGTGCCTGGCCAACTCAGAGCAACATCGTGGTCTAGCTGACAGTACCAAGCCAGCACCCAGACGTCAGGGATTTTTCTCTTTCTCGGTAATTACAATCACAATAAGTTATTAGCCTTTTGTACAATAAAGTCAGTCACTTTCACTAGAACCTAGAGATAAAATGAAGAGAAAGTGCTCATTTGTAAACCACTGTCCCCAAAATTTCATTCCATAGCAGCCATACTGACTTGTTTTCTGTCCCTCCACAATGCCTAGCCACTTCCCGCTTTATGACTTTTTAAAATTATTTCTACCATTATTCTCAAATTCTACACTTATATTTATTATTCATGTTTTGCTTAAATATCTCAAAAATATTTTTTTCATTATGCAGTTGAAAATAGCCCCAACTCTATTTCCTACCCACTATGCTCTGTTTTCATTTTACTTATTAATCTTGGAAAATATCTTGTGTATTTAGTTTTCACTTATTTGTGTCTCTGGAAAGGTCACCCTTTCCCAAAAATATAAGTTCCACGAATTCAGACACCATGTAAATTGTATTTACTACTCTTTCCTCTGGCACATTACAGATTCTCATTAGATATTTCATGAATAAATAAATACAAAAAGCAGATTTAATTGTTAAGTACTGTGTCCTTTAATGTTCTTACTGTTATATGCTTTTCTAAAGGAGAAAGTTTTCTGAGTTAGAAAGTTTTATGAGTATAGCAAAATGAATATACAAATTCCACCATTCTAACTATACTCTTTAGAAAGAATCATATATTTCCTAGGAAATAGTGTGCAGAGAAAGAAAATCATTGAAGCCATTCCATGTGGGCATAATTCTGAACACTATGCTATACTCTCTTCCTTCTCTTCCAGGGCTATGTACTAGAAGCATTTAAAATTAACTAACTTATATTTAAAGGAAAGAGTTAATCTCACGGGATTCTCACAATTACAGGCTAAAGATTTCCACCTAGGGGCACTCACAATCAGACCTGTGAAAGTAATTCATCTGATTATGGGTAATATATTATGACAAATGACATTCTAGGACAAATTGACCTGTCTAATCTTACTGCAGCCATCTCAGACTTGCATGTAAGGAGCGATAACAAGACCAAGGGGCATGTTCTCTTCTATGTGCCAGGAAGAGCCTACTGCCAGCTTCCCTCCTGGTGTCACGATTAGGCAGGCTCTTAGGATCCTTAGGATTCTATAGACACAACCTCTCATTCAGAAGAAAGTCACAATGAAGAAACTGGTATTTTTGCGATTATTTATCTGGAGAGTTGACTATGATCATGGTATTGTAGTTATATGATAGACATATTTTACTTAAACCCTCCCATTAGGACCTAATCCCATCCATAATTTGCAGCTCCCTTGAAGACCATATTGTGGTGGAGTCCGGCTGAGGGACAATGCTCTGTGTCATTTCTGCATGTCCTCTATCACCTTTTGTTTGGAACTATTTTCGCAAGATTGTTTATATAGCAAGCAACCTTGGAAGGTACAAACAGGGTCTCCCTCTGGGGAAAAGGACAGATGTGATTTCTGACCAGGATGATAAAGACAATGTCTTCCTCTGAAATAATGATGGGACAGCTTTGCCGGTAATTCTTTTTTTTTTTTAATGGTACAGTTACTTTTTAATTTTATTTATTTATTTACTTTTGGCTGTGTTGGGTCTTCGTTTCTGTGCGAGGGCTTTCTCTAGCTGTGGCAAGTGGGGGCCACTCTTCATCGTGGTGCACAGGCCTCTCACTATCGCAGCCTCTCTTGTTGCAGAGCACAGGCTCCAGACGCGCAGGCTCAGTAGTTGTGGCTCACGGGCCTAGTTGCTCTGCGGCATGTGGGATCTTCCCAGACCAGGGCTTGAACCCGTGTCCCCTGCATTGGCAGGAAGATTCTCAACCACTGCGCCACCAGGGAAGCCCCGGTAATTCTTTTAAAAGAGTTGGGATTCTACGTTCAGCATTCTTTGGCTGTGATACACACCCATTGTATATGGAGCGTTTACCTGTGTCTGCTCCACATCAGCACTGTGGAACTTGGCAAGAGGGTGTACGGGAACCAAATGCAAACGGAAAGTTCACGCACTTTATTGTGCCATGAGTAATGAAGTCCTTTGTCTCTGATTCAGCACACACGTGTCTTCTATCACCACCTAGGAAACTGCAGGAGGTTAATTTGGCAGCTTTCAAGTAGGGTGAAATATCAGAGCCTCCATAGTTCTCGATGGTTCTTCTCATGTTTGAAAGCTGTGTCATGCAGGGCAGATAAAAACACATATAAAATGATTAGTCAGAGATATGTATTTTAGCAGCGCCTTGGGCTTGCCTCTTGCTGTGTCTAGACTTCTTTTTTATTATCTATAAAAGTGAACATAGTACTGGTCATTTATATTGCCTCAGTATAGGTACGATCATTTGGTGACTGTTCACAATTCTACATGGTTTTAGCTATAATTGCATTCCTTTTTTTCTCATTCAGGTAAATACAGAGATATAGGTGTGAGACAAGCTATTAGTGACAATCTAGAATTATTTCTATTTGTATACTTAAAAGAAAAGTAATTTAATCAAAATCCATTATAGGTACAGATTATTTGTTGCTGATCTTGTAACTGGTTATGATATATGCCACAGTAGTTCCATTGGAAACATATGGATGAGGTAATATCTAAGGTTGCTGCCAAGACTATATTTTTTCTGTGCACTAGTTTGTAGTAGAAATGTACAGTCTTATTATTTCTAAAGTACAGAGGCAAATGCATCTCTTCTTCTTAATTTGCTATAAAGAAGTGACTTCATAACTGGAACATATCAGGTTTATCTTTGTAGCTAATGTTAAATGCTTTATTTAAGTCACCACACTTTTTTTGTTAAAATAGATGTAGAAAAGTCTCATAACTAACCATCAAAAAGAGCATCATTAGTATTTCATATTGTTTCATAAATAGTCATTTCTTAAAGGGATTATAACTGGGACCCCCACTTGTCACCTCAACACAGAATATATGTATTTATAATTTAGTATAAAAAACTTAACTGATAATGGAGGTCCTAGCTCAGCTTTTCCTGCTAGAACTTAAATAGTAGTACTCTAAAAATGATGATTCTAAAACTGATAATTTCAAATTTGGCAGGACACAGGTGAATTGAGTTCATATTTATGGATAAAAATAAGGGATGTGACTGTTGATTTGTGTCTTCATCATCTTTCACCACAGGTGGAATTTTAAAATGGCGTTCTTTCACCATCTTCTCATTGTCTTTACTTAGGATGACAAACTTGTCCCAGTTTTCCTAGGACTTCCCTGTTTTATTCTTGCAAATTCTTCAGCGTTTGGCAGATGAGAATGGTTGCTCACACTGGCAGTGACCAGCAACAAACTGTGTTCTTCACCTGGAATATTTTTCCTAGACTTTCATTTCTTTAAATTTATTTTTATTGAAGTATAGTTGAATTATAATGTTGTGTTAATTACTGCTGTACAGCAAAGTGAACTCAGTTATACATATATATCCATTATTTTTCATATTCTTTTCTATTATGGTTTATCACAGGATATTGAATATAGTTCTCTGTGCTATACAGTAGGACCTTATTGTTTATCCATCCTGTACACACCAGTTTGCATCTGCTAATCCCATACTCCCACTCCTACCCTCTCCCACTCCCCTCCCCCTTGGCAGCCACCATAGACTTTCATTTTTATCATGGACCATCAAACCACTGTTGTGTAGGTATTTACTAAAATCCCAGTACTATTTCTTTATACCCCCACCACCTGTACTTCATAGATATTAGCTTATAAATCTACTGAGCACTTGTTTCTTTCCTGTGTTTCTATATCTAACTTCCCATCTGGCTGAGTGCAAGTACCATGACATACCTTATAAACTCCAGGGAGTGTTTTACACAGAATTGTTTCACAAATGTTTGATATAAGAAATGTAATTCATCAACTCATTCTAGAACATATTCATATTTTAATGTATTAAGAACTGTTCTGATTAAAGTATTTTTGGAAGAGCAGTCTGAGCTACTTGTATAATCTATGACTGTGCAAAGCTCTAGCATTGCAAGCTACTTTTCCTTTTACATCCTTGGGAGACTATTTGTGTATGCTATAATTTGAACTTCTGAGATAAATATATGCAATGTATGATGAACTAAAAATCCATAAATAGTACTTTATGGGACAAGATGGGAATAAAGACACAGACCTACTAGAGAATGGACTTGAGGATACGGGGAGGAGCAAGGGTAAGCTGGGACAAAGTGAGAGGGTGACATGAACATATATACACTACCAAACGTAGAATAGATAGCTAGTGGGAAGCAGCCACATAGCACAGCGAGATCAGCTTGGTGCTTTGTGACCACCTAGGGGGGTAGGATAGGGAGGGTGGGAGGGAGGGAGATGCAAGGGGGAAGAGATATGGGGACATAGGTATATGTATAACTGATTCACTTTGTTATAAAGCAGAAACTAACAAACCATTGTAAAGCAATTACACTCCAATAAAGATGTTAAAAAAAAGAATATATCAGAACAAATTTGGAAGAAATTATCAAAAAATTGTTGTAAATAATTAAAGAATTTATTAAAATAAAAAAATAGTACTTTATGGTAAAGTATATGAAATGAATGCCAGCATCTTACACACTATGTACATGGGATAGTGAGGAATTGCATCAAGAATTAGTTTAGGCACTGACCTTTAGAAAAGAAGTTACAACTCTTGTTAAGCATTTGTGGCAAAAAAGATTTATTTGAACAAATCACCCATGCATTTTTTCCAGAAACCACACCTGAAAATATGGACACTCCCTATAAAGCAAAAAAATGAAAGAACAATGAATTACTCTCATAGCCTTGTAATCCAGGTAACATAAAAATAAACAAAGAAATTAGCAAACAAATTAATAATTGGGGAGCAGGGGCTGGACTGAATGAAGTCAGAACCATTCTCTATTTTTTAGCTATAAGTTTGTCGTAGTTTACATTAGAAAATTATTTCCTCCATCTTTGACTTGTTTTACATTTATCAAATTGATCCAGTAAGTTCTGAGTATCTACTATATGCTAGACAAAATACTGAGTACTGTAAATAAAAAGATAATAAGAAAATAGCCTTTGTAAACAAACAGAGGTATAGTAAAAATACACATTTATGAGGTACATCCATAGTACTTAAGGACAATACACATGATGACTTATGTAATCTATACACATAGACAGACAAAGTTATTGGGATAGTCATCACTGTTGTACTTTTTATATTGTTGAAGAAACTACAGCATAGAAATTTAAATAACAATAAAAAAGTGTACATAGTTTTTAAGTAGAGCCATAATTTGACCCAGATATTTGAATTTCAGAACCTGTCTATACTCTTAATTGCATGTTGTTATAAGGTATGTATAATAATAGATATGTATAATGAAATACTACTATTTCAGTGTGAGACATATATAAAATAGAGACTACTATGAAATACATTGAGGTACCAGCCAGGTAATCTAAATGAGTGAAATGAACTAGCTATGAATTAACAAATTACAGTAGCACTAGACTTCACTGTGGAGGATTCAAATGATCCTGGTTTGGAGAATGACAATTGAAGGAATATAGGCCTAACCTTACCAGAACTTCTAATTTTTTAATACAAGATAGAAGTTCAGGATTTTATATCAACTCTCTTGTTAACTGTATGAAATTAATTAAAATTAAATAATATGTCTTAAACAATACTAAAGGATGTACCTGTGACCCAAAAACAGCTCACAAATAACCAACTTGTGTCCTCTGAGATAGAACATGCAAGCATATGTGTATATGTGTGTTAGCAGGAGGGACAGAGGTCAGAGTGAGTTTGGTCACAACTACTGAACTTAGGAAGTTATGGGATATCTGGAATGTCACATGCAGGGAGAAGTACAGTGAAATGAAATGCTAGAGAGACCACCAGGAGTAATTTCATGAAAATATTTTCTTTTCTTCGCAGAGAGTATGTACTTTTTCCTTAAGGTGCACTGCTTTAGGAATAAGCATAATGACCAAACTACATTTTGGAAGGATCAAATGGGTAGCAGGATAAAGATTATACATGAGTGGGCTGGAACTGAAAGCATGGAAATTAGTCTTAGTTTACAGCAATGGTACCAGGAAGAGAAATGGGACCTAATTAAGGCAGAAATCTGAAATAATTTAGCAATAGAAAGTTTGCTTTATCAAAAAAAAATTTTTTTATCTTTATTGGAGTATAATTGTTTTACAATGGTGTGTTAGTTTCTGCTTTATAACAAAGTGAATCAGTTATACATATACATATGTTCCCATACCTCTTCCCTCTTGTGTCTCCCTCCCTCCCACCATCCTTATCCCACCCCTCCAGGCAGTCAAAAAGCACCGAGCTGATCTCCCTGTGCTATGCGGCTGCTTCCCACTAGCTATCTACCTTACGTTTGGTAGTGTATATATGTCCATGCCTCTCTCTCGCTTTGTCACAGCTTAACGTTCCCCCTCCCCATATCCTCAAGTCCATTTTCTAGTAGGTCTGTGTCTTTATTCCTGTCTTACCCCTAGGTTCTTCATAACATTTTTTTTTCTTAAATTCCATATATATGTTTTAGCATATGCTATTCATCTTTCTGACTTACTTCACTCTGTATGACAGACTCTAGGTCCATCCACCTCATTACACATAGCTCAATTTTGCTTCTTTTTATGGCTGAGTAATATTCCATTGTATATATGTGCCACATCTTCTTTAGCCATTCATCTGATGATGGACACGTAGGTTGTTTCCATCTCCTGACTATTTTAAATGGAGCTGCAATGAACATTTTGGTACATGACTCTTTTTGAATTATGGTTTTCTCAGGGTATATGCCCGGTAGTGGGATTGCTGGGTCATATGGTACTTTTATTTGTAGATTTTTAAGGAAACTCCATACTGTTCTCCATAGTGGCTGTACCAATTCACATTCCCACCAGCAGTGCAAGAGTGTTCCCTTTTCTCCACACCCTCTCCAGCATTTATAGTTTCTAGATTTTTTGATGATGGCCATTCTGACTGCTGTGAGATGATATCTCATTGTAGTTTTGATTTGCATTTCTCTAATGATTAATGATGTTGAGCATTCTTTCATGTGCTTGTTGGCAGTCTGTATATCTTCTTTGGAGAAATGTCTATTTAGGTCTTCTGCCCATTTTTGGATTGGGTTGTCTGTCTTTTTGTTATTGAGCTGCATGTGCTGCTTATAAATTTTTGAGATTAATCTTTTGTCAGTTGCTTCATTTGCAAATATTTTCTCCCATTCTTAGGGTTGTCTTTTGGTCTTGTTTATGGTTTCCTTTGCTGTGCAAAAGCTTTGAAGTTTAATTAGGTCCCATTTGTTTATATTTGTTTTTATTTCCATTTCTCTAGGAGGTGGGTCAAAAAGGATCTTGCTGTGATTTATGCCATAGAGTGTTCTGCCTATGTTTTCCTCTAAGAGTTTGATAGTTTCTGGCCTTACATTTAGGTCTTTAATCCATTTTGAGCTTATTTTTGTGCATGGTATTAGGGAGTGAGCTAATCTCATACTTTTACATGTACCTGTCCAGTTTTCCCAGCACCACTTATTGAAGAGGCTGTCCTTTCTCCACTGTACATTCCTGCCTTCTTTATCCATGATACAGTGACCATATGTGTGTGGGTTTATCTCTGGGTTTTCTATCCTGTTCCATTGATCTATATTTCTGTTTTTGTGCCAGTTCCATACTGTCTTGATTACTGTAGCTTTGTAGTATAGTCTGAAGTCAGGGAGCCTGATTCCTCCAACTCCGTTTTTCATTCTCAAGATTGCTTTGGCTCTTCAGGGTCTTTTGTGTTTCCATACAAATTGTGAAATTTTTTGTTATAGTTCTGTGAAAAATACCAGTGGTAGTTTGATAGGGATTGCAATGAATCTGTAGATTGCTTTGGGTAGTAGAGTCATTTTCACAATGTTGATTCTTCCAATCCAAGAACATGGTATATATCTCCATCTATTTGTATCGTCTTTAATTTCTTTCATCAGTATCTTATAATTTTCTACATACAGGTCTTTTGTCTCCTTAGGTATGTTTATTCCTAGATATTTTATTCTTTTTGTTGCAATGGTAAATGGGAGTGTTTTCTTGATTTCATTTTCAGATTTTTCATCATTAGTGTATAGGAATGCAAGAGATTTCTGTGCATTAATTTTGTATCCTACTACTTTACCAAATTCATTGATTAGCTCTAGTAGTTTTCTGGTAGCATCTTTAGGATTCTCTACATATAGTATCATGTCATCTGCAAGCAGTGACAGCTTTACTTTTTCTTTTCCAATTTGGATTCCTTTTATTTCCTTTTCTTCTCTGACTGCTGTGGCTAAAACTTCCAAAACTATGTTGAATAAGAGTGGTGAGAGTGGGTTGCCTTGTCCTGTTCCTGATTTTAGTGGAAATGCTTTCAGTTTTTCACCATTGAGGATGATGTTGGCTGTGGGTTTGTCATATACAGCCTTTATTATGTTGAGGAAAGTTCCCCCTATGCCTACTTTCCGCAGGGTTTTTATCATAAATCGGTGTTGAATTTTATCGAAAGCTTTCTCTGCATCTATTGAGATGATCATATGGTTTTTCTCCTTCAATTTGTTAATATGGTGTATCACTTTGATTGATTTGAATATATTGAAGAATCCTTGCATTCCTGGAATAAACCCCACTTTATCATGGTGTATGATCCTTTTAATATGCTGTTGGATTCTGTTTGCGAGTATTTTGTTGAGGATTTTTGTTTCTATGTTCATCAGTGATATTGGCCTGTAGTTTTCTTTCTTTGTGACATCTTTGTCTGGTGTTGGTATCAGAGTGATGGTGACCTCGCAGAATGAGATTGGAAGTGTTCCTCCCTCTGCTATATTTTGGAAGACTTTGAGAAGGATAGGTGTTAACTCTTCTGTAAATGTTTGATAGAATTCGCCTGTGAAGCCATCTAGTCCTGGGTTTTTTTTGTTGGAAGCTTTTCAATCATAGTTTTAATTTCAGTGCTTGTGATTGGTCTGTTCATATTTTCTATTTCTTCCTGATTCAGTCTTGGCACGTTGTGTGTTTCTAAGAATTTGTACATTTCTTCCAGGTTGTCCATTTTATTGGCATAGAGTTGCTTGTAGTAATCTCTCATGATCTTTTGTATTTCTGCAGTGTCAATTGTTACTTCTCCTTTTTCATTTCTAATTCTATTGATTTGAGTCTTCTCCCTTTTTTTTTTTGATGAGTCTGGCTAATGGTTTATCAATTTTGTTTATCTTCTCAATGAACCAGCTCTTCGTTTTATTGATCTTTGCTATCATTTCCTTCATTTCTTTTTCATTTATTTCTGATCTGATTTTTATGATTACTTTCCTTCTGATAACTTTGGGGACTTTTGTTCTTCTTTCTCTAATTGCGTTAGGTGCAAGGTTAGGTTGTTTATTCGGGCTGTTTCCTGTTTCTTAAGGTAGGATTGTATTGCTATAAACTTCCCTCTTAGAACTGCTTTTTCTGCATCCCATAGGTTTTGGGTCATCGTGTTTCCATTGTCATTTGTTTCTAGGTATTTTTTAAATTTCCTCTTTGATTTCTTCATGATCACTACATTATTAAGTGTGTATTGTTTAGCCTCCATGTGTTTGTATTTTTTACAGATTTGTTCCTGTAATTGATATCTAGTCTCATAGCGGTGTGTGTTAGCAAAGGTTATTAGATAAAATTTCAATTTTCTTAAATTTACCAAGGCTTGATTTGTGACCCAAGATATGATCTATCCTGGAGAATGTTCCATGAGCACTTGAGAAAAATGTGTATTCTGTTGTTTTTGGATGGAATGTCCTATAAATTTCAATTAAGTCCATCTTTTTTTTTTTTTTTTTTTTTTTTGTGGTACGTGGGCCTCTCACTGCTGTGGCCTCTCCCGCCGCGGAGCACAGGCTCCGAACGCGCAGTCCCAGCGGCCATGGCTCATGGGTCCAGCCGCTCCATGGCATGTGGGATCTTCCCGGACCAGGGCAGGAACCCGTGTCCCCTGCATCGGCAGGCAGACTCTCAACCACTGCGCCACCAGGGAAGCCCAAGTCCATCTTTTTTAATGTATCATTTAAAGCTTGTGTTTCCTTATTTATTTTCATTTTGGATGATCTGTCCATTGGTGAAAGGGGGTGTTAACGTCCCCTACTATGAATGTGTTACTGTCGATTTCCCCTTTTATGGCTGTTAGTATTTGCCTTATTTATTGAGGTGCTCCTATGTTGGGTGCATGATTATTTACAATTGTTATATCTTCTTCTTGGATCGATCCCTTGATCATTATGTAGTGTCCTTCTTTGTGTCTTCTAATAGTCTTTATTTGAAAGTCTATTTTGTCTGTTATGAGAATTGCTACTCCAGCTTTCTTTTGGCTTCCATTTGCATGGAATATCTTTTTCCATCCCCTCATTTTCAGTCTGTATGTGTCTCTAGGTCTGAAGTGGGTCTCTTGTCAACAGCATATATATGGGTCTTGTTTTTGTATCCATTCAGCCAATCTGTGTCTTTTGGTGGGAGCATTTAATCCTTTTACATTTAAGGTAATTATTGATATGTATGTTCCTATTTCCATTTTCTTAATTGTTTTGGGTTCGTTATTGTAGGTCTTTTCCTTCTTTTGTGTTTCTTGCCTAGGGAAGGTCCGTTATCATTTGTTGTAAGGATGGTTTTGTGGTGCTGAACTCTCTCAGCATTTGCTTGTCTGTAAAGCTTTTAATTTCTGCATCAAATCTGAATGAGATCCTTGCTGGGTAGAGTAATCTTAGTTGCAGGTTTTTCTCCTTCATCACTTTAAATATGTCCTGCCAGTCCCTTCTGGCTTGCAGAGTTTCTGCTGAAAGATCAGCTGATAACCTTATGGGGATTCCCTTGTGTGTTATTTGTTGTTTTTCCCTTGCTGCTTTTAATATGTTTTCTTTGTATTTAATTATTGACAGTTTGATTAATATGTGTCTTGGTGTGTTTCTCCTTGGATTTATCCTGTATGGGACTCTCTGTGCTTCCTGGACTTGATTAACTATTTCCTTTCCTATATTAAGGAAGTTTTCAACTGTAATCTCTTCAAATATTTTCTCAGTCCCTTTCTTTTTCTCTTCTTCTTCTGGAACCCCTATAATTAGAATGTTGATGTGTTTAATGTTGTCCCAGAGGTCTCTGAGACTGTCCTCAGTTCTTTTCATTCTTTTATCTTTATTCTGCTCTGCAATAGTTATTTCCACTATTTTATCTTCCAGGTCACTTATCCGTTCTTCTGCCTCAGTTATTCTGCTATTGATCCCATCTAGAGTATTTTTAATTTCATTTATTGTGTTGTTCATTGTTGTTTGTTTCAACTTTATTTCTTCTAGTTCCTTTTTAAATGTTTCTTGCATTTTCTCTATTCTATTTCCAAGATTTTGGATCATCTTTACTATCATTATTCTGAATTCTTTTTCAGGTAGACTGCCTATTTCCTCTTCATTTGTTAGGTCTGGTGGGTTTTTATCTTGCTCCTTCAACTGCTGTGTGTTTTTCTGTCTTCTCATTTTGCTTATCTTACTGTGTTTGGGGTCTCCTTTTTGCAGGCTGCAGGTTCATAGTTCCCATTGTTTTTGGTGTCTGTCCCCAGTGGCTAAAGTTAATTCAGTGGGTTGTGTAGGTTTCCTGGTGGAGGGGACTACTGCCTGTGTTCTGGTGCATGAGGCTGGATCTTGTCTTTCTGGAGCCAGGTTCTCATCTGGTGGTGTGTTTTGGGGTGTCTGTGGACTTATTATGATTTTAGGCAGCCTCTCTGCTAATGTGTGGGGTTGTGTCCTGCCTTGCTAGTTGTTTGGCATAAGGTGTCCAGCACTGTATCTTGCTGGTCATTGAGTGGAGATTGGTGCTGGTGTTGAGGTGGAATTCTCTGGGAGATTTTTGCCATTTGATATTATGTGGAGCTGGGAGGTCTCTTGTAAACCAGTGCCCTGAAGTTGGCTCTCCCACCTCAGAGGCACAGCACTGACTCCTGGCTGCAGCACCAAGAGCCTTTCATCCACACCGCTCAGAATAAAAGGGAGAAAGAGTAGAAAGAAAGAAAGAAAGAAGGGAGGGAGGGAGGAAGGAAGGAAGGAAGGAAGGAAAGGAAGAAAGAAAGAAAGAAGATAAAATAAAATAAAGTTATTAAAATAAAAAAATAATTATTAAGAAAAAAATTTTAAGAAAAAAAAAAAAATAAACAGATGGATAGAACCCTAGCACAAATGGTGGAAGCAAACCTATCAGATAAAATCTCACAAAGGAGCATACACACTCACAAAATGAGGTACGGGGAAAAAATAGTAAATCTTGCTCTCAAAGTCCACCTCCTCAATTTGGGATGATTCGTTGTCTATTATGTATTCCACAGATGCAGGGTACATCAAGTTGATTGTGGAGCTTTAATCCACTGCTTCTGAGGCTGCTGGGAGAGATTTCCCTTTCTCCTCTTTGTTCACACAGCTCCTGCATTTCATCTTTGGATTTGGCCCCGCCTCTGCATGTAGGTCGTCAGAGGACGTGTGTTCTTCGATGAGACAGGTCAGGATTAAAGGAGCAGCTCCTCCCAGGACTCTGGCTCACTCACGCCAGGGGGAGGGAGGGACACGGACTGCAGGATGAGCCTGAGGCGGCAGAGGCTGGCGTGACATTGCACCAGCCTGAGGCGTGCCGTGCGTTCTCCCGGGGAAGTTGTCCCTGAATCACAGGACCCCGGCAGTAGGGGGCTGCACAGGTTCCCCGGAAGGGGGGTGTGGATAGTGACCTGTGCTCGCACACAGGCTTCTTGGTGGAGGCAGCAGCAGCCCTAGCGTCTCATGCCCGTCTCTGGGGTCCGCATTTTTAGCTGTGGCTCGCGCCCATCTCTGGAGCTCCTTTAAGCGACGCTCTTAATCTCCTCTCCTCGCACACCAGGAAACAAAGTGGGAAGAAAAAGTCTCTTGCCTCTTCGGCAGGTCCCGACTCTTCCCCGGACTCCCTCCTGGCTAGCCGTGGTGCACTAACACCCTGCAGGCTGTGTTCACGCCTGCAACCCCAGTCCTCTCCCTGCACTCTGACCGAAGCCCGAACCTCAGCTCCCAGCCCTGCCCACCCCAGCGGGTGAGTAGACAAGCGTCTCGGGCTGGTGAGTGCCGGTTGGCACCAATCCTCTGTACGGGAATCTCCCCACTTTGCCCTCCACACCCCTGTTGCTGTGCTCTCCTCCGCGGCTCTGAAGCTCCCCCCCTCCACCACCCACAGTCTCCGCCTGTGAAGGGGCTTCCTAGTGTGTGGAAACCTTTCCTCTTTCACAGCTCCCTCCCACTGGTGCAGGTGCCATCCCTATCATTTTGTCTCTGTTTATTCTTTTTTCTTTTGCCCTACCCAGGTACATGGGGAGTTTCTTGCCTTTTGGGAGGTCTGAGGTCTTCTGCCAGCGTTCAGTAGGTGTTCTGTAGGAGTTGTTCCACATGTAGATATATTTCTGGTGTATCTGTGGGGAGGAGGCTGATCTCTGTGTCTTACTCTTCCACCATCTTCCCCTCCACCCTATCAAATTTTTTTAATTAAAAAATTTTATACTTCAAACAATACCATTGAAAACATGAAAAGACCACTCACAGAATGGAAGAACATATTTGCAAATCCAATATCTGATGATAAGGAGTTTGTATCTAAAATATTTAAACTATTCTTACAACACAATAATTTAAAAAGAAAACTAAGTTAAAAATGGGCCAAGTATCTGTATAGATTTATCTCCAGAGAAAATATACAAATGGCCAAAAAGCACATAGAAACATGCTCAACATCACTAGTTGCCAGGAAATGCAAATCAAAAGCATGATGATGTAACACTTAACGAATAAGATGGCTCCAGTCAATAAAACAAACAATGAAAAATATCAGGGAGGCTATGAAGTTATTAGAATTCTCCTATATTTTTGGTTGAAAAATAAAATGGTGCAAACAACATTGGAAAATAATCTGGCAGTTCCTCAATGACAAATAAAGAATTCCTAGTTGTATATGCTAGAGAAATAAAAACTTATGTACACAGAGTGAACATCCTTGACTTGTTCCTCATCTTAGAAGAAATGCTTTCAGATTTTCAACTTTGAGTATGATGTTAGCTGTGGGTTTGTCATATGTAGACTTTATTATGTTGAGGTAGGTTTCCTCTATGCCCACTTTCTGGAGAGTTTTAATCATAAATGTGTGTTGAATTTTGTCAAAAGTTTTTTTCTGCATCTATTGAGATGATCATATGGTGTTTATTCTTCAATTTGTTAATGTGGTGTATCACACTGATTAATTTGCAGATATTGAAAAATCCTTGCATCCTGGAATAAATCCCACTTGATCATGGTGTATGATCTTTTTATTGTATTGTTGGATTCGGTTTGCTGGTATTTTGTTGAGAATGTCCACTCTCACCACTTTTATTCAACATAGTTTTGGAAGTCTTAGCCATGACCATTAGAGAATAAAAAGAAATAAAATGTATCCAAATTGGAAAAGAAGTAAAACTATCAGTTTGCAGATGACATGATACTATACATTGAAAATCCTAAAGATGCTACCAGAAAACTACTGTAGTTCATCAATGTATTTGGATACAATTTTAATACACAGAGGATACAAAATTAATACATGGAAATCTCTTGCATTCCTATACACTAACAATGAAAGATCAGAAATAGAATTAAAGAAACAATCCCCTTTACCATTGTATCAATAAGAATAAAATATATAGGATTAAACTTATTTAAGGAGGCAAAAAACCTGTACTCTCAAAAATATAAGACTGATGAAAGAAATTCATGATGACACAAACAGATGGAGAGATATACCATGGTCCTGGATTGAAAGAATCAATATTTTCAGAATGACTATACTACCCAAGGAATCTACAGATTCAGTGTAATCCCATTAAATTACCAATGGCATTTTTCACAGAACTAGAAAAAGATTTTTTAAACACAAAAGAGTGTAAATAGTCAAAGCAATTCTGAGAAAGAAAAATGGAGCTGGAGGAATCAGGTTCCCTGACTTCAGACTATACTACAAAGCTACAGTAGTCAAAACAGTATGGTACTGGCAGAAATGTAGATCAATGGAACAGGATAGAAAACCCAGAAATAAGCCCATACACCTATGGTCTATTAATCTACAACAAAGGAGGAAATAATATATAATGGAGAAAAGATAGTCTCTTCAGTAAGTGGTGCTGGGAAAACTGGAAGCTACATGTAAAAGAATGAAACTAGAATATTCTCTAATACCATGCACAAAAATAAACTCAAAACAAATTAGAGACCTAAATGCAAGACCAGATAATATAAAACTCTTAGATGAAAACATAGACAAACACTCTTTGACATAAATCACAGCAATATCTTTTTGGATCCTCCTCCTAGCATAATGAAAATAAAACAAAAATAAACAAATGGAACCTAATTAAACTTAAAAGCTTCTGCACAGCAAAGGAAACCATAAACAAAATAAAAAGACAATCCACAAAATGGAAGAAAATAATTGCAAATGAAGCGACTTGACAAGGGATTAATCTCGAAAATATACAAACAGCTCATGCAGCTCAATATAAAAAAAAAATGAGTAACCCAATCAAAAAATTGGCAGGAGATCGATCTAAATAGACATTTCTCTAAAGAAGACATACAGATGGGCAAGAGGCACATGAAAAGATTCTCAACATTGCTAATTATTAGAGAAATGAGAATCAAAACTACAATGAGGTATCACCTCACACCAGCCAGAATAGGCATCATCAAAAAGTCTACAAACAATAAATGCTGGAAAGGGTGTGGAGAAAAGGGAACCCTTGTACACCGTTGGTGGGAATGTAAATTTGTACAGCCGCTATGGAGAATAGTATGGAGGGTCCTTTAAAAAATAAAAAAATAGAACTGCCTTATGATCCAACAATCCCACTCCTGGGCATATATCCCGTAAAAACCATAATTTGAAAAGATACATGTACCACAATGTTCATTGCAGCACTAATTATAATAACCAAGACATGGAAGCAACCTAAATGTACATCAACAGAGGAATGGATAAAGAAGATGTGATATCATATATATGATGGAATATTACTCAGCCATAAAAAGGAATGAAATTGTGTTCTTTGCAACAACATGGATGGACCTAGAGATTACCATACGAGTGAAGTAAGTCAGACAGAGACAAATATCATATGGTATCACTTATATGTAGAATCTAAAAAATGATACAAATGAACTTATTTACAGAACAGAAACAGATTCATATACTGCAAAACAAACTTATAGATACCAAAGAGGAAATATGGGGAGAGGGATAAATTAAGAGTTTGGGATTAACATATATACACTACTATATATAAAATAGATAATCAACAAGGAACAACTCTATAGTACAGGAAACTCTACTCAATATTCTGAAATAACCTATATGGGAAAAGAATCTGAAAAAGAATATATATATGTAAATGTATAACTGAATCACACTGTTGTACACCTGAAACTAACACAACATTGTAAATCAACTATACTCTAATATAAAATAAAAATTAAATTAAAAAATAAATTAAAAAACATGTACACACAAAAACTGGTGCATGAATGCTAATAGCAGTGTTATTCATAATATCCTAAAAGTGAAAATTCCAAAATGCTCATCAACTGATGAATGGATAAATAAAATGTGATATGTCCAACAATGGAGTATCAATTCAGCCATAAATAGGAATGAAGTATTGATACATTCTAAAATATGGAAGATCCTGGAACCATTATTTTAAATGAAAGAAGTGAGTCAATAAATGCCACATATTGTATGATTTAATTTTTTATATATATAAAATGACCAGAATATACAAATTTAGAGAGACAGAAAATAAATTAATGATTGCTAGGGGCTGAGAGTTGAGGGGATGGGAAGTGACTGGAAATTGGTATGGGATTTCTTTTGAAGGTGATGAAAATTACCTAAAATTGATTGTGGAGATAGTTGTACAATTTTGTGACTATATTAAAAATTGTGTTGTATACTCTTAAAGGGAAGGATTATAATATATGTGAATTATATCTCAATAAAGCTCTAAATAAATAAGTAAAGTTCATTTTGATAGTTTTTAAGGGGGTTAAATCTGCCATAGGTGAGTAACTTATTGATTATGGATATTAAAAAATAAAGGAATCTGAGATGATTTCCAGCTTCCTGGTGAGTAGGTGAATGAAGGTACAACTGTGTAAAATGGAATATAAGGGAGGCATATGAAAGAGTTAGGCATAATTTTTTAAGTTCTTTAGTAATCTCTAAATTCCTTTAACAAAAATGTCTTTGCATAGTCTTCTGAATATTTACTTATAGCAGTTGTTTTGATTTGATTTCAAATTTATAACCCCTGGCAACCATTATCAAAACATAGCTATTTAATACAATATTTTTATTATTAGAGTTAGTCACAAGATGTGCCACTGTCATTTAAAATGTGTGAGATAAATAGAATTTTGGAAATATTTCTAAAAAATTGACTATAGCAAATTTTTCAGTAAGTTAATTCATGATTTCTGAATACTTACAGCAGTAAAATATTTCACTCAACCTTTAAAATGCTTAAGCTGAAAGTTTAATGAAAACATTGTTAGACTCGTATTCTTCACAAGTGCCCTGACATTATAGCCCTTCTGTTTTCAACATTTAATTCCAGTACTACTGCTTGAAATCTTGCTAAAATCACCTTCAATTGTTTGTCCTCTTCCTCCCCTTCAAATGAATATAGAAACAGCAGTTACGAGCTTTCTCTTGAGATTTCTCATGAAAAGGATCTAGAGATGAAAAAGACTCGTTGTCCCAAAATTCTTTTTTTAGCAAAGTTTTATAATTGTTAAAGTAAAACTTTCAATGTATTTCTGTGATAGGACAGTGAAATTTATCATTTTTTCCCTTCCCCTTGGTGATTATATGTTTTACAATGACATATAGAAGGTGATTTAAATTGTCTTTAAAGACATTTAACTTTAATATATCAGGCTTTACTTTAATGAAAAGGTATCATACTAGTTGAAAGAAAATTCTAGGGAGAAGAAAAATATTATAGGCACTAGATAATTTTTAAATATAATTTCAGAAATGAAGAAGGTTATTCAGACATTAGTGGAAAATTAACTTAGAATGTACCACCTAAATGGAATAATCTCCTTCCCCAAAACCACCTAAGTGTCATTCAGAGGATGTGCAGTTAGAAGAACAGGTAGCAGAAAGAAAATGGAGACAAATCAGAAAAGAAGATATTTTTCTTAAATAAATGAGCTTGCTGCTTGACTTATGTTAATAGACCTATGTCTATTGCCATTATTTCCTAATGTAAATAAACTCTGCATTTTCCACATTAGTTTTTCTTCAGGTCAAGTGATATATAGAATGAAAATATTGGTAAGGCATATTTCACGTGTACTTAGAGAAAATAATCCAGAAATTTATGGATGGTCTCCCTTGGTATAGCAAACCTTATTTTCAATCTACTGTGTGGTCCAGCACAACTTCTTAGGTGTATATTTGAGGCTGCAGTACAATAGTCAGTGTAGTCTATAAGTGGTCTGGCTACAGTAAGTGGCACAAGCGTGGTTGTTAAATCCATATGTGTTGAAGTCAAATAACCCTTGTCTACATTTGATAGTTGTATGATCTGGGGCAAGTTTTTTTCATTTGTTTGTTTGTTTGTTTTGTTTTGTTGGGGTTTTTTTTGCGGTACGTGGGCCCCTCACTGCTGTCACCCCTCCCATTGTGGAGCACAGGCTCCGGACGCACAGTCTCAGTGGCCATGGCCCACGGGCCCAGCCGCTCCGCGGCATGTGGGATCCTCCTGGACCAGGGCACGAACCCACGTGCCCTGCATCGGCAGGCGGACTCTCAACCACTGCGCCACCAGGGAAGCCCTGGGACATGTTTTTGACCTCTCTTCTCCATATCCTTATACCTAAAATATTGGTAATAATTTCATTTCTTCTTTAGATCTTGTAGCATTGAATGAGGTAGCACAATGCTTACAAAATAATGTTTATTTAATATTAGTGGTTATTTTAGTCAGTTTTAATATAAGTATCATGTATGCATATGTTTGATAATAGTGATGAAAAATATTAAGCATATCAGTTTCAATTGATATAAAAGAAACGTGTTAAATCAGTGATTTCACCTTAACTAGCAGAGATTGGAAGACTTTAGGGAAAAAATCATAAGATAATGAAGAGAGAAGACAAAATATTTATAATATTAAATCCATAATAAGTGTGATCTGCTAAATGTTACAAACACTTTTATAGACAATGTGATACACGAACAAAACTGAATTTATGTTCTATGTGCATTGGAAAAACATCTTGAGATAGCTATGTACTTCTCGGTCAAGTAATTCAAAGACTGGACTGGAAGAACCAATCCTGATTTTCTGGGTGATTGAATACCATCATCATGTTCTTGATACTACAATAAGTTTTTCATGTAAATAAAACAATTAGTTTTGAGAGTTGAATCAACTTTTGGTTTAGCTATCATTATTTTTGCAAAAAAATGGAGAATTTGGAGTTTTTGACAAGTGGACAATAGCTAGGCTAATAAGGGGGTGAGTTTGTGTGCAAACTAAAGAAAGTGTACTGAGACCCATTTCAGGGATTTTTCATACATAATGCATCTGTGCTTATTAGGGTGTTAATAGTACAAATAACTAGATAGATGTAAGAGTTAATGCTACCTACCACCAATTACTTCTTTTTCCTGAAACATTATCCTATATAATCCTAGTCTCTTGTTCAATTAAATGTGGCTATGTGACTGATTTCTAATAAATATAATGTGAGCAAAAATATGTGTAACTCTACCAATACTAGCTCTGCCCAGAATAAACAAACACAAAAATGAAAATATTTCCATTTGCTATTTTTGTACTCTTTCACTTTCTCTTTGCTAATGTGAATGCCAACACTGAATTTGAAAGTCTGTCTCCCTAAATGACTTTGTAGATCAGATGTCCATCTCCCTGGAAACATCTTGGAATGTATATGTGAAAGACACATAAACTTCTATTTTAATTGAACTGTAGTACATGTATAGGTCAACTTGTTGGACAGCAAGCATTACTCTAGTAATACAATGGTCTTGCCACAGCATAACCTCACTTCTTCCATCGGATGGTCATTACTATGGGAAAGCAGTCCTAAGACTCAGTAGCTTTGGACCTTATTATTCAATAATATTATCCTCATGAATGGTCCAGGATTATACTATTTTTGTAGCTGTCTTCCTTGATATTTTTCCTGTATTTTACTGCCAGCAAGCAGGGTACAATCCATCTGACGAGTTTAGCCAGGAGAGAAGTATTTTGCAGTAACACTTGACACTGACTTGCTGGCTGAATAATAGCCACACAGCCATGTTGAAATTATGTGAATGACCTTTGACATTTATTGTATGTATAGCAAAGTACTTTTGTATATAAACTAGAGTCATTTCGTAGTTCTAAAATGTTTGATTTATTAACCCAATGGGTTTTTATGAGCAACTTCTTCCTATGGAATGTGATTTTGCTTATCTAATTCCTATTCTGAAAGAAGTGATCAATTAGAACAGTACAAACAATGCCTATATGAAAACAAGTGTCACTTACTGCCTAGGTCCCCCATGCCACACTATCTATTATACTGAATCTTTTTTGAAGTCTACATTTGGAAATAAATGATCAGAACAACTTGTCATGACTAATTTGGAAAGTATGCATTAACCTGTTGGGTAGCCTGTTGGAGTCAGCTAATGGAGAGTACCATCAGCATCAATGTGATATGAATCATTCCTTTGTCTCTCCTCTTTAATTTATAACCAGTAGGACATCCATAACCCAACAAAGTTTCCTCTGTGCAGCACACCAGAATGCTGGAAAGATCCATACATCTGTACATCTGAAGGTGAAGGAATTGGACCTCATGGAGGCAGCTGAACCAGTGGAGCAGTGATAGAATTGCGGGAGCAATGACAGTGGTGTCCACAACCTCAATATCCCCAACAGCAGCAGCAGTGCCTGTGACCCCAGGCCCTTACAGCAGCATCATCGCCCATGACACCAGTAATCTCAGCAGCAGTGGCAGCACCTGCAACCCTGGCGATGGCTGCAGCAACCACAAACCTGGTGACCCCAGCAACCCCAACAAACAACAAAGACAGCATTGGCAACCCTTCTGGCAGAGGGGGTGGGGGTGAAATGTATACATTCCTTAATGCAGCCATGGGGCAGCTCAGGTAAGAAAAACCAGAAATTTGTCCTATATGGCCATCTGTTAGAAAATAAAAGGAAGGCCTCTAATCCCTAACCTGTTTTTGATTGGTGTTGTTATACAATTTTTAAAATTTAATATTCTTTATTTATTATTTATACAGCAGGTTCTTATTAGTTATCTATTTTATATATATATTAATGTTTATATGTCAACCTCAATCCTCCAATTCATCCCACAACACCTCGCCCCCCACTTTTCCACCTTGGTGTCCATGGGTTTGTTCTCTACATCTGTCTCTATTTCTGCCTTGCAAACCAATTCATCTGTATCATTTTTCTAGATTCCACATAAATGAGTTAATATACGATATTTGTTTTTCTCTTTCTGATTTACTTCACTCTACATGACAGTCTCTAGGTCCATCCATGTTTCTACAAATGACCCAATTTCTTTCCCTATTATGGCTAATATTCCATTGTATATATGTACCACATCTTCTTTATCCATTTGTCTATCGATGGGCATTAAGGTTGCTTCCATGACCTGGCTATTGTAAATAGTGCTGCAATGAACATTGGGGTGCATGTGCCTTTTTGAATTACGGTTTTCTCTGGGTATATGCCCAGTAGTGGGATTGCTGGGTCATATGGTTATTCTATTTTTAGTTTTTAAGGAACATCCATCCTGTTCTCCATAGTGGCTGTATCAATTTATATTATCACCAACAGTACAAGAGGGTTCCCTTTTCTCCACACCCTCTCCATCATCTGTTGTTTGTAGATTTTCTGATGATGTCCATTCTAACCGGTGTGAGGTGATACCTCATGTTACTTAGGTCTTCTGCCAATTTTTGGATTGGGTTGTTTGTTTTTTTAAATATTGAGCTGCATGAGCTGTTTATATATTTTGGAGAATAATCCTTTGTCTGTTGATTAGTTTCCAAATATTTTCTCCCACTCTGAGGGGTGTCTTTTCATCTTGTTTTTCCTTTGCTGTGCAAAAGCTTTTAAGTTTCATTAGGTCCCATTTGTTTATTTTTATTTTTATTTGCATTATTCTAGGAGGTGGATCACAAAAGATCTTGCTGTGATTTATGTCAAAGAGTGTTCTTCCTATGTTTTCTGCTAAGAGTTTTATAGTGTCCAGTCTTACATTTAGGTCTGTAATCCATTTTGAGTTTACTTTTTGTGTATGGTGTTAGGGAGTATTCTAATTTCATTCTTTTACATGTAGCTGTCCAGTTTTCTCAGCACCACTTATTAAAGAGACTGTCTTTTCTCCACTGTATGTCCTTGCCTCCTTTGTCATAGATTAGTTGACCATAGCTACATGGGGTAATCTCTGGGATTCCTATCCTGTTACACCTATATTTCTGTTTTTGTGCCAGTATCATATTGTCTTGATTACTGTAGCTTTGTAATATAGTCTGAAGCCAGGGAGTCTGATTCCTCCAGCTCCATTTTTTCTCTCAAGATTGCTTTGGCTATTCAGGGTCTTTTGTATCTCCATACAAATTTTAAGTTATTTTGTTCTACTTCTGTAAAAAAATCCATTGGTAATTTGATACGGATTGCATTGAATATGTAGGCTGCTTTGGGTAGTATAGTCATTTTGACAATATTGATTCTTCCAATCCAAGAACATACTATATCTCTCCCTCTGTTTGTGTCATCTTTGATTTCTTTCATCAGTGTCATAGTTTTCTGAGTACAGGTCATTTACCTCCTTAGGTAGGTTTATTCCTGGGTATTTTATTCTTTTTGTCACAGTGGTGAATAGGATTGTTTCCTTAATTTCTCTTTCTGATCTCTCATCGTTAGTGTAAAGGAATGCAAGAGATTTCTGTGCATTAATTTTGTATACTGAAACTTTACCAAATTCATTGATTAGCTCAAGTAGTTTTTTTGTGGCATCTTTAGGATTCTCTATGTATAGCATCATGTCATCTGCAAACAGTTACAGTTTTACTTCTTCTTTTCCAATTTTTATACCTTTTATTTCTTGTTCTTCTCTGATTGCCAGGGCTAGGACTTCCAAATCTATGTTGAATAATAGTGGTGAGAGTGCACATCCTTGTCTTATTCCTGATCTTAGAGAAAATGGTTTCAGTTTTTCACTATTGAGAATGATGTTTGCTGTGGGTTTGTCATATATGGCCTTTATTACATGGAGGTAGGTTCTCTCTGTGTCCACTTTCTGGAGAGTTTTTATCATAAATGGGTGTTGAATTTTGTCAAGGGCTTTTTCTGCATCTATTGAGATGATCATATAGTTTTTATTCTTCAGTTTGTTAATATGGTGTATCACACTGACTGATTTGCATATATTGAAGAATCCTTGCATCACTGGGATAAATCCCACTTTATCATGGTTTATGATCTTTTTAATGTGCTTTTGTATTCTGTTTGCTAGTATTTTGTTGAGGATTTTCATCTGTATTTATCAGTGATATTGGTCTATAATTTTCTTTTTTTCTTTTTGTAATATCTCTCTCTGGTTTAGGTATCAGGGTGATTGTGGCCTCATAGAATGAGTTTGGGAATGCTAGTTCCTCTGCACTTCTTTGGAAGAGTTTAAGAAGGATGAAGGTTAGCTCTTCTCTAAATGTTTGATAGAATTCACCTGTGAAGCCATCTGGTCCTGGACTTCTGTTTTTTGGAAGATTTTTCATCACAGTGTCAATTTCATTACTTGTGATTGTGTGATTGGTCTGTTCATATTTTCCATTTCTTCCTGGTTCTGTCTTGAAAGGTTATACCTTTCTAAAATTTGTCCATTTCTTCCAGGTTGTCCATTTTATTGGCATAGAGTTGCTTGTAGTAGTCTCTATGATGCTTTGTATTTCTGTGGTGTCCACTGTAACTTCTCCTTTTTCATTTCTAATTTTATTGATTTGTGTTTTCTCCCTCTTTTTCTTGATGAGTCTGGCTAAAGGTTTATCAATTTTTTTATCTTCTCGAAGAACCAGCTTTTGGTCTCACTGATCTTTGTTATTGTTTTCTTTGTTTCTATTTCATTTATTTCTGCTCTTATCTTTATGATTTCTTTCCTTCTACTAAATTTGGGTTTTGTTTGTTATTCTTTCCCTAGTTGCTTTAGGTGTAACGTTAGATTGTTTATTTGAGATTTTTCTTGTTTGTTGAGGTGGATTTTATTCCTGTAATCTTCACTCTTAGAACTGCTTTTGCTGCATCCCATAGATTTTGGGTCATCGTGTTTTCATTGTCATATATCTCTAGGTATTTTTTGATTTCCTCTTTGATTTCTTCAGTGATCTCTTGGTTATTTAGTAATGTATTATTTGTCTCCATGTGTTTGTGATTTTTAGTTTTTTTCCCTGGTAATTTATTTCTAATCTCATAGTGTTTTGATCGGAAAAGATGCTTGACATGATTTCAATTTTCTTAAATTTAACAAGGCTTGAGTTGTGACTCAAGATGTGATCTATCCTGGAGAATGTTCTCTGTGCACTTGAGAAGAAAGTGTAATCTGCTGTTTTCATTTGGAATGTCTTATAAATATCAATTAAATCTATCTGGTCTATTGTATCATTTAAAGCTTTTGTTTCCTTATTAATTTTCTTTCTTGATGATCTGTCCATTTGTGTAAGCGAGGTGTTAACGTCTCCCACTATTGTGTTACTGATGATTTCCTCTTTTATAGATGTTAGCATTTGCCTTATGTATTGAGGTGCTCCTATGTTGGGTGCATATATATTTATAATTGTTACATCTTCTTCTTGGATTGAACCCTTGATCATTATGTCATGTCCTTCCTTGTCTCTTGTAACATTCTTTACTTTGTAGTCTATTTTATCTGACATGAGTATTGCTACTCCAGCATTTTTTGATTTCCATTTGCATGGAATATCTTTTTCCATCCCTTAACTTTCAGTCTGTGTGTGTCCCTAGGTCTAAAGTGGGTCTCTGGTAGACAGCATATATATTGGTCTTGTTTTTTTTATCCATTAAGTGAGCCTGTATCTCTTGGTTAGAGAATTTAATCCATTAACATTTAAGGTAATTATTGATATGTATGTTCCTTTTACCATTTTCATAATTGTTTTGGGTTTCTTTTTGTAGGTCCTTTTCTTCTCTTGTGTTTCCCACTTAGAGAAGTTCCTTTAACATTTGTTGTAGAGCTGGTTTTGTGGTGCTGAATTCTCTTAGCTTTTGCTTGTCTGTAAAGTTTTTGATTTCTCTGTTGAATCTGAATGAGATCCTTACCAAGTAGAGTCATCTTGGTTGTTGGTTCTTCCTTTCATCACTTTAAATATATCATGCTGCTCCCTTCTGGCTTGCAGTGTTTCTGCTGAGAAATCGACTGTCAACCTTATGGGAGTTCCCTTGTATGTTATTTGTGATTTTTCCCTTGTTGCTTTTAATATTTTTTCTTTGTCTTTAAGTTTTGTCAGTTTGATTACTATGTGTCTTGTTGTGTTTTTCTTGGCTTTATCCTGCCTGTGACTCTCTGCACTTCCTGGACTTGGGTGGCTATTTCCTTTCCAAATCAGGGAAGTTTTCGACTATAATCTGTTCAAATATTTTCTTGGGTCCTTTCTCTCTCTCTTTTCCTTCTGGTACCCCTGTAATGTGAATATTGGTGCATTTAGTGTTGTCCCAGAGAGAGGTCTCTTAGGCTGTCTTCATTTCTTTTTATTCTTTTTTCTTTAGTCTGTTCCGCAGCAGAGAATTCCACCATTCTGTCTTCTGGGTCACTTATAATGTTCTTCTGCCTCAGTTATTCTGCTATTGATTCCTTCTAGTGTATTTTTCATTTCAGTTATTGTATTGTTCACCTCTGTTTGTTTGCTCTTTCATTCTTTTAGGACTTTGTTAAACATTTCTTGCATCTTCTCCATCTTTGCCTCCATTCTTTTTCTGAGGTCCTGGATCCTCTTTACTATCATTATTCTGAATTCTTTTTTCTGGAAAGCTGCCTATCTCCACTTCATTTAATTGTTTTTCTGTGGTTTTATCTTGTTCCTTCATCTGATACCTAGTCCTCTGCCTTTTCATTTTGTCTGTCTTTCTGTGAATGTGGTTTTTGTTCCATAGGCTCCAGAACTGTAGTTCTTCTTGCTTCTCTTATCTGCCCACTGGTGGATGAAGCTATCTAAGAGGCTTGTGCAAGCTTCCTGATGGGAGGGACTTCCTGATGTGTGGATAGAGCTGGGTGTTGCTCTGGTGGGCAAAACTCCGTAAAACTTTAATCAGCTTGTCTGCTGATGGGTGGAGCTAGGTTCCTTCCCTGTTGGTTGTTTGGCCTGAGGCAACCCAGAACTGGAGCCTACCTGGCTCTTTGGTGGTGCTAATGGTGGACTCTGACAGGGCTTACACCAAGGAGTACTTCCCAGAACTTCTGCTGTCGGTGTCCTTGTCCCCATGGTAAGCCACAGCCACCCCCCGCCTCTGCAGGAGACCCTCCAACACTAGCAGGTAGGTCCTGTTCAATTTCCTATGGGGTCACTGCTCATTCCCCTGGGTCCTGATGCACAAACTACTTTGTGTGTGTGCCCTCCAAGAGTGGAGTTTCTTTTTCCCTTAATCCTGTCGATGTCCTGTAATCAAATCCTGCTAACCTTCAAAGTCTGATTCTCTAGGAATTCCTCCTCCCATTGCCAGACCCTCATGTTAGGAAGCCTGACGTGGGGCTCAGAACCTTCACTCCAGTGGGTGGACTTCTGAGGTATGAGTGTTCTCCAGTTTGTGAGTCCCCCACCCACTGGTTATGGGATTTGATTTTTATTGTGATTGCACCCCTCCTACCATCTCATTTTTGCTTCTCCTTTGTCTTTGGATGTGGGGTACCTTTTTGGTCAGTTCCAGTCCCCAACCTGTTAATCTGTTGAAATCAAAGTAAACAAAGCTTTGCCTTAAATAAGAAAGGTTCTTCCTACCTCAAATGTGCTGGCAGAGGCATATCTCACCAAACACTATGAAAAATCACGGTAATATGTACCACACAAAGAAAAGAAAGAAACAAAGAAAATAATAGTTTTCCAGCAACTAAACTCAAAATCACAGAATATTAGGTTCCAACTGATAGAAAATTCAAAATAGTTGTTGGGAAGAAACAAGATATTAGAAAACTCAGAAAAGCAGTTCAGTAAAATCATAAATAAAATTAATGAAAAGAAGGAGTACTTTACCAAAGAAACTAAAATTCTAAAAGAACCAAACAAATTCTGGAGTTGAAGAACTCAGTACATGACATGAAGATTGCATTAGAAAGCAGTGGAAATAGAGCAGATCAGATGGAAGAGAGAATAAGTGTTCTAAAAAATAGCAATATAGAAATGTTTCAGGTGGAAGAGGAGAGAGAACTAAGATTTAACATCGAAGAAACCCTCCAAGATCTATCACACTCCATTTGGAGAAACATAAGAATAATGGGCATTCTGGGAGGAGACGAAAAGAAGGGTTCAGAAAGGTTATTTAAAGGAGTTTACCACCACCAGGCCTGCCTTACAGGCAATGTTGAAATGAGCTCTTATACCTGAAATAAAAAGATAAAAGTATACAAAACTTTGAGTAGACAGAATCAAAAAATTGTAACTCTTCTTTAGAATAGGGAGTTAAGCACATTTATAAAATAAAGGTTAAAGGAAAAAAGTAAAAATAACTATAGTTACTACAACTTGGTAACAAACTAACAGCATAAAAAGGGATATTTGTGGCCATAAAAATATAAAATGGAGGAGGAAAATGACAGAACCTGTAGAGACAAGTGAAGAGAAGTTGCTACCAGCAGTTTTTTCTGTGAGATGTTTCATACAAACCTTATGGTAATCACGAAAGAAAAATCTAGAGCAAACGCAAAATATAAAAAAAATGGAAACTGAGCAAAGCATTACAGAAAACCACTAACTGAAAATGGTAAACAGAAACACAAAGAAAAAGAAATAGAGATACAAATACAACCAGAAAACCAAAGATAAAATGGTAATGGTAAGCTCTCACATATCAATAATCACCCTAAATGTAAATAGTTGAACTCACCAATTGAAAGGCACAGAGTGGCTGGATGAATTAAAAAAACAAGATCTAAATATATGCTGCCTTTAAGAGACTTAGCTCCAAAGATAAAAATAGACTCAAAGAAAAGGGGTGAAATATGATACTTCAAGCAAATGGTAACAAAAAAAAGCAAGTTTAGCCATATTTATATCAGAGAAAATAGACTTTAAGCCAAAGATGTTAACAAGAGACAAATAAGGTCATTATATATAATAAAGGTGTCAATACATGAAGAAGATATGCCAATCATAAATATATATACTCCCCACATATGAATATCCAAATATATTAAGCAAATACTATCAGATTTTAAGGGAGAAACAGACAATACAATAATAGTAAGGGCTTCAATACACCACAAAGGGGAAATCATCCAGACAGAAAAATCAGCAAGGAAATATTAGAATTGAGCCACAGTTTAAGACAAATAAACTTAACAGACATATATAGAACATTCTGTCCAACAGCAGAAGAATACACATTCTTCTCAAATTCACATGGAACTTTCTCCAGGATAGATCATATGGTAGGCCACAAAGCTAACCTTAGCAAAATTAAGAAGACTGAAATCATACCAACTGTCTTCTCTGACCACAGGGACATAAAATTGTAAATCAATAACAGGAGGAAGTTAATGGATCTTCAAATATGTGAAAGCTAAACAACATACTCCTAAACAACCAATGTGTCAAAGAAATTAAAAACAAATCAAAAATTATCTCAAAACAAATGAAAATAGAAATACAACATATCAAAATTGGAGAGATGCAGCAAAAGCAGTTCTGATAGGAATGTTTACAGCAGTAAACACATATATTAAGAAATTAGAATGACCTCAAATAAATAACCTAAGTGTACACCACAAGGAACAAGAAACAGAAGAACAAATTAATTCCAAAGCTAGCAGAAGGAAGGAAATAATAAAAATCAGAGTGGAAATAAATGAAATAGAGACCAGAAAAAAGAAATAGAGAATATCAACGAAACTAAAAGCTGGTTCTTCAGAAAGATAAACATAAACAAACTTCACAAACCTTTAGCTAGACTAAGAAAAAAGAGAGAGAAGACTCAAATAAATAAAATTAGAAATTAAAGAGGAGATATTACAACTACTACAGAAATACAGAGAATAATGAGACTACTATGAATAATTATATTATATGCCAACAGACTACATAACCTATAATTAATGGATACATTTCTAGAAACACATAACCTACAAAGAGTCAGTAAGAAACAGAAAATTAGAACAGACCAATAATAAGTCAAGAGATTAAGACAGTAAGAAAAAACTCTCAACACAGAAAACTCCAGGGCCAGATGGCTTCACTGGTAAATTCTATCAAACATTTAAAGAATTAACACAAATCCTCCTAAAACTCTTTCAAAAGAGGAAGAGGGAATACCTCCAGGCACTGTGGTCTAGCCAAATTCACACATTAATCATTTTAGTCATTAGGTATCATATAAGGAAAAAATATAAGGAAAAATTATTTCACTTACCTTCAGCTTCATTTCCTGTATAATGGACTTGATATAAGTTGCTTGCAGGACTATTAGAAAAATTAAATAGAGCTATAAGTCCCATTAGCACAGTGCCTGACACATAGTAACTATTCAATAATTTTTTACTATTGTTACATTTGAATTGAATTAGCATACTTTTTACTAGCTAATCTAACCCCGTAAATTTTTCTATGCAGTAGGTAAATTTATATTTCTATGGTCTTTACTCCAAGACAGAAGCCAAAAAAAAAAAGCTATTGGTGACAAAGGCACAAAGTGATAGTATGTGTTGATCAACTCAAACTGCCATTAATTGTGAGAAGACCATTTAAAGTACATTCCCAATTGTTATCTGTGGTGATGTACTATGAACTGACAGCAGCACAATTTACTACCTTTAGCAATCATGACTGTCATAATCTAATAAAAATCAGTAAAGAAGAAAGGAAAAAAAGACCTAATTAAATAACAACTATGAAATGTATTGATTATAATGACAAATGTTAGAAATTATTCCAAGGAGATAATTTTAAAATGTAAGTAAAATTGCACAATAATAATTTCATGGTTTACTTAACTGACACATTTCCTAGCACTCTATCACAGTAGTGTATTGGCTATTATAGCACATATATTCAGCTGGCAGATATTTATTGAGTAGTTACTTAACATTAGACATATAAGCTTCCCAAATGCAAAGATTAAGCCTTTAATATTCACATAACTCTATGATATATGCATGGTGATTTATCAAACTTTTTTTTTCAAGGGTAATAAGTTAAAACTTGTGAAGCAACACATAAACAAATCCCCAGTGCTTTTCTTTGCATGACAAGACAGGCAAACTTTCTAAAGCTATAGCAAACTGAGAGGCTCTCTTTTCCTTTTAACACAACCTGGAGGCAGGATAATGAAAGGAGGGAACACTAAAAGCATTTCTGTCCTGAGGCAATTTTTAGGCTTTTGGGGTTAAAGACCAAACTTTTCGGAAGCCCCAAGGAAAGGATGCTTGTACAACAGCCCTTCAGAAATAATTCAGTACTTATTTTGACACTCTAAATGTTACAAAACATCTTCTCCTTCATGGAATAGAGATTTACTGGTTTTGTGAAGTTTGGTTATTTAATTTTCAGTATTTGGAAGCATCTAAATTCTTTGCAAACAAGTAGCAAATGGCCACAAATGAAATTTTGTGTATTAGCTCTTATACTTGTCCTTAATCACAAATAATTCAACAAAGTTTTTGAACGTTTATTCTGCATGAGGCCACTACCTCTGCTTTAATGATTCCTCTTCACCCCATTTATGAGGGAGGGATCCTCCCTCCCCCCAGGGCTATGGGGATGGCTGAATGCAGGACTCATGACACTGGACAGATGAGATAGACAACAGTTTGTTTGCCACATCTAATCACAGCACAGAGAAGGAGGACACTGCATGCCACAAAGGGTTCCATGAGAGTTGCACCCAGAAACAGAGAACAACCAGGGCTGTGGGAGGCACACTTTATAGTATAAAGAGGATGCTGTGACCTCTTGTTCCTAGGCAGGATGTGATTAGCTTTTTGGAACAATTCCACAGCCTAGCTAGGAACTGAAACCTGGTCCTCAGGGATATACCAGAACTGTACCTGGTCTCCTTGGTAAGGAGAGTTGTTTGGCTAGGGACCTTATCCTTGGGAACAAAGTCAGAAGGGGAACTTGTGGTTAAGCCATTCAAGGCCCTCCTGGTTTCACCAGATGCCAAAGTAGTGCATAATATTAGGCTTTAACTTTAGGCCTTAACCCACAGCTTCAAATCCCAACTCTTTCTTTTTTTTTGTTAATTTGATCCCATGGCAAGTGTGATCAAGAGTTGTTTTTTTTTAAGTCATTTGTGTAATGTCTAAGTTTTACACTGCTAGCTTCAATTTAATTGAGGCTGCAATGGCTGTTGTTGAGGCTGCAGTTGTGTTTGTCCAAATTGTTAAGAAAATGTTTGAATTTGAATAGTTTTAATTGGAATGTGTCCTTTCCAGTTTGCCACACTTCTCATGTTTCTCTTAAGGGAAACACTGTCTGTTTTCCTTATGTGTTGCTCTCTGGATACATTTGCATTTGGGACTCTTGGTACCACTAATAAACTTGTAACCTACATGGCCAATTTCTCATTATGGTGTATTCATCAAAACAACATTAAAAATAACCAAAATTACTTCCATAATGGCTCAAATTCCTTACAGATATTTCCTAAATAACTAGAGTGGAAATACACAGAGCACAGTGGTACTTCTACATAGCATGTGATGTCATGTCATGTGGCATAACTTTTTCAAGCCTCCTGTCTTTCTAAAGTCTGCCTATTTCATGTGCCTATTATTCTTATGTGTCCTTTCCCAAACAACTGAGCACTGACCACCAAAGAATTCAGAATTCTTTAGCCCAAAGAAATTAACAAGCAAGGTTTAACTTCCTAAGAGATTGGCAGGGGAGCAGCAGAACAAAGAAACTTTGAATGCTTTTTAGAAGCTGAGGAAGAAAAAAACTAGGTTAAGTCAAAAGTTAATGGTGAGGGTGGCTTTTCATGTTTAATAATTACTTTAATTAGTTTGTATTAGGAACTATTTTTATGTTCTCAGAGTTAAATGAGGGCCTTAAAGGCTCTCAGATTCTTGGGATAGTCAAAGGTAAAAAAAAAGAATAGAGGAAACAAAAGTGACAAAGCAAAGACAAAGAAAAAAAAGAAGAATGTAAAAAGTAGAGAATCACAGTGTAAGAAAGCACAGAATGAATAAGGTTTCAATACCTTTTCCTTGCTTTACAATTGAGGAATTAAATGAAAATCTTTCAAATGCAAATGTTACTTTGTTCCCATCATTTTACATCCTAAATCAAGCATCGAGGAAATGTAAGGTATTCCTTTTTTCTAAGAGTACATTTGAAAGACACTATTAAGCTTTCTTACAATATTTTGTGAATTCCAAGGTGCACATTTCTTCACGTTAAACATTATGAAATACAGGACCTTTTACAATCACAATCCAGGCAGCAGTTGTTGATGCCACTGTTATTGACAAAGCAGGTGCCTGCAAATTGAAACTTGCAGTATGGGTTTTATCAGTTTGGAAGAACATCCTGAAGAAAATGGTGGAAGACTTATTTAAGAAATGCTACTGTGTAGTTGCTTTGATGGCACAGAGAATGATGCTACATGGAAAAACTGACATTGACCACCCTGAGACAATGTGATTTGGTAATACCAAACTCTGTATAAGAAGATATTTTTGGAATGCTTTAACCATTTTATTTCACTTATAGTTTCATTTCTCATGTGCTCAAGTTTGATATATGATAAAAACATGTCAAAATGAGTCTAAAACAACAGAAAATAAAAATTCTAAATGATAAGAAAATATTGGGTTCTGTTTTGTCAGTATTTTAGCAATGCTTTCTGTTTTAATTGTCAGTATTTTTTCTTAACATTACCTAAAATAATAGTGGGTCACAAAATCAATATTTTCTTATATTTGATGAGAGCTGGTTCTTTGAGCCTTCACCTTGTAACTACCATCCTTTCTTCAGATCAAGTGTAAGATATTGTCAGAAGATGTGTACGACTAGGGAACAATAAAATATCTAACAATTTTTTGAAAAATACATTTTTATATGAAGCATAAAAATAGATAAAATATTTTCAGAATACTTGCCCTTACTATGTATATAAAATTATTCTATCTGTAAATAGCTAGAAAGCTCCCAATTTATTTTAAATCTATATTTTAGGGGAAATTCATATTTTAAATGTTTGCAAATAGGTAGGAGAGTCTTGCATAATTGTTCCTTTTTTTTTTTTTTTTTCTTGTATTTGCTTAAATGGATATGGCCAATTTGGTTATGGCCAGTTTTTAAAAATTGCCCTCAAAATATATATATATATATTTTTTAAAGATGGCTTAAGGAATGTGGTTGGAAAATTAGAGATCATAATGACAAGTGTTGGGGAGGAAAGAAATGTTCTCTATGCTTCTAGGTTCTTTGGCTGATCTAATAATTAAATTGATATACTACAGATAAACAGGAGAAAAAGTTTAATTTCATACAAACAGGATACCTAAAGATATAAGACCCAAAGTAAGTCGTGCAGTTGAGGTTTATATGCTATTCTGAGCTAAGGATTGGAATAGGGCCTGGGGCTTCAAAGGGAAGGAGGGTAATTCACAGGATGATAGGAAGAGCAGATGCTTGGTAATTAGCTGTTTGCCCTGCCATACAGATGGGTCATTCGGAAAAAAATTTATCTCTGGTAATAGCTTTCTCTCTCTGAGTCAGGCCCCCTATCTAAATTATTTTAGGTAGTTGAGGGGGAGTTAAAAAGGTCTTCCTAAGTCTTTTGGTCCTTGATCATTTTCAGCCCAAATAATCCACATACAAAAGTGACATATTTTGGGGTAGCTTGTTCTGAACCTCTTCACAGGATATGTTTTTAACACATCTAACATATTCTCCAAATCATAACTCAAAGGTAAGAGAATTTCTGAGCTTGATTTTGGGGTAAACAATGCAAAATCAGCACACTCAACCTTTCAGAACATTTTTTCCCAAGAATCTTTTGAATCTTTGGAGTCTTCATTTTCCAAATAAAACTAACTTGGCTTGAAAAATATACCAAGAAAGAATATATTTGTCCTTTTAAAAAATTCTCTCTCTACTGCCCATATATCTAAAAGTTAAAATCAGTTGCCCAAAGCATTTTTTTTTCCATGATGGGGCTATAAATGCTAAAGTTTTGCTGATGTGAAAGCCATGTGAGAGACACTGAAGGGCTTGAGATTTTCCTCTGAAAACTTCACTTTCACAAGATCTTGTGTTCTGCATCAGTTTCTTGACAATTTCTCCTGCACATGATTTACCCTCTGCTTCTCTTCACAACTCTCAATAAACACTGCCCAAACAGTGGCTACTAGTCTTCAAGAATAATTGTATTCACATTTTTGAAACTAGCTGAGCTTCAATAGACATCCTCCTGCTGAAGATCCATATTTCCCCCCTCCTTCCTCAAGTCTGAACTCTCTTCCAGAGCCTTTTCATCCCCAGCATTCGTCAGTGAAGACTGTGCTCATGGTGTCCTAGTTGATTTTCTTCCACAGTGCTCTTTTAATTATCAAGCAAGGTAATATTTGCCATTTACACTTGAATTTAAAAGAATTCAAAGAAGATAATGAATATAAAGCACTTAGCCCAGTGAATGGCACATAATAATCATGATTATGCATATAATTGAACAAGCTGTGTTCTGTAGGAGTCAAACAGGAAGTAATTCTTCATCCTTTCAAATAGTTGCTTCATTTTCCTTGCTGATCATCTTTTTCCTTCCTCCAATCCCACTCAACTCCACTCCTACATCTCCAATCCCTGGTATGTCTCATAACTTTTCTGATTACCCCTAGATAATAGGTGAATGTTATCATTGCTAGGTACAAATTTCAGTCCAGAAATATAAAAATGTAACAGTCTCATCTGTATAACTTATCTCTTGTGCCAACCTCAGCCCAAGAAACCTACAGTTAGGAAGAAAGCAAAGTTGGCTCCTCCCCTTCTCTATTTCTCAATTAATCTCCTCTTTCTCTCATTTAGCTGCTGTTTAACACAACTCCTGAAAAGGGAGTGGGAAAAGGAGCAAGAAAAGGGAAACATGTTTTTGACGGACTGCTACAGTTGTAATCTGGGTGTGGCTGATATCAAATATTTAATGAACCTTCCTTTCAAGGGGAGCTCGTGTTATTTCGTGTGTGTGCGCACGCACACACACACAGTTGGAGATCTCTTGCCTGCAGCTCCTTTGGTACTGGGATTACCACCCCACCTGGCACCTTACCTATCAGCTCCACATTGAATTCTCCACCTCAAGTCACTTTCTGATGAAGTGACGAAGCATCATGAGTCTATAACATCTTCAGTAGGACTTCTGTTCTTCCCAAAGTAACCCACAGTAAATTCTGTCACATGTACATTCCTTATCCTGGCAGAACCTGTAAGTGCAGCTTTCTGCTAATGCAATTTTGTCTCTCTTTGCTCTTTTGTCTCAGGCTGAGCTAGTCAGTCTATCTGATTGAGACTTTCTCCTGGCATATTCCAAATACTTCTTCTTGCTTCCTCACACTCTACAAAGGGGTCACAAGGCACTTTGATCTCTCTAAGGACATTTTTGCTATCAGCTTCTCAACCTTCCAGTGAATGTTTCAACTTTACTTAAGTAGCCTACGTGAAGGTAAAGAATATTGTTAGCAAAAGCAGTTTCACAATCTTTAGTCCATTCTTTGTAGATATTCATTCAAGCACCTAGTTTAAGGATATGTGATTATTTGCCATCTAGTGAATTATTCTGAACTTTCAGTCTTCTACAGAAATAATGAAACACCCCAGAATACTCTGATTTACATATGTATACATTTTTCTATATACCTATCAATCTATCCATTTATCATCTATCAATCAATCTTCGTATCTGTATGTAGATTTGTAGATATATATGTGTGTGGTTGTAGATAAGCAGATAAAGATGGAAAGCAGAAAAAGAAGGAGGAAAATGAGAGGGACAGTAGAGGAAGAGAGAGGGATTACTAAGAAGGAAAAGCATAAATAGGTAGAGAAAGTCATATGAAGGTGATTTTTCAGCTTCGCTGTAATGAATGCCCTTTACATCCTCTTGACTCTGAGTTTTATTCTTTTCTCAAGAAACTTGGAACATATTTGTCACATTACCAATCAGCAAAAACTAAATTCTGAGAAATTGCTCTTCATAGTCATAATCTGATTAAAGAATAATACAGGAAATTTGAAAAAATGGCAAAATTAGCCCTCTGAACTTCTTTAGCCCTCATTGGGCTTCAAGATACTTCAGTTTCTTCTGCTCCACTATGAGATCTAGAGTCTTTCCATCAGCTAAGAATTAGGAATTTCATGGTCAAACCAAAGGAAAAAACGTTGTGCTGGTTGACAAAGCTAACTAGCCAATAAGAAACAGGATAGAGGAGGAAATGCCAACCAACTTGTAGGCAAAATGCCAGGAATGAAACAAAATAATTAGTAGCAGAACAGATTACTACTGAAGGACTGAAACTACTTCACAGCTGATCACTGAGAACTATTCAAGGAAGTCATTGTAAAGCACATAGTTGATAATGAATAACTGTTGAGGAAAAAATATGTTTCATACTCCCATCAATAGAGTATTATCAACTGTGAACAATAAGATTTGGTCCTTGAGTCGATAAATTATAGTAAAAGTGAGATAAAGGGTTAATGTAATGTAATAAATAAGGAATTCTTTTTTTTTTTTTTTTAAACATTAGTTTTGCAGTAGTAGCTGTTTTAATGTGCCATATGGCCACTCTCTGCTTTAGGTTCTTCTTTTGTAAAATTCAGATTATAAAAGTAACTTCCTTAAAGTGTTTTTTTGTGGATTAAATGAAAACTATTCCACAAAATTAATCCATTAAATGAAAATTTATGTTAAATATCTCACTGTATCTTATAATTGCTCAATAAATTTATTTACTAATTTATTGATATTATTGTCACTATTATTATCGCATAATGGTTTTATGTATTGATAACTAGAACTGTGTCAGTTTCTGGGCTGAGTGAAGTCAAAAAAGAAAAAATAAAATGAAAAAAATACAGAAGATTGGAGTTCAACACAGAACTGGATACTCATTTTCTTGATTTGGTATTTACTTAAGAAAAAAAACCTTTTTGTGCCCACACACCTACTTACGTCTATTTGTAAAATTTATTTTAAGAAAAAAAAATGCTAATTTACATTCCCTCTATTTCCTGACATCTATTGAAATACTATTCCCTGTGAACATCTTGTTAAAACCTGGGAATAGAATTGTAACTATGGTGCCAATTTATTTCTGATTTTATTCTGTAGCATCTCATGTGAGAATAAAATTAGGCTCAAATCAACAAACCCATTGATTACATTCAGACTGAATAGAACACGGACACAATTTGCTCTTATTTTTAACTCTTGGAGAGTAAAAGAGAAGGAAGAATTTCACTAGAATGATAATCTCTAAGACTCTTCCAGATTAGTTCATATACCAAGAAATCTTAGATACACTATTTCTAACACTGGATAATCTGATGAATTTTGGAATCCTTATTTAGAACCCCTTGAGACTAATGAGACTTATCCTTGTAAATTGTGTGTCTGTCAAGACATTGCATCTTATTTCTAAGAGTTTATTTCTTCAAATCAAATGAAGAATATTACCTACTCTGTGAAGAGCTTAGATGTTTCATTTTGTTATATATATATTTTGTTCAATATTAGAATTTTATCTATATTACCATTGTACTAAATTCAAAATAATGGGGCTTCCCTGGTGGCACAGTGGTTGAGAGTCCGCCTGCTGATGCAGGGGACACGGGTTCGTGCCCCGGTCCGGGAAGATCCCACATGCCACGGAGCGGCTGGGCCCGTGAGCTATGGCCACTGAACCTGCACGTCCGGAGCCTGTGCTCTGCAATGGGAGAGGCCACAACAGTGAGAGGCCTGCGTACCACAAAAAAAAAATAATAATAATGAAGTGCATTTACACAGAAAATATACTGAACTAGATGATAAGAAGATCAATCCATGCACATTTACTTTTTCTTTTAAATTAAACATTCTAATGCTTCTTAGCAATTACCAAAAGTTGATACGAGTCAACCTAATGGTTTTACACTTTATGCGTATTGACCAATATTCAGCTGACATAGGTGATTATCTTACCTGAGGAATATGAATAACAACATGCTGTGGAACTTGAGAAGGTGAACAAAAAGTGTTTTTCTGATAAATTATTTATTTATGTATTATTTATGCTACACAAATTTAAACAATGTATAGTAAGTGAGAAGAAATTTACTATATTTGGAGCAAAAATAAATGAAAAGTTTCTTAGGACCTTTATTAATATTTCAAAATGAGTATTATTCTGCTGTATAATTGATTTTTGGACAGTATTTTGCATATGTTTTCTGAAATCTAATGACTGAAGCTCAAAATTGTTAGAGTATGCATGAGTTTGATATCACTTGTTTTGGGACAAGCTTCTGAGACTGAGGCCAAGGTAAGAGCTATTGCCAAACTGGGAGACATTTTCAACAGCTTTCAAAATGACTTCCTTTAAGAGTCTCTCTCTCCACAGTTTCATACCTCATACACCAGATGTATGAATAGAGAAAAGGATCAGAGCTTGTTCCTATCCCTCGTATTCCAAGTCTCATGGCGTTTTAAATTTCTTTTTTGTGGGGGAGGAGAGAGGAGGGGCTAATTTCAATTTCTATTACATGAAACTCTTGGTTAATTATTGTTAAAATGAAACAGTCGCCAAACAATATGGCTTTGATTAATGATCCGGAGCATTGGATTTATAAGCAATCCCAAGAAAACTTTTTCTGCTTAAACCAGTATGTTGATCTCTCTTTTGAAAAAGTAGAAAATGGGCACCAGAGTTTTGCAAAGCTAAGGTGAAATGCTTTATATGTAAAAACGGTTTTAATAAATACCTGTGAAAAGAATGTTGAATTACAATAATTTATTGGAATTCTACTCTATGAGAGGCACAGGTTTTTAACAGATATAAAAGAAAACAATTAGGATACCAGTTCACCACAAGACAGTAAATAAGTGGATCAAAAATTGGAATCCAACTCTATTCTACTTCACTAATCATTCTTTACTTCAATGGCATAAATGGAAGGACATTAGAGATAAGGTAAAAGACTCTTCTACTGTATCCTAAAGTTTTTAATCTTAAAATTATAAATCACAAATATAATTCTCTAATTTCTGGAATAATTATGCTACCAAGTCTAAGTTCATACTGATCGCTGTACTACAGGCCAATAAATCGAGAGATGAGTTGTTGGGGCAAGGAATAGCTACTTTATTTGTAAAGCCAGCAGACGGAGAAGATGGTGGACTTGTGTTCCAAGAACTATCTTGCCTGGCTTTGGATGCTAGTTTCTTATATAGAACAAAGAGGTAGAGGTGAGGAGGTCAAGTAAAAACAATGATATGATATTGCAAATATTTCCTGATTCCAGCCAGACTCTGGAGGGGATATGTTAATTTCTTCTCTCCTGCAGCCATTCATAGATGGGCCTGGTCAGGGTGTTTCTTGTGAGCTAAACAAAGGTATTTTAGCTTAACATTTAGGCATGGGAGGCAGAGCTCCCAGAGATGGGCCATTATGTATACTTTAAGCCATAAGCAACATCACTTTAGTGATTAACTTGTAGCAAAAGCAATAGAATATAAAGGTTAACAAAAGAAACAGATCCGATATGGAGTCAGATTTGTTCTTCCCTGTTACAATTACATTTATCAGAAGAAATATTTTAGCATTTCTAAAATCACATCATTGAGTTTGCTATCTTTTCCATATACTTATAACTTTATGTCAGAAAACATTTGCTTCCATTAGGATATTTTTCAATCTAAGATAGAAATAAACTCACAAAACAGTATGGAATAAAGACATAAATACACTTAAGAATAGCGCAGGGCTTCCCTGGTGGTGCAGGGGTTGGGAGTCTACCGGCCAATGTAGGGGACACGGGTTCGTGCCCCGGTCCAGGAAGATCCCACATGACACGGAGTGGCTGGGCCTGTGAGCTGTGGCCACTGAGCCCGCGTGTCCAGAGCCTGTGCTCCGTGATGGGAGAGGCCACAGCAGTGAGAGGCCTGCATACCACAAAAAAAAAAAAAAAATAGCACATAATTTTATAATTTTGTCATGGGTTTTGAAGAACAGTTGTTTATAGGTTAGGAAACTCCCAATTTAGAGCCTTTCCTTTTTCAGTTTTTTCCAGAATTATGTATCTTGGTATTATTCATTTATTAATTCATATATTCAACACATATTTGTTGACTACCTACCGTAGGCCAAGCCTTCAATTAAGTATTAAGAAGTCGGGAATTAGCCCCATAGAAATTTTATTTCTGCTAGAGATACAAGCAAATAAATCTCATTAGGTGTGAGAATAGAGCTAGGATAAGGTCAATTTCAGAAACACAGAATTTGATGGGTGCACAGGCAAAGAGCCCTGAACCCAGATATGGGGACAGGTGTTTGGATCAAGTTATCCTAAACCTATTTTGCATACAGAATATGAAACTTTGTAATGAGAATGTGTCTAATGTGACAAAGACAATAATGACATGTCAGTTTATAAATGACACTGAAAACATAAATGAATTTAAGAAAATACCCAGGAATTTCTAATAAAATATTGCTTTTGTTAACTTTTTTTTTTTTTTAAGTTAAAATGGGCAACAGTTTCCTTAACTCTATTATGAGTCCTGGATGAAATCTGAAAGAAGAATAAAGTTATAACTTATTTAAAAGAAATCACAAACACTATTTCTTTCAATCCTTTATATTATCTCCTGAGATCTCACATTCAAGTGCTAAGAGGAACTGACCCTACTCAGCTACTAAGAATTGACAAGATCACAGCTCTAGATAATATATCTTTAGATAAATGATACTATTTTCTTTTCCTTTCTGACTATTCTTAGTACAAATGTCTCAATAAAGTTCTCCAAGTTTCCATCCTTCTCCTTGAAACTTCTCAGTTCTCCAAATTATTTTGAAGAATTGTTGTGTAGATAGGCAGGCCAAAAGTCAAAATGCAAGAAAAAAGAAGTTACCTTCTTCAGTATGTCATTCTTACTAGCTTATGATCCTGGTGTTTAAGTGTTTTTGCTGAAGATTGCTACCTAGAATTTAAACAATCAATAAAGGAGAAAAAGTTGAATAAATAGCATTATTATGTATACAGGTAACAATTAGCACAGATATTCTTAGGCCCTTATCTGAGTTTCTATTATAGATTCCATTTTTAAAGGGGCATTCAAGCTGCAATTAGCCTTAAAATACCTTAGCTTAGAGGTAAATATGTTTTATCTTATATAGTTTAGATAATTCTAAGCAAATATGGAAATGTTCTCTAGTCCTAAAGCATTTAATGTAATTCAAAAATTTCCATCTCAGACATGAGCTTCAACTGATTGCTATTACATTAAGTAAAAAGGAGTATTTAGAGATCATTCAAACACAAAGTAGGATTGAGATGTAGTTTTAGATCCACATTGAGGGAATGTTATATTATTTCAAAATGATTACAATTATTTTGTGTCTCACAATATAGAAATACCTCTGTGATATCAGTAATTTCCAATATCTAATATAGCAACATATTTATGGGATTTCCATGATCTATCCAAGTGGGTTTCTGCTGGACAGGGGTTGGGATGGGGTCTGGGAGCTAGAATGTTTTTCAGATCCATTGGTATACATTGGGCAAACACAGTCTTCTTTACAAACATAAAGTGAGACACTTTTACACCAAGGCCTTATTCCAGAATTTTTCAATATTGAGTGTATAGCATTAAGATTAATTAGACTCATCTTTTTTTTTTTTTTTTTTTTTTTTTTTTTTTTTTTTTTTTTGCGGTATGTGGGCCTCTCACTGTTGTGGCCTCTCCTGTTGCGGAGCACAGGCTCTGGATGCACAGGCTCAGCGGCCATGGCTCACGGGCCCAGCCGCTCCGCGGCATGTGGGATCTTCCCGGACCGGGACACGAACCCATGTCCCCTGCATCGGCAGGCGGACTCTCAACCACTGCGCCACCAGGGAAGCCCTAGACTCATCTTTTTTTGTTGGAATTGCACCCATTTCCCCATAAGCAAAGTTTTATTGACCTCAGAAAATATATCAAATAGGAAATAAAAGTATAACAGGAAAAATATGACCATTTAGATTTGCTTTAAAATAGAGTGATAGATCTGTCACCTTCCTTGCCCTTCTACTCCATCAGGGCATTTGTGTAGAAAATCTATCTTTTCAAGAAAATTTCTGGATTGAGAGAGGTGTTCTTATTATGGTTATACCTTGTATTTAGGTTATAAATCCAGAAATCTTGGAACCTCTGAAAAAGTGCAGTTCCACAGCTTCTATGATTATTTACTTGGTAAAGGCTTGAATTCATCTTTGTGGGCCTGAGGGATCTCTTATATGGGAAAAAATACATCAGAGATCCTTTTGGCTTTGTTAATGTGAAATAAGATATTTTTTATGATGTAGTCAATGAGATGCTTAAATATCCTTTATATAAATGTGACAACTTGTTTTCATTGTGAGCAGATTCACATCTTGACAGATAAGTATATTGACTGGAAGAAGGAGTATGGGAAAGTATTATATGATCACCAAGTTGAAGTAGGAAGAGATGAACATGGTTCAACCTGTGAATGAGGTAATTCCCACAGAACTGTAATTACTTCCCTGTGTAGCAATAGATAAGTATTAAAATAAATCACCACATTTTGTCTGCCTTGAATGAAAATATACAATGGCCAAGATGAAGGTGGTACTGGTCAACATCTGCCATAAATACCTAATTTCTGAATATTACCAAATGTGTCAACCTACAATGTTTCAAAAATATGAGACAATTATGATTAGGTCCTTTATTGAGTGATCCTTAAGTGTAAAAAGCCAATGAAAAATAAACTCACATTCTGCTTTAACAGCTTTAGGAAAAAAGGACCAGAAGGAGTCAAATATGATTTGATATTTTGGGAACAGATTATATAGGAAGAGGTCAAGGAGAATACTATAAAAAGTTAATCCCAGAATAGAGGGGAGAAATAGGTATTGACTTGTCTATCAACTTCATGAGTGTTCTGAAACCAAAACAAAAACCTTAGACTTTCTGTAAGCAGGAGCCTTTCCAGGTTCACAATGATGCCAAGTTACAATCCAAGGGTGTCACTAATATCGTGCCAGTTGTTAGCTCTAGACGATGAAAGTATTATGACTTGTGATGAGCAATAAGGGATAAAGAAGGGTAGTTAATGTGTATCTATAACTTCTGTTTTTATCACATCATAAATTGGTCTAAAACTGTCTTTTAAGGAATTAAAGGAGAACTATCTAAAGTGGAAATCATTTTGTAATGAGTTGAAGAGTGAAAAAACATATTGTCATTACTATTTCTTTTTATTCTCCCTGAATCCCATAAATAGTCGATGTATGTGTGTAGAAAGAAGGTCAGTGTTGCAAGTGAAGGTGTCGATGGCCATCAGATTGGAGTAGTGGTTTGATCATATCAGTCTTGTTGGAGATGAATATATATAGCTTATGGACAGATAGTTAGGTGAGAGATGGATGAAAATTATAAAGGACAATCAGGAATGTCTAGGGGTTAATATTCAGTAGCTATTTTAAATTATTGTTACATAATACAAAATTAATTCAGGTAAGTCATTATGTCAAACCATAAGAGTTTTGTATATGAAAATCTTATGCATATTTTTACAAATGGATTCATTACATGCTTTTGTATGTTAATTAGGTCAGTGTTAATGTATTAGAAACATTTTTTGCTTAATCAACTACTAATTATGCAGTGTGAGTAAGCAATGATTAGAGAAATGTTTATATACTTATTTATACGAATTCTCCCTGAATCATCCTAAAATTTCAACAGAATTCTGCATACATTAAAACACACGCTTAGGGGTGCTTCAAGATGGTGGAGGAGTAAGATGTGGAGATCATCTTCCTCCCCAAAAATACATATACATGTGGAACAACTCTTACTGAACACCTACTGAATGCTGGCAGAAGACCTCAGACTTCCCAAAAGGCAAGAAATTCCCCATGTACCTGGGTAGGGCAAAAGAAAAAAGAAAAAGCAGAGACAAAAGAAAAGGGACAGGACCTGCACCTCTGGGAGGGAACTGTGAAGGAGGAAAAGTTTACACACACTAGGAAGCCCCTTCACTGGTGGAGACGGGGGTGGGTCGGGGGAAAGCTTCAAAGCCACAGAGGAGAGCACAGCAACAGTGGTGCAGAAGGCAAAGTGGAGAGATTCCTGCATAGAGGATCAGTGCCGACCAGTACTCACCAGCCTGAGAGGCTTGTCTGCTCACCCACCGAGGCGGGTGGGGTCTGGGAGCTGAGGCTCAGCTTTGGAGGTGAGATCCCAGGGAGAGGACTGGGGTTGGCTGAATGAACACAGCCTGAAGAGGGCTAGTGCACCACAGCTAGGCAGGAGGGAGTCCGGGAAAAAGTCTGGAACTGCCTAAGATTCAAGAGACCATTGTTTCGTGGTGTGCAAGGAGAGGGGATTCAGAGCACTGCCTAAATAACCTTCACAAACGGGCATGAGCCGTGGCTATCAACGTGGACTCCAGAGATGAGCGTGAAATGCTAACATTGGTGCTGCAGCCACCAAGAATCCTGTGTGCAAGCACAGATCACTATCCACACTTCCCTCCCCACCCCCAGTGAGCCTGTGCAGCCTGCCACTGCCAGGGTCCTGTGATCCAGAGACAGCTTCCCCTGGAGAACACATGGCACATCCCCCACTGTTGCAACATCACACTGGTCTCTGCTGCCGCAGGCTCACCCCGCATCCCGTACCCCTCTCTCCACCCCGGACTGAGTGAGCCAGAGCCCCTGAATCAGCTGCTACTTTAACCCCGTCCTGTCTGAGCAAAGAACAGATGCCCTCAGGCGACCTACACACAGAGACAGGGCCAAATCCAAAGCTGAACCCCAGGAGCTGTGCGAACAAGGAAGAGAAAGGGAAATTTCTCCCTGCAGCCTCAGGAGCAGTGGATTAAATACCCACAGTGAACTTGAGGTACTCTGCATCACTGGAATACCTGAATAGACAATGAATCAACCCAAAATTGAGTTGGTGGACCTTAGAAACAACTACAAACTTGGGGTTTGCTGTATACAACTGACTTGTTTCTGATTTTTATGTTTATCTCAGTATAGTTTCTAGTGCTTAATATCGTTGCTGGATTTGTTTATTGGTATGGTTGCTCTCTTATTTTTTCTTTTATTACTTTTTGTTAATTTTTTTTACTTTAACAATATATTTTATTTTAATTATTTTATTTTACTTTATAATATTTAATTTATTATTATTTTTTTCTTTCTTTCTCCCTCTTCTTCTGAGCTGTGTGGCTGACAGGGTATTGGTGCTCCGGCCAGGTGTCAGACCTGTGACTCTGAGGTGGGAGAGCCGAGTTCAGGACATTGGACAATCAGAGACCTCCCAGCCCCATGTAATATCAATAGGCGAGAGCTCTACCAGAGATCTCCATCTCAATGCTAAGACCCAGGTCCATTCAACAGCCAACAAGATCCAGTGCTGGACACACCATGCCAAACAACTAGCAAGACAGGAACATAACCCCACCCATTACCAGAGAGGCGGCATAAAATCATAATAAGTTCACAGACACGCCAAAATACACCACCGGATGTGGCCTGGCCCACCAGAAAGACAAGACCCAGCCCCACCCACCAGAATACAAGCACCAGTCCCCTTCACCAGGAAGCCTAAACAAACCCCTGAACAATCCTTACGCACTGGGGGAAGACACCAAAAACAAAGGGAAGTATGAACCTGCAGCCTGCGAAAAGGAGACCACAAACAAAGGAAATAAAATGAGAAGCCAAAGAAATATGTAGCAGATGAAGGAGCAAGGTAAAAATCCACCAGACCAAACAAATGAAGAGGAAATAGGCAGCCTCTCTGAAAAAGAATTCATAGTAATGAGAGTAAAGATGATCAAAAATCTTGGAAATAGAATGGAGAAAATACAAAAAACATTTAACAAGGACCTAGAAGAACTAAAGGGCAAACCAACAATGAAGAACAACACAATAAATGAAATTAAAAATTCTCTTGAAAGAATCAATAGCAGAATAAATGAGGTAGAAGAATGGATAAGTGACCTGGAAGATAAAAAAGTGGAAATAACTACCAAAGAGCAGAATAAAGAAAGAAGAATGAAAAGGATGAGGACAGTCTCAGAGACATCTGAGACAACAGTAAATGCACCAACAATTGAATTATAGGGGTCCCAGAATAAGAAGAGAAAAAGAAAGGGACTGAGAAAATATTTGAAGAGATTAGAGTTGAAAACTTCCTTAACATGAGAAAGGAAATAGTCAGTCAAGTCCAGGAAAGACAAAGAGTCTTATACAGGATAAATCCAAGGGGAAACATGCCAAGACACATATTAAACATACCATCAAAAATTAAATACAAAGAAAACATATTAAAAGCAACAAGGGAAAATCAACAAATAACATACAAGGGAATCCCCACAAGGTTAACAGCTGACCTTTCAGCAGAAACTCTACAAGCCAGAAGAGAGTGGCAGGACATATTTAAAGTGATGAAAGGGTAAAACCTTTACAGAGAAGCAAAAGCTAAGAAAATTCAACACCACCAAGCCAGCTTTACAACAAATGCTAAAGGAACTTCTCTAGGCAGGAGACACAAGAGAAGGAAAAGACCTACAAAAACAAACCTAAAACAATTAAGAAAATGATAATAGGTACATACATATTGATAATTAACTTAAATGTAAATGGATTAAGTGCTCCAGACAAAAGACATAGACTGGCTGAATGGATACAAAACCAAGACCTGTATATATGTTGTCTACCAGACACCAACTTCAGACCTAGGGACACACACAAACTGAAAGTGAGGGGATGGAAAAACATATTCCTCACAAATGGAAATCAAGAGAAAGGTGGATTAGCAATTCTCATATCAGAAAACATAAACTTTAAAATAAAGGCTATTACAAGAGACAAACAAGGACACTACATAGTGATCAAGAGATCAATTCAAGAAGAAGATATAACAGTTGTAAGTATTTACACACCCAACATACGAGCACCTCAATACATAAGGCAAATGCTAACAGCCATAAAAGGGGAAATCGACATTAATGCAATCATAGTAAGGGACTTTAATACCCCACTTTAATCACTGGACAGATCATCCAAAGTGAAAATAAAAAGGAAACACAAGCTTTAAATGACACATTAAACAATATGGACTTAATTGATATTTATAGGACATTCCATTGAAAAACAACAGGATACACTTTCTTCTCAAGTGCTCATGGAACATTCTCCAGGATAGATCATACCTTGGGTCACAAAACAAGGCTTGGTAAATGCAAGAAAATTGAAATCATATCAAGTATCATTTCCAACCACAATGCTATGAGACTAGATATCAATTACAGGAAAAAAATTGTAAAAAGTACAAACAGGGCTTCCCTGGTGGTGCAGTGGTTGAGAGTCCACTTGCCGATGCAGGGGACACAGGTTCATGCCCCAGTCCAGGAAGATCCCACATGCCGCGGAGCGGCTGTGCCCGTGAGCCATGGCCGCTGAGCCTGTGCGTCCGGAGCCTGTTGCTCCGCAACGGGAGAGGCCACAACAGTGAGAGGCTCGCGTACCACAAAAAAAAAAAAAAACATACAAACACCTGGAGGCTAAACTATACGCAACTAAATAACCAAGGGATCACTGAAGAAGTCAAAGAGGAAATCAAAAAATACCTAGAAACAAATGACAATGAAATCACGACGACCCAAAACCTATAGGATGCAGTGAAAGCAGTTCTATGAGGGAAGTTTACAGCACTACAATCCTACTTCAAGAAACAAGAAAGATCTCAAATAAGCAAGCTAACCTTGCACCTAAAGCAATTAGAGAAAGAAGAACAAAAACACCCCAAAGTTAGCAGAAGGAAAGACATCATAAAGATCAGATCAGAAATAAATGAAAAGAAAAAAAGGAAACAAGAGCAAAGATCAATAAAACTAAAAGGTGGTTCTTTGAGAAGATTAACACAATTGCTAAACCACTAGCCAGACTCACCAAGAAAAAAAGGGAGAAGACTCAAATGAACAGAATTAGAAATGAAAAAGGAGAAGTAACAAATGACACTGCAGAAATTCAAAGGATCATGAGAGATTACTATAAGAGCTATATGCCAATAAAATGGAAACCCTGGAAGAAAGGGACAAATTCTTAGAAAAGCACAATATTGCAAGGCTGAACCAGGAAGAAATAAAAAATATAAACAGACCAGTCACAAGCAATGAAATTGAAACTGTGATTAAACAGCTTCCAACAAACAAAATCCCAGGACCAGATGGCTTCACAGACGAGTTCTATGAAACATTTAGAGAAGAGCTAACACCTATCCTTCTCAAACTCTTCCAAAATATAGCAGAGGGAGGAACACTCCCAAACTCATTCTACGAGACCACCATCGCCCTGATACCAAAACAAGACAAAGATGTCACATAAAAAGAAAACTACAGGCCAATATAACTGATGAGCATAGATGTAAAAATCCTCAACAAAATACTAGAAATAGAATCCAACAATACATTAAAAGGATCATACACCATGATCAAGTGGGGTTTATCCCAGGAACGCAAGGATTCTTCAATATAAGCAAAACTAACAATGTGGTACAGCATATTAACAAACTGAAGGATAAAAAACATATGATCATCTCAATAGATGCAGGAAAAGCTTTTGACAAAATTCAACACCGATTTATGATAAAAACTCTCCAGAAACTAGGCATAGAAGGAACTTACCTCAACATAATAAAGGCCATATATGACAAACCGACAGGCAACATCATTCTCAATGGTGAAATACTGAAACCATTCCTCTAAAATCAGGAACAAGACAAGGATACCCACTCCCACCGCTATTATTCAACATAGTTTTGGAAGTTTTAGCCACAACAATCAGAGAAGAAAAAGAAATAAAAGGAATCCAAATCGGAAAAGAAGAAGTAAAACTGTCACTGTTTGCAGATGACATGATACTATACATAGAGAATCCTAAAGATGCTACCAGAAAACTACTAGAGCCAATCAATGAATTTGGTAAAGTAGCAGGATACAAAATTAATGCACAGATATCTCTTATATTCCTATACACTAATGATGAAACATCTGAAAGAGAAATTAAGGAAACACTCCCTTTTACCATTGCAACAAAAAGAATAAAATACCTAGGAAAAAAGCTAACTAAGGAGACAAAAGACCTATATGCAGAAAACTATAAGACACTGATGAAAGAAATTAAAAATGATAGAAACAGGTGGAAAGATATACCTTGTTCTTGGATTGGAAGAATAATATTGTGAAAATGACTATACTAGCCATAGCAATCTACAGCTTCAATGGAATCACTATCAAACTACCAATGGCATTTTTCAAAAAGCTAGAACAAAAAATTTCACAATTTTTATGGAAACACAAAAGATCCTGAATAGCCAAAGCATTCTTGAGAAAGAAAAATGGAGCTGGAGGAATAAGGCTCCCAGACTTCAGGCTATACTACAAATCTACAGTAATCAAGGCCGTATGGTACTGGCACAAAAACAGAAACATAGATCAATGGAACAGGATAGAAAGCCTAGAAATAAACCCACACACATATGGTCACCTTATCTTTGATTAAGGGGGCAAGAATATACGATGGAGGAAAGACAGCCTCTTCAATAAGTGGTGCTGGGAAAACTGGACAGCTACATGTAAAAGAATGATATTAGGGCTTCCCTGGTGGCACAGTGGTTGAGAGTCTGCCTGCCGATGCAGGGCACATGGGTTCGTGCCCCGGTCTGGGAAGATCCCACATGCCACGGAGCAGCTGGGCCTGTGAGCCATGGCCGCTGGGCCTGCGTGTCCGGAGCCTGTGCTCCGCAACGGGAGAGGCCACAGCAGTGAGAGGCCCGCATACCACAAAAAAAAAAAAAAAAAAAAAAAAAAAGAATGATATTAGAACACTCCCTGACACCATACACAAAAATAAACTCAGGGCTTCCCTGGTGGCGCAGTGGTTGAGAGTCCACCTGCCAATGCAGGGGACATGGGTTCATGCCCTGGTCCGGGAAGATCCCACATACAACGGAGCTGCTGCGCCCGTGAGCCATGGCTGCTGAGCCTGCGCGTCCGGAGCCTGTTGCTCCACAACGGGAGAGCCCACAACAGTGAGAGGTCCGCGTACCACAAAAAAAACAACAACAAAAAAAGCAACTCAAAATGCATTAAAGACTTAAATGTAAGGCCAGACACTACAAAACTCTTAGAGGAAAACATAGGAAGTACATTCTTTGACATTAGTCACAGCAAGATCCTTTTTGGCTCACCTCTTAGAGAAATGAAAATAAAAACAAAAATAAACAAATAGGACCTAATGAAACTTAAAAGCTTTTGCACAGCAAAGGAAACCATAAACTAAACGAAAAGACAACCCTCCAAATGGGAGAAAATATTAGCAAATGAAGCAACTGACAAAGGATTAATCTCCAAAATTTACAAGCAGCTCATGCAGCTCAATATCAAAAAATCAAACAACCCAATCCAAAAATGGGCAGAAGACCTAAATAGACATTTCTCTAAAGAAAAAATGCAGATTGCCAATAAACATATGAAAGGATGCTCAACATCACAAGTCATTAGAGAAATGCAAATCAAAACTACAATGTGTGGGCTTCCCTGGTGGCGCAGTGGTTGAGAGTCCGCCTGCCAATGCTGGGGACATGAGTTCGTGCCCCGTTCTGGGAAGATCCCACATGCCGTGGAGTGGCTGGGCCCGTGAGCCATGGCCACTGAGCCTGCACGTCTGGAGCCTGTGCTCTGCAACGGGAGAGGCCACAACAGTGAGAGCCCCGCGTACCACAAAAACACACAAAAAAACCAAAACAACTACAATGTGGTATCACCTCACACCAGTCAGAATGGCCATCATCAAAAAATCTATAAACAATAAATGCTGGAGAGGGTGTGGAGAAAAGGGAACCCTCCTGCACTGTTGGTAGGAATGTAAATTGATTTAGCCACTATGTACAATATGCAGGTTCCTTAAAAAACTAAAAATAGAACTACCATATGACCCAGCAATCCCACTACTAGTCATATACCCTGAGAAAACCGTAATTTGAAAGAGACATGTACCACAATATTTATTGCAGCACTATTTACAATATCCAGGACATGGAAGCAACCGAAGTGTCCAATGACAGATGAATGGATAAAGAAGATGTGGCACATATATAAAATGGAATATTACTCAGCCATAAAATGAAATGAAATTGAGTTATTTGCAGTGAGGTGGGAGGACATAGAGGCTGTCATACAGAGTGAAGTAAGTCAGAAACAGAAAAACAAATATCATATGCTAACACATATATATGGAAGCTAAAAAAGAAAAAAATGGTTCTGATGAACATAGTGGCAGGAAGGGAATAAAGGTGTAAATGTAGAGAATGGACTTGAGGACACGGGGAGGGGGAAGTGTAAGTTGGGATGAACTGAGAGTGTTGCATTGACATATATACACTACCAAATGTAAAATAGAATGCTAGTTGATAGCAGCAGCATAGCACAGGGAGATGAGCTCGATGCTTTGTGAACACCTAGAGGGGTGGGATAGGGAGAGTGGGAGGGAGGTTCAAGAGGGAGGGAATATGGAATATATGTATATGTATAGCTGATTCACTTTTTTATACAGCAGAAAGTAACACAACATTATAAAGCAATTATACTCCAATAAAGAGGTTAAAAAATAAATAAATAAAAACCACATGCTTAAAAAGTTTGGAGTAAATGTATTGGATGCAAAGACCAAAAAACTGACTGAAACTTCCAATCACCCCTTTGCCACATATTCTCCCCCTTCAGATTACCAAAATCTTTGTTAATGGCTCCTCCTGAATAGGTATTCTACACAAGTTTTCAACTTTCCTCATTTGAAAGAGCTTCAGGGGCGCTGGGTTTCATAATACCATAAGGAAAGAAAATCTAATATGACCATCATTGCTGCCTGAGATTAGGTAATCTGCTCCCTTCCCAGGAATCTGCTCCTAATTTTCAGAGTGGGGTCAGCTGATCTAACCAATTTCATTTGAGAAGTGCTTTACTATGTTCTTTTTAAAAAAGCAGTAAATATAGATAGGTGAATTTGGTTTGTTTTTTAAAGATTTCCCAGATTACTTAATTATTCTGATGTATATCATAAATATCTAAAAGGAGAAAAATCAAAGGTATTATCTTCCAAACTTATTTCCTTATGCTACTCCAAGTTTTTCCATTAAAAAAAATTTTTCTCCAATCATCTTTTCTTTTTTAAATATTTATTTATTCATTTGACTACATCAGGTCTTCGTTGCAGCAGCGCATGGGAACTTTCACTGCAGTGCACCGGCTTCTCTCTAGTTTTGGTGCATGGGCTCTAGAGCGTGCAAGCTCAATAATTGTGGTGCACAGGCTTAGCTGCCCCGCTGCATGTGGGATCCTAGTTCCCTGACCAGGGATTGAACCCGCGTCCCCTGCATTGGAAGGCAGGTTCCCAACCATGGACCACCAGGAAAGTTCCTCTAATCATCTTTAAGATTAATGATCTGTGAAACAAACTTTGGAAAACCATGCCACAGGTAAATATCAGAATCTACAGTAAATTATCTCTCTGTCTTTCTCTCTTTTGTCTCTTTCTTCCCCCCTTCCTCTCTATTGCTCTGATATCATGGCCAGTAATTTGATAATTTGAATCCATGTAATGATCAAGATCATAATATAATGGACTTCAATTCACTGTCAACTGCAAAGAGTTCACTCATTGACCTTCACCTCATTTCCAGAGAGGATATTACAAGATGACATCATTTAATCCTGTTGCTTTGGAAGAGACCCAGCATTTAAAAACTTTGTAGGGACACTGTATACCATCCAACCTCCCAGTACATATTGACCATCTGTTTCAAATTTATGATTTATTAAGGAAATTAATGTGGATGTCATTCAATAGATTCCTAGAAATTCTGCAAAGAAGTTTAAGCATATGCACAATGCATAAATCACAGTGTTAAGAAGAAAGAAATAATAATGCTGGTATGTAGTCATTGACTCTCAAAAACCATACCACTTTTTTGAAAATAAATATCATTTTCAAAATCTTTTTACTGTATTTAACTCTAAAGATGTGTTGAGACAAACAGGATAATATAGAATCATTAAGCCAAATTTTCTCCCCTAATCAATATTAAAAAAAAAAATTACAAAGAAAAATAAGGTGGTATGGGAGGAGAACATTTTGTCTCTAAGTAGAAGTTGCGAAGATTAAGAATGTGCTCTGAGAGCTGCAAGAGAAAGGCAAAAACGCAGGAGAGTGACCATCAAAGGTTTTCAATTCAACACAATAGCACAATAGTTTCAATTCAACTAGCCTACAGAGCAGATTGCAAAAAGTAGCCACAAAGTTTTACTTTCCCTATATGCATGCCCTTTTGCAAAGTAATTTTGAAGCTCTTCCAATCAAGAGATGGAGATTATTTCTTCACTTTTTATATCTGGACTTGACCATGTGTCTTGCCTTGGCCCATGGGATGTTAGCAAATGTGATACAAGCAGAGATTTGAAAAGAGATCAGAGCTCATTTTGCCTATGCTTGGAAAATTTGAGATTGCCATGTAAACAGAGCTGACTTAGCTTACTGGAAATTGAGAGACCACATGTAGCTGAGATGAGCCATCCCACCTGAGGAGCCACCATGCCTGGCGATTGCCAGTCTTGTGACTGAGGCCCTGTGAGATCATCCAACAACCAGCCAACCTGCCAGCTGACCATAGGTAAGTGAGAGAGCCTAGCATGACCAGCCAAACTGGCCTAGACCACAAGAATATCAAGACAACCCACGGAAATATGAGCTAAATAACACTGTTGCTGTTTTAAATCATTATATTTTGGGGGGGAGGCAGTTTGCTATACAGCAAAAGCTAACTAAAATGCCTGCTTAGTTAACATAGCAAAGTCAGTGTCTATGTTTACCAAATCCCATTTTATTTTCCTTTTCCAGGATTCACAGGGAGAGTAGATTGCACACCTGCCCTTGTTGTTAGCTTGGTGCCAGATGATGGTTTCTGGCAAATATCTTCCACTATTGCTCAATTAAATTAAAAGTTACATTTTTATGATTAGGTTTCAAATAATAACCTCTGTTTAGAAGGAAAGTAAAGTTAGGTAACTTTTAGACTCTTGGCGACAAAGCTTAAATACACTTAAGAATAGATGTTAATATGATAATTGATCCTTCCTACATTTACTACCTAGATGTTTAGCCCCAAGCTTCACTGCAAGACCCAGAGATTTTTCCTGAATATGTTGGGAGAGTAATTTACCCAAGTTAGATTAATCCAAATGGTTAACAACTAAACTAGGACACTTGATGTATTTTCTTTACTTCTCCTAAACTCAAAGCTGAGTATATTTACCTGAGCACTAAGGCACAGTATGTACACCACACCATTACAAGTAATCTCAGGGAATCTGGGTGGAGTAACAGCAGAGGATGCTGCTCTAGTCCAGATGAATAGTCTCCTTGGAGGGTAAAGCTAAAGGGGTCAAAGGAGAGTTTTGATTTTCCCTTATTTCCCACTGAAGGCTACCTTAGGATGACCCCTTAAGAAATGCTAAACCTGTTCCCTAATAATCACTAAAATGTTCATTTAATTTCTTGTTAAAATCCAAAAAGAAGGGGGAAAGACTTGGTTATGTGGAGAACAAGAATTTAGAGAAATAATGGGACTCTGAAAATTGGAAAGTTGAACACTTGGGGGAAAATAAAAATTGATTTTGAGGAAGATATATTTTCTATTCCTTTAATTCAGCCACAAAATGTGCAGATTAGACAATGGCAGTGACAGGAATTTATGGGAATGAGGGGGTTTTAATTGCAAGGAAATACATCTTTTCTCATCCAGGGGTTTCCTGCACACAAGATAATGGATGGCATATGGGACATAGTCAAGTACAAATAGCCTGCTCCTGTCTTCTCCTTTATCAGGTAATATTTGTTTCCCCATCATTTCTTTAAAAATTAAATCCTGGGCTTCCCTGGTGGCACAGTGGTTGAGAGTCCGCCTGCCGATGCAGGGGACACGGGTTCGTGCCCCAGTCCGGGAAGATCCCACGTGCCGCGGAGCGGCTGGGCCCGTGAGCCATGGTTGCTGAGCCTGTGCATTTGGAGCCTGTGCTCCTCAACGGGAGAGGCCACAACAGTGAGAGGCCTGCGTACCGCAAAAAAAAAAAAAAAAAGAAAAAAATTAAATCCTAACTTCTTTTCCAATTTTTAGAACACTTCTGATCTGTATTTCATTTTCTAAACAACTGTCCAGAGCTGAATGTGCTTTGATTTTTTAATAGGTATTTGGGACAACTATTGCATCATTCACTTTAAAACCATGATAGAAATTATAAGTAACCCAAACTGTGTGCTATTTTTTTCAGAATATGGTTTAAAAAATAAAAAATTATCTGTATCAGGAAGGGCTTAAGGGGGCAGCCTGAGAACAATCGGGGATATATACTTTACAGTTTACAATTTTTTTAGTTAAAGAAATTCCTATTTTTATTATTTTTGTAAGTTGATGGTTAGTGAGGTTTATTAGGAATAAATGCAATTAAAATGTATTCCATATGAAAATTCTATAATTAGTAGTGGATTTACCATGGTTCTAGTAAAGCTTAATCTCACTTGCACAGGCCATTTGCAAGACTCTGAACCTCACTTTGTATTTATAATTCTTTATTCTCTTTCTAAAGGGGTATACTAAGAATTGTACCAGCTTCCAGTGTGCAAAACCTTGATCTGTCTGGGTAAAGAATCACCAGTTATTAGTGTTCTTATCTTGTTCTACAGCTAATATGCCTAATACTTCTGTACAGATCCCTCTGCCAGTCCTAATTCTGGAACTCCTGTGGGCATTTTGATGTCATATATATGTGTGTGTATATATTTTATATATATATACTTTGAGGAGGCCACTACCATTTCCTTTATTTCCACTTACTACCATATGATGCTCCCTTGCCACCTCAATCTACAATCCTTCTTATGCCCCATTCCTTAGATCCTACCTTTTCTTGGTGGAATACTACCCTTTCAGATGGTGCCCATACAATAAAAAGAATAGTTCATTGATAATCATGGCTGTACACCTACTCAAAAATCAGGTTTAAATTTCAGTTATTATTGGGAAACTGCTCACCATGTGACCCATACTCTGCTACATGCTTTTATTGCCCCTAGAACTAAACTGCACAACTGCAGCAGCTACAGTAATTGGGGCGGGGGGTTGATAATGTCACAGTCACTCTCAGACTCACCTCGATCACATATTCAGAGTCTGATTTGTTACCCTGTTCATCTGATCTAAGGCACCATTACAACTTCTCAGGAACTTTGCCCTAGTCCACTAGCACCCCTGCTTCTGCTCTTGACCTTCTACAGTCTCTTCCCCACCCAGCACTGGGAAGTGATACAGATACAAATTGAATCAGTTTGTGTTACTAATATTAGCAATCATTCAAAGGCTAACTGTCTGATTACAAATGAGACCCAAAGTCCCTAAAATGGCCTGCAAAACTCGGGCTCTGTTTGGCACTATCCTCATGCCCTATTCCCTTCCCACTCTACCCCAGACACGTGGCCACCTTACACTTCTTCCAAAACATCAGAAATACACACCTGTTCAGAGGCTTTGTACTGTCTGCCCCCTTCCTGGAATTCTCTTCCCCTTGGTTTCTGGGTGCTTTCTCTTCAGTTCTTTGCTCACATGTCATCATCGTGGTTAGGCTTTCCCTTGTCCATATGTTTAAAAATGAAGATCACCTCCTCTCTCTCTCTCTCTCTCTCTCTCTCTCTCTCCCCCTCTCTCTGTCACACACACATTCCCAATACTTTTCTCCTTGACCTTCTCCCACAGCACTTATCGCCATCTGATTCAGAATAAGTTTTAGTTAATATTTTTGTTTAAAGTACTAGAATAAAGCCTCTCATCTATCTTTCACCATTTTATCTCTATCACATAGAACATAGTCTGGTTCATAGTAGAAACAAAATTGATATTTATGAATAAATGAATGTTATGGCTAAGTATTTTTGTACAAAGTAGAATACTTTTTCTAGTTTCATCATTTGAGAAGTGTTTTTATTTCTGACAAGTTTTAAGTTAATGTACACTGATTTTTTTTTTTTTTTTTTTTTGCGGTACACAGGCCTCTCACTGTTGTGGCCTCTCCCATTGTGGAGCACAGGCTTCAGACGCGCAGGCTCAGCAACCATGGCTCACGGGCCCAGCCACTCCGCGGCATGTGGGATCTTCCCGGACCGGGGCACAAACCCGTGTCCCCTGTATCAGCAGGCGAACTCTCAACCACTGCGCCACCAGGGAAGCCCTGTACACTGATTTGTTAAACAGAGAGAGCACTAGGGATAAAAAATAAGTGGGGGAGAGAGAGAGAAGAAGAAGAAAAAGGAGAGGAAGAAGGAGGAGGAGGAGGGAGAGGCAGAGAGAGGAGATTTTCACTGGAGGCAAGAAAATGTATGTGAGATTTAAGAACATGGATTTTGGGTGTATGAGTTCAAATCCTATCTCTGACCTTATTAGTTGTTTGTCTTGGAGCAAGTCATTCACCTTTCTATATTTCAATTTCCATAAACTTAAAATGAGGATGGTAGGTGTATTCCTGTCCTGTTTTAGTTATATATTTATTTATGTATTTATTTTTCATAATTAAAGACATTAATACATGAAGTGCCTGACTTATGGTAACTACAAAACAAATGTTAACTATTATCTTCAGAATAACATCATGGAGGATATAATAAAGAAGTGAGCAAATCTCTCAAAGGTCAGAGTCCTAAATGAGACTGTGCACTAGCAATAAATGGAACACAACTCCTTTGAGTATTGTTGAACACAGGTCTCCATAATGATGGTTCTGTACTAACAGTTGAAATAACACTTGATAATTGGCACTCACTCAATCTATAATATGGACAGGTACTAACTTAATATCTACAAAAACTTAGGAGGTAACTGCTATTATTTTCCCTCTTTTTACAAATGAGGAAATTGGGACATAAAGAAGGTATTTAGCTTGTCTAAGTCAGGATTCAAACTCATATAGTATAATTAACATGTTTTTTAATCTACTACATCCTTAATTATATTTAAGATTCTTTGGGCAGGTAAGAAAAGTGGATCTCTTTACAGAGCAGTGGTTTAGGATTGATTGTGTCTGTTCATATGTGATACACCTACTCTTTGACAGATATTGCATATTCATGCTATCCTTACATGTTGAGTACAATGTTTTAAGTAGAGTTTTCCAAAGCCATTTCTTTAGAAACTTCTCAGAAAGAGGGAAAGACAGATCTTAAGAATTTCTATTTGGATAATTTCCATTTCTTATAATTTTCCTTACTTTTCTTTTGCTATAATTTTTAGTATTAATTGGCATAGTGCCGATGATTTGAACATGCTCTTGTGACTACTTTATATTGTAAACATATGTATATTTATTAAGTTATTACATTATTGTTACCTAAGATCAGGGATGTGACTCTGTCACCTTTCATTATGTGGTCCAGGAAAGTTTGACCTCTGTGTATAGGTTTCACACAGACATGCTACCATTATTCATACCAGACCAACCTCGATTTGATATTCTCTTTCATCTCTCCCACCTCTCTCTTTCTTGTGGCTTCCTGCTGGTTAGCCTTACAAACTGCAGAGTAGTATGAACACCTGGAAAAAATCATTTTTAATCTACATAACTTCACAAAAGATATGTGTGTGATCCTAAGAATCTCACATTTTATATAAGTTCTAAAGAAACTATTTAAAAGACATAAATAGTCTATCTGTATATTCACTTGCAGGGCAAAAGTAGAGGTACAGTACCTTACTTTAGGGGTATTATAGAACCCCCATTTTCTGCATTGGAAATTCAGTTGGGTAAGTGAACCTACTAAATAAAACTAAATTGACAGTCCCTGAATTTCAATTATTAGGGGATTTAATCTTATTGATTTATTTACCTAATCACTATATCTTTGTTGAATGATTATTATTACCCCGAGTTAGACATAGAATCTTCCAGATTATTAGAGATTAAAGAGAAGCTGATCTTAAATGATAGAAAAGTATGATTACTATGAAACACATAGAGAAATCAACTATTCAGTTTGGGGAGAATGAAAATAAAGCTTTCTGAAGCTAGAAGACGAATAGAAATTAACCAGATAAAGGCACATGGAGTGGGGGGTGATGGTGAGGTATTACAACCAAGCAGAATATGGAAGAATGTGTATAGGAAAAGGAACAAATGCAGACAGCTGAGAAAGATAATGTCAGGGTCAAAAACTAGTTTACTAAATTGTAGAGAGTAAAAATAATTCATCTACCCTATCAGTTCCTGAGATAATTATGACTAAAGTAGGAAAGGTATTGAGAGGCCAGTGTCTACCAGTGAGGATGTGGCCTAGCATACATTTTGCTGCCCTAAATCCAGTTCCCACTGTTTCTAACATAAGTGATTAGCATCCACATGGCACCAAGCTACAGCCTCCTGCCCCAAATACATAGTATCCAATCTTTATACCTTTCATCCATTCATTCTGGCACCTACTGCTTTCATTCAATTATCCACTCATGCGTAAATAAAGCAAATAGCTAATGAGTACATACTATGAGCCACACAAGAGATAAAGTCCCAGCTACAGTGGAATATTTTAGTTATTGAGACTAACATAAGCAGGTACACAAATTATATGTGTATGTTTATACTATATCATTATAAATATGTACATATAAATATCTAAATTCTACTGTACAACTGCAGATAGAGGACTGCCTTGAATCCCTGTCTATATGAATGGAGCCAGAATAAGACATTTTCTGTTCTCAAGATGAAAAGTTGTTGTTGTTGTTGTTTTTCCAGAATAATGAGCTTCTGGAGAAAAGGTGACACAAAGGGACACTCCAGAAACACAATTTCCATTTAATAGAAACTTTTCTGAGTTTGTACTTCCTTGGTTATTGACATGGACCTGGTTCAATTTCTGGTGATCTCCAATATTAAACATGCCCCTCTGGGGACTAGTCTACTTTATATGACGTGTTTTTTGAAGTTCAAGCATGCTTAATATTCATACTAGGTTAGGTTACATTGACAGTGAATTCTCTCTGTCCTATAATACTCAACAAAGATTTTTTTCTAGTGTTAATGCCTCTATTTGCTCAGGAAAGTTTAGTTATGCTGCAAAGCCAGATTAACTTCTAAATCTCTGTGGCATAATAGCAAAGATTTATTTCTCACTAACTCTACCTGTCTAATTCAGGTTGCTGAGGACTTTGCTTTGTTAGTCAATCAGGGTCTTGGGATGACAAAGGATCCACCGTCTTGTTACACCAAAGGCTTAACACACAGCAGTATCCCTGACAAGGAAAGAGAGACCAAGAAGTTGTGTCTGTTCTTTACTGCCTGGAACAAGGGGTATATATTTTTTCAAAAAAGGGTCTAGATTTAGGCAACCAAAGTTTAATTTGAGACCCAGTATCCATGACCAATATATTTGTCCATTTGTTACATTTATATAGTGTTTGGAAACTGTATTGCTATGCTTTCTTCCATTTTTTAGTTAAAAAAAACACCTTCACAAAGACTTATTATGCCCTTTTTGAAGAAAAGAAGTTGCAGTCTCATAACATTTAAGCTTCAAGTTCAAGATCACAAGGTAAGAAGTAAAGATTTAGGTAGCGCTACACTTCAAAACCAGAACCGTTTGCTCTTGAAATAAATCCACTTCTCTTGCCATTATACCATATCTACCATACTTAGAGTCTGATCATTAAACATACGTAGAGCCATAGATTTTATGGAGCTCAAATACCCTCATTTTACAGATGAGAACACCAAAGGCAAGAAAGGTTAAATGGCTCACCTATTGTACTTGCTAACTTCCACACATCTAACTTCAAAATCCATGCTTGTTCTACTACTCCACAATAACAGTATGTTAAATGCTATGAGGTATGAGACACTCAATATATATATGTAGTTGAAAGAGGTTTTATAACTGATGCATTATGTAACATCCTTACTAGCTTGGTTGGAGACCTTCAGTCACACCTTAATGTGATTTCCGTTATCACTTTAGTGCCAAGGTTATGGACCAAATTAATGTGAAAACATGCTGTTCTTCTTTTCTTCTGTCCTCATACCCCTCAGAAGCCTCTACCCTACTGTTAGCAGCTTGCCTGTCCATTTCTGTTTTAAATTGGCTCCTCAGTAAGAAGTGATTCATCAATGATGATATTCCTAGGATTTCAGCTTGCTAAGAAATTGGCAGTTCAGTCTTTTTATAAGAAGGCTTTCCTAAAGAGCCTATACCATAGAAGGCAGAATAAGTGTTTATACAAGGCACATTATGAAATATAGGTAGCTGTTCACTCTTATCATTCTGGCACCTAATTCTTCTCAAATTCAGAATCATTCCAAACTCTTGGCTCCTGGCATAAACAGAGGTGATAAGAAAGTTGAAATCCTCTACCTGAAAATTCAAATGCTCACATTCCAAGATTCTTCAAATGTGACTTTGTCTCAATTAAGGATGCTGAGGATGACATATACAGAATGAAGACTCATTTTCTTACTTTCTCTTTTCTCATTTTTCTATGATGAACTCCTTTTCACTTGGATCTACTAAAGTCTCACCTTTGGGCTAAGGGGGATGGGGGCTTGATCTGTAACTGACAGTTTTTCTCATGAAATTGTCCAGATATAACAAGCTTTACTTATAGTATGTTGAAAAACAATACAAAATTTCTACAAAAATTTTTAAGGATATTAGTAGTATTATCCAAGAGGCAGAGAACACAACACATTTTTTTCAAAGCAAACAGAGAAACAAACATGATAAAAATAATAAATTTGAAAGCAGTTAGTGATATTTGTTGAAAACTTAATGTACCAAATATTTGCTGTAGGTAAAATTTGATATCTAGTCTTAGGTGAGCATTTTAGTAGCTTTATAATCTACCTTAGTTCTACTGGACATTACTACATAGAAGTAATATATTATTGTCCTTAATAATAGCTCTCATTAGATTATATCTATTATTTGCATTATATAAAATTTACTTTCCTGGAATTAATACTACTTACTATTGGGGAGGTCTCTTCCACATCCTCTTTAGAAACCAAATCTTAGTTATATTTAGGAAAGCTGAGTAAATTTAAGTAGTGTACAGGACAGTGTTCCCTAAAGTATGACTATGTATTATATATAATTAGTGATACCCTAGATATTTGCAGGTATTACATGATTATTTTTGAACTATGAATTATAATTACAAATTGATTTTACATATATTTGAAAAATATATAGTAATATATTATATAATATATTATATAATACTAATATATATATTAGAATTGTGACAGGTAATTATCAGGTTAACAAAAAGTATTTAATAAAAGAAATATAAAAAAATTTGAATGGAGTTTCAAGAAAAGGAAGGATGAAACACCCAGGATTAAGCAAGAGTGGGAATGCCATTCTTACCCCTAGGCCTGAAGAGGCAAGTGGAAGGGAAGACAAACAGAGATATGTAGCTGTAGAAGAGAGTTGCGGCCTTTGGTATAGGGAACTGACCATTGACTTCTTGAGAACCAGTAAAGCAAACCAGGGCAATAAATAATCAGACCTTGCCGTCTTCCCACCTCTGCTCTCCAAAAGCTGAAGCCATCCAAAAACCAGAGGGAAAGGCAGTTTGAACTGATGTGATCCAAAGTCACAGAGAAGGGTAGAAAAGTGTAGAGAGTAAATTAATATTATCTAAGAGTGTTAACTGGAGAGGCAAATTGAGAGTATTGCTCATTTTAGGATATTGTTGCATAGGTACACATATAATGGAATCTTTATTAACTACAGTGAGAAAGCAGAAAGCATTTTTCTAAAAGTTTCATTGAAAACTCTGGGTGTGAAATTATAAAATATATTGTGTGTGTGTGTGTGTTTATGAGTTATTTTATGTGTGGTGGTGGGAATATTCTTATAATTCCTTTTTAAATTGGCAAATGACACATGAAAAATTCTAAACAGGGTATAGATCTGTGATTTTATTACATCTTTGCTTCCTCATAACCTCTTTTTTTCCTGCAATTTACTAGTTTATATATAGGACACTTCACAAAACAACTATAGAAAACACATAATTTTCCAGCGCCCATGGAAAATTTTGAAGATGTATTACATGGTTTGGATAACCATACAGCCTGATTTGCTCAAACTGTTTTCCTGAGGGTTAGCTGGTTAGCATCTCTTTTTCACACTCAAAAGTATAACATATCAGAAAATAAGTAATATTATCACCTTACACTTATTGAAATGTGTAGTGGGTTTCAAATTTTTATTTTCAAATATCTAAGCCATGCTCTCTAACCATGATGCAGTAAAGCAGAAATCAATAAACAAAAGATAATTTAAAATCTTCTTGTAAATCAACTATACTCCAATAAAGCTTTTTAAAAAATAAATAAAATCTTCTATGCTTCTGAAAATTAATGAACACTTCTAAATTATGCATTAGTTTGAGAAAAAAATCACAATGAATGTTAGGAAGTATTTTGAACTAAATGATAAAAATATCAAATGTCAAAACTTCAGGCCTAGAAATAAGGCAGAATTTAAGAGAAATACATAGTCATAAAGCTTATACTAGGTAATTATAAAAGTAAAGTGATAAACATTCATTCAAGAAGCTGGAAAAAAACTATTATAGAAAGAAAAAACTTAGGAGTGCAAAGTAAATAATGGAGAAAAAGGAGTTGGCACAGAATTTAGTACAAGGATGAAAAGGAAAAAATAACTCAGATATTTCAAACATTAAAAGTGTTTTAAAAATATAAAATTATAGAAACATTTTGAATATTTAAATGAAATATACAAAAACAATTGAAATTTTAAAACCCTAAAATTTATATATTTATCAAAAATTAAATCAGTAGACACAAATATTCCCATGAAATAATTTATGGCTGAGAAGAATTCACCACTAAGTTTTTCCAAACTTGCAAGGAATATTTATTTCCAATATTACAAAAACAATTAAAAAAATAAAACATTAAGTGACATTTTCAACTCATTTTAGGCTAACTTGATATCAAAACCTGAAAAAGACATCAAAGAAAGGAAACTTTAAGGCCTATCTTAATAATAAATAATGATGCAAAAACCCTAAATAGCGTGTTAATAAACAGTTCCAGCAAAGCATATAAGGATAATTCATCATAATTAACTTTAGATTATCTGATGAGGGCAAAGTTAATTTAACATTAGAAAATTAAAGTGTAACAACATTAAAGACTAAGGAGTAAAAAAATGAAATATTTCTTTGAATAGATACCATAAAAACATTTAAAAACTAAGTAACCATTCACGTTTTTTTCTTTAAAGTGGAAATCTGAGAGATTTTCTTCAAAAAGTCATAAAAATATCCTCAAAATTTAGAGCAAACTATATTTAATGGTAAAATGTGCAAACCATTCTTTTTCATAACCAATTTAAAGCCCAAATGTCTGCTTTTTCAACATTTTACTTTAGGACATAGCCAATACATTAAATGCAAGCAATTAAAATAAATGTTATAAGAATTTGAAAGGAAGAAATAAGACTTTCAATATTCACAGATGATATTAATTCATACATAGAAATTCCCAAAGTAATTAATAGATAATATTATTAGAATTAGTGAATGAACTCAAAAGTATTGCTGGGCAAAAAATAAAGAATCTCACAAATGAATGTTACATTCCATCACTAAATGGTTAGAAAATAAATGGCTAGAAAATAAAATGTTTATAATGACACCCTTACCATTGCTGCAAAAACATCAAGTATCCAGGAATAAACTTAACTTAAAAATGTGAGGCCTTTATTGAGAAAATTACAAAAGTAGAAAAATTCCAAAGATCAAAATATGTTTTATGAATTGAAAAATTCATTAAATTTATTATTGGAAAAAATTCTGTCTTAATTCAATATGTAACTTCAATATACTATACATTAAAATAAATATACCAGTAATTTGTACACCTTGGAATGCTGATTTTAAATTTATTTCAAGTACAAAAGGACAAAAATAGCCCAAGACACACTTAAGGAAGATCAAGTGGAAAGACCTGTCATATCAAGATACATTGAGTAACTAAATTTGTGAGACAGAGCTATAAAGATTTTTGAAGATAATATAATGTAGGAGAATATTTTCATAACCTCACTCTGAAAAATGACTTCTTAAGCAGGAGAAAAGGTGTTAACCATATATCAAAGGATATATCTGATTATGTTACAAGTAAGAACTTTTGGTAAAAATCATTATAAAGGAAGTTAAAAGACTTGATAAGAATATATGTGGGGGAGAAGACAAATATCAAAATACAAAATGACTCTTAAGAAAAGACAAAGGATCTTTTTAAAAAAAAATGGGGCAAAAAACTTGATCAGACACTTCACAAAAGGGGGCACATAAAAGGCCAATGAAGGTATAAAAATATGTCCAGCCTCATTAATGATCAGGTAAATACATATTACAGTGACAATGAGATACCTTTACATACAATTTTAAGAAGTTTGAGAATAGCAAATATTGATGAGAATGCAGAGATATGATAAATTACTGGTCGCAACTCTTCACTCCCCCCTATGTCCACATCTTTGCCATGTAACCAAGCAGTATTTCCCACCAAAGGTGGAATATATTTCCCCACTTCTGACTTTTGATTAGCCTGTGGGCTTGCTTTGGCCAGTGAGGTGTTAGCAAAAGTAATATTAGCAGAAGCTTTGAAAGTGTGCGTGCTACTGCCTTGCTCTCTCATGAATCTGCCATCACCATAGGAAGTTGGAATGAGGGGCACATGGAGCAGACTTCGACCCACACAACTATAGTGTGAGGCAGAGACAACCCACAGATTATAATAATGAGAATAAATGATTGCTATGCTCAGCCACTGTGTTTGAGGTGGCTTGCCAGCATCACTGTAGCAATAACGAACAAATGCAGGGGAAATGGGAACTCTCACGAAATGATGGTGGAAGTACAAATTGGTATAAACATTTTGGAAAATAGTTTTTCATTACTTATCAAATATAAATATGTAAATATTCCTTTAAAACCCAGAAATTCCACCCCTGGGCAAATACTCTGGAGAAAGTCAGGATACATTGAAAAGAGTGTTTAAAACATTGTCTGTAGTAATCAAAACAGGAAAATCCTAAATAGAATAAATAAATATATACATTGTAATGTATTCTTAAAATGGAATACAATATCACTCAGGAAAAAACCTATTTGCTACGCATATCAATATGCAGTCTATAAACCTAATATTGAATAAAAGAAGAATGTTATTTTACAAAACATACATTTTGATTCAATTTTATAAAATCTCAAAACAGGTAAAATAGTTTTACTGCAGTATTTATTTTACTGCATTTATCCCCAAGATTAGTGTTAAAAAATGTATACATAATATATGTATATAAAAGATATTCATCATTGGCTCTCCTGCATCTTGGCTTTCTTCTATTGAAGGAATTTCCACCATGAGAATTCCTATGTGCCTAACTCTCAGGTGAGAAGGTGAATACTTCTGCCACCATCCTGCCTTCTAGATCATGAGTATATAATCTAGGTTCAACCAGCAAAATACCCTGCCTGGAACTTCTAGACTAAAGTAAAGGTCCTGGAGTCCTTGCCTGGTTTCAGAGAGATTGTGAGCAGGGGGGTAAATGTGGATTACTTGACCCCAGACTTTCCCAGTCTCTCTTATCCCAGTTACTGCAGCCGAATGACTGGTGAGTACCGTGTCCTCCTCCGGGCGGGGAGGGACGGGCTGGAGTCCAACAGGAGCAGTTAGCTCCTGGCATCAGAGTCTTATGTAAATGTTCAGGTTTCCCTCATCCTTTGGGACACCAGAGATAGGCTGGAAGTGTGTGTTCTTGGATGAGATTTTTTTTTTCATGGGTGTGTTGTTTTCAAAAGTTATCCCCAGGACCTGTTTTGGATTCTCAGTGTGGAGAACAGAGAACGAATAGATGATTGTTAAAGTGGTTGTTTGTTTTACAAATAAAAAATTCTAGCCTACTGCATATTTTCTAAGTTCAAAAATAAATAAATAAATAAAGGTAGAGCAGTGAAGAATTTATGCTGTTACAAAGCCAGTGTTCCTAGTGACCGTAGTCACCATGATAGTGTCTTTCTTTGGCAAGGCTTTGGCTGGCATTCTAGCAATCTAACTTCCTTTGAACTTTGATGTAGTTTTTGCTTTGTTTTTCACCCTAAGTCATCAGTGTCCTTGACATTTTCTGCGTAAACCACTACACTTTCAGTAAAGCCTCCTCCTTAATGAGCCAGTGATTGCTAGGGCTGGCCACTGAAAAACCTGGAGGTACTATCTAACAAGATCTTAAGGCAGACAAAGACTGCTTAGGATCTTTTTTTCAAGTTTGGGTCAACAAGGTATGTAGAAAAGAATATGTTCAGCCAACCATATGTCTACCTTACTACCAGGTATCTGAGGCCCTGGATAAACCTGGGTCAGTGATTCAATTTTTCATAAGTAGACACTATTTTCTAAATTATTTTGAAACTAATCTCCAGTGAGCAAAGAGGCCTTCATTTTTCTGTTCAGAATGTGCCATGAGGTTTGCTCTGAGCCATCCTGTCACTCCACAGGAAATTGCCTCATTAACTTTGGTGACATTATAAGAGCAACCATATTACCTCATGATGTTGGAAAATATATTCAATCGCCATTCTACTGCTTTACTTTAGCATTCTCTGTGACTTCAAAAAGGGAATTTGTCCCTTTGAAACTGCTACATCCTTTTATTTTTCATGTTCAGTAATACAAAACCCTTTGAAAAGCCTGGAAGGGTTTATAAACCATGATAATTTGTAACAAACAAAAACATAAGGGAAAAATGTCATGCAGAACAGAGTAAATCCACATGTGACACTGGTTTCACATCCAATTTGACTCTAGCAGCAAAATAAGAGCAGCAGAGAATCAACAAACGGAAAATAAAAGGCAGGAAAAACCAAAAGGCTGACAAACAATTCTGAATATGAAATAAAGGCAGCAACACAGAAAAGCAAACTGAAAAAAGGCAAATGAAATCTAAAATAAACAAAGGTAACCCATCATGAAAATAATTGACAAAAGCAAAAAAAAAAAAAAATCTTGCTAAGTTGAAGGGTAAAGAAAAAGGGAAAGAAAACAATTTAAAATTCAAATTTAATTTTCTCAAGCAAGAAAGGAAGTACTAAAAGAAGAGAGGACAAGAAGCCCTAGGAAAAGGGAGGGGATATTATAGTGTGTGCAAGTTCTATACCATAAATCTTAAGATGCTTGAGAGACTTGAGATAGTCTCATTCTTTATTCAATACATGTAGAGTAATATTTTGCTGTTCTCAAAACTACATTCACTCACTTTTACTGCATTAGGGAATAAGGGGTTCAAAGCAGAAGGAATTTCAGATTCAGTTTTCAGGGTTAAGCTTCCATAAGTACTTATAGACATAAAACAGGTCAGAGAAGAAGGGTATGGTAACACATTCTGAAAACCAGTGACCCCCTAGTATATAAATCTTTTCAATAATTTATTCAGCTAGATATTTAATTAATGGACACTTTCCTTCAAACTAGTGTCGGGTACTCTCATCATAGGTCATTTCCATAAAGTATAACTAGACAAGATTAAATTTAAATACTTATTTTCAGTGCATGGGGATTTTCAAAGCAATCTCACAGATGCTAAGAGTTTCTCATTAATAAAGTTTTCACATTGTCTCCACACAGCTCATAGGAAGAGGTAAGAGGTATTTTTCATAAATACTGTGACATTTTCTGGCAAACTTTCTCAACTGAAGTTTATGAGAGAATTAAGCCACATATAAAATGATTTGTGGGGTTTTTTTCAATAGTACTGTTCTAGATGCAAGGGAGAAAAGAGAGCTCCTTACATACAAGAGATGACTTAAGACATTGCTTCTCAAAGTGTCTCAGCATCACATAAGAATTTGTTAGAAATGCAAATTATGAGTTCCTACCTCAGAAGTACTGAATCAGATATTTCGAGTGGCAGAACTAGGCAATATGTGTTTTAATGAGAACTACAGGTGCTGATCTTTGATGAAATTTATTTATTGATTTACTTTTAATTGATTAAATTTTTATTGATATATAGTTGATTTACAATATTATATTAGTTTCAAGTGTACAACATAGTGATTCAACATTTTTATAGATTATACACCATTTAAAGTTATTACAAAATAATGGCTATATTTCCCTGTCCTGTATCTTTTAATTCCCTTCCCCTATCTTGTTCCTTCCCTTTCGTGCTCCCTACTGGTAACCACTAGTTTGTTCTTTACATCTGTGAATCTGTTTATGTTTTGTTATATACATTTGTTTGTTTTATTTTTTAGATACCAAATATAAGTGATAATATTCCATATTTAGTATTTGCCTTTTTCTGTCTGAGAAGTCTGTGTTCATTTTACGGCATTTACTCCCGAGATTATGTCATTTAACTTGGTGTCAGAAAGAGGTGAGGTGAAACGTACTAAAACCAATGAGAATTGGGATGCATGTACCTTTTCAGATTAGTGTTTTCATTTTCTTTGGATATATACACAGGAGGTGGGTTTTTAGACAATATGGTAGCTTTATTTTTAGCTTTTTTGAGGAAACACCGTACTGTTTTCCATGTTGGTTACACCAATTTACATTCCCACCAACAGTGTACAAGAGTTCCCTTCTCTCCATACCCTTGCCAACATTTGTCATTTGTAGATTTTGGATGATACCATTCTGACACGTGTGAGGTGTATCTCATTCTGAGTTTGACTTGCATTTCTCTGATGATTAGCTATGTTGAGCATCTTTTCATGTGTCTGTTGGCCATCTATATGTTTTCTTTGGAAAAATGTCTATTCAGGTTATGTGCCTTTTATTTTTTTTTAGCAGTATTCACATTTTTATTGAGCAGTATAAAGTATATGTGGTCAACATTGTTACCTTCATTTGCAAATAAATGATTTAGGATGTATGAAAACCTGTACTTGACTTTTTATCAAGAGTACTTGTCATCAAATTACCCTCATCCAGGCTTCTGCAGGTCTGGAACTTTCTTTCCACTGGATAGGAGTATATAGTGGGAATTCCAGTTGATAACATTTCTATTTAAAAAGAAAAAAAAAAGAATCAGCATAGTCAAGTTGTCTTAGTCTTAAGGATTTCTGGGTTTCTTCCTTGGAGAAGGTCAGCATCTTCCCAAGGCCTGGGTCCTTGAATGTTCCTCCACTCATCAAAAGTGGAGTCCTTTATTTCCTAATACTCTAATCCCAATGACACTTTATTCATTTTCAGCTTTTTTTCTAACTCAGGATCAATTTTAATCTTCACAGCATCATAACAGATTTGTGAAAACTCATGAAGACCAAAAGAACCTCCGACAATCAGCAACTCCTTTCCTTTGCCTCCCAGTGCAGGGCCCTCCCAGAGCCTCTGCCCATTTTTTATTTTTTTATTTTTATTTTTTGACATTTACTTGTGAAAAATATTTATGTATTTTGGATATTAACCCCTTACCTGTCATATCATTTTCAAATATTTTCTCCCATTCAATAGGTTGTCTTTTCATTTTGTTGATGTTTTCCTTTGCTGTGAAAAAACTTTAAAGTTTAATTAGGTTCTATTTGTTTATTTTTGCTTTTGTTTCTTTTGCCTTAGGAGACAGATAAAAATATACATATATATTGCTTCAATTTATGTCAAAGAGTGTTCTGCTATCTTCTCTTCTAGGAGTTTTATGGTTTCAGGTCTTATATTTAGGTCTTTAATCAACTTTGAGTTTCTTTGTGTATATAGTGTGAGGAATGTTCTAATATCATTCTTTTACACATAGCTGTCCAGTTTTCCCAACATCACTTATTGAAGAGACCCTTTTCTCCATTGTAAATTTTTGTCTCCTTTGTCACAGATTAATTGACTATGAGTGTGTGGGTTTATTTCCAGGCTCTCTATTCTGTTCCATTGATCTATGTATCTATATTTGTGCCATTACCATGCTGTTTTGATTACTGTAGCTTTGTAGTATAGTCTGAGGTCAGAGAGGATGATACTTCCAGGTTTTTATTTCAAGCTCTTTTTTGCAGTTTTGTGGTTCCATACCAATTTTAGGATTATTTGTTCTAGCTCTGTAAAAAATATCATGGGTATTTTGATACGGATTTCATTAAATCTGTATATTGCTTTCGGTACTATGTACACTTTAACATTAACTCTCCTAATCCAAGAACATGAGATATCTTTCCATTTATTTGGATCATTTTCAAATTCCTTCATCAATATTTTATAGTTTTCAGAGTATAGGTCTTTCACTTCCATGGTTAACTTTATACCTAGGTATTTTATTCTTTGTGATGTGATTTTTAAATGGAAATTTTTCTTCCATTCTCTTTCTGATATTTCATTGTTAGTGTATAGGAAAGCAACATATTTCTGCATATTAAACAAGTAAAGAAGAGCTAATACCTATGCTTCTCAAACTGTTCCAAAAAATTGAAGAGGAGGGAACATTCCCAAAGTCATTCTATGAGGTCATCATTACCCTGATACCAAAACCAGACAAAGACAGTACAAAAAAGGAAAATTACAGGCCAAGGTCGTTGATGAACATGGATACAAAAACCCTCAACAAAATATTAGCAACATAAATTCAACAATACATAAAGAAGATCATACACCATGACCAAGGTGGATTTATTCCAGGGATGCAAGGATGGTTCAATATTCTCCAATCAATTTGATATACCACATTAACAAAAGGAAGGATAAAAATCACATGATCATCCCAATAGACACAGAAAAAGCATTTGACAAAATTCAACATCTATTCATGATAAAAACTCTCATCAAAGTTGGTACAGAGATAGCATAACCATTATAATAAAGGCCACTTATGGCAAACCCACAGCTAACATCATACTCAACAGTGAAAAGCTGAAAGCCTTTTATCTAAAATCTGGAACAAGTCAAGTATGCCTACCCTTATCACTTCTATTTAGCATAGAATTGATTAGTGAGCTGGGAGACAGGACAACAGAAACTTCCCAAACCAAAATCCAAGTAGAAAAAAAGAATAATAATAATAAAAGAATAGGGGATTCCCTGGCTGTCCGGTGCTTAGGACTTGACACTCTCACTGCCAGTGGCCCAGGTTTGATTCCTGGTCAGGAAACTAAGATCCTGCAAGCTACATGGTGCAGCCAAAAATGTAAAGTAAAAGAAAAGAAAAGAGAAGAGAAGAAAAGAAAAAGAAAAGAACACCCAAGAATTATGGGACCATTTCAAAAGGTCTAACATATGCCTACTTAAAATAGAAAGGGAATAAACTTGTCACTGCCTTTTAAGAGTCTTCCAGAGTGCATACACAGCACTTCTGCTTTTTCTCTGTGGCCAAAATTCAGTCCTATAACCTACAAAGGAGGCTGAGGACTGTAGTCTTTTGGCTGGGTACATTGATCAGTGTTCTATTACTCAGGAAATTTTGGAGAATGAATGTTGCCTGTGGAAAAGTCTATTCTATTTAGCTAGAAGTAATGAAGCTGGGGATCAAAGAGTTTGGTTCTGAAAACACCTTTTGCCACTCTCAGGTGGAAGAACTTTATACTGTTCTGTTTATTTTCTACTATTATGAGAGGTACATAGTCATTCACTCTGACTCTACATGGGTAGGTTGGTCTGGTACAGCCAGGTGCAAAGTCTGCATAAACTGTATCAGGATGTAAGTATATCTTGCCTTAGAGATACTGATTTCTAATCCTCTTATCAACATGGTAGCTAGTGAGTGGAAGTCATACTATAATGCTGAAAAAATTCAGAGGATTAAGTTGTACTGGGGTACCAATTCCAGGCATCCCAAGATGTAACCACCAGAGTAAGGCTTGTCATCAGGTCTGTTGAAATATGAGGGAGAAAAATAGTTTAATTTGGATGAAATACCAAGTGGATTAATGGAAGAAAAAAATTTTAAAAAAGAGAAAAGAAAAAAAAAAGAGAGATAATGTTGCAAAGCTAGAATGAACAATGAATGCAGGTAACCTTTCTGGTCAGGCTAAATAACTTAATTTTGTAATTTTACGGGAAATGGGAAACTATCAAATTTTAAAGTAGGTTGAAAAAGCTGAGAAGTATTCAAAGAAAATAAATTGCAAACACTTGCTGGCTTTAAAGAGAAGGAAATTGAAGATGGGAAAAACTGATAGGTGAGTGGTGCATTTATAGTAGAGGTAATAGATAAAGTAATAAATAAATTTGAATCATGTTGAAGGCAATATCTACCTAGTTCCCTAATTTACCCATAGACATCTTTGAAAACGTCCAGTGCCCCCAAAATCTACACCTCACTGGAAGTTGCCTTGGATTTCACATTTGACTGTAGACTGAAGAAAATAGTCTGGAATTTTAGATGCACTGCAATGTTTACTTTGTTCTTATTAAGTATACTTTCTTCTTTTGGAGGGAAGAAGTTGTTCATTTTATTCTGTTCTTTGCCTGGGATTGGAAAATATCAGTTAATCAGTCTGAAGTTCAGATCTTCTTTGAACAGTTATGTTGAGAGTAGGAGGTATACTGGAAAAAAAAGAACTCACTGTCTGCTCACTTACTCACCAGAAGTTTAACATGTTGAGGAACATCTTGTATTATTTGGAATCTGTCCATCATTAAACATAAATGAGAAAGAGACTGTGATACACAAATGTGCCAGTGCCAAATGGATGAATGTATTAACAACACTGTAACCATCTAGACTCAATATGGGACCCAGAATGTTCCCATTTATCAAATTATAATTCCCATACAATATTTTATATCTGTAATTCAATGTTGATGAAAACAGAATTGTTTTCAATTTGTCTAAGTGGGTTTCAGCAGTAGTGTAGAAAGTTAACACATTTATCAGCAGGGGGAAAGATTGGTAACCAATAGAGAACTTTACTAAAACTCCCTTGGCTTTGTGGAATGAAGCACAGGGACAAATGTTAGTCACCATCAGAGGGGCATTCAAAATTTCTAAGAATGGACATATTTGAGGATTATTCTTATCTTCATTTGTCTAAATTCATTCTCCCAACCATTAAATCACTCCCCTTTCTTAGTACTTATTTGAATATGAAACAGATTTCAAAGTTGAACTCAACTTTGCATATCCATAAAACTTTCTTTATCACTACCATTCATTCCATTATATAATGAGCTTTCCCTTCCTAAAATTGGATATGTTATTGCTTCTACCAGTCACCTGCTTTTAACATGTACTATCTGTGTATAGAATAGAGGTCTTCTTTCCTTCCTTTCTTCCTTCTTTGTCGATCCACCTACCTTCTATCCTTTCTTCTTTCTTCTTTCCTTTTTTCCCCTGAGAAACAACTTTTGCCATAAAAACTTACATGCCAAGGAGATAGGGAAGATGGTGGAAGAGTAAGACACGGAGATCACCTTCCTCCCCACAGATACACCAGAAATACATCTAAACGTGGAACAACTCCTACAGAACACCTACTGAACGCTGGCAGAAGACCTCAGACCTCCTGAAAGGCAAGAAACTCCCCACGTACCTGGGTAGGGCAAAAGAAAAAAGAATAAACAGAGACAAAAGATAAGTGATGGGACCTGCACCAGTGGGAGGGAGCTATGGGGTAGGAAAAGTTTCCACACACTAGTAAGTCCCTTCGCAGGCAGAGACTGTGGGTGGTGGAGGGGGGAAGCTTCGGAGCCGCAGAGGAGAGTGCAGCCAATGGGGTGTGGAGGGCAAAGCAGAGAGATTCCTGCACAGAGGATCGGTGCTGACTGGCACTCACCAGCCCAAGTGGCTTGTCAGCTCACCCGCCGGGGCGGGCGGGACTGGGAGCTGAGGCTCGGGCTTCGGTCGGAGCGCAGGGAGAGGACTGGGGTTGGCGGCGTGAACACAGCCTGCAGGGGGTTAGTGCACCACCGCTAGCTGGGAGGAAGTCCGGGGAAAAGTCTGGACCTGCCGAAGACACAGGAGACTTTTTCTTTCCTCTTTGTTTCCTGGTGCATGAGGAGAGGGGATTAAGAGCGCTGCTTAAAGGAGCTCCAGAGACAGGCGCGAGCCGTGGCTAACAGCGCGGACCCCAGAGACTGGCATGAGACGCTAAGGCTTCTGCTGCCGCCACCAAGAAGCCTGTGTGCGAGCACAGGTCTCTATGCACACCTCCCTTCTGGGGAGCCTGTGCAGCCTGCCACTGCCAGGGACCCCGGGATCCAGGGAAAACTTCCCCAGGAGAACACATGGTGCGCCTCAGGCAGGTGCAACGTCATGCCAGCCTCTGCCACCGCAGGCTCGCCCTGCATCCGCACCCCTCCCTCCCCGCGGCCTGAGTGAGCCAGAGTCCCCGAAGCAGCTTCTCCTTTAACCCAGTCCTGTCTGAGTGAAGAACAGACGCCCTCTGGAGACTGACACACAGAGGCGGGGCAAATCCAAAGCTGAGCCCAGGGAGCTGTGCGAACAAAGAAGAGAAAGGGAAATTTCTCCCAGCAACCTCAGAAGCAGCGGATTAAAGCTCCACAATCAACTTGATGTACCCTGCATCTGTGGAATACATGAATAGACAACGAATCATCCCAAGTTGAGGAGGTGGACTTTGAGAGCAAGATTTATTATTTTTTCCTCTTTTCCTCTTTTTGTGAGTGTGTATGTGTATGCTTCTGTGTGAGATTTTGTCTGTATAGCTTTGCTGTCACCATTTGTCCTAGGGTTCTATCCGTCCATTTTTGTTTTTTGTTTTTTTAATGTTTTTTCTTAATAATTATTTTTTATTTTAATAACTTTATTTTATTTTATTTATTTATTTATTTATTTGTGGTACACAGGCCTCTCACTGTTGTGGCCTCTCCCATTGCAGAGCACAGGCTCCAGACGCACAGGCTGAGCGGCCATGGCTCATGGGCTCAGCTGCTCCACGGCATGTGGGGTCATTCCCAGACCGGGACATGAACCATTGGCAGGCGGACACTCAACCACCAGGGAAGCCCACATTATTTAATTTTATCTTACTTTCTATTTTATCCTCTTTCCTCTCTCTTTCTTTCATTTCTTTCTTCCTGCCTTTCTTTCTTTCTTTCTACGTTTCCTTTCTTTCTTTTTCTTTCTTTCTTTCTTTTTTCTTTCTACTTTTTCTCCCTTTTATTCTGAGCCATGTGGATGAAAGGCTCCTGGTGCTGCAGCCAGGGGTCAGTGCTGTGCCTCTGAGGTGGGAGAGCCAACTTCAGGACACTGGTCCACAAGAGGCCTCCCAGCTCCACATAATGTCAAATGGTGAAAATCTCCCAGAGATCTCCATCTTAACACAAGCACCCAGCTTCACCCAACGACCAGCAAGCTACAGTGCGGGACACCCTATGCCAAACAACTAGCAAGGCAGGAGACAACCCCACGCATTAGCAGAGAGGCTGCCTAAAATCATAATAAGTCCACAGACACCCCAAAACACACCAGCAGATGTGGACCTGGCCACCAGAAAGACAAGATCCAGCCTCATCCACCAGAACACAGGCACTAGTCCCCTCCACCGGGAAGCCTACACAACCCACTGAACCAACTTTAGCCACTGGGGACAGACACCAAAAACAACGGGAACTATGAACCTACAGCCTGCAAAAAGGAGACCCCAAGCACAGTAAGATAAGCAAAATGAGAAGACAGAAAAACACACAGCAGATGAAGGAGCAAGGTAAAAACCCACCAGACCTAACAAATGAAGAGGAAATTGGCAGTCTACCTGAAAAAGAATTCAGAATAATGATAGTAAAAATGATCCAAAATCTTGGAAATACAGTAGAGTTAATGCAAGAAACATTTAAAAAGGACCTGAAAGAACTAAAGTTGAAACAAGCAAAGATGAACAGCACAATAAATGAAATTAAAAATACTCTAGATGGGATCAATAGCAGAATAACTGAGGCAGAAGAACAGATAAGTGACCTGGAAGATAAAATAGTAGAAATAAAAAAAAAAATAGTGGAAATAACTACTGCAGAGCAGAATAAAGAAAAAAGAATGAAAAGAACTGAGGACAGTATCAGAGACCTCTGGGACAACATTAAATGCACCAACATTCGAATTATAGGGGTTCCAGAAGAAGAAGTGACAAAGAAAGGGACTGAGAAAATATTTGAAGAGATTATAGTTGAAAACTTCCCTAATATGGGAAAGCAAATAGTTAATCAAGTCCAAGAAGCACAGAGAGTCCCATACAGGATAAATCCAAGGAAAAACACACCAAGACACATATTAATCAAACTTTCAAAAATTAACTACAAAGAAAACATATTAAAAGCAGCAAGGGAAAAACAACAAATAACACACAGGGGAATCCCCATAAGGTTATCAGCTGATCTTTCAGCAGAAACTCTGCAAGCCAGAAGGGACTGGCAGGACATATTTAAAGTGATGAAGGAGAAAAACCTACAACAAAGATTATTCTACCCAGCAAGGATCTCATTCAGATTTGATGGAGAAATTAAAACCTTTACAGGCAAGCAAGAGCTGAGAGAGTTCAGCACCACCAAACCAGCTTTACAACAAATGCTAAAGGACTTTCTCTAGCCGAGAAACACAAGAGAAGGAAAAGACCTGCAACAACAAATGCAAAACAATTAAAATGGTAATAGGAATATACATATCTATAATTACCTTAAATGTAAATGGATGAAATGCTTCCACCAAAAGACACACACTGTCTGAATGGATACAAAAACAAGACACATATATATGCTGTCTACAAGAGACTCACTTCAGACCTAGAGACACATACAGACTGAAAGAGAGGGGATGGAAAAAGATATTCCATGCAAATGGAAATCAAAAGACAGCTGGAGTAACATTCCTCATATCAGACAAAATAGACTTTAAAAGAAAGACTATTAGAGGAGACAAAGAAGGACACTACATAATGATCAAGGGATCAATCCAAGAAGAAGATATAACAATTGTAAATATTTATGCACCCAACATAGGAGCACCTCAATACATAAGGCAAATACTAACAACCAGCCATGAAAGGGGAAATCAACAGTAACACAATCAGAGTAGGGCACGTTAACATACCACTTTCACCAATGGACAGATCATCCAAAATGAAACTAAATAAGGAAACACAAGCTTTAAATGATACATTAAACCAGACGGACTTAATTGATATTTATAGGACATTCCATCCCAAAATAACAGAATACACATTTTTCTCAAGTGCTCATGGAATATTCTCCAGGATAGATCATATCTTGGGTCACAAATCAAGCCTTGGTCAATTTAAGAAAATTGAAATTGTATCAAGTATCTTTTCTGACCACAACACTATGAGACTAGATATCAATTATAGGAAAAGATCTGTAAAAAATACAAACACATGGAGGCTAAACAATACACTACTTAATAATGAAGTGATCACTGAAGAAAGCAAAGAGGAAATCAAAAAATACCTAGAAACAAATGACAATGGAGACATGACGACCCAAAACCAATGGGATACAGCAAAAGCAGTTCTAAGAGGGAAGTTTATAGCAATACAATCCTACCTTAAGAAACAGGAAATATCTCAAATAAACAACCTAACCTTACACCTAAAACAATTAGAGAAAGAAGATCAAGAAAACCCCAAAGTTAGCAGAAGGAATGAAATTATGAAGATCAGATCAGAAATAAATGAAAAAGAAATGAAGGAAACGATAGTAAAGATCAATAAAACTAAAAGCTGGTTCTTAGATAAGATAAACAAAATTGATAAACCATTAGCCAGACTCATCAAGAAAAAAAGAGAGAAGACTCAAATCAATAGAATTAGAAATGAAAAAGGAGAAGTAACAACTGACACTGCAGAAATACAAAAGATCATGAGAGATTACTACAAGCGACTCTATGCCAATAAAATGGACAACCTGGAAGAAATGGACAAATTCTTAGAAATGCACAACTGCCAAGACTGAATGAGGAAGAAATAGAAAATATGAACAGAGCAATCACAAGCACTGAAATTGAAACTGTGATTAAAAATCTTCCAACAAACAAAAGCCCAGTACCAGGTGGTTTCACAGGTGAATTCTATCAAACATTTAGAGAAGAGTTAGCACCTATCCTTCTCAAACTCTTCCAAAATGTGGCAGAGGGAGGAAAACTCCCAAACTCATTCATTCTACGAGGCCACCTTCACCTTGATACCAAAACCAGACAAGGATGTCACAAAGAAAGAAAACTACAGGCCAATATCACTGATGAACATAGATGCAAAAATCCTCAACAAAATACCAGCAAACAGAATCCAACAGCACATTAACAGGATCATACACCATGATCAAGTGGGGTTTATTCCAGGAATGCAAGGATTCTTCAATATATGCAAATCAATCAACGTGATACACCATATTAAAAAATTGAAGGAGAAAAACCATATGATCATCTCAATAGATGCAGAGAAAGCTTTCGATAAAATTCAACACCCATTTATGATAAAAACCCTGCAGAAAGTAGGCATAGAGGGAACTTTCCTCAGCACAATAAAGACCATATATGACAAAGCCACAGCCAACATCGTCCTCAATGGTGAAAAACTGAAAACATTTCCACTAAGATCAAGAACAAGACAAGGTTGCCCACTCTCACCACTCTTATTCAACATAGTTTTGGAAGTTTTAGCCATAGCAATCAGAGAAGAAAAGGAAATAAAGGAATCCATATTGGAAAAGAAGAAGTAAAGCTGTCACTGTTTGCAGATGTCATGATACTATACATAGAGAATCCTAAAGTTGCTACCAGAAAACTACTAGAGCTCATCAATGAATCTGGTAAAGTAGCAGGATACAAAATTAATGCACAGAAATCTCTGGCATTCCTATACACTAAAGATGAAAAATTTGAAAGTGAAATCAAGAAAACATTCCCATTTACCATTGCAGCAAAAAGAATAAAATATCTAGGAACAAACCTACCTAAGGAGAAAAAAGACCTGTATGCAGAAAATTATAAGACACTGATGAAAGAAATTAAAGATGATTCAAATAGATGGAGAGATATACCATGTTCTTGGATTGGAAGAATCAGCATTGTGAAATTGACTCTACTGCCCAAAGCAATCTACAGATTCAATGCAATCCCTATCAAATTACCACTGGCATTTTTCACAGAACTAGAACAAAAAATTTCACAATTTGTATGGAAACAAAAAAGACCCCAAATAGCCAAAGCAATCTTGAGAATGAAAAACGGAGCTGGAGAAATCAGGCTCTCTGACTTCAGACTATACTACAAAGCTACAGTAATCAAGACAGTATGGTACTGGCACAAAAACAGAAATATAGTTCAATGGAACAGGATAGAAAGCCCAGAGATAAACCCACGCACATATGATCACGTATCATAGATAATGGAGGCAGGAATGTACAGTGGAGAAAGGACAGCCTCTTCAGCAAGTAGTGCTGGGAAAACTGGACAGGTACATGTAAAAATATGCAATTAGATCACTCCCTAACACCATACACAAAAATAAGCTCAAAATGGATTAAAGGCCTAAATGTAAGTCCAGAAACTATCAAACTCTTAGATGAAAACATAGGCAGAACACTCTATGACATAAATCACAGCAAGATCCTTTTTGACCCACCTCCCAGAAAAATGGAAATAAAAATGAAAATAAACAAATGGGACCTAATGAAACTTAAAAGCTTTTGCACAGCAAAGGAAACCATAAACAAGACCGAAAGACAACCCTCAGAATCAGAGAAAATATTTGCAAATGAAGCAACTGACAGGATTAATCTCCAAAATTTATAAGCAGCTCATGCAGCTCAATAACAAAAAGACAAACAACCTAATTCAAAAATGGGCAGAAGACCTAAATAGACATTTCTCCAAAGAAGATATACAGACTGCCAACAAACACATGAAAGAATGCTCAACATCATTAATCATTAGTGAAATGCAAATCAAAACTACAATGAGATATTATCTCACACCAGTCAGAATGGCCATCATCAAAAAATCTAGAAACAATAAATGCTTGAGAGGGTGTGGAGAAAAGGGAGCCCTCTTGCACTGCTGGTGGGAATGTGAATTGGTACAGCCACTATGGAGAACAGTATAGAGGTTCCTTAAAAATCTCCAAATAAAACTACCATATGACCCAGCAATCCCACTACTGGGCATATACCTGAGAAAGCCATAATTCAAAAAGAGTCATGTACCAAAATGTTCATTGCAGCTCTATTTACCATAGCCTGGAGGTGGAAACAACCTAAGTGTCCATCATCGGATGAATGAATAAAGAAGATGTGGCACATATATACAATGGAATATTACTCAGCCATAGAAAGAAACGAAATTGAGCTATTTGTAATGAGGTGGATGGACCTAGAGTCTGTCATACAGAGTGAAGTAAGTCAGAAAGAGAAAGAGAAATACCATATGCTACCACATATATATGGAATTTAAGAAAAAAAAATATCATGAAGAACTTAGGGGTAAGACAGGAATAAAGACACATACCTATTAGAGAATGGACTTGAGGATATGGGGAGGGGGAAGGGTAAGCTGTGACAAAGCGAGAGAGTGGCATGGACATATATACACTACCAAACATAGAATAGATAGCTAGTGGGAAGCATCCGCATAGCACAGGGAGATCAGCTTGGTGCTTTGTGACCTCCTAGAGGGGTGGGATATGGAGAGTGGGAGGGAGGGAGATGCAAGAGAGAAGAGATATGGCAACATATGTATATGTATAACTGATTCACTTTGTTATAAAGCAGAAACTAGCACACCATTGTAAAGCAATTATATTCCAATAAAGATGTAAAAAAACAAAAAGTTCCCAGGAAAACACTTTTACTAAAACTGATATTTGAAGAAATAAAAACTCTAGAAATCCTTTATTTATTCAAGTTAAATTCAATTAGCATTGGTCGTTAGAGCTTCAGGTAAGGTCAACATAAGTACAATTGTATTTTTACCATAATGAATCAGTGTATATACTGAGATGTTTACTTTCCCATATTTACTACATGTCTATGACTTACCCAACTTGAGTATCCAGAGTCCCTAGTGAAATACTACATGAGACATCTGAAGAAACATATCAGAAATTTATCAGATGTGTCTCCTTTTGCCTCTCTTGATAAACTTCCTCACTTTATTTTTGGATATAGATTTTTATGGTCAAATCAATGGATGAATCTGAATTAGGGAGAAAGAAGGATCTATTGAAATGTGAGGAAAACATACGGCTTATAAAATCTTGTGGAAATGCACACTGAAAAACAAGTTTGTGATGGCTCATTTCCTGCTTTCATGATGCCAGCAGAAAGGCTTAAATTAGGTTGTAAGCAGATCAGATAGGGGGTCCTCAGAGAAAGAGAACCAGGCATAGCTTTCTTGACATAGGAGAAGCCATTTTTGACCTAAGTCATTTTGTGATCTATGCCTGGCCACAATGCTTGTCTTTGAACAGGTCTCAATAATTAATGATCTTAAGGGAACAAAAGAATGTAGGTATAAATGATTGTTATCAGACAGGAGAAGTAACAATAGCAAAGATAATGTATGTGTTGTAAATACCCCCAATTCTGTTTCAATGGTAGAGATTCACCTGAAGCGCTCAACCACCTGTATCAATTGGAACCTAAGTGATGAAGATACTGACATTTTCTGACCCTCCTGACTTCACTCAACTAACTCTTGGACTCTGTTGATCTTTGCCCCAATTCTATGTTGAATTCTCCTCTGCTCAAGCCCCTTCATGCATATGCATGTACCCTTAGCTTAAAACTTCCCCAATTTTGCTGTTCCAAGAGACACTGCTTTGGGAAATATCCCTGGTGTTCTCCTTACTTGTTGCAAGTAATAAATCCTTCCTTCTCCGGCGAAACAGAAAAAAAACAAAAACAAAACAACAAAACAACTTAAATGCCAACCCAAATAAATAAAATAGGAAAAAATAGAGAAAGGAGTAAAAAGTCCTATGCTTTGTCTAATAAGCCCACCTTGTACCTGAAATGCCTCTGTTGAAACCTTAGGATACCTCAATAGACTATTAACATAAACTGTAAAAAATTTAATGTAAATCACACTGTAGTAAGTATTGGCATTCACTTCTGTCCCTGCTATTGCTGCTTTGGATAACCAATATCCTGTTCTTTCTCCTTGTTCTTAGATAATTGCTGACAAGAACATTCTTTCACTTCCAATCCATCCAGAATTCTTAATTCTTCTCAAGACTAGTTTAGGGAGGCATCTATAATGGCAGGATTAAAGGTATTGAACTGAGAAGTAAAAGGGAGCTCTTGGGAGCTCCTTCCTTCCCCCAGTATCCACTCTCTTCCCTCCCAAACATCATTAGGCATACTGAATCTTTTTTCTGTCCCCTCACCTACCTCTCATCTGGCCACATCTTTCTTCTTAGCAAGATGTCCCAGAATCTCATGGTTAAATTTCCATAATTTCCTAAATCTTTTTACTCCCTGACATGTGTCATTTTTCTTTATTCTTTGATATCCTCAATGACCAAATACTGAAACTCGAAAGCTTCAGATAAATGTAAGCACCAGCAAAGCAGGTACTAAGGTCTTATATTAATATATACAGAACATTTTTATTTCTAAAAGTATGTAATGGAAAAAAGTAAAATAGGTGGGGCAAAAAAGTACACCTTGTATTTTGTGCCATTATCATAGCCTTTCTAGTGTTAAAATATTTTATAAAACTCAAAATGATAATGTACTTACAGAAAAATGATTAATTATTATATATTGACTACCTAAAATGTACTAAGCATTTTTCTGAGTGGCATGCATGTGTTTTATATTGCATTTATTATATCATTGTAATCCCATTAAGAAAATATTATTTATACACTTGTAACAAAAAGAAAAGCTGTGTTAAAGAAATTAAGTAACAACCCTAAGGCAACATTTCCCTTCTTAATAGGAGAGTTGGGATTTGAGTTCAGATTTATGAGCTTCTCCAAAGTCATATCCATTTACTGCATTTACCCTTAAGATGATTTCATTTAACTTGGTGCCAGATAGAGGTGAGGCAAAGCTTACTAAAAACAATGGGTTTTGCCATGAAGAGGTTATTCTTCCAGGCAGTAAAATAAAAGGGTAGGATTAGATATCTTGTTGATGAAATAGTCATCACTCATCCTTGCTTTTTCCTGTTTGCCAGCACCTGAAATTTTGTAACAGAGAAGAACAAATCTGACCCCTTTAGCTCTAGCCCTTGTGCTCTGTTGCCTGTGTCTAGTTATGCTGGCTCTGCACCTTTGTAAAAGAATGTTGCCTGTAGCCTGAAATATACACCATAGCCCATTCTCAAGGCTCTGATCTTTAAAGGTATCTCTTTTCCATTCATCTAGAGATACAAAGTCACAGAACATAGAATAACACTTGCCTTGTTTGAGGTTTATAGGAATATTGTGACCAAACGCACATGGACAGTTAAAGAACAAAGGACTTCTGCTCCAAGAAGTTTGCAACAACCAGCCACACTACTTCCCCTTTTAGTATAAAAGAAGCATGAATTTTAAGATGGTTCTTTGATTCTAAGATTCTAAGATGGTTATTTGAAGCACTTGTCCACCATCTTCTTGGTCTGCTGTCTTTTCAAATAAAGTCTCTATTCTTTGACTGAGCAACTCCTCTCTCGATTTATTGGCCTGTGGTGTGGAGAGTGGTATGAGCCTGCTCTAAGTAACACTTTCTGTTTCAAAGCCATTACTAGTGTGTCAGTTGATATCAGAAGTATATATTCAGTGTCTAAATTTCTATGTGACATTGAACTTGAGGTGCCAAGCAACTGACTTACAAACATGGTCAGTCTATGAGTTGGGACAGCCTGAGTTTATCTTTTAATCTTTATAAGGTCTTTTCCACACTGAATTTTAAATCCGTGAGGACTGGCCTCTGCTTGATATATTTTGTCTAACAACTGCTTATAACAGGAAATTTTCATAACACGTTCTCAAAAATATATAGTCTTTAGATTGCCATCTAAACACTTTCCAACAGAATCTCAAAACTACACTTGGTATTTAGTAAGGATGGTGTCATGGTGTCTTCTATATACTCTGAAATAATTGTGATGCTTAAAATAGTTGTACTTGTTGACCTACCTATTAACAAGTATATAAACAAAAATTCATCATATTTAAGAGTATTTTAATTTTTAAACATACATCAAAAAGATATATTTTATTTTGTTTTTACTTTTTTATTGAGGTATAATTGACATATAACATTTTATTAGTTTCAGGTATACAAGATAATACCTCAATATTTGTATACGTTGTGAAATAATCACCAAAATAAATCTAGTTAGCACCCGTCACCGTATATCTGGACACGTCTAAACTCTCCAAGCAATTTCACTTCTGCTGGATATTACAGCCTTGGGAAGTACTTGTAGTAAGGCTTGGGGAGGTGGGGCAGGGCTTCAGAGACCAGGGGACAGGCATAAATGTGGAGAGTTGGAGATACTGAGTAATGTCCTGGGTGCAACCAGAAGGTGAGGTGCCATGGCCAAGGGCCCTTGGAAGGGGTCAAGAACAGGGTCTAGAGCTCAGGAATTAGCATAGGGAGCTGAGAGATGCAGCAGTCTTGCAGCACTTTGAATCTGCAGAGATCAGAGCCTGGGATGACATCTGATCACACAGAGCTGCATCACTGAGCTCATATTAAGGCCTCCTCTCTGGGGATCATGCCTTTCCTCTGGTGACATTGGGGAGGTGCAAGCTCCAGGTACCACTCACCTTCAGACTTAGCAAAGATGAGAGAAACACACAGTCAACTGCCAGCAAGCTGCTAAAACCACAGTCTCCATCAGCAGTTTTGGTGGCCAATCAAGCAGAAGACTGCAGCCCAGAGTCTTTCACCAGTGCTCTGAGAATTGATATGCCTTAGGGACACTTGGTCTTTGCATCAAGGGGCAAAGACATACTTCCATGCATCTTATATCCTTCAGGAATCCCTGCCTCCCACCTGTGTCTCCCCCACACCATGATGTGTGATCAGTGAGACCTTTGACTCATAGGGCACCTGGTGTCTTCTCCCAGAGCCTCAAAAAAAGGAGGGTATATTTTAAAAGATAATCAATTTAACCTCACTGGCTGCTTCTCAGACTCCAGGAGTTTGGCCCTTAGATTAATTTCCTTCTTTTTCTATACTAACTTCCTAGTTTTCTTATTCCAGAGAAACTAAGTTCATAGGTTCAAGTTCAAGTCTAGCCATTACCTATTCACTGAACTCCAGACATGTATATTCAGGTGTTTATTCAGTATTTCCTTCAGAATATATAATTTGTAATACTATCAAACTCACTTTTAAACTCCTCTTAAACCTAGTATCCTTCAAATATTCCTCATCTTAATAATGGCACCTCTTTTCTTCCAATGACTCAGGTCAAAAATCTTGGAGATAACCTCGAATTTCTCTTTCTCTCCCATTTTTATTCAATCCATCTGCAAATTCTATAGTTCAATCTTTGAAATACTTTCCACCAATATCACCTAAGTCCAAGCTAACAACATATCTAAACTTGAACATTGCAATCTCCTCTCAAATGGTCTTTTATTTTCCAATAATACCACCCCTCACACATATGTATCTACAAGTCTATCTTTTCCAAATGATTCTTTTAAAATTGAATCTGTCCCTGACACTCCTCTAGATGAAGTTCTCCAATGGTTTCCCATCACATTTAGAAAAACATTCACATTTTCTCCTGAGCTAACATGTTCTGACATGAGCTGGTCCCTAACTGCTCCCCTACTCATCTCTTACTTACTCTTCTTTCCTTACTGAGTTCTTGCCATACTTTTAACATTTCAAAAACTCTCCTGCTTTAGGGTCATTGTGCTTACGTATGCCCATACTCTTCTAGATAGCTCTGTTGACTGAGTCCTCTTTCATATAGATGCCAGCTCAAATTTCTTGTCACAAGAAAGGCTTTTTCTGAGAGCTCAAATTAAATAGGAGTCCTCCATACACTGAAAAACTTCTTCCTATTTAAAAAAAATTCATCTTACACTTAACAGCATGTGACAGCAAATAAATAAAATATGTGTGCATATATATTCATGTCAGATAGTGATTTATTATTCTTTAGTATTTTTCCCAATCAATAGACTATAAGTGCCATGGGAGCAAGGATATTATTTATATTGACTATGGGACCTGACATATAAGAGATGAATAATAAACACACTTTAATAAATAAATAATTTAGGGGAATATAAAAGTCCTATATAGCAAAAAAAAAATTAAAACAAAAATATTAAAGTGGAAAAATATTTTCAATATATAACAGAAAATTAAAAATTCTAAAAATTGAACTTTGAAATTCTCCCTGCAATTTGGTGTATCCAAAACTTTCCCCATCCCAAATGACAGTAACTTCTTTCCACTTGTCAAGTCCAGAAGTCTTGGAGATTCCCTTGACTCCTCAACCTCTCTTGCAACTTCTTTAATTCATCAATCCAGTTGCCTCTGACTTTTAAATATACCCAAACCCTGACAACCTCGCATCACAATGTTCTACCCCTTTGTCCCATAGACATCGCCATGCCTAGGTTACTGCCAGCCATATCTTCCTAAGTAAAACCCTTGCTTACAATCTTCAGCTTTTTCATTTAACAGCTGTCAGAGTGATACTTTTATACTAAATGGCATGCACTGGGAATTCTTGTCTGCCTGCAGAATTTTCCAACTCTAGTGAATTAGTAGTGGTTCTTTGACTCTCTGAAATATTCTAAGTTTGCCAAAGCTACAGTCATCAATGAATACTCATGGCAGTGGCCTTCATTGTGTGGATTGCCATCACACCTCCTTTCTCTGTTTGGAGCAGATGTCTCGTAAAACCTGGATTTGTAATCCAATGTTCCTGAATCTCTACTTGTGTTGTTTTGGGTGTGATGAATTTCATGTATTTGATCTAAATTTCAAAGAGTTGCATCAAAGTCATCTCTCTCATCAGACAAGAAAGAGCCAAAAATAGTTTTCAAAATGGAAATCATCAGTAAAAGTGAACTATAGATAAGCAAACTTCATTATTACCTGGCATTATGTCTTAAAGATGCTATGAAACCTTGGCATATTCTTGTGCTTCTTTATTCATTATAATAGTTATTTCAATGTTATTTTTCTTAACTTTAGAAAAGAGAAACTAACATTTAGTTTTTGTTTCAAGATTTTTTTTCTGTTCTTCTTCTTCATTGTAAGTATAGATAAAATCTTAGATATTTAAGTAAAAAGTAGGTAGATAGATAGATAGATAGATCAGATTATGTTACTCTTTTGCTCAACATTCTGCAAAGGTCCCATTTTATTCCAATTAAAAAGCAAAACATTTATAATGGCCTCCCAGGCCCAATATAATTTGCCTTACTGTTATAACTCACCACTTCAACATCAATTCATTCTTGCTTCTTCTTTTCCTTACTTACCCTAGCACATTGGCCTTTGGGCTGTCCTGGAACATGACAAACACACTCCATCTTTAGGGCACTTGCTTTGGCTGAACTTTCTGCTTGGGGTACTCTTCTTTCAGATTTACAGTTGACTCACTGTCTTATCTTCTTCAAAACTTTGCTCACATATCACCTTCTTAATGAAGCTGACACTCACAAATTTATTTAATGTACTCCAATCTAGGAGTACATTATCCAATCTCCTTATTCTGGTCTACTTTATTTTACTGTTGCACAGTATGTATTATCTTGTAAAACATAATCAAAGCTGCTTACTTATTATATGTGTGGTTTATTATTTGTTTTTTCTTATGAGACTGTAAACTGCACTAGTACATTGTATCTATTTTGTTCTTTGATGCATTCCTATAAATGAAGCACAAATATCTAGCACATGATAAAAGCTTGCAGGAGAGGTCTTAAATTATATTTGTTACATGAATAATTTAAGAATCCTTACAAATTAAAAGAAAACTTAAAAATTGAAAAAATAAAAGCAGAAATAAGCATATAAAAAGGAAACTTTCAGCCTAAAGACACTTTTCTTTTTTTAATTTGTAGGTGTAAAAAATGAAAATGATACTATTGTTCACAGAAAGTAAAAGAGGAATTTAGCTATGTTCTCTATTCTTTCCCACATGATTCTTTCTTAAAAGCAAGGTATAATAACATTACTGGTCATAGTCTAGGGCAAATATTTAGTCATAATTGTGATTTGGTGTGCTTGCGGTATGGTAAAATGTCATGCATGTGGATAGAAGCCTCTCTGATGTTGCTATCCTCACTGCATCCATTCTTCAGAAAAGAACAGCTGACCTAGACCCTTTCCTTTTGGGGCAGTCTTGACAGCTCTCACTCTCTTCTTCCTTCCATGCCACCAAACGGTAAAGAGCTAGATCTCACTTTCATATGAGGAGAGTGTCCTGCTCTGTCATTTCTGGGGTGTTTTGGGGGTTTTTTGTTTGCTTGCTTTTTGTCTTTCAGTTTTCCCAAAGTTTATATGGGGGACTAGGAATGGTAAAATGGATGAGGAACCTTATGTTCATTCATTCTGAGGCATAAATATGATCCAGTGTTCAATGTAGTCCATTCCAGCTCACCAGGAAGACTCTGCATTGACATTCCAAACACAGATCTGAAAAGGATAAAATATTATTTGCTCAATGTTGTCATTTTATCTTGTTTATCTCATTTCTTTGCTTACTTGTGGGGCTGTGGTTGAAAGTAGAATTCTGGTATTTTAAAAGTTTCCTCAAACAGGATATAATAGAATTATGAACCGTCCTATTAAACCCAAACTCTGTGTGTGTGTTTGTTTTTTATGTGTGTTTATCAGTTTGTATACCCAAGAGGAAAATAAAAGATCTTGAGACATAAGATATTTGGTATATTAATTGATTGTAAAGATGAAAATTACTGTGGAAGGTATATGTATTACATGTACAACTAAAAAATGAACATTGATGATGAAACACACAGAAAGGAAAAATCTGCCTGATAATACCAAGGGTATCTTCATCAGACAAATTTCTACCATGTCATAGTGGCACCTAGATTTGCTCTACTCTCCAAAGAATTCAATTTATTCTTTAAGTCCTTACTCAACTATCCCAAAAATGTCTCTAATTTCTCCAAGAGGATGTGCATAATACAAAAAGTAATTCCAATACTCATTATATTGCATCTGACTTTAATCCTTTCTTTTAAACTTAACTTGTTTCTCTTATGTAGCCAAATTAACTGACCATGTTTGAGCCATTTAGTCTACAGATAGATTATAGATATTGATATAGATATAGGTACAGTTGACCCTTGAACAACATGGGGGTTAGGAATGCTGACAGAGTCTAAAATCCACATATAATTTTACAGTTGGCCCTCATATTTGCATTTCAACATCCACAGATTCATCCAACTGCTGATCATGTAGTACTGTAGTATGTATTTAGTGAAAAAACTCTGTGTGTATCTGGACCCATGGTTCAAACCTGTGTTGTTCAAGAGTCCACTGCATAATCAATTCTTTTCCACTTTTATCAAGTCATTTCTCATAATTACTTTTTTAAAGAATTTAATTGATCCTTCATTTAATAATGAAAAAACTTTGGTTTTATCACATTTGTGTCCATCAGAACTGCCTTTAACACAGTAGGCACTCAATAAATGTTCTTTCATTAAGTAAACAGATAATACTGCTGCTTCTTTGCCCAGACTCCTTAGCAGAAGCTTCACCTTCATTCCTTTATAAGGAGTTCATATTCCACATGAAAAAAAATTCCCCAGGAATAGCAATCAAAAAGCATCCATGAACATCCATTCCCTCATGGTCTTTCCAAACTCACTAATAAGTATTAACTGTCCATAGCTACATAATATCCTTGCAAGAAAAAAATTGCAAATTTCCTATAATCTCAAATAAGATACTTGTAGTCTCAAGTATTGTTACAGAGTTAGAGAAGAAGATTTATTTTTTTAAATCCATATGCCATTTGAGATCCATTTATGATGGATCATAAGAAACAGCCTAAGCTCTTTAAATGGCTGATGACTTGGTCTAGAGCTATTCATAATTGAATCACTTATTCACTGAGGAAAATTAAGTAGCAAATGAAATACCTAGATGCTAAATGTGGATCCTCTCAACTATGGAGAAAATAGTCGACATAAACTGAAAAAAAAAAGTGAAGTAACATTTAAAGTGTAATACTGTGAATGTTTCCTTAATAGAATTACCTGTATGTCAGGTACTTCTCTGACAGTAATTGAAATAAAAAATTGTCCATGAGAAAAAGATCACTGAAAGTATCAGTGATTTTGGCAGAGAATAATGATGAGGAAATATGGATCTTCGTGGTAGAAAACATAAGGTAAAAAGAAAGTGAGAGGGCTCAATTAGCTCTTGGTAGGACTTAAACTTATGAAAGAAACAGCTAGAGATCTATCCTCTTAGCAAATTTTAAATATGCAATACTGTATTGTTAACTACCATCACCATGTTATATGATAGATTCCCAGAGCTTATTCAACTTGAATAACAAAAACGTTGTACCCTTTGACAACTATTCCTCATATCCCCCTCCTCACATCCAAACCTGGCAACCACCTTTCTACTCTACTTCTATGAATTTGACTATTTTACATTCCCCATATAAGTGAGATCATGGTATTTGTCTTTCTGTGTCTGGCTTATACTAAATCTTCTACACACAACACACTGTATCACACAGGAATGGTATAGCAGTTCTCTCTGTGAATAGATGGCTATTGTGACATAAAAAATAAAAATAAACTCATTTTGAGGGAGATGGGAGATGGGCAACATCCTAAAGTTAATATTATTCAAAGAGTTCCTGGAAACTACTGAAAATACAACGTTATTGGGCTTTGCTGGGAAAGCGTCTGTTGTCATGTGCTGTATGTACATCTATATATGTTAGATAATAGACAGATACATATTATCTCTGTATGAAACAACTGAGGTTCAGAGTGATTGAGTAACTTCGCATTTTTATTTTATGGAGAAAACCTTGGATGTAACTCTAGATCTGATCCCAAAACCTTGCAAATAATTTCATTATTTTGATTTTTCTTTAAAAACTATGATTATAGGGCTTCCCTGGTGGCGCAGTGGTTGAGAGTCTGCCTGCCGATGCAGGGGACATGGGTTCGTGCCCTGATGCGGGAGGATCCTGCATGCCGTGGAGCAGCTGGGCCCGTGATCCATGGCCGTTGAGCCTGCGCGTCCAGAGCCTGTGCTCCGCAAATGGGAGAGGCCACAACAGTGAGAGGCCCGCGTACCACAAAAAAAAAAAAAAAAAAGATTATATTTTACCATAATTGTAAAATTACTTAGTATTTTAAAACCATATTTCTATATAACTGTACATGACAGTGGAAATCACATAGAATTTGAAATTAGAGACCTAGATTTAAATCTGAGTTTTGATGTTTGATAGCTGTGAATCTTAGGAAATTACTTAATCTCTCAAAGCTTTAGTTTCTTCAAGCATAACTGGGTATGTCAAGGTGTAGTCATAGAATTGTTTGGATAATTAGGGGTGATATGTTTAAGAAGCACTTTTAAACTAAAAGTTACACAATATGTTTCCTATTATATTATATAAGAAAACGAAAGACTTGGAAAAAATCCCATAAAATGCCTGTGGGTTTTTTTAAATCAAACAGAATAAAAAGTTATTCTGCTGTAAAAAGTGGCACTGCAAATTCAAAAGAATCACTTTTCTAAATGGTGCTGCTAAAGTAGAATTATACTTCTTCATTTGGGTTTCCATAAGAGCTACTCTCTCTGGAAGATGTTTGATAGGAACACATCTAAGCCCCTTTCCTAACTACATATAAAAGGCAGGGAGAGACTGAAAGCCTCAATAGGTTCCTTATTTCCCTCTTTCCTTTCTTATGTCTCTTTACATTGGATGAGATGTTAGTCAAAACGAAGGACAAAGGTGGTATTTTTCTTTTACAGTGAAAAAAAAAAACCAGTGTCAGTCATTGATGGTCCTTAAAGAGTATCTTTTATTGACTGACAACTTTTAAGCCAATACTACTTTGCCCAAGGAATGCCTGAGATATCACACTTCATAGTTAAGGACGCTATTTAGGAACTCCAGGGGGTTACGATGTTCTTACTGTTCAACAAGTGTAAGTAAGAGATCCCACAGTGCCACTGTACAAAATCCCTTTTTCAGTCCACTTAATCCCCTTCACCATTTCCTCTCCTGAGCCTTAGCTTCATGGCCACTTTAGTTCTTTGAAGATTGTTTTTCCGCCCCTCTCCCCCCGCCCCCATCCATGTGAATCACTGCAGGCCAAATTCTGCTCTTGCAAGTACATGGCAGTCAAAGGGAGCTGCCAGCCTGTATCTAAAGGCTGAATTTAGCACCGTAGGTGGTGGCTGTTCTCTAACAAATGTAAAGAAACCCATCAGAGAAAGTAGCTAAGCTAGGCAAGTGTTTAGGAGTGATGTTTTAGTAGGATCCAGATAAAAGTTTTTATATGGCATTACAAAACTGATTGTGTTTTTTTCTTTCTTTTTCTTTTTGGTACTTCCAATTCCACTGTGATTTTTGTAAACTACAGATTGCTTAAAACATTGTGGGGTTCTTGAAAAATATCACATCTTATAACAATATTATTACTGTAGACCTTTATATTTAAAAGTACTTTCAAAAAGATTCTTTTTGGACTCAAATCAAGACGGCAGAGTAAGGGGATGTGGAAATCATTACCCTCCAGGAACACATTGAAAATGCATCAACATGTGGAAAGATTCTCACTGAAAACTAACTGGAGACTAGCAGAAAGACTCCTGTACAAAAAAGGCTATAAGAAAGATACATGTGGAATCAGGTAGGAAAGGAAGAGAAGCAATCAGGTGCCCCTGGGAGGGGACTCAGAGGAAAAGGGAGATTACATGGGCAGAGACCATCCCTGGGGAGTGAGTGTTTCAAGCCACATATTGGATGCCTTAGCCTGGGGTCCCACAAAGGAAGATAAGCCCCCTTGGCTGTTTGGAGGGCTGATGGGATTAACATAAGGGCTATAGGAATCCTGGACTCTGGACTCTGCTCCTGAGCAGTGCACATACACTTGCTTGCTCTCAAAGCGGGGAGGAAAGGAAAACGTGAAACCTTGCAGTTGTCTGACTGCTTTCCCACCACCTCCCTGGCACATACCAAAGCCTGAGTGAAGTGAATGCTCTAACACCACTTGTCTTACATTGCAGTTCAACACTGGAGCCAAGGCCAAGCAAAAAGCTTGGCCACCAGATGCTGTGGTGACTCAAACCCTAAGCTGCATCTGAGCACGAAGGGGGCAGCCATTATGGGCGATTGCACAGGCAGTGCCTCAGAGGCAGACCAGATCTCTACACCCTGTGCCCTGACCTTGCTAAATAACCACACCAGCCCCTCTGCTCCAGCACTGCTCTCATCTGGGGCTGAGAGTTTTGGTGCTGGGTGGGGGAAAGAACTCACACTTAAAGGGAACTGAGACAGCTCAGGGCTTCTGCTCCAGCATCTTGGGACTTGACACCCTATCCCAAGAGGGTGGTAATAGCCTCTGAGCAGAGAGGAATGCCACCTCATAACTGGTTCTGACCTTAGCCCCCCATCTCCAGCCCCACCTCCTACTAAGGTAATAGCTGCTAGCACACTCTGAGGAAAGACATGACTTGTGTTCACATCATATCCACCTCTCCCACCAAAGACACTGGGTACACACAGACTGAATTAGGATGGTCCCACATAAAGACACTCCTTCAGGACCACCAGAGGTAAATATTTCATTTAATTTTATAGAGAAAGGAAAGATAAGCAAAAATGAGAAGACAGAGGAATTTGTCTTAATTGAAAAAAAAAAAACAACACTGATAAAACAACTAACGAAACAATTAATTTACGACATAAAGAATTCAAAGCATTAGTAATAAAATTGCTAGCCGAATTGAAAAAGAATAGATGAACACAGTGAGAATTTTAACAAGGAGCTATAACATATTAAAAGAATCAGTCAGAAATGAAAAATATAATAACTGAAATAAAAACACACTGGAAGGAATGAACAGCAGACTAGGTGATACAGAAGAACATATAAGTGATCTAGAAGATAGAATAATGGAAATCACCCAATCAAAACAGCAAACATTAAAAAAAAATAAAAACAGTTTGAGGGATCTTTGGAATAACATCAAGTGTACCAACATTCTCATTATAAGGGTCTCAGAAGGAGAAGAAAGAGAGAAGGGGGTTAAAAATGTATATGACAAAATTATGGCTGAAAGCTTCCCAAACCTGAAGAAAGGAACAGACTTTCAGGTACAGGAAGCACAGAGGGTCCTAAACAAGATGAACTTAAATAGACCCACACCAAGACATATCATAATTAAAATGGAAAAAGTTAAAAATAAAGAGAATTCTAAAGGCAGTAAGAGAAAAACAGAGTAGTATACAAGGGAACCCCCATAAGGTTATCAGCTGATTTATCTGCAGAAACTTTGCAGGCCACAAGTGAGTGACATGATATATTGAAAGTGCTGAAAGGGAAAAACCTAGGATACTCTACCCAGCAAATTATTATTTAGAATTGAAGGAGAGATAACTTCTCAGACAAGCAAAAGATAAAAGAGTTCATTAATAGTAAACCAACACTAAAGAAATGTTAGAAGGTCTTCTCTGAATGGGAAAGAAAAGGTTATAACAAGAAGTAAGTATCTGTAGGAAAGGAAAAATCCCACTAGTAAAGGCAAATATACAATAAAGGCTGAGAATCAACCACTTAAATAAGCTTAAATAAGTACGAAGATTAAAAGACAAAAATTGTAAAATCAACTGTAACTACAATAAATAGTAAAGGGGTAAATATGAAAACAAAATATGACATCAAAAACAAAAAGGGTGGGCTTCCCTGGTGGCACAGTGGTTGAGAGTCCACCTGCCAATGCAGGGGACACGGGTTTGTGCCCCGGTCTGGGAAGATCCCACATGCTGTGGAGCGGCTGGGCCCATGAGCCATGGCCGCTGAGCCTGCGTGTCCGGAGCCTGTGCTCCACAACGGGAGAGGCCACAATAGTGAGAGGCCCGTGTACCGCAAAAAAAAAAAAGGGGGGGGAGGGGAACAAAAAGCATGGGGGAAGGAAATTAAAAATGTAGATCTTTTAGAATGCGTTTGAACTTAAAGGGCTACCTGTTTAAAACAAATAGATATATAGTTATAGGTCAACATGTACGAACTCCATGATAACCACAAATCAAAATCCTACAATAGATGCACAAAAGTTAGAGAGAAAGGAACACAAGCATACCACTAAAGAAAATCATCAAACTGCAAGGGAGGAAACCAAAAGAAGAAGAGAGTAGGAAAGACCTACAGAAACAACTAGAAAAAAAGTTAAAAAAAGGGCAATAAGTACATACTTATCAATAATTACTTTAAATGTTAGTAGAATAAATGCTCCAATCAAAAGATCAAAGGACATAGGGTAGCTGGTTGGATTAAAAATACAAAAACAAAACAACACCCCTGACTTTAACAGGAAAGAGTTATCTAGTCTAAGAAATGCAACCTTTTCTGAATGTCTGGCAATCCTACAATAAGGTGCAATTTTTCATCTTTGTTTCTATAATAGTCTGAATCAATTATTTCAAGTTTGACTACTGACATCTTTTAAGCTTAACCTCTCCATCTTTCCTTTTCTGTCCTACATCTGAGAAATCTGATAAGAAAGACTGGGTCCTCTCTCAATTGGTACTGATGGGATTCAAACCACATGACCAATCCCAACACCTAACTACCATAAAAATCCCTATCAAGTATCCTTTTCCTGTTTTCTCAAGACATTTTACACTTGCTGGAAAGCTGTCCTGCTCTCTCCAGAAAGCCCAATTATGTGAATAATGCATCTTTCATACAATCTTGGTGTGTGTATGGCATGGTCGATCTCAACAAGCAAACCACATTTTGAGTAGAAGTATATTATCTTCCTGTGGGGTGGCTGTAACACATGCCCTCTGGCTATAGGAAATTAAAATAACTTTGAATAATTTCAAAGAGGCCTTTTGACTCTCACATTTTTGTTAAATTTTGTGAATAATGGATACAAGTCCATGGTTAATAATATCCACCTAATTCCACGGGCCTTATGGGTATTATTTCCCTCAGATTTCTCAAATATCAGAGACATTGCACAAGATACAACATCTCTTATACTTTTATACTGACCTAGTTTACAAAAAGGAGCATGCCAAGGACTATCATTTTTCTGCAGAGCCCCTGTAATAGGGTAGGCGTTGCCATCCAGGAAACAACTTATACAAATCTGGAATTCCATCCTTAAAGCCCACTTTCTTGGACTATACCTGGTATCAGCTGTCTTAGGTTACGTTCGCCAAGTAGTGCCTCAGATGAGGATTCTTGTGCAAAAGTTTTTTCAAGGATGTGCTTTGGGTAAAACATAAAAGGAAGGGAGGAAATCAGAATTGGTCAGGATAAGGAGCTAGGTAAAACGTGTGTTCTCAGCCAGATCCTACAAGAATATCTGGAGCATGAATTGTACCACAGGGTTGTTTCTCTCTTGAGACAAGGAGGCTGAACTTCATACCCTCATACCAATCAGTCATTGGCTGCAGGCTATCTCTCCTGCAAGGAATAATTTACCTTCTGGTCATATCTGGGCAAGGTGACATACACCGTTTAGAACAATTTTCCAGGGTTAACAGCTAAACTCCATGGTGGCTGGTGGATGGGTGTATCATCTGATAAAGGGTGGATCTGTGTGTTACATCAAGAATATATACTACACTATTAGACAAATATAAGTGAGAAGAATACTCCAATGAGGTATTGTAAAAGCATACATTTAGCCTCTTCCAAGAATAAAAAGGACAGTTCTGTTGTAGCCAAGTGGGCTAGGAGAGAGTGATCTGAGTTGAAGTGGAAGAGGTAGTTAAGGGCTAGATCAGATAAGCTTTTGAATTTTGTTGTCTTAACTGTGAAGGGAAGATTTGAAAAGATTTAACCCAAAGAATGGAACATTCTCTTTTTAAGGGCTAATAAGCCTTTGTTATTGAAGTTCTTTCCTAAATAAAGAAGACTAAAATACTTTTCAAAGGGGGAGGGTGCAGGAGGTTAGGAGTGGTGACATACTCTTTACTATACTGTTAATGTTTTGATATTAAGATGAAAGGGAAAATAGGAAATAATTTAAAATGATTGTTAAAAAAAGAATAAATTGACAATGAACTTCTCACTCACCTTGGTGAAGAAAGATCAGAAAAATGACTGATTTGAAACAGGACATTAAAAAAAACCTCTCTTTGTACATAGTTTGGTAAATCACACTTATTACATACTTAAAAGATATATTTAAAATACATGTTACTCTTGGGGGGAATATATTACGTCATTTAGACCATCAAGACAAGATTTCTGGCATTGAACTGTGACAGAACGTTATGTATTTTAAGTAGTACAGAGTCTCACACACAATCAAATTTCAATATATATACAAAATTTGTTTATGAACTTTATTTCACAGAAGACAAGGAAAAAAAGAGAAACATATTCCAAAGTGTTTCCATTATTTCATTTCATGACTTTCATTGCCATACTATTTCTTTATCAAAATAAATATTCCTTTGACCAAATGTATTTTTAAGAAGAACTAACATGTAGATGATAACTTTTAAATGATGCTATGTCCAACTGATATAAATTGTTCATTTTAATAGAAAATGATAGTTTTTATACATTTTTCCCATTTTAGCCTAATTATTTAGAATATGTCAAGTCATACTTTTAGAAAGAAAGAGGATATTCTAATAGTTAGGATAACAAACTATTGTAGTAGATACTGATTGTATATAATATGTAAGATGTTAACCACTGAATAAAATATAAAAGAATAAAATTTTGGAGAATTTACCTAGATAATTAAATTTATGAGATTAGTATCACTTGATAATAAATCAATTTCATGTTTAATGATATAGTAAAGAACAAGATGAATATATGAAAAGTACATCATGCTGTATTAATTTCAACCAAAATGCATCCCCTTTTTACTTTTTATGTGTAGTTACATACATATATTTTATATATACAGTTGATAACACTATAATGACTATGGTAGGCTTTTTGTTTAATTGAAATTACCATATTTTTAATTACTTGCAATTTCTCTTTATTACATTTCAGTCTATTCCTAGATCATAAAGATAAAAGAGAAATAAAAAGCTTTTTTTTTCCCCTTAGAATATTGATATTCTGAAATTAATGATTCTAAAGGGGATGTTGGCATCCCAGGCTGCAAACAGATCGATGATCATGAATGTGAAATCTAAGTTATAGGATTTTGAACTGAACTGTGAAATAAGTGAAGTTTCACAGATAATGAAAAGAAAAAATATATTTTAGAAGTACATTTTTCCTGCAGTTCCTCATTACCAAATACTTACTTACTCTTTTGCATTGTGTACTTGCTTAGGAAAGTATTGAGATTTTGCTGTCTAAAGAAACAGCCAAGATTTTTAGTCAAACTAAAATTTTATGTAACTCAGCATTATAGAAATAAAACTTATTTTTAAGCTGATTTTTCATAACAAGTTTTTTTTCTATAGAAAATAACCTTAGCTGTCAGCCAGCCCTCCATCTCTAAGAGTTTAATTATGTACATTTTTATGTAGTTCTGGGAAACAATAATAAATAAATAAATTAAATGCCCTGATTTATGTTAGCAGAGTTTGAGAAAGCAAAAATGTAATAAATATTTTATTATAGTAAAAAAGGTCTAAGTATTATGGAGTAACTTTAGTCCTCCCCCAAAAGACATGTTGAAGTCCTAATCCCCGGTACCTTCATTGGAAATAGGGTCACTGTAGAGGTAATTAAGTTAAAATTAGGTCATAAGGGTGAGCCTAATCCAAAGTGACTGAAGTCCTTATAAAAATGAGAAATTTGGATGAATAGACATGCACAGAGTGAAGATGTTGTGAAGAGACAAATGGAAAACACCATGTGAAGTTGGAGGCAAAAAGGAGTTATGCTAACACAAACCAAGAGATATCTGGGACTACCAGAAGCTGGAAGATGCAAAGAAAAATTCTTCCTCTATAGATTTCAGAGGGAGCAGGACCTGCCAACACCTTGATTCCTGATTTACAACCTCCAGGACTGTGAGAAAATAAATTTCTGCTGTTATAAGCCACTCAGTTCATGGTGCTTTGCTATAATAGCCCTAGTAAACCAATAGTAAGAATATTATTCTTATAATTAAATGATGATATTATGGTACAATCCAGGAAAACAATAGACACAAAGAAATCAATTCATATTTTGTCTTAGTTAAAATACTGAATAAGTTGGTTGAGAAATTATGTACATTTTCAAAGAATAAATACCCAGGTAATTGTCTAGGTTGTTTCAACCAAACTCACCCATATTCTTAAAATTTAATATAAGAAATATTTTTGAAATGTTAACATTATTAGTTTTCACTTAGGTGTATATATATTATGCTGTTGGAAAAATTCACTGAAATTCCTAAGCATTGAACCTGAAAAGTTTAACCAGGATTGTAGTATAGATCTCCCACTTAGTGAGTCTGTGGCTTAAATGTTTTAACATGTATTATTGAAGGACTATTTTGCCAGTAGATTTGCCTTATAAGAAATGTTAAAAAGAGGTACTTTAGAGAGAAGGAAAATGGTATATATCAGAAATTAGGATTGACATAAAGAAAAGAATAGTATTAGAAAAGAAATAAGTAATGGTAAAATACTTTCTTAAAAATGTTTTTAATTCTTAATTGATCTAACAGATAAACATTATTTTTGAAAAGATAATAGCAACAATATATTTGATGATTGTAGCTTACGTATAAGTGAAATGGATGACAGCAATGGCATAAGGGAAGAAAGGAAGGAATTAAAAACATTTTGTTATTATAAGGTACTTGCACTGCCTGTGATGTAATACAGGGTTATTTGAAAGTAGACTTGAATTTGTTGTAAAGGTATACTGCAAATTTTATGGAAAACATTAAAACTTTTTTTAGGAAAGAAATATAATTGATAGGCTAAGAATGGAAAGAAATTGAATCATATAAAATGCTCAATTAAAATCAAAAAATGTAGAAAAAGATTAGGAGTCAAAATTAGAAGCAAAGAACAAGGGCAACAAACAGAACATGGTAACAAATATGGATTATATTAATACAACTATGTTAATCACTTTCAATATCAATTGGTCTAAATGCACCAATAAAAGATAAAAATTAACCCTTTTTTTCTAGGAAATTTATACTTCCTTTTTGTGATTGTTGTAAAATTACTTGATTAAAGGTGGCTTTTGTCAATTCCCATATATAAAATATGGTCAATGTAGTTTTTACTACCTTACTGGTGGAGGAAGAATAATAAAACACTAAGCAGTATCTCCACATCTAGATACAAATCGGTCTTTTAAAGTGACTGTAGTTGATAAAGTATCACAATACAGTAAATGTGGACAAGAAAAATGTCATCCTATGAGATCAAGGTCAACATTGCAATTTTTACTCTCTTGTAGCCAGCTAACATCACTGCCCAAAATAAATGATCCATGAATTTATAAGATATACAGTATTTTTCTGAATGGCAAAGAATCTCAATACTAAAAACAAAGTTTCAAAAGAAATTATATAGAAAGTACTGATACACTTTGATAGAGGCAGGCTGGTGAGAGGATAGTTAACTAATAAAAAAAGGCCCAGATTAGCCTCAGAAAAGAAAATAAAAATGTGGTAAAATATCCAGAAAAGCCAAGGTGCTGCATGATATTCTAGGGCATAGGAGTAAGTGAAAAGAGGGGGAAAAGGGAAAAGTTTCAAATGATGTATTTTATACATGGTCAGATTTTATAAGCAGTTTTCTATTAGCCTGTTGCTATTTTTGTTTTTATATGTATTATTTTATAATATAAATATTCATACATGTTCATTAACTCATTAATTACTTATTCATATTATTTTATCTCTATACAGTGTTTATATAGTTTATGTAATTAATATTACATATTATCAATAATTATTTCTTATATTTGTATTGTGTATATTTCATATTTTACATTGTTTTACATTCAGTAATCCTGAAAATCTTTTAGAAAAGTATTTCTAACATTATTTTTTTAATTTTATTGAAATAATGCAGTGCTTAAGTTGGCATGAAGTGCCATTCAAGATGTTCAACTTGTTTGTTTCCAGATTTGCTAGCACATTTTGTTTCACTGTATTTGAGAATGAAAACAATTATCATAAGACTATTTAATTGAATCTTTTATGTGTAAAGAAGGTGTTGGATATAATCATCATTGTGAACATTTTCAGTTTTAAAATTATTTTAGCTAGGCTTTGCTTTGTTTCCTTTCAACCCTTAATAATTATGACTTTTAATTCTATAAACTATCTTCCAATATGGAATTTATTACCCTCATTTTACCGATGAAGGAACTGAGAACTTTCCAGTTCATGACAGTGAATGTTTGCACGAGGGTCCAAACTTTACAATATGAATATTGATGGCTTGCTGTGTGGTACATAGTACAATGACAAGGAACACAGAAATTGAGGTCATATAGAGGAGAATCCAAACACTGTTTTTCCCCTAATTAGATGTGCCCTTAATCACTGTTTTGATCACCCTAAGCCTCAATTCCCTCACTCTTATAAGTAGACATTTACAGAACAAACCATTGTTTTCTGCTTCCCTCCTAAATAAGTTAAAACTTAGTTTACTATTTGCCTAGGAATCTAGGAGGATTTATTCAGCTGCAAAATAAATAACCAATTATCTTTATTTTTTACCATGTGAGTGGATTTTATTGGCTTCAAGTCAGTATAGTTTTAAATGCATGCGTGTTTTTTGCATTTAAATTATTTTTAAATTGTGGGAATATGGATTTTTTTCCAGTTTATGCTCAGGTTAATAATGTCATGTCCAATGTTTGTCATTTTAATGCCTTTTAATTGTCTTTTGGTCAATATAAACATATGTTAAATGTGATTTCCTTGTAGCTAGTCGACATGTAGCCATCGTAATTGGAACTTTCAAACATGCAAAGAAAGCTGAATAGCAAAATTATAATTAACTGCTTTCTACATGTACTTTTACTCTTTGTTAATTGTCACAGATAAAGTAAGATATAGATTTCTAGAAATAAGTATTCTCATAGAGACCACTAACTCTATTATGTAAAATATTAAATTTAAGAGTTATATTTACTGATACATTGAAGAGAAAAATATAGAATAATGCATTTGTGGGTTTGTACTAACTTCCAGCACTTCACTTATTACACATCCCATATTTCACCAACTAAATCATGTCTACCACAAAAGGTTTTGGTGAATTTAAGTTAACAGGTGACTTTGGCATTTCCCTACCAACAGAAAATATAGTAAAAATAGCATAACATATTTTAGTGATTAAGACAAATCATGATTGTTTAATGGATAACTACTTATTATTAGATTATTACAGGCTATCTTTTCGACAATCCATTCTAGAATTTTTCAAAAATTAAATTAACATTTACCTCTTGGTAATTTCTTGACTACAATATTTTATCAAGCTTAAAGTGTTCAATAAATTAATTTTCTATGCTTTCATAGAATATCAACAATAATTTCACATTTTTAAACATTTGCTTTCTCTGCTCTCTCCATATATACATATGTATATGTGCATGTATATGGATATATATATTTATATACACAAATATACTTTTTGATGAAGTATTTTATTTAGTTGCAGATACTGACATTATTTTACCATGTACTGCCCAAGAACCAGGTCATTCTTCTATATAACTGCAGTACAATTATGATACTGAGATAACTCAATACAATACTATTATCTAACACACAGTCTATATTTAAAAGTATGTATTTTTCCCTATCTTCAGAATTCAAGGAGCACATGTTCATCTTAACTGCGAAGTCTTTTGAGTTCCTTTAGTCTAGAACTTCACCAAAAAGCCTCTTATTTTGTCTTACATGATGTTGATATTTTTGAAAATTCTAGGCCAATTGTCTTGCACTTTCCAAATAATGTTAGTTATCCACTCCAACTTGTTCTAAAAATGACAACTGTAGGTTTCTTTTGCAAAAAACTATGGTGTATCTGGAATTGTAAATTCTTTATAGTTTATTTAATGTACATTATCTGTATATTATTTGTTCTAGCCTTTTATATCTAAAGAACTTTAGATTAATTTAAAGACTTTTAAAAAGGAAAAACAGACAAAAAAAAATAGACACAAAATGCAGGTGTTTAAAGCAACTGCCTGTAATAGGTGAAGATTACATTTTTGGAAGCACATTGACAACTTTTAACTTATAAAACCACGAGAACAGTTTCAGCCATTTTGGTTGTGATTAACATCTTTTTTCTCTTCTTTTTCCTTGAAGCATATTCTTCCAGTTTAGTTCTGGTTTTTGATCCAGGTTGGACTATAAGTGACCTGAGGACCAAGATATTATTTATATTTTAATTTTCTTTTTGTCCTTAGATGGTAGTCCCATCTCTGACACAATATTGTTTGTTGAAAGAAGTGGAGACTGAATGGAATTTTGCCATTACCACCAATTGTTTACCTGGTAATCTCCAATAAATTTCCTGATTTATTAGTTTGATAGAGTTGTCATAACAAAGTACCACAGACTGGATGGCTTAAATAACAGAAATGTATTTTCTCAGATTTCTAGAGACTAGAAGTCCAAGCTCAAGGTGTTGTTAAGTTTCGTTTCTCCTGAGAATAAATGATGGTGACGATGTGGAGAAAAGGGAACCCTTGTACATTGTTGGTAGGAACGTAAACTGGTATAGTCACTATGGAAAATAATATGAAAGTGCTTCAAAAAATTAAAATAGAACTACCATTTGATTGAGTAATCTCACTTCTGGGTATATAGTCACAGGAAATGAAAACATTGTCTTGAAGAGATATCTGCAGTCTCTTATTCATTGAACCATTATTCACAATAGCCAAGGTATGACAAAAAGCCTAAGTGCCTAAGTGTCCACCGACTAATGAGCAGATTAAAAAAAGTTTTATATATACGTGTGTACATATATATATATATAATATTATATTATTCAGTATTAAAAGAAGGAGGAAATCTTGCCATTTGTGACAATATGGAAGAACCTGGAGGACATTACGCTTAGTGAAATAAGACAGGCAGAGAAAGACAAATTCTGTATTCTATCACTTATACGTGGGATCTGGGGAAAAAAATTGAACTCATGGAAACAGGGAGTAGAAAAACTATTACCAGGGGCTGAGGGGTGGGAGGAATAGGGAGAAGTTGGTAAAAGGGAATAAACCTTGAGCTATAAGAGGAATAGATCTGAGGATCTAATGTAAAATGTGGTAACTGTAGTTGGTAACATTGTATTTTATACTTGAAATTTGCTAAGAAAGTAGAACTTAAATGTTCTTACCAAAAAAAAAAAAAAAGACAGATATGTGAGATGATGAATGTATTAATTAATTCAATGAAGGGAATCCTTCCACTATGTATATGTATATCAAATCATCATGATATATACTTTAAATATCTTACAATTTTGTTTGTCAATCAAACATCAATAAAAATAAATATATAAATGTAAAGTGAAAAATTAATATGATAGATTAAAGCTCCTTATGTTGTAACTATTCTAAGGTAGGTTCTGGACAAGAATGCTGAAAAGATGAAAATAACTGGCTAAAGTATACTGTGACAGCCTTCCTTAAGTCTTTCCTGATAAAATTCTGATTTGATCCTAGAAATGGGGAGGGAGAAATATAAGAGGGGTGGGATCAATAGCTCTGTTTATAGGGAGAAAAGGGAGAAGGAAAGGACAAAATGAAGTACATTATTAAGAAACAGCTTTTACTTTTGTTCTTTAATTTGCCTAATAATCCTGTTTCATTTTACAGATGAGAACAGTAAGGCTGAGAGTGATTAGAAATTTTACAAATGACCAGGCCCATTTTAGAATCGTGATTTTTAATTCAAACCCACGTGTCCCATTTGCTCATGGTCTTTTCAAATTACATGTCTAGGAATCAAGTAAAAAGGAACCGGATACTTCTACTGTCATCCTTTGTACACTCTTGACAAATCTGACGTCAGACAGATTAGAATGCAGAGATTTAGTGATGTTTCCACCTTCTTCAGGATTTTATTTTTTCCATTTCATTCAGAGATAACCCCACTATTCAGAAATTCTTTTATTTACTGAGATACATAAATATTTATAACTTTTAATATGTATTGGTAGAAAGAATAATGTTAACAAAAATATTGATGATTCTGGGCTCTCTTTAAAACAATTTTTAGTTGTTAACTTATTCCCCTATGCCATGAGGTATACACTACTTTTATCCTTATATTACAGATTAGAAATCTGAAGATTAGAAATATTAAATAACTTCCACACGACCACTTCCCCAAGACTCTAATGTAAAGAACTCGCTGTACCTTATTATGTTTACTTAAAGAGTTTTTCTGGGAATTAAGTAAGAAAAAGACATGACAAAGTCATCATTTGCTGTAAATGTTTTTTAATAAAAAGATTTCTTTGCTGGAATTCCCAAGCTAAGGGAATTTCTGGTTTCTCAGGGAAACATGCCATGTGCCTGAATAAACATAAGGCTACAGTGTATAGTACATGAGATATAGATTGAAATAATCTAATCAAATAGCTATAATAGTTCAGAAGGAAAATGATTATTTTTATTGGAGTGACACTTAAAAGTATTGGAGAATTGAATTTTTCTGCTGAGTCTTTTAGTGCAGAATAAATCTAAAATAATTTTAAACATTATTCCATGGTATTGCTGTTGCTTCCATTTTGTCTGGAATACATAATCTTTCCTATGTTATATCTAAACAACCATTTAAGGTCTGGGAACAAAAAATGTTTATGGGAACCAAAAATAATGTGCTTTAATACTGACTTTCTATGTTTATTTTAACTTAAATTTAGAATTTAATGTGGATATTTCCTCTACCAAAAAATGGACTCCTCCAGTTTTTTTTTGACTATTGAAATTATATATTCTCTTTAATACATGTTTTACATAGAAAGTAAGCATCTTTAGAATTATTAAATGAATGGTCCAGTAGAAATCAACTTATCCACTCAACTTAATTAAGCAATAATATTTGTTGAGCGTTACTAGGTACTAGGTTACACCAGTGAATAAAATAGATGAAGAACTGCACATTGATGAGAATAGCCATTCCTGCAGGATGGAACTAGCAAATAATAATTATAGAGTAAATAAGTAGATTTTATTTTGGCTTAAGGTGATAAGTAAAATGAAAACTATAAGAGTGGAAATGAATGATTTGTTCTTTTAAATAGCATGGAAAGAATAGGTCTCACTGAAAAGGTGACATTGGAACCAAGAATTAAAAGAGGTGAATGGGAATTGGTGTTTACAAATATAAAATTTGAAATTTTAATAGATTTAAAAGTTTTAAGTTGAAGAAAGAGACAATCAAATTTGAGTTTTAAAAATTGTTTTCTTGAGGGAGGGATAAATTAGGAGCTTGGGATTAGCAGACACAAACCACTATATATAAAATAGATAATCAACAAGGCCCTATTGTATAGTACAAGGAACTATATTCAATATCCTACAATAAACCATAATGGAAAAGCATATGAAAAACAACATATATGTGTATATATATATGTGTAACTGAATCACTTTGCTGTACACCAGAAACTAATATGACATTGTAAATGAACTATACTTCAATTAAAAATAAATAAATAAATAAAAATAAAAATTGTTTTCTAATGGTAGCTTGGAGATAACTGGATATGAGGCAAACTTAGAAGCAGAAGGATGTAACAAGATGCTATTTCCCAGGCAAAAAATCAATCAGGCTAAAGGGCCACAGGAACATTAAGCATCTAAGAAGAAACAGACTAGACAACAGCCTCTGCCTTTAGGTAGTCCATACATAGTTGAGCTGTTTTAAGCCATTAGCATAGTCTGTTCAGGTATCACAAAGTTCTGGGTCAGCTCTATACCAAGCCAGCTACATGTTCTCACTCAAGTGCTATCTGTACTTTTCACACATCTGCCAAATTTTTATCCAATAAACTGATTAAACTATTGATTATTACTAAGTCAAAAGGTTGTCACTATTTCATTTCATGCTACCATAAAAACACCCTAATTTAAAAATTTTCTGGTGCCTTTTAACCAATGGGTATTTAAATAGTGTCACAAGCATGCAAATTAAGGGGTTCACTTCATAAAATAAACAGTTTGGGAAACAGAACTAGAGAACATTGATTCATTTATCAATATTCTTTGAAAGTGAAGTTGTTCAAATATCTTCAAATTTAATAAAATATATCAACTTCCCACATATTTTCCTCTCATTCATGAAAATGCTATCAGATATTTTGCTAGATGCCTTTTTCAAACACAGATATACTGATAGCAGGTAACAAACAACTAATTTGATGGAAAAAAAATCTCTGAAACACTAATTTCTACTGAGATGTGGTTTACTTTTGCCTTTATAAAACTTTGAAAGATCTGCTTGCTCATTCCTTTGCACAGGCACCAGTCACAGTTTTTCAACTCTGGAATTCTTGAGTGAAATATTAATGAAATAAATATGCAAATTAGGAGTAAATGCACAGAAATACATACACCTAATGACACATATCTGTAATTTCAACCTCTCTGTTAAATGTCAGTTTTAGTTAAAGAAAATCTAGATATATCTGAATTGACTGAGGCTTAGCACAAAGAGTAAGAATTAAAAACTATTTATGCTCAATGCATAGTAAATTAAGTATTTGTTTCTGGGAAGAATAAAAACTTTACGTAACAACAGTAAAAAGACTTAACTATAAGCAACTTATAAGTTATTTTCCCTAAACAATTCTAGGGTGTTTGCCAAAAATCATATAAAAACTCTTTGTTGCTTTTACTACATTATAAATAGTATTACTCCCAAACATTTATTAAACTGTCACAATATTTCATTCAACCTAAGTTTTACCTTTCCCCCAAATATTTCATTTCAATGGCTTTAAAAAAAATTAACCTGGTACAATGTTAACGCAAAAAAATATAATCTTACATATAATAATTATTCCCCATTTAGAAAAATAAACCAAAACAAACAAAAAACAATAAAAAGTTATATTTTATATATTTCTATTTACATATAATCTCTTAACTAATATTCTCATGGTAGTTAATTTAATCTTGCTCCATAATTTATAATGTTGAAAAGATTATAATTATTCCCACTTTTAATTTGAAAAATTGCACAAAGAGCAATTATACATAGGTCAAATTTTTACCTTACTATTCCAAGACAAAGATCGTACAGAGCTCACCCTGTGGAGCTTATATTCTCTTCAATGGCTGTCACTGATACCTTTATATATCATGTAAAACAATGACCCTCAGGCATTCCAGGTCAATGTCTACACTGTCATTCTATCTCTATATGCCCAAAATGGAAAATATAATTAACTAAAAAAATATACCCTGGATTATAGTCATTAACCAAATTGTGTAATCAAATACCAATTTCACTCTTCACCACTAGCAAATAGACTTTTGGTTGAAAGTTTCAATTTCTAACATGTTATATTTTGCCTGAGTCAAAATATTCATTGATGAAAAGTACTTACATTTATACTCATTTATGTATCTTTATTTCAAGTGATAAAAATGCATCTCAGACTAATATAGGGTAAGCACATAGTAAGCTTCCCCACATAAACAGGAAAGGTAGGTGGGTTGGTCGAGAAGATTGTAACCAGATACAAATTTCCATCAGGGCTCTCCCTCAAAGCACCTTTTCTCTACAGGAGTCAGCAAAGCCTCATAGGATGACTATCAGGGAGAAAATGACATTTTACTCCACTCGAGATTGAAAATACTGGAATATTTGATAATACTCCAGTAATACTGACTGATCTACTGATCAATTATGGATTCTTAAATCAAGCAGTATGGCCACACGTTTAGTGCAATGCATATTGTTGGTCCATATTGGCTTTATGTATTCTTCTTCTGCCAAGAAATGGAAGTGATTGGATGAGGTCTGTATTTGGTAGCCACCATTACAACATCACCTTATTGATGTTGTGGGCTGGTGAGTAGGTGAGTAGGCGGATAGGCCAGGGTGGGTGAGTGGAGTGGCTACAGAAGTGCACTGATGCATAACAATATATGGCATATAGATCATCAGTAACCCTCAAATAATTTTTTTTGAGTTACAACATTTAGCATTCTGAAAAGCTATACAAATGAAGTCATTTCTTTTAAATACACAGAAATGAAGTGTTCTTTGAAAAATAATATGTTTTTTTCACTGGGTTGCATTTTGATGATGCAAATCCAAGTCAGAAGACTAAGCAACAAGCCTTGTCCAGAGTTTTGTGATTAAACTATATATTCATTATAACCTAGGACCTTCAAAATGACACAGTAAATTAATGTGGAGGTCTCCCAATATTTTCAGTCTATATTCCATACTCCTTTGGAAGACACAACTGCTCTGCAGTCAGTTTTAACCAAAATTTTGTTAAAATCAAATTGGTCTATCAATCCAATATCAGAAGATTTGTCCATGTTTGTAAAAAATCTTTCAAGGGATTAATTTAGTGCTAATGTCATCACAAGTGGAATACCAATGGGTAACCCCTTGCATATGCAGCTAACTCTTCTTGGTTCTTTTTTTTTTTCTGACTGTGGCTAAACATAGATATTTGGCATTTAAAAATTGAATTAATTATTCCAAATATTCATCTCAAAACAAGACAGTATTAACAGCATATGAGGAGTTACCTAAAAATAATATACAATTAAACATTAAAATTCTTAAACATTAAAAGTGATAAATTATTTTATGAAATGGATAAGTGAAAGTGATAAGCAGTCTTTGTAGACAATCATTTTTCATTTTTTTCCTACCCAAACCTCACTGGGGTGTAATTTTATTCAGATAGCCTCTTGCGATCTTGAAAATGCTAGCTCTCATGAAAGGCTTGCTTCACTGCCCTTGTTTTACAGTCATTTTTCTCTTATGCTGCATCTCCCTTAATTTTTAAAACAAATATGATAATTGAATGAATGAATTTCCTAAAGACCTACAAAATATAGCATTTAAAATGTCAGTATAGAGATATTTTGAACTATAAAATTATCACAATAGCTCACATTTGTATAGTACTTTACAATTTAAAGAGTCCTTTAACATATTTTATGTACTTTGATTCTCAAGTTAAAGTTGAGAATTGAATAAAAACTCTCCCAATCATCTCAGTTTTAAAGATAAAAAATGGAAGCACATCTCAATGATTTCTTAAGCCCTATTTCACATAATATGTACACAAAATTTGTTTGACTAAATTTTCTCCCAAATCCCTCTTTCATTCACATTGCCAAACTGCCTTAGGTCTAATGCTTTTTAGCTTTCTGATTAAAATATTTCATGTGCTCTTAATATGTGAGGTGAGCCCTTTATGAAGACATGCTTTAATAATAATAACTTTTGCCATGTAAGTTTTGACAAGTGAATAATACTTTATAAATACTTTATTCACATTATCTCATTTAATAAAAACAACATTCCTTTGAGGTTATTATTTTTAGTGAGAAAGCTGAGTTTTGGAGAAATAAGTATATTACCTAAAGTCACATAAATAGCAAGCAGAGTTGGAAAAACATGGCCAAATCGTCTCTATGTTTCTAGTTAGATATATCGACAACTGCAATAAACTGATCATAGAATTTAATTTCATAAAAAGATCAAAATTATAAATTTCCTGAATAAAATATTATTTACATATCAGATGCTACTCACAAATGAAACATGGCCATCTCTCTCACATCTGATCATCAGTCATCATTTTTTTCTCTAGAAAAATTTACAGAATAAGAAGAGTTTTCTACCTAATAAGTATCTTAAAACATTAACAAAAAGTTGCAGTAAACTAAATAGAGAGTTAACCACTAATCTAGAAAGAATCTTAAAAGAAATGTAAGACACACTTGCAAGAGGGATACTCAAAAATTTGAGCTACTGTCAGAAGCCAAACATTTTGATACCAGCATATGGAGCTCAGTTCTAAATTTCGGTGCACAAAATGGGGCACTCAACCCACTTAACACTTCCAAAGTGACATATGAACTGAAACTGAGATCGGCTTCCTGTAACCCAACTTTTCATTTTTTTCTAGAACGTACATGGAAATGACCTGTTCAATTCATTTATCAATTAGATACTTCACTGCCTCTGACCTGGACTGGAAGCAATTGAGTCTCATTATCCTTGGTAGAATACTTTGTCAGTTGTCTGTCATAACCCTCCTTAATTTGTGACACCATAGCTTCTCATTTGATTGTATTTTATTTTATTTTTTCTAAATTTTACTCATACACTCATTACACATGGTCTCGGGTCATTTTACCACTTTGTTTTATCTCTTTTGGATTTCCCAGGATGCCTTCTGAACATATACATATATACACATTCCTTTATAATCATTGTTTCTTTGACAGTTTTTTCTACATCTTCCTTCCTCACTAACAACAACAACAGCAAATTGTTAGTGAACAACTCCCCCTTACACCCCGACACAAGTACAATCAACTGATACAGTCCTAAATAATTTTTAAATGCTACATAGTATTCAAAATGTGTATATATTTAATATATATAATTTAATATAAATATCTACGTTTTATATTGTATATAAATGAAACATAACATGCTCAGCTATTCCTGTATTGATGAGCATTTGTTTTGTTTCTAACATTTCACTAATCTAAAAAAAGTTTATTGCTTATATGTGTGTGTGTTTATGTATTACTATCTCTATCATTCTGACTATACATATCTCTATCCCTATCTATCTATCTACCTATCTATCATCTATCTATCTATCCATACACACACACATACATATATATACATACATAAATGTGTGTGTGTTATCCTGGGTGCTATTTTTTAAAAATGTGACTTGCTATATCATTATATTTCTGTATTGTAAAAGGTGTAATTGTGAAAAAGCCACATAATTCCACTAACAAATTTTCCTTACAATCCTTTTCTCCTTATCTCTATCAGCTAAACAGGTTTGTGGACTATTTGTAACAGTCTATCTACCCTGATATTTTGGCTTTTGCAGGGCAAGGTCATAAACAATTATAGAGCATTTGTTTGACTTTGAAGCTCTGCATTAGCTGAGCTATGAAAGTAACATGCACAGAAGGATCTTTACAATAACAGAGAATTAGGTAACAAATAACTTCCTTCCACATTATTCATTTTATTTTCATCAGCAACCTGTGCCATAAGGTAAAGCAACACAATGATGTCCACTTTACAGCAGATGACACTGAGCAGCAAAGAAATAAATTCCCTGCACAAGATCAGAGGAATTAGGATAAGGAACCAAGCCCTTTCTGTACCTTACATTTGCATTAAAAGATGATAAAAGTTCTACATATTCTAGAAACACAAAGGGAGCAGCTTTACCAATTGCCAAAATTAGAAAATGTAAAATTTATTTTATTCACAGTGGATTAGGTGTTTTATTTTTCCATCTATAAAATATATGATTAGAAATGTATCTTTCTAATTATTCATAAAATATTAATTCTAACAGGCATGTAAGAGATCTAGTCTCCCCTTCGAATTCTACATATGACAGCATAAAGCCAAGATAATTTTTATTTTCCCTGTTTTTTTAGCTAGTCAGTAGCCCACTAGCATTAGAAGATTGGTCACCTGACTCCAAGCCTAGTGTTTTTAATCCTATTCCCCCACTGAGTTTTAGTCTTTAAAAAGTAAGTTGCGGGGCTTCCCTGGTGGTGCAGTGGTTGAGAGTCCGCCTGCAGATGCACAGGGCGCAGGATCGTGCCCGGGTCCAGGAGGATCCCACGTGCCGTGGAGCAGCTGGGCCTGTGAGACATGGTCGCTGAGCCTGCGCGTCCGGAGCCTGTGCTCCGCAACGGGAGAGGCCACGACAGTGAGAGGCCTGTGTATGGCAAAAAAAAAAAAAAAAAAGAAAATGAAAAAAAGAAAGAAATATAACATGCTAGATAAAAGGGGATCTCCTAGATTAAAAAATGTAAAATATAATGAACATTTACAATATAGGTGGTACTCTGCTAAGAACTTTGTATGCATTGCTATATTTGTTTCTTATATCAGCTCTATGAATTGGATACTATTATCATCATCCTATTTTACAAAAAGAAGATTCTAGATTAGTTAGAGAGAGTAACTTGTCACAAATCATAGAGCAACTGAACTGCCATGTAAACAGGAATGATAGGAATGCTGACAGGAATGAAGAAAACATGACTGGGACAACAGTACTACTGAGCCCATAAACACAGTCTCCTTTACTTCAGGAAAGAAATGGAATATCCAAATACTCTAAAGATCTGGCTTTGCATAATGCCTCCCTTGCCAACACAAGTGTTTAGGAATATATAACTTTGGGGAAAATATCAGTCTCCAGAAACAGGGTCCCAAAGGACTACCAAGCAACTGTGAAGGTAGCAATCATCCCTTATGCCTGGAGGAGCTGTACAGAATGTGTCCAGGGAGTGACATACCAAAAAGTGTCCTCAGGTTCCCACATACTTGCTAACCCATACTTAAAAGTTGTCTTTAATTGCAAATGCTGGGCAAGGGGCCATACACAATGTCATATATAATTTTGAATTTGACATTGTATTTTCTGAAGATGAAAGATATTAGAGAACAGTCAAGAAGTGAGGAAATCTACTCATCTCTGAAAATTCAAGGTGGTGTCAAGGTTAAAGATTTAATAGAACAGTGAATACATTTAGTATCTTAACTTTCAGAGAAACATATAGCAAGTAGCTATATGGCAGTGAGGCTCTGAATTTTGTTTAAGAAACTATTTGTGAGGTAAAGACTGGTTAAAAACATAATGTTTACCTTATTTGTTTACTTTGATTTGGTAGAAATTTGTCTAGAAATTTTCTATAGTTTTAATCTCCAAGCCTGAAAAGAAACCAGAATGTTAAGTAATAAAAAACTTCAAGATCATTTTGAAAATTGTACAGATGTTTTTAGTAGGTTTAATGTTTCAAGTGAAAAATGGCTGTATATTAAATATATTACTTTAAAACATCATGGAGAAAACCATCTTAAAAATGTGTGACTTTAAGGGGAATACTTATGAATAAATGTAGAGAATATTTGACTTAGAAATTTTCTTTCTGACCAACCAATCAATTCTAAAGACAATTAACTTTGGGCCAATGAGCCTGTGTGATCACTTTATGCTTTCACTGAAGGTTTGTTAGTGACAAAACTAGCGCATAATCTTTGGTCGATGCATGGGCGTAAGTTTGAAATGGCACAAAATATTGAAAGAAGATATTACTCTGATGAATCACCCAATAAAATTCCTTAGATGAAGTAATGGAAAGATTTTCACTAAATATTTGAAAGAGCAATTTGGGAAAAAATAATATTCTGACTAAAATGACTCGAATGTTGTAGTGGTTTAAATGTGGCTGCAAATTCTCCCATTGAGGGATGGAATGTTTTCTATCCTTTTAAAAGTGAGAAGTGTTACTTTTCACCCTTTGAAAGTGTGACTCTTTTGACCAATAGAGCACAGTGGAAATGAAGATCCAGATTCAGGTCACTGGCAGTTTCATTTTTGCCCTTGATATTGGACAAAATTTGTGTGTTTCACTAGCCAAACAATCTAGAACATTGAAATTTGGAGTAGAAAAATGTTTGTTGCAGAGCCAAGCAAGGAGAATGGGTGGCTCATGCTCAGAAAACTCTGAACTTCCTGATGGTTTTCAGGGAGAAGTTTTTGTAGGCAAAATTTGGGGTGTGGGCTGCAGGGTGTGTGACTTTCTTCTGACTGGTTGGCAGTGAAGTAAGAGGGCAGTGTTCCAGAAATCTTGGAATCAGCCTGAAGTTTCCATTCTCCACCTGGGTGAGGGCCTTAGTTCCTGCAGAAGAACACAAAGATATTGTTATGTATATCCCTTGTGGAAGAACCAGAATACTGCTATAATCTCTGCACCATAGTTTCTTGATTGTTCCTCCTTTGTTTCTTCATTCCCTTACTTTCCTGATTAACAGCTCTTTGAATCTGCTCTTCGGTATTCAGAAAGGTGTAGGAGGCTGAAGCCTTTTTCTTGCATACAAGAAATAGGGGACAAAGAAGGGATTTTTTTTTTTTTTTTTTTTTTTGTGGTATGCGGGCCTCTCACTGTTGTGGCTTCTCCCATTGCAGAGCACAGGCTCCAGACGCGCAGGCTCAGCGGCCATGGTTCACGGGCCTAGCCGCTCTGCGGCATGTGGGATCTTCCCGGACCGGGGCACGAACCCACGTCCCCTGCATCGGCAGGCAGACTCTCAATCACTGTGCCACCAGAGAAGCCCAAGGAAGGGCTTTTGTACCCAGGAGGACCTCACAAGATCCTGCTTGGTTACGCTGTCTTGGAGCTCTGAGCCATTGTATATGGAGTCTGAATTCCCTGCTGGAGAGACCAGGAAAAAAATATGTAGCTACATGGAGAGAAGGGTTGCCTGTTTGTGTCCTATCTTACAGTTGTTTCCTCCAGGCACTAGTCCTATGAATAAAGGCATCTTAAACATCTCAGGCCAGACCAATCACCAGCTAAATGCTACCTTAATGCCCCTGATTATATCATATGGGACACAGGAAATACCATCTGATCCCTGCTGACATTCATGACCTACAACATTGTGAGATATAATAAAATGATAGCTGTTTTATGCCAATAAGTTTTGAGGTGCTTATGTGCAATGTGCACAACTTCACTGTTTCTCCCTCTCCTCAGCTATAAAATAGACATGAATCTTGAAAGTTTTCATGAGGCTTAATTGAATTAGTGCAATGTAAAACTTTAGGTTGTCATCTATTGATTTTTACTATAGAAACTGGCACTTAGCAATAATAACTGACTTTTTTGGTTGCTAGGCACTGTGTGGAGACTCAGTAGATGGTTGTCCCTCATGCAGAAAAATTACACTGCTAAATCTCTGAGGTTGAATAAGCACTTTAATTTTTCTCCACTTGTAGGAGTAAGTTTACATTGATTCTTCTTAGTTCAATCATCTTGCCTTGTTTTGTTAAAAGCCAACCTTTTTTCAAAGCAGTTAATCAAAGTTACAGGAAAGCTCACCATCTACTTTTATGAGTGAATGTATGACTTTGACTATATAAACAAAAATACTTTACATTTATAAGACATAATTTATAAATACTTTCTAAGCATGTCATACATTTTTCATCTAATAAATAAATCTTGTGCAGCATACAGTGAAGAATTATTATCCCCACTTCACAGATGAAAATCATGAGTCAGGGATGGGAATTAAATGTGAAGATTAATATTAAATGTATGAGCTGAGATGAGAAAAAGTTAAGACCTCTTTCAAGATATTTTGCAGTATTCCTTCTTTGCTCTGGCATAACAATTTGAGCTAAAAAAAATTGTGTTGTACCTTTTCAAATTATTTTCCTCTTTTTTTTGACATTCAGATTATTTTCTTCTAGAAGATGCATATCAGTCTAAAATATGAATTTCAGGAATGCAAGTTATTTTTGTTTAGAAATCTCTATATATTGCATTTGGATAAATGAATTCAAAAGTGAAATCCCAAAAACAATGCCCAGAGAAAAATCTGAGTAAACAATTGCCAGCTATTTTTGTATAAGTGTGGTGCAAAGTTCTTTGTCCTGAGAGGGAAAAAAACCAATCTCACTTAATGTGCCTTAACACAGATGCTTAATGTGCAACAAGTGTCGTTTCCAGGCAACCTCTGAGCAGGTGTTTAAAACTGTTCTAGCCCCAGAATAAGTGTCCCTGCTGTGGTATCACACTCTTGAAAAGCTCCGTTGGAGTCTGTGGCTAGAGTTATATATAACACACGTAGATATGTGATTCTCAGTAATGCATGAGGTAAACAAATTGTTCATTTTTTGAAAATCCTAGTGTAAAATTTAAAATTAAAGTAATTTTCATTTTATCAAGCCCTTTGTCAAGAGACACTGTCTAAATGTAAATTAATTGGCTCATAAAGAAAATGTGAAATAATTGAATGACTAGAAAGAATATTATCTGTCTAAAAAGTATCTCTTTAACACCTACAAGTTTTTTATTCTTAATTTTTAAACTTTGTAACAGTAGAGAATGAGGTCATGTCTATGAGTGCCCACCCCCAAAGTCAATCAACAAATTTGTTAATCCGATGACTGCATGATGTAGAGTATGCCAAAACTAGTCATCATGTCTAAGGACTTTATGTTCACAGGACATGATATGTAGTATTTAGTCCTCTACAATTATTTACGTGTCTCTACAAATAATAGCTAACCTATTTGAGTTTTAGTTTTCTGTAAAATGGGACTAAAAATGGAGCCTACCTCAGAGGCCAGTAGTAAGTATGACATAAGATATCTTTATAAATTTGCAGTATACTCTTCAACGAAAAGTGAGCTAGTCCGTACAAGTAGAAAGGCTGTGTTGACAGTGTTTAAGAACATGGAGTTAGTCTGGATCAAAATCCAGGTTCAACACCTTAAGAATTATAACTACAAGCAAATTAATTACTCTCTCTCTCTCTCTCTCTCTGATTTATTTTCCTTATTTAAGAAAAATAACTGTTTACCTCATAAGATTGTGATAAGAATTAAGTGATGTTGGGACCTACAGAAAAATTCCTGGAGCATGGTGAAACCTTGGTAAGTATAAGTAACTTATTTTAAGGGAAACAGCTATAATTTTTACTCCAGTCCAAAGTTACCAGTTAGTTCAATTTTTACGTGAAATTAAGCAATTCAGAAAAATATTGCCTTTTTGATTTATGTATGGAAAATACTTTTTTTTTCATTTTTGGACTCTGGGTGACATTTAACACTTTGAAAGAAATCATATGCAAACTGCATTAAGTAGGTATTCCTGACAATGGTGAGAGTGCCAATTCTGTGGTAGTATTCAATTTTAGATTATAATGAAATATTCCATTCTGTTTGGCTTCTCATAGACCTAGTTACAGTTTCTTAGGTACTGAGCCTATAACATTTATCTATAACTAAAGAAATATTCACAATCTAAGTAACAAATTTAAACATTGATATTGCCATTTGCTTAGTTATTCTTTTACTAAATCAAAATTATTTAATAAACACCATTTATATACCAGAAACAGAAACATGTACTGAGCATAAAATGGAGAGCAAAAAAGAAACCTTCCCCCACCTATTTATTATGTTACCCAAGGGGTCAAGTGCCATTAATTCCTCTCTCTTGTTAAGCAAGTAGTCAATGTTGGTGCAATACTAATTCATTTTAAATTTCCCTACTCCAAATACAAACCATTCTTTCATCACACCTGAAATTGAAAACAGAGACTCCCCTGGGCTGATTAACTTTTTCCAGAAATTCATTTGTAACACTACAAGATTATACTCATAGAGAAGATACTATGTATAATCATATCAGGAACAGGTATGTTTGTAAATGTAATATGTCAATAGACATGAGATCTCCATGTAGCATAGTGCCCAGTAGATAGTAGATGCTCAAAACAATGTTGATGGAATGGGGAAATGAATGACTGCTTCTAATAATAGCAAAGGCAACAACAATCCTAACAATTTTCTATTCAGTGATTACACTTCACATATTTTATTTTTAAACCTTACAGCCTTGATATTTAGATATTATCTCAATTTTACATAAAATTGAAATGAGGGCCAGAAAGTTTTAGAAGATGAAAAATCATTCCTAATAATAAGAAACCAATTGTTTCACCTTGAAATTAAGGAAAATAGGCATAGTAAGCTTTCAGGACATTCTGTAAAGATACATGCTTTGAATGCACAGCTATGAACCAGATAATAGGCAAGATGAAAACAGGAAGTAGGATAGTCTATTACAGATATCCCTATACCAACATGGGGGATCTTCATTCCAGGACACCAGGCAGCAGGAGACTTAGAAAGCCACCAGGGTTAACCTACTGGCTGACTCCTTTTCCTTTCCCTGGGAGTATATAAACTCATGGAAGCCAAGTTCTATTTAGGTGTCAAAAGAGCTGAATGTTTGTAAAAGGGAAAAAGCAAAAGAAAAGGCAAAAAGAAGTTGTCTGTTTCTGAGATTACTCCTACTGTCAACCAGAACTGCATATCTGGAAGCCAACTCTTTTCTTGCTGAGATATTTTTTGTTTTGTTTTGTTTTGTTTTTATGGCTAAACAAATCATAATCTTACAGAGCAGGCCTGTATGGTCTCCTGTAAATATAAGCAGCCTACCTGAAATGTTCACCGAAGTGCATAGAATGTTAAGCAGGATACGTGAGTGTTTTGGAGAATTCATGAAACTGATGAAATTCGATGTAAAATTGGTCATGTCTTTTCCTTTGAGCATTTTTTAAGGAAAATATTCTCATCTTAATCAGAAGCTCAAAGGATTTTGTAAACCAAATATGGTATCTTGGGAGACATACAGTGATAAATGCTTTATGCATGGTGTATGATAGAAGCACACATAGGTTGCCATGGAATTTGAGATTAGAGTTATAGGTTCAGACATAGGCATCACAGAACAATTCTAGCAAAAGATAATACTTAAAATTACCCTTAAATGATGAGTAGGAGTTAACTGGCTGCTTTAAGATGGCAAGAACACTTCTACTGAGAGAAAAAGTAAGTGCAAATAGACAATTGCTAAAGAGCCCGATTCTTTCTGGAAACAGCAAGTTGTTCAGTATGGTCAGAATTAAGGGTGGAAAGAGAATCATTGTAAAAATAAAAGCACATTTCCTGGTTAACCCATTAAATTATCTTAATTCTTTTAAGCCCTTTTAAGCAACAGAATCTCTTGTTATCTGACAGCCTATGGCTTAAGATATTAAAGTTCAATAATAAAATCCAGTTGGAGAAGGCAGGGAATCAAGAAGATACTCATTTTGCTTTTGGGGAAATATATTAAGTTTGAGTAATAATTTCATCAGTCAAAAAAATAAAATAAAATAAATGTTCGGATTTTAAAATGAATCTTTGAAGCCAAAGGTAGAAAATCAAGCACTCAAAAGAAAGCAATAAAAATACTTTTGGAAAAAGACGTGTTATAAAAGACAGAAATTAAATATAGAGAGTTTCTGATTTGTGCTTCCACTAAAATGAAAGAAAACCTGAAATCTATGAAACCAAAGATTGTAGACAAGATGACAAGTCCAAAGATTTGATTGAAATTATAATATTGGGAAAGAGATTAAAAATACAAGAAGTAAGGAAATGATTTAATAAAAGTAAAATATAGTGAAATCAATTTTAAATATTTTGTAACTTATTAGTAACAGAAACAATTATGTAAAAACTCAAACCAGTGATGTAGAGAACAAATTTGCATTCTTAGTTGAGAATTCATGGTGAGAAGTTTAAAGGATAAAAATCATCTAAAAGAAGAGGATGAACCCTGGGTGGGTTAGGGTTAGGATTAGAATTAGAATAGGACTTAGTGCAAGAGTTAAGATAGTGTTAACTTTGGAATTGTATAAAAAAATCATTGAGGGCTTCCCTGGTGGCGCAGTGGTTGAGAGTCTGCCTGCCGATTCAGGGGACACGGGTTCATGCCGCAGTCCGGGAAGATCCCACATGCCACAGAGCGGCTAGGCCCCTGAGCCATGGCCGCTGAGCCTGTGCTTCCGGAGCCGGTGCTCTGCAACGAGAGAGGCCACAACAGTGAGAGGCCCACGTACCGCAAAAAAAAAAAAAAAAAAATCATTGAAATTACTTGAAGAGTCAACAAAAGCAGAAAAAATTAAAATATTCAAATTATTATAGAGAAAATATTTTCTGGATTGAAGAAATCACTGACTCTATAGGTGAAATCATTCCTTGATTTGCATGACTAATTAAATAAAAGGAACATAATTTTCTGCATACACATCTTTTGTCTCCTTAGGTAGGTTTATTCCTAGGCATTTCATTCTTTTTGTTGCAATGGTAAATGGGAGTGTTTTCTTAATTCACTTACAGATTTTTCATCATTAGTGTATAGGAATGCAAGAGATTTCTGTGTATTAATTTTGTATCCTGCTACATTACCAAATTCATTGATTAGCTCTAGTAGTTCTCTGTTAGCATCTTTAGGATTCTCTATGTATAGTATCATGTCATCTGCAAACAGTGACAGCTTTACGTCTTCTCTTCCAATTTGGATTTCTTTTATTTCTTTTTGTTCTCTGATTGCTGTGGCTAAAACTTCCAAAACTACGTTGAATAATAGTGGTGAGAGTAGGAAACCTTGTCTTTTTCCTGATCTTAGTGAAAATGGTTTCAGTTTTTCACCATTGAGGATGAGGTTGGCTGTGGGCTTGTTATATATGGCCTTTATTAGGTTGAGGTAAGTTCCCTCTATTCCTACTTTCTGGAGGGTTTTTATCAAAAATGGGTGCTGAATTTTGTTCAAAGTTCTCTCTGCATCTATTGAGATGATCATATGGGTTTTCTTCTTCAATTTGTTAACATGGTGTATCACATTGATTGATTTGCGTATATTGAAGAATCCTAGTATTCCTGGAATAAACCCCACTTGATCATTGTGTATGATCCTTTTAATGTGCTATTGGATTATGTTTGATAGCATTTTGTTGAGAATTTTTGCATCTGTGTTCATCAGTGATATTGGTCTATAGGTTTTTTCTTTGTGACATCTTTGCCTGTTGTTGGTATCAGGGTGACGGTGACCTCGCAGAATGAGATTGGGAGTGTTCCTCTCTCTGCTATATTTCGGAAGAGTTTGAGAAGGATAGGTGTTAACTCTTCTCTAAAAGTTTGATAGAATTCACCTTTGAAGCCACCTGGTCCTGAGCTTTTGTTTGTTGGAAGATTTTTAATCACAGTTTCAATTTCAGTGCTTGTGATTGCTCTGTTCATATTTTCTATTTCTTCCTCATTCAGTCTTGGCAGTTGTGCATTTCTAAGAATTTGTCCATTTCTTCCAGGTTGTCCATTTTATTGGCATAGAGTCGCTTGTAGTAATCTCTCATGATCTTTTGTATTTCTGCAGTGTCAGTTGTTACTTCTCCTTTTTCATTTCTAAATCTATTGATTTGAGTCTTCTCCCTGTTTTTCTTGATGAGTCTACCTAGTGGTTTATCAATTGTGTTAATCTTCTCAAAGAACCTGCTTTTAGTTTTATTGATTTTTGCTCTGTTTCCTTTATTTCTTTTCATGTATTACTGATCTGATCTTTATGATTTCTTTCCTTCTGCCAGCTTTGGGGTGTTTTTGTTCTTCTTTAATTACTTTAGGTGCAAGTTTAGCTTGTTTATTTGTTTCTTGAAGTAGGATTGTATTGCTATAAAATTCCCTCATAGAACTGCTTTCGCTACATCCTATAGGTTTTGGGTCATCATGTTTTCATTATTATTTGTTTCTAGATATTTTTTGATTTCCACTTTGATTTCTTCAGTGATCTCTCGGTTATTAAGTAGTGTATTGTTTAGCCTCCAGGTGTTTGTATTTTTTACAGATTTTTTCTTGTAATTGATATCTAGTCTCATAGCGTTCTGGTCAGAAAAGATACTTGGTATGATTTCAATTTTCTTAAATTTACCAAAGGCTTGATTTGTGACCCAAGATCTATCCTGGAAAATGTTCCATAAGAACTTGAAAAGAAAGTATATTCTGTTGTTTATGGATGGAATGTCTTATAAATATCACTTAAGTCCATCTTGTTTAATGTATTATTTAAAGCTTGTGTTTCCTTATTTATTTTCATTTTGGATGATCTGTCCATTGGTGAAAGTGGGGTGTTAAAGTCCCCTACTATAAGGGGCTTGCCTGGTGGCACAGTGGTTGAGAGTCTGCCTACCAATGCAGGGGATACGGGTTTGTGCCCCGGTCCAGGAAGATCCCACATGCCACAGAGAGCTAGACCCATGAGCCATGGCCACTGAGCCTGCGTGTCTGGAGCCTGTGCTCCACAACGGGAGAGGCCACAACAGTGAGAAGCCTACTACAAAAAAAAAAAAAGTCCCCTACTATGAATGTGTTACTGTCGATTTCCCCTTTTATTGCTGTTAGTATTTGCTTTATTTATTGAGGTGCTCCTATGTTGGGTGCATAAATATTTACAATTGTTACATGTTCTTCTTGGATTGATCCCTTGATCAGTATGTAGTGTCCTTCTTTGTCTCTTGTAATAGTCTTTGTTTTAAAGTCTATTTTGTCTGATATGAGTATTGCTACTCCAGCTTTCTTTTCATATCCAATTGCATGGAATATCTTTTTCTATCCCCTCACTTTCAGTCTGTATGTGTCCCTAGGTCTGAAGTGGGTCTCTTGTAGACAGCATATATATGAGTCTTGTTTTTGTATACAGTCAGCCATTCCATGTTTTTGTTGGAACATTTACATTTAAGGTAATTATCTATATGTATGTTCCTATTACCATTTTCTTAAGTGTTTTGGGTTTGTTATTGTAGGTCTTTTCCCTCTCTTGTGTTTCCTGCCTAGAGAAGTTCCTTTAGCATTTGTTGTAAAGCTGGTTTGGTTGTGCTGAATTCTTTTAGCATTTGCTTATCTGTAAAGGTTTCAATTTCTCCATCAAATCTGAATGAGATCCTTGCTGGATAGAGTAATCTTGGTTCTAGGTTTTTTCCTTTCATCATTTATAATATATCCTGACACTCCCTTCTGGCTTGCAGAGTTTCTGCTGAAAGATCAGCTGTTAACCTAATGGGGTTTCCTTGTATGTTATTTGTTGTTTTTCCCTTGCTGCTTTTAATATTTTTCTTTGTATTTAATTTTTGATAGTTTGATTAATATGTTTCTTGGCATGTTTCTTCTTGGATTTATCCTGTATGGGACTCTCTGTGCTTCCTGGACTTGATTAACTACTTCCTTACTCATATTAGGGAAGTTTTCAAGTATAATCACTTCAAATATTTTCTCAGTCCCTTTCTTTTTCTCTTCTTCTTCTGGAACCTCTATAATTCGAATGTTGGTAGGTTTAATATTGTCCCAGAGTACTCTGAGACTGTCCTCAATTACTTTCATTGTTTTTTCTTTGTTCTTCTCTGTGGTAGTTATTTCCACTATTTTATCTTCCATGTCACGTATCTGTTCTTCTGCCTCAGTTATTCTGCTACTGATCCCTTCTAGAGATTTTTTTTTTTTTTTTTTTTTTGCTGTACGTGGGCCTCTCACTATTGTGGCCTCTCCCATTGCAGAGCACAGGCTCCAGACGTGCAGGCCATGGCTCACGGGCCTAGCCGCTCTGCGTCATGTGGGATCTTCCCTGACCAGGGCACGAACCCGTTTCCCCTGCATTGGCAGGCGGACTCTCAACCACTGCGCCACCAGGGAAGCCCTTCTAGACATTTTTAAATTTCATTTATTGTGTTGTTCTTGATTGTTTGTTTGCTCTTTAGTTCTTCTAGGTCCTTGTAAAGCGTTTCTTGTATTTTCTCCAATCTATTTCCAAGATATTGGATCATCTTTACTATCATTATTCTAAATTCTTTTTCAGGTAGACTGTCTATTTCCTCTTCATTTGTTACATCTGGTGGGTTTTTACCTTGCTACTTTATCTGCTGTGTGTTTCTTTGTCTTCTCATTTTGTTTAACTTTCTGTGTTTGGGGTCTCCTTTTCACAGGATGCAAGTTCGTAGTTCCCATTGTTTTTGGTGTCTGGCCAGTGGCTAAGGTTGGTTTAGTGGGTTGTGTAGGCTTACTGGTTGAGGGGACTAGTACCTGTGTCCTGGTGGATGAGGCTGGATCTTGTCTTCCTGTTGGGCAGGACCGCATCCGGTCATTTGTTTTGGGGTATCTGTGACCTTATTATGGTTCTAGGCAGCCTCTCTGCTAATGGGTGGGGTTGAGTTCCTGTCTTGCTAGTTGTTTGCCATAGGGTGTCCAGCACAGTAGCTTGCTTGTCATTGAGTGGAGCTGGGTCTTAGCGTTGAGATGGAGATCTCTGGGAGACTTTTGCCATTTGATATTACATGGAGGTGGGAGGTCTCTGGTGGTCCAATGTCCTGAACTTGGCTCTCCCACATCAGAGGCACAGCCCTGATGCCTGGCTGGAGCACCAAAAGACTGTCCTCCACACAGCTCAGAATAAAAGGGAGAAAAAAAGAAAGAAAAAAGAAAGAGATAAAATAAAATAAAAGTTATTAAAATAAAAAATAAAAATAATTAAAATTTTTTTAAAGTAATTTAAAAAAATAGAAAGAAAGAACAACCAAATCAAAAAACAAATCCACGAATGATAACAAGTGCTGAAAACTATACTAAAAAAAAAAACAGAAAAAAAAAAGAAACAGAACCCTAGGACAAATGGTAAAAGCAAAGCTATAAAGACAAAATCACACACAGAAGCATATGCATACACACTCACAAAAAGAGAAAAAGGGAAAAATATATATATATCATTATTCCCAAAGTCCACCTCCTCAATTTGGGATGATTCGTTGTCTATTCAGGTATTCCACAGATGCAGGGTACATCAAGTTGGCTGTGGAGATTTAATCCACTGCTCCTGAGACTGCTGGAGAAATTTCCCTTTCTCTTCTTTGTTTGTACAGCTGCTGGGATTCAGCTTTGGAATTGGCGCTGCCTCTGCGTGTAGGTCGCCTGAGGGCATATGTTCTTCGCTCAGACATGACAGGGTTAAAGGAGCAGCTAATTCAGGGGCTCTGGCTCACTCAGGCCGGGAGTGGGGGGAGAGAGGAGTACGGAGTGTGGCGCGAGCCTGTGGTGGCAGAGACTGGCGTGGCTTTGCACCAGCCTGAGGCGCGCCGTGTGTCCTCCTGGGGAAGTTGTCCCTGGATCACAGGACCCTGGCACTGGCGGGCTACACAGGCTCCCAGGAGGGGAGGTGTGGAGAGTGACCTGTGCTTGCACACAGGCTTCTTGTTGGCTGCAGTAGCTGCCTTAGCGTCTCAAGCCCGTCTCTGTAGCTCCTTTAAGCAGTGCTCTTAATCCCCTCTCCTCGTGCACCGGGAAACAAAGAGGCAAGAAAAAGTCTCTTGTCTCTTTGGCAGTTCCAGACCTTTTCCTGGACTCCCTCCCAGCAAGCTGTGGCACAGTAGGCCCCTTTAGACTGTGTACACACAGCCAACCCCAGTCTTCTCCCTGGGATCTGACGGAAGCCCGAGCCTCAGCTTCCAGCCCCTGCCCGGTGGGTGAGCAGACAAGCCTCTCGGGCTCGTGAGTGCTGGTCGGCACCGATCCTCTGTGCGGGAATATCCCCGCTTTGCCCTCCGCACCCCTGTTGCTGCGCTCTCCTCCGTGGCTCCGAAGCTTCCCCCCTCCGCCACCCGCAGTCTCTGCCCATGAAGGGGCTTCTAGTGTGTGGAAACTTTTCCTCATTCACAGCTCCCTCCCACTGGTGCAGGTCCCGTCCCTATTCTTTGTCTCTGTTTTTTCTTTTTTCGTTTGCCCTACCCAGGTATGTGGGAGTTTCTTGCCTTTTGGGAGGTCTGAGGTCTTTTGCCAGCGTTCAGTTGATGTTCTGTAGGAGTTGTTCCACATGTAGGTGTATTTCTGATTTATTTGTGGGGAGGAAGGTGATCTCCATATCTTACTCTTCTGCCATCTTGAAACTCCTCCAAGAACAGTCTTTTGATTTGTTCTTTGGCCATGCACATTTATTAAAGGGAAAAAAAAATTTTGTTCTGTGATTTATTATTAATTATAGTGTAATTATTCAATGCTGAATAATTCTGAGAAAAGGAAAATATGAATGTCTGTAGGGGGATTGTATTTCACTGAGTAAAAATATTGTAGAATTCTTCCTTTGTTCGTTACCGATTAAATTGTATTATTTTTTCAGAAGATCCATAAGTATAGTTTTAAACCTTTTATTCTGGGAAGCTTATTGACACAAACAACAAAAGAGTGTGAATGTTACCAGTTTAAACTATTTTTAAATTATTGCTGAAAATATGCTGTGAAATTTTTATTCCTTGTGACAAAAAGTTTCAGGGAGCAATCTTGATAGCTACCCCAAATTAGCATTTATCTTCTCCAGAGACTTGTTAAAAAGTGGCACATGGAAATGAGAAAATTTTAAAAGTAAATTAAGGAATACGATTTGCAGTGATAAAAATTTCATATTGTTTTGGAAAATATATATTGGTGTGATTCTCATGCAGAAGAACACGTTCATGCCAAGTATAAATTGCAAGGCTTTTATACAAGTCTACAGGGGGTTTAAACACTTAGCATCTTTTCAGTACAACAATGTTTTTGACTCAAAAAATAGTTTATAAAAGGAACATATAGAAAGGTAGCTACAAGCTTAATGGTTTTCTGCAATAAAATGACACTTAAACTTTGAAACTGATACACTATGTTGAACCTTTTATACAGCTCTCCCAGTCCTCTGCACTTGGTAGGCTTCAGCAAATGTTGATGTGACATGAAAATGTATCACTTCCATCTGGCCTTTCTCAACTGGAGTTTCTCATTTGAATCACAGAAAAGAGACAATGAGTTAAGTGACTATTTTCTTGATTCTCCCAAAGTTGATTTATAAATAATATCACACTAGATATATAGGAGAGAAGTTAATTTGTTATATCAATGGATGCTTAAGATACTAAGGCTTAATTTTCTCAAGAAACACCAGTTGAGAAAGTTTGACAGCTCTATTCTTAAAAAGACATACAATTAATGTCTCCTTATCCTTTTGTTATAAACTATAAGTGATAAAGCCAGTACTGTATATATGCAGAGGTATAGCTGTGGCCATAAAGGAAGAATCTATTGACATTCTATAATATACAAAATATGTATCATTCATCTTTCAGTGTTACATCTATTAGGTCTCTCACCATAAACTGCAGCTGCTATAACTGGACTAGTATTGTAATTGGTGTAATTGATGATCTGCTTTTTGTTGTCAGAGTTTAAACAGGAGTCAAAGTTTGATGAGTGTTTTCAATTCCATTTTTTTAAAACTTTTGTCAGCCTCTACAAAATTGAAGTCATTTGTTCTCTTCAACAAATATTTATAGAACATACATGGCTTGACAGGCACTGTTCTATGCATTAAAATTTAAGAAATAAAAAAAATACATCTCTGTTTATCATTAAAGGATAGAGTAAGAGTGAAGACTGGAGATAGAGAAACTGATAGAATAGACTGTAAGAGGTCAAGGGTGGAAGCAAGGTATAGAAACAAGATGCTATAGACTTTTGTTGAAATACTGGCAAGGCCCATTATGATTTTGACTAGCCATTAAGGTCCTGAAGAACAATCAGAAGTTAGATATATTATGAAGATAACATCAACAGAAATTCCTGGTAAACTAAAAGTGGGTTATGAAAGAATGAAAAAGGTCAACTAAACTAAATGGAATTTTCAGTATAAATTCTTTATACCCAAGTGAGTATATTCTGTAGTAGTCCTCATTTTACAATCATAACCAACTAAAATAAGTAAAGGGAAACAAAATATCTGGCCCCAATTCTCTTCGTATATAGATTCTCTTCTACATGATTATCAGATGGGAGTGCTAGAAAATAAGTGTGTTTTTGTACTGCAAACACTGTACCCTATAGGAGCTAGATGGCCTAGTGATTTCTTCTGATCATGTTAATTTGAATCTCAGAATGTAACAGCAATCCCACTAGTCTCTGAAGTAGTAATATTAGCATTTTATCATTTTTGTTCCAATGCCAGCCATACCACTAAGAATTCTTTAATAGTTCTAGGACTAATATAATCTATTATGGGATTCTATAATTAATATAAATAATAATATTACTGGTATATACACAGCATAATAATGTATATGACACATTACATATATTTGAATATTACTTTTTAACAAGTACAAAAATGGTAAATTTCAGCACACAGTAAAATAAATGAATGCTCAACGACTTCAATGTAAGGTTAATTTCATTCAGTATAAGTTCTTTCACTTTTTCCTTTCACTACCTATTTACTATTAGAAAGTATTTGTTGTAGGATATTTACCTCCAAATTCTTATTTATCATTCCAAGAAATACAACCTTATTATCATCAAACTTAGAATGTAAATTGTTAATTTAAGTTCTCCTTTTCTTGAACATCAGGCTTTGAATTTTAGCAGTAACGCTGAATATGTTTTTAAGGCCTCATTGGTGAAATCATCTTCAGTGAAGTTATAATTAGTAAGATAGCATTTTGAATGGTATATATATTGACAGCATTTAATATAAAAACTAACATAAAAAGAATAAAAATAGAACATTAATCAAACAAATTAAAATATTATTTATTCAAGATTAATTGTGTGATAACCTTGAATCTCTTTTTCCATTTTCATTAGCTTTCTTTTGTCTTTTTTACCAATAACAGCATTAATAAAACTTATTAGTGAGTGCTTTTTGACAGAATTTATTAACAGACAGAGACCAAATATTAGATAAGCAAGAGATGAAGAATGAGTTAGGTGGTAAAGTATAAACTTATAATCCTCAGTTTAAAAATGTTGACATGATATGCAAGTGATATATTTGCCTCAAGTTATGATCTAGAAAAAAGCAAGAGACTGTTATCCTGATCTTAAAAATTAAAACAATCTAGATAAGCTATACATTTATAGTTTTTGTTTTTGTTTGTGTGTTTGTTTTAATTATCTAGGGAATAAAACGTAATAGAACTAAGTTAAAAAAGTGAGAAGGCCTTGGGAGAGAGGAGGCCTGCAACTGTATTATGTATGTGTGTAACTCAAATTTAAAATGGCACCATTTACAATAGTATCAAGACACAAGAAATACTTTGGGAAAAACCTTACAAAATATGTGCAAAATTTGTATGATGCAAGCTATAAAATTGTGATGTGAAAAATCAAAGAAAACCTAAATAGATGGTGATATATACCTTGTTCATGTATTGTAAAAAGCAGTAATTTTAAAGATTCTCTTCAAATTGATTTCTTTGTAGATCCAATCAAAATTCCAGCAAGCCTTTTGTAGAAATTGCCAAAATAGTTCTAAAATTTATATAGTAAAACAAAGGACTTAGGATACCCAAAATTTTTTTTTGAAAATGAGAAATAAAGTTGTAGTACTCATACTATTTGATTCCAAGACTTCTATAAAGGTATATTACTCCAATAGCATGCCATATGGTGGAAATAGAGATCAATGAATGAAATACAGAATCAAGAAATAGAACCACATATTTGTGGTCAGTTTATAGCTAATGGAAAAAGGATAATTTTCTCAACATATGGAGCTGATGCATTCAAGCAACAATATACCAAAAAACAAAACAAAAAAAACAAAACAAAACTTGAAGTGAATCATAGACATAAAACTATAAAAATCTTCTAGAAAAAAAAAAAAACAACTTTGTGATCCTGGGTTAGGCAAATATTTATTGGAAGATAAAAAGCATTAATAATATAATTTTTAAAGTTTCCATAAATGGACTTGAGTAAAATGTTACCTCCTCTTTTTCAAAAGACACTGTTAAGAGAAAAAAAAATCTCCAAAGCATAAGTCTGATAAAATAATTGTGTCCAGAATATATAATGAACATCAAAGATTTAATAAGACAAAAGTCTAATTTTAAAATGGACAAGAGATTTGAACAGGCACTTCACAAAAGATATCATACCTCATATATTCATGAGGTCAAATGGTTTCATGAACAGATGTTTGACATGATTAGTAATTAGGTAAATGCAAATTAATTTTTTCATTAATTAATGAAAATACAGAGCAATACACAATGTGTTGCAAATAATGCACAATTAATGTATAGATAAATTTCTCATTCATCCATAATGAGATACTATTGCATTTAGACCAGAATGGCAAAAAACAAACAAAACAAAAAAACTAACATTGGCATGGGCACTACCATGTGCTGACAATGATATGGAGTGACTTGAACTGTTTGACATTTCATATGGAAATGTATAAATGAAATAACCACTTTGAAATTGGATTTGGTAGTTTATTATAAAATTGAACGTATATAGTTACTATACCATCCAATAAACCTATCCCTAGGTATTGCGTAAGAGAAAAAAAATAACGCATACTCTCCCAAAGACCTGTACACAAATGTTTGTAACAGTTTACTTGTATTCACCAAAAATTCCAAACCAATCTAAATATATATCATGAATGATCCATCAGAAAACTGTACTACATCTATAAAATTCAACACTATTAAGCAATAAAAAGGACCAAATTGCTAATAAATGCAAAAACATGAATAAGTCTCAAAAGCATCATACTAAATTGAAAAAACAAAAAGACACAAATTTCGACATATTATATGGTCAATTTGTTTGACATTCTAGGAAAAGCAAAACTCTAGGGAAATAAACCAGAAAAACATCTGTAAAGTATCCTCATATATCTATGAAATGAGGAAAGGGAAGATCAACAAATAAAAAATAAGCTATCTGTTTTAACAAACTATATCCTCAGTTTTAGAAGAAATAGCTTATACTTAATCATGTAAAGAAATTTTAACAGTTATAATTTAAGAAAATTATTGAATTTAGCTTTAGCCTTTGCTGAGGACTGTCCAGTTAGAATCAGTACTTCTAACATTTCTTAAACTTTCTATTCTATTTTTATTTTGTAATTCTCTCATATACCTACACCAGTTTATAACAGTAGGTTGGTAGTTATAAAATATTTGAAAATTAATTGATTAATTAACAAATACTTTAATGATGTCAAATTTATAATTAACTTTAAAACTATGAGTATATTAAAAAGAATTGGCATTGATATTATAAACAAAGTCATTTGTAACATAATCTCAAAAGAGAAAATACTCTGGACTGTGGTTGGTTTTGCGAAGTTATTTGAAATATACTATCAAATTTCTATTTATACCTTATTGCCAATAAAAAGGTTTTTAGATTTTAAAACAGGTATTTTCATTGAAAAATGTTTTCCATATTACTGCATGCTTTATGCATTCTCATTTTCTCACAAAAAAGTTCTGTATATTTTATTGCTTCTATTTACTTTTATGCAAAAAATATAATAGTTCGAAACACCATAAACTTATTGATTGAACAGATTAAATATGATTCTTAGGATTCTTTTAAACAAGGCTTTACATTTATTGCACCAATGTATTATAGCATAAAAATCAATGGTGTGCTGAAGCCAGCTCACCCTGGCTCAACAGAAATGATCATTCATTTTTCAGGAATTTTGCTTGCTGGGTATTAAACACAGCCATTATTAAAGATTAATTACATAAATTTACTCTTAAACAAATAACATTAAAAAATAAAATAAAATCTCATTACTTCCTAATTGTTTTTCTATGCTTTATTATTCATTTATGTCTATGGTTATTTACATACAGTCCATGTGTATAGTGAAATAGTATATACTGATGTGCCATTGTGCAACTTTCCCAATTCCGCTTTCAGTAATATCACATTAGTAGCTAGAAATTGGCTATTGTTGGAATATTTATGTCACAAAAAGAGAAAATACCATATTTAAATAAAAAACATGCTGTTAAACATGTATCAACACACTGCTACGTGAAACCCTGCTTTTAGATGCCTGCTATGTAATAAGCATAGGTATTATAAATACAGAAACAAATACATAAGGCACGTCTTCTGTCCTAATGACAAATACAGGATAAGAAGACTACAAGAGAGGTGTGGTCAAGCTGGCAAAGTAGGAAGACCGTGAGCTCACCTCATCCCACAGGCACACCAAAATTACAACTATTTACAGAGAAACTATTGATGAGAAACACCTGAAGACCAGCAAAAATTATCTTCTACCACTAAAGACATAAAGAAGGAACCATAATGAGAGAGGTAGGAGGGGCAGAGACACGATATAGTCAAGACCATAACCCTAGGTGGGCAACCCACAAGTGGAAGGGTAATTACAGTTGCAGAGGTTTATCCCAAGGAGAGAGGGGTATGAGCCCAACATTAAGCCTCCCAGCACAGGAGTCTTGTACTAGAAGACAATCCCCCCAGAATGTTTGCCTTTGAAACTTACTTTTGGGAGAACTAGAGGTCTGTGGTAAATAGAGACTCCACACTTAAAAGGTGCACACAAAATCTCACATACTCCCACTCTTATATGGGCAATTCATCTTCAACAAAGGAGGCAAGAATATACCCTGAGGAAAAGACTGCCTCTTCAAAAAATGATGTTGGGAATACTGGACAGCTACATGCAAATAATCAGATTGTACTATTTTCTCACACCATGCACAAAAAAAAATTCAAAGTGGATAAAAATTTGTGAATAATACTTGTAACCATAAAACATCCAGAAGAAAACATAGACAGTATTCTTTTTGACGTTGTTCTTAGTAATATTTTTTGTCTATGTCTCCTCAGACAAGGAAAACAAAAGCCAAAATAAACAAATGAGACAACATCAAACTAAAACGCTTTTGCACAGTGAAGGAAAATATCAAAGAAATGAAAAGACCACCAAATGAATGGGAGAAGATATTTGCAATGGATATATCTGATAAAGGAGTTATATTGAAATATACAAAGAACTCATAAAACTCAATATCAAAAAAATCAAATGAATCAATTAAAAAATGGATAGAGGAGCTGAATAGACATTTTTCCAAAGAAAATAGATTGCCAACAGGCACATGAAAAGATGCTCAACGTCATTAGTCAGCAGGGATATGGAAATGAAAACCACAATGAGGTATCATCTTACACCTCAGAATGGCTATTGTCAAAAAGAATGGCTATTATCAAAAAGACAACAAATAGCAAGTGTTGGTAAGGTTGTGGAGACAAGGGAACCCTTATGCACTGTTGGTGGGAAAGTAAATTGGAGCATCCACTATGAAAAAAGTATAGAGATTCCTCAAAAAATTAAAAATGGGACTACCATACTTTTCAGAAATTCTACTCCTGGGTATTTATCGAAAGAAAATGAAAATACTACTTAAAAAAGATATATGCACCCCAATGTTTATTGTAACATTATTTACAATAGCCACAATATGAAAGCAACCAAAGTACCCATCAATAGATGAATGGTTAAAGAATATTACTCAGCCATAAAAAAGAATGAAATCTTGCCATTTGTGACAACATGGATGGACCTAGAGGGTATTATGCTAGGTGAAATAAGTCAGACAGAGAAAGACAAATACTGTATGATTTCACTTATATGTGGGATCTAAAAAACAAAACAAATGAACAAACATACCAAAACAGAAACAGAGTCACAGATACAGGGAACAAAATGGTAGTTACTAGAATGGAGGAATGTGAGGGGAGGAGAGAAAAAAGTGAGGGAGATTAACAGGTACAAACTTCCAGTTGTAAAATAAATGTCATAGGTATGAATGAAGGGCATATGTGAAGAATATAGTAAATAATTATATAATATCCTTGTATGATGACAGGTGGTAACTAGACATCATGGCGATTATTTTGAAATGCATAGAAATATCAAATCAGCTATTGTGTAATAGGAACTAACATAGTGTCAATTATACTTCAACAACAAACAAACAAACTTGTAGAAAAAGAGATCAGATTTGTAGTTACCAGAGGCAGTGGGGAGGGGAAGGGAGAATTGGATGAAGATGGTCAAGAGGTACAATCTTCCAGTTATAAGATAAATAAATACTAGGATGTAATGTACAACATGATGAATATAATTTACACTGCTCTCTTATATATGAAAATTGTTAAGGAAGTAAATTGTAAGAGTTTTCATCACAAGGAAAAAAATATATTTTTTTCTTTAATTTTTTATCTATATGAGATGATGGATATTCACCAGACTTATTGTGGGAGTCATTTTATGATGCATGGAAGTCAAATCACTATGCTGTACACCTTAAACTTAGTTCTGGATGCAATTCTACCTGAATAAAACTGGAATTTAAAAAAAAAAATGAAAGAAGACTAAGAATTTACTGTAGGCTTGTGGGCAATGGACTCTTCCAGAGGATGGGGGATGTACCATACAGAAGAAGTGACTTTGTGTTTGGGGCTTGACAAATGAATAGAAGTTCATCAAATGGAGGAGGTAGGTAAACTCATTTCAAGCAAGGAGAAAAGCCTAATCAAAGGAAAGGGACATAAGAGAAAAATGTCTTTTATTAGAAACCTTACTATTTCCAAATCTCCCGAATAGATGATGTGTTATCTCCATTTGTCTCACACTTATAAGAATATTTATGATGGTATTAGGTACCACCCAGATAATCCAAAGTAATATTCATATCTCAGGATCCTAAATCAAATTATATCTGAAAGACACTTTTTCCAAATAAGGTAAAATATACTCCATTATTCAACCTACTACAGGTATATTGTACATAGCAGTGATTATTGAAAGTATAGTAGTGGGAGGAATTACAAAGAGAAATTTCATAAAGAAAGAAAAGCACCCAAATCAGTACCTGGGTAGTCCCCCAAAATACATGGGGAAGCAGAAGAGAAATCAATGAGAGACACTAAGAATGCCTGGACAGAGGTAAGGGAAGGACAGGAAAAGAAAGCTGTAAAATGGAATCCAAGGGAGTAGAGAGGATACAGAGGAAACAATGAAGAAAAAAAAATGGCTGGAATAACCTTAAAATTGAACTTTAAAATATAAAAAGGCTTAAATACTTGCATATACTAACACAGTCATTCTAGCCTAGTATTCAGTTTCTTACAGACTGACTATTGACTGTCACCCCTGGAGCTAAAGTTTAGTGCTAGCAGCAATATTAAAATTAGTTTGTTTTTTTTAATTTAAGAAGTACAAGTTCACAATTGTGAGATATTACAATTAACAGTGTCAAGGGTTCCTCCTCAAACTACTCATGCCTACTAGTGGCTGCTAAACTCGACTGTTTTCAAATTGCTGAAGAAGTGAATATGTAACATATCAGCATGTAGGTATAAATACGAAAATGATACAATCTCTTAAATTATTATTGAAAGAGTGTATACTGCTTAAATTTTGGTTCATTGTGGCAAAATCATGTAACCACAACTTAGTTAAGGCTCTCTTTAAAGATTAAGGATATCCCAGCTCTAACTATATCCTAACTATAGCTCTGTCTTTTCTCAAGATATCCAATTATTTTACACATCTAATTTTATTTCCTGTGTGCCACCACTTGTAAAAATATGCTTAACCAGTTAAAAGTCTGTATGCATTTGTACATGACTGTATTTGTGCTAAATGTAACTCTTGCATGTTTTGCAAAGTGCTCTCCCTGCTTTGATATTTGAAGCTTGATATAACAAGAAAGCTAAAATTCACTTGAACTAAACCATTTGTAATATTTTTTTAGATTTTTATCATGTCTAATCTTAACTTTCAAGCTTTCAAACTGAGGAATCCAATTCCTTTTGGTGTATTCTTATAAGAGCTAACCATATCCATCAGTATTATAAAATTTACTGAATGGTCCTTAAAATTGAATTTACACAAAAATACTTCCTTTATTTTGGAACTTAATGAAATCTTTTGTTTTCTCAAAAGTGAGGCATTTTAAACTTTGTTTATATTACCGCTACTAATAATAGGGAGAAACATGCCGATCTTTTTGACCAAAAAAGAACCTAATCCTCAAAAATGAGTCATTGGCTCCTAAGCAGAGGCTCAAATTGAGCACAACAAAAATACCTACTGGGGAGATGACTCCTTCAGGAGCCACGTGAAAATATAAGGCAACTTTAGGTGTCTCAACTAGGAAAATAATTAGATACATACAGCACCACTGAAAAGGCTAGGTAAGGAAGGTTTGAAAGCCCATGGAAGTTTCCATCAATTATCTTATTTGCCTGTAATACAACAGTGGGTGATCCACAGGAATAAGCACTGTAAAACCTTGGCAAAACCTAACATTGGATTTCTTTGCAGGCCATGTACCTGTTCCAACTTTCACCTGAGAATAATCATTTGTCTTTAAATTCCAGGTTTCAAATCTCACAATAATGGCTCTCAGGGCTTATTACAAAAAACCTTCCTGTAAAGTAGTGTGGGAAATATACTTTTCAGGCTTTCACCCCTTGAAGTACAGAGAATAACTTATAGTATTAGCATAGATATTTAATATGACTTGAGATATTATTGAATGTGTTTAATTCAGTCATAACAAAGAGTTAATAATTCTCTTTTGTTTTACCTTGATCAAGATAAGATTGTTGTATCACAGAACAAATACAACTATGATATAGTTCAAAAGTCATATAACTAAATATTTGTACTTTTATGAGTTCTATAGTATTTTTATATTATATAATTTTTTCCTCCTGTGGTAAGCAGGAGGATGATGTATACTATCCCTCTTTATCCAACTGTTTCCATGAAAACTCTTATTTATTGACTCATAAGTTTTGAACTTATGAGTCACTAAATAAGATTTATTTTTTGCTGGTGTTTGTCTATATTAGTTTTTATTTGTTATGATTATTGTTTCAGTTTTCTATTTTATATATGTATCATTTTATTATTGGTCATTCTATATACTTATCTGTACTGTTTATAGAACTACTATTGAAAATAGTGTGTAATACTTAAAATAAAATATAAAAACTATAATTTTAAAATATCACTTCCTTTAACATTCTGTAGTGTTATTTAATTTTTAAGTATTTTAATAAGCTAATTATTAAAAGCCATAAGATACAATCAATAATCTCTGATGGCTTCTGACCAGATATTTTTTTCAGTTAAAATATGACTTGATTATTTTCGGATAAGAAAATGAAACTTATATTGCTAATAAAATGAAAAATATTTGAAAAAAATTTAACCATGCATGAATATGAGCCCTTTGCTTTAGAATTCTGAATAATCATCTTCTTTCTCTTTTCAAAATTATCTCTAGTTTTACTAATGAACTGAATAGGAGAAATTTGAACTTTGTATATTCTTCCTTGAGTATCATATATGTATATATGTATATAAGAAAATCCTCACTTTTCCTCAACTTATTGTTAGTCACTCTTCCATTTTAGTGTTTAAAAAGAGCTTAGGTAATGCAGGAAGATGAAATTATAGTCTGTGATCACATAGTCAGTGAGGCTAATGATTTTTTTTCAAACTTTTTGACCCCATTTATGATACACATCAAATCCAAAACTTGAGGGAGAATGAATGGCTTTGTGACAAAGTACACATACATGTTGTAACAATTGATTCCTCTCTTTGGGTTCCAAAAACCAATCCAAATTTCAAGACCAACTAAATAACTTTAAGTCTCTTATTAATGCAATCTTTATTAATGTTTTAAAAGTATAATGACTGTGAACCTAATAAAACCACTCAAAATTTATTAAAAACAAAATGGAACAAAAGTATATATATTTTTCTCAACAGTGAATTTCCTTATCCCATTTGATTTGACTTGAGTGACAAAATACACAAGAGAATGTATAAACGTTTAAGATAAAGTAAAATGATATTACATTAATAACATAGATTACATGAATGGATAAACACAGATTCCATCACAGCTGAAAGTAAATATTTCATACATCCTAAAACTTCTGAAATACAATTTCAAATCCCAAATCATTTTAATATTGCCTGTTAAAATCATGAAACAATGCAATTAATTACAACTGTTCTTTCTATCTCTTTTCTCCTAAGTCTAACATATATAGTCAGAAGCTCTGTAATGCTGTGGAAACAGCATTAATCTGGAGTTAAGAAGCATCCTAAATTTTAAATGAGATAACATCTCTGAAACTACTTTATAACTGTGGAACATAAAAAAAAAATGGAATACATTTTTTAACTTATATAGTCAATAACTGGACAAAATGGAAATGGGTTCCCAACTCATTTTCAATATGTATTCAATCCAAATAATGCAGTAATTTCTTGGGATTATGTAAGGATTTTATGTTGTACTAGGGATACAGGAATTGTATATGATGTAGGATGAATTAGATAAAACAGGTACTTCTTGCAAGAATCATGTGGTGTTGGTCACATTTGATCCCCATCTGCTAAAATTAAAACAAAATTTCTTTAAATCTGGCCAATCTTCTTAAGAGTCAGAATGAGTAAAATACTTTCTCAAAGCAAGTTCTTCATAGTTGAAAGGTAAATTGCCTCTCCTGAGGCACAAGGAGGAGCTAATATACCTGAGAAAGGGTAATAGAATATTTTATATATCCAATCTCTTCATAAAATCAAGTTCAATAAAGACAAAACCCACACTATGTTTTCCTCCAAAGCATGTGGGAATCTATGCTTTTAACATAATAGTAAGTAAATTCACAGATTGATCACTTTTGACATGACTCTATGTTCAAGCCACGGTGGTAATCACAGTTGATAATACAAACTTGAATCATGCAGAGGGTTTTCCTCAAATGCCTTGAATGTTGTAATGTCATGTTGGGCCATCCCAATGGGCTGTGGGCTATATACAAATAACATATGTGTTGCATATCAGAAATAATCAGAGTTTCTTTCCCATGACAGGCTAACAGTCATTGTATGATACAATTTTCTTTCAATCCTGTTTTTCATCTTTTTTAACTTGCAAACTTCTCTTTACCTTCTTGGTAATAGTCTTAAGTCTTACTCAAAGGCACCGAATTTACTGATAAGTTATGATAAAGAGAAAGTTACCTGCGTAGGATTATAAACCTATATATATGAATAAATATGTGTTTATACATACATACATGCATACATCTATAACACCCATACAAACACACACACATGAGTATGTACGGATATGTATTCTTTCAAGTTTTATAAAGAAATTTATTTTATTAGGGAAAATATTCGATGGATAAATGATTTCTGGGAATATTACACATTATTTATCACACTTATTTGTTTAGAAGGCCTATTAAAGATACATATTAACAATACTTATGAAAGACGAGATGCCTTAAAATTAGCAAATATATTCAAATTAGATTGACCAGAATTTTCTGAACTTCATTGCCAAATTGTATTGTATTTTAAATTTACTTAAAATTTTTCTACCCTCCAAAAGAATCAATACCTTGCACATGACATGTATTTTACCATGGCTTTAGGCAGAGCATGTTCACTTTGTGAAACTCTTTTGGAGAGTCATAGGATTCATCTTCAAGTAGAAAAATTCTCTGTGGCACAACAAGGACTGTGTATTTTGAAAGTAGATTTAAAATACAGTGCAATTTGGCATATTAAATATCTAAATTAACATTCTGAACTATCACTTCTCTGAGTAATATGGAAAAAAGAAATATTACCTATCTAACCACAGCTTTCATAATGTGAAGAGGGATCAATAATACCTACCTCAAAAGATTGTTATTATATGTGAGAAATCATCTCTAAAATATCTGAAACACACCATTGACCCATCTGAAGCCTCTAACAGGCAGAAAAACCCTGTATTGTAAAAGGAACATGATCCCCAAATAGCAAAGTTAGAGATAAGGATTAAGAATTAGTTAGATAGATGATAGATAGATAGATAGACAGACAGACAGACAGAGATATGCACACATGGTACATAAAAGGAGACTAGATAGGTAAAATTTATAATGTACTTACATGACATAGAACAAATTGTATCTGTGACACAATTCTTACATTGCTGCATTCTGTAGTACATTGTGTTCTCATTTTTGTGTAACTTCCAAGAAGTAGAAGTTTGATTCCCACCTGATCAACACTACTGCCTTGGGTAGCCTCTAAACTTAGTCTCAAATAATGAATTGTCTGGTCAAATATTCTATCACACTTGTGGTATTATGAGAGCTTGGCTCATTTATGATTAACAAAATTATGATAGTTCACTCCTACTGTTATTGATTTTATGTACTTAGAGCTTTAACTTATAGGTTATACATTTTTATTTTACCTCTTAATAGGTGCCCTTTCCTCTTCTTACTATTAAAAAAATGTTTATCTGGGCAAAGAGCCAACACTATATGCCCTGCTTCCATTGCAGCTATGTATTTTCATGAGACTAATTCTGGCTGTGTTGAAGTGCCATGAACAACATCCTGATTGATTTTGTAGAGGAAACCTAATTTTCTCTTTTCATCTTTCCTTCTGATAGGAATGAGTACCTAATATTGAGTCATAATGGTTAATGCAGAGGATAACAGTTTAAGGATGGAAAGCAAAGACTGCTATAACTTGGATTCTTGGATGACCTTGTAGGGCAGAGTCATCATCCCTTAGTTCTTCCTACCTCCAGATTGATATCTATGAGAGATATAAACTTGATATAAATCTGTTATTTTGGTTCACAGTTATACCTGCAGCTGATCCTATATACCAATTGATACCTCACTTTTTTTTTTACTGATCTTCTATTAAGTATAAAAACACATATTTAGACAACTTATAGTAAATGTACCATAGAATTATAAATATGTGCTTTTGAAGCTTCTGGAACTAATTACTAGTTTAGGAAACACTGGGGGTAGAAGAATTTGTTAAAACAATTCTATGATGTATTCAGCAAAATTCACAATTTTGGAAATTTGCAAGATAAATTGCCCAATTTATTGAACAAACAGATGGTAAGAGTAAAAAGCGTTGGGGGGCATCGTAGCTGTAGAAATTGAAAGACATCAACCACACGCAGTAAGTGGATATTGTTTAGATCTTGATTTGGATCTCGATCATCTATGAATTTTATATGAGATAATAGGACAAATTTAAATAATTATTAGACATATGAAGATGGAATCATCGTGTATTTTTATTTAGGGGTCATAATAGTATAGAACTATGTTAAAATAAAATATTTTAGAGATAGGGTAAGATATTAATAGAAGCCACATGCTGTGTGGAACACTTCAAAATAACACAGAGGAGGGGAAGGGGGGGGATTTATTGGAGATCTAGATGAAACGGTGATCATGAAATGAGAACTATTGAAGCTAAATAATGGCTACAAAGGGGATTATTTATGTTTTATTCCTACTTCTGTACATTTTAAAATTTATCTATATTAAAAGTTTTAAAATAACATAAATATATGCTTTAGAATAAAATCTAAGATTTCTAGTTGTAGGTCAATGTCTCAGAAGCTATGTGCTTTTAGACAAGTTGATTACTTCTCTCTTTTTTATTATATATCAACAAAATAGAAAAAATAGTACTCATGCCATACAATTGTTATTAGGATTAAAGTAGCTCATGTTTGTAGACCACTTAGGATATTAATAATCAGTAAATATTAACTACTAGTTGAACTTATTCAGTGTCATTTATAGGTATTTTTGTGAGTTAGTTTAGGAAAAATGAGTTATGAACTCAAAACATATTAATTTGGGGAGCATAGCCTATTTATAACTTCTATTCATAACTTGGGAATTGTTAGAATTGTAGTAACTGGAAATGAATACTTTATATTTTCCCAAATAAGTTGAAACCTTGATGGATTGAAGCTTTATGATTATCCCAAGGCAATAATAAATAAGTCCCCTAAGAGGAGGATTATTTTAAATATAAATGATGATTGAATAAAACTCACATTGATGACAATATCTTTACAGGAGAGCAATGCAAATAAATTTGTGTTTCATATATGTCTGAGGGATTTATGGAAAATTGATGCACCTGATATTATCTCTCCCTCTCTCTCTCTCTTTCTCCTCCTCTCTCTCTCTCTGAAATGTAGGTTCTATAGGGTCTATAAGTCATCTACAGTGGAAGGATTAAGGCCCATTGACAAAATATGCATTTTATTCACATCAAATGATTGTATCTGAATAAGTTTGTTTTTCTTTATAAGTGTAAAAAAGCAATGACAGTTTTGTTTTCTTCTCCTCTTATTAAATAAGCACCTTTTGATGGTACCTGTACAAATCATCATATAAATGCAAGATTTCCAATAAATTCTTTATTTTTAGCTGCAGTAGACATTTTTAGCTCTTATATAATTTCTCAGCAGAATTTAATCCTGAAAACCTTTCTAAACCACGTTTTTCTCTTGACTTCCATTTTAATCACTTTATCCTTTTCTTCCACCTAATTTGTCATCCCTTCTCTTGCTGATTTTTTGTTATCCTCTTGTTCTGCTACCCTCTTTAAATGATCGTGGTATTTCCTACAGAATACAGTATCTGGTGCTCTCTTGTTCCTTCTCTAGAGTTGCTTCCTGGGCAACCTAATCAAGGTTTATGAATTCAATTAGCATCCAAATGCATATACCAGTGACTCTACATCCTTATCTTTTATCAAGACTACATTTCAAAGTTCACAATCATATTCAAGAATAGTTCCCCTAAAATGAATCACTAAATTATCTCTAAAATTTGTAATTGCATCTTGACTTCTCCATCTAGGTAAATAGCACCCCTCTTTGTGTAGCTGCTCTAGTAGGAGGATAGGAATATGGACATCCCTGCCTCCATTGCTTCTCAGGTCTGAGGTCTACTGGATCATAATCTTACATTTGTTTCATTTTGATCTCTTTTCTGTATTTATCCAGCCTCAGTTCCAAGCCTACATCCCATCTTACCTGGATAGCTTTACAACTGGTCTGTCTGAATTCATTCTCAGCTTTTCCAACTTTCTCACTTATGCTGACTGCTTTTCCATAAGTGTATATCTGTCACTTGTCTGTCTTAAAATTCTTTCTTGAGCTCCAATAACTTTCAGAGAAGAGTAAAATCCTCCCAAACTTATCAACACCGTCTAATATAATCAAATTCCTAAATTCTCTTCAGTTCCACTGAATCAGATAGAACACATTAATCCTCCTCTAAATGTACCCAGAACTTTCTTTAGTTTTTGTGCCTTTGTCCACATTATTCTATTGTTTGAAATATCCTCTTTCTTCTGCTTTTGAAAACATCTGCATTTTTACTGAGAAGCAGCTGCAACAGCATTCCCTCCTTGGAGCATGTGCTCACTTCCACAAAATGCTGTAGATTATTCTTATGCCTCTCTTCTCTGTCCTTCTATAAATGTTATCATAATACACCAAGATTCATTATAATTATTGGCTTTCTTCTGCTTCCTCATACCAAACTGTGATTTTTTAAGTAAAAATCTTTATTCGTTTATAAATGTTACTCATTTAAAAGAAGTGCTTGATTCAAAATAAGGCCTTGCCATGTTTGTGGATTTAAATTCATAACAATATGTTTAGAAAAAGAGATATTCTCACTGTTAACATATTCAACTAGGGTCCAAAATTCTTACATGGTATTTATAAGATCAAACAATATGTTATAGAATTTAGATTCAAATTTCTGTATTCTATAACTTAGGCTGGTAAATCTGCCATTTTTATCATCTTTTTTCTCTGAAAATTTTAATTTTGAAGTAGTTTTTTTTTCTCTTTTTCTTTTTTTTTTGTGTGTATGCGTGTGGTTATTATTTACACTAATGGTGGCCCTCTAAATCAGTTTCATTCCTAGTTGATATAACAAAGCCAAATTATCTAAAAATCTAATGCTTTTCTTTGAATTGCAGAGTTTAGTCACTTGCATATATTCCATTTAAAATGGCAGAGTTTGGATATCAACCAACATTTCTTTTGAAAATTTGAGAATAAATTTTCATTCAAAATATGGAGTCAGTCTTAGCTACCAAATTTGAAATTTTCTAACCATATCTTGTCATTTCACCAAAAAAAAAGAAAGGAAAAAAAATCAGCCTGATTCAGCCCCCCTACTAAGCTAAAGAAAAACCTGTCATTTCAAAGCAATTTCAGTTTTTCAAAGAATAAGCTAACAATGGTAAAAGAGCAAATAACTCTTTCAAAGTTTATTTCCAAACTTTGTTTCTTTTACAAAGTTATTTTCAATGCATGTAGGCTTTTACTGAAAATGAAACCCACTAGAAATACATATAGAATTATTAATGAAAACTTTTTTAACCATACAACTTTCATTTGGATGATATTTAAACCATTAGTAAAATCTGTTCATGCGAACCTTGTCTATATAAGCTATAGCAAAGGGAAATTTAACAGTTTCACATCATCATCATAAAGTAATAAATGATTCCTTTGTGTGGTTTTGCAAGCTACTCAAGAGTTAAAAATTAAAAAGAAAAATCTAACGTCAGTTGCATATTTGCTGTAATATTAAAATTAATGTATATCTTCCCATGGTGGTAATTTTTTTATGAATAACAACCACTTATATGTATGTTTCTTTGTAAAATGTGACCTCATTATTTATACCTGTTCTTCATATATAATGAACTTTATTTTATCTGAGCATTTGGACACAACTTGTTGCAGAAATCAGTTAATTTTTCACAGATATATCTGTTTTTCTTCTGTGAACATAAGTAAGCTATACATCACATTTTCCCTAATAGGAGAGATCAGGTAACTGTGTCCTGCCGCATGTTACAAGTGCAGATCTGTAGCACAGTGATCTGTTCTTATGCCTACTCTACGCTGCAGAAGAGCCAGGGGAGGACTTTAAGCCCAATGGAAAGTTTCCATCACATCCAAACTCTTAAATCTCTCAATCATTGACTACAAAACAGCTGTCTTGGAGGGCTGCCCATTCATGCCAGACTAGAAATAAGATAGTATTGTGCTAAGCCATTGACAATATGGAATTTTTTATTGTATTATTTAACATATTTTGACTAATACAGAAGGAGGCTACTAATGTGACCTACAATAAAATAAAAACAAATACTAAATCACATAGTAAAAATCACCAACAATGATTTGGATGTCAGACCATGTGTTCATTGAAGCTGTAGGGGCAAAGGATAGAAAGCAGAGGTTTAGAATGTGTGTTGGTTGTTAGTAGGTATGCATCACACAATATAATTAGACAGAGATGAGTTCATACAGGGACTTGCCAGTTGAAAAACATAAATGAAAGTGCATAGAGAATGACCAGAAATATAGGGCCTTGAGGGACTGGAAAAGCTGATTGCTTATAGACTCCAAGCAGTAAGAGATAAGTCTGAAAATGTTTTTTAGTGACAAAAATTTATTAAGATTATGCCTTGGATCAAAGATCAGATTAAGGATGGGCCCACTCTAGCCTATTTTAGATAACCTCCAGATAGCCCCTGGATACATCAGATAACTTCAAGATATCTCCTTTAGGTTATGGAAGATTGGTGAGAAGGGTACTAATAAGCAAAGCAATAAATCAGTCTTGAACATTGTCTCTAGGAAAAAAGAAAAAACTTTAAGTCTGATGACTGGTGTATTGAACTGATTAGAAACAATTAATCCCAGCAGATACCAAGTTTTTGAGTTAATTATGGTCTAAAGAACTACAAGGCCATGCCTAAAAATCTTTTATTTACCTGAAAAACAATTGTAGGGGTTGTGAATTTGCTCCAGCAGTAAGTTCCCTGTCAATGCAGTGTAGTATCATTGGAAAGTTTACAAGGCTTGATTCTGAAGGACCAAACAGAATAATACATAAGGGCAGAGCCAGAGGTCATGAAGAGTAAGGAACACAGTGCCCAGCAGAGAGTAGCATTAGTTTTTCATCAAGACGAAAAGGCTTTCACATTCCACTCCCAGCAGAATACTAGTATTGCTGTGGATCAGTGCACTCCTGTGTGTTCCCTATTGTTCCTCTTTATAAAGGTGTTTGAAGTCATTCTTATTGAATGCATGGTTGGGGAGTAGGTGGAGGGATAAAGATAATTGGTCTTTTTAGTCTATATAATGCCAAACCACAAGGAGCAATATGTGATTGATTCCCATAAGACCTTAAATTTTGAAATGGCTGCAAAGACTCAATGGGATTCTTTTTTAAGTTTATTTTTTCCTGTTCTAGATACTGTGTGTTGATACCTTGCAAACTTCTATGTTTTTATTACTTTGTCTCTGTGCTGTAAAGGCAAAACACTTGGAAATTACACTTCTCAGCCTCCCTTGCAAATTTAGATTCCCTGAGTAATAAGAGACACTTTCATAGAGAAAGATGTGTGGGAAGAGAGCAGATGTGAATTTTGAGAAGCTTTTGTGTTAGCACATAGAGACTACTGGTGCTATGATCAACTACAATCGTGAAAGAGGCTACTTCAAATCAGAAACTTCTGATTTTACCAAAGTCAGCTGCAATTATCCCTGACATTGGTTCTGTGGTTCTTTATTAAAAAAAAAGTTTAAGCATATGTTTCCCTGTATTCATCATTTCTTCTTTTATAAATTTTGGAGAAGTTCCAATTTCCTTATCATTCCTGATTGATACATCTCTTGGGAAAGGATGTCTACTATATGTATTCAAGAGGTAGAAAACAGACATTTTATGTCAGAAAGGGTAGAATGTGGCAGACTCTGACTAATTGTTCACCAAATAATTTTCCTTTTGGTCCTAAGCACAGAGCTAATCTACATTTCTCAGCCATCCTTGCAATCCTTGCAATGACTGCTCTCCAGCTGATGTGGTATACTGGCCAAATGTCCAAGATCCATTGGAGGACTGTAAAATCTCAGGGGTATGGTAGAGCCATAGGGGGAAGAAGACTGAGTTTGGGTCACTGCTTGAAGGACAGACACTCAACCAGGGACCTCTGTGTTAAACTCTTCATGAGTAAAAATAAACTTTTATTATTTAACTCCACTTATTTTATTGGTGTTACAAAAATTAATCCATCATGATTAACACACAATGATTTCATATGAATTCAGAGTTAGTGTTGAAATAGAAAATATGATTCATGGTTGCTGTCATTACTATGGAATGCATACTTCCTTAACTGTGCAAATTTCAATGGGTAAAGGTTCAATGACTTGTTAACGAATTCTTGCCATAGAGTTGGAAGTGGAGGAGGAGGAGAAGTAGCAACGATTTGAAGACACTGAGCCCTTTCTTGTACGAGTCAAGACTGAAAAATGAACAGATTTAAAGACAGACATTGCTATAAACTTCAGACTTCTATGTCTCAGACCAATTTTACTTTCTGCTTTGTCCAAAGATTGCAGTTCTTTCCTCTTCAGCCTTCCTGCTCAAACTCATGCCACCCTTACTGTTTTTGTCATACTCAAGAGACAACGGAAAGTGCAAGAGATGTGGACTCAACAGATCTGTGAATCTGGGTGTGAATGCAGCTCTACTAACTCTGTTTTAATATCATCAGCAAATTCTTATTAGTAAGGATGTCCAGCTTCCATTTTCTGCTATGTAAAATATGGCTGATAGTGTACATTTAGAGTGTTTCCAGAAGATTTAAGTTTAAATGAATTAACATCTGTCTAAAAGGATCAGATCATATAAATAACTCAGGAATGGTATTTTGTTCTCTTCTCATTCCTGACCTGCTTCCATTGCTCTTTCCTTAAATATTAGGCAGGTTAGCAAGTAGATATATATCACCTTACATTATTAACTATCATTTTACCAATACCAGCATCATGTACTAGACAGATAACCTCAGATATGTTATTTAATGATAGGTTCTTCAAATATAAAATAAGAATAATAATTCTTACCTTGTGGAATTATTGTGAAAATTAAAGCTAAATAGATAGTAGAAAATGTCAACTTTTAATTTTATTGCTAATTAAAACTTTTGAGAGGAGAAGCAATATCTTATTGTTGTCATGGTAATGCCTAGCACAGTGTTAGACTCCAAATTTAAATAACTTAATAAATGATTGAATTGATGTAAATTGACTGATTCTGAACCAACCTGTTTTGCTAAACTTTTGCTTATTTTTCTATTCCTAAGTTCATGTATTTTGACATGTATCTTCCTTTAAGTCATACTTTCCAAACTATGAACATAATTTTGTTAATTTCTCAACCCAGCATTTTCCAGAATGTGTCACACAAATGACAGTTCCACAAAAGATGATCTATGAAAAAAATTAAGTCTATGGTCAATTAAGTTTAGTGTACACTAGATAGGATATTTTAACCTTGGAGATTGATGATGCACATGAAAATATGAAAGGCTCTGTGAACTCTAATAACTAAGAAAAATTTTATTTTTTCTTGACTCAAAGTTTCTCAAACACATCAGACAAATGAAATGCTCCCACCCTCACTACAACCACCTGCCTCCACACTCCCCATCTTAATCACAAAACACTTATTAGCAAATTTTCAGAGCTAATATAATATGAAGATGCAGCCCTGGACTAGGAGAGTCCAGGTAGAAGACTAGGAGAGTCTTCTATCTGAGAGATTTTCTTGGTAATGTCATAATTTTAAAAATGACATGCAAATATACCTATGCTGTATTCACTAGGTGTGATCACCTGTGTATCATTTTCTGATGATACACAGAGAGTAATCCCACTGCTTTTGTCTTTCCATACCAAGGAATATGATAAAGGTACATTTGGAGTAAATATATCTTCATTTAAGATAGTATTTTACTATTTGCAAAGTACTTTCCCATATTTTTTTAAAACAGCTGCATATAAACATTTGATCCATTATCACTTTTAGTTAGTATTATAGAACATTGCCCAGAGGCTTTTTTTACTTTCTGAATTTTCCAGAAATCATTAAAAATTACCCAAAAACTTACATCAGGACATTTAAATAACAAAAAGCACTATGTAATACATATCAAATAGAAATAGAGGTAGTATGAGCACTCCAGGCAAAGAGGGGTTAACATAGTCATTAAACATGTTTAGTCACCTCAGTTTACAAAAACGTGTTGCTTAACCCACACGCAAATACAAAAGTTTGTACGTTGTTTGTGATTCAAACTTCTCTTTTTCTTTGTTCACTGATGAAACAAATATACAGAAGGATGACTGCATACCAGTCACCGTGCCAAAAATCAGGAATATGATCACAAATAGGAGAACTTTCATGTGATTAATCTTATAGATTGAGCTTCATTAAGCCTTTATTTAGCTTAGAGATTAGTGAAGAATACAGCCAAGCAATGTGGTAATGTGTGTGATGTGATCTCATGGAGGAAGGGCAGCTTGATACAAACAGGAAGGACAAGAATCTATTCTTTAGAGGGATAAGGAAGAGCTCAGAGCTAAAGTGATGTCAAAGCTGAGCTGCTAGGTTGAGATCTTAAATTTATGGGAGACATATTTGTCAGAGATAATAAACAATTAATGGTGTAATTGAAGTAGAGGAAACAGCAATTCTAATGGTGAAAAAATAAAAATATTCTGGAATGGCAGACTCATGTAATTAAATATTTTTAGGAAGTCTGGATTAAAGATTGGGAAGGAGCAAATAACTAGACAGGTAAACACAAAATGCAAACTATCAAGTTTGGACTTCATGGCAGAGAATATGAGGAGTGACTTAAGAGGAAATCCAGGAGGCTTTTTTCCACTAATTCATGCAAAAGATTTTTATGCAATGAATTGCAGTGATGACATTTAAAGTGAAGAACAGTGGAAGGATACATGAGATACAGAGGAGGCTTGATGGACAGATCTTGATTATTTACTGAATGCAGGAAATCAGAAATAGCAAAAGAGTGAGAATAACAGATAGGGTTATAGCTTAAGCATGTTGGTGAGTCTGACCCATGTACCATTCACTTAGAGTTCTGTGTCATATTTTATGTGTGTGAATATATCACAGTTTATTTATCCTTTCTCACACTGATAGAAAATTGGATTATTTCCATGCTTTTTCCAAGAACATTCTTGTCCATGTCTCTTCTTTTATATGTTTAAATTGGAATATAATTTATACATCCCATTTTATGTGAGGTTTAACTTTAGGGGATGCTGTCTAACTGTTTTTCAAAATATTTGCAAACACTTCAACTCCAGTCATCAATATACAAGAGATCCTATGGCAAACATTCTCTCCAATACCTGGCATTACCATAATTTTCATTTTTTCCCAATTGATTGTGTACAATATGTATTATGATCTTAATTCTTATTTCACAGGTTATTAATAATAATGAACAATTTTTCATATGTTTGTTGGCCACAAATATTAATCAGCAAATATAGTCAGAGGTATGAGACAATATAGACCAAACCCTTGTGCTCAAGGAGTTTTCCTTTTCATGGGGGATACAGAAAAAAAAAAAAATACTAGGAGGCTATATGCACTGTGCAGAAGGCAGAGTGCCAATATGTTTCATTACTTTTCCTGAGAAGAAAGAATTGAATGATGAGAAGGACAGTCCTCTTCACACATGGGGGAAGGATAATTCAGGCTCATGTAATAAAAAATATAAAAGTCCTGAGATGGGGATGAGTTAGATGTGTTTTAGGAACAGCAGAAAAACTGGTGTAGCTTAATTGCAATAAAAAAGGAAGAAATTATAATAGAAGATGAGTTTTAGAAAGAGGGTAGCAGCATTCATCCAACAAAAGTTTATTTAATGCCTATCATTTATCAGTCATTCTTTACATAGGAAAAGCCAGACCCAGACCCTTCTCTCAAAAAATGTGTTAAAGACCAAGTAAATATGCAAAGAATCTCTTCCTTTACTTAGTAGGTTTTATTAGTTATTTTCTCTGCCCCTCAATTTGCAACATCTTTTATGCTTTTTGTCTCAATGACTATCTTTCTACATAGACTTTATATGATCTCTATAAAAACTGTTGATGGAGAAAAACATTATCCCCATAGATGAGAAAACAAGAATAGATTGATTAATAAACTCGATTAGGCCATATAATTAGTAATGTGAAGGAAATAAGAATTAAATCCAAGTCTCTGCCTCTAAGGCTAATAGAAATTGAGAGATTTTCTTCGGTAAAAATATTATTGCCAAGGACAAATTCATGGAGCGATCAACCGTGTGGGCTATGAATTTTCCTGGGAGCAAAGTGGTTACACTGAACCCTGCACTCAATGTGTAGACCGAAAGGGGGACCAGACTGATATACAATTTTATTTTTTTTACTTTTCCTACAGCCACTACACTCCTACCCTCACTTATTCCTAGTTAAGACTTTATTATGAATATAGAAGTAACAGTTGTGTCTTATGAGCTGTAAACTGCCAATTTTTTTTTATATTTGTAGAAAGAGTATCATAGTGACTCAAACACAACTCATGGATTGTTTGTTTGTTTGTTTGTTTCTTTGAGGGTGTAATGCTCACACTTTGGAATATTGAGCTTTCTTAGCAGTATTTATAGAGTCCCAGTGTATAAGCTGTAGGTAGATGGGGAGCAAAATTATAGACTAAGGAAGTCTGTTTATAAACTACAAAATGAGGGGGAACAGATGACTAAGTTTGATGCATCATAAAATCTGTTCCATTTAATTAGGTAAATTTTCAGTTCAGATAACTCATTTATCCTTCAAAATTATCTACAAATATTGATAATACTGGGAAAAGGTGGCTGACTTTTCTGTTATACAATATGAGAACTTTAAGTCAAGAAGGTATCATTAAGAGCTGATCTAATCCTAATGTATTCCAGACCTCCTATGAAATTCTTGTGTAACTGCAGAGACTTCTAGAGAAAATTTGCCCTAAATCTTTTGGTAGGCATACTTTAGAGAACCCTTAACATCTCTATAGTAATGACCGGCTGCATATTCATATTCATAGGTGGAGATAGCCTGGTTCCTTGGAGAGAAGAGTGGAGAGAATGGCTGATCTGGGTACACATGGTTACACTTTGGGGAGTTTTCATTTTTGCTTTTGTCTGTTTTCCATAATATTCTTTCTAGGACTGGAAGATACTCATCTAATTGCATATGAAATACAAAGAGAAAACATTCCTTGAATCTGTGTTCACAAAAGTCTACAGAGGGCTTCCCTGGTGGCGCAGTGGTTGAGAGTCCGCCTGCCGATGCAGGGGACACGGGTTCATGCCCCGGTCCGGGAAGATCCCACATGTCGCGGAGCAGCTGGGCCCTTGAGCCTGACCAGTGAGCCTGCGCCTCCGGAGCCTGTGCTCTGCAACGGGAGAGGCCACAACAGTGAGAGGCCTGCATACCGCAAAATAAAAACAAAAGTATACAGAAAGTGTTTGTTGGATGAATAAACAGAGCCTTGGGTTGAAGAAAGAAATAAACTAATAACCTGAACTCTATGCTTAACCAAATACTAATTTTACTGAAATGTGAAACCACTACAATTTTATTGGTTTTTCGTATTTCTTTTATTAAAGCCTATGGGAGAAGTTGAAACTAAAGCAAATCTAGACGTATTATAAAGCCATTGAAAAAGAATAAACTTGAAACCAAATTTGTATCTGAAATACATTGTTATCCCATTTTTAACATCTAAAATTACCCCCTTTGTACTTAAAAAAAGTCTCATCAGCAATATAATGATGGCACATCTTTCACCAAGTCCAGGAGAAAAGGGTTGAAATGCTATGGAATAATTTCACTTTCTTAGAAAAATACAGTGAAAGAAGTTTCAAGTAGGAGTTCCTTGTACCCCCCATTCTATAAGATGTTGCTAAAATGTATAACAACCATTTATTTAAGGCAAAATAATCAATAGCTCAATATATGAGTTGCAATATATATATTTTAAAAGTTGGAAAAGAGCTGGGAATACCTAAATTTTTCATTTCAGACTAGCTCAAATAGAAGATCACCTATTCAACCCCCTGAGGAGTCAATTCTGTAGAAATTATCGGTGGCCTTCTTTACATTTCAGGACCCAGAGATGACAGATCTTGTCTCTGCTGCAGAGTAAGGTATTCAGCAGAAAATTTGGATGCCCTGCAGAATACATTTTGCCTCATTAAATATGTCTGGATCAGCTGGTTCTGCTGGAATAGGATAGAAAAAAAGAAAGAGTACCTGTGCCACAGCAAAAATAGTGGAGATGGACAACAGATAACTTGAAGCAGACTTTTCTTTCTTTTTTAAAAATCTGAACAATTATTCTACTTTTGCCAAATAAGCTCTCTGTTTTTATTTTTAAGGCCATGGATATGGGGGTGAAGAGTAAGCATAATAACATGCTCAGAAAGGCACTCCTTAAATATTTTGAGGCTAATAATGCCTATATTTCCATTCAAAACAATGGAAATTCCATGCAGCCTCTATTACCTGGAATGATCAAGCCACAGGGGAAGGCAGAGTGCTAGCTCACTGCATTCTTGCGATAAATGTGAGAAAACAAATTTGTTTTATATATCAAATCTTGTAATTGAAAATAAAGTATATTCCAGCTCTCTGCATAAGGAAGATTCTAATTAGAATGACTGAATTTTTTCTAAATGTTTCAGCATCTCAGTTATGCCTCATAATGGTCTTTTTGAACATCAGTTATCACTTAGAACAATGCACTCTTAGAAATAATATGAAATTGTGATGTACACATTTTGAATGCATAATGTAACTTATATATGGAGGTTTATTTTTTCCAGTAATTGACATAAACTTTTTTCCTTAAATTTTGCTCATAATGTCAAAAGGAATGTCTCTAAAAACACTGTGATAAACTTGAATTATGGGAACTTTGTGCTCTGTGACAACCTCTAGGTCGATTCCTTACTCCTAGTATAACTAAAACATGGTCAAACCAAAAAAGGAGAAATGCTTTATCCCCACATATTCTTAACTTTTAACACTAGTACCTGTTGGTCTACTATACTTATAAAACATAGACACACTGATTGATGTGATCAAATTTTTTGAGTATATGTTACATACGTGTCACAATACATGATTTCATTTAATGCTCACAGCATTGCAAGTTTAGTATTACTTGTATTATGTATTTGGTAGCAGGACCCAGCAGAAACCAGACCCATCTAAGTTGCTTTTTAACACATTACCTTGGTACATAGTAAATATGGTGAAGATGATAATTATCATCATAAGGAAGAAAATAAAAGAGAAGGGAAAGAAAGTAGAGATAAAGAGGAAGAAGGAAAAAAAGGATATAATGCTCTTGGGTATTTAACATGTGGTAATTAATGTCTCCATGTGGAAATTTCTTCCTAGAAATTCTTGGGATATTTATGATTTTTTTATCCTGATTCTTGATAAAAATATAATGAGGCAATAGGGAAACATTAAATATTTAATAATATGATACTTAATAAAATAATTATCCCACAGGAATTAAAGTTTAAATATGTAGAGATGTTATTGGTTCAAGGAATGCACTGATGTCATGTCTGAAACAAGAGCAGAAAGTATTTTTATAAGTTAAGGTTGACATTTCTGGGAAGCTACATAGGAGCACACAGGAGAAAAATAGTTATGATTTTGCTTGTTGCTGTTGTCATGTTCTAAATGTGCATTCATGAACTCTTCTGCTGCTAATGGTGAGTCATTACGGCAAAGAAAATAAGTTTGATCACATAGTATACTTTATACAAATTCTATGAGTAGTGTCCTAAAAAATAATAAGTTTTGGAAGCAAAATAAGTACTTAAATGCCAATTTTGACAGTGCTGTTAACCTCACTAGTACAATCAAATATCCTATTTGAATACTATCCAATAATGTTCACCGGAATTTCACAGTGTTTAAAAATTTGCTCTAGGCTACCCATTCTTTGTAAATGTTTTTAACAGAAGAAATGCAAAGTGAAGAAGGTGTGAATATTCTTGTGGAATACTCTCTCACACATGAAATAAAAAATGATCAAAGTTCTGAATTAACAAAAGCAGTATCAATTTCAAAGGCAGAAACATAATCTATAAGCAGACAAATATTTTTATCATAAAAGTAGAAAAGAGCTTATATGAAGCAACATGCATGTTAAAGATGAACATGAAGATTCTTTGATATACACACTTAACAATTCAACCATCAACAGAAAATAAAAAAAATTCTACCTCTGAAACATTTGTGATTAAACAAATACCAAAGCAATTAGAAAGAGCAATTAATATTTTGCATGTTTAAGATTGTATTTGAAGATTAATAAGGGATAACTTTTAAATATTCAATGTTACAGTTTCATCTTTTGATTTTTAAATGATTTTTATTTGGTGTTTTAAAAACTTTGCCATATATATGTGTTAATATTCACCCTTCTAATGTTTCTACTACAAATATCTACAGCATATGTGGATAATTTTCCTTTTATTGAAATAGATAAAATAGATATTCTTATCACAAAATATAGTCCATAATCATAGTAATGTTATCTATCTATCATCTATCTATTTATCAATTTTAAAAACAAGACAACAAGCCCCAAATGGAGTTGCTTATTCTTAGCCTCATGTCACCAAACTGGGACTTAACCTAATTGTAGTTTGGCTGTCCCAGGGATGGAATCTTATACCAGGCAATCAGGATTCACCTGATTAGCACCAGTTAGGTCCTCTGCCTGATAGACCCCTGCCATTATCTAAAGGAAAGTAACTTTGCAATAACCAAATCCCTTGTTTGTGTAGTGTGACACTACTGTTCCCACTTCCTTCTGCCTATAAAAGTCTTTCATTTTGTAGAGCTCCCTGAAGCAACTTCCTATCTGTTAGACTGGATGTGACCTGATTCAAATAGATTTTTGGTCAAATAGATTTTTGGTCAAATAGATTTTTGGTCAAATAAACCCTTAAAATTTTAATATGTCTCAGTTTATCTTTTAAATATAAGTAGATATACCACCTCAAATTTAAAACAACCCTATCACTCTCTACCACAGACTGACTGACTCTTTATTATTATGGTCACTTATTATTATTTAAAAAATGTAAATAAAGTGATAAGGAAAGCCCAGAAAACCAATGATTTGGGATTCCTGAGAATTCCCAGAAATCCCAACTTATTATTCCTGAATCCCAAAGATGAATATCTGTCAAACATTTGGAAAAAATTTAAAATGTAGAGTCATAAGTTGATGCCACTTTATTTAGCGTTTTACATGCATTATGTTATAACTTTTAGCAAAACTATTAAATAAACATCTTTATTATACTCATTATATATATGAGCAAAGTTTAGAGAAGGTAAGTCACTTGCCTAATACTGATCCCCTGGTAAGGCCAGGATTTGAGCCATGTGTGCTTGACTTCAACACCTTTACAAGTAATAATTGGCATACAATGACATTAAGTATGTAACTCCATAGTCCAAGGCTATGCTCTGCTAACTGGACAAGTTATTTGTCTTGCTAAGGAATGTTTTCTAGCACTTGAATATCATCTTATTCAGTAAATCAAGCTACTCATTTTCTTTAATTCCCTTATATAAGCAATGGTTCCTCCATCAACCCTGACACCTGCACCAAATACATTGGAGAACTGCTAGATTTTACTCCCTCCCTCAATTTTCAGCCGTTCCTTAAGTTTTAAGGATTTGGCACCTCAAGTAAGATTTCTCTTTCTTTCTCTGTTCTCCACTGCAAAGATACTGTCAGATTCTCTTACCATAGACATAGCAACAAACTCTTAATCTCCAATCCCTGCTTTCTGAGCTCCAAAATTATTTTGAGATAGTATGTATATGATTTATTATATCAACCTTTCTGCTTAAAGTGTAAATAATCCTTGTGTCTCTTTGATAGATTGCATTACTATTCACCAAATATTTACATTTCACTTGTTATGGTGCCCTTTTCTTCAGGAAATCAGTAATGGTCCCATGAATTTCATTGGCCAATTAAATATGAGCAGAAGAGGACACATGTTATTTCTGGCTAAGCGTGTTAAGATCAGTGGCACCGTGATAACTAGCGTTGAGCCAGAGAGATGTTGTTTCATAGCCTGGGTCCCAGAGTGAAGACAACATGGACCAGTGTAATGAATGTGTTTTGTGAGGGAAAAAATGGCATTTGTGACACTGGGCGTGGAGAATAGGGTGACATTTTCTGTGACAATATAACCTAAACTACCCTGTCTGCTATAGTACTCATCATTTATAAAATCAATAATACTCCTACAGTTTAGCATGCTAGATCTTTTATCATATGATTCCTGCCAATATTTTCAATTTCATGTGTAGTGTTCTTTCCCCATGTCCCTGCACTCTCAATGACATTTCAAAGCTTTAATGTTTTCTTAAATGTTCATGTTTTAACACATCCTTGTAATAACCATATCTCACAGTATATTTTCCTCTGTGAAGTCTTTCTAAAGCATCTAATCCAGACCTACACCAATCCTGTGATCTCAAAATGGCCCACATATGCCCCAAATACTTTATTAAAATTATAGTGTTGTAATATATTTGGCACATTTAGATCCTTGACTATATAGAGTGCAGCTTGTTGAGGACAGAGATTATTTCATTCACTTCTGCACAACCACTGTCCAGCCTGATGTCGTATATTGTACAGCTATTCAATAATATATTATTGAACATGTAAATGATCAGTAAACAATATATTTTGAGGTTAAACACTGATTCTTATTAGTAAACAACATTCAAATATACAGTAATGCTTTAGTAGGCATGATTCTTTACTGCAGAAAACATTGTGAGATTTTTAACCACCTATCCCACTTTTAAGAAAACAACATAGTAAATCAACAACTTTCCTTTAAAAACTTTAGCAGAGGTGAAATGAGCTGACATGCCATCATTTCAGCTTTATCCACCAAGGACCATTCATGGACAAATGCAAAAATCTTTCTAAATGTTAGGAATTTTCTCACTGAACAAGAGGAGCTTTTAGAACTATTTATCTTTACTATACTGTCACAAAATTTGTAAGCTCCATGACAGCCCTATAGTTAATGAACTGGAACCCCCTTTCCTGTGTTCTAGAATTCTGTTTTTCTTTCCCACCCTTCCAGCACAATTTTCTTCCTGGTGTTAGAGCACAAATCTGTACAGTAGTCTGCATTTAATCTCCATATCTCATCTTCCCAATTCATCTTTTTTGAAAGAATTCAACATCCTATAATTTTACCCTCCATTGAACTAGAATAATTTCCACATTTAGACTATTCAGAGCCATTAACAGAACTTTGTTTCCACTAGCATTTAATTCTACTATAATCCACCGTCAAATGCATTAAATAACAGCATCTCACACTCCTCAGTGGCAAAGACAAACTGGTGAGGAACAGCAAGTGTTTAGAAATACCTTTCTGAGCCACTATAATAATCAAGTCATTATTAGTGAGCCGTCATATGTACAATCTATTTTATGTGAAATCAAAGTCAATTGCTCAAATAATAACCTTTGCTATAGTACACAATGCTAGTTGCAGCCACTCATGAAAGAAAGACTAGACAAGGATGTTTAATCTTCACAATAGGTATTTCTTCCTCAGTATATGGTGATCAGAAACTCGGAAAATTTAGGGTCCAACAGATAACTGTATTCTTCCCATAACTTGAGGTATGTCGTAGATAACTTCCAAAGAGGACCACCATAAATTTTTTAAAATACTTTATTTTTTAAGAGCAGTACTAAGTTCACAGCAAAATTGAGAGGAAGGTACAGAGACTTTCCATATACCCCCCTGTCCCAACACACGCATAGCCTCCCCAAATATCAACATCCCTCGCCATGTGATGGCACATTTATTACAAGTGATGAACTTACGTTGACACATTATAGTCACCCAAAGTCCATAATTTACATCAGGGTTCACTCTTGGTGTTGTACATTCTATGAGTTTGAACAAATGTATAATGACATGTATCCATCATTATAGTATTATACAGAGTATATTCACTGCCCTAAAAATCTGTGCTTTATCTACTCCCCACTCCCACCAACAACTATGGATCTTTTTACTGTCACTACAGTTTTGTCTTTTCCAGGATATCATATAATTGGAATCACACAGTATGTAGCCTTTTCAGATTGGCTTCTTTCACTTAGTAATATGTATTTAAGATTCCTCTATGTCTTCCATGGCTTGATACATCATTTGTTTTAAGCACCAGATAATATTCTATACTCTAGACGTACCACAGTTTATTTTTTCCTCCCTATAAGTACATATTATTTTCCTATTGAAGATGAAGCTTATTCTCCTCTTGAGTCTGTCTGGCCTCATGACCAACAGGGGAAGGAACAAGTTTTGTTCTGGGACTTCTGAACCCAGGCCATAAGAACACTGGCAACATTCTCTTCCTTTTTCTTGGATTGCTTCTTCTTGGAATCCACATGCCATGCTGTGAGGAGGCCCAAACAGCCATATGAATGGGCCTACATGGAGAAGAACCAAGGCCTCAGACCAACGGTTCCAGCAGAGCTCCCAGACAACTGTCAGCTCCAACTCTTTGAGTGAGGCCATTTTACACCTTCTGTTAATTCCAGTGCCACAGCTAACATCACCTGAAATAGAAGAACTGATTGATCAACAGGCTAAAGTGTTTTTGTTTTAAGCCACTAAGCTTTGGGGTGGTTTGTTATGCAGTAAAATGTAACTGAAATAGGACTCTCTAATGAACTAAGAATTACATGACTGCTTATTCCACAGAGCAATGAATGACATTGTGAAGAAGGTGGACCTGGAACCAGATTTCTCACATTCAAATACCAGTTCTACCACTGACAAGCTGCATGAGACTGGTCAAGCTATTTAGCTTACATGTTTCTCATTTTTTAATTTAAAACATGGGAACCACAAAAATAGCTATATTTCAGAGTAATTGTCAGAGTAAATTGTTAATGAGGTTAGTACAGGTTTAAAATAATGCTTTGCACATAGTAAATGTTTATATTAGCTATCTTTAGTTTCTGCATGGAGTTCTTAGTCATTAAGCTGCCATTAAACTCCTTTTGTAATCTGTCCTTTTTATTCTGTTTGGGCTTATCTTCCACTATTCTTGCATCATACAAATCTTATGTTCTAACTAATCTGAAAAAGAGGTATGTTTCTGCCTCTGTAACATTATTCTTACCTTTCCCGCTGTGCTCGCTTTTCCAGATTGTACTCATGTTTCAAACACTAGACTATTTCCTCTTCACTAACACTAATAATCCCCAATAATCCCACAGATGGTGTATATTAAATTACCAATTATTTAATGAGTAGTTGCTGTGTGTCTGGCTTCGTGAAAAGAGTAGTCAACAAGATGGGCAGATTCACTGCCCTGCTATGGCATATGATCTGGTGTCAGTGGATATTCTTTAAGGAAACTGGTGTATTCATGACCCATCCTTAGAGATTTTGCCCCTTATTCATTTTTTTCCACTTGATAAAGTCATTAACTCAATTTTGAAAGTATTCAGCAAACTTTTAGTCATAATAAATTCCAGCATATTTATAATTACTTGCAATGTGTGTCCACATACCTTTTCTCAAGTTATACTGTAAATCCCATTAACATCAATAATACTATCTGCTCTATTTTGTAAGCACTGAAACTGAGAAAATGTAACCTAAATACTTGAAGCCCTAAGTCATCAGCTTGTGCATGGCTGAGTTGGAATCCAAATCTAGGTTTCCTGTATCTGAAGCCTATGATCTCTCTGGTTTAGACACTTGCATTTGTGAGCTCCTGTGTTATAGATCTTAAGCGAGAATCACATATAGTTATAACAAAAATTCTTGATCTTTAAATGTTAGAATCAAGTTTTTAAAATTATACAAGTATAGTATGCAGAAAAACATTAGGGTCAGGTAATTGTCAAGTAAGTAATATGGATCAGCAAAGGTATTACTGCAAGATGGGGGAGTTATTGCGATCAAGATTGCAGGGGGTGTAGAAAGGATGAAGAGAAAAATAAGTTCTATGAAATATGAGCTGTGAAACTTACTAGCTTCTTTTTCAAAAGAAGCATAACTTTATCATATTTATATTCGTAAAAAACAAAAATGTTAGTAAAAAGAGAACACTGCTCATTCACTTGTACTTAATTCAGATATGTATACCATACACAGAATACTTGTTCATACACAAGAATACTTAGAGTAATCTTTACATTTGTTTTTAAAAATAAGTTCTACAGCACCCTAGAATAAATCTCCCCTTCTCTGAGTGCATCATGAAAATAGTCTTAATACCAACAAATGATTGCTGATACAAAACCCTTATTACAATGTGGTGTTTAAGATTTCCTGCTCTAGTCATGATGCCTTGACAAGATTATCACCAACATCTTTATCATCTGCCTACAAACTATTTGTCTTAGGACATATTATTAACCTCTTCGGTCCTTATGTTTCTCATCTATACTATGAAAATTAATAATAATTTCTGCCTTAAAGGGTTGTTTGGATGATTAAATGTGATAATCCATGTAAAGGGCTTAATAGAGGACCTACATATCATAGGTGTTCAAGAAATATTATATATCCATAGTGATGATAGTAATATGGAAACAAAATCTACCTTAGAGATTTGGTAACTCAATTATATGACTACTAAGTAAATCAAAACTCTAAGTAAATCAAGGTGTTCTTGACAGAGCACGTACTCTATTCACCAAGCAAGCATAACTACACATCTGCAGTTGCGTCCACAAAAACAACCCAGAGTTTTGTATTCTATGTCTATGTTCAAGTCAGTCAAAGGAAATCCTCAAAATAACATCAATAAGTCAAAGGTCACTGGCCAGCCATTCCAGTCTGGACAGCTCTGCATCAGGTCTACAACTTCCTCCACGTTATCCTGGTCCCTCTCAACCTTACCCCAATCACATACATCAGGCACATTCTCTTCCACCATTTCTCATTAATTATAAATATCACAATAGCTTCTTGAGTACTTCTTAAATGTCAGAAATCTTTCTAAATTAATTTTATTTAGTCTATGAAAGCACTGTACAAAGTAGGTACAATTATAATCATTTGACATAGGGGGAACTGAAGCTTAGAAAAGTTGAGGAACTTGCCTCAGTAGGTGGTAGAAAAAGATTTGAAGTCAGTGAGTCTGCAGTCCACTGGTTGCAAGACACTCTGCTCTATGTCTTTCTGGTTTAGACCATACTCTTAGATTGTTTCTTTAGTGCAAATCAAATGCATCCTTCCAGGCCCTGATAAAGTCTCATCTCTTTCAAAAGATCCCGCCTTGATCACTCCAGACAATGGTGATGAATCCTATTTGCAGATACCCATAATAATTATAATATCTTATATGCAATGTAGCAATGATTTTGTCTACAAATTGTGTTATTATTTGCTGTTTATTGTACTTCAACTTTGTGTTTTCCAAGAGTCTTGCCAGATATTTCTCCCTTTTGAAATTACCTTCAACATTTGTTTATACAATTATTTACATCATTTACTCACTAGAGACAGAAAGCAGAATAGGTTGCCAGGGGATAGGGGAGGTGAATTGGGACTAACTGCTAAGAGTTATGAGGTCGCTTTTGAGGATGAGGAAAATTATCTGAAATTAGTCATGTTGGTTGTACAAAAAGTGAACATAATAAGAAACATTGAATGGTGACTTTTAAAATCATAAATTTTATGTGAAGTATATCTCAACAAATAAATTACTTACTGTGCAGCCATGGGAAGTGTAATATGACATCACTGAAAGAGTATTTCAGTATATTCTCAAGATTTTAAAAATGTAGTTACAAATTAATCTATACAGTATGATTCCATGTTTGTCAACAGTAAAACTAAAAGGTAAACAAGCTCAATTTGGCAGATAAAGAAAAAGACAGACAGACAGACAAAGACAAACTCTAGTGGGATCATAGTTCCCTGACTAGGGATTGAACCAGGGCCACGGCAGTGAAAAAGCCGAGTCCTTAACCACTGGACCACCAGGGAATTCCCAAGACTTTTACTTTTATTTTTAAAGGGTCCTACATTGACCATGAATTAATTTTGTAAGAAGGAAAGAAAAGCAACATTTTTAATAATTTCTCAAGGGGGAAACAAAATCAAGTACCATGGATGTATACTTACAAAGAAAAAGTACATAAAGAAGATCAAATATTGTGTGTGTGTTTGGTATGTGTGTGTGTGTGTGTGTGTGTGTGAGAGAGAGAGAGAGAGAGAGAGAGAAAGAGAAAGAGACAGAGACAAGAAAGACAAAGACAAAAAAAGACAGAGAAATGTAGCATATTCTATCTAGAAGGGAAAAAGTCTCTAGTAAATTAGATTTAAACCAAAGTAATCATAATGCATGTTTACTTTGTGGGGCTTCTAGCTCTTCCAAGTGGTCCACACAACACAAGGGAAGCAACAAGGGCCTAGTTTCTCTTTCCAGAGCACCCCACTTCTGTCTCACAGCCTCACAGCCTTTGACCTGCTAACATTTTTGTACTGTTTATTTCGAGCAGAACTTTTACAAAGTAGTACTGGACATTCAGGAGAGGATTCAAAGCTTGAAAATCTTCAGATAGTCCCAGAAAACTTTCAAAATTAAAGAAAAGAAGTTTTAAGTTAGAGTGTTCTATTCAGCCAGTGTAACTTGGACAATTCCTGGCATGGGGAAATTTTATTCTGCTCATGAGGCTAGAGATTTTCTGACAAGCAAAATATTTATTAAGCCAAAGAGGTGGCAGTTGCTCTCACACTGAAACCAGTACGTTTATCTTTAGAAGAGAATAAGAGCTAGTCAGCAATGGCAAATAGATTGCTTGTAAACTTCCAGTTATGGAAGATTCATTTACAAATTGCATACCTAAAGGTTATTGTTGTGGTTTACAGGCAGTTTTCCTAGAAGTCCCTTGAAGATTTTAAGACTCATACCTAAAAACTGATGCACTGTTAAAACTAATATAATACTGTATGTCAACTGTACTTCTATTTAAAAAAGCTATAATAAAAATAAATACACAAAATATTTGTGTACAACTGTATTATAACAATTATTTCTTTGTATTTTAGGGGTTTTAACCAGGACATCCTCTAGTTAGTATTAGGAATGTTTGCTTAATTTCCAAACATTTTTTTAAACACGTCGTGGGTTTTTTTGAGGCTCCAACCTGATTAGTGCATGGTCAGCCATCAACTAAGGCTGAGGCACCTCTGACTGGTTTGGATTTGTTTTTTAAAATCATATATTTGCTACAGAGTATTGTACTTGTCTCAATGGGAATGGTGTAAAAAACTGAAAAGGCCTTATGTGATATGTATCACAGTTAATAAATCAATCTTGTAAAATACTAAAAAATAAATACACATAAAAATAAAATAATAAAAATAAAACTGATGCAATGCAATTTATCTTTTTGAGAGTCAGTGCTCTTATTTTTTCTTTCTTTTTAAAATATAAGTTTATCTCTTCCTTGATTTTCAGATAAAGTGGTATTTGAGTATCACATCAAAAGGAGACATTGTAAATTTCTATGGAATATCTATGGAGATGAGCAAAATGTTAAAGATTGTTTTTCAGTGATTATTAGAAAGGGTCAGATGAAGTTGGAAAATTTTCAAAGACAGGTAGAGATGAGGATAAAAACGGGAAGATAACACCTTCTCAGTTCCAAGTAAACTTTGTATTCAGAATACATGGAGAGATCAGTTATAGAAAAGCCAATTATAGTAAGGAGCAGTCCCCACATATGGAATGTGGAAATCACATTGAATCCTTATTCTCCACAGCAAACAGGGCAAGGACACAGAGGTTAAGAAACAAAATGAAGGGGCTCAAATTCCCCTGCTCCAGATTCATCGTGGCACAGGGTTCCCTTTATTACCAGAGCAGCAAAGGTGACTGAACCAGCCACAGAGGTTAGCACGTTGTCTAAGATAATAATTTATAGTCTGTAGAATGTGTGTAATCTTCTGGGAATTTTTAAGTCAGAAGATCCCTATGTCCTTTATCAGGTGATTTTCATTTTCCCAAGAATATGCATTTTTGACAAGCTGGCTAGATCATTCTGATGTAGAAAATCTACTACCCTTCCTTTGCTTTGTCTTAAATAGTTTTAGGTGTTAAGAATCTTATACATGTGAAACTAGCAACCAGGGACTAACATGAAGAGGAAGGTAAGAAGGAAGGAAGGAAGGAGTTGGCTAATCAATTAATTCTAAAAGCTACGTGGGGCTTGAATAGCAAATGCCCCACATCCTTCACATGTGCATGCACACACACACAAAAACACAAATATAGTTTTCATATATGTATGTATGAAAAGAGTATATTCTGATTAATGTCAGAAAATATTTAACTTATATTCAAATTTAGGCAATGTTATTTTCTCTCCAACACTTAAACCTATGAAAATGGTATGTACTAATTTCTCCAAGGAGAGGATTAATTTTATAAAAAGATAGTAGAGCAAGAACATGTATGAATATTTGGAAACAGAAAAAAAATTACACACAATACCATCTTAGTTTGATACACATCTAACTGGTTTTCCTGACTTTCTGAAATTTCTGACTTGCATGGTGGTGGTGGTAGTAGCAGAGGTGGACTTCTCTCCTCCTCCTCCTCTCCCTCTTCTTCCTCCTTTTTCATCTTTTTCTTCTTCTTCTTCTCCTTCTAGTTGTCATGATCACCAAAACCAAACAGTGTGCCAATGAAGAAACCACAGAGGCACATATGTATGCATATTATTCCTTGGAATAAAGAATGCCCATTGCTCTTCATTTTTTTTTCCTTCTCCAGTAAACTAACCTCCACATTATAATTAAAAACATAGCAATGAAGAATAAAGACTAGATTTCCCATCCCCCTTGCAGGTAAATGTGTCCATGAGACTAAGTTTTATTTAGAAGAACATAAGCAAATGTCTCATTTCTCTCAGAAATCTTTCTTTAAAAAATAAAAGAGCTATGGCATATGAATGGCACTCTTTTGCCACCCCCTTTTATCCTTCTGCCTAGAATATGAATATTTATATCCTGACCTATGAAAATAAATGCCACATGCTGGGGACGGCTGGTCAATGAAGGAAGGACCCTATGTTTCAAAGGTCTTTTTGAAACAAAATTAGCAGCTGAGCCTGGACCACTTACCTTCCAGTCGCATCCCTGTTCTTTATGCTTTCATCCTATCACCACCATCAACACACAAGAATCCAATCAGTTGCCCAACTCTGCTATTTCTACACTTATGTCTCTCAAAATCTCAAAACTTCTCTTTCTTTTCCATGCCTGCTGGCATTATTAGAATCCTGAGACTTTGCTGTTTCTTTGTTTATTCATTTGTTTGTTTTAATGTGAATGCTCCACTATCTCCAGCCTCTCCACACTCACTGCTCATTGTCACTAAATCTATACATTCTCAGCATTGTTACAGTCATGTCGCACTCCTTCTCTTCAGAGATGACTCCTTAGTGATGATAGGATAAAACTCCAACACCTTAGCACACAATTAAAACTGCTTCATAGTTCTACCAGAGTCCTCCTTCATTGAACCTTTCTTGCCAACCGTTTTTATTCCACCCACCCAAGGTCCCTTGTTATTTGCAGAATACATTAATATTTTCCTATACTGAATGTATAATGATATTCATCTTTCCTTTTTAAGTTGTATTATTTGTGCAGACACCAGTCTGATCCTTTTCAAGTATAAATCCATTATATCACTGACCTGCATAAAACCCAGTGGTATCTCATTACACTTAAAAGTTTCAAGTGCCTTAACGTGACTTATCTGATTGCTAATTGTTTTTTTGGTCTCTTCTCACACATACTTGACTCTCTCATCTTGTGGCCATATTCAGCTTATCAAATAGGTCCTGCTCTTTCCTGCCTCAAGTCTGCAAGACAAAGTTTTTGTATTGCTGGAATATTCTTCTCTTCCCTATTTTCCTAATCAACTTGTTCTAATCTCTTTAGTCTTTAGTTTATATTTTATCAGAGATGCATTCCTTGATTATCACACCTTTCAACTTAGTCCTGACCTTCTGCTACAAGATTTTATAGTCCCATTAATTTTAGTTTATACAGGGCTCAATACGTTTTTCCTATAAAGGACCAGAGAATACATATACTGGGCTTTGTAGGCTATAACACATCTATCACAGCTATTCAACTCTGGTGTGATACCACAAACTCAGCCATAAAAATAGGTAAATGGACAGATATAATTGTGTGTGATGGGCATCATCAGTCTCTGCATATTGGACTTTTTAGGTGAGAAAATTCTTTGTTGTGGGGACTGTCCTGTGTATTGCAGAGTGTTTAGCAGCTTTCATAATATACCCACTGGGTGTCAGTAACATCCTCAAGTTGTGATAATCAAAAATGTATCCAGACATTGCCAAATGTTCCTGGTGTCATGGGTTGGGGGGCAAAATTGCCCCCATTTGAGAACCAATAAAATAAAACTTTATTGCACTTGGTTTATAGTACTGTGATAATAGAAAGATTCTTGGTCTTTGTCCCTTGATCCTGACATAGGGCTCCTGAATCCCTTGCAATTTCCTGAGTGGTGGGGTGATACGAGCGTACTTTGTTCTAGTGAGGTGACTTTTAATGAGCTCCAATATAATCTTAGGATTCAACTAGTTGCCAAATATAAGAAGTGGTTAAAGGATTTGAACCTTCATTCCCACTTCTGACACCTGGGGAGGAGGAGGGCTAGAGATTGAGATCTACAAAAATTCTTGAAAAACAAGATTCAGAGAGCTTCTGGGTTGATGAACACACTGAGATGCTGAGAGGCACGTGACATTCCCAGAGGGAACATGGAAGCTTTGTATACGCACACACACACACACACACACACACATACATACATGCACAGACACACGCATACATACACACACACACACACCTTGCCCTATGCAGCTCTTCTGTATGGCTATTTCTAACTTGTATCCTTTATATGTCCTTTATAATAAGCCAGTAAAGATAAGTAAATTATTTCCCTGAGTTCTCTGAGCTGTTCTAGTAAATTATTGACACTGAGGGTGGGTTCATAGGAACCTCTGATTTATAGTCGGTCTGGTCAGAAGAACAGGTGGCCTGAGACTTGAGATTAGGGTGTGAGTTGGGGACAGCCTTTTTGGATTGAATCCTTTAGCTTGTGGGAACTTTATTTACATATTAATGTAAGCAAATATAGGAGTCAATGCTGTATCTGATTCACTAACCACCTAGCCCTTGATTATAAAAAGCATGGTGTATCAAAGGGCTCAATATGTATTTGATGAAAAAATTCATGAGAGCACTAATAATCTTTTCAGGAGAGTTGCAAGGTCAAATGACAGAATTTCAGGAGTTAAAAGACAGATAATGTAGTATTTAGGGAATTAAGATAGTAAATCATATGTTCAAGGAGGTCAACAGTCAAAAGAAAAAAAGAGAAAAGCATTACCAGATGTAGACAAGATCTAAGAGGTAAAGGGTTATTTTAAGACAGGAAAAGTATGAAAGTAGAAAGGTAACTGCCAATAAGAAGAAAAAACAAACAAACAAAAAAACTAATAAGTTATTAGCAGAAGGGAGTGTTGTGGAAATGTATAATGAAAAAAAGAATTTATTCTCAAGACGAGGGCTACTCAGAGACAGAGAAAAATTCAGTACACTTTTAATATGAGTTTCAGGCTATGTTTTCTTTTAGAGTCTATTGACTATGAAAAGGCAAAATTGACTTCAGGCTAGAGAGGCCTATTAACACCCCCATCAAGGACAGTCTTCAGCTCACTAGGCAAGCCAGAGAGGGAGAAGAAATATGTACCTGGAGAGAATGCATTTATCATGGTTAGGACCCTTAGGCCAAGAACTTTCTGCTGAGACACATCTCATAGAAGGAGCCAGGGTCACCTTGCATGCTTGGAACTATGAGAGGCAATGGTGAGCCTATGTTCACCTCTAGCCTACATGCTGTGTGAGTCACAGACTTGCGTGCTGCTCCATTATCTCATCCACCGACATAAATGAATTACATTTGACTCTCTCTATTCAATCATTATTGTATCTGGAGAAGAGAATTTATTTCAAAGAAGTTAAATTGCATGACTGCTTATACATAGGTATTTTTCTTTATGCTATTTTATAAGGATTAACTATTATTATTGAAATGAAAGTGATTAGTGATGAATCAGACATAAGTAGGAGCTCAATTAATATTTTTTCAGGGATCCACATCTTTACCTCAGTCTCTATTGTTCTCATAAAGAAATTGTCCTGTTTATTAGAGTTCATTCTTTTCCCTTATATGCTGGTTTCCATTTCTTGTCTTTTTCTTTTCTCATCTTTGAGAATATCTCATCCTGGTGCAATCTAAGGAAAAAATGTGGTGAGAACAAAAACCAAAAAATTTGGAGACAGAAGACAATGATTCAAATAGTAATTGTATTTATTTCTAAGGTTTCTAGATCCTGAAGCTTCAGCTACTTTGTTTTAAGAAATGGGGGTAATATCATTATTCCCCACACTGTTCTGTTTGTCAAATATTTCAATTCATCCTTCCACTAAGACTCATAGTAAGACTGCATGTCTTGAGACTCATAGTTGCCTGGGACAATGTGGAGTGTTCTGGTCAATGAATTTTGAACACAAGTGATATGTCTCACTTTCAGCCAAGAATGTAGCATAATGTGAGAAAAATCAGTGCTTTATTTTTTTCTTCTGCAACTGTGATAGAATCATTCCATATTTTCCTGTCCAATTACCTTGAGCCTCAGTGCAAGGACAACTAGTGTGAGTAGCCCAGCTCACTTTTCAATGTTGGACAATAGAAAAAAAACTAAACAAAAAAAAAAACAAACCCAAAACACAAAAAATAACTTTTCTTACTATAATTTATTGTGCTTTTTAAGTTGCTATTGAAACCTAATTTTGCTTACCCTGATTCATATACAGAGTGGTACAGGAAATGGGGTATTAAAGTAATATTCTACCTGAAACATGTAACATTGTCTTGAGAGTCAAGTGGCAGACCCTTTAGTGAAAGCTGGAAGGATGGTATTTGTACGTCAAAGCAAATATTTGGTAAAACATTAATCCATGATAACTTGAAAGGGAGAGATAGCATCTAATGAACTTGAAATTTTACAGAAAGAATTTGGAAAGATAAAATGTTAATCACAGGTATAGGTTTATCATTATTTTGTATTTTACAAGGTGGTACAAGAAAGAAGTGCTCTCAGAAAAAAATAGGCTAGTCCCCAAATGTGATTAAAGGCGAACAAAGGGAGTCCAGAAGTTTGGTTCTTATTGAAAAAGAAGAGGCAAGTTTTGTCCCACTAGAAACCATAAAAGAAATACTTTGAGTCACAAGGACTGATTAAAATTAAAACCCCTGGCAATAAATGGATTCAGATGATGCATAGTGAATACTTTCAAGTGGAAAAATTGCTCAGAGGGAGACACTGAGAATGTGACTTTTCCATTTAAGACTAATAGACTCAGAGCATCTTACAGTTAATTCCAGACTAAGTGGCATAGATGAAACAGAAGAGAAAAATACAGAAAAATAGAACTTTCAGTGTTAAGATTAGTACATGGAGTTGATTGGAACCAAGTTGATAATTAGCCAACTATATTTTTGCAAGAGTGTAATCAACTTGGACCACTAGAGATGGCAATAATATGAAACTAAAAATAATCCTTTTTTTAGTTTAGTAGGGCTGCTGCAACAAAGTACAGCAAACCGGGTATTCAAATGACAGAAATTTATTATCTCACAGTTCTGGAAGGTACAAGTCCAAGATCAAGGTGATGGAAATGTTAATTCCTTCTGATGGCTATGAAGGAAGGATCTACTCCAGGACTCTCTCCTTGGCTTGTAGATGGCTATCTTCTCCCTGTGTCTCTTTACATCATCTTCCCTCTCTGTGTGTCTGTCTCCAGATTTCTCCTTTTATGGAGATTCTACTCACATTGGATCACGAAGCCACAATATATTAGTCAAGATTCTCCCAAGAAACTATATGTATATATGTATATATAGATATACAAAGAGATTTATTATAAAGTATTGGCTCATGCAATTATGGAGGCCAAGGTGATCTTCTGTCTGCAAGTTGGAGACCCAGGAAAGCCTGTGGTGTAGTTCAAATTTCTGAAAGCCAAAGAACCAATGATATAAGTTCTCTTCTGACTCAGAAGGCCTGAGAACCAGAAGTACCAAGATTCCTCCCTTCCTCCACCATTGTGTCCTATTCAGGTCCTCAGTAAATTGGATAATGCCCACCAACATTGGAGATGGCAATGCCCTTTACTCAGTCTATTGATTCAAATGTTAGTCTCTTTCAGAAATACCCTCATATACATCCTGAGAAATAATGTTTAACCAGAAATCTGAGCAGTCCGTGATTCAGTCAAGCTGACACATAAAATTGACTATTAAAACCTCATCTCAATTAATTTTATCCTCAACAGTACATTTCCAAATAAGGTCACATTCTGAGATATTGGAGTTTAGGACTTCAATATATGAATTTTAGGGGAGACACAATTCAACTCATAATGCCTTTGTTCTTCCAAAATTTCACAAGCAGGAAGGATGCTCAGAATGTTGCTCAGCCCTTAATGAGGGCACATTCTCTCATGCTTTTTCCTCAGTTGTAGCCCGAGAACATAATTGATAAGGAAGGTCCTCTTAGAGGGTGAAGGGCTCAACAAAATTCCTGGGTTGGTGCAAATGTGTTGAATTCTAAATGACATTCCAGTTCTTTAAAATGTTCATTATATCTCCTGGAAGCACTAGTGTTCTAGGTACTCCAATTGTTCCTCCTCACATAGTTATCATAGATAGAGACCATTACATTAGGACAATGTGGCCAGTGTAGGACAATCTGGCTCAAGGTTGGCAAATCAGTGATCTTCCCTGGAAAGTTAAGAAGTGTCAGTGAGAAGCAGATGCTAGTTTTTCTATTGGTACATTTAGCTGAACATGTAAATGATCACGGATAATGGCCTTGTTTGATGTGAACTGAGGAACAGAAAAAGGAGGTTGATATGAGAGGGGCGAGTGAAACAGAAATAATTGCAAGCCAAGAGATCTGCTCCTGTGTTTCCAGTAGTTCTCCAACCAGTCCCCCTTTTTAGAGTCTATGTCTAATAGTTATTTCTGCCCTTAGTTTCCAAGAGGTACCTCAGTGACCTTCTAATATATCTGATGTTGTCTAATTGCTGCTGTTGCTGTTACTGTTGCTGTTACTGCAGAGTTAGCTTTGGTTGCATGCAACCAAATGGAAACTATTTAATACAGACACTACTACCTGGAGTAGAGTGTTACTAAGGGTGGATACTACATATAGATAATATAATATGATATGATATAATATAATATAATATAATGACTTATTGAATTGAGGGAAATTATGGGGCTGTGAAGTTTTTTTCCCCAAGCCTGGAAAGATGGAAAATGATTTGTAAGTAACACAATAGTTGATTATGGAAATCAGATAATGTGCCCATGGATAGTTACTCATGTCTAAGGACCAGGCCATGGTACCAACAGCTCTTTCTTAGCTAGAGTAGAAATTATAGCTCATGGGTTTAGCAAAGATTGTAAAAATCTCACTTTTAATCTTTTTTCTCCAGAAAATTCAAAATATATCCTTGTTCTGGAGTGATATAAACCCTGTGTATCGTTCTGCTTTCTATAGTCCATGAGAAGTTCACTGAACACATTGAGAAACAAAGGAAATATAGCAAGGATTTGCAACTTGACTCACTGCCATGAATTTTAGTAAATAGAATATAAACATTTGCTTTACTTCTTCATAATTTCAACATTTATGAAATGTTGGTGCTTTGTCATTTGGTCAGAGACTATGGTTGAGTCTCTCTGAGTGCTTCATTTGTCACTGTAACCCTTGGTATGCAATTTTGAATTTTTTGTTTCAAGGATGTCATACACAAGGAATGAATGTTTTCAGTTCAATAAGTATGTCTATACACTGTGTACAACTGAATTTTCTCAGTCTAATCTTTGCTGTAAATCTGTTATACACTGCATAGCATTTTTGCTGGCTCTTCAGTCAAGACATGTTCTTCTTTGCAAATGGACTGACTAGTATAATTCTTAGCTAAGCTACTTCTCCACTGAAAAAGGTGTAGTGGTTAAACTTCAGACATCTCCAGTTTTCCAAAATTGAAAAAGAAAAATATAAGCATTGTAATATTTATAGCTCAAAGTAAAATTCCTCATGTATTACCTCTCCTTGAAAGTAAAGGGTGTTTCATAACATAATTGACTTTTTGTCAGTTCCACAGTCTATCTGATGGTTGGGTTGTATACCTTTAAAGTATTCCTCCAGTTTTTATAAAGATATAGGTAGATGGATGTATAAATATTTCATGTGGATATGAACTTTTAAAACAATTACGTTTTCAAACAGTATTTTAAAAATATTTTCCACTTGAAAACAACTAAGGTATTTCACATACCTTAGGAATTTGTGATTATGATTTTCAAATATATATCTTCCCTGCCTGATTTAAAAAATCATTATCTTCCTGAAACACAAAAAGTAGTGTTACATTTTTCTGAAAAAAATTGTATTTGTAGCCATCATCTTATAAAATATAGTCATAATTTAAATGGGTTTGTTAAGACAAAAGTTTATATTATATTAAGGACATAAACCACTCTAAAATCTTGGTGGGTTAAATAACAAAGTTTTATGTCACCTAAATGCTACATGTCTGTCATTCAAGCAGTCAATGTCTCTAATAGTTACTGACAAGACACGCATCATCTTAAATGGTACCAGGTACAGTGCTGGACAGAAAGGAGAGCGCTTACACTAGCAATTAAATGAACATGACATCACTACTCTTTGGCCAGAACCAGTCATGTGGTCCCATACAGACATAAGGGAGGCTGGAAAGTCCCTCCTTTCATCTGTTCAGAAGGTGATGAGGACCAGATACCAGTGAGCAAACAAAGTATTTACCCAATGGAGAATAAATTTGGAATTAGAAGTCCTAGCTTTCAATTCCATTATCACCACTTGCTGCATAATTTACATTAATAAAATTACCATATATTTGCTACTACTCCTCCTCTGTAAAATGAGAATGCAGTAGCTGTTGTAATATTCTGAGGATCAAATGAAATCTGGTAACATGCAAAACATATGTAAAATATAATAGATTGCTTTTATAGAAAAATACCAGAAAAAAGAGATCCATTCAAAATAAGCAGGAAATAAAACAGATTATTTGACTCATGTATCAGAAATTAACTTAAAATTTATGAATTTGCAGGAGAGAACAAATCTATTCATTTGAGTATGTGGCAGTATACCCACCAAAAAACTTCTTATGCCTATTGCATTGAGCTTAAATATAAATTGACATGAATTAATGACTTAGGTATTTTTCTTGATGAAAATCAATATTATTACAAAAAAATAATTTGTAGTTTTGATCATTTAGTTATTTTTCTTCTTTTTTTATAATTTTTAATTGATATTTTATAAGTGAAATTTTGATTTTGGCGTATTTGTGTATATTTTTCTTGAATTTATCTAATTAGATTACTTTTATTCTAATAGTTTATAGCTGATTTTTTGAGCACTTCCTAGTAGATAATTATGTTTGTAAATAACAGTTGTGAGTTTTAAGTTTCACTTTTCAATATTTATATTAATTTGTTTTGTGTTTGGCCTCATCCTAACTGACTCTGTCTCAGGTTTGGTGAAGTTAGGAATGTATTTGAATACTACCAACAGAGACGTGTAGCTTAAACAAATTGGGAGTTTATTATTGTCTGGCAAAATGGTAAGTTCAGAGGTAAATAGGTTGGGGGTTGATCTAGTAGAAACACTGTATCATAAAGCTTACATCCAACTCTTCACATTACATACTTCCAACATAAAAGGTGAGAATTTGTTTGGATAAAAACAAACATGCAGATGGATATCACTATAAATTCATAATCACTAATCTCTAGAAGGTCCCTGATGCTGCCTGACAATTACTCTGTGCCCAGTATCATTCTGTCTTCTCCTCTCCATATTATAATTGTATTTTCCTACATCCTCAAAACTCCAACATCTTTCTCCCTCATTCTTTCTCTAAACTTAAACCTTTCTTTTTATACCTCTATAAAATGTAAAGCAAAAAAAGAGACTTCCCCAGTAGTCCAATGGTTAAGACCCCAAGCTTCCACTGCAGGGGACACAGCTTCGATCCCTGGTTGGGGAACTAAGATCCCACATGCAGTGCAATCCTGGCCAAAAAATTAAAAAAAAAAGAAAGGTAAAAAAAAAAAAAAATGTTAAAAAAAAATCCAGAGTTCCTTATCTAATTACTATCTAATTACTTATCTAATCTCCTTATCTAATTACTATCTGTTCCCATGAGATCTTGCATATCTTCTGGTCGTTTGAAAAGTACGTGGTCCTGGTTAAAGATAACTCTGAAAATTGCTCTTGAGAACCTAACCACTCTCTGCCATTCAAGAAATTTTCTACAACTTTTCACCTTTGAGTATGATGTTAGTTTTGGGCTTCTCATATATGGCCTTTATAACACTGAGGTATGTTCCCTCTATACCCGCTTTGTTAAGAGTGTTTATAAATGGGTGTTAAATTCAGTCAGCCACCTTTTCTGCATCCATTGAGAGGATCGTATGATTTTTATCCTTCATTTTTTAATGTGGTGTATCATATTAACTGATTTGACTGATTTACAGATATTGAGCTATCTTTGCATCCTGGGAATAAATCTCACTTGATCATGGTGTATGATTTTTTTATTATATTGTTGAATTTGGTTTGCTAATATTTTCTTGAGTATTTTTGTGTCTATATTCATTAGGAATTTTGGCCTGTAACTTTCTTTTCTTGTGGTATCCTTGCCTAGTTTTTGTATCAGGGTATAGGACAAGATCAGAAATAAGACAAGTATTCCTACTTGTGCCACTTTTATTTAATAGAGTATTGGAAGTCCTAGCCATGAAAATTAGGCAAGAAAACAAAAATAAAAGATGTCACAATTGGAAAGGAGAGCTAAAATTGTCACTATTTGGAGATGGCATGATATCATACATAGAAACCTTAAAGAAGCTATAAAAACTGTTAGAACTAATAAACAAATTCTGTAAAGTGGTAGGATACAAGTCAATACACAAAAATCTGTTGCAGTTTTATACACTAATAACAAATTATCAAAAAGAGAAATTAAGAAAATAATTTCATTTACAATTACATCCAAAAGAATAAAATACCTCAAAATAAATTTATCCCAGGAAGTGAAAAAGCTGTGTATTGAAAACTACAAGATATTAATGAAAGAGCTTGAAGACACAAATAAATGAAAGGATATTTTCTGCTCAAAGATTAGAAGAATCAATATTGTTAAAATGTCCATGCTACCCAAAGCAATCTACAGATTCAATGCAATTCCTATCAAAATTCCAATGAAATTTTTAATATAAATAGAGCAAATAATTCTACATTTGTATGGAACCACAAAAGACCCCATATATCCAAGGCAATCTTGATTAAGAAGAACAAAGCTGGATGCATCATGTGCCTTGATTTCAAACTATATTATTAAGCTACAGTAATTAAAACAGTATGGTATTGACATAAAAACAGACACATAGATCGATGGAACAGAATAGAGATGCCAGATATAAACCGACACATATTTGGTCAATTAATTTATGACAAAGGAGTCAAGAATATACAATGAGGAAAAGATGGTCTGTCTCTTCAATAAATGATGTTGTGAACTGGACAGACACATGTAAAAGAATGAAACTCAATCACTATCTGAAACCATACACAAAAATTAGCTCAAAATAGATTAAAGACTTGAACTTAAGAACTGAAACTAAAACTCCTAGAAGAAAACATAAACAGTAACTTCCTTGACATCAGTTTTGGCAATGATTTTTTTAGTCTGACACCAAAAGCAAAAGCAACAAAAGCAAAAATAGGCAGGTGAGACTGCATCAAACTAAAAATCTTCTGCATAGCAAAGGAATCCATCAGCAAAATGAAAAGGCAATGTACTGAATGGGAAAAATATTTGTAAATCATATATTTAATAAAGTGTTTATATTCAAAATATATAAAAACTATACAACTCAATAGCAAAAACAAACAACCCAATTAAAAAATTGGCAGAAAATCTGAATAGATATTTTTCCAAAGAAGATATACAGATGGTAAACAGTTAAATGTAAAGATGCTCGGGCTTCCCTGGTGGCGCAGTGGTTGAGAGTCCGCCTGCCGATGTAGGGGACACGGGTTTGTGCCCCAGTCCAGGAGGATCCCACATGCCGTGAAGTGGCTGGGCCTGTGAGCCATGGCTGCTGGGCCTGCGTGTCCGGAGCCTGTGCTCCACAACGGGAGAGGCCACAACAGTGAGAGGCCCGTGTACCACAAAAAAAAAAAAAAAAAAAAAGGAAAGATGCTCAACATCACTAATCATCAGAAAAATGCAAATCAAACTACTGTAAGATATCACCTCACACCTATTAGAATGGCTATTATCAAAATGACAAGAAATAACAAGTGTTGGTGAGAATGTGAAGAAAAGAGAACCTTAGTAAAGTTTTTCTGGGGTTGTAAATTGGTGCAGCCACTATGAAAAATAGTATGGAGCTTTCTCAAAAAATTAAAAAAAAAAACTACCATATGATCTAGCAACTCCACTACTGGGGTATTTATCCAAAGATAACAAAAATACTAACTAGAAAAGATATATACATCCTCCTGTTCACTGAAGCATTATATTCAGTAACAAAGAAATGGAAACAAAATAAGTTTCCACTGATGGATGAATGGATAAGGAATATGTGGTGTATGCAAACAATGGAATATTATTCAACCATAAAAAAGAATAAATTCTTGCCATTCACAACAGCATAGATGGACCTTAAGGGCATTATGCTAAATGAAGTAAATTAGACAGAGAAAGATAAATACTGTATGATATCCCTTCTATGTGGAATCTAAAACAAACAAACAAACAACAGAAACAAACCTATAGATAAAGAAAACAGATTGCTGGTTGCCAGAGGTGCAGGATGGGAGAGAGGAGGTGGAAGAAACAAGTAAAAGGTGTCAAAAGGTAAAAAAACAAAAACAAAAACTGAATGTCAGCAACAGCAACATAAAGCTATTCTCGGGTCTCTCACCAGATCTATTGAGTCAGAATTAGCATTTTAACAAGGTCCATGTTGCTAAAACTAACGGCCATTTCCCATCTCTTTTGTCTTTTTTTTAAACATCTTTATTGGAGTATAATTGCTTTACAAGGTTGTGTTAGTTTCTGCTGTATAACAAAGTGAATCAGCTATACATATACATATATCCCCAGATCCCTTCCCTCTTGCATCTCCCTCCCACTCTCCCTATCCCACCCTTCTAGGGAATACCGAGCTGGTCTCCCTGTGCTATGCAGCTGCTTCCCACTAGCTATCTATTTTACACTTGGTAGTGTGTCCATGCCACTCTCTCACTTCATCGCAGCTTAACCTTCCCCCTCCCTGTGTCCTCAAGTCCATTCTCTACGTCTGCATCTTTATTCCTGTCCTGCCCCTAGGTTCTTCAGAACCATTTTTTTTTAGATTCCATATATATGTGTTAGCATACTGAATTTGTTTTTCTCTTTCTGACTTACTTCACTCGGTATGACAGACTCTAGGTCCATCCACCTCACTACAAATAACTCAATTTCGCTTCATTTATGGCTGAGAAATATTCTGTTGTATATATGTGCCACATCTTCTTTATCTATTCATCTGTCAATGGACACTTAGGTTGCTTCCATGCCCTGGATATTGTAAATAGAGCTGCAATGAACATTATGGTACATCCCATCTCATCTTAAGAAAAAAAGTGACACACATGAAGATTCTTTCCTGCTTGGTTTCTAGCACACTATGTTACCTGGTTTTCCTTTCATATCACTGGTTTCTCTTTCTTAAATCTCTTTACAGATTCTTCTTCATCTGTTTGAGGTCTAAATGTTGAAATGTCCCAGGTCTAAGTCTTTGTATTTAAAAAAAATCTATCTACACCTGTTCTTTTGGTCATCTCATTCAGATTCGTGGCATGAATTACCATCTATGCATGGCTGACTTTCAAATGTGTATGTCTACATAGATATCTCCCTAGACCTTAACAGAACAAAACTCAGAAGCCAACTTGACATTTACACTTAGGCATGTAATTAACATCTCAAACTTACCATTTTCAGAACTGACCTCTTGATATGCTCTTCCTCCCCTTTATCATGCTTCTTCACCTGCCTTCTTTATCTGAATTAACTGAAATTCTACCTTTCCAATTGTGCCATATCAGAAACTTGAGGGTCATACTGGACTCCACCTTCTCTCTTTCCACACTATGTCTGGTTTCTCAGCAAATACTTAGAATGATCCTTCAGAACATATTCAGAATTTTACCACCTCTCACCAGCACTTCTATTCCACCCAGATCCAATTCTCTACCAAATCTCATTTTAATTATTTTCATATATACTTAACTAGTTTCCCAGTTTATACATTTGTCCATATTCTCAACGCAGTAGTCAGAAATTATAGAAATATGTGAGTCAAATCAAGCCAACTTTACGCTCTATTCCTTCTAATGGCTTTTTGTCACACTTAGATTAAAGGTCAATATGGTCTTAATACATTCAGACTGTTGTAACAAAAATACCACAAACTAGGTAGCTTATAAACAACATAAATTTATTTCTCACAGTTCTAGAGGCTAGGAAGTCCAAGATCAAGGCATCAGAGGATTCAGTGTCTGGTAAGAGCCCACTTCCGCATAGCTATCTTCTGGCTGGGTCCTCATATGGCAGAGGGGGCAAGTGATCTCTCCGGCGCCTCTTTTGTTTTTTTTGTTTTTTGGGGTTTTATTTGTGGTACACGGGCCTCTCACTGTTGTGGCCTCTCCCGTTTCGGAGCACAGGCTCCGGACGCGCAGGCTCAGCGGCCATGGCTCACCGGCCCGGCTGCTCCGCGGAATGTGGGATCTTCGCGGACCAGGGCACGAACCCGTGTCCCCTGTATCGGCAGGCGGACTCTCAACCACTGCGCCACCAGGGAAGCCCCCAGGGGCCTCTCTTGTAACAACACTAATCTGGTTCATAAGGGTGGATTCCTCATGACCTAATTACCTCCCAAAGGCCCACCTCAAAATATCATCACATTGGGGATTAGAATTTTAACATACGAATTTGGGAGAACCCAAACATCAGGCAGTAGCAAACTTCTTACTGTGACCTACAAAGTCTTACCATATCTGGCTTCTATAAGCTCTTTGACTTTAATTTTATCACTCTCTTCCCAGTTTTCCTTGTCCAACTACAGGGCCTCTTTACGGTTCCTCAAACATGCCCAGACCCCATTTGTCACAGACTTTTTGCCCCTGCTCTTTCCTTTTCCTGAAAGGGCCTTGCCCTGGATAGCACCATGAGTTCCTCTCCCATGGGTTCAGGTCTATTCTCAAAATTACTCTTCAGTAAAGAATTTCAGGCAACCTTATCTAAAATGCACTCTCCTACCCTCCCAATAAACTTTAGTTTTTTCATCACTGCTTTGTATTTTCTAGTTAGTACTTATTACTGTCTAACATACCACATAATATCCTTCTTTTTTTCCATTTTTATCTATCATCAATATAATTCTATATAGAAAAAAATTTTGTCTGATTTCTTCAATGAAGAATCCCACAAACGTGAAATAATATAGCACATAATGACAAAACCTTTTACCTAATAGGCATATGAAAAATATTTATTAACTGAATGAAGGAATGAATGCTTCTTTCTTTTATCTTACCATTCTGCTGTCTCACAATTTCAGAGTGAACACTGGAGGGCTAACCATCAAATCTATATTCTATGCAAAAAAAAATTTTTTTAATGAGGAAAGACCAAGTGCAAAATATTGTCTACAGCTAATTAAACTCCTTAAAAAAAGTTCCCAAATCCTCATACAATGGATCTCATCCACTTTTTATAAAACATAGCATATTAGGATTTTTAATCTATTTACATAAAAATTTGGTAGATAAATTTTCTTTTGTAATAGGCTTATTCAGTTTTAATATCAGAGTTAAGCCAACTTCCTTGATTTATAAAGGCTGTATTTTTCCTCAAATAGATTTTCTGCCAAAGCTAGGACAAAAATTCCCCTAGACATGCTGAAGTTAATAAAAATAGATTATCTTATTTTAAGTCAGAAGTGAATGATTTAATTTGTAAAAGATTGTATACTCATCAGCAGAAGGGGCTATTTAATGCAAAGTTATATTTGCTTTATAGAAATAAAAACTTTATCTTTGGCCCCTTCATGTTAAAGACTCCGTATGTTTCTAACTCATTGTAACTCACTACAATTTTTTTAATGAATACTATTACCATTCACAGAGTTTTCCAAACATTGAGCCAGCATATAGTGATCTACCCAGATACTATTTCCCTCAGTCCCAAAGGCAATGAAACCTTCCAGATACCATGTAAACATTTTTGTCATGTGTGCCATGAGTAGAAAGGGTTTGGAAAGCACTAGTCTAGGTATTTTCTTTGGATTTATAACAGCAAATAATCTCAGTTGCTAATTCCTCTCAAATAATTTAATAACTAGCAGGAGACTGAATGAAACAAAATATAGTAATACAAACCAAAATTTAAATATTAATTAAACCTATATGAAGCTTAACATATAAAGTTTAATGGATTATTATGGAAAATGCAATTACCTTAATTCCCATACACACAAAGAATATTGCCTGAAAATCTTTATAATTCATTCCCAGCTAATTGTGTGGCTATTTGACAGTCCTAGAGCGAAGTATCAGCGTGCCCACCAGATACCTGTGTCATTTATAAATTAAGTATACTCAGAAATGGAGAGAGTTTTGTCCTCTGAAGAAACTATAGATAGCAATAGTCATGGTAGTTCCAGGCCTCATGAATTAACAGACTTCATGAACACACCTCAGGGCTTGTGGATATTTGGCCACTTGCTTTTATGCACCATATTCATCACTAAGGTCACACTCTTAATACTAATGTTACTGTCTATTGTACTGACCACCTGTCTGATATGTACCCTCAAATCATGCTATTCTTTCTAATATGTCGGTGTGGTCTTGAGAGCACATTATCACTCTACCAGTGCACTGCTAGTATATTAACAAGTAACACTAGCTTAGTTATAGTTCAAGAGGCTCTAAGATTTAAAGCCACAGAATATTTGAGCAAAGTGCTTTTCTTGTACAGTTTCTCATTTGATGCCCATGAGAGCCAAAAAGAGTTAGGAGAAACTAAATATTTTCATTCAAGTTTCACAGCTGAGAATGGTAAGGCAAAGTTTTCTCTCCTCCTCACCATTAACCTCACCAAGTACAAGAAATGGTTAGGGATAGGCTCTGGAATTCAGTCTCATTTCCAACACTCACTGATTCTGGAATATTGGTCCCATTGGTTAAAATCCCCAAGTCTGTGCTTCCTTGTCTGTCAAGTAAGATTAAAAAGAAAATTTACTGGGCTTCCCTGGTGACGCAGTGGTTGAGAGTCCGCCTGCCGATGCAGGGGACATGGATTCAGGCCCGCGTCTGGGAAGATCCCCCATGCCGCGGAGCGGCTGGGCCCGTGAGCCATGGCCGCTGAGTCTGCGCGTCCGGAGCCTGTGCTCCGCAACGGGAGAGACCGCAACAGTGAGAGGCCCGCGTACCAAAAAAAAAAAAAAAGAAAGAAAATTTACCTCATAGAGCTATTGTGAACACCACATGAAGTAATTCTCATAAAGTCCTTAGAATAGGACTTGGAACAAGTTATTCAATGCATAAATGTTAGTGGATATTATTATTTTTTATTATTAATTTTTGAATTTTATTTTATTCTATTTTTTATACAGCAGGTTCTTATTAGTTATTTATTTTATACATATTAGTGTATATATGTCAATCCTAATCTCCCAATTCATCCGACCACCACCCCCTACCCCTCTTCCCCACCTCAGTGTCCATACGTTTGTTCTCTACATCTGTGTCTCTATTTATTCCTTGCAAACTGGTTCATCTGTACCATTTTTCTAGATTCCCCATATATGTGTAGCAGAACTTCCTACATATATCCTCCAGTTTCAATAGTCTATACTTCTACAACTGGCCAAATCATTTATTTGATCCCCTTCCTCCTCATTAAATCTCTTTTAATTGTGGCATTTTTATTTAGATGTGTTAATAAGTCAAAGGTTTATTCTCTTCCAGCAGTTATTCTGTCACATTCAGAAGAATTTGCATGTCACTGATATTATACATTATTAGATTGTTAGTTTCTTTCTAAGGGCAATTTTATTTTCAAGTTTTTGAGCCTTAAGTTACTCTTGATTTTTGCTATTCCACCCTACACATCATTTATTGCCCATAAGATGGAAAAGTCATATTTGGGCTTAAAGTGAGATTTGAAAGAAAGGTTAGAGGTTAGAGTAGAACTATTCAAACTGGGTTGTAATGAATCCATTTGCGACACACTGTGGGATTATTGGATGTAAGAGAAGCACAAATTCAGCTAGGTGTTAAGATTTAGATGGCTCTGATTCATGTCGTACCATGTATCAATTTGACAGTCAGACAAACCTTATCCAAATGAAATCCAATCTCAGAGCCTTAAGAGATTTTCCCATTCCTAATTAGTGGAAAAGTAGAAAAGTATCATATCCCTACTGCCCTCAGGAAAAAGAAGAAATGCCATTTGTTAATTGTCAACTGCCAGACTGTGCCCTTTACTTGTCAGTCAGAAGGATAGTTCTGGTTACTAATTTGATCCTTTAGTACAATAGAAGAAAGGCAGTGAGTAAAAATATTTTCACTAGTGAATGTTATAATTCAACAGATATCAGGAATAATTACCATTAATTCACTCACATGAGGTCATATTGAAAATTCACATCTGGGTTAGTGTTTACAAAGATTTCATTTGTGACCTTGAATAGTGTTACCAAAGGTGTTAATGCAATGAGAGTTTACCAATGTATGGAAGTTCTCCTAAACATAACTTACTTATGATCACCCACACTAAGTCTGCACTTCATAAATCTATGCAGAAACTTATATGAAAACAATCTAATTGTGCAAGCAGGGAAAATATGTTCTGAGGAAAACTTGTTTTTTTAATATTATAGAAGAAATAAATTCTTTAATTTTACTAAATTGAGGGAAGAACCTGTTCAAAGGTTTGAAATATTTTCAGAAAATGCCAAATAAGTTAATTATTGGCTTGCAGATAAAATATGTAAATCAATGCTACCCTGAATTTATGTTTATCAACCTCAGCTGTACCTCCAAAGTTAAATTCCAGTCTGACTACATTTTCCTGATAAGTTCTGACTCACTGACCCGGTTGATAATTTCAGACCTACCCCTTATTCCGCCTTCAAACCCTGACTCTTCTCTAACCCCCACTCTCAGCAGATGATCATTTCTCATAATTCACACAGAAAACTGAAGCCATCAGCTCACTACTTCTTCAACTGTGGGCCACAAAACTTATGAATTCATTTAAGTCTGCCTTGTATCTAGATTTTTCTTATTATTTAAACAAACTCAAGATACTACCATATTAAAAAAATACAAAGCAGAAACATTACTGAATTCCTCAAGCTCCTAAAACGGTTACTTCATCTTTCTCCTTCCCTTCATAGTCATAATGCTACAACTATCTCTATTAGCTACCTTTACTTCTTCAATCTGGATTTACTCTTTAAACCACTGGCTCTGACTCTCATACCTAGGCAACTAAAACACTTATTTTGTTCAGGAATGGTGGCTTGAGGTCATTGTAGGCAAGCTCCCCAGTGAAGAAGAACAGATTTAGATAACTAATACTTCTCATTTTCAAAACTTAGTACAAAGCTATAGTAATCAAGAAAGTGTGGTACTGGTAGAAGAATAGTCATAGATAAATGGACAGAATTGAGAATCCAGAAATAAACCCTTACACTTATGGTCAATTGATTTCAACAAGAATATGACACTAAGACAATTTAGTGGGGAAAAGAATGGTGCTGAATATTCACATGCAAAAGAATGAAGTTGAATGCCTCCCTTATACTTCACACAAAAATTAACTCAAGATAGATAGCAGAAATAAATGTTAAAGGATAAAAACTAGAGCACTCTTAGATGAAAACATAAGGATAAATCTTGACCTAGGTTAGAAAACCTAGGATAAATCTTGACCTACTTAGATATGACACCAAAAGCATAAGACACAAAAGGAAAGATAAATTGGTCTCCGTTAAAAAAACAAAACATTTGTACTGCAAACAATAACATTAAAAATATCAAAACATACAGACATGATGAGAAAACATATGTTTAAATCATATATCTGATAAAAGAGTAAATCCAAAATATATAAAAAACCCTTACAACTCAATAATACAAAAGTAAATGATAAATAATATTATTTTATGACTCAGTAGCAAAAAGAAATAATATTTTAAAAAATAAATAAAGAATCTGGTTATACATTTCTCCAAAGAAGGTACACAACTGGTCAATGAGCACATGAAAAAATGTTCAACAGCATTATCTATTAGGGATATGGAAATCTAAACCAGAATCAAATATCACTTCACATACCCCATAATGGGTATAATCAAAAAGGCTAGATAATAAGTGGAGTCAAGGATATGGAGAAATTGGAATCTTCATACATTGCCGGTGAGAATGGAAAAATGTGAAGCTGCATTAAAAAACAGTTGGACAGTTCCTCCAAATGTTAAACATAGAGTTGCTTTGTGACCTAGCAATTTCATCACCAGATACACATCCGAGATAAATGAAAATACAGTCCATGCAAAACCTGTACATTGATGTTTATAGCAACATTACTCATAGTAAACAAAATTGAAATTAACCCAAATATTCTTTAACTGATGAAAGGATAAATAAGATAATAAAATGTCATGTATTATTATAATGGAATAAAATTCAGCAATAAAAAGTAATGAAGTACTGATACAACATGGATAAATGATGAAAATGTTATATATAATATAAATCTTAGTGTCATATAAAAATTATCCCAAGTCTTAATGATTTAGTATAAAAATGACTTTAAGTCCTTGCCAACAAATGACACATTTTAATTAGATTTTTAAACAATTTTATATCATTATAAAGATTTATATTTATATAAAAGTTTACATTTCAAAGTAAAATAAAGTATAATACACTATTATAGTTTATATAGTGTTTCTTTGTGTGTGTGTGTGTTTTCCTTCTGATTGTTTTTTTAACATCTTTATTGGAGTATAACTGCTTTACAATGGTGTGTTAGTTTCTGCTTTATAACAAAGTGAATCAGCTATACATATACATATATCCCCATATATCCTCCCTCTTGCATCTCCCTCCCATCCTCCCTATCCCACCCTTCTAGGTGGTCACAAAGCACTGAGCTGATCTCCCCGTGCTATGCGGCTGCTTCCCACTAGCTATCTATTTTACATTTGGTAGTGTATATATGTCCATGCCACTCTCTCACTTCATCCCAGCTTACCTCTCCCCCTCCCCATATCCTCAAGTCCATTCTCTACATCTGCGTCTTTACTCCTGTCCTACCCCTAGGTTTTTCTGAACATTTTTTTCTTTTTTTTTTAGACTCCATATATATGGGTTAGCATATAGTATTTGTTTTTCTCTTTCTGACTTATTTCACTCTGTATGACAGACTCTAGGTCCATCCACCTCACTATAAATAACTCAATTTTGTTTCTTTTTATGGCTGAGTAATATTCCACTGTATATATGTGCCACATCTTCTTTATCCAATCATCTGTCAATGGACATTTAGGTTGTTATGATGTCCTGCTTTACCTACAGTTACCTTACTAGTCCATCAAAAATTCCCATGAAGAAATAGCAATTTTTCTCCATCATGCAGAAGGGTACATGGAGGCAAAGTAGTTTAAATGATAATCTCCAAATGATATGTGATAATTAAATAGAATAATTATTTATCTGGTATTTTCTAACAATGTAATTAGAGTTATTCTAAAAGAAAAAGGCACTTTTATCCATAGTAAATAGATGGAGAGGAGAATTAAGGCAATTTAAATAAGGAAGGGGAAAGGAAAAATTTTCTCAGTTTTCTAAATATTTTGGCTGAGTTCATTTTAAGTCTAGAATCACATGAATAATTAAATAATTTCTTCATTTCTGTGTATATTTGACCTCAATAGAATGAAGTTTTATGCCTATCAGGAGCATCCAGACAATCGCTGCCCATTTTACCTTGCCATGCCCCTTCATCCAAATAAATAGAGAAAGAATTCGGATTTGTAAGTTTGACTATATTTTAATCCTCATATTTATTTTCCTTGATGGATATTTTAAAACTAATTAGGGCTTCCCTGGTGGCACAGTGGTTAAGAATCCACCTGTCACTGCAGGGGACACGGGTTCAAGCCCTGGTCCGGGAAGATCCCACATGCTGCAGAGCAACTACGTCTGGGCGCGACAACTACTGAGCCTGTGCTCTAGTGCCCGCGTGCCACAACTACTGAAGCCCACGTGCCTAGAACCCGTGCTCTGTAACAAAAGAAGCAACCACAATGAGAAGCCTGTGCACCGCAATAAAGAGTAGCTCCCACTCGCCGCAACTAGAGAAAGCCCATACACAGCAAAGAAGACCCAGCGCAACCAAAAATAAAAGAAATAAATTTAAAACAAAAAAGGTGAATAAGCACTAAAAATTCATCTTTCAATAAAAAATCTAATTAAATTAATTCTCTAAAAATTCTTCAGTATAGATTTTGATTCTCATCATGCAGGAAGAGAGGTTGAAAGTAAGCTTATCACAAGAAAAAACCATATACCTATTTTCCAAAGAGAAAAGATTGCTGACTTGTGCATTTCTAGTGAGCAAATATTAAGTAGTCTGAACTTTCTGAGATGTGGTCAGAATGCAAATTAGATAGTAGACCCACACATTTACCTATGTAAACTAACCAATGGAAATTCTCTGGATTTCTACACAGGCTGAAAACAATTCAGCTTTCTACTACAATTTGGTATTTAGTCAACATTTCAGGTTTTCTTTGAAGGTCAATGAAAACTAATGACTAAATATGGGTACAAACAATTGAGAAGTATTTTCCCCTCAAGGATATAGACTAAAACTATCTTCCAATGAGAAATAAAAAACAGAAGACAAGGTTTTATGTCTGGATTATCTAGATTTATTACCTACTTTGAAAAATGTTCTACTTCACTCTTCACTCAGCTTAGAGAAAGATAGTCCTTTAAAAATATGGTTTAAAAAAAGATGACTTTCAAATTTACATTCTCCTTTAGCTGTTGTATTACTAAAAGAAATAAATCTTCAAAGTGCAAAAGAACTGAATCAGTGCTTTCTGCACTAAATTACTTATCTTTGAGGTTTTGATTCAGATCATATTGAGATTGACCAAATCTATTATATATGGGTTTTATATTGAATATACAAAAACATTATTTTTATATTTTGCTTTGTTCCACTGTCTCTGTCACGATTATAATTTCTAAGATATGTCATCATATTTATTCATATTTATGAAAGAGTAGAGCAATTTCTTTAATATTTATCAAAACAGCATATTACATATTCATATATAAAATATTTGAGAAAATCACCTTCCTTGAAACAAACCATAAAAGCCTTAAAGCTCTACAGTGACAGACTTGGTCGGCCACACAGCCAGTGTAGAATTGGATTCAGCATGATTATTTCTGGGCAATAATTCAGAGCAAATAACATCAAGGAAGGCTCGCGTAAATCCAGATGGAAAAAGTGGATTTAAATCAAACTAATAGGTTGCAAAATATATGAAATATGCTTTGTACTGTGCCTTGGAGACACATGGCCAAATCCATATTCAAAAAGTAAAAACAAACCAGAGTGATTTGAGGAATAAATTACTTGTCATCGTGATCTTTAAAAATGCCAGAATTTAAGGCAAAAATATAATCCTAACATTTATTGCAGCAAAAATAAATGTCAACATATCAGACTTAACTGGCAAAGACTTGTGGTAGCATTTCTACAGAATGAAAGGAACATGACAAGCTGTATTTCACATTTATTAGAATGAGATTTGGTCTTCTTTGCCATAAGCAGTAGATTTAAGCAATTTATTTTAATTTACTTCATGGTATTGAAGAAAACATTGACTCAGATAAGAAAAAAATGCTATATAATCTTGTTCACTGAAGCAATCCGTCAATCTCAGAAGCTAAATATGTATGATGACAACACCAAGCCTTTATAGTTAGAAAGAAGAATTGAGTACAAAATGGCTGTGACATAGTCCATGTCCCAGGCAGCATATATGAGTGGGAAATTCTGCATGGATGCATAGTCATACATAATATATACAATAATTTTCTTGTATCTTTCCTTCATATTGCTGCAAAGCTGACAGTGAATAATGCCCAGGCCTAAGAATGTCCTTAACTTATCCTACCGAAGTAGGTTCCTTTTTATAAAAGTTGTAATTTATATATGTACTAAATACATAATTGTTAATTGAGTACCATTCCCCCAAATAAACAAGGTTTCTGGGCTTTTACATATTTGATATTTTGCAATCCATTTAAAGGAAATATCTCCTCTATATTCTATAGATAGAGAATATTCATAAAATTCAGAAACTATGGACAAAATGACAAGCATACTTTCTGAAGACTTGATAAAGATCAAGCATAACAGTGTTTATCATATTAAAATGTGTAGAGCTGACTACATAAAACCAATAGGTACATAAACACAATAAATATGTATGTATATAAATCCAAATGTTTGCTTACACATTGAGTGTGCATAGATAAATACATAAATACCTTTTTCAGGAGGGCAAAAACTAAGTTTTTATTTGCATGAAGGAATTTGCAATTATACATGCAAATCTTGAAATTTCTAGTATGAAAATTAGTAATTTCAACACACTGCACTCTGCAAAGATATTTCATGTAAATATGAATCCACTTAGCAGTTAGGTAGTAAACAAAATTTCACGTGTCTAAGCATAAACGTGTTTTATATAAATATCCTAAATGTTGAAAAACTACGTCATTATATGGACTCAGCATATGCTGCCATGCTGCTAGTAAACACCAACAAGAAATTAGATAAAGTATTTTGAAATTCTCTTGCCCAGACACCTACTATGGAATTTTTATTTTAAAAGTCACTACTTGAAAATGAAGACCTTAACAATAAACATTTTATATGCATTTGTTTGAACATTTAATGTTAATTTTAAGTGCCCAAATTCTTGCCCCAAACAACGTGAAAAATAGTACTTTCATATTGTTTGGGGCAAGAGTGAGAAGTTTAATACAAACTAGAGATATAGTATGGCAAAATTTACCATTCTCCTTAGTTTATATATACTCTATATATTCTTCTGCCAAATTAATGTGTGTTATAAAAAATAATAAATAAACTGTAGAAATTCATCTTTCAATAATGCAATTCCATCCACCATTTACAATTTTTTGTTTTCATTTTTGGCTGCAACATACTGAGAAATCTGTTTTGATTAATGAGTGAAATAGCTCACTTATGATGAGTTTGCTAAATCTGAACATCTCTTAGTCCATTCAATGAAAAAAAAATTAGTATGCACATAGCCCAGTGCCAGGCATATTGTATATAGTTTATGAATATATGTAAAACTCTTCTGTGACAACTAGTGAACTAAGTGCTTCAGATTCAGAACACCTGACCGTCAAAACTCTCCTAGTCTAGTGAAGAATACAGGCAAATCAAATTCAGCATGATGAGTGATACAGTAAGAGTATGAAAATGGAGGAAACACCTAATTCTCGTTGGCCAGACAACCGTAGGGTCAAAGGGAATTATAAGATTGTAGCTATGAAAGAGGGCATACATGAAAAGTGATACATAACCTGGGGTTTGAACGATAAGTGGAGGTTATCTTGGTGGGTGAGTATGTTCTGTTGGAGAACAAATATGGCATGATATGGTATGATATGACATGTTCCATTTGGAGAAATGCAACTGGCAGCATTCGGAGACATCAATACTAATAATTGTTAAAAGTTATAGTTAAAGCTGTAGGTAATTTTTGTCTTTCTCCTGCCGTGTATTATCATTTCCCTTCACTCAGATAAAAAGGGAATCTAACTACCCAACCAAAAGCAAAATAAGTTACCAGTTAAAGAGTCAATGGGTTTGCACATAAAAGCATTAAAAATGTATGACTCTTTTGAGTAAAAATAAAACCAAGTCAAATGAAACAACATTTTAAGTTTAAACAGAAAGAATTATTACTTTAAAAATAGGGATTTTTAAGATCAATGCTGTTTTTAAAAATTATAATGTGAATATAAATATTTTTGTTAGTTTACTTCCAAATATGAAAACTATATTTTAATAATTAGAAGTCACATGTAATTCATCTTTCATGTTTGTTTTATATAATATACTAAAGGTATCTTCTGATTCGTCACTTTTATTTGATATTTTATTACTCCTGCTAACAGATAACATGATGGTCAAAAAAAAATCTTGGGAATTATTTTTAAGTATAATATTAATATTATAACTTTTGTATTAATAACTATACATTGCTAATCTCCTACATCTAATCAAGCAGATTTTCAACTCACAAAAACTCAGTTGGAAACTTTAAGTGAATCTTAGGAAGTCCATTAAAACTCTTAGCTATTTAGTATCTTTACTACATGATGAATGATACTGACTTTTCATTGAGTAGGTATGTGTGTAGGATCATTTCTTATTATCAATGCTAAAAGTTTACACTTCCCACTTGGTGTTCTCAGGCTCTCTTCCTTACCTAAGACTCTGCAATGGCCACACAACAAAATTGGTTTTTGTCCTGATGGGATTAATATTAGAAGCCTCCTGATTGCAAGGGTATTTGGCCTCACTGCTGGCTTATGCCTCCTGATGCCAGCTTTGGCTATAAGCCTGGGCTCTTGAGCTCCATCATTATCCTCCCATAAGAACTCTATCCACTTTGTGTAGGTTTGACAATTGCCTGCTCATTGTTTCTTGCTGTTTTTTATTTGTATGTATCAGTTCCCTTTGGCCATCAAAACTATACTCACTCTTACACCTATCTTGATTCATCCTGACGTACAGCTCTATCAATTAGCATTTCCTCTTCTTCAACTTCAAATAAATGGATTCATGCAGTGCATATTCTTCAGTGTCTGGCTTCTTATGCTCAAATTTTTCTCGTGAGATACATTCATGCTTTTGGAATACAGTAATGGTTTCTTTTTTTCCACTGTTGTATGGTATTTTATCAAGTTGTATGTATAGCAGTCAAATTAGGTATGCTCAAATACAACTCAGTAATTCTATTGTCAACGAAATGAAAAGTAAATCAGTATAAAGGATCATGTACATAGATACTAAACCCACTGTTATGAGTGGTAGTAGGGCAGTGGACACCATCTGCTTCTCCCCATCTTTGAAGCAGTGGGCAGGTAATTGTGAATATAAACCATGAAGGTATTCACAACAGTTAAAAGCAATTAACTAACAATTCTTCAAACCATGACTAAAGTAAATATATGTTACTAAAGGGAAAAATGACGTGGAGAGTAAAATATATAATTACCAAAATAAAAAGTGCAAATGCATACAAAGAAAAGAGTGATGCCCATTTTCAAGAACACAGACTAACAAATAATGCATTAAACACATTAGAATGGCTGTCTGTGGAAAGTGGATTGGGGTGGGGGAGAAAACAAAGGAAACGAGGGACAAACTTTGAAAGAATAAATGATAATATTTCAGGCACTGAAGCTATATGATTAATTCATTACTCCAAACCTGAGGTCCAACAAAAGAAAAAAATATCTAATCTCTCCAAAATATTTGTTTCTTAAATATATCTTACTATAGCTACTGCCATAGTCCAAGTCGCACTTGTGTCTTAAATGGACCACTGAAACACTTTTCTGTTTCATGCTTTCACTGTTTCACCCCTGTGGTCCTTTCTTCACCCAGCAATCACAGTGAGTTCTTTGAAACTTGAATCCTGTCAGTTCCCTTTCCCTTCCTTGTTTAAAATAGCTGATAGAATTTCCTATTAGACTACTTCAGTCAAACAATTGAGTTGATTGGTATATGTTGTCGCAAAAGAGATCAAACACCATGGGAGAAATATTGGGCATCTCCATAGGAAGATATTAGAAGGGACTGGTTATAAAATTTGGACTTGTGCTGAGTGATTTTAGGTAAGGCTCATGGAAGCAAGACTTTGCTTTGTACTGGGTACTGACAAAAATGGGACAATTTTTATCATTCATTATCTCAATAATTTGCACTAGTGGGCAGAAGAAATCTAGAAAAGTTAAAGATATATCAAATTCTTTACCAAAAAGAATGAGCAGGCACTCATGTTAGTCAAGCGACAAGATGCTTGGTTATATTTGTGGTTTGCAGTGTGTTATTGGTTTTGTCTATGAAATGGTCTTTTGTCTCATGCCATCACAGTCACAGAGTGACATTATCTGAACTTGGTAGTAAAATTTTTGTGTTTAATAGGAGAAAACCGTAGCCTAGTTTTTTAATGCCAGGACAAACAGCTCAAAGGTTTCTTTTCTTTTTTTTTTTTTTCACTTTATTTTTTTAATCAAGGCAGATGAAGTCAGGTTTCAGGACATTAATTCATGATACCTAGATCTTTACCATTGCCAACATTGTTCAGGAAGGTATTGAGAGAATATGGTGTACAGTTGGATACAATTTGGCCCTCTTTGATCTTTTTGTTGCAGACTGAATATTTGAGTTACCTGTTGTGTAAATGGCTGCAGAATAACACGTAAGATCCTGGACAGGATACATGGACCAACTGTAACACAAACAATTGCCGAAAACAAAGTGGCCATCATTCTTTGTAATTGATTCTGAATCCAGGGTCTTACACAACCAAACCCAGGCAATGAAAACATGTCACAAAATGCAGCTGGGACTTTTTTAGTTACAGAATTGTAGATACTATGTATATAGAAAAACACAATTTAATAACGATTAAAAAAAAGAATTAGTTAACGGCAAAGACACAAAAATGAGTATAAAATATATAGCTGAATCACAATAATGGCAGAGCACAAGGTCAATGGAAGGAAGCAATGATATCTTAATCTGAGTGATGAACAAGATAATAGGGCTCTAGGGATACATTATATCTTGAATGGTCCAATGTTCTTTTTTTTGCCACACCAAGTGGCGTCTGGGATCTTAGTTCCCCCTCCAGGGATAGAACCCATGCCCCCTGCAGTGGAAGCATGGAGTCTTAACCACTGGACTGCCAGGGAAGTCTCTTGAATGGTCCAATGTTCTTTATGATGCCTACTGAGTTTTCTGCTCTTCATCCTTTTCTGTGTCTCCTCACTCTGGACTTCCAGTACCGCAGACAGCCTGAATAATCACTGGTACACCTCCAGTACTGAGAAGAGACTGTGTAAGAGTGATCACTAAATATTGAAAAAAGAAGGAAAAGAGTGTGTCTTTCTTGCTGAAAGAACCTAAAACACAACCTGCATCATGATTCACATTCACATATAATTTTCTCAGATACATTTCTCCATCTCCAAGGATAAAATCTTTGCGTAGACTGTGGGAAATGAAGTTGAACAACTGCAATTGCATCTTCATGGAGCTGCCTTTTAATGTGTACTATATCGTATTGTTTTTCCATGATACACATGTAAACTCCTCATTGAAAATAGCCATTACCCTTTCCAGGCATCAGCAGTCATACCTTCAGGCTACATTCTTTATTTGCAGCATGTCTATGTTTTGTGAAATTTAAAAGTTATTTCACCAAAGACTTGATATTTATCTTCTACCCAGGTTTTCAAAGAGCCTCAGTTCACAGTGAAAAGCTTAGGTCACCCAAAGCTAAGAGAAACTGAACAAATAAACACACACATAAGTGTAAACACAAAATCATGCACCCTGCATAAATCATAATTACTCACTTAGTCTTTATAATTGAAATGAAGTAGGACTAGAAATACTGTACAATACCCAATTTTAGAATAATTGTCAGCAGTGTGATTGCTTGTCCCTAAGATCCGTAATCACAAAATGTCTGAGATAAAATGGATAAGAGACATTATGTGGTGCCACCCTCTCATTTTCCAGCTGAAAAAAAATAGGTTTCAAAACCAAGTGACCTGATGTCATATTCCAAGTATTTATCTTGATGTGATTACCACTGCCCTGCCTGTGTTGTCTTACTATATTATATTTTTCCCTCTCTCCTTCCTACCATGAAAATAGTGTCATCTGCCTACATTAAGTGACTTGACCAGGCTTTGTTTATTGTTGAGGTTTGATACCACCATCCAGGCTCAGCGTCACACAGCTCTCTGTACATGAGACCTCTACGAGTGGTTTTAATGATTAATCAATGTATGCACAGCTCTTTGAAAAATATCTGAAAATGAGTAAACATTTAGTAAATTTTAGGTGCCATAATTATGCCTAACTAGGCTGTGAGATTTCTATACCCTTACAACATATACTGTGTCTCTTCTATGAGGTGGCATTCCAATTTCTGGAGAAATAAATGGATTATTCATTGCCCATTCTGATGCAACTTTCAGTCTCCTGGAAGTGTGAGACGACAAACTGGTAAATTCTAATTTGCATAATAAGTTTTATGAAATGAATATTTGCAGGACTTATAAGAATACAGAGGAAAAGTGAGCGCTTAGAGAATGAGCTGTTATATCAAATCTTGTTAGCTCTTTTTTTTTCCCCAGATATATAGAATTATTTTTATTGCATTACGTTAGGTAGTTCAACTATGTGAAGAGGATGTGTATGGGTGGTGGTAGCCAAAGGAATTAGGTCAGTTGTTGTTATTGATATCTATTCTTACTATTTCCTTTTCTCTGTTTGCTTTACATTTATTTTGCTCATTTTCTAGTTTCTTGGGATAGAAACTTAGATTAAGACCTTTTCTCTTTTATAATGCAAGCATTTAGTGCTATAAATATCCCTCTCAGCTTCATTCTATATGTTAATTTATTTTCATTATTATTAAGTTCTCTGTATTTTTTATTTTGAGACTTCCTTTTCGATTTATGGATATATTAGAATTGTGTTGCCAAATGCCCAACTGTTTGTAGAATTGCCTGATGTATTTCTATTACCGATTTCTAGTTTAATTATTTTATGATCAGTGAGCATAATCTGTATGATTGCAATTCTTTTAAACTTGTTGAGTTTTGCTTTATATCCAAGGTGTCATCTATCTTGGTAAATGCTCCATAAATGTTTGGAAAAAAAGATGCACTCTTCTACTGTTGAATGGAGTGTTCTATGTATGTCAATTAGATTTTTTGGATGATTATTTAATTCAGTTCTATATCCTTGACAACTTTCCACCTATTATTTCTACAAATTAATGAAAATGAAATGTTGACATGCCAAAGTAGAAATGTAGATATGTCAATTTCTCTTCCCATCTCTATCAGATTTTGATTTATACATGCTGTGGCTCTGTTGTTTAGTGTCTAAACATTTAAAATTGTCACTCCTTCTTGGTAGACTGATCCTTTTATTACTATGTAATGTCTCTTTTTGTCTTTAGTAATTTTTTTTGCCCTGAAGTCTACTTTATCTAATAATAAATGTTTTTTTTAAGGTAATATTTACATGGCATATCTCTTTTCATTCTTTTACTTTCAACCTACCTGTTTCATTATATTTTAAGAGTTTCCCACAGAGAGCATACTGTTGGGTTATTTTTTTCCACACTGCCAATTGTCAGTCTTTGTGTTTTCATAGGTGTAAACCATTTGCATTTTAGATAATTATTGTTCCATTAGATAATTATTCATAAACATTTAGATAATTACTTTATTAATTGTGACATTTTATATTCTTTCATTTGCTTTCTCTGATTCAAAATCCTCCTTTTTTCTTACTTTCTTGTGGTTTACTCAAACATTTTTATAGGATTCTATCTTCATTTATTTATAGTGTATTTGAGTATATTGCTTATTATAAATTTTTTTTTAGTTTACTCTAGTTATTACAATATACATAAACAAGTAACTCTTTGAAAAGAAGCATAGAAAATGTACTTCCACTGAGGGCTTTTTATTCTCCTCATTTTTTAAATAAAATTGCCTTTGATGTTTCTACTACATGCATTGAATACATCAGATAGTATTCTGATGTATTGTGATGTGCTTAATTATGATGTGTTTTCATATAGATTTTGTTAGGTTTATCTTACTTGGAATTCACTGAACTTCTAGAATCTGTAGGTTTATGTCTTTTATAAAATTCCAGAAGTTTTCTAGTTTACTATTTATTCAAATACATTTTTAACCACACTTTCTCTTCTCTACATCTAGGACTCTAATTATATGAATGTTATTTTTGTTATTGTCACACAGGTCCCTGGGACTCTGTTGTTCTTTTTTGTAATCTATTTCTCTCTGCTTTCCAGATGGAGTAAATTCTACTGACCTATCTTCAAGTTCACTGATTTTATCTCTGTCAACTCAACTCTATTATGGAGCCCATCTAGCAAGATATATTTTACCTGTTGCAAGAGTGTCTATAATTGCTAGGGAAGCATTTTACTTTAAAATCTTTGTCAGATAATTTCAACATCTAAGTCATCTCAGTATTAGTTTCTCTTGACTTATTCTCTCAGTCAGAGTGTGATTGAGCTGGTTCTTTTATGATGAGTGATTGATAATTGTATCCTGGATATTTGGGGTATCACACTGAAATTCTGGTATTTTATTTAGCAGGCAGTTACTCTGTTTAATTGTAGGGCACAGGTCCTGGTGAAGGTAGGTGCTCAGCTTTCTATTGGGTTCTGTTGATACTACCCCAACAAAAGTGGAGCTCTGTCTCACACTACTCTGTTACAGTCAGGTGGGCATACAAGCAGCTCCCAGCTGGGCACTACCAGAATGGGAGGGTAAACCAGAGTGATGACTAGTCCTTGTTCACACTACCTTATTCAGTCTTGATGCTGATGAAGGAGTGTGAATGTTCAGTTTCCCACTAAGTCCCACTGAAACTAGGTGCCAGGGGAATTTGGAGTGCTGAAAAGCCCCAACTCATACTGCCTTGTTCAGACTCTGGACTCTGCTGAAACACTCTGGCAGGGGAATCAAAGCACTGCCTGTTTCCACTAAGCAAAGGGTGGAAGATTAGCTTCCTGCTTGCTAGATGAGCACCACCACCAGGTGAGAGTTTGGAGCATGATTCCCTGCTTCTGCAAGGTGAGGGAATGGGCTGGAAGACCAGCTGCTCAGTCCTGCTAAAACCTCAAAGGTAAAAGTGCACATTTTCTGCTGATGTTTGGCTGGAATAGAGCAGGTATTTCCAAATTGCTTCCTGTTGGTAGTCGACTGTTTTCCTCCATTTGGCTAGAGAAATGAGGCTTTTCCTAGAGCTATTTTCATCTGTGCCTATTGGCAGGTCCAGATTGGAGGCTTCTGGAACTCCCTTTTCCAGAAGGGAAATGTGAGACAACTAGCTATTAGACTCATCACCATTTCATTCCTCGCATTCTAAGGTCCTTAGGCAGTCTGCTCCCTTCTTTCAAGCTTTTAAAGTTTCTGTACACTGGTTTGTTATATTATTTCCAGGGTTTTTTAATAGTAAAAGGAAGGTTTTGGGAGGAATAGGGCTACTTTATATTCACCAAATCTTCAGATTAAATGTCAAATAATTTTCCAGGATAATTGAATAAAACATTGAGGATTTACTCTTATATAAAAGGGATAGCAACCTCTGTGAATACTGTTCTCCCTCATTAACTTTATACCTTTGATTCAGTCTCTTAAATGTTCTGAATTTTGTCTCCTCATGAAACGGAATAGATGATTTGAATTGAATAGTCGTGAAACAACACACTGAACACAAATATCAATATATACATTGACCTACTTCTCTCATTCTTGTTCTTGCTCCCATCACTTTCCCTCTCTAATCCTATATATAACTTATTCCTATTTCTAAAAGCATCCTGTCCTCTTCCCTCTAGCCCTATATACTTAGAACATACTTTCTATAGAGAAAATGTCTCCTGGGACTCTATTGCTGCCTTACATGTTTGGTATTCCAAGAGAACCAAGGACAGTGCTCTGAATAGATGAAATATCTTTTGGCCTATGTCATAGAACTTGTGATAAAACAGCTTGAAACCATACACCACAAAAATTTCACCAGAAAACTCATTTTTGTTGGATAAGGCATTGTCTTATCTGGGAGATGTCTCACTTGACATCCAATCAGTGCCCATTAATGAATTAATGTTTTATTTGTGTTACTTGACACGTTAAAATAAAAAGAAGGGGTCATATGGATTTAAGCAAAGATGTTAAGAGGAGAAATGCTGGTGAAGCAGATGAGTCACAATATAGTATCAGATGATTTATACATAACTCATGATAATTATCTCAAATTTCATCTAAGTTAAGGTAGCCTAAATCCATGTCATTGTGATACAAAGTCAGACAATGAATAAGACTGTGGCAATTTTCTGAACTTCAGTGGCCTAAAACTATTTCAATGGTATGGAATTAAGAATAAACTTCTAGGTCCAATATAATTCATATTCAACCAAACAGGAATTTTGTTTGTCTATTTAAAATGATTTCAATATTTAACTTATAAAGTACTAATCTAATATTCTTTCCCTTAGGGTTTTTGTACTCTGACATATCAACTGATCTTCTTTTGTTATTGTTTAAAAAATGATTGAACCATGCATTCTGTTAGTTCCCTAAATTAGCTATTTCTCAAATACATCTGTACATGTAAATGTAATCTATACATGGCATGGAACGATAAAATAATGCCTTAATATTAACTTTATATTTTAATTTAACACAGGAAAAGTTAATTTATATATCAGTGTTATGCCAACAAGATCAAATGGACTTAGAAAAGTATTTTTTTTAATTTTTCCTGATTTCAAGATTACTATTTTAGAATAAAACTAATGATATTGCATGAATAATATCTCATTTGTCCCAGACAATCATTTCACCAATCCTGTCAACACTTTTTAAAATCCCTTACATTCATTTTTAGGTTTGGATAATAAAAATTCATCTCTTGCTGTTATGAAATATGTATAGTCCTTTCAAATAATGCCATCCACAATTGATATAATATAAATAAGAGTTTTTATACACAAAGATGCATAAATGCAACTATTATGAACAGCTTTTGTCTTCATTTAAGTATAATTTTATGTATATACTTGCATGTGTGTGTGTGTGTGTGTGTGTGTGTGTGTGAGAGAGAGAGAGAGAGAGAGAGAGAGAGAGAGAGAGATAATCCACATATGGGTTCAATATTTAATGTCTTCTTTTATGCTATCGCTATCAATCAGATCATCCCTAATATATACAGAGAAGTTGTTTATCTCCAAACTAGCAATTACAGTACTGCACTGATGGCACATCCATTCATATTCACTTTCTTTCTTACTCAATATATTCATTCCTTTTTCTCCACCTCCCAGCACAATGCTTCCTCATCAAATTCTAAGTGTTATCTAGTGTGTCTCTTTTCTGTTCTTATTTGACAAACATCAATTCTGAATCACTACCCTTGTTTGTGTCAGTTCTTTTCATATCCCCCATGTTGGGGATGCCAGTGAAGAGACAAATTTATGTTATGAAAACTGGGCACGTTTGTGTTTTGTGTCAGCTTGGCTGGGCATTCTCACCTCTGGTTGCTGTCTCCTTTGTCATTGAAATATCTTTTGTATTGACTTAGAGTACCCAAAGTCTTCATCAGGAAGGAAGCTGTTTTTGAATATGTCCTAAAGTCTACAGAGTAATCCAATTGAAAAAATGATTGGGAATCATTAAATTGTCTCTAACATTTACAGGGCTGTGATGACTTTATTAGCTTTGTCACATAAACATTAATGCTTTCTCCTTCAAACTAACTGTGGTTTGTGAAATCTCACTCTGACTGTCATTAAAGACATGTCTGTTTCATTGAAAATTCTCACTGCACTGGTTCCCAGGTGCTTTCAAATTTCTGACTAAAATGTGTGCTTTCCTTGTGATTAGACTATAGGGCAGACCTAAACTTATTTTTTATATGCTCAATCACCTCGCTACTTCCATTTAGGTTTAGAAATCTGACACCAGAGCTGACCAGGAAACCCTTAAGTCTACAAATACATATATTTCATAAGAATAGTTTTTTAATAAATAAGTTTAATAGGTTTCCTTTATTCCTTTGAATACTAGCACTGTCCAAATTAAACTAAGAACAAAATTTAATTGATTATTCATCCAGAGAGAACTTCTGGTTCCTTAAAAAGTACCTCAAGAGGACAATTATTTGGATGGAATAGGACTAAGGTGTAGGCCTCGACTTTTCAGGCCCAGAAAGATTTTCTACTCTTCATAGATGTGATTGTTTTTAAGAGAACCTAGCTCACACTAACCAAACAGAAATGGCTGATGTAAAATCCAGAGGTTCAATTTCTCATATCATTAAAATAATACAACTGGAAAACTAACGAATGTGCATGTTGGAGATCAGTGCAAGACCTTCCAGTGAGAAAGTTCTATTGAAAAGAAACTTCTAATCAATACATTATGTGTTAAGCACACTATCATAGCAAGGAGAAACCCTTAAAGATGCTAAAGGCCAGTGTCATCAAGTCATTTATAATTCATCTGTCTTTTCTGTAGGAGTATTTCTACTCAGCAGAATGCATGACTGCTTCAACTTATATGAAATATCTCCTCTTAACCTCTTAGGTACACTGACATATCCTTGCTGGATGGAATACCTTTTCTAAGATGTTATGACAAGTCTTCCTCTTTTGCCCAATGTCTTTCTGAGGACAGAGTCTTATTCAATTAATTTGGGTAATTTTCTTAAGTAATTTTAGCTTAAAAAGTTAATTGGGCAATACTCTTTTAAAAATTAGTTCAAGTTTACTTGATTAAGTTTCCTTAGCTACACCCTACCGAACAGGTTAGTCATAAAGTTTATCGTCCAAACTGAGACCCATGTTTGAATCCTATTTTGCTGAGACTACAACTGTAACTGGATTTTGTCAAACAAACTGGTGTATAATATTACCCTACTTGTAGGTAGTCTATACTTTTTCAGATCACTAATCTCATCTGTGGAATTTAGTTGTTTCCTCTTTTTACTTCAAAATTCTGGAATTAAATTTTTGTCATTCTTGACTTCTTAATGACTATTGTTCTTTCCTCTATATGGGTGCTTTAGACTCATTGCATACTGTTATCCATTTCTTTTTTTCTCACATCTTTATGATTTCAGTAGATTGCTGCAGACATTAGGATTGAAAAATAATAGTTGTTTGGTTACATATTATCCCTAACAGCCTTGCTAAGATGTCACATTTTCTCAATTTCATCTGAAAACTTCTTTTAGGGAAGCAAGGTTGGGACAACCTCAACACACATACTCCAAGTCACCCCAAAATGTATTTCCCTTGGTAGAGACAATTCTATGTGCTCATGTTATGATTAGCTGAGGCATTCTGGGTAATGCAATGTATATCACCTGCAGGTCTAAAGTTTGATATCTCCCAAGAAACCGCTTCTTTTCACCTCTCCTAGACGGAATCAAAGACACCAGTGGAGGATCCTGGTGCCATAGAAATTGGCAGAAGGATATAATTAAACTAACCTTGGCCCTGCCTTGCAGACTCTCTGTTGTCTAAGAAACAAACTTGTATAATGGAAAGCCACAATGCGTTGGGGTCATTTTACTATAGCAGTTAATCTTCCTTGACTGATACAGGTGCCGTTGAAAAGAAATTAATGAAAACTCCACAGAAAAGCCTATCTAAAATCATGGGATACACTGGTGAAATAACCAAATACTTGTCAGAGCACATAAGGCCTTCCAATATTTTCTCCAAGCGTACTTCACTGATAGTTTAAATCATTATTTAATGCATCTAACAAATACATATTAATTGCAATTTTTCTTTAGATTTTATTCATTGAATAATGTATATCAAGGCCTTACTAAATTGTCTTATCATCATACACCTGTTCAACTAATCTACATTCTCAATTTACCACTTTGCCATTAATTCTTCTAGTCTCTAATCCATTCTGCCCAGTGTTTCCTGGTCAATCTTCATAAGGCACCATTGTCCATGCATCACCAATGACTTCCTCTTTATGACAATATAAAGTTCAAACATTTTAGCCTTTTATTTAAACTTTTGCTATCTTCTCTAAACTACCTAAAATGTCCAAATGACCAACTCCAATACTAATTGAACACCCACTATATTAAACCCTATGTTAGTCATGTATCATACTAACAAGTAATTTGTACTTCCTACTTCAATGATGAAGATAATAAGCTTTATAAGGAATGACTATGCTGCCCCAGATTGGATTGCTAGAAAGTGCCAGTGTGAAAACTATAATTCAAGCCATTTTTATTTTAAAGTTTGCCTATATTCTGCTAGTACTTTTGCCTTACATCATGTTTATCTCAAAAAGGATGAGTGAAGATATATAAATGGTCATGGAAACTGAAACCATTCAAAACTATCTTAGTAACCAATAGGAAAGAATTATGATTATTTCATGAACTTTAAAAAATTTTCAAATACTGCAAGCTTTCTTACTGATGGTAATAGAGGTATAGAAAAATAAAAAACAAAGAACGCTAATATTTATTTAGTGTACAAATTAAAATATTAGAAACATTGAAAATTAAAGTTTTCAATTTTTTTATAAAAAACCTACCAAGAGTAGTTTGAATAGTGCTTGTCTTCTTCTTTCCCTATAACATACAAAATGGAGTGAGCATCTTTTCTAGTCTTTCTTAACATGGATCAATTTCTAACATGTTACCCTTTGTACTTTCAATGTCATAAAAATTTCCAAGAATTTCTTAAATGTGAAGATTTTTTTGCCAACACTTCCTCTGGGAGATTTTGATTCTTCTCCTCACAACAAATTTCCTCATTTATGTAGATAAAATTTGCCTTTATTAAGTTCTTCCTCTAGAGTCAGTCTCTTGAGTGGTGGCAACGTCAAGACGTATATAGTCAACTCTTTTTTCTACAACTCCACTTACTTCCTATTTGAATTCCACTTTGTTTTGTTTCTCTGTTGCATTTTCATTTTTGCTGGCCAATCTCTCTTTCAATTCTCCAGTTTTGTAAAATGCCATGTGGGTTTACAACTGAAAAACAGGGAGGCAACTGCATGCTCACCTGTCTGTGCCTGACCTGACTAACAGGTGTGCAGTGACCAATCACGGACAGCATTTAAAAGAAGTGGCATAATTGGTCACTGATCATGCTATATATCTGTTAATTATGTAGCGATTTGTGGACTCAAGACCAAGTAGCAAAGTTTGTACTTTACACAATTATTTACAGTTAATATAGAAGCTGAAATTTGAGGCATGTTGTTGGGGGACTAGTGTTAGTTAACTAAACCATGACGACTCAAATTCACACATATTCATAAATTATTCTCAGTCAATTCCAATATTTATGGAAATTATTTTTTCTCTTATATATAATTTGTATAAATCTTTACATGTTCTTGTGGCCCCCTTCCCTTCTTGATTTTTACCTAAGGATTAAGGTGGGGAATAGTCCATCGTCAGCACATTTATATTTGTTGTTTTCCTCCTTCTTCTTACTCTTCTTTTTATGTAGATTCTCTTAAGCTCTAGGGCAGGAGTCCCTAAAATACGTACCCCCAAGGGGCAAGCAAGGAATACAGTTGAGTATTGCAGAAAAGGGACTTATGGTTAACTGAAGGACTCATGCTCCTTGTGATAGACTATCTACTGGCTCCAGAAAAATCTCAGTGATTCTTGAATCTCTGGTCATGCCAGAAAGAGAACTCAATCCTCCCAGATATTTGGAATTTTTTCCAGTAGAAAACAGAAAATTTTATTTTATAAAAATTGCCTTGTATGACAGTTCCTCAAACAATTAAAAACAGAATTATCACATGATCCAGCAATTCCAGTTCTGAGTATATACTTAAAAATTTTAAAACATAGACTCAAACAGTTATACACCAATATTTATAGCAACATTATCCACAATAGACAAAGAGGTGAACACAACACAAGTATCCATTGACAGATGGATGGACAGATACATACAATAGAATAGTATTCAGCTTTAAAAAGGAAGGAAATTCTGACACATGCTATAAAATGGATGAATCCTGAAGACATTAAGCTAAATGAAATCAGCCAGCCACAAAAGGATAAATACTATATGATTTCACTCATATGAGGTTCTTAGAGTAGTCAAATTCACTGAAACAGTAAATGGAATAATGATTACTAGGGGCTGGAGGGAGGAGAGAAGGGAGAGTTATTATTCAATGGGTACAGAGTTTTAGTTTGCAAGTTTTTCGAACACTTAATGCCACTGAATTATATATTTTAAAATCATTCAGATATGCTATGGGTATATAAAAAAGCATGCCTTACTTTAAAACTTGGTAATTCATTCATGAAAAAAAAAAAAACATGTGTAGGAAGAGTTGAATCCAAGTGTTTTAAGGAACTAATGCTGATGAAACATAACGGTGGGCTCCATAAGAAAAGACTAAATAATTGAATATATTACTGATAGGAGAGAGCTTCTGTTTTGACTTGTTGAAGGGAAACACATTCTCTTAACATTTACATATCTGATGATTATATGACTTTCACACAGGCTAGCTTCTGCTTCAAGTAATTTTAAAATTATTTTTCCTCTTCCATTACTTACATAATTCAGATCCTAGTTCTGTAGGACATTTTCAGGTGATTTCTAGTTTTGCAAAATCATGTAAAAACTTTCTAGGCCTTTCTACATGGTTATAGCTAGAAATATTAGTCATGGAACTGATTGCAACCCCGTGGAAATATTCATCTAAACCCAAATAAAATATATCCCTCCTTAGCAGAGCCTCCTTAGCAGAGCCTCCTTAGCAGATTTTTTAAATGCTCATGGCCACTGTAAGATGAAGATGACTCATCATGAGGGAAAGTGAGACAGAAGAGAGGTCTTAGTGCAAAGAGTTAACCAGTTAAAAACAAGAGCATTCTGGGTTGAAAAATAAACAAATTGTAATTCTGAGGGAGCAGTATACAACAAAAGAAAAAAGGAAAGAGTAAAGAAGACACTACAGAAAAGGGTAAAACGTGGTTTAATTAGCAGTGCTGATGATATATATTAAACAGTTTTACTTGGATAGTAAGATATAGACATTGGTATAACCTAGGAAGAAAGATAATGAGAATTATAACTCCATAAGATCCCTGGGTAAGGAAATTTTTAAATTTGAAATAGGGGTAGGGAGAAGAAATAGAGTTTTGTACACAGAAAAATAATTATTTAACAGAGCTTTCTCAATAAAACAGGTGGAAAGAGATTCTGAAACAGAAGGCCAGTGCAATGAAGAAATGGTAATAGGACAGGGAATGTATGAACTTGGCTGAGTACTTGGCAGAGAGGGAACACCAGATTTATGCACTAATGGTGCAAGATATAACAAGGAGGTACTCAGAAGAGGAAGAGATGAGTAGAATCAAGAAGACTTACTTGCCAGCTACATTTGCCATCTGTTAACATGACAGTGCATCATAATGCAAAATTGTTCATAAACACTAATGAATCAACTTTAAAAAAATACAACCTGTGACATCTGATGAAGCACAGATAATTGAACGCTTGTCAATTTACAGATTAAGCAGAATTCATTGACAGCCTGAGTATTCAAACTGTCAACAAAATTGTGTGTCCTGTGAAAGAGAAATATTATTCTGAATACTGTTTTTTAAAATAATATCTTTATATTTTTTAATTAACAAATATTTTATGGTTATGTTCAAGATACTAACTAAGACTGAAGTTCTTAGAGAAAAGGTAAAATGTTGATGAATATGATACTAAGATTTGGGGATACCTTATATTATGCACTGTCTCTCATTAATAGGAAATTGTGCAAATGTTCATAAAATCATAATAGAAAATTTAGAGGAAAATAAATTTTGAGCAAGAATGTATACTGTAATTATATCATCATTGAGTTGGTAGTTGATTAAGTATGTTTTCCTATTATTTCTTAGGATATGGTAGATTTTGCCATGGAAAGAGCAATAGTATTTTGGATTGTAGAAGTGGAGGGTATTTTCAGAAGCAATCATGACAGTAAAATCAAAATTCAGGTGTTTCCCTGGTGGCACAGTGGTTAAGAATCCACCTGCCAATGCAGGGGGCTAGATTCAAGCTAGATCCACATGCTGCGGAGCAACTAAGCCCGTGCGCCACAACTACTGAGCCTGTGCTCTATAGCCAGCCAGCCACAACTACTGAAGCCCGTGCGCCTAAAGCCCATGCTCCGCAGCAAGAGAAGCCACCACAATGAGAAGCCCGCGCACTGCAACAAAGAGTAACCCCCACTCGCTGCAACTAGAGAAAACCCACATGCAGCAATGAAGACCCAATGCAGCCAAAAATAAATAAATAAATAAAAATTTTAAATGAAAATTCAGAGATCTCATGGGTACAATTTATTTCTTCTCTAGCAGGATTGATTATTTTCCTCAAGGTGGATGACATGAAGACAATACTGGTGAAAAGAAAACTAAAATATAAACATCTCACTGCTACCATGGAGATAAGAGACAGCCCCACTTCTAGGCACTTCCATTTTTTTTTTTTTACTTGATCTTGTCACACACTTTTATTTCTATCATTAGATCCTTAAAGTTCTATCTTTTTAAACTTCATAACAGTTGGACAGATGAGATGATCCAGGCTTTTGTTCCTTCAAAAAGCAGACAATATCATGGTTAAGATATTATAAATGAGTAGTTACTGAATCTATTTAGTTGAGAGTCAAGTTGTTTACAGTCCATTCTCATGGAAAAAAATACGGCTCATTTGAGATTATAACTGAAGTTGTATATTTTCATGATTTAGGCATAATGATGTTTTACTGATGACCTTCTATGTTGTTTGGTTGAGAATCTTAGGTGTTGGTAGAAGGTGCATGTATACATTATTTTAGCATGCTTAAGCCAAAAAATAATCATTAAATATTTTTGGATACTACTTCTGATTTAGTTCATAAGGATCATTGTAGTAAAAACTGAACTTGAACATTATTACTAAGAATACAAGGATATAAAAAATATCTTCCCCTTTATTATAAAAATTTTACAGACACAGTTTGCAGAGATTACTTTTAAGTTTTAGTTATTAATTAGGATTAGAAAATAAATGAGCATAAAAATAGTTGGCTACTGTAAGGACAATCCTTTTAACTATAGTCACCATTTAGATTAAATATCAGATTTGAAATATAGCCTTTCAAGAACTGTAAGTGACAAACTAGGCCTTCATATTTTACTTTTCTTAGTAAAATAATTTGAGTATTGACTATATACTTGTACGTGAAGATGTCTCAAAAAAGTCGGAGCTTGTGAGAATCTGCCTAGACATTTAGGCATTAATCACTTTGCAATCCTTTTGTAACACAAAATTTGATTGACTATTATTACCAAAAATTGTTCCATGTGCTTCCAGATGAGTGTGATATAGTATGTCAGGTAGTAATTTAAATAATTTCTCTTGAATTTAGAAATTAATGGTTTCTTATCAATAGATTCATAATGATATCACAAGATCATACAAGAATATGACAGTACTTAGTATTAGAGGCTCTCTGTTAAAAGAATTGAACCCTTAGGTTATTGTTGATTTTACATCATTGGCATTTGTTCTCTGGAAAGATAGTCATAAAAGGTATGTTTTAAATTAGTAAAGAAATGACAATCTGAAACTGCAAGCAAGACACAGTAAACTTTTGAAGAAAAGTTTACTGTGTATGATGCATAAAGTTTTTCTTTTTCTTTCTCTTTCTTTTCTTTTTCTTTCATTTTTCTCTATTTCCTTTCATTATTTTTTTACCTAAGCATTGCTATTGCCTGAATTAACTAATGGGAACGTGTCTCTAGAAAAATGGTTGTATAACAGACAGGAGAATGATAGTGTTCAAGGAAAAAAAAAACAACCCAGATGTATATTTTCTTTATAGTGATATATGTTCAAAAGGAATTTCAAAATGTAATAACTAAAAATATTTGTAATGATACACATAAAGTTTTTGGCCTTAAGAAATTTCAGAACTGATTTTTCTTTTACTACAGATTTGCTGACCAGTCATTACTGAGATCATCAGTTTTAACTAGTAAATTTATTTCATTCAAGTGAAAAATATATTTGCTAATTTATTCCTCATTATGTTTTCTTTAACATAGGATAAAACATGAGATTTTATTTCTTGAAAGGTTTAATAAAACTATTTTTATAGAACACTTCACTTTTAATCTACTGAAAGCCTCAATTCAATAATATTCATTGAACATCCAATATATATTAGCCACTGTATTTGACAATGAGAATATAATGTTGCACAAAAAAGAATACATTCCTGGACGACATGCAACTGGAAGGAGCCTAATGTAGATTTAATAAAGAAACAGAAAAATGAGCTGTTCTGGATATTGAAGAATTAAAATTTCTATGAATAGAGAATTAGAATGCTCTGTGGAAAATAAAAGGAAAAAATGGGAAAGAGTGAAGTCTTCAAGATGGTGACACAGGATGTTCCGGATTCAGTCCCCCTCAAAGAAGACCAGCGATCGACTATACATAAATAAGACACCGTTATGAAAATCTCAGAACCTGAGGATGAGGTTGAAGCAACCTCATGGCCACAGAGACCTAGAAGGACAGCATTAGAAAGGTAAAGGAGTAACTACACTGACAGCATTGCCATCCCTGAAGCTAGGCCTGGGGTTTCTCTAGTGGGAAAAAGAGCCCATGGAGGACAGCCAGCACCCTCCAGTTCCCAGGTACCCCACTTGGGTCTCCCCTCACAAGGATCATTGGGGAAATCTGCTAGGCTTGACCACTGAGGATCAGATAGAAACAGAGAAGCGGGTGCAGGGATTATAGCCACCAGCACTCAGATCTTGGCAAAGCACATTCCTCTGGAAAGCTGTGCCCTGGCTGAGATCCCAGCCAATGACTGTCCCTCTGAATAACCAAGCCTGTGACTCGACCTGCCAGGGAAGCTAGGGGGCAGTTCCGCTTGGTTTAGTTTACCAACCAGAGAGCTGTACAGACTTTGGAGCCCATCCTATGGCATCACCCAGGGAGGGAAGCAAATTCAAAGCCCTACCTACTGCTGAATATAGTTTCCAGTGCCACTCAACCAGGAAGTCTAATCAGAGAATCCCCACAGCATTAGAGCTCACCCTAAAGCAGGGAACCAAGCCAACAGTCCTGCCCAAATGTGACATGTAGCCTCAGGCCCCATATAACAAGGGGCACTTAAGAGTGACCTTGGACAGCCTTGGAACCCACCCTACAGTACCACCCAGCTGCAGATCCCAGCCTTCGGTCTTGCTCAGGCAAGAAGCCCAGCCAGTGACCCAGTCCAGTCATAGCACATAGCCTACAGCCCCACCTGATAACGGAGCCCAAGACATTGGCCCTGCCCAAGCACAGAGCACAGTCCCTGGCCCCAACAAAACATGGATGCAGCTGGAGGTCTCTCCAACCAAACAGCCCAGCTAGCACCCTTGTCCACAGGGAAGCACAATCAGCAGCCCACTTAATCATATAGCCCAGGCTTCAGCCCACCCAACTTAGGAGGAAGACTTTTAAGATTTGTATTTACCCTTGAAAAATAATCTTATGGAGGTTGTGGTATAGATTTTGGGCAAGAGAGCTTCCATAGCAGTCTGTACTTTTAAAAAGCCTCTTTTTTCTTTCTTTTCTGTTAATTCTCAAACAATCCTGGTCAGGGGTTTAGTATCTCCTGGGGTGTTTACATTTCAAAGATATGACGAGATTTACACCTTCCAGGAACAGAGAAAAAAATGCAAGTTTTCTCCCAGGAGGTTTGTGTTATATTTTTCTGTTATCACAAGTCTAAGTAAATTACTATTGATATGTAAAATGTTCCTTTGTATCAGAAAATGAACTGCATAGGGAGCTTGTCCATCCCTTGCATTGTCAATCATCCGAACATCTTCTCCTTTTTTCTCCCCATTTTCCCAAGGATTCCACCTCTTAGCATTCTAATGAGTCTCTGTCACAAGAGCTCAGATCTTAATCCATGGCAGCTTGCTCCCTCTGAGCTTTGCAAAATGACACTGAAGGTCTCCAGTTTATTATCCTGTTCTCCCACCTTGTCTGCCAACCCTGAAGCCAGCAGAGCACTGGACCCCAGCACATCCTTCTCTATCCTCAGCTCTTCTTCCAACTTTCTAACTGGAGCACCAGCTCTGGTTTGGCATTGGTGTCCAGCCAGCCTGCCCACAGTAGAGGCTGACCAATGCAGCAGCGATTCTTCTGCCTTCTTTGCCACAGTGTCTTAGATGCAGTTCCTCAAACAAGCACATCAGATCAGCCAGGTTTTCAGGGGTGTCCTCACACTCACATAGAGGTAGATGGCCAACTGAGGATTTCCCCTGTGGATGTCTCTTTCCCAAGGCCCATTTCTTAAGTCTCCTGGCTGGCTTGTCAATTGTTGGTTCACAAACTGGCCCCCATACACAGAGGGCAAGGAAAGACCCTGAAGAAAGAGGCTAAACACCCAAGATTGATAGGTGACAGGTTTAATAACCAAGGGAACTTACATACAAGGTTTGTCTTGGGTGGCCACAAGATGAGTAGAATTCCACACCCACCTGCCAGAATCTAAAAGTTTATATACAGATCTTAACTGGGTTCAGTCACATGTACCATTAAGATAGTCTCAACAACACATTACTCCCTCAAGGCTGGGTCCTTGAAAGCAGCTGCTACTGTTGGAACGATGGGCAGAGTGTAATTACTAAGGATGGGGGTGGGGCACGGGGGGGTGGGGTGAGGAGCCTTTGATTGCCCACATCCAGTTCTTGGGTCAACAGGCTGTCATGTCCTCTTAACCACCTCCTCCGAAAGCATGTATACCTCAAAAGTTTAAGAATACTGTATATATTTATGAAGGTCAATTTAATTTAATGCAGAGAATAAGTTATAGATGCTAATCAGCTCTTTCATATAGGATAAAAAGATTTAGTTGAAATTTGTTGTTGTAATGGTTTTATAGTGAAAATGTTAAGCTAAGAGAGGTGAGACATTATCCTCAGACTATAGTAGAGGCTGCATAAGATGAGAGTATCTGATAAGAAAACTACACATGCATTTTGACAACAGGAAAAAGATGAGAAATCAGAAAAAACACTTCAAATACCAAAATATAGAATGATTTCAAAAACAATTCAATGCAATCAAGACAGAAAGAGTTGTGTTTTACATATGATATTTAACAAATGTCTGTTTTCAATAGTAACAAAGAAAAGGAGGATGAAGATGATCAAATCCAATATTTTCAACAGTTTTTGGAAAGGGGACATTATTAGTCAATTGATAAAACTTGTGTCAAGAATCTACATGTTTTCAGCATCTGTAATTCCATTAGAATTGATTAAACTTATCTAAGAAAATAGTCTTCTGAAATTACATAAAACATAATACATTCAACTGCTCATTCAATATACATTTGTGCAGAGCAACCATCTTACTAAACCCACATAAAATGATCAATCTGAAATAGAATTCAAAAATTTCAACTACAAATTTACGAGGAGTCAATGTGAAAGAAGTTGAATAAATGCATCTGGAAGTAATGTCCAAAAGAACTGGAGAACAAAAATGTAAGTGTTGCATTTATCCTTAAAATAGGTTAGATTTGAAACTTTCAAAAAGAATGATCATACTTTGAACATTGATTAGAAAAAGCTAGAAATATAAATACCAGTGAATCTAGAGAAGCAGGAAAAATAATCTGCCTGAGTTAGAGAAATACAGAGCGTCAAATTTAAGGGATGTAGCATGGGCTAACAGCTCTTTGTTAAAAATCAAGGTTTTTGTGCAAATTGAATTGCCTATGAAAAGGAAAATTCCATTTTTCAAGCTTTTCATTTGACTATTAATGATTTATGAGTAAGAAAGTTGGTCAACAATGCATGCCTCAACAACAAAAAAAGACATGTCTTGTTCTTCAGACAACAGAGTACTATGAAGAGAAATTATTGCATATATGGTATTTTTAAAAATACATCACCACCTCACACTGGTCAGAATGGCCATCATCAAAAAGTCTACAAACAGTAAATGCTGGAGGCGATGTGGAGAAAATGGAACCCTCCTACACTGTTGGTGGGTATGTAAATTGGTACAGCTACTATGGAGAACAGTATGGAGGTTCCTTATAAAACTAAGAATAGAGCTACCATATAATCAATTAATCCCACTCCTGAGCATATATTCAGAGAAAACCATAATTTGAAATGATACACACTCCGATGTTCATTGCAGCACTATTTACAATAGCCAAGACATAGAAGCTACCTAAATGTCCATCTACAGAGGAATAGATAAAGAAGATGTGGTACCTATATACAATGGAATATTATTCAGCCATTAAAAAAGAATGAAATAATGCCATTTGCAGCAATATTGATGTACCTAGAGATTATCCTACTAAGTGAAGTAAATTAGACAGAGATAGACACATATCATATGATATCACTTATATGTGGGATCTAAAAAGAAAAAAAGATACAAATGAACTTATTTACAAAACAGACTCAAAGACTTTGAAAAATAACTTATGGTCACCAAAGAGGAAACGTGGTGGGGAGGGATAAATTAGGAGTTTGGGATTAACAACATGTATACACTACTATATATAAAATAGATAATCAACAAGAACCTACTGTATAGCACAGGGAACTCTACTCAATATTCTGTAATAACCTACATGGGAAAAGAATCTGAAAAAGAAAGGATATACATAAATGTATAACTGAATCACTTTGCCTTACACCTGAAAATAACACAACATTGTAAATTAACTATACTTCAATATAAAAAAAATAAATAAATTAGAAAAAATACAATCAACAAACAGGAGTTGGAAACGCAGTGGTACAACTATGTATAAAGTAAAACAAATATTAGAAAGCTAAATAACTTAAAGACAAAATAATATATCTTTCAGGAGCTGAAATGTGTCCCCCCAAAATTCGTGTTAAAGTTTTAAACTCCAGTACTTTGGAATGTCACTCTATTTGCAGATAGTTCCTTTAAATATAGAGTTAAGTAGAGTTATTAGGGTGGACCCTAGTCCAATATGTAATCATAGGCCATAGGATTACAAACCTATGCCTATGTAAAACCAAATGAGTATAAATGAGTAAAATAGAAGCACCTTCTTTCATGGTAGGCTAAAATATACTTTTTAAGCAAACAATTTTACTTTAAAATAACTAATACATGACAAAGTATTTAGAAAATGCAAAAGTTTCTAAAAAAGATTCGTAAAGTGCAGTCAAATATTCCACACAATTCATCAAATTGAAATAAATTCCTAGAAAAGTAATTTTACCTAATATTATTTGTCTTAGTTAAAATAACATTTACTGGTGACTCCAATAAAGCAGTTCTGGTCAATAAATCAAACATGGAAAGATCAATAACTGAATTAAATTCTATTAAGGTGCTCCATTTCCCATTTTAAAACCAAACAAATATATTTAAAAAAACTAGTTCCTCCCCTCCCCTCCTCCTCCTCCCCTCCCCCTCCTCCTCCCCCTCCCCCTCCCTCTCCCTCTCCCTCTCCCTCTCCTTCTCCTTCTTCTCCTTCTCCTTCTCCTTCTTTTGTTTCTTTTTGTTTTTGAAAAAAGCCTGGGTATTTGGAACGCTAGTATTGAAAAAAAAAAAAAAAATGAAGGAAGTAAAATGACCCTATTGCCATGTACTCACATTTTGGAATGTACTCACATGATCCTATTGTGAGGTTTGCAGATGACAGAATATTTGATGGAATATACAGATCTTAGCTTTAAAAAATGGACCAAAGACAGCATAAGCAGAATATAAATATGAATTTTTATTTAAAATCTGAAATTCCATATTCAGACATTTATAGCTTGGACACTTAAAACTCAATAAATATGCCAATATAAAGGTATTTTAAGCTTCCTGACACCAAATCAAATAAATGCAAACTTGTTAAGTAAAAAAATATTAAAGATGCCCTGGAATTTAAATCAAAAATAAATTTGAAGTATATATATATATATATATATATATATATATATATATATATTTATATATGACTGCTCCTTGGAGAGTTTTAATTATTTGAGAGTTGAAATACTTGACTGGAAGTCAGAGTTCAAACTGTATCACTTGCTTGCCATGTGCTACTTTTTTAAACACTTAGTGTCCCATTTCTCAATCAGTGAAACCTCCTTTTACTCCTTTTTGCCATATGGCACCAGGGTCAGGATATTATATTATCATAAGAGCTCATATCCACTCTGTATTTGACTTGAACTCTTTGATAATTTTTTTTCCCTTCTGTCATTGTCTTCATACAAAGAAATTGAAGCTAAATGACTTATTCAAGGGCACTAGGCCAGCCAGCCTTATGCTATTGATTTAGATTAACAGTTTTTATTTTCCCAGTTGGGTTGACCTCTTGAGCCTTGTCAGCTCTAATTCCATTTCCATAAAATTGGGATAATAAAACTTAACACCTAGATCAATTGAGTATCTCTGTAATTATTCTCTTATACATGTAAAGTACTTTGAGCATAGAAAGTGAAGTGCAGTCTTTTAAATTGCAAGCTGCTTAAGAGTGAAGAGGTTGTTGAGAGATATTAGAGCTCTGTTTGATTTTTGGATGAGCTGACACTTGGCAGAGGAATTATATTTATTCCCTGTTGCACAAGATAGTGACTTTTTTTTTTGGATTGTTGGCTTTTTTTTCTCTTTAATAAAGTCCAACAGAATTTAAGCATCCAAATATTATTGTCATCTCAAACAGTTACAATGGGCGACTGAGTTACTATTTATCGAAATATTCTGACCACCCTATTTTGTAGTCCAACCCTCTTTCCCAACAGTCTAAAACCCTCTTATCCTAAGATATCTTTTCTTGCGTTTTTCAAATTACTTTTTAAATTATTTGATAATCACTTAATTACTTGTTTTTTATAAATTAGGTTTACTTTTAAAATTTTATCATTTTCTTGTCCTCCAATCATTTATTTATTTACAAATTTCATAGGGCAGGAATATTTCTTTATTGTTATTGTGGCAGTGGCTGTAGCTATTGACATCATTATTATGATTATGATTACTAACATTTTGATGGGTATACCTTAAACTTCTACATAATGTCTAGCCATGTTGGTGAAGGTCACAGAGTTAGTAGCAGAAGTTCCCTAAAATGGGACTTCTTAATCCCGACCAGTTATTCTTTCCTGATACCATGCTGTTTATCATTATCTATCTATCTATTTATCTATCTATCTATCTGTATTTATACCCAGATAAAATGTGTTCTTCTCCTCCTCTCTTTACATTTCTTCTTTCATTTTTCCTTTTGGGTGAGTGTGTATCAATCTGCCATTTGATACCTTTCCCAAAATAGAAAATTGCTTCTAGACTTAAATGCAGTTTGGAAATATAAGAGGTCAATTAAAATGTCTAACACTCAGAAATGCTGTATGATTGTCCTAAGTTAACAAATCACACAGGATCATTTTAGTTTCCTCTCGTTGACTAATCTCCTTCTCAGCTTAAATCCCAGGTGTGACAATTAGTTCAGATAATGTGTGCATAACATTTATATTGCACTGCAAGACATACTCCACTTTTAGTATTACCTCTGCTGTGGCTCAAATATTACCATAAAACATGGATTTTGCTTATGTGTAACATTAGATATTGTTCCCCAAAAAGGAAAACTATTTTGCACATGAGGTAAAACTGGCAAATAGTAGAATATTTTCCATCATAGTATTAAGCATTATATTATGCCCTGCAAAAGCTCAACACTCAGCTACAGACTGCTCATTTACAAGTGCTTTGCAAATGTAATAATTTATTGTCATGACATCTCCCAGAGTGGTTGGTAAAGTAATCCAGATATTTCACAATTTTAATACTGTCAATATCTCTAATCTAAATTTAACCAAAAATGTATTTTGTTGTGTTCAATATATTTCACAGTTAGGAAGTTAGATCTATGTTGCCATAAAATATATATAGACTAATAAAAATTAGGGTGTTCTGGAGTTTGCAAATCATTCAATGTTAAGCTTTTCTTATACTTTTTACACTAGCAATGTTATAAAACAGTCTCCCATGTTATATAGGATGCCATCTTCAGTTTGAAAATAGCCTTTTTTGTTCAATTTCAGTGGAAAATATAGACTTTTAGAAGTTCCTTAATTTTCTAATTATTTTTTTTAAAATAGGAGTCAAAATTGCCTTTATCACTCCAATTCAAGAACTAATATGGAAGTTTTAAGTAGTGTTACAATACTCTCAACTTTAAGTATCTGCATGATCTGTACTAAACATGTATATTTTATTAAATGTACATTGCAATGTAATGTATTACATAACTTAATACAATGCACAAATGTACATTATACCCACTTTCAAATCAATACATTATACATATATTAAATGCCCAATACTATTAATATTTTATTGAAATTTTATTAAAATATGATAAGCTGTAAGTTATCAGCACCTATGTGATATCTATGTTAAATGAAATAAGGATGACATGAATTTTCTGGTGCTTTACATTAGTAAGAATCCTGTTTAATGAATGCTTTCCATGGACAAACAAAGAATAAATTATATTTTGAATATTTTAAAGAGTAGAAAGAAATGCAACTTTTCAGTTCCTCACCTTCAGGTGTTTAAATTTGTTCTCCTTGTAATAGGAACATTTAGATTACTACATTTTTATTAATTTGTTACATTTTACACATACATAGTCTTTATTTCTGAAAATGCAAGAAAAAAATGAAATTTATGACACAATTTAGGTATTTGCTTCAATAAAAATCATGCTTTAACAAAGTTAGGTGAACTGTTCTCTTCCTTTTTTTTTTCTTTTTTTGAAATTTAAAAATTAACAGTCTCACTTGGCTTATGCTTTGCATTAAGTTGTAAAAGATATTGTAATAACATGCAAGTTAATGAGATAAGTTGACTTTTTTTTAGTTTTATTTTTATTATTTTATACAGCAGGTACTTATTAGTTATCTATTTTATACATATTAGTGTATACATGTCAATCTCAGTCTCCTAATTCAGCCCACCACCACCATCCCCCACCCTGCTTTCCCCTCTTGGTGTCCATATGTTTGTTCTCTACATGTGTGTCTCTATTTCTGCCTTGCAAACCAGTTCATCTGTATCATTTTTCTACACTCCACATGTATGTGTTAATATACGATATTTATTTTTCTCTTTCTGACTTACTTCACTCTATGACAGTCTCTAGGTCCATCCACGTCTCTGAAAATGACCCAATTTCATTCCTTTTTATGGCTGAGTAATATTCTGTTGTATATATGTACCACATCTTCTTTATCCATTCATCTATCGATGGGCATTTAGGTTGCTTCCATGACCTGGCTATTGTAAATAGCGCTGCAATGAACATTGGGGTGCATGTGTCTTTTTGAATTATGGTTTTCTCTGGGTATATGTCCAGCAGTAGGATTGCTGGGTCATATGGTAATTCTATTTTTACTTTTTTAAAGAACCTCCATACTGTTCTCCATAGTGGCTCTATCAACTTACATTCGTACCAGCAGTGCAAGAGGGTTTCCTTTTCTCCACACCCTCTCCAGCATTTGCTGTTTGTAGATTTTCGATGATGACCATTGTAACCAGTGTGAGGTGATACCTCATTGTAGTTTTGATTTTCATTTCTCTAATAATTAGTGATGTTGAGCAGCTTTTCATGTGCCTCTTGGCTATCTGTATGTCTTCTTTGGAGAAATGTCTATTTAGGTCTTCTGGTCATTTTTGGATTGGGTTGCTTGCTTTTTTTAATTTTGAGCTGCATGAGCTGTTCATATATTTTGGAGATTAATCCTTTGTCCATTGATTCGTTTGCAAATATTTTCTCCCATTCTGAGGGGTGTCTTTTCATCTTGTTTATAGTTTCCGTTGCTCTGCAAAAGCTTTTAAGTTTCATTAGGTCCCATTTGTTTATTTTTGTTTTTATTTCCATTTCTCTAGGAGGTGGGTCAAAAAAGATCTTGCCGTGATTTATGTAAAAGAGTGTTCTTCCTATGTTTTCCTCTAAGAATTTTATAGTGTCCAACCTTTAGGTCTTTAATACATTTTGAGTTTATTTTTTGGTATGGTGTTAGGGAATGTTCTAAATTCATTCTTTCAGATGTAGCTGTCTAGTTTTCCCAGCAACACTTATTGAAGACACTGTCTTTCCTCCATTGTGTATCCTTGCCTCCTTTGTCATAGATTAGTTGACCATAGGTCTGTGGATTTATCTCTGGGCTTTCTATCCTGTTCCATTGATCTATATTTTTGTTTTTGTGCCAGTATCATATTGTCTTGATTACTGTAGCTTTGTAGTATAGTCTAAAGTCAGGGAGTCTGATTCCTCCAGCTCTGTTTTTTTCCCTCAAGATTTATTTGGCTATTTGGAGTCTTTTGTGTCTCCATACAAATTTTAAGATTTTTTGTTCGACTTCTGTAAATAATGCCATTGGTAATTTGTTAGGGATTGCATTGAATCTGTAGATTGCTTTGGGTAGTATAGTCATTTTGACAATATTGATTCTTCTAACCCAAGAACATGGTATATCTCTCCAACTGTTTGTGTCATCTTTGATTTCTTTCATCAGTGTCTTATAGTTTTCTGAATACAGGTCTTTTACCTCCTTAGGTAGGTTCATTCCTAGGTATTTTATTCTTTTTCTTGCAATGGTGAATGGGATTGTTTCTTTAATTTCTCTTTCTGATCTTTCATTGTTAGTGTATAGGAGTGCAAGAGATTTCTGTGCATTAATTTTCTATCCTGAAACCTTAACAAATTCATTGATCAGCTCTAGTAGATTTCTGGTGGTATCTTTAGGATTCTCTCTGTATAGTATCATGTCATCTGCAAACAGTGAGAGTTATACTTCTTTTCTGATTTAGATTCACTTTATTTATTTTACTTCTCTGACTGCCATGGCTAGGACTTCCAAAACTATGTTTAATAATAGTGGCGAGAGTGGACACCCTTGTCTTGTTCCTGATCTAGAGGAAATGCTTTCAGTTTTTCACCATTGAGAATGATGTTTGCTGTGGGTTTGTCATATAAGGCCTTTATTATGTTGAGGTAGCTTCCCTCTATGCCCACTTTCTGGAGAGTTTTTATCATAAATGGTGTTGAATTTTGTCAAAAGCTTTTCCTGCATTTATTGAGATGTTCATACGGGTTTTATACTTCAGTTTGTTAATATGGTGAACCACGTTGATTGATTTGCTTATATTGAAGACTCCTTGCATCCCTGGGATAAATCCCACTTGATCATTGTGCACGATCCTTTTAATGTGTTGTTGGATTCTTTTTGCTAGTATTCTGTAGAGGATTTTTGCATCATATTTGTCAGTGATATTGGTCTGTAAATTTCTCATTTTGTAGTATTTCTGTCTGGTTTTGGTATCTGGGTGATGGTGGTTTTGTAGAATGAGTTTGGGAGTGTTCCTTCCTCTGCAATTTTTTGGAAGAGTTTGAGAAGGATGGGTGCTAGCTCTTCTCTAAATGTTTGATAGAATTCACCTGTGAAGCAGTCTGGTCCTGGACTTCTGTTTGTTGGAACATTTTTCATCACAGTTTCAATTTCATTACTTGTGTTTGGTCTGTTCATATTTTCTGTTTCTTCCTGGTTCAGTCTTGGAAGGTTATTCCTTTCTAAGAATTTGTCCATTTCTTCCAGGTTGTCCATTTTATTGGCATAGGACTGCTTGTAGTAGTCTCTTAGGATGCTTTGTATTTTTGCAGTGTCCATTGTAACTTCTCCTTTTTCATTTTTGATTTTATTGACTTGAGTTGTCTCCTTCTTTTTCTTGATAAGTCTGGTTAAAAGTTTATCAATTTTATTTATCTTGTAAAACAACAAGCTTTTAGTTTTCTTGATCTTTGTTATTGTTTTCTTTGTTTCTATTTCATTTATTTTTGCTCTGATCGTTAGGTTTTCTTTCCTTCTACTAACTTTGGCTTTAGTTTGTTGTTCTTTCTCTAGTTCCTTTAGGTGTAAAGTTATATTGTTTATTTGAGATTTTTCTTGTGTCCTGAGGTAGATTGTATTGCTATATACTTCCCTCTTAGACTACTTTTGCTTCATCCCATAGGTTTTGGATCATCGTGTTTTGATTGTCATTTGTCTGTAGGTATTTTTTGATTTTCTTTTTGATTTCTTCAGTGATCTCTTGGTTATTTAGTAACATATTGTTTAGCCTCAATGTGTTTGTGTTTTTTAAGTTTTTTTCTCTGGTAATTGATTTTTAATCTCATAACATTGTGGTCAGAAAAGATGCTTGATATGATTTCAATTTTCTTAAATTTACCAAGGCTTTATTTGTGACCCAAGATGTTATCTATACTGGAGAATGTTCCTTGTGCACTTGAGAAGAAGGTATAATCTGCTGTTTTCGGATGCAATGTCCTACAAATACCAATGAAATCTATCTGGTCTATTGTGTCATTTAAAGCTCATGTTTCCTTATTAATTTTCTTTCTGGATGATCTGTCCATTGGTGTAAGTGAGGTGTTAAAGTCCTCCACTATTATTGTGTTACTGTCGATTTCCTCTTTTATAGCTGTTAGAATTTGCCTTACATATTGAGGCATTCCTATGTTGGGTGCATATATATTTATAATTGTTATATCTTCTTGGATTGATCCCTTGATCATTATGTAGTGTCCTTCCTTGTCTCTTGTAACATTCTTTATTTTAAAGTCTATTTTATCTGAGTTTTGCTACTCCAGATTTCTTTTAATTTCCATTTGCATGGAATAGCTTTTTCCATCTCCTCACTTTCAGTCTGTATGTGTCCTTAGGTCTGAAGTGGGTTTCTTTTAGATAGCATATATATGGGTCTTATTTTTGTATCCATTCAGTGAAACTTTGTCTTCTGGTTGGAGCATTTAATCCATTCACATTTAAAGTAATTATTGATATGTATGTTCCTATTACTATTTTCTTGTTTTGGGTTTGTTTTTGTAGGTCCTTTTCTTCTCTTGTGTTTCCCACTTAGAGAAGTTCCTTTAATATTTGTTATAGAGCTGCTGAATTCTCTTAGCTTTTGCTTGTCTGTAAAGCTTTTGATTTGCCGGGTAGAGTAATCTTGGTTGTATGTTCTTCCCTTTCATCACTTTAAATATATCATGCCACTCGTTTCTGGCTTGTAGAGTTTCTGCTGAGAAATCAGCTGTTAACCTTATGGGAGTTCCCTTGTATGTTATTTGTCATTTTTCCCTTGCTGCTTTTAATAATTTTCCTTTGTCTTTAATTTTTGTCAATTTGATTACTATGTGTCTTGGCATGTTTCTCCTTGGGTTTATCCTGCCTGGGACTCTCTGCACTTCCTGGACTTGGGTGGCTATTTCCTTTCCCGTGTTAGGGAAGTTTTCTACTATAACCTCTTCAAATATTTTCTCAGGTCCTTTATTTCTCTCTTCTCCTTCTGGGACTCCTATAATGCACATGTTGCTTTGTTTAATGTTGTCCCAGAGGTCTCTTATGTTGTTTTCATTTGTTTTCATTCTTTTTTCTTTATTCTGTTCTGTGGCAGTAAATTCCACCATTCTGTCTTCCAGGTCACTTATCCATTCTTCTGCCCCAGTTATTCTGCTATTGATTCCTTCTAGTGTATCTTTCATTTCAGTTATTATATTTTCATCTCTATTTGTTTGTTGTTTAATTCTTCTAGGTGTTTGTTCTTTAATTCTTCTATGTCTTTGTTAAACATTTCTTGCAACTTCTTGATCTTTGCCTGCATTCCTTTTCTGAGGTCCTGGATCATCTTCACTATCATTATTCTGAATTCTTTTTCTGGAAGGTTGCATATCTCCACTTCATTTAATTGTTTTTCTGAGGTTTTATCTTGTTCCTTCATCTGGTACATAGCCCTCTGCCTTTTCATTTTGTCTGACTTTCTGTGAATGTGGTTTTCTTTCCACAGGCTGAAGGATTGTAGTTCTTCTTGCTTCTGCTGTCTGCTTTCTGGTGGATGAGGTAATTTAAGAGGGTTGTGCAAGCTTCCTGATGGGAGGGGCTGGTGGTGGGTAGAGCTGGGTGTTGCTCTGGTGGGCAGAGCTCAGTAAAACATTAATCTGCTTGTCTGCTGATGGGTGGGGCTTAGTTCCCTCCCTGTTGGTTGTTTGGCCTGAAGCGACCAAGAACTGGAGGCTACAGCCTCTTTGGTGGGGATAATGGTGGACTCTGGAAGGGGTCATGACAAGGAGTACTTCCCAGAACTGCTACTGCCAGTGTCCTTGTCCCTATGGTGAGCCACAGCCACTCCGCCTCTGTCAGAGACCCTCCAACACTAGCAGGTAGGTCTGGTTCAGTCTCCTATGGGGTCACTGCTCCTCCCCCCTGGGTCCTGATGTGCACACTACTTTGTGTGTGTCCTCCAAGAGTGGAGCCTCTGTTTCCGCCAGTCCTGTTGAAGTCCTGCAATCAAATCCCTCTAGTCTTCAAAGTCTGATTCTCTGGAAATTCCTCCTCTCATTGCTTTACCCCAAGGCTGAGAAGCCTAATGTGTGGCTCATAACCTTCACTCCAGTGGGTGGACTTTTGTGGTATAATTGTTCTCCAGTTTGTGCGTCATCCACCTAGCAGTTATGGGATTTGATTTTATTGTGATTTCACCCCTCCTACCATCTCATTGTGGCTTCTCCTTTTTCTTTGGATGTGGGGTGTCTTTTTTGTGAGTTCCTGGGTCTTCCTGTTGATGATTTTTCAGCTTTTAGTTGTGATTCTGGTGCTCTCACAAGTGGGAGTGACAAGCTGACTTTTATAATTATAAGCAATAAGGTAAGTTTATTAATTTTCTATAAGGTTCAAATTGTTGAGTTTACCTCGACATTCGCTTTAAAGTATTCAAACATAGACATTTGATGAATGGTTTCTCATTTGCTAAATACACCACTATCCAGATTAATCCTTTCCTAACTATCGTTCACTCATGTTACAGACTTTATTTATTCATTTATCATACCTATATTGTGTCCTGTAATTTTCTAGCTAGCTCCTCAGTGGTTCCAGGAAGTTTTTAAACTCCCACCTCGTTTTCAGTCCTTCACCATAACACCTCCAACTTAACCACCTTTCACTTCTACTCTCACACCAACAGCTCCTATTTGGTGAAATACAAAAGCCCATTCTTATTCCCACCTGTCTTTCCTCATTCATGTCCTGACTATTCTAACTGTAATCTCTTTTGAGCCACAACACTTGGAGTGTGTAATTAAGTTTTGTTACCACATAATACATTTTAGTTGTTTATCAGATAGGTTAATTATCTTTTCAAAACTGCAATATAAATTTTGCATATCTTCTATGGGAAGGTAGCATCATTTGTTCCAAATGTTTCTTTCTTTCCTAGTTAGGTAAGCACACATATCACATCAAATTCTTTATATACCTTTAATCCATGTTTTCTATTATCACACTCCCTGATTAGTAAAGACCCTCTTCATGTCACCAAGATTATTATAGAAGCCTCCCACCTGATGGTCCAGTTGACTCTTCTACACTGCCAACAAATTCTTATTATAAATTCAAACCTTACCACTCTATTATCTTCATACCATACTCTGAAGACCTCCAGTGCAGAAGAAAGACCAATCTCATAAACACCAGATCTTTCAACATTGGTTTGTGTTTTGCTCTTCTGTTTCTTTGTTTTCTGTTTTTCTCCAAAGGTGTACTGAACTTTTTACTATCTTCAGAAAACATCTGTCCCTTTCATGGTTTTGTGTGTTTGTTCATATTGCCTGTTTGGAAAATCATAGAAAATGAAAGGAAAAAACAGTGATAAAATAACTTTTTGATACTCTATTGCTTAAATAGATAGCTACACTGTTAAAGTTTTATTTCTTGCTCTCCTTCAGGATAAGGCAATGTTATAGCTTTCCGTCTTCCTGAAGTCCCTTATTTATGCAGTGAATACACCCAGCAATAACCTATTTCTCATTTTGTTAAAGTACTTTGTCTATATCTCAAGTTTCTAAAATTTTGGTCTCATAACTTCTTTACAATTTTGAAAATTCCTAAGCTTGCCAATTAAGTTGGTTTTATGTGGGTTATATGGATTGAAATTTATTGTATTATAAATACAACTATTTTAAAGTAATTATGCATTAATTCATGTAAAATAATAATAGAGCATTTGCATGCTACCATAAAACAACTTTTGTGAAAATTAACTAGATTTTTTGAAAAAAAATGGGAAAGAGTGGCATTAACTTATCTTTTACAAATTTCATTAGCATCTTGCTTAATAGAAGGCACCCATGTCCTCATATCTGCTTCTGCATACAATTGTTTGCAATATGTTGTTTTGGTTGGCATATGTGAAAAAAATCCAGCCTCATACAAGTAGATAATTGATGTGTGTAAAATTTCTATGTAAATTTTTTTTCTTTTGATATATTGATACTCAAAGTGGTGAATAGCCAATATGTCTTGATTACCAATACCCAAGTGGATCTGTTCTCTTACCCAAAAATTGATGCTGGTGTATTATGATCATTTTGTCTTATGGAATCAAAATTTCATGTGAAAATATAGTGGGAGGGAGATACTTCTCAGAATTATCAACTCTGTATTACTGAGGCAATTATATGTGCAATCTTTCTTCTCCATTCTCTCCTCATTACTCCACCTTAAGGTTTTCATTACTCTTTTGATTTCCTGTGTTTGTGATACAGTTGGCCAGTGAGTGCTTCCTCAAGGGCTGTCTTCTCACCCAGATGAAATTTTTACAGCTTTTGAGAACACCAGCTTTACCTTCTAAAATATCTACATGGCTTGGTAAGACATGTTCTTACTTTAACACCTCTTTTCTTTCATTGAGAGTCTCGTGCAGTATACCCCCTTTTTTGTTTTTAGCAAATGAAATGGTGTCATATTTCTTAATTAAATTGGGCAAAAAGAGATTGAAAATCATAATGTTATATTATTATTAACTAAATTGGTTAAATTTTAAAAATTTGTAAGGAGGTAATATTTCATACTTCTGTATCCCTTATATCTTATGGTAATAAAACATATAACATATACATTCAGTAAATACTTGTTGGTTGATTAATATTTGTGTTAGATTGGTTGCAATGTTGGCCCAGTTAATGACCTCTTGTATACAAACAACATGATTTTGCAGCTTCTTCCTTCAACAAGTGAAATTTATTTTCTCACTTCTGAAATCTGTGCTGGACTTGTGAGTTTTTTGAAAAATGGAATAAAAGGTATGCTAAACAAATTCTGATCTTTGTCTTTAAGATCCTTGAAGGCAAATTATCTTCCTTTTCCCCCTTCTCCTCCCTCTTTTTCTTCTCTTTCTCTCTCCCTCTCTCTGTCTCTCTCTTTCCCCCTTCCACCTCCACCAGGAGTAAAAGCATGGAGTAGCCTGCTGGAGTATGAGAGACAACATGTGAGAGTGTTCCATTCTATAGGTAGCTTACACCGAGAGGCAGATTGCAAATTCACAATTTTCAGCAGACACATAAGAAATACCACTGAGACCAGAAGAATGACTCAAATGAGATCAGGCTAAATTATTGATCAACAAAATCATGAACAAGATAAATGGTTATTACTTAAGCAACTGAGATTTGGGAAAGTTTGCTACTAAGCAATAGATAACTGATGCAACATTGTACAGCATTATATATATATATTTGTTTCTTTTTTATGTAATACTGTCTGGGAATTATATATTTTTGGCCTGAGATCTGAGGTGAAACATGATGAAAATAAACTTTTCAGACTTAAGATTTATAAAATTCTCATTTCTTAGTGAATTTCATGTTCAATTTTAATCTCTTCCTCAGTCAAGATTATCCATGACTACATGACTATGGATGGATAATCCGAGAGAGCAATAATACTCTTGTCTTAGAGAAACTGCTTTTATAAATAACTGTTAGATGCTAAACTTTTCTTTTTCAATTCAGCACTGCCCCAATATAATCTATTTAAAATATTTCTAGTACTATTCTAGCTCTGGCCTCATAGTATATTTCCTGTAGATAATAAAGCTAAGAAATAGTGATCCCTGGTGATGAATCTCATAATTCCTTAAAACAATAGTGATAAAATGAGTGGTGCAAGATTAATTTCCACTTCCTATTCCCCCTTTAATTTCTATTACAATAAAAATGGAGCAATCCTTGGGCTTCCCAGGTGGCGCAGTGGTTGAGAGTCTGCCTGCTGATGCAGGGGACACGGGTTCGTGCCCCGGTCCGGGAAGATCCCACATGCCGCAGAACAGCTGGGCCCGTGAGCCATGGCTGCTGAGCCTGTGCGTCCGGAGCCTGTGTTCCACAACAGGAGAGGCCACAACAGTGAGAGGCCCATGTACCGCAAAAAAAAAAAAAAAAAAAAAAATTGGAGCAATCCTTAATTCACTCAACAAACAGTGTATTTACTCTGAACCAGGTATGGGCTAGGATCATAACACCGTATACAATGGAGAATAAAATAAAAATGGACTCCGCTATTATGAAGCTTATAGTAAAGCAGAGGAAGACAGAAATCATTCAAATAACTACACAAATTATATATCACAGTAAGAGCTATAAAGGAAAATAATAGGATCTATAAAATAAAATTGCAGAGGAGGTGGCCTATAATTTAGATTGGGGATCCATTAAAGTGTCCTGTTAAAAGTGACATTCATCAGAGAGTTAAAAGTTGAGTAAGAAGCAAAAATATTGCAAGTATGGGGAAGATAATGCCAGAAAGAAGGACTAACACATGGAAATGCCTTAACTTGGGAAACACATTGCTATGTGAAGGAAACAAAATATCGATGTGTTTGAGTTGGATTGAGCAAGAGATAGAGATGATCTATTAGTTGGAAAGGAAGGTAGGCAGTTGACCTTGTGTGGCTAGGTACGCCTTGATGAGAATTATACTTTATATCCTAAGTGCACAGTGGGTCAGTGAGGGGATATAAGGAAGTTGGAGGTATAATTCAATACATACTTTCTCTTTCTTTTTTCTTAGTTAAGCATTTTACAGACATAAAGTGCATAAATCATAAATATATATCTGTATTAGTCCATATTCTTCAGAGAAACAGAAATAGTAGGAGATAGATAGATAGATGATAATAGATGATAGATAGATAGATAGGTAGGTAGATGATAGATAGATGATATATTTATCACAAAGAATTGGCTGACATGATTATGGAGGCTGAGAAGTCTCATGATCTTATGTCTGCAAACTGGAGATCTAGGAAAACCAGTAGTATAATCAGTCTAAGTCTGAAGGCCTGAGAACCAGGCGAGCCTATAAGGTGTAAACCCCAGTTCACCAATCAAAAGGATGGAGAATGTGAGATGAGCCCAAGGAGGTATGCAGGAAGCAAAACAGGATAAATTCCTCCTTCCTCTACCCATTGTTTTATTCAGACTCTCAAGGGGTTGGATGATGCCCACTGACATTATTGAGTCCATTGATACAAGTGCTAATCTTATACGGACACACCCTCACAGATACACCCAGAATCTGCAACCCCCCCAACCTCCATGGCCATGATACATAAAATTAACCGTCACAGTATTCAAAGAATAATAACAAGTGAATACACCTTTGTAACCTGTGTCTGTTGCCAGAGACCACTCTCAGTAACTTCTCCCTGTCTTTATCCCATCCTTTTCCTGGAATCTATCATCCTCTTGACACCCAACATTTTAGATTAGTTTAACCTCTTTAAAACTTTATATAAATGGAATCACATAACATTCTGTGTCTGGCCAATTTTGTTCTGTTATGTTTCTACCTGCAGCAGCAGTACTATACTCCACCTATTTTCTGTATAATATTCTGTATTCTAACTATAGCACTATTTATTTATTTATGCTATTATTGATGGGCATTTAGCCTACATCTGGTTGCTCTGTAAAGCTAATGTAACCATGAATATTTTTGTACGTTTCTGTTGTACCTATGCACACATTTTTGTTGAATATATACAGAGAAGAAAAATTGCTAGACTAAAGGGTATATGTACATTCAAATTTAGTAATAATAATAAAAAAGTTTCCAAGGCCTATTGTGCTCAATTACACTTCCACTAGTGGAATAAAGTAAAAGAGAAATACATTTACTATAGGGAAAAAATAACAAAGAAACTTGTCTGTTGGGATTTTGGCATTGGATGGAAAGAAAAAGAAATCCCTCCTGAGAATTCATACTCACAAACTGGTCCTCATCTGGATTTGCAGCTAGTGAGCTGAAACTTTCAAGCTGAGAATTTATTTTTAAGTGATCCCATATAAGTACCTTCAGGCACCAGGCAGAAGCAAATGCAAGTACTCTCCAGAGAAATGCTTCTTTCAGTCAGGCCTTACAGGAATCTCATAGATAATGTTCCAGAAGAAATAAAATCACAGTTAAAAATATATATATATATATATATATATCACACAACCAATAATAAAAGAAATAATCATGAGCAAGAACTTACAGAAGAGACAGAAATGTCAGATTGCCAAAAAGTACAGATATAGGGGTTACAAGCCAAAATAAAAGTTAATTAATTATATATAGTTTTAGATAAATAAATAAAATAATTAAAGTATGAACACTTAAGAGACAATGCAAATATCTAAGGAGTCAAGAAAAAGGATCAATTAACATGTAAATGGAATTATATAAATTTTGCAGATAGAATCACGGAAGGAAAAAAAGAAGTTAACTATGTTAAAGAGAAGATAAGCAATGTGAATGACTGAGAAGATGTAACATGCTTAGATGCATAAGAAAGAGAAGTGACAATATTCAAAAAGATAACAGCTGATAATTTTCCTATACTTAAAGGGAATAATCCTCAGATTTAGGAAATATAATCAATTCTTAAGAGCATTAAGTGAAAATAAACCTGAACTTCGACATGTCATTGTCAATCTGCTCAAAACAAAAGCTAAAATAATTTTGAAAATTATATTGAGAGATAAGATAAATAGCCTACAGAGGCACCATGATGAGACTGAGAGCTGACTTTCCAATAGCTAAAATGGTACTTAGAGGACAACATCATTTTGTGCATTGTGCTAAGAGAGAATAACTGTGAGCCTGAGACTGTATACCCAGTGGCCATGGCAGATTATATAGTAGTTACCTGGGCTACCTTGGCGGGCTGAGGATGGGGGGAAAGTTAATGTGGGGGGAGGAAGAGGAAGAAGAGAAGGAGTAACCAAGTGAAAACAGGGGGGAGGCATATATCTGATCACATGATACACTGAGGGAGTATTATGTATTATCTGAGTATATATGTATAAAGAAATTAAATATATATTTTACAAAAGAAGAAAAAAAGAATGAAGACAAATAAAGACATGTTTATATGTGGGTACATATAAACAAACATTTCTTGAACAAAGCAATAGTATTCTCACATTTGAGAGGTGTATTAGTTTCCTTGAGCTGCTGTAATAAAGTACCACAAACCGGGTTGCTGTATACAACAGAAATTTCTTCTTTAGCACTTTGGGAGGTAGGAAGTTGAGAGCTCTCTCTGAAGGCTCTAGAAGATAATCTGTTCCATGCCTTTCTCTTAGCTTCTGGTGTTGCTGGCAAATCTTGGCATTCCTTGTCTTATAGACACGTCACTCTAGTCACTGCTCCATTGCCCCATGGCATTCTCATTGTGTGTCTCTGTATCTCTTCTCTTCTTGTAAAGATACCAGTCATATTTGATTTAGGTCCCACTTTACTGCAGTATGACCTCACTGTAACTTGATTACATCAGCAAAGACCCGATTTCCAAATGAAGTCGCAGTCTCAGGTACAGAGGTTTAGAATTTAAACATATCTTTTGGGGGACACAATCAATCCACACAATGGATTAAAATAAGATACTAAAATCTAAACAAGAATTGAAAAGAAGAGAAAGAAAACTGAATTACATTAAAGAATTAAATGTTCTTCAGTCCCTGTAATATTCTGGAGGAGAATAAAGTTATTAACTTTAGGCTCTATTATTTGAACACGCATGATGAAAATATTATTTGTATATAATCAATATTTAATAAAAGATTAAAATGAACTTATGGATATGTTTATGTTCCTATAGGAATAGAAGAGTTCTTAGCAGAGATCCTAAAACATAAGCAAATAAAGGGAAAAAACTAAATTTTAGAAAATTTCCATATGCTAACAAAGGAGTTAAATGTATATGTTTTGTGACTTCTTTGTTACACAGAACTGCTCTACAAAACGACATTTGCATCAGTGGAACTTTATATTATTCAAGTTAACAAAAAAGTAAATATTTTCTTCATGATCTTTCTACCTGAACTTCACAATCTCTGCTTCACTTACCTGGCTTTATGCAGGCAAATATTAGATCCATCTAAATTTCAATAATAACTTTCTCTCTAGTTGGAGACAGTTGGAGCAAGCTTATTTGCTATTTTTACCTGCTAGTTACCTATTTGCAAGAGAATTTTAAAATGCTACCTAATCTAGGCCCCTACTTCCTTATGTTATATGCAATTCCCTGTTACTTTGTTTAAATAGGTTATGCCTTTAACAGTAATTGTCTGGAAGTGAGACTTGCCCCATGTCAGGTCACTGTTGCCTGTACCAGTTATTCTAATTTTAGGACATCACAGGCCATATGTGAGAGGGAACAAGATTCTATAAAGTTTGGGCACTGCATTTCACATTTACCAATTATCAAGGGACCTGAATGGAAAATGCAATTTTGTGAAAATTCTTCCTAGGAGAACTCTTTGCTGCAAAGGATTGATAGGTTCTTACGTGTACAAATTAATTACTTTTGTCACATATTATTTGTGGTTGGTCTCATTCTTCTTGTCAGAAATGACAATATCTGTTCTAATGTAGGTCAGGAAGGAGAACAGGCTGGGAAAGTCTAGGTCTTTCTCTGTTAGCAATTAGAAGCTGCTTGATGCTTTCAGTGCCTGTGGATAAATAAAACTACTGTAACTGCAGAGCCATTTTTAGAATTGCACACCCACTGAGACATTTTGACCTTCAGCAATAAACTACTAGGCAGTACTTGAACTGTTCATATCAGTTAATTAGAAAATGAATATGTAGCTGAATAGATTAATTCAACAACTTACCTAAGCACAGCAACAGCAACTTCACACTTCAAACCTCTACTATCTTCTGTTTCTCCCTTTTCTCTTTTTCTTTTAAGAATAACCACTCATATGTGAATTTTCCATTATAAAGAAGCCAGTGAAAACAAGTTGTCATTTTTCCCATTAACTGATATCAACAAAACATTTTATCCATGTTTCTTGAGCACAGGGGCTGTAACAGACTCATCTATGAAGCTCACAAATGGCCAGAACCTTAACTTGTGTTCTGGCTTCTTCTCTCCCTCACAAAGAAACATGGCCAGCCCACCAAAGAGTAACTCGGATATTCATTCATTTACGTACTCCACAAACATTTTCCTGAATGCTTAGTGAAACAAGCATCATGGTATAAATGAAATAGAGAGCAAGGTCACACTGGCTCGGAAAACTTGCTTTTTGATGGAGCAACCATGAAATATATAAAAATGATCATCAAACATGTGAAATAATGTCAGATTTTGATATGTTCTATCAATGAAATAACACATGTTTACATGAAAGGATCTAGGTGAGTCTACTTTAGATAAAGTGATCAGGAAAGACCTCCATAGGGGAGAGTGTTTGCTTTATGAATATTGTAGAGTCACTCAAGTCAAAGAAGAGGAAAGAAAAATCAAGGTTACGAGAATAGGAAATGAATCCCCTGCCTCCATGTCCTATTCCGCTGTTGAAACTGGTAAAATGTGCTGATTACAGTTTATTAAGAAAAACACAGGGTTCCGTAAGGTTAGAAGACAGGCTGGAGATAGATGAGCAAAACACTATGAAAAGGATTTTGGATTTTATTCTACATACTGCAGAAAACAACTTTAAGCAGGGGAATCATATGCATTGCCTTGCATTTTGAAAATAAGTTATAGGCTGCTATGTGAAGAATGGATTTGTTCTGGACAAGAGGTAAGTGGGAAATCAATTAATTGGTGAAAAGTGTTCCCTTTCATTAGGATAGTGTTAATTGAGATGGAGAGGAGGGGATACCCTAGGATTTTTCTTGTAAAAGATTAATAAACAGAAACCTCGATTAAATAGGTTTGAGACACTGGACGGGGATCTATCATGCCTTATGAAGATAGCAAAACCCAACAGGAAGAAGAAATACTTCTCTTCTTTCCTGGCAAGGACTCAGCCAATGAAAAGCCACGAACTCTGTCTACTATAGCCCTCTCAACTTCCTTTTCCTCTGTATAAAATGTTCTCCTTCCCTTGCCATGTGGGGCTTGCCTGAGGCTCACCATGGTTACAGACCTGGGATTGAAATTCTCTTCTGATCCTGAATAAACTCTTCTTTGCTGGAGAAATATCTGGCAGTCCATTTGTCTCGGGTCAACAGTCTTCAGCAATTGGTTAAATGATGATGCCATTTCTTAAGATGAAAATCCTGGGCAAGAACTATATTGAAGGGAAAATCATGACTTCTGTTTTAAAAATGTAAAGTTTGAAATAATTAAGCTATATCCAAGTAGATTTGTCAAGCAAGCTGTTGTAAATGTAGCTCAAAAGAGATATCTAGTCTAAAAACTGTGTATTTTAGAGTTATTGGCACATAGGTAGTGTTTAAAATCATGGAGATTGATGGAGTCTTTTAAGGAGAGGAACTTCAGGATTTCAGTGTCAGGTCAAAACATGACCTTAGGAATGGAGCCTGTGAAGGAGTAGTCAGTGAGGGAGGAGAGGCCCTCAAAGAGTGTTCTATGATAAGGTAGAAGATGCGTTTCAAGAAAAAAATGAGCAATCAATTGTCTTGGACATCACTCACAGATCAAGTGAAATGAGGAGCTAGAATTATCTAGTAGATTTGCTTCATGGAGGCAGTTGCTAGTGTTAACCAAAGTAGAGTTATGCAATCACTTGGTAGGTTCTGCTTCCCTGGGAGAGATTCACTCAGCACAGCCTAGACTCACTTAACTCACAAAAGAGGAAAATTTACATCAGTAACCCTTTAGGATGTCATGGGACCTCTCTTTCCTATGGCAAAAATTATAAGCAAAATACGTGTGTATTTATGTAATTATCCACTTAGTAGTGGAACTTCTTACGAGTAGAGGTGGTTCTTCCTGTTTTCGCCATTCTGCCACACATACATTGTCAGATCCCAAGTGAAATAGTGTTTTCTTGATTGCATTTTTTCTAGAAATAATTCTACTCAAAGTAATAATGGAACAAGTTTCTGTCAATGTGTGGTTGTACTCCCAGACCACTTGGCGTATATTACCACTGGCAATATAAATCAGACAAAATATTTTTATAAAACAAGCCTTCTCTGTTAAGATAAATGGGTAGATACTACAAATGTCTTGAGGATTTTTCAGTCAGTTATTATATATGAAAGTAGTTTAATACTGAAGGCATACTATTTTATAGTTTCATGACCAGGTGTGATGGGTAATTATTTTAAATTCATGGATATTATTTACATGGACATATTCAATCTATTGGGTGTTTAATTAAGTTTCTTACCACTTCTCCTTACTGAAAGTCCTAATCCCTTTTTATTCTCCTAGAGTTTTCAGAAACTGTGGCCTTATTTTGAAAATGTCACAGTGGCACTGCATTATGATTTGCATTCATGATTTTCAAAGTGGACCCTGAAGTGTCAAAGCACACTTTTCCCCTGGGGAAAGGTTATCAGAATCTCAGAGTGTTGGGAGATGTGTGAGTTTCAAAGAGTAGCTTTTAAATAATCAATGTTTTCATTTTTTAAAAAAATTAGAAACATCTCAAAAAATAAATATAAAGGGGGCATTATTTTGTCATATTTTTCAAAATGGATCCTGTTTAAAAGCTAAACAACTGTTTTGTCTTATACAACTATTTTTAAAGTAAAACTGCATTTTATGCAAATTGGAAAAAAACATCCAATCAGAACAGAGGAATGTAAAAAGTAATATACAGTTCTGTCTTTTACCTCCTATATAATAATTTGTTTTCCATTCTTCAAGTTTTTATAGTAATTAATAAGTTCATATGCATATAGCATAATTTATGAACTTTAATCAGTAACTACTATGAAGAAAAGGAAGCATTTAGTTCAGTTACTCTACTAATTTTCTTTGTCTCTGTTTGACAACAGTTTAACCCTTTAATATGGAAAATCCCTAATACACCACAGAGTTGAGAGAATAGTATATATAATAGTGTATATAATAATCATAAATATATAATTTCCATCACCTAGATTCAAGAATTACCAGCCTATGGCCAGTTTTGTTGTTTTTATTTCCCCAACCAATTCTTACTCACCTCAGATTATTTTGGGATGAATTTCAGACATTGTGTTAGCTTCTCCCTAAATATTTTAGTACACCAATCTAAAAGATAAGAATTATTTTGCTTTGTACATAATCGAAGTGCTATTATCACATTAAAAATTATAATTCATAAATATCATTAATTATACATGAGTTTATTTATTTCACAAATTATTGTATTTAACAGTTTGAATAGTTAAATCAGGATTCATGTAAAATCTGTATACTAGAAGTAGATGTGTCTTAAGTACCTTTTAACCTACGTGTCCTCTAACTTTTCTTTATATATTTCTCTTACTCTTTTATTGAGTATTTATCAAAATTTTAATACATACTCTATTTTTATATCTGTTATTTGATATCATCTTCTTTTAATTAAATTTTGTTTTCTGATGCTTCAACTTTAGACGGTACATTCTGACTTCAAATTATATAGAAAGAGTAAAGTAGTGCACTTTCACTTTTTTTTCACCTCTGTCACTCTTGGGATTCTTTGAGACTTTTGGATCTCTGGTTTGTGGTATTTCCTTCATTTTTGGAAAATTTTCATCCACGATCTCATTAAATCATTATCTGTATTGCTCTCTTCTTCTCAGAGACCTCAATTGCACAAATGTTAAACCCTTTAATGTTTCCTCAAACTCTTGGATTTTTCGTGTTTATTTGTTTGCTTTTTATTTTCCCTCTTTATGTCTCAGTTTGTATGTTTTCTATTGAATTATCTTCATATTTACTGATTCTTTCTTCAATTGTGGCTGGACTAGTGAAGAGCCCAACAGGGCATTCTTCATCTCTGATGCTGCATTTGTTATTTGTGGCAGTTCAGTTTGACACTTTCTTCTATAGGAGAAAGAGATGACCATCTTACAACCATATAATAAGAAATCAACTAAACTTGTAAATTCTTAAAGTGTGGATATAGTATGTAAGTTTGGAATAGCTGTGGGGCTTAGAGACAAGAGTCATTTGCATTCGCCACAATCCCTTTTCCATGGGCCTTGATGAGGTGCTTACAACTGGGGAAAAAATAGGAACATGGAGGAAGTCTCCATCAGTTGCACAAGAATAGACAAAGAAGTCCTTGGTGGCTGGGAACAGGCATGAAACCCCACCTACTTCACAATACCATTTTTTCCTGTTAAGCAAATGCCTTAATAATCTACCATCCTTGGGATTTTACTTGAAATTGCATTCTGGCTAATCTTCCCCCTGGTCCTGTTTTTGTTTTTCTTACTCCTTTTGCAGTCTCTCATGGTAAGATTAATAATCAATTCTGGATGGATTCTAATTTCATAGTCTCTCCTGGAAAACCCAGGGAAGACAATTCTCTTTACTATAGAAAGGTAAATAAAATTAGTATGATAAATGCTGTAATCCAACTTATACATAACAGGCATTAGGACCACACAGCAGAGAGTGAGAAATTATTTGGGACTGGGGTTCTGAAGAGACTTGAAAGATAAACAATAGTTAACCATGCTGAGATTGGGTGGTTGAGAGAGGAAGGTTTTCTACACAGTTGTAAGTCAACATTTTTACTCAAAGTGAATTTCTATATCATGCTATGTAAGCCTATTCTTCTTCTCAATTTTTTTTTTTAGGGGGGTGTAGAGGTAGCAAAAGAAAGAGGACATGAATTATGGAACATAGTCTCAGTGAGCAAACCATGTGTGCATGATGTTGTGTAAGACTGCCTTTGTTTGTAATTAAAAGTTCACATTGTATATTAGTACATTCGTTGGCTACCTACACTTGACAACCAGCTACTGAACAACATAAGGAGACTTTTATGCTAAAAAGACAGTTAAATTGTGAGAAAAAACTGATAGTGGAACATAAATAGTTTTAATTTACATAAAGATAAATATTAATAGATAAAAAGTTATTAAAGAGATTGAAGGTGACTTGAATTCTCTGAAATCAAATGTGATATATTTTGATGAAGGACTCAAGTGCACCTGAAATGAATGTTCTGCTCTTAGGTGGAAGGTTCTACAAATGTCAATGATTTCAAGTTGTCAATGTGTATTAAAAGCACACTAGAGTGAGAGTGCTTGGCTTCAAGCACAAATCTGACATTTACTAAGTCTACAGAGAAGAACTTCTAGTTCTCAGTGTTTCACTTTCTCCTCTTTTTATTAAGGATTACATAATCTTCAGAGAGTTGTGAACATTGCTGCAACTTTAAAAACAGTTGACTATAAAGCATCACACAAATGAAACCTCTTTTTATGAATTCTTTGATTTCAGATAAACTGAGTCACTCTATAACCCTTACACACACCAAAATATAATAATTTTTATATTGACAGTCACATGTTCAATCTGGTGGGGTCTATCATATTGACAAATGCACCTGTCTCCATTTCCCTTTCCCTAAAATTAGGATGAATTTGGCTTCAAAGGAACTTATTCTCTCCCCTTAGTGTTCTTGTTCTTTTTTGATTGACATATAATCCAATGACTTTGGAAATCACGTGATGAATCATAGGTGTACATGTCATGGAAAAGAAATGGCAAGATATAATGGAAAAGACAGCAGGAAAGAAATAAGAAACACTAATTCAAATTGCAGATCTTTTTTACTATTTAACTTTCAATGTGAAGGAAAGCTAACAGTGTTGAGCATAATGAAAAACATTTTAGACTTTAATCCAAGACTATCCCATAAAACATGCCTATGGCAAGTTTCCTGTTGTATTTGAAATCTTGTTTTTTATGTACAAATTATTGAGTATTAATCATGAATTCATTAACTATGATAACATATATGACAGATATAATGCAGTACTTGGCAAATAAGTCAATTTTATTTTTTTAATACTTTTTCCTGCTCTTCCACCTTCTTTCCTTCCTTCCTTCTTTTCTCCTTCCTCCCTCCTTCCATCCGTAACTTCCTTCCTTCTTTATTTATGCTGCTATTTATAAAATAATAATATTGGACTGTCTGAGCTCTAAAGTTTATTCTAGCTCAGTGATTCAATGATAAGCTAAGACTGCATATGAAACTCTCATCATCTCTGAGAATTTACACAATCATGTCATGGATGGTGCTCTATCCTCTGGAAATATAATAGCTTCTGCCCTGGATCAGAAGCAACTTAAATGAGTAAAATAATAACTGGAAAATTTGGCTCTTTTCCTGAACCTAGAGCATATCAAAAAAACCAAGATGGAGCTTCCCTGGTGGCGCAGTGGTTGAGATCCGCCTGCCGATGCAGGGGACACAGGTTCGTGCCCCGGTCCTGGAAGATCCCACATGCCGCGGAGTGGCTGGGCCCGTGAGCCAGATTCCCAGATAAGAAACCTGATTCAAAGAGGTCAAAGAGAAATTAGAGAACTCTAATATTTGAACAAGAAAATCCTTCTCTAGGATTTTCTGTTTCTCTTTGGTAAGGTTACAGGCAGGAAATAGGTAGTTAACAAATCAAACTGAAGAATATCATTATTCTCATTATTATTGCTACCATTATAATTGTCAAAATGTATGAAATACAAAGCAAAATTTCTTCCTGATTTTCTATGCAACTCTTGAGCCAGATTTTCTCAGTCTAAAATGTCTTATAAATATGTGGGTCAATTATCAGAAGTTACATGAACTCTTCTATAGCATTAAGATAGTGTTTTTATTTTAACACTTTTAATATCAAATAATTATATGGCTAAACGGGGGGGGGGAATTAACCTCTTATATAAGTAACGCCTGTAATATCTTTTCCGGAAAATAAATTTTTTAGCCTGAGTTTAAAGCCCAACTTAACCATTTCTTGCCCAGGTCACTTGCCAAATTATTTACCCTCCTATGCCCCATTTACATCTACTGTAAAGTGAAGAAAGGAACTGTATCACCTGATTTTGTAATAAGGAATAAAAATTAGACAATATATAAATAAAGCACTTAACACACAATTGCATCCATATTAAATGGTTGATAGAATATAATTTTATAATTGAATTATTGGCTTTTCATTTGAATGATCAGAAAAGGGAACCTAGAGAAGGTAGGTGACTTGTTCAAGGTCACATTGCATGCTAGTGGTCTTTTAACTGTGTAAGCCACATTTCAGGGTCCTTTACTGATAATTCAAAGTGACATTGAATAGATCCTTACGATTAATAACAATATTGGGATACCTTGAGAGTTTCTTGGGTATTTTTTCTCATCTTTTCCTTTGCAAATAATATGCAGGTCAACTATTTGTATTTAAATTGTCTCTACTGAGCAGCTAGTAGGACAATATCATGTTGAAGATTTTCAGTTGAAGTGGTAGATTTTTTACTTCAATTAAAAAAGAGTGGTAGATTTTTGTGTCCATCCATATTCTATTTCTTTGTGTTTTATTTTCAATATGCATGACAAAGGTTAGTGAGACTAATTAGTGAGACTAATTAGTGAGACTGCCAGAGAATGGGTTAACATTCACTAGCAAATCGGAAAGTACAAACATTATATTTGAAACAGAAGAACTGCCTAAGTATTTTTCATAGTAAAGTTTAAGTAGCTCCTTATTTAAAAGTTACAGAAGTTGTTATAAGTTATAGAATTAAATTATGATTTTGCTTATGGAATACAGTATGAAGAAGCATACTATTTCTCAACAAGTAGTCTATGAGTCATCAGCATGAAAATCTCCTTGGGTGCTTTGTAAAAATGTATAGACGTCTCCATATATATACTGAGTCAGACTGTTTAAAATCAGTTTGAAATCTGGTACCACCACATTAGATTTACAGAATTTGGGCAAATTAATAGCATGTCTACTTAGTTTACTCATCTGTGAAAAAGAGACAATGTGAGTACCTACTTCATGGAGCTACTGTAGAATTAAATGAGCTAATGTATGAAATCAATTTGGCACCCCATAAGTGACAGAATGTGGGCCTTGGAAGAGCTTTTTGGGTGATTCCTCACACTGCAAACCGTTGAGTTAAATTGTGATGTCCCTAAAGACAGCATCTGATTCATGCTTCTTTCTATTTCAGTGTCTAGATAAAGAAGTAAATTCAGAAGAGGTCTGTTAATAATACAGATTATTCAACATTTATTCTATTCTCTACCCTCTCACCCAATCCCTAGGACAATAATTTTTCTAGATTTCTGAAATTAACGTGGATCTCCCTCATTCAGTACAAATACTAAAGAATCTTTGATATCATTCTTCCTTCCTATATATAAGTATCTCACAATGTATTATATTTCATAGATAACTAATCTTGTAAGATGCTTCTCAAAAATTTGTTTCATAGTCACATATTTTGAAAAATGTTACACCCACTATAAAGTTGCAGAAATGTATAATTCATATTAAAGGATACAAGAAATCCTATATCAAAGAAACTTGATTTATTTTTTAATTCAGGATTTCTTAAACTTACTTGATTAAAGAAATTTTTCACTGCATAATACTTATAAAGATCCTTTAGCATAAGTAATCGTCCTAGTACATTCTTTTGTTCGTCTGATGTTTTCAAAATTATCCCTTTCCTCAGTCTTTTCCCTTTTGTGTGTTCAGAAGATGACATTGGAATTAAGTGCATGGGCAGCCATATATGGCTTCAAATCCTGATCCTTCACTTAGTCACAAAGTTATCCTAGGCAAGTTAATTAAACTCTCTAGACCTCCATTTTCACATTTGCAAAATGGAACTAGTAACACCTACTTTTTGGTGCTTTTGTGAGAATTCTTTCTATGATGCCCATAAAGTACTTACCCCAGCCTACTGGCTGTGAGAATGACCTGCTAACTTCCTTTGTATTGATTTCCATTGTTGCCTAGAATTCTAATAATGTGAAATGTCCTTATTTTCTTTTCATAACAGTTTCAAATCATTCCTTTTCTTTAAGTCATTTCAAATATCCAATGCAGTGGACTGCATTTGACTGCCAGAATGAAGCAGGTCATTGCCCATGATCATTCAGAGAAAGAGCAATTAATAAAATATTAGAACAAAAACTCTCAGTCCAACATGGAGCCTTTTTCAATGTTATCCTTATACTTGTCACTACTCTCTCTTCTGAAATGGTTGCTGCCAATATCTGCTAAATTCTAAGACAAGTATAAGAGGGAAATGAAAGTCAAGCTCAGAAAGAACATGTGTTTTATATGCATCTTGTTCTTTTGAGGGGTAGTGTGGTGTGGATAGGCATTATCTTTCCATTATCACTTTCTACTGCTGACTGCTGACTGTCTTAGGTGGCAAGGGGGACTGGTAATTGGATAACAGTATTCTAACCCTCTTGGTATTTTTTTTTTTAATGTAAAGAAAACAGCTTCTTCTTGAAGTCTCCATTTTGCACTAAAGGCAAAATGTCACCAGGAACAATAAGCAAAAATAGGGCCTTTAATAAGGATTGGTCAGGGGCTTCCCTGGTGGCGCAGTGGTTGAGAGTCCACCTGCCGATGCAGTGGACGCAGGTTCGTGCCCCGGTCCGGGAAGATCCCACATGCCGCGGAGCGGCTGGGCCTGTGAGCCATGGCTGCTGAGCCTGCGCATCCGGAGCCTGTGCTCTGCAACGGGAGAGGCCACAATAGTGAAAGGCCTGCGTACCACAAAAAAAAAAGAAAAAAATAAGATTGGTCAGGAGTCCTTCTGGAACCACTCACTGGTCATCTGGTTTGGAATGAGTGGTAGTAATTCCCAGCTTACACTTCAAAGGCAAAATCCCCCTTCATGACCTCCATTAGCACTCCTGGCCTGGATCACACATCTTGTACCCTTAATGTTTCAAGTGTGATTCATTCTGAAAGAATATATTCCATATAAGTATATGGAAAGGTTATAATCAGGGATAGTTTCACCAGACCTTTTCTAGGGCTTCAGGGTGTAGGAAAACCTTAGTGACTTAGGTGTCCCGCAAGATATGGTTCTCAGTTCTTCAATCTCAATTTTTTATTTCTTTCTGCATCGACTAGCACACTAACAATGAATCATGTCCTAGGGACAGAGTCAAATTAACCAAGTTCATCAGACTGATACAAAGGTCAGGTTTCCATTTCATTAATTAAGAATGACATAGATAAACTTTTAAAAGATCAAACTAGATTATAACAGGAAATTTGAAAAGAGAAGGATAAGAACTTCCATGGGAAGAAAGACAGTTTTATCTTGCTTGCATTATACACTTGAAGTAAATTTAAATTACAGTTGACCCTCAAACAACAAGGGTTTGAACTGCACTAGTCCACTTATAGGTGGATATTTTTCAATAGTAAATACTATAGTACTACATGGTCCATGGTTGGTTGAATCTGTAGATAAAGCGGAACCGTGGATATGGAGGGCCAACTATGAGTTATATAGGTATTAATCCCTTCATTGTTCAAGGGTCAACTTTATTCCATTTGCTCATATCTTATTGCAAGAGCAAGAACATACAAGGTCATAACCAAGTCATCAGTTTCTCTTTTGCCCCAAGAATATTGTTCACAGAATAGAAAATTTTAAGTTTTTGCTGATATGACCTAAATTTTTTCTTGACTGGGTATACCTTTTCAAATAACCATATTCATTTATCCAATACTTGGCAAACATTTAATAAGCTCCTACTATCTGTTAGACTCTTTACTAAGTGCTAGGAATATAGAGATAAATAAGAAATGGTACCTGGCCACAAGGAAGTTAAAGTCATAGCTAAGACAGAGTGTGGATTAGTTATAAGAAAGTTGAATTGAAATTAATTACAGGGCTTCTTTGGTGGCGCAGTGGTTGAGAGTCCGCCTGCCGAAGCAGGGGACAAGGGTTTGTGCCCCGGTCCGGGAAGATCCCACATGCCGCAGAGCGGCTGGGCCCATGAGCCATGGCCGCTGAGCCTGCGCGTCCGGAGCCTGTGCTCCGCAACGGGAGAGGCCACAACAGTGAGAGGCCCGCATACAGAAAAAAAAAAAAAAAAAAAAAAATTAATTACAATACTATTTAACGAGTGTTATGGTAGGGATAAGCATGGGGTTCAATGTGACCAAAAAAGAGTAAGATAATTCAAACATGAGGAGTTGGGGAAGGTTTCTTGGAAAAGATAACATTTCAGCATGAGCATGCCTAGTAGTAATTAGAATTATTTGGTAACTATGGAAACTGCTGCTAAATAGCTTATCAACAAGAGAATGTATAACACTTAGGTAACCCATTAAAACAAAAAGACAAACTGAAAATTTGGGAAGGAAAACAATAAGGATAACTCCAGCAATCTTAAAAGCAGGAATTTATGGGATTTTCTCTCTTTCTCTCTTTGGCAACATGACAAATCTGATGATATACCAGTTCATTTGTTTGTTTTTGCTTGTTTGTGTTTTTGTGGGTGTTACTCCATTAACAGTTTCAAAAGAACTGATTGGGGTCAGCTGTCTATACCTGGATAAATCAGTTACAGCCAAAAGAGCAGGATAATGGAGCTTAGAAGTGATTGATGAAGACCTAAGTCAACATATTTGGTGCTTCTCAAGGAAAAAGCATGGTATGAGTTGGTAGTCACCCAAAGACATACCACTATGCTATATTACAGTCTTATTAGTTCTCTTAATTCCCAATGCCCTCAGTATAAAGTTCAAGCAGTGTATTATAGCTGACAAGGGCCTTTACAAACTTACACGGCTTCTGCTAATCTTTCTGGCCTTATTGCATAAGACAACATCTTGAAATCTAAGCACCAACTATATTGAGTAATTCTTACCAGGCCCCATGAATGTGGCTATGCTCTTTCTTTCCTACAGGGCTTTGCCTTTGTTATCATCTTGAAACATGCTAAAAGGTTTGAGTTCCTCTTCTTGCCTGATTTCTATTATTTTTAGCTCCTAGCTATGTAATCATTTCTAGTAAGAAGACTTCATGACTCCTAAAGAAGGCTCATTTGAGTTACCACAGAAACTTGTACTTACTCCCATCATACTATAAGTCTATATTCTATCTCCCTGGGATAGAAGTCGTATCTGTCCTGTTTTATATTATATTCCAAGAGCCTACCAGAGTACTAGCACATAGTAGTTACTCAATAATTATATGTTTAATTATTAAAATTAACACCAGCTTTAAATTCCAAATGTCTATTTATTTGTGTATATTTTTGATATTTTTCTACAAGTTATGTTTCTTTCACCATTGTGTTGCATCCTTACAGTGTAGTGCTTGAAGTATAGCTCAATAAACATAGGTTGAATAAACACCAAATGAGAATAAACTTGCAATGTTAAAAAATGATGTGTTCTTGCATAAACGATAAACTCCATGGTTGCAGAAACCTGTCTGTCTTTACACCTCAACATTCTCAGGGCCTACAACAGTGCCTGGCACATAGTAGATGGCTCATACTTCTTGTTGAATATATAGGTGAACCAGTTATTAATACCAACATAGTATTAATATCCATAAAACTATTCTTATTGTGGGAATTCCCTGGTGGTCCAGTGGTTAGGGCTCGACGCTTTCACTGCTGGGGCCCGGGTTCAATTCATAGTCAGGGGAAAAAAAAAAAACTATTCTTATTGTAAGAATTTTTTTAAAGATAATTTCAGTGTCATTATAATGATCACCCAGTACAACTGTGCTGTAAAACAATGGGACAGAGGTGTATAGTTTCCAAATTGAAAAGATGGCAATTAAGCTGGCTTCATGTTCTGACACTTCTGTTTCTCTTATTTCAGTGATAACTTCATATGGACTAGAAATCATTAAGTGTTGTTTTATTACATATAATAAATATTGATGGATTTCCTACAAAATAGTCAATTTACTTTTGTTTCTTATTAAAATAATAATCACAAATACTTGTCCTTCTACCTCTCTCAGCTAAATTCAGAAGAGGAAACTTTAAACAATGTAGATATGCTAAAACACTAAGATTTTTCTTTTGTTAGGTGGGACCCCTTTTCCAATCCCACTCTCTTTTTTCTTCCCATTTATTATCAAAGAGGCAGAATATCTCACCTTCATGTAGGTGCAATTGGCCATTTGAGAAATGGGTGTATGTCATTTAAATTTTTGTGAGTGTCCACCTGGCAGGTTAGGCTTCTGTGTATATCAATCCCAAGATCACATCCTTGAAGTAAGAATGATAATTGGAGAACAAATTTGGCTTTGAGAGCAGTAATCTTAAGACAGCATTTCCCTTAATATTATTAGAGGAAAAAAAAATATGTGTGATTTCTCCAAGTGAAATGGAAAGAGCAAAAGGAAAAGAAAAATTGTTCAAAGTGGCAGGGTCTCTGCTTGTTCAAATTCTTAAAATACAGCTTAACGCACAATCTCATAAAACACTAAATGAGAGAAAAGAGGGGGAAAACGTCCTCTTTTTGTATTCCCTCAAGAAAACACAAAAAGACAGATGGCCCAAATGAGAGGGTCTCTAGTCAGATGAGGCCTTAATAATCTTCTTTTGCTTTGACAAAGGAAATCATGTAGTGAACTGTGTGATGACTTTGTTCTCCCAGGAGAAAGGACAACAGAGAGGAGAGAAAGATGCCTAAAAATGGCCACATCGTTGACAACGTGAGTTATGATGCTTCGTTTTGTTAAGTAGTGAAAGAACAATAAGAATCTTTCCTTTTATATCTTGCGCTATCCCTACTTATAAAATCCAAAGACAAAAGTTCAAAATAGTACCATTTTTTTTTTCTTTCTGTTGTATAATGAGGGAAGAACAAAGAAACTTGTTTTACTCTGTCTCTGGGAAATGAATAATGGTAAAAATAAGGAGAGAAAGCAGAAATAGCCCAAACCAACAGAGCATTAAAATCTCACACAGAACTGTTTGTGGAGCTCCAATTTCATCCTTCAAAAGCAACTAAAGACTGTCTTGGATTTCAGTCTCATCCACAGTTTCATTTCCTATAAGTCAGTAATGCTTATGGAGTGAAATTCTGGACTGACTAGCATGATCCTTTTAAGCATATCTTCCTGGCTGGAAGATAAATCAATTTCCCCTTTCAAGACTCAACACCACTTCCTTGTAGTATACTTAAGGAAAATCTTGGGTAGAACTGAATTTCAGAGAATCATGTATCCAATGTCTAACTCATTCTTTTAAATATTCCAGAAAAGAAGCAACAAAGGGATTGTCTACAGCATGAAGCATGATATAGTGAAAAAATTGTTTTATTTTGTTTGTTTGTTTTTCAAATTCTGATTGTGACACTTGGTTGTGTAGCCTTGCTCAGATTATTTAGCCTTACTGAACTGTAATTTCTTCAGATATAAAGTTTTTTAAAATCTGTACTTCAGATGTAGAAAACAAACTTACGGTTACAGGTGGTGGAGGGGAGGGGAGGGGGAGGTATAAACTGGGAGATTGGGATTGGCATATACACACTACTATATATAAAATAGATAACTAATAAGGACCTACTGTGTAGCACAGGGAACTCTATTCAATACTCTGTAATGATCTATATGGGAAAAGAATCTAAAATAGGGTGGATATATGTATATGGATAACTAATTCACTTTACTGTACAGCAGAAACTAACACAACATTGTAAATGTACTCCAATAAGAATTTTAAAAAAGAATGCTTTGCAGATTAAAAACCTTCCAAAAAATAAAATAAAATCTGTACTTCAGAAAGATGCTGTAAAGTTTAAATATCCGGATAAATATAGAACACAACACATTTTAGGGTTTTTCCTTACTACATATTAAAACATTGAATATTTGTGACATATAAAAAACTCTGAAAAAAGAAAAAAAAAAAAAAAAAGCTCTGAAATGAACTAGAGACAATGGCACACTTACAGCCTTCTTAATTAACAGATTCCAGCAATATAGAGATTGGTCATCTCCAGCCTATAGACCAAATTCAGTCCTCACATGATTTTGTACACAAAATTAATTGGAAGGCAGGCATGCCCGTTTATTTCTATACTTTCTGTTGCTGCTTTCATGCTTCAGTGGCAGAATTGTGTAGTTGCAATGGAAATCCTATGGCCCCCAAGCCTAGAATCTTTACTATTTCCACCTTTACAGAAAAAGCTGAGGACCCTTAACTTGAAAAAGAGGAAGGAGAGGTTGGCAAAAATTCTAGACAATTTCCAAGGTTGTAAAAAACAAAAAGAAAACTCCCAAATGTATATATATTCCTAGCACTGGTATATTCAACTTGCTCTGAGACTAATTTTATTTAATATATTCACCTTCAAAGAGTTTTCCCACTCAGTAATATAGATGGAAATGGAATATATATGTTTTGGTTCGCTTTGCTGGACTTTTTTCACAATATGAGTAATACCTGTACCCTTAGAAAATATAAAAGCTCAATAAATTATAAAAGCATCTTGACTAAGGCCAATCATTTTTATACTCTCTTAACAATCCTCCCTCGATTTCCATTTATAATCGCCCCTTTCTTCATAACCGCTCTCCCAAACGGCAACCAATATCTCAATGAAAAAGTGTCACTTCTACTGCTGAAAGCAACATTAATTATTCATTATTTAGTTCAAAACATTCATTTTAGAAGGAAAAAGCAGAGGGTCAGAGAGATGACATGAATAGCCCTCAGGGCTGAACAGCATCAGAGCTGAAAGGAGAATCCAATGTCTGGGCTCCGGCTTCAGTGATCCCTTAGAGACAACACGCTCCACTCCAATCTGGCCTACCTCTGTTCTAATCCCAATATTTCTATTAATATATTATCTTTCTTTTTTTCATTTTCAACTTCTATTTCTATCTCCTCAACCCCAGCTTAAATAAGCCATTGTATTTCCCCACCAAGTTTAGAATATCACCATTATAATTTAGGAAACAATTATGCACACAGATTGCTCCTTCTTTACTTTTTCTTTCTACCGCTCATGCTCTTATGCATTTTCCATGGCCACACACAGTCTGACACGACTCTCTGTTTTATCACCAACGCCTAGCAATCAACCTACACTGTTATCTCCTTGTGGCCCTCTTCTAGCTCTTTTTCCCGATGGCAGCTGACTCCCTGTAATCTCCCTTCCTTTTTAAATTTTTACCATACCTTATCCCTCTGAAGACATTTTCTTGTGACTCTCTTCCTGTTTTTCCAACCTTTCTTCTTCCACTCTCTGATGTTGTCTTCTCTGCCATTTTTTAAAAATTATTATTTCATCTGTCTCATATTTTACCTGTTTTCAGGATTTAGACTACCCTTTATTTATATTACATCCAAGAGTGTGGCATTTTTTTTCTTTTTTTTAAAATTTTTAAATTTAATTTAATTTAATTTTTATACAGCAGGTTCTTATTAGTCATCAATTTTATATGCATCAGTGTATACATGTCAATCCCAGTCTCCCAATTCATCACACCACCATCCCACCCCCTTCTGCTTTCCCCCCTTGGTGACCAAATGTTTGTTCTCTACATCTGTATCTCAATTTCTGCCCTGCAAACCAGTTCATCTGTACCATTTTTCTAGGCTCCACATACATGCGCTAATATATGATATTTGTTTTTTCTCTTTCTGACTTACTTCACTCTGCATGACAGTCTCTAGATCTATCCACGTCTCAACAAATGACCCAATTTTGTTCCTTTTTATGGCTGAGTAATATTCCATTGTATATATGTACCACATCTTCTTTATCCATTAGTCTGTCGATGGGCATTAAGGTTGCTTCCATGACCTGGCTATTGTAAGTAGTGCTGCAGTGAACATTGGGGTACATGTGTCTTTTTGAATTATGGTTTTCTCTGGGTATATGCTCAGTAGTGGGATTGCTGGATCATATGGTAATTCTATTTTTAGTTTTTTAAGGAACCTCCATACTGTTCTCCATAGTGGCTGTATCAATTTACATTCTCACCAACAATGCAAGAGGGTTCCCTTTTCTCCACACCCTCACCAGCATTTGCTGTTTATAGATGTTCTGATGATGCCCATTCTAACTGGTGCAAGGTGATAACACCTTGTAGTTTTGATTGGCATTTCTCTAATAGTTAGTGACGTTGAGCAGCTTTTCATGTGCTTCTTGGCCATCTGTATGTGTTCTTTGGAGAAATGTCTATTTAAGTCTTCTGCCAATTTTTGGATTGGTTTCTTTGTTTTTTTTAATATTGAGCTGCATGAGCTGTTTATATATTTTGGAGATTAAACCTTTGTCTGTTGATTCATTTGCAAATATTTTCTCCCATTCTGAGGGTTTTGTTTTCATCTTGTTTATGGTTTCCTTTGCTATGCAAAAGCTTTGAAGTTATATTAGGTCCCATTTGTTTATTTTTGTTTTTATTCCCATTACTCTAGGAGGTGGATCAAAAAAGATCTTTCTGTGATTTATGTCAAAGAGTGTTCTTCCTCTGTTTTCCTCTAAGAGTTTTATAGTGTCTGGTCTTACATTTAGGTCTGTAATCCATTTTGAGTTTATTTTTGTGTATGGTGTTAGGGAGTGTTCTAATTTCATTCTTTTACATGTAGCTGTCCAGTTTTCCCAGCACCACTTATTGCAGGCACTGTCTTTTCTCCATTGTATATCCTTACCTCCTTTGTCATAGATTAGTTGACCATAGGTGCATGGGTTTATCTCTGGACTTTCTATCTTTTTCCATTGATCTATGTTTCTGTTTTTGTGCCAGTACCATATTGTCTTGATTACTGTAGCTTTATAGTATAGTCTGAAGTCAGGGAGTCTGATTCCTCCTGCTCCGTTTTTTTTCCCTCAAGACTACTTTGGCTATTTGGGGTCTTTTGTGTCTCCATACAAATTTTAAGATTTTTTGTTCTAGTTCCATAAAAAATACCATTGGTAATTTGATAGGGATTGCATTGACTCTCTAGATTGCTTTGGGTAATATAGTCATTTTCACAATATTGATTCTTCCAATCCAAGGATATGGTATATCTCTCTAACTGTTGGTATCATCTTTAATTTCTTTCATCAGTGTCATAGTTTTCTGCATACACGTCTTTTGTCTCCCTAGGTAGTTTTATTCCTAGGTATTTTATTCTTTTTGTTGCAGTGGTAAATGGGAGTGTTTCCTTAATTTCTCTGTCAGATTTTTCATCATTAGTGTATAGGAATGCAAGAGATTTCTGTGCATTAATTTTGTACCTTGCAACTTTACCAAATTCATTGATTAGCTCTAGTAGTTTTCTGGTGGCATCTCTAGGACTCTCTATGTATAGTATCATGCCATCTGCAAACAGTGACAGTTTTACTTCTTCTTTTCCAATTTGTATTCCTTTTATTTCTTTTTCTTCTCTGGTTGCTGTGGCTAGGCCTTCCAAAACTATGTTGAATAATAGTGGTGAGAGTAGACATCCTTTTCTTTTTCCTGATCTTAGAGGAAATGATTTCAGTTTTTCACCATTGAGAATGATGTTTGCTATGGGTTTGTCATATATGGCCTTTATTATGTTGAGGTATGTTCCCTCTATGTCCACTTTCTGGAGAGTTTTTATCATAAATGGTGTTGAATTTTGTCAAAAGCTTTTTCTGCATCTATTGAGATGATCATGTGGTTTTTATTCTTCAATTTGTTAATATGGTGTATCACATTGATTGATTTGCATATATTGAACAATCCTTTCATCCCTGGGATAAATCCCACTTGATCATGGTGCATGATACTTTTAACATGTTGTTGGATTCTGTTTGCTAGTATTTTGTTGAGGACTTTTGCATCTACATTCATCAGTGACATTGGTCTGTAATTTTCTTTTTTTGTAGTATCTTTGTCTGGTTTTGGTATCAGGGTGATGGTGGCCTCATAGAATGAGTTTAGGAGTGTTCCTTCCTCCTCAATTTTTTGGAAGAGTTTGAGAAGGATGGGTGTTAGCTCTTCTCTAAATGTTTGATAGAATTCACCTGTGAAGCCATCTGGTCCTGGACTTTTGTTTATTGGAAGATTTTTAAACACAGTTTCAATTTCATTACTTGTGAGTGGTCTGTTCATATTTTCTATTTCTTCCTGGTTCAGTCTTGGAAGGTTATACCTTTCTAAGAATTTGTCCATTTCTTCCAGGTTGTCCATTTTATTGACATAGGGTTGCTTGTAGTAGTCTCTTAGGATGCTTTGTATTTCTGCAGTGTCTGTTGTAACTTCTTTTTCATTTCTAATTTTATTGATTTGAGTCCTCTCCCTCTTTTTCTTGATGAGTCTGGCTAATGGTTTATCAATTTTGTTTATCTTCTCAAAGAACCAGCTTTTAGTGTTATTGATCTTTGCTATTGTTTTCTTTGCTTCTATTTCATTTATTTCTGCTCTGATATTTATGATTTATTTCTTTCTACTAACTTTGGGTTTTGCTTGTTGTTCTTTCTCTAGTTCCTTTAGGTGTAAGTTTAGAATGTTTATTTGAGATTTTTCTTGTTTCTTGAGGTAGGCTTGTATAGCTAAGATTCCCTCTTAGGACTGCTTTTCTGCATGCCATAGGTTTTGGATGGTCGTGTCTTCATTGTCGTTTGTCTCTAGGTATTTTTTGATTTCCTCTTTGATTTCTTCAGTGATCTCTTGGTTATTTAGTAATGTAGTGTTTAGCCTCCATGTGTTTGTGTTTTTTTATGTTTTTTTCCCTGTAATTCAATTCTAATCTCATAGTGTGGTCAGAAAAGATGCTTGATTTGTCTTCAGTTTTCTTAAATTTACTGAGGCTTGATCTGTGACCCATGCTGGAACCTGTTCCGTACGCACTTGAGAAGAAAGTGTAATCTGCTATTTTTGGATGGAATGTCCTATAAATATCGATTAAATCTATTTGGTCTATTGTGTCTTTTAAAGCTTCTCTTTCTGTATTTATATTCATTTTGGATGATCTGTCCATTGGTGCAAGTGAGGTGTTAAAGTTCCCCACTATTATTGTGTTACTGTCAATTTCCTTTTTTATAGCTGTTAGCATTTGCCTTACGTATTGAGGTGCTCCTATGTTGGGTGCATGTATATTTATAATTGTTATATCTTCTTCTTGGATTGATCCCCTGATCTTTATGTAGTGTCCTTCCTTGTCTCTTGTAACATTCTTTATTTTAAAGTCTATTTTATCTGATATGAGTATTGTTACTCCAGCTTTCTTTTGATTTCCATTTGCATGAAATATCTTTTTCCATCCCCTCACTTTCAGTCTGAATGTGACTCTAGGTCTGAACTGGGTCTCTTGTAGACAGCATATATATGGGTCTTTTTTTTGTATCCGTTCAGCAAGCCTGTGTCTTTTGGTTGGAGCATTTAATCCATTCACGTTTAAGGTAATTATTGATATGTATGTTCCTATGACCATTTTCTTAATTATTTTGGGTTTGTTTTTGTAGGTCATTTTTTTTTCTTTGCGGTAAGCAGGCCTCTCACTGTTTTGGCCTCTCCCATTGCGGAGCACAGGCTCCAGAGGTGCAGGCTCAGTAGCCATGGCTCATGGGTCCAGCCGCTCCACAGCATGTGGGATCTTCCCGGACCAGGGCACGAACCCATGTCCCCTCATCAGCAGGCGGACCCTCAACCACTGCGCCACCAGGGAAGCCCCTGTAGGTCCTTTTCTTCTCTTGTGTTTCGCACTTAGAGAAGTTCCTTTAGCATTTGTTGTATAGCTGGTTTGGCGGTGCTGAATTTTCTTAGCTTTTGCTTGTCTGTAAAGCTTTTGATTTCTCCATCAAATCTGAATGAGATCCTTGCTGGGTAGAGTAATCTTGGTTGTATGTTCTTCCCTTTCATCACTTGAAGTATATCATGCCACTCCCTTCTGGATTGTAGACTTTCTCCTGAGAAATCAGCTGTTAACCTTATTGGAGTTCCCTTGTATGTTATTTGTCATTTTTCCCTTGCTGCTTTTAACAATTTTTCTTTGTCTTTAATTTTTGCCAATTTGATTACTATGTGTCTTGGTGTGTTTTTCCTTGGGTTTATCCTGTATGGGACTCTCTGCACTTCCTGGACTTGGGTGGCTATCTCCTTTCCCATGTTAGGGAAGTTTTCGCCTATAATCTCTTCAAATATTTTCTCAGATCCTTTCTCTCTCTCTTCTTCTGGGACCCTTATAATGTGAATGTTCTTGTGTTTAATGTTGTCCCAGAAGTCACTTAGGCTGCCTTCATTTCTTTTCATTCTTTTTTCTTTATTCTGTTCCACCACAGTTAATTCCACCATTCTGTCTTCCAGGTCACTTATCTGTTCTTCTGCCTCAGTTATTCTGCTATTGATTCCTTCTAGTGTAGTTTTCATGTCAGTTATTGTATTGTTCATCTCTGTTTGTTTGTTCTTTAATTCTTTTAGGTCTTTGTTAAACATTTCTTGCATCTTCTTGATCTTTGCCTCCATTCTTTTTCCGAGGTCCTGGATCCTCTTCACTATCATTATTCTGAATTCTTTTTCTCGTCAGTTGCCTAACTCCATTTCATTTAGTTGTTTTTCTGGGTTTTTATCTTGTTCCTTCATCTGGTACATACCCCTCTGCCTTTTCATCTTGTCTCTCTTTCTGTGAATGTGGGTTTTGTTCCACAGGCTGCAGGATTGTAGTTCTTCTTGCTTCTGCTGTCTGTCCTCTCAAGAGTATGGTTTTCATCCTAACCATAGATATATCCAGCCAGAATTGTGACAAAGGTTTCAGGCAAATCTCCAGATCAAGTCCCAATGAAGTATCTGTTTTTCATCTCTCCTATATCAATGAATAAGTGAATTGTATAACTATCAATCCTTGAATCCTTGGTTTTTTAAATCACTTTCCCTCCCTCCCTCCTTTCTACCCTCCCTAACTCCCTTCTTCCTTTTCATCTTATCCATATGTAATTAGTTGCTATGTGATGTGGATTCTCACCCACACAACATTCTCTATTTCATTCAAGTCTCTTTTTCTTCTGTTTATATTATTATCTATTATTATCACCTCCATAATCCAGACATCAGACACTTCTCTCTTTTAAATTTGTGGATGAGAGAATGAGAATAATCCTGCACCTTCAATATCATCAGCAGTCAGACAGAAAACATTCAGTAAATTCACCATTCATCTTGTTGTTTCTTAGAGAAAACCATTTTCAAATAATGTGAAACTCTAATAGAAGAAAGAACTAGAAGAAGGAGCCTATCATATCCATACGAAGATCATGCGTTCACAAAAACTTAGACAAAAATCATGTGAATAAGTATACTCACATTTGCAATGTGAATATAAGCAGTGTATTTTTAAGCTACATTTAGTTTGCCCTCACTATGTGCCAAAACACCATTTTGAGTACTTTACACATATTAGCCCATTTGATTTTCCAAACTATCCATGAGATAAGTGCCAATATTATACCCATTTGCAATTAAGAATAATAATGCACAAAGAGCTTGATCTAGGAACTTGTAAGTGGTAGAGGATAGATTGGAATTCAGTGGAGACTAGACTCTTTAATATAAAATTATAATTCCAATCTAGAAATGTGAATTATTTTTGGAAGAAAATTATTACTTATTATGACCAATATATTTTTATTCATTCATCATATATTCATACTTTTCCCTCAGAACCTAGTCTGTGACAGGCAGTGTATAGTCTGGGGATCCATCAGTGATAAATAGATATGTCTTTTTCCTCATGAAGCTGGCTGATGTATTAAATGCAAGATGAAGGGAATAAGGAAAAAAGGAAATGCAGGGTGATTCTTAGAACTTTTGTTTGAGCAAGTGGGTAGATTGTGACACTTTTTACAGGGAATGGGGGACCAGAGGCTTGTCCAGACCCATTTTCAAAGTATAATTAATTGACAAGACCAGGAATTTTCATTGTTGTTGCTGCTTTTTGGTTTGTTAGTTTGTTTTTATCAGGAGGCACATAATGTATGGAATGTCTCTTTTATCTGTACTAGTATCTGCTTGTCGTTCAATGCTGAGATCCATCAGAGGCAGGAAAGAGCTTAGAGTCAAATTCTATATATTTCATTTTCATTTTCTTGCTGAATACTTTTATAAAAAGAAATCATCAACTATTTGCTTACACAGTTTTTAATTGATACAAGAAAGAGAATAAACAATTGATTATTTTCCTTAATTTGCCATCTTTCAAGATGATTGTATATATGAACAGGCATGTGTGTGTGTGTATATAGACATATTCATGAATTTAAATACATTTGATGAGTTTCAATCCACAGCAAACCTTATACTTTTCAAAGCTCAAATTTCTCACCTTTGGCCATTGTGAGCTTCTTTAGGTTGATACCTGAATCCTTTGGAAATGTTTTATAAAAAAAAAAAAAAAAAAAAAGATTTAATTCAAATTCAGGACTATGAAGTTGTACTTAAAGCCTTCTGTCTTACCTTTGCTCTTCTTTTCCTTTCTTCGACACAGAGAATCCTCATTTTCCAAGACACAGGGGATGATAAATATATTTATTTTTAATTATTTATTTTTAATCAGAAATCATAAACACAGTGGTCTCAGAATAATATTATACAAACATCCATAGTACAAATATTCTTAAAATAAGCAATATAATTGATAAAATAGTAACTTTTTCTGCATTTGCTCTCCCCAATCTCCACCTCCACATTTATGCAGTGACACATGTATTGTCATGGGATATAGCTATTATTCATTATACCCTCTTTCTTTTGTTATTATATAATCTTAGTTCTAGCAGTAACCATATATCTAATTCTCACTCTCAGTCCTTATGTCAATGTGTCTATTCATTTTGTGGTCTGATGCCCTTTCTCTAGTACATTCTTCAGGAATGGTGCACTAGAAAAATATTTCCCAAGTGCTTGCATGTTGATAATAACTTGTCTCCACCCTTTATCATTGACAGTTACTTTTACCTTTTACTCAGTGTAAACTCCCTGGACACTTTCTACCTTTAAACATCTTAAATATTGTTCTCTGTTTTCTTGAAGCAAATGCATTGTTCTTAAAAAACATATGAGGATAAGCCATAAAAAAGAACAAAATAATGCCATTTGCAGTGACATGGATAGACCTAGAAATTATCATACTGAGTGAAGTAAGTCAGACAGAGAAAGACAAATATTATGTTATATCACTTATATGTGGGACCTATTTACAAAACAGAAATAGAGTCACAGATGTAGAAAACAAACATCGTTACCAGGAGGGGAAGAGGGAGGGAGGGATACCTTGGGAGATTGGGATTGACATATACATACTACTATATATAAAATAGATAGCTAGTAAGAACCTAGTGTATAGCACAGGGAACTCTACTCAATACTCTGTAATGACCTATGTGGAAAAAGAACCTAAAAAAGAGTGGATATATGTATATGTATAACTGATTCACTTCACTGTACAGCAGAAACCAACATAACATTGTAAATCAACTATACTCCAAAAAATTAATTTAAAAAAATATGAGGATAATCTAATTTTCTTTTTCTTGCAAATTCTTGCTCATTTTGCCTAAATGCAAGTTTTTATTTTTCTAAATATATCGATAATTTTAAAGAATATATCTTGATTTTATTTTTTTATGAGTGAATATTTTTAGACACACAATATGCCCTTTCTTTTGTGTGTGTGCCCTTTCAATATATTGTTTCAAGCAGCTTTTAAAATTTTCTTGATGGTTACATTGCATTTTAGCTTTGCTCTGTATTGCTATATTATTTTGGTTTTCTTCTTTGAGGCCTCCTATTATCCATATGCAATTTATTCCTTGCCTTTATTAAGTATTTGCTACTTTCTCTCAAGACTTTTATCTCGTCCTTCACTCTTTTTAAATTTTAAAAGTTTATTCTCCATCACTTTCTATTCCTTTCAAGGCATTATCTCTTATGATTTTTCATTACTGGGTTTTTTTATATTACTCTTCATAACAAATTATTTTTCTTTATTCTTTCATTATTTACTTCATTTTTGAATATTTCTGATTTATGTGGTTTTTCAGATCTTGTACAACTTTCTAAAAATATATATTTAGCTGCTTTGAAATGGTAGATTATTATAAAACTAAACCCTATCTTATCCACTCACAAAAGAATTAAAACTAAATAGACTAGACTTTAATGTCAGACCTGAAACCATGAAACTCCTAGAAGAAAGCATAGGAAAAATGCTTCTTGGTATGAGTCCTAGCAATAATTTTGGATATGACACCTAAAGCACAGCAACAAATCAAAACTACACAAGTGGGACTACATCAACATAAAAAGCTCTGGACAGCAAAGGAAACAATAAACAAAGTGAAAAGACAACCTATGAAATAGAACAAAAATATTCACAAACCGTATATCTGATAATGGGTTAATATAAATCTCTCTTTAGAAATATGGCATCTGAATAAAGGCATTAATGGGACAAGAGAGAGAGGCCTGAGTATACACTCACTCATTTACTCACTTATCAAAGATTTTAAACAGTTCTAATTTTTGTCACATCTCTGCTAAGCACTGAAATATGAGTGCTTAAACTATGAGTGAAAGTGTTACTCTCCCAGAGAGATTCAGAATAACTAATATATTTTCATTGTTTTAGTCATCAATTACATAAATGTTCTATCAGTATTAATTGAATGAAGATCATCTTCCAAAAGGAGTATAAAAAAACACATAATTTCAACAAAAAATTCGAGAAAGAACTGCATTTATTAAAAATCTCAATATCACCAAGAAGGAATTCACTTCTTATAACATTTTCTATTTTACCTCATAGTATCTGAATCATTTTCAAATTCTTATTGTGTGTTTTTTAAAGAGTTGTTATGGAGTTTGAGTACAGAGATTCATTCTTATCTAGATGTAGTGAGATTTTTTCTTATTGATTTTTTGAATTATTTTCTTCCCCTCTAAGATGGAAGTTGCCTTAACAATCCTTCTGAGGCTTACAAAAGAGAACCAGCACAAGCAGAGAGAGGTTGGTTGTTCTCTTCCTAAGAAACAGGAATTTTGTAATGAGAGCACATAACAGAATCTCCCTGAGGGCAGAAGAAGAGTTTAGCTTTCCAACTCTGCATGGGAAATGATTCACTAATTAGTAGTCCTAAATGTTAGGGGAAGAGAAATGGAGAAATAAAAGCTGCTTATATGGTATTTTGTGTGTCATGAAAGTGTTGTATGAAACTTCGCTTCTTCATGGAAAATACCATTCTGTAAAAACCTGGTCCTATAAACTAAGTGGGTTCCTACAGCTGCAGACTGATTAAAACCCAGAAGGTAAAGCTAAAATAAACAAATGCCACCTTCTGCTGGAACAGGTGTTTGTGTCCTCATTTAGAAACCAAATTAATGAGAGGATGCAGAGGGGTTAGAAGAGACCATTGCCTGGATTACCAGGATCCTGGCATTCTGTAATTCATTGCTGTTTGTACTTGAACTTAATACTGGGGATTTTGATTTGCCAGGTTAGTTGATAATGCCTTGAGGATTAAACTTCAATATAATTAAGAAAGCCTCTATCTTCTCCTGGTAGGATTCCCACACTCAGTGCTGCCATTTTTTCCCCTTGTTTTTATTGTTGACCTCTCTCTTCACCCTGCACTACTTAGAAATCAATTACAGGGCACAAATTAAGGAGAGTTCCTTTCACCTCCTCACAGCAAATGAAAAGACACTACATGCAGGATAAATTAAAAAACAGAATATATTGGATAGCATGCTATGAAATTTAATGAGTACCTTTTAAATATCATTGTGTTATGTGATATTGGGTTCTTTTCTCCTCTCACTTTTTTTTCCTCTATTTCATTCCTTACCGCTTTTCTAACACACTTGCCATTTGCTGAAAGCAGAAAAAAAAATGTTACTCTCATTGTTTTAAAGACTTTGGGCCTCTTCTTTTCTCCTTAAATGATATAAATGCATGAAAGTCATTTTAAAGTGGTTTTGAGAAAGTGTAATTGGCATATTCAAGAAATCTTGGGGGCAAATAATTTCCCAAACATATTTTCAATAGTTGCTTCTTTAGGATGAATCTATTGTTGTAAGATCATATAAATAAGTAAATAGGATATTGTTTTAACTATTTCAAAGTGCTTTATGAATACAAAAGGGAGTTGAAATAGAAGTGCTGTTTGAAGCCCATTGGGAATAGACACCACATTAAGTTGCAAGACATCTGCCAAGGACTTGCAAAAGAAGGTAGGGTGGTTTTGTGACCCTTAAAACCTTCTGGCAGGAAGTAGGGATTAAGAAAAAAGAGCTTTTAGGACACTACTTGATAGCTGATTATTTACACCGTTAAGTTTTGGAATCTCAGTGGCAGTATGTGCAGCTCCAACCTAGAAAATAGGAAGAACAAAACGTAGCTGTTGACTGCTTCGACAGCAAAGCAAAGGAGAAGTGGCTGCCTTGAGCAACTTGTGAGCCCAAATTTTCTCAGGGAAGACAGTGTGGAGTGTTTACCTTTGATCAGATTTGGACCATGATCAACAAACATAAGCAATAACAATACTCGGACCTGTAGATTCATGGAGGGATGTTTTAGTTACAATAATGCTAGATTGTTGTTGTAAAGACACACCTTACACTTTCAGAGTCTTAACAAAATAAAATTTTATTTCTGCTCATATTAAGTCCAGGCAGGTAGGAAGAAGGCTTTCTTCCTTGTAATCATTTCGGAATTCAAGGCCCCGCTATTTCATGGCCACTTTAGACTTTTAGACTCTTTCTCCCCTTTCAGCTTGGTGCTGGAAAGGCACATCTTCTTATCCACTTTGATCCAGAAGTGATATATATTGGGTCTTTTCAGATCACGAGACCCACATAGATGTAAAAGGAATGCCCCAAAATGTAGTCCCTGGCTAAGACACCACTGCAGTTCTACAGCATGAAAGAGGAGTATGCCTCTTTGGTGGTTAGCTATCAATTTCCTCAATAAGGAAGCATAAACTAGTATAAGGAATTTTAGGTGCTTCAGTGCTGATGAAGATGTAAAGAGTCATAGAAAAAAGGAGGCCCTCAGGCTTCTTAATGGTATAGATGTATGAAGTGACCTACAAGTGGGCATATGAGTGAATTTCCAAGGAATTCAATACAGCACCATTAAAAGAAATTGTCAGCATTAAAGGCTTTCAGTAGCCAAAGTAAACATTTAGTTCAGTGTTGGTCCAATTCCTTCCATGTTCCCTAAACTCTCTTCCTTTTCTACTCCCCTCACCCTCAATCCTAGACCCTACACTGTTGGAGTCAAAAAGGAAAAAGAAAAAAAAGCTGATAACAAAATGTACAATAGAAAGAAATAAAAGTGGAGAGAGAAAAGGGGCTACACCCCTCTTCTCTCATTGTAATCCTAAAGCATTCTCAATAGAGATATTGAGAGTAGCATGCAATAGAGTTTAAGATTGTATTTTATTTTAATATATACTGGATTAGATATTAATTACTACCCAGAGAAGTTTTGATTACTTGAAAGTAAGAAAAAAAAAAGAAAAAGAAAACACTAACCTTTAATTTCAATCAGTAACATGGGAAAACCCTGCTCCAGAGAATGAATTTGAAGGAACAGTGAAAAAAATATAGTCGATTTATGATTACATCCCATGAATTGTGCTTTAATCAGATTGTGCTTTACACAATCAAAATTGTGCTTTATTTATGGGATAAATAAGAGGTGTTGTGTTGACTATATGAGAGAAAGCCTTTCACAGGTATGAAGTTAAATGTTGTAGTTGATCAGTGTTCTTGTTAGATGTGAACTGATTTCCATACCTATAGTATTTATTAATTATATATAATTATATTTAATACACTCTTCTTCCTTAGTATACAAAAAGAGCATTATTTACTCTTTGGTGATTTATGATTTGGAGGGTTTCAGAATCATTTTAAAGTAATATAATTAAAAAAGAAATAGGACATATTAGAAAACTTCACTCTCTTCTTAAGCCTTTCCTAACACTTTTCTTCCTCTTTTCCAAGTAGAATTGATCCATCTTTCTTGCCTTTTACTCTGTTACTTGTGCGTATCTGTCCTTCCTGTTGGACTTGAGCATTTAGAAGGCAGTGACCTCTGGGTGTGGAGAAAAGGGAACCCTCTTGTACTGTTGGTGGTAATGTAACTTGGTACAGCCACTATGGAAAACAGTATGGAGGTTTCTTAAAAACTAAAACTAGAACCACCATATGACCCAACAATCCTACTCCTGGGCATATATTCATAGAAAACCATAATTACAAAATTTACATGCACCTCAATGTTCATTGTAGCACTATTTACAATGGCCAGGACATGGAAGCAATCTAAATGTCCATCAACAGAGGGATGGATAAAGAAGTGGCATATATATACAATGGAATATTATTCAGCCATAGAAAGAAACGAAATTGAGTTATTTGTAGCCAGGTGGATAGACCTAGAGACTGTCATACAGAGTGAAGTAAGTCAGAAAGAGAAAAATAAATAGTGTATAATTACACATATAAATGGAATCTAAAAAAAAAACATGTTTCTGAAGAACCTAGGGACAGGACAGGAATAAAGACGCAAATGTAGAGAATGGACTTGAGGACACGGGGAGGGGGAAGAGTAAGCTGGGATGAAGTGAGAGAGTGGCATTGACATATATACACTACCAAATGTAAAATAGGTAGCTAGTGGGAAGTAGCCGCATAGCACAGGGAGATCAGCTCGGTGTTTGTGACTACCTAGAGGGGTGGGAAGGAGACTCAAGAGGGAGGAGATATGGGGATATATGTATATGTATAATTGATTCACTTTGTTATAAAGCAGAAGCTAGCACACCATTGTAAAGCAATTATACTCCAGTAGAGATGTTAGAAAAAAAAAAATGAACGAAATTGAGTTATTGGTAATGAGATGGATGGACCTAGAGTCTGTCATACAGAGTGAAGTAAGTCAGAAAGAGAAAAACAAATACCGTATGCTAATATACGTATATGGAATCAAAAAAACGGTACTCATGAACCTAGTGGCAGGGCAGGAATAAAGACGCAGATGTAGAGAACGGACTTGAGGACACAGAGAAGGAAGGGGAAGCTAGGCCGACGTGAGAAAGTAACACTGACATATATACACTACCAAATGTAAAATGGGTAGCTAGTGGGAAGCTGCTGCATAGCACAGGAGATCAGCTCGATGCTTTGTGACCACCTAGAGGCGTGGGATAGGGAGGGTGGGAAGGAGGTTCACGGAGGAAGGGATATGGGGATATATGTATACATACAAATAATTCACTTTGTTGTATAGCAGTAACTAGCACAACATTGTAAAGCAATTATACTCCAATAAAGATATTTAAAAAAAGGAAGAAGACAGTGACCTCTGAATTTCCTTTATTGTCAAAAATATCTTATATGTAGGTGGCCTGGTAAATAGAAAGACTCACTGATTTGAAAAAGAGGCTGTAAGTTGAGGTTTTATAATAAATTCCTGAAATTATCTTTTTTTTTCTTTTAATGAATTACTATTCTGTCTTAAAAGTGGAACACAGAAAAAAAATCAGTTAATTGAGGCTTTTGGATCTTAAGTTCCTATTAATCAAAGTTTTAATGAATATAGACATAGAAGACAGATAAAGACTTTGACAAGATGCCTCTCTCGATACCATAATGAAGGTTAATATGTAAAAAGTCCCTATAGTAGAGGCCCTGTGGGAGATATAGCTCATAAGTGTTCCCTACATAATCAGAATTCTGTGTTTCTTTCTCTTTTACATGATAATTTCAAAGTGATACTGAGCTGAACAACCTAAGGAAAGGATTAGTCCAAGAAGGAATGATATTTCCAATAGGGTATGTACCCTTGGAAAAAAGTTATCACACTTCAAGCTTGGTAGTGGTTAGGCTCCATGCTCAGAAGAATTTCCTGGGTATACTTAACCTCTTCCAATTTGTAAAATCTGTGTTGTCATTTACCTTCAAAGTCAAGTTATAAAGGCTTTTATATCCAAATTGAGAAAACAGGCTCTTTTAATAAATTATTTAGTTATTAAGCCACATGTGTCTTTTTGTTAAATTTTAAATTAAATTTATTTAAGGTTTCTGATACTTTACAAATAAGTCAGCATGAAAGAAACTCTAAACTTAATCTGTTGCCATTGTCAACCTAATTGATTATCTTAGGAAAGCAGGTTGTATAGGAATGACAAAGTATGATTTGAAAGAAGTATATTATCAAGGTGTTAAGTTAACTATGAAATAATCATAGAGCTTTTAAATGTTCAGAGTCCTTCTGTTAAATGTGAAAAGAAAGTAAATGCAATATGCTCAATACTTTTTCATATTTTCCTTTGTCTTTGGAGGTCACCAAAATTATTCCTATTTGCCAATTTTCTTCCTATTAGGTAGCACATCAGAGTAACTGCCTTGTTGAATTTCTTTGATGCTAGACGTTTATGACATGCTGGACTTTTAGTGCTTGAGGCTGTTTCTAGCACATTCTCTAATTATGCTTAAATAGGAGCTGGCTCTTGTATAAAACAGCAAATCTGGATTTTTAGAGCAGAACAGTTAAAACTGCATTGATGCAAATCCAAGAAGAGTGAGGTTAAACTTGGAAGCCAGTTTAGCCAAGTACAACAGTTCAAGAGAGAAGTAATTAATTCTTCCACATTTTCCAGGGGACATATTTCAGTGCTTCCGTATTTTGGCCCCCCTTAAATACTTCTTTCCTTTAACATGTGTGTAACTCATCACTGGCCAGTACCTTTCAAGTAGACAACCTCAGCAATTTAAACGCAGACACATTGGGCTTTGCTGTTCTTGTTCAGTGATTGTAAGACACACAATTTGCCATTTGCCATCATTCTCTCTACAACCAATACCAAAAACCAGGTTTGTCTGTGACTCCCTATACTATTTTTTTTTCTGAATCTAAATATATATTACTAAATGACTGACAGAACACTCCTATCATGAAAATAACATCAAAGAGAGAAAAGAGACAGGGACTTTGGTTTAAATTTGTTCCCCAACTCATGGCATGCATTTAAGCAATTCTCTTAAACTTTGAGTCTTAGTTTTACTATTCATAAAACAAGAACTTAGGTTGAATTATTTCTTTTTCTCCCAAACTGGACAACTGTTCGATGATATGATGTTTATTTAATTACCATAGCTTTCTGTTTATTTTCTTTCATTGAAATATTAACCTTATACAGTAAGCATGTCCAAATCTTCAGTGTACAATTCAAGGAATTTTTAAATATGCATGGACCACTCAGATCAAAGTATAGATTTCCAGCCCCAGTGGGCTCCCTGGTTTAGCCACTGAGTCCATATTCCTCACTACTACCTTCACTTCTGATACCACTGCTTAGTTTTTCCTGCTTTTGAACTTGATGTAAATAGAATCATTCAATATGTGCTTTTATTGGTGCTTGGCTTCTATTGTTCAACAATATGTCTTTGAAAGTCTTCCACACTCTGATGTGTAGCGATAGCTTGTTCTTTTTCATTGTGGTGTTATATCCCATTGTGTGCGTATACCATTTGAGTTCTTTTAAGTTTTTGGCTATCAAAAATAAGGCAGCTGGTAACATTTTTGAGCGTGTCTTTCATAAAATAAACAATTATTTTGAGGGAGGAGATATATAACCAGAAACAGAATTATTGAATCATAGGTTGATCATATGTTCAACTTTAGTAATACTTCTTTATACCCATTCTGTTATTTACTTTAGATTTTTCTTTAAATTATTGTTTTCAAATTTTAGCAAACTTATGGTTGTATAATGGTGTACTACTATGTTTTTTAAAGATTTTAACATTTTTACTTAAAAATATATTTAATACCTCTGAAACAGTAGGTTTGATGTGGTACTTTTTTAAATTTACATTAAGATAGATCTAAAATTATCACACTGCAAAATATCTGTCTATGTAGAACTTTAAATACTCTCATGTTAACCACATTTGTTCTAGATGATCTATTCCTAGGTCACTTCTCTGAGAAATTTTCATTCTAAAAGAGAAGATTTCTACTATATAATCAACATTTTTAATAAAATCAAAAGTATAAGTCGTCATGATTTCACAACTAAAGAAAGTTTGAAAAAAGAAAACATTTCTAAAATATATATACCCAATACTATCAGGAGTTAATATGAGAAAGCTAGTTTTGAGATATCTATGATTACAACATAACTCTTGTGGCAGGTTTTTGGTCTAGTATTAGCTAAAGACTCAGTCAGTCATATATGATTCCATGGCTACAGCTGATTGCAGGACACGTGGTCACAGATCTGGGATTCTTAATATCCATGGAGAGGGTGGACTCAAACTCCAGAAGCCAGGAGGCCACAGTTAACAGCCATCAAGATAGGGGGTCAGCTAAGTGGGTTTTTGACCCACAGGGGATTGAGGAGATGTCATTCCATTCCTAGGGACAAAATAGACAATTAATAAAGGTGTTGTTTAACATCTATAAAGAGAGAGAGAGAATAAAAAGGAAAAGGCAGGAATGCAAGATCAAGAAAGTCATGCCACCTCCCAAAAAAAGTCCCAATCTCTTTCTAAGTTTCCAGATCTGATTCAATGTTGTGATCCAGAATCCTATAATTGAATAGTAGCCAGGCCTGTAATAGGAAGGATCCTGTCATAGGTCCTTCTACAAAGGGAACTACGGCCATTTACTCTGGTAATTATACACTATGGAAAAGGGAATACCCTTACATTTTGAAGGCTATTGGGCACAAAGTCTCATACCTAGAGACTCAAAGCATCTCTTCAGCCCTTCATTAGAGTGGAAGCTTAAGCGATCTAAGTAATACATGAGGCTCTGGCTAAAGTCTGGTTCATAGTGTACCCACTGGATCCATGGACTCACCCACTGGCCATTTTCCCAATCCCTGAGTGCATAATTGGAATTGATGTGCTTGGATAATTCCCACGCTGAGTCTCTGACTTGTAGCTAAGAATTATCTTCCCAAAGAAGGTCAAGGATAGGTTTTAGAACTTGTCGCTTCTCCCACACCACAATAGTATATCCAAAACCGTATTTCATCTTAGAAGGTGGGAACAGCAGAGATTAGTGTCACCATTAAAGAACTAAAGATACAGCGGTGATGGCCCCTATTGTATCTCCATTTACTTTGCCTGTGTGGCCTCTGTAGACACTGGCTGGGTCCCAGAGAGTGATGGTAGATGACTAAAGGCTCAGCCAAGTAGTGGTTGCCACCACAACTGCTGTGGTAGATGAAATGTCAGTGCTAGAATACATTAATAAGGTTTCAGGAACATGATAGGTGGCCATTGAATTGTTAAATATATTTTGAACTTCAGTTACAATAGGGGCTCAGAAACAGGTTGCACTCCTGTGAGATAGACAATATTTATTTACAGTTTTACTTCAGGGCTATTAACTCTCCTGCTCTCTTTTATAATAGAGTCTGAAGAGATCTGGATTTCCTATAAACCCCCAGAGACCACTACACTGATCCATCATGTCAGTGAATTTATTTGGATTGAGCAGGACAAGAAAAAGATGGCTAGTGTGCAGGCGGCCTTCATAGGACACATGCGTTTCAGAGAATGAGGGATTAACTCTACAAAGATTCATGGATGTGTCTGTTCAGCAACCAATGACATTTGTGGGGGTCCTTTGGTCAGGTATTTCCTCCAAAGTAAAAGACAAATTGCTGCACAATGCATGCCCGAACACCACCAAGCAAGCATAGCACCTATTAGGCCTTTATTGATTCTGGAGGAATCACATTCCACTTCTACTCATACCATTCAGGTCAAATACCTGGTGACATAGAATCTTGCTGGCCTTGAGGGGATCTATATCAGGAAAGGGCTCTGCAGTAGGTCCAGGCTGTGGTGCAAACAGCTCTGGGTCATACCAGCCTACAGATCCTTTGAATTGGGAAGTATCTAAAGTATGAATAGATGATGCATGACCAAATGGGAAAATCACAGCAGCAGCCTTATAGAATGCTGAAATGACCTCCTTAAAGGCATGGCTAAAGTAACAGTCAGAGGTAACACTGAGAAAGAATAGTATCCCATCCCTCAGAATGGAGTGTATGCACTCAGTCATAGATCTCTGTATGATTCTGTGTCCTCAAAAGAAAGAATACATACAAATGAAGGGGTGGAAGCAAGTGTGATCATATTACTGTCACTCCTAAAGGCACATTGGAGAAGTTTTTACTTCCTTTCCCCAGAAATCTGGGCTCTGCAAAGTTGTAGGCTTTGGTCCCCAAGAGTGGTGCATGCTTGGCAGGGGACAGGATAAGGTCTCCTTTGATATACTAGATGTAGCAACTGCCATGACATTTTGGATTCCTGGTGACTAGGAACCAGGAGGTGAGCAGTGCAGTCACCATCCTAGAAGTGGTCATTAATAATACAGAACAGCAAGACAATTCAGGGCTGTATTAATACAGTGGGGCAGTGAGGAATATCTGTGTAATACGGGTGAACCTCTTGGTGCCTCCATACTCCCTTACCGTATTGTAAATGTGAACAAACCCATGTGACAAACCTGGCCTAAGAAGGTGCTATGGACTGAATGTTTGTGCCATTCCACTCCCCACAACTTCATATGTTGAAGCCTTAATCCTCAAGGTGATACTGTTAGGAGGTAGGGCCTTTGAGAGGTAAATAATCATTAGGGTAGCACCCTCATGAATGGGATTAGTGCCTTTATAAGAAGACACAGGGGAAGGATGATCTTTCTTTCTCTCTCCATGTGAGCACATAGGAAGAAGGCTGTTATCTGTAAACCAGGAAGAGAATTCTTACCGGAACCTGGCTACACTGGCACTCTGATCTTGGACTTCCAGTCTCCAGAGCTGTGAGAAAATAAATGGTTTATTTTAAGCCACTCATCTTATGATATCTTGTTACAGTGGCCCAAACAAGCTAAGACAGAAAGTTATGATTATCAAGTGTTAAGAACACTCAGTAAAGAAATGTTATAACACCAAATTGACCACTGAGACTGGGGAGGTGATAGACAAAGGGAAGGAATTTTGAGTGGATATTGTAGGAGGGAGTTGATAAGCACCTGTTGTGATACAAACATCAACTACAGCAATGGATCAGTATTTGGTCCCACTAATGTCTCAAGTTTCCCCTTAAGAAGAAAAGCCCATGGAAACTTTGGAGGAGCTGGCCATGAAAATGCCCCTCTCAGATCTCTTACAGCAGCAAGGAAGGGAAAGTGTTGCTATGAAATTAATTTCAGCTGCTGACTCTGAAATCCATCACCAAGATTGCACCAAAACCACAATTTCCCTTAGCTGCTTCAAACTATCAACCAAGCACAGTAGGGATATGAATGAAGGCTCTTTCTGAGAGCCACCAGATTTTTCTGACCAACAGCTTAGGATCAAGAACACTGACAGCCTTGCCAAAAATTTTTTTGAATTACACAGCATTCGAAGACCTCCCTTTCTTCCTTTTTCCCTTTCTTCGTAAGAGGCAGACCATCATCATGGTCAGAAGGTTCTCCCACCCTTCTCTGGAGCCCTCCTCATCTTTCCCTCCATAAACCTCTTATGTATCCAACCTCATCTTGGAGTCAGCTTCTTGGAGGTTACAGACTAATTTATAGATGTTTTCAAGCACACCCTCACTCATTATACATAATTTTTTGGAAAACTTCATATCCATCATTACGTACCAGTTTACTGGCATTAATTTTTTGGATGTGTTTTTGTGTTTTAGACATACAGTAATAAAGATCAAATAGAAGATCCTAAATCAGCCTAAGTATAAAGGAGAGAAGAGGAGAGAGTGGGTATAAAACAAGAGATGAACTAATTATCTTTCCTTTTTAACTATTACAGGCTAAACTATTGGCAGGATATTGCAATTTTAACAAGAATAATATTTTTCTTTTAAAATTGTGTTTAGTAATTCCACATTATCTAAGTCAATGATTTTCTTTTTTTAAATGATAGGTAAAAATGAATGTAAAATGATTTATTTTGTGAGATACCTACCTGTCTTTATTTAGTTTGTCAAAAAATAACAGCATTCACCTACCTTTGAATATTTATATTTTTGTCCAGTGCTTGAGATAATTTGTATTTTTTCTTTTGTTATCACTTTGACTCGGAGTCAATATTTTCAAGGCAGTTGATTTGGTTTTGAGGTTTAGCCTTTTGTCACAGGACAAAACCAAGGCTGCTTGTTACAAAGCAAGTGTATATGCATACACACTTAGGGTATATACACATATACTTAGGATCTGGTACTTAGATAGATAGATAGATAGGTAGGTAGGTAGGTAGATAGATAGATAGATGATAGATAATGAACTCATATGTGGTTCCTGCTTTGAACATACCAACAACTCAGAGACTGTTATAGAGAACTTGAAATTTGCCCAAGGTCACAAAACATTTTTTACGTTACTTCAGATTCACTGTTATTTTAATTGTAGACTTCTATTCATTGCCTAAGTTCAGCTACTTCTTGAGTCATTCCCACATTAAATTTATACTTTTTGATAAAGCAGTTAAAGACTGAAGAAGGCCATCTCCCAAATAAAAGTAGGTATCCAGGCCCCACTTTTTTTTCAACACTCCATAGAAAATTATCTTGGTTTATAATCAATGTGGAGACAGCTTCCATCAGCTTCCTGCTTCTTGTACTCCTTTCCCAGAGAGGAAGAAAGATTGAGGAAAGAAACAGCATGTGTAGCCTAGTCCTTGGAGCATTTGTCCTCAGGACAAAGGTTTTTCTCTTGTCATTCAGAATGTAAATGTACCAGTAAAATCTGTCCTTGAAATGGAGGCTTTCAAAAGTCTAGCTGTGCTGGTCATGACATGTGTTTGTGTGTCTAACTGAACAAGTGTGTTTTAGATAATTCATTTGACTTCAGTGTTGAGACATGTCACCAAGTGAGGACTATCAGAAACAAAGATGACATATTTAACTGTCTGATTTCTGTACCTCTGTATCCAGTGGTTTTGGAGTTGAGGAAGAGAGAGGAGAATTACTATTGATAATTTTAAGCCCACTCTAAATGCCTGATAAAGCAGCAGCCATGTTGTAATAAAGAGGCAATAAGAATGGGAACAAACAAAATAACAGTAAGGCTAAGAAAGGTGAAAGACAGAGGGAGCCTGGGTAACAGTTGGAACACTGAGTGGTTGTAACAAGGACAGTAATTGCCTCATTCTAAAGTTCACCTTTTATGATAAAAGTAAACTTTCTTTAACTACTGTTAGGTTTCCTCTTTAAGTTAGAAGAAATTCTACAGCATAGCTGAATATAAAGTATATTTGGATTTGCAAGACAAATTTACATTTATTCATTTAATCACTCACTCATTCATTCTTTCAAGAACTAGGAATATTATTCCACTTCACATATTTTAGTTTGTAATACACTTATCAATTTTGAGTCTCTTTTTACCAGAATGAAACTTTATTTTCTGCTGTATCCTAGTGCTTAGGACACTTTCTGCTATAAATAGGTGTTTAATAAATAATCACTGGGTAAATAAGTAATATATTATTAAGTTATCTGCCAGCAACAAGGTATATGAAGAAAATATGAAGAAGATATATGAAAACTCACAAATACAATTCAGGGTTATAGGAATGATATATTTTAGTTGTGGGTGAAAAGTATGAATGTGGTACAATAAAAGGAACAGTTTTCCTCTCCACAATCCACTGATCTGAAAATACTCCAATGTCATCCCTGTGGGTATCAGACTATTATCTATTTTAATGACTTTTTGAAATATAATTGAAGTACAGAAGATATTTAAATTGTACAATTTGATCAGTTTTGGAATATGTTTTGGCTTGTAAAATCATCACCATAATCAAAATAGCGAATATTTTCATTATCCCAAAAAAGTTCTTTGTGCCCTTTTCTAATCCCATTCCTTCCTTCAGCTCTGCCTGCAGTTTATGACTAATCTGCTTTTGGTCATTCTAAAGTAGTTTGCATTTTCTCTAATTTTATATTAGTGGTTCATGTCGTATGTACTTCTCTTCAGTTCACTTTTTTCTCTCAACATAATAATTTTAAGACTCATCATCTATGTTGTTGTGTATTAATGCTTTTTTAATTGCTGAAAGTATTCCACTATAAGAATATACTATAATTTGTGGACAATTGGATTGAATATACATGATAATTTGTGGACAGTTGGATCATTTCTAGTTTTGAGCTATTGCAAATAAAATTGTTATAAATATTTTTGTATAGTCTTTGTTTTGTATGGATAGATGCTTTTGTTTCTCTTGGCTAAATAGCTAGGAGTCCATTGTCTCAGTCATACGATTGGGTATGTCCACATTTGGAGAGACTGCCAAATGTTTTGAAGTATGGTTGTACCATTTTACCTTCCCTTCAGCATTGTATAAGAAGTCCCATTGACTGAGAAAATATTTGAAGAGATTATAGTTGAAAACTTCCCTAATATGGGAAAGGAAATAGTTTATCAAGTCCAGGAAGCACAGAGAGTCCCATACAGGATAAATACAAGGAGAAACACACCAAGACACACATTAATAAAACTATCAAAAATTAAACACAAAGAAAATATATTAAAAGCAACAAGGGAAAAAAAAAAAAAGAGGTCCCATTGCCCCACATCCTTGCCAGCACTTCATGTTTCCTATGTTTTTTAGCTATTTTAGCTATTTTAAAAAAAATATGTAGCAGTATCTACCGTGGTTTTAGTTGACATTTCCTTGGTAACTAATGATTTCGATCATTCGTTTTTCACATTCTCATTGTTTTTTGGATTCTTTAATGAAGAGTCTGGTAAAATTTTTAGAATGATAAACACAGATTTAAGGGTGGTGGTCCCCCTGAAGAGTATAAAGGAAAATGTGATGAGAAAAATACACATTGCGGTTTTTAAGTATCATTAGTGCTTTGTTTGGTAAGTTTGATAGTGGGTAAATTTTCTATTATTATTTGTGATTAAGTGTTTATTTAAAAGATGAAAGAAACTTGTTGCTAATGAGCATCTGGGAAATAGTCAAAGGTAACTTCTATACCTGATACCTAAAAGATGTTTTGATAGAATTTATACACAATGTGAGCTGATGAATTCATGGACTTCAGTCTAAAAATAAAATTTCTAATTCTTAATATGATTAATTTCTTAATATAATTAATTTCTATCCAGTAAAGCTTTAATAAAAATCTTTTGAGTGTTTGAAAGGCACCTATGTATATGGATATGGAGTCTTGTCAAAAATGTTCATGACTGCAATATATTCTGAGAATATATTGTACTGTCTACATAGTTATAATGATGTGATATGCAAAACAAAAATGACTGAAAATACAAAAGAGTTGTCCTTTTTTCTCTCCAAGTTAAAGGATTGGATTCTTGAGCCTCTTATGATGTATACTCTTGTGCATAAATCTTTGAAGTTGACCAATAGAAAACTACGAAATCATGTTAATATCTCTATTTCATGGAAATTAGATGAGGCAACCTGAATCCTTTAACATAGGGCAATTATAGGATTCTGAGGCACAAAGTTTTTCACATCTTAAAAGATTGGATCTTATGTGTGCTACCTTTGACATCTATGAGGCTTAAGTTAAAAAATGAATGCTGCAAGCAAATTCCTTGAATGTTTAAAAGGAAAAAAAAGGCAAAAGTTATATTTCCTCAGTGTGCACAAAAATGTATAATATTCATAGAGAACAGAAATATAGAGTCAGCTAATACAGCACCCATGCTCACCGCACAAAGGAGAAAACTGACACTGTGGGGTTTAGTGATGGACCAAGGATCTCAGAAATCTTGAGAGTAGAACAAGAATTGGACCTCAGGTCCTCTGGCCCATAACTGTTGACATAATCCTCCTATAGAACCCTTCTGATTTATAGTACAAAAAGAAGGAAATTGAGAGAGAAGTAGGTAACAGGAATACAGAAATACCTGGTATCACCTTTTGCCTTTTTTTTTTCCATTTAAACATTGTTTCTAAAATTGTTACTCCCTCTCATTTCTATTCACATAAAAATCAGTTTTCCTATCCAATATGCCTTAGTATAACAAGGAAAAAATTCATACCCATGCAATTATTTCTAATGTCCTAGGCAATTTTATTTTTAAACCTTATTTTAAATGATAAAAAAGGGAAGGCACTTATATTTCTGCCATATAGAGTAGATTAGAAAATATTTTTGTACTTTGGAGAGTTAACAGTATAAGTACACATACAGAGACAATACTTCAAAGTTAGGTATTATTTCACTGAAGCTTTGACAGCCCATTTCCGTAGTATTTTCATCTGTAATAAAACTTTTCTGAAGGGACAGTTGTTGGGGGAGGGCGTGGAAAGCATCTTAGAAATGTTATTCGACTTTCTACAATTATCTTTTTAAAAAGCAGCACTGTGTCTCAAGCAAGGGATTTTACAAATTACAAATTTTGACTTACTCTACTCTCATAGAACAACTTAAAGTTTTGACAGGTTCTCAAATTGCAATTACTGAAATAATTACAGGTATTCCCTGCTTTTCGAAAGTTCACTTCAAAGCACGTCACTTTTGCAAAAGACCTACATTAGAACTAAAATAGCATTCAGTGTTTGTTTTGCAGTGAGCCATTATAAAGGCAGTGTGCACCCCAAGCAGTGAGAATGATGCTGCCAGGCTCCTTCCCCAGGAACTACACTCAGCATCTCGGCATCAAGTCACCATAGCTTTGAACTGTACCTGTGAGCAGCTGTACTTTACCTAGATTTATTTGTGCATCCCTTAGCAAGATGTATCCTAGGTAATTGCTTTTTCCCTTTACACCATTTCGGCTTAGGAAGGGTTTCAAAGGAACACTCTACTTTCGAATAGTGAGGGGAAACTATTTGATCTAACAATAATTGTATTTTTGAGAAAACACATAAAAACTTGCCCCAACAATGTTTGGGATAAAAAATAAACGTTTTAAGCAATTATTGTTTAAATATTTATAAGTATGCTTATCGATATAGAGGTTCTCAATTCCTCAGTGTAGAATTTTCAATGTTCCAATTGTGCCCTGGGAAGTCTAGTAAAAAAGCTATACTGCATATTGAAATCCATATGCTATCTATATGTTTCAGCATTATAATGACATATAATTATTTTTTACATTCATATATTATCAAATATATTTTCCTATGTAAACTATTTAATTTCTCCTTTTCTGCCTCTTTCCAAAATTTACTGAAGAAATTCAATTGCACCTTCTTCCTTACTCTTATGAACCTGAACTTGACATTATTGTTCTATCAATTTACCATATTTACATATTTAATTCCTGCCTTCCCACCGAAGAAGTCAGCTGTCCTACATCTATAAAATGTCTTACTGTCATTTTATATCCTGGGTGAATATTTTCATTGTGATATCTGGTAAGGTTTAAATAAGTACTGAGTTCCAGGTTAGCAGAAGTAATTTGTGCTATTTACACATGCTTTCTATAGGTAAAACATAATCTTGCTCTAATAATTTTTCTCCTGTAAAATATATGTTTTAGACTGGGTTGCCACTGGCAAGCAGAGTTTGAGCCAAGGGCTTTGTAGCCCTTTGAAACTTTGTAGGAGTTTCAAAGACAGAAGTTGGAGATTGGGAACTGGAAAATAGATATGAGGGGAAGTCGATACTGTGGTATATACTCCAGTTAGTCAAATAGTAGGCAATTGAGACTCAGTCTTGCTGTATCTTTTGAGAAACTGTTTAGAACATGCATAACAATGCTCTATAGAGTCAGAGAAGAGGAGAGAGAACATCCTTTGGTCCCTGTCATCAATTGTTCAACGATTGCTATGTAAGTGTTTCCTAACACTTCCAAGACATACATGATTGAATCCTGCACAGTTTATGGCAGAAGTCCAGGGAATTTAGGGAAAGATGTACAAAGCAGTGAGTCAAGGTGCTGTCAGTGACAACTGTAACAAGCTGCTTGCTACATAAAGCAAGAGATGATGTAAAAGGTGAGCTGAGATGTTGTGAGGTGGGAAGTTGTGGAGGTTTTTATTTTGGGGGGTGTTCAAATTATGATTCATTTTCCTTAATAGTTACAAAGACTATTCAAATGATTTATGTAATATTGCATGAGTGTGGTATCTTGTTCTTTATAAAGAATTGTTTCATTTCATCTATGTTGTCAAATTTGTACGTTTGGAATTGTTCCAAATACTCCCTTATTATTCATTTGTGGTCTGCAGAGTCTCTATCAATATCTTTTTTTAATTCCTGATATTCATAATTTTTATCTTATTTTCTTTTTCATTGTCAGTCTTACTGTAGTCTTACTTTTTACTTACATTTTATTAATCTTTTAATAAACGAGCTTTTTGTTTTGTTACTTTTCTGTATTTTTTTGTTTTAAATTTTAATAATTTCTGTTCTTTATTATTTTCTTTATTCTGCTTGGTTTGGGTTTATTTTTCCCTTTAAGTTCTTGAGGTAAGAGTTTAGACTATTAATCTGATATTTTTTTCATTTTTCTAGTACATGCATTAATTCTATCAATTTACCTCTTGGCACTGATTTAGCTATCCCACATTTATTATGTGATGCATTTTCACTTTCTAGAGTTCAATGTATTTTTAAAAATTTCCCTTTGAGTCTTCCTCTTTGACCCATGTATTATTTAGTAGTGTGTGGTTTTGTTTCCAAATGTTTGGATATTTTCTTTAATTTTTCTGTTATTGTTTTTAAATTAGATACAATTATTGTTTGAGAGCACAGTCTGTATGATAGAAATAATTTTTAAATGTTCAGATTTGTTTTACGGCACAATATAAAGTCTATTTTCCTATGTCTTCCAGGGGCAATTGATAATCGTATATATTCTGCTCTTGTTGGATGGAATGTTCTATAATTCTTGATTGTCCTATTGGTGGATGGTGTTTTTAAGTTCCTCTATATCGTTGCTGACTTTGGCTAGTTATTCTATCAATTGTTTAGAGGAATGTTGAACTTTCCAGATTTAACTGTGTATTTGTCTATTTGTCCTTTCAGTTCTATCAATTGTGGCTTCACATATTTTGCAGTTCTGCTATGTCTTCTTGGTGGAATTACCCTATTATATTATAAAATGTCCTGCTCTTTCTCTGATAATTTTCTTTAATCTGAAGTTGACTCTATCTGATATTAATCTAGCCACTCGTTTTCCTTTGATCAGTGTTTGTATGATACATATTTTTTCATCTATTTCAAACTGCCTATTTTGTTATATTTGAATAAATATAACATTACATGTTTGTGTCTGTTACCTGTGTATAGTATTATAAAATAGCCCAAGTCCTTGGAAAGTATCATCCTACCAATTTCTAAGGAAACAATAATTCCTGTTGTGTTATCTGAAGATTACCTCAATCGGGGTAAAAACTTTGCTAAAATTGGTTTATCTGTTCTTTGGTCCTATTCTTAAGGAGCATGGGGTGTCACGTGCCTCTGATGTGGGTTTTCAGGAAGTTTTGATCACATGCTCAATTTCTTAAATCTTATTTGAACACGTTTTAAATATTCAAATTGTTGATGCCTCATTCTTCAGTCAGAGTTACATTAAATATTCTCAACAAGTAGCTATAGCTTAGTTTTCACCACAGTATATGAAAGGAGAATCAGCATTTAGTAACCCTTTCCAAGGAGGGTCAGTGTCTCCTCACACTAATATAGAATGAATTATGAGTTTCCCTTTGGAGAAGAAGCTGTGTTTATCTTAACTGGTCCACAGAGAACATGAATTAAAGTCACTGATTGGGGACTTCCCTGGTGGCACAGTGGTTGAGAGTCCGCCTGCCAATGCAGGAGACACAGGTTCGTGCCCCGGTCTGGGAAGATCCCACATGCCTCAGAGCGGCTGGGCCCGTGAGCCATGCCCGCTGAGCCTGCGCGTCTGAAGCCTGTGCTCTGCAACGGGAGAGGCCACAACAGTGAGACGCCCGCATACCGCAAAAAAAAAAAAAAAAAAAAAGTCACTGATCAATAAGCAGAGTCACATGATAAATATTTAAAGATTTGTCCATCAGTTTCCTGCAGAAAATAACTCTGGGAGTTAACCTCTGTAATTTATAATTCTGCATATTTCTTATTGTCCATAGATTTTATTATGTTATATTTTTAATTTTTAAATTTGCTCTAACAATACAAGAATACATATTCTTGTTACAAATAGTCAAACAACAGGACAGTATATATAACCAACTTGATTTTTCCCAATTCCTTCTCTCTCCCAACCCAATATCCCTCCTGAAATGTCTCTTAGAAAACAAACTTATGGTTACCAAAGGGGAAAGCAGGGGGAGAAGTGATAAATTAGGAGTTTGGGATTAAGAGATACAAACTAATATATATATATATAATAAAAAACAAGGACCAACAAGGACATACTATATGGCACAGGGAACATATTCAATATCTTGTAATAGTCTATAATGGAAAAGAATCTGAAATAACTGAATCACTTTGTCGTACACCTGAAACTAACACAATATTGTAAATCAACTATAGTTATTGATTATTTGATTTGTAAAAAATATATAATGTTGATCGTTCACTGTATTTTTTCCATTAAACAAATGTTCAACTTGTCAGTTTTGAAAACAAAAGGTATCTCTCATTGCCAGGAGACATGCAGAATTGTTAACAACTGACATAGGATAGACACTAATTAAAAAGAACACAGACCATAAACAACTAAAATAGCTATAATAAGGCACATGAGCTGAATATAGGTCCCATATATTATCATTTTTGATCATTTTCAAATACTAGGTATATTAGGTCTTCTTTGTGTATTCATTGTTTTTTTTACATCTTTATTGGAGTATAATTGCTTTATAATGGTGTGTTAGTTTCTGCTTTATAACAAACTGAATCAGTTATACATATACATATGTTCCCATACCTCTTCCCTCTTGCGTCTCCCTCCCTCCCACCCTCCCTATCCCACCCCTCTAGGTGGTCACAAAGCACTGAGCTGATCTCCCTGTGCTATGCGGCTGCTTCCCACTAGCTATCTATTTTACATTTGGTAGTGTATATATGTCCATGCCACTCTCTCGCTTTGTCATATCTTACCCTTCCCCCTTCCCATATCCTCAGGTCCATTCTCCAGTAGGTCTGGGTACTTATTCCTGTCTTATACCTAGGTTCTTCATGATATTTTTATTTTCTTAAATTCCATATATATGTGTTAGCATACAGTATTTGTCTTTCTCTTTCTGACTTACTTCACTCCGTATGACAGACTCTAGGTCCATCCACCTCATTACAAATAGCTCAATTTCATTTCTTTTTATGGCTGAGTAATATTCCACGGTATATATGTGCCACATCTTCTTTATCCATTCATCCGATGCTGGACACTTAGGTGGTTTCCATCTCCAGGCTATTGTAAATAGAGCTGCAATGAACATTTTGGTACATGACTCTTTTTGAATTATGGTTTTCTCAGGGTATATGCCCAGTAGTGGGATTGCTGGGTCATATGGTAGTTCTATTTGTAGTTTTTTAAGGAACCTCCATACTGTTCCCCATAGTGGCTGTATCAATTCACATTCCCACCAGCAGTGCAAGAGGGTTCCCTTTTCTCCACACCCTTTCCAGCATTTATTGTTGCTAGATTTTTTGATGATGGCCATTCTGACTGGTGTGAGATGATATCTCATTGTAGTTTTGATTTGCATTTCTCTAATGATTAATGATGTTGAGCACTCTTTCATGTGTTGGTTGGCAGTCTGTATATCTTCTTTAGAGAAATGTCTATTTAGGTCTTCTGCCCATTTTTGGATTGGGTTGTTTGTTTTTTTGTTATTGAGCTGCATGAGCTGCTTATACATTTTGGAGATTAATCCTTTGTCAGTTGCTTTATTTGCAAATATTTTCTCCCATTCTGAGGGTTGTCTTTTGGTCTTGTTTATGGTTTCCTGTGCTGTGCAAAAGCTTTTAAGTTTCATTAGGTCCCATTTGTTTATTTTTGTTTTTATTTCCATTTCTCTAGGAGGTGGGTCAAAAAGGATGTTACTGTGATTTATGTCACAGAGTGCTCTGCCTATTTTTTCCTCTAAGAGTTTGATAGTTTCTGGCCTTACATTTAGGTCTTTAATCCATTTTGAGCTTATTTTTGTGTATGGTGTTAGCGAGTGATCTAATCTCATACTTTTACATGTACCTGTCCAGTTTTCCCAGCACCACTTGTTGAAGAGGCTGTCCTTTCTCCACTGTACATTCCTGCCTCCTTTATCAAAGATAAGGTGACCATATGTGCGTGGGTTTATCTCTGGGCTTTCTATCCTGTTCTATTTATCTATCTTTCTGTTTTTGTGCCAGTACCATACTGTCTTGATTACTGTAGCTTTGTAGTATAGTCTGACGACAGGGAGCCTGATTCCCTCAGCTCCATTTTTCATTCTCAAGATTGCTTTGGCTATTCGGGGTCTTTAGTATTTCCATACAAATTATGAAATTTTTTGTTCTAGTTCTGTGAAAAATGCCAGTGGTAGTTTGATAGGGATTGCATTGAATATGTAGATTGCTTTGGGTAGTAGAGTCATTTTCACAATGTTGATTCTTCCAATTAAAGAACATGGTATATCTCTCCACCTCTTTGTATCATCTTTAATTTCTTTCATCAGTGTCTTAGAATTTTCTGCATACAGGTCTTTTGTCTCCCTAGGTATGTTTATTCCTAGATATTTTATTCTTTTTGTTGCAATGGTAAATGGGAGTGTTTTCTTGATTTCACTTTCAGATTTTGCATCATTAGTGTATAGGAATGCAAGAGATTTCTGTGCATTAATTTTGTATCCTGCTACTTTAGCAAATTCATTGATTAGCACTAGTAGTTTTCTGGTAGCATCTTTAGGATTCTCTACGTAGAGTATCATGTCATCTGCAATCAGTGACAGCTTTACTTCCTCTTTTCCTATTTGGATTCCTTTTATTTCCTTTTCTTCTCTGATTGCTGTGGCTAAAACTTCCAAAACTATGTTGAATAAGAGTGGTGAGACTGGCAACCTTGTCTTTTTCCTGATCTTAGTGGAAATGCTTTCAGTTTTTCACCATCGAGGACGATGTTGGCTGTGTGTTTGTCATATATGGCCTTTATTATGTTGAGGAAATTTCCCTCTATGCCTGCTTTCTGCAGGGTTTTCATCATAAATCGGTGTTGAATTTTGTCAAAAGCTTTCTCTGCATCTATTGAGATGATCATATGGTTTTTCTCCTTCAATTTGTTAATATGGTTTATCACATTGATAGATTTGCGTATATTGAAGAATCCTTGCATTCCTGGAATAAACCCCACTTGATCATGGTGTATGATCCTGTTAATGTGCTGTTGGATTCTGTTTGCTAGTATTTTGTTGAGGATTTTTGCATCTATGTTCATCAGTGATATTGGCCTGTAGTTTTCTTTTGTTGTGACATCCTTGTCTGGTTTTGCTCTCAGGGTGATTGTGGCCTTGTAGAATGAGTTTGGGAGTGTTCCTCCTTCTGCTATTTTTTGGAAGAGTTTGAGAACGATAGGTGTAAGTTCTTCTCTAAATGTTTGATAGAATTCGTCTGTGAAGCCATCTGGTCCTGGGGTTTTGTTTGTTGGAAGATTTTTCATCACAGTTTCAATTTCAGTGCTTGTGATTGTTCTGTCCATATTTTCTATTTCTTCCTGATTCAGTCTTGGCACGTTGTGCATTTCTAAGAATTTGTCCATTTCTTCCAGGCTGTCCATTTTTTTGGCATAGAGTTGCTTGTAGTAATCTCTCATGATCTTTTGTATTTCTGCAGTGTCAGTTGTTACTTCTCCTTTTTCATTCCTAATTCTATTGATTTGAGTCTTCTCCCTTTTTTTCTTGATGAGTCTGGCTAATGGTTTATCAATTTTATTTATCTTCTCAAAGAACCAGCTTGTAGTTTTATTGATCTTTGCTATCATTACCTTCATTTCTTTTTCATTTATTTCTGACCTGATTTTTATGATTATTTTCCTTCTGCTACCTTTGGGGTTTTTTTATTCTTCTTTCTCTAATTGCTTTAGGTGCAAGGTTAGGTTGTTTATTCGAGAAGTTTCCTGTTTTTTAAGGTAGGATTGTATTGCTATAAACTTCCCTCTTACAGCTGCTTTTGCTGCATCCCATAGGTTTTGGGTCATCATGTCTCTATTGTCACTTGTTTCTAGGTATTTTTTGATTTCCTCTTTGATTTCTTCAGTGATCACTTCGTTATTAAGTAGTGTATTGTTTAGTCTCCATGTGTTTGTATTTTTTACAGATCTTTTCCTGTAATTGATATCTAGTCTCATAGTGTTGTGTTCAGAAAAGATACTTGATACAATTTCAATTTTCTTAAATTTACCAAGGCTTGATTTGTGACCCAATGTATGATCTATCCTGGAGAATGTTCCATGAGCACTTGAGAAAAATGTGTATTCTGTTGTTTTTGGATGGAATGTCCTAAAAATATCAATTAAGTCCATCATGTTTAATGTATCATTTAAAGCTTGTGTTTCCTTATTTATTTTCTTTTTGGATGATCTGTCCATTCGTAAAAGTGGGGTGTTAAAGTCCCCTACTATGAATGTGTTACTGTTGATTTCCCCTTTTATGGCTGTTAGTATATTTGCCTTATGTATTGAGGTGTTCCTATGTTGGGTGCATAAATATTTACAATTCTTATATCTTCTTCTTGGATTGATCCCTTGATCATTATGTAGTGTCCTTCTTTGTCTCTTCTAATAGTCTTTATTTTAAATTCATTTTGTCTGATATGAGAATTGCTACTCCAGCTTTCTTCTGGTTTCCATTTGCATGGAATATCTTTTTCCATCCCCTTACTTTCAGTCTGTATGTGTCTCTAGGTCTGAAGTGGGTCTCTTGTAGACAGCATATATATGGGTCTTGTTTTTGTATCCATTCAGCTAATCTGTGTCTTTTGGTGGGAGCATTTACTCCATTTACATTTAAGGTAATTATCGATTACCTTAATCTATAATTATGTATGTTCCTATTCCCATTTTCTTAATTGTTTTGGGTTCGTTATTGTAGGTCTTTTCCTTCTCTTGTGTTTCTTGCCTAGAGAAGTTCCTTTAGCATTTGTTGTAAAGCTGGTTTGGTGGTGCTGAAGTCTCTCAGCTTTTGCTTGTCTGTAAAGGTTTTAATTTCTCCATCAAATCTGAATGAGATCCTTGCTAGATAGAGTAATCTTGATTGCAGGTTTTTTTCCTTCATCATTTTAAATATGACCTGCCACTCCCTTCTGGCTTGCAGAGTTTCTGCTGAGAGATCAGCTGTTAACCTTATGGGGATTCCCTTGTGTGTTATTTGTTGTTTTTCCCTTGCTGCTTTTAATATGTATTTAATTTTTGACAGTTTGATTAATATGTGTTTTGGCATGTTTCTCCTTGGATTTATCCTATATGGGACTCTCTGTGCTTCCTGGACTTGATTTACTATATCCTTTCCCATATTAGGGAAATTTTCAACTATAATCTCTTCAAATATTTTCTCAGTCCCCTTCTTTTTCTCTTCTTCTTCTGGAACCCCTATAATTCAAATGTTGGTGTGTTTAATGTTGTCCCAGAGTTCTCTGAGACTGTCCTCAGTTCTTTTCATTCTTTTTTCTTTATTCTGCTCTGCAGTGGTTATTTCTACTACTTTATCTTCCAGGTCATTTATCCGTTTTTCTGCCTCAGTTATTCTGCTATTGATCCCATCTAGAGTATTTTTAATTTCATTTATTGTGTTGTTCATCATTGCTTGTTTCATCTTTAGTTCTTCTAGGTCCTTGTTAAATGTTTCTTGCATTTTCTCTATTCTATTACCAAGATTTTGGATCATCTTTACTATCATTATTCTGAATTTTTTTTCAGGTAGACTGCCTATTTCCTCTTCATTTGTTAGGTCTGGTGGGCTTTTATCTTGCTCCTTCATCTGCTGTGTGTTTTTCTGTCTTCTCATTTTGCTTATCTTACTGTATTTGGGGTCTCCTTTTTGTAGGCTGAAGGTTTGTTGTTCCCATTGTTTTTGGTGTCTGTCCCCAGTGGCTAAAGTTAGTTCAGTGGGTTGTGTAGGCTTCCTGGTGGAGGGGACTAGTGCCTGTGTTCTGGTGGATGAGGCTGGATCTTGCCTTTCTGGTGGCCAGGTCCACGTCTGGTGCTGTGTTTTGGGGTGTCTCTGGACTTATTATTATTTTAGGCGGCTCTCTCCTAATGGGTGGGGTTGTGTTCCTGTCTTGCTAGTTGTTTGGCATAGGGTGTCCCGCACTGTAGCTTGCTGGTCATTGAGTGAAGCTGGGTGCTGGTGTTGAGATGGAGATCTCTGGGAGATTTTTGCCGTTTGGTATTATGTGGAGCTGAGAGGTCTCTTGCGGACCAGTGTCCTGAAGTTGGCTCTCCTACCTCAGAGGCACAGCACTGACTCCTGGCTGCAGCACCAAGAGCCTTTCATCTACACGGCTCAGAATAAAAGGGAGAAAAAGTAGAAAGAAAGAAAGAAGGAAAGGAGGGAGGAGGGAAGGAAGGAAAGAAAGAAAGAAAGAAGATAAAATAAAATAATTAAAATAAAAAAAATTATTAAGAAAAATTAAAAAAAAAAAACAGGCAGATAGAACCCTAGGACAAATGGTGGAAGCAAAGCTATACAAACAAAATCTCACACAGAAGCATACACATACACACTCACAAAAAGAGGAAAAGGGGAAAAAATTATAAATCTTGCTCTCAATGTCCACTTCCTCAATTTGGGATGATTCGTTGTCTATTCAGGGATTCCACAGATGCAGAGTACATCAAGTTGATTATGGAGCTTTAATCCACTGCTCCTGAGGCTGCTGGGAGAGATTTCGCTTTCTCTTCTTTGTTCTCACAGCTCCCGGAGCTCAGCTTTGGATTTGGCCCCGCCTCTGCGTGTAGGTCACCGAAGGGCGTCTGTTCTTTGCTCAGACAGGAGGGGATTAAAGGAACAGCTGCTTCGGGGACTCTGGCTCACTCAGGCCAGGGGGAGGGAGGGGTACAGAGTGTGGGGCGAGCCTGCGGCAGCAGAGGCTGCCATGACGTTGCACCAGCCTGAGGCACGCTGTGCGTTCTCCCAGGGAAGTTGTCCCTGGATCCCGGGACCCTGGCAGTGGCGGGCTGCACAGTTTCTCCGGAAGGGGGGTATGGATAGTGACCTGTGCTCGCACACAGGCTTCTTGGTGGCGGCAGCAGCAGCCTTAGCGTCTCATGCCCGTCTCTGGGGTCCGTGCTTCTAGCCGCGGCTCACGCCCGCCTCTGGAGCTCCTTTAAGCAGCTCTCTTAATCCCCTCTCCTCGTGCACCAGGAAACAAAGAGGGAAGAAAAAGTCTCTTGCCTCTCAGGTAGGTCCAGACTTTTCCCCGGACTCCCTCCCGGCTAGCCGTGGTGTAGTAACCCCCTGCAGGTTTTGTTCACGCCTACAACACCAGTCCTCTCCCTGCGCTCTGACTGAAGCCCGAGCCTCAGCTCCCAGCCCCGTCCGCCCCGGCGAGTGAGCAGACAAGACTCTCGGGCTGGTGAGTGCCAGTCGGCACCGATCCTCTGTGCGGGAATCTCTTCGCTTTGCCCTCCGCACCCCTGTTGCTGCGCTCTCCTCCGCAGCTCCGAAGCTTTCCCCCTCCACCACCTGCAGTCTCCGCCCGCAAAGGGGCTTCTAGTGTGTGGAAACATTTCCTCCTTCACAGCTCCCTCCCATGGTGCAGGTCCCGTCCCTATCCTTTTGTCTCTGTTTATTCTTTTTTCTTTTGCCCTACCCAGGTACGTGGGTAGTTTTTTGCCTTTTGGGAGGTCTGAGATCTTCTGCCAGTGTTCAGTAGGTGTTCTGTAGGAGTTGTTCCACGTTTAGATGTATTTCTGGTGTATCTGTGGGGAGGAAGGTGATCTCTGCGTCTTACTCTTCCGCCATCTTCCCCTCCTTGCTGTGTATTCTTTCATTGGTCTTTCAGCCTTAAAAATTCCTTCTAAGCTCTTGTGATGAAAACACAGTTTCTAAAAACTTTATGCCTGTCACAACTGATTTGACCAAATTGTGCATTAGTTCATTGTAGTCTCTATCTTTGACCCAACTAACTAGGTTTATATCAAAGGTATCATCTAGATCTAAAGGAGATCCCTGATTTTATTTATCCTTCCCCATCGATGTGTCTTTCTCAACAGATCTCATTTAAATCCAATATTACTTTTCCATTGCTTCTGAACTCCTTGCATTCTTCAATAAATTTGTCTCTCTTAAAATCTTCTGGAAAGAGAAACAAAGAAAGACTACCTAGGACCAGATTAGACTTTATAGTTCTTAATCTCTCTTCTACATGCTGCCTAAAGTTGACCAGAAGCTTAACATGGTTTACAGTAAAGGGTTTTATCTCTGTGATTAAATTTGCAGTGATCTAAAAAATCAGCTATGTTTTGCCAAAGCAATCCTCAGACCCATTAAAATAGCCTTCAGGGCCTGGATTAAACTAGTCCTAGAGCATACTCTATTTAAATAAATAGCTTGCTTAATCAAATAATAGCTCCCCTAAAGAGCTCACTCAGTGAATGAACCTTTTCCTCTTAGGATTCCTTTTACTGCACCCAGATGTAATTTCTTTGCAAATTGCCTCTGGCAATATTTTTTTCTTTTGTCTTAATGTACAGATTTTAAAATTTTATATTCATTTACCATAGTCTTCAGTGATTCCTCACTGAAGGGTTTTCTGTTGAGTAATATTTTACTCTATGGGAATCAACTACCCTCTCTACCTGACCTAATATACCTAAGCAATCATTTTAAGTAAGATAGTACTGTGATATACACAGCAACAATTGATCAAATTATTTTGATTGCTTAAATTATTTTTGATTATTAACCAGGGCATTTACTTCAGGTTAGTGGAGATTTCACTAAGCATGCTTGCAGAGCTCATTTACCGAATAGGATATTTGCCTCTACAGCACTATTTGTCCACAAAGCTGGTTAAGTCAAACCACTCAAAAGAATCTCCGACAATTCGGATTCAGCCATTAGAAGATCTACTCTGGAGACATTGTTTAGTTTGTTTATTTTTATCATTTTTTGTGTGTTTGTTTTTGACCACAACTGCCTCACAGTTGTGTGAATTTCTCTATTCACAATTAACTTAATCTGCAGTTTCTGTTTCCCAATCAATAAAATAGTAACAAACCTCTATATTTTACAGTGCTGCTAAAATGATTCATTATGTCCAGAGTAGTGTATCATGCTTAGTAAGTGATTAAGGAATGTGGATCTCTTCCCCCTGACCCTTATTTGTCTATTCATGCTCTCCCTACCCCTCCTTCTCTATGTCTGTCTGTCTCTCATCTCCCTCTCTTTCTCACAGTTCTTTTTTATCTTCTTCACCTAATAAGTAAAGTATCATTTTGCTTCCTCCTACTTTTGAATCTGTATTTTTAGCCAAATTTGTAAGGTAGAATGACACAAGAAGATTAGCTATTTGTGATGATGTTACACATGTAAACAGTTCAGCAAACTGCCTGTCATATAGTCGTTGCTTAGTAAATCCTGGTTCTGTTCTGTGTCATGACAAAGAAAGAATCAAATTCATTCAAGTTGTGGTTGATTTTAGTTGGTCCTGTTGTAATTGTTATGGTTATGATTGTTGTTGCATGTGGGAGATTCTTGATAATTTTGTTTTGCATGCGTTTTTGCCTAAGGGAGCATCTTTGTGACATTCTCTTCAAAAACATTACACAAATTTAGTTGACATTTTACAGTGATATTTGAAAAATTACTCATAAGTGGGTTTTTTTAAACCATTATTGTTATTGTCATTGGAAATGTTACCTAGTCCAAGCTCGCTCTGCTCGTAGCACGACAGACCAATAAATCAGAGACGAGGTGTTGAGGCAAAGAATACTACGGAAAGCGGGCAGACTGAGAAGGTGGCAGACTAAAGTCTCAAAATAACATCTTATCGGGGTTTGGATGCCAGTTTCTTTTATAGCACGATTGGTGGGGGGGGGGGAGAGATGAGGAAGTAAAGTAAAAAGGCCATAAGTTTTGCAAATATCCCCTGGAATGGCTAGCCTCAGGGAGGAGATATGTTAATTTCTTCTTTCTTGTAGCCATCCACAGGTGGACAGGGTCCAGATATTTGCCTGAACAAAGGCACTTTGGTTTAACATTCAGACAGAGGGGCAGTGTTACCAGAGAGTCAGGCCATTATGTATAGACAGTATCTTTTTAGTGAACAAAAGCAGCAGAAAGCAAAGGTTAAAGTAAAAGAAACAGATCCAACATGTAGTCAGATTTGGCTCTTCCCTGTTACAGAAATAAGCATTTAAGTGGGTTTCTTACATTTACTCATTGCTTAATATAATCCAGGCACTATGCCAAGAACATTACATATACTGTTGTACTTAATCCCTCAAAAATTTTAAGAAAGCAGGAGCTGAAACCTAAAGAGGTTAAATATATTGAATATTTATCTAAAACTATATAGTTAATGAGTGGCACATCCAGAATTGCAAGCCAGGACCGTCATCTTCAACCAAAAAGGATCGTGTGACATCTACAGTTCAGCATTTGCAACAAAGGGTGTTGTCACTTAACTCCTTTGTCTCCTTTATCTTAACTATCTCACTTCAAATTCCCTTTATCCGTTTTTCATAACTATCCAAAGTGATGTATTTAAGATATAAATCTTACTGTGACCTTTATTTTTCTTCCCAAAGTCCATCTATGGCTCCTCATTTTCTCGGCATAAATTCCAGTCTCCAAATCAGTACTGGATCCCTTTATAAAATGTTCTCTATTTACCATCTAAACGTGCCACGTTAAACTATTTGCACTTCTCCCCCAAAATCATGATTCCTCCAGATGGCTGACATTTGTACATGTTGTTCCCTCTGCCTGGACTTCTCTTCCATCCCTCATTCCCTAATACCTACTCATCTTTCAAGACTAAGTGTGTCTATTACCTACTCAAGGAAGCTGTCTTTGATTCACCAGGGCTGAGTGAGGTGTCCCATAACTGGTTGCTCTCAGAACACCTGGAGCAAATTTTCACTCTAGCATGAATTCCACTGTTGGTGAATTTTTCTGTTTTATACAAAAGGATATGATCTGCTTGAAGGCAGGATTGTGTTTTATTCTCTTAGCACAATGCCTGTCACAGAGCTGGACTTTACAAAATAATCAGTTGATTAGAATTGAATGAAATTAAATGCCTACTGGAAAAATACTGCCAAATCAGGATTTTCAATTATGTTACTGGTTCCACATAAGACCACTTAGGGACTTGTTCCCTGGGATTTCTCTATAAGATTGGAGCAATCCTGATGCTATGATGTGGGAAGGAAGAATCTGCTTCTATCAGTGGCTAAGAGCTTGATGTTCCAGAGTCAAGGTTGTCAAGGGTAATGAAAAAATTAAAATCAATCTGCAAATTTTCAGACACAATCAGCCAGGACCTTCAACATCAAGAAGACAAGAGACATCAAAAGGCTCCTTATAACATGGGAATTAGTCATAGAGAAACCAAGAACAACTGAGTAAACGGAACAGTATCAGAGAAAATGCAGATTTAACTACTTTGCTGTGTATTCTTCAAATTCGATTGTGTTTCTACTTTGACAAGACTCATTCTCAATGTATCAAGAATACAACCCTAAAAACAACCACCAAATATTACAACTGTCACGTGTTTTGCATATAGTTAAGTTAGTTTTCAATCTTACCAAGCAAAAACATCTTGAGGTTGTATTAACTAAAGTTCCCACTTCAATTTCCATCCTTTCGGCTGAAGTAAAATGCAACTGTCAGTAGATATGGGTGTTGGATGTAATTACATGCAAGTCTACTACAGCAGAAGAATGTCAGATTTTCCCCTGCCTAATAATTCTCATTATTCTGTTCTGGATCCTGCTGAAGTCTCTTAGGATAATTTTGAGAAGGAGAGTCCAAAATGGACGTCACATTTCTATTCATCACATTTTTAATAGGAAGATGATTTCTCTAACGGAAGTTTACTCTCTTTTCTGTCACTATGACTTTATTTGCAAGGAATGGTGAGGGAGATATTTACAACATCCCTCTTTCTGAGTTTCTACATTCAGCTTTTCTATTATAGAATAGATAGCAAGTATACTGTACTTGATGCAACTGCCAGTGGAGTCCTGTTTAACTCATCCTATCAGTTTGCATTAATTAATGTAAGAGTAAGGATTGGAAAGTTGGCAGCCCAGCATTTCTGAAGCCTGAAATTCCTTAGTCAGTAAATGTATATCTCAAATTGGTATATTAGGTTATCAAAGATGTTTTATAAACCTGGGAACTGAGAGTAAGCAGGATCCACACCTTGCTGGATTTATCCTTGCATGCTAATATATTCGTAGAAGAATTTTATTCAGTTGCTATAGATAATGTTCTCTAGACAGGCAATTATTATTATTATTTTCTTGAAACCATGGTAGATGATTTGTTTAGTTTTGACATAAGTTGGATTATTTGGATTCCACAATCATAACTTTCATATGCAGTACTGTATCTTCTTAAAACAAACTCAGTAAAGACAGATTTAATATGGATTTGCACCTAGCAGTCTGTCAGCATTCTTGAATATTTTATTATAAGAACTAACAATAATAATTTTCCAAGTCCCAAGTTTATGCTGGTAGCTGAGCTGAAATCACATTTAAGAATGATCCATACCTTTTTAGGTCAACATCTAAATGAGAAGAAAGAAAAAAGGTGAAGGCAAGGGACTTTAGACCATGAAATTTGCCAGCCAGTGGTTATATACCCTTACATCTCCTATGACATGATAGACACAAGCCTGTTCTAATTGCTTTTAGGAAAATGTTTATAGGACACTGAGGTTTTGAACACAAATAGTTTCAAAATGTTTACCATCAATGCTCCTAGAGAGAGTATTTACCCACTGAAATTAGGTATTGCAGTTTAAAGCAGTGGTTGGGAATAGAATACACTAAGGTGAATTTGGGAGGACAAATGTAATTATTTGGTTTCAGTTTCAGTTGGACTTCGTGCATAAATATGCTGACTGTTGCAACCAAGTTAAAAAATCAAAGACAGAGACTCTTGTTTTACAACCTCTTCGAGGACCTGTTCTCCAGTTGTGGTTACCAATCTCAATCTCCAATAAAACACACTGGTGCTGGAGGGGGATTCCAACAAGACCAGTTATCTTAGCCTTTGAGAAAAATGAAAATACACAAACAAGATAGCAAATACCATGGAGAAGATAAAATATAGAAAAATAACATTGTTTTTTAACTAACTGACACTTCTCTTTTTCCCAGCTCTTTGGCTGAACACTGATCACTTCTTCAAATGATTTTGCAGTATTGTTTTTTACATTTAAAATATAAGGATATAATATAAAGATAATGTAGACTTTTCTCTTTGGGGTTTGATCAAAATTTGTTTTTGTTAGTGATAAGAAAACATGGTAACTTTCTTTAAGCTTAGTAACTCAACCGTTGATGAGATGTACACTTTAAAAAATGTTATCAAATCAGGAAAACCTCTATCAAAAAAAGAACTTCATCTGTATTAATTTGACATATAATGGAACTGAATTGTTCACTTACTATTTTACATGTCTGATGATAGGAGAAACTTCAAGAGCTTCTCCCTCTGGACATTTCCAGCCTTGTTTTTTCTCTACCAGCCATATACTTCTGGCTACTATTGCAATCACATCTCAGGTCATAAACTTTTGAGTACTAACATAGGTGCAATGGCACAGTGCATGGTATAAGTGTTCTTAGGAGCCATTCCTATACCAGGATGGCTAGCTAACAATACATACATGGACCACATAAATACAGCCCATTAAATTTAAATTAAATGTATCTCCAACTCAGCATTGTTTACATTAATCAAAGAAAAGGGACTTCCCTGGTGGTGCAGTGGTTAAGAATCCGCCGGCCAATGCAGGGTACACGAGTTCAATCCCTGGTCTGGGAAGATCCCACATTCTGTGGAGCAACTAAGCCCATGCACCACAACTACTGAGCCTGTGCTCTAGAGCCCACAAGCCACAACTCCTGAGCCCACGTGCCACAACTTCAGAAGCCCATGCACCTAGATCCCATGCTCCGCAACAAGAGAAGCCACCGCAATGAGAAGCACGCGCACCGCCACAAAGGTAGCCCTCGCTCACTGCAAATAAAGAAAGCCCGTGCATAGCAATGAAGATCCAATGCAGACAAAAATAAATGAATACAATAAATAAATTTATTAGAAAAAATCAAAGAAAAAAAATCCCAAGGCCACTCTGACAACAGAAAATAAAGGGAACTTGGAGTAGAAGGAGACAGTATTCTTAACTGACTTCAGCTAAAATACTGTATTTTGAAGAGCTTGCAAATAAACACAGCCAATTCATTGCTAAGGTCCTTTCAAGGTTTTGGAAAGGGTCCATTTAAGTGGAGCCCTGAAATCTGTGCTTCCTTAATTTCACAGTAAATCAATTTCTCCTGCTGTGTTTTACTCAGGAATTACATGGTAGGATTAAGAGAGAGAGAAGAATGAGATAGTATAATTGATGAAGAGTGGGAAAACTAAAAGAGATAGAATAAACATCAAGACTTGGTAAAGTACAAAGAGCTCTCAGCTAGGGATAAGAATCATAACCATAACAACAATAATAGCTAAAAGTTTTGTAGCATTTATTATGTGTCAGTGTGTTTTCTATCTCAGAGAAAAGGCTCTACAATTGTTAGCTATAACTATAATTAGTAAATATTAAGGACTCTTAAATTAATCTGTCATCTTATAAGCATCAAACCCCTGGTTTGTAACTGTGAGTACTTTTCACTACAGAATCTGAATTCTTGGAGTGAATACCACTCCACCCCCATTGGAGCTCATAATGGGGCTTGAGACTTGATTCTTAAAAACCATGAAACTCATACCCAATTCATCCTGTACATTGCAGGACAGTGATCACAAGTAATAGCAAAGTGTGTAGAAAGCTTTCCAAGGAAACAAATGTAGGTGGATGTAACCAAACAAGATTTAGGTTCAAATGTAGGTAGTGTTTATTTAATAGCTATTATGTGCTAGATTTTGCCATAAGTGCTTTCACAAATATTAGCTTTATACTCCTCAAACAACAAATAAATCTCCATTCATATGTACTCACTTTAGGGAGACGTAACATTAAAACCCAATGAAGTAAGCCTTTCAGGCAAGCTAGAATATTTTGGAAATTGTCAGCAACTTCCATTCATCAGTATAAATTTAAAAGCAGAATACAGAATGCTTTGGGAAACTAGAAAGTCATATATAGAATTTTCATTTGATCCTTATAATCTAGTTCAAGGGTTGGCAATCTTTCTGTAAAGGGCCAAATCATAAATATTATAGGCTTTGCAGCCTGATGGTCTGTACTGCAACTACTCTAGTCATAGATGAGTGAAGAAATAGCCTGGCCATGTTTCAATAAAACTTTATTTATAAAAACAGACAGAGGACAGATGGGATTTGCCTCATGAGCTATAGTTTGCTGATCTCTGTGTAGTATACTGTACCTGATAATTTAAACATAACTTTTAAGAACAACAGAGAGTACCTATGTCTTATGGATAAGTTAAGTGTTTTTTCAAGGGTTATTTTTACTGTTATGATTTGCCTAGGCAGTGGCTCAAGATCTTAATATGAGCATATGTCATAACTCCTATGTCTATGGATTATTTAGATCCTTTGAAGATAGTTAAGTTCTCCAGAAATATTTTGTTGAATCAAATTGACCCTTAGAAAGGATTAAGTAGTATGATAAACCACTAAGATACATAATGATTATATTCATAAAGCACTAGTCTAAGCAATTTGCTTGTCTCTAAAGATAGTGCAAACCACATGCACTCAGATTTTTTTCTTACATGGGAAATTACCATGCTTAAAAAACTGTATTGTTTGAACTAACAAACATGGCTCAGGATAAAGACGCTTTAGTATTTTGTTAATACTTTGCATAAATTCAATTGAGTAAAACATATATTTCTGTCTAGTGTTTTGTTTCTCTATTTTCTGTTTGTTTTGTTTTGTTTGTTATTCAGTAATGGGATTAGAGTGAGGATATGGCTGTGCTATCTGATCAACTTAATAAACGGTGAGGTAATGGTAAAGTTTGTGACTTTTTCTACCGCTGTAAGTAAAATTTACGCAAAATACACATCCTCCTAAAGTCTATATTTATTAAAAAGAAAAAATACATAATGTCTATAGAACCTGAAATATTCTGGAAAACAAAACAAAATGAAACTTTGAAAAAAAATAGTCTTACTTTAAATACCCCAGAGGGGGGGGAAATGTTCTCTGTTGTTGATTTCTATGCCCAGAACCGCTGGCACAAGATTAAAACAAAGGTAACTATAAGTACAATAATTATAGTGCTATTTACTCTTCTGTTAATATGGCTGTTACAGAGCAGATGCTTACTTGAGAGCTGAGTGTCCCTCAAATACTAAATAGCAGATAAGGACAAAACTCAAATCTCCTTTAACTGTATAAGTGATATTTTTACAATTAAAGACTGTTTACTGGTTATTGGTTGCACATGAAATTGCTGCATAGCTCATAGTTTTTAGCATGCGGTTTTAAGAATAAAAGAAACGATTTCCATTCAAGCATATTTTTGATGATTTCTTAGAAAAGTAATGCTGGGGTGACGAATTACTCTTGAGACTATCAGCATTCTCGTAGGTATCAGTCAAGACAGCAGATGCTTAAGTGTCTTATACTCCTCTCACCTTTGAGGAAAACAGTTTAAAATATCTGTGTGGAGCAATTTACATGATTAGTGCATGCCTTTCACAAACATAATTGAGGGCTAGATTTGTGGGAAAGGCTAGCAAATTGCTATTTCTTTTGGAGTAAATTTTTGGATTAATTCAACATGATAGACACAATTTCTAGATTCATATAAACTCTTATGGGTAATTTATGGCATAACATCTCGCTTGGCAAGTATATATAGCTGTTTTATGTTGTCTTTATTATAATAAACATGTAAAGGAAGGCAATGGAATCTAAAGTTAGTTGGAAATGCAAACCTCTGGTATCTTGTTGAAATCTGAAAGACTTGAAAGTGAAAGATATTGGTATCTTGCTTATATATTAAAATTTGTGAGTGTATCTCCAGAAATCCCCTTCTCAAACCTCACACTGTACTCCCACTAAGTGGGATTTTTTTGTTGTTGTGTTTTTCTTGCTGTTGCCATTGAACTGTTAAAAATATCACCTCCCAAAATGCAGCATTAGGCAAAGAGTGGCTTCCAGAAATGATATTTCAAAAGTGCTGATATGTTAGCTTTTGGTTTGGATTTTGTTTTCTTTTTTAAAGCAGAGCATCCAAGTTATTCCCCAAAATATAATCATAGGGCAGAAGATACAGTAGAAAGTTAATAGCAAAATCACCTTTTTTCTACCAAAAGGAATTTCTCCTTTCCTAGGTGTTCAGATACCTGTACTCTAAGTCAGGATATTTACATTCTCAGCACATCAGAAAAGGAGGAGTGGAATATGTAAGATATGTGAGGAAAAATGCCCCTAATGTTTACATGTGATGTAATCACTAGAAAACAAACAAAAACCTTAAAGCTTCAGTTCACCTCATTATGTTTTATTTTGAAACCTAAAAGTTATGATCCACATTAGAACATTTTCCACATTATATCCTTATAATGTTACAGAGATTGGTAAAGTACATACAGTTCTTCAGGCTTACCTGGAATTGCTAATAAGCAAGACCCAAATCCCCCAACGTTTAACACTTGGAAACAGAATGGCCTCAGGCTATTGATAATTTGGAGGGGGAAAGGTATATATTATGTCCCTGCACCTGATAGAACAAGTTAGAGTGCCAATGATCATAAAGCCCTAGAACCACTGCAACAACACAAATGAACCATCACAAATAAACTCTAACTTATTTGAGCAGACATAAGACACATTGTGTACCAGTAGCTATTGTGAAATATCGAAATTTCACCCAACTCCTTTCAACCGGGTGTAGAAAGTGAGGCAGTATATTTTCAGTAACATTTATATTTTAATTTTTCATTAACTAATTTAATTCAAAGTTCTCAACCAGAACCACTAAATTAATCATAATAAAGGCCTTCAGACTGGATGTGGTCTGGAAGATCAAATGGAGTCAACATCCCTAGCAAGTCACAGACACCAACATTAGCCACTTAGCACATAGCAGTGCTAAACATATTAATGACATGGTAAATATTTAACACTTTGACTTCAGAATTTTATAGGTTTTGTAGTACATTAAGGATGAATAAATTTAAAGTGTATGGGGAATAGGGGACAAGGAAAGATCAGCACAATAGAAGAAAATGCAAACGAAGATGCTATAAGGAATATTAATGAAGGCTTTTGCAGGGAATGCATTGCAATGTAATGCCTCATAGATACATTTCCAAATGTAAAAGTCAACCTAACAACAAAAATATATGCTAATGAATAAGATTAGTAACGGGTCATACTGAATTCCTATTAACTGCTGAAATTAATGTTTTCTAACTATTTCCAAGTCTGCAGAGCTTTTGATCTGTCTTTATTGTGTTAATGTCCAAAACACAAAGGAAAACAATAACAACAACAACAACAAAAAGGATGAAGAAAAACCCTAAGATGATTTTTTTAGAATAATTGCGTTTTTGTGTGAGCTTCCAAATGTGGTGACTTCAATTCAGATTGTACTTATTACCACTATAAACAATTATTATTTAGGTGATAATACCATGCATGGAATGGAGCTATATAAGAAAGTGCTGTAATACTAAATTACCGTTAAAGTCTTTTCTTATTGTGTCTATTCTTATTATATTATTATGTATTAAAGAAAGTAAATGATTCCTTAATTAATGAAACTTACAAGTAGTAAGAACTCATTTTTGGTTTTGATTTTATTATAAATCTGTAAGTAATAAGCAAGGTTGCCTAGAGTTTTAATTTCTTTCTTCTCACCTACTGAAGAAAGTGTTTAAATGAGCAGAAACTGAGAAGGCAAAGAAATCAATGGAAGCAGAATATCTTGATAATCATGAGTGGTCAAAATGAGCATATGGGTCAATCCAGGATTTTCTTTTTTTTAGAAAGCTCCCTTTAATCAATCTAAAGTTATACTTTTGAAATTTCTTTTTTATGAGCCATCCCTTAAAATATTTTAATTCATTTCCAAATTGAGAATTTTACAGCACAGCTACTCGTATTACATGTCTAATTAAAATCCCAATGTCATTTGTATAAATAACCATGACCTAAATTTCAGTGTACTCTTTAAATTTTTAATGAACAACATACTTTTAGTGTCTGTCTCAGAATAGTTTCTGATTTCACTTAATATCAACTCAGAATATTTTTGAAAAAAACACCACTATTCGCAGAGTTTATTATTTGTAAACCTGAAATTCAAACCCAAATAGTATAGGTTCAGAGGGATGTTTGAATGGAACAATAAAGCGTGCGCTGGCTCTAACTCCTGATTCTGATGTATCTGAAATGAGTGAAAATAAACTTATTTTATTTCAGTGGGCTTCAGAAAGAGGTGTGTGCCTACTGGAACCAACATGCTTTCATTTGAGTTTAGGAGGTACACACTGAGCCGTGGCCAGGGAATATACTGCATAATGATGAAGAATAAAGGGAAGATTGCTGATTGCGTTTCAGGATTCCATGGATGCCTTGGTCTGTTCATGCTGTTATAAAAATAACATAAACTGGGTGGCTCACAAACATCAAATATTTATTTCTCACAGTTCTGGGCACTGAAAAGCTCAGGCACTGGCAGATCAGTATCTGGTGAGAGACAGGCAGTGCCTTCTCCCTGTGTCCTCACATGGTAGAAGGGCCACAGAGAGCTCCAGGGCCTCTTTGATAAGGGCATTAATCCTATTTATGAGGGCCCTGCCCTCATGAACTAATCACCTCTCAAAGGCCCCACCTCCTAAAATTGTCACCTGGGACATAAGGTTTCAACATATGAAAGGGGACACAAATATGCCTCCATAGCCATGGGTACACTGGAGTACTTTAACTGGGAGATGGAGGGTGAAGGTTGAGTCTTTAAGGATATATGTAAACAATTATAGAATTATGAGACCAGAGATGCTACTTGAAGAAAGCTTACGTTTATGCCAGTGATTGAGTTAAATAAGAATGTGAGAAATTGTGTGTTTAATCCCAACAGTATCTTGGCAATATTAAGCATTGGAGCCCACAGCTAGGACCCTGAAAAACCTCCTGCCTCATTTTAGGAGCAATTTGGCAAAAGGCTTGCATCTGGCTTTACATAGTAGTTTGGCTACTTTCAAAGAAAAAGATAAAAGAGATAACTATATATAGTAAATACATTAAAACAATAGCTGTAGGAAGTAAATAAGCATGATAATTAAAAGATTCATTACCTAATGGGGCTAAACTTTTATTCTTTTTTCTTCGTGGAATAGCATGTATGTCCTATAAATAACATTATTTCTCCATATAATTATTTTTAAATACTTATGGATTTTGGAGTCAACGTATGCTTACTTTTGACCACGCTGCTCATACCGCTTTCTGTGTTGACCCTGAAAGTTTCCAATCTTGAGTGGTGTACACAGCAAGAGAAGATACATAGGCTTGGTGAGTCTCCAAAACCATTAACCCTTTCACTAAGCCCTGCTAAGTTATTAGTTTCCATGACGCTCAAAGTATCTTCTGCAGTTTGTTACATCCTACAGAGCCTACAGCAAGCCTCAGCATTAGAGCAGACATCACTATGGTTTTATTCTCCTTTAAAAAAAATACCTCTTGATTAACTAGTGGACCCTGATAGAAAGGAAACAACTGACTATGAAAGCCAAGCTGCCATCAGCGGTTTCCAGGGGCCCATCAATTAACTATAACCAACAAGATTTTGTCTTCAAGTGAGAGTATATATGAGGAATGGGCCTGAGTAGGTACTGAAGTCATATGTGTATTTCATAATCAGTGAGCTTATACTGTCATCTGGCCTACTCCTGCCATAGTGTTGGTTTTCCTTCAATCCACCTTATGATCTCATGGAGAGCTCCTTTTAACCATTTGAATAAAGATTAGAAAAATGGTGTAAATATGCTTAATAAATGTACCTGTGGTGCAAACATTAGCCTACCATGTAGCTAATGCATTTCAACAGCATTCAGAAATATCCTAGAAAGAAAATAGAAATGTTAAAACTTCTCATGGCCCGAATGTCAAGAAGTGCATCTTGTTTTTTACTTTTCCAGGAAGAAAAGTGGCATGTTAGAATCTATGGCAATTTGTGGAGGGAGGTTAATTTTTATAAAAATGATCAAGGGCTTTGTAGGAGCGAGAATAAATTATTAATAAGAAGAAGTTTAGGGAAAGATTGTATAGAGGGTGCTTTCAGAGTGGGTCCAGAGTATGAGAATATGCGTAGTTTGCAAATGCTCATAATTATAGCTCTAACCATCAAAGAAGCCAATACTTACCAAGTGCAACAACTTCAACTGCTCTGGGGATGTGAGTCAGTGAATTAAATGTTTTCCCAATAAAATTAATAGCGAAAAGGACCATTATGGGGGGAAAAGGAAGTAGACTGTGAATAGGTTCAACAATAGTCCTCTCTTCAGCAAATTGGACTGACTCTCCTGTTGTTGAATTACAAAATTGATGCTTATTATCATGAGTAGCAAAAAACTTCACTCCCCAGTATGATTCCAAAACCATATAATGGAAATGATCCCCTCTGAACAGGGTAACAGATCAGTGCCTGGCACATGGTATAAATATTACCTATTATGATCTTCATGACTAGAGGTTCATATGCATTATAATCAGACCTCTGCAGACACAGAAGAGTAGTAATTTACCCCTGATGTAATAGATACCTAAATTCATTTTACCCGACATGTCTCTGCTAGCATCACCATTCATTGGGCTTAGGAAAAAACCTTGTAGTGTTAAAGTGAAATAGGTTCTATGCTATAAATCAGAGATGAAATGTATTAATGAACCCACTTAGTGCTTCCTGATACCTCCTAACTGAGTGAGAGAAGCTAACGGATGACCAAAGCACACATTCAGGTAGGGCTTCCAAAGTCACATATTCTGCGTGAATACAGATTTTGATTCTAAAGTGCATTAAAGGGTCTCTCAACCAACTAAAGTGATGGCTGGAGGAAAAGAGAATGTGAAAGGGATAGAAGGGGAGGGATGTTTTAATGCAAGCTTTGGTTAATTGATTAGCTGTAGAATGAGGAATGTAGTCTCCAACTGATTTCCATTTTTTTCTTCCTTTTTTTCCCAACATTAACTGTGAAAAGTGTTGGTGGAATTTACCTTTAAGATTTTTGATTATAAGTTGCCATACATAAAGAAAGAGTTCCTGGACATGGATGTAGATACTGATGGAAACCTTCTGTGTCCCCTATTGGGGAAAATGTAAGTTCAGGTCCCATGACCCCAGAGTTAGTTAGGCCAGAGCATATTTTGGGGAATATAAGAGGAAGAATGGTGTATATAAATATTTAGATTTCAAAATAGTGAAGTGCAGCATTAACTTATATCTGATTTTGTTTAACTAGAACCTCAGTTACCTTTCTACTTTTAAGAATTCTAAATATGTGAGTTCGAAGAAAGAGAAGTCTATGCCTTTTACTCTCAAAGCTAAAGGGGGCCAGAAGTCACTCTCCTCAGCTGCTATGAATCTCTGCACTGCACTGTGGCATTGTCTCAGTCAACCAGAGGTCCCCAAATGGTTCAGGATCTAGTGTTAGTGACAGAAAGTCTTGTAACATTTCACCGAGATGATGTACAGCAGGGGTGTCAGTGTCCCCTGAATGATGAACCACCTAATAACACACACCCAATGACAGAATCCCCTTCATACTCTTTCTATGGTGTAAAGATGGGTATATTTTTGGCTGCCTGGTTTCACTTGGTTTCTTTCCATATTCTGACCCTAGTTCTCCAAGGCTTCCTCTGCTGACTCTTTGAATTACTTAATATCATTGCATTAAGTTTACTTTCTACTTAAGTTAACCAAGGTTAATTTTGCTAATTATTAATTCTTATCAATAAATATATGATATGGAATATAATCTATGAAAAATTTGGGTCCTGGCACCTGGCAGTATATCATGTATGCTATAAATGATGGTTCTTACTCCATTCTTTTTATTTTCTATCAACTCAAATAAAAGAGTAAATAGCTCTGTTAATAACAACACATTCAGTTAAGATAACACTAGCTACTCTAACAAAAACACATAAAGTAGATAATGGGCAATATATGATATTTTATTTTTCACTCATGTATAATCCAAAATAAGTGCTTTTGATCTATAGTTCTTCCCTAATTAGTGATTGAGAAACCCCAAATTCTTCCATCTCATACCTCTGCCAACTTCAACACATAGTTGTAAAGGCACTGAGCTTGTCTACATAAGCTGATGGCATGAGGAAGAGTATGGAAAATCTTACAGAGGCAGTCTCCATGGGCCAAGCCTGGAATTGATGCATGTCATTTGTTTGCATTCCATTTGCTGGACCTCAGTGACACAATCACACCATAATGCAAGGGATGCTGGAAAATGCTCTCCATCTATTTGCCTAAAAGGAAGAAAAATGAATTGACAAAGAGCTAACATGTCTTAGTGACAAATAATAATCCTCCTTTTTATATCTTCTAGGAGCCAGTAGTATACTAAGCACTTTATATCTATAATCTGACTCATTAAGTCATCACAACAACACTGAAAATAGACATTATTTTGCCCACTTTATACATGATGTAATTTAGATTTAGAGAATTTAATTTTTCAAATACTGTACAGCTTTGCATCAAAAGAACTGGAAAATACACACAGATGGTTCTACCTGAAAAACTGATGCTTGTTATACTATGGTACACTACCTTTTCGTTTTCATCAAAGTTGTTACATTTCTCATATCAAACATACTTGGAAACAAAACCATGGTTGAATCAGCATTATTGTTGAACTCTACTCTTTTACCAGTAGTCACTTGGCCAGAAACTCAAATAATATGTTTCTTACTAAATATTTTACAAAACAATGATTTGGACCAGAAATACATAAACTATCAGAATGCTTGCAAGAATGCACATCTCCTATGTTTGTTATATTATTTTGAATCTTTGAGTTATTCCATATTAAAAATCTCTCAATCTGTTCCCCATAGTAGACCTAAATCTAGTTTGGTGGCTAAAGAATAATTATTGAATCCTTTACATTTCATGTATGGCAAATTTAGAAAGCGGCATTAGAAAAATCCTGATAATTGAAGTTATGATATTTCATGACATAAACATATAGGTAACAAAGACATGATATATACTTATTTCTAATTTCCCACCAAGACTATTCAAAATTACTATGCCATTTGCTTGTGAAAGTTGCTTTTCTTAAGAAATATTTAATGGTACGTTCAAGTCAATTCCTTAGTATATAGAAAGTAAGGTTATTTTTGCCCTTTATTGGATGAGTGTAACTTTATTTTCCTACTGTAGCAACAAGGAAAGATGAGCACACCTTTCACATCCACAAGTGAAAAATGTGAAATGAACAAGGGACCAAAAATATAATTCTTTTTCATAAAATATATTGCTCACTTTGTGAAAGAAAAGAAAGTCTACAGTTATACAGCCCAGTGAGGACAACTTAAATGGGTTTTTATTCAGAAACAAGGGCTGTTGAAAGAACACATTTTCTGAATGGCAATTGAAACTATGGGAATAAATGTAAACTCTTTCTCTGAAAGGACTATCTGATAAATGCATAAGTCTTATTATCCATGAAGCAGAAAGTATAATATAATCCCAAAGTCTTCGATTTTAAATAATAGATTTTCAGTAGACTTCTTCAAACAATAGCTCAGAAAGTAATAGTCTTTTTAAATGAAGATATTATAAAAATCATTTTATGAAAAGAGAACGTTTTTTGAGGAGCAAAGTTTTTCATTGTTTCTTTCTATTCATAGTTTACTTTGCAAACTGAGATCTTGCAAGTTGAAGGGAATTCATATGCAAATATCATAGATCTTTGCAGCTAGACATTTAAAAAAGTGGATTATAAGGCTTTCTTTTTCATTCAGTCAGAATCATCATGTGCTCTTCCTTTTTCCATGTTATTAATAGAGAAAATTATAGATTTTCATTTTATTTACTATCTTCAAATCACTTTCACACTTCTACAACGATCTTTGTGGTAAGGCTATCCATGGTATTTAGAGAACTACTCAGAAGAAGAAAAGAGAAACTAAAGTGATATTATCCAAAAACCCACATTTTTTATTTCAACTTTTTCTCTTATGAGATAAGTAAATTATTTTTATTCTAAAGTCAAAATTTCCATATCAATAAATAGAGCTTCCTGGTTAAGTTGAAGACCCTTACGTGGTAAGTCTCCCATTTATTTTTTTCTTTTGTTTTGCAGAAGGAAGATACATCAGAAATTCAGTTTAGATGCCCCTTCCCCAGGATGAGTCTATTATAAACACACACACACACACACACACACACACACACACACACAATGCATTCATAGATTATAATCACAAATATAGGGGCAAATGATATTCCTACAACAATAAAATGTAAAAAGGGCTGGATCCCTTATCCATAAAGCATCTTGTTACCATTTCACTTAGCATTCTGGGTATGGATGCAAACCTAAATTGTATCCTTATATCTGTTACTATGGAATGAAAAAAAAAGTACCTCAGTATTTTGTTGATTACACTGTGGGTTCTGGCTCTCTGTAATACCTTCCATTCTAAGGTAACTGTAGAACTTGAAAATGTAACTATACAAATAGATACTGTAAACTCCAGAGGTAGAGAATGAGTTTTCACTATTCTTTGCTTTATTTGAGGGCTAAACTAACTGCTTGAACAACATCAGCTTTGTACAGGCCAATTTAAAAGCGAGACTTCCTTTAAAGCAGAACCTTGCAAAATAAAATATCACTCCATGAAGGCTACTTTGCATCAGGCACATTTTCTGTGGCCTTTATCTCACTAGATATTGACAGAAAATTTGAATGAGAAATGATGTCTAGGACTTCATTAGTCAGTAACAAATCAGCTTTTGCAAAATGCCAATATGTCATTAACATCTTAACAAAAATTAATTTATTGGATTTATCAAGTTACCCACCAATTTACACTTTCAGAACTCCCAAGAGTTCAATGATTAGGTAATTCGTGCTTTTTAGAAAATGTAATTTTCAAGATTAAGAGGCTCTTCATAGGTCACTTGATCATTTTTACTCTTACACCTGGCCAGCTCCAAAGTGTACAGCCTGAACCCAGCCTTTCAAGGGTTATCCACTATACGCATGGACTATGGCTTGTCCTCAGCCTCCACAGTCCCAGAGAAATGAGTCCCAGGAGATTATAAAAAGAGAAATGTCCAGTGTGGCACCCGCAATTTCGGACTCACCAAAGAGAAACTCAAGAATTATTTTATATAAAATCTTTAAACTCCTTGTGCAATACAATATTTGTGAAGCTTCAAGCAATAAACTCCTCACTCAGCCTCTTCCAGCAGGGCGCGGAAGCTGCAGCGTGTTCGGTGATACTTATACTGATTGTTTTGCCCCTTGTAGCCTCTTTTCCTTTGAAACATCAACAACAGAATGTGGAAAGGTAGCTCCATCATTATCAAGGCAGCTTTATGAACTCACACTGAGCAGAGTATGGTCTATATCTTTTACATATTAGTGGGAGGAATTCTTTGATTTTATGCATGCAATTAAAAATACTGCTAGCATCAGATCTGTTCTATGAGCTCATCATTCAGGATCTGTTTATGTAATGAAAAAAATATCACTCCAGAGGACACAGTGGAAATGACATTACAAATAACTACTATGAATATTTGTGTACAAGTTTTTAAATATGTTTTCAATTTTCTTGCTTAAATACCTAGGAGTGGAACAACTGAATCATAGTGTGGGTTTATGATCAAATAAACTATCCAACTTAGGGATTATCTTTGAACTTTTCTATATCATTAAGTAATCTTTTTTTTAAAATCAAATTATCATTGGGTTTTGGGGATTAAATCTTATGGTTACTCCACAATTTATTAAACTAATTTCCAAGGTTTGACTGTTTAGGTTATTGCCATATTTTAACCCACTAAGTATATATTAGTAAATAATATTTTCATTTATAAGTCTTTATCAACTCTGATTTCTTCTTTAAAATATACAACTGTAAGTGGAATTACTGGAATTATTGGATCGATAGAGTTACATTTTCAAAGACTCTTTGTAGAGCAGTTTTAGGTATAGAACAATTTTGAGAGGAAAGTACAGAGATTTCTCATATATCCCTCCCCCACACGTGCAAAGCCTCCCCCATTGTCAACATCAATCCTCAGAATGGTACATATTTTTTTTAACCAAGGATGATCTGATATTGACGCATCATAATTACCCAAAGTCCATAGTTTACCTTAAGAGTTATATATTTTTAAGTCTCCTCTTATAGAGTGTGAAATTGATTTTTTGAAAGGTTAAAAAATATATATTTTTTCAAAGAGTGAAAAAAAATCTGAATTAAACTTTTACCAAAAAAAAAAGTTTTTCTACATTTGATAGAATTTCAGAATTAAAAGGAACAACAGACTTTCCCTAACCCAATCTTTTACCTAGTTCTTGTATATCCTCTGTAAAATACGTAGAAGTACTTTTCTAGGCCCTGCTTTGATAAGAGAGTGTATGGGTTTTGTCTGTTGTTGGACTACGTTAATAATTGAAAAGAGTTTCCTTCCAGTGAGCAGTGATCTGTCTCATTTTAGCATTTCCCACATTTTACCAAGTTTCAGACAAACAGAAACCATAGTCCAGCTGAGGTTCTGGGCCAAATCTATACACTTCATGCAGTATAGAACTGAAGACACGGGAATTTGCTGTGCTCCAAAAAATGTTCAGCTCTATCTGTACTTCACTACTTCTCTGGCTGCATATCAGTCTTTCTTTGAGTAGTAAGTATAATTTCCTAATTAATAGTGAATGTAAAATAACTAGCTCAATGTTTGGCAAATTTCAAATACTGAAAGAATACTGGATATAATTTCTATTAGTTTTTAATAATTACTATATTACTTGCATGTACAGAATATGTATTTATGATTTCTTTTTCTAATTTTGAAAAAAATAAATTTGATAAGCTTAGTTGCTAATTCCTCTGTCTCTTTTTTGTTTTTGAATTATTTTAACTGATAATTTGCTCTGAAGCAATGAAAAAAATACAACTTCTAATGTGATGGTTAATTTCTTGTGTCAACTTGAGTGGGCCATGGGATGCTCAGTTATTTGGTCAAATATTATTCTGAGTGTTTCTATGAGGGTGTTTTTGGATGAGATTAAGATTTAAATTGGTAGACTGAGTAAAGCAGATTGCCCTCCATAATGTAGATAGGCCTCATCTAGTCAGTTGAAAGCGCAAATAGAACAAAAGGCTGAAACTTCCCTGAGTAAGAGAGCATTCTTTCTGCCTGATTGCCTTTGAACAGAGACATTGGCTTTTTCCTGACTTCATACTCAAACTGAAACATCAGCTCTCCCAGGTCCTCTAGACTTCTGACCAGGGAACTGGAAAAAAGGAAACAAAAAAAACCCAAAAAACAAAAATCATTGGCTCTCCTAGATCTCCAGCTTCCTGACTTACACTGCACATCTTGGGAATTGCCAGACTCCATAATCATGTGAGTCAATTCCTTTTAATTAGTCTTCTTACTGTATATCCTTTCTGGAGAACTCTGATAAATACATCTAGCTTATAGAATTCAACAGAATGAACTGAGCACTGTATCTGGAAGTATAGAAAACACAGACTTGTAACACTGCCCAGCTTCCTTAGAATTAAGTCAGGAACCTGGAGGTTAAGTTCTTTCTTTCTTATTCAGTAACTGAAATTGGAGTAAGACTATAAAATAATTTCACACAAAAGCTAAAAGCAATCTATCTGGGAAAATAATGTGGATACATCTAAGAAGAAAGTGCAAAGCTCTTATTCCTAGCCCTAAAAGTCATCCAGTTCTCCTTCATGTCCATCTTGACTGAGAGCCTTAATGCTAGTTGTAAGTCAGAGCAAGTGTAACTAGCAAAAAAGTCCCTAGGACTGATATGAAAGCCACAGTTTGAAGAGTATGAAAAATTACTAGCTATTGAGAAAAGAACTCATTTCTCTGTAAGTACTTGCTTGAAGAAACCAACTGGAAATCTGAATGATAAAATAGAGATTCACTCAATCTTAGTGTCACCCTCCCCCCTCACCCACTGCCTCCAAACAAAAGCTTATTTAACTTTACAGAAAGAAAATTGACAATTTCTCCAGGTTGACCTTTATCTTTTTTAGACAAATTTCTTTTTAGTGTTGGAGTAGTCTTCCAAGGTCTCAAGAGATTGTTTTCAAGGATATATTAGTTTATTTTAGAGAGGCACAGAGCTTTACTTTCTAACATTGTTCTGGATTAAATGCATTCAAATACATTGTCTACTTTGAAATGTGTTTTTGAAAAGTTTTGCAACCATCCTGTATTTATCTCTGAAGTGGAAATTAAGCACATACTTCTCTGTGCACTCAAAATATCTGTATATATCCTTCTTTTAAGTTTTTTGTATTATTTCAAAGAATATAACAGAGCGGCCTCACTGAAATATATTTAAATGATTATTCAGTTACGTTATTTAAGTAGATGGTATTTTATTGCAACTTTATATTGGAGTTTTAAATGAATGTCATAGTATTTTAAAATACTTTCCCACAATTGATATAATCCTTCTTTAAAATAGAAAGCAAAGAATAAAAAAGGACCGTATTTCAATGTTCCATTTCTTGCAAATAAACATGGGTTTTTCTTCGTGCATTTCCTAAGAAGTTCTTGGACCTCTTCATTCATCATTAATTCAATAAACATTTATTAAATAGCTTCTATGTACAAAACATTATATTCTGGTGTTAGATTTTTATATCATCATATGCTTCTGCTTTAGGATACAGGGCCTGGTATTATATATTTTATGTCAATTGTGTTGATCAGAAATCATTTAATTTTAGAGATTTACAGCTTTACTTATCTCAACTCCTTTAACTCCTTAATTCTCAGGAACTCTTTCTAAAATCAGTAATTCCTTTATATCAGTTCAGTGTTGAAAAACTAATAATCGTTTCCATTATATTCAAGATAAAGTTCAAATTCCTTACTGTGACTAAAATTCATTTCACAATCTTAGCATTTCAGCTTCATCTCATTTTCTTTCCCAAATATGTGTATTTGGGAATATATAATATATATAAATATAACTATATGTATTTAATATACACATATATATTATATATATATTATATATATATATAAAACCCTGTTCTTTGGCTTTGTCTTGCTTGTGTCATTCTTCAGATATCAGTTGGATGTTACTTCTTTGAAAAGGTTTTATTTCCTTTCTTGGCCAATAGAATTAGGCACTTACTCCATTGTTCTCCACTATCAAATCCTTATTAGAGGGCTCACTGCAGTATTTTGTACATTTTGGGAGGCTGTGCCTTGTGGCATGCAGGATCTTAGTTCCCCAACCAGGGATCGAACCCATGCCCCCTGCATCATTGGGAGCACGGAGTCTTAATCACTGGACCACCAGGGAAGTCCTACATTTTTCTTTATTTTTTAATGCTATATTTTTTTGTGTTGTCCATTAAGTTATTGAATATAGACATTTTGCCTGGAAGATATTCATAAACTGAGCAGGGCTTACCATGTAGTAACCATTCAATACATATCTGATTGAATGAATGAATGATCAAATGAGTAGAGAAATGAGACCTTGAAAAGCTAAGTGATTTACTCAATGTCAGAGAGATAGTGGCAAAATGAGAATTGGTATTCAAGTTTTCATATTTGTTGTGCAGTGCTCATAGTTTTACTTCCTTCTACCTAGGTAATGACAGGTAACATTTTCTAGATTCATACAGAGTAGGAAAATATGATATTCCTACCTTAAGGCCAGTAGCTTAAAAACAAAGATAAAGAGATGATAATCAAAAAGGAAACAATTTTTACTCACAGCAGTAATTTGACTGAGGGCCACATGCCTGCTTTCAAGGCCATTCATGTACACATTCCCGATTCACCAAGGACAACTGATGGGAATAAAGACCTTTCCCATTGTCTGTTTGAGAATGTAGTGCTCCTTTATTGTAGCCTGTGTCGTGAATCAGAGATGGGCCCCACATCCTTTGGGGGTATGGCAGTTAGTGGCCAGTTACTTAGGAAAAAAAACTCACTAGACTTCCTGTGACCTTTCCTTATCACTACATACACAATTGTATACCCATAGCTCTAGTTGAAGATAGATTAAGCAGAGAATCAGACCAAAAACAAACAAAAAAGACTTTTTTCACTTTACCCTTCTGAGGGCAAAATCTTGTACCATCTGGAAAGAAAGGGATGAATTTGAATAGAAATAAACAATACAGGGTGTCTATCAGCATTTCATTAACTGGATAAACTTATCCAGGGAAATCACAGGTCTATAGTTAGGATTTGAGAGCATACACTTTTTTTTTTTTTTTTTTTTTTGCGGTACGCGGGCCTCTCACTGTTGTGACCTCTCCCGTTGTGGAGCACAGGCTCCGGATGCACAGGCTCAGCAACCATGGCTCACGGGCCCAGCCGCTCCGCGGCATGTGGGATCTTCCCGGACCGGGGCACGAACCTGCGTCCCCTGCATCGGCAGGTGGACTCTCAACCACTGCGCCACCAGGGATGCCCCAGAGAACATACATTTTTGTTGAAGGAAATAATCCTTGTGAGAGAGGGAAATGGTGAGAGGTCAGAAGCTCAGGGACAAAGGAATGAAAGTGTGGTAAAGACTAGATACAGTCTGGTTCTAATAATGTCACTCTATATTTATATAATTAAAAAGGAATGATCTAAATTTACTTTAATTAGCCATAGCCTCAAAGTTGAGAATTAATAAGAAAATTTTGTTTTGGTCTCTATGACATAATCTTTTTCAGTCAACTCAGTAGTTTTATTGAGCCAATCAAGTTACAGAATATTTACCTCATTTGGGGGAAAATAATGCAACATTAATTCACTTAAACACAAGAAATATATTAAACCTTTATTTGTCTTTAGGGTATTCCAAAAAACTTAGAAAAATATCTTTTGATACTGTTATAATTACAAATCTTAGACACTATACCTAGTTTGCAACTAGTGCAACATTTTTAATCAACAGATTTAAAGGTGGAACCAACCCTACAAAATGGATGCTATTTTTATTTTCAATTTATAGATTTAAAACCTGAGACATGCAGATGTTTTCTCAGGGCCACAGTCAGAGTGTGGCTTTGGTGTTATCCAGGCAGTGGGGTGCCAGAAGCTGAGCTCATTTCAAGCCATTATACCATGGTTTCTTTCATCTAATGTGGTCATTGAGGACATTTTAGATGTGCTGCACATCTAAAGTTTATATCGTTTATCATTGTTGAAACCTTATCCCTATATAAATAACTTTCAGATAATTAAAATTTCTTTGCTTCCAACAGAAAACTTTGAACATAGAAATTCAAAAATATAGAATTATCAAGTACTATACCATTCAATTTCATGCCAGCTATTATGGAGGGAAGAGCATTCTCAGTAATGAAAGTAGCAGGTACATTTTAGGTCAAGATTGTCTAATACTCAACTTTGAATTGTTTGTTTTTTGGTTTTTGTAAAGAACCATCCCCCTCCATTCTCCAAATATTTAGTAGAACGTTTCTGTGCACACAGGCCCATCTTCCTTATACTTTGTATATGTCTGGTAGGGAAAGCATGATGCAGAAGGGATCAACGTTCTCAGAAGGTGAGACCAAGTGCGTGAGGAATAGTTCCACAAAAGAGGATCCTGGTTCAGAAGTTACAAAATGAAATGGATTTTTTTGCTCCCTTCCTAAAATAATTCTAAGCTAAGTTTCTAGGCCTATGAGGGATTACATAGGGAAAGGAAATGTTAACCACAGGACAGTGGAGGACTTTGGGACATCCAGCCCTCAACATCTTATTTATAAGGGTTTTCAATGATTCCCTGTGTAGAATGGGTACCCAAAATATACATTCCATTCTTCATTTTTATCAGGATAGGGGAAGCAAAAATTTAGCTATGCATCTATCTTTGTTGCTGTTGTTCTTGTTGTTGTTGTTGTTGACATTAAATGCTGGCCAAAGCTGGCAAAAAAGAAAGATTTATTTTTCTTGGGGAACACTGTATGTGTAATCCCATGGTCAGGAAAGTGTTTAAGCTGTCACCATTCTATAGCATGGATTTTCCAAAATCACCCATCATTTCCTATGATTTACTTCAAGTCCTTAGGCAAGCAACAATGCTGCAAAGTAAGTCAGCTACAAATTTCACTGGACAACCCTTCTAGAATCACAACTTCACTCGTTGAAGCAGTTTGACTGGGTTATCTGTCAGAGTTTGAACATGGTATCTGGAGGCGGCTGATACAATCTATTTGAACAATCTTTGTCTTTGCCTATGACTTTTAACAACAAAATTATAAAAATAAGCCCAGGAAACTATTGCCTAAGATTATAATTAATACAGTGTGCTTCTAAGCTTTATATATGTCACAACAACAACAGAACATCAAATGAGAAAAAGTTCTCAAATGTAAGGTAGTCCAAAGGGAAAAGCCAATAGATACAGAATCATAAAACGCTGACTCTATGCAGCTACAAGCCCAGGGGAAGGAAAACCTTTGACATAACTACTGTTAGTTTGATATAAACTATGGGAATATTCTGATATATGATTCAAAGGAAGCACTGGATAACTTTTTTGTCTTCTGGCTGCAGATGACATTGAAGGAAGGATGGACAAGGACTGATTTGGCTTTGGTCAGGATGTTTGCCTGCCTGGATGTATTACTACATGTAGGATTTATATCTAACTCTTTAAAAAAAATGGGTGAGGAGGAAATTTTGAAAGAAATCTATTCCAGAAATTTCATTAGCCCACAAAATAATTTGATATCGTCAATCAATATCAAGAAAAAAAAATCTAAGAATTAATTTCCATCTACCTATGGCTATCAGGATTAAAAATTAACTTTTATAAAAGAGGGGCACATATAACTAACAGAGACAATTGTGTGTGTAAATTTAAGTTAACTTCACTTTTATAATTTCAAATCTATTCATTTTTTTTTTCAGTGAAATAGTAACTATAAATATAGCTTATATATCAAAATATATATTTATCATGATTATAACTGATTTTAGTAATTTTATTAACTGAAATATCTTCTATGAGTTTTATTTGATAGCCAAATAGACTTATCTATTTTAAAAATGTTCAACCCAAAGATTGGCAAAGTTTATAGCAAAGGCCTAATGGTCTGCACTAGTAGATAGTTGTGTATAATTCTGTTAACTGAATGCATACTAGGACAATTCTTTAAATATAGACAAAGTACTTATTGAAACATATACACACAATGTATTTGATTTTATTTATTTATTTATTTATTTTATATATATATATATATATATATATATATTTTTTTTTTTTTTTTTGGACACGCTGCATGGCTTGTGGGATCTTAGTTCCCCGACCAGTGATCGAACCCTTACCCCCTGCAATGGAAGCACAGAGTCTTAACCACTGGACCACCAGGGAATTCCCTGTATTTGATTTTAAATCAGACCATTTTATACAATCTAAAATTGTCCAAATGATTTTTTTAAATTAATTTATTTGCTTATTGATTTTTGGCTGCATTGGGTCTTTGTTGCTGCGTGCAGGCCCTCTCTAGTTGCAGCGAGCGGGAGCTACTCTTTGTTGCGGTGCACGGGCTTCCCATTGGGGTGGCCTCTCCCGTTGTGGAGCACGGGCTCTAGGCGCACGGGCTTCAGTAGCTGTGGCTTGCAGGGTCTAGAGCGCAGGCTCAGTACCTGTGGTGCACGGGCTCGGCTGCTCTGCGGCATGTGGGATCCTCCCAGACCAGGGCTCGAACCCGGGTCCGCTGTACTGACAGACCACTGCACCACCAGGGAAGCCCCCCAAATGATTTTTGAGGTAATTTCTGGAGCTTAAAACATTTAGATTTTTCTGGAGTACCTACACTTATGGCCTAAAATGCAAATATAAGACTTTTGGCCCCATCGAGCTATATGCATTTTCAATAAGACATAATTTAACCCATGATGTATAAATGTTCATATGAAATTAGTTAATATTAACTCATTCCTGTGTAACTTGACTTTCTTTTCAGTTTGTAGTTCGTTATACATGTAACATTACAAAGTACTTCAGCTAGATGCCAGGGAGTCAAGGCAAACTTTTGAATATAAGAATTTTTGTCAGTGTGTTTGAAAGAAATAAGATTTAAAATAACATCAAACAAGTAGAGCAAGTGGAGCTCAAGTGTTCTTATGATGATGTCTCAAAGACACGGTGGAAGCATTCCCAACTCTCACCCTTCACTATGTTTTAGCAGTAGGTTTATTGCCCCGACCACACTTACAGTCAAATAAATGAATGTTCTGGAAAATGCACTTCTTGATTTGGCACTGGTTTACAGAAATATCATAACCTTTACTTTTTATTCAAAGCTGGTTAAAACCTGCTCTGTATATCGTGGCATGAACTCAGTGTAGCATTCTGTTTAATAGACAAAAATCATAGTAAGTTAAGTCTTAGATGAAGGAAAATAAATTATACATTTATGAGTAATCTAAATAATCGGCTTTCATGCTTTAGATGTATCTTTCCATTCTTTTATTTAAAAAAATATCTGTTGAAGGCCAAGTAGAAGCTATAAACTTTGCTAGAAGCTGGTATTTTAAAGATGAATAAGATATGCTTTCAGCTCTCAAGTTGCCTAAATTCTGGCCAGGGATATTACAGTAAACCCACACTCTAATAGTTGTGTATTTAGGAATTTCACAGTCATTTGTTGTTTGTATCTCAGAAAAGCATAGCCAAAATTCATTCTCTAATGTCCCAATTAACACATATGTACTCCACATAGTTGCCTTTGGGTATATTTAATTTCTGATAATGAAATAGTATAAACTCTTCCAAAACTGTGAAACCTGTTTAAATTTATTATTTTTAAATGCATATGCCTTCGAAGAAACTAATTAAATCAATTAAACATTAAAATTGGAGCATTAAAGCATGACAAAACCTGTTTTCTTAGAACTCTAATAATTTGTGTCTCTCACAATCTCTGAGGAAATAATAATTAGCATTTCCCTTAGGACTCACGAAAGACTTCCTTCGAAGAAAAAAATACATTTTAAAATACTAGAATTTTTTATTGCCTTAAATTTATTTAGCATGAATGTCATTCCATACTTCTCATTCACTCTTACATTTAACACTTTGATAATACTTAGGTTAAAAATGTTACTTAGTCTGTCTTACTTCCATCATTCAGAGAGTCTTCTTTGTGTTTTATTTCACTAATTTGAATCTGTTTTAACTTGTTAATCCCTGTGATCTACAATTTCTTCCTAGAAGTAGGTTTTACAAACTAAGTAGTATCTTCCAGGTTATTGGAGCACCATTCTATAAGCATAGGAAGCCAGAATGTTCTAAATAATACTCTTGTGGTTTAAATAAATTAAGAGTTTCTAAAACTAGCTACTTCATTCCAAGAGAATTATAAAGGTTGTAAATTGATATTAGCTCTTTAAAGAAGAATCTTATGGATAGCACCATTGTGTTTTTGAGAGCGTAAAATACTAGTTTTATTTGGAACTGGGCAATTTATATAATTTTAAATGCTGCAAAATGGCACAAGAAATAAAGGAAATGGTGCTGTATTAATAATTTCACAACTCTGGTTAACTAGATTGGACCAAACTGAGAGTGTTCTGCCTAGACTAAAGGTTCTAACTCTAAAGAGTAATTAAAAGCCACGTGTTGCAGTACAAGAATAATATTAACCAAAAAAATAGGAAGAAAATGCATACATGTCTACTGAAATGTACCAACATGGCCAGAAAATATCTTCACTTCCTCTCCATCAGGTCTACTTAGGCTGGGTCTAAGGAAGGTGGAGATTCAGAAGAGGAAGACAAAGATGGTTGGCTTGACTCCATAGAATCAGGATTACTTCATCTTATCTCTATTGCTTCATGTAAGTTGATGTATAAAGCCTCATGAACTGGCAAATTGTTAGGAAGGATCTAGACAACAACAATAAGAGTCATAGAAATTACTTAATACAAAGAGGCCCCCATATTAAGCAAGTAATACATAGACAAGAATAACAAAAGATGTAATTAAATCTGTGTCCTCTGTCAAATCCAGCACAGCTTGACTCTCATACTGTTCACCACATACCTTTAAACTTGAAATAAAGAAAAGTCAAATAAAGAGAATTCACTGTGGAATCATTTGTCTATACCTTCTCATGAGAGTTTAACAGTGACTAAACTTTAAACCATCAATTATATTGTATATGTTCTAAGTAAATTTTATTGATTCCCCTATTTTGCTCTAGAGATTCTCATATTCAGGGGTAGAGAATATTTGATGGTCTAGTTATATAAAATTTATTCAATTAAATTAACATTTACTGTGCCTGATGCAGTGAAGAAAGCAACAGGGTTAATATTGCTCTCATGGAGCTTATATTATGTGGTAGGACATAACACATGAATAGATATGTAGAATGCGTAAGTATACAATTAAAAATCAAGGTAAAAATGAAAGAGTTGTCAAATTTGATCTCTCTCTCTCTCTCTCTCTCTCTCTCGCCTCTCTCTCTCTTTCTTTTGTTTTCATTTCTTTCTTTTATTTGACCTGCCTTCCCAGGGGAGGACCTGAAACTTTGGAGACAGCAAGGCACTAATCAGGAACCTAGGTGTAGAGCAGTGGAAATGGGAGCCTGAGTCCTGAGCAGGTGTTATGCAGTCATCAAGGGACACAGCCTGGTCCTGTGCTCTCATTGGGACCGAAGAGAAAGTAAAATATCACTTTTCCTATTTTTCGTATTACTCTTTCCTTGGTTTGCTTGTCCTTGGGTAGTTTCAGGAATCTTTCCGTCTTTCACCTGATCTTTTGATCTTTTGTGCATTATGTTGTCAATATAAATATCCTAAATTTGACCTACTTCTTGCTTGGAGCCACCATATATGACTGCCCTCTTCTCAGGAATTGGGTCCTTTTTGTAAAACATTAACCACTGTCTTTGGGATTTTAACCACTGGTGATACTGAGGATAAACCGTCTGTAAAACCTGAATGCAAAGCCTACCTGCCTTATTCTATTGGCTCCTAAGTCCTCCTGGGACTCAGAACTTTGCTCTAGCTTTATATCTGAACTGATCAATATGCAAATGGTGCTCCTCATATAAGTGGACCGGATTCAAACTTAAAACCATCAGGAGAGACCAACTCTTGTGCAAATTTTGTGTCATCTTTTTTATTTATATCTAATCAGAATCAGGTTCTTAAACCTTGAATATTTCAATTTTTTAAAACAGCCTTAGTGATTTATTTCCATAAAAACTCAAAAAATGACTCTCTTTTTTCTTTTTAATATGTTTCTTTCAAAGTTTGTAGACATTTCAATTTTTCTTTTGTATATTTTTTTCTAACTTTCTCAACCCTCCCTCCCTGAGCAGTATATATCCACCATATTCATTACCCTATTTTGTATAAAGCATGAACACATGCTAGACAGTTATACTTTAACATTCCTATTCTAATCACTCTTCCTAACACTTGCACCTTTCAGCCCTATGTTTAAGATGGGTATTTGTCTACTAACATTCATTAACTTCTTCCATAGTACAGGTTTATTACTCAAAGACAGCTTTCTAACCAGACAATATATTTCTTAGCTACTGTTTCATCTTGTTTGGCCATATGACTATCTTTTGTCAAAGAAATGAGCAAAAGTATCCTAGTTCTGGTTTAAGGCTTCAAAACACAAATCCATGCTGTCTTATTACTTCCAATAGTTATGTGCAGATCATGATAAAGATAATGATCGTGGAACTAGAGCCCCCAAATGGAAGAATCCTGGGTCACTGTATCACTAAAGGGAAGAAAGACATGCTACAACCAAGAATAACAGAACAGAATTTTTTCATAAGTAATAAATAAGGGCTTCCCTAGTGGTGCAGTGGTTGAGAGTCCGCCTGCTGATGCAGGGGACACGGGTTCGTGCCCTGGTCTGGGAAGATCCCACATGCCACGTAGCGGCTAGGCCCGTGAGCCATGGCCGCTGAGCCTGCGCGTTCAGAGCCTGTGTGCCGCAACGGGAGAGGCCACAACAGTGAGAGGCCCGCGTACCACAAAAATAATAATGATAATAATAAATAAGATTATATTTCAGATATATATTTTGGACAATTTTATTATCACCACACACTTGCATTAACTAACTAAAACAACCTGAACCCTTTTAATCCAAATAACTTTGACGTTTTTCCACCGGGAAGTCTTTTGTGGATGTTCCTAGACTAGTTTGCGTGTTCCTCCTATGTGCTCCCTAAGTCCATGTTATAACACATATAATGTCTATCATTAAGCCATATTACATAGTTTTAATTTAACTTCCCAAGTAGACTGTATTTGTTTTGCTCGCAAAATAGGAGTAGTTTCTGCCTTATTCTGGGTAACATCCCCAGGACCTAGCCTTGTGACTTGGAACATATGAAGTCCTAAATAAATATGCACTCAAGTAAGAAATGATAGAACATATAGAAATGATTGGAAAGCCACATTGACTTAAGATCCAAAGGCTCTAGTGATACCTCAGAAAGTCAATAAATACATTAATTTGAAAACAGTGTTTTCCCTTATTTATTCATTGAATGTCTTTTTAAAATAAGGCCTTACAAAAAATATTTCCAAATGAACAGTTGTATAAGCTTATTTTATTAAATGTTAGATTTGTAGAATTTGAAAATAGTGTTCATAATACCATGTGAGAGTTTAAAAAAAATCTAATGAATGTGCTAATTTTTCTTATTTGCTGCAAAAATGATAGTCAATATTTGTGTCATGCCCATCAGTATGTCTCATATACTTATTTAACATTGATATGTTAAATATAAATAAATATTAAAAGTGTTAGTGGCTATGCATATGTGCATTTTGTATGATTAATTTTCAAAAGAAAAAATTATCAACAGCCAAAACACTTCAGAAATGTAGTTCAGAAATGCAAAGAAGCTTTTACTAGATTAACCAACCATGTGAAAATAGTGTCTTTGAACTATAGATATTTTTGCTTAATATGACAGCTAACTAAGCTTCTCTTAAGTACAATTTTTCTACAGAAACTGAAAAGCTTTTCCAACTCATCTATAGATTGGACATTTTTACATATTCAAAGGGAGATGATGCTTGCTTCCGTACCTCTTCAATTTTTGGTGCTTGCACTCCTAAATAAAATAGATTTTTTTCAGGTTAATCGCCTTTAACCAGAATCTGAACTGTTTCTTGTTAAATTCAATTGCTCTTAGGCTTAAGCTACTTTTTAGATTTCCCCTTTCATAATTAAGATAAAATCCTCAATTAAAATCCTTTCTGAAAGAGTTCTGGTTTACTGTCAGCGTACCAAGGCTATAGAATGTAACCTAATTCACTGTTAGATCTCTAGTGTATCTGAAAATGTACAATAATTCATGTTCATCTGAGTATACTTACCAATTATAAATTGAACATTTCTTTGAGGCTTAATGAGTGTGTTCTTTCTTTTAATACTCATTTTGGAGTTGCAGTTTCTAGTTTTCCTATCCTATCAATTCTAAACTAATCAGCCAATTCACTGTTAATTCGGTTAGGTTTTTATTTTTGAATTATTCTTAAGAAGGAAGGGAGGTTTGATATGTTATACTTTGTATCTAAGCCTTATCTAAAATATCTGATTAGTGCTTGGAACAAATTATAACACATGATTCTTACTGTTCCATACCACCACTACATACAAACAAGGAACTCTAAATATCACTTTTATAACCAAATATTTTTGGTTTCATTCATGCCTGTGCATATGTACCTGAATTTATCTTATTACCAATGAAAATGTTCTTCATTTATGGCAAGTTGTTTGCTGAGCTTTGAAAGCAGGGCATAGAGACCCAAATCATTAGTCATGATTCAGAGAGACCCAAATAAGTGAATCCTTTTGAAAATTGAATCGCAGCATGGCCTTTATGATTCTGTTTGTGTGTTAGTACTTTGGAACATCTAAAAGTTTTGGAAAAGTACACAAAGTTTCAGTATTGCAAGCACAATTCACAATGATGAATCCAGCCAATACATAATCCCAAGAGTGAAAATAAATTAAAATAAAATAAAAGATGATTTCTAACCTAACTTCATACTTCCATTTATCAGCAAAAAGTACAAGTTTTGTTAAAGCTCAGGGTGTCAATTATCTTACTTTTCTTTGTATATTTCCTACATAATTAAAAAAACATGTTTAATATTTTAATTTTACCTTTTTAGAGCATTTTGTTGCATCTGCATGAAGTGATTAAAATATTTTTGAACAAAAGGAAAAAGTATTCATGTCTGTTTATGGTGTTCAAGTGTTATTCATTCTCTGTAATCATGTTTAGATGGTCTTTCCCCATCTTATCTCTTCTTTTTCTTCCTTGCTTAACTATTTTTGGTCTTTGCCAATATCTTGAAAACTAACTTGGAATTTTTCATAATTTCACTCTTTCAATACAGTGAAACTGTTCTTTCTTTAAGGATCTATATAGTTCTGTGCATGAAGATAAAATAGATTCCATATAGTTTGGTCTAATAAGTAAACTGCTTATCCAAAAGTAATCCAGGTAATATCATATAATAAAATATGGTAAAAAGAAGGCCATTGTCATAGATCGGTTTTCCTGGGAAGCAGATTTGGCAAAGGAGGTTAGATGATGGAGTTTTGTTAGGGTGTGCCCTCAAGTTCTATGTGTTACGTCATGGAGATAAGTTGGCCTACGATGCAGTCACAATGTGACTCACAATGAGTCACAATGAGCGGATCTTATGGGACACACTGAAGCTGAGATGATCCTTCAGAGGTTTCCCAGGTTGAGGCAATGAGGTCATGTCTTTATATCCTGGCAGTTACCTATCACTGGATGTGGCCTTCCCAGGGACCAGAGTTTGTCAGTTGAGGCAATTCCCAAAGTGAGCTCACAGCTCAGAACTACCAGCCAACAACCTTCCCAAGAGCTGAAGGAATAAATCCTCTAGAACTGAAGGCGGTATCCAGCAGAACAGCATCAGCAATAGGCAGTATGCCTAATATTATTACCTTGATGTAAAATTAAAAGTCTCAATAAGTTCTTTCAATTTGATGTATAATTGAAATCATAGGAAAACTAAAAGTTTAGAGTTATTCATATTTGAAAAGTGGGAGAGTATTGTAACCTGAACAGAATTTACATTTAGTACATTCTTTCTTTTATTTCTGTGCTTACTCTCCTTTCTTAGTAATCTTTCTCTTTTTTTTTTCTGATAAATACCCATTATCCTCATATGTTTTCTCTGAATTCATAATCTCTCCTCCTTTACACCCCCAATTATCCTATTTTCTCCAATATCTTGATTTCATATAGCAGTATTGGAATCAATAATTCTATTTAACTAAGGTATAAAATATAATGTATGTCATTAGCAACTGAATATTTGCCACAAGATGAATTGTAAAATAATCTTTCATGGGGCATTTTCCTGTAAAATGAATGTGTTCCATCCCCATTCATGTCACCTGAACCCTATTCTTGACAACCTGTAATGGGAAAGGCACCCCACTAGTGATTACTTTCCTAATCTCATATGTACCTAATAACCTCTGATTTTACAGATATAAGGGATGAAAGAGTTTAAGTCACTCTTCCAGTAACAGGCTGTTCCAAAACTGCAAGAACCTGTTACTGATCTATCCCTTATGTCTCAATGTTTAGTGTCCCCACGGCTATCACAGTGTCTAGAGAATAAAAAGTCTTTGAAAAATATTTGTTGTTAGAAGTAGACAGAGAGTCAGGAATAAACCAAAAAAATGATCTTCAGTAATGGAACACCAGGCAACAAAGCCCTCAGAAAAGGCAGCTATTTTGTGGTCAAGAATTTAGAACACATTTACTATTATAAAATTTACAATGTATAAAAGTTATGTTAAAGGTTATGTAAAGATTATATATTCTGGGGCTTCCCTGGTGGCGCAGTTGTTGAGAGGCCGCCTGTGGATGCAGGGGACACGGGTTCCTGCCCTGGTCCGGGAAGATCCCACATGCCGCTGAGCGGCTGGGCCTGTGAGCCATGGCCACTGAGCCTGCGCGTCCGGAGCCTGTGCTCTGCAACGGAAGAGGCCACAACAGTGAGAAGCCCGCGTACCGAGAAAAAAAAAAAGATTATATATTCTGGATTTTAAGTACCCTTAGCAGCAATTAAGAACTTGCAAAGACGTCACCTGGGCTCCTGGTCGTCACTATATTAAGCTTCTGTTGATTCTAGGACAAATAAAATAAATAAATTAGGAAGTAAATGGGAAACACGTATCTTTCCCTTTAGAGGTAATCTTCTAGAAAGTGAGAAATAGAGCATATCTCTGGTCATGTAAACAGGACTGGATAATTTTAATGAGTCTAGTAATTTTACAACATTGGCTTGCCTTAGGACTATATCATCTGAGTCTCGTACTAACTCTGAGCTTGTTTCCCCCGCTGAAAAGTGAGGTTCTTGCTCTACAGTCTCGGAAGCCCCCCCAAGCACTAACATTCTCTAAATCTATGAATACCCCTTGATCATTTCCATCTGCATCGTTTCTCACGTTTTTATTTCTTTATGTGTGTTTTTTTGTTTCCCAGTTTATCATGCAGTACTTTTTGTAACCTTACACATTCCTCTGGGTACGTTTTCTCATATATAAGGCACATTTTTGGCTAAAACATCAGAATTATACTTTTGAGAATACTCATATTTTTAGCTTCTAAAATGTTAATATATGTAATCTTGAAATGCTGAGTCAAACCTTGTGAATGATGTCCTGTAAGGTGTATATATTGTATTAACTTCTTAGAATCAGCAAAACAAAAATAAGATATTCTGAGTTCCAAAACACTTCTGGCGCTACTGAATTCATCTAAGTTTTATGGACCTGAATATATATTTTACAAAATTGATAAAGAGATTGTTGTTCTTAAGACTTAGATATGGGCTTTTAATTAGAATAGTTTTTACTGCTTTTCACAGGTTTAAAACTTTCAATGAACAAGTAATTTTATTGCTTCATTGACATAAATCATTACTTTTATCATCTCTCATTACTTATTGTTTTAATTCTTTGCTAGTTAATCAGAGGCCCCAGCTTACTATTCTTCCACTATATAGTGCTAAAATAAACACTTCCACTTGCCCGATACACTGCACATTTAATTCTTGATTTAAAAATAAACACTAGGCTCAATAGAGTTTGCAATGACTTTCTAATAGCTTAAGTTATTTCCGGGTTTTAGACTTTGAATATTTTTTCCTCGTTGCTATGATCATTCACAATTTTTTTCTAGTGCTCAGTCCAGTGAGATTTCCAGTGAGATTTCCAGTTTGAGTGCTAGCGTTAATTTCTGGAGCCAGATCCCACTGAGTGCAGAAAGGCCATTTATTGTTACAGAGCAACAAAAGCTTGTACCAGAAAAAAATGTTTCCCAGTCCTACATGCTTGCTACAAACTTTCATCTTCCAGAGTGTGCCTTTTGACATAAATAGTTGTGCAAAAATTATGAAGTGCTTCTGAATAAATCTACAATATATCTTTAAAGAATTGTTCTCCCAAAGTAGCCCATGAGGAGAAATATAACAAACAAGCAAGACACTCACTGAAAAGGATGGTCTGAAATGTAATTGAAAATTGTTGTTTCACTGCAGAGAATTTCATAATTAACTCTCCCAATTATTGCAGTGATTATTCAAGTTTTAATATATTCTAGCAAAAGTCCTTTTAGTACAAGGGTAAGATATTTAAAAATAAGTTGCTGTTGGACTTTTAAAAACTTTAATATCGTGTTATATTTTGTCATATGAAATCTTGCAAGTGATGTTACCATTATTGTTTTGGCTCCTATTATTTTCCAAAAGCTTAAATACTTTTAGATCTTCCAACACAGTACAAGTCTCTCATTTGTAGAAGTGAAGGAAAGAATACAGAGCCTTCCATAGAATTTAATATTGTCTTACTACAGATTGATTCTTCCTCTGAGTCGTAATTTTAGTGATTTTCTTCCTTATGAGTTTGTAGACTATATTAGAAAAAATACCTGCATTTTGGAGTCAGAGTGACTTGGTTTCAAATCTCAATTCCTAGCTGTATAACTTCAGGAAAAAAATGTCATTTTATTCATGTGTACAAAGAAAAATAATTGTACCACCTTCATAATACTATGACTCTGACCGATAAACCATCTGATGCCCAAGAAACACACAGTCTGCTGTCACACTTCAGTAAGTACTGGCTTCTTTTCCACTAAGTGGAAGGAGACACCCTATCTGAGCTATGTAACCTAAGCTCTGAAATTTGTGAAAAAGAGTTTTAACTCTTTTACCAAACAGTTAGATATAAGTTTTAAAATTCTTTAATTATTAATAGTAATTTTTAAAAATATATATTGAATGTTTACTATTTTCCAAGCATCACAGAATCAGGGAAGAATGTAAAGTTCTTTCTCTCAAGTATCTCCATTAGGGACGAGATATATATATAGAGAGAGAGATATAGATAGATAGATACACACACACAAATATATGTTATATTAGAGGTAAAAGCCAACAAAAGTAAATTTTATTTATTTTCTAGGCTCATACTAGATTTATTAGTACTGATAAGTATCTAGAAACTTTTATCTGAAAAAGAAATGGTATCTCTTTTTGGTGATTAATGATTTTCCATCTTTGCTCATAGTTCTCACAAATGACCTGAGATTCATGATATGCAGTCCATGTATGTGTCACAGGTAGAGCAGAAAAATTCCATTGAAAACACTGATTTCCTTGTTATTGCAATCTTCTTTTCTTTGCAAGTTCAATTCTACTTTTTCCAAAGAAAAATATATAAATGTTTGAAATATTTCCTACCTAATATCTTCCAGCTCAACCTAGTCTCCCTCTCTGGGCAACAATATTCATTTCTTTTGGTTGTTACTTTTCCTTTTATTAGTTATTTTCAAATAATATATTTATACTTCCATTTCTTGATTCATCAATTTTAGACATATTTATTTACTTCATCACTTGTTTCCTACTGAAGTGTGGTTTACATGTATTATCACTCCCTTCTTTGCCATATCAGCATTGATAAATCACAATTTGAATTAAAATGCATTCATTCTTACCATGTTGTGACTATATAATTTGGGTCGCTGCAAATTTAAGGACTCTTTGGTGATTATTTTTCTGCTATATATGTTTTTATGTTTATGGAGTTAAAATGTGCCTTTTTAAAATTACTTGCTTGGAACTAGTATTAAAAAGATAGGTATGTGTAGTCTAGAACCTCGGCATCTTGGCCAGTTCCCAAATTCAAACTATTCCTGTGAAAAGCCCCCTTGCTTAGAACGTGGCACTATGGAAGCCCAGGGCTATTTCCTTAAGCAATGACCTTAAGCAAATCATTTAACTCTATGCCTCAGTTTTCTCATATGTAAAATAAAGGTAATCAGTAATTACCATGTAATTGTAAAACAATTGTATACTTGGAAGATACAATATCTAGATGTGTAGTAAGGAGGGCTAGTCAGGACATTACTTGATAGAAGCATATATATATATTTTTAAAATATTTTTTAAAACATTTTCTTTATTAAGAGCTGAAACTGATTCAATTTGACTGATGAATAACTCCTGAGTAATATATATGCTATGATGCTACCAATGAAAAAAGATGTTTTTGTCTTAAAGAAAGTGCTTTTCTTTCCTTTAAATACCAAGAGCTAAAACATCTTCATATTGAAAAGCTATATGCTTACCTGACATTGTCATTCTGAGGTGAAAAATATTTAATAACACAAAATAACTAGCAATATGACATGAATGAATTGGAGCTCTTTTCCCATCTTATTTAGTTCATTTCATTGCTTTAGTTCTAAATACATTGTAGGCACTTTGTGGGCATGTACTACTATTTTTCTCTTGTTCATAATTTGTTGAATTAACATTGCACAACTAATTCAAATGTAGGAAATCAGTGATGGAAGATATGAATGTGGTTGACGAACTGAATTTTCTTCTGTACACATGGAAAGTATCAATGATAAAATGTCTTCTCTGTTCTTTTCATTCATTAAGTTGATATTTATTAATAGCATCCACAATGTGACAGCAAGTAAAGACAAAGTCTTTCTTCTCATAGTACTTACTTTCTGTGTTATGTTAATAAAACAATCAAACAAATCAATTACATGTGGGAAAGCTTGGCATAGTCAAAAAACTGAAAGGTCAATGTGATTGGAGCCCAGAGATCAAAGGGTAGAGTGAGGTGCATGACACTCAAGAAGTTGAGGAAGGGCTGAGCTAAGCAAAGTTGTCTGCAAGGATGTTGTTCTTTAACCCTAAGAGCTTGGGAAATCCATAGAAATATGTTATCACAGCAAATGTCATGAGGAGATTTGAATTTTGAAGACAACTCTTAATACAGTGCAAAGGAGGAACTGGAGGGTACTAGAGTGATTGTGGGAGACCAGTTGGAGGTCTGTTCTTTGGAGTTGAGTGGTAACCATGGGGGTGGGGAAAAATGACACCATTTGAGGAATAAAATTAGCAGCACAAACCATGTGATAGAATATGAGCCCTGAGGAAAGGGAAGAAAACAAAGATGCTTTAGCCTTTTAACACCTATAAAGTATTTTGTTTCCTGTAACCTTATTTCAGAGAAGATAGATAATTTGTGTGTTCAAGTAAATCTATGTTATAATTTTCTGGTAACTAAAATTCTTAATACTTTTTAATGACAAACATCTAGGATTTTGCAAGGTGAAGGATACTCCAATTAGAGGAGCTACATGACAAAAGGATAGTAGTGTGGGTAAAAGATTCAATTCTGTAGTAGAAGCTTCTGGTTTTAAAACACGCCATGTTACATGATGTTACACCAAGGACAAACCTACACACTATATTCAGAAATCTTTTTAGTCTGTTTAGACTATTCTGGCTTCCTATTGGCAGATGTACTCTGTCCCATAAGTGAAAAGGTATTTTCTGAACAATGAAGGCGAGTTTATAATAACTCGAGTTAAACTAATGGAAAGCATTGAATTGATCAACAGGAAACTTGAGAAAGGTTAAAATAGCCTCCGTTTTTATGTTGCTGTACAGTAGTGAGTAATGTTAATTGAATTCCCCTTGTGAGATTCTAAGAGATTTTTCCACAGGCTTCTGTGCTGTATAAAAAGGAAACAATGGCTTGTGGTAAAGTTAATTCACGCTGAGATACATTAACTGCACCACATTATTGGTTGTTAAGAGTGTTATTAACATACATCACCCACTGTGTATATTTGTGAGTTAGGAGGTTTCCTTGTTAGTGGAAATGAGACACTTTCCTTGAAAATAGCAAGCCCTATGGATGTTGAGACCTTTTTTTTTAAGTTTTTTTTTTTTTACTTATTTCTCCCCACTACCTCCCACCCCCCAACCCTGCTGCTAACAACCACCAGGCTGTTTCTGTATCTATGATCTTTTTTATTTGTTTGTTTTTTAGATTTCACTTATAAAAGAGATCATAAGTTATTTGTCTTTCTCTGTCTGACTTATCAGTAGAGATGGTTTTTAAGAAGCATGAAAGGAGAAAAATACCTTTATTCCATATATGATATGATTCTTCTCACTTTGGATACAACACTTTTTACTACTATTTATTTTCTCTTTGTCTTATTTGCTGTTGTTGTTTTGTCTTTTGTTTTTTTTTTTTTTCTTATCTTTATTTTGTAGTGGTGGTGGAGGAATATTTTAAGTAGAGTCACACCATGAAAACACTTACATTAGAGTTTACTAACCTATTTTGAATATTTTAAAATAACAGCTGCTGGTTACAGAAACATCCCAGCTATGGAGTTAGAAAATTCAAGATCGGATCCTGGCTGTGGCTCTGCCTCTACATACATGCCTGTGAAAGTGGGAAAAGGAGGAACAATAGTTATGAAAAGCTTATATAATATGCCAGGCAGTGGGCTTGGCTTCACTTATGTTCTTTCCTTTAAATTAACTGTGACCTATATGTTATGTTTCTCCTCTCTTTAGGATTGAGGAATCTGTGGCTGTGAGAAAGGCAGTTCCTTTACTGAGGTCTAAAATAAGAGTCATAGGCTAGGTGAATTCTGTGGCACCTTCATCACAGAACAGTCATACAGACATACTCTCACGCCTTCCCTCACCTTTTCCCACACACATCAACACAGACACTAGCGCTTAAAAAGTTAAAGAAAACAATAAGTATTGGATAACTTCATATTTTTTTATCATTTCCTATTGCAGCAACCTTATGTGAAAGAAATATTTCGGTATTTTGATTGTTTAATTAATCCTCTACTTATAAACTCAGGTTATGCATTAATGTTATTTTACCAGATATTTCTTACACTTGATCAAACACCAAAAAATATAGCACTTAAAAACAATAATTTAAAACTATGCTGCTGACATTTTCACACTGCATTTACTTTATTCCAAAAGTGGACCCAGGGTATGAATAGAAACGTAATTCCTCACCAATTACATGGAAACAAAACAACAGTACGATTACATGATTAAAAATGAATTTTATTTATGCTTTTCCATGCATGAAATCTACATACTTCCTGCCTGGTTTGTAAATAGGCTCTGAAGTACTCTTCCGAATGTGTAATAACTTTCACTGGTGAAGTTCTCATAAAATTGTAATTATGTGTGGAAAAAATTAGCTTCCAGAACTCTAAGCTAGAAATGTAGGGAGAGCAACATGAAAGAAACTCAGAAAATGTGTTTTCAATTGGCCACCCTCTGTAAATGGCTATGTCAATGACATAGATTTATGAAGCCACTGGTACAATAGGAATATCTATTTAGTTCATTCATTGATTTTAAAAAAGTATGATAAAGTGTATTCTGGTTGACAAATATACCACTGAGAGTACTTTGCATCATTATTAATCAAACATTTAGGACACATTTAAATATAAAATCTTTCTTTTCTGTTATGTGCATAAAATTTTTACTTACAGGAAATATTTTTTTGTAGGTAAAGAGAAACAACAAAAACTTCTCTGGGAGATTTCATCTGGGAAAAATAATAACAATAAGAGTTAATAAAACAAGAAACAATAGTTTATGAGATATAGATAAAATCATCTAAATCAAAACTAAAAGTAGACTATAGAAAACTCTCAGCATTCCATAGCATTCTCCCTGACTTCTTGTGCATATCACTTGTGCCAGCAATAGCTACCTGCGCACCACAACCTGCTTTCTTTTCTTCCTGCGCACAGAAGTAGTCCACATTTTTCAATTTCTCTTTGTTTAAGCTTTGGCTACAGTATAGTTAGTAAAATATGAGCAGTGTAATATGTGCGCTTCCAGGCCTGACTCGAAATCGCCCACCACTCCCTTCACCTACCTCCTGCTTCACCTCCTCCTCTGTGAACGGTCCTGTTGGCTCTTTCTCTTTTTTCCTTTTTAATGGCTGGTCATCAAAGTGTGTGTTGGATTAGAAGGCATGTGTTGAAGAAGCAGGCCCACCTGTGTCATTAAATAATAAACTGGATGAGCACCACACATTGGCCAATCTAGAATTAACTTGGATTGCCTATGTGAGAAAAATCTTTCAGTTGTACTTAATCCGTTATAACTCTGGAGTTCTAATTTTAAGAAATGAGCCCATACTACCTAGTAATTAATATATTTCACTGTTTTTTTGATCAGAATCTAGAGGATACACATAGAAAACATAGTCTAATATTAGAACATCTTCAGAAAACAATGAATAAACAACTATGTATATGTATATATACATGTGCACAATAAACACATAAACGAAATTTCTGTCAATAGAATTAGAAAATAAAGGAATTATCTGGACAATACATATTTCCCTAAGTTTCTAACAGATGACCAAACCTTAAAGAAGTACCAGGAGGCTGTCAGACTGTCCAAAAAGTGTGGCTGTTCATTCATTGCCTAGTCAGAAGACTGATTGAGAAAGCAATGCTTCACTCATCCAGTCTTTATTTACATAGATGGAAGAGCAAATGATCTGAAGCAACCCAAACTGAGAGGACTGCGTCCAAATCCTAGGTATTTAGCCTATTCTGTGTGATTCAAGAGAAAAATAATAGAGCAAGCAGTGTTTTTTTTGCTTTTACTTTAGATCATGCTTTGTCTGTTTCAGTGCTTATTAGCACTTCCACCAAAATTGGTTAAGGAGGGAAATCTGGAAATCCACACTCACTGGTATTGATCTACTAAACTGGTATTAGTCACATCACCTCTGCTAGCTTGCCTGTATGGCCACTCAATGTCAATCATATTTTGACTACACCACTCCAAGGCATGGATTCTAATTTGAAAAATGGAACAAACATTGGCAGCAACAGACACTAGACTGCATTTACTGAGTGCTGGCAACAGAAAGATGCCTGAAGATGGCGTTTTTAAGACAACATTTAATCCCTTTGTTGCTATAAAGAAAACATCTCCAGTATTAAGAATTCCGTATTGCAAAAAGCTGAAAAACACTCATTAACTAAAATCAATGCTTTCCTTTTCTTCCAAACAACATTGTTTGCTTTTAGAAAGTGCTGAAATTTTCCACTGTTCACCAAAATGTATCTTTATCCTTTGTCAAATATAAACATTTTGTGAAAGGTCTTGCTTTAGTTATCATTTTAATTGTTGTTTCTAAGAATCTCACAGATTTCAGACAAAAATATTTTTAAAATTTCATTAAAACGAATCCTTTTTACAGACCAATATTAGAATATGTAGTGTTTATAAATCAAAATCTTATAGTATTACTGCGTAGTCTTTCTGCTATAATTATATTGCTAGCATAATTGTCCCTATATATCATTTTTTAGTAATTTTGTTGAACACCTACTATATGCAAGATACTGTGTTAGGTGCTGAGAATATACAGCACCTATACAACACCTATACACAACACAAACTGATTCCTTATTTGAAACTGAGCAACACAAATATAAAAGGACTGAGGTGTGACAGTTGCACAGGGGAGGGTCTTATACGTGAAAACAAGTCTCAGGTTTAAAAAGAGGGTTACTATGCTACAATTTGTGATATGTTCAATTTATATTCTAGAGCTCTGCTGGGACACTGTGTGTCTCATTTGACTCTAGAAAGGAAATAACAAAGAAGGTAGAAGATCAATACTATTAAGACAATAATTTCAAGGGTTTTATGTAAAATTATAGTCACCCATGACATACTTTCATTTTAATTTGTTAAATTGCCTAACAAATTAAAAATTAGGATTTAATTAAATGTAACTGATACCTGCTATATATGCATACCTATTTGTTTGTTTATTTGTGATTGGTAATCTAAGGCCAAGGCGTTCTTTCAATGTCTTGAATAATCAAAAATAAAATATGTTTGAAGAGTGAAGTAAATAAGAAAGAGAAAAACAGATACTGTATGCTAACACATATATATGGAGTCTAAAAAAAAATGGTTCTTAAGAACCTAAGGGCAAGACAGGAATAAATATGCAGATGTAGAGAATGGACTTGAGGACACGGGGAGGGGGAAGGGTAAACTGGGACAAAGTGAGAGAGTAGCATTGACATATATACACTACCAAATGCAAAATTCATAGCTAGTGGGAAGCAGCTGCATAGCACAGGGAGATCAGCTTGGTGCTTTGTGACCACCTAGAGGGGTGGGATAGGGAGAGTGGGAGGCAGGGAGACAAAAGAGGGAGGGGATATGGGAATATATGTATATGTATAGCTGATACACTTTGTTATACAGCAGAAACTAACACACCTTTGTAAAGTAATTATACTCCAATAAAGATGTTAAAAAAAAAGAATAAATAAAGCTGTACTAATTACTTTTTGTAATATAAACTCTATCAAAGTTATCGTTGGTAAGTTACCTAGCCTAGGAAGCCTTTTAAATAAATAAATAAATAAATTAATTAATTAATTAAAATGTGTTTGAGACAGATTAAAGACAAGTCTGAAAATTTGTTCTTAGGGTTTCTAAGCTTTCTTCAAAAATATTTGTAATATCATTTGTATGATAGACATTTGCATTACAAATGACGAATTCTTTATAAAAAATAATATTCTTTTTATTATTTATATATAACACAAATGAAAGCAATCAAATTTTTTAAAAATAATGGAAAATTGTTAGATAATTGAAATAATATGCTTGTTTGAGGGATTAAAAAAATCTACACGATTTAGAGCAGGCACGGATTCCATTACTGGATTCTGATCTCAGCTCTGTCACTATCACTTTTTAGTCATTTTAGGCAAGTTAGTAAGGAATTTAAAAATGTCCACATCATAGTAAAACCGATAGCTAGTGGGAAGCAGCCACACAGTACAGGGAGATCAGCTCGGTGCTTTGTGACCACCTAGCAGGGTGGGATAGGGAGGGTGGGAGGGAGATACAAGAAGGAAGAGATATGGGGATATATGTATATGTATAGTTGATTCACTTTGTTATACAGCAGACACTAACACACCATTGTAAAGCAATTATACTCCAATAAAGATGTTAAAAAATAATAATAAATTAATTAATTAATTAAAATGTCCACATTGTAAATGAGGGTGATTTGATTTTATTCTTTGTCTATTTCCCATGATAAATCTCTGTGATTCAAAATATTTTGTCTAGGGGGCTCTTAGGTATTTAGTGCCAGTATGAATTTGAGACTCCTTTCTCAAATCCAGGATAACAGACTTGGCTTTCCTATTGCAAACACAATTTCAAGGCATAGAATTAAAGATATGACCGGAATTCTACACCTTTAGAGACTGAACTAAAGATTCTTGTTCTCTTTGTATATTGAAGCCTGTTTGCCTATAAACCATTATTTTTAGGATTTCTCCTTTGACAGTTCCTGGAAGCAGGAAAGAACTAAACTGTCCCTATTCTCTGCATCATAAATTGTCAGAATTAACTGTGGAATCACATCATTTTTTTGGATGCAAAATAAAGTTTTATGAAAACAGTATATTGGAGAGAGCCCCCCCATGTTAAATTTTGGGTTTGGGAATGAAACTAGAGTTATCTGACTTTCTTGTTGAAGAAATGAGTATTGAAAAGAGCATAAGTTTGTAATAAGACAGATCTAAGTTCAAATACTACTTTTGCTGCTTATTAGCTGCCTGTTTAAGTGATCTGAGTTCTGATGATTAGAAATGAGTTTCATGTGGTGATTGTAAGAATTAATAAGGCAAAATGTACAAAGAGTTTGATATGTAATCATAAATGTTGGTGCCCTCACCTTTCTGTTTGTTAATCTTCTTTCTTTTCTCTTGATTTCTCACTCTACCTATTTTCAGAAAAAAAAAAATTGTGTGCTATTAAATATAATCTCTAAATGTTACGAGGTGTTAGAGAATAGAGTTATGATAATTCATTCTCTCATGACTCCTGTCTTCTCAATTTTATATCTAAGGAAGCGTACATACTAGGAACAATAGCAAATTAATGAAAAAAATCTAATTAATTAAATATGAGGTAGTTTTTAATATCCCATGATGTGAGGATTTGTTAGTAACTATATAGTGGCTCCCTGACCCGTCCAGGAAGACTAAATATGCTTTCTATTTAATCTTCTCAATCTATGATTGCCTGATACATCTAACTTTTTACCTCTTTACAAATATGTGGTGGAGGTGGAAGAGGCTGCAAAGGACATAGAAAGGATCAGACAGTTTTTGTTTTAGCTATTCAACCTCCTAAGGAAACATACCCAATGACTGTTCCATTCTTTGTCCCTTTACAGTAACATCATGGGCCTTGGATAGGAGTTATGGAGAAAAGGAATTGTTTCTCTATCCTTTCCAAAGTAACAATTTAGGGAGGGGGAAAAATCATCCACTCTCTATATTTGTTCACCTTTTGAATTAGTCTAACACTGATAATGGTACCCTATATTGTAGGAGTCAAGAAAGTATAAGTACATTTCTCTTATAGCAAACTTTTATTGCAAAGAGATTCTGTAAGAGAATCTCATGATAGAAATTTAATTTCTGTAATTTGAGAATCTAAAATGAAACAGGGCTGCTATGTTAAATTTTTTAAAGCATAATCAATTGGAAAGAAGCATATTGAAGAGAAAGAAACAACTTTCCCAAACTTGCTTCATCTGCACTCCCACTAGGATGGTTACTTGCCATGTTGATATATTTTTAATTGTAATAGTTACAATCTTTGTTTATGAAATTGAGCAATTAATCAGTTTTAAATAGGATTTTAGTGTTTTTGCTATAAAATTCACTGAAAATAGTTAAAGAGTAAAAGCTTCTTGGTTTAGTTTTTAATAATTTCAACACTTTTAATATAGACGGGAATATATGGGCCTAGGTCATCTACTGTATGACACTGCTATCGCTGGATTAATAGAGTAAGGTTCTCAATGAGTTCACCTATGGTACATGAAAATAGTTTTGACATACTGAACACTTTTTTCAGTTCTTTTTGGTTTTTTTGTAATGAGTTAAAATTATTTAGTAATTAAGAATCAGGCTTCAGAACAGAACATCATGGTTCTCCAAATTTTACCATACACTGACTTTGTGATCATGGACAAGTTACCTTTCATTGAATCATGTTTCTCACCTTAAAATGTGATGACAAGAGGATAAATGTGATAGTCTTGTGAGGATTAAATGAATTAATATAGTAAAGTGCTAGAAATAATGCCTGGGAATATAATGCACACTGTAGATTATAGCAATTCTATTATTAACCAAATTGCTTTGACATTTACTCTTAATGAATTGCATTGATACATGTTTTCTTTTGTCTCCTAGTAGACAATAAGTGTTAAAAGGGCAAGGGTTTGTCCCTAGTGCTATATCATCAGAGTGTGCAAGTGCCTGACACACGTTTAAAAAATATGCTAAATAAGGTAAATGAATAAGTGAATTCAATTTTTTTAAATTGCCTTAAAAGCATGGGGGAATTATTGCTTACAGAATAATAATTTAATATAATTTAATAACAATTATTTATTAGTCAATTACTATGTGCCTCTCTTTGACTTCATTGTTTAATAGAAACCCCACAGGAACCTTAGAGGTGGTTATCATTATTATCCCCATTTTAGATATGAGGAATCTGACATTCAAAATGATGACACATAAGTTTTTCAAGATTGCTTACTATATGTTGAAGCCAGGAATTATGCCCAAGTCAAGTATGATTTATAGACAAAATGTGATTTTGCTTCTTATTGACAGGGAATATGTTCCTTTTCAGATTTCTACAGAGATTTTTATGCTATAAAATGTAATAATTGAGTTGAAATTAGAAATTGTCATTTCAAAATAAGTTAAAATGCTTTCAAATATGAATCTTTCAGTTATATCTCAACACACACAGCAAAAGGGACTCATGATGGCATCAAAGGGACAAGCAACTCCTTAAACTTTAAGAAAGTGGCTTTCATTGATTTTCATCTTGGCTGAAGGCCATTTTGAAATAAGTTGGTATGTAGCTCATAAAACTTACAATGAAAAACAACCAAACAATCAGAAGACCAGGTTGAAATTATCCAGCAGTCAGAACTTTTGTGAAGGAAAAATACACAGTGTACCATCAAATATAGGGTAGAAATGAATTATTTTCTGCCTGATGAGGAAATAAATCAAGTAATATCCATTTATTTATAGATATGATTGGTGTTTATATATCAAAAAGATACATTTTTCTGATTTTTTCAAGAATGGAAATTTAAACCAAAATAAACTATGTGAGATCCTGGTGCCAAATTTATAATAACATATTTATCAAAAGTTTGTTTTTACTTTATCCCATAGAAAAGGGCTTTAGAAAATGATAAAAAGCAGACAGTCACCTTGAAGAGTAAAAAACTGAATGAAAAACAGCCATGGTCTGATATGCCAGCCTAATTGGATTGTTGCCTAATGAATTGCATCAAACTCTTTAAAGTGAAACTTTAGATCAAGAAACAATTATTTTTAAGAGAAACTTTAGAAATTATGTAGTAGAAGGATATTAAACATTTCTAAATCAATTACATCATGACATTAAAATTAAAAGCAAATATACTATAAAGTCATAGAGATTTATGAAAAGATATAAGAAAAATGGTGAGAGTAAAATATATTAATTCAATGTCCAACAAATACTTCATAACTATGATGTGCCAGTCAACATGCCAGGGTAAGATTGATGATTTCTCTCTCTTCAGAGTTTCAGATTATAGATTATAAACTACAGATAAAGATTAGGTGATATTGCCAGTGATTCAAGGTAAGGGAGAGAAGTTACAGAACAACAATGATAAATAGTAAGGCAGGTTTAATTGTAGGGTGCAAAATTCAGAAATTCAGGATACATTTTTCCGGTTATCTTTTGCTTATTTGCCTGGTATATTTCTTTATTTTCTGTAGGATTATAGGTACCCTTTCAAGGTATGAGCCAAATCTGGGAAAAAAGAAGGGGCTAATTAATAAGTTGTATATGACTTATGCATACAAACTTTAAATGCCAGTGAACCAACAACTTAACCAAAAACACCAAAAATAAAGCACCATTCATGAAATAGCCTCAGTGAATTATAGCAAATATTGGAGTATCACGGTTTCAAAAGTTATTTTATGTACAAAACACCCCAAAATATTTCATGTAAATATTGATAGAATGTAGTTACTTCTATAATTTTTATTCAAAATAAAATGATAGCACTATATTCTACAAGCTAAACTAGTGGTATCTAGAAATATGATGAGAAATAAAAGATAGTTCCTGCCCTTCATATGCTCATATTTCAAACAGAGCATAAAATTACATAGAAAGATCAGTCGATCGATCGATAGATAGATAGATAGATAATAAAGAGATAGAGACAAACAGTTATGGTACAATTGTGTATATCTGGACTCAGAGAAAGAGGAGTTTTTAATTGTGCTTGGAGAGGGCAGGGACTTCCTAAAGAGTTCCTATATTCCTGAGTGTCAAAGGAAAGGAAACTTTTCAGACAAGTGGTATAAGATAAGTGGACTTTCTGGCAGAGGGAACAAGTATTTAAAAATGTATATCAAGTTCAGGGATTATAAATGAGCTCAGAGGAGCAGGATCCCCAGACCATATGGGAACTTTATAATAACTGAAATTAGAACATTGGAACTATAAAGTTTTAGATAGACTTGTCCTTACCTTTAAGGAGTTTGGGTGATTGGAAACACTTGACAGATTGAGATTGTGTTTTAGAAAGACCACTCTAGCAGTAATGTGGAGATTAGTGTGCAAGAGAGAAGAAACTAGAGTCAAATAACCCATTAACAAGACTATTACAATTGTTCAAGAGAAAATTCTAAGAGACATGAAATAAGGCAGTAGTAACAGAGAATAAGTGGAGGGGATGGGTTACCGTGATTTTAAGAAGTTGGACATGAAAGTACCTGTTTGTCTAATTAGATGTGGGGGTTAAATGAAAAAGAAGAATTTACACAAGTGATTCTAAAACCCTCCCTTCTTCATTAAATACATATTTTAACACACACAAATTTTACATAGAATTACAGGTAGCTTTCTCAGATAATCTGAAACTCAAACTGAATGTATCAATCAGGATTCAACCAGAGGAGCAAAATCAATGATAGCTTATCTCTATTTCTTTCTCTACATCTATCATCTCTCTATATTATCTATATCTATATCTACATCTACATCTTTGTCTATTGCAAGGAATTAGCTAACACAAGCATGGCTGAAGCTGCAGATTACATAGGATAATCTCCCTTCCTTGAAGTTATCTGATTATTGATTTTAACCACAGCTACAAAATACCTTTATAGCAACACTAGATTAATGTTGGATTAAATAACTGGGGATTGTTTGATTTTTTTTTGATATTGAGCTGCATGGGCTGCTTGTAAATTTTGGAGATTAATCCTTTGTCAGTTGCTTCATTTGCAAATATTTTCTCCCATTCTGAGGGTTGTCTTTTCATCTTGTTTATGTTTTCCTTTGCTGGGCAAAAGCTTTTAAGTTTCATTAGGTCCCATGTGTTTATTTTTGTTTTTATTTCCATTTCTCTAGGAGGTGGGTCAAAAAAGATCTTACTGTGATTTATGTCATAGAGGGCTGTACCTGTTTTCCTCTAAGAGTTTTAGTGTCTGAACTTACATTTAGGTCTTTAATCCATTTTGAGTTTATTTTTGTGTATGGTGTTAAGGAGTGTTCTAATTTCATTATTTTACATGTAGTTGTCTGGTTTTCCCAGCACCACTTATTGAAGAGGCTGTCTTTTCTCCATTGTATATTCTTGCCTCTTTTATCAAAAATCAGGTGACCATATGTGCGTGGGTTTATCTCTGGGCTTATTTCTGCAGTATCAGTTGTTACTTCTCCTTTTTCATTTCTAATTCTCTTGACTTGAGTCTTCTCCCTTTTTTTCTTGGGTAGTATATTCATTTTCACAATGTTGATTCTTCCAATCCAAGAACATGGTATATCTCTCCATATCTTTGTATCATTTTAAATTTCTTTCATCAGTGTCTTATAGTTTTCTGCCTATAGGTTTTTTGTCTCCTTAGGTAGGTTTATTCCTAGGTATTTTATTCTTTTTGTTGCAATCTCCAAAATTTACAAGCAGCTCATGCAGCTTAATATCAAAAAAACAAACAACCCAATCCAAAAATGGGCAGAAGACCGAAAAGGACATTTCGCCAAAGAAGATATACAGATTGCCAACAAACAGATGAAAGGATGCTCAACGTCACTAATCATTAGAGAAATGCAAATCAAAACTACAATGAGGTATCACCTCACACAGGTCAGAATGGCCATCATCAATAAATCTATAAACAATAAGTGCTGGAAAGGGTGTGGAGAAAAGGGAACCCTCTTGCACTGTTGATGGGAATGTAAACTGATACAGCCACTGTGGAGAACAGTATGGAGGTTCCTTAAAAAACTAAAAATAGAACTACCATACAACCCAGCAATCCCACTACTGGGCATATACCCTGAGAAAACCATAATTCAAAAAAGAGTCATGTACCACAATGTTCATTGCAGCTCTATTTACAATAGCCAGGACATGGAAGCAACCTAAGTATCCATCAACAGATGAATGGATAAAGAAGATGTGGCACATATATACAATGGAATATTACTCAGCCATAAAAGGAAATGAAATTGAGTTATTTGTAGTGAGGTGGATGGACCTAGAGTCTGTCATATAGAGTGAAGAAAGTCAGAAAGAGAAAAACAAATACCCTATGCTAACACATATATATGGAATCTAAAATAAAAACGAAAAATGGTGTGAAAAGCCTAGGGGCAGGACAGGAATAAAGACACAGATGTAAAAAATGGACTTGAGGACATGGGGAGGGGGAAGGGGAAGCTGGGGCAAGGTGAGAGAGGGCATGGACATATATACACTTCCAAATGTAAAATAGGTAGCCAGTGGGAAGCAGCTGCATAGCACAGGGAGATCAGCTCGGTGCTTTGTGACCACCTAGAGGGGTGAGATAAGGAGGGTGAGAGGGAGATGCAAGAGGGAGGGGATATGGGGATATATGTATACGTATAGCTGATTCACTTTGTTATATAGCAGAAACTAACACAGCATTGTAAAGCAGTTATACTCCAAAGCAGTTATACTCCAATAAAGATGTTAAAAAAGAATAGGATCAATTATCCAAGAAAAAATTAAATATAAATAAATCAATGAATAAATAACTAACTGGGGATTTAGCCTACCCAAGTTGTCAAAAAGACTACCAGACTCATATATAGACCTCAATTAAAAAAAAAAATCTCTGGGGCTTCCCTGGTGGCGCAGTGGTTGAGAGTCTGCCTGCCGATGCAGGGAACACGAGTTCGTGCCCCGGTCCAGGAAGATCCCACATGCCGCGGAGCGGCTGGGCCAGTGAGCCATGGCCACTGAGCCTGCGCGTCCGGAGCCTGTGCTCCACAACGGGAGAGACCACAACAGTGAGAGGCCCGCGTACCGCAAAAAAAAGAAAAAGAAAAAAAAATCTCTGTTACCAAATGATTCCTAGATTTCTTGCTCAGAAAATTGGGATAATCACTCTGTAATTAATCAAAATAGGAGAGAGAGAAAGGAAAAGATTAGTACATTTGGGGTGAAGATAAAGAGGTGTAATTTGAATTGTTTCTGAAGTTACCATGGAGTGTTAAATATTAAAATATGTTATTTGATATTTTAAATGAATGTAAAAACTGCTTTTATGACAGACTAATATATGAGAAAGAACTTAGCATGCTTTCCTTATAGTGTTGTATGGTAGAGAGTGCAGGCAGGTGATGATGGGAAACCTGCATTTTAGTAGTTGTTATTTCACTGGAAAGCTAGTATTTGGGAAAGATATGTAACCTCTCTGGACTTTGCTGTCTTTATCTGTGAAATAAGGAGAACAGACTAGATTGCTCTATCTTCTATTGTAGTATTACATAATGAATGCATTAAAATGATGTTTCCTAATGTAATGATGATCAAAATAATTATCTTCAAATTTGTGAGTAGGTTTGTTATTAACCAACTCATCATAGATAGCCTACAGTCAGTTTTAGATAAAATATATTAAAGTGTGGATATGAAAGAAACAGAGAGGTTTGAGGGTAGAGTGCTTTCTCTGGTTATATCTAGTTATTCAAACAGTTATTTCTTTTTCTTTTTAATTCTAACTTCACAGAACAAAAGGGCATTTAATAGTCAAAATTTTGAAGCCATATATTTCTAGGCACTCCCTATTGATCTCACATACTTCTTTTTTCCCCCAAATTGGATTTAATTATTTTTCTTAATAGGAAAAGGAGGATGAAAAAGATGGATATGAGAAGAAAGGAGAGAGTGAGAGAACGAGGACAAAAAAAATATAAAGGTGAAGCAAAATCAACATTGGTTAGTTGGTTAGTTTTGCTTTTGACAGCAAAAAAAAATTAATCACTGTGATAATAAATTATTACATCACATTTAAATCTCCTCTATATAAAATTTCCTACACCAACAGATTATTGTTGGACTAAATGTATTTTGTGTTTGAGCTGCTGAATTTATACTCTATTCTGCAATCCTACCACCCAGAGGGTGTTTAGTATAATTTCTGGCTGCATTTGTTCATGAAATATATTGCTCCTAATCCATAGTACTTAAGTATTGATGATTGCCAACTCCCCAGCTGAGACTTCTCCTTGTCAGATTTGCCACAATAGGTTAACTGGACATTTGATGGAAGATAAACTAAGGACTATTACTGAGCAACAGTATTTTCTTTCTCTTTTTCTAATCAGTTTATCTCATTTCTCTCTATGATTCTTCATCATATCCTAGAGTTACTTATTAACATTTACACTGAGATTTAATAAGTAAAAAGAAAGTTCTCATCATAGGTTAAAGTACGCAGTTGAGCTAAATTCTTTATGTTGGGCTTTGCTCAAAAAATGGATAAACATTAGATTTGATTTAATTATTTTCAAAGTATATATTAATGATATTTACTGAGCTGTCTTTTACAAGTGGCCCAAGTTACTCCCTCATATTTTGTTTGATGATAACCAGAATGATTTCAGAAAAACTATTTTCACATAACAGATCCTGCGCAGATCTTCTCTTGCTTTTCACAATCATGGTTAGGATACACCCAACTGGCAGTGAGTATTGGCAGCATGATAAAGTGGAAAATTATTTTTTGAATTTTAAGATTTTTTTTGTTTATACTTGCTTTTCACCTAGGCTAACTTTTTTCAGAATTTAAAAATATAGTCTATGAATTGGCCTGATATTTCATCTACTAACAACTTCAGTTTCTTTGCCTAACAAAGACAATCAAAGATTAAAATGATGCACATTGTAAAAATCATGCTGATTTCACTATAGAATGTATTTCGATTTTTATATATCACCACCATTTCTTTAAATGTTGTGGGCATTCATTCACAACCTTTAAAATAATGAAGCCCCTTGATCCTCCATCTTCCATTCACTCTAGTCTGTCATTCAGATTAATTGTAAATAGAATTGGTGATGATATTATCAAAGATTTTACTTGCTTATAGGGACTGATAATTCCTCTGTGATCATCTTTTTGGAGGCTGTTCAAAGCTTAATGATTAATCACATTGGCAGCTTAATCATATATAAGGCATTTTAAGATTTAAGTAAGTAGACTTATCTTAGAGATGAACTTGAAAGCTGATTCACTCTATGAAATAATATTAAACAGACCACATCATCTGTGTGCTACCTACTCATTTTACCACTTGCCACACTCACAGCATAATTAATAATTTTCATATAGTTATTATTTACCTGATTCGTTGTGCAAGTAAACCTTAAGTCAAATTATAAAAATACAAAACAAAATAACATAAATTAGAAGTGATACCAAGAAGATCACATCAATGTAGGACATAAGCAGTTCCAAAACCACCAGAGAAGGTGAGTGAGCCATGGTTGAAATACAGGATGGAAATGGTAGCTTTTACATCACATGATTGGAAGGTTGTAGTGGTGGGGGGTAGTTATTGACAATCTCTCTGCTACCAACTAGTCAAGATACCCAAAATTTCTCCATAAAGTTATTTCTTTTAATTAAGACATTATATCATCCATAGTCCACTGTATACTTTATTGCTTCTGGAATATAACAGCTGTTAACACCTCAGCCTCAGTTAATTTAGTTAATGGTTTACACAGGTATTTAGTAACTTTGCTTGATAGTCATTGTTTCTATGGTTGGATTGCCTTATTCTCCTGTATCCTAGACCACATGCTCTGTTTCATAGGGGACACAAACCAAGAGAAACTTCTGCAAGTATAATTACTTCTAGAAATTGAATTCCTGACATACAGACCTCCGTTTTTCTCCACTGGTAAACAGTGGAGTGGGCTGTGCTACTAGAAATACACTTTAAGCTTCTTTTAACCTCTTTTTCCTTTTATTTCTTTCTCTCTATTTCTTTCAACTGAAGATCAATATTTGAGCCATGGACCATGTGGTGTCTATTTGGCTACAGAGGGTGACCCAATACAATTAGCTACAAACTACAACTTTATAAAATAAAGTAAAATAACTGGCTCATTGACTCCATCACAAGGGGTGAATCATGCTAGTTGGGTTTATATTTTGGAGGTGGTGATGGTGCAGAGGGCTGCATGTCCTCGAATAGTTGAACTTGAATTCTAGAAGGTGGAAAAATGAACCCGTGGAACATGGATGTTTTTTGAGAGTATATTTATTTTTCTTTCTTTCTCTCTCTTTCTTTCCTTCTCTCTCTCTTTCTTTCTCTCTCCCTTTCTTTCTTTCTTTCTTTCTTTCTTTCTTTCTTTCTTTCTTTCTCCCTCTCTCCCTCCCTCCTTCCCTCCCTCCCTTTCTTTCTTTTTCTTTCATCTCTCTATCATATATCTATCATCTATCATTATCCAACTCTCTGTCCATCCATCTGTTTATCTATCTATCTATCATCTAGCTAGCTATCTCTTAACTATTTAAAATAAGTTAAGATGTGATTTTACAGCATATGCATGCACTCTGTGAGTCTCAGTATGTTATCCCAGTGTGGGGTGGCTGTGTTTTTCACAGGATCATTCCAGCCAAGAGACGTACAACCTTGTGTGATCACATGCTTAAAGCGCAGAGACCAGGAACCTCCACAAATTCTTTAGGTCCGGGTTTCTCAAGGTAGTTTACATTGTGCCACACATAGAAAATAATAAAATGTACTTGGCACAATGGGATAGATTGGATTGGGAACTTTCATTTATAAGAGTTTTGCAGAAAAGGCTCACTTCATTTTCTAATAAAATAAATACAGTTTTGAGAAATATATTAATATTTAATTTGCTGTGAGTTTTAAAATAAAATACTCCTAAAATTTTAATGAGAAATATGTGCTTACATCAGTGATCATTGAAGTAGTTATTTATAATACCTGATGAAGATTTTTAATAATGATATCTTGAGAGTTTTCAAAAACACTGTTAACAACAAAAAAATAAAAATCAAACATAGAAAACTAAAAAATGGGTTACAAAAGCAATTTTAATTTTCAAACAGATCTTTGAAATTATTTCAAAGTTTACACTTTTGAATTTTTATTCAAATAATCTAATAATAATAATTATTTTGCTTTCCCTGATAGGTGTTTCTAAAGACAGAGGCAGAAGCATCTAGTAAGTGTGAATTTAGCCATTCAGGTGAACTAGCTGGAGCTTTGCCTGTCCCCCCACTCTGACTGACTGCTCTTCATCCTGTACATCATGCTCCTCAAGCACCTGTGTTGCAGGAAGGGGGAACCCCTCCAGGGCCCAAGAGTGGGCTCTGTCTAACACTCAGAAATGAATTGTCCAAGGAGACAGGTACTGACAAAGCAAGAGACTTTATTGGGACGGGGCACCCAGGCAGAGAGCACCAGGGTAAGGGAACCCTGGAGAACTGCTCTGCTATGTGGCTCACAGTCTCAGGTATTATAGTAATGGGGTTAGTTCCGGGTTGTCTTGGCCAGTCATCTTGCTTGGCCCATATTTGGTCTGACTCAGAATCCTCCCTGGTGGCAGGCACAGCTCTCAGCCAAGGTGGATTCCAGTGTGAGGGTTTCTGGGAGATTAGGGCAGGACATGTCACTCCTCCCTCCTCCTTTTGTCCCTCCTGAATTCTTCTGGTTATTTTTCAGTGGCAGTACCTCATTCTTTATTGGGACCTCCTGTTATGAGACAACTCAGGCAAGTGTTTAATGCCTGGCCAAGGCGGGTGGTTTTGGTCAATAGTTCCCTAACACCTGGACCAAGGAACTGTCCAGAAACTCCACGGGGACCTTGTGCACTGATGAACAGAGGCACAAAATGATCCTGGCTGCTGAGGCAGACAGATCCCCTGCTGGGAAGTGTGCAGCACATCCCAGTGGAATAGATGTTGCTCATCCTTCTTCCTGACTGCTGGGACAACTCGGAGTGCCCTCAGACCCCTATCAGCTAGGGCCATGCTGAAGAGCACCCAAGGAAGTCAATGTCTGAGGTTACACCTGTAACCCACTCTGCACAAACTTGAGGGCAATGTTTCACAGAAGAGGAATCTCTGTCTTATCAATAAACTCTCATGGGAAAACATACTCTGGATGAAAATCAACCAGAATATTGCTAACATGAGCTCTTATTTTTAAATGCCAGATGTGAGACATCTCTGAAAGAGCATTCTATCTAGGAGAAAGTGGGTACAAATTTTTCATTTAGTCTGGGGGCCAGGAAATTGTGAGTCACATTCCAGCTGACTTCAGAACCTGTTTAATCAAAGAGAGCTCCTGGAAAAAGGAGAAATATTTTTTGTAAATTAGCAGCCAGAGTTTTGGCAATTTGGCTTTTATCAAGTGATATGAGGAGGAAGATTTTGGAGGTAAAACCATGTGTAGAAGAAATGAAGAGAAAGGAGTGTTGGAGAAAAGGGCATGTGAGGGTCACACTGGAAAATTCTTAGTCCTTCCAGGTTTCCTACAATTTCACTGTAAACATCTGAAAATCTATGTCTCAACTCTTCCCTTTTTAGCTCTCTTAAATCTATAATTCCAGATATCAGTTTTGGTGTACCATATAACCTGGCAAAAGAAGAGAAATAAGGAATAAAACAGGGTGAAAAATTGAAAGACTGTGTTGCATGTTTTTGTTTCTGAAAGTAAAGTACACTGTTTCATTTTATGTTATTTCTATGATATCACCTTATTTAAAAATTTTTTTGTTTAGTCTTTTATTCTTCCTCCCTCTCAAACATAGTCTAAATGCTGTCTAAGAATTGCCTAAAGATAATTTGAGTTGGATGAAATAGCATTAGAGTTAATGAAAATGATTCAGCCTTTTGAGTCAGCTGAGTCTAGTGTGAATTCTGTCTCCATCGCTTTTAAAAATTTATTACTGGACAAGTTAAGAGTCAGTGTTCTCAGTTTGCAAATTGTTCTTATGGACCACCACCCTGCAGGTTAAAAAAGTAAGATGCTTAAAACACACAAGCATGGTGCTATTTCATAATAGGCATCCCCAAATACAGATTTATTCTCCCTTTTCTCTTCACCTCTCTTCTTATTCTTTGGCTTGGGTGACATCTTACCCTGCACTAGGAAAAACACTAATCATGGATAATTGCTTTTTTAACACAATACTCTTGTCCTCAAAACATACTCATCTCTTTACCTTTACACTCTTTATCCTTTCTTGTCCTTGAACGTTTAGTAATATTCTGTAGTTTTTTCTTCTTTTTATTCTGAATGGATACAATTTATTTATTTATTTATTTGTACAAGAATGTTTACAGCCCTTTTATTCATAATAACCCAAAACTGGAAATCATAAAAATGTCTGTTAACAGAAGACTGGGTAAATAAATGTGGTATAGTCGCACAGTGGAATACTAGTCAGCAATAAAAATGAATGAATTGCTTATACGTGGAACAACGTGGATGAATTTTTTTTTTTTCTGGAAATATGTTTATTTTGCCTTCACTTTAGGAGGATATTTTCACCAGCTATAGAACTCTAAACTGTCTGTTATCTCCTTTCAGCCTTTTAAAACTCTCATTCATCACTTGGCTTCCATCATTTCTGCTGAGAAGTTAGCTTTTAGTCTTATTGTTGCTCCTGAAAGTAATGCATTTTTTCTCTAATTGCTGTTAGGATTTTCCTCTCTTGATTTGATGATGATGTACCAAAGTGTAGTATTTTTTGCCTTTATCCTGCTTGGGGTTCTTAGTAATTTTTGATTCTGTGACTCAAATTTCTTTACCCTTTTAGAAAATTCTTGGTTATTATCTCTTTCAATATTGCTTCTTCTACATTCTCTCTTTCTTCCCTTCTTGAACCCCTATTATGTTTGTTAGAATACCTTATATGATAAACCATGTCACATGTCTCTGACACTTCCATCCTTTTTGTTCTTTGTGCTTCAGTCAGGATATTTTCTACTGATCCCTCTGCAGCTCACCAGTCCTCTCTTCAGCTGTGTCCAATCTGCTGTTAAACCCCATTTTTGAGTTCAAATTTTGTTTACTATTCTTCTTCAGTTCTAAAATTTCTGTTTGCTTTTTGAAACTAGTGATTCCAGTTCTCTCCTAAAGTCTTCATTTTTTTCATTTATTTTCTTGATCACATTAATTACAATTATTTTTAAATCTGTGTGTGATAACTGCAATGATCTGGGACTCATGTGAATATATTTCTATTATGCTTTTTTCTCTTGGCTCTCTTTCTTGGATCCTGGTAATTTTGGATGGGATGTTCATCCCAGTGCCTGAAAGAGGGATCTGGATGAAGTTATTTTCCTCCAGAGAGGATTCACTCTAGGGCCAGCAGGTAGAATGGGTACAATTTATTTTTAATAGATAGAAAAACAAACTGCTTATGAGAATTAATTGGGAAGAAGAGATCCATTCATCTATTCAATTTTTGGTGATTTTATATATTAATCACCTACTACATTCTAGGCAATGTCCCAGTAGTTGGGACTAATCAGAGAACCTAACCCTGAATTTCTGAAATTTGCATTCTAGAAGGGGAGACAGACCATGAGCACATAAGTGTATAATATAATGTTATATAGTGATGAGTGGTATGGAGAAAACTGAATAAGGTAGAGAGTGACAAATTTGGAGAGGGCAGGTACTGTTATTGTAGAGAAAGCAGACTGGAAAGAGGTCTTTGCATGATATTTGAGCCTGGACATGATGAAGTAAGTAGTGAAACAGGTGAGTTAAATGCAGATAGGAGGCAAAAATGAATGAAAAACATTCTTTTTCCCCCTCTACCTACCTTAGATTCCTTGGCTGGGAACTGTGAAGCAAATTGATAGGAGAGAGATTAACAAGAGGAAAAAAAAATAGTGTTAATTACATACCTATGCACTGGTATTCACCAAGAAAAATGTGGCTCAAGGCAGCAGTCAAATAATTAAGGTTTATATTCCATCTTAAGCTAAACAATGGAAAAGGGGTTTTGGCATTCTGGGCAGAGGAGGAAAGTTACAGGAAAGCGATCAAGAAAAATGTGGTGAAAAAGAGTTGTTTAGTGAAGTTTGTTGTGCCGATTTAAGTCAGTGCCTTGCCATTAATAAGAGTTGTTGAGTCTCCCTCTTCTTAGTATGGGAGAGGGAGACACCTTTACAAATAGAAATTGTTCTTTATTTAAACAAAACTAGTGCCCTATATTTAGAGAATTTTCTGGTCTGCTGGTTCTAAATGACCTTTAGCTCAAAATAATCCATATGCCAAAAAGGTATATTTTGAGGTGACATATTCTGGTATCCTTCATTGTAATATTTCATTGCAAAATAGTCCATCCAAATTTTTTTGTATTTTGGTGGAGAATTCAGTATCTAAACCAATATCTAAATAGGTTAAATTCCATTATTTTCAAAAGGGTTTCTCCAAAATTATAAGCCAGCCTTATAAATCTTACTTTATTAATCCTAATTAAATATAAAAGTTTTCTTAATAAGAAAACAGAAATCTAAAATAATTGCTGACATACCAGAAATCTTGAGAATGGCTGGGAAAAAAGTGGCAAGAGATTAGTTAGTAAAGTGCAAAAATTCCTCTCTATGAGATAATACGATATATTTGAAGATGGAGTAGTCGACAATTTTTCTTATTTCTCACTTTATCTATCCCATCAGCTAGTACTGAAATGCCCTGAATATGTGAAAGCATCAATTCCTCCCAGATCTCTTTGCATTGTGCGGCTCAGCAGGTATCTTTTCAAAGGTAAAATGATCATAGTTGTCATTAACAATAGTGGAGATCTGTGACCATGGTGAGTGCTTCCTTTGTTCCCTCTGGAACTTTCTCTTACAGCTTTTCAATTCTCACTAGTAAAATTGAATCTATCTTTTCCAACTGTTCATCATTGGGTAATTGCATTCCTATTTGGGTAATTATCTCCTTAATGAGAAAGTTACAGTTCTTCTTGATTTCTGTCATATTTCTGAGAACCAATTTATTTAGTTCAGTAATAGTAAAGGTCAGCTACCTAGAAATATTTACCTTTTTTAACTCTAATATTAGTTTCAAACGAATTCATCTGATTTTTAACTAAACTAAATCTCTTCTTTCTAGAAACACTTGATACAATCATCCCTGATATTATGCTTATAGTCTTTATTTTCAAATTCTGGGGAAACATTCTTTGTGTAACAGGGAAGAGCTAAATCGGACTCCATGTTGGATCTGTTTCTTTGACTTTAACCTTTGCTTTTCATTGCTCTTGTTATTATAATCATACACAATGGTCTGCTTCAGGGAACCCTGCCCCTCTGCCTGAATGTTGAACTAAAGTGCCTTTGTTCAGCTCACAGGGAGACAATCTGACCCTGCCCACCTGTAAATGGCTGCAAGAAAGGAGAAATTAACACATCCCCTCACTGAGGCTCGCCATTCCAGGAGATATTTTGCAAGACTGATGACCCTTTTTACTTTCCTTCCTCACCGCCTCTCCCTCTCTATTTTGCCTTTTTACTTTACTTCCCTCTCTGATTCTATAAAAGAAACTGGTATCCAGACTCCATAAGATGGTTATTTTGAGACTAGTCTGCCATCCTCTCGGTCTGCCGGCTTTCCGAATAAAGTCATATTCCTTGTCTCAACACCTTGTCTCCGACTTTTTGGCCTGTCGTGCGGCGAGCAGAGCAAGCTTGGATTTGGTAACATTAGGATAGTAATCAAACAAATAATTTATGTATTTTGGTTCTAGGTTTTAAATAGTTAATTAGCATTCCTACTTAGTAACTTGGTAAATTTGGAACTAGAAATTAGATGGAAAGCTATTGTGTTCTTGTGTTGTTTTACTTGCAATGGGGGTTGAGGACCTAATAATTTTTCAGACATGTGAGTTGTGAGGAACACAGAACAGAAACTTGTGTGTTCTCAGAATTTCAAAAATTTTTGTATAGCTTTTCACCACATAAAATGTATTTGCATTAACTGTAAAAATGTTTATTATATAGTATAGTAATACATTTCTGATGATTGTGGTGTGTGCCTCTTTATCAGAGTAATTCATTAAAACAGTCAATTCCTTTTGAGATAAGATTTAACTTTTTTTTACATATATATGACAACTAAAAAATGTTGCTTGCCACCTGGTTCTACAATAATGAAGTCACTAGACACTGCAGCCGATGACTTTCAACACACCCTGAAAGGAGTTTAGGGTGGTGATCAGGAATGTGGCAGTATGTGCTCTGGGAAAACTGGCAGAGCAAACCTTCGGATAGTTATATATTTTCAGGAGGAAATTTTATGAACTAAATTTCTTTTATATTCTCATACCTAGAAAAGCACCAAAATCATTAATGGAGACATCCTCTCCTCGTGATTAGTAGCGACCTTCGACTGAGATATGGGCCTGGTTGCACTCATCCCTTCTCCAAAATCCCACATATACTGATCTCTCCCCTTACTTTTTTGGAGCAGTTCCTCAGAGGTATCTGAGTGGCTGTCTCTCAAGTCCCAAATAAAGCTAAACTCACAGCTCTCATGTTGCGCTTTTTTTTCAGTCGACATATACAAAATATCTTTAAACATTTTTAAAGATGATGCAAACTACAATACAAGTTTCAAATTTTAAATATCATCCAGGATAAATATCAACATCCAGGTGTAAAGTATATGAGATCTTAACTTTTTTGCAACATAAAGACATAAAAAACAACTTGCTATGCTATTTAAAAGACCGTACATAATGTATATGTATAATGTATAATGTATATCAGAATCACAAAGACAGCAGTCTGAGTCCAATCCTACCCATTTGTAGCTTTGTGATCCTGGGCAAATTGTACAACTTCTCTGAGGTTTTGGTTTTGCATTTGTGAAACAGAGATTATAGTATCTGCCTAATGGATGGCTGTAAGGATAAAATATGATAAATGTATGTAAGCTGAGTACAAAGACTGAGAAACAGTGAACATGCAGTAAATTATATTTTGTTCATTCATTTATTCAACAGATATTTATTTAGAATTTGCACCTCTTACTAGGTTTAGGAAAAAAATATTGAATATATGCACGACCATGACAAGTTCATGTAGGAGATGAGAGTGGGAAGGACTAGTGTAGGGTTGGAAATTGAAGTTTAAATATGGTGGTCATAGGAGCCTCACTAATAATGAAATGGAGCAGGACCCTATGGTCCTTGGCCCCTATGTCCTCAGCCTGCCTTTTGTCTGTGGAAGAACTTTAGCCAAAGAATAAGTTTAATCAGAGAAGTGAGAAAATACAGAAACGAAGACAGACAAAGGAGACCACATAGTAATAGTTTAGTCATTAAGCATAGTCAAGGACATTTTGTTCCTCCTCAAGGGCTATAGATAATATTCTGGGCCATATCCTGTGAGCTGTCTTGTAGATACTGAAACCTCCATCAAGTAGAAGAAGTTAACTATATGATGACCAGACTGTAACCATGACCTAAGCTGCCACTATTCCAAGAATTGGCCTCAAAGAAATGGGAACAAACCCACCCTGGAACTGAAGATTAACTGTACTTACAACAATCAAGATGACGCTGGTCAGACCACCGCATGACCAATTTCAAGATGGCTGTCAGAGCTGACTGTGCTGTTTCTGCATGTAGCCCCCTCCCTCAGCCTATAAAAGCTCTTGCCCCCTGATTGTCAGTGGGGAGGGAGTCGGCCTTTGGACAGGCGTCCACTCTCCCCCCGGTTGTCAACATCCAAAATAAAGCAAACTTTCCTTTCCACCAACCTTGCTTTTTTATTGGCTTTTGAGCAGCCAGCAGCCAGACCCCACTTTCGGTTACAGTAAGATGAAATTTGAGCAAAGACTGGAGTGAGATGAGAATAGAAGTTATCACAATATATGGAGGTGTGAAACTCAAGCAAAAGTAAAAGGAAATAAGTTCGAGGGTTTTGAGGTGAGAATGCACTCCACATATTTAAGGAGAAATGAGGTCACTGGGTAGTGGGGACTGAATGAGAGAAGAAAGCAGTAGAATCTAATGCTTACTGAACACTGACAATGTGTCAGGAATATTCTAGGTACTTTATATTTAACTCATTCAATCCTAGAAAAACCCCACTGATACAGGTATTATTACCACCATTATACAGAAGAGGATATGAGGAATACAGGGGTTAAATAACACCTGGAAAGTGAGGGGCCATAATTTGAACATAAGAAATCAGGCTTCTGAGCCCATGCACTGAACCACTGCATGGTAGGAGATGGAAATAGGAAGGGGAGGGGAGGAAAGACCATATAAACATATAAGAATTTAATTTGAGATGAGAAGCCACTTAAAGATTTTGAGTAGAGGAGTGTCATGATTAGCCTGCACAGGATCACTCTGCCTACCTTGTTAAGAATGACTGTGGGGAAAGGGGCAGAATCAGGGAGAAAGTTAGGAAGCACTTGTAGTAGTAAAAGTGAGCAAGGGTTGTAGCTTAGACCAGAGTGAAGATGATAGTTTAAAAAAATGGTGAAAGAATATTTAGAATCTGTATATATTGTGAAATTAAAGCCAACTGTATTTGCTGAAAGAATAAATGTGTGGTATGATGTAGTGTTTTCAAAGATAACAGTTTTCTGTCTCAACAACTAGGAAGATAGAGTTGCCATTAATTGAGATGAAGGGCAATACCTAGGGAAGAAGGTGAAGAGGCTAGTTTTAAACATGTTATATTTCAGATCCCTATTAGGCCTCTAAGGGAGAATGTTAAGTGCATTGTAAGATACACAAGTCTGGTTCTTTAACACATAGATAATATTTAAAGCCATGAAACTGGATGAGATTAATACAAGCAGCAGCATGGATCAAAAAATGCTAAGTCCAAGATTAATACAAGCAGCAGCATGGATCAAAAAATGCTAAGTCCAAGGGTACATCCAACTTTTAGCAGCAGGGAGATAAGGACGAAGTAGGAATGAGAATGAGAAAGACTAGCTAGTGAAGTAGAAGGAAAACAAGAGAACTGTGATACCATGCATACCTAATGTAATGTTTCTAGGTAGAGTGATTGTGTTAAATGATGCTGAAAGGTCACATAAGATGAGCACTGAAAATAAAAGCAGCCATTAGATTTAGCAGGATGAATACCATTTGTAACCCTGAGAATAGTAACTCTGGTGGAATGTTGGAGGCAAGCAAAGATGTATATATGTATGTACATTGAGAAAGAGGGAAGAAGAAAGACATTTATTGACCAATATTTCAAAAGCACTTTATAGTAATTATGAACATAAATAGTGTAACTATTGTCATATATGAAATCAAGAGGGATTCCTTTATTTTAAAGATGGTATATATAAATATACCATATCATATACCATAAATATATAGCATATATATACCACAAATATATTTTTATGGTGATATGAATTATCCAATAAAAAGGGGGAATTGATAATGCAAGAGAGAAAGGAACAATTCCTAACAAGATGGCCCTAGATAGGTGAAATCAGATGAGATCTAATGTACTCATGGATGAGTTTAGGTTACAATCGCAGAGAATTCATATGCAGTAGGAAATGAGAATATGAAGCTAATGTAGGGAGATGAGTAGATGTAGTACTGTGAGTGTGTCAGATTGATGTTCTGATGGTTTTTATTTACTCAGTGACATAAGAGGGAAAAAAAGGTTATAGGTACATAAAAAATGAGTCTAGAAAGTAAAAGCCTAAGAAAAATATTATAATTGCCAAACAGAATTAAAAAACCACTTGAGGTCAGTCAGTAGTCTTGAATTTGATGTAATAATTGTCTACATGGTTATATGTTTTTCTCCAGCTTTGTTCAGATAAAAGCACTGTTAACTTTTCACCAAAATTCCTTTCACAGTAATCAAGCTATGTTATGCAAATATCCATCCTGCCTAGAGGTTTCTTTTTCACAGATTCCATTTTACCTAGGAAATGTAAAAATGTGACAAAATCTTACCTGGGAATATGAGCAGAAGTGATATGGGAAACTCCTGCCTCACTTGTTTAAAAGAACATTATTAGACTACACGTTCTCTCCAGATTATATGAAATGAGTCATGGTCATGCCTATTACCCAACTCTAATCAAGAAGGCAAGGATAATGCTATAACAATGGGAAAGGAGAAAGGGAACCTAGGTCCCTGGTTGTCTGCATGGAGTCCAGAGTCCCTACTAAACTGGACAACTCATCTGGATATCCTTAGTTAAGAAAAAAATAAATTTCTATTTTATTTAGATCTTTATATTTTGGAGGTTTCTTTGTCCAAACAGTTTATTCTTTACCCTAGCTATCAGTCAAGAGAGGATGCAAGCTAAAATAAGAGTTTAGTTTTAACCAGATTTGGAGTCTTGCTAAGACATTACAAGAAAACAAGGGTGAAAATATTGTTAAGAGTATATGCATGGGAAGACATAATGATTAACCATGATATTTAAGTTGTGTAAGAGGGAAGTAAGGACATCAGTGAGCGAGAGTGAATGGTAATAGAAACAAGTGATATAGGGTCAGAGCATTGTGGGAGTGAAGTTTCAGAGACAGAGAGTCTAGAGAGAGAGGAGATGGTGGTAGAGAATGGAATAGTTGAAATTTAAATTTTGGAAAGTTGCAATTATTTGTAATGACAAGGTTTAGATCACGAGCTTGGTGTTACTTAAATTGATGTAGATTGAATGATAAGAAAAACAGAGAGACAAGACTATAAGAATGAGGATAAGTCTAGACATTGATAAAAGCTAGAATTACAACTGACCAAAGCAGTGGCAGAGACAGTGACATTAAGCCAGGAGATACATTTTCAAAGAATAAGGAGTGACCCAGGGATTGCTTAATGATTTCAAAATGAGGGAGTAATTATTATTGTATTATGTGTTTCAGCTTAACCCCAATTAACTTAATCATTTCAAACTTCACAACCATGGTATTCTTGATAATACATCTTTGACTTCATCCAGAAGCCAAGTGTTAAGGATATTCCATAACAGAGGGTTAGGCTGCACTTGTTCATATTATTACAACTATGAATTTTTGAGATGCTGCAACTTGCTGAAATAACGAACATTTATTTTTCTAGCTAGTGTTCTGAGGTGGTTTTACTTTTTTATTTATTTATTTTATTTTGTTTATTTATCTTTTGCCGAAAGCAAATGCCACAGTCAGCAAGCTAAAGGGAATCGTTTGTATCACAGCAGGAAACAGAGGACGAGATAACAAAAGAAAGTGAAAGCCAACTACAATTTCCTTCCCTCTGATCACTCTCCTTTCATAACTAGAGTTCAGTAATTAAAGAGAGCCTGGCTTATTTATTGGATGTCTTGAAAAAGCAATTCAACAAAAAAAAAATATTCTAGCTTAAGAAAAATAATGGATTTAATTTAAAATATCAGGTACTTGAAACAACATTGTAACTGAATAATTTTACAGAACTATGGAGCATCCATTCTTATGACAATTTTCTGGTAACTGTTTTTCAGAAAAGTGCTAGCACCTTTATGATTGAAAATGTTTGCATTATTTTTTACCTTCAAAGCATCGAAAGTAGCAAAGGGTCTGATTTTCCTCCTGAGACCTGGGGACAATCCCATAATATATTCAAAGAGGGAATATTTGAAATGTGACTGTGGATTTGGTTTGAGGGAAAGTCTGGAAATTAACAAGTCTTAGATAAATTTAAATACACATGTTTGGGATGCAGATAGTGTGGATGGTTCTTCCAATCCTTTTTTTCTCTAAGGAATGGTTTTGCATTAGACAGTACTCTCTCAAATTATCTTATGGTGGAATTCCTGGCCTTCCAAGCATCTCCCCTTCTGAAGTCTAAAATGGGATTCCCAGTTTAGTGTTATTACGTATCTAAGAACAACGCTAGAAATTTTAGGTTTTGTACAAAACAAACAGATAATTTGAAGAGAGAAATGGGTAATTTATGTATTTCTTGAACAAATAATTATAAATGCAGTCAGAGAGGAAGAAGCAGACAGTAAATACGCATCTTTAGGGAAAGTAGACCTACATGAAGCTAAATATCCAAAGCAGTCCACAGTTCTTAGTTTAAAATGATAGGAATAGAAAGAGATTATTGAGACTGTTCACAGTAAAGGAAGAAAATACTGGTATGGTTACATAATGGAATGATGAATAAGAGGTTTGTTTGCTGGAAAGTACAATCAGCTATCAAATAACATATATACAGCAAAAGTTAAGATGATTGATAATATATAGCAAATGAAAGCTCTTTATAATGTAACAAGCCCCCATCCTTAGAATTAAACTGAGTTAACAGACTGGTGTATATTAATCTAAAATTGAACTTGAAAACTATAATCTAACTTAAATAAGTTAATACGTATAAAATGTGTCACATAAATGAGCATAACAATAAAATTAACACCTGTAGACTCACAAATCAAAGGAACAATTATGCAAACTTGTAAAGTTCCATGTGTTAAGAAGAGTAAATGGGCTCAAAATGGAGTCACTGTACTAAGCCCACATCATCAAACTGAAAATTAATACCTAAATTAATTACAATTTCAAGCTTTCCCAGGAGTAGAACCTTAAACCAGTCAATGCAGAATTACCTGGTTACCACTAGTGAGGTAACCTGCTTGATAGTCCCCTGCCTTCACCCAAAGGAAGGTGACCTTGCCTAATATAATCCACTCTTTGCTAGTAACTTCCTTGTCCTTTTTCCCTTATATAGCTTCTTGAAGCTCCTTTCTATTTGTTAGATGGAATGCTGCCCAATTCATAAATCATTGAATAAAGCCAATTAGATTTATAAATATATTCAGTTGAATTTTGTTTTTTAACACCTGCCTGTCCCCTGATGGCCTTAACTCTTCTCCAAAGACAACACTGAATACTGATTTAAGCTTATTTTTTAAATCATTCTCTTGGGGTTTTTTTGTTTCTTCTGTTTTGCTTTGTTTTACATTTTTACCAGGTATATATGTATCTATAAACAATATATAGTTTCTGTTTGTTCTCCTGAGACTTGCTTTTTTAACTCATTCATATTCTAATAGTCATCTATCATGTGTGTAGCTGCTGTTCCTTCATTCTAACTATCACAGAATTTTCAATTTTTTGAATATACCACAATTTATTTACCCATTCTTTTGTTCTGTAAGCAGATAGGGTAGAGAGTCCCTGGAGAAAGAGAAGCAGGCATGGCTTTATGACCTAAGAGACACCAATTTTGACCTAAGCCATTTTGTGATCTAAGCGTGGCTACAGTGCTTACCCTTGAACAGGTTTCAGTAATTGCTGATCTTAAGGGAACAAAAGAATGCAAGAACAAATGACTGTTATCAGGCAAGAGAAGTAACAATAACAAAGATAATATATCAGTTGTAAATACTCCCTATTCTGTTTCAATGGTAAAGATTAGCCTGAAGCTCTCAACCACCAGATCACTTGGAACCTAAAGACTGATGATGTTGACCTTTTTTGACCCTGGTGATTTCAATCAACTGAAGCTTGGACTCTGTCAAGTTTTGCCCAAATTCTATGACAGCACTCATGCCCTTTCATGAATATGCATGTACCCTTAGCTTAAAAATAACCCAATTTTGGGCTTCCCTGGTGGTGTAGTTGTTGAGAATCCGCCTGCCTGTGCAGGAGACAATGGTTCGATTCCTGGTCTGGGAAGATCCCGCATGTCGCGGAGCAGCTAGGCCTGTGTGCCACAACTACTGAGCCTGTGCTCTAGAGCCCACGAGCCACAACTACTGAGCCCACATGCCACAACTACTGAGCCCACATGCCACAACTACTGAAGCCCACGTGCCTAGAGCCCATGCTCCTCAACAAGAGAAGCCACCACAGTGAGAAGCCCACGAGCCTCAACGAAGAGTAGCCCCCACTCGCCACCACCAGAGAAAAGCCCGCGCACAGCAACAAAGACCCAATGCAGCCAGAAACAATAAATAAATAAAATAAAATACATTTATAAAAGAATAAAAATAACCCAATTTTTCTACTGGGAAACACTGCTCCGGGAAAGATCCCTTACTTGCTGCAAGTAATAAAGCCTTCCTTATCCCATTCCTTGCCTAGGCTGTGTCTTTTGGGTCAACATCCACCAAGGGGCTGAAACTCAGTGGGACCCCATGGGGCTTCTGGGAATGAAAGCCTTTCTGTGTCCCCCATATACTTGACCTTCCCTGAGTTCCAAAGGGCAGGTTCGAACAGTTGTTGATCAGGGAAGGGAGGGGATCCAGAGACAAGGGAGGAGCAGTCAAAAAATAATAGTGCGGTCTTGGTGCAGGGTTCTGGTTCCACCTCAAGGAATACACATAACAATATCTTTGAGCTCTTCTACAGAACTAAAACTCCCAACAAATGCAAGATGTTAACTACTTGATGAAGTATTTTTCATTCCAGAGGAGATCACAGTTTGATAACATTGAGAACCAGAGAAGCTCATGAGGAGACCACCTGAGGCCAGATCAAAGCAGTGCAGGCCCCGAACACAACCTGATCCTTATCAGCAAGCCTGCCCTTGAACCATTGCTATAAAACTCCTCATCAAATCTCCTGGGTTGGGACACGCAGTTTTTGATGCACAAGCCTGCTCTGTCCCCATTTGACTGGCAAAGCAATAAAGCTATTATTTTCTACTTCACCCAAAACTCTGTCTCTGAGATTCAATTCAACAGCAGTGCCCAGAGAGTTTTCAGCATCAGGGTGAACCTAGTTTTCAGGTAACATTTGGGTTAGATTTTTATTTGTTTTGCTATTACAAACTCATTCATTATTGTGTTTGCCTTCTGGTGTCCATGTGCAAGAGTCTCTAAAGTGTATACCTTCAATCAAGTGGATTGATAGGTTATATGATCTGGAATATAGAACTTTACAAAAGATACCAAGTAATTTTGTAAATTGTTTTTAATAATTTCACTTCTACCAGTACTGATATCACCATGGCCATTATATCACATATTTGAAAACATCTGGTATTATTAGAAATTTAAAAAATTTTACCAATCTATTGGATTTTAAATTGTCTCATTGTAGTTTTAATTTAAAATATAAAATATATTCTGTCATCAATGTTGATTCCCCTTCTCTATAATGGTTACTGTCATTGCATTCTTTTTATTGGCTTGATTATTATCTTTTTCTTAGAAATTTTAGGAGTAATTTCTCAATTCAAATCCTTCAGAAAATGTATGGAAAGTATTTTTTCCAGTGTGTGATTTATGTTTTAATTTGGAATCCAAATACATAGTGTAATGATGTCTAAGTTTAAATAAATAAAAATGGCTATTAAAAATTTACTAGTGGGCTTCCCTGGTGGTGCAGTGGCTGAGAGTCTGCCTGCCAATGCAGCGGACATGTGTTTGTGCCCCGGTCTGGGAAGATCCCACATGTTGCGGAGTGGCTAGGCCTGTGAAACATGGCCACTGAGCCTGTGCGTCTGGAGCCTGTGCTCCTCAACGGGAGAGGCCACAACAGTGAGAGGCCCACGTAATGCAAAAAAAAAAAAAAAAAAAAATTTACTAGTAACAGGAGACATAAAAATGGGGCAAAATTTAAAAATCAAAAACAAAAACTATACTCAAATCCTTAAAAAGAAAGATAAAATAATTTAAATTACTTATTTGAATGCTAAACCATGGTGTAAATCCACATTAAAAAAATTGGTAAACAAGTTATTCAATCTAAAGAAAGTACATAGAGTATAGTACAGAGATGAGGCATAATACACAGAACATGAAACATGAACAGCTAAAAAATTTCAACCTAAAAATAATTAGAGTTTCAGAGGAAAGAAAATAGCATAGTGAGGAGGTAATATTCAAAGGGACAGTGGCTGAGACTTTTCTAAAATTAAAGGAATGAATCCTTAAAAATCTGGAATATTTTGTTATAATGTTAGAATGGTTAACCCTTTTGCTGAGAGATCTTGATAACGTTATAAAGTGCTGAAGAAGCATGAAGAACCACATGATTTTAGAACTGTGTGGGACCTTAGAAATTAAAGAGCTCCAAACCCTCATTCTATCAGTGACTGTTATATATATCAAACGACCAGGTCCATTCAGTACAGGCATGTAGAGCGAGGAATGCATAACTTCAGGAGTTTCCATTCACATTGACTTCAGTGATGTGAACTGCATTGGCTAGCCAATGCATTGGCTCATCAGTCACTAGGAATGCCCAAGGTCATTAAAACATAGCCAGAGATATAACTCATGCTGCTATTTCATTCTCGTAAAACAACATTGTCTTCTCAAAGACCATAAGTATTAACCAGATATAGTTGTTAAAACACCCACATATAGATTGAAATCTTACACTTGGTGTGACACGAAATAATTTTGAAAGAAAAGAATCATGATTTGTCTTCATCCCGCTTAATCTTACCTTTGTCAATTGAAGCTTTGTTTGAAACAGAGTTTGCACCATAGTTTTATTAAGCCTCTAGATCCTAGGTGGGAAAATTCAAGCTTATAAGTGGAAAACTATCAGTGCTATTGATTGGGTCATCTAGCCCCAGAGAATTACTAAATATGTTATTTCTCAGGTCTGTCTCCAGGACTTGTTCCATGGAAGTATCTTCTTTCCTTCAGAAAAGGAAGAAGTTCTGCTTGTTTCAGAGACATGATATTTTGTTGTTTTTTCAATAACTGAGAAATCAAAGTGACAAATTACTAACTCAAAAAAAAGAAAAGTGAGTGAGAGAGAGAGCAATTAATTTTTAAACTAGTAGAAGAGTTTAGAAAGGCATGGAGAAATGAACATTTTTCTTCTTTGTCTGATATATTTCCTGATTGCTTTGTATAAGGTTTTGTATCTCTACTTTGCCATAGATCTTGTTCACAAGATAAAAAGGTAAATCATTTTTTGTCTCCATTGTAGGTCCCTGTCATGCCTAAGTCCGCAAAGCTTATTAACCCTGATTTTTCTTCTCTAGATGTATAATAGGCAATTATATAAAAGGAGATATCAATTTTATGACTTAAGGGCTCAGCTTTAGCCACTAAATAACAATGTTTTTGTTCACTTTTGGATGTTATTGATGGGGGACGTGGAGGAGTTCTTACCCTTGCTCTTAAGCTACTTACCTGCTTTTAATACCCTATGCAACTTGAATAACCTTAGCATTTTGTAAAGTCTTTATGACATACTTCTTTGTCACCCAACTTCCATATTAAAGTTCAAATTAAAGCTAGTTAAATAAGAAGGGAGGGCAGAGTTCCTTTATCCTTTGTACTCTGTACCTTTGAACTTGAAACCAAATGCAATTGCCTGGTGTCTGTGCTGTGAGGTAACCTCAAAGGCAAAGTCTTTCAAATGACTGGTTTTCCAGGTTACTTCTTAATGGTACTGCCTAACCTCTTACACCCATGCTGTATGGTCTTTGTACAATTGGTTTAATGAGTATATCCTCTAATTGCCCCCCGAAGTGACTTTTCTTCCAGAACATTAAGGATTTTAAGAGGCTAGTCAAACTTTTGAACTAAAAATCTGTCCTTGAATTAAGAATGTGTGTATCCTGCTCTATATATTATTTATTCATTTCTAATGGGGCGATTCCTGATGGAAACCTTTGAAAAATTGTTTTCATTATTGAAGAGCAAAACGTTGTTTTTTTCTAGGTTGTAAGTGTGGTTTCTTTCTTCATTTCTTTATGTTATTTTGCCTTTGTGATTCTTACTTCCTAGTTCTACAGAACAAACAAGCAGGCAGGTAGATAGTTAGGGAAAAATATTTACTCAGTACCCACTGAAAGCCTGGCACTGTCACTGGAAGGACTCAGGCAATAATCACATAAATTAATAAGAAGAATATTTAAAATGCTGGGAATGGCAACAAAGAAAATAAATAGAATAATAACAGTTGTGATGGGACTGAGGGGGCCTGAATTTGGGTAGGGAATTCAATGAAGTCTCTCTGAGAAAACTCACACTTAAACAAAGTCCTAGCTGATGAGAAAGAGGCAGCCATATAAGAATCTAAGAGGAAAAGAAGGAAAAAAGTAGAAGAAAAATCAAAAAGGTTCACGTTATGCAATAACCTTGAAGACTGGCAAAGAATACGGGATTTCATTGGGAAATAATAAAAGGAATTAACAAAGAGGTGAGTCATATTTTAGAGAGTGTGACTACTTTCTAAAGAAAGGTGACTAATCTCTAAGAGAAACACAGCTGGACACTAGTTAAAGCAGTAAAGACAGATTTCATTCAGTAGCTGGTGCAGTTGAATAAAGAGACTTCTGCAGTAAGAAAATTGAGCTCACCTCCAAACACAACAAAGACAACTGGGGATTGATAGCCAACAAGCCAAGTGAGAAAATCAGTGGATAGAAAATTACTAAGAGGAGACATCAAGAATAGGAAGATTCTTGCTGAACTGACCTAAGGAGATTCTCGCCAAAGACAGGCCAAGGTCTTATACATCAAGACAAGGGATGATGAACTTGATCAGATATCAAATACCAAGGGTGAGGGATTCTTGCCAAGTTGACTTAGCAAGATTCTTTGCTAAAACTTGCTTCAGTAGGCCAAGGACAGGGCTGAAGGATGAGACCTAGTCTAAAAGAGGGCTCAGAGGAGACTGTCTAATTTGGTCAAGAAGAGAGTCTGTCAAAATCTCTGGGTAGAGAATGTATTTGAAGGGGGTTAAAGAGCAAAGGGAGAGAAACTTATTAGGAGACTATTATGTTAGTCTAGATGAGAGATAATAGTAGCTTTAGCAGAGAAAATGGGAAGAAATGGTTGTTTGGGGATATAATTTTTAAGGTAAACCTGGCTGAACCTACCATCACAAAGGAGTGACTCCAACGAGATCATGCAGCCTCCTCAGCTTATAGGCTGAGCAACTGTGTGGAAATAGCATCAATTACAGGGATGATTTACAGAGGGATGGCAGGTGTGGGGTGTGCAGGTCGATCAATAGTCCTTTTGGGGCAGATAATGTTGGAGATACTGTCCAAAAACTCAATTAAAGTTCAGTTTGTAGCTGAAGGGTTAGAGCAGGGCTGGGGATGCCTAGAGGAGCCTTCAACAGAGATGGGTTTAAAGCCATGGAACTAGATGGAATCAATTGAGCAACAAACAGAAGGTGATGCAGTTTGCACTTTGCTCATTAAGAGTCAAGAAAGTACTTGGAAGCCCCCATAATCAATATTCTGACATAATCACCATGTAGGGAATATATATAGAATGATGTAATAGGCTGGTATATTCCATATGATTGTAAAGTGGTAAGTGGCCACTTCATATTTTTCCACAAGGGAGGAAGGAGCAGGGAACTAATACATTGAATATCTACTCTGTCATGACCTGTGATAAAAGTTTCTCATAATTGTCTCATTTAATTGTCTCCATGAAGTAGTTATCATTTTCATTTTTGAGAGGAGTAAACCAAGAAATGTGACCACTTTCTGATAACAACACTGCAGGGTCAGAATTCGAACCCACGTTTTTCTGGTTAAAAAGCTTGTGCAGAACTCATCTTTTAAAAATCTCTTGAATCTTATGCAGATGGGAATAAATTACTACTACCCCCAGCATATAAAATTTAAATGCTCAGAGTGATTTGTCCTCTCAATTATAAATAGCTAAAACAAAGATCCACAGGACAGAAAAGACTGGCTTTAAGCCGAGCCTTTAATTCCAGTGAATTCCTCCAAGGCACTCTATCTTATCCCAGATTTCCTTGATGTGGCCAGAGAAGTTAGGGACATTGCATAGAATGTGATGTTGAAAAATGGAAAGTTTTACTATAGTTAAAGATCCCATCCTGTATACACATACATCCTTCCAAATTAATGAGGACTTTGGTTATTCAAAACAAAATGCCTGATTTCACTGTTTTATGGCTCATTATGTTGCACACTAACGAGCTATCTATGGGCATTTGTTTTATCAGAGTTTGTGAGAAGTTGGCCAGCCACTGTGCAGTTATTCTGTATCTCAGCATCCTTTTCTCAGAGGTACATAACAGGACTGACATTTACTTTGGATTCATAATCAATTGATAGTTTATATAATTGATTTCTATTCCCTAGAACTGCTTTTCCTATTGAGAGTGTCTGACCTTGAGGTGTCTTCGTCATTCTACTCTAAGAGTCAGTAAACATTTCTTCAAATAACACAGCTTGAGGGGTGTGTGTGTGTTTGTGTGTGTGTGTATAAAGGGATGGGAAGCTAACTAAATACAACATCTAAATTTTTGTTTTTAACCCAATTCATTAGTTGTTTTGATACTGGGTTAACACTGGGTGAGATCTTCATTTTGTACTTGAATTCTTAAACATTGCCACTATTTGTTTTCTTTTTCGGTGAGAAAATTTAAGTTCTATTCTCTTAGCAAATTTCAAATATATGATGTGGTGTTATTAACTAATAATCATGTTTTACATTAGCTCCTCAGAACTTATTCATCTTATAAATGATTTTTGCTTTCATCAACCTCCCTATTTTCCCCACCCCCAACCCATCACCACCTTTCTACTCTCTGCTTCTATAAGTTTGACTTTTTTCTTTTTTCTTTTTTTTTTTAGATTCAATATATAAGTGATACCATGCAGTGTTTGTCTTTCTCACTATCCTTAACCCAGGTCACCAAACAGATAATAACTTGTTTTAAATAAGATAATTCACTTAAAGTATTTATAAGAGTAGCTGGTGCATACTGAACACATGTGAAGACAAAATAAATTGTGGGAGTGGGCCACATGAAAAATTGGGTACAGGGTTCAAGGCAGAGAGAACAGCAAGCATGAAAGCCCTAAGGCAGAAGGACACTTGGCTTTTTTTTTTTTTTTTTTTTTTTGGCTGTGTCAGGTCTTAGTTGTGGCATGCAGGATCTTCAGTTGCAACATGCGGGCTCTAGTTCCCTGACCAGGGATTGAAGCTAGGCCCCCTGCATTGGGAGCATGGAGTCTTAACCACTGGACCATTAGGGAAGTCCCCCAATAAAGGGATTTATTATCTTATATAACCAGAGTCCTAAATCAGGGCATCTCTGTAACTTGTAAAAGTAAGTGGCTCAACAATGTTATCAAGGATCCTGGTCCTTTCTATCTTGCTATCTACCAGTCCCAGCTTCTCTTTTTTTTTCATCGTACTTATCACCATCTGAGACAATATGACATAGGGATTAACATAGACTGTGAAGCCAAACTGCCTGAATTTGAAACCTGGCTACCACTTTACTAGGTGTTGAGTTAAACTACTCAATCTCTCAGTTTCCGTATCTGTAAAATGGGGATGATTATTATAGTGTTACCTACCTCAGAGGGTTGACTTGAGGATTGAATGAGTTGCTGTGAGGATTAAATATGTAAAATGCTTAAGCAGTCTAAATGCCCATTGACAGAAGAATGGATAAAGAAGATGTGGCACATATACACAATGGAATACAACTTGGCCAAAAAAAGGAACGAAATTGGGTCACCTTTAGAAACCTGGATGGACCTAGAGACTGTCATACAGAGTGAAGCAAGTCAGAAAGAGAAAAACAAATATCACATGTCAATGCATATATGTGGAATCTAAAAAAATGGTACAGATGAACCAGTTTGCAAGGCAGAGATAGAGACACAGATGCAGAGAGCACCGAGGGTGGAAAACGGCGGTGGGGGAGGGTATGAACTGGTTGATTTGGATTGACATATATACACTAATATGCACAAAATAGGTAAGCAATAAGAACCTGCTGTATAAAAATAAAAATAAATAAAAAGAAACTATAGATTTAGCAGGGCCTCCAAAAAACTAATAAATCTGTAAAATGCTTGAAACAGCTACCCTAGTTCTAGTTCATTCCTCAGGCTCAGCTGTATCCTGGAGACATTCCTTTATCCTTTTAATAAATTCCCCTTTCTCATTTAAACCCTTTATTTCTGGGGTTCTCCTCGGAGCTCCCCGCCGTCATTTTGCTTTGGCGCCATCTGGCGCCCAAAAGGATGTGATGCGCCTGCGCTCTCCATTCTCTGCCTTCGGTCTCTTCCTTTGATCGAATCTGGTACCTGTACCTTTAAGATGCTTGGTCAAGACTGAAGAATTTGGTGGCCGGTGCCAGACACTTAGCATTTTAAAGTAGCAGCATGAGGGAGAGTATGGCTGAGACAGATTTAGAGATAGGAGAGTAGAGATTACATTCGGAGTGTTATTCAGGGGCCAGATGATGTACAAATTTTAGTCCAGGGTAAAGACTTTGGGTTTTGCTCTAAGAGTGATAAGAAGTTCTAAATGAGATTGGAGGGCTTTGATCAGGGAAATGACAGAATTTGACTTGTAACTTTTTAAAGCGACTACTACTTAACTATTAACACAATTAATATATATATGTATACTGGATGCACACATACACATTTATCTATATATATACCTGATATACATAGGGCACATATATTACTGATTTATATAAAATATATAAAGATATGTGAGTCTATATAATATGTAACATGTATAAATATACATGGTCATATATATATATAAATATATAAAACATATCTTATTCCATTTTGGGACGAACATTGTGTATCAACTCTGAAGACATAGAAAATTGTCCTGAATTTCAAGACATTTACAATCTAAGCCAGCCAGCAAGCAAGCAAGCAAGATCTAGCTTTGAAACAGACAAGCATGTATTTACTTGGCTTATTTAACTTAGTTTTCTCTCTTAGTGATCTTGGGTCTATCACTCATAAATGGTATAATTTTGGATATAGTGTTTAGTGTCATTGAGGCTTTCTTTTCTATGAAATAACAAAAATAACAATAGCTATTTCATACAATAATAATATATTGGAAGACAGGGGCTCCAAGACACATTTGCCAAAGATAAGACCACATGAGATCTTTGTGGGGGGAAAAAGCATACAAAATATACAAAGTAGCAATCCAGTGTGTGGAAAGGAGTTCAGTTATTATTAATAAAATATTTTGGAAATTAGTGCATTTGAAAAAAAAAGGAAAGTGGGAAAGGAGAAAAAAAGGAAGTGAGGGAGGGAAATTAAGCCTATAACTATTTGCTAAATTTGCATTATAACTGTAGAGTAGTAATAACTGACAGTGAGTGCTTTCAAAGCGCCATACATTAAAGTATTTTACACATATTAAGTTCATCTTCAAAACTCTTGTATGAGATAAGCAGTGTTTTTATTTGCACTTTACAGAAAGGAAAGTTAAGGCCTAGATTTTAGATAACTTGTCTCAGGTCACACTGTAAACGATCTTGGTGCAGCTCTGTAGCAACATGGCAATATTAACAAAGTTGTGCTGCATCCAGTTGCCAGCTCTGCTAAGAACCCTCTGAGCCTCTGCTTCCTCTTCTTTAACACAGAGTTTTGATAAGGACCTCATAACTGCAAAGATGCTGGCCCAAAACATTCTGGTGTTCAAAAAATTAGTAATTTTCTGTGCTCAGTTAATAATTCACCAAATATGATATAGTGCCTAATATGTATTATACATTCAATGTTTTGCTAGTTCTTACTCATTAAGCTTGTTTTTGAGTACCTTGCTGCTACATTTGGAATGAAAATTTATAAGTGGTAACACAAAAACAGTATATTTTCCAAAATAAAAACTATAATCTGAAAGAGGATGCAAGAAATGTAACCTCCTTCTCTCCCTGGGTCTGTAGTCATAGTTCCTGTGTCCAAGTTCCTACAAAATAATCTTATTTTTTTTAACTAACCCATTAAAGAGTACTTAATCATTTTATTTAAGATACATATAAAATTGCAATAGCTCATGCAACAAAATTTTCAACAGCATACATGAACTAAGTAGGATGATCTTAGATTCCAGTCTTTTCAATTCACATAATTTATTAATTCCAAGGAACAATTTATTAAATGTGCGATTTAATGTTGTTTCATTTTATATCATTGTAACTCATTGGAGCTGAATGAATTCATTTAAATCAAAATAAACGTACTGATTTTTAACCAAAATTGTAAAGTGAGTTATGGGTGAGTAATAGAAAAAGTCAGTGGAGAGTGTTTGAGGATAGAGAATTTCCACCTCCAATTATTCACACCATCACCTCACCTCTGTCATGAAGCTATTTTAGGTGCTCTTGACATTGTGGTTTTTCCTTGACATGAACTGCTGCTGTACTTTTTTTTTTTTGTCATTTTGCAGGGACCTCAGGTTATCCACAGAATTCAGTACTTTCTGGGAATTTATTAGGAGATACATTCACCATGATTCTTATTTACATATATAATTAATGAGTCTCTAGGGAAATGATGCCTTGCTTTTGAGAGGCATACATTTTGTTGGAAAACAATAGGCCAAGTTGATTTGTCAAAACTTTTAGGGCTGTTTACAAACTAATTTGAGAACAGTATGGAGGGTATTATTCTGATTGTTCTCAGGCACATAACCCATGATTGAGTCCTAAGGTGACTGTATAGGAAGTTTTTATTGGAAATAATTATTTTGCTATAAAGGCTTTTGGCATAATAGGAGCTCTACGTGTAAAATGTTAATCATTTTGGTGCTGAACGTTCTTGTAAGAATGGAAGAGATTTGTGTAGGAGTAGTGATGGATATAGACACTTGCATGCTCAATATTGCTGACGGGCAGTCAGAAAGCCAATATCAGCAGACTTACAAAACCTACTAATTTGGCTTGGTTGTCATCAACAGGCACCAGCAGGAACAGTGTCCTCATTGGTCAGTAGCATCAAAGTGACAGCTTTGATTTTAAAATAGGGCAAAGCTTTGGAAAATACCAGTAACAGCTAAAGGTTTTCCATCTACACTGAACAAATAAGACTCTCTGGAAGATTTCCAAAACTTTTTACACAAATTTGATGATGAATTGAATCCTTCCAGGAGATAGAAATAGAGTCAGTGAAGTACTATTTGTGACTATTATTGTTTATATTTAATCATAGAAATGAGTGGTCTGGAAAACACAGATCACTTAAGTGTACCCAAGGTCATCAAACTTGGTACCAAGTATATTTATTATGTAAATTGAAGTCCAGTAACCAAGAAATTGAAAACAGAAAATCACCTTACTTTCTAAATGAAGCAAAATCATCCATATAATAAAGTTTATTCAATGTTCAGGAAGATATAAAAACAAAGCCGACTTATAACAATTTAAAAATTGAAATATTAGCTATTCCAGTCCTTAAAAAATTTTTCTCTATAATTTCCAAAATCAGGTTCATCTTTGGTTCACTGTCTCCATCTTTTCTTCACTCTGCCCTCTCCTAAGGCCTACTCATCTTTTTCTTATGTCTTCAAATTCATTTCCATCCTTTATCAAATCTCACCATTGGATCTCTCTCTGTATGTCTAAGGACACAGCAGAATTAATGTTTATAAAGCCCTGTCTAATGAAGTTCTTGAGCATGGGTTTTTAATTTCCTAACTTCTGTCATAAAAAGGAGGGGTTTTTGTTTCTTCTACTTTACATATAGAATTCCAGGCAATCTTATTTTGTATAATGACATAAAATGGAGAAAAACATAAATTTTGGAGATATGAAGATAATTTGTGGTTTAATTGTGTCTTTATCTAGAACAAGTTATTTAATATTTCTCTTAGTCCATTTCAGTGAAATGAGGATAAAATAACTTTTTAAACTGGTATTATGAAGAACAAAAAAGGTGACAGGGAAAGCAGTAAACAAATGTTAATTCCAGTCTATTGCCCTTTCTTCCTCAATATACAAGTTTGTAAACTGAGGTCCAAAGGAGTTATATAACTCCCTCATGGTCATTATTTTTCTTCTTATTTTATGTACTTTAATTTTGTTTCACCAGCTTTGAATTTCCTGGCTTGACACAAAAGAAAAAAAGTCTGGGGCTTCCCTGGTGGGGCAGTGGTTGAGAGTCCGCCTGCCGATGCAGGGGACGCGGGTTCGTGCCCCAGTCCGGGGAGATCCCACGTGCCGCGGAGCCATGAGCCATGGCCGCTGAGCCTGCGCGTCCGGGGCCTGTGCTCCGCAGGGGGAGAGGCCACGGCAGTGAGAGGCCCGCGTACCGCAAAAAAAAAAAAAAAAAAAAAAAAAAAAAGTCTGGTGATTTTCTGGCTAGGTGAGGTCAATGTCCTGTACACCTCATCAAGATCTTAGATGCGTCCATGGAGTTAAGAAGCTATTGCAGGCCAAGTCATCCTAAAAATAAATTCCAGTCCAAAATTAGCTTTCAGGAAATAGTCCCAAACTATAGGGCTTTAAAGATAAAGAAGACAAATCAACTAACTAAATGTGGGAAAAAGAGAAAGAAAAAAAAATTTTATAAAATAAATCTGGAGTAATTTCTTTGTGGGAATAGAGAAGGTTTCACATGCTTTTACTCAGGTTTTCTGTTTACTACTTGGGCCATACCCAGGGTCTTTGAAAGAAAGAATAAGTGTAAAGGAACTAGGTAGAGTATAGTATTCTGGAAAGGAAAGAAGGAAAGAAAGAAGGAAGGAAGGGAGGGAGGGAGGGATGAAGGAAATTAATTTAATTAAGGTTTTTTGTAAAGAATTAGGATATTTTGAATTTGTCAATACAGGAAAATGTTTCAAACGTCATGACTTATCTCTGAATTACCTATCATTTTATTTATTTATTATTTTTATTTTTATTTTTTGGCTGAGCCACACGGCTTGTGGGATCTTAGTTTCCCGACCTGGTATCAAACCCATGCCCTCGGCAATGAAAGTGCGGAGTCCTAACCACTGGACCACCAGGGAATTCCCTGTTGTTTTTTTTTTCCTATCTATAATTTAAAATTTCTGTTTTCAACCAATTAATGAATCTCTAGAAAATTTAATAGACGTATGTTCATTTGCATACCAGTTTGCACTCCTTACCACAATAATTTCTGATTTTTCCTCTGACAGTAAAAAAGAAAAAGAGAAAGAAAAAAAAAAGAAAAGGGGCCATCAGGCAATTTTTTGTTTTTTTTACTTTCAGGAAATAGTACAGATGTAATTTACCACACACAAAATAATTCTTACAATATTTTCGAACAGTCATACCCCAAGCTAAAGCTATTTTTCTTCTACAAAATTCTTTGAAATTTGTACATAATTTTTACTCCCTGGTAAGAGTGATAAATATTGCCTGACTTTTGGTTGAGATGGTGTAGGGGTGGGGTGGATCTGTAACAACGCTTTACATACCCCTAGAAAGTATACGCAAAGAACAGCTATATTTTCAGCTATTGTGAAACCTTGTGGCAATCCTATAACCAGACGTATAAGAAAACCTTGGGCCTCATGTGGATAAGTCTTTTCATTGGGAAAAACAAGAAGAGTTGATGTGCATTCGAGAATGTTATGAAATCAAATTCATAAAACTTTAGAAGTTGCAAAATAAAACATTATTTTTTCTTTACATGTGCAACAATAGTTTTTTTTGTTTGCTTGTTTTCTTTAAGTTAAATCTGAATTGATTTAGAGGTGGATTACAAAAATGTCCAATTTACCTTAGGCTGTCAAAAATAGTGTAAGCAGTAAAACTCCATGTCTGTATCTTTAGTGGGGAGTATGGCTAGAGATAAACCATGGCAGGTAAAACTGAAGTAATTTCATGGTCTAGTTTAATTCTCCAACAAATGTGTGGACACAGAGAGTGCATCGCCCAAGGGCATCCCTCTGAATTAGGCTAGTGGTAAATCACAACATGGATTCAACCTTTCCCTTACTGGATACTTATAAACCTACAAAATCAGGTTAATGTGAACAACAAGGTCAACCACAAAAGGAAAGGACTTTCACAAAAGGGCAGCCTAAGGTAGATGGGTATTTAACGATAGCAAAAAATGGTTATTGGTCAGTGGCCCACATGTGCAACCTTCAGTTCCTTAGTACATCTGGCAGACAGCCCTTTCTACCCACATCTTACCCTTTATTCCCAAAGCATTATCCATTGTCCTTAATTCCCTAAAAATGGCTTTACAAATAGCTATTTTAAAATGTTGCTATGTTAAATATCCTTTCTTACCCTTCAAAAAGAAAGATGAATTGTAAATATCATACTTTGTTAAACCTTGATTGTTGAAATGATAATCATATGTTGAGTGTTTATTTTGGTATGAATCTGACAAGTATCTGAAGTAAAAAATATTTATCCAAATATTCACAAAATTTATTTTTCCTCATAGAATAAAATGTGCAGGAAGCACACTTACTTAAAAAAAATTAATATAGGATTCTGTAAAGAAGACTTCTGCTCTGTGTATGAAGCAGAAGAAGATTCAGGTTGCCTTATTACTTAGTTTATTAATACTTTTAGAAGAATAATAATAGGATTTATTAAGTGCAAAGAAACTGTTTAAATCACGTGTAAAATTGGCACAGTAGATTTCTTTGCATAAAATTTAGAACTGTTTAATGTCCTGACCAGTGGCACTAATCAGGGTTGCTGGAAATCTTAGCTTTGATGGCTGGTAAGAATGTACCGAATGTCATGTCACCTTGCCTGCCTGCACTTCTCTCTTCCCACTCCTCCAGCTCCCCAGGAGGGAATCAGATAATTATAGATCTCAAAAAATATTCTGCTCAAAGCATTGTAGCAAGCTGGTCTAGGAGATTATGTATCTGAAGTTGTCAGTTCTGAGATTCTTCTATGGAATGACCTCAAGGAGCAAATATATTGTAATCACTCACTTTATACAAGAGGATATGTGAGGTTAAAGGTGGTGCTGAGCCTGCTGTTCTGTAGTTACACTAAAGCCTGCATAAAAAACAGCATGCTTGCACTGCATCATGTGCAAAGGAGGTTGGAGAAAATAAAAGATTTCTTGAAAGTGGGTAAAGTTTTACCAACGAAAACAGTTCTGGAAAACCTTTTGCTAGAATTCCCTACATGTAAGAACAAATATTACAGTTAGCACTCTCACTGAAAGATGTTTCTAATTTCAAAGAGCTCAAGAATGGCAAACTAAATGTAGAGGTGCATTTCTTTCATCAGTTCTCACAAATATAGAAAAGTAAAGAAAAAGAAGACAATGCAACTCAGCGAAATCCAGAAGGAGTCTCACAGCTAGGCAACAGTGTCTCCCACCTCTGCAGTCACAATGTAAATATGCAGTTTTCAAAAGGCAACCCAGGATGTGTTCAGGTGCTTCTGCATGCATGGGTATATACATATATGTGATTATAAGTATATTTTATTCTTAGATTTGCAGTAACTCTTACATAAATCTTTAAGAAAACGTCAACGTTAAAAATAAAGAACTAAGAGACTGGCTTGAGTTGGCCACAATTTACGTAAATGTTTTACAAACTTTGAAGATTTACCTCAATCGTGACCTCAAACTCCCTTGCTATTCCAGATTGGGCTTCTCGGTAACTTAGTGAACCAAGGAAGGTATTTCTGCTGAATTGGGCAAATTCTGTGGTAGTTTTGTGATTTGAACAAATTTCTATTAACTTCTACGAAGAAATCACAAAACTGATTTTCATCTGTGAACTGAGACAGGATGTGAAAAATTCCCCAGAGAAAGGAAAGAAAGAAAGATTGTCGGTTACGAACATAACGTTGAAAATTATTCAGGATATTTAACATGGGATATAATTTAATCAGGCTCTCATGAAAGCTATGACGGCTCTAATGCACATCATATGTTTCTTACACATTTTTGTACTGTATTCAATATCTTCCATTAAATCAGGGAAGAAAGGGATGGGTAGCACCAAGGATATTACTAGGTTGAAGCTGCAGTGTCCATACCACTTAAATGTTTCTTCAAGCAAGATTTCAATCCTCCCAAACCAATCTTCCAACACAAGTTTCATGAACATAAAGACACTTAATAAGTACCATTGAATGATGATTAACTTCCCAAATTGCTGGCTAATTAATCTGCTGTGAATTTAATTGATGAATTCAGCCCTCCAAGTCAGAAGCTAGTAGGGCGGGCAGCCTTAAATTAGTTCTTCTTAAAAAACTGGAAAGCTAGAACTATCCTATTAATTCATCCTAAATATAACTGATTAGAGAAAAATATTTTGAAACTGTACAGGTAATTTTGTCCTTTCATTTTTTTAAAAATGTATTTATTTGTTTATTTATTTTTGGCTGCGTTGGGTCTTCGTGGCTGCGCACGGGCTTTCTCTAGTTCTGGCGAGTGGGGGGCTACTCTTCATTGCAGTGCATGGGTTTCTCATTGCAGTGGCTTCTCTTGTTGTGGAGCACTGGCTCTAGGCATGCGGGCTTCAGTAGTTGTGGCTCGCGGGCTCTAGAGCGCAGGCTCAGTAGTTGTGGTGCACGCCCTTAGTTGCTCCAAAGCATGTGGGATCTTCCTGGACCAGGGATCGAACCTGTGTTCTCTGCATTGGCAGGAGGATTCTTAACCACTACGCCACCAGGGAAGCCCCTTTCATTTTCCTTTAATACTATATAATGAAGGTGTCAGTTCATTCTTCTGTTAATGGAATCCTACATCAAAGCTTATCTTTAAGTAAGTACTATGGGCTTAGAGATTCTGGTTAAAAGTTTTACAATTTAGCAAAATATTTTTGAAATAAAAATCAGTTTAGCTGGAAGAGGTTGTGATGTGATCTGCTGGGAAATCAACATGAATAAACTAGTTGTCCAAAATTGTGCATATTTGGAAGGGCCAAAATACATCCTTAATAATATGTATCAGACTGAATTAATGGTTTGGTCTCTTGTTGGGAAAGTTATAATTAATAAAACACAAGTAGCTATCATTTGTTGAGCATATCCTATGCCCCAGGCAATGCAATGCATATTATTTGAAATTTGTAAAACTCTTTGGATATTAGTGAAAATATTTTATAAGTGAAGAAATTGGACAACAGAGAAGTGAATTCCCCATGTTTATAGAACTATGGTTTAAAGCCAGATGTATGTAAAAGATCTGAGATTTTTATGCTCTTTCTTACTCCTTCAAAAGCAAAACAGAACATAACAAAACAAAATCAAGCAAAACAAATAAAAATTATAATATGCACGCACGCACCTCTGCAAACACTACAGAAAGTTTATTTCTATAAGACTTTAGCTTCTGCGGTTCAATATGTTTATCTAAGATCAGCAAAATGTAACTGCTTTTAAGTTCTTTCACAGTTTTTTTTTGTCAGTGATATTGCTTCAGATTGTTAAACTAGGTGTTAGAAAAGCAGAGTCAAGAGTCTTAAGAAGAAATTCCTGGAAGAAAATAAATTTCCTTTTAAATTTGGCTTCCTGAAGAACACATGGATTTGAGTGAAAAAAAAATTTATTCTGTTAATTATTGAAATCAATAAAACATATAGAGAATAAATTGTCTTCTGTGTCCTAGATTTGGAAATTATTAAAGGTTCTCTTTTTTGGCTTGGAAATTGCTATGGCATCTTATTGCCGAACTATGAGCAAATTCAATTAGTTAAGAGTTTGGGAAAGAAATAGACTTTTTATTCCTAAGCATTCTTCAAAGAGCTTAACACACTGTCTGGTACATACTGTAACCATCTGACAAACCTTCACCTCCTTCCGTCCTAGAACTCCCTTACTATGTGAAATAGAGCTTCTCTCAAACTGACTGAACTGAGGAATGTATTTCGACATTGGGCAAATAGTGTGGTAGCTTTGTGAAATAACTTCCTAATTTTTAAGTTCACCTTTAGTATTTTATTGAACACTCTTTACTAAATATTTACTTTAAAAATGATGGTGGAGAGACCTTCCAGACGGCAGAGGAGTAAGACGTGGAGATCACCTTCGTCCCCACAAATACACCAAAAATACATCTACACATGGAACAACTCCTACAGAACACCTACTGAACACTGGCAGAAGACCTCAGACTTCCCAAAAGGCAAGAAAGTCCCCACGTACCTGGGTAGGGCAAAAGAAAAAACGAAAAACAGAGACAAAAGAATTAGGGATGGGCCCTGCACCAGTGGGAGGGAGCTGTGAAGGAGGAAAGGTTCCCACACACTAGGAAGCCCCTTCACTGGTGGAGATGGGGCGTGGTGGGGAGGAAGCTTCCAATCGATGGAGGAGAGCGCAGCCACAGGGTTGCGGAGGGCAAAGTGGAGAGATTCCCACACAGAGGATCAGTGCTGACCAGCACTCACCAGCCCGAGAGTTTTGTCTGCTCACCCGCTGGGGCGGGCGGGGGCTGGGAGCTGAAGCTCGGGCTTCGGAGGTCAGAGCCCAGGGAGAGGACTGGGGCTGGCTGCATGAACACAGCCTGAAGGGGCTAGTGTGCCACAGCTAGCTGGGAGGGAGTCCAGGAAAATGTCTGCAACTGCCTAAGAGGCAAGAGACCATTGTTTCGGGGTGCGTGAGGAGAGCAGATTCAGAGCACCGCCTAAACAAGCTCCAGAGATGGGCGCAAGCTGTGGCTATCAGCGTGGACCCCAGAGACGGGCATGAAATGCTAAGGCTCCTGCTGCTGCAGCCACCAAAAAGCCTGTGTGCAAGCACAGGGCACTATCCACACCTCCCCACCCGGGAGCCTGTGCAGGCTGCCACTGCCAGGGTCCCGTGATCCAGGGACAACTTCCCCAGGAGAACACATGGCATGCCTCAGGCTGTTGAAATGTCACGCTGGCCTCTGCCGCTTCAGGCTCACCCCACATTCTGTACCCCTCCCTCCCCCCGGCCTGAGTGAGCCAGAGTCCCCTAGTCAATTGCTCCTTTAACCCCGTCCTGTTTGAGCAAAGAACAGATGCCCTCAGGAGACCTACATGCAGAGGCGGGGCCAAATCCAAAGCTGAACCCCAGGAGCTGTGCAAGCAAAGAAGAGAAAGGGAAATTTCTCCCAGCAGCTTCAGGATCAGTGGATTAAATCTCCACTATCAACTTGATGGCTCTGCATCTGTGGAATACCTGAATAAATAACAAATCATCCCAAAATTGAGGCGGTGGACTTTGGGAGCAACTGTAGACTTGGGGTTTCCTTTCTGCATCTAATTTCTTTCTGGTCTTATGTTTAATCTTTTTGTGAGTGTGTATGTGTATGCTTCTTTGTGTGATTTTGTCTGAATAGCTTTACTTTTACCATTTGTCCTAGGGTTCTGTCTGCTTTCTTTCTTTTTTTTTTTTTTTTTTTTTTTTAGTATAGATTTGAGCACTTGTCATTGGTGAATTTGTTTTTTGGTTAGGTTGCTCTCTTCTTTCTTTTTTTTTTCTCTTTTTATAATTTTTTTTAATTTTTAAAAATTTTAATAATTATTTGTAAATTTTTTATTTTTATAACTTTCCTTTATTTTTTTCTTTGTTTCTTTTTCTCTCCTTTTTCATCTGAGCCATGTGGCTGACAGAGTCTTGGTGCTCCGGCCAGGTGTCAGGCCTCTGTCTCTGAAGGGGGAGGGCCAAGCTCAGGACCCTGATCCACCAGAGAGCTCCCGGCTCCACGTAATATCAAATGGTGAAAGCTCTCCCAGAGATCTCCATCTCAAGGCTAAGAAACAGCTCCACTCAATGACCAGCAAGCTACAGTGCTGGACACCCTATGCCAAACAACTAACAAGACAGGGACACAACTCCACTCATTAGCAGAGAGGCTGCCTAAAACCATAATAAGGTCACAGGCACCCCAAAACACACCACTGGACGTGGTACTGGCCACCAGGAAGACAAGATCCAGCCTCATCCACCAGAACACAGGCACCAGTCTTGTCCATCAGGAAGTCTACAGAACCCACTGAACCAACCTTAGCCACTGGGGACAGACACCAAAAACAGCAGGAACTAAGAACCTGCAGCCTGCAAAAGGAGATCCCAAATGCAGTAAGTTAAGCAAAATGAGAAGACAGAGAAACACACAGCAGGTGAATGAGCAAGGTAAAAACCCACCAGACAAAACAAATAAAAAGGAAATAGGCAGACTACCTGAAAAAGAATTCAGAGTAATGATAGTAAAAATGATCCAAAATCTTGGAAATAGAATGGAGAAAATACAAGAAACATTTAACAAGACCTAGAACTAAAGAGCAAACAAACAATGATGAACAACACAATAAATGAAATTAAAAATTATCTGGAAGGAATCAAGAGCAGAAAACGGATAATTTACCTGGAAGATAAAATAGTGGAAATAACTACCACAGAGCAGAATAAAAAAAAAATAATGAAAAGAATTGAGGACAGTCTCAGAGACCTCTGGGTAAACATTAAATGCACCAACATTTGAATTATAGGGGTCCCAGAAGAAGAAGAGGAAAAGAAAAGGACTGAGAAAATATCTGAAGAGATTATACTTGAAAACTTCCCTAGTATGGGAAAGGAAATAGTCAACCAAGTCCAGAAAGCACAGAGAGTCCCATACAGGATAAATACAAGGAGAAACACGCCAAGACACATATTAATCAAACTATCAAAAATTAAATACAAAGAAAAAATATTAAAAGCAGCAAGAGAAAAACAACAAATAACATACAAGGAATACCCATAAGGTTAACAGCTGATATTTCAGCAGAAGCTCTACAAGCTGGAAGGGAGTGGCAGGACATATTTAAAGTGATGAAAAGGAAAAACCTACAGCCAAGATTACTCTACCCAGCAAGGATCTCATTCAGATATGACGGAGGAATTAAAATCTTTATAGACAAGGAAAAGCTAAGAGAATTCAGCACCACAAAAACAGCTTTACAACAAATGCTAAAGGAACTCCTCTAGGCAGGAAACACAAAAGAAGGAAAAGACCTACAATAACAAACCGAAAACAGTTGAGAAAATGGTAATAGGAAGATACATATTGATAACTACCTTAAATGTAAATGGATTAAATGCTCCAAACAAAAGACATAAACTGGTTGAATGGATACAAAAACAAGACCTGAATATATGCTGCCTACAAGAGACCCACTTCAGACCTAGGGACACATACAGACTGAAAGTGAGGGGATGGAAAAATATATTCCATGCAAATGGAAATCAAAAGAAAGCTGGAGTAGCAATTCTCATATCAGACAAAACAGACTTTAAAATAAAGACTATTACAAGAGACAAGCACACTACATAATGATCAAGGAATCAATCCAAGAAGAAGATAGAACCATTATAAATATTTATGTACCCAACATAGGAACACCTCAAAACATAAGGCAAATGCTAACAGCCATAAAAGGGGAAATCAACAGTAACACAATAATAGTAGGGGAGTTTAACAACCCACTTTCACCAATGGACATGTCAAACAAAATGAATATACATAAGGAAAAACAAGCTTTAAATGACACATCAAATAAGACGGACTTACTTGATATCTATAGGACATTGCAACCAAAATCAATAGAATACACTTTCTTCTCAAGTGCTCATGGAACACTCTCCAGGAGAGATCATATCTTTCGTCACACATCTAGCCTTGGTAAATTTAAGAAAATTGAAATCGTATCAAGTACCTTTTCTGACCGCAAAGCTATGAGACTAGATATCAATTACAGGAAAAAAATCTGTAAAAATGCAAACACATGGAGACTAAACAACACAGTACTTCATAACCAAGGGATCACTGAAGAAATCAAAGAGGAAATCAAAAAACACCTAGAAACAAATGACAATGAAAATACAATGACCCTAAACCTATGGGATGCAGGAAAAGCAGTTCTAAAAAGGAAGTTTATAGCAACACAATCCTACCTCAAGAAACAAGAAACATCTCAAATCAACAACCTAACCTTACATCTAAAGCAATTAGAGAAAGAAGAACAAAAAAATCCCCAAAGTTAGCAGAAGGATAGAAACCATAAAGATGAGATCAGAAATACATGAAAAAGAAATGAAGGAAATGATAGCAAAGATCAATAAAACTAAAAGCTGGCTCTTTGAGAAGATAAACAAAATTGATAAACCATTAGCCAGACTCATTAAGAAAAAAAGGGAGAAGACTCCAATCAATAGAATTAGAAATGAAAAAGGAGAAGTAACTGACACTGCAGAAATACAAAGGATCATGAGAGATTACTACAAGCAACTCTATACCAATAAAATGGACAACCTGGAAGAAATGGACAAATTCTTAAAAAAGCACAACCTTCTGAGACTGATCCAGGTGGAAAGAGAAAATATAAACAGACCAATTACAATCACTGAAATTGAGACTGTGATTAAAAATCTTCCAACAAACAAAAGCTCAGGACAGATAGCTTCCTAGGCAAATTCTATCAAACGTTTAGAGAAGAGCTAACAGCATTCCTTCTCAGACTCTTCCAAAATATAGCAGAGGCAGGAATACTCCCAAACTCATTCTACAAGACCACCATCACCCTGATACCAAACCAGAGAAAGATGTCACAAAGAAAGAAAACTACAGGCCAAAATCACTGATGAACATAGACGCAAAAATCCTCAACAAAATTGTAGCAAACAGAATCCAACAGCACATTAATAGGATCATACACCATGATCAAGTGGGGTTTATCCCAGGAATGCAAGAATTCTTCAATATACACAAATCAATTAATGTGATAAACCGTATTAACAAATTGAAGGAGAAAAAACATATACTCATCCCAATAGATGCAGAAAAAGCTTTCAACAAAATTCAACACCCATTTATGATAAAAACCCTCCAGAAAGTAGGCATAGAGTGACCTTACCTCAACATAATAAAGGCTATAACTGACAACAGCCAACATTGTTCTCAATGGTGAAAAACTGAATCCATTTCCTCTAATATCAGGAACAAGACAAGGTTGTCCACTCTCACTGCTATTATTCAACACAGCTTTGGAAATTTTAGCCACAGAAATCAAAGAAGAAAAAGAAATAAAAGGAATCCAAAACAGAAAAGAAGAATTAAGCTGTCACTCTTTGCAGATGACATGATACTATACATAGAGAATCCTAAAGATGTTACCAGAAAACTACTAGAGCTAATCAATGAATTTGGTAAAGTAGCAGGATACTAAATTAATGCACAGAAAACTCTTGCATTCCTCTACACTAATGAAAAACCTGAAAGAGAAATTAAGGAAACACTCCAATTTACCCCCAAAACAAAAAGAATAAAATACCTAGGAATAAACCTCCCTAAGGAGACAGAAGACCTGTATGCAGAAAACTATAAGACATTGATGAAAGAAATTAAAGATAATACAAACAGATGGGGAGATATACTATCTTCTTGGATTGGAAGAATCAACATTGTGAAAATGACTACACTACCCAAAGCAATCTACAAATTCAATGCAATCCCCATCAAACTACCAATGACATTTTTCACAGAACGAGAACAAAAATTTTCACAATTTGTATGGAAACACAAAATATCCCCAAATAACCAAAGCACTCTTGAGAAAGAAAAACTAAGCTGGAGGAATCAGGCTCCCAGACCTTAGACTATATTACAAAGCTATAGTAATCAAGACAGTATGGTACTGGCACAAAAACACAAATATAGGTCAATGGAACAGGACAGAAAGCCCAGAGATAAACCCACGCACATATGGTCACCTTATTTTTGATAAAGAAGGCAAGAATATGCAATGGAGAAAAGACAGTCTCTTTGATAAGTGGTGCTGGGAAAACTGGACAGCTACATGTAAAAGAATGGAATTAGAACTCTCCTTAACACCATACACAAAAATAAACTCAAAATTACTTAAAGACCTAAATGTAAGGCCAGACACTATAAAACTCTTAGGGGAAAACATAGGCAGAACACTCTATGACTTTAATCAGAGCAAGATCCTTTTTGACCCACCTTCTAGAGAAATGGAAATAAAAAGAAAAATAAACAAATGGAACCTAATGAAACTTAAAATGTTTTGCACAGCAAAGGAAACCATAAACAAGATGAAAAGACAACCCTCAGAATGGGAGAAAATATTTACAAATGAAGCAACTTACAAAGGATTAACCTCCAAACTTTACAAGCAGCACATGCAACTCAGTATCACAAAAACAAACAACCTGATCCAAAAATGGGCAGAAGACCTAAACAGACATTTCTCCAAAGAAGATATACAGATTGTCAACAAACACATGCAAGGATGCTCAACATCACTAATCATTAGAGAAATGCAAATCAAAACTACAATGAGATATCACCTCACACAGGTCAGAATGGCCATCATCAAAAAATCTAAGAACAATAAATGATGGAGAGGCTGTGGAGAAAAGGGAACCCTCTTGCACTGTTGGTGGGAATGTAAATTGATACAGCCACTATGGAGAACAGTGTGGAGGTTCCTTAAAAAACTAAAAATAGAACTGCCATATGACCCAGCAATCCCACTACTAGGCATATACCTTGAGAAAACCATAATTCAAAAAGATACATGTACTACAGTGTTCATTGTAGCAGTATTTACAATAACCAGGACATGGAAGCAACCTTGGTGTCCATCGATAGATGAATGGATAAAGGAGATGTGGCACATATATACAATGGAATATTAGCCATAAAAAGGAACAAAATTGAGTTATTTGTAGTGAGGTGGATGGACCTAGAGTCTGTCATACAGAGTGGAAGTAAGTAAGAAAGAGAAAAACAAATACCGTATGCTAACACATATGTATGGAATCTAAAAAAAAAAAAAATGGTTGTGAAGAACCTAGGGGCCAGTATGAAATAGATGCCGATGTAGAGAATGGACTTGAGGACATGGGGAGGGGGAAGTGTAAGATGGGACGAGGTAAGAGAGTAGCATGGACATATATACACCTCGAAATGTAAAATAGATAGCTAGTGTGAAGCAGCCACATAGCACAGGGAGATCAGCTTGGTGTTTTGTGACCACCTAGAGAGGAGGGATAGGGACGGTGGGAGGGACACGCAAGAGGGAGGAGATATGGTGATATATGTATATTTACAGCTGATTCGCTTTGTTATAAAGCAGCAACTAACACACCATTGTAAAGCAATTATATTCCAATAAAGATGTTAAAAAAAAATGATGGTGAATTCTATTCTATTGCCATATCATGAGTCAGAGCAGCCTGAACATGTCTTTATGATTGAGGAAGGATGGATTTAATAAGCTTTTCACTTATGCTATGCATGTTTGTAGATATTGGTGATACAAATATGAAAAAATGTACATCCAACACTGTTGGTTGTTGTCATCATCCACTTACCTGCTTTCTTTGCTGGGCTTCTCATTTGTAAGTCCAGTTTCCCTCTGTATAACTCAGGAAAGGTAACCCCTGTCCCTGGTCTATGCGTAAACCATGCTTAACCTAAGTTTAAGCCAACCAGCATGGTTCCATTTTATGTACTGGAAATGAGTATTTGGCCCAGTTTTGGCTAATATAATCTGAGGGGGATTCAGTAGGGAAAATTCTAGAACATTTTCATTTAAAAAAAAGCTAGAGATGAAAGAATAAAGGAAGCAAAGAAAGAAGGATGGAAAGAAGAAAAGAAGGAAGAAAGAAAGGAAAGGATGAGAGATGTCATCACTTCTTTTCAGTCAATGTGTGATACACAGTCACACCCCTATTTTGGAAATACTGAGGAACGTTTATATTTCTATACAATCCATCTAAAGTCTATAGTGATCCACTACCTTTAACAGTAAATGATCAGAAATTAGATGAAAGATAGATCAAATGATAATGACCACAGCTAGATTTAGTAAGTCTGCAGTTGTTTTGGTATCTATAGTCTTTAAAATATATGATTCTGATACTGATTTTTACAATGTGTGATCTATATATTCACAATAAATGCCTGTAGTTGAGCATGGTGTAGAACATGGTAATCTTATTTATTTAAATGTCTAAATAAGACTTTACAGCTAATCTTTTGTGGAGATATCAATCTATGAAGGGGCTACAGATCCCAAAAATGAATATAAAGTGAACTTGCATTGGCATTAAGTAGCATCACTAAAAAAAAAAAAATCCATGACTGCAAAACAATTTTCCATCTTCGGAGATACAATTTATATAGGTAGGTGTTTGAAACACAATATTCCACATGAGATTTAATCAGTTTTAAATTCTTCAAGTCAATGAAAATCAGGAGGAAATAATAAATAGATGATTATCTCAAGTATTCAAAATGAAGTTAAATCACAAAGTCACTATTAAAAACATTTTTTCACTTTGATTTGTATACGTTACTTTGGAGATAAATACAGTCAACTTAAAGAAGTAAGCTGAACACTTTGCCCAAATTGATCATAAACTTAAAGGACTCTTAGCAGGCTGTGGGGCACCTCATATACTAAAGCTACTTCCTCTTATGACCACTTTAAAAGAGAAAAGAGTGTTTTATCAATAAATATTGAAATTGAACTTTAGAAAGATAGACAGGGCACATAAAAGTAGTTCTTGTTTCTCTGAAAGTACCTAGAAATGAAAGAAGATTTCTTTTTAAATCATAGTAGTTTAAAAAACAAGAAAGTATATTCTCAGAGAAAATTAAATAAATACTAGAAAATGAAAATTCCTTAAATATACAAAGCAGGCAGATGTATTCAACTAAGAAAACAAGTCTCAAATACCTGTTGAAGAGTCAGGTATTTATTATTAGATATTATTTATCTATTAGGATGCTCCAGTTTCAAAAATGATGAATACCAAGAACAGTATAAGGACCTATGATAACCTTTACAGTGCTTGTTGAAGAATAGTACATGGCAGAACAGGGCTGGTTACGTTCCTCTTTGCTACCCAGGCTGTGCTCTGATTTCAATCACCAAGGTCTTTTCCCACAGATTAAAGCAACTAAGAAGTTGGGTTAAAGAGAATATGAGGTGCCCATATTGCAAGCTTCTCAGCAGCCACAACAAAGGCTTCCATTGAAAACTCCTGGCAGCACTCTATTTCCATGAATCACTAGAAATAAATTCCTAACATCAAGAGCCACTCTTTTGTTTCCATCCCTTAATCTTGCATAAATTCTAATGGCCAGTTCTAAGCCAGGAGCATACATTGAAAGGGATTCTGTAAATGTAGAATCCAGTTTATCTCAGTTACATTAGCACGTTTTTAAGACATTTCCCAAAGGGGCTTGAAAACGGAGAGCAAAGATTACACATTTTTGCCAAATTCTAGTTTGTTGTAAATAAATATGCATATAATATATTTTTCTTTTAAAATAAAAATGACTTATTTTGCTTCCTGAGGAAAATACTCTCACAACTTAGATTACCTAATTTATCAAATAGAAGCATTCCAATGGGAAAATAGATATTGCATTTTGCCATACATTAATACTGAGACATAAATAAGGAATAGCAATATGAGGTTTTAAAATAAGTATTCCCTATGCAATCATATCATGGACACATACAAAGTTAGATGAAAAGTAAATGACTCATAGATTGCATACTCTCTGTCACTATGGATTGTATACTCCCTGTCACTAATCTAGTGTTTAAGCCTAATAAAAAAAATGTATGGCATATATTCAGGTTTTCCTGAGTTTGTCCAAACTTGTTTACTACATTAGGAAAGGAAGCAGACTAAATAGATACACCAAACTCTAGATATTTTATTCAAGAGTAAAAAGACAGAAAACAAACACACACACATTCCACCCTGTGTTAGGCAGAATAATGGCTCCCTAAAAGATGTATGTGTTCAAATTGCTGGAACCTGAATTAAGATTGCACATGGAATGAAGGTTGCTAATTAACTGACTTTACCTTGGAAAGATTAACCTGGGTCATCTGGGTAGGCCTAACATAATCATAAAGTTCTTCCATAGTGGATGAGGGAGGCCGACGTGGAGGTTGGAGTCATGCAATGAGAAAAGGCCTCGACCTGCTGTTGCTGGCTTTGAAGATGGAGAGCGAGCAGCATGAGGTAAGCGGTGCCCAGGTCTTGGAGTTACACACATCTGGCTGAATAGTGTGAAAAAGGTTAAGATGGAGGATGGTGGTCATACTTTTTGGGAGAACAATCAAGAATAGAGTCACAAAGACTCAAAGCATGAAGCGTACACAGGAGTGGTGAAAATATTATGTAAACTTTGATATAATTCAGAAATATATTATCTAGCCAGAAAAAAATGTATCAGCAAAAAGGAAATAATTACATAAGACTTGATGCACTATATAAGGGTGGAAAATACATGGAGTCAACAAGATCTAGTTTCAAAACCCATAACTGCCACTGACCAGCTGTGTATATATACATAATATATAACATATGTAATAATAATATATATACACATATATAAAGAGAGGCACACTTATCATTTCAAGTACCAGATTAATGATCCATAAAATGGGTAAGGACACAATTTTATGATGAATATTGTGAAGATAAAGCAACGATATTACAAAAAGATGAGTACATTGCCTAAAACATAAAAAATGTCTGTAAATATTAGCTACTGATAGCAACAAAATATTTAAGCTGTTATTGAGAAAAAAAAGTTAGATTTCATGAGGAAGTAATCTGTGAGGAAATTTAGGAAGAAAGAGAGAAGCATTAATTGATTAGAATATGTGTAAGTAATGTATTCTTATTATTAATTCTGTAAATTGAAATAAATCATTATCATATTTCATTAGAAATATAGTCGATGGATAAATCTATAAAAATATTGAATCACTACATTGTACACCTGAAACTAATATAACATTGTAAGTTAGCCATACTTCAATTAAAAAAGAAATATAGTCTATTTAATGAATAGTAGCACATGGTAATAAGTTAGTTTCTATTTGATGCCGTTCATTTTCTAATCTGATAAAAGATTTCTGCTAAATGTTACAGTAGTTAGGAAGGCCTTCACTAATGCAATAAAGAATTTTATAAAATAGAATCATAATCACCTAAAATGAGCATAATATAAATGTCCTGATGCAAATATTTTCCAAAATATAAAAAAATTCTGTCTTTGATAGTTGTTACAATAACATATTTCACAGATACTATTCTAAAAGAGACCCTTCAAAAAAGAAACAGGAGATGTGACACTCCTATAGTCATATAAATTTAGGGAACATTCTATAATATAACCCCTCTTGAAGAGCCACAGTGCTCAAACACATGAAACTTACTAAGGTTCTATGGAGTCCTGCTCTAGTAAAACTATTTAACTTTGTCTAGCATAGTCTTTAAAAAAAAATTCCATTATTCTACTACCAAAAAAAAAATCATTTATGTAACACTTATGTAACATGCCATGGAACAATTCTTCCACGGAAAAATACTTTGCAGTATACAGACTTAGATTAGGATAAGATAATAAAACAATCTGTTGTTTTTTCAAAATTCCTTGTTTTTAATGAATGATATTCCATGGAAGTTTCTGCAACAATGGAAATATTCTCTATCTGTGATATCCAATACAGTAGGCACAAAAAAGTTGTTTAATTACTGGTTGGTTGAAATAATTAAATACATAGTGATATTTAGGAATTATGGGCTTGTATAAACTGCAGAAAATGATACAATTTTCACATTTTAAAGGACTTAAAATGCCACTTAAACCAAGCTTTTATCAAGTGCAAGTATTTGAGCTGTAATACAATATCATATTGTTATCAAACATAGCCATTTTGTATCAAAGACTCACTATCTCAAAAGTTGAGGAAATTCCTATCATTTTTGCAAAGCTATAATTCTTAGAATATTCTTCCTTATATTAGACTGAAATGTGATTTTCCATATACTACACACCTTGATAGGAGTTCACAATAACAATAAATTACATACAGTGCAGCTTTTACATCAAACACTGGAACACAAACTGACATAGAGAATGAAAAGATTTATATAACTTAATCAAATCTCTTCAAGTTTAACATGAGACTTTGGAGTGAACTATTGTTATCTGCAAAAAATGATGTAACAGTCATAAGAAATACAATATTCTATATATATGTGTATTTATATATATTTCCCCAATCTTTAAATTAAATGTTAAACTCAACATCACCTGACCAAAGACAGTATAATTTATATGCAAAACATTTTGGCTCACTGTGAAACCAGTATAATTTACTCACACCAATAAAAGTAATTGCTGAAAAGAAAGATTTATTATTCAGTCAATCCAATATATTATAAACACAAACCAATATACAGCGACAATCAATTTATTATACTATTTAAAGCATTTCATGTGGAAACCAATTTATAATAAACCAAAGACTTAGTGCCGACCACATTTTTAAAAAGCTTGATATAATTTTCACATAAATTCCATGCAAAAAATTAAAACTTGACTTTATAGATATCTCAGACAGAAACACTACTCTTTTTCTGTGTGCCATCAGCTTCCAAGATAGTCAAATATTTGTAAAAACTAGGTTTCTTTTTTTTCCATTGTGAATATGAAAGAAAAGAATTATTAACAAAATAGAGGTAGATTCTCCTTTAAAAGCTTAGAATTCTTCAAATTTGGTAAGTAGTGGAACGCACTATGAAATAGCAGCTGCAGAAGCACATTTTTGCTGACTTCAGTTTTATTTAAAGAAACAATTTAGCAGGACAAATTTTGCAAACACTAACACATTTCTCCAATTCACATTTTAGATTTGCTGTAGCCAAAGGGACACTTGCCAAAGTAATAAAGCCTTTGTAACTTGAAATGGGTAGGTGTTTCTAAAACATTTCAATTATTTTTTTTATATAACTCTGAGAGATATGGGTCAAAACGGATTTTAGGTATGCAAAGTAGACATTTAGAGGCAGTCACAATGTCCTCTCTCATGCAATCCCATCTCTTCTGTCCTTTACACATGAATAATTATGTTCAGAGCTGTCTATGGATTAACCAGCATGGAAGAAAAAAATCAGGCAGGGAAATTTTAGGGGACAGCCTTCCAAATTCATTTCAATGTGATTCAACTAATTCAGATTTATTAAGGTGTGTCCATTTTACTGCTGATGAGGCAAGAAAAAATAATAACCCTATACATCATGGTGGCAAGTCATTGACCCCAAGTATCTTTCAGGATTTCTTCTAGAATTAATGACAAGAGCAACTAGTCTAAAACCTGTGAGCCTAGATGATGTGGGACTAACTTTAATTTTAAGGTGCTCAATTAATACCCAATATGAGTTATATTTTAATATTAAAATTATTCATAATTCTAGGTAATCTGGTGACATGGGCAGATGCTTCCTTTTAAAGTGATAATTTATTTTATAAAAGTAAGTTTCTCACTGTTCCTTAATATTGTAAAGACTTGTTAAACCAATTAAACAAGGAAGACATTAGACTGAGGTTGCTCTAATGTCATAGTGACCTGCAGAAGAAAATTAAAATCTGATCTTGAAATTGCCTCAAGGTTACAAAATGAAGCTTAAGTACAACCAATCACAAATATCCAACTAGGCTCTAAGCTACAGCCAATCAATAGTTTTCTTACCTTGCTTTTGCCTTTTTTTATAAAAGTCTCTCCCCACTCCCCAACCCCACCCAGCTCCTGCCTGCAGAGCCCTCCTAACCACTTCCAGTTTGGTGCTGCCCAAAGGGAATGGATTTTGCTCAAATAAACTTAAAAATTTTAATCTGCTTCAGTTTGTCTTTTAATAGGCTTTACTTTTATACTCTCAGTTTAAAATGTTTTCATACAGTTTCTCAGCCAGTCAAAATCCTGGTCACTTTTTGCTAGTGTTGAATTTTATTTTCTTTCTCATGCCTACCATTTCTTATTATAAAATGACTGAATTTTAAGTTTGGAAATGATATCAAGAAGGACCCTGTGGGGTTCCTGGGCACAAAAGCCTTTCTGTGTCTCCCATTTCTTGATTACAGGATATAGCTAGTAACTTAAGGGTATAAACCTGAGTCAAGCTGCCCAGTTTTGAATCTTAACTCTACCAAGGACTTAGGCAAAGTACTTAATCTTCAAGTGCTTTGTTTTCTTCATTTATTAACTGAAGATAATAAGATCTTAATAATTTAATAAGATTGAATGAGGAAAAAATGTTATGTTAATAACATACTAATTACTTAGATGGCCATATAGTAAGAACTTTGTAAGAACTTACTAACTAAATAATATTTATGAAGTCTTTAAAATACTAGACTTTCACGGCACATTTGCAAATATGTGCTTTTAGTGAAGTGAGCACCCCTTACTACATTCCAAATTCAAAGACTTCACTGATGGCCTTATTCCTAAATACAATGTAATAGTTTGATTGGTCAGCCTGAAGAGGACATAACATGATGTGGAATCTGCTATTTAGTATTTGTTCTGAGGATATTTTAGAAGTCAAGGGATTGATATGGTATAGAATTAACTAAAAAGAAATACACGTGTTTATTTTCCAGAGACATAAAACTAGATGAGCAATTGTTCTGTTACCAAGTCCAAGGTCATATTGCTCATTGCACAGTAGACCAACAAATTGAAAGATGGGTTGTTGGGGCAAGAAATAGTGACTTTATTTGGAAAGCCAGTAGACTCAGAAGATGATGGATTAGTGTCTCAAAGAAAGATCTTGCCCAGGTTTGGATGCTAGTTTCTTCTATAGAATAAAGAGGGAGAGGTGAGGAGGTCAAGTGAAAAAGGCAGTTAAGTTGTTACAAATATTTTCTGGTTCCAGCCAAAGTCTGGAGGGGATGTGTTAGTTTCTTCTTCCCTGCAACCATTCACAGAAGGGCCTGGTTAGGATGTTCCCTGTGAGCTTAAACAAAGATATATTTTAGTTTAACATTCAAGTGTGGGAGGCAGGGTTCCCAGAGATGGGCCATTATTTATACTTTAAACTATAGGCAACATCACTTTAGTGATTAACTTGTAGCAAAAGCAATAGAATACAAAGATTAAAGTAAAATAAGTGGATCCAATATGGGTCAGATTTATTCTTCCCTGTTACAGTTCCAGGAACCCCTCATACTAAGATCAGCAGATACTCAAGTCCTTTATACAAAGTGCAGTAGTAGAGTTGGACATCCACATCCAGAGATATGAATCCAAGGATACAGAAGGCCTGCTGTACCTATAATGTTATTGTTAGAGAGTAAAACAAAAATAGAAAATAATTTCAGTATGATTAAGGATTACAGATGTTAGCTGCTATAAAAGATAGAAGAAAAGGAAAGTAGCTTGAATGTGGAAATTAAGGTGTATTTGACCTCCTCCTTTCATTCTAAAATGCTTTGCTCTTTAGGTCTTGTCTGGGCTTTGTATGCTATAGAAGCTGAAGAAAATATTAACTAAAAATTACTAGTTGTGGTGCAATTTTATTCCCAAGTTAGATGATCTTGTTTCCTGAGAGTTTGAATTGGAAATCCATGATTTATGGATGTGACCTTCTCCAGCTGGACCCTAGAATAGTCTTCTTTGGGAATTCCAAATCAGGAGCAAAGAGCAATTTACAATGAGACAAATTCCTCTCTCTGTGGAATGTAGCATTTTGGGAGTGAGTTTTTACAACTTAGCTGTGCTTGTGACAGTCTTAAGAGTGCTTTACATACATGCATGTCTGCATACACAAACTTGGATTTATTTTATTATTAATTCCCCAGAATTAAATATTTATATACCAACTGAATAGAAATCCATAAGCAAATTATTTACATTATATCCCCCCAAACTGTCCACATAAACAAATTGAAAATATTAATGTTTTAAAATCTAGCACAGAAATAATAGTTAATATTTCTAAGTCTATCTGATCAGTTGTTGATGGGTCATTGGAATACAGTTATTTCAGAGAGACAAACCATTATAAAATAGATTTCATGTCCATTAACTTTTAACTGGTATTTGTTATTAAGCAGGGGAGAAGAGTAAAAGAGTGAAAAGGAACTAATAGTTATTCAGCACCAAAATTCAGCTAACCACTAAAATTTTTAAAAAGGGTCTGCCACTAATACTGTTTAATAAACATATCTGTATTTAAAATAACAGCAAACCCTTACTGAGAGCCTATTATGTGCCAGTGACTGTTCCAAATATTAACTCATCTAATGTGTACTAGTTGACTTAATGCTCATAATAACTCTAAGAACTAGATGAAAAAATGAGGCAGAGAAAAGCCAAGTAACTTGCCTAAGATCACACAGCTAGTAGTGGTAGAGTCAGGAATCATACCCAGGGTGTATGATCACACACTCTATGCCATTAACTCTTATATTGCCCTGCTTCATATTAACTCATATTTGTATATATATATACTAGGTTCAGAAGGCAAAACAATTTATATTTTTGCCTTACTGAGTTTCTCTAGCCCCAGAAAAACTTTGTCATTATGTAAAAGAATTTTTCCTCAGAGATGAGAGCACATTTAGGTCATTTCAGATGTTTTCTTATCTACTTCAAAAAAATAAAAGATTATTTCAGCCAAACAGCGAAAAACCTGTGGACCTGAGTTGTTTTGAAAGTCAAGAAGGACAAAAGGTGCTGCTAGTCCTTGGGTAGCCATCATCTTACTAGGAAGATGGTGCTTTGAGATTCCTGTTGCAAGTGATGCAACTAGAAATGGATTCTTTAAAAAATAAGTCTAAAATTCAAAAAACTCTTTTAATTAAATGTGAATAACCTTAACAAAAAGTAACAATGAAAGTTTATTACAAAAACTATTTTGTCATTTAATGAAGATGTGAGCAAGTTTGTGTTTGTTAGGTGGAGTTGATCTAGTGAAGACTTAGTTTTGTCCTTAAATATAAATGAAAAGCATACTAGTTTGCAAATTCTTCTAAGAAATGGATTACAGGGATGTGATGAAAAAGGAAATAAAGAAAACATATTTTAAGAGAATTTACATGCATTTTAAAATTTCTTTGATTTTTCTTTTTCTTTTTCTTTTTCTGTCTTTGATTTTCATTGTCATTGCCCATCATTGCAAGCCCCTATCTGCTATAAGTTAGTCAGAAAATTAGTTGAGTCATTCACAGTCCTTCCCTGACAGCACAGTGACATCTCACAGGAGTATGTTTTGACTCATTAGTAAGATCGTAGTACATTTTTCCTTCAATTATATTTATATTTTTTATAAAATATAAATTATATTTATATTATACAGTTATATTTAGTTGGTGGCCTTGACAATTTTTCTGCAGAATTACTACTTTATTTAAATGAGAAAAGAAATAAAGATATCATTGATATGTATTTGCTTAAAATAATATGTATATAATATATTAAAGTATGTTAATAAGATGCGTGCAGAAGTAGAAAAAGTGCTTTCCCCAGGTTTTAATATTTTTAAAGGCTGTTGAAATATTTTATTTTCTGATTTTGCGATTCAATAATCTTTTATATCTATCTCTGTGTATAAAGCATATTGTAGCACTTTAAAACAGTCAGAAATATAAGAGTCTTAGTCTCCAAGATCTCCGAGTATGAATTAATTTATTATACTTAGCGGAGTTTAAAATATATTTTTAAAAGATTACAGAGTTTTTGGAACTTTCATAAAACATTTACTGACAGAAAAATTTACTACCCTAAAATCAAAGCTATTATTTAAATTTCTTCTTTCTCATCACCACTGTCATCATCATCATCATCATTTTTGTGTCAACAATCAGCCATCACCAGCTCCGTCTTTCATTACAGCTGCTTTTATTTACCAGCATTAGATATGTCTTTCTCCAAACACTTACCTTCAGAAGCACCCATGTCCAAATAATTAATATTGGTTTTCCTCATCAAAAGTTGCCGACTCCTTTTCTATTTTTTAAGAAATAGACTTTGATTCATTCCTCTTTTTCATATTCATCTCTGTTTTCATTGCTTCTCCTTTTCATCCACTCCATTTTCTTCCACTCCCTCCTTCCTTCATTTCACAACAATTGTGACTGACAAAATCCCGCCAAGGACTTCAGGCTAGTAGGGGAGACAGATAAGTAAACAGGCTACAACTGTACAACCTGACAAACCTTCGGTAAGCACAGCTACTATGAGAATCTATAAAAGGAACCTGTGCCAGGCTTAAGACATCAGGATGTAACAAGAGAAAAGAATACATACATATCTTTTAAGCTGAATCTGCAAAGTTCATTATTAAAATTAGTGATAGGGGACTGAATCCAGATGCTTAGTTATAAATTCATTTAGAATATATTTCTGGAATTATCATGATGACATACCAGTCTCATCAGTTTGAAACTGACTTTTAGGTAGGTGCTAGTTGATCAGTTGACCAGTTCACCCTAAGGGTTAAGTTGGAATCACAAAGTAGGTCATGATCCATAATCAGCAATAACTCCTGGAGAGTGTCATCTTTAACAGTGACAGGTGAACTAATGACAAATAAGTCTCTCTAAATCTTTGCCTTCTTTTTGCACATCTCTGAAAGAAAATGAAATTGCTTGAAAAATTCAACGAACATGCTCTCCTATCACTAGGCACTCTTCAGTTAATATTGTGCTATGATGCAAAAGAATATGGAGTGGTAAATGTGAACCTTTATACTACATTAAATAATATTTTATGAACAGAAATAGAGCATATAATATCTGCCGCAAAGGAGAAGACCATGAGAATGTGGAATAAGATGTAATTTGTTTTCTTAAAATGGCTCTTGTCTATTATATTTCAGTTCCATCTCTCTTTATAATAGATATTCTTATCAGACATTTATCTGCCATCACTTTCTGACATAATACACATCTTGTGATTTCCAGTTTTATCACACAATACACTTTTTTTATGTTCTCAAAAATAACCAGTTAGAATTGACTAAAATTAATCCACAGTATTATCATAGATGTTTCAAGCTAGAATACTGATTCTTTGAACAGTAACTGGCTACAGAGAACAGATTTTGGAGGATTTTGAAGGATTCTATCAAAACATCCTCAAGGGGTTTTATAGCTTTTATTTATACTTAAATTACAAAGAGAATTTGTTAAGATCATTACATGAAAACAAAAACAAGACAAAAAAAAACAGTTTCCCTTTATATTTCAGCATATTTTGGCAGTTTTCTCCATATTAATAATTGTGGTTAATATTAGTATAAAAGTTATTTGAGCTACATCATTTTGTTAACTTGCTTGTGACACAGTTAAAGATCAGCAATGACTTTCTGTTTAATTATAATACAAACTCAAAACAGGCTGAATTTCAAAGCATCACACAGAATGATACTCTAGCCAAATCTACCAAACTTGATAATTTTTGCCCCATCTGTGAAATGTCTCCTTTTCCCTAACTTTGCCTTTACAATCATCATCACCATCATGTTACTAAAAGCTTCTAAAATCCTATTTCGTCTAAAAAGCCTTACCAGTAAAGAAATCCAATCTGTGACTTGTTCGTCTCAGGTAGTCCTGAAATGCCTGTGAATCCTTCCTCTTAATCTTCTCTTACAAAATTAACTAAAATTATGTACTTTTCTATTCTTGGCATACTTGATTATTTTATAAAATGAGTAACAACAAATAACAATTGTTCTGCTTGTAGATGGTTTATCTGGATACAGGACAGATTGAATCTACCAGATTTGATGAACAACTTAGGGAAATTAAACATTTAGACATTATACCCAGTTTTACGCCAAGCCAATTAAAAAAAATGCCTACCCAAGTGGCAAATAATTGATTAGCTTTAATATGACAAAATCATGTCCTTGTTATATGCTCATTGCCTTTTTTTTTTCTGTCTCTGTATGATCTAAAGTCAAATGAAGTTTAACATCTGTAGTAGTATAAATATAGAGCAAGTGGCCTGACACTATAGAAATCTTTTGAGTATTTTATTGCATCTCTACAAATTCCAAAGAGTACGACTCTTGTGTTAGACAACCAGGGTTTGACTCCTGATCCAATCAGTACTAGCTTCATTGCCTTGAGCACCAAACTGTAAAATGGTAATGATAGCACAACTTAGTACATTTATAAGGTGTAAAGCACTTAGCACACTAGTTGGCATGTAATACTTAAATGTCAATTGTTACTTTTATGGCCCCAAATAGAAAGGTCTATCAAATAAATAGAATGTTTTACATATAGATGCATCAGTACATTCATTTTGACTATTTCATAGATACATATATCATAAACAGAAAACTACTACAAGGCAAAGATAAATCTTAAACTCTTCCTACAAGCTATCTATCACACAATCTCTATAACTAATTTCTTACCAATAGCTTTTATAGATTATGGTGTGAACAGATACACAAAACCCACTTAATTTTTTTCCAAGAAATTATAATTATAATTCAAGAGAACACAGCCTATATGACTTTCTGTGAAAGAAAACCCTTTGGTGCCTAAAAATACTATAGGACTCTACTCTGTGCATTACCCGGTGTCATTATTAAAACCTCACATTCAATGTTATGAATTCAAACTATTTTTATAAAAATATTTTAAGTACGTATTTGTTTCTTGAATTCAAGGTTAAGAAAAACTCTCAGAAAAGCAGGATAGTAAAAGCAAAACAATAGTTTGAACACAAGATTTCATAATATAGTGCCATGAAAACTGGTGTAGAATTTAAAAATTCTGGCAGATAGCCAAAAGGTTTGCAATAACAATGACTTCTAGATAATTAAAACATTAGATTGGCAGTGTTTTGGAATGTGTTTATCCTTTAAGTGAAATATATTACTTATTATTTGAAATTTATTAATTCACAAAAACAAACCTCACAACATTTATTACATACCAATATTAAATAACGATTTATTTTGGAAATCAAAGAAACCAAGATTTTATTTTAAAGATATCCTAAAATATAGTATTTGGTTCCAAATAGCCAGAAGTTTATTGTGCATTTGCATTTTTTAATATACCTTGTGTATATTTGAAAGAGTAAAACCCATTCTGGAGAGTCCAAGATGCAAAATTTCACTCTTGATTTATTGACTAGAGTTATTTTTAGTTTCCTGTATATTTTCAAGAGACTTGAGAAGTTGTTAAAGGATTTTAATTTTGCTTAGTATCTAAAATAGAAAAGTAAAACAAAAGTTCTAAGATATTAGTGGTATTTGGGACTTATTTGGAAGATATAAGAGCTGAAGTTATCCTAAGATTTATTTCTAAGCTTTTTCAAACTCCTCCCAATTACAGTAAAAGGCACACACATATAACTTAATGTAGAGTTGTGGGGAAAAATCTATCTTAAGTATTAAGGAAGCTAAACTATAAACTATTTAAACATTACTTGTAATGTCTACATCTTATTTTAAGAGTACAAAGACAAATAATAAAAAACAACTCTTTCTAAAAATGTCATTCAGACCTGAAAAATACTTCAAAGCCATAAAAGGTTAAATTTTATAAAAATGTTATTCAGGTTTTATTTTAGGAAAAAAATCATGCATTAAATTATTCAGTCTGTTTTATTTATATTTGAAGCTTCAAGGCTCTAGAGGTGGTAAGCCTGGTAGTAATTTAGTTTCCATAAGAACTTCATGATGGTGGCATTGTATAGTGTTATCTTAAATTCTTGGTTTCTGTACATTGGCTTTTATTGCATAATAAATCACCTCAAAATTTAGTGGTTTCAGAAAATAACATTTCTTTAGTTCATAGTTCAGAGAATTAGCAAGCTAGCCTGGACACAGCAAGGCAATTCTGCTGATTTGGGCCAGGCTCAGCTAATCTTGGCTGGGTCTCAATCTTATATCTGCACGTGGTTTCCAGTTTATCTGGGGGTTAGCTGACGGTTAGCAGGGAGCCTTGCATTTTACTCCCTGTGGCCTCTCTTATTCCAGAAATCTAGTTTGGCCTTGTCCACAACACCAATAAGAAATCTCGTTTCAAGTCTCTGCTTTCATCAATTTTTCTACTGTCCTATTGATCAAAGTCACTTGTCAAGCCCAGAATCAGTGTGGGAGATATTCCTTAAGATGTGGCTAGAAAGTGGCTGGAATAAGTTGGGGGCCATTGCTACAACAACCTACAATAGACACTTGAGCATTTTTATTCAATGCCAGAAACCAATAAATCAAAAATCATTGAAAAAATTAAGATTGGGTCCCACAGATAATCTCACCTACAGGATTGTTCTTAGCAAATGATTGATAAATGTTGGCAGATTGAAAAGACTTTTTATGAAAGGCATAAATTAACAAAGCATGTCACAAAACTGCTTTCAACTAGAATGAAAACACTGAGCATGGAAACCAACTCTTTATTAGAGTGATGATTAGGATAAAACAAAAAAAGAGTGAAATCAAAAGATAGCTAATGGAGAATCTTGAAATCTAAGTGACAGATTTGAATTGATTGAGAAAGGTTACTGAAGTAATTATTAAAAATATTATGTAGGGCTTCCCTGGTGGCACAGTGGTTGAGAGTCCGCCTGCCAATGCAGGGGACACGGGTTCGTGCCCCGGTCCGGGAAGATCCCACATGCCGCGGAGCGGCTGGGCCCATGAGCCTTGGTCACTGAGCCTGCATGTCCGGAGCCTGTGCTCCACAACGGGAGAGGCCGCAACAGTGAGAGGCCCGCATACCGCAAAAAAAAAAAAAAAATATATATATATATATATATTAGGTAGAAAAAAAGTCAATTATTGATTAAATAAATACAGAATAATAAATATGGGATTGGGGGGATCAGGCACACTGGATAAAAATAAACTGAGAAATTGTTATTAACTTATACATTTCATAAGGACAGGACCTGTGTATGTTTTTATTTATTACGTCCCATTGATATCTCTATGTTTAGTGGGTTGCCTGGCATAAATTCAGAACTGATAATTATTTTCATTGACTTCACTAATCAAAGAATTTTATTTTATTTCATTTTTTAAAAATTTTATTCAAATATCAGGTTCAGTTTCCATTCACCAGACTTGATGAGAAGTCCAGTATTTAGTCATCATTGGACTCTTCCTCCAACTGCATGAAATTATATGTATCTCAAAAGAATGAGAACTGGGCATGGTTCTTAGTCCATGATGGTCACCATCCTTGATATACTTTTGTTGCAAATTGCTGTCAAACTGGTCCTCCACATACAGTCAGACGATGTTTCCCAGGGCAAGCAACTGGGAAGGCCCCCCAGGAACCCTACTCTCTGACTGTAGACTCTTTTACAATGGGCCATGGATTCTGTCTGCAAGTCAACAAGCTTAGAACAAAAAGCCTACCATCCCGCACCTAGGATATTGTATGTAAGTGGAAATGAGGAACTCACAATTTTGTGAAAAATATCATTCATTGCAGTAGCCAAGAAAGACTTGAATGCTCAGTTCTCCCAGCTTTGGTATTGGACCACTCACTTCTTCCCCTCTAAGCATCTAACTAGAGGGTTGTCTTATGAGGCTTTTAAAGTATAAAGAAATTTTTAATCCTCCTTTCACACCCTGCAACCAGTCACTTTAAGGTGCTCTAAAGAATGACTTTTCTTGGAAAAGGAAAGTGGGAAGATAAAATTGCTATGAGATATTTTTTGAATCTGATATATTAGAGCAAGGGGGAAAAAATCACAATAAAATACCCTCCAATACAAATGTGATATGCACATTTTACGAAGAGTAATTTAGGCAAGCCATTTTTTTTTCTACAAATTAAACAATTTACTCATGGTTAAAAAGTAGGGGTAAAACCAGGATTAGGCCCAGATCTCAATTTTGTTACAGGGTTTTTGCTATTGGCTGGTTCTGCTGCTTCTGAAGCACTCTTGATTGAAATTTCAGGTGGATCATGTATTGTGAATACAAAACAAATGCTGATGTCAAAGGGAATATGCTCTCATCCATGGATATTTACATATTTTAAGGTATTTATATAAAGAGTTTTTATCTAATACATAAGCCATTTTGATATGTAAGTCCTAAACATGTGTTTATTGACAACAAAGTGATCTCCTATATTATTATTATTGGGTTTCTGTTTTTCTCACCTGCTTGTTGTACACTTCTTTGTTGGGAGTGGAAATAAAGCATTGAATAAGACAGACAAATTCTCTCTTCCTGTAGAGTCCACAATCTAGTAAAGGCGCCTACAATAATAAGTAAACAAATACATAAAAAAATAATTACACATTCTGATGACTGATGTGATGGTGTGTGTGTGTGTGTGTGTGTCAGAGGACAGGTAAGTTTTATTTATTTTTTATTTTTATTTATTTATTTAAATTTATTTATATTTTAAATTTATTTTTGTCTGCGTTGGGTCTTCGTTGCTGCACGTGGGCTTTCTCTAGTTGCAGCGAACAGGGGCTACTCTTCATCGTGGTGCGCGGATTTCTTATTGGCGTGGCTTCTCTTGTTGCGGAGCACGGGCTCTGGGCGCCTGTGCACCAGTAATTGTGGCACGGGGGCTTAGTTGCTCCATGGCATGTGGGATCTTCCCGCACCAGGGCTCGAACCCGTGTCCCCTGCATTGGCAGGCGGATTCTTAACCACTGAGCAACCAGGGAAGTCCCGACAGGTTAGTTTTAGACAGGAAGGTGGGGTCAGGAGAACGTGTCCTGTTGAAGTGGCATCTGAGCTCACAATAACAGGAAGGGAAAGAGCCCAACGTCTTGCTTTGGGGATAAAAGCATTCCAGACAAAAAGAGTGATAGCAAGTGCAAAGTCACTGAGGTAAAAATGAGCTTTATATGGTTGAGATACGAAAAGGAAGCCAGCATGGCCAGGCTCTCTTAAGATATGGAGAGGCTACTGAGAATGGATTTGGAGATGGAAAAAGAGCCAGGTCATATGGCATTTATAATGCAATTTTATTTTAAGTGTAATGGATTTTATTTTAAGTATAATGGCTATTTATTATACTGTTTTAATCGGGAAAGATTTTTTTAATGTTATTTTTAGTAGTTAAGGAATGGATTATGTATTGGGTTGGTCAAAAAGTTCATTCGGGTTTTTACGAAACACCCGAACGAAATTTTTAGCCAACCCAATAGCTATAAGAATGAAAACAGGGAGTGTGACCAGAAGATGATGTTGACTTGGGCTCAGATAATGGTAGTGGGGATAGAGGGAATTAGACATGTGCAAAATATACCTTGGGGTTGGAGCTAATAGCAATTTCTCATTGATTCAATGTGTATTATAGTGAAACTACAGAAATTAAGGGTTGCCCATGGTTCTGGATCTGGGCACTCATTTGAATGGGAGGCTGTTTACTCACATGGGAAACTAGAAGGTAATAGGAATGAGGTATGGAAAAGGACTAAGAGTTTGATTTTGTCTCTGTGTAGTCTGAATTACCTTTTAAGAAGCCAAGTAGAATTGCTGAATAGGCAAACACATATTGGAGTTGGAAGATAGGGAGCTGGTTTGGTCTGGAGTTATACATTTTCATTCTTATATAGCCACCTAAACTATAAGCACCTGGAAGGCAGGAACAAAGGGGCTACACATTTTATTCTTTTCACAATTCTCGTTTGTTTGGTTTTTTTGTTTGTTTGTTTTGTTTTGTTTTTGCGGTACGTGGGCCTCTCACTGTTGTGGCCTCTCCCGTTGCGGAGCACAGGATCCGGACGCGCAGGCTCAGCGGCCATGGCTCACGGGCCCAGCCGCTCCGCGGCATGTGGGATCTTCCCGGACCGGGGCACGAACCCGTGTCCCCTGCATCAGCAGGCGGACTCTCAACCACTGCGCCACCAGGGAAGCCCTTTTCACAATTCTTAATATTTTTAACACCATACTAATGATGTTTTTTTTTTTGCAGCTGCTGCTGATGGTGATGACAATGATGATCACAATGAGGTCAGCAAGCGTCTTAGGCCAACAATGTAACTGCTAAGGGTACACACTTGTAATCTCAGACACAGTCTGTAGTTGCAGGTAACGATGGATTCTATCAACTTTGGAGAGATGCACAGGGGTCAGGCACAGCTGGATTCACTTTAGAATGTTCACCAGGACAGAGATCCTACCCTTTTTCCTATTTTTATAGGAACTTTGTAAAAGTGCTGGTGACATTTGTCTGAGCTTATGTCATTAGTTTTAATGAAAGTGACCTTGTTTTCTGTTAGAAAGACAAACATCTTACAGCTTGATTCCAATGGTCCAGGGATATTTTAAACCAATGCTGATATTACTTGTAAACCCCATAGGAAATAGAATATTCCATGACTCTTGCTCATGAGAAAAAAAGCTACTAAACCAAGGAAGGCTAGAGCTAGGTAACCCCAGGTGTACTGAGGTCTTCAATAGAAAATTCTGTTTTTCTCTCTACAAGATAAGGTCAAGTATTTATTGACACTACTTACTGGGTACCTACTATATACCAAGCATTTTGTAAGTACTTTACATATATAATAACCCATTTCATCCTATTTATCATTATATAAATGAGTTACAATTATCAACGTTTTCCAAGTTAGGAAACAAACTTTGAAAGATCAATAACAACAATAAAAGTTCACCAAAGTCACCCAGGTAGTCATAGATAGAGCTATGATTTAAACCTGATTGACTCCAAACACACTGAGTCACTGAATGAAACTACTATGGGGAAAAGCTTCTTTATTGAAGTGGAGGGGGGTTCAGGGAGGAGTAAGTAGAGAGAGGATGGAACTGCAAAGTGAGGGGACAAAAATCTGCAGAAGACATGCTCCATAAGGGAGTTTGCTATTATTAGCCCACCCTGCCAAATATTCTACTTGGCTCTGCCCTTTAGTTTAGTCCTCGATAAATTCTGTGCCCCAAATCCCTTTGGTGAAGCCCTGCACTTGATACTTTCATCACTAGATCATAATACCTATTTTTTATACCTTACAGCTCAAAGTTTCTTTTTTTTTTTTTTTTGCGGTATGCGGGCCTCTCACTGTTGTGGCCTCTTCCGTTGTGGAGCACAGGCTCCGGACGCGCAGGCTCATGGGGCATGGCTCACGGGCCCAGCCGCTCCGCGGCATGTGGGATCTTCCCGGACCGGGGCATGAACCCGCGTCCCCTGCATCGGCAGGAGAACTCACAACCACTGCGCCACCAGGGAAGCCCTCAAAGTATTTTTTAGATCCATAAACACTGTTTACTCTGAAGATCATCTCCCTGCTTTCTGAGGACTCTACAGATGCACTGGAAATATATACTCAGGAAAGAGGGAGTTTTATCATTTCAAAGTGTAAAACTGAACAATTTCTGAGAAAATCACAGCTATCACCTGAAAGTTATGTCAATTTAGTACTCATAATATGGAAAAACTGATAGCTCTGAATTGAAGAAACTACCCTATACATCGTTAAGTAATTTTTCAGTACTCACCATTTTGCTCGGACACTTGGCCTTAGCTACTCGACTTTTACAATTACTGTCCTGTTTTGAGTGAAGAAATACAAATTATCCAGAGGGGTGCAAACATGTTTATTCTAGGGCAAAGTTTGGGGCTAACCAATAGTTTTCACTTCTGCTTATGAGTCAAGAACTATTGATATCAAGGGTCCACAAATAGGATCAGCTAGAAGCCTAGGCTGTCACCTACAATGTTGGTAGTTAGTGATGGAATTGACATCCTGAAAAACTTTAAGAGAGAACAGAAGAAAAAAATTAAAGGCTATGTAAAGAAATGGATAACTTCTCTGACATTCTCTTGTATTTCATGCATGAGCTCAGGGCAGTGAATAGATTAGCACGTTTAGTTTTCAATTCAGTAGCTGAGGTTTGTTATGAAAGTCGAGTGATACATATGGTAGGCAATTATTCATGCTGCGTCAGAAAACCACTATGGGGCTTCCCTGGTGGCGCAGTGGTTGGGAGTCCGCCTGCTGATGCAGGGGACACAGGTTCGTGCCCCGGTCCGGGAAGATCCCACATGCCGCAGAGCGGCTGGGCCCGTGAGCCATAGCCGCTGAGCCTGCGCTCCACAACGGGAGAGGCCACAATAGTGAGAGGCCCGCATACCACAAAAAAAAAAAAAAAAAAAAAGAAAACCACTATGAAGACACTATTAAAATATGATTGTTGATTAGTAATCATCATGGTTTCTCCAAAAAAAAACTTTAGTCAAAATTAAATCCCTGGTGGGTTCAGATGCTTGCTAATGTGTCAGGCTATGGGAAGGTTAAGATGTCAATGTCATTAACTATGAGATCAGATGACCTAGACCATCGCTTTCCCCTTTAAAGTCTGTCAATTTAAACCAGTGCTTTTATTATGATTATAATATTAGTATTATCCATGTGCGTTTCTAATGTATCACAGTGCTTATGTATCCTTGCAGTCACTATGATATTTCTTCTTTATAAAAAGTGATCCCTGTTTCCTCTTTGTTAAAGCACTCATTTAATTGGATATTGGTTTTAAGGGAGTTTGAAAATACATAGAACATGACTTTGCCATTGGTGAACAACCAGCACATAATGTAACAATAAGTTTCGCTGTTAATAATAGTAATGAGAGCTCAATATGAGGTGAATGCTATCAAACTTGCTTCTTATAGATTATCTCTAACTTTGCACAATAATGTGACAAGATATCATGAACTGAATTGTGCTCTCCCCCCCACATATTAACTTCTGATATGACTATATTTAGAGATAGGGCTTTTAAGGAGATAGTTAAGATTAAATGAGGTTATAAATGTAGGACCTTAATCCGATAGAACTAGAGTCCTTATAAGAAGAGGAAGAGATATACTAGGAGTGTGCACACAGAGAAAAAGGCCACATGAGGACACAGGGAGTAGGTGACCATCTGTGAGCCAAGAAAATAGGACCCAGGAAAAATAAAAAACAGCCAACACCTTGATCTTGGACTTCCAGCCTACAGTACTGTGAGAAAATTAAGTTCTGCTGTTTAAGCCACCCCATCTGTGGTATTTCGTTATGGCAGCACTAGCTGACTAATACACAAGGTAAGGGTCAGTATGACTATTTGAAAGAAAAGGAAATTAGCCCATCAAAGCTCAGTCTAGCATTCCCCATGAGTGCCTGTTATGAGAACCAGTCCAGGCTTTATCAATCCCCGGCGTTTCTGATCTTACAGCCTGGGTTGGTATCTACAAATGCTCTTTCAGAGCTGAATTGCTCTAATCAAGTACTAATCAAGTGCTCTTGAGGTACATGGAACTTGGGGTAAGGGAGTAAATATGTAAGTTTTACTCTTGTTTTTAAAATACTGTGGTATTTGATTCTATTTTTCTGGTTTTCCCAAGTTAGGGAAGTCCGAAATTCTTGGGTATTTTGAAAGAATTTTGAGTATTTAACTCATACATTAAATGCACTAATATTGGTTACATACTATGTTCTAGGCATTACTCTATTATTATGGATGCAACAAATAAGATATAATCCCTCTCTAACCAGCTCCAAGGTGCCATGGTCCTATGGTAGGGAGAAGCACAAGGACAAATCATTACAATATTCTCTGGCAGTGCAATTAACAGTATGGTGCATGATCTCACTCCAATTTGCAAACTCTTACTGGTCTGCCATGGGATTAGTACAGATTGTGAGAGGGAGCATTCAGAAACGTCTAGAGTGATTTTGCATAAGGACAAAATTCAAAATTCAAGCTTTTTTTTGTTTTTTGTATTTACACAAGTATTGGTCTTGTCTGTAATCAACAGGGAATTAAAAAAGCAAACAAACATACAAGAAATAGTCCCTTATCACAGATAGATTGGGAAGTCCTCTTCTGTGTGATGTCTGTGTTTACCTCAGCTTGAAGAAGGAAGATGGAAAAGAAATTCAAACTTGCAAGCTGTTTACTGACAATTTACCACATATTTTTATTGTGTTTACTTCCACTTAGGTCAAAAGGAAATAAAAATAATGTTATATTTGGGGTCAGCTATTGAGCATATTTTATTTTAAAGTAAAAAAAGAAAAAAAAGGATTCTAAGGTAACTTTATAGAGATCAAAGTTTTCTTTCTCATCTTAGGTATTTTTTGTCTCAATCAGTAAAATAAAGCAGTTGAGCTTAGATAGTAATTAGGCACCCACTCCTCTGGCTTAGTTTTACAAGGACATAGAGTGATTACTTAGGAGCCTCTGCTTCCTATATTACAGCTTGGCAGAGAGGTGGACCAGTCAGGAATTGGTTCTGTCTTGAAGGTTGGGGCACGGTGGGAGCTGAGGAAGAAATTTTTCAGTTTAATTTCTTTAGGTAATGTCCAGGTCATTCTTTTCTGACTTTACCAAGATGAAAAAGTTAGGAATTCATGGGCCTAATCCTGGCCCAGAAGAATTCACTAACATCACCCTGGCCATCAGTCACATGCCTCCTGAAGAAAAGAATGTCTGGGTTGTGAGAATACCCTGTTTGAAACCAGGGTAGACAGGGTCTTAGAAAACTGGTTGATGTCATTATTAGTCTCTTGAATTTTAAGTGGATTGATTGAAAAGAAATCAAAATAAAAAATTACAAGTGGGATTGAAAAGGTTTGGAAACCTAGTTCAGAAAATACTTGGCAACCGGTGCAGTAGGACTATGCAATGTTAAAAAAAAGTTATAAACTGTATCAGTGCCATAGGGAAAGAATTAATTCATCTATATTTGTTCATAAATAGCACAAAGTTCAAAAAGTTTAACATCACACTTATAAGTTTACAGAAACAAGATTAATACTATATATATACCTAAGAAAAATTATCACAGTATCCAATTACTAATAAACATTTTTCCCTCAAATTTTAAGGGAAGTTAGGCTTGAATATGAATTGCTCTTGATATGCAGAATTTCTACTCAACCTACTCTAACCTAGAAAGGCAATTAGTTTTTGTCAGTTCTATTAAAAAACCTCATATACCACCTTTCCCTGCAGTGCAGTCAGCTCCCTTCTAGCTCTCTTCTTTTATTTCCTCTTTCTACAAAGGAGAACCCGTTTTGTTTTTCTTGCAAAAATTGGGGATAGAGTATAATAGAACACCCATACGCACACACTGCCCCTGTATGTGACTAGAATACAATCTTTATGGAAGATTCATTCTCATTAGAAAGAAATTTTCTAGGACCTATTCTTTTTCCAGTTATTTTTTATTTTGGCTTTTGGTTTTTCTCCACTGTAGAGCTTATAAAGAAAGTCCAATTTAAATTTAGGATATAATTGGTTTCTCTATTAGTTTGTGTAGGCTTTTCTGTACAATTCCAGGTATTTTTCTAAGAAAATAGCCTTTTCTTTAAATGCCAAGATTCATTTGACTTTGAAATGTTATTATGTTTGAGCAAGACCTTGGCATTCTTAATATGGATATATGAATAGTTCCTTCAAGAAAAGCATCATAGGGTTTTCCTGGTGGCGCAGTGGTTGAGAGTCCGCCTGCCGATGCAGGGGACACGGGTTCGTGCCCCGGTCCGGGAAGATCCCACATGCCGCGGAGTGGCTGGGCCCGTGAGCCATGGCCACTGAGCCTGCACGTCCGGAGCCTGTGCTCCACAACGGAAGAGGCCACAACAGTGAGAGGCCCGAATACCACACACACACAAAAAAAAGCATCATAAATTATTTCTTATGATTAACTGATAAAAAGTATTTATCTAGATATGACCTAAATCCTGAAGAAATTGGATGCCGTTGTGTAATATGAAAGATAAAGTTTATCAAACTTATAATATTTTAATTTCTATAAATTATGTACAAAATAATGGAAGTAACAGATAACTGTAATTAAACATTACAGTGTTTATTTTCCCCTACTCAATATAACATGAAAAGGAAGAGAGAACACGGTGAAGTGGCATGCTGAGTGCAATTAACAAATAATGGTTTTCTTCCATGGAAGGAATTGTGAAATTCAGAATTCTTCTGTGTTAAGATCCAATCCAGCATCTTGGACCTATCATTTACTACTTTCTCAAATCTGGAAGCTTGCTTATGCTCTCTGAATCTTAAATTGAGACTAATAATTTACCAGTGTTATTATAAAACTTAGTGAGATAAAATATGAACACATGCATTGTTATTTGGAAGGCTCTCTGTAATTGTAGATTGTATTTGAGTTTCTTGACATTTTCTTCTGTTTCTTTTCCATATAAGGCTTGAAATATTTAATTATACTCTGACCTAAGGAAAAATTGCAGAGTTGATTTTAAAATTATTGGCAGTGTGCACTGTAAACACACTTGAGGTAACTAAACTGACATTTACGTATATTTATTTACATTGATATATGAAATAACGGATGTCTTCTTTGATGTCTTCTTTCTGGCCCAGAATATATTGGGCTGGCCAGAGAGTTCGTTTGGGTTTTTCCATAAGACGTTAAGGAAAAACCAGAATGAACCTTGTCCCAACCCAATATATATTTTCCATGTATTTCTCTGGCGCCTACTTGTACATATTGATATGTTTATCCATTACTAACAATTTTTTTTTTTTTTTTTTTGCGGTATGCGGGCCTGTCACTGTTGTGGCCTCTCCCGTTGCGGAGCACAGGCTCCGGACGCGCAGGCTCAGCGGCCATGGCTCACGGGCCCAGCCGCTCCGCGGCATGTGGGATCTTCCCGGACTGGGGCACGAACCCGTGTCCCCTGCATCGGCAGGCGGACCCTCAACCACTGCGCCACCAGGGAAGCCCCTAACAATTTATTTTATAAAAATTTTTCCAGAGTTTCCTTTTCAATTGGCACTGTAATCAGAGGCATAGATTCCAGATCCAAAATATCTGAGTGGTAGAAAAGTTTAGATAGGGTTCCAAATCTAATGGAAAGGATTTTCAGTACAGTGCCCTTTCTTCCGGAAGTTTTTGACATTCTTTGGCACCTACGTTCATCCAGAAAAGACAAACTTCTCTCTGGCTGCTGAGAACTAGAAGAATTTCATTGCCCTCATTTACCAGAGGGACTCCACAGAGAGCAATGTGACATATCACAATCTTTGCAAAGAAGTTCATTTTGACCTAAGATTACGTATGTCACAGAAACATTTTCTCTCCTAATGTAACACAGCAGGAGGCAAGATTTGGCTTTCCTTCTTCTGCTGAGCTTTATCAGCTTTCTGATTTCCATGACTTACAATATACCGATCTTGAATTCTCAATATTTCCAACCATCCCACACTGCTAGAATAAAGATTAATATGTTGTTGAAGATCACAAGTTGTGGTAATGTTTCTTAGATATGTACATGTGTGTTTTGGTGTGGGAATTTGTCTGTGAATCTATCGGAGGCAACCTTAATAAAAAATCTATACACCCGAAAGATGTGAATGGTGCTGAAGTTTTAAAAAAATATTTAGCAGCAAATAAATGTGAATTTCAGCTGACAAAGCTACCTTCTATTTCAGGAACTTTTCACTTGCTATTCCATCTGTTTGATAAGTCCTCTGCCTGCCCCCCCACGTCATCCCTAACCCCTATCCCTATCCCTAAGCTCTGTAATTGCAATATCTTGCTTATACCCATCCTCAACCACTCTCTCACGTCCACTCCTGAATCTAGAAATGTTTGTTTTTTCTCAATACTTGGCAACCTGCTTAAGTAGAAGCTTTCTCTGACCACTAATCTGCATTTGTTTTCTCAATGATATGAAAACACTTAATTTAATCTAAAAGTGTATACTATTAGCTATGCATTTATAGAACATAAGCTTCATGAAGGAAGATATAATGTCTTATTCACCAAGAAATTGTTACTATCTAGAATAATGTCTGGCATACAGTGGTTCTCAATATATACTGTTATTGACTAATTGAATGAATTCAAGTTCCTTTGGATCAGATTTTCCACAAAGAAGGAGAATGAACATTTAAGGTGTTACTTTTCTCAGCATTATATTGAAGTTGTTTTTATCATTTTGAATATTTAATCTTTGTAACTTAAACCATTCTAAAAGAAAGGCCATGGCTTATGCCATCATACAGAGCTGCATCAACTTATAGACCCATTATGTACAAGCTACGTGGACTTAAAAAATAAATTAACCTATGTAGACCTCAGTTTTTTCATCTACATATTGGGGAGAATAATATTTTCATTAATAATTTTTGTGAGACTTTATCCATGAATATACCCTTTTAGTCCTGACCTTATTTAAAACTCAAGTTTCTCATGTGCAACTACCTTCTTGAAATTTCCACCTGGATATCTAATTGATATCTCAAAACAACATTTACAAAGCTGAATTCAGGGTCTTCTCCAGTTAGCCCCCCTTCTAATCCTCCCAACCTGAGTATATGGTAACTGCCTTTGACCAGTTGCTTCACAGCCATTACCTTGGAGGCATCATTGAATAATCTATTTCAAATCTCACAATTCATAGTCTTTAAAGTTGTCTTTTCTAAGTTAAATATGTAACCAGAATTCAACTCTTACTTGTCTAAGGCCTTTTCCCTGGCTTACAAAACTGTAGGTATTTTGGCAAACTCACTACCTGTCTACACTACCCTCCGTCAATCTCCCCGGCTCCATTCATTGGTCATGGACTTTCTTCCTACAACTTGAACATGTTATATACCTCATACTTCAGGACCTTTTCCAGAACAATCTTCCCCAGTTATCTATAGGCCGGATTCCCTCCTTTCTTTCATATATCTGCACAAATGTCACTTCACCAGAGAGATATTTTTTGCTTGTCTGCTATGGACTGAAATTTTGTGTCCCTCCAAAACTCATATGTTGAAGCCCTAAAGTGATGATATTTGGAAGTGGGTCCTTTGGGAAGTAATTAGATCATGAAGGTGAAGTCCCCATGATGGGATTAGTGTCCTTATAAGAAGAGGAAGAGAGCAAACTTGTTCTCTACCTGCCATGTGAGGACATAACAAGAAATGGCCTTCTCCATACCAGAAAGAGAGCTCTCACCAAGAACCAAATCTGCTGGCACCTTGATCTTGGACTTCCCACTCCAGAATTGTGAGAAATAAATATTTGTTGTTTAAGTCACCCTGTATATGTTAATTTGTTGTGGCAGCCCAAGCTAAGATGCTATCCTTATCTAAAATATCATCCCTCCTCATGTCCTCAGTCTCCCTCCCTATATCCTGTTTTATTCTTCTACATAAAACTTAGACTGACATATTCAATATATATTTATTATTTACTTATCATCTGTTTTCTCCCAATAGAATGTAATCTCCTTGAATTTGGATACAGTTTTATTTATTGCTTAAGACAGTAACTAGTACACAATAAGTACTAAATAATTATTTTTTGAATGAATGACTATTTTTGGCACTTAGAACGTGCTTAGTAAATGATATACTTTATTATAATAATCATTTTTAAACTAAAGGAAATTATAAGTTTCTGTTTTAAAGATGTGTCAAATAGAATATCTTTTTAATTTTTTTTAAAGAAAACTGATTTTCAAACTGGGTTTTTAATTAACCATTATCTTTATAATACATACTAATTTACATGTTTAACATTCTCTGTGGTGAAGCTGATTTAACCCACAGATGATAACTATCTGTGGCAAATATATAAGGTACCAGATTCCTCAAAACTAATAGTATTCTTTCCATGTGTTTTTTGTTGTTGTTTGTTTGTTTTTTTGTGGTACACGGGCCTCTCACTGTTGTGGCCTCTCCCGTTGCGGAGCACAGGCTCCGGACGCACAGGCTCAGCGGCCATGGCTCACGGGCCCAGCTGCTCCACGGCATGTGGGATCTTCCCAGACCAGGGCACGAACCCGCGTCCCCTGCTTCGGCAGGCGGACCCTCAACCACTGCGCCACCAGGGAAGCCCCTCCATGTGTTTTTATCTGCGATTAAATTTATAGTCAGCATTCCACAAGAGGGCAAATTAATAATAATTGGTTTCTCTTTGGAATTTCTTTGTATTTATCATATATAAAACTTAAGTGGAATTCTCATGATATCTTATCAAAAATATCTACAGCAAGCAATCTTTCAAAATTATACTTAAGGTAAAGATATCCTGATACAGGTGCTTTTCATCAAAACTCAAATGAGACTCTACCACCTCAATCCTAAGTATGCTATATCTCCTTTATTTCCTTACAATCTCCTTGGAAGATTGCAAATAAAATTTTGTAATTTGATTTATCATGAAAATTATTGAGTATAGGCTAAATCTCTAATTTCAATAATGTTACAAAATAGCATTTTTTCTCTTTTGCAATCTATAGATTGTATAAATTGAGTTGAGAATCACACAAAATTTATGATTTCTCTCTCCTCTTTCTTTCTTTTTCTTTCTTCCTTCCTTTCTTTCCTTCTTTCTTTCTTTCTCTCTCTCTTTTTCTTTCCTCTTTCTTCTTTTTTCCATGAATACATCTTTAATTTGTATGTTCTACATTGATCAGAGTTCCAATTCAAATACAAACAAGTAAAGACAAGAGTGCACCTTCTTGGAATAGTATATATTTGTGGATGGATCCCAAATCTTGTTTCAGAAACAAGAACTACCTTGACAATGTGCTCATATATATCTAATTAAAGCACTTTTAAATGAAGTAGAAATAACATCAGAAATTCATTTGGGCAGGTAAAATGCATTTGTCAATCTAATAAAATATCAATTATTCTATCACAGATATAAGTTTACTTTCAAACATTATTTTACCAAATGTAATTTTATGATGCAGGTGTAATATCCTAGAATTACAGGATATTTAAGGTTCAAGGTCCTATAAATAGTCCTTGCAAACTAATTTTATAAATGAGAAAAATGATCTATGTTCTTAGAATTGTTTAATCACATTACTTATGATAGAATGTAGTTTTCTTGACTCCTAAGCTTGTTGCTTCTCTAGTAGTTGTACACTTTTTCTTTTGATCTTCCTCAGTAGTCTTCTAATACTCTACTTTATGTCAAATTACATTTAAATTGTTAATTTTTATGAACTTCTATAGGACAAGGACTATTTTGTTAATTTCTTTATTCTAATTCCTACCAGGAATTATACATACCTTGATATAAAGTAGTACTCAATGGTGTTGGCTAAATAATTAAAGAAATAAAAGAATAATGATAACTAATTTCTTGCTTTACAGTTATAAATGCCTGTCTATAGGTTGACTTAATTTCATTTGATAAAGATGAAGATTCTTTGCCTGAGGAAGGTTGCCATGTGAGTAAGGCCCATGGCAACATAATAGTCCCAAAGTAATTTTAGTGACAATAATGATATTTGAAAATATATACAAAGCTAAACCATACTCTTCAACATACATATATTTAATTTTATTAGTTCCTCTCCATGCAACATTGTTCTTCCCAAACCTATTTTTTTCTGTACATAAAAACACATAAAGAGATACTAAATTATTCCATCTTCAATTAAATAAAAACTTCACTTGTCAATGCAAATATGTGCAAATTATTTTAGCATTTTAAGTTCAGGAGTACCTTTAGAAACTTCCTGACTTTGCAGTCCCAATTGCACACCGAAGAAGATCTCCTTTCATCATTTTGACAATAGGAATGGTTTTCTAAATACTCCTTGCATGTATTTCACAGGTCAGCAGTCTCACTCCAATATAGATCTACATCTCAGATTAGATCATAATTTGTTTTCTGCTTCACCTTCACCCTGACGTACTATTTCATATAATGAAACAATAAATCAATAGAATCCTTGTGGGTGGGATTCTGTAAAGAAAACAACCTCTGTTCTGCTTAATTATAAACTCATTAAAATAAGAACATGACGTTTCCAAAACACTGATCTATTATTACAAGTCAAATTCCACTGAAAGCTAAGTGTGGAGCTTACTGTCCTAAAAACAATTTTGGTTAACTAAAACCATGCACAAGCAAAATCATCACTGATCTGGTTGGACCTAAAGAGCCTACTGACTTTGTCCTTCAAATCAATAGGTCACAGTAAGTAATCTGCTCAATTATAGCTGGAATTTCCAACTCGTTCAGAACTCTATAAAAAGGGGGAAAACGTATGTTCTAAAAGAAAACTTTTTTCTCGTATGATTTCTGAGTGTTTGATTTTTGAATCTCAAGGGAGAAACAGTAGGCCTATGTCTTATAAAAGAAATTCTGGATATGTTTAGAGTTGACGTTCAAGGGTCCTAATATTCACATATAAATAGATAATTCATTATTTAACAATGCTCCTGCAATACACTTTAATTTGTTAACATTCATTGTTCTTCTCACTGGTCTCTTATTAATAAGTTAGTATTTTTTTTCAATTTTATTTTTTTATTGAAGTATAATTTATTTACAAATGTTGTGTTAGTTTCAGGTATACACCAAAGTTGTTCATATATATATTTATATATATTATATATATATATATATATATATATAAAGAATATATATATATTCTTTTTAGTATTTTATTTTTTGGTGAAGAAAATTATAGCACAGTGAGGCCTGGTAATTGGACAAAGGTCAAATAGGTAGTAAATGAGAGAAGAATGCACTACTCTCATTATTCCTAGAAAAGAGATTACCCAATGAGCCCAAACATTTGGACACATGGGCCATCTTTTCTCAGAACATATTACTTGTCATACCTGTGATTGTCCTGGTTTAGTCACAAGAGACTCTTCAAAGGCTCACTCTCCTGGAGCCCTCATTTGGATTTCAATGGTCATATTGTACGATTAACTTTATTTACCATTGCAATTACCATTTGAAGGAAATGCATTCTAAAATGTAAACAAAAATGCTGTTATTTAAAAGCAATCTCCACGTATCAATAAATATTTTGAAAATATGAAAACAAAACAAAAAATAGACCCATGAATCATGTTGTTCTCCTTCCTGATGTATTTTTTTTAACTCATCTGTTCCATAGTTTGGACATGAAGCCGTTAAAACTATCTTTGATGTGATTTTTATTTTCTGTCACAAGATAACTCTCTGGGTTTCAGTGATTAGTAGATAATGAAAATATGTGGAATATTGCTGTCCAGATAATTGATTTACTGTGAAATCGATTTGAGTAATAATAAAATATTGTTAATTTCTAAGCTTCCCCATTACATTAAAAGGTTAATGTGTTAAAAGGAGCAGTGGATTAAACAGCTGGACTGAAATGCTTGCTTCACATCATCATCAAAGTGTGATGTCCTCCTATAGCAGTTGGGGGGAAAACCTGTCCTGTTAGCTATTACTCTCCATATATCTGGTCTTCCACTCACTTAGTCTCTCTTATTCTTGGGAAACAATGAAAAGAATCATCCCCAAGGAAATAGAAAGTGTTCTTTTGTCACTGATGTAATTGGATTGGATATATTTATGTTCTAGTAGATCAGGTCAAAGACATGAATTGAATTTGAAATTGCACTGTAATTCTCCCTAACTGAAGAAAGGAAATTGGAAGAAATGATCTCTGGAATTATATTTTTAAAATTGGAGCTACTCAAGCCTGCAAAATCTTTGCCTTTGAAATATACCTCCCCCAAGTGTCAATATTCTAAATTTAAAAATCTACATTTACTTCTTACTACAAGTAGTTGATAACTGTGAGTCAAAAAGGAACATGTTTAAGAAACCAAACTTCTCTATACTTATTCATATCAGAAGAAAAGACACAAGCACTGGGGTGAGAAATAATTACTTTTCAGTTATATTATCTGATATGTTATATTTCACATTTTTGTGGTTGTTAGAAAATGCATTTGGAAATAAGTAAATATAATATACACATATACATTAATATATCTAACTATATATTTAAATGAACTTTCAAATAGAAATGGTTATTAAGCAATAATTTTTGTCCTTCTTAAAATACTATTTCCTAGAGAGAGGAATAAGGCAGCTGCAGCAAACAGAAGGGGACTTTTAACCAAAGCTTAGCACATTTAGATGTATGCATATACAAAGCCAAAATAAATGTAGACATTACCACTTTGGGATATGACATTTTTGAAAGGCTGATGTATAAATTAAGACATACAAAATAATTTTTATAACTCTATTACCCTTTGGCTTTAGCTATTGTTTATTCTACCAAAATTCTGCAATATAGAGGACACTAACTTCATTATTTCTGTATAGTTACAACATAGTCATTAGTTCAAAAACTATAGTTTTCAAAATACAATGGCCAAAAGGGTCAACTGAATGATATATGACCCTTTCTATACCAAGACACTGCTTTGTGGAGGGAAACAAATCCTGAGAGTGGTTTATGGAAGAAAAAAATTGAGAAATTCAGTTTAATGATGAACATGTTTTCACTTAAGAAGCAATAAATAAAACCAATACTATGTTTTAATTTAAGGGTCAGAATTACACTTCCAAGGTTTAAATGGAGTTTTGATATTTAAATAGAATGAGCAGTTTGATATGTGTTATCACTTAGTACCTTCCATTCTGGGATGAAATTCCTTAAGATCTTCTGGATATATACAATGGAATATTACTCAGCCATAAAAAGAAACGAAATTGAGTTATTTGTAGTGAGGTGGATGGACCTAGAGTCTGTCATACAGAGTGAAGTAAGTCAGGAAGAGGAAAACAAATACTGTATGCTAACACATATATATGGAATCTAAAAAACAAACAAAAAAATGGTCATGAAGAACCTGGGGGCAAGACAGGAATAAAGACACAGACCTACTAGAGAATGGACTTGAGGATATGGGGAGGGGGAAGGGTAAGATGGGACAAAGTGAGAGAGTGGCATGGACATATATACACTACCAAATGTAAAATAGATAGCTAGTGGGAAGCAGCCGCATAGCACAGGGAGATCAGCTCGGTGCTTTGTGACCACCTAGAGGGGTGGGATAGGGAGGGTGGGAGGGACGGAGATGCAAGAGGGAAGAGATATGAGGATATATGTATATGTATAGCTGATTCACTTTGTTATAAAGCAGAAACTAACACACCATTGTAAAGCAGTTATACTCCAATTGCTCCAATAAAGATGTTAAAAAATTTTTTCTCGTTATGATATTTGCTTCATTCTTAATGGGTTTCAAAGCATTTTACATGTAAAAAATTTGCTAACCACTCTTTATCTTAGTTTTTTCATCCTTAGATTCAACTATTTAGTCATTACACTTAACTTTTGAAATTTTGTCGATATTATTTGGAAACATTAATCAATATTTTACCCTCTACTATGGTCTGAATGTGTCCCTTCAAAATTTGTATGTTGCACCCTAACCACCAAAGGTGATGGTAATAGGAGGTGGGGCCTTTAGGAATTAATTAAGTCATGAGGGTAGAGCCTTCATGAACGGGATTAGTGTTCTTCTCAAAGAGTCCCCACAAAGCTCCCCCACCCCTTCCACCATGTAAGAACACTGAAGTAGGCAGTCTGCAGCTCAGGAGAGGGCCATCACCAGAGTGTAACCATGCTGGCACAATGATCTTGGACTTCCAGCCTCTAAAACTGTGAAAAATATATTTCTGTTGTTTATAAGCCACCCAGTCTATGGTATTTTAGTATGGTATAAAGCAGGCTAAACAGGCTAAGACACCTTTTTAGATGTAAAAAAGCAGTGGATGTACATGTGTAAAATACCTAGCACAATTTCTGGCATATTTCTAATAATATAAACTGTTTGCTGTATGTGTGTGGGGGGGGGGGGTTGTGTGTATGAGGCATATACAAAGTTAATTCAGGGACAAAAATTTATCTGGATAAAAGAATTTTTTAAATGTTTAGTTATAAATATATTCTCAGAGATTGTATTTACCCCATGAAATATGGGGAAATTTTATTGAATAATATGTTAATTTTATTCTTTCTCTCTCCTTTCATAATTTGTACCAAGTAATTATTGGGTTGAAGTAACAACCATGCTGGGTAACACATAGAACTTAGTGGAATTTGTGAACCCACTTAATTTATACTCCCCTGGGGTCCACACAACTTCTTAGTGGTCATGAAGGAGTCACAGGGTAAATCACACAAATCCAGTATGAATCATTTAGACAAGAGTTTTCAGAATCATATCTATCCAAAAAGTGTTCAGTTCTATTTGGGGATCATGTGTTACCCTGATTTGTTTTTAATGCTCTATGTATATCTTATCATGCTATAACTTATCTTCAACTTGCTTTCCAGGTAAGTGATATTTACTTTCTTTCCCTTTGTAGGAAAATTCATATAGCTTCTTGTAGATATATTTCCAGTAAAACATTCCCCATAGCTTACGGCTCTCAACTCAATGAAGAGTCCCCTGATAAAACAACCTGCCATGTTATAAACAAATCTATACATTAATAGCTTTCCTACCAAAATCACCAGTGACAAATTTTGAAGACTTTTTATGTGAGTCAACTTCTTTTCCATCTTAAATACTAGTTTTATTTAGATCACAGTTTGTGTGCATCTTCTAAAAGTCTCAATATTACTTGCTAAAAACACAAAAGCTTAACTATGGAGGCATTCTTATATAAGGCTAACAATATGGATGCTGATTATGATAAAGGATCCAGATAGCTTTTGTCCTTATTGTTTTTCTACCCCAACTCCATCAAAATATCTTATCAGAGTACCATATATTCAGTGGACAGTCATAAAAATTAGTGAGTATTCTTAACAGCAGTAAGGAGATGTATTCATGTTAGCATGAATAATAATAGAAGTATAAACAATTAGCAAGTGACATTTTTAAGCTAAATGTCAGATATACATTTTGGATCAATATTTTCTCCCTTTGTGGAGTGAACTTGATATAATATTTAAGAAAATATAAAATACTTTATACTGAGCACAGAGCCTTTATACTTCCTCTGGCCATTTCTTTCCAACTGAATGGTGTTCTTTGAATCTGAGATCCAATTATCATCATTTGAGGAAAGATTCTGACTACCAATTTAATATAATTCTTTTTTTAGTAGTCTGCAATGATACATGGAGGGAATATAACTATGTCCTTATTTGGTGCTAAATTATCTACTTTATGTAATAAGCAAATGTTGGAAATGAAGAAAGGATGTTCTGTACAATTTTTCTCAAATGACACAGAATGGATGTCCAGTAATTGGCCCAAAGTCCTGATTTCTGGTCAATTACTTACATTTGAGATCACATTTTATATAACAAGTTTAGCTTCTCTTGAGCTTTTGCCCATTTAATAGAGGGCTTCCTATTTATATAATGCTTATCTCTGAGAGATTTAATGTAATTAAGATTACTCATTAATCCTGATGATATAACTGTGAATTAGATCCAGTGGTGGAAACTGAGGTAGAGATAACATCAGTGGCTCTCATACAATCTTACCATCTAGCATTTGTGAAAATCTGCCTTCTAGGAGAAATTGTCACCTCATACCCATTCAGCACTGGCAAGTCACCATATTCAAAAGTTTCCATAGAGACTGTCCTAAACTTTTATATTTTGCAGCTCATTAGCTAAGAGAGATGCTTCAGCTTTTGCTACCGCATGTACATCTGGCGAGAAAAATCTCTGCAGTCACTAAAGCAAGCATGAGGAAAAGATAAAGAGTACTCAAGAGCCTCACTGGCAAACACAAGGAAAATTTTCTTTCCTTATTATTATTCCATTGTATCAGGTTGGGAAGCAGGCACAGCTGGTCCCCAGCAGACATCTAGTTGCTTGCTTAATGTCTCAGACAATAACATATGCCAGCAACAAAACCCAGGATCTCGATATAATAGTGAGGTCTTTGAAATCCTATGAATGGCATTGCAATTTTCAATATAGTCACTAAAATAAAGGCTTCAAGCCTTCAGTGGGAAGCAGCAGAGATGACAGTCACAGACCCTAACAACAGTGTATCTCGCAGTCCATTATTTTGCTGAATACAAAATGAAAATAACAAACGCAGAGTCTCAGGTTTGCCTGTGGAATAATCACTCTGAAAGGAGGAAATCAGGCATCCATACTGAAATTTGTCCCCCTAGAAAAACCTGCTTTTTAAATAAAGAGAGATATATAGCGTCAGATGATGTGCCAAAGAAAATGTTAGTGTGAGAGGACAAGTAGGAATAATGTCAAATTTAAAATAACTGAACAGTAAGGATTAAACTGATTGTTAAATCATACTAAAAAGTGGATATGGAAACATAGGATGTCAATTCCAATTGTTGATCTGTAATAGAGCATTGCTTCCCAATACCTGCTTTAAGATTTTATTGTTTTGGAAGAGTCATTTCTGAGAATTCCTTTGGTGCATTATAGTTTTTCCCTCTTCTATTAGTAGCCTAAATTTGAACTAAGTTACTAATGCAGTATTAGAACGCTATCCCTAATTTTGATATTTTTAGAAAATAAGAAGTACTATCATACCTATTGAATGACTCTAAAATTGTTAAAACTCTGAATGTGTTATATGTATTTAATAAAGCCGCCGTTAGTATAATTTAGTAATATAATTTTAATAAACAGAAAAACATGTGTGCACAGCACACATTTATCATACTCTTCAGGGAGATAGAGAAAGCCACCTACAACATATTCAAGAGAAAGGAAATTAAGCACTGTGTGTGGTTTACAGTTAGAGTTGTAGCACAGGCCAGCTTTGGCTCCCTGCAATGAAATGTGAACTTCTTTGAAAGATGTGAAATAATACAAGCAGAAATGATAGATGGAGGAGAATTTCTGCTTGAAACAATGCATAGAAGGGATTATCCAAATCACCCTCTGTGGAAGCATATGCTAGCTGTTGTTCTTTTTGTAAAAGCAAGAGGAGAAAATCAAGATAGAGTTCCAGAACATATTTTTAATAGTTTAGGTTTTTTTTCTACTTTGTTTTTCCAAACATGTTTTTTCAACATGATAAATTGAACTTGTGTCTGTACTAGTTTTATTGAGATCTTAACATTGTGCTTTTTCAAGTACAAAATGGGTATGTTACAATATATCATGGTTTCCTAGATAATTACTGCCTCAGAAATACTGAGGGTACTTGGTAAATTTCAGATTCCAGACTTTATTTCAGATCTACTGAGTAGGACTACTCAATACCTTTTGCTGCTGTGGCAAATTGCCACAAACTTAGTTAAAACAAGACAAATTTACTATCTTTATAGTTCTGTAGGTCAGAGTCCAAAAATAGGTCTCACTGGGCTGACGTCAAGTTGTCAGCAAGGCTGTTTTTTTTCTGGAAGCTCTAGGAACAATCTGTTTTCTTGTCTTCTCCAGCTTCTAAACGCTCCCAGCATTCCCTGGATCTTAGCCTCTTACTCCATCTTCAAAGCTAGTAGGGCAGCATCTTCAAATCTCTCTCTTTCTGCTTCTATAGTCACATGCCCTTGTTTGATTCTAACCTCCAGCTGCCCTCTTTCAAGGACCCTTGTGATTATATTATGCCCACCTGGATAATTTACGAAAATCTTCCTGTCTCAAATCCTTAACTTACTCACATGTGCCAAGTCCTTTTTGCTATGTAAGGTATATATTTTCTATGTAAGGTAATATATTTAAGGTTCAGGGGATTAAGACTTCAACATCTTTGGGGCCATTATTCTCTTTATCAGGTCAAGTCTTGGTAGAACTAGATAATCTCACTCAGCAATTAAATTCTATAATTCTATGTATTCACCAACATTTTTGTTAGTATGTACAACTATTTACCTATTAATTCAACCATCTAATCATTAATTTATTCATGCTTTCATTATTCAACAAGAATTTGTTTCATACCTGCTGGATATGATACACAGAGCCAGCCCATGGAGACAAAAAAATGAATTAAAAAAGAAATGCCGGGCTTCCCTGGTGGCGCAGTGGTTGAGAGTCTGTCTGCCGATGCAGGGGACACGGGTTTGTGCCCCGGTCCGGGAAGATCCCACATGCCGCGGAGTGGCTGGGCCCGTGAGCCATGGCCACTGGGCCTGTGCGTCTGGAGCCTGTGCTCCACAACGGGAGAGGCCACAACAGTGAGAGGCCCGCGTAGCGAAAACAAAAAAAGAAATGCCTACCTTCATCAAACTGTATTGTTCTATATAGTTTTTTCTTACTGAATTCATGTATTTATTACCTAATATGTGCAAGGTTTGGCCCACTTACAAATAATTAGACATGCTCATGTAGTCGCCAGAGCATGTAATGTATTACTTTCATTGAAATTATAGTTATTATTTCAGAAATGGATTGTAAGATAGTGTAAAGACACATCCATAGGAATATAACATAGAATTGCTAAGTTAAAAACAATGAAGTCTGTAAGACTACAAACTAGGAAGATACACTAAGCAATTGACATACCGCAAGAGTGTCAATAAAATCAAATTTTGCCCGTTAGAAGAAAAATGAGCTCTTTTCTCTCTGTACCCAATGGAGATTAATTCAAGAACATGTATTTTGTGCATGTTCCTCACCTCTCCCGATAAAATTAAAGTGCTAAAAGTGGTCATCTGGGAGTGGTTTTTTCTTTACTTTTTATTCTCTTTTCTGAGAAGAAACATGTTGCATAACTTCTATTGCACACAGAGTAGCATAATAGACATTTTGTTATTTGGATTCCTGGCCAAGTGATTCAATTAAAGGACGTTTAATTAAAGGATGTGTTTTCTGTAATTATCATATCAGAACTGACAGAAAAGTTCCTCTACTTTTAAAATGTCCAAAGTTAGGCAACAATATGTTAATGCCACGTGACCAGTAAAAATTAGCAAGTTTCTGAAAGAAAGCTGTAGCTCTCATTCTCCATAAGCAGGTTTTTCTGAAGTCAAGCCCCAGGAACCCCCCTTTTTCTCAGGCTCACTCTGTTTCTCGAAGCTTCTGTCTTCCCTGATGTTATCACACATTTTTACCATAGCTACTGTCCACCCTCCTTCTCCTGGGGAAGTAGCAGAGATGCTTCTGTTACAACTGCAAACCCACATCACATGAGCAATTCCTTCCACTTCTGCTGTTTTCTCTTCAGGTACTCCCTGCTTTGAAGCTGCTCCCTAGATATTTATGTATCCTTTTGAATTTGCTTCATGCTCTGAACTTCTCGTGAGCTCTTCTGTTTCTTCAAATGTATCTGTTGTGTTTTCCATTCTCTCAACCGTGGAATGAAGATATCCTGATGAGATCGTTTGAGCTTGTATTAATACATACTACTGGCTTTATATGATTCCACTTTCAGAAAACATGTCTAATAGGAGCCATCAATAATAAAAACCTCTCAAACAACTGTCGATTAGTATATTCATGATATCAAAAGATAAATATGATGTATCTGTCTGAAGAATGCATTTTACTTCATTTTAAGGAAATTAAAGCACTGTTTTTGTATTATTATTTTTTGAAATTATATCAATTTAATTTTACGAAATCATATATTTTTAAAGTCTGGCATTCAAGGAAGTAGAATCATTTTATACAAAAGCCATCTCTTTTCTTCCCAGTCAAAAATACGTGTATTGGAAAGCAAGAGATACAGGGCAAAATTCGTATTACTTTTGGCAAAATTTTTATTCAAGGATAGAATTTCCATTCTCTTGCAACATTCTTTTCATTCTCTTCAAATTCTGAACAGTGCATAATATAAATATTTTTTTTATTGGAATATAGTTGCCTTACAATGCTGTGTTCGTTTCTGCTGTGCAGCAAAGTGAGTCAGCCACACATATACCTATATCCCCTCTTCCTTGGATGTCCTTCCCATTTAGGTCATGTTTTTATATTCTTGAATAGAATATACAATTTATGTTGGATGTTTTATGCTGGAGCCAAGTCTCTAAATATATTTTGTCCTTATGATAGTTTATTTCAGGTTCACAGAGCTCTAGAACTACAGAAAACATATTTAACTCTTCTGCTATTATGGATATTTCTGTAGAAAAGTTTGAGAGTAACTGCCTAAAAAGACTTGGATTTAGCTTTGCTGGACAATTGTTCAGAGACCCCCATTATCCACTTGTATCAACCTTAGTCCTAGAATGGAGAAAGCAGAGGTTAGCTTTGAATTCTACATTTTGAGTAAATTTTGGTATCTACTTCTTCAATGATAAGAGAAACAGTTGAGAAGCAGAGATATTAGAATAAAAAATGACTGCAAAAAGAATGGGATAACACAAGGACAAATTTCTTTTTTACACCCTACCCAGCATCCATCACACTTGCGGCAACCTCAGGCGTGACAAGTTCCACAGACCCATGGCTAGAGAGGGAATCAGACTGTGAGAATTAGATGGACACTACAAATTATTTAGAGCCATACACTTATTTTACAGATGAGAAGATGAGTTGAGGAGATTTTTCTTTGATCTCCCACCCCCTCATCTGAAGAAGTAGGCAACTGTGCTAAGGGAATTAGTCAAGAAATATTTCTATCTTAATAATTAAAAAAAAACCAAATTGAGTCAGCTTAAGGTAAAATGGAAATTAATTAGGTCATGTAAGCCAACCATGACATGAACGGCAGTTGAGCAGCACTGAGGTTTACCTGGGAGTCAAGACTCAAACCGAGCTGGGCTGTCTTCTCTCTGCCTTACTTCACAGATTAGCTTCATGTTCTCTTTATGCGTGTGGACTTCTGAACATCAAAAATATGGCAGTAGGGCTTCCCTGGTGGCGCAGTGGTTGAGAGTCCGCCTGCCGATGCAGGCGACACGGGTTCGTGCCCTGGTTCGGGAAGATCCCACATGCCGCGGAGCGGCTGGGCCCGTGAGCCACGGCCGCTGAGCCTGTGCGTCCGGAGCCTGTGCTCCGCAACGGGAGAGGTCACAACGGTGAGAGGCCCGCGTACCGAAAAAAAAAAAAATGGCAGTAGGTGGCTTGTTCTTTTATTCTAAAAGCCTTTCACTACAAAGAAAATCTAGTCTCCCTATTGCAGATTTTAAAATCATAGGGAAGGAGTCTAGTTGGTCTGATTTGAGTCATATGTCCATCATTTGGACCAAGGAGAGATGAATTAGATTAATTTTCCCATTCTGTGTAGCCAAGAAACATTTTTTAAAACAAAAGTAAGGAGGAGAGGGTGTTGGGCAGATAAAACAAAAGTCCCTCCCCTGGGGGCTGAAACTGGAGAAGTGAAGCACATGTGTTACACACTGGCAGGAATATTTTACAGCCAACCTGCTCTGATTTTGTCTATCCAGAATGTTCATTAGAGACATCAGTTTTAAATGGGCTGTCAAATCAGCTGGGGTTAGAGGGATCCAATTTTCCTTCAGTTATCATCCTTTTTAAAAATTTCATTTTATGAAAACTAGTAGCCATATATTGTATGAAACAATGTATACAGATAAGTGAAATGGTTGTTTCAGATTGCATCAAGTGACCCATTTACTTTTCAGAAATGGCTTAATTTAGATTTTTCCCCAAATGCTATTTTTCCCTACAACTGTTTTGATGCTTTCTTCAAAAAGTCCTTCTTGTTTATTTTGAAATGCAAATCAGGATAATGTTTAAATTAAATGAATCTATTTCTACTGCTCATACAAGGACTTTATCTTGTGACAGAGTTTCTTATAGTCCTTTAGTTTTCAAAACAATGAACTGTGCTTCCCATAGGCATGTGCCTTCTGTTTACAAGAAATGCATCAATCCTCTTAATTGGATGGGCCATTAGTAATGGTAAGTCACATGTTATTGTTTTCTCCAACTGCTGTAATCTTATGCTAGTGGTTAGAATAATTTTTAAAACTTAAAAGAAAATAAAAATTATTCCAATATAGCTGTTATCTTTCTGACTGCATATGAAATTTGGAAGTTTGATTTCAATATGGGGAAGAAGAAAAAAAAAAACAGCTATCTGACTTCTATCCCCAAATGGGGTATAGAAATATAACATATATATATATATATATATATTCTTTAATAACAAAAGCTTATTTATAAAGTCCAACTTTAGTGAACCTTAGTGAACCCAGTGTAGTGTTAATTATGGGTTCTATTTAGGGAAAGAAGAGGCAGCAAATTGTAGAGAAAGTGCTTTGTGGGCATAATTAGGCCACTGGGCTCAACTCTATTCTCTGTGATCTTGAGAGTAACATTGTCACAGATAGCAGGATACTTCCTCCTCTTTCACAGCTTTGGCTCTTTTGTACCATAGGATAATGTAAAGGAAACACCATTTCACCAAAAAATTATTCATGGTATTTTATTAGTCAAATCGTGCTTACTGTGTCATAGGAAAGTGTTGCTCTTTCACCTGCTCTCAGAAAGAGAAACATTCACTACCATCTCACTAACTAAAATATTAGAGTAGCTTTTTCAGTTCCCTCTCAGTTCAGTGCCTCTTGTAACCATAGCCGCCTATATGTATAAAGAAACAAGACAAGATGCCCCTGATTCTGTCTTGTCCAAATGTCCTGTCTACTATTTGATATTCCATGATTTATAGCTACAGTAAATGAAGCATGCCATGCTATAATTTTCACATTCTTTAATTATTCTTGCTGCACTTGAAACTACAATGAGAGCTAGGAAGACAAAACATTATGAGCTACACCTTGGTTTAAATATCCCCATATGGAATATTGTGTCTGTGTTATTGTAACTGAGTAAGAATATCATCTGAAAGACCAGAGATAAATCTCCAAAATTTTATAAAACTTTAATTCAGCCTTCTCAGATAGATGTAGAATAAAAAAACAAGCATAAGAGAGAATACATAGTACAGTAGAAAGACCATGATCTTTAGAGTGGGACAGACTTGTTTCTAATCTCAACCCTGCATATCCTACTGGAAAGAATTCAGGCTAGTCACTTCCATATCTGAGTCTCTGTTTCCCCATGTTCAAAACAAAGGTATTGATAGAAACTTCTTAAGATGACTGAGATGATTTAATGAGATTGCATCTGTAAGTCCCCTAGCATAAAGTGAACTGAAGTACCAAAAAAGGTAGCAAATAATCTAAATTATAGTCTTCCCTCCCTTTTGATAGTCACAAGACAGAGTAGAAAATGAGAACTGTACCCCTATTTGGGATGACTGACAAAGTAAAACTTCAGAAAATAAGATTCCCTCAAATAAATCTGAAATTTCTGTTGGTATGTTGACACTGATTTCAATGTGCCAAACCCAGATGTTTCCATAAGCAACTGGGTATCTCCTTTGAACAGTCTATCAATCTCCTGCATCCTTCAGCCAGCTAGTCAGTGCAGCTATTCTCTTAGCAACATCTGGAGAAGGCAGCTTGATGAGGTAGTCTCACTGAGCTTTCTAGGGTAATCTTGATGTTATAAACCACTTGAAAGAGCTGATCTTTTAAAGGTCCGAACTCCCTGGAATTACCTTAAGAATGCAGGTCTGGGGACTGTGGAGCATCATACATCAGTATTTCCTCAATATCTCATGTTGTTTCATGAAGCAGATGTAACCCAACTGAGCTCCGTGTTCATGTGAACTCTCATACCTCCCACTGGTGATAGAAAAGGATGTTATACCACAAAAGCCATCAGTCTCTCCCAAGAATTCCTTTCCCAGGCACCTAAAGGCCTTGGAAAAAGTGACAAATGCTTCTTCACATTTCCCTTTCGTAAGAACAAACTGAGATATCCCCAAATTTTTAACTGTACAAAAATAACTTTACAGCAGCCTCTGTATTACTATTTCCATAATCATGTTATATTCTGAGGAGTGAATTTTAAGTCACCAAGGTCATGCTGATATATTAGTAGTCATTTTCTAGCCGTCGTGGGGAGAGGTAGCACAGGGCCCTGTATTCTATGTCAGCTGACAAGGGTTCTAATCCCAGCTCTGTCACTAGGCAATTATGTGAACTTATGTGAATCATTCAGCAGCTCTGGACCTAAGGTCCCTCATCTGTGCAGACTAAATTATTTCTTAGCTCCCATCCAGGACATCTGTACCTTCAACTTGCTATTACTTGTATCATCAGGCGGATTGAATATTCTCTCAGAAGTGCTAACCGTCCTTATTGAAAACACTTGCACACAAGGTTATTAGGTAAATTAAAAAAAAGTTTCTGTTTGCAGAAAAAACCTCTTTGCACTATGCCTTCATATTAATATTTAATGCATTAATATTATAAAGTTCATGCACCCAACATTTCTATTCCTTCCATTTTATTTGGCAAATATGGATTTTTGTGAACATGATATGCGAGACAAACATATCAAATACATGACATATATATCATTTGTCAGTCATGGGGTGGTTTAAATATTTCCAAACCGGTGACACCATTCAAGAATTTTCTCTTACCTCTATTTAGCAACTATTTCCTTTTTGCTTTGATGCCCACATTACATTTATGAATAGTTCAGTATTTTCAAATTCAATATATATTGCAGCCGCATCTATGATGAATCATTTATTCACCAACTAAACTACCAGTAGATAATATGATGACTTGTGTATACCAGAACTGAAGCCATTAGTCATGAATGCGTTTCTTCATTGACACAGACCTAGTAATACTCATGTGTTATAATGCCAGTTATGGTAGATCACAGCTTATACTACCTTTCATCCTGTGCACTTCATGGTTATACAACTTAAATTCACATCTTTCAAACATTATATCAGATTTCCACAAGATTTCATTGGAGCAAATTGCTGGATATGATACAATAATAGCTGCAAACTCCTGGCGTCCTGGGCTCAAGATGCATGACAATAGACCCAAGGTTAATCATTTCCATAATTCCACCTTCACTGCAGCTGTGAAAATACTTAGACAAAATATACCAATGATCCATTTGAAATACTTCTGCAGGGACAAAATATATAGAGTGGTATATTTATATATGCCATTGCTGAGACAGGTGGAGCCTGGGTTTATTCTGATCTAATTTTCTATATCTGTTTTTTATTTCATGCTTTAATTTGTTAAAATTATTGAGCTCCCTCACAAAACCTGATATTCATAGCCACAATAATAATAGATCCTGCAGAACCCATTTATAATTAGGAAGCTGGACTAATAGTTGCTTTAATCTGTCAATAGAAATCTCTCTGATCTTAACTGGAAGGATTTACTGTTTCCTGTACATGCAATGCCTATGGGCAGGGATATAACCCCACATAAAGGAACATCTAGCTTATCATCTCAGGGTTCTTGGAGGAGTCTTCTTAGGTACATCAACAATACCCTATGGAGAAGACACAGAGAAAGAAGTTGCTCAACTTCTTGTATGTAATAAATACATAGATTTCAGCACTAATGTCATCTATGGAGTGCCCATAATAGGTCAGTTACTCTGTTGCACATGATATATACAGTGGAGGTTGAGTCAAGGTCTCAAAGGGCTCAAGTAGTGGAAAAAACAAGGAAACAAACAGATGCCATTTAGTATGACTGGTGCTCTTTAGATGTCACGTGCAAATATCTACTGTGATGCTCAGCTCTAGATGAGGAGGGCAAGGAAATCTTCACAGATGAGAAGCATTTTTCGGATATCCAAAGAAGTTTTTTGGCTGGAAAGAAGGATGTCATCATAGAGGCAACAGCAAGTTAAGGAATTTGCTTCTTGACTTACATATGCAAACTTTTGTGAATTTCATCAGTATGAATCTGTCAATCAAATCTAGTTCATAGGTAAGCAAGCTTAACTAAAGCAATATTCCACACTAGTAAACCAGAACACAGAACATAGGGTCGGTGTTAACTTTGCATGGAAGTACAATACTAAAAGCCACCTGATATCTATTTCCATTTTTCTTTCTTAGCATCCCAGCAGCTATGGCACATATGGATCAAGTAAGTAATAAAGAGTTCACTCAACAAAAATAACAGCAATGCACACGTGTTTATGTACATCTCTTATGCATTTAGAATTGGGTATACCTAGTCTCTGCTTCTAAGATAAACAGAGAAGACATTCGTGTTGACAGAAATGTCCAGGACTATGTGATATGTGATTTAGTAGGTAAGCACAGAAGAAACGTTAAGAACACAAGTGGAAAAGACACCTACATGTTCTCTCAGATCTGATTTAATTTAGTGATTCTGACTGTATGAACTTTTGCATGTTTTCTCTCTAATGATAGACCATAATAGAGAATTGATTTAAAATGTCCACTAAATCCATCTGGAGGCATCCAGGCAATATTCAAACTGCAAACCAAATGAATCATTTATAGAGCAGCTGGTTTCAGAATCATACACATGATATGTACCCCACGTGTCTTCTTAAATACATCCCTTAGCATCACTGATCATACAGAAGGTGGATGAACAAATCTAAAATCATTACCAACATGTTATTAAAATTGGCTGAATGCTTTCATTGAGAAAATGCCAACCCCAGTAAAAATTCACTGGAGTTTGAAGAAGTCTTAAAACTTTTCTTGGTAGAGTTAAGTATGGTTTACTATACATAGGAAAGGCAATAAAAAGTAAAACCTAAGTGTCCATCATCAGATGAATGGATAAAGAAGATGCAGCACATATATACAATGGAATATTACTCAGCCATAAAAAGAAATGAAATTGAGCTATTTGTAATGAGGTGGATAGGCCTAGAGCCTGTCATACAGAGTGAAGTAAGTCAGAAAGAGAAAAACAAATACCGTATGCTAACACATATATATGGAATTTAAGAAAATAAAAATGTCATGAAGAACCTAGGGGTAAGACAGGAATAAAGACACAGACCTACTAGAGAATGGACTTGAGGATATGGGGAGGGAGAAGGGTAAGCTGTGACAAAGCGAGAGAGAGGCATGGACATATATACACTAGCAAACGTAAAATAGATAGCTAGTGGGAAGCAGCCGCATAGCACAGGGAGATCAGCTCGGTGCTTTGTGACCGCCTGGAGGGGTGGGATAGGGAGGGTGGGAGGGAGGGAGACGCAAGAGGGAAGAGATATGGGAACATATGTATATGTATAACTGATTCACTTTGTTATAAAGCAGAAACTAACACACGTTGTAAAGCAATTATACTCCAATAAAGATGTTAAAAAAAAAAAAGTAAAGCCTGTTTTTACCAACAAAAGGAAAATTTCATGCAAAGATGTAAAGCTATGGCTTTTAAGGAGAGAACATTGGAATTGAGAAAATATATATAACACTTTTATTGTAATCAAGATTGGAAACCTACTTAAAAGAAGATCTTGAGATGGAAACTGTGACCATACACAGACTAATGTGGATGATATGATCCAGTATCAGGAATGGTTGAACTTTAAAGTCTATTTCTTTATAATTGGTATGTCTCAATGTTACCATATTTTGTTTCCATGAATTAATTAGTTCATATATTTGTTTATCCAGCCTTAATTAGGCTTTTTCTATGTATATTTACTCAACATTTATTGTGTTTATGCATGCTGGTTTGTTTTGTTACATTCTGGGGATTCTGAGATTCTCTTTATAGTAGATAGATAAACAAAAGCGATTTAACCTGAAATTACCTGAATTATGAATAATTATGAAATTTAACCTGAATTATGAGACATCATCATATGTTTTCACTGAAGAATTATTTCACCTTTTATCTGGCTTTTTTTTTTTTTTTTTTTTGCCATTGTTGTTAACCAGAGTATATTGATGTAGCTTTATAGCATCCAGAAGTTACAAGTGGTTCCTTAGTGAACTTACTTTCTTGAAGGGAGAAAGGTGCAACATTGTTAATTAGAAGTACACCTAATTAATTAGTAGAAAATGAAATTATACGTCCATCCACTCCATATGAAATAGTTCTCCAAAATCAAAGTTCTTCTTTGAGAGTTTATTTTTTTATGATTCAGACCATATTCATTGACGGTTATGAAAAGAGACAGTGTAAACATCATCTTTGTGTAGCTAGTTCATAGAAAGTTGATATGTTGTTAATTTAAAAGCATTCCCAGTTTAAACACTAACCAAAAGCCTTCTGATCTACTTGTCTTTTGATTTCATCCTTCATTCTGATGTTAAATCTCAGGTACTTTCTCACAAAGGCAAATTTCTGAGTTTTTAACCTCAGGAGCGTGAAAGAAAACATACACAAAGTCTCCTAAGCACAACAGGTAAGTTTCTCTGAAGTGTACTTGATATGGGGGAGATGACACTTACAACCTGATTACAGTAAGAACTGAGAGAAAGTAAACAAGTTATTACATATTTGCTTGAATGAATCAATCAGTAAGCATCTGTTGAGTGATGTGGCTTTGAGTTGTTACTCAAAAAGTCAAAATACATTAGTCATAAACGACTAAAACAAGCATGTTACTTGATTTACCACTTTCTTTTTTGCATATTTGATATCTAAGAATATTTTTTAAAAGGCAAGCCATATTAGTGTTGGTATTCTTTTTTTGTTGTTGTTTCTTTTATTTTATTGAAGTGTAGTTGATTTACAATGTTGTGTTAATTTCTACTGTACAGCAAAGTAATTCAGTTATACATACATACACATTCTTTTTCATATTCTTTTCCATTATGGTTTATCACAGGATATTGAATATAGTTCCCTGTGCTGTAAAGGAGGACCTTGCTGTTTATCCATTCTATATATAATAGTTTTCATCTGCTAACGCAAACTCCCAGTCCATCCCTCCCCCTTGGCAGCTACAAGTCTGTTCTAGTGTTAGTAGAGTATTCTTGTATGTAATTCTAATATGCAGTGGTTTCAAATATAAAGTAGAGATTATCTGTACAACAGATTTACCTCTGCCCAGGTAGCATTGCTTCCAAGATCTACAATGAAAAGCGAGATGTATGACACAACTCCTGCTGTAACAGTGCTGATTATTTAACTGTGTAGACCAGCCTAGACACAAGTATCCACAATAGAGGAATGTGTGTGCAAAGAGACAGGTGATCAGTTAAGCTGAGTAAGAGATTTTTTCTGACTGCTAGAGCTGAAATGCTCAATTCTTTTCTAATTCTATAACAGCTATTTCATTATTTAGAATAAGGTTTTGCTCAGAGTACATGTCTGCCTGTTCTTCCATATTATGAAGTGGTCATTAGAGGCTGCTGCATAGGGAATATATAAATGAAATGATATGAGAGATGTAGCAGTTTCAGTAGATAAGATGATAAATTGATTTGAGGAGAATTGGCTCAAAGAAAAACAGCAATAAGGACCTATGGTAGAAGCAGCCTTTATCAAGAACACAATAACTCAGCTGTCACAGGTTACTGGGCTCTTGGAGGGCTGACAATGAAGTAAGAGCAAAGCTGAGTCTATAGAATGACTCAACCCATAGGCTTAGAAATACACTCTCTCATTCAAGTCAATTTTGCCACATGTTCATCTGGACCCCTTCCCAACAAACATGGCAATATCATCACTTGGGAGATTCAAAAGGGTATCAGTGAGCTTTGGTCCACGGGTTTGGCACATGGACAGGATGTTCTGAATTCTGAAAGGAAAATCAAGTTAGAACAATGTTTATTTCATTTTACAATAGCCTTCGCCTTACTCACTCCTTATAGGTGCTCCACTAGAATATGAAAAAGGTATCAGAGTGACAGTGGCACTCATAATGTGACAGAGAAGTTAAGACTCAGCACTAGGAGTATTTGAATTGGAGGGGCAGGCGTCACTCTTCCCAGGTTGTTTTCCCTTCTAGAGATACTGATGGAGGGAAGGAGGAGGGGGAGAGAAAGAGAGACAAAGACAGAGATATACAGGCTGACAGAGAGAGAGAGAGACAGAGAGAGAAGGGGAGAGAGATTCATCAGGAACAAAATGTAGTATCTTTCAATGCAAATAAGCTTGTGTTGTCCATCCTCATGGAGGTTTAAGTACACACAGGTAAATTATGAATAATACACAGACAATTTTTAAGGCAGGTCTTTTCAACCCTGACTGCAGTTTAGAATGACCTAGAAGAGCTAACTTATACTAATCCAATCCTGGGTCCCCACCTAGACCAATTAAATCAGAATTTCTGGAAACATAAATCTCTATAGATAATTCTACTGTGGAGCAAAGGTTGGAAAACTATGGTGTATGGCTATATAGAACAAGATGAGATGTATTTTGACAGAGATGAATATTCATCATGTTATTTGAATTTGTAAACATGTTATGGAGATAAATAGCATCCATACCTCAATCACCAGAAATGGATATAATAAACAACTGTGAGAGAACCCACTGGCTTCAAGACACTTCAGATAAATATAATGAGGTTTCCTCCAGATTTAAATATTCTTTACATTCTCTGACACAATGACTATCTTACAGGTTAAATATACAACTTGTTTTCTTATGCCAACATATGTATATTTGATAGTTCATTAAAAATTAAATAAATTGATTTTCATTTGGTTACTGTTGTCATATGCAAGAAAATGTGAAAAGAATTTGAAATATATTTTTTTTTCTAGGATGCATGCTGTAGTCCTGAACTAGACTTGAGTTCTAGTCTAGTTCTCATACCAAGGTTTGGGTGACAACTCGACCTATCTGAATATTATTACCTTATTTCCAAAATTGAGTTAATAATTTTTACTATGACCATACAGTATGGCAACTCTAAAGATAAAATTGAATAAGCATAAAATAACAAGGTACAGTGTGGATGCAAGTAATACATAGCATAGGTTTTCCTTGATATTTCTCTTACTGTATCATACATCCTTTAGGTTTTAAAAGCTGAGGACACAATATAAAACTAAAAAGTTTTGCAAGAATATGTGATGAAGCTGAGCTAGTGTTCCCCACTCCCTGGAGTAGAAAATACAGTTCCCACTTGGAGCCAGGGCTGAGAAGAGAGAAGCAAAGTGCCCTTGTGCTGGTCTTCTTGAAAAGTGATGTTCGGTCTCATCCAAATCCAAGGGACCAGAAGAAGAGAAACTTCAGGTAGGTTTTGTGGAATCTGAAAATAAATGGTGCTAATTCTTTACTTCAGAAGTTTATTCCTTGGAGATTAAAATCCCGTGCCCAGAAAGGCATGTGAGAAAGAATGCTAGAAATTAAGATTATGTCTCTTGATAGAGAAAGTCTAAGCTCCATCAGAGAGTCTCTAGAGCTATCAGAATGGTCCCCAAGGGAATCACAAGTGAGCTTTGCTAGACCTGCATTTAGAGAGACCTCATATTTGGGAAGAAGGGAAAACCTAGCTGCAAGCTTCATGCAACAAAGGATGGGGCAGGACCAGGTATACCTCAGAGGACATCAGAGTGGACAGATGGCCAACAATGGCCAGATATTTCTACCCACAATTCCGGGGCCATATGTAAGCATCACCTCCCCTAGTCCTTCATACTTTAGGGAAAACCAAAGAGTTGGTAGAGATAAATTTCAATGTGGCTGACATTTTGTTCATCATTCATCAGAGCTGAGTTTAAAATAGAAGTGATTTTGTCCTACAGTATTAAAATCACACTTCATGCCTGCCTGAACTAGTGGCCTAGATTTGTACTGAATATGGACTGTGTATCAATAGCATTAAAAAAATACCCATACAAATCTATCATAGGATGAAATTCTCTGAATCTCTTTAGATTGTTGATAATCTAGACTTCAAATAAATTTTGCTGTGTTAAACCTCTCATACAAAATCTCCTTGAATTCTTACCACATTTCTGGATTGTGTATGCTGCTTCTTGCTTCACAGTTCTCTTTACTGTTTTTTCAGTGTCACACTCAACTTGGAACCCAAGCATGCTATAGCATTCAGGTTGATTCTGGTAGGCCAAGCCACCAACTGGAGACCATGTAGCTCTCGCATTAGGCAGATCCATATTACACTCTCTTATTTATATAGTATTGGCCAGTATAACAATGAGCAGTTACACACACACACAGAGTTTACCATATTTCACTATGTTTAGTGAACTAAATATGGTAAGATATGAAATACTTCAAACTAGCTTGTTAGAGAGTTGTATTTTTAATATATTAATTGATTGCAGTACTGGTCTTTCCCTTAGAGAGACTGACAAAAGTGGGTCTGGATAGAAGAGCAGTGAGAAGGTCAATTGGTAACTAAAATTAGATAAAGAGGGAGAATGATTTGGGATCAGGAGAGAGCTGGGTCTCTCTATGAACAAAAGGGAAGATGGTAGAAGACCTAGATTCCCTGCGAGGAAGTGAGTGCATAAGAAGAGTACCTTGACTTCCATTTCTGAAAATGTGGTAACTTATTTATCTTGACCACCCTTTCAACTAACCACTGTTTTTATCGAAGGTGAAAAATAAGATGCTGCAACAGAGAGACTCGAAATTACAGTGGCTGAAGTAAATGAAAATACACAAGTGACTTTGTCTCATAAACATTACTTAAGCTTCATGTTGTAGTACTACCCAAAGGTTTAAGAATGGAGGGGGAGGAAGGGGAGGGAACCTTGCTGCTCCTCTAGTGAAACTGAGCTGAAACAATAGGGCGTATCCCTACAGGTTGGGTCAACAAGTCAACACACACACACACACACACGCACATGCACAACTAAGCAGCATAGGTTTTAGTTTCTGCCTCACAACTCACAGTATCCACATGCCAGTTGCAAATATGAATATATTTATTAGCAGAATCTGTCCTGTTAAATGCCAGTGGGATGAAGGTCAGCATTTGAGTTTGATAACAGAAAAAAACAAATCTGAACAGAGTCTTAAAGTGGGTATCAAAAGAGAAAAGGATTTCTTTTGGGGATGGGAGTGTTGTGCTGTCACAACCTTACTAGCATTCATCATTTAGACCCATCTGTATATAATTAGCAACTTGTTATAGGTGAGGGTTAATGTAGCACACTCTCGCATCTTATACATTTACAAATATAAAACATATTTCCTTTCAAGCCAACTTTCACTTATTTATTTGTAGATTTAATAATCTTACTTATTCTCAGCATTTGTCCTTGCTTTCTTACTCTGCAGTCAGGAGCTGGCCTCAATACACTAAAGTATGTTCAGCATTATAAATGTACTGCAACCCCCCAAAGCCTGGAATGCACATAATTTGGAGAGTGAAAATGGCTCGAAAGCATGAAGTCTCATTATCCATAGGTAAGTAACCCAAATCTGTGTCTAGATACTTAAACATAAATAGTTCCTGATATCTGGACTGTGACAGATGTAAGTCACATTATCACTTCTTAATTGCCTCCATTACTAAATGCATTACTTCTTTTTGGCTCTTTGAGAACCCTGTGTGAGCTCATGGGGCTCTCTGCTGCTTCGGGTGAGAGAGAAATGAGCACTTTTGCATGGGTACATTGCTGGGATTTTGTTGATACACATCACATTTCGACCCCAGGTTATACTAAATGAGTGACTTAAAATGATCCTTGGGGAGCTTACCTTACACGTGGGCTTCCTCAGCAACCCCAAGTGCCTAAAGCCAGCTCTGCCTGTCACATTTTCCAGTCTCTCCCTGTTCATATCATCTTGTCTCCTGAAGCCCATGGTGCTGTGTTGTACCTAGAGGGGCATTTTGCTTTTCTAAGATAACGGGTCTACTTTATCATCAACATTCTTTTGCTACCATTGAGATACAATTTATTTTTTAAGAAAAATCTCCAAAGTGCCATGCTATATTAAGCAATAGAACTTTAGCTTCCCCGGAAGCATATAAAGTCTGAAGATTTAAGTTGAAAATACAAGGTCACGTTTCCTTAGCTGCTGATAGAAATGGGACAATTAGCTCTGTCTTATACACGCACTTTGGGGCATATTTTGTTGGTGGTTGATATTTTTCAATAATACCCTCTCTAGAGCTTTCCTGTCTCTGATTATCAGCTGATGATCTTCAAATCCCTTTGCCCTCTTCTCTTTCAGGCAGAAATTTTAGCTCCTTCATTTATAGGTTTATGTAATATATTCACTGAATGCTTGTCAGAGATGTAGCTTCTATTTTCTTTCCAGAATCTTTCTTCAGCAATTGCTAACTAAATTTTTCACTTGCATTGAAAGAAACTTAGTCTATGTTGAAATTATGTCAAAATAGCTCACTGAAAAGTGAAAAATTCACGTTATCTCTTTTGAACTCTACAAGAAAATTATTTAACAGATATTTACAGATTTCCTAAAATGTGGTAAATACTCTGCTGGATACTAGGCAAATATAATGTCCAATGCACACTCTCTGGTTCCACTGTAGATAGGCTAAGAGCACCACAAAAGAAAGGTATAAAAATACAAGTTATATGCAATGTATGGTAATGATAAAATGAGTGACCTCTGAATCAAGTTCTGTTTTGCCATGTTAGCTATGAAACTCTGGGCAAGTTCCTTACTTTGAACTTGGTTTCCTCATTTGGATAGTGGAATAATAATAATAATGCCTACTCTGGGGAAGAAATAAGAGCAAAACCATAATTTTCTTAGAACAGTGTCTGGTACACAGTAACCATTAAAGAAATATCAATTATTTTTACTACTGTCCTTAAAGCAGAGTCTAAACACAAGGTTGCGTTCAGAGCCATGGGGCTTAGGGGAGGGAGAAAATTTCTCTCTTGAATAAAAGTAGAAAATATGTGTGACCACAGAGGCAATGTGTAAACTGGATGAATCTTTATGGATTAGTAGAAACATCCTTTGGCTTGGCCCAGCTGTTAAGATATGTGTGTGTGTGTGTGTGTGTGAGAGAGAGAGAGTATGTGTGGGTAGATGTGTGTGTGTGTGTGTGTGAGAGAGAGAGAGTATGTGTGGGTAGATGTGTGTGTGTGTGAGAGAGAGAGTATGTGTGGGTAGATGTGTGTGTGTGTGTGTGTGTGTGTGACAGAGAGAGAGTATGTGTGGGCAGGTATTCAGAAATAGCTCTGATTTGCCTTTTCTTTTTTTTAAATAAATTTATTTATTTTTGGCTGCATTGGGTCTCCGTCACTGTGGGTTTTTCTGTAGTTGAGGTGACTGGGGGCCACTCCTCACTGCGGTGCACTGGCCTCCCACTGCGGTGGCCTCACCTGTCGCCAAGCACGGGCTCCAGGCGCACGGGCCTCAGCAGCTGCGGCTCGCAGGCTCCAGAGCACAGGCTCAGTAGCTGTGGCACACGGGCCCAGCCATTCCGCAACATGTGGCATCTTCCCAGACCAGGGATCGAACCCGTGTCCCCTGCATTAACAGGCGGCTTCCCAACCACTGTGCCACCAGGGAAGTCCTGAATTTCTTTTGTTTCTTTTTTTTTCCAACTGAAAGACTAGTCTCATTAAATCCATTAAATCATTTATAATTCTTTGGCAGCAGTCAATCTAACTTTGGCTAATTATTTATAAATAAAATTTATCTGAAATTTGGGGGGATGCACATGATCAAATGGAAGGGTAAAGAACCAGTTGCAGAGAGGTGAGAAACCCAGCAGTCGTGGTAACAGTGATTACTCAGGAGGATCACTTGGGTGCCTCTGCCAGAATGAATAAACCCCAACTGGTTTTCTTCTCATGCTTCCCCTTCAGATTCAAGGTTCCCGCTAGTCCTACTTCTGTCTTCGGCCAGTGTCTGCCACTCTCCCCACTTTAAAGGTTTCAGTTTTCTAAAACATCACACCAGTGACAGGGTCACAAGTAATTAAGTGGGTTATCACTCAGGAATATGCAAGCAGAGGGAGTCCCGTGTGAGGGGTCCCACCAGCAGCAAGAGGAAGAGGGAAAATGGGAAAGAGCCTGGGTCTGGGGCAGCTGCCTAAAGCGTATTTCAGAATGTGGGGGTGTAGACTGATTGTGAGAAGCTTCTTCTTTGTGTGGGAGGAAAATCCCAGGGATAGGGTGAGTTGCCTTGTCTTGATTTAGGGGCCCTAACAGAAATGAATAGGCTGGGGATTGTGATGCTGTCCACCATGGCAGCAGTTAACGGCCTAGCCAAATTCAGTTTTGCTGTGGGTGACTCACTGCTTCCAATCCTATTTCTCCACAGTTCCCATGGGAGAGAGACTGACTGGTCATGCTTTGGTGATGTGAACATCTCTCATCCATGGCAGTGACTTTCACTTTGGCACATGGAAGGATGGCTGTTCCCCAAAGGAAAAGAAATGGATACTGAGCAGCCAGTTGGTCATAAGGACCAGCTCCTAGCCTTGAGCACGTGATGACCGCTAGTCTTTGAAACCTTTTGAAAAAGCCTTTTTCCCTTCTATTCTTTAAAATAAAAGCAATAAATAAAGATGAGGAATACATTTCTGGGGGGTGAGAAATGTGATGTTGGAAGAGATGGGGAAACAGGTGTGGGAGAAGGAGAGAAGGAGAGAAGGAGTGAGGTCAATTCAAAAAATATAAACATAGAAATGAAGATAGTATTCAGATTTTAAATTCCATTCTTCTCTTTGAAATGTATACTACATACAAAACTGCATATCATTGAACCCTTAAGCCTGCCTTTGGGTTTGTCACATGGCCTTATGAGGTATGCTAGCCCTCCAAAAACTTCTTGAGATGAAGTGTTCACCATAGCACAAAAGAAAAATGTATTCAATAAATACTGAATTATTTTTAATGAACTTTCACTCATGTTCATGTGACAGTATTCTGTGAGATTTTCACAGAACATTTTATAATAAACATGATGTATATTATGAGTGCATTTAATTCAAAGAGCCACACAAAATATTTTGAAAAAATAAAAAAGTGTATAAAAATATTTTGTACTTCAAAGTAGATGGCTAAACTATTTATTCCATTTATGAAGTTCTTTACAAATTAATTTACTATCTCTTTCTTGACCACTTATCTATTATTGGGATTGGGACAGGGAAAGTAAAAATTAAGACACCACTGTAAATCAACTACACTTCAATAAAATAACTTTAAAAAAAAAGAGAAAAAACTGAATCACTTTGCTGCAGAGTAGAAATTAACAGAACATTGTAAATCAACTATACTTCAAAAGAATAATTAAAAGAAAAGGATTGGATCAGGGAAAGATAAGAGCTTCTCTAAAGATCACAGCATTACAAATAAGGGAACAGAAAAGTTTTCGTGCAAATCTTTAAAGAAGAATTTAAGTGTTCAACTAAAATATAAAGATATGATATAATGACTTTAGTAATTTCAAACTGTATTCAAAATCGATTTAAAACTAGATGCTTTCATTCTGTGCATCACTGAACAAAATTACTTTGTGACACCTCTTCTCATTCACAAGGTAAAAATAATCGTCCACTGTTCTTAGTTTCATAACAATATGCTAATAGCTCTATTGTAGCATAAATAACAGTGTATACTATTTAATCACATGCATCTATCCTTGATCATGTCTGAAGAGTTAGAACAGAAGCTTATCTGCATCCTTGTGGTCTCAACATTTAGCACAAGGATGGCCAAAAATTTAGTAGTAGAATTCAATGTGATTGATCTTCTTGAGAAAAAATAAAATGATCGAAATATGGTACAAAGGGAGAAAGAGGAAATTAAGCATTTTCTTCCACTTTTAAGTTCACTGTCAACTAACTTCATGACCTTGGGAAAATAACCCTTTGTTGTAGTTAGTGAAAGGATATACGACTCTCTGAGTTGTTTTGAAGATGAAAAGTGATTGAATACATCCTAATCGCCATGCAAAATATTATTATTGAATTCAGTATGTTTCTACATATGCTTGAGAATAACTGTTTTGTGTTCAATATCCAATAAAATATAAGGGCAGTCTGGGAGTTAAAGGCGAGAAGGATCTATATCAGGTTTGAGATTTTTCCTTAAAGGATTGACCAACTCTAAGCACCTAAAAATATCTTTGCATTAAGCTCAATGCTGGCTCCTGTATGTGAGTCTTGGGAGGTACTACGATGAGACAACACAGGAAAATTCTTTTAACAATGTTTATCGTATATTTATGTCTAAGGATTCAGCTGGCTACCATGCCTATGAGTAAACCAACCAAAAAGTCTTTCGTTCTAGTGAGAAATGCAGACTAGTAAATAAAAATACTAATAACCTATGATGAATCAAAGGAAGTACCATGCACAATAGGGGTTGTTTGAGTCATTTTTCTCAGGGCATTTGCTTTTGGGCTCTTAGGATAACAGAAGAATACAATCAGTGGTGTCCTGGAGCCAACAGCTCCTACAGGCTTGGGTGAGCTGATTGTGGGCATCCCTTCCCAGATCCTCTTCCCATGATGTTATGTTAGCAACTTGAAATTATCCATGGTGGGGGATATTTACACCGAAAAAATAAACAAGTATTATAAATCAAGGCTTTCCTTCACTACCACCCCTTGAGTCATTTTAAAATGTTTATACAGTGATGTTTACATACTGCTACATATAATTCTAAAAGAAAATAGTTGATGAGAAAAGGAAAATACGTTTGTGTCTTTAGGCTAGAACAACTTGACATTTTACATTTTTTTCATATCTGTGAAGGCATGGTTTGCATGCTTATGATAGTTTTAGAGTGATTGTTTTTCTTCTTTACTCTTTTCTAGGACTTTCAGAACAAATAGCAATAAATAATTCAAAGCTCCTAATGAATGATTTTCTTCCTGAGACATAAGATAAATTTATTTGAGTGATAACATTGATAGGAGACTAAGTAATTTTTAAGCATTTCCCCCTTAGCTGATAGTCTCATCATTATACATCACAGGTAATAACTCTTGTCATGTGTTGTAGATCGATGCATGTTAAAAATGAAATATCCAACTGGACAACTGTGGTGAAAGCACTGCGCATTGGCTACAGTGTTCAAATGACCTGAGGTGATAATAACTTGCCTAAATACCAACTGAAATTCAAAGGACAGCTTTGCTGGATTGAGTGTTTTGCTTAGTACAAATTAATTTCATACTTCCCTTTTTTCACTGGTGATCACCAAGGATCCATGTCCTACTGCCAATAAATAAGATGTCATTTGTTTCCTGTAATAATTATTTGTGTGAAATAGAACTTGCAGAAGCCAGTTTTTATAGCCTGAAGCTATTTCTCCTCCACTAGAGCACTCTAAATTCGTTAACTTTTAGCAATTACTTTTGTAGCAGACAATTATCCTTCTAACCCAATCAATTTGTCCACATTTTCATCACTGCGCAGTCTTTAAGCTGGGGAGAAAACCTGCTGGTAGAGGCCCAATTTCCGTTTTAGAGTTACTCTTTTTGGTTTATGAAATTGTAAAAACTTGAATATCTTAGTAATGTTCCTTTCTAATAACATTTCATCACCGCTCCAGGGCTTCATTTACCATGGAAAAGGGTTTTAAAAGGTTTTAGATGAGTAAATAAAATATTTCTCCTGAATGACTACAGGTGGGAACTGGTTATGGGATTGTGGCTACTTCTTAGGGATCTATACACAGATCACTGATCGGTTAGGCTCCACGTGTTCTGCTGTAGGCAGGTGCTGTTTATAGCTGGGGGTTGAGGTTCTAACTGCTAACATTTTGTGAAGGTAGGTGGAGATCAGCAAGTAGGGGAAAGACAAAAGGTCAGGAACACATAGCAAAACTTTTCCCCAGAATCCCAGCATAAAATGTAGAAAGCAGGGAATTCTCATTGCATTTTTCAGAAGATGTTTCAAGGGATCATTTGTTATATTAGAGATCTAGAACTCTAAAGATGTGAGAAATTATGGAAAGGACCTGGATTTTTAATGTTTTTTGAGGTAGAACTCCTCTAGATTTGTGAGATGTCCTCTCCACAACTGGAGAGGTTAGTTACCACAGAAGTGAGAAGCCCATACAGCCTGAGGACAAACATGCAAGACTGTATTCCAAGGGGAGTGTTGAAGGACAGCCGGATTAATTCAGTAGGGGTGAGTACAGAGATTGGAAAGCCAGACAGGTTTGAGGGAAAACTAACTCACAGTCGTGTGATTAAATTAGGTGCACTTAGATAATCTCCCTTTCTTAAACTCACATAAATGCAACATAACATTATCTGATTACAGGAATAAAATACTTCCTATTTACAGCCTCAGGTAGTATGCAGAGCATCTACACAAGGAACAGGAAATCTTGGGCACCATCTTAGAATTCTGCCTACCACATGAGGAGTGAGTAACAGTCTCAGCAAAGTTCTTAGGATTAAGGGTAATAATCTTAAGTGATGAATTTAACATCTTGATTGCATATACCACTTGATACATGGTAGCTATATAAAAATACTTATTTTCAGGTCTAAGGGACAAGCATGGAGCCTAAATCAGAAAATAAGAAATTCAGAGTCAAATAACCCAGAAAAGGAACAAGACAGAGCTGCACAATGAGGGTTTAGATTTTGTTATCAGGGACAAATTTTAATGTTTCTAATGCAGATTCTGTATATTGGATGCTGGCTGCTTGTTAGGCAAGGGCTAAACCAAATTTTAAGGCATGGGAACAGGGTCAACCTTATCTTCATTGATATATAGGCTTTGGATTGCTACTTTAGTCGCATTCAAGGTATGCAGTGTCTCTCCAATTCCACCTGATATTCTTGGAATAAACTGCTACTTTTTCTCACTTAAGGATTTTAGTTAATCCTCTTCATATATTACCAAACTCCCTAGTACTCTTTCATTCTTATCTACTACCTGCTATTATCAATTAATACATCTCCCAATAGAAATTTTACAGCATCTATGTGATCCTTTATTTTAGAGACTAGTAAGTTACATCTAGGAAAAAATATATATACTCAAAGAAGGTCTTAAGAGGCACAAGTGTTATAAAAGCCATGGTCGTGGGCTAATATAAATTATGTCCCTGTTAGATGAAGCTTTGGTGTAGTGCCTACTAGATCAGGTTATGACAGATGTATGGGAGCTCATAATCCTTGCTCCTCTGTATTTTATCACAGTTTATGTAAAGTCAAACTGTAAACAAGAATATATGACAGGGTATGTTACTATTAATCATCAGATTTTACAACAAAGCAATGATTATTAAGATACAGAGATTCTGTATCAAGAATCCTTGGCATTAATGAGAATGATAAGTGCTGCATAAAAAGAGCTTCCTTCTTTCATAAAACATTTAATGAGAGCTTACTTTGTTCTAGGCACTGGCGATACGTATAGCAGGGATAAATAATATCTGCTCTCGAGGAGATTATGATGTATTTAGGGGTAAAACTGAGAAGTAAATCATTGAGTAAAAAATATAATAAGAGCTCTGCCAGAGTTATTCTCAGAAAGCTATAGGGACAAGTGTTTGTTGTTGTTGTTGTTTATAATTCCAAAAGCACTGTAAATTGGAATGTAGACTGTGATGGGTAGACTGTATGGGCCATTAGGCATGGATACTAGACTTATCTCACTCTTCAATTTTTCTATCATCTTATCACATACATAATAGGTTTGTAATTCATATCTGTTCAATGAATGAATGGAAAAATGTATTTTTAGCGAATAATTTGTCTATTGACTACTAGAGTTTTTCTCCCTCTCTCTTAATGGTCCTCAAACAAAAATTACAGAATGTCTATACCATTATCTTCCCAGGACCTGGCTTCTGGGGAATCCCTCTCTACTCCTAGCTTAGGGTTCAGACTTAACTCTATCAGCCTAATTTAGTGGTTCTCAACTAGGAGCATTTTTGTCCTCCAGAGACCTTCAGAAATATCTGGGGACGTGTGTGTATATGTGTGTGTGTGTGTGTGTGTGTGTGTGTGTGTGTGAAGGAGAAGCAGTGGTGTCAGTTGTTACTGGCATCTAGTGGGTAAAGGCCAGGGATGCTACCCCACAACTACAATGCAGAGGACCATCCCTTTCTCTATGAAAGAACTGCCTGGCTAAAATATCAATAGTACAGATATTGAAGACCCCGGTTTAATGTTAGGGAAGAGCACCTGATCTAGATTGATCTAATCAGATCAAAGGTTGGAGGGATTTTTTTGTTTGTTTGTTTGTTTTGGTTTTGGACAGTCAGGGGAAATGAGGCTCTATCGATGGAATATAAATGTAGAAGTATCCATTGAACATGGAACTATCTAGAGCTGAGACCTTAGGAAACAATTCAAAACTATGAATAGAAAGTTATATGAGATTAGGATCCACTTCAAGGAGAATGAGCTAAAAAATTGAGAAAAAAAAAGATTAGTGTGACTTGAACAATGAAATTAAACATAGCTTGAAGACTTCCTTACCTCTGAATGTTTTAGTAACGTAATCCAAAGAATCCCTTTAAATTATTTAAATCTGTATTTGTGATAACTTGCAATAAAACCCTTCAATCAGATGAATAAATGAATGAATTATAAATAAGATATAGGTAAAGAAAAAAGTGAAAGGAGGGGCTAGCAAATGTGAAGGAAGTTGTGATTCAGGACGATTTATTCCAGCATCCTCATGCTAGCACAGTCTAAACATGATCAAGAGCATGATTTTATAGAAAGATAAATTTTTTGATGACACCAGAATGTTCAAAAAATTTTCACTGATTCTCAGCACAGTCACCACCTTGACATTCCAAGATTACTTCATCAAAAGATGCTGTGACCACACTCCCAATCCTCCACAGTCCTAAGTATTTTCCACAGCGTCTACTTCCTCTAAGAAGGCTTCCCAGATCCCATTGGTCATAATTTGTACCACCCTTTCCTCAAGAAGCATACATATAGTGTGAAAGAAAATTATTTAAATCTCTTTCTTATGTTCTATTACTGTCTGGCAATTAAAAGCCATTATTTTTTCTCACTCAGATTCATGCTACTGAAAATTGAGTATATTCTTCATCATCATTGTACCTCACAATTTAGAAGACTATTAATACCTGATAGGAACTCATGAAACTTTATTGAATTAAATAATACTTTACTGACAAACAGAACAACATGAACATTTCTTTCTATTTTTTTTTAAATAACATTTTAATATCCTTACAGGGGACTGTCTTTCTATACCCTGGGACTATTCAAATTATCAGAAAGAAAGGGAGAGAAAGAGAGAAACTGGATCTAAAAAGCTGGATTTAGATGCCCTTATTGATGATGTTTCCTTCAAGTTTGAAGCCTCCCCCTGTCAATTTGACTCTAAAACTGTTCTTTGTACTTCCACCTTTATAAATACTGATTGTCTTGAAGGATGGAAACAGAAGAGAATCACAGAACACTGCTGTTATTCTCAGAAGGGAGTGGTAGGGCATTGCTTTCATCCTCAGTTATCGTAGGTATATTTGTCTCAAACAAACAGAGCAGGAACATATTCTTTTGTTCTAATTAAAGCCACCGTTTACTCTTAGGTGCTTCCTGGGAGTAATACACTCTGTGCAGACACAGACTATAGTTTTTCTGTACTATCTCATACCACCAGGATAATATCCCTAAAAATCTGTTCAGATCCTGAACTCTACCTTTTAATATCCTTCAGCAGCTTCCCAGATCACAAAGATCCAAGGCAGCATTTATTAGAATGACATATTAGAACCACTAGATCTTTTTGCCTCCATATGGGCCACCCCCTTCTTCATATACTCCCTCATGTACATCTGCAAAAATCTATTTATTACTAAAGTAATTTCAACATAGCGTGCCTTACAGCATCATTGGTTTTGCATATTATACTTGCTCTACTAGAAAGCATTCTCCTCTTCCTTGGCCACATGACACAGTTCTATCCATATTGATAACTTAAATCTTGAAACTTGCTGACCTTTATATCTCCCATCATAGGTAGAGATGAGTTCTCACCACTCCCTGCAATATCAATACCCTTTCTTTTTGTGCTTGTTGCTTCCTTCGCCTCCTTAGGTAAAAAAAGTTTTACATTAATGTTTTTAATCTTTAAAAGATGGCTTTCAAATGTTTGAACCTGTAATCTGCATTTAGAATGTAGTGTAAATAGGGTTTTAGAACACAAATCTAAGTGTTTGTGTGGGTGTGTGTCTGTGTGGGTCCATAAATCTCGTGTATATAGACTGATCTTACTAATCAAAATCCACCATGAAATTTTCTCTTCTTTATCATCTCCTACTTATTTTATAATTGAATGAAAACTACCCTCTCTCCCACTATTCTGCCTGTCTTTCACACCTAAGTAAACAGTATCACCATCTACCCAACTATCCCAGCAGACTTCTGAGAGTCATATTGATTGCTCTTTTCCCCATCCTTCTCATGTAAATTGATTTACCTTGCATCCACGTCTTCCATCTCAACTTACGTGTTAGTCCAGACCATAATCATTCCCTATTTGGGTAATTGAAATAGCCCCCCCCTTGGCCTTCACACTTCCATAATTATCTTTCCATAGCCTTTTAAAAATGGAAGTAAAAGTCAGGTTGTGCCCCTCTGTATTAGTTTCCTAGGACTTTCATAACAAATTACTACAAAGTTGATGGCTTAAAACAACAGAAATTAAATTTCCCACAGTGCTGGAGGCCAAAAGTCCTAAATCAATGTGTTAGCAGGCCTGCACTTCCTCTGAAGTTTCTAGGGAAGAATACCTCCTTGCCTCTTTCAGTTTCTGGTTGTCTCCAGAGGTTTCCTGACTTATGACTGCATAACTCCTGTCTCTGCCTTCATCTTCACTTGGCTTTCTCCCTTGTGTATCTTTTCTCCCTTGTGTCTCAAATTCCTCTTTGCCCATCTCTTACGAAGGCATCTGTTGATAGATTTAGGGGTCACCCTAATTCTAGGATGTCTTTATCTTGAGATGCTTTACTTAATTATATCTGCAAAGATCCTCTTTCCAAATAAAGTCACAATTATGGGTTCCTGGTGGACACACCTTTTTTGTGGGGGAGGGGTTATACTTTAACCATTTGGTGGCTTCTTAATGCCTGAAAGTATCATATTTTTAAATTTTCATTCTATATTAATAGTAGATATGAAGTCAGAGGTAAAGGAGCTCAAGCAAAAAAAATTATTTATTAGATTTTTTTCATATTTTTTAGTTTCTATTATAATTTGCATTTACATGTTTTTGTTTGAACCCCAGACTAGATGATAAGCTTATGAGAGCATATACAATATATATCACTTTCAGCCGTACCTATAAATCCATGTGCCAAGGACATTGCCCGCATTCAATATATATGTTGGACAAATAAATGAACTGATTACTGAAGAAAATAAGGGATGGATAGATAGTGAGAAAATCTCACTGACCTGCTGTAAAATAATTAGTATGTGTTCTGCTACTCCCATGTCTTGGGAATAACCTTTTTGCAACACCTTACTAAAGTTAATATTCTGGAAAGGGCTCAGGTTAGTCCTTCTCCTTTATAAATGCTCAAAAATGGAGGATTTACACCAAGGATTGGAAAGTGTCAGGTTATGTATTAGAAACAGAAATAAAGCTTGACCTAAATGTAGTCTTATCGAGCACTTGTTTTTTCCTAAACAAAAGCATAAAATATTCTGTAGTGAAACATTCATTTTTAACTCAGCTTGGTATGCTTGATTTCATGTAATAATGCATTTTTTCATATTTTATGGAAAATATCTATTATATGGCCCAAAGGAAATTGTAGAGCATACTTCATAATATTCAAGGAATATTACATTAACATTGTGAGAAAAAATAATTTTATATAGATTGTAATTAATGAAGAAGGAAAAGTATATAATACAGTCTAAAGAAATCCAAGTGACAACACAACTAGATATTTTATATTGATAAGTAAAAATTTGTAGCCTACTAATTGCTAAAATTGTTAACAGACATTTTACCTAAAAAGCAAAAATTAGTTGTTGTTTGAATCTTAAACCAAGAAAAACTAAGTCCATTTAAGTAAAAAATAGTTTTTAAAAAATATTAATTAAATTATTGAAGAAATGGTCCTCAATCTCTTTAGAAATATTAACATTACTTTAAGAATAGTAAATTAGATAAATTAGACTTTAATTATAAATATTTTTGAGTCATTGCAGTATTCAAATATTGCTCAACTATTTACTTAGAATTCTGTCTTTGAAAATTGGAAACAAAATAAAAATTATGATTAAAATGTACACTGTTGGACTTCGCTGGTGGCGCAGTGGTTGAGAGTCCACCTGCCGATGCAGGGGACACGGGTTCGTGCCCCAGTCCGGGAAGATCCCACATGCCGTGAGCCATGGCCACTGAGCCTGCGTGTCCAGAGCCTGTGCTCCACAATGAGAGCGACCACAACAGTGAGAGGCCCACGTACCAAAAAAAAAAAAAAAAGTACACTGTTTTTCAACTTTCGCACTTTAAAAGAGCAAATGAGAAAATTAATCGATGTAACAGGTATCAAAAAGAAAATGGCATTGCATCAAAATTACTCAGCTTTTTATCATGTTTTATTAAATGCCCATTATGTCAAAGAAACTAGGTAATGCTTGCTAACATATGTATTTTCATTTTATGAATCAAGTTTGACAAAAGGCATTAACATAGAAAGTGAGAAGAAATATTTGGAATTGAGGTAACATTTAACTTTGCAAAAAAAAGTATGTATTCCTTTCATAGACATCTATTGACCACCAAATATGTGAGAGGAACTCTGCTTTGTGTAATTTATGCCAACATAGATGACATATATTTCCTTTCCTCAAAGAAATCCCCTTTTAGTCTCATAAGCATTTTGTTATGTTTCCCCCATTCATTCATTCTTTCAATAATTATTTTTTGAGTGCCTACTTTGTGTTGGGAATTATGTTATGTGTTGCGTATATAACTGTGAACAGCAAGCCCACAATGATCTACTATTCTCCATTACGCACACATTAAAACATCAGTAAGTTCCTTTGATTTAATCCAAATTCATTTTTCTTTGTCCATGGCCAACACTTTACCTATCACTAATATCCTCTCTGAGACTAAGGAAATAAATTCAAACTCTCCTATCATGTGTCCACCAAACCACTCTCTATATAGCCCAACACTATCTTTAATCATTTTCATTAAAATAAGAATAAAATACAAATTCTGTTCTAGAAATCAACAAGAACTCAAGATTTAATCTCAGATATTTTTGCCTCCCAACCTGTATAGAGTATCATCCCTTTTGCCAGTCCCCATTTCCACAATGATTCCAATGGCTGGTCCTTTCTAATACTTTAAATCTCCTGTTAAATATCATTTCCACAGAAAAATCATCTCTGGTAACACCATTTCCTTAGTTCCTTATCTTCCAGAATATTATCAACTGGAGTATCATGTTATTTGGTTTAACAGTATAAATGAGTGAATAAGTCAATAAGCTTTCAGTTTATAGGAATTAGAGATAGGTCTACAGAAACTATAAATAAGCAAACAGACATTTATAATTCTGAATGATAAAAGTACTATGATGCTAGGTGCAGATTATATAATAGTTAATAAGAATGTTAAACCTAACCCAGTTCCTAAGTTTCCACAGAATGTATAAACCAGGAGATAAAAGATTAGCAGTGTATCCAAAGTTGGGAAATTGAGAAAGAGTTGAGAACTTGGGAAAAAAGAGAGTTATAAGCTATATGAAGAAAAAAATACATTGGGAATTAGACATTGGGAGGTGGTCATGAATAAGAACAAACTGAAGAGATAAGTGAGGATCAGATCATGAAGTGCTTTATAATTCATTTGAGGAACTTCATCTGGGGACAGGCGGGAGCTATTGAAATTACTTTAGTTACCCCGTATAGAATGAGGTGGAGAGGTGTTGTATTACTTTTCTGTTGCTGCCATAACAAATTACCACACATTTAGTAACTTAAAACAACATCTATTTATTATCTTGTGGTTTACATGGGTCAGAAGTCTGTGCACAGTGTGGCCCAGTCAGTTGTATGCTTAGAGTTCACAAAGCTGGAATCAAAGTGTTGGCAGAACTGTGTTCCTTTCATGCTTCCAGTCTATTCAAGTTGATGTCAGAATTCACTTCTGTATAGTTAGACTGAGTTCCCCTTCCATGTTGGATGTAAACCAGGGATTGTTCTTAGCTTCTAGAGTCTCACCCATGTTCCCTGGTTTATGGCCCCCTTCAAAGCCAGCAACAGCTGATCAGTTACCTCTCACACTTAGACTTCTGCCTCACTTTTTTACACAGTTCTTCTGCCATCTCTTTCTATTTGTAAAGGCTCGAGTGACTATATTGGCCAATTTGTATAATCCTGTTTATCTCCCTATGTTAAGATCAATTGATTATTATCCTTAAATCCTTCTGCAATTTCCCTTAGTTTAATATTTGATATTTCCATTTTTTCCATTGAAATTTAATATTATTGTAATTTATTTTAGTGTACAGTAGGAATATGGCTGACCTCCCTAACTGATCTCCAATAAACAATGCTAATGATTATTATCCATCATTTGCTTAAAATCTTTTTATGGTTTTTGTGGAAAACTAGTTTTTTTTTTTTTAAACATCTTTATTGGAGTATATTTGCTTTACAAGGGTATGTTAGTTTCTGCTTTATAACAAAGTGAATCAGTTATACATATACATATGTCCCCATATCTCTTCCCTCTTGCATCTCCCTCCCTCCCTCCCTCCCTATCCCACCCCTCTAGGTGGTCACAAAGCACCGAGCTGATCTCCCTGTGCTAGGTGGCTGCTTCCCACTAGCTATCTATTTTACATTTGGTAGTGTATATATAAGTCCATGCCACTCTCTTACTTCGTCCCAGCTTACATTTCCCCCTCCCCATGTCCTCAAGTCCATTCTCTAGTAGGTCTGCATCCTTATTCCCATCTTGCCCCTAGGTTTTTCATGACCATTTTTTTTTTTTAGATTCCATATATATGTGTTAGCATATGGTAAAATTTGTTTTTCTCTTTCTGACTTACTTCACTCTGTAGGACAGTCTCTATGTCCATCCACCTCACTACAAATAACTCAGTTTTGTTCCTTTTTATGGCTGAGTAATATTCCATTGTATATATGTGCCACATCTTCTTTATGCATTCGTCTGTTGATGGACACTTAGGTTGCTTCCATGTCCTGGCTATTGTAAATAGAGCTGCAATGAACATTTTGGTACATGACTCTTTATGAATTATGGTTTTCTCAGGGTATATGCCCAGTAGTGGGATTGCTGGGTCATATGGTAGTTCTATTTTTAGTTTTTTAAGGAATCTCCACACTGTTCTCCATAGTGGCTGAACCAATTCACATTCCCATCAACAGTGCAGGAGGGTTCCCTTTTCTCCATACCCTCTCCGGCATTTAGTAAAACTAGTTTTTCTTAACCTCTCCCATTTTGAAGGCATTCTAAGCTATTCTTACATTTAGTTTTTAAAAATCCAAATGTGTTTGTGTGTGTGTGTGCGTGCTTATAAGAATTTGATGGGCATGATATTATACTACTGATCTCATAATGAGAATAAACATGTTTAATGCATAAAAATATCTCCATTGATATGTTTTACTTGATGCCCCTGAAAAGAAGCATGAATATTAGGAGAAATGAAAAACTGAGCAGAGTGAAAAGACCCACAGTGGGCAAAGATATATATTCCCTTGGCCTTGACTGAAAAGTGTCCAGTGTCAAGGAGATATGGGGAATAAAGAATGAAATAGGACTAAGCCTATGGGCTTTAGTTACAAGTTAAATATAGGTGATTCAAAAAAACTCTCCTTGAAATATATATATTTTATGTACTATTTGAATTTCTTTGTTCTCCTCCATTATATATCAAAGTAATGAAATTTTTTAAACTCTGATTTGTCTCAACTATGCTTAGAAGGTATAATTGATAATGACAACTGGGGAGAGAAAAATCCATGAAAGTGACAATCAAGATGAATTAGAATATGTGATCTAGTTCATTTTATGCACCTGGAGGGTTTGTTGTCAAAGTTCAAATTTTGATGTGTGATTGTAAATAAAGGCGTCAATTCCTTTAAGCAATAATTCTCAACTTTGGTTGAATATTATATGTAATTAGTTGGGGAGGTCTTAAAATTCCCAGTACCTAAGCCACAACCCAGAGCAATTAAACTGGAATCTCTGGGGTTGGCATCCAGACATCAGTACTTCTTAAAGCTCCCCAGGTGATTACAATATGCAGCTAAGGCTGAGAATCACTGCTTCAGAGTTGTATAATATATTCTTTATTAACTTGTATATCTGTGTGTATATTTGTGTATGTTTTATGTGTTTATTTCTTGACTTTCTGTTCCACTGATTTCTGATGTAATATTTGAATTATTATTGACTGATTCATGTTCTAATATATTTTGAGCTAGACATTTTCATATTTTCCTAAGTATTTTTATTTTGTTCTATTTATTTTCTTTTTAAAACAGTTATTTTAATTTAAATAATATCTATATAATGCCCTGTGTATTAATGAATACATATTTCATTTACCATTAAAATAGATACTATTTATTCCCTAGATTGTTTTCATTTGTTGCTTCTAGCATAGAGAAATATATTGATCTTGAATTGGGCAATTTTTTAATAATCTAATTTTTGCAGTTTTCTACTTGATTTATTATAATACATGTCAGATATAGAAAAGATATGTAGATTGATTTTCCTCTTTAAACCCTTTGGTGATTCTGCACTTGAAGTCCCTAGCCCAGGGAAAGAAATACTATATTTTTAATATTTTCAAATGAAAGGAATTTTAGAAATCATCTAGTCAAGTGTTTTTGAAATTTTTGACCATAACTCACTGTAAACAAAATCATACTCCAGTGTACTTATTTACACACAACCAAAATAAAGTTTCATGATGTAGCATTTACCTTTAGTATATGCGATGCCCTATGATATTTTCCCTTTTATTCTACTCTATCTTATTCTTAACAACGTTTGTCACAATACACGAAATTGTTTTCATAACCCGTTTAAGTATTGAGAGATGTTTGAAGATCATTTTTAGCCAAACACTCTAATTTAATACATAAATAAACTAAGGCCCACAACAGTTAAGTAGCTTTTGTCCAAGGGTTACACAACTAGATGGTAATAGCATTCTATTCAGTGGTCAGATCTTATCAAAGTTTTGTCACATCAGGGCTTCTCAGAGTTGATTATTCATCAGTATTACATCAGGTACACATAAGATATGTAGATTATCAGGCACCTTCACCTGGAATTGCTAATTAAACTAGTTTTTCCAATATCTAATACTTGTATTCTTCTATCGTAATGTATATCTAAGCTAACACAGACTTACAAAACCTGAACCTCCAAGCAGACAATTAGAGTTTCTTCCAAGCTTTGTATTATAATTTCTCCCACTAGTTGATAACCTCTCTGCATGTTTTTCAAGTGTCTAGAGTTTACAGTAAGTGTTACTAAAATAGCTACAATTTCTATTTGAAAGACATTTATTAAGGAGGAAAAAAACTATATATCATACATAAGTACTTTATGAATATTGTTCCTTCTAAGATCGCATACCTGAGAATGAAATAGATGAATCTGACCCTTCACTACAAACTTGGCCATTGATTTAGGCAGTTTTTGGCCTCTACTTTGACAAAAATGACATAGAATATATGTAACACATACACATTGATTGACTGGTTAATTGACTATAAATGTGCAGTACCCACCCCACCCCCACTTTGAAATGCAACTTGAATTCCATATTTCATTGGTTTCAAGAATGAAGTTATACAATAGATTTGTTTTCTGATTATTGTCCACTCGCTTTGTCAAAATTTATCTTAGACATTGATGAATATTAATCACAGAAATTTGGTATTTGATTTATATTTTAAACACTTATTCTTTCATTTAGACAATAATGTTTTATAGAAGTAAATACATTTTAGCACTAAAATGTTAGTTATGTAGGAAACTTAATGCTTGAAAGAATTAATTCCAAGCTTTACATTTTATCTTTTCTCCAAGAAGGGCAAGAGAATTTGCATATATTATCCAAGTCATTTTTCTTATGTCTTTCAAATAATCGTAGACTTATGGCTTATATAAAAATTACAAACATTTTAGTAAAGTCATTGCTTCTGACCTTCATTCTAACCTTAAACACACACACACACACACATTGTAACATACTATTGAAGTATTCAATCAATCAAAAATTGCATTTAGTATTAATTTTTTAAGTATTGAACAATGAATTTTACACGGTTCTCTACATTAAATATATAAGCTCATTTACCTTGATGAGACATCACCAAAATTAATGATGGATTATATCAATAACATAGTTAGCTCTTCTATTTATTGAACTGAGAGACAAATAGGATTTATCTTTAATTTTGCGGGGTTGAGAAGGATTCTAATTCTGAACCCCACATCTAGCAGTGAAGGACAATAATAATCTGATAAGCTAAGAATAAGCTAAGAATGTTTTACTACGTACAGTTGAAGCCTGAGTGGGAATTATAAATATCAATTGTTGCAATATGCACGGCTGGCCTTAGTACTCTTCCTTAGAATTCTTGGCAAAACACTACCTTAAAAAAATATTCTACAGGAGTGTTAATGTCAAGTTTTCAAATCAATAATCCACAGTAGCAAAAGGAATTTTAAGGAAAGTCTTTTAGGAAAGTTTTCCTGCTTTTAGGCAACACCTCCTAAACATAAATCATTTCCCTACTCTATTTGTGTATGTATGTATGTATGTATTTATTTATTTAGAATATCCTTCATAACATTCAGAGGGAATTCTCTGCCTCTTGAGTATCTGTTCTCAGTATACCATGTATTTTTAATTTATTTTTGGCAAAAACAAAACTATTGCTTCTCAGAATTCAGAATTTAGTCATGTAGCTAACACTAGTAATCAGTAGCTCTAATTATTAATAACTTCACAGAAGAGTCAAGTTAGCTGGATGACTGCATTAATTTGTTAGTTGGATAGAAGACCTCTTAACCATTACCTACCATTGACAGTATCTAGCAAAAGGTCTGACACTTATTCAGCATTTAATTAGTATGGGTGGCATGACAGGCCACATAAAAAAGTGCTTGAATGGATGAATGAATAAAATAAGTAGGATTTGTTCTTATGAGTCCATTTTGGTTGCTAGGTTTCATTCACTTTACCAGAGCTCTTTAGTGCTTCTTATATTTCTTGGTCTAGATCTTGTACTTGAGCCACCAGGTGGTCAGTGAGTCTAACACTAGTTTCTCTTATGTTCTCCTCCAGACCTGCCTTGTTAATAAATATGATTTTTTAAAAGGAAGATGGTACCTGATCATGCAGTTTTTAACCCATCTCATTAACAGCTTTAATGTGTTCTAGGTTTGTTGGGATTGTGAAACTTTCCTAAAGAACATCGAACTCACATTTGCTATGTGGGATCCCATCAATTTCTAGGGAGTACAGTGAAACTTGTATTACACTTCTAAGACACCTCTAAGTTTGTAGAAGCTATTGAATATATTTCTTGCATAAATATAATTCAACCACATTCTCTAAAAGAACAAAATATTTTTAAAAAATGACTAGTCACTTCTCAGCACTTTCCACTATAAGGCAAATAATTTCATATTTAAACATTTCATTATATGACATATTTCTTATCCTGATTAAGAGAAGTCAAAAAGAGAAAAAATGGTGAAATGATGCAACTGAGGATTTATAGGAATAGCAGTTGAAGATGTGTTTTCTTCACGGACACTCCATTAAAGGGATTTACCCTCTGGCTTACTAAGTACGCAATGGTAACCGTTTTTTTGTTGTTTGTTTTTGCAGTACGCAGGCCTCTCACTGCTGTGGCCTCTCCCGTTGCAGAGCACAGGCTCCGGACGTGCAGGCTCAGCAGCCATGGCTCACAGGCCCAGCCGTTCCGCGGCATGTGGGATCTTATCGAACCGGGGCACGAACCCGTGTCCCCTGCATCGGCAGGCCAAGTCTCAACTGCTGCGCCACCAGGGAAGCCCATGGTAACCGTTTTTGAAGGCTGCCTTAAAAATTCAAATTTATTTGTGGCTTAAAAATCTACCTGGCACACAAACGGAAACATAATAATTATTAATATTTATTGAACACCCACTACATTGTAGTCACTGTACTAAGCGTTTTAAATATAATTGATTATTATCTTTAAATGTCAGCAACCCTGTGAGGCAGAGTTATTATTTTTTCCATTTTACACATGAGGACACTGAGCTTAGAAAATAAAGCAGCTGTCTCAGCTAGTAGTTGGCAGTTCTAGGATTTAAAACATTTCCCTCTGATTCCAAAATCCACGTTGTTAATAATCTTTCTACTCATTCATTTATTCAGCCATCAGAAGAAGATTTATTGAGATCCTATCACTGCCAAGACCTGAGCTAGATGCTAGGGCCAGAGAAGCAAACATGGAGATATGCCCATTCTCGTGGAGTGATGAATTATGCACTATGTCACTAATAGACATGTGTTAAATTATGTAAGTTAATGTGTTGAACCTTTCAATGGCATTCTTGTTTTAAACAGGTGCAACAATTTTCATGCATTTTTTTTCCAAATTATTTCCCAAGGCCTTTGTCTCATGGAAAATGGGTTGAATTGGCATATTCAACCTTTCTTATCACTCTGGGAATTTTTAAAAAATGTTAGTAATTTGTCTTAGCGCAAATCAAATACATAAACATAAAACAAAACTGAATAACTGTTGGTGCTTTGAGCTGACACTTCCCCTGATTCCTTCACAATGCCTGGTTTTGATAGCATCAGTTAACTTTCAGTGGCTAGAAGCACTAGGAACATTCTAAACTGGGATTTCTCTGTATCACGTTGTCCTGATGCTTTCGCTCTGATCACTGGATTGTGTTTATCCCTTCTACTTCATGTAACAGTATTAAATCATGGTTGCAACAATGATGAATTGATTTAATTTGCTTATTTGTAAATCCATGACTTACTACCAGCAAATCTCTCATCCTTAATCATTCACCCTGTTCCTCTGATTTTATCTCCTAAATACTTCAGAAATCCACTCTTTTCTTCCTGTCACTACTACTACTGCAGACACACATCTTCCCTAACCTGACTATTGCGTAAGCCTCCTAACTGGTCTCCCTGTCTCTGTTGTTGCACTTCACACAGCACTGCCATCCCAGCCACTGTATTATCTAGAAGCAACTAGGATGAGTTAAAGTGCAAATTTATCATAGCATTTCCACTACACAATATTCCAACATCTATAATACTTTAATGCATTATAAAGAGACAGTGGTACTCCAAAATCATTACAAGCTTCTTTAACTGAGGACGAATATACCATTTATCTATGTAGTGTGACACTCAGTAATACCTAAATTATGGTGGTATTCAGCAAACAGTTGTTGAAGGGAACTGAGATAAATATGCATTAAAGTTGCAGAGAGAGGAAAATGACTCATTTATTTGGCTTATAATTGCTATCCTTTGTTCATTCCTTCCTTCTATCCTTCTCTCCCTCCCTAGGTTTCTTCCTCTTTCCTTCCTTCTTTACATTCATTGTTAGAATATTTTTTAAGTGTCCACTATTCCAGGCTTTTTGTGTTTGGGATCCAACAAAACAAAAGCGTCTGTTTTGCTTGAGCTAAGTTTTATAGTAAAGACTTTAAAATAAGAATGAAAAATATAGTAAATTGATGATCTAATATATTATCAGATTTTAAGTCCTATGGGGAAAATTAAAAAAACAAAATTAGAGCAAGGTGGAGATAATCCAGAATGCCAGAGGGGGCAACTGGAACAGGGTAAAGTATTAAACAGAGCAGTCAGGGTGGATCTCATTGACAAGTTAAGATTTGAGCAAATAGGCGAAGGAAATGAAGGAATGAACCAAATAGATATCTAAGGAAAAATCATTTCAGACAGAGAAAATGAAACAAAGCAGGACCCTATGGTCCTCCCCCTACTCCATGTCCTCTGCCTGCCTTCTGTCTGTAGAAAAACTTTAGCCAAAGAATAAGTTTAATCAGAGAACTGAGAAAATGCAGAAGCAAAGGAAAATGGGCAAACGAGACCAAATAATAATAGTCATGAAACAAAGACAGGAGCCTTTAGTTCCTTCTCAAGGGCTATAGATAATATCCTGAGCCATATCCTGCGTACTGTCTTTGTCTTGTAGATACTGAAACCCCCATCAAGTGGAAGAAGTTAACTACATGATGACTAGACTGTAGCCATGACCTAAGCTGCCAAAATTCTGAGAACTAGGCTCAAAGAAGTGAGAACAAACCACCTCTGGAAATGAAGACTAACTATAGTTAAAACAATCAAGATGACGCTGGTCAGACCACTGCATGACCAATTTCAAGACGACTGTCAGAGCTGACTGTGCTGTTTCTGCGTGTAGCCCCTTCCCTCCATCTATAAAAGCTCTTGCCCCCTGATTGTGCAGCGGGGACGGGAGTCGGCCTTTGGACATGAGTCTACCCTCCCCACTCCCATCCCAGTTGCCAGCCTCCAAAATAAAGCAAACTTTCCTTTCCACCAATCTTGCCTCTGTTTTTGGCTTCTGAGTGGTGAGCAGCCGGAACCCGCTTTTGGTAACAAAAGGAACTGTAGCAAAGCCATCTCAAATGTGATGTCTCCCTTTATCTGATTCTTAGCTAAAGATACAAGTCTAATCTCTTCTGAAGGCTTTTTAAAAAATTAAATGCTATTGCATTCTGAATATCTGATATATCCTATACTTCGTGGCTGTAAGATTTGTACTGTAGTTTTTATTCACTGTATAAGTTTCTGTTTCTAAGCAGCAGCACCGAGTACTTGAGGGAAGATTGTGCCAGGATGTGGCTGTGTGTGGGAGGAGGGAGAGAAGCTATGAGCTACCCCATGGAAGTTGTTGGAGAGGCAGGTCAGAGTCACAGAAGGACCATGGAGCAGAGCACCGGATAAAATGCAGAGTGACCAGAAGTGAGGCACAAGATGTTGATGTGGGAAAAGACAGTTTTAGTAGAAGAGGTAAATTTTAGGCAATACCGGTTGTGTAATATGAAGGTGGAAGTTCAGATGTGAGAAGAAGTAAGAAAGAGAAAACAGAGGCAAGAATTTTTTTTTAAAGTTAAATCATAAGTAATTAGATTTGCCAAATATTACTTTTTGTGAACAAAGTCTTAATTAAGGATTCATAAAACTAGTCAAATAGATGCAAATTGTGGGAACAATGAATAAGATCTCTTCACAGTCAGGGATATGCATTTACGTGCTTGTGACATTTTAGAGACTTTTTTTATTCAGGAAAAGTCAAATAAAAAATGTCCTTTTTTTCTTTCCTACATACTCATTTTGCTCTTATAGTGAATAGTAGAGTGTTATTTTAATATCTTAAGAACACACAGAGCCTTTTCAGAAGAATTTGTGAGGATAAAGGTTTAAGGTATTATGAACATCATGAAGAGTATAGCCTCTTTTTCTTGCAATTTTACAAAACAAACACACACACACAGCAAAATCAAGCATTCAGAGAGTAAATTATAGAATTATAGAACTGTGCTTGTTTTCTCCTTTACTGTTTATTTTTTCTTTTCTCCCCTTTTTATTTCTTTATATAGTTGGGTTACACAAGAAATCCTTTGAAAAAAGAGTTTTATTAGATTATACATTTGATTTTGGGTTATCTAGTTAGGGTTGAAAGTGATGGTAAAACCAATAGTTTACCACATGGGCAAACCAACCCAACAAAACAAAGTGCAGGCAGGGACATTTTCAAGTTAAGAAAGAGAAGCCTTGTCCTTAGTGATTAGCTCACAGACATCGACTACAACAAGGGACAAACAAGGACAATAATACTTCCAGGGGACACACATATACAAGGGGATGTAGCTAACAAAAGAGAATAGCAAAGAGAGCTCAGAGAAGTAGATGAAGAGTTAGAAAAGAAAATGGTCTTAGAAAACTTGGGAAAGGACGATTTTTAAGACAATGTGGTCAATGTTTGTAAATATTACAATATGGCGAAATAGAATGTGAACTGAGATGAGGTCACATCTAACAGTTATTAGAAAGTCAAGACTGAGCACAAAACGATGGGAAAAGGAGGAAACAGTTGAAGATGAGGCTATGAGTGCAGTGAGCACAATAAGCAAATAAATACTAGGATTTCAGGGGTTTAGCAATAAAAGAAAAGACAGAAAGGAAGGAATTATACAATTGGAGAGTGTTGTGAGCCAAAGAATTATCTATTAAAAATAAGACTTTTTTTTTTTTGATAGGGTTAAGGTAAGTGAAGGACATGCACTTTACATATTTTATCTCTTTTAATCTTCCTCCAGAGTAGTTATTAGTACTTTCAGTTTTCCAAAGAGGAAACGGAAACATTTATTATATGACCAAGATCACATAGCTAACACATCACAGAAAGGATATTTAAATGCAATTTTGTTGGAACAAAAATATTATGGTCTTTATTGCAATGCTCATGGGCTAGGTAGCTGGAATTAGGATCAAGGGGACAGTGGAAGGCTTAATGTTAGAGCTGAGTAATGATAAAGGAATGGAGAAGTAAGGGTATGTATTGATAAGTGTGTATGTATGTGTGTAATAAAAAAGGGAAGGATTTTTTTTTCTTTCCTTTTTGGCTGTGCTGGGTCTTCTTTGCTGAGTGCGGGCTTTCTCTAGTTGTGGCGAGCAGGGGCTACTCTTCGCTGTGGTTAGCGGGCTTCTCCCTGCCGTGGCTTCTCTTGCTGCAGAGCATGGGCTCTAGAGCACGTGGGCTTCAGTAGTTGTGGCTTGTGGGCTCTAAAGCATGGGCTCAGTAGTTGTGGCGCATGGGCTTAGTTGCCCCGGGGCATGTGGGATCTTCCCGGACCAGGGATCAAACCCACGTCCCCTGCATTGCCAGGCAGATTCTTAACCACTGTACCACCAGGGAAGTTAGGGAAGGAATTTATTAAGCTGAAATAGTGTTGAAATTTAGAGGATTTTAGACTTATAAAGCAGACATTATAGGGAATCAGGAATGCAGTTGTTTAAAGCTGAGTGGAATATTTGCTGAGCAATGTTGAGAGACTAGCCAGTGAAAAGTATCAGATATGCAGCAGTAGGAACCCCAGGAAAAAATGTGTGAAAGATTAATTCTTCATAGTCAACACATTGAGGGCACCAGGCTCATGTAGGGTGACATCTGGCTCTCATCACAATGCTCTAGAAGAGAGAAAAATTGAGCCAAGGAGAAATCAATGTGGTTATTGGTGTAACAGTAATAATCTCTCTCTGCCCCAGAAAACTTGTGTCTACTTTCAAAATAATAGGGATAAATATAGATATTAGAGACATCATATAACACCCGTATGCTTTTGCTTTTTCTATTTGTAAATCAAGTTTGGAAATAAAATTATCATTGTGGTGACAAGAATCTGAGTTTGGGAGCAGCTATTTCCAGGAGTTATCTGAGGAAGCCAGGCATCCAGTATGTAGAGATAAGGGTGCATGGAAAATTCTCCCGTCATCTGTGAGGAGGAGAAAAACATTGACTCCGTGGAAAATCTAGCTTGAGTGCAGCTCTTTTGCTTGAAGAAGGAGTCTTGATAGTTCACTCTTCCAATAAACCTTGAGTGAGCAATAGGGTTCTTTTTAGACAGGCCTCATCCTTGCATCACAGAAAACAATTGTGTTTGGTTGACATAACACTGGCAATTTAGAGGCTGCACATAAAAAATACACACACTTAAAATATAAGAATAAAGGATGCTAGTGAGAATATCATTGAAATGACTAGCAGGCCTTCTAGGTTAAATTGGAAGGAAAATGAAGTCAGATGGATTTTTATAATAGTTAAAAACAGGAAATTAAAGTGCTATTTTGGTAATGTTAAGCTGAACACCAACTTTAGTAGGAGGAGTATGGGGACTTTGAAAGAGTAGTTATTTAGAATCAGTCAGAGGAATATCAGATTTTGAGATATGAAAGATGTTACATCTTCAGATAGTGAGATAGTTTAGGATGTTATCCTAAGAATAGATTGCTTGAGTAGAAAAGAGCAGAAGTGGGTGAAAAGAAAAGGTTAAGGAAACCCATACTTTCAAAGGTGGTGCCTTTGCGTACCTCTTAATGTTGCCAATCATTAAAACGAAGGGTTGGGTCTTCCCTGGTGGCGCAGGGGTTGAGAGTCCGCCTGCCGATGCAGGGGACACGGGTTCGTGCCCCGGTCCGGGAAGATCCCACATGTCGCGGAGCGGCTAGGCCCGTGAGCCATGGCTGCTAAGCCTGCACGTCCGGAGCCTGTGCTCCGCAATGGGAGAGGCCACAACAGTGAGAGGCCCACGTACCGCAAAAAAAAAAAAACAAAACAAAAAAACAAAACTGAAGGGTTGAAGTTAACCTATGATCCAGGTACCAAAGGGTATGAAGGAAAAGTGGTGAGGATGGGATGGAATCAGTATTATTAGGAGATGTAATCTTCAAAAGGTTTTTGCAAGAAGCAGTCTAAAAGTAGAAAGGAAGTATCCAGAAAAAAATTGCTAACCCAATAACAAGACCCTATACTATAAGGAGATGAGAAATAAGGATATGAAAACCAATAAGCCCCCATCTGAGAGCATTCTATTAAACCTCTTTTCTATACATCCTGTCAATAATGATTATCCTTTAAATTATCTGGTCACTACTTCCAACTTGAACTTAAAACTAGTTAAAAGAATTAGTTAAAAAAACTTCTATATATATATATTTCTTTTTTCTTTTCTTTTTTTTTTTTTTTTTTTGCAGTACGTGGGCCTCTCACTGTTGTGGCCTCTCCCATTGCAGAGCACAGGCTCCGGACGCGCAGGCTCAGCGGCCGTGGCTCACGGGCCCAGCCGCTCTGTGGCATGTGGGATCATCCTGGACCGGGGCACGAACCCGTGTCCCCTGCATCGGCAGGCGGACTCTCAACCATTGCGCCACCAGGGAAGCCCTACTTCTGTATTTTTATTTTATTTTATCCCAGTCTAGTTTACCCTATTATTTTCCACCCATCCTAGTCTATCCTATTTATCCTATCTTAAACTATTCCATCTATCTCATTGTCTATTAAGAGACAGTTGAGGTGACAGAGGTTGGAGAATCCGTGTCAAGATCAACCCAATGGACATCATAAACCATAGAGTGAAAAAAAATATTCCTCTTGCCTGCTTGCTCTGAAAATAAAGCACATCTTTCTAACTGCAGTCAGTGCAACCCCTGAGACAATTTTTTTTTAATTTATAAATACATTCACAATAATCCTCTAGATCATGCAAATGATAACTTCGTTTGTTAAGTTTTGCCAAAATATCATTACAATGTCTAGAAATGCCTATAAAGATGCACATTAAAAATGTAACCACTCAACAGATTTAAATTAATTAAAATTTGTAAAATATAAACTTAAAACATTCTCAAAAATATATGGCATCTTAACTTCCTAAGTTAAGATTGTCAAGAAAGTTTGATTCAATTAACCAATTATCAAACAGATAAGCAAACATGTACTTCTTACTCTAAATCAGAATTTGGCCTGACACCCTTAAACTTGCAAGATAGCACTCACAACAAATTCTCTAATGATAGCAGACTTTTGATAATAATTTTCACTATAGTTTTCTGCTTTCTACCTGGTATGCTTTTAGAATGAGTCACACATCCCAAAATTCTTTAAAACCATTTTAAGTCCCATATCCCCTTGTCATCACTTGTAGTATTCACACAAATATATTTTCTTATTCTGAAATTTAAAATATATATGCATATAATGAAAATTCCTTCTTTGATATGATTGTTTGTTGGTTTTTAAAATTAAATATTTGAAAAAAAATGATCTAGGCATAGTATAGTAGAAAAACTCTAATCTTGGGTTCCAGTTTGCTGGGTTTGAATTCTATTGTTCACCATTAAAAGCATTTAATTGTTGGGTACTTCATTCCTTCACTTTAAAAATGATAATGAGGGAATTACCTGGCAGCCTTGTGGTTAAGGCTCTGGGCTTTCACTGTCATGGGCCTGGGTTCAACCCCTGGTCGGGGAACTAAGATCCCACAAGTCGCACAGCCAACAACATTTTTTAAAATGATATTGAGACTGGCAAGAATATTTCAAGGTAGTCCGAATGCAAAATAACTTTTTAAGGAAAGTAATCAAGAATACTAGACACATTATGTGGGCTTGATATTAGTTTAAAAAACAAATTAAAAATAAAGATTCAGAAGTTGATTTTAAGTACATTTCTAAGTTGGTATTTTGGTGCTTCCTATCGAAGTATTTCAAAAGCCACATGGATTTTAGGGAACTATCTTCTTTCCATATTGAGAAGCTACGAAAGGCAGGACACCCTCTTAGGACTTGAAAAGAGATATAAAGGTGAGTCAGACACGTTCTGGGGCCATAAAAACCAGAAAAGAGACGAGATAAAAGAGATAATTATCAGCATAAGTTTGTCACTATTTATAATGGGAACATTTCCATAAAAGAGATGAAGTTCAGATTTCTTAAAATCCCTCTGTGATATTTGCTTTCCCAGCACAATGTTTAAACCGTGACAATGACTCTCTGTTACCCAGAGACACAGAGCCAAAAAGGTCATAGTGCTCTGATAAACTCCTCAGAGAAAACAGCACGTATGTCCGAGATTTCAATTCTCTTGAAATCAATAAACTTCCAAATGTCTCTGGGAAGCCATGGTTCTTGTGAGGCGGGTTGTTCTTTCCAGATCTACGGGCGCCTTACCTTGGGTGCTTCAGCACTTAGTGGGTTTATTAACTGTTACAAGAACTGATTCCCCTAAGGAAATGGGTCCTTATCTTTTCAGTCCAGCCAGCTGAGGGATGGTGAAGAGAGAAGAGAGAAAGTGAAGGAATTTGGTAGTAAAGCACAGGGAAGAGCAGATTGACATGGTATATAAATGGGATTTGGTTGGCCTCCTGCCTCTCTTCTCTTTCCTAGTCTGTGATCATATCTTAATATTTTACAGTCCCATTTATTCATCTTTTTTTTCTCCCCTGTAATTGGAAAATATTATAAGCCTGGCTAAAATCCGACAAGATTGCAAAAGCAGCAAGATAATCTACACAACAAAAGCTCCCTTCAGACACATTAGAAGCTAGGCAGAAATTGGTTAATACTTTTCCAGTGGCTGTTTTGCTCAATGCTGCTTTGCTCAATATTGTGGACTCTTCCCTGGGAGGTCATAACACTTACTGTAAGTACATTTGCGCTGCATGAAATCACAGTCAACTGAGCTAGCTATAAATCAATTAATATTTTGCATGAGCTGTGCCTTATTTCAAATATAAAATCAGCAAAGTCCACATGTTTAAACAGTGCATTTAAAATATCTTACTAACACTATTTTCAGAACAAACTATTTCCGATTTAGGAATGTGCTGCACTGAGCTACAAAGAAAAACATTTTTCTTCCAAAGAATTGAATTTATTTAGACTTCCATAAAGTGAAAATAATTGGTATATGTTAAAATTTTCTTTTTCCTTTTTGTCTTGTTCAACAAAGTTTAATTTAAAATAATTAAACACTATTTGCTTAAGTTTGATGCCCCCCCAATTTCATATAATTTCTGAAAAAAATAATTATGTTTAATCTCTAATGTGTTCCATAAATATACTCTCTTACACACACATGTTTCTCCTTAGTAACACCTGTTTTTCCATCAGGAGATATACTAAAGAGTTGACTCAGGCACCACGATGCTTTCTTTAATCCCACCAAAAAATTGGTTTTATGTTTACAAAGCAGAAAACAAAAGTTTGAGGTGATTTAAAAATTTAAAGGAAGACCCATCTTTGTACTTTTTTCCTAAATGTCTGGATATTTTATCAATTAGTAGCTGAATCAATAAATAGCAGTTAAAAGCAGATACTCTGGAGTCAAACTGCCTAGGTTTATATTCTGTTTTCTCCATTTATTTCCTGTGTAATGTTGTAAAGTTTGCTTAATTTCTGTCTAGTTAATTCACTTGTAGAAAGTGGATGATAATACTATGAAACTAAATGAATACACACATATGCACTTAGCAGTTAAAATTCTCCTTTGTAATATAAACTAGATAGATGATAGATAGATAGATAGATAGATAGATAGATAGATAGATAGATGTAAGTGCAATGAATATGTTAGCCATAATTCCTAAATTCATTGGCACAGTATGTGCCCTATCAAGCCTAGACACTATCTTTAAAACTAAATAATATTGTCTACAGGTCAAACCTGTTGCCATAATTCTTAGAAGAAAGTTACTTGCACACCCACACACAACAAACATTAATCCTTTTAATCATAAAACAGTGCTACAAGTACACACATCATGAAGGATCTAAAACCAATATTCACAGTTCTTGGTGCACAGAAGACACACAGGAAATGTCCCCTGACTTGAAGTGAAAAAAGGAGCAAAAGAGATCTCTGGGGCTTCCCTAGTGGCGCAGTGGTTGAGAGTCCGCCTGCCGATGCAGGGGACATGGGTTCGTGCCCCGGTCCGGGAAGATCCCACATGCCGCGGAGCGGCTGGGCCCGTGAGCCATGGCTGCTGAGCCTGCGCGTCCGGAGCCTGTGCTCTGCAACGGGAGAGGCCACAGCGGTGAGAGGCCTGCATACCACAAAAAAAAAAAAAGAGAGATCTCTGTCATTTAGACTGACATTTTTCATGTTGATTATTGTCATGTGTAAGATAGTCACCAAGGTTAAGCCAGGACCCAAGAATACAAAAATGAATTTAAAAATGTGAATGTCTGTGCTTTCATGTTACAAAGCATTACATTAGTAGTAATAGAAGTTTTATTTATAGGACAAGATTGAAATGAGCATAAGTGAAAAAATCTGGAATAGTTTACCAGATGAGATTTTACAGTTGGATTTTGGATAGGCAGGGCATTTTGAGCTTGCAAAATGGGTACTAAAATGAGAATGAACAGCATTTGAAATGATATGAGAAGACTGCTTGAGTCTGAGGGAGGAGTTGAAAATAATTCTACAGGCATAGCATTTGGATACCTGACACCAAGCAGGAGGATAGTGTTTTAGAGAGATCAGTAAAGACCATACTGTGTACAAATGGCCTCCACAACATGCGTAAGAAATGGTATTTTATTTTCTAGTATTTTGGAGCTCCTGTTAATATTAAAAAGAAGAATTATATAATCAGATTTTCATTACAGAAAGATCACTTTAATAGCAGTGTTGTAGGCATATTCCAAGGAAGAAAAGATAAAATTTTTGAGGAAATTATTTCAGTGGTACACCTTGAGTATAAATGGACATAGAATTAAAAGAATAAACTGACATGAGATAAGTTAAACACCTATAAAACCCTGAAATATTTGAGATGAATTGGGAAAGGAGAATAACTGTCATGGTGAATGCCCCCAGGGATGTGCTGATAAACTGGCTCCCTGATAAAAAAGAAAAAGAAAAATAGTACGTGCTGAAATTGTACGATTTGCCAATTTCCATGGTATAAATATTCCCATTAAGGCGAACTTCAACATATCAGCATGATGTCACCGATTTGGAATTGGGAGAAATATGCACCATTGACTCTCACAAGTCAGGAGAGAGGTGGTGCCAGCACACTGCTCCCCAGGGTCCCTGGCTTGCATAACCAGTTTGATTAGGATGTCATTTAAAGTGGAGGCAATTGAGAAGGCACCATTTTTGAGAGAGAGGTGAGTTGTGAATTTAGTTTGAAATATATAGAGTATAATTTGATTCTGAGACATCCAGATCTAGATGTCCATGCTAGTGGTGATTGAGTGGATGAAATTGGTGGGGAGCAGCCAGCCCTGACTATTATTATAAAGCCTTGGTGAAAATTGGTAAAGCACCTGACTTAAGACAGTATTTGTAGGGAATGTAGTGGAAAGAACATATTCAAATGATACAAATGACACATCAGAATTGATTTACAGAAGAGAAAGGAAGCCAAGGATGTTTTCAGATTTATTTCCTGGATGTTTTTTTTTCTGATGATGCCATAACCAAGGTATACACATCACAGATAGATAGATCTGTAGGTCTGGGTATTAAAAAAATAATAAATTAAGTTTTAGATACATTTCATTTTAAGTACCTGTAAGGTTGCATAGAGCCTATAGAGAGCTGTACTCAGCTAAACTTAAAAGAGTGGATGAGATATTAATAAATAGAGACCAAGAGAAAAAATACTACTAATGGTGAGAAAAGAGCAGCACACACTATGGAAAATGGAAACACAGGATACAAATAATTTGTATTAATCATGTGAGAAAATAGTAAAAGATGAGACCGGAGATGTTGTTCTTTCACAGATTGGGGATGGACTCAAATGCAAAACGAAAGGAGATGAGAGAAAGGCAGTGGAGATATTGGAGAAAAGGAATATGATCAAAGAACTTTATGAAGAAATTGTAATTTAAGAGATGACTTAGAATAGGAGGGATCAAAACAGATAGTCCTAAGGGGACACTTGCAATACTTTGGACTTGAGTAAAATGGGAATTGGAAATATGATGAAGCTCATGACATCTGAAAAGAAAGGAATATTTAAGAATACCATTTTCCTTTTATAGAGTAAATAACATTTTCTCATCCCCTATCCAGATGTTCAGAAACTGAAATAGTAAGCAGCAGAGGCATTAACATTTAAAAATTAACTGTAAAGCTTAAAATTTTAGAAAGAGAACAATGAATGAAGTCAAAGAACATCAAACCTATCAGAGAAAATGCAAACAATACACTCAGAGGTCAGAAGGTTTGGGCTGCAAATGAGGTGGGATAGTAAACTTAATGGAGCCGATATAAATGGAGCTGGTTAAGGAGAGAATACTAACTGTGGTATCGCAACTAGCTGCTTTGCCTTGAAATGTCGTGTCTCTTTCCACATGCTGGAGGCATACTTGACATTTTATTTTGCCATTCAAAATATAAAAATAAAAGTAGATCAACTCGGACATACTGATGTGTTCCCTTCTAGATTTCATGCCTTTCAGAAAGGATAGCTACAATTGATTACTTAGAATAAATATAGTTTTTAAAAATTTGTTACAAAATATTAAATATCATTACTAAGTGTTTTATTTCCAAGTATTTATTTTGTTTCATCATTATTACATGACTTCTATGGACACATTGAGTTTTATTGTCATTTTCAGCTATATTTTTTATACTTTGGGAGAGGGTTGTTTTTTCCCCATCCTTTGCTTCCTACTTTTGATAATATTCTATAATCATGGTATAAAAAAAGTTAAGTAGCAAATACTTCCTTCTCTGGTTCTCTTAGCCATTAATTATCTCTTCTTTCTGAGAAACCATTTAGTAATCCTTACTAAAAGAATTTTTTTCACAATTAATATTGGATATACTGGCAAGGAAACATTTACTAATACCTAGATTATTTTGATAATCTTAATTCTATAAGATAAGCATTTATGGATTTTTTCTTAACTATGATAACACTTATCATTGTAACTTAGTCCTATAGGCCAGATCTGAGGCCTGCTATTATCATTGTGCTTTCATATTATATACTCAGTGTTTTGTGCAGAATAATGCTTCTTAAATGCATGTTGAAATACACTGCAAGCATTTCACATGCTCCCTTTTCTTTCTTTACATCTCTCAGAAAATCTTTATGTTTTACACAGAGTGGGTTTCACAAACGTTTTTGTAATTTCCTCATTCAACTCCAATTTAAATGTGTCTCGGTTCATATCTTTTTCCAGCTGCCACTCTAGTTGGCTCGTGCTTCTTTCCTGACTCTATTTTAGCCCCTCCTAACCAACCACAGTTCTCATTAGCCTCTTTACTGAAGATGAAAGAGAAAGGAGACATTATTTAGGTCAATCATTCCTCTTTTCCTTGAAGCTATTATTTGAAACAAGCAAGCAAGCAAGCAAGCAAAAAAAATATTTAGAGAAATTGTGCACATATGTATGGATTCCAATTACCCATGTTAACCCTGTTAACATTTACTTGGATAGCTGAAAATTGATGGCATCAGAAATATTATTATTAGATCTCATTAACAATCTAAAGTAACCTAAAATTCATGCAACTCCTACCAAGGAATAATATTGTTATGCAAATATTAAATGTCCTAAGTTGCAAAGAAAGCATAATTGAACTAGGACTATAAATAAATTATGGTAGATATTAAAACAGAAAAAAATTTTAAACTCATATTTTGGAATCAAACACATTTTTAAAATGTACTAACATGAAATTTATCTCTTACCTTTCCATTTCCTGCCCATTTCATGTCCATCTTACCTCTAACTGAAAATTTGTAATTTAAATAATATTTGACTTGGATTTGTAGACTTTGAACAAATTTTTCTGGGTTGACATTAAATATTTACAAATATATTTTAGTCAAGAAGTAGGTGTGAAATTCTGAATGAATTAGTAATAAGTTGTTAATAGAGATATTCCCTAGGTATGCGAAATACCAGCTGACTTGCATTTATACTGTGCATATTTCTCAAGGGAAAAAAATCATATCCTGTCACAGAGGATGAAGAATTTGAGAAGTTGTCAGCGATACACACCAGAACTGATGGCAGTTGTTAATGTGTGATTTTTTTTACAAACTGGAAGCATCTAAGATATAATCTTAGAACAATTATTGATTGAAAAAGTATTATTTCTTAATGGTTATAAAAATCAGCAGGTCTATACTTCTTTAAAGTTTATAAAGAGTTCTCATGAACTCTAGTTCGTTTTCACTTCTAATCTGTAAGTCATAGGAAAGTCTGTTGAAACTGCTTTTTTTAAGTAGTATTAATCAGTATTCCCACTTGATTGAAAAAATACAGAAACTCAAGATTTTTTAATGATTAAGTCACATTTAATAGGATTTACTACAGATATTCTAGCCCTAAATCCTCATACTTTCTATCTGGATGAGATAGATGCAAAAGACCATTTCCAACTTGTTTACATTAGACTTTCAAATGCAATCTATAGAGAAATGGATGGGAGTCTGAATCTAAAATAATAGCAAATAAGAGAATGTTTGCTTCTAGTTAGAACTTAAAACATTGTTAGAGACTATAGTCTTCACACTCACAACAAAAAACAACCACATGAGCTAAAAAATAATATATTTTAAGTTTACCAGAAAGCTGAAGATTCAAGGAAACCTAACTGAACTAAATTTCAGAGAAATGCAAGCCATTTATAGAAAAAGGAGACTGAGCTGTTTTTATCCTTGGAAAAATGATAGGGTGGCTAGAAAATAATGAACATGTCAAAGACCGGAATAAGAAAAAGTGAAACTAAGAGTTAATAAATCATTAATGTCTGGATATACACTTGGATGGCAGAATAGAATTCCAAGATATCCCAGGCACAGGATAAATTTCACCCACTCTTTGTTTTTTGTTTTCCCATGGATCTACTTTAGATACCTAAGTGCAATATACCAAAAGCAGGTAAGAAAAAGCTGAAATACAAAACAACTTGATCTCTCAGGAAGCAAAGACTGAGAGGGCAGTGGGCAGGAGAATTGAAAGAAATCTGAGAGATTGCTGGCTTTCACCTGCAGAAGGCTGAAGGTTGGACGTGAGAAGTAAGAAACATATTCTCTGGCACTGCAGAGAGTAAGGTACCCATATTCTGAATGCTGGAGGAAGGTCAGAAGCATAGAAAGAAATTTCCTGAGCTGTAGAAAAATTTAGGCAAATCTAAAGAGCAAACAGAACCTTACAGCAATTCTAAAACTGGGTGGCTAGACTGTTTAGCAGAGAGAGAGCTTCTACAGAAAAATTATACAACACTCAAATAACCAAGTAAATGTAATCCATATTCAAAAGAAGAAACAGTTAATAAAGACAAAAGCTGAAAGATTTGGTACTAGTATGATGAAGTTGTTCTAATGTGATCCCTTCTATTTTCTTAGAGTGATAGGGAGAAGCATTAATACTTTGATAAGAGGAGAGATATGGTTCTTTTGGGGAATGGTTGAGTAGGGTTTTTAGGTAATAATGGAGACCTAGTAGTGATTTATCCTGAAATGTGTATTTTTTCCAGCTATATTCTATTGCTAGGTGTGATGGGGGTCTTGGTTATGTTAGACTAGTATAATGGAGAATGACAAAGGAGAAAGGGAGCTGAAAATATGTGCAAGAGGATATTTACAGCGATGGACTCTGAAATATGTCATGTGGGGAGGCATGCAATAATTTCACTGAACCCACAAGCAGTGAAAAATTGATAGAGTCATGGATGAAATTCCTACAAGGAGGTCAGGGAGGTGGGACAATGGGTAAAATTAGGACAGATACAAAGCCATATGGGATTAAAATAGGTGTAAAGAGGGTTATTTATAAAGTCTACTTATGACTCATGGCCTTGACTAAGATAAATTAGGATGGAAGGTACATGAGGTTAGTTTTGATTGTTTTCTAAAAGTAACTGGTGATCAGTTTCTCCTCTTCCTCTACCTAGTCCCCCTGCTATATATACTTCTCCTGCTCATGTTTTGTCTCTTAGGCAACCCCTGGTGAAAAGATGCTAAGTGATATTTAGGCCTTCAGAAGTATAGTCTTACCACACATACACTAGGCAAATTTTAAAAATCGAACTTTTTGGAATTTTGAAGTTTCTTGAGATTTTCCATTTCAATGATTTTTCTTCTAGAGAGTAGGCAACATGGAGTTGTTATTTCAACCTATGTTTGCTTTTATCAAATCATGTTGATGGATGCCTTGTTTGTTCAACCAGGTGCTGTAAGCATCCACACTTCCATGCTCACCTGATGTATTTGGAAATGTGAGAGTATTTTAGTTGTTAAAATAAATGAAATGTATGACCTGTATACAGTGCCTAGGGCTCGTGGATATTAAATATCTTACAAAACACAATTTTCCTTCCTAAAATGTCAAGAACTATACCAGTGAGAAACACTGCTGTAAGGGAAGCAGAATATTACACTCCTATCATTTCTTCCTTTGTCCTGAAACATTGTTGTGTAAACAGACACGGGTAAACCCTAATGTTACATAATGATTTTCTAAAATTTTATTAAACACAGTACCTTTTTACCTTACTTACAGTATCACTAAGATAAAATTTTGTGTTGATTTTGGTATCTTATTTTATAAAAGGAATCATATGCAAATATCCAATGGACTGACTTTGCTTGAACCTGTTCCAAGATAAGTTTTTTTTTGAGAGTTTGCTTTTTATTGTTATTATTATTGTTTTACAATAAAAGCAAATAGTTATGCTCTCAGCAAAACAAATTTAAAAAGAAAAAAATCACAGAAGTTTACTGATAGTATTTCAAGACAAGGCTTTTGAAATTTATTGAAATAAATTATCTCAGCCTAAACATTTACTCATCACTCTATTTTCAATTAATTCTCAACATTCTAAAAACTTTGTTATGTAAAATACATATAACTTTGCTAATAATTTTAGATAATACTGGATTCTTCCTAAAAGGACTACCATAAAACCATGCTTTCAAACGTTAAAAAAAAAAAAAAATCCAGTAGGACCTAAAACTGAACTATGTAACCTATGATTGCATGTTTCAAATCCTTCAAGTAAAATGTATCAAGCATTTGAAAAAGCTCAGACCTGGGTCTGCTCCAAGGCAGGTAGACTAACATCTTACTTTTTTACGTTTAATTAAACCAACAGGAACACAGTTATGAAAATGAAGGGCTCCAGGGAAGAAAGATACAAAAGATATCTTTCATTTCTTCAGTAAAACCCTCCGAAATTTACTCTTCTATCTTGTAAGGCCCATATTTTCTCCAAGGACCAAACTCACAACTTTTGGCATTGCCTAATTTACTTTACCAAGGAATTAAGACCATGAACAAAAGCTTGCTGTGAACTGCTGTTCTTAGTACGGAGGCATTCAAAATGTCACAGAGGCCAGATGTATGGACTCCTGGACCCCTGGGCCAGCAGGGATCTTGGAAAAAAGAGTGCTTGGTTTGATACCTGGAGTAGAGGACGGGAAAGTCCAGGGACGTAGTGGGAGGAGGTGGACTAATTTTCTGAGGCCCCTATCCAAATCTGGCTTTGTTTCCGTTAATGTTGGTGCTCCCAAATCTCACGAGTATACCCTGTTTGTTTGTCCTCTCCTCTTTGCATTTCATTGTCCCCACCCTTACCCCCTCCCCAGACACGGGGAAGGTCAGTACTTAAAAATAAGTTTTTAATGGAATTTCAGCTGCTTCTTTATGTTTAAATTATCTACTGTCCCTTTATACCCACTAGAAATGTAAATGTCTTTGTAAAGATTTTTTCCAACTTTTTCTGTCAGAGTTTATCACGTCCTCTTTAGTGTACCTATAAAACTTTGTACTAAATTCTGTTACATGAGTGGCATTTGTATTGCAGTGTTTTCAATGTATATATCTCACACAGGATTTTGAGTTCCTCAAAAAGATGCAGTTTATCCTATTCATTTCTGAATCTCTTGTATCTGTTTCATTGCCTGGAGCTCAGAAGATGCTCCATAAATATTTGCTGAATGAATCTATTTGTTAAGCAAAGAACACTTGCAGTAAAATGACTGCCCAAGAGTTTTTGATAAATGGCATATTTTTTCTGCAAATATGGAAGCAAGATTCGATTTCTTTAGCATATTAAACACATATATTAACCAAACACAAACAGTCTAACTTCCAAGTTTTTTCTCTCCTCTTAGCACTGAGACCTGTCTAAAAACAAATTAAATTATTTCCATCATTTTAAAAATGAAGGGATAAAAGATTTGCACATTTAAAAGGGTATTTTTGTTTCAGCAGTGAATTTAATGATCACCTATTAAATGTAAGATTCTTAACTAATGAAACCAGATCTATCTGTAAAGAAATGTTTGAATTAGTTATTTTATATTCATTGTTCTTTCTGACCTATGTACCGTTGTACTTCTTCCCTATTTCTTCGTATTGCTGTTCAGAATTCTCTGAACCTGAACTATTGCCTTGGATAACAATTAGAAATTACCAGATAATTTTTTGATAAGATTGTACAGAGCCTCAGAATTCTTTTGTTGTTGTTGTTTGGCTGCATTGGGTCTCCGTTGCTGCGCGCGGGCTTTCTCTAGTTGGGACGAGCGGGGGCTGTTCTTTGCAGTGCGCGGGCTTCTCATTGCGGTGGCTTCTCTTTGTCGCAGAGCACAGGCTCCAGGCACATGGGCTTCAGTAGTTGTGGCACGCAGGCTCAGTAGTTGTGGCGCACGGGCCTAGAGGCTCCGCGGCATGTAGGGTCTTCCCAGACCAGGGCTCGAACCTGTGTCCCCTGCACCGGCACGCGGATTCTCAACCACTGCGCCACCAGGGAAGCCCCTGGAGCCTCAGAATTCTTAACTGCCCTAAACCCCAATCGACATTTGCCTGACTTTTATTTCATTGCTTAGTATTCCATTCTTCTTAGGAATTAGCAAAATATGGTTCAAGAACAAGGGAAAATGGCAGAAAATATCTTGATCCATATGTCCATATTAAACATCAAGTGGGAACTCAGTATATTCCTATTAGTTGATTGGATTTTTCTACTTGTTAGAAAATAATATGGATTTTCAATGATTTCTTTCATTGATTTGATTAATTATACCATTTCAGCAAAAATTCGAAAAGAAGTTTTTCTTGGCCTTTTCAACCTACTCCCTCAACAGAGATATCTCATTAAGGTAGCTATGAATTGTTACTGCATTCCTTGGAAACTTTTTTGTATAGCCTACTTGGAGTGCCAGTGATGCTAGCTTCTGGACTATAAATCTAGAACATGTAGGACCTTAACCCATTTCTCACATGTTATGCTAGGGCCAGAGACTAAGTTCTTTCTTAGGACTTTATGTATGGGATACATCTCTAACAGATATTTGACAGTATCACTCCATGATCTTATTAGCACAAAGCTAATTATTTTTCTTTTCATTAATGTCCCTGTTTCTGTGTGAGGACAATACTGAAATCATATAACATCCTAATGGACTGAAATGTATTCTTAACTGAATATACTCATATAGCTTAAAAGATAGAAATAGTTTCCCCTGCCCCATTAAAATTCAGGACATTACCACATTTCAGACACGGTCACTCTAGATTTTGTTCCTTTGGGTTTTTATCTTTTAAAAGTTTTTTTTCAAATTTACATCAGGAAGGATACTAAATGAAAAACTCAACAGAACAAAGAGAATTATCACTCAGATTAAGGTAGAAAAAAAATAGTATCATTGACGTCTAACTCTAAAGACAATATAATTGGAAAGTCTACCTCATAAGCATTTGTATAATAATGTATTTGTAAAAAAATGTATAACTTTTAAAGGCGCCTCATTCTATTTCTGCTTATGGGACTTTAACACCTACTGCTACATTGTTTTTGTTAAAAGCATTCAAATAATTAAAAAGACAAGAAACACGGTAAAGACATTTTGCCATAAAAATCAAAAGTCTTTGTTGGTATTTCCACTTTTCCACTTCCTAGCTAAATTTGGATAAGTCACTTACACTCCCTAGTTTTGTCCCCGTATGTATTTGGGTGATAATTACTCTAAAAAGTTGTTTTTGAAGAATGAGTGGAAAGAATTCCTGGGTGCCCTATTGGAATTCACCCAATATTAGATTATTTGGGTAGTTTTTTTGAAAATTATCATTGAATTATAAGGGACCTGAAAACAATATAGGCAGTAAAGAAATTCTCAGAAATCCTCGACTATGCTCTTAGCTATTATTGGGACAATGCTATATCAGAATATCTACCTATCTAATCTATCATCTATCTATTCTCCATAGCCTAAGTTCCTTAGACTCTCCAATATTATGAAAAAACCATTTATTATTTTTATTATTTTTAAAATTATAGCTCTGAGATTCTACAAGTGCCTTTGAACATATGACAACTTTTTGACTTGTGTGAACTACAAGCCTGACTATTGCTTTTGAACCTAAAGAAGAAAGTAATTTCTTCCATGGCACCTTGCAAATCTAAAAGCCTGTGGTAAAAGATAAGTTCAGAAGAAATAGCCGAGAGAAGAAAGGAACAATGACAATGATAAGATATGTATTCTAAGACATTGAGTAGATTCCCTCCTTTCATAAATGAAGAAATTCCTTCACTAGCTACAAAAGAAGGCAAAATTATTTTCACACCTTACCTTTGTTCCCCTTAAATAACTGTAGATATCATTATATAATTGGGGCCTTTTCCTTTGTCTAACTTCAAGGATGACCTTGGCCTTGTGGTCATTGTTCTCTGATATATGAAGTCTTTGGAAGTAACAGCAGTTGATTGCAACATAGCTCATGAAGTCTCCAACGAGGGAAGAAACAAATATATCAACTCCTTCACTGTCCTCCAGATAGTACCTCTTATGGAGCTCAGGTTATCAAGCACAAAGGTTTTTAAATAGCTTAAGATAATGGAAAAATAATTACTTAGAAAAGTGCTAAGTATGTTATTATCATCCTTTTCCAAGATTCTTGGGTTTCTATTTTCAGCCAATTCTTTTCTTTTTCTTAGAATGAAAAACTAGCAGAGTCAGCATATATTTATTTTCTCTCCATGACTTATACATTGTTGGGCAATGTTTACAATTTATTAAACTCACTCACTGTTAAATTTGCAGCAGAGTAGTAGAAATAATGGAGACAAGTTTAAGGCTTAATTTATAAGGAACTTACCAGAAAGTGAAATTTCTAACCTGGTTATGAGAGATAATAACGACATGTCCAGAAGTAGCACTATATTTTCTAGTAGGAAAAAATGTAAACATCTCAAAGAAGAAGTTTTTCTTAACGTCATTTAAGATGATTTATATTTTCAGAAATATTTAAATAAAACTGGGCAAGATTTTTACATCCGTACTTCCCTTTCTCTCGCCCCCTCACACACATACACATGCATGAAGCTTTTGGTTCTGCAATTGATTTTTAATGAGGCAAATCCCTGAAATTTAAAGTAGAAATCCTTAAAGCCCTCTTTTTCTAGTAAGGTAATGACTTTTTAAAATAAATTATTTTAGGGAAAACAACTAATGGGCTTGCAACTGTTTTCACCCTCGTTTAAAAATCTTCAGGCAAGGCATTCTTTACAAAAGGATACTTTTTGTTTCCATTTCTAAGAAATGTGATTTCCAATTAGTGAAAACAAATAAATAAATAAGATGAGCTCGGGGCTAGAAGCAACATCTGTGGATCTCGGGGTTCTTCAACTTGCTTTTGACCAAAACTCTCAAAATATTCAGCACAAGTGGGAATGTATTAATAAATTTTATCCATAAACACTTTTGTTAAAAATATATTTTTAGCCTTCCTTTTCAATCCATTCTATTGTTTAAAAAGTCACATAAGTGTGTTAAGGGAAACGATATAATGACATCATTTGTTTTATTTTGGTCTTTCAAATTATAAATTAAAAGTTTCACAAAAACATTTCCAAATCTGAAATTAATGTCTATGGAGCAATTACTAAAAATAAGTTTGAGTTAAAGAAAAACTTACTTTTTTTTAGTAGGCTTGGGTATGCAGACTCATTTTGAGTTATGTGAGTTCAATTCCAACTCTTCAAATGAATCTCTACAAAGTAAACCTCTTCTCCTTACTTGCTTTCTTCTCCCATATCTCCCGCCAAGTGGCAAAACAAGCCATAGCTCAGCAAATGAATCTTTGGTGCATAACCTACATTACGCTGACATGTACCTTCAGGTTATTTGGAGGAGGTAATACAATGAGTGTAAAGGACACAGGCTCTGAAGACAGGAAACTCACCTCTTAGTTGTGTGACAATGGACACATTACTCTGGCTTCCAGTTTCCTCATCGATAAAGAAGGGGCTTATTATACATACCTGTACAGTTGTAAAAAATGACTTGAATTCATGTAAAATGTAGAGCGCAATATTCGGCTTATTTCTCCATTTTGTTCATCTACATATTTCTATCACTTAGAATGGGGCTCAGCACATAGAATCTATATTAGTTTCCTATAGCTGAAGTAACAAATTATCACAAATTTGGTGGCTCAAAACAACACAAATTTATTATTTTACACTTCTAACAACAGAGATTTGTTATCTAACAGTTCCGGAGATCAGAAGTCCTAAATCAAGGGCTGCATTTCTTCTGAGGGAGAAGAATTTCCCCTGTTTCTCTAGGAGAGAATTTGTTTCCTTGCCTTTCCCAGCTTCTAGTGTTTGCCCACAGTCCTTTGTTCCTGGCCCCCTCCTCTCACCATTCCTACATCTGCTTCCTTTATCACACTTCCTTCTTCAGCTCTGTTACTCTTGCCTGTCTATTATTAGGTCTCTTGTGATTATACTGGGCCCCCCAGAATAATATTCCCATCACAAAATTATTAAGTTGGTCACATCTGCAAAGTTCTTCTTTACCATGTAAGCTAACATATTCATGTATTTGCTGGATTAGACATGACATCTTTGGGGGCCATTAATATGTCGACAACAGTATCTTATCAATAAGGTTGTGTTACATAAATTATCTGTAGGTCGTGAGTAAAAAGCTGGTTCTTTTACTTATGTATGTATGCAGTCATTAAATAATCATCTATTTAATTCATATGTGTACAGTTTATTGAAAGCTTGACTAGGTAGAATTAAGCAGTAAATAGTTTTGTTTTCTTCACAACACTGTCCAATTCAAACCACTTTTTTTCATTTGTTTTCACAACAACCTTGTAAAACTGACAAGATGTTTCTTATTTTATAGAGAAAGAAGAAAATACAGTGAAGTCAAGTGACTTCCCAAGTTCACAGATTCAGATATATTCAAAGAATGCAGGCTTTCTTGCTTCCTTTTTTTCTTCCAGGATGATATAATCATTAACATTTGATTTTGAAATTTGAGTTGAGGAAACATTGAGACCAATTAACTGAAGAGAAAGGATGTGGAAAGGGGTGTTTTTATGGTACCTATGTTTATTCATACTGCAGACAAGGGGAGTTTTCCGCCAATGAGAAACACTTAGGGGAGTATTTAGGGTGTTGGGATTAGTGCAAGAGATTTAGACACAACAAGACTTTGTAATACTATGGTGCTGTCTACAGTGCATTTCCTTGGAGAAAACTCCATGGTTTGACATTATTCTATCATATAGGCTTCCATGTAGAAGTACATCTCCCAGGTTGGGACATTAGAATTAGTTAACTCTATCAGAAAGAGGACTGAACATTTTGAATTGTTGGAACAGATTTGTAGGGATTTCTATTTTAGTTCCAGTTTTATTTTTAGGCCAAGTTCACACAAGTTAATGTTAACATCGTAGATATGCACCAAGTTGATGCTTTAATGTTAGATTTTTGTGTTTAACTGAACCTTGAAGTTAGGAAGATTACATAGCTTTTGAGATCCCTAACTAGAACTAGAACTAGTACTGGTTAACACTGACCCATAACCAGAACTGGTAGTGGTTAACATTACTGATTTGTTGATAGAACTGGTATTGTAGGTACTAATTAATACGTGTGTGTGTGTGTGTGTGTGTGTGTGTGTAAGGGAGGGATTGGTCCAGTGACAGAAGAGTGATGCATGGTATACCATGCCCCAAGGACACTGGATTAAAGAAATTACCTCTTCTAGGGCTTCCCTGGTGGCGCAGTGGTTGAGAGTCCACCTGCCGATGCAGGGGACATGGGTTCGTGCCCCGGTCCGGGAAGATCCCACATGCCGCGGAGCGGCTGGGCCCATGAGCGAGCCATGGTCACTGAGCCTGCGCGTCTGGAGCCTGTGCTCCGCAACGGGAGAGGCCACAACAGTGAGAGGCCCACGTACCGCAAAAAAATAAATAAATAAATAAATAAATAAATAAATAAATAAATAAATAAATAAAAAGAAATTACCTCTTCTAACCAGTAAATAAAACTTGAGAGGGAGTCAACTCTATAGTGTATTAATTTCTCACTGTCATGTACTCCAGTCAGATCGTCACCCTGCTGAAGCAAGCTTCAATAAGTAGGTTTTGAAGTTGGAGATGAGACAGAATAAATTAAGGAATAATAAAAAAGAAGAAGAAAATTTCCTAAACTGCTCCATCTCCAACCTTCAATTCTCTTTCCTTATTTTTCCCCCAGAATTCCACTCTAAATCTTAATGACTCCAATGTTCACCATTTATGCAGAGACATGCTCTTAATGTGCTCAGAGTACAGAATATCTTCTGTACATGAGACCACCCAGGAAAACATCAACCAAGTTTGTAGTTTGTGAAATATCATCTATTTGTCTAAAATTTACTATATTCAAAATTATAATATTTTTGTAAGTTGGTCATGTCAAATTCTATTTGGATAATTTGGCAACATCTAACACCAAGTAGGCCATAGACCTTTTCCAAAAAAATAATGGAGTTAGAGTCTTGCCTAGGTGAGTAAAAATTATATACATCATAGTCTCTAATAATTAGTGATGTTGAGCATCTTTCTTTTTTTATATAAAGTTATTTATTTTATTTATTACTTTTGGCTGTGTTGTGTGTTCATTGCTGCACACAGGCTTTCTCTAGTGGCGGCAAATGGGAGCTACTCTTCATTGCAATGCGTGGGCTTCTCATTGTGGTGACTTCTCTTGTTGCAGGGCACAGGCTCTAAGCACGCGGGTTTCAGTAGTTGTGGCATGCGGGCTCAGTAGTTGTGGCTTGTGGGTTCTAGAGCACAGGCTCAGTAGCTGTGGCACACGGGTTTAGTTGCTCCTTGGCATGTGAGATCTGCCTGGACCAGGGATCGAACCCTTGTCCCCTGCATTGGCAGGCGGATTCTTAAACATTGCACCACCAGGGAAGTCCCGAAGTTGAGCATCTTTTCATGTTTTTGTTGGCTATCTGTATGTCTTCTTTGGAGAAATGTCTATAAATGACATAAAGGTAGGGAGGAGCTAATGGAGTAGATGTTGATTCATGAAACACCATGTTAAAATTGAGCCTCCACCATTGGGGACCCTTATTCTAAGAGAATAGATCAGATTAAGTTGATTCAGAAATTCTATTGTCCTCTTCTATTCTGTTTTATTGAAGAGACATATAAAAAAAACTACAGATACTTAGTACAATATAAAAGGAAAAAAATGAGATGCAATAGATTAACTATCTAGGTAAATAAAAATCATTTATTAATGCCTATGTGAGATGAAAGCCATCCAAGCCCTTATGCAAAATTGCTGTCTCACAAGTGAAACTTGAGAACATTCCTTTCACAAGGCAGATATGTTGTGCTTAGTGCAAGTATTCCCAGTACTCCAAGGGACCACAAACAATAGGATGGGCCAGTTCCCAAGCTAGAACATGAAAATAATAATTCATTTTCTACGTGACCTTAGAAAAGTGGCTTTTAGAGTTTTCTTTATCCATTTAGTAATGACTTTTTGAGCAGTTATGCTCTATCTGTATCCTCATCTATAAAATAAAAATAAACTTATTTTTAAATTGCTGTGAAGATTTACAAGGTCCTGTTTGTAAAAAAAAAAGTATTTTTAGCCATGTTTGATTATAAATCGTGTTTTAAATTTTACACACCTACAGTTGGAGAAGACTCAAAAGCAGAATGCAGAGTGCATCTCTAAGACTTACAAAATGCCTTAAATGGTAGCAAACACAGGATTATCAAGGCAGAAGAGTTCACATACTTAGTATACCATGGATTAATATGTGATACACTAGAACCACCTCACAGGAATTCAAAGCAATGTGGTTTATCTTTCCATTACTCATATAAGAAAAAGGGTACTACAAATATGATAGGACAATTTCCCTTACTTTGAACGCTAAGGGGCTGTGACTAGGTTATAACAAAAATTGTTAAGTTATAACAAAAATTTTATTGAATTGTTTATATTTAAAAAGTGGAAAGTCAACTAAAAATTGGAAATACTTTATAATTTAACTAACATTTTGGGAATAGAGAAACAGTTAGGCCTAGTGTCTTAAAAACAATTTTATAAAGGTTTTATTTTTGAAATTGCTCTCAGCTCTTTTCTAAAATAATTTGGGTCCTTAGAATTGGAAAAAAATAGTGATAGACTTTAACACTTTAGATGGCAGTTGTTTCTTCTTCATTGTGCTTTTTCTTAAAGGATGTTGACAAATTGTCTGTGACCTTTCCATTCATCTGTTTATTCATCTTACACTTACTTATGAACACTATGCTAGGTGCTGAAGAACTTTTGTTAATAAGGAATCAATATAATTTCTTAGCTTTTCAGGGCCTAAAGAATATGATTTTAACGAGTTTTCCTTAATGGAATTGAGTAGAGTGACTTAGTGCTCATCTGCCGCACTTCTGCCCGGGTTATAATCTTCCTTGATTTCATAGTCAATTTAATCTGAATAAATGCTATAAGTAGTTTTATCTAACATTAGAATTACTATACAGACAGCACAAACATACACATGTACGTATACAATTTTCTTTCATCTTTGTTGAAAAAAAGAAAAATACAGAGATCATCTTATATAATGTGTTATAATCCACTGCATGATTGCCTGAAACATTTTTCAAGGGAAATTCAGTTGTACTTGACAATACTTACCTTTTTTTCTTATGGCTGAGAGAGAAAGGCTTGGACCTCACAGAGAATCTTTTCTCCCCCCGTGGCTCCAGTTTTTCATTCCTGAGTCATTTAGATTGCAACAGTAGCGGGTGGCTTTGAAGAACTGTGGTGGGAGGAAAAAGGTTAATTTTCCCAAAATGGAAATCTCCAGTGGCCCCAGTGATAATTGAGAGGCTGCAGGAATAAGTGATTCCAAAGAAAAGAATACCCAGAATGTTAAATGAGAGTTCTGATAGGTTTATTTGTGGCCATGTCTGCTTGAAACTAAGGTGTAAATGAACTGAAGAAAACTGTGTATCCTAAACTGACTTGCAACGTGCTTTTAATGATGATGAGACTCTTCAGGTTGTATACAGAGAGCTTAACCAGCACTACTCCCCAAAGAAATAACTGCTCCAAAGAGATCTCTTGCTTAGTCAGTCAGTGAATTTTGTACACATATAGGACCCCGGTGGTTACCAAAGGGACACTGTCTCTACAATTATGAGCCTTAAATGTGGAAGATCCGTGGTGGTGGTGGTGAGATGAATTGGGAGATTGGGACTGACATATATACACTAATATATATATATAAAATAGATAACTAATAAGAACCTGCTGTATAAAAATAATAATAATAGGGGGCTTCCCTGGTGGCGCAGTGGTTGAGAGTCCACCTGCCGATGCAGGGGACACGGTTTCGTGCCCCGGTACGGGAAGATCCCACATGCCGCGGAGCGACTAGGCCCGTGAGCCATGGCCGCTGAGCCTGCGCGTCCGGAGCTTGTGCTCCGCAACGGGAGAGGCCACAACAGTGAGAGGTCCACGTACCGCAAAAAAAATAAATAAATAAAAATAAAATAATAATAATAAAATATATATATTTTTAAATGTGGAAGATCCAGATTCAAGTCCCTTGCTAGTCCCTACTAGCTGAGCAACTTCAGCAAGTTATTTGACATTTTTAAAACTAAGTTTTATCTTCTGTAATAAAAAGGTTGGTTGTACTAAGAAACAGTTGAGAAATGTCCCCACTCCCAAAAATGTAGATAAAAATGAGAGCAAGGTTGCCCTATCATAAGTAAAGGAAAGCTACTGAGAGTCAAAATTTTACAGTTTACATTCAAACACACCTGGGATTGAGTACTAAATCCGTTGCTTACCAACTATGTCCATTTAATCTTGTTACTTTACTGATTAAAATTTAGTTTCCAAATTTGTAAAATTTTGAATTTTAGAAGAATTGTTGAGAAGATTATGTGAAATCACTCTTGTAAAGTGCTCAGAATGGTTTCTAGCACATTATAAGCATTTAAAATAAATGTTAACTTATAATAACTATTTTATTTCAATTGATTGAAAAATTGATTAATTAAAAGGTTATTTGATGAACCAAGAATGAATGAAAGAGGAGAAAAAAAATTACAAAGACCAGTGTCATCAGTGTTGTTAAGGGCCAAGAATACGTGGTAGGCCAGCTGACCCATTTTAGGGGCAGCTAGGTCTCTATATTGAAGATGGTTCCATCAAGGTATGTAATTTTGTTGTTGTTAGACATCTGAATACTATACATAATACCTCTTTGTTCTGTTTTTATCATTTCTAAGCAATCATCTATCATCTGGCTTACACGGGATTGCATAGAGAGGGAAATAAAATGATGACCTCTCTAGGCCCAAATAAATATCTGATCTAATTATTGCTTATTGTTTTCACTGAAATGGATCTTCTGATTTTATACAATAGCTTTTTATGCATTCAGTTGAAGGAGTCAGCCATTGTAGGCGATATAGCTTCTGAATATACAATAAAATTTCTAAATTTCCAAACTGAGAACATGACTTGGAATAATCTGACAACATCAAAACATTTAGGGATCCATCTGGAAAAACACGGTGATCTTCTAAAAACTCTTAAAATCTCAAGTTTGTTTTCCCATGAGCACTAGCTTAATGAAGACTCCAATGAGAGAATGTAAATTAAAAATATTGGGTTCAATTACAAAGCAAGGATGACAAAATGTTTTATTGTATTCGAAACTGAGCAGGACCCTATGGGGCTCCTGGGCACAGAAACTTTTCTGTGTCCCCCATTTCTTGATTACAGGAAATAGACTTCATTCAGCCTCCATGACTTTCCCTGAGTTCTGTTGGGCAGGTTCAAGCAGTTGCTAATTAGGTAAGGGAGGGGATGTGGAGACAAGGGAGGAACAGTCAAGAGAAATAACAATGCAGCCTGGGCGTAAGGTCCTGATTCCCCACCAAGGGATATACATAGTAATATCTTTGAACTGTTTTGCAGATACTGAAAGCCCCCCACAGGTGGGAGAAGTTAACTGTATGCTGCCCACAAGCATGTAGACCCAAGACCAGTTGGAACCAGAAGGTTGATGATACTGACTCCCAATTACCTCACCACTGACCAGTCAGAATGTCCATGAGCTGTTCATGCCCTCCCCTTTGAACCATTAATATAAAACTCCTCACTACCCAATCCAGGTTGGGAATGCACAGTTTTGAGGGCATTAGCCTGCTGTGACTTCCTTTGCCTTTCTTTTCTACTTCACCCAAAACTTTGTTTCTGAGATTTTATTCAGTGTCAGGGTACAGAGGCTGGATTCAGCTTCATATTTAGAAAAAATTATGAAGTTGATTCCAGGACTATTAGTAAAGAACTTCATTTTTGCCATAGTGAGGGGATGAACTAGGGTGTGTATCAGATTATACACTATTACTGCATTTTAAAGGTTACCTCTTACTGTTACACTAAGCAGATTATAGAAATAAAAATGAGATGTAAATTGCATATATATGATTTTGACAATTTTATAACCTAACAACACAGATGGAAGATACATTACTAACTCTTCCTGAATTTGACTGTTTGGAGGAGGGCTGGTCTGACTTGTAACTAACTTTAAAGTTGTATGTTACTTAGCAGTGGTGCATCTTTATAAAGGTTATTTAAAATACAGGAATATGCATATTGTTTTCAAGTATCTTCAAGAACATTAAAAGAATATTCATAATTGATATATGTTATAATATATCCTTATTTATTAAATGATTCTCAAGTTAGATATTTTTGAATAATAAACTTATTAGTCATGTTCTGTTTACAGGGCTTGGTACACTGAGTCAAAATATTGATTTTCTTTTAAATGAAGAAAATCATATTTGTCTTTAATTTGATTGGCTTCTTCAATTTGCCTTAATATTTAAAATATGAATTTATTGACCTATAAAACTTTATATATCTTTTAATTAATACATTTACATCTTTGCTTGCAAAGGTTTAATCTTTTGTAATTTAGTGATGGCCTATAATTCAAATGTTTAATTATAATCTTTGTTAAAAAATTATTGGTATCTTCAAATTTCAAAATTTTTTCACGTTATTTGTCACTGATAATGACCCTGGAAGGCACAGTGAGCATGTATTATTTCCATTTTAAATTTGAGAACATTGAAACTCTGAAAGATCATGTAGCTTATCCAAGTGCTTTGGCTAATGTTAGGGAAACTAGCAATGATTTGACTCTCATTCTGGTGCTTTCTCTATAACATTGAATAATCATGTGAAATAATGTGATACAATGCAATAAAATATGATGTTGATTACTATGGCCTAATATAAAGAATCCCTCAAATTCACAGAATATTAATTTACTTTAAAAGGGATAAATAATGATATATATTGAATGTGTCAATTAAAATTAAAAAGACAATCCATGTGTAACTTAATTGTAACTTTGCTTATATGCTGCAGTCTGGGTGTTGTTTTAACATTTGAAATGTGATTTAGAAGAGAAGAGTGGCTTTTATGTCATTTTACATCAGTTGAAACAATAAAGAAAGGCGATTATTAACTATTTTAAAAGGACAAAGTCTTTTTGTGATTTTCCTACATTAGTTGTTAGAGGGATAAATTCGAGTAATCATTTTTCTAATTATTGTTCATAATAGATAATATTATAGACAATAATTATTGTTCATAAATAGTGTTTTGTTCTCCCAGTCATTTTTATGAATCTTCATAGCAAAGACATTTCCCCCTTCCTAACATAACTGCAGAGGAAACACACATGGCCTCATGAAACCATGACTGGGCTCTTAAAAAACATAGCCAAACTAACCCCAGGGTTTAGGTCTGAATCTTTAGAGATGTTTCCAGTCTACACAGTCACAATTCATTAAAAAGATTATGTTCCTTCTCAATTGAAAACACAACAGGAGAAAAGAATCAAGAAAAACAAAATTCTCTAACTCAATCTTAAAATAATTACACAGAAAATTAGCCTCATCCCTCTGGGCTACCATTAAAAAGGGGGGGGAGGGGAAAAAGACCCCACCCATTCTCCTTCTATTAGCTACATGGGTAATACAAAACATTGAAGAAGAAAAGCACTGACCTAACAATAATATATTATTCTCCACTGATTAAGAAGTGAATAAAATGATGTGCAAAGCAGCTTTTACACATTGCAGTAAGAACTTTCTCACTCCAATCCAACAGAGTTTATTTTTTTCCTAAGCTTCCCAAACAGGATTTTGCTTTGTATAAAGATGCTGAATCTTTTCCTATCAACTTAAACTAAAGGTGCACCCCAGAATCTGGCCCTACAAATCAAAATCCAATGATAACACAGAGAAGATATGATAAGAGAGGTTATGAAGATCAGCTCTTAAAGAACATTAAAAGGCAAAGCAGGTAAAATTGACTTAACTGTTTGCAACATTTGAGGCAAGTTCCAAGTTTCTCTTTTAGACTATAATAAGTTATTCAGCTCCGTAACATCTGGCACTGAATACATTTTCAATGAATTTGCTGAAGGAATGAGAAATGAAATTTCTTACCTTTTAACTATGGTTAAGCAAGAGACACCTTGTTGTCCTTCTATCCACCTTGTCCTCTTTTTATGAAAGGCAAAAAAGTGACTGATCCTGTGGGCTTCAGCATCAGAAAGAATTGAGTTTAAGTCCCTGTTTTACTTATTATTACCTGGGTAATTTGGAGCTGGTTAACCTAAGACTTTTATCTACCTCCCTTCCCTTCCTTCCTTCCTTCTTTCCTCCCTCCCTTCCTTCCTTCCTTCCTTCCTCTTTCCCCCTTGTCTTCTCTTTTTTTGCAGGGAAATTCTTTCCACAATTAATTTTATTGAAAACTACTAATTTAAAAAGGAAAGCCATCATATTCCATCCTGCCATTTCCAACACTTGAATACCACTCCTAAGAAGCAAACACTTGGAGATCTTTCTTCCCTACTTACTCGGATTTTCCTTAAAAATAATATTTTCTAATAAACTATTTTTAGAACACTTTTAATTTTACAGAAAAATTAGAAGATAGTATTACTGAGTCCAAGCTCTTATTGTTCACCAGACAACAGGCCAATAAATCGAGAAATAAGTTATTGGGGCAAGGAATAGCCCCAATAGATCTGTTCTTCCCTATTACAACAGTACAGAAAATTCTCATATACTTCTCACCAATTTTTCCCTATTGTTAACATCTTACACTAGTATGTTATATTCATTACAATTAATAAACCAATATTCATACATTATGATTGCCTAATGTCCTTTCTCTGTTCCAGGATTCCATCCAGAAGACCACATCACATTTAGTTGTAGACTGTTGTAGGCTCCTCCGGGCTGTACCAGTTTCACCGACTTTTTCCTTGTTTTTGATGACCTTGACTGTTTTCAGTAGTACTGGTTAGGTATTATTGTAGAACATTATTTCAATTAGAATGTATATGATGCTTTTCTCATGATTACACTGGGTTATGGGTTTGGGAGAGGACCACTACAGAAATAAAGTGCATTTTCACAATATCATATCAAGGATACATACTATCAACCTGATGCTAACCTGGACAATCTGGCTGTGTCTGTTAGGTTTTCTCACTGAAAGTTACTCCTTCCCCACCTCCCATTCCATACTGCCTTCTTTGGAAGGAAGTCACTATGTACAGTCCTCACTTAAGAGGTGGAGAGTTCTGCTCCATCTCTTGAGGGAGATAGAGCTACATAAACTACAGGAATTTTCCTTCACAGATATTTCTTTTCTTTCCTATGTATCTACTTGGTCAAGTATTTATTTATTTTTATTTTTATTTTTTGCGGTACGCGGGCCTTTCACCGCTGTGGCCTCTCCCGTTGCGGAGCACAGGCTCCAGACGCGCAGGCTCAGCAGCCATGGCTCACGGGCCCAGTCGCTCCACGGCATGTGGGATCTTCCCGGACCGGGGCTCGAACCCGCGTCCCCTGCATCGACAGGCAGACTCTCAACCACTGCGCCACCAGGGAAGCCCCAAGTATTTATTTATAGCAGAGTGACTCATGGACATTTATTTTAAACTTTGTGGTATAATTCAATAGTACTTGATTTATTGTGTGATTCAAATTTTCCAACTGTGCCCATTGGATCTTCTTTCAGTTGATTCACATGCCCTTTTGATATAACCTCAACAATGTGGGCATTTTGTTGTTGTTTGTTTTGCTTTGTTTAACTTTTGAGTGCTTCTGTACTTTCTGGCACTACAAGTTGCTCTGGAATCATAGATTTCCTGCCCCAGTCTTAGCCATTTTTTCAAGTAAGACATACTTGGGTCTTTTTTGGGTCTTTTTATTGGAGAACAGTGTTAGAAACCTAGATCTGTGCACTAAGTGTGCTCTCTGCTACTGGGCTCTTATTGTTTGTAGGCTCTCTCAGATGACAGAACAAGAAACATATGTGTATAGACTACAGTGTATATACTTATATCTGTAAATATTTGTACAGGTAACCATCTATACCTATATTAAGTTCATGCTGATGTCTCCAACTCTAATCCATTAAAATGAATCATTCCAGCCCTTTTTTTCCCCCTTGCTTATCTGTAAGCTCCCACTCAAAGGGTGAGAAAACTCAACACCCACCATTCATTTACTTAACTGTTCAACTGCAGTGCACATTTATGACAGTATTGGCATTGCTAATGTGTACAACAGTGAGAAAGAAATTTATTAACTAGTTGCTTTTGTCTTTAGTCTTACATACTCGACCCAGTCCCAAAGTTTTTATGTAAGTCCGCAGCTCTCCCTCCTGCATTTTAGTGAGGTCGTTCCATATATGTATAAAACAGATTTTTCAGTCACATTCTGCATCCCAGCTTGGAATTCCCAACCTCCTAAAGGTCTGTTTTTTTTTTTTTTTAATTTGCATACATGAAGCTTCTCTCTTATTTCGATAAAGTTCTATGGATGTTAACAAATGTACAGAACTATAGATCCACATTATAGAATCACACAGAATAGACTTGCTACCTTCAGAAATTCTGTGCTTCATCTATTCAATCATTCCCTCCTTCCCCAAACCCCTAGCAACCACTGGTCTTTTACTGTAAGCTGTAGTGTTGCTTCTTCCAGAATATCATATATTTGAAATTGTGTAATATGTAGCCTTTTCAGACTAACTTCTTTCACTTATCAATATGCATTTAATATTCATCAATGTTCTTTATGGCTTGATAGCTCATTTTTCAATCATTGAATAATATTCCATTGTACAGTTGTATCACAGTATTTTATCCATTCACCTATTGAAGAGCATCTTAGTTGCTTCCAGTTTTTGGTGATTATGAATAAAGCTACCATAAACATTCACATGAAGTTTTGCGTGGACATAGTTTTCAAGGAAGTTTTGTGAGTACCCTGGAATATATTTCCTGGATCATGTGATAAGACTATGCTTAGCTTTTTAATAAACTGCAAAACGGATTCCAAAATGACTATAATATTTTGCATTCCCACTTGAAGTGAATGAGAGTTCATGGTGTTCTGAATCCTTGCCTAACAACTGTTATTATCAGTGTTTTTTGGATTATAGTCATTATAATAGCCATAAAAGTATCATATTATTGTTTTCATTTATAGATTCCCTAATGATATATGATGTTGAGAATCTTTTCATGTGCTCATTTGCTATATGTTTATCTTCTTTGGTGAAGTATCCATTCAGATATATTGCCCATTTTTTGATTGGGTTGTATATTTCTGAATTTCACTAGTTATTTGTATATATTGAATAACAGTCTTTTATCATATATGTGCTTTGAAAATATTTTCTCCTTTCTGTGACTTGTTTTTGCATTCTCTTATAGTGTTTTACACTATAAGAAAAGTTGATTTTATTTTTAATAAAGTTCAGTTTACTATTTTTTTCATTGCTCATGCTTTTGGTGTTGCATCTAAAATCTCATTGCTAAAACAAAAGTCACCCAGATTTTCTGTGTTTTCTTCCAGAAATTTTATAGATTTTCATGTCACATTTGCATCTATGATTTATCTTGAGTGACTTTCATGAAGGATGTAAGGTCTGTATCTAAGTTCAAATTTGCATATGTTTTAGCACCATTTGTTGAAAAGACTGTCCTTGCCCTTTTAATTGTCCTTACCTCTTTGTGAAATATCAGTTGGCTATATGTTGGTCTAGTTCTGGACTCATTTCTGTTCTACACTTACATTCTTGCACCAGTTCCATGTTGTCTTCATTGTTGTAGCTTTATAATAAATCTTGATATTGGGTAGTGTGACTCCTCCAACTTAATTCCTCTTCTTCACTATTGTGTTGACTATTCTAGGCCTTTGTCTTTATATTTTATAGTAAGTTTATGGATACCCATAGAATAGCTTCCTGGGACTTGATTGAGATTGCATTAAAGCAATTCATCAAGGTGTGAAGAATTGACGTTGTGAAATGAAAAATGTTGCCTGCCATATCAGTAAACAAAGGCTGTTGCATCCATCAAGCCACTACAGCCACCCCAGAGGGTGAGTCCCACAGAAAACTCAGGATGGAGACAAACAGGCTGCCCTGCTGTCAAACCTTCAGCCACTGCAGTCACCCCCAACTGTGCACCCTGAGGGGACTCAGGATGGAGAGAAGCAGGATACTGGTCCTAGATAGTTAAGGTGCATATCAAAGGAATGATTTCAAAGAGCCCAGAGGCTTGCATCTTCCTGTACATAGAAATATCTGGTTTTCTTTAATTAACAGTAATCTTTTGAAGTTGTGACTACCTAGCCTTTGTTGCAAAAACTCTGAAATATCCTGGCTCCTCCCTTACCTCTTCCGAGCAGTCTCTCAGAGCTATCTGAGAGGCTGCATCCCGGGCTTAAGTCCTCAGTTCTGCCTTCCAAATAAAATATAATTCTCAACTATTAGGTTGTGCCTCTTTTTCAGTCAACAACAACTTAATGGTACTGAATTTGAGGGAATCTACATATAAATATTGTATATGTATTTTGTTAGATTTATAGTTAGATATTTAATTTTGTAATTTTTAGGGGTGCTACCATAAATGGTATTATTTTAAATTACAATTTCCAGTTGTTTATTGCTGCTATATAGGAAAGTAATTGACTTTACTACATTAGCCATGTATCTTGTATCTTTCCTATACTAGTTTATTCTAGGAAGTTTATCAATCTATCATCTATCTATCTATCTACCTATCTATCAACCTATTTATCTAATTAATAATTAATTTATTTTAATAGGTTTTTTGGGATTTCTTTACATAGACATTCATGTCATTTGTGAACAAAGATGATTTTATTTCTTCCTTTCCAATATGTATATCTTTATTGCTTATTCTTTATTTCTTTTACTTGCTTATTGTACTAGTTAAGAATTCCAGTATGATGCTCCATATGATTGATGGGAAAGGACATCATTGCCTTCTTCCAAGTTTTAAGGTGCAAGAGTCCAGTTTCTCACCACTAAGTATGTTGTTGGCTGTAGTTTTTTTTTGTAGAGGTGCTTCATGAACTTGAGAAAGCTCCCATCCTTTTTTAGTTTGTTGAATGTTTTTATCATGAGTGAGTGTTGAATTTAGTTAAATGTGTGTCTGTATTAATTGGTACAATCCTATGATTTTCTTCTCTAGCCTCTTTTATGGCGATAGCCTCATAGAATAATTTAGAAAATGTTCCCTCTGTTAACTATTTTCTGCAAGATATTTTGTGTGTAGAATGTAGTCTGTGTATTTCACAGCAGTTACTCCTCTCCTTCATCTTGCAGGGTCCTGAGGCAATCTTTCCTGACTCCTTCCCTTAAGAACCTGGTGTGGTAGTTAAAACTCTTTAAAGTGTGCCTCCCCCACCTCCCACACACACACAAGACTGCAGCCACCATACTCTCAATCTAGTCTATACTCAGCCTCCAGTAATTTGTAAAAATTACAGCTTAAGTGTTCTTAATTTATGGTTCTAATGTTTCTGGTCCAGATAAGCAGCAATCAGCTGTGACTTTTTGTATCTGCCTGTCTCTCCAGATTTTAGGGTGGCAGTTTTTCCCTGAGACCTCAGTTCTTTCATGGATTCTGCAATCATTATTGATTGTTATTTTATTTTTTAGCTTTTTTTAATGTAAGAGTAGGAGAGATGACTTCTCAGTTGCTCATATGTTAAAGCTGAAATTGAACAAAAAATACCTTTTTCTTACTTATTTCTTTTAGAAAATTTTCTATGAATTTTTCTTATAAAAGAGTTTTATTCCTTTTCTCTTGACCTTGCACGCTCTCTCTCTCTCTCTCACACACACACACACACTCACACATTCACATCTCCCGTCTTTCCAAAAATATTTATAGTGCAAATTTTGTCTATATCAATATTAAACACTGACTGTATTATGAAATAAACTGTTTTTATAACTAAGCCACATAATATAATATAGTTTTCATTTTTATGAAAACATTTTGCTTTTGTTGTTTTCGTTGTCTCCCGTTAAGTTAATAATTGCTTTTTTTGTAGCTTACTTTTCTAAGCTAAACATCAAAAGCATAAAAAAAAAAGAAGGAAGGAAGAAAGAAACCCAACAAATTTCTCTTAATGTAGTCATAAGACATTTGCTTTTTTTCTCAACTCCCAAATTTTCCTCCTTAATATTCCAGGAGCCTTTATCCCTTTTGTTGTATTTTCAGACAAAATATAAAGCTATTCCATTCACCATGTTACTGCTGAGAATCCTGGTGACATTCTATTTCTCCTTTTTTGTACATGATCTGTTGATACCCTCTGGAAGCTTTTTGGATCTTGTCCTTACCTTTGTTTGGTGCCTCATATCTACCATATGAGGTTATTTTGAGCATTAAATAAAATAATAGTTAGAAATTCCTTAGTTTAATAATTGGCTAATCTTGATCATTGAATTAATACTTGTCATGATAATAAAATTGATGATCATAATGTTGCTTATTTTAATAAGACATCATGAGATTTCATTCTTTCATACATTTGAAAGTAATACTGCTCACACTATTATGAACAATTATTGTTTACTTTGAGGTCAATACAAATTTCATTGTTTAGGCTAAAGATAATAAATTCCTTTATAAGCACGGTATGTAGAAAGCAAACACAAGGTCTGGTGGCAAACAGACCAGGTTCTGAATACTAGTGCAACCATAGTTAAGGATGTGATATTAAGGAAAACATTAAAAGTCACTTAATAATAAATGTCCCACCTCATATGTTTAAGGCAGTGTTACATAAAACAAGGAATATTAAGAACTTGAGTAGTGCCAGTGACACAGCATGTTTTCAAAGATGTTCATTTCCACTTAAATTTTATGCTTTTATTCATTCATTCATTCTTTTAAGTTGTGGGACCCATCCTATCATGGAAAAGATTGTATTTGATTCTGTATACACTACATTAAGAGGAATATTTTCCACTAGAATTTATCAGGATTTTAATAAGTAGGTAGAGTGAGGAAGCCTGAAACCATATCATGAGAAAGTGATAAAAGTTCTTAATTAAACTTAATAACGTGAGGATATAACTAACATTACATAAATTGTTAAAATGTATTTGAAGGATTAGAAGTTTCCTTGTTGTTTTATAAAGCTGAAATAGATGTTTGGAAGCAACAAATTTTGACAAAGTATAAGGCATAATAATATTTATAATAGAAATGCCTAGATTTTGAGCAGCATTTGAGTGTAGTGTAGTAGCACTTTTTTCTCCAAATTATTTAACCATTAGAAAAGTTGTCAAAGAAGGATTTCAAGCCCAGCTGGAGTAGTGGTTTGACAATTTTATAATGTATAATATCACTTAGAGTGCCAATTTAAATTCATATTTCTGGGCTTCACCCTTTAAAGAATATGATTTATGAGGGGTTTTGAGATGTGCTGCTGATGCAAAGTTTATATTTACAAAAATATTTCAGAAATTCTGGTCTAGGAGTATGACATGATGAATTCTAAGGTTTATTCCAATCGTTGTATGCCATGAATTAATAAGATAAATGCCTCTAGCAGAGATGTGATTCAGTCTGGGCCTCAAATCAATGAAACTCAATATCGTACAAAATGACATTGCTCTGACTAGCATTATCTAAATCAGGGGACAGGTAAGTCTTTAACTTCAACTAATTTCTAAAATATTAGCAATTTCTATAGTAGGGATCAAAGATATTTGACCTAATGATAGTATCTCTCCAGTTACCATATCTTACATATAATGAAGCAGAAATCTGGTGGCATTTATTGCTTCTGAGACAATACATGATACTTAATGTACTCTATATTAATGAATGTTTATGTCATTGTAACCTTACTGAGCAAACTGCAATATTTATTTCAAAATTCAATTACTTCTTGCAGTAAGAAAAGCCAAATGTATTTTAACAAAAGTATGAGCTATTTCGGAACTGGTGCAAACTTAGCACTGTACTTTTGAAAACTGACAGTACTTTAAGTCCAATTGGTTGGAATGAATAACAATAACATTTCATGCTTATAAAAGCCCGCTACGTATTAAGACTGCATAATAATTAGAGGCATAAGAATCATACAATTCTATGATTTTCACCCTGGGAATATCATTTTTTTTATTTAACAGCTTTCCCCTGAATGCATTTAAAATAAGAAGAACAAGGGTTTTATGTGCAATTATATATTCTAGAATGTGTAGTGTTAATTCATATTTATTAAATATTTAAAACACATTACTGTTCAAATATTTTTGAAGGTGATATATAACTAATCTCCCATTCATCTCTCATTCTACTATATTTAAATAATCATAACCAAGAAGTAAAATCAGCTAGAATATAGCAGGGTGTGGCTACTTTTGACACTAAAACCAGCTTCATGTGGAGATTTTATAATAGCAACTTAAATACTTGAGATTTTAAAATTATGTAATTTCCAAAAAAAATAAAGACATAAGTGAGAAAGAAATCTGGTGTTTTAAAATGGGGTTACTTTCACATCCCAAATTTTAAAAATGGTATAATCTTCATTAAAATGCAAATATTAGCCAGTATGTAAGAAACATTACTTCACAGTTGATGAAACCTTATATTAGCAAGGGTAGAGTTGTCTCACATTGTATATGAGCATGTATCCTAAGCAAAGGAAAGTATTTCATTCCCCAAAGCAGACACCTGAGCTAGTGAGGGTTTGTTATTTAACTTGCATCACTTGCATTTTGTTTGTATTAGAAAAATCTCATCAACCAGAGCCTCTTTTTCATATTGCTATATGATAGATACCCCTCCAAAAACCAGCAAAGAAGAGGATGTCTATTTCTGGAACCACTATGGCATCATCAAGAATGGGGAAAATTCTGGGGTTTGATTTAGCCTTGTGTTTGAAATTAGCAGTTCTGAGTAAAGATGTTTTAATAAGCAAATAAAGTTTATAAAACATTGAAGTAGCACACTGACTTGTCTCTGTGCCCAAAAGACAAGAGAAGCCCCTACTAAAAAAAAGGAGGCTCTGATTGACTCCAAATTTTTGCTTTTTATTAAGATTCACTGTCTATTATTTTCTTTTTCTCTCATCAGCATAGAGGATTGATTACATCTATTCCCCAACTAATAGCATCAAAGAAAGTTTAAAGTTCCGCCTTAGAGCTTCTGTTGTTTGGTTCCTCTTCGTATTGTTTGCTAATTTCTTCTTCATTTTTTGATCTTTCTTTTTTTTATAGCTTTTTCTTTATTAATAATTGCTTTAGTATTTTTTGAGTTTACAAATATACTCCGTGCTTAGGCTTAAGCTAGTTGTGATGCCAGCTATTGAGTGTACTTTTTATTTTAATGATTGTATATGTTTCCTTTCCCAAATTTCCTGCTGGTTACTTTTTATATCCATCAGTTCTTGATACATATTCATTTATTTTGTTTTGCTACTACTTCTTGTTCTTTTTTAATGCATACTGTTATTTCTCAAACTTATTGAGAACCTAAATTTAGTGAACTTTTGTTAACTTTTAAGTTACTGTGGCAGTTGCCTACATAGTACTTTGGTTCAGTTGGGAAGTTAGTCTGACATAAAGTGAAAATGTCCGGAAAAAGACACTTGTCCAGATAGCAGTTGGTAGATGAGACTAGATGACAGAGTTTTCACAGTGTTCAAAGCTTGTGATGGCCCATGAGCTCTGGGGTAGAGAAGACAGAAAAATAACATACAAAATACATTTTCTGGATCTTGAGAGTGTGGGACTCAGCAACAGTATGTTCTAATAGGATAAGGTACTTCACTAAAAAGTGTCTTAATCTGTGACACTCACTACCTTCTGTAGGTGCTCAAGTATTCCTGCGTAAATATTCTGGGGACTCAGGAGCAATCATGAGTACACTGATCACCTGAAATGAAAGAGGGAAAGAGGAATAAACAAACAAACAAACAAATAATAAAGGCATGAACGTGCAGAGGAAAAAGGATAGACTTGAGATTAGAGGTCTTTTATTTAAGTCCTTTATTTAAGAGTTTTACAATTATGGGCAAGTAAATGTCTGAATTTTCACATCTGTAAAATGGGGATTAAAATACTACTTAAATTCCAAAAATGTCATAGAAATTATGTTATTCACCTTAGCTTTAATGTTCTTTGAAAATTGTAGAACCATAAAAATATCAAATGGTATTAAAGTATAACAACAACAACAATTCCAGAAAATCGGGCTTCCCTAGTGGCGTGGTGGTTGGGAGTCCGCCTGCCAATGCAGGGGACGCGGGTTCGTGCCCCGGTCCGGGGGGATCCCGCGTACCGCGGAGCGGCTGGGCCCGTGGGCCATGGCCGCTGGGCCTGCGCGTCTGGAGCCTGTGCTCTGCGGCGGGAGAGGCCACAACAGTGAGAGGCCCGCGTACCGCAAAAAAAAAAAAAAAAAAATTCCAGAAAATATATTGTGTAACCACGCTTTGTTTAAAACCATCTCAGGACCAGTAGTGGCTTAAATAATGCAGTCCCACTAGAAAATAGAAGAAATTATCTTAATATGCTTTAATATATATATATATGTCCCATATATGAATAACAGTATCTCTAGGTTCTCCTAGGTTTGGGTTAAATTGTTACACATAGGTACTGAGAGATAATATAGCAGAGATTTGAGTCCATTAGACTTAGGATCTATTGCAGCTTTGCTACTTGTCAAATTTGTACCAATGAAAATATGATATTATCATAAACTTCTTAAGATTGCTGTGAGTATTCAACGTGAATAAAATTGTGTATGACTCCTAATTCACGCCTAGCACATAGTAGGCACTTGAAAATGTTATTATCAAAGAAGCAAAGAAAAACAGACTTAGAGTAAATATGTTGGTTCACCTCACTCACCTTCAACAGAAACCTCACTCCCAGTCAGTGGGGGAAGTGACTCATTCAACTCCCTGGACTTGGAGGTCACACTCAGACAGCCAGCTCTGTAATGAGAGCACCAGCATGAAACCCATTGCCCTGCCATCAAAGCACTGGACCAACACAGGAGTGATTTTAATTACTTGGAGGACAGATGTCTTGCCAGTGGTCATGGGTACGTGTTCCCTGGTAGTGTCTCCCCATAAAGTCGATGGTAGCATAAATTCGCAAAGTCCTCATCACAATTCCAGGCAAAAGAAAGTCAGTTTTAATAGAATTCCTTTCCAGATGAATATGGCAATAATTTGTGAGCCTGAGCCTCCCATTGTTCAGGTTGTTGCTGCTGTTTTCAGCACCTAAAGAATCACTGTGCAACACCTCATTGCATGTGAATTTATGCAAATTGACAATTAAACAAGGGGGTTATTTTAGTCAAATCAATCAGATATTGTATCTATTTGAAACGATAATACAAGCATAACTGATGGTGCATAATTAATGATTATCCAAGGCTGTTAATAATGAAATGATAAGAAGGTATGAGAGGAGGGAGGCGCCAAGGAACTCGGGCTCTAAAGAAACTAAAGACTTTTGCTTCATTTCCTCAAACTACTGGAACCGTTTCTTGCATTTATAACCATATCCACATCTTGTGAGCCTGAACACTTGCACATTGTTCTCTAAAAACATTCTTGAGGTAGTGAAGTGAATAAATATGATGGTGTTACAGAATCCTGACTGGTTGGAATCCTGGATCTTTCTGTGTTTGAATCCTGGTTCTAACAGTAGCCAGCTACCTGACCTTGCGTATACAATTAATCTCTCTTAGTTTTACATTCCTAATTTGTAAAATGATTTTTATGTTATAGAGCCATGTATATATAGTTGTGGTGAGGATTAAATCAAATATCAAATGTAAAGGTCTTATTTGTTTTCCAGAAACTTTAAACATACTAAATAAATATTTATAATTCTTATTTCTTTTGAAACCTCTTTAGTTCTCATTTTCCCACATAAAAAGTTATTTTATGACAAGAATTTAAACCATAGTGTCTCAGCTTTCCTCTTAATTCTGAGCTGAGAAACCTCTGCTAAAAAATATGGGGTCACAACACCAAGGGCACAATTTATGAAAGAAATAATTGATAAGCTGGACTTCATTAAAATGAAAAGCTTCTGCTCTGAGAAAGACAATGTCAAGAGAATGAGAAGACAAGCCACAGACAGGCAAAAAAACATTGGTGCATATATATCTGATAAAGAGCTGTTTTTCCAAAATATACAAAGAACTCTTAAAGCTCACCAATGAAAAAAACTAACAGCCTCATTAAAAAATAGACAAAGACCTGAATGGACACCTCCCAAAGAAGACATAGCTTTGGTAAATAGGCATATGAAAAGATGCTCAATATCATATGTCATTAGAGAATTGCAAATTAAAAAACAATGAGAAACTCCTATGTATCTACTGGAGTGGGCAAAACACAAAACAATGAGAACAACAAATGCTGTTGAGGATATAGAGCAATAGAAATTCTCATTTATTGCTGGTTCCTGCCCAAATGCAAAATGGTACAGCCACTTTGGAACACAATTTGTTAGTTTTTTATGAAACTACACATACTCTTATCATATAATCCAGCAATAGCAGTCCTTGGTATTTCATGAAATGAACTAAAGATTATGTCCACACAAAAACCTGCACCTGTATGTTTTATAGCAACCTTATTCATAGTTACCAAAACATGGATGCAATTAGATGTTCTTCATCTAAAAAAAAATGGATGAATACACTGTGGTGAATCCATAAGATGAAATGTTTTTCAGATTTATCAATAAAAGCAATAAGCGATCTGGCCTTAAAAAGACATGGAGGAATTTTAAATGCATATTACTAAGTGAAAGAAGCCAATCTGAATGGTTACATACTGTATGATTCCAACTATATGACCTTCTGGAAAAGGCAAAACTATAGAAACAGTAAAAGGATCACATGATTGCCAGGGGTTAAGGGGAAGGGAGGGATGAATAGGTGGAACACAGAGGATTTTTAGGACAGTCAAAATACTCTATGATTTTATGATGAGGAATACATTTCATTATACATTTGTCCAAACCCATAAAGTACACAACAGCATAGAGTGAAACCTGATGTAAACTATGGATTTTGTATGATAATGATGTTTCATTGTAGGTTCATCAATTGTACCAAATGTACCACTCTAGTGCAGGATGTTGATAATGGGGATTGTGCATGTGTAAAGGTGGAACACTTCATATCTTCCACTCAATATGCCTGTGAACCTCAAGCTGTTCTAAAAGAAAAAAAATTTATTAAAAAAAACATGGAATCTCAGTCTCTGTAATGCCCATGCTTGTGGTAACATCTCATATCTCATTTAATGTCATTCTTCTTGCCCCCAGAGCTATCCGAATTCAATTTATTTAATAGCTATAGGCCTATTCAGATGTCTGTTTCTTCTTGTGTGAGTTTTGACATCTTGGATCTTTCAAGGAGTTGGTCCATTTCACCTAGGTTATCAAATTCATGGGCATAGAGTTGTTTATAATATTCCTTTATCATCATTTTAGTGTCCATGGGATCTGTGATGATGTCCCCTCTTTCATTTCAGGTATAAGCAATTTGTGTCCTCTTTCTTTTTGTCTTAGTTAGACTGGCTAGAGACGTGTCAATTTTATTGACCTCTCCAAAGAAACAGCTTTTGGTGGTGGTGATTTTCTCTACTGATTTGCTGTGCTCAATTTAATTGCTTTCTGCTCTAATTCTTATTTATTTTCTTCTCTTACTTTGGATATAATTTGCTCTTCTTTTTCTACTTTACTAAGTTGATTGATTTTAGTTCTTTCTTCTTTCTTATGTATGCGTTCAACAGCATAAATTTCCCACTAAGTACTGTCTTTGCTGCATCACACAAATTTTGATAAGATGTGTTTTTATTTTAATTTATTTGAAAATAATTTAAATTTCTCTTGATATTTCTTCTTTGACCCATGAGTTATGTAGACACATATCATTTAATCTCCATGTATTTTGGGAGTTTCCAGTTTTTCCAGTTAATTCTCTGTTATTTGTTTCTAGTTAAATCCCATTGTGATCTGACAGCAGACATTATTTGATTTCTATTCTTTTAAATTTGTTACGTTTTAGGCCCAGATTGTGGTCTATCCTGGTGAATATCTCATGTGAGCTTGAAAATAATGTTTATTCTTCTGTTGTTGGATGAAATTGTCTATAGATATCCATTATATCCAGTCCATTGAAGTTGTTGAATTTGACTCTGCCTTTACTGATTTCAGGCTTTCTGAATCTGTCCATTTCTGATAGAGAGGTGTTGAAATCTCCAACCATGAGAGTGAATTCATCTATTTCTTCCTGTGATTCTATCAGTTTTTACCTCATGTCGTTTGATGCTCTACTGCCAGGCACATACATGTTAAGGACTGTTATGTGTTCCTAGAAAAGTGATCCCTTCATCATTATGTAAAGCCCTTCTTTATTCCTAATAAATCTTAATGTCTTCTCTGCCTCAAATCAATAAAGCTTCTCCTGTTTTATTTGCTTAGTATTATCATGGTATATTTTTCAACATCCATTTGGTTTCTAGGTATCTTTATATTTAAAGTGAGTTCCTTGCAGACAACATATAATTACATAGTATTTTTGTATTTATTCTGATGAAGTGTTTTTTCATTAGATCATTGACCATCAAAGTGATTATTAATATAGTTAGATATCTACCATATTTGTTACTGTTTTCTATTTGTTGCCCTGTTCTTTGTTCCTATTTTTGTCTTCCTCTCTTTTCTGCATTTTTTGGTTTTAACTGATCATTTTGTATGATTCCATTTTCTCTCCTTGCTTAGCATATCAGTTATACATTCCTTTAAATTTTTTTAGTGGTTGCTCCCATTACTTTATATCCTATTCAGTTTCATGTTTTTCTGTAATCTTCTGCACATTGCAATCCTGAGTGAATTATTCTTTCTCTAACACCATTGTACTACTTATGACACTACAAGATGTCTTGAGGTATTTGAAATACAAATATAGACACCAAAAAAGGCATTGTTTAATTATTGCTCAAGTAAAACTTCCATTCTTACACATGCATAACTTTCTTCTCCATGGTAATGTTAAAGCCATTTGTTGAAATTTAATACATACTATATTAATTGTGTCAGTGATGCATATCACAACCATGCTGAAACTCAGCAGGATTCAACAATGTTTTTAATAACCTCATGAGTCTGAGGGCAAGAGATATATATTGACCTTGATTGGGTGTCACTTTCAATCTCTGCCCAGTTCAGTTCCATGCCTGGGTTGGCTAGCTGTCAATTGATTTAAACTATCCTTCCTTGGGTGACTGTGCTATTGGCATTTTCAGCTCTTCTACACGTATCTCCAACCTCCTACATGTAACGTCAGTCATGTTTTAATGGAAATGGTAGAAACACAAATGCACAAGCAAATTATATAAGTGTGTTTTTAAGCCTCTTCATGACTTCAAGTCTACTCACATCCACTGGTCATGAGTCACAAAACCAAGTTCAGATTCAAGAGGTGAGGTAGATCTTGTCCATAATGGTTTGACACTGGAAAGTTATATGACAAAGGATATGGATTAAAGCAGGGCAAAAAAATTAGAGCCAAATACTTCAATTTTCCATATTCACTATCTTTTTTATTGGGTTGGCCAAAAAGTTCATTTGGGATTTTCTGTAAAATGTTAACGGAAAAACCCAAACGAACATTTTGGCCAACCCAATATTTTTAATCAGTTTATGATGTATAGAGCACAAATGTTTTAAAAATACCAGTTAGTATTTTGCTTGAATTTTGCTGAGAAAAATGACACAAAGACAATGACTGCAAAGCAAAAATGCATTTCCTACTTCTGATTTTTCTATTTCAAAAGACAGTTGCTCAGAGGAACAAAAAAGTGTTCTAGAAATCTGTTTGGGGTGCATTTTTTGTGTGTCTAAGAACAAGCACATTCAATAGTCAAGGTAAATCTCTAACTGTCCCATTCAGTTATGTAGGACATATTAAGTTTCTGTAACATGTCACATGGTGCTATCTCTTGATTTGTACGTATATAAGTGTTTCAGTTGCAGTGCTGTGTAACTAACTGCCACAAATCTGAGTAGTCTGAAACAATGGCATTTATTTTGCTCACTAATCTATAATTTGGGCAAAACTCTGTGGGGATAGCTCATCTCTGTTCCACATGGCATGAGCCAGCTCAACTAGAAGGCTGAGGCTGGTTTGTTCACTTATATTTCTAGTGGTTGACACTAAGACTCAAATGATCAGGTAATGAAATTTGAGGGGCTACTTGGACATCTCTTTCTAATGCCATGTGGCTTCTTTAATATGTAAATTTCATCATAGATGTGCACCTATATGTCAGCTCACAGATCTCAAGGTCAGATCCCAAAAGAGAAGGAGAACCAGCTAGAAGCTGCATCACTTTTTGTTAGCCATGGAATCCATGAAGTGTCACTTCTACCACACGATGCATGTCACCATATATGATTGCTTTTTGAGGGGACAACATTCAGAATTCACCTTTTGATGGGAAGAGTATCGAAGTTCTGAAAGACTATGTAACACTAGATATTTTGCTGTGACCATTTTTGTAAAGTGCAATTAACCAATGATGCTCTAAGACAAGAGCCCTGTCACAGTGCCCACCCATATGGCTAGAGCAAGCTGTTCCCTCCCAGCACCATTCCATGGACTCTAGCATTTCAGTTGTTGTTTTGTACCTTTTAAACCCTATAAAATAGTCACTGTGTGCTTCATTTCTTGAGGACCCTGTTCTCTTACAGGACAAAAGTCCTAGTAAGGGCTAATCAGATAAACACAGTCACTGAACATGTACAATATTTTAAAAATACATTAAGTTGTTGATATGTAGAAAAGAAAATGTATTCTTTCAGAATATATGGTGATGGATTTGAACTATCCTACTGAAGAAAATTGATTATCAGTTTCATAAAACATATCTGAAGTTAACTTATTTATTGCTTATAATTTTTCCCTAAAACTGCCCCCGCCCCACCAGAAAGTATGATCCAAGAGAACAGGAACGCGTACGTTTTGTTTTTACCAGTGTATTCCCAGTACACAGAACAGTTGAATGAATTACTGAATTAAAAGCAAAATCAATTATGACTACAAACAAATAAGGGAGTTATTAGAGAAGTAAGACCAGACTTTACACACAATGGATAACAAGAAAATCTGTTTTGTCAACAATTTGACAAAACTTGGATTAGAGTTCCCGCTATGGAGCAAATTTCTTTCTCTCTGCAGGCAAGAAAACTGAGGTCATTTTATTTGGACTCTTCATGAGTTAAGACACATACTATACTAAAAAATGAATTGATCCTTTCAATTATATTCCTCGAGACTGAAAAAATACTATAGAAACTTCTAGGGTGCTTATAAAAACATATTTAACTAGGCAGGAATCCAAAGACTCTTCACTGTCTCTGAAAGCTCTTAAAAGCTTAAATAAGCCATTTCTATTTCTATAAGAAGTTTTACCAGCTCTGTTTATGACTTGGACCAAGGATTATGTGGCAACAGAGTCCACTTAAAGTGAAGGCTCTAAACATCTGTCTCTGAGAGATTGTTTTAAGTGAACTATGGATGTGAAATTTAAACAACTGAAGTATCATAAGAATACCACTCCTTTTTATTTAATTGGAGATGATTATTAACATTCTAATGCAAATCTTTGTCACTTAAGATTAAGATTTTGAATTCTATAAGAAAACAAGTTACATTGATGTGAACAAGCTTTCTACTACTATCATTTAGCATGAGGTGGGGAAGAGAGTATAAATGTCAGAGGAAGACACACTTAGATTTATATCACAGTTCCAACAACTATGACTCGAGTGTCTTTGGACAAAGTACCTAATCCTCATGAATCTCAATTGTTTTTCCAATTTTTTGGTTGCACCTATAAAGCTTAGCACACACTTTGGCTTTTAAGATTAAATGAAAGAGCATATTTAAGCATAAAACAGTGCCCAGTTAATAAATAGCAGCTGATCTCCAAATTCCAACTTATCGTAGATGCTTAATATTAAATAAATTACACACTTTTGGTAATAAAGAGAAATTTAGTTATTACCTCCCATAAAAGCCAGAAAAATGGAAGTTACACTTGAAATTTTACTTATCAGTCTTTCTCTAAGAATTGAATCTCAACTTCTAACAACACAGGCAACCATCCTGCAACAGTCAATCCCTTCTGCTGGTTGTCTTCCTCCTGGATGCCTGGGTTCAGGCCATCTCCTAGGCAGTCCCCAACCCCCTGTGCTTTATATCACAATACTGCTTACATTCTAATATTATTTCCCATTGGTTTCCCAAGTTCAAACATAGATTCTCTCTATAACAGTTGTAACAGTTTATTACTACTACATTGTACAGCCCACATCACAGTGCCTGGCACATAATAGGGGTTCAAAAAAGTGGTTCCAGAAAAAAAAAAAAGGGGTTCCAGAATGGCAGAATTCATGGACGTGTCCCACTGTGCACACATCAGCAACCACACAGAAGCTTCATCAAAAGTGTCCACACTCACTACTATATATAAAATAGGTAGCTAGTAACGACCTACTGTACAGCACAGGGAACTCTACTCAATACTCTGTAATGGCCTATATGGGACAAGAATCTAAAAAAGAGTGGATATGTGTATATGTATAACTGATTCACTTTGCTGTACACCTGAAACTAACACAACATTGTAAATCAACTATATTCCAATAAAAAAAAGTGTCCACACTCGCAGTTAGTATAATCACATCATCACGATCATTACCATCAAAATTCAATTGCATATGATATTTTTTAGCTTTTGTAAGTTATTGAATTCCCACCATTTCCGGTATCCAGCTCCATTTTACAGCAATCAGTCTTAAGACAAGTTTCTATCACCAATTTTCAGGTAGGTGGTTAAATGTGAGGGCCAGAGGGTCAAAGCAGTTTGTCTACAGTTATACATACACTTAATAGCACTGCTGCCCTCAGAACTCGTGTCCTACTTCTCGGGCCAGATCTTCCAGGATCACTTCAATTATTCCTAGGGATTCCTGCTCTGTAAGACTTATGAAAGGATTATTTAGGACGCAAGATTTTGATTCCTGACACATTATCCTTTCTGTTCCCATGGGCTAAATAGACCAGGAATTAACATATTTTGTATGGATTAAAGCTTCCATTCAATATCTCTGTGGTGAAGGCCTTAAAGCATTATGTTCTCTTCCATGCATGCTGATTTGAGGAAAGCAGGAGAGAGAATGCTTATTTGTTGACATTTTGGTTTTGGTAAATAAAGTGACCTTTTTTTTTTTTTTCCAGTACGCGGGCCTCTCACTGTTGTGGCCTCTCTCCCATTGCGGAGCACAGGCTCCAGACGCGCAGGCTCAGCGGCCATGGCTCACGGGCCCAGCCGCTCCGCGGCATGTGGGATCTTCCCAGACAGGGGCACGAACCCGTGTCCCCTGCATCGGCAGGCGGACTCTCAACCACTGCGCCACCAGGGAAGCCCTAAATTGACCTTTATCTTCAGTCACACACTTGAATTTAAGTAAAGATAAGTGAAAGTCTGGAAAGCCTGGCTAAAAGCCAAGTATATTTTGAACGAAGTATGCCTTGTTCTCAGAGGAAAATACTCTTTACTTCTTCCTTCAGGCCTACTTTCCTTTAAAATATCCAGATAATCATGAAAGATAGATTAGATAAACAATTCCTGACCCAACAGTTTCATTTTTCTTTGCAAAAGCACTGATAATAGAATTCTTTCAAAAAAGCAAGTTCCTTGAGCAGATGTAAAACATCAAAGACTCTGGCCCGGCATCTTTGTGCATTTCTTCAATGGAGATGCATGCAGTGGTCCAGGCACTGTGCTAAGTGGTGGGGCTTCACAGAAGGCAAAAGACACAGTAATAATTTAGGTTTTTTAAAAGAAGCAAGACAGGGCTTCCCTGGTGGCGCAGTGGTTAAGAATCTGCCTGCTAATGCAGGGGACACGGGTTCAAGCCCTGGCCTGGGAAGATCCCACATGCCACGGAGCAACTAAGCCCGTGCGCCACAACTACTGAGCCTGAGCTCTAGAGCCCACAAGCCATAACTACTGAGCCCACATGCCACAACTACTGAAGCCTGAGCGCGTAGAGCCCATGCTCTGCAACAAGATAAGCCATGACAATGAGAAGCCCGTTCACTGCAACAAAGAGTAGCCCATGCTCACCACAACTAAAGAAAGCCCGTGCACAGCAGTGAAGACCCAACACAGCCATAAATAAATAAATTAAAAAAAAAAAAAGAAGCAAGACATAGTTCATTATTTTTATATCTATTTTAAGAGGACCTTCACTGACAGGTAATATTAAACCTACAGGCATAGATTCAGCTTTTATCTAGATAAACATGAGCTGTGCATTTGCTTGATGTCAGAGAAGTTTTGGTAAGGAACCAAGTACTGATTATCTTTCAGAACAAGCCAATGGACTTTTCAAATGAGTTCAGATGTCTATCTTTTCTAACACCAATGTGCCCATACATATCTATTATAGGTTATGTTCTCATTTTAATATTTAGGTGGGAAAGATTTGTATTTTATCTGCTCCAGAGATAGTTCATAGAGTTACAAGCATCCTTGCCCAAGTCTCACTTTTACCTCTGTTTTGCTTCCTGTACCCTATTCCAGACCCTCTCCAGGAACATGGATCTTCCTCTGATGAAATATGGCTGTGATTACTGTCCTTAGCAGAGAGGTGACACAAAAAGGCCTCACATACTTATGTCTCAGTCTCAAAATTTTCTACTATTCCACTAATACATGACTAGTGTGCATGAGTGGCAGAATGAGAGAGAGAGAGAGAGAGAGAGAAACCCCTTTTTAATTTTTGATATTGCGAATCCCTCCCCTCTTTGGAGCATCTCAACGTCTACACATAGAACATGGTATCCCTCTAGGATCCCCACCACTCACTTCACCCAGACAATGGCACATAATAATCCACAGAGTACACTGTTTGGTCTCTGAGGGATTATTCTCAACATCCCATAGGGCTTTATCAGAGTAGTCCAGGAGTGGGTCTCTGATGTTTAATTTTATGTGTCAACTTGACTGGGCCACAGAGCACCAGATATTTGGCAAAACATTATTCTGGGTCTGTGAGGGTGTCTATAGAGGAAATTAACATCTAAATTTGTAGACTGAGTAAAGCAGATTGCCCTTCCAGTGTGGGCAGGCTTCATCTAATCCACTGAAGGCCCGAATAAAACCAAAAAGCAAAGTAAGAGAAATCACTTTCTTTGCCTGACTCTCTTCGAGCTGGGACAGTGGCCTTGTATTATCTTTGGACTTGGACTGGACCTTAAACCATTGGCTTCTCTGTCTTCTCAAGTCTTTGGACTCAGACCAGAACTACAGATTTAGGGACTTCTTAGCCTCCATAATCATATGAGCCAATCAATTCCTTATAATAAATTTCTCTCTCTCTCTCCTCTCTCTCTTCTCTTTCTGTCTCTATCTATCTGTCTACTCTGTCTCTCTGTTTTTCTCTCTTTCAGAGAGATAGAGGGATAGAGATGATAGAGATAGAGACAGAGATAGAGATATTCATATCCTATCTGTTCTGTTTCTCTGCAGAATACTAACACAGGGTCCAATCCCACCAGAAGTACTGCAGCCAGTGTGAGGTGAAAGTATGTGCCTTTTAAAAAACTTTCTTCTGGCAACTTTTAATTATTGAGCAAAGCACACACACTTGCATTTACGTATATACTACAAATACCTTGTGAAACCATATAAAGAACTATTTTTTCAAAGATCATGTAATCCACAGACATTCCTATGGACCACAAATAGAGTATGTCTTTCACGTTACCCCACAGAGTAGTTTTAGTTCCATTCTTTATCCTTCTTCTTTTCCATATTCATTTTCAGCCTGTGCACTGGAAATTTTAATTTTAGTCTTTATTTGTAATACTTTTTTCAAAACCTTGAAGCCATCAACACTCCCCACCCCCAATATAAGGAGTCACTCCTTCATCTGCACCAGCTGGGCAGAAGCTTTGCAATTTGAACCTTTTCCCCTTGGAGATAGAAATTGAATTATTTGACAGTTGTGTTTTTCCTCCCAAAAAACTCCATATGTGAAAGGGAAACAGCATAATAAGAGTGTATTTTGCCCAGTCCAGAGAAAACCTTCATGGGTCCCAGAATCTCAGAGCTTCATGACAGACTCTCCTTACACTCAGGCCTGGGCACCCTGCTGGCAGGATGCTACTTACTGTCACAAATTCTATGGCTGTATCATTATGACAATATAAGCACACTGAGGACAGGGATTTGATCTGTTTTGTTCTTTGTCTTATGCCTAACTCTTAACATAGGGCCTACACATAATTTTTACTCCCTAAATAAGCTCAAATGAATCACAATAATTCATACATTCAAGACATTTCCTAAGAGCACATTAGTGCCAGGATCTGCGAGAAAAAAGTGAGGAGAATGTGCAAGAAAGAATACTGAGATGAATAAAGTAGTCTTAAAGTCCAGTCACAGACATAGAACTAAAATGCCAAGTGTTGGCTAAAGAAAAAGAAATAGTGTCTAGGAACTTCTATGGCCCAGCATCATTTTCTGTCTTGCAGCTCATATTTGAAAGACAGATTGCATTTTTTTTCTCAGTTCATCTTCTATTTTTTTTTCACATCTTTATTGGAGTATAATTGCTTTACAATAGTGTGTTACTTTCTGCTTTATAACAAAGTGAATCAGCTATACATATCTCATCTTCCTTTTATGTGCTATTAAACAATGAGGCAGAGAATTTTATCCTATTTTCATCAAAAATTTTAGTTCTAAAGTTTTCAATGAATAGAAGCATTAGAATTGAATTATAAGAAGAATAGATGTACCACAGCAGTACTACAGTAATTTCAGAGTGATTTTTTTTTAAAGATAGATTATTAAATTTAACCACATTGTGTCATGTGGTTATTAGTCTACTTGGTATTCATCTTCAAATACTATTTTTTTAATGAAAGAAATGCCAATTCAGCCATTTGGGGATATTTATTATAATGATGGTTTATGGGAAAACAAACTACCTGATTGTTAAAGGATTTTAAATCTATTAAAGTGGATGACAGAAAGAGAGACCGAGTGAATATCGGCAAAAATTATACATTGTTTCCTGGAGAGTAACTAAGAAAATTGGAGTCATTAGAATTTAAAGATTATTTCCAATAAATACTAGTAGGTTCAAAAGAGTTGAATGGGAAATTAAGAGAGGTAAAGACGCAAAGATTAACTCCCATGTGAAAGTAAACTTTAAATTTTGTAATATCTTGTTTGCAAACTCTGTCTGGCATTTTCTTGTCAAAGAACATAAAAGTAATAAAAATAATTAATATTTGCTTAGCATTTGTACTATGTCAAGTTCTGTGCTGATTATAAATGATCAAATTTAAACTTCAAAACAAATGTATGAGGTGTTTACTTCTTATGCCTATTTAATGAATGGGCTATAGTGGAAAGTTCATACTGGTTAGGTAACAGTACAAGGCCAGGAAGAGTCAGAACTTAGGTTCAAAACTATTCAGTCAGCTTTCTTATTCATCAGGTTAAATTGCCTCTCACAGTGGAAAAGAGGGAGAAAAAAGGAGGAAGGAGTAGAAAGAAAGATTGTAGGTAAATGCATGGCTCTGAGGGATATTTTTTGTCCTCGATTCTATCAGTTCAGGCAGCAATTTTGTATTTAAAGCATTGATCTCTTGCTCACTAATTTTGGACCTTACAACGACTCTCATTCTGGTCCCTCTTCTTGGTTCTGAGCCCTGGTATTTCATAAATATCTCAAGCATGCTCCACTGCCACACAGCAATGCCAGCATACTCTTACCTTCTTACCCCAACTCCCAGAACCTTAGCCCAAGTTCCAGGCCTTCTTAGGTGCCTAGAATGAGCATTCAAGGGCATTTTAACCACTGGACAGTCCATTGCAAGTATCTCTAGAAAGTTCATCAAATGGCCTCATGCCTTAAATCTCCACGTTGCCTTCCATGCACTAACAAGCAGACAAACAAAACAAAACCAAAACTTTACATACAAAAGATAGTTCTCAGTGAATCAGAAGAGTTGCCCAGTTTTATTATTGTTTTTAGTTAAGTATTCCAGCTGTGACTGTAGAGTGGCCAGCCTTTTCTTAATCAATCAAAACTCTTTTTGGGCTCACTTTGCAGAAAGAAACAGATTTGCCACTGCTGTTTCATTTTGCTTTTCATTTGTGCTATTGTCCATCAATCCTTTTCAGACTCCTAAAAGTAAGTAAAATATAGCTTTGACAATATGGGATTACATTTATCTGCTGTTTTAGATTGTCCTAGTCCAGCACTTTTATGTAATTATTTCCCTTGATTATTGAATCATATTTCCAAGATTCAACTCTTAAAAGAGAATATCAAAAAAGAATTTCTTTAAAAAGGAGAAACACATCGGCTTTTGAAAGAAAAAATATTATTATGTTTCTCTGTACTTCCCTAATGTTTAATTCCAAAGAAACAGTGTACTGCAATCAAGAGTTTATAGACAATATTCAGAAACCAAGTGTATCATCTTTATAAACAAATATCTGTCTGAAGGAATAATTTGATAAACGGAGTTTCAGATCTCTGATGATATAGAGTTGGGTGTTCTGCTGCAAAAGAATAAACTCAATAATACCAGGTGACTGTAAGTATGGAATAGAATCATAATTCGATCTGGACCTCTGGGTCACAATACGACTTTCCTGGGTCTTAGTCATTTTTGTGTTTGTGGGTCGTTTCTTCAACTAAACAATAAAATTGCATTTTATGATTGTTTTCATATAAAGGTGAATGTAATCCAGGCTGGTGATATTTATTTTTCTGATTTTACAATAAATTAAAGCATTCTTGTGCACCTTTAAACTTATCACGGGTCCTAAGATGCTATGGCATCTTACCTACTGAACCTAAGGGGTAAGTTGGCACTCCTGGATTGGTTCAGGGTCAAGGTAGGAAGCTACACACATAGTATGGTTTAGATGTCGTTTTGAGATTCTGACTTTCCAAACCGCCCAGCTTATTTTAGCACAGTTTTCACTTGATAGTTGGTCTAAGATATTTAGTTTTTACGTTGCTCATTTGAATAGAGATCTGTGGACAGTAAGAAGGTATCATTCAACCTGAGGCAATAGGAATTTTCAAGATGCATTTTCTTGTTAGTTCGGTGGAGCTCTCAAATTTAGTTTTTTCAAATGATCTAATCAGGACCTTTGCAGGAATAGGGTTCAGACATTACAGGTTGACATGGGAATGATTGTGCAGAGGCTCTGGAAAACTGGGAAAGTGGTATCTAGAGTATGCTCCTGTCCATTTCCAAAACCTGCTGTATCTACAGTCTAACTTTCTCAACTCAGTTAATATCAATCCTGTCCTTCTAGATGTTCAGTCAAAACCTTGGAGACATTCTTGGCTCTTTTCTTTTTCTCATACACCACATCAATCAGTTAAGAAATCACATCGTCTCTACTTCAATAGACTCAACACTTCTCTCTAATCCCATTGCTATCACTTTCTGGATTATCGCAATAGTCTCCTAATTGGTCTCCCAGTTTGTATCCTTTCTCCTTTCCTGGCCCTTCTCAACACAGAGGCCAAATGTTTCTTTTTTTTTTTTTTTTTTTTGCGGTATGCGGGCCTCTCACTGTTGTGGCCTCTCCTGTTGCAGAGCACAGGCTCCGGTCACGCAGGCTCAGCGGCCACGGTTCACGGGCCCAGCCGCTCCACGGCCTGTGGGATCTTCCCGGACCCGGGCACAAACCCATGTCCCCTGCATCGGCAGGCGGACTCTCAACCACTGCACCACCAGGGAAGCCCCAAATGTTTCTTTTAAAAAGTAAGACATTCATCTGTTTCATACTCTTTGATGCCAACCTTTTTGCCAAAAGTAACAGCCCAAGTCTTTACAATGCCTTACACAGCTGGACACAATCTGGTCCTGGTCCCTCTTTTCTTCCTAATGTCACCTCTTATTTCGCTCCTCCATGATCACTACATGCTAGAACTATAAGGCTTCTGGAATCCTCTCTCTGCCTCAGGCTTTGGCATTGAATGTTCCCTCAGATTCCCTTGTTGGTCCATCTCTTCCCTCCTTCAAAGCGTGCCTACGTCATTTTCTCAGTGAGACTGATAGCATCCACCATTTTTACCCTCTGCCCTAGACTCCTTAATTCTCTTCCCAGATCTATTTTGCCACAGCATTATAACCTCTTAACATAACATATTTTATTATCTATTATTTATTGGTTGCTATTTGTCTCCCCCAAAACAGAGATTACTGCCTGATTTTATTGCTGATGTACTCTTAGAACCTAGGACCATTCCTGACACATAACAGACATTCAATACATATTTATTAAGTGATTGGAATAAATGAATGTGGAGACACCAGATTGATGGGTACATAGTCAGTTGGACCTTATGCATTGTCTCCTAAAGGAAGAGGGTGTTTGGTCAGTTTTAATGTATTACCTGGGAATGGTGCTGGAAACTAGTATTATAATGATCTTTATACAGTTTGCTCAGGTAGAGCATATATACAAGTTTGATTGGATATAGCCTTTTTTATTCTTCTAATGATTATCTGTAATCCTAATTCAGAATGCAAAGGTCCCTGTGAGTCCTTGAAACAAAGATTATTCCAACAATTTCAATGATTTACAATGATGGACGTTGCTGTACTTAGCATTGCCCAAATTGAAAACAGACCAAGATAGAAGGGAAGATGGGGTGTCTGGCCAGAGGGTCACTGATGCCAGGGGAGAGAGTTTTTTGGTTATTGCTTTCTCTCTCTAATGGATGCACCTGGAAACATTATATCATTATGCTATCCTAGCTGAAACTAAAATATATGGAAGCATGACTATGTCTTGGATAACAGTATTTGGGAATATAGAGCTCCAAATTTTAAGAGACTGCTTCAAAATGTTAAAAATGCTTTAACCATTTTAGTAGCTATTTTAATGGTTTCATATTAAACTGTTTTTAAGAATACTTTGGGAGCATTCATCGGGAGATTTGGGGTTATGCTTCTAGGTACTATATAAAGAACTTCTGGGATTTTGTGAGGAAGCCAAAATTCCAACAGGATAAACTGATAATAGTGCAGAGGTTACCTTAAAAAAACCAAAGTCCGTATCTTACTTCAGAAAACAAACTTGTAAAGAAGCATTGTATTAAAATAGAAGAGATTAATTGGTCAGCACAGTCATTCTCTCCTTTATAAAGTTCCAGGGAGGAAGGATGTATATTGATTACTCACTTCTGTGCAGTAGATCTCTCTCTCTTTTTTTTTTTTTTTAATTTTTAAGTATAGTTGATTTACAATACTGCATTAGTTTCAGGTGTACAGTATCATGATTCTGTTTTTGTGTGTGTGTGTGTGTATTATATTCCATTATAGGTGGCTACAAGATATTGGATATAATTCCCTGTGCTATAAAATAAATCCTTGTGGCTTACCTATTTTATGTATAAATTTGTATCTGTTAACTCCATACTCCTAATTTGTCACTTTCCTCCACCTTTGGTAACCATAATTTTGTTTTCTATGTCTGTGAGTCTGTTTCTGTTTTGTATACAGATTCCTTTGTATTATTTTTTAGATTCCACATATAAGTGATATTATGTATTAGAACATTCTCTCTCCGTTTTGTTTGGAAGCTCACGATTTTTTTTCATGACTTTACACTCATAATCCTTTTCTAATCCTATCCCCTCCTGCATTACTGTAAACACCCTGCAACAAACATGTCATTATAAACACTGAACAGGCTGTACACATAGCTATTCTTATCCTAGATTTCCATTCACTTCACTCTGGGCCTGGCCTTCCCATTCTGTAAGGCTCACCTAAATTACCTTTTCCTTTCTAACATCTGTAATATCTGGGTAAGAACATTTGGATCTTTGCTTTGAGTTCTGGTGGCACGTTCCATTTACTTTTGGAGCGCACATCACTCTGCCTAGCATTAGAGTCAATATTTTACAGGTTTGTCTCACCTGCTGGTAGTACAGCTCTTGAAAGCAAAGTTAGTCTACTTCCTAATTTTATAACCTAACTGCTTAACTATAACAAGGCTCCTATGGTTATATGGTTATATGCTGACCTTAAATGTAAGATTTATGGGCTTCCCTGGTGGTGCAGTGGTTGAGAATCTGCCTGCCGATGCAGGGACACGGGTTCGGGCCCCGGTCCGGGAAGATCCCACATGCCGCAGAGCAACTAGGCCCGTGAGCCACAACTACTGAGCCTGCATGTCTGGATCCCGTGCGCTGCAACAAGAGAGGCCGCGATAGTGACAGGCCCGTGCACTGTGATGAAGAGTGGCCCCCACTTGCCACAACTAGAGAAAGCCCTCGCACAGAAACGAAGACCCAACACAGCAAAAGTAAATAAATTAGTTAAAATATTCAGGGGACAAAAAACTTTAAGAAGTATAATGCCAATAAATGTCTAAAAAAATAAAATAAATAAATAAATAAATAAATAAATAAATGTAAGATTTATAAGGAGCCTGAGATACAGCTTCAGAAATTCAAATCCGGTAACCCCCCCCATTCTTGGTTTTGCTTTCCACGGTTTCTGTTATCTGATGTCAACGGAGGTCCAAAAATAGCAAATGGAACATTCCAGAAGTAAACAACTTATAAGTTTTAATTTGCATGCCATTCTGAGTTCTGTGATGAAATGTCCCACTGTCCTACTTCTGCCCCACTGGGATTCCCCAACCATCAACATCATCTTCTCCTGACATCAAATCATTGACATCATTATGGCTCAATGATCCAGGATCACCCAATGCAGACAGTCCTCCTTCTAATGTGTTATCAGAAGATCAGTATCCATGGGGGGTTGGCTCCAGAACTTCCCATGGATAACAAAACCCGTGGATGCTCAAGTCTCATATAAAATGGTGTAGTACAGTCAGCCCTTTGTAATTGCGGGTTCTGCATCTGTGCATTCAACCAATCACAGATCAAGTCCACAGGTGCGGAACTGCCAACTGAAGTAGCCTAATGCTACATCACAATGCCTGCTTCATTCACCTCATTTCACCTCATCATGTAGGCATTTGATCATCTTACACCATCACAAGAAGAAGTGTGAGTACGAAACAATAAGATACTTTGAAAGAGACCACAATCACATACCTTTTATTAAAATATATTGTTATAATTGTTCTATTTTATTATGTTATTGTTGTTAATTTCTTACTGTGTCTAATTTATAAATCAGACTTTATTATAGGTATGTATGTATAGAAAAATAAAGTATATATAAGGTTCAGTACTATCCATGTTTTCAGACATCCACTGGGGGTCTTGGATAGTATCCCCCGCTGATAAAGGGAAATGACTGTAACTACTCTTGAAGAGAGGTTAGATTTACTTAAGTGACTTCAGAAGTAGTGTTTGGGAAGAGGGGTGGAAAGCCAAAGAAAATTTTAACAAATGCTGAAGATGCTCAAAACTGGAATGAATATTCTTAATAGTATAATAGAGATATTCTAATTTATACTAAATGAAGACTTGTCAGAAATAGTAAGAATCCATTAAGGCTTCAAGCATTCTGTTACTTAAAGGTTTCTCCCATATCTGATTCTTTATGACTCTATGATTCTGTAATTCATGTCAACAGAAAGCATGCTTTAAAGTGTTAAGGTAGAATCATCTTAATTCAGAGGTTTGTTTGGAGAAGAAAATGATATACTGCATGTGGAAAATGCCTAGGATCATGCATGCACATAGTAAGTATATTTTCAACAAATCTGAGAAGCAGTGTAATATTTTCAAAAAATTCAATGTATCTTTAAAATTGTTCCACACTATCTATTCAGGCATCAAGAGTCTCTTTAAGATTAAAAATCAGGTAAAATATCTCTTGAATCCGTGTCCTTGTACATTTACTAATTTTTCCTGGAAAAACTTTACCCAACTCGAGGTCTGACTACAGCCTCTCGATCTTCAGCTTTTTTTTTTTTTTTTAATGCTGTACGCAGGCCTCTCACCGTTGTGGCCTCTCCCGTTGCAGAGCACAGGCTCTGGACACGCAGGCTCAGCGGCCATGGCTCACGGGCCCAGCCGCTCTGCGGCATGTGGGATCTTCCCGGACCGGGGCACGAACCCGTGTCCCCTGCATCGGCAGGTGGACTCTCAACCACTGCGCCACCAGGGAAGCCTGATCTTCAGATTTTTAATCCAAATTTCATGTCATCTATGAAAACTTCTGGAATCTCAAGACTGTGTGTCCTTCCTATGTCATCTTGTAGCACCCTATAATTAACATTAGTATCCAACTTAATCACGCAGCGTTTAATTGCCCCTTTACTTGCTTGTCCTATCCACTTTGTTTTAAGTTCTTGGAGGTTACCTTATGTGTCTTATTCCTTTCCATGCCCCAGGGCCTAATACCCTGACTAAATAATAGATGTTTCAGCTGTATGTGGAATGTGGAAAGGAATACATGAACCAGTGAAAAAAATCTCTTCGGTTTGTTGTGAGAACAAAATCCCTTTATGTAGATGAAAACATATTTTGTAAACTCTAGCTTGTGATTTTATTATGGTTGCAAATACTTTTCTTCATGTCCTCTGCACCTAGCATTTTCCCTATATGCAGTTTATGTATAATAAAGATGTCTGAATAAATGAGTGACTAAAATAGAAAGTCCTATAGTTTAAAAAAATAACATAAAGTAAGTTATTAGAGCATAAAAACATGTTATTGTAATATTGTTCTTTTTGAGCCAAATTAAGTCACTTTGCAACATGCATTTCTTTACTCAGCTGAAAATATTCACTCTGCAAGTTTAAAAATGGCTTTCCCTTCTATTTGTCTTTTCCTTCTCATGAATTAGGCCAGCACACATCATTTCTATACTACTCAATGCCAACTTTTAAGCTGTTTCCATTATACATTCATTCCAATAGAAATAATGGCTTCCATTTACCACAGTGTCAGAGGTCAGTGAAGCCAAATCAGCTGCAGCTGTATGGTTTTATAACAGAAGATAATGTTTTCCCCATTGTAGTTACAAGTGTGATTTCCTCAGAGTTCAAATACTCTTGGAGCTAAAATGTGATTTGGTGTCTAATGGTCAGCTCACGTTCTGGGGATTAAGTTAATTAAAACAGTTGCCCTACTCTATTATAGCTCCCTGTAGACTAATTATTAAAGTGCCAAGAACCATTACAGACCTACAGCAATTGAAAGTCACAAAGGGAGTTGCTTATATTACGGGAACTCCAGAACTCAGTAGATTATTGTCGGTAGTAAAAGAACATGCACACTGAGAAGTAGATTACCTTCTCCACAGCCACTGAGCTATTATAAAATATACAAAGGAAAAGCCAAATGCACAAGCATTTGGATTCATAGCCTTTAGAATCTGTAATTTCCAAAGCTAGTCAAATATCAGAAAAGCAGTTTGGTAAAGTGCAAAGAGCTCTGTTAAGGGAATCTGGAGCGTAACTTTGAGTCCCAGCTCTCCCTCTAACTGTCTGGGTAAGCTCAGATAATTCCCTTCAAATGCCTCATCTCTAAAATGAAGGGTATATATGTGACCAGTGATTCCATCTTAACATATTTTGAGTTAAGTCTTTTACCAACCAGCATCTTTGGGTAGAAGGTACAAGGGGTACCATGAAGTGGTGAACGCAGTGTCTAAATCACTAGACCTTCTCCTTTTCAGAAATCTTCAAAGAACTTTGCTTCACAGAATATACTTTAAAAGCTTTGTGTAAAATAGCTAGTGGGAACCTGCTGTATAGCTCAGTGAGCTCAGCTTGGTGCTCTGTGATGACCTAGATGGGTGGAATGGGGGGGGAGGGAGGTCCAAGAGGGAGGGGATATATGCATACATATAGCTGATTCACTCCATTGTACAGCAGAAACTAACACAACATTGTAAAGCAATTATACTCTAATTTAAAAAAAAAAAGCTTTTTTATTCTTTCCTGGTACAGAAAGGAGATGCTTGATGTTGTTTTTGTTTTTATTTTTGGTTTTCTGGTGAATCCCACAGAAGTCGTAAGCAAACAGATTTACATTTTTTTTATTATATGCTTTTACGTAAAATACGTGTTTTCTTTCCACAATAAGTCAGTAATAATCACAATAATAAATCAAAAGTTTTTATACCTGTATTAATATAATGGAAAGAGCATTGGTTATAAAGTCAGACTGACCTAGATTTTAATTCCAAATTTAATAGCTTTGTGGATTCAGGACAAATTGTTTTTCCTCTTGGAATTTTGGTCCACATTTATGATAGATAGATAGGTAGATAGATAGAGATAGAGATATCCCACCTCATAACTCTATTGCCAGAATTTAGTAGGATACACCCACCCACACATCATGCAGCGGGCAGTTAAACTTATTTTCCTTCCACCTGTATAGAGCAAAGAGATAATATCCTTTTTACAATATGCTTAATATAATCAGATTTTACTTTATTTCTGAAGGCTGGGCTGTAGTTCAAGACATTTAATAGATGAGTACATGGCATTTCATGTTGTATTCTGATTAAAAAATGCCATTATCACTGGTATAGGAACACAAATTTTGGAGACTGCTGGGATGAGTAAAATCAAGGCAAGGAATTGGATAGATCTATAGATAATTATTCTCTCAAGGTTATCTATGAGCTATCACAACCATCAGGTATTTGGCTACCTATATTACATGCAGTTGATTTTCCAGCCTGCAAGCCATTAAGATATAGGACTTAGGTATTTTCATTTTGGATATGTCAGTACAGAAATATTTGTTTTAAATCAGCTTTTTATATTAACTTTCCATTTATGTAAGTTTAATATCAACTGGTAATATTATTGTTACTTGTCAGCCAGCAAATCCGTTTTGGAATCATTTTGTGTAGTCAATAAATCATCTTGTAAAATCCCTTTTCTCACTAGAGTTAACAGCAATACCTATTAGGAAGCAGCAGTTCTCATTATTACTCCAAAGGGTGCCAGGGCATCAAAGTATATAAGCTCTGGCAGAGCTCATTCATCAAGGTAAGAAATCTGTTTCCAGCACTAAAACAGGGGCTGAGAAACACCAGAGACCAGAACTTGTGTGAAATAAGTAGAAATACAAAACAGGAAAGAGAGTTACAGAGAGAAGAAAATATGGTTTATCTAAAGTTATATGTGTGAACTGATATTCAATTATTGATATAACCTTGCCCTTCACAAATATACAAAGTAAATGGCTTAATTTACAGAGGTCTATATTTTTTAAAAGGCTACAATTGTGTAAAAAATCTTTTAAAACAGATTCTTCACTTATTCTGATCATAAATCTAGATATTCAGAAATTATATCCTATAATATGATTGATTTCTTGATTAGTGGTAGATTTGTTATAAAATTTAATAACAAGACAAGTTTATTTATATCTGAAAACATGCAGCTAGAATAACCTCAAGATTCATTCTGATTGGGTCTTTCAGTCAAGTCAAGGTGCAGGATACATTTATTTTCTAGGAAGCATGGGTCACAAAAAAATTAGTACTCATAGTTTCCAAGTTGATAGAGATTAGGATGATGGTTCCCAAAGTAACAAGTGAAATAACTCCCAAAATCTACCTGTTGATTCAATGGCTTTTTAAACAAAGCCCAAATTGGGGTAATTTCACAGTTATCTTACTATCATTTAAAATTTTTAATCTGATTGTGCAAATTGATTAATGTTGGTCATGTTTTAAAATATGCAAAAATGAATAGATCCAAAATGGCATCAGTCTCTTCATTTGGGCAAACATAATGATAGATAACTAATGTCACACAGCCTATTTGACAATAGCGTTATTATCTATTATTAGTAAGGTTTCAATCAGCCATGGCCCATTGCCTACCTGGATTGATCACATTAACTGGATAATTGCTGACTGTTCACTTCATATTGTCTCTATAATAAATTATTGATGTTTGCCAGGTATGCTGGTGGGATAACTAACTTGGTTTACATTTTCTATTCCTCTAAATATTTAATAGAACATATCACACTGAATAACCTTGTTCTTTCAAACCTAGGATATGTACCTATATGTTTATTTAGACTTGGTGGAAGAAAAGGAGAAGAAAAGAGAATACTAAGCTGATTTATTCCCTAACATAGGCCTATTTCTTTCTTCCAAATTTGGTTAGAACTCTTCTCAAGATGAATGGGAAGTTCAGTAAGCTTTAGAGGGGGTCTTGGCTGCCGCAGATTAGATGGAATTTTGACAGCTGTGGAGATCCATGATTTCACAGGCAGTCTCTGGCCATGCCTGTTGGCATTTTAGCTCCTAATTGAGACCCCTTCAATACCTAACATGGCTGCCATAGAAAGATTGCTACTCATAAACTATCTTTTTTATATAGAAGCCTCTCATCTTCAGTCTGACATGAATCAGAGTGAGCATCAGGGACTCAGAGAGGAGAGGAATTATTTAGAGAGCTGTGTTAAATCACCACCCAGAATTTTACATAAAGCAACATAAGACATTGGCAGTATCAGGCAACTGGGTTTTGATCACAACAACAAAGTCTAGTTTTCAGCTCTGGGCCATTGCCTTCTGAAAGAACTGTCTGAAGAATAATAGAAAGCAGAGAATGCTCAGAATAAGTTGTCTCCATAGCCTCATTTTCTGTGACTGTCTGTGTCTGTCTCTTTCTTTCTCTCTCCATAACTTCATTTTCCCAGATTGCTGGAATTTTATTATTTTTTCATTTTTACATCATTCAAATATATTCATTCTACTTATTGCTGAATTTCCTATATAATTTACAGAAAAACAATGCACTTTTTTTTTGCTAAACTTATATTTGGCCATCTTGCTAAAGAATTACTAAGTTGGTGAACAAAATAATAATCTGTAAAAATACAATAGACTTTTCAGAGATACAGCAAAATTGTGAATCTCAAATTTTCACGTGCTATCCAATGTACATAGAATGGCTGATCATAGAGTAGTTGTAAGCGCAACAAAGGGGCAATTCAGACATTGTCTGAGGACACATGGCTGTGATGCACTGAACAGCAGAGAAATCACTGAGGTGTGTGGTGGTGGAACTTGCTGGAATCTACCATTTTGGGTTTGTGGGAAAGATGTTCCCAAATATAATTGCCTGAGGGTAGTGTCAGAAGTTCTTGATACTGCTGAGCTGAGCACAGTGCTCTGCAGGATCCCAGGTGCTGGAGGAAATTATTATGCTACAGAAGGTTGGAGCTGGAGAAGCCTCCCATGCTGTAGGAGCCAAATTCTGGAACAGTCCTTTGCCCTACAGGAGCCTGCTGAGACAGCATACTGGAAGCAGGGAGAAAAACCTTTCTCTTGTAATGTCTCTTCAGTGCCCTCTCCTGCAAAGGTTAACACATTCCAGCTAACAAAGAGAAAACATTTAAAGAGCTCATCCTCATTTTCTTATAACCAACAAGGAAGGGTGAATTTGCAATTGCAAGGAAATAAATTGATGATTGGCATGTGATTGTGAAAATAAAAAGAAATAAGTTTTGAGCAAAGATATGAAGAGATTGAAGGAATTATCCAGAAGAGTGTATTTCCAGGCAGAGGGGGGACATCTTGGAATACGCTTGGTGTTACAGAGAAACAGAAAAGGATCAATATGGCTGGAATAGAGTGAAAGATAATGAAATGATATCAGACAAAAAGAGAAAGGGAAAATAGCAACTGTATCATGTAGGGCATTTTATACCTCTGTAAGATGTTGACTCTGAGTAAACTAGAGAATGATTACAGAGTTGTTGTTGTTTTTTTTAATTTTAAATACAATTTTAAAGGTTACTTTCCATTTACAGTTATTACAAAATATTGGCTATCTTACACTCAATAGTTTGTGCCTCCCTCTCCCCCATCCCGATGTTGCAAAGTTTTGAGCAGAAGCTATGATTTGACTTTCATTTATGATATTAACTCTAGCTGCTGTTTGGGGAGCAAATTATAAGGAATGGGGTCAATTATAGTGAGAAGAATATCTGTCAGAAAATTAGTGCACTAAGCTAAATGAAAATTAATGATGGCTCAGGTGGAAGTGTTAGCAGTAGAGGTTATGAGCAGTGGTGGGCTTTTAGATATACTAAAATTTGGAAGAATCAGTAGATTTTCATGGTAAATCGAATGTGGAGCCAGATGGCTTCAAGGTTTTTGGTCTGTGCAGCTAGAATTATGGAATTGTCATCAACTTAGATTAGAAGACTTCCTTTGAGTAGAAGGGGGGAAACATTCAGAATTCAGTTTTAGTCATACACATTTTTATATATCTACTAAATATCCATTTGGAGATGACAAGTGAAAGTCAAGTAAGCTGCTGGATATACACATCCGTATATCAGCAAAAAATCTGAGCTGGAGATATAAATTTTGGATTTCAGGGCATATAAATGTATTGTTTAATGGCATGCAACTAGAGAAGGTCACTAAGAGAGTAATGGCAGACAGAGATGAGTTGAGATATAAGAACTAACTCAGGAGTTCTCCAATGTTGAGAGGTTTGAAAGAGTTGAGAAGGTAGTACATAAACTGAGAAGAAGCAGCCAGTGAGACAGAACAAAAACCAAAAATGCATGGTGTCCTGAAATCCAAGTGATATGGTAAATCAAGGAGGAAAGCATGGTCAACTGTTTTATCTAAGTAATACTTTATGATTGAGCATTAAATATAATGAAGGTTATTAGTGGCCTTGAAGAAAGCAATTTCTGTCTACTAGTTGGAGCAAAATCCTAACTGATATATCAGAAGGTATCATTATTTTTACATACTATGTTAATTCCTCTATTTTGTAAAGTATAGCTTAAGATTTACATCACACTTTAGATGTAAAATAGAATGACATTTCTGTGCTTTGGGGGTTTTTTTTGTCTGCTGTACTCTGTCAGGTATTGATATGTGTTACAAACACAAAAAATTCTGGTTATTTTCCTCATTTTGTTCACTTATAAAATTAAATTATTGAGAAAATCGTATGTTAAAAGTTGAAATTTTTCATATAAAAATCATTAATGGATTACTTATTTTTGACAAATAATTTTGGAAATTAAATTTTAAAACAAATATTACCTTAAAATAATACATCATTTAAGTTTCAAATTTATTAGCATGATATTGTAAAAATCAGTTTTTGACTATTTTAGTGTCAACGTGCATTTGTCTGAGGCCTTACTTTCTGCATTTTGATTACATTAATCTAATTAATTTATATATTCTTTTGTTTGGTCAAAGAAGGGTTTTGGACATTTTAATAATCCTACTTTAAAAAATCTATTTAATTGTTAATGTCTAGCTTTGTTCTTATTACCATTTCTGCTTTCCTTAATCATCTTTAATTTTATGATTTATATATTTCATTTCTTTTTTTGGCTTCAGTAATGAAAGTGTTGAATTCTATGAATATTATTCTAGACATACTTCTTACAACAGCCAATAGATTGTGATCTATAAAACAGAGCTATCATCCTCATGATTGGCTTAAAATGTGCATGCATTTTGCACTATTAAATTGAACAGTAAAGAAGTTGGGCAGGCTACAGATAATCCTGATATAATCTCATCCTATGAAAGCCAGCACTGATGCTAGAAATGAAGATGGGGGAGATCTTAGGGCAGCTGTGTTTGGAGCAGGTCAAGCCAGAGTAAATCTCCTACTTAAGATGACCAAAGAGTATACTCCCTTACCAAGCTCTGAAGAACTAAACATGCTTCCCACTAGAAAGCTACCATTTGTTGTCTGACATACAGAGGACATCAATGATTATTAGCGTCCACCAAAAGAGAAGCAACAGCCAAAAAAGATGTTACATAGGCCGTCAAGTATATCAGGTAACCTCTAAATTTTCTCCTACTCTTAGATGATTGAGACAGAAAAGGGGAGAAAGGAAGAATAGCTAGCAGAATCCATCACTACTATACACATACACACAGGTGCATAGACACATACATATGAACACACACATAGCAGTGGGCTGAGAGAAAGGAATAGGTGAGTGTATATGTGACTGATTGGAATTTTTAACTTGAATGACAGTTTGTTTTTTGTTGTGTTTTAAATGACTAAAACTGCTATGGAAGCCCCTGACTGATCAAACAGTGATAAGAAATTGAGATGCACAGAGTATTATCCAAAGAAATATCAGGAAAAAATAATTTCATATCTTCACACTACCAAATTAAGATCATTTAAAAACTGGGTTGCATCTTCAAGAATGTAGTGTTTTCAGAACTTTACGAAAATGTTATAGAAAGATTTTGTAAAGTAATTCCTTTAGTTAAAAATGAAAGTGAGAGATCCCATGATTCTGCTTTCGGTAATTCCAAGAACATTTAGATTCTCTCTTCAATTTTCCTTTCCATTTTGACTATGAAGGCAGGTGCCATGTGCTCTAGGGGCACGAATTCTGTAAGTTGGCTTTTTGTTTTTTCTGTAGCTTTTGGCATACCTACGGCTGCTAGCTTCCCCCTGAATGCCTAGTTTAGCACAACTTAGTTTCCCATCTGTTTTTTGTTTTTTCATTTTGCATATGCAGCATTGCATTGTGGGTAAAAGGCTGGCAAGACCAGCACACATAAGATCTTAAGAAAATCCAGATTATCTTTGTGCCTACCAAAGTTTTTGTTTTTGTTTTTGTTTATTTTTTTACTGTTCTTAGTTGTTGGGAATTTCAACCATGTCCATAAATAGCAAGAAATCAAGTTTGCAACGTTAAAAAGTTATAAGAAATAGATTTTCTTATTTATGTACTTGAACTCAACAAATATTGAGTCAAGAGTGAAATATTGCATTTCATACTAATTGTCTCCTTTTTGCTTAATTGCCAATTGGAGCCATTAGTAGTGGAAGAGCAAAAAATGTCCACTGATGATACTGATCCTCGAATAGTTGACATAATTCTCTGCTGAAGTTAGATTAAATCGACATGTTTTGAACCTCAATCCAATTTAAGAATTTCACTGCTCTTTATTTACCTAAAAAGCTTTTCCTGCCTACTCATAAGTTATTTTTAAAGTTCTGTTTTATACCAGAATTGGCATCATATATCATTTGATGTGCCAGGTGCTAATTAAGTAAAATTTGAGTTTTCAGTGATTAAAATATTTCCCCAAAATGCATGGATTAGAATGCTCACATGGTAATAATTAGGTGTTCTGGACTCATCCTCTAAATGTATTATTATTATTTTTTTATCACCAGCATTTGGCTGTTGGCACTTTCATAAACTCACTTACAAGCTATTATACCACACAAAAAGGAGTCTGCCTAGAAATTAATGCTTCTTTCTCAGCCCTTTGCCAAAACCTCATTTTTTCTAATAATAAAAATAAGGGGGGCATATGATAGCATTCTTTGATAATTTGAGAAAATTAACTGAGATATGTGTGAACACACAAAGAGTTGTACAAACAAACCACTTTCATTGTGAAATGGCCCAGCTTCATTGCCTTTCCTGTGTCCTCCTTGATTTCTTGTTCTTCAGAAATGTGTGTACAGCAGTGCACTTCCCCTAAACAAGTCTCCCGGCTTGGCTTCTGTATAAAATGTCACTCTGTATATCTCATCATGATATTGAACTAACTAGCAAGGCGGCAAGAGAAAGTGACAATTTCATAGGAGACTCAGTGTGTTGAGATAAAGTGCCTGTCATAATCCCATTCCCCAAGGGAAGAGTGAAGCTTGAACATCAGAAAATGAGAAAGAGGTGGGCCAGCTTCTGCCCCCAGATGTTCATACATGAGGCTCAAGGCCAAACACTTAGGCAGGAAAAGGCAATTCATCAAGGCCCAGCCAGCACCCTGTAGTGCTTGGTTATGATAATTACAAGAATCTGTCTTAATATTTTTATGGATAAAATAGGAAGATAATTATTTATCAATATCTTGTACTACAGCATATTACTCAGCCTCGAAATAGATCTTAACATTTCACATGGTGTGCATTAGATGGAAAAATGATTTGGAAAGTGAAACCTTTTAATCACGGCAGCTAATTATCTTGCATTTTCTTTTCTGCCCTCCTGGATTTCTCTCATGTCATCCCCACACCCTCTTTCCTCTGTCTTTGCCTTGCTCTCTGCCTCCCATCCTCACCCCCTCAAATCCGGCTTTCCAGGCATCTTTTTGGGAGCACAGAACAGGCGTGTGTGACAGTTCTCAACTAATTCAGACTTTCATCTTTCAAGTATTAGATGAAAGCTTTAATTCAGACTTTCATCTTTCAAGTATTAGATGAAAGCTCAGGCACTGTCACAAACACAATGTAAACTCTCTGTCTTATCCTATGTGGCTTCCTTGACCCAGAATATAATTAAATTATATGACAAATTGGACGGTGGAAAGGCTTGATGGGAGACCTCTGTTTTATTTTTTCCTTCGATTACAATTTTTTTTCTTGCTTTCTTCGTAGAGGGAGTAAACTGCTGGAGCCAGGATCTACTAATTACATCTACAACCCTCCTCATTCATTCATGCTTCATTTATTCAAACCCCAGTAGGTGCCAGGCTCTGTGCAAGACCCCTGAGAGTGGCAGTAACTGTAAGACATTGCTTCTGACTTCAAAGATCTTAAAGGTAAGCCCAGAATTTAAATGAAGGAATCTTTGGAGTATTATAAGTACTCCACTAAAAGAAAATATAGAGTTCTACATTTGCAAATAGAAAAACAGGTTTTGATCTCTGAGTTCAGGTAAGGTTCATAAAGGAGTTCAGCCCTGGTCTGAGTCTTTAAATGAAAGTCATAGCTCACCAGGTGGATCCAGGCAAAAGCATGAGAATGGTGAAGTTTGTAGATATGAAAGAATTTTGCTCCTTAGAAAAAAATAAAGCATGTTAGTCTCTACATATGACTGGAGATTAGAGTAGGGCAAAAAAGGAGACCTATTAGTTAGCTCGTCTTCTATGCCAGAGGAAGGAATTTATACTTTATTCCATCAGCTCTGAGGGACATGACAGGTGGCTTTTTGCAGTGGAGTGTCATGTTGAATTGCATTTTAGGAAGAATGCTCTATGGAGTGGTAGTTGGTTGGGGAGACATCAGGAAAACTGGAGGCTGGACACTAGTTAGATACCTCTCACAGTAAGTCAAGCAAGATAGAATCGGGGACTAATGTGAAGTTGTCACAGTAGGCAACAAATGGAGGGAATTCTCATAAATGATTTGAATGTGTAGAATAGATAATATTGGAATCAGAGACGTGGAGGAAGAAAGGGTTGCCATCAGGTTTCTGGCTGAGATTAGAAGCACAAAGAGAACAAGGAAAGTTGATGGCTTCCATTTTCAATTATGGACACTGTGGGACACAGTTTTCAGTTATGTGCATCATTATTCCACTCGTCTTTACTTATTTCCTTCTTTTTCCAGATACCAAAGAGATTGAAGCATGATATTTTAATTCCTGGCTCTACCCATTTGGCACTATGTTATTTTGAGGAACCTGGTTAATATCTCTATGCTTCAAATTATTCATCTCAAATAGGATCAATTATAGTACTTAACTTAGAGTTTTATTTATAATTTATTAGCAGGATTTGGCATATAGTAAGCACTGAAAATGTTAATTGTTGCTATTGTGTTCATATTATTATTATAATTATCAGCATTATGCTTGGCTAGAGGCAGAGAGAAAATGGAACTGATATAATTTACCATTCTAATGTCTCAATTTCTGTGAGTTTTCACTCTCCTCATCACAGCTCTAAGAGTAACCTCTATAAACCGTGTTTGTACCTCTACAGAATAAATTTATATTACTTTACTGGCTCTCTTTTCTCAACCTTCATCCATTTACATAAACTTCTCCTTGCCTGGAATCCTAGATAAATATATTTTCATCTACCTCTCCCCTCTAATCCTTGTCTTTATGAATTCTATCCTTGAAGGTCAAAATAAAATGACATTTCTCTCAAAAGTCCATTCTGAGTTATCTACTCAGATATTTGGGTGGTTTTATATCAATATTTACTTTTCTGTCTTTTAAAGAATTCATATTTCCATTTTATATTGCTATGCATCACATATAAATATACACATATCATCCACCTTTTCTTAGTCCCTCGAAGGCAGATCTCATGCTTTAGAATCTTTTTTTTTTTTATCATTGAAGGTACTGAGCATATGGCCTTTTTCACACCAAGGATTCAACAAACATGTATTGAAATATTAATGCATTAATTAATGAGAGGAGTAACCACTCAATTTTAACCACAATAAGTATACATTACTAGATTTTAAATCAGTTTGAATGAAGTTTTTAGAAATAAAAGTAGAAAGAGATTCAGGATCCAAATGAGGTCTCTATGCCTTCCAATCTTGTGTTTTGTTTTTTCTATCTTGTTTCAGGTGCTGGGAAGAAGAGGAGGATAATATTCAGGATTATATTATTTTTGCTTCTGATTTTAATCATTAAGAATAAAATATTCTAGCCAATTAACAAAAATCCTTCAATTCTTTTGCATGTATGTAAAAGTAAAGACAGAAAAAAATGGCTTGAAGAAAGAAAAGAAAAAAAAACAAGAAAACAGGCCAGAATAGAATTAAAATAAAATAAGCAACTAGGAGAATTAAAGAAACAAAAATAATGCTAGAAACCATTCCAACATAATGTATGTACAAAACATGAAATGCAATGATAATGTTGTATTTATCCTACTTTTACTCATGAATAGTTGCTTAAATATTATAAACAATGTATTCAGTGATGCTTGCAGACCTTGTTCTTATTAACCTGCATAACCTTGATTTGTAGAAATATTTTAATGTTTTATGTAATGCCATTAGTAAGCATAAGTAATTCTAATTCATAACTAGGCCAGGAAGCAATTGACCCAATCAGACTGTAGGATTCCCCTATGCCATTTTTTTTTTTTGCGGTACGCAGGCCTCTCACTGTTGTGGCCTCTCCCGTTGCGGAGCACAGGCTCCGGACGCGCAGGCTCAGCGGCCATGGCTCACGGGCCCAGCCGCTCTGCGGCACGTGGGATCTTCCCGGACCGGCGCACGAACCCACGTCCCCTGCATCGGCATGTGGACTCTCAACAACTGCGCCACCAGGGAAGCCCTATGCCATTTTTTAATTAGAAGTTTTTCAACTTCTCTATAGTTCTGAATTCCATAGATTTCTTATACAATAAAAGTCTGCTTATCTTATGAAAGCAATAGCCTATAAGACCCAGTTCATGTGACAGCCCTCAAAATGCAGCTCCTCCATTGCTTAAACTGGATTCTTTATTTGGTTGCTCCAAAATGACATCCCATTTTTTTTCACAGATGATTTGCATGGATGAGAATTGGCAGATAAATTTCTCCAATGCCATATTTGATATGCTTCCTTTCATCTGCTCTGTTATATTTCAGATTATTCCATTTGGAACATATTAGTGTATATATATTAAGAAATAAAGTACTTAAATTTCACTCCAGATATGAGTCATATTAGCTACAAGTCTCAATGGTATAAATGCTCATGAATACAAAGGAGGACGAGGTGGAAGAGGATGATGAGGAGGAGGAAGAAGAGGAGGAGAATTGTCCACAAGCTTAGTGAAGGGATTGGGAGGCAAAGGCAGAGAATATAAGGGAAGGGACTCTAATGGCAATCTTCACTTTGGCCTTGTCGAATTAGAAAAGGTCATAGGGCTTCCCTGGTGGCGCAGTGGTTGAGAGTCTGCCTGCCAAGGCAGGGGACGCGGGTTCGTACCCTGGTCTGGGAAGATCCCACGTGCCGCGGTGCAGCTGTGCCCGTGAGCCATGGCCGCTGAGCCTGCGCGTCCAGAGCCTGTGCTCCGCAACGGGAGAGGCCACAACAGTGAGAGGCCTGCGTACTGCAAAAAAAAAAAAATGAAAGACAAAGAAAGAAAAGGTAATAATTTTATAAATGCAATAATTATTTTACCTGCTTTTCCACCTGGTGGCCATGACTTCTCATGTCAGTACCTTAAGATGATGATGATGATGATGATGTAACAAAATAAAATTCTGTGAGGAAAATCTTGTGTCCTTTCTCCAATGGAAAAACTTCAAAGGAAAGTTCCCAACTGAAAGGAGCTCACAGAGCTTGCTAATTAAGGTATAAAGAGCCTATGGGAAATATTTCACTAAGAGAATCATGCAGCCCAAGAGAGAGATCTAGAACAGTTTACACAGAAACTCTGGATACCATGGAGGTTAAGCAGAGAATTCTAATCAGTTCAAAACCAGCTAATGCCTTGTCCTGAGTAGAAGCACAGCCAAACACAAAAGAAGACAAACATCTTCTGCCTCTGCTTTCCAGGTCTCCTTTCCCAGAATTCTCTGTGATGGATAATGGCCACACAATACTTTAAATCACCAAAACTTAAAATATGACATCTGTTCTTACCTCCTTCCTCACCAGAATCTGTTGTCACCAAATTCTAATATATTTTCCATCAAAAAATACCTGAGTATTTACTATTTGGCATGTAGTAGTCTAGGAGCTCATGAAATCCAAGCTTTTGGACCAGTGACTCAAAATTTTATAACTTTTTAGTTTTTTTTTAATCCCTCCTCTCTTCTACAAACAAATGAATGGTATAAGCCAGTTGTCAGAAAACTATGATACCTGGTCCAAATCCAGCCTCTGGCCTGTTATTCTGTATTTAGCAAATAAGATTTTTTTTACATTTTTAATGATTGAAAAAAATTTTTTAAGCATAATAGTATGTGACAAATGAAAATTATATGAAATTTAAACTGTAGTTTCCGTAAAGAAAATTTTATTGGAACACCAACACACCCATTAATTTATTTATTTTTATTTTTATTTTTGCAGTACACGGGCCTCTCACTGTTGTGGCCTCTCCTGTTGCAGAGCACAGGCTCCGGACACGCAGGCCCAGTGGCCATGGCTCACGGGCCCAGCCACTCCGTGGCATGTGGGATCCTCCCAGACCGGGGCACGAACCTGTGTCCCCTGCATCGGCAGGTGGACTCTCAACCGCTGCACCACCAGGGAAGCCCTCATTTACGTTTTGTCTACATTTTTAGCTACTGAGTTAGAGTTGAATAGTTGTGGCAAAGCTTAAAATATGTACTATCTGGCCCTTTACAGAAAACAAGTTTTCTTGTTTCCCTGGTATAGGCTCTTAATATACAGGTCTGTGGTATTGAATGCCCTTATGATTGATTTCCGTGCTCGCTAATATTTTTCTACTCAAATCCATCTTCCTCAGAGCCACCTTGCACCTAAAGCAATTAGAGAAAGAAGAACAAAAAACCCGCAAAGTTAGCAGAAGGAAAGAAATCATAAAGATCAGATCAGAAATAAATGAAAAAGAAATGAAGGAAATGATAGCAAAGATCAATAAAACTAAAAGCTGGTTCTTTGAGAAGATAAACAAAATTGATAAACCATTAGCCAGACTCATCAAGAAAAAAAGGGAGAAGACTCAAATCAATAGAATTAGAAATGAAAAAGGAGAAGTAATAACTGACACTGCAGAAATACAAAGGATCATGAGAGATTACTACAAGCAACTCTATGCCAATAAAATGGACAACCTGGAAGAAATGGACAAATTCTTAGAAATGCACAACCTTCTGAGACTGAATCAGGAAGAAATAGAAAATATGAACAGAGCAATCACAAGCACTGAAATTGAAACTGTGATGAAAAATCTTCCAACAAACAAAACCCCAGGACCAGATGGCTTCACAGGCGAATTCTATCAAACATTTAGAGAAGAACTTACACCTATCGTTCTCAAACTCTTCCAAAATATAGCAGAAGGAGGAACACTCCCAAACTCATTCTATGAGGCCACCATCACCCTGATACCAAAACCAGACAAGGATGTCACAAAGAAAGAAAATGACAGGCCAATATCACTGATGAACATAGATGCAAAAATCCTCAACAAAATACTAGCAAACAGAATCCAACAGCACATTAAAAGGATCATACACCATGATAAAGTGGGGTTTATCCCAGGAATGCAAGGATTCTTCAATATATGCAAATCAATCAACGTGATACACCATATTAACAAATTGAAGGAGAAAAACCATATGATCATCCAACAGATGCAGAGAAAGCTTTCAACAAAATTCAACACAGATTTATGATTAAAAAAACCCTGCAGAAAGTAGGCATAGAGGGAACTTTCCTCAACATAATAAAGGCCATATATGACAAACCCACAGCCCACATCGTCCTCAATGGTGAAAAACTGAAACTATTTCCACTAAGATCAGGAACAAGACAAGGTTGCCCACTCTCACCACTATTATTCAACATAGTTTTGGAAGTTTTAGCCACTCAGAGATGAAAAAGTAATAAAAGGAATCCAAATCGGAAAAGAAGAAATAAAACTGTCACTGTTTGCAGATGACATGATACTATACATAGAGAATCGTAAAGATGCTACCAGAAAACTACTAGAGCTAATCAATGAATTTGGTAAAGTGGCAGGATACAAAATTAATGCACAGAAATCTCTGGCATTCCTATACACTAATGATGAAAAATCTGAAATTGAAATTAAGAAAACACTCTCATTTACCACTGCAACAAAAAGAATAAAATATCTAGGAATAAACCTACCCAAGGAGAAAAAAGACCTGTATGCAGAAAATTATAAGACACTGATGAAAAAAATTAAAGATGATACAAAGAGATGGAGAGATATACCATGTTCTTGGATTGGAAGAATCAACTTTGTGAAAATGACTACACTATGCAAAGCAATCTACAGATTCAATGCAATCCCTATCAAACTACCAATGGCATTTTTCACAGAACTAGAACAAAAAAATTCACAATTTGTATGGAAACACAAAAGACCCCGAATAGCCAAAGCAATCTTGAGAACGAAAAATGGAGCTGGAGGAATCAGGCTCCCTGACTTCAGACTATACTACAAAGTTACAGTAATCAAGACAGTATGATACTGGCACAAAAACAGAAAGATAGATCAATGGAACAGGATAGAAAGCCCAGAGATAAACCCACACACATATGGTCACTTTATCTTTGATAAATGAGGCAAGAATATACAGTGGAGAAAGGACAGCCTCTTCAATAAGTGGTGCTGGAAAAACTGGACAGCTACAGGTAGAAGTATGAGATTAGAACACTCACTAACACCATACACAAAAATAAGCTCAAAATGGATTAAAGACCTAAATGTAAGGCCAGAAACTATCAAACTCTTAGAGGAAAACAGGCAGAACACTCTATGACATAAATCACAGCAAGATCCTTTTTGACCCACCTCCTAGAGAAATGGAAATAAAAACAAAAATTAACAAATGGGACCTAATGAAACTTAAAAGCTTTTGCACAGCAAAGGAAACCATAAACAAGATGAAAAGATCACCCTCAGTATGGGAGAAAATATTTGCAAATGAAGCAACTGACAAAGGATTAATCTCCAAAATTTACAAGCAGCTCATGCAGCTCAATTACAAAAAAACAAACAACCCAATCCAAAGATGGGCAGAAGATCTAAATAGACATTTCTCCAAAGAATATATATAGATTGGCAACAAACACATGAAAGAATGCTCAACATCACTAATCATTAAAGAAAGGCAAATCAAAACTACAATGAGATATCATCTCACACCAGTCAGAATGGCCATCATCAAAAAAATCTAGAAACAATAAATGCTGGAAATGGTGTGGAGAAAAGGGAACACTCTTGCACTGCTGGTGGGAATGTAAATTGATACAGCCACTATGGAGAACTGTATGGAGGTTCCTTAAAAAATTACAAAAAGAACTACCATATGACCCAGCAATCCCACTACTGGGCATATACCCTAAGGAAACCATAATTCAAAAAGAGTCATGTACCAGAATGTTCATTGCAGCTCTATTTACAATAGCCAGGACATGGAAGCAACCTAAGTGTCCATCATCGGATGAATGGATAAAGAAGATGTGGCACATATATACAGTGGAATATTACTCAGCCATAAAAAGAAACGAAACTGAGTTATTTGTAGTGAGGTGGATGGACCTAGAGTCTGTCATACTGAGTGAAGTAAGTCAGAAAGAGAAAAACAAATACCGTATGCTAACACATATATATGGAATCTAAGAAAAAAAAGGTCATGAAGAACCTAGGGGTAAGACGGGAATAAAGACACAAACCTACTAGAGAATAGACTTGAGGATATTCAAGGGGGAGGGGGAAGGGTAAGCTGTGACAAAGTGAGAGAGTGGCATGGACATATATACACTACCAAACGTAAAATAGATAGCTAGTGGGAAGCAGCCACATAGCACCGGGAGATCAGTTCGGTGATTTGTGACCACCTAGAGGGGTGGCATAGGGAGGGTGGGAGGGAGGGTGACGCAAGAGGGAAGAGATATGGGAACATATGTATATGTATAACTGATTCACTTTGTTATAAAGCAGAAACACACCATTGTAAAGCAATTATACTCCAATAAAGATGTTAAATAAATAAAATGAAAATCTATCCTTGTCACTCTCTTAATTAAAGCCCTCCTTTGACTCATCACAAACTCTAATACAGTCCCAGCTTTGTAAATTGGCACATGAACAGTTCATGAATCTGTTGATCTACTCTTGTTCACCCCACTCCCTTAGCCATACTTTGAGTGGTGAGAAATTCCTGTTTAGAGAAAAGGAGAAGCCACAATTGTACTCTGAAATTATCCATTCTAATGTAAAAAGATTGAAGAAAGGGAAAGACTAGACAACATGTACAGGAAGAGGCCACAGCTGAGGGAGGACTTCCACATCCACTGGCAAGACCCCACACTTCTTAGAGCAGTGTGGTAGAGTGCAGCCACCCCAGTGATGGAGATGGAGATTATTGATGGAGATGGCACTGCCAGTCGTGGACATCGGCAACATCCAACAATAACTGGAACCCTATTTGCTGGAACTACTTGTTCCAGGCCCTAAAATAGGTACTGGAAATCAAACAGAGAACTGGGTAGACACAGATAGGAATGTTAATCAGTCTAGGAGAAATCCACTGATGATATAAGCTCAGGGCCCCATGGAAGTGCAAAGGAGGGGCCCCCTCTTCAAGATATGAAGTGCCAAGGAAGACGTCCTGGAAGAAATGACCACAAAGCAAGTAAGGAAATGGTTAGTTATGTAAGGATTAGTGTTTCAAGCTGAAGAAATGTTTTTTGCAAGGCTTGGTAGCAGAATGGAGTGTAGGAACCAAATATCTGTATATGAAAACATTTAAACACTATCTGAAGTCAGAGTCTGTGCTTTATCTGTTGTACCAGAGTTCCTGTTTCTAAGATTTTATACCACTGTGACCAGTGCTGAACCTGTCAGTGCTTGGCATTGATCAAAACATGGAAACCAGCTACATGCATCTCTATACTTGAAACAAAGGCATTGCAAATTAAAAGTAAGTGAGAATTAATGTTGAAAATGTACATAAAAATAGTGTGCATCAAAAATTCCATAGCAGGGAGTGAACATATAAGAGTTTGGATTCAACTTTAACAAGTCCTTCTGTGGGACTCCTAGAAGGGTATGGGAAGATCTAGTAGTTTCAATTCCTTTTCTGCTCTTAGTAACAAAATGAGCTATTTTTGATGAAGTTCTGAAAAAAGAGACTATGGCATTAGTATACTCTCAGATGAATAGAAATCTTTAGAGGTTGGATAGATATTACCCCATAAGGTAACTTAAACGTCATGGAAATTTTAGTTTCTCAGAAGTTTACGACTGTCATTTTGGGAATGAATAATAGATTAATGAGGTAAACTTTCCTCTTTCCCCTTTGTTCCAATGAGACAGTCACCCTGTGTTAATGCCTCGTTTATTCTGTTATCTTCCTGTGTATTTTTGATCATTTGTGATATTGTGCTTCCATATTTTTGGTTTTTTTCAATATTTCATTTGTTTTACACAATTGTCTAAAACTTGGGGGAAAAAGAATCATGTACCCATGGAACTATTAAATGTAAAAGATTACTGCAATACTTTGTTCAGGAAAGCCAGCCACTCTGTTTTTATCATTCTCTTATTTTGGCGGATTAAGTAGGACAATTTATATAAAAGTTTGAGCATAGCCACTGGTACATAGTAATCATTCAAAACATGTTAGCTGTATATTTATCCAGTGTTTTTATTATTACCATTCTGAGGTTCCACAATGGGGCAAGCACTATAAAATATCAGCCACACCAAGTATGAGTGAGAAAGTGTTACAGTTTTTTTGCAATATGTCTGATCAGGAAAAGAAATATCTTACAGAATTATGTAGTTTCCATTTTTATGGTAATTATAATATAATAGATCATTTTAAAAGTCTTAAGACAAATATAATATGAAACACTGCTGACACAATATTTTTTTGGAAAAAAAAGTATATTGGAGAAAATAATAAACTCAGAGTCATTAGACACACATTTGAGAATCTGTTTTACCTCTTACTGCCTTTTTTAGAATTTAATCTTTTGGAGTTTTCATTCTCTATATGATATAATGGTCTTGAAAGTGCTAGTGTAAGAATAACAAGAAATAAACAAAAGAAGTAAAAATCTGAAACCAAGAATGTCAGACAAATGGAATACATTTTTATGTTCCACTGGTTCATTGTATAGGGCTATTTTATGCAAGATATTTTCAGCCAACTTATCTCAAACTGTCCACTTCAACTAATTGCTTGGATATGCTATGATATTTAGTTCTCAATTACATATGTATAGGATTTCTTGTCTAAGCCATGGCATTATGAATTATACACAGATGCTCTGAAGTCAGAAAAATTGAGTTTAGATCATACCTCCACCATTTACCAGCCATGCAAACTTGGGTAACTATTCTGTGACTCATATCCCTCTTCTGCAAAATGGAAATACAACCTAACTCACAGGGCTGCTGTAAGTAATACTTATAATCCATAGACAGTGGTGCTTAGCTCAGTTCTTGGTACCTAACACATGCTCAAGAATGGCAGTGCTGTTTGTTAGTGTTTTGCTTCTCCTCCATCTCATCATCATAACCATACAATTCTCTCATTAAATGTTGAAAAAATGCAGTTAAAAATCAGCAGAGAAAGCCTTAAGGCAAACAAAAACTCGAAGACAAAGAATAGGAGGTCATTTAAAAAAGAGAATCAGATGAAAATTTATTCTCTGTAGAATAGTGAGCAACCTTGAGACACTAATACTAAACTTAAAAAACCCATAATTATACAGTGAGCTCCACTGGAAGGTCAAAATCCTTTCTAGGATGGAATAGTGAGTCCTATGGTATAAGAAGCCACCCAATTTTCCTCTCCAGTATCACAGGAGGATGAATACAATTTATGTACCTGTCTTGAGTTCTAAAGAATACTTTAAAATTTATTTTAACAAGTAGTTCAACTATATTATATGTCAAATAGCCTTTTGTGATATGGCCTGATGAACTAACAATCTTGTAGAATATTACTTCTTAAAAGCATAATTGCTAAGTCCCAAGCAATTGACTTATACACAAATGTTAAGTCTCAAGCATTTGCTAGTTGGAGACAAGATGGTTTAGTACTAACACATCAGGATAAATAAGCATTTTAAAAAGCTAGACCTCTAAAATTGATGTCTGCTTAGATATTTGCTTAACTACTAATTCCCAAACTTGTTTTCTCTCTGCTGTCAACACAGAGTAACACTGAAGTAAGCCTAATTTAAGTGTACGAGCAGGCAAACAGTAACAAATTTAAAGGCGTGACATGGCATTTAGGCAAGTGCTGTATATTTAGGGTTGTCAGATAAAGTATTCTCACATTTGAATTTAAGATAAATAATGAGTAATTTGTTACTACAAGTACGTCTTATGCATAATTTGCTAAATATTGAAACTTGTTTTAATTTTAGGATATATAATGTAAACATATATACAGATATATACACACATATATCTTGTGTTTATGTATATAAACACATGTGTATCTTTTATATATGCATATAAGCATACATATGTGCTATAACAGATACCCTGCATACACTATGTATAAACATATTAAATATGTAAATATATTACATATATTCTTTATACATAACCTTCTATAGAGCTTTGTGTAGTGTTTTCTGATAGCAAATATATGATTTTTTTTTCTGACACCAACTACTTATTTTTCCATACCAAGCTACTCTCCAATTTTCTAACAACTGAGAGGAGGGGGAGGGGAATGAGGGAAGGAGAATAAAGAGGATGAAGAGAAAGAAGAACAACAATAACAAACAACACCAACACCAGCATGAGCTCAATTTTAAAAACGTTATCAGTTTACTTTACTTGTTTCATTCTGTTGGTCAAGAAGGGATAAAGAGATAGTATAAGTGACTTACTTATATTACTGAGAATTATAGCTTTGACATCTGGAAGACTGAATATAATATTAACATGCATAAGTACACTCATGCTGTCAGTTTTTGAATTTAATAATCAACTAAAATTTATTGAGCAGTTACTATATATTTTAAATTTTGTTCATCATAAGATTCAGCATAAAATTCAGTAGAATTTTAGATGAATCTTGATGATAGATTAACTTTTAATACATTGTATCTGGAAACATGCACATAATAAATCTTTTTTGGTGGAAGTAATCAAGAGGAAGTGATCAATGGACCTGGGCAATCTGATGCTCATTACCTCCTCCTCTGTCCCTGGAATGTACGTTCCACCCACTGGTCCCCCAGTGGGAGCCATTTTCAAGGACGCAGCCTTGAGAGAGCATGTGCTGTTGACACCGTCTGGACTGTATATGTGACTCAATCCAGTTAAGGCCTCTATATTAGACTTCCATGCTTTTGGCGGACAGATGCAGAGATCTACTCATCATGTGGCCACCTAAGACAAGCCTCATAATTAAGTCCTCTTGCTTATTAAAACTGCCACTGACCAATCTGGAGTGCTCTACCTCTTTATCCAGTCCCTTCTTACCCTCCACGTACAGGAGCCAGTTTCAGATTTCACCAGGGAAACTCTTAAGGTTTTGAATCAACAATATCTCAAGTTTTATTATCAGGGATTACTTTTGCAAAGATGTAGTTTATTCACTAATTCATTGTTTAAGAGGCCATTTACAGATAACAAGCAGGTAATCAAACACTCAATCAACAGATACACACATTTTGAGACCTTATAATGTGCAAGTACAAAAGATAACTAAACGTACTAACTGGGTAATAAAGCTTTGGAAAGCATTTATTTGTTTGTTTCTGTTTTTTTTTTAAATATTGCTTAAATGTCTGATATCAAAATTAAACTACTTTAAATCTAAAGCACAATTTAGAAAATGGTTAGAGCCATTATAGAAGTTGGCCTTGGAGAGTCAAGCACAGCTTCCCAGGAAGAGAGCATTCAGAGAGTGAAAGATAGTAAGAATTTGCCAAAGGAAAGAGTGCAAAGAAAATGGCATAATGGCATAGGCAATGCAAGGTGATAGGAAAGAGCATTTGTTTAACAGCTTTATATTGAACCCATTTATATTCCAGATAATCTGATGACACACTGATATTCTTTTTATTCAGAAACCTAACATAATTCATTGTTTCTGAGGCACAGTACCTATGTGTATACATGTAAATGGAGGGAAATAAAGGAGGATGAATAGAGGTGAAGTAATAGAAATGGGCAGGGATCCAGTTATGAAGGCTTAGTCTATCATGCAAAAGCATATGATTTTATCATGAGGGTCTAAGAGCCACTGAAGAATTTGGACCAGTAATTAACATGACCATATTTAAATTTTAGAAAAATCGTATGGCAGCAGGGTGACAATTATAGTGGGATGATATTAGAAGCAGGGATCCTAACATGGAGCTATTATTATATTTAATATTTTACCAGCGGTTTGCTGCCTATCAGTCCTTCATTTTTCTCCAGTTGAGTCTGGTCTGCACCACATCCCGGGGTGGATGCAGAGGCTAGTTAGAGAGCAGTTAGTTTCACAGTCTTTGGAACCTCTGGCTTTAAGCCTTAGTTCCATAGCTCACTATCCTCATGAAAGTTTCATGAGGAAACTATATAACCTTTTTCTGCCTCAGTTTTATCGCCTGTGAAGTGACAATATCTACTAGGTCAGGTTATTTGAAAAATCAAATGAGTTAAGAGTTTTATGTGCTCAACAGGGTTTCCAGATAAAATACAGAATGTGCCATTAAATTTGAATTTCAGATAAACTAATAATTTTTAGTGTAAGATGTCCCTAATATTGCACTAGTTTGTCCTAAATATTACATGGGACATATTTAAATTTAAAAAGTAAATTGTTTATCTGAAATTCAAATTTAACTGAATGTCTCGTACTTTTATTTGCTAAATTTGCTCATAAGCCTTCCTTGCACATAGTAAGCAGTACATAGGTGTTAACTCTTAATAGAATCAGCTCCTTTCCCTCATTTACAATTATACCTCAGGCATCCGTAGGCACTGGGACCTGAAATCTCTTTTTAGATTCTCCAGGATCTCTCCTTTTATCAAGGTACATTGTCCAAATTATTTGAAAATGTACTCTATTATTCTGATTCTTATGAACCTACATGTAAGGCATGACAGTTGAAATTGTGTTTTGGGGTTTCACAAAATAATTTCACATATGCACTTATAGAGAATTTCTCCAAAGTTTCTGTACAGCTGCTATCAAGAAAAAACATTCAATAGAGTTCAATATCTTTTGAATAATTATGCAGTTAAGTAAATTAGCCCAAGCCTGGAGTTACAAGAAAGTGTCTTCCTCTTGAATAACTATGCTTTCTTCTTCTGCACCTCTTTGTCAGTTTTTGAAGAAACTCAGAGTTAAGTTTTCTGACTCTTATCTATTCACCTCGCTGTCCTCCTAGAATTCTGACACTTTCCTATTACTCTTATTGTAGCAATTTTTTGCTTTTGTAGTATTTGAGCCTATTATTGCAAAAGTTCTCAAATTACTTGGAAAAAGAGACAAAATTTATATGTGTTTAAAAATTTGTATGAAACGTAAACACATTCATATGCTAAATATATTGTTTCTATTCGTTTACCGAGTTTCCAAGGCAGTCTTCCATTTCCGCATGTCCCTACTAGTCAATTATAATAATGAAACCATAGTCCCATAATGAAATGGACAATAAATAAATGGATTATCCTCATTGCTCTAGCTTTGCTTCCTATCATGACAGTAAAAATTGTTGTTAGAATTATACATGTAAGGTTAATTAGTCGATGAAATAGGAAGATAGTTATCTGTCTGTATCTTTTTAGTTTTATTATTTATCTTTGAATTTTATTTTATTATTTATCTCTTTTCAATTTTATTATTTATGATCTATCTAATCTGGCTCTATCTCTCTTTTTAGTTTTACATGTAGGGTGGGCAAATGAGAAAACAAAATGTGCCTTTCCTTTTCCACAGTTACCTTTTTCACCATCTGTTGCACATGCTTCAAGATGGAGTGACAAAGGATCTAATATACTCATTCACACCGAACTGGCAGCATTGTCGGTCTTCTCTCCCATGGAGGCACACATTTGATTTTGCAACTAAAAGCTAAAGCAAAGGGACACTGCTTAATACAAATGCTCTAATACACCTGGTAAAATTTTAGTCATTGTGGCACCAAAGTCTGACTGAGGCTTCAGGCTTTAGAAGTTTAGTAATACATCAAATCAAAGCATGCCGGTACTGCTTCTCCAGCATACTCCCTAGGTCTGCAGACTGACTTAGAAGAAAGCTCTTTATGCAGGTTCAAGAGAAAAACCAAGAAGCCCTTTCTTCTCCCTTGTGAAGATAGAGAATAAAATCTCAAGGGTCATTACTTAATTATCAAATCTTAGCTCGTAGAAAGGTAAACTAATAGTGGTATTTTATTATAAATAATATTCATTGCTTAATAATAGAGAATACACTGAGAACAACATTAGAACTAAGAAAGCACAGTCATTATAGAAAGAAACCACCAAGCATCTTTTAAATTAAGGAAAACATATTCCCTTGTCTCTCTTAGAATGACACACTGTAAAGCTTTTAAAAACCTTTGTTAACAACTTTATGAATATTAAAGAACACCATGAAAACTTTTTTAAAAGAAGTGATTTATTATTTAATGCTTATTTTATTTTTATTATTGTTGCCAAGCAAGCAACTTCCTAGTGGTGAAGTAAGAATGTTTTCATATTTTAGTGCTATAACATTTAGTTAATCTATTATTAATACAACTCATAAATACTCTCACCATCAAAAATATCCTCAAACAATCTTATCTGGGCTGACTCAGACTTCACTTCCTCTCCAAGGGTTTCCAATTTCTGGACTATAATTAGTTGTCATCTATTCTGACAGAGAAGATTCTACCAACTTTCCCCCATGTCTCAATAATGCTCTTGACAGTTTTTATATCCTGAAGCAACCTAAACAGTTTACTAAGTGAGACCCACTTGTAGAGAAGGAAAAGGTAGAATGGGAACAAACTTGTTATTTTTAGCTAAAGGTGTTTTTGTAGGATTATTTTCCTGAAAGCATTCATATTTTGCCAAATGTGTGACACAGGTTATGTCACCTTTTAAAACAATTTTAGTGACCTGTTTTAACACCCTGATTGTACATCTGTATGAAAAAGGAAGTATTCTCTTACTAATTAAGGGTCCTCCATTAATAAATTTATGCTATTAAATTATTCTTTTACATTTAATGCTTACATGTTCTGTCAAATATCTCAACTGTCATTTGTTTCCTAAAACAATTGAGATAATACACGAGCATATGAAAATCTTAGTAGATTATACTCTTGGTAAATAATAATACTTCACGGCTACAGTTAACATGAAAAAACTGGTCTTTCTATGACTATCTCAAGAGGTAAATGAGCCTATCTTCCACTGTACAAGCACAGTGACAAATGTTTCCTGAGGAAAAGCAAAAAATAATCATAGCATAGTCAGGCTGGGCTTCACTATCAGAGTGATGGCAACGGTGGAAATCGTCTTGTTTTTGAAGGCAGATCTTTGCTGAATCATGTATAGCTGTGTTTCAACCTTCTTGGCTGTACAAGGCATGTATACATATAATTTTTTAATTTGCACTCCCTCCGTGTTTTAGGCACAGTGCTCCTGTTCTTAAGATAGAGCAGTAAATAATACAAGTCCCAGATTTCAGGATTCAAGTTCTTGGAGCTGGAGTCCATAAGTAGATAAGTAAAGGGCAATTTACAGCATAGTGTTATGAGCACTGTGGTAAAGATTCCAAGACCCAGAAAAGGGGCTTTCCATCCAATTTAGAGGTGAGATAAAAATGAGTATTTAGTAAAGTTGTTGTAGAAGTAACAACATCTAAATTGAGTCCCAAAGTATAAATAATACAGCTTTAATGTGGAATTTGAAGTAGAAGTACAGATATGTCTTAAATTAATAATTCTGATCATAAGATGCTCTTTCCTAGAAATTTTCACTGTACCTATCTCTAATTCTGATTGTATTTTCCATCTTTTCTACACTCCTCAGTTTACTCCTATTTTATGAGGCAATGGAGTGGAACGGAGTGTTATATCAGGAAGTGAAGAAAAGCATGTTTTTGGAAATCACAAGGGAAAAAGCTAGTCTTTTGCAGTGGTAAAACACACTAGTTAAGAGTATGACCTGGATCTTCTTCTGTTAGATTTCCAGTGCATCCTTTATGTGTCACTTTGAGCAAATTATTTAATCTCTCTTTGTCAAAGTCTCTTTATATGAAATATTGTCAAATCACAAGCTTGCCATGAGTGTTCAAAAATGAGTGAGTTCAAAAATGTACTAGATGTAAGAATATTCAACATTCAATATTCAATATGAATATTCAACATTCAATATTCAATATGAATATTCAATATTCAATATTCAATATTCATCTGATGATATGATGATGATAATGATGATGATGATGGTGATGTTTTGTCAGCCTGTAATTGCAGGTGAATATTTAAACAATGTTGTCTCTATGGTAATATTCTAGACTAGGTTCTAACAAGTTCATTTAAATCAAGCTAATTCCTCTTTAGATTGAAACAAAGATGCACTTTCCTCAAAAGTATTGCTTTGAGATAAATATAGCAAACCTGACACCTCAAGTTTTTTTTATCTAAACGGAAATAATACATATTTAGGATTTCCACTTCTAGCCATGGCACAATTACTATATCAGACTATTGTACCCTTTGTAAACAAGTATGAAAAGAGATAAACTATATGAGGCAGTTGTTTTCAAGTAATGGACAACAGAGGGCAAGCCTATTTTATTTGAAAGAAGAGAAACACTCTTACAAGTGAACGCTGCATTCACTCTGACTTGTTGCCTAGGAGATTTTTTTTAGACCACAGCACAGAGAGGAGGAACCCAAGACAAAATCTGCAGTCTCGATGAATGAAGCAGGCAGATATAAGATTTCTGAGCTTCCGAGCTGGAATTGGTTTGTGAGACAAGAGAGTAGAAAAGAAAGCTGTACAGAGAAAAATACTTATGCCAGCATATTTTTACTTCTGTCCCTTGGCTGAAGGAAAGGCTATGAATGCTTAGGGTGAGATTTTAAGGCCTGTCAGAGAGTACCTGCCAGGGACTAATAAATGAACTAGAGGTTTCTCAGTGCTGAAAACTTTACAGTACGGCCCAGCCAGAGTGGAGATTCTTGCTGAGTACCCTAGGTGTGCAGTTGACACTCCAGAAAAAGCATGCTTCCAAAGTACGATCACAGACTAGAGCTAAGCAAAACATTGAAACAGAACCATGCAAACAAAGCCTAAAATAAAAGCTCATAATGATCGGTTTTCATTTAGTTGTCTGCCAGAACAAAACACAATACTTTAGAGGAAGAAAGATAATCCAGACATTTAACAATATAGCAAAAAGTCATAATTACTAGACATGAGAAAACAGAAACCAGAAATGTAATCCATAGCCAAGGGAAACAGAAATGTATTCTTCCACCAAAAAAATAAAAGAGCTAATAGAAACAGACCCCAAAATGAAACTGATGTTCAAATTTGCAGATAAGGACTTTAAAACAGATATTATAAATATGATCAAGAATTTGAAAAAAAGAAATACGGCTGAGAATCTCAAAAAAATATGGGAACTATGAACAAGAATTCTAACGAATTCTGAAAAATTCATATATAAAATATCTGATATGAAAAAGTTACAGGAAAAGCAGAATGATCAGCAAATTTGAATTCAGATTAATAGAAATTATTTAAACTGAGTCAATGGAAAAAAAGCTGGGAAAAAAACAACAGAGACTCACTCAGTTACATGAGGGATCATCATGCAATTGGATTCTCCAAAGGAAAGAAGAGAGAGAAGGAAAAAATTGAAGCAATATTGTCCTCCAAGTTTTCTAAATTTGGTGAAAAATGAGAATTCACAGATCCAAGAATCCCAGTAACTCCAAAGGAAGATAAATATAAAGAACCACACATAGGTATACCATAGTCAAACCTCTAAAAACCTAAGATAAAGAGAATAGGCATAGGACAGAAAAAACTAGATATATTTTATCAATGTAAAATTCCGGGAGACTTATTAGAAATAGTGAATGTAGGATGAAAATAGATGAACATATTAATATGTTTAAAAAATGTTGTCAACATAGAATTCCATATCTAAAGAAATCACCCTTCATAAAAAGAGCTGAAATTGAAATAAAGAAATAAAGAAATTTCAGATAAACAAAAGCTGAGAGAATTAGTTACCAGCAGAAGCTACTATAAGAAATGGTTAAGGAAGTTCTTCATGCCGAAGGGAAATGGTACCAGATAGACACTCAGAAACTCAGATATACATGAATGAATGGAAGGGACTGGAAATGGAAATTATAAGGATAAATATAAGCATTATCTTTGTTTTATTTTATTAGTATATTTAAATGACAACTGACTACATAAAGCAAAAATAATAACATTAATAAAATACATGACAAGAGGCACAAAGGTTTGCAGGAATAAATGGAATTATATTATTTTGTTTTGTTTTGTTTTACGTTTCATGTGAAGTAGTACAATATTAAGTCTGAGTAGAATATAATATATTGGAATCCCTAAAACAAATCTGGAGAAATTATACTCTCTGAATAACAATATGTACTGTAGTAATCAAGGGAATGCAGTTTTCACATAAGGATTAAAAAAAAACACATATTAATGAAACAGAATAGATTGCAGAAATAGACTTGCACATATATAATTAATTGATTTTCAACAAAGTTGTCAGTGCAATGAAATGGGAAATGGACAGTCAGAATAATCATATTTTTAAAAAACTGAACAAACAAGCAGACAACAAAAACACAATCTACTCCACATCACATCATACAGAAAAAGCAATTTGCAACAGATCATACATTAAATGTAAAAGGAAATATTTTAAAGGTTCTGTATGAAAATAAAAGTAGCTGTTTTCACAACCGTGGGCTAGAAACACACTTTTTAGATATGGCACCAACAGTTCTAATCATAGGAAACCAACAGACCCGAGAGTGTATAAAACTGCCAGGACCTTTCCTTCAGAGTTCCCTTATCACCAACCAGCCTGCTGTTCCATGTGGGAAAATAGAGCAGTCACTTGCTTACGCTATCATGGTAAGTGATTAAAGGATTGATTGTTACTTGCCTTGTTGTCTTGCTGCTTTAATGGTTATTCTGACACCGGACAGCTCAGCTCTCGCCAGTTCAGTTGACCTCCTGACACACCTGGGGCCAAAATCAAATAGCAATAATAAGTAGACATCTAGATGACTGAGACTCTTCTTAAATTAGAATTTAACATTATTATCAATAAGAAAACCTGAAATTAACAGATTATCACAGGAAAATCACTTATCTCCAAAATTAAATTTGGTAAATATTGATGTGATTCTTACTTTAGGGAATGGGGAGGGCATTGGTAAATTTGACAAGTAATAAAGGTCTTTATTTTGTAGTAAACTTTTTTCTGATGTTCAATAAATATAAAAGGGTAAATAAATCAGTGAGTGTATAGTATAGTATAGCCTGAAGAAATATCACAAAATGGACACACCATATAACTACAAATCTAGCCAAGATATGCCACATTAGCAGCACTCAAGAACAGCCAGGCTTTTCCCTATCTCCCAAGTACCATCTCCTCTCTCTTTCCAAAGTTAAAAATTGTGAAGACGTCTAACATTATAGGTTAGGGTTTCCTGCCTTTTAATTTTATATAAATAAAATCATAAGGCATATATTCTTGTATATTCTTTGCCTCTTTAGCTTAACATTAAGTTGGCACTCTTCTCTTTTAAACTTTTCTCTATGTTTCCTCTACATATATCATTCCAGATAGTCTTTTCATATTTATGTTATGGATCTTTAAAAAATATAACTAAAAATAAAGCTTAGTGGATCACTTTAACAACAGATTAAACATTGCTGGAAAAAAATTATGAACAGATAGAGACAAAAATTCAATTATAGAATTTTCATTTGATTCCTGTTTATACTCCATAGTTCTCTCCAACATATTTTGCAATTCCTAGACTTATTAAATAGGTTAATTTAAAGTCTGTATCTGTAACTGCATCATCCAGATTTCCTATGGACCTGTGTCTATTTCCTGTTTTTGTCTCTAATAGTCAAGACTTATCTTTTCATATACTTGATTATTATGAATTAAGTGACAGACATTGCAAATAAAAATTATAGTTTAAGGTCCTGAGTGAATTTATATTCTCCCAGACAGGATTTACTTTTGCTCTGGAAGGCTGCTAGCAAGGGGAACCAGCAATTCCTTGTAATCTTGATCTAATCAGAGAAATGACACGATTCAAGTATGAGCTTCGGTCCTGCTAAGGACAAGTGGAATTCCACTTCACACTTATCCCTGGCATATACCCCACATGAATCCCAGTTGAATGCCTGAGTAGTTTCTAGACTTCTCCTCCTTGGGAGGCACTGAACTTCACTTTGTACTACTCTTCCCTTTGGTTTCATGAGTCTACCAAGCACTTTTCTCATTCCTCTTACACACCATTTTTAAAGTCAGCAACTGCATCAAAGGGAAAAAAAAATAATGAGAAAAAAGTCAAGTGGAACTTTTAGAATTCAGTAATACAGTATCTGAAATTAAAAATTCACAGGAGAGACTAAATGATAGACTAGACATGGCAAAATAGCCAACAAAAAATATCCTTCAAAAATGTGTTTCTGTGCCTTTGATCTTATGTCTTTCTGTTTTCACAGTGTCCAGGGACATCCAGTGTCCAGTGACATCCAGATGATAAATATTCCTTAACTTGGGTCCCCTGTGTGACAATGACATGGATCACAGTGCCCACTGAACTAAGATAAACATGTGGTTCAAGAGAAATATAAACATTTGATTTTCAAGTCACTGAGATTAGGGAGTTGTTTTTTTACTCCAGCTTATTCTATAACATTCTGACTAATAAAGATGTTTCAATATTGGAAAAGCTATTAATGTAATTTCCTCATGTCTTATCAGGTTTAAAAGGAAAATAGAATGATTGTATCAGTATATGATAAAATATATATGGTAACTTTCATCACAAATTCATAGTAAGAAATCTTAGTAAAGCAGGAAAAGGAGGAAGTTGTTTAATATTTTGAAAGGTCTTAGTAAATCCTTTTAATACACATTTTAAATAAAATTTTCATTTTAGAAAAGTTTTAGATTTTCAGAAAAATTGAAAATGTAGTGTAGAAAGTAGCACCCAGTTTCCCGGATTAATAGTACCTCACATCAGTATGGTATATTTGTTCAATTAATGACCTAATATTGATAAGTGGTTGTGATGGTTAATTTTATGTGTCAACCTGACTAGGCTAAGAGATGCCCAGAGAGCTGCTTTTTTTTTTTTTTGCTATACGCGGGCCTCTCACTGTTGCGGCCTCTCCCGTTGCAGAGCACAGGCTCCGGATGCGCAGGCTCAGCGGCCATGGCTCATGCATCGGCAGGTGGACTCTCAACCACTGCGCCACCAGGGAAGCCCGACAGCTGCTTATTTTTAGGTATGTCTGTAAACGTGGCTCTGGAAGATTTAGCATTTGAATCAGTGAACTGAGTAAAAAATAATCACCTTCATTCGTTCAAATGGGTATTATCCAAACTGTTGAGGGCCAAATAGAACAAAAAAATGAAGGAAGGACAGACTCACTCTGTCTCTTTGAGCTGAGACATCCATCTTTGCTTGCCCTCAGAAATGGAAATTGGTACTCCTAGTTCTCTGACTTTTGGACTCAGGCCAGTATTTGCACCATCACCTTCCCCCTACCCAATTTCTCAGGCCTTCGGTTTCAAACCGAGTTAGCTATACCACTGCTTTCTTGGTTCTCCAGCTTGCAGAGTGCAGATCACGGGACTTCTCAGCTCCATAAATGCACAAGCCAGTTTCTATAGTAAGTCTTCAGATATATATATATATATATATATATATATATATATATATATATATATATATATATAAAACCTCCAATTGATTGATTCTGTTTCTCTGGAGAACTTGAATATAATTTTTATGAAGTAAAGTCCACTTTAAGTTCAAATTTCCTTAATGGTTACCTAATAATTTTTTCTATTCCAGTATCCCATCCCAAATACTACATTACGTTTAGTCATCACATTTTAAGCTCCTCTTGACTGTGGCATTTTCTCAGATTTTCTTTGATTTTGATAACCTTGACAGTTTTGAAGAATGTTGATCAGATATTTTGTAGAGTATTCCCTTATTGGAATCTGGCTCATGTTTTTTCTCATAATAGACTGGGGTTTGTGTTTGAAGATCACTGACATAAAGTCTTATTTTCATAACATCATATCAAGAGTACAGGGCTTCCCTGGTGGTGCAGTGGTTGAGAGTCCGCCTGCTGATGCAGGGGACACGGGTTCGTGCCCCGGTCCGGGAGGATCCCACATGCCGCGGAGCGGCTAGGCCCGTGAGCCATGGCCGCTGAGCCTGCGCGTCCGGAGCCTGTGCTCCAGAACAGGAGAGGCCACAACAGTGAGAGGCCCGCGTACCGCAAAGAAGAAATAAAAAGAATTAAGGACTACATCTTAAACTCAATAAAAGAGTACATACTACTAACATGACATCACTGATGATGTTAATCTTGATCGCCTGAATAAGGAAGTGTTTGTCAGTTAAGTTACTTTATTCCCCCATATTTCACTCTTGGGAAGGACACTAGATCAGTCTGTACCTAAGGAGTGGGCATTATGTGCCTCCTTTTTCAGGGAAGAGTGTTTACATAAATTATTGATCATTTTTCAGCAAGGGACATTTTCTCTTCTCTCCCATTTATTTACTTATTCAATTATTTGTTTACATCAATGTGAAGTCATAGATATTTACTTTATACTTTGGGTTATGATCTAATACTTTGTTATTTTATTGTTCAAACTGCTTCATATTTCATCCTTGAGGTATTTTTTCAGTTGACTCCTGTATTCCCATCATTGTGGGGTATGGGGATTTTTGAGTATTTCCTTCTTTACTGTCATGAAAAGATGGTCCATGCTCAGCTTATATATTTCAATGTCCCAGTCCTATTATCAGCCATTAACTTCAAGGAGTCTTGGTTCCAATTATTGTAGAATGGTATTAAAAACCAAAAATCTGGGAACTAGATGTGCTTATTCCTACTGGAGTGTAATTGATTCTAGGGCATATCAGATAACAGAGTAAGGAAATATATATGTTCAATAAATATTTTAATGATGAAGTATTCTATTTGATGCATTCCCATTAAAGTCATGACCAATGCATGGTGCCCCCAGCCATTATTTCATTTCAACATTGCACAAAAAGTCCTAGCAAGACAAGGACCAAAAAAAATAAGTATCTAATAAAGTTGATTGTAAACATATACTTAAGCTAGTAGCTCTACTCCTAAAGAAAATCCTCACCCTATGGGCAGAAGGATATACATAAGACTGTTAATAACAGCATTGCTTACAGCACTAAAAATTGAAACAATTTTTTACATTTTGGGGTATAATAAATACATTGTGGAACATCATATGTGTCTCACTTTATCTACTGCTAATTCAAATGAATATACTAGAGCCATATATATTCAATTCATATATATATATGAAAAATAATGTGTCCAGTGAAAAGAGAAAATGGCTGGATTATGAAAAATATTCCATTTATACAGTTTGAATACATGTAAAGCAACAGTGTATTTTATGTATAGATATATGCAATGCAGTAAAAATGTTTAAATATAGAAAAGAATGAATAGTCTTTATGATGAGAAAAAAGGAGGAGGATTGAAATCAAAGGAGTACCTAAGTATTCTTTTCAAGATAATTATTGACCTCCACATTGTTTAATTCAATGACCAACTTTCAGTCATGATCTTATTTGACATATCATCATTTACCAAAGTTAATAACCATCTTCATCCTAGAAGTGTTCTATTCTTGGCTTCTAGACATAACATTCTTTGATGTTTTTGTTTTCCTTTGACACTGGTCATACTTTGTCTCCCCTATTAATTACAATTCTTATCAACTTCTTAAATTTGGAATGCCCTGGGAATCATTTTTTGACTCTTCTAGTTTCCTTTTTTGTCAGTGATTTCTATTGGTTCACAATCTCAATTATCATCTATGTAATGATGACTCCCAAATTTGTATCTTGTCCAGACTTCTCCACTATAAAACTATATACAGCTGTGTACCTTCCATCTTTACTTGGAACACCTCTAAATTTGAAATGCTCCAAACACAATGTGGATTTTTCCTCTAGAACCTGCTCCACCCACACACATTCTTCCCCGTCATTGGACTCCAACATTCTAGTCTATCCAAAAAACAACAACAACAAAACAAAGCTTGATTCATCTTTGAAACATTTCATTTATATCCCACAACTAATATGTCCAAAATATTGACTTTAGTTCAAAATATGCATAGAACCTGATGACAGCCCACCACCTCCCCCCAGCCCCAAGCCTTCTCTAAGGCACTATTACCACTCGCCCAGGTTACTTGGTAATCTCCGATCCCTACTTCCATTCTTGTCCCCACAGAGACTCTTGGAAACACAGCAACCAAAGTGATCCTTCCAGTATGTCAGTGCTATCAAGTCATTGCTCTGCTGAAAACCCTCCAGTGGCACCTCATCACATTTGGAGTAAAGCCAGTGGCTTCCCAATGGGCCAGCATGCTCTGCACAACTTGAGTCTGTCAAAACCCTGACCTCACCACGAGTCCTATCTTCATTTGCCACACTATCCTCCTTGCCATTTCTCAAATATGCCAGATATACTCCTGTCTCAGGGTATTACCACTGTTATTTTCCTCTGTTTGAAACACTGTTCCCTTTTCCTTTATTCTTAGCCTGATTTCTTAAAACTCAGAAAAAAAAAATGAACCTTCCCACTCCCATTCATGTGCTCCCCAGAGGACACATCATACTCATCTTCTACCTCAAGTATGCCTCATCTTCTACTGTACTGTATAATGGACTTATTTATATGTTCACCTTTTTCTTCCCATTTATAAGTACACTCCAAGGTTCATGATCATTCTTAGTTCTTATTCCTACATTCAATGTACCATATAGTGTTTGGCACACACTAGGGACTCAATAAAATTTACTGGGTTAATTAATTAACCTTTAGAAAGGCAATAAAATGGCCTGGAAATCTGCATTATTATGGCAGCAAAATTGCATCGTAATCAGATTTTTGGTATTGTATTTTAACTATTTATTTAAGACAAATAATGAAGAAGCCCATTGTGTTACTAATAACAGTAATCATATACTGCTATTTCTTAAAGGAGAAACTCATTTTCAGAATAATAAAAGGATATAAGACATAATTACATAAGAATTCTGAAGTAATAAAACACAGGGATAAAAAGAATAAATTTTTAGGAATTATTTTTTATTTTTTACATATATACAAGTAAACTGATATGACCTTCAAAAGGTTAAAAAAGAAAATAAGTAAGCTCTGAAGTTCATTTAATGAGTAACATTGCTGGCTTCTCAAAAGTCATCTTTATTATGAGAAGAGCAACTGGAAATATCTCAGCAAAGAAGTCTCAGGGGATTCTTCCACCAGACATTGCTGAAACAATCTAGTTGCACTGGGGATTGGACATGACTAGTTCAAAGTCAGTGAACTGTGGGTGGCATGCCTAGAATAGAGACTTTTTTTGAGAGAAGATTACAAAAGTGATTCCAAAGAGAGATGTACCTGTCATTGACTTCTTATACTCTAGTACAACAGAAATAAAACAGTACAGTTTCTCTCTGGAAAATTAAAAATAGGCATTTTAAAGCTGGCCCTTTTACCATTTCTATAATCCTTTGTGAGTAACTATAATTGTTATTGTGTTTCTCTTGTTAAAGTGTATTCAACAGAAAAAAATTTTAATTAAGAGAATCAATGGTACAGTTATCTTTTGTTTTTCCCTCTTGTTGAGGATAAGATCTTAAAACCAAAAGACAAGATCTGGAAGTTGCTTTACTTAAACTTTCAACTTAAACAAACAAACCTCTCTGTCTCTTTTGTCCAGATCTAATAGTGATATGGTATCACACAATTTGTTGGGAGTAAATGGATCTCAGGTAGCCTGTGAAATGATAAGGGCTTAGATAAAATTAAACTACGCCATCAATTAGAACTGCAATTCATTTCAATATGTTCATTCTTTACAAATGTAACCAATTTTACTTATCCACAAAGATATCCATTTTTTAAATCACAATCAAGAACAAAATATCTTGATTTACCACATCCATTGAAACACACATGACACTTTTATGCATCTTTCAAGATTGACTGTAAGAAAAATTACTGGTTCTTAGAAATGTTGAAAGATAAAATTGGCATTATTTGCTTCTATGTAATTTGATTTTAAGTTTAACTTATGAATGGATAGATTATATAAATAAATTCTGGTTTATTGTTTATTGTTCCATCCCTGTTATCCAATAAATCTCCCACAGATAACACAATACAGGCTGTACTACCAATAATTCTGTGTTAGTTCTAACATAGATTCTGATCATCAAATGGTTCATGCAGAATGAAATTTTGTAATAACTGTTGAAAGTGGATATATATACAAATAAAATTGTTTTCTTCATTTGTTACAGTCATACCTAAAAACAGTTGGACAGATTTATATCAAATTTGTAACATATATTTTGGATACCTTAAACTGGCGTGTAATCTGTGTAGTGTGCACAAAATTATTTGGGCAGTTACCCAAGAGGAAACTCAAAGGGTGACAGTGACCACCAAGACAGTGGGAACTTTGTAGCTATAAGAGGCTTCTGTGACTGCAAATCAGGAGAGACCTGCCATTTATTAAAAGCACCATGGAAAGGGGTTTCAAATAAAACACTGTAATTTAACAGCTGTAAAAGTCCATGTTCCAAAGAACAAATTCTGTTTTGTGATAGAGCACTTCTCATATGGGCACGTCTATACAGCAAGGCTTCACATGCTAGACTCAGAGGTTTATACAATTTTGCTTCATGGTTCACAAACAAAATGGAGAGTCTAACTAGTTTTAAATGAGATTCTAAATCAGGTTAGAAAAGCTGAAAGAGACATAGCTGGAGTTCGTGATTTAAATATAAAATCATTTTTTAAAAAAATTTATAGAAAAGAGGTAATCCCTAAAGGTCTTATTGCCCCAGTATAGTTTCAGAATCCAACATTTTAGTTAAGCTCTAATTTGATTTCCAGTAGTACATTATCTTTGCAGGACTATCTTATGATCCTGAGATAAACACACATATGTACAGACACACAATAAATGTCCATTTTAAGTATTCATAGAGTAAAATCCAGTTAATGAACAATTTCCTTAAATCTTCTGAGTTCCGTAATGTGTAATTGCGTCTTTGTATGTACCTTTTCTTTGAGTTGTGTAGGGCTGATAAATTCTTTGTTGACCAGTAATTCATAAAAATACAAATTTCATATTTTCTGGGTTGTTTTATTTAAATGTCCATATTTATCTCTTCTTTCTTATTTCAAAAGGGCATGTTTTAAGTGAAACTATGCAAGGATAAGAGAAAGTAAAAAACAAAAGTTCATTTCAGGCCCTAAGAATAAGAATTTATATTTAGACCCCCTTCTCCAAACTGCTACTTAAGTCAAACAAGGTAAGTGTTGCAACAAATGTATCTTGTAGCTCAAAAACAAAAGAAAAAAATTCGTTTTGAATGAATTAAAATGGATTCTAAGCAAACCAGGATATTTTATTCCTAGTATATTAGTTTTCTAGGGCTACCCAAAAAATGTACCACACGATGGGTTGTTTAAACAACAGAAACTAATTTCCTCACTATTCTGGAGGCTAGGCCCAAGATCAAAGTTTTGGCAAAGCTGGTTTCTTCTGGTTTCCTCCTAAGCCTCTCAGTTTGTAGGTTTCTTCACCTGGTCTTCTCTCTGTAGCCATCTGTATCCAAATATCCTCTTCTTATAAAGACAAGTCATATTGAATTAGGGCCCACCATAATGACCTTATTTTAAATTAACTGCATCTTTAAAAATCCTATCTTCAAATTACGGTTGCATTCTGAGGTACTGGGAGTTAGGACTTTAACATATGAATTTGGGAGGCACACAATTCAGCCCATAACACCTGGGTCAATTCACTTTGCCCTGAATTATGTTCTGATTCTAAATATGTTTTGAGAGTTAAGTCTGAAGTTTATATTGAAATGCAAATCTCCAATCAGATAAACAATTGTAACTCCCATGCATAATTAGAACATTGGGAGGGATAAATAAATTGAATAGTCATGAAAAAATAAATGCCATAAGTATATTTAATGCCCCAGAATGAGAAATACACATGCAACTTGATGTTGAGAGTGATCAGAAAGACTAGATTATAAATTGGGATAGATAAGAATTTATTGATGTGGGACCATTCACCCAAAATTTTAGGTATAAGACCCTGACAAGGGTCCTGTGGATGGCTCAAACCTACAACTACAATGACTGCTAAAACCTTGATAAAAACAATGGGCACACTGACCAAAGCTGAAATGCCAAAGTTCCCATGAAAGAAGGTAAAGAGAGGCATGCAAACTTTCAGTGATATGGGCATGATATCCACATCCAGAACACTCATCAAATGATTGTTTCATGAGAAAGCCAAGGCATACCATTTACCAAGTCCAGGAGAAAAACACTGTTGTGTGAATATCACTCAGTTGTGGATTCTCTGTAGCCAGGCCTGAGAGTAAGATAAAACTCTGTTAAAGAACTTGGCCTTCTTATGGCTATGGGGATAGGAGAATTCAAAAACAAGAGGTAGAAACATTTAACCTCCAAAAGCCAGGGGTAATAATTATTGCAATGGCCACCAAGACTGGAATGACATTCAAGGTGGCCTGATACGCAAAGATCTGTAGAGATAGTTAGTAGAATACAAGTGGAAGTGCAAAAGAAGTGGACATAAAACAATGTTAACCCTCAGATTGTGACAGCACAATAAATAAAAGATAAATGCCTGGGAGACAGAGACCAGTCATTCCAATGAAAACCATGATCCCATGTGGAATTTTCAAATTTGAGGCAGTTTTCAGGTCCAGAAACTAATGCATACATTGGTTACCGTATATCCAGAGACAAGGGCCCTGGAAAATCATGTCAAGTATAAATGGTAATGACTCCCCAGTACTTACAAGGGACCTTTGGCCAAAAGAAGAATGTCCAGATATTTCAAAGACCTTTGAACACAGGATATGAGTTGAATAGTTGCCAAGAGCTCTAAAGCATCATCATGAACCATAAACACCAACCCTGCACACCCTCTCCCCCAGTTGGAAAGCCACCTGTTAGAATCTAGAAGATCACTATAGGCTACTGCTAGTTCATTCAAGAATTAGGCCAAATTTTAGCTATAGTGTCAGATGGTCAGATATGGTATCTTTGCTCAAGTAGATTTGTAAGGTACTTCAGGTACATGGTTTGTGACAACTAACTTGACAAAAAAACATTCTTTTCTATATCATCAGAAAAGAGAAAAATTTTGCAAAAAAAATTGTATTCACATGGAATAGAGAACAATATACATTTACATTTTTCCCCAGGAAAGTTGTAACTTTCATACCCTTCATCATAAAATAGTTCAAAGATATCTGTAGCCATCTCACAGAATAGCATACCACACAGATCAGTTACATTGACACGTTATGTCGAATGGATGGATGGACTAAAATAGCATGAGATGGATTGCATTCAGGACGCCTTACTAAGAAACATGTGTTCTAACGTATAAAAGATAAACCATGTGAAAATTCAGAGATCTACCACATGTATAAAATATTTTTAATTGTGGTAGTCAGGTACAAACCAAGACATGGCCCCAAAGCCAAAGACAACTTACTGCATCTTGGATCTCTTATCATGAAAAACAAAACACAACTCCTGCCAGCTTTCAGTGGGACCCAGAGTAGGAAAAGGTTCTGAGGTTAAGACTGTGATGTAAGTGTTGTAGGTCATAGTATTGTGGTCAATTAAAGTTCGAAATCAAACAAACAAACTCATGGTAAAAGAGATCAGATTTGTGGTTACCAGAGGTGGGGTGTGGGGCAGGGAGAATTGGATGAAGGCAGTCGTAAGGCACAAACTCCAGTTATAAGATAAAGGAGTACTAGAGATGTAATGTAAAACATGATCAATATAATTAACACTGCTCTATGTTATATATGAAAGTTAAGAGTTCTCATTACAAGAAAACACATTCTATTTTTTAAATTTTGTGATGATATGAGATGATGGATGTTCACTAAACTTATTTTGATAATCATTTCATGATGTATACAAGTCAAACCATTATGCTGTACACCTTGAACATATACAGTGCTTTATGTCAATTATTTCGCAATAAAACTGGAAGAAAAAAAATTGTGGTTCAGGTAGTCCTGCCACTTTTGCCATTAAATATAATAACCTTAGTACATCCTAGTGTTGGCGTTATATGTGGTTCAAAAAGATGCTGTGTAGAATTTGTGTCAAGACCAAGTGAGAGAATCACAATGAATACCTCTGAATTTTTGAAGCAAGACTATGCCATCTGCTTTAGATAACTATATTCCTCTTAAAAAACAATTTTTATTATTATATTACCAGATCCTAGCAGAGACAGAATACTTGGACACCAAGTGACCATGAAACTGGAATTGCTCATAATAATTATTATAATCTGATAGATGCCCTATGGTAAGTGGAATAATGCCCATGTCCTAATGCCAGAACCTATAAATATGTTACCTTACATGGAAAAAGGGATCTCATATATACAGTTAAGATTATGGAACTTGAGATGTGAAGTCATCCTGGATTATTCAAGTAGGCCCAGGCTAATCACCTGAGTCCTTAAAAGTGGAGAACCTTTCCAGGTTGTGGCCAGAAAGTTATGTGATGATGGAAGAATAATAGTCAATGAGATGCATCATTGTTACCAACCCCCTGGAGAAGGTTCCTAAAAAGAGTCCTTCTGCCTGGTGTTGCTTGTGCCAATGGAACAAGATCAAGTTTGGTTCAAAAGCAAAGGAAAGCTTTGTTCTTTGATCAAGGAATGGAGAGGTTTGAGCTTCCAGAGCTCCTCATCAGTGAGGGGAGAGGGTGGAGTTCTCAAAGGGCACGTGCTGCTCCAGTTCCAGATCTCAGGGCCGGGCGTGAGTCTCTGCACACGGCCCGCCACTGCCATCTTGAATGGAGCATGTGCAAGTGCTTCTGCACACGGCCCTCCATGCTGAGGCATTGCCACAGCCATTCTGCACTGGGAACTCTGGTCTGATGTGCAGGGAGCAAGGTCTCAGCATGTGGCACCCTATGAGCAAGGTTATACCCTATGAAACCAGGTTAAGCACAAAGGAAGAGAAAAATACACACAAAAAATGGTTAGACTTTATTTTATTACCCAGGTTCTATTTTTATGCCCCAGGGAATTGTGAATGGGCTTTGCCAGTGACAACTTTGCTGCACGAAGATGTAGAAAGACGGTCAGAAGCCAAGGAATGCAGGCACCTTCCAGGAGCTGGAAGAGGTGAAAAAACAGATTGTCTTCTACAGCCTCCAGACAGGAATGCAGATTTGCTGAGCCCTTGATGTTAGCTCAGTGAGACCCTTATCAGACTTCTGACCTACTAAACTGTAAGATAATAGATTAGTGTTGTTTTATGCCACTAAGTTTGTAGTAATTTGTTAGGACAGTAAAAAATGAATACAGATTTTGGTACTAGGAGTGAAGTGTTACCATAACAAATGCCTAAAATGTGGAAGTGATCTTGGAATTGGGGAGGGGGGGTAAGCAGAGGCTGGAAGAATTTTTAACAGTGTGACTAAAAAAGCCTAGATTTCCTTGAATATAGTGTTAGTAGATAAATGGATGCTAACCATTGTGCTAACAAAGACTCAGATGGAAAGAAGGAAGATGGTTGAAGAAACATAAATCTCCCTGAAGAATTCCTAGATTGTTGTGAACAACAAAAGGTTATCAATTTACATATCTGAGATTTAAAAAAAAGAAAGCTGGATAATTCTAACTTTGGGCAGGAATATTGGAATCCAGTTACTCTCACTGATGAGAGTAGAACCTGTTCAGCGCTTCTGGGAAAGCACTAAAGCAATACAGCCACGCTTGGTCAAAATAAGCATAAAGATAAAGTAATAAAGTAAGCATAGATACAGATATGCCATTGCTGAGACTTTTTAAATTTTTCTATATTATTTATACAAGTTTATATATGCACATATATATATGTAAGCCTGAGAAGTTCTCACATGAAAATAAGTAAGGAAAAAGTGATGAAAGGCCATTATAGAATGCTATTAATTAAAGATCTATACACATGGTAATATGGGTTTAATCTTAAAAACATATTGCTAGGTGAAAAAGAAATAAGTCTGGAGCAAAATTAAATAAAGATGAATTCAATTTATTTACACACAAAATAATAATACAAGTTTTATACACAGAAATGAAAAATATACCCATGTTTTCCCATGAGGGTAAGAGAATCACAGGAAAAAAGTAGAGATAAAATTCAATCAATGAATAAAAAGAAGTTATTCAAGTACCAATGACATCAACATTACACAAACAGAGGAGTATCATTAACTCAACCCTTTGCACATACAACGCAACTTAGTGTATAAATAATAAATGTGAAACTAAAGTTTAAAACATTTTATCATGTATATACCTTTCATATTGAGTTAAATTATAGAATAAAAATAAAAATAAATTAATGATTTAAGATATAAAGACAGGAAATATATTCAAAAATAAATATATGCAAAAGTCTAATTTGCATAATACTAGGTTTATTAATTTATACCACTCAGCTGCATTAAATATCATAAGCATATCTCTTCATTAATACTGCTATCTCATTTATTAAAAAGATAATAATTTATTTAAAATTGTATTGCCTCAAAGGTTTTTAAGGATTAAGTGAATTAATATATGTGCATCACTTAGAAATGGATCTAGCATATGAAAACACCACAAAAGTGCTAGCTATCATCATTATTATTATTTCCCTGAAGTAAAGCAAAGTGAACTTTAAAAAGCAAAGTCTAAAATGGATATTTTTTAAAAAGCAAACTATTTATGTATTATTTTTATTGCAAAAGAACTATTCATGTTTTAAGCTCCAAGAGTATACCTAGTATTTGATTTAATCCATTTTTCTTTTTCTAAAAGCAGCTTTTTGCTTTGTAATAACTACTCCTTGGATTGGATATGTAACATCTTTCTATGAAGCAATTTTTAATGTACATTCTAACCATCAGCATTAAACTGAGAGTGATTATATCTCAAAACCAGGCATGACATCCATACCCAAAATTTAACAATAAACTCCAGCTCCTTTGCTCCTACTCTGAAGTGTGGCTTTCCATGTGAGTAATGTAACCATCTAATTTGTCATTCAAACTGGGATGCTTTTGAGAATTGATAACTATACCAAGAAAAATTCCAGTACTGTCCCAGTTAAAATGGGTCATCAAATACAGATGTAGAGACAGTACAATCTCTCCTGAGAATGACCCTAAATTTATATTAGTATCACGTTCATGTAAACTGTGCTCAGAGGAACTTGAGCATAAATCCACTTTGAATCCTTGTTTTTCTCCCCAATTTTAATGCCACCACATTAGCAGGGACTATCATCTTCTCATGCCTATATCACTATCACAGCCTCCTAACTGAGCTACCTGCTCTCCCTTCTCTTCCTCCCCTAGTGCATCAACCACGTAGCAGCAAAAGTCACACAAGTCACAGGATCCCATTTCTGACCTCCAAAAACACCCCAATGACTTCTCACTGGCCTGTGAACAAAATCCAAAACTCTTAATCATGCACTACAAAGCCCCTTTTAGCCTGATGCCTGACTATCAATCAAACATGCCTCTCATTCAGAAAGCTTTATTCACATCTTTCTTCTTGAAATTCCTGCAACTCACTAGGTTCTTTCCAATCTCAAAATTTATGACACAGAAGCAGAAACAGAAATATATAATAATATGAGAGTTTAACATGCCTGTCTTACTCTGGTAGATCAAGAAGGCAATAAACTTGTCAGACACTAAAACACAGACAACCCTAATTCAAACAAGCAAATAGTATATATACACAAATGTAAATTTTCCACATGTAATAAAGTTAAAAATTAATAACAATATTCAAAAAAGGGCACTTGCAGAAGGAAATGAAAATCAAACAACCACAGAATTCTATTTAAAAATCTATTGAGTCAAAGGTGAGATATAATTTAATATTGAAATTTTTTTATAAATTCAGGATAATCTCTTAATGTACTATACTCTATAGGATATAACCAAAGCAGTGCTCAGCGAAAAATTCATAGTATTAAACATCTTTATCAATAAAAACAACAAATGAAGTAGACACTTGCATCCAAAAAGATAAAACAAAATAATCTAAAATAAAGAAAGAAAGAAATTATTAGAGATAAAATCTCAACTTATTTTTAGAAAAGGAAAAAGGAAAATAAATAAATTGTGCTCTGATAACTTAGAAAGAAACACACCATTAAATAACCTAGTTTTTTTAAAAGGAGAAAGCACAAATTCAAAAAGAAATGAAAAGAGCAATTAAAAAAAAATCATTCTGTGCACACACATTTGAAAACCTAAATCAAACTGGTAATTTTAGAAGAAAATAAAGTGTATAAATGTGGCATACTAAAATCAACCTGAGGCATTTTTTAGCATAGCTGTAAGAGGTCTAATTGCCCTTAGTTGAGTTAGAAAATTTAGACAACTAATTTCCATAGAATAAGAAAACAGAGATTAGTCAAAAAGCCTCCTCACAAAAAACTTCCATTTCCCTCAATGGGTTCACAAAGGGTTTTTCAAAGCCTTTAAGGAACAAATAATCCTAACTTTATTTTGAACAATTACCACGAATAGAAAAATCAGGAAAACTTCTGAATATTTTTTAAAACGAAGATCCCAAGACCTGAAAAAGATGACATAGTGTATCAAAATTACAGACCAATTTCACTTATGAATAGCAATAAAAATTTTAAAACAATCCTTAAATGGAATTCGTATACATTTTTACATTGTGTTGTAGCAAAAACCTCCTCAGGGGAATTGGATGTGAGAAAAGTAGCATATTAGAAATAAGCTGAAAGACAGTTTTCAGCACCGGAATGAAAGGGGTAATGATTATACACCCTCTCTCACAGCTGTGCTAGGGACAGAGGAAGGAAAAGTAAGCTTGGCGAAACACAAAGTATTAAAATGTCACATGGGGAAATAAATGACAAAACCACATATATGCCACCTCTCCCCTCCTGCAAGGTTGAAGTCGCCCATCTCATGGTGGACTGTCAATGACTGAAGCTGAGTATGTTACTGTGCCTGTATCAGATACTGATATCGGATCAATATCCACTTGCTTCTGCAAGCACCATCAGACGGGCAACAAATGGTAGATTTGTGCTAAATTTCCAACGTTGTGCCTGCAAATCCCATGTACTTCTAATCTCTGCCTGGTCCCCGATTCTCACTACATGTAGAGAATATCTGCAGTGACGGTGCCAGAAATAGGAGCTTTGCAGAAGCAGCAGCTTTGTGATTTTCCTGAGGAGTGGCTGAATTCCCTCAGAAGTACAAGCATTCTTGGGTGATAACTGCACCATCAGCCAGGAGGAATCACCACCACTAGACTTGGACAACAATATAGAAACACTGATTGTAAACGATAGAAATCCTTTCCTTCGAGCCATATAAAGGATGTTCAGAATTGCTATGATTCATTTGAATCCTAAAGATACCTTAGGTTTCTAACCTTGGAAAATGAATTTTTTTTTGTAGTTCCCACAATGAAAACAAAATATTTCATTCATGTGACTTGCTCAATACACATCTATGGTATGAGTTACAATAACGAATTCAAAATCTTCAGTAGTTGTAACTAGGAAATAGACCTTATTTGCTACCGCTTCCAAATCACCATGATGTTAAATAAAAGGTGACAATATTCTTCAGAATATATCTGTGTTTGTAATACTACCATTTTAACACATTTTGAAAAAACAAAGAAAATGATAGACTTAATCATTCTGTGATCATTAATATGGCCAAATGTGTTTTCAACAAGCATAGGTTTCAACATGCCTCCAATTATAAATTTAGACTCATGAATGGTGATTAGCCAAAACTCATTGATAAGCTATAAATCGATACATACATATGCATATGCATGTCAAATTCCATGATAGGGCTTCCCTGGTGGCTCAGTGGTTGAGAGTCTGCCTGCCGATGCAGGGGACGTGGGTTCGTGCCCCAGTCCGGGAAGATCCCATGTGCCGCGGAGTGGCTGGGCCCGTGAGCCATGGCCGCTGAGCCTGCGCGTCGGGAGCCTGTGCTCCGCAACGGAAGAGGCCACAGCAGTGAGAGGCCCGCGTACCGCAAAAAAAAAAAAAAAAAAAAAAAAAAATTCCATGATAAAATAGAGATTATAGTTAAAATTGTTACATTAGAAGAAATACGAAATAACTACTTGAAATACTTTATACACACAAACACACACGTATTCCTGGAAAAATTAAATTTCCTCCACAATCAAAAAAAACTGTGTTATTTGCAGATAGATTTCTCCATTTAAAAAAATCATTGAAAATGGTGCTTTCACCTCCAGGACAGGATTTTAAGATCGTAAAACTTAATAATTTCTCATGTCAATAAGAAAAGAGAGAAACATAAAAAGAAAAATGAGGGAATCTCTGCATAGTCCCCATCTTCCCATTTGTCTAAGAAGAAAGTTGATGAATCTTATAATTAGATGTTGTTTATTCCCTATAACTGGGTGTTAAAGTCTCTATTTTTTAGTCATACACAAAGCTGGAAGAACAGGAAAGTTTAATGTAAAACATAATATAATAATATAAAACAACTAATATACCTCAAAATATTCAAATCCCATACCTACTAAGTTCTTTTCCTTATAAGTTATTCTTGTAGAAAGAAACTAAGTGACATAGCAAGTCCTTAAGGACGTACATGTCTAAAAACCATTAAGAGGTTTCTGTTTCTAGGTATGATGAAGTAACAGGGAGCAGATTTACCCTACAGATTTAAACAAACAGAAAACTAGACAAATTTATAAAACAAAAAATTACAGACAGTAGTGACAGGCAGTGCAGGACTATATTCTCTGAGAAGTGAGCAGTGGTCATCAGGCAAGATAAGCCTACGCTTAAGGCTTTGAGGCAGCCTGCATGATACTATGCAGGATGTAGAAACTCAAACAGAGCTTTGTGGTCTCCCTGGATTAAGGAGACATCTGAGATTGTGGAGGATGAGGCAGTTAACTACAGAAGAGGGCAGAGAACACTCTATAGAAAGCTCCAGAAAACTGCAGAGGATACCCTTAAATTTTTAAGGAAGGCCTTTTTGAAGAAGTGACACTGGGGAAACAAAATCAAAATCAAATCAATATGATGACAATACAGCTGCATTCATGAGATCAGGGAAAGAACATTCAAAGCTTAGGGATTAACAAGGGTAAAAACTTAACACAGGAATGAACTTGGAATGTTTGAAGTTAAAAAAAGAAAAGTAGCATAGGCAGTACAGGATGAAAAGAGCTAGATCAAATAAACATGGAACAGATGTTGTAGGACGTTCTAGGACTTCATTTAAATTTTCAATTTTGTTGTTATCATCTTGATAAACCATTGAAGGAGCTTGGCATTATCTAATTTGAACCCGAGAATAGCCACATTGACTGCTTAATACTGGATGCGTGGTAGTGGCACCAAAATTTAAAAATTGTAAGATCAGCTAGAATTTGAAGCAGTCTTAGTGAGGTCTGGTGATGATTATGATGGTGGTTGTAGAGAATTTGATGAAAAGGGGAATTAATTTGATATTAATCTTCAGAATATATTTGATATTCATTTTAAGAATATATTTGACAGTAAAGTTGAATATTTATCAATGGATTAGATATGGTGTATGAAGGAAAGGGAGGAATTAAAATATAATTCTTGGGTTTTTGACTGATACAAGTGAGTAGATTTGGTAACATATATTAAGATGAGAAAGGCTGTTGGGAAGCTCGGATCTGTCCCATTTAAGATGGCCAATTGCAGATGCAAAGATAGATGTAGGCTGTGTAAGGTGTCGAAGTCAGGAGTAAGAATCTGGGAGATAACATTATTAAACACATAGAAAAGAATGAGATCACATAGGAAGAGAGCGCAGAGTGAAAACAGATGAGTGCCAAAGTAAAATCCCTGGGATACTCTACTCTCTGATCTTTACAAAAGTAGAAGTCTGTAAATAAGATTAAGAAGGAGTGTACAGTGAGGTCAGGGGGAATTCTAGAAACTGTCATTTCCCTGAAGAAAAGAATAGAAAGCATTAACAAGAAAGAAGGTCTAGTGCCTCATAACTAAAGTTACTAGGAGGTGAGGTAAAAGGAAAACGGAAAATTAATCACCAGTTTGGTGACTTTAATAAGAACAATACACTGGAGCGGTAGAGACAAATACTCAAAGAGAATAAGGTGGTACAAGAAAGGGGCCAACAAATGGATATAAATGAGTGAGTTTAGAATACTACAGGGGGCCCAGAAAGATAGAAAGCTTGGAATAAACTTATTTTTAAAGGTTACATATTCCAATAATCTGCTCAATATGTCTTAACCTCCAGATCTTTTTCAATCATGCTATGTCTAAACCTAAAACCCAAAGTCCAGTTGTTTATTTGAAAAGAGTACAAAAGATACACTATTTTTTTCTGGTATTTAGAGACTTTGGGGGCACTCTGTAGTATATTTATGTGGATACTCTGTATTTTGAGGAATTTCTCTGTAAAGTAGCCCAGAAAAAAATGGACAGTGGGTGGGGTGTGGGAATCAAAAGACTTTCTTTTTTATTGTTATTGTCACCATTTGTGTATTTTCTTCCTCCCATGGATGAAATTAATGTATATTTACAGACCCACAGCATTCATCCTTTAAAGAGAAAGAAAATAATATAGAGAAAAAAGATATCATTGCTAGAGAAAGGTCATTGAGAAGGCAAGAGTGGAAGGAATGAAGGGTAGGTTCTATTGATTGGGAACAGGTTAGCTCTTAGTAAATAAAGGGATATATCTTCCATTTTAACATTAATAGAGAATTTTTGGTAAAGGAAAAACAGCTAAGTGAGCTGAGAATGGATGTGATGAACAGAGCGGAATGTTTGAAAATGGGTTTTTTTGTGTGTGATGACAAGGTCTAGTGATGATTGAGGTAGAAATAAAACAAAATGACAACAACAAAAGACAGAAAAAATTGTTAGAGCTAAAGAGCGAAGAAACTTAGAAATCAGAGTGTTGTGTGTAACATTTACCTGCATTATGAAAGAGTCAACAATTAGAATACCGAGGAAGAAGACAATGAATCAGTCAAGCGACGGAAAAATGAGAAGGAATGGCCTGGGTGTCAGTAGCAACAGCAGAAAAGCGGAAAGATAAGTGGAAAGATCTGATTGCATATGTTGCGTAGAGCTTGAGCTTTGGAACGAGGTAGAAGGGAGAGTCTGACCAGCATTAGTGGACAAGGAGTAGATCTTCACTAAGACCTCATACACATAGAGAGTGGTAGGAAAAACAGACTGCTCTTGAGAGATTTTGGGGGGAATCAGTGTTAATAGGAGACAGTCATGTTTCATTGAGAGCAAGAATAAATGGATAAAAGATTGTACTGAACAGTGCATAAATGCTGGCAATTTGGGGCTGATATACTTTACTTGACAAATCTTCTCAAATTTATTAAATATATTATATTCCATTGATATAAAATAGCCTCACTATTTATTAAATAAAGAAACAAATAAACTGATGTTTTTCTGATTTACTTAGTCAGTTGAGGTAAAAATAATTTCCAAAACAGTGCTAGCATAAAACAAGCTGGTAATTAGTGCAATTATCATATAACCTTACCAGTATGAAATCTGTTCTGTACATGTGATATATGGAAGTAGAATCCACACAACACAGCCATAATGCTGTAACAGTACAGGCCATTACGTAAGAAAATTTACTTATTCCGTGTTGAAAATGGGTGACTGAGCCCATTTCCAAGCCAACGCAACATTCCACTCTTGCCCTCAGGAGCCCACAATCTGCTATACGCCATCTTCATCTCTTTGCTCTAAATGGAAGTCGTTTTCACTCACCCTCCACTTCTCTTCCCATCATCTAGTAAGCCCTCTCCCGTCAGGCTTTCAAACCCCCAACTCCACCAAAATGGGTTTTGCCAAGGTCACTTTAGACACCCCTGTTGCCAAATCGTTTTTTCAATTATCTTCCGTAACCAGCTTGAGCTCTTATTGAGATCAGTTGACACAGATGACGACTCTAATCTTCCTGAAACAATTTCTTCCTTTGACTTCAAATACATCGTTATCTTTTACTTCAAGTTCTATATCTCTTGCTCTTACACCTTAATATCCTTTACAACTTCCTCCTTATCTCCATGAACTCAAATATAGAACTTCTTTTCACTATCTACTTTCACTCTTCAAGTGATCTAATCTAGTGTCTCACTTTATATAGCCTAATCTTCATTCCTATATCCAATAACTTTGCAATATCTCCACATGTATATATATATAAAATAAGCAGCTCCAATTTTATATTTTCCAAAAAGAGCATTTGATGCCTCAAAAAATAAATAATTTTTGTCCTTTCCATTGTCTTCCTCATCTTAGCAATTGGCAATTCATTTTTTCCAGTTTCTCAGGCCAAGGAATATTTCTTGCACACTTCATATGCAATCTATCAACAACTTTTTATTGGCTATATCTACAAATTATATACACAATCTTACCATATCATCCATCCTTATCCAGGTTCTAGCCATCATTATTTCTCATTAGATTATTGCAAAAGATTTTTTATTTTTCCCCCAGTTTCTACCTTTGCTCTAGTAAAATCTATTCTTCATTCATCAGTAATAATGATCCTTTAAAAATTAAAATGGGGCTTCCCTGGTGGCGCAGTGGTTGAGAGTCCGCCTGCCGATGCAGGGAACACAGGTTCGTGCCCTGGTCTGGGAAGATCCCACATGCCGCGGAGCGGCTGGGCCCGTGAGCCAAGGCCGCTGAGCCTGCGCATCCGGAGCCTGTGCTCCGCAACGGGAGAGGCCACAACAGTGAGAGGCCCGCGGACCGCAAAAAAAAAAAAAAAAAATTAAAATGATATCATGCCACTCATATGTTCACATACACTTGTCAGGAAGAGGGGGATTTCCCCCTCTAGTCTTTTTGGGTCTTTGTGGCTGAACTAATAATAAAATTGACACAAGGCAGATTAACAGGAGAAAAAGAAACAAATTTTAATCTTGCTCATGGAGGTCTCATAGATATGACCTAAAAAATGGACAAAGCAGGCAGCTTTTATATTTTTTACACACATAAAACAAGCAAACAAACAAAAATAACCATAAATTTGTGAGGAATTGACAGGACAAAAAAAAACTTAGGTTTTGGGTGGTCAATTAACAAAGAATCTAAACAGTGTTTGGGCTTGAGGTAGTAAATTAAAGAAATAACAAGGTTTGTTTATATTGGCTTCTCAGCCCAAATTCCCATCTCTGACGATAAGGGTGTCTTTCCACTTCCAGATGCAAGGAGTGTACCTTTCACATGAGAGATTTATTTTCTGCTTTCAAGGAAACAGAAAGGAGGGTGAGAGTATTCCTCTTGTATTGGTCACTTCTTAGGTAACTTTAACTCAACATAATTAATATGCCATTGGAGCACATTTTGGGACAGCCAACCCACTCAAATGTAAGCCAAATTCCCTACCTTGGTGAATGTGGTCTCTGCTAACTTTCTGGCTTCATCTCTTTTTATTCACACCATCCTGGCTGACTGGCAAAATTATCTCATAAGCATTCTAAGTATGTTCCTGTCACAGTACTTTTGTACCAGCTCCTTCTCTTGCTTGAGATGCTCTTTTCCTAATATAGTTGTGTCTTGCTTCTTCACATCTTTCAGATCTCTGCTCAAGTGTATTCTTTTCTTAGAGTCGTCCCTAATCATCCTTTATAAAACAGTATCCTCAAGCATTTGCTGCCCCCTTTTAATACTTTAACACAGCATTTATTACCACCTAGAATATATTTACTTGTTTATTTTCTTCTTCCTTTACAAGAAAATTTCTGTAAAGGAGATCTTTTTTGTTTTTTTGTTTTTGTTTTTGCTGTACGCGGGCATCTCACTGTTGCGGCCTCTCCCGTTGCGGAGCACAGGCTCTGGACGCGCAGGCTCAGCGGCCATGGCTTACGGGCCCAGCCGCTCTGCAGCATGTGGGATCTTCGCGGACCGGGGCACAAACCCGTGTCCCCTAGCATCGGCAGGCGGACTCTCAACCACTTCGCCACCAGGGAAGCCCTGTTTCTGTTTTTGTTTTTAATGTTCCATTGCTGACTCATAGTCAGCACCTGTCAATATATATTGAATGAATAAATGAAAGGATAAATATAGAACTTTATAAAATTTTTAACTTGTTAATGGACACTGGCTCTCCAAGGGATAAAAGGCTGTATATATTTCCACCCAAGAATAAATCACTGGACTAAGGTTTTGAAGGACATTATTTGGGAAAACCTTACAGCTATCAGATGGCAAGTGCACCTGGTAAGCACATTCTTGACCTGTTTATTTTATTGTGGTTAAGAACACTTAACATGAGATCTATCCTTTAACAATTTTTTTGTGCAATATATTACATTGATACTAGCTATAATGCTGTACAGCAGATCTCCAGAGTTTATCCATATTACTTAATTGAAAGTTTACACCTATTAATTAGTAACTCGCCTCTTCCCCCCTCCTCATTTCCTGGTAATCACCATTCCAATATTTGATTTTATGAATTTGACCATTTTAGAAATGTTAATCAGCAGATGAATGGATAAAGAAAATGTGGTATATGTTTATACAGTCTTCCCTTCATATCTGGGGGAAATTGGTTCCAGGACTGCTGCAGGTACCAAACACTGAAGATGCTCAGGTCACTTATATAAAAGGGTGTAGTACAGTAGGCCCTCTGTATCCTCAGGTTAGCAACCGCGGATTCAAAGCGCCAATTATAGAATGGAATACCACCCAACCTTAAAAAATGGTAAGCAACTTTCTTAATTGATGGCTTACTTGGCCATCTTCCTCTGAATATGGCATATATGCATCATCATCATCACCATCTTCATCAGTTTGGGGAAATTTTGTTCAATATGTTGGTGAACACAAAGGTGAATACAGTACTTGATCCATATCACCTAAACTGAGTGATGCCATAAGAGCTCTTCTATTTTCATTAAGGCAAATGCATTACATATCTACTTTGTTACTATAATTGTATTGTACAGACTGCACAACTGTGAAATTCAGGATCAGAATTTATAATATACATTCATCAAAATTCCTATTGCACCTCATGATGTCTCACATCAAGATAAGCAAGTTGAAGTACTACACTTTATTTCCATTCAGTTAATGCTCTCATTATATAGTTACCCCCAGGATGACACATCTCAATTATAGAAGGCTTTGCATGACTAAGGTCTTCCATTAATGTAACCTCATAAATTTATAAAAAGCCAAAATGAGAGCTCTTGTTTTTCCAGTGTGTTTAATCAAACAATGAATTCATATTATTGGCTCTGAAAAAGGTTTCCTTAAAGTAATTAAAAGCAGTACTTATGTCACCCAAGGGTAATTGCTGCTTATTTATTTATCGTTTTACAATTTACCTTCATTAGTTCAGAGTGACAGTGCCAATTGTAGAACAAGCATGAGGTTATTGGGATGTTATGACCATTTGAACTCAAATAGTGGAGGGAAAATCTCAACAAAAAGTACACCTATGTGAATTGGATTCAGCAAGTGAACTACATCAAACAGGAAAGAAAAACACACAAATAAATTTCAACAAACACGTTTTCCTGTATCTTTAAATGGAAAAACAGAAGAAAACACTGATGTTGACATCAATACACAGGTATGTGCACCATTATATTTAAGTAACCAGTCTGAATCAATGAGGCAGAGATGTCTTATTGAAGTAACTCATGCCTTTTATTCAGAGTCATCTGATATTACCTGTATGTCTAGCTGAAAAAGAAACCTAATCAAACATTGTCTATGAGTGTGTACCTGTATCTCTATGTGTCTGTATTGTCTTTTTGGAAACTGGTGCCTTGATCTCAAATTTAAGCTTCTGCAATTGATTCAACTTGAAGTTGATTAAATTCAATCAATTTCTTCAATTATCTTCAGTAACTTAGAGATATATTTGGATATATACTTTTGTTGCAAGTCCAGATATTTTTCTAAAAGTCTACATATATATATAGATCTGAATATAAAAATACATAAAAAGTATTGACTATTGTTGTTATATTCTATCTAAATGCTAAGTGATCAGAACCATTAATTCATTCCTTAAATAAACATGAACTAAGCTTTTATTAAATTCCAGGTAATTCGATTTTGGATAGTCAATAAGACTGATCAAAATAAAATCTCTAGGTAAATTTTAGTGTTATATTAATAAAGTAAAAATAATAATAGTATTATTGTTGTTAGCCATGCTGATAATTATTGCAAACTTGGTACCATGGTAAACTCATCACATGAATTAATCTCATCACATAATCTATGACACAAGCTGTGACCCACATTTTGTAGATTATGAAACTGAACACCAGAGAAGTAAAGTAACTCGTCCAGATCATGGCTAGTAGTTGTCAGAGCTGAGAATTGAAACCACACAGCCTAACTCTAGATCCAAATATCTTACCTATTGTATCTTGCTGTGCTTCTAACAAGAATAGATAATATACACCTCTAAAAATGGGTCACAAATACCATGATAACTAAGTAAAGGGGCCAGTGTTAGAAAAGTGGGCAAAACAAGGTAAGAAGTCAAATCTACCTTCTTGACTTGAATAAAGCAAGTCAAGAGACAATTTATACAGCATAGAACCCAGAGGCTTGATCTTCAGAGATGATTAAGTGTCCATGAGATAGATAAGCTCATGGGGTAAGAACAACTTGAGCAAAAGATTCACGTATAAAGTAACCTGGCATCCTGAAGAAATTGCAGACAGTTCTGTAGAGCAGAAGGTACGATGCAATGGAGGTAGAGAAGGGAAAGAGAGAAGCTTGAGAAGGAAGAAAAGGCAAAACAAACTGTCTTGTATTCTCATGCTTCCAGACTTTTGTCATACATATACTATATAATTTTAGGAGGTATCCAGAGCAATATTTTAAAATGTATGTTTATTTTAATATAACTTAAGAAAAAATTAATATAAACTGTTATTGAAGTTTGTAATATAGGTTGTGAAGCTGAAATATATATTTAAATTTAACATGATGAGTTGATTTAAAGAAAACTATCAAGTGCACCATAATGCACTGCCATGACAAAACATAAAGTTTGAAGGATGGTTTGTAAATTACATCTGTGTGTGAAATAAGGAGTTCGATCTTTACCCTATGAATAGTTAAGAATAGATTTAAAACACTTTCATGTTAAAATTTTCATCTTGAAACTATTCACTCCACAGGACCTGCATAAGTCCAAGTTGAATTTAGTTACTGATGGAACATTGACAGTTAAGTAAGGGATGCAGATCAGGGTGCATGAAGTGATTCTGGCTTGGGTAATGGGGGCTACTAGTACCAGCCGTTGATCTGCAGAACATGGGACGATAGTTGTTGTTTTTTTTTACGTTTGGTGGGTGCAGGTTGAATTTCAGATTCAAACATATTCAGGTTGTATGCCCAAGTGCAGATACTGATGGGCTGGAAATTGAGAGAGTCACTAAGCACTTTGATAGGGAAAATGACATTGCCACTGGAACAGTTGCACGCATAAGTAAAGCACATGTCAAAATAGTATAAATATATTTCTTATTGTGAGATATCTTGTGATCAGACAATGGTTCAAGACACTTAAATATCTAGGACACACACTAAAAATAGACTCTTGCTTTCTATGTTGAACTTATTCAATCAGAATGTGCAGGTGGTGGGCCCAGGCCTTTGCATTTTTAACAATTTTCTTAAGTAATTTATCAGCATAGCCTAGTTTGGGAACAATAGTTCTTCAATAAATGTAATTCTTCTCTAGGTGCCTCCACTCCCAAGACCATCCTACCTACCATTTTATTATGTTAAAATATTATGTGAGGGCTTCCCTGGTGGTGCAGTGGTTGAGAGTCCGCCTGCCGATGCAGGGGACGCGGGTTCATGCCCCGGTCCGGGAAGATCCCACATGCCGCGGAGCGGCTGGGCCCGTGAGCCATGGCTGCTGGGCCTGCGCGTCCGGAGCCTGTGCTCCGCAACGGGAGAGGCCACAATGATGAGAGGCCCGTGTACCGCAAAAAAAAAAAAAAAAAATATATATATATATATATATATATTATGTGAAACACAAACTAATGAAAAACAGGGGGTTGGTTTGTACTCAGTTTCAAGAATCATGATAGAAGTACCTACAGGGACTAGGAAGGCAATATTCATGAGTAAAGCACGTCGGGTATAGGAAAGTTGGGTTTACATCTCTCTTCAACTAAATAGGGCAGTTGGGATTCAGCTCGAAATGATTGTTGCCTTGCTAGCATGTGGGTTCAGTGTTATAATTTTGTATAATTTTTAAATGTTTAATTGGCAACTAGTTAAAATTACAACAAAAGCAATAAAACTGGGGGCTGGTGTCAGCTTCTAGTCCATCGTTTTGAAGCTCTTGATCAAGCTCATTCTCATTATTTTCTGTGGAATAAAGAAGACTGAAAATGATTTAACTTAATTTTCAACACCACTATTTATATAAGCATAAGTAATTTGTGAATGGATAGAAACATATAAAATGCACAATTATGCTTCTAAGAGTTAGGTTGAAGTAGGTCATTGATTACTCAGATATGTACTAATAATGTACACTTCTACTCTTTCTATGAACGTCACCCTGGCCAGGAATCTAAAGACTGTAGAACTACTTAGTATATGATAGTGATCCCAAGTTTGGACATTCTAAAACTATCAAATTTTCTGTTGTTAATTTATTTATTAGCTCAGTAAAGGAAAAAATCTAACTCTTTGAATTCCCCCAGATATTAAAAATAATAATTAGTATTATCATTATTACTTGTCTTTTAGCAAGACCATGAATATTTTGAAAGCTAATTTCTTTAAATAATGACTGAGCTACTAAATGTAATAGTATCTGACAATGAAATGCATCCATTTGGCAGGTACTTATGTAGTTTATGATAAAAACTTTGGACTTCTGTGTTAAATATCTTCAATCTTTCCCTTCAAATTTATTCTCCATCCTTCTACACCTTACTCTCCTTCCCATGATGGAGACCTGTATTGCTACATTAGGTGGCCCACCTGCCTTCTGGCCAATGAAAAATTGCAGGAGATGAGGAAGAGAAACAAGAAAGAGAGGTCAGGACTTATCTCCCTAGCATCTTCCCAGAAGGCTCTACACCTCTCATAGTATTACAGCTCCTCCCAGGTACCCTTTTCTTCATTACTCCTACCTGAAGTGTGGTCCATGGACCCATGTTGGTGACAAGAAGCATCTGAAAACTTATATTACAGGGAAATTTTAGGTCTACTGGGTTCTAATTTTAAATGGTGGAGCTTGCATTTTGTCTTTTTTACTTCACTTTTCTAGTAATTTATTTTTACTGTTTTACAAAAATATCAGTTTGCAAAGGATTAGAAAGTAAACAAAACACAGCAAACAAAAACACATAAAAATTTGGTTCTTCCCCCACAGATAAGGTTGCCAGATTTAGCAACTAAAAATACGGTATACCAACTAACTTTGAATTTCAGAAAAGCAATGAATAAAGTGTTAACATAATCTGTCCCAAATACATGTATTTTCTCTGGCAACCCTACTACAGATTCTGCTCTGCATGATTCTCTCCTTTCAAGTTTTGACGTGTACTTCTGAGTTCCTTTGGATGTAGGGGTAGTAACAGCTCTGATGTTAAGAGCAGAGGTCTGCATAATCCCTGTAGTTTTCTCCACTATGGCCATACCTTTTTCCAAAGGTCCTTTATAAAACTCTTCTCTGATCGTCTCATTTGAGTATGGCTTTTGTTGCTTGCTGGGACATTGATTGGTACAAGTTCCATGCTAAATTCTTCCAGTTATTTCTAAATCCCAGTATTTAGTGTCCTCTGCAGTCTTTTCACTAGATTTCCCCTCCTCACAGTTGCCACACTGTATACACCAATACGTTAAGAAAGAATAGAAACAGTCACTGGATGCCTAATTTGGGGAAGACAAGAACCATTAAACTGCCAATCAACATTATGCAGATGTCTGCATCTTGTTACCTCGTCCCTCACATTCTTTCCTCCCTCTAGCTAACTGCTTTCAATATGTAGTTTACTTGCTCTCAGACTCTTGTACAACCTTTCTTAATTGCCCTAATTCACATCCTGCAACTCTGCAATGCAGAAAATGAATAAACTTGCTGTGAACCAACAGTTACTGAGTATGACACAAAATACACTCCTGTTTTCCAGTTTTAGCTTTGTGCTCCATTTCGGAATAGATCCAAGACTTCCTCAAACACCAATTGCTTCTCTCACCCTCACACACACACACACACAAAAATGCTAGAACTCTCAGCTTGAAATTTCTCTGCTTATCTTTTTAACAGGCAACTAGCTCAGTTATGAGCAAATTCTTATTATAGACAGTGCCTTAGGTTGAGGTGAAATCTGCTTCCTTGTAACTTCCATTACTTCTAGTTCTATATTCCTGTGTAGTAAGAATACGTGTGTCCTCTTTTAAACATGACAGTCCTTCATATCATCAACATTTAATGATGGCTAACAAAATTATGTCATTGTGTTAGAAACTAACTCTCCATTACAATATAATGCAGTGTAATGACTCATCTAACATCAAGATGTAAATTATTTAAATGTGTGTGTTTTACAAAAAACATGCAAACTTTCTTCAAGGTATAATTTTATCTACATGCAACTTAATTCTGCCTTACAATTCTAGTACTAAGTTATATAGATCCTGTAAAAATATTCTCCAGATAAGCAAATAATCATTTCCTATTTGTGAATTAAAAAATCTTCTAAAAATTAGAAGAAAATAACACCTGCAATTTGATTGAAATTCAAGTCTACCACTTATTAGCAGGGTGATCTTTAGCAAACCATTTAATTAGTTTATAATTGGTAGATACAACATTTTATTACACTATTACTAACAGAAAGACATTTGTTATTTTGCTGGTCATGTGATCTTACATCCATGTTTCAATACTGTCTCATATATTCCAGGAAGAATCAACAGTGTGAAATATATTGTTTATTCCTTTCAGGAAGAGACCTACTATCATATTCTTCGCTATTACTATGCATACATATGTGTACAGAATTTCAGTGTATAAATATGTGATCATCTGTTAACCTCATAATAGCTTTTGTTGGGAATGTGGTTAGATCCAAGGTCACAGCATGAAAAACAACAAATGATGTTGGAGAAAGAGTGTGGACTACTTGCTTATGCTGTAATACTTCTTTGCACTTGCTTTGGTTTATATGACCATTTTATTTCAAGAAAACAAAGTCATATCAAAAACTTGAAATTGTTAAGTGTGTAACAGTTAAGGAAACAGTTCCATTTTAAAATATATTACACTGGGCTCTCAATATTCTTCCTTATATCACCCTCCTGCCCCAACAACTATTTTTCTAAGGGAAAAAGGGAAAAGGAGAATTGGACAGAAATGGAATACGGTTTAGGTCAGTAAACATGTGAACTATATATTTTTAGAATGTGCCATAATATTTTTCCAGTTTCTGCTCCTTGACTGCAGCTTTGACTAGAGGAGGAAATCTTGCCCCCAAACTTGTATTGTAGCTTTTTCTCAACAGGGAATCACAAATGTAAATGTCTTAAGGACAAGAGTCTGTATTTTATTTCTGATGCTATTCCCAAGCTATTTCAATAATTCTGGCAACTACTAGACTCATAACAATTTTTTTAATGAATATATTACTACCTCATAGCAGTTTCATTCACTATTCTCTCATTCATTCATTCATTCAACAGATTCTACTGGTTGCCTATCACGTTCAATGCACTGTTCAAGTGTATAGTTGTGCTACCCTCACCCTCCAGACTACTGTCAGGGTTCTTTCTAACATGTGAATCTCACTGTGCCCTCCTCTTATTTAAATCCCTCAGTGAATCTCTTTAACACCCACATGATACATTACATAATTTCCAAAGTACAGAAATGCTACCCTTCATCAGTTGAGGTCTGTCTTACCTATTGAGATACCTGTCTTGTTGACCCCATATTTATTCTTACTCTATTTTATAGCTGCATTAATTTGTGATTCTCCAAATATACTATACTGCCTCACATCCCTGTATACTTGAGTATATATATATATATATATATATATTTGTTCAACTTATCAGATTTTCTTCATGAAGTCATATTCTAATTAACATTAATAACAGTTTACTGAGTTTTTTTTAACCAGACACTGTGTTAGACACTATATATAAAATGCATTACTTAATCCTTGTAACAGCCATTCCAGGAATGCAAACCTATTTCTATTTTACAGAGGAAAAACCGAGGCTCAAAAACATTAATTTACTCACAGTCTCCAATACCCTTAATGTACTTTCTATTATATTAGAAATTGCTTCCTTAACTTCTCATTTCAAAGCAGATATTGAATTAATTCCGTCACACTTTCCTTCCTTTTTCATATAGTACTGAACTTGGTTTGCTAATTAGTGATCTAGGATTTTTGCCTCTATTTGGCCTCATAAAATTGGGCTATAATTTCCTTTCTTACACTGTCCTTGCCTCATTTTCAAATCAAAAAAAAAAAAAAAAAAAACCCTGCACATGCATATATTAACCAAAATAGCCTTAACTTTCCCCTCAGCTTAACTAAACTTGAGACAGGCTTCTTCCAGACTATAGGCCCCGACCTACTTTTCTGAGAACATTTACTTTAGAAAACTTTCTACTGTAAATTCTTTCGCTATTCCTTTGAAATGCAAATCTTCCCCTAACCTTTTGCCAGTTTTATAACCCAGGAATGTTTTTCTCTGGGACCTGGGGCCATCTCTTTGAAATATAATCCTAGAAGGAGATAGGGTCTTTATCTTTTAGTCTGTATATGAAGATGGGAGCATAATTTCAATAAGTGTCAATTAGCAAACATAGATGGCTTAATCACATTGATCAACCTCCCCACTACCATTGTTGAGCTCTATGTGGCTCCCCTATTACAGCAAGCTTGAATGAGGTCTTCCTTACTTGTTTAACCCCATCAATGCAATTTTTCTTTTACAATATACAGACAAACATACATATACTTAGTGTTGCTATTTTCACCTCTCCCCTTCTCTCTACCCTTGTAGTTTTATAATGTTTTAAAAATCACTCCATTTTTATATGAAATGGATCCAAGGAAGAAAGGTGTATGTCTTTTTCGTCATCTGTACTTAGAAATGTTCCTTTGTTAGATGTATTATATTTTTTAAAAAAGATTTTTCCAGGACTTCTGTTTCTACAGCAGGAAGAATATTCATATTATCTGGGTACACAGTATCACCTGGACCTGATATTAATAATTCTTTTAGGAAATAAGATTGTGAGCTTCCCTTCTTGATGTGAGTTTCAAAAGCATCATTTCTTTGTCTTCCGTTTCTCTATACTCAGCACCAGCTCATAGCCAGGCACATATCAGTGAGTACTTATGTGTTGAATGATTTAATTAATTTACAGCTTTTCCCTAGGTTACCTCCTCCATGAGGTCCCTTTCACAATTACTCCATGCACAGTTCCTTATGGGACTTGGTCCAGTGCTATGATTGGCACTTCTCCTTCCAGATCCTATAGCTGGAACTGTGTCTGTTCTTCTCATAAGATGACCTCCAGACCTGACAGTGTGTTTCTTGAGAACCAGTATTGGCTCTGTCTTCTTTATCTAGTAAAGTATATTTGTATCTCATTCCCAGAAAAAACATATGAGCTATCTTTCTGTGTCCAAGGAAGTATATGGCTGGATAAGTCCCAATTTGGGAAGGTAACTTTAAATACATAAAAAGTATTTTAATATTTAATATTTAAAATAATTTTGGCCATACATTTCCACTATACCTCACTGGTTTTCCCCATGTAAATACTCTTAACGGTTGAGGTTGTTTAACATAAGGAATGCTGAGAATACTTGGGGACACTTTCTATAAAAATATTTAAGAAAATAAGCAATCACATAATGTGGAAAATTAACAGATTGTGAGAGATCAATGCCCTTGGGAGGTCCAAACCATTTTAACAAAAATTCTCATTTTCATACTAGCCTTTCTTCAAGCTATTACCCACCAAGATAATACAATGGTCTTCTAAGATACAGATAAGTTAGTGTCACTCCTCCACTTAGAAAACTCCAATGCCTCCCTTTGTTCATGAAATAACATGCAAACTCTCTTACATAGGCTTCCAGGCTGGGTCTCTGGTGCCTGGTTCAGGTCCTGGTTCATGTTCAAGATCTCAGTCTGTATCTGTCAGTAACACGAAGGCAATCTTGAACCTCTATATGACTTGGCATTCTCTGCATTGTACCCCAAAACATGAGTTTTGAACTCTATTTCCTGAAATATTTTCAATGGATATGTGATGCTTAAAGAGTTGAAAGTGTTTCTCAGTAAGTTAGACTATTCCATCCTCCGTCTGGAGAGTAAAAATAATTACAGTCCATAGAAATTTTATAATATTAAAAATGCATGTGGTTAACATTGTTTTCAGGGTTAGCAGTCTAAGTTCAGTTAGAGAAGAAAGGTGTTTTTGTTTTCATTTTGATAGTTTGAAAACACTCTTCTAAAGGAGAGAATGATGTCAGTGATATTGTTTCTTTTATGTTTTAAGGACTAAAGAAAAGTCTTACTTTTATCAGACTCAAAAAGAAGTGACACTTTCTATTAAATATTTAAAAATGGTCTATGCACCTTAGGAAAGATTTGAATGATTTCTTTGTAGAAATAGCACCTACAGAGAAAATAGGAAATACATTAAACTTTAGCATTTATTGTAGTTTATTATAAGAATTTATATGACTATGAATAGCATTTAATATAGTCATACATTTTAATACATTTAAAGAACATATTCTGAAACTCTATCCTAGTGAAGTATGACACTGCTCTGAGAATAAAACTGGATCATTTTAACCCAAGCTCTAATTTTTCCTTTAGCAACAATTTAAATGGCTTTTAGGCACTCACTCAAGGAATTTTACACATTACTCTATCCATGATAAAAAATGTGTACTGTTCTCCAAGTCTGACTTTATTTCATTTCTAAGCCCCTCACCAACCACATTTTACATCACTGTATTTGTCTATGTTCCTCTATCTTTTAATTTAGGTCAGAAATACAGTGCCACGCCATTCCAGACTTTGGGAGATAATTATCTCCCTCTTCTCAAAACAAACTTCTACAAAGGAGCCAAGGATTGGGTATGACAGAAACTAAAGAACAGTACTAAAGGGTTTATGGGAATGCTGAGAAGACAGATCCTTGCTCTCTGCATGCAGGACATGGATGCAAGAGGTGGCAGTACCTGGTCAACATGGCAGAGAAAAGCAGAGGGCAGAGAAAAAAGCCATTGTCTCTATTTTCACTTCCTTCTCAGATTTGTTCCAATCATCACATTTTTGGAGGGGAGAGGGAACTGTTCTGAAGCTCAGGAAGAGAAATCATTATTTGGCAGTGACTATGTCTCCTTCATGTAATTCAACTTTCTTAGTAAATAGCCTTGCAAAGAAATAAGTATAGACTTTCATGATGGCAATGATGTATTAAGAGCCATTTTGTAAGACTAAACAGGGCCATAGAAGGAGATATGGTCCCTATCTGACTTTGATACCACAACTTCAATTTTGTATTATTAATATAGAATCTGATAAACCCTAGATGCAAAACAGAGTGAAATTCCTACGTCATATTACCTTTTGTTTTTATACCAGTAGTTTTTAAACTTGGAGGCACATTTGGATCACATGAGAAGGTTTAGAAATCCTGATGTGCAAGCCTTACTATATACCACTTTAAATCAATATCTTTAAAGGTGAAAACCAGAACTCAGTATATTGTAAAGCTTCTCAGGTGATTCCAAAGTGCAGCCAAGGTTGATAAACATTGATCTAGACTATTCCTTTGAAGGTAGAGCTAAAGTTTACTTTAAATAAATATTACTATAATTATTTCATGAAAACATTGTAATGTATAGAAAAAGCATCAATTTTAGTTTAAAAGTTCCCTGGATCAAATTCCATCTCTTCTGCACATATACTCTGACAAATTTAATTTTCCTCAATGATAAAATGGAGATGAAACTACATGCCTTACAGAGAACTTGTAAGGATTATACACAATGGGTAATGGCTACAATATAATTACTGAATAAATAGCTGCTCGTACATCAGAGATAATTTTGGCACATTCCTAGAAAATATCATATCTCACAGTGCACGTTTCCTCTCCTCCTACACCTTTGGCCATTCTTCTTTCTTTTGCTATCAGAAACTTGATGTTCGGTTTGGGGGGAATGATGGATAAACTTATCCCAATCTTCAATTTTTATATATGTTTTAGGTGAAGTTGATACTACCCCCATTTGTTCTCTGTCTGTGGATATGGATATGTAATTCAGACCTGGCCAAAACAGTACACAATATTCCACAAAAGCTGTGATTTGACCCAGCGTGGGCCAATGAAAGTCAGTGCCCAGATTTTTGTTCAAACTTCCGACAGTGACTTTCCTTCATGTTGGGCTTGCCAGTGCAAAGATGTAGGGCTAGACTATTGTCAGCCATCTTGCTACGAAGTCAGTTCTAACAATATGAAGGAGGGGAACTGAGAGCGGTAGAGAGATAAGATCCTGGTAGAATAATGAAAGCCCCTTGATGAGGTGGCACCACAAGCTAAATAGCTAAAGAAATGAAAGCACTGCCAATATTTTTCTTTTCTTGAGTTGAGCCCACGTGCTACAACTACTGAAGCCCATGCGCCTAGAGCCCATGCACCACAATGAAGAGTAGCCCCCTTTCACTGCAACTAGAGAAAGCCTGCGTGCACCAACAAAGACCCAATGCAGCCAAAAATAAATTTATTATTTTTTAAATTACACGTAGGGCTTCCCTGGTGGTGCAGTGGTTGAGAATCTGCCTGCTAATGCAGGGGACACGAGTTCGTGCCTCGGTCCGGGAAGATCCCACATGCCGCGGAGCAACTGGGCCCGTGAGCCACAACTACTGAGCCTGCGCGTCTGGAGCCTGTGCTCTGCAACAAGAGAGGCCGCGATAGTGACAGGCCTGCGCACCGCGATGAAGAGTGGCCCCCGCTTGCCAAAACTAGAGAAAGCCCTCACACAGAAATGAAGACCCAACACAACAAAAATAAATAAGTAAATAAAAAAAAATAAAAAATTATATGTATTCTATTCCTTTAGGAGGAATAGAAGGTATAATGGCAAATTAGAATATTCCTTTAAGAAATTATCTGGATGAATTATTGAATTTGGTGTATTTAAAGCAACAGAAGGACCTTGAGATATTTATTCTGATGGTTGTTTTCAACATTTGAAGAACAGTCCTATGTTAAACTAGAGAACAAAACTAACACCAGTGGTAAAATTTATGACGGGACTGGGAGTATACGGAAGATAAGTTGAACAAATAGAGAGATACACTCTGCATCTTCAGAGGGTGAAGCTCTTTGTCATTTAAAAAGCACCCAAAGAGAAAAGAGAGTTAAACTGGAGGACTTGTTGGTCTGTTGCACCTCCAAAAGTGTTTGACTCAATGATGAGTTATAAATATCATTGAACTATAAATCCAAAGACCAAGACAGCATCCAAGCAGTAATCATTAAATAGCTGCGTAACCATTTAAAAATATTTTTCACACTCTTTGTTGTTTCATTTGCTTATGAGTGGATAGGATCTGAATGATCTGAAATATTTTTCCTAGCTTAAAACTTCTATGCTTTTGTCTTTATTTCTTTTTATCTATAGTGTGTCTTTCTTTTCTTTAATCTTATTAATATATTACCCTGATAAGCATTCTAAAATCAAATTAGAAAAAATATATAAAGCTGAAAATGTTTAATTGTATATATGAAAAAGTGAACTATTAGCACACAAATTAAAAGTGTTAAATTTCTGCAGTAAAAGAAAAAACTCTTATTTGCACTCATTTAAAATGATTCTACAATTAGTAATTGGTAGAACATATGTCTAACATCTAAGTTTATTAAATTACATTTACCACCAATTTGGGCACATATGCTTTAAAAATTATATTCTTCATATTTAAACAAGAGCAATATCAATGTCATTAACACTAATTGTGATATTTCAAAAGAATAGGAAAACTATATCACTAATTTTGCATTGATTTTATGAAGAAAATATTAGAAAATCTGTAATAAATCATGTTTTTAACTAACAAAATTGAAAAACAGTACACACATTTCAGGAAGATAAAAAAGATACATACCTCATCAAGCAATTATTATATAGTTCTAAGTAAACACTGTAGAGCAGACATAGGTGCATTGGCTTAAGATGAGGGAATTATGTAATTCTCAGGTTGGAAAAAACTCTCTTAATGAAAACATCTTACAGACAAAATGTTTGACTTAATAGAGAATACTTGCAGTGTTTCCTTGAAAAGGTCTATACAAATGTGGTCAGAGGGAATCAATTATTGGTTTAAGGAATGTTGCACTAGTTTCTGTGCCGCAAATTGTTTAAGAATTGAAATTGGTACTTAGGTGGAAGTTTTGTCTTTTATAACATTTCTATAAATGGTTCAGAAGAAAGAGAATATGAATATAGCTTACCAATGATTCTAATCTCTCCCATGTGCTGAAATGTTAAGTCAACAGGGGTTCATTTCAAAATCTCACTATCAGTGTGAGTGGGTAACAATGTGGCAGACAATAGGGGAAAATGTAAGTTCATACTCTGGAGATAATAACTGAAATCATAATTACACAAGAATTAAATTGAGGGAGCTCATTTTACATTCCCCACCCCTCCTCTCCCCAATAACTATTGATACAACAACAAAAAACTTTCAAGCCTTTAAAAACAATTTCTTTAAATTATTGAAACTATATGGTGATTTGACTTAAAAAGAAAACCTAATAACAGGTCACACTGGGAAAAATACAGGTATACCTTGTTTTGTATAATTGTACTTCTCAGATGTTGTGTTTTTTCACAAATAGAAGGTTTGTGGCTACTCTGCCTTGAGCAAGTCTATTGGTGAAAATTTTTTCCAATGGCATTTGCTCACCTTGTATCTCGGTGTCACATTTTGGTAATTATAGTAATATTTCAAACGTTTTCATTATTATTATACTTGTTATGGTGAGCTGTGATCAGGAATCTTTGATATTACTATTGTAAATGTTTTGGGGTGCCAGGAACTTCACCCAGGTAAGATGGCAAACTTAACCAACAAATGTTGTGTTTATTCTGACTGTTCCACTGACCAGCCATTCTGCCATCTCTCTCCCTCTTGTTGGGGCTGCCAATTCCCTTAGTCACAACAATATTGAAATTAGGCCAATTGATAACCCTACAATGGCCTCTAAGTGTTCAAGAAAAAGGAAGAGTCGCACATCTCTCTCTTTAATTTAATACAATGGAATATTACTCAGCCATAAAAAGAAATGAAATTGAGCTATCTGTAATGAGGTGGATGGACCTAGAGTCTGTCATACAGAGTGAAGTAAGTCAGAGAAAGACAAACACCGTATGCTAACACATATATATGGAATTTAAGAAAAAAACAATGTCATGAAGAACCTAGGGGTAAGATAGGAATAAAGACACAGATCTACTAGAGAATGGACTTGAGGATATGGGGAGGGGGAAGGGTAAACTGGGACAAAGCGAGAGAGTGGCATGGACATATATATACTACCAAATATAAAATAGATGGCTAATGGGAAGCAGCCGCATAGCACAGGGAGATCAGCTCAGTGCTTTGTGACCACCTAGAGGGGTGGGATAGGGAGGGTGGGAGGGAGGGAGACGCAAGAGGGAAGAGATATGGGAACATATGTATATGTATAACTGATTCACTTTGTTAAAGCAGAAACTAACACACCATTGTAAAGCAATTAAAGATGTAAAAAAATAAATAAATAAATAAAAGCTATAAATGAGTAAGCTTGGTGATGAAGTCATATCAAAAGCCAAAATAGACTGAAATTAGGCCTCTTGCCCCAGTTATCCAAGTTGTGAATGCAAAAAAAAAGTTCTTGAAGGAAATTAACAAGGCCACTCCAGTGAACACACGAATGATAAGAAAGTGAAACAGCTTTACCTCTGATATGGAGAGTTTTAGTGGTCTGAAGGGACCACAACCTGCCCTTAACTCAAAGGTAATCCAGAGCAAGGCCCTAACTCTTTTCAATTCTTTGAAGCTTGAGTGAGGTGAGGAAGCAGCAGAAGAAAAGTTGGAAGATAGCAGAGGTTGGTTCATGAGGATTAAGGAAAGAATCTGTCTACATAACATAAAAGTACAAGGTGGAGCACCAGGTGCTGATGTGGAAACTGCAGCAAGTTATCCAGGAGATCTAGCTGAGATAATTAATGAAAGTGTTTACACTAAACAACAGATTGTCAGTTTAGATGAAACAGCCTTCTACTGGAAGAAGACACCATCTAAAACTTTTATAACTAGAGAGGAGAAGTCAATGCCTGGCTTCAAAGCTTCAAAGGACAGGCTGACTCTCTTGGTAGAGATTAATGCAGCTGTTGACATTAAATTGAAGTCATTGCTCATTTACCATTCTGAAAATCCTAGGACCTTTAAGAATTATGCTAAGTCTACATAGATTGTGGTCTATAAGTGGAACAACAAAGCTTGGATGACAGCCTATCTGTTGACAACATGGCTTACTGAATATTTTAAGCCCACTGTTGAAACCTACTGTTGAGAAAAAAAAACTTATTTAAAAATATTGCTCCTTGACAGTGCAGCGGTCACCCAAGAGCTCTAATAGAAACGCATGATAAAATTCATGTTGTTTTTATTCCTGCTAACATAACATCCATTCTGCAGTCCATGGATCAAAGACTAATTTCAACTTTCAAGTCTTATTATTTAAGAAACACTTTACATAAGGCTATAGCTGCCATAGTGATTCCTCTGATGGAAATGGGCAAAGTAAATTGAAAACCTTCTGGAAAGGATTCACCATACTAGATATCATAAAGAACATTTGAGATTCCTGGGAAGAGGTCAAAATATCAACATTAATAGGGGTTTGGAAGAAGTTGATTTCAACCTTCATGGAAGCCTTTGAGGGGTTCAAGACTTCAGCTGAGGAAGGAACTGCAGATGTGGTGGAAATAGCAAGAGAACTAGAATTAGAAGAGGAGCCTGAAGATGTGACCGAATTGCTGCAATCTCGTGATCAAAATTAACAAATGAGGAATTGGTTCTTATGATGAGCAAAGGAAGTAGTTTGTTGAGATAGAAACTACTGGTGAAGATGCTGTGAAAATTGTTGAAATGACAACAAAGGATTCAGAATATCACATAAACTTAGTTGATAAAGCAGCTGCAAAGTTTAAGAGGATTGACTGCAATTTTGAAAGAAGTTCTATTGTGGGTAAAATGCTATCAATCATCATGGCATGCTGCAGAGAAATTGTTGGTAAAAGAGAATCAATTAATGGGGCAAACTTTACTGTTGTCTTGTTTTAAGAAATTGCCACAGTCACTCCAAACTTCAGCATGCACCATTCTGATCAGTCAGCAGCCATTAACATGGGGACAGGACGCTGCAACCGCAAAAAGATTATGACCTGCTGAGGGATCAGATGATGGTTAGCATCTTTTGGCAATAAAGAATTTTTAAATTAAAGTATGTACATATTTTAGACATAATATTATTGCACACTTAACAGACTACAGTGTAGTGTAAACATAACTTTTATATGAACTGGGAAACTAATAAATGTGTGATTTGTTTTATTGCGGAGGTCTGAATCCAAACCCACACTATCTCCAAGGTACGTCTGCATAGGAAATAAACAAAATTATAAGAATCATAATAATAAACATTGAGCATCTACTTTGTGTCAAACTTGGAGGCATTCTGTGAACATTAGAGCCTCATGAAAATCCTTTGAATTCCTAGATTTTGTCTGAGGAAAGTTGGACTCTTTGGTAGTTAAAAGCAGTGGTTCTCAGTCATGGGACTTTTGGCAAATAGGTCTAGAGACATTTTTGGTTGTCACAACTGGAGGTTGGAGGAGGATGCTACTGGCATGTAGTAGGTAGTGATAAGAGATGCTGCTAAACACCATACAATGCATAAGACAGCTTCCCCCCAGAAACAGCGATCAGGGCCATAATGATGTGAGAAGTGTCAAGGTTGAGAAACTCTGATTAAAAAACACGTCCAAGAAATTTGTCCTGTGACTCTTACACTTTGTATTTATGGTTTTATTTCAAACAGACATGCAAAAGTTTTAGAGATCAGTAAAGGCATTAGAGACTTTGACATAAAGAGTCTAAATAAAAAAATTATTAGTAGAGGAAGAGAGAGAAATAATGTTAATTTTATTTAATTTCATGAATTCAATAAAAATATATAAAATGTTGAATTAAATGATGAGTAAACCTGGAACATACCTCAAGGATTTTGAAATCACTTAGTGGTCGAGAAAAAAACAACAACAAACTAGAATGGAGTAAACCCATAAAATAAGTCTAAATACTTGGAGTTTCAAGTAGGAAGAAAACATATTTGGCTCAGAAAATCTAGAATGACTTTATAAAGTTAGATTTTTTTAACTTGATCTTAACAAATGGGTAGATTTTTAATAGAAAACAAAATTGTCTGTTTGAGGAGCAGCATTACTTCTGCCTCTCCTCTCCTCTCCTCTCCTCTTCACTCCTCCTCTCTCTCTTCTCCTCGCACTACAGAAACTATACAATGTGGATAATGTGCTATTTGGGGAGGAACACAAAGGGAGTTTATTGGTCTGATAAGAAAAGAATAAGGGAAGTTTTATAGAGGGTGTCAATTTTGAATCAGGTGAAAAGGCAGAAGTGGGCAAAGGAAAAGCAACTTCAGGCAGTGAAAAAAGCTCAAGGAAATCAATGAAAGACTGGAAGAAAGTAGATGGTGCTCACTCTGTTTATAATGTTCTTCCCCTTCTCTCCTTGCAAAGAAAGTGTCTATGTCCTTTAGACCCTTTCTATGAAATTCTTCCTTGGGAAAGATATCTTTGATTTCTCTGACTTGATCAAATTCCTCTGTAACAGGTATAAATACCACTGTGTTCCTCTCATTTACTTCAATTGTCACAGTAAAATTTTATATGTAATTATTTGATTAATATTTGTTTCCCCACCAGACTGTAAGAATCATAAGGTCAGAGACCAGGTCCAATTTTGTTCACCCAATACAGAGCAAAATACTTTCAAGACAGTTGATGCACAATAAGTATTCATGGAAAAAAATGATACATAGTGAGGTAAGACACAAAATAACATTGTCAGAGTATTAAGTACAACATATACCATGGAGAATTTTGATTTGAAGAATAATGATACCAATTAAGAAAGGCTCTTGTTTGTCTCATTAAAAAGGCTTGAGCTTTATCCTGTATGAAATGGAAAGCCACCGGAATACTTCAACACACTCTGGGGTTCACAATCATAGTTTTACTTTATATGGCTGACTTTAACAATAATTTAAAGGATGGATTGGGCATTGGTGTAATAATGGAAGATAGGAGAATAATCATGAAAATATTATAGTTGTCTAAAGATAAAGTGATGAGTCCCTTAGTAGAACCACGGTACAATATGCATAAGAAAGAATTCTGCTTCATAATTTGAGCTAAGACAAGAAGGTAAATTAGACCCAGTGTATGAAAGACTTTTCATATAGTAACTGATCCAATTCAAGTTAAGTCTGAAAAAAAAATTTGTTTCAATTATCTTTCCTGAATAACATGTTATCCAAAATGGTGCTGGTGCCATTGCGTGTGGATGTAGGTCATTATGCGTGCTACTATTCTTCTGAGATACTCTCCTTTTGAGATAATTTACAAATCCATCAATGCATTGTTGTGCTCTAAATAAAATATACTCTTCAAGCATAAAGTCATATCCTGTCTTTATAAATGATGCTATTCAGAAAAAGCTAACTGCATGATGTATCTTCAGTCTTAAGACAATCTACTACGGTGGATTTGACTTTTAATGGAACCATAAATTATACACTGCACTAAAAATGATAAGGTTTAATGACGAGCTTTACTGTAATTCTCATCTGAGACAAATGTTGCCATAAAAATCTAAATCAGCATTTAATGAATTGACAGAAGCTAGAGACCCTGAGAGCCGTGCTAGTTGAGAAGGACTTAAAGACTTGTGGAAGGAACTCAGGTCAGAAGGTAAAAATCTGTACCTCCTCGCTTCAACTTCCTGAGCACAGAGAGGCCCTCAAGTTATATCTCCCCAAAGAATGTAAAAGATCCAGCTGCTAAGGGGACAGCTTTTATCTGTGCAGGAACTAGCATCTCATTTGTTAATGCTCCAAATGAGACAAAAAATTAGTAGCTGAAGCATCTGTTCCTGCACATTCGGAACAAAGAAAAAATCCTGTATTTAGTGTAGTCACACACAAAGGAGTGATCCGGAAATGTTCCCTGGAGTGTTAATAACAGGACAGTAATTACTCTGAAAAGGAAGCTGACAGATAGTACTCTACGGAAGATCTGACCCACCCTGTTAGACACCTACACTGTTTTCTTTGGGGAAAGTAACTTAATTTCAATGGGAAAATATATTTTCTGTCTGCAATCTCTATTAAATATTTAATTAAAGTTAAGGGAAAACCTCCTTTTTAAAAAGCAATTAAACACTAGAACACTAGAAAATGTTTTTTAACCCTTTTTTTTTGTTGTTACTCTTTTGAAAACAGACCATATGTCCTCAGTTTTAGGAAAATTCCAAGTGGAATTATACTGTGTCCTTTTCCAAAGCTGAGTTATATGCAGGAACGGAAATTACCAATTGTTTAGATAACATAGAACATAAGCCTTTATGACAATATTTTATGGGGACATGAAGAAATTAAACTAGTGGTTACTTACATTATGATTCCCTTTTGGTATTGCTCATATAAAAACATAAAGTGTGCAGGAAAATTTTATCTGGTTCAGATGGCAAAAGACGAGTGAAAGGACTTCATTGTGGAAAGTGTTCAATGAGCCAGGCTTCAAAGGAAAATGAGTATCTAGGACCTTCCTAGATATTAAATTAAGACTCACCTGCTCTCTTTGACAGTACTGGGAGAAAATATGCACATGAATGTCTTCTGGACTTTTGAATATATTTAGAAACTCACAAAGAGAGAGATTCATGGCCTGAATGTGTCCTTATACCTCCCAAACGGCAAACAGCACACTGGGAGTAGCGACTTGCTTTTTTAAAAACTTGACTCCATTCTAAGAACCAATACAAACAGGACCACATCTCTCTTATTCATCTTTGAATCACTAGTACCCAGTACACTGCCTTTCACAGTAGGTTCAATAAAATGTTGTTGAATGAAGAAGTATATTTTACCCAGATGTTTTATATTAGAAAAAGATAGATTTTATACAGTGCTGTGATATAGTGTGTGTGTGTGTGTGTGTGTTTAAAGCAATACTTTATTGACTCTCTTACTCCATTTTCTTTTTTCTAAAATCATGATAACACAGAAGAAATAGAGGGATAAATGTATATACATATGATTTAGGAAGAAATAGTTCACTAAAATAACTGGAGGAAAAGAATGGCATTGTTCTTATAAACAATCACTGTTCTTTGATTTTAGCATTTACATTTAAGTGTAGTATATGTGGTAGGGTAGAAACAGAGAAGAGAAAGCAATATAATGAAAAATGGATGTGAATAGGGGACTGTTCAGCTTACCATCTTTTCTCCAACTTAAACTACTCCTCCGTTCTTTATCAGGCTAGAAATTGACTGGGCCACATCACAAAATTAGGAGGTGAACTGACTTTTCTCTGAAAACTTGCAAACTCTTATTTTTTCTAGAATGGAGATAATTAGGTGGACTTCCTTGTCCTGCTTCTCTTAAATTGGACTAAACTTGAAACCTATTATGTTAGCAGAATATTTAATTGAGAGAAGTATCTCCCAATCTAGTAAGAATGTGAAAACAAGATGTAAAGGACAAAAAGCAAGCTTTGTGGCAGGTGGAAGAAGAGGAGATAGAAATGAGATAATGAAGGGAATGGTCTATAAAGCTTGATGTACAGCCAGGCTAGAAGTTCAAGTAAGAAAATGGAGAAAAAGTTTGAGAAAGGAGAACAGAAGGAGAAAAAGTAAACAATAATGGAAATAGAGGTGTAAGTACAGACAACTTTCAAGGAGATGAAGTACTTTAGTTTATATACTTTTTAAAAGATAAACTGCAAAAGGAAACATTTAAGCAATACAAGGAAAACATTGTATGTCATTTTTTTTCTCTTGGCCAATAACTCCATCTGGCCAGAGCATGTCATATTTTGGAAAATTTTAAAGAAAAGTTGTCTATGACTTAGCGACCTAGAATTGACATCCTTTTCTTTAAAATCATCAGGTTTCATAAACACAGAGATCTTGACAAGCTTTTGTTCTTGGGGGGGTGGGAATAGGAAGACCTACTTTAAGTCATAATGATCCTTTTTATCTTAAGAAGGAGCTCTGAAGGCAGACAATCATAGAGTCCTCTCTTTTCTTCATTCACTACGTACCACCCATGCAATTCCTATTGACATGCCTCCAAACAGTATTCCGATTTCACTCATTTTTCTCTGTCTCATTAACATCCTAGAGCAATCCTATATCATCCCCTTCATGAAGAGCTATAGATTTCTAACTGGACCTCTTACATTCCCTCTAAATTCTACACAGTCTAATCTTCACATGGCCACCACCAGATCTTTAAGACTATACAATAGATTAAATCATTTCTCTACTTAAAGCAGTTCAGTGATTTTCAATCTGACTAAAAAGAAATTCAAAACTCTTCATCCTAACTTACAAAGCTTCATGGATTGCAAAGTGGTTTACAATCATCTGCTTTCTTCCCTGTACAATTATATTCCTACCCTTATCATGCCTCCTCATAGTGGGGAGACAATGCTTACTCATGTCCTTGCCATGGAAATCCACATTCCATTGGGCAAAGAAGTCGTAAACTATACACAGGCACCTAATTACATAAGCCATTCAAGAACAAAGTACTGCATCCACCCTCTCTCTTCATCCAGTCCAGCCCCTATCCACTCAATGCCACAGCCTGGAAACTAAAAGATCTCTATCTATGGTATATTTGTGAGATCCAGGTAGCATAGATCAAAATTTGGGGGATCTACACTGCAGAATGCACCACAGGCCAACAGTTTACTATCTCTTTAATAGCAAAAGTTAGAGGTTTTATCTTACAGAGGTCTTCACTGTTGGTCACTGTTGGTCACAATGACAACACAGGTGATGTTGGTGAAGGGCTTAGGCTTTATTTCAGGACAGAGAGAGAAAAGAGCAAGTTTAGAGGCAAAGCATGGGCATGCCTGTGGGCATTAGCTGTCTAGGCTTCTCACTAACCCAGGGTTGCTGAAAGAGGAAAGGAAGAAAATGTCAAAAAAAACCATGGCATCTCACATCAGAGAAAAACCCCTGATGAACCCATAGAATTGTATGAGTATTAATTAATTAATTATTGCCAAAAAGACTCAAATCACAGAATTCTTTTTTACAAGAATTGGGACTAAATTATTTTCCCATGCAATGAGTAATGCCATAAATATTTAGACCTGCTTTAACACATATTGTGATTCTTACTAAACCCAACTTCACCTAAATCAAGTAGGAACAGGTGTTTACTAAACTTCAGCAGCAAAATAGTTTTATTTTGCACTTGTGCAGTTGGTACAGGTTATTTTAGAGTTTACTTTATCCAGCACTTAAAGTAAATGGGCTGCTGTGATTATCCAACATAATAGTCTGAAATTTAAGGGACTCTTTTAAGTAAATCTGAGTGAGAATTTTCATAAGTGCTTGTAAATTGAACCTGCAAGTGGCTCAATCTAAATCACAGCATGAGTAATTACAGTGAATCCTCCTCACGTGCCAACAATTCACCAGGAGGCCAGATCTGTGACAATCTTGTTCTCTAGCTTGGAATTGTCAATGGAACTTCTAAAAAAGACACTTGGTATTTGTGAGCTCATCGTGGCTTTTAATTTCTGATTAGGTTGTCTCCAAATTAAAAATATTCATTCATGTAAAATATAAATCATCATTTTATTTACAAATAATGATAATAGTAGATTAATAGTAAAACAACATATGAAAATACTTTAAGCATAATTTGATTTAAGGTGTCATAAATGCTTAAAGCAATATTCACACTTAATTTTTGACATGACTACCGAAGTTTTTAATTTGACTGGCTAGGTTAAATATGTCATGAGTTGAAGTTAGGAATGAATATTTACATAAGTGGCATTGTCATTTTATAGGGTGTTCTAAGCAAACACAAGAAGTAGTTTGGTGACGTTAACACTGAGGTATAGACTAGTTTCATCACATAGCAAGCATGAATGTGATGAACATCATACATGTCACTAAGCATATGTGCATTTTTGCATGTTGGAAATATACTGTGTGACTGCAGTGTGCCAAACACCATGTGTGCTAGCTATTGATAAGTTAGGAGATAAATAAATTTGGGCCCAAAACAATGCTTTCCTCTAGGTTAACAGTGCTGAATCCGTTGCTGAAAATATGAATGGATATATAACATGACTGGGTTGGAATCATTCTAGTTCTAAGGAAGAGGTTTACTGTGGAATACATGTACCGAAACACACGAGAACAAGGATAAGTTCCAGTTTCTAAAATGGTTTTGAGACATCTTTAGTGAAAATTTAACCTAGTCACGTTAAGCACATTTATCACTCATGCCATATTCTGTCTTCTCAAACTATTTTCAGCTTTCCATAAATGAGGAATAGGGATATTTATTTTGGTGCACATAAGCATCAAATACAGCAAGCTAATGGTCAAAAATATACTTTTTACGTTTTTTAGAGCTTGTTCATGAACCATCTCTTTTCCTCAGCCAGCACTCATTTCTTTCCAACTATACATGTTACAAAACTGTATCATCAGTACCTAAAAGTAAGGACCAGACATTAATTAGCATCATCAGTCTGAAGAAGCCCTGTAATAAATAATGCTTTGTTGACCCACAATCTTTTGCTGCTCTTGAAGGTTTTTCTTTTTCTTTGATTTGATGTCGTTAGAGATGGTCAAACTTTCATTACCTTGGTTTTATTTTCTAATTGTTTAGTGAGGGATTCTATACTGCTCTTCTCAGTTTTAGAGTAAGACTTGAATTGAATTCTTACACCACCTGTACTGTGATTTTAAAATCTAGTGAAGCAGTCTTCTGATAATCCCAGATGCTCAAGTATGTAGACTAATCTACCTGGCGAAGGGGTCTGATTTCTACTCATTGTGTAACTATTACACTGTTAGATTCCTAAGGGCTCTGAACACAGCATAAAATAATACCAGTTAGGATTTGGCCTTGCCAGGAAAAATCTCAGCCTCTAATTTGTTGTCAAAGCATGACTTGGACACTCAAGAATGTGTAAAGATTGTAAGCAAACTTGCTGCCCCTTTATAACTCATTTACTATTTCTTCCATAGAAATTTCCCAACATATTCTGTCTCTGTGTCTCTCTGAATCTCTCTTTTGCTCTCTCTCTACCCCATTCGTAATTCTTTGTCACATTCAATAACAGATACAATTATAAATGTGAAGATTCATCAGCCACAGTTTCTCAGGAACTGGGTTTATAACCCCAATGTATTTCCGAAAATATTTTCTAAAAAATAAATGTACTGCCCTGCAGGGACAGAGCCCACATAATCTTCTCTTTAAATGAGAGTAGACAGAAAATAAGCTGGAGAGATTTAAGTTTCTCCCATCTCAATGTTAAGGTAGGTTCACACTTTGCAGAGTCTTTACTACCTTGTAAATTTCCCCAAATCTGTCCTTCCCTACCAAGGGATACAAACTTGGCTCTCTATAAGATCTTAGCAGGGTCAGGCACTCAGAAGAAAACTCATATTGACCTAAATGTCAAGGCATAATACTGTGGTTTCTAAGATGCTTTTAAAACTCTACTGTGGTATGTAATATGCATCCCTGAGCTGCTTTTGAAGCAAATTTTCACACAGTAAGCCTCAAGGAATTCTCATCTGCTCTCTCCATATTTCTCCATAAGGGTGTGCCATTAAGGTTCTAATACACAGGTCAGCTTTATGCTTGTGAAACATGAGATCGAGAAATAGAAGAGAGTGAATCAATAATTCAACAAATCACGCAAGATGGTATATTTTAATTCTGCGGTCTGCAGGGGGACAATTTGCATCCTTTAAAGTTTGTGAGGCCTATATGCCAAGCAAATTTCTCTCCCCTTTCCATTCTCATTCATTCTGAAACGGTGAATTGGGCAGTGCAATTACACCCATAGCATTGGACGGAGGATACTACAAAGAGGGAAAATGTTGCTTTTAGTGGGCTCAGGAAAAGGCAATGCAAACGTTGAGTGGAAGTTGTACAAATTGTGCATAAATCCATTAACCCTAAGCATCATGTACAACATGAAGACCAATAAGAAAAATATAAGTTACAAGACAGACACTAATTTTATGTACCTCTTTGGATGAAGAAAAACTCAAAGGATGTAAGGATTTCTTCTTAAATTACAGTTTTCCTGAGCATCCATGTAGCCCTGACAAAAGAAAACCAAAAAACAAGAAAACACAAGGGAACAAACCAAAAAACAGTCACATGTATAATCTCAGACAAAGTGGGAATGAAAAATAAAAAATGGCTTCTGTAAACTTTTTTCAAAGAAGCACAAGACCATAAACTGTTTGTATTGAATTTATATCATTTCTTATCTGCATAATAATATGTTCCTTTTAATTGACAGACATTTCTAAGCTCATGAAATGATTAATTTTGCTATTAGAGATGTTTTCAGATATTGAGCAAAAGATGTTTCTAATTCTTTATATCTTTACAAAAATACAGTGTTCCAGCTGTCAGATTATTTTACCCCAAAATTGATGAACTCCAGGGCTACCGTTAAAGGATGTGCATTGTCAGGTCTTGCATTTTGGTCATGGTTTAATCAGTATTTGTAGACTTGCTTTGTGGCAAAACTTGAAGTGATTATGTTATGGTGTAAGCAATCTGTGCCCAAACTCAATCACGAGAGATGCAAAAATGCACAATCAGAAATACAATATATGAGAATTAGTATATTCTGAAAAGATTTCAAAAGAGACATATGGGGTCAAATGAGGAAAAGACAAAGAAAGAATCATGATGCAAACACACTTCAGCTACCTGCTGTGAGAAGCCTACCTGTCTACATATTCAGTATTTTTTCAGACAACTTTCAAAATTTATATTGTTCCCTTTTAGGTGAAGAACCTAAGACCAGTGACTTTGAATCTGAGTTTCTGATGTTACTCTCCCACACCCAGCTCAACCTGCTTCTCCAAGAATCTTTACCATCTCAGTAAACGGAAACTACAGACTCCCAAATGTTCAGGACCAAATCCTTAGGGCCATCCATGATCCTCTCTTTCTGTCATATTTCACAATCCATCCACTTGCAGGTTCTCTTAGTTGTATCTTCAAAATGATCAGAATGTATGCAGAAAATGAACATTTCTCAGGATCTCCCACTTTGGTCTAAATCACCATCATCAATCACTGGAATTGTGGAGATAGCCTCCAAACTGGACCCTCTGGTCCTCCATTCCCCCCTCTCCATCCCCACTGCCTCAGACTGTCTCAACAGTAAACAGAGTGATTCTGTTATAGGTGACTCACATACTTCAGTTTACCGCTGAAACCTGCCAATGCCTTCCCATGTTAGTCTGAGTGGAAACCAAAGACTTCACTATGAGCTGTAACATTCTAACTTCAACTCTAAATCCCCTAGTCCCTTTATCTCTAAGAACCCATTTCCTATTCTGTTTCTGTTTCTTCCAATCCAGGAACATTAGTTCATTTGTATGCCGTTCATTATTACTTCTTCCTGGAATACCGCCACCACCCCCCGCCTTGATCTTATATCTACATAGTTTACTGCCTCTCCTCTTCTGGATTTTGCTAAGATATCACCTTCCCAGTGAATTAACTCCCAACCATGCTCTTTTGCATTTTAACACTGCTTCCACCCCCAGAACTCCCTATCAACATATCTATTTTCCTCTATCATAAGCTTAAATATTTTGTTAAGCATAAAAATTGTCCTGATAATTTTCATGGAAGTTCCAAGTAATTTAGTGGAACTGTTCACTACATATCATTCCCTTAGGCGAATAACCACTCTTTCTTCCTCTTCAGCTCTTATTTTTCTTGCTAAGTGCCCTAAATATTATATAATTTACTTATTTATTTGGTTTTTACACCTCTTCTTCCTAAAGCATAAGTCCCACGAGAGGAGAGAATTTTGCCTCTTTTATTAACTTCAATATGCCCAAAATGTAGAGATGTGCTTAGAATCCATTACTGTTCTATAAAATAGTAATTGAATAATTGCACTTCGGATTTTTTTAATTTTAATAAATGATAATGGGTTTCTTTTGTTTATTCTTTTATTTAATCTTTATTAGGCTATTGGATGTCAAGGCTTATGCAATAAGAGAGGAATATAAAATGACCAAAGGAAAATTTCATGCTTCAAAAGTTTCAGATATTTTTTACCTGATGTTTCTGCTGAAAGGATTTCTATGGGTCACAACACCTCTTTCTTCATCCTCTAACCCAAAACATCCCGAAGGCAGGATTTTGACTGTTTTAGTTCATTTTTGTAGTCCGTATACTCAGCACAGGCCCTTCGATAATAGTGGGCATTTAATAAATATTTTAGGATGGATGAACACGTCTTAGATATAGTCTCTGTAAAATGAGCAGGTTGGTCTAGAACAGAATTTCTCAATGTTGACATTATTGTCATATTGGGCTATACACTAGATGCCAGAAGCACCCATCCCAACATTCCAGTAGCTACAACCAAGAATGTCTCCAGACATTGCCAAATATCCCTTAGGAACAAAATAATCTACCATCGAGAAACACTGGTCTGGAAGAGTCTAACATTTTATAAAATAAGACTTTGAACTTCTCATAAACTATTCTAATGGATCACCCACATTTCTTATTCTCTCTCCTGCTATCTTGATTTCAACCACCAAAGATGTGCTGTCATCCACATGGCAGAATGAGAAGATGAAACATCATTGAGTTGCTCAACATTTCCCTGGTTTAAAGTTAACGAGTAAAGCTTTAATGTTTCTGTACTCACTGTTCCTTTTAAATTATCTCTGTCACCACTCGCTATTAAGGATATAGTTTTCTTATTATATGCGCAGAGGTGATATTTAAACTGCCAATCACTTTGAGATGAATTGGCCTGCAGGTTGAAACAGGAAACTATTGTATGTAACAAACAGCTGATGAAATAAACACTTAGCTTTCTCTGATATTCAGTTCTCAAGAGAGTCTTGACTGATAGCTTATCCCAGAGTCCAACAAACACAGAATTGTCAAGATACCACAGCAAAAGTATCAAACATTTGGTATTCATACATTCAAATTTGTGAAATAAAAATAATTATGTCTTGTTTGTCAGGCATGTTGTACCCATTCAAGAAAATAATACACATTTAAAAATATTTCCATCAACTACCATCTTTTTCTTTTACAATTCTTTAAATAATTAATCAGGAAAATACCCTGAAACTAGTTCTTCAGTGAAGTTCAGTCTCTGCAGAACATTAATCAAATGACTCTGCAAACATTTCAGTTCAGTGTTCTCCAAGTCTCCATTATGAAACAAGCAAATTGCAATGTTGTCAGCTCAATACGTGCTGACTATAAAGGACATTGCACTTCTCAAAAGTCAATCATCAAGGTTGTAATATTCAAAAAGCAAGAAGATTTCCACCCTTATGCCCCTCTTTACCTTATTTGTGCCTCCTGATTACCCATATCATAAACAGAGCTCAAAACTATAAAATAAAAGTTAGTTTGGTAGCTGACCTTTGTTGTTTGTATTTGCACTTTGGTTCTTATATCAACCAGAATAGACTAGGGTATGCTGCTACAGCAAACAACCTCCACAATCTTAGAAGTTTAAAACAACAAAGGCTTATTTTTCTCATGCTACATATTTATCTTGAGTAGGCAGAGGAGTCTTCATATTTTCATTTGGAATCCAATATGGAGTCTCCACTATCTGGAACACTGCCAGCAGAGGAAAAGAGTGTGTCAGGTTGTGGACTAACACTTAAAGGCCTCATTTCTTGGGTAAATCAGATCACATACTTGTGCCTCATTTCAAGGGCATTGAGGGATATCTATCTTGCCATGTGGCTGCCCAGTAAGAGGAGAATCAGAAGTAAGGTTGAAGAGCAGTAATGGCTATCTCAGATCTCTCCTTGTCCTTCAGAAATGTTCTGCTCCACTGTCATTACTTCTGTCATTTAAACACCACCCCAACATGATCAGTCTTTTTTTTTTTTCCTGCTACCAAATTCCCTATGATGATAGAAAAAATGTAACAAATTATGCAATTTCAACAGAGGAGGAACTATGCATATTTTGACTTCAAAGAATGTGGTTTAGTCACCTTTGTGTCCTCAGCACCTAGAACAATGAAACTTACAGGCACTCAGTAGTGTTTGTTGCAGAAGAAAAAGAAAGAATGAATAATTTTTTTAAAGTAGAAAATTAACAGAATCTCTGAACTTACAATCTAAAGGAATAATAAGAATTACTTTAAATTCAGACAGAAAGTGGAAAATATACAAAGTAAAAAGAATATATGCCAGGCAACATTCTATTGTTTTTCCCAGATAATATCAAAATTTTGTAGTGCCAATAACTCTGCTACCAGTCTTATTCTCTTACTGCATACTTTCATCCAGGAAGATATGGTGGAATCATAAGAGTAAAGGCCATGATCATATTTTGCTTTTCTGTTATGATGTAACCAACACCTTAATTAAGGCTCATCCATAAGAGGTAAATGATAAAAATTTGTTCAATGGTTCCCTTCACCATCAAGGCTGAAGATATTCTACATATGATAACTCCCAATTTTATAGCTCTAGTTCACATCTCTCTCTCTTTTAATCTTCAAATATATATATATATATATATACACACACACACATATATTCAAATATAGATATTATATGTGTATTTATGTATATATACATATATATTTTTTCAGACATATATATTCAGATATGACGCCTATACTAGAAAACTCCACTTGCTATTCTATGGGCACCTCAACCTATACAAAATAATTCAAAATAGAATGCATACCTCTTTACAAACCTGATCTTCCTCTGGCCCCCTACTCCATGAAAAGCACTACCAGAAATTCGAGAGATATTCCTGACTCTTTCCTCATCTTTACTTCCCACAGACAACCACTCTGTAAGTACTGTCCAGTTGACCTCTTCCCTCTCCTTTAATTATTATTTCCTTCTCTCTAGATTCTTTGTCACTGGCCTAGATTAAGCCACTATTATCTTTCATTTGGTTAAAGCAACATTCTCTGGACTCTTTACTCTTGCTCCTTTGTAATTTTCTCTCCAGCTGATACACAAAAATCTGATTATACCATTTTCCTGCTTTAAGTCATTCAGTAGCTTCTTTTTGACTCCAGTAAAAAATACTAGCATAAAATATATTTTGGGTTTTTTTTTTTTTTTTTTTTTTGCGGTACGCGGGCCTCTCACTGTTGTGGCCTCTCCCACTGTGGAGCACAGGCTCCGGACGCGTAGGCTCAGCGGCCATGGCTCACGGGCCCAGCTGCTCCGTGGCATGTGGTATCTTCCCGGACCGGGGCACGAACCCACGTCCCCTGCAGCGGCAGGCGGACTCTCAACCACTGCGCCACCAGGGAAGCCCTGCAGCCTTATCTTTAAATAGCAGAGTTGGCACCAATAGATTGGCCTTGAGCAGTGAGGATTATATAAATCTTTGATAGCTTTGGCGATATTAAGAAAATAACTTTTGATGAAACACCTCTTTTCACCTTTTTAAGAGTTCCTTACTTCTTTGTGAAGAAAAAACAGAATACTAGGAAAGGTAGATATCTTAAAATCCATAGGCCAAAGCCCAATGGATTCCATGACATCAGGCGGAGTCTGCCATCTATTTTCTTTGATGTCAGAAATGTACCTTGGATATTAGTCCATTTCTAAATTTCTATTAATTTTACAATAACCCTCTCTGAGGCACCATGGAAGGTGTCATTATTTCTGTAGTGAAGATGGGGAGATAGAAATTCCAGCGCATTAATCGATTTACTAAAGTCAGTTAGTTATTCTGTGAGAGCAGATAAGAGCTTTCAGTTTTATTCACCCCTTTTTCCTTCTCTACTACCAAGTTTGTCTGGGAGATGTCAAAGGGGGAAGAGACACTACCAGTTTGTACATCTTGGAAGATCAAATCTAGATATAAAGGAAAGGGGAAATTATGTAGACTAAAATGAAAATTTTGGTGATAATTTGACTGTAAAGGATTTCTTGCTTTTTCTATACCACACCATTCCTACTTAGAGGTTTTCATTTCAGGATTCCTGGTGCCCCAAAGTGTTAGCCATACACTTGCAAGACAAATAGTGGATACTTAAATAAGATTGTGAGAAAAGGTAAACATGATTACAATAAGGCTGCTTCCAACATGCTTTTGCTAACATTAATGCAGTTAATTCATTTTTAACCATAATTTTATTTATCTATTACCTACATATTTTTTGACTGACAGCATAGCAAATGCTCAAAGTATATGAATGACTTTAAATAATTTTAGATAAGAGAGTACTACGCTACCAGCACAGAGTATTAAATAGTTCTAGAAATTCTGTTTCTGAGTTTTGATAATATTTGTAATGCTTATCTCTTCTAAGCTCTATAGCTATCTTCCATTATACTAAATTAATTTTTTTTAACCAGAAAATATTTGTTAGAATTATTATTTTTACTTGAAATTCTATAATTGGTTATGGTCCTCAAACAAAACCAGTCTCGGGCTAATCACTTTCTTACTCCTTATCAAAAGCAAACTTTGTATATTTTATTTAGAAAGTAAATGTTGTTAGAATTTAGAGTGAAATTAATTACAATTTTTAAAAAAGCTTAGAATGTGTATCTAACAACATGCACAATTTAGTCTACAGTTCAGTCATCCCTTCTATTTCCCTATTTCTCTTCGTACTTCCTAATGTCCTACTGAAGATAGAACATCTTAGACATGATCTGTATGGCGGGAGAGGAAGGATTTAAGGAAGATATAACTATAGCATATTTAACAGTTTAAGTTCTAGTTTTTAAATTTTATTTCTCTCTAAATAGATATAGGTCTATAAAAGGAGGGGCTGTAAGTGTGATCTTTGGGAACTTTTCCCCATTCTCTTGTGAGAATGAACAATTATTGGGTTGGTAATTTGAGTGTAATAATCTAACAATATCTTTAAAGCTGACAATGGAATTCACATATCACCGCTTTCGTACTTGCATGACTTAAATCTCTCCATTTCTCTGAAAAATGGGAGAAACAATAATGACCTTACTCACTGTTAACTAATAAAAATGATTGCCGGGCTTTCCTGGTGGTGCAGTGGTTGAGAGTCCGCCTGCCGCTGCAGGGGACACGGGTTCGTGCCCCGGTCTGGGAAGATCCCACATGCCGCAGAGCGGCTGGGCCCGTGAGCCATGGCCGCTGAGCCTGCGCGTCCGGAGCCTGTGCTCCGCAACGGGAGAGGCCACAACAGTGAGAGGCCCGCGTACCGCAAAAAAAAAAAAAAAAAAATGATTGCCATGCTCTTAATACATACAAAGTGCTATCCAAATGTAAATGCTAAATGAAGCAATAAGTCTAATGGAATATTTCTTTGCTCTGTTAAAATGCTTGAATATTACATCTCTGTAAAATCAGTTCATATTACTTACTGAAGATGTTCTATCAGTGAAACCATGGTAAAGTGCACTGACTTTTGAGTGAAAGGGTGGAGTACTTCTATGTATAGCTAACATGTTTGAGAGACATTTGTAGCAAAAATCTATTTAAAAGAGCATGCCTTGTGAGTGACAGGTAAAATACTGAGCAGGTCATTTGACCAAAGACCAAATTGATTTTTAAAAAATAATGCTTTGTTTCTATAATGGAAAACTGCTATTTTTTTTTTCTTTTTTTGTGGTACGTGGGCCTCTCACTGTTGTGGCCTCTCCCATTGCGGAGCACAGGCTCTGGACGCGCAGGCTCAGTGGCCATGGCTCATGGGCCCAGCCGCTCCGTGACATGTGGGATCCTCCCAGACCGGGGCACGAACCCGTGTCCCCTACATCAGCAGGTGGACTCTCAACCACTGCGCCACCGGGAAGCCCAAAACTGCTATTTCTAATTCCCAAATCACCTAATATTATTAATAGAAAAATTTCTGACATCTATACCTAGCACATAGTGCTCCTTGGAAATTTTACCCGGTTAAGAGCCAGCATAAACACGGGATTCCTGGATGTAAAAAAATCATACAGTTAATTTAACTGCTCTCTGATGGTGCAAGCCAATTTAGGATAAGCTAGAAATTTATAAATAAGATGAACATAATAATACATTCAATTTTAAGTGCCCAGTGTGGACCAGTCAACCTCACAATGACACCACCGTGGGTTATGTATCATGGTAACCATTTTATAGGTAAGAAAACAAAGGCTTAGGAATGTGATTTCCCAAAGTCACACTACTTTAGGTGAATAACTAAGATTTCATCCTATGTTTATATAATTTGAAAGCCTCTGTTTATTTTTTTTCCTACTGTAACTTGAATAAAGACAGTGAAAGCTTATAAATATTTAAACTTTGTAATCAGGTATTACTTTCAAATGGCAGCAAATAATCATGAAGAATGGATTTGTAATCATTAGTTAAGAAATTTTAAGGATAAAGTTTAAATTGGAGGTTGAGGTAGGTTTACATATAAACGTTTAGTCCAAGTTATATTTATTGAGCAAATATTGTGCCTGGCACAGTGCTTAATGCTGGAGAGAGATATATATATTTAATTTCACTTATTAATTTAATCCTTACAACCCACCCTATGAGTTATGTGTAATATAAATAAATTACACAAATATATATATATATATATTTCTGTTTCTTTTTGGAGAACCCTAATATAGGAAATATATATATAATTGTTTGTTGTTATTAATATTGGTATATAATTGACTGATGTTACTTATCAACTTAAAATTTATATAAATGATCAATACATATTGACTTTTGAATTTTAATTATTGTTTTATTTTTTTCTAGTTTGTATTTTAGCAGAAGGATAACCCAAGACTAAGACCTGGCTACCAAGAGTCTAAACTTAACCTAAAAACTGTACCCTCTATCTCTACAAAATATTATTCTACAATTTATTTTCAGTATGTAGAAAGGAAAGTGACTGTAAAATTCTTTCCTAAAGCTAGTTTGAAAAATAAAGTTAGAGACTGTAAAAGAGCAACAGTGATAGAATTTTTTGTGATGCCACTGAAATTGTTAGACTTTACTCAAAGGACTTAACTTGAACCCTATCCATCAAGAGGAAACTTTTGTTTACAAATTATTTGACAGTCTTATTTCTGGATCCCAACTTAATGAAAATCAAAACTCTTCGATTTCATCCATTTTACCTCCTATCAATTAACGCTTTTTGACTCCAGAATTACCAGAAGGAAAATTTACTTCCATTTTACCCAGAAATTGCATTTAACTCAATCCGTACTAAAACTACTCGTCAGCATCCTATCTCTTCATTGTTCTATGATCATGCTGTGAACATATAAAACATATACAACCTTCACAAATGCACTCTCTTCTAAGATACAATGGCTACTTTAATTTAATTAAATTAATTAATTTATTTTTTGGCTGTTTTGAGTCTTCGTTGCTGTGTGCAGGCTTTCTCTAGCTGTGGCGAGTGGGAGCTACCCTTCGTTGCGTGTTCAGGTTTCTCATTGCAGTGGCTTCTCTTGTTGCAGAGCACGGGCTCTAGGGGTACGGGCTTCAGTAGTTGTGGCACGTGAGCCCTAGAGCGCGTGGGTTTCAGTAGTTGTGGCGCATGGGCTTAGTTGCTCCGGGGCATGTGGGATCTTCCTGGACCAGGGATCAAACCCGTGTCCCCTGCATTAGTAGGAGGATTCTTAACCTCTGTGCCACAGGGAAGCCCCACAATGGTTACTTTATATTTATGCACAGTTTTCACCAGATGACTTAACTTTGCTTTCAAACTTCTGGAACTTCTCAATTTTAACTAGACCTGTAGGAGAATACATCAACTTCTCCTATTATGAACACGGTGGAATGGAGAAAAGGGCGAGTTCTGGGGCAGAGAAAGAAAGTAGAGGCAGGCAAAAGGGTATGACTGGACAAAAGAGTGCTTGAGACAATCCATCCAGTTGTTGGTTCACCTCAATGGATCTCAGTAAGACTCAACTATGTGCTTGCTTCAAATCAAGATTTCCAGACTTCTTTCCTAACAATTCAGATTCATTAGATCTGAAGGGGACCCTGAATTCTGAACTTTTAACTGGCTTCTAAGGTGAGCCATGAATTATGTTAGAGAAAAACTGGTCTCATAATATAGGCCCCTAGGTTTCCAAAGTCTTCCCTTAGTTCAGTGGGCTTTTGTCTCATTTTACCCAGAAAATAGAAACCACAAATATTCAGTGTATTTCTCCTTCAACATCTCTACCTATTTCATGTATTTCTATTTCTAACTGCTTTAAGGATTATTAGGTTCACTGACATCAAATATCCTATATTTTTTCAGTTTTATTTTTATTCTTATTCTGCCAGAGCTGGTTTGACTCAAATGTGACTCTTAACCAGCACATCATTTTCATGAAACCAATTCTGCTATAACATCACATACAAAATTCTGACATCTTTCCCATGTTCTTCTAAGCATGACCTTATTTGGAGCCTTTCTTGGCCCTGGAAGCCCATTGTGGCTTCACACTCCTAAGCAACTGACATTTATTATATGTGAGAGACCATCAGTTGGAAGCAGATGAAAACTAATGTGGGCTAACTTCAAGGTCTGGATATATATGTCATGTTATTTGGTGCTTGAGGATACTCTTTCTCACAAATGTGTAAGGACAATGTGCATCCTGTGTGACTACATAAGATAGAGAACTGGAAATTTCCACTTCTGAAGGCTGCACATTTGCCCCTTCATCTGAGACAATGGGGCTTTTAGTGTCTTGGCATCCATTCACTCAACTCAGATGACATTTCCTTTGTCATCTGTATTAATGGATGTACAATAACCTTATGGATATGTAAAAGGACATCTCAAAAGACACTCCAGCTATGCCACTATTTGTAGTACTTTCAGAAGATGACATGACTGCTGAATCAAACCTAAATGGAGCCATAGGTACTGTCAGTTACAAATATGTGGTGCATACACTGCTGCTAGTTTACATGTCAAGAGCACAGTGCATTTTTTCCCCTCAGACAATAACTTAATGCTAACTTCAAAAATTTCTCCTAGTGAAACAAAATAGGATTAGTATTACCATAAAATTACAAACCAAAATTACTATTGATGTTTATGCTTCAGAGAGCCTAGAAGATTTATTGATAGGTCTTGGTAACTGTTTGAGGCATAGATAACAGTATGTATAAATTTCGCAGGGATCTCTAAGACCCTCTAGGCCAGCCTAGATACTTGATTTACATGTATAAATTAAAAGGAGGCTTTTAGAGTAGGGATTACAACAAAATTTGATATCGTGCAATGTGGCACTCAAATGCTGACTATGCCATCACATCTCAATTTGAAATATAAATACACAGAAAATAGTGACTAACTCATAAGGTAGTCTTAATAATTACGTTAATGTGATAAGTAATATAAAAAAATTATATCACAACTGGCACGTATTATGTTGCTAGGAAAACTTTAAGTGCCCAATAGACTGAAAAAAAATACATTGAAAAAATTAAGTAGAAAATGAGCAAGATGGTGCAGCAAGAAGACCCTGAGCTCATCTCCTCACACAGGCACACCAAAATTACAACTCTTTGCAGAGCAACTATTGATGAGAAAAACTGGAATACTAGAGAAAAGATCATCTACAACTAAAGATATAAAGAAGGAATCGAAGGTGGGATAGGTAGGAGGGTGAAGAAACTGTATAGTCAAGACCATACCCTCTGGTGGGTGAGCCACAAATGGCAGGATAATTACAATAGCAAAGGTTCTCCCCAAGGAGTAAGTGGTCTGAACCACACATTGGGCTCCCCATCCTCCTGGGGGATCAGCAGCAGGAAGACGAGTCCCCAGAACTAGCTCTGGAATCCTGTGGGCCCCGATGCCAGACACCAGTGAGCTGACACTAGCCCAAGTACTGCCACAGCCTTGTGACCTCCTGTACCAGGACCAAGACCACCCATCAGCAGGCTGGCACCAGCACTGGGATCCACTGGGCTCCAGCCCTGCCCAACAGCAGGCCAACACCAGCTCTGGAACCCTAGGGCTCTGTACCCAGATACCCAGGAACTCAGCTCCTCCTGCCAGTGAGCAGGCCCTAGATCCTGGACTCCTTAGGCCCCAGACCCTCTCACCAGGAGACCAACACCAGCTTTGGGACAGCCTGGAATCCACAGCCAGCCATGTCAGGAATTGGGCCTACCCACCAGCAGGCCAACATGAGATCCTGGATCCCCAGATCCACATCCACCCACTGCAGAACTGTCCCCACCAACCAGTGGCTGGAAACCTCTGCACAAGGCAGGACCTGACAACCAACCAGACCAGGGGCCAGCCACACCTACAAAACTGCGACATAATTATCCCCCACAACAGAAGGACCCACACAGCCCAAATAGGGGGCAACCTTAGAGCATACAGTTCCGATGACCAGAGGGGAGTGTGCCACTGGGATGCATAGAATATCTTCTACAAAAGGACACTTCACCAAAGTCAGGAAATGTAACCAACCTACAAGGTACATAGAAATAAAAACAGCAAATTATACAAAATGAGTGGACAGAGGAATATCTTCCAAATGAAGGAACAAAATAAAACCACAGAAGAAGAATTAAATGAAGTGGAGATATGCAATTTACCTTATAGAGAGTTCAAGGTAATGATCATAAAGATGTTCAGAGAACTCAGGAGAAGAATAAAAAAACACAGTGAGAACTTTAACAAAAATTTAGAAAATATAAAAAAAAACCAAACTGAGATGAAGAATACAATAACTGAAATTAAAATACACTGAAAGGAATCCACAGTAGATTAAATGATACAGAAGAATGGATCAGTGAGCTGGAAGACAGAGTAGTGAAAATCACCCAAAGTGAAAAAGAAAAAGAAAAAAAGAATAAAAAGAAATGAGGACAGTTTAAGAGGCCTCTAGGACAATATCAAGCACACCAACGTTCACATTATAGGGGTCCCAGAAAGAAAAAAGGGAGAGAAAGGGGCAGAGAACATACTTGAAGACATAATAGCTGAAAACTTCCCTAACCTGGGAAAGGAGACATACATCCAGGTCCACAAAGTACAGACAGTCTCAAACAGGATCAACCCAAAGAGGAAAACACCAAGAGACACTCTAATTAAAATGACAAAAATTAAAGATAAAAAAAGAATATTAAAAGCATCAAGGGAAAAGCATCAAGTTACATACAAGGGAACTCCCATAAAGTTATAAGCTGACTTTTCAACAGAAGCTCTGCAGGCTAGAAGGGCACAGTATATTTAAAGTGATGAAAGGAAAAAATAAAAACTATAACCAAAAATATTCTACCTGTCAAGGCTTTAGTACAAATTTGAAGGAGAGATCAAAACTTTACAGACAAGCAAAAGCTAAAAAAGGTCACCATTAAACCAGGTTTACAAGAAATGTTAAAGGAACTTATCTAAGTGAAAAAGACCACAACTATAAGCATGAAAATTATGAAAGAAAAAAAATTCTCTTTAGTGAAGGCAAATATACAGTACAGGTAGTAAGTCAGTCATGTATTAAGTTACTAGGAAGGTAAAAAGACAAAAGGAGTAAAATCATCTATATCTACAATAAATGGTCAAGAGATACACAAAACGAAGATGTAAAATATGGTATCAAATACACTAAAGGGTAGGGGAATAAAAATGCAAGGTTGCTAAAATGTGTTTGAACTTAAGAGATCTGCAACTTAAAATAATCATGTATACATACATAGAGGGATTGCTATGTACAATGTGGAGAATATAGTAAACAATTATGTAATATCTTTGAATGATGACATACTCTAAGTAGGCATCACGGTGACTATTTTGAAATATATAGAAATACCAAAGCACTATGTTGTGTAAGAGGATCTAATATAGTGTTGTAAGTCAGTTATACTTCAAAAACAATCAAAACAAACTCAAAAAAAGAGGTCAAGTTTGTGTTTACCAGAGACAGGGGGAGATGGGAGTAAGTTGGATGAAGGTGGTCAAATGGTACAAACTTCCGGTTACAAGATAAATAAGTACTAGGGATGTACTGTACAACACAGTAGATACTAACACTGTTGTATATCATGCATGAATGTTATTAAGAGTAAATCCTAAGAGTTCTAATTACAAGAAAAAATTTCTATTTCTTTATTTATGAGAAACTTACTGTGATAATCATTTTGTGATATATGAAGGTCAAATTATTATGCTGTATACCTTAACACACAGTGCTGTATGTAAATTATATCTCAATAAAACTGGAAAAAGAAAAAAGATAGGCTTCTGTATTTTTACAAAAAAGAAATAATTAGCTAGAGAAAAGGAAAGTTATAAAGAACACTATAGCTAATCAAAACAGATTTAAAAATATAATTTTGTTCTTAGAATTTAGAAATATATATATATAAACTCTCTATACCAAAGATTCTTTAATATTTAGCAAAATGAGTTCAGAACTCATAGCTTTGTAAATCATTGATATCATTTTGGAAATAATATAAAGCATAAGTATATTCATATGTTTGACATCATTAATCTCAACCATAAATGAATACTATGAAGAAACACACTAGAAGATATAGATATAGAAATAGATATAGATATGAAATACCTATTTAAATTTAAAAAAACATTCCAAATAGATTGACTATCCCAGTTTAGGAGTATAGACAGAGAAATGATAGTATGTTGATAAAAAAGGAAATGCAGAACACAAAAACTAAAATATTGCTAGGCTTACAACTATTTAAATATTAATAAGAAGGCATCCAGATGGAAAAAAATAATAGAAAGAGTTGTTTCACTGGATACTTTGATCTTTTTTACTTTTCAACTTTCTTAAATGTTTATAATGATCATAGTATGGAGTAACGGGAAACTTTGTGTTTGCCCTTACCTTCTATATGACCTTAACTTCTCTGTCACTTAACTTCTCTGAATTTCAGGTCGCACATTTATAAATTGCAGATAATTAAATTTTATTAAGAATTACTTGGAATCATAGTAGTAAATTTCCTGGACTACAGCCTGCCACTTCTTGGATAATCAGGAAATAGTTTGCATGCATTCTTCTTGCAGCTCCACTGTGTTCACTTATCTAAAATGTGAAGCAAATAGACTGGATTGGATGATCTCCAGAGTGTCTCTCCATCTATAATTACAAGCTTTATTTCAGCATTTTTTCTAATATTTAGAATGTGAAGTCCTCAAAAAATGGGATGTTCATATTTTCTCTAAGATCTATACAATCTTAAAAAGTAATCTCTACTGTATTCCCAGAGGACTGTGAGATTTTCTTCATCAAAGTGCCAGAAATAAAAGTGAATGAAAATCCAGCCCTGCTATAGAGAATAGAAAGAAGCACTGGTGACTTAAATAATTATTCATAATAAATACCATCCTCTCAGAATAATATTAAGATAATTAAATCACAAAACAGTTTAAAAAATGACAGCCCTATATAATAAAAAAGATTAATTAACTCAAAGAACACGCTTATTCATTTAAACAACTTCTGTAAGTCAAGCACCATAATGACAAAATCAAAGATTATCCTCAGTTCAAAAGTATTTTCTACATTTACAGCTTCTCAAGTGGAAGTAGAATTCTGGCCTCTGAATGTTTTCACACTCTTTCCCATTCCTTCAAAGTTGTGCCCTCTCATGCATGCACCAGTCAGAAAAAATCCAGTTTAATGGGTGAAAGCAAAGACTGTTAGAAGAAAGAGTTCTCCCCACCGAGCCATAGTGCTGGTTGGTGATCTTTTGGAGAAGGCAATTGAGAGATCACCATTCCTATGAAAAAGTGAATACATTTCTCAATATCTACCACTTTTGAATAATGGAATGTTAATGTCACACTTTTATTCTGGTTCATCTTGTAAAAGACCTGATGACTATCCATTCAAAGTTAATTTTGGCTATTTTTCTTAGCACTTATTTCTCCCCTCAGCCTCGGGAGACTATATATATTCCATCACTTAATAAATATGCAGGTGACATAAGTTTCTCTGTGGCCTCATTGCACAATATTTTTTAAAATATATAAATGTTATGCAAAACTATGTAAATAAAAGTGAAAATGGTCAATATTTGTGAATTTTAATACAAATAGTACTGTGAGCTCTTTGGAGGAACATATCTCCATAAGACCCTCTCTGCTCATCCACACAAAAAGATTATGTTGAAGTTATAACTTAACTGATGATTATTTTGATAAATTTTGTGCCCCACTTCTCCTTCTACACCAACAACCTCAGAATCCCTGTGTATTAATTTTCGAGGCCTGACATAGTTAAGTACCACAAACTGGGTGACTTAAAACAACAGAAATTTATTTTCTCAAATCTCTGGAGGCTAGAAGTGAGAAATCAAGGTTCAGCAGGGTTGGTTCCTTCTGAAGAATCTGAGGGAGAATCTGTTCCAAGCCTCTCTCGTAGCTTCTGGTGATAGCTGGCAATCCTTGGTGTTCCTTGGCTTGGATATGCATCACTTCAATCTCTGCCTCTGTCTTCACGTGGCCTTCTCCCCTTGTCTCTTTACATTATCTTCCTCCTGTGTGTTTCTGTGTCTTCACATGGCACTTTCCTCTCTTACACAGATACTAGTCATATTGGATCAGGGGCTCATCCTACTACAGTCAGCTTAACTGTGCTAATTACACCTGAAATGGACTTATTTCCAATTAAGTTCACACTCTGAGGTACTGGTGGTCAGGGCTTTAATATACAATGGTGGGACACACAATTCGACCACTAATACCCCATTAAGAAGAAATCTCCCTCAATGTCTCCTCTGAAGGGTGCACTAGCAGAGCTCTCTTCCCACTCCAACCTCAAACCACACAGTATTACCAGTCATACGACTGCCATTCTAAAGACTAGAAAATCACACTATTATTATTGCTTTGTGGCATTTATTACATAGAAACCATTTAAGAATATTGGGTCAACAAGCTATTCTAATAGATAAATGCACAATATTACTTCATATATTGATTTTATTTCCTATATGGTCAAAGACACTGCATACAGAGAGAGAGAGCGAGAGAAAGACTTCTAATATTTTACAAGACCATCCATCACACATCAGCCTGGCATCTTCTCACACAAGTAAAGGAGGCTATAACCCTCTAATCCCTGACTAATGCCCCTATTTTAAAAATTACCTGTAGACATCCATTAGCCAATATTTTGAGAGAAACAAGCCAGAGCAGACAGTTCTATCAATACTAAAGGGACTGCTTCTAAAAGTGACCTTGCCTATTGAATACTCAGCATGGTAAAAGAGTAGCATTTTTATACACACATACACTCACTCACTTGCACTCACATCCTCTGGAAAATGCTGTGCAGAGAAGAAAGCTCTAGAGAATGATAACACGTCTGTTAGCAGAAATGAAACTTGTTAAAATGTGACCTAGGACAACCTGCCATCAAATCAGTGGAGCAAAATCCTCCGTGAGCCAACAGAAAGCATTGCATCAACATCGTACAAGACATCACCCAGTTATATGCTTCTGTGAGTATTCTTTATAATCCATGCTTAGAATTCTATACATTTGTAGGTCTCTGGTGAGAAACTTACAACTTGATTAAGAACTTAAAAAACTAGAATGTTAAAATAAAACATAATGAATCCCCCCCCAAAAATTGATTCTTTAAAAGATAAGCATTATGTTGATAGTAAGTAAAAGAAATAATTTCATATTGTTTCAAAATTGAATCATTTTACCAGCTGAATCCTTTTAGTGTACTACTCTTTCATGAAGTGAAAGTGTGTTGTATTTGTATTTGATAAAATAGTAATGTAAATCCTGCATCAATTGGTTGTCTGTGCTTAGACAGTTTCATTCTGCCTATATACAATTTGGTTGAACTATTTGTAATCAGGCTGATATGGAATAACTGCCTTTTCATATTTACAGTGGATCAAAAGATCAATATGATCCAGCAATCAAATGCATGTAGTATGCATATAAATTCATATAATCCATGCACACTTACATGTACTAGCCTTGCCATCAAATCAGTTTAACCATTTTTGAACAGGGGTATATGAGACATATCCATATAACCCAGTATTTTCTATCTATTTTATATCTATTTAATTAGTAGCCATTATGTACGTAATAGTGAGGGCCATTTAGCTGCTAGGATATTCTCACTTCCAGCACAGCAGCTCCACACTCTCTTTAATTTCTTTCAATTTCAAGAAAGATTGTGTTGGGGGGATAAAAGCGTCAAACTTCAAAAGAATCTTAAAACTACTGCTATAGCTACGTATCTCTCAAGCATTTTGTTTTCAGGAAATTTTTATATTCTTTGAAATTACTGAACGTCCCAAAGAGCTTTTACTTACATGTGTTATATTTACTGACATTTAGCAGATTGGAAATAAAAACTAATTTTTAAATTTTAAAATGATTTAAAATTTAAACATATATATTTACCAATTATTTACAAGTAATGAATCCATTAAATGATATGTAAATAATATATATTTTATGAAATATAATTATACTTTTCAAAGCAAAAGAAGTGAGATTGGCACTTTCTACATTTTAATAAATCTTCCTGATTTCTGGCGTCTTTTAGCTGGTTTCTTTTATCTGGATTCTTTTATAGAAAAACGCTGGATTCTTTTATCTGCAACTGCATTCAATATGGAGTAAAATGTTGTTTGGGTTGAAGTGCATAAAGTGAAGACTCACATGTATAAATATTTTGAAAATAGAGGAATATTTAAATAGAATTGTTAATAAATGTGAATGTTCTTCTTTGATACTACACCAAAACTATGCAACAATACTTTCTTAAAGTTACTTGCAATGTGAAATCTGAAACCATACTAAAAAAAGTTTCATACCATATATTAAAATCCATTGATTTATCTTCAACTTAAAATGGATATTTTACCCATGCATGGATTTATAACATCATTCATTTGTCACTGACATATAGATTTTCTAAAAGAAGACATTTCATTACACAATGAAAAAATTATTCATGTCATCATTGACCTCAACAGAAAAATCTCTATGTGCTGGGAAGTTGTCAAGTTCAGGTTGGCAAATACAACTTTTCCAAAATTATAATTCTTGCTTCAAATTTTGTATTTTTATCAATGGCAACTGTGAGAAATTATATATATACATGTATATATACAGATCTATATATCTATCCTGACACAGGGCTCCTAAAATCCTTGAAAATAGGGGTGTAAGCAGAATCTTTCATTCTAACATTTTTGACTCCAGTTTCAGGCACAGAGCTCCTAAAACCCTCGTAACTTCCTAAGTGATAAGAGCACTAGGAACATCTTTTGTTCAATATTTAGTCTTTGACCAAGGTTCCTGACACAGGGCTCCTAAATCCCTTGGAATTTCCTGAGCAATAGGAGAGTCTTTTGTTCTAACAAGGTGACTCTGGGGTGGTCACCAGAAAGACCAAACCAGGGTTAGAAATTTTAAATTGTCAGACCCATCCCCCATACTCCAGAGAAAGGAGAAGGACCAGAAATGGAGTTAGTAATTGGTCATGCGTACATGATGAAGCCTCCATAAAATTCCTAATAGTGTGGGGTTTGGAAAGTTTCCAGGTTAGTAAACACATGCATGTACCTACCAGGAGGGTGATGCTCTCTACCTCCACAGAGACAGAAGTTCCAGTGCTCAGGACCTTCCCAGCACTCCCTCTTTGTATCTTGTCATCCGGCTATTCCTCTGTATTCTTTATTATATCCTTTATTATGTAATAAGTTGTTAAACGTAAGTGTTTCCCTGAGTTCTGTGAACTGTTCTTGCAGATAATCGTGTTCAAGGGAGACGAGGAGATGGGAACCTCTGATTTATAGTCAGGTCAGACAGAAGTTGTGGGTAACCTGGAGACCTAACCACTTGCAATTGGTATCTGAGGAGGGGAAGCAGTCCCATGGGACTCAGCCCTTAACCTGTGGAATCTGTTGCTATCACCAGGTAGATAGTGTCAGAATTGAGTTAAATTGTAGGGCACCGAGGTGGAGTCACAGAGAACTGCTTCGTGTGGTTAAAAAACCCGAAGATCTGGTATCAGAAGTGTTGTGAATGGGGGAGAAGTGTGAGAGTAAGGGGAAACACAGGAAAAGTGAGTTTTCCCTTCTCAGCAACAAACGCTATCAGTCATTTTCTCACAGTGACAGGTTCACTGTGTTTGTTGATGATGTTGGACCTCAATGCAGGACACCCCAAAACATGCCACAATGGCATATTGATTATTTTGTATTAAAGTTACCTAAGAAATCGCCAATACATGAGGGACACTCTGACCCTCCTCTCCATTTCCCTGAAAGCAGTAAATAAAATCTCTCATGTGAAAGGTGCAGTCCTTGCATCTGGAAGCAGAAGGACACCCTTATTGCAGAGTTAGGGAATTTGTGACAAGCAGCCTCTATAAAGACACCTTGTTATTTTTTAATTTACTACCCCAATTCCAAACTCTGGATTCTTCACTCACTGAGCACCAGAAACCTAAGTTTCTATGTCTTATCAATTCCTCAAATATTTATTATTTCTTTGTCTGAAACATGTAAAACCCATCTGTGAGAGAGACCTTCAAGATGGCGGAAAAGTAAGATGCAGAGATCATCTTCCTCCCCACAAATGCATCAGAAATACATCTACATGTGGAAAAACTCCTACAGAACACCTACTGAATGCTGGCGGAAGACCTCAGACCTCCCAAAAGGCAAGAAACTCCCCACGTACCTGGGTAGGCAAAAGAATAAACAGGGAAAAAGAATAGGGATGGGACCCGCACCAGTGGGAGGCAGCTGTGAAGGAGGAAAGGTTTCCACACACTAGGAAGGCCCTTCTCGGGCGGAGACGGGTGGTGGTGGACGGGGGAGCTTCGGAGCCATGGAGGAGAGCACAGAAACAGGGATGCGGGGGGCAAAGCGGAGAGATTCCCACACAGAGGATCAGTGCCAACCAGTACTCACCAGCCCGAGAGGCTTGTCTGCTCACCCACTGGGATGGGTGTGGCTGGGAGCTGAGGCTCGGGCTTTGGTCAGAGAGCAGGGAGAGGACTGGGGTTGGCGGCGTGAACACAGCCTGAAGAAGGCTAGAAGAAGGCTAGTGCGCCACAGCTAGCTGGGAGGGAGTCCGGGAGAAAGTCTGGAGCTGCCGAAGAGGCAAGAGACTTTTTCTTCCCTCTTTGTTTCCTGGTGCGCAAGGAGAGGAGATTAAGAGCGTCACTTAAAGGAGCTCCAGAGACGGGCGCGAGCCGCGGCTAACAGCGCAGACCCCAGAGACGGGCATGAGACGCTAAGGCTGCTGCTGCCGCCACCAAGAAGCCTGTGTGCGAGCACAGGTCACTATCCACACCTCCCCTCCCGGGAGCTTCTGCAGCCCACTACTGCCAGGGTCCTGTGATACAGGCACAACTTCCCCGGGAGAACGCATGGCACGCCTCAGGGTGCTGCAACGTCACGCTGGCCTCTGCTGCCTCAGGCCCGCCCCACACTCTGCGCCCCTCCCTCTCCCCGGCCTGAGTGAGCCAGAGCACCCGAATCAGCTGCTCCTTTAACCCCGTCCTGTCTGAGCAAAGAACAGATGCCCTCAGGCGACTTACACACAGAGGTGGGGCCAAATCCAAAGCTGAACCACAGGAGCTGTGTGAACAAAGACGAGAAAGGGAAATTTCTCCCAGCAGCCTCAGGAGCAGCAGATTAAATCTCTGCAATCAACTTGATGAACCTGCATCTGTGGAATACATGAATAGACAACGAATCATCCCAAATTGAGGAGGTGGACTTTGGGAACAATGATATATATATATATTTTTTCCCTTTTTCTCTTTTGTTGAGTGTGTATGTGTACGCTTCTGTGTGTGATTTTGTCTGTATAGCTTTGTTTTTACCATTTGTCCTGGGGTTCTGTTGGTCTCTTTATTTTTGGGGGGGCGTTGTTGTTGTTGTTCTTGTGTTTTAGTATAGTTTTTAGCACTTGTTATCATTGGTGGATTTGTTTTTTGGTTTGGTTGCTCTCTTCTTTTTTTTTTTCTTTTTTATGACTTTTTAATTTTTTATTTTTATAATTATTTTATTTTATTCTTTCTTTTTTTTTTTTCCTCCCTTTTCTTCTGAGCCATGTGACTGACAGGGTCTTGGTGCTCCAGCTGGGTGTCAGACCTGTGGCTCTGAGGTGGGAGAGCCAAGTTCAGGACATTGGTCCACCAGAGACCTCCCAGCTCCACGTAATATCAAATGGCAAAAGCTCTACCAGCGATCTCCATCTCAATGCTAAGACCCAGCTCCACTCAATGACCAGCAAGCTATAGTGCTGGACACCCTATGCCAAACAACTAGCAAGACAGGAACACAACCCCACCCATTATCAGAGAGGCTGCCTAAAATCAAAATAAGGTAACAGACACCCCAAAACACAACACCAGATGCAGCCCTGCCCACCAGAAAAACAAAATCCAGCCTCATCCACCAGAACACAGGCACCGGTCCCCTCCACCAGGAAGCCTACACAACCCACTGAACCAACCTTACCAACTGGGGACAGACACCAAAAACAACAGGAGCTATGGACCTGCAGACTGTGAAAATGAGACCCCAAACACAATAAGTTAAGCAAAATGAGAAGAGAGAGAAACACACAGCAGATGAAGGCACAAGGTAAAAACCCAGCAGACAAAACAAATGAAGAGGAAATAGGCAGTCTACCTGAAAAACAATTCAGAATAATGATAGTAAAGATGATCCAAAGTCTTGAAAACAGAATGGAGAAAATACAAGAGACATTTAACAGAGACATAGAAGAACTAAATACCAAACAAACAATGATGGACAACACAATAAATGAAATTAAAAATTCTCTAGAAGGAATCAATTGCAGAATAACTGAGGAAGAAGAATGGATACGTGACCTGGAAGATAAAACAGTGGAAAGAACTACCTTAGAGCTGAATAAAGAAAAAAGAATGAAAAGAATTTCGAACAGTCTCAGAGACCTCTGGGACAAAATTAAATGCACCAACATTCGAATTATAAGGGTCCCAGAGAAAGAAGAGAAAAAGAAAGGGACTGAGAAAATATTTGAAGAGATTATAGTTGAAAACTTCCCTAAAATTGGAAAGGAAATAATCAAGTCCAGGAAATGCAGAGAGTCCCATATAGGCCAAATCCAAGGATAAGCATGCCAAGACACATATTAATCAAACGATCAAAAATTAAATACAAAGAAAAAAAAAGCAGCAAGGGTAAAGCAACAAATAATATACAAAGGAATCCCCATAAGGTTAACAGTTGATCTTTCAGCAAAAACTCTGCAAGCCAGAAGGGAGGGGCAGGATATATTTAAAGTTAAGAAAGGGGAAACCCAACAACCAAGATTAATAAACAACCTAACCTTACACCTAAAGCAATTAGAGAAAGAAGAACAAAAAAAAACCCAAAGTTAGCAGAAGGAAAGAAATCATAAAGATCAGATCAGAAATAAATGAAAAAGAAATGAAGGAAACAATAGGAAATATCAATAAAACTAAAAGCTGGTTTTTTGAGAAGATAAACAAAATTGAAAAACGATTAGCCAGACTCATCAAGAAAAAAAGGGAGAAGACTCAAATCAATAGAATTAGAAATGAAAAAGGAGAAGTAACAATGGACACTGTAGCAATACAAAGAATCATGAGAGATTACTACAAGCAACTATATGCCAATAAAATGGACAACCTAGAAGAAATGACAGATTCTTAGAAAAGCACAACTTTCCAAGACTGAACAAGGAAGAAATAGAAAATATAAACAGACCAATCACAAGCACTAAAATTGAGACTGTGACAAAAAATCTTCCAACAAACAAAAGCCAAGGACCATATGGCTTCACAGGTGAATTCTATCAAGCATTTAGAGAAGAGCTAATATCTATCCTTCTCAAGCTCTTCCAAATATAGCAGAGCAAGGAATACTCCCCAACTCATTGTACGAGGCCACCATCACCCTGATACCAAAACCAGACAAAGATGTCACAGAAAAGAAAACTACAAACCAATATCACTGATGAACATAAATGTAAAGATCCTCAACAAAATATTGGCAAACAGAATCCAACAGCACATAAAAAGAATCATACACCATGATCAATTGGGGTTTATCCCAGGAATGCAAGGATTCTTTATATGCACAAATCAATCAATGTGATACACCATATTAACAAATTGAAGGATAAAAACCATATGATCATCTCAATAAATTCAGAGAGAGCTTTCGACAAACTTCAACACTGACTTATGATAAAAACCCTCCAGAAAGTAGGCATAGAGGGAACTTAACATAATAAAGGCCATATATGACAAACTCACAGACAACATCGTTCTCAATGGTGAAAAACTGAAACCATTTCCATTAAGATCAGGAACAAGACAAGGTTGCCCACTCTTACGACTCCTATTCAACATAGTTTTGGAAATTTTAGCCACAGCAATCAGAGAAGAAAAAGAAATAAAAGGAATGCAAGTCAGAAAAGAAGAAGTAAAACTGTCACTGTTTGCAGGTGACATGATACTATACATAGAGAATCCTACAGACGCTACCAGAAAACTACTAGAACTAATCAATGAATTTGGTAAAGTAGCAGGATACAAAATTAATGCACAGAAATCTCTTTCATTCCTATATGCTAGTAATGAAAAATCTTAAAGAGAAATTAAGGAAACACTCCCATTTACCACTGCAACAAAAAGAATAAAATACCTAGGAATAAACCTACCTAGGGAGACAAAAGACCTGTATGCAGACAACTATAAGACACTAATGAAAGAAATTAAAGATGATAGAAACAGATGGAGAGATATACCATGTTTTTAGATTGGAAGAATCAACATTGTGAAAATGACTTTTCTACCCAAAGCAATTTACAGATTCGGTGCAATCCCTATCAAACTACGAATGGCATTTTTCGCAGAACTAGAACAAAAACTGCACAATTTGTATGGAAACACAAAAGATCCCGAATAGCCAAAGCAATCTTGAGAAAGAAAAACGGAGCTGGAGGAATCAGGCTCCCTGACTTCAGACTATACTACAAAGCTACAGTAATCAAGACAGTATTGTACTGGCACAAAACCAGAAATATAGATCAATGGAATAGGAGAGAAAGCCCAGAGATAAACCCACGCACATATGGTCACCTTACTTTTGATAAAAGAGGCAAGAATATACAATTTAGAAAAGACAGCCTCTTCAATAAGTGGTGCTGGGAAAACTGGACAGCTACATGAAAAAGAATGAAATTAGAACACTCGCTTACACCATACACAAAAATGAACTCAAAATGGATTAAAGACCTAAATGTAAGGCTGGACACTATACAACTCTTAGAGGAAAACATAGGCACAACACTCTATGACATAAATCACAGCGAGATGCTTTTTGACCCACCTCCAAGAGAAATGGAAATAAAAACAAAAGTAAACAAATGGGACCTAATGAAACTTCAAAGCTTTTGCACAGCAAAGGAAACCATAAACAAGACGAGAAGAAAACCCTCAGAATGGTAGAAAATATTTGCAAATGAAGCAACTGACAAAAGATTAATCTCCAGAATTTACAAGCAACTCATGCAGCTCAATATCAAAAAAGCAAACAACCCAATCTAAACATGGACAGAAGACCTAAACAGACATTTCTCCAAAGAAGATATATAGATTGCCAACAGACACATGGAAGATTGCTCAACATCTCTAATCAGTAGAGAAATGTCAATCAAAAGTACAATGAAGTATCACCTCACACCAGTCAGAATGGCCATCATCAAAAAATCTGTAAACAATAAATGCCGGAGAGGGTGTGGAGAAAAGGGAACCCTCTTGTACTGTTGGTGGGAATGTAAATTGATACAGCCACTCTAGAGAACAGTATGGAGGTTCCTTAAAAAACTAAAAATAGAATTACCATACAACCCAGCAATCCCACTACTGGGCATATACCCTGAGTAGACCATAATTCAAAAAGAATCATGTACCAAAATGTTTATTGTAGCTCTATTTACAGTAGCCAGGACATGGAAGCAACCTAAGTAACCATTGACAGATGAATGGATAAAGAGGATGTTGCACATATATACAATGGAATATTACTCAACCATAAAAAGAAATGAAATTGAGTTATTTGTAGTGAGGTGGATGGACCTAGAGTCTGTCATACAGAGTGAAGTTAAGTCAGAAAGAGAAAAACAAATACCATATGGTAACACATATGTATGGAATCTAAAAAAAAAAAAGGTTGTGAAGAACCTAGGGGCAGGACAGGAATAAAGACGCAGACATAAAGAATGGACTTGAGGACACGGGGAGAGGGAAGGGTAAGCTGGGACAAAGTGAGAGAGGGGCATGGACTTATATATACTGCCAAATGTAAAATAGATAGCTAGTGGGAAGCAACTGCATAGCACAGGGAGATCAGCTCGGTGCTTTGTGACCACCCAGAGGGGTTGGAGGAAGACGGAAGAGGGAGAAGATATGGGGATATATGTATATGTATAGCTGAGTTCCTTTGTTATAAAGCAGAAACTAACACACCATTGTAAAGCAATTATACTCCAATAATGATGTTAAAAAATTTTTTTAAATAAAAAAATGACATCTGCTTTGGCCACTTCTTTGGTCTCATGTCTATGAGTCCTCCATGTGCATAAATTATTTTTTTTTCCTTCTGTTAACCTGTTTTGTGACAATTTTAGTATTAATCAGCCACAAGGACTCGAGAGGGGTAGAAGGGAAAAATTTCCTCCTCCCTGATAATGAGATAACATCTGCCAAATAGCCATGTTTTGTCCATCGGTTGTGTTTTCCAAAAAGAGCATTCCTTGAAAAAGGTGGCTAGTACAGCTTGCAGTACAATCACATAGTAATTTTCATTGAGTAAACAATGTACTTTGTTCAGCAGCAGAAGTGCTTTATATGTACTTCCCGTTTCATCACACAGAAATATGTTAGGGGTTGAGGTCTTATATAATAACTTTTACTGCTTCATAAAGAAAATTCTTAAGTGTAACTGGTGTCACTGTGTGTACATGTGTGTGTGAGAGTGTGTATGTGTTTGTTTGTGCTTGTGCCTGCCAGGATGCATTTCGGCAAGAACATAGCAATAAAGAACGTAGTGACTACTAGTAGAGTTTAGCACCACTGGTTTAGTATGTGCTAAGGAAAACAGTTTTGATGTCACCTTATATATCCTTTAAAGGGGCCTCAGGATTCCCTAGACGTCAATGGACCATATTTAGAGAACCACTGCATAGACCTGTAGCCCTTAGAGAAGATAAAATTAAAATCCACATCTCCTGCTTGTATTTATACATTTGCAATATTAAACTATACCTTATATTAAATCAAATTATTATTTGTAAAATATATCTCTAGTTTAAATATTTTACTTTCCTCCTGCTGTTTCAAATAACTTTAATTGAATTACTCTCCCCATTCAATATTTTGCAAATTCTAATAAGAAAAGGCACAAATTAAAATTTTTTCCTAAACATTCCATGATATAAAGCACTCAGAACATCTTTATTTGACAAGATTCAGTTTTGTATGTTCTTCTTTGCGCATTATAATGATCACTATGTACTGGTAACAATTTAAAACTTCAAATTTTACTCCTTGTTAATTGCAGAAATTCTCATTATGACTTTAACCCATGGAAGATCAGACACAAATTTTTCTTGACAGTTTGAACATCTATGTAAAAAAAAAAAAAGTGTGGGGCTTTCCTGGTGGCACAGTGGTTGAGAGTCCGCCTGCCGATGCAGGGGACACGGGTTTGTGCCCTGGTCTGGGAAGATCCCACATGCCGCGGAGCGGCTGGGCCCGTGAGCCATGGCCGCTGAGCCTGTGCGTCCGGAGCCTGTGCTCCGGAACGGGAGAGTCCACAACAGTGAGAGGCCCGCGTACCGCAAAAAAAAAAAAAAAAAGTGTGGTTATTTTATAACCTGAACTGTCAGAAGACTTAATCTTTCCAAAAATTTAAATTAGATAAAATTTTAAGTATCTATAACCTTAGCCCTTAATGAATATTATTTCAGGAACAAATGTAGGCATACAAAAAAATTAGTTTTCAAGAATTGAATAAATTTAAAGTAATTTTAGAAAAGTATTCTTATATGATGATGTTAGATCATATTCCAAAATTTTTTATTTAAAAAATCAAGATAAATGTACATATAAGCATATATATATATGTGTATTATATTATATATGTAACTGTGTTTATCTATCTATATCTATGTCTCTATCTATCTACCTATCTATTGATAATCATTCTCTATTGGCTACTCCATCATTAGAATCTATTTTAATTTGGCATAAACTCTTTTCTGGAACCAGTTTTTAATTAGTCTTGGTTGTAGTAAAATGCAACATCACCATAAATGAGATCTGTATCCTTTGATTACTATAACTCTAATTTTAGTATATCTATTAGACAAAAATTTGATAGTGATATCCTACAAATAGTAATAAAATTCAGCCATTCATTCATTCAAATATGTGTGTCTGTCTGAGAAGTTACCCTTATAGAGACCAAGAAGGGAAAGTTTGAGGCAGCAGTTTGTGATTTTTAGTAAAACCAGAGCAGAGAAATGGTCATTACATACGGCAACATGAAGGTCATTTTTACCCTGATGTAAGATGACTAAGTGAAATGGAGGGGCTCAAATTCCATTTAAGAAGGATTTAGTGGAGAAAGGAGTTATAAGGTTGAGAGAAAATACAGAATTCTTTCAAGTTAACATGGGAAAAGATGTAGAGAAATATGGAGTAAACTGGAGGAGAGTGTGGCATCAATAAACTTGTTAAGATAATTATGCTAGAGCACGTTTTGTGCTTATAGGAATTGTGGTAGGCTGGAAATGGTCTCCCAAAAATGTCCACATCTGTGATGGTTAATTTTATGTGTACTTAACTGGGCCATGGGGTACCCAGATACTTGTTTAAACATTATTCTGGGTGTGTCTGTGAGGGTGTTTCTGAATGAGATTAACAAGTAAAGCAGACTGTCCTCCCCAATGTGGAAGAGCCTCATCCAATCTGCTGAAAGCCAGAAGAGAACAAAAGATTGATTAAGGGAGAATTCCTTCTCTCTGCCTGACTGTCTTACAGCTGGGTCATGGGTCCTCTCCTGCCTTGAGATAGAGATTCATACTGGATCTTATACCATCTGCTATCCTGGTTTTCAGGCCGTCAGACACTGACTGGAACTATACCATTGGCATTCCTCAGGCTCCAACTTGCTAGACCTTGGGACTTTTCAGTCTCCATACTTATGTGAGCCAATTCCTTATATACATATGCACACACACACACACACATACATACCACACACACTACACACACCTTATTGGTTCTGTTTCTTTGGAGACCATAATACAACACCCTGTAAATACATTACTTAAATGACATAAAGAACTTTGCAGAAGTGATTAAATTATGGATCTTGAGAGATAAGTCTGGATTATCTTGATGGGCCCAATATAATCACAAGTGTTCTTATAAGAGGGAAGCAGTAGAGTCAGTGCTATAGACTGAATGTTTGTGCCTCACCACAGATTCATATATCTTGTGTATATTACACCCAAGTGAAGAAGGAAACCAAGAATATCTTACAAACCTCATGGGCAAGAGAAGCTTTACAGAACAGATTTGCATCTCTGAAGGGTCTTGAAGATCAAGAATAGGAGGTGGATAAATAGGCCTGGGATAAGAGATTTCCAGGGCTTCCCTGGTGGCACAGTGGTTAAGAATCCGCCTGCCACTGTTGAGCCCTGGTCCAGGAAGATCCCACATGCTGGGGAGCAACTAAGCCCATGAGCCCCAACTACTGAGCCTGTGCTCTAGAGCCCACAAGCCACAACTACTGAGCCCGTGTGCCACAACTACTGAAGCCTGCGTGCCTAGAGCCCATGCTCCACAACAAGAGAAGCCACCGCAATGAGAAGACCCCACTGGCCACAGCTAGAGAAAGCCCTCACACAGCAACAAAGACCCAACGCAAAAATAAATAACTAAAAGTAAATTTTTTAAAAAAGAAAGATTTCCATATAATTATTATCTTTACAATGTTATTCTAATGTTTTTATTGTGGGATTTGAGGACTACTAATCCTATAAATTGTATTTACTATTTAGTTTTTTATAAGATATTATAACATAGTGTTTTTCTAGGCATTTTCAAAACATTTTATGCTTTAGCCTTAAAGAGATAATTCGCTTCCTGATTTCTCTGATTTAATAATTGAAGTAAACTTCTTTCTCTGAAACGTCTTTCTAAGAAAAATTGCAGTTCTTTCTTTCATTTATTCATTTCACACTAACTTATTGAGTGTTCACTTTGTTCCACCAGGATAAAGAGAGAAATATGAGAAAATTTAAGAGTTCAAGTTATAATTCATTGTGTTTATAATTCATCCTTTTGATTTGTAACATTTTCTAATCTATGAAAGGGAACCCTAATTCATAATGAAATTGCCTATGGTCAAAAATTCAAAACCAAAAATATTCACAATAAAGCACACAGAGATGTAGCAATTAAAATGGCATAGTAATAAAGTATCACCTTGTGATACTTTCTTTTAAAGTAAAAAGAGCACACATTATAACCCATCATTAATTTTATATGAAAAGATTCATAAATTCTTTCTGTTTGCTATATGCCTACAGTCAAATTTCTGCACATTAGAAAATAATTTGTACCTGAATAGATATAATAAATTTGACAGCAATTTCTTTTGTTGCTATTGTTAAGGTTTTTTTTAATTTATTTTTATTTTTTAATTAGAAAAAGAATACATTTGTTACAATTCATGGACTACAGATATAAGTTGTGTCAGTAGTCTTACCTTCCCCCTCCTTTCCTTTGCCTCTACCTTGAGGTATGCTGAGCAGTGTTAGCAGTTTGCATTTTTGCTTTCAAACTTATTTTGTAACCTTGTATATAGTTATAGAGGTAGATATAGATAATATAGATTAGATATAGATGCACACATATGGTTTGTTTTCCTTTTTTTAATTTTTATATTTTGCAAAAACAGAATTATCCACTGCTGAATAATGTGTTATAGACATATTTCTAGGTCAATGTATGAGTAACAAACTAATTTATTTAATTAGTTTAAATAAACTAACTGCTTCATTTTCTAACTACAGATGTAGCACAATTTATTTAACAATTCCATATCATTTGACATCCAGGTTATTTCTAGTTAAATAACATGCTTCAATAAATATCCTTGTATAAATACAATAATCTGGCAGTGTTACTGTTTGTTTGTTTTGTAGCAAAATGTACTTTTAGTGGATACTGGCATATTTTTTTCCCCAAAGTTTGTTCCAATATATACTTCTACCAGCAACGCATAACTGTTTTTCTTCCCTCATACACCTAAAAGCAGTGAATGATATCAGTCTTTAAAATAATCACTAATACAAGAGTTTAAAAAAAAAGTAGTAGGGGTGGGATGGGGAGGGTGGGAGGGAGGGAGACACAAGAGGGAAGAGATATGGGAACATATGTATATGTATAACTGATGCACTTTGTTATAAAGCAGAAACTAACAACAACAACAAAAAAAGGACAACAGATAACAAGTGTTGATGAGGATGTAGAGAAAAGTAAACTCTCATGCACTGTTGGTGGGAATGTAGATTGGTATGGCCATTGTGGAGGACAGTATGGAGGTTCTTCAAAAATTTTAAAGTAGCACTACCATATGATCTAGGATTTATGTAAAGAAAAAAACACTAACTCAAAAAGGTATATGCACACTTATGTTCATTGCCGCATTATTTATAGTGGCAAAGACATGAAACCAAGCAACCCTAGTGCCCATGAATGGATGAATGGATAAAGAAGATGGTACACACAAACACACATACACACACACACACACACACACACACAAATGGAATATTACTCAGGCATAAAAATAATAAAATCACCTTTTATGACAGCTAGAGAGTGTTATGCTAAGTGAAGTAAGAGGCAACCACTTCATGTCTCTGAAGGATAAAGGAACTAGGTTAGAGAGATTAAGAGGTACAAATGTTCATTTATAATGTAAATAAGTCATGGGGATGTAATGAATAGCATAGGAAATATAGTCATTAATATTGTAATAACTTTGTATGATAATGGATGGGAACTAGACTTATAATGGTGACCTTTTTTTAATGCATAAGCATTTGAAATCACTGTGTTGTACACCTGAAATTAATATCATATATTGTCAATTTTACTTCAATAAAAAATAGCATTAAAAGATTTTTAAAAAGTGGTAGTTTTTACTGTTTTAATTTTCATTTCTCTAAATACCAGTGATTTTGATCTGTTTTCTAATATGATTTTTTGACTATTTTTAAATTTTTTGTGTGTGAACTACCAATTTGTAAACTATTTTTTTATTGGAATCTATATTTTTAATAAATTTTCAAAAATTTTCTTTATGTTTGTGAATTTAACTCCTGGCTTATTATGTCTATATTTCACTTTGTTTAGCATATGAATAATTTAATTTATATAATTTTATATGACTATTTTACCTAGATGTTCCCTAATATTTAGTTTTCACAACTCAAGAATATACAATTTTTCTTAATTTTCTATTTACCTGTTAATTTTTCCAACACTTCTTATCAAAAAAATTGTATACCTTAAATTTAAAAGTAATAATAATACTATGATCCCTCTTATACAAAAGGTCTACATTTAATAACTATTAATATTTTACTATATTTTCTTTATCCATCTTTATTGTACTTGCTGAACCATTTAAAAGTGTTGCATAAAAAAAAAAAGTGTTACATAAATCTTGACACTTTACACCAAAATACTTTACATACATCTCCTAAAAATACAAAAAATTTCAGTGGTTCATTCAATCAGTTGCTCCATTTAGAACATCAATAATTTTTCCCTAATACCATCTACATCAATCTATATTAAATTTCTCCTTTTATTCTCAAAATTCATAGTTTTTTTTCCTGAATCAGAATTCAGCTATTAGTGATGTGAAATTTGATCACTTTATTTCAAAGAAAATGGTAATCAGATCTTTCTAAGGAAAGGCCCATTTATTTTTCCCCTTTGCAATTCTCAGATAATCTATGGAGTGGCTTTGGCACTGTTCAAACTTTTAGTTTCTGAAACACTTTAATCGTTGGTTTTAGCATCCATTTCTCTCTCTGTCTCTCTTTCATACTCCCTCTTACATACACACAGACACACATACGCACACACAAAGGACTCATGGGTTTTTATTTATTTCTTTATAATCAATTACAAAAATGATAACAACTTACTAATGTTGTTGTTATTTAAATGTTCCAGATTTAGCCCATAGGAGGCCCTTTAGGCTTGACCTCTTTGTCTTTTGGCATGCCTTCATTGCTAGCTTTTGAATTTTTCCTTGCTTTCTGACATAAGATGACCCAATGTTACATAATACTTTTCATTTCCTGGTCTATGAAGTAGCCATTTCTCCAAGGAGCCCTGATTCTTTTTAGTGAGGAATGGTTCTTAGAAACTAATATATCCATCCTTCTGATTCATTCATACTGTCCTACTTCTGTTGTTGTTGTTGTTGTTTTTTCCTTCGCCACCAGTTCTCTAAGGGATATTTCCTATTACCAGGTGCTTCACTTTATTACTGAGATGGAGCTTTTCCAACACAGCCACCACCGGCCCATGCACTTTTCAAGCCTGTTTCTTTCAAAATTTCCAGGATCTAGGAGCCTGACTCAATGGTATTGGAATTACTTTCACTATTTCCCACCTTGACTAGTACCTTTCTTCCCTTTTCCACACCATCCCAATCTGCCATTCTGGTTCTGTGTGGGCACTAGAGTTAACATGGCTGGTCTCAGAAGGTCCATTTACCTGAAAAATAATTTGTTTAGAAATCATTGTCTCCAAAGTATCTGTAGCTGTGGGTTATGGGTGATATTGTTTGCTCTCCTTCCGAATCCACATGTTTTGTTTTGTTCTTTGTTTGCTTGTTTGGATAATGTTAGAGATATTCCACTTTATATAATAAATAATTTATCTAACATTATATATATATGTGTGTAGATATATTTTTCTTGTATATATAGATGGTTACAAATATCCATCTGTTTCTATACTTTATCCACTTGCACTAATCTAGTAGCCTGTTCTGCCAATTCTTATAATAGATTGTTGCATACTTTAATAATATGTTCTACTTGAGTCCTCTCTCCCTTGTCTTCTTTTCTTCAAAACAAACTTGGCAGTTCTCAAATGACTATTTTTAAGCATGTAAACTCTTAAAATTATTTTACCCAGTTTTATAAAGGAATTCTTATTGGAAATGCATTTAATGTATAGAGCTATTTGTGAAAGCTGAAGTATTCTGGTATTTCTTCCACTCTAAAAAATTGTACATCACTTCCTGATTAAATTTTATGTCCTTCAGTAAAATTTCATGGTGTGACTCATGCAAGTAACTTACTTTTATTTTTGAGTTTACTTCTACATGCTTAGTGTTGTTTGATTATAAAAAATAGGACATGTTCCTGATTACATTTATAAACAAGCAAGGTGTTTTAATAAAAAGCTATTCATTGTTATGTATTTTCCTTCTATTTAATTAAAATTATCTCCCATTAAAAGATGATTATTTGTTGTTAAATATCTTGGATTTTCTTACTGTGCAATTATAAGTGATTTTTTTACAACTCTTATTTTCATAATGTTTATTTAATTTTCCTACTGTCTAATTTTAAATAATAATGGTAAGAGGACATTCACATTCTGTTCCTAAAATCTGTTAATAATTTCAATATTTAATGTAGGTAACTTTCCTTGTTATATTGACTGCACACATTTAATTGATAACTTCTATTCCCATTTTACTTAGATTTTTAAATTATTAGTGATTTACTAAAATGTATGAAATAGATCTTTAAAGTATATTTTTATAATTGTATTGATATTTTTCTCTCATAATTTTATGAGTATACTAATATATATATATATATATATATATATATTTTTTTTTTTTTTTTTTTTTTTTTTTGCGGTATGTGGAACAGGCTCCGGACGTGCAGGCTCAGCGGCCATGGCTCACGGGCCCAACCACTCCGCGACATATGGGATCTTCCTGGACCGGGGCACGAACCCGTGTCGCTTTCATCGGCAGGCGGACTCTCAACCACTGCGCCACCAGGGAAGCCCAATATATTTTGATTTATTTCATAAAGATATGACCCAGCAATCCCACTACTGGGCATATACCCTGAGAAAACCAAAATTCAAAAAGAGTCATGTACCAAAATGTTCATTGCAGCTCTATTTACAATAGCCCGGAGATGGAAACAACCTAAGCGCCCATCATCGGATGAATGGATAAAGAAGATGTGGCACATATATACAATGGAATATTACTCAGCCTTAAAAAGAAATGAAATTGAGCTATTTGTAATGAGATGGATAGACCTAGAGTCTGTCATACAGAGTGAAGTAAGTCAGAAAGAAAAAGACAAATACCGTATGCTAACACATATATATGGAATTTAAGGGGAAAAAAAATGTCATGAAGAACCTAGGGGTAAGACAGGAATAAAGACACAGACCTACTGGAGAACGGACTTGAGGATATGGGGAGGGGGAAGGGTGAGCTTTGACAGGGCGAGAGAGAGTCATGGACATATACACACTAACAAATGTAGTAAGGTAGATAGCTAGGGGGAAGCAGCCGCAAGGCACAGGGATATTAGCTCGGTGCTTTGTGACAGCCTGGAGGGGTGGGATAGGGAGAGTGGGAGGGAGGGAGACACAGAGGGAGGACATATGGGAACATATGTATATGTATAACTGATTCACTTTGTTGTAAAGCAGAAACTAACACACCATTGTAAAGCAATTATACCCCAATAAAGATGTTTAAAAAAAAAAAAAAGACAAACTTAATTCATTCCTTGAATAAACTATATTTGGTGTTGGGCATTATTCTTGGAATTTACTGCTTTTCTTTTTGCTAATATTTTATTTAGGTTTTTTCAACTATAGTTATAAATTAAATTGTTAAATTAAATTTGTTTTTTGGTATTTTAGTATTGTTATGCTTGGTTCTTACTTCAGTTTAGTAGCTACTTATAATTTTCTATGATCTTTGTAATAGAAATAGAATAGAAATTATTCTACTGAAGATTAGCTACAATTCAGTGGTAAAGTCACCCCCACTGGGACACTTTACAATATGGATTTCTAATGTATTTTCTGATGTTACTGATCTTCTCAGGTTTTCTACTTTTTATTGAGTCCAAATTTGATATTTATACTTCTCTAGATTAATCATCAATTTCCTCTAAAATTTTACATTCATTGACATAATGTTGTATGTTACATGTAATATTCTTTATTATTTCCTTATTATTTTATTTTTATTTTTTTGATTTATTTTATTGTTTTTTTCTTTGTTATTTGTTTTTGTTTTTAACCAAGTTGACCAGTGGTTTATCTAGTTTATTTGACTATATTTTGGTTTTATTTATTCTTTTTATTTTTTTGTTATTTTCTTAATGTACTTTAAAATTATTTTATTTTTTGGTTTCAGCATTTGGATACATGATGTCTACTGCTCCATTCATTAATTTTGATTTCATAGCTTTTTAAATTAAAAAAAAATACTTTATCTGCATTTTTTTAAATAAAATTATTTAAGGCTCGTAATTTTCCTCCAAATGAAGTTTCAACTCTATTACATATTTAATTTTCTTGAAATGTCAAACCTAAAATAAGTTAAACTCGTCCACTCTAGTTGTGGTTTTAATAAGTTATCATTGTATTTTTAGGTGTTTAAAAATATACAGAGTATAGCACTGTGATTCAACATTCTCTTCTTAACTGTCTAATATGTTGTCCGTATGGGTAAATAAAAAAGATTTCAGGATGAGGAAACAATAGAAAACCCAAATTAAGGGACACTACAAAATAATTGTCTATTATCTTTCAAAGTGTCAAGGTCAAAGTTCCCAGAGAAAGGCTGAGGAAGTGTTCCAGATGGAAGGAGACCAAAAAGAGATGACAACTGAATGCACTGAAAGACCCTGGATTAGATCCTGGACAATGATAACCAACAGGTATAAAGGGCATTATCAGGACAATTGAAGAAATTTGAATATAAATATATTGAGAGAGAGAGAATGATAAAGCAAATTGGGCAAAATGTGAACAACGGCTGAATCTGGGTAGAGAATATAAGAATTCCTTTACTACTCCTGAATCTTTGGTATAAATTTTGAATTACATCAAAATTAAAAGTTACAGGAACAGGTTTTAGGATTTGAAAAGAAACCAACCATCTACATTGTTTGAAGAAATTACTTATGGAATACATATAACAAATAGCAAACAAATCAAAACAAGGAGATTCAAAGTAAATTTGTATTAAATATAAATAAGATTATGATAACATACCTGGTTCTATAAATTGATCCCACACAACTGAAAGATGTATTAATAGATGCACTCATATGCATGAATACAAAGGTTTCATACTTTTCTAAGTTGTCGTGCAGTTTGTTATAGTCAAAGGTTTATTTAATATTTATGACATGCTTAGATAAGGTAACTTTTCAAACAAATTATTTCACCATCAGTAATCTTAAGTATATAGCTGGTGCTTTATATATAGCTATGGTTATATATATAATACATAAAATGAAACAGAGTTTATAAATAAGTTATGGCACTCACTATACAAATATAGCTTTTGTACTGAGGGGGAAAATATTTTTCCTGGAAAATTTTTGTAGATAAAAGTCAATTATTGATGATAACATGCAGAATTTATTGATGATAATGCTAAGAATTCTTGACATGACAAGCGCAAGTTCTGAGAAATAAAAAGAATTGACAAATAACAGCACTGTTATAATGCACACATTTAATATTTTTTATGTTATATTTATTTACATTTCAAAAACAACTTACATTTTATCTATTTCCACAAAACATTATTTGGACTTTGTAAATATTTATGTAGTGAATAAATGCAGAAGGAAGAAAAGAATCCCCAGATATACCATCAAATTTAATTGTAAAATTCAATTTAGTACTTTTTCATTTAACATACATATATTCACACTCACACCTAATTTTTTCTTTAATTAAGTATTGGTGTTAAATGATAAAAGCTTTTATTTAAAATTGATAGAGAAAAAACAATGTAATGTTTGACATTTTAAATGTATTTAAGACAAGCTTAAACATTTTATTTACTAGTTATTTATGCTTCTCCCTATAGGTATTCTCTTTGTTTACTTTGTCCTCTTTTCTTTTTCTACTGTGATATTTATCTTTTTCTCAACGATATTTAAGAATTCTTAATCAGGACTTCCCTGGTGGCACAGTGGTTGAGAGTCCGCCTGCCGATGCAGGGGACACGGGTTCGTGCCCCGGTCCGGGAAGATCCCACATGCCACGGAGTGGCTGGGTCCGTGAGCTATGGCCGCTGAGCCTGCGCATCCGGAGCCTGTGCTCCGCAACGGGAGAGGCCACAACAGTGAGAGGCCTGCGTACCGCAAAAAAAAAAAAAAAAAAAAGAATTCTTAATCATTAGAGTCTATTGGGAAAATGTATAGAAATCTGTCTGTAACTGTAAAAATTAGAATATTTATAATTTCACCTAACAAGAGATACAGAGTATCACATATTCAGAGATTGTTCATCACATCATATTTCTTTATTCCTTCCTTATTGTGATATTTTTGTCCTTTGTCAGCACTAGAAGGCTTCCAGTACAAACTGTAACAAAAAAGTCTCTTGTTCAGTAGAAAAGAATAAGAAAGACAGACAGCTACAGAGACAGAGAAGAAACAGAGATAGGACACTCCTCAAATATTTAAGTTTTTCCTTCCATCTGATTTGATCATTTTAGGTCATATGCCAACCTCAGGATATACCATGTGTGGTTCTTCCACCTATTTAGGAAAGTAAACTACAAGTTGAAAGAATAATCATTTTTGGCAGAAGAATATGAAGCAGTTTTATGTACTTAAAATCATTTGCCTTGTAGCTACATGTAAGAAAATGATAACTCTAACAAGTATTAAAAAATTTCAATGGAATTATGTGTGTAGCCAGAACTTTTTTTTTTTGATACAATAAAACAGAACAAGGTGAAGGAGCAAGGAATTAGATCAATTCTAATTGCTGAAGGAAATTTTGATAGCATTGTAAGAAAATAAAGTATTATGAGAAGTATAAATAGAGGATATTTCTGATCCATGAGCTGAAGAATTACATGATCTTCATGTTAGACATAGAAGATCTTTTTGTCCCATTATCTCTTTCATTTAATAAGCCAAATTCTAAAAAGAGAACATCTGCCCCTTTTAAACTGCCAAAATTATATCCCTGAGATAATTTCCTTATGTATAAATTTACATAAATTTTTGCTGAAGATTAAATTACTATTAAAAGCTAAATTCCTACCTATGTGAAAATATTTTCTAATTGTGGAAACAAGTGAAAAATTAGACAAATCATAACCTATGTGACTCAACACTGTAAAGATGTCAGTTCTTCCCAAATTGATCTATAGATTTAATGCAACTCATCAAAATATCAGCAAAGCTTTATAAAGACATAGACAACTTTATTCTAAAATTTATATGGAATTGTATAGACCCTAGAATAGCTAACACAGTCTTGAAAGAGGAGAATAAAATGGGAGTAATCATTCTAAGAATTTAATCCTGCTACGCAGCTAAAGTAATCAAGACAATGCAGTATTAGCACAGAGACCTATATACAGATAAATGGAGAACCCCAAAATAGACCCATACAGATATGCTCTACTGATTTTTGACAAAGTTACAAAAGCAATTAAATTGAGAAAGAACAGTCTTTTCAAAAAATGATGATGGAGAAATTGGACATCTATTAGCAAAACAAAACAAAACAAATCTAACCTCAGATATCATACAAAAATTAAGTCCAAAGAGATCACAGCCTTAAATATAAAGCTATTGCATTTTAGAGAAATTACATAGGAGAAAATCTTCAGAATCTAGAGTTGAGCAAGGGGTTCTTAAACTTGTCATCAAATGCATGATCCATAAAAGGGAAAGTTGATAAATTGAACTTTATCAAAATTAAACTATTTTGCTCTACAAAAGATCCTGGTAAGAATATTAGAAATAAAGACTAGGAAAGTATACTTGAAAACCACATTTCCAACAAAGGATTGGTATCTAGAATACATATTTTTAAACACCCAAAATTCAACTCTAGAAAAACAAATCAATACGATTAGAAAACGGGCCACAGACATAAACTGAAATTTTGCTGAATAGAATATACATATGACAAATAAATACATGAAAAGATGTGCCATATCATTAGCTACTATGGAAATGTAAATTAAAGGAAAATGAGATATCACTACACACCTATTAGAATGGCCGAAAGATAAAACAGTGACAACACCAAATGCTAGTGATGTAGAGAAATTCAATAACTTATTCATGTTGGTGTGAATGTGATATGGTATATCCACTCTGAAAAAGAGTTTGGCAATTTCTTATAAAGTTAAACCTGCAATTACCACACCATTCAGAAACCGCATTCTTGAACACTTATCCCAGAATAACAAAAAATTAGGTTTATTTAAAAATCCATACACAAATGTTCACAGCACACTTATTTCAAATAGCCCCATTGTGGAACAATACAAAGTTCATTTGATGGGTGATTGGTTATAAAATGTATATGGTACATCCATTCCATAGAATATTACTCAACAATTAAAAGTAATGAACTATTGATATACACAATAATACAAAATGATTGGATTAAAAACACCATGACTTTTATTATGTTAGGAACAGGATATTTTTGTATTCCTATATATTTGTTGAGTTTTGTTCCATAATTCACTTAGAACATGTTTGAGCAGTTAATTTACTTACAGCATGTTTGATCCTTTTGAGACTTGCTTTTAAACTTTGTTAGATATGATCAGAGCAGACTTTAGTTCTTGGGCTGATTTTATCACACTACTGAGCCAGTACCCTTTTGACAGTTCTACTCAGTGGCCCATGAATTATGACATTTTCAACTCTGGCTAGTAGTAACATAAATTATTCTCAACCCTATGCAAGCTCCAGGATTTTATCTTTGCTCTACTTCAGTAGATTTTCCATGGCATTGGGTAGTTTCCTTAGACACATTCACTGATCAGTACCCAGTTACAGACTTGAAGTGGACTCTCTACAGGTCTCTGGGACTCTTTCTCCGTGGAGCTTTTTCCTGTCTAGTGCTCTCCCCTATAAATTATAGCTGCTTGCCTTCCCTAGACTTCCATATACAAATTCTCAGCACAGGGAAACTCTCAGGCTCTAACTCAATTCTTTTTCCCTGGTCCACTACCAGAAACATCTCTCCAATTAGCAAGTTGAGGCAATTTTAGTGATCACCTCATTTCTTCCCCATGTCTAAATTGTCACTGTTCTACAGTGTCTTAATAGCCAAAAAATTTGTGTATTTTATATGAAGTATTGTTTTTCTTTCAGGCAGGAAGTAAATTGTGTCCTTGTTACACCAATTTTCCTGGGAGCAGAGGTCACTTGAAAGAGTCATGTTGCAGTGCTGTAATGAAGATCTGGGAGAAGAAAAACCAACCAGCAAAAATGTTCAGAGGTAGATATGGAATATATATGTTTGAGGAAGTGAAAATTAGTGTGACTGGAGAATGTTAAGCAATGGTTGAGAAGAGAATGAGTTGAAATTAAACAGACAATGTTTCAAAAATATAGTAAGTAATGTGGGCCAGTGTACAATTAAAATTAAATTGTAGCTTTCCTATGAGTAAACTCTAAAGCACTTATGACTGTCCCAGAGAGATTAGATTAAGTAGTTTATGAATTTTCTGGTTTGTTATTTTAAAAAATATACTATACCTATCTTCTACTGGTAGTCTATTTGACAATGTGCCAAATGTAATTATAAATATACCATCAATAATTTTAATAGAAATTATGGAGATATAATTTATCAGAATTTCTGTTATCATAGAGCACAAAATTGTACTATGTACTAGCAGTACTATGAAAAATGTATCATTGTATACTTCTCATATATGCAAAGAACTTGATAGAGAATTTTTCAGAATTTGATGACAATTTGAACAAGTTTCATGACAATATCAGTTGTTATGGGCTGAATTTTCTGCTCCCCCCCAGATCCATAGATCAAAGCTTAACCGTCAATGTGACTGTATTTGAAGATAAGACCTTTAAGGAGGTAATTGAGATTAAATGAGTTCATAAGGGTGGACTGGTAATCCAACTGGACTTTCCTTAAAAAAAAAGGAAGAGACACCAGAAGTGTGTGCGCACAAAGAAAATGCCATGTGAAGACCCAGTGAGAAGGCAACCAACTGCAAAGCAGGGAGAGCCTTCAGGAGAAACCAACAACCTGATCTTGGACTTACAGATTTCAGAACTGTTGTGTGGTTTAAACTACCCTATCTGTAGTATTTTGTTATGGCAGATCTAGCATACTAATACACCAATAGTGAGTTGTGAAGCTCAAAAACTTTTGCAAAATCTTTTAAAAAAGACAAATATGATCAACCTTGATAGTGGAAACACTCAATAAACTTTCTATTATCGCTAGAGAAAATAACATAAAATCTTTGTAATATGAATATGAAGCCAAAAATGTAGAAAAAAGGTATTGTGAAGGTATATGATACTGTTATTTAATTTAAAAAGCTATTTTTCTGGATTTTGTAATGCTTATTTTGTTTGCACTGCTTATTAAAATATGCACATTTTGCTTTTTGTCCTTATTCCAAAAAATACTCTCATAGTTAAGTATCATTTATAATTTTGAATTGTTTTTCTTACAGTAGCCTCAACAAATTGTGTAAGCTTCAGATTTCACACAACCTGAATCTACCTCTGGCTTTGAAACCAGAGTGACCTGAATCTGAATATTCAGCATTCACTGTCATCAGTTTTTGTTCTGAATTAGCCCAGTCTGAGAGAGAAATTAGCCCTATCATCTCACAAATGCTTTTCCTCATATTACATCTTCTCTGATCAAGAGTCCACCTAGTACATACAGTATTAGTTAGAACTATTTAGGTCAATTCCCATTTTACAGAATTATAAGAAATAAAACATAGCTGCCTGTGTCTGTGCATACTTGTTTGTTTTCTCATTTAAACAGAAACCAATTCAGATTCTTCTCTCTTATTTATGTGAAGACAGTTTAATTCATCATTTAGTTTCCTAGGATTTAATGGCAAAACTATAGTAACTTTATCTATTCAATTGCTGTTGCAAACTCTTTACTATATTATTTTCCTCACTTTCACTTTCTTTCCTTTACTTCTGTCTAAGAACATTTTTAGGTCTAAAGTTTTTTCTAAACTCAGTATTCCTTGTATTTCAATCTTTTTGACACTTCTGTCCATTACAATTTTTTTCTTCTTTTTTCCCTTCGTGGGTTCACTTTCAGTTGGTATCTTCTCTCATGTTCTAGAATATATTTTTTTAAAAGTTTTAGATGAATTGGAAAGTATCAAACATGTAAAAGAAAGTAGCATAAAAATGATTTGAAAACTAGAGAAGGTAATGGAAGGAGACATTTTAAAATTAAATGCAAACAGTGGTTCATAGAGTACAAAAAAGCAGGTGGGAAGAAGACATTCTCCAACAACCAAGACCAGAAGGGATACTGAAAGGTCAATGCATGGAGTGTACCACCAGGTTAGCAAATATCCCTCTCTCCCCCCATGAGAGAAGTAAATAGAAAATTCACAGGAGACTTGACCAGTAAAGGAACACTAAATAAAATTCCTACTGGGAAGCCAAAAAACCAAGGTTTCCACCAAAAGATAATTTTAAGTTGAAAAATCACATGAAGGCACCTGAGGCTATATCCTTTAAAATTTCTGAAGAAATAAATGTGCACATATGGTCCAAGATATTGCTAAGGAGTCGGGTTTTCTACCACAAGAGATATGAATTTAAATTTTTTTATGTTCTTTACTAACTGTGTAACCTGTTAAAAGTTAATTAACCTCTCTGGGCCTCAGTTTCCCATTAATCAGTAACTAGATATCTCTCACTAGTTCATCATATAAATTAAATACATGAAGATTGCTAAGAACAGTGGACACAGTAACTACTTAACAAATTGTAGTTTGCTTCTGCAGAGGCTGGATCAAGTTAAGAGTCTGTTTTCATGGTTGATAAACAGAAGAAAGCGTGATCTGAAAACAGGTTTTAATTTTTATTTGGAAGGTATTCACGATTATAGATAGAACATCTCTACTGGAAAGTAACTTTCTTTGTTTCTTACATAACTCAGGATTTCCATGACCAAAAATGAATTAGAGAAATGAACAAGTTCTGGGTAAAATCCAAGCACCTACTCATTTGGGTACTTCAGAATAAGAGTAGGATTGACCTGAGCTATCATTTTTTTCCCCTAGGATAAATTATATTCAATCAACTCCAATGGGCGACAGGAATAACCCTGATGAATGAAAGGTACCAACTGCTTAGTCAGGACACTTAGTTTTTATCAAACACTCACAGCTCATCCTCCATCAAACCCTTTACCAGAACTTATACTAAATAGCAACGTTCCAGTATATCAGATTTATTTTCTCTCCTCTCTTCTGTATACTTGCTGTGTAATGGCAAGAGACAGAACAGGAGTTCCTGGCTTAGAAAATCTTAAATGGGACATGGCGTCTCTGAATAAATGGGAGTCATCTCTGATCCATGGACTTTAGAGGTATTCACATTGACATTCAACATCATCCAGAAAGCAGTGTTCTATCCAGGTCAGACCGTCTGCAGAAAAGTCATCTGCAAAACCAGCCTTAGCTAGCAGATGTGTCAAGTTATTGACTTTTCATTCACTAAACACTTACTGAATATTTCTTTAGCAGCATCATGCTAGGCCATGAAGGATATAAAATACATACATGGTAAACCACTCAAAGAACTTATGGTATTTTTGTATAGATAAGGACAACAAGAATTGAACAAATGGAAATTACTTGAAGCCTATATTGAGAAGAATTGTGAGTGAAATGACCAAAAACAATGGAGAAATCACATATAGGAAATTTAGTATTCAAATCCAATCTTATGAATCAGTGATCCTTAAACTTAAGTGTGCATCAGAATCACCTGGAAGGGTTGGTAGGTTTCTGATTCTGATGATTCCAACATGTCTGCCATATCTGAGTATGGTTTTGATGTTTCCTTTGTCTCTTCAAACTTTTTTGCCATTTAGTATACCTTGTGATTTGTTTCTTTATAGCACATGCACTGAGTAAAAGAAACTTCTCTAAAAAAGCCTTCAGTTACAAGGTGGAAAGCTGTGCAGGGAGGGGAAGTGTTCTGTAGTCCTATGATTAGGTCTCACTATTCTAGTGTGCCTATGTCTCTGGATTGTGACCTTCATATGGGCTTCTCAGTTCCCCACCAACATCATCACCCTTAGGCAGGACAGGATGGCTAGAGTGAGCTGGATTTGGGTATTTCCTTTCCCCCAGGTAGGTTAATCTCTGATAAAACCCCAGCAGGTTAGTCTCTGGTTGAATACTTTCTCTTGTGAGCAGACCTTGTTAAGAAAAATATACTCTGGTGTTTTTCAAAATGGTAACTTTTCCACCCTCTCTGCCAGAAGTATGAGGGAATTTCTCTCTGATATTCACTATAAGAACCTGATTGAGCTCCTGGAGATAAAACGCAGAAAGGTGTGTGGACTGGATCTACCTGGAGCTTCTGACTCTCAAACCTATCCACACTGAGTCTCCAGCAATTTATCAAGTACGCTTTAGATTTTCCTACACTGGCACTGGCTCCTGTAGAGGTTTCTGCTGCTGTGTTTCTGCTCTGGTAAGTTTTGATTCCATGTATCCGCCTGTTTCATTTTGAGGTTAGTGGTTTGCCCTGTGAACCCACTTCTCTCAAGGATGTAAGAAGAGTTGCTAATTTTTCAGTATGTTCAGCTTTTTACTTGTTACAATGGAGTGGTGACTTCCAAGCTCCTCACTTGCCAGTTGGAAAATAGGAAGTCCCAAGTCAGCTTTTTAAATTGCAAATATTATCATGCCATTTCCCCCACCTAGCACCTTTCAATGGTTTTCCATTTCCTGACAATAAAATCCAAACTCTTTAGCACGACATGTTATATCTTTGTCTGCTTGTCCTGCCTTTGTACATCTCTGTCTAACTTCTTAAAAACCAGCCGCATACAAATATTTCCAATTACCTAAACTCACCCTGAATTTCTAGCCCTTTTGCTTTTCTTATTTCCTATTGGCTCAGTCCCAATGGGTCAACTTGGAAGAATGTGGAGTGAATATCAATCATTGTGAAATTCAGCCTTATGTAGAGACATATGCAAAGAAAAGTGAGAAAGACCCTGAGATTAAAATACCAGGTTAGATTAAAAAGAAGAGAAAAGCAGAAAAGATAATTGCAATCATTTTAAAAAATATTGTAAACATTGAATATTTGTTCTGGTGGGAGGTTAATGAATATTAACTCATTTATTTTTCAGATGTGGAAACTGATTTTTGGAGAGCTTACATAGATTTAACAAACACCTAAATCTAATTAGAAATAAAATCACGGGCAAAACATTTCTTTTGACTTTCCATCTATCATGTATTCCTCTACATCACTGCCCCTCTACATGTACAGCTAGAGTAGCTTTCCATTTTTTGGATGGTGTTGTAATGATTAAAACAAAAAACTAATGGAAATAAAAGAATACAATCCTGTCCATTCCACTGAAGGTAATAACAATTATTTCCCATACAGTAGATTTCTCACAATTCTTATGGCTCTAACCCCAACTTATCCTTCAAGGCCTGCCTCAAAGTTTCTCCATGAAATTTTTTCTAATCAATGCAAAAGTATGCATTTTTTCATTCCAAGATTCTATACTTCTACTGTTATGGGAGTTAAAGTTTTCTGCCATATATTATCTCTTGATTATTGTCTAATTGCTGTAATGTACAAAATGGTATTTACCAAATAGTTATAATGACTACAGGTGCCACTTTAAAACAAAACACGCTGATTTTGGAAATGCATATGTCTATGAAATTGAATGATATTAATCCAAGGGAGCTATGGAGAATAGCTGTACTTGAGCTCATTCACTGGAATTGGGCATTGCCTTTAAGATTTCCTTATTAACCATTGGATATAACAGACTTTAGCTTAAATCCAAAATAGGAAAATGGGAAATTAAATATAAATTTGGATTTCAGTCTTTATATAATCCATTTGAGAAACCATCCAAATAAAATATTATCTGTGAATAATAATAATACAAAGCCTTACTATGTTTACCTTTTATGGAATTTAAGTGTATAAAACCCCAATGATGAAAGTAAAATGGGATTCAACATATACTACTCTATTTGTGTAATACAGACATTAAAGAAATAACATAAATATTCAGAGTTAAAAAAATAGGTTATTAACATTTGAAGTGGTCAGAGGTGAAACATATTTGGCTCTAGAGAGATGGTGATATTTTAATAGGATTTTGTCAATCATTCTCAACTTTAAGCCAGGTAATAATGGATTTAAGTTGTATTCAGAGAAAATGTTCAGAATAACTAATTTTTCTTTCCAAGGATGATTAAATCTAGAACACACAAGTAAACAGTCTGCTGGAGTCATAAAAAAAGTTAAGGATGAATTGTTTAGTATTTGAGACTATGGAGGTTTTTACTTATTTGGAGGATGTTAGACCAGACTTAACACACTCCCTCCTTACTCTATGATTCTCCAAAAAATTTTGTACATTAATTAATTAAAATTGTAGAAATAATATAACTCTTTATATGTTAAAATGGAAGAAACTACTGGGACTTCTTGATAAAGGAAAAATAAAGAGAAAAAAGTGTGTAGAGGATCTAGAAAATGAATAAGCAACCCTTACATTACAGAGAACAACTGCAAAGCATGAAGCAGTGAGTATAGAATTACACTTAAGTTCCAATTGCACTACTTAGAAGCCAAAAATACTTGTAAATATACTTATGCTCTTGGAGTTTTATTCCTTCAGATATAACATGGAAATAATGATAATAACAATTTATACTTTTTCATGGATCATAAAAAGGATCAATTAGATGTTTTTAAAAGCATTTCATATATCATAGAAAAATTTACATGTTAGCAAATTTTATTAGTATTAAGTTAAATGAAAATAAATTCCAATAAATCTTGAAGAACCATTTATATTTTGTTTATTGCTATATACTTAGTTTCTTTCACTCTGCCAGATACATAGTAGATACAGGAAAAAAACATGTTCAATAAGTTGGACATATTATCTGACTATATCTTGTAGTGAAACTTATGATGAGTAGTCTAAATTAGTGATGAAATCTAAAGAATATAGTTCATGAAAGCCCATTAGTGAGCCAAATTTCAATTAAAACAAAATGAGCATTTTTTATAAAAACCTTTTTTTCTGCTAGCATTTTATTTCTTTTTTAGACCTTAGCCATGGATTGACCCCTGTATTTGAAACAAAATACATAAATATATGCGCAACATAAATAGAATAAATTTTTATTTCCCCCAATTTTTTTTTAACATCTTTATTGGAATGTAATTGCTCTATAATGGAGCATTACCTTCTGCTGTGTAACAAAGTGAATCAGCTATACGAATACACATACCCCATATCCCCTCCCTCTTTTGTCACCTCCCACACTCCTGATCCCATCCCTCTAGGTAGTCACAAGGCACCAAGCTGATCCCCCTGTGCTATGCAGCTGCTTCCCACCAGCCATCTATTCTACATTAGGTAGTGTATATATGTCCATGCCACTATCTCACCTCGTCCCAGCCCACCCTTCCCCCTCCCCATGACCTCAAGTCCACTCTCCACGTCTGTGTCTTTATTCCTGTCCTGCCCCTATATTCTTCAGAACCATTTTATTCTTCTATACATTCCATATATATGTGTTAGAATACGGTGTTTGTTTTTCTCTTTCAGACTTACTTCACTCTGTATGACAGACAGTCCATCCACCTCACTACAAATAACTCAATTTCATTCCTTTTTATGGCTGAGTAATATTCCATTGTATATATGTGCCACATCTTTTTTATCCATTCAGTTGTTGATGGACACTTAGTTTGCTTCCATGTCCTGGCTATTGTAAATGACTCTTTTTGAATTATGCTTTTCTCTGGGTATATGCCCACTAGTGGAATTGCTGGGTCATATGGTAGTTCTATTTTTAGTTTTTTAAGGAACCTCCATACTATTCTCCAGGGTGGCTGTATCAATTTACATTCCCACCAACAGTGCAAGAGGGTTCCCTTTTCTCCATACCCTCTCCAGCATTTATTGTTTACAGATTATTTGATGACAGCCATTCTGACCCCTGTCTGGTGATACTTCATTGTAGCTTTGATTTGCATTTCTCTAATGATTAGTGATGTTGAGCATCCTTTCATGTGTTTGTTGGCAATCTGTATATCTTCTTTGGAGAAATGTCTGTTTAGGTCTTCTGCCCATTGTTGGGTGGGGTTGTTTGTTTTTTTGATATTGAGCAGCATGAGCTGCTTGTATATTTTGGAGATTAATCCTTTGTCAGTTTCTTCCTTTACAAATATTTCTCCCATTCTGAGCGTTGTATTTTCATCTTGTTTATGGTTTCCTTTGCTGTGCAAAAGCTTTTAAGTTTCATTAGGTCCCATTTCTTTATTTTTGTTTTTATTCCCCTTTCTCTAAGAGATAAGTCAAAAAGGATCTTGCTGTGATTTATATCATAGAGTGTTCTGCCTATGTTTTCCTCTAAGAGTTTTATAGTGTTTGGCCTTACATTAATGTCTTTAATCAATTTTGAGTTTATTTTTGTGTATGGTGTTAGGGAGTGTTCTATTTTCGTTCTTTAACATGTAGCTGTCCAGTTTTCCCAGCACCACTTATTGAGAGGCTATCTTTTCTCCATTGTATATTCCTGCCTCCTTTACTGAAGACAAGGTGACCATATGTGCGTGGGTTTATTTATGGGCTTTCTATCTTGTTCCATTGACCTAAATTTCTGTTTCTGTGTCAGTACCGTACTGTCTTGATTACTGTGGCTTTGTAGTATAGTCTGAAGTCAGGGAGCCTGATTCTTCCAGCTCCATTTTTCTTTCTCAAGATTACTTTGGTTATTTGGGGTCTTTTGTGTTTCCATAGAAATCATGAAATTTTTTTGCTCTAGTTCGGTGAAAAATGCCATTGGTAGTTTGATAGGGATTGCACTGAATCTGTAGATTGCTTTGGGTAGTATAATAATTTTCACAATGTTGATTCTTCCAATCCAAGAACATGGTATATCTCTCCATCTGTTTCTATCACCTTTAATTTCTTTCATCTGTGTCTTATAGTTCTCTGTATACAGGGTTTTTGTCTCCTTAAGTACATTTATTCGTAGGTATTTTATTCTTTTTGTTGCAGTGGTAAATGGGAGTGTTTCCTTAATTTTTCTTTCAGACTTTTCATCATTAGTGTATAGGAATGCAAGAGATTTCTGTATCCTGTACAAATTTTTTATACTGTTACTTTACCAAATTCAGTGATTAGCTCTAGTAGTTTTCTGGTAGCATCTTTAGGATTCTCTATGTTTAGTATCATGTCATCTGCAAACAGTGACAGTTTTATTTCTTCTTTTCCGATTTGGATTCCATTTATTTCTTTTTCTTCTTTGATTGCTGCGGCTAAAACTTGCAAAACTACGTTCAATAATAGTTGTGAGAGTGGGCAACCTTCTCTTGTTCCTGGTCTTAGTGGAAATGGTTTCAGTTTTTAACCATTGAGAATGATGTTGGCTGTGATTTTGTCATATATGGCCTTTATTATATTGAGGTAAGGTCCCTCTATGCCTAATTTCTGCAGGGTTTTTATCATAAATTGGTGGCGAATTTTGTTGAAAGCTTTTTCTGCATCTATTGAGATGATATATGGTTTTTCTCCTTAAATTTATTAATATGATTTATCACATTGATTGATTTGCGTATATTGAAGAATCCTTGTACTCCTGGGATAAACCATTCTTGATCAGGGTGTATGATCCTTTTAATGTGCTGTTGGATTCTGTTATTATTTTGTTGAGGATTTTTGCATCTATGTTCATCAGTGATATTGGCCTGTAGTTTTGTTTTTCAGTGACATCTTTGGTTTTGGTATCAGGGTGATGGTGGCCTCATTGAATTAATTTGGGAGTGTTCGTCCTTCTGCTATATTTTGGAAGAGTTTGAGAAGGATAGGTGTTAGCTCTTCTCTAAATGTTTGATAGAATTCACCTGTGAAGCCATCTGGTCCTGGGCTTTTGTTTGTTGGAAGATTTTTAATCACAGTTTCAATTTCAGTGCTTGTGATTGGTCTGTTTATATTTTCTGTTTCTTCCTGGTTCAGTCTTGGAAGGTTGTGCTTTTCTAAGATTTTGTCCATTTCTTCCAGGCTGTCCATTTTACTGGCATATAGTTGCTTGTAGTAATCTCTCATGATCCTTTGTATTTCTTCAGTGTCAGTTGTTACTTCTTTTTCATTTCTACTTCTATTGATCTGAGTCTTCTCCCTTTTTTTCTTGATGAGTCTGGCTAATGGTTTATCAATTTTGTTTACCTTCTCAAAGAACCAGCTTTTAGTTTTATTGATCTTTGCTATCATTTCCTTCATTTCTTTTTCATTTATTTGTCATCTGATCTTTATGAGTTCTTTCCTTTTGCTAACTTTGGGGGGTTTTTTTTGTTCTTCTTTCTCTAATTGCTTTAGGCATAAGGTTAGGTTGTTTATTTGAGATGCTTCTTGTTTCTTGAGGTAGGATTGTATTGCTATAAACTTCCCTCTTAGAACTGCTTTTGCTGCATCCCATTGGTTTTGCATGGTCGTGTTTTCATTGTCATTTGTTTGTAGGTATGTTTTGATTTCCTCTTTGATTTCTTCAGTAATCTCTTGGTTATTAAGCAGTGTATTGTTTAGCCTCCATGTGTTTGTATTTTTTACAGATTTTTTCCTGTAATTGATATCTAGTCTCATAGCATTGTGGTCAGAAAAGTTACTTGATATGATTTCAATTTTCTTAAATTTACCAAGGCTTGATTTGTGACCCAAGGTGTGGTCTATCCTGAAGAACGTTCCATGAGCACTTGAGAAGAAAGTGTATTCTGTTGTTTTGGGATGGAATGTCCTATAAATATCAATTAAGTGCATCTTGTTTAATGTATCATTTAAAGCTTGTGTTTCCTTATTTATTTTCATTTTGGATAATTTGTCCATTGGTGAAAGTGGGGTGTTAAAGTCCCCTACTATGATTGTGTTACTGTTGATTTCCCCTTTTATGGCTGTTAGCACTTACCTTATTTATTGAGGTGCTCCTATGTTGGGTGCATATATATTTATAATTTTTATGTCTTCTTCTTGGATTGATCCCTTGATCATTATGTGGTGTCCTTCATCTCTTATAATAGTGTTTATTTTAAAGTCTATTTTGTCTGATATGAGAATTGCTACTCCAGCCTTCTTTTGATTTCCATTTGCATAGAGTATCTTTTTCCATCCCCTCACTTTCAGTCTGTATGTGTCCCTAGGTCTGAAGTGGGTCTCTTGTAGACAGCATGTATACAGGTTTTATTTTTGCATCCATTCAACCAGTCAATGTCTTTTGGTTGGAGCATTTAATCCATTTACATTTAAGGTAATTTTCAATATGTATGTTCCTCTTACCATTTTCTTAATTGTTTTGGGTTTGAAAGCTGGTTTGGTGGTGCTGTATTCTCTTAACTTTTGCTTGTCTATAAAGATTTTAATTTCTCCCTCAAATCTCATTGAGATCCTTGCTGGGTAGAGTAACCTTGGTTGTAGGTTTTTCCCTTTCATCACTTTAAATATGTCCTGCCATTCCCTTCTGACTTGCAGAGTTTCTGCTGAAAGATCAGCTGTAAACCTTATGGCAATTCCCTTGTATGTTATTTGTTGTTTTTCCCTTGCTGCTTTTAATATTTTTTCTTTGTACTTAATTTTTGATAGTTTGATTAATATGTGTCTTGGCATATTTCTCCTTGGATTTATCCTGTATGGGACTCTCTGTGTTTCCTGGACTTGATTGCCTCTTTCCTTTCCCATGTTAGGGAAGTTTTCAACTATAATCTCTTCAAATATTTTCTCAGTCCCTTTCTTTTTCTCTTCTTCTTCTGGGACCCCTATAATTCAAATGTTGGTGCATTTAATGTTGTCCCAGAGGGCTCTCAGATTGTTCTCAATTCTCTTCATTCTTTTTCTTTATTCTGCTCTGCAGTACTTATTTCCAGTGTTTTATCTTCCAGGTCACTTATCCATTCTTCTGCCTCAGTTATTCTGCTATTGATTCCTTCTAGAGAATTTTAAATTTCATTTATTGTGCTGTTCATCATTGTTTGTTTGCTCTTTAGCTTGCTAGGTCCTTGTTAAACGTTTCTTATGTTTTCTCCATTCTTTTTCCAAGATTTTGAATCATCTTTATTATCATTACTCTGAATTATTTTTCAGGTAGACTGCCTATTTCCTCTTCATTTGTTTGGTCTCCTGGGTTTTTACCTTGCTCCCTCATCTGCTGTGTGTTTCTCTGTCTTCTCATTTTGCTTAACTTACTGTGTTTGGGGTCTCCTTTTCACAGGCTGCAGGTCCATAGTTGCTGTTGTTTTTGGTGTCTGCCCCCAGTGGGTAATGTTGGTTCATTGAGTTGTGTAGGCTTCCTGGTGGAGGGGACTGGTGCCTGTGCTCTGGTGCATGAGGGTGGATCTTGTCTTTCTTTTGGGCAGGAATGTGTACAGTGGTGTGTTTTGGCATGTCTGTGAACTTGTGATTTTAGGCAGCCTCTCTGCTAATGGGTGGAGGTGTGTCCCTGTCTTGCTAGTTGTTTGGCATGGGGTGTTCAGCACTGGAGCTTGCTGGTCATTGAATGGAGCTGGGTCTTAGCATTGAGATGGAGATCACTGGGAGAGCTCTTGCCGATTGATATTATGTGGGGCCGGGAGGTCTCTGGTGTTCCAGTGTCCTGAATTCAGCTCTCCCACCTCAGAGGCTCAGGCTTGACAGCCAGCCAGAGCACCAAGACCCTGTCAGCCACATGGCTGGAGAAGATGGCCTATGAGTTGGTTGTCAGCCACTGCCCTGTTATAGCTTTGTCTCAGCTGTCTCCAAAGGTCACCCAGATACATTGGGTTATTCCACCATTCCTCAGAACTTGCACATGCCAATCTGGGATTTGTAGATGTCCTCCTGATACTGTTCATTGAAATACCTTGTGTTTATGGTGGTGAGAGATATGCTAATAGTGTTGGTTCTCTTCAGTTCAGAGACTGGGACAGTCTGAGCCTTCATGTGGCCAAGTCAGGAGCAGCTGCCCAACAAGCCCAAAGTGGTAACATGTCAGATTCCAAGGAGGCTTCTGCAGCACCCAAGCTGTAGGCCCAAGCAGGTACTCTGCTCAGCTGCAGCACTCTGACCAGGGAACTCAGTGGGACCCTCAAATGAGGATTTCTGCCAGCCCTAGAGCCTGACTTGCTCACCCGGGCAAGGAGCTGAGGATAGCGTTTCCTGGTCCCATCTCACCAGAGGAGCGGACACCTGGAAACCTATTTCCCCAAATAAGAGGACAATAACGCATAAAATAATTAACCATGGTATTGCCACTTTTATTAACCTCTTAAATTTACTACTTTTATTTTAAGAGTTTGTTTTTACCTCATGTGTACACGTACATGTACTTTTATTCATCTCTGTCACAGGGCAATCTCAGTTTAGGATTTCAGGGACAGTGCTAGACAATTTATTTTGTGATTGACCAAGGAGATACCAAAATTCACTACATAAACAAGACACCATCCTATTATCTTAGCCTATGTAAACAATCCAAAAGACCCTTCCTTTCTCTGAATATCCATTTTCCTTAATTTTATTCCAAGGGCTTCTGGGACGGAAAGCAGTGCAGAAGTACATCTTTAGAGATGCTTCTCCTATGACAATGGTGTGAAAGGTAGCCAATTATGTAACACCAAAGATATTGGCAATAGCAATATATTATCTTGTTTTTGTTGACTCTGTCATTAGCACTTAGTCTACTGCCTTAGCGAGGAGCTATAAATAGAAAATATTATATCATTTATTTTATGCAGTTCTGAGAATCTCTTTTTAATATACATGTTCTCTTAATTTTTGCTTAAGCTAAGTTATTTTCCATTTGTTTTCAATAGTTCTTCATAAAAAAACTGCAAATATGATTGTCAAAGGGGATAAAATATGGATATTTATAGTGATATTTTAAATGCAAATGTATGAAAATTAATATCAAGAATAAATATGTGTGAGGGCAGTGGCTTGCTGTGTTGCCATGGCTTTTGTTGGATGAAGAGAATAAAACACTTAAGAAAAAAAAATGATGTAATGGTTAAGATTTCTGAAAGGTTCCTGTCTGAGTTAGAAATTCCATTCATTCCCAAAAAGTGATATGTTATTTATCTTCACAAACCTACACCTTCCCAAAGACCTAAGGTTCTAGATGTAGAGGTTGAGCCAACCCTATACGTGTCTCTTGACCATCATTGAAATTTTGAATGAGTGAGACCCATCCATATTTAGAATCGTTATTCTTGGTACTCAGACATGATAATTTTCTTTCCCAATGAGACAGTGTCTGGCCTTTTGACTCATCCCAGTATGGTGCCAAGTCAGACTGATGCAGGACTTTTAAATTCCAAATGGTTAGGCTTCTTAGATTTAAGGCAAATAATCTACTGTCAGATTTATAGAAAGGGGGATCTTTAAGGCTATGTAACAAAGAAAGCACTCCCTGCAAAGTCCAAAAATGAAACCCTTAAGTCACCTTTGTCATTCTTGTTTGAATCACAATGAAAATCTTTGATTCTATAAAAATGTAGAAAAATTGCATTTACTTGAAATCTCAGATCTCAGCTTCACAGACCTCTATGATGGAATGGTATTTGTTCCAAAAAATCAGTTTTAAATGGACCAGCTATATAAAATACCTAATACAATCTCAAGTCTTTTAAATTTTTCAAATTAACTGTTATGTCTATTCAATGTACAGCTGGATATATATCCATATATATGTGTTTGTGTAAATATAAAAATCTAATAGCATATTATCAAAAAAGTTTTTGATTACACTTGAAAAAATATGTAGGATTCTCCTTGTAGAACCTATAGTACAAAAAGAGCAAGTCTGCTATCGAAAAGGGAGGAAGGCAAGAAAAAGAAACAAAAAAGAAATGGAAAATAAAGGATTCAGATCACTGTTAGTTTCTCATATTTTCTGATGATAAGAATATTGAAAATATTCAGCTAAAACTTTGCCCATGTTATATCATCTTACGTATGTATGTGTATTTTTCTTTTCTCAGTTTTAAGTCACCCAGAAAAATATCTCTTGAATATAAATCATAAAATACAGAAAAGGAACTATGTTAGTAGTTAAACTACTGCTACAATCTCTCTGATCAGGAAAATGTCTTTGTGTGTGTGTGGGGGGGGGTGAGTGCACTTACAGTCTGCTTAGCTTAATTCATGTTTGTTTTTTGGTCAAACAAGCAGTTGACATGTTTAATCTTATTATTATTATTTATTTATTTTGTGAATACCTTGTTTCATTGTTTGTGTGTTTGATACCTTCCCCTAAACCAGAAAGAAGTAAGCTGAGTCCCCCGGCCTTACAGTAGGGTCATTTCCTTCTTTTCTCCAGGTCAGACTCTGCTTCAGTGCTGAGCCTCAGTATTTCACGCAGAAACTACCGATTTGTAGTGGGACCAAAGTCCATTTGGTAAAATGATCCTTTCTCTACTTAGTCTACCTTCGAATGATGAGAGTTGTTGAGAGCTAAGAGGGCAACTTTAATTCAGCCAATAGCAGAAAACCAGTAGGTTTTCTAGCACAATATTCAAGCACAGTTCACTTTACTGCAAATGAGCTAGACGCTTTCTTCTCCAACATGAATACTCTGATATCCAAGCTCAAATGATGTCAGGGTGACAGGCTGAAGCTTTCTTCTGGTTACGAATGACTGTGGGAGTTGGTGTGAGGCCCTGTCCTAGGCTAGACACTTTTCCTGACTAGGTCCTTGTGCTGGTTTTCTTATATAAATGACCAGGAAATGTTAGCAGATATGTTTGTTAAGAGAATGGTGGATAGAATCCTTGAGAAAGGGAAAAAATTGGAAGGTCATAGTCCTTCTTCTTTTTCTCTTATTTGCACATTTCCTAGCAGCCCTTCCTTCAACACCTGCCACAGGCTGCCCCTTGTGCACACATCCAGGCCAGTCCCTCTCATTTGCGAACCTTCTTAAAGTAGATTATAACCTCCACCATAGGAAATCTTTCCTTTGTGCCCTCATCGCCTTGCAACTCAGTGCCTGCTTGTACATCATGCAATGCAGTGCTGGACCATTATGAAAAGAGAAAACACTATTTTCTCTATTCTCTACCCAGAGACCATCTCATTTTACTGCAGTTTCAAAGGAAACCTTGTAAATGCAGCTGGGGAAATAAATGAACAAAATATAACATGTAACCAGCCATTCTTTATTTATTGACTAAACATGTAATCAGTTCTTTGTTTTGCAAAGACCATCACTGTTTTTGATTCTCAAAATTGTTCTATTAAAGGAAAAAAGAGCAAACAATCCCTCTGGTTTCACCAGTTGTATAATTAAAAGACTGCCAATATATGAATACAACAAATAGTTTTCTTCTCACAACTTTTAGCCTGCTTAATTAATCATAATATGGATTTGCACTGTTTTAAAGGGTAGGTTTCAAAGCTGAAAAAATCATTCTAAATTTAATCATTTTAGTAAATGGTTTAATTTCAAAATCATGAAAAACATCATTGAAATATTATAGCAAGCAGCTTATGAAATTTAAAAATTTCAGAAAGTTATTGTTTTCAGTAGAGCCATAAAACAGAATGTATATTTTAGATATTATTTAATCTGTCTCTTGCTGATTAGCAGCTAAGACTCCTGATCACTATTATGATACTCATTTCAGTATGGGATTTATAAAATAATAAGATAATAATAAAATTAGATGTAATATGATCCTATCTGGTCCACATATATTCCTGGTAATGTGACTTTCACTGGCAGAAATAGTCCCTTTAAAGGCAAGAAAAGGAGGGGGGAAAAATATATATATATGTGTGTGTGTGTGTGTGTGTGTGTGTGTAATACATATTATACATATATACACATACATACATATATGTTAATGCTTAATTTATTAGTTTTCCTCTTCAATCTAATTTTAGGAAATATTTAAGGCCACTTGTAAGAAAATATACAATAGTAAAATAACAAAAGTTACAAGTGGAAAAAAGCAAATATAAACAATGGTAATATCAGAAATGAGGCTTAGGAATGTGTGTTAAAACTGACTAGTGCAACACTTCCCTCCATGCTCGTGTATCTTTTCTCCACCACTGACAAAATGTATACTTAAGCAAATATATATGGCCAGATTCACTCTTTTCCTTTTCTTTTAGCTTCCCACAGGAATGTCTTTTACCTGTAAACCTCTCAAAAACTTTAAATTTAGAAAACAATTTTAAAAGTTGCTGAAAATATAAGAGAAATAGAAATATATATATGTTTCTATCATTTAAATATTTCAAAGCCATGAAAACATACATTTTTATGATTACATACACATGTTGTTTTTGTAAATTTTATAAATGCTGTCCTCTGCACTCCATACAGTGTCTAAGAGAATGTTTGGCTTATAATAGGCACTCAGCAAGTATTTGTTTGAAGAAATAAATTATGACTGATGGAAGAATGAACAACCGATGTAATATATGGTTAATTCTGGGGAGAAATGGAGTGAGGTAATAATCTGATGAAAGTGTACCCAGCTAACCTTTTCCTCCTGTATCCGTAGGTTTAGTTTCAATTAATACGCACACATATATATTGTATAATCTGAAACAATAATATTAGAGGACTTGTATAGTATGAGTTTTGGGGGTTTTTTTGCTTTTTTTGTTTTGTTTTGTTTTGTTTTGTTGTGGTACGCGGGCCTCTCACTGTTGTGGCCTCTTCCGTTGCGGAGCACAGGCTCTGGACGCGCAGGCTCAGCGGCCATGGCTCACAGGCCCAGCCGCTCCGTGGCATGTGGGATCCTCCCGGACCAGGGCACGAACCCGTGTGCCCTGCATTGGCAGGCGGACTCTCAACCACTGTGCCACCAGGGAAGCCCCTAGTATGAGTATTTTTATATTTCAAATATTTATTGGAAATTTCTTAATAATTCACAATAAAAGAAATAAAATTAAACAAGCAAACAAATATTTAAAGAATAAAAAGAAATGAAAAGGGAAAACAGATTTCACCATTCTATAAAAACCTAGACCATTTCATAAATTGAAGAGGGCTGGCTTAAGAAGTAGTGAGTTTTGTTTTTTTAATTTTTAATTAATATCATTGAAATACTTGATCCTGACACTTAAGTACTTCAGTTAATGATTCACTCAACATATTAACAGTATAGTAAAGGCTAGAAGCATAGAATATAAGTAGAGATTTATATTTGTTTACAGATAAGCATAGATATAAAAAGCCAATAACTAAATTAATCGTTAGTGCAAAAGTTCATTCAGAACCCAAAAATCAAAAAATTTGGTTTAATAAATAGATTAATAAGTATAAAGTTATAAAATACCATGGCTAAAAAAAATTTTTAAAGAAGAAGAAGTAGATTGCCCACTTATCTCTAGCACCCTTTTGGATTTTAGATGTCTTCATTCTTTAAATCTAATGTCTTTGAAATTCTATAAAAACACCATTTCTCTATATTATGTCCAAAGGGGATGGGGAAATAGTTGTTTAGTTAATTACAAGGTGAATTTACAGTTTACTTCGCTAAACACTGATTGGGCACCTATTGACCACCAGTTCATGTGCATGTGCCTGTGCTGGAAAGACAATTAAATAAATCTTACTCATTAGTGTTTGGAAGAATATGAAATTATAAGAATGACAGGAATTTAGAAAAAAAAATATTTCAATGCAATGTGGTAGAACCTATGAGAATGTATACAACAGGATGCTATAAAAGTGAAGAAATGTGTACTCTAGACAGGGAACATTGGATCCCAATACAGTAAGCCTTCCTTGTCTAGGTGTTAACAGGAGCTTGGGTTGAAAATAGTTGTGTGGTTTTATGTCAGATTTCTACCCAGTTCCTATTACCCAATCAGCCAAAACCTTAGGCAGAATTTTACTCTTCTTATTCTAGAATATATAACTTCACTGCTTATCGGTTTCTCCCCTCTGAAGAGAAAGTCTCTTTAAACATAAATTCCCCATATCTCATTTGTTGTCCTGAGACATTGACCAGTTCCTTCCCCTCTTAGAGGCCTTTTTACCACAGTGATTCATGAGTAAACTATTCCTTTTACTCCCAACATTTCTATGTCCTTCATTCAAATTATGGACCATTCTCACTAATCTATAACATTTCCAATCACTCTTAGCAGGAAATCATTTTTTAACCCGTTTCATCTTGTTTCCCACTAAGATATAGTCAGAAATCTCAGAAATTACATTTTTGAGACAGAAGTTATAATTTCATTGGTGCATAAAATGTGTTTTATTTTTTTTCATAGATCTTTATTGGAGTATAATTGTTTAACAATACAGTGTTAGTTTCTGTTGTACAACAAAGTGAATCAGCCATATGCATACATATATCTCCATATCCCCTCCCTCTTGAGCATCCCTCTCATCCTCCCTATTCCACCTCTCTAGGTCATCGCAAAGCACAGAGCTGATCTCCCTGTCTATGCTGCTGCTTCCCACCAGCCAACTATTTTACATTCGGTAGTGTATATATGGAGATGCTACTCTCACTTCGTCCCAGCTTCCCCCTCCCCCTGTGTCCTCAAGTCCATTCTCTATGTCTACATCTTTATTCCTGCCTTTCCACTAGGTTCATCAGTACAATTTTTTTTTCAGATTATGTATATATGTATTAGCATACTATATTTGTTTTTCTCTTTCTGACTTTCTTCACTCTGTATGACAGACTCTAGGCCCACCCACCTCACTACAAATAACTCAGTTTCATTTCCTTTTATGGCTGAGTAATATTCACTGTATATATGTGCCACATCTTCTTTATCCATTCATCTGGCGATGGACATTTATGTTGGTTCCATGTCCTGGCTATTGTAAATACTGCTGCAATGAACATTGTGGTACATGTCTCTTTTTGAATCATGGTTTTCTCAGGGTATATGCCCAGCAGTGGGACTGCTGGGTCATATGGTAGTTCTATTTTTAGTTTTTTAAGGAACCTCCATACTGTTCTCCATAGTGGTTGTATCAATTTACATTCCCACCAACAGTACAGGAGGGTTCCCTTTTCACCACACCCTTTCCAGCACTTACTGTTTTTAGATTTTTTGATAACGGCCATTCTGATCAGTGTGAGGTGATACCTCATTGTAGTTTCATTTGCAAAGGAGGCAAGAACATACAATGGAGAAAAGACAGCCTCTTCAATAAGTGGTGCTGGGAAAACTGGACAGCTACATGTAAAAGAATGAAATTAGAAAAATCCCTAACACCATACACAAAAATAAATTCCAAATGGATTAAAGACCTAAATGTAAGACTAGACACTATAAAACTCTTAGAGGAAAACATAGGATAAACACTCTTTGACATAAACCACAGCAAGATCTTTTCTGATCCACCTCCTAGAGTAATGGAAATAAAAACAAAAATAAACAAATGGGACCTAATGAAACTTCAAAGCTTTTGTACAGCAAAGGAGACCATAAACAAGATGAAAAGACAACCCTCAGAATGGGAGAAAATATTTGCACATGAAACAACAGACAAAAGATTAATCTCCAAAATATACAAACAGCTCATGGAGCTCAATATCAAAAAAAGCCAACAATTCAGACCTGATATGCGTTTTAGAATAACTACAATGACAAAACAGCTTTAGGAATAATGGCTATCTACTTATTTTCATGGTAATAACTATACTACGTATTGCTCTTTTATTCTCCCTATGGCTTATGGCACTCTTAATTTTGGTCGGTGAAAACTTAACATTATCAATGCATGCTATTGTCATTATGAGACTATTAGTTGCTTTTGTGAAATTTCTGAATTATTGAAATAGGTTGATATATATACATAATACATAATTTTTAGAGCAGTTTTAGATTCACAGAAAAATAATTGAGAGGAAGATATAGAGATTTCCCATATATCTCCTGCCCCACAGATGCATAGCTTACCCCTCTCCAGAGAGGTATATTTGTTACAATTGATGAACCTACATTGATATATCATAATCACCCCAAGTCCATAGTTTGCCTTAGGGTCCCATTGCATTTCCATTTTGCAATAATATTAATTTTCAAGTGCATGCAAAGCAAAACCATGCAGACCCTAATGTACCTTACATAGAAATTTGTCTTCATCTCAATTTGCTCTCAATTTTTTTAAGTCTAGACACAAATGTTCAGAATGCACTTGGAGTTTAAAAAATAATATTTATCACTTAGTTTATTTTAAGCACATAAAACAAGCATAAATATTATTGAAGGATTAGTAAACTCCTAATTATCATTTTTATAGGGTTTGGCCATAATGAATTTTCCATTACTCAATATTTTATTAAAAGGTCTAATTTAAATGATTTACAGACTCTAATTAGGTTCCAGGAAGACAACCATCATGCACTTCCTAACAACAACAAAGTAAAATGGAATGGGTAAAAAGCCAGAGCCCATGAGGAAAATATAAAGAAAGAGTGTATTACTCTGCTCAGGCTGACATAACGAAGTACAAAAGACTGGGTGGCTTCAACAACAGAAATTATTTTTCTCACAGTTCTGGAGGCTGGAAGTTTGAGATCAAGGTAACAGCAGAGTTGGTGTCTGGTGAGACCTCTCCTTGGATTGCAGATGGCTGCCTTCTTGCTGTGTCTTCATATGGCCTTCCCTCTGTGCTTATGTGGAGAGGAGAGAGATATCTCTGGTGTCTCTTCCTCTTCTTTTTGGGATATCAGTCCTATTCGGTTTAGATACCACCCTTATGACCTCATTTAACCCTAATTACCCCCCTAAAGGCACTATCTTCAAATATAGTCACATTGGGGTTAGAGCTTCAACATATGAACTTTGGAGAGACACGGTTCAATCTGTTACAGGGAGGCTTTGATCTCTTGCAGTAGTCTTGAATATTTAAGTTTTACAAAGACTTGAATTACAATTTTAAGCACAGACTTAAAATATATTGCAGATAGCACTAGACAAAACTCATCTACACATTAACGTGCCATATCTACCATACTATTCCTAATGTATTCACTGATGCAACCGTCCATTAGCAAGAAACCAGTTCTTCCTTGTCCTCTAAAGGGTTGCAAGCATGATCCCTATTTAAAGGAGCCATGATAAAATTTGGTAGATCAGAATGTGAATCTAATCGGAATATGACTGAACCTCTTTAAACAACCTATTTTTTATATATGTCAGCTTAAGATAATGTTGCACTATTGCGGACCCTACAAATTACAAATCCTACCCCAAATGTATGAACAACTGTAATGGATAAGTAACTCATTTATCCAGTATTCCTTTTATACAAGGAATCATATATCTTCCAGTCAACACAAGTTCTGTTCATTCACTGGGCTGAGGTTAGCTATTTCCTTCCCCATTCCTTGCATAACCTCCTTGGTATCAACATGACCAACATATGGAGCATCTCCCTTATACTCTTTTTCCACTATAAGTCACTTGTTCATGTATCAATACCAATTAATTCCAGTCCCTTCTTGATATTTGGGAAATGATGTCAGCTGGGCTTGTTTATGCACCTGTGTTTAGCTGGCAGATCAGCTGACGGCTATATAATCTAATGTGGCCTCATTTACAGGTCTACTGGTTGACAGGGGCCACAGGAGCAACTGGGTCACCACATGCCTCTCATTATCCAGCAGGCTAGCCCAGGCTTATTCACACGGCAGCACAGGGGTTTTAAAAAGAGCAACAGGGCAAATCCTGAAATGCAAGTACTTTTTAAGTCTCTGTTTGTATCATATTGTCTGTTGCCCATTAGCCAAATCAAGTAACATCGTAAGCCCTATGGGAAGGGGCTACCCAAGGTGTGTACAAAAAGAAGTATGAACAACATGGGACATTACAGCAATCATACACCACAGCAGAGAAAAAGCCAGAATCACTTTGAAGACTTTTGCCTAGAATAGAGGGTACATGTTTGGGGAAGCTTAGAAATTAGATAGGGACTAGATATAGATACCAGATGGTAAAATACTGGATTAAGAAATGTAAAGATTATCAGTGGAGAGCTACAAAGTTAAAGGAGCCCTGCCGACAAGACTATACTCATTTCTGATATCAAATGCAAATTAGTGGGTTCCCAAGACCACCTTGAGACTCATTAGTCTGCTAGAATGACTCATAGAACTCACTGAAAGCAGTTATACCCATGGTTATGGTGTATTACCCGTAAAGGATACAAATTTATATTCACTAAGGAAAGAACTGCATACAGCAGAGTCCAGGAAACTTCCAGCTATGAAACTTCAAGTTTTTTCCCTGTGGAACAGTGGACAGTGTTACTTTCCCTTTAAGGATGTGTGACTATACACACAGAGTGTTGCCAATCAGGGAAGCTCACCTGAGCTTTGAGATTTTTATTGGTGTTCCATTGCCTAATCATGGTTGACTGACCACATGACTGATCTCAGACTCTAGCCTCTCAAGACGGCAAGTAGATACCACATGACCCAAAGTCCCTGCACTAAATCACTCTTAGACTATCAAAGCCCCTAGGCAAACAAAGACACTCCAACAACCATGACACATTGGCTTTTTTCTCTGCAGAACCCTAACTAATATAGTAACTGTAATAATTTTAAGGAGGTCACCCTGGAAAGAAAGTGAAGATTAGGGTATTAACATAGGCAGAATAATGGGCCCCCAAAGATGTCCATATCCTAATCTCACAAACCTGTAAATATGGCAAAAGGGGTTTTGTGGATGTGATAAAGTTTAGGAACCTTTAGATGAGGAGATTATCCTCTATTATCTCAGTGAGCCCAATCTAGTCATATTAGATCATATTAATCTCTATTTAAAAGTAGAGAATCTTTTCTGAGTGAGGAGGGTCAGAAAGATTCAAAGTTAAGTGAGATCTGACCCTCTATTACTGGCTTTGAAAACAGAGAAAGGAGGGCATGAGTCTAGGAATGTGGCAGCCTCTAGTATTTGGAAACAACCCTTAGTTTACAGCCAGCAAGAAAATGGGGACATCAGTCCTACAACTACAAGGAACTAAATTCCGCTAATAACCCAAATGAGCAGAAAATAGCTTCTTCCTTAGAGCCTCCAAAGAGAAGCACAGCCCTGCTGACACCTTTATTTTAGCCTTTTTACACACATTCTAGTTCTAACCCACACACACAAGTTTAGAAAAAAAAAATGTGGTGTTTTAAGCAACCAAGTTTGTGGTAATTTATTGTGGCAGTAAGTGAAAGCCTAATGAGGGAGCCAGTCTTGAAATGTATGCCACTTTCATCTTAGAAGCCAGTTTTCTAAAATTAAATATAAGTATTTGAGGCATAAGAAATAATGGAAAAGGTCCTTTTTTTTACCTTTTCCTGGCACTGAGCTACTAAAATGCTTTGATTTCCTGAGCACACCTGAATTTATCTAAAGAGGTAACCTAGGGTGGGGTGCAGCTTCAGAATGGAGCTGTTCGCCAGAAGGACCAAGTGATTAGATGGTTGGAAATTTCAGCCCCATCCTGACCCTGGGAAGGAGAGAGGTAGGGCTACAGATTAAGCCTCATGAAAACTCCTGAACAAGGAGTTTAAATGAACTTCTATATTGGTGAATATGTCCACATGCTGGAAGGAGGGCACATCCAAGTTCTGCAGACCTCTCCCTATGTAGCTCTTTATCTTGCTATCATCTGTATTCTTGATAATATTCTTTATAATAAACTGGTAAATGTAAGTAAATGTTTCTCTGAGTTCTGTGAGCTGCTCTTGCAACTTAGTTGCACCCAGGAAGGGATCATAGGAATTTCTGATTTATAGCCAGTTGCTCAGAAGCATATGTGACAATATGGACTTGCGATTGGTGGCTGAAATGGTGGGGTGGGGGGGCAATTTTGTTGGGCTGTGCACTTAACCTGTGATGATATCTTTTGGGTAGATAGTATCAGAATTGAGTTAGATTTTAGGATACAGTGTCCCCTGAGAATTGGATAATTGCTTAGTAGTGTTGAAAAACACATCTGAGTATTGAAGTTCATAGATATTCATAAGTGATACACCTGGAGACCTTCCAATCTTCTAGTTCACCTATACCAAAGTAGCATATTAGTTTCCACATACGAAAGCTTAGAAAATATATGCTGATAGGTGTTGAATACAAGACCAGCAGAGGCCAGTAAAGAGATGTTTCAATGCAGGTGCTGGGAAGATGTCTCAGCTCTTCCAGGAGCTGAGGCATCCACTCTCCCTCACTAATCTCCATTTGCCCAGATTGCATCTCACTCCACATCCTACTCTAGAGCCAAAAGCTGATGCGTCTTCTAAACCAATTGCATAAACCCATTCTTTTGTCCCTGTGATTGTTTCAGGGATGGCACTAACCTAAACTTAATCGAATCTCTCTGTACATTTTTCCTTCTAGAGGGATTGGTTCCCAGGTGGACCTAACTTGGAACATTAATCTTGATGCCCAGGATTTATACCTGATGGTTGGAGTAAGATAAGCTCTTTCTTCTAGACAGTTTGTTGTACAAATGGGTGAACTGGAGCAGTTGAAATCATTTTACTGCCCCAGGAAAAACTACCTGAGTCTGAAACATTCATATAAAAAAAGGCAGCAGCAGAGGACACAGAGCACAGAGCTAAATAAAGCAATACAAAAACAAAAATTCTAAAGAATGCATGATAGTCTGAAATTAATTCCTTTATTATTTAAACTGGTTTCATTTGAGTTTTCAATTATTCCTATCAGCAAGCAATTTAACTTTATTATTAGATTTTTCATAAGACTTTAGGGTCACTCCTCAAGACCTGGACTTAACACATAAGAAATTTACAAATGCCAAGCATTTATTGTAAGATGGTAGTCATGGAAATGATTAGGAAAATGATAAAGGGAGCTAATTCTAGTAATTGAAGGGCTACCCATCTGTATTGTTCTCTGCTTCTCCTCAAGCACCATCTTATCCAGGAAACTGTCCCTGACTTCTCAGGCTAGACTGGAGCCCAGTCCTGTGCTTCCTTAGTAATCTGCGTGCATTTACATTGTGTAATTTAATGTGAATTGGAAGTCTCTTTTGGTATAGGTATCGCTTGCATTTGAATAAACTGAACTATGTTAGGATACCAAGCACCTATTAGTGGCTGACATATACAAGATGTTTAAAAAATATTGGTTAAACTGAATTACCATTAAAAAGTGAGTATGGCCCATTTTCTACTTGCTGTGTTAAACTAATCATCGCATGTATAGATCTATAGAAACAAATCTATAAGGCATTTTGCCAGTCTCTGAAGCTTGCCAGTCCCTGAAGCTTGCCTTGGCTCTCCTGAGGTAGAGAGACCCTAAGAGATTTACCTGGAACCCTTAAGGTGGCTGCTTCCACATTCAGCATTTTACCACTAATTCAAGATTCTTTTATTCATCCAGATTATTTATAGAGTGTCATCAAGAGACCTCAAAGGCATGGTTGCCCATCATACTTACATTACAAATACTCTCCACTTAGAAGAAAACCTCTAAGTCCACTTCAGTTGTATTTTGCTTTTTCAAAAAAGCCCAGAGCTACAAAGGTTTTGCATTAAAGGAGAATTAGATAAGAGGACAAGGAAGTTGTGCATCAAGTGACCTAAATCTAGACAATAGAGTGGTTTTCTCTTAGGGTTTATTTGCTTTTATTCCATTACTGTTATCACTTCATCTTTTATTTCACACAAATCAACCAACTGACAAATGAAAAGTCCAGATTATTAGTGAAAGGAAAGCCATTCAAACAGAGAAAGGAGGAATTATGCTTCATACTTCTTTCAGCATAAAACATTAGCAATTCCAAGTTCGTAATTCAAATGTGTGTAATAGTTCTCTACAACCATACATTAAGGGCCAATAACTTAGCTTGTTAAAAATTACATAATCATGGGACTTCCCTGGCAGTCCAGTGGTTAAGGCTCCACAACACTTCCACTGCAGGGGACACGAGTTTGATTTCTGGTCGGGAAACTGAGATCTCACAAAAAACAAAAAAAATACATAATCACATAGGTCTATTCTAAACTAGTAAGGAAGATATAGAAAACATGAATAATATAGAGCCAGGATTTCAGAATTCTAAAATAGAGGCTAAGATTTCAGAAGTCAAGGTCCAGATAGGAAACGGTTCAAAATCCAGTTTATATTTAATAAAATGTATAAAGTACTTTTCTGAAATTTTTACTAAAGGGAACTCTTAGATTACATATATATTACTAGTGCTTTTTATTCTCCTTTGTATACTATTTTTTAGTTTTTTATAACCCCTTGGAGCTTTTTTTGTAATAGGAGAATGAATGATTATATCCTATTTTGTTTATACTAGGAAATTATATTTGCATTGAGTTTATTTGCATATTTTATAAAATTCAATAACATACGGCTAATACATTAATGGTTATTTCCATTAATATTTAAAACTATTTTAATTGTGAAAGTAAAACTTAAAAGCAAAATAAAATACAGTCACTGAGTTAAATATTTTGAGTTCATGCATGAGAGGCGGAGAGAGGAGAACATCCCCAAATTCATTTAGCTCCATTTACCTTAATTATGCCTCTACAACTATTCTCATATTTCCTACCTTCTGAACTAAATTTCTCCATGTTTAAACAAAGGCTTACATTTTCCAAAACCAGCATTCTCTTTCCTTTCTGCTATCTATAAAAATATAATGTCAAAGAGATGATATATAATTTACAAGATAAAACGTGCCAGTGATAAACCTGGGAGTCAGACACAGAGGTCTGACATAGAAAGAGAGTAAGATTTTTCATGGCATGAAGTGGCATGGAATAATCAAAATGCATCTTTATCAAGTCTCGATTAAAATCACTATAATAAATGTTGAGCCAATAATTTGGAACCAACATTTAGAGAGAAAAATTACCTTCATTTTTCTTTGCATTTTAACACTTTTAATGGAATATAAATCCAGCACTATTTGCTAATGAACAAATCTGTGTTAATTTAATTTGCTTGCTTTTAAGAAGGGTACACATAAAATTATTTTTTAGGAAAAGTGTTTTCCAAATTGTAATCAATTATACTCACATTTGGATCAATCAGCTTCTGCTATAAGTTGGTTTTGGGTTTTTCTGTTTGTTTGTTTTTTGTTGTTTTTTATTTCACTCATTTGCTTTTATCTGACCTAACCAATTTAGACAAGATATCTTCTAACTTAACTTGGCCAATTTTAGTCAGTCTTCTTTCCTCCCCACAGGTCCTTAGACCTTGGCTCACCTTTGAATTTAAGAAAGTATTGGAATTGGGAACAGCTCCTCCTTAATGGGGTCTCCTGAGAATTGACTGGCCTTAGGGAAAAACATTACTGAATCAACTATCAGATCATGCCATCTGTTCATCCCATTCCCCCACACCCATTTCTCTCCAGCCTAATTTACTCCTCTATGGACAAGAGTCCTTTCTGCCTAGCCTTTGAGACAAGCATAGATCTTACCCTGGGAGTGTTCTCCCTATTGCAGTAGTCTACTTGAATAAAATCTCTCCTTACCTACATCCAGATTTCTTTTTACTTGACAGCCTCTAAGGTATTCTGTAGTCAGTTCCATACCACCGTCCAGAACATGATGCACTGTTTTCTTGGAATATCAAATGAACAGGTCAACATCTAATATTTTTAAAAAAAGAGTTACCTTGTGCCAGGTTCTTAACACAAACTGTTTCAATAAGACTGTCTGTAGCTTTAAGATGTATCCATCTTTATTAGCCTTTTTTTATTGATGAGAAAACTGATGGGTTTAACCTCCACTTAGACGGGAGGAAGTTCTAACACCTGTGCTCAGCCACTACACTATACTTCCTCCTAACTTCCCCCCAATAATCTATTCATTCTTTTTCTTCCTCCCAGTTGTGCTATCCAGGAGAGAAATACTTCCACATCACCCCTCAAAACATTATTGTGATGGGCTTCTTTTAAAATTCTATTTTAATTTTGGACTTGAAAATTGAACTTTTAATTCAGTTTTTAAAGTTGTAGCATTTTATTTTACCTTACATACTTGATGTTAAACTCCTTTAAAGTAGTATGCAAATCGAGTAAATCTATATGTATATTTATGTAAAATAAAATGCAAATGTGTCTACCTAGCGCCTTCATAAATAGCTGGTTGCTTTAAGATAGAAATGATATTAAGAGCCTGCTCATTTGCTATAGTTTATCCATGGGTTCCATGTGAATTGAGAAACATAACGTAATAATTCCACGTTTGGAGTTATCAATATAATTATGTCTTCTCCTATAAAACTTTCTTAGGTTAAAAAAGTCAGAAAAGTAAGTAAATAATATAACGATTTAGATACCATATGATTATATTAGAATTACCAATATATATTTTTAATTGTTCAGACCTCTTATACAAATGAACTTATTTACAAAACAAAAATAGAGTCACAGATGTAGAAAACAAAACTATGGTTACCGGCGGGAAAGGGTGGGGAGGGATAAGTTGGGAGATTGGGATTGACATATACACCCTACTATATATAAAATAGGTAACTAATAAGGACTTTCTGTATAGCACAGGGAACTCTACGCAATACTCTATAATGACCTATATGGGAAAAGAATCTAAAAAAAGGTGGGTATATGTATATGTATAACTGATTCACTTTGCTGTACACTTGAAATTAACACAACATTGTAAATCAACTACACTCCAATAAAAATTTTTAAAAAATATTTCATACCTTTTAAAACAAAGAAACAAGGTATTACAGGTAAAAAAGAGGCCTTTGTTCCTCTCATCAGCCCACTTCCCCTCCATCCGGACCCAGCTTGATTTTCATAAAATTGCTTTTTTGTTTGTTTCATCAATTTTTAAAAAAATCTTTATGCTTGCATAAACAATGCATGTCATTTCTTTGTATGTTTAAAAAATTATATCTAAGCTCTCTTTCTGTAACTTGTTTTTTCTACTCAACATTATGTTTCGGCAATCTATCCACCTTGAAACATATAAACTTGATAATTTTGAATGCTGTGTATATGGTGCACATAGACTTGCAAATAAGTATCTATTACCATATATATGGATATTTTTCCTCAGTAGTTTACTAGGAAAAGCAATATAGAAATGAATGTCATTATACCTATGTTCTGTTACAAGTACACAATACGTTTTCTAGTATATTCCTAAAATGGAATTTCTATCACAGGGTGTTAATAGGTTTAATTGTGTCCCTCTAAAATTTTATGTTTAATTCCCAAACCCAAGTGTACCTTTAAATGTGACCTTATCTGCAGATTGGGTCTTCAGAGAGAAATAAAATTAGAATAGTCATTAGGGTGGACCATAATCCAATATGACTGGTATCCTTATAAAAAGGAGAAATTTAGACAGAGACACCTGCACACTAGGATGACATCACACAAAGATGAAGGCAGAGATAGGGGTGACACTTTTAGAAGACAAGTAACACCAAAAATTGCCAGCAAACCACTGGAAGCTAGGGAAGAGGCATGGAACAGAGAACTGTGAAACAGTAAATTTCTATTTAAGCCACCCAGCTTGCAGTGCTTCGCTATGGCAGCCCTAGAAAACTAATAGATAAGGTATGTAGTTTTTCCAACTTTACTAGACACTACTAAATATCCTTTAAATCAATTTTTACTTCTATGAGCAGTGGTCATTCTTTTTTTTTTTTTTTTCCCAATATCCATTTGGGACAACCTAACTCACCAAAGGAATCACTAGGCCTAGAAGAGCTCACCTAATAGATACTTTTAACTGATAAGGTTAGTAATGAAAGGGAGTTTTTCTCTCTCTTGCCCCTTTTCTTTAGTACTACATATACCAAGAAGTTAGAAGAATTATTGTTTTTATCCCTTATCATGGTCACTGTCTTCCTTTTCTCTGAGCAAGGATTCCAGTGACATTTTCCTTTCTTATTCAACACATAATATAAACATTTATCATATTACTACTATATTTGCGCTTTTCTAAATATTTCACAAATTTAATTTTCAAAGCACTCCTATAAGGTAGCCCCCATTGCCTCTATTTTATGGTTGGTTACAATTGAGAAAGCTGAGGCTCGGAATATATTAATACATGCCCGAGGTCATACAAAAATGAAGAGGCAGGATATCAGCCCCATTTTTCTGTACTTCAAAGCCAATTCTCTTGACCATTACTCTAAGTATTCTTAGTGCCTATGGTAGACATAGTAATGCCTGACAAGGTTGTCCATGTTCTAATTTTCAGAACATGTGAATATGTTAGGTTACAAGGCAAGTGGAGAATTAACTTTGCAATTGGTATTCAGTTTACTAATCATTTGACCCTAAAATAGAGAGATTATTCTGGATTATTTTGGGCCCACTGTAATCACAAGATATTTAAAAGTGAAAGAGGGAGGCAGAAGAAAAGTCAGAGGGAGATGTGACCATGGAAGAAAGTCACAGAAAGATGGAATGTTGCTGGCTTTTGAAAAGATAGAGGAAAGAAGGCACAAGTCAAGGAATGAGGATGTCCTCCAGTAGCTGGAAAAGACATGGAAATATATTTTTCCTTAGAGCATCCAAAAAAGGACATAGCCCTGGACCTTGATTTTAGCCAAGTGAGAACTTCGTCAGACTTCTGACCAACAGAGCTGTAACATAATAAATTTGTGTTGCTCTATGTCACTATGTGCAATAATTTGTTGCAGCCTCAGTAAGAAAACACAGTACTCAACACTAATTCTTTTCATTTGTAAGTTACAAAAACACATTTCTGTCTAGCTTAAGAAAATAATAATTTATTATCCTGTATCAAGTTTAGAACAGTGCCTATGGCATAACTGGACCTTAGACTCAAATGCCTTAAGTTTCTCCATCTCTGTCTTTGTTGTTTCTCTGTGTATCAGCTTCCTTCTCTTTTCCCTCATAACTTTAAGCAGATCTCCACCCTATAACCCAAAGAACACGGTCAGAGGCACAGGGTGTTGAATTGGCTGAAATTTGTTACACAGCCATCTATCCTAAAACAAACAAGGACAAAGGGGCTAGGTTGTACCAGTATCTTGACTCTTTAGGAAACCATGTAGATGAACTAAAGAAAGTTATAATATGCAGTTTGGAAGACTACTCAATTGTCTTAATGTGTTTTCATCTTGATTGGGTAGTGATACATCTTATTTCATGGCCTCCTCTGCCTGTTGAAGAAGATAGATACAATTAGAAAAATAAAATAAAATTTAAAGTAACATGGATCAGATCATTTAAGAGAATCTGGACCATTAAAATTATTGCAAGCAAAGCTTACCTACTGTATTAGTTTTTTGCTGCCTTAGCAAATGACCACAAACTTAGGGGCTTAAGCAACATCAATTTATCTCACTGCTCTTTATGTCAGTGGACTTGGCTTGTTTGTCTCAGTCTTACTGTTACCGAGTTCAAGCTCATGGTGCTTGCTGCAGGGGTGGCCAATAAATTGAGAGAAGAGGTGTAGGGGCAAGGAACAATGACTTTATTCAGAAAGTCAGCAGATGGAGAAGAAGGTGTACTAGTGTCCCCAAAAACCATCTTCCCTGAGTTAGAATTCAGGCTCCTTTTATACTAAAAGGTTGCGGGGCGGGAGGTGGGGGGCGCGGGAGGGGGCAGGGGGTATGTTGGCTGGTTGTTGCAAAACTTCTTGGTGCAGGAATCCTTTGTTCTTGCAGCTATCCAAGAAGGTCTGTTAACAATGTTCCTATAAACCTCCAGTAAAGCAGATGTTATTCTCTGTTCTGCAACCTTTTATATCTGTATAAAAGGAAAAGTGTTATACCTTTAAAGGTCAGAGCATTGAGAATGGGCTACCCTGTATATTTCAGTCTATAGGCAATATTCTTTTACAAAGGTGCAAAACCAGCATAACTAAGCACAGGCAACAGAGCACAGGGTTTACACCTAAAGGTAGATTCAATAAAGAGCCAGCTCTGTTACATTTCAAGTTTGAAATAAGGATATCTGTAAGGCTTGCTTCCTTTCTGGAGCCTCCTGGGGAGCATCAGTTTCCAGGGACATTCAGGTTATTGGAAGATTGAGGTCCATGTGTTTGTAGGAATGAGGTCCCTGTTTTTCTGTTTGTTTTCTGCTGGTAGTCTCTTTCAGCTTCTCAGTGACCCCCTTCCCCTTTTTTCAAAGCCAACCAAGGAGGCCCAGTTCTTCTCATAATTTGAATCCTTTTGTCTCCCTTTTCAGCTGCATCTGTGATTAGTTTCTTCTGTCCCCCTCTTCCACTTTTAAGGGTCCATGTGACTGCTTTGAGTCCACCTGCATAAACCAGGATAATTTCCCCATTTCAATGTCAGTAACCTTAATAACATCTGAATATGAATATACAATGTATTCCCAGATTCCAGAGATTATGGGGTAGGCACTTTTTGTTGGGGAAGCATTATTAGGCTTACCACACCATCATAAATTTAGGTCAGATTTAAGATATAGTATGACTCTATATTTTACTTACCATGTGTGAACATTTAAATATCAATACATTGGGACCTCTGGTAGAATTAACATGTACATTACACCAATGCCCATCTTTATCTTAAAGATATCTTAAATTTTTTCAATAGTTATATAGGTCTGTGCTTGTCAAATTCCTTATTTTATAATACATTATGGTCATTTCTATTACATATTTAATTCCAATCCTAATGAGGATGATATCCAGTGCTTTAATGTGCTTCTGTAGGAAGTTACAGTGTTTTTGCAATAACATACTTTCAGACTGAGATTCACAGAAAATGCCCATTCTTCTTTGGCTTAAAAAGCCTAATTTAGCTTTAAAATGGTAAAAGGAATTATACAAGCATAGAGATAGAGTTCCACAAGACTTTTGAATCCTAGTGCTGAAATAAATTCTGAGAAAGGGATAATTGCCAACCAAAAGAAAGCAGACTCCTCCAGGGCAGAGAAAACTCAATTCCTAGCCAAAAACTGATGGAACCCACAGAGAAAAGGAGGACCATGGAGAAAATGGTATGCTTTTTTGGAAATAAACAATTGTCCTGTTTTGTCATTTTCAATAAATGAATAGATTGAATCTGTTTAAACATAATGCAGTTCCAGTCTCCCAGACAATAGCATATGGAACATTTAATAATAAGATGATGTAAATAAGGAAAAGTGGTCCTCACTTGGCCATATGGTTTTATTTTCTGTGAAAATATAATTTTTCTCAGAGTTATGTTATTCCTTGTAGGTTTCAATATAGTTTGTTTCTTTTGTTAATGCTATTTAATACTTCTCCAGAATATTTATGTAATTGGAAAGGCATTCCAATGATTTTATTAGAACATTCTGATAATAAATATATCAATGGGAATTAAGAAGATGTCAAGAGACTGAAAACATGTGGGTGGGCTTATTCAAAGTTCCCATGAAACTGAGTTTACAAAAGTGAAGGGTAGCTACACAAGGAAGATAATTCTTGCAGATGCCTGAAAGTTGAACAAAGGAGGCACACGCCCTGCTAACCCATTCTCAGAGTCAAAGATGGCCTCATTCCCTCCCCACCCCAGACAAATATTCTATCTGTTCAAAGGATACGCTAGTCTATAGGAAAGACCTATAATCAGTGTTACCAGCAGTGGTTTTGTAGACTCCAATATGCACTATTTTTAAGAATTGTTAAGTTTTTAAATTCAGATATTATTGACATGTATAATGTTGTATAAGTTTAAGGTGTACAATGTGTTGATTTGATATGGTTCAACCTTCATTCCAGGGGTAATGAGGCCCACCTGCTCCTTGACTTTTTTTACTTTCAAGTAATACACAGTCTTTACTGAGGTGGTAAATGTACTCTGTTTTACTAGTTAGCTATGAAAGGATTTACTTTAAAGGAAATCATTGACATATGGGACTGGAAGAAAAGAATGACTTTCCTTTCTGGAAGGTGAATAATTTTCAAGCCTCTGGTGACATTAAATTCTCATTCAATAGATTCTGAAGTTGTGGAAAATTTTTTTTAAAAAATGAGTGTGAATTAAACTCTTTCAGTGATGATAAGCACTTCCATTATAGATAATCTTTACTTTTCATTTGATAGCCTTCTAAATTTTACACTGTTTAAAACTCACTTTATTTATTTTTTAGAATTGAAGTATAATTGGTTTACAACGTTGTGTTAGTTTCTGCTGTACAAAGAAGTGCATCAGCTATATGTATACATATATTTTAGCACAGTAAGTCTTTATTGTGCTAACATGGAAAAAATCTACAAAATATGTTATTAACTATAAAAAACAAGGTTGTGCAGAGAATGCTACTAACTGTGAAAGAAAAAAATATATAAAAGCTTCTGTAAGTAAGCAAATTTCTGGAAGCTTACATAATAATTTGTATCATCAAATTAATTACAAACGTGTGGATGGTTATAGGAAACTGAAAGAAAGGGAAAGTGCAAGATTCCTGACTATTTGCTAGAGGAATGTTATCACCAGCAAAGGGATGAGGGGAAAGAGAGGCTTCCAAATGCCCAAAAGGGAAGAATTTTATAGAACCAGCTGTCTTTTTACAGACAAAGACAACCTAAGTGGCTTTCACTGAGAGGCAGCAAGTTGAATAAGGACTTTGGCCTCACTCTTCTTTCTCCCTTCTCCAACAGGGACCCAACACACCCAACCCCCAAAAAACAATCCTGAGAGCCTGAGAAGGAGTAGGATGTGGCAAGAGGGTCTGGAGAAGCATGGAAGAAATCTGCTGTATGACTGCTACCTTTGCTTCACTTAGTGTCTCGTAGTGTGAATAGCTTTTCCCTCTACATTTGTAGTACTTGGTTACGTATTAAAAATTGCTTATAACAAGTGTTTGCCAGTGAAGAATTAACAACACCAACAGAGTAAATAATTTCTTTTAGAAAGTGCTTCACAGTTTGTCTTCCTTGAATTTAGTTATTCATTAATATGAAGCCTGGAATTACACTTGAGAGAAAACATTTTAATTTTTTAAGGATATACACCATCAGAATGATTTGGAAATACTTTCCCGTTATCTTCAGGGAGAGCAGAGGAATTGCTCTCATTAAGAATATCAAACTAGTTTACTAATCCATTGCATTTGTGGGCATGGTTCCCTTAGGAGGAGTAAGCATGGTCGCTACCCAATTGGCTATCCCCATTTTATAGAAAAGTACATCTTGTGTGCTAAATCTGAATCCAGTTCTGCTGATAATACTAGAATATTAAGAGATTTAAAAGAGGAAAACTTGATTTCAAATCTCTCCTCTGTCACATTAATTGCATATTTTTGGCAAGTCGCTTAACTTCTCTAAGCCTAATTTTTAAAATAGAGATTACAATTAAAATATTTTCTCACAAGGGCTGAAGTGAGAATAGAGCAGTACAGTATCTGAGAAAATAACTGATGTGAACTACAGCATATTGTTTCATGAATAATGCAGTTTAGGTTTCTGTCCATCTCTCTGTCTTTCTCTCATATACACATACACGCATACATAGACTCACACACATGTGAATCCTCACAGCCTAATCTTAGAGCTGTTATCTGGTATATTTTAACTTCTGCCAGAGTAGACGCTGACTCTACTGGTCTTGCTCACGATGTAGAGCAAGTGCAATGCTTCGTAAGGCACTGCAGCCTTTGATAGGTTTGTTCATTGGATTGAACTTTGGAAAATATTTCAGCAAATGCCACCAAAACAGTTTGGAAATCAAATACTTTGTGTCCTTGAGAAATGTTTGAGACATCAATTTTTCTCTTTCTCCTTTCATTCATAATTTTTCCCCTCCTTTCTTCTATTCTGCAGATAACAGGCTCTGAGCTACCTTTTCTTAAGAGGTATTTTGGGCAGGAAGGAAAAGCAGTGGTCTGCATGACACTCTCCTTATTTGGCATTTGTTTGCTAAAGCCAAAATCCACTGAAGCAATCAGTCTAGGTTCCTAGAGGAAGAAGACACAAAGAAACATGAACAGAAAGAAAGAATTTCTTTCAGCCTAAAGGCAAAATCAGGAAATAGGAGAAAGCAAGCTGGGGTATAGTTCTATGGTGAGGACAGTCAGTGTGGCCCCTTAATCTCATGAGTAGAGATTTTCTAAGAAAATATCAAGAATTCCAAGTGGAAAAAGTAGTGTGGTTCCAGCCTTAGCAAAGATTTGTGAGTCAGAGAGGCAGCAGGGCTGAGAGAACTAAGGGAATCTTGGAAATAAACCTGCAGCTTTCTTAGAGGGAACCAGTGCACTCTGATGACAAAGAAGTACAGGAGACATCCCAGAATTTTTTGCTGCTGCCTATGGCCAAAGTTGAATTTTCTACCTGTTAAATAGGAAGGAGAATCATAGTTAAAATTGGATTGTTTCTAAAATAACTAAGTTGAAATAAAACTATTACTTGCTTGTGGAAAGTGAGTCTTACCTCATACATTTTTATCAAATACAGAGTCTGTGCTTGTGACATGAGGGCCTTAGGAAGGGAGAGTTACAGGTAAGAAAAATATCAGTTTAGGTCAAGAGCTTTATGTCCTGCTGTTCTCCGCAGGGGAATAGCTAATGGGGCACTCCAGGCTTTGGAGACATTGACCTGCAAAGGTACTTTAGCAAGCCTGCACTGAGTTTTAGACATGACACTCAGGTGCATTTGTTCGAGTTAAATAAAGATCCCTCATGACACTATTGGGTGATTCTCTTCTATTGTACCTTTATATCATCCCTACCCATTTCTTTTTTTGAAAAGCACAGCTTTTCTGAGGCAGTTGACAAACAATATACTACATATTTAAAGGTACAATTTGATAAGATTTGACATATGTATGTACCCATGAACCCAACATGAAACTCAGAATAATAAACATATCTTATCACTCCCCAAAGATTGCTCACTCCCCTTTGTGATGCCTCCCTCCTGTCCTTCCTGCCCATTTACTATCCCACCCACAACCCCCTCCCCAGGTAATGATCTGCTTTCAGCCATGATAGATTAGTTTGCATTTTCTAGGATTTTATATAAATGTGGCTGTTCAAATGTACTTTCTTTTTTTGTTGTTAGACTTCTTTTCCCCACCATAATGATTTTGAAATGTATCTATCTTGTTGTATGTAGCAATAATTAAATTTTTATTAAAAATAAAGAGGCTATGAGTATTTGTGTGCAGGCTGAGTATAGATATATGCTTTAACTCCCCTAGAAGTAAAATGGCTACATTATATGGTGGGTGTATATTTACCATTTTAAGAAGAAACTGCAAAAATTTTCTTCAAAATGGTGGGAATATTTTTTATTCCCACCAGATATATATGAAAAAACAGGACACGGGCATGAACCCCTGCCCCCTGTATCGGCAGGCAGACTCTCAACCACTGTGCCACCAGGGAAGCCCAGAAAGTTCATTTTCTTTACCTCAGTTTGCCATAGATCACAGTTCAAAACGTTTCTAAGCTCTCTCTCCCAACAGAATTAATCTACTTTGCCTTATTGACTTTATTCTTTTTCATGCTACCTGCTGGGCCAGCACCAGAGGCATATGAAAACAGAGACCTATCCTACCAGTCTTGATGAAGATGAAGTCTTCATACTAAGATCCAGGACCGATTAATTACACCAGGAATGCCCTGGTGTTCGTATACATGTTTATAGAGTATTGCATGCTAATGGAAACCGCTGTTTTACCACTGAATGTCATATACATTATTCATAACACATGGCAGTAAAACTGAATAATTAATATCTCAATATCACTGATTATCTACCCTCTTCTTCCACATGCCAATATAAAATTTGGAAATTCTTTTTGATGTATGCCCAAAGTGCATATCATACTGTGCAAGAGTTCTGCATTCTGAAAGATATATGCACTCACTATAAATCTGAAACATAGCTATTGTGAGTCTTATAACTCAGCAGTTATTTCTTCCAAGATCCCTTAAATAAAAATGAGAAAGTTTACCTATATACTTTTTTGAAAATTGGAGAGTTGGTACAAGTCTAGTAGAGTATTCATTTTAAAAGAATGGTTATTGAACTTAATGCTACAGCTTAATATATGTGAAGAAATTTTACCCTCTTGACAGTGCAATTTAAAACCTGCCTTGTTACAGAATTAGACTGGTAAAAATTATAGGAAGGGATTTTTCAGTAAGGGATAGATCTCTCAGTTTTTAAATGACTCTCTGTGCCTGAGAATTAATATTTTTTTAAAAAAGGAGTTGGGCAGGGAGGACTTTTTCCTCCCTCAAGTAGATAAAAGCAGCATATCAATTATTATTATATTAAAATCTAAAATTTAAGTTAAAAGATATTATCTGCTCCTTTTTAGCCAGTATCACGTTTTACCATTCATTAATATATCTATCACCATCAGTTAATATTCATTGAATACTTAAAGCATTGATGTCACTCTAGCAAGAGATCTGATCCCTCCAGAATACTGACTTTTGATCTAGAGTCAAATAAGTTACTATTGTAATCATGAGATCACAGTTAATTACAGGAATAGTACGAATTATATATTTGTAAGAAACCGTCAGCGTTTCCTGAATTCCAATTGTGTATAAAGCACAGTCTGGTGTACTTATTATTCTCATATCTAGTTCGGATTACAACTGAAATTAAAAAGACACAAAATACAAAGGAATAGAGAGAGACTAGAAATGGAAACCCAAAATAGCACCCTGTCAAAATGACTTTAAATTAGGGTAACAGGCAAAAAAAAAAAAAAATAGACATATGGAAATAACCAAGTTGATTAAAAAATGGATTTCTGAATTAGTGCTATTTGGGGGTTAATGTCAAATTCTGATTCTGTTCTGTCATATTAGGAAATGTGTCATATTTGCACCCCAGGCCATTTAATATCCTTTATCTAATGGCACCCAGGTTTCCCAGGGAGGCATTTTCATTCCTCTTTAGAGCCCAAAAGCCCAAATCACCCCCAATAGAAAATCATCCCCAATATGACCAAGACATGATTCTTTCAGCTGGTATGTACAAGAGAGCTCCCTGCTGTTCTCAGCGTTGTAAGCGTCATTGCTGTTCACTCTCCCTGAAGTTGTAGAGGTGTTTTCTTTTTTTCCATTAACAAGAGAACATTTCAATTTAGTTGGTGTTTTTTTAGTTGCCGAGGGGGTATTACCACCAACGTTAGCACTTTGAAATGGTTACAGTCAAGTTTTAGATCACAATCCTCATACCATTACTGAGGAGTAATGGTTTTCAAACAATACAACTGTAAAAGAGAGCCTGGGAATTGCCTGGGAAAGGAGAGGTGGGAAAGTAGCTCTATTGAAAGGTAAGAACCTCCTGTGACTGAAAAACTTCCTTTACTCATTGACTGAACCCCAGATACCTTTCCTATTGACAAGCTAAAGGTATTTCTGAGAACGGGGTAGTCAAGTAACAAAAACTCATTTCCTCAAAACTGAAGTGAATTGCTAAAGCTGCTGCTTGAAAGAATGACCTCTCCAGAAGACAGGGTAAGATGTTCCTTCTCCAACTTTGTATAGTTAGCAGCACTGTCAGCCATTCCTGGCATCACTAGGAATAGCCTCTTTGAGCAAGAAAGGGAGAAGAGGTCCAATAATGTAGTATGATCCTGTGGAGAAGAATCACTTATTACTGTTCTCTTGGTCATTCAGCTTCATCATTTCCCAAATAATTTAGGTCTTTGTAAGGAATATATGGATAATTGCATGACTTTAATTTAACATTTTACTTTTCACATAAATGTAAAAATATAAGGTGTCAATGCCCCACGTGATTCCCCATGGGGCTCTAATATGTTTACCAGATACTTGTACTATGCCATAGACTGATGGACAGTGTCTCCAGGTTGACATTTCTTCCTGCTATTTTGCACAGGTTGGCTCAAAAAGGTTAAAAAAAAGTGACAGCTAAACATTTCAGCATTCCTTGATACAACTCAAAGCAAAGCTTAGAATTTGATTTACATCTTTTCCATTGTATGAATATGGATTCTCAGTATTAACTATGGTTTTCCATAATCCAAAGGACATTATGTCTGTTATTCTTAAAAAGAAAAAAAAATCACATAAAACCATATCATAACATTAACCAGTTTCTCATACATAAATCCACCAGAATGACAGCAGTATGCATATCTAATCTTTGTGCATTTGTCTGGTTTTGCAATGAAGAGGTATGTCTTGATGGATTTGATTATATTTTCCAAATTTTATAATTGCTTCCTAGACATTAGAGAAGACAAGTACTCTCAGACTACTAAGAAATTAAATGAAGCTATTTCATCACAATATTTAGGAACGATAAAAAAATCAATCACCTGAAAACTGTTGGTAATTCAGTCAACAAATGCTGATATGCATTAAGCATTTTGCTATGGGCTGGCTATACAATAGTCTACACAGACCTGAACTATGATCCTTGATAAGAACAAAGCACTCAGAATAGAATCTCATGATTATTCATGATTAACATTCTGGATTTTAAAATTGTATTCTTCCTCTTGTTGACTATATTAATTAAATAGCTTGGACACCGTTCCCAAATTCTTACTTAACCGTAATTTTCCCATTCAGGGCATTCTCTGAATCTGTATTAGTAACCAAATTGTTGCATGTTAGTCATGAAATGACAGCAATTTTTACCTACTCTTTTTTTGCTAAGATCCTTTCCGGGTTTAAATTTCTAAGGTGGGCAAGGATAAGCATCGGCAGAAGTAAATTGAAGGTGATATTAAGCTAGTTTATTTGTTCTAATTACTATGCTTCCATAACGAAGGTCACCTCAATGACATTTAAAGTGGAAAGGAAAGGTTAAGTTTGGGGTGAGGGCACATCAGTGTCAATGAAGAGATCCAGGGCTCCTGAGGAAAGTTTTCATAAGAGTTTAACATAAATAAGTCAGTCTTAGACTTTTTCTTCCAGAGGTGAAGTGAGGTACTCACTTATGATGGTGAGTACTATATGAGTTTGATCTTGAGCTCTCCTGACAAGATTTTTGAGACAAATTATCAGTAAAGTGGCATGGTCAGGAGAAAGGCATCAAGGAGAGCAGGGAAGGCTAATTTAATTGCCTTTGTTCCTCAGTGACATAGCTTAAATTGAGCTTGCATTTCTGAGAGCACAGGGATATTTGCATGCTTGGATTTTCATAAATGGAAAATGAACTCAAAGCACTTGGCCTACAGATAATGTATCACTTTATATTTGAAGGACAAAAAATACAAGAGGGAGTCAAAGGAATCTGAAAATTCCTGTTTTTTTCTCTCATTTTCTCCTGATTTTTTGGGGAGATGGTGTCAAGGTTTAGTTTAACTGTAAAATAAAATAAAGTGAATACAGTATAAAGCCTAAAAAAATGGGAAATCAAAATACATACCCTAAACCTATGTTCTTGAGGAAGAGAAATAAATAGCAACTATAGGCAAAGGAAATCATTTCACTTCCTGATGATTCATTTACTGATGAATTAAACAAAGACATATTAAAGATCCTTTGAAACTGGTTTGTACCCAGATAAATTCTGGCTCCAAAATGTTATATAGAAGACACTTTGTCTATATGGCTGAATTTACAAAAAATCAGGGAAATATCAGGGTAATGATCCTAAGCTGTTCTAGGAAAATAAGGAAAAATTGGAAAATTTCCAGTAGTATTCAAAGACTGAAAAACTTGGAACTCTTTCCACTAAAAATCTGGTTAGTACTGTGTTCCTGGAAGTGGACCTAATTAGAACACCTAAAAAAAAAAAAGCAATTTACACTCCTGACTTCCAAATCATACAGTAAATTTAGATGTTATTTGAGTTGATTTCTTCTGCACTTCTTGAAGCTTTTTCTCCCTAAAGTTTCCTATCTATGATCATTGTTTGAAATTTTATTAGTATTCAATTTCATCTAAGTAATGAAAAGTTAATAAAGCTATTATAAATATAATGAAAACTATAACTTTGCTATAGAGATAAATAATTGTTTGTGAAACACTGAATCATAATTCAGTGGAGTTTTTGAGCAATATAAATTTATAAAATTCAAATAAGTGAAACATCAATAAGTGTTGCAGCTTGAAAAAAGAACAATAAATAGCATCCCTTTTTTTTCCTCCCTGCTCCAGTTGGAATCAACTGAGAGACACAGGGATCAGACAGGTGGAGATCAAAAGACCACCAAGAATACTGATAAAGCCTAAATTGAAGAAATTGTCTTTCAGTTTGTTAACCATGTGGGCTTGCTCAGATTATACCCTGAAATTGAACTTGCTCACACAGTTTCAGCTGGGGTTAGAAACTTACAAGACTTCTCCATGGGGTCCTGCCCTTGTAAAATTTTAAGGAAGGTGATGCAGAGAGCATGTGCAGGTGTATCAGAGAGAGAGAATGGGGCTGGGTCACACTTGTTAATTCTCTTCTCTCAGTCTCATCCATGAGAACAGTGACCCTTCCTCCTGTGGTCAAAAGTGAATCTAAGGACAGAGAGAGGTCCATATTTTACTCTATTGGAAGAACTATTTTTTTTACTGGAATTAAATAACAATAACCTCTTGAGTTTTGGAATGAAGTAGATTTGGAATGAAGTAGATGAACTATCTGAATATTTTCAGTTTTGCCCACGTAGTCTCAGTTTGACTTTTAGAGTAAATAGTGATAGGATAGTAGCTGCTTTATGTCACCTTCTCACATGAACACTCCTTGAACTGTATTACAAAAGGAGACAGCAATTAATCAGTATTTTAGTCATTGTTAGTCAATGCTTAACAGCTAACCATATAACTCTAAACTCCTTTGTCTGCTGTGCTAAGCATATGCCAAGAGGAAGGAATGAGATATGCAACATAGATTGCACATTTAAAAGACGTCTCTGCAAATTAAAACTACAATGAGGTACCACCTCACACCAGTCAGAATGGCCATCATTAAAAACTCTACAAATAACAAGTGCTGGAGAGGATGTGGAGAAAAGGGAACCCTCCTACAAGCTAGGTGGGAATGTAAGTTGGTATAGCCACTATGGAAAACAGTATGGAGGTTCCTCAGAAAACCAAAAATAGAATTACCATATGATCCAGCAATCCCACTCCTGGGCATATATCCAGACAAAATTCATCCAAAAACATACATGCACCCCTATGTTCAGAGTAGCACCATTCAAAATAGCCAAGACATGGAAACAACTTAAATGTCCATCAACAGATGAATGGATAAAGAAGATGTGGTACATATATACAATGGAATATTACTCAGCCATAAAAAAGAACAAAATAATGTCATTTGCAGAAACATGGGTGCAACTAGAGATAATCATGCTACGTGAAGTAAGTCAGAAAGAGAAAGACAAATACCATATGATATCACTTATATGTGGAATCTAAAATACAACACAAATGAACTTAACTATGAAGCAGAAACAGACTCACAGACATAGAGAACAGATGTGCTTGCCAAGGGGGAGGGGGTTAGGGGAGGGATGGAGTGGGAGGTTAGGGCTAGCAAATATAAGCTATTATATAAGGAATGGATAAACAACAAGGTCCTACTGTATAGCACAGAGAACTATGTTCAATATCCTCTGATAAACCATATGGAAAAGAATATTTTTAAAAATATCCTTATAATCTGTCCCCATGGGCTTTTGTAGCTCTTATATGTTTGATGGATTGAGGAAAGGTGAGACAAAGGTGTTGAAGGTGATGAGGAAAGTCTATGCTGCTTCACTAAGAATAATTACAATAAAACTCCATTATTTCTCAGGCGAGGTTTTGAATAGAGACAACAAGATAGTATTCTTTTAAAAACAGTGCTGGGATAGGAGACTTATCTCTTAATGTATATTCTTTTGAGTGGTAGGAGGGATGAGTTTCAAGTGTGCAACACTATGAAAAGTACAAAAAACAGAAAACAAATGTGAAACATTTAAGTTTTATTAACATTTTGGTTGTCATATTAAATTGTAAGACCATGACAGATATAGAAATCATCTTTTATGTTGTACGTAAAGCTCATTAAAGCTAAACAGATATGACATATCCATATTGCTTGGCTAGACTATCAGTGCAGAAGTAGGTGCTGTATGAGCAATATATATACAAGACAATTGTTAATCTAAGTGAAAAACTGACACCACATTGGTGAGAAGTGATGTTGCTGTACCATAGACTTTGAGATGGCAAGATATTTGAGGCGAAATCCTAGCTCTTATTGGATTGAATCAAGATATTGTTTCACTTCCCTGTAAAAAAATAATTTATTTTCATGTTCTTGATTGTGTATCAATCATTCCAGGGTTTGTAACATAGACAATGATTTAGAAAGAGTGAAATCTATGATATAGAATCATAAGAATTGTAATGAAAGCAAGGATCTCCACAATAATAGGAAGACACATCTATTCTATTTTGCATCTATTCTATTCTGGGTGTTACTTAGCAGAACCACTCAACTCCAACACTAAGTGACTTTTTCCAGCTTAGTCTTTATCAGTAGATGAGATGACATTTGGCCTCCATCTCCTTTTCCTTTGGTTTAGACATCAATTTAAAACATCTGGGCAAGGAAGAGAAGTGTTATTTATTGAGATGCATCAGAGACTTCAGCTCTTTTTATATTACATATCTGTCTTTCAATAAACCACTTTCAATACCTACGAGCATTCATCAACACATGTACCCAAATACATACTTACAAACAGGTATCTTCTTATGGATTAACAAAATAACTTAAAATCTTGAAAGTCTGTATATTTTGAATCATTTCTTATTTGGAAAGAATTGAATATTACTTTTTTCTCCTTATCAATGAAATGGGATCAGAATACAATGTAATCTCAGAGCCAAAATTAATGATCCAGAAGTAGAATGTGATTATGGTTTTTTTTGCCCAATTTAACCTATGTCATACTGTGACATATTAAAACTAATATTTTTGCATAAATTTTTTCATCTTATTATTTTCTGAATTTGGGCCTATTTTTATTTTAAAAAGCTTACTTATTTGGTTTCTGAAATCTTGGAATTCAGAAGATTTGGGATGATCACTGATATTCAAATTATAAATTATCTTTATATTTTAAAAATTATTAATATCTGCTTGTTGCAATTTCAGCTAGTAGTTAATCTAATTGTTTAAAAAGAAATACATCTATGTAGTTGTGTGTGCTTAGCTTTCAGTCTGTCTGTTCAAATATTTCTTTGGCGTCTCCCATTATAAGCTCTCAGATAGCACTGTAAGCAAAATGAAAAAATTAATCAAATACAACTTCCAGCTTGTGGGCTTCTCCTCATGCTTCATTTCTGGAAGAGAAATGTTGTTCTTTAAGTTTGTTGAGACTACCCTACTCTTGGCCCTTGTTCTAGGGTCCTTTACTTAGCCTATTAACATCAGTTCAGTCTTGTTGAGTATTGATTTTTTTTTTTTTGAGTATTGATTTTTGAGGCAGCTCAACTTCATCCAGCATTAGTGTCCAACAGCAAAAGCAGTCTGAGATAAGCCTAAAACGTCATTGGAATCTCTAGAGCAATATCCAGAGGTAATCGGCCACTACTTCTCTATATCCTTACTTGAAAAAAATGGCACAAAAATAGTAGCATTGCCACTAACCAGTGAGTAAAATGCTGAGGGAATTACCTATATTCATGTGTCTTACATAATACAACTCCTGCAACTAACGTTTAATAGGAAGTGATCCAAAACTGGAGACACATGTTCAAAGCCCAAGGCTATTCTAATTCTTAATATGATCCTTGGCAATTATTTAAATTATTTCAGGCTAAGTTGGTTCATTTAAAAAGAGCGGAGAGGTGGGCTGTTTATAATAGCTACTGTGTATTGAGTACTATGTCTAGACTTCTCTGTATTATTTATATCCATTATATCATTTAATTCTAATGATAATTGAGTGAGAGATGTATTAGTATTATTCCATTTTACATTTGAAGAAATTGAGTCCTAGAGAAGGTAAAATATTCTCGTGGGTATATACACAGTAAATGGTGGTGGAAGAACACAAATTCAGGCCTGTCTCTCTTCAAAGTCTGTGCTACAGGGATAAGGCTCTAGTTGGTGTTAATATTCTATGATTACCAGTTATTTGGGTGGTGTGTGCTGTCCGTGGGAAGTAATAAAGGGTCTTGACACACAGGATGACCTAGAATCTCTTGCATTACTTACGTAGTTTAAGGCATGAGGAATAGTGTTTTTCTTAATAGGCTATAAGCTAGATGTATTTTCATCTGTATCTTTTCTTTTAGATTGGAAGCTTATTGTAGCCCTGTTTCTGGAATAAATATGGTACAGGACTTAGTATATTACAGTGCCTGAATATAATTTGGGGATAATTGAAACAGGCAAGGAAATTATCCCTGATTAAATTAGTAAATGGCTGTCTGGAGAACCATTATAATTTATGAGGATTTGTTGCTCAGAGTGTAAATAATACCAGTGACAGCATTTCCTCAGAGAACAGAAGATCAAATCTGTTGCAAAGTAAGTGCCAATGCTTCCTCTCAAAAACACAGTGGAAGAGACAGAAGCAATAAATGATGCTGCATTCATCTCGATGCTTATGACCCTCCTGGCTGCTTAAGAGCAGAGGGACAGCATTTAATTCTTGCAGTGTGGTTCAACTACATATTCCTGCTGCCTACAACAGCCTCACATTCTCAGAGGATACCTGGATGAGGTAAGTGTCTACATAAGTGAACCCCATATAATCACATCTGCCATTTTTGGCATATAGAGAAATCTTTGCTAATTTCATGTAATAATCTTTTCATTTACCTTGTAATAATAATGATGATAACAATCTCCATGGTATAAATTACAGCAATACTGTGTTTATGTCACTTAGAATAATGTGAGGTACTTTGCAATTAGCATTTTGAGTGTCTGCTAATGCAGCTTGCTTGTTGAAAATTATAATTTGTGGTCCTCTATTTCAGAGCTAACCCCAAAATCCAAGGTGCAGATTCTAGCCAATTTAATTCCACCTTTAGCTCTCCTACAGCATGTAAATTGAAAGCTAGGCAGCTTGTCACTCAAATGAGTTATTAAAAATTGATACCCTTCATCTCATCACTTTAAAATCTGGTAGTGTCAGCACATATTAAGAAAAATTTATGAAATAAGAATAGCTATTGGTCAAATGTTAATCTTATATACTGGTGTTGCCATTTTAATTAATACATGTCCTTCTTTAAAAAGGCATTTGTTATATGAAGTAAATTATTGATCTATTCATCTAGCAGTATCTGGCCCTTACTGATATCTTATTACATAGCCTTAATGATCACTTGACATTTAGTTTTTCCTAGGTAACAGTGGAATGCAATGATTCATATCTCTCGAATGGGTTATAAACTCCTAGAAGGAAGTCATTACATTCTACATTCATTTTATTAATTAATTAATCTGACACAAAGTTAGAACATAGTAGGATTAGTAAATGCCAGCAGATTGATGAACCAAAGTTCATACTTAATAGGCATAGCAGTATATATTTGTTATTTGTATTTTTTTGTAATAAATTTGACATAAAATGAAGTAATATGTGTAAAACACATAATACAGTGCCTGCAATAAAATAGATGATGTAATATATATGCTTTCCTTTTATTCCCGTCCTTAACTTTCTGTTCTCATAAAAGGGTGAGTATGGGGCTTCCCTGGTGGCGCAGTGGTTGAGAGTCCGCCTGCCGATGCAGGGGACACGGGTTCGTGCCCCGGGCCAGGAAGATCCCACATGCTGCAGAGCAGCTGGGCCCGTGAGCCATGGCCGCTGAGCCTGTGCGTCTGGAGCCTGTGCTCCGCAACGGGAGAGGCCACAACAGTGAGAGGCCCGCGTACCGCAAAAAAAAAAAAAAAGTGTGAGTATGGAAAACATGCACATACAATTTTCCCTCTTGGCAAGATGTTTGTTTTTGTGTAGGCACAACAGATACACCGGGATGGCTTCATTACAGGTAGTACTTATAATAAACTTTGCGTATGCTCAATTCTGTTTGTAGTAGCCAACTTAGAAACTCATATATACGCAGGCTAAGAAAGTAAGAAAGAAGAATAATATCCACGTATTTCATTGGGAAAAAAGAGTCACAATGAATTGCTTTCTTAGGACACAATGTAACACAGGTCCAGCTTCAGAAAAAAAAAAAGCCTGCTGGCTCCTCATTTTGCATCAATTTGTCCAAATTTTGTTTGGTTGATTGCACTGAATTGTCATGTTTTTGAAAAACAGCAACAGATTAAAAGAAAGCTCTCTGCAGGAGAAAAAATATGCTTCAGGGAAGAAGAAAAGCATAAAAAGAGAGAAGGCATTATTAATATGGCTAATTATATGAATATTCTCTTTATAATTTGTTTTGTTTAGTGCCCAGGGGCACCTTTTTGAGCTCACTTTGTTGGTAACACACTTAATAGATTACTGAGTAATCAAAGCAGTTCTTATCACACAAAATTAGAATACACTGGCCACAAGGAAACAAAATAATAAACAAACAAACATACACAGAGGTCAGCAATAGTTGAGAATTAATTCCACTTCCTCGGATGCTATGTGTGCAATAATTCAAAGTAAATGATAATATATTATACTCCAAGTCCATAACCTTAGAAAATAAAATCCTAGTTGTTGCTTGACTTACACAAGCCAAACAAGCTTACAGTGCATGGGTCTGTGTTGTTTGGCAAGTAGTCAATAAAACTGTACCTTATGACTTTCTCTCCTAAAGCTTCTAATCAAAACAATTTATTTCAGGCATGTAAACCCTGTTTTTCAGACTGCAGCTATTGTCAGCAGGTGCAGCAGCAGCAGCAATAGCAGATGCAATTTTGGGATTGAGAGTCTCAGAGCTCCCCCATCTGTCTTCAGTAATGGTTGGATTTCATACTAGATCAATACACCATGTCAACTAGAGTGCAAGGATTTTCCCCCTAACCTTTATAATAGCAATTTCCCTGCATCCAATCTTGCATAGCATAAAAGCAATATCCGAGGACATTATGCAAAGGATCTGGAGCTAATAGAGCTAGGAGGACATTAGCTACCAGGACACTGCGGGAGGCCAACTATTCAGAAATTACAGCCTGTTTGATATCTTAAACCTCAGCTACAAAAAGAGAATGTCTTTTCATGCTAGATGTTAACTTGCTTGCTTCTATGAGCACAGGACAGTGGGTAAAGACAAGAAAGAGATCTGTAAACAAAGCTACCATCTATTTTTGTGTAAGAATAATCTGGCTGCTCTGGTTGGTTCTCTGCATGTATTTCTCATCAGCAGTGGGAGAGGAGAATTGAATGTGATGTGTTTGTCTTAGTAAAGGGTATTACCAGACCTGGAGGGAGACAAAGTGTTTTGCTTTGTTTCTGCTCCAGTTCTCTACTGAGAAAGAAAACCAAGAGGATTCAATTCTTTTCCTTGCAACGGACTTGGAGCTGCCATGACTCACAGCTCAGAGCCGTAATGAACCGAGCGCTGTGTATCACTGCCCCTTAGTGGTTGGCCAATAGCAAATCTTTTTTTTTTTTTTTTTTGCAGTACGCGGGCCTCTCACTGTTGTGGCCTCTCCCGTTGCGGAGCACAGGCTCCGGACGCGCAGGCTCAGCGGCCATGGCGCACGGGCCCAGCTGCTCCGCTGCATGTGGGATCTTCCCGGACCGGGACACGAACCCGTGTCCCCTGCATCGGCAGGCGGACTCTCAACCACTGCGCCACCAGGGAAGCCCTAGCAAACCTTTCTAACACCTACTGAACATCACTGGCTTATAGGTAAACAGAGAATGCAGGCTCTCCTCTCTGTTTCCTAGAGCAGGCAACAAAGACAATGTTCACACCCACCCCTTTTAAGATGATGTTTTGTTTCTCTTTGTTGGGTAATGCAGAGGAAAGGGTAAGTACTCTGGGGTCGGAGATCTGAGACTATATCTCCCTGCTGTAAGATCTTGGGGAAGTTGCTTAACCTCTCTCAGCTTCTTTATTTTCTCCTTCCAAAATGGAATAAGCAACTGCCTACCTAAATTGATGATGTAAGATTAATTGAGATAATGCAGGAAAACAACTAGCAAAACATCTGACATGGCTTGGCCTCCATGATGATGATAATTATTGTAGTAAAAATGTATGAAGCACATGATCCTCCCACAATTTTGTAAGACCAAGAAAATGTGGACATGTCAGATAAACATCACAGTCGTCTCTGTGAAATTACTTGTATAGCCTGCCTTGATGGGTAACTCTAGGAACAATATATCACCATGATTCCTGCTTTCAGTCCAAATTACACATTGTAGAGGAACAAAATTTGCCACCCAAAAATGTGGCTCTTAGGCATGAGGGTTGTTTTGGGCTGGTTATTTCTGAGAAATAGTAGACTCAGGAAGTTTTTTCTTTTTACTTCCTCCTTTTTTGTTTTTTTTGGTTTCCCAGTGCATATAAAATTTATATTTACACTCCACTGTAATCTATTAAGTATGCAACAACATTATGTCTAAACAAATGTATATACTTTAATTAAAATATTTTTTATTGCTAAAAATTTCCAACCATCAACTGAGCCTTCAGCAAGTCATAATCTTTTTTCCAGCAGAAGATCCTGCATCAGGGTTGATAGCTGCTGACTGTTCAGGGTGTGGCTGCTGAAGGTTGGGAAGGCTACGGCAATTTCTTAAAATAAGACAACAGTGAAGTTTGCCACGTTGATTGACTCTTCCTTTCATGAATGATTTCCCAGTAGCATGCATTTTACCCATAGCAGAACTTTTTTCAAAATTGGAGTCAATCCTTTCAAATCCTGCTGTTGCTTTATCAACTATGTTTAAGCCATATTCTAAATCCTTTGTTGTCATTTCAACAATCTTATACAGCATCTTCACCAGGAGTAGATTTGATCTCAAGGAATCACTTGTCTCATTCATAAGAAGCAACTCCTCATCCATGAAAGTCTTATCATGAGATGGTAGTCATTCAGTCACGTCTTCAGGCTCCACTTCTAACTCTAGATCTCTTGCTATTTCTACCACACCTGCAGTTATTTCCTCCATTGAAATCTTGAATCCCTCAAAGTCATTCATAAGGGTTGGAGTCCATTTCTTCTAAACTCCTGTTAATGTTGATATTTTGACCTCTTCCCTGGAAAGTCACGAATGTTGAATATTCTTTTTTTTTTTTGTGGTATGCAAAAAGGGAAGCCCTTGAATATTCTTAATGGCATTTAGAATGGTGACTCCTTTCCATAGGTTTGCAATTTACTTTGTCCAGATCCACTGGAGGAATCACAATCTATGGTAGCTATAGCCTTATTTTTTTTTTAACATCTTTATTGGAGTATAATTGCTTTACAATGTTGTGTTAGTTTCTGCTGTATAATGAAGTGAATCGGAGAGGCCTTCAAGATGGTGGAGGAGTAAGACGTGGAGATCACCTTCTTCCCCACAAATACATCAGAAATACAACTCCTACACAACACATACTGAACACTGGCAGAAGACCTCAGACATCCCAAAAGGCAAGAAACTCCTCACATACCTGGGTAGGGAAAAAAAAAAAAGGAAAAACAGAGACGAAAGAATAGGGATGGGTCCTGCACCTCTGGGAAGGAGCTGTGAAGGAGGAAAAGTTTCCACACACTAGGAAGCCCCTTCACTGGCGGAGACGAGAGGTGGCAGGGCGGAAGCTTCAGAGCCACCGAGGAGAGCACAGCAATAGGGGTGCAGAGGGCAAAGCATAGAGAGATTCCCGCACAAAGGATTGGTGCCAACCAGCACTCACCAGCCCGAGAGGCTTGTCTGCTCACCCGCCGGGGCGGCTGGGGCCCGGGAGCTGAGCCTCCGGCTTCAGAGGTCAGATCCCAGGGAGAGGACTGGGGTTGGCTGTGTGAACACAGCCTGAAGGGGGCTACTGCACCACAGCTAGCCGAGAGGGAGTCTGGGAAAAATCTGGACCTGCCGAAGAGGCAAGAGCCCATTGTTTTGGGGTGCACGAGGAGAGGGGATTCAGAGAACCGCCACTCACTCCCTTCTGGCTTGCAGGGTTTCTGCTGAAAGATCAGCTGTACCTTATGGGGATTCCTTTTTATGTTATTTGTTGTTTTTCCCTTGCTGCTTTTAATAATTTTTTCTTTGTATTTAATTTTTGATAGTTGGATTAATATGTGTCTTGGCATGTTTCTCCTTGGATTTATCCTGTATGGGACTCTCCTCACTTCCTGGACTTGATTGACTATTTCCTTTCCCATGTTAGGGAAGTTTTCAACTATAATCTCTTCATATGTTTTCTCAGTCCCTTTCTTTTTCTCTTCTTCTTCTGGGACCCCTATAATTCGAATGTTGGTGCATTTAATGTTGTCCCAGAGGTCTCTCAGATTGTCCTCATTCTTTTCATTCTTTTTTCTTTATTCTGCTCTGCAGTATTTACTTCCACTATTTTATCTTCCAGGTCACTTATCCGTTCTTCTGCCTCAGTTATTTTGCTATTGATTCCTTCTAGAGAATTTTTAATTTCACTTATTGTGTTGTTCATCATTGTTTGTTTGCTCTTTAGTTCTGCTAGGTCCTTGTTAAACATTTCTTGTATCTTCATTATATTTTCAAGATTTTGGATCATCTTTACTATCATTACTCTGAATTCTTTTTCAGGTAGACTGCTTATTTCCTCTTCATTTGTTTGGTCTGGTGGGTTTTTACTTTGCTCCTTCTTCTGCTGCATATTTCTCTGTCTTCTCATTTTGCTTATCTTACTGGGTTTGGGGTATCATTTTCTCAGGCTGTAAGTTCATAGTTCATGTTATTTTTGGTATCTGGCCCCAGTGGGTGAGGTTGGTTCAGTGGCTTGTGTAGGCATCCTGGTGGAGGGGTCTGATTCCTGTGTTCTGGGGGGTATTGCTGGATCTTGTCTTTCTGGTGAGCAGGGGCATGTCCCATGGTGTGTTTTGGCGTGTCTGTGAACTTAGTATGATTTTAGGCAGCCTCTGCTAATGGGTGGTGTTTGTTCCTGTGTTGTTTGGCATGGGGCATCCAGCACTGGAGTTTGCTGGCCATTGGGTGGAGCTGGGTCTTAGCATTGAGACGGAGGTCTTTGGGCGAGCTCTTGCCAATTGATATTACGTGGGACTGGGAGGTCTCCGGTGGTCCAATGTCCTGTTCTTGGCTCTCCCACCTCAGAGGCTCAGGCCTGACACCAGGCTGGAGCACCAAGACCCTTTCAGCCACATAGCTCAGAAGAAAAGGGAGGAAAAAAGAAATTAAAAATAATTTAAAAAATAATAAATTTAAAAAATTTTAATTAAAAAATAATAATCATAAAAAAGAAGAGGGCAAACCAATAAACAAATCCACCAATGATAACAAGCACTAAACACTAAACTAATATAAACATAAAATCAGAAACAAAACAGTCGCAGACAGCAAATCCCAAGTCTACAGTGACTCCCAAAGTCCACTGCCACAATTTTGGGATGATTCGTTGCGTATTCAGGTATTCCACAGATGCAGGGTACATCAAGTTGATTATGGGGATTTAATCTGTTGCTCCTGAGGCTGCTAGGAGAAATTTCCCTTTCTCTTCTTTGTTCACACAGCTCCTGGGGTTCAGCTTTATTTTTGGCCCCACCTCTGCCTGTAGGTTGCCCTCAGGCATCTGTTCCCCCCCACCCACCCAAAAAGGAGGGGATTAAAGCAGAAGCTGATTGCTGTTGCTCAGCTGTTGCTCATTCAGGCTGGGGGGAGGGGGAGGTACCGTAGTTATAACTGGAATGTAGGGGTGAGCCTGCGGCAGCAGAGACCAACATGATGTTGCAAGAGCCTGGGGTGTCCCATGTGTTCTCCAGGGAAAGTTGTCCCTGGATCACGGGACCCTGGCAGTGGCGGGCTGCACAGGCTTCCATGGTGGGGAGGTGTGGACAGTGACCTGTGCTTGCACACAGCATTCTTCGTGGCTGCAGCAGCAGCATTAGTGTTTCATGCCCGTCTTTTGGGTCCAAGCTGATAGCCGTGGCTCACACCCGTCTCTGAAGCTCTTTTAGGTGGTTCTCTGCCTTCTGTGAGCAGGCAGGGGAAGAATCCCCTCTCCTCACACACCCTGAAACAATGGTCTCTTGCCTCTTAGGCAGGTCCAGACTTTATCCTGGACTCCCTCCAGGCTAGCTGTGGTGCACTAGCCCCCTTCAGGCTGTGTTGACACAGCCAAACCCAGTCCTCTCCCTGGGACCCGACCTCCGAAGCCCGAGCCTCAGCTCCCAGCCCCCGCCTGCCCCAGCGGGTGAGCAGCCAAGCCTCTCGGGCTGGTGAGTGCCGGTCGGCACCGATCCTCTGTGCGGGAATCTCCCTGCTTTGCCCTCCACACCCCTGTTGCTGTGCTCTCCTCCATGGCTCTGAAGCTTTCCCCCTCCCACAGTCTCTGCCCACGAAGGGGCTTCCTAGTATGTGGAAACCTTTCCTCCTTCACAGCTCCCTCCCACTGGTGCAGGTCCCGTCCCTATTCTTTTGTCTCTGTTTTTTCTTTTTTCTTTTGCCCTACCCAGGTATGTAGGTATTTTCTTGCCTTTTGAGAAGTCTGAGGTCTTCTGCCAGTGTTCAGTAGGTGTTCTGTAGGAGTTGTTCCACATGTAGATGTATTTTTGATGTATTTGTGGGGAGGAAAGTGATCTCCACATCTTACTCCTCTGCCATCTTGAAGGTCCCCAGCTCTTACCTCCTCCTTAATTTTAAAAATAATTCAGATAGGGAGCCTGTGCCAGGAAGTGAGCTATTACAAAAGATAACTTCTTTTTACATCAGTAAGACTCCTCTGTATGGCAAGGAAAACATTTGCATACCAAACATTTACTCTTCCCACCTCCCTGTTGATTGTCTTCCTCCCCTTTGAAGTCCTAGACCCACATCTTCTCCTTAGCTCAGGATAGCATATAAGCTTCAATTGCCTGTCTGTGGGTCTCATATTCTTATGCGGCCTGTGTATATACATTATCAAATTTGTTTTTCTCCCATTAATGTCTTATGTTAATTTGGTTGTTAGACCAGCCAAAGAACCAAGAAGGGTAGAGAAAATATTTTTTCTCCCTTACAACATCAATTTAGTTGTTGTGGTTTGTGGGTTAGATTATGGTTTTTCTGAAATAGGATTTTAATTAAATGCTTCACTTATCTGTTGGTAGCCTACCATTCTGTATAGTCATTGTGCATAGAAAAAAATAAGTAATATCAATGGTTTCAAGAAGCAGCTCCTAACTTAGCAGAAGAGACAGATAGGTGAATTTACCTAGATAGAAATTCGACTCTGCTAAATTAAAGATGTGTAGTAAGTGCTATCATATTATAGAGGAGACAGTTGTTGGCAACCTCAAAGTAGTTTTCATAGGGAAGGTGATATTTTTAGCAGTACTTGAAATAATAATTTTAGAGTTGGATAAACAAGAGGAAAATATTCCAAGTAGGAAGAATAGCAAAGGTAAGTACTTTAAAAAAATGAAGTATTTAAAGAAAAATTTAAAAATTTAGTGTGGCAAAAGCATAAGCCATGTGTTAGGAATAATTACCAATAAAGGTGAACAGGATAGATTTTGAAGAGCCACAAACACCATGCTGAAGTTTTACATTCTATGTACTATAAGCAATAAGGAGTCACAAGGGAACATACTTTGGTTTGGTTTAAGGTGGAAATATTTAAAATGTGTTTTTCCAATAGCAACTAAATTTATATGCATTTTCAAGGTCATACATCATTATATATTGGGCTGGCCAAAAATTTGGTTTGGTTTTAAGTAAAAATAAAGGACGCTTTTCATTTTCACAAAGAACTTTATTGAACAATGTACTCACTAACAGAACGAACTTTTTGGCCAATCCAACACAATGTCAACTTACCTCCTCTATAAATTCTGCCATTTTTATTGCTAACCCTATCATTCCTTTTCAACAACCCAAACTTCCACTGGTCTATAATTTGATTCTCCCATTGTTAAAATTAGCTGTATGTGAATATTGTTCTCCATTCTTAAATTGTATTCTGCCCAGACAATAACTGGTCTCTGAAGATACCTTGAACATCCCTCTGGGATCATTCTGTATGTGAAGTAAAACCTTTCGTTACGTTATGAAGATGTAAAAATTATAAAGTATCACGGAAAGAAGAATGTTATTCTCCCCAAATCCATAGGATAATATGTCAGCTTGTCAGCTATACCTACAAATATACCCAAGTATCTGTCTATTTCTATTAGTATCATTAATAAAACCCAGGTCCAAGACACCATCATTTTTCACCTAGACTACTGCACTGGCTATAATCATTTTAAAACATAAGCCAACCACTTGAACTCCCTTGTTTAAAACTTTCTTTAATTCTTAATTTCATTGAAAATACAATAGAAACTTTTATTTATGTCTCACAAGGTTTTTATAACATCCCCAAACTCACCACATACCCATGCTTCTATGCAGTCACGCTTCTTCAGCAACACAGGTTTTTCTTGTTCTTCTAACAGCTAAACTCTTTTCTCCACAGGGTGTTTATTCTCTTTTACCTTTCCTGGAACACAGATCTTCTGTATATTTGAATGTTCTACCCCTTCACTTCATCAAAGTTTTTATTCAAAGATTTCTATTAGGAAGACTGGTCCTGACCATAAACTGAAAAGTAGCTCCTTTTTTCACTCATCATTCTCTAGTCTCTATCATTTCATGCCATTTTATTACCTTCTTGGCATTTATTGCAAGCATAAATTATTGTAATTTTTACTTATTTGTAATCATCTGTCATATCAGTGAGAATAGTCTCTTTTATTTACCTTTGCTTCTCCAGTGCTGTAAAGAGTGCAGGCATGTGTGTTTATAAAATGTTTGTTGAATGAATGAATGAATGACTTACTAAAGCCAAAGTCACATGAGAATAAAAGTGAAACAGAAAGCAACTGAGATGCTAAATCCAAAAGCAGAAGGAAAAAAAAAAAGAGAAATGACTAAAGAGGAAAGCATAAGCAACACATGTATTGATAGGAAAGAACAAAACAAAAGAGACATAGCTAGTGTCCAAATGGCTATGTTTACAGTCAAAGGCCATTTAAATTCATTACATCAGCGATAAGTGGGAGCATTTGGAATTAATCATCCTCTCTGTGCCTGCACAGGCTCTGGAGGACCTGCTGAAGGAAGTGTGAGAGATCTTCATAAGCAGCCTATGCATGGACTCATGGGGCCTGGAGGAAGAGGCAATATGTGCTTATGTAGCACAGCAGCGGCAGCTGGGAAGTCAATGCCACATCACAGGATCCCCCCCACAGATCTTATAGCAGAGCTCTGGTGAATACAGGAGCAGGAATTATCTACAAGAAACCCTGCCTTTAGGAGATGTGGTCCTAATTGTAACAAGCTGGGTTTTATATCTGCTTCCTGACAGAGAAAAGAGAGAGGGGAGGCAATGAGGTGAAGACCAAAGTCTTGGAAATAAAAAAGATACTTTGAGAATTCTGTCAGGTGGGTAATTCCAAAGCCAGTAAAATCAAAACGAAGAAACAAGGTCAGAATTAGACCAGTAGGTACTTGAGGTGTGTTCAGACTATTGGGTTAAGTATTCCTTTAAACCACCTATTTAAGGCAGATGTTGATGCTAGCTAGAGCTGTTTCTCTAGGTGTGAAACAAGTTCCTTCAAATGAGAAGGGAAAACTGCAAAATCTAGGATCTGGTGGTTCATGTAAAAAGGTAGCAAATACTTGCCTTCTAGTTGTAGTTTTTGTTTGTTTGTTTGTTTCCTGAGGCAACTGATAATATTGTCTGCAAATGACTAACATTATATATACATATATATATTCACATATATATATATTTAAAATTAACAGTGCTAGTCATCACACAAACTTTCCTACAGACATTCTATTTGGCTGAGCTACCTGTAGGAAGAGCTGCCAGCTGGGGAAATGGATCTGTGTGGCCCAGAATGCTAATATAAATGCTGATCTCCTGAATCTGTGAGAACCACATGGAATAAATAGTAACACAGGGTATTGTAGGTTTTACGCAGGAAAAAAAAATGCCTGTGATTAGAGATAAATTCATGGGGAATAAAAGAATGTGGAGGCAGAACTACAGACTTAGTACAGGAAAATAGATTAAGGTTTAGAAAAAGTAAGATAAAAAGAGATTTGGCAAGACGCTGAAATGCTTTTAAATCCATGCAAATAACCAACCAGGGGAAACGAGTAAGTTGAAAGAATAAAACAATGTGTTTTAGAGCAAGACAAAAAGATTAGCTACAGGGACAAAACATTAAAAAAGCTTTACAAGTTATCTAAGAGTACAAAATTACTTGAAAATGTTCTCAAGTATGTATACACAAAACAATAACCAAGCAAAGAACATGAATTGAGCAAACAAGGAAAAATCAGAGTAACCTGGGTTAGCAATATTATGCAAATAAATTGGAGGGATTCTGCTTTAAAAAAAAGAATCCATTATAAATCTTGAATGGAGCATTTGGGAAAGGTTTTTTACTTTATGCCGTTTAAAGTTTGCACAAAACAGGTACTGATCAAATTCTCATGCATCACACTATAGAGAAACAGGGTGACAATCTTCAATTCTGAGAGGCTGGGTGCTGAGACCTCTAGTGCTGAAACATCATAGACTCTATATCTTGTCCCCCAAGGGGCTAAATATGAGTTATTAATCTGGAGTTTCTATGGATGTGTTTTGTATATGGGGAGGTCTTGTGAATAATTTAAAACCATGAACAGTAGGGAAGCAGGGCCAATTGCTGTCATCATTTTTTTTTTTCTCCAAAATGTCCTCAACTTTAGTTTCAAAAGCACTGAATGGTTACCAAATGATGATATAAAAGCTTAACGTAATGATGATATAAAAGCTTAATGTAATGTTTGTAGATCATAATACATACATAGCATAACATATATAAATCACATATATATGTGTTTATGAAATGTATAGTTATTATATTTATCTATATATTATTATCAATAAGCATTAGTTTATGTTTTTATATAGTCACTTGATCATCATTCATATATATAATAACTTGTGGAATTGAGAATCAATTGTAAATCCCCAGTGAACAGTGGATTGTTTTGGGAACTACATACCTGATGCAATAAGGAGTCATCAATAAAGGTACTCAACAGATAGATAACTATCTCCAAAAGCACACTGAAATACCAGTGTTTCTTTCCTCTCTCAAACATGATGATGTTGTATCTAATACAACCAGTTTATTTTACTCAAATTATAATTTGTCTTTATTAAAGGCAACATAGTTTCATCATTCACTTAGTCACTATTTCAACAGTTTGAGATTAAATTATTAAGTGTTATATATATATAAAATATATATATATTATATATATATTATGTGTGTATATATATATATATTTTATGCTTCTATTTTGCTAGATTTTCTTTTTCTTGGAATGGCCAGAGATAATTTTCATCTGGAAAAAGCTTGCTTCTCTAAAGGCATGAAATCTCATACAGAAAAATGAAGGTCTTGATTCAGCTGTCTGTAAAACCATATAGCTTATTAAACTGAACTGCTATTGTGTTGCAACGGCATGATAATTAATCATGGGACAAGGCTAAAAGCCTAGAACAGAGAAGCTTTCTGTTCTTAGTGCAGTCAAAATGGGTGAAGTGGGCATGGTATTCATTAAAAACTTGAAGAAGTGGTATCCACTAATTTTTTTTTAAATCAAATACTGGACTTCGAATGTGGGTAATAAGTGATGACTCATATGATAAAATGAGTCCCAAAGAAGTTGAGAAAGTACTAAAGAAGATTGTACAAAATGAAGCAAAGCAGATAAGAAAAGTCCATGTCTCTGCATATAAGACAACTGTTTGTTAATAACTGTATTAATATTTTGGATACCAAGTGGCAATGTTTAAAGCAATTTACATGTTTACCTGATAGTTTCGTACTTCTTTTCTGGCATTTTACACAATTTATCTACATTTGTGGATAGTGTTTGCACATTTTAAAGATGCACGTAACACTTTATAATGTTTCTCATTTAAACTAATGAGACTAAGAAATTGGGCCCTATTAGGATTTTAGGGTAGAAAGTCTGACTCTCAGTAAAGGATTACTAACTTTAAGTGGGTGATGACTGATTTTGGTCCTTCTAAGGCTCTGAATTGTCAAGTAGCCTCATGGATGCTTTTCCTTGGAATCTGGCATCATTTTTAGGCAGATTTCAGCCTCTTCAAGGTTGCTCTTGTTTCTCCATGATTCGGGCAGCATTACATCTTAGGAGACACAGCTGTGAATCCCTCCCACTCTACAGCTGCAAGTAATGAGATAGTAAAGGGAGATTGGACAGGATTGAAAGGAAGATCTCTGAACATGAAAGTTAGTTTAATACTTAGCATCCTCTAATATTGACCTAGAGCCCAGGACAATAGCTTATTTTACCCATGAGACTTTGTAACTTTTGATAAGACATTTACTAACAGAGGACTTGTGTCATTTGGAAAGCAAGAGTGGGTATACTTGACTACACTTAGGTAAAATCTAAGAAAATATACACATAAACTCTTCATGAGAGGTGAGCAGTTTAACCTCAAATTATTTTTAAAAACATAATTGAATGGTTAAATTAGTTAATGGCAAAATTAAAATGTTTACTTTTAACAAAAATGCATACATTAGATTTGAAAAGAAGACTTTATTTTAAAGGTCAGACCAATACAGACATCTATTTCCTGCACTTGGCATTTTCTATTGTGAGTGCATTTCCATAGATGTCTGTACTTTTCAAAGTATATATTTTTATCATGCACAGTGGCTTGCAGAGGGAGGAAAGAATATTCTATTTCTTGATTATGCAAATAATGACATTTTCTTCTTATATTCTTTTCAATAATGGGTCAAAATCTAGCAAATAAAGAATAAATGTTTAAAATCTGAAAAAAATCACTTGTCTGTATTGACACCATTGAGTAATATGGATAGTAATGACTCATATTTCAGTACCCTCCTCATGGGCTATTCTTCGAGTTTGACTTTCTTTCTCTCCTTTCCTTCTTCCTTTCCCTTCCCTTCTCATCCCTTTCTCTTCCCTTCCCTTCTGTTCCGTTCCATTCCCTTCTTCTGCCTTCCTGCTTTCTGGCCTTCTTTCCTTTTCTCATGCTCATTCTTACATTTGCTGTCTCCTCTCTCACTCTCAAATGTAATTCTGTGCTTTGGAAACAGAGATTCCTATCCTCATCATTGAAAGTAAATTTCTAACTCTTCTGCAGCATCATGGCTTTCAAAACAAGGCTCTTTTTTTTTTTAATGTAAATGTTCAAATAAAATTAGCTTCAGTATTTGAATTGCCATTACTGTTGGTAAATGAACTTTTATAAATGTTTTATCACGAAGAGCATTTGCATCCAAATAAGGAAAGACTAAGCTTCAATATCCATTCTATTTGGTTGGCAATCGCTCAAACAGTTTCCTATTGGAAAATTGTTAAGGGCACTTGATGAATCATTTCACTTAGTTACACTAGATGGGTTAGCACACCTTGCAGTATTCAGAGTTTTATTGGCAAGGAATGTTAAGTTCATCTTTTCTACATTTATAACTTCCTTTCTGTTTTCTTCAAGTTCTTACTTAGATCAGTGGTTCTCAAAATTATTCAGTTGGTTTAGCAGCTGCAAGTCACAGTGCTCTTTGTGAAACACCACTGAAATACTGAGATACCCAGGATAAGTCACCTTTAAATTACAAATACACAATTTTGTGGCATATAAAATATCATTTTACATACATATGTGATTGATAAGAAACAACAAGAGTTGATGTTCTAAGACAAATATATTTGGAAGAAAAACATAAAATTAAAAAAAATTATCTCCATTAGGTATTTTTCTACAAATTGGGAAAAGACTCATTATTCAATTATAGCAGCAGAACACCTTGATCCTGGTAATGGAACATGTTCTGCACAATAATTATTTAAAAGCCATCTTCCTACAGACTTTGAAAAAAGACCAGGCAAGTAAAGAGCATGTACATGACTATAATCAACATGAAAACTGGCTGGATATTTAAACGTACAAAATTCATGCTACACTGCATGATGTATGATCCGAACAGATTGTTTTAAGCAAATGTAAGTTAATTCCATTAAAACTTTTCCTTGGTATTAATATTGTCTGCATATTTAGATATTCCTTGGACAATAACTTATAGATAAATTAAACTTACAGATAAAATATAAACTTATAAAATAAATAAATAAAATATAAACTTATAGATAAATTGATAAGCAGTAGTCCTATAGTTTTATCTTTCTGTAAAAGATAAAATAAAATGAAACAACAATCTAACAAATATGCACAAACTTATTAAATAACTGAAATATATTTTTTAAAGAAATGTCTTTGTCATATAGCACAAAGAATGCAGAGGAGATATATTCATACAGGCTGCTATTTTGTGAACTGATTACTGGTACAAGATATTCTCAGATCATCACAGTCATAGAAGAAGGTTCTGGCAAAAATCCACCATCTATTCCTTCTATAAAAGGTTGGTAAATTTAGGAGAATTTAAAGCTGAACTTTTTCTTTATCGGTAGTCTGCATCAGGCTTAATTTCTCAAGATGGTGATCAAATAATTAAGAAATGCAGTTCTTATTCACATAGGTTGTAGAGAGATTAGGTACACAAAAAACTGAGAAAAAGATTAGGAGATACATATATATATGTATGTGTATATATATATATATATATATTTTACTACTAAGAACTGGTTGATTGATAAGTATCAACTATAAAATGGAATATTAAAAAAATAGAATTACAGTTATTTGGCCTGAAAAATATAACTGAAAATAATTTAATTTTGCAAATGATGAAGCCAAAGCTTAGAGAGGATATGTGACACTTCCAAAATATCAGTGTGGGAAGGAATCTGTTTACACAGTGTATAAACAGACATTTCCTCAAAGAAGATAGACAAATGGCCAATAAGCATATGAAAATATACTCTGTATAATTAGTCATTAGGGAAATGAAAACCAGAACTGCAATGAGATATCATATCATGCCCATTAAGATGGCTTCTATCAAAACAAAAACAAACACAGAAACCAACAGAAAAACCCAGAAAGTATCAAGTTCTGGTGAGGATGTGGAGAAATCAAAACCCTTATACACTGTTGGTGGGAAGGTAAAATGGTACAGCTGCTGTGGAAAACAATACAGTGGTTCCTCAAAAAATTACAAATCGAATTACCATATGATCCAGCAATTCCACTTCTGGGTATATGCCCAAAGGAGTTGAAAGCTGGTTCTCAAAGAGACATTTGTACACTCTTGTTTAGCAGCATTCATTGTTCACAGTAACTAAAATGTGGAAGCAACCCAAGGGTCCGTCAACACATGAACAGATAAGTAAAATGTGGTACGTACACACAATGGAATATTAAAAGGGAAGGGGATTTTGACTTATGCTACAACGTGGATGAACTTTGACAACATTATGCTAAGTAAAATAAGCCAGTCACAAGAAGACAAATACTGCATAATTCCCCTTATGCGAGGTATGTAGAGTCATCAAAATCACAGAGACAAAAATAGAATGGTGCTTGTTAGGGGCTGGGAGGAGGGGGGAATGAAGAGTTATTGTTTAATGGGTATAGAGTTTCAGTTTTACAAGATGAAAATAGTTAATGGCACGGACAGTGGTGATGGTTGTGCAACATCATGAGTATATTTAATACTATTGAGTTAAACACTTAAATGGTTAAGGTGGTAAATTTATGTTATTTGTGTTTTACCACAATAATAAAAAATTGGGGAAAAAAGATCCTATGGTGCATACCGAGAAGAAAGAAATCACATAAAACATGGTCTCTGCTCACAAATAGCTTATAGCTTATCAGTGGAAAAAGTGCAAGTACAGAAATAACTAGAAGACACCAATCTAAGATGTGGGACTTCAGTCTGGTGACATTTTATTCTATCACATCGTCTCCTAATCATTAGAAATGGGTGGTGATTGAGAACTCTGACAAGGGGCTGGTACCTCTGGCTACAATGGACATTAGCAGATGTATCTGCCTTTGACACATCTTTGTTCACAGTTGTTCAGAATGGGTGTGGAGTCACAGAGCAAGATAACTTTCCCAGAAGAAAACACGGACTGTTTCAAAATCTTCTTACAATTAAGTCTGAATTTTGTTTAATAAGCAAACACCTCCCTAACACCTTGTCCTAAAGGTCCTCTTTAGTAAAACCAGGTATTTTAAAGAATTAGAGTTGTAATGTGGGAATAAATACACACTCATATTATTACATTTTATTTATTCTTCATGAATATTGACTAATATCATTTGAGATATTTCTACACACTGTTTCTCAAACTATAGGAATGATATATAAATAGAGATTAGAGAATTTTAAATGCAGATTAACTCAAAATCTTTTAATTTTAAGCAAGTATATTTCTACATTAAAATTGACATAAGATCCCATTTGAATTTTGACCTCATGAAAGAGTTGCTATACAACTAAATATAGATTACATAAAATCACTTGCAGAGTAAAAGGGAGGGCTAAGAGAGTATCTCTTCAATATATCCATATTTGGAAGTATAGACTATTCCATTGAAGGAAGCACAAGAATAGCTTAAACCTTGAAAGTTCAGGGTGGAATTTCATTTTATTCTCTGCTTTCATTTAAGTCCCACTCTCACATTTATCAAGGGTGAGAAATACAGGCCACTCTCATAGGAGGTCTTGCTATCTGGAGATCTTATGGCAGAGCTTCAATACAATACTAGCCAGTGTTCCGAGATGCAAAAAATAAATCAAAACTAAATTTGGATTATATAAGCAGAAAGGGGATTTACTGATAGAACACTGAAGGGTGTGACTTCAGAATGGCAGTGTGAAGAGTTCTACAAAACTGTCACCCAGTGAAATAACCACTAATGGTGAAAATCATAAAAAAATTAAAGTATCTATAAATGGTCCTAAGGGCATGTAATAAATGAAGAAACTAAATCTTAGTGAGAATAGCAAGAGTCTGTGGCAGCTGAGCACAGTTCCCCACATCCTACCGCCTCCTGCACAACAGCTCAGCAGATGGAAGCACCGCTCTGGGCTCTGGGCCCTGGGCCCTGGATGTGTGTTGCCAAGAAGATGTAGGCTTTCTTTTCCCCCAGCTCCCAACCAAGGTCAACCATGACTCGAAAGCTGCAGTACACCATGTTTCCAATGCCCCGTCATCTTGGCATTGTAGAAGCTGGGCTCCAGGTGAGTGCCTCTGAGAGTTCAGGGGATTGTAAGATGTGCGACGGGGGGCTTTACCCCACACAGGTCTAGAATACTGGAACTGGAGAATACCCAGGGCATGCCTAGGGTGGAGGCTGCATGCTGCAAGATGCGAGCAGAGAAAAGCAGAGGCTGCCACCACCCTGAACACCCCACGTCACTCTGAGAGAAGTGGGCCACTGTCCCTGTTCCTAGCTCAGAGATTTTGTGTAGGCATAGAGATAGACAAAAGAATAGAGAGTTCTCAAGCCCTTTCCAAAGGAATTGACTTCATTTTGAACAGAGTACAGAGTACAGGAAATTAAAATCTAAGGGCAGTATTAAAAACAGTGGAGATTTTGGTGGTAAGCAACTAGAAGGAGTTTGGTAGGTCAAAGAGTGCAGCAAGCTAGCTGTAGGCCAGCTAGTTCACCAGAGAAAACTAGCAAAAGATTCAGCTGAGAAGAGCAGTCCTAGAGTCAGAACAAGTCTCAAAGACTGGTCTCAAAAAACTAACCCCTAAAAGTGGGAACAAACCAAATATCTATTAGCTGATAAGCAGAAAATAAAATATGTGTATTCTTAAGATGGGATATTTTGTGAAAGAAAAATGAAGTAATGATACATGTTACAACATGGATGAACGTTGAAGACATGATGCTAAATGAAAGAAGCGAGCAACAAAATATCATGTATTGTATGTTTCCATTTACATGAAATATCCAGAATAGACAAATCTTTAGAGACAGAAAGTGCCTATAGGACTGAAGGTGTTAGGGTTGTGGTGGAAGGACTGCTATGAGGTACAGGATTTCTGTTTGGGGTGATGAAAATATTCTAAAATTGATGTGGTGATTATTGTAAAACTCTATGAATATACCAAAAACCACTGAACTGTATATTTTAAACAAGTGAATTGCATGGTATGTGAATTGCATCTCAATAAAGCTGTTATGTATATATCATTTAAGTAGATATTTGGTGGTTCCCATTATCGCTGGGATGATTGGAGAAATAGGCTATGGAAGGATTGAGAAGAAAAGGTAGCCAGACTACTGGAACCACAGCTGGAATGAATTTATAACATCTGAGACTATTAAATGCCTGGCCACTGCAGTCTGCCCTGCCACTACTAGTTTCCCTTGGATATTATATTGCAAGGACTTCTGTCATTGGTACCACCATCAAAAGAGATTCTCCACTCTCTTTGTTGTTTGCCTCATTAGCTCCTATGTCAAAGCATTGAGGTGGCTCATCTAACTGGTTAAGCTTACATTACATGCCCGACTGAGCATGAAGTGTAAATAGAAAGTCATCTGCTCTCTTGTATTAGGAGTGAGATTTGGGTCCTTAGCAGGCAAGAGTCCTTCAAGCATAGGAAAAGAACTCAATGCTGGGCAGATTAAGATGACAAATATACAACAATAAATAAATATAAAATACAACATAAATATATATAGTACTTATATAAATATATCCTAAAATGAAAATAACTAACACATATACTTCTTACCATGTGCAAGACAAGGTACCATTCCAAGAGCTTTACATATTTTAACTCACTTATTTTTTGCATCAACTACGTGAAGTAGGTACTTTTATCATACTTCATTGTTTTCCAGATGAGGACATTGAGACCCAGAGAGATAATGTAAACATTTCCATGATCACTTAGCTAGCAAGTAGCAGAGACAGGATTTGAAACCAGAGTGCCTCTGGAGACTAGGCTCTAACCACTGCTACGTGGAACTCCCTGCCTGTGAAAAACAAAGGTCTTTGGATTGAATTCAGCTCTCCTAGATGGACCATGATCCATATTCAGAAACATGCTTTTTCTGCCAGGCATATCCATTGAAAAATAGCCAGGTTAATTTAGCACTCTATTATTTTACTTCTTCGGGGTTCTTTTTGATGTTAGGGAAAGGAGTAGGTAGCAAAAGTGAGTACAATATAACCTTCACTCTTAACAAACTTACAGTAGAAATGGATTCATGCTAAATTAGTACATAAAACTTAATTAAGTAAGGTCTTTGCTTTCCAAAAGATGAAAACTGAAAACCCTGTTTCAAAGTAAATATCAAGTGGAAGAACACTATATATAAAATAAAATAAAAATATAATGAGTTTGATTCAAGCTTGGGTTTTAAAATTTGAACCTATACTCATTTACTCCTTTCCCTGGTCCTCTAAGACAATTTCTGCAACACCTCTGAGAAAACCCTCAGCTCCCTGAATTTCAGTTTGAAAATCCTAAATTATGACAAATTCAGAAAGAAATGGAAAAACAAAGATTTATTGGACTTTCTAGGAAAAGAGATAGCACTGAGTTAAGGGGAATCCAAAAGCAATCTTTAAGGAGGATGGAATTTGAGCTAAGCCTTGACAGATGCAGATGGGTGGTAGTGATGAATTAGGAAGACGACTATTATGACCATAGATTCACAAGCAGTGTTCAGGAAACAGTGGATGATCTAGTTTTGTTCGAACATAGGTCATATGCACAGGGCACTCAGAAGTTTGGTCGGACAGATTGACTCAATGTTATATAGACCATAAGCTGCCAATGGACAATAGGCTTACGATGGAAAGTAACAAGAAATCATTGTTTGTTAATTAGAGAGTGATATTATCAGAACTATGTTTTATGTTTTAGGATTTAATAGTCTGTGTGTGTGTGTGTGTGTGTGTGTGCTTGTTTTGTGTGTGTGATGGTTTCCAATGGTGGCAGAAAGGAGAAATAGAGACCGGTTAGAAGACTGTCTCAGAATACTGCTAATGAGACTTAGTTAAATGGGGAAGAAAGGAGAAATGTTTGCTGGATTGATGAATGGATGAAAAATTAACAAAAGAATGAATAAATGCATGATGTAGTACAGAGGCAGAATCCATATAATTGGATCAGTTTTGACAACACGAGAGAAAATTCGGATGTTGATGTCAAGAGTTTATTTAAAATGAAGATATCTAGGGTAATGCTCATATAATTAACAAATCAAGAAGATGAAAAAAGGAGTGACGGTTTTGAGGTAGATATCATATATTTGTTTGATCTAGTCAGATAAGGTTATATTGGAGCATCTTTGTGCTGATGTCAAAAAGTCGAAATTACAAATCTGAACTTTAAGAGAGATTTCAGACTATAAAATCTGATAATACATACGCAGAGAAAATAAATTAAACTGTAGGAATAGATTCAGAATATGATCAGAAGAAATTAAAAAGAGAGAGAAGTTCTGAAAAATGAGGACTTCTAGGGGATAAAAGTATGAAAAACATGAGAATACTTAGATAGAATACATGACTCAAGTTTGCAATGAGCCTAGAAGCCCTGAATGAGAATTTAAAGAATTGATTTGCAAAGTAGGTTAGAAAAGAGCACCAAATATTGCAGAAATTAAGGATTTTATAAAACAAGTGATCAACTCTGCTGAATAAAAAACATCATTTGCACTGTATAAAACCTTTGTCAAAGCACCCTTAGCAATAGGATATTGGAAAACAGAAGAATCCCTCCAGCTAGTTTTGAGACTTTTAGGCTTTGAAAACCTTACTTTTTGATTAACCAAAGTGCATAATTTCTTCATTGAGTTTATGTTAGGTCACATGAAATAGGCCTAACGTTTTGGAATTATTCTGCGGTTTTGAACAAAATTAACATGAATATTTTTTGAAAGATATGCTTATAAAAATGTGCCATTTTCTGAAGACATTGAAGAGCAATGTTGAGGTTTTACTTCACATGTATGAGATCTTCCAGTTACTCAAATAGAATAGATGTCCAGTAAGTGTTTCTCAATAACATCCTAAATACGATGATGACCAGTGCCTCTTATGTTGACATGCTGAGTCATTCTATTTATTCTATTTCTTTTTGCTTGAAATAGCAATAATATGGTAAGTATTTTCTATTAGATGTTAGGCTTCATACTGTTCACACCATGTTTAAGGATCATGAAGAAAAACAAATCTGAACTAAAAATAAGCCACTACGTAAATTTTCTAGGGCAAAAGGAAGAAAAGACAAGTCTCTCTTTTTCTCTCTCACTCGCTCTCTGTCTCTCTGTCTCTGTCTCTCTCTCTCTCTCACACACACACACACACACACACACACACAAAAGCATAGCTAAGATTTTAAAATTCTGTTTAATAGTTTATTTTTAGTAGTGTGTAGATAAAGCTAATCTTCCAAGTCTACCATTAGGGTTTAGTTAATATATACAAACATGATTTACAAATTATAAAACACTCTAAAACCATTGTTCCACTAATCATATTAAAATTTGTATAAGTCAACAAGAGAGTATTTCTTAATCCAACATAGTAGATCATGAAAGAGAAAGTAGCACTAATGATGATTTCAGTTGCTACAGTCCTTATAATTCTATTCATTTTGTCTTAGTTGTTCTTACGTTCATCCCATGAAGAAGTAAACTTAGATGCTATTATTTTTCTAATTGTTTAAATGACACAATTAATATCTACATGTAGTCATTTTCAAACATCACATAATTATCAAGATGGAAAATAACAAAAATATGCTGGATCATGTATCAGTATTTTGTGTCCCCAAAGTAACTTTTTCAAGGTCAGAAATCAAGTGACAGGGATTATACTTTGATCTTTTGCCATTCACCGCATTTAATATTTCTTGAATTCATATCTATGTCCAGATTTTTTTGTCAAAATCAATATTTTTTCAAAACAAAATTATTAAAACTGACTTTCAGACATTTTATTTAATTCAGTAAAGATTTACTGAAAGCTTAGAATGTTCAAGGTAGATGTTTAAGACATTGTGATTAATTAAAAATCAATAGTGTATGTTTCCCCACTGCTATCTCCCCTCCTCCCATAATATCACAGGGATTCTTAAGTTAGTAAATAAGGTAAGTACTTATAAATTGTTAATAAGTCAGACTTGCATAAATAGTGTAATAAATATTCATACAAAGTGCTATAGGAGTGAGGGGGATAAAAATGAGAAATTTATGCTGATGGAAGTGATGTGGGAAAGTGTCTTGGATCAGATAGAATTTGATAATGGCATGGCAGGGAAGTAAATGTAGATAGGAAGATAAAGAATAGAGGATGTGGATGGCATTTTCAATGGCCAAACTCAAGTGAAAACTTCAGGGATCTGAGATTATACTCAGAAAATTCACCACAACATCTATCCATAGAATTGCCTAAGGTGTGTTGAGCAAAGAGCACCTTGAGAGAAATATTTTGAACACTCGTTATAGACACATGTATGTGAGGCAGTCACATCAAATAAGTAGGAGGGTACATTTGAAAAGAAAAAAAATCAAATTATATAGAGATGGTATAAATTAATAGCATGGATTGTACAACAAAATATTATGCTAACTAAAATAAACACTTATGTAATTGCCTTGACACATAAACTTAATAAACTCTTCATCTCAGATCTGCCTCTTTTCTGCTAAAAATGAAAGGAGATTTTATCTGACATCACTGAAGCCTAATTTTAATAGGCATCATTGGAAAATACATAGCCATTTATCTTTTCTTAACCATGAAGCAAAACTACATCTTTTTGAAAAATTGTGCATAAATCAAAGAATATTGGGCAGCTGCATACCTGACAATTTAGAGAACTTGGAAGTATTTCAGGACCTTAGATAACCATGTCTAAATCAGGTCTTCTGATTTATCTTTGAAGATTTATTAATCAGAGGTATATTCCATTTTATGCAGATTTTATATTCTTTGTAATATTGCAGTTAGTCTCACAGAATTGAATTGTAGTTTTATAAAAGAATGATGCAGAAATTAGAATTTAATACCAAAGAGTAAGAAAATTGTGTGCCTTTTAAATGTTATAATAAGTGCTCTGCATAAATAACAAGTGGCTTCCATAATATTTGGATGTTCTATGCTGATATTTCCCAACTCTTTTCTTACTTAAAAACCAATGACTGCTTTTCCTAAAGTTCCCTTGTATCAGGTGGCTTCTCTGTCCAGTAACCAGTTTGGCTCTCCACTGCCCAACCACACTGAATCCTCTTTCTAACAATCAAAACCCTGTAAAATATGAACACGTGTTTCCTAATTATTTTTTCCCTCTCTCAAGTCTTTATCATTCACATGATTTCAAATGAGATTATATTCCACACCACTTTCAGTATAGGTCAAGCCTACTTATGTATTTGGCCATCACGAACACCTAGTCCACTGATCTCTACTATCTGAAGTTCTCCTATTATTCAAGACCCACCTCTGTTTCACTAGGTCTTTTTAAGGAGATTATTAACTGACTACTAATTAAAGGCAGAGCACATTTAAATATTATCCTTGCTTTTAAGGATCTTATAGTTCAATCAGAGCAAATCAAAAGAAAACATAATAAGACTGCTAATGCTTAGACTTCTCTGATGAAGGAATTCTGTGGCATGAACATGATGGCAAGTCAAAGTTGTATGTATATGAGTAGCTATATTCCAGGAGGCAAAGGGTCTATTTTCAGGCAGGATGTTGGACACATGAACACTGAATGGCCTCCCCAGCTCTACCCCTAATAGTACAGACTGTGCTATAAAAAAATTATTATTTGAAATACAAATGTAACTGGTATCCTGTATTTTTATTTTCTAAATCTGGCAACCCTATCGACAAATGAGTGACATTATATCAGAAATGAAATTTTTGACTCTACCATCACGTTCTACCCAGATCAGGGTATCTCAGCCTTAATGTTATTAACATCTGGGGCCAGATAATTCTTTGTTGGGGGTTGGTTGTTCTATGCATTGTAGAGTAAATAGCAGTATTCCTAGCCTCTACCCACTAGATGCCAGTAGCATCCGGCCCATTGCGACAGCCAAAAAATGTCTCCAGATATTGCCTAATTTCCCCTGAGAGTAATTTTGTGTGTGTGTGTTTGTGTGTGAAACTATAAGTCTTCATGAAAAAATACTGAAAGTATGCCACAGTGTCTATATGTTCATCTGAAGAGTATAAGGATGGAGTTCTGAGAAAAGCGGGTCTTAACACCACAGAAAATAAATGTGGTCCTTAAATTTTTCAAAGGAAACATTTTTTTAAAATGTTAAGCGTTAAATATAAGAGTTAAAGATAAACTGATTTAATGATCAGGATTATTCAGGCCAAATCTTTCTCTTTCAGTTAGATACTTGAAGCAAACAAACAAAATAAGTGACACACATGGAGCTGTTTAAAATAGTTGCACTTTATTCAGTATGTAACATAAGTTTCTAGCTAATCTACTTGCTGATACATTTGATTGTTAAGAGCAGACCACGAAAAAGCCTTCTGTTGTATGGTCCTGCTTGGAAAGCTATTGACTAGATACTCAGCACCAAAGCAGTTCGGGTGCAAAATATTTAGTCTGACAGAAGATACTTACAGATCATGAGATGCATGCCCTACACATTTCTACATTTGCACGTGGCCTACTGAGATGCAAATAGACTATTCTGTGGTTCATTTTTCTTGTTTAAAGTCATGATAAAATTTCTGTGGTGAGCTAAGGTGCGATTTAAGATGATTGAAATAACAAGAATGCCTGCTGAGGTCTGTTTTAATTCAGTGAGAAAAACAGCTGTGGGATAAGAATAAATGATAGAGGCAAGGGATGAGATGGGGTTTGTCCCTATTTATGTTACTATCAAAGAAGAGGGTGTAAACTCCAGGAGAGATACTTCGTCTGTTTCCATCTTTGTTGTATTTCCCAAAAGAACTTAGAATGGCACCTGGCCCATAGAAGGTGCTCAATAATATATTTATTGTGAATAAATTAATGGATGAATGAATGAATGAAGACAACAGATGGAGCTGACATATCTGATATCGTTAATTAGGCACCCTGTCCAATTAGAGATAGTACTTTGGCAGATTAGCATCACCTTGCTTACACAGTTGTATTGATTAAAAGAGAAATAAAACTCTTAACATTACTATACTTAATAAGTGATTACACTCTTATCAGAATTAATATTATCATTCATTAAGACAGACTGTAGGGCTCTAATTTCAACCAGCCATGCTAAGTTTGGTAAGTGGTATTCAGAATTTAGGTGTATGAATAGATAAGACATAAAATATCGCAGGCATTTACTGGCAAATGATAAGCGACTTCCAGATGGAAAGAGAAAGAGAGAGAGAAAGGAAAAGAGAGAGAGAAAGAGAACTTGAGAACCTGATAAAGAAGTTATTTAGGGGAAAATTATGTGCTTCATATTAAATATTGCAAAAGAAAGCAGGAGCATATTTTGCCTTTAAATATGCCTGGACAGTGTTTTGGGTGTACTGCTCCTACTTTTCTAAAGTTGATAGGATTCTGGTAGCGCCGGGCAATTTTGCATAATACAGCAATCAGCTGTGCTCTAGCCTTAGATATTTTAAAGGAAAGTAATTTCTCAAATACTAATGTTAATGAGATTGATGAAACCATTTTATCATTTTGAAAACATCTGTTGGGCCATGACTAATTGGAAAAAGAATAGTGATCAAAATTTTTGAAACATCTCCTTCATATTTTATTATAAAGAAGCAATTACCCTATGGAAGTATAAAATGCACATAGAACAAAAGTATGGGTTTTTTATTATTGAGATTTCAGTACAAATATTCAAAGACAAAAAATTAAATGTATATCATTGGTTTAAAAATCCTGCTTGCTGCTCCATTTTCCCCTTCACATCTAAATTAGAACAGACATTGCATATTTTCAATAGCAGAGGAGAGAATGTCTTCCTCCACAGGCACTAAATTTGTGTTTTTATTTTCAGCCCTGCACTGCAAGACATTAATATTACCAATCTGGCAGTACAGTATGAAATTGGGCAAATCTCCTAGTGGTGCCATCCTGTGATGGTCTCTTAAACTCTGAGCCTCAATTTCCTTATCTGTAAAATGGGAATAACAATGACTTCTAGGATTAAATGTAATGATGTTTACAAATGGTTTAGGACCATGTTTGGCACATAGTAATCGACAGGAAGCTACTGTTATGTGGTTTTCCAAACAATTTCAATCCAGATATCAAAATAATCTTTTGGTTTTAAGTAAACACTTTCTGCTATTATGTAAATCTTTATGGTCTGATATATCAATGTGTTTCTTTTTAAATTATATGGTAATGCAAATATAAACTTAGATATATGTTGTACAAGGGATCAATGTTGCTGTTTACTGAGCCCTAAATCCGTTCAAATCAATACATTTAGTTCCAGACAACTAAGATTTATGGAGCAAGCATCAAATGCCAAGAATTATGCTCAGCACTGTATAGATAAAGATAAGCAAAATTCCAAAGAACTCACAGTCTTGGTTGTGAAATAGAAGCAATCATTTTACTTTAATATGAAGAGCAAACGTTAGCTTTTTCCTCCCGAGTATAAAACCTAGACCCTGGGCTTTAAACTCTGTATATCAGAAAGGCATATTTGAGTGTGTGCTTGTGTGTGTGTGTGTGTGTGTGTGTGCGTGCACACATGTGTGTATGCTTTCTTTTGTTTCTTTAATAATGGAAGCTGCCCTTTCAAAGATGGAAGTTATCTCTATTCCTAGAGCAACTGATGAAAACAGAGGCAGCTTTTAAAACATCAATTCTTTTCCATCCAACTATATATCAGCAAATGCATTCATTTAATCACCAAGTATTTATTGAGCACCTACCTACTTGACATTCTGATAAAGGCTGGGAAATACAAAGATACAAAGAAGTAAAACAAGAAAGACTCCACTCTTTCAGAGTTCAGACTCTACTGTATCTGCAAATATACATCATATAAACATGCACACATATCAAATATATACATACATATAAAACAGGCCTTTCCTCCATCCCACAACTGAAAATTTTAACAAAAGAGAAGAAGAAAAGTAAAATGTTTGCACACACTCAGTATATCTGTAAACTTCTCATGAGTAAGCATCCATTCATTTGTGTAATATGTATTTATTGTGCAGCTTGTATTTGCCAGACACTTTGCTGAGTACTGGTTACAAAGAGACAGAAAAGACCTTGTCCTTGGCTCAAGCTGATCTCAGGCTCTCACTCTAGGCGCAAACAATAACTGGTGAAGAACATTAAACCCTGGAGTTTGACACCCCTCCCCCATGTCCATCACCTCTCACTGACTTATTCTTATGTAACTTATTCTTATATAACTCTCAACTCTTGGCAGTCACCGATTTTGAAGCGGGAGCTAGACAACGGAAGTAAATAAATGCAATAAAATGCTAGAGGATTTATGAGAGAAACATTTACAAAGTTCAACAGTATCACAAGTGTTGGTTTGAATAATTTAATCTTGCAGAAGGAAGGTGTCTGACATACCTGGAATAAATGAATGGACCTTTGAAATAAAATTTGAAAGGTAAGTAAAATAGTCCAGCCTGTTTCCCTAGGCCATTGGTGGTGAAGAAGAGGCAGGCATTTAGAAAGTTGGAGTTATGCCGTCCGTCCGAGGTTAAAATAAAACATAGATGAAACAACATGGCACTTTCTGAGAACTTCAAGTGGTGTGGCGTGAGTAGAAAGTAGTTTTTAAAGAAAGTGGAGAAATAGACCTGAGCCTGATTTTACACACATGCGTGTGTGCACGCGTGCGCACACACACACACACACACACACACATTTATTCCATGGACTGAAGAGTGTGGGCTTTTTCTGATGTGGGATATTGAATTATTTCCAATTGGCAATAAAACAATTAAGCTTGCATTTTTGAAAGACTTCCATGGCAGCAACATGGAAGCTGCGTTACAGGGATGTAAAATTGCAAATCAAAATTGCAGATGACGATTTCAACAATCTTGTTGAGTCAGATCATAAAAATATCAAGGAGGGAAAACCCAAACATTCAAAAATTCAATTAGTTTTGTTAGACAAATGCAATACAGCAATAAAAAATATTTTGTTCTCTTAGATGGAAAAGTACACTTGATAGTCTTCTACACCAGATTTGACATTCAGTTGCTGAGGGCTTGCCATATAGAATCTGTGGAAACCAGTTCTCTGATTTCTTCCTTTGCCAATGTAAAGGCAGAATGTAAAAACTTTTGGCAAACATTCGTTTCAACCAAACTTTGCGTGTTAAACATCTAAGCTGAAAAATGTCTTGTTATGCTATATTTTTATTCACAGCTTTCTAAACAAAAGGTCAAATATTTTATTTTTAAGTTGTCACGTGACAGCTACAAAAAATTTTAAGTAACTGGCAACTTGTGCATAGAAGGCTAATGCTTATACAAAGGCTAATATATCTGTAAATTTTGTCTGAATGTGAATTTTGCTTACTTATCAAGATTCTTGGACTGTTAGTTTAATCCATAGGGTAGTAGAATTCTCTAGGCTATTTTTCTTGCTATATTAAGAGTGTTGCTCAAACAAATACTAATTCAGCATAACGATAATGATTTCAAGGAATAAGTCCCAGAGAAAAATAAGTTTGGATAGTAGAGAAAAAAATGTTAAGTTTCTAGTGAGTGTGGAGAACATTTTAAAAATTTAACAATGCTTGGGCATGCTTAAGGTTATAAATTATAGAATCAGTCTTTGAAAGTGACTAAATATTTTAAAATTTATTCTGCTTTAATGATTATTAGAAATATTTAAAAACCATTTCTAATCTGGCATCAGTGTCTTGTAATCTATTCATGGGACTTGATAACTTTATCAAAGAGTAATTTAAATACATAAATGGAGCCCTTACCCTTAAAAAAATAAAAAGAAAAAATGTAGGTTTATATGAGATAGCAAAAAAAAGGAATAGTAATCATTCTCCCCCCAGCTATTATCATGGTCAGTTGTTAATTAGTAAACTCATGGAAACCTGAACAGTCTTGCCTCTATCACCAAATACCTTAAAATTCCTTTTCATATTTCAATGTTACCTCAATCTCTCTTAATAACATCTCTTTCACCAACATTGGAACTCATGATTTTTCTTAGTCTCCTTTACTGATTTTTTTTTTTTCCTCTTCTCACATTTTAAAAGTACACAATTACATTAACTAACATTGCTTTCATAAATGTGTTCCCTGGTCAACATTGCCAATTCAGTTCACAGAATCAGGAAGTTTTGTCCAATTTTGGAATAAAATTTTCATCCATCTATAACTTAACCCCATTATGTAGTTGAGGCCAGAATCCCATTCATACCAAAAACTCACTCAAAGAAGTCTTGTTTATTTCTTGATATCTAATTACAGTGAACTCAGGGTTTCCTTCAAAACAGTCAATTCCGCCTTAGAATACTAATTTAGAAAGTTTTGCTTATATAGAAATATAGTTGTATTTCCTAAATTTTATATACTTTATTAGCTTACTTGGGCTGCCATAATGAAATACCACACACTGAGTGGCTTTCACAACAGAAATTTAGTATTCACATTTCTAAAGGCTGGAAGTCCAAGGTCAAGACACTGGCAAGGAAAGTTTCATTCTTGGGCTTCTTCTCTTGGCTTGTAAGTGGTCACCATCTCACTGTGAGCTCACATGACCTCTTCTCTGTGTGTGCATAGGGAGAGAGAGAAAGAAAGAATGAAAGAGAATTCTGCTGTTGGGACAAGGGGAAGATGGCGGAAGAGTAAGACGCGGAAATCACCTTCCTCCCCACAGATACAACAGAAATACATCTACACGTGGAACAACTCCTACAGAACACCTACTGAACGCTGGCAGAAGACCTCAGACCTCCCAAAAGGCAAGAAAGTCCCCACATACCTGGGTAGGGCAAAAGAAAAAAGAATAAACAGAGACAAAAGAATAGGGACAGGACCTGCACCAGTGGGAGGGAGCTGTGAAGGAGGAAAGGTTTCCACACTCTAGGAAGCCCCTTCACAGGTGGAGACTGCGAGTGGCGGAGGGGGACAGAGCCGCGGGGGAGAGGGCAGCAACAGGGGTGCAGAGGGCAAAGCAGAGAGATTCCCGCACAGAGGATTGGCCCTCACAAGCCCGAGAGGCTTGTCTGCTCACCCGCTGCGGCAGGTGGGGCTGGGAGCTGAGGCTCGGGCTTCCGTTGGAGCGCAGGGAGAGGACTGGGGTTGGGGCGTGAACACAGCCTGCAGGGGGTTAGTGCAGCACGGCTAGCCGGGAGGGAGTCCGGGGAAAAATCTGGACCTGCCGAAGAGGCAAGAGACTTTTTCTTGCCTCTTTGTTTCCTGGTACGTGAGAAGAGGGAATTAAGGGCGCTGCTTAAAGGAGCTCCAGAGACGGGCGCGAGCCGCAGCTAAAAGCACAGACCCCAGAGACGGGCATGAGACACTTAGGCTGCTGCTGCCGCCACCAAGAAGCCTGTGTGCGAGCACAGGTCACTCTCCACACCTCCCCTCCCGGGAGACTGTGCAGCCCGCCACAGCCAGGGTCCTGTGATCCAGGGACAACTTCCCTGGGAGAATGCACGGTGCGCCTCAGGCTGGTGCAAGGTCCCGCCGGCCTCTGACACGGCAGGATTACCCCGCATCCGTACCCCTCCCCCCCCTCAGCCTGAGTGAGCCAGAGTCCCCAATGCAGCTGCTCCTTTAACCCCGTCCTGTCTGAGCGAAGAACAGATGCCCTCCGGTGACCTACACACAGAGGCGGGGCCAAATCCAAAGCTGAGCCCCGGGAGCTGTGAGAACAAAGAAGAGAAAGGGAAATCTCTCCCAGCAGCCTCAAAAGGAGCGGATTAAAGCTCCACAATCAACTTGATGTACCCTGCATCTGCGGAATACATGAATAGACAATGAATCATCCCAGGTGGACTTTGAGAGCAAGATTTATGATTTTTTCCCTTTTCCTCTTTGTGAGTGTGTATGTGTATGCTTCTGTGTGAGATTTTGTCTGTATAACTATGCTTCCACCATTTGTCCGAGGGTTCTATCCGTCCTTTTTTTTTTAATAATTATTTTTTATTTTAATAATTTTATTTTATCTTATTTTATTTTATCTTCTTTCTTTCCTTCCTTCCTTCCCTCCTCCCTCCCACCCTTTCTTCCCTCCTTCCTTCCTTCTTTTCTTTCTTTCTTTCTTTCTTTCTTTCTTTCTTTCCTTCCTTCCTTCCTTCCTTCCTTCCTTCCTTCCACTTTTTCTCCCTTTTATTCTGAGCCGTGTGGATGAAAGGCTCTTGGTTCTGCAGCCAGGAGTCAGTGCTGTGCCTCTGAGGTGGGAGAGGCAACTTCAGGACACTGGTCCACAAGAGACCTCCCAGCTCCACATAATAACAAACAGCGAAAATCTCCCAGAGATCTCCATCTCAACACCAGCACCCAGCTTCACTCAACGACCAGCAAGCTACAGTGCTGGACACCCTATGCCAAACAACTAGCAAGACAGGAACATAACCCCACCCATTAGCAGAAAGGCTGCCTAAAATCATAATAAGGCCACAGACACCCCAAAACACACCACCAGACGTGGACCTGACCACCAAAAAGACAAGATCCAGCCTCTTCCACCAAAACGCAGGCACTAGACCCTCCACCAGGAAGCCAACACAACCCACTGAACCAACTTTAGCCACTGGGGACAGACACCAAAAACAACGGGAACTATGAACCTGCAGCCTGCGAAAAGGAGACCGCAAACACAGTATGATAAGCAAAATGAGAAGACAGAAAAACACTCAGCAGATAAAGGAGGAAGATAAAAACCCACCAGGCATAATAAATGAAGAGGAAAAAGGCAGTCTACCTGAAAAAGAATTTAGAATAATGATAGTAAAGAAGATCCAAAATCTTGGAAATAGAATAGACAAAATGCAAGAAACATTTAAAAAGGACCTAGAAGAACTAAAGATGAAAGAAGCAATGATGAAAAACACAATAAATGAAATTAAAAATACTCTAGATGGGATCAATAGCAGAATAACTGAGGCAGAAGAATGGATAAGTGACCTGGAAGATAAAATAGTGGAAATAACTACTGCAGAGCAGAATAAAGAAAAAAGAATGAAAAGAACTGAGGACAGTCTCAGAGACCTCTGGGACAAAAGTAAACACACCAACATTTGAATTATAGGGGTTCCAGAAGAAGAAGAGAAAAAGAAAGGGACTGAGAAAATATTTGAAGAGATTATAGTTGAAAACTTCCCTAATATGGGAAAGGAAATAGTTAATCAAGTCCAGGAAGCACAGAGAGTCCCATACAGGAAAAATACAAGGAGAAATACGCCAAGACACATATTAATCAAACTGTCAAAAATTAAATACAAAGAAAACATATTAAAAGCAGCAAGGGAAAAACAACAAATAACACACAAGGGAATCCCCATAAGGTTAACAGCTGATCTTTCAGCAGAAACTCTGCAAGCCAGAAGGGACTGGCAGGACATATTTAAAGTGATGAAGGAGAAAAAACTGCAACCAAGATTACTCTACACAGCAAGGATCTCATTCAGATTTGATGGAGAAATTAAAACCTTTACAGACAAGCAAAAGCTGAGAGAGTTCAGCACCACCAAACCAGCTTTACAACAACTGCTAAAAGAACTTCTCTAGGCAAGAAACATAAGAGAAGAAAAGGACCTACAGTAACGAACCCAAAACAATTAAGACAATGGGAATAGGAACATATATATCGATAATTACCTTAAATGAAAATGGACTAAATGCATCCACCAAAAGACAGAGATTGGCTGAATGGATACAAAAACAAGACCCATATATATGCTGTCTACAAGAAACCCACTTCAGACCTAGGGACACATACAGACTGAAAGTAAGGGGATGGAAAAAGATATTCCATGCGAATGGAAACCAAAAGAAAGCTGGAGTAGCAATTCTCATATCAGACAAAATAGACTTTAAAATAAAGACTATTAGAAGAGAAAAAGAAGGACACAACATAATGATCAAGGGATCGATCCAAGAAGAAGATATAACAATTGTAAATATTTATGCACCCAACATAGGAGCACCTCAATACATAAGGCAAATACTAACAGCCATAAAAGGGGAAATTGACAGTAACACATTCATAGTAGGGGACTTTAACACCCCACTTTCACCCATGGACAGATCATCCAAAAATAAAATAAATAAGGAAAAACAAGCTTTAAATGGTACATTAAACAAGATGGACTTAATTGATATTTATAGGACACTCCATCCAAAAACAACAGAATACACATTTTTCTCAAGTGCTCATGGAACACTCTCCAGGATAGATCATATCTTGGGTCACAAATCAAGCCTTGGTAAATTTAAGAAAATTGAAATTGTATCAAGTATCTTTTCCGACCACAATGCCATGAGACTAGATATCAATTACAGGAAAGGATCTGTAAAAAATACAAACACATGGAGGCTAAACAATACACTACTTAATAATGAAGTGATCACTGAAGAAATCAAAGAGGAAATAAAAAAATACCTAGAAACAAATGACAATGGAGACATGATGACCCAAAACCTATGGGATGCAGCAAAAGCAGTTCTAAGAGGGAAGTTTATAGCAATACAATCCTACATTAAGAAACAGGAAAAATCTCTAATAAACAACCTAACCTTGCACCTAAAGCAATTAGAGAAATAAGAACAAAAAACTCCCAAAGTTAGCAGAAGGAAAGAAATCATAAAACTCAGATCAGAAATAAATGAAAAAGAAATGAAGGAAATGATAGCAAACATCAATAAAACTAAAAGCTGGTTCTTTCAGAAGATAAACAAAATTGATAAACCATTAGCCAGACTCATCAAGAAAAAAAGAGAGAAGACTCAAATCAATAGAATTAGAAATGAAAAAGGAGAAGTAACAACTGACACTGCAGAAATACAAAAGATCATGAGGGATTACTACAAGCAACTCTATGCCAATAAAATGGACAACCTGGAAGAAATGGACAAATTCTTAGAAATGCACAACCTGCCAAGACTGAATCAGGAAGAAATAGAAAATATAAACAGACCAATCACAAGCACTGAAATTGAAACTGTGATTAAAAATCTTCCAACAAACAAAAGCCCAGGACCAGATGGCTTCACAGGTGAATTCTATCAAACATTTAGAGAAGCGCTAACACCTATCCTTCTCAAACTTTTCCAAAATATAGCAGAAGGAGGAATACTCCCAAACTCATTCTACGAGGCCACCATCATCACCCTGATACCAAAACCAGACAAGGATGTCACAAAGAAAGAAAACTACAGGCCAATATCACTGATGAACATAGATGCAAAAATCCTCAACAAAATACTAGCAAACAGAATCCAGCAGCACATTAAAAGGATCATACACCATGATCAAGTGGGGTTTATCCCAGGAATGCAAGGATTCTTCCATATATGCAAATCAATCAACGTGATACACCATATAAACAGATTGAAGGAGAAAATCCATATGATCGTCTCAATAGATGCAGAGAAGCTTTTGACAAAATTCAACACCCATTTATGATAAAAACCCTGCAGAAAGTAGGCATAGAGGGAACTTTCCGCAACCTAATGAACGCCATATATGACAAACCCACAGCCAACATCGTCCTCAATGGTGAAAAATTGAAAGCATTTCCACTAAGATCAGGAACAAGACAAGGTTGTCCACTCTCACTACTCTTATTCAACATAGTTTTGGAAGTTTTAGCCACAGCAATCAGAGAAGAAAAAGAAATAAAAGGAATCCAAATCAGAAAAGAAGTAAAGCTGCCACTGTTTGCAGATGACATCATACTATACATAGAGAATCCCAAAGATGCTACCGGAAAACTACTAGAGCTAATCAATGAATTTGGTAAAGTAGCAGGATACAAAATTAATGCACAGAAATCTCTGGCATTCCTATATACTAATGATGAAAAATCTGAAATTCAAATTAAGAAAACACTCCCATTTACCACTGCAACAAAAAGAATAAAATATCTAGGAATAAACCTACCCAAGGAGACAAAAGACCTGTATGCAGAAAATTATAAGACACTGATGAAAGAAACTAAAGATGATACAAATAGATGGAGAGATATACCATGTTCTTGGATTGGAAGAATCAACATTGTGAAAATGACTATAGTACCCAAAGCAATCTACAGATTCAATGCAATCCCTATCAAACTACCACTGGCATTTTTCACAGAACTAGAACAAAAACTGCACAATTGTTTTGGAAACACAAAAGACCCCGAATAGCCAAAGTAATCTTGAGAACGAAAAATGGTGCTGGAGGAATCAGGCTCCCTGACTTCAGACTATACTACCAAGCTACAGTAATCAAGACAGTATGGTACTGGCACAGAAACAGAAAGATAGATTAATGGAACAGGATAGAAAGGCCAGAGATAAACCCACGCACATATGGTCACCTTATCTTTGATGAAGGAGGCAGGAATATACAGTGGAGAAAGGACAGACAGCCTCTTCAATAAGTGGTGCTGGGAAAACTGGACAGGTACACGTAAAAGTATGAGATTAGTTCACTCCCTAACACCATACACAAAGATAAGCTCAAAATGGATTAAAGACCTAAATGTAAGGCAAGAAACTATCAAACTCTTAGAGGAAAACACAGGCAGAACACTCTATGACATAAATCACAGCAAGATCCTTTTTGACCCACCTCCTAGAGAAATGGAAATAAAAATAAACAAATGGTACCTAATGAAACTTCAAAGCTTTTGCACAGCACAGGAAACCATAAACAAGAGGAAAAGACAACCGTCAGAATGGGAGAATATATTTGCAAATGAAGCAACTGACAAAGGATTAATCTCCAAAGTTTATAAGCAGCTGATGCAGCTCAATAACAAAAAAACAAACAACCCAATCCAAAAATGGGCAGAAGACCTAAATAGACATTTCTCCAAAGAAGATATACAGATTGGCAACAAACACATGAAAGAATGCTCAACATCATTAATCATTAGAGAAAGGCAAATCAAAACTATAATGAGATATCATCTCACACCAGTCAGAATGGCCATCATCAAAAAATCTAGAAACAATAAATGCTGGAGAGGGAGTGGAGAAAAGGGATCACTCTTGCACTGCTGGTGGGAATGTGAATTGGTACAGCCACTATGGAGAACAGTATGGAGGTTCCTTAAAAAACTACAAATAGAACTACCATATGACCCAGCAACCCCACTACTGGGCATATACCCTGAGAAAACCATAATTCAAAAAGAGTCATGTACCAAAATGTTCATTGCAGCTCTATTTACAATAGCTAGGAGATGGCAGCAACCTAAGTGTCCATCATCGGATGAATGGATAAAGAAGATGTGGCATATATATACAATGGAATATTACTCAGCCATAAAAAGAAATGAAATTGAGCTATTTGTAATGAGGTGGATGGACCTAGATTCTGTCATACGGAGTGAAGTCAGTCAGAAAGAGAAAGACAAATACCGTATGCTAACACATATATATATATAGAATTTAAGAAAAAAAAATGTCATGAAGAACCTAGGGGTAAGACAGGAATAAAGACACAGACCTACTAGAGAATGGACTTGAGGATATGGGTAGGGGGAATGGCAAGCTGTGACAAAGTGATAGAGAGGCATGGACATATATACACTACCAAATTTAAGGTAGATAGCTAGTGGGAAGCAGCTGCATAGCACAGGGAGATCAGCTCGGTGCTTTGTGACCACCTAGAGGGGTGTCATAGGGAGGGTGGGAGGGACGGAGATGCAAGAGGGAAGAGATATGGGAACATACGTATAACTGATTGACTTTGTTATAAAGCAGAAACTAACACACCATTGTAAAGCAATTATACTCCAATAAAGATGTTAAAAAAAAAAAAAAGGAATGAGAGAGAGAGCTCTCTGGTGACTCTTAATAAATACATCAATCCTATGGGATCAGGGTCCCATCCTTATGACCTCATTTAACCTTAATTATTTCCTTACCCCAAATATAACAACAATGAAGATTAAGGCATCAGCATATGAATTTGGGGGGGACACAAACAGTCCATAACATATACTAGTTAGACCCCTTGAAGTTATATGGAAAAGTGTATTTTAGATACGCTATAACTACTACAATTATTTAAAACATGAGATATTCTTTGGTTTTCACACACCTCCCAGTAGCTACAGTTGTTCTTCCTAGAATATCTCATTGGTACACTTCCTACAGCATTAGCTATTAATTCACATGTTTCTTTTCCATTTGAGGACCCATGAAAAGTTCTGAACACTGCTTCCCTAACTCACTCTCCCCATATCCAAGAATAAGTAAGTATAATAGAAAACAGGTCAGTGAATTTTCCACAGAGAATGTTTTACAAAAAAATAAAATTTTTCATTGAAAGTAATCTAAAAGAAGTCTCCCCCTGTGCTTCATAAAAGATTAAGGTGCCATGTTTTTGGAATATTGATGAGAAAAGGATGAAAATGTTCACTGTGAGAAGCTGTTTTCTTCCATCCCAAAGTTGGTAGCTGGCAGTCTGGCATCTTAGTTTACATCCTGGACATTAAATCCAGGCTATAAATATACCTAATGGGGTTTCCAGTAGTTTTGTTTATCTCCTAGAGGACAGAAGAAACCTGCTGCTTAGAAATGTCAGATCTTAAACCTTGTTTCTGTGAGCTGTTTTTACTCATGTTCCATGTTGTGTTTCTCTGACTCACCCACAAAAGTCAACTTCAAAAGCTATTTGTCGTATTTGAAATTCTTAAGTAGTTAAGCCTTAGGTTGAAGAACCACCTGGAAAAGTGTAGACAGGCAGTACATCCAGCACATTAAACCCAGACTATGAATATCTAACTTTTTTTTTTTTTTTTTTTTTTTGCGGTATGTGGGCCTCTCACTGTTGTAGCCTCTCCCGTTGCGGAGCACAGGCTCCGGACGCGCAGGCTCAACGGCCATGGCTCACAGGCCCAGCCGCTCCGCGGCATGTGGGATCTTCCCGGACCGGGGCACGAACCTGTGTCCCCTGCATCGGCAGGTGGACTCTCAACCACTGTACCACCAGGGAAGCCCCTATCATTTTTTATATCACAATTTTGTATTCCAGAAAACCAAGCAAACTTGGCATTATATCACCTCATAAATATAAAATAGTGTTATATAACATTATAAAATGTTACTTTCTTCATGTTCTCCTGTGAAGTAATTTCATGCTTACCACTGTATTATTTTTAATAACTGTAGAAATTCTATGACATAATTAACAACTTTTCATATGCAGAGATTCTGGGTGATGTATAAAATTAGTCCTGAGTTTCAAGCATGCCAAATATGTTTTGTTCATACATTATCAAAGTCAGGGTTTTGGGGTTTAATATGATGCCCTCATTTGAATTCTTAGATTCTAACAATCATTTATATCACTGATTTATCCTCAGTGATAGATCAGAGTTGCTTAGCTTAGACATAGAGTAATAGAATGTTACCGTTGCAAGCACCTCACAGTAAATTTTGAGATAACTAATTTTGCAGAAGGGTCTTAGAAAATGAGGTCATGAAGCTAGTGAGTAGCAAAGCCAAGGAATGAACCTAGCATTTCTATAGGTTAATACAGCAATCTGCCCTGGACTCTGACTTAAAATTTCTAATCTCCAGTATAGTAGGCTATTCACTTTTCTTTTCCTTTTTCAGAATCACTTATTGGTTTCTAACATACTATAAAATTATTTATTTATTGCTTATTGTAATGGTCCATTTTCCCTTATACAATGTAAGTACAATAAGGCAGGACTTTCTGTGTGTCTTACTTATTGATACATTCTAAGTGGCTAGCAAGTGATCAATAAATATTTATTTAAAGAATGAATGAGTTAATAGTGCCTAAGATATATAAAACTGTAGACTCCATTCATTATCTTATTTCACACGTATTTATTTGGTGCCTACTTGTTCCAAATACTGTCCTATACGTTGGATTTCAGATAATAAAGAAAACCAACATGGCCTCTTCAGTCACGGTACTTACAGTGTATTGAGAAAGCTGAATATTACACAACTAAACATCATAATTAATAAGTGACATTTTTAAGTCAAACCCAGTTGTCATTTATGTCAGTTCACATACCATTCATACTGTGATATTGCTTTATTAGATTATTAAATAATCTTTTTTATTACAGAAAGTCCAATGGATTATTGAGATGGTAGAAATAGCACATTCAAGGCTTTTGTGCAATTATTTTTGTTTGTCTAGGCATGGCCTTGATGTCAAACTCCACCATGACTGCATTTTTATGTCAATGCTATTTCCATCTATATACCATAACTCTGGTACCCTGAATGCACTCTCATCCGTTAAATGTCAATCAGAGGTTAAGGGAGGATTTGTTCTGTTCTACCAAAGGCAATATTTTACCTGAGAACCTCATCTTATATATCTGGATACCAAGATCACCAATCATGGCCAACTTCTTTTTCAAAAAGATCAAGTACTAAAAGATTACACTAGAGGAAATTCTAAAGTCATTAAATCTGTCTCTGAAGCAAATCTTTAGAGTTGTGACTGGCATGTTTTTAAAATCCCCTTTTAATATTTACCTAAATTATTTCATACAGTTTCTTTCTCTCTCTCTCTCATCTTTAATTTTCATCAATCAGTTACTCTGGAAATGACATTAATAATATCTTAATTACAAACATAATAAACCAATAATGCTCATGTTTTCAAGTAAGGCATTGACTTGAGTTCTCATAACATTGGGAAGAATCAAATGACTATTATTGGTGATTGATTAAACAAATTATTGAAAGTTTTCAATCACTTGATTATGAGCAAAGAGTTTGTTTAATGTTGTATACAATATGGTCATAATTACTTTTCTTTCTGAAACTTTTTTGCAGCAGAAAATATGGGATGATTCTAAACTCAATATTATGAGAAATCGATGTCTTAACTAGGCCTTTGTAGATGGGGCTAGCTATATAATTCTGAGAAGAAATAAAAATAAATAATTTGCCCATAGTCTAATATTCATAGATGAAGGCAGATAGTGAATCCATGCTCTCTAATTGTAACGATTCATGACAATATCATTATATGTTCACTAAATATGAGCTATAAGTCTTTGTTGTTCACAGATATAAAGAAAATGTTATTCATTGAGGCATTTGTAAGCAACCCAGATTTGATATGTAATTTTTAGCCGAAGTTAAAACTGCTAAAATCATTTGTAAAAATAATTTGTAGGGAATTCCCTGGTGGTCTAGTGGTTAGGACTGGGCACTTTCACTGCTGGGGGCCCGGGTTTGATCCCAGATTGGGGAACTAAGATCCCATAAGCCCCACAGCCAAAAAACAAACAAAAGTATGAGTAAATGAGTAGAGTAAATGTGAGTCTTTTAAATTTAGAAGGTAATTAAATATCATTCATTTCCTCAGAAAACATTTAGCATGAATATAAATATAATGCTCTCTCTCTCCACACACACATATATATATACATATATATATATATATATAATCATAAAGATATATGGAAAGTAAATATATAGCATTGAACATAATTTGGAATATTGTCATCAATGGAATTTGAAATAAAATATTTTTTCACACTGCTAAATGTATAACTGGTATGTATATATTTAGATATCTAGATGGAGGACATTATAAATGGTAGTGGTATAATATAACAAATTTACACACATAGGGCATGCTATTACTATAAGGTTTGCAAACTGAAGATCTAAATAAATCTAAAGTGTATGTAAATGTATTTTCCAGATATTTAAAACTTAAAAGTATTAAAGAAATGGTTAATATGTTGGTGTATTTGTATTCCTAGTTGTTATTTCTTGGAGTCTAACTACTGTTGTTACACAAATATCACCCAGAATCATCATGGTGGTTTGGGAAGACATGATATGATATAGCCAGCAGTTAACTCCTTAGTTAATATTCTTAGCCCCATGCAACTCCACTACTCAAAACATTTTAATTCTGAATTATTAAGTTAAGTACTACAAAATATCTATACTAATGATAAAAATCTCTCACTACCATTTAATTTAAATTTTAAAAATTAAATTTGAAAAATAAAGGCTTATGGTGCAATTTTCAGGTCAAATGAGTTCTGGCTCTGGCAGATAAAAATAAACACACTTAGGGACTTCCCTGATGGCCCAGCGGTTAAGAATCTGCACTTCCAGTGCAGGGGACACGGGCTCGATCCCTAGTCTGGGAGCTAAGATCCTGCATGCTGCGTGGTAAGGCTAATAAAAATAAACACACTTAAATTTCATGTTATAATATACAGACTAATTCTACGATGTTATTTTCTCATTCTAACCACTTACCGTATATAGCATGATGTATAAGGTAAAAACAAAACTTAAGTCCCATTATGACAATAGCTTAATACCAAGAATATTTTTCTACTGCTTTCATTTAAAAACATCTTTTCAAAATGTGTGAAATACTGCAGTACTTGGATAGCACAGACAGCCTATAAAATGTGACTCTGATTGATGGTATTACTGGGAAGTAAATATTCACCTGCCCCCTGATCCCCATGGAGGGAATATACTTTCCCATCTCATGGATGTTGTACTTGGCCTTGTGACTTGCTTTCAGCAAGTGAAATGTGAGTAGGCATGACATACAATGTGTGGGCTCTTGCTCAATATTACTTAGCTTCTTGGCTGCTCTCATCTGTAGTAAAAAAAAGCACATTCCATGCGGTAGTTGCTTTTTCTTCCTGGGTGGGTGAATGAGGATGTGTGAACAGACCTGGAGCAAGCCTGTGCCTGGAGCAGAGTATCTGCTGCTGGTCCGCAGGTCTAAGGATGAGAGATGAACGTGTGTACTTGTAAGCCATTGAGATTCTGGCAGTACTATCTAAGCAAAAATTGATGAAAGAGTATCTCACAATAAAAACAACAGCAAAACAAAATAAAACAGAAAAACCACAACATCCTTTCAATTGTCAAAGAACACGGATTAATACTATAAAATTATATGGAAAATTGTATGGCCTAAAAGTTTATAATGGGGCTATGTGAAGACTAAACTGAGTTATTTGACTTAAAATACATAATTTAGCTTGTTTTTTCATAGGTTATTTGCCCCATCAGCTTATATTTATTTAAAGCACAGCTGCAAAGAAAAATGAATCCATTTATTCAATGCTCATTTAATAAATATTTATTGTGACTACTGTAGTTCAGTTTCTGGTGGGTTCAAACAAAAAAAGAAAGAGAAAGAAAAGGGGGAAAAAACCCTATAGTATGTAAAATTAAAGATTGCTGTTTTCCATTCCAGATAACAAATGTTTGTCCATGTTCTCTTCTTATAATTAGAGCTATTTGAATATTGATAGCTATAGTAGACATTTAAATGAGACCGTGAGAACATTTTGCTATAGTCAATACTGATTTATTTTACAAATATCTAATAGTTTAGAGTAGTTGCATTAATAATAATGAAGATAATGAGCAGTGTTTATTTGAATTATCTCATTTAGTATTTACAACAATTCATTGTAGGCAGGCACTATTACTATATGCATTTTCTAAAGTAAGAAATGGAAGTTAAAGTGATATAATTGATTTTCCCAAATATAATCTGTAGGATTGTGATAAAGTTGCAGTTTGAACCAATTTCCTTTGATTCTCTGATTGTTCTGATCACTCACTGAAGAATTGTTTTCCCTTGACATGGTGGCAGCAAGTGAGCCATTCTGAGCAGCTACTAAGTATCTGATGAATAACCAACCATGATATTAATTAAGCTTCATAAAATCTCTTTATTTGCACAAATATATCCTAATTTCTACATGGTAATTCAAGACCCTTAAAATTCAAATTTAACTCTACAGTTCAAGAACCATTTCAACAGGTTGAGCTTTTTTTTCTTTTCCACTCAAAAACTACGATTTGTGCTCTTATGCAGTTTTCTTTATGTTCCTCTTGTAAGGACAGAGCCAATGCTAACATTCTTACCTTAATTAAGAGCATTTTACAGACTTCTACAGCTCTATGAGGCTTAGAAAGAATCAAATTTTACTTCCTTGTTTTATGGAAATAAAAGTCTCGTGACCTCATACAGTGTTTTTTAAATACAGCTATCATAGAATTTTTTTAAACTTTTGTGTTGACTTCAGGGAAAGTGATTTATATATTTCCCAGTTGTACTTTGAGTAGATTTAGCTACTTTAATTCCAGTCCCATTATGAAACGTCCCTCAGAAAATAGCATGAACATGGAGTTGAACGGGAGAATAGTGGAAAATTGATTCAATTCGCAACCCACAGCAGTATAACTGCATCTAAAAAGTCGCCATTAGACTTCAGCTCCTGGTGACAGGTATTTTCAATTTCTAATATCTGGTTCTTTCTCACTTGGAACCAAAATCTGGCTCCCTGAAATATCACGTACTGATCATTGATTTTCCAGTTGGAATCAATGCAAAATTGATTCCTCTGTGCAACGGAACTTCATTAATTTGAAATCACTGAGAATGTTTCTAAGCTAAAGTCTCTTAAATTCCTCTACTGCATCTCATTATAAGCCCTTATATCTTAGGTCCTGTCCTTGCTGATTAACCTGTTAGAGATTCTTAAGTTTGTCAAAATCCTCCATAATATAGGGTGCTGTTTACCAAAAGAGCACTCGGAATATAGTGAGAATATATTGCAGTGTAAAGTTGCACAGCCTTGTATTATATAAACATTGATTCAAAATCATCATGCAGCTTTTATAACCCCTCACAAGAAAAGCTGTTAAGTAACCTCTTTGCCCTCAGCACTAAAACGTATTAATAAAATAACTGAAAAGGTAAAAAGTACAAGTATTGTTGAACAATATAATTTTTCATATTCATATTCACTGCTCTGTCGCCCTTGGTATTTGGGTAGCAAATTTTAAAACTGTATATTTAAAAAGGGAAAAAACACTAAGACAAGCACGATCATGCTTTTGACATTTGTTCCAGAAATCCAGTTTTAGTACAGGACAACTCTAACTCAACTTAACAAATGGTGTTTTCAATTTCAATTTCAAATTTTCAATTACAAAAAATGAGGGATTTTTAAAAAAATCTGGGCTTAGTAAAATGACTAGGTCAAGCCTGCACAGCTGGCTAGCCAGAGGGCCATCTGCACTATTCATATCCTGCCATGTTTCTGGCTACAGTTTGGTACTTCTGGTTGGCAATCACCTGCTCCTCTGTAAGACAATGGATCCTGTAGCTGGCTATGATACTGACAACAGTGTCAGTGATCCCAGGTATCTCCTGATCAATTGAGTTGGTGTAATTGGCCAGATCTCAGGAGACTGAGCCTAGTGAATAGCGGAGGGTACGTGGATTAACTCTGTACCTTCATGATATCTCAAGTCCGGATGAATTTTAACAAACCTTCTGAGTTTCAGTCACCACAACCATCTTGTCCCACAAAACAAAAACACACAGAAGTTTCTCCTGACCCCTTTTGAGACATAATGCTGGCAAGTTAATAGAGTTATATATAGAGTTAATAGCTCCTTGTGACCTGTTACAATTTCCTCATTATTGCAAAGCATGTTGCTTTGGTTTTCCTGTAAGTTCTTAATCTTCTCTTGGTATTAGTTATTGGGGTACATGATAATTCACCTTGAATTTGTCAGGTATTTGCCAACCTTTTTAGACACTGGATTCTTATTTCTAAATCTAGTTACAACCCGAATTATCTGTGACTCAGGGAAGGAGGTGGATAGGCAGAATAAGGCATTATTTTAGTATTTCTTTATGAGTTTTGTTTTATTTTTTAGTATTTATTTAATGCTTCTCCTCAGCTTGCTTTTTCTTAGGTATATGTTGTTTTCATTTTTCTACAGGGACTCTATTTTTCCTAAGATTTAATCATTTTTATGGCTTTCATTATTGACTAAAAAGCAGGACACATAAACACAATATTTCTTGTACTTAACATTTGACAAAAATGCAGTGTTTGATGACCTACCATAATACTCCCAACTCAAGTGTTATTTCTCCAGGAAAACCAATATTTCAAGGGAAATATAAGGGTCCAGTAAGAATATGAAACATTAGCTGATTCATAGTGCCAGTTTTCATATTCATAGAATCTTCTGACTACAGGAGATATTAGTGATAGTGGCTAAAATATATGTGGCATATAAGCTCAAGTACTCTCTAAGTACTCCCTGTACTTAGTGGTCCTTCAGCTCATTTGAAAGTCCTAGGTTAGGAAAGTCTTATCATTCTTAAAGAAGTCTATTTTCTCCAGATAGCTCTGTATATTAGAAATTCATTTTAGTGTTATTTCTTTGCAACCTTTTTTTTACTCTTTACATACCCCTTGGTGTCACATGGGGAAAAATGTAATTCTCCTTTCTCATGATTACATAACATTTCACCACTGAGTCTTCATATTTCCTAACCTAAAAGTTTTCATATATTTTTCCTTCATTCGTTAATGAAATATTTGTATTACTATTATATAAAAAAATAAAAGAACATAGTTTAAGAGGACATACTCTGGACCTAATTCTCTGGGAGCTGCACTGTTTTACAAGCCATATGAATATGGGCAAATTATTTAACCTTTCTGTCTCAATTTTCTCTCCTGTAAAATGTGAATAATAGGATAATTACGATAATACCCTCCTTATTAGATCAGCAGGAGGATTAAATTACTATACCAAAATAATAGATATATGTATATGTATAAATGAATCACTCTGCTGTACACCTGAAACTAACACAACATTGTTAATCAACTGTATTCCAATATAAATAAAAATACAAAAAAACAAAAAAGAAAAAATATTACTATACCCAATAACTGCCAAAATATATTATTTTAAAATGCATATAGAACATTTTAAAGATTCACTCATATTGACTCATAAAGCATGTCCAAACATTTTAAAAAAATGAAAACATTAGGTTATGATATCTGAAAACAGAAGATTTAATCAAAAAAAAACAATAATAAAATATACTCTGAAAATTCTTTCATAAATGTTTGGAAATTAAGTAATACATTTCTAAATAACCCATGAGTCAAACAGATTGGAGACTTGGTCATAATTGAAATTAGTAAGAATTTTGAGCTGAAAGATGATAAAATATAATTGTGGAAAGGCATTAAGGTCATGAAGAGAAAAAAAGATTTAATTTCAAATGCATATATTTAAAAAGAGAGGCTGAAAATCAGTTATCTAATCATCTATTACAAGAAGGTAATAAAATAATTGCAAATTATTTTGAATGAAAGAGAAGGAAAATAATAATAAATAGCATAAATTAATAAACAGAAAAAATAGACTCTCCAAAAGAAAATTTGAATGCTTTAAAAAATTAGCAAAATAATCCCTGTCAAAACTGAGAACAGTTGTTCTTGGGTAGGCAAAAGGAATTATAAAAATTGGGCCTGAGATGTAAACTGAGCAAGTCAAGTAAGAATATTGTGAAGAATGAAGGATGCATTTTGCACTACTCTTGCAAATCGCTCCAATATACACTGCTTTATAGCCTAGTCCCAAAGCACAGAGCTAGGAGGACGATGTCTACTCTTCTTTACTCCCATTGATAATCCTAAATTATTATTTAATAGCAATTATAGGCATCATGAATATATGGAGTTTTTTCTCTTTATCTTCAATCAATGGTTTACAATTTTTACTAACTCACACATTAAGCACTTGAATAAACAATCTGACATTACTCATAAAATTATTCTGGACTCACAGTTCTTTTTTCCCTCCTTTTCTCCCTCCATTTCCCCTTTGTCCTTTGGTTCCTTCCTTCCATTCCCTTCCTACTTTCCATCACTCCTTCTTTGTTTCTTCCCTGATTTCTTTCTTTACTTCCTTCAACAAAGATTTAAGGTGCATGCAACATTTGACAGGGGCCTGGGGATTTAAAATTGAACAGAGGAATCCCTGCCCTCAAGAATCATACAGCCAGTGAGGATAGTGCAAGTTGAAACAGAAAGGATGATCCGGGTACTTCTTGCAGCATCATCTCTTTAAATGTATCATCACATTTTATCATCACAATAACCCTCTAACATAGGTACTAATTCACTTCCATTTTACAAATTAAAATAACTAAAGTGAAGGAAGATAAAGACCTTATGTATGATTATACTGAAAATGAGTACTAGCTCTCCCTTGGGGCAGCCCTGCATGCTGGCTGCTGGCATCACTTCTAGACAAGTTGGAGAGCGAAAAAAGGTTCCTGGTTCTTTGAGCTTTAGGTCCTGTCTGAATGGGTGATGTTTGCTGTCTGCTCTTTTCTTCTCCTCCTGCAAGGAAACAGCCGTGTGGTTGACAGTGTCTTGGTGCTCCGGCCGGCTGTAAGTCCTGAGCCTCTAAGGAGAGAGAGCCGAGTTCAGGAAATTGGACCATCGGAGACCTCCTGGCCCCATGTAATATCAATCGGCAAGAGCTCTCCCAGAGATCCCCATCTCAATGTTAAGAACCAGCTCCACTAAACGACCAGCAAGCTACAGTGCTGGACAAGTCATACCAAAAAACTAGCAAGACAGGAACACAACCCCACCCATTAGCAGAGAGGCTGCTTCAAATCATAATAAGTTCACAGACACCCCAAAACACACCAGCAGACACAGTCCCGCCCACCAGAAAGACAAGATCCAGCCTCCTCCACCAGAACACAGGCACCAGTCCCCTCCACCAGGAAGCCTACACAACACAATGAACCAACCTTACCCACTGGGGGAAGAAACCAAAAAAAACAGGAACCACAAACAGGCAGTCTGTGAAAGGAGACCCCAAACACAGTAATTTAAACGAAATGAGAAGACAGAGAAATACACAGCAGATGAGGAAGCAAGGTAAAAACACAGTAGACCAAAAAAATGAAGAGGAAATAGGCAGTCTGCCTGAAAAAGAATTCAGAGTAATGATAGTAAAGATGATCCCAAATCTTGGAAATAGAATGGAGAAAATACAAGAAACATTTAACAAGGACCTAGCAGAACTAAAGAGCAAACAAACAATGATGAACAATACAATAAATGAAATTAAAAATTCTCTAGAAGGAATCAATAGTAGAATAACTGAGGCAGAAGAACAGATAAGTGACCTAGAAGATAAAATAATAGAAATAACTACCACAGAGCAGAATAAAGAAAAATGAATGAAAAGAATTGATGACAGTCTCTGAGATATCTGGGAAAAAATTAATGCACCAACATTCAAATTATAGGGGTCCCAAAAAAAGAAGAGAAAAACAAAGGGACTGAGAAAATATTTGAAGAGATTTTAATTGAAAACTTCCCTAATATGGGAAAGGAAATAGTCAATCAAGTACAGGAAGGGCAGAGAGTCCCATACAGGATAAATCCAAGGAGAAACATGCCAAGATACATATTAACAAACTGTCAAAAATTAAATTCAAAGAAAAAATATTAAAAGCATCAAGGGAAAAGCAACAAATAACATACAAGGGAATCCCCATAAGGCTAACAGCTGATTTTCAGCAGAAACTCTTTAAGCTACAAGGGAGTGGCAGAACATATGTAAAGTGATGAAAGGGAAAAACCTACAACCAAGATTATTCTACCCAACAAGATTCTTACTGAGATTTGATGGATAAATTAAAACCATTACAAACAAGCAAAAGGTAAGAGAATTCAGCACCACCATACCAGCTTTACAACAAATGCTAAAGGAACTTCTCTAGGCAGGAAACACAGGAGAAGGAAAAGACCTACAATAACAAATGCAAAACAATTAAGAAAATGCTAATAGGAACATAACATACATTTCGATATTTACCTTAATGTAAATTGATTAAATGCTCCAACCAAAAGACACAGATTGTCTGAATGGAGGCAAAAACAAGACTCATATATATGCTGTCTATAAGAGACCCACTTCAGACCTAGGGACACATACAGACTGAAAGTGAGGGGATGGAAAAAGATATTCTATGTAAATGGAAATCAAAAGAAAGCTGGAGTAGTAATTCTCATATAAGACAAAATAGACTTTAAAATAAAGATTATTACAAGAGCCAAAGAAGAGCAACACATAATGATCAAGGGATCAATCCATGAAGAAGATATAACAATTGTAAATATTTAGGCACCCAACATAGGAGCACCTCAATACATACGGCAAACGCTAACAGACATAAAAGGGGAAATCGACAGTAACACATTCATACTAGGGGACTACAACACCCCACTTTCACCAATGGACAGATCAACCAAAATGAAAATAAATAAGGAAACACAAGCTTTAAATGACACATTAAACAAGATGGACTTAATTGATATTTATAGGACATTCCATCCAAAAGCAAGAGAATACACTTTCTTCTCAAGTGCTCATGGAACACTCTCCAGGATAGATCATACCTTGGGTCACAAATCAAGCCTTGGTAAATTTAGAAAATTTGAAATCATGTCTTTTCTGACCACAATGCTACGAGACTAGATATCAATTAGATAGGAAAAAAAACGTAAAAAATACAAACACATGGAGGCTAAACAATAGGCTACTAAATAATCAAGAGCTCACTGTAGAAATCAAAGAGGATATCAAAAAATACCTAGAAACTAATGACAATGAAAATATGACAAACCAAAACCTACGGGATGCAGCAAAAGCAGTTCTAAGAGGGAAGTTTATAGCAATTCAATCTTACCTCAAGAAACATCTCAAATAAACAACCTAACCTTACACCTAAAGCAATTAGAGAAAGAAGAACAAAAAACCCCCAAAGTTAGCAGAAGGAAAGAAATCATAAAGATCAGATCAGAAATAAATGAAAAAGAAATGAAGGAAACAATAGCAAAGATCAACAAAACTAAAAGTTGGTTTTTTGAGAAGATAAACAAAATTGAAAAACGATTAGCCAGACTCATCAAGAAAAAAAGGGAGAAGACTCAAATCAACAGATTTAGAAATGAAAAAGGAGAAGTAACAACTGACACTGAAGCAATACAAAGAATCACGAGAGATTACTACAAGCAACTATATATGAATAAAATGGGCAACCTGGAAGAAATGACAAATTCTTAGAACAGCACAACTTTCCAAGACTGAAACAGGAAGAAATAGAAAATATAAACAGACCAATCACAAGCACTAAAATGGAGACTGTGATAAAAAATCTTCCAACAAACAAAAGCCCAGGACCAGATGGCTTCACAAGCGAATTCTATCAAGCATTTAGAGAAGAGCTAACACCTATCCTTCTCAAACTCTTCCAAAATATAGCAGGAGGAACACTCCCAAACTCATTCTACGAGGCCACCATCATCACCCTGATACCAAAACCAGACAAAGATGTCACAAAGAAAGAAAACTACAGACCAATATCACTGATGAACATAGATGTAAAAATCCGCAGCAAAATACTGGCAAACAGAATCCAAAAGCACATTAAAAGGATCACACACTATGATCAAGTGGGGTTTATCCCAGGAATGCAAGGATTCTTCATATACGCAAATCAATCAATGTGATACACCATGTTAACAAATTGAAGAATAAAAACCATATGATCATCTCAATAGATGCAGAGAAAGCTTTTGACAAAATTCAACACCCATTTATGATAAAAATCCTCCAGAAAGTAGGCATAGAGAGAACTTACCTCAACATAATAAAGGCTACATGTGACAACCCCACAGCCAACATCGTTCTCAATGGTGAAAAACTGAAACCATTTCTACTAATATCAGCAAGAAGGCAAGGTTGCCCACTCTCACAACTATTATTCAACATAGCTTTGGAAGTTTTAGCCACAGCAATCAGAGAAGAAAAAGAAATAAAAGGAATCCAAATCAGAAAAGAAGTAAAACTGTCACTGTTTGCAGATGACATTATATTTACATAGAGAATCCTAAAGATGCTATCAGAAAACTACTAGAGCTAATCAATGAACTTGGTAAAGTAGCAGGATACAAATTTATCGCACAGAAATCTCTTGCATTCCTATACATTAATGATGAAAAATCCGAAAGAGAAATTAAGGAAACACTCCCATTTACCACTGCAACAAATAGAATAAAATACCTAGGATTAAACCTACCTACGGAGACAAAAGACCTGTATGCAGAAAACTGTGACACTGATGAAAGAAATTAAAGATGATACAAACAGATGGAGAGATATACCATGTTTTTGGATTGGAAGAATCAACACTGTGAAAATGACTCTACTACCCAAAGCAATCTACAGATTCAATGCAATCCCTATCAAACTACCAATGTCATTTTTCACAGAAATGGAACGAAAAATTTCACAATTTGTATGGAAACACGAAAGACCCCAAATAGCCAAAGCAATCTTGAGAAAGAAAAATGAAGCTGAGTAAAGGAGGCTCCCTGACCTCAGACTATACTACAAAGCTACAGTAAGCAAGACAGTATGGTACTGGCACATCAGAAATATAGATTAATGGAACAGGATAGAAAGTCCAGAGATAAACCCACACACACGGTCACCTTATCTTTGTTAAAGGAGGCAAGAGTATACAATGGAGAAAAGACAGCCTCTTCAATAAGTGGTGCTGGGAAAACTGAACAGCTACATGTAAAAGAATGAAATTAGAACACTTCCTAACACCATACACAAAAATAAACTCAAAATGGACTAAAGACCTAAATGTAAGGTCAGACAGTATAAAGCTCTTAGAGGAAAACATAGGAAGAACACTATGACATAAATCACAGCAAGATCCTTTTTGACCCACCTCCCAGAGAAATGGAAATAAAAACAAAAATAACAAATGGGACCTAATGAAACTTAAAAGCTTTTGCACAGCAAAGGAGACCATAAACAGGATGAAAAGACAACCCTCACAATGGGAGAAAATATTTGAAAATGAAGCAACTGACAAAGGATGAATCTCCAAAATATACAAGCAGGTCATGCAGCTCAGTATCAAAAAACCAAACAACCCAATCCAAAAATGGGCAGAAGACGTAAATAGACATTTCTCCAAAGAAGATATACAGGTTGCCCACAAACACATGAAAGGATGCTCAACATCACTAATAATTAGAGAAATGCAAATCAAAACAACACCGCTCCATGTGCATCCCTCCCGAAGCTGCGTGCTCGGTTGAAGAGGACCTTCCCCAATAGAGGAGGACCGTTCGTTAATCAAGGGTATATGAGTAGCTGTGTTCCCCTGCTAGAACCTCCAAACAAGCTCTCAAGGTCCATTTGTAGAAGAACGTAAGGTAGTCAAGCTTCCAGACACATCCAAATAAGGCAGTGCACGTGGTAGTCTGCCGAAAAAAAAATTTTTACAAACAATAAATGCTGGAGGGTGTGGGGAAAAGGGAACCCTCCTACACTGTTGGTGGGAATGTAAATTGATACAGCCACTATGGAGAAGAGTATGGAGGTTCCTTAAAAAACTAAATATAGAACTACCATATGACCCAGCAATCCCACTACTGGGCATATACCCTGAGAAAACCATAATTCAAAAAGAGACATGTACCAATGTTCATTACAGCAGTATTTACAATAGCCAGGACATGGACACAACCTAAGTGTCCATTGACAAATGAATAGATAAAGAAGATGTGGCACATATATACAATGGAATATTACTCAGCCATAAAAAGAAATGAAATTGAGTTATTTGTAGTCAGGTGGATGAACTGAGAGACTGTCATACAGAGTGAAGTAAGTATGAAAGAGAAAAATACCGTTTGCTAACACACATATATGGAATCTAAAAAAAAAAAAAAAAATGGTTCTAAAGAACCTGGGGGCAGGACAGGTATAAAGGCACAGATGTAGAGAATGGACTTAAGTACACAGGGAGGGGGAAGTGTAAGCTGGGACGAAGTGAGAAAGTAGCATTGACATATATGCACTACCAAATGTAAAATAGCTAGCTAGTTGGAAGCAGCTACATAGCACAGTGAGATTAGCTTGGTGCTCTGTGACCACTTAGAGGGGTGAGATAGGGAGTGTGAGAGGGAGACCCAAGAGGGAGGGGATATGGGATATAAGTATACGTATAGCTGATTCACTTTGTTATACAGCAAAAGTAACAAAATAATGTAAAGCAATTATACTCCAATAAGGATGTTAAAAAAAAATGAGTACTGAAACAAGGATTAAGCACAGACAATCTATAGATATTATTACACTAAGGACACTTCCAAATTTAAAGTTATGTATGATCTTTTCATTTCTACTGAATTCCGTCCCATTTCTATCATGGCTCTCCCATACCCAATAGCGTAGGGACCCCTGACAATTTGTCTCCCAAAAGGTAATACCATCAGAATTCCAAGTTTTGAAAGAGTGCTGATATATCAGGTCCACAAGGTCAGGGTTTAAGTCACAGTTTTGTCATTCACTATTTTTGAAGATTTATCATTTCTCTTTCCTTTATGGACCTCAGTTTTCTCATTCTGAGAAAAAGAACTTTATTTTTTTTTAAGTACTTTTTTTTTTTGCTACGTTTCCATCTTTGAAATTCCTTGATATGCAAGTGGGTAAAATATTTATGAAAATTTCGACTGGTATGCTGTAACATTGGAAATACACATTGTATAATCTTTTACTATTTAGCTTATCTCTTTCTCTGAGACCTGGAGATAAAGGTATGGAGGAAAAAGCTAAATAGTGGGGAAAGTTGCAGAAGCTAAATATGAGAAGCAAACCACAAAATTAAGAGGGTATCTAAGATGATAGTAAGTAATAGCCACAGAAATTCAAGCAAAAAGTATATGACAGGCATGGACCACTGCTTTTGACATAGCTTTGGAAATATAAAACCAAGAAAATATGCCCTGGATAACAGTATGATTAGGTGGCTTTAAATACATTCGTGGATTATATTTCAAGATTTTTGGTTAATGTCTGTGTCACTTAACTTGTGTGTGTGTGTGTGTGTGTGTGTGATGAAGCAAACCAAACCAAAACAAAAAGGGTTAAAACTACAAACATGTATGTAACTTATCCTTCTATGGGTTGATAAACTGAACTTCGCTTAGGTGGAATGTTCTACTGATCTGGGTCAGGCTCAGCTAAGTTCAGTTTCACTCACTCAAGCATCAGTTTAGTTTGCAGCCAGTTTGGCTGGAGGATGGATCGTTTATGCTCAACAGAGTCAGTTCTTCATCCTTTACTGGGCTATCTTGGACCTATTTACATGCTATCAGTTGAGCAACCCCCTCAATCAGGGGTTGAGTTCAGTTCCTGCCAAAAGCCTATATGTGATTTTTCAGGCCCAATCAAAGGCAATTATAAAGGCATTTTCTGACGGGCATCTCCTGAGGGAGAAGTTGCCCTCCCTGTGCCAGACTTGGTGCACAGTTAGTGCATTACAGCCTCTGAAGGGAGTTGCCCTTGCGGGCACAGGCTCCACCATGCTCTTGAACTTATCTGCATTTCTAGCTCTGGTGCCTGCTTTCAGAGGCCTCTTTATCTAAGGTCATCAGCAGAGAACTCTGGCAAGACCTCTATTTAGAGGGAGACAGGAAAGGTCCACTTTGAAGATACATTTTTTTCCACTTTGACTCAGTACTTAACACTTTTGTCTTTCCCTCCCCTGCCCACTTCCTTCAGCTCCAGGTTCATAAAACTGCACGAACCTTTTGTTTGGGGCTCCAGCAGTGAGATGATCCCTGACATCTGTGTTGGTCCACCTGTCCTTCGACCTTCAGGGAAACGGGAAGAGTCCAAGCTTTCTCCAGTTTAGCCTCTTCCTTATATTATTTCAGGAAGTGATTAAAGCCTTGACCATCCTCTCATTTTGGCTTATTGTCTTAATTGGTTACTAGCACACTTGGCAGCTCAACTCAGTTCTCTGCAGCTCAGCTGAGCTCTAGACGCAATTCAAAGAGCAAGAATGAAAACACATAAAGCTGACTGAGACCCAGGTTTCCAACTCACATAATGCTGCCTTCACTGTCTCGGCAAGTCAGCCATCCTAGATTAAAGAAGGGGAAAAAGAGACCCACATAATGGAGAAACTGTAATGAATTGTGGACATTTTTACACTTTCTACAATGTCACTCTGGGGATGTAGTTTTACGGCACAATTCAGGGGTCTGTCACCTGTTCTTTCCTCTTTGGTATTTCTTGATGGTCAGTTGTGCCTTGAAGTATTATTCACCTGTTAAAGTATATTAGTAACCAAAGGTGTGACTGCAGTGTAGAATTTAAATACTGGGGCCTGAAGAGTAAAGTCACAGAATCTCCAGACGAAAAGAAGTGAAAGTGAGGGCTCAAATTGGCTAAAAAACTGGGAATGTTTATTTCAAGAGGAAAAATTTAGTTTTAAGATAATAGTTGTAGAAGAAGGAATAACCTTATTCTATATTATCCCAAAGGGAAGAATTTTATATAAAAAGCTGAAAGCTAAGATATCAAGATTTAAATGTGTAATATGGAAGATATGTGTAACAATTACAGCCTTCTGAAAATAGAACAGCCTGACTTGTAAAAAATTAAAGGAGATGTAGAGTGACTGGAGTATCAGAGTTGTTAAAATGAGAAAACTTCTCATTATCTCTTATAGTCACAAAATTCTTTGGTTTTATGTCCTGTCCTTTCTTTTTTAAATCTTTTTTGCTGAGCTTTTCTTACTCCATCAAAACAAATTAAAATATATAAGTGAATTGTTGTTTTTAGTAGGAATGAATAGAAAACTAAACTGTGTTTCACATATATGTTACTGATTTAGAGATGCACTCACTAGCCTAAGTATGTGTGTGAATGTACCTGGGTGTTAAAGTATGACACCCTGGAAGGAACTGGAATGTGGAATACTAACCCTCATAACGTGTTGTCTGCATTCCTTTATAAAAAGGTTATGATTTTGCTATTTATATCAAGCAATACCTTTATCAAGGTAGATTTATTTAGCACTTGATTTCAAGATAAGGTGCAGTATTTTTGTGCAGTTTTAAGAAACCTTTCAATTTCCCAGGAGAATATATTTACTAACTAAAAATTATGTTAGAATTAACTCAAACAAAATTAGCCTTTTGAGTTTTGGCACTTACTATATGTGTGAATGTGAGCATACTACACTTTAGTTTCTTCATTAGTAAAGCAAGGATAATAAGATTAACACCATTTTAAGTTTTTTGTGTTTTCAATTTGACAGAGTATGCAAAAAAGCATTTTGCGTGATGCCTTACAAAAAATAAATGATGAATAAATGTTACTTATCACTACTGTCATCGTGGTCATCATCATAATTATCATCATCACTGTAATTAGAAAACTATATGATATAATAATGCAAAGTACAGACTTTGGAATCTACCACTCTGGGTTCAAGTCTTAGTTCAGTCACTGAATAGCTGGTGACTCTAGATTTAATTAAGTCATCTGTATTTCAGTTTCCTCATCTATAACATGGGAATCATATTACCAAATTATTATAGTTGTTTGAGTATTCAGTTAAGATGATGGATGTAAAATTCTTAGAACAATGCCAGAATCATAGCAAATACTCCAAAAATGTAAGCTACTATTATTAGATTTATTATGATGGAATTTGGTTTTCATCACCATTACATGAGAGGAGGTAACTTCTTGAAGCAACTGTAATAGACTGCAGTCATGAGTTTTTTGGTCATTTTTCTTCATGAAAAGCATCTAAATATTCCTGTAATTTACAGATTTACTGATTCACACACTATGTAGCAAATAATACAACATATGGGTGATTTGTAAATAAATGAACCAAAAATTGTAATAGTACAATTATATACTTGTGTCGAGTAGAAATTTTTAATCGGTGATTTTCTGTTAAATATTAGATACTTGAGCTTTATTATTTTTTCAATATTTATTTGTCAAAAATGTGTGTGAGAACTGAGGTTATGGCAGGAACTATAATTTCCTGATCTGTTTTCTCATTGAACTTACATTCTAACGAAATAGTGAAACATTAAAACCACTAAAAAATATATTTTGGTGTTTAGTTTTAATTTGCCAGGGGATGTTGATGTAGTAAGTAACGAAAAACCCAAAGATACAATTTAGACTCAAACTAAAAAAAAATCTAGAATATCTTTACACTATCTCATCTTAATTTTCTCCTTTAGTCAATCACTTATGAAGTTTGCCCACAATACAGCTTCCAATTCTGTCTTTACAACATTCACCTTTTATTGAGTTCCTTCTCCATTCTTCAAAAAAGAATCTTATTGTAATTGTTTACATGTCTCTCTCTCTCTCTAGATCATATTTTCAGTGAGGGCAGCAGCCCATGGAATTAGTTTCATGGAATTATCAATTGTGGCATGGACTTTAAGAAAGTAAACGGTTTCAGTAAGTGGAATTATAGAGATACCATGATGCATCCATGACTTAGGGCCCAAAATACAATGATAATTGCGCCTGTTGAAAGAGTAACTTCTATGTTAGAAAGAAAACGTGAGTTATGTTCACAAAATAAAGTCACATTCTCTGCTGTTAAAAAAGTGTCACTGGTTATTCAGTGAGCCAACTTGCATGTAATCTGATTATATGAAATACAATCTTCACTTTTTTTTTTTTTTTTCGGTACGCGGGCCTCTCACCGTTGCGGCCTCTCCCATTGCGGAGCACAGGCTCCGGACGCGCAGGCTCAGCGGCCATGGCTCACGGGCCTAACCGCTCCGCGGCATGTGGGATTTTCCCGGCCTGGGGCACGAACCCGCGTCCCCTGCTCTCAACCACTGCGCCACCAGGGAAGCCCCGATCTTCACTTTTTTTCATAAATAAATTGTGTTGCTGTGTTGGCCTGTTTTACTTTCCCTAGTTCTAGAAACAGACATTTGATATGGAGAGACTGCGTATTGATCTTTGAAGATCCAGTATATGTTATTTCAAATGCTTTTAGAATAGAAAAAAAGAAAAGAAAATATTCCCTTAGGTAACAATTTTTTTTTCAAACACTAATGTGGAAATAGCCTGACACACACATTATTAAAAGGGTTTATTGATTTTTCTTAGAGAAGCAACCTAACAATTTCATTCACAACATTTTAAAGCACAGGAGTTTATTTCACTTGCATCATGATGACTGTGAGAGTTTTACAGACTTCCCAAAGGCTGTGACATAAAACTTGAAATCAAAGCAAGCACCTTGAGATTTTCTAAACATTATCGATCACTTCCACCGCTCATTACACACTCTATTATGACTCTTCTCTTGACTTCATTTTTCAACCACCTTAAGAATGATTTAAGGATAAGTCTTATATTAATAATAGTAAAATAAACTAAAATACCCTCTTTTAATCAGTAGGGTGTGTCTAGTTCTATGGATGTATTAATTTTGATGTTTCTAATGGTAATTTTTTTTTCAGAATGCACAGCAAAACCATACAGGTAATGTCAACAGTTTATCACATATTTCTACCTAATGATTAGAGTTTTGAATCATAAAGAAAACAAAATAGCTTTTTAAATTAATAGGCTGAACTAAGGGATTACATACTTCACTCAACATATATAAACTGGGCATAATTACTTTCTTAATAAGATGACATAATTACTTTCTTAATAAGTATCTTATCAAATACTCTGAATGGAATAAATTGAACCACTCCTAAATCTGTAAATGTTTCTATTTCATTTTCCTTTAGAATTTATTTATTTTTTTGCTTAATGCTAATCCTAGTATATTCAAATTGGAATAATCGTAAAACAAACCCGTGTAATCCTCATTTGGTTCTGGAATCTTCTCTGCAATATTTCTGCCAACTGAATGATAAACTACTTACCAAATACAGTATTTTTTTACTTATCTGAATTAAAATGTATTTTGTAGAGCCAAAGTCTGAGTCTCTGTAACTTTATCCAGTAGCCAAGTTCATTTGCCCATGTTTTTATATATTCATTTAAAATATAATTATTGATTACCAAGATTTATACTGGTGAGCAAGACGGACTGGGTTCACATCCCCCTGAAGATTTAAGTCTAGTGAGAGAGTATTGATCAAATAATTCACAAAAGAATGAGAAATTACTAGTGTGATAAATGTTATAAAGAAATGGTTTAGATGCCAGGGGAAGCTTTACATGTTGAAGAGAAGTTAATGGAGTAAATGAGGAAAGGAGAAGTCAGTGTGAAAAGCCAACATTTATAAAGTTCCTTTTGGAATGTGAGACAGCAGAGCATAGATTTGAGATGCATATGAGGTAAAATATGCATGTGGAGGGGTCATGAGGAGTCAAAGATAATTTCAAATTTGTGTATGGTGCAACAGAATGGATAATGGTGTTAGCATAAAATAAATACAATAAATACAAAAACTGTAAAGAAAATTTATGAAGAATAAAATAAGAAATCAATGAAATTTGAAGTTTAAGCAGCACAGAAAAAATTAATCAACTCAAAAGTTGATTTTTTGGGGCAAGACTTAAAAACAATGGACAAACTTTAAAAACACCAACCAGGAAAAAGAGAAAAGAATTCACATGTCAGAAACATTATAAATAAAAAGGACATCTTAACTACAGTGTAGCAGGCATTATAAGGCTAATAAAAAGTACTATCACAAATTTATGGCAATAGATTTGATAAAATAAAAATAGTTATAAGAAAATCTAACTTGCTAACATCTAATCTGACTCAGGATGAAATTGAAAGCCTGAATAATATTGGTACACTAATTAAACTTATTGAAGTCATATTTTAACATCTTTTCTACAAAAAAACCCCACAACAATCTCAGGCTTTAAAGCATATTTCTATCAAATTTTCAAGTCTCGTATCAATTTAATGTTTTTCAGAGAAAGAGTGAATGCTCGGCATCTCATTCTATGGGGCTAATATAACCTTGATGATCAATACTAGAAAAATAATGTGAGAAGTGATAATTATAGGCTTACTTGGTCCATGAATATAGATGCATATATCCTAAACAAATTCAGTAAAATTTCCAATAACACAAATTAGAAAATAAGGCAATTGGTAAGTTAATGTCATCCTATAGTCAGCTCTCTTTGTTTAGAATAAAAGAAGGTTAATATTGTATCTTAGGAAAGAAGAGGAAGAAAATGAAGAGAGGGGAATGGCCTGCTGGAGCAGTGGCATGAAATCCTATTTTGAGGACAGGGGTGTAGAGATTAGGTCCTTCTGTTTTTAACATTTTCCCAGGTCAATAACTCTTGATTGGGCCAATAATATTGGCTTTAATGATCCAGAATAATTGTGAAATCTGCAATATTGTCCTGAAAGTCCAGGAATGTGTCATTTTTAAATGACAGAAATTATACACACATGCACACACAAACTCAGAGACACATCTATGCCTGGTCATAAAACAGCTATCATGCAGTACCTGTGAATTTGGGCTTGCATTTAAAAGATGCAGGAAAATCCTTCTGTGACTCTCTGCCAGGCCTACTGGTGTTGTTTCTTAATCTCATTGTATTAACAACTTGAGTTTTGCAATGTGTTTTTAAAAAGCCAACATTTACTATACTGGGATTTTCTGAGCTATGCAAGGATGTTTAAATATTATAATTTTAAATGTCATTAACTCTATTAAGAGAATAAAGGAGATAAATATGATCATCTCAGTAGATACAGAAAAGGGTTCTAATAAAATTTAATATGTATTCATAATTAAGAAAAACAAATCAACAAGCATAAACTATTTTGGAACTAGGTCCTCTGGAACATAATTTTCAGGAAGAGTAGGCATTTGGCATATTCTGTTTATTGGTATATCATCTCAGCATCTGGAACAGTTCCTTGCACATAGAAGACAATATGTTAACTTTTGATTGAATGAATAAAACTTTAAATTTGATGAGTGCTACATATCTAACTCAAAATATTGATAAGCAACAACTTAAATGGGTACATGTTAGAAGCATTTCTTTTAAAATTGAGAATTATACCCTCTATTTCCTCTCCTATTCAATTTTTGCACTGGAGGCTTTATATAGTCCAATAAGAAAATAAAATTAAATAAATACATAGAAAATGCAAAGAGGAAACTAAAACTATTATTTGTCATCAATGATTTTCTACATGGGAAACACAGATAGGTAGACAATTCATTATAGAGAAGATTAGAAGGCTCACTGGATATGATTTAAAAGGCCAATTTTATTTCTATACATCAGCAACAAATATTTGAACAACAGATTTATGATATAATTTACAATAGCAATAAAGCTATTTCATTTGGGAATAAATGTGGCAAGGAACGTGCAAGAATTTTTTAATGATGAATAATAAAACAATGTAATAAAAGGCATTAAAGAAAATGGAGAAATTTCCCATGTTTAGAAGGCTTAATATTATACAATATCATTTTCCCAACTTATTATAGAAGACCCTTAGTGATCAATAAAACGCCTTTAAGAAATATCCAAACAGGGATTTTTGTGACATTTAACAAAGCAGTACACATTTTACAAGAAAAAGTATACAACTAAGACAGCTTGGAAAAGACCAAGAAAAGTGGAGATGCATCACCAAGTTATCAGGTTGCCTCTCAAAGTTAGAGTAAGTAGCATAATGTGTTACAGGTAAAAAGACAGAACTGACCAATGGAACAGAAAAGAGAGACAAGAAACAGACCCATACATATATAAAAATCTGATAGACACCTGGTGGTCTGACATATCATTAGGAAAAGAACATGTATTCAATGAAAAAAGTTTTAACCAATGTTTATTTGGAGGGGTAAAGTTAAATTGGGAGCCTGACACACATCATAAATAAAATTTTCATGTGTTGGATAGTTTCTGGGTTCCTCATTGTGCTCCACTGGTCTATAGTTTTGCTAATCTCACACTCCTGTCTGGAATATTTTTATTTTGATATCATGTCTTATCCCTTATTCAGTTTGTTTGTCTCCCTTTCTTCACTTTGTTACTCAGATCAATCAGTCTGCAATAGTGGAAAAAATAATTTTCAAGGCAGCATGTTCCATTAGAATAGTATTAAATTTCTGTTTGAATTCTTTTGCAGAAGGCAATAAATAACGTAATCGGATTAACACACTTGGGTACATTAATTCACAGGATCATAAATGGGAGTACATGAACCTTGTGAAATGGGGTTAGAATTCAGTTTTATATGACTATGTGTATTTTTAAAGGAGGCACAATGTGTTTTTAGCATATATTTGACATATTGGACATTATTTTATTTTTTTTTTTTGCGGTATGCGGGCCTCTCACTGTTGTGGCCTCTCCCGTTGTGGAGCACAGGCTCCGGACGCGCAGGCTCAGCGGCCATGGCTCACGGGCCCAGCCGCTCTGCGGCATGTGGGATCTTCCCGGACCGGGGCACGAACCCGTGTCACCTGCATCGGCAGGCGGACTCTCAACCACTGCACCACCAGGGAAGCCCTGCCCTTCTTTTCAAAGATAAAGAAGTAATATGGTGGCCTCAATTTCTTTGTTTCTAAAATGAGAAGGTAAAGAAATATTTTTCTAGAGCTGAAAAATATTTTCAGCTCTAATATTTGGCTTCTTTGCTGTATATTGTCTTTATTACTCACGGGATTACTTGCATCTGCCTTAATAAAGTGATTCTTGTTAAAATCAGTAATATACATCATTTAAAAAAAGGTGAAATGCATACCTTAGTAGCTCTTCTGTTACCTAATGATTTCTTAAGAGGAAATGAGAATAGAGATGATAATAAATATTCTCCTGTGATGAATTTATTGCAGTTTAGAAAGCTATAGCTCCGATACCATGTTTCATGCAGAAAAATAACTTTCAACATAATCATCATAAAAATATCGATTTTTTTGTGGCATGCTGACAGAAGCATGAAATTTTTATAAAGTTTCATTGACCCTTCAAATCCTATGAAATGAGAGTAAATACTTGATTCAAAGAAGCTTACACGTATTAATAAAAGTTTATGAACTTTGAAAATTGTGGAAGGTGGTGATATGTAGACATTAAAATAATTTCACAAACCCAAATTTAATTAACTTCTTCTGAGATCAGTGTGCCTTTCTACAGTTAATCTATTTCCATAATGTGCCTAGGAGGCAAGTAGAATTTTTTTAATCTCTGCTAGTTATTAAAAATAAACAATGATAAGCTTTTGAGTACTGTTTCCATAAAATATTAGCTATTTGTGTCCAGATTGCTTTAGATGACAGCTTCAGAGTCCACAGAGTTACCTGAGAGTTGGCAGGTAATTTCAAATGTTGTTACATTCCCATTATATTTGAGAATGAAACAGTACAATCACCTGGCAGCCCTGAAGACAATAATCTCTATAAAGACCAATCAGTGAGCTAACTGTCAAATCATACCTCTTGGTAAAGAAGGGAATCCTTGATGACATTTTGCAGAGCTCCTATCTCAAAAGAGGTCCTACCCTTTGTGATCTTTTAGCATGGTGATTTAACACAAGGCAGTTTTGTACATGGGAAAATGTTCAAACTCTATCCAAAAGTTTGTGACATACCAGATGCTGAGGCAAAGGTGGACACTTACAACATGGATTGCTTTGCCAATGCAGGAGGAAAATCATTCTTCCTTTTGGATTGTACAGTATAGCATAAGCCTTTATACTTCATATTTTAAATTTCTACTAAATAAAAAAACACCTAAATTTTTTCTAGGTTTTGAAGATGCACAGACATGAAAAAAAGAATTTAAAGATCTAGGCTCCAGTGCAAGTTTCACTTAAAGACCACCAAGGCCAGTCTTTAAAGTGAGATGCGGAAAAATTCTATCTGTGAAGTAAAGGGTAGTTTACCACTGACTGTCATAGCCTCACAAACTAAGAGGCTACTTAGACAGAAATCATTCCAGAATCATTCATTCAACCTTTTCATTTTAAAGATGAAGAAAGCTTAAACTCATGGAGTTTCACTTTCTTTCCTCTCTGTATCATTCTCTGCCCTATTGATGATTACATGCAAGGTATGTCTGATAGAGACACCCAAGACCACACACTCTGCTTTATTCCTTCACATAATTATCAAAATTTAACCCTCTGTAGGTAATTATCTCAAGTCTCTGCTCTCAGCCAACAACTAAATAAACCATTTAATGCATTATGCCTCTGGTATGAGTTGGTCCTAAAAATGGTATGGTTTTATTGTATTTCTTATCTCATAGACACTAGTAAGGATGTGTTTCTAGCATCCTGGAATAAGATTTAAAATGAAATTCAGTCATACCACACAAACATACACACATTTTCAAAATAAAGAGTTAGATGCCTGAGAATTAGAAAGCAGAATGATGAACAACTTCATAACAGGTAAATATAGGCATACCTCAGAGATACTGTGGGTTCAGTTCCAGATCACCCTAATAAAGTGAATATTGCAATAAAGCTAGTCACACGAACTTTTTGGTTTCCCAGTGCATATGAGACTGTAGTCTATTAAGTGCAATAACATTATGTCTCAAAAAACGATGTATATACCTTAATTAAAAAATATTTTATTGGACTTCCCTGGTAGCGCAGTGGTTGAGAATCCGCCTGCCAGTGCAGGGGATACGGGTTCGATCCCTGGTCCGGGAAGATCCCACATGCCACGGAGCAACTAAGTCCATGAGCCACAACTACTGAGCCTGTGCTCTAGAGCCTGTGAGCCACAACTACTGAGCCCGCATGCCACAACTACTGAAGCTGCGCGCCTAGAGCCCGTGCTCTGCAATGAGAAGCCACCGCAATGAGAAGCCCATGCACTGCAACGAAGAGTAGCTCCCGCTCACCGCAACTAGAGAAAGCCCTGGCACAGCAGCGAAGACCCAACGCAGCCAAAAATAAATAAATAAAATAAGTAAATTTATTTAAAAAATACTTTATTGCTAAAAAAAATGCTAACCATCATCTGAGCCTTCAGTGAGTCATAATCTTTTTGCTGGTGGAGGGTCCTGCCTCTATGTTGTTGGCTTCTGATTGACCAGGGTGGTGGTTGTTAAAGGTCAGGTGGCTGTGGAAATTTCTTAAAATAAGACAACAGTGAAGTTTGCCACATTGATTGATTCTTCCTTTCATGAATGATTTCTCTGTAGCATGCAAGGCTGTTTGATAGCACTTTACCCACAGTAAAACTTTTTTGAAAATTGGAGTCAATCCTCTCAAATCCTGTCACTGCTTTATCAACTAATTTTATGTCATAGTCTAAATCCTTTGTTGACATTTCAACAATCTTCATAGCATCTTCACTAGGAGAAGATTCCATCTCAAGAAAACATTTGTTTATCCATAAGATGGAACTCCTCATTTGTTAAAGTTTGATCATAAGATTGTAGCAATTCAGTCACATATTCAGGCTCCCCTTCTAATTCTAGTTCTCTTGCTATTTCCACCACATCTGCAGTTCCTTCCTCCACTGAATTCTTGAATCCCCGAAAGCTGTCCATGAGGGTTGGAATCAACTTCTTCCAAACCCCTGTTAATGCTGATATTTTGACTTCTTCCCATGAAACACAAATGTTCTTTATGGCATCTAGAATGCTGAATCCTTTCTAGGAGGTTTTCAATTGCCTTTAGCCAAATCCATCAGAGGAATCACTATGGCAGCTATGGCCTTATGAAACATAATTCGTGAATAATGGCTTGAAAGTCAAAATTAGTCTTTGACCCACAGACTGCAGAATGGATGTTTTGTTAGCAGGCATGACAATGACATTAATCTCCTTGTATCTCTGTATCAGAGCTTCTGGGTGACCAGATACACTGTCAATGAGCAGTAATATTTTGAAAGGAATCTCTTTCTGAGCAGTAGGTCTCAACAGTGGGCTCAAAATATCCAGTAAACCATGTTGTCAACCGATGTCTGTCATCCAGGCTTTGTTGTTCCATTTATAGAGCACAGGAAGAGTAGATTTAGCATAATTCTTAAAGACCCTAGGATTTTTAGAATGATAAATGAGCACTGGCTTCAACTTAAAGTCACCAGCTGCATTAGCTCTTACCAAGAGATTCAGCCTGTCCTTTGAGCTTTGAAACCAGGAATTGGCTTCTCCTTTCTAGCTATGAATGTCTTAGATGGCATCTTCTTCCAATAGAAGGCTGTTTCATTCACACTGTAGCCACCTTCATTAATTATCTTAGCTAGATTTTCTGGATAACTCATTGCAACTTCTACATTAGCACTCGCTGCTTCACCTTGAGGTGTTACATTATGGAGACAACTTCTTTCCTCAAACCTCATAAATCAACCTCTGCTACCTTGCAACTTTTCTTCTGCAGCTCCCTCACCTTCACAGAATTGAAGAGAGTTAGGGCCTTGCTCTGGACTAGGCTTTGGCTTAAGGGAATATTGTGGCTGGTTTGATCTTCTATCCAGACCACTAAACTTTCTCCATATCTGCAATAAGGCTATTTCACTTTCTTATCATTCATGTGTTCACTGGAGTAGCACTTTTAATTCCCTTCAAGAACTTTTTCTTTGCATTTACAACTTGGCTAACTGGTACAAGAGGTCAAGTTCCCCCTATCTTGGCTTTTGACATATCTTCCTCACTAAGTACAATCATTTCTAGCTTTTGATTTAAAGTGAGAGACATGAGGCTCTTCCTTTCACTTGAACACTTAGAGACCATTGTAGGGTTATCAATTGGCCTAACTTCAATATTTTAGTGTCTCAGGGAATAATAGGGGACATGGGGATACAGAAAGATGAGGAAACAGTTATTTGGTGGCACAGTCAGAACACACACAACATTAATCTCTTAAATTCACCACCTTACATGGGTGCAATTTATGGTGCTCCCAAAACAGTTACAATAGTAACATCAGAGATCACTGATCATGGATCATCATAACAAATATAAAAATAATGAAAAGTTTGAAGTATTGTGAGAATTACTAAAATGTGACACAGGGACACGAAGTGAGCAAATGTTGAAAAAGTGGCGCCCATAAACTTACTCAATACAGGGTTCCATAAATGTTCAACTTGTAAAAAAGTGAAATATCTGTGAAATGCAGTAAAGAGAAGCACAATAAAACAATGTGTGCCTGTACATGGATCAGGGAGAAACCTCAAACTCAAAATTAAAAGAGGGTTGGAATTTAGCAGTAATATCAGGGTATCAGGAAAATTATAAGAAATGGGGTAAGATGCATTTCAGTAAGTTCTGTTAACTTTTGTCTCATTGGCATGGACAGATTATCATGGGCTTACTATAAGTTTGTAAATATGTGGGCCTTTTGAAGGAAAAATAGCATTATTATGTGGGAACTAATTGCAAATACTAGGTAATTCATAGACCTTGGTAAAACAATGAAAATGATGGACTAAAAGTATGGAAGTTTTCACAAGTCAAGCTTTAAAAGAACTTTTTTAAGTTTAACATAAAATAAGGCCAGTGGATTGTGATTGTGTCTCTCATCTCAATCTCACCCTTGTTTTATTAATCAAAAGCATTTTGTGCTATTACAGTGGATTAAACCCATTGCTAGGCACTTGTCATGCTCAAAATTTTTTCTATATGACCCAGTGTAGTAAAATGTCAAAAGGAAGCTGTTGGTTGACATAAAGTCGCTAAGGAAGAAGAAATGCAATACAATTTTATTTAGACATCGAAATTTCATAGGAAATACCACCAATGGAGTAAAATCACAGCATTCTGCATTTAAGTTATTGAAAGTCTTTTCTTCTGTATTAGAGATGTTTACCATGCTCACTTTTTGTCAGACTCAGTTTTGTCAAGAAAAATCAGCCGCCTTCTGAGAGAACAATAATACTTAAAAATGGTTACAATACTCAATCTAACTTCCAAAAAATAATTTGCTGGACAAAAATGGAGGCTGACGCTTAAGTATTTGTTAAATTAACTATGGAAGTTATATCTTTGAACTTATAAAGCTATGTCTTAGGTATTTTGCTTCTCGCTTGTTTATTCTCTGATACAAACACAGCCATAAATGTGAGAAGATACCACACTCTGGTAAGGATCCATATCAAAACCCTTAATGTCTCCATGAATTTCATAAATAAAATATTAGAATTCATAAATAGTAAGTTACAGAGAAAATTAAAACAAAATAACTGGAAATCAAAATAATAAAATGGAAATTAACCAGAAGAAAACACAGGCAGGTATATAATCTCATGATATTAAAATAATTATTAATTATAGAAAGTTAAAATAAAAAAGAAAAAATTGGAAACTTTGAGTACATATACATTACAAATTATGCCGCTCTTAAGAATATAAATAATACTAACAGTCAAATGGCAAACTGGAAAACAATCTGCTATATATGTCACTCAGAAAATTTAATTCTTAATGAAAAAGAAAATAGACAATGAGCAAATTACCAGTTGGTGCAACTCCACCCATGCAAACAATTTCAAAAACTACAAATGGTTAATGAACACAGTAAAATACTCAATATGACTTATAATTAAAGAAATGCAGATGAACATTCTAATATGCTACTTGTGGGAATACAAATGTATGGAAACTTTCTGGAGGGCGACTTGGCAACATTTATCCAAATCATCAAAATACCCATACTCTTTGACCCAGTTATTCCATTTTAGGAATATATCCTAAGGAAATAATCATAGATGTACACAATGAATTATGTATAAGAATGTTTATTGTAGCATTATTTATGGTAGCAAAACCCTGGGACAAGGCACAGTATCCAATACTAAAGGAATAGGTGAGTAAATTACTACAAAATAAGAGAACCCAATAATACAATGCAATAGTATGTATTCCTCACAACAAATTTTCACATACTAAAAATGTTATAGAATACATAAAAATGAAAATACATAATAGAAACTGTCAAATGCATGTTCTAATTTTCTTTAATTGTATCATTATATAATTGTATAATTTCTTTAACAGAGACATGTATTCACATATATTCCTAGAAGGAGATACCCTAAAATTTAATATTTTACATTAACGTGTGCTGCGATTATGGATGATTCCTTTCTTTCCCTTTGCTCAGTTCCGCATTTTGTGAAAACTGCACATTAAACTTATACTATCAGGAAAGACACTACACATTAAAGAAATGTCTGTATATTTTCAATTTCTGAATATGTTAAGCAAAAAGAAAACATTTTGAGACAAATGAAATGTGAATATGATATTAATATAGTACAAAGTGGAATGAACTATTTTTATTGTAATTGTATTGAAGGAAGTACAAATTACAAACTGATTACTCATTTATGAATAATAACATAAAGCAAAATTTTTAGAAATGTAGATGAAATTGCCAATTATAATTGTAATATGATAAGCTAACAAAATTGTGAAATTTATTTAATCATGTAAGAGGGCCATGGCTTTAAAAGTATAACTGGAGTGATATTCATATCCTACACTAAGTTACATATTTAAAAAACACAACTGTTCAAGTGTCCATAAAACATTTTCCAGTATCTGTTAAATATATTTAATATTAATATATTAATTGGAAAAAGGATGTATTCCCTGATAGTGATGCATGAAAAGTATACAATATTTTTAAATGCATTTAAAACTCATTACTTGAGAATTTAAATATGTGTTCCAAAACAATTATTGTTTCAAAAATAAAATCAAGTATGGTTTAGTAAAATAATTAAAGTAAATACAAGATTTAAAAGTTCAATATGACAAAGAGAACAGTGTTACTTATATCAGTGCTACTCAGCAAATATGTCTTTGAAAAACATTCTTTGGGTCAATTAATTGTATTTTTAAAAAATTCAAATATGATGTTTTTATTCAGAGTGAAGAATTTTCAACATACACACATGCAATGAGGGTTATAAAAGGATATATAAGACTTCCTGACACAATTCTAGCAACTTTACTGTAAGTTTGAAATTACTTCAAAATATAACCTACTACAAAAAGAAAAATCTGGTATAATCTCAGATCCCCTTCCCTTCCCCATACTACAGAGTCAGGAGGGTGCTCTCCCTACCCCCTACCTCCTTACACACATACACACTTGACAGGGTGTTTGAAATTTAGTCTCTTGCCTAGATAAAACAAAGTATCCTCACATTGGGAAATGCATTGTGAACACCATACTGCAAACCTGGGAATAAAAAGCGCTTACATGATAAAGGCTGAGACTCTATGATCATCCCTTCCATACCATCCCACTTCTTTACTTTGCTTTTAAAATGGTAGTATCCAGGTGGAAATGTAAATCCAGCCCTTCCTTAGAAGCAAAATAAGAAATTAGTGAGCATAGCAGTCTCTGCCATAACTCAAGTTTTATTTTAATTTGAGCGCTATAATGATAGATAAAATTTTCACCACCTTTCTCCATATCAATTAATAGCAATTGCATTCTTACAATTTCTCAGGCCAAAACCTTCAGTGGCATCTGTGACTCCTCTTTTCTTTCCCTACCACACATGGATCCAGTAGTAATCCTATGAGTTTCAGGCTTTTGTAATTGTTCTCTTGGACTGCATTGCTTTTTCCTTAATTCTTTCTTACTACCTTTTTGGATTCAAGAATTTTTCCATTTACACCCATTCACTTTACCATTATCTCTGTATATTAATTCTATACATATATGATTATTACTTTTTCTGAATAATAGTAAGTTTGAAGCATCATCCCTCCTTAACCCTAAATAATTTAATATTTATTTCTTAAGGAAAAGCACATATTGTTTTTTTAAAAAATTTTTATTTTATATTGGAGTAGAGTTGATTAACAACGTGTTAGTTTCAGGTGTACAGCAAAGTGATTCAGTTATACATATACATGTATCTATTTTTCAAATTCTTTTCCCATTTAGGTTATTACAGAGTATTCAGCAGAGTTCCCTGTGCTATACAGTAGGCCCTCATTTGTTACCTATTTTAAGTACAGCAGTGTGTACATGTCATTCACAAACTTCAATCTGCCCTCCACCCAAACCCCTGGTAAGCATAAATTCATTTTCTAAATCTGTGAGTCTGTTTCTGTTTGGTAAATAAGTTCATTTGTATCATTTCTTTTAGATTCCACATATAAGCGATATCACACGATATTTGTCTTTCTCTGTCTGACTTACTTCGCCTAGTATGATTCTCTCCAGGTCCATCCATGTTGCAAAAAAGCACATATTCTTACCAAAGCACAATTGTTTAAAAAATTAGGAAAAATCAGGAAATTATCTCATCCACAGGCAATATTCAGTTAATTAATTTTCACAATAATGCCCTTCATAGCTATTTGTTTTCCTTTTCCAGGATCAAGTACAGAGTCACATATTGCATTGAGTTGTCATGTCTCTTTAGTGGCAGTCTTTCTTTGTCTATTGAGTTTAACGGTTTTTAAAATTGAAGTGCAGTTGACTTACAATATGATATTAGTTTCAGGTGTGCAATATAGTAATTGGACATTTTTATAGATTACACACCATACAAAATTATTTGTAAGATATTGGCTATATTCCCTGTGCTGTACATTATATCCTTGTAACTTATTTATTATACCTAATAGTTTGTACCTCTTAATCCCCTTCACATATCTTGCTCCTCTCCTCACCCATCTTGCCTCTGGTAACCACAAGTTTGCTCTATTTCTGAGTCTGTTTCTGTTTTGTTATATTTCTTCATTTGTTTTATTTTATAGATTCAACATATAAGTGAAAAAATATAGTATTTGTCTTTCTTTGTCTCACTTAGTTCACTTGGCATAATACCTTCAGGTCCATCCATGTTGTTGCAAATGGCAAAATTTCATTCTTTATGACTGAGTAATATTCCTTTGTGTACAGATATACCACATCTTCCTTATCCATTCATCTGTTGATGGATACTTAGGTTGCTTCCATATCTTGGCTGTTGTAAATAATGCCACTGTGAACCCTGGGGTACTACATTGTTTCAAATTAGTGTTTTCGTTTTCTTTGGATATATACCCAGAAGTGGAACTGCTGGATTATATGGTAGTTCTGCTTTTAATTTCTGAGGAACCTCCATACTGTCTTCCATAATGGCTGTATCAATTTACCTTTTAACACTTTTAAAGACAAAAGGTCAGTTATTTTGTAGAATGACCCCTAACTTAGTGCTCTCTGATGCCTCTTCATGATTAGATTCAATGGGATGAGATTCTTTCTTTCTCTGAGTATCTTATTTAACACTGATGCTGTTTGTCCCAATTTCAGTGATTCAAGTTAGGTTTGGTGTCTTGGTTCAGGTGGTACTCCACACATTTCTCAATGCTGGTATTACTGTTTATCCTTTGAAACTAATAAGTAGCTTGTGGGGATATATTTTGAAGTTATGTAACCATCCTGTTCCTGGTCAAACTTTTACCCTCTAGGTTTAGTATCCATTGGTGATTTATCGCTCCTGGCATTATATTCTAACAGATATTATTTATCCATTTGCTTATACACATGGACTCATGGATTATTACTTTATTCAACACTGGATTCATAATCCATTCCTTTTATTACTTACTTTGATGCTCAAATAGTTCCAAATTCAGCCAAAAAGGAGTTCTGTCAAACTGGCTTGTGTCATTTTGATATATTTCCATGATTCTTTGAGTTCCTGTTGTGCAACGCAATAGATTGTACCAGGCTTATACTGCTCTTTTCCAGTCCTGGAAATAATAACCATTTCTCTAATAAGCCCTGGATCCTTTTAATGGGAGATGGTATTCAGAAATCAAAATCTGAAAAGAGTGCTTATTTCTTCTTTTTCTTTCTTATTCTCTGCTCTCACTCTTATTTTCACTTTCTTCTCCCTCTCTCCTCCTCTTGTCTCCCTTGCTCACATATATATGTATAATATGAATACATATTGATACTTTCAATCCCCATCTAAAATCACTTGGTACATAGTAGTTTTCTACTTTCCCAATGTTGAAAGTCTTTAAATAGTAAGAAACATGGATTCCATTATCCTCAATATATTAACTAGAATTTACTATTTGTTTACTTCTTTTACAGGATAAAATTTACATATAATGATATTCACAAACTGAGACTGTGATTTAGTACGTTTTAACAAGGAGATATACCCATTTAATAAATGTGATAACAAGATAAAGAAAATTTCCCTCGGACTAAGGGGTTTATCATGTCCCTTAGCTATCAATCACAACCTTCTATATTCTTCAACCAAGAAACAATTGCATATTCTTTTTTCAACATAGATTGGTTTTGCCTACTTCAAAAGTTCACCTAAGGGAAATCATGCCACATGTACTCTTTAACTGTTCACCAAAATATCTCTGAAATTTATACATGCTGTTAAAGAAATCAGTTTGTTCCTTTTTACAGCTGAGAAGTACTTCACTGTAATGAATATAGAGCGCAGTGTGTATCCATTCTCCTGTTGATAGAATTTCATGTTATTTCAGTTTTGAGATATTATAAATAAATCTCCTGTAAACATTTATGAATACATCTTCTTTTTGTGGACATATATTTTTATTTTTCTTGCCCAAGTCCTAAAGAGCATAACTGCTAGGTCAAAGGGCAGCTGTATGTTCAGTATGCTCAGCTTTATAGGAAACTGCAAAACTTTTCATAGAATAGTTGTGCTATTTTCCACTACCACCAACAATCAATGAGAATTTAGGTTATTTGACATCCATGCCAATATTTGGTATTAACAGTCTTTTTAAAAATTTGGTCATTAAAGTGAAAATATAGTGGTATCTCAGTGTAATTAGAACTTAGTTGACTAATGATATTAAGCACTTTTTCATTAACCTTTAGTCCATTTATATATATGTAGAAATATATGTATAGATAGATAGATACAGATATAGAAAATGTTTGTTCAAGTTTTTTGCCCATTTATTTATTGGATTGTTTGAACTTTAGCTCTTTAGTTGTAAAAACTTTTAAAAATATATTTTGAATATGTCTGTTATCAGATCTGTTATCATATGTCTACTTCCCATCTGTGGTTTGCGTACTAATCTACTTAATGGTGTATTTTGATGATCAGATATTTCTAATGTTGATGAAGTATAATTTGTAATATTTTGTAGTAACTGTTTTATTCTGAGGATTCTTCACTTACCCTCAGGCGAACTTTGGGCCATTTCTTGTCATTTAAACTCTGTAGCTTTAATTTTTATGGTTAGGTCAGGTCATGATTCATTTTGAACTGCTTGTGTGAAATGTTAAATATAAATCAAGGTTGCATTTTTCCGTATGAATTGCCACTTATTCCAGCAAAGTTTGTTGAAAAGTCTTTGCATTTCCCATTAAACTGCTTTGAAACTTTTACTGAAAAATCATTTGAACTAGTGTTAGTTTACATCTATATTCTGTTCCACTGGTCTGTTTGTCTCTACTTATTCCACTACCACAGTGTCTGTAGCATCAGGATAAGAGGTGAAATCTGGTAGTGTAAATCTTCTAATTATGTTCTACTTTTTCAAGACTTTTGACTATCATCTTTTGCATTTATTAATTTTAGAATAATCTTATCATTTTCTACCAAAGCCTACTAATATATTGATTTAGATTTTGTTGACTCCACAGATCAATTTGGGAAAATTATTTTTTAACAACATTGAGCATTCCCATCTTTCTAGATGACCATATTTCTTCAGTTATTTGATCTTCTTTAGTCTCAGACACATTTTGTAGTTTTCAGAATAGATATCTTTCTTTGACTGTTGATAAAATTGTTCCTAAGTAATTCAGGGTTTTTTTTGATGCTATTGAAAGTGGACATTTTCATTTCATTTTCTAGTTGTTTAGTGCTAGTATATAAAAATACAATTGATTCTTGATAGAGACCCCATGTCCTAGAAGCTTGCTTCTCAGAACTAGTAGAAGTTTTATTTGTTTTGGTAGATTCTTTAGGACTTTTCTACATTAAAAACTATTTTTCACGTTGACAGCTTGACTTATTTCTTTCCAATCTTTATATCTTTTATTTCTTCTTCTTGCTTTTTGCACTAGCTAGGACATCCAATGCAGTGTTCTTAATCTAGAGGGAAAGCATTCTGTCTTTCACAATTAAATATGATGTTATTTGTAGGATTCATCATAGATGTTCTTTATTAGATTGAGGCAGTACTAATCTATTTGTATTTAGCTTATATAAATCTTATCACAAATGGATGATCATTGGGTTGAGTTATTTGTATGGTTTACTCCTTTATTCTGTTAATATAGCTAATTAATATAACTGATCTGAAACGTTACATTAGCTTTGAATTCTTGAGATATATTGCTGAATTAAATTTATGATGTTTGTATTTATGAGGAATAGTTTATCATTTTCTTTTCTTTCAATGTAGTTTATCAATAGTAGTAGTTTCTTTCAATAGTAGTTTATCCTTTTCCTTCTTTTCTTTCTTTTTCTTTTATTGGATAGTGACATCAAGGAAATACTGGCCTTATAAAACAAATTGGTAAATGTTTCCTCTCCCTTTTTCTTTATAATTTATAGCTACATTTCAAAAGAATTAATATTCTCATGATGTCACGTTACTCTTATACATGAAAACAGATCTCCATTAATTTTAGGTGTTATGCATTTTAATAAACCTTTATTGCATTTTTTATAAAGTCCAGTACACCTTTGCTTAGACTTATTCTTAGTTATTTGATATTCTCTGATATTTCTTTAAACAGTCACTTATTTTCAGTTTTATGTTGTTGATATAAAGAAAGTCATTTGAATTTTTTATATTACCATGTTCTGCTATCTAAACTCTACAATTATGTATAATAATGAATTTAACTTTTTTTATAAATAGATGGTCATGTATTATACAAGCAATGATAGTTCCATTCCTTCCTTTCCAATCTTTAGGCATCTAATTCCTTTTTATCATATTATTATTCAGGATAGGGACACCAAAGCATTTGTGACTTATTTGAAAATATGCTTCCTTATATACTTCTTAATTTTAAATGAGAAGCTTTCTACATTGACTCATTTAGAATAATATTTGTTGATAAAGATAATATTTATTTCATAAATATATTCCCTATTTTTAGTACACTGAGAATTTTTATCATAAATTTGAGAAAATGTACCAAATTGTTTTTGCATTTACTTAAATAATGTGGTGTTTTACTTTTAATTTGTTAATGTGAGAATTGTATATTTATAGATTTTTAAGTATGGAAGCTTTTTTGCACATATAGGATAAAATAAATATGGTCATGGTATTTTATCTTTTAAAATATTACTGGATTTCATTGCATAGCTGGATTAAAACATTATAAATTTTAAGTACTATTTCTTTAATATTTGCAAAAGAGTTACTCCATTATCTTCTTATTGCCAGCAATGTGGTTCAGAAAACCTGATGTAGATATGTTCCTTGTTCTTTGAAACTGATATTATGTGTCCCCTAGAAATTTTATATTAAAATTATTTTGCTCTTTTCTTGTATATTTTAAAATATCACTGTAATATATCTAGGTCTAAGTTTTTCTTTATCTACTCTTTAGCACATTACATGCTGTTTCAACTTAAGATCTTTAACCTTTATTTCTAGTAAATGTAGGTTCATTATGTCTCCAAATATTTCCTCCACCATATTCTGGATAAATTTTTTATGGATGCCTGTAAATTTAGTTACATTTGGAACAGAGTATTTAATTTCAAATATTTGATATTTTTTGAGACAACACTGGAGTCTAGTATTTAATGAAATACAAAGAATTCCAAGACCTTTGTAGTACATGTGTTCTTTGATTATTGGGTATTATTAGATCTGATGTGCTGTGTTTTTCAAAACATCTATGCTCAAACCACTTTAAAAATCCGGTTGATTTAACAGTTACTAAGAATTGATCATCCTCCACTATATTCATTTGTCACTCTCTTTTTGTAACAATTTTGTATACATATTTTTAGTATATTCAATTTGAAAATGTATATACCTATCTGGAAAATTTCACAAGTACAAATAGGTAGGTTTTTTTTTTTAACATCTTTGTGGGAGTACAATTGCTATACAATGGTGTGTTAGTTTAAGCTGTATAACACACTGAATCAGCTATACATATACATACATCCCATTATCTCCTCCCTCTTGCATCTCCCTCCCACCCTCCTGAACCTATCCCTATAGGTGGACACAAAGCACTGAGCTGATCTCCCTGTGCTATGCGGCTGCTTCCCACTATCTATTTCACATTTGGTAGTGTATATAGGTCCATGCCAATCTCCCTCTTTGTCCCTGCTTACCCTTTTCCCACCCCGTGTCCTCAACTCCATTCTCTATGTCTGTGACTTTATTCCTGTCCTGCCCCTAGGTTCTTCAGAACCATTTTTTTTTTTTTACATTCCATATATATGTGTTAGCATACGGTTTGTTTTTCTCTTTCTAACTTACTTCACTCTGTATGACAGTCTCTAGGTCCATCAACCTCACTACAAATAAATCAATTTCATTTTTTTTCATGGCTGAGTAATATTCCATTGTATATATATGCCACATCTTCTGTATCCATTCATCTGTCAAAGGACACTTAGGTTGCTTCATTGTCCTGGCTATTGTAAACAGAGCTGCAATGAACATTGTGGTACATGACTCTTTTTGAATTATGGTTTTCTCAGGGTATTTGCCCAGTAGTGGGACTGCTGGGTCAGATGGTAGTTCTATTTTTAGCTTTTTAAGGAACCTCCATACTGTTCTCCATAGTGGCTGTACCAATTTATATTCCCACCAACAGTGCAAGAGGGTTCCCTTTTCTCCACACCCTCTCCAGAATTTATTGTTTGTAGATTTTTTGATGATGGCCATTCTGACTGGTGTGAGGGGATACCGCATTGTAATTTTGATTTGCGTTTCTCTAATGATTAGTGATGTTGAGCATCCTTTCATGTGTTTGCTGGCAATTTGCATATCTTCTTTGGAGAAATGTCTATTTACATCTTCTGCCCATTTTTGGATTGGGTTGTTTGTTTTTTTGATATTGAGCTGCATGAGCAGCTTGTATATCCTTTGTCTCTTGCTTCATTTACAAATATTTTCTCCCATTCTGAGTGTTGTCTTTTCATCTTGATTGTGGTTCCCTTTGCTGTGCAAAAGCTTTCGTTAGATCCCATTTGCTTTTTTTTTTTTTCTTTCCATTTTTGTTTTCATTTCCATTTCTCTAGGAGGTGGGTCAAAAATGATCTTGCTGTGATTTATGTCATGGAGTGTTCTGCCTATGTTTTCCTCTAAGAATTTTATAGTGTCTGGCCTTACATTTATGTCTTTAATCCATTTTGAATTTATTTTTGTGTATGATGTTAGGAAGTGTTCTAATTTCATTCTTTTACATGGAGTTGACCAGTTTTCCCAGCACCACTTATTGAAGAGGCTGTCTTTTCTCCATTGCATATTCTTGCCTCCTTTACCAAAGATAAGGTGACCATATTTGAGTGGGTTTATCTCTGGGCTTTCTATCCTGTTCCATTGACCTAAATTTCTGTTTCTGTGCTAGTACTATACTGTCTTGATTACTATAGCGTCGTAGTATAGTCTGAAGTCAGGGAGTCTGATTCCCCCAGCTCCGTTTTTCTTTCTCAAAATTGCTTTGGCTATTCAGGGTCTTTTCTGTTTCCATATAGATTGTGAAATTTTTTGTTCTAGTTCTTTGAAAAATGCCATTGGTACTTTGATAGGGATTGCAATGAATCTGTAGATTGCTTTGGGCAGAACAGTCATTTTCACAGTGTTGATTCTTCCAATCCAAAAACATGGTATATCTCTCCATCTGTTTGTATCATAATTTCTTTCATCAGTGTCTTATAGTTTTCTGCATACAGGTCTTTTATCTCCTTAGGTAGGTTTATTCCTAGATATTTTATTCTTTTTGTTGTATGGGAAATGGAAGTGTTTCCTTAATTTCTCTTCTAGATTTTTCATCATTAGTGTATAGGAATGCCAGAGATTTCTGTGCATTAACTTTGTATCCTGCTACTTTACCAAATTCATTGGTTAGCTCTAGTACTTTTCTGGTAGCATCTTCAGGATTCTCGATGTACAGTATCATGTCATCTGCAAACAGTGACAGTTTTACTTCTTTTCCAATTTGGATTCCTTTTACTTCTTTTTCTTCTCTGATTGCTGTGGCTAAAACTTCCAAAGCTATGTTGCATAATAGTTATGAGAGTGGGCAACCTTGTCTTGTTCCTGATCTCAGTGGAAACGGTTTCCGTCTTTCAGCATTGAGAACGATATTGGCTGTGGGTTTGTCATTTATGGCCTTTATTGTGTTGAGGTAAGTTCCCTCTATGCCTACTTTCTGGAAGGTTTTTTATCATAAATCGGTGTTGAATTTTGTCAAAAGGTTTTTCTGCATCTATTGAGATGATCATATGGTTTTTCTCCTTCAATTTGTAAATATGGTTAATCACATTGATTGATTTGCGTATATTGAAGAATCCTTGCATTCCTGGGATAAACCCCACTTGATCATGGTGTATGATCCTTTTAATGTGCTGTTGGATTCTATTTGCTCGTGTTTTGTTGAGGATTTTGGGATCTATATTCATCAGTGATACTGATGTGTAGTTTTCTTTTTTTGAGATATCTTTGTCTGGTTTTGGTATCAGGGTGATGGTGGCCTTGCAGAATGAGTTTGGGAGTGTTCCTCCCTCTGCTATATTTTAAAAGAATTTGAGAAGGATAGGTGTTAGCTCTTCTGTAAAAGTTCGATAGAATTCGCTTGTGAAGCCATCTGTTCCTGGGCTTTTGTTTACTGGAAAACTCTTAATCACAGTTTCAAATTCAGTGCTTGTGATTGGTCTGTTTATATTTTCTATTTTTTCCTGTTTCAGTCTGAGAAGGTTGTGCTTTTCTAAGAATTTCTCCATGTCTTCCAGGTTGTCCATTTTATTGGCATATAGTTGCTTATAGTAATCTCTCATGATCCTTTGTATTTCTGCAGTGTCAGCTGTTACTTCTCTTTTTTCATTTCTAATTCTATTGATTTGAGTCCTCTCCCTTTTTTTCTTGATGAGTCTGGCTAATGGTTTATCAATTTTGTTTATCTTCTCAAAAAAACAGCTTCTAGTTTTACTGATCTTTGCTACTGTTTCCTTCATTTCTTTTTCATTTATGTCTTATCTTTATGATTTTTTTCCTTTTGCTAACTTTGGGGGTTTTTTTGTTCTTCTTTCTCTAATTGCCTTAGGTGTAAGGTTAGGTTGTTTATTTGAGGTGTTTCTTGTTTCTTGAGGTAGGATTGTATTGCTATAAACTTTTCTCGTAGCACTGCTTCTGCTGCATCTCATAGTTTCGGGGTTGTCATGTTTTCATTGTCATTTGCTTCTAGGTATTTGATTTCCTCTTTGATATCTTCAATTTTCTCTTGGTTATTTAGTAATGTATTGTTTAGCCTCCATGTGTTTGTAGTTTTTACAGATTTTTTTCCTGTAATTCATATCTAGTCGCATAGTGTTGTGGTCAGAAAGATACTTGATATGATTTCAATTTTCTTAAATTTACCAAGGCTTGATTTGTGACCCAAGATATGATCTATCCTGGAGAACGTTCCATGAGCACTTGAGAAGAAACTGTAAACTGCTCTTTTCGGATGGAATGTCCTATAAATTTCAATTAAGTCCATCTTGTTTAATGTATCATTTAAAGCTTGTGTTTCCTTATTTATTTTCATTTTGGATGATCTGGTCATCAGTGAAAGTGAAGTGTTAAAGTCCCCTCGTATTATTGTGTTACTGTCAATTCCTCCTTTTATGGCTGTTTGCATTTGCCTTATGTATTGAGGTGCTCCTATGTTAGGTGCATAAATATTTACAATTGTTATATCTTCTTCTTGGATTGATCCCTTGATCATTATGTAGTGTCCTTCTTGGTCTCTTGTAATAGTCTTTATTTCAAAGTCTATTTTGTCTGATATGAGAATTGCTAGTCCAGCTTTCTTTTGATTTCCACTTGCACAGAATATGTCTTTCCATCCTCTCACTTTCAGTCTGTATTATGTCCCTAGGTCTGAAGTTGGTCTCTTGTAGACATCATATGTATCGTCTTGTTTTTGTATCCATTCAGCCAGTCTATGTCTTTTGGTTGGAGCATTTAATCCATTTACATTTCAGGTAGTTATCGATATGTATGTTCCTATTACCATTTTCTTAATTGTTTCGGGTTTGTTATTCTAGGTCTCTTCCTTCTCTTGTGTTCCCTGCCTAGAGACGTTCCTTTAGCATTTGTTGCAGAGCTGGTTTGGTGGTGCTGAATTATCTCAGGTTTTGCTTATCGGTAAAGGTTTTAATTTCTTCATCAAATCTGAATGAGATTCTTGCTGGGTAGAGAAATCCTGGTTGTAGGATTTTCCCTTTCATCACTTTAAATATGTCCTGCCACTCCCTTCTGGCTTGCAGGGTGTCTGCTGAAAGATCAGCTGTTAACCTTATGGGGTTTCCCTTGTATGTTATTTGTTGCTTTTCCCTTGCTTCTTTTAATATATTTTCTTTGTATTTAATTTTTGATAGTTTGATTAATATGTGTCTTGGGGTGTTTCTCCTTGGATTTTTCCTGTATGGGACTCTGTGTGCTTCCTGGACTTGACTATTTTCTTACCCAAATTAGGGAAGTTTTCAACTATAGTCCCTTAAAATATTTTCTCAGTCCTTTCTTTTTCTTTTCTTCTTCTGGGACCCCTATGATTTGAATGTTGGTGCATTTAATGTTGTCCCAGAGGTCTCTGAGATTGTCCTCAATTCTTTTCATTCTTTTTTCAGCTGTGCGGTAGTTATTTCCACTATTTTATCTTCCAGGTCACTTATCAGTTCTTCTTCCTCTGTTATTCTGCTATTGATTCCCTCCAGAGAATTTTTAATTTCCTTTATTGTGTTCTTCATCATTTGTTTGCTCTTTAGTTCTGCTAGGTCCTTGCTAAATATTTCTTGTATTTTCTCCATTCTATATCCAAGATTTTGCATCATCTTTACTATCATTACTCTGAATTCTTTTTCAGGTATATTGCCTGTTTCCTCTTCATTTGTTTGGTCTGGTGGGTTTTTAACTTGCTCTTTCATTCTGTGCATTTCTCTGCCTTTTCATTTTGCTTAACTTACTGTGTTTGGGGTCTCCATATTGCAGGCTGCAGGTTCATAGTTCCCATTGTTTTTGGTGTCTGCTCCCAGTGGGTAAATTTGGTTCAGTGGGTTGTGTAGGCTTCTTGGTGGAGTGGACTGGTGCCTGTGTTCTGTTGGATGAAGCTGGATATTGTCTTTCTGGTGGGCAGGACCACGTCTGGTTGTGTGTTGTGGGGTGTCTGTGAACTTATTATGATTTTAGGCAGCCTCTCTGCTAATGGGTGGGTTTGTGTTCCTGTCTTGCTAGTTGAGTGGCATAGGGTGTCCAGCACTGTCGCTTCCTGGTTGTTGAGTGGAGCTGGGTCTTAGCATTGAGACGGAGATCTCTAGGAGAGCTTTTGCCATTCGATATTACACGCAGCTGGGAGGTCTCTAGTGGACCAATGTCCTGAACTCAGCTCTCCCACCTCAGAGGCTCAGGCCTGACACCCGGCCAGAGCACCAAGACCATGTCAGCTGCACATCTCAGAAGGGAGAAAAAAAAAAAGAAAGAAAGAAAAATATAAATAAATAAAATAAAATACATTTATTTTATTTATTTATATTTCCTAAAGTAGAAAAAATTATTAGGAATTAAAAAATAATTAAAAAAAGAAAGAGAGAAAGAAAGAAGAGAGCAATCAATCCAAAATCAAATCCCCCAATGATAACAAGTGCTAAAAACTATACTAAAATAGAAAAAAAATGCACAGAACCCTATGAAAAATTGTAAAAGCAAAGCTACACAGACAAAATCACACAAAGAAGCATACACATACACACTCACAAAAAGAGGGAAAAAAATATATGTAAAGAAATTTAAAAAGGAAGAGAGCAACCGAATCAATAAAGAAATCTACCAATGATAATATGCTCTAAATACTAAAGTAAGATAAACATAAAACTAGAAACAAACTAGATGCAGAAAGCAAACCCCAAGTCTACAGTTGCTCCCGAAGTCCACCGCCTCAATTTTGGGACGATTCGTTGTCTATTCAGGTATTCCAGAGATGCAGGGTACATTAAGTTGATTGTGGAGATTTAAACCACTGCTCCTGAGGCTGCTGGAAGAAATTTCCCTTTCTCCTCTTTGTTCGCACAGCTCCTGGGGTTCAGATTTGTATTTGGCCCTGCCTCTGCGTATAGGTCGCCTGCAGGCATCTTTTGGGAAGTCTGAGGTCTTCTGCTAGCATTCAGTAGGTGTTCTGTAGGAGTCGTTCCACATGTAGATGTAGTTTTGATGTATTTGTGGAGAGGACGGTGATCTCCATGTCTTACTCCTCCACCATCTTGAAGGCACCCCCGAAACAGGTAGTTTTATTATAATATTGCATTTTGTTCTTCAGTCTATTCTTTGATATAAATTACCAGAGCAACTTTTAGTACTTGCTATGTCACAGCATTCTGATAAATGTCTTGATATAAGGGTGAAAATCATGGTCAATGTCTTCCAAGAGTCCAGAGTTTAATAAAATGATACACAAAAATTAATCTGAACATTTGGGCTGTATCGGTATATTTGAAAGCCTGAACAAGAAAATAAATGAGACTGTAGACATATGCCATTTGCCATCTAGCAATGTCATGTAATGGGGGTCATAACCATCGCAAACATATATTGCCATGTGATTCTCAATCTCTTTTAGGTGGGATATATGATATTGTATTTCAGTAATACAGTGCCACTGAATTCCCAATCAATATTCAAAAATATAAATTGATATGGAAATCCATCCTGGTTAGCTTAATGTACTTAGACTTTAAGTATTCAAAATCTTCTCTCTGTATACAAACTGTGAAAAGATTCATTTTATTAGATTTCAATATTTTAATCTTGGGTTTATTATTCCCTCTTTGATTTTCTGAAGTATTCAAATCTGTTCACAGTGTGGAAATATAAATATATGATCTTGTACATACACATGTGTAATAATAAAGAGTCTGTCTCACCTCAATGGACACACATCAGGTCATAAAAACAGAATTATTTATGCGTGTTTTTTTTACCAGTTAATCTAAAAATTCTCTCAAATTAGTAAACAGTAATAACAGCAAAGGAAAAAGCAACGTCTCAGAACTCTCTTTACAAATAATATAAGATTTCTTAGTGTTTTGTCTTTTTCCCAGGAATGATAGGTTCCTATATGGACCTATTATGAGAAAAAGAGCTTACTAGTTACTTACATACCTAATATAAAACAGAAGTCCTATCTACCACCATGTGTTAAAGAAATGCATTATAAGAGTTAGTGCCTTTTTCAACAATAAACAGGTATTAAAACAAGGCTCCATCCTGAGCTCACATATTCAGAAATACCCTTTTTATTAAGAATTTATTAAAATGTATTATTTGTGAAATACCATGGCATGCAACTATATGCTAAAACAGCAAATGAAAGACTGAATAACTGTAAACAAATTTTTATATGAAATTATTAAAAAAAAGAAAGAATCCTTAGGACAAACTCATTAAAACTGATACATTCTAAACAATGGTAAATTCCTAATAACCCCACTACCTGTTCATTTTCTGTTCTTTAGTCTAACAAGCAAAAAATAGGCACTTAGTGGACAGAAGACAATTTGAGGTAGTAATGGTAAGCTGCTTTATTCTTCAGTGTGTTAAATTATATATGCCAAACAAATGTTTCCATATATTCACACACAAATTAAATCTGATATCAAATAATCCTTTCTCATATGGCTCAACCAAAAATTATCAATAAAAATATATAACTTTTTAAAAATAAATGGAAAACAAGAATATGTAGGTAATAAGTTGTTCTCAATTAGGCAATATGCACTATTATTTATTTGGTCAATTATAACTCTGCCCCTATAGTACTATAATTTTAACATATACATACTTTAATAACACTTTTCTTGACCTATTTCTTCTTTGATGTGTATGATGGTAATTTCTTCTTACCATTTAGGTGTTCATTTTATTGCTTGGTGTAGAACTTACCTTTTTTTTTGTCTTTCATTAACTACCTCATTCACCTCTATATCCAGTTTAAATTCAGCCTATTCTGAATTCTATTAAACTGGAATTTAAACTGGATATAATTTTTTCTGCCCAATTCTTTTCTTTCCTATAAGATAAAAGTAATTTTTTATTTCTGTGATTTTTTAAAAGCTATTTTGTGATAATTCTTACAACCCTTAACCAAGATCTGGTGTTGACCTTTCAGATTTACTAAGCAGACTGAAAGCTCCATGAGAGCAAATACAGGTCTGATTTATCATTAAATTCACAGTTATACAGGAACCAAAAGCTCAAACTGGGCCATTAGCAGACCCCAAAAGGATCAATGCTTTGTGTCACAAAGGAAAATATAGATGGTAGCATCATGTAATGACATCAGAATTTCACACAGCCTTATTTTTCAGAAATGTATGCTTCTCATTCACAGTGAGCTAGCAGTCAAAATTATTCAGCTACTGCTGCTAGAAAATCCTCAAATTATGATTAATAGTCAAGTTCTACCAAATACAATTTCCTTCCAGGAATTATAATATACTATTTTCTTCTCCAAGCAAGAAGAAAGCTTTCCTCATGACAGAACAAAAGGGAATACAACTCTCAAAGCCTGTTTGCAAAAGGGTAATCATTTTAGTTGAGAAAGAAAAGTGCATGATTTAGTAAAAGTTTATCATAACAATGATATTTTTGAAAATTTTAAGATCTAATACACATATACATGCACACACATGGATTTTTCCTTGCCTTTTTAAATTGTAAATTTAGTATTATGATTTATAATAAACTAAAATTTCTTTAGGACTCTAAATATGTAGTCCCCCCAAAATACTATATTTAATTACTGTAAACTTTCCTGCCTAATTACCAGAAACTATCCTAAGGGATAAAATAATGGGAATTCCCATTTTTAACATATTACCAAAATTTCTTGGTGTAGGTAACTTACAAATCAATGAAGATGGAAAACTCCCCATTTCAAAGCTCAACAACGTGTTATTCTTTTTGTGATAAAATTAGCAATGAAATTGTTTTTTGCATTCAGCGCTTCAAAGTATGTTAGCCCATAACTGTTAATAATTGAATTTATTTTTAGGAGCACGTATTCGTTCTTTAGAGAATGAATGACCTGTATGTGGAGATGACCTCTATTGATATTGTTTTCAACGCAGTGCTCTTTATTTTCAGAAACATATTCAAACCAAGAATTCATATTTGATGAATGCAAAATTGACAGCCACAAGACCAGCCTAATGCATGCCTTCGTATGAATTACCAAAAAAAAAAAAAAAAAAATCCTTTCCTTTAACCAGTTTCAGAGAATAATGGCACCATATGTCTTGGAAAAAAGTCTCATATGCAAAGGAAAAGTTAAATTTTAAAACTGATACAGAAACTTTATAAATTCTGATAGTCATGCCAAACCATCAGATCTTACCCTACTTGTCTCCTTTGCATCACAGTTAACTAAATGATAATCATAGTTGTCCAAAAGTCATTCAACACAATTTCTCAGAAGGTCCAAAAATAAAATGTAAGCCTACTTATTAAAGATTTTGATTAAGATGAAAACATTTTTTGAAATGTAACAAAGAGATTCAAAATCAAGTTTAAGTAATAATATCTTTTTTTTTAAGTAATAATATCTTCTCCTTGGGAAGTCTGGAAATAATAGCTATTTAAGTTTTGCAACACTTTGAAAATAGTTATAAATTGATGTTGAGCATACTAGAAAACAATAGCATATACCTTCAACATTTAAAATACATACTGGAGAATCTGACCCTCCAAAAATAGTTATTTCTAATCCATCTCTAAACCAGACTTTTAAATTTAAAATATTCAACTGAATGAACTCTGACAATAATTTTCAAGCTCAGAGAGACATTATATAAACTGGTAGGTATTTTGTATAATCTAAGAATAAGTAAATTTAGAGTAAGGACATTTTCTAATTTCCTGTGGATAAGCTATACAAAGAATTCTTACAACGAAACTTGGGTACTAAAATTTCTAACTTGTGTCATCTAATTTGACTGCATAAAGATTGTTTTTTTAATCTCATGTGTTTTTGTTTCTTATTCAAAATAGCTGGAATTGCTGATTGGCAATACTCCAAATAATGGATCTAATCATCTTTAAATTTTCCTTTAAGATCTCCTGAAAGAATTTTAAAATATTGTTTGCTTCCTTGTAATTTTTAAAATCATTTCTGAAATACAGTTCAAAAAATGACTAAATAAATTATGCATGGCTTCTTTTAATGCTTATCTACCTTCAATATATGTAATGTCAGTTTTTCTGTTTTTATCTTTTTTTTTTTTTTTTTTTTTTTTGCGGTACGCGGGCCTCTCACTGTTGTGGCCTCTCCCGTTGCGGAGCACAGGCTCCGGATGCGCAGGCTCAGCGGCCATGGGTCGCTCACGGGCCCAGCCGCTCTGCGGCATGTGGGATCCTCCCAGACCAGGGCGCGAACCCGTGTCCTCTGCATCGGCAGGCAGACTCTCAACCACTAGGCCACCAGGGAAGTCCTGTTTTTATCTTCTTGATAAAATAATGTGCCACCACATTCAATATATTTGATATCATTGTTTTTGCTTTGCTTTCAGAGAAGCAATGTCTTATTTCCCTTCTCCCCTCCCTCCCTCCCTTTCTTCCTTCCTTCCTTCATTTCTTAGTAAGGCCAGACAAAAAATGTGACTTTGTTAAATAAAACTTGTCGGTATTTCTCATGATTCAGAAAGTCTCAACACAGATTGAAATACACAGTTCCTAACATCAAGCTTCAGAATCATTAGAAATATGTCTGAGTCTTGAAGTTTCACTGTGGGTTTGTGTTGCCTTGTTAAAGAATGCTCTGTTAGCAACCCAAATTTTCAAGTATACCTGTTATAGGAAAGAGTTTATGTAGACTAGAGCATCTAGAAGTTAGTTTTTCTAAACCAGTGGTTCTAGATGGGAGACAATTTTGTCTCCCTCCCAGGGGACATTTGGAGATACAAGGAGACATTTTTGGGTGTCGCAGTTTGAGGAACAGTGCTAGTGGAGTCTAGTGGGTAGATACCAAAGACTTGCTAAATATCCAGTGTACAAGACAATCCCTTTCAACAAAGAATAATGCAGCTCAAAATGTCAATAGGGCTGAGATCAAAGTGCCCTGTTCTAAAACAACCTTTGCCCTTGAGAGGTTTTCATGTACATTCAGGGTGTATAAATCCCACTTGAAGACTTAGCTGGGGCCATTCTACCATTTTTATTCTCAACAGTTCGTTGAGTTCTGTTTGGGGGTCAAGGACAAATACTTGAGTTGACAAACACCATTTCTTCAGATGGAAAAGGCAGAATGATACAGTTTGATGCCAAACATATACACCTACACATACACCTGTAAATATACCAAATGTTATACATATTCAGAGTCATCATGCTTTGCCTAAATGGGAGATATTAAAACAAAATAGTATTTCTTCATTGCCCAAGAATGCAATTGCAGTGTCTCTCCTGGATCTACCCCTTCACACACCTGTACTTCTTTCCTTCCCCTGTTTTCATCTTCATGATCCAATCTTTCTTCCTCTCATATCACAATGCAATTTTTCTGAGTCTCATTGTCTGGTTGCGGGGCGTTTAATTTTTGCTTCTCAATTTTATATGAATATATTTGTATAAAAGGCAAATGTGCATTTTATATTCATATAACAGATTAAATATGATGAAATTTTACATTAACTATACATTAAAGGAGACTTCTAAAGGTACAATACTTTGATAAAAAAAGAGATTTTAATGAAGAGAATTTCAGGTAATATGGTAAACCAGCAGAGCAAATAAATTGGTGCAGAGGGCACTTCGATATCCCATCAGTAAGAATCTGTCTCTGACATGCAAAGTACATCAGATGATTTTAGTGGAAAAAAGAGTTATTTACAACTTTCTGAGAAGTTAAAGTGGACTGTAACATCTGTTAAGTCCCAAATCTGTTCAAAGCTATTCACATCAGTGGTATATTTGAGATAAACTGGAGAGAATAATAAATTATTAACGTGGTTTCTGCTATTCTTTAAAGAAAATAGTTCAGTTCTAACTTCAGCTAGTTAGAACACCTACATGCACACAAACACACACACACACAAATTCGCACACAAATCCCTACTTTTACCTTCAAACAAGGGGTTTAAGGGAAAGCTTTGCTCATAAAAGCTATTACAAAGATTTTGGAATGAAATAACTACAAGGGTCTATTCTCATTGCTTATCTCTTATATTACCTCAAATACTTTTCATATCAAAGGCTAATTTTTCTTGGATAACATTTTATAGTGACTGATATATTTTAAAAATCTACATTGCAAACATAACTCATATTAAGGATTACATATTTAGTTTAAGGAAAGACTATGTCCTAATATATTTGTTATGAGACATACCTCAATTGCTATTTATCAGAATATTTTGGAAACTCCATATAACATATCAAAAGAAGAAGTGTCCATGATGAAGTGTCATTTATTTTTATATGGCAACACAAACTCTGTGTAAAATAAAATGTTTTGTGAAGAATGTTAGTCATAAGCAAAAAGAAAAAAAAAGGGAAATTTTATATTGAGATAAGAAGCCAGTACTGGGCAATTCTGCATCCTAACATAATCACAATAAAAGTAAAGACTAAGGAAATCTTTCCAAAGTTTTGGAGTCTAGGGGAGTCTTTCACCTTGTTAAATACAATATTCTCTTCTATTTATTCTAAATTTGGTGCTATTCTTTAGTTATTACAGGGTTTTATGAAGATTAAAAGATAGCGAAGTAACTCTGCTTACTTCTTTGAATATTCTTCTTAAAAAAATTTCCAGTGACAGTATTTAAAGTATTGTCTGACCCTAGTTGTGCCATAGATGACTCTAATTTTGTTAGGAGTTGACCCCAGTCTCATACTTAGATGATTTAAATGGCTGATGTGGCAGTAAAGTGGTAAATACATGAAGTAAGAGAGCTCCATATTTCCACCCAAATTAATACAACTCCATTTCAATTTCCATAAGTTAACAAAAATTAAATCAGGTTTTAAATTATTATTTAATCTGATAACACTCCTTGTTACTATTCTCATTTACAAGAAAGCAAAACTATACCTATTAAATATTCAGATATCTACTGAATCCACAGAATCAAATATGAATTATAGTCTCTCCTCTGTAAGGCCCTGCATGGAGTGCTCCCTGGCTAACCTCCAGTCTCAAGGCTCACAAATCCTCAGTGCTCTCACACACTCCAGCCACACTCATCCAGTTCTTCCCTCTGAGCCCCTCTGATTCTTGCCCTTGGTGACCTATCATTGACAAGAACCAGCTTCCATGCCTATGATCACTTACTTTTAAATGCTCAATAAAGTACCCCCATTACTCTAAATCCCTTGACCCTCCTACACTTTCTTCATGGCCCCTATAATTACTTACAAATACTTACTCTATTTGATCTTTATCCATTTATCTCTTTATTGTCTATTCTCCCACTAGCTTTTTCTTTTAAGCTTTCAGTTGTTTCAATAGTTTTTAGTTCCTTTAACAGCATGGGAATATCCTTGGCCGAAGGTGGCTATTCTCTTACCCCCTTTGGTTCCTGGTTCCTTTTAAAATCTCCAACAAAGAGAGATTGTGCAGTTTAAGCTAATCACTATCTAAATAGATCTTTGCATGAGTTCATGTTGCAGGGTACATACCTGTGCACTCATGTATTTCTTCATGAATTTGAAAACAGGACAGTATTTTCATTTTGTGTCTAGGTTTGTGTGAGTAGCAAGAAATAAAATTGTTTCGTTTTTTAAAAAGGGCAAGGGGGTAGAGTTTTGGGTTTCTTGCACACAACTGTATTCTTGGCACCTATAATAGTGCAGGCACACTAGGAACTCAATGAATACTCATAGAAAAAAATGAATGAATAGATCAATCTAATAAGCAATTTGGTACATAAATTCATATGTGAAATACTGTGTGACAGCTTTTTGCTTGTTTGCTTTTGTTGCTATATGTTTGTGTTTTCATGTGTGTTTGTGTGTGTGTGTGTGTGTGTGTGAGAGTGAGAGAGAGAGAGAGAGAGAGAGAGAGATTGTAAATAGTTTGAGAGCAGTTAAAAACCAACCCAGCATATTATGAATCTGGGAAATGTGCATATTATGAGTCTGGGAAATGTGCTACAAAGAATAATGTATCAACCAGAAGGGACAATAAAATGACTTTAGACACAAGTACATGAAATATCACTGGCTCCTGCTCATCTCATAAAATCAGCTGGCAAAACCCACCCTTAATAGTTTTCTGTTTTGTTTTAAAACAAATGAAACATAGACATAAACAAACCAAAGTTTTTTCCATGATACCTGGTCCCTTCAAGACATTTCACTAACTTGCTTGTTTTTTTAACAACCAAGATTTTGGAAAGAAATTTTTACAATGGTTTCCTATCCTTAGTGTCATTTCTTTTTTTTCTTCTTGTATTTTTTTAAATAGTCTTGTTAATTTTTTATTGTTTCTTAAGTTATTTGGACATAATAATTATAGTAAATGTCCAAGACCTCTTGCTTCTGTTCCTAAAATAACTCTTAAAAATATCTCTCCCTTTCTATTTGTAGCACATCTCCAATAACCTTTTTCCTGGACATGTCAACAATTCCCTTGTCTTTTCACATCTAGTCCTTAAATGAAATAAGTCATCTCTAATAATCTTAAACCAATATATTACACTCTTGTATTACACTGGGGGAAATGTTTGTTAGCTGGTTTTACATGGTCCCTTGGTTTTTTGTCAGTTTATTATTTTTTATTTTATTACTTTACTATTTTATTGTAGTAAGAACACTTAACACGGTATCTACCCTCTTACTAAACTTTTAAGAGTACAATGTATTATTCTTGACTGTAGGAACACTGTTGTACAGAATACAATCTGGAGTTTACTCATTTTGCTTAACTGAAACTATGCCAGTGAATCAGTAATTTTCCATTTCCTCACCTCCACAACTCCTGGAAACCACCATTCCACTATGAATATCATTATTTTAGATACTTGAAGCAGTGTTTGACTGGCTTATTTCACTTAGCATAATGTCCTCAAGTTCATCTACATTGTTGTAAATTGCAGAATTTCCTTTTCTTTAGAGTAGAAATGTAGTCCATTGTGTGTCTATACTTATCAATATATATATAAATATATAGATCATATTTTATTTATTCATTCATCTGTCAATGAACATTTAGGTTGTTTCCACATCTTGACTTTTGGGAATAGGGTTACAATGAACATAGGAATGCTAAAATTCCTCTGAGCTCTTGATTTTTATTCTTTTGGATGAATACTCAGAAGAGGGATTGCTGGATTGTATGGTTGTTCTAGTTTTAGTTTTCTAAAGAATCTCTACTGTTTTCTACAACGGCTGCACCATTTCACAATCCCATCAACAGTGTGCAAGGATTCCAATTTGGAGAGCATGGGAACATGCTATACATCTTTGCTAAAACTTGGTGGCTTTTGTTTTTTGGGTAATAGCCATCCTGATAGGTACAAGGTGAAATCTCATTGTGGTTTTTATTTGTATTTCCCTGATGAGTGGAGCTGAGCATTTTTTCATATACCTATTAGCTATTTGTATGTCTTATTTGGAGAATGTCTGTTCAAGTGCTTATCTAATTTTTAATTGGGATATTAGATTTTTGCTACTGAGCTGTAGGAGTTCTTAATATTTTGGAGATTAACCCCTAATCACATATATGGTTCATCAATACTTTCTCCCATTCTGTAGATTGCCTTGTCACTCTGTTGATTATTTCTTTTGCTGTGCAGAAGCTTTTAGTTTTATGTAGTCTCCCTTGTTTATGTTTTGTTCCCGTGCTTTTGGTGTCATAGCCATAAAATCATTGCCAAGATCAGTTGACCATGTATGCATGGATTTATTTCTGGACTTTCTATACCGTTACATTGGTCTATACATTTGTCTTTACGCCAGTACCATACTTTCTTGATTACTGTAGCCTTATAGTATAGCTGGAAATCAGGAATTGTAATGCCTCCAGCTTTGTTCTTCTTTCTCCCCATTGCTTTGGCTATTCCTGGTTTTTGTGGTTTCATATGAATTGGGAATTGTTTGTTCTATTTCTGGAAAAATGCTATAGGGATTCTGACAGGGTTTGCATTGAATCTGTAGATTACTTTGGGCACTATGTACATTTTAGCAATATTATGTCTTCCAATCCATGAATATGGCACATCTTTCCATTTGTTTGGATCTTCTTTCACTTTTTTCATCAATGTTTTGTAGTTTTCAAAACACAATTTGGTAGTTTTCATCTCCATAGTGAAGTTTATTCCTCAGTATTTTATTGTTTTGGGTGATATTATAAATGGGATTGTTTTCCTAATTTTCTTTTCAAGTAGTTTGTTGTTAGTATACAGAAACACAACCAATTTTTGTATGTTGATTTTGTATTCTGCAACTTTACTGTATTTATTGATTAGTTTTAACAGTTTTTCTATGGAGTCTTTAGGATTTTCTCTATATAAGACCACGTCATCTGGAATGCTACTAAGAGGTTACGATGAGCACATAAAATTGACACTTGGGTTCTGAAAGATCTAGACCTTGGTATCATTCTTATGATCATGAAGGCCACTTTTGTGGAGTTGTGGGGATTAAAACCTGATTGGGGAAGGCTTATGGTTAGACAAATATTGCAAGGAACAAAAATGAAATCTAAACTCTGTCAGAAGAGAAATATGAGATTGATATCTTTTCTCAAGATGGTTGTTCTGGTTAATTATTTTTCAGAATATTATACTGTCTCATATATGTATGTTATATATGTACAATATGTATACCAGGCAATATTTGTATTAATATTTATTATCAATAAGTCAATGTAAAAGAGCAAACCAACAGATCATGTTTACATATGCCAAAGAGTTTTTGTGGTATTTAATACATATTTTGTAATATGTAAGTCACTGTAGTAAACTGTTCTAGGAAACGTCTATAATATATGAGTTGTCCACAGATTAATATTTAAATTCATGTGTTTTAATTGAAAATCCCAATACCTTGCTGTAGCAGGCCAAATGATATTTGAATTCATGTGAGAAAAATTTTCTGTCAGAATTGTCAAGAAAATTATAAAGTGAATAGTAATGATGAGGGATTTGTATGATCTGGATATAAAACTATATTACATTGTGAAAAATACATAAGTTGATTTTTAAATAGAATTAAAATCTTCTTAAAAGATTCCATGTGTGACAGTGTGTGCATGTGTGTGTACATAACTCTGTTTATTTATCTGTACACAAAATGACAGTGTGTCATGATTGTGTGAAAAGATAGAACATTGACCAAATGACATGCGAACATTTGGTTTGCTGTTTTAAATATAATGAAATAAAAATTTATCTTTTAGAAACAAATATTTTAAATGTAAAGGAACAATATCATAATTGGAAAATTAGCCAAAAATATAGGTGTGCATTCATCTTATATGATTAGAGAGATATTCTGCATGATGCTTAAAAGAAACTTTTATAATATTTGATCATGTTGATATTTTAACGTGCACATTCAAATACAGTGTATACAGAGATAGGAGGTAAAAGCAGCCATAAACTGAGCATTTACTTCATATATACATATCTTGCTTAAGACACCTAATAGTAAAGAGAATTATAAATCAAAATAAAAAAGACAAAGAAACCAATAAATTTAGGAATTTGTAAAGCAGATGTATAGATGCCAAGATATTTCCCCAATACAATTTGCAAAAATGAAAACAGTTGTAAGTTCCAATAATAGCAGGTGCAAGAAGAAATCAACAGTTCCCTATGCTACTTCTGCAAGTGCAGAATGGTATAATATTTCTATTTTCCTTGAAATAAACTTGGCAGTTTATATCAAGCACAATTAAAGATAAGATTCTTTGTCCCAGCTATACTACATTTAGGAATTTTCTCTTTTATGGTAACCATAAATATACAAACATAATTACTACAAAGTTATTTTAGATAGGACAAGGATTAGACATAATTTAAACCTGAGCAATAGAAAACTGCTAAAATAAATTAGACTCATTTATAAGGTAAATTGCTAAACACAAATGTAAAATGCAGGGGATATCTGATCATGAACATGAAAAAATACCTATGATGGTAAACTTGGCAATTTCTAATTTACATTCACATTCATGTGTACATGTTCATACCAGAGACAAACCTCATGTTTGGATTAAAGGCTGATTTTAATTTCTTCTGTGAGGTTTCCTGCATTATTTGAATTTATATCATGAATGTATACTGATTTTATGATCAGAAAACATTAAAAGTCCATATAAAATATTAAAATTAATGATAACTTTAAGAGAGACCTGCTTTTCTTTTCTTAGCAAGCAAATCTGGCCTTTCATTGCTTCTTTTATTTTCATTCCTTTATATAATATTTATTTCAGCATGTGTTCATGCCTGTGTGTGTGTATCTATATACCTCAGGTGAACTGCTGATGAAGGCAGGAACTGCCCTTCATAATCGATGTCCAGCATCCATGTGTATTGGGAATCATTCTATAGTCTGCAAACCAGCAAGGAGGTCCTTATAACAGCTATTCTCTGAGTTTTTTATAATAAGACTTTTTATAATTATTACGTTGTTAAAGATGTATAACTTAGATTTATATTTTTCTTTTATATGGGAATAGGGCTGGAATTTGAGAACATGTGAAGTTGGGCCTTCTCAGCTTCTAGAAGATGAAAGCAACATGTAATCCATATTTCATGACTTACCTATGTATTGCCAAGTTCCTTGACAAACAACAAATCATTATGAATCCCATGTCCATATTGGCACATGACTAGTTTGAAAATGTTGTTAGAGTTGATTGCATACAACTCTCGCTTTCTCTCTTTCTTCTCTCTCTCTTTCTAGAAAGCTGGAACTTATAAAATTAGATGAATTTTTCAAGAGTCAATTCAGGGTTTTTCCAGGGAAAACCTCTGGAAATTCGTTCTCTGCTTATCTTAAATTACCTATACAAGAGATAACATAGTTGTATCTAGCAAATGGATTTTTAAAAATGCACTCTAACACCTAAAACTAACTTAAAAAAAAAAGAAGAGAAAAGAATAGAAAAGGATGGAAAGAAAACAAAAGATCTTACAGAACATAAAAGAACTACTTTGGATGTAAGCTAGAAATAAAATTTCTCTTATTCCAAGTGTTGTCAAATAAAGTCAAATTAACTCAGGTAGCAATTCAAAATATAGTGCTAAAAAGACCAAAATTAAAAACAAAGGAGAAAAGTAATTGATAAAACATTATTAATACTCAAAATAGAAAGTGTTCTCAAACATCATAAAACAAGTTTTGAGGAATATATGCAGCATAGTTATCATTACATGATATTTTCCATATATTATCTCATTTACTTGAACATTTTTCTATTCTCCCTCAATAGTATGGAAATTCTACGAGTCAGTGAACTTGCCAGACTTTTAGTGATTAATAAAATTACATTAAATGGTATAATTTCCATATATGTATTGTAACTTGCTTTATTCTCAGTGCAAATTATTTTTTAAGTTTTATTCTTAGAGATTTAAAAAATTGTTTTCTGAGACCCTCTTTCCCTAACCTATAATTTCTTACAAAAGATCTACTTTCTCCTTTATAAATTGCTTGTTCATAGAAATGAAATTGTCAGGTTAAAATTAAACTTTTTAAAGCATGGTCTTAAGTTACTTATTCAAAACACTTTAATATATTAATTAATTATAACTGTTGCCTTACTAATATGCAGACTCCTTGCTGGACTGCAGATTCTGTGGCAAAGGTTCCCAAAAATATTTTTGTGGACTTCCCATGTACTTCAAAGGAACATATGTCTGCTGGATGCTGTCACCTCAACCCCAGGTGCATCCTGGCACAGCTGCACAACTGTTGTCATTTTTACCTGAGTTGAAAAGGTTAGGGAGCACTGGTAAATGACATTCTACTACCGTTATGAAGAAATGAAATAAGGTACATCTAGCATGGGTTGTTCTTAGATATTCCAAGCAGTAACCTTTTGACCATTTTAAAGGTAATTAGTCCCCCAAATCTTTTCTTTGACCAGTTGGGCCCAGGGCTCCTGCCATCGGTTGTGATACAGTAAGCCAATCCAAGGCTCTGAATGAGAAGCCAAAAGGAACCTCAAAATGTGTCTGGGGGGACAACAAAGCCAGGCAAAAAAAAAACATGCAGAAAGTCTGAAGAAGGAGACAGTGTTAAAGGGCAGGAAGGAAAATAAGATTAGGGAGGAATTTGATTTCTAGGTATACCTTAAGCTTGGCTAGTTTTCTTGGAAGATCCTGAGTTTGAGGTCTTCTGTTATGGTGGGTACATATCAGTAGCCTAGTTCTGATTCTTCTCACTTTTCCTGCAGGAATATACTCAGAAGGATAAGGAGGATGAAGTCTCTAGAGCTAAGCATTAACTCTAAATTGCATATACATGTAACCAAAAGCAACTGAGGCAGAAATGAAGCAGAAAGAGGTGACAGTGCAGCCACAAAGAAGGGGAAGACAGAAGTGCCTGATATAGGCAGAGGTCAGAAATACTTGAACACGCTCAATCTTAGAAAAGACAGAGTTCCACCCAGGGCCCAGGATGGGGCAGACAACGTTCCTCACTGTCTCATTTTGTTAGTGGACAATTTTTATTTTATTTATTTTTCTATTTCATACTTTGACTGAAAGGATAGAACCTTAGCTTGGGTTAAAAACAGGGCTCAATTCCAACTCTCTTGTTTGTACAGCTGAAAACTTTGTCTCCCTTCCTTTTGTGTTCAGTTTATCACCTTTCATGTTCAATTCGTGTTTTATTCTAGCCAGCTGAGGTCATCTTTCACTTCCTCACATTTGCAGGCTTTTCTTTTAAAATATTATTATAATATTTAATTTCACATGTCTAATTGTCTTGCCTCAGTATTTTTTTTAAGAATTGAATGGGTTCACATTGTTCAAAAATCATAGATTCCATATAACTCAGTATGAGAGAATAATCTGGGCAAAATCCAGAGCAGAATGTTAGACAAATAAATGGCTTAGAAAGAAGGGAAAGAAAAATTTCAAAGAAGAAAGGCAAACAGTTCCAGCAAACAATACTGGACCTACATGTGGTAGAGAAGGAAAGGACTCAACTTGAAACAAAGGTAGTTGTTTAAAAAACTCAACTCAGCCTTCCTGAAAGTATAGGGGAATGCCGGAGACAAATTAAATACTAGAGGTATATCCTGTTAGAAGAAATATATATACATATAGCAGAAACAAATCCCTCTCAAAATCTGGAACCTTTAATATCTGAGGGAAGATAATCAATGTTTTGAGGGCAAATGGCAGATGCGTTGGTCTTCACCAGGCCAGTAGGGTCACAGGGTGCAGGATCATCAGTAATAGATTAACTTTGGAGACCCGTCCAGGACAATTCTCCACTGGGGAAAAAAAAGAGATGGTACTTTCCCAGGAGATGGGTTTCTCAGGCCTAAGCAATTCTACAGCAGGAGCTAATAGAAGAAATAAATATGTCCTGGGACCGAAAATGCCTATTCACAAGGACTAGTGGTGGCTATGCCATTAATATTGCCTGCTTTAAAGAACTGTAGAAGAAAAACAATAACAGGAAAAGCAACAACAGCAGCTATCTGTTAGGCACTATATTTATATTTGATCCTTTTAACAACCTGATAAGTAGATGATATTACTAATACACTTGAAGAAGAAGAGAGTGACACAGAGGTTAAATAGTATGCCCCAGATCATAGCTAGTGAGGGAGAGTTGGTATGTAATCCCATACAGTCTGACTCCAGAATTAAGTCCTTAATGCAATGTATAGAGTGATATGCTATTAAGTCAACTACTGAGTGTGTATTTATATGAATCCACTTATCACCTTAAAGTTCAATTTAGTTACTTTAGTTAACTTAGATCAATTCTGTCTACACCGATCCTGACCTTCTTGTCTGACTCCATAGATTTAAAATAAAAACATACAGAATGAATTATGCTTCCAGTAAATGCAAAGGCACTTCACAGGCGACACGATTAGTGTCAACTGCTCTTAATGCTTTTGACAAATGGCAAATTACTTGCAGACAAGCAAGCAGATGCTTCAAAATGGACCTGCGATAAATGATAAATGAAAAGAAAGCTAAGTTCAAAGCATGCCGAATTTTACACCTGCTGTTGAGTCAGCCCTGAGTGAGTGAAGTTTTACAGAAAGCAAACAGAAGGCCAGTTCTCTGTCACTGTGTCACTCTATCAGTTTATCAATGGACACTGATTTGTGAATTCTCCTCACTTTCACCTACTTCTAGGTTCCCTGGAAAAATATAATTAAGAGCAAACGAACAAAAAAAACAGAACTCAATGCGATTGATTAGTGCACTAAACGTCCATTTGCTTCACTAAACTTCATCATTCTTGTTCTGTAACCTGATACTTCTTCAATGCCTCTCTTCCTCACTATGGTTTTAAACTCCACAGTGGTAGAAACTATGTCTGTTTTTTAATTGCTTTCTTTTTTATGCCTAACACAACACTTAGCACATAGCAGGAGATCAATAAATGTTTGCCAAATGAAAGAATACATGACTCACAGGAGCACAATAAATATTTGCTGAATGACACAAATATTTAGACAGAAAAGTTTCCACTACAAGTCAGAAAGATTTCCAATATTTTATAAAAGTTTTCTATTCATCATGAATTTATCTAATATATGAATAACTGAAATAAGGGCTCATCATTATTAGTGTCTCTGGCCATTCTTCCAACCCATCATTTTCTTATTAGAGATGGTCTAGTTTCTTGTCCTCACACCTGGGGTAAACTGCTATTTCCCAGTTTGCTCTGTGACTTGGCACTTGAAGACTTGTTTAGAATGCTTGTACTTGTTTTTGAGGCTAAGCACAGTCTCATGAATGAGTTATGGTTACTGCAATAATAAGCAATTAAGTACACAAATATATAAAATGTCTAAAGTAACTCTTTTGGTGTTATACACAGCAAAGGAGCAACACAAAATTTCTGGTATAATTTGTTTTAGAGTGAAATAATGCATAGGAATTTTCTACATAAACTTTAAGTGAATATATGTAAGAATTAATGAATGATTAAAAAATAATTGATTATCTACCAGTACAGGACACTTGGTTGTAATTAAACGCTCTGCTCACACTCCTTTACAACTTTACTGATCCCAGCTTTTAGAGCTTCCATTAAAGGAAAGTCATAGGAAATCAGAGGAAAAGATTAAAATAGAGAAGTATATAAATGAACTAGCAGCAATGAAATTGCAATCTGCATACATTTTTTGTCTAGAGATGCATAATATTTAAAATCATGTTAAATAATAGATCCTATAGACATATTCTCTCAAGAAATTGAGTAAATTAACTTCCCTAAATCTCAGTCTTCTTATCTGTAGAATAGGAACTATAATAAATATTTTACGTTTTGGTGGGGTGGGGAGAGGATACTAGCATTATGGAATTTATCTGTCCCAAGTTTTCAGCAGACTTCTGTGAATAGTTGTTTGAATTTGCCATTCCATTTTTTCTTCTATTTAAAACCATTCTAATCTGTTTTAGTTTTGTCAATTTTCACTATTTTTCTACTTTTATTTCACTGATTTCCACTCTAACCTTATTTCCTTTCTTCTGCTTGCTTCAGAGTGGCTTTTTCAGTGAATTAAGGTGAAAACTTGTTATTTATTTAAGATGATTCCACACATTTAATATAGCTCTTACAGCTATAAATTTCCTTCTAAGCACTGTCTTTTGTTGCATCCCATAAATTTGTCTGCATTTTCATTCACCTCAAAGTAGTTCCTAATTTCCTTAGCAATTGCTTCTTTGATTCATTAGTTATTTATGTGTGGGTTGTTTATTTCCACATATTTGTTCATTTCCCACATTTCTGTATTGATTTCTAATTTTGTTTTCATTCTGTTCAAAGGACATAATTTGTATGATCTTAATAATTTAAAATTTATTGAAAGGTGCTTCATGGCCTTGCATATGGTCTATCCTGGAGAACGATTCATGCACAAATATCCCTGGGAGATTGGTTCCAGGATGCACTTCATATACCAAAATCTGCAAATGCTCATGTTTCATCTATAAAATGGTGTAGTATTTGCATATAACCTACTCACATCCTCCAGTATACTTTAAATCATCTCTAGATTACTTATAATACCTAACACAATGTGATTGCCATGTAAATACAATATAACAATGACATGGCAAGAGACTCTGCAGATATGACTAAGCTAAAGATTTTGACATGAATACATTACTCTGGATTATCTGAGTGATGTCAGTGTATTCCTAGGGATTCTCATAAAAGAAAGGAGAAAAGAGACATAGTCTGATAAAAAAAGATGTTATGATGAAAGCAGAGGTCTGAGGGATATGATTGTCTCTCAGAATCTAGCAGGATTCTCTAGAATCTGAAAAAGACAAGGAAACAGATTCTCTTGTAGTTCCTTCAGCCCAGCTAACACGCTGACTTTTGTCCTGAAAGACCCATTTTGGACTTCTAATCTTGAAAAATGTAAAATTATACATTTATATAAATATTTTTAAATCACTTTGTGGTGATTTCTTACAGCTGCAATAGAAAACTTACACAGTGCATTTTTCTCTCTCCTCCCTTACAGGTACTCCTATTATGTGTATGTTAGTCTGCTTGATGACACACACAGTTCTCTGAGACTCCATTCATTTTTTTTACCTCTTCCTTCTTTGGATTGTATATTCTCTATTAATCTGTCTTAAACTATGCTATTTTTTTCTGCTGATAGTGAAATCTACTGTTGAGTCTCTCTAGGGAATTTTTCCATTTTAATGATTGTACAGTTGACCCTTAAACAACATGGGTTTGAACTGTGAGAATCCACTTATATGTGGATTTTTTTCATTAAATATGTACTACAGTACTACATGATCCATGGTTGGTTGAATCTGCAGATGTGGAACTGTGAATATGGATGTCTAACTGTATAGTTATACATAGATTTTCGACTAGGGAGACGGTCGGCACCCCAACCGCTGTGTTGTTCAAGGTTCAATTATACTTGTAAAATCAAGAATTTCCATTTGGTTCTTTATGATAATTTCTCTTTGTTAATATCCTGTATTTGGATCAGACTTTGTCATTATACGTTCCTTTTCTTCTTTATGCATGGCTTATTTTCATTCTTTGAAGACATTTCTCATGGCTACTTTTAAGATTCTTTTCTATTAAGTCAAACACCAGTGTCATAGGTCAGTTCTGTTGGCTGCTTATTTTCCTGTGAATGCATCACATTTTGTTTCTTTGCTTGTCATCTTTCATGAAAACTAAAATTTTAGATAACATACTCTTTCAACTCTGGATAATGACCCACCGCCCCTTCCTGGGATTTTCATTGTCGTTTGCTTATTTCTTTAGTGATTTGGCTGGACTATTTTAATGAAATCTACCTCCCTTGCAGTGTAAATCCTCTATCATTGCTCCTCAGAAGGTGCAGCCTTAGGTATGCATTCAATCACCGTGGGATGACAACAGTTTCAGCAGGGCTCTTCTTGACTGTCTCTAATCTCTCTCAACATGTCTACCTCATCAGGTTTTACATCCAGCTGTTAGCCTCTGATACTTTTCTGCCGATCGTTCTATTGGTTTCAAAAATATCTTGGGACATAGGTTCATCCACAGTCCAATATACAGTCGGATACGAATTTTTTTTTCATTCTTTTTTTGGTTTTTCAGGAGTAGCTTTCGACGACAGGCTTTGAAATTTGTTAGGACCCAAGAAGGGCTTTTCCTACCTGTCTCTTTCCCTGGTTTTCTCTGGTAAACTACCAAGCTTATGGCTTTCTTTATAGCTGTCATGGAGCTACTAGCCTCATCTCAATAGTTCACCACCCAAATCTCCATTGTCTTTGAGAACTCCCTTACTCTTGAATTCCTGCACACTCAGTTCCAAATAAAGTCAGTTTCCATGAGGAGAACTTCAGATATCTCTATTCATATAGGCTGTCTCTTTCCCTTGGCAGCATCTCTGGAGCTGGTGGCTGAGACAGTGGCTTGCTTATCTCAGAGTGACACTTGCTTTATGAGCAGAGCACTGGGCAGGGGCAGTGGTCTCTGGTTTTCTTGGCTTTTATATCCCTATGTGTGAGTGTGGTAAGGACAGTAGGGTCCCCAATGTTCTTGGCTTGGCATCCCTGGGATAAAGTGTCTATACTATGACTGTGGACTGGGTAAAAGAGGGACCTCCTGATATCTTGAGATATTTGCCTGAAATTTAGCTTCTGCTCTGATGAGCTGGGGTGGGAGAAAGTATGAAAAATGCTGGTGACTCCCCATCTCAGAAGCTAGAGGAAGAGAAATCCTATCTTATTGGCTATACCCACCCCAAAGTTTCCATTATGCTGAACTGGGGAGGGGGAGCAGTAAGGGAGTGGGTTGTGGCTCAGATGTCACAGACGCTCACTGTGCTTACTGAGATTTAGTAGATTTTCTTTAATGAATGTTTATTTCCTGTATGTTCTTAGAATAAGTTCCAGAAACTGTGAATGCTAATTCTTAAATAATTTTTTAAAGTTATTTTTGTTTACTGAGGAACTCTTCACACCACCATCCTGTAAGTAAATCCCCAAAAGATTATTTTTAAGTTCCACATTAAGTTGGATTTGCCTAAAAATTTACCTACCTTAAGACAGTATTGCATATTCAAATACTTCATTATCTGATGAGCAATTTAATTCCTAAATGATTCTGACTTTTTTATTCTTACATATTTAATATATTTGAAAATTAAGGATTTCCCTTTTATTTTATTTAACTCTGAGAAATAAATGGTTTTATTAAAAAGATTCCTTATTTATCTACTCTTGAATTTTAATAATATATATTTAATGTTTTCACAAGTATAAGAAAGTAGAAACAAGAAACATGTTACTTATGAAGAACTCTTTGTAGAAGCAGATATGTAATAATTATTTTCAAACTGTTTGTTAAAGAGTACACAACTACAAATAATAATTTGAAAAACTGTGTATGATAAGTCAATTATTTTCACAGAGCCATAACATGTGTTTGCCTCTAAATGCCAGTGCTTTTTAAAATATAGTTTCCAATATTTTATTATTTCAGCTGATTTAGGACTAAGCAATATTTTACTGATGAGTTATAATTAGATAAAAGAACAGAAATTATGGCTGATAAAATAATTGCTTCCCTGAAAGAAAAATAAAGTTTTTTACATTGTAGAACAGTACAATCAATTAGTATATACATTAGTGGCACTTTTCATCTATTTTAAAATCTCATTATTTTATTTCCTAATGCTTTTCAATAGTAAATTGTAGAAGACCTGTTGAAAATTTTTTAATGGAATTATAGATTTTTTTGAGAAATGTGAGCTAAAACTTATTATTTTGCTTGAAGGTCGCTTTTTAATAAAAAATGCTCAAAGTATATTCAGGTTAAAATTTAAAAACACAGATAAATCAACCTAGCATCATTTATATTCTTAATTTGAAAGAGCTAGAAGTCTATGAGGATTTCTAGTATTGCCACTAATGAAGGATGGACATTCTTTTTCATGGTTAAACAAAATACTGATTATGGTTGTTGCTTTTATTTACTTATTTATTTTTTTTGTGGTACGCAGGCCTCTCACTGTTGTGGCCTCTCCCGTTGCAGAGCACAGGCTCTGGACGCGCAGGCTCAGCGGCCATGGCTCACGGGCCCAGCCACTCCGCGGCATGTGGGATCTTCCCAGACCGGGGAACGAACCCGTGTACCCTGCATCTGCAGGCGGACTCTCAACCACTGCACCACCAGGGAAGCCCTGGTTGTTGCTTTTAAAGTAATTATGCCAGGCAGAAAAACAAAGGTATGTGAGTACAGGCTTCCACCAAGTTTCATACCGTTAAATTACCCACCAGAGAGAAACTGACTTAATTGTCTCTCTGACCCCAAACTCTAAGATGCCAAGGAAATATCTCCTGGCAATATTTACTAAAATCTGGCTTATAGAGGACTTACATATAGGATGCACTTAAGTCTAAGAAATTGTTTTAGCCATTTGTCCCAGTTTCAGTGCATCCTGCAGTCGATTTGTGAGAGATTATCCAATGCCAGGAAACCTTTCATTGTCTTAAACATGGGGCATTACCTTAGAAGCTATGGCCCAGATTGGGATTTGAGCCAGATGAAAGGAGACTGCAGTAGGAGTATAATGAGAGCACCAAGTACTCAAGAAAGCATTAAGTGGCAAGAGAGTGGAAGTGAGCCTTCTGAATAAAAGACTAACTTTTCCTTTGTCCCTCTCTTGATGCCTGTTTCTCATAAGTTTAATTATAAACCAAATCAGATCAAAAGTTCTTCCTTTATTACCTTTTCATTCGATTTAAAAATTTTAATGTTCTAGTTTTATAACTAGTTTGGTGTGCCTTCATCAACATTTTCTAAAACCTCTCTTCAGTGTTAATAATACATCTATGACCCTGGGGCACACTGATAGGTACTGAAGTTGGCGGGAGAGTTTGGTGTGTGAATATGTCTATGATTTTGTGTATGTGATAGAAGAGAGAGAGGTGAGTGGGAATATACACTAAATCAATAATTAGAAACATGGCATACTAAAAAATAGTCACTTCTCACAATTATATCACTCACAGACACATACCAACCCTTTACTCTCCTCTTATCACCAAGGTAAAATTTCCTTATCAAAGAAGACTATCTTCAGAGAAAAACACATTATACTGTACTGATTTTGGAATAGTAGGTTCTCAATCTTTTTAATATATAGATAATCTTCTTCCTTAGAAAATAATTAAATTTTTAATCATTCACTTTACAGTGGTTATGCTTTTATTTCTGCTAATTGGGAAGATATCCATTGACCAAAAGCTCCATACATAAATATTTTCTATTAAACATAATATTATCTACAAAATTTTGAAAAAATATATTCTCACATGGAGGTGGGTATGTTAATTAGACGGGAGGAATCCTTTCACTGTGTATATCAAATCATCATGATGTATACTTTAAATATCTTATAATTTTATTTGTCAGTCATACTTCAATAAAGATTAAAAGTATATTACACATATGTAGACCACATGATTTTTCTTTTAGTCTTCAGGTAATCCTTGGTGTGCACAAAGATTTAACACTTCTAAAAATAAATTCTTGCTCCTAGGTGTCCTAGTGCGTAGGACGGGGACCACTGGTTTAAAAGAGTGGTTTTAAAGCGATTTTGCTGCACGAACATTTCTTCAAAGGAAATTCTCACTTGAGAGGTCAATGGACTCAACAAATGGAGCTAAGTTGCTCTGCCTGGATTTTTGGATTTCTGTCCAGTTCACCTGTCCCTCTCCCTTGTACACCACTCCTCCTATCTCCTCCCCTGAGTTCCTCTTTGCACTCTATGGGATGAGCATTGAACCAACTTCAATGATTTATAAGAGAATTTATCCATGTAGGCAAAATCAGATCAAAGGACTCTTTCTAAAGCATAAAGTTTTAAATGACTAGATATGGAGTTACAACTTTAAACATAAAGTTTAAAGAACTTGAATTTCTCTGTTAAATCCTACTTGGAATTCTTTTTTTTAATTGAAGTATAACTGACCTACACTATGTCAGTTCCAGGTGCACGAGATAGTGATTTGATATTTCTATAATCATAAAATGATCACCACGATAAGTATGGTTACCGTCTATCACCATACAAAATTATTACAATATTATTGACTACATTCCCCATGCTGTACATTTCAGCCGTGTGACTCACATATTTTGTAACTGGTAGTTTGTACCTCTTACTACTTGAAATTCTTAAACCAGAATTTTTCTCAAAAGTAACCACAGGATTAGAAATTTATGGAAAAGAACTGTTGTATGTTTCATTGAGCTACATTTCATGGTAGAACATATTGCAGTTGGTTGTCTGACCTAGAATGGTGAACTCTGAGTTATTTTCAATTATTATTATTCTATTATTCATTTTTTAACTAAGATGGATACTTAGATTTTCTAATAACAATGGCTCTTCTGTTTATTCACTTTTCATTAAGTCTAAAATGTAAGGAGTTGCATATTTGTTTCTCTTTAGGTTAAAAATTGGATTCAGGAAGTTTATGTTTTTCATCCTGTTGAAAGCATAATTATGATTATTTGTTAACATCTTTGACTTATTGACTACTTTACTGCCAAGTGTTTTTGTTTTGACACAACTTAATGCTGCGTTCTGTGCTTTAAATACATTATCTCATTTAGAACTTTCAATAATCCTATAAATTAGACATTATTATGATAGGCATTTTCAGTTGAGGAAACTAACATCCAGCAGGTAAAATAATTTACCCAAAGTCTCAGAGTGTTTGGAGAAGCCAGGTTCAAACTCAGACCTCACATCATAGCACTGATTCTTATTCATATATCAAAATGTCTAACAAAATGTTTTTAAATCTGCATTTCTCCTAAGAGGATATAAGGTTGAATAACATTTAATGCACATTTTCCATAAAAGAATAATGAATACTTAGTATAAAAATACAAAACAGCAGAAAGAGAAATTAAACCACCCATTTTTATGCCTACCTTAAAAACACTATTGCACGCCGTTGGCTTTTCCTTAATCTCATACAATATTTGCATAACTGTGAACATGATATCTGTGAAATTTTATATGCTTCTTTCTTAATTTCACATAACATAAGCATTTTTCATATGATTATGCCATCTTTTAAAAATCATATTAAAAACTTCATAATATTTTATTAAAACAGTAAGTATTCAAGAATAGTTAGGCATTTAGTTATTATAACATGGTCTCTATTATAAATCTGTTCATAATAGAACACATTTTATTTTTCAAAATTGTAATTATTTTCTTAAAAGAAGGTTATTAAAGTGGAGTTATCATTTCAAGTGACTATAAACACAGCTGTTTCTTTTTGTAGAATGCCAACACATTTCCAAAGGCTACTACTACAAGTTAACCATTTCAACAGACATGCATAAACGTGCACACTTTACTACATGTCACAAGTCTGCATAACATTATATCATTACATCAAGCAACAAACTATCTGGAAGGTACTACAGATGAAAGCTACATCTTATACCTACCCACCTCTCTCCCTTTTAAAATACCAGTGAAACAGCAGGGGGAGGAAATGGATTCATATCTTTAAAGACTTAAGGAAAATATTCAAAGCACCAATGACAGTGAAAGAAGGTACACAAGCATTCCTCCAATCATTCCCCCATGAGTGATTTCAAATGATTCAGTGATGCCATTACCATGCCTAGATCCAAGATCCACACAATTCCCTTCAGACAACTGTCACCTTGGCAGAAGCAGGCTAGAATATTTAAATGGAATTTTTATAAAAAATGGATCAACATACAACCATAGTTTCCTCAAACTAAAGAAATGGACTTCATCCTTTTGCACATTGCTCTGTCATCCTTTCACTGACCCTTCAGTCAGTGGTTTTTCCATACGTCATCAAAATTTCTTTTGTTTAAAACTGTGATGATTAATTTTATGTGTCAACCTGATTGAGTCACAGGATACACAGATATCTAGGTAAACATTATTTCTGGGTGTGTTTGACAGGGTGTTTTGGGAAGAGATTAGCATTTGAATCAGCGAACTGAGTAAAGCAGATGGTTCTCCCCAGTGTGGATGGGCAGTATCCAAACTGTTGAGGGCCTGAATAGAACACAAAGGTAGAGGAAGAATCAATTTACTTTCCACCTAACTCCCTGAGCTCAGACATCAGTCTTATCCTGCACTCAGACTGGGAAGTATACCATTGGCTCCCCTTGTTCTCAGGTCTTAAGACTCAGACTGGAACTACAGTGTATACCATATACTATATGCTTTCCTGCTTGATTGCAGCTTGCAGATGACAGATTGTGCAGTTCCTCAATCTCTGTCATCACATAAGCCAATTCTCTATAGTCTATGAAATGACTACCTCTCTCCCCGCCCCCTCTCTCCTGCATAAAAAAAATAACATATCTATATCAGTATCTGTATCTGTATCTATAGCTACAGCTATATCTGCTTTTGGTCCTGTTTCTCTAGAGAACTTATACACAAATATCTATGTTCATTTTTTTCTCTCCTTACTGCCTGAATTATGTTTTTATTATTTCCTCTCTATTAACTATTATTTTAATGTCATCCTAGAGAATCCAACAGTATCCTCCACTTACCAAAGTTTACCATAAATTAATAATTTGAAAACTTCCTGTTAAAACACTTTAACTCCATTTATTCATACTTTAATGAAACAGTTGCTGGATATTTACTTCTATATATGTTATACACCCGCACAACATTAGCATTGCCATTTTAATTCAGTCAATATTACCTTCAAGGAGATATACATAATTACATATTTCCTTCCTTTTTTTTCATTTCTACTTCTCTGACCTTCCATCTGGGATTACTTTCTTTCTCATAAAATAAAATCATTTATTATTTTCTTTAGTGATGGTAACAAATCCCCTTTTTTTCTGAAAGTGTTATAATTGTACCATTGTATTTGAAGAATATTTTACTTGGGTAGAATTCTGAGTGGGCAGCAATTGTTGTTTTTCTCTCCTCAGCTTCTTGAAGGCATCATTTCATTTTCTACTGGACTCCAGTGTTTATTTTAATAAGTCTTCTGTCAGTACTTTATCGCTATTTTGAAAGTAATCAGTTGTTTTCTCTAGCTATATTTAATTTTTCTTTCCTTTTTTAAAAAAATTTTTCTCTTGGGGCAGTAGGTATCAAGTTTTTTTACAGTATGCTATGGTGTGTTTTGTTTTTATCTTACATAGAGGAAACAATCTTCTTGAATGTGTGGCTGAATACTCAGCTTTGAAAAATCTTTGTCAGTATCTCTTTTAAAATGTCCCTCTTCCACTCTCTTTCTTGACTGGGACTCCAATCTTAAAAATTTTTTATTTGACCAGGTGGTGGTCTCTCTTTCAGATCACGACTAATCTCTTCAGCCTTGTCTAATCAGCTGTTAAACTCAGTCATTGAATTCTTAATTTTATTTATTGGGTTTTCAGTTCCAGACTTTGAATTGAGTCATTTCAAAAACATATATGTATGGTTATCTTCTGAAACATTCTTCCTTGTCTTCCGCATTTTAAAGCACAATTATTTTATAGACATGTTAGACAAAATTTGAAGGAGCTCACCAAATATACATGTATATATAAATCTCAAAAGCCCTTAATTTCAAAATTGAGCAAAGAACTTTATTTTCTAGCAAAATGCTAAATTTCTGCGTTAAATAAAATGATTTTATTAAGAAGTTTAAATTTTATTGTCAGAGTATTTTTATAAAGCACATTTACAATTGACAACCTCACTATTGTACAACATCACGATTGACTAATTTCACCCTTTCTAAAAAAATATTCAGCAACTGCTATTGCTGTTTAATAAATTCTATGCTATATCAGGATATGGGAAATAATTCAAAATGAGTATTCTAGGGTTCAGAGATTAGATTTCCCTGGATACTTTCATAAATGATTTGAATAACTGATAGATACTGAAATTATGATTGCCACTGCAACTATGGGGCAAGTAAATTAGATATATACTTCCAAAAGCAGTCTCAGTTTTCACCCTCTTTCCGATTTCACTAACTTTAGGGCTGGATGGGCATGAAGTCACAGAGGCCTGAAGGACTGTGGTGCTTGGGGCCAAGGACGTAATGGGATGTACACTTTAAGAAAAAAAAAAAAAAACCTAAACAGCTGAGTCAAAGGATGTACCATTATGAAAGGTTAGACAGAAAGAATAGAAATAATCACAAAAAAAAACAGAGAAATGAAGCAAAAGTTGAAGTTCAATTTACGTGATGGGTTTGAGATACGGTCAGGCACTGGTTTAGTCCTTTTCCCGCATCTCTTCTGGGTCAGGACAAAGAAACAAAACCCAAATAATTGCTAATGTGCTTTCCCAGCTTAGAAAATTTAACACCTCTAGATTAGATTGCCAGTCTTCAAACTCACCAAGTGGTATTTTACCATTATGATTTTTCCAGCTGATCTCTACCTAGAATGCTTTTTCTCTTTCAAGTATGTACAATAGCCATCATTAAAGAGCTAGTTTAACTTTCATACTTAACAGAAATCTTCCGTTTCAACTACTGTTCCTACAAAAGTGACCTTGTGTTTCTGTTAACTCAGTACTTTGATTTTACTCCTTTTATGATTAAAAGATTTTCTAACCATTATTCTTGGGGTTATATCTGTGGTCATATCATCGTAAGTACATCTGGTTTTAAATAATCTGGGATGAATCTGGTTACTTTATAAATTTTGCACCTACGTTGTTGTCTGCTAAATAATATGTTCTGAATAGTCAAGAGTATGCTTTTTTTTTTTTTTTTTGGCCGCGAGGAGTGAAATGCAGGATCTTAGTTCGCTGGCCAGTTTGTTTCTATAAATAGTGAAAGTGAAGTTCACCATGATATCTGTGTGAAAGTTCTGCAACTAAACTTAACTAATTTGCATAAGAAGATAATAATGAATTTTTATTTCAGCAATGTCAATGACACTCTTCACATTCATGTCAGTATTTTCTATTACAAAATTACCTTCCCACATACAGCTATCAGAAGTTAGATCAAATTTATATTTGATTTGAAGTTTAAAAAAATACACAAGAACAATTTGTTGCCCTATATACCAAAGGCCCAGACATGCTGCAGAAGAATTTTAAAAATCTACAGTTTGCTAATTGATGTATAGATTTTTTCTGTGATTTATTTAAAACTTTCTTTATCCAAAGGAACAAAAATGATCATTATTGTCTACAGCAATATTCATAATACTTAAAGTTCTGTTCTATGGAAGCAAGTTGGAACTTGAAGAAAAATTTACAAACACACACCTCACTCACACAATACAAAGTCAATTTCAGTCTGTCCTAACCATTTTGCTTTGTGGAAAACTTATAGATTTATACATACTAAGGAAAATCTCCACAAAATTGAGTAAACTGGGTTGGAAGTGAGTAGAGTACTTAGGTTTATACCGGAATTAGGAGAATACTCAAAAAACGGGGTGGCAGAGACAGGGGAAATATAAATGAAAAAAATGCATAGCACCTATGAGTTTGGTATAAAATAGATTGAGATGATCCTTGTGAAACACTATTCCACACTCATGCTTCCAGAACACCAGGATGAAAAACCAGTCAATTATGTATGTAACTCAAAATATGGCTCAAAATACACTTTTTTTTCTCTAAAGATAGCCGTGTTTGGTAGAACACGTGGCTAGCGATTCATCAGAAACACTTAGGGAACTTTATAAAAATATAAGAACACAAACTTTCCACAAGTTAACGTACATTTATTGAGTGCTTACTATACTACAGCCACTTTTTCAAAAGCTAAATAATTCAATTCTCTTTATATCTTCTTGAAGTAGTTTCTATTTTACACATGAGAAATTTGAGTCTCAGTAGGGTTAAAAAACTATATAACTCACTGGAATGCATTTCCATCGTCTTTACTGAAATATCTTCTCCTTTCTTATCTTTAAATTTTGATTTGTGTGATTTAGGCTTGTTTCTATCTGCACCACTATGATCTATGTGATTTCCTCAATCCACACAGACTTTAATACCATATACATGCTGGGCACACTCAAATGCATATTTCTGGCAAAAATCACACGGAACTCTACAAATATCTCAATGGTCCCAGCTACTATTCCTTTTTCAAAAATATACTATCAATTCAACCAATCATCTAGGCAATAGAGATAAATAAAAAGACCTCTCAGTTCAAGGCCCTATCAAGTTTTGATAAAGATGATATATCCATAAGGTGGGTATCTCTCCCACAATTTCAGGATCCATTTTGTCCATTGACATGGGTGTTCTCTATGAATATCTCTATTCAAAACATCCTCCATCTTCAGTGTGGCATTAAGATAACTTCGCTCAGAGATGTGGTAAAAGTGTACTTAAAGTCAAAGGTATTCAATACAAGTAACCCTTCCTGCAATATGTTTTCCTTCACTTTAAAGAATTCTAAATCATCTTCAAATACTCTCTTGACAACAACCAAGTGCTTGAACTATTTCTGAATAGAATTCTCTGCCCTCTGGATCCCCTAAAATTTTTTATCTCTTTGATGGTACTTTTACTGTTCCTCATGTTTCACTAATGAATACACAATGCCAGGTGAGTTTATTCTTTTGTATTTAAACAGAATCTACTCAAATCATCCTGTTGGAATAACCATGCCTTTTCCACTTATAGCCACCAAATACCTGATTTCATACATGTCTCAAAGTCTGCAGATGTTCTTGTCTCTTTATTCAGTGCCATTTTAGAGGTAGAATATAGCCTACTTTGCTTGATCTTCCCCCACTAAATTTTTTTTAAAATAAGATAAAAATGTGCACCCATGAAATTTGTGGACACGGAACTTAGTTATATTTGGGGGAAGTTGGAGGAAGAGCAAGTTTATATCACAGCAAAACAGTTTAAAATACTAAGAAAGTCTCTATTTATAAAGTCATTTGCCCACTTGTCATGGGAGATTTCTTTCTTGACCATGTTCCCCCACCACTCCAATCTCCAAAATCCAGTCTTATCCTATGGTTTTAATTTGTCCATACCAACTTCCTTTCCTCCTTTCTCCATATCTTCCAACCTCAAATTCATAGTCCTTAGGCTATCTTTGGATTTTACTATTTCTTTCCAAATAATATCTTCTGGTTCTCAATGTCTAGATTCAAAGTGGTTTGGCAAGACATTTTACTTAATAAAAAAGACTATCTCTAACCTAAGAAAATTCGGATGCCAGGTGAGATGGCAATATATTTACCCTGTTAAGATTATTTATTTGAGCTTCTCTCTTAAGTCCTTTATTGGAGATGACCAATGATTTCTTAATTGTAAGACTTGCTCTTTATGTATCTTTCAGTGAATAGCATATATTTATATAGAATGTACAAACGTATGTGAATATATGTGTGTAAACATACATAATTATATTGTTAAGTTTCTTAACTACCATCTTTTAAAAAAACTCCCTAACTCAAGATGACCTTTACTTTTTAGAATAAGAACTATTATTTAAACACAGCCAACTATGCCTTATTGCCAACATAGGTTATGATTTATAGATCACATCTGTCCCAATTCCAGGCAGATGCCTAACTGCATTTGGGATTAACAATCTGTGCTTAGGGAGTCAAGTAAAAATAGAATAAATAAGTGGCAAATTAAAATGTATTAGCATAAAATTACCATTATTAGTTACTAAAATCATCTGAGAAATGGAAAGAAAATAAAACAATGGAAATAACAGTGAAGTAGAAATTTAAAATTATACTTTGAGGATACTTTTGATTTTCAATAGGGTGATGGTTAAATAGAAATAAACCCATATTTTGGTACACAGAACTTGGAGTTTAACATCAGTCCCAATTTATAGAACCTTATGAAAAAGATAATTTACATTATTTATTTATATTTCTGCCATGTAGAACAGATTTGTAGCCATTTATAGTGACATGCATGATAAATGAATAAGAGATAACTGAAAAATCAAGACCAGAGATCATAAGAAAAAACAAATGTGTTAATAGTAAAGGTTAATTTTTCATTTGAATCTAAGCTTCCTGGAAGCTAAGACCAAAACAGGAAAACTCCCTGTTATGTACTTCCTGGAGGCTACCTAATGTGCCAGTTGCTTTCAAGAGACAAATCTGATAAATTCCCTACCACCAGTCTCTGAACCTGTTTTCTCACTTACATAGTGGACATAATAAAAATATTTCCTGGGAATTTCCTGGTGTTCCAGGGGTTAGGACTCCTTGCTTCCACTGCAGGGGGCACGGGTTGAGTCCCTGATCAGGGAACTAAGATCCTACAAGCCATGCAGTGCGGCCAAAAGAAGAAAAAAAAAATTTCCTGGTCACTTTCAAGACTCTTGGAAATTGTAGATGATGCTGATTAAGTCAGTTGGGTTGTGAGTTACCATGAGTTACCTGCTTAAGGTAACTCTTTCACCCCACCCGACTTACAGAGTTGTATCCTATCAGGGAGGACGAAATTTTCCTCTACCCTTCTAGGTTCTTCTGGCTGGTCTAAGAATTAAATTGACATGAAACAGACTGACAGGAGAAAATCAAACAAAGTTTAATAACATGGATCCATGGGAGAGACCCAGGAAATTGAGTAACTCAGCAAAATGGCCAAAACCCTCACCTTCAAAACTGTCTTCAGCTAAAGACAAAAGAGGAAGTTGGGGGTAGTGGTTTGGGACTTCAAAGGGGAGGAAGGCAATTCACATGAAGATGGAAAAGCAAATGTTTGGTAAATAAATGTTTGCTGGGCCAAGCACAGACAATGGGACACGACACAGAGTGTGCCCTGATCTCTACTGTTTCTCCCACCACACCTAGCCCATATTCTTTGCAGATATCTCTGGTGATAGTTCTATTCCAGTAACAGGGTCTCTGTCTAAATTCTTACAGGCAGTTACGGGGAAGGTCAAAGTTTCTTTCTGAGTCTTTTGGGCCTTGATTCTTTTCGTTCCAAATGATCTGCATGCCAAAGAGACATTCCGGGTGACAAATTTTGCTTCCCTACAGTCCCCAATGACTAGTGTGCTTAAAATTTTTGTACCTGGATCACAGATAGACTAACTGGATACTCATTATTGGGTATGTAAAATTTGGACTGGGAAACAGCAAAAACCGGAAATCACTGGAACTGAGGTGTATTAATGGCAGCTGGCTGAAGAGGTCAACAGACTTCTCCAAAATTGTTTGTTCAGCTCTTTCTTCACCTCTCCGAGTTACTCCATCTCCTTCTTACGAATTCAATCTGTGACTGAACCTTAACTAATACAGAAACACCAATTAGATACAACGTAAGATTTGGTGTGGTGGGGAAAATGATATAAATATGAGCCTTTCTTTTTCTTATTAGTGGTAGATCAAGCACGGTTCTCAACACTGTCAGCAAAGTGTTAGCTGATTTAATTTCCCTATAATGTTTTTGAGATATGTTTTCTTTCACTGTAGTTGAACAGGCACTAGGAATTCTAAATAAATAGAGCTTCTAAAGAAAATGTAATTAACAGTGTGTACAGAGCCAGAGCAGTTCCATGGACATAATAAGTTTAGTAACCTTGAGGGAAAAATCAGCATTAATGAAGAGTAATCATGAAAATCTTATCAGCTGGAGCATTTAAAACAAAACAATTAAAAGACTTTCATCTCACAATTGTTCTTAATATCATTTTGGGACTTTAAAGAGTTCTCTCTTTAACCTCAATTTAAATGAAAAGCTATAAGTGATCTGAAAGTGTTAATAGTTTTAAAAGATAATTTCACTCATGGGAATCTGTGATAAGAAATTGAACTCAACTAGGAAAAAAGATTTATCCTCAGTAATATTAATCACATCATGATTTATTGGCAGAAAAAAAGGAGAAATCTCCATTGTTAAAGGCAGAATGATGTAATAGGTAAATTATGATGACTACATACAATGAACCTCCATGAAACCTTTAAAATTAGAGTGTCATGATATGGGAAAACTGGTGATACAATGTTGAATAAAAAGGCTGTTTATAAATATTTATAAATAGTTCTATAATTTTCCAGCATTTTAAAATTTAATTAGCAATTTAATTAGTGTAGAAAAATTAAGGGGTTTCCTACCTGATGTCAGGACCTTGGATGATTAACAAACTACTGCTATTGGTACTGACAGAAGAACTGCCCAAAGGTTCAGTTCTTTTTTTCCATCCTGTGGCTTACCTGGTCTCCTTCAAGAAATTGCTCCAAATCAAAATGTTAAGTTAAAAAATCAAATTGCACAAAACAAAACAAAAACAAGGCTTAATCCAATTTGAATAAAAATTCTAAATCTATGTATGTACAGTATAGGCAAGACAATGAATAGGACAAGAAGTGGAAAAATTCACAGCAAGCCACAACCTACTAATTTGGAGAAGGGAGAGTATAAAAAGGAGATGGAATCTTTCATGTTTTACTTTGTACACATCTCTAGAGCTTGAGTATTTTGTAATACAGCTAGTGAGAATACAAAGAACAACAAAAATTTTAAAAATATGAAATTACAGCAAAATTTATGATACATCTATTTTCAAAAGGTTATATATATTAATGTAATTTTAATTTTCCTTTACTTTCTGTATGTATCTGTGTGTCTGTGTGTGTGTTTTAAAGGTATAACATATTTTGTTTCCTATAGGAACTATCAACTTTTATGTTATTTTCAGTCTCAAAAGGCCAAAGGATGCTTGAAAATACATTTGAATTGCTGAAATGTGCTGAGTGTTATAGTGGAATTTTAGGTTTAATTTATGTCTTAATAACACTAGAGTTATATGTTGAGCATCAAAATGTCACTGAAAACTCTTCAATAAATTACTGCAGCAAGTAGCTTTCTAATGTTTTGATTGGCCTGCAATTCTCAGCAATTTCATCTGTGTTTTTTTGCAAGATATATGTGCAAGCTGAGATTTGAGGTATTCTACTTTGTTTATTCAGGCCCTGGGAGGTAATCCCAACTGGAATTTTATCAAAGATATCTGTATGGCAATAATGATAATCCTTCAGCATCTAGATTGGTTCTATGTTTTATCTCACTAATGAATACTCTGGAGAAATATGTGTAATTTTACAGAACAAATTAACCCTAGAGCAGAGCTATTTACAATGTTCATTTTACTGGACACCTACAAAGCAGAATAAATTTAAATACAGTTTAATCGACCCTTCCAGGCCTGGTCGAGATCAAACAGCTAGGACATAAATATAATGGTAATTAACATAAATTGATGCTAAGATTTTTTTTTACATAAGTACTGATAAATATCACAGGATATTTGGGATCCTACTTTCAAGCAAATAGAATACAGGAATCAGGCAGTAGCACTGTCCTATGTATCACTTGTGTCAAAGTAGTTCAGAAGTGGCTTTTGCTGGCAAGGAAATCTGATTTTTAATTATCGTGTTATTTCCAGCATATAATGGCCATGACTTGTTCAACAGGAACACCACCATGTGAGCTGCATTTTGTTTCCCTCCTGCCTTCATTTCACTGCAGAACTGACAAAATGTAACTCTCTGTCCTACTAATAGGGCAGCATGAAAACTAATTGGCATTCTCCATTTTCAAATATTTGTATCCTCAAGCCTCCTTGCCTAAAAAAGCCTGACAGTCTCTTCATTATCTCATCATGATATAATTATTGCACACTCAATTGCCAGGGCCTGAGAGTAATTCACTTATGCTCTGCATCAATATAAACTTGGGCCTCTAGAACTAGATTTAACCAACTTTAAAAAATTCTAATTTAGATTCACAGAGTATTATTTGTCTCCTGGTGATTCAAAACATGAATCATCTTTTCTTTTTATTAAAAGAAGAAAAATCTAAATCAATATACTAACTATTCTAGCTCTTAAAGCATTGTTGATATTTTTCCTTTTCTTATACCATACTCAAAAAGGACCAAAAAGCACCTTTTGATACTTTTGCGCAATCCTGATGACCACTGCCACATCCAGGCTGGCATTATGTTCTCATTTTAACAATCTCTTCTGAAATTTACGCATCCTTCTTCCTATCTGTGGTATAGTGATGATCACATTAGGTATTCCTTATTCTACAATCGTACTCAATTAAATTCAATGTATTCAATTTAAAAAGACAAGCATCTATTTCATAATGCCCAGCAGAATTATTTGTAAATGGTACATATTAAATATATACCTACAGAATTGGCTTTTTTAGTGAGTTAAGTAACTGTTCCCATTTTCATGTGTGAGTAGTTTTACATTCTTTTCAATTTCTTCACTTGTATCACTTATTTTTCCTGTACACACAGATAATCAATGAAACATCTTTATCATAAATCTCTTAAACACATACATATAACTATTTTAAGATCTAGAAACCGGACATTCCCACTAGAGAATCAATGTCTTTTCCTTGTACCACATAAACCCACTTCCTTTTCTGTCTTTATTGTATTCAAATCTTCAGTTTTACTGTGCCCATTGTTGGTCTATCCAATTTTATACATTTTTGAATTTCTTCAGACACTCAAGCCAAGTACTTCCCAATTCCATAGAGGTATACAGGAAGAAAAATTCCACAAATAAATAAAAATAGCAATAACCAGAAATAAACAAAAAACAACAACATTAAAAGAGGCCTCCCAAAAGAAAATCAAGCCAGTCTCAGAATTCCTCATGAAACTCTTGTCCATTCCTATTATTACCACCTTAGTCCCAAGCACCATCCTTTCTTAATGGCTTCTCTGCTTCTAATGTATCCCCTAATAATTCATTCTCCACAAAATAATCCTTTAAAATATAAATCAGCTCATAACACCTTCTTACTCAAAAAATTCCAATAGTTTCCATCATATTAGCATACGATTCTAACTCCTTGTCCTGGCCTTTGAAGCCAGTATCCAGCACCTTCCTACCTCTAGAGCTGTGTATCCCACCAGTTTCCTCCTTGCCCAGTGAACTTCAGTAATGTTGGCCTTCCTCCCATTATTTTAATGGGAGATAAAATATTCCAGTAACCTATTTAATTCCCTCAATATTCCAGCAACCTATTTAATTCTCAGAGTTGAATTTATTACTGGCTAATATTTTGTTTACTTGCATCTTTGTTAACCCATTTAAGTTAACCTTGCCTGACACGCTGTTGTCTCCCAAAATGCCAGGAAAATTGCTAGGCAATCTACAAACAGTTGCTTAATGAACAAATGTATGGCTGATTGCTATACTGATACTACATTCTAACTGGCAATGTGGTAGTATCTACAAGTACTTGGTAACAAAATGTTGGGACCAAGAATATTGGAACAAGTAACTGTCATTCCTTTGTAACTAATGATATACTAATAGCTTATATTTAAGGAACTTATGTGCTCGTCACTGTGGTTAAGTGCTGAATAATATATATTTAATGTAATCTTTAAAATAATCTGAGTTAATGACTATTATAATGCCCATTTTTTAAAAAGAGACTGAGCATACAGTGGGAAAGACAACTTCCCAAAATTATGTAGTGAGAACTAAGAATCTCACACTTCAACATGACTTCAAAGCCTTTATGTGTAACACTTTGCTTAATATCTTAATGAATCTGAAAATCCTGAGAAAATGTAATGCATATCACCAGCTATCACAACGCCATTCATGCAATAACCAATCTGTTTTCTAACAAATTTTAATGCCATCTTTATCACATGCAAAATTCCTACCTAAATATTGAAATTTTTTGTTCTGTTCCATTTATCTGTCTCCAGGTTTACATAAATATTATAATCACAGAAACTTTATTTCAAAACTGATAGAACAAAGTAAATTTTCATTATCCTCTCATTCAAAATATGCTTTATTCATTTTACCCCTTTATTTTTCTCCAAATGAACATTTGTATTATTAAGTCAAATACCAAGCTAAAATCCCATTGAATTTTTAATTTTGATTCTATTATTTATTAATTACTTTTTAGTTTTGTATTTTATGTAGTCTACATGATGTTGAGTCTTTTCATTTATGGATTTAGGAGAAATTATTTTATGGAAGTCTAATTTGAAATTCTTTAGTAAAATTTTCTGTCTTTTTATATAGTTTCTATACAGTTCTCTTTGATTTATTCTTAAGTTTTGTCTTCTGTTATAATGAAAGAAAACTTTTTCTATTGTATTATTATATTTTCTATTTTATCAAATATGTACATCATTTATATTTATAGTATATACATTCCTTTATGGAGTAACCAAGATGGCTTCAGCATTTCCCTCAGCCTGACTAGACTTCTTCCTGACTATGTCCTGACCTGCCTTTTCTGAAAACATTTTCCTTGGAAGACTTGTAAATTCTTTATCCCCTTCCCTTTGAGATATGTTTTTAAAAACTTCTTGCCAGTGTCGCAACCCAGGAGTGTCTTTCTTAAGGACCTGGAAACCACTCCTTTGAAATACAATCATCAAGCAAGATAGCATCCCCCTATGGCCCTTATCTTCTACTTTCTGTGGAAAGGTAGAAGCTCTCTTCCCCCCCACGCACCCCAAAATCTGTAAAACAACCTCCCATCAGGAAGACGTGAGAAAGTTTACTTTTCCTTTGGGTAAGGCCAATTTTCAAACACAGGTGGTCTAAGATCCCCCCACCCCAGCTCTTAAAAATTCTCCATCACTTTCTTTACAGCAGAGTTGAGATTAGACTGAGTTCTGGCCTTTCTCCCCCATTGCAATAGTCATGAATAAAGTCTTCCTTGCCTGTTTTACTTTCCTTTGACAGGGGTCAAAAATGTTTTACTAAATTCCTGTGTTTTTCCAGGTAAATAAGAACTTCCAGAGAAATGATGATGATGCTTTTTACTATTTTATATTTAAAAGCTTTTGCTTTTCAATTGCTAAGAATTGCTTTTCAGTACAGTTGGCCCTTGAACAACACAGGTGTGAACTGCATGGGTTAACTTACATGCAGGTTTTATTTTAATAAACACATATGACAAACTACACCATTTACTGTTGGTTGAATCTGTGGATTTGGACCCATGGATACAGAGGAGGGCTGACTGTAAAGTTATATGCAGATTTTTCAACTGCATGAGGGGCAACACCCTTAACCCCATGTTGTTCAAGGGTCAACTGTATTATTAATAACTTACAAAATAATTTTCAATATTAAGTTCTACCATACACTATTAACTTTTATTGGTGATTGACTCAACAGGGATTTTGTCATGTATTTGTATTAGAATATTCTATGTTAGCTTTATAAAGTGAATTCAGAAGCTTTTCTTCTAACATAATTATTGTACATATCCTCAGTTTTATAGAATTTATCCACAAAATCTATTCAGTCTCATACCGATTTTTACATCTAGGAATCTGGTTACTATAAAAATTAACTCATTGTTGTTTTATTCTAGCTGTCTCTTCTTATGTCACTTTATGTAAAATTTCTGATATATTTATAAAAATATTCAAATTAATTAGTGTCAATTTATATATATTACTGTTACATCTTTTTTTTTTTTTTTTTTTGCCGTACGTGGGCCTCTTCACTGTTGTGGCCTCTCCCATTGCGGAGCACAGGCTCCAGACGCGCAGGCTCAGCGGCCATGGCTCACGGGCCAAGCTGCTCCACGGCATGTGGGATCTTCCCGGACCGGGGCACGAACCCTTGTCCCCTGCATCGGCAGACGGACTCTCAACCACTGCGCCACCAGGGGAGCCCTGTTACATCTTTAAGTTGTCTCATAATGAATATGCTTATTATGTAGCACAATATTTGCCAATTTTATGGTTGTATTTTTATTTTTTCTTCTTGTTTTTGTCAAATTTGGATCTACATCATTATTTTATAACACTGTCCTGGAAAATTAGCCACAGTAATAACACATGATAAAGAAAATTAAGCTATAAACATTGAAGAAAGGGGAAATAAAATGTTAAGACTAAATATGTAGAAAATTTAATTAATTTAGAATTGGCAATTTATTAAGAAATATACAAAAGTCAATAGTTTTCCTATATTTCCTCCTATAACCACTTAGCAGATATGATGACTATTTCTAACAAAACTGACAAAATATAAAATGTATAAAATATTAATATCCCTAACTTTAAAAGATCATTACATCTAAAAGTCTTATTATGGGAACAGTGATAATAGTTTTTATTACTATGACCAACATTTAATAAAATGCCTACAAAATGTTAGACATATGATCAACCTGTTTTTACAATAATTTGTTTAATCCTCTTTAAAATCATGTTGATTGTGGTGCTATTATTTGCCCCATTTGATGGATAAAGATCTAAGATTAAAGAGATAAAGCCACTTGCACAGAAATAAACAGCTGGTAAATGCCAGAGCTGAGATATGAACTTGTTTTGTCTGGTGGCTACCAATACTGACCTCCACAGCAGAAACAGAAAGTTGCTAACTCAGTGTCCAGTCTCCTTTTTTGTTGGGGGTAAGAAGGTACCTACTAGAAAAAAATATATACACTATGGGCAGAGAAAATATAATTCACAAATTTTCTCTTTTCCTTCTAACTGCCCAAAATATAAACAGGATTTTAAAAGTGAAGTAGGGTTTCACTGGTGGCGCAGTGGTTGGGGGTCCGCCTGCCGGTGCAGGGGACGCGGGTTCGTGCCCCGGTCCGGGAGGGTCCCGCGTGCCGCGGAGTGGTTGGGCCCGTGGGCCGTGGCCGCTGGGTCTGTGCGTCCGGGGCCTGTGCTCCGCGGCAGGAGAGGCCACAGCAGTGAGAGGCCCGCGTACCGCATTAAAAAAAAAAAAAAGTGAAGCAACTTTCTTGCAGCCATCAAATATGAGGATCAAAGCCAGCTGCAATGACAATATGTGATCCTAGAGGCAAGGATATAGTGAGATAAGAATTCTCAGACTTTATTCAGGAGGGTGAGTAGTTATAAACTATATTTTGAAGCAATTTGGGAATGAATATATAATATTCAAAATATTTTGCTTACTATTAATATCTTTTCAAAATTTCCAATAAATCCTTAATTAAATCAGTTGTACATCCAAACTATGGGATATTATTCCAATGTTAAAAAAGATGATGTTCTCATAAACTAATAAATTACTTAGGAAAATACTTATGATATATTATTTGGTGGAAAAAAACAAAATGCAAAAAAACTATTAAGATTTCAAATGTGTGTATTTGCGTATGTGTGTGTGTATGTGCACATACACATGCAGTATGTGAACATTCTAATGTAATCATTTTCATGGTGATGGGAGAAATTTTTATTTCTGAATATTTCAAGTAGTTGCTAATAATCATACATGGCTCTCATAAATTTTTTAAAAACCTATGCTCTAAACTCATTAGATATTCAATCAAAGCATCTTTTGAAAGCTGTCAGAGAAAGTAAGTCTAATGTTAAAGCAGCCATTTCACCAAACATTCCAAGAAGGGAATAAAAAAAATTGCCAGTTGTGCAAGGGTGTTGGAACTTGGAAAAGTGTTCCATATGAGTGGCCACTTGATATGCCCACTTGAGTGTGGGGCCCAGAATTAAGGGTGTGTTATGGGCCGACTTCCTTTATTCTGAAGTCAGGAGCTATGAGAACAAGGGTGAATAGAAATTGTTTTTTTAATCTATCACAAAGAATTTTTATATTGAAAAAAAAAAGATAAAGCTGAATCTCAACAAAATTCCATCAGCCTTAATGGCTGCTAACTCAGTGCATAAGAATTTCTAGAAAGCAAAGCTTTCAAAGTGTGAATTAATTAAACAAGGAGGTCATTAGACTGAGGGGTGTCTAATGCCATGGTGACCTGTGTAAGCAAACCAAAATCTAAGCCTTTAAGTGCCTCAAAGTTATGAAATTGAAACCTAAGGACAACCAATCACAAACAGCCAACTAGGCTTTAAACTACAGCCAATCAACAATTTCCTTACTTTGCTTCTCCCTTTTCTCTATAGAACTGTCTCCCCCAGATCCTGTTGGTGGAGTACTCCTAACCACTTCTGGTTTGGTGCTGGCCAATTGGAATCAACTTTTGCTCACATAAACTCTTAAAAATTTCAATATGCCTCAGCTTATCTTTTAACATATGAATCAAAAATAAAATGAAAATTGACTTAATTTCAAGACAGTAAATATAAAGATATAATGACATTATCCACACTGAAAAAACAAATATGGCAGCGGGGTATAGTGGAAATTCTAGATCAGGAGGCACAGAATTTGGCTCTGTGTCCAAGTTCTGCTATTAATAAGGTGTTTAATTTTTTATAAGTAGCATATGTTTCCTGAGGTTTATCTCTTCCTCATACAAAGGGGAATGATATCTGCCTTATCTACATATTTCATCTTTTATTGTAAATACTAAATGAAACAACATACATAATAGTACTACATGATGAACAAATTATTTCAAATATAGTTTTTAATGTTATATAGCACAATACGGCAGACACTCGTTTCAAGCTCCTCCAACCCTTTCCGCCTACCTCAATAATTTAGCATTTTACAGGAAAGGACAAACATATAACAATGTCTTAAAAAGCCCTGCTTTACATCTCTGACCACGTCTCCTGTTTTCCTAACTCTAGCTCACTCTTCTCTGCTCACCTTCATCCCATGATGATCACTGGACATCACTGGACATGATGATTACCATGGACACTCTGCCTCAGAATTCTGATTTACCATTTCCTTTAACTGAAACACTACTAACTCAAATCCAAATGGCTTCATCTTTCAACACTTCTAAGTCTCCATCCAGATGCTTTCTTATTATGGAGGTCTACTTTCACCATAGTCTTTAAAGTGGTATCCTTCCTCTTGGTCATCTCAATCCCATGTTTAACTATTTTACCTGTTTCCTTAATAGCCTGTCTCACAGAACTACAATGTAAGCTTTATAATGATGAGGATAATTTTGTGCCTCAAACACAGTAGGCACTCCATACGTAAGTAAGAATAAATGAATAATGAGCTGTCTGCTTAATCACTTTCTCTTTTGCTTTCCTTTACCAGAGGAACTAGAAAATGAACACTCTCTTCTCCCTGCTACCTTCCAGTGAGGTGTGTTCTTATCATGTGTTTCTGGGCAGTGAGACAGGAATGGATGTTTGGTGACAAAGGAATCCTTTGCAAATAAAAGATAAACCTTCTCACAGAAATGGCTTTTGAAATGTCTGACTTTTTCCTTGCCTGGAATGAGAAAGTGAAATGTGAAGGCTAAGCAGTTATCTCGTGACTTTACGGATAAAAATCACACACCAAGGCTGGAGGAAAAGTAACATAAACAGAGTCAAATGACATCAACTATTTGATGATATCTCTGAATTCATAAAAGTAAATTATGATCACTAATTATTAACTCCTTCAAACTCCACCTCATGGACATCTATATTTTAATGGAAAAACACTCCAATCGTCAGGGATTGATATCCAGTGGTGGCACTGAGAGTTTGTGGAACCAGTCACAAAGGAAGATATTTTGAGGAAGAGGGTCACTGAAATTAGACTAAGAGATATGACCATGCATTCTGTTTCCTCGATGTTCACTGTTCTCATGCCCGTCAAAAAGGGAGTTACCCAGTCTTTTTAATTGAGAAAAGTATACCCCTGTAACAGTATCTTCTAAGGCACGGTATTAGGAAGAGTCAGGATTTTGTAATAATCAATCCTGTGGGAGACTAGGGATGCAAGTAGAGAGAGATACTGATGATACTGCTTGTTGATAAGGAAGAAGAAAAGCTCATTTCTAACTTCTTCATGCATATGATATATCCAATGAAATAATGCACATATATTGAAGAATATCTAAAAACTAAGGGTAGAAATAGTTTAGTGCTCACCGAAGACTAATTATTATCCATATAGTGTAGCTTAAGTATTCTTTTGAAAACAACACTGAAAAAAATTACAAGAAACAACAACACTGGTAAAAGATAAAAGGCATACAAGCAGTGGAACTCAAATATTACATAAGAAAAGTCATATGAAAGTTAAACCACATCGACTGACAGTTGAAACTATTCTCTTCTCAATTCCTACCAGTCGATGCTGTTGAAGAACAGAATTTCCCTTAGGATGGTACAGTGGAAAGAGCTTGGTCTTTGAAATCAAACAGACATGATCCAAATTTCTGCTTCTCACATAAATTGTGGCTTTAGACATGTTCCTCTGTGTGTCTCCAGCTTAGCAGCTAAAATCTGGGCATTATCATACCCGTCTTATTTATAAGGTAGTGTGATTACTAAGTGATAAAATACATATACATTTTTTATAACACTGTTGTTCTTTTTTCTGAACCAATTATCAGGGGATAGGGTTCAAGGGAATCAGTCCATGGTTCTCCATTGCCTATTTCTATTGAGAAAAATGCTCTAAAGTTCAGTGTGGTCCCTGGAGCCCTTGGGGGTCCTCAAGACCCTTTCAGGGTCCACAAGGTTCTGCATTTCCAGTTGCATTATCTGTGTAAGACCAGATTTTCTTCACATAGTTCAACTAACACAGTATGTACACACTGCGGATTGAATGGAGAAGTACAAATGAGAGTTCAAGTGTCTTTTATCAAGCCAGAGATCAAGAAGATTTGCAAAAATATAAAGGAATGTCACTGGTCTCATTAATTTATTTGTTCTTGTTTTGTGAAATACATTTTCCTCAGAATATTATAGGTATTAATATATAGGTTTATCATCATTTTAAAATAAGTAAATAAATGAATGTTTTAAAATGTTCTCAATTTTAATTTCTAATGTAAAATATTAATAGCTGTAACCTGCATAAACGAAAACACTCTGGGGATGTTCAATAATTTCTAGGAGTATAAAGGGTGACTGTGACCAAAAAGCACTGCAGACCTAAACAGCTACTCCTTGGCATTTATCACAACATGTAAGATAAGCTTAGGCTGTTATCTTCTTCCTTAGGAAATACAATTCAGATTGAATATATACATACCTATAAAGACATATTCTATACATATATACACACGTATATATGTGTGTATATGTTTATATAATATGATAAATAAATCACCAATTTATTTGGATAACGGTATTCCCTTAATTATTAGAATTCTATGTTTTCATGATCTCAAATTGGCTTTGGCGTGGAATCCAAAGAAAAATTATGTGAATTTGATGATCTCATAGTACCATTAAAATTGTGCAAGATAACCATGAAAATGTGTCGTTATTTGCTACCTGCTGTCCTAACTGTACTGGACCTAAACATTGATAGTCCTAAGTCTCAACCAATAATGAAAATGTTTCGCAAGCCTGAACAATAAAGGACAATATTGTACATAATTATAGCATAAGCTTCTGTAATAAATACTACTATGTTAAAACCAAAAGACCAGGGAAGAAAATGCTTATCAGCATAAGGGAAACATAAACACTCAAAGATAGCGAGCGGCCTGCCAAGGTAATATAGAAAGTATGCTTAAAATCTTAATGTGACTAGAAAATAATTGAATTCCATTTGTAAGTAGTTTTCATTTACTAGGGAATAAAATTATTCCTGCGTTATTTTTATTCACAAAAGCTGAGCCATACAAGTTGTGTCATACACGTGTAGATGTTTTCTTCCTATTCACATTGATTGATTACACAAATTTTATTATAAGCAGAGAAATAACTGAATTCACTTAATATAAGATAAAAGTACCTTAAAATTACGAAATTGTCCAGAAGGTTGTTGGGCTGACTTACCTCCATTTTCCCATCAGATGCTTCCTCTGGGCTCCCATCTACGCCTTCTCTGGGTTGCAGGGGGTTGACTTCCATGGGCTGCATCATCCCCTGTATCCCAACTCCTCTATCCTCAGTTTTGGTTTGGCCAGCAGAGGCAGCAGCAGAGAATTGGTGCTCTGGAGAGGAAGAGTGAGAGGGAGAGCAAGAGGGAGAGGGAGAGGGAGACAGAGAGATTCAATCCTTCCTGTCCTTATTTCCAAGCTGCAGTTTTTTATGGTGATTGATTTCCTCTGCCTCAGGGATCAAATTCCCACAGCTGCCACTCTCACCAAGTGTTAGGTTCCCCTCATTTCCCTATATCACATTGCTCCTTTGGGCAAACAGGTAATAAAGGCGTCCAACATTTGCTGGTGCCAGAATGCTTCACCGTCCCTTCTTGAATCCTTTTATCCTACCTCCATCTCTGTAAATAGACCTTACATTAACACCTTATTAGACGTTTTTGAATTAACATTTTGGGTATGTCCTGCTGATTGGTACGGCTGTTGTTTCAAAATCTTTCACAATCCAGTGTGATTTTCAGATACCACGGGAGGAGGTTGTCCATCTATTAGGTTGCTATTTGGTAAACCGAACTGTTACTGAAAGCTCCTTATGGGACTAACTTATTCACACTATAAGGAATCAAGTTTAGTATTTGCTGTCCTAGCCAATAAAACCAACCAGACTATTTCATATAGTTTCATCTACAGTACGTAAAGGGCAAAACTTTTGCTGAGTTTTAAATTTTCCTATATTTCAAGCAAATATAGGAAATTTTTGTGCAATATATGTGCAATGTTGAAACTACCATGAACAAGTTAGTTACTAAAAAGTGAATGCTAACTCATTTAATATGTATTTTTACTAAACAGAGAGGTGAAATGGCAAGACACATGGGTTCCTTGATGGTATAAGTGTCATATCTAAGAAATTTTAGAGGTATAGTGTCAAATACTATAGGATTTTTTTAACTAACAGCAATTATAATAGTCTAAGTACTTTACATATATTGAATCATTTTAACCTCTTAAAAACTCTATGAGGTAGGTTCAATTCTTCCTCCATTTTGAAGGCAAGAAATTAATTACTTGCCCCAAATCACACAGTAGAGGCTGAGCTGGAAATATAACAAAAGTTAAAAGTAATTAAATTGGCTTTTGCAGATGCCATTTTCTTTACTTCTTTTAATAAAAGTAATAATCAAATTTCCAAAGAGATTAACCTTTGGAGATAAATTTAAAATTCTCCAACCCATATTAGTAAATTTTATCTTACATTTACTCAATTATGTTTTAGCTGAAATAATTTTTACTAGACTATTATCTTAAGCTTCTCTTTTATTGTTTGGTTTTATTTTATGAGAAGAGGAAAATGATAGCAATGCAACTGGATCACAAAGATAAGTGGAAAAATAAATGAAAGAATCACACAACACAAGTAATAGATACATCACTGGCATTCCTAGCTCATCCTTTCTCTATTTCTGTGCTGGTGTTATAAAGGGGAAAACACACAAACTCTCCTGACTCTCATGGACATACCATAAGGGAGAAAAAAATACCATAAGGGAGAAAAAATGTGAAGAAAATAATTACATCTGTGATCATTATCATGAAACAGAAACCTAAGATAAAATAGAAGTGAATTTTTCAAATTAAGAAAACAAGGTTGAGTTGAACCTAGACCTGAAGGAAGAAAAGGTCTTGTCTAGATGGGAAACAGGTTGGTGAAAAAAGAAAATATTCCAAGGACAGGGTAAACTTGCAGAAAGTAAAGCATGGAGGGAAAGGGAGCTCAGATTTTTTTGAGAAGTAAAATTCATCATTGTCTCTGGAATTCAGAATATTCTAGATACTGAGGCCTAGAGCTTACATTTTTAGAAAGAAAATAGAATATTTTCTATGTTCAGTTTAGGAGACAGAATTTTAAGAAACTCTCCTTCAAGTTGCTAATACCAGTCTATTTAAAGTCAATGACTCTCTTTTTTTGTAGTTTTCCAGCCTGGAGGGAGAATGCAAGACAAAGGGAAGGAACTGAGTAAAGCTGAAACAACCAGGGAATTTACCTTGAAACTAGTCTATGAAAGAAGTGTCTTGATAATTGCTCCTAAGGGATTTTATCCATGGAAAAATCTGAGTAACAAATGGAGAACAGGGTATATTTTAACATGAAATTAGAGTTATGAGAGCTATAAGTTAATTAGTACCTGTTAGGAATTTCACACGTATTATATGTAATCCTTATAGAACTTCACAGTAGTGGTACTTTTACCCACTTTTTATAGAAAAGAAAACTGAGAAGTCCCATGACTTACCCAAGTTTTATATCTTTACCTGGCAGCGCTGGAACTATAAACATGGCTAGCTTGACTCCAAATTCCTTGCTCTTTCTATGCTACCTCTTTGAGATGAAAAAGCTGTCTTCTTAAAGCAAAGTTCAGTACTAACATGGGAGAAAACTAAGAAGGATGGGAGTTGCAGATGAAAGGTTGAAAATATATAGAAATGTATCATATTTTAAATTACTCTCAATTCTTCTTTCATTCATTGGAATTTTTTTAAATTTAAGATTTACTGTTTAGAGATGTTTCTTATAAAAATAGATTAATGTCTATAAGGGGTTTGTGGGGAGGATTCAGTGCAATGTAGGAGATGAGAGAAACAAGAATACTTATCTACCGACTTCTAGTTTCAGAGAATGAATGTTCCTTGAAAGCTAATTCTACACAGCTTTGACCATCTGCTTTGTGAGAATATTTTTGACTCAATTTTGAATTTGACAAGTTGGACTCAACTTTATGGGTGGTGCTACATGTCAAGTAATGTTTAAGTACTATACAATACAGACATTATTCAAATTTAATACTCGTGAAAGCCTAGAAATAGGCATTGTAATCCGCATGTTACAAATGGGGAATCTGAGACTTAGCAACATTATACAACTTTCACTTAAGAATCCAAGAAGAACGCTTGTGTTTGGTTATTACCTACCAGGGGATATGCTTAATGGTTTATAACTGTTATCTCAATAAACCCAACACTATTAAAATGGATGATGATGATAATAGTGAAGGTGATGGTGATGGTGAGGATGAGGATGATGAGGATGATGAAGAATATGATAATATCCATTTTACAGGTGAGGACCTTGGGTAAACAGCTCCACCCACTGCATCCTGCATACTGAACTTAAAGATTTGAGGGATCACTGTAAAACTCAGAATTCCCAGAATATTCCCCAGTAAATTGTAAATTTATCACTTTTCAGCATGGGGGTATTTTTTTTTATTCCACTTGGGTGATCATTCAAAGAACATAGCGTTAAATTCATATTTGAGGTTTAAAAGACTACTCCAAGTACCAGAGCTTTGAGACCTGATTATCATCCATCTGTGGCAATTAAACTAATGGTCTCTATTCTAAGAAAAACTATTGGTTTGGATCTCATTTATTTCATTACTCAAGCTCATTTTTCCAGCTGTGATCATATGCTGATTGGGATATGCATAAATGAAAATCAGAGAGCCCTAACTACCATAATATATGTATTGGCTTAAAATTTAACACCTTGGAGACTTCATGGGAAATAGCTTCTTGTTTAGAAATATGTTAATAACCTTGGCTCTGAAATGCTCTTAGATGGCCAATTGAAGAAAGAGCTGATGGCATTAAAAGAGAGCAAAAAATTAGTTGACTCTGAGCATGAAAATGTAATTATAAATTTATAAGTGGAATCTAACATTTTCAGGATGTTAATATAGAATGACAATTTAGAACTCCTATGCTATTTCAACTTTATGTTTCATTTGATCCAATCAAACTGTATTTATCTCCTCCTCTCTCCTATTAATTATGTCACATGCACATAGATAGCATGGGCTCCATCCTCCACATGCCTGTCTACACCAGAAAGCACTGTGGATAATACATTTGCTCCCACTCAGTCAGTCTACTACTTTCAATTTACCACTCAGTTAATATTATAATTTTTAAAAACTTGCACTATAATGAAAGTAATATAACTAAATTGATTATATATAGAGATAAAATGATTACATTAATAAAAAGCTACATTGATAAAAATGTACATATATGTTAATATAAATAGAATCAGTAAGGAGAAAAAATCGATTCATTTCTGAAAAGAAAATGAAATGATTGATTTTTTCCTTGTTTGCCACTCCTAAAGATTAAAAAATCTGAAGTTCACAAATGTATCTGGAGGCCATCAATTAGTTACTATGTATATAGGAAGTTAGTTCAATCAAAACTTTTAAAGACAATACCTTATATTATAAATTATATAAAAACACAGTTAGTCCTGTTTTGAGGATGACCAAATGGATAAATTAGGAACATGTTAATTTTCCTAATATTTAACATATCAGAACAGCTATTCTCAATAAGGAACATGTACTCTCAAGGATTTGTCAACAAATTATGACCTATAAAGAATTCAAATATGCCACTCCCTGTCCATCCTCTATTGGAGATCACTGCTACTACTGTTGGGAGAATACCATGTGTTCAGAAGGCTATACTTGGGGAAGTGGGGGGTTAAGTGCAGAACCACTCAACCTAAATCACATTTGAAAGTAATAAACATTGCCAGCATCTTCCATAGGCTTTGGGGAATATTAATGAACAAAATACTGTGAAACTGAAATGTAATGATATACATAAGGCGTAGTAAAGATTCCTGCAGCATCCTCACTCCCATTGAGGACCAAATTAGCTAATCCAATTACCATGCTAAAGGATGTGTCTTTATTTTGAGGTAAACAAAAATGTTATGAACTTCATTGGGGAAAAGGGGAGTTGACATTTATATGAACTCATGCTTGGTATTTATGGGGATTCTGTTGTTATATTGGTTATTTTTAAATTATTTAAGTTATAATGTAAGAACTGCTGTTTGCAAAATACTCAAAAATAAAAAGATTATTCTAAAAATTCCCTTTCTCCATATTATATCTACTTCTAGGGTAATTTGCTCTTTGTATATATTCATAAGTAAGGAAATGAACAACACTGGAGAACAAATATGTATGTGTGTATATATATATGTATATGTACATGAATTTTTAAAATAATATCATGCTATAGAACTTGTTCTGTAATTTTTTAAACTTCATAACATGACAGGGATGTCTCTTCATATCTATTCACACATACAGTCCCCTTATTTTTTAAATTTCAAAATAAATATTATTCTGTATTATTCATATACAATGGGACAGTTGCAGTATGGTTCTCAAGAGTGCTAACTTGAGTACTTAACTGTTGATTCTAGAAGTAGGCTTTTTATATTCAAATTCAAGCTCAGTCACTTGCTAGCTGTATTAATTTAAATATTTTTAAGCTCTTTGTGCCTAGGCTTCCTTATCTATGAAATGGAAATAATAACAATACATAGACATCATTAAGATTATTTTGAGATTAAATGGTTAATTCATTTATTCAATTCATTCAACAAATATTCACTAAGCACCTAGATGCGATGCCAGACAGATCAAAGCACTTCTGAATCTTCACTGAACAAAGCTGACAAGGGTTTTTGTTTGTTTTTTGGTTTTGTTCTGTTTTGTTTCATTTTCTCTCATGGAGCTTAAATTCTAGCAAGGAGGTACAGAAAAATTTACAAATAATAATAAATCAAATCTGTAAATTATATAGTGTGTTACAGTAAGTACTATGCACAATAGAAAAAGGAGAACAAGGAGGGCAGTTGGTCAGAACAGAGTGAGTGAAGGATAAAGCTGTAGAATATTAGGTTATAGAAATAAGGAGAACAGGGAGGAAGCATAAGGTAAGTCTTCGCAGAACACTGAAGGAACTCAGGAACCACTGCAGGACCCAGACTGGAGGAGTGACATCACCAGATTTACACTGCACAAGATTCCTTTGGCTGCTATCTGGATAATAAAATGTAGCTGCGGAAAAAGCTTAGAAACACAAATTAGGAAGCTACTGCAGTAAAATCTAGCTTAGAATTGATGGTGACTCAGGCAGGATATTGCCAGTGGAAGTGGTGGAAAGTCATTGGATCTGGATATAATTTAAAGGTCAAGAAAACAGGATATGCTGGTGAATTGAATTTGAGGTGTTGGAAAAAGCAAGCATTCAGAGATGACTTCAAGTACTTTACCCTTAATACCTAGAAGGATGGAGTTGTCATCAAATGGAACTGGGGAAACTCCAGGAGAAGTAGGCTTAGCAGAGAAAACCAGGAGTTAAACTTAGGTCATGTTAAGTTTTCAGTCTCCTAACATCCAAATGGAGATATTGAGAAGCCAGTTGTCAAATAATGTAATTCACACCAAATAGGTCTTAGAGATACTCTGATGTAAACTAACTTTGTTGGATTATAACAACAGGTTTCTAAAGAAGATGATTAGGATGTTTCACTCAAAGTGAGTACTAGGTTAGAGGATGTAAAATTTGTTACCACATTTCTAGCTTCAAGCTGCATGTGCATGGCTTAAAGAATAATAAACAAGTGACTGAGTGCTGGCAATTGTAATGAGTACCCACACAAATGCCATATGCTGCTTTATTAAATCCAATCATATCCGTTAGATTCCTATCATGTCAATGTGCTAGGCCTAGTTAGCCAGAAAAATTAAAAATAGAAGGAATCATGACCACCACTCACTCTGATTCTGGGAGAGATTTTGTGCTCTGATGGAATCCACAGTGATCAAGGAAAAGAATCAGGTCGAGCCAGAAATAGCAAAGACCGCTTTCTGAGTTTAGTGACCTTGATGTGACAAAGCTACCCTGCAGTGTCTGTGAAAAGGTATTCTAGAAAAGAAAAGCAATTCTCCTACTGACTCCTCCCCATCTGAAGAGACTTTCATTCTCACTACTCCATGTAAGGTTACCAGAGATGCTGTGTTACTTAACGACAAGGTCGTGCCTTATTCTACACCTTTCTAGACTTAACATTATTTGGCAGAGTTGATATTTTTACGCTTGAAACATCTTCTCATTTGGCATCTGGAACATCATTCTTTCTTGGTTGTTGGTCCTTCGTGGTATCTTTTACCGATTCACCAGTCCCACCTCCACCATTGCCAAATTGCTCTGCCCTCAATTTCCCCCAAAGCAGTTGCAACCTTCTGCATTTCTCTACCCAAAGCACTTGGCACTTAACTCTCCCTTCTATGATATAATCAATTCATAAACAAATCCTTTTATGAAAGTACACTCAGAATCCAGTCCCTTTGCAATACTTCCACTCCTACCATGGTGCTTTGGCTTAGGTTCATATAACAGATTTCTAAAGGTTTTCTCCCAGTGTCCTTACTCTCCTTCCTAATAGTCAATTCTTAACATAGCACCAGAGAGCTCCTTTTCAGATTTCTTTCCTTTGCTCAAAATCTGTCAGCAGTTTTTCACTTAATTCATGAAAGGTCCTACATACACTGACACTATCTCCTATTGCTTTAAGACTTGTTCATTCAGATTAACCCATACTGGTTTATTATTATTTCTGAAATACCCTAAAGTGTCATCACATCTTAACTGCCTTAGAACATTTGACTTGATGTTGTCTCTACCTGGAATGCTCTTCCTGACGATGCTTTGTGACTCATTTCTCCCTTCCTCCAATTATCTGGTTGTCTAGTCTCTTATCAATGATTCCTTCTTTAAGACCCAACAAAAGATGACAATCCCATTTGTCTCAGCACCACTTATCGCTATGAGAAATACCATGCATGCAGATTTTTGTGGCTTGTCATTTTCCTCCCACTAGAACTTTGTTCCCAATAAATAATTGTTAAACTAATTAATAAATTCTTCTTTGAAATCGTGCCTGTGTTTATTTTAATTACTCAACAGGGAACTTCTCTCTCCTAATTTTTTCTTTAGGAAAATGTTCCTAAGCCTGTTATTAGATCCACTCTTCAGATGGCCAGGTAAGCTATGTGATTTTTGCCCCCTCTGCCTAACTGCATAAGATTCAATGCAGTGTCATATCTGCCTGAGTCTCCTTGAAGACTATATTTTCCTCTTGATTAGTGAGAAGTTGAAAATTATATTTTAATATGGAAAGAGTCTGGTAGTGTTTTGAATTATTACAAACCAGCAGAGACCTGAATATTAAAGGTTACATAATATATCTATCATTTCATCACCCTTATCTTCTCCATCATCATTGTTATTTTTGTGGTCATGGCTAACATTTACGAATAATTTACTACATAACATAAACAGTTCTCAATTCTCCATGTGTACTGACTTGCTTTATCCTTTCAACAACTCTATATGGTAGGTATCACTACCTAGTTTATGGATTGCTTTCTATATTTTACAGATGATGTAACTGAGACAAAGTAATTTGGCTCAGGATTTTTGTAACATAAATATCCAACTTGAAAGTGGCTGATGGTTAAAAGAAATTCAAACAATGAGCAGTAACTTATACTACAAATCTACAGCTATTAGAAGAGGTGGGTTCTGGTTCAAGATGGTAAAACAGGAATATTCTGAATTCACCTCCTTCTGTGAACATAACAAATCTAAAGCTACATATGGAATAATTTCTTCTAAAAAATACCTAAAAACTAGCAGAACAGCTTCTTTACATCAGGCAAAGAAGGGAAACAAAACACATCAAAGCAAGTAGGATAGGCTGAGGTAAAATCTTAGCATAAACCTCACCTTCCAACCTCCCACCCCACATGGTGACCCGCAATTGGGAAGGAATTCAAAACCTGGCTCTCCTGTCTGAGGAGTGAAGGGTTCATATTCCATATTGGGAGCCCCAACTTTTAAGACCTACACCTGAGAGATGAGTCCCCCAATTATCTAGCTTTGAAAACCAACTAGACTCACAGCCACAAGACATATGGGGCTGTGGTGAACTGAGAAACAGCTCTTAAAGGGCTCACAAGCAAAACAATAAATGCTGGAGAGGGTGTGGAGAAAAGGGAACCCTGTTGCTGTTGAGAATGTAAATTGATACAGCCACTATGGAGAACAGTATGGAGGTTCCTTAAAAAACTACAAATAGAATTACCATATGACCCGGCAATCCCACTACTGGGCATATACCCTGAGTAGACCATATTTCAAAAAGAGTCATTTCCCACAATGTTCACTGCAGCTCTATTTACAATAGCCAGGACACGGAAGCAACTTAAGTGTCCATCGACAGATGAATGGATAAAGAAGATGTGGCACATATATACAACGGAATATTACTCAGCCATAAAAAGAAATGAAACTGAGTTATTTGTAGTGAGGTATATGGACCTAGAGTCTGTCATACAGAGTGAAGTAAGTCAGAAAGGAAAAACAAATACCATATGCTAACACATGTATATGGAATCTAAAAAAAAAAAAAATGGTCATGAAGAATCTAGGGGCAGGACGGGAATAAAGATACAGACCTACTAGAGAATGGATTTGAAGACAGGGGGAGGGGGAAGGGTAAGCTGGGACGAAGTGAGAGAGTGGCATGTACACACATACACTACCAAATGTAAAACCGATAGCTAATGGGAAGCAGCTGCATAGCACAGGAAGATGACCACCTAGAGGGGTGGGATAGGGAGGGTGGGAGGGAGGGAGATGAGGGAGTGAGGAGATATGGGGATATGTGTATATGTATAGCTGATTCACTTTGTTATAAACCAGACACTAACACACCATTGTAAAGCAATTATGCTCCAATAAAGATGTTAAAAAAAAAGGGGGGGGTCACAAGCAAACTCACTCACCCCACGGCCCAGAGCAGAAACAGCCTTTAAAAAGTGCTCAGGCTTCATGTGAAAGAGGCTTATTTGCTAATTTTAAAGCATCAGAATGAGAATCAGGGCTGTGCTGGGATATTGTCAGGACATAGAATCTGGTGGGCACTATTTTTTTAACTCTAGGCTTTTATTTAATTGATTTATTTATTTACTTATTTATGTCTAGACTTTATTTCTCCCTGGTAGCCCACCTTTTTTTTTTTTAGGTTTTTCATTTTTCTTTTTGTTCTTTATTTTCTTTTCGTGGCAGGTGCCAGCCATCTTGGCACTCCCCCTTTGCCTTGCTGCAGTGTATCTCCCAGAGGGGAGTTTCTAGGTATATCTGGTGACCCAGTTTCTGCGGATGTAGCCCAGAGGACACCCCTTCATCACCTGGTCTTGAAGGCCAGGGGACTTGCATTCCTGTGTCCCATGGAACTTAAACAGTTGGAGAAATAGTTCTTGGCAGATTACCGCCTCCAGGGCATTTGCATAGACAGCAGGCTGAAACCCCCAGTCTTTCGGAGAAAGAGGCCTATTTGCATGTCCAGGAGTTTTGGCCTGACCGGCAGGCTCTGGTTTGGCACGTTTCAAGGAGCCTATGGAGGTGTTCTCAAGGGAACTAAGGCTGGTGGGTGCAATCTTTGAGTTCTCTCTCTGCTTTGCACCAGCTCACTGGTGTCTTCCAAAGGGGACTTATACCCTTGTCTAGCACCCTGATTTTTGTGTCTCCTGCCAGGGGACACCTCCAGATTGCCTGGCTCTGGAGGTCAGTGGGGCTTACGCTTGTGGTCCCACAGGACTGTATGTATTTGAGTTCTTTAAAAGCTGCTGCCTGAGGGACTGGCTTCCAACAGCTGGAATCTAGGTGCTGACTGAGGTCCTTTCCTTTGGGACCCTGGCAGGTCTTGGTACACTCTCAAATACTAGGCGTTATTGCAAATAAAATCGGTTGCTTGGACAATAACAAAGGTTCAAAAGACAACCAAGAGCTCGGAAACAGCTGAACAATAAGGTTCCTTTCCTATACAGGCTAATACTTCTTCAAGACTGGGAGAGGCAGCTGTTTCATATAATGGATAGAAACCAACACAGAGAGTCAAGCAAAGTGAAGAAACGGAGGAATATGTTCCAAACAAAAGGACAAGATAAAAAGTTTACTGAAATGGAGATAAGTAATTTACCTGAAAAAACAGAGGAGGGAATTTGAGTTATTTGTAGTGAGGTATATGGACCTAGAGTCTGTCATACAGACTGCTGTGGGGATGAGGAATGGCCAACTCACAGCACATGCTCAGCAGACTGGGGACCAATTAACACAGCAAGAGAAGCACCTTTCACTTGAACTTCATAACTACCAGTTCTGTATTGTTAATCGTGTCTCAACAGTCTTATGCCAGTCCCAGACAAAAAGCCCTGAGTGTTATTCAATTGTGTAATTTTGAATATTAGGTCACCAAATATCTGTTTAGACAGACCCACTGGGAAACAAACTAGTCATTTCAATCTTCTAAATACTGAATACTAAATACTGAATCGGCTTACCTAATCACTCATTTTATCACTGAATGGTTACTGGCCTGTAAATCAGTTCACTGGGGGACCAGGTGTCACCATCTAAAATATGCCTCCATTTCATTTGCCTTTTCACCTGCTGCCTTGCTTTGCAAAACACACAGGTGCTAGGTCCATAAGCCATACTTAAATGGCTAACAGTCAGCAATACCAAGAAACACCGAATGACATCTAAGATACAATTTCAAAAGGTATTCACTATGAACAATGAAATCAATCATCAGCATTCCACAAATAACACAAGGCTGAAGCTTCTACTAATGAAAGCAACCCATATAATACACAAGGTTAAATCTCTCTTGAAAGAGGAAATAATGACTCACCTTAGCAATTTGCGGAAGAACAGAAATGATGATTAGGTCAGCAGCTGGCATTATTCTTATCGATCCTCTTTCAAGAAATTAGTTATTGCCTATGGGCAAAACCAAATGGGCACAGTAAGAAAATCAACAGAAAAATGTATTCAAGATATTTGCTCCATCTATCCATAGAATTCTGATATTATTATAGTTGAATATATCATCCTTTGGATAAAAAGTGGGGTTTACAAACCTTAATAGTCTAAAGCTACTTTTATTTGTTCCAAAGTTTGGTATCTGTTTGGGTCTGTGCAACTCAAAAATAAGTGTCTAAAGTATCTTAAAAATATTTTAAGCCTTCTCCTCTACTGAAAATTTCAAGTTCCTCCAATGGACAAACAAAAGCCAAATGTCTTGATTTCACTGACTTATTCATCAAATCTACTCACTTTCTGATTAGTAGTTTCAGCTTCCTAGAGACATCTGTGTGATCTGAAGATTTTGCATCTTGATGCTTTGCATGTGATTAAGGCTAGAGGTGGTCTCTGGTCCCATTATAACACAAAGCCACAATTTGGTCACAGTCAGCAGCTGACTGCCTGTAAGAGAAAGGCTGTTATAGTTTTTTATGTAATGTCACAGTGATCATAGGTTAGGTTAAGTGACAACACCTCATATCACAGATGAGAGCAGGAAGCCTCATGAGTGATACTACACTTGCATAAATCACAAGGAACGAGACTTGCAGCCTCCGTCCTGGAAGTTAAGAACTTGATTTTGTTGGCATGTATCTTTCAGGGATATGTCATCTTAACAAAACTCATTAAGACTGAAAAAAAATCAGAAATCTCAATTATTGAAATTAGAGGAAGAATCAAAATGTCAAATGGAATGGACATTTGCATTTGAAAATCAGCCTATTTTCTCTAAGCAAGAAAAGTATGTAGGGATCCAAATTATCAGAAGGTTTATTGATTAACTGACCACAGGAGTTAATTTTATGATTCAAATGTCAGAATGCTAAATTCTAATAGCCTGATGCAGCCTTCTCACCCAATAGATGGGGTGAGTGGGCAGACAGTCATGCCAACCCAACGAACAATGCACTCAGTCAGCTTAGCACTGCCACCTTTGGTATTTCGAATTGCCTTTTTCTATGTTACCTGGCCTGACTATTGCCTTCTGCTTATACAATCTTTCTCCTAGCAAGATGAACAAAACTATTGATCCAATTATGATACCATCTGCTCCTTCAACACTGATAATATTCCTCAGTCATCTTAGTTGGATCTCTGGGATTCTGTTCTATAGCTATTCGGTTGTACAACTACTGATCATTTGTTCAGCATATTTTCATTCAAGAAGTATTTACTAAGTATTTATTATGTGAAAATAACTATTTTGGTCCCTAGGAGGACAACGTTACCCCTAGGTAATATAGAAACAGTCTTTGTCATCGTAAACTTCAAAGTCTAAAAGGGAAAATAGAAACGAAACACATTATTAAAGTAAAATACACCAAATAGTATGATTGGCAAAATTCCTGGCACTATTGAAACATCAGGAAATTTCTCTCAAAAGAAATGATGTTTACATTGACACTGAGAAATGAGAATTAATTCTTATTTTTCTATTACAGATGATCTGCTTGCTTATTATGTATAGACTTCATTGGTTAAGTTTTCACAGGATTTCTTTATTTCTTTTATTCATAAATTCATTTAGGGTATCTCATAGTTGCATCCCCACTGGACTGAACAAAATTAAGTCAAACCTGACAATCTATATTATAAAAATAAAAGATATATATATTTAAATTACCTATACAGCATCTAGCATAAATGATCTCTTAAAAAGCCATTATTATCGATGTTCAATTGTTTAAAAATGAGAATTATTATACAATACTAGATCTAACTTGCCCTAATTCCTGTACAGAAACAAAATATTTCCTCAGTTCCCTCTCTCCATTCAAGACCATTAATACAAAACCTATATTTCTACTTTTAAAGGGGGAGGTTGGGGAATCTTGTGAAAGATGCTTTGAATTTAAGCCCAAGTCTTTAATATTTCAATAATCAGAAGTTTTCCTTGAACTTTATTAATATTAAAGGCTTGTAAGGCATACAAGTTCAAATTAGTGATGATACTAGCTCCTATTTCACCAAGGAGCCCCGAGGGGAAGCAGGGCATATCCGGGGTCAATTTATAGTCACGCTCAATCACAGCAGCTGCCTCATGATTCTAGCTTGTGTTGCCAACTCCTCTCACCCCTAGCCATGCATCACTGTTGCTTGCCCAAACACTGTGCAAGCTGCATGCACTTCCAGGAACCCGGACATTCACGAGCCGGCTTCTTCATAATTTGATATTCATCACAATTATCAGGCAACATGAAAACTATGAATATGATTGTCAAAATGAGAATTAGAGAGCAAGAATATACGCTGGCATTTAAAACCTGGTCAATACAGTTTAATATCTTAACTCTTACGTGAAGGTTTTGTTACAATTCAGTGTAACTTATAAGTTTGTAACTATGACAGAATTCCAGGTTCCTCCTACAATCTTTTTGATTTTTAAGACCCTCTACTCTCTGTCTGCACTCTTTCTATTTCTCACTCTTTGATGTCATCACGTCTTGATATTCATGAAGACATATGTGGAGGCCTTTGTACATTTTCCTGAGCTCCAAATTCTCTTTCAAAGCTTACTTCTGCCTAGTGGCATACAAACGGATTATATTACACCTTAAGCTTTTTTCAAATTTCACTAACATTTTCTAATTTGATGAGAAAATTTTGACCGAGCTGAGGCTTTTTCTTAAAATACCTTCACTAATTACTGTTTCTTAATGTCATAGCGTGCATGGAGGTCTTGCTCCCTTCTAATATCTTAGCCTTCATAAAATCTGGCTTTCTTCAGATTTTATAAGACGTAAATTTTGCCTTAAAAATCACTCTCTTAGACATCTTTTAACTTTCATCTCCATTATTACCTTTCGTTTTGTTCTTACTGTGTTTGTTGTGCTTATTTTGCACAAGGATACCAGTATCATTCTTTTCTTCCTCTCTTTTTTTTTTTAAATCATATCATATTTAGTGAGAATTTTAATCACAAAATAGTGAGAATTGTGATCAAAAATGTGTATACTAAATGTAGGCCCTAAACTTTTTCATTGATAAATGATGTGATACTAAACAAGAAGCACACAAAATGAAACTAAGTTTGTGTCTCATGTCATGGAACATTGAAGATATTCAATGTATAGGAATGTATAGTATATATGTAAAAATATATACACACATATATATATAATGTGTGCATATATATGAATAGCTTCAACGTTCATATTTGTATATAAATCTATAAAACACATATACATGCATACAACTACACATTACCTAATACAAGGAAGTCTAGCGCAAAGAACTTTTGATATCTGATATATTTTAGGCTCACTTTAATCAAGAGTTTCCTCATTACTCCAGACTGCATCCTTCTAAGTTCTCACAATCTCTTTTATTTCATCTTCAAGTTTCCCCATGCATTTATCCTATTTCTCTAACTTGGTAATATGCTCCTTAAAGACAGGAACCTACTAATTTACTTTTAAATTCCTTCATGGTATACAGTATACTGTAAGTACTTGATAAAGATCTTGCTAGTTAGTACATTTTACTGCATAGAAATAATAGACTAAAAAAATAAAAACCAGACAAATGTATAGAGGAAAAAAATTAGACACATTTCTTGTCTTCATATTAAGATAAAAATGCATTTTTTTCTTTAAGGTTGAAACAGCTTTGCCATATTTAATGAATGTTTTATTTATGTTTCAATTTTCTGGCCCCCATGTTCCTATGGATTCTGCCCTGAGTTCAGCATAATAATTAGGATGTAAACACGTGAATAAAACACTTGTTAACTTTACTGGAGTGTATTAACATTTCCTGCTAGAGGTCAGGAAGAACTGTGAGGAAGCCGTGGTAACCCCAAAAATGAATCGCGCTGCAGACGCTGACCAGGTGGAACTGGAAGATCCTCCCCAAGGAAAAATATGCATGGATGATCACAGGGCTATGGTGAAAAAGGTAGAGAGAAGTATGTGCTTTTATGTTTCTTGGCTTTACCATCATTTCAAAGGAAGGAACCATTGTGATTGTGCCTGCTGGAGACTCAGCTGGCAATTAGCCCCTTGTGCTCATGTGACACAGATAGCTGTTAAAATTACCTTGTTATAAAAACAGACCATGACTACATTAGAAAGTTAAAATATAATACCTAAGGTCTGATTTGGTGACAATTTGAAATACCATTTCCTTCCTCACCTTCTTGAAAAGTAACCATTTTATTAGTTTATTTTGTATCCTTCCAGGTACAAATACACACACGTTACATATACACACACATACAAATATATATCATACGTATACATGTATATATATTATATATGTGTGAGCATATAGAGAGACAAAGATATAAATCTGAAATATGAAGTATTATCTTGCATGTTAGTGTTCATTTATTTTTTGACCATTTGAAACTTGTTCAGCTTTTCCTTCCTCTAGCTGGCATAGTTCTTGGTGAGGACAATGAATAGGTTCAATTAAAGTGTGGTTAAAACCTGTTGGCTGGTTTGAGGGTTCTGCAGGCAGGTAAGACAGCTCCTATTCTGTCCCAGGAATCATTTTAATTCTCTGCATTCCAGGTTGTACCCTCTGGGTATGATAAGAGACTCTTGCATCCACTTTTTTTTTTTAAAACATCTTTATTAGAGTATAATTGCTTTACAATGGTGTTAGTTCCTGCTTTTAAAAAAAGTGAATCAGTTATACATATACATATACCCCATATCTCTACCCTCTTACATCTCCCTCCCTCCCACCCTCCCTATCCCACCCCTCTAGGTGGTCACAAAGCACCCAGCTGTTCTCCCTGTGCTATGCAGCTGCTTCCCACTAGCTATCTACCTTACGTTTGGTAGTGTATATATGTCCATGCCACTCTCTCACTTTGTCCCAGCTTATCCTTCCCCTCCCTGTATAATCAAGTCCATTCTCTAGTAGATCTGCATCTTTATTCCCGCCTTGCCCCTAGGTTCTTCTGACCATTTTTATTTGCTTTTTTTAGATTCCATATATATATGTGTTAGCATACGGCTTTATATTCTCTTTCTGACTTACTTCACTCCGTGTGACAGTCTCTACGTCCATCCACCTCACTACAAATGACTCAGTTTCATTCCTTTTTATGGCTAAGTAATATTCCATTGTATATATGTGCCACATCTTCTTTATCCATTCATGTGTTGATGGACACTTAGGTTGCTTCCATGTCCTGGCTATTGTAAATAGAACTGCAATGAACATTTTGGTACATGACTCGTTTTCAATTATCGTTTTCTCAGGGTATATGCCCAGTAGTGGGATTGCCGGGTCGTATGGTAGTTCTATTTTCAGTTTTTAAAGGAACCTCCATACTGTTCTCCATAGTGGCTATATCAATTTACATTCCCACCAACAATGCAAGAGGGTTCCCTTTTCTCCACACCCTCTCCAGTATTTATTGTTTGTAGAATTTTTGATGATGGCCGTTCTGACCTGTGTGAGATGATATCTCATTGTAGTTTTGATTTGCATTTCTCTAATGATTAATGATGTTGAGCATTCTTTCATATGTTTGTTGGCAATCTGTATATCTTCTTTGGAGAAATGTCTATTTAGGACTTCTGCCCATTTTTGAATTGGGTTTTTGTTTTTTTTATTGAGCTGCATGAGCTGCTTGTAAATTTTGGAGATTAATCCTTTGTCAGTTGTTTCATTTGCAAATATTTGCTCCCATTTTGAGGGTTGTCTTTTCATCTTTGTTTATGGCTTCCTTTGCTGTGCAAAACCTTTTAAGTTTCATTAGGTCCCATTTGTTTATTCTTGTTTAATTTCCATTTCTCTAGGAGGTGGGTCAAAAAGGATCTTGCTGTGATTTATGTCATACAGTGTTCTGCCTATGTTTTCCTCTAAGAGTTTGATGGTGTCTGGCCTTACATTTAGGTCTTTAATCCATTTTGAGTTTATTTTTGTGTATGGTGTTAGGGAGTGTTCTAATTTCATTCTTTTACATGTAGCTGTCCAGTTTTCCCAGCACCACTTATTGAAGAGGCTGTCTTTCCTCCACTGTATATTCTTGCCTCCTTTATCAAAGATAAGGTGACCATATGTGTGTGGGTTTAATTCTGGGCTTTCTCTCCTATTCCATTGATCTATATTTCTGTTTTGGTGCCAGTACCATACTGCCTTGATTACTGTAGCTTTGTAGTATAGTCTGAAGTCAGGGAGACTGATTCCTCCTGCTCTGTTTTTTTTCTTCTTAAGATTGCTTTGGCTCTTTGGGGTCTTCTGTGTTTCCATACAAATTGTGAAATTTTTTGTTATAGTTCTGTGATAAATGCCAGTGGTAGTTTGATAGGGATTGCATTGAATCTGTAGATTGCTTTGGATAGTAGAGTCATTTTCACAATGTTGATTCTTCCAGTCCAAGAACATGGTATATCTCTCCATCTATTTGTATCATCTTAATTTCTTTCATCAGTGTCTTATAATTTTCTGCATACAGGTCTTTTGTCTCCTTAGGTAGGCTTATTCCTAGATATTTTATTCTTTTTGTTGCAATGGTAAATGGGAATGTTTTCTTAATTTAACTTTCAGATTTTTCATCATTAGTGTATAGGAATGCAAGAGATTTCTGTGCATTAATTTTGTATCCTGCTACTTTACCAAATTCATTAATTAGGTCTAGTAGTTTTCTGGTAGCATCTTTAGGATTCTCTATATATAGTATCATGTCATCTGCAAACAGTGACAGCTTTACTTCCTGTTTTCCAATTTGGATCCTTTTATTTATTTTTCTTCTCTGATTGCTGTGGCTAAAACTTCCAAAACTATGTTGAATAATAGTGGTGAGAGTGGACACCCTTATCTTGTTCCTGAACTCCGTGGAAATGGTTTCAGTTTTTCACCATTGTGGATGATGTTGGCTGTGGGTTTGTCATATATGGCCTTTATTATGTTGAGGAAAGTTCCCTCTATGCCTAGTATCTGCAGGGTTTTTATCATAAATGGGTGTTGAATTTTGTTGAAAGCTTTCTCTGCATCTATTGAGATAATCATAGTGTTTTTCTCCTTCAATTTGTTAATATGGTGCATCACGTTGATTGATTTGCGTATATTGAAGAATCCTTGCATTCCTGGAATATACCCCACTTGATCATAGTGTATGAATCTTTTAATGTGCTGTTGGATTCTGTTTGCTAGTATTTTGTTGAGGATTTTTGCATCTATTTTCATCAGTGATATTGCCCTGTAGTTTTCTTCCTTTGTGATATCTTTGTCTGCTTTTGGCATCAGAGTGATGGTGGCCTCATAGAATGAGTTTTGGTGTGTTCCTCCCTCTGCTGTATTTTGGAAGAGTTTGAGAATGATAGGTGTTAGCTCTTCTCTAAATGTTTGATAGAATTCGCCTGTGAAGCCATCTGGTCCTGGGCTTTTGTTTGAAGATTTTTAATTACAGTTTCAATTTCAGTGCTTGTGACTGGTCTGTTCATATTTTCTATTTCTTACTGGTTCAGTCTCAGAAGGTTGTGCATTTCTAAGAATTTGTCCATTTCTTCCAGGTTGTCCATTTTATTGGCATAGAGCTGCTTGTAGTAATCTCTCCTGATCCTTTTTATTTCCACAGTGTCAGTTGTTATTTCTACTTTTTCATTTCTAATTCTATTGAGTCTTCTCCCTTTTTTTCTTGATAAGTCTGGCTAATGGTTTATCAATTTTGTTTATCTTCTCATAGAACCAGCTTTTAACTTTATTGATCTTTGCAATCGTTTCCTTCATTTCTTTTTCATTTATTTCTGATTTGATCTTTTATTTCTTTCCTTCTGCTAACGTTGGGGTTTTTTTGTTCTTCTTTCTCTAATTGCTTTAAGTGTAAGGTTAGGTTGTTTATTTGAGATGTTTCTTGTTTCTTAAGGTAGGCTTGTATAGCTATAAACTTCCCTCTTAGAACTGCTTTTGCTGCATCCCATAGGCTTTGGGTTGCTCTGTTTTCATTATCATTTGTTTCTAGGTACTCTTTGATTTCTTCAGTGATCTATTGATTATTAAGTAGTGTGTTGTTTAGCCTCCATGTGTTTGTATTTCTTACAGATTTTTTCCTGTAATTGATATCTAGTCTCCTAGCGTTGTGGTGGGAAAATATCCTTGATATGATTTCAATTTCCTTAAATTCACCAAGGCTTGATTTGGAACCCAAGATAGGATCTATCCTGGAGAATGTTCCATGAGCACTTGAGAAGAATGTGTATTCTGTTGTTTTCGGATGGAATGTCCTATAAATATCAATTAAGTCCATCTTGTTTAATGTATCATTTAAAGCTTGTGTTTCCTTATTTATTTTCATTTTGGATGATCTGTCCATTGGTGAACCTGGGGTGTTAAAGTCTCCTACTATGATTGTGTTACTGTCAATTTCCCCTTTCATGGCTGTTAGTATTTGCCTTATGTATTGAGGTGCTCCTATGTTGGGTGCATAAATATTTACAGTTGTTATATCTTCTTCTTGGATTGATCGCTTGATCCTTATATAGTGTCCTTCTTTGTCTCTTGTAATAGTCTTTGTTTTAAAGTCTATTTTGTCTGATATGAGAATAGCTACTCCCGCTTTCTTCTGATTTCCATTTGCATGGAATATCTTTTTCCATCCCCTCACTTTCAGTCTGTATGTGTCCCTAGGTCTGAAGTGGGTCTCTTGTAGACAACATATATACGGGTCTTGTTTTTGTATCCATTCAGCCAGTCTATGTCTTTTGGTTGGAGCATTTACTCCATTTACATTTAAGGTGATTATCAATATGTATGTTCCTATTACCATTTTCTTAATTGTTTTGGGTTTATTATTGCAGGTCTTTTCCTTCTCTTGTATTTCCTGCCTAGAGAAGTTCCTTTAGCATTTGTTGTAAAGCTGATTTGGTGGTGCTGAGTCCTCTTATCTTTTGCTTGTCTGTAAAGCTTTTAATTTCTCTGTCAAATCTGAATGAGATCCTTGCTGGGTAGAGTAATCTTGGTTGCAGGTTTTTCTCCTTCATCACTTTAAATATGTCTTGCCACTCCCTTCTGGCTTGCAGAGTCTCTGCTGAAATACCAGCTGTTAACCTTATGGGGATTCCCTTGTGTGTTACTTGTTGTTTTTCCCTTGCTGCTTTTAATATTTGTTCTTTGTATTTAATTTTTGAAAGTTTGATTAATGTGTCTTGGCATGTTTCTCCTTGGATTTACCCTGTATGGGACTCTATGTGCTTCCTGGACTTGATTAACTATTTCCTTTCCCATATTAGGGAAGTTTTCAACTATAATCTCTTCAAATATTTTCTCAGTCCCTTTTTCTCTTCTTCTTCTGGGACCCCTATAATTCGAATGTTGGTGCATTTAATCTTGTCCCAGAGGTCTCTGAGACTGTCCTCACTTCTTTTCATTCCTTTTTCTTTATTCTGCTCTGCATTAATTATTTCCACTATTTTATCTTCCAGGTCACTTATCCGTTCTTTTGCCTCAGTTATTCTGCTATTGATCCCTTCTATAGAATTTTTAATTTCATTTGTTGTGCTGTTCATCACTGTTTGTTTGCTCTTTAGTTCTTCTAGGTCCTTGTTAAACGTTTCTTGTATTTTCTCCATTCTATTTCCAAGATTTTGGAGCATCTTTACTATCATTATTCTTAATTCTTTTTCAGGTAGACTGCCTATTTCCTCTTCATTTGTTAAGTCTAGTGTGTTTTTGCCTTGCTCCTTCATCTGCTGTGTGTTTCTCTGTCTTCTCATTTTGCTTAACTTACTGTGTTTGGGGTCTCCTTTTTGCAGGCTGCATTTTCATAGTTCCCGTTGCTTTTGGTGTCTGTCCCCAGTGGCTAAGGTTGGTTCAGTGGGTTGTGTAGGCTTCCTGGTGGAGGGGACTAGTGCCTATGTTCTGGTGGATGATGCTGTATCTTGTCTTTCTGGCTGGCAGGTCCACATCTGGTGGTGGGTTTTGGGGTGTCTGTGGCCTTATTATGATTTTAGGCAGCCTCTGTGCTAATGGATGGGGTTGTGTTCCTGTCTTGCTAGTTGTTTGGCATAGGGTGTCCAGCACTGTAGCTTGCTGATCATTGAGTGCAGCTGCATCTTGGCTTTGAGATGGAGATCTCTGGGCGATTTTCACCTTTTGATATTACGTGGAGCTGGGAAGTCTGTTGTGGACCAGTGTCCTGTACTTGGCTCTCCCACCTCAGAGGCACAGCCCTGATGCCTGGCTGGAGCACCAACAGCCTGTCCTCCACATGGCTCAGAATAAAAGGGAGATAAAAAAGAGAGAAAGAAGAAGATAAAATAAAATAAAGTAAATGAAAAATAAAATAAAGTTATTAAAATAAAAAATAATTATTAAGAAAAAAAAATTTTTTTAAGTATTAAAAAAAAAGGAAACACAGAGCCCTAGGACAAATGGGAAAAGCAAAGCTATAGAGACAAAGTCACACACAGAAGTATACACATACACACTCACAAAAAGAGAAAAAGGGGAAAAAACTATATATCGTTGTTCCCAAAGTCCACCTCCTCAATTTGGGATGATTCGTTGCCTATTCATGTATTCCACAGATGCAGGGTACATCAAGTTGATTGTGGAGATTTAATCCGCTGCTCCTGAGGCTGCTGGGAGAAATTTCCTTTCTCTTCTTTGTTCACATAGCTGCTGCGGTCCAGCTTTGGATTTGGACCCACCTCTGCATGTTGGTCGCCTGAGGGCATCTGTTCTTTGCTCAGACAGGACAGGATTAAAGGAGCAGCTGATTCGGGGACTCTGGCTCACTCAGGCCGGGGGGAGGGAGGGACACGATGCGGGGCGAGCCTGCGGCAGCAGAGGCCGGCATAACGTTGCACCAGCCTGAGGTGCGCCGTGCGTTTTCCCGGGGAAGTTGTCCCTGGATCACGGGACCCTAGCAGTGGCGGGCTGCACAGGCTCCCGGGAGGGGAGTGTGGATAGTGACCTGTGCTCGCACACAGGCTTCTTGGTAGCTGCAGAAGCAGCCTTAGCGTTTCATGCACGTCTCTGGGGTCCGTGCTGATAGCTGCAGCTCGTGCCCGTCTCTGGAGCTCCTTTAAGCGGTGCTCTTAATCCCCTGTTCTGGCCCACCAGGACACAAAGGGAAAAGAAAAAGTCTCTTGCCTCTTCGGCAGCTCCAGACTTTTCCCCATACTCCCTCCCAGCTAGCCATGGCGCACTAGCCCCCTTCAGGGTGTGTTCACGCCGCCAACCCCAGTCCTCTCCCTGCGCTCCGACCGAAGCCCGAGCCTCAGCTCCCAGCCCCTGTCCGCCCCGGTGGGTGAGCATACAAGCCTCTTGGGCTGGTGAGTGCTGGTCGGCACTGATCCTCTGTTTGGCAATCTCTCCGCTTTGCCCTCCGCACCCCTGTGGCTGTGCTCTCCTCCGCGGCTCCAAAGCTTCTCCCCTCCACCACCCGCAGTCTTCCCCGGCGAAGGGGCTTCCTAAGTGTGTGGAAAGTTTTCCTCCTTCACAGCTCCCTCCCACTGGTGCAGGTCCCGTCCCTAATCTTTGTCTCTGTTTTTTTTTTTACCCTACCGAGGTACGTGGGGAGTTTCTTGCCTTTTGGGAGGTCTGAGGTCTTCTGCCAGCGCTCAGTAGGTATTCTGTAGGAGTTGTTCCACATGTAGATGTATTTCTGATGTATTTGTGGGGACGAAGATGATCTCTGCGTCTTACTCTCCCACCACCTTGAAGCTCCACTTGCATTCACTTTGGTTGCAGCAAAGTAGACAGAGGTAGCAGGTGCAATGAAGACTTTACCTCAGTGTAGACTCAGCACCTTTTAAGGGGGAGATATGAGGCTGTTGTTAAGTTTATAATTTTATTTTCAGAAGTGAAAAGCTTCCTGTAATAAATAAGAGATTGTTTTCACTTTATTCCTCAATTTAAGCTGGGAAGTAATCAAAGTTTCATTTGGGAGGCTTTGCTCATGGACTCACTTGACAAATTGAATTTTTCAGTTGAAATGTACAAATATCACAATAGAGAAACAATACATTTATATAATAATGTGTAATGTACTTAACATAAATATATAAAATTTATTTGGCAAATAATTTAGCGATACATATATTTGTATATAAGTTACCTAGTAATATGTTATAAAAGATCATCAAACTTCTGAAACCCATTTTGAGCTGTTTTATAACCTAATAGCCTTCGTTTTCAAATAATGAAGATTAATCAATAATATAGTAACTAAACTGTTTAATAATAAAAGCTTCCAGAACATGAAGTGGACACTTCAGTGATTTAATCTTCACATGACAATCTTGCCATAGTAGTATGGAAAAGAGAGTATTTCTCTCCACATTTTTCCCGCTATTTAATAACTTGCTATTTCCCATTGAATGAAGCTCTTCAGCATTATCTGGCTTTCAAAGAAATCTGCAGTTTGATTCCAACTAACTCTCCCAGCTTCAATTACCTGACTTCACTTCAACCACTCACTCTACATCATAGACCAGGCTCTATGAATGTGATCATAATCTCTCTGCTCTGTGACAATGTTATGCATTAAAAAAACCCCAAAATTTATGAATTCTGTTTATCAGGTTATCTCTACCATCATTTACAACTTGTATAAAATAACAAAGTAATAATATAATTCCATCAAAGCTCCCTCAACATAAAACAATAATTAGCTTTATCAATACTATGTTTTGCTATTTTGAAAAAAAATACTTTCTAAAATAAACTTTTTTTAAATAATAAAAACCAACTATTTTAGTAAAGTGTAACTCATTTGAGACTTCTTTCATAAAGAAACATACATTTCAGACGAATCTGTGGGGTCTGCATTTTATCAGTTTTTCTAGTCTGACTAGCATTCATCAGTATAACATCTCAGTACTGATAAGAAAAGGGACTCATTATTTGAAAGACAGTTATGTTTTTCATTAATAAGTTCATTAGACATTTTGAAATAGGATAAAAGTAATAACTGGAATGCTCATTACTACTTAATCATCCTAATTACCTGACTATTCTTTCGGTGGAGTTCTGTCAATACAATTATTGAAAACCTCCATTTACTGTTCCTGTCACTCCATTTCTGTGTGCTCATGTGAAAGTTCTTATTAAAACTAATTTGTTTTATGCACTGACAGTCATGTTTAAAAGTCAGTAGAAAATATAAATCATCCAATTATTCCTATTGAGGAAACAGCATGGAAGTGTTGATAGATTTAGAATGATGGTTTGTACAGCTTTGCATCACTGTGCCATGTGAGGGGCTTTGATGACTTGATCCAGATTTGAATCTGCTGTTATAGCCTTTGTTCTGTTGAAGATTATTTATTCCTACACACTCCAGAATACATGGGATGATGGGTATAAAATACAGGAATAAAAAAGAAGATAAATATGGTGTGGGCATTCTTGTAGAAAGGCATCTGTTGTAGAAACAGATGAGGTTTATCAATGAGGTTTTATCAATGCCTTTTAAAAATCAATGTCAACTAAGCCACTTTCTGTGCCAGAATTTCCCCAATCGGATTTATAGGAGATGTTAGAGTACACAAAATAATGATCATCTCCTTAACTGAAAAAGCCAGAAACCAAAAACCATACCTCTCCACCCTCTGACACAGACATCAGGGGGAAAACTGCTCATTAAAAATCTGGGGAAGTGGATAAAAATTGGTGTCATTCCCTGAAAAGTTGAAAACTCAATGTGGTATACAACTTATAGACTCTTAATAAAGCACTGTCGAAGACAGCACAGCTGTTGCTTTGAAATGCAACACTATTTTCTGTGTTGTCTTAATGTTAGTCTTTGATAATGAATAAAGAAAACAGCCAATTTAAAACTCAGAGACGTCCTTCGAGAACAGAGAAAGCTGAATGGCACACTGAGAGCAATTTAGAGAAAAGTAAATGCCACCGTAACACTCCAGATGGTTTAGAGAACTTTCTCAATTGAACTATGCCATTCCCACTGGGAAGAGGTGTTAAGCTGGCCCAAAATTCCACCGAAGGAGCTGGGCACCAACACATTTACTTCTCAAATAAACTATATTCTATGCTCTAGTTTTAGTTAAAGCTCTTGAATAGAGGAGAAGAAAGATTCTATTCACTGACTAAATTCTGTTCTTAGGAAAGCAGAGAAAAACACCGGTATAGGTCTTATTTGAATGCTGGCAAACATACTCAGGCTACCCATAGTTTAAGACAAGAAAATCTCCCTCTAGGAGACTTTCAGAGGAACTCAGTCTGGACAATTCTAGCCATGACCCGTGTTCACCACAGAGCCAACCATGGAACCAAGAGGCCATGCCCATTCAGAGCCTACAGGCCTCCCTTTCTTGTCCCAGATACCCAGGAACTTGCATGTCCTGTCTAAAAGCCTTAAGCTTTCTTCCAGTAAGCCTGCGGGCATCTTTCCCAGCTCCATCCTCCCAAGGGTGCATCACGTAACTGGTAGCCACATGGTGTCTAGTGGCTGTTTCTCTGGGGCTATGGCTGAAGCTTGGGTGCAAGGGATGGAGTATCTACATGGGCGCATACAACACCTTACACAGTGTAGGAACTGAGAATAAGAAAAGAGAGGTGGAATCTCAAGTCAGAAGATAGGGACCAGCTCTTCTTGCATTGCCATTTTCTGTGTGGATATCTATCTAAACTTGCAACTGGGTTTTAAGATTGTTCTTGACATATATTTGTCAGGATAAGAAGATGAAACATTTGTTTTAATAGCTGCTTACCTTGATTTATAACTTTAAGTAATTTAGACTTATGGTATGTGGACCCCATTTATAATTTTTCTGTCGGATACACAAATGTTAACATTGGACGTATTCAGGCTTGAATTTCCCCCTACTTCCATTTCAAAGACAATTATCTTCCATGGTTAATCTGATCATTTAAGAGGAATCTTCATTTTTAAATATAAAAGTTTTTATTATTTTTCTTCTCCTCTGTAACATTAACATTTTTGGAGATGGATTTTGTCATGAAATTTTTCAACTGGATCCATCATTTTGCATGTGCTCTCTCTCTCTCTCTCTCTCTCTGTTGTATCATTGTCTTATGCACAGGTTCTTTCTCCATCACCAAGGAATGACTAGGTCTTGCTAACTTACTTTGGCCTTCTCTATTGTAGTTCTCTCACAAAACGAAAAGAAGAAGGAAAAGAAGGAGGAGGAAGAGGGAGAGGAGAAGGAGGAGGGGGAGAAGAAGGAGCGGAAGAAGAAGAACAAGAAGAAGATGAAGAAGAAGAAGGAGCAGGAGAAGGAGGAGAAGGAAGAAGACGAAATAAAAAAAAGTTTCAAAGGAAATTGAAAAAATATATAGAATTGAAATGAAAACACAACATATCAAAATATGTGAGATACAGCTAAATAAGTTCCAAGAAGAAAATAAGAAAATTTATACCATGAAATACTTAAACTAGAAATGAAGAAAAGACTCAAATCAATAACCGAAGTTATTCCCAAAGAAACTAGAAGAGTAAAACAAAACCAAAGGAAGCAGAATAAAGGAAATACTAAAGATGGGCAAAAATCAATGTAATTAAAACTAGTAAAACAGCAGCAAAACCAATTCAACAAACGTTGTTGCTTTAAAAAATTCAATAAAATTGATAAAACTCTAAGAAGACTGACAAAAACATTGAAAAATGGGGAAGACACTAATACATAAATCACCAATATCAGAAATGATATGAGATATTACTAGGCCCTGCAGCCATTAAAAGAATAATAAGGAAATACTATGAATACATGTGTGCTCATAAATTCAACAACTGAGAAGAAAAAAATTCTTTCAAAACTATAAAATCCAATCACTCAATTTCAGGCTATGAAATCAATAGTCTGAATTCTTACAACCATTAAAATAATTGCATATGTATTTTAAAAGTTATAGAAGAACAAATCTCCATACTGTGATGGCTTTACTGGAGAACTCTACCTAATAAATAAGAAAGAGTTGACACCAATTCTACACAAACTCTTCCAGAAAACAGAATGGAAAAGATGATTCCCTGATTCATTGTATGAAGCTCAGATTACACTGATATAAAAAAAGTCAAATAAATATAAAAACAAACAAAAAAAACAAGTACAGACCAATATTTATCAAGACTTTAAAAACAACAATTGTTATCAAAATATTAGCAAATACAATTCAGCAATAAATAAAATTAATTTTATATCATAACTAACTGGGGTTTATTCCAGAAATATAAAGATGATTCTTTTGTAAATTTGTAAATTTACAAATTTGTAAATTTGTAAAACATTTGTAAATCAATCTGTTCAATCCATAATATCAACAAGCTAAAGAACAAAAATCATACAATCTTATAAATTAATCCAGCAAAGGCATATAACAAAATTTATGATAAATTTTCTCAGCATTATTTATTTTACCATTATAAGGACGTTTTCTTAACTTGATAAAAAGCATCTACAATTAACCTACAGCTAACATTACATACACTTAATGGTAAAAGACTGAATATGTTCCTTTTAAGATCAAGAATAAAGCAAGGATGTCTGTTCTTACCACTCTGATTCGCATAATACTAGAAGCTCTAACCACTGCAATAAGTCAAGAGGAAATAGAAGAAATATTGATTAGAAAGGAGTAAATCATCTCTGTTTTATTTATGTAAAAATCCAAAGAAATCCAAAACAAAACAAATAAACAAACAAAAACTCCAAAAATAATAATGAGCACAGAAAGTTTGCAGGATACAATGTCAGTACACTAAAATTTACTGCACTTCTACTTAGTAACAATGAACATGTGGAAAATGAAATTAAAACACAAAATCATTTATAATCACTCTAAAGATAATGAAATACATAGGTATGCACGTAACAAAACAGGTATAGAATCTACATGTTGAAAATAGAATATGCCAGTGAAAGAAATTTAAAAAAAAAAAAAGGATGAAAAACTAAGTAAACTGAAAGACATAGTATGGTCATGGATGGGAAAACCTAACATAAAAAAATGTCAGTTCTCTGAAAACTGCTCTGTGATTTAAAGCAATTCCTATCAATATCCCAGAGAGATTATTTTGTAGACATAAAAAAGCTTATTCTAAAATTTACTTGGAAACGCACAAGCCTTAGAATATTACTCCACCCAATCTTAAGGCAGAGATTGTTTACAAAGTGTGTGTCAGTAAAGTGTACATGAGATTACTCTGTATTATTTTTACTGTTGCATGTGAATCTACCATTATCTCAATAAAACTTTCCATTAAACGTCAAGTAATTACAAGTTTTCAAGATGGTTTCCATGTGCATTTTCATTACCACACTTCTGATTATGAAGGGATATGAAGTTCTGACTATGGAGGAATATGAAGTTATGAGAAATAACCATATTATTCCTTAGCCTGTGGAAGGCTACACAAAGGAGTCAATTTAAAGTGAGGAGAGTGTATGTAAATTCATAAGATGAGCTAGCAAGTAGTCATACAAGACCTCTATCTATGAGGTCTGCCAGGAGAGCCTAGAGAACTCTCTCTCCTAAGTGGTTACGTTAGTATTTCTTAACAGGTATGAAATGGAATACTACTAATACAAGATATAAATAGGTGTTAAGAGAAAAAACTTTTTCATTGCACAATTAGATGCTGAGTTACTAAAAGTTAAGATTTCTTTAATCCAGGCATTTACAGAGACTAAATTTAGTGTTCATTTTTAAGTCCTTAAGAAGGAGAGATAAAATATAAATCCTAAAAAATTCTGTGTGTCTGTGTGTGTGTTCATGCAGCACTTTTTTAGGACTGGTATTCTTTGGAATATATTTTTGCAAGGGCTGGTTTAAATCAGAGCTGATCAGCACAGTCTTTTATCATACATTATACTTCAATTATCCAAGCAATTGCCTTTACTTTTTGCCAGATACATAAAATATTTGCAGTTGTTCTTTTTTATATGTTTGTTTTATGAAGACCTACAGAAAAAAATCAAGCTTTTCTCAATTAAAAAATCACATAAAAAAATAGAGCGGTGAAATTAAAAATAAATCATGTGCAAGTAATGTTATAAGTACATTTTAATTTATTTTTCCTCTCAATAAATAGATGTTGTACTTAGTTGGATTTCTGATATGATAATATGTAGGTCAACAATTAAATTCAAATATAATTTTAGTTTTGACAAAATCTCGAAAAGGGTAACTCACAGTGATCTATGTATGAGGTATGATTTTTCTACTTCTGCAGGCTCTTATATTTTTATTTAAATTTGAGAATTCATGATATTAAAATGCCTTTGTGAGCTGGAGCAATTCACTAAAACCGTGATTCCCTGAGGTCATCCTGTTCCAAGCACATAGTTATTTATTCTCATTTCACTGCAGTGATTTGACTTAGCATAATGCTGATCGGCCTCTATTTTTGACTGTGAATTTTATTGCAGGCATATGTCAGCTTATTCCTGAAGTGGTTATACATAAGCTCTTCTCAAATATTCAGTCCTATTTTGTGGTCTCTTTTCAGGCAACACTTCCAATGAGAGCAATGACCCTGACTTAGCTCTTCAGGTGTCTCACCAGTCAGGATGTAAGTTACATTTCTGGTCGGATGAACCACTCCAGCAAACACATTCCCATAAAGAGAACAAGGCTGAAGGTTCATTAATATTCAAGCCTGCTGCAGATGAGAGGCTTCTCTTAAGTAAGCACATTAATCTTATCTTTTCTTAGGAGCACGCTTTACCAGTGACCCAAGCCAAGTGTTTTCACGTGGCTCTCTTTGTTTCAGGGCTCTAAGTTGCAATGCAGAGACAAATGTTCTTTTGCACCTCCAAATCAAGTGATCTCCATTGCTTCTTTATCTTGAACATTCAATCAGCATACACACACAAGTTAATATATTGATATGGCACAGAATTCAGGGACAACTGTGTAACTTGTGTATATGCTGAAGTTTATCTTTCTCCCCCAAAAACTAATATATTTTTCATCAGACTTACTAGGAATAGTCTCAGAATTTCTTCTTCTGGAAGGTGCCATCTGTATCACTTTATAAAGAAATATCAAGGAAGGATTCTATTATTAAGCTACATTATTTTATTTCTTCCCCCATTAATCCCTTATGCTTTACAACTTAATATCTTTTTTCTTTAAAATTATCAATATTAATAAATTAGAATGTTTATTCCTACATCAGGTAAAAATGCCTAGCTGAACTACCATCAAATTTTCATGGTATGCTTGGAGTAATTCATCTAAGTTAATGTAGATTCTTGCAGTATATGCAAAATTCACTTCAGGATTTCCTGGGCAACACCTCCAAGAGTAGGTAATAATCATATGAATTGAAACCAAGCTATGATGTGAGGCTATGTGGCTTTGTATTGATGAAATAGGCCATACATCAAGGTTATTGCAAAGAAAGTATATTAAGTATGAATCTCAAATTGAAAGTCACAAGAGCAGATACACTAAATTTCAGGCATTGATTTGTCAATAAGCTATTTTTCACCTCCTAGGTGAGTAACTCTATGTTGATTGTTCCAGAGTGAGTATCAGTAAAGTTTTATGTCACCATTCTCTGAAACAAATCTACAGAATCCTTCACGCACCTATCATTTCTATTGGGGTCCAATGTTTGCAACACACTTCTATAGCTTTGTAATTTTACAAACAATCCATGAGAAAATCCATGAGAAAATCAGTAAATGCACTGCAACCCTTATTTTTAAAATGAACAAATTTAAATGTTCTATCACTGTCACATACCCTATTAAACTGGAGAGACAACCTAACCTCATGCCTCACCCATAGTTTGCATTTAATAATTTTGTTTTTCAATCTTGATTTAACTATAAATTTAACAGTTTTTTTCCCCCTCTGTAAATCTGCTTTCCTCCTCCTATCATCTAAATTAGAAGAGGACAGGGGTAATGTATTCTTTGAGCAGTGTTTGAAAATTTTAGGTGGGCAGAGCTTTCAAGATGGGAAAAACTGGAATACAGTTATGCATAAAAACGCTGATAAAATGGAGGAGTGGGGCCATCAGACACTGATAAAATTGAGGAGTGGGGCCATTAGACATTGATTGGATGAGAAAGACCAGGAACTTCAATGTAAGGTGGAAATTAGGAGTAAGGGAGCGATTTAAAGCAACCTGGAAAACTCCAGGAGGAACAGAGATGCTTTTAATGTCAGAGAGAAATTAACAGACCAGCTGAGAAAAATAAATTGTAACTGCAGCGTGCTACCTATTGTCTTACAGCTTCAAATTCAAGTTTTAATTACATTTGCCATTACTATGTGATTCTGTGGCTGTAAACTGTGGTGCTTTTTTAGCTGCCACCTCATTATATCCACCCATTAGGAGACATAGAGGAGATTAAAAAGAAGGCAAAGGATTTTGCTTATTTTGTATGCTGTTCCTGGCAGAATCCCTCAGGAGCAGCAACACATCATCCCAGCAGCAGCAATTTGCTAAAGCATCATCAGTTGGTTCCAACCTCCGGCATCCTTCGCTCATCTAGAATCAGTTATGTCACATACCCTCAGAGATACCAGTGGCAACCAGATAACAACCTCTCATCAGTTCTGAGCCCCAGCTCTGTGGAGCCCCTCCTCTAAGCCTATGTTCTGTTAATCCCATTCTAATACCTTTCTTCTCCATCACTAGTGATGATAGCTTTTTCATGCAGTTATTATCTCTGAGTTACTCAGTGTTCCCTCTGTGTATTCAGGTCTCTTATACCTGTGTGACAAGTTCCCTACATTCAATTATCTCTGTTGAAATAACTCTGTTGAATAATGGTTTTCATTTGCCTGTGAAATCCTGACAAAAACTAGGCTATTTTAAGAAAAGCCAATACAAATATAAACGTATAATTCTGTGGTGTATAAAATTTTTTCTCACTTGGTATACCCCTATTTCTAGGCATTTTTGAGTCAAGTTTGTCATTATCTCAGATTGAGAATATATCCTCTTTTCTAAGCACGTCAGTAAGAGAATTGGAATTTATAAATTAGGCCAAAGCCACCTGTTTGGTTGTTGGTTTTAATCTTCCATTTGGATGTATAGGAATAGTACAATATTCCCAGAAAACATACTCTGAATGTTTGGAAATGGGGATCATTTGGGCCTGATAGCTAGTTGGCTAGTGTGTGCCTGTGTTTGTGTCTCCTTGTATACCTAATGTTATTTTTGTAAAACCATATATAATCATATAGGTGTGCATTAGCAAAAAAAAAAATGCCCCAAATTTGGAATATAAAAGGAAACCTTATAATGCAGTGCAGTTTTTTTCAAAGTTGCTAATATTAAAATCATTGCTACAGTGATGCTAAAATTGCACTACATGGTTCCAGAAAATTGAGTTAAATGCTCTTAGGTAATTAATTTTAGTCATATTCTGAAACATCAAGATTTCAACAATTTAAAAACCATTTGTTGGCATAGAAACATGAATTTAATTAAAACTAGATTAAAATAATTAACCTAAAACATATTGTGCTACTGAGTGTTTGATTTGAATACTCTGGAAAAAAAAGAACATTTTTCATAGTCATTTTAGGTGTTTTATCTAATGGAAGTGTTTACGTTTTATAATGGACCTATACATGTGCTAATGTGTCACATGACTGTTTTCATGGGGAGGGGATGGTTATGAAGAAGATTTCCATTAAATGAAATGCCAGTTTTCTTGCAGGAATTTAAAGAGCAGAACAACTTATGAATATTGCTTATTGTCTTTGCTTAACCAAAGTATCCAGGATATTTGAGGAAAATAACCACAGTGTTATCCTTTATTTCATCCTTTATTTTTCATTCCAATGAACTAAGATTTGTGTCACATTAATGAGGGAGATCACACCACGATGAGCCACAAAAATAAAACATGGGTTAGAGTAGGAAAGCAAAAAAATTTATGGTAAAGATACAATCATTTCTGGATTTTTAAGAACCAGTGTTTTCTCTTTTTTTCCTGTGGTTACCAAAAGGGGAAAGGTGTGGGGGAAGAATAAATTAGAAGTTTGGAATTCACAGATACACACTACTATAGATAAAATAGGTAACCAACAAGGAACTACTGTATAGCACAGGGAACTATACTCAATATCTTATAACAACCTATAATGGAAAAGAATGTAAAAAAAAAGTATATATTTATATATATATGTATAATTGAATCACTTTGCTGTACATCTGAAACTATCACAACATTGTAAATCAACTATATTGCAATAAAAAGAACCAGTGTTTTTGCAGCAAAGAAGCCCATAAATACACAAAGAGTATTCACTGAATAAATTTTAGACTTTCTAAGTTTTCAAATCAAAGGCTTGTTTGTTGGCTTTTTTGTTCACTTTATCAATAGTGTTAGTCATGTGGTAGGCTCAACTTTGGATGATTTAAATAGATCCACTGGAGATGTCTTGCTGTCTTGCCATCACATCCACATTGTCCATTCTTTCAGTAACAATATAAATCTCTCTGGGTCTCATTCTCTGTGCTTTCAGTGGACTGATTCCCACCCTAGGTCTAAACCTGTGTGGAGGTTTTGTAATGTGTTTACTTGGCTAGGCTGAACTACATTTCCCAGAATTCTCTTCAGTGGGTAATTCTACTTATTGTGGCCACATGGAAGATTCTTAGAAGATTTGGAAGGCAGAAAGGAGGCAGCAGCCATTTTGTACCTCATGAATATTTTTGTTGATCTGCTGACTCAGCTCTTCAGGTTGAAATAGCACTGGGTTTGCAACTGCTCAAACTTTTGCTGGATTCTTCTATAGTGTCTCTGACTGCTGGGCCGTGTGTGTGTGTGTGTGTGTGTGTGTGTGTGTTTATCTTAGTGAGGAAGACCCCTGGCTTCTACAGTATATTCAAACATCAAACATGTTGGCTTGTTTGCCTGGCACACAAGTGGGCCCACTGTAGCAAGGCATTTCCATTAGGTGCCCATTCCATGACTGGGCACTACAGGAGAAGCTGAAGTCTACAGTTGAAAACACAGATATTTACTGGGGCTGGGGTTTTTGTTGCTGTGCTTTTGCTTTCCTCTGTATTTGGGGTTGAACAGCACAGCAGTTTTGTTCCTTTCACTGTCAATCACCGCAACACCCTCCTCTTAGCTCTCCTCACTTTCCCAGGGATTCCACCTCTTAGTGTCCCAATCAGGCTTTGTCACAAGTGCTCAAACCTTAATCTGCAGCAGCTTGATCCCTCCTAGCTTCACAAAATGGCACTTAAGGTCTTCAGTGTACTATCCTGCTCTCCTACCTTGTCTTCCAGCCCCAGAGCTAGCAGAGCAGTGGAAGCCTACAAGTCCTCCTCTAATCACAGCTCTTCTTCCAACTGTCTAACTAGAGCTTCAGCTCTGGCTGGGCATCAGTGTCCAGCTGGCCTGCCCACAGTACAGGCCTGTCCACCTCACAGCCATTTGTTTCCCTTCTGTGCTGCAGTGTGTTCTCGGCAGTTACTCAGACAATTGCATCGTATCAGCTGGCACTTTGGGGGCATCCTTGTACTTATGTGTCAATCCATACACATCTAACCTATGGAACACCCTTCCCCCACTTAGAGGTCAGTGGCTAACCCAGGATTTCCCCAGCGGATGTCTCTTTCCCACGGCCTATTTCTTTGTTCTCCTATTTCGCTCACCAATGGTTGGTTTGAAACCTCAGGGGCTTCTCAGGTGAAATCTGAAAATGGCCTCTGTACACGCAGAGCAAGGAGAGTCTGAAAAAAGAGGCAGATCACTCCAGTTTGGCAGGTGGGAGGATTAATAACCAAGAGATCTTACATATGAGGCTTTCCTTGGGTGACCACAAGAGTAGATCTCCACACCCACCTGTTAGAGTCTTAAATGTTGATATGGAGACCTTAACTGGGTTCAGTCACATGTACCAATGAGAAGGCCTAAACAACACATGCTCTCTCAGAGGGCTGCGTTTCTGAAAATGGCTCCAGCTGTGATAACTGTGGGCAGAATGTACATTGGACAGGGGTTGGGGTGAGAAGCCTCCGATTCCCAGGATCCAGCTTGTGGGTCAATTGGCCATTATGTCCTCTCAGTAACTTCCTACCCTCTATACTGAGATTTTCTATTAATGCAACCGAAAGGTTTTTGTTTGTTGGTTTCTTTTTAATGGTGCAATAGCTTCATTCATTTTCCCACAGTTCTTTGAGAGTGTTACCATTATATTCATTTTACTCATGAGGCATGCAGGAACTGATGCTTGGAAAAAGTAAATAGTTTATCCAAGGTCACATAACAAGTTCCGTAAGAGTTTCATTTCAACACAGGCCCATTTAATTTCAAAGCCGGTTGTATGTTGCATGATTAATTAAGAGAAAGGCAGGTAATTATCATAATGATGCACTGATTTCAGGAAGATCTTCTACAAATAAATGGCAGTCATAATTTAAATATAATTTTGGAAATTGTTGGACACATAAAAAAGTAACTATATTTTACAGCATGTAACTTCCTTCTGACATGGTCTTGGATTGCATTAAATAATTTTTAGCTTAAAGACATGGATTCTGGCCAGGTTCTCTGATTTGAGACTGATTATTTATTTCTCTCTGTATCGCAGGCTATTGATACTTTGAAATGAAAATGGTTTATTTGAATTTTCATCAGATTCATGAATTGACCTGACATTTCTGGCACTGGAGAGAGAAATAGCCTCAGAGCTCCTTTCATTCATATGGGTCTTACTTATAGAATCTGATTTATGTTCTTATTTCCATAATGTTAGGTGAACATTTAGTTTCATTTTAAAGTATCATTTATACATAATTTCCTTACACTAGAGAGTCTATTTAAATTTGTATCAAATCTTATAATCTATGTAAAGTGCATCCCTCAGGACCTACTGGGAAGTAAGTGGAATAGTGTCTCTATGTGTTTCACAATGAATTTAAGACAACAGTTAAAAATTTTAGAAAAAGGTAGTCATTAGTATTATTTAATAAGTGTTGTATAATTTCAAACACAATTCTTTCTTCAATGAAAACCTATTCACGACTAGCATTTTGGAAGGTATTGCAGATGCAAAGAAAAGTAAGGCTCCACACTTACTGTTGCGAAGCTCACAGATTAGAAAGAAAAGCAATAAAACAAACATGAACACAAATATCAGTGGCCTGTTCTTAGACCATAGGGTCAGGTTGTTTAAGTGGGCTTATGTTGGGGAGGGAGTGATAGGAAAAAATATCATTTGTGCTGAGTCTTGAAGGCTAGATCAGAGTTAAGCAGGCAAAATCAGAGAGAGGAGAGAAAAGAATTCCAAGTAGACGAAACAGCATACAAAAAAGTCCCAAGGTGTAAGAATCATAGGTAGGGATTGGAGGGGGCATACTGTGATTGGGAAGTTATTAAAAGGGAAAAGAGGAACCAAATAATAGAGTTGGGTATCCTAAGCCCGGAAATCTATTTATGGAAGAGAAGGTCACTGGGGTACTTGAAGGATGGAGATGGCATAATCAGGGAGATCACCTCAAAGAAAGGTAGAGGACAGAATGGAAAGAAAGAAAACAGCAAGCTAGGAGGCCAGTTAGGAGATTGTGGCAATAAGTCCAGACCCAACATGATAGGAGACCGAAATAAAGTTCTGGTAGATGTATACTTACATTTCAGGATTTTGCAATAGATTGGAAAGTATATATTAAAATAAAAGAAAGACAAATATCCTATGACATCGTTTCCATGTGGAATCTAAAAAAAGGGTGAAATGAACTTATCTACAAAAAGCAGAAACAGAGTTACACAGGTAGAAAACAAACTTTCGGTTACCAGGAGGAGGGATAAATCAGGAGATTGGGACTGACATACACACACTACTACATATAAAATAGATAACTCATAAGGACCTACTTACAGCACAGGGAACTCTACTCAATATGCTGTAATGGCCCATATGTGAAAAGAATCTAAAAAAGAGTGGATATATGTATATGTATAACTGATTCACTTTGATGTACACCTGAAACTAGCACAACATTGTAAATTAACTATACTCCAGTAAAAATTTTAAAAAAAGAAGTCTATTGGCATTGATTGGAAAGTACAGGTGTAAATAAAGCCCTCAATCACAATATTTAAATAAGTAATAATAAATGTTTATAAAGCGCTTATTATAGGAACCAAGAACTATTTCAAGTGTATCCTTTTATAACACAAATACTTCTTAGAATAACTCTGTAAGTTGTAAACTATTATAATCTCAATTTTTACAGACAAGCATATGAGTGCCAGAGGTTAAGCAACTTGCCCAGAGTCACCCAGCTAGCCTGACGGGGCTGCCATTTGAATATAGATCGTTTGCTCCAGAGTCCATGCTTTCCACCTCTTGTACTATGCTAACAGTGACGGTGCCATGAGTCAGACACTGCATTAAGCACTTGAATTCTCACAACAATCCTCTGAGTTGGTTGCTTTTATTGTCCCCATTTTACATACGAAGAAATTGCAAATTAGTGTCTCAGCAAAATAACCAATAAAACTAATTTTAAAAACTAATAAAATGATTATTCAAATTGGCATCTGAGCAAATTAACACAAATGTGAAGTAAGAGAAACAGGATTCAGTGACATATCTGTCTCATTCCAAAACCAGTGCCCTTATCCACTATACCATGGATTTCTACATCAGGAAACTGCTAGATGCCATGCACCATGCCAGATGATGGATATACAATGAGGAGTATAAACAGAGTGCTTGACACCAACTAGCTTATCATCTAGTAAGACAGCCAGAAGCATGCACGAACATTTTAGTTCACTGTAGTACATGTTATAATATTAGAAAATAAGAGCTTTGTTAGAAAGAAAAAGAAAAGAAAAAAGGCTACATTAGAAACATTACCAAAGTCCTGCTTCCACTCTTGTTCAGTATTCACTTATTTGTAAACATGGATTTTCTTTGTGAATCTTCTGATATAGAAGTTGAAAATGTTCATCAGAGCTGGTGAAAAGCAATTTTTCTTTAAATCATTTGAAAAACTTTCCTCATGTCTTGAGATAACTCTGTTTATAATTTCTTCAATTCAGTTCAACAGATACCTCTGGGGACCCAATTTGATACTGAAGATTTAAAATATAGATTCTATTTTTAAGAAATCGAAGCCTCAATTAAGTGGTTATTTCTTACATATGTATTGAAATCAGCTTTAAGAGTGATATAAATTTGGGGATTATTAAGAAGGAGTACACTCTTGTTGAGAAGATGAGTTAGGACTGAGGACACAGCTTTCAAGATAACCTCAATTATCATGAAATTATTTCAGTAAGAGTAGTGTAGAAAAGTTTTTGTTTTGTTTCCTTTAGGTTGGAAGGGACAGCATGGATGAAGATACAGAGATGGCAAAAAATGGATCATGTTTGAGAGACAAGAAGCAATTTATTTGGCTGGTGCATTAGGAAAATAAAAGAGGTAGTGAAGGTTATGTCATGAAATGTGAGGAAGAACTGAAGACAGCATTGGCTACAAGGCTGAGTAACTTGTATTTTCTTTGGTAGAAAAGACTTTGGAGGATTTCACATAGGCAGTAAGTCTGGCATGATTATTAGCAGAGGGTTTACATTTATTGTCAATCTCCTTACCATTTTTTTTTTTTTTTTTTTTTTTGCAGTACGCGGGCCTCTCACTGTTGCGGCCTCTCCCGTCGTGGAGCACAGGCTCCAGACACGCAGGCTCAGCAGCCATGGCTCACGGGCCCAGCCGCTTCGCGGCATGTGGGGTCTTCCGGGACCAGGGCACGAACCTGTGTCCCCTGCATCGGCAGGCGGACTCTCAACCACTGTGCCACTAGGGAAGCCCTCCTTACCATTTTTAATAGAAACTTGTTGAGGGTCTACTACATGCAAGGTGATACAAACAGGTCATCCCCCCAAGTAATGTATAATCTATTTGTTGAGTCAAGGGAGAAATCTTGAAGACTAATAATGATACAATGGTTTGCAGCAGCTCCACACAATTAGATAGGTTCTTAATGAATTATAGCAATGCCACTGCTGAAAATAATGAATTCAAGTCTGAAATATCGACTATTTATATCATCGAAGCAAAAACAACTGTATTTGCTTCCCTTTCCTTTGGCCATGACTGTGTGATCATTAGAACTGCTTATGAGATTTAATTTTTTTAACTGCTTCAGAAACTCAGCTTTAGGCAATTAATTATATAAGCAATGTTGTGAGGGAGATAAGTGGCAAAGATGATCAAAATTACTGAAGTGACTATATCCAGAAATTTCCACTAACACACATAACTCTGTTTCTTTACTTTCTCACACATTCTGGTTTGGTGGAATTCAATGAAAATGATGGGAGATTGCAGATTGTTTAAAAATTTATTTTATCGTTGTGTAGAAACAGCTTTGTAAATGCTAATATTGAAAATATATACATATTCTGAATATAATATATACATAGTCTGAATATATATACAGGAAAAGGCCAATGTCCCAATTTGAAGGCAGTATGGCAGGAAAAATTCTCTCTTACTTGGGGAAGGGCCATCCTTTTTGTTCTATTAGGCTCAACAAACTGGGTGAGTCCAATCTAATTTAAGGAGGGCAGTCTGCTTTATTCAATCTACCAATTTCATGTTAACCTTGTCCAAACACACCCACACAGACATAATACAGAATCATGTTTGACCAAATATCAAGTTGAAACATCAAATCAGCCATCACACTATCTACACATTTATCTATAACATTAGAAAATTTTAAGTGCTATGGAAAATAACCAAGCAGGAGATGGAGATTGGAAATACTGGATCTGTTGCAGACAGTTGCTTGTTTGAACGTGATTGACATGGAATGTCTTACAGAGAAAGTGATGTTTGAGTAAAGATCAGAAAGTGGATAGTGGTAAGATATCCACTAAGCCACAAATGTATCCATTAGAACTTCCAAGAACAGGAAACAGTAAGAGAAAAGACTCTGAAGCAGGAGTTAGCCTGGAATGTTCCAGGAATATCAAGGAAACCAGTGTGATTGCAAGAGAGTCTGTGACAGGGTGAGTAATGTGAGACAAGTTCAGAGAGATAAAGGAATTAAGATCATGTAAGGTTTTCAAAACCACTGTACAGTCTTTGTCATTTACTCTGATTGAGATGGGTCATCACTGGAGATTTTGAGCATGAAACTGTCATAATCTGACATATATTCACATAGGGTCATTCTAGCTACTCTATTAAAGGTACATTACAGGGCAACAAGAGTAAAGGCAGACACCTATTAGGAGTTATTGCAGTAACACAGATGACAGATGATGGTGGTTTAAACAAGAGACATCAGGGCAGGTGGTTAAAATTAAATTAGCCTAAAATATTTCTTTAGAAGCCACACATAGAATAATGGCTAAAAATCATCAATGCATTTTAAAATTGACATGAATCTTATGCCATCTTTGTTTATCTTAAAACCATGAATACAGCACTAAATTCTATTCATTTAGTTTATTAAATATTTTAATTACTTGCCGAAATAATCACATGCTTATCTTCGAGAGAACTGAGCACATATTTACAAAGACATGTGAGCTAAAAAGGTGCAGCAACTAAGCAGGATTATCCCAGGTATGCAAAGCTGGTTCAACATTTGAAAATCAATATAATCTCTCACATCAGCAGCCTAAAAAATAAAAGTCCCATGATTCTCTCACTAGATTCAGAAAAGGCAACTGGCAAAATCCAACATTTATTCATGACTACAAAACTTTCAGTAGACTAGGAATAGAGGGGGACTTCCTTGATTTGATAAAGATATCTACAAGAAATCCACACCTAACGTCATGCTTAATGATGATAAAATTGAAGCTTTTCCATTAAGATCAGTTATATGGAAAGAGAAAAGATGCAGAATAGCCAACACAATATTAAAGGTGAACAAAGTTGGAGGACGGGCAGTGTCCAACTTCAAGATTAAAGATAAAGTTAACAGAGATCACCATTAAAGATAGTGTGGTATTGGTGAAAGAATAAACAAATAGATCAGTGGAACACAACAGAGAGCCCAGAAGTAGACCCACATAAATATAGTCAACTAATCTTTGACAAAGGAGAAAAGGCAATACAAGGGAGCAAAGATAGTCTTTTCGACAAATGATGCTGGGACAACTGAACATCCACGTGCAAAACAATGACACAGACCCTACACCTTTCACAAAAATTAACTCAAAATGGATCACAGACCTAAATGTAAAATGCAAAACTATAAAATTCCTAGAAGATAGCATAGGAGAGAAACTAGATGACATTGGGTATGAAGATGACTTTTTAGATAAAACACCAAAGCCATGCTCAATAAAAGAAATAATTGATAATTTGAACATCATTAAAGTTAAATCTCGTGCTATTGAAAAAATGATGCCAAGAAAATAAGAAGGCTATCCACAATCTGGGAGAAAACATTCGCAAAAGACTTATCTGATAAAGGACTATTATCAAAAATATACAAAGAACTCTTAAAACTCAACAATAAGAAAATTAACAACACAATTGTAAAACAGGCCAAAATCCTTAACAGATACAGCATTAAAGAAGATACAGATGGCAAACAAGCATGTGAAAAGATGCTCACATCATACATCATCAAGGAAATTAAATTATAACAACAGTTAAATATCACTACACACCTATTAGAATGACCAAAATCCAGAACACTGACAACAGCAAATGCCAACAAAGATGTGGAGCAACAGGAACTCTCATTAATTGTTGGTGGGAATACAAAATGGTGCAGACATTTTGGAAGACAGTTTGGCAGTTTCTTACAAAATTAAATATACTCTTAGCATATGATTCAACAATTGTTCTCTTTCATATTTACCCAAAGGAGTTGAAAACATGTCCACACAAATAACTGTACACAGATGTTTATAGCAGTTTTATTCATAATTGCCAAAACTTGGAAGCAACTAAGATATCTTGAAGTAGGTAAATGGATAAATAAACAGTGGTACATCCAGACAAGGGAATAGTATTCAGCACTTGAAAAATGAACTATCAGGTCATGAAAAGACATGGAAGAAACTGAAATGCATATTACTAAGTGAAATAAGCCAATCTGAAAAGGCTACATACTGTATGATTCCAAATATACCACATCCTGAAAAATGCAAAACTATGGAGACAGTTAAAAGATCAGTGTTGCCAGGGGTTGGAATGAATAGACACAGCACAGAGGATTTTTAGAGCAGTGAAAATACTATGTATGATCCCTCATGATGGTACATGTCATTATAAATTTGTTTAAATCCACAGAATGTATAACAACAAGAGTGAACCCTAAGGCAAACTATGAACTTTGGGTATTTATGATATATCAGCATAGGTTCATCAGTTGTAACAAAGGTATTGCTGTTGGGGGGCATGCTGATAATGGGGGAGGCTATGTGTACGTGTGGGCAGGGGATATGTGGAAAATCCCTATACCTTTTCCTCAGCTGTGCTTTGAATCTTAACCTGGTCTAAGAAAAATAAAGTCATGGCAAAAAAAGTTTTAAAAATGTGCAGCAATATATGAGAGGGAAACTGATTCTTCTTCTCCTTCTTCTTCTTCTTTTCTTTTCAATCTAATGTCAAGCTTGCTATTTCAGCCCTAGTGTGGCATGTAATAATATATGCTGTGGTAGTGCCTAGAAGGGGGCCTGAGGGTTCTCTGTTGGCTATGTTGTTATGCTCTACAGGTATATTTAAAACCATTCATTCAACTCTAAATCTCTGACCATCTTCATATTGCATTGTAACTCCACTTAGAATATAAATATCAACAACCTTTTTCAGAATCAAATAAAGAAAAATTTCAGTGAAATTGTCCCTTATTTGTAACTAAGAAATAAGCAGTAGTCTATGGTGTTGGAAGCCTACTCTTACTGATTATCCTGAGCATGTGTTTATCCAAGGCATTATTTTCAACAGATTAGTAAACTCTAATGGTGATGATGGTGGTGGCTGGGGAGGAGTGTCTAATTCACAGTGATTCTTCCAGGTACCATAGGTTGTGAACACCAGCCACTTTTAGAAAATATTCTTCATTACTCAGAAAAGTGAAGAGGCCAGAAAGCAAACTGCCTTCTGATCGCCTCACTCTACCTACACAGCCATAGAGAACAGTTAATTGGTAGGAATCCTCCCACCATAAACCTAGCTGTGTCCTTTCTCATCTTACTGTGCTGCAGCTTGCTACAACAGTTCCTTCTCCTTCTGATCGTGGGGCTCTAAAGATGTGAGTGCAGGCTACCCTCTGTAAAGAAGTCCCTCCAAAGAGAACAGGAATAAAGTTCAGAGTTAAAGAGAGAGAAAGGGAGAGGGAATTAAGAGACAGAAAGAGAGAGAGAGAGAGTTGGTGTTAAGCCCCTAATATTCCAGTTGCTGAGGCTTCCTCTCCAGACTTTGCCCTCCATCACTTCTTCCAATTATTGGTACCTTTCCAACAATCTTCAAATAAATCCCCCTGCCCTTTGCTAACGTTTGTCAGAATTACACTTTACTAAGATGTGACCAAGGAGTACTGCTTTAATATAGCATATCAGTCTATAATGGTGTTAAGTCTTTCCACCTCTTCTAATGACTTATTGATTGTTTGGGTTTAGAATGTCTATGCTAGGAGACATTTTATTCATTGTTATTTCCTTTCTTACACATACCACATGAAACAGCCAAGCTCTATATCCATGTGTTTTATAAATGTGAATAATAAAGCTAATACTTTCCCACAACTGATTAATTCACATTTTACAGACTGATGTAGAAACAGGAGAGGAGAATTCTAGTTGCAGCTTCCGATGAATCTGGGTGTCTCACTTATTTCTCTTCCCTGAATTATCTTTAAGTTCTACTGCAGCCTTATCAATAGGTATTTCTTTATCCACAGTGCAAAATCTATAATGGTCCAATATAAAAGGATTAATCACCATGCTTTTTAAAACAGTCATAGCACACTGGTATTTATAGAGTGATGCAAGTACAAATGTATTAGGATCCCAAGGACGGTCATAAAAAGTTGTTCTGAGTATAACTGCATAAGTGTGTAAAAGCTTTTATCACCTTATTTATAATCCCAGTTTTCTATGCACACCTATATAGGTAAATAGGTAGATGAGAGATAGATAGATAGGTAGCCAGCCAGTGGATAGAGAAAGCAAGTTGTACATAAGCATTGTATAGGTAGAGATTGGAGTATGTTTAGAGGCTAGTCTTTCCTTAATTTTACATTTTGTTCCACTTTCAATTGCAGGCCATGTGCTAGTGTGAAATCCTTTAAAAATATTGAATCTCAGAGAAGATGAAATAGGAAAAAAAGAAGGGGTATTAGAGAGAAGACCACTTGTTTTCATACATTAGACTTGCCTGTGAGGGAAGAGGAAAAGAACCTTGGGTTTGATAAGAGATTAAAGTTTTAAAAATTGACTGAACTAAATTTTCAAAGCCAAAAGGAGCAGAAAAGTTGTGAAAACCATCTCAAGTATGAAGAGTCTCTATAAACTAGTATGGATGGGAGATTTAATAGAGCACAGTTGAAAGCAACCAGACAACAAAAATTTATCCACACTTACACTCTAATGGACGGAGATTCTGCAATCAAATTGGTTATTTTGTCTGGTTATTCTTCCTCTTGTTCTTATTCTTAGTCATTTTTTTAAAAATTATTTATTTATTTATTTTTGGCTGCGTTGGGTCTTTGTTGCTGCGCGCGGGCTTTCTCTAGTTGCAGCAAGCGGGGGCTACACTTTGTTGCGGTGCGCGGGCTTCTCATTGCAGTGGCTTCTCTTGTTGCAGAGCATGGGCTCTAGGCGCATGGGCTTCAGTAGTTGCGGCGTGTGGGTTCTAGAGTGCAGGCTCAGCAGTTGTGGCTCATGGGCTTAGTTGCTCCGTGGCATGTGGGATATTCCAGACCAGGGCTTGAACCCATGGTCCCTGCATTGGCAGGAAGATTCTTAACCACTGCGCCACCAGGGAAGTCCTATTCTTAGTCTTATTTTCAGTTCATTTATACAAACCTAAGATGTTTCTTAAGGTTCTTTTACTCCACCCCAAATCTGGCTATGAAACAGGATTTTCTACTCATTTTTTAAATTACTTGTAAACTTTCTATTTTAAGTATTCAACCATTAATCACAACAGAAAAATATATAGAAGATAAATGATCAACATGGGGAAATAATATGCTTAATGATCCTTTTAAATTTTAATAACTAGAGACTAACCTTTGTAGTTTCAGAATCCTTTGTCAGATGGTTGGAGCTGCAGAACCACAGTCCATAAGCTTGGAAGAGCCATATCTCTGGTCATTTCTCCTTCCAGGCAAGATGAATAACAGGTTGTGATGCTTGAAGTTCTGCCCACTGGGAAGATTTCCCGTCAGCATTGTCTTTTGGGACCATCCTGGATTGGTGCAGTAGTGCTTCAGTTGTCCACTTTTGGGTAATGTCTGCATATTGCACAGAACCATCAGAAAACAAGGCTGAGTTTTATTTCTAAGTCACCTGTTCAACTGTTGGTTCACAAACTGGTCTCCATACACAGAGGGCAAAGACTGACCAAAGAAAGAGGCAAGCCACACCATATTGGTAGATGGCAGGTTTAATAAGCAAGGGAACTTACATATGCAGCTTGTCTTGGGTGGTTGCAACATGTGTAGATCTCCAAACCCATCCTTCAGAATCCTAAAAGTTTATATAGAGGCCTTAACTGGATTCAGTTCCATACACTGTCGATATGGTCTTGACAACACATTGCTCTCTCAAGTCTGTGTCCTTAGAGAAGCTTCTAGCTCAGGGAAGTCAAGCAAAATGCACATTCCAAGGACAGGCAGTGGGTAGGAGCTGTCCATTGCCCAGGTCTGGCTTTCGTGTCAACTGGCGGTTACCTCCTCTTGATGAGCTCCTCCAAAATCAACATATATGCGTGGATTGAGAAAGAAGTCACTGCAGCAGGAGGATAGACAATGGACATTTGGGCCACTTCCTCTTGCATTTTACCTGCCTCTAGGATGTACTACTTACATTTTGTGAAATGCTGCTGTACATGCCCAGCTCTATGGATTGAAGAGTCATGATGTGCAGCCTGGATCACCTGTTAACTTGATAGCTCATGGTGAAGCATTCAGTCTCTACCAAGGCTTGCTAACAATCCAAAAGCTTTCTCTTAAAAGGAGAGTAGTTATCTACAGCAGATAACATAGATTTGCTCAAAAAATCCTAAGGGTCTGCCTTGTGCTTCATCTATAAGGCCATCAGAGGCTCCATAAAGGATCCCTATTTACAACTGATACCCCAAGCAACATCAGATCTGCTAACTCACAGGGCCCAATTGGCAGATCAGCTTGCATGAAAGCCTGGATCTGTTGCAGATTCTTTTGTTCTTGGGCTAGTAAAAAGGAAAGTCAATCAAGGTCCCTGTGGTCCAGGATATGACATAGGGCCAGAGAGTTGATATAATCCTAAGGTAGAACAGGAGAGCCTAAGGATGACCCTGTCAGCTGAAATAAACCTGCCTCTGTTGACCATTACTAACAGATACAGTGAAAAAAGCACAGTTGGGCTTCCCTGGTGGCACAGTGGTTGAGAGTCCGCCTGCCAATGCAGGGGACATGGGTTCGTGCCCCGGTCCAGGAAGATCCCACATGCCACGGAGCAGCTGGGCCCGTGAACCATGGCCACTGAGCCTCTGTGTCCGGAGCCTGTGCTCCGCAACGGGAGAGGCCACAACAGTGAGAGGCCCACGTACTGCAAAAAAATAAATAAATAAAAAATAAAAATCGCAGCTGTCGGCTCAATTCCTGCATACAGGGCGCCAAGTGATGTGCAGATTTGCTTTGGCAATTAAAATACATCTAGAAGAGTAGCTGCAGTTAGAGTCTCGACTAATTAAATGTACGATAATCCATTCTCATTCTCCCAGATTTAACTGTCTCCTTCACAGGCCAAATAGGAGAACTGAATGGAGATTGGTAGGAATAATCATGTATCATCTTTCAAGTTAAATGTTCGTAGCAATAATCACTGCAATTTCCCAAGGACTGTAGTATTGCTTTTGGCTCACCATTTTTGTAAGTAGTAATAGTTCAAGTGGCTTTCACGTGCTTTTCCTCCAATAATAGCTCCACTCTATGGTTCAGGAAACCTATAGCAATGCCAGCTGCTGAGGAAGTTTATTCAAATAATCACAGGGTGAGCGTGAGGATCCATTGGTCTCACTGTGAAAACAATTTGAGCCTAAATTCTGTTGATTATCCAGTCTGCATAAATTCCTAATCTGAATGGTGGACCAACAACAGTGATGTGGGTCTCCAGTGATTAGTGTTAATTCAGTGCTGATGTCCAGTAATCTCCCCAAAATTGGAATATTTGCCTTTCCCCTTCATATATAAATATACATATGTGTATGTTTATCTATCTATAAACGTACGTTAATACATACACAGTTTTTAAAATATGACTTTGACCTCAAACAAGGGTCAAATTGTTGTCTTTGCATCGTTTGCAGTTTACAGGACAGGCAATGAGAGGGAAAAAATGAATATAAACTTGAGGACAGCAAGTGTCAGAGAAAGCTGACAGAGTCTGTCATTAAAAAAACAAATACTTTCTAGATTCACAGAATTTATTTACTTATATAGGTTTGAAAGCAAGAGTAGCCAAAGATGCCAGTTTTGTCTTACAGGATGACACCCAAACCAAAAGACCATATGACAAAGCAACAAGGGTGTAGGACACCGTATTGTTGAAAAGACCATGTCACGCTCTAGCTAAGCATCTTTATGTTCTGCGGCTGCGCTTTAAGGGTGGTGAGGGAGGAGGTGTCACACTTCATCAGTATGTGAGTGGCAAGGAGAACCAGCAGCTCCCTGGTGGAGAGGAAGCAGATGGGAGATGACCCTGTAGCTGTTCCTCACAAGCTTCCCAGGTTCTCATGTTCCAGGACTAGCACACAGTGTTTCGCCAAGTCTGAGATCAGCTGTAAGCCTTGTTGCATAGTCTACGTGGAAACAATGTAACAGAGCACCTTGGTGGGGATGTTTCCCTCCAGCAAAAACAAGCTAGAGTCCAGAAGCCTGAGCTGATAACTACAAGCATGAGCTATGTGACTCATGGGACAGACTGGAACTCAGGTCATCTCTCACTGATTTCAGTCCTGATAAAATAGGTGTCTCCCAGGAGAACTTGACATCCTTTGTCCCAGAGCTAAACAGACAATTGGTCCAAGAGTCAAAGAAGTTTAAGGAGAATCCAGGAAAGGTGTGGTAGGGAAAGGCCTCTTTTACGCCTGGCTAACCAATGAGGTGACCCAGCAGATAAATGACAAGGTATGTGCATTAAAAAATTGTCTGGGGGCTTCCCTGGTGGCGCAGTGGTTGAGAGTCCGCCTGCCGATGCAGGGGACACGGGTTCATGCCCCGGTCCGGGAAGATCCCACATGCCGCGGAGCGGCTGGGCCTGTGAGCCATGGCCGCTGAGCCTGCGCGTCCGGAGCCTGTGCTCCGCAACAGGAGAGGCCACAACAGTGAGAGGCCCGCCTACCGCAAAAAAAAAAAAAAAAAAAAATTGTCTGCCCTGCCCTTCTGAGATGTAAAGAACAAAATGGCTGCTGCTTCACTTTCATCTTACAAAGCCTGTATGACAATATCTCTTGTGGCCCACCAATTTGAAATATACAGGAAAGGCTATTCTGAGAAATATAATTCAACTGAGCCAAACTGATATTCTATAAAGGCAGCTGTATTAGTTTCCTAGGGATGCCATGACAAACTACCACAAATTTGGGGGCTTACAATGACAGAAATGTTCTGTCTCACAGTTCTGAGGCTAGAAGTGAAAACTCAAAGTGTCAGAGGGCCATGCTTCCTCTGAAACCTGTAGAGAAGAATGTTTTCTTGCTTCTTCCTAGCCTGGTGATGGCCATCAGTCCGTGGTGTTTCTTGGCTTGCAGCTGCCTCACTCCAATTTTTGTCTCTGGCATTACATATCATCCTCTCTATGTCTCTGTCTTCAATGGTGTTCTCCTTTTTTAAAGACAGCAGTCATATTGGATTAGGTCCTACCCTAATAACCTCTTAACTTGATTACATCTGCAAAGACCCTATTTCAAATAAAGTCACATTCACAAGTACTGGGGGTTCAGCTTCAATGTACATTGTAGGAGGATATAATTCAACCCATAACACCACCAGAGGCATTGAGCTTGACTAGAACCAAGGGCACATGTAAGTTTCATGAACAAGTAGCCCAGTTCTCCATGTCATCCACATGGCTGCAGATAATGAATCCCTCATATTGAATTATATCTCAAAGAGACTGACCAGGCATTTGGTGACAAGTAGATTCTATTAAGTCCCTTCCATTTTAGAAAGGCCAACAGTTCATCCTCAAAGCTATGTGAATATTTAACATATAGATTTACCTTTTCTGCCCAAAGAACCTCAGCCAGTCTACTATCTGGAGGTTTGCAATATACCTGATTCATTAGCACAAAATTCCACATGACATAGCTTCCGTCCAGGAAGGTCCTTCACAGTAAGGAAGGTATAGGAGTAGTTCACACAACCACATAAGCCATCAAACCCTGTGAAGATGGTAACTGAAGTTGAAAATTTAGATGTATAGAAATTTTCAAATGTATAATGAGAAACAAAGAGAATGAGTAACAGGTGTGTTCCCAAGAACAACTGCAGTGACAGTGACTAGGGTACTATGTCTCACTAACTTTCCTTTTCTAAGTTTTCCTTTACGGAACCATGAAGTGGTTGCTCCAGAACATGGGTGGAGAAATGGATCTATGCAGAGCAAAGGGTGAACTGTGGTGGCCATGAAGTTGTGCTACTGTGACCTCATTCAAGAGAACTTCTAGGGCTTCCCTGGTGGCGCAGCGGTTGAGAGTCCGCCTGCCGATGCAGGGGACACGGGTTCGTGCCCCGGTCCGGGAAGATCCCACATTCCGTGGAGCGGCTGAGCCCGTGAGCCATGGCCGCTGAGCCTGCGCATCCGGAGCCTGTGCTCTGCAACAGGAGAGGCCACAACAGTGAGAGGCCCGCGTACCAAAAAAAAAAAAAAAAAGAGAGAATTTCTAGGGAAACAGAGTAGGCTAACAGCTTCCATCAGCTTCTGCCCTTTGGAATCCACCATGGTGTTTATGCTAAAGCCTCGATGCTCCTCATTCTCCTCCCGTTAGTGACTGAGGACAGTGTGGGTACTAGAGATGGGCCAACCCTGCCTGATGGAGGACTCCTACAATAGGCAACCTTTTCTTAGGGGCTCCTCATTGACATGGCTGAAACTTTCTCAGAGTTATCTGAGTAATGCCTAATCCTTTTTCTCTCTCATTTTTCAAACGTGTCATATCTACATTGTGGTCTTAAGACTTTCCCTACCTACCCTTATTCCCTCACCATTTATCCTTCACATATTTTATTTCTGATAAATCTCTTACATGGACTATCCTGCATGATGCGATGTCTGTTTCTTGGAGTACAGAATAGATATAGTGAGAAAAAATAATTTAGGAACAAAAATTATGTCAACCAATGAGATATAACAGGAAGGTGGGGGAGTTCCCTGGGAGTTGGGGTGAAGATTTGGGGATAGATATTCTCTTGATGAAAAAGACTTAAGAGGAATATGCTTCTTAATTCCCTTCCCTTCTGGTCTTTAGATGCTGCTCAAAAAGATGTCATTTTTGATCTGCATCTGCCATTTTCTGAATATGAGGAAGGTCAGGGAATTTCAAAAATACATAAAACATAAAATAACTGAGATGCCAAACCATCAAACTAACCCTCCGCTTTTTCAGGTATTATACTATGCATTGCCAGAAGCATCCTAATTGATACAAGGGAAAGATATAGGATGAGAAGTTAGGCTAGTAATGAGGACAGACTTTTTCTCTATATATGGATGTTACTTACAAAATGATATATAAAAAGATTAACAGAAATTCATACAGCAGTTATTATATACTCAGAAATATTAGTTTGTATTATTGTGTTACTAGTAATATTGTTAAAATACTAGTGGCAACTTGCAGCCATGAGGGAGGGTTTGTGCTGGTTTCCTATTCCATTTATTAATTCTTCTTAAGGCTACCGTCAATTTTCAAAATGCCCAGTCCTTCACAATGCTAGGAAAGTTACCTTGACATATGTTTCATATATGTAGTTATTTTTTAACTTACCACTTAATTTAACATTCCTCTTTTTGTCTGTTTGTTTCTAATTAAGCAAAAATGTGGAAGTGTTCAGATAAGATTGGTAAACATAATCTCTATTCAGGGGTTAAGCATGAAAATGGCACAGTTGAACACATGGAAGATTAAATACGCTTTCTGAAATCTAAATTAAAGAATGCATAATTTAAAAAAATTATACTCTACTAATTAAGTTATAGGTATCTCTACTGTGTTTAGCACACTAGGCTCTTCTTTTCAACTAATGCTTTTTGAGAGTAAAACCATAGTCTTTTTTTCTTGCATGTTCACTAAAGTTAAAAAGGCTAATGTCATGTGACATATCTAAGCACATCTCTCCTATGTCCATATAACTTGAGCGCACGCACAAAGCGCACACACCCACCTGTGTTAGAAGATGCTACTTAAAAAATAGTTTTTTTTATTCTAAGATATAAAAACATTAGAATATTAAATAAACATACCAGTCTATCAATTTTGTTGTTATCAGGAAATTAAACATGGATAAGAGAAAGTCACAATTGTTGACTATCAAGTTTAAGCTTGCCTATCCTGAATCAACTTGCAATCCAGTTGAAATAGACATTCTACTGTCTTCTCAACGTTGACCCTGGATTACAACTTTAGTTATCCAGGATGAGTGTTTTAAAAAGTAGGAGTAATTAAGCAACATCACTTCCAACAAAGATATGGGGCCCAATATCTTTTTGCTGAAATTCCCTAGTCTGGGAGCACTGTCAGATATATATAAAATGAAGATTGAAAATTTATCTATGAACCCTGCCAAGTTTTTCAAGAAATATATAAAGTAATTTAAAGTTGCAGAAGTAGTTATTTGTGTGCTAGCCTTATTGTGTGGTAAAAATCCAAAAACCTCAAAAGTATTTCACTGAGTTAAAGTTTAGATTTGATTTAGAAGTATATCTCTGAATTAGACATTTCCAAAGCCACAAAAATAATCTATTTATCTCAGGGTAGATAATACACTCTCCTGATCTCTGCTTCAGAGAAAAAATAGAAAAACATGTGTTTCAGAATGGTAAGGCTTAAAATTGAGAGTTGCAAAGTGTTCACATATATATAATGTGTGTCTATACTATGTACTCTTTTTTAGACAAAGATGGCAAAAAAATATTGAGGTTCTTTTTGGTAAACATCTGATACTAAAAAAGATGATATCTACAACACAATTTTATGTATTTTGAGTAAAAAAAGAGAGCAATTTAACAAACCAGGACCATGAACCTGGTATACAACATAAATGAAGGAATAAATACAAACATGTGCATAATCAGTAAACATTTAAAAAGTTACCTTTCAAAAAATCACCTGAAGTTAGCTTTGGATGTTTGGAATTTTGCACGCATCACAAAAGTCACTGAAAAAGGTTATCTGGTCCAATAAATTCATGTAATGGATGAAGAAATCAATTACCAGAAAGTTTAAGAGAATTGTTGATTTTCACTCTTTGAATTAAGGGTAAAACTTGATGAATAAAGTGCTTAAGCTCATCTTGTTTTCTCTGTACATGAATCTACTTTTCCTTTTATAACTCATAAATATATGTTTAGAAGTCTGAGATATAAATATATATGATTATTTAAGAAATCTGACCATACCTTAGCCACAAAGTTAGCTCCAATAAATTCTACAGAAGACAAATAATAAAAACAGCTTTTCCTGACCACACTGAAACAAAACAAGATATGAACTGAAAAACAAAAACCAAAACAACTTTTCCACCCAGTGAAAAAAATGCTGCTAAACAACTTATGGGTCAAAGAAGAATTGCAGACTTTTAAAATGATAATAACAGTAGTAGTTAATAATTATCATAAAATAAATAAATTACATACTTTCCTAAAAAGAACTAAAATGATTTAAACCAAAAGAAGCTAAAAAATAATGAGTGCAGAAAAAATTACACACTGATTCTAGGAAATAAAGCAGCAATAAAAGTAGTTTTTTCAAGAACAATTTTTGAAAAAATCAATAAATTAGAATACTAATCTTAACAAAAGAAAAATTCATATGCACACATTTAGAAATAATAACAATGTTGAAGCAGAAAATAAATTATCTTAAAGATGCTTTTGTTATATCCCTACACATAAATTTGGAAAAGTAGATGAAGCAGATAATTTTCTAGAAAATTATAACTTATCAAAATTAATCAGAATGGATAGAGTCTAACTGACCATAAAGGAAAAAAGATAAATGAAGGAACCCTACAGAAGGGAAACTAGATAAAACTTAAAACAACAGTCCCAGTGATACTTAAACTCTTCTACAGCATAAAAAGATAAAGTTCTAACTATCTCTTATGAAATTAGTATAACTTTAATATTGAAACATGATAAAGATTACAACCAAAAGCAAAAAAAGCTACAGACCAATCTTACTAATGAAAATCAATGCAAAATCTTAATTAAAACATTAACAGATAGAATCCAAAAGTGCATTAAAAGTATAATGTGTCATAAACAAGTGCAATTTATTCCAGGAATACAAAGAGAGTTAAACAATAGAAACTCCAATAATATCACATAATTACATGAATAGAACTAAAGAGAAAAATTACACCTTTTCATCTCAATAGATATTAAGAAGATATGTCACAATGTCAATGCCTTTTCATATTTAAGATACTCAATAAAATAGAACTTGATGGGTACCTTCTTTATGGGTACACGATCATGTAAATATATTGAATGCTGGCTGGCATTTGGGTTGAAAGATATACTTCGGTCTGATAGCCACTATTCTAGTTAATGAGGGAAATATGAGACTTTCTCACAGAGGTAAAAAAGTAAGACAAGTGATCAAACTCTCTACACTACTATTTAAGAATGTAATGGAGGTATAAGCCTTTGCAATTAGACAAGATCAAGCCTTTAGAGCATAAGAATTGAAAGTGAAAGATGAAATATCTCTGAAGTTAGTATGATTAAATTTCTGGGAACTTAAAACAATCAATATGAAAACTATAGTAATTTTAGTAAAATGACAATTTAGTAAATAAATCTACAAAAATAATAGGCCTCATAAATTAACACTCACAGAAAAAATATAAAGGTGGACTTGAGTAAATGGAAACAGTCTAAGATTTTGGTTTCAAAAAGATAACTTTAGCTACTGAATTGAAAAGGAGCTAGAGAGGGCAATGTAGGATTCAGAGTGAACATCTGAGAAGCTATTGAGATGATCCAATGGGAAAATGCTGGTGTCAGATGAGTCAGGGAGAAGTGTTGAGAAGTAGATACCAGATACATTTGAAAATCAGAGCTGACAGAATGTCTCATCGTATCTGGGGTGTCAGAGAGAGAAATCAATTTGGTTAAGCAAACCAGCAACAAAAAAAACAAAACAAAGAAAGCAATATTTATTAATTGCCAGTGTTCCAGAATGTGGTTAGTATACTAGTCACTTCTGAAAGCTGAATCTTTAAGACCAAGAGATCTGAGTTGATTTTAAGCAACCAGAGACTTTCCTATAATCGCACAAATAATAATTTAAATTCCCCAATACTGATATAATTTTCTGTTCTTACCAGTTAAAAATCTCCTCTTGAAAAAGAAGAAATAGGCAAAATAGTTTCGGGTAGCTATGTTTTTAAAGAACGTCTGGCTTTAGCAAACTGATTTGCCTATTGCTGTTTTCTTAAATATCTGTAATTATATATGCAATTACACTTAAAATAATTTAGGAAATGTAATATCCATGCCATCACTTTAATGACCACACTAAACTAATGTATTTGTCTGCCATCACCTTATTTTTAATACAAAAAACCCCACAATCTATCACACTTTTAATTATGTATTTGAAGAGTTTGTATCTGATTATAACTCAAAGCTAGGTTTCCTATGACATTTTATTGCTGGTCTCAGTGTGTTTTTAATGTTTAACACTAATATTTAATGTCTATTTAAACCAGCGTTTGCATTTGGGCTGAAATCCAAATTGGGAGTTCCTTTATAGTGCTCCATCCATCCTGGGAAAACTCTACCCACTTCAAGAAGATTTAATTACGTTAAGAAAAAAAAAGTCTGAATAATATTAATATATTTAATTTTTCTTATCATAATTAAACTATGCCTAAACAAAACTTGGAAAATAGTTTAGCTTATTTAAGAGAATAGGGTTGATGCAGAAGAGGGGTATTTAATTCAGGGAGTATATAGATATTGGTAATAATAAGCAATAGACCACGGTGGGAGAGAATATGACTTCTGGATTTAAAAAGCTTGAATTAAAGTGGAAAGACTTTGCAGATATTATTAAACTTTTTCTTAATAAAGGAAAACATGTTTATTGTAGAAATAAGAAAATACAATTAATTGAAAAGAAGGAAATATAATTCACCCATAGTCCCTCAAACCACTATTAACTCTATTTTTTTCTTGAAGTTTTCCATGTCTTTATGATATATATTTTTATATGTAAGAATAAAATTTCACTGTAATGTGGAAATAAATAAGTAAATAAAGTGCTAGTCTGGCACAATATGTGTTACTTTGAGCAATTTATTTAGTCTCTCTGTGGGGATAATAAAAAACACATAGCACACCTTTTCAGTAAGCTTAAAATGGTATGATGTATATAAATGGCATAGAAAACAGAGTAGAAATAGTTTTTCAATAATGGCAGGTAAGTAACTATTAATGCTATTTTTTAAATGCCTGCAATATACCAGTCATTTTGAAGTTAAAAATGTATCTGTTCCAGCAAGTTGAAAACAACAAAATGACATTAACAATAATGCATATCTTGATTCAGAGTTCAAAGAAACAAGAGCAAAGAGGAATTGTGTCCTTCAACTGAATACACATTTATAATGCCTTATAAAACTCATAAATAATAAAAGTTTATAATCTGTATCAAATACATACAGTAGTCCAGGAATGGAATAATCACAACAACATGGCATGCCTCTGATGATAAAAATGTTATTTCCATACTTATCAAACCCTAGACTGGTAAGTGATATAGCTCACCTAAAGTGACTAACCCCAAACAAGAGTGTTACTGGTATTTAAATGCAGACTTTTCAAATGCCAGTGTCCATATTTAAACATTATACACCAGTACCTATATATGCAATGGAATCACTTATGGGATCAGTTATTGAAATAGAGGGTTGAGGAGATGATGGAGGTCATGGTTGGGCAGGGATAACCATCACTGATTCTGAATTCATATAAGGATCATGTCAACCAATTGAAATTTTTTAAAATCCCAGGAAAAACTTGGTTCAGCCTAGCTTAGATCCTATGATTTTCCTGGAGCAACATATATGGCTGAGAGAACAGACATCACATTAGGATTGCCTTGTATCACAGGCCCGGCCCTGTGTTCAGGAAGATATGGACCAGAGATTGGAATCCTCCACTAAACACTGAAAAACATTTCTCAAAAGGTGCTTTTCTCACCATTCAAGGAAAATAAATAACTTGCATCTACTAGTAGGGCCTGTCCTTGCCTATTATACATTTGGTGGATCAGAAAATAGTATCCTTTTCCTTAGAGGACTGTGTTAAGTGGTACAGTTTGGGAATTCAAGCAAGGGATATATTTGGTACCCCTACTTCCCCTCTCAATTAATTGTCTTCTGCTGCAGCCCAGTCTACTTGCAACATTCTGAAACAAGAGAAGGAATGCTGGAAGGAGGGTACAAATTTGGAAAAGGAGAAAGGGAAAAATCAGGTAAAGAACTGAGGATACAGACATTTTTCTCCATATCCATTTTGGAATTTAGCACAGCACCCACTGGAAGGTTTCTAGTTCCTACTTTCTTTCTACATGAGAAATACTAACTCACATATGATATGATTTGTCCTTTGGGAGACTGTAGTAGTCTGTCCAACTATTATAGGGTACTTCAAACCTGGAAGCTAAAAACAAAGAAACAAAAAACAAACAAAAAAACCCACAAAAAATCCCTGGAAGCTACATTTTATCAAAGTAGTACTCCCAAGGGGCATAGCAGGAGAAAATTGCCAGTTTTAGTCTTGGCTCTGCACCCTTGTTAAGCAGAGTGCATAACATAGCTATCTCTCAACCATAGTTATATACTAGGGCAATTAATCATATCTTATATGGATTTCCTATTCCTTTCAGTCCATCTCTTGTAACCGTAGAAGATCACTGAGAAGCATAAGCATATAACTGGGATCATTAGTCATGACTCTCCAACCCTGCCTATTTTCAAAGGTAGATGGATCCTTTGGGATCCTGTCGTGTCCCCTAAAGTCCCTAAAGAGCCCCAAATATTTGGGTTTAAATAAAATCTGATAGTTAACTCTGACAACCAGAATATTTGACCAATGATAACTAATATTTCTTTTAGGAGGTTGGATAACAGACTTAACTCTCTTTGACATTATCATGATTTATTTTATGTATTTAAAATATAGATATTCTTGATAGACTTGGGCCTTTTCTTACCATTAAAAAAAGCAGATGAAGAAATGGTTTAGGGTATAAGCTAACTCAGGAGATTCCATCTAACATGTTTATCTGCTGGAACATCTTCTTGAGCTGGTGATGGGAGATGGAGGTGGTACAAAATAATTTATGCATCAAAAATATTGCATGAACCTGAGTGCTGCTTAGAAGTTGGATAAATGTGGTCTTGCTGAACCAGTCATTTTGAAACAAATCTTTCCTGTTGGAATTTTCAACACTTCAGTAAATTAATTCAAATAATCAACTTCTGCAAATCATCCACCATTACTTGAGATGTCTGGCTGCATCACCCATATAAGAAATATAATGTCATACTTATTCTTGTCCTTTCTGTATAAAAATGCAGGAGCTTACTCTATAATAATGCATCAATCACAGACTCTCTTAGTCACTATGGAATGATTCTGTAATCAGCATGAATTGCCCTCATTCTGAGATTTGGTACAATGACTTTTGCTATCATATCTTAAGAATAAGAAGAGTTATTGTCAAGTTCATTATCTCAGCAGGGGATGTCTGTGATCATGAAACTTCCAAGCTTCATCAAGTAGTTCACACTTTTTCCATTTTATTAACATGACCCAATTCAGCCTCCCTTTGATGGTAACTTGTTTTGATTTTAACTCACTTTAAAAATGAGTCAATTTGATTTTTAAAACCTTGTTGATTTAAACTTATTTTAAACTTCCTGATATATAATCTTGTATTTTAGCAAAAAAAAAAAAAAATTGAGATCCTCTTGACTCAGCAATCTTAAGAGGAAAATGTAAGAAAGTAGACTGACAAATGTAAAAGTACCACTAGTTCATTTTTCTTTACTTCTTCCATCTGTTAACTTTCTTCTGCCATTCTTAAAAATCACTTAACAATTAATTCTCAAATTGCAATCCTGGCCTAATCCAAACTACTTTTAATTCATCCACTTGACTATGACTTGACAGCATGCTATCATACTTATACAAGTGAAAGAGCACAGTATGGTGAGCTAAGCAACAGACAATCCCTGAAAAACTGCCAACTTTCATGAAATATGATTTATGCCTTCCATTTTTATGACACTGCTCTCTGCTGACATGTTCAGTTACTACTACCTTGTTCCATTCTCATTTTGCTTTTTCTAGGGTTTACTCCAATGTCCTCTGACACATACAGAATGCTAGTGGCAATATCTTAGCAAAAATTCAGAGTATAAATCTGAAATGTGTAATATTGCTTACAGGGAACCCATGAATAAAAAAATAAATAAAAGTAGTTCCTCCAAGGTAATTTTTAAATTGCACATTTTGAAATTCTGAATAAATCTTTATCAGATAAGCAGCACTATTATTGGTAAGTTCCCAGGCTAACCCAAAATATACCTAAAATACTATGCATTTGCACCAAAAAGCAATAATAATTAAAAGTTTTGAAACTCTAATCAAAAGATTGAAAATAAAATTAAGATTGATTTTTCCATATATTTTTAATATTCACCCTGGAAGGAAGTTTAGTTTACACTTAAGTCATGTGACAGATATATCAAAATCTAAGGAGGGCTCCTAGACATTTAAAATCACATAGGCATAGCATATGAGTTATATAGAAACCTTAAATCTTCTGCATCCCATATCCTTTTTCTCTGGCCAACTCAATGCCACATCCAGTTCCTCAAAGTTAGACACTCAGGCTCTTTATCAATAGTCTTAGTGCAATTAAGTTCTTGCACAAATTCAGGTACTGCTGTAGCACCTTAATTCAGTGGGATCTTGAATATGGTTGGAGGGCAAACCATAACACTGAAACTTTGTATCACTATAGGAAACTCCTAACTGGCTAGTAAGTTCCAGGGGCCTGTGGCCTTTGGGATGGTCCCAGTAAATTCTGCTACACTTCAAGCATCTCATCCCCTTCCTATCCATTTTCTTCTGTCTTAGTCTAAAAATTCCACTGTCCTAGTTTAAAGATTCCACTCATGACCCTGACAAGACTTCCAAACCACTCCAAGACAGCAACCTTGATTTGACTCTCAACTCATTTGGACAGCTGGTGGGGAGTGGGTGGAGCTCTTATTTCACTTTTAATGAATCCCACTGATGCCAAACTCCAGGCGGTGTGAAGAATGCTCTTGGCTTCTCTCATGCTTTGTTGTGTCCAGCTACTCTACCTTACAGACAGTTAACCTTGGTCATTCAGTTGTTCACTGTTTCCCTGCTAAAGATCTTATTAACACTCCAAACTGAACCCTCTTCTGACATTATCTCCAACTTATTAATTCTTCTACTGTCTGTCCTGCCCGATGGATTGATCCTGTGCTGAATTCTGCCTGTTCTCCATTATATTATAGCTAAAAGTAAATCTATCATGCAGAGCTGATTCACTATGACAAAAAATACTCAATGCAGAACTTAACTATTCTACTTGATAGACTATATCTCTGAAAATATGCTGTCATAATAGTAACTATTTTTAAAGCCTGTTTCTGAATGCTCCCTGTCTTTACTCCTAGCAAGTATTGTAGTATCCCTATCCCTTAAGATATTCTATGCATGCACATCATTTCATGTGTGAATGCTTAATTTTAGGAAGTTTCCTTGGTATTAGGGGACACATATGATATTTGTATTCAGATTTTATACAATTAAGTCTTAATTTTGCCAACTTCTGGCCTTCTGAATTTCAGCAAATAAGTTAATCTTCTCAACTATCAATTAGTTCGGCATTAGTATCTCATTTAAAAGACAAGGAAACTAAAACTCATGAGTCTGTCTGAGATACTCTATGTCAAAGTTCTTATCAGTCTTTAACTCAAGGATCACTTAATGGATAAGTACTCTGCCACAGACTGAATATATGTACCCTCAAAATTCATATTTTGAAACCTTAATCCTTAATGAGACGGGGCCTTTGGGAGGTAATTAGGTCAGGAATGTAGAGTCCTCATGGTGGGATCAGTGCCATTATGAGAAGAAACTAGAGAGGATTGGAACCAAGATGGCAGAGTAGAAGGACGTGCTCTCACTCCCTCTTGCGAGAACACCAGGATCACAACTAGCTGCTGGTCAGTCATCAACAGGACACTGGAACTCACCAAAAAAGATACCCCACGTCCAAGGACAAAGGAGAAGCCACAGTGAGACGGTAGGAGGGGTGCAATCACAGTAAAATCAAGTCCCATAACTGCTGGGTGGGAGACTCACAGACTGGAGAACACTTATGCCACATAAGTTCACCCACTGGAGTGAAGGTTCTGAGCCCCACATCAGGCTTCCCAACCTGGGGGTCTGGCAACGGGAGGAGGAATTCCTAGAGAATCAGACTTTGAAGCCTAGTAGGATTTGATTGCAGGACTTGGAAAGAGCTGCGGGAAACAGAGACTCCACTCTTGGAAGGCACACACAAAGTGGTGTGCGCATCGGGACCCAGGGGAAGGAGCAGTGACCCCAGGGGAGAGAGCAGTGACCCCAGGGGAGGCTGAACCAGACCTACCTGCTAGTGTTGGAGGGCCTCCTGTGGAGGCAGGGGGTGGGTGTGGCTCACCTTGGGGACAAGGACACTGGCAGCAGAAGTTCTGGGAAGTACTCCTTGGCTTGAGCCCTCCCAGAGTCCACCATTAGCCCCAACAAAGAGCCCAGGTAGGCTCCAGTGTTGGGTTGCCTCAGGTCAAGCAACCAACAGGGAGGGAACCCAGCCACACCAATCAGCAGACAAGCAGATTAAAGTTTTACTGAGCTCTGCCCACCAGAGCAACAGTCAGCTCTACCCACCACCAGTCTCTCCCATCAGAAAACTTGCATAAGCCCCTTAGACAGCCTCATCCACCAGAAGGCAGACAGCAAAAACAAATAGAACTACAGTCCTGCAGCCTGTGGAACAAAAACCACATTCACAGAAAGATAGACAAGATGAAAAGGCAGAGGGCTATGTACCAGATGAAGGAACAAGATAAAACCCCAGAAAAACAACTAAATGAAGTGGAGATAGGCAACCTTCCAGAAAAAGAATTCAGAATAATGATAGTGAAGATGATCCAGGACCTCGGAAAAAGAATGGAGGCAAAGATCGAGAAGATGCAAGAAATGTTTAACAAAGACCTAGAAGAATGAAAGAACAAACAAACAGAGATGAACAATACAATAACTGAAATGAAAACTACACTAGAAGGAATCAATAGCAGAATAACTGAGGCAGAAGAATGGATAAGTGACCTGGAAGACAGAATGGTGGAATTCACTGTTGCAGAACAGAATAAAGAAAAAAGAATGAAAAGAAATGAAGACAGCATAAAAGACCTCTGGGACAACATTAAATGCAAAAACATTCGCATTATAGGGGTCCTAGAAGGAGAAGAGAGAGAGAAAGGACCTGAGAAAATATATGAAGAGATTATAGTCGAAAACTTCCCTAACATGAGAAAGGAGATAGCCACCCAAGCCCAGGAAGCTCACAGAGTCCCATACAGGATAAACCCAAGCAGAAACATGCCGAGACACATAGTAATCAAATTGGCAAATATTAAAGACAAATAATTATTAAAAGCAGCAAGGGAAAAATGACAAATAACATACAAGGGAACTCCCATAAGGTTAACAGCTAATTTCTCAGCAGAAACTCTACAAGCCAGAAGGGAGTGGCCTGATATACTTAAAGTGATGAAAGGGAAGAGCCTACAACCAAGATTTCTCTACCTGGCAAGGATCTCATTCAGATTCAATGGAGAAATCAAAAGCTTTACAGACAAGCAAAAGCTAAGAGAATTCAGCACCACCAAACCAGCTCTACAACAAATGCTAAAGGAACTTCTCTAAGTGGGAAACACAAGAGAAGAAAAGGACCTACAGAAACAAAGCCAAAACAATTAAGAAAATTGTCATAGTAACATACATATCGATAATTACCCCAAACGTAAATGTATTAAATGCTCCAACCAAAAGACACAGGCTTGCTGAATGGATACAAAAACAAGATACATATATATGCTGTCTACAAGAGACCCACTTCAGACCTAGGGACACATACAGACTGAAAGTGAGGGGATGGTAAAAGATATTCCATGCAAAGGGAAATCAAAAGAAAGCTGGAGTGGCAATACTCGTATCAGATAAAATAGACTTTAAAATAAAGAAGGTTACAAGGGACAAGGAAGAACACTACATAATGATCAGCGGATCAGTCCAAGAAGAAGATATAACAACTGTAAATATTTATGCACCCAACATAGGAGCACCTCAATACAAAAGGCAACTGCTAACAGCTATAAAAGAGGAAATCGACAGTCACACAATAATAGTGGGGGACTTTAACACCTCACTTACACCAATGGACAGATCATCCAAAATGAAAATAAAGAAACAAACAGAAGCTTTAAATGACACAATAGACCAGATAGATTTAATTGATATTTATAGGACATTCCATCCAAAAACAGCAGATTTAACTTTCTTCTCAAGTGCGCATGGAACATTCTCCAGGATAGATAACATCTTGGGTCACAAGTCAAGCCGCAGTAAATTTAAGAAAACTGAAATCATATCAAGCATCTTTTCTGACCACAACACTATGAGATTAGAAATGAATTACAGGGGAAAAAAATGTAAAAAACACAAACACATGGAGGCTAAACAATATGTTACTAAATAACCAAGAGATCACTGAGGAAATCAAAAAATACCTAGAGACAAATGACAATGAAAACACGATGGTCCAAAGCCTATGGGATGCAGCAAAAGCAGTTCTAAGAGGGAAGTTTATAGGTATACAAGCCTATCTCAAGAAACAAGAAAAATCTCAAATAAACAATCTAAACTTACACCTAAAGTAACTAGAGAAAGAAGAACAAGCAAAACCCAATGGTAGCAGAAGGAAAGAAATCATAAAGGTCAGAGTAGAAATAAATGAAATAGAAACAAAGAAAACAATAGCAAAGTTCAATAAAAGTAAAAGCTGCTTCCTTGAGAAGATAAACAAAATTGATAAACCATTAGCCAGACTCATCAAGAAAAAGAGGAAGAGGACTCAAATCAATAAAATTAGAAATATGAAAAAGGAGAAGTTACAACAGATACCACAGAAATACAAAGCTTCCTAAGAGACTACTGCAACTGACTGTATGCCAATAAAATGATCAACCTGGAAGAAATGGACAAATTCTTAGAAAGGTATAACCTTCCAAGACTGAACCAGGAAGAAATAGAAAATATGAACAGACCAATCACAAGCAAAGAAATTGAAACTGTGATTAAAAATCTCCCAACAAACAAAAGTCCAGGACCAGATGGCTTCACAGGTGAATTATATCAAGCATTTAGAGAAGAGCTAACACCTATCCTTCTTAAACTCTTCCAAAGAATTGCAGAGGAAGGAACACCCCCAAACTCATTCTATGAGGCCACCATCACCCTGATACCAAAACCAGACAAAGATACTACAAAAAAAAAAATTACAGACCAATATCACTGATGAATATAGATGCAAAAATCCCCAACAATATACTAGTAAACAGAATCCAACAGCGCACTAAAATGATCATACACCATGATCAAGTGGGATTTATCCCAGGGATGCAAGGATTCTTCAATATATGCAAATCAATCAATGTGATAAACCATATTAACAAACTGAAGAGTAAAAACCATATGATCATCTCAATAGATGCAGGAAAAGCTTTTGACAAAATTCAACACCGATTTATGATAAAAATTCTCCAGAAAGTGGGCATAGAGGGAAGCTACCTCAACAAAATAAAGGCCATAATTGACAGACCCACAGCAAACATCATTCTCAATGGTGAAAAACTGAAAGCATTTCCTCTAAGATCGGGAACAAGACATGGATGTCCACTCTCGCCATTATTATTCAACATAGTTTTGGAAGTCCTAACCACAGCAATCAGAGAAGAAAAAGGAATAAAAGGAATACAAATTGGAAAAGAAGTAAAACAGTCACTATTTGCAGATGACATGATATTATACATAGAGAATCCTAAAGATGCCACCAGAAAACTACTAGAGCTAATCAATGAATTTGCTAAAGTTCCAGGATACAAAATTAATGCACAGAAATCTCTTGCATTCCTATACACTAATGATGAAAAATCTGAAAGAGAAATTAAGGAAACACTCCCATTTACCACTGCAACAAAAAGAATAAAATACCTAGGAATAAACCTACCTAGGGAGACAAAAGACCTGTATGCAGAAAACTATAAGACACTGATGAAAGAAATTATGGATGATACCAACAGATGGAGAGATATACCATGTACTTGGATTGGAAGAATCAATATTGTGAAAATGACTATACTACCCAAAGCAATCTACAGATTCAATGCAATCCCTATCAAATTACCAACGGCATTTTTTATGCAACTAGAACAAAAAATCTTAAAATTTGTATGGAGACACAAAAGACCCCGAATAGCCAAAGCAGTCTTGAAGGAAAAAAATCGGAGTTGGAGTAATCAGACTCCCTGAGTTGAGACTATAGTATAAAGCTACAGTAATCAAGACAATATGATACTGGCACAAAAACAGAAACATAGATCAGTGGAACAAGATAGAAAGCCCAGAGATAAACCCAGCACCTATGGTCAACTAATCTATAACAAAGGAGGCAAGGATATACAATGGAGAAAAGACAGTTTCTTCAATAAGTGGTGCTGGGAAAACTGGACAGCTACATGTAAAAGAATGAAATTAGAACAGTCCCTAACACCATACACAAAAATAAACTCAAAATGGATTTGAGACCTAAATTTTAGAACAGATACTATAAAACTCTTAGAGGAAAACAAAGGAAAAACACTGTTTGACATAAATTACAGCAAGATCTTTTTTGATCCACCTCCTAGAGTAATAGAAATAAAAACAAAAATAAACAAATGGGACCTAATGAAACTTAAAAGCTTTTGCACAGCAAAGGAAACCATAAGCAAGATGAAAAGACAACCGTCAGAATGGGAGAAAACATTTGTCAACAAATCAGCGGACAAAGGATTAATCTCCAAAATATATAAACAGAGCTCATGCAGCTCAATATTAAAAAACCAAACAACCCAATCCAAAAATGGGCAAAAGACCTAAATAGACACTTCTCCAAAGAAGATATACAGATGGCCAAGAAGCATGTGAAAAGCTGCTCAACATCACTAATTATTAGAGAAATGCAAATCAAAAGTACAATGAGCTATCTCCTCACACCAGTTAGAATGGGCATCATCAATAATCTACAGACAACAAATGCTGGAGAGGGTGTGGAGAAAAGGGAATCCTCTTGCACTGTTCGTGTGAATGTAAATTGATACAGCCACTATGGCGAACAGTATGGAGGTTCCTTAAAAAACTACAAATAGAACTACCATATGACCCAGCAATCCCACTACTGGGCATATACCCTGAGAAAACCATAATTCAAAAAGAGTCATGTACCACAGTGTTCACTGCAGCTCTTATTTTTTTCATTAAAAATTTTATACTTTGGCTCATACTTTATAATTTTTATTTCTTACAGTATAAATAATTTTTAAAATTTAACAGAGAAATACTTCACTCACAATGCCATTCTTCCAAGAATCAACTGCTGTTATTTTACTCTGCTATTTCATTAAATTAAAATTTATTTAATTTTATTAAAATTCTCATATATTTATCTCATAAAATTCATAGAACATATAATTTTGCAGTTCATTTATTTCATTCAAAATTTTAAAAATGTCATCTTGTAGCTTTTTATATTGTTTCCATAATTAATGTTTTATTGATTGCATAACATGACAGAGTTGATATTTCTTTCTTTACTATTGTATCCTTTTATTTTTTCCATATTTTGAATATTTCCAGTCAAGGAAACTTTTCTTTTTTTATTACATAAATCTTGGAGCAGAGCATCAAAATGTACATGATTTTAAATATTTTCTTTATACCTCCCTTTCCATTCCAGTAGTAAAAGTAAGGTAGACCATGTACAGTGGTGTGTAACAAAGGAGATAATGTACTTAAGAACAATATTATTGGAACTGAGGGGACAGGATAGCTCAGGGTAAATATACACAAAAGATCTTATACATTTATCTTCTAGGTGGATTTTCCCTAGCTTTTTTGACTTATTCATTTGTTGACATATTTAAACTGCAATTTGACTATTTCTACTAATATCACTCTAAAGAACAGCACATGTATGTTTTTATGAGATGGACATGCATATGGTGGGTGTCTATTAATAAATAGAAGGAGGAGAGAATTACATTGCTTTAAAATATCTATATTTTTACTCAGTTCCACATGTGCCTATCTGGACCACCCTATCCACCTCAGCCATGTAGAAGTCAGAAATGGCACTTTAGCTGCCAGTAGCTGCAATGAGAAAAGCTCTGAAAGGTTGGTAAAAACACTTGAAAACCACGAGAGCAGTTCTACTCCATGGAAGAGGCAGGGCAAATCCATGTCTAAGTCTGGTTCTTATCAATTGGAATCCAGGAGAGTGAAAGCTGGAATATCCAACAGGTCATCATATCCAATCCTCTCATTTGTCAATGAGCAAATTGAATCCCAGATATCTAAAGTGATGTGCTCAATTTAAATTTAAATTTATTATTTAAATTTATTAGTTACTAATTGTCACTCAGAGCCACTATTATTCACACGGCAACATTTTTCATTTTATAATAAAACTCAACCTAATTAGCAAGAAGAAAGATGGATAATACATAATTAAATTAGACATGCAAATCAGTTTATAAGGAGTTTTACTATAAATTGTGAACTTGAAAATAAAAAATCTAAATAGTGAAAGTTGACCAGAAAAACAGGCTTTATTTTTCCCCCACTATTTACATTTTTATATCAATTATAAAGTTATTTGGCTAGTATTTATTCCCTTAGGTGATATAATTTCAAATACTCTGGTAAATAGAATAAAAACATAAGGGGTAGTTTTATTTGAATTTTTTCCTTATGGGTATATGCTTTCACTGTATGTAAGTTTTACTAATATTAATAATGGTTATATATATACATATATATATATACTCAACAAAAGAAAAAATTCCCATCAATATATAATAATAGCATGTATTATTGTTCATTGAATTGATTTATTTCTACAAAGCTTCAATATTTATTGTATGTGTTGGCTGATGGCATTAGTATAAATTCAATAAGCTATTTGGTATCATTCCTTGGCAAATTAAACAATAAATATTTTTAAGAACTAAACAAGGAGGATAAGTGAAAAATATATTTCCCTAACATTGTATATAGTAGTCTATTAAATTTTCTGTAATAATTTTGAGGGGTACATGTTACAGATTATATAAAGTATAATCATATTCAATGATAATTTATTAAGCTGAATTTCAATAATCAATATTGTCCTAAATTTTTCATAAAGAATATCACTTTAATAAGATATTAAGTGTTTACCTTTATGATAACCAAAAATGAAAATCAAAACATGATACAGTACAATTATACCTGTGTGTAGCAAATTAAGAAAGATTATACATTATGTTACTGAGGTTCTTAGCCCAACATGGCAAATTAATTACTTATCTCACACTCAGATACGAAGAGAGAACCAAGGATTACCAGACATTTTCTAAAAAAGAGAGAGGACAAGAAAATGAAACGTAGTAAATGATCCTGTAGGAACCTGAGATAATTCGGATTTTTATATCCAAAAAATATGTTTCAAAAATTAAGGCCAAATAAAGACTTGAGGAGAAGTAAAATCTGAGAGAATCTGGTGCTAGCTTATTTTTCCTATAAGAATGTGTGAAAAAGTTCTTCAAGTTGACAGAATCTTAGATATCTGCCAGAGAATAAAGAATACCATAAATGAAAACTATGTAAGTAAATATATAAAGCTGTTTATCTTGTTTTAAAATTTAAATTAGATATAATTATTTAGAGTCCAAATATATGACAATACCACAAGGACAGAGAGAGAATATTGTAAGATTCTTACATTAAATGTATATAATATGTTACAATGTTATTTGTGATAAATTAAATATGCATCTGTAAACCCTAGAGCAACCAATTTAAACAATCAAGTATGTCTAATAAGCCAACAGTAGAGATAAAATCAAATTTTGAAAAATTCTCAATTCAAAAGAACATTGAAAATATAAAAGGGGAAAAGAATTGAGAGAAATAAGAAACTGGTAGATTTAAACCCAACTGATATGTTCATTATGCACATTTAAATGTAAATTTTTAAAACTGCAATTCAAAGGCAGAATTTCTGAGAATTCTTAAAAAACAGGAGTATCAAAGAAGCAGAACAGAGTTCAGAAACAAAACCATGCATTATGGCCACCTGATTTACCTATGGGGGCCACTCTGGAGATGGTGGTCTTTAAAGTAAATGATACCATGTCAAATGCATATCAGTATGGAAAAACATAAATGAGTCTCATTTCCTTACTTACAAAATACATGATAATTTATTTGAGATTGATTATAGAACTAATGTAAAATATAAAGCAATGGTGTTTCTATAAGAAAACTTAGTATAATATATTATTTTGAGTAGTCAAAGATTTCCTGAAGAACACAAAAATCACTAATCGTCAAAGTAAATATTAGTAATGAAACTAAAAAATTCTGTTTAAGGAAGGCAAGATTAAGAGAGTGAAAAGCAAAGGCAGAGACCAGGAAAGGAAATCTGTAATATAGAGAGACTACAAATAACTTCTACACATAATATAGAAAGTACAATTCATAAACAGATGAGTAAAATGTTTGAAGGAACATTTCACAAAATATTCAAATGGTCAATATTCATATGAAAAGGTGCTAAAGAGCATTTGTCATTATAAAAATGCAAATTAAAATAACTACAAGGTACCATGACACACACAAAACAGGATGACTAAAATTTAAAAGCTAGACAATGCCAAGGGTGGCCAAAGATGTAGAACAACTAGATTGCTAATGGTAATATAAATTAGTTAAATCACTTTCAAAAAGAGTTTGCCAGTGTCTGCTAAAACTATCACCTGATCAAGGAATTACATTCCCAAATTTTATTCCAAGAAAAATGAGCACATTTTCCCACCAAATTATACAAGAATTCATAGCAGCTCTCTTCAGAATAACTTAAAATTTGAAATGACCCAAAGCCCAACACTAGAATGGGTAAGTACACTGTACTATACTCATACAATGTAAAAATATGTCACAATAAAAAGAGAAAGACTACTACTCTCAACAATAAGGATAAGCATCACTGACATAATATTGAGCAAAAGAAATTCCATACAAAAGAGCATATAATGCTGCATTCCAATTCTGTGAAATTTAAGAATAGGCAAAACTTATCTATATTTTTAAAGTAAAAGTTATCTCTGGGAAGATGCGTTGCTTAAGAATTGTCAAATGTGGTATATTTGGAAATATTAAATAACTTGATCTGAGTGCTGGTTATATGGGTATACACAAATGTAAGATTTATTGAGATTTAAAACTATAAATTTAGCAGTATACCTTTTTTTCCTTTAGCATAAATGTAAATATCTTGATGGAGAAAATACCTGTATAATTTAAAGGAAAAAAAAATCACTGTTGTTGATCTTATCAAGTTTGTATTCTTGTGGATATAAATTCTGCTTCCAATTAAAAAATATAAATTTATATATTATGTTAAAAATCAATTTTCTCTTTAAAAATTAACATTAAAAAGAATACTGCAAAGAATTGAAAATATTAAAATCAATTACCTAATTCAAGTTCTTTCTGGGACTAAAAATCAAATTTAACCAAATACCACAAATCAATGAGAGTATACTATGGATAAAAATATCCATCCTTTTGTGTTCAAATTTTTAAAAAGTCTATCGCCATTACCCTTAACTTCTTGCATTCTCAGGGAAACTAGAAAATAAGAGAGTTCACATAACCTTAGAAAAACTACAAGCTGCATTATTGGATTAGATAATTGTATAACAATATAATCTCAAGAAATAAAAAAAGTAACTCAAGACAAATAATTCTCAAACTTGTTGGCTTCAGCACCCATTTGCTCTCTAAAAATAACCTAAGGACACTAAAGAGTTTTAGTTTAAGTGAATTATATGTTATTATTTACTCTATGCTAAATTAAAATGTGAAATGAGTTAATATATCTCTTTATTACTTCATTTAAAATGAGCAAATAAAATATCTATTACTTTACAGGTTCCTTTTTATGAAAATAAGTATATTTTCTAAAACAAAAATAGTAAGAATATGGCATTGTTTTCTGATTTTATAAATCTCTTTAATGTCTGACTTAATAGGAGAAAGCTGATTTTCATATCTGCTTCTACATTTGATCTGTTCTGCTATCACATGCCATTAACCTCTGAAAAATTCTACTTTACACTCGTGAGAGAATGGGGATGAAAAATGCAAATGACATCCTAATGTTATTATGAAAATAGTTTTGACCTTGCAGATTGTTTGAAAGTGTCTCAGAGACCTCCAGCACCCCTCAGACCCCAGTTTAAGGTCAGCTGATATAGATTGCTCTCTCCCAACATTAAGAGGTTGGATTTAGTCTTTTCTGTCTACATAATGGCCACAACTTTCTGGATTATAAAACACAAGCCTCTAAATAAACTCAGAACTTTGATTTATAAATAAATTAGTATTAATAGAAAAAAGTCTATTTAGCAAAATAATTCCATTTCTGGTTATCTAACAACAACCCAGTAATAGAAGGAGATTAAGAGGCAGAAAATGTAGGGTTGCAAAATCAGGCTCTAAGTACTCTTTAGAAGGTACAGAAAATGGTCAGGAAGATAAGAGCAGACTGATGCAGCCTCTGACCAGAAACTTGGTGACCAGTTTAGGGTCACCAAGGCCCCCTTCCATTTAATTAAGTATTCTCTTTTTGAACAAAAAAGGGAAAGAAGGTAAATGAAGAGTGCAGACCTTTTTAAGAACCAAAAGTATTTTGGGAGAGGTCTTTGGCTGAATTCAGTATGAAAATATGAAACCTGTTAGACTGTAGCAACTGCATTCTCAATATTGTAAACAAAATCAAAAAAAGATGAGTTGAGAAATTTTGTTGAAGTAAAAGTCTGGTAGCCCCAAATAACTTTGTTCGTGATGAAATAAGAAAGCATGATGTGGTCATTCACAAAGGAAAAGGCAAGAACCATCCTTCTAATGGCCTATCACAACTTTTTAAAAATGAAGTGGAAAATTGCTTTGGAAAACATAAAGCTCCAATACTTTACATGTTTTTCTGAAAATAGGCAGTAAAGAAAAACAAAACAAAACTACAAAACTACAATGACCAAACAACAGCTTCAGTTTCCAGCCTTTTAAAATAACTAAAGGCGATTGTTATTGAGATTTTACTGAGATATTAGCATTAGTAGATTTAATAATAGTTTTAATGTTCCTATTGAACCTAATACAATTTTGTGAGCTTATTTTTCCAACATACTTTTCAAAACAGTTTTGAATTTTCAATCATAAAACAAATGCATATTATATAACATATCAATAAAATATATTAAAATATTCACATGTTGCTTAAGAAGAATGTTACCAATATTTGAAACATCTTGTGAATCTCAGCAGGGAATTCACTTTTTTAATTTTCACCAAAAAGTATGTATCCACGAAAATAAAGTCTTCGTAAGTTATGTTTCTAAACTGTATATAAATGGACTATAAATTTACATATCCTTCTGTGTTGCCATTTTTCTCAAAATGTTTTAGAGATTAATTAACATTGATATGTATTGATAGATATATTTCATTCATTTTCAATGATGGATAGTATTCAATTGTGTAAATCATGATAATTTATTTTTCTATTCCCCTATCAGTTTATATTCGATTGTTTCTTTTTTTAAAACTTTTATTGACTGTTTTGTACTATTCTTGTACATAAACAGTTTTCTCTTGAGTGTGTACCCGGGAGCCTGACCTATGTTTAATAGAGTATACATGTCTTCAATTTCACTAGGCAATGCTCACCTCTTTCCCAAAGTGCTTGAATTAATTTCTTTCTCAACAGGAAAGGATGGGAGAGTGGAGGGTTTCCATATCTCCACATTTGTCAACACACAGTACTTTCAAATACAGTATTTGTTTCTCTAACCTGTTGGATACTTGAAGTGGTACATTGTTGTCATTTTAATGTGCATTTCCCCAATTAGCAAATGAGTTCAACATTTTTCTAGGCATAAATTAATAATTTGGATATCTACCTATGTGGGGTAACTGTTTAGTTTGCCCAATATTTTTGTTTGTTTTTTTGGATATCCCCTATTAATTTGTTGTATCTTTGTATCTAATATGTTTTACACATAAGCTCTTCAAGACAGCTGCCCTTAATAAACAGCATATGGAGTCTTTTAACAAACAGATACCCTCAATTTTAATGTAGTTGGTTTTATTAATTGGTAGCATGTTTTGTGTTTTAAGAAAGCTTTCCTAGCTTGAGGTCTCAAAGATACTCTCATATATTATCTTCTAATGCTTTTTGTATTGCCTTTCTTAATTAGGTAGTTAGTTTACCTGGGATGAATTTGAGTGGGAATCAGATGTCTTGTGTTTCCCCAAGACATCTGATTCCCACTGGATGCCCAATTATTGTAGCATCAATTTCGAAAACACGCTGTTTTCCTAGCTGCTCTTCAGTGACCCTTGCCAAATACCAAGCATCTGTATATGTGTGATCTATTTCCGGGCTCTCAATGATCTATCCCTGCACCAATACGACTCTGCAGGATCTACATAGCTTTATACTATATAATGATATTTTGTAGAACAAGTCCTCCATCCATTTTTTTCCCCTTCAGACTATCTTGGCAAGTATTGACCCCTTGCAGTTGATTTCATATAAATTTAAGAATCAGCTTTTTCGTAAAATAAGTGTTGCAAATGGGCTGGGATTACATTAAAATTATAAATCAATTTCAAGAGACTTGACATATTTAAATATTGAGTCTTCCTATCCATATGTGGTATATCAATAGGTTTATTTAATTCTCTAACACATCTCCTTTAAGTATAACAATTATCTAGGAGTTCTTGCCCATTATGTATTTATTACCATATATGTTTTATTTTTATAATATATTAATATTTCTTAAAAAAATTTTTACTAGGTTTTTTGGTTGATATACATAAAGTCGATTATTCTGTATTATTTTGTACTTAGCAAGCTTTCAAAATTCTTGTAACATTTGTAATATGTGTTGATTTTTTTGAATTTTCTATACACAATATAATGTGAAAATTACAGCAACTTTGATTCTTCTTTATCAGTCCTTATAAATTTATTTGCTTATTTTGCCTTACTGAGAAGGTCGGGGCTTCCAGTACAAAGAGAAATAGAAGTAGAGATATGGGACAACTTTTTCTTGTTGGTGAATTTAAAGAAAACCTTTCAATATTTAAAACTTGAGTGGGAGGTTGGTTGTAGTTTTAAAATATATATATATTTATTAGAATAAGAAGTTTCTTTCTAACCTCAATTTGCTACAAAATTTTCATCATGAATGATTACTGAAGTTTATCAAAAATATCTGTTGGAACAGTCACATGATTAAAAAATAAACTGCTACTAAGTGCACTACTTTGATTGGCAGTATAGTAACTTTTGAGAAAATAATTCTAATATCTTTAAAAAAAAACTAAATCTTTAAGAAACATCAGTAAATAACATAAGGTCCAAGTAGACTTTCTTATCTGCATTCCCAGCTTTCTATTCTTAAATTCACCCAGACACAATGCCTTTTATTATGTGTTTATAATGGAAGTGCTCTGTTCATTTTACTAAAGAGATTTTTCAATTCTTCACACACTTTTTAAGACATTTCTTCTGAAAATTATAAATTCAGTAGGTCACATATGTTAATTCAGTAGGTCACATATGTTATTATAAATTCAGTAGGTCACCGATATGTTACATTACGAAAACTGTTATATTTCAGTGAGATACAGTGTTTACTTTTAAAACTAGCAGCTTATATATGAGCATATAGTATTTGAATATATATGTTGGAACACCATTCTGTAATAACACATAATGTCATATTACATTTTGAGACCTAAAAAATAATTCATATGTTGAAAATAGGTGGTCATTCAATTTGTGAAAGCATGAAGACTACTACCATGTAAAAATCTTATTACTGCAAAAGAAATTACAAAATACATAAGGATGCCATATTTAAAATATGGCACATTTTAAAAATACATGACAAGAACAAAATAGAAAGAGAGAGACAGAGAACTTTTTCAGAGTCCAAAAACTAAAGCAGGAATCCAGATAGGTAAGCTGAATGAAGACCTAGGGACATATGCTGAAATCTGGGACAGGAGATGAACATTTCTTTAAAGCATTTTAAATGCCTTAACCCATGTCATCATATGGGTTTACATCTATGTGTTTACATTTATTGTGTTTCTGTAATACACCAACTGGCCATCAATACAACTTAGCCTAAAAGCAGTGTTTACATCTATTGTGTTTCTGTAATGCACTAACTGGCCATCAATACAACTTGGCCTAACAGTTCAGTCTGGTACAAGAGTGGTTTGAAGATGAGCTGAGAAAATAACCAAGATGCATGAGATGTAAAACTCATAAAATATGTTCTTGCATGTGTATAACTATTTTTCATTAAATGACCTGTTATATTTAGAGAAGATTTTCAACTCAGTCAAATGAACAGTATGATTTTAGTCTCAACCAATTTTCTACAAACTTGGCATAAAACAAAACTAATCTTAGAGCACATCCAGTTCTTCATTAATACAATTTCATATTGTGTGCTTCTGAATATATTTGATACAGTGAAAAATACACACTGAGACTGTCTTTTAGTTAATTTAGTTAGAATTTTTACCATAGGTATTGTTATCATTCCTTGTAGACAGTAATCCATCAACTGTATTAGAGCTCAGATTTGTTGCTTCATGAAGGATGGGCTCATCTGATCTTTGTCTTTTGTTGGTACATGGTTTCTAAAAAGACTGCATGTTTCTTTTTTTTTTTTTTTTTATGTTTCTTTATCACACATCAAGAAGTTCAAATTTAACTCTCTCCCCACAAACTCACCCACACACTTCTGAAAATAATGAGCCTTGTTGTCATGCCAGTAATCTCTGTACAAACATAAAGAATTATATGAACGAATGTAGCTGCAGCACTGTTTGTTGGGAAAGGAATGCTTTGTCTCAGAAGCACCTATTGATGAAGTCAGATACATTCATTAAGTGGTGTGAAGGAGCAGATGTATGCCTGAAGCCCTTGGAGACGTAGAGCTTGAATTTTCATGTTCCAAATGGGACTCTATCAGATGCAACATCCCCAGTGACAGAGTCTCTGTCTCAACTTTGCTTAGTTTTAAGTGCTGCTATGAAATATTGTATGATAGTTAGTTTCAGTACAGTTAAAAGCTTTTATTTTTAAATGCCCTACATGTTTAATTTACTCAGTAAACTGAAATATGTCTGATCTCTTACCAGCTTGTGTCACAATAACGGCTGTTTTTTAAAGGCTCAGCTGGGACAGTAGTTAAAAGTCCTTGAAAAGTAAATGGCATACATTCAATTAAGCTAAGGAAATAGCTAAAACAAGTATTATTTAGTGGGTTTTTAATTAGATGACTTCTATTAAATTGGTGCTCTAAAAGGGATTTCACAACCTCCCAACATTATGCTAGTTAGAATTGAGTCGATATAAATTCCATTTAATTCTATCTTGTGAGAGCTCTCTCACAGATGGGATATTTCTCTGTCATCAGCATCCATATGCCCAGCATTGCACCATTAATTCCCCGAATGATGCTCAAGAGGTAAAACAAGGTAGCTTAATCTCAGGTGGTAAATCAAAGAAACAGACTTTCTTGTCATGAGGCACAACAGACTCTAACTTTATACTCCTGAAATTTTCCAACATCAGCAACAGAGCAGCCTGAGTCCATGATTAGGACTCCTTTCTTGCTTGAAAATTTCTGAGGCAGAGAGAAAGAAAACTTACCCTTTTCTCCACTACGAGTATCCACATTCTTTCAGCAGATCTTACTTGTATTTCTGTAAAGGGTCTTTTAAGTTCTGTCCCCTGTTGGCCTGAGTCTTACTCCTTTTTACCATTTCTGCCAAATTTCAAAGTTTTAATTCTGATGATGTTGAGCTTCTTCTTATTTTCAAAATCACCGTGTTCCTCTATTTCTTGGCAATTTTTCCCACCATCTGGGATGAACCTTCATTTGGGAAACTCTGTCCCTCCTTTAAACATTGCTTTAGCTCACCTTCCCCGTGACTCTTCTCAGAAGACACATGCTCCATCCTTCCAACTATGCCTCCCCTGACAGAGTGAACCTCTTGTTTCCATTTGGCAATTCTGTTCCAGGCACACATATTGTGCTTATTATTCTATGCTATAAATGTCTATTTCCCACAATGGACAACGAGATTTTTTTGGTCAAGGATGTTATGTGATTCAGATATTTATTCCATTCCTTATACTAGGCATGCAATAAAATTTGAAGTGAACTAAATTATTAATATATTCCCCTCCTTTACTCTTCCCACTAACTGACTTGTCGTCTACTGATTCACTGTTTCAAGTACACAAAGAAAGCAAAACGCACACGCACACACACACACACACAAGTTGGTACTAAAGTAGAAAAATCATGGGATCTTGATTTTTTTATACCTGAGTCAATTCTTGTTTTGGCCACCTCCTATAAATAAGACCAATAATAAGATAAAATTTCTAAATCTCAGTTTCCTTTTCTATAAATAAGGATATGAGTTATGTTTGCTTCAATGTATTATCTTAATTAATGATCAATGTGAAAGAATCTTGTAGGTAATATGGCCAAAAATTTATTTATGTGCTAAATGCCAGGCACTTTACATACAATTTCTAATTTGATTGTCACTAAAAACCAACACAACGATGCTTTTATCATTTCTATTTACTAACAAGTGAAGTGATGGTTAGATATGTCAAGTAATTTGCTTAATGGAAAATAAGGGCACTTATTCTAGAAATCACAATTTTAACCATCATAATATAAAAATTAATGACACAAAGAAATTCTTTTTCATTATATGCTGAATAACAGCCCCTATTATATTCATTTTCACTCTGAGGTGTTAACTGTTGAAGCTAAAACAACATGAAGCTGGAAAACTGCAGACCTGCTTGAATTACTTCATCCAAAGTAAAACAGTTCTTGAGAACACAAATGAGTGAGGATGCCTTTTCTTTTTAAGTGAATTTAACATAATAATAGTTAAAATTTTCTTTGCCTACATCTGGGACAGAAAAAATTGGTAAAATAACATGAGAAATATAATCATGATTGGTGTCTGAAGCTAACAAAAAATTGACCTAAAGGTCATCATTCAATTTCACAATCGTTCCACAAGGGTAACTTGGCATTAATAGTTGAGAAGACACATTTCTGCCTTATTAAAGTACATCTGTTTAGCTACATATTTTTAGAGTCCACAAACTCCATACTATGTCCCAATTACTAAATCGATTCCAAACCTCCTGCTCTTGTTACCAATCTGTCTGGGTTCCCTTGCTTCACTTTTCCTTTCTAATATACTCCCCTTCCTCACGGAAATTCATCTTTCAAATCCTACACTCAGATTCCTGAGTTATACTAATATCTAAAAACTGATAATAGCAGAGTGAAAACTAATAGTGACTGCCTACATTTATTTTTACTTATTATATGCCATTTATATTATTAAGCATTAAAAAATACTTTTTCTATTTTAGTTCACATTTAATCCTAAGAATTGGGTATTATTGTCATCATTATAAATGAAGAAACAGGCAGAGGGGAGAGGTAGCATGTCGAAAGAAGGGCCTCTGGAGTGTGGAGTTCTGGAGTTTGGAGATCCTGTACGGAGATCACTCTAAAAGAAGACTTGAGATTCAGTGGGAGACTGCCATGTGCCTGACAGAGTTTTGGTGCTCTGGCCAGGTGTCAGGCCTGAGCCTAGGGGGTGGAAGAGCCGAGTTTAGGACATTGGTCCACCAGAGACCTCTCGGCCCCTCGTAATATCAATCAGTGAGAGCTCGCCCACAGATCTCCATCTCAATGCTAAGACCCAGCACCACTCAATGACCAGCAAGCTCCAGTGCTGGACACCCCATGCCAAACAACTAAGCAAGACGGTAACACAACCTCACCAATTAGCAGAGAGCCTGCCTAAAATCATAATAAATTCATAGAAACACCAAAACACACCACCAGACCACCAGAAAGACAAGATCCAGCCTCATCCACCAGAACACAGGCACTACTCTCCTCCACCAGGAAGCCTACACAACCCACTGAACCAACCTTAGACACTGGGGGCAGACACCAAAAACAACAGGAGCTACGAACCCTCAGCCTGTGAAAAGGAGACCCCAAACACAGTAAGTTAAGAAAAATGAAAAGACAGAGAAACATACAGCAGATGAAGCAGCAAGGTAAAAACCCACCAGACCAAATTAATTAACAGGAAATAGGCAGTCCACCTGAAAAAGAATTCAGAGTAATAATAGTAAAGATGATCCCAAATCTTGGAAACAGAATGGAGAAAATACAAGAAACATTTAAAAAGGACCTAGAAGAACTAAAGAGCAAGCAAACAATGATGAACAACACAATAAATGAAATTTAAAATTCTCTAAGGGATCAATAGCAGAATAATTGAGGCAGAAGGAAGGATAAGTGACCTGGAAGACAACACAGTGGAAGTAACTATGGCAGAGCAGAATAAAGATAAAAGAATGAAAAGAATTGAAGACAGTCTCAGAGACCTCCAGGACAACATTAAACGCACCAACGATCGAATTATAGGGGTCCCAGAAGAAGAGAAAACGAAAGGGTCTGAGAAAATATTTGAAGAGATTATAGTTGAAAATTTCCCTAACATGGGAAAGGAAATAGTCAATCTAGTCCAGGAAGCTCAGAGAGTCACATACAGGAAAAATCCAAGGAGAAACATGCCAAGACACATATTAATCAAACTATCAAAAATTAAATACAAAGAAAAAATATTAAAAGCAGCTAGGGAAAAGCAACAAATAACATACGAGGGAATCCCCAAAAGATTAACAGCTGAAATTCCAGCAGAAATTTTGCAAGCCATAAGGGAGTGGCAGGACATATTTAAAGTGATGAAAGGGAAAAACCTACAAGCAAGATTACTCTACCCAGCAAGGATCTCATTCCATTTTTAAAGAGAAATTAAAACCTTTACAGAAAAGCAAAAGCTAAGAGAATTCACCACCACCAAGCCAGCTTTACAGCAAATGGGAACTTCTCTAGGCAGGAAACACAACAGAAGGAAAAGACCTACAATAACAAACCCAAAACAATTAAGAAAATGGTAATAGAAACATACATATTGAAAATCACCTTAAATGTAAATAGATTAAATGCTCCAACCAAAAGACATAGACTGGCTGAATGGATTAAATAACAAGATCCATACATATGCTGTCTACAGGACACCTACTCCAGACCTAGGGAAACATACAGACTGAAAGTGAAGGGATGGAAAAGGAAATTCCACACAAATAGAAATCAAAAGAAAGCTGGAGTGGCAATTCTCATATCAGAGAGAACAGACCTAAAAATAAAGACTATTACAAGAGACAAAGAAGGACATTGCATAATGATCAAGGGATCAATCTGAGAAGAAGTTATGCAATTGTACATATTTATGCATGCAACATAGGAGCACCTCAATAGATAAGTCAGATGCTAACAGCCATAAAAGGGGAAATCGACAGAAACACAATAACAGTAGGGAACTTTAACACCCCAGGTTCACCAATGGACAGATCATCCAAAATGAAAATAAATAAGGAAACACAAGGTTTAAATGACACATTAAACAAGATGGACTTAATTGATATTTATAGGACATTCCATCCAAACACAACAGAATACAATTTCTTCTCAAGTACTCATGGAACATTCTCCAGGATAGATTCTACCTTGGGTCACAAATCAAGCCTTGGTAAATTTAAGAAAATGGAAATTGTATCAAGAATCTTTCCAACCTCAGCGCTATAAGACTAGATATCAGTTGAAGAAAAACACTGTAAAAAATACAAACACATGGAGGCTAAACAATACAATACCAAATAACCAAGAGATCACTGAAGAAATAAAAGAGGAGATCAAAAAATACCTAGAAACAAATGACAATGAAAACACAACGACCCAAATCCTATGGGATGCAGCAAAAGCAGTTCTAAGAGGGAAGTTTAGAGAAATAAAACCAAACCTAAAGAAATAAGAAACACCTCAAATAAACAACCTAACATTACACCTAAAGCAATTAGAGAAAGAAGAACAAAAAAACCCCAAAGTTAGCAGAAGGAAAGAAATCATAAAGATCACATCAGAAATAAATGATAAAGAAATGAAGGAAATGATAGCAAAGATCGATAAAACTAAAAGCTGGTTCTTTGAGAAGATAAAATTGATAAACCATTAGCCAGCCTCAACAAGAAAAAAAGGGGGAAGACTCATATCAATAGAAGCAGAAATGGAAAAGGAGAAATAACAACTGACACTGCAAAAACACAAAGGATCATGAGAGATTACTACAAGCAACTATATGCCAATGAAATGGACAACCTGGAAGAAATGGACAAATTCTTAGAAAAGCACAAACTTCCGATACTGAACCAGGAAGAAATAGAAAATTTAAATAGACCAAACACAAGCACTGAAGATGAAATTGTATTTAAAAATCTTCCAACAAACAAAAGCCCAGGACCAGATGGCTTCACAGGCGAATTCTATCAAATATTTAGAGATCTAACATCTGTCCTTCTCAAACTCTTCTAAATTATAGCACAGGGAGGAAACTCCCGAACTCATTCTGTGAGGCCACCATCACCCTGATACCAAAACCTGAAAAAGATGTCTCACACACACACACACACACACACACACACACACACACACACAAAAATGACAGGCCAATATCACTGATTAACATAGATGCAAAAATCCTCAACAAAATACTAGCAAACAGAATTCAGCAGCACATTAAAAGGATCATACACCATGATCAAGTGAGGTTTAGCTCAGGAATGCAAGGATTCTTCAATATACACCAATCAAACAATGTGATAAACCATATCAACAAATTGAAGGAGAAAAACCCTAAGATCATCTCAATAGATGCAGAGAAAGCTTTCGACAAAATTCAACACAAATTTATGATAAAAACCCTCCAGAAAGTAGGCATAGAGGGAACTTACCTCAACATAATAAAGGCCATATATGACAAAGCCACAGCCAACACTGTTCTCAATGCTGAAAAACTGAAATGATTTAAACTAAGATCAAGAACAAGACAAGGTTGCCCACTCTCACCACTATTAGTCAACATAGTTTTGGAAGTTTGAGCCACAGCAATCAGAGAAGAAAAAGAAATAAAGAAATCCAAATTGGAAAAGAAGAAGTAAAACTGTCACTGTTTGCAGATGACATGATACTATACATAGAGAATCCTAAAGATGCTACCAGAAAACTACTAGAGCTAATCAATGAATTTGGTAAAGTAGCAGGATACAAAATTAATGCACAGAAATCTCTTGCATTCCTATACACTAATGATGAGTAATCTGAAAGAGATATTAAGGAAACATTCCCATTTACCATTGTAACAAAAAGAATAAAACACCTAGGAATAAACCTACCTAAGGAGACAAAAGACCTGTATGCAGAAAAGTATAAGACATTGATGAAAGAAATTAAAGACAATACAAACAGATGGAGAAATATACCATGTTCTTGGATTGGAAGAATCAACATTGTGAAAATGACTATACTCCCCAAAGCAATCTACAGCTTCAATGCAATCCCTATCAAATTACCAATGGCATTTTCCACAGAACTAGAACAAAAAATTTCACAATTTGTATGGAAACAAAAAAGACCTCGAATAGCCAAAGCAATCTTGAGAAAGAAAAACAGAGCTGGAGGAATCAGGCTCCCTGACTTCCAACTGTACTACAAAGCTACAGTAATCAAGACAGTGTGGTGCTGGCACAAAAACAGAAATATAGATAAATGGAACAGGATAGAAAGCCGAGATAAACCTACACACATATGGTCACGTTATCTTTGATAAAGGAGGCAAGAATATACATTGGAAAAAAAAAAAGTCTCTTCAGTAAGTGGTGCTGGGAAAACTGGACAGCTACATGTAAAAGAATGAAATTACAACACTCCCTAACACCATACAGAAAAATAAACTCAAAATGGATTAAAGAGGGCTTCCCTGGTGGCACAGTGGTTGAGAATCTGCCTGCTAATGAAAGAGACACGGGTTCGAGCCCTGGTCTGGGAAGATCCCACATGCCACGGAGCAACTAGGCCCGTGAGCCACAACTACTGAGCCTGCGCGTCTGGAGCCTGTGATCCACAACAAGAGAGGCCGCAAGAGTGAGAGGCCCACACACCGTGATGAAGAGTGGCCCCCACTTGCCACACTAGAGAAAGCCCTTGCACAGAAACGAAGACCCAACACAGCCAAAAATAAAAATAAATAAATTAAAAGAAGGCTCAACATTAAAAAAAAAAAAGTATTAAAGACCTAAATGTAAGTCTAGACACTATAAAACTATTAGAGGAAAACATAGGCAGAACACTCTATGACATAAATCACAGCAATATTCTTTTTGACCCACCTCCTAGAGAAAGGGAAATAAAACCAAAAATAAGCAAATGGAACCTAATGAAACTTAAAAGCTTTTGCACAGCAAAGGAACCCATAAACAAGACGAAAAGACAACCCTTAGCATGGGATAAAATATTTGCAAACGAAGCAACTAACAAAGGACGAATCTCCAAAATATACAAGCAACTCATGCATCTCAATATCAAAAAAAACAAACCCAATACAAAAATGGGCAGAAGACCTAAATAGGTATTTCTCCAAGAAGATATACAGATTTCCAACAAACAAATGAAAGGATGCTCAACATCACTAATATTAGAGAAATGCAAATCAAAACTACAATGAGGTATCACCTCACACCAGTCAGAATGGCCATCATCAAGAAATATGCTAACAATAAATGCTGGAGAGGGTGTGGAGAAAAGGGAACCCTCTTGCACTGTTGGTGGGAATGTAAATTGATACACCCACTATGGAGAACATTATGGAGGCTCCTTAAAAAATGACAAACAGAACTACCATACGACCCAGCAATCCCACTACTGGGCATATACCCTGAGAAAACCATAATTCAAAGAGTCATGTACCAAAATGTTCATTGCAGCTCTATTTACAATAGCCAGGGCATGGAAGCAATGTAAGTGTCCATCAACAGATGAGTGGATAAAGAAGATGTGGCACATATATACAGTGGAATATTATTCAGCCATAAAAAGAAACAAAATTGAGTTATTTGTAGTGAGGTGGATGGACCTAGAGTCTGTCATACAGAGTGAAGTAAGTCAGAATGAGAAAAACAAATCCCATATACTAACACATATATGGAATCTAAAAAAAAAAAAAACAAAAAACGTTCTCTAAAACCTAAGGGCAGGACAGGAATAAAGACACAGATGTAGAGAATGGACTTGAGGATACGGGGATGGGGAAGAGTAAGCTGGGACAAAGTGAGAGAGTGGCATGGACATATATATATACACTACCAAATGTAAAATAGATAGCTAGTGGGAAGCAGCCGCATAGCACAAGGAGATCAGCTTGGTGCTTTGTCGTCACCTAGAGGGGTGGGATAGCGAGGGTGGGAGGGAGACGCAAGAGGGAGGGGATATGGGGATATATGCATATGTATAGCTGATTCACTTTGTGATACAGCAGAAACTAACAGACCATGTAAAGCAATTATACTCTAATAAAGATGTTAAAATAAATCAATAAATCAATCAATAAATGAAGAAACAGAAGCTTAATTTTCCACGGTCAAGAAGCTGGAAAACAGAAACTGGTGCTCGCACTCTGGCCTGTCCCACTCCAAAGTGGAACCATTACACTATTGCCTCCCTGAATGATCCACACTTACTGCATTCAGGAAACATGCAGTGAGCATTTCTGTGATAGTTAAGTATGGTATTTAGTGTTGTCAACGATTAAAATATATATTAAGACAGTTATTTGGAGAAAGAACTCTGGATGACCAAGTTGGGGAGATAAAAGGAAAGAACTAAAGTAAGTCAGACACCATGAATAATAATCCAGAACCTTCCCCACTGAGAATTCTGAAATGTTTTCCCATTTATGAAAGAATAACTGGCATAGGCATTGATGGCTAATTTTCTCACCTTTTTTTAATTTTGTAGAATCAGGATTGAGTTCATTCAATGGAAGAAAAGATTGAAAACAAATAATGGGCTCTGAAGGCTCCCTATTTCTAACAAGGGTGCTTGCTAGGCTAAGAAGCGTCATTTGTTATATAGTTGTCTAAATTATTCCTGACCTCCCATGATATGTAGAGAGTTTTCCACTAACACCTTCCCCACGGTGTGTCCAATTCAGCCTGAGCACTCCTCTTCAAGACAATAACAGTTCAGTGGATCTACTGCATTCTGTTACATCTCTCCTTGTAAATTTCCCCCCAAATAAAATATTTTAAATCTGTACTATAGAAGACCAATCATATTTATGTTTGTGTTCCCTTTGTATGACCCTACCCATTTCAACAGAACAAAAATAACGTAATATTTTAAAATGCACTGTACTATATACTATGACTTATCATTAATAATAATAATTACTTATCATTAACATCACTAATAATGACAGTTACATTTTTTGACAGCTACTGTAGGAAAGGTATTGCAAACACATCACTTTCAGGGTAAAAAGAATCTTGCAAGGTAAGTATTATTAACATCCATCTTTTCCAGTGAGGGTTATAAGTTTCAAAGAATTATGTTAATTCTTTCTATATTCTATATTGAGAGCCTATTGTACACTAGAAACTGGTGATACAGCTGTGACATACATGGACATAACCTTTGCCTTCATGGAGTGAGCAGAAGAGACAAACATTCATTTAAGCAATATATAATTACATATTGTGATATATTATAAAGCAAAATAAATAGTGTCATGAGAAATCAAAACCGTATTCAAATTAGGGGATTAAAGAAGGTATAACTTAGAAAGTAACAGTTGAGAAGAGATCTTGAATATAAGTAGAAGTCAGAAAGATGAACTATATGGGGGGAAAATAATCCTGGTAGAGAAACTAGCTAATTTAAAATCCTCAAGGTAAGGAAATTTCTGGCAAAGACAAGGACATCAGGAACAGGATTTGAGGGCAGGTCTGTCTAGCTCTAGCTCTTTTCATTACTACTCAATGCCTCAAGCATCCATTATTGTGTTTGCTTTTCAAAGTTAACCTGTGGAGTGGAAAAAGCAGGAATTATTAGCTGCCTTTTTTTTTTTTTTTTTACAGATTGAAACTAGGATTCTAAAAGAAATGGGTGAAGCTGGCTAAAACTTTCAGTTATAAAATTAAAAAGTCCTGGGAAGTAATATATATCATAGTGATTATAGTTAACAATATAGTATTACATATCTGAAAGTTGCTAAGAAAGTAGATCTTAAAAGTTCTCATCACAAGGAAAAGTAAAATTTGTAACTATGTGTAGTATGGCTATTAACCAGACTTACTTTGGTTGTCATCTCACAATATATACCTACACCAAATCATTATGTTTTAAACCTGATGCTATTACAATGTTATATGTTAATTACAGCTCAATAAAAATATTAGGGATGTAAAATATCAAGGTTTTCTTAATGCCAGTGACCAAATGATATAGTTAATGAGCTAACGAGCAATGGCTAAGAGTTACCTTGGCCCTACTCAGTACCAGGTTCTGTGCTATGCAAATCATGTTTATTACCTCCTTTAATTCTTACTAAAAGAATAATGAGGATTTACTCCTAATTGTCTGAAGAGGAAATTGTGGCACAGAAAAATTAAGTATTTCCCCCAGTTCAAATAACAGGTACAGTTCAGAGCTACTTGACTCTAGACCTTAAATTCATGATCATTGCTCTCTTCTGGACTGAACACACTATATTGGATATTTCCTCAGCAATACAAAATTTGTATCAGTTCCTCTTGTCTCCAGAGAAATTGACTGGCAAGATTTATTCTTTCTTGTGCAGCAGTATGATATGAGAGTCACAGTCAATGTTTACAGTAACCACCATTAGATGAACTTGCTAAAATGTAAGTACTGCTTAATACTGCACATGGCATATTTCATTCAGAAATTACAGGTTTTTATCACAGACAATAAATGAATATTTACATAAAGTGATACGATATTATGGCTGAGCATAATACCAATAAAGGTCCTTGAATACAGATGGTAGACAACTTGTAAATATTCTCACTAAAAATCCTAGACAAAAAAGCAATGCAATCTTTCTTACATACACATTACTTATTTCCAGAGTAAGTATGTATTATGAAGTTATATGCCCCACTGTTTGTTAGCTTGAATTAGCATATACTGTTTGATTTCACTCCATGAGAAATAAGTTTCTTTTCTATATATCGCAATTTTCTCTATTCGTTCAATAAATGCTCCTCAATTGAAAAATTATGTAGATCTATAAATTACTGCTTCAGTGTGTACTGTTACATGATTTGAATACAGCTTAAAACTTATCACAGCAATAAATGCTATAAACAATTGTATGTATATACATTAATTTTAATTTAATTAAAGTTTGTTTATAGTGTTATTTTTATTCATATGATGAATAATTAGATGTGGAGACAATGATGTCTCCTTTTATTTTTTACTTTTTAATTTTTTAGATACATATATATATACCTTGAACATCTTTATAGAGTATAATTGCTTTACAATGTTGTGTTAGGTTCTGCTGTGAACCAGAAACACTATGTATATACATAGTGAATGAGCTATACATATATACATATATGCCCATATTCCCTCCCTCTTGCTTCTCCCTCCCATCCTCCCTATCTCACCCCTCTAGGTGGACACAAAGCACCGAACTGATCTCCCTGTGTCATGTAGCTGCTTCCCACCAGCTATTTTATATTTGATAGTGTATATATGTCAATGCTACTCTCCCAATTTGTCCCACCTTACCCTTCCCCCTCCCCATGACCTCAAGTCCATTCTCTACCTCTGCGTCTTTATTCCTGTCCTGCCCCTAGGTTCATCAGAACAATTCTTTTTTTAGATTCCACATATATGTTAGCATACAGTATTTGTTTTTCTCTTTCTTACTTCACTCTGTATGACAGACTCTAGGTCCATCCACCTCACTACAAATAACTCAATTTCATTTATTTTTATGGTTGAATAATATTCTATTGTATATATGTGCCACACCTTCTTTATCCATTCATCTGTTGCCAGACACCAAGGTTGCTTCCCTGTCCTGGCTATTGTAAATAGTGCTGCGATAAACATTGTGGTACATGACTCTTTGAATTACGGTTTTTTCAGGGTAAATGCCCAGCAGTGGGATGGCTGGGTCATATGGTAGTTCTATGTTTAGATTTTTAAGGAGCCTCCATAATGTTCTCCATAGTGGTTGTATCAATTTACATTCCCACCAACAGTGCAAGAGGGTTCCCTTTTCTGCACACTCTCTCCAGCATTTATTGTTTGTAGATTTTTTGATGATGGCTATTCTGACCTGTGTGAGGTGATACCTCACTGTAGTTTTGATCTGCATTTCTCTAATGATTAGTGACGTTGAGCATCTTTCCAGGTGCCTCTTGGCCAGCTGTATGTTTACTTAGGTGAAATGTCTATTTAGGTCTTCTGCCCATTTTTGGATTGGGTTGTTTATTTTTTTTTTCGATATTCAGCTGCACGAGCTGCTTGTATATTTTGGAGATTAATCCCTTGTCAGTTGCTTCATTTGCAAATATTTTCTCCCATTCTGAGGGCTGTCTTTTCATCGTTTATGGCTTCCTTTGCTGTCCAAAAGCTTTTAAGTTTAATAGGTCCCATTTGTTTATTTTTATTTTCATTACTCTAGGAGGTGGGTCAAAAAAGATCTTGCTGTGACTTATGTCAAAGAGTGTTCTGCCTATGTTTTCCTCTAAGAGTTTTATAGTGTCTAGCCTTGCACTTATGTCTTTAATCCAGTTTGAGTTTATTTTTCTGTATGATGTTAGGAAGTGTTCTAATTTCATTTTTTTACATGTAGCTGTCCAGTTTTCCCAGCACCACTTATTGAAGAGGCTGTCTTTTCTCCATTGTATATTCTTGTCTCCTTTATCAAAGATAAGGTGACCATATGTGCGTGGGTTTATCTGGGCCCTCTATCCTGTTCTATTGATCTATATTTGTGTTTTTGTGCCAGTACCATACTATCTTGATGCTGTAGCTCTGTAGTACAGTCTGAAGTCAGGGAGTCTGATTCCTCCAGCTCCATTTCTCTTTCTCAAGATTGCTTTGGCTATTCAGGGCCTTTTGTGTTTCCATACAAATTGTGAAATTTTTTGTTCTAGTTCTGTGAAGAATGCCATTGGTAGTTTGATAGGGATTGCACTGAATCTGTAGATTACTTTCAGTAGTATAGTCATTTTCACAATGTTGATTCTTCCAATCCAAGAACATGGTATATCTCTTCATCTGTTTGTATTGTCTTTAATTTCTTTCATCAGTGTCTTATACTTTTCTGCATACAAGTCTTTTGTCTCCTTAGGTAGGTTTATTCCTAGGTATTTGATTCTTCTTGTTGCATGGTAAATAGGAGTGTTGCCTTAATTTCTTTTTCAGATTTTTCTTCATTATATAGGAATGCAAGACATTTCTGTGCATTGATTTTGTATCCTGCTACTTTACCGAATTCACTGATTAGCTCTAGTAGTTTTCTGGTAGGATCTTTATGATTCTCTATGTATAGTATCATGTCATCTGCAAACAGTGACAGTTTTACTTCTTCTTCTCCGATTTGGATTCCTTTTATTTCTTTTTCTTCTCTGATTGCTGTGGCTCAAACTTCCGAAACTATGTTGAATAATAGTGGTGAGAGTAGGCATCCTTGTCTTGATTCTGATTTTAGAGGAAATGGTTTCAGTTTTTCAGCATTGAGAACAGTGCTGGCTGTTGGTTTGTCATATATGGCCTTTATTACGTTGAGGTAAGTTCCCCCTATGCCTACCTTCTGGAGAGTTTTTTATCATAAATGGTGTTGAATTTTGTCGAGAGCTTTTTCTGCATCTATTGAGATTATCCTATGGTTTTTATCTTTCAGTTTGTTAATATGGTGTATCACATTGATTGATTTGAGTATATTGAAGAATTCTTGCATTCCTGGGATAAACCCCACTTGATCATTGTGTATGATCCTTTTAATGAGCTGTTGGATTCTGTTTGTTACTATGTTTGAGGATTTTTGAATCTATGTTAATCAGTGATATTGGCCTGTCATTTTCTTCTTTTGTGACCTCTGTGTCTGGTTTTGGTGTCAGGGTGATGGTGGCCTCCTAGAATGAATTTGGTAGTGTTCCTCCCTCTGCTATATTCTGGAAGAGTTTGAGAAGCGTAAGTGTTAGCTCTTCTCTAAATGATTGATAGAACTTGCCTGTGAAGCCATTTGGTCCTGGGCTTTTGTTTGTTGGAAGATTTTTAATCACAGTTTCCATTTCAGTGCTTGTGATTGGTCTGCTTCTATTTTCTATTTCTTCCTGGTTCAGTCTCGGAAAGTTGTGCTTTTCTAAGAATTTGTCATTTCTTCCAGGTTGTCCATTTTATTGGCATATAGTTGCTTGTAGTAATCCTCCATGATTCTTTGTATTGCTACAGTGTCAGTTGTTACTTCTCCTTTTTCATTTCTAATTCTATTGATTTAAGTCTAGTTCCTTTTTTCTTGATGAGTCTGGCTAATGGTTTATCAATTTTGTTTATCTTCTCAAAGATCCAGCTTTTAGTTTTATTGATCTTTGCCATTGTTTCCTTTATTTCATTTATTTCTGATCTGATCTTTATTTCTTTCCTTCTGCTAACTTTGGGGGCTCTTTGTTCTTGTTTTTCTAATTCCTTTAGGTGTAAGGTTAGGTTGCTTATTTGAGATATAGATAGGAGTGTATTGCTATCAACTTCCCTCTTAGAACTGCTTTTGCTGCATCCCATAGGTTTTGGGTTGTCATGTTTTCACTGTCATTGTTTCCAGGTATTTTTTTATTTCCTCTTTGATTTCTTCAGTGATATCTTAGTTATTTAGTAGCATACCGTTTTGCCTCCTTGTGTTTGTATTTTTACAGTTTTTTTCCAGTCATTGATGTCTAGTCTCATAGTGTGTGCTCAGAAAAGATGCGTGATAATATTTCAATTTTCTTAAATTTACCAAGGTTTGATTTGTGACCCAAGATATGGTCTCTCGTGGAGAATGTTCCATGATCATTTGAGAAGAAAGTTTATTCTGTTGTTTTTGAATGGAATGTCCTATAAATATCAACTAAGTCCATCTTGTTCAATGTGTCATTTAAAGCTTGTGTTTCCTTACTTATTTTCATTTTGGATGATCTGACCATTGTTGAAAGTGGGTGTTAAAAGTCCCCTACTACTATTGTGTTGCTGTTGATTTCCCCCTTTTATGGTTGTTAGCATTTGCCTTACGTATTGAGTTGTTCCTATGTTGGGTGCATAAATATTTACAATTGTTATATCCTCTTCTTGGATTGATCCCTTGATCCTTATGTAGTGTCCTTCGTTGTCTCTTGTCATAGTGTTTATTTTAAAGTCTATTTTGTCTGATATGAGAATTGCTACTCCAGCTTTCTTTTGATTTCCATTTGCATGGAATATCTTTTTCCATCCCTTCACTCAGTTTGTACATGTCCCTAGGTCTGACATGGGTCTCTTGTAGGCAGCATATATACGGGTCTTGTTTTTGTATCCATTCAGCCAGTCTATGTCTTTTGGTTGGAGCATTTAATCTGTTTACATTTAAGGTAATTATCGATATGTATGTTCCTATTAACATTTCCTTAATTGCTTTGGGTTTGTTTCTGTAGGTCTCTTCCTTGTCTTGTGTTTCCTGCCTAGAGAGTTCCTATACCATTCACTGTTGTAAAGCTAATTTGGTCGTGCTATTCTCTTTACTTTTGCTTGTATCTAAAGGTTTTAATTTCTCCGTTGAATCTGAATGGGATCCTTGCTAGGTAGAGTAATCTTGGTGGTAGGTTTTTTACTCTCATCACTTTAAATATGTCCTGCCACTCCCTTCTGGCTTGCATATTTTCTGCTGAAAGGTCAGCTGTTAACCTTATGGTGATTCCCTTGTAAGTTATTTGTTGCTTTTCCCTTGGTGCTTTTAATATTTATTCTTTGTACTTAATTTTTCATAGTTTGATTAATATGTGTCTTGGCATGTTTCTCCTTGGATTTTTCCTGTATGTGACTGTCTGAGCTTCCTGGACTTGATTATTTCCTTTCCCATGTTAGGGAAGTTTTCAAATTTAATCTCTTCAAATATTTTCTCAGACCCTTTCTTTTTCTCTTCTTCTTCTGGGACCCCTATAATTCAAATGTTGGTGTATTTAACGTTGCCCGAGGCCACTGAGACTGTCCTCAATTCTTTTCATTCTTTTATCTTTATTCTGGTCTGCGATAGTTATTTCTACTATTCTATCTCCCAGGTCACTTATACGTTCTTTTGCCACAGTTATTCTGTATTGATTCCTTCTAGAGAATTTTTAATTTCATTTACTGTGTTGTTCATTGTCTATTTGCCCTTTAGTTCTTCTAGGTCCTTGTTAAACGTTTCTTGTATTTTCTCCATTCTATTTCCAAGATTTTGGAGCATCTTTACTATCATTACTCTGAATTCTTTTTCAGGTAGACTGCCTATTTCCTCTTCATTTGCTTGGTGTGGTCAGTTTTTACCTTGCCCCTTCACCTGCTGTGTATTTCTCTGCTTTCTAATTTTGCTTAACTTACTGTGTTCAGGGTCTCCTTTTCTCACGTTACAGGTTCATAGTTCCCATTGTTTTTGGTGTCTGCCCCCAGTGTGTAAGTGTGGTTCAGTGGGTTGTGTAGGCTTCCTAGTGGAGAGGTCTGGTGCCTGTGTTCTGGTGGGTGGGGCTGGATCTTGTCTTTCTGGTGGGACAGGCTGCATCTGGTTGTGTGTTTTGGGGTGTCTGTGAACTCATTATGATTTTAGGCAGCCTCTCTGCTAATGGGTGGGGTTGTGTTCCTATCTTGCTAGTTGTTTGGCGTGGGGCTTCCAGCACTGGAGCTTGCTGTCTGTTGGGTGGAGCTGGGTCTTAGCGTTCAGATGGACATCACTGGGAAAGCCATTGCCAATTGATATTATATGGGGCCAGGAGGTCTCTGGTGGTCCAATGTCCTGAACTCTGCTCTCCCACCTCAGAGGCTCAGGCCTGACACCAGGTCGGAGCACCAGGACCCTGTCACCCACACGGCTCAGAAGAAAAGGGAACAAAAAAGAATATAATTTAAAAATATAATTATAAAATAAAATAATTAAAATAGAAAAAAAATTTTAATTATTAAAATAAGAAAATAAAAAAAGAAAAATACAGTAAAGAAGAAAGCAACCAAACCAATAAACAAATCCACTAATGATAACAAGTGCTAAAAACTATACTAACATTAACATAAAAATCAGAAACAATTCCAATTAAGACAGCAAACCCCAAGTCTGTAGTTGCTCCCAAAGTCCACCGCCTTAAGTTTGGGTTGATTCGTTGTCTATTCAGGTACTCCACAGATGCAGGGTACCTCAAATTGATTGTGGGGATTTAATCCACTGCTCCTGAGGCTGCAGAGAGAAATTTCCCTTTCTCTTCTTTGTTTGCACAGCTCCTGGGGTTCAGCTTTGGTTTTGGCCCCATCTCTGCATGTAGATTGTCCTCCAGCTTCTGTTCCCCACCAGACAGGATGAGGTTAAAGCAATGGCTGATTAGGGGGCTCTAGATCACTCATGCCAGTGGAGGGAGGGATACTGTAGTTATAATTGGAATGTGGGGCAAGCTTGTGGCAGCAGAGGCCAAAGTGATGTTGCAACAGCCTGAGGCATGCCGTGTGTTCTCCCGGGGAAGTTGTCCTGGATCACGGGACCCTGGCAGTGGTGGGCTGCACAGGCTCCAGGGGGTGGGGGTGTGAACAGTGACCTGTGCTTGCACACAGGATTCTTGGTGGCTGTAGCAGCAGCCTTAGCGTTTCATGCCCATCTCTGGGGTCGAAGCTGACAGCCGCAGCTCACACCTGTCTCTGGAACTCGTTTAGGCGGTGCTCTGCCTTCTGTGGGCAGACAGGGAAGGAATCCCCTTTCCTCGTGCACCCTGAACCAATGGTTTCTTGACTCTTAGGCAGTTCCAGACTTTTTCCCGGACTCCCTCCGTTAGCTGTGGCGCACTAGCCCCCTTCAGGCTGTGTTCACGCAGCCAACCCCTGTCCTCTCCCTGGGATCTGACCTCTGAAGCCCGAGCCTCAGTTCCCAGCCCCCACCCGCCCAGGCGGGTGAGAAGACAAGCCTCTCAGGCTGGTGAGTGCTGGTTGGCACCAATCCTCTGTGCGAAAATCTCTCCTCTTTGCCATCTGCACCCCTGTTGCTGCACTCTCCTCTGTGGCTCTGAAGCTTCCACCACCGCAATCACCCCGTCTCTACCAGTGAAGGGTCTTCCTAGTGTGTGGAAACTTTTCCTCCTTCACAGCTCCCTCCCAGAGGTGCAGGTCCTGTCCCTATTCTTTTGTCTCTGTTTTTTCTTTTTTCTTTTGCCCTACCCAGGTACATGGGGATTTTCTTGCCTTTTGAGAAGTCTGAGGTCTTCTGCCAGCATTCAGTAGGTGTTCTGTAGGAGTTTTTCCATATGTAGATGTATTTTTGATGCATTTGTGGGGAGGAAGGTGATCTCCATGTGTTAAATGAACAAAATAGTAGTGAGAATATCATGTGAAGATTGCTACTTCCAGCTTTTCTACCTTCTTCCTCACTTAGTTTCATGTCTGACATGTGCTACTTGGAAAATGTTAATTTAAAAAATTAGAATTTAATGGGTAGGAGGTTGTGAGGTGGGGCAATCTATTGGGTTGGCCAAAAAGTTCCATCAGTTTTTAAGTAAAAATAAAGGTCACATTTTTCATTTTCACCAAGAACTTTATTGAACAGCATATTCACCATTTTCTTCCACTACCTTCTGCCATTTTTTTCAGGCAAATTCATAATTCCATCGTCCCCCAATTTTTTATCTTTTAAGCAAAGAACCGTTCCAGGAGCCTTTTACAGTCTTCCAAGGAATTATTTTTTCCATTAAGAGAATTTTGTGAAGACCAAAATAAATGGAAATCAAAGGTGCAATGTCTGGTGAAAACAGTGGATGAATCAGAACTTCCCAGCCAAGCTGTAACAGTTTTTGCCTGGTCATCAAAGACACACGTGGTCTTGCATTATCCTGATGGAAGATTATGAGTTTTGTTTACTAATTCCAGAAGCTTCTCTTCGAGTGCTGCTTTCATTTGGTCTAATTGGGAGCAGTACTTGTTGGAATCAGTCAATCATCTGGTTTTCTGGAAGGAGCTCATAAATAGAGGACTCCCTTCCAATCCCACCATATACACAACATCACATTCTTCGGCCTTTGGTGTGGTTGGTGGTGGTTCATTTCGCTTGCCCCATAATCTCTTCTGTTCCACCTTATTGTACAGTATCCACTTTTCATTGCCCATCACAATTTGTTTTAAAACCGGAACTATTTCGTTATGTTTAAGTAGAGAAACGCATGCGGATATACAGTCAAGAAGGTTTTTTTTGCTTAACTTATGTGGAACCCAAACATCAAAGCAATTAACATAACCAAGCTGGTGCAAATGATTTTCAATGCTTGACTTGGGCATTTTGAGTATGGCGACTCTCTCCCCGTGGTATAACATTGATTGTTCTCAATGTCTCGAGTTGATCACTATCAACTTCAACTGCTCTACCTAACCATGTAGCATCGTCCAGTGAGAAATCTCCAGCACGAAACTTTGCAAACCACTTTTGACATTTTCGATCAGTCATAGCACCTTCTCCAGACACTGCACAAATCTTTTTTTTTGCGTTTCAGTTGTGTTTTTACCTTTCTTGAGTTAATAAAGCATAATATGCTGAAAATGTTGCGTTTTTCTTCCATCTTCAATATTAAAATGGCTACACAAAAATTCACCAATTGTGATGTCTTTTTTAAATGCATGCTGATATGACAGCTGTCACAATACAATCTTACAAAATTGTTTTGAATGAAGTTAAAGACAACTAAGCTCTACCAGAGCCATCTTAAGAAAAAACGAAGGAACTTTTTGGCCAACCCAATAGAAACCGGTAGACATTCATCCTGGACCAGTTCTATCCCAGGGCTCAGGATTCTCCACTGTTATGATGGCACATGTCTGCACCATGTGTCTTCTCTTTACTGACTGAATTATAGACCCTGGCACAAGCTATAGAAACTGGAATAACTCCTGGCTTCATAAATAATGTACCAACTGGAGAATGATGTACACCTTCATTAACAAAATTGGGGCATGGTATTCAATAAACACTCTCAACCACTGGTTCATTGTCTGTGAATTTCAATTTAGCTAGAGCTATTTTTAGCTAGGGAGTTAATTGTTTTATATTGGCAGGCAGCTCAGTGGTGGTACTCATGCCAAAAGTCTTAATTAAGCATCAAAGAGCAATATTATTTATATAAGCTTAAAAAATATGGTCAGGCTTCAGGCAAGGAACACTATGAATTTTCTTGAAGATCTTAGAATTTATGACAAAATAAAAACAGTCTCCTGACTTGGAAAATAATTTTTCACTGTTTTCTCTTAAAATTATATTTTCTAGATTGCAAGATCATGATGTATGACCTAATTCATTAATACATGGAGTCAATGGTTGATTTATTCTTTAAGAGAAATATCCAACAGAGATGATGAGCTCAACAGGGAAAACATTTTCAGTCAAAACTAAAGTCAATGTTTTTAATGGTTTACTTAGTAGTTTCCCTGAGGGTTTTATTACTATTCCTCTTCTTTCTTCATGTAACGTAAAAGGTTCTTAACCTAGGGCCAATGAATGCTCTTAGAGGAAAATGAATCCCCTGATGATCAATGCCAAACTTGAGATGTAGGAGTTACAGATTTACTCTGATTCTCAAAGCTGTTATCTGTAATAACAATCAAAAATTAATAAACAGTGCTCTAAATCCTCTTCTGGGATATTTTAGTGCTTCTGTGGTTTTAATGAATATACTCATACCTCCTCAATACGTACTAAAAGACAGCACTCTAACCTGAATAACGGTTTTATAGACCCTCAAAGGAAAATACTGAAAGTATTTATAAATGAATAAATGAAAACATGTATAGTCCTCTTAAATTCACTATTCATATTATGTTTGTTACCCTAACTTCTACCAAGTTGATAAATTCACAAACCAAGAAAAGTATATCTGCAAATCTGCAACTCTTCATCTACACACACACACACACACACACACACACACACACATGAATTTCTGTGTACAATCATCACTACATGCATGACAAATTACTCTTTTTTTTGTCATTGTCACTCTCAAGTCCTAGCATTCTCCTGCCAGGACCAGTGCAATCGCTTCCAAATTAGTTTCCCTGACCCTGGTATTGTGTCCTCTGTTAAATTCAATCCCCATATAGCTATTTGAATGATATAAAATATAAACCTGATCATGACATTCTTTAGCTTAATTATGCTTTCATGACGGTCTTCATTTACAGGATAATCTGAAATAAGTTGTCATGGCATACAAAGCCTCCCATGAGGAGACCTCTGCCTTAGGACGGCTTCATCCACCGCTAACCCGAGTGCCTACCACACTATCTAAATAACATTCTTTACCTAATTGGTTTCCATTCTATCTCTGTCTTCTACCATAGTCCTATAGATACTAGATTCTTCTGTGACTTCAAACTAAAAAGGATTTCGTGAACAAGCAAATATTTCTCTACTCCATGTCTTTAGATATTACACTGACTCCTTCTACAATGGCTTTCCCCTGCTTGAGTAGTTTGGATCAAGCATCAACCATCACTTTCCTGCTCATTCCCATGAGAGCAGCATATAAGAGCATTCCTTAAGTACCTTTTCCCTATGTTTCCATATGAACAAGTTCAAATCTTCACTGTACTACTAACAGTGTATAAAGTACCTGCTCTCTTCCCCAATAAACTGAGAGGTTTTTGTGAGTCGGTCTGATTTTTATTCATCCTTGTTTCAACGGTGTCTGGTCCATAGAAATGACTCAATAAATGTTTTGAAATAATATATGAAAAGTAGGGAACATGTATGCATAATGGAACCTTTTATCCTTTGCAAAAAGATGACTTGAGCCGTCATCTCTTAGGTCTGGATTTCTTCCCAAATAAGTCACTTTGAAAGAGAAAGACGTGAATTAACAAACCCAAAATTCATATTTTCTTAGCAAGCTTATAAACATACCCATGTATTTACCCTCAACTTTTATTAAACTGAAGCAAAGACAAAATTAGAATAATCTACATTTTGTGAGCTACCTTTTATTCCAGTACATTTTTTAAAGATACTGATAACACACACACACTCACACACATGTATATATGAAAAGAGGAGGGAAAATCACTATCTTTATTTCTTTTTGCTATTCTTATTTTAGGGAATTTGCTAATCTTGTTCAGGGACAGGGAAATCAATCAGTTAAATTGTGCAAAGCCAATAATTATGGGAAACAAATTTTGAGTAAAGTATTTTAGTTATTTTTTTGAATATCCAGGCAATTTACTGCTCTGTAAAATATATTCAAAATGTAGGCTTATCAGGAGAAACTATTTTCTGACCTCTTTATTTCTTATCAGACACTTCCTGAACTTTTAAATAGCATTTTCATTTTCTATGTACTCAGCAGTAATTCTAAGAGTAAAGCATTCTACATTTAAAGCTTGCCTTTCATTCTCAGTTCTCATTTTGGGGAGGACATGCAGTTTTAAATTAGAATATACGACAGTAGTTAGAAAACCTATTGATACTGACAAAAATAGTAATAAGAGAAAGTTGGTTTTTCCACCTATCGTGTTTGAATACAATCCAGTTCCAAAGATTTTCTTTTCTTAAGGGCAACTAACTGATACATTCTGGAAACATAAATTGAAGTTAGGCACTTATGGCACACTCTACAAAGTATCTAATTCCTCTAGGACCCAGGGCAAAGCCTCATTTGAGATTTGCATAATCTGTCACTAATAAAGGATCACTCAGAGACAGAAGCTGTAGGAACCCAATGTGAAGGCATTTCTTATTCACTGTGAATTGTGAACTTTGCATTTGTTTAGATTTAATATTAAAATGGCATTAAACCTTTATTACCATGTCTAGAAATGTCCTGAAATTACCATAGTTATGAAATTCTGTCATATATACTAATTTGACTTAGCCAATATTTATTAATTTGGCTTATTTAATAACTATTTCCTGGGCTCCTGTTAGGTGCCAAGCACTTGAGTTATGTCCTAGTGTCATAGAGCTTACTGCAAGGTAGGCTTTATGCTCCAGAATCTCACATGCTAATAAAGGAGAATGTTGTATATCTATGTATCTCTATCTCTATCTATAGCAAAGTGTGCAAGTGCAGCAATTAAAGTACATAATAAGCCCTGCATTAAGGTGCTTGGCTCAGAGTGGAAGTAAAATAAGGATTTGGGGAAATAATAACACAGAGATTTATTAAGAGCATTCTGAGAACCAGGTGATGTGACAAACTTTACATAGCATAGTTTTGCCCTCTGGGATTTCCTGTGCTCTTAGAATAGAGCCTTATGGGCATGAGATTCCTCTAGACCACAGGTGAGCTAAAGGGACTGTTTTAGATGATACTTGGACTGAGAGATAACAATAGAATAGGTAGAATTAGGGTTCTGACTAGAGAGCACTCATTGTGGTGCTGGAAATCCATCAATAAATATTAAAGAGAGAGAGAGAGAAAGAGAGCAAACTTCCTTCACGAAGCTTACCTTCTAGTAGAGACAGTTTATATCATTGTTTTAACATCAGGTCCCATCCACCAAGAGGAATTTGGCAATGTTTATGGTGAGTCAATCATCTTTATTGTTGGTTTCAATGACAACACACAGGAAAAGTTGTTTGATTCTGAATCTTCTGTCCCTCAGGTAGGAACTGATTAAAAGCAGAGGGCCTATAGGGACTTCCCTAGTGGCACTTCTAGGGAGGAAGAATCCGCCTGCCAATGCAGGGGACATGGGTTTGATCCCTGGTTCAGGAAGATCCCACATGCCGCGGAGCAATTAAGTCCGCGCGCCACAACTACTGAGCCTGTGCTCTAGAGCCCGTGCTCGACAACAAAGAAAAGCCACAGCAATGAGAAGCCCGCACACCACAACCAAGAGTAGTCCCTGCTCACCACAACTAGAGAGCCCACGTGCATCAACGAAGACCCAATGCAGCCAAAAATTAAAAAATAAATAAAATAAAATTTTTAAAGTATATAAAAAAAAAAGCAAAGGGCCTACCTCACCATTTATGTGGACACAAAGAATGTAGTCACTGGTCCATGTGTTCTTATTATTTTTTTAAATTTTTCAGACACTACAAATGTATTCTGTAATCTCCTTTCATCTATATTAAAATATGTTGATGAGATAGTTGAAGAATTATTTGTCCTGCTAAAGTGTCCTAAGTATTCCCTGCCTTCCAACTTGGAATTGCTTAAGATAATCTTGAGAAGTCAAGGAAAAATGAGCACATTTCAACAAAACTCTATCGGAACTGAAATGGCTCTGGCTTATCTAAACCACAGCATTATCATGTCCATTTCAGGATGTCAAACGCCATCAAGCCATCTAAGATAGCGATGCCGTACATCTACCTTAGCATCCACTGTCATAAGAACACTGTGTTATTCAGTCATCCGAGATTTATGCTAAGTAATAGGGATACAATTGTGGAAAAAGAACACAACAGCAATGACAATGAAACCTGCCTACATAGGAGGCATTCTGAGATATCTTTCCCCTGCCATGTGGTTACACTAATGGCCTTTAAATATAATTCTTTCCTGGTTCTGAATTATCGTATAGTAATAACAAAAATCACTTGAGTCAGAAAGCCTTGATTCCAGTATCTCCTTTGCTCTTCTCAAACAATGTGACTACAGGCAAATCTTTTTCTTACTTTAGGCTTGTCTTTTTGGAATTGTAACATTAGGAGTTGGGGCAATGACTTCTCCAGTTATTTCAAGTTACTTAACTGTGATTCTTAATTAAACATAAGAAAGAAGGGCAGAATTAGATGGATTTCAGAGACAAATTGTGTAGCAAGAGGAAGAATTACATATTTCCCAGACTTGTAATCAAGATGACTTAAAATCAAGGTTTATATTAAAAAAAAATCAAAGCAGATAAGGTAAAAAACACTGTTTAATTATTAGAGCTAAAAAAATTTAGAGGAAAGATAAACGTTAGGGACTCAGGAGAGCTTTTACTTAAACTCCATGACCAAGATGCTTTCACCCCTCTTACCAGTCTTTTTTCATTTTCATTCCCAGAGTTTTCTCTCACTGCTAAATGGTGATACCAGTTCTTGCCATTTACTGTTCAGAAAAGTGGATAGGATCAGTGGGATGATATTTATCAAGTGCTTTGAGCTCCCTGGAAGGTAGGACTATATAAATATCATATACTGTACTCAATTATATAGAAAAGAATTGCCCCAGACTTCAAATTCTTCAGCAACTTACCCACATAATGCAATCTGTCTCAATGAAATTGAGATTAATGAAAAATAAGTGCTATTGGAAAGTTTGTAGTGTGTCATACCTAGGTTCTACGTGCACCAATAAAACATGGCTTTCATATCCACACTGTTTTTACAAGCAGAAGTGAATAGGAGTGCCTTTGGTAAGTTTGTCTTATCATTAGGTCACTAGTATAACTATTTTTAATAGAATGAGCAAAATTAAAATATGGTTCTTTACGGACAGTTTGGAGTAAAATAATGTGACTAGTAACCAGTCCAAGTGAGTTGTCTCCTTTTAAAAAAAACAAACAAAAATTAATCAATTTTATCTATTCCGAAGTCTCATATATTTAAGACATCGATTAATAAATTAAGCAAATATCAATTGAGTATAGGTTTCTGTTATTTACTAAGCATGCCCTGCTAAACAAGAAATAGATGGCCTCTGCCCACACTGAATTCTTAAACCATGTAACACATGTAGTCAAATGGGAAATGGGAATAGGTATTTTTTTCCTCATAACCTGAGCACCTTCAAGGGTGTACATATAATAGGAATGAGTCCACCAGGATCTTGGAAGGAATGAGCAAGTTCTCCTAAACTTTAAAGTCACAAGAGAGAAATGTATGACAAGAGACATAACAGAATCTAAAATTTAATCAGAACAGATCCTGAAAGGGTTAGGTCAAGCTTGCAAAGATGCTCTATTAGAGCTAATGCAATAGCTTTTGCCTCAGATTTATCTGGAGCAGTATTTGATTGACTGCATTTCCAAATCTGTAGCTAAAGAACACAAGTAAGAATTTGCATGAAATGCAAGTAAGAATGGGAGAAGCACATTGTGCAATTTAAGGAGAGGCATGGAGAGGCACAGAGTGACCTTCACATTCCATTTGGATTATAGAACCTCATGGCAAATTCTCTTGTTTTCTAAATTAATGTAATTCTCTAGTCCATTCCTCTGAGAGCAGCTACTTTTTTGTTTCCCAGAGCATCAGATGAAAAGGGGATTAAGGAACTACAGAATAAAGACAACTTTGTTGTGAGCTAAAAACGCCCTCAGAGGAATGAGGCATGGTACCCAAGAGGGAGCAAGGAATTGAAGGTTTCTTCCTTTTGAAATTATGGCTAGCTCTGTGGAGACTGAAAAAATGGACAAATCATTTTCCTGCTGGAAGAAAAGAAATGTAAGTGCATGACTGATTTGGTGACATTCATTTAAAATTTATTCATGGAATTATTCAATCATTTATTCAACAAATATATATTGAGAAGTTACAAGCAAGGCACTGTTGTAAATTCTGGAGGTAAAGTTTTTAGAACAATAGACAAGACTCCTGTTCACATGTATTTTTCTTTCTGGAGGGTACTCTCTGGGGAAATGGTCTAAGAATGACAAGAATGAGCCCATGAACATCTGGAGACAGAACCTTTCTCACAAAGGAACAGCAAGTGCAAAGGTCCTAAGGCAGGTGACATTTGGTTAGATCAGAAGTCCACTCAAGGTCAGTGTGACAGAGTCCAGTGAGCAAAGGAGATAGCTGTCTTAAGTGGAGACTGAGAGTGGAGCAGAGGCCAAGCAATAGCGGAATTTAGAATTTGAAAAGTGGTTTCCACGTTTAAAAAAATTTTTTTATTAACGTGTGGTAGGCAGAATAATGGCCCAAGGATGGCTATGGCTTAATCCCTTGCACCTGTGAATGTGTTACTTTACAGGACAAAGGGGAATTAAGGTTACTAATCAGCTGACCTTGAAATAGGGGGTTTAACCTGCATTACACAGGTGGGCCCAAGTAATCATGAGGGGCTTTAAAAGTTCAAGGCAGAAGAGTCAGTGTCAGAGTGATGGCATTTGACAAAGACGTGATATTCCACTGCTGACTTTGAAGATGGAAAGAGTCCAAGACCCAAGTAATGCAGGCAACCTCTAGAAGCTATAAAAAGCAAGGAAACAGATTCTCCCCTAGAATTTCCAGAAAGGATACAGTTTGGCTGACACCTGGATTTTAGCACAGTGAGACTCACTTTAAACTTCTGAGCTCCAGAACTATAAGATAATAAATCCGTGTTACTTTAAATCACCAATTTTGTTACAGAAGCAATACAAAGCTAATATAAAGCCAATGGAAAATTTTAAGTCAAGGAGAAGTTAATTTCATTTAAGTGTTAACATGTCATTCTGACTGCTCCTTGAAAAATAAATTATAAGGATGCAAAAGTAGGAAGGACAATTAGAAGGCTACTGCAGTAGACCACATGTAAGATAATGTAGATATAATGGGGTAGAAGCACTGGAGAAGAAAAAAAAAAAAAACTTCAGACAGATTTTTGGACTACAACTCAACACTTTTTGAAGAAATGGAGTTTGGTGAGGAAAAACAGAGACATCGAGTCTATACTTTGGAATGAAACATTTGGGGGAATGAGGGAACTATATTCTGAATCTAAGACAACAGAGGGAAGAATTTAAGTGAAAAATTTAGATGTATTAACTTTGAGATGTGTATTGCAGGTTTAAATATTTTGAATTTAGTATAGACATTAGAGCAATAAAAATAAATGTGCTAGTATTCTTCCTAAAGATACTTTTGTGACATGACTGAATTAAATCACATATGGGAGAGACTATTAGGACTCTTTGTTGGATTCCTGAGTACTAACATATCTTCAGTTAGTGGAACAACGAGATGGGATTAACACGTATGGCTGTCAAGATTTCCAGACTTTGTAATACTGTGGCTTTTTCATATTATCTTTTGGGTTCAAGTGTTCTAAATACCCACTGATTATCTCTATTCCTTCTTCTGGAATATGCAAAGATAAACTGAGAGGTTTAATAGGGTATATACACTTAAGCCTTTGCTTTTCTTTCTTGGTGGAAATTCTGCAACTTTCAAGGTAGAATCATGAGGACAGTCTTGAAGGAGGCATGGTCTGAGCCCTTGTTCTAGACAAATGGACTTGGTATTCTAGTTGCAGATTTGGGAGTCTAGAGTGAATGTGGGTATAGAGAAGTTCAGAAGGGATGCATTGTATGAAGTAAGGGGGCATGTGACAGAACCTTTAATGGAAGATTGAGCAATTTATAAAATGCATTAATTCAAAGAGGTTAAGCAAATTGAAAATGCAAGAATTAGGCAGTAAAATAGAAACTAGAGAATAAAGGTCGGGATGCAAATATAATCAATAGGTCATACAGATATTCCCTGAAACACTGGACTAGGACTCTCAACCTCTCCTATATGGTAATATAGAATGCATTAAGAAATAAAATGATGAGACTCCCAAGAAAAGATGCCTCATCTTAAGATTTTACCATGGATTAACCCTGCCTGTGTTTTATTGTTATTGTGGTCTTGCTTTCTGTGATTGTCTCTGAATTCCTGAACATGACATTTTGCATCCAGAACACAGACATTATTTCACCCTCTCCTTATTTATTTCAAATCCATAAAGTGATTGAAAAATTCCTTTGTATTTTTTAATTTATAATGTAATCTATATGTGTTATATATTGTATATATAACACATATATATGTTTATTGAACTACAGCTGACTTACAATATTATATTAGTTCCAAGGGTACAAACACAGTGATCGAATATTTTTGAAGATTATACTCCATATAAAGTTATTAAAAATATTGGCTATACTCCCTACATTATATCCTTGTATCTTGTTTACTTTGTACCTAGTAGTTTGTATCTTTTAACACTCGTTCATCTATCTTGCCCTTGCTCCAACCCCTCTCTGCACTGGTAACCACTAGTTTGTTTTCTCTATTTGTGAGTCTGTTTCTGTTTTGTTATAGTCATTCCTTTGTTTTATATTTTAGATTCCAAATATAAGTGATAACATACAGCATTTATCTTTCCCTGTTTGACTTATTTCACTAAGTATAATACCCTCCAGGTCCATCCATGTTGTTGCAAATGGCAAAATTTTCATTCTTTTTTATGGCTGAGTAATATTCTATTGTATATGTATTCCACATCTTCTTTATCCATTCATCTGTTGATGGATATTTAGGTTGCTTCAATATCTTGGCTATTGTAAATAATGCTGCTATGAACATTGGGCTGCACATATTTTCTCAAATTACTGTTTTCATTTTCTTTGACATATACCTAGGGGTGGAATCGCTATATCATATGGTAGTTCTATTTTTAATTTTTTGAGGAATCTCCATACTTTTTTTCATAGTGGTTGTACCATTTACATTCCTACCAACAGTGTACTAATGTTCTTTTTCTCCACATTCTTGCCAACACTTGTTATTTCTTGTCTTTTTGAGGATGGCCATTCTGACAGTTGTGAGGTTATATCTCATTGTGGTTTTGATTTGCATGTCCCTGATGATTATTTATGGAGCCACAAAAGACCCTGAATAGACAAAATAATCTTGAGAAAAAAAGAATAAAGCTGCAAATATCATGCTCCTGTACTTCAGACTAAACTACAAAGCTACAGTGATCAAAACAGCTTGGTGCTTTGTGACCACCTAGAGGGGTGGGATAGGGAGGGTGGAAGGGAGATGCAAGAGGGAGGAGAGATGTGGATATATGTATATGTATAGCTGATTCACTTTGTTATAAAGCAGAAACTAACACACCATAGTAAAGCAATTATACTCCAAAAAAATGTTAATAAAAAAAAAAACAGTAGGGTAATGGCACAGAAACAGACACACAGATCAATGGAACAAAATAGTTAGTCCAGAAATAAACCCACACACATATGGTCAATTGATCTGCAACAAAGGAGGCAAGAATACACAATGGGGAAAAGACAGACTTTTCAATAAGTGGCACTGGGAAAACTGAACAGCTGCATGTAAAAGAATGAAATTAGAACATTTTCTCACACCATATACAAAAACAAACTTAAAATCGATTAAAGACCTAAATATAAGACCTCTAACAATTAAATTCCTATAAAAAAAAAACAGTATACCCTTTGACATAGGTCTCAGCAATATTTTTTTGGCTCTGTCTCCCCAAGCAAAGAAAACAAGAGCAAAAATGAAAAAAACTGTACCTAGTAAAACTTAAAAGGTTTTGCACATTGAAGGAAACGATCAACAAAATGAAAATACAACCTATTGAGTGGGAGAAAATATTTGTAAATGACATTACTGTTAAGGTTTAATATCCAAAATAAAAAAAACCTCACACAACTCAGTATCAGTAAAACAAACAACCTGATTTAAAATAATGGACAGAGGAACTGAATAGGCATTTTTCCAAAGAAGACATACAGATGGCCAATAAGCACATGAAAAGATGCTCAGAATTCCTTTGTATTTGAGTACCAACATGGAGCCATAATGATGCATCCAAATAAGATAGAAGCGTTGGCAATGTTACTGTGATTGAGGCTCTAGATCAACTGGTGTATAAATCACGGTTCTCCGGAGAAATAAGATCAACAGGAGAAAAAAGATCAATAGGAGAAAAACACGCGCGCACACACACACACACACACACACACAGATTTATTATAAGAAATTAGCTAATGTGAATATGGAAGCTTGAAACTGTCGAGATCTGTAAGATGAATCGGCAAGCTGGACACCCAGGAGAACTGATGATTCAAGTCTGAGTTCAACAAAGGCCTGAGAAATGGTGTAGTACCAGTCTAAAGGGCAGCAGCTTGAGACTCAAGAAGAGAAAATGCTTCATTTGAGTCCAAAGGAAAGAAAAATATCCAATGTCCTCGTTCAAAGGCAATCAGACAGGAAGAATGCTCTTACTTGGGGGAAGTTCACACTTTTCGTTCTATTCAGGTTTTCACCTGATTGATTGAAGGTCACCTACTTTAAGCAGGGCAATTTGTTTTATTCAGTCTACGATTTAAATGTTAATTTCATCCAAAGAACTCTCACGGACACACCCAAAATTATGTTGACTCAATATCTGGGCACCCTATGGCCCCGTCAAGTTGACACACAAAATTAATCATCACACATGCAGGGTGCTAAAAAACCAGCCAAGACAATAGAAAAGAGTAATGGAAGGGAAATGGGCAGGTGTTAGTCCAAATAAATTCAGAGACAATAGCCAATGCCCAGAGTGCAACTTTCACCTGCTTGCAGTTTATAGTGCAGAAACAGTATTTAAGAGTGTAGTGTCTGGGATCAGGCAGATATGATTTTAAATGTTAGTAGACTTAGTTAATAGTGCTGTGATACTGGGCATTTAGTAAACAACTCTGAGGCATGTTTTCCTTATATGTAAAATGGGAAATGTAATAATATCTGCCTCGTGAGACTGTTAGAATAAATATGATAATATATGTAAAGCACTCAGAACATTAATAACATAAATCTGAAAAACAAATTTTCAGATGTTGTTAACATTTGTATCATTACCATCATTTGAATGAACAGATTGGATCTCTTAGAAACCCCCAGGATGAAAGAGAAATCCACTTCATCAAATACCTTCTTATCACTGGACTTATTTTCATTTTAAAGGATTTTCTCACATATTTCTTCTCCTTTTAGAAATTGTACTACTTGTAGAAATCAATAGTCTACAACAAACAGATATCACCAGAACACTACAGCTCACATAGTGCTGCAAAGCTCAGCTGATCCTCCCAGCATTTATTGTGTCTGATTGAGTGGGGTAAGTAATCCTCTTATTATGTTTAAAATTAAAGTAACTGCTTTGGTCTGATAATGTCAAAGAAGGTTTTATAGCACAGGAAGGGCATGAGCTGCTTTTGATGGAGACTGATATCACAGGATGGGAGAGAATTAGAAGTGATATTTCCCATGTCTTTGTTCATGGTCTACTAAGTAATGATTTTCTTATATCATAGGGTATCCACTTCTCTTTATCCTAAATGAGAAATTTAGTAGAAATACAAAATGAAAGGTTTTTAAAAAACCAATTGTTTCTGACCAATGTTATACATGTTCACTGACCTTATCCTTATCTTCAAATAGTGGCATTTGCTGCATTCTTACTGGGGTAGAGGCCATGAACTGGTGTATTACAAGGCTGGGACACCCCCAGAGAGTTGGCATGTGGGTGTTGCAGTCCAAAGATCTACTAGCAAAAAGAAGTCTGGGGAGACTGAGTCATTATCCAATGGCTTCTAGAGAGTACTTGCCTTGGCAAATCAGTAGTGAGTTATCTAGGTGGGATTTGGCAAAAATAAATGCTCTGAGCAACACAGTAGAATACAGAGTTAGGAGACAGGCTTTGGAGTCATATAGCTTAAGGTTCCCATGCTGGATTGGGCACGAAACAGTTACCTAACAATTTGTGTGTTAGTTAATCTCACGCATAGTAAATTTCCTCATAGATGTACTTTGCATATTTCAGATCGCTTCAATCAAACAATGTATGTAAAGTGCCTGACAATTATTGTTAACCTTTTTTATTACACAGAACATCCTTACACATTTGTTTTCACTAGGGAGTAGAAACTCACATCTTAGATTGTAGAACAGACAGGCTTGCTCATGATGTGATCATCCTGTTTTCTTTGGTTTGAGGATTCCAGGCAGTATGGCTGAATTTGGAATAACCCAACCAAGGGAATTCAGTAGCCACTTTTTTCTTATAGTGTTAAAAGTTTATCATAGACAAAGTGAGCATGGAAGCATCAGAGACAGAGACTATGACTATGACTCCTGGAAAATGCCAAGCTACCTACACAAACTTCTCTCCTTGGCTGGCCAGGCAAATAAAGCTTCTTGAAGAACAGATGGAAGAAATCCATACAGACTGTTCTTTTCAGATGCTTTTGGATAGGGTTGAGGGAGGGTTTTTACTTCAGTTATTGGCTTAGGACTCAGATACAGATGGGATACCAGATAAGTTTGAACTCTTTCTGGACCACCATAAAAGGAACTCTTATGATTGAAACCAAGCAGGACCCTGTGGGGCCTTCCTGGGGACAGAACCCCCACTCCCCAACGCCATGCCCCCTGCCTCTCTCTTGTTTGTAGAAAACCTTTAGCCTCCCAGTCCTTCCCTTTGTTCCAAAGACCAAATTTAATCAGAGAAATGAGAAAATGCAGAAACAAAGGAAAATAGTCAAACAAGACAAAATAATAATAGTTTAGCTATAAAACAAAGTCAAGGACCCTTAGTTCCTACTCAAGGGCTATAGATTATATCCTGAGCCATATTCTTGAGTTGCTTTGCAGATACAAAAACTTCCACTCGGTTGAAGAAGTTAACTGCATGCTGTCCACCTGCAGGTTGACCCCAGACCAGTTGGAACCAGAAGGCTGATGATTGAGATTTCCAAAATACCACCCAGTTACCTCACCACTAATCAATCAGGAGGATGTCCATATGCTGATCACGTACTCCGTGACCCTCTGCTTTCACTTTGCCTTTAAAAACACTTCCCTGAAAGCCATCAGGGAGTTAGGGTCTTTTGAGCATGGGCTGCCCATTCTCCTTGTTTGGCCCCATGTTGGATGCCTTGCAATAAATGCTGTACTTTCCTTCACCACAATCCAGTGTCAGTAGATCCGCTTTACTGCACATGGGCAAGAGGACCCAAGTTTGGTTCTGTAACATGATGACCATTTCAAACACGTGAAACATTATGAAAAAATGAATACACTTAAATGTAAAAGATTAAGAAGCGAAATCAATATCTAATTAGTTGCAAATGATTAAGATAGCAAAATGCAAATAGGAAAGGTATTTTAGGGAGATTCAATCTGAAGAACAAAAAGCAGAACATTCTGGCATTTGCTATTCATTATTGATGACTGACAAATTTATAAACAGACATTTTAAATGTCAAAATTCAGACAGCAGCCCACAGTTAACAGAAATCTTTAGAGATCAAAGTCCTTTGCCTCCAAGGCCTACTTTCTGCTCACAATACCTTTTCCTCATCAACTAAAGCAAAAGCAGTCCAGTGGAAAGGGACCACCTCTGTCACATTTCTCAGTTTCTTGGCTCCCTACCTGCTCAGGAAGGACCCTGCAGCCTAAGGCTCGCTCCATTTCCTGAGTTGGTGTCTTCTGTTGGGTGAGAATAGCAGGAGCTACAACTCCATGCAATGCTACAACCTGAAGCTGTTCCCCACACACCTGATGTCCAGCTTATTGTGGATAAATCCTGGGCATTCCTGGACTCTCAGACACTTAAGATTTCCTTAAGATTCCTTATCACCCAGGCTTCTAAAACAGAAATGGTGTTGATCTGATTGCATCAACACATTTCTGCTCCTCAGAAAAATTCAGAGTTGAACCTGAAACCCAGCATACAAATCTGGTATCCTGACACCTTGCCAATTTTCTACTGTCTCCTTGGAATCTGCTTCCCCTCCCTGAGAAAGCTATTGCAGTCCCTAAGGGAGTGAAGTCACAAGCTAGAGCCCATACTCAGCAATACTCCTCACCTGCTTTAGAGCAGGTAAACAGCTACTTGTAGCTGATTAAACATTAAAAGTATGAAGATGTCACATTAGGGTTAATTTTAATTTTATTTTCCTGAAGTCTTCATAAGGACAGCCAGAACAAAAATGCTAAATCTTATCTTGGAATTCAAAAGACACCACAACAGGTATAATACAAGAAGAATGGGAATACAAAAGGAAAAATAGCACAGATGTTATGAACTGCTATAGAGATGAGATGAAATGTAGAATGTGGACAAGTAGTGTTTCTGCTTCCTGCATCCCCCACCCCCAATAACCATGAGAATATTAGGATGTGCAGTGACATCCTCTGGATGTTTGAGGTGGTGCTGGGAAGGATAATGGTCTGAACCCTCATCCACATCTGACCCATCCAGAAATCCAGGAGTTGGCAATCTTAGAGTGATTTCTGCTTCCAAATGTGAAGGTGAGGAAGCAAAGAATGATGTAGAAAAATCCGTGTTTCCCTTGAACTCAGGTAAAGCCACACCATTTTAACAAAGAGAAGAGCAAATGTTTTCACCCATCTCAATCAGGGTTTGACCTGTCTCAAGGAGAATCACTATCGATGCTGTGGGATAAAGAATTATAGGAATTAGACCAATTCGGGGAAGAGATGGGAAGTGAAAGTCTAAAAGTGTGAAGAAGTGGCAAGGGTTGGAAGGTGAGGGAAAGAGTAATTAATTAGCTAACCTGAGAAGCCAAGCATTTCCAGAGCCAGAAGTTGGACCATGAAGGGGCAGCTTGTGCAAAGAAACGTGTTCTCTATAGGGGCATGTTCTCTATAGGAACGTGTTCTCTCGGTGCAGACCAACCTCTGTGGGTCCACAGTTGAGGGTGTGCAGTGGTGGGGCTGACAATGCTCTTGCCAGCTGAGCCAGCAGCTGGGAAGAAAAACTGCGTATATAGCGGAGGAGAGTGAAAACAAATTGAAATCCACCTGTTACCTTTGAGTTTCTTTTACTGCATCTTGCTTCAAAAACACCTTCAGAAGCAATAGTTACTGACTCACTTTTATCTTCCAAATCTTGCGTACATTTCTCTCATGGCCCATTCTAACTTGGTAACTTACAGGGAAGGGAATTCTGGTTGATGCAGTTGTAAGTATAACAAAGGTGACACAGTACAGTCACCAGGCCACACCAGTACTGACTGCCAGAGTAAGAACATAGCAATAGAGGAATGTGGGTGACATCCATTTTTTTTTTTTGGCCACACTGCGTGGCATGTGGGATCTTAGTTCCCTGACCAGGGATCAAACCCACGCCCCCTGCATTGGAAGTGCAGAGTCTTAACCACGGAACCACCAGGGAAGTCCCAACATCCATTTTTTTGAGTGAGAGACTGATAGCTACTGGGGTCTCCAATGCCATGGATATGGATGGGAGACAACTCAGGAAGCACCATCAAGAACTGCCAAGGATGAAACAGCCAATTATTTGGAAGTCACTTGCTTTTTGTATTGTTTCAGAATGGATAATTTAATGAGATCAAGGTCAAGAATACGTCAGCATACACACACACACACACACACACACACACACATATGCACACTAACCCATCGGCTCTGCAATACCTGAGAAACCTTTTGTTGGAGTAGAGTCACCTCAGGGACTTCCTTGAGGCTGTCATAAGTAATGAATGTACATGACCTCTTTCCCTTGAATATATTGCCATGCATGAGTTTGCCAAGTGCTTTTTATTGCAACAGAGTCCACCCAAGGGTGGAGGAAGCTTGTTGATGAAAATTTAAATTGGACTAGAGCTGAATATAAATCACAAATTAAATGAAAAATAAAAACAAAACCTGCTGCATTGAACTAAGCTACCTTGAATTAGCAAGATCAATTTTCCCAACACTAAGCAAATACAGAGCATCCTGAGGTAATATGAGTCTAAAGAAAGTGAATATTTTAAACAAATCTATTACTTTATACTGTTTCAATCACCATGCAGACTTCCTTACGGCCATGTAGTAAATGTCAAATAGATGTGACCTCTTTCCCTTGAGTACACTGCTAGGGCATGAGCTTGCCAAGCTCATCAGCCCCCTGCTTTAGGCTTCTAAGCTGCTCTCATAAGGACCAGCCCCTGAAACTAAGTCTGTTTCCTCAGTCCCAATCCTGTGCAGTCCTGGTCCTTTTTATCCTCAAAGGCTGTTGATGCTGTAGCCCCTACATGCTTTGCCCCAGAGTCTGTTCCCAATATGACATTTACAGAAGCCAAAAGAACATTTTCCTTCAATCGTTTCCATTCCAATGACTGAAACTAAGTCTCTTGAAATATCTGCTCGGTTTGGAGCCTTTCCATTGGCTTAAAATTTCTCTTATAGAAAATGGAAAGCAATTTCTTCTTAAATATGGGTAAAAAGCTTTGCCATGTTCAGAGAGATTAAGAAGCTTAGAAAAGCATTCGTCACAAGAATTCTGCAAAGGAAATTATCTAACTGTGCAATTCTAATACCTTACAGAAGGGACTCTTTAAAAATTTTCTACAAATGTGTAGGTCAAGGGTTATACTATGAAGCATAATTTGAGCTTATATAAGAAATGGACACCCAAAGTGAAAAAATATAAACACTCCAATCATACAAGCCTGCTGATTGCTTCTGTAGGTCCTGAAAAATCACTTGTGCATGCTTCCAATAGAGAATTAAAGAGACCAAAATAGAACCACTCGCTGTCTTTATTAACTTGGAATATCATAGTTCAAAACAACACACTAATCTAAACTCTAGAAATATGCCAGATCTCCAGTCACAATGTCTGTTTTTGTAAAAGGGTAATGTGATGGAATATGAAAAAATTTAAATCAACAGTGTACCAAATTATGTCACATAAATTTTTAATCTAGATCTACTTAGATCAATAAATGTTGCAATGTTTAACAACCAATTCTGTATGATATTGCTAAGTGTTTTCCTCTCAAAATAAAAACCAAGCAAAATGAAAGAAAACATAAGTTGTAGTAGCAACTAGGGAAAATATATTGATCTATATATATCCTTCAGGTAAAGCTACCCAAATTGCTAGATAAGATTGTCTAGGAAAAATATATATAAATTGTAAGTAGCTAGATTTTTAATTTTAAGAAAATTGTGAAAATAATTTGGATGAACATGAATTCAGGTGATCCTGATTCTAAACCAAGAAAGTACAGTTTTGAATCATCCTTTATCAGACCATTCATAGCTGTTGGGGAAAAGTAATTAATTGTCTATATTTCTGTAATTTGAAGGATGATTAGAAAGTCTTTCCTTTCCAAAATATTTCTTATCAACAGCTACCACTGTGTTTGAAATATTATCATAGATTTATTCTTTTGGCTAAAACATTACCCCCTCTTTACAAAGAAATGGATATTTATAATAACATTACTATTACATTTTGCTGAGCATTTACTGTGTGCCAGAAATTCTGTTAAATGTCAAGTGCATCATTTCAAATAATCATTGGAGTAAATCTATGAAGAAAGTATTATCTTCATCTGACAGATGAAAAAATAGAGCTTGAAGAAGCAAAATAACTTACTAAATGTCACACAGCTGAACAGCGGTGGAACTTTATGTCCTAATTCTTTGAGACTAACTTGCTTCCTTGTATGCATATTTGTCTTTTGTCAGGAGCACCCTTCATGTTCTGAGTGTCAAAACACTATTTATCCCTCAATATGAGGCCTTATATGATTATCGCAGGTAAATGTACTCCCTAGATCAGCTGTTCTATAATAGCTCATGTTATATTGATTTGAAATAGTTTTTATTTCCATATCCCTTACTACGCTACATTTTGTATGGGTAGTGAACATGTCTTTTTTATAGTTGTTGTTGTTACTGTCATTATTATTATAATCATCATCATTATTATTGCTATGCTTAGTGTTCAAAGAATTGAACACAATACGACCTGCATATATGGTGCTTCAAACATGTTTTATAGATGAAAGTATGCAAAATTAAATTAATACTGGCATCTTCTTATAACGGTTCATGCTGCTTTCCTTTATGACTGGTAAAATCTCGAGTAGTGTGAAAAATCTGAATGCCTAAGCTATTAATAGGTATTTAATATTTAGTTTAAAAAGCAGAAAAGAGAAAAAAAAAGGGTGTCAGAATCCTCTGTAGATTTACACTGGAACAGCCCTGCTTTCTGCTGGATAGTTCACAATGTCCTAATCAAGGAGTTTAGGTGGTGATGACAAAGAAGAGTGGTTGGAATCTCTAATTATTAGACAAATGCAAATCAAAACTACAATGAGGTATCACCTCAAGCCGGTCATAATGGCCATCATTAAAAAGTCTACAAATGACAAGTGCTGGAGAGTGTGTGTCCCACCAAAGTGACACTGTTGGTAGGAACGGAAATTGGTGCAGCCACTATGGAAAACAGTATGGAGGTTCCTTAAAAAACTAAAATTAGGGCTTCCCTGGTGGCACAGTGGTTGAGAGTCCGTCTGCCGATGCAGGGGACACAGGCTCGTGCCCCGGTCCGGGAAGATCCCACATGCTGCGGAGCGGCTAGGCCCGTAAGCCATGGCCGCTGAGCCTGCGCATCTGGAGCCTGTGCTCCACGATGGGAGAGGCCACAACAGTGAGAGGCCCGCGTACCGCAAAAACAAAACAAAACAAAAAACACTAAAATTATAGTTGACATATGATCCAGCAATCCCATTCCTGGGCATATGCCTGAAGAAAACTCTCAGTTGAAAAGATACATGCACCCCAATGTTCACGGCATCATTATTTACAAATAGCCAAGACATAGAAACAACCTAAATGTCCACTGACAGATGAATGGATAAAGAAGATGTGGTATATATTCACAACAGAATACTACTCAGCCATAAAAAAGAATGAAATAATGCCATTTGCAGCAATATGGATGAACCTAGAGATTATCATACTAAGTGAAGTAAGTTAGAAAGAGAAAGACAAATATATTTGATATCACTTATGCATGGAGTATAAAATGTGACAAAAATTAACTTATTTAAAAAACAGACTCACAGACATAGAAAACAAACTTATGGTTACCAAAGGGGAAAGGGAGTTGGGGAGGGAGAAATTAGGAGTTTGGGATTAGCAGATACAAACTACTATATATAAAATAGATAAACAACAAGGTCTTACTGTAGAGCACAGGGAACTATATTCAATATCCTGTAATAAACCATAATGGAAAAAAATATGAAAAACAAGATATATATATATATAATCACTCTGCTGTACACCAGAAACTAACATAACATTGTAAATCACCTATACCTCAATAAAAAAAGGAGGAGTGGTTGGAGCCTTTGGTTACAATTGGCAGACTGAACCCTCATAGTTAATTCCACTTCAACCTGAAATCTGAACAAAATAAATCAGAGAAATAATAAACATAAACCCATAAGGGAAAAAATAGCAGGAAGCAGAAACACTTCTGGTCCACATTCTATCTGGTGAAATTTTAACCCCTTTGATTTTTTTCTCTGTAAACTTGACTAATAACAATTCCTTGCCAATAGATTATTTAACTGAGTTCATTTGTTTCTGGCCTATGCCTTGTTCCCTCAGTTTCTGTAACTGTGCACCTGTAAAACCTCCAAGTCACCTTATGAACTGATTTCATGAATGCTATTCAGCTAATCATCATCTTAATAATGGCAGTGGCCACAAGTTGTTATCTCAAACCACTTTTTGTCTTCTTAAAATTCTTGTGTCTTATCATGATCCTCCTTATTGCCATCAGCAAGCATACTTAACTCTCTCCTAATTATTTGATCTGTGGTGACAGAAAGGATGAGTTGCTATTTGTTAGATGTGCTCAGTACATTCTACAGTTGCTAGGTGATACCAGCCAGCACTAGCCTAAAATACTTAATAATCTTCAGATTAAATTTTCTCGTTACTTTTTCTTTAAGCAGCACAAGGCACCTGGACCGGAGTGATTTAGACTGCATTATAAAGCTCCTTGGATTAAAGAAGCATTCTGATTGGTGCACAGATTAATGTAAAGGGTAGATTAATTTTTGTGAACCACCAGTTCAGCTGAAACAGCTGCTCATATTTTAAACCGCTAACATCATCATATTCTAGCACACAGAAGTATGGTTTTCCTAAGAATGAAGATATCCAAAGGAGAAACTAATAAGGCATATCTAAGCAGGGTATTTGGTAATCATGAGATAACACTCTGGAGGGATTAGAAGCATGAGGCTGCATTTCTGTCAAATTATTAGCTCATGAAAACCCCTTCCTCCTTGTCACACCTGGCTGCTTAATTCCTATCCAATTAAAAGTGACATTTTCTGGTGATGTTAGCAACTTAGCTGCACACTTTCTATTTTATTTGAGAAGCTCTTTGGAAGTCTGATCACTAAATACTGGAGATGTCTTTGTTCCTCAGATGCTCCCAGTCATAGGGAGGAAAAATTGTCTAGAACATATTAGATATGGCCTGGCTATAGCCGAGAGGAATCTATTCTCCTATTGTTCGATCCAAGGCCATAACATGATCTGTTCCATCTGTACCATTTCAACAATAATTGCTGAAAACTAATCTACTTTTAACAAATTCCTCTTCATTGCAATTAATTAGGGTGATTGTTTATGGTATGGAAATTTTAAAAGTAAGGTATCCTAATTCTAAATCATATAAAAAGCTTTCCATTGTACTTGTGAGTGTGAACTTTATAACAAAATAATTTTGGTGATTATACACACACACACATACTTACACACATATATGCACACATATATTCATAGAGTCATCAAAGATATTTGTAAAGATACCCCACCACTTCCAGATACCTTTTAAGTTTTTAGTTTCATATAATAAAATCCAATTCTTAGCAACATACCAGTATATGTGTTAAATGACAAAAAATGCCTCAAAAATGTCATTTTCATACACTTTTATTCGCTTAATATGACGTCAAAAATTTTGTGTTTCTACATGGTTTCCATAACGATGCCTTTATTTCCAAAATAATATCCCAACTTTGCCGAAGTTCCAAAATTTACTAAAATATTTTCTTGTTTTTCATTTTCCTACCCTCTTATTAATGATTCTGACATGAACATAATTTTAAGCAAAGATTTGATTTTCCCTGTCTCATATTATTTTCCCAGAATAAATTCCCTAGCGTAGTATCCCTAGACCTAAATGTATGACTCTTGCAATTTGTAGCCATATTGCTTTCTGTAGTGGTTGAATCTGGCTCTACCACCAGCAGAGTGAACTTAATAGGTTAAAAGAGGGTCTATCACTGACCTGGTCTTGAGAAGAGAAGTAAACCATCACTTGATCTATCCTCACATCACTATCACTGCTACTAAATGTGTACTGACAATTGACTGATGACCACTTCTGACAGCTCTGATTTCTTCCTGCTACAGATTTCCAGTCGGGTGTCCTGACTGGTACATTTTTCTGCCTTACGACATTCCTTAGCCAATAGTTGTTCTGCTCTAGTTTTGTACATCACTTATTACTCTAAATGGTCCTGATAACAAACCACCTCAGGACTCCCCTCCAAAAGCCCTTTAGTTAGAGTACTTCATCATGTTTGCTCCTCCCTGTGATTATCACCCTTCATGAGGACAGCACTCAAAAGCAGAAAATGGTTTATTTGGCACAGCAATCCCCAGAACCATCCAGACAATACAACTGTGGTGATGATGTATTCTTCCAGGCACTGGATGACCAGTTGATGATGTAACCCAGAATGGACAAGCTGATGCAAATCACAAAAATGTTTCACAAGGACTCTACTGGAAGCTATTTCATAATGTTAAAATCTTCAACATTTCAGTAAACTAAAGTAATTAATACTGAGAAGGAAGCACTACAGGCCATGAGCAAAATTTGAAAATAAGTATAACAAAGTATTAAAATATCTTGAAAAAGTTTTTGTCTCATCAAAATCAATAAATATTTCTTGAAGAATACTGTAGGTAAATTTTATATTTGGACAGTTCTAAGGAAATGAGTATGCATTTAAAACCTAATTTTTAGTGCAAGGACCAATAAATAAAATGTATAAATGTGTTTTATCATTAAATATGGTGAATTTTAAGTAACTTTATATGACAGGTACCATTCAGATATTTTAACTGATTTATAATGATGAAAGATTTCTGTATTCTTCATTTTATTTGCATCTTATAGTAAATAGCCCTTTTAAAGAGATATATGCACTGCTTATTTTTTATTATGGCAAAATATACATATGACTTTCCATTTTAAGTATTTTTAGGTGTACAATCCAGTGGTGTTATGCACATCCACAATGTTGTACAACCATCACTACTATCCATTTTCAGATCTTTTTTTTTAATCATTCCAAATGGAAACTCTGTTGCCATTACAAAATAACTCCGCATTTCGCTTTCCTGCAGTCCCTGGTAAATTTCATTATACTTTCTGGGTCTATGAATTTGCCTATTCTAGGTACCTCTTGTAAATTGAATCATATAATATTTGTCCTTTTGTAACTGGCTTATTTCACTTAGTATGTTTTCAAGGTTCAGCCATGTTGTAGCATGAGTCAGAATACCATTCCTTGATAAGGCTGAATGATATCCTCTTGTATGTATATACCACATCTTGTTTATCCACTCATCTGTTGATGGACATTTGGGTTATTTTCACCTTTTGACTAGTGTGAATAATGCTGCTATAAACACTGGTGTACAAGTATCTGTTTGAGTCTCTACTTTCAATTATTTTGCACATATACAGATAAAAACAGAATTACTGGATTGTATGGTAATTCTATGTTTAATTTTTTGAGTAACAAACAAACTGTTTTTCTCAGCAGCTGCACTATTCTACATTCCCACCAATAATGCACAAGATTTCCAATTTCTCCACATCCTGGCCAACATTTGCTATTTTCCATTTTTTAAAATGATAACCATCCTTAAAGGTGTGCAGCTTTACCTAAAAGGTAAGACATACGCACTTTTAAACTGTTTAATTTTACTATAACTTGTGCTTTACATTACTCACAATATTCACATGTGAAAACTCTAAATATTGTCTTCTTTTGAAGTTGCGGTTTTTAATTCCAGAAAGATTACTAATCTGAAAAAGGTTTTATCATCCAACTGGCTCTAAGAAAATGACAAATATAGTTTATTGTACCTAAGTTTACAATGCAATAACTGGGACACCAATTTCATCAAATCACTGGCCATTTCATTAGGTGAATTCATATTCACCTAATGTGTGTGTGTTGGGTACAATATTTGTTAAGTGTTTGCCTATTGATTAAGAAAATGCAGCATAACTTATATATAGTTTAGCATGGTTCTAAATGTGTTTTTTTCTTACCTGTGTAGGAATACTGGCGCTAAGAGGAGTCTATTTACATTTGCCTGTATTTATCAGTAATCAGTATTTCACTAATCTAGACTTTATATCCAATTTCTCACTCACTTCAATTCACCCATTAATTCAATAATGTAAGACTATTTATAATTCTCTGCCTCAAAAGAAAGGAAATGAAGCTTATTCAAAAAAATCTGAAGTTTTGAAATGACCAGTTGTAATTAAAAATTAGGTTTTGGTTTCAAACTTGTGTATACTTGAAAGGATCCTAAACTACCTTTGTACAAGCTAAATTCTGCACTGACACTGTTGGAAGAACAAGAGGACAGAGCATAAAAGGTGTATGTACATAGTTATAAGGAAAATATTAGCCCATACAGTAAAAAAATTAGAAAAGACACCGAATGCACTCTCAGTCTCAAGACTAAATGCTGACAAAAACCTATCAAACCACATACAAGTCAATGCAATTAGCATTTTTGCACAAATATCATAAACACAAATGTTTTAGGACACTGGAATAGAAAGACAGATATCGTTTGAGATATCATATATCAATACAGACAAATTTAGCTGGTTTGCAATATACAAGTCATAAAATAGTTTATTGATAACTTTTACATAAAAGCAGAACTTAGAAACAAAAGATATCAAAGAGATTATATCTCACCAACAATTTCAATCAATTGTTCCATTGGAGGTATACGAAAATTCGTTTTAGGCTTCACTTAGAGCCCCAAGGAAAGTAGGACAATGATAAATTTGCTAGGACTGCTTAAGTTCTGAAGTAGAAAGCACCAGAATGCTGGTCAGATATTTGCCCTTCTTTGCATATAGTCAACTTTTCTTAGAGTAAATTATTATCACAGTGTCAGTGGGACTGGAGTAAATGGAGATCAAAATAGACACATGACTACATGTTTAAAGTCAGATCACTTTGTTTATAACAAATTTTTCTTAATTCTAAAGTATTTTTGCTGCTGTATAAACAGATACTAGACCTGTAAATGCAAACAAATGAATCTATCAAATGATTGAGTCCAATGAAAAGATAAAAATGATAGGCAGAGGAGTAGAGCATAATAAATAAGAATTGCTAAATTTAGCTATAAATCAGGAAGAACAAAATGTCATGAGAAGTGAAGGCAGTGGGTGGAGATAGAGAATGCTCCAAATGTTGAAGACGGGAAAAGTCAAGGATAGTATCTTAGCAGGAGGGTCATCTTCCAGAAGCTGAAAGCTACACTGCTCACAATTCATGGTTTCCTGGAAATGTCTCTGTGGTAGGGCCATTTCTAGTGTAAACATCCACTGAGAAGATGAATGTCTCTGTAACTATAATTTTACTTAATTATCAAAATATATTATTAAAAAAACATATGTGAGATTATTTACTGTATGTGCATATTTAACGCAAGCACAAGAGGAATACTCTCTTAAAAACATCTAAAACACACTTTCTTCCTGTTTGCAAATATGCTCCTCCCTGCAACAGCTAGTTCTCCAGCCTCCGTACTCTTATGAAATAGATTTCTTCCTAATGTGCACTCAGCAAAACTTATCTGCTTAAAAGGAAGGAAGGAAGGAAGAGAGGGAGGGAGGGAAGGAGGGAAGAAAAGGGGAGGGAGGGAAGGAAGGGGGGAGGGAGGGAAAAAATTAAGTTTGAAAGTACCCAGACAGGAGGAGAAAAGGAGAAAGGCCAAGAGCATATTATGGCTTGGGCCTAATCATGGGTCAGAGATCCTTTACAGCCTTCATATCCTTCAGGGATCTGGTCCTATGGTCATATGACCATATCTGAAGTGACAGGCAGCTCAGAACTGAGGCAACTCTATTCAAAGATCTTTAAACTCTCCTGAGCAGTATAATTTCTGGGTCTCCAGATTTGATTTTAATGGGGACAAATTATCCATAGCCTACACATGTGAAGAGTAGGTTTTTTTGTTTGTTTGTTTGTTTTTTTTGCGGTACGCGGGCCTCTCACTGTTGTGGCCTCGCCCGTTGTGGAGCACAGGCTCTGGACGCGCAGGCTCAGCGGCCATGGCTCACGGGCCCAGCCACTCGGCGGCATGTGGGATCTTCCCGGACCGGGACACGAACCCATGTCCCCTGCATCGGCAGGCGGACTCTCAACCACTGTGCCACCAGGGAAGCCCAAGAGTAGTTTTTATTAGAAGCTGTAAATATATTAAAAGCTCCAGATATAGAGTCAGAGGACTTGGACCCCAGTCTTCAAATTACTATTAACTATATTTGTGACACAAAGTATTTGAAACTATCTTTACCTGCTAAGGAATGCTATCATGCCCATTATTATGCCTTCACCATTCAGGCTTTTCCACAAAAAATATAATTCCCTCTGGTTATCTTTTTTTATCCTGTATTCCTTTTCACATAGTCTTAGGAGCTGCTTCTTGGCCTAACCGTCTGCTTGCAGCTTTCTTCTTCCTTTCCATATCACTCTCTGAAAGACACACTCCAACTAACTCAAGAACACATCGTCTATTTGCTCACTTTAACTAAAAAGAGTAGCTCACACTTGAGGGTTCTCTTTCTCTGCACCCATCCTAACTAGACGTACAGCAATATTCAATACTCTTTAATCAGAGAAATGCAGGATACAGCTGACATTCTCCTTGATTCCCTAGCACTTCACCAAGACCAATATTCATTCACCTTGCATATAAACCCATCATCCTACAAAGCTTATGTCATTACACTACAGTAATCGCTTTCCCTCCTCATGTAGTCACATTAACCTCTTGGACAGAGCTTTCTCAGTCACAGAGACTTGAATCACGTACTCAATTCTTTTCTCTTCAAACCCTATCCAATCTCCTGCAATCAGTGCATCTATTCCCATGGCTTTAACTCTCCTGGATTCACTGATAATTCAAATATATTGATATCTATATCTATACCTATATATCAGAAATTTATTCTGGATATCTTAACCTGGAGGCCCCACAGTTTCTTCCAATTCAATGAGTTCCAAGTATTACCTTTCATCTTTAACTTTCATGACCCCTCCCACAACTGCCATATCTACTTCCCCTAAAATATTTCAGTCTCGAGGAATGACATCCCCATCTACTCAACTTCCCAGATCATAAACCTAGAATACATGCTTGACTCATATATGACAGATAGTTGCCCCTAAAATCTGTTCTCTCACCCTTTCAGAGTATTACAGTTATAGCTAAAAATCTGACCACCCAGCTGGAGAAGGCTTCTCAGCCTTCTTTGCAACTAGTCACTGCCCAGGGGACAAAGTTCTAACCATTGGAATTTGAGCAGTAAGTGATATGTATAATATCAGTGATAGATACAGTGATATCTGCCTCACTTTCATAAAGCTGTGCTGCCTTATACATTTTTTCTTTACCCTTCCTACAGGGTAGAATGCAGACATGTGAGCAACTCAGCATCAAATATGCAAATGATGACAATTACCTATAGAGAATAATGGCACAACAAGATGGAAGAAACCTGAGTCCACCAGACTCCATAGAACAAAGCCATTCTACTAATGTGGTCTAGTCTGAATATAACAGGTCTGTGAAATAAACTTATTTACTCCACTATATTTTGGAGTCTCTTTGTTACAGCAGCTTAAACTTTGCCTAATTAATGCAACGCCTAAGTTTTTAAATATATCTTGCCAATTTTAGCCCCTTGATTGGTCTGGAATAAGACTTTAAAATTTTTTCACTATTACAATCTTAGTTTTGAATCTCCTGTCTTGTTTCATCTAATGAAACAATCCTGCTGCAATTAAATCCCTTATTTTCTCCTGCTTGGAATATGTCAGTGGATCACATTTGGATATTTTGCCTAACTTGTTTTCTAAAATATAGATATAATCATCACCGAAACCCTCTCCCCAACTCTAAAGAATCGTTTTTCCAAATGGTCCTGATTGCTTTCAGAATGAAGATCAAACCCCTGACAGGCCAGTTCTCCTTAATGTGTCCTGAATTTATCTTTCCAATATTTTCTCAAGTACCCTAAACTCTAGCATAATAAAATAATATTTTTTCTTAAAATGCTCAGTCCTGTCACTTATATATGCAGCTACATATACTGTTTCTCTAGCTACAACTGCTATGCCCAGCAAAATCATTTACTGTTCAAGGATGAGCTCAAATATATACTAGCTTTTAACCCTCCAATTACTCCAGAAGGAATGATTTTATTTTTTCTCATGTGCTTCATCAAATTAACTTACCACACTGTATTTTAATTCGTCATATTTTGGTTCCTTGATGATCTATAGCCAATGTGGTAAATTATGTGAGGGAAGGGACTATATCTTCTACGTTTTTATAGGCCAAGTATTTAGGATAACAAGTGCCTCATTCTCTGTAGGTGCTTTTCTTGCTTAAATTTACAGATGAAAATGAAGACATCTAGAAGCCTACTCAGAGCCACACATTAAATTAATATGAAGCCTGTGATAAAAAATTCAGATAAATCAGGCTCATAGGTTGTCAACCACACCAATTAAGAAAACTAGAATATTTAAAAATATTTAGAAGTGGATTAACTGGGACTCAGACTCATAGTACAAACTTCTTGAAATTTATCATTATAAATAAGGGGATAATTACTAATAAAAATTGGGACCAGAACCCTGTGTGCTTCATCCCATAAGACTAATTTCCATCCAATACAATAAATATAATAGCATTTACTGCAATATTCAATGAGCTATAGAATCTGAAAGGAAATCAGGAACTTAATTTTGTGCTCTATCTGCTTCAGGCCTATTAGTGAAAATTAAATTTTAAGTTAATAGCTATAACATGGAAGCACATGACTTTCTCAGTGTATAGTAAAAGGACAATCTAGTGTGTAAATAGAACAGAATCATTTTCAATCTCTAATATTTTAAAATTTAAGGACATTTAAATAATTTATGGAAATGTAAAGAATTTAAAATTTAAGGAATTTAAGGAAAAATCATATTGCTACATTGTAATTTATATCTTAAGGTTCCTTCTACAAACAGTTACATATTAAGAGGAAACACATCATAGATGATAGGAATTTAGAACTTCATGAAGACAGGGAAAATGAACCAGTTCAGATGGTTTTACCTGCAATAATCAGTTACCCAACTAAAATTGACTTGAAATGGCTAAAATGTATTTTATCACACAATAAGAACCCTAGGGCAGGTGTCCCTGGGTTGGTTCAAGCACTCAGTAACTGTAATTAATGACCTGGCTCTTTCCATCTTATCCTTCAACTATACTTAGTAGTATTTTGCCTTAGTTCTTAGATGTGATTCATCAGGATATACGATGGTTGTCACAGCTTCTGGTATTTTATATAGACTGTACAATATCTGGGCAAGGAAGAGGAGCATTTGCTGTTTTGTTATTTATTGTCTTATATATTGAGCTAACATTGGTTTATAACATTACATAAGTTATTATGGTTTTTTTTGGCTTGTCTGAGAGAAAAATATTTTCAATAGTCCCTCAATAGCCATTTCCTCCAGTATCACTGGTCAGCGTAGTTAATATGACTATGCCATAAAACCAAAGAAGGCTGGGAAAATAGATGTCTGGCATTTTCAGCCTTTATACTGGGCAGTGAGCTTCATGGCATCCTGTACTTATTTCTACAATTACACTCATTTCATTAAGCATTTCTCCTATTCTACACTGTAGGCTTATCAATGAAAATGTTATTTTATTTGATTTCATATCCTAATATTTCAATAAATTATCTTTCAATAAGTGAAAGAGAGAAGGAAGGAAGGGAAGAGATTGTAGGTACATTTTAAATATGGAGGACTTCTCCCTTGCCCAAACTATGTCACTCCAATAAAACACTAGAGAAAAATGTCAAGCCAACTGAGGAACATTAGAAGAGCATATCAGTCTGCTTTATCGACTGAAACTCCTTTGGAATCTTATTATGTATATCTACTCTCAGGCACCTTTCCAAAAGCCAAGCTACTATTTCTTTCCTCTTGGCTCGATATACTTTCTCTGATGCTACATAGCTCTCCAGAAGTTGTATTAAAAGATCCAAAATTCAGCTAAATAATTTAGCCATAGCTTCTTCAGATAGCAAGAAATTCTTGTTTCCTTCAGATCATACAATCATTTTGAAATTGATTAATTTTTAATCACAATCAATTTGAAGAAATTATCTGGCTATGGAATGGTTGGGTAATTAGGTTAAGATGGCAGAAATATGAATTCAATCAGTTCCAGTGATTGAATGAATAGCTTTGGAGTCAAATGTACACCACTTAAAATACAAAGTTTAAGTTCCTGTGGTAAGCTCCTTGGTTCCCTCATTTTTATATGCTAGCCTATTCTATATGCGAAAGAAGGTCAAGAGTTAACTGCAGTGTAATTCCCTTCAGGGTGCGTATTACAATATAATGGGCCCAATCTCACTAAGGCTGAAGGCAAAGTGCTTTCCAGAGCTCCACAAGGAACAATAATAAAACACGCTCTGGAATGGGTTGGTGCTTTTAAAAAAACCAACACTGCTGAAATTCGTCTCTTAATACATGAATGAACATTACTGACAAAATTCATGGCATAATGAGAGCAGCAGCATAAATAGTTAAAAAAAAAAAAGGTAACTTTGGGCAAAAAAAAGTACTGAAGAAAATAAACAAAACTGTCTTTCTTGTTAATAAGTATGAGTTGTATTAAGACATGCTTTACACATGCCACATTGATCATAATTTGAACATAAGTAATTCTTAAAGCGTAACAATTATTTAAGGGTCATCCTTAATTTAGGTTCTCTTTACTCCTTATTTTGCTTATTTTAATAATTGCCTACATAAATCCTTGACATACAAGGAGGGTTTAGTGTTGTTGAATGAGTAAATAGATGAGTAAATGATGGAAAAATTCCTTCTCTCCTTCTCTCTTTTAACTTGAAGTCATCTTTTGCCATCATGAGGGCTGCACATCACTTCTTCACACCAAAAGACTGTTATAGTCATGTGTGCTCTCTTTCACATATAAATTTCTTGTTTGAAATTGTATGACATTTGCAGAACATGTTGCATGTATAAGAATGTATCATTATGATATTATAAAATATTGCCTTGCCAGATATATGCTCAGGTTCTTAAAGATATAATTCATTTACCACTTAGCATTTTTTGACCTGTATTTAGCCCAGTGCACTTATCCAATAGGCGGTCAAATATTTCAATAAATATTTATTAAACAAATAAGGATAGCAAAATACTGCTAAACACTGTGGACAAATCTAATGAAGGACAACAGATGATCCTTACATTTAAGAGAATAAAATCTCACGAGAAACAGAACATGAAAATGCCAAAAACAACTTATATTTATAACTTTGAAAATTACTTGTTCATGAACAAAGTGTATTATCTTGTTGATGTTCTATAGTGATTTAGGTATATGACTGATAATCACATATTCTGATTAGTTCTGTAATTATACAATGGTACCTCAACACAGAAGGAGGAACAAACTTATTCTAGGGAAGCTTTAGAGAAAATGTGACATCTTATCTGGGTGAAGGGAGGAGAATTTCATCAGCTTAAAAAAAAGAGAAATTCTAGATGAATCATCAGGAGCAAAGATCACAGGTACTGGGCTATGAAGTGTGAGCTAGAATAATGGAATAAAGTAGCATGGCTGAGCCATACACTTTTATGGGAAGTGGGGATAGGGAGTAGTAGAGATAGGAAATTGCGTGTACAAATCTGACTGGGGCTATATTTTGAAAAACATAATTTAAAAATTTAGAACTTGTCCATAAGTAAAACCTTAGATAATATCTATACAATTTTTAAAATCAAAAGTTTTGGTAGGCATGGTGGATATAAAAATTAGCTAGACTTGAGATAGAAAAATGAATCCTCTCCGTCATAAAGCTGACAGCCTAGAGAGGAAGACAAACTAGTGAACAAGCTATTGTAGATGTGAGAATGTGAGAGGTATATCTAAAGGACTATGCAAGCATTTAGAAAAACAGAACACAATTTATGTCATTGAAATAGGGGGAGTTTAATATGGGTAATTGCTTATGCCAGTGAATAAAGTGCTAAGAAGCTAAACAGATATTAAAGCACAGAAGCCACTACCAAAATAGAGCTGAAGGGATAAAGGGAAGCCATGGTGATTTCAGAGCCCAGACTCCAGGACCACCTGGTGGGAGTCAATACCACAGTGGGAGGTGGAATTATGGAACTCGAAACCATTGAAGGTGGAATAATTTAGCTGGAATCAGAGCTACCAAGGAAATCGATGCCAGAGATATCTTGATGGCAGACAATAGGGAGAGATATGTGGTCTCCCAGAATACTAATCAGAGCCAGGGAAAAATAAAAAAACAACACCTATAAAATGAAAGTCTGCAGGAAAATAACCAGCACCAGGGGCATAAAGTAGAGGATATGTAAATAATAACATACAGGTCGAAAACCCTTCCTTGAAGATGTGATTAAAATGTATCTTCCTGGACAAGCTGCAATTAGGTAAATGACAAGGAAAAAAAATGTGACTGATGAGAGAACATGTACAAAAATATGGATATATAAAAACAATGTTCTCAGAGAAATTTAAATATTTTAATCTGGTTGGTGATAAGAGTACTAATGAAAATCTAAAGATAAGGCATCAGTAAAGCTGCAGCCATACTGGCACAATGAAAAGTCACAAAAACATGGTACCTAATAGAGCAGCCTAATCAGAATGAGGATATAGAAAGATTAGTCAAACAAAACGAAAGATAGCTTTCAAGGTCAACGAAATGCAGGTTAGGAGACTAGAAGACTAACCTAAAGGGAAAATAGTGTGCCTCAAACCTCAGCAAAAGCAGTGAGAAAAGAGAATGGACATACAGAAGAGGGATTTAATTGAGTTTGAGAGGAATATCAGGTTAAGATAAAAACATGAGAGCTCAGTTTTGAACATATTAATTTTGAGGTCCTTGCAGGACATCCAAGATTTGACAATGGGATTTTAAGTCAAGGCACAATTCGGGGGAGTTATTAGCATTTGGAAGTAGTGAAAACAATAGGAGCAAGTGAGATGTCAATATAGTGTGTAGAGGGAGACAAGAAGATGACTGAGACTGAAAGTCTATGAAGCATTAAGGTTGAAAGGAATGATAAATTAACAGGGAACCAATGATAGACATGGTATAGTCAGAGCTGAAAGTGTAGTGTTCTTGGGCATTTTTGTCTTCAATTACTTATGCCCCCCAGTTTTGTTCTCCTTACATAGATAGTCTGATCCCTTTCAAGATGATTTCCCATCCTCTGAAGACTCAGGTAGCCTGTACACTACCAGCTACATGCAACTACACCTCCCTGTGGGGTTCCAGCTGCCCCTACTAGCTGCTACATTTCAAGCTTCTGAATCACCACAAAATCCTTTGTTTCTTTACCCTTGTGGTGGTAGTCTCATCAAAAGAAGGAGCTAAGAATACTTGTTAAAGCAGAGCCCAGGAACACAGGCCCACTAAAATAATAAGATTCAGTCCTTGATGCTTTACTCAAACACTTTACAACCACAGTATTCAAAAATAATTTACTATTGTCTACATTTAGTTTTTTTCAATTAACATTCCAGTTCTTAGCATAGCTTTCTACACAATTACAAAACTCCTCAGACATTACAATCTTAGTTAGAAGTCAAGGGTGCTATATGATGGCACTGAGGTAGACCAGGCTCTCGAGACAACAAATTCAAAGGTTACTATGAACAACAAATTCATTTGGTTACTATGAAAAAATATTTGATGGGTGTACTATTGCAAGGTTTTTGTACTGAATGGAGAGGCTCCCATGAATTTACTCTTGGCTGATGAAAGATTAAACAATTTCTCAGCCTGCTGCAAATATCTGAATGATGCATCAAGCTAACAAATCAATAGTCATGATAAATGATCAAAATGCGTGGTGCCTTGTCAGAAGCACTTTTACTATAATATTAAAATCTCAGATCATTTAAACCCTGTGGTTTAAACACTGTCTTTAAAACAATCAACAAACTTATTCTTCAGAGAAAACAGCATGAAATATCACTTGTTCTTTATTGCTTTGCATTATACTGTTTTTCCTCCTTTTTTTAACCTGTAATAAGGCCTTTTTTATAGAAGATGGCTATCCAGGAAACCACACACATTAAAGAGCCAATCTCTGTGCATAAAAGTAATGGAACTTATGCTACCTAAGGAAACGTGGCCTTTGAAGAAGAAGAAAAAAATTATTTAGTAATATGGCAGATAAGCTCTGTTATGCAAATTATTGCTAATCATAGTAAGCTCAGGATTAGGTTTTAATTATTTACAGGTCAGATATTTTCAGGCATTGGTTTTATATCAGCACTTACCTGCCAACTGAATATTAGACAAGTATTTGCAGAGAAAGTGATTCACCAGCACATTTACATATATATGCTTCAAGCATAAAAAGAGAGAGAAAGTTAACTATGAAATACTAAAAGTCATGTGTATAGGTTAAATATCAAGAAAAATTTCAACAATAATAAAAATAAAATGCATAATTTCCTTATGGTGATTAGAAAATAAAGACGCCTTGATGAATCCAATAGAAATCATACAAGAGTAAAGAAAATGCACGGTAAATAGCAAAAAGTAAGGGGTAAGTTTGTATGTTATTAAAATTTAATAAAATCTAGCCAAATGCTGTTTTCAAAAGAAAAACTAAGCTATTAGTATACAGAATAACTGAAAGTAAGAGAGAAAATAACTTTTTGGCAAATATTATAAGAACACCATTGGACTGGCTACATAATTATTAGTATAGACTCCCAGGTGAGAAGTCTAGAAGGACAAAGGGTATCACTAATTGAGGATAAAATGTAATCAGTCGATAAAGGAAAAAGTCCCCTCAGAAGGAAAAATGGGACAAAGGTTCAAGAGAACTAGAGCATGAAGAGTTATTCAGGAAAAGAGAAAGAAGGTGGCATAACTGGAGTATAAGTTTTGAGTAGATTTGAGGGGGTAAGGAACAGAGCCTCAAAAGTAACGTGTGATACACTTTAAATGAAATTTGCAGACTCTGTAAGTAATTTCGAATATTTCTCTAATTTACACAGTAATTTTGAACAGCAAAATATTTTTGCTAAGCCTTGTTTTTTAAAAATTATCAAGATGAGGTTCTTTCTATTAAGCAGAGATAGTCTAGTGAGAGGAAAAAATAGTGAGCCATTTATTAGAGTAAAAGATGTGAGAGGTATACCCAAAGTGCAATGAGAGGTCAGAAAAAACAGAAATCTTTAAGTCTTTCAAACAGAGAGATTTTAATACAGTCAGTTGGTTACTACATTGATTAACCAAGAGTTTCAGTGAGATAGCCTTGCTATTAAAAGCATCACAAAGCCACATCCATAAGAGAGCTAAAAGGATAATGGAGGGAGATGGTATTACTAGACCCCAGAAACCAGGTCCAACAGGGAAGATCTAGACCACATTTGGGAAGAGACAGAGAGTGACCTGATGGGATTTGAAAGAATGGAGAAAGATAACTAGAGTTACAGAGGCAAGAGTGAGAGCCCACATCAGAAGTACAGATGAGACAGCTGAGACAGAAGAAGAGAAGAAAAATATATCCTGCTTCTTTCTCTTCTCATTGGCTGGACCTTTTTGGAAGCCAACTAAATTTATCCTTTGAAATGTGGTTCTCTAAAGTGCAGATGAGAGGCATGGAGAAATTAAGAATGAATACGAAAAGAAGCAGGCAAATTTCTAGTGTCAGGAGCTTTAAGTAGAAGATATGGAAATAATAAAGTAGATGACCAAAACCGCTTCTTGAAATATGTGATGAATTGTATTTTTAAGAAAAAGTCAGGATCAGTAAGATGAATGGTAAATAAAAAAGTATCTTGTATATAATTTATTTTAAGCACACATGAAATACAGATAAGAAAAAAATTTTAAAAAATTGATCCAGAAACAAATATCAAACATATATTATGTTTCTAGAAGCTAAAGAGTAGTTGGAACAATATCAACATTTTCATATTCAGTGTGATTCATTTTCAATTAAAATGACACCAGGGGCTTCCCTGGTGGGGCAGTGGTTGAGAGTCTGCCTGTCGATGCAGGGGACACAGGTTCGTGCCCCAGTCCGGGAAGATTCCACATGCCGCGGAGTGGCTGGGCCCGTGAGCCATGGCTGCTGAGCCTGCGCATCCGGAGCCTGTGCTCCGCAATGGGAGAGGCCACAACAGTGAGAGGCCCGCATACCGCAAAAAAAAAAAACAAACAAAAACAAAAAAATGACACCAGGATTGTTTGAAGAACTTGATAAACTAATTCTATATTTATGTATAAATTAAAATGACTCAAAATAGGCAAGAACAATAGGGTGGTGGTGGGTGGTGTTATTGGCACAGGGACAGGAAAATAAAGGATAAATAGAACATAATGGAGAGGCCGAAAAAGCCCAAAACTTACACAGAGATTTAATATATAAAAGAGGTAGCGTTATACATGAGCAAAGAAATCCTCAATAAATTTTCTTGGGACAATTAAGTCTCCATATTAGAAAGACTAAACTGGTGACCTACTTCACATCTTACATGAATAATCAATTCCAGTTTATTTAAACCTTATATGAGAAAGGTACATGACACAACTTTTAGAAAACATAAATGCTTTATGACATGTTATTTAGATAGCAAAACAAAATGTTTTTTTCAAAATAAATTGTGCAAGGCACAAAACAAAATGTTGGTAAATAATACTAATTAATTTTTACCATATTATATCAGTAATTTATTGCAGAATTAAACCCACCTCAACACTTAGCTGCTTAAAACAACAAATATGTCTTATTAATTGTGAGTCTATGGGTCAGCTAGGAAGTTCAGCTGGTCTGGTATGCTCAGTTGGTCTGAGTTGAGCTGACTAATATATCCTGGGTCAACTGCTGAATCAACGGCTAGATGGCTGACTACTGGCTGGGGCAATGATGCTGCCTGAGCCTTGTATCTCCCCTTATCCAGCAGGTGAGCATGGACGTGTATATATTTCAAATGGCAGTTTTCTGAGAGAGAAAACAGATGAGCCTTCTTGAGGCCTAGACTCAGAACTAGGACAATGTTGTTTCCACCATATTATTCTGGCCAAAACAAGCCAAAGTCTATCCAGATTCAAAAGGTTGAGAATTAGCCTCTGTCTGTTAAAAGCTCACAAAATGTTACTGTAGAAAATATAAAAAGATAAACCTGAAAGAGTAGATATTTATAATAAACTAGCAATAAATTGTTATACGCTATGGGATTTATGCTGTAGTCTTTGGCAAAAGAATAGATAAATTGACAATTAAATAGAAAAGAAAGCCTAGAGCTTACTCATACAAATATAAACTTTAACACGAGAGAAGATATTTCAGATCACCATAGAAAGGGAAAACATTTTCAATAAAACAGAGCTTAAAATATGTGGTTATAAATATGAAAAAAATTAAAAATATATATACTATTTCTTACCAAACACAAAAATCAATATAAAAATATCTCCAACCAGAAACACATTGGCAGGATATACTGCTGAAACAGCTCAGCTGCAAATTTCATGCAGCAGAAAGTACAGGACATAACAGGAGAAGAGACAAAAAGACACACACCAATATTAGTTACCAGTCTTAGGGACTTCCTTGGTGGCACAATGGTTAGGAATCCGCTTGCCAATGCAGGGGACATGGGTTCGATTCCTGGTCCGGGAAGACCCCACATGCCGCGGAGCAGCTAAGCCCATGCACCATACCTACTGAGCCTGCGCTCTAGAGCCCGTGAGCCACAACTACTGAAGCCTGCGTGCCCTAGAGCCCATGCGCCACAACTACTGAAGCCTGCATGCTCTGGGGCCCACGTGCTACAACTACTGAAGCCTGTGCACCTAAACCCGTGCTCTGCAACAAGAGAAGCCACTGCAATGAGAAGCCCGCACACCGCAACAAAGAGTAGCCCCAGCTTGCCACAACCAGAGAATAAAGTTACCACTATGGTCATTTAAAAAAATAAAAAAAGCTACCAGTCTTATATAATTCAGGTAGACTTAAAAAGCATGAACATATAAAGAACCTAAATAACATAATCAATAAGGTAAATGTAATAAATATATACATATACCCATACATTCTCGAACTCATATATCTATCGTATACTATACACTGATATAACAAAGAAAGCACCTTCCTTTCAAGGGTATGTGGAATATTTACCAAACTTATCTAAGCAGATATATTGGGCCAGAAAGGCAAAGGCAATTATATTTTGAAAATAGAAATAATAACATTCAGTATTTTCTGAACACAACGCAATAAGCTGTTAAACAATTAAGAACTTTCTATTTGGAAGATGATAGATAGATGATAGATAGATAGAGTTCTTATTTAATAACGTTTGGGTCTAAGATAAAATATAAAAGGAAACTGTGAAGTCCTAGATATATGGATAAGGGAATTCTAACCCAAGATAATTTTTAGGCAAGAGCTGTGGAAATGCTCAGAAGAAAATTCATGGCACTAAATACTTACATCAGTAAAAGAAAAAAATAAACATAAAGTTCAAAGAAAAAGCTTAAGGAACAGTATAAGAAAAAGGGGTGAAAAATTGAATGAAGTAATAAAAATAAAAGAATTAGGAAATAAGGTAGAAAAAAATTTTTATTGAAAAGATGACTCTTTGAAAAACATTAGTATAAATCATTAAACTAATATGCACTTCAATGTACAGAACTTTTTAAAACTTGGTGTACGAAAACATTTATTTAACCAGACACAAAACTATAAACCATAAAGAGAAAAACAGATCAATTCAAATACATTGAAATTAAGTACCATCAAAAGGTTCTTGGATTGGAAGAATCAACACTGTGAAAATGACTATACTACCCAAAGCAATCTACAAATTCAATGCAATCCCTATCAAACTACCAATGGCATTTTTCACAGAACTAGAACAAAAAATTGCACAATTTGTATGGAAACACAAAAGACCCCGAATAGCCAAAGCAATCTTGAAAAGAAAAACGGAGCTGGAGGAATCAGGCTCCTGGACTTCAGACTACACTACAAAGCTACAGTAATGAAGACAGTATGGTACTGGCACAAAAACAGAAATATAGATCAATGGAACAGGAAAGAAAGCCCAGAGATAAACCCACACACATATGGTCACCTTATCTTTGATAAAGGAGGCAAGAATATACAATGGAGAAAAGACAGCCTCTTCAATAAGTGGTGCTGGGAAAATTGGACAGCTACATGTAAAAGAATGAAATTAGAACACTCCCTAACATCATACACAAAAATAAACTCAAAATGGATTAAAGACCTAAATGTAAGGCCAGACACTATAAAACTCTTAGAGGAAAACATAGGCAGAACACTCTTTGACATAAATCACAGCAAGATCCTTTTTGACCCACCTCCCAGAGAAATGGAAATAAAAACAAAAATAAACAAATGGGACCTAATGAAACTTAAAAGCTTTTGCACAGCAAAGGAAACCATAAACAAGATGAAAAGACAACCCTCAGAATGGGAGAAAATACCTGCAAATGAAGCAACTGACAAAGGATTAATCTCCATATTATACAGGTAGCTCATGCAGCTCAATATCAAAAATACAAACAACTCAATCCAAAAATGGGCAGAAGATCTAAGTAGACATTTCACCAAAGAAGATATACAGATTGCCAACAAACACATGAAAGGATGCTCAACATCGCTGATCATTAGAGAAATGCAAATCAAAACTTCAATGAGGTATCACCTCACACCAGTCAGAATGGCCATCATCAAAAAATCTACAAACAATAAATGCTGGAGAGGGTGTGGAGAAAAGGGAACCCTCTTACACTGTTGGTGGGAATGTAAACTGATACAGCCACTATGGAGAACAGTATGGAGGTTCCTTAAAAAACTAAAAATAGAACTACCATATGACCCAGCAATCCCACTACTGGGCATATACCCTGAGAAAACCATAATTCAAAAAAGAGTCATGCACCACAATGTTCATTGCAGCTCTATTTACAATAGCCAGGACATGGAAGCAACCTAAATGTCCACTGACAGATGAATGGATAAAGAAGATGTGGCACGTATATACATATATACAATGGAATAGTACTCAGCCATAAAAAGAAATGAAATTGAGTTATCTGTAGTGAGGTGGATGGACCTAGAATCTGTCATACAGATTGAAGTAAGTCAGAAAGAGAAAAACAAATACCGTATGCTAACACATATATATGGAATCAAAAAAAAAATGGTTCTGACGAACCTAGGGGCAGGACAGGAATAAAGATGCACACAAAGAGAATGGACTTGAGGACACGGGGAAGGGGAAGCTGGGATGAGGTGACAGAGTGGCATGGACACATATACACTACCAAATGTAAAACAGATAGCTAGTTGGAAGCAGCCACATAGTACAGGGAGATCAGCTCCGTGCTTTGTGATCACCTAGAGGGGTGAGATAGGGAGGGTGGGAGGAAGACGCAAGAGGGAGGAGATATGGGGATATATTTTTATGTACAACTGATTCACTTTGTTATACAGCAGAAACTAACACCCCATTGTAAAGCAATTATACTCCAATAAAGATGTTAAAAAAAAAAAGGTTAGCAAAAGGCATATAAACAAAAGCACAAAGACAAGTTCCAATGGAATTATATGTGACACATAAACAATAAGGAATAAACTGTCAAAATATACAAAGAATTTCCACAAATCAATAAGAAAGATTTTTTAAAGGACAAAGGAAATGAATAGTGATTTCAAACAAATGAAAACAACAATGAATCACAAATATACAAAACAATGTGCAACCTCGCTAATGGCCACGGAAATCCAAAGTGAAAACATCTTATACAAGATTATAATTTACGTATACATAAAAAATTGTGTTATATAAATATAACAGATTTATAATAAGAATGGTTGAATATATAGATATAAGTGATGATATGGAGCATCGCTAACAGTGATAGTTGTTAAAACTACTTTCTAAAACATTCATTACCTAATGAAGCATCAAATGGAAGTTATAAATTAGCAATTTCTACCTTTGCTAACATTGCTAACTAAAGAGTACCGCCTTTTTCTGTGTTGCTTCAGTGACATTCTGAAGTCATAAGGTCCAGGCAATGGTCTCACCTTCTAATTCAATGAAACCATTGTTTGTACTCTGATAAGAAACATAAACCCTATGGGAACTAAGAACTCTAAAATATCAGAATTCAAACGTATTTAGATAGGAAACAAACATTTTCAAGGGTGGTACTCTCCAAGCTGGAATAACAGATGCTGATTACATAGGGGTTGATGGTTTGCTGCTGTATAATGAGAGCAGGGCACACTACATCTGGAACTCAGATGTTTTTCTGGAGCATTCCTTCTTACTTCCATATTCAATATAAAGGTTAATGGAAAATGACAGCAACCAAAAAAAAAAGCCAGGAAGACAGGTCTATTAAGACCTCAGACTTTCAAGAAAAAATTGTGGGTTACCCCACCTAGAAAAGAACACCAACAACCTGAGATTCTGACTGATGGCAAAGTAAATATGAAAGCGGGTGGTGGAAAAAGCAAGTCATAAACATCACAATAACACTGTAATAAATTACAAAAAGTGACAGTGGTAGGTTTGCATGTTTTCATTTTGCTCTCTAGTGTATATATTCATTTTTATGTATTAACTAGGTTTTTCCTTTTTTCCTTCTTTCTCTTGTTATATAAGTAGTTTAATATTAACTTTATAATTTAATCGTTAGGTAATGGGATATCCAGTGAAAATGTGAATGAATTTGAATAGACACGAATGTAACTAACAACCGGTACAATGACATTGGGGCATGTGTATCTTTACTTGAGGGAGAGTGTGAGTACTTCACAGATATGAAGAACAGTTCCTCTTAGGTGGCCACATACAGTTGTTCGACAGTTGTTTGATGGTACAAATGTGCTCATATGGGTACGAATGTGTGTAGAGGGGCACCCAGGCCAGAACAGAGGGAAGGACTTCCCGTCCTTCCTCCAGTGTGTGTTTGTTTGGCACAGCATCCAGAGTATCCCTGTGTGTGTGTGGCCAGTCCCCTTTGTCCCTTCTGCAAGTTTCCCAAGACCACAGTGGCAACCCTCAGACTTCAGCTCCAGCCCTTTCATTCCACCACTAAGCATTTAGCTGCTCTTGTATTCCAGCTGCAGCTCATGCCCTCTGACATCTAATCCAAGTCTGAGCCCTCTACTGAGTTTCTTTTCCACCAGAAGGTTACATGCTTCTACAGTAGCCATTCATCTTCCCAGACGTCTGATTATCAGTTGGGGAGCTTGGCTCTCTTTCAATTTCCTAAATTCCTTCCCTGTTTACTCTCCCTCAGTGTAGGAATAATAGCTCCTTTGTCAGTTCCTACTTTGCACCCCACAGAATCCTCCTGTTTAACATTATTCATCTTTCACTAAGTCTTCCAGTTCAAATTACTGGTGTGATTTCTATAGCCTGATTATTGCTACCTGAGGTCCCTAATAAAATTTTGAACCATTTAAATGAAATGACATGTTACATACAGGACATTTCCTCCTCATGGGCTAATTATAGGCCATGGTTAAGGGCAGATTTTCCTTGGGTTTTAATGAACTGGGAAGACTTGAATTTACACTAGAAGCTAACGAACAAACAGGCCCCAAATGTACTGCCCTTAGTACATAGATTTTGGTGCAGGTGGTCATATGAGGGTAGAAATCTGGAAGCTGTAACTGGTAAATATAAGTTATTTTGCTTTGTCAATTTTTATGTCACATTGTTCCATCAATCATGATAATATTTTGAAAGCTTTTATTTTCCTAAAAGAAAATTTTATCTTAATATATCAATAAAAACCTGAGTAGAAACTATTGAAAAAGAGAGAAAGAACTTAAAGAAGGAAGAAAACAGAGAAAAAGAGAAAAGAAATTCACAAGTGTGTGGATGTGAGTGTGTGGCAGAGAGAGAGAATGAGAAAGACCCTACAATGATGAAGATGGGGTGGCAGGTGCTGGAGAACAGAGTCTACACATTCCTATAAAGCTTCAAGTTGCTCAGTGTGCAAAACGCTTATAACTTGTCTAGTTGTACAGGATTTACAAAGATGCTTGATAAAAAAATATCCTTAAGTTCTCAGTTTCAATTTACAAATGGATATTAAATTTCAAGCCCTCAGTTGTGTGTTACAACAAAACTGCCTTCTCTTGAATTACCCCTGTTCCTAAATAGAAGAAAGGAAGTTGATGTTATAGGTACTTCAATTCTGCTTGAAAGATTTTATAAACATCTACATTAAAGGGTAAATGGGCTAAGGTTTTACAACATATATAGAAATACCAAAAAAATGTTCTAACCTCTGCTGAACTATAAGCAGGTAAACTCTCAAAAATCATAAAAATGAAAAGAAACCAGATTAAGCACTGTCTATTGTGACTAAGGTCCTCAAAACTATATAATGCTGCCTCTCAAGGTTTTATTGTGTGTTGAAGATGTTCTCTGTGCCATATTTATAAACATAAATTTAATATACACTTGTCATACAAAACAGAAATAAAGAAATAATTCTATTTTTCATCAAGCAAATGTTTGCTTAATAAAATTCAAGAAATGTTGTCATGACTAGTTTTCACCTTGGGCCAGCAAGCCCGATTTCACTTCTGAAAAAGCAGTATCCAATTACAATAATGAAATTTTAGAGATAAGCTTTACATTCAACCTGCTGTAATTTAGGACAACTGAATATTAATAATAAAATGAATCCTAAACGGTATGAAAACTACCCTCAGAAGGACATACTCTTGTGAGATACTCTTACTTGTCCAAAAAACCTTGGATTTGGACATCCAGAAAGTGGATCCTGTTTCTTCTGTCAGAAATATTGCCCCAGAGTACTATTCTAACAGAGTAATTTGATTTGATCTGAGTAAAGTATTTGTTTTTATTCATTTATTAATAAAGTATGATAAAAGCTGCATTCCTGAGTCAGGTTCAATTCATTAATGTGAAGACAAGTATCACCATCCTTTGGCAGAGTCAAAGGCTCAACCAAACAGGTAAGGAGGTTTTAAACCACATTTTCTAATCATCTAATTGTAACTGGGCAGGACCCTATGGGGCCTTCCCAGAACAGGACTCCCTGCCCCATGTCCTCTGCCTTGCCTTTCATCTGTAGAAAAACTTTAGTCAAACAATAAATTTAATCAGAAAAGTGAGAAAATGCAGAAGAAAGGAAAACAGTCAAGCAAGACAAAATAATAATCGTTTAGCCATTAAACACAGTCAAGAACCTTTAGTTCCTCCTCAAGGACTATAGGTAATATTCTGAGCCATGTTCTTTGAGCTGTTTTGCAGATACTGAAATCCCCACCAGGTAGAAGAAGTTAATTGTATGCTTCCCATAAGCACCTAGACCCCAGATCTGTTGGAACCAGAAGGTTGATGTTGTTGACTCCCAACTGCTTCACGACCAACCAATCAGAATATCCATGAGCTGACCACATACTCCACAACCCACCTCCTTCACCCTGTCTTTAAAAACCTTTCTCTGAAAACCTTCGAGGAGTTTGGTTCTTTTAAACACTAGCTGCCCTGGACTCCTTGCTTGGTGCTCTGCAATAAACACTGAACTTTCCTTCACCACAACCTGATGTCAGTAGATTGGCTTTACTGAGTGTGGGCAAACAGACCCAACTTTAGTTCGGTAACGTAATTTTCATAATGGTATAATGGCTCTTAAAGGGCACATAAAAAGAGAGTCAGTGATTCCCTCCAGGGATTTCTCCCAATTACCCTATTGTTGTTTCCTTTTGAAGTGATCAGTTAAGTCTCCAGAGGGACACGTTTATTAATAGGTCAATAGGTATGGTGGTTGAATATTTGGCAATACTGAACAAGGATTCCAAAGACACAGGAAAGAATGGTGTAGGAAAAGGCAGATATATGTTTGTTGACCCCAAAAAAAGAAGTATCCTAGGGGGCCACAGGCAATGATTGGTGTATAGGTATCATTTATAATGTTTGAGATTAACCTCAGGAGGCCAGAGTCTTTGCACAGAACTGAACAAAGGCTGTAAGTCTGATTGAAAAGTGGTGAAGAAAAAAATTTCATTCAAAAATGAAAGTACCTCTACGGTTTTTTTTTCAGTACCTGATCCTGGGGAAGAAGAGATGTGGAGTTTGGAGATTTTAAGAGAAGCATCCTTTATGTGAAGAGTTAAGTTCTAGCTATTACCTGGCAAGAAGTTAAGGTTGAAGATATGGGGGTAGTTTATATACTGATATGGACCATCAAAAGGAAAATCTCTCTGGCATGTGCTGAGAGGAAGGCCATTAAATGTTGTTCCTGGGGGTCATGCTGGGATGACATATCAGTGAGATTCAGAGTAGGAGCAATGGTTTGAGAAAGTTCAATGAGGGAGTTTTGTTTCCTGTTTGGTGGGGAGGTAAAGAGAGAGTGAGGGAAAAAGTCATCTTGGGATACTGTATAATAAGGAGTGGTCTGGGTTAGAGGTTGATGAAAAAGAAGAAATATGACAAAGAGTAGACAAAGAGGGAAGATGGCAGTAAAGGAGTAGGGGAGCCTGGGGGAATCTTGTTCCAGCTTCTGGGGTGCAAGCTGATAACTCCATGGTACCATCTGCTTGTTTTATGGGTCTTAGAAAAACAGTCTATTTCACATTGTTTTCTGGTTCCAGGGAATCTCAAAAGGACCTTTGTTTAAAGTTTCCTGTTATGGTGGACTTCCTTCCATTCAGAGTTAGACTCATATGTTTTTGAATGTGAAACATGAACCCAAAGTTGCAACCCTTGTAGTTTTGCAGAATTACTGAAGGTTAGGAAACAGCATTAGGTCCCTTCCACTTGGACTCAAGATTGGTCTTTCTGTGGTGTCAGAAAACTAGGTCTCCAAACTGAAGATCATGTAAGGGTTATGTGGGATGTATGGAGAAAAGGCATAATTGGCATATTAAGAGTGAGGGTATTTAATAAAACCTTGGCATTATTCAAGGATATCCAATTGGATAAGATTAGATCTCTGAAGGTCCAAGAGGGCCTTTTTGTAATATTTTATAAGGGATTATCTGCATAGTCTGGAGTGGAGGGGATCAGGGAATCAAAGGGTAATCAGAGCTAAAGGCAAGACTTTGGGCCAACAAAGGTTAAATGCCTCAGACATTTTGGGTAGTTTTGACTTTAAGAGTGCTATTGGCCCATTCTATATTTCAAAAAAAAAAAAAATGATTGTGGTAACGACACTAGTTTTTGTGAAAATGGAAATACTTGTTGAATATCCTGAATAACCTCACCAGTGAAGTGAATGCCTGTATTGTAAGAGAAGAAAAAAAAAAAAGGAATGCCCTAAGTAGTGAATCTTAGTTATAGTGGTGGCAATAGCCTGTTTTCAAGGAAAAGCTTCTAGCCACCCTGAAAACATGTGGACTATGGTTACAATATATTTGAACCCATGAGATCTGGGGAGCTGAATGAAACTCATTTGATATTGGAGAAAGAGATATGGCTTTGGTGCTTGTCTGACTTGAGGCATTATATACTATGAATATACCCGGCACATAGTTAGAATGTACCAAGAGTATATCAAAAGTATCAGTTAAAAAATATTCAGTAAGGATAGAATAGGTCCTAAACATATGTATATTAATAAAACTCTATAGGCAAACGATATGAATCCACAATCAAAAATCACTGGCCTAGAATATACTAGATTCAAATTAAAGAAACAAAGTTGCAATCCAGTTAACATTAAAAAAAAACTGAAATTAGGATAACATTATACTGTTGTCTAATTTCTCACAAAGCATCATCAGGACTCATAAACAGAAAGATGTCACTGGCAGCAAGAGCAATGACAGTTCACTAAAAACTTCAAACCATTTCTGAGATATATATATAAAAATAGCATTTACTCACACAACTTTAATCTAGGGAAGGCTATTTTTTTTCTGATTTGATAGTTCTTCCAATTCAAATCATTAATAGTAATATATCAAAGAAATTTGATTATTTTACCATGTCTCTTCATACAATGAAAACAAATCATTTGTGATTTTCCAGAAGCCCTCTCCTCATTTATGATTTGATTTGGGGATGGCAAAATAACAAAAGTTTTCAGGCAGCTTGAACATTTAATTTAATAGAATCACGGGTTACTGAGAAAAAACATACTTGACTACCTATTTAATTAAAGTGGAAGTAAAATATTTTAAAAGCAAACTTATAGGAGGTACCATGTTTGTAAATAATTTTAACTCTTTCAATCCTCTCATCTCTAGCAGATGAGAGAACAGAGGGCCCTGTTCTCTCATCTGATATTCTTCTGATAAGATATAGAATCTTTGCCTATAGGCAGATTACTCAGAAGATAAAGAAAAATATTTTGCTATCTTTCATTAAGAGCAGGCCAAAAATATCCAAGAAATTTTTGTTATTTTAACAGAGAAAACACTAAATTCAGTTTTACATCAGTATAATGTTTGGTACTAAAGCTAAAGCCATCAACGCATGGTCAGTATTGGCAAAGACAAATAAAATCCCTTTTCCTCAAACTTTCTACAACTTTCTATAGGCATTCAGGTTTTCTCTTACACTTTCTTCTTTGTCATTCTAGAACAACAGGTTATTTTATTTTAGGACAATAGTACTTTCTTTTTCCTTAATGCACCCTTCATACTTTGCACACTAAGTTGTTCCACTCTGTATTATTGTTCCTACGACACTCTTACTCACATGTATTGATTATAAATTTTAACCACAGTAACTTTTACTTCATAGAGAAAACTAAAAGTTGCATGACTGTGAACTGTTTGTCATACACCAGCATTTTGTAGCAGACCAGCATAGCTTATAGATATGCATCTCAGAACTTTTTACAGCCATATACATCTTTTATAGTGAAACTTCTCAAGGTGGCAAAAATGAGCACATTCATTAATAGACCCAGATGTATATGAAGTCTCTCTCTGTAAGATTTAAAAATAAGAGGCAAAAGTATACAAATTTAAAATTATGCTTGGTATTTAATATTTCAGTATTTTCTCTTACTTACAAATCATCTAGATAGCTAATGAATACTCATTAATTTACTTAAATTAGCTTAAGTTTGAGATTCTAAATTACCCAAAGATCTTGGAAACTATCTTCAAACTGACATACTAAAAAATACGATGGTTGAAAGAAATTTGCAGAATGCTTTAATTTGGTTAAGCATAAATTTACATTTTTCAAATCTAGCTTATTCAAGAAGTAAAGCTACATCAGTTTAGAAATAACATATCTAAGTGGAATAAAATGTATGTTTATTTTTTATGGACGGTGATAAGTCAGAAGACAACTGTTTATATTATACCAACAATATTTAAAAAGTCTTGTTTGCCAAAGAGTTCCCCAAATTATGTGAAGCTGAATTCTTAAAACACTGGAGTTAAGTTTCTAAAGGAATACATTTTTCACACTGAAAGTATTAGAAATTTAATTCTCTGAATTCGGGGGAATTTTAGTAATATTCAATTAGTATAAACATTTATTTATCTCTAAGCCAGTCAGAATAGAGCTCCCTTAAGAGATTGTATAATCTAATTTGGTAACACCATACGGAGGTATGAAAATACTACACAACTCATAGATACATAAATATGCATGCAGACACAAAGAAGTGTAGCTCAAAGAGGGCCAAGAGGTCCATCAACTTACAGTGTTTGCAATTTTTATCATGTAAATACTCCCACCATGGCCAGTTTCAAGCTACCAACACAATGTTACTAGGTATAGTGTTAGGAACTGATGTATGAAGAGTCTCTCAAGAGTTGGTATAACCCAGCTCCAGCACACCAATTCTGCCTTTTTTAAAAAAGTGAAAATATTGGGTGAATTTGATAATTTTTTCCTTAATGGCTTTTTCCAAGACACTTGAGGAAAACATTCTTATTATGGCTAACTGTAGTTTATGTATTAATATTTGAGAAGACTGGTCATCATACAAAACTGATGAAGTTGAAAGCAAGTATGTATGTTGGCTATGACGATGCTCAATTTTTAATCATTCAACTGTTCAATTTTATAGACAGAAAAGGAAAACAAGCAAAATATAATTACAGACACCTTAAGAGAACTTATCAGGAATTAGAATATAAAAGGTAATTTATAAGAATAAAGTTATAAATTAATTGAAGGAAGATAACTAAAAGAGAAGAATTATTTAAGTTAGAAAGGAGGAAACGATGAGAGTGTATTCCATATCTAACATAATCTTAAACTGCGTACACATTAAATGTTATTTTAATGATTATTGCCATGCACAATTTACATAACATTTTCACATACATTTTCTCTCTCATGCAATCGTATAATTTTTGTTTTTTCTAGAATAGTATAAAAAGATGTGGAGCCATCTAATTTATTCTACACAGCAAACATGACTCTCACGATACTAAAATCTAATTAAAAAAAACAGAGAAACCAGAACCATAGGCCAATCTCTCTTATGAATATAAATATAGAAGTATGAAAGTATTAGCATAGAATTCAGCAATATATTAAAAGTAAAAGACAAAATATTACTTATTGTTTAATTTGTAAATTTAGGGATAGTTAAAAATAAATGAATCTATTAACATTAGTAGAATATAACAGAAAAACAACAGAATGCAGTGGAAAGTGTATTGGCTCTGAAACCAGGTTAACTGGATTTGTATCCTTGCTTTGCCATATTGTTCAAAATTCACTTTTTCCTCACCAAGTGTTTCATAGCCTTACCTTAGGAGCACATACTCACTTGCTCCTCTGACACTGAGCTTGGACAGGTGGCTTAGTTTGCCCATGGAATGCAGATGCCAGTTATAAGCTGAGGCTTTTAGAGGTATGGCAGGTTGGTACCATCAATCTAAGGGGACCAGCCCTCCATCAAGAGAACAGCATGCTTGCTCGAGCCAGTGCCCCTTGTGACTGGGTCCCCAAGTGAGAAACATGTGGAGCAGATCTGAACCACATCCAAAGCTTGGAGTAGAGCTGGCTAAGTTTAGTGTAGCAAAACTCACATGAACTGCAACCAACCTACACAGTCCTGAGCACGAAGTCATTGTGAATGTAAACCACTCATACATCTGAGTTGTTTGTTATACTGCATTATATACAACTAATACACTACTTCTGTGACCTTGGGAAAGTTATTTAACATTTGCACTTTAGTTTCTCCTTCTGTAAAACATAAAATATAGTACCTATATCACAGATTGTAATGAAGAGCAAGTGATTTAGTTCATGTAAAGTACTCTGAACAAAACTAGATAGCAAACATTCAATAAATGCTAACGTTGCTATTAGAAACTGCCATACAATTTCATTTGATGCTAAAAAAAAAGCATAACATTTTAATAGCATTTTAAACACGTTGAAATGCTTATATTTTGTATAAACAAAAGTATATTTTGTTTATACGAGTTATATTTTGTATGAAATTATACATTACACAGATAGATTACAAAGTATACAGACTATTCATACATTAACTCCATTTAGTGTTCAATTTCCAGCAAAAATTAGTCTCTCTGGGTGATATTATATTCTTCCTTTTAAATGAAAGTAAGAATTATATAACCTATATTTTTCTTCTTTTTATCTTGGTTGTTATGAATATCAAAACCAAATATATTATTCACTTATGATAATCAAAACAGTCTGATACATCTGTTTTTCTCCTACTAGTGTTTTCTTAATTTTCAAGTACCCTGTTTTATTAAATTTATAACGTTTTGAGATGTGGCTTATATGTAATTCTTACTGGACATTTTCAAGCTTGACTCCATATAAATGGCAAAGACGATCCATTTTGGTTGAAAAGGGTATTAGACATAACTGGATTCTATTCTTGGCTCCACAAATATATTATCTTGCGTCCTGAGACATACTGTTTAACTTTGCTGGGCTTCTTTCTCTGCCTGGGAATTGATAATAACAATAAGTTTTTCATAACACACCCAAGGTGTTGAAAGGATCAAATGTTATCATAAACCTGAAAACACTCTGAAAGATATGAATGTCAATTAAAATATAAGGAATTATTAATTAACTTAAATTAAGACCAAAGATTATTAAAATGTTCAAATTTCTATTTCCCTATAGATATCTGTTTCTGATATAGTTCCAGAACTGTGCTTCCCAAAGAGACAATAATTTATTTAATAATGCAGTCAGCAACCAAATTTTAATTCCATCTTTTCTCAAGGTGATATAAAATTTCCCTGAGTCCCCAATCAAAACAAAATGAACTGCAGTAATATTCTATAATCAATAGTTCATTTTTAGCAAGGTGAATAAATGTGAACATTCTAAATCCCAGAATACTTTATCAGGATTAAATGTATATATTTATATAGGTTTCAACTGAAGACAGATGTAAAGCCTGCAGGAAGGAAGGAAGAAAGGGAAAAGAAAAGAAAGAAAGAAGGAAAGGAGGAAGGAAGGAAGGAAGGAAGGAAAGAAAGAAAGAAAGAAAGAAAGAAAGAAAGAAAGAAAGAAAGAAAGAAAGAAAGAAAGAAAGAAAAGGAAAAAAAAGAAAAAGAAAGAGAAAGAGAGAGGGAGGAAGGAAGGAAGAGAGAGGAAGGAAGGAAGGGAGGGAGGGAGGGAAAAGAGGAAGAAGGAGAGAAATAAAGAAAGGAGCTGTTTTTAATTACAAGTATCACTGATCAGTAAACACAGATGATTACTTTAAAATGTAATTATATGTAAAATCGGGCTTCCCTGGTGGCACAGTGGTTGGGAGTCCACCTGCCAGTGTGGGGAACATGGGTCGGGCCCTGGTCCGGGAGGATCCACATGCCTCGGAGCGGCTAAGCCCGTGTGCCATGATTGCTGAGCCTGCATGCCACAAATACTGAGCATGTGCATCACAACTACTGAGGCTGTGCATCACAACTACTGAAGCCTGCACACCTAGAACCTGTGCGCTGCAGTGGAAGAGGCCACCGCAGCAAGAGGCCCGAGTGCCACGGAGAGGAGTGGCCCCCCTGCTTGCTGCAGCTGCAGTGGGCCCGCACGCAGCAACTAGGACCCAGCGCAGCCAAAAATAAATAAATACATTTTTTAAAAATGTAATTATATATAAAACGAAAAAATGTAGACTATTTCCAAAATCTATAACAGTGAAATATTAAGTTGATCAACCTAAATTTAACTTCAAAAAATATTCCTATTTTCATGGCTCTTTAAAATTCCTTTACAGTGGGATTTACAGACTCAAATGTCAACAGGGGCCAGGCAGGTAAAATGAGTAAAAGCAGCAGCGCTGGGAACCTGGCAAACTGGAGAGTAGATTCTTTTAAAAAATGAGAGGCAGCTCCTTAGCTTTACTAATTGTTACTGAGCACAAACATAAATCCAATATTTTAGATTAGCTTTTTTAAGAAAAGACAGAGTATGTGATTTTTAAGTTAACCTTCTTTACTATAAAATGTTGACAACAAATCTAATTATTTTTAAATCACTAAGCAGCCCAAACTAATCAGTTATACGGTCAAACAATTTTCAACTTCTGTCTTGTACCACAGCAGGAAAATATGTCTTGCCTTCTGTCTTTCCTTCTTCTCAATCATCTCCATTCCTTCATCAGTAAGACCTGGCTCCACTATATTCATTCTCTGTGAACAAAACACTCAAACCCAGCTGTGTCATCCAACAGTCTAGCCCCGCATAGAAGGTATGCTCAATCTCGACCATGTACCTTTGCTCATAGGGTAACCCAAAAAAATGGGTCAGCCATCAGTTTCACCTTTTGTTAATAACAGTTTTTGAATATTTAATGGAGAGACACAGGTTTATATATGTTAAGATGGAGGAATACAGAAGGGTGAGGAAGGCATTTTATCCTTTGATAGGATAGCCTATCAAATTCCTGAGCCTGAGATGTTACAAAGAATGAGAAACAGCTATTGACCATCTTCATTAACTTATATAATCCAATTTGTTAAGGACTCATCATGCACTGACAATGCATTAGGTTTTATGGATAGAGAAATAATTAAAAGCCATGAACTCTCTTTTCATAGAGCTTACTACCTATCTAGCAAAGAGAAAGATAACAGACCAGTAATTTTTAAAATTATCAATTCACAGATCTTCCTCAAACCATGGGGTTAGTCCCAATAATGGAAGCTAACTTTTAATCTTGGTTCTGCAGAATGCATAGGAGTTAGCAAGACAAAGAGAATAAGATGTCTAGGCAGAGCACATGGCATGAAGACACTGTTTTCCATTTTGCTCCAATTACTCCAACATTTTCTCTCTTTCTCTCTCCCTCCCTCTCTCTCATTCACACATAAATTTTTGAAACTTCTGAGAGTCACTTGGAGAAATAACGCCCCTTTAAATCTAAAATAATTCCATTTCCATCTGTTCTTGAAGAAATAGTAAAACTACATGTATCACATTACCAGTTTGGAGTTAATTCTATTAGAAAACTTGCATTCATAATGGACTAGAACTTTCATTTCAGTTTCTTTCAGGTGGAAAGATAATACTACCTTCTAAATAGTTTCTGAACTTTTATAATTTTTTCACCTAACCTTAATTTGGCAAAATTTCTTAAGCTACCTGACTTTATCAGGTATTTTCAAAGTATATTATCTCTGCTTTTCTCATATTTTACCAGTATTCAGAACTTCAACACAATGTGATTATCTCTCTGGAGTCTTGCTACATGGCAGCCCTGAATTAGTCTTATTACCTAATTACAATATAAAAGTCAAGTGCTCAAAAACAGATATGAAAATAAACACAAATGACTCATTAAATATTTAACTTGTCTGGTGGAAACATGGGCATATTCAACAGTATCTTACTTAGCCATGATGAATGTACTATCATGTTTTAGAAAAAGGACTTAGAACATTGGTGAGTAAATTATGAGATCAGTTAAGAGAGATTCTGTACGTTATGATATGTTTTAAGTTAAAGTGTTTAAGATATTCATGTCTATTTTTTTTCAGTTAAGACTGATTTCATTCCATTTTAATATGTTTCAAGTAAAAATATGTAAGGTACATACGTATTAATTTTTATGATTCTTTTATTTAGTTACTATTTGACTAACTAGTTATTAGTCCAGATAAAGTAGAATGAGAGGTCTTCTACTGTACACCACCTGAAAATATGTTTTGTCTTACTATTTTGATCAAAATGAAGATGGAGGAAATGCTTTTGCATATCAACTAATCTTGGGATCTAATTCACAATGCTATGGTTAATTTAAACTAAGTTGCAACATCTAATGTGACAATCTGGCATTATATTTCAGCCCACAACTACGCTTTTAGCTAAAAATCTTTCTGCTTTGAGTTTTAACTACTTGTAAAACTATCTCAGCATATTTCTCAAATTTATAGGGGAAGTAGGATGAAATACAGGATAAACACCCTCTATGGGAACTGTGCTGATAGAGCCTGAATTCATGTTGGGCAGGTAGAATTTCTCTGACCTCTTTAAGACAGTGATAACTGAAGTGATACCTGTGTTAAGAACTATGCTCTGGGGTTTCCCTGGTGGTGCAGTGGTTGACAGTCCACCTGCCGATAAAAGAACTATGCTCTGGAAGTGGAGGATGGCTGGAGATAGGGTTGAATGTGTGCCCCGTGTTTGAATTAGAAGACCAATAGTCTTAGTTTATTCAAAATTAAATTTACTCAGAATTAGAGTATTCATTATGATAAAAAGTTATGGATTTGAGTCACTCTAAAATGTGAAAGAAAAATCTTTTAATGTATTGGATTTGGGGAAGAAAAATGAAAAGCTTGGTGAAAAGGCGATATTAGCACAGGTGTATTTAAAAGCAGAAGTAATGAGTTTCTGTTATATAGTTGTAATGATATTTGTATTACCCAATAATGGATTTGGCCTTTATAATTAATAATAAAGTTCAGTGGAATTTAGCTCTACCTTGGAACTAATATAGCTTAATTTCTTCCAATGGTATTATTTTTTTCATAAAGCTAATATTTGATGTTCCCTAGGATTGATTCTATTTTCTAATGCATTAGCCTCTTTCTAATGCGAAGAAACTTTCAGGTTTATGACACCTGCTGTAGATAAAAAGTCTGTTCACCAAAGAAAGTATTATTAGGCTTCATAAAAATGCTCTTCTGGCCGAGAAGATTTGACTCACATTAAATATGCATTGAAAATGATCTTTCCTGTCAGGCTTAGACCTGATAGAATATGTCATAAATGCCTAGAACAGAATTCTGTCCCTAAGCACTGTCCAGTTAGAGCTAATATAGCTAATTTTTTAAACTGTTATAAAATATGTTTGATACCAATCTGCATATTAGCTCCCTGCTCTGCATGATCAAAATGCTCTATTATGTTAGCATTATCCTTACCTTTGATGTGATTATGTATTTATTTTCTCATGTTATTCTACCATTGGTGCCATGATGCAGAAAGAGTACATATCATTTCCCAAATGTACAGATGCAAATTCTATCCTTTGAACAATAATACTGTGAGCAATGAATAGGAGCAGTTCAACCCTTTTACTATCATTCAACTACACCTACCCACATACCCACATCCAGGTTCAAAAATTCAAATAACAATACACTGAAATAAGTTCTGAAAGATTCATACAACCAAAGTCTGTTATAATATATGGGTGTAATTTCCTCCCCAGGGAGTTTCATTTCGACAAGTTAGAGAAAAGACATTTCAGAAGAAAGAACAAAAGGTGCAAAGACTAAGAGATAATTACAGTAGCAGACACGTCAAAAGATATTTAACCATGTTTATGTCAAATGGTAAATATTAAGAAAGTTAATCCTATTAACTAAATTTAGGAAAAGAGGACACAAACTTATTTGTTGTGTTCCTTCCTGCCCATGTCAGAGAGCCATAAGAATTTGTCTAAAAATGAAGATGGAGTATATTACACAGAAGTTTTGGATAAAGGTGTCCACTATAACAAAAAATACAAACATTCTTAAATGTAAGAAGTATAATTATTACAAATAAACAAAACATTTAGTATCATTCATAAGAGGCATACAAATTTAAAGTGCTTTGAGATAACACTTTATAAGCTCAGAGGAGCCAAAATCTAAACTTCACTGCCTGCTTCTGCTACAGAGGCTATCGGAAAATAGGCCCTCTTCTACATTGCTCCTGGGAGTGCAAAAATGTAGTCGCTTCTAGGGAGGGCAATCTAATATCTGTTAAGATTATAAACAAATTTACTTTTGATCCAACAATTTCATTTCTGGGGCTCTATCCTATTGGTCTTCTTGCATACATACAAAATATTGTGTGCATAATGCTGCTCATTGGAGTAGTGGTTAAAATCAGAAAGGCTGAAAACAAACACATGTGCCTAGGTTAAATAAATGGGTATACCCACACAATGGCATACAATGGGATTGGGATGATCCTTCCATGGATATAAAAATATTTCTAGGAGATATTATCAATGTAAAATGGAAGAAAATAAAAAAGAATTACTGGGGATGGATAAAAACAGAGATAGAATAAGACTTTTCTATGTGTTTCTTTGTCTATTGTTTGGATTTTAAACTGGTTGAATGTATTATAAAAATGTCATTAATAATAGATAAGCTATATACCTATATATAGATATCAATATGGATTTAGATATCACCTACAAATGGCTTGTATATGCCATGAAAGTGACAATGAATAAGACAGACAAGGTTCTGGATCTCAGGCTTAAATTCTAGTCAGAAAATGTTGTCTATCATATAAAAATGGTCTTTTGAATCTTGATTTTTTTTACTGCTAATTAGTATAATTCTAAATTCATGTAATTTTTTTGTCCCATGAGCTATTACTCTAATTTTGAATGAAACCATACAAAAGTGTACACAATATGGTAAGACAATCATATGCAGAGACTGAAGATGTTAAAGCAATATTTGGAGAGATTATTTTTTCCAAAAGAAAGGTTATAAAAGTTTCCAGTGTATGTTCTTATATGAGGTTAAATAAAATTTTGTAGAAATTTGAAAAGGAAATAATTATTAGTTATCAATTAAAAACTTTAAAAAGTATGTAATAAGAAAAACACAGGACACACCTATTGAAGCCTCAAACCCTGGAGACAATTTCCATCCTCAGGTTTGACTTTAATGAAGTCAGAGCTATTGATATAATTTCCCAAGCAGCATTTACTGGACACAATTACTGTACAGGACCCCACTCTCAGCTCCTGTTGAGAAGCAAATGCTATAAGGGGGAATGATCCAAACCAGAAAACACTGTACTGATGCACTCTTCAGAGAAACCTTCAGAGTTATCTACTTAGATGGAAAGATAAGATTCTTACTTGCCCTTTAAGGAAAAGGCAGAAAACATATGAATTGATATATTTGTATATTTTAATCAGGAAATACATCTTAAAATGAATATACTAAAACATCATGTATACAGAAAATCAGATTAGCAATAAAATGGACAACAGAATAGAAATGCCACTCAAATAATAAAATAAGATTTTCCCAGTATTTTGAATAGTTCTTCTAGAACAGCTCACTCTCCTGACCTGATTATATCACCTTCTAATATATATATATTATATCTGCCTGTTATAAAATTTATATAAATTGACTCACACTATGTGTATTCTGCATTTTTCTTTTCTTCATAATTATATTTAAATATGCTTTAATGCATACAACTCGATGTGTTAGCTATAGCTGATCTATTTTCAAAACGGTGAAGTACTTATTCCATTATATAAATAAACCTCAGAGCTTTTACTCCATTATCTAACAGATGAACATTAGTACTTTTTACGTATTTGTACTGCTATGAATGCTTATAAGAAATGTTTTATACACTTAGGAATAGAATAGTAGGTCCTAGGTTATGTATTATCTTCACTAATAATTGCTTTAATCTCTGTTTTTTTTCTTATATTAATGCATTCCTTCCAGCTTTCTTTGTTTAGTGTTTACCTTGTAAAGTTTATTTTACATGCCCAGCTAACAGCTATTCAATAATGATGACAAACAGAAACAGATTACTCATCAACATATCCTCAAAGAAAATCAAAGGCAGAAAGAAAATGATCCCAGATATAACCAGAGAAATAGAGGAAGGAAAGAAGAGTTTGAGAAAGAGTAGATATGAATATTCACTATACAAAATAGTATTAGTGTTGACTTATGCACTTAAAGTATATGCAGAATTTTAAAAAGCATGAAAAAAATGATGCAAAATACAGAAAACATATTGGAGTTAAATATATCTAATTCTCTGTCATGACCAGAGGAATGCAAAGAGCAACAATTTGTAATATGACAATGATACATGTCCGAATCTCTAGAGTGGTACTCCACAAAATAATGTTCTGTGATGATGCTGATGGTATATATTTGCACTGTTCAAGGCTGTGGCTGGCCTCAGTAAGCACTTAAAATGTGGCCTGTGTGCCAATTTTTAATTTTTTTTTAATTTTGACAAATTAAATTTTAATCAGACCGGTGTAGCTAGTGGCTATCATAAGGCATAGCCCTGGGTATTAATTGAAATAATAGAGAAAGTTAACTAACTAGTTAATATAAAAGATACGGTCTAAAACAAATATTTGATTACTCCAAAAATATAAGAAAGTAGAGAAACATTATTAAAAATGAATTTTTTCAGAGAAATGTATGTTGGATTCTGCCAGTGGGCTGTACCATCTTGGCATTGCTTTAAATTAAAATATCCTTTTTGGAGTTTCTTGAAAATAGGAGAAGCTTGAATTTTATTGCAAAGGCATGGCGTGCCCATGGTTATGAACTCTCAGTGAAAATACACAACTTCTCCTCCTCCTCTAGTGCCAACTTCGAGATAGGAAAGCCTCTTCCCAGTCGGATTTATTTTATTTATCACCCTTTACATTACAGCTGGAGACTGTGAATTTTCTATGAAATTCTTCACATTGGTTGCATCTAAAGATTTTGTCTCTTATTTATAAATCCTAAATTCAGGGTGTACATTCTTTGACTCAAGATCTGGCAGACACTTTCAGTGGTAAAATCATTTTGGCACTAGCTAACTAATAAAATGTCTAGTTTCACCCTTTCTTTAATTCTGAATTCCATGCCAGTTCAGGGACACATTTTTATTACTTTTTTAATTACTCAGAATATTAGCTTTTTTGATCTGGAGGGACTTCTGGTTTCCTTGCCACACCATGCTATTAAAACATACAGGGCAAGGTAAAATGTCTCTCTGACACTTTAGCCAAGGTAACAACTGTTTATTCTTGTAACACATACATTTTTGGTTTTATTACTAAGGTGCCCCAACTAATTGTGCCATCTTAAACTTGTATGATTCTGCATTATTACTACTGGAAGGAAAATACTTATTTTGGATATAACATAAAATTTAAATCTTACATCTCCCATTTCTAATAAGTATGTTGTTAGAATAAGGAGAATAATCTCAAATGATGTCAAATAATCTATTTCTCAAGACTTCTAAAATGTATAATGATGACAGTGTACGTTTCTCCCCCAAAAGGAAGAGGGAAATAGAAGGTAAAGTAAGAAATACCGCTGTGGTACCAAGGTGTAGCAGAAAAAAAGACCAGTTTACTTAGTAGGAATACTGAGTTTTTTTGATGTTTGGTTTTGTTGTTTTTGGTTGCTTTAGTTTTTCCACAAACCCATGCCATATAATCTAATTCCTCAAGGATTCCATTTTTAGATGAAAGAAATAAAACACGTATACTAAGTTAGCAAATCAATCATGATACAAGATCAGAAGCCAAGTCAATCTTTCCGGTGAGGACAGGCTATTTCTCTTTAGTCTTTGCCTATCGCATTGAAATAAATGTACAGGGGCTGTTGAAAAAAAATCCTGTACCTAACACAGGACTGCACACCAGAGAGACATTTTTCAACTATCCAGGTTTGTGGTCATAGAAACATTTAGTTACCCTCCCTAGTCTCAGTTTCCTCACAATGTAAAGATATGGACCTCATGTCTGCTTAATACTTAGCCTGGCAACTTGCATATTAGAAGTATTCTCTATTATGGAAAGAATATAGAATATGCAGTCTAACAGTATTGAATTTATATCCTGGCTACTTGATCTTGCCCAGATGGCTTTGGTTTTCTCAATGATAAATGGGGAAAGCATAACTCCCTAACGGGTCTGTGGTGAGAGTTACGTGAAATAAAATTTGTAAAGTTTCTAACACTGTTTTTCATATAGATGTTACTCCTTCTCCCTCCCCCACCTATTTTCCTTCCCTAACCCCCAAACTCTGTCTTCAATCACAAGATACCAAGGTCCAGTGAAGGAATCCCTTCAAATCAATCAAATTGTTGATTTACCAACAATTAGGAACTAGTTGCAGTGACTGGCATTTGCATTGTGGACTCCTCACTCTTGCCAAGACAAAAGTTGTCCAACATGATTTGACAGTAATTATGCATCATCCTGAATGTGTTTCTGTTGTTCGCTTATTGCTGCACTTTGAATGGACTCCTTCTGAGTCTCCATTTATTCCAGCTCAACAGACTTTACTAGTTTGTACAGAGTTTTTGGAATCAAATTGGTTGCACTTTCCTTTCTGATTATAGAACAAAGAAGAGGAAAGCTGGCAAAAGATGGAAGGGATATTTTATTTCATATTTTTCCAAGGTAGCTTATCTTATTTTTACCTTCCAACTTTTAAGATACGGAATATCAGAAATTATACAATAAGTAAGATTTCTCTTTGGGCTATTATTTTAAATAGTATTAAAATTAAAAAGTGATATTGTTTCTTTTAAATGTCTGAGTCTTAACATTTTTGCGGCAGTTTTAGATGTCACTCATTTACATTTTAAAGCCAGTTTATTTTTAATTCCTTAGAGGAGTATCTCTCCAGGCATATCTAAGTTTACTAAAAGCCAATAAGAAAATCAATTTTAATACACAGGAATTTGATTTATAGGCAACTATGCTGAAACATTTCTATTCAGCCAGATGAGATATGCCTCTATGTTTGAATATGTAAAAACTTGTCCAAATTGAAAAAAGAAATACATATTTTTATATCCTGTCATCTATTTTTAAAATATCCTGAGAGAGAAAGTGAATGAAGTTCTTATTCGAAGTTTAAAGATAAGGCATTGGATAAATGCTTATACACACTAGGCAAAGTGAAGAACCGAGTTAGTTTATTAGATATTCTAAATTGGAAAAGCACTGTTTGGTCTAAGCTGTATGATTAATGAAAATTAGTTTTGGTTTCTATTGTCTGGATATCTAGTACATTCCCCAATCACACTGTGGAGGTATGCAATAATGAAGTATCCCTGAGATATAAAGGGCCTGTTAAATTCACATTTTTTCCTGAAAAGGAGGCCTCAGGCCTCCTCCTAAAAGGTTTTGCCTTCTTCAATATGATTTTGACACGCTAACAAAACCTCTTGTCCCAGGGATGGATGCATGAGCCAAAAGGCAAACAGGGACAGGACAGGCATAAGAGAGGTCATCTCTGTGTAACTTGGCTTAAGGTATCACCCAAGAGCTACCCTTTATATTAGAAAGGGTATATAAAATTGATGTGCAAGCACCATCTCACTCTTTGATTCTATAAATTTGACTCAAAGAGTAGAATGGTGGTTGCACCTATAGTCAGTGATAATGCATTACACACTTAAAAATTTGTTGAGAGGGCAGATCTCACTAAGTGTTCTTTATACAATAATTTTTTTAAAATCATGTGCAGAAAGAAAACATGGCAAAGATTAGTTGGCAGTAATAGACCCCTAATTCTATGTGTCAGAAGGTCTGATCAATATTACCAGAACTATATACATCCATATATGTCTCCTACAGGACATGAGATTTGCTGAAAACCCTATGTTTTATGAAAGCTTGAGGCATCTTTTGATGTTGAATTTCTGTTTTTCAGGATTGTTGCAGTTCAATTTCTAGATTTCTGTGAAACTTGTTAGGTGTCTATGTTGAGATCTCTAAAATTAGATCCAACTGTCTATTGCAATTGAAAATTTAAAGATCTTTCACTTAAGAGTTTCAGTGCTTCAGGCCTTAAGTGTTCAGTAATCTTCATAAAGAACTGGAAGAATAGCTGGTTGTCATCTGGAAGACAAATGGTGCCACATGTGCTGTCCATACTTAACCTTTTGGTTCACGGGGCTACTACCATCTACCTAGAGTTCTTGGTCTTCCAATGGAAATAAAATATAAAATCCATACTTGAAAAGTCCATTTTGGCCAGGTGTTTATTATGTGTATAATCAACTAGGACCAAACAGTATAAAAATTGCTCTCAAGGTACATAATTTTATAAGGACCTACCAATGAGGAACAGTTCCAAAGATAAGTGATTTTACTATAAGCTGAGAGTGGCTGTATTGCTAGCAAGAAAAATCCCCATGCTTTCTAGCTATCTTGTATATCCTTATAATAAACTAAAGCATCAAAACCTTTGAATTCATTAAACGTTTCTGCCTAGAATACTTCTCACGTAGATCATAACATGATAGACTTCCCTTCCCCACTGAACCCACTTAGGTTCAGCCTAAAATATTATATTCTTCTCTAATCAATCAATACAAGGCTGCCTGACTCCAGTCACTTCAGATTCCATTTTACCATTACATTTACTTCCCAGAACTCAGCACTATTCTGACTGATTTTGTTCAATTGTTGTAATACAGGTTAATTGCCTTTCTTCCTCACTAGTTTGTAAGGTTTTGTGAGCAGAAATCTCTTTCTTGCTCATCACTGAAATCACAGCACTGAAAACAGCATATTACACACAGAAAGACTTCAATACATATTTTCAATGACTGAATAAACCCAGATATAGCGAAGTGCTTCCGACCAACACTATTCCTGGAAGATATAAAGTAGAAATTTGCAGGTGAATGATAAACCCATAATTCAAGTCACGACTCAATTTAATAAATTAAAGATGTTGAACAGCCCTATGGTTAAAACAAAACTCTAATCAGCTTTTTTTTTTTTTTTTTTTTAACCAGCAGGTCTCACACTTGCTTTTTTTTTTTTTTTTTTGCGGTACGCGGGCCTCTCACTGTTGTGGCCTCTCCCGTTGCGGAGCACAGGCTCCGGACGCACAGGCTCAGCGTCCGTGGCCCATGGGCCCAGCCGCTCCGCGGCATGTGGGATCTTCCCAGACCGGGGCACGAACCCGTGTCCCCTGCATCGGCAGGCGGACTCTCAACCACTGCACCACCAGGGAAGCCCTCACACTTGCTTTTTAACAGTACTCTATTTGGTGAAATACTTATTCCTGCAGAACTAGTATTTCTTTTCCTTTTTTGTTTATTGCTAATGTGAGGAAACCTTGGTATTCCCCTTCCTAGAAGAGATTAATTAATACAGAGGGAAGACAGGTAAGCTGTTTTATTCACCTAAAATGTCATGTGGTAAAGTTTGTAATTGACTATAATCCTCCTCATGCTTTGCCTGAAACAATATATTCTGGGCTGCATACTTGGTCTCAGGAATGGAATTTAGTAGGATTATTAGTGCAGCAAAATCCAGTCAACTTGAAATTCATCAACCTCAAATCTCTATTAATTATCACATTGGCAAATTCACTATGCACAGTCATGATAACTCTACAAGGTATCACTTACGAACTCTCACATTTCTAGCAGTTCTACTGGTATAGTCAAAAGAATGCAGGATTCAGAGGAGGAACTGACAAAGGTGTGTTTGCTATGGTGTATGAGGTGGCATGCTCATGGAAGAACCAAAAGAAAACACTAAAATATTGATTTGTGTATATTATAGTAGTATAACTGTGGCAAAGAAGCACTTTCTATGCATTACTGTATTTTTTATGTCAGTGATTCATAAGATTTCTAATGTCATAACATGGGCATTTTTATCATCCCCAGTTTATAAATAAAGAAGCTGGTAAGTTAAAAAACCACTAGGTCCCATTTTGTTATAATATGCTATGGGCAAGACATAGCATGGTTTTTCATATTCTAAAGTCTGGATCCCTAGACACTTGTGTTCCATGGCTGGCCATCATTTTATGAGTAGTTTTTCACTAGTCAAAACAAGTCTGGCTTCTAATGAAAGGGACCAAAAACTGTCTCCATACACATGATTTTAACATATGGACAGGAAAGGAATCTGCCTGTAAAAAGTAAAGAAGCAATTAATTCCGAGCACACAAAGATTATAAATAAGGGCAAATCTTGAAAATATATTAAGGGAGAAAAAAAGAGACAAGAAAAGACAACCTCACAGTATCAAAGCATTGGGTTCACTACTGAAGGGTGGCAGAATATGCCACCCCAAAATATCGCACTTTGGCACAGGAGTTATTTTGAGCTAAAGGCACTTTTAAAAAATAGCAGGTGCAAGAAGAACATTTTGACCTCCCCTTTTCTTCCTGAAAGCAGAAGATAAAACTCCCAAGCGTAAGATGTCCTCCACATTCCAGGAGGAAAAAAAACATTCTTAATAGCAGAGATGAAGACTTGAGGCCAAGAAAATCCTGTACAAACAGAGTTAAAATAGCTCTTATCCTTTAGCTTCCTCATATATTTTAGTTACTTTTCCACAACTGTCTCCTTTGTTCTACCTCATATAGAAACATTTAGGTTTTGTTACCCCTTCGGGTATTCATTTCCTTATAAAGTCTCCATATCTTGTAAAACATATATTAAATAAATGTGTGTGTTTTTCTCCTGTTAATGTCTTATGTCAATTTAATTCTCAGACCCATTCAAAGACCCTAAGAGGGTAAAAGAAAATTTTTGTCTCCTCTACACTACCTATTTCTAATTCAATTAATGAAGTCAAAACTTGATACTTTTCCAAAATTCTCATTGAGATGAAAATAACATGTCTGATTAGTAACTTTAAAAAATTATATCAACCTGACCAAAAAAAATCAGTTGAAGAAATAATTTCTGCTTAAAGCCTCAACTGCCAAACATAGAACTAATAAATTAATGGATGTAGAATGCTAATAGAATCAGAATTAAGAAAAGAATGGTGGTTCTATACTTTTAGTTTAGGTCTCCTTTTTTTCAGTACGTGCCCAGCATTTCACTCAAAGGATTAACGAATGCTCTCTAAAAGTCCTAAAATTGGTCTCGGTTGACTTTAATTCATAAACACACCCATGCCTCCAGAGAGATCTTTTGAGGATAAAATTTCATTTTTGACATTTACTGCTGCCTCTCTGTTTTCAAAAGCAAAAAGTTCTGAAGACAATAAAATAAAAACAAAGATTAGCTTCGTATGATTAAAAAGAAATTAACTTAGATCATCAGAATATTAATATGATTAAGAGAAAATAGAATAATCCTTTCTAAATAACATTTTTTTTTGGTTTTGTCCTTTGCCTGCAAACTGATTTGAGAAACACTGTATTCTTCCTTAGTTTCAAGAATCAGGCACTGAGAACGGCAGAACTGTCGTTTTAACTGTCTTCTGTAGAATGCAGTAATGGGAATGCTCGTTCTGCATATTAAGTGATTAATGAACCTTGGATTAGTTTTGACTGATTTGCTGTTGATTTGGGCTGGCATAGTTTGTCAGAGCTAAAGTTGCCCACCATGTTTTATATAGGAATTAAATCACCTCAAGAGTTTGCAGAAGGCTTATATAACATTCCATACAGTATTGAAAATCAAAAATACCCAAATAATTTATATGCTGATAGTCACAATCATTTAGCCAAAAAAAAAAAAAAATTGTACATATTGACTACATTAAACTAATAGCAATCCATTTTGGCTCAGTGAAGACACAGCAATAAAAGATATTCATGACACACATCACGAACCACTTAGAAAGGTGTCTCAGTACAGAAAAAATATTATGAATTCTTTACAGAAGAATATCACCACCTGCAAACATGGCTGCTGGGGACAACAAAAAGGGCTCTCATTCACATGCTCAGGTGTTTCTGAAACACACAGGATTATGAATGGACCTGTGATTAAAGTGCTGCCTCGAGGTCAAAGGGGTATATATTGTCTATGTCTTCCATCTAATACATAATTTTTGGATTAAAAATTAATGCATATTTAGTGTTTGGTAATTGCAATCATTTTTGCTTTTGTTGTGGTCATCCAAAAAAAATTAATGCATAATTACTTCAGGCAAATTGAAGAATACATAATAAAGGAAAAAAGTGAAATTGTTCCATGCTCCTACTTTTTAGAGAAAACCCCTATCAACACATTAATAGATTTGATTTCAAGTCATTTTCTATGTCACATATATTCAAGTTGAACTCAGAACATGCACACGCACACACACACATATATATATACGTAATTGTGTTTTCCTTTTTTCCTATGAACATTATTTTTACAAAATATTCTTTAAAACCTGATTTTCAGTTTGCTGCAATGTTATTTTTTAGTTATAACAATATACATTCCACATTACCCCATTAACTAAGCTTTTAATTTTTACCAAGTCATTATTATAGATAATAATATGTACATTTTTGTAATTAAAGTGACAGTACTGATTTTTATAATGGAAGACACAAGCTTTGATGTCAGACTGATTCTGTACTTATTCTAGCTTTACTGTTGCTACGTGTCCTTGAACAAGTTCTTCACATCTCTACACCTTAGTTTCTTCACATGAAGCATGTAGGCAATGATCATGCATTGGATATGAAAGGCTAGACTATGATATGGCAGAGTAAACTTTGAAATTTTAAAACTTTGAGTGTTCCTTCATTTCACACAAAAGTCGATTCAGCTATCTTCATGGAACAGCTCTCTTGCGTGGCTCTCCTCTAAGTGATGCTTCCAGGTATTCACCCTCCTTTCTCTTGTGACTATGCTTTCTTGGAGCCCTTTGATTTCAGTCTCCTTGGCTGGAGGAAAGATAGCATAAAAGACTGCAGACGGTGTTTTATGGCCAAATTAAGAAGTAACATACATCACTCCTCACTACCTTCCATTGGCTAAAACTCAATCACATTGTTCCACCTAATTGCATAGAAGGCTTAGAAATGCATATTTCCTGGGTGCCCAGAGGGAAATTGGAAGTTCCTTTTGCATAGACCCTTATAGGGTCATCGGGAGGGATCGATGAGATAATATATGTCATGCTGCCAACTAAATGGCATTACCAAAGTAAGGAGCATAGCTTAGCTTTTAGTGTCTAGAGAAGGAAGTACATTGGTTGTGAATGTGTAGCCTAACGTAGGGAAGCCCAGGAGTCGGGTCCTTGGTAGTTGATGAACCTCAATGTCGATAGATAAACATGAATGGTACTAGGGCTCATGACAAAACATTTGTATTGGAAGTTGGTGACAGACTTGGAAGGCTTTAGTTTTAACTTACTACTGAATCTTTATATTTTCTCAGTGGTGAAGGCACCAGACTATCCTATTTTTCAGGTTGTTTCCTCCATTTTGTAAGTGGAATTTTAATACTTAGAAGCTAATCTATTAAATGGAATATTTTCAGATTTTAAAGTTAAATAGTGCTATGATGAACATATTTTTTTCACTATAATTTTTTTTCTTAATTAGGATTGGTTTCTTGGAATAGATTATGAAATGAGAAATTCCTGAGTACGCTTACACAGCTATTGATTCACTCATTTTTTTCCACCATATTATGTTTCTTTCTTAAATATTCAGGTGTTGAGAAAATGAGATGTTGAACATAGTAAAACTTTCTGTCAGTGGAATAAACAAATACTTATTTAAATATTTTATAATTATTGGGTATTGATTAAGTGTGGATTACTATGCCAGCCAGTGTGTACTCAAAAACTTATAAGGCACCCTCTCTACATTTGAGGAAGTATAATAAGATAGCTAGAAAGATAATTCAAAATTAAATAAATTTGATTTTTAATATTAACTCCTTTAGCCATCAGCTGTGGTATCTTGGGTAAGTCATTTGTCTTTCTGATATTCTGCTTCTCATATTTAAATTGGGAATAATTTAAACCTGGGATTAAATGAAATAATATACATAATATGTTTAGCAATAGTAGTAGTTAAATACTATTTACAGAGTTTTCATTATATGCCAGAGACTCACTGAATGTGAGTTTTATTTTTATATCAAGACACGACACGTCAACACAAATCAGGCACAAAATTTTAAAAATGGCATCAGGTAGCATATGGCTAGGTGCCACAAAAGTATGAGAAAGTACTATCAGAGTGCTGAGAATGGGCTCCTGACAAGAGCTGATGTACTTGAGGGAGGCTGTGCGCTAGCTGTAGGGCTGGAAGAGCATTACAAGAATAAAAAAATAATATAGGCAAAAGTTCAGAGATATGTTGAGACACCAATACATAGAAAACTTAGAATGGGAACAATATAGAGGAATTTAGGTAGGAAGAAGGGAGAAGATCTGAATGTTGGATATCACATCAGAGTAAGAGGGGTGGGTATTTAGAAATGTTTGGTGGTGTCCCCTAGTAGATGTCTTTAGTTACAGAGCCATGGTCAGTGTGCTTGCTTCCACCAAGGGAAAAGATTCTGATGTATCAAATACTCAAACGAGTTTTGTTTTGTTTTGTTTTTTTCTGGTCAACTTTAATTGAAAATAGTCATCAAGCAATTATACAGAATGGGGTAAATGACAATATAGCCCACATCTCAGTCACTACATATTAGAGTCCCATTTAGAGTTCATCTAGTTCCAAGGGGAGATAATATGTAACTTAAAGACTTTGGCCAGTCTACATAAAACAAGGGAAAACTAATTTAACACTGGCCAAATTATTTAATATTTTGTACCCTCAATATCTTCATGAGTTTAATAGGAAAAGTAGAGTTACTACACTATTAATCTATTGCTTAGCATTTAATTTGTTTAAAAGTGTTTACTTTCAATTCATTTACTCATATACTGCTAATAATACCAAATTTGCAGAGTCACTGTCAAGATGGAATATGAAAGTGTCCAATATGTTATCTGGTGCATACTAGGTTCTTAATAAAACTTAGATGCCTATAAGACAGATTTAGGTCTTGATGGACTAGTTCCATTTTACCTCTGTCTCCAGGTGGGTCAAGCAGCTCACACCGATCAGACTGCAATGCTCAGAAGACAGGGACATGGGAGGGGAGCCATGCAACAAATTTAACCACATCTTATGTCCCTCATCTTATTCCCTGACCTCCTATCTCAGATTTCTCTGTGAACCAAGGAAGATAACAGTGCTGGGGAAAAAAATAACAACTATAAAATGTTAGTCCATGCCAGCACTTCTTAAAATTATAACAATGCCTAGGCCTTTGTAACCTCTGATATTCAAGGCTGTTCACATACTTTATACACATAACAGTTCTGTACAGATGGACTAGTGAATAATATTCTCTCCTTGTTCTAGGGCTAGAGTCATTAATGATCTAATCTTACTAAATCATCTGGATACTTGACAAAACAAGGTGAAATAGCACTATCTGAATCTTGACAGCCATACAGGGAAAGGACAGAAGGAAAACTGTCATTTACCTTATTAAATCACTTTCAATATTGCATATCTCTACCTAATAGCTTTGCTCTCCAACCAAACGTAGTTCTTTCTAAGCGGCACAATGAGCAATACTTTCTGAATGTTCCTTCCGAGCAATTTCCCTGTGTCCTCATCTTTGTCAGATTTTTTATTCTTCTTTAAAACTAGGCTAGGGTTATCTGACTCCATTTGACAGGCTGTAGTCAGGTGAAGAATTTCAAATGAATTTTCAGTGAAGTGCCTTGCTGGGAAAGCTGGTGACATAAACCTGCAGGGTATGAATGAAAGCAGTCTTGTACCACTGAGCCAGCAGATGCCACCTAATCATTTACCATGACTTTTGGTACGACCTTTGTGTAAAGAAGTTTACATTTGTGTCATCATCATCTTTTAGTCCATGGTGTGCTAAAAACACATGGGATTGACAATTTAGCTAAGGACCCTGGAGAAAACAGAGTAAAAAAGGGGGGATTCTGAGAACTGAATGTATTACATGCAAACTTTGGTGCCAAAACAAACCTTGAAGTAGGAACTTTTAAAAATATTTGTTTTCCATTTTGAGTAAGGCATGATGATAGTTCTAGTATATGGTAGTGACTCACTGACTGGGGAATTATAACAAGAAGAGTGTTTAAGAGGGAAGGCAGCTATTAAATTAAAGCCACTAATTAGTAGGTATAATATGAAATACAGTATTTAACCTAAAATCAGTGACAGCTTCTATATCTGTATTTATTACCTATTACCATAATAATGCTATATAACAAACAACCACCAAACCTCAGTGGTACACAACAGTATTTGTGTTTGCTCCATATCAGTTAGCCAACTGGGAAAATCCAGTTATCTCGGCTGGGCTTGGCGGATCTAGGCTGGCTGACTTCATGCATCTACAGACAGCCAGGGAGTTGGTAGGTGCTAACTAGTTTAGGATTGCCTCAGCTGGCTTGGCGTTTCTTGATGCACATGGTCTCTTCTCCTCTAGCAGGCTAGCTAGGGTTTGTTCACAAGGCAGCAGAAGGGTTCCAAGAGAGAGAAAGTGGAGGAGCACAAGTCCTCTTATGGTCTAGGAACTGGAACACTATCACCTCCACTGAATTTTATATTTTAAAGGATATCACAAGATCAGTTCAGATTCCAGGGGTGGAAAATTATAGGCTACCTCTTGCTGAGAGAAGTGTTAAGTCCACATTTGCAAAAGGTATGAACATAGAGGAAGGGGTGGGAGATTGTAGCAACTATTGCCAAAAGAAAAAGGAAAAAAGGTATACCCTTTTTTTTTTCCTTTTACTTTTTTAAAACAGTTGCTTTATTGAAATACACTTCATTTACAATGTTGTGTTAATTTGTACAACAAAGTGATTCGGTTTTATATATATATATATATATATATACACATTCTTTTTTGTATTCTTTTCCATTATGGTTTATCACAGCATACTGAATATAGTTCCCTGTGCTATACAGTAGGACTTCCTTGTTTACCCATTCTACACACGATAGTTTTGTGGGGGTTTTTTAAATTTTTTAATTTCATTTTATTTTTTTATACAGCAGGTTCTTATTAGTCATCAATTTTATACACAGCAGTGTATACATGTCAATCCCAATCGCCAAATTCATCACACCACCATCACCACCGCCCCCGTGGCTTTCCCCCCTTGCTGTCCATACATTTGTTCTCTACATCTGTGTCTCAACTTCTGCCCTGCAAACCGGTTCATCAGTACCATTTTTCTAGGTTCCACATATATGCGTTAATATACGATTTTTGTTTTTCTCTTTCTGACTTACTTCACTCTGTATGACAGTCTCTAGATCCATCCACGTCTCAACAAATGACCCAATTTCATTCCTTTTTATGGCTAAGTAATATTCCATTGTATATATGTACCACATCTTCTTTATCCATTTGTCTGTCGATGGGCATTTAGATTGATTCCATGACCTGGCTATTGTAAATAGTGCTGAAATGAACATTGGGGTGCATGTGTCTTTTTGAATTATGGTTTTCTCTGGGTATAAGCCCAGTAAAGGGATTGCTGGATCATATGGTAATTCTATTTTTAGTTTTTTAAGGAACCTCCATACTGTTCTCCATAGTGGCTGTATCAAATTACACTCCCACCAACAGTACAAGAGGGTTCCCTTTTCTCCACACCCTCTCCAGAATTTGTTTGTAGATTTTCTGATGATGCCCATTCTAACAGGTGTGAGGTGATACCTCACTGTAGTTTTGATTTTTCATTTCTCTAATAATTAATGACGTTGAGCAGCTTTTCATGTGCTTCTTGGCCATCTGTATGTCTTCTATGGAGAAATGTCTATTTCGGTCTTCTGCCCATTTTTGGATTGGGTTGTTTGTTTATTTAATATTGAGATGCATGAGCTGTTTCTATATTTTGGAGATTAATCCTTTGTCCATTGATTCGTTTGCAAATATTTTCTCCCATTCTGAGGGTTGTCTTTTCGTCTTGATTATGGTTTCCTTTGCTGTGCAAAAGCTTTGAAGTTTCATTAGGTCCCATTTATTTTTGTTTTTATTTCCATTACTCTAGGAGGTGGATCAAAAAATATCTTGCTGTGATTTATGTCAAAGAGTGTTCTTCCTATGTTTTTCTCTAAGCATTTTATAGTGTCCGGTCTTAAATTTAGGTCTCGAATCCATTTTGAGTTTATTTTTGTGTATGGTGTTAGGGAGTGTTCTAATTTCATTCTTTTACATGTAGCTGTCCAGTTTTCCCAGCACCACTTACCGAAGAGACTGTCTTTTCTCCATTGTATATCCTTGCCTCCTTTGTCATAGATTAGTTTACCAAAGTATGTGGGTTTATCTCTGGGCTTTCTATCTTGTTCCACTGATCTATGTTTTTGTTTTTGTACCAGTACCATATTGTCTTGGTTACTGCAGCTTTGTAGTATACTCGGAAGTCAGGGAGCCTGATTCCTCCAGCTCCGATTTTTTTCCCTCAAGACAGTTTTGGCTATTCGGGGTCCTTTGTGTCTCCATACAAATTTTAAGATTTTTGTTCTAGTTCCGTAAAAAATGCCATTGGTAATTTGATAGGGATTGCATTGAATCTGTAGATTGCTTTGGGTAGTATAGTAATTTTCACAATATTGATTCCTCCAATCCAAGAACATGGTATATCTCTCCATCTCTTGGTATCATCATTAATTTCTTTCATCTGTGTCTTTTAGTTTTCTGCATACAGGTCTTTTGTCTCCTTGCGTAGGTTTATTCCTAGGTATTTTATTCTTTTTGTTGCAATGGTAAATGGGAGTGTTTCTTTAATTTCTCTTTCAGATTTTTCATCATTAGTGTATAGGAATGCAAGAGATTCTGTGCATTGATTTTGTATCCTGCAACTTTACCAAATTCATTGATTAGCTCTAGTAATTTTCTGGTGGCAAATTTAGTATTCTGTATGTATACTATCATGTCATCTGCAAACAGTGACAGTTTTACTTTTTCTTTTTCAATTTGTATTCCTTTTATTTCTTTTTCTTCTCTGATTGCCATGGCTAGGACTTCCAAAACTATGTTGAATAACAGTGGTGAGAGTGGACATCCCTGCCTTTTTCCTGATCTTAGAGGAAATGCTTTCAGTTTTTCACCATTGAGAATGATGTTTGCTGTGGGTTTGTCATATATGGCCTTTATTATGTTAAGGTAGGTTCCCTCTATGCACACTTTCTGGAGAGTTTTTATCACAAATGGGTGTTGAATTTTGTCAAAAGCTTTTTCTGCATCTATTGAGATGATCATATGGTTTTTATTCTTCAATTTGTTAATATGGTGTACCACACTGATTGATTTGCATATAATGAAGAATCCTTGCATCCCTGGGATAAACTGCACTTGATCATGGTGTATGATCCTTTTAATGTGTTGTTGCATTCTGTTTGATAGTATTTTGTTGAGGATTTTTCCATCTATATTCATCAGTGATATTGGTCTGTAATTTTCTTTTTTTTGTCGTATCTTTGTCTGGTTTTGGTATCAGGGTGATGGTGGCCTCATAGAATGAGTTTGGGAGTGTTCCTTCCTCTGCAAATTTTTGGAAGAATATGAGAAGTATGGGTGTTAGCTCTTCTCTACATGTTTGATAGAATTCACCTGTGAAGCCATCTGGTCCTGGACTTTTGTTTGTTGGAAGATTTTTTGTTGTTGTTGTTGGAAGATTTTTAATGACAGTTTCAATTTCATTACTTGTGATTGGTATGTTCATATTTTCTATTTCTTCCTGGTTCAGTCTTGGAAGGTACACCTTTCTAAGAATTTGTCCATTTCTTCCAGGTTGTCCATTTTATTGGCACACAGTCACTTGTAGTAGTCTCTTAGGATGCTTTGTATTTCTGCGGTATCTGTTGTAACTTCTCCTTTTTCATTTCTAATTGTATTGATTTCAGTTTTCTCCCTCTTTTTCTTGATGAGTCTGGCTAATGGTTTAGCAATTTTATCTTCTCAAAGAAGCAGCTTTTACTTTTATTGATCTTTGCTATTGTTTTGTTTCTATTTATTTCTGCTCTGATCTTTATGATTTCTTTCCTTCTGCTAACATTGGGTTTTGCTTGTTCTTCTTTCTCTAGTTCCTTTAGGTGTAAGGTTAGATTGTTTATTTGAGATTTTTCTTGTTTCTTGAGATAGGCCTGTATACCTATAAACTTCCCTCTGAGAACTGCTTTTGCTGCATCTCATAGGCTTTGGATCATCGTGTTTTCATTGTCATTTGTCTCTAGGTATTTTTTGATTTCCTCTTTGATTTCTTCAGTGATCTCTTGGTTATTTAGTAACGTATTGTTTAGCCCCCATGTGTTTGTGTTTTTTACGTTTTTTCCCCTGTAATTCATTTCTAATCTCATAGTGTTGTGGTCAGAAAAGATGCTTGATATGATTTCAGTTTTCTTAAATTTACTGCGGCTTGATTTGTGACCCAAGATGTGATCTATCCTGGAGAAGGTTCCGTGCGCACTTGAGAAGAAAGTGTAATCTGCTGTTTTTGGATGGAATGTCCTATAAATATCAATTAAATCTATCTGGTCTATTGTGTCATTTAAAGCTTCTGTTTCCTTATTTATTTTCATTTTGGATGATCTGTCCATTGGTGTAAGTGAGGTGTTAAAGTCCCCCACTATTATTGTGTGACTGTCGAGTTCCTCTTTTATAGCTGTTAGCAGTCGCCTTTTGTATTGAGGTGCTCCTATGTTGGGTGCATAAATATTTACAGTTGTTATATCTTCTTCTTGGATTGATCCTCTGATCATTATGTAGTGTCCTTCCTTGTCTCTTGTAACCTTCTTTATTTTAAAGTTTATTTTATCTGATACGAGTATTGCCACTCCAGCTTTCTTTTGATTTCCCTTTGCATGGAATATCTTTTACCATCCCCTCACTTTCAGTCTGTATGTGTCCCTAGGTCTGAAGTGGGTCTCTTGTAGACAGCATATATATGTATCTTGTTTTTGTATCCATTCAGCAAGCCTGTGTCTTTTAGCTGGAGCATTTAATCCATTCACGTTTAGGGTAATTATCAATATGTATGTTCTTATGACCATTTTCTTAATTGTTTTGGCTTTGTTTTTGTAGGTCCTTTTCTTCTCTTGTGTTTCCCACTTAGAGAAGTTCCTTTAGCATTTGTTGTAGAGCTGGTTTGGTGGTGCTGAATTCTCTTAGCTTTTGCTTGTCTGTAAAGCTTTTGATTTCCCCATCAAATCTGAATGAGATCCTTGCTGGGTAGAGTAATCTTGGTTGTAGATTCTTCCCTTTCATCACTTTCAGTATATCATGCCACTCCCTCTGGCTTATAGAGCTTCTGCTGAGAAATCAGCTGTTAACCTTATGGGAGTTCGCTTGTATGTTATTTTTTTTTTCCCTTGCTGCTTTCAATAATTTTTCTTTGTCTTTAATTTTTGCCAATTTGATTACTATGTGTCTTGGCGTGTTTCTCCTTGGGCTTATCCTGTATGGGATTCACTGTGCTTCCCAGACTTGGGTGGCTATTTCCCTTCCCGTGTTAAGGAAGTTTTCGACTCTAATCTCTCAAATATTTTCTCGGATCCTTTCTCTTTCTCTTCTCCTTCTGGGACCCCTATAATGCGAATGTTGTTGCATTTAATGTTGTCCCAGAGGTCTCTTACGCTGTCTTCATTTCTTTTCATTCTTTTTTCTTTATTCTGTTCCACAGCCGTGAATTCCACCATTCTATCTTCCAGGTCACTTATCCGTTCTTCTGCCTCAGTTATTCTGCTATTGATTCCTTCTAGTGTAGTTTTCATTTCAGTTATTGTAATGTTCATCTCTGTTTGTTTGTTCTTTCATTCTTCTAGGTCTTTGTTAAACATTTCTTGCATCTTCTCGATCTTTGCCTCCATTCTTTTTCTGAGGTCCTGGATCATCTTCACTATAATTATTCTGAATTCTTTTTCTGGAAGGTGGCTTATCTCCACTTCATTTAGTTGTTTTTCTGAGGTTTTCTCTTATTCCTTCATCTGGTACATAGCCCTCTGCCTTTTCATCTTGTCTATCTTTCTGTGAATGTGGTTTTTGTTCCACAGGCTGCAGGATTGTAGTTCTTCTTGCTTCTGCTGTCTGCCCTCTGGTGGATGAGGCTATATAAGAGGATTGTGTAAGTTTCCTGATGGGAGGGACTGGTGGTGGGTAGAGCTGACTGTTGCTCTGGTGGGCAGAGCTCAGTAAAACTTTAATCTGATTGACTGCTGATGGGTGGGACTGGGTTCCCTCCTTGTTGGTTTTTTGGCCTGAGGCAACCTAACACTGGAGCCTACCTGGGCTCTTTGGTGGGGTTAATGACAGACTCTGGGAGGGCTCAAGCCAAGGAGTACTTCCCAGAACTTCTGCTGCCAGTGTCTTTGTCCCCACAGTGAGCCACTGCCACCCCCTACCTCTGCAGGAGACCCTCCAGCACTAGCAGGTAGGTCTGGTTCAGTCTCCCCTAGGGTCATTGCTCCTTCCCCTGGGTCCTGATGTGCACACTACTTTGTGTGTGCCCTCCAAGAGTGGAGTCTCTGTTTCCCCCAGTCCTGTCGAAGTCCTGCAAACAAATCCCACTAGGCTTCAAAGTCTGATTCTCTAGGAATTCCTCCTCCCATTGCCGGACCCCCAGGTTGGGAAGCCTGAGTGGGGCTCAGAACCTTCACTCCAGTGGGTGGACTTCTGTGGTATAAGTGTTCTCCAGTCTGTGAGTCACCCACCCAGCAGTTATGGGATTTGATTTTACTGTGATTGTGCCCCTCCTACTGTCTCATTGTGGCTTCTCCTTTGTCTTGGATGTGGGGTACCTTTTTAGGTGAGTTCCAGTGTCTTCCTGCCGATGATTGTCCAGCAGCTAGTTGTGATTCTGGTGTCCTCACAAGAGGGAGTGAGAGCACTTCCTTCTACTCCGCCATCTTGGTTTCTCCAAAATATACCCTCTTTATTGAAGGATTTTTATTAAGAAGAGACCTATATCTGGTATATTTCTTTCATTATTCTCAATAAAAAATCTTCTGACCTATAACAATACTCAAGGCATCATATACGGTGCTGTGTTTTATATACTATGGACAGTTACAACTAAGGAATTTAAAATCTAATACGGAATCATGATTTGTGTATATAAATACCTATAACACAAAGAAGAGAATAATCACCAGTTGAAAGACAAAACTGCCCATTGAGGCAAACAGTTTTAGTGGAGGAAGTTACATTTATGTGGAGTGTTGGATATGATGAAAATGAAGTCAAAAGATTCCAGATACATGCAAAGTAAAATATGTTTTAGTGTAAGGAGATAAAAAATGGAAAATGGAACTATTAAGCCTCTTCATAGAAAAAGGAACTAAAATATGCCCTATCTTTCACCTCCCACGTTCAGAAAACAACTCTGGATAAGTAACACTTGTAAAGAAAAAAATGTAGCTGTAGTTGTAAATATTGCTAAGGATATCAGTTGCAAGCCCAAGGTAGCTTTTTTTCTTTCTTTTCTATTAAATATGGGTCTTAGAAAGCTAGGCAGAAGCCTAGCGCAGAAAAAGAATTATGGTGACATGACTTGAAAGCCCTCAGAAAATCTTCCAAACTTTCTCTCAAATGACTGTGGTGATCAAATATATATCAGTCATTTCAGAGAAGTTCCAATGGCACACAGGTGATTTAGGAAACTTTAGGACTCTTGTTCAAGTAATGTTTTTGGAGGGTTTAAAGTAGGTATTTCCCATTCACAGAGTACAGAGGAGCTCCTTAGTTGAACTAATTCTCACATACACTGCAAAGTGGCACGTAGGGAGAGTATTATTACTCACTGGTGTTAGCTGGGTTCTACATTCCTCCCAAGTGACTATTCAACTGCCCTGTTCAAATTCTGGTTATATTTGGGATTGCCTTTTTTATAAGTAATCTGTATATGAATGGGTATGTTTCTGGGGACTCTATCATATTCTAGTGATCTTTTTATCTATACTAGCAAAAATTCCAAACCAACTTGATTTTTACTTATACTAGCAAAAATTCCAAACCAACTTGTAGATTTATAGTAAGTCTTTTTTTTTTTTTTTTTGCGGTACACGGGCCTCTCACCGTTTTGGCCTCTCCCCCTGTGGAGCACAGGCTCCTGACGCGCAGGCTCAACGGCCATGGCTCATGGACCCAGCCACTCCGTGGCATGTGGGATCTTCCCAGACCGGGGCACAAACCCGTGTCCCCTGCATCGGCAGGTGGACTCTCAACCACTGCGCCACCAGGGAAGCCCTATAGTAAGTCTTGATAGTAGATAGTATGAATCTTTCCCATTTTTATTTTTTAAAATTGTTTTTGTATATTCCAGTTCCTTTGCCTTTTTCATACAAATTTTAGAATCATCTTGCTGCTATCTAAAGAAAGTCTGGGATTTTTATTGGGATTGCATTAAATTTATAGATTAAAGAGGGGAGACTGACTTCCTAATAATATTGAGTCTTTGAATCCAAGGACATGGTATTTTGCTCCATTTATTTAGGCTCATTGATTTATTTCAAAAGTGTTTTGTAATTTTCAATATACAGATGGAAATCCTAAACATATATGAGTGTATTATTGCTAAGTATTTCATTTTTAGTTCTATTGAAAAATTTTTAGTTTCAATTTTTCATTTTTAGTATATAGAAATAAGGTTTATTTTCATTTTATTTTTCCAGATTCATTGAAGTATGATTGACAAATAGAAATTGTAAATATTTAAGATGTGCAACATGTTTTGATACATGTATAATTGTGAAATTATTACCACAGTCAAGCTAATTAACATTTCCATCACCTTATCTCTTTACTTCTCTATGTGTGTGTAGTGTGAAAATTTGAGATCTAAGCTCTTAGCAAACTTCAAGTACACATTATTATTAACTATAGTGACCATGTTGTACATTAATTCACCTTATAGCTGGAAGTTTGTACCTTTTAACTAACATCCCATTTCCTCTACTCCCGCAAAACCTGGTAATCACCATTCTGCTCTCTGTTGATATGGTTTGACTTCTTTAGATTTCATATACAAGAAAGATTATGGAATATTTATCTTTCTCTGTCTGGCTTATTTCACTTAATCTAATTTCCTCCCAGTTCATCCATGTTGTTGAAAACTATTTGACTACATATGTGTGGGTTTATTTCTGGGCTCTCTGTTCTGTTACATTGGCCTATGTGCTTGTCTTTATGCCCATACTGTTTTGATTACTAAAACTTTGTAATATAATTAGAAATCAGGAAATATGCCTCCAGCCTTGTTCTTCCTGCTCAAGATTGTTTTAGCTATTCAGGGTCTTTTGTGGTTCCATAAGGATTTTATGATTGTTTTCTTTTTCTATTTCTGTGGAAAATGCCATTGGAATTTTAATAGGGAATGCTTATTTTGTACATTTATCTTTGTATCCTGCAAACTCAGTAAATGCACTTGCTAGTTCTAGAATATTTTTTGGTAGACTCTTTTGGTATTTCTAAAAAAAAAAAGCATCTGTGAACACAGACAATTTTATGTCATTTTTCCCCAATTTGTATTTTATTTATTTCTTATTCTTGCTATATTGCACTGGCTATGTGTGGTGTGAGGTCTGAATTTAAGATTCAATATTAAGTGCTACCTTGACATCTGATGTACTAGCCCTGAGGGCTGCCATAAAAAAGTATTTACCAACTAGGTGGCTTAAAACAACAGAAATTTACTATCTCACAGTTCTGGAGGCTAGAAATCTAAAATCTAGATGTTGGCACAGCCATGCTACCTCCAAAATTTTTAGGGAAGAAGCTTTCCTTGCCTATTCTAGTTTCTGGTGTTTGTTGGAAATCCTTGGTATCCTTTGGCTTATAGATGCATTACTCCAATCTCTGTCTCCATTGTCAAATAACTGTCTTCTCCTTATATATCTCTGTGTGTATTTTCTCCTCTTATTAGGACTTCAGCCATATTGGATTAAGGGCTCACACTATTCTAGTACAAACTTATTTTAACTAATTACATCTAAAATGGCCCTATTTCCAAGTAAATTCATATTCTGAGATACTGTGATTAGGATGTCAATATATTTTTTGTGGGAGAATACAATTCAATCCATAATACCTGATAAAATTGGGAGATCCTCAAATAACCTGACCACAGATTCCCCTCTGCCTCTTTTCCTGTGGATAAGGTCCCCTAGCCAAACCACACTCCTTATCATGGGGATCAGGCACTGCACCTACTTATCCTTGAGTAATGGGTTCTATTTCCCGGCCAGCTTGTGATATTATTCAAACAAAACAATCACATTCTTCCACAAAAATCAGTGGTCACTACATCCTCTTGTTAATACAAAATATGCCTCTTACAACCTCTGTTTAATTATTTATTTCCCAAGTGCAACCCCTGGGGCCCTGCATAACATGCAGTGTCCTCCTGCCCCTGGGCTGTAATTTTTATCACTAATAAACTACAGTCCCTTTCATCTGTCCAGAGTCTGGTGTCCTGTATTTCGCTATCCCCCAAATTTTAGGATAGGAATCTCTCCCTCACCAGTAGTGTGAAGAAAAGGCTAATGAAACACTGGGATTTTCAATATGATGATGAACAGGAATAGTGAAACAAGACTTCCTTGATGTGTTACTGATCTTCAAAAAAAATTCAGTTTTTCATTATTAAAACTAATGTTAGTTGTAAGCTTCTAATAGATATTCTTTATCAGATTATGAAGTTCCACTCTGTTACTAATTCACTGATAATTGTTTTTATAAATGGATGTTTTTTCTAATGCTTTTTCTATATCTATTGACATGAACAAGTGAGTTTCCTTCTTTAATCTGTTATTATAATGCATTGATTGATTTTCAAATATTAAACCAGCCTTTCATTTCTGGCATAAATGCTAGGCTCATAAAATGATTTGGGAAGTGTTTCCCCCTCTTCTATTTTCTGGAAGAATTTGTGTAAAATGTGTATACTTTTTTAAAAAAAAGATTTGGCAGTGGAAAACTCTGGACTTGAAGTTTTCTCTGTTGGAAGATTACAACTGCAAGTTCAATTTTTTTCAACATACACAGGAATTTTCTCTTTTTTTTCCACCTTGATTTTAGTAGTTTGTGAACTTCAAAGAAGTGGTCTATTTTTTTCCAAGTAATGGGCATAAATTTGTTTATAGTATTCCCTCATTATTCTTTAATGCCTGTGTGGTCTGTAGTGATGTATCTCATTTCTGATATTGTTAATTAGGGTTTGTTCTTTCTCTTTCATTCTGGCCAAATTTGATAATAGTTTATTAATTCTAATGATTTTCTTTTTCAAAGAACCAGAATTTAGTTTCATTATTTTCTTAATTGTTTTTCTACTCTCTGTATCATTGTCTTCTGCTCTTTATTATTTCCTTCACTCTGCTGCTTCCAGTATAATTTCTCCTTTAGTTTCATAGGAAGGGCTCTGAGGTTACTAATTTGAACTCTTTCTTCCTTTAAATTATAAGTATTTATTGCTATAAATTTCCTTGTCAACTTTGGCTACATCTTACAAATTTGTTATCCTTTAATTTCATTGGGTTCAAAATATTTTTAAATTTTTCTTGAGACCTCCTCTTATTCATAGGTTATTTATATTTTTAAACTTACAAATATTTGATGATTTTTCTGGATATCTTTTTGTTATTGATTTCCAGTTTGGTTCTGTTATGGTGCAGGAATAATTTTTGTTTGATTTGTGTTCTTTTAAATGTATTACTGTTTGTTTTATGATGCAGTATATTGCTATCTTTGTTAATTTTCTACATGCCCTTGAGAAGAATGTATATTCCACTGTTTTGGTGTAAAAGAGTCTACATCAACTAGGTCTAGCGGGTTCATAGTACTGTTCAGGTCATCTGTATACTCACTGATTTACTACCTACTTCTTTATCAATTACTGAAAGAGGAGTGTTAAAGTCTCCAGCTAAACTTTTGGATTTCCTTATTTCTTCCATGAGTTTTGTCAGCTTTCCTTCATATATTTGAAGAAATATTCTTAGATACATACACATTTAGGTTGCTATGTCTTGGAGAAAAACAACAGCAACAACTTTTCCTCATTGTGTAATGTCTTTTTTAGCCCCTAGTAATAATCCTTATTCTGAAGTCTACTTTGCCTTATTTTTTGTATATACTCCAGCTGTAGTTTGTTTAGTGTTTATGTGGTATATCTTTCACCATCCCTTAACTTTCATCTCTCTGTCTTTAAATGTAAAGCAGGTTTCTTGCAGATAGCATATAGCAATGTCTTACATTTTCAACCAACTTTACAATTTCAGTCTTTTAATGGGATTTTAAAGCATTTACGTATAATTATTGATATTTTTAAATTAAAATCTACCAAGTTGCTATATGTTTTATATGTTTTTCATCTGTTCGGGTTATGTTTTACTGCCTCCTCTTGAGTTAATTGAGCATTTTTTATACCTTTCCACCTCATTTCTTCTATTGTCTTATTATTATTATTATTTTTTGCGATACACGGGCCTCTCACTGCTGTGGCCTCTCCCGTTGCAGAGCACAGGCTCCGGATGCTCAGGCCCAGCGGCCATGGCTCACGGGCCCAGCCGCTCCGCGGCATGCGGGATCCTCCCGGACCGGGGCACGAACCCATGTCCCCTGCATCGGCAGGCGGACTCCCAACCACTGCGCCACCAGGGAAGCCCCTGTCTTATTATTTATACCTATTTTTGTTTTTTACTTTTATAGTTGTTCCCAAGAGTTTTCAGTGTTCATATTTACATGCAGATAATATTACGCTATTCCATGTATAATGTAAGAAACTTGTGAAATGCCAATTCTTCTTTTCCATCCTTTGTGCTGCTACTGTCATTCATCTTATTTTTCTACAGGCTACAAACACAAAATATATCACTACCATTTTTGCTTTAGATATCAGTTACCTTTTAGAGCAATTAAAAATAGAATAAAAATTATGGTGGGCAGAATTCTAAAATGACCTCTAAGAATCTAGTCCCCTGATATACATGCACAGTACAATCCACACCTCTTGAGTTGGGGAAGACCTACGTACATGAAGAGGTCATTCCCAAGATTGTGTTATACTATATAACAGAAAATATTTTTCAGATGTAAATAAGTTTCCTAATCATTTGACTTTGTGTTAATCAAAAGGGAATTATTCTGGGTGGATGTAACCTAATGACTAGGTTATTGAAAGAGGGTGAAGTTTCTGCAAGGGCCTCCTACTGGCCCGCAAGCAGCAACAGACATGTTGTGAACTACACACGGAGGGACCACATGATCAGCATCTGACATTGGCCTCTAACAGCTGAGAGCAGACCCTGGTTGACAACGAGCAAGAAAACAGGGACTTAAATGCTTCAACTTCAGGACACTGAATTCTGGCAATAATGGGTGAGTCTGGAAGAGGATCCTGAGCCTCAAATGAGATCTCATTGCCAGCCTCAGAAGATCCCAAGCAGAGAACTCAATCTTGTCATTCCCAGACTTGCGACCTACAGAACTGTGCGATAATAAATGGGTGACATTTTAAGCCACAAAATCTGTGGTAATTAGTTATACATCAATAAAAAACTAAGACAAAAATAATTTTATTTTACCTTCATTTATTCCATTATCTTTGCCTTCATTTCTTTATGTAGATACAAGGTTGTGAATGGTATTATATTCTTTTTGCCTAAAGAATGCTCTTTAATATTTTTCTTTTTTAAGGGAGAGAGGAAAGGCTGGTGTGTCAAAGGTTTCTGTTTTAATTTTTATTTTTATGTTGTATAAATGTGTGTGTGTGTGTGTGTGTGTGTGTGTGTGTGTGTTCTATTTTGGACCCATACGTACATTTAGGTTTTCCCTTTGAGCTAAAATTCAGAGAGGGATTCTATCTTACTAATTACTAATGGCTCAATTCTTCATAGCCTGACAGGGGATTACAAGTGAAGTGTGTGTACATGTGCAAGGGAGGACAGGATCTGTTATTCTGATTAATTCTTAGACATAGGTGGGCACCAGGTCATTGGATTTCAAGGTGTGTTCTTGATGCTCTCAACCCTCCCCATCTCATTTAGGTCTGAGCCCAGCATGTATTCATGACTCTGTCCCAGGAGTAAAGAGGTGGTTTTATTCATTTATTTTTTTTACTATTCCCCTCTCCTAGTGCCTTGAAGGTGACAGTGTTTGCAGCACTTCTTCCCACAGATTAAGGGGAGGAGGGTCCCAGGGGAGATTTAAATCCTTCCTGCACTGGCTGGTGCCCCCTTTCCCAAGAGAGATTTTCTCAATATTCTCTTTCTATAGTGTCTACTTGGTCGACCTCCCAACAGTTGCCAATCACCTTGGAGGAACTCTTCTCACCAGCATCCTGCTGCATTTTGCCCAGGTAAGCCAAGTTCATGTCTTGTCTCTCCCTGCTGGCTCCTTACTCTCCTTAGATTTCGGGCCAGTTGGTTATCCTGCAACCTCAGCTCTCTGAGAGGTCATGAAAAGTTGTAAACTTGCTCTTTATTCAGTTATTTTATTGTAATTTTGAGAGTAACACTCTTTCCATTCCCTAAGTTACTTCTTGCTTTTTAGTTTTTATTCTTTTTATGTAATTAAAATGGCCCATGACATCAGAATGTTAAGAATCAATTTAAAGAGAAAGGTGAAGAATAAGGTAGCAAGCATTCTCAGTTTTATTCTAAGTGAAATTATTTAGGTTTTATTCTATCAGGAGGCCTTGATATGAGAAAATATTCAGTCATACATTGATACCTTGACTATTCTGTGATATTGCACAGAGTACTGTCTGGGTATAATCAGTAGGTTTATTATTAAGTGCCATTGTGAACACTGAGGTTGACACACCTCAACAGAAAGAAACTTATATTGGTCACATTTTATCTTGATGAACACAGAGCTGTACTTCAAGTGGGGAGTGGCGGGGGCAATTTCCTCAACCTGTCTATCTTGTAATACAGGCTTCATGTGATCCATTGCTTCTGACATCTGATCCTTTATTTCCCATCCAATATTCACCTCATGTGGCACCTCTTCACAAAAACAGTCAAACAGCACAGCTGGAGTTAATAAACTGAAGGAGGATGCCCATTACCAGTTACAGACATTTCTGGTGTTTGGGGCTTTCAGTATTTCATTATCTCTGCATCAGCACCAGTAGTCTCACAGCTGAAAAGCCATCAAAATAATGCAGCTTGAAATGATAAATGAAAGGAATGTAACAACTGCAGCACTGAACATTTGATTCTCTGGACGTTTTTTTTTGCAAGGATATGTTTGTTTATTTGTACCTTTTCTTTGTTGGCAATCATATTCCACCACACAGTCCATCTTGATGTGGTAATAGCAGTGTGTCTCATCATTCTTTCTCATTAAAACAGATGTGAGATATTCTCCATGAGTAGGGCTATCCACAATTTCAATCTTCCAAACAAATATCTCGAGACAGAGTGAAAAAAAGATGCTATAATAATGTTAACAGTGTATGTGTGTGTGTGTGTGTGTGTGTGTGTGTGTGTGTGTGTTTTGATTGCTTTTGGACCAACTTAGTATTTAAAAGTTGTAGCAAATTTGTGTTGTTTTATATTCTTTTGATTTAACACCAAAATTCTTAAGCACTCCACCACGCCAGATTCTGTACCTGAATGGATACCTCTATTAAATAATTGTGTCTATCACCTCCATTAATGGCCTCAACCCCCACTTTAGGCAGTTTAATTACACTGTCTATTGTTATAATTACTCATCTGCCTAAACTGTCCAAACACTTGCTTCTCTTTAGCTTCACTGTATTTCTTTGACAAAAATCATACTGCAGTAAAATCCACTTGTCTACCTCTGAACGGACTGTTATCATGCCACTAAACATGGCTGTATGTCCATCATGACTGGTTTCACTAAATTCACAACCATAAGTTCAATTGGATCCTCATTCTTCCTAATAATCTGACTATTTTCCTAACCCCCTCATCTCTCCTACATAACGTCATATCTTTTTCTCTTTCCTCAAAATTCCAAACCTACTTCTCTGCAAAGATTAACACAACTTCCAAAGTTAGCTTCCACATCCACTACCTACCAGTTTTTCCATAACTAAACAGTGTTGTAGGGGAGGAAAACAATTTCCTTTACCCTCTTACAGTCCCTGGCTGGGTCTAAAATGAAACTGATAAAGACAGATTAACATGAGAAAACTTAGCATGTTTGATGCTGAACTCCCAATCTTCTCATCAAATCTATCCCCTCTGCAGTTTTCACCAGCTCAAGACGTTTTCACCTTCTTGTTTCTAGTGACTCAGACCGAAAACCTTGAAGTCATCCTTGATTCCTTTTTTTCTCATAATCTTCATCAATTCATCAGGAAATGCAATTAGCTTTAGTCTCAGAATATATTCAGAATCCCAGACTTCTCACCACTGCTGCTGCAATGAGCTTGGTTTGAATTACTCTTATATTTATAACTATAACCAAAAAGGTCTTCCTGCTGTTACCTTATAAGATTTGGGAGAGGTCTTTTAGCTTGAGTAATTTCATCCAGAGCAAGAATGTCTAAGACTATGCAATTACCTCTAAGATCAAATCTCTTATATTTTGGTGCCTTGTGAGATTTGAATTATTTCCAAATAAGGGACAGATAATGGGTATCTGTCCTAAGCCCCTAAAGAACATCATAATAAAAAAGGTTTGTTTTCACCCACAATTAACGTTGATTTACTAAGTAACTACTATGAGTTAAGAATGATCCTAGGTGATGGGTCTCTAGCCATAAACATTACACAGTCTTTGATCTCAAAAAGTCCTGAGTCTATCTTATACCCAATAATTTGTACCTCCCAAGGTATGCTAAAGGATGTACTATACAACATGGGGAATATAAGACAATATTTTGTAATAACTGTAAATAGAAAGTTACCTTTAAAATCGAATAAAAAATCCCTCAAAACAGAATTAATTGATTTAATTAATTAATTAAATTCTGAGTCTAGTGCATGTTACAATTACTAACCAGATAAATAAATGCAATGGACAGCAGAAAGGGCTTTTATGGTGTAAGTACAAAGTACAATAGGAACCCACAGCATCCCAGCTTAATTCAGTATTGGAGGCAGAAGTCATTTCATAATCTCTTGGCTCAGTCTTTCTTTTTTTTCTCCAATTTTCTAAATGAGAAACATTATAATAAATGATTTTTAGCCCTTAGCCTGAAGAGCCTGTAATTTTATTTTTTTAAAGTGTATCAAATGAAATTCTACTATCACTACTTTCAATGACTATGAGTAAAGACAATGTACCCATTTCTCTAACCACATAATTAGAAGGATACTGCTAAAAACCTTAAGAGGGAAGTTCTGCCTATGAATAGGAACGTAGAGGAAACTGTATCTAAGTAAAATAATTTAGTATTGCCTGATTAAAGTGTTCTGGAACAGGAGAGGCATTCAGTTCAATCCACTGAAAGAAATGATGATAAATAAATTATATGTCAGGTACTGTGCTAGGATCCTTGGGAGAGGCAAAGATGGTTAGACCTAGTCCTGAACTAAAGATTTCATAATATACTGGCAAATGTGAATGCACACAAGGTTAGGTATAATACAAAGTAAATATTTTGAACACAAAATGCTACTGAACTCAGGTTCGGCTGCTTGTCACTCAAAAATCCAGTACTGAGAGACAAGTGTTGGATAAAAGGAAAGATAACTTTATTGAGGACGCCAGTGATCCTGAGGAGAAGGTGGACTCATGTCCCAAAGAACCAATTCCCCACTGCTGATCAGGGGGAAAGAGCTTTTAAAACAGAGTTTCAGGTATGCATAGGCATGGCAGGAGGTGGGGAAGGGAGCTACGTGCAGAACAGCACAGATAACTCCAACAGTCATCTTGAAATTGGTCATGTGGTGGTCTGATCAGTGTCATCGTGATTGTTTTAAGTACAGTTAATCTTTAACTGCAGGGTTGGTTTGTTCCCATTTCCTTGAGGCCAGCTCTTGGAATTGTGTACAACGGAGAAGCTTATGTCATGGCTACAGTGTGGTCATCATGTAGTTAACTTCTTCTGCCTGGTAGGGGTTTCAGTATCTGCAAAACAGCTCAAAGGATATGGCTCAGAATATTATCTATAGCCCTTGAGGAGGAACTAGAGGTCCTTGACTTTGCTTAATGGCTAAACTTATTATTTTGTCTTGCTTGACCGTTTTCTTTGTTTCTGCATTTTCTCACTTCTCTGATTAAATTTATCTTTGGCTAAAGTTTTTTTACAGAAAAGAGGCAAGTGGAGGACATGGCTGGGGTGGGGGTTGGTGTCTGTCCCAGTCCCAGGAAGGCTCCACAGGGTTCTGGCTCAGTTACAAATATACAAAGAACCCTAGGGGACAAAGGAAAAGAATGCTACTGAGGAGGCCTTGGGAAGGGTTTTCTCTGAACTTTCTTTCCCAGTCTCCCTTGCAGCTAGACTCCCTCAGACACTTGAGTGAGGATTTAATCAGACAGAACAATGTGAAGAAGTAGCACACAGAGAATCTATGCCTTGGAGTGGCAGCAGTGGCAGTGAAGAAGTGAGGGATGTGACCCTCAGTATGTGTGCCTGACAGATATTGTGGTGGGTCCTCCCTGGACTTCCCCACAGTGTGGTTAGCTTGTCCTTGAAGAGCAGCCTCCAAGCCTGACTCTCTGTCCCTTCTGGAGAGTCTGTGAGCTTCCCAATACACTTTATTCAATGGTTCTTCTGCTTAAACGAAGTAGAGAGCATTCTATATCCTGCAGCTGATAGTTCAGTCACAAGAATAAAGTGGCAGTATATTCTAATAATTAGAGGCATGGGCTTTAGAATTTCAACTTGTGCTTGAACCCTTTGTTTTCCGTTCCTTTAGTAGATATTTATGGTTCACTAACCTTTACCTCTCTAAGACTCAGTCACCAATTTTATACTTGGAAAAACAGTAATAGCAAATTCATAAAATTGATATACATATTAAAGGATTTAATGCACAAAAGGACCATGTATATCCCAGTAACTGTACAATAAAAAAATACTACTATATGAGCTATAATTCAAACTAAACTAATATGTTTCTGACTCCAAAACACATAGCTTTTGACTATTACACACTATTCCTCCTGATATTTTAACCTTCCTAATCTGTCCTTTGGAATTTGGAACATATTTTCAAGAAGTTCTCCTTGCTAAGAATGGTTCATTTATTTCATACTCCTGCAACTAGGGATCATTGCCTTGAAAAATAAAAGCATGTAATAAATATTGTAATATTTCAGACTTTATTTTTTCTTCACTGCTGGGATTATCATCCTTATAAAGTCCCTTACTGATAGGAAAAAAAAGTGTGCTGATAGAAAAAAAAAGTGTGCTAATTTAAATTAATTAAACTCAAATTGACAGAAAAGGAGAAAAATATACTACTATGTTTAAGATTGACCTTTTACCAACTGAGTGCAACAATATCCTGCAGAGAAACAAACACACCATTTAAAGCAATTATACTCCAATAAACATGTTAAAAAAAAAAAAAAATCCTGCAGAGGAGGTGAAATGTACCTGGCCCAGGCAGAGACTTTGAAATGAGCTTCTTGTTATAGATACCAATTATCACTGAAAAAATAGTCTAACAGAGACATTAAAAGACTCATGGTGCTTCAAAGAGATGCTTCTCACTTTGACACTCATTAAGGTTTGATTCTTGAATTTTTAAAGCAAAACTACAGTAGACATTTTGCAGTGATTTTTTTTACATACAAAAAAAAATCAAGAATATCTTTATTTTGCTTTAAGTGCATTTTTATATTGATGGTGTAGAACGTCTTATAAAAAATAGAACATCAATTTTACTGGGAAAAATTTAGCTTCCCTGACATTATTTCTATTCATCTTGAACATTTCTTGTTTTAAAGCTATTTAAAATACATCTGATCAGGACACAATTTATGTATGTCTGAGTACTCCTTTCTACTGACTTTTGTCTTTCCCTGCTCTGATCCCTTCCCCATATTTCCATCTCATTAGAATTGCATTTACTCAGACAGAGACAGGGCAGAACAAGTGAAGGACAGAAAAACATATTTAGGTGGAGAAGACTGATTTATCTACACAATAAAGAGCTAGGAGTAAAAGAGATGGGAAATCTGAACTGAGGAAGAGTTGTTGAAAAGCTTCCTGAATTAGTTACTGGGAAAATTTAAAAGACTTGATAAAGGAGGTGCCCTGGAACAATTTTATGCCATGAGAGAAATAAAGAGGAAAGGAAAGGAGACTTGAAGAGTGTTACTATATACAGCTGAACCTTGAATAAACGGGTTTGAACTATGCAGGTGCACTTAGATGCAGATATTTTTCAATAGTAAATATTATAGCCCTACAGGGTCCATGTTGGCGGAATCCACAGATGCAGAGGAATTGAGGGCAGACTATAAATTATGTGTGGACTTTGGATCATGCGCAGGGTCAGCACTCCTAACCACCATGTTGTTAAAGGATCAACTATATAATGAATTGGAACTCAAATTTTTCAAGCAGCGTGTAGGCATAGGTATTCTTTTATAAAAGATTTGATTATTGAATTATACTTATTTATTAATCCCTGGAACTCTCCATACAAAACTATTCCAATTCACACTGGGAGTTAAAAAAGAGTCTGCTTTTTTTTTAAAGTTCATTAAGTACATGAGTTGGAAAATAGCTAACTGAGGGTGATAATCTTTACATTGCTCCTGGAACCTACCTGAGCAAATCATTACCACTAATTCTAAGCACAGTAAAAGAAGCTCAATGAAGCAATTCCAAGTGATCCCTTGGAATAAATATATTTACTAAATATATGAATATAAATGTTTATATAAATAAAAGTGTTTTCTTGTTATAATACTTTAGGATTTTGAGCAAGATTCTCTTGTTTCCTTAAAGAATTATTTAAAACAATACTGTCACCATTATACCCAAAATAATGATGACTTGGTCCTGAAGAGGACGTGTTTGCTGGTTGACCCTTGAGCTGGACCCAGACAATTGGAGACTCCTCATGCCCCTCCCTTGTCCTTGGAATTTACAAGCTGTCCACTGTTCCCACAGCTGGAGTTGTTTCAAGGATGCAGCCTTGAAAAAGTAATGTGTTGTTGAGACCATCTGGACAGTATACGTGACTGAGCCCCATTAAGGCCTCTATATAAACTTTTAAAATTCTAGCCAGAAGGCATGGAGGCCTACTCATCTTGCACCACCCACGACAAGCCTCATATGTCAGTTCCATTGCTTACTGAATCTGGTACCACCAATCTGGAGCGGCTGCCTCTCTCTTCTGTCTCTCTTTGCCCTCCATAGAGGAATTCCAGAGGTTGTGAACCAACACTCAGTTAACCTAGGATATTTTTAAGAGACTAAAGGAAAACACTCAGAGCTGCTACTCTCTGTTGAATCCAAGAGCTATTTAATAAGCGAGAGATCAGAAACACGTGAACAGATGATGGCCCTTATTTTAACAAATCTTATAAAATAGTTCTGCCATTTTAGATATTTATCAGGATATATGACTATGCTTTCCTCACTCCAACCATCACCCTTTTCCTGCTCTATGTTGAGAATGATAACTTTATAAGGAAGAATGTTACATTTTCTGGCTTATATTCATGTGGAAAGCAGGATCATTGACCCAGAATCCTCAAAATATTCTGTGGCTTTGTTTGACAGCCAGGTCCTGAGATACAAAAATGATAACCCAAAGAAAAAGAATACATGAATTACAATATATTTTATGTCTCACTTATTTATCTGATTTTCTTTATCATTATATATAACATATATATTTATATACAAATATATCAATTGTAACATTAATTGGTATTAATTTGGTTAAATTGCAATTTATTTACTCAATTGATATTTATATTATTCATATTGATATTAGGGTTACTTAATTTTTCAAATATTATTCCATATGCAAATTGAGTTCATTTGCCTTGGCTTAAACCCTCATCTGATGATCATTCTTAAAGATCTGCACTATTTACAATAGCCAGGACATGGAAGCAACCTAAACGTTGCTAAACCTAAATGGAGGAATGGATAAAGATGTGGTACAAATATACAATGGAATATTACTCAGCCATAAAAAAGAACAAAATAATGCCATTTGCAGTGACATGGTTGGACCTAGAGATCGTCATACTGAGTGAAGTAAGTCACAGAAAGACAAATATGATATTTCTTATATGTGGAATCTAAAGAAATACTACAAATGAACCTATTTACAAAACAGAAGTGAGTCACAGATATAGAAAATAAACTTGTGGTCACCAGGTGGTGGGGGGGGGGAAGGGAAGGGAAAGGGAGGGATAAATTGGGAGATTGGTATTGACATATACACACAACTATATATATATAGAATAGAGAACTAATAAGAACCCACTGAATAGCACAGGGAACCCTATTCAAAACTCTGTAATGACCCACAGGGGAATAGAATCTAAAACAGAGTGGATATATGTATATGTATAACTGACTCACTTTGCTGTACAGCAGAAACTAACACAACATTGTAAATCAACTATACTCCAATAAAAAAAAGATTTCTGCTATCTTGCAAGAATGTATAGAACTGTTTCATCATTTAATTCTGACATAGCTCTTAAGATACAAGGCATAGCAGCCTGAGTACTAATATTTAAAGGAAAGCAACACTTTGTATATATTATTTTATCTCTACAAAAATACTTTGAAGAATGAAAAAATGTTACTGCTATTTTTATAAATGAAAGCACAAGCTTAGGAGGGTTAAGTAATTGGTGCAATGACACATACCCACTGAATTGGCAAACTAGGATTAAATGGCAAATAAACCTGACTCAAAGCCATGTAATGCAAATATGTGCAGGCAAAAACTATTAAGCCATGTTACCTTATGTATCTTACTTTCCGCTCTAGACTCCAAGTAGCTTGAGTGCAGAAAACATTCATTTGCATATTTTCTTTCCCATAGAAATGAGTCCTTTTTAAAACACTTTTTAAAGCACAATAACTACCTACTGGCTTGAGTGATGATACTCCTCAAAGGCCAGTTTCAAATAACCTCTTAATTAAAATGTGTGTCTTTTATCTATTTACTCTATAATCCATTTTGCCTTATTTAATATCCACACTGTCTACTCATTTCATATATTTATTTATATGGTCCCTGATAATTTTTTCAAACTGCTTTATGTTTTGTGATTTGTCTTCTTACTTCAAGTTTAATGTCCTTGAGAAATAGGAGCCTGGTCATAGGGAATGAGCTTATGACTCAAAGTACTTTAGTAGCTTCCCATATATTTTAGGTACTACATGCAACTATGCAAAAGAAACGTGTGTACTTTTAGAGTGAAATGGAAACATAACAATGAAAAAGCCAAATCTTGTTTTTATACATGTAAACATGCTAGAATTTGGGATAATTTTAGTTGCAAATCACCAAGACAACCACTCAAACTAGCCTAAATTTGAATGTAGTTTTGACCCATGTTACTAGAATGTTCCCATACAGTGACGGTGTCAAGCATGATTTGATATGAGTGTTCAGATGATATTGTCAGTACTCTGCTTTTCTCCATATTTTAGCTATGATGTGATGTGATGGAACACGATGATGTAATGATGTAATGTTCTATTCTTTAACTTAAGGCACTTTCTTCTCCAATGGTGGCCAATCTGACAACTTCCTGTGTACACTGTATTATTTTAATTATTTCAACAACCCCCAAGGAGGGAGTACTTTTTATTCCTATTCCAGTTAAAGTATCAGGACTTATACTAATTGAGTTGGATTGAACTATTTGGAGGCTATGCATATGTGGGACCAGGGGGTACATGGGAAATCTTTGTACCTGTCTCTTAATTTTGCTGTGAACCTAAAACTGCTCTAAAAAATAAAGTCTTAAAATTACATACATACATATATGTATACACACACACACTTGTATTTATACCTAATTATTCTTTTGAGTTTTATACTTCAAGATTTTCTTTTTTCTACTGTGCATACACTTTACATGAATACACTCTAACTTTAAAAATAAGGAGAATTTTATAACTTGCACTATATCTTTACAGAATATAATGTGTAAGTATACTAACAAATGTTTAGATCAAGGAAAAAGTCTTCCCTGTGTTCCTTTTTATTGAATCTCACTCTCACCCTAAAAACCACATATTGCAAAGTATATCATTCTAGCACCAACTAAAATCAAAATATTGATTTGTTGAAGGAAAAAATCACTGCAATTCATTTCAAGACCAAACTGCAACTGAGCCATTCACAAGGAACCAAGAAACCCTGGTGAAGGCTCAGGAAACATGGAGATTCTCTCCAAAGTTCTCGTTAGTAATGATGCTGAAAATGTCATAAGAGAGAAAGTTACAGCAACAGAAAGATGCTCATAAGCAAAACCAAGGCCACCAATTTATTCCAATAAAAGGTCTTTTCCCCCACTGCTTAGCCTTTCCTATTGAAGAGATTCTTTATAAATTTGAAAAGAGAAGTACTCAAAGGATGTGAATATTTTAATGAATGCTGCTTAAGTCACCTGAAGCAATATGCCATAACTTACTCGTGTGACCAACTGCTCAGATTGTAAACTCTTTGAAGGCAGGGCTCATCGCCTACGCATCTTTATAACCTCATACAGAGCTTTCAGTGTTTTGTCCTGGTAGGCATACATTTATTATTTGCTAAATTGAAAAGAAAAGGGGGAGTGGAGGAGGTGATAGTACCCCAAAGGAAACATTGTACTGGAATGGACCAATGTCTACTACAGATATTGGTGTCCAGGAAGAAAGAAATGGTTGTTTAAGGTTATGCAAATTTAGTAGTAATGCTAAATAACTCCTCTTTCACTAAAACTATAGATTTCTTTCATTTTTCCTGCTCTAATGATTCTCCCCAGAAAAATAAGAAAGAAGTTCTTATTTTTTATGATTATGACAAAAGACAGTATAAAGTTAAAATAGTAAAAATAAACACACAGTCATTCAGCTTTTCTAAGCTGAATCAGAACCTAATATATGTATAATATCTTAGTGGCATTTTGCAGTCAAATACAAATGTCGTGTGTGTGTGTGTGCGTGTGTGTGTATATATATATATACACACACACGCACACACACACACATATATATGAGAACACAGATTATTTATGGTCGTCAGTAACTTGAAAAGAATCATCTTTATAAAACAGACATTTTTCTTTACAGCAGGGCTAGAAAAGTCAATCTTGAATTCCCAAATAGTATACTCTACTCAAGATGTCACTGTAAAACATTAAGACAAGGGCTTCCCTGGTAGCGCAGTGGTTCAGAGTCCGCCTGCTGATGCAGGGGACATGGGTTCGTGCCCCGGTCCGGGAAGGTTCCACATGCCGCAGAGCGGCTGGGCCTGTGAGCCATGGCCGCTGAGCCTGTGCGTCCAGAGCCTGTGCTCCGCAACGGGCGAGGCCACAACAGTGAGAGGCCCATGTACCGCAAAAAAAAAAACCAAAAAAAACATTAAGACAAAATAGAGTGAGTTCAAATTTCTCTCTTCTAAACATTTCTGGGTTACAATCCAAATAACAGATTTTAATTACAATAAAATCAAAAGGTCTCAATAGTATGTTTCCAAAACATTTTTTATTAAATATAATTTCAAATAAAATATGAAAAACCGATATTTATTGAGCAGCTACCTGTATCTTATATCACTTACATACCTGATCTACTTTAATCTTCACAACAATCTCAGGTAGAAAGAGTTAGTATCTTATTTAATAAGAACCAAAGAGAATAAGTAGCTTGTATTACAATGAGACCCTTGTGCTGTGGAAACTGGCTAGAGGGCTCCGTTGCAGAGCCCAGACCTGTGGACAAGAAGCACGAAGACCTCAAGCATGTCACTGGAGTAATGGTGAGGGAGGCTACTGCTAGGTCTATTTCTTGGCTTCTGGACCTATGTCATCTGTTTGGGGGACACAACCATTTAAAGGTCTCTGTTCAGTGTGTATACTGCATCCTATTCACAGAATATTTCTTCTGATCTACTACAGTGGCTTTAACAGGCCATTCTAAAATCGTATCAGACTGGCAAGTCTTAGATGGTGCATTATGCAATACGACCAGTGGATCCTAATAGATGGACCCACTTTCATACCTCCTTCACACCTGGCAAGATGCTATACACATCAATGTCAGTGACCAGCAGCATAAACTTTCTCCAGTTATCCCAAGAGAAAAACCATACAGCACTGGATTAAGCTTCTGTAAAACAGTCAGACAATATCTCCAAACCAGACATACTACAGCCTGTGGACTCCTGGGAGAAGGAAAGAAAAAACTTTCTGTGGCCAGAAGCTGAGATGAAATGGTGTTAGGTACCAAAGTTTGCTGGAAGATGATTGCTTGATGATGTCATTTGATAGAAGATGAACAAGAGTATGGATTTACAATGTACTAAATGTCAGTTGCTAAGATCTTTAAAAAGGCTGATTGCCTTAAAATGATAATGGAGTTCCCATTTTCTAAAGGAAAACTTAACTATTTGAACTCATGAATCAGTTGCTGTCCCAACTTTCTTTTCAACTCTTCTCACAGAACTGATTCATTTTTGCCTGGAAGAGAGGGATTCTTTTGTTGCTCTTAGTAGAGCAAACTCTTATACTGACCAGACTGCAAAATAGCAAAACTACTCTAAAACTATGTGTGGTGAAGTTTATTTGGAGCATTAAAGCAACCTGGTCAGCTCATTTAAAGCCCAGGTGATGGCTTCGGTACAATTATATATATACACATATACACACATACATACATACACACACAAACACACAGGACATGACTTTTCTTTTTTCATCTAAATGATTTCTTATACATCAAAAAACAAAAACAAATTAAAAACAAATTTGCACAAAGAATAATTATTATGAAATATATTCCACTAGAATTTTGCAGTCAAAGCTGAAATCTCAGTAAATGTGTTTACTGCATGCATTGCAATATTCTTATCATTATCTGTTAATTTTCTATGATGATTTGGTATTAAAGGGACTAAATTTCTCTCCTTTAAAAGCTATATATGTAATTTTATTAGAGAAAAAAGGGATAAATTTGGAATAAGAGTTTTGTTTTTTTTTTATTCCCTCCCTGACCTATGAACTGCCAAGTCATATAAAGAACAGTCAGACACCAATTAAACTTGAGAGTAGTAGTGTGCAATCCTCTTAATGGTGCTTATGCACAGAATACAGGCTATAGTCTAGCATTCCACGAGAATTCACACACATAGGATTTGTAAACTTTTCCTTCAGTGTATTTAATTTATTTATTTATTTTTGGCTGTGTTGGGTCTTCGTTTCTGTGTGAGGGCTTTCTCTAGTTGCGGCAAGTGGGGGCCGCTCTTCATTGCGGTGCACAGACCTCTCACTATCGTGGCCTCTCTTGTTGCAGAGCACAGGCTCCAGATGCGCAGGCTCAGTAGTTGTGGCTCACGGGCCTAGTTGCTCTGCGGCATGTGGGATCTTCCCAGACCAGGGCTCGAACCCGTGTCCCCTGCATTGGCAGGCATATTCTCAACCACTGCGCCACCAGGGAAGCCCTCCTTCAGTGTATTTAAAATGTCACTTGCCTAATTTTCTGAACTTTTCAATTTGCAAAAAGAAATCATTTATAGCATATTCTAGAGTTTATTTAAATGGCTTAAAGGTAGTCATCATTATAATTTTCAAAAGTAAATATAAACACTGCTGTTTTTATGACCACTTAATTTTCATGTTTGTAATTTAAAATGATTAGCAATTACTTCTAAACAAAATAATTATATCTATTAAAACTTTGAAGTATATGTGTGTGTTATGTTTGTGCATATACATACAGCTTAAATTCTCTCTCTTCTTAGGAACATTCCTTGATCTGATACTTTCTATTTCTATTATCTTTAAATGTGTTTTTAGAAGAAAATTATGTGGCAATGATATTATGCACAAATACAAAAATGGTTGTTAAAGCTATACAGTTGCAGACGTATAACACGTTAAAATTTCAGAGCATTTTACATTATAGCAGAATAACAGATATGATACACATGACAATGATAATGATGATGACAATGATCTTACAGTTGAGAAAGCATTCTCAGAAAGTTTAATTAAGTGACTTGGAGAAGTTTACAAGCAATATTTTATAAAGTGAAATTAAGAGCTAGTTTTTTAACTTCAAAATCACAATATATTTTCTTGGCAAAATAAAAGGACTAAATATATAAATAATCCATTTTTATTGTCCATGCCATGGAGCCATGTTTTAGTGATTTTGTTTGTTTGAGGGGGCACAGATTTGTGGTAAATCTATTGAAGCTCATTAATTCTGGATTTAGAAGAGATTGTTACAGAGGACTGGAAATCTTGTCACGCTAGGTTATGACTACAGAAATGGAATGAGCTTGGCTCAAAGAAGCCTAGGGTAGACATGACAGCTGTGGACATTTGATAGAATGTCAAAGAGTTATTATAAGTTTTGCTTCCTTGAGGAAAAGTAACAAATGGGTAGAAATTACCTAGAAAGAAACTGTGTCTCAAAATGAGGGACTGTCTCATAATTAGAAGAATCTTGACAGTGGAGTTGTCTTACCCAAAAGGCATTCTATAATGCAGCAGGAGATTTTTCAAGCTAAAACTGCATGGCCCTCTGGCAAAGACTTTCAAAAGGGGGGCACTGCTCTGTAGAAGAGGAAGATTGGATCTGGGGGCTCCTGTGGGGTTACCCAAGCAAATTTTTAGAATCACAGAATGAGAAAATGTTAGAGATGAAAGAAACCTTGGATAATACACTCATGTTCCTCTCATTTAAAGATGAGAAACTAGAACACAGAAGTTAGTCTGTCTACTTAATATCATGAAGCAGAATTTAATTAGAAAAATCATTAATACTCATTGAACTGAAAAAAAATGATTCAGATTTCTCAAGTCAATTTAACCAACAATCTAATGATTGTCAAGTTACTTCAGGAAAACAAGCCTTTTTATTGCGATGCTGTTCGCCAATGCTACGTGGTTTTTACTGAAACTGATGCGGCTAAGAAATAATTGTCTCAATTCATACCATCCCCTTGGCAAAGATTTATTTTACATTTGCTATGGTTCATTTAGTCGAATCTGTAACATTCACCAAACCTAAAAGTAAAGAGGAGAGCTGCCAGTATGACTTAGAATCTAATAAACACAAGAAACATAACTGCAGCCATGCAGAGGCCAACTCATCAGTTCTTGAAAATTTCTTGGTAGAAAAGACCCAATGAATGAATTAATTCACTCATCAAATATTTATCGAGTCCCTACTATGTGCCACACCAGGCATTTTTCTTTGCATATGTTTGTACATTTATATTAATTTAGTACAATAAAGGTCATTTCTTGATCTCTAAGCAGCAATTATTACACAGTAAAGATAAGAAGTGACTCATTCTCTATTCTAAAACTCACGCTATTGAATTTCATAGGAAAACCCCAACAGAACAGTATATTTTTGATAGACCTAATCTATACTCTAAATATCGGCATGCCACTCAGATCAGCAGCCATCACCAGTGTCTCAGCATATTCTGGGTTTTGGGGAGTCAATAAATCTATTTCTAGTTTTTGAGAATTCAATAAATCTATTTAAATCTATCGATATTTACATAAAAGGGTAAAATACATTATTTCAAATAAGGGAAAACTACTGAATCAACATTTTCTACGCCTGTATTCTGTATCATATTCTGTAGAGGAAAACCTCATATACAATATTCTATTTAATTCTCAACACAGCCATAACAGGGTTGGTAGACCTATTTTACAGATAAGAACACTGATCCTCAGGAAGGATATATGATTGGTATATGCTGGAATCTCAACATGTCTTCCAACTACAAATCCATTTTTTTCTACTAAATAAAGCAATTGCTGGAAAAAATAAGAAAACAACAAAGATAGAAGAAAATTTAGTTGAACCCATTACACCTTAAATAATCTCATTAAAACCTCACAAACACACAAAAAATTAAAGGAGAAATAGTATGCTCATTATACATATATGAAAACTGAAGCTTAAGCAAGCGTTAATTATTCAAATCCACACAGCTAAAAACCAGTCAAGCCTGACTTCAAATCTACATCATCCTGACTTCCAAGCCAGTGATCATAAACGACTACTCTGAACCTCATGCTTTACTCCAGGATTCTGGCTTTTCCACTTCTGATTCTGGTGAAGATTGAAGGTTCCCTAGATCTATATCTGTTGAAAACTTCCTTCCACAGCTCTAAAACCCCACATTTTTACCCAGCAATGACCTTCCAAAAAAACACTACATACTCCAAACTCCCTTGGAATTAGGTGTTACTTTGTAAATATGCTTTTTCCAGGAAGATGTAAGTAGAATGCGTGTGGCCTTTTTTGGACAACCTCAAAAGAGTTTGTGTGGGTCCTTTACCTATTTTTCCTTTGTATCTTCCTCCACGTTGGTACCTGGAATGCAGATGTGATGGCTGACATTCCACCAACCATCTTAAAACACTGGAACAAGTCAGAAAGAGAAAGGCAAACACCATATGATATCACTTATATGTGGAATATGAAATATGGCACAAATGAACCTATCTACAAAACAGAAGCAGACTCACACACGTAGAGAAGACTTGTTGTTGCCAAAGAGGGTGTGGGGAGGAAGAGGGATGGTCTGGGAGTTTGAGCTTAGTAGATGCAAACTATTACATTTAGAATAGATAAACAACAAGGTCCTACTGTATAGCACAGGGAACTATATCCAATCTCCTGGGAAAAACCATAATGGAAAAGAATATAAAAAAAGAATGCATGTATGTGCATAACTGATTCACTTTGCTGTACAGTAGAAATTAGCATAACATTGTAAATCAACTATGCTTCTATTAAAAAATAAATAAGTAAAAGAATTTACTGCCAAAAAAAGAGAAGAAAACACAGGAACAAGAGCCACACATTAGGAACAATGGAATAGAAAGAAGAAAATGGCCTAAGACCTGGAAACATTTGTCATACTCTCAAAGCAACCCTGGACTGCCTTCCCCTGCCATCTTTTAGAAAAGAGAACAAAGATGTGCATTCACTTTTATTTTTTTTCTTTTGACTATATGCAACTGAACTTAATTTAAATCATACAATACTATTACAAACTGGTAATACGTGAAAATCAATGTTTGCATCCATTTCAATTCGCTAAACATTCACTGAAGAACCACTGGTAAGCACTGCTGCTGTCAACACTATAGGAAGTAGAGAAAAGCATTAGCTCATTATAGAAAAGAATAAATCTTTCAAGGTGAAAATAACTAGTAATTAATTAAAATACAGCAGTACTGAAGAATGGCAATGATAATAAAAACCTCACCAGTAAAACTGGTAGAAATCATAGACAGCAGCTATTTTAAACGCTTTATTTTAAACAAATTTGTGTGAGTATTAACAAATAGAAATTAAAACATGTTTAATAAATTATAAAGGTGCTTTCAGGAAAGCCAACAACTGTGGCTAGCTCTGATCAGGTAGAGAGTTGGAGAGTAAGGATTAATTCCTATAGGTAGCACATGAAGACAAGTATTCAGAAGGAACAATCTTATTAATCTGGGATCAGCTCACACTGACTTCCCCTTAGTGAAATTTAGGAGTAACAAGTGTCCAGAAGATTCCTTGATTTCATTTTCTTAGTTCTTAGAATTATGAACATTAATGGGTGCTTCTGTGGAAAAACAATAAAGTCAAACTGATGTCATCATCTAAAGTTTAGATGCTTCTATCATGCTGTTGACTACTTGATGCTGAGATGTGTGCTCTATTATTTATATATATGTAATTTATATAATAAATATAATCAACAAATATATCTATAGATAGCTCTGTGTGTGTGTATATATATATATACACACACACACACACATACATACATAAAATCTCTGTTAGAAGTGGAAGGTAATTAGCAAGTAGTTTGAAAGTAGTTTAAGAAATTACTTCTTTTTAATACCTCACAAATGTAACAAGGTATAGCACAGAGGATACATTTATGCCTTCACGTTCATTCATTCAACTTATGCTTACGAAGTTTTGACAAGCTCCCTTGTGCAGAGATTGTTATTGCTACCAAGTATCCATGTTTTCCTTAACTTCTCAATTATGCACTTAGGTTGAAATTTATGGGACTGAGTACTCAAAAATAGGGTTTAGATGAAAGTAATGAAAGCCACTTTTATAAAAAATCCAAAAATATCTCACATGAACCTCGAGTTTCCTCTTTCCTTGCTGTGGTGACCATAGAGGACACACGGCTCCAAGACAGAGAGCCAATTGTTTTACAACCAGATATGAGCAAGAAGTAAGCCTTTATTATGTTAATCAATTAAGATTTCAGGTTTCCTTTATTACAGTACCAAATGACAGTTTGCTCTGAGTACTGTAATCAGTCCTTGAAGATCAGCGCTGCTTTAAAAACTAAAACATGTAGCACTGAATGAGTGCTCAGGCTACAGTGGGGCAACAGATACTGGCAGATAGAAAACCGTTGTCTGTGGGGAGCTGTGGACAGGTATCTGGAAAACCCACTGACTGTTCTAAATGAGGAGACAAGCCATGGGCTTTCTGGGACAGGAGATCTAGAGGAAGGGTATCAAATAACAGAATGTTGTACTGTGTTTTGACTGCATTTGGCAAGATCCTGAAGAAAACACATAAGATCAGAAAATGCTGTCTTGAGTACAAGCCGAAATAGAAGGAAATAAAGAGATAATTGAAGACAGAGATTTAGGGCCTTGAAGAAAAGAGAACTCCCATACCTGGCTAGAAGGCATATAATTTAGTACGACCACCTTGGGGAACCAGCAACATTTTATAAAACCGAATATCCATACATTTATGACTCGGCATTTCCACTCTCAAGTACGCACAAAGGAAATATGTATATATGTTCACCAAAATACATTAATGTTCATAGCAGCCCCCTTCATAGTAGTCAAAAACTAGAAAACGCCCAAAAGTCCATCAACATTAAATTGGATAAATACATTGTGGAATATTCACAAAATGGAATATTATTCAGCATAATACATAAAAAATATAGCTTAACTCCACAAACATAATGTTGAATCAAAGAAGCCAGACACAAGAGGATATATACAGTTGGATTCCATTTAAGTAAATTTTAAAATTGAGCAATACTAATCTATAGTATTATAAGTCAGCACAGTGATTACCCTTGGGGGTAGGAGTGGGATAATGCCCACAAATTTTCACAAGCAGATTATGCTAATGGAAAGGATTATAGATCACCCAGACATTCTTGATATTAGATTAGACACAATACCTATATAAAGAAACAAAGTTATGTGTATATATAGCAAAACAAAGGTCTATGACAAAAACTGCTAGTTCAAATATTTGAGTGCTCCTTGATGGCTTCTAGTCTCCTATTCACTGAGATGGAGACATGTACCTAAATTTGGCCAATGGGATGCGGGTAAAAGCGAGGTAAGCTAGGTCCAGATGTGCCCCATAAAACCCCATACAATCTGCTATCTCTCTGCTTCCCTGTTGTGGTTACACGTAGGCCATGTGCTTGCTCTCAGTGGCCTAACTACAAGACTGAAGCAGTCCACATTTGAGACACGACTTAGAGGAGAGCAGCAATATATGATATATATAATGAGAGCTCATAACAAGCACTGGAATTTAATGTAAATGAAAACTTAACTTGGTAATATTAAGCCACTGGGACTGTGGACTCTGCTGTGGAAGTTAACGTTAGTTACCATCTTAATATTCATCTTGAGATGAAACAAAGATGGTTCAGACAGACCCTGCACTCAAAGATATTATTTTCTACTGGAAAACACAAAATATACACTACGGTAGTTTAAGAATGGCTAACAGTGCTTTAGTACTCTTATCCTTGAGAGACAAATCATCACTGCTATGCCCTGACCAAATTCCTATTTCATAAAATCATGGGACATAAAAGGATTGATTTTTTTTAACATCTTTATTGGAGTATAACTGCTTTACAATGGTGTGTTAGTTTCTGCTTTATAACAAAGTAAGTCAGTTATACATATACATATGTCCCTATATCGCCTCCCTCTTGCATCTCCCTCCCTCCCACCCTCCCTATCCCACCCCTCTAGGTGGTCACAAAGCACCAAGCTGATCTCCCTGTGCTATGCGGCTGCTTCCCACTAGCTATCTATTTTACGTTTCGTAGTGTATATATGTCCATGCCACTCTCTCACTTTGTCACAGCTTACCCTTCCCCCTCCCCGTATCCTCAGGTCCATTCTCTAGTAGGTCTGTGTCTTTATTCCCGTCTTGCCCCTAGGTTCTTCATGACTATTTTTTTTTTTTAGATTCCATATATATGTGTTAGCATACGGTATTTTTTTTCTCTTTCTGACTTACTTCACTCTGTACGACAGACTCTAGGTCCAACCACCTCACTACAAATAATTTTGTTTCTTTTTATGGCTGAGTAATATTCCATTGTATATATGTGCCACATCTTCTTTATTCATTCATCTGTCATTGGACATTTAGGTTGTTTGCATGTCCTGGCTATTGTAAATAGTGCTGCAACAAACATTGGGGTACACGTGTCCTTCTGAATTATTGTTTTCTCAGGGTATATGCCCAGTAGTGGGACTGCTGGATCATATGGTAGTTCTATTTGTAGTTTTTTAAGGAACCTCCATACTGTTTTCCATAGTGGCTGTATCAATGTACATTCCCACCAAGAGTGCAAGAGGGTTCCCTTTTCTTCACACCCTCTCCAGCATTTACTGTTTGTAGATTTTTTGATGATGAGGATTGATTTTGTTAACACTTCATATTTTTTAGAGCAAGTAAAGGTATACTGCACAATTGGGGGGGTGAGGTTACAGAGATTTCCCATACACGCCTTGTCCCTGCACATACGCAGTGCTGCCCATTATCAACATCTCCCACTAGAGTGGCTCATTTGTTACAACTGAGGAATCTACATTGGCCCAACATAAAACTGTCTTCCAAAGTGGTTGTACCCTTTGCATTTCTACCAGCAGTGAATGAGAGTTCCTGTTGCTCCACAACCTCACCAGCATTTGGTGTTGTCAGTGTTCTGGATTTTGGCCATTCTAATAGATGTGTAGTGATTTCTCCACTGTTTTAATTTGTATTTCCCTGCATATTATTAAGCATGCATACTCAAATATATTATGGCTATCATTATTTTGAACAAACATCTGTTAGATAAGAATAAGAGAATAAGTTTTTATTTTACTTTCACTTATCCCTTCTTTGTATCTCTTCCTTAACTTATGTAAATTTGAGTTTCTGACCTACCTTATTTTCCTTCTCTCCAAAGAGCTTCATTTAACATTTCTTTCAAGGCAGGTCTACTGGAAACAATTTTTCTGAATTTTTGTTTGTCTGAGGAAGTCTACTTCTTCACTTTTGAAGGGTAATTTAGCAGGAATTCTAGGTTGGTGACTTTTCTCCTCAACACTTTAAATATTTCACTGTACTGTCTTCTTGTTTGCATGGTTTCTGAGAAGTAGAATTCTTATCTTTGTTCCCCTATAAATAAGGCAATTTTTTCTCTGGCTTCTTTTAGGAATTTTTTCTGTATCTTTGATTTTTTTTTATAGTTTGAAAATATGTTTCTGTACAGCTGTTTACTTTTTAGGACAGAGTGGCAACTTCCAAACTCCTTACATGGGCAACCAGAATCCTTGACTAATGTTTCAGGATGCTAAACTCATCCTAAACCTGGGCTAGCTTTCTTGACTTGCCTCAAAAATAAAATATGGAATGAGTGCCTTCTGATGCCCAGTCTCTAGAAAGCTGATGTTTCTACTTGGGCTTTTCGGAAGTTTCATCTTTGGCGTCCTGAACAGCTGTATAAGAACTCCAACTTCCCTGAGTCCATCATGCTATAAGGAAGCTCAAGCTAGCTTCCTCATGGAGAGACTATGTGGAGAAAGATAGAGAAAGATGCTTGGCTAGTCCCTGGATTTTCCAGCTCCTTGGTATTTGAGCCATCTCAGCTGAGTCATCAGGCATCACAGAAAAGAGATAAGCTATCATTGCCATGTTTAAACCAAATTCCTGTTTCACAGAATTATGAGACAGAAAATGAAATTGTAAGACACTTAGCTTTGGAATAGTCTTTTAGATAGCAATAGATAAGTGGAAAAGATGCATTACAGTATAAATACAAATTTAATATAAATATGCATATGTGTGTTACACATGCTCATATGAGGTAAAAAGCAAAATGGACTTTAGAAAGAAAGGGTCATAGGAGTATAACCGCAGTGCTAAAGAAAATACAAAAAAGAAGAAATTGCTACTGGGAGAAGAAATATTCCTAGCATGTAATTTCATGGAAACAACTGCTGAATCCATCTGGTTCACCACTGTAAATGCTGTACCTGTTACATGATAGATGCCTATGAATGATGGCTAAATCAATAGACAGAATAAACAAATACTGTTGTATTTTGGAAGAATCTTGAAAGGCTGGGTTTGCTTACTTAAAGAGTGATGGAAGCAGACAGCAGTTGAAAATTCTACGCTAGTGCAACAGCAAAATCATCATAAACCAGAGGGAAGTATGTATGGAGCCCACAAAGGAGAATAAAGGGCAATGTGATACATGTCATGGTGCAAGGGCAGTGAGAGAGGGTCCAGAAAGAGTCAGCTATGGCTGGCAAGCAGACCCAAAAGAGTTCATCCTTCATTTAACAGGCATTGAAAAAGAATACAGTTTCTTTTTTTATACAATGTAGTAGTGGTATAAAAACTTTTTGTTAGGAAGATGAATGTAGCAGAGGAAGATGGGACAGACTGGCAAGTAATTTGCAAATATCAGAAGTCAAAAAATAAGCTGTAAGCAGCAATGTGAGAAGTCCGGTTATAAACAAGGGTGCTTAGCAACCAGTATCCATTCCTGAGGTATGTTCACAAGCCCCTTTATTTAATAATGCAGAAATAGAAAAGATTTGATAACATCTCATGTCCTTTGCAAATATACAACTCCAGAGCTATCTGATAATTCGTAAGGACATACATAACATGACTCATTATGCTAATACTTAAAGTAGCACTGAAATGTGTGGGCATTCCCTCAGTGTACCGCATGCTAGTAAAACTGGCAATATAGCATCTGAGTAGCGCTTTCTCCGTCCAGGGAAAATGTGGGCATCTCTGCAGCAACAACAATAAATTGAGAGCTTTATTTATGAGTGTGAGTATGCTATAGGTTTCAACAGGAGGAAGATGACTACCTATACTGTCATCTCTGCTGTTCTGTATGCTATATTAAGCCACATATGTAATGAGGAGTGGAACAATAATTAAATCACTGGAATGTCACTTTTCTCTCTGTAGCATTGCTTCTGTGGGCATACTAGCAAGAAAAGCCTGTTCTGAGGCTCCAGGCAGCTTATTTTTTTTTTCCTTCCAAGATCATGATTTGCAGCATCTGGGACTATGATTTAAGGCATTTCATATTTTTCTTAATAAATGAAATATATTATCAAGTAACTAAAATGTGTAAACTAGAGCGTATACAACCTGAAGCAGCATAGTTCTCTAATTTTTAAAATGGCATCGGAGAGGGGCATCCTAATTTTCATCAACAGAGATACAGAAAAAGAGGTTGGCGATATTAGGTTAAATATGGAATCCTTATTTCATTTTAAATATATTGACATGAGTGTGTGTTTTTTTAAAACTAGATTCTGGTAGGTTTTCACAAAATCTCTAATAACAATTTTAGAATATCCTTTAAAAATGGAAAAAATACGTGTAGAAGGAAAACACATTCCAGTGTTTATATGAAAATGAATATAACAATTAGACTGACATTTTAACATGGTAGAATCCTCCAGAAAAATATACAGAATTAGGGATCCTCAATTTTAAAACTGCAACAGAGACAGAGAGAGGGAGAGAGAGAGAGAGCAAACAACCATATTTTGAGGGGAAAACTAATACCTGCCAAGGAAGAACATGTAAATAATAGATCAATAGTGCTGAGTAGTTAGAAAGGATCAAACTTTGTTTCTTTTTTCTAAATCAATTACTTGTTACTGTTTTCTTTTCAAAGTCTTGCTTTGGAATCTGTCATTTAGAGAGCCTGTACTTGACAGTCTGTAACACACAAATGCCAGGAGTACATAAACTCCTATGTGCATAATCTATTTTTATAACCAGAGCTGTTTTCTACACAGATACATGATACCCACATGGCCCCAGTCACAAATACCTGCACATATATAATACATGAAAAAATAAATTAAATTTGCTTCTCCTCTCACTTTCTCCTTTTTTTGCTTTTATACTTTTTTTAACAACTCCAGGAGCTTGACCTCTTACTTCGTTTATCTCTTTCCAGTTCTCTTTTGTTTCTCTGTTTTGGCATGTTCTTCCTTTTTAGTAGAAGAAAAGAATACTGCACAGCTGTCCTAGAGGCACTTTTTATTGTTGTTTTAAAAAATCTTTCCTGCGTTGACGGCAGCACTTATTAATCTTTTCCTCCTCCTGGTCTCAATGGTTCTCTTTCTCTTCCCTGCTCACCAATGGAAACCTGTAGGTGGTAAAACTATTTCTTTCTTCCAGGTGTCTGTGCTCCACTGGGAATTAGCAAAAGTGCTGGGTTTTATGCTGATCTCCCCTGTGCAAAGGGGGGGGGAATATATCAGTGGAATCAAGTTTGCTCTGAAGAGCCAATACATGTTGAAGCAGCTTTCAAATTCTAGGTCAGCAGTGAACAGCAGAGAGAGCCTTCTTTATAAAGAAGTCTCATCTTCTGCCTAATTATTCTGAGTTTCAAGAAGGAGCTGCTGTCAAACCACTTGGTTAAAGTAGTTAGGTTTAATGAATTTCATGTCTGCGGTTGTGTCTGAGTTTCTAAAGTTTTCCCAGCCTGTACCAACTGTCTAGGCAGTTGTCTTTTCTGAATAATGCCCACGTGGTAAAAGCTGGGCACAGACGCAATTCCTACCTCACATGTGAGAGTTTCTCCACTTTTCTAATTCTGATTGTAAAGTCACCATCCCCATGGTCGGAGTCATGGTAGACTTATTTTCCTTGCTGAGGTTTGAGACAGTAACCTATGTTTTATGCATGCTTAGAACAAGAGAAAATTTGTGGATGGTACGTGTGAGGAGTGGCTGTAGAATAGAGGGAGAGGATCACAGAATTTGTGTGAGCAGAAATTGATTTTGCTCCATTCTAGCACTTATGGGAACATTTGTTAAACTATTAATGGTTTTCAAATTCAGTTTCCTTATCTATAAAATGAGAAAACTAACTATTCTTACATCCTGAGATTTTTGTGCAGATTAAATATTACAATACATGTAAAAGACTTATACTACTGGAACATAATAAATATTCAGTATGTATTACTTGCTATTATCACCTTTCCATAATTATGATTATCATGTATAGAATCCCTTAGAATATTAGAACATTAAAAACACTATGATTATCTTGTCACAGACAATATTTATTCATAAAACTGAGAACGTTCAAAGATAAATGACTAGAACAAGATCACACAGTTAGTTGGTGGAAAAGTTACACCAAAATCTCAGGGCCCCTGTTTTCTTCTCTGGTGATCTGTGTGAAGAATTTAAATAAAATAATGCTATTTCATGCACAGGGTTAAGCTTAAGTCAATCAAGCAGTAAATATTCATTATTTGATTGACTGATTGACCCATTCACCCTGACAAAATGACCATGTTAACTAATCACTTGGTTACAATATTCAAGTACATTAATTGTGAGGAAGATTAAAGATGACCCAAAGTCACAGAGCACAATAATCAAGTAGCCGATTCAGTCAGGTCTGATGACGAATTTTGCACTCTAATTTTGTCTCAACACACAAAGCAACATGGTAAAAAAAGGAGATTGACCTTTAAGTATTTACTTTGAAGACAACTAGTTAAACTCAACCAAATAACTGAACTGTCCATTAGAAACCCACTGATTTCTAAATAACCCATTGGTTCAACAAACTCATCAATTTTCTCCTCTTAATTTGTTGTGTGTATATACAATGGTTGTATGTGAATATGTGTACGTGTGCAGAAGTGCATGCCTTCTATCTCCTCGATTGGGTTGCATCTATAGGACATATAATATCTTATAAAAATAACAGAAATAATTCTACCTGATGTATCTGGGAAATGGCATTGCTGATCAATGACCAATTAATTATACGTAATCACAGTGTCTTTTCTCTATGACTTTGCCCTTGCAATTTCTCTTAAGAGCTTATGAAACATATTTAGAAATAAATGCCAAATTCTACTATACTCTAAGTCTATCTCTTCTAATGCCCAGGTAAATAGATCAATAGGTAGACAGCCAAAGAGATGAACTCCAGTCTTCCACCTCGTGGTTGGATGTGTATTGAAAACAAGAAACTCTCAGGTACTTTAAAATTTCCTTCCTATTATCAATAAAAAAAATCATAACTGTTGCATCTCCATCTCTATAACCCCTCAGTTTATATGCTTGTTCCTATACCACACTGTCTCTCGTGTTCTCATGGAAAGTTGGGACCAAAAAAAAAAAAGAACTTGGGGGTCATTGAGTAAGTGGAAATATGGCCCTGAGACTTCAAGCTCTATCTGCATGCAATTTATAAGCAGTTTGATAATCAGGTAACTGAAATACACACAAGGTTCCCAGAGTAAGCTCCTTCTATTCTTGTTTCTCAGAACTAAACTAACTGAACATCCCTTTCTGCACCTCTAAATGTACTTTCTGACTGTTCCTGGACAGTGTACAATTTTTAGTATAATTCAAAAATGTCACAAAGAATAAAGAACAAAAAGCCTCAATTTTCCCTCATAACTGTCTAAATTGGGGACAGGATCTTCCAGCTCATCAACACCAATCTTTCCAAGCCTTTCACCTCCCACCTAAACATCCCGCAAAAAATATTTCCAGACTGTGATGATCCTTTCTGAGAACATCACTGGTTTAAATGAGGACACTGAACAGGCATGGAACATGAAAGCTTGCATTTCCATAGAACTAGGTTTATCTCATTTTCATTGTTTCAGTAGAGGTAAATTACTGTATGCTCCTAATAGATACCTTCAAGTATTTTTTCTTTAAAAAAAACTATAACTATTAATCTATTAGTTGTGGAGCTATTAGCATGGTGGTGAACTCTGTGGACTTTAGAGTGAACTAACCCTGTTGTCAGATTTTTGCTTCATCACTCTATGGCTGATTAAACTCACCCTTGTCTGTTTCGTATAATTACAACACCTGCTCCACAGTCTTGTTCATTTCAATCACTCATTCCACAAATTATTTATTTATTATGTGCCAGTGGTCAGTCTCTGTCCATATAGAACTAATCTAGTAACTTAGTACAAAGATTGAATTTATATATATACACACTACTTATTAATGTAATAGCTGCCCCCTAGCAGGCTCTCACTAGTAATTACTAAAGTTATTATACTGAAAGTCAATTTAGGTACCACTCTGCTTGGCTCTTTGTTATCTCTTTAATCCTCAAACTGAGCCTATACAAATATTTTTATGCCTGTTTTACAGACTGGAAAACTGAAGTTCAGAGAAATCACTTCACTAAAGTTATACCAAAAAAAAATTGGAGTCAGCCTTCAAACTCAGGTCTGTTCAACATCATACAAGTTATAAAAGAATTCATTTCATCTAAAAAGAAGGTAATAGGCAAGTGGGAAAACAAGGTAAACTCCACATTTAGCCAAAGCAAACATATTTGCTTCCACTCAATGAATACAGTCTACTAGAACCTCTCTTCTTTAGCCTCTGAACACTTAAGTGGACCTGTTTAACCTGTGATAGTTACCATATTGTTTTACCTATAAATATATAATATGATAAAAAAACTCTAGCTGGTGATTTTATTGATGCCTATGAATACCTCATTATTACATCCATGAATAATCATGGATATTAGAATATATATGAATAATATGTTTATTATTCACGAAGTAACCAATGTTATGCTGATATGCATGATTAAAATGCATTAAAATAAATGTGTAAGTATAAAATTCTTAAGTATCTATGTACAATTTAAATCTGACTAATGAAACAATATGAAAAACATCATCAGTGAAACGAATCCCTTAAACATTGGCAAGACTTTAAAGAGTTTGACTTACAAGGTGTAGTGTCTTTCAGTCCCATTGTACTGGCAGGCTGTACCCAGCCAATGAGCCAAATAACCATTATCTTATAATACCAATTAAATCACATATACATTTATTTTAATGTTTCATTTATATAAACTAACATAACACACTGTTGACTTCATGGATGTTTTATCTTAGACAATGTTATTATGAACTTGGTCATAATATTTCAATTAAAAATAATGTATTTAGATAGGCTCTTTATCTTCTCACCACCCAAACTACTTGTCTTTCTGCACCTGGCCCCATATTTGGTTTTACTTTGGGTTACTATGTGGGAAATGCCCCATTTCTTCTCAAAACCAACTCACCTCTTATGTTCTGGGCTTCATTCAATCTAACTGAGTATCTAGACGATCCAACTTCTCTAATTATATCTGCTTTTTCATCATTCTCTCTTTCTATAGGACCTTCTAATTACAATACACATTTTATTATTTCCGACCTTGAAAAAACGTCATCTTTAACTTAAGGTTGACAGATTCAGCAAACAGAAATAGAGCAATAAGTATGGGACATACTCAATATATAAATAATTAACAGACAATAAATACTTGAGTCAGTATGCCCCATAATTATTCTAAAAAAGTTGTTTACTTGAAATTCAAATTTAAACTTGTTATCCTGTACTTTACCTGGTTAACCATACTAACTGCCATTCACAGTGTTTAGTGCAAGCTTAGTGCAGTTGGTTTTTCATTTTTGTAATGCAAGTGCCTGATTTTCATGGTTGAGGCATCCACTTCAAAGATGGCAATCTCCAATAAATACACTGCCAGACAAAGAGCCAGGCTGCCTACCCCACCAGCCTCCTTTACTCTAGAGATCTTGGTTGGTTTCCATAACAGACCCTTTGGTCCACTTGTTGTTATTTTTCTCTTCCCATGCTTTAAATTCCCCTCTTATGTTTTAAATTCACCAACAAACAGTGAGCCTGGGAACCCTCAACCCCAATAAATGCAGAACTCCAGGCCAACACTCTTGTTTGTGTTATCCCCCCTTCCCCCAATCTCCCTCCCCAACTCTCTCTCCCCCATCTCACTGTGTGGCCCCAAGTGTCCCATGTAATTTCCAGGATCTGTAAGTAATAAACCTTGTTTTTCCACAGCTTCCTGATAGTTATTGCTGAAGGGTGTCTTGCCATCATAATAAGAACCACAAGGGCCGATCCAGCCACAACACTGGTTATCAATAGCCTGAGTCTGGCACACAACACGGTAAACCTTCTTGGGAAAAAAAAAAAAGGTATTTTACTGTTATCTCCACTCCTTCACCTCACATTTTCTCTGCAAACCTCTCCGAACAGACCTTATTCTCAAACATTCCAATGAAACAACTTTTCTCAAGACCACCAATTACATGAACACGGTCAAATCCAGTTGTCGCCTTTCTGTTCACACTTTATATTTAGAGTTTGTGCAGCGTTCGATACACAATGCCACATTCTCCTCCATGACACATTTTGTTGTCTAAGCTTTGTGGCAACATACTCTCCAGTTTTTCATTTGTTTTACCCATTTTATTGACTGTGATTTTTCCCAATTCACTGCAGTTTCCTTTCTGCTCTTCAGCCTCTATTTTCGGAGAATATTCACATAGGACTTTGTTATTGGACCCCTTATATCTTCAATGAATCAGGTCTCTTTAAGCGACTCTGTTCAAAATGTGGCATTTAATGTCAGTAGATGCCAATGTGTCCAAAAGCTGAATTTCAAGCACTAACTTTGCCTAGAATTCCAGACTCCAGCACAGCCATTTTACTTGACGTACCCATATGGGTGTTTATTCGGCATGTGAACAAGAAAAACACAAAGAGTTTAGTTCATCAACCAATTCTACAAGGGTTAAGTTGAAATTCACTGCAGTGGCCCACTGACAGTACACCCTGAGAAGAATTCAGTATAAAAAACAGGAAGAGGCATTTTGTGCTTTGCATGCATATATCAGGAAGAATTTCAATGACCTCAGATTCCTGCATCTTCCAATACATAGAAAAGCACTAAGAGCATTAACTTGAGATATCTGTTCTTTGTGATTAGCAGTAAACTTTTACCAAGATGTGTGCTTGACTACGTGGATTTCCTAGCCCCCAAAAATCATATATACACTGGCTTCTCCCTTACCTCTGTGGAGCAATTTACTCAGAGATACTAAGTGGCTGTCTCCCAGGCTATAGTCCTCAGTAAGACCTGAATAAAACTTAAACTAACATCTCTCATCTGTGCATTTTTCTTTATGTCGACAGGCAACTCAAAACTAACAATACCAGAAACAATTCTTGATTCACCTGTAACCCAAAATGCTTCTTCTCTTGTCATTCCCATCTCAGTAAGGGGTACGAAAGCCCACTGAGTTAGTCAAGTATAATACCTAAAAAAATCCTGGATTTCTTCTTCTCCTTATCTCATATTAAATTTATCAGAAAAAAAAAACCCTTAAGGACTTAAAAATCCAAATTGTATCCATCTTCACTTCTGAAATCCTAAACTAAGCCATACTATATCTCACTGTAATTTTATTCTCATGGTTCTCCCTATTATAGTACAATGGTTAAGAGCAGACTCAAATTTAATCAATAATTCATGTACATTTTGTATCTGATACACTAAAAAGCAGAAAATGTAGAGCTACGCAAAACATCTTCTCAGATAAATTCTGTATGAAAATTTCCTTTACAAAGTTTAGATGTTTATCTTGTTACGCGGAGAATTACTTAATCATTTACCTTTGTTAATCACCTTTTAAGTTATGAGTAAATACTGAAGCGGCATTATTCTCAGATTCATGGTGTTCATAAATTAATTGAAAGGATATACACTTTAAGTTAAATTTTAAAAAGTAACTTGGTTATAAGGAATAACCAAGCAAGAACAAATGAATGTAGGGGAGTAAAAACAGAATTAGTAGAGTTGAGAACCTATATAAGTGCTTAGAGCTCAAAATACCATGTGATATGGAAGGAAGAGGCAGTTAGGTCAAATCCTAGTACTATATACTCCAGAAGGGATACTCAAGAAGGGCTCTGTAAGAGGTGTCACATTTTTTCACTTGTTTTTTTACATTTCTTTTCTAATTATAAGAAGGCCCAATATAATACTTAGGTAATAACTATACCATATATATATATATATATATATATATATATATATATATATATATATATAACTGAAAACATAAACTTTGAACTCCATGTGTAAAAAAATAATTAAGAAGGACTAAATTCACAACAGCTATAAGGTAGAAGTTACTGAGTGCTTACTATATACTAGGCAACATGCTGAGTGTTTTATTACTTTGAGATACGAACTATTATTATGCCATTTTCACATGAGTAAAGTGAAATTCAGAAGAGCTAGGTAACTCGCTGAAGCACATCCAAACTAGACGTGAAGTCAGGATTTGAAACTAGGCAGCCTTGCTCATAGGTAGATGCACAACACTGGGAAGATTTTGCTTTTCGATAGCCTAAGTATAGATATATTACAGCAAACTGAAAATGACGTGCAAAAATAATTCTCAAGTCAACTCCTGTGTGGCTTCAGGCAATGTTCCCAAACTGTGTTCCCTTGAGATCTTAATAAGCATTCTGGACAGAAAGGTCTCATCATCAAATACGCTTGTAAAATAGCCTATTGCCTCCCCTCCTTGGGTACTCATATTTCATATTTTGAGTTTTGAAGAGTTCTTTTTAAAAAGCATTAAGTAAAAGTGATTACATTTCTCAAGCCAGTACTATTAATGAGATTTTTCTTTTAAATTGTGGCTCCAAATTGGAAATTGACTCAAAAGAATAAGAATGGCATTCCAAAATAAATCAATGGAGCAGAAACTATAATCTACTTTTAGATAATAACAGTATCAATAATAAAATAATAAAAGTAACCAAAATATAGTGATTATTTACACCTGATAAGCTCTGATTTGAGAGGGCCTTATGTGCTCCAAGGCCTTTCTTCTCAGTGTGTGTCTGGAGGAGCAGCAGCGTCCTGGGAATCTTAACTAAAAATAAAGCCCATCAGGCTTCATCCCAGACAGAATTTGAATCTCCTTTTCAACATAATGCCCAGGTGATTTGTATGCTCAATCTTATTTTGGAAGCACCGACTAAAGTTGCTCTTTCTTAGGTTTGAAATGAACCGAATCACCTGGAGAACTGTTTGAAAATGGGTGTTTCTGGGTTCTACCTTCAGAGGACTTTAATTATGTCTGGGCAGAACAAAGAAGTTACCATTTTCAACAAGTGGCCCAGGTGATTCTTAAGCAGCTGTTGGCCAGGGTCCCCTTTGACAGTGCACCAGGTTTAAGGCTTCATTAGTCTTGGGTGCAGGAAGGAGGAAAGGTTCGAGTGTACTGAATTCTTTGGTATTCAAGTTACTTTGATGCCACCATCCTTGGAAAGAAGGGGTTTCTCAGTTTCATTATCCCAAATTGCCCGTGAGTGCCTTCATCCACTATCATGGTTTTAATGACTACGTGTGTGCCAATGACTCCCAAATCCCTGCTTAGATGACTCCTCTAGCTTCAGATTGTTACATCTAAACACCTGTGAAACAAGTCTCTTTAGTGGTTTATGGGCCCCATAAGCTCATTATCTTCACTGTACTTCCTGCCTTTTTTGAGGGCACTACTCTCAATAATGTTAAGTGTGATACTGGGAATTATCACAGAACTTTCCCCTCCCAGGCTGCACCCTGTTCCCCAACACAATCACCCAATCCTGCTGATTTGACTTTCTATTTCTCAAATTCATTTCCTTCTTTCCATTTCTACTCTCATTGTTTTAGCTACAATCCACTGGATAACTTCAAAATCCTTCTAATTGGTCCCCCACACTAATCTCATCATCTTTGAATTCATCCTCCCTAAAATAGTCAAAGAGCAATAAATATTCAAAATTCAACTGTCTCTTTTCTCACATAAAATTCCTTTAAACTTATCACTGTCCTTGAGCTAAACCCAGAGTTTCCAAATAGGGCATGCCCCGCCTTTATAAACACACATTCACAATCCTTTTTACACCTAAAGCCTTACCACTTTATCAGCATCAGCACCAAGCATCTTGAGTTTTTTGCATATATAAGGCTATTTGTCTTTCAGTCAGTGCCTCAGCTCGCATACTTTTTCAAACTTAAAACCCCACTTTTACACATTTGCCTACTTTGTGTTTCTTTTCTTTAAGAGTCAGATTTGAATATCAACTCCTTCACAAATCTTCTCCGACTTGGTTTTGAAACCTTGGTTTTGAAACTGACTTTTCTTTTTTTTTTTTTAATTTAATTTTATTTTTTTATACAGCAGGTTCTTATTAGTCATCAATTTTATGCACATCAGTGTATACATGTCAATCCCAATCACCCAATTCATCACATCCCCCCCATCCCCCCGCTGCTTTCCCCCCTTGGTGTCCATATGTTTGTTCTCTACATCTGTGTCTCAACTTCTGCCCTGCAAACCAGTTCATCTGTACCATTTTTCTAGGTTCCACATATATGCGTCAATATACGATATTTGTTTTAGAGACGTGGATGGATCTAGAGACTGTCATACAGAGTGAAGTAAGTCAGAAAGAGAAAAACAAATATGAAACCCTGACTTATGAACTTTCAAACCAAAATTACTGAAAGAGCCCGTTACACTGGAGATTGCATCAAGATTTTATGCTTACTAGCTGTGCAACCCATCACAATTTAATTAATCAGGCTAGCTGTGCAATATTTAACCATCTAACTAATCATACCTGTGCTTTAGTTTTCTTCTTAAAGAATGTGAAGATATTTGTATCTTCAGCATAGATTTACTGTGAGGAAACAGTGTAGTAGTCAAAATAAAGTACAGTTAGGTCTTTTCCTTGCCCAAAGTACACGATAAATAGAAACTGGTACTATTATCATATTATCCTTATTATTTTATTGAAATTATCAGTTTGGGTTGTGTATCTCCAGATATCTTTATTCCAGGAAAACTTTCTCTCTCCTCGTCCTCTCACTCTCTCTTTCCCGCTCCTTCTCTTCCCATATTCAGTTCAGTCTTTATACTTAAAAAGTGCTCAATAAATGTGTTTAATTGAACTGAATAAGAATATTCCCAAGACTCAAAAAACCAAAATCACCAGTGCTGGTAATCAGAAGATTTCAGGAGGTTAACAATGGCTTTTAAGTAAATTTTAATTCTAATGATGATTGAATCAAGACAGCTGAACAGTGCTGATATCCATATAACTATGGTGTATTCAAGGTTCATTTTTCATGGTTGTGTAAGTAAAAATTATATGATGTTCTTATGTATGTCAACTTCCATGATATTTTATTAGCCCCAAGAGGTAGAAAGTTATCTCCCCTGGACAAAAGACAAAACCGAAGTTCACATTGGCTAAGGGGTTTCTCCAAAACAAAGCTAATAAATAACAGAGCTAGAAATTTAACTTAATCTCTGAATCTCAAGTTCTTGCACCCATGCCAGACTGCAGCCTGGTAGAGTCTGACCCCAACTGCTAGTCAATTATATTCAAGTTTATTTCTCAGAATTTTGGTATAATAAATATGTAACTTGAGAAATTAATGTTTTAAAACATACATATGTTGCTAATTCTGTTATAGCCAAGTGATGCAATGATTACATTTCATGTATTTGTGATTATGCATTCTCATACCTCAAATAAAAACATGATAGGAAAATTTCTAATTTGTGCTTTACACACACCCCAAAAAAACGCTGCACTTTGAATATTTATTTCCAATGCTGTGAATCACACCATCTCTTATGAGTATCTTCACAATTCACAGTTCCCAGATTATCAGTTATAACCCTACCATGAGAATAACTTCAGAATTATATTATTTTCTCACCCACCCATGAACATTCCCTACATACAAAACTCAGACACCAAAACAAAACAAAAAAATGTCATCTTTGTTTTTCTGAAGGGTTTGCAAATTCCAATTTTTCACCAGCTATTAAGTTAAAAAGCATAAAGAGAGGAATGCCCTTAAAATGTAAGGCTGATTCTCTACTGATCAACCATGATTCACTAATTCCTGCACATGTACTGCTTGATCTCCAGGCAAGTTGCTTTCATAATGCTCCCTTTTCTGAGGATCACTGAAACCCAGAATGTAATCCTAGGCAACAATTTGCACAATTAGTGCCCCCAGGAAAACTCAGCACAACCTTATTACCCACTTTAGACATAGAAACATTGACCAGGAAAATTTCATGAGACCATATTAAAGCCTCCTTATCTCATAAATGTATGATGTTTCAGAGAAGGCTTAGAACATAACCCCCAAATATTGCACTATGCACAAAAGTAAGGATTAAAGGCAGCGACTAAGATAGGCTCTCTCGCTGAGGAGGTTATGATCTGCAGTTAGACAGGTGTGGCCAAAAATACTTTCTAATATTGCCTGAACTGACTCAGTGATATAGAGTGACCATTTTCAGTCCAAAGCTCTCTAGAAAACTCTCAATTATGTTTATTCATAAAGTCATTTAATATCTGATGGAAGAAGAGGTTTTCTTGGCGTTCTATGTATAGTATTATGGATATATATCAGACTTTTGTGGCTTTTCATCTTAAAGTTCAGTTAGCTCTTTTCATGAAGAGTGTAAATTCCATTCAGTCTTGAATACAAAGTTAGCATTTTCAGATAAGGATTTTTGAATTACCCATCTACCTAAATAACTTAAACCTTTGAATTTTGCATAATTTTTACAATTGTTTTCCTCAAACTGGTTTTGCATACTTAAAAAGTATAAGTATAGCTTCAAATGACCAGACAAGTGTAGGACCTGTTCAATTTGATGCAATAAGGCTTAGAAGACAAATTCTTCGCTTATGTGTGCTTAATCAGGACATTAATTGTAATAATGCCTTCAGTTTATATCTTTGGTTTTTGTTGTTTTGTGAGTATATTTCTAACCTCTAAACTCTGGATCTACATTTTATGCTATGTATTCTGGCATATACACTATATACCAGATGTGTCATTATATTACCACCAAACATTAAAATGAAGCAACCTCCACACTTCCAAAAACATGCTTTCATTTTCAACCAGGTTTTCCAATAATTCAGTTTTATACTGATTTTTTAAATAAAATCAGATTTTGATATTTTTGCCAAATTTTGATTATAACAAAATTTATCAATGATTTTATACATGTTCAGGAAATGCAGTAGAAATTTTTAAGACATTTTAGTAAACATAAATATATTAGTCTGCTGGCATAATGTCAAATATTAAACAAGAACTATTAATATGATATGGATTTTATTATATCACTGTCTGTCACTTTAATGACTCACTATGCAAAGAGAAAAGCATATTTGTTTATCATTTTAGGATAATTTTGAGGTGACAGCTTTTAGTTTGTTCTTGAAATTTTTTTCACAGAAAAACTTTCTAAACTTTCATTGCCTATGAAAGTCAGTAAATTATCATTAAATTATTTCTATTTTCTGTAACATAATATTAGAAGATATGGTTAAAAGGAGAAAATTTGGCCACTTGTTCTGTTTTTCATTTATGACTTCCTACTACAGCTATAGGCTACAGGGTCCTCCAGAGGAACAGAAGCAATAGGATATAAGGATTCATATAAAGATATTTAGTATAAAGGACTGGCTCATATAATTATGGAACCTGAGAAGTCACATGTCTACAAGCTAAGGCCAGTAGTATAGTCTGAAGGAAGGTCTGAGAGCCAGAGAGCAGATGGTGTAGATTCCAGATAAAGTCTGAAGGCCTGACAACCAGGAATGCTGAGGGAGGAAGATCAATGTCCCAGCTCAAGTAGTCAGTCAGAGAAAGGGCAAATTCTCCCTTCCTCCATCCTTTTCTTCTATTCAGGCTCTCAATGGATTGATGCTTTCCCACATTGAAGAGGGCAATCCACTTTGCTCAGTCTGTTGATTCAAATGCTAATCTCTTCTAGAAACATCCTCACAGATACACACAGAAAGACTGTTTAAACCAGTAACTGGGCATCCTGTGATCCAGTAGACTTGAAACATAAAATTAACTATCACAATATTCAAATTAACATCTTGGAATGTAGTACAACTTTTCTTGCAGAATTTATAAATTAAACTGTTACTTTTGGAGTCGCTGATTTAAAATAAATGTTCTTCCTAAAATCACCTGCTATTTTATTACACTAATATACTTTTAGGAGATAGATATATTATCATTTCAATGGTCATAATAGGTTGATTAAATACAGAGGAAAACTTTGACCCAGAATAGAACTATGTGTGTTAGTGTTTACATATGTGAATGTTTTGTTTAGATAGGTTTCTATCAAAGAATCTGAAAAGTAACTATCAAGCAATTTATAGTAATGGTACTGCAATTTTATTTCATAACAATGCTGATGAGTCTTAACCTTGACAGAGAACAAACACCTGATGGAGAAAAAAAGACTTCAGTCTAATACTCAATTTCTTATTGACTTCTTTGCTGTGATTGTCTACAGGATGAACCGTCTCATATATATTCCATTGCCACAGAGATCTACTCTGCTGTGTAATTGGTCACATGGACATATTTATAATGGATGACATACCGAGGACTTAAGAATGTTGGCCTAGAAACTAAAATGTCTTGCTAGTAACTGATAGAGAGAAGTGAAATCCAGATATACTGCCTCCTTAATAATGAAAATGATTTTGGACACTGGGCTCCGAATGAAACTAAAAATATGGACCTCGTTCGGCTACAAATAATGTTCAGTTTAACCATACATTATGGTTTTTGCATGTACTGAAAATATTTAAAAATCAACTTATGGTTGCTTAAACCTATTACTCCAATCTTCATGAAAGCTTTCCTGATTTTGCCAAACAGTTCCTTTTAGTTTATAGGTAAGATAGCTATACGGGAAAAAAAGGAAGCTTATGATGTCTTTATTCATTTTAGTAATATAGCTATTATCTTGTGATAGTTTATATCCAAAATTATGTTTATCCCATTTACTTTGCATGACGTCTAAGATCTTTGTAATGTCTCTGTGAGCTACAAAAAGGCAAGGATTACTATCACTATTTTACAGGTAAGAAAAGAAAGACAGTGTTCCTATTATTTGTCTAAATGTTTGAACACTTTGGGTTCTAAATGAAAAACCAAGTCTCTTCACTGAAAGATCTCTGTACACCACACTAAAATAATGATTCAGATATATATATATATTTTTTTTTTAATTTTTTAATGTGACCGTGTAACTCTTTACTCTGTACCCTGGACTGCTATGGAAACATGCAATCAAAGCTTGGCTAAAAAGGTGATTTTCCCCAGAAGTCTGAACTGTGAGTGAGCAAGGCAAAGACAAATGAAGAATCCCAGGTTTGTCCACTGTGCCAGCATCTGGCAGGATGCAGGAGGACCACTGTTGGAGGCACCCTTAAGCAGACTGCTCCTGCAGATGATACGGTCCATATTCTGTTGCCTATCTTAGACCCTGAGCATTTTCTGAGCCTTGCTCTCCAGACTTCCAGCAATGCTATAAGCTAGCATATAAAACTCTAGCAAAGTGTATATCAGCCTAAGTTAAGAGGAGGTGATTTCTGAATTAGGTTAGAAGATCTTGACCAGTGCACCAGGAGAGCACAATATTGACTACTTCAGTAGAAATAAGAACAGCAAATTGAGGTGCAAGGTATACGGGCTCCAGTTTTGGAATTTCTACTTAGTACCTGTGCAGAATCTTGCCAAGTAATACACATTCTTGTTGCATTCCTTCTACAGTAAAAATGAAAGCACTTGGTTAATGATCTCTAAGGTACTTCCCATATCCAAGATTCTATAACTCTATGATTTTGGCATGAAGACAGTGAGCCAAAGACAATGAATTAGAGGAAATAGAAATGGATCAAGCCTTAAAAACAATTTAACCCAACTCACAAGTCAGCTCAGTCTCTCACTAAATGTAAGGTGCTTTTCATCCACTCAACCTGTCTATTAAAAGGTAGAATAAACTCTCTCTTGAGAGCTATTACAGATGTAAAGACTAAATAGTTTTCTATATACCATGTTAGATATTCAAATAAAATTTGTCATTCATATCACCAAAAAAAGAACAGAAAAGTGAAAATAGAAGCAGACTTACAAGGGACCCAGGTATTGGGTTTAGAAAACATAGTTCTTAAAAAAAAACAGTAATACGTACGTTCCAAAGAATAAATGACAAGACAGAAATTCCACTAACCATAAACTTTAAAAAAAATTAACTATATTAATTAAATGGAATATCTAAAAGGAAAATAGAAGTCTGTAATTGAAAGTAACTAGATGGGTTTAGATGCAGATTTGACACAGCAGAAGAAAATGTTAGTGATGTGGCAAATAGATCAGTAGAAAATAAGCAGGATAAGGGTTGGAAAGAGGAAGGGGTGGAAAATATAACAAACATTTGGGACTAAACCACATTTAAATTGAGTCCCAGTAAGGAATATTGACAGAGAATAGGGAAGAAGCAATAGCTGAAAATTTCTCTCACAAATTAAGAATTCAAGAAGTATAAAAAAAACACAGAAAGGTGTTTTGTCGTTGCTGTTGTTGCTGTTTTGATTGTAAAACGGCTGACTTCCCGTGACTAAGTTAAAATATTACACACACACACCACACACATACACACAGATATGAATTTCTTTAAAAAGAAAATTTTTCATAAAACACAGATGTAAGTATTTGTGCCAGTGTTCTGAAATCTTGATATTGTGTCCAGACTGTATGTTTTTTCCACAGCGTGGAATGGTACATATGAGAATTATTTAAGAAAATGAAAACTTGTTTTTAACTTGAAAAAAAAAAAGAGAATTTTGCTACATGGTGTTTGTCTAAAGTATTTCAAAACTTATGTCCACACAAAAACCTACACACAGATGTTTATAGAAAGAAGTTTTACTCATAATTGCCAAAACTTGGAAGCAACCGAGATATATTTCAGTGAGTAAATGAATAAATGAATTGTGGTACATCCAACAATAGAATATTATACAGAACTGAAAATAAATGAGCTATCATGCCATGAAAAGACATGGAGGAATCATATTTCTAAGTGAAGAAGCCAATTTGAAAAGGCTACATATTATATGATTCTCACTATATGACATTCTGGAAAAGGCAAAACTATGGAGACAGTAAAAAGGTAAGTGGTTGCCAGGAGCTAGGGGAGAGGTAAGGATGAACAGGTAGAGCACAAAGCATGTGGAGGGCAGTGAAACTATTCTGTAAGTTACTATAATGGTAGATACATGTCATTGTATACACTTTTTTATTGGGGTATAGTTGCTTTACAATGTTGTGTTAGTTTCTGCCGTACAACGAAGTTAATCAGCTATAAGTATACATATATCCCCTCCCTCTTGGACCTCCCTCCCACCCGCTCCATCCCACCCATCTAGGTCACCAGATAGCACCAAGCTGAGCTCTCTGCGCTATATAGCAGGTTCCCACTAGGTATCTGTTTTACACATGGTAGTGTATATATGTCAGTCCCAAATTCCCAATTCATCCCACCCCCCATTACTCCCACAATGTCCACACGTTCATTCTCTACATCTGCATCTCTGTTCCTGCCCTGCAAATAGGTTCACCTGTACCATTTTTCTAGATTGCACATATATGCGTCAATATACGATATTTGTTTTTCTCTTTCTGACTTACTTCACTCCTTATGACAGTCTCTAGGTCCATCCTCATCTCTACAAATGACCCAATTTCATTCCTTTTTATGGCTGAGTAATATTCTGTTGTATATATGTACCACAACTTCTATATCCATATCTGTCAATGGACATTTAGGTTGCTTCCATGTCCCGGCTATTGTAAATAGCGCTGCAATGAACACTGTGGTGCATGTGTCTTTTCAAACTATGGTTTTCTCAGGGTATATGCCCAGTAGTGGGATTGCTGGGTCATATGATAGTTCTATTTTTAGTTGTTTAGAGAACCTCCATACTGTTCTCCACAGGGCTGTATCAATTTACATTCCCACCAACAGTGCAAGAGGGTTCCCTCTTCTCCACACTCTCTCCAGCATTTATTGTTTGTAGATTTTTTGATGATGGCCATTCTGACCTGTGTGAGGTGATACCTCACTGTAGTTTTGATCTGCATTTCTCTAACGATTACTGATGTTGAGCATCTTTTCAGGTGTCTCTTGGCCATCTGTATGTTTACTTTGGTGAAATATCTATTTAGGTCTTCTGCCCATTTTAGGATTGGGTTGTTTATTTTTTTGATATTGAGCTGCATGAGTTGTTTGTATATTTTGGAGATTAATCCCTTGTCAGTTGCTTCATTTGCAAATATTTTCCCCCATTCTGAGGGTTGTCTTTTCACCTTGTTTACAGCTTCCTTTGCTGTCCAAAAGCTTTTAAGTTTAATTAGGTCCCATTTGTTTATTTTTGTTTTTATTTTCATTACTCTAGGAGGTGGGTCAAAAAAGATCTTGCTGTGATTTATGTCAAAGAGTGTTCTTCTTATATTTTCCTCTAAGAGTTTTATAGTGTCCAGTCTTACATTTAGGTCTTTAATCCATTTTGAGTTTATTTTTGTGTATGGTTTTTGTGTAGGGATTTTTCAAACTTCATTCTTTTACATGTAGCTGTCCAGTTTTCCCAGCACCACTTATTGAAGAGGCTGTCTTTTCTTCATTGTATATTCTTGCCTCCTTTGTTATAGATTAGGTGATCATATGTGTGTGGGTTTATCTCTGGGCTTTCTATCCTGTTCCATTGATCTATATTTCTGTTTTTATACTGGTACCATACTGCTTTTTTTTTTTGCTGTTACATTTAGGATTTTATTCATGTTGTTCTTATTATAAGTGACAGGAAAGCCAGCTGAAAATTTCTTAAGCAAAAATGAAAACTTTTTGTTCCTGAAACTAACAAAATATCGTAAGTCAACTATACTTCAATTTTTTTTTTTTTTTTTTTTTGCGATACGCAAGCCTCTCACTGTTGTGGCCTCTCCCATTGCGGAGCACAGGCTCCGGGTGCAGGCTCAGCAGCATGGCTCATGGGCCCAGCCACTCCGCGGCATGTGGGATCCTCCCGGACCTGGGCACGAACCCGTGTCCCCTGCATCAGCAGGTGGACTCTCAACCACTGCGCCACCAGGGAAGCCCTAATTTTTCTTTCTTATCTTTCATTGTTACTGTATAGGAATGCAAGGGATTTCTGTGCATTAATTTAGTATCCTGCAACTTTACCAGATTCATTGATTAGCTCTAGTAGTTTTCTGTTGGCATCTTTAGCATTTTCTATGGGTAGTATCATGTCAGTGATACTGTCAAACAGTGACAGTTTTACTTCTTCTTTTCCAATTTGGATTCCTTTTATCTCTTTTTCTTCTCTGACTGCCATGGCTAGGACTTCCAAAACTATGTTGAATAACAGCAGCGAGAGTGGACATCCTTGTCTCTTCCTGATATTAGAGGACATGCTTTCAGTTTTCCACCATTGAGAATGATGTCTGCTGTGGGTCCGTCAATTATGGCATTTATTACGTTGAGGTAGGTTCCCTCTATGCCCACTTTCTGGAGAGTTTTTATCATAAATGGGTGTTGATTTTGTCAAAAGCTTTTTCTGCATCTATTGAGATGATCATATGGTTTTTATTCTTTAATTTGTTAATATGGCGTATCACATTGATTGGTTTGTGTATATTGAAGAATCCTTGCATCCCTGGGTTAAATGCCACTTGATCATGGTGTATGATCCTTTTAATGTGTTGTTGGATTCTGTTTGCTAGTATTTTGTTGAGGACTTTTTAGTCTATGTTCATCAGTGATATTGGTCTGTAATTTTTTTTGTGTGATATCTTTGTCTGGTTTTTGTAACAGGGTAATCAGAGAAGAAATAAATGATATAGAAATGAAGAAAACAATAGCAGAGATCGATGAAACTAAAAGCTAGTTCTTTGAGAAGGTAAAGAAAACTGATAAACCTTTAGCTAGACTCATCAAGAAAAAAGGAAGAGGATTCAAATCAATAAAATTAGAAATGAAAAAGGAGAAATTACAACTGATACCACAGAAATACAAATGATCATAAGAGACTACTATAAGCAACTATATGCCAATAAAATGGACAACCTGGAAGAAATGGACAAATTCTTAGAAAGGTGCAACCTTCCAAGACTGAACCAGTAAGAAATAGAAAATATAAACAAACCAATCACAAGTAACGAAATTGAAGCTGCAATTAAAAATCTTCCAACAAACAAAAGTCCAGGACCAGATGGCTTCACAGGCGAATTCTACCAAACATTTAGAGAAGAGGTAACACCCATCCTTCTCAAACTCTTCCAAAATATTGCAGAGGAAGGAACACTTCCAAGCTCATTTTACGAGGCCACCATCGCCCTGGTACCACAACCAGACAAAGGTGTATACTTTTTAAAAAAAGAGGATCTGATTTCTCAACAAAAACAATGAAATCCAGAAAACAATTGCATGGCATTTTAAAGTGCTGGAAAAAATTGCTAAGTTAGTAATCTTTCTCAAGAAACAGTACTTAAAATGATGGCAAAATAAAGGTGATTCTAGATGAATAAAAATCTGATATAATTTGTCACCAGCCAATATACCCAAACAATTGCTTTAGGATCTCTTCAGGCAGAAGCAAAATGACTCTAGGTAGAAACATGAAAAGGTAGGAAAAAATAAAAAGCAAAAATAAAAGGTTAACATGTGTATGAATATAACTGAACATTGACTACAAAAATGATAATAATGTCTCAAAAATGAAATAAAATATATGTGAGATTAAAATCATGACTACAGGGCTTCCCTGGTGGCGCAGTGGTTGAGAGTCCGCCTGCCGATGCAGGGGACACAGGTTCGTGCCCCGGTCCGGGAAGATCCCACATGCCGTGGAGCAGCTGGGCCCGTGAGCCATGGCCGCTGAGCCTGCGAGTCCGGAGCCTGTGCTCTGCAATGGGAGAGGCCACAACGGTGAGAAGCCCGCGTACCGCAAAAAAACAAAACAACAACAACAAAAAAACAAAACAACAACAACAAAAAAATCATGACTACAGTAAACAAAATACAGGAGAGGTGCAAATGGAGTTAAGTATTACAATTTCCTAGAATTATCTACAAAGTGGTAAAAGTACTTTTATATTAGGACAAAATATGCCAAGGATACAAGTTGCAGTGTTTAGGCTAACCCTTAAAAACAACAGTTAAATAATGTAAGCCTTACATGCTAATTGAGAGGAATAATGAAATAATAATGACAAATATAACCTCAATTAATTAATCCAAACAAGACGAGAAAGGTGTGAATAAGGGACATAATACATGTGAAACAAATAAAAAACGGAAAGATGGTAGATCAAAACCCAGTATATCAGTGACTTCACTGACAGTAAACGGACTATCACAATTAAGTGAAAATATTGTCAGACATGGTTAAAAAGAAATGTTCCTTACAAGAGTCACACTTGACAGGTGACAGAAAGGTTAAAGTAAAATGACTAAAAAATCAAAAAGGAAGTAAGAAATGTCAAAGAAGTGGAATCAGATCCACTCAAATGACAATGTCATTACTGTGTTGCCTTGGTGTCCTGAGATGGACTAGTCCTAAATTGGGGGAAGTAGGGGTAGGAACTTACGTTCCTCATGGATGGGAAAGAACTTCTATTCCACTGTCCAGGAGAGTACTCTGCCTCTTATAAACTATAACTGGTCTTCATTTGTCTGGTTGGGCAAAGGAAAGAACTCACATTGCTCAGTCTCTGACTTTTCCAGTGACTCTGCAGGAAGCAGTTCTGCCAAAGATAGCGAGGGTGAAGGTGGGGGAGAGCAGTGATTCAGAAGCACATTGTCCACTGGTCCAAGTCTCAGTCTCTAATTAGTTTTATTCTTGATGAAATCCATACATTGATCTCTATCTATCTGCTCCTCATGACTAATTTGTCAATCGGTTCAAAGCTCTAGAGTGATTTAAGAAGGAGACAAATGATTAATCTCCAACCTGCGCATAGTAAGTAGGTGTGAAAGTTCTCCGGGAAAATGCACCTATTTTTAATTTTTATTTCAGTTCCACAAACATATGCTCATGCACACAGTAAAACATGCCTGCTCCTTTATAAATGAAATAAGAGTAAATTACTATCAAGAGCCACATTTACAGAAAAGAAAATAAATTGTAGGGCAGCCTGAGGAAGTTCATATCAACTCTGGTAGGGCCTGTTCCCTGCACCCTCTTGACATCCTTTAGGGAATTATCTTAGGGAGGATCTGAGGTATGAACTGCATGAATGAATGTTAAGACTTGGTCAAGGCACAGCCTCCAACTGATTAACTGCCAGCAATTAGTCTTTGATAATCCACACTAGTGAAAGATGAACAAATATACAAATCTAGTTTCAGAACATAGGAGAGCCAAGACTTTCTTGCTATATTCACCTTCTCAATTGGTCTGAGATTAAGCAAGAACATGGAAAATAGTTTCTAGAAAGGTTCCTAAATTTTGGCAAATAGACAAAGTTTTCTTTTACTTTTTGAAATAAAGTATACCTAATAGAAACCATTTATTATTTTATTAGTAGGAGCACTTCTGACATTCTTTCTCCTAGTTTCTTCATATTTTTCCTATAATTGAGATTCTCACTGTGAAGTGAGTCTTTAGACTCTGCATGCCCTTCTTAATTACAGTTGCTCTTTCTTTTTAATGTTTGGCTTTTTAAAAATCTTATTACTTATTATTACCAATCACCCATATTTAATAATATACACAAAAGTACCTTACACTTTTTGATACCTTAGACTTAATGATATGCAATTGTTTGATATTCCTTTTTGCATAGATGCGTCACTGTTCTCAGAGCTATTTTGAACTAGCTTTCATCTTTTAGCATTTAAATGATCTAAGTCCTATGTAGCTTGTTGTATTTTTCTTTATTATTTACTCTTTCTCCCATGTTAATGTCATCCATTGAAATTTCTGCTGCTTTTGTAAACTCCTGCTCTTTGTTTTAAAATATTCAAGTCAGCCTTAGACTTCTTTATAACTCCCACACCCTAAGCATTGTTTTACATCTTACCTGAAAAAAACTTTAATAAACTTTGATTTTACAGCCTGCTTTGAAACTCTTAAAATTATAGAAGTACATGTGAGATAATATGAGCAGAAAAAGACCTAAGGAAAAAAATCTATTTTGAACCACACATTTCCAAGATCCTTATTTTATGAATAAGAAAACTGAACCACAGAGAAGTGATGTGTCTGAGTCAAGTCACACAGACTTTAGTGCCTAAGGTTGTGATCAGAATTTGGGTCTCCTGCATACCAGGCTGATACTATTTTCATTATAACATGTTATTGCTTGTACTAGCCCATTGGTCGAACCCTTCTAAGAATATTGACAGTTTCTTACCAAATTAACCATAATCAAAATTAAATTCATACCTCCATTAACCAGAATAATCTATAATGCAGTCTTATGGCATTATGTATAAATATGAGTGTACGAATGTTTACATGTATATATATGCCACATATATAATGCATACTACATATACAGTATGTATATATAGTACACATATATGTATATAGTATGTATATATAATATATATAGTACATACTATGTATGGTATATAGTATATACAGTATGTATATAGTAGATACAGTAGGTAGTAGATATAGTATATAGTAAATATGTATATAGTATATAGTATTTACTATGTAGGAATTGGCCACAATGTCTTATCTTTGCTATCATTATCTACTTTTCCTTATCAAATATAATGAAACAAAAAAATCCAAGTTTGCTACTTTTTTATGAATAAGGATCTTGTAGGTAATGAAGGTATCAATAAACATGAATTACCATGACACAGGTCCTTAAGTAGAGCAATCAGGCTGAATTTTTACTGATTCCAGGCATGCAAACAAAAAGTTTGATAGTTACTCTCTTTCCCCATAAAAGGGATTTACTGCTCTTCTAAACATAAAACACAAGCAAAATTCCAGTTAATGGGCTTGTTCTTATTTGCTGATTCAATGTTATTTTTGACTGATGAAAAAAACAACAATCTGGGGCTTCCCTGGTGGCACAGTGGTTGAGAATCTACCTGCTAATGCAAGGGACAAGGGTTTGAGCCCTGGTCTGGAAGGATCCCACATGCTGCGGAGCAACTAGGCCCGTGAGCCACAACTACTGAGCCTGTGCGTCTGGAGCCTGTGCTCCGCAACAAGAGACGCTGCAATAGTGAGAGGCCCGTGCACCGCGATGAAGAGTAGCCCCCACTTGCCACAACTAGAGAAAGCCCTCGCACAGAAACGAAGACCCAACACAGCAAAAATAAATAAATTAATTAATAAACTCCTATCCCCAACATCTTCTAAAAAAAAACAAAAAAAAACAACAATCTACTCTAACACTGGTTCTAGTTTTAGAACCAAATGGTAAAAGATACAACTGAGCTAAAATTCAGTATGCTTGAACACAAACTATGAGCCAAAAGATGGTGAAAGATGAAGCTATATAAGCAGACAAGTACAACGACATGAAGCAATTATAAAGATTACAAATTTTACCACAAGTAAAAATGTCAGATACCAAAGGATTTTATACCAGGAAGCAACAGCACCCCTTTTTTATCCTGTGAAAATGGAAATCTTTGCAGTTGATCTTTCTAACACAATTCTGATCATGACAGTCTTCTATTTAAAATCTTCAATGATTCCCCATCATTTGCAGCAACAATTTAATTTTTTTATTCATTCATTATCTCCCACCATTTTTTTTTTTTTTTTTTTTTTTGCGGTACGCGGGCCTCTCACTGTTGTGGCCTCTCCCGTTGCAGAGCACAGGCTCCGGACGCGCAGGCTCAGTGGCCATGGCTCACGGGCCCAGCCGCTCTGCGGCATGTGGGATCCTCCCGGACCGGGGCACGAACCCGTGTCCCCTGCATCGGCAGGCGGACTCTCAACCACTGCGCCACCAGGGGAGCCCTCTCCCACCACTTTTGATTTAGACATTAAATCTAGACATTTTGAAATTCCACAAACAGAATACCTGTTTGCAGATCCATCACTAGGACCATGTAATTTCTTTAGTAGAATGTCCCGTCACCTCATCCTTAATTCCTGTTTCCTCTTACCTCCAGTCTTCAGCCCCATATTCCCCCAAAACTTGTATTGGTAAATATAAATCTCCTCTTATCATCCTGGGCCAAAGATAACTGTACACATTTCCAATGTCAAACCCATATATTTGGTCCCCCTTTCCTTTAGGATTCCTAAAACTTTGCATTTGAATCTCACAGCACTTATCTGACTGTATTATGCATTCACCCAGTTTTTCCTTTATTGGATTCTAACAGTAGCTGTGACTTATGCATCTTTGTAACCTTAGCATATCACATAGAGTTGGCATTTAATAAATGTTTGTTAAATAAAAGAAGGAATGAATGAAGTTACTGTGAAGTAGAGAAAGACTGATGAAAACTAGGGAGATCTATCTGGTTTATCACATCAAAGTATTTGAGAAAACTGAAGGAAGTGTGAATCTGAATAATATAAGAGATGTCAGAGAAGGATACATCAATACCAATTCAGATGAAATTCTCTATTCCTAAGTAACGATTCTGTACTGGACCTTAATCTTGCTCAACCAGAGTTAAAAATGGGGACAGAGGCATGCAAGGGTAGTTCTCTAATATTTTAACAGAAGCTTCTTGTTTACTTCTCATTTAACTGTGAGTATTGCCTGATTAACAACATCGAAGTACATCTAAAACAACTTAGCGACTGCAAAATATTTCATGATACTACCAGACAACTGATTAAGGCAACTTGAATTCAGTGGAGATGAATTACACAGTGAGATCACTTAACTTGATATATAATTTAAATTTTCACCATCTTGTCTATAATGTATGCGCTTACTTCTTTTGAGTTTGTGAGGTAATGACTGCCTTATGTTGGCCAGAAATTGCAAAAGCATTGACTTGAGATTTTTAAACAACTCTGACACACTTGTACCATAGCATACTAGACAAAGATGTCAGCAAATTTTGTAAAATAATGAGGTGCCCATACTTTTTCTTGAAAAAAAAAACTTTGTGTAAGAAAAAATTTAATTTTGTCCAAAAACGGGATCTCGCCTTGGCCCTCAGATACTAGGAGGTAATCTCTAAACTCTTAGAATGTCATGTCTGCCAGTAGTGTCTTTGTTCAGGGTTGGGGCTGGTTATGGTAGAAAAACCAACAATAGGATTTAGGGTGGGGGCTTTGGATCACACAGTATCAGTTGACCTGGAGAGTAAGATCAACCAAGTGGGTGATAAATCAATTAATCATGCACACTTGATGGAGCCCCAGTAAAAACTCTAGAGCCAAGGCTAAGTTGAGCTTCCCTAGTCGGCAACACTCCGTGCGGATCAGCACACATCGATGCCTTGTAAGTAAAGCATTCATGCCTCCATGGAGGGAGAATAAAGGAAGCTCCACGTTTGGTGTCTGCTCTATGCATTTCTTTCCTTGGCTAATTTTTTTCTGTATCGTTTACACACCATACTAATAAATATAACAGCTTTCAGTGAGTTCTGCAAATCTTTCTAGCAAATTATTGAAACTGAGGGTAGTTTAGGGAAACCTCCCTGAACCTGCAGTTTGTATCATAAGTCAGAGCAATCTTATGTGGACCGTGGCTCGAAGTTCATAATTGCCTAAAACTTTTACAACTTTCAAATACTTCCTACTCTATTCCTATTCTGGGCCCTCATCTATTATTTGTTGTTTTATTCTCTGACATTATCTGGAGTGCTAAGTGTAAACCAACCAATTTTATTTAGAAGAAGAAAGCCTATCACTGCTTTGTGTAGCTTTGTTTAAAACTATTATATAACGCAAGTCATATTTTTTAGTGACCAGTTATATGGTTTATCAACATTTGGTATGTATGGTTTTCTTGCCCATCTGAATCACCAGAGACCTAAATATTTAAGTGAAACTTGTTAATAATAGTGGATTTTCTGCTTGACGATTTTAACTCTTAGATTCTAAACTCTTAGATTCTAAACTCTTAGATTCTAAAATAACATTTAACATTTCTGCAACGAAAACCAAAACATACCCCAAAGAAGTCTTCCTTCTGTGAGGAAGACAAATGAATAATACTTTTAAGACAGCAACTGCACAAGTACAGAATGTATGAACAATCCTTGCCATCTTCCTGACTCCAGTACACAAATTATAACTAAATCCAGGCAAACTGACTTTCACAGTATCTTTCAGTTCAGCTCAAGTGCTCCATCTCTACCAACGCCATCTAGACCCAAGCACCTATCATCTCTTGCCTACACTTTGCAATAGCTTTATTTTAAACAATTTAATGATGAACATTTTCTAACATACAGAAAGACTTGAACTAATTATGCACTGAATAGCCTAATACCCATCTCCTAGTTTCTACATTTAAGATTTTGCTGGATTTGCTTTACACATGTCATATTTCAATGTATTCTTAAGAAAATATTATGACATAGATATTATTTGCCACATTTTATAAAACAGCAAAGTGTCTCAAAGAGATTAACCAACTTCTCCAAGTTCACTTTAAAAGGAAAAAAAAAGCAGATGAGAGCTGTTTATTTGGCCTGAGGAACTTGTGGGCCAATGTATATGTGCCTACCACAAAAAGAAGGAATCCTCAGGTTTTCTTGCTAGGACACCAGGTACCCAAGAATTCTGTCCAAACTTTGCATAAGAGAAGGCTCTGCCCAACATATATGGGCATCACGAAGTGGAACTCATCATACCCACTGCATCGGCACCATCTGATGATCACAGCACCGATTCTGCATAAAGTGTAACAGCAAACACACAGAAAGCATTGTTGGTTTGCAACTTCTGGAGTTCCCCAGGTGAAATTCCAAACTGGTCTCCATACAGAGAGGAAAAGGGGAGACAGCAGAAGGAGGCAGGTCACTCCAGATCGGTAGGTGACAGGGTTAATAAGCAAAGGGATTCACATACAAGGCTTTTCTTAGCCGCAAGGTAACTAGGTCTTTGCACCCACCCACTAGAATCTTAAAAGATTATAGAGAGGCCTTAACAGGGTTCAGTTATGTACATAATCCAGATGGTCTCAACAACACACAACTCTCTCAAGGCTGCATCCTTGAAAAAACTCCAGCTACAGCAATGGTGAACAGAACACGCATTCCAAAGACTGGGGAGGAGGTGAGAACTCTCTGATCGCCCAGGTCCAGCTCCGGAGTCAACCAGCGGCCACATCTTCTAGATGACCTCCTCCAACAAGCCTGAGTATTCAAGCATTCTGTATTGGTTTTCTATTGCTGAGTAACAAATCGTTTCATATTAGCAGCTTAAAACACACCCAGACATTAGCTCACAGATCTCTAAGTGAGAAGTCTAGGCAGGCTCCGACAGGGTTCTTTGCTTTCGGGTCTCACAAGGCCAAATCAAGGTATCTGCTGGGCAGGGCTCTTTTCTGAAGGATCTTGGGAAGAATCTGTTTCCAAGCTCATCCCAGGTGCTGGCAGAATCTAGTTCTTAAAGCTGTAGGTCTAATGTCTCTGTTTCCTTGATGGTTGTCAGCTGGGAGTTATTCTTAGCTTCTAGAGATCATTACATTCTTGCACATGTGGCTGTCACCTTCAAGTCATCAATGGTACTTCAGGTCCTTCTCCTTTTTTGAATCTCTCTAAATTTCTCTTTGGCCATCAGCCAGAGAAAACTCTTCTTCTAAAGGGCTCACGTGATTAGTTGTACCCTGATACCCTCCCTTTTGATTAAACACACAGTCAACTGATAACCTTAATTACATCTGCAAGATCCCTTTGCCATTTAAAGTGACATAATCACAAAAGTGGTAGCCCATCACATTCATAGTCTTAGGGATCAAGGAAGGTAATATTGGGGAACCACAGGTTACCTGGGCAGAAACACATACTGACAAATCCTTCCTTCTGTTTACTGAGATTCTGTGAGACACTGGGTTACAGTGGTATGCCATTATAATCACAGTTTTGTTATATGTACACTTGTTCTTTTTTCACTGTGGTCTCTGTGCATGAAGAAAACTGTGGGTGATAACTGAGCTCTCTGAGGCAGGTTTTTCCACAAGCAGAAGTTAATAATGCAGCTTAAAAAATTAACCTGACCCTTAGTACCATGGTCAATTCTCATAAAAATGTCAAGTCTCTTTCAGTGCCCTACTTTTATTGGAAATGACACTATTTAGTCTACAGCAGTCAATATTTAAAAACAGAGTAAAGTTGGCTTCCTGTATCCCAGTACACCTGTGTGACCTTGAATAAGACTGTCAACTTATCTGGGTTCAAGTGTACCATTTTATAAAGTTAGTGTACTTGAGCATGATGCTCTCTACACTTGCTTGTTGTATGAATTTAATCAAGATTTCCTCAAAATATGGTTTAGTATATTCCATATAAGCTGAAGGTGAGCTCCAAATGGAAAGCACTATGATCGAATTATGAGAAAGCAAGATAGCCACTATTAACACCCCTATTATACAGATTCTGAAAAACTAAGTTGTAGATGGTTAAGTGCTTGCTAAGATTTCCCAGCAGGTATGTTGTAGAGTCTGGCCCTTAATAAGGCAGTATGACATCTGAACACTTTACACCTAACCATATCTCTATGTTGTTTCTAAAAAAAAAGAGTCAATTGGATAAAAATCAAAATAAAAATGTTACTGTATAAGATGCTTATTTTTTTTCTTATGGGAATTCAAGATTCACTATATATAAGGAAACAATTGGTTGTAATTCACTTGTTAGTAAGAAGTGAAAACAAAATTAAAACCTAAGATAGACCTCACTCCAAATGCTATAATCAATTAATAAATCTCTCAATTTCAAGTTCTTTCATGGAAAATCTGTCATCCCTTTTAGCTACAAAAATGAAGCGCAAAGGCCATCCTGACATAAACAGAGGGATTCCAGAGTGGTGAGCACTTCCATTTCCTGAAATGCATCCCTTGTGTACATTAGGTTGTGAATGTTATTCAAATCAGAAAAACACAGTTTAAATAAAGCTGCACCAATTCAAAATCTGAAAAAATTCAAATATTTGTGAGAGGCTGAGTGACTCCAAAAGCTGTAAAAGAACTTTTCCACAACATCATATGAATTAGTTATCCACATGGAATTTTAGAACTTGACTAATACACTGAAGTTGTGCAATTAAATGCACATATTCTTACAATGAGGAAACTAAAAGCTAGGGAGATTACCTATGTAACTTTTAGCAAGGCTCATTGGCAGACCTCAGATCAGACACTACTAAAAACTCCCTGATGGGTGGGATAGGGAGGGTGGGAGGGAGGGAGATGCAAGAGGGAAGAGATGTGGGAACATATGTATATGTATAACTGATTCAGTTTGTTATGCAGACACTAACACACCATTGTAATGCAATTATACTCCAATAAAGATGTTAAAAACAAACAAAAAAACACATTAATTTCATATAGAAGCCCCCCAAAAAAAAAACTACCTGACTTTTTTTTTCACCACATCAGACTATTTCCCTTCATTTTACAATAAAAATTTTCCCTTCAAATTAATCATACAGAAATGTCTCTCAAGGTCTAATCTCAAAGCCATGTATATAAGAATTACCTCAGCCAGCTTGTTAAAAACAGTCTTAGGCTTTACCTGTAGCATACTAAATCAGAAAGTCTGAAACTGTTACCATAGTAAGCATGTGTGTAAGCATTTTGTAGGTAAAGTTTAAGAACTACTGCCTTTTGAAATATAAATCATTTGTTTACTCATAGTACTGCAATAAAAAGATCCCTGTTTGAGTTCACTTCATTTCCTCAGTGATTCTACAATTATCCCAAATTTCCTTTCACCATTTCAAATGAAAATCAGCTTGTATATTCATTGAATTAAAGATAAATACTCTGAAATTCTTAGTAAATTTGCCATAGTTGAATGCATATTACATGCCATTGATTAAGGCATCCTATGCAGTGTAACCAAGATTTTCAAACAATGTAAAAACTTTTAAAATCTGTGCTTTCTTATTTTTAACCATCATAATATTGAAGATTATAATTGCTTTTATTCTGAAGTTACAATTTCTTTATAGATAACTCAGTATATGAGGAATCTGACTCATGGTTAAAAACCTACCTGTGATTTTTTTCAGGCCTAATCATAGGCAGTTATCTGTCAGGCTACATGGGGGAAAGTTGACCTTTCCATGCCAGGCCTGGTGCACAGCAGACTCTGAAGGGAGTTGCAATTAAGGAAACAGGCCCCCTAGCCTGTCAGGCTTTCACATATTTCCATTTCTAGCCCAGGCATTCATTCCCAGGTCTCTACATCTGAAGCCATAGGCAAAGGTCTTCTTGGCACCTCCCAAGGCCTCCTTACTGGGGAGAAGGCAGAAACCGTAAACTCTGCCCCACTCTGACTCAGCACCCAGGACTTTTCCACTCCTGCCTCTTCCCCGTTACAACTCCCTATAGTCCATAAAACTGCTGGAGCCTTTTGTTCAGGGTTCCCTCAAAAGTAAGACGACCACCACCCACCACGTCTGCTCTAATCTACCTGACCCTTGATGGGTGTGCCATTCGATAGGGGACAATGGAATCGGCATTTCTTCGAGTTTCTTTATAATTCTTGCTTATACAATCATAGTAAGTAATGAAAGGCTTAATCCTTTCATTTATGGCTTGTTGCTTTAATTGGCGACTCTGACACCTGGAAGCTCAGTTCTTTCTCTCTCTGATCAGCTGAGCTCCTGACAGTACAGGGTCATATTCCTTTTTTTAAGAGATCATCCTCTTTGGCTTTGTTAATAAGAAGCACCAATTATTTGGCTCTAATTCTAGGACACTGATTTTCTCCTGCCCTGGGTACTCCTGGTTCTCAGGCCTTCAAACACTGATTGGAATCTGCACCATTGGCTCTCTGGCTCTCAGGCCTTCAAGCTACATCATAGGTTTTTCTGAATCTCCAGCTAGCAGTGGGCAGATGGTGGGACTTCTCAGCCTTCACAGTCAAGTGAGCCAATGCCATCTAATAAATCTCTTCAGATAGATAGACAGAGATCTCCTATTGGTTTTGTTTCTCTAGAAAACCCTGACTAATATAGATCCTTTAGTGATAATTCACCACAGACTGTTGCTAATGATATTTAGTACACCCAACCACTGCACATTAAACACTGACATTAAAAGTTTGCTTATCAGCAGTTCCCTGTTTCAGCCCCAATATGCAAAAAGCTGAAAATTGTTATTGCCATCTGTTATGAGCTGAACTGTATCCCCTCAAGATTCATATGTTGAAATTCTAACTCCCAGTACCTCAAAATGTGACTGTAGTTGGAGATACAGTAACTAGGTTAAAATGAGATCACTGGGCCCTAATCCAATATGACTGGCTAGTGTCCTTAAAAGAAGTGGAGATTACAGATAAACACAGAGGGAAGACCATGTGAAGACACAGGGATAAGACAGAGATGGCCATCTATGATCTGAGGAGGGAGCCCTCAGAAGAAACCAACCCTGTTGACACCTTGATCTAGCCTCCAGAACTGTGAGAAAATAAATTTCTGTTGCTTAAGCCACCAGTCTGTGGCGCTTTGTTACGGCTGCCACCATCCTTACAGTAAGAGGAAGTTGGACAAACTGAAACTCAACAACTCTTCTCCAACCTATCAAAAAAATTGACATTGTAGGGAAAACTGCAACTTGAAATCTAGAAAGCTAGAGGACTCCAGAGTCAGGGCTGAGATCTGCTTACACAGAGCAAAAACTGTTAGAGCCCTAAACTAGCAGAAATACTGACACGGCAATTTTGCCAAATTGCCTGAGGCTTAGTGTGGCCTACAGCGACAATGAGAAACTCTCGGGAGCCACAGTCTTAGCCCTCTTACCACACACACACTTAGTTCCCCAAACACACACTTTCCTGGGCTTCACAGTCAGAAACTGCCCAGGTTTGCAAGTGTGGGCTGTGCATACTGGCTTCCTTCCAAAGAGTACACTGTAGAAAGGGGCAAAAATGAGACACTTTACAGTAAAGAAACTTAACAAAACCATCTCAGCAAGATAATTAACATCAACAGTGATGCCATGCTAAGAGTATATACCTTTGACACATAGTGGTGAGAATGGCGCTTTACCTGTGTGGCTTTCTCCCAAAAATCCATGACCTGAGTCTAATCATGAAAAGAAAGAAAAGAAAAAGAGACAAATGCCAATTGAGGGACATTCTATAAAATTTCTGGTCAGTAATCCTCAAAACTGTAGAAATCACCGAAAAAGAGGAAAGTCTGAGAAAATATCACAGCCAAGAGGAGCCTAAGAAGACACAAGGACTAAATGCATTTTTATATCCTGAATGATATTATGGAATAGAAAAAAGAACACTGGAAAAAAATTAAGGAAATTAGAGTAAAATATAGACTTTAATTCATTTTTTAAAAGCTGCTTGCTTGATACTTGCTCAAGATTCTCTGTATTTTTAAATATCATATATTATTATATACGTTATTCTTTATATATATAATTCATACTATAGGTAATATATATATAGATGTATGCACTTACACACGTACACACACATCAAAAATAAATCCAAAGGACCGTCGCCGGGCAGCCAGTGGTGGCTCAGGCGGCAGTGCTGGTCCCTCCTACAGCAGAGCCTCCAGAGAACGGAGACCACACAGACGTCAAAGAGTGAAAAAAGAACCTATTCCTGCCATGACCATATCACCACAGTGCAACAGGCACCTCTAGGTCAACACCAACTTGCAATAAAAACTGTAACGCAAAGCAGGACTCACGTGGCGCCAGCCTCCAAGCGAACACTGCGATGGCGAGTCCTCTTCACGTGCTGGCAACACACGCCTAGCGGCCGCCCCCACCAAGCGCCAGGACCGCGACCCGTTGGAGCAGCTCTAGGAGCTGAAGCGGGTCGAGAGCGCGTGGTCATTGCCCTGAGTGTGGACACAGGCTGGCAGCCGCACGGGCGGAGGGCATCCAGAACCGACTGCCGGGAGAGCTCTTCTTACTTGAATATCAACTCCAAGGCGCCCACAGGAAACACTGCCTCTCGCGAGACTTGGAGCGCGTCTTCTCAGTGGGTAGACGGCCCTGCGCCTGCGCTTCACACACCTCAGCACAGAAAACGCAAAACCCAGGCAGCCTTAAAACTCTTTAAAGACAGAAGTCGCTCTTGAGCAAAACCACCCGCGACAAAGGCAGGCTTGGGCTCCGATAGGGTCTCCCCATCCAGCACTCGGGTTCCCGTCAGAGTGAAGCCTCCTGGTGCTTCCGGGGAGGACGCGCCTGATGCCCGCGGACCTGCCGCTGGGCCCTAGCGGAGCCACTGCCACCCGGAGCTGAGGCTGAAACAGTACTTTGTTGCTCCCATGTGGAATTAGAGTATTTTGAGGTGTACTTTCTTTACAAAACAATGGGGTCTTTGACATTTCAGGTCACTCCATTTCTCCTCTGGAAATTTCGGAATCATAAGGATCCTTTTGTGTGGATTTCAGTTGAGGAGAAAGAACTGTAGTTTTCTTTGTTTGGGTTGGTTGTTTTCAGCCGGTGGAATGATTTACTTCTGTTTGTCCAGATAAAGTCAGATGGAGCTACTTGGTGACGTCGGCAAATTTTCCGGTTAGAGCAGTTGCCTGATGAATTTAATCCACCTCCACTTCCGAGTGTAGGACAGTCGGACAGACAGACACCCTCGGGCTGCGTGTAACCCTGACGGAAAGTGCTTGCTTCCGGACGCCTGGTGCTGCACTTAACTGCATAATTTTACGCTCTAAGTAAAACAAGTCTCCTACGTATTGTGTATGTTTACAAGGACAGAACTAATGCTACTTCATTTGGGGGGAAAAGAGTCAATCTGTTATCACACACCAGACAAATGTCACAGATCTCTCCTTGGCATGTTCGTATTTTAGGTGCCAGCCGTCACCAGCTCTAGGCATCCTCTGAGCAGCTGGCTCGGATTGATGCTGCTGGATGATGTTGCAGTTTGTCCCACTCGCGGCAGGAGCAGCTGCTGGGATGGAGCGCAAGCTGCCTGTTCCTACAAGGATCGTAGAAGGAAGCACCCTTCGGGTAAGCTCTGGAAACACCTAGGTCGTTTCCTGACTTGTAATAGGAAATTCCCCTCAACCTTTCAGAACTGAATCCAGTACTAAGGCTGCCTTCTCTCCTACAAAAAATAAAAAGCAGAGGAAAAGGAAACAAAGGTGAGGTTGAAAAGTAGGAGGTGTCGCCTGGCCTCAGCCCATGCTCCTCCGGAAAACCACTCACTTTTGTAGTGTGTTCCGGGAATCATGACTGAGCAGCCATGCTAATAGAAAGAGAACTTTGGCCTTATTGTGAATTTTAAATGTAATCATTATAACATTATTTATTTAAAGGTAGTTGCTTTGGTATTTAATTTTTTTAAAGAGAGGAAAAGCTCTTTATTTTCCTGGTGGAATGAAATGACTCAGAATGGTATATTTAGGCAATTTTAAAACATGTATTATTTACCTAAAGACAAATTTAATAAATCTGTTCTAAGTATCGTGTGCCAATCCACGGTATGGAGCTATCACAGTATTATTGCAGATAATGCATATTAAAATTATGAAATTACTGCAAAAATAAATAAATCGAATAAATCCAAACAGTACAAAAATATATAATGTGTATAAAAATAGATTTCATCCCTTCCCGTCCTGCTCCTATTCTCACTATTTATAGTGTTTTGTGTATCTCCAGCATTTTCATACAAGGATTTATGTCTATGTCTTTTAAAATTTTTAATCAGTTTGTACTATACATATAGTTTTGAAACTTGGTTTAATTTGCTTAAAAATAAAAAATAAATTTGTTTACTTGTCATTACACTAGTTACTGAGTGTATGCAGGATGAAGGATATGTCTTTTTCATTTTTGTAAAATTAACTCTTACAACAGTGTTTGGCATATAGTAGGCAATCAGTAGATATTTGTTGAACGTAAGTAAATGGGTAATTTAAATTTCTCAAGCATAACTCACCCACTGATCATTTAAATTACATTGTGAGAGATGCTAACTTATCTTGAAGCTGAAAATGGTAAATTAGAACTTTTCAAAACAGAAAGAGGGCATTTATGTGAACTTGTTAGGCTTTTTTGGGGGGTATATTTCAATTTTTTAGAGTTCAATATCTGGAAACATAAATGAGATAAATTAACCACAGAGTAAATGAGAACTCTGAAACAGTTGGCTCATTTTTTTCACTTTTGCATTATTTTCTGGGGAGTACATTTTATGCTACATGCAGAAAAGGAAAACAGGGATTTTTAAAAATAGTATTTAGGTATAATCCTTACATTTTAAAAAAATCTAGGTGTAATTCCATGGAATATGAAAATTTAGCATACTCATAACATTTCTACAATTTCCCAGTGCACTCATATTCATATGGTTTTCTCAAGCTTCTTGATATGAGTGTGTTCTGCCTGTTGCATAGAATATACCCAGATGTGAAATTCAACACCTGCTTCATATTTCACAAAACATCAATGCCTTCACTACATAGAAACGAATGGCAGAATTTAAAGAAGATATCAAGTGGCAATGGGAGGCAGGTTTATGTGGTATCTGCAAATGTCTTGAAATGTGAACTGAAGTTGTTAGAGTAGGCAGCTAGCTAGATATGAGCAGAGAAGGGGGGATAGGCCAAATGGCAGGAAACCATACACCTTGTGAACAACGGAGATCCTTCAGCAGAAAAAAAAGCAGGAACCTCCAGACTGACAGGAAACCAAACATTTTGGGGTGACAAGTGTCCTAGAGGAAAGAAAGTTGGGAAAAGGCAGGAATCTCTGGCATCCAAATGTAACCTTTTGCTCCTTGTGCCCTCATTACAATAAAATTAGCCTTGCAGATAAGAAGTTCCCATCATGCACCAACCTACAGCATGACACTAACCATCAAAGCTAAATAAGGGGCTTCCCTGGTGGCGCAGTGGTTGAGAATCCGCCTGCCAATGCAGGGGACATGGGTTCGTGCCCGGTCTGGGAAGATCCCACATGCCGCCGCGCGGCTAGGCCCGTGAGCCATGGCCGCTGAGCCTGCGTGTCCGGAGCCTGTGCTCCACAACGGGAGAGGCCACAACAGTGAGAGGCCCGCATACCGCAAAAAAAAAAAAAAAAAAAAAGCTAAATAAGGACAAAAATCCCTTCTCCCCTTTGTTACTCTCTGGCAACAAAGTCATCATGATTCATAAAATGTCTCTTGGCTTTTGCATTCAGTGCATTGAGTGGGAAGGAGAGGAAAGTTTTTTCAGCTTCCCTCAGTCTTGCTTCCTCTTCCACCCAACAAAAACTTCATTCTTTGGGTAAAACACATTTCTCTCTTGCGTGCAAATCAGCCACATACATTTCTCTTTCAACTGGCCCCCTGTCAACATAGCTTTTGAGGTCCTTCCTAGCTCAAGGTACTTTTTTTTTTTTTCAAGTAAAGAAAGTTTCCTAATTGAGAGGCACTGTGCCAGTTGTTAAAATAATTATAATAAAACTATCACTGCATCATTATACCAAAAACAAGAGAGGCATAAGGTGATGTTAATTTAGGGAAAAATTCAAGAAGTAAATAGAGACATTCTAACTATAATCAGTGTAAAAGTGTTCCAGTTGCATCTTGTTTTATTTGATAGAAGCATAATCATAAACAGAAATTCTAGAACTAAACCAATAAAAGGGAGAATGCTCTAACAAAGATATTGAGCCAAAAACAGAATGGGTTGTCTTGAGAAGTAGTAAACTCTCCATAATTTTTACCTTTCAAGAAAAGGCTGGTGACACTTGAGGAAGTAATTAAGTATTTCTACTTCGGAGAGAGAATAGATTAGATGAGTTATGTCTTTTCCACTTATGTGAAGATATGATTCAGAGACAGGTGTATTTTGTTGTTGTTTAAATCTAGAAATCCTCCTTTTAATTAATCTGTAAATTGTTAAACACCAGTGCTGAATAGGAAATTATATGAAGTAAAATGTGTAAAAATACTAAAGGCCGTTGACATAGTGCACATTCATCTGAGTCTACTTGCAAACTTCTGGCATTTAGGGGACATCTATGATATGTTTTTTTGTTTGTTTGTTTGTTTTTAACTTACACTATTTCACTCCATTGAATATCTGGGAATATGGTCCTAATAGCATTGTTTAAGGACAGTGAAAGGAGAGGATTAGTTCAAACAGGAGACTATCTCAGAAGCTATATGGTTATAGTGGATAAAATATTATAGTGGAATAGGGGTACATTTAAGAAGGAAGATAAGAGTGAACCAGGTAGAATTAAGAACAGTGGAATCAAGAGGGCTCAGTCCAATGCACGTTGAGACTCTCACATAATAAAGCCTTTTATAGCTTTCTTGATTTGGTCCAAAAAAACATTTGCCTTTGGAGGGAAAGCAATTAAAATCATACTTTTCTAGAGCTGTCTTGATATTTTTTAATTGAGGTATACTTGACATATAATTTATATTAGTTTCAGGTGTATAACATAATGATTCAATATTTTTATATATTGCAAACTATCACATTAGGTCTAGTTGGGTTTTTTTTGGTTTAATAAATGTCATACATAGATAAATAAATTAAAGATCCTTCAGAACTGCAGTCCTAATTGACATCTTCCAAAGTGACATTGAATTGATAATGGCTCTAATGACCCTTTTCACTCAAGGTCCAACTCTAAAACCCTGACTGCAAGATCCTGCCTTTGTCCTCTCTTTGTAAGTAGAAATTCATCCTTCCCCATCTTGAATCAGCTTTCTGATGACAGCTCTGCCTTGTCTGAGCATTGCTTGGTAAGCAAAACACCGCATTTGATTAAGAAAAAGAAAATGCCTTTCTGCGTTTAATGTAAAAGCAAAAGTTAAATTTCAAACTCCACCTAAATATTCAATGTTAAGAATGTACTTTTTAACATCTTTTAGATATTTAATGGCCATCATGTGTCAATACTTTTCCCAAATGTTGCATTTTGTGTTTCTTTTATTGCATTTTCAATCTATGAATATTTTTTATATTCCTATTTTCCTGAAGAATCGTACCTCTAAATAATTTTAAATACCTATAGACAAGCATTAATACATATTTATAAATATATAAAGCCCAACATTCATATCTTAGCACTTTCAAAACCTGCCAACTGTTGGTGAATGTGTGTTTTATTCAGTCAGCCTTGTCGCTTTCTTGTTTTATGCCCAAGGCTTAGCGATTGGAGTTTCAAAACATCAAGCTTTAATGTTTTTGACTGACATGAAATTTTTCTGTAAAGATTTTCTTATGCCAACTTTACCTTTTCTCATATTTTCCATTGTTCATAATCACAAAGCTATATGTCTTTGTGAATTAATAAATAGTGCCATTTATTTAAACCCCAGTACGGAGTAGGATATTTTTCAAAGCAGAGGGGAAGAAAAGCTTTGCTTAATGTATGTAGACTGTTTAACAGTCTTTTTTTCTTTGCTAATAAATGTAAATGTGAAAAGATAATGCAAGACATTAGACATGCAAAGGAAGAGTTGACTACAAAGAACTACTAGTGTATCTATAATTAAGTTTAAGAAGAGCTTCTGTTTTCACTGCTTTATGACTGCTATTCAAGTCAACAAAAGCTTCATATTAAAAAAAAGAATATGATTTTCTTTCACTTTTTTTTTTTTTTTTTTTTTTGCGGTACGCGGGCCTCTCACTGTTGTGGCCTCTCCCGTTGTGGAGCACAGGCTCCGGACACGCAGGCTCAGCGGCCATGGCTCACGGGCCTAGCCGCTCGGCGGCATGTGGGATCTTCCCGGACCAGGGCACGAACCCGTGTCTCCTGCATCGGCAGGCGGACTCTCAACCACTGCACCACTGGGGAAGCCCTTCACTTCCACTTTTTGTTAAGAAACTTAAAGGGAAAGGAGAATAAATTTTTAAAATCTAGTCCCTATTATCAGATACCAGAGTGGAGATTGGTCATGAAATATGATTATGTTAATACATACTGGCTTTGTTGGGTATCACATAATCCTGACGAAGACCACTAGACTTTGAATCAGGAACTCTTCATTCTAATCCAGGTTATGCAATTAATTAGCTGTGTGAACTTTAACAACTCATCTAAACTCTCTCAGACTCAGTGTCTTTGTCTATTAAGTCATGCTGACCACATGGCTTTCAGAGCCTCTTCTAATGACAGTTAATTATGCTGAATAATCAAAACAAAATTATTCTTTCATGCCGAAAGAAAGGGGGGGGGAGGTGTTCTCATTTTCTGAATATGGCCAGTTAACATGTTAACATCCAGGACCTTAATTTTACAATAATAGAGACTTACATGAGAAAAGAGACTAGTAGTGAAAACGCTGCTTCTGCTTCGGGTGATATAAAGAGGAATGATTGGTATAGGAAATGATCTATCCTTGACGTCCTGGGAAGAGATTATCTGATTCACTTCTGGGATGGAGAGAGAGAAAATAAATCTGGACCCTTAGCCTTCCATTACTTTCAAGGACATTAACAGATAATGTTGTTCATGAATGAATGATTATTAGCTGTTCTAGAAATTGCATATAGAAATGCCCAGCTAGATGCACAAGAAATGGTTATAGCTATATATGTTTATCGTGTCATTTGTCTTCCCATTAAAGTAGAACTCACAAGGATACCTCAGAATTGTTATAGGAAAACTCTTTATGTCCTTTACTGGACATTTGATATAAATAACAGTCGTATATAGTGTTTATCTTATTGAAGTTTATATTTTTGAATAATTTTCAGAAATTTAAGAGAGGTGGCAAGGTGTAAAGACTAAGAGTTCAGTCTCAGGATCTAGACTATCTTACTTGTAAACTTGGCTTTGCCCCTTACTATCTGTGAGACCATAGGATGTTGCACGTGGTATGCAACTTCTCTGTGCCTCAGTTTCCCTGTTTATAAAATTGGAATAATACTAGTACCACAGTAATATTGCACTAGGATATAATGCTGAGGAAAGTAAGTGATATATATGTGGTTCATATTATCACATCTTCATTGTCATTATTCAGCACCCAGCAAAGTGGGAGTGCTCAATAAATGGTATTAGCAGTGCATGGACAGATCATTTCCATATAATATAGGAACTCTGGGAACCAGTATGACAACTAGAACAGGGATAATTTAGCAATAGAATTACGTTTAGAGTTCTGCCCTCTACCATACTGTAAGATTCTTGAGGGGAAGCAGAGACTGCTTCAGATACGTTTTTGTGTTCAAGAATTCTAACAGCAAGAGCACTTATTTGTCATGTCCTTTCCTTTTTCATAGCAACACAGCAGAATATTATCATGAACTTACTGAAAACAACCCTATCTCAAAGGAAGGGTAAGATTGAGCATTGTGGACTTTAGCCTCATCATTAGGTAGGTAATCTCCACAGAAGGGTGGAAATGAGCTTCCTCAAGGCCCAGAGTAATTTTTTTCAGAAAGATTGTAAAATAACCCAATTGTGTGAGAAGAAGTGATACAGTAAGGTCATTTGTATTTTGAAGGTTGAAAGGAAATTGTGATCCAGACCTAAAGATGTAAATTCACTCTATGCTCAGGAATGATGTGGTTCTGAGCTTGTGAGGTTTTGGATACCTAATCATAAGTATACACCCTGTACATTTCCTTCTCCTTGAGTATGGGCTGAGCCTATGAATAGGATGAGATTCACCACCATGATTATGTTATGCTATATGGCACAGTTGGCCTTAAGAAAAGGAGGTTTTGTCTGGTGAGACTGATCTAATCAGGTCAACCCTTAAAAAAGACTAGTCTCTTTCTAAAGACTGAGATTTGACAGAAGGAAGATCCTCCATTACTGGACTGGAAGTTGGAGGGGAAGGGAACATGGAAAGGACTTGAGAGTGGCCTCTAGGAATTGACAGTGGCCTCTGGACAAGAGCCAGTAAGAAAGTAGAGTCTGTCCTGTAACCACTGAGTTCTACGAACAAGCACATGAACTAGAGTAAATTCTACAAACAAGCACATGAGCTAGGGAAAATTCTACAAACAAACCCATGAGTTTCCAGAGACGAATGCAGCCTGGCTGACATCTTAATTTCAGCCTTGTAAGACAGCTCTCAGCTGTGCCATACCCAGACTTCTGCTCCACAGACCTGAGAGTTAATAAATGATTATGATTTTAAGCCACTACGCTTGTGGTAATTTGTTGCAACATAAAAAACTGGTACATGTGCTGAAAACCTGTCAAGTTCACAGTGGTTGAGTCAAGTTTTCCAAACTTCTAATTTTCACTGGAAAGCTCAAATTGTATCAAAAACTACTGCAGGTTGAGAAGCTCACTTCATTCATTTGGAGAAAATGTGCATCAAAATCCCAAGTTTGAGTTACCACAGTTTTTCAGGCGTTTTTTTCAAGTTACAGAAAGTAAAATACAACAGCTTTTTACCCACCATTGCTTTTGTACCATCAAAATGTCAACATAATAAAAGGGCAAACGACGTTTTCATATAATAATAGAAAAAAATTTTTGATCTTTGAATCACCTGAAATTATCTCAGGGACCCCCAGGTATTCATGAACTACACTAACAAACTATGAACTATTGGCGTAAAACAAAAAAGTACTCATGAATAGCAAGGGTAACAGCAGACAGATAGGATTCCAGAGTCTCCCTTCTCGATCCTGGAAGTCAAATGATGTTCCCAGGATTTTGTACTGATACAAATAAGTAGGGCCAAATCAGGGATAATATAAGTTCAAGTGGAGGCTACTGTCAAGCAGAATCAGAGGAGGCAAGCATTTTTCTCATGGTGCTCCCAATTGCACGGGATCGGCTATGTTGTGCGTCCGTCATGACTCACAGATACTTTCACTAGGATTTTAAGAAATCCGGAATCATATTTACTTCTCAGTCAGCCCTGGAACTTTTCAGTAGCATAGCTTGTCTATGTGATTTCACTTTTGTCCTGAAATGTTTTTACTGTATTTAGTAAATACTTGATGAGCTTTCATCAAGTTTTATGATCTATAGAATCTGTTCATAAATATTGATAAACGGAGCTTACCAGACATCGTTGTGCCACACATATATCTGAAAGTGATATTATAAAATGTGGTAATATTATACATAGGTATCAATCAAATGAGAGAGGGAAAATAAGATATTTTATAACTTTGCCAACTCCTCTTTTTCATACAGGCATCCATTTGTGTCTAAGTTCTAAACACATGTCTATTTATAAGATGTATAATAATTCTATTCAAAAAAATATATCCATGATGGAAATTATTAGCATTCAAAGTTATTCTGACTAGAAGACATCCTTAGCAATGAATAGAAAAAGGTTAAATGAAAGGTTATTTTCTTTCTTTTTTTTCTTCTTAGCTCACTGCTATATCTATAAAAATTGACATGAAATACAGTGATGAGGAAGCTCTAAAATGGATAAAATGGGGATTCTGAAATTCCTTCAAGGAGAGATATATGGTACTTGAGGATTAATAGGAAACATAAAAACAAGAGATGGGACTTCCCTGGCGGTCCAGTGGTGAAGACTGTGCTCTTCCAATGTAGACAGCACGGGTTCGATCCCTGGCCAGGGAGCTAAGATCCCATATGTTGTGGCGTGGCCAAGAAAAAGTCTTCTTTAAATATATATATAAATAAATAAAATAAAAACAAGAGATGTGTCCACATCATAGGATTACATTTGTTCATATTGTATATGTCAGGAACTTAGTGCCTCATCCAGATCTTTGACAGCCCAGGAATTCTACTGAGCAGCTCATTCAAGCCTATTTTTAATACGCAGAGCCTCAGTTTTTCGATTTTTCTTGCCTAATGACCTTTCCTTGTTTGAAATTCTCCAATCCTCCTTACGCACCTCAAACTCTTTCCAAACTTATTGGTTTTGTGTATCAGCTCAGATTAGGTTGAAATGATGTTTACTAAATTCTTGTGGCTGATGTTAACTGTATCCCTTTTGCCTTATCCCTTAAGCCACTGTTTAGAGTTGATATTTTCATCTAGTGAACCCAAAGACACAAATGTTGAAGGGACTGTGAGTTAGCTGAATAGTCCAAAGTTTACTTGACTTGAAATCACAACACCAGAATCCAAATACAATATCTACTACTTAAAATATAAATTAAATCATGAATTAAAATGCTTGGCAATTTAAAAGTAACCAATGACTATGAGTGGAGTAGCATTCTTTCTTTCTCCTCATTATTTTTAATGGTTATTCTTTGTCTTCTGATTCTCAAATGAGTCCTTGTACCTCTTTAGATTATTTCTGCTCACTTGAAAGTTCATTCTCACTAACTTGAAGACTTTATCTAATATATGACTTTGATTATAAATATCTGATGATGATAATAATGATCCCAAACTTTATACCTTCAGCCTGGATTTCCCTTGAAATTTCAGACTTGTATATTCAACTGCCTATATGATATCTTTACTTATTCCCTCAATTTATCTCATCTTGAGCATTCAGAATTAATTTGTCCAGAATTGAAATACTGGTCTTTCTCTCCAAACCTGCTAATACATAGGATTTTCTCCCTTGTTAATAGGAATTCTATCCTTCCAGTTGCTCAGGGGAAAAAAGAAAAAGCTTTAAATCGTCTTTGCTTTTTCTCTCACTCTCCCAATCAAGATAATCAGCTGCCTCTATCTTCATAATATATTTAGGTTCTGACCACTTCTCACTGCCCCCATACAAGCACAATGAAACAGGCCATGTCCATGACTCATTACCTGGCTAAATTATCTGCTTTTGCTCTTGTTTGCCAACAGACTATGCTCCATAAAGCTACCAGAGCAAGACCACTGAAATAGTCACATCACTTTATCCCTTTGTGCAGACTCTTAACACCTTCATATCTCAGTCAGAGTAAATTCCAGGATTCTTGCAACAGCTGTTTTATCAAACAGATCAGGCATGCTTCTGAACCAAAATTATTTTTTGTTTTCTCCACTGTCTTTATATTCTTTCTTGGAATATATGTGGTTTGCTCCCAGATCTCCATTAGGATATTGTTAAAATTCTATCTTCTCAATTAATCCTTCAGTGAGAAATAAAATAGCCCCTCCTAAAACTTACACCCTCTCCTCCTTTCCTTTTTTTCACACCAATGCACTTACCATCAACTGATATATTTACTTTCTTTGTTTATATTCTGTCTCATCCAAGTAGGATTTCACATTCATGAAGCCAGGGATTTAGTTTTATTCACTGCCATCTCAGTGCCTAGAATAGTTTTTTGTGTATAAGAAATATTTTCAAATGAAGGAATGAATGGATGAAATGAATTTATGAAGAACATTAAACTCCTACATGCCAAATGAACATCAGATTATTTTCCTTCTACTTATTTTTGTAATAGGTTATACTGTTCTTTATTGAAAATTTTTAACAATAGTAGCATAATGAAAAAGAATACAAATTTACAGGTGATTATGGAAAAAACTCAATAATGAGTGAAACTGAGCTGCAAATCTTTGGGAAATACTTTTCTCTGAGTCCAGCTTAAGCTAGGGCTGAGCCTATTCTTTTGATGCTAGAGAGCATCAGGAGTGATTTGGATATTTATAATATAATCAAAATACACATAACTGTAAGGTTTGCTGAGCATGTAAAAATTCATTGACGAAATCAAGAATTTAAGAGCAAGCAGTACATTTTATTATCTGACTAAATCGCTGCTCAGCAATTATTGTTACCAATATGCTTGCACGTGCACACGCATACACACGTATACACACACAACTAATTACATTAGAAAAATGTGAAATTTAAAAATGCTTGCTTTCACCTTTGTTAAATTTTGCATGTGAATAACAGATTTACTTTTTTTCTATATATAAATTCTACAAACCTTTCCAAATCATGTTTAAAGACTGCATATGATTTATTTAGTCTATGTGGACATAGCACTCCTAATAAATCAAGAATCAGCAGAAATATGTAGTTCCCACACAAGATGCACAGCAAACACTTTATTTTACTGATTCATATTTATAGAAGGACTGTATTTCCAAGGAAATTTTGTACTCCAAAAATACTGCTTATAAACCTCTCCTCAGATTTCTATGAAGGAAGGAAGAGTTTGTGGAGTTACCAGCACAGGCTGTTCCTCACGTGGCCTATTTTGCTATTATTATTAACAAACTCTATAAGCCACCTTGAAATGTTTAATAATCTATCTCCAACAGAGCTTGTTTCCTGTTTTTCCGGTGCAACCTCATTATGTCTTTTGTGTTGGTCTCTTTACCTACTCACCCTTTCTCTTGTCATTGGTTTGATGATTCTTGCCCTTTATTAGACTTCATCATGCCCTTTCTATAATCTGAAATGATGTCTTTACATATCTCTCCTATAGCAATATATTTTGACCCTACCATATGTCCATATTGAATGCCTTTGTCCTGTTTATGTTTGTTGCTATTTGTTCCAACAATTAAAATATAAGCTTCTGTCCAATGCCTAGCAAATATCACTGTAAAAATAAATAGCAGGGATCTTCAAGATGGTGGAGCAGTAAGATGTGGAGATCAACTTCCTCCCCACAAATACATCAAAAATACATGTGGAACAACTCCTACAGAACACCTACTGAACACTGGCAGAAGATCTCAGACTTCTCAAAAGGCAAGAAACTCCCCACTTACCTGGGTAGGGCAAAAGGAAAAAGGAAAAACAGAGACAAAAGAATAGAGATGGGACCTGCACCACTGGGAGGGAGCTGTGAAGGAGGAAAAGTTTCCACACACTAGGAAGCCCCTTCACTGGTGAAAATGGGGGAGGGGGGTAGGTGGGGGGGAATCTTAGGAACCACGGAGGAGAGTGCAGCAGCAAGGGGTGCGGAGGGCAAAGCAGAGAGATTCCCGCACAGAGGATCAGTGCCGACCAGCACTCACCAGCCTAAGAGGCTTGTCTGCTCACCCGCTGGGGAGGGCGGGGGTGGGGAGCTGAGGCTCGGGCTTCGGAGGTCGGATCCCAGGGAGAGGACTGGGGTTGGCTGCATGAACACAGGCTGAAGGGGGTTAGTGCGCCACAGCTAGCCAGCGGGAGTCCAGGAAAAAGTCTGGACCTGCCTAAGAGGCAAGAGACCATTGTTTTGGGGTGCATGAGGAGAGGGGATTCAGAGCACTGCCTAAACGAGCTCCAGAGATGGGCTCAAGCCACTGCTATCAGCGAGGACACCAGAGACAGGCATGAAACCCTAAGGCTGCTGCTGCAGCCACCAAGAAGCCTGTGTGCAAGCACAGGTCACTATCCACACATGCCCTCCCAGGAGCCTGTGCAGCCCGCCACTGCCAGGGTCCCATGATCTACGGACAACTTCCCCAGGAGAACACACGGCGCGCCTCAGACTGGTGCAACGTCATGTTGGCCTCTACCGCTGCAGGCTCGCCTCACCTTCCGTACCCCTCCCTTCCCTGGCCTGAGTGAGCCAGAGCCCCCAAATCAGCTGCTCCTTTAACCCCATCCTGTCTGAGAAAAGAACAGATGCCCTCAGGAGACCTACACACAGAGATAGGGCCAAATCCAAAGCTGAATCCCAGGAGCTGTGTGAACAAAGAAGAAAAAGGGAAATTTTTCCGGGCAGCCTCAGGAGCCGTGGATTAAATATCCACAATCAACCTGATGTACCCCGCATCTGTGGAATACCTGAATAGACAATGAATCATCCCAAAATTAAGGCAGTGGACTTCTGGAGCAACTGCAGATTTGGGGTTTGCTTTCTACATCTAATTTGTTTTTAGTTTTATGTTTATTTTAGTTTAGTATTTAGAGCATATTATCACTGGTAGATTTGTTTATTGATTTGGTTGCTCTCTTCCTTTTTTAATACATATATTTATATATTTTCCTTTTTCTCTTTTTTGTGAGTGTGTATGGGTATGCTTTCTGGGATTTTGTCTGTATAACTTTGCTTTTACCATTTATCTTATCGTTCTGTCTGTCCAGTTTTTTTGTGTGTGTGTGTATAGATTTTAGTTTTTGTTATCACTGTTGGATTTGTTTTTTGGTTTGGTTGCTCTCTTCTTTCTTTCTTTTTTTAAATTATTTTTTAATTTCTTTTATTTTTAATAATTTTTTAAATTTTTATAACTTTCTTTTCTTTTATTTTGTTTTTCTTTCCTTTTTTTCTCCCTTTTCTTCTCAGCCAAGTGCCTGACAGGGTCCTGGTGCTCTGGCCAGGTGTCAGGCCTGAGCCTCTAAAGTGAGAGAGCCGAGTTCAGGACATTGGTCCACCAGAGAAATCCCAGCTCCACATAATATCAAACGGTGAAAGCTCTCCCAGAAACCTCCATTTCAATGCTAAGACCCAGGTCCACTAAACAACCAGCAAGCTACAGTACTGGACACCCTATGCGAAACAACTAGCAAGACAGGAACACAACCCCACCCATTAGCAGAGAGGCTGCCTAAAACCATAATAAGTTCACAGACACCCCACAACACACCACCGAATGCAGTCCTGCTCGCCAGAAAGACAAGATCCAGCCTCATCCACCAGAACACAGGCACCAGTTCCCTCCAACAGGAAGCCTACACAAGCCACTGAAACAACCTTACCCACTGGGGGCACACACCAAAAATAAAGTGAACTATGAACTTGCATCCTTTGAAAAGGAGACCCCAAACACAGTAAGTTAAGCAAAATGAGAAGACAGAGAAATACACACCAGACGAAGGAGCAAGATAAAAACCCACCAGACCTAACAAATGAAGAGGAAATAGGACCTAGAAGAACTAAAGATCGAATAACACAGTAAATGAAACTTAAAAACCTCTAGAAGGAATCAATTGCTAAATAATGGAGGCAGAAGAACAGATAAATGACCAGGAAGAAAAAATAGTGGAAATAACTACCACAGAGCAGAATAAAGAAAAAAGAATGAAAAGAATTGAGGACAGTCTCAGAGACCTCTGGGACAACATTAAATGAAAAAACATTTGAATTAGAGGGGTCCAAGAAGAAAAAGAGAAAAAAAAGGGACTGAGAAAATATTTGAACAGATTATAGTTGAAAACTGCCCTTATATGGGAAAGGAAATAGTCAATCAAGTCCAGGAAGCACAGAGAGTCCCATACAGGATAAATCCAAGGAGAAACATGCCACGACACGTAATAATCAAACTATCAAAAATTAAATACAAAGAAAAAATATTAAAAGCAGCAAGGGAAAAGCAATAAATAAATAAAAGGGAATCCCCATAAGGTTAACAGCTGATCTTTCAGCAGAAACTCTGCAAGCCAGAAAGGAGTGGCAGGACATATTTAAAGTGACGAAGGGGAAAAACGTACAACCAAGATTACTCTACCCAGCAAGGACCTCATTCAGATTTGACAGACAAATTAAAACATTTACAGACAAGCAAAAGCTAAGGGAATTCAGCACCACCAAACCTGCTTTACAACAAATGCTAAAGGAACTTCTCTAGGCAGGAAACACAAGAGAAGGAAAAGACCTACAATAACAAACCCAAAACAATTAAGAAAATGGTAATAGGAACATACATATTGATAATTACCTTAAATGTAAATGGATTAAGTGTTCCAACCAAAAGACACAGACTGGCTGAATGGATACAAAAACAAGTCCCGTATATATGCTGTCTACAAGAGAGCCACTTCAGACCTAGGGACACATACAGACTGAAAGTGAAGGGATGGAAAAAGATATTCCATGCAAATGGAAATCAAAAGAAAGCTGGAGTAGCAATTCTCATATCAGAAAAAATAGACTTTAAAACAAAGACTATTACAGGAGACAAAAAGGACACTACATAAGGATCAAGGGATCAATCCAAGAAGAGGATATAACAATTGTAAATATTTATGCACCCAACATAGGAGCACCTCAATACATATGGCAAACGCTAACAATGATAAAAGGGGAAATCGACAGTAACACAAACATATTAGGGGACTACAACACCCCACTTTCACCAGTGGACAGATCAACCAAAATGAAAATAAATAAGGAAACACAAGCTTTACATGACACATTAAACAAGATGGACTTAATTGATATTTATAGGACATTCCATCCAAAAACAGCAGTTTACCCTTTCTTCTCAAGTGCTCATGGAACATTCTCCAGGATAGATCATTACTTGGGTCACAAATCAAGCCTTGGTAAATTTAATAAAAATTGAAATCATATCAAGTATCTTTTCTGACCACAACGCTATGATATTAGGTATGAGTTACAGGAAAAAAATCTGTAAAAAATACAAATACATGGAGGCTAAATAATACACTACTAAATAACTAAGAGATCACTGAATAAGTCAAAGCGGGTATCAAAAAACACCTAGAAACAAATGGCAATGAAAACACAATGACCCAAAACCTATGGGATGCAGCAAAAGCAGTTCTAAGAGGGAATTTTATAGCAATACAATCCTACCTCAAGAAAAAAGAAACATCTCAAATAAACAACCTAACCTTACACCTAAAGAAGTTAGAGAAAGAAGAACAAAAACAACCCAAAGTTAGCAGAAGGAAAGAAATCATAAAGATCAGAGCAGAAATAAATGAAAAAGAAATGAAGGAAACGAAAGCAAAGATCAATAAAACTAAAAGCTGGTTCTATAAGAAGATAAACAAAATTGATAAACCATTAGCCAGACTCATCAAGAAAAGAAAGGGAGAAGACTCAAATCAATAGAATTAGAAGTGAAACAGAAGAAGTAACAACTGACACTGCAGAAATACAAAGGATGATGAGAGATTACTACAAGCAACTATATGCCAAAAAAATGGACAACCTGGAAAAAATAGACAAATGCTTAGAAAAGCCCAACCTTCCAAGACTGAACCAGGAAGAAATAGAAAATATACACCAACCTATCACAAGCACTGAAATTGAAACTGTGATTAAAAATCTTCCAACAACAAAAGCCAAGGACCAGATGGCTTCACAGGTGAATTCTATGAAACATTTAGAGGAGAGGGAAAACCTATCCTTCTCAAACTCTTCCAAAATATACCAGAGAGAGGAACACTCCCAAACTCATTCTACGAGACCATGATCACCCTGATACCAAAACCAGACAAAGATGTCACCAAAAAAGAAAACTACAGGCCAATAGCTCTGATGAACATTGATGCAAAAATCCTCAACGAAATACTAGCAAACAGAATCCAACCACACATTGAAGGGATCACACACCATGATCAATTGGGGTTCATCCCAGGAATGCAAGGATTCTTCAATATTTGCAAATCAATCAATGTAATACACCATATTAGAAAACTGAAGGATAAAAACCATATGATCATCTCAATAGATGCAGAAGAAGCTTACCACAAAATTTAACACCTATTTGGGATAAAAACCCTCCAGAAAGTAGGCAAAGAGGGAACTCACCTCAACATAATAAAGTCCACATATGACAAACTGATAGCCAGCATCGTTCTCAATGGTGAAAAACTGAAACCTTCTCCACTAAGATCAGGAACAAGACAAGGTTGCCCACTCTCACCACTATTATTCAACATAGTTTTGGAAGTTTTAGCCACAGCAATCAGGGGAAAAAAAGAAATAAATGGAATCCAAATCAGAAAAGAAGTAAAGCTGTCACTGTTTGCAGATGACATGATACTATACATAGAGAATCCTAAAGGTGCTACCAGAAAACTACTAGAGCTAATCAATGAATTTGGGGAAGTAGCAGGATACAAAGTTAATGCACAGAAATCTCTTGCATCCCTATACACTAATCATGAAAAATCTGAAAGAGAAATTAAGGAAACATTCCCATTTACCATTGCAACAAAAAGAATAAAATATCTAGGAATAAACCTACCTAAGGAGACAAAAGACCTGTATGCAGAAAACTATAAGACACTGATGAAAGAAATTAAAGATGATACAAACAGATGTAGAGATATACCATGTTCTTTGATTCTTGCTTCAGAATCAAAGCAATCTACAGATTCAATGCAATCCCTATCAAACTACCAATGGCATTTTTCACAGAACTAGAAGAAAACAATTGCACAATATGTATGGAAACACAAAAGACCCCAAAAAGTGAAAGCAATCTTGAGAAAGAAAAACAGAGCTGGAGGAATCAGGCTCCCTGACTTCGGACTATACTACAAAGCTACAGTAATCAAGACAGTACGGTACTGGCACAAAAACAGAAATATAGATCAATGGAACAGGATAGAAAGGCCAGAGATAAACCCACACACGTATGGTCACCTTATCTTTGATAAAGGAGGCAAGAATATACAGTGGAGAAAAGACAGACTCTTCAATAAGTGGTGCTGGGAAAACTGGACAGCTACATGTAAAAGAAGGAAATCTGAACACTACCTAACACCATACACAAAAATAAATTCAAAATGGATTAAAGACCTAAATGTAAGGCCAGACACTATAAAACTCTTAGAGGATAACATAGGCAGAACACTCTTTGACATAAATCACAGCAAGATCCTTTTTGACCCACCTCCTAGAGAAATGGAAATAAAAACAAGAATAAACAAATGGGACCTAATGAAACTTAAAAGCTTTTTCACAGGAAAGGAAACCATAAACAAGACGAAAAGACAACCCTCAGAATGGGAGAAAATATTTGCAAATGAAGCAACTGACAAAGATGAATCTCCAAAATATATAAACAACTCATGCAGCTCAATATCAAAAAACAAACAACCCAGTCCAAAAATGGGCAGAAGACCTGAATAGACATTTCTCCATAGAAGATATACAGATTGCCAACAAACGCATGCACGGATGCTCAACATCACTAATCATCAGAGAAATGCAAATCAAAACTACAATGAGGTATCACCTCACACCAGTCAGATTGGCCATCATCAAAAAATCTACAAACAATAAATGCTGGAGAGGGTGTTGAGAAAAGGGAACCCTCTTGCACTGTTGGTGGGAATGTAAACTGATACAGCCACTATGGAGAACAATACAGAGGTTCCTTAAAAAACTAAAAATAGAACTACCATCCGACCCAGCAATCCCACTGCTGGGCATATACCCTGAGAAAACCATAATTCAAAAAGAGTCATGTACCACAATGTTCATTGCAGCTCTATTTACAGTAGCCAGGACATGGAAGGAACCTAAGTGTCCATCAACAGATGAATGGATAAAGAAGATGTGGCACATATATACAATGGAATATTACTCAGCCATAAAAAGAACTCAAATTGATTTATTTGTAGTGAGGTGGATGGAGCTAGAGTCTGTCATACAGAGTGAAGTAAGTCAGAAAGAGAAAAACAAGTAGCATATGCTAACACATATATATGGAATCTAAGAAAACAAAAAAAGAAAAATATGGTTTGAAAAACCTAGGGGCAGGACAGGAATAAAGATGCAGATGTAGAGAATGGACTTAAGTGCATAGGGAGGGGGAAGGGTAAGCTGTGACAAAGTGAGAGAGTGGCATGGACATATATACATAACCAAATGTAAAATAGGTAGCTAGTGGGAAGCAGCCGCATGGCACTGGGAGATCAGCTCGGTGCTTTGTGTCCACCCGGAAGGGTGGGATAGGGAGTGTGGGAGTGAGACGCAGAGGGAGGAGAAATGGGAATATATATATATATATATATATGTATAGCTGATTCACTTTGTTATACAGAAGAATCTTACCCACCATTGTAAAGCAATGATACTCCAATAAAGATGTTATAAATATATAAATAAATAAATATATAAATAGCAAAAAAATCACAATAGCTAAAATGCATAAAATATACTATTGAAGTAAACATAAATATATCTATATCCATTCATTGCAATTAAAATTTACAAAAATGATCCCAGAAAAATTAGACTATGTAAAAGTAATCAACATAGAATGATACTGATTATATTTAATATAGAGTACAAAATAAAATTATTATTGCCTACATTTTTCAAGGACAATATAGTAATCTTTTTTTTTTTTTCAATATAGTATTCTTGCAAGGGATAGATTTAAAAGTTTTGACCTGGAAATTTTGATTTTTGTTAAAGTAATATCCACAATAAAATCTAACAATGGTAAAATTTGAAATTTTTAGATGACTCAAATATTTTGTAAGATTTAAATAAGAAAATAATTATACAGATTATATCAGTAAAAATTTAAAAAAACCTTTAAAACACAGACACACGGGACTTCCCTGGTGGCACAGTGGATGGGACTGCATGCTCCCAATGCAGGGAGCCCAGGTTCGATCCCTGGTCAGGTAACTAGATCCCATGTGCGTGACGCAACTAAGAGTTTGCATGGTACAACTAAGGAGCTGGCAAGCTGCAACTGAGGAGCCTGCCTGCTGCAACTAATACCCAGCGCAACCAAGTAAATAAATATTAAAAAAAAGAAACACGGACACACACTACATATAAATACACATACATACATACATTATATGTACATAATCCCAGGAGAATGTTTGTCCTAACCTTAGTCACATACTTACCATTTGTCATTGTCAATCCCTCTGGTGCCATTTGAACTCACCTCCTAAATATTTGATACTTATTAATCACTTATGTTTTTTTAAGTATTTGTATAATGAAAAAGTGCTTTAATGAAAAGTGGAGTTTAATTAAATGATGAGTTTACTATTATAGCCTTCTCACAGGAACATAAAGACATCAGTAGACTTACATATTAACTTTTGTCATTCAGGTATTTTCACTCTCGCAGCCTTCCTCCATTCCTGTAAGAAACTGAGATAAGAAGGAGACAGGTGAATCCATGGCACCTCTGAGTAATATTTAAAATATAACTCTAATATTCGTGTGAAGTACTTTCTGAAACACATGATAAATAAAATAAATAATAGTTAAATAAAATTGATGCTTACATGTAGAAAGCCATTTTATAAATTCTGGAGTCAGTTTTGGTCTGATACCTGTAATGAGTTACAGATTACTACAAGCTGAGTTCCTAGGGGATTTTGATCCCAACCCAGCTGGACCTGGAAAGAGTTTAAAGTTATTTTACACCTAATATATCAGTGTTTGGATAAAGCACATGAGAATGCATAGAGCAATACATTATTCCAGCAGGAAGCAGCATTAGGAAGTCACTAAAGAGCTATATGAAAACAAAAATCAGTTTCAAAGAAAATCATCAAATCACTAGAATTCCTTTGTATGACTTCCAGAAGAATGCAACCAATGAATTTGGTGAGGAGGATTAATGTTTATTGAACAACTTATCATTAAGCAGGAGCTTGACACAATTATGTCATTTAAGTTATGCTCACAAGTGCTCTAGGAGTTAGGTGATCATATCCCCATTTAATATAAGGAGACATTAAGGCTCAATGACCTTTAACTGTCACATGACCCTAAGGCCTTTTAAGCGAATGAGCCAGACTTCATAGTGACATTTTATTGATTCTACTTCATCAGTTTCCCTTTCATAATCATATTCTTTCATTATATTTCATGAAATGCCCATATAGTATCATGACTGTGACAACATAAAGTTTACTGATTATCAGAGTAGATAGGATATCTTAAGACCCCAAAATGTATTCCCATAGAGTTCTTTCAGAGTAACTATTTTAATTTGTGTGATTTTTTTTTTTAAAGAGCTGGATTTTTTTCATGTTAAATGTTCTCAAAACCATCTCTATGTAACACACATTGAAGTGGAGACACCAATTACCTTCTGTTCTAGAAATATTTCAGCAGCCTATTCCAAAAATACAAATCAGCATATTCACTTTGGGGTCTTGACATTTGCAGAATGACGATCGGCCTTGCTTAAATCCTATCAAAAGTTATTGTTAGCAAAGTACTGGAAACATAATAAGCACTCAAGAAAATCATAAATGGCCAGAGTTTCATTTGTCTCAGTCCTCCCTGAAATTGAATTGGCTGCTCAGATTTTAATTTTGCCTTAGCTGTGAAAAATACACTTTTAAAGAAATGTATTAGAAATTGTTTTGCTTTACACATCTTACCTCAGACTCATGAGGCTGGATCAGAGCTCAGTATAATCACTAAGGATGTTGTAACTCCCTAAAAACATAATATTCAATTAAAAAATCTTGCAAACATGTTATATAAAAAAAAGCAAAAACAAAGCAAGACCCAGCTAAAATTTCCATTGAAGGGGAACTTCACTGAAGACTCTTCTGACATATCTTTGTGTAGTCCACTTTGTAGGAGTCAGTACAGGCCCAGAAAGACAAGGTAAGACTGCAGAACTCAAATTGATGCAAGATATTAAAAACCAACTTGAAGAAACGACAAAATATAAATCTTGCCATGTGATATGTCTAATAATATCTATGTATGCAACATAACGAGGAAAATAAATATGAGCTGTTTTACCAAACTAAAGAGAAGTGGAGGCTCTAATAACGAGCATTAGTGATGATGCCCACGCATTTCTCTAAGGCTTCTTTATACAGATTGAGATGAGCCACGTAATAGAATCAAAGTAAATAAAAGCTCTGCTGTTGCTTGTTGCCTGTGAGGTGGGGGGATTCTGGTGGAGAGAAAGTACTGCATACTGAAAACATCCATTTAAATAATTGAGGACTCCTGCTGTGAGGAAACTAAGGCCAATTTTGCTGATTTTTCTTTCTTTCTTTCTTTCTTTTTTTTTTTTGGCTGTGGGCAGGGGTGTGTGTGTTTCTCCATTTTTAGTGAAGCAAGAAAATTAAATGTGATTATACCTACCAGTCACATCCTCCAGGAAGATAAAACTTTTTATTTTGAAGAACATTATAAAAATACTTGGTTTACTCATCACTTAAGGCATTATGGGTAATTTATATACAGCATAATATTACTAAAAAGTTTTTGCTTTACTTAGAAAATGGGTTTCTCCATATGGCTACTTTTCCACCAGGACAATTTAACTGTTAAACTATGGAGTTCTTAAACATCAAAAACTTACTAAGCACACCATTTTTTTAAATGATTAATATATTTTATTCTAGAACTTATTAAACAGATTTGGAAAGCATGATAATTCTTCTAAAATTCAATCCTTTTATGTTTATTGCAGCTCTGCTTCTTATGTCAAGTCTTCTTTTAAGGATTCAAGTGGTCCTATGTAACTATTTAAATCAAAACCTAGTCTGAATTATTATTGATTCTAAGCACCCAAACACATGCAAAATAAATATGTATGAACATATGTGTATAGATATGTAAATATATACAATATGTATAAGAATATATAATACACGTATATGGACACAGTTGCTTCTGTCACATTGGGGGAATAGGAAAGGCATGAGGAAGGTAAGGTAAATATCAAGGGTGACTGGCGAGTGCTGTGCCCGTGTATGTGCGTGTGCATGTGTATGTATTTTAATCAGTCTAATTCAGGCAAGTGGTAAAATATTTAAATAATAATGATTTGCAGAGATAATGATTTATCATTGCCTCTTGATACAAACCAGTTTGTAACCTCAAGTAGCAATCATATTTATTTATTTTTTAGTTTTTCTCAATTACATGCACATCTTCATAATTAGTTTGATATCAATTTGCTAGTCCAGAGTTGGAGGGCCTCTTCTCCTCCTTCCACACAAAGTGGCTGGTCAGTTTGAGAGGGTTTTCCTTTTCTACTGTTTCCCAAGTATGAGAGCCTGCAATGCAGCCACCATTTGTTTTTGGCTGCCACCAAAACATACCAAACTGATCCAGGTGCAAACCATGCTCTGGCATCATTTTTCTCCTCCTACAGCACATTCTAAGGGATCCCTCATATATAGGTATAAGCTGAGGTAGGTATACTTGTGCTTTGGTAGTAAGAATCTCAGCCACTTACTGATGCAACTTGAGTGTGTTGTTTGATCAGTTCTGATACACCAATTCCATCATATGGTGGATTGCTCCTAGGCCCACCTGATCTTCCTGGATCTGACAGAACCCAAATCACAATGGGAAGTTCCAGATCTGTGGTCATTTGGTTTTACATGATCAAGCATTCTGCCCCTCCCAGGGCCTATACCATTTTCTGCTGCAGGTGCCATGGCCTCACTCCAGAACTTAACCATTGTGATTCTCCCACTGGGGCTTACTCTAAGCTCTTCATGACATTTTTTCATCCACTGGTAGTTCTAAAGCCATAGAGTATTCCAGATTGTATGGCCCAAGCATCAGGGCTTGGATGTGCTTCAGAGCCTTGTCCTGCTCTGTGCCTCATTCAAACATGGCAGATTTTCATGTCACCCAGTATATGGGTCAGATCAATTTCCCAGCTGGAAAATACCACCTCCAGAATATCCTTAAACATTAATTGGTCAGACCTGCAAGATGCAATATTTCATCTTTTACTTTGGAGACCATGTCCTGTTACACCTCTTGTTAACAGAACCCTGAAATGTTTAATGATTGTCAGGCCCCTGAATTTTTGTAGGGTTTACCTCCCACACTCAAGAGTATGTGTATGTTATCTAGGCTTGCAACTTAGTAACTACTTTCTTGATTCAGCCTGATGTTGCAGATCATTATGATGCTCTCTGTTGGAGGTCCAACTTGGGCCATACTAGACAGAGGATAGGAGAGTTAACATATCCTTAGAGCAAAACTGGAAATAATCATTGTTGTCTATTCCATATGAATACTAACTGTTTCTTATCCTCTTTTCTCATGAGAATAGAAAAGCATACATTTGCAGCAGTGCTGCTAAATTACTTGCCCTGATGCCATATTAATTTTCAGGCACAGAAGCTGCAGTTGGGACTTCCTTTAGTTGTTTTACAGTAGTGGTACGTCATCCTGCAGTACTATATGATTTATAGTGTGAGTCAGAGACCAGTCTGGTGAAGTAAAGGAGATAGGTTAAGGAACCATATGTTTGCATCCTTCAGACCCTTTGTGATGGTGCTGGTCTCGGTCCCTACCCCCCATATAGACATGCGCCTACTCATGAGATATTTTTTCTGATTAACACTCTTGGTCAGAAGGAAGAGGCATTTCTGTAGCTTCCACTTGGCCCCCTCACCGTATTTCTTACCTCACAGACAAGGATGCAATTGTGGAGGTTACTGTTAAGAATGGTAATTCCAATTATACATTTCAGGGAGCTGGGAAATGACCACCAAGTGGGGCTGCAGACTCAGTAAACCAAGTATATTTTGCCTCTAGTCCAGAATTCCATTTATTTCCTGGTCCTTATATGTCCCCAAACTAACAATGATACCATGATGACACTTCATGATCTAAATGGCAACTCAGACACTGTATCCAACAGTCCTCAAAATGTTTGGGCGTTCCTGTTTTCCTAATGCACGCTTATCTGCAGAAATATCTGAACACAGAGACTTCATAATTTGTGGAGCCAAGTGCAAAATGGAAATGTAAGGCCATTTATTCAAAATGCAAGAAAAATAGCTTTTGCCTTTCTCTAGCAATCTTTCAGTGTGTCATGGTGTATTTTATTTGCTATATAATGTGCCTTGCGTCAGGCAAAGCATATTTGTCAGGTGAGCACAGACTCTCACCCTCTACTCTCCCTGCATCCAGCCCAGACATTGGTACCAGATCCCCACCAGGAGCCAAGGGCAGCAGCATCTGGGAGGCAGCGGAGAGTGGGCTGCTGAGGACCAGTGAGGAGGGGAGTTGATGGGAGGCAGGATCGTGCGTGAGTTAAAGCTCCATCCGTAGTCTCTGGGTGACTGTATGCCTTAGAGACGTTAATGCAGCAAGTGAAACGACAATGAGAAATACATTTTTGCTGTGCTGAACCACTGAGACATGATGACTGCTTCTGAGTGTAGCTTAGTCTGTCCGGATTAACACACAACGTCACAAGGAAAATGAAACTGGACTGGGAGAACTAAGTTGCCTTCTTTTGCCAGCCATGCCAGTATGGCCATGCATTGGATTGGTAAAGGTGTGAGGGATTATTTTGGGAATGTTCACACATCCCTCTCCTCCTGGATAGGGAGTGGAGAGAGATCCTGCCTTCAGTATTACCTCCAATGTATCTTATACTCACATCACTACATCCTGGTTCTGTCCTAGAGAGCAGAAAGTCAGTATCAAACAAGTTGGCCTATGTAAAGTACTGTGAATAATGTCTCATGCATAGTAAAAAGTAGTGTTAACTCTTACTAGTCTCTCTCTAGAATTGAACTCCTTGAGAGGAGAGATTTCTGTCCAATTTATTTGGTGCTTATACCTCAGCACCTGGAACCCTGTCTAAAACATAATATGCATTCAATCAATATGTGTTAAATGAATGATGAATAATTATGAATATGTGATTTTCCTTCCTTCCTGTCTCAGTCTTTATTTTTGCTTCTTCTAATATATTAACTCTCCATGTCCAAAATTAGGTAGAAACTTTCCTTTGACTTTCTCTAGTCATATATGCTTTCCTTCCAATGCTAGCTTCATTGACACATTATTGCCACTGATATTTTCTATACTTTACAGAGGAAGTGTTCATTCTAGTCAAGCCTGCTGTCCTAGTTGAAAACTCCCTACCTTTGGGTTTAAACCTCGTGCAGAGACGGAAGGTAACAAGAATCAATGATGTGAGGTGAAATCCATGAAATTAATATTCATGGAAAAGTGTTCCCCATTACATGCCCTTTTACTTTTACAGCACCAAGTTGGTAATACTTATCTTCTGTTCTGTGGTTTGTATTGGAAAACTTGTAAATAATGTTTACATTATTAGGATTTTACTAAGACCTTTACTACAGAACCAAGTGTCATACTATGATTACATTTATTTGCCTGTATGGCTCTATTTTTCTTCCTTTGTTAAATTCCCTTGCACTCTCTACCATCATGATATATTTACAGACATTATCAAAACTGTTGATTCTCCTTTGTTTGCCATACACTTGCCTCAAAAAACTCATGTCTCTCAGCTTTTATCTTTCATTTACACTGATCACTCTTTGGGTGAGATTCACACCTGTTTTCCAAAGACTTCACATCACTAATATCCTGAGTGTACTTCATTGTTGTTTAGATGCCCTGTCTTTTTGTTTTGTGATTTCCTCCCTGTTTTTTCTAGAGCACACCCTCATATAATTCCCTAAAAAAGAATATGAAAGCAGTTAACTGTCTAAGTAGTATCCAATTGAACTGGTACAGAATTCTAAGTTAAAAACCCTTTCATCTGAGAACATTAGAGACATTGTTTCCCTACTTTTAGTTTGGTTCAAGAAATTTTGATTCCAGTCTGATTTTCTCTCTTTTCTTTTTCTGGTGAGTTTATGTTTTTTGTTCAAGGATTTCTGGTAATTTCTTTATCTATGTCATATGAAATTTCAAAATGCTACATCTAAGTGTGGTTCTTGTTGATCATCCTTTTGTTTCGATTTTTTTTTCTGAATCCTGGATGGGTCTTTCCCGCTTGAAGATTATATCATTCTTCAGTTCTGAGAACTTCTCAGAACCCTTTGATCCTTCTTACCTATTTTTTTATGGTTAATTAATAGTAATAAAATGATGGATCTGGCTTGATCTTTTTTGCCTTTTAACTTTTATATTTTTTCTTGTTGGTATGCTTTAATCTCTAGGAGATTATATCAGATTTGTGCCACAACCATTAATATAGCACATTTATTTAATTTCAACAATTACAGTGTTACTTTGTAATGTGGCCTATTTTTTCAAAACAATCTCACTTTATAGATTATTTTTATTATTAATTTTTGAAGATGTTAATACAGTCTAGTCTTTAAATGTTTTATTCTGATTAAATTTAATTACCTCTTTCTCATGCCCCTCAGGGTCATTTTTTTTCTCTTTACTTTTCTAGGCCAAATTTTTTCAGGTTGCAGCATTTTATCAATTATATCTGGACAACCTTTGTAGTTTGATCATGATTACAAATAAAGCAAGAGGCATGCTGAGTGCAGGGCTCTGTGTATGTGGGGGAGGGTATTTGACTGGCAGGCCCAATTTTATGGCAGGTAGCTATGAAGGTAGCAGTTTTTTTTTTTAATATCCTTAACGCTTGGGCAATTAATTTTTAATTACTTACAGCATATCCTGTATACAAAATAGCATAATATAAAGAACACCTATGTCAGCACCAACCTGATTAAAAAACTAGAATGTTTAAATATTTTTGATGCTCCTAGTGACTTTGATAATAGCGTCACAACCCATGCCGCTCTCCAGAGGTTACAAGAGTCTCTCTCTCTTTCTCTCTCAGGTTTTACATATTTGTAAGCTTCCTGTAAGTGTAGACATATTGTATGTATTCTTTTGTGACAATTATTTTTCATAGAACATACTGTTTTATGTGATACTTAGAGCTGTAGGTCATTTACTTTTATTGTTTCTGCCAGACATCTGGGGACACAGGAATTGCTAATCGCTTTCAACAACATTCCTTCCTTAAGAGTTTCAGGCTACATAGAAAGTGTCACATTTTTGAGAGTACTGGCTTGTTATTACGAGTTTTCGAGGTGTACTGTTTTACCTCATCCAAGGAGATTTGGAGTAAGAACAATTCCTCAGTCTTCCTCAGTAAGTGGATTTTTTTCCCCTCGTAATTCACTCATGGATAGCTTATCCTCTTGTGGTTCTTGGTAGTGTGTGGGATCTCTAGGACCGTTTCCTGCAGGACTCAGGCCCTCTGCTTTGTTTCTAGCACACCAAGCATGGGCCATCAGAATAACATGGGCCAGCAGAAACTCTCAGGACAGAGGCCAGTTTCAGAACCTGTTTATCTAAGAGCATTATTACTCTCCTCTACTTGGCACAGAAAATTATCCTTACTGTTTTTTCCATCTCAGCTCTTCATATAAAAAGCCTTTTGTAAACATGTTTTATCTAATATTTTTAGGTGTGTTCCTCTGAGGAATTATGTATGTTTAGACAAACATGTTGCCAAAATAGGGAATCCCCACTATTTTGTTTATTATTATTTTTAATTTGGCAAATGCTGGGCTGCTGTGTATTGAAAAGTGGTGTAATGGGAAGGATGTGATTGTGATTATGTGTGTGTATCAACATTTGTGTGTATAGTTTCAATTAACACCCCACTTTCAGTCCCATGTTTCACTATTGTGTTCTCTCTTACCTAAAATCTTAGGCTCTGGGCCTTTCTGAGATGTATCTGTGAACATCAGCTCCCTAGAACATAAATGTAGTCTGCTCTGTTTTTATGGTATACCTAAATTTTTCTTAATCTGATTCATCATTCCTCTACTCACTTCCTATTTTCAGAAATTTATTAAAACATCTTTTTCTTTTAAAGACCCACCTCCTATACTTTTATTGCTGTAGGTCTGCTAATTTTAAAGAGGTCTCTAAGGATAGAAAGCCCAGAGATAAACCTACGCACATATAGTCACCTTATTTTTGATAAAGGAGGTAAGAATACACAATGGAGAAAAGACAGCCTCTTCAATAAGTGGTGCTGGGAAAACTGGACAGCTTCATGTAAAAGAATGAAATTAGAACACTCCCTAATGCCATACACAAAAATAAACTCAAAATGGATTAAAGACCTAAATGTAAGGCCAGACACTATAAAACTCTTAGAGGAAAACACAGGCAGAACATTCTATGGCATATATCACAGCAAGATCCTTTTGACCCACCTCCTAGAGAAATGGAAATAAAAACAAAAATTAAAAAATGAGACCTAATGAAACTTAAAAGATTTTGTGCATCAAAGGAAACCATAAACAAGACAAAAAGACAACCCTCAGAATGGGAGAAAATATTTGCAAATGAAGCAACTGACAAAAGATTAATCTCCAAAATATACAGCTCATGCAGCTCAATATCAAAAAAGCAAAAACCCAATCTAAAAATGGGCAGAAGACCTAAATAGACATTTCTCCAAAGAAGATAATACAGATGGCCAACAAACACAGGAAAGAATGCTCAACACCACTAATCATTAGAGAAATGCAAATCAAAACTACAATGAGGTATCAACTCACACCAGTCAGAATGGCCATCATCAAAAAATCTACAAACAATAAATGCTGGAGAGGGTGTGGAGAAAAGGGAACCCTCTTGCACTGTTGGTGGGAATGTAAATTGATACAGCCACTGTGGAGAACAGTATGGAGGTTCCTTAAAAAACTAAAAATAGAACTACCATATGACCCAGCAATCCCACTAGTGGGCATATACCCTGAGAAAATCATAATTCAAAAAAGAGTCATGTACCACAATGTTCATTGCAGCTCTAATTACAATAGCCAGGACATGGAAGCAACGTAAGTGTCCATCAACAGATGAGTGGATAAAGAAGATGTGGCACATATATACAATGGAATATTACTCAGCTATAAAAAGAAATGAAATTGAGTTATTTGTAGTGAGGTGGATGGACCTAGAGTCTGTCATACAAAGTGAAGTAAGTCAGAAAGAGAAAAACAAATACCATATGCTAACACATATATATGGAATCTAAAAAAAAAAAGGTTCTGAAGAACCTAGGGGCAGGACAGGAATAAAGACGCAGAGGTAGAGAATGGACTTGAGGACATGGGGAGGGGGAAGGGTAAGCTGGGATGAAGTGAGAGAGTGGCATGGACCTATAAATACTACCAAATGTAAAATAGATAGCTAGTGGGAAGCAGCCGCATAGCACAGGGAGATCAGCTTCGTGCTTTGTGACCACCTATAGGGGTGGGATAGGGAGGTTGGGAGGGAGACGCAAGAGGGAGGAGATATGGGGATATATGTATATGTATAGCTGATTCACTTTGTTATAAAGCAGAAACTAACACACCATTGTAAAGCTATTATACTCTAATAAAGATGTTTAAAAAAAAATAAAAATAAAGAAATCTGTAGTCTATCATTTCACAGTATCTCAGGAACTTAGGGAGCATAAATTAGAGTAGTCTGACCTCCTGTATTTAGAGCATTTCCAGGTTCTTTATTCTTCTTAGGCACTTTAGTATCATAATCTTAAATTCTATTATGGAATAATCATAATCACCATGTGAGGAACATTGTCAATGCTGTTATTTGTCAAAGAACTTACAAACTGGAACTATATAAGTAGGAATTGATTCCATAATGTTGTTTGCTTCATATCTTGTGTATAGGTAGGAGAAAACCCTGTGTCCTTCTTAGTCAGGTAAAAATAGTACTCAAGCCCAAAACTAACTGTCACACAGTGTGTAATAGGAGCATCCAAGGTCTTGGATATAGATAGATAAAGTAAAAGTCAGGAAAACAGGATTTTGGCACAAGGTTCATAATTTAAAAAACATAGATTTCAGTATAAATCTTGGTGCCATTGCTAACAGTGGGGCAAAACTGAGGCAAACTGTTTAATTTATTAGATGATCAACATCAGCATCTCAAATATAATGAAACCCCATATAGGTTCCAATTGTAAATTCAATTTCATATATACTTCAGGATTACATTGAAAATATTAAATGAGACACTAGTAAAGCAATTCATGCATTGCTTGGCACCTAATAGATAGTAAAAAATGGTTTGTCTTTCCCATTCCCTATCCTGCCTTTCCCTTCCTTCCACTTCCTTAGAATAATGCCTGCTACAAAACACAAATATTGGCTAATTGGATTCTTGGCAAAGTCCACTGCAAGAAACAAGTTTTGTCTATCCTTCCAGCTCAGGTCTTTTTCCCTCTTGTCAAGACCTACCCCCTTGGAGTGGACTTTTGTCCCTAACTCAGCAAGTGCTATTGCAGGGGCAGAGGTAAGAAGCTGTGTCTCTATGTTAGGTTCTGTGTAAACAATTTTATTTCTTCAAATGAGCCACATTTTTGGTTCATGTATTGCTTAAACTGTCAAAAATCAATTCAGATGTTAAATACCATTTATGATAATTTCAGATGACCTTCAGGTTTTGAAAGCATGTTTAACAATTATTCGTCTATCAACTTGCCAGTGTCTACTGGATTTTACCCTTTTGCATTATGCATACGTTTTAAAGGTGTTATATAAAAGCAATTTATCCCTTATGCATTGGAAATGTATTTCAAACACAGCTAGGAACTCTATTCAGCCATGAGATACCCTCCCTCACTGTTCTCTGGGATTTTTGCAAAAAACTGCCTTTGATATTTCTCATATTTATACCAACAATCTGGATGTGATTTCTCACCCTTCCTAGGGAGTTACAAAGAGACAAAGTTTCATCATCTTTGTGACTGAGTCATTCACTGCAATAACAATAGGAAAACACGTGTACTCTCCAGGAAATGATCATGATGGCTGATGTGAAGTTTATTTGGAGGTAGAATTTCCATCAAGAGGTTTATATCTGTAGAGGAAATAGGTAGATATACAGAGTCTTATTTCTTCTTCAATTCAATTCAAAAATATTGTTATTAATCCTCCCACATTTAAAACAAGTTTCAGGTATAAGCATTAGGTTATACAAGGTAACTCTGACATGGTCTTACACTCAAATATATATAATGCAAAGATATGTGTTGTAAAATTATTTTGAATACCACAGACATAGAGTGAGCATCTACATGTGGCAGGTTAGGATGGGCTTTAAGCAAGAGGTAGGTTTAAAATGATGGGTAGGATTTTAACAAGCAGGAGTACAGAGAGGTAAACTTTCCCAGCACAGGAAAATAATGTGGGGTGTGTGTATGTGTGTATGTGTGTGGGTTTTCACATTATAGTGGTCCTTGATCTTTTGGTTGCAAATGCATTGAGGCTGATATGAGCTTGCTTAAAGGACAAACATTACATGTTGGAGATACAGTATGGAAAATTTCAGGAACAAACTAGAATCAGATGTCCAAATACTGCAAGGTTTATTGTTCTGCCTCATATTTCTCTTTCTGTATGTCTGCTTCATTGTATGTTTTCCTGAAGACTAGCTTCCCTTGTTTTCCTGTCTTCATGGATTTCCAGAGCTCTTGGATTTCTCTTTCATTAAGATTGACCAAACTAGGGCTAGAATCTCTTAGCCTCAATTCCAAATTCCCAACGGAAAACACTCATTGGTCCATTTTGCTTAAGGTCTCATCCATAATCCAAGCAATTTTTCTAAAGCTTTAAAGAAACATTGAAGAAAAAGGGCCTCCATGGTTGCTCCTCCATGGGTTTCATGGGTGCAGCCAAGTGAACAGGGTAGGATAAAAAGCTCCAGTTCAAAGGAGACATCTGGAATAACCTCCCTAAAAGTGCCAACCTAGGTGGTGAATATTTAAACACCTGACATTTTAGATGTAATAAAGTATGAATGTAGAAGTATAAAAGGCAAAAAAACTAGGAAAGTTAGTTGAGATGACATCATGAGGACTTTTAATAAAATTCCAAGAAATTAGAATTTTATTCATGAAAGGAGGAGACATCAAATATATTTAAATAGGGATATGACACTACGAGTAGTACCTATAAGTAGAATCATATGGAAACAAATTAAAGACACAGGGACCACCTGGTTTCAGATGAGAAGTGATGGTTTAGAGATGGGGCACTAAGACTCGAGAAGGAGGATTCTAGTGCAAAATTGATTCACCTGGATTTGGTGTCTAAATTTATGTAAGAGGAATAGAGAGAATGTGAACAATTAACTCTCCAAAAATAGAGTTCTCATATTTATATTGTACTAACATGGCACAGAGTGATTTTTAAAAATGAAAATGTCTGTCTTCTTTCATTGTTATGGTCCAAATGCTCATCTTTTTGAGGGCTCACTGAGTGAAGGCTAGGCGTATGGGCTGTGACTTCACATTCCAGTAGAAAAAAGCATATGTCACAGTTGGACAGAAGAGAAAGCAATACTCCACAATGGATTGTTGTGTGCAAGCCATAGATATTAAATGTAAAGGGGATATATAGACAAATTAATTTGGAAAATGATGATGTAAGCAATTTTAGAGAACTTTATTTCCAAGACAACTGCAGATCTTCAATAGATTAATGTTTTGTGTGAATCTTTAAAAGCAGCACTATGTTATGTAATCTCCCAGATAAGCATGAAACCACATTTTAGAGGGAAAGGTGTACGGACTAATATTGTTTGAAAGGAAATGTGAAACTCTGTTAAATGTACAGTTTTCTTAGGATAAAAATGCTATCTCCATGGAGAATATCATTTAATATATTTCACTTTAGAGTGAGGTAATTCAACTAGAATCAGAAAATACACATTGCACCATATTAAAATGACTAGGAATGATTAAAGCAGTGAAAAGGGCTCTCATCTTCTTTTAGGATAATGGTCCAAATGCTCATCCTTCTGAGCGTATGCTGAGTGAAGGTCAGGAGAATGGGTTTCTGACTTTTGCCTTCCTAATGGAACTACACACTTGTCATGAGTTCTCCAAAGGAGAAAATTATACTACTTACTGTATTATCAAAGGATTATTTGGCCTGTACCTTAACAGAGAAAAGTGCTAACTACACTGACACTAAGGCCATGGAAATAAAAATTCAGAATAATATATGTTTAGACACATAGAGAACATTGAGCAGGAATGGTGCAGAGCTGCAGTCCCCTAATATCTTGCTATATTATTTGGCAGATCAGTTCTAAGAAAATGACTTTGAAGAATGCTGTTGATCTCTGGACATTTAATTTTGATCAACTCTTCCCTTTAGAAACAATTGTAATAATAATAATAGTAATAATAATAAAAATAAACTTTTAGAGGAGAAGGTATTTATTAAATAAATATGCATTCTCTTACTCGTTGTCATCTTAATCAATTACAAATTCAATTTCAGATAACTTCAGAAGCTCAGGCCAACCCTGAGACTTTTTAATCATGTAGTGATAAATCTGAATGATCAGCATCACGCTTTATCCAGTTTGTTCCTTGAACTACCTGGACAACAGAATTATTGATGGAGACTCCACCAGTGACCTTCTGAATCAGAATATCTAAAGATGTGGCCTGAGAATCTGACCTTTTAGTAAATGCCCAGGTGAGCTTATGCACACAGTGTTCTGAGAAACACTACACTAGGCTTTCCTTGTCCTAAGGATGCGTTATTGTCACTATCATTTTAAACATGTCCAAAGGACAAACCAAGCAAAAACATAATTATTCACTAGTCCAGCTGATCACATACTATGTGCTTTCATTATGATGACTTCAAAGATTTATAAGGTATTGCCTCGGCTTTGAAAGATCGCACATGACTCTTCTGTTTTTGATATTAAACCAATACATAAAAAGAAATTCGTCAGTATACTGTGAAAGTCACAGAAGTATCATTTGGCATTTCTAGAGTTTCATTTCTACAGGTAAAAGTTGGTTTTCTTTTTTTTTTTTGTAGAAAGTCTAGTTCTCAAAAGTGGTTTGCAATTAGTTTATCCACTATGGAGGTGGATATAAATGATAAGAGTTTCACATACAACGTATTTTTAATATGTAATTCCTCCCAAGCTTTCTGAAGAAATGTCTATCAAATTGAATAGCTGAAGCACTTTGAACACTTAGCTCCAAAAAGAAGATGACATTTTTTTCATTAGTTTAAGATTTATATGCTAAAGTATCTGTCACAATAATAATAAAATCTGACAGTGCAGATCATCTGGGTTTTCACATAGCAGAGGTAGTGTGTTCTTTGGAAGATACAAACGACAATTTGTTCAAATCAGAGATTTAAAAAATTGAGACAAGCACAGGAACTCCAAAACTTTATATTTCGGCATTTCAGAATCATTCATTTAATGATATTTATGTCATGTTGGCCATAAAGATTAATGTTTTGTATATAAGAATGAACATAAGTTGTTACTATTTCATCATGTACTGTTTGGTTAATAACATTTTCAGAAAAGGTCAGGTGCCAATCAGCTTAAATGCATCTAAAAAGAGAGATGTATTTAGGCCTAAATTCTAATGTACTTACTCTGTACTAAAGCTGAGTTCTCTGTGTTTTTGTGTTTGTTTCTTTTTCCTTTGGTCTCTGTAGCATGCGAAATTCTGTGCAAGAGTACCGAAAAACATGCACATACCTCAACCTCGAAACGAAGAGGAAATAATGCCTTTTCAGAAAAATATATGGAAAGTCAATGTGACACAACCACTGCTTTTCTGCATTGCACTAAAACCCCCTGTTCATGTAATTGTGCACATTTAGACTGAATTCCTCAAGTGAAGGGTCACCTTAAGGCAGGTGTTTAATAAATGTGAGCCAAACACTGCTGAAAGGTTAAGTTTGCTACATGTTATTAAACTACATTAAGTGCTATAAGCGAATTACACAGATATTTAGGGAAATTACAACCACAAATACCGCTACATTCAAAAGGAAAATAAATGATAGAAAAACCACATTCTAGGTTTCCTTTGGATCTGTGCTCCCAACTATTCGAACTAACCATCTATTTAGTTGTGAATAACTAGGAAAAAATGTGGCCTCTTAGGAAACTATTTAATGCTGAGATAATAATTTATCTAGAAAGAATTAATATAGCTCCTGAAGTGCCTTATATATTCTCAAGAAGTAGCTTATGTTGTGGGAGTTTAGCTTCTTAAGACTTAATTTCTCTACACATGGAATGCTTATTTTAGTTTCTTTACCTGAGAACTTTAGAACAGTCATCATTTTTTATTCTCTAAGCTACATTTCTTGTCAAACCTTATTTTACATGAACACTGCAGAAACTTCAAGTTGCACTCTCAGGGAAAGAATCTCATCCCATCTCCAGTCCAAGAAGGATTAATCACAGATAAGTATAATGAGAAGCTATAGCATTTTATAACATCACTAAAACATCTTTACGTAAACAGAATGCCACAAACTTTCAGAAATAAAAAGAGAAGCTCTCATAGTGGAGCTTACATTAGGAATAAAATCTTCCTCCATAGAAAGATTCTCTTCCTCCACAGAAAAATTCTCCATAGAGAATTTTCTATAGAGAATTTTTTGGGAGGTACAAAGTCAGGCACCTTCTGGAAAACCATTCAACATGTTTGGAAGGAAGCTGACATACCCATCCTCAATTTTTTTCGTTCAGTGAGTCTCTTATGCGACAGTTCTCCAGTTCTTTCATCTTCTTTATAATATCTACAGGTATTCACTTCTGTTAGTATATAGGCCTTAATGAGGTACAATGAATTTCCTGAAGTCCTAAAATAAACTTTGTTTACTAATTATTTATTTATTTATTTTTATTTTTATTTTTTTGCGGTACGCGGGCCTCTCACTGTTGTGGCCTTTCCCGTTGCGGAGCACAGGCTCCGGACGCGCAGGCTCAGCGTCCATGGCTCACGGGCCTAGCCGCTCCGCGGCATGTGGGATCTTCCCGGACTGGGGCACGAACCCGTGTCCCCTGCATCGGCAGGCGGACTCTCAACCACTGTGCCACCAGGGAAGCCCTATTTTTCAAATAGTCATCACACCAAGTGTCAGCCAGCCAGCAAACACTTCATAAATACCTCAGAGTCCATCATATAAACAATCGTATATAAAGAAAAAGAAGAAAGTAAATTATATGTATGTGTGCATGTATATATGTATGTATGTACATGCAAGTCATGCATGTATGTGCAGTCTATCACTTTGGAGGCCTATTCAGAAGGAATTCACAATGCAGGGATGGATGTTAAGGTAAGTCTGAAAAAAGAGGGACAGATATTCAGAGTAAGCACTCCATAACTACTTCTTTTATTTTGCTCGGTTAGTCAATTCACATAAATAAACTATTATGAAAGTATGCAAAAAAACCCACATTTCATTCAGCCATTCTAGTAATAAACAACACCAAAAACTCAGTGACAGCAAGAAAGGTAGCTATCTTACTCCTTCTATATGTCCATTACATACCAGCAGGGGGAGCTCTGCACATCTTATCACTATGAGTCAGAGTGGCCACCATCTTGAATATTGCTAGTTGCAGTGCCGGAGCCAAGGGAGAAAGCTCTGTAGAGATTTGTTCTCTAAGTTAAAAGCCCCACACCAGAGTGGCATCAAATATTGCCATTCATAATTTATGGCCTAGAAGCCATCACTCTATCACACCCGTGCAAAAGAAGGTCAGCAAATGCAATCCTACCAAGTGACTGGAAGGAGAAAAGATCCAGGTCTGAGTATTTAGCACTGATGACTCCCTCTCATAATTACTTCTAGCCCATGCATAGGTCTTTGCAGCAGTGCAGAAATATAGATACTATGAATGAAGTGCTCCCCTACTAAGGTGGCAAGTCTGGGCAACCTGGCTGACATTTTCTTTTGAGGAGAATGCCCAATTAACTCTGTCTCTTTGTCCAGCACTGTCGACCACTTCTCATTATCCTGAGTCACTTTATGGTACAGCCTGAAAAATTGCCTGGCTCATCCCTGAGATTATGAGCTCCCTGAGAAAATTTACCATTTTTCATTCCTTTCAGCACAGGGCCTGACATATTGTAGGTACTCAGTAAATTTAATAAGTAAATGAATGGTTCTCAGAAGCTTTTAATCAGAGGGCTGAACAGGATTTATACCACACTCAATTTTGATTATCTCTTACAAACACAACTAAACTTTAGGTCTTTGTAACATCACTTTATTCAGTTTAGTTATGGAATCAAACATTTCTATAGATAGTTAATCATTATTTTTAATACCCAGGTTATGTTATCCTTGTAATCAATGTTTCAGTTAAGGAGATATTTTTGCAAATAGGGTATTTTACAAGCCAATGTCCAGAAACAAGGACCAGTTGAAAGCCAGAATTCAGTGTCAATGAGAATCTAAATAATGAAGCCTAGAGGCTTAGAGATTTCCAAAAATCATTTTAATCGTATTGCAGGAATATATACATCTACAGTGTAATACAATTGGTTCTTTTAAAAAGTGCATGTTTTCTTTCTGTCCTCTCCTTTTACCTGATATTGGACCTGCCCATTATGTGGGTGAAGTGCTGAACTCTGACTTCAGGTTGAAAACTATGTCCCTCCTTCTCACACAGACAAAGAGCAAATGTGATCACCTATTTCAAAATTCCAGCTTCATAAGCAGAAAATTTTGTTAACCAGGTTATTTAAAAAAATAACTTAGGTCTCTGCTACCTGGCCAATTTTAGTTGAGTCAATTAAGGGCTTATTCATTTCAGAAATGAACAAAGGAAAAATTTTTGCTAAGGCTAGTAGAGTTTTATCCTACTCAAACTCTAAATAATCTTGGCTTCAGAATTTTACTTTTCATAATGGTCTTTCTATTTAGATGGTGAATAGACCCAGAGATGACAAGAGTTAGACAACAAGAGAGTATGTTTATCAGGATAATGTATTACTCTATATTGCAACTTAATGAAGTATAATTGGCTTAAACCATCTCCCATTTCAACTCCCGCAAACAATTCATAGGGAGGGGATCTTAAGAGAGGAATAAGCACTCATAAATGCTAAGTGTAGATGTAGGGCAGACTTCACGTAAGACTTGCCTTACCTCATGTGAGAACACCAACAGTTCATTTTTTTCCTTGTAATCACTCTCCTTGGGCTATCTAAATCCCTAGCCGTGGTGACTGAATCATTCGTTGTTTAATACCACCACAAAACTAAGTGGTTTAAAAGACAATGATCTCTTATTTCTCACAATAATGTTGGATGGCTATGGTTCCTCTATTGCACTCATTCATGTACCTTCACTAAGATGAGGGTCAGCTGAGTTGGAAGGTCTACGATGGCCTGACTCACAGGTCTGACAGTTGAAATTCGTTGCTGTGTTGATCACCATGGATCTCCTTGTTTAATCATCCTCCAGGGACTAAACTGGCTTCCTCACATGGTAGTCTTAGGCAGAGTTCCAAAAAAGGGAAAATGGAAGCTACAAAGGCTTAGTCTCAGAGCTGCACAATGTCATTTCTTTCATCTTCTGTTGGTCAAAGTAAGTTAGAAAACCAGCCTAGATTCAGTAGGTGGGGGGAAAATGTCCATCTCTTCATGAGACGTGTGGAAAAAGCACACCATAAGGGAATATGGCCACAGGGACTTCTGATTCATTCTTCTGCAATGTCCAAATAGTTGCTTTATTTTCCTTAGATTTTCACACACCACCATACCATCCAATGAATAGCAATGTATATTTTGGTAGTTCTTGCAGAAGAAGGAAGAAAGAGATCGACTACTTAACATGAAGTTCTGGCAAATATCTGACCCAACTTCAGAGCCAGGAAAATGGTTACGTAAGCCAATTGGGGACTAACACTTGCAGCTGGGAGTTGAGTCAACAGCATTCAGTCTACATGGCTGATGATTAAAAGTGGTGTTTTAGCTACACAAGATTCGGGTATTTCTTCTAAAATAAGGAAGACCATATGCTGGATCTCTAAAGCAAATGAAGCTGGGAAACGAGATTTGCAAACTTTACTCTAAATCTCTTAACAGAACTACTAGTGCCCTTTCTGTCATACCATTTCTCTTTCCTTGTTGATGTTTTGCACTTAGAATTAGGAATAATATGAATTAAAGGCCATTAACCTCCACATACTCTTTGTATGACCTTAATCATCCTCTCTGAGACTCAGTTTCTTCAAAGACTATGAGTAATCATCATGATAGGGATGTTGAGAAAATTAAATAAGATAACCTATGGTAAGTAGCTAGCAGAGTATCTTGCAACTAGTAAACACCTCCCGGGTGACATGTACCACCATCAGCATCATTATCAGTATGTCGAAAAATAGCTTAATAAAAATGATTTATAAATGCATTTTTTCCAAATAGTACCCTTTGACTGAATACTTTTACTTTAAAATTTGGGTTATTATATTTCTACATGTGAATCATTTCAATGAATAAACACAATTAGGCTTTCAAAAAAAAAAAAAAAAAGCATAGGATGACCAGGTAGCAAAATCCTGTCTGTGTTGTGCTGACCCAATTCTTATAGATGCATACGATATACTCCAGGGTTTCTAAGGAAAAATTTTAACCACAGGTATGAACATAATCTAAGTCCATCAAAAGTCACTTACTGTAAGTCATCTGTACATATGAAGTTTAATCACAAAATGATTTGCAAAGAACTAGGGAATACTGTAGCTCAGGAAGTTTAAAGATGACCTAGATTGTGTACCACAATCATTACAGGAACTTTTCTCTGAATTTAAACTTGAAATATATGCAAGTTTTTTGAATACAATTTTCTATAACATTATTCACATGTCCTTATACAGAATTTTAAACAAAAACAAAAAAATTAAAAATGGATATAAGACAGGGTTGACAGGCTTAACATTGGCTGGGGATCTTGTTTATTCTCTCACTTTCTTATTTCCAGATTTCACTTGACCTTAGCTTCTGACTTGGGTCCCCTCTTGATTTGATTATTGAGCTTTGAGAATCTGTTTTTAAAGTAACTTAAGAGCTGAAAAATTTTTATTCTCAATTGCATTTACTTGAGGCATACAGACATGTCCTGGTACCTGTATCCTCAGGCCCTTATTTCTTCCCAAGAGCAAGCACTACTCAAAAGTATGAGAGCAGCTTGCATTAGCTCTAACATGCAAGCCCTTTCATTGCCTTGGAGACACTCAGGCAATTTATGATCATTTGTTGCAAAGAGGTTCTGCCATTACTCTCAGCCAGAAGGAAAATAGCATTGCCTCTTCAATTGCATTTCAAGGACTCAGTTAATGCAGCCCTGGTGCTCTTCTCTGGATAGAAATATCTACAAAAGCTTTGAGAGCTCCGATCAAGTATTTTCACTGTCAGCCACCAAAGGCGTTCTGCCCCCTGCCTGCCACAATTACAGGACTTTCTAGCCAGCAGAAATAGGCGATCTGAAATTTCTTCTAATGCTCCTGTCAATATTGAACCATGGATTGCCTGAAAAAGAGTCATTCTTTTTCCTTAGTGGCTCAAGTGCATTGTGAAGGGTCTTTAATAGTCTGTGCCAGTCGGGGGGTGTGAGACTTAGAGGCTCTGCCATACCCCATCACTAACGCTGTACAGAACTGCTGACCCACTACTGGGTAAATAGAGGGGGCACTTCTTCCAATATGTGGACCTCTTCCAGAGGATGAGAATACACCAGAAACGGAGCTGAGAAAAGAGAATGTGACATAGTGGATTTTAGAACATGAGTGGTTATTACAGCAATGAAATCAAGAGAGGAAAAAAAAAAAAGATTCTGCATTTATGCCTGTTTCGTGAGGAGGACATGATGGAATTGGCAGATCCCAGTGTTCCGACTGGTTCTTTTGTTCTTTAAGAGGAAGCTACCCACGGCTGAGTTAGAGTTCTCCAGACCTTTGAGTTCAGAAAGGGGTAAAGAAATACCCGAATGTACACAGCAGTCTTTCCTTTAGTTGATACAACTTCTTCAAAGCATTTCCTATTGAAATAACCTGGTGGTTCTGTGTGTCTAGAACCAAAATGCTGCCAGGTGTGAGATTCAAGACCCAGTGCTGTTAAAAGTAGTGTAGTTACTCCTTCAGGGTACAGTTAACTTGGAGAGGATAATTAAGAGTGTGTAGAGTGATATGAGAGAAAGCCTGGGTCTCTGCCATGCATCATTATCTATATAAGATTTCCAATTTATGTAACAATGAGACCAGTTGAGCAGTGTTGTTCACCTTAAATATTTGATGCTTTAATAGCCTGCTTGTTCTTTAACTGCCACTTACTCCATCAACATTGGCTAATACACTTGAGAGAAATTGTTCTCTCTGTGAATTCCTACAAATACAAAAACTAAAATATTGTCTCCATAGTTTTCCAAACTGAAAATACAAGATCATCCTTTAGTCCTTTAAGTGGCACTAATGTAAATAGTATTAAAGTCTAAGGGCTAAAGAAAGGAGAAAGTAGGGAACAACAAAACTCTTCACATAAATTAAAATGCAAAACCTTTTCAAAACTATATTCAAACAGAGAAAATTCCCTTTAGTTACTGTTGAGTTTAATCTATCTCTTACAAAGCAAGGGGAAGCAAGAGCTAATCTCAAGAGTTATTCAGTGAGACTCCCATTTCGAGTGGAACATTTATTGCATGCTAGGCACAGGAAGAGAAGTATAGAAAAATTAAACACCCTGCATTCCTGGAGCGGATCATCTGATGGAGGACACCAAGTGCCAACAACCATCTATAACAAGAGGAAAATAAATGCAATATAAATCAAGGTATAAGTAAGCATGGCACAGGGTACAAATGAAGGAGTAATTGATTGATTTTAATGGGAATGTCTGGAAATGATTCACTGAGGACATGGGACCTTAAAGTAAACTAAGATTTCGGCATGAGAAATGAGATCACAAATATAGCAGGAAAAGAAAAAACAGCATGAGGGAATGTACACAGCCATGAACATACATGGCCCATTAAGGGAATGGGGTACAGGGCAGAATGAAAGAAGCCTAGGATAGGAGTAGGGTGTGTAAGGTCTTAATTCAGAGAGATTTATATGTATTACAAACAGCGTATACCTTTTATTTTAGGAAGATATATATAACAAAATTTACCTATTTAACCATTTTTAAGTATATAGTTCAGCGGCATTAAATGTATATACCTTGTTTGACAACTATCACCACCATCCCTCCAGAATGTTTCACTTCACCAGAGTGAAACTCCACATCATTAAACAAAAACTTCTTAATCTCCCATTTCCCCAGTCCTTGAAACTCTCATTCTACTTTCTGTCTCTATGAATTTGACTAATCTAGGTACCTCATATAAATGGAATCATACAGTATTTGTCTTTATGTGGCTAGCTTATTTCACTTAGCATAATATCTTCAAGTTTCATTCATGTTGTAGTCTGTGTCAGAATTCCATTCTTTTTTTAAGACTTAATAATATTTTATTGAATGTATATACTATGTTTTGTTTATCCATTCATCTGTCGATGGACTCTTATGTTGTTTCTACTTTGGCTATTGTAAGTAATGCTGCTATAAACATGAGTTTACAAATATCTGTTCCAGCCCTTGCATTCACTTATTTGGTTAAATACCAAGAAGTGAAACTGCTGGATCACATGGTAACTCTATTTTTAATATTTTTGAGAAAACATCATACTCTTTTCCATACTGGCAGCACCATTTTACATTCCCAGCAGCAGTGCACAAGTTCTCCACATTCTCAGCAGCATGTGTTAGTTTCTCTTTGTTTGTTGTATAATAGACATTCTAATGGGTGTGAAGTGGTATTCATGTAGGCTATTTTAGTGAACTTTTTCAGAACATTGCCAGGATGACATTATTATTCCAATTTTATAGATAAAGTAATAGACCTAGAGACCTAAAGCAACTTTTCCAAGTGTCTTAGTTACGAAATGGTATATGTAATATGAGATTTGAAAATAACTGCATAAAAATGCAAATGTATGTGTTTATCATGATACAAGCATGGGATATGTCTTTCAGCAATGAATTAGCATGGCTGGTATGGCAAATGAGACATGATCCTGTCAGCTCCTCCGAGCCTTATATGTTCCACCTTGCTGTACCCTCCCTTTTATCTACAAGTGCCTTGTACCCCACACTGTTCACAGCAGTAACTCTAATACATGTGTACTAATTCATCATGGACATATCATCACCCCAGCATTTGAATGCATGATTTGCTTCCTCAGTTAAAACTTCTTTACACACTTTTGACCAATGGCCCATAACCACTTCTAGGTATTCCTTCCTGAAACATGATGTGGCGTCCCTTTTGCATTTGCTTATTCTGTGCCACCATGAAAAGGGTATCTATGCTTTAACCAAGGCCCCAGGCAACTCTGCTCAGCATAATTCCTCAGATACATGATTCTTGCTTTGTTTCCTCTGGAACCTTGAGTAGCATCAAGGTAGTCTCAAACTATTTTTTTTTTCGCTGTACGGGGGCCTCTCACTCTTGTGGGCTCTCCCGTTGCGGAGCACAGGCTCCGGACGCGCAGGCTCAGCGGCCATGGCTCACGGGCCCAGCCGCTCCGCGGCACGTGGGATCTTCCCGGACCGGGGCACGAACCCGCGTCCCCTGCATCAGCAGGCGGACTCTCAACCACTGCGCCACCAGGGAAGCTGTCAAACTATTTTTATAAGATAATTCTGGAAACAATCGGAGCATTAAGGAGTCAAGGACAATAATTAAGAAGCTATTTCAATGATAACTGAGGTAAAAAGTAATGACGTGCTGACTTAATGGATAAGTAGTAAGCATGCAAATGAGCAGAACTGATAGGAGTGGTTATACAGGAGATGAGGAGAATTTGGAATGAATGATGGATTGTGACTAGTGGAATGGCAGAGCTACTAGTCTAGATAAGGAACATGGGGAGAAGAGTACATTTAAAGGGGTGAATACAATAAGTCAATTTTAGATCTACAGAATATAAAGTGAGTAAGGAGATTTCTCTTGGAAAAGGTTATTTAGGTAGAAGAATGTCAAAGATAGTGTGATGGTTAAATTTATGTGTTAACTTTGAAAGGGCCACAAGGCGCCTAGATATTTGGTGAAACATTATTCTGGGTGTGTCTATGAGGATGTTTTTGCATGAGATGGACGTTTGAGTTGGGAGACTGAGTAAAGCAGTTGATGCCCCCTAATGTGGGTGATCGCCATCCAATTAGTTGAAGACCTGAATAGAACAAAAAGACTACCTCCTGCAAGCATGAGGGGATTCCTCCTACCTGATGGCGTGAGGTCAGACTTGTCTTTTTCTGCTTACAAACGCAAATTGAAACATCATATCTTGGATCTCAATTCTGCCAACTTTTGGACTGCAACTAGATCATGGATTCCCCTGAGTCTCCACTTTGCCTACCTTAGGTCTTGGGACTTTTCAGCCTCCATAATCACTGAAGCCTATATATATAGGGTCTTCTCTTACCCTTTTCCTTTATGCCCTTTCTTTCTTATATACACAAATTCTTTCTCTTATGACCTAATATATTCTATTAAGTATTACAGTTATTTAAGTTTAGTTTTATTGTTAATATGATTGAAAGGAATTGTAAGTATCTGAAAATACTCAGCAAGTGCATGTATGAAGGTTACAGTGAATGTTGAATCAATAAAAGAATAAATGAGTCAGTGACTTAAATTGAATACACATTTTTGTATCAAGGAAAAGTCAGGTATGTCTGCTTGAATCCAAGCATTAGATTATTCTCAGCTTCTTACAAATGAAGTAAACTGCAAAAAAAAAAAAAAAAAAAAAGAATGTGTTTCATTAGCAATAAATCTCCAATCAAAGAAATAACAAAGGGAAATAAGGAATTTGAGGGGAAAGGTAAACAATGTAATCAGTCATTTAAGAAAGGTAAGTTGAAGTTGACAAAAATATCACCATTGCTAGATTTGCAATTTAACAATAGAAAAACTAACCTGTTGCTTGAAACAGGGACGGACGAAGGGATAAAGAAGCCAGCAAAAAATAAATAGACGTTACCTGCATGTGAGCAAAGTACGTTCTGGTATTTTCATAAGTTTCAACTTAAGTAGCAGTCTTTGCCATTCTCTGGAATCAAAGCAATTTATCATCCATAACAACTGCCAACCAGAGCATCACCAGGGACATGCTGAGGCTGTGTTTTTACCGGGCCTGGGTTTTCACATAAAAATATTGAATTTATCTGGACTATGGAGAATTGCTAAGCTCAGTGTCAAGGGAAAAGGCCCATCTTATTAGTAGTGATGTTATCTTAGTTATTGGAGTCGGTCATCGTCTGGAGAAGGAGGGAGATGCACGTCGCTGCTGCTGCAGACAAATGAGAATGTGGTTTTGAGGACCCCCATGTTACTGACCTTGTAGTTTTGACATAGAGGGCCTAATTTAGACCAGAGATTTTTGAGGGCACAGAGATCACATCTTGAAATCTCACAAATGAAAGTAAATGTGTTTTAAAACAAAAATATATATATGGATGGTACAACTCTGTTCTTTTTTTAAAAAACCAGATTGGAATGTAGTCCCACTGACAGCATATATAGAGGAACACCCATAAACATATGATGAGAAGCTGCGTGTGTATAGAAGCCTGGGTACATCCACCAGAGGAGGGAAATGCTTGGCCTTCGGAGAAATCACTTGAGATGCTCTGAAGCTGAGGGCACATTTTAGAATTTTCCAAAGGGCATATCCAAATGCATGGCTGGCTGCGATAGGGTAAAAGGTTCGTATCCTTCATGAGAGCATAATGGGCTATCCCATTACACGCTCCACTGGAGCCTAATGTGACAAATGGATGGTTTTGCACGTGGGCCTCAAAGAGGCCGGATGGACTAAAGTGACAGAGATTTCTATCACGGGAGAGACAATGGGTCTCTGTTTTCTCCTCCTGGATACAATCTCTGTTGGAGAGTAATAGGAATCAGCTTTACTATCACTTCCTTTAATCAGAGCACAGCTGCAGCATCAGTTTTGAGATTCTTCTGTGGTAGGGATGCGTGTTGGGTTCTCTAGAATAAATTTGTGACTATCCATATGCACCTGACACCCACCCACACAACTCTAGCACCCATCTCCACCCTCATGCACACCCGCCATCTCACCAGGGCTGAGAGTCAAAAGGATTAATTTTGCCCAGAAAGGTTTGAATGAGGTACCTATGTGAAGTAGGATTAAATCTTTTTCCGAAATCTCTCAAAACCTAAGTTTGAAAAATAGCAAGAGAAAGCTTTCAGGTCAGAGTGAGCTCCTAAACCCGGTAAGGAACAATCTATCCTTTAATCTAAGTGTTGCAATGCCATCCAACCTCAGTGACCAGAAGGAAAGTAGAGAGAGCAAGCAGGAATATGGTCCAGAACTGTTACACAACCTCGCCACCCCAATTTTATACACTTCCCCCCTATATTTTATTAGGATAATTTTTAAACATACAGAAAATTGAAATGATTTTATAGTAAACATACAGACCTAAAACTAACCTACTACCACCTACAACTAACATTTTACTATACTTGATTTACCACATACCTATGTATAGATTCATCCCTCTACTTGCCCATTAATCCAATTGTCAATGTATTTCTTAGCAAGTTGCAGACTTCAGTGTCCTTTCCCCTAAATAATTATGCATGGACACTATTTACAAGAGTTTAATATTTGCTTTGGGTCCTTTATTTTCTTTTTCAGGTAAAATTTACACATAATAAAAATTATGCGTGTGTGTATATATATATATCTATATGTATGACAATGAGTTTTGGCAAATTTACATACCTATGTGACAAAAATCTCTATCAAAATAAAGAACATTAACATCGTTCCAGAATGTTGTCTCATGGCTCTTCCCAATCAACCTTTGCCCCTAAGCCCAAGAGCAACCACTGTTCTGTTTTATTTTGTTTTTCCACAGAGATTAGTTTTGCCTGTTCTAGAATTTTATTGAAAGGAAGTCATAAATATGTGCTCCTTTGTGTAGGACTGCTAATAATAGACAGGATAATGGCTTCCCCAAATGCCCACCTCATAAACACTAATTAAAGTAGTATATGGGGTCATGGCTGCTAATCAGCTCACCTTGAAATAGGGAAATTATCCTGGATTATCTGGGTGAGCAGAATGTAATCACAAGGGTCCTTAAATATGGAAGAGGGAGGCAGAAGAGTCAAAACCAGAGAAATTACATCATAAGAAAGGGTCGACTGAACACAAGCCAAGGAATGTAGGAAGTCTCTAAAAGCTGAAAAAGGTAGGAAAAATGAATTATTCCCTAGAGCATCTAGGCAGGAATACAGCTGTCAACACTATTGATTTTAGCCCAGTGAGATCCATTTCGGCCTTCCTAGCCCCAGAATTGTAAGATAACACATTTGCCTTGCTTTGTGCCACTAAGTTTGTGGTAATTTGTTACAGCAGCAATCTGAAACCAATACACTTTTTTTACTCAACATAAGGTTTTTGAGGTTCATCCATGTAATTTTATGTATGCTTGTCTCTTTTCATTCCATTTTATCCAAGCTCCTATTGATGGACAACTGGACTGTTTCCAGTTGTAGACTATAATTATCGGGTCATAATTCTGTGCATTTTTTTTTTTTTTTTTTTTTTTTTTTGCGGTTTGCGGGCCTCTCACTGTTGTGGCCTCTCCCGTTGGGAGCACAGGCTCCGGACGCGCAGGCTCAGCGGCCATGGCTCACGGGCCCAGCCGCTCCACGGCATGCGGGATCCTCCCGGACCGGGACACGAACCCGTGTCCCCTGCATCGGCAGGCGGACTCTCAACCACTGCGCCACCAGGGAAGCCCTCTGTGCATTTTTAAAAGTGCTATCACTTAATGTGTTTGAGGATTCCCTATCTGTGACCTGCCTTCATGGTGACCAGCGTCTGAACTGGCCAGGGAAGGCATTAGTGGGTGATGGTTTAGGGAGCTAGAAATACATAACTCTAACCTGGTTTCACAACCTTTGCCAAGCTCTGATAGAATATTTCAAAAGCTAGATTTAAGGAGGGCAGGAGTCACTCTCACATGGAGCAAGATGTGGACACTTAAGTATTCTGAAGTGTCGCCTCTGTCCATATGCTCAGAGGAAATCAGCCTGCTCCACTGTGTGTCATCCTGAAGAATGCCTTCAACCAATAATAATAATAATAATAATAATGGCTAATTCTCTGTTGAAATATCACCTGAACCAGTACAACCTGAGTCCAGATAATTAAGCTCTTAGCCTTAGTTTGCTCGTCTGTGAAATGAGGATAAAACTATCCCAATTTACACAGTTATTCTGGGGAGTAACGTGATAACGTGAACAAAAGATACACAGATAATACGCATAAAAAGCTGCTAATGTCCTTAAATTTTCTTAATCCTAACAAAGGACAATCCTCACGTCTTCTGTTTCTAGAAAAGTATTTTACAGAAACATCAAAGTCAGGAAACGTATTTATTAATTCAACAAATACTGACTGAGCCTAGACTAGACCCTAGATGCTCATAGGACTTTAAAGGCTTATTCCACATGACTCTTCTTCTCAAGCAGTCTAGTGAGGAAGACAAAGGAGTGAACGGGCACCTATCCTTTGGCATGGTTACTATGAGAAATGTAGGCATGGGGATCATGGGGTATTTTAGGAGAGCACCTAGCCTAATTAGGGGAGAGTGTCAGGCAAGTTTTAAGAGGAGATGTTCCTGAACTAGAAGAAGAAGTGAATCAAGAATAGGTTAAGTGGAAAGGAAACTGAGGAGAGGAACAGGAGTCAGGAAGAGACCATGTTGTACCCAAGGAGAGACTGTGACCATTCAGATAAGTTAACAAACTATATACAAGGGCATACTAGCTTGGAATCCCAAAGTCAGGTTTAGACACAGGTAGGATTAGGTGATATGGGTTTTCAAATTTTATAAGTTTTCAAGTCGCACAAACCCAAACTGGAATCACATACCAATTTGGCTATCAGTTATTTGATCTGGATCAAAACAAGTAATTTTTTAAAGCCTCAATATCTTCATTTGTAAAAGGAGCATGAGACTATCTAACCTACAGCAATGTTGGAAGAATGAAATAACAAAAAGTTATATAAAGCATTTAATAGAGTGGTTGATATACATAGTAAGCCCTCAATGTAATCTTTCTGTTTTCTTCTCTTTTCAATTTTTCTAATATCACAAATATTCTAAAGATATGCATACTGATCCCATTCTGTGCCCAACAGGAGGTAGATAACAGACAAATACACCTATAAATTGGAATATGTCACTAGCTCTTATTGACGGGAAAAACAATAGCCCTAACAAGTTTCACAGACAGTGCAAGTATATTAGAATCTCAGTAATTAAATTGAGGGGCTTTATTTTAGTGACAAATTTAAGAAAAGCATTAGGCTGGAGCAGAGAGCACATATCTCCATCAGGTCAATTTGGGTTAAAGATTACAAAAATACAAAGTGTTGCAAAATAACTTAATATTCTTATATCTACCTGTGATGGTTGGGTTAGGGAAAGAGAAGGAATTTCAATAACATTAAGAGAGTCCAGTGTCCCCAGGGGAAAGGCCAATGACATCATAAAATATATCTACATCCCTGGGAGAAGAACAGATATAAGTTGTGGAAAAACCATGTATGTGCTAATAAAATCAACATTCGTGTATATTATTGATATAGGTGGAGCCAGGGTCCATGAATTCATAAACCTATCCAATTCAGGATCTTCTCTACGAAAACAAATGACTAAACTGCCAATCCAAAAGTAGGTATTTGTGTTAGTTTCCTATTGCTACCATAACACAGTACCACCAACTTAGTGGCTTAACACAACGCTTAATTATTATCTTAATTCTGGAGGTCAGAGCCCAAAATGGGATAAAATCAAGATGTCAGCAGAGCTGTTTTCCTTTATGGAGGCTTTGGGGAGACTCCATTTTCCTGCCTTTTCCAGCTTCTAGAAGGCTGTCCACAGTCCTTGGCTTGAAGCCTGTTTCCCCATCTTCAAAGCCAGCAATGGCTGGTTGAGTCCTTCTAATATCTCATAAGTCTGACACTGACTCTTCTGACTCACATTTTCACTAAGGACTTTGGGATTACATTGAACCCACCCAGATAATCTATTTTAAGTTCAGTTGATTAGCAACCTTAATTCCATCTGCAACCTTAAATCCCACTTCCCATGCAACATATTCACAGACTCCAGGTATTAGGATGTGGGCCTCTTTTGGAGGCTGTTATTCTGCCTGTAGCAGTATAAATTGAATATTTAGAATGAGAAGAAAAATCACATCGTAACCTGACTGTTTTAAGATTCAAGTCCTTTTTCTGTGATTTTGTCTTTTCGGCAATTTACAAGTGATGTTTCCGTAGAAATATTTCTGATTAAACCTGAACTTTCTCCTCACCTGCAATTCCCTACAACTCCCAACAACTTCCTGCATTTATAGGGTACAGGAAATGACAGACCCTAAAGCTAAACTCTTAGCTTCATGGTTGATCTGCATCTGAGAATTGAAAAACATCACGGCAGATATGATGTTTAGTCTGAAAATATATTCCCTTATAAAGTATGTTATGTAGTTCATTACTGATATTGACAAATAAAATTATTTTTGTTTCTTTTATGATATCGATACTATTAAATGGGTATTGGATTCCAGTATTAATAAGTCATTGAAATATTCCCCAATTTAAGGGTAATTTTCTTCTGGCAAATTTTTTCTTTATTAATATTTTATTATTTGACCATTTTTCACTTACCAAATTTAGGTTATAGAATTTTTTTCAAGATGCATCTCTTTAATCAGTTAAAGTATATATGATAGGCTACATATAGGAATTTATACGATGTGGTATTTATATTTTAGAATATAAATCCATCTTTCATGCTTGACATGAAAGAGGATGCCTTTCACCTCTAACCCAAAAGTACAATAAGGAAAGCATCTCTTTGTTCTACCTTTAAAAGGTTACATTTAGCATAGTTAACCATAACGATTTATTTTTTTTAATTCTGTCTTTTGTCTCATAACTATTTCCTGGAAGTCCAGCAGTACGGTCCCTTATCTCATGGCATTGCTCTCCGAGTGGAAAGAGGTCAATCTGCAGTTCTTTCTACTTTTCTCTTTGAGGCTAGAGGAGCTGGCTTAGAAAAAAACTCAAAAGTCATACAGATCTTTGCTTGGGAGCAACCTTAATCATTTTAGTTCATTTTACAAGAGGAAAATAACAGCTGCTATTCTGTGAGTACTTGCCACATGCCAGGCTAAGCATTTATGTTTCTCCTCTTTTTGGGTACCCAAAACAATACTGGAAGAAAGGTATAATTATCTGTATTTTTTCCTTAATACTTATAAGTGGAAATAATCATTCATGGTTCTCACATCAGAAAAGATAACTTGTGTTGGGACAGAGAGAGAGAATGTTCCCTGTTGTTTTTCAAGAAGCATCTCCAAGTCAGCAGGTTTCTTGACCTCAGCCACTGTCAATAGTACCAGATTAGGTCTGAGGGAGCACTCGCCACCACAATTTGAAAGACAGAAGTACTAGGCGTTAAGCCTGAGGAGTTTGAAGGGGATGTGAAAATGTACCAACGTTTAAAATGATTATTGCCTTTATTGTTATTATTATTTGTTTCCTCTCACCTGGTTACAGCTCTAAAGGAAAGCTGGCATTCAGACAGTACAAAATTGTTTTAATGTCTTTCACACCAAAGGTTGCATTCTTAACTACATGGAATTTAGAATCTTTTTTTCCTTTGCTCCTCAAGTCAATATAAATCAGTCTTTTGCTGACTGTTTCCATCCAGTCCTAAAACTACCTGTAGAATTCCCTACATTCTTCTCTCCCTACCGATGAAGAAAGCTCTGCAATAGGATATACGATTTTGGAGACACACTTTGGAGGAAGACTGCTTCCTCTATCTAGAAGTCACAGTGCTGATGACTTTGTGAAAACACTGAATAGGGTTCTAAAACTCAAAGCTCTAAAATGGAATGAAGAAAATGGGAATTAATGATGTGTGTAAATTCCCTTGGGGATTACCCAAAGCCACTCTGCCACCTGGCGCCTGAGATACTTGTTATCCAACAAAGCAAAAGAAAGCAAGATAAAGGACAAGACTGGGCTTGTGAGCAAACCTGTCACTCCCAAGAGGCACCTGGAAGACTCCTGAGGCCAAAGTCTCAGCGTCCCTCCCATATGGAAAGCAGATTTTCCTATGCATCTCAAAGAGCCCAAAGCTGGCTCTTTTCAGTGTGCCCTGGAAAATTCAACAGGAGCCAGAAGGCATCCACAGAAATCCGATGCACACATGCTGAAAGGGACCCTAGAGATTTTTATTTTACAGATGCAGGGTTTGAGGTCCACATAGTTAAAGTGACTCAGTTAATTCAGAGAGAAGCAGAACCCATGTTTCCCTCTGGGGAAATCACACCACAGTGCACCCTTCAGAACTTTACTTGTAGGGCATACAGCTTAGCTTGTATGTTTGTTTAGCATAAAACTCTATGCCTCTGTGCAGGTGCAGAATTAATATTACAGAATAAGTACTGCCAACTGCCGTATTACATATCTGCTGTTCATATAAAGGGGAACAATGGATAAACTGCAAGAAATCACTTACAATCTGTAGAAATAGAATCAATAGAGCTAGCTGAATATAATGTGCTCAAACACACTGGAAAAAATAGAGTTGGGGGAAATCCAAATGCAATACATTTTTATTTACTTATTCTTTTAATTCTATATTTAGTACTATGCAATGAAGTCTTTTGTTTCCGTTTAACATAGGTTGTAAAATATTTGGCTCATAAAAGCATTAAAGTGAGGAAATGAGAGGGAGTGAAAAAGAAACCCATTGTTTCGTAAAAGAATTCTTATGTTTTTCTCCCTGGTTGTGAATCTGTCCCCTAAACTCACTGCTGTCTCATTTAAATTTTTTTCTATGTTTCCAGATGCCTTACTTGAAACTTCCCTTTGTATTTAAAAACAAATGGGGATGCTGCTTAATTCATTTTGCTTTCCAGGGCGTAAAGGCAATGAAAATTAAAAGTGGCTTCACCACCGTTAAAGGATGTTTCTACGCAGAGATTTTGATGGCAATATTACAAGAAGAATTGTATTTACACGTTTTCTGTTCATCTTTCTAAAACACCTCTCCTCATCTGCTTCAAATCGCAATATTCTAAAAACTGAATTTGTGGTGATCCAGCATTAGTAATGCGTTTAGTAAGATTTTAAAAACAGCTAAAAAGCAGGCCAAAAATAAGTGCAGAATGCAGATTGGAAATATCATAAGTCCCATTAAAGAGGGTCACATTTTTCCTATGACTATAAGCTTTTCAAGGGTTTAAGCCATGTTTATCTTAGTTACCTGCATGGTCTACTGTCTAGTAAAATGCCTGCTATATATTGGGTGCTTATTAAGTAATTGCCCAATTATGTTCAAATTAATTATTGTTTATAACTTTATGTTAACCAGTTACCTCCTGTGGCCGCAGACTCCACCCACAGCTTTTGACCAGGAATTTCAGAAACACACACAGTTGAAGAGGGAAGGAATAGAGGTGGGAGGTGTTATGGGAACCAGACTGCCCAGGTTGAATTCTGGGTCATATTTTACTAACAGTGAGTCAATGGGTGACTTAACCTCTATAAGCTACAGTTTATCCTCTGTACAAATAAAGATAGTAATAAGATCTGTCTCATATGATTTTCAAAATTAAATTTTATTATCTCTGTGTAAAGGGCTTAACAGAGGGCCTGCTGTCAGAAGTGAGCCCTCATCACGTGTTAACTCTCACTGATATTGCTCCACTGCATTAGTTTGCTACTGCTGCTGTAACAAAGCACTATAAACTTAGTGGCTCAAAATAACATAAATTTTTTAAACCTATCTTACCATTATTCTGAAGGTCAGAAATTCAAAACAAGTCTTAAAGGGATGTATTAATTTATCTGCAAGGCTTCTTCCTTCTGGAGGCTCCATTAGTTTGCTACTGCTGCTGTAACAAAGCACTATAAACTTAGTGGCTCAAAATAACATAAATTTTTTAAACCTATCTTACCATTATTCTGAAGGTCAGAAATTCAAAACAAGTCTTAAAGGGATGTATTAATTTATCTGCAAGGCTTCTTCCTTCTGGAGGCTCCAGGGAAGAGAATCTATTCCTTAACATTTTGCAGCTTCTTCTGGAGGCTGTTGCATTCCATGGCTTCTACCTGCATCCCTCTAATCTCCACTTCCATTATCATATCACCTCCATCTTCTTGCCAGGCTCTTTTAAGGAACCTTGTGGGGCCCACCCAGATAATAGTGGGTAATATCTCTATCTCAAGATCCTTAACTTAATCATGTTTGCAAGTCCCTTGTATCAGATAAGATAACATATTCACAGGTTATAGGAATTCAAATATTGACATCTTTGGGGGCTTTATTCAGTCTACTATATATATTAACATGATGGCAAAACCTTTACATTCAGAGATTTTTAAAAATTCACAAATCTGTGAATTCACTATAGAAGTTGTTCTATCAACAATCACCTAACTAGGGAGGTTTTGCTTGTTTGTCGGTTTTATTTGTTCCTCTATTTGTTTAACTGAAATTGGCCAAATCTTAGGAAATCTGGGGATTTTGGTATGATACATCTGAGATGGGGCACAGGGTGTCCTAGAATTTGCATTTTTTTAAAGCCCCATGTGTTATTTTGAATTTAGTCAACTTTCACTCAATAAATATTTACTAATGTTTTAGAAGCTGAAGGATTCAAATTACCTAATCACATTTTATGTCAGAAAACTAGATAAAAATTTAATAGACATGAAAAAAGAAATATTTCTTTCTTAAATTGCAAAAAACTCCACAAGTAAAATATTAAGGAGACTAACTTAAGCATGAGACAAGGAAACAAAAACGTGAAGACCTGCTACCAATGGAAAGAATATTTGCCACATTTAGTCTTGTTTGTTTTGTTTGTTTATCTTAACCAAGTCTGAGTTTGGCACATTTGAAGATGCTTTTTTCCCCTCACCACCTGTGATGGTTAATTGTGTGTGTCAACTTGACAAAGCCATTCTCCTCCTATCTCTGTTTCAAATGACAGGCAAACTTGATTCTGCCTAATGAGTCAGTAGAGTTGAAAACATTAATTTATTTGAGCACATTTCTGTCAACATCACTCTAAGGAAAGGTATTAGTGTGCTCTTAAGATGTAAAACATTCTAGGTCATTCTATTCTCGCTTTTGTCCCTTAAAGCACTGTTCAAGTGATACCATTCAACACGCTGATGAGAAGCAGAGTTTACTATTTACATAATGAAGAGCACTAGTGAAATGGGTAAAGCACTGAGCTGGGAATGGAAAGACCCCTGTTCTAATCCCATGTGACCTTCCATAAGCTTTTAGATCCTTGAAAAATACACACGACCTCAAAATGTTTCAATATCTTAAGATGTTAAAGGTAGAATATTCCTTAGTTATTATCTGAGATCATTTATATTTGTCAAGTTTATGATTATATCCTGATTTTAAATATAAACCCAGACATCATAACAATAATACCAATTAAGTAAACACATGGTGCTTAACAATATTCTAATGCTTGGGGTGTTTCATAATGTTAAATCTTTTAACTCTCACAAAATCCTGTGAGATTAGTATTGCTTCCATCCCCATTTTATAGATGAGGAAACAGGGGCACAGAGATCTGTATCTTACCCAAGGTCACAGAGTTTGGATTTGAGCCTTGAAGTCTGACTCCAAAGTCCTTGCCTCTGTTATTATGCCACACTGTAGTATTTATCAAACTTTGATGTAAACACAAATAATAAGTAATGATCACACAATTTGTTCACAAAAATTGTTAATGTAATGCTAATGTTATTTTATCTTTCCTGCTCTATATAGCCCTATATACTCTTATGTCTTTAGTTTAATTTGATGAGTTTTATTCTTGTGCCTACAAATATCTTTCTTCCCTGTTCTGTTGCCCATTAATTTATCAACAAAATTATTATTTAAGTTTCAATTTCCTTCATGGTAAAATGATTGAAAAATCATCTTAATGACATGAAATAAATATAGATGTTAAACAATTACAGTCAAGGCCAGAAGTCTTGGAACCTACTTGAGCAGTCATTGGGCTTATGCTGTGCATTGACTATCTTTCTTATCATTCACTGGGATAAAATCTTTTTGAGGTCAGAGACAACATTTGAGTACTGAATGAATAAATGAAGCAAAGTGGGCATTACTGTCCTCATATTAAATTTTAAAAAGACAGCTCAGAATGTTTGAATATCTGATCAGTGTAACACATGTGATAGGTGGTCAGCCAGAATCTGAACCTTGCACACTTGTTTCTTGGAATCGTTTTACATCCACAATGCCACATCTGTCCAGCCAGCAGAACTTGGAAAACCTTTGCCCTCAATAAAGAAGCAAATTACAAGCAGCCAGGTCCATAGACATGAAAAACAGTAATCTATTCTTTCTGAATGAAAAATACATAGATCATGTGTATTAACTTTATTCACTGTCATTTTCCCAGGCTCATATGGTTACATCATTCCTTTATCTTTGTAAGACCAGTGAATGCATGGATTCTTATTAGTGATGATGTCCTTCTTGAACCGTCTTAAGAAGGGTTGGTGATACCACCAAATTAACTTTGTAAATTCAATTTTTATGCAGTGTTTTTAAGTCAGTTTTAAAAAATATTTTATCTCAGTTTACTTCCTAGCATATTGTTTCCATCTACAATCTGACACTAATATTTTCTCTGCTCTGATCTCTATGTTAAATAGAACATCTCTTTCTAGCCATACTTAAAATAGCATCTTAAGTATCATTGTCTCAAACACAACTGTTCTTACCTCCTTTTACATCATTACTATCTGGAATTTTTTGTTTAAATTATTGGCATCAATTTCTCCCACTAGACTTTCAGCTCCATGGTGATATGTATTGTCTTAGTTTTGCTCACCAATACAGCTCCACTGCCAAGCCTTGAGGGAGGAGAGTATGGTGACACACTGAGCTTTCTTACACACTCCCTCGTTTGATTGTTTGTTAGGTGCCTTAGCCTCCCACATTTTTTCTAGGGTCGGGGGGGGGGGTCTCTGTCTCACGTACATATTCTCTGCTCCTTCCTGTGGTGCATTTAGACAATCTCTGTTTTTTTGCAAGGCAGCCTATCATTTTGAGGTAGATAAATTCAATTAACATTGGATAGGATTTTAAAGTGCTACAATGAACAGACAACTGAAGTCTCTCCTCCAATCTTGCTCTTTCAATAATAAACCTGCTATTTTAATATTCACCTGGCAACATATGTGTCTACTTTTCAAATTTGTGTGGAGCACAGGATGAAGGAAAGACCTATCTGTTATTTACTAGGACCTAAAATTCCAACATACTGGTACACTGGCCAGGAATCTTGAAAGAGCCAGCAATGTGTTGGTGTTACGTAAAATACAATACCACGTGGGTAAATCAATGCTCCCTGTGTGGCTGGGGTCCTTGACCTTCCAGGACCTCAGCCCTTGTCACAGCAGCTTATTGCAGCAGATGTCTATGGCATTTAGCAGCTATTTTATAAGTAGCCTAGGGCTTACTGACTCTCACTGACTTTTGTAGCTGACCTTGACTGATGCAGATGCAGCTTTGACCCAAGCAGGCATGAATGAGATAGGGATTAGATTATCAAGGGCAGGGGAGTCTTTTAGTTCCAGTTAAGGCTCACCTCTTACAGGCTTCTCAGGCACTGAGGGATGAAATTATTTTCCTTGTAGTGTTTCTCATTGTTAACTGGCTGAGGTGTCGATCTGCAAAAACAGTTAATATCCATGTGGGCTATAATATGACTGGGTGAGGCTTTAGTCTTTGTATTGTAGGCGTTTGATGTTAATAGAGGCTATTAGTTTAGCTATTTCAAATTCCTTTCTCTTGCCACACTTGAAACGGCATCCAGTTCCAAAAAGAGTAAAGATGAGACATGCCAAGTAACTAATCTCTTGGACTCTGTGACACATTCACAGTCTCTGAGAGCCACCTCCTACCATATAGTTTCAAATTGACTCTGATTTGGTCACTGAATGTGCTGCGATGAAGGCATAAGACGTCCAAGATTGAGACTGGATTGATCCACAAAAGAATGGTGGATTTTATTAACCAACAGATAATGAAGAACAAGGGAGAGAAGCATGTTATGTTGGAAATGACTTTTACTTGAACCTAAGTTTAAGGGAGATTGGAGGAGATCATCACAAAGTTAAAACTCAAAATTCAGCAAAGAAATGTTATACCTACATTTATCTTATTGGGTTGGCCAAAAATTTCTTTCGAGTTTTTCCCTAAGATCTTATGGAAAAACCCAAATGAACTTTTTGACCAACCCAATAGAAATAAGGTTTACAGATAATTTGCATACAAATATAGAGAAATTTATATGTTTTAAATGACAATGGCTCAGGCAATGGTTTTACTTTTGGAAAGAGCAGAAGCCAGATATTCAGGGGATGAAGAAAGAAAGGGACCTACCTAAGAGGTACTTTGAGGTCTTTACCATCAAATTAGAACTGGATGAAGGAGAAATTGAGCTACATTTACACCAAATGCTCTTCCTCTGAAAATGGCAAAATTTCTCAGCAGTGAGCTTGAGTGACTTCCCTGGAAGGAGTTCATGTCCAAGAAAGCCTTGAGAAGCATCATCTTATAACAGCAGATGGGAAGCCTATAGCAGCAGCAGTTAGGAAACCATTTCATGAAGACTGGGACAGCCATACAAAGCAGTTACAGACTATTTGAACATTTAAGAGGAGACAATTTTATAGATCATAAGATACATTTAGCCTTTTCAGGCCTGCTTCAAGATCACTGTGTAGTTAAAAATACAGATGTTGCCCCCCCCCCCAAAAAAAAGTTGATTCAGTATAATTTTTGAGCATTTACTATTTGCTAGGCAATGCTTTTGCCTCTGGGGATACAAAGGGAGCAGAGACCACAGATTCCTATACCCATGGAGCATAGATCTTACAGGGAGAGATGGAAAATAAATAAGATAAATAGGGAATATGTAGCATGAGAGTGGCAAGTGAGAAGGAAAACAAAAGAGCAGGGAAGAACTTAATCAAAAATTTGCAACAATCATGGTTATATTATTAAGGACAAAGAAGCAATAATAATGACACTAATAATAAACTTAGCAGGGCCTTCTGGAAAGGAGAAACAGGAGAGGATCAAAGTATCTGAGGACTAGCCCACTATAGCATAAAAAGATGAAAGAGTAAAAAAGATGTGTTTTGCCACTACAAAAGAGCAAGTTAATTCAATTTTGAAAAATCCAGAAGCAAAGCAGAGGAAAGGCAACTTTTAGGGTGAGCACATATAACAAGGTCTTAGCATTCACTGGGTCTCCTGGGGCAACACCTTCTCAAGTCTCAGCAGCAGCTGAGGGCAGAGATCTGCTATTGCTGACTCTGCAGATGAAACAAATGGGGGAGAGAGCATTGCTTGGGGTCCAAGGGGGAATTAATACATTTCAAATTAAGGAGGATAGAGAGAAAAGGAACCAGCTGAAGAACCTGGTGCAAATTTGCAAACCCTTCAAGAAGGCTCAAATGTCTCAAGTATCATTCTGAGAGATGGGAGTCGGTTTGCTTAGGTGGGTCCTCCCCACCCTGTCTGATAGCATGGTGCTCTAATTAACACCAGCATGCTGGACAGCAGACTTTAAGCTCACAGGTCTTAGACTGTGAACAACTAGACTAGGCTGATTGAGATTTTGGTAAGGACATGGTTGAGGAGATTTACTCTTCTCTCTGTTTTTGGACTTTAACAGTAATTTGGGTCTGAAATGAACCAAGTACAACTGACCCTGAGCCACACAGGTTTGAACTGTGTGGGTCCACTTACATTAGTTTATTTTCAACAGTAAATACTCTGGTACTGCATGATCCGTAGTTGGTTAAATCAGCCAACTGAGTATATGGGGGGCCAATTATAAATTATACTTGGATTTTTGACTGCTTAGAGGGTTGGCACCCCTAACCCCTACATTGTTCAAGGGTACTGGGTTATAAGAATACTATTTACACGTCATAAGTCTTGTATATGCTGGGGTTGCATGTTCTCTAAATGTGGAGGGTTTGGAACCAATGCTGTGAAAATCTTATGTGGCCTATTAATTTTGGAACTTTCAAAAACCAGGGCACGTGAGAAACTTTCAGTAAAAGTATTTGAATCTTAGAGGTCCTGAATGAACCTCAGTCTTTCCAGTCAATGGTCCCAAGCTATAGCCACTAAAGGAGCCTCTATTCCCACAAGCATTTGACCAAGACCTATCTGACTAGATTGAGCAGAGAAAGAGATTGAAGAGAAAAAAAAAAAAAAAAAAAGACACATTTGGACTCTAATTTCTTTGGGGTTTAACTTACATCTTTTTATTCAATTTTAACCTAAATGTAAGACCGGACACTATAAAACTCATAGAGGAAAACATAGGAAAAACACCTTTAACATAAACCACAGCGAGACATTTTTTGACCCACCTCCTAGGGTAATGAAAATAAAAACTAAAACAAATGGGACTAATTGAACTTAGAAGCTTTATCACAGCAAAGGAAACCATAAACAAGATGAAAAGATAACTCTCAGAATGGGAGAAAATATTTGCAAATGAAGCAATGGACAAAGGATTAATCTCCAAGATATACAAACAGCTCATGGAGCTCAATATTAAAAAACAAACAACCCACTTAAAAAATGGGTGGAAGACCTAAATAGACATTTCACCAAAGAAGACATAAAGATGGCCAAGAGGCACATGAAAAGATGCTCAACATCACTAATTACTAGAGAAATGCAAATCAAAACTACAATGAGGTATCACCTCACACTGGTCAGAATGGCCATTATCAAAAAATCTACAAACAATAAATGCTGGAGAGGGTGTGGAGAATAGGGAATCCTTTTGCACCGTTGGTGGGAATGTAAATTGATACAGCCACTGTGGAGAACAGTATGGAAGTTCCTTAAAACACTAAAACTAGAACTACCATATGACCCAGCAATCCTGCTACTGAACATATACCTTGAGAAAATCATAATTCAAAAGGGAACATGTACCCCAATGTTCATTGCAGCACTATTTACAATACCCAGGACATGGAAACAATCTTAATGTCCAACAACAGATGAATGGATAAAGAAGGTGTGGTATATATATACAATGGAATATTACTGAGCCATAAAAAGGAATGAAATGGGGTCATTTGTAGAGATGTGGATGGACCTAGAGTCTGTCATACAGAGTGAAGTAAGCCAGAAAGAGAAAAACAAATATCGTATATTAACGCATATATGTGGAATCTAGAAATATGCTACAGATGAACCTGTTTTCAGGGCAGGAATAGAGACTAGACGTAGAGAACGGACATGTGGACCCAGGGGTAAGAAGAGGAGGGTGGGATGAATTGAGAGATTAGGATGGACATATATACACTACCATGCGTAAAATAGATAGCTAGTGGGAACAAGCTATAAAGCACAGGAAGCTCAGCTCAGTGCTCTGTGATGACCTAGATGGGTGGGATGGGGGGTGGGGTGGGAGGGTGGTCCAAAAGGAAGGGAATATAGGTATACATAGAGCTGATTCACTTCAGTATACAGCAGAAACTAACACAACATTGCAAAGCAATTATACTCCAATTTAAAGAAAAACAGAATGAGGGTTCCAATTTTGGGCTTTGATTTTTTCTTATGAATTTGACAATGGCAGATAGTATTCAAATTTTTAATTGGTAACATTTAAAACAATTATTATATTCCTTGGAATAATCATGTGCTAGCATTCACACACTTTGCTATGTTTCCTGCACAGTATATTGGGTAACCTGACTGTTCATATTCGAGATATAAAGTAGAATAGGAAGTAAACTTAGAAGCCTGCATTTTGGGTTAGAAGTTATTTTAATTTGCAAACTCTTCATTTCTTAGCTTTCTGGGGCCGGAGCTAACTGTATGCCGGAGGTCCAAGAAGATGAATAGAGTTGTGGCTGTGGGAATGTTCTCATGAAATAGGAGCAGAGATGTTTTCATAGACTGTTGGTATTTCTAGAGAGGACAGCCACAGCTTTAGGGGACCAGAACCTTTATTTTGAAACTACAGAGCTAAGCGGACACAACCTGGGAAACTTAGGAGGGATCTCCTCTGTCATCATGTTCCTTAGGCATGTTTCCTCGAAAGTCACAAATCTAGTGATGCTATCAACCTCATTTACTCATTCAAAGGATGGTGAGAGCGCAGGCAACTAAGTCCATAGCCATGAGGATTGCTAACAGAGATCCAATACTGTCTCCCCAAGCTCATGATCCTGCCTGAAAGCTGAGATGTTGATCTCCATTAGACAGGTAACTGGCAGAGACCCAGTTCAAAACTGTCCTGTGAGCCTCTGAGGTTGACATCACTACCCTCACGTTAAAGATTGGGAAACTGTGACTCAGAATTAAGCAATTTTCCCAGAGGCTCACAGTAAATGACAAGAAAGAATTCAAAACTGGATCTGTCTCACTGAAAAGCATCTGCAGCTCCCACGTATATCATCCCTCAAGAACTGGCCCTTGTCTCCTCCCTGACCACATCCCCCACAACTTAACCTCATGAATTTTTTTTCCCTCTGTCATACCATGCTAATTAATATTCAATAAACGCCATATGTTCTCTTAGTTCCCCGTGCCTTCCCACACCCTCTTTCTCGCCTTTTAACTTGCACTACTCCTACCCATCCTTCAGCTAGTCACCAACTCTGGGCTTGTTTTATTCTAGATGTCCTCCTCAATACCTCCAGATGACCTCCCTCCCTCATTACTTCCAAGATCTCTTAGGATATCACTTATCGCGGTGGCACGTGGTAAGTTTCTGATTATATGTGTACCTTCTCTCTTAACTGTATCTGAACATCTCTGTACTTCCTGAATTAACAGAGTTCTGAGCATGAAGTGATCACTGAGTGTTTGTAAAATGAAGTGCCTTCTCATTTTTTCAGCTCTTTTAATCTAATGAAATACTCATGCAACTTATTGCTATTGATCCAGCATTTAATAGCATTGAAGAGTTTAGAATCACCTGCAGACATGAGGGAACACTGGGACTCCCTCTACCTGATCTTGGATAATCAGACTAAACAATAAGTCTCAACTTTGATGCCTGAGGGATCGCTCTTTTCATGCTTCACTCATCCATTCATTACCAAAGAGATGGAAGTGTGAGATCTGTGACAAAACATCCTTCCCTTTCTGACAGTTGCTCTTACAGGAAATACTCTCCTTGGAAGCCCTGTCCAAGGTTTTGAAATTATAAATATGTGCACTTACCATGTTTATTGGCCATCTCTTTTGAAAAATAGATTAGTCAAACACGGTTTTCCCCTAACAAACCTGCTTATCTTTACCTACTAGATCTGTTTAACCACTCAATGTCAGTGCGCTTTATTTGGGAATTCACCAATTGACCCACTATTTCCTGTGTTAATCAGAGAGCATATGAGAATGTATAAACCCTAGCAGAGAACTCAGTTTCCATGTTACAGTGGAGAGAAGTGCCTGCTGTCCTCAAAGAGTTAATTAGCTACTCTGAGCATCGGCTTCATTTCTAGAGTGACTTAAGCACTGAGAAAAATCTGGTTTCGAGTTTGGAGATGTTTCAAGGTAAATCATCTCTTTGCACATTTGGGAAGTGTATGCCATGGGATGCTGTACAATTTGTCAAATTGTGTTCATCTGTAAGAAAGCAGTCCTGAAGTTAGACCCTCGTATACGAAGTTTTTCTTCTGTCATTTCTAAGATTTAAGAAAGGTTTCAAGACCAAGTACTGTCACTTCTATGTGATACTGACCCAGGCCCTGGAGATAAATCACACTTGTAACAGCTTGAGGTGCATATACTCACAGATGATATACATTTTACCATTCACGGCTAGCTTTACAACTCATGTGAGTGAAGTAGGTCACAAAGAAGTGTTAGAGTTTCAAAACTCCATCTGGTATGTGCTTTTTTTTTCCATCAGGAAATTTTGCTATTTTTAGCATGGGAGGCGACTTTTGGGATGATCTCAATCAATCCCTTAATTTTATAGATTAAGAACCAAGACCTGGGAAGGTTAATTGATTTTCCCAAAGTCCCAGAGCTAGTTAGTGGCAAGCCAACGCCACAGCCCATCTTTTGTTCTGTCTCAAAGGCTCTCTTTCCACTATGCCAGGCTGTCTCCAGTTTCCGGCTATGCAAACCAATCTTCTGAAGTGCATTATTAAAGGATTATCTGTTCTACCCTTAGTGGCTGGGTCAGCAATAAGATTATTACATTTTTATCTCATTCAGAGCGCTCCAACCTGGGAGATTCTCATCTGCCATACTTAATCTGCCAAAAATACGCAGAGGGAAGTAATGACACACAGTAGTCACAGAATTAGATACTGAAAGTCATTAGCTGGGCAATCCCTGGTACAGTCTACAGCTAAATTATGTCGTGCTTTTAAAAAAACATTTCTTCTCCCCACTTATGCATCCATGAAAACCTGTGCACAGCCAGCCTGGTCCGAACCTGCCCAGACAGATAGCTCCCGGAAGTGCCTACACTCTGACATCTGCCTAAATGTCAAACGAAGCTGCTGTACGATAATGAATACAAAATGAATTAATAATGATATATGAATCATGAATACAATTTACAGTTCCTCAGACAAAATACTGTCTTTTTTAGCCTGCACCTGCGTAAACTACCTCACGCAAGCCTCAGTCGCAGCCTGCCAGGCTCTCTTCTGGCACACCACCGCCATCTACTGTCATTGGGAAGAATGGCAGCCTCTCTCAAAGCTTGTATCCCAAGCTTGTCTGTTCTTTCTCATTACCAAACAAGTATTTGTTTTAAAAAGTCTTTGGCTTTTCAAAGGTGAGCGCTCATCCTTCTTTCAGTTACTTTCGTTGCAAATAACTTAGAACTACTCTGGGCCAAAATATTGATAGCTGACAGCTTGTTTATCACACCACAGAATCTAAACACTGGGTATAATACCATCCTGAACTCAAAGCAGTTCTTTGTTTTCAAAAATAATTAAATAACAATGTATTTATTTCTCTTTCGCTGCCTTTACACATAGCTTTCTTTATGAAAGTCCACCAGCTCATCAAACATTCTGAGGCTTTTAATATTTTCCCTACAAATGAATTCAGCATTTCTAGACTCCATAGTGAGACATTATTAAAATTATAAGTGATATTGGCTTTGTTCCCTCCACCCTGTAGTGGACATTTGCTGTTTTCTCTCCCACTTCCTCCCCGGTGTCCCCAGCATCTATCATTTAACTGTGTCTGAATTTCTCCCCTTTAACCAAGAGGATGCTAAGAAATGATATATTTCTAGAAAAGATCCCTTTGGCCTCTCAGTAGAGAAAAGAGCATAGGGGAAGTGTGTAAGGAGGGAGGGAAGTTAGGAGGCTGTTATGGGAATTCGGATGAGTGATAACTGTGACTTCGACTAGTGCAGTGGTGATAGAGGTGGTGAGAAGTGACAGGATCTGGGATATATTTTGAAGGTAGGGGTAATAAACATTGCTGATAAATCGGATTTGACATAAGAGAGAAAGAGAAGACTCAAAGATGACATCTTGATTTGTGTCCTGAGCAACCAATTTAGAGAGGAAACCAGGAGTTCTGTTTTAAACACTTTAAAAGAATTTGAGATTCCCACTTGACACTGATATAGAGCTGACCCATGACAGTGCCTATTCATCATGCTGATTTCCTTTTGGGAAATTACCCTTTCTTACCACGTGCAGTTCAGGTAGGACTATGAATTAAGTTCTTCTACCTTTATCTTATATATGATTTGAGCTGTAGACAAATATGCTATGTCTGAAACATAAAACTAAATTTAAAAAGTGAAACCATCAGTTTCTTTTATGGCAAGTTCAGGAAAACTATGTAAACTCTTCCCCCAGTGCTAGAATTCATATGAAAGCAATGATGTTAGAAACAAACCCCTCTGCCATCTCTGGATTCTTCCTATGCTTTGCATGCTCTGCTTCTGATATGAAAAATTGAAATGGAAATGAAAACTAACATGATTAACTCTCTCCTCATCTGTGCAATGAGGGAACTTGACCCCAAATCTCTAAGGCCCCCTGCTTCGACCTTCTGATTCTGTGACAGTGCATAACTAAAATAGACCATGTGTTTCTTTGTAACTAGGCCAACTTATTAAAACTTAGTATATTTATTTTCCAGATTACAGTGTTCTCAATCATGTTAGTTTTAAAAGTATTTGCTAAGATTTAGGGAAAAGAATGTTGTTGCCAAGTAACCAGACTTATAGGAAAAAGAGGCAGCAGAAATGAAAATAAAAATTCCAAAAGAAATTCTTTAAAAACACCATTAAGAATATGATTGAAGTTTCCAAGTTTGATTATTCTTGGTAAAATACATTTATATTTGAACTTTCAAATCAAATGTTGAGATAAAAAAATGAATGGGAGTGGAGGAGTAATATTATCTCACTTCTATAATCATACATTAACTGAATATTTCCACAGTAGTGTACTGAACAAGCCTGATGATGATCTTTTCATTAATTCATTTACCAAATATATATAGATGGAATGACTCACAAGAGGTGCACTGATTGAATAAAATCATTTAGAAATAGGAAAGTTGGCATGTGCAGAAATAAACTTTCATAACAAACAGGTATGAGGCAATTCATTATGAGTAGATAGTTCTAATTTCATCAAATTATCCATTTACTTTTGGTAAAGTCACATACAATTCTAGAAATACCACTTTGCCCTTCACAATCTTTTTTACTATCCCTAGATAATACATCCACTTTTCCTTCTTATTTCTGAACTGTCTTCTATGTGTCCATCAAACCTTGATTCCACAGATCACAGCACAAATTTCATTTTTTTTTCTTTTCTCCTAGACAAAAGGAGGCTGCTCATTTGATCCTTCTTATTGAAATAGAGAAAAGAGAGTTTAATAGCTTTAACAAAATCTTTTATTGTACATGTCCAAGTTATTTTATTCATACAGCACGTTTTACAGTGCTGACAAAATTTTATCCTATGCCCAAAATACCGCATGCCATTCTTGATGGTTTTTGGAATTTTTAATCTCCATTAATATAATTAAAGTTTATGCATATGAACTGAAATGGCTCCTCAAAAAAGGGGCAGTTGGAGGCAGGACTCACGGGCATGGAAACATTTCTTAGGTAACATATCACTTTTTTTTGATCCAACATCAGGCACCAATTACAAATCCAACTTATAAATACCTAAGATGTACTTAGGAATGAAAAATATACATTTTCAATTGATTTTATATTCTCTGCTACACCGGAAGTTTGCTACTGTACATATTAAAGGAAAAATAAATGGGAGAGATTCCAGCAAGTATCTTCAGTATATAAAAGCAAGTATAATATGATCAAATCTGTGGGAAATACTGTTATTTTTCCTCAAATATACATCCCCTGCCTCTCTTTTCATTGTAATAGAATGTTTACCTCAGTATATGTGCACTTAGATTAAAGACTACATTTCCTGGCATCCCTGGTAGCAAGGAATAGCCACATGACTAAGTTCTGGGCAATGGGGTATAAGCGAAGTGGCAGAGGTGAACATTCCAGATTGTGCCCTCTTAGATAAAATATGTAGTTCTGCCTTCACAACCCATTACTGGCTGCTATGAATAAGTGATAGTGAATCATCTTGAGTTATGCAGATAAGCACAACCCCTTAGAAATAGCAGAGCAACAAGATAGAAAGATCCCAGGTCTTCGATGACTCCATAATGCTGAGCCATTACACCAGCTCAACTTTCATGTAAGTGCAAAATGAACTTCTACCTTGTTTATGTGATTTTTTGTGGGTCTCCCCTTCAGATGGCAACTCTATATCCTAAGAATACAATGTCTATTTGTGCAAGCAAAGATACATCTGCCCCCAATTCTGTTTATAGGAGTGCTGTCAAAAGGGGTTTACCTTGCAAAGTATAACAGGTGGGTCATAACACTCAAATATGCTGAATAAAGAAACAGGAAGGCTATTCTAGGATGTTACATAATTACACTTTTTGTGATGTGAATGGGTGCCCTGGGCCACTCAATGCAAAGAGGAAATATTACAGAAACTAGGTAAAATGCACTTTGCTTTGTTCTCTGGAAAACTTTTGATTTAATTTGCTCATTAAGAAGCCAATAACTCACTCATAGCTTTATGCAAAGGGTTTTTATTAATCTACTACGTGCAAGCCCTATATTTGTCTATATATTTGAGCAGGGACAAAAGGTCAGTTGAATTAAGGTAGATCTGGGTTTGAAAATAGCTCTAAACTCTAGTAGCCGTAAGATCCTTTGCAAATTATGTAACCTCTCTAGGCCCCAGTTTTCTCAGAGGTAAAAAAGGATAGTGTTGGTTCCTAACTCACAAGGTTATGAGAACTGAACAAGAGAATGTGTCTTGAGCCCTTAGAAAATGTCTACATACCGAAATCATTCAAATTATGTTTGCTAGTGTAATCGTTGGTATTATTATTATTACTATCATGGTATAGTAAACATATAGTATAAAAAACAATGAGACATGTCTTGAAATTTGAGGGACTTGCCATCTGGGAGGGGGGATTGGATATCTTTCCATTGGTTATAATACCAAAAATTCCTATGACCCTTGTAAGCAAGTAGTTATTTCTGGCTAGGAATACTAGAAGTTGTTTTATGGATGGATAACATTTTAACTGGATATTAAACGATAAGAATGCTCTTCATAGGTGCAAATAAGAGCTAGGATGAAAGGGTGTCCGGTTGGTTAGGACCATATGAGTCAATGCACAATGGCCCTGAAATTGTACTTGTTTTACAGTTGCAAAGAAATGTGAAAGCTCTTTTGAAAGCCATGGTTTCAAAAGGAAAGGGAGATTGTGAAGGGGGTAAAATAAACTGACAAACAGTGGAAATAGGTATTTTGTCACTTCCATCAGAATTGCAGCATCAGAAATATACTGAAGAGCCAGTGCTAAATATCCTTTCCTTGTGCCGGAAGGTTGAAAAGAAAACCAGGCATCAGCTATCTGGGACATGATATGAAAAGCAGCAGAAAAACATCACTGGAATAAATCTGAAGTAAAGTATAAGTAGCTTAGCTTTCTACATCTGATTCACACAGAATGTAATTTATAGCTACATGAAGTGTAAACTGGTCTCCTTCCCAAGGAAGTAAACTGTGCCTCTTGTGGTCAATTAAAAACAAACCAACCCACAAACGCTTTGTTAGGCACAACCAATCTCTGTAGTGTAGAAGGACACATTTTACTCTCTGGCCATGGGTTGATCTCCAATCTTGAGATCAGCAGTGTGGGTCTCCTGAAAATAGTCCAAGTCTGTTGAAATTCTGAACAGAATTTTGTGCTGGTTTTAGCAGCATAAAAGCTTTGAGGAAAGTTCTAAATAAGATTCTCAGTTATTATCAGAATACTGATAAATTCCATGTTTTATATTCAATCTCATGTTTATGATTTTTTACTATAATCCCCCCACACGTTCCAAATGCTGAACAGATACTTAAACAATATTGAGAAGGGGTGGGGATTCTAGAATAACATGTGAGATTGAGCAAAATAGATGCTTGACTTGTCTCACTCCCAAGACCTATTACAATGATAATAAACTAATGCCACTAACAATAAAAAGTATAAAACTATCAGAACAGAAGGAACTAAAAGTGTAGGAGGATCCATGTACAAGAGATTTTAAGAAATTAAAATTTACTGAAGACAACAAGGGTAGAATACTGATGACTAATGCAGCCAGTTAATCAAAGTTAAGGATCAGAAGCACCTAATGCGAAGGAAGCTTGTGAGTTCTGTGGAGCCCTGGAGGGGTGTGATACTGAAACACCATGCACCTTACCAACTAACAGTAAGATGTGGGCCCTGAAACAGTGGAATCAACTGAAAGACAAGAGATACAAGGATGACTTCCCCACCCCAATCTGCATATGCAGAGAAACCCAAGAGCCAGGCACCCAGGGAACATACACACACACACACACACACACACACACACACAACAAAAATTACCATAAGAAAAACAGGCAAAGAAACAACGGAGAACGGCAGGCACCAGGCAAGTCAACGTGTGCTGGCACAAAAGAGCAAAAATGTCTAATGACCAGCTCCCAACTATTCTAAAAGCCAGCTGACAACTCCTTCTACTTACACATATATAAAGTTTTTGCATATTTAGGTTTTTATGTTTATTTGGTTCTTTGTTGTTTGGTTTTGGTTTTGATTTTTGCAGTGGTCTCTCCGTCTTACTTATGGAGGTACAAAATGTATTCATTCACTAGTTTCAGCCAACTGTTTATCCATCCAACAAATATAAGAAAATATTAGAAAAGCCTATGGAAAAATGAATATAAAGGCAGATTTTCTGAAAATAGTTTAATTTAGACAAGGAAACAAAGATCAGAAGTAGGTACAGAAATGTGAAGACCTGTGTTTGCTAATTAATGACTGCTATTCCCTATTCCTGCTGAATGGGAGTTAATTCCCAGTGTGATAGACCTGCTGCAAATGCAGCAATGAATAAGACCTCAACTTCACTGGCCTCAACTTGAAGAAGTTTACATTCTAGGGGAGGCACCACAGTGCTGCAGTAGGGGCACTGCTACTGCATATGCTACAGAAAACGTGGAGGAGGAGGCCCGAACCTCAAATGGTTCAGGGAATAGCATGATTAGGAAACCAAGCATTTCAGACTTCCTCCATGGAGTGACTAGGATAGACTGAAATGTAAAAATAAAACATAAACCTAAGGAAAACACTCAGCATCTTGAGTCAGAATGAAAGATTGTGGAATAAAGCCAGAACTTAGTAACATGAGATAGTGGTTCCAAATTTTAATACTCACATTGTACCTGAAGCGTACTCTCAACAAAAGAAAAGAACGTCCCTTCTCCATATGCTTCAGTATGTGCTCCTACAGTGACGTTGTTCTTCCCTTTACTGTTTCTCCTACACCCATCACTTTCCTCATTTACCTAGATCATAATACCTTGAACAAAGGAATCATCCAATATATGTGTGTTGAATTACTGAATTAGCCAATAAATCAACTAAATTTTAAAAAATCAGCATATCAATAAATTTATTAATTTCACTAAGTTCTACATGACACAAGGCCTCTGGTCATTGCTGTTATATTGGCTGCTTTGTTATATTAACCACCTTCTTTAAAATCTTTCCTTGTGAGTATTCTAACCTATGTACATTAAAGAAAGATAAGTTTAGAGTACTTAAAAGGCCTTCAAAAATATAAAACTATTCATATGAAGGCATAACTCATTTTATCATTATCATTGTCACCTTTAACAGGAATTCTTTAGACCTGCCCCAAATTTTCAAGATTTCAGTCTTCATAGGAATTTTAATGAGAATTTGGAGCCATTGGATTTTTATATGCAATCCCTACTATTATTATTCTAAGGTATTACATAAAATAATTACAAATATACAAATTCTGACTTGTCACTTCTTCAGTGGAAAGAGTTTTATTTTACAAAACCTACTATTAGTACACAGTGTTTACAGTTTAGGGGAAAATTCTGCTGTGCTGTATTATAGATATTTTTTCGGAGTTTTATTAATAAATAATTACCATTTACAGAACGCTTACTGCACTACAGACACAAGCTATGTACATCTTTAACACTATTCGAATCATCTTACAACAAACCTATAACGAAAGAATTTTTATTCCCATTTTTCAGATAATGAACTGATGTTTAACTGGGTTAAATTATCCAGCCGACGTCATCAGATTGAAAGTAATAGACCAATATTTGTCATGAAAGTCATAGTCTGATACTTGAAACTTACTTCTCTGAACTCAGTTTTATTTGATGTGCCTTAGGCAATGTATATAAAATTACCCTGTATTATTAGCAGCATCTAATTATGACTATCTTAAAAACAACACGCTTTACATTGCACATAGAAAACCTATTTACTCAGCCAAATAGTTAATTAGTGTCATAGCTGACAGCTCACCTTTCTCCTCACAGCGCCGAGATTGTCAATCAGATGGCATGCTTCCATTCACACCTGCATCCCATTGTTTGAATAATACCTATGCAAGTTCAACTCCTGTCATTTCAATTTATAGAAGCTAGTACCATGTCACTGATGTGTGTGGGTGGTTCGGATATTTCAAGGGAGAAATATAATTAGGAAAATAGAATATAGTTTATTTCTGAAACCTATAGGTGCTCTATCTTATATTTTAAATTATGTTTTGCTAATATATAGAATATTTTATGTGAAATGTATATTCAGTGACCAACTTAAGAGTCGGTATTAAAAAATGAAGAATTTGTTACAGCATGAATTTTGACATGCCAAACAATATGCTTTTTTCCCCTGACAACCTACTGATTACATATGAGAAGTCTGGATGGCAAACTTTGTTTATATGTCAGGCTTAGTACTATTGCTCAGTGACAGGACAATAAAGGCTCTCTATTATTTCTCTTATAAATTCACTGACAGATTCATGCTAGCAGTGACCTTAAATGTGGGACATGCCCACAATCACAATTTTATATTTTAAAAGTAATTAATTTTGTTTTTGAAAAATAATTCATTGAATTGTTATTTTCTCCATTCTTTCTTCAGCATGATTCCCGACATTTTACAGTGTTTATACCACCAGGAGACTCGCGATGCATCAGGCACTAAAGAAAACTCTCCCAAGGATGGCCTGCTTCATACAGCTGCAGTTGGATGAAGATCATGAATGTTTTCTTTCAAGAGAATCTCTATGAAACTTTTCCCTCCCCTGTTTCTCTACAAGAATCTCTGATGTGTCATCATATGTATGGGGCTATATGTCTGAGAGAAATAATATTTTCCATTCAGTAGCAAAATATCCTTCAAAAGGATACTTAAGAGTTTTATAATACATGCTCCCAAGAGAGATGGTAAAAGTAGTTCCATTTACATCCTTGTCCACGATGGTCTAACAATTCAGCCTGTTGGATTGAGCACTCACACGTGTTCTCTCTCTCTCTCTCTCTCTCTCTCTCTCTCTCTGTTTCCATATCGTTCTGTTCTTCTCGCTATCTCTGTCTGTTTTATTTTTCTTTCTCCCCCATCCATACACATAGACACACAAACATTCTCTCTCTCTCTCTCTTTCTGCCCCCTCTATTTTTATTTCATCGAAATTCATTCACTAACCAACAAGCCAGACAGATTTAGTCTTAAATTTTCAAACAGCTGAGGAAAAACAGGTTAACTAAGACCATCCCAGATTTAGACCGATTTTCAGAATCTGCTTAGAACATTTGCTTTTGAAAACATGATATCCAAGTGTAAAAAAATTAGCCAATAAGCTGGCTTACTGGTCACATGATTTGAGTCATCCAAGTCCCACAGAATATAAAATTTGGACCCACTAATTCCTTTAAGCACAACAAGGCTTCCGTTTTACTGATCTTTGTAATGCAGTAAAATTTCATCTCTAATGAGAACAAAGTCTTCCAAATAAATGAATACAGCCACCCATGACTGTTCTACTTAAAGGTTGAATAGACAGCCATTACACAATATAATTTCCCTAAGGAAATTATCTGCCCCCAAATATTTATTCCCACTGACCCATGATAATTTCCTGAAATTTCTTCTTTTACTCTTTGGGCTAAACCACTATGCTCTCAAAAGGTCCCTGTTAAAATGCAAATATATTTCATAATCCAGGATATACTGGGAATTTCTAATGCATTTATTTAATAGCATTATGGAGACTCACCAGGACACAAATGACAGGAGACACAAATCAGGAATATTTTAATTTGCAAAAGTTTAAAAGTTTCAGCATTCTATTTAGAGCGAGCTTGCCCAGTATGCAATATGTAATGAGGAACCAGATGTAGTTGGTAGTTCCCTTGAGAAAAGGGACACCAAAATGATAAGTTATAATGATGAAATATATCTCATTCACAGTTTATTGGTCTCCAGCATGTTTAAACTCATAATAACTCAGTGGATGATAACAGACTTGTGTAGAAGTTGCCTGGACAGGAGTATTTGGTTTCTTAAGATACATAAAAGTATCTAATTTCTAATCAAACATCAGAAAAAGCAGCAGAAGCTTGTAGGAGAATATTGCAGCCCTCAGTGTGTGTAAGTCAGAAATTTTCAGGTTTTCCTGCATTGTGGGCACTGGGAGAGGAGTTAAATTCACTTTCAATTCATCCATCTGTAAAATTGCTATTCTGATTATTAAACATTTCTAAAGTCTTCCCAATGTCCCGAGCACTGAATATAATATGTATAAAGACATTGTTTGTGCCCTCTAGGAGCATAATGAAGCTTACCACCTACTTCTAGGAATGTCTTGGGGAGTGAAATACTATTTTAAAGTGCCAAGAGCTACTCAGAAGAAATGTGCTGTATAATTACAAATATTATTATAGATGAATGGACATGTTCCATTAAACACTAGAATTGGTTATCAAGGGAGTTTATGGAGTTTTCTTCCCTGAAGAGCTTAAAAAAAACCCCACGCATAGCAGCTAGATATACATCTGCCTATGACCGTTTAGGTGGTGCTAAGCCTAGCACAAATTGGGAGAGTTATGGAGGGAAAAACCAAATGAACTCTCAAATTATACCAGTGTTAGTGTCATGTAAAGAACAAGGTTGAAAAGAAATGAACTAAATAAACAAATTGAAAAACAGAAAGATCATAAGCTCCAACTGAGTTAGGAACTGGGACATGAAGAACTATTCAGCTTAAACAGAAGAATATCTATTTAACTAATTGCCAGGTATCCTCCATCTGTTTTGTTCTGAAACATCTTGAATATGTTTAAGGACAAAACTTGCATGTTAAAAAAAGGCATGGACGTATATTCATTCTGTTTTAGATTCTTATCTCATATAGGTTATCACAGAATATTGAGTAGAGTTCCCTGTGCCATATAGTAGGTCCTTATTGGTTATCTAGCTTATATATAGTAGTGTGTGGGTATTCATCCCAAGAGTCTGACTTACCCCTCCTCCCCCACGTTTCCCCTTTGGTAACCATAAGTTTGTTTTCAATACCTGTTAAGTCTGTTTCTGTCTTGTTGAAACTAACACAGCATTGTAAATCAACTATACTCCAATAAAATTTTAAAAATTAAAAAAAAAATCACCAAAGGGTGGGGGAGAAATGGCATGGAACTACACTGAGGATTATTGAGGCTTAATGGGTTGGTTAATCAGGGAAAGGCACGAATAATAGTAACCTGGAATATTCTAAAAATGAGGTATTCTGAATTGATACTTTTTTTAAAATAATGAACTCCTGAAAGCAGTTAATCAATTATTTTCTAAATGTAAGACACTGTGATGAAAATATTTCTAAAACCTATTGCAGCCTTCCCTGCTTGAGCAAACCCAATAAGATAAGCTTAATTTATCCTATGCTAATAGTAGATCCTGAGAAAATAGATTTAAAAAAAATTTGTCAATGACATAAAGACCTCTAATATTGTATTTTTCTACAGATTCAAATACAGTTTCACTCAGAGATGGGATCATTTGGAAATAACCCAATGCAAATGCTCAACTATATTTAAAAAGTCCTTAATGTGAGCTTACTTGGTCTCATTTGTTTCTTTCTTAAAAAGTCTTAATAAAAGATGAGAAATTGCATGACCTTCAGAAAGGATAACACAACTACCTGTTGACAGAATTAATTATTGACTCAAATGCTGTGAAATAGCTTTCAACTGAGTTATTTTCACAATCTCTAGAAACTCTCCTTCTTCCCTGGCATTATCCCTGAATTGACAAGAGTGTTTAAAACATTATCTATTAGTTCTGTATCACAAGCCTGGTGGACTAGGTAAATCGCCTTGTCAGTTTTAACTCCCTCCTCTGTCTGACTCGTATGAAGATGCCTGCTAAGGTAGAAAGAGCCCCAGTCTAGGAAACAGGAGACCTGGATTCTACAGCTTCATTCTGTAGCCTTGAAAGTAACTTTATTTCTCTGGGTGTATTTACATCCCTTCCATTGTAAAGATTTTTGATGCTGTGGTACACCGCATCTCCTGCAATGCTAAAGGAAAGCAAAAAGTCCTTCACTTTGAGTCCCTTTGTCTATGAGGTTCCAATTGCATTTCGCAGGTACCCCTGTTGAAGCCTTTATAATAATTTAAGATATCAAAATGTAAAAGTGAATTGTATTGAATCCAGGCCATAGATATTTTGTTTGGTCACGTATTAAAAAAGTGATCTAGTTTATAATTTTTAGAAAAGGAAGAATTAACATAAAATTGAGATTCGGGTTGCTGTTGAAAGAGCTAAGTACATTGAGTCCACAGATCTTACGTTAGTCTCTCAGATCCAGGTAATTCTTGCTGTTTTGGTTGTGACATGTGCTCTATGCTTTGCCATCCAATACACGGCACTCATTTTTGTTCTCTGGCTGGCTCTGTACACATTTCTATGTGTGAATACAGGTGTATGTATTTGTCTCCTCCCTAAACAATGAGCTCTTCCAAGGAAAATAACTTGTCTTTACCCTCTGTGATAGGCTGCCTAACAAATATACATTCTATGTGCCTTTAAAAAGAGATCTCCAACTTTATTCAGTCTATCCTGATAAAATACCTCTGTAGGCTACCTTGTGTCTTGTGAAGTTCAAGCCAATGAAAAGGAAAAGAAAGTCAACAGCATGGGTCTTTCAGGAAAGCTATGACTTTACCTAATTAAAACACACATACACACACACACACACACACAGTCTCTCAACTGCCACCACGTTGGCCATTCATACTTTATGTTTCTCTACCCTCTTACTTGGAACTTTGACATAGAGCCTATATAGATAGTAGCCATCTTGCAACCTGGGGCAATAGCCATAAGTGAAGATGACAATAAAAAAGATTGCAACCTTGAGCAGTTGATCCAGCCCTTGACTCTCATCATGTTGATTGAAAAATAAACCCCTACCTGGTTGAAATATCATAAGCAAGTTTTATGTTTATTAATGTCAGTTGTATCCCTAACAACTATATCCTCATTGAATCTCAAGTACTTAGTCCACAGAAGTTAGCTGGTTATTGATGTTTTTATAACAGAAACAATACCAATGACAATAACCTACAATGGATGTATGCTTACTATTGCCAGGTCCTGTGCTAAAAGTTTTACATCATTTAATTCTCACAATTGCCCTGTAAGACAGGTAACCTTACCCCCAATATACAGATGAGTCATGGAGAAGATAAATAGTTCTCCCCAGGTCAAACCATTTTTTGGAATAAATGATGAATATTTTATCTAAGTTTTAAACAAAGCCAAAGTCAGGCATTTGAAAGTACAAACATCTCATTCGACTTCATGGATCCACGAAAATAAGTTAACATTTCAAATAACACTTAACATATGTTTATAAGTCCAAATATCAGCTAGGCCCTCAGAATCCTCTAAGGTTCTTATACTCTTCCCTAAACAGTTTGCTCTCTCATTCTCAGAAAGAAAAACTTCAAAATTTCTACTTTTTTCTGAAACTATCAACATCACCCTCCATCTCTGACTCTCCACTGAGAAAACACAAGGCTGCTTCCATCTGTTCTTACTCTGGCTTCTGACTTTTGAATTGATGAATTGTCCCTATTACTATCTAAGTTAAAGCTCACCAATGGTGTTCAACATTTCTTCCCTGTTTTGCAATATTAAGATTTTTCAAACGTAGTAATATACCCCCTCTCCTATACCATCAATTTCCCCTCCTCTCATAACACAGGTTTGCCCCATTTTTTGTTATTAGAATGAAATTTCCCTTGATCCCTTTCAACTCTTTCAGTTACCCAAAGTTATCCACTATTGAACTCTCTTACTTCCTCCTTTATATTGTGTCTTGAACCGCTTTATTTACACTTTTATCCCCTCACACCTCTAAAAATGTTCTTGTCAAGATCTGAAGCAACTTCTGACTTGACAAATCCAATGGTCACTTATCAGGCCTCAAACTTTCTCAGCAGAGTTTGACTCAGCAGATTCATCTTCCTTTTTGAATCACTAAATTTACCAGGTTTGAGGATGCCACATTTTCCTAACTTTCATTCTATTTCCGTGTAGTAAAATAACCTCCACTGGCTTTCCCTTCCTTCCCTGATCTTTAAATACTGGAGTATCCTATAGTTTAACTTTTCTGTTCTCCTCCTTAACTGCACTATATCTCTAGATGATCTCATCCAGCCCAATGCTATTATATACATATATATATATATATATATATATATATATATATATGCTATATATATCTCTATGCTGAAGATTCCCAATTTTTATCTCAAACCCAGACATTTCTCCTGAGATTGATTCAGGTATACAACTCTCTCTTCAACAACTCCATTAGGAATATCTAACTTAACGTGTCCTAAACCACCTTTGACTCCCTGACTCTTCTAAAATCTCCCTCATCTCAATAATGTAAATGACATTCATATAGCCATTACAAACCAATAATTTATAAGGCATCCTTGATTCCTTTCTTTTTCCCTTTATCCAGTCCATGAGTAAATCATGTCACCACCAACCACTTCTTACTGTTTCCACCAAAACCAGCCTTAACCAAATAACCATCATCAATTAGTTGGGTATATGCCACAGCTTTTTAATTAGTCCCTCTCCCTTCCAGTCTTTCCCTTTCTGTTCCCAATACTGCTTATACTACTTTTGTGTTCATAGCCCTCGAGAGACTTTCTTTCACATTTAGAAAAATAATGAAGATCCTTGTCCTGGCTTATAAGATCCTAAAAGATCTGACTTCCGCTTACATATTTTTTAAAGAGTTTATTTTTGGAGCAGTTTTAGGTTTCCAGCAAAACTGAGAGAAAAGTACAGAGATTTCCCTTCTGTCCCCTGCCCTCACATAAACATAGCCTCCCCCATTATCAACATGCCCCCCACAGTGGTACATTTGTTATAACTGATGAACCGACGTTGACACATCATAATCACTCAAAGTCCATATTTTATACCAGGGTTCACTCTTGGTGTTGTACATTCCATGGATTTTGACAAATCTACAATGTTATGTATACACCATTATGGTATCACATAGAATAATTTTATTGCCCTAAAAACCTCTCTGATCCACCTGTTCATCCCTCTCCCCTCCCAATCCCTGGCAACCACTGATCTTTTTACTATCTCCATAGTTTTGCCTTTTCCAGAATGTTGCATACTTGGAATCAGTCTTTTCAGATTGGCTTGTTTCACTTAGTAATATGCATTTAACGTCACTCCATATCTTTTCGTGGTTTGATAGCTCATTTTTTTAGTTGCTGAATAATATTCCACTGTCTGGATGTGCCACCGATTATTTATCCATTCACCTATTGAAGGGCATGTTGATTGCTTCCAAGTTTTGGCAATTATAAATAGAGCTGCTACAAACATTTGTGTGCAGATTTTTACGAAGACATAAGTTTTCAACTCCTTTGGGTAAATACCAAAGAGTATGTTTGCTGGATTGTATGGCAAGAGTATGTTTCATTTTGTAAGAAACTGCCAAACTGTCTTCCAAAGTGGCTGCACCATTTTGCATTCCCACCAGCAATGAATAAGGGTTACTGTTGCTCCACATCCTTCCCAGCATTTGGTGATGTCAGTGTTGTGAAGTTTGGCTATTCTAATAGGTGTGTAATGACAACCCATTGTTTTAATTTGCATTTGCCTAATGGCATATGATGTGGAGTACCTTTTCATATGCTTCTTTGCTATCTGTCTGTCTTCTTCAGTGAGGTGTCTGCTAAGGTCTGTGGCCCAATTTTTCATCCAGTTGTTTGTTTTCATAGAGCTGATTTTTAAGAGTTCTTTGTATATTTTGGATCTTTGTCCTCTATTAGATATGCCTTTTGCAAATATTTTCCCCTTGTCTGTGGCTTGTTTTTTCATCCTTTGACAATGTCTTTCTCAGGGTAAAATTTTTAACTTTAATGAAGACTAGCTTTGCAATATTTTTCAGTAATATTTACCCAGATAGTTTAAATAATCTCCAACCTCATATCCCTTGCTCAGACAAGCCCAGCCACTCTGATCATTTTGCGATTCATAAAATGCCACAACTTTATTTCCTTCACAAAGGCTTTGCATTTATAGTTTCTTCTTCCTAAAACAATCTTACCCCAGGCTTTTTACGCTTTATATTAATATGTTTCTCAAATACTTCTCAGATATCTTTTTAGATATTTCACTCAGGTCCCTGTTCAATCATTACTTCCTTGAAGTTTTCCTTAATCTAATAATCGAAATACATCTGCATTATTTTCTGTCCCTTTATACTGTGTCCTTATTCTCTTTAGTCTTTTAACTACCTGAATGAGAGTAAATGTTTATTCTTTTATTTGTTCATTATCCACAACACACTTGATTATAAGTTCTACAAAGGCAGGCACGTTTTCTATCTTGACCACCACTCAAATGCCTACTCAGATGCCTGGAACATAACAGAAGCTCAATAAATTTTTTTTTTTTTTTTTTTTTTTTTGCGATACACAGGCCTCTTACTATCGTGGCCTCTCCCGTTGCGGAGCACAGGCTCCGGACGTGTAGGCTCAGCGGCCATGGCTCACGGGCCCAGCCGCTCCACGGCATGTGGGATCTTCCCAGACCGGGGCACAAACCCATGTCCCCTGCATCGGCAGGCGGGCTCTCAACCACTGCACCACCAGGGAAGCCCCTCAATAAATATTTTTGAATGAATGCATGAACTAATGAATTGTGAATACCTTCATATCTTTTCCATTAACATAAACAAATACAGTATGCTATGATTTAATCATATATACCAACATTACATAGAATTCAGTAATTCCAATTTTGTTTAAAAATAAACAATATGTTTAGCTGTTCTTTCTAAGCTTTATTGTCCTGAAATTTATTTTTAAGATTATCTATAAGTCTCTGCTTTCCTCTTTAATGTTCTTATCTTGCTCATATTCTTTTTCTTAGGATTCATATTTAAATATGTGCCTTCCACTGTGGCTAGTTTTGGGTCTACTTCTGTATGGATCAATGTTCATGTAGTGGAAATTCACAGCATCACAGCCTAACTTGCCATGTACTAAAATTACAAAACAACTTTTCTCAAGTGGATACAAGTTATTGTTTGGTATTCTTTTTAATGTGACACTACTGATAGCGAAGTAATACCTTTACAGAGCCGAGAAGAGTCAAACTCAGATTGCCCTTACACTAATTGTCCCCAAAGGCTACAGTACTTTTATTCATACATGGAGTTACCTTAAATGTTAATGTGGCATTTAAAATATCCTCCAGAGATTATCTCTGCTTTCTACTGTTTCTGTATTTTTGCATTTTTGCTGTTTTCTTCTATTCTATTTCTTCTTTGTAACCTCAGTTTGATGCTCCTAAATACTTCGGATGTCTGCTGCCTGTATTGTTTTTACCTTTTTCTTGAATGTTTGGCTTCTGTTTCTGTCTTTGGGGATTGATTTTATAGTAATCACAATTAAGATGGAGTGTTCACTTCTTCTGATTAATAAACCAATCAATCACATAGTCTTTGGTTCTTGGTAATTTTAAGAGGCTTATGTCTTCAAGATTGATTACATAAAGAAAGACAAATATTCAAATACAGAAAAAGTAGAGAATTCCTATAGAAACATACCTAAAGTTCCTCACTGAGCAATGAATGACAACACAGAAAATGATGGAGTTACTATTTTTTCTATTCCCCAAAGTGGTTACATAACTTGTACTATTCTAAATGCATAGGAAAGAAGCTAATTAATTACATATGATGAGTGGTTAGGGCAGTTGTCTCCATTTAATTTTCTCACAAAGAACACTGGTTGAAAAAGATTACATTTTTGGTTTTTATTAGTATATCTTTTTAACATCTTTTTTAAAAAGAAATGCAGAAAAGCAATAAAACCATTCTTATCCTGTCTGCACATATCCCTCATAATCATTTCGGTCAATGTGCTTAACACACAAAGAAATGTCCTCATCTATTTTTTTTTATACACACAATTGGGTTGAAAAATTCTTTCTACTGATTTTTTTTCACAAATATTGTAACCATTAATACAAAATGTTTGAACAAATTAATTTTAAAAATTCAGAAGAGGTCATCAGTTTTCTAAATTTACATTTCTTTCTTCAGTAAAGTAACAGAAATATATGGAGCACCTCCTATGCAGTCTGTGGGGCTAGGGAGACAAGGGTAAGAGGCACACAAACTCAAGGATTCTGTATTCAGGTTTTCAGTTCTCATCTTGTTTAGAAATGAAAGATACACTGAGCTGGCTTATCAACATGTATCATAAAATGAATTTGAACTCAGAAAAGTTTTCCTCCTCTTTCTTTCCACTGTTTCATTTATTGAAGAACTACAATCCTTACTATATAATAGCAATAGTAATAATAATAGCAATATTTACCGATCTTATTTTCTCTGCATCATGCCTATACTGGTTTAAGTAAATCTCACCCTGAAATTCTTGTCATATATACCTTTAACTTTCTTTAACTCATAACACATCACCATACAGAATTAAAAAGAAAAAAAGAAAAACATTAATATAAGGGCAAAAGATGATAAATTCCAACATTCTAATCAAAGAGTATATATTATATAGTAGTGCTGTCCAACAGAAATATTAAGACACAAATGCAAGTCCCATACGTAAGTTTAAATTTTCAAATAGTCACATTAACAAAAGTGAAGGAGTTCAAATCAATTATATATCTTTTTTTTCAAATTGAAGTATAGTTGGCTTATAATATTATATTAGTTTCAGATGTACAACTATATATCTTATTTACTAAAATTACCAAGATGTCATGATGTCAATATGTAATTAATATAAAAATGACTGAGGTAATTTACATTATATTCTCATACTACGTCTCCAAAACTGGTATTTATGTTACATGAACAACATATCTTAATTCAAAGTTGACACATTTCAAGTGGCCAAAATGTGGCTAGTAACTACTGTATTGGATACCACAACTCTAGAGAGAGAAGTGCTTAGAAAATTGTATTTGTTGTACCCTTTGCAAATCATATTATATCACATCATAAAATATGTGGTTATATGTGATTATATTATAAGGCATATTAAACAGTAGTACACATGGGGGTGTTTTAGGTGTGTGTGTACATGTAAATATGTATATACAGATATACATGTGTATATACATATATATATACATAACTAGCTCATAAATACGAATCAATTTTCTTCTACTACTCAATCTAAAAACATGCAGCAGTTAATTTTTTTTAAGGAAAGGAAACATGAAATCTAATTAATGCTGAAAGAGAAAAATAGCTGTGTTGGAGTTAAGTGTGTTGGTCTTCAACAAGATGTCTACATTTCTTAAGATATTTACAAGACTTAGGTTAACCATATGCAAACTTTTCCTTTTGTGCTGAGGTTAGACACGTTGTTCTCAATTCACCCCTCCCCCAACCCAAGACATTTGGCAATGTCTGGAGACATCTTCAATTATCAAATTTGAGGGGTGCTTACTGGCGTTGGTGCAGTAGAGGTCAGGGACATGGCTGAATATCCTGCAATGCCCTGGACAGGCCCCTGTTAACAGTGGGTGTTAAAAACAAAGAATTATCTGGCCCAAAATATCAATAGTGCTGAGTTTGAAATACCTCGGTTTCGACCTTATGTTCAGAGATGGTAAGTAATTTGCCCAAAATCCCAATAGCTTTTAAGTGGCAGAGGCAAAGTCAAATTCAGGTCTGCCAGAATCATATCAAGAGCTCTTACTTTTACTCCATAGAACAGAGTTGCTCAATCTCCCATTGTTAAAGTTATGTTCTAAATTTTCTTTTGCTTTGCTTGTAATTTTCAGTCCTTCACAAAATTATATTCTTGTGAAATCAAAAACAACCCAAAAACCCATAATAATAATAATTGATAGCAAAATAAAATAAAAATAAAAGAATTCAATATGTACCCCCCATTTTTATTAGTGGAAAGGACAATGCTAACCTGTCCAAAGGCTATAAAGGTTTCTCAATGTCTACTCTTTACTCACAATTTCTGTACTTCTTCTGTTGCTGATCTGTACAAATTTCAGGGATAGGACAAGCTTCATACCAACATTTGAGTGGCATTGCAAATAAAGCATACTGGAAATTACACTACTTCTTTAATTAAGAACAAAATTTAAAGATTATTAGATCAATTACATTTTTTTACTAATGAAACCTCAGTTTTATTTTCAAGCAGTATTCTTCAATTCACTCAAAAAAACTAGTTTTCTCCGAGAAAACAAAACAACAGGAAAAAATAAGATTTATGTGGGTATCAAAATAGACATTATTGTTAGATCTAATATGTACAATTTTCAAAAGAATGGCTCCTTTTCTGGAAGTACAGAGTGTTAAAAGACAGAAAAATGGGAGTTGTGGAACACAATTTGCTCTAAAAATGCAACAGCTCTGAGCAGTTCTTCCAGAGGAGAAACAATTACCTATAACTGGGAAAGTGATGCTAATTTTTAATTACATTTTAAATGCTTTGCTTTTACATCATGTTATTTTACTTGACAACATTAAACCTCATTTAGTTGTATCTCAATGTTCCTTTCTCTTAGAGATTCACTATGTACCCATTAATTTTACTGTCATTGAAGGAACACAGCCATTAATACCAGATAACAGTCAATGTGAAGCTTCATATAACATTCAGATTGTTCCTGCAGAATCATCTACTGGCACTGTCAAAATCACTAAATCATTATTACTTGGGCATATAAAGGTAATCTGATTTTGTGAATATTAAAAACAAATAGAAGACTAGATTCTCTTATAGATGATCATCATAGACTGAATTGTGTCCCCCAAAATTCATACGTTAAACTCCTAACCCCCTGTGCCTCAGATGTGACTGTATTTAGAGACAGGGTGTTTAAAGAGGTAAGAAAGGTAAAATGAGGTCAAGTGAGTGGGCCCTGAGGCAATATGACTAGTGTTCTTATAAGAAGAGAGTAGGACCCAAACATGTGTAGAGAGAGGAAAGACATTAGAGGACACAGTGGCAAGGAGGCCATCTGCAAGCCAAGGAGAGAGGTCTTAGGAAACACCAAGCTTTTCAACAACACAATCTTCACGATCTTGAACTTTTAGCCTCCAGAACTGTGAGAAAATACATTTCTGTTTTTTAAGCCACACAGACTACGGTATTTTGTCGTGGCAGCCCTAGCAAACCAATACAATGATTTAAAAATTTTTAGCAAACCATAAAGAAAAAATATCAGTCAAGTTACTAGTCCCTTTATATAGATTTTCCTCAGCTTACAATGGGGTTACATCCCAATAAACCCGTCATAAGTTGAAAACATCCTAAGTCAAATATGCATTTATTACACCTACCCTACTGAACATCATAGCTTATTCTAGCTTACCTTAAATGTGCTCAGAACACTTACATTAACCTACAGTAGAGGAAAATCATCTAACATAAAGCCTATTTTAGAATAAAGTGTTGAATATCTCATGTAATTTATTGAATACTGTACTGAAAGTGAAAAACAGAATGGTTGTAGATGTATCAGTGGTTTACCTTCATGATGACACAGTTGACCTGGAGCTCAGGCTTGCTGCCACTACCCAGCATTAGAAGAGAGTATGGTATTGTGTGTCACTAGCACAGAAATATTTAAAATTTAGTGTACATGTATGGTTTCTACTGAATGCTTATCGTTTTTGCACCATCGTAAAGTTGAATAGTCTTAAGTCAAACCATCACTAAGTTCGGTACCATCTGTATTAGGAAAACATGGACAATGACTTAAAACCTGGTTTTGTGCATCATCAATCAAAGCTAATAAATGCACAGAGGAAATAGTGAGAAGTAAATACTAAATATTAATTAAATGTAAAATGTTCTTTAAAACATAAAATATATTTTAAGGTGCATTGTCAACATGAATCACTTCACTAATTGTTCGAGTAATTCTCATTGGAAAAATATTAAATCCAAAATAACACTCAACAGATTCAAACAACATATGTAAATAATGTGAATAGGAATTTTGGTGAGAAAAAAAATTTGCCTGAATAAAATCAACAGTGTAAACTACTGGAATCATGTAGTTTTATGAAGCATTTAATGATAAAAAATAAGGATAAAAGTGAGTAAGTTGTTGGATGTATTTAAATAATTCAACATCAATTTAATCTAATGATTTAAAAAAATATTCTTCATACTCGTAGTGATTAAGGAACTTTTAAGTTTGTTTTCTGAATTTAACTCTCCGGAGTTAAATTTGATAAAGCACTCTCTCTAAACAAAGGACATTTGGAAAAGGTTTGTAATACAAAATTTTATTTTTACTGATGCAGTACGTGAAAACTTAACCAATGAAGTATCAGAAATAGCATTATTCACTGTTCAAAATTTTCTCATTGAGTAATTATTAGTGAAAAACTGGTATATTTTAGATATGAAAAAAAGGATAGAAAACTGTGGAAAAGAAAGTTATCTACACTGATGACTCCACTGGCAAGGCCAGCATTTTTATTAATTAGATTATCTTTTTTTTTTTTTACTAGAGCAATACTGTTTATTTATTTTTTTAAAAATTTATTTTGTATTTTTTTTTACATCTTTATTGGAGTATAATTGCTTTACAGTGGTGTGTTAGTTTCTGCTTTATAACAAAGTGAATCAGCTATACATATACATATGTTCCCATATCTCTTCCCTCTTGCGTCTCCCTCCCTCCCGCCCTCCCTATCCCACCCCTCTAGGTGGTCACAAAGCACCAAGCTGATCTCCCTGTGCTATGCGGCTGCTTCCCACTAGCTATCTATTTTACGTTTGGTAGTGTACATATGTCCATGCCACTCTCTCGCTTTGCCACAGCTCACCCTTCCCCCTCCCCATATCCTCAAGTTTTCTAGTAGGTTAATTAGATTTTCTTAATTCAATGTCCTTACGTTACAAACGGAGCAAGGATTCTAAATTTGAGTATGAATTTAATTCTCCCAGAAAAGCAGTAAAACTCATGTAATCTAATATAGCACCTGCGTTTTATGAAATAACCTTTTCTTTTTAGGACAAAGTTAAAAGATAAAACATTAAATCAATTATTTCAAACATCACAATTTTAATTTCACTGCCTGCATTATTCCTCAATTCCTTTTCTTTTAAAGCATTTTAACTGAAACAATATCTACGTATTATCCTGGCATTTCCTTGAGAACAGGAATTTGTTAATTCAGCTAAAACAACAAGAAATATATCAATTTTACAACTTCTTTATTTTCCTCCAAGTTCATTTCAAGCAGTACTAGATGAATGCCATAAAATACCTTCAGAAATAGGAATATCAATCCAGCACTCAATATTACATCACAGTCATTCTCAGATATTTAAATTTCCACTGATTAGGTTATTTTTTCTAAATTTAGAAGAATTTAAGCTCAAATATCAGGCTAATTTTATGCAACAGAGATATTATTCTATAATATCTATTGTCTAGATATTATTCTATCAAGACAAATTATTTGTTTCAATGTGGCATCCTTTCCCCTATCAAATGGCTTACAGTGTCCTTAAAGCTTTATAATATTCATAAACAAACAGAAGGCATCTCTGCTTTAGAGTGGATTTTGTAAAATGCAAGTTTTCTCCCTCATTAAAATTTTTTCCTGGATTAACGTTATTAGGTTTGAACACTGAATCTTTGGAGCGATATCAATAGTGTATTAGCAGTAGTACTAGTTAAATTATAAACACTTCTTAAGGCAATGAGGCAAAATGTAAAAGAATTAAAAGATTCATTTAAGTAACTTTGAGTTTCTGCTCAGCTAAAAACTAGCTAATACTATCACTGTAAAGTTATGTAAATAAATATTCCAGAGGCTTCCATCTAAAGCTGTCAGTTGATTCCATAGATTCGAAGTGGGCTTGAGAATATGCACTTAAACACCAAAGAAACCCAACTCTAGTTATTGACTGGGCTGAGGTCAGCTTCCTGGACTCACACCACAAAACTCAGCACGATTTTGCCTTTTGTGCATTGTGAGTGGGCTTAGGTGGTGAGAATCCTGAATCTTATTTTATATGCTAATGTTCAATGAGACTTCCACTCTCTTCCCTCCTTTCTACTTCAAAAGAGTTCCCTTCTATTTTTTTTTTCTATACGAAAGTTAGAATTTTGTTTTTCTGACCAAAACTAAGTCTGCACCTTCTGTATTCTTAATTCTGTTCCACTTCCTCATCCCCTGAAAAGATATTCCATTTATCAATCCTCTCTCACTTATATCTAAAATTTTCACGTCTTCATTTTTTTTTCTTTTTGCAGTACGCGGGCCTCTCACTGTTGTGGCCTCTCCCGTTGCGGAGCACAGGCTCCGGACGCGCAGGCCCAGCGGCCATGGCTCACGGGCCCAGCTGCTCCGCGGCATGTGGGATCTTCCCGGACGGGGGTATGAACCCGTGTCCCCTGCATCGGCAGGCGGACTCTCAACCACTGCACCACCAGGGAAGCCCCTGTCTTCATATTTTTATATTTATTTTTCCAGCCATTTATTCACCCATTCATTGCCTATTTTCTGACCACTTACTACATGCTGAGCACAGTGTCAGACACTAGAGGTACAATGATGAACAGGACGGATACAGTCTCTGCATATACCAACTTTACATTCTAGCAGGTGGAGACAGTCTACAACCAAGTAAATAAGCAGGTTCAAAGCGTGGGGTTTGGGGTGGCAGCACTGACATCAGCATGGAGGATGCTAGAAATGCAGAATCTCTGGCCCTACCATAGATTTCCTGAATCAGAATCTGATCAGATCCCCCAGTGATGTGTGTGCACATAGAACCTTGAGAAGTACTATAATAGAGGAAATTAAGGGCCTCAACCAAAGTTTATAAACATTCATAGGTCTCTGCTACCTAAAATAATTACATTTTTTTAAAACCTGCTTTCTTGTCAAACCAGATTTCCCAATTCAGACATTTTTTTTCCATTCCCCCAGTTTATATTTCTATGAACTATACTCTTCACCATTTCTTGAAATACACTTGATTTTTTGCATTTTTAAAATTTTCCAGTTTCTCTCTAAATCTGGACTGTATCTGTCAAGTTCCCTCTTGAATAATAGTTCTAGCAGTAGTAAGGATGATGTCAGTTAACTTTGGTTGAGGACATACTATGTACCAAGCACTCTTCTAAAAGCTCCGCATTTATCGGTTCATTTCACAGTCACAACATTGTTTGAGGAAGGTACTATTACTATTCTCATTTTACAGATGAGGAACTGAGGCACAGAGAGATTTAGTAATAACTACCCCACTGCAGAGCCTTTCCTTGGTCTCTTAGTGGGACACGAGTCATTCCTCCTCTCTGTGCCTTGCCTAAGGAACTTGTTACTCCTACCTAATGGCTGTGTCTATATGTCTCTCATTACACTTGTGCTACACATTCATCTCTTCCCACTATACATTAATTTCCTTCAAGACTTATATATTTTCACATCCAGTGCACATAATACCATGGGATTAACAACACTGTAAGTGTTCAAATATAATTGTAGGACTGACTAATTTAATATCTGACACTGTATGTTGCCAACATTAAGTATTACATGTTAGAAATAGAAGGAAAAGCATATGAGGTAGGGTTTACTTTGCAGTGTCGTCGCGACAATGACTTAGATGTTGCTTTAGAAATTGTTTTAGTTTATTTTCTATTCCTTAGAATAAAATTTCATATCAATATCAACCTGTTGCTTTCACTTATTTTTTTCTCACTCATTATTTTTTAAATCACTTTTACCTCAGCTCTTTACAAAATTCAATGAAAACAAATTATCCCATCTTTGTGTGGTCTAGCTGGCTGGAAGAATGTGACTCAACGATGCCCTAAGGAGTTCAAAATCTACTAGGTTAAACACATTCAAACAGATTACACACATATAATTAGTGAGAAGGCAGAATCGAGTGGCTCAGGAAGGGGAGTGATGGCGTCTAGTGATGGCTTTCTAGGACAGGGATGGGGCAAATCTAAAAGTCTGTGAAGGTGCTGACATGTAAGGCAGAATAGGAAAGCTGATGGTGGCTGTACATGGAAACAAGTTCACCCAAAGAGGAAGAAAAAAATGCACCAAATCATGCATAGATGGAATCATGTAACAAACAGCCTGTGATTTCAAGAAACTCATGGAATTTCTAGTGCTACTATATGTGGGGAGCAGTGGATGAGGGCACTGAAAATGTCCATATAGGTGGAGACCAGATCATGAGGAACCCAAAGTTTGGGGCCTACCTGGTTCAACTTGCATTGACATAATCAGTTTCTTGCCCAACGTTTAGTGTTTAATAAAAATTTTCATTTTATTTTCAATTTTTAGGTGTTTAATAAAATTTTTTCATTTTCATACAAATCGTAAATCAATTTGTATAAATTACAGTTAAAACTCTAGTGACGACTTGTTAAAATGAATTTTAAAATGAGAGACATGAAGTTAAATAACTTTTAATGTTTTCACCAATATCCTATGCCTTCCTAATACAGGGACAAATTTTTTTTTTTTTTTGAGCATGGATCAGTAGATGAAATTCCTAGAAGCCATCCCAAACCATTGCTGACAATAATGCATTATCATTAATGAACCCATGGCTCATGGAGTATCCTGGCAACAAAGTATGCTAGATAATCTTTTAATAGTTATAATTTTTCCAATTTGTTTTATATAATAATCAAAATGGTGAATGCAGGATTCCACATATAGAACTCATGGAGGACTTAGAGCAGACAATGTTTCTGCAATTTCATGATTTAATTAAAATATTCATTAAAATAATAATATATGGATCCTTTAATTATATGGTCATCTTTCAGAATGATAAACCCTTTCTGCCTTTATTTTCCCTTGGTCAAATATTACAAAATATACGAGTGCTATAGGTAAAATATATATCTATAAGGGTAGCATAATAATTAACAACTTGATCAATAGCAGATAAGTTACTCAAATTATTACCAATTCCAAGGAAGAGAAAAATATAATGCCCTTGAACAAGTATAACACATTTTACATTCTAATTAATAAGAATTCTATGCAAATTCATTTTGAGGGGATGAGAGTAATTTTCATGGAATAATATATTCATGTAAGTTTATCTTATAGCAAAATAGTTTATAACATACTTGATATAAAATTTTGTGTACCACTGGTGGAAGACAGAGAGTACATATTTTTTGTTTCTATCATTAACATTTGGACATTAACATTTAGGTCAAGTGTGCCATTTAGAGATTCATTATTCTTTTTTCCTCTGTCCTGAGTTATCTCATATGTAGGCATAGAAATGGAAGGACAAAAGCAAATGAGCCAAGTGTTATGAAAAAGAAGTCATGAGATATTAATTTGAAAAATGAACTTCGTCCCAGAAAAATAGAAGAACTGGCCATCCTACCAATGAAAAACACAATAATAAAAATAATGTATAGTAATGTTACATGTCATTTTGAAAAATATATATATTTATACATTTTGACAACATATTGAAAGAAAAGAATCAAAACAAAAAGGCCATGGCTCTCTGATTAAACCATTTTAAATCTACAAACATGTAATATGATTTAAAAAGTAGATTTTCAACTCTGTATGTATCTAAAGATGCCCAAGATTTTGGAAGGTTCTAGTTTTACCTACCTATTTTATTTAGAACTTATATGATAACAATTCACACTGATATAAATAAAGGTATAATTTTGACATAAATTGAGTCCCCAATATATATTGTGAAGGTTTGGATGCAAACTCTTTAAATGTGACATTATTTCCTTTGTCCAGAGTTTCTTATTTAGGTCACAATGTACTTTTACACTAATAATTTCCTCTAAATCCCAATTACTAAACGTCATCTTCTATAGTTATATTTAGGGAAAATGTTCAATTAAAGATCAGTGTGGGCTTCCCTGGTGGCACAGTGGTTGAGAGTCCGCCTGCCGGTGCAGGGGACACGGGTTCGTGCCCCGGTCCGGGAAGATTCCACATGCCGCGGAGCGGCTGGGCCCGTGCGCCATAGCCGCTGAGCCTGTGCGTCTGGAGCCTGTGCTCCGCAACGGGAGAGGCCACAACAGTGAGAGGCCCGCGTACCACAAAAAAAAAAAAAAAAAAAAAAGATCAGTGTTAAGTTCCATCTAAAGTATTAGATAAAGTATTAGATACATGTCAAAGCTCAAAGTTCTTTTGATATTCAGTTACAAGTTTATTCAGGATTATTAAAATCTTTGAAATAATCATTTGATAGCCTATTTGCTTTTTAGTAGAGCACACTAAAATTTAATAGGAAAATAGACATTTCTCTTCTTCTAGTACTTTCTGGATTCACTACCAGACAATGAAACATATATTTCAGTTTTGCACATTTTACAATATATCTACTTTTCTCCTTAAAAGGCAAGCATAGACCCTGAAACTCTTTTTCCCAGAAAACACAGCCTGAATCTTTCACTTAGTATTTCTCACATGTTCCAGCCCTTCTCTAATGGTTCTAATGCATCCATCTCCTTCCCCAAGTAAAGCTGAATTTTATTAGACAGGCTTATTTTTTGAGCTAATGGTACCTCAGGATAAAACAAACAAGTGGATAATGGGAGAAAAGGCAGTAAACAGAAAGGCAGACATCTAGATTTAGTCTTAAACGAAGAGAAGGAGAGCATGTGTTAGCTGATAATTTGACAAAATTCAACTAATGCACAGGACTCAGCCTACATTTCAGCATCAGGTCAGCATTTTTTCTGTAAAGGATCAGATAGTAAATATTTTAGGCTTTGTGGCCTGGATGCCATAATTATGTGTAGGAATCCATGCTTCCCCAATCATGTAGTAAATAAGTATACATTCAGCATTAAACATACCATTAGCACTTGAACAGAAGTCATGGTGAGAAAAGAAGGGATTTTTTTTTCTTTGCTTCAAAGAGTTAGCAATTAAGTGGAGGGAAGAAAACACCGATTCTCACCAATCAACAATCAAATTATAATATGGCATAAGAAACTGTGCAGTGCTGTCTCTGGCAGTACAGAGTTCAGTTTCAGCTGGTAGCAGCAGACGTAGAACAAACGAGACTGAAGAAGGCAGGGAGAACCAGAGCTCAGCTCTGGCTGCTGCTCAGATACCAAGGCAACATGAAGACAGCTTTCTGGGCAAGCAGGACATTAGGAGTCCAGAATACACATAGCTCATTCATGACAAAAAGAAACAAAACAAAACAAAACAAAAACAAAAACAGTATATTACAGCTACTAAGAACCTGAACCCTAGAGCAAAAATGCCTGGGTTCAAATCACAGCTCTGCCACTTATCAGCCTTGTGAACTTGGGCAAATTACTCAAAATTTCTCGTTTAGTGTTCTCATCTGTAAACTAAGAATGATTATAGCTCGCTCTGTGATAGGATCATTGTGAGAATAAAATGTATCGATATTTATACACCCTCAGAACAGTGCTGGGTGTTTAGTAAGCTCTAGATAAATGTTTCTTTTATAATTTTAGTGTTGCCACTCTCTCACTTTGTCCCAGCTTACCCTTCACCCTCACTGTGTCTTCAAGTCCATTCTCTAGTAGGCTAGTAGGTCTGCATCTTTATTCCCGTCTTGACCCTAGGTTCGTTATAACCTTTTTTTTTTTTAGATTCCATATATATGTGTTATCATATGGTATTTGTTTTTCTCTTTCTGACTTACTTCACTCTGTATGACAAACTATAGGTCCATCCACCTCACTTCAAATAACTCAGTTTCGTTTCTTTTTATGGCTGATTAATGTTCCATTGTATATATGTGTCACATCTTCCTTATCTATTCATCTGTTGATGGACACTTACATTGCTTCCATGTGCTGGCTATTGCAAATAGAGCTGCAGTGAACATTATGGTACATGACTCGGTTTGAATTATGGTTTTCTCAGGGTATATGCCCAGTAGTGCGATTGCTGGGTCATATGGTAGTTCTATTTTTAGTTTTTTAAGGAACCTCCATACTGTTCTCCATGGTAGCTGTATCAATTTACATTCCCACAAAGAGTGCAAGAGGGTTCACTTTTCTCCACACCCACTCCAGCATTTATTGTTTGTAGATTTTTTGATGATGGACATTCTGACCGGTGTGAGATGATATCGCATTGTAGTTTTGATTTGCTTTACTCTAACGATTAATGATGTTGAGCATTCTTTCATGTGTTTGTTGTTAATGTGTATATCTTCTTTGGAGAAATGCCTATTTAGGTCTTCTGCCCATTTTTGGATTGGGTTGTTTGTTTTTTTTATATTGAGCTGCATGAGCTGCTTGTAAATTTTGAAGATTAATCCTTTGTCAGTTGCTTCATTTGCAAATATTTTCTCCCATTCAGAGGGTCGTCTTTTCGTCTCGTTTATGGTTTCCTTTCGTGTGAAAAAGCTTTTAAGTTTCATTAAGTCCCATTTGTTTATTTTTATTTCCATTTCTCTAGGAGGTGGGTCAAAAGGATCTTGCTGTGATTTATATCATAAAGTGTTCTGTCTATGTTTTCCTCTAAGAGTGTTATAGTGTCTGGCCTTACATTTAGGTCTTTAATCCATTTTGAGTTTGTTTTTGTGTATGGTGATAGGGAGTGTTCTAATTTCATTCCTTTACATGTAGCTGTCCAATTTTCCCAGCACCACTTATTGAAGAGGCTGTCTTTTCTCCATTGTATATTCTTGCCTCCTTTATCAAAGATAACGTGGCCATATGTGCATGGGTTTATCTCTGGGCTTTCTATCCTGTTCCATTGATCTATATTTCTGTTTTTGTGTCAGTACCATACTGTCTTGGTTACTGTAGCTTTGTAGTATAGTCTGAAGTCAGGGAGCCTGATTCCTCCAGCTCCATTTTTCTTTCTCAAGATTGCTTTGGCTATTCGGGGCCTTTTGTGTTTCCAAAAATGTGAAATATTTTGTTCTAGTTCTGTGAAAAATGCCAATGGTAGTTTGAGAGGGATTGCAGCTGAATCTGTAGATTGCTTTGGGTAGGAGAGTCATTTTCACAATGTTGATTCTTCCAATCCAAGAACATGGTATATCTCTCCATCTATTTGTATCACCTCTAATTTCTTTCATCAGTGTCATAATTTCCTGCATACAGGTCTTTTGTCCCCTTAGGTAGGTTTATTCCTAGGTATTTTATTCCTTTTGTTGCAATGGTAAATGGGAGTGTTTTCTTAATTTCACTTTCAGATTTTTCATCACTAGTGTATAGGAATGCAAGAGATTTCTGTGCATTAATTTTGTACCCTGCTACTTTACCAAATTCATTGATTAGCTCTAGTAGTTTTCTGGTAGCATCTTTAGGATTCCCTATGTATAGTATCATGTCATCTGCAAACAGTGACAGCTTTACTTCTTCTTTTCCAATTTGGATTCTTTTTATTTCTTCTTCTTCTCTAATTGCTGTCGCTAAAACTTCCAAAACTATGTTGAATAATAGTGGTGAGAGTGGGCAACCCTCAATGGGTGTTGAATTTTGTTGAAAGCTTTCTCTGCATCTATTGAGATGATCATATGGTTTTTATCCTTCATTTTTTTAAATATGGCTTATTACATTGATTGATTTGCAAATATTGAAGAATCCTTGCATTCCTGGGATGAACCCCACTGATCATGGTGTATGATTCTTTTAACGTGCTGTTGGATTCTGTTTGCTAGTATTTTGTTGAGGTTTTTTGCCTCTATGTTCATCAGGGATATTGGCCTATAGTTTTCTTTCTTTGTGACGTCTTTGTCTGGTTTTGGTATCAGGGTGATGGTGGCCTCATAGATTGAGTTTGGGAGTGTTCCTCCCTCTGCTATATTTAGGAAGAGTTTGAGAAGGATAGGTGTTAGCTCTTCTCTAAATGTTTGATAGAATTCGCCTGTGAAGCCATCTGGTCCCGAGCTTGTTTTTGTTGGAAGATTTTTAATCACAGTTTCAATTTCAGTGCTTGTAATTGATCTCTTCATATTTTCTATTTCTTCCTGGTTCAGTCTCAGAAGGTTGTGCATTTCTAAGAATTAGTCTGTTTTTTCCAGGTTGTCCATTTTACTGACATATACTTGCTTGTAGTAATCTCTCAGGATACTTTGTATTTCTGCAGTGTCAGTTGCTACTTCTCCTTTTTCATTTCTAATTCTATTGAGTCTTCTCCCATTTTTTCTTGATGAGTCTGCCTAGTGAATTATCAATTTTGTTTATCTTCTCAAAGAAACAGCTTTTAGTTTTATTGATCTTTGCTATCATTTCCTTCATTTCTTTTTCATTTATTTCTGATCTGATCTTTATGACTTCTTTCCTTATGCTAACTTTGGGGGGTTTTTTGTTCTTCTTTCTCTAATTGCTTTAGGTGTAAGGTTAGGTTGTTTATTTGAGATGTTTATTGTTTCTTGAGGTAGGATTGTATTGCTATGAAATTCCCTCTTAGAACTGCTTTTGCTGCATCCCATGGGTTTTTGGGTCATTGTGTTTTCATTGTCATTTGCTTCTATGTAGTTTTTGATTTCCTCTTTGACTTCTTCAGTGATTTCTTGGTTATTTAGTACTGTATTGATTAGCCTCCATGTGTTTGTATTTTTTACAGATTTTTTCCTGTAATTGACATCTAGTCTCATAGCGTTGTGATCAGAAAAGACACTGGATATGATTTCAATTTTCTTAAATTTACCAAGGCTTGATTTGTGACCCAAGATAGGGTCTATCGTGGAGAATGTTCCATGAGCACTTGAGAAGAAAGTGTATTCTATTGTTTTTGGATGCAATGCCCTATAAATATCAATTAAGTCCATCATGTTTAATGTATCATGTAAAGCTTGTGTTTCCTTATCTATTTTCATTTTGGATGATCTGTCCTTTGGTGAAAGTGGGGTGTTGAAGTCCCCTAGTATGATTGTGTTACTGTCGATTTCCCCTTTTATGGCTGTTAGTATTTGTCTTATGTATTGAGGTGCTCCTATGTTGGATGCATAAATATTTACAATTGTTATATCCTCTTCTTGGATTGATCCCTTGATCATTATGTAGTGTCCTTCTTTGTTTCATGTAATAGTCTTTGTTTTAAAGTCTAGCTTGTCTGATATTAGAATTGCTGCTCCAGCTTTCTTTTGATTTCCATTTGCATGGAATATCTTTTTTCATCCCTTCACTTTCAGTCTGTATGTGTCCCTAGGTCTGATGTGGGTCTCTTGTAGACAGCATATATATGGGTCCTGTTTTTGTATCCATTCAGCCAGTCTATGTCTTTTAGTTGGAGCATTTAATCCATTTACATTTAAGGTAATTATCAATATGTATGTTCCTATTACCATTTTCTTAATTGTTTTGGGTTTGTTATTGTAGGTCTTTTCTTTCTCTTGTTTTTCCTACCTAGAGAAGTTCCTTTATCATTTGTTGTAAAACTGGTTTGGTGGTGCTGATTCTCCTAGCTTTTGCTTCTCTGTAAAGGTTTCAATTTCTCTGTCAAATCTGAATGAGATCCTTGCTGGGTAGACTTATCTTGGTTGTAGGTTTTTCCCTTTCCTCACTTTAAATATGTTCTGGGGCTTCCTGGTGGCACAGTGGTTGAGAGCCCGCCTGCCGATGCAGAGCGTGTGGGTTTGTGCCCTGGTCCGGGAAGATCCCACATGCTGCGGAGTGGCTGGGCCCGTGAGCCATGGCCGCTGAGCCTGAGCGTCCAGAGCCTGTGCTCTGCAATGGGAAAGGCCACAACGGTGAGAGGCCTGCGTACCGCAAAAAAAAAAAAAAAAAAGTCCTGCCACTCCCTTCTGGCTTGCAGAGTTTCTGCTGAAAGATCAGCTGTTAACCTTATGGTGATTCCCCTGTGTGTTATTTGTTGTTTCTCCCTTGCTGCTTTTAATATGTTTTCTTTGTATTTAATTTTTGATAGTTTGAATAATATGTGTCTTGGCGTGTTTCTCCTTGGAATTATCCTGTATGGGACTCTCTGTGTTTCCTGGACTTGATTACCTATTTCCTTTCCCATATTAGGGAAGTTTTCAACTATAATCTCTTCAAATATTTTCTCAGTCCCTTTCTTTTCCTCTTATTCTTCTGGGACCCCTATAATTCGAATGTTGGTGCATTTAATCTTGTCCCAGAGGTCTCTGAGACTGTCCTCAGTTCTTTTCATTCTTTTTTCTTTACTCTGCTCTGCAGTAGTTATTTTCACTATTTTATCTTCCAGGTCACGTATCCATTCTTCTGCCTCAGTTATTATGCTATTGATCCCTTCTAGAGAATTTTTAATTTCATTTATTGTGTTGTTCATCACTGTTTATTTGCTCTTTAGTTCTTCTAGTCCTTGTTAAACGTTTCTTGTATTTTCTCCATTCTACTTCCAAGATTTTGGATCATCTTTACTATCATCATTCTGAATTCTTTTTCAGGTAGGCTGCCTATTTCCTTTTCATTTGTTAGGTCTGGTGAGTTTTTACCTTGCTCCTTCAACTGCTGTGTGTTTCTCTGTCTTCTCATTTTGCTTAACTTACTGTGTTTGGGGTCTCCTTTTCGCAGGCTGCAGGTTCGTAGTTCCCATTGTTTTTGGTGTCTGCCCCCAGTGGCTGAGGTTGGTTCGGTGGGTTGTGTAGGCTTCCTGGTGGAGGAGACACGTGCCTGTGTTCTGGTGGATGAGGATGGATTGTCTTTCTGCTGGGCAGGTCCACGTTTGGTGGTGTGTTTTGGGTTGTCTGTGACCTTATGATTTTAGGCAGCCTCTCTGCTAATGAGTGGGGTTGTGTTCCTGTCTTGCTAGTTGTTTGGCATAGGGTATCCAGCACTGTAGCTTGCTGGTCGTTGAGTGGCGCTTGGTTTTGGTTAGAGATGGAGATCTCTGGGAGATTTTCGCCATTTGATATTATGTGGAGCTGCGAGGTCTCTGGCTGATCAATATCCTGAGCTTGGCTCTCCCACCTCAGAGGCACAGCCCTGATGCCAGGCCAGAGCACCAAGAGCCTGTCATCCACACAGCTCAGAATAAAAGGGAGAAAAAGAAAGAAAGAAAGAAAGAAAGGAGAAAGGAAGGAAGGAAGGAAGGAAGGAAGGAGAGAAAGAAAGAAAGAGATAAAATAAAGTAAAATATAATTTAAAATTTATTAAATAAAAAATAAATATTAAAAAAAGTTTAAAAGAAAGAAAGAAAGAAGAGAACAAAGAAACCAAAAAACACATCCACCAATGATAACAAGCGCTAAAAACTATACTACAAAAACAAAACACAGACTGAACCCTAGGACAAATGGTAAAAGCAAAGCTGTACAGACAAAATCACACACAGAAGCATACACATACACACTCACAAAAAGAGAAAAAGGAGGGCTTCCCTGGTGGCACAGTGGTTAAGAATCCACCTGCCACTGAAGGGGACACGGGTTTGATCCCTGGTCTGGGAATATCCCACATGCCGCAGAGCAACTAAGCCCGTGCGCCACAACTACTGAGCCTGTGCTCTAGAGCCCGTGAGCCACAACTACTGATGCCTCCATGCCTAGAGCCTGTGCTCCACAATGAGAAGTCACTGCAATGAGAAGCCCGCGCACCACAATGAAGAGTAGCCCCTGCTCACCACAACTAGAGAAAGCCCGCACCCAGCAACAGAGATGCAACTCAGCCATAAATAAATAAATTAAATTAAAATTAAAAAAAACAGAGAGAAAAAGGAAAAAATATATATATATATTATATCATTGCTCCCAAAGTCCACCTCCTCAATTTGGGATGAGTCGTTGTCTATTAAGGTATTCCACAGACACACGGTACATCAAGTTGATTGCGGAGATTTAATCTGCTGCTCCTGAGGCTGCCAGGAGACATTTCCCTTTCTCTTCTGGGGTTCGGCTTTGGATTTGGACCCGCCTCTGCTTGTAGGTCACCTGAGGGCGTCTGTTCTTCACTCAGACAGGACGGGGTTAAAGGAGCAGCTGATTCGGGGGCTCTGGCTCACTCAGGTCGGGGGGAGGGAGGGGTACGGATGCAGGGTGAGCCTGCGGTGGCAGAGGCCAGAGTGACGTTGCACCAGCCTGAGGTGCGCCGTGTGTTCTCCCGGGGGCATTGTCCCTGGATCATGGGACCGTGGCAGTGGCGGGCTGCACAGGCTCCTGGGAGGGGAGGTGTGGATAGTGACCTGTGCATTCACACAGGCTTCTTGGTGGCTGCAGCAGCAGCCTTAGCATCTCATGCCCGTCTCTGGGGTCCGCACTGATAGCCATGGTTCGCGCCCATCTCTGGAGCTCGTTTAGGTGGTGTTCTGAATCCCCTCTCCTTGTGCACCAGGAAACAAAGAGGCAAGAAAACGTCTCTTGCCTCTTCGGCAGGTCCAGACTTTTTCCCGGACTCCCTCTGGGATAGCTGTGGCGCACTAGCCCCCTCCAGGCTGTGTTCACGCCACCAACCCCAGTCCTCTCCCTGTGATCCGACCAAAGCCCGAACCTCAGCTCCCAGCCCCGCCCGGCCCCGACGGGTGAGCCCACAAGCCTCTTGGGCTGGTGAGTGCTGGTCGGCACCGATCCTCCATGCGGACATCTCTCTGCCTTGCCCTCCACACCCCTGTGGCTGTGCTCTCCTCCGTGGCTCCCAAGCTCCCCCCCTCCGCCACCCGCAGTCTCTGCCTGGAAAGGGGCTTCCTAGTGTGTGGAAAGCTTTCCTCCTTCACAGCTCCCTCCCACTGGTGCAGGTCCCATCCCTATTCTTTTGTCTCTGTTTTTTCTTTTCTCTTTTGCCCTACCCAGGTACGTGAGGAGTTTCTTGCCTTTTGGGAGGTCTGAGGTCTTCTGCCAGCATTCAGTAGGTGTTCTGTAGGAGTTGTTCCACATGTAGATGTATTTCTGATGTATTTGTGGGGAGGAAGGTGATCTCCATGTCTTACTCTTCCACCATCTTGAAGCTCCTCTATATTTTTCAAATAATAGAATATTTGATTCAGCCGTTCTCCACATACACAATTTTCCTTTTTTAACTAAGTCACTGCCACTTGTCTTCTTCAAAGAACTGTGGCCAACTTATCACAGAACTTCCTGGCCTAATTGGAGAAAGATTTAAGTAGAAACAATGGGTTTTGTTTGTTTTTCATATTTGTGATGATTCTCTCATTTTTTTGGACGATTTGCATTGCCCCACTTACATTCACTATATTGTGAGCAACCTTTCAGCTCAGCAGCCAAAGCAACAATGTCATTGATTATCAATATTGGGGATTTCCTCAATCAGAAAAGATGTAGTAAGCAAGTAAGTGAAAAATACTGTATTAACCATGAAAGAACTAAAAGGCAACTAAATAATGGACCCTGCCCTCAACAAACTGACAGTCTTAGAAGGGTGAGACATTTATAAAATGCATATAAATATGAGGGAAACTCTAACAGTGCTTTAAATACATTTTTAATAAATGTCATTTTTGAGCATGACAGATAGAATAATCTATCTCATGATTTGAAGGGACTTCACTTATTATCATCATAGTACATCACAGACATCAACAGAAGAGGTTGATAATATAATAATAACAATTGGTCACAGCTCTGTAGCTGAAGCTTGGATGCCACCACCTCCTGCCCCAGGATAAGCATTCATTCTTTACATACTTTATCATGCTAATGACTAGGAAACCTAAGGGAATGGGTTCAGAAGTCTGAAAGTAAGAGATTGTTTTAGTCAGCTTGGGCAGCTGTAACAAAATACCATAGAGTGGTGGCTTAAACAACAAACATTTATTTTTCAACATTCTGGAGGCTAAGAAGTCCAACATCAAGGTGCTGGCAGGTTCGGTTCTTGGTAAGGATTCTCTTCCTGATTTGCAGATGGCTACCTTCTGGGATGTATCCTCATGTGGTGGAAAGAGAATGAGTGCAAGCTCTTTAGGCTCTTCTTATAAGGGCACTGATCCTACCATAAGGACCCCACCCTCACGACCTCACCTAAACTTAATTACCTCCCAAAGACCCCACCATCAAATACCATCACATTATGGGTTAGGGCTTCAACATGTAAATTTTGGGGGGACACAAACATTCAGTCCAGAAAAGGGATACTCAAGGAACTCAGGATAATGACTACCAACTAGTATAACAATATTTTGATACTTTAAAAACATGTTCATGGGCTTCCCTGGTGGTGCAATGGTTGAGAGTCCGCCTGCCGAGGCAGGGGACACAAGTTCGTGCCCTGCTCTAGGAAGATCCCACGTGCCGCGGAGCGGCTGGGCCTGTGAGCCATGGCCACTGAGCCTGCGCGTCCGGAGCCTGTGCTCCACAACGGGAGAGGCCACAACAGTGAGAGGCCCATGTACCGCAAAAACAAAACAAAACATGTTCATACTTTAAAAACCATCCATACCCTATATGGATGGGAATAGGCTAAATATGTGTCCTGCTATGTTAAGATAGACCCCAAAATGTGAATAGCATTTTAGTAGCTGCTTATGTTATTTAAGGCTGAAAGGTTAGGTGTATTTACCACCTCAATACGTCATTTGCATACATGCATTTTGCATTTCATTGAATCTGTACTAACTAAAATTGATATTCAATTGACTCTTGAACAACTTGAAGGTTAGGGGCATCAACTCTGCTAGTGGAAAATCCACATATAACTTTACAGTCAATCCTCCCTTTGTATCTGCAGCTCCAGCCAACCATGGATCATGTAGTACTGTAGATGTATTTATTGGAAAAAAATATTATGTAGCTCTAGCTACATAATGAAGAGTGAGCCCCTTATCCTTGAACCTTGAAAAACACCTCACCATTAAATAGAATCTGCCACAACTCCACTAAACCAGTAACTTGAAAGTAACTTGGAATTGGCACCACAGAGAAGTAATTTTTCCTTTATTTTTTACCCTTAAGGGCAGCATAATTTTACCTTTCACTTTTTTCTCTGTGAGAATAACTGAATTGAATCTAAACACAATCATGTCTTTGTCTATTTTTATTTGAATAAATATGGCAGGAAGTACTTACTGTATAACACTAGCTCTGCATAACCTATTTCCTTTCCATGTTCAGATGTCATGAATATTTATGAACCCAGAGATGGAAGCAGTAAAATAAAATAAATTGGCTTTAGCCAAACACTATTCTGTGATCTTTTCCAGTTCATTCAACCGACTGCCACTTGACCAAGACCTTACTCAAATGAACTTACACATTAAACTACTCACTGAAAAATTGATTTCCCAAATGTTTTCCAATTATAAAAGTCACATGGAATTTTGAGGAAACATTCTGTAAAAAAATCAGTATTGGTAAGACTTTTAATTCTGACACAAAATTTTAAAAATCAAATGCTGGTTATTGCTTGTAGGTTCTCAGGCCCTCAAGCCCCTTCCTACAGTGTGCTCTCATAAAAGTTTGCATTTTTGCCCTGAAAATTTTATGTCTCCTCCTTTGTAAGAGAAATATGCATCCATCTCTTGGCCATGTGACTTATGAGGTCTTCCTGTGGAAGAACATCATTTACGACTCCATCATCAGGTGTGGTCCTTTGACCTTCTTTGGTCAATAAAATGCAGGCAGAAGTGATGCAAATCCATTCCAAGCAGAAGTTCAATGAGCCATCTTGTATTTCTGCTAACCCTCTTGCTCTCTCCCTCTGACACAGGGACAACATGTCTCAAATAGGGCCTGTTCTTTCATATCAAGTTCCAGAGTGAGGAAAGATATATGAAACCAAAACACATGAAACTCACACCTAATAACATGCAATATGAATGAGAAATATACCAGCATATTTGTAAGCCATGGGAATTTGTCAATGAACCATAACCTAATAAAGCTGGTACTGGAAACGGGATGCTTTCATAAGATAAGCCTAAACCATGTGGCACTGGCTTGTAGTATTAGGGGGAAGATAAGGCCAAAACTGTTATCGAATGTTTAAAAAACAGTCCTACCTCGTTACAAAGATTGTAAAATAATATGTGAAACTCTCACCTGTGACAATTAAGGCAGATAATGTTCTGAATGAGTTTTTGTTAAAGAGGTTGGTGTAAGTAATGTTACAGATGGGACTTTGTTGTTATTAGTTAGGTTTGACAAGCTACTATAAGAAACAGATTGGCTTAGAAGAGAGTTGACTGGTATATAAGAAGGGGCAACAAGGAGGATCCAGAAATTTCAGGGCTTGCAAAGTGAGAGATGAAACAGGTAAAAGATAAATTGTTTCAGTCACAGGGCAAAAACCAAATCTAGGACTTTCTTTAGGGAAAAAAAAGAATGAAAAAAAGAAAAGAAAGGAAAGGTGGAAGGAAGGAAGGAAGGAAAGAAAGAAAGAACGAAAGAAAGAAAGAAAAGGAAGGAAGGGAGGAAGGAAAAAACATGGCATCCTTAATTCACCTTTAAAATCCTTTTAGATAGCAAAATGCCTCAGGGAAAAGAGACAGAGTGTGGTGCTCACCCTGAAGACTGATAAATTCCAATTACCCAGATCTTAAGTCTAGAGAGAAGTATGTCTCAAAAAGAATTGTAGGTCAAGGTATTAGGACAATTAGCCTGATAGGAATCAGATACATTTGTAGTTGATAAAGTTTTTGAGTGAGTTGTACTTCCAAAAAAGCTACCAACCTGAACAAAGATCCTGTTCAAGATGGAAAATAACCTTTGGGCTGCCAAGTTTCCATGGCAGAATGAAAGCTGAAGAAAATCTGTCAGGTCCTAAATAATAACCTACAGTTTAGTATTAAATAACCTTTAGTCTTAAAGAAAGCACTTCTCTAAGAATGAAGTCAAGTGCTAAGAACCAAGGGGGAAGTGGTTCTCATGGACTAGAACTAAGACCTAATCAAGAAACATTCCCTATTCCCAAGATTGTGGGCTTTTCAAGAGCAAGATTTAGTAATTTCTATAGACAATATAAATGCTATGCATCTCTAGTTCTTCCTGTTGCTGAATGAAATCATTATTGCCATTTTATCTCTGCTTTATCAAAGTATCCCAGATGTTTTGCGACAGAATTTTTTTTTTCCTTTAAAAATTTTAGGTTTCTTAATCAAGAAGTAACTGATGTGGAGACCATTACAACACCTTCCATCTTTAGCCCATTGCTGCAGTTGAATGAGGCTTTTACACTGTCTCCTGTGGAATGGTCTTGCATTCACTTTACACGAAGAGGGAGAAAGAATGAAAGTGAATATTAGTGACCATGAAGGTTGACAGTGGGACATGGACTTATTATTTCCAAATATGCTCTCTTCTGTTTACCTATGAAAGGAGCATACATTCTTTCCCATACCATGTAAATTTCAGTGTCTTTCTTTGGGGAGGATAAAGCCACCAATCAAGTTGTGAAACTTGACCATATGACATGGTTGACCAGTGAGTTTAAATGACAGCAGCCAGTTCAAAGCAGAAATTTTTAAAGCCGTTGTGTGGTCCCGCCAGCAATCTTGCCCTTCCACCCTGTACTGAGAATGGCATACCACAAATATACGCTACTCCTGCAGCCTGAGAAAGAAGACACATGGAAGACAGCTTTAACCACCCCAAAGCTGCCACTATGTAACAGAGATAGGAATATACCATACTATTGTAAACCACTGATATCCTGGGGTATTTGTTACTATAGTATAACCTTTAAAAATGACAAACATAGTTCTATGCGTGTAAGACTGAGGTTCTAAAAATTACATTTCACCTAATACCTTTCAGCTGGGTTCTGATTAATTACCGCCAGTTGGAGGTGCTTGCGTGAAATTAGAAAATATAAAGAAGACAAAAATACAGTTTTCTACTGTATCTGGAAACATCATCGGCAGTTGTGGCTCCTAGATTCCTTCATTGTCATAAGAAATGTGGGTTCTAAGTTTCCCAGAAATACCACTTTCTCTCATCTATACCTTTAGCACTGTGGTTCCTACAGTTAGTGATCCACAGGTAGCACTGCCTTTTTCTCATTTTTTCTTGCATGCCTAGGAGATAGTAACAACTCTTTCTCTTAGTATACTCTGGGTAACATCACTTCCTGCTTATTTATTTTTGTTCCTCCAGTCATTTTAATTTCTAACACTTCTATAAAAAATTTCCTGTATTAAATCCCTTTTGGATTAAAACATTTACACTATTTCCCAGATTGGATCTGACTGATGCAAACAGGATATCAAAGAAAAAAATTTTAGAGTGTCTGCTACATGTGGGTTAAAAAAAAATCTTAGGAATGGGAAGGAAGTTATAGAGATGGAGAAATAGAACAGGGATGAACACTACTACATGATGTCAGGCATTGCGTGATCATATATAGCCAGTCAACAATATGAAGCAGATATCATTCTCTAAATTTTAGCTATGAGGCCACTGTGCTTTGGAGATACTAAATGAATATCCCGAAATTACTCATCATTGACAGGGATAGTATTAAAATTATGTCTGTATGACTTTAAATTATGTCTTTTAAGCTTTCAAATGCTTTTAATAATACTTAATGAACTATTAAGTAATACAAAATAATATAAGTGCTAATTTGTGCAGCAAAATAATATATTATAAAATGAGGAAGATATGCCCATACAGCAATACAATACAGGAAAAATGTTATAAAAGAGATACGGTTTGCACTGTATCATAAAATGCAGTATCAGTTTAGGCAATAAAGAGTACATTAAAATGTGAAGGAGCGGCCAGAAAAGAAACACAAAAGACAAACTAAATGTGATTTGCTTCAGGAACAGTTAAGTTGCTGGTTTGATAGAAGCTGGCATTAGATTTTGGAGTTAATGGTATATAAAGTAGAAACATGTTACAGAGACAACTGAGTGCCTGGTAAAGCTTAGTCCCAGTCACAGAACATGTGAGAGTCTTTGTAATTTCCCAGGCAGTTTAGTGAATATTTATTTTAGTGACAATATGAAGAACAGAATGGATCAGAAGAAACATGAATAACATATTAGTTGGCATATTTTTGCATTAATCAAAACTTTGACTTGATAATGCCCAAATCTACAGTGCTTCCAGTGGACATTAATATTCATATAACCAAATGTTCAGAGTGTCCAAAAGTGTGTATAATAGCGATAATCTGTAGACTTCATAAACTTATATAAAGCCTCCCGGGTAGATATTTTGCTGTGATCTTGAAAATCTAAGATGAAAATTCCACAACTTCTCTAGTAATTCTTTCAGTATTTTGTCACCTACGTCATTCTCTTTATACATAGCTAAAACCTCTCCTGCTATAATTAAGATTCCTTTCTTTTCTTTAGGTTTCTATGGCCATGCAACAAAATGGCAAATAACTTCCCATAAACCCACATGCAACTATACTCCTTGGCTGAAATGATGGCCCAAATCCACAATGCGCTAACATGTCCTACAAATCCTTTCAGTCATTACTGATAGGTGATTCATGCTTAATATGTGTTTATTTTATGTTATATGCATCTTAAAAACTGTGACTCATGTCTCTTTCTCATTTGTGTTATTGACAAGCAGAGTCTAATACAGACTTGAGTATAAGTAAGCTGTGTTATCTGCTAAATTCACATGTTGAAGCCCTAACCCCCAACACCTCAGAATGTGACTGCATTTGCAGATAGGGCCTTTAAAGGTGTGATTAAGTTAAAATGAGGTTTTTTTGGGGTGTGGGGGGGTCCTAATCAAATCTGACTGATGTCTCAATGACAAGAGGATATTTGGATACTGAAAGAAATACCAGGGATGTTTAAACACAGCGGAAAGACCATGTGAGGACACAGCCAGAAGGCAGTTATCTGCAACGTAAGGAGAACGACCTCAGAAGAAACCCCAGCTTCCAATACCTTGATCTTGGAATTCCAGCCTCCAGAACTATGAAAACATAAATTTTATTGTATAAGTCATCCAGTCTGTAATATATTGTTATTGCAGCCCTAGTAAATTAGAAAAATGTGCAAAAAATACAGGAATTAATGCATATTATTTGATAAAAATCTAATGTGAAACTTTTAATATATAAAGTGAAATAATAAAATTTACATGTTCATATTCAGCTTTTCTTACTTTAAACTTCCCTGAATTCCTATATTTCCTCTTTAATTTACTGCAAATTCAGAAACTGAGTATGTTATAAATGGTGTCTCAAACTGAGTTGATAACTAAAAGTAGTTATTTGTATTGCTAATTTAATCTCAGTTATAGCTTTAGCATCTGTGCACTGCAGTATCATTCCCAGTAACATTCTAAAATTAATGAATTTTCCCCAAAAAGTGATTTCAATCATTTGACTTTCTTCTTTATGTACATGATGAATTTAATGCAAACATAAGGCATGGCTCAAATACATCTAAATATCATATCACAGGATATGGCATATAAGGTCTTAATTCTATAGATCAATAAGAAATTCATGAAAATTCAGACATAAATTTGTAAAACATTCTGTATGTTTCCATTGCTCAGTTATTTTTTAACTGTCCAAGCATTTAAATTCTGTATTTTCAAGAATTACTTCTTGTAATTCTTCTTGTAATTATCTGTAGCAAATCAGAAATATATACACTATAAGTACTCTAGAGTCTGTGGAAAGAATGAATAATCCTGGTAGCTTACTGGAAATGAGTCTCTAAGGATATCATTTTTTTTTATCAAACTCTGATCTCTGTTTCCACCTCACAATTCGGCATTTTGTCTGTGTTTTGTCTAACGATAATCTTTGAAAGAAATGATTGATTTTTACTCTTCACTGCAGCACGTTAGGGCATCAAGAGGAGGTAGATTTAATTAGTGAATTAGTCTGAAATTTCTGAAACTAATGGTGGTGGGTAAACATTACTTTAGATTTTTAATGGGCTTCAATAAAATTCAATGCATGCTCAAATATCATAAAAGAACATAGTGTAGTGGTCAAGAGGTAAAACTAGAATCAGGCTGCTTGCATTTGAACCCCAGCTTCGCCACTCACTAGCCTGTGAATTTGAGCAACTTATTGACCATCTGATACCTTTGTTTCCACAATTATGAAACCGAACAAAAAATCATACTTACCTCATAAGGATGTTAGGGGTATTAGATGCACTATCTTTGTGAAGGCATGCTGAAAATGTATGACACAGAGTATATTCTGTAGAAGTGTTTGTTAAACGAGTAAACAAATACATGGACAAATAAATATTATCTGCAACAATTCTATCACCCCAAAAAGGAATTCTTTCTGTCTTTCCTTGAGTTTTATCTTGTGCAAATGAGTCAATATCACATTTATTGTTGTGAAACGTGTGTCACTCTGAAATTACAAAGTCAAATATTACATTTTATAGAATCACTGATAATTTGTTTTGAAGTTAGTAATGATTGCAAGTGATGGAAATATGGAGAAGTCACAAAGAGACTGAATTCCTCTCAATCTTAAATTGTATTCCCTGATGAACAGGCCAGTATCATTGCCTTCGACTTCACTTTGATTCACCAAAAAGACATCTAACCATATCGAGTATTTTTTTTTTCCATTTTTACTGATTTTAACACTAAAAATGAATAACTTTATCAGGGCGAGGTATGTACAACAGTGTGAGGATTCTGCTGTTTCCGCCAGAATTTTGCCTCCAGAGTCAAATCTGTCTACACGTAATCTTTCCTATTTCTTTGGTCTTTTGATCAAAGTTTGTTCTGACTTTTTAGTAAATGCATTGGTCATTCTCCTTTGATGAAAACCAGTTCATGGACAAATCAAATGCATCTTTCTCTCATCTTAAGCAACTCTATGAAAAGTCACATAAAAATGGAATCCAGTTCTAAGATATCAAAGGATCACCAAGTTAAAGGAGAAACTGAGCTCTAAGGGAATAACTTCTTATTGAAAAAAATCTGAAGTCCAAGGGAAAAAAATAACCTTTAATAATTGCCTTGTTATCATTCAATTTATTCTTTTCAGCTTACCCCAGCCTCTCTTCTTAAAGGTCTTCATGACAAATTATTTTACTAATGTGGAAGCTCTATACGTGTATAAGTGTGACTGCATTATAAGACAACTGGGAATACATATAATACCACAACTAATTACGCATATAAAAACAAATTTATTTAACATATTGGTTTCCATCTTGCCCTAATTATAAATTGGGTCAATACATGTAAATAACTTAATGTTATCCAATGTTTTATCCCCATTCAGTATAAATTCAAGGGCATTGCATTAAAACTAATCTGTTTAATATTACAAATAAAAGAGTATTTGATGCTTATGAAATCAGAATGTTATGTGGCATTCATCAAAATTGTACATATTTACCTTAATCATGCTAAAAATAAAGTAGATCTTTGAAATTTTGACTTATAATTTTATAGTGTCCCCACATAATTCAAAAATATAAAAATCTTACACATATTAAGCAACTGTTTGATAGGGAGCTTATGACCTTGAAAGACATATTATTCCAGGTAATGAGCAATTACAAGGGTATCTTCTATATTAAGCCAAACATGATTGCCCTCTCAGTGTAACTCATTGGTCCTAGATCTGTTCTCTAGAGTCATGCAGGAAATATTAAGACACTCTTTTACATGGCAGACCTTTAAGCGCTAAATATGCTACTTTGCCCTCCTAATTGCTCTTTCCCAGAAGGAATATCAGATGACAGTTAAAGCATATATACAGGCTTTCATTAATGAAAAAGAATCAGAGAGTGTCAATTTGATGAGCTATCTGTGTCCAATTTGGATCCTTGGGGAAGATTTCAACTCTGAGCCACAATGATTTAATTAAAATTCTAAAATATTAGATAACTAAATAAGCCACTATTTAAAGTCTTTCAAATACATTTTTAAAGTCAACTCAGCCCTTTAAACATATTCTGAATGTCTAGATTCCTGTATCTCTGCTGTAGTGGCTGGTATTTTTTTTCCTCCAGCTGTCCTCGATATAAACTGATGGGGACAGTACAGATACAACATTGTAAAATGCTCATTCCTGTGTTTGGACTGCTGGCCAAGCAATTCTTTCCCACTGAACATTGGCAGCACAATGTTATTCTTCTATGAATTTCCATGTTTATGAGTTTTCTTTGCAATTTGGCCTGGGAAATGGGATCCTGGGAAGTTCTAAACAGTCTAATAACCAGGAGCCTTTGGAATTTATCAGGGACAGAAATGATGCCAACTCAAATTCAAGCATTTGTGTTATTGTCCTCCTCAAAAATAATAGCACTTTCTGGGGTTCATTGTTTCGGACCAGGCAGAGTGAGTCAATCCTGCAAATAGAGGATGGCTGAGGGTCCTAAAAATGCAGTAAACTTTTGAAACCAAAGCATCTCAGATAGCCATAAACTTAAATTTTAGAATTAAATTTAGAATACTAACTGGCCAACACACCATTGTATTTCTTCTCAACTTCTCAAATAGTTATGTAACTATAGTATACTGAAGAATCACTATAACAGCAGGAGGGAAATTTTACAAACACAACCACCTTTAGGAATACCTGGGATCTATGTACATTATACTGTTCAATACATTGACATCGGTAGTAGAGCATTTCAAAACTAACCTTTTGAGAGAAGTCAAATATCTTTAAAAATTATATTTATTTGGTTTTAATTTAACCTTATTTCAAAGCACAGTTTAATGAATTTTCTAAGTATATACAATTAATTTAATCTTTCATCTAAAATTTTATTTATTTTGGTTTTAATCTGTGTATGTGTTTTATTTATTATCTTCTAAGTAATTTGCAAAATGTTTTATAGTTTAAAGAACCTCTTATGCCTTTATAGAGACAACATTTAACAGAAAAAATGTGCATTTCTCCACCTGGGCCCAATACCACTGCTCGAGTGTATAGTAAAGTGATGAATTTTGTATTTTTAAAAAATGTTTTAGTTTTAATTGTACAATTAATACAGGACTTAAATGTGATGTTAATGTTATACATGTTAAAGTGAGTGTTGATTTTCAGTTGAATTTATAAAGGCATGATTTTTGGAATAATTGCAAAGGTAGGCTTCATACTCAAATCACATAGCCGCTCTGCACTCGTGTCTAGATGCAGTATTTGAAATGATCAGAATTTACTTTTGAATAGGGCTGGATGATTTCAAAAGCTTCTCTGATTCTGAAAGTCTAAGAATTTTAAGAATTTAACATCAAATTGTATGTGAAAAGCAAAGGTAGAATAGCAAGATAATGGATATGACAACCAAAAACAGAGATACTCATAATACTAGACTAAGACAGAATAAGAGATCATTGAGTTGGGATATTTAAGAAAGGCTTCCTGAAGGTCTACCTTTGACAGTGGGTGGAATTTGTCAAAGACAAAGCTGAAGGGCACCAGGAAAGGAGGAAGGGAAGGGAGGGAACAAAATTTAGAAATTTGGAGACCTATTTGACAAATCATAAGGAGTAGAAATAAATTTATCTGGAAATTTGAAATGAGACCATATTTTGGAAATCATTAAATTATAGGGAGAAAAGTTTGTCTATTATTTATGAGAAAATGGGGAAACAATGAATAGGAGAAATGTGATTACAACTGTACTTTAAGCTGCTTATATTTTTCAAAAGTCGACACAATAGTTTGAGTAATGAAAAGAAACCAAAACAGAAAAAAAAAATCAAGAGCCTGTTGCAACAGTCTAGGAAAAAGCTAACAAGATTTTGAAGAAGAATGTTGGCAATAGGAGAGGGAAAGCAAAGGGAGAGAAAGGGAAGAGGAGTCTATCAAATTCCTTCTAGGTTTTACACATTAGATGGCTAACACAATTATAAATTTGATTATTCTTATGACAACTATATGAGGTTGATATTATTAGTATCGTTGAACATAAGGATATTGACAAAGATTTTAAGGAATTTGTTTAAGCATACATGTAAGTGGCAAAATTGCTATTAGAAACAAATTCTAGAATTGGAATCCAAAACTTACAACCATGGTATTATTTAACCTAATATTTTTTTTAAGCTATGCTGTATGTTACTCTTATGCTTACCCACCCCAGTGCTAATTTACAAATATGGGAAGAATTTTTAAATATCACTGTGTGTAGATAATTTGTAACACTTCCCTACGTGGTTGACCATGGTGACATGGTTCTCTTATTTTTAGGGAAAAACATGTGAAATCTTCAGGTTGTATCAATTGGTATGGAGGGACAGAAAAGGAGACAAAGCTGATGTTGAATTTGAAAGTTAAAACTCTCTTTCTCTAAACTTTTGCTGGCATTATTATATCTGGCAAATTCATGAGCAGGAGTTAGTTTCAAAGATAATAGAGTGTAGTCATCTTAGGGTAAAGTGAATTTGAGTATTAACAGATGATATCCATATTACCAATTGGCTTAATTTAAAACAACAGAATCCACAGTAGTACACAAGAAATTTATTAGAAGAAACTAACTTGTTCATAGAACCTGCATTATTGGAAATTCCAGATTCTGAAGGCCTACAGAGGTAGGCTCCATAGCCAAGGTCACTGTTGGGTTTCTTTATACACACCTCTTAACCATTCTCATTTGGTAACCATAATGCTTAAGAATGTACACAGAAGTACAGTCCCTGCCTTTTACAGAGAACCAGATATCCATCAGCACGTCTTTCAAAGATCAATTATTACCTCTCATGTGACCATCATTTCCTTTTGCTCACCTCCAAATCTTATTTAAGTACATCTGACTAGCAGAACATGCATCATCACCCTGCACCTCAGCTGCAAGGGATTCTTGGAAAAAAAATCTTCTGACTTGTGACTTAGCAAGGCAAGGTTCAAAATGAGGATTATTTTCAAATACAGACAGATATAACATCAAATAAAAATGTTATATCACTGAAAATCATGAATGTCCATTAGAGCACCGATCTCAATACTGGCTACACATTATTAATATGCACAATACATACACTTCTTCTCTATTTAAGCTTCCAAACAATATCATGCACCCAAACAAACATAACTATTCTTTATACAGATAAAAGTGATCACCCTTTATAAAGTCAATTCAGTTACTGAATGTACAAGTCCAAGATTTCTGAGTAATATCCTTTCCTCCTATAGAGCAGTCATAACTGAGTCCTGACATATTTTAACTTACAGGCAAAATAAATTTAACCTCTACCCAACTGATACTATATAAATAGAAGGGGAAGAAAAAGTGAAAATTGAAACATTTAAATAGACAGTTGGATGGAGGGATGTAATGTAGAGCACAAGAAATATATTCAATATTTTTAATTATAATTATATATATATAATTATAACTTTGGTGTGTAAGTATAAAAATATCAAATCACTATGCTGTACACCTGAAACTAATATAATATTGTAATATTTATACTGGGTTGGCCAAAAATTTCATTCGGGTCTTCATAACAGCTTACGAAAATCCGAATGAACTTTTTGGCCAATCCAATACTTAAATAAATTTTTTTTAAAGACCATAGTTTGTACTGAGACTACTTTTTCCAATATGTATTTCATGTTCATTTTGCTGTCAGCTAATATTTCAGCTGGTCAGTGTTATTTACCTGGAAATGTGACACAAAACTGAATTTCCTATGGAAGTCCTTAGCTATTTTAAATTTATTATGAAGCTCTTACTATCCATTAACTTTTCCAAAAGACATGACAGTACTTGAAGGTACCTTAGAGGATTCTCTGGGTTTACTTGTAGTCTTTCTTCCCAGATTGGGTTTACTTGTAGGCTTTCTTCCCAGATTGGTTATTATCCCTTTGATAATCAAAATCAATTACCCATCCAACACAATAATCTTTTTATTCCTTTTTATTCCAGTGCCAGGAAGTCTGAAATAACCAGGCAGAAGTTTTAGCTGCCAATTAACTGGAACTGTGCTGTAACCTTGGGTACTATAAACTAGCAGATCCCAGAGTTAGGGAGGCTTGAAAATAAACAAAATCATGAACCCTGAACCTTTTAAGTTTCTGATGCTGGCGCCAATTTTTACATTTTATTAGAGGTGCAGTCTTGATTTTGGCTTACTATTTTGATATGAAAAGATATAGTCCAGAAGTTTCCACTTGGTTAGTTATACCATCCCATAAGTCAAAGAGCCAATGTAGATACCATCAGTTGCTGATTATATTTCTTCTAACCGTACATTAGAAATAGAGATATAAACAGAATTTATTTATAGATGGATTGAGCCACTTTGAGGGAGACTTGGGCCAAACTCCATTTACCTCCTGACCCCCAGAAACCTGTAAGCCACAGTTTTACCCAGTTAAACCTGAAAAAAGTGTCAGTTCAGAATCAGTATCAATCACTGAGTATTCTGTGGACTTGACTCTAAGCACAATTACCCTAGGAAATAGGCATAGGGCCTCGTGGACAAAGATAGCTGGAAGGTTTATAAAATGTTTGTGCAATATTATTCTAGACTCGTCCCTTAAGGTTATTCAAACTGCCCTTTTCCAAACTGCATTTTAGAAATTATCAAGATTCTCTGACTCTTTAATAATGAGTCCAGTTAGATCTTTTTGCAGAAAGAAATTTATTTTTCTTATATCCCATTTCCTTTGGTGCTAGGGACCAATGGTAAATTAGCCACAGCCAAAGATCACTGTGGCCTGGGTCATTCTGTTTGCCACCCTGGCTCTGAAACCTCCGGGCATAACTACACCCACTTTGTAGCATTTAACGCTAGTAGCTAGTGGCCAGGTGAGTATAATTACTCAAGTAGATTTCAGAGCCACAGTGACAAAGAGGCCTCTGCTGCCTCAAGGTCCATGATCTCCATTAAAATCATAAAGTCAATTTCAAGGCACCACCTTCCGACTGTATTCTTAGCTTACAAAGGAGAGAAACTACAGCCCTTCTCAATGATGCTAGCCATCACTGAACAGTGTAATTCCTGTTGCCTTGATGAAGAGAGGATAAGTGGGTTCCATTTGCAGTCTACTCAAGTATTCCTATTTCTGTAACTCTTTAGGTTCTTTCTATACTATATCAAAGAGACTTTGTTATCGCAACTTTATTTAGTAAGTAATGAAATTAACTCTAGTTAGTTTAAGCAAAAGCAATTTTGTAAAGTTATTTTAGGTAGCTCACAGAGTCAGGAGGCTAAATAGTCAGAAATGCCCAAGCAATAGGGTTGCCAGATTAGCAAATAAAAATATAGGACACCAACTAAAACCTGCATTTCAGGTAGAAAATAGACTTATCTCCCTTAAAGAATCCGGTGGATTTTACAATACATTTGTTAGAAGATTAATTCTCTCATATTTAAATCTATTTTGTCAATTCATCATTTATTCTCTCATGTTAAATCTGTTTTGTCAGTTCATCTGATGGTAAAACCTAAGTCACAGTGTGTGAATCCCACTTTGATAGGAGCCTGGCTACTTGAGCTTTCTGTTCTCTCTCTTGCAAAGACACGATTCACAAACTGGGCAATTAAGGAAAATAAGATATTCAAAGGCAATGGGTAGCTAAACAAATCAATGTCTACGACACTCTGCAGCTGGGTGTCGGAAATGTGAGTTTAGATCCATTAGTCCATTAGATACATTAGATTTAATCACAGTGAAATATTTGTAGCTCAAATATTTTAAAGTTAAACAATAAGTAATATATATTCAAATAATAATTAAAATATCTCTTTGCTAATTCTCCCACATTGACAAATTATTCAGCATTTGTGGATTGTCAGCTCTCTCCATTTTAGAACACTCAATGAAGAAATATTATAAGAGCTCTCTGAAAATAACATCCTAATAAAGAACCAATTAAGTCTTTAAATCTGTTATTTCTCCCAAATGTTCAAACTCCTTTTCTAAATGGAGTAAATTTTATAATTATAGGAAACTCTTGGGCTCTTCTATTTTATCTTTCTACAGTGCATGAATGATAGTATATACAGAGCTCTTCAAGGCAAGCCTAGAGGGTTTTGGCATTCAGAGATCTGAGTCACGAGCTATCAGCTCACTGCAGCATTCCATTGGAATGTTATATATTGTTCAGACAATTCATTTCTGCAGTACTTTATACTCAAAGTGGTTTTGCTTAGGAAAGAAACTAAAATGCCATCTAATTATTCCCAAATCAAATATTGGCTGCATGTTTGTTTGAGCAATACAGAATTTCAGTTTACAAAATAGCTAGATAATATGAAAATTAGAAAGTATCTCAGGGTACAACAACACTCTAAGTAGAGAGGGATATGAAATATTAGGGAAAATGTGGAGAGCGCAGTTCCCACTCAAAGTGGAAATGTATCCACAGGATAAACTCTCAGAAAATGAAAGTATCACTGAGACCAGGACTTTTCTCTATGTCTGAACCACCTATTTATTGTTTCAAACAGAAGCTGGAGAATATCATTGAGACCACAAAGTGCCACTCATCATAACATGGACTGGGTGATTATTATTATTAAAATATATATGATAGATTATTTTAAAATGTCCCAAATCTGCTGTTGTACCAACAACAACTCCTGGAATATGATGTCATCAAAAGCTGGAGTCCACTTCCCCACCTCATTCAGTCCAGGATGGCCTTGGACTTGTATTGGCAAAAATAGTGAGGCCTAAGTGACAGCGACTTGGTCTAAGTGTAGGCGTGAAGAGCTGTTGCACATTCCTGTTCACTTTCTTGGAGCCATCATTTGAGCAAGCCTGGGCTATCTTGCTGGAGAATGAAAGCCCATGTAGGCCAGAGATGGGTCATCTCATGTGAAATAATTCTACATCAGCCAACCTTCAGCTTACCATCCAGCTGACTTCACAATTATGTGAGATTGTAAGTACATGTACCTTAGGTCGTTTAATATTTTGTCACAGATCACTGATTCTCTGTTTATTTTATTCTTCAAGCTTTTTTTCTGTTTGTCATTTTGGATATATTTTGTTTCCATGTCTTTAAATTCACTAATGTTGTGTAGTGTCTAGTCTCTTGATCTTGTATATTTTTCATCTCAGGTATTTTATTTTTCATCTCTAATGATTTGATCTGGATATTTTTATATCTTTCATTTCTCCCCTTAGCATGCACATGCTTTCCCACTATTTACTTGAACATATGGAATATATTTGTAATAGCCTTTTTATCATTCCTATTTTCTAATTCTATTATCTGTGTCAAATCTAGTTCTACTTCTATTAACTGATTTTTCTTCTCATCATGGGTCATATTTTCTCATTTTTCATGCTTGTTAACTTTATTGAATGAAACCGAGAATTCTGTTTTGAGCGTTGGAGCTGTGTTTGTGTGTGCATGTGTGTGTGTGTTTATTCCTCTAAATATTTTGAGGCTTCATTTTGTTGTGCAGTTAAGTTACTTGGGAACAATTTTTTTTTAACATCTTTATTGGGGTATAATTGCTTTAGAATGGTGTGTTAGTTTCTGCTTTATAGCAAAGTGAATCAGCTATACATATACATATATCCCCATATCTCCTCCCTTTTGTGTCTCCCTCCCACCCTCCCTATCTCACCCCTCTAGGTGGTCACAAAGAACCGAGAAATAACTCAATTTGTTTCTTTTTATGGCTGAGTAATATTCCATTGTATATATGTGCCACATCTTCTTTAGCCATTCATTTGTCAATGGACACTTAGGTTGCTTCCATGTCCTGGCTATTGTAAATAGAGCTGCAATAAACATTGTAGTACATGACTCTTTTTGAATTATGGTTTTCTCAGGGACAATTTGATTAATTATTTCCAAGCCTGTTTTTAAGCTTTTTAAGGTAGTTCCAAAAAAGAATTTAATTAAGAGCAAATTATGCCCCACTACTGATGAAATTTCCTTCTGAGAACTCTTAGCAATGTTCCTTATTTTAGGAGGTCTTCCTACTTTAGATGGAACACAAATTATTCCTGGTGCCATATGAACACCAGGGATTGTTCTGCCTTATTCTTCCTATGTGTCTTTCCCCGGATTCATGTTTCCTCATACACATGCACTTATCAATACACAGGTTAAGGCCTGAGAGTAATTCTCTTTGGTTCTATGGTGCTCACTCTGTCTGCAGCTCTCTCTCTCTCTCTGGCACTCTGCTCCATTAGTTCTAGACAACTTGACTTCCACAAATTCTGACACCCTCGTGCAGGGAGACTGCTGGGTTCCACTTAGTATGCCTTTCCTGCATGTCAGCATTGGGCAATTGTAGAGCCCACCTCATGTTTCTCTTTTGCTGGGATCACTGTCTTCCACTGCCCATGGTCCAGTGTCTGAAAACTATTATTTCATGTAAGTTGTCATTTTGTTTTTAAGTCTTGAGGGTAAACGTGGTTTTTGAAACATCATCATGATCAAGTGGAAGTCTTTTTTTATTCATCTTTCTTTCAGTATATTTGCTTACTTGACAGATGATCATCAATTACACTTTGTGAAGCAGGTTGTCTTATTTTCTAACCAACTCAAACAGTAATCTCTTTGAGGACAATGATGTTTCTTGTTCACTATGGTATATATCAAGGTTATTATTAACATAAACTAACTTGCCAGTATAAAATAACTTGCCAGTATAAAATAACTAACATAAACGAACATAAACATAACTATAAACTAACTTGCCAGTATAAAACATAAACTAACTTGCCAGTGGGCAACATAAACTAACTTGCCAGCATAAAATAAAGAGAGAAAATTTAGTAAAAGAATATTTGTGTCAACTAGAATCAATAAAGGGATTGGATAATTAGCAGAAATCAAGGGAAATCTGAAGGCTAGATTGTAGGTCCATATCCAGGGTTGTCTAAATAACATCACTGTGGTTGCAGGAGAAACAGAAAAGCAAGGATCTGGCTAGACTGGCTTCTGAAGTAGGAATATTCAGGGCAAAATGCGCTAAGAATATCCTCCTACTCAAACTTTACATAGATCAGGTTACAAACATAATAGAATTAAGTTGGGTACTGGGTAGACAGCTTATATGTACTGAATAAAAAAATAATGAAAGAATATAAGGTCCTATTTCATTACTCTTCAGAAATTGTTTTTAAATTAAGAAGCTATATTCCATCTTATTACTTAAATCCAGCTAACTGAAACAAACAGAAAGGAAAAGAGAGAGTTTCTTCTTTTATACGGGCGTGTATTACAAATTGAAAAGGTAATCTCAGTGAAGAGTTTTTTAACATTTTTATTCAAGATAAAATGAAAAGATAATGAAGATACTTAGCAACATGCCACATTTAAGCCTGATGACATTTGTTGCATTCCTACTTTGTCCTTGATATTTTAAAATAGTATTTAATGCAGTTCTTAAGAGAGTTAGATGATATAGATATAAGTTTCTTCTAACAAATTATATTGCTCTGGTAGGTTAAATGACTCAACCAAGTTCACATGGCTGATAAGCAAAGCTGAGATTAAACTCATTTTTTAATTCAAATTCAACACTTCCAAAACATTCCTTTCTAAATGACTTCTCTTCAAGTTGAATGTACTTTTTAAAATTTAAATTAACTAAAGTATGATATTGAAGTATAATTGCATAGAACATTTTTTATAAATCACATGTAGTGATAATTTACAGAGTAAAATTCATTTTTAAGTATATAGTATAGACTGTACAGTTCTGACTAAACTTATACAGCCATATTACCACCACATCAGTCAAAATATAGAATATTCCCATCATTCCAACAAGATCCTTTTTAATAGTTAATTCCATCCCCTACACTCTGGTCTTTGTCAACCAGTGATATAATTTATTTTCTCATAGTTTTTCCTTTTCCAGAATGTCATATAAATGGAATCACATGTTCAGACCCTGATGGCTTCTACGATGAATTCTTTCAAACTTTTAAAAAAAAATAATACAAATATTCCACAAGATGTTACATGACATATAACAAAATATATTAAAAAGTAACGTAGTTGAATAGAATAATGCATCAAGACTAAATAGTTTCATTCACTGCCTGGAAGTTTTGTCTATAGTTCAAAGTATCAGTCAATGTATTCTACCACATTAAGATAAAAAAAGAAGAATCATGTGTGATCATTAGACAGATGCAGGACAGAATTAGACAATATTCAGAATCCATATATGCTTAAAGATATCACAATGAACAACAACTATGAGAACTACTGGAACAACTATTGGAAAAATCAGGAATGAGATAAAATCTTTAATCTGGATTAAAATACCTACGAAAAGCTTACAGCAAAAATAAATCCCTAATGCAGTAAAATATTCCAAGCCTTTCCCCTGACCATTTATTGGAAGCATTGCATTCCACATATTACTGGAAAATATGGGAAGTAAAATAAGGCAGAAAAGGGAATAAATTTATAATGTTTTGAAAAGTAAAATAAAATTGTCATCATTTATAGATGACATAATTGTATATATGGAACATAAAAAGCCTGTAAGCATTAATTAGTGCATTTCAAAATATTACTCCTACAAAATCAACTTAAAAAAATGTCTACATACCAGCAACACTAATTGAAATTTTTTAAATGATAATTCTTCTAAAGACTACTTCATGAAACAACAGCAGAATACATATTCTTCTAAAAATCACTTGGGACATTCACCAAGATAGGCCACATTCTAGCCATAAAGCATACTTTATCAAATTTAAAGCAATAGAAATCATGCAATGAATGCTCTCAGACCACAATGGAATGAAATCAATAATAAAAAAATAATTGGAAAATCCCCAAATACATGGAGATTAAACAACACACTTTTAATAACACATGGATCAAGAAGAACTCTCAAGAAATTTTAATAGATGTAAATGATGATATCCCTTGTTCACATTAACAAGTAGATGGAAAGGAAAAAGTTTGTTGTTCAGGTGTTTGAACTACCCCTGTTATATCCCCAAATTACATGGTCACCTATCATCAAAAATTATTATTAATGAGCTGTGAACTGACAAATCAATTTGATCTTCCATTAATATTGTTCAAATAAAAAATTGAAAAACAACGGATTTGCAAAAGGATTTGTTACACAGTTATTCAAATCATTCATTTTCTCAACACCTACATCAATATTGTGAATTGTTCCTTTGGCGCCTCTGAGATTTTTACATCCCAGCACAATCTACTATAATAAATTAGAAGTAGATTAGAGGTTTTCCATTGTTGTGTGAAGTGTGAGAATGGTGATTTTTAAAGAGGAGATGGAAAATGTGAATCTGCATAACGATGTAGGCACAGACAGATAAGTTGTAGGCAAAAGTACTTATAGAAGATGAGAACCTGGGCATTGAATCCCTCACTACTATTCGCATCCCTGAAACTCTTGGAATGTTGTCATGTCCTCCCAGGTGTAAGCATATGCTAGATTTATGCCCATTGCTCTAAGATAAACTGCATTTTCTCCTGCTTTCCTTAGCCACCTCACTTCAGCTCACTAAAATAATCAGGATCTTACAGTCAGCATGGGATTTACTGGATCCATCTGAAACCTGAAAATAGTTTTGTCTTGAGGTGATAGAATCAGAATTGGCATGTCAAGATTTTGGAATCTTTTCCAGCCATAAGATACTATTTTAAAAATGCCTAAGATCAATACTCAAAACCTGTTCAATATATAAATAAAAACAAGAAAGACTTCCCTCAATTCAAAGTTGAACAGTATATTCTATGAATATATTCATAATTACTTTCAGGTATGTTGATAATTGTATATTTTAGTATTCAGAGTATGTAGCACATTTATTAACATATCTGAAAATATTTATAAATTCATATACTAAGCACTAAGCTATTGGTTTTTAATATGGCTATTCATGTGAATCACCTAGAGAGTTTAAAAATAAAAACAAAAATACATGTTTCTGGCTCTCACTTCAAATCCACTGAATCAAAATCTCAGAAAGTGAGGCCAGATAAGTCTTTAAGCACTGGCTTGCTTATATGCATTTGAGAAATATTCCTCAATGCTATAGTCCCTTGTGATCCATAAGTAATCACATGCACAAATTATCCAGTAATTTTCAGGGGAATGTTGCTTGCATATGATATAGAGAAATTAATAATACATTTCATTATTGTGTTTAATTTCATGTACCTATCATGCATTTCTACTTGCTTCTGTAGTAAATGGGCAGTTTTTCTTTAAATGCTCACATAAGTAAATGTACAAAAGAAGATCAAAATATGTTTTTTTTCAGAATGTAAAAGTATAATAGCCTTCTGTCAATAAAATTATTTTTCTCATTTAGAGAAATAATACAGGCAGAATATAAGTTTAACTGTGGTAATAGCTATTAAATAAATGCAGCATGAACCGGCTTTGGAAGAGGATGTTAATGTCTGTCATTCTCTTTAGTTGGCAATTCAATCATCTCAACCTCGAAATACATGTTTATACAACAAGTATTCTTGGTCCCTTGTTGTCTCCTTGATAAGCATGTAGGTCTTCACATTATGGTTGATTTTAAGTGTTATGGAGACGATTTTACAAAAGAAATTGTTACTACTTTCTATTTAAATTGGGGTCTGGAAGGCTATGTGTAACAGCACACCTGATAATTGGTTCTATTATGAAGCACTGTCAAGGCAGATTTTCCAAGTACCAAACAAAATGCTTAATATTCGTTTCCAGGGGAAAACTGCAAGGTAGTGCTTTGGCAGCAAAAAACTCCCAATTCTAATTGCATAGAGTAAATCCAATTATGCCTTACATAATCCAGATGCCAAACTGACACTCGGGGTTCTGCCTGTGAACAATGTGCGGTTACCCCATGTTTGGGAGAGGAGGTGGGGGGAGGACAATTTTTTAGTATGAATCTTAGAGCAAATGTTAACTATTTCCATGTAAATAAAGTTAATAAAGTGTCTTTTTAATAACTCAAATAGTACATCCAGCTCCTTTGTCAGTGTCTTAAAAAGTATGTTACACACTTGACATCCAGGGCTTTTGAACACTTCTAAAATCAGTTAAATTTCACTTAACGAAGTTCAGATTATCAGATTTCCACCAGCACACACATACTAAAAACCTTAAATGGAATTGTATAGGTCATTCTTCCTGGGTGGTCTCAGGCAAAAGAATCAATTTTTCTAATCCCTGGTTTTTTCATCAGTAAAATGTAGATAATATTCAATCTGCTTCATGGGGTCTTTCGAGGCTTAAGTGAGAGTGTACATGTAACAAGTTAACAAGATGCCTAGAGCATAGTAAATATTTAATAAATGTTAACTATTATCTGATTTCAAATTATTATTTATGCTTGCATCCTACGAAATATAATTTTCAGATCCATTTACTTTACAATTCATTTTCCAGTGCTTAGAACATGTCTCTACTTTTTGGTACTTTGACATAAAGATGAATGAAACACAGACTCCACTCGTGTTGGCTGTGTCCCATAGAAGCAGAGCCAGAGATGGAGATTTAAGAAAGTGATTTATTAAAGAATGCTTTTGGGGTAAAAATTGTATGAGTAGAAGGGGCATAAGCCAGGAAAGGGAAGAAGCTATGCAAAAAGAACTGTTTGAGAAAGCCTAGCTGTAGGCTCACCCCTAGGGGGAGCTCTGAGGTATGGTTTGCAACACAGTAGGTCCTGCCTTAAGGTAAAAGTGCTAGGACCTTGTATCTTGCCCTATGAGGCAGTTAGAGTCTTCAGTTGCCCATGAAAAAGTGTCTGAAGAAGACTGCAGGTGTAAGCCTTTAACCAAGGAGGAGAGGTTGTATACTGACCACATCAATCACAGTGGTAGAAGGGTCTTCAGGGGAATAGAATAAGACACCCCCAGCAGCATCTGCCATACTACCCTTGAATCGGTACCGGTCAGGTGAAACGGGTATCAGGCAGGATGGTGATGTAAATCATGTCAACTTATCATGAAAAGTGCTCTGACAGAGTGCCAGTCCATATTGCTAGCAGGTTTTCTCCATCAGGCTGTTTTACAGCACTAATCCTTTGCCCCACAAAAGCCTCACCACGCACATCCCATCTCCAGCCTGGACAACTCACACTTTTCTTTCAAGACTCAGTCTAAAGCATTATTTCTTTCTGAAGAATCTCTCTAACTGCCAACTCAACCTCCTTCTATATCTTCTAAAGCCACCTGTCTTAGTCCATTCAGACTGCTCTAACAAAATACCATATACTGTGTGCCTTATAAGCAACAAACATTTATTTCTCATTGAGTTCCAGAGGCTGGGAAGTCCAAGATCAAGGCACCTGGTAGATTTGGTGTCTGGTTAGATAGCTGTCTTTGATCACATGAATGCGCAAAGACTCTCTGGGGTCTCTTTTATAAGGTTACTGATCCCACTCATGAGGGCTCAACCTGATGACCTAAATTACCTCCCAAAGGCCCCACCTCCAAATACCATCATATTGAGTGTTAGGATTTAACGTATGAATTTTGGAGGGGAAACAAACATTCAATCTATAGTACCGCCTATGAAGAAAGTTCTGTCAAACATTTATCACATGTTAATCACTGGTTGATATTTTTTGTTTTTCTAACTAGACTGAATATCCTGAATAAGAACAATATCTTGTTATTCATCTTTGTTAGAGTTAACTTGATATTTACACATTCTAAGTAGCTTAATAAATGTTTGGTAAGTGAATAAATGGATTAGTGAATGAGTAAACTAACATATCCTGTATCACTATGTGTATCTATAATCTCTCTATGTATACCTATAATCACTCCAAATGTGAAGCATACCTGTTTATAGCTAAACTGCCACATGATATTGGATTTCACCTCATGATATTCATATAGTCTCTCAATGCCCAGCAGGTAAATTCAATTATATGAAACTTTTCTGACATTATTTTCATAGCTCTTTAGTGCACCTGTTACAAAAGGGTTAAGAAGAGAGAGAGAGGGAGAGAGATGTTTTCCCCAGAATTCTCTGAGACACATAAGAAAAACAAAGGTAGGGTTAATTGTAGAAAAATAGAAGACAGCATCAGGAATAAGTAGACATTGCTTGCTAGAAAGAGCTTCTGTCTAAGCAACAGGAAAAAAGGACATTCTTGCATTTCCCTGAGAAGAAATGCTGCTCTAGATTCCCTTAGAAGCATAAACTCATTCTCAAGAGACAATTATTTAATATTAATTTCTGGTAAGCTTGTCACAATAAAATGAGTTCAGGTTTTATACTCAATTAGAAAATTATACTCCAAGAAATTCCAGTAATTTTACACAAGGACCTCATATCTCTATGATCCTGAGCGCTTACACCCTATTTTCAGTAAGACTATACTTCTCTGTAGAGAATTTTCATATGTTGCTTGTGTAATAGGTATTTTTTACTAACTTTATACCTCCCAAGCAAGATTCTGACTTTCCACAGGACACAAAGCATTGATTAACATACAGGAGTCCATAAAACATGTTTATTGAATTGAACTGACAAAGATAGTGATCAAACTGAGCAATAATATTTTATTTATAAGAGTTTAATAGGAATGAAAATGACTGTATTAGTGTTTTCTTGGCTTGAATACTGCTGACTGGACTCCAGGAAGAGTCTCTGAATCCTCAAGAAACCTCAAGAAAGTGGTTTTTCCCTGCAAAAACTGCCAGGCTTTAGGTTGCTAATTATCCAAAATAAAACATGTATTCTTGGCCACAGTTTATTCAACTGAAGATTCATGCAGGTGATGAGAGCAAATAAGGATGGATTTGAAATAAGAGAAGACATCCACTTTGACCTGGCTTGGCTGAAACTGTACACAATAAGAGTGCTCTTTTTGAGCAAATTAAATCCTCTTTTGAGGAAGTATGAATTTTTGGTGAAAAAAAGATATGTATCTTCTTTGGTCTTGCCATTAGTCCAACTAAAACTGAACAAAATTCCCTGCTCTTTAAGGTAGCATGTGTTTGTTCCCTTATAGCTATCCAAATACCTCCTTTTTATTAGGACAACAGTCATATTGAAGTATGGGCCCATTTCGTTCCAGTAAGACTTCATCTTAACTAATTACATCTGCAACCACCTTATTTCTGAGTAAGATCACATTTTTTGAGGTACTGGGTGTTAGAAATTCAATGTATGAATTTTGGGGAGATAAAATTTAACCCATAACAGAACTTTTTCAGTTGGCTCATGTTTTGTTTGCCTATTTGTTTAGAAATTCTTTATTTCTGGCACTATGAGATGCTCCAGACTCTACAAGATGCTACAGGCTTATCTTGTATATTTTCTGCCCCAATTCTAGAATCAGCCATTTCTTAAAGAATTCTTGTTTCTTTTTATTGGGGAATGGTATTAGAAACCAAGTTCTGAGTGCTAGGTGTCTTCTTTGCTACTGGGGTGTCACTTTTTAGTCCCCCTCAGTTGTCGGAGCAAAGAAATATATGTTTGTATACTAACCTCTGCATATACTCATATCTATAAATATTACTGTGTTTGTATTTATATTAAACGTGAGTTCTTACTGAAGTCTCCAACTATTTTCTATTACCACATAGATTATTCTAGCCTACCTCTCCTTGATCTGTAACCCTCCACACCAAAAGTAGAAAACCTGGCTTCTGCCATTCATTTACTTAATTGTTTATTTCCGGTATACGCATATAGCAGTATCAGAATTGTTAACCCATACTCCCTGGGAAACAACTATATCAACCAGACTAGAGTGGTTATGTGCAGTCCCTTCTGCCTCTTATTTTACAGGCTCCTTTCATTTCCCAAGTTACTTATGTCACACTTTATTCCCTACTCCCTTCAATGAGTTTTTTTTGTATGTTTTTAATATTTTTAGATTCTCTTGTAATAGTCTCATTCTTTCCTGGGATGCCCAACTTCCTAAATGATTTCTTTTTAATTTGCGTATATTAAAGCTTGATTTTGTGATGTAAATGTCTATGGGATTTGACAAATTCATAATGTCATGAATCCCTTATTACAGTTTCACACAGAATAGTTTGTCCTAAAAATTTCCTGTGCTTCACATATTCATCCCTTCCACTTCCCCTTGAACAATTAGCAACCATGATAGTCTTACTATCTATAATTTTGCTTTTACCAGAATGTCATATAATTGGAATAATACAGTTATGTAGACTTTTTAGACAGGCTGGACTTCCTTCACTTACCATCATGCCTTTAAGTTTTCTCTGTGCTTTTTCCTGGCTTGATAGCTTTTTTTTTTTTTTTTTTTAAATTGCTGAATAGTAGTCTATTGCCTGGATATATCACAGCCTGTTTATCCATTCACCTATGGAAAGACAACTTGGTTGCTTCCAGTTTGGGGAAATACCAATAAGCCACTATAAACATTGATGTACTCTACACTTCTTGTGTGGATAAAAGGTTTCAATTCAATTAGCCAAATACTTAAAGGTGATTGCTGAATTGTATGGTAAGGCTGCATTTCATTTTGTATAAAACTTCCAAACTATTTTCCAAAGTGTCTGTACCATCCCCACAGCAATGAATGGACGCTCTTGTTTCTCCACATCCTCATCAGCGTTTGGTATTGTCAGTTTTCTCGATTTCTGCCATTACAATAGCTATGTAATGGTACCTCATTGTTATGTTAACCTATAAGTCCATAATGACAAATAGTGTTGAGCATCCTTTTATATGCTTATTTATCATCTATATATCTTCTTTGGGGAGGTGTCTGTTCAGAGTTTTGCCCATTTTTCAAGTGGGTTGTTTGTTTTCTTATTGTTTAGTTTTAAGAGTCGTTGGTATATTTTGGATACAAGTCCTTTATCAGATACGTGTCTTGCAAATATTTTCTCTAGTCTGTAGCTTAATTTTTCATTTTCTCTACAGTGTCTTCAGTAGAGCAGAAGATTTTAATTTTAATTATATCCAACTTATTACTTTTTTCTTTTACAGATGGTGTTTTTGGTGGTGTATCTGAAAAGTTATTGCTAAACCCAAGGTCGCTGAGATTTTCTACCATGCTATTTTTCTCAGAATCTTATAGTGTTGCATTTTACATTTAGATCTATGATTCATTTTGAGTTAACTTTTGTGACAACTGTAACATCTTTGTCTAGATTCTTTTTTTAGGGAGGATGTCAGTATCCAGTTGTTTGGGTACCAAATCCTTTCTCCACTGAATTTCCCTTACTCTTTTCCCAAAACTCAGTTGAGTGTATTTGTGCGGGTCTATTTCTGGGATGTATATTCTGTTCCAATGATCTGTATGTCATTAATCTTTTGCCAACACTATGCTGCCCTGGTTACTGTAGCTTTACTGTAGGTTACTGTAGTGTGATAGTGTCAGTCCTCCATCTTGGTTCTTCTTCTTCAATATTGTGTTGCCTATTCTGGGTCCTTTTTGCTTCTCTATATAACTTTAAAAACAATTTGTTGATATCCACAAATTGATTTTGATTTTGAGATTGCATTGAATCTATAGATCAACTTGGGAAAAATTGAACATTAGGAATATCGAGTCTTGCAATCCATTAATACAAAATATCTGTGTTGTTCTTTAATTTCTTTCATCAGGGTTTTATAATTTCCTACATAGATTTACCGCAAATATTTTTTTTAGATTTATGCCTAAGTATTTCATTTTTTGGTGCCAATGTAAACGTTACTAGATTTTTAAATTTCAAATTCTAATTGTTCATTGCTGGTATATAAGAAAACTACCCACATTTGTATATTGATCTTATATCCTATACCTTTGCTATAATCACTTACTCTGATACCTGGATCATCTGTGGTTTGGTTTATATCTTGCAGTAATTTATGCTCTTTCGCCACAATCATCTTTTTCATCTGGGATAGTCCCCCCAAAGACCAGTCATGAGACTAAATTAATTATGAAAGTCAGTCTGTTCCACTTAATCCAATTAAACTTAATTGCATGATCTCTATATCCCTAATCATCCTCACCTAAGGGGCATGTTACCTTCATGTTTTTAAACAGATTATCTGAGCCAAATCATTTTCACAAATATGACTCTGAGAAAAGACAGTTTAGATATAAAAAGACCAAGGGAAATCAAATTTATCTCATTAACCTAAGAGTTTGTGCCAAACCACATAATGATTTGTGGGCTGCCCATAAAGTCTCATTGATAATGGAAACAATCCTGCTAGAGGGAGTGACATGTGAGCAAACTGCAGAACTGACTAATTCAAAATGCTAAAAAAATTGGAGTTAAATTTTGTATGAAACCATAACAAAAAGCATTAAAAGGCAAGCTCTAAACTTAAATTATGATTGTTAAATCGGCACATAAAGGCATTTCATGGAAATGCACTGACAAATTACAGGTGTGAAACAGATCGCACCATTTTCCTATAATGTGCAAGTGTAAGTAATTCCTAATTTAGAAAAAGAGCAGGAACACTGCTAGAGAACTCAAAAATTGTGTGATTTTATTTGTGTCAAAAGAGGAGGAGGTAGATGGTATCACTTGCCCAAAAGTTACATGGCCAGTAAGTTGACATTTAATCTATGTTCCACCAAGCTCTTTCACTACAGCATATTTTATACATGTGTAATTTTTTTCTTATGGAAAGAGTAATTTTTGCTACGTAGAGTCACTGGTGGGTGAATCTATTCTTAGACAGAAAATTAACAACAGGATTCTGCCTATCAGAAACTTGGAAACTTGCAAGGTATCCTCATAGGCTATTATAATCAGCTGTGTGCTGTCAAGAATGGACCATTCCCAGCAGTTGACTACCTTTAGAAATCTCAATGAATTTGGATTTTAGAACACCTTTTTTTTTTTTTTTTTGAGGTACACGGGCCTCTCACTGTTGTGGCCTCTCCCGTTGCGGAGCACAGGGTCCGGATGCGCAGGCCCAGCGGCCATGGCTCACGGGACCAGCCGCTCCGCGGCATGCGGGACCCTCCCGGACCAGGGCACGAACCCGCGTCCCCTGCATCAGCAGGCGGACTCTCAACCACTGTGCCACCAGGGAAGCCCTAGAACACCTTTTTAAGAGTAACTTTCCCATGGTGTTAGAATAGCAAGTACTAGAGCTGGGATTGAACTATGATTTTTCTGAATCTTGACCTTCCCACAAGCACAAGAAGAAAAGGAGAGCCAGGTAGCATTACTACCAGGTCTTTCTAACTATACAAAGAGGGAGAGCATCAAATGTGTTCTTCCTTTTCTTCCCTTATTCCAACTGTTATCAGAATTTTTGTGTGAAGTGTACCTGATCTGGAGGAGGGGAAAGGCCCCAAGTCATTATTCAAACCCAACTGTACTGAAGAAAAAGAGAGTTGAGAACAACCCAGAGCAAACCAAAAGGCCCCAAAATGCAAGGTAAGAAACACCACGCAGAAACAGGCAGATTTCTTTACTTCTTCCATTGAAACGCTCAGGTAGGGCATCACTTCCCATTTGGTTACCTGAGCACTTTCTCAGAATCCCACAGCCAGAAATAAAATAAATTCATGTGATTTCTGAGGCCAAGGTGTGAACTGTGGCAAAGGAATCTCAGGGGAACAACAGTATTTATCATTGGAAGAAGGGTACTCAAAATCATTTTTGCACATCTGTTTCTCAGAAGGATGGGTAAGCACGTTACAAAAAGAGCAAAAATAAATGCAAATGATAATAATCTCCTTTCAAGGGATGTGGGTGTGGGGTGCTGATGTTGTAGTCTTTATTTAAGGTAATAAATAATATCTACAGAAATATGGCGAACTTCAAAATGTGCTACTGTGATTCAGGCAATTTTCTTATTACATTAGGTTAGAAATTTGTTTTATCAACTCCTAAGGTACGATGTGTACACGCTCTATTGAATCTGACACAAAGTATCCAAATTCCCCTATTCATTTTAGCTCTCAGTTTTTCTTTAATCAAATTTTTAGATCAAACAAATGCAGAGACCAACCAACCAGGCCTGGCTTTGGTTTGAGCAGTTTCAGTTTTAAACAATATTTCTTACATCTGATAAATAAGTAATAATTGCCTACCACAGGAAGTAATGTAGCATGGAAGCTAAAAGCAAAGACTTTGGAGTTAGATGGCCTGGGCTAAAATCCTGTTTTAAGCTTACAAGCCCTCTGAACATGGGGACACTACTTAAACTTTCTGAGCCTCAGTGTTCTTATCTATACAATAGGAATAATAACAACAGTATCTCCCTCATAGTGTTGTCATAAGGATTGAGCTCATTTATGAAACACATCTTTATACGTATGATTGCTCAATGAATAGTAGCTTTCTTTTTCATTATGTGCAAACATTATCCTAGGTGCAAAACTAAAAGTTTACAAATAAGAGATCGGGGAGACCTCACTGCCTTCAACTCCAGTTAATGAATAAGACGTATTCTTTCTTCAAAGAATAAGAAACATTGCAGAATCAGACAGATAAACACTCAAATCAAAGCTTTAGAAGGGAGTTGGAGAGAGATGAAATGGAACATGAATTTGCAAATAGAAAGCACATTCAGAGGGTTATTAGAAATAGAGCAGTGTAGGCTATATTATTCTGAATTATTAAGCTATTACATTTTTGTATTTGAATTGTGAAAATGCCAATGAATTAACTCTTTGGAAATTGCTAGAAGTACTTTGGGGTTATTAACATTATATAATTGTGTACTTACAGAGTAATCAGTTTTCCCTGGAGGAATATAGAAAATCACTATAGTTAGGTTAAGTGACATTTTATTTCTAGTGGTATTAAGGTCTACCCTATAAAACAATGATTCTCTGAATAGAAGCATAGAAAAGAGCAGTTGGTTTGGTGTAAGAAAGCCTAGGTCTTGCCCAGTTTTTTTGTTGGCTACATATTTAATCTTTGGGTGTTCAAATCCAAGCGTTTCAGAAAATGAGACCTATCTTACTACAAAAGTTTTTGGAATATGAAATGAGATGACCCATGCTTAAGTTGTTTGCAAAATCCAAGTGCTATGTAAGCTAACGGGTCACCTTCTGAAAATGAAATTTAAAACCCAAAACTATGAAATCACCTTGTAAAATGATCTTACTTTTCTCTCATAATTATCCACGTTGTTTGTTTTATTCTCATTAATTTATTGTGAGTCATCAATGTGAATGTTATTGTTCTCATTTTGAAGATGACAAAGCTGGGACTTGGAGAATGTAAATGATTTTACCATTAGTACTTGGCCTGAAGTGACAGAAGCAAAACCAGAAAGCAGTATTTAGAAACAAAGTCCAAGCATCTAGTCATACACCAACTGCTTCTCTATTATTTTTGGTAGTCTTCCAGATACATTGAAATACTAATAAGAGAAGACAAGTCATATTCACCTTGCTTCCTCAGCACCCACACAAACAGTGATAAACATTAGGCATAGCAAATGTACTCACGGATTGGCTGTAGACTGTAAAACTCTATAGTCAGACAGTGAATCATTTGACTCTCAGGCATCTTGTGTCTCTTACATGTTTTTCAGCTTTAGCTCCCATGGTTATACATATGCATCAGAGTGGTGCTGGTGAGAATGACCCCAGTGGTCAAATTTCTGTAGATAAATGTAAATTATGTACATATATTCCACTTCAGTCTTTCAAATGGTCAAATAGTGATCTCACTACACGTTAGAATGAGCTGTCACAGTGAACTAAGAATCGAAATTCAAATTAGGAGACTTGTACTCTAGGCCACCTTAGTCCCTGATAAAATTTTCTAGGCCTCCATTATGACATAATTGTCATAAAAAGCCTTTAATGCCTTTCTTATCCCCTTTATGATTCTAAATTAGTTTCTGTAATAAGAAGTCTCAGGTAGCATGTAAAAGATATTTTAACATATACTACATAATATACTATACTATACCATGGTTTATAATATATGATATACTATATAACCAGAATTTACTGTTTTCCTTTTTCTAGTCTATATAATTTTACATAAAAATTTAAGCTAGATGAATCCAACCAGTCTTTAACTAATACTAATTAAACACAATTTAAAATATGTTGTTTATAATTTTTAAAAAATTAATGAAGATGTTTTTATAATTACATGAGTAAAAGGTAACAGTCTTAAAATACTACTGCTAAAATTAATTAATTATTAAATGACTGGAATTATAATAAGTATTCAAAGTCAATAGTTATTCTCTATTTTAAAATTAAATACTTAGAAAAATGTCCATTTTCCAAAAAATGGTGTGTGTTTTTAAAGCAATTCCAAGTGTAATCACTGGAAGTATTTTCTTCTTTCAAAGTTGAATCAAATGATATTAGAGTTTTAAAGTGCTATTGAAGTATTACTTTAAAGTGATATTAGAGTTTATAAGTTCTCTGGAGTTTGTCATAAGCCCAAATAAGGGCTTTAGTTCACAGTCTAAATGTGATGAGAAGCCATGGGAAAGTTTACATGAATAAACAGATATTTCTACATTTATAGCAGGGCCTTTGCTTGAATATTTATGTTCCTCATCTAGAATTTTCCCTTCTGGCTTTATTTGTTGTGTTTTAAGATTCTGTTACCTTCCTTTTCTTCTCCATTCCCTTCCCTTCCCTACAGTTTTCCCCACTTTTGAATTCTCTCCTTACTGCTTCTCTCTTCCATTCTTCTTCTCTTCCCTCTTCCCTCTCCTTCCCTCTTTATTCTTCTCTCTTTACTTCCATGCTCTCTCTCTCTTCCTTTCCTTCATCCTTTGCTGTCCTCCACTTCCTGGAGGGATCTGTGTGCCAGAGACTACAAAGCAGAGTGGCAGGGCAGGAGATCAGGGTGGCAGACAGGTGAGGAAGAGGAGATGGGGAAGGAGATGTCGTCCTGAGACATCAGTGTCCTCAGTGACCAAGGAAGCAGGGTGGTAAGGGCAGGAGTTGGTGAAGAGGCAACAATGTGCCTAGCAGCAAAGGACTGGGACAGTGAGAGTGGGCCATGAGGATTCGTCAGTGTGGCCAGTGACCAAGGAGGCAAGTGGGAGGTGAATACAGAGAGGTGCCCATGAAGGAGGCCTCTGACAGCCTAGGAAGCAGTTTACAATGAGCGCAGAGGCCATGGAATGAGATGGCTGGCTTCACTGGGAGACTGGGAACACGGAACAAACAAGTAAAGTGATCAAATAATAAGTAAAAGTATTGATTATAATGTGAGTCAGGTTTTTCAATGTTAGAGAAGCATTATAGAAGCATGAAAAGGGAGAAGACTAGAAAGAAACCTGAGGCTTTGAGTTGGAATTGTAGGCATCAATATGAACTTTTGGATTTGTTTTATAATAAATATGCATATATAACTTATATATGCATATATTATTTATAAAATATATGCATTTGTAGATAGATAGATAGATTTAGATGTTTGTTTAGCCCTTTGGCTCAGAAGACAAAGATGAATTGGAATTGAGAATGAAAGAGAGTCAGTTGACATTTTCCCAGAATTCTCTTCTTCCTGATGATCTTAGAGACGCTTTTTCTTTATTTCAGTGTTTGGCATTAAATTCTAACTCCAGTCACAAAGACAGGAAAGAGTATAGGCAATCAAACTTGAATCCTTACTTTGTCGTTTACCAGCTATGGCTGCAGTTTAAGGATTAAATGAGATAAAACACATGACTTACCTGATTTTTGGATGTAGTAAAGTTAAACAATATATGCTACCTGACTTTCAAGTAAATATCACCTCTTTGAATCACAAAAGTCTAGAATTACCTAAAGCAGGGGTTAGTAGCACTATTTTGCATGAAGGAAATGAAGCTTAGGGAAGTTAAATGACTTGATGAAAATCAAACAGCTAGTGAGTAGCAGCACCCTGGACCAGAGCCCAAGCTTCCTTATCACTAACCCAGTAGCGATGAACCATATTTATTTTAATCTCAATATTTTCTGAAAACCAAAGGCCTTTTGCTGTAGGATTTGATAATCTTAATTTTTATTATTTAGTTAATTAAACACTGCAATGGCCAGGGTAGGATAGCTCTGAGGATCTGATTGACATAAATATCCCCTTGCTAATCTTTATTCTACAATTCAACTTATAACATCCAATAAGTGATAGGGAAAAATGCTACCTTTGGTACACCAGAATGAAAAAATCCAAACTCACATTTTGGAATTTTCCCCTTATAGCAGCATACAGGCACCACATTCTGACCTATCAAATTGGAGATGTGTGGGCTATTGAGGTGTTGTTATGAGAAAGTGTGAAATAAGTTTCCCATTGAAAACACATTGATAAAATGTTGGAGCTAAAAGCTCCATGGCATAGGAAGAAAATATCTTTGAACGTATCCAAGTGAATGGTCATCTTTTAAGTTAACAAGTAGTTACCTGCAGCCTCCCTTGAAATCAGTAAACTGCGCGTTTGCAGACTGTGTCAGGAATTGGATTTCTAAAGCAAAATTGTCCTATGGCACAGAATAAGCGCAAAGATGTGTCAAATTTTTAGATGTCTTATATAATCTTGTTTTGATATAAACAATGCAGTCTGATCTTATAATAAGATCTAATTACTACGATGCTGACAATCACTATGTCAGGTAGGCAGAAGAACACAATGTGTATTTTCCACCTTTGGCCAGAAGCTCATTATCTTTGCGGGTATTTCTTTGCTTTTATCATCAAAGCACATTAGTGCAATAAAAGGAATAAATGAGGTGGTACAACACAATAAATAAAGGCATGTAGGGAGGTTAACAATATGCTATGGTAAAATACTATCTCTTTTACTGATCAGTACACATTTAGAAGGTTAAGAAAAAGGACAACTGCATAACAGAAGGAAAACTTAATAAGCCAGTGTTTGGAATTAATAGTGATGAAAATTTGGAGAAATTTCTAACATTTAGAGCAAAAGAATGTCTCAAATATTTTTTTTACTCTCTCATACACACCGATTTGAAAAAAATGTTCTTTATTATAAACTTTGATACTTGACTATCAATCTCATTGTGTGGCTGCCTCTTGTCTTTTCAGTATATATCTTATGTCTCTTTTTTTTCTAAGTAGAAGCTACAAGAATCAGCTGGGTTATAGTGGCAGTTTTGTTCCTTAAAATCTGGATTCAAATGCTACCCCTATTGTGTTCTCTAGGAGTCTATAAAATGAAGGGATTAAGAGAGGGTTGCCGTGATATTTGTACTCATCCATTTGTTAAACTGGCTTGGGTATTTATTTATATTATTATTTTCAAGTGGTACACATATGGTAAATATATTCTTCCTGTTTGACATATGTCACATATACAAACTAGCATGCACATTGTCACATACACATATATAACTCTAAAAGGAAGAAATTTACTGCACATTTTTGATTTTTGCCAATTTAAAATAGAACTACCCCAGAGGGTACTAAAGGATCTGCCTGTTTGCCTAGGCATAGATAATGGAATTTTCCAATGCACCTAAACAGGGACTACCATGAAGTCTGCCTCAAGAAATATTACAATAAGGGCTCCCCACCTGCTTTGTGGAAGTCATTTGTCCTCAAAGAATTTTCAACCCCATTATAACTGACACATTAATAGTGTCGTCAGAGTGCCAAACCTACCGCATGAGACTGGAAGAGGTAAGGTGTAAGAAAACCTTATTCTACTCAGGAAGGGATCTGAAAAGCATTGTTATGATGAATTAACCTAAAAAGTGATTCTCAAAAAATGCTGCATTGATGATTCTAGTTTTGTTTTTATTTTGAATAACCTATTTTGTAAACAAGACTGATGTAATATATTTGAAAAAAATAGTAATCAATAAATAACTACAAATTCAAATAATGATTTCTATCTTCTGAAATAAATATAAAACAATGGCAAAAAGGAAAATCTAGATGTCTCATTAAAAGCAAATTCTGCCTGTTTGGTTCCAATTCATTCAACAATAAGTTTGCTATGAAAATGACTGACAACTATAGAGAAGTTTAAATACTTAGATTGTGAATATTTTATTACTATTCTTATGTGACACTAGTCTTTAAAAGCCCAGTAAAAAGTAATATAATTGACGCAACTAAAATCATAGCTTCCCAAACTATTCATTATCTCTCTATTTGTAATCATAATAGAGCCATTTGGTGTTAATGTCTGTGTCATCACCATCATGTATAAAAGGCTTCCCCTGTAATTAAACTTTAGCTGGATAACTCTTTCAAGTGGATCTGTTTCTCAGGAAGAAGCAGCAAAGACTTGTGACTTCAACATACACCCTTAAGATTTTCATTTGGAGCTAAAAGAGGCCAAACCAAATAGTATTCTGAATTTGTACTTAAATGGGTAAACCTCTCCAGCAGCTTTTAACTCCAATATTGTTCAGTCATTTTCCTACAACGATATCATACAGAGTCAAATGTCCAAAATTTTGGCACATTATGCCTTTATGATATCCATTTATTATTTGTGTGATATGCAACTTACTTCAGAAGTCTGCAGACTTCCAGAGATTTTAAAAAGGAATATACACATGAAAGAGTAATCTGATTTACTTCTTTGACATTTTCTTCATGTACTTAAATGGCAAATTGTGCTGGCCATAGAATAGTACAGTCATAAAATATAAGGTCTCTCTGTTCCATTTCTATTTCCCTTCTCTCTTGGATACACAACTGAAAACTGTTTGAGTATTATTTACACATTTTAGTAAAAAAGAAGAAGTAAAACCAATTTACTATCTTACTTAGAGATCAAAGGGACTTGTAAAAAATAAGAATGTTTAAAGTGTTATTATTAACTTAAGTGGTTTTAAAACATTTCATAAGAGATAGAAACTAAGAAAACAAAATTCACCAGAATTGATTACATGAATATTAATTCTTCTGTAAAAGTCAATGTGCTAACCCTACATTCAATAGGACGGCCAGTAAACCAAAAAGGCAGAGAATTCCAGGGCATCCAGAAAATAGCCTACAAGGCATTGGTGCTGACAGACAGAAAGCAAAGTGTTCCTTGCATTTTGAAGACATGCGGGATCATTACAAGGAAATAATTGATATTCAATATATTTTATTCAGAAGATAAAACTGTTTTACTAGAAAGTAAAATGAATAAGACACTGTGTCATATATTTGAGAGTAAGTAGGTAGAAAAGATGTGAATACTCTCAGAGGCTAAACTAACATTTACTGGTATTGGGAAAAAGAATATATGAGATTTATTTCTTTATTAATATTTCTATTAGATAAATCTTCAATTCCAGCACTTCTGCCCAAGCATTGATCAGTGATCTGTGGAAGATCCCTATAGCCAGCTTCAACTAGTCACTGCTCATCTTTTCTTCAAAATGAACATTTATTTTTATGTCTATTTTCCAAATAGTTATATGGCTTCTGAATACTCACCAGTACAACAATGGCTGGAAATACCTGTAGGGGAGTCTAACTTAGATAGAGGCTGGGCAGACTGTCCTTGGTAATGAACACATGGTGTGTGGAGCTTTTTAAATTTTAAATGGCATAGAAAGACCTACGAAAATAAAATAAAATGATATTTCCAATAGAACATGGAAGGAAACTCATCAGAGAATTTATTAATTAGATTTGCTATAGTAATGCTGCATAACAAGATACCAGGATGCCTTAATGGCTTAAAGGAGTAAATATCATTTTTTCCCCCTCACTCTCAAATCTGTAAGTTAAATGTTGGCCCTGCTGGGCTTGACTGGCCTCAGCTAGGCTTTGCTTTTGGTCACAGATTTAATTCAAGCCTTCCCATGTGTCTTTCCATCCTGAGACCAATAGCAATGTGGAGCGTGCTCTTCTCACCGTGGATGCCAGAAGGATGAGAAGCCAAGTCGAAACACTCAAACATATTTAAAGCTTCTGCTGGAATTATATTTGCTAACATTTAGTGTCCAAATCAAATCACTGGCCAAACCCAATATCACTGGGGCAGGAAAAGGTACTCAGCTTACCACACAGGGAGGCACAGTTGAGTCACATAGTAAAGTGAACAGATGCATTGTTTCTGTAATAGAGAGGGAAGACTAGTGAACAGTGATCTAGTCTAACACTAAGTGCCAGTGATGGAATCGCCAAAGCCAGAAGGTACAGAATTCTTTAAGGATGAGAATATCCTAAAAGGGCACCATGAATACATGGCAATGATAATAGGCCCGATTCCTGCTTCATGGTGAAGATTAAATGAGATGATACTGGATAAATGTAACTTACTTTCTTCCATAAAATATCAAGGTATTTAAAATAAAGGTATTTTTATAAAATATTAATTATTAGAGATAGTTCTACACTTTCTAGATTTTTTTTGGAGCAAAGCATTGCCTAAAAGAGCAAACTCCCTTACTTTGGAGATAAGAGAATTCTATTTACAAACATCTTTCTATTCCAAGAGCATCTATACTGCAAAAGTTAACCTATAATTTCCTTGCTAAATTGAGTGCAACCAGTTAGTGGGATGGAACTGCAGATTCACTGTAACTATCCTGTCATTTTTCATCACCATACTTTACCCATCGTGTGATGTTATTTTGATATTCAGAGTCTAACTGAAACCCAATGTTATGCCAAATTCAGACACTCTTATAGAAGGTGAGTCTACTGTATGTAAGAACGAGTGGTTATTGCTATCACTCATTCCTAGCTGGACTGCAGGCATAACAACAGTTCAGGAAAAACAGTTTCTTCAATATCCTATTAAACTGAAGCAGGGGAAGGAACTCCTTAGGTGATATGGTGGAATAATCTCAAATAGGCAACTAAGAGTCAAAACAGTGACTACTGTTTATCATACCTAGGTGCATATCAGGTACTCAATAAATAATGATGGAAGGGAAGAAGGAAGGAAGGAAGGAAAAGAGGGAGGGAGGGAGGGAAGAATTATACATTTCTTAATATGCATCTGAGTTCCTAAAACAATAAAACTTGTGTGTGTGCCTGCAAGATTCTACTAAGCATGCTTAGTTCTAATAATCATTTAATATATTTAAGGATAAAGAAGAAAACAAGGAAAGATGAAAAAGAGGTCTTCAAAAATCGTTTGATTCTTAAATGTATATACCTTGAAATGTGATTTTGAACATGTCAGAAATTTGTTTAAACCCTACCTGTGTCACTCCATAACTATCTGTGTGACCTAATGTAACAATCAGCATGTACTGGGTGGGCTAAAAAGTGCCTTTGTTTTTTTAAGTGAAGATAAAAGCTACATTTTTCATTTTCACCAAGAACTTTATTGAACAACGTATTCACCCTTTTGTTCCACTACCTTCTGCCATTTTTCAGGCAACTTCATAATTCCATCTTCCCCAAACTTTTTATCTTTTTGAGCAAAGAACTATTCCCAGGTCCTTTTACAGTCTTATAGGGAATTGACATTTTTTCCATTTAGAGAATTTGGTAAAGACCAAAATAAATGGAAATCCAAAGGTGCAATGTCTGGTGAATACGGCAGATGAATCAGAACTTCCCAGCCAAGCTGTAACAGTTTTTGCCTGGTCATCTGAGAAACATGCAGGCTTGCAATATCTTTTGGAAGATTATGCATTTTCTTTTGACTAATTCTGGATGCTTTTCATTGAGTGCTGCCTTCAGTTGATCGAACTGGGAACAGTACTTGTTGGAATTAATCATTTGGTTTTCTGGAAGGAGCTCATAATAGAGGACTCCCTTCCAATATCACCATATACACAACATCACCTTCTTTGGGTGAAGACCGGCCTTTGGTGTGGTTGGTGGCGGTTCATTTTGCTTGCCCCACAATCTCTTCCATTCCACATTGTTGTACAGTATCCACTTTTCATTGTCCGTCACAATTGTTTTAAGACAGGAACGTTTTCATTATGTTTCAGTAGAGAATCACATGCAAAAAATATGGTCAGGAAGGCTTTCTTTGTTTAACTTATGTGGAACCCAAATATCAAAGCAATGAACATAACCTAGCTGGTGCAAAGGATTTTCAATGCTTGATTTGGATATTTTGAGATGTTGGCTATCTCCCACGTGGTATAATGTTGATTGTTCTCAATTGTTGTTTCGATTTGATCTCTATCAACTTCAACTGGTCTACCCAACCGTGGAGCATCGTCCAGCAAGAAATCTCCAGCATAAAACTTCGCAAACCTCTTTTGACACGTTCGATCAGTCACAGCACCTTCTCCATACACTGCACAAATCTTTCTGTGCATTTCAGTTGCGTTGCTACCTTTCTTGAAATAATAAAGCCTAATATGACAAAAATGTTGCTTTTTCCTTCCATCTTCAATATTAAAATGGCTACAAAAAAATTCACCAACATTGATGTCTTTTTTTAAAATGCACACTGATGTGACAGCTGTCACATACAGTCTAACAAAATTGTTTCGAATGAAGCTAAAGACAACTAAGTGCTACTAGAGCCAGCTTACAAAAAAAAACCTGAACAAACCTTTTGGCCCACCCAATAGTAGACGACATTCTCTCAGCTGCTTTCAGTTACTCTCACATCGTGGGCCTTTGTGCTTCTCTTTTTCTATTGTTAAAAATAGCCAAGTACATTCAGATAATTGTATTTACTTTTAGAGGAAGGAAAGAGAAAGAACATTAGATTTGGAAGCAGATACTCAGGGTTAGAGCCTCAGTGCTCTCAATTACTAGTTTTGCAATGATGTTGGGTAAGTCACTTAAATTCCCCATGCTTAAATCTAAATTTTACTAAAATGGCAGTAAAAATACATGTATTATCTTCCTTGGAGAGTGACAAGACATTCCAAAGAAAATACTCTCAAAGTTCTTTGCAGACTGTACGCCACTGTTCATGTGCAATTGTTATTATAATCTTTCATCGTAAATTTTTGCCTTTGGTCTGGATTCTGGATGTTCTAACTTGGTATAGTGTCGACACATGATTCAGTTCTAATGACAAGAAAATCCAATTCTTTCAGAGGAAGAAAATGAATTGTATACCATACGGTCACACATTTGGAACCTGTTATTTTCAATAATAACATGTTAGGGAAGCATTCATTATCGACTAGAAATAACTTATTCCGACAGTTAGCTGTAGTAGAGTTCACGCTGAGTGCTAAGCTGCTGACATCAAACAGAAAGAGAGTAAATACTGTGAGCTCCGTTCCAGCAGAAGACATCCATCAGCATGGTTTATTTGCAAGGCACTGTATTATTTCTTCTCAATCAGCAAGTTCAAGGTAGGCTCTTTTACAGCAGGAAATGTTGTATAGCCATTTCTCTTCCTCTGCACTGCTCACCTCTTTGCCATTCACAGTAAATCTAAATTATTTTTAGGCCACTTCTCTTTTCACCCACAGGTCTGGTTTAATACTCAAAAGTCAGCCTTAGGTCACAGGATATAAACCGTTATTTGAATCTAGGAGAGCTAACCTGCTTTCATGAAGGTCTCAACTTTAGAGTCAGATAAATGTTTTCAGATGCATATGTGCAGAGCATAGCCAAAAGATATGAGGTCAGTTAGGAGGTTACATTTTTATGTTCCTTTCCCAGCAGATAAGTTTATCCAGGCACCTATATCCTCTTCGTTTCGTAGCAGGAGGAAGAGTATTAAGACTTTGAGCCTAATAAAATGCATAGCAAAGCAATTTCATGGGTAAGACAAGAACTGAGTTTGTGAGGAAAAAAAATAGCACTAAGTCTGTCCATCAGAATTACTTTAAGAAACCTGTCATGCATTGGTATCAGAGATCTTCCTCTGGAAGTGATGTATAAAATGCTGGGATTATGAACAACAACAAAAAGATTGAACTTGAAGCCAGGAGGAAAATTAGGGTTCCCAAATTATTCTGATAGAAGTGAAAGAGAGAAAGAGGAGGTGGCAAAACATTAAGAAATTATCTTTACTGAAAAGTCAGATGCTGCAAACACACAATAGATTTGTCTGTTAATCAATAATATGTAAAATACAAAGTAACAGCAACAGCAAAAAGCCTACAATAGCAAAAATGACCAATAACAATACACATACCCACTGATTTCCATAGAGTGGTCTTAATGTGCTTTGGACATTTTGATCAGTAGAAAGAGAAAATACAATATCGTTGAAAAACAATATTAAATTTTTTTCTAGTTTAAATGTACAAGTATCTAAAATGATTACTTTAAAATTATTTTCCAACTAAAATTATATTTATATTGTAATCCTATCATTAATAAAGGTCATTTTTGTATGAAAAATTATAAATATATGGTTTGGGGATTTCAACAATAAAATAGATTTGTTTAACAAAAGTTTGTGAAGTTATTTTTAGTTTCCTAATTATTTCAAGTAACTTATGAACTCATCAAACTTTAAAGTTTACCAAAGAATCCAGAGAGTTACTTTAAATTAATTCTAAAAGTTTAGCTAATCCCATATCACGTGAACTACAATAAAAGTGAATTTCTAGTGAATGGCTAGTCCCATTTTAAATATTACTATTATTCAACAAATATGTATTAAGCACTAGTGCATAAGGTCTTACTGTGGTAAACATACACCCAAATGGATGGTTTTTTAATAAAGATATTAGAGAATTTAGAGAAATCAATACTTTTAGGTAATTAAGATGGCCCCTCTCCTCCCCACCTAAACCTGTATCAATCTCTGTTTTCAGAACTCAGATCAAAATATATTATTTGCAAGCTTTTAGAAATTAAATTTGCTCCATATTGTTTACTACTTTATTCTGTGGTAACATTCTGTGTTTCCTTGACAATATAGTATCACGAGGACATTTGGACTGATTTGTGACAATAGGGGCTCAATCTTGGTCCTACCACCTACTAGCCTCATGGATTGACTAGTTGCTCATGGAAAATGAAGACAATGACACATTGCTATGAGGATTCAGTATGTAGAAAACTTAGTACATAGTCTAGACTACAGCATGGGGTCACTAAATTTCAGTTTTATAATGAATATTAGTGATTTTTAAATATATATATATAAAATCTGTGATGAATAATATATAAATCTGGGCCTGTTTTTCTTTTTAAAAATAATTATTCCCAATGCAGTTTATCTTATGTGATTTATTCTTGATTTTCATGTTTCTTTAACTCCCACAGCACCCATAGGAAAAGCCACAGTTTTTGGCATGCCTTCAGTGAATAGTATATCATAGTGTTAGGCTGATGGATTTTTTTTTTCCCTGTGTAAATCATCCCAGAAAACAATTGAGCTTTAGCTTGAAGGCCCCTGGGGTGTCATAGATATTTTATCTTTTCAAATGAGAATGACGGTCAAAACAATATTCTGGACCCCCTGAAAATCTGCCTTATGATCTTCAACTACATCCGAGTGTTTGCAGAGTGCTGTGGAACTTATCCAAGTGGGAAACACTCAACGCTGTGCAAGCCAATGGTGATCTCAATCAATTCCTCTCCAAGCCACTCCTCAGCAGAAGACAGTCATAGTTTTTGTTTGTTTGTTTTTTAACATCTTTATTGGAGTATAATTGCTTTACAATGGTGTGTTAGTTTCTGCTTTATAACAAAGTGAATCAGCTGTACATATACATGTATCCTCATATCTCCAGGTTTGATGGATCATTTTTCTCTTCATGTTATAGAGAGTTTAAGTGATAGGGATAACAAGCACATTGTGGTCACTTCCTGTTTTTTGCTCAAGTGATATGAATAGGATTAACAGGATTAATGGGAAGCGTCAGGATAAAGCCAATTAGCACAGTTTAAAGTTTTAGAGATGTGAGCATGTGATGCAGGTCTATGTAATCAGACTGAATCTTTGAACTTTTACTGGGAACACTGGGATAAGACTGTCAGAACTCCACTGGAGTTGGTGATTCAAGTTTGTGAGACTTAAAACTGCTGCATTCCAGTAGCAAGAGCTTGGAAATTCCAGGGGATCATTATGTGCAGCCTGAGGATTAGGTGTTATCAGAGGAATGATAAATGTAAAATGATATTGGTTGGCATCTTTGAGACATTGATCAAGTTCTCTTAAGAACTAGAGACCCTTTTGAGCTGTTCTGTCCTGTGTACCCCTATTTGCTAAACCAGATAGTTTTAGGCTTTCCGTATCTTAAAACTAAAATAATCTTGAAATAAAGTGGCCCTTAAAATTTTCTGTATTTTAGATCGCATTGAAGGTCCTGAATCTAGCATTTCTGGTCCAATAGCATTGCAGCCTTTCTCTCTAATTAGCCAAAACTTAGTCACGGTTAAGACTTGCCAGGACAGAGACTGGTGTGTGTGTGGTGTGTGTGTGTGTGTGTGTGTGTGTGTGTGTGTGTGTGTTCAAGAGTTTGGTTATAAATGACCCAAAACTCAGTGGCTTAAAACAACAATCATGTATTCTTGTTCACCCACATATGACTCAGCAGGTTGGGTGATCTGGCCTGTGCTCAGCTGGGCAGGTCTTCTTCAATATGGGGATACTTGAGCTGGGCTTGGTTTCTCGCTAAGGGTGGGGCTCAGGTTTGTTCCATGCACGTCTTTCTAGGTCCCAAGCTAAAGGGGCAATAGTTTCCCAAAACAAAGTCTTGCAGTGAAGAACTAAAAGAGAGCAAGACTAATCACACAAGCACATTTCAAGACTCCACTTGTGTACTTGTGTGTTTGAGTGTAGAAGGTACCTTTGTGTGTTTTCGGGGGACGACGTAAGCTGAGGAACTTTTTAATATAGTTAGTTCATTAGAATCCAGAAGAATTAAAATCTTAATGTCTGATTCTATTCCCAGATTAGCCACTTATTTCATGACCTGTAACAAGTAATTTTACCTCTTGAGATCTTTTTCCTTTCCTCTAAATGGACTGGCAAAATACCTACTCATAAGTTGGTTGTGAGGAGAAAATAAAACAATGTAGGTGAAAGGGGAAAATATATACTCTAACTGTTCTGTATAAAGGATTAAGTAGTCCTGAATACCTTAAGTATAGAAGAAATTGGGCTTGCTGTTACTGGAAAATCAAGATAGAAGAGAATTACAATTCTTTCTAAAAAAGAAATAAAAAAGGTGAGGGAGTATGATGAGAAAGGACTATCATTGTTTGTCTATCTCATAGAGCCAGACATTGTGCTAGACAGTGTGTGCTATCTTATTTCCCACATTTTTCAAAAAAGAAGAAAGGGAAGAAACGAACAGTTACTGAAGAATAGCACTAACAAAATTCTGAACAGCACGTTTTACTTTACAGGCACATGGATCATTTGGGGGTTAGTCTATAAGAGAGCAGAAGTCTTGGAATTTTCCAGCATCATTTCTCATTTCCTTGAGCATACATCACACTTCTGTCACTAACTGGCTCTTCTCTCCTTAGAAAGTGAGTCAAACTCTCTGGTCTTTCTTTTGGGTAAAAATGATACAAATTATATTCTACAAGAATTGTAGAATTAAAAGTAGCATGTGTGCTAGTATATGGCATGGAGTTAATTCTGAATAAGTTAGATACCCTTCTGATTTTACTTAATGTATAACAAAAACCTAAGCATGAATTTGTGTTTCCTATTTTCCTGTCCCTTTATAAGTAGCGATATATTTGCAGAAGGAATTTGATCTGGTCTCTCAAGGCACAAAGATGCACTGTGAAACAGCAAATGTGTGAGCTAGAATCTTTTTTCTTTAGGCAATGATCTCCCTACTTATTCAAAAAAAGGAGAAGAATGGAAATGGAATATGGCCCATGTATAGATAGCCTACCATTGATCAAGGCAGAAGCAGAAGAAAAATATGTAACATGTAAAGATGTTTTTTTCTTTCATTACTTTCATCTAGATTACTAAAGTGTAATTTGTACATGTTTTTTCCTCCAATATTCTTGAATAAAGGAATAAACCTAATGTCATAAGATTTTTAAGCACTGTTGAAAAATCTGGAATTATAGTGTATCATTATACCCAAACAAAATTTGCCTGTTCACAAAAGCAAATATTTTTTGAGACCTAATAAAATGTTCAAAAATAAGATGGCATCACAAATATTGGGGTCGCCAAAAAGTTCATTCAGGTTTTTCTGTCACATCTTATGGAAAAAACCCAAACAAACTTTTTGGCCAGCCCAATATTTCTACAGTAGAAAGCACCTCCGATGAACTGAAGACCACTTCCCACCATCTCATTTCTTGGAGGAGGTGGTATAACTGAGTAGTTATAAACATTACGTCATTAGTTGTATTAGTCAGGGTAAGTACTAGTGACCACAACAGAAAAGATCTCAGTGGACTGACACATACAATTTTATTTCTCAATCATGAAAATCCCACACAGTCTAGTGGGAGCTCTCCTCTATCTAATAAATGTGGCTGGTTGGAAGCGATAACACTCTCTCATATTCTAATTTGCCAGAACTTAGTCATGAGAATAAAGAAGATTCGGAAATGTAGGGAAACTCTGGGTTATTTCAGGAACTAATTGTTTTGCTGTAAGAGTAAAACACACTGGGTTTGACCTCTAGCTCTACCATATACAAACTGTAAGATCTTGATCATTACAAATCGCCCCCAAGTTTCAGGTTTCTCAACTATGAAATGGAGATAATCATTGTTGCTTCTTTGGAATGTCTTGAGGGTCAGGCAAGATATTGCTCAAAAGAGATTATTCCAGTGCCTGTCACATAATAAGAGCTAAATAATTGGCAGTTGTTATTATGCTTAAACTTTTTTTTCATTATTTTGAAGATGTAGGTACTTTGGAGTGATAAGCCCTAGAGCAAGGCAGGAAGAGTAAACAGCCATGAACAACTGGGGGAATCCACTTTGGATTGGATGGCCAATGAACATCACTCTGTTGAAATGACATTTAAGCTAAGACCCAAAGATGGTAATAGTAGGAAAAGAGCCTTCCGGGTCAATGAAAAGTATGTGCAAAGGCAAGTAGTAGCTCAGTATCTTGGAAGAACTGAACCAAGGACAGAGCAGCTAAATCTCCATGAGGTAGAATGGCACAGGCTATGACTGAAGTACCCAGAGTATGGGAAGTAAAGATCAAGAGCTTAATAACTTGTTGATAGTTTCATAGTAAATAAGAAGCCTCCTAGACTTGTGATCTTAATAGTACATCATGCTTTCTTCTCAGAGTTACAGGCAAATCAATAGTCTCTTATTTATATGTAATGTTAGCACTTATAAAACACTTCTACAAGAATAATCTCCTTCAGTTCTCAAAATAACCCTCTGAGGTTATTACGGCATATAATAATCAGAACACACGAGAAACGTATGCTCAGAGATGTTGACTGAACAACCCAAGATGACATAGCTAGTAAGTGATGTAATAGGGCTGTAAAACAAGTAAGACTTACATATGCTTTGGGTTAAGGACAAAGAAGTACTACGTGGGCCATCTGTCTACTAAATGGTAATATTAAATCTTATTAGACTTTGAGTCCCACATATCTATGAATGAAATATATTTCTAGTATCTGATAAGGTGTCTGACAAAATTATGGAGTATGGATGTGTTAATGTCATTTTACTGATGGGAAAACTGAGCTTTACAAGTTTAATAATGTGTTCAAGGTCAAGATCCTGGAATGTGGGTCTGGTTGAATCAGAAGTTCACTCTTCTTTCATTACGTAACCTGATGGCAAAACCTGGAAGACATTTTTGTTTGAGAATATTTATGGAATGTAAAATAAAAATCACTGTTGACTAGGCATTAGGTAGCCTGTAAAACCATCCTGAGTAGTATCTACAGCTGACAATTTTATGCAGAAATATCACAATCTTGTTTCTTATATGTCAATAATTCACTGATTAGTTATTAGCCCTTGGGATGTGTCCGACATACTGTTCTTTACAAGTATAGAACTAAATTATATAGTGTCTCTATCCTCATGGAACTCCCAATTCTCGTTTTCTTTTCTTTTTTTATGTCTAACATGTTTATAGAGAATCTTCTTAATGTAATTAATCCAAAAATTTAAAATATTTTAGTTCCCAGCATCTGTATAATTAATTTAAATTTTACTGAAATTTGTATGGTGACAATTAAAAAAAGCAAAGTTTCTATCCCTCAAAATAAAAATAGTGTATCACAGCTCCAACTGACAAGGAGAAAAACCTTTACATATTTTGCATATTTATGCATATATAGATATATATATCTATATATGCATAAATATGTATGAGAGAGAGAGGGAGAGAGAGACAGAGACAGAGGCCAGATGAGATGTTAGTCACCATTTGCTCTAAATACTGTGTCTTTTAAACAAAACTGGTAGATGATTTCACAGTTACCAAGTGATTCAGTAATTAAGGCTTGCTTTCATTTTCAGTTTTAAAATTTAAGAGGAATAAATGGATATACATTCTTCTCTTTAGTAACATGAAAGACATTGTTAGGAAACAGGACATTATGAAGTCTTAATACAGACAATAGTCCTTTACCACCTGACAGGACATTTTTTTTGAAGAGCAAAAATAATGCTCTCTTCATGAGCAAAAGGTACATAAGATCAATCATAGTTTAGAACTTCTGTCTCATCTACACAATTAAGTAAAGATTTAACTCTACCAGTAAAACTGTAAACAACAGAGGCAGCAGTGGGCAACAGAGCAGTCAGGGAATGCCAGCTACAATTACACACTTCAATAAAATAAAATATACTTCAATAAAATAATAATCTAAAAAACTATTAAATAATTGACCCATCCATAAAATTGGGCCTGTGTGTCCAGTTGACCCGAAAGGAAAGGACACAATAAAGTTTCTGACCTGAGATGGATTTTTAAATGAAAGTTGACAATAGTTGGCAAAATACATCTGGTGTTACATCAAATCCCAGACTTCTGAGATTGTTTGATATGTCTGATGAATCCAAAAACTGGTAAGGTCACCAGTCTTTTCTTCCCCCATGATGGTGGTATTTATTTGAAAATTCCCGTGTGAATAATAAATAATTATGAAACTATTGACATCCACTCTCTGGAAAATGTAGTGCAGTTGTAGCCCCTTTCCTATCCCCAGCCTTTGAGTACCTTAGAAATTTGTGTTTATGTTGAAGGAAAAAGCCTGCCAGAACCAAACTAAATGATAGTGATGGGCATTATTAAATTTCAAAGTATGCATGCATATGCACACATGCACTAATTTATTCACTGCTCACTTGTTTACCCATGCATTCATCCATATTTTATTTGCAGCCACATAATCAGCAAGTATTTACTCAACATCTTCTGTCACCAGTCACCATTTTAGATACTGGGGACGGAAAAGATATCTGGACTAAAATGATCCCTCCTCTCTTGATACTAAACTTCTGGGTTCAGAGAAATTAAAATCAACAAACAAACAAATAAAATATGTAAAATTGGTTAAAGTTTTTTTTTTCAAAATTTTAAAATTAGGTTTACTCTACCTATTAGGGGACTAAAATTCAAACTGTGCAGCCAGCAACAGCAGAGGGCAGTTCTTTAGATAAAGTAGTTGGAGATGCCCCTTTAAGGAGACAGCATTTAAGATGAGATCTGGATGAGTGAAAAAGAACCAGTCAAACATGAATCAGTAAAAGTGCATTTTTGTTAAAAGAATTTGGTTATTCAAAGATCTTAAGCTGGAAAATAACCTGGACTATTTGGGTAAGGGGGAGAATATCCATGTAATTGGACCATGGATAACAATGGGACAGTGATTCTGGACAAGATGGTAGTGAAGTTTAGAGGTTAGGTTTGTTAGAACATGTAGGAAGTGATAAGACATTTAAATTTTATTACAACTGCATGGGTGGGTGTAAGCAGTAGAATAGCATATTAAGATTCCCATTTTCAAATTACCAGTTGGGCTGCTATATAGATTGTGGGTTAATAGGAGACCAAGAGGGAAGCAGGGACATGAGGCAGGAAGCTTCTGTAAGACTTCAGGGAAGGAAAGATACTGACCTGGATGTGTTGATCAGGGTGTGGCTATAGATGTCACATTTAGAACATATATAGAACAACTTAAATTGGCATCGTAATTGATAAAGGCCTGGGATTAATATTCAAATTCTTGCATTTTATCTATGTGGAAATGGAAGCCTAGAGAGGGGACGTCATGGCCAAGATCACAAAGCAAGTTCATGGCAGAGCTATGGCTCTGCTCAGCAGGTTGCCAGTTCAGGCTTAACTTCAGGAAAATAGATTCAAACAGGAAAACTGGCTGGTCTGCAATCACTAATATTTCTAAGATATATTGACATAAGAGGTAGAATTAAAATTATCATCATTTAATTGATATGATGATGATGATGACAATGATATTGATGATGATAACAGCACACTTTTAATTGTTGGTTATCATATGCCGGATTCTATGATATGTGCTTGCTTAGGTAACTTACACAACAATTCTGTGAGAAAGATAGAAATAGTAAAGCCATGCTACACAAGAGATAAGAAAGGCTAAGAGAGGTTTAATAATTGACCTAAGTCTAGCATTAGTAAGCATAGGACCCATATATATTCTAAAGAATATACTCGGTTTTCCAACAATGAAAATACATTATTACTTATGCCCATTACATTAAAAAATCAAAGATATATTTGTATATGGGAGGAAGTTAAGAAAAATCAACTAAAAATCTCAAACCTAAATAGTCCCCCAAAATATTTTGATAGCTTCCTTTTATGCTTTTCCTTATGTATTTAAATGAATTTTAATAGTTTTTAGATTATTATTTTATTGAAGTATAGTTGATTTACAATCATATTATTTTCAGGTGTAAACAGAGTGATTCAAAGTTTGTATAGATTATACTCCATTTGTAGTTATTTTAAAATATTGGCTATATTCCCTATGCTGTACAATATATCTTAGTAGCTTATTTTATACATAGTAGATTTATCTCTTAATCCCCTACCCTTATCATGCCCTTCCCTCCTTCCCACTCCCCACTGGTAATCACTAGTTCTTTGCTATGTCTGAGAGCCTGTTTCTGTTTTGTTATATTCATTCATTTGGTTTATTTTTAGGTTCCACATATAAGTGATATCATACAGTATTTGTCTTTCTCTGTCTGACTTATTTCACTAAGTATAGACCTCCAGGTCTATCCACATTATTACAAATGGCAGCATTACATTTTTTTATGGCTGAGTAATATTACATTGTGTATGTGTATATATATATATATATATATATATATATACAACACATCTTCTTTACCCATTAATCTATTGATGAACACTCATGTTGCTTCCATGTCTTGGCTATTGTAAATAATGCTGCTATGAACATTGGGGTTCATGTACTTTTTCAAATTAATGTTTTCTTTTTCCTCAGATATATACCCAGGAGTGGAATTGCTGGATAATTGGTAGTTCTATTTTTAGTTTTATGAGGAACCACCATAATGTTTTCCACAGTGGCTGTACCAATTTACATTCCCACCAACAGTGTACAAGGTTTCCCTTTTCTTCACGTCCTCACCAATATTTGTTACCTGTGGTCTTTTTGATGATAGCAGTTCTGACAGGTGTGAAGTGATATCTCATTGTAATTTTGATTTGCATTTTTCTAATGATTAGCAATGTTGAGAATCTTGTCATGTGCCTGTTGACCATCTGTATATCTTCGTTGGAAAAATGTATTCTCAGGTCTTCTGCCCAGTTTTTAATCAGGTTTTTTTTTATACTGAATTGTATGAGCTGTTTATATATTTTGGATATTAAACTCTTATCAGTCACATCATTTGCAAATATTTTCTCCTATTCAGTAGGTTGTCTTTTCATTTTGTCAAAGATTTCCTTTGCTGTGCCAAAGCTTTTAAGTTTAATTAGGTCTCATTTGTGTATTTTTGCTTCTATTTCTTTTGCCTTAGGAGAGAGATCCAAAAAAATGTATTGTTATAATTTATGTAAAAGAACATTCTGTTTTCTTCTAGGATCTTTATGGTATCCAATCTTACATTTATTTCTTTCATCCATCTTGAGTTTATTTTTGTATGTGGTGTTAAAAAATGTTCTAGTTTCATTATTTCACATGTAGCTGTCCAGTTTTCCCAGAACCACTTATTAAAGACACTATTTTTTCTCCATTTTATATTCTTGCCTCCTTCATCATAGATTAATTGACCATAACTGCATGGGTTTATTTCTAGGCTCCCCATTCTGTTCCATTGATCTATGTGTGGTTTTGAGCTGGTACCATACTGGTGTAAATACTGTAGCTTTGTAGTATAGTCTGAAGTCAGGGAACACAGTATCTCCAGCTCTATTCTTCTTTCTCAAAATTGCTTTGGCTATTCAGGGTCTTTTGTGTTTCCATACAAATTTTAAAATTATTTGTTCTAGTTCTGCGAAAAATGCCATTGGTATTTTGATAGGAATTTCACTGATTCTGTAGATTGCCTTGGATACTATGATAATTTTAAAAATATTAATTCTTCTAATCCACAAGCACAGTAAACATGGTATATCTTTCTGTTTGTGCAGTCTTCAATTTCTTTCATCAGTGTCTTATAGTTTTCAGAGTACAGGTCTTTTACCTCCTTAGAAAGGTTTATTCCTAGGTATTTTATTCTTTTTGATGCAGTTGCAGATGGGTTTCCTTAATTTCTCTTTCTGCTAGTTCATTGTTAGTGTATAGAAATACAACAGATTTCTGTATATGAATTTTGTATCCTGCAACTTCATGGTGGGTAAAGCCAGGTCCTAGGGCTAGTGCTGGCTCACTGGTGGGCAAAGCCAGATTTTGGGGTCCGGCTACAGAGCCCAGAGGTCCTAGAACTGCTGTCAGACCACTGGTGGGTGGAGCCCATTCCTGACACAGCTGGCTGTGAGGTTCAGGATGTCCCAAAGTTTGTTGGCCTGCTGGTGGAAGGGGCTAAGACCCAGCTGGTCCCAGCGCTGGTGCTGACCTACTGGTGGGTGGCCTGGGTCCTGCCACAGCAGACTTCAGGGATGTGGTTGTCCTGGGGGTGGTGTCTGCCTTCTGGTGGAGAAGCTGGTCTCAAGGCTAGATCAGGCTTGTTGGTGGGCAGATCCTGGGCCCAGGTGATTCTGGGGCTGGTGCCTGCCCACTGGTGGGTGGAATTGGGCCCAGGGTCTCAGGCTGCAGGACTCTGGGGGTCCTGGGCCTAGTGCCTGTGTAGGACCCCCATCCCAGTGTATGGGATGGATCTTAGGCCCTCTGGGGGGCAGGGCTGTGTCCAGAGGTGGCTGTGGGTTCAGGGAGTCATAAAGCAGCCTGCCTGTTCGTGGGTGGGGCTGTGTTTCTCCTCAGTTGGTTGCTTGGTTTGAGGTGTCCTGGTACTTTTGCCTACAGGCTGGTAGGCAGGGGTGGGGCTGGGTCCTGAGGCTCATAAGCTAGACGGAAGATTCAAAAATGGCACTTGTCAGCACCAATGTCCAGGTGGTAGAGTAAGCTCCCGAAAATGGTTGCTGCCACTGTCTATATCCCCTGGGTAAGCTCTAGTTGCCTTCTGCCTCTCTGGGAGATTCCAAGATCAGCAGGTAGGTCTCACAGGCTCCTTGCAAATTACTGCTTCTGACCTGGATTCTGAAGTGTGTGAAATTTTTTGTGCATCCTTGAAGAGTGCATTTCCCACAGCCTTCTGGGTCTCCCCAAAGTAATACCCACTGACCCTCAAAGCCAAACATTCTAGAGGCCTGTCTTCCTGGTGCAGGATGCCTGGGTTGGAGAGCTTGATATGGGACCCAGACCCCTTGCTCCTTGGGGAGAATCTCTGCAATTATAATTATTCCCCCATTTGTGGATCACCCACTTGAGGGTATGGGTCTTGACTATACTGCTACTCTTCCCCTCCTACCCATCTCGTAGTGGTTCCTTCTTTATACCTTTAATTGTAGAAGATCTTTTCTGGTAGGCTCCTGTCTTTTTCACTGATAGCTGTTCTGTAAATAGTTGTAATTTTGGTGTGCCCGTGAGAGGAGGTGAGCTCAGGGACTTTCTACTCCACTGTCTTGGGAATTTCCTCTAAATAGTTTTAAATAAATCAATTATATCATGCTTTTTGATTTTCTGTCATAGGCACCTTTTATTTAATCACTCATTTTGTACTGACATTCTTTATTACCTCAACTTTCTTATTGGATAGTAAACCAAAATTAAGAACTTGGTTTCTGTTCTTCTTTATCTTTTTTATGTTAATTTAACATCACACATAGACACACACACACTCATGCACTATTTCCCAAGGCTCATGGGTAGCTCTTTTGTCAATGTCTGAAGTTTTAGGACCTAGAGTAGCTGAGGGGCAGCTGTTATTAAGTTGGACATAAGGTCTTGGGCATCCATTCTTGTAGTAGAGATTGAATTCAGAGATGGGAAGTTGGTGAGTATGCCCCAGAACCCAAGGGCCAGCTCTCTCTAGGCCATATTTCTTATCACAAAACTCCATAAAGTCCGAGAAGTCTAAATTCACACTTAAACTGTAGGTTATTATAAAGATTTCTTTTAAGATAAGAGGAAAGAAGTAAATATGTCGAAACACTTTTTAAACATGACATAATTTTAAATATTTTATTTTATTTATATTTGCCCTACTCCTACTTCTCAAATATTAAGGGCAAGCCTGATCATGCAGTCTTTGGGAACCTGTAAACAATGAATGCAAAAGGTCTTTTTAAGCTATAGTCACTCTTATTAGTATTTTATAATCCTAGGAATTAACAGAGAGCCTGAACCATAAGAGATCTAAAAATATATGTTGAATTTCTCAAATAACATTATCATGGTATATAAATTCTTGAAAGGTAATTATTTCGTTGTATTTTCCAGTCTATGTTTCCTGACAGTAGTCAAACTGATGCTTGCACTTTAAAAGAGTAATATTTTATATGTTATGTCAAAACAAGTAATCCACTCAGGGGGAAAGGTAATAATCAAATCATCTCTTTGAACTTTCTCACTGTACTCTTGGTGATATGTACATTTTCAGATATGTACAATTTACAGTTGTAGCCCTAAAAATATAAGTAAGTTTGAAATCTAATTCTATTCCACAGACTTAAGAGACAAAAAAATTAATTTGAGAGTGAAACCATTTTGCTTTTTTCCTAACTAATTATATTCCAGGATGATAAAAAGTAAAGCAACAGTCATGAGTGTAATAGCTTGCTTTAATTCCACCTATTCCCCATGTAAGGTATTAGCTTACAAGAAAGAAAATGACAAATATGTTAGATGGGATCTCCAGAAACAAATGGATTTGTAGTTTGTGAGGAGTTCAGTAGAGCAGGATTGAAGGCTTTTGATTGTGCTTTTCTTTTATAACAAATTATTCTATTCTCTGACTCTGGGTATGCATATATTAGAGCCAAAATAAATTGAATCTTTTACTCTTTATCTCTTTTCCAAATTTCCTTGCTGTTGATTAACAGTCATGTACCATGTAAGATTTAGTCTATTCATGGTGCTAACCTAAGCTAGTACTTAATGCTATTATCAACATTGGTGTTAAAGTAAATTTTAGTGTCATTTGTTTTAAACGACTTCTTGTGGATCACTTAACTCAACAGTTGACAAGTATAGTTGAGCTAATGTATAGCTCCTGAAGCTTCTCCCTGCACAATTATCTAAAAGACATTGATATCAATCTTCTTTATCGTGTCATTTTGTCAAGCAAAGAGTAGTCAAGGGGTCTGAGAAATTCTGCTGTTCCAACAAATAGAAACACAGCAAAAAACATCTAAAGCTGTTATTCACACAAGTTTGGGCATCTGTGTTCCCTAAAATCACAGAATGAGTTCACCAAAAGTTAACAAATGATTGGTAGAAAGAGTAATGGCACAGGAACAAATGGTGCAGACCTCTGAGGGAAGTGCATTTGGCAGGAAGCTTTGTGCATTATGTCTATGCATTGTGTATCCATTAAGAGAAAGCAATTTTGTCACTCTCTGCCTTTCCCTTTTTCACTTATCAAATATCCAAACAAGGCTGAATTACATAATGAGAGACTTTGTAAAAATCATGCTGCAGGGCATCTAGAAGGGCATTACCTGGAAAGCTTCTTAAAAATTTTAATATCTAGAATCTACCCTGGATGATTTTGAGCAAGTCAATTTTGAGTGAGGTCCAGGAATCCACATCTTTGATAAATAACCCAAATGATTCTTATGCCTCCAGCTTGAGGGCTGGCTTTTGAAAACTAGTGGTCTAGATGACCCAGTAAATAACCCCTGAAAAGTACAGAGACCTGCTCTGCACACAGTTTGGCTTCATTGCTCATAAGAGGAATTCAATACTTTAAGTCTCTGAATTGGTCATTTGCTCAAGTTGTGAAAAATCTGTAAAACCTAGCATGTTTGAAAATTGCAGCATCAATTGAAGTTTATATTTGAAAACTTTAAATCATTTTAATCATTCACCCTCAAACACCTTCTGATTCAAGCTTCATTAGGATTTTTCTCTTATGCCTTGGCTACTGTGATGAACTTTATATCCCCACATCTGAATTTGTTTCTTAAGAGGCTGAATATCATTATGAAATGAGAAAATACGAATCAATGCAGAGGGAAAAATCCTTTTTCCCTTCCCCTCAATGTGTGGTAATATGCTTTCATTATGCTTGAGAGCTTGATGAATAAATTAAAAGACACTTTCTAAATTGTGTATTGATTTTTATACAACGTAAAATAAGGCTATGTATCTGATGGATACCATTATAAGGGCATAAATCTTAAAACAAAAAGTGAAAAATAATCAAATAAAATTTTAAAACATAGCTCTTTATAGTAAAATATATTAGTGTCCATTTTCTCTGGAGCCTAAGAACAGTAGCTATCCTATGTTATTTAAATGTTTCAAATAGTTATTAACCTACTAACAGTGAAGCTCAAAGTCCTTAAAAGTTTTAGTCATTTCTCTAACATAGGCTGCCAACCTATTTATAAAATGAATATTCTGGGAACATACAATTCATCATATAGTATGTTCAATTTCAAAAACTCATCAAATTGCCATTGATGATGTTTGCGAAGTTCAGGGCAGTCTTTCTGTTTAGTTTTCTGTTTAGCACCTTGCCCCAGACGAAGGCACCCATGGGTGAAGCCATGCTCACAACCAAAAAATTGCTGTGTGAAACAATAAAGGCTCTACCTGCAGATAACTTGATTGCCACAGAGTTTCTGCCTAATACAAACTGAGAACAAACAATATATAAATGTTTAGCAGTACATAAAAGCTACACTGTAAACATAATCATCCACATCCTTTGCATTTTTTAAAAGATTAATATTAGATTTTTTAAAATTAGGGCTGGTCCTTGGTCATTAGGCACCCAAACAGCACACTGGCCTATGAGTGCTTGAATTGGTTAGGTTTCCATCCTGATTGGCCAGTGCCTACTCTTCTGGTTGTTTACCACTTTTAATATATCCTCCTCATTTATTAGCATCAACATAGGAATGTGTTATATGGGAACTTCTCCTGCCTCTCCATCCTTGCTGCCTGTGTGTCCAAGGATGACTTTCTTTTAAGCTCACAGAACACACATTTACTAAGATGAGAAATGCTTTTGGGCAGTAAAGTGCAAGAGTTAATTTTTCAGTGAAAACTGTCAACCCAGTTTTTTTTTCAGGGCAACAAATGATACATACTAGCAAGAACAGGAAAATAAAGGAGGCTTTCAAAATGTTGAAGCAGTGGATTTGGGCCATGTAGAAAGTGAAGGTCCTTCTAACCAGAGAATCTTGATCACCTGAGTGTACTCTCTTATTACACAGATGTGGAAAAAGGATCAGAGAGGTTATGAGGCTGAAGCAGTTGATTTGGGCCATGTAGAAAGTGAAGTCCTTCTAACCAGAGAATCTTGATCACCTGAGTGCACTCTCTTATTACACAGATGTAGAAAAAGGATCAGAGAGGTTATGAGGCATTAAGGCTCTCATAGTTAGCTTAATGCAGAATTAGAACTATAATATGAACTTCAACTGTAATACGGCATAAAGTTTATCTATTTTTTATTGAAGTATAGTTTATTTACAATGTTGTGTTAACTTTTGCTGTACTGCTACTCTGTAATAAATATTTATGATGGAAGGGTGGATTAAAAAAAAAAGACCCTTTAGAGAAGGTATCACTCTGCTACACAAGCGGTTCTCAAACTTGTTTTCCCTCATGTGATATACCTCAGAGATCACACTCACCTGTGTGACCTATGCTCACTACTTTTCACTGTGGGGTGCTACACTCATAAGATAATCATCATGTTATATAAAATTCCCAGGAACCTAACAGTAATTCTAACTCATTTCCTTCTCAACCCAACTTTGAGACTTAATATCATATTTTAGAACTCTTACTACTTAATGCTACCAAAATGATGAACTAACTCAATGCTAGGTGCCTAAGAATTTGGCTTTTATGAAATTGGAATAATACGCAGTCATCAAAAAGACTTCATTAATATAACCTATTACTCTTTGTTTCCTCTTGTTATTTTTAAAACCTTAAATCCCCAATCATCTACTCTGGTAATTTCCTTAAGGAGCACAGTTCATTCAGTAATAAGGAATGTATGAGTCTGCAACATTTCCTTATGTTTAAATTTAGTGGTCACAGCTTTTGAGGCTATTATCTTTAGCCTTAGAAAACAATGAGTTATGAACAGAGCTATTGATAATAGCCTGCTTTATTCCACAAAAGTTGTAAACCTGAGATTTAAAGTATAAGTTGTAATTAGGATAAAAGCAGATTATTTTCTAATAATTATAAGAGCAACAGCTTGAAAATATTCAGAAAAATATTTCTAGAAATGACAAGAAAATGCCCAGAAGCATTTCTAAATTTAAATTTAATAACTGGTTATCTATATAATTATACTTAGTGAGCCCAAAGTATATAAAGAAGTATATATATAACAAGTCAATATCCTGTTTCAATCCCATTTCACAGTGATCATTGCTCACTAATACCATCTTTTGAGATTAAGAAAAAGGAATCAGAACTTTCTCAATGTGCAGACTTACAGCTAGAAATGATTGAGAAGAAACACTAGCTCTAAAGCAATCAATCCATATTGCCAGTCATGGGATGACAATCAAGATCCCATCATCCACAGTAGGCTCCATAGTAGAAAGCGGAAAATGGACACACATCTATTCATGCTATCATTAAGCACATGCTCATTGTTAATTTGCTTCGATTTGAGGATCAGACAAATCTGTAAGTGAAGTAAAATTTGCATACATGTGATGATAATATTTTCCACCTATGGTACAATAATATTTCTTGGACTCCTTGAAAGCAAGGTCAATTATAATTATTATACTACTTTTACTATGAGGCTTGTTTCTTTGCTGATGTTAAAGGGTATATCAGGTCCTTGCTGTAAGACTGCAGAAGGCAAAGATTATATAAACAAAAGTGAAATCACCTTGAAAATCTAGTTTATTTCACATTTTACCACACATCATTCCTCAATTCTAAATATCCATAATCCTCAAAATGTGGAACCTGTGACCTCATTAAGCATGAGGAAATGTGGCATTCTTATTATTATGCTCAGAAATAAACACTGCCCATTCAGATTATTTTCCACATCTGAACTTACACAAGGGCAAAGAGAGTTTTACTCAAAACTGTGGTCGAGTAACTGAAAAACTCTCAAAGCAATTCCAGGATGTAGTGTGCATGGAGAAAACATTTCTCTATAGGGAAAAAAGCTAAGAGAACACCACAGCAAATGTACAACTGCCACATTCTCTGGTTCTATTTTACTGCCAACAAGCTAGATAGATAGAAATACAAATACTCTGCAAAAACATACATTAACATCTGCCAACTAATTTTCAAAATGAAATACAGGCATGCTCTGGAGAACTTCTTCCAAGTAAACATCTTCTTAGTAGAAGGCCTTTTAGTATTTAATACCCAGTCTTCCAGAACATTCCTACATCTTAACAAAACTTTATTCAGCTATTGTTTATATAAGAACATTTTGTATTTTTATTCCCCAAATTCAGCAAAATAGTTATCACAAAATTATTGTTGTAAAACCTCAAGTTAAATTCCAAACACTATTGGTAAAAAGAAACAATTATATCTAGACATTTTAAAAGGTCACTGAGTGTCTAAAAAGAGTATACATCTCCTGAATATTAGAGAGTCTGAGGCATCACAGTTTCATACTCAGTGAAAACAATTCTCAGGCATCATGTGCGCATCTTGAGTGTATTTCTGCAGGGCCTTTCTTACATAACCCTGTTTAGCCTAGTGTTTCATGGGTCCCGAAAATGTTGAGAATGTGCTAAATGAAACTGTAAGAAGGAAGCAAAAGAAGAAAAAAATTAACAGGCGATTAATTGGTGATTAGAAAGATATTTTAAGACCTTTGTACCTTCATATAACAGTTTGCTACTTATATATAAGCACTGGTTTCTTGTGTTTTAGCTACATTTTAGGATGTTGACTGGAGGCTTGAGTTGACGTTTAAATGTATTATATTTTTTTCCCACTTGAAATAAAGGGAAATGGGTTTCCTGTTAGTCTTAACCCAGAATATCTGATTTCCAAGAATAGATGACTCTTAAGATCTAGAAATGTCTGTTATGTAAACATAGAGATTATTACTGTATGTTATGTAAACAGAGATTATTACTGTCATGTATCATTTATGGAATATTTGTATCAAATGACTATTAAAAATGTCAAAATTTATTTGAAAGCAAATCTAAGTCAAGTTTAAAATTGTCAAATCATATATTTTATACTCTAACATGTTAATGAAATGATTGTAAATAATCTTATAAAAGTATATACTAATCTCCACTAGTGATTGAAGAAAATTAACTTAGAATTTGAGTAACAATTACAACTAACTTCTTTTTATGTCTATAATCCAGCTTTTAAATTTAAAAACTAGACTAATACTTTATGATAAAGCTTCAGTGATACATTATATCTATTTAGATTTTATTTACTATATTGTAGGTAATTTATGTAGCACTTCACACAGTATTTGGAATGATATTATATTTAGTCAATATCTGCATTATGTCAAGTGAAATAATGTGAAACAGTAGATGGCATGGGTCAAAATCTCAACACTCCAGCTTCCCTACTTACTAGCAGTTAGATTTTAGGCAAGTTGCATTATTTCTCAATTTAACATGATTGAGATAATAATAGAGCCTAATCCATAGAGTTGTGTTGGTTGAATGTGTAAAACAGTTCATACAACAAAGGTTAGCTATTACTTCAAATTGCTGGCTGTCCAAGTGAATAAGGTATTTTAGTTCTAATTTTTTTAAATATAAGTTTCCTTGCTCATGCAATGCAGATGATGATATAACCTATCTTACAGAGTTATGAGGATTAAATATACAAATTGACATCAAGTTTTTAGCATAAAATTTGGAACAGTAAATCCTTAATAAATTTTATTTTAATTAATATCATTGTGAAAATCCCGTGTATTCTATTTTTCATTGTCATACAGATTGAAAAAAGCTTTCTATAGCCATTTGTACTCAGAAATAGCCCACGGATGGCTTTTGCTATGTGAGAACAAACTATGCCCAGGGTCAGATTCTGACACAGAAATGTCACAGGGAATCTTCACTGAAAAACACACCACTTTAACCCACAGGGACAGGGAAATGCTATACAAGATAGACAAGACCACTTAAAACCAAAAAACAACCAAAACCAAAACAAGACAAAACAGTTATGTAGCCATAATAAACTTCTAAGAACACAGTTATTATTATTTTTCACTCTCTTTAATTCTAATATATTTCACTCAGAACATGAGTGTTCTGCTCTTGCCTCAAGAAAATAATACTCCTCTTTTCCCTAAATGCTTCATTTTGATCCAAGATGTGTATATATCCCCAGGCTACAGTTTCAAAGCAGGCATAAGAGGGAGTCATTTATCCTACTGCTGATAAAGAGATTCATTGTGAAACTCATTTTTTTATCAATACCCAGTGACAGTCATTTTGCTGAGACATGGTGACAGATGTGAGTTGACACCTACAGAATTATAACTGAGGTTCTGTCTATATTATATCTGTTATATGCATCAAATGAAATCTTATGATATGAAAGCCTAGCATTAGATTACATCAGCTTTTTAGTAAATAGAATTCATAAGGTACTTTGAGTTGTAAATATTTACCATTACTAATTTTATGCTGCACTTAATCTTTAGTTTAGAAAGCAGACCATATTTTAAGGAAGCTAAGGTAATAGGCACTGGACAAAGAATAAATATATCTGTCCCAACTCTGCTCTAAATCTGCGTGACCTTGGATATAACACATTTCTCTGTGTTATTCATTCCATAGATAGCTTTCTCTTCTATAGAATTAGGGCATCTAGGTAAATGAACAGTGAAGTCCTTTTTAACTTCAGCATTTCGTTATTTTGGTGAAGCTGGGTATCAGAGAACAGTCAGCATGATTCAACTTTAATAAGTGAGTACTGAATGCATACTATGTGCCAAGCACTATCCTGAAATCTGGGGATGCAAACATGTAGAATGGGTGACAGAAAAATTATAAACTACACTGCAAGCTCTGTGGGTATCTGTGCTTGGCTAGAATGGAACTAGGCATTCCCTGGGCCCTGCACAGCATCTCTAGTCTCATTTGGCTGGTGTGGAATTAATATTATTTGGATGAATGAACGAATGAATGGATATGGTTTATTATGTTTATTTCTAATGTTTTGACATGACTGAAAAATTCCATAAGTTGTCAAATAAAGCAGCTTTAAGAGAAACTATTAGAGGTGAAGCAATGTATGGAACAGAACTTTGGACCTGACTTTTCAGGATAACTGCAAAGTAAAAAAAGCCTATTTTCCAACAGTTGAAATCTCTTTGGAAACAGAGGCTGTTGTCAGGGATGAGAGGGAAGTTTTTATGAGTACATAGCAGAGACTTTTTATGACAAAAACTTTTAGCTACGCTTCTAAATTTTCAGCCACACCCCATGCCTTTTAAGATCAGTATCAGTAGCCTAATGATTCCTTATGTTGTACAAACACATATAGTCCTTATTTTTGAGGAAACAAAAATTTAAATCACTTGTTAAATGTGCCAATACCTTAATCATGGACATTATAATACTCTTTAACTTTAAATTTGCTACAAAGAATATTTCTGTTTCTCCACTATCTATTACATATCAATGAGGAACTGTGGAACAGAGGAGATATTTTTATAAGCTTTTTGAGACTTGGATTTAAATCATGGAAAATATTCATAATGAAATCATTCATAAAAGTCCTGGCTTACAACAATTCCTCAAAAACTATTAAAAACAAAACCTTCAAGATTAGAGTTTTTAAAAAGAAATAGGGCTCCATGAAGAGCACAGGTGTTTATTCCTGACCCAGATGCAACCCCACTCTCAAAATCGGGTCCTCCCTTCAATACAGTGAATACAACGGGGAGAATCTTCCACTCCCCAGGTTCTGTCCTTGTGGTCTGACACAGGCCCTGCCCAGGAGGCTGCTGTAGGGGAGGGTCCCTCCCAGCACCTGGGTGTCCCTGAAGTCCCCCATGGTCTGTGGAGCTGATCACTGTCATGTGGCTGACAGGGTCTTGGTGATCCAGCTGGATGTCAGGCCTGAGCCTCTGAGGTGGGAGAGCCAAGTTCAGGACACTGGACCACCAGAGACCTCCCAGCCCCATGTAATATCAGTCGGCAAGAGCTCTCCCAGATAGCTCTGTCCCACTGCTAAGACCCAGCTCCACTCACTGACAAGCAAGTTCCAGTGCTGGACACCCCATGCCAAAAACTAGCAAGACAGGAACACAAACCCACCCATTAGCAGAGAGGCTGCCTAAAATCATATTAAGTTCACAGACACCCCAAAACACACCACCAGACACAGTCCTGCCCACCAGAAAGACAAGATCCAGCATCATACACCAGAACACAGGCACAAGTGCCCTCCACTAGGAAGCCTACACAGGCCACTGAAAAAACCTTACCCACAGGGGAAAGACACCAAAAATAATGGGAACTATGAACCTGCAGCCTGAGAAAAGGAGACCCCAAACACAGTAAGTTAAACAAAATGAGAAGACAGAGAAATACGTACCTGATAAAGAAGCAAGGTAAAAACACACCAGCCCAAACAAATGAAAAGGAAACAGGCGGTCTACCTGAAAAAGAATTCAGAGTAATGTTAGTAAAGATGATCCAAAATCTTGTAAATAGAAAGGAGAAAATACAAGAAACGTTTAACAAGGACCTAGAAGAACTAAAGAGCAAGCAAACAATGATGAATAACACAATAAGTGAAATTAAAAATTCTCTAGAAGGATTCAATAGCAGAATAACTGAGGCAAAAGAATGGATAAGTGACCTGGAAGATAAAATAGTGGAAATAACTACTGCAGAGCAGAATAAAGAAAAAAGAATGAAGAGAATTGAGGACAGTCTCAGAGACCTCTGGGACAACATTAAATGCAACAACATTCTAATTATAGGGGTCCCAGAAGAAGAAAAGAAAAAGAAAGGGACTGAGAAAAATTTTGAAGATATTATAGTTGAAAACTTCCCTAATATGGGAAAGGAAATAGTTAATCAAGTCCAGGAAGCACAGAGTCCCATACAGGATAATTCCAAGGAGAAACATGCCAAGACACATATTAATCAAACTATCAAAAATTAAATACGAAGAAAAAATACTAAAGGCAGCAAGGGAAAAGCAACAAATAACATACAAGGGAATCCCCATAAGGTTAACAGCTGATCTTTCTGAAGAAACTCTGCAAGCCAGAAAGGAGTGGCAGGACATATTTAAAGTGATGAAAGGGAAAAACCTACAACCAAGATTACTCTACCCAGCAAGGACCTCATTCAGATTCGATGGAGAAATTAAAACCTTTACAGACAAGCAAAAGGTAAGAGAATTCAGCACCACCAAACCAGCTTTACAACAAATGCTACAGGAACTTGTCTAGGCAGGAAACACAAGAGAAAGAAAATACCTACAAAAACAAACCCAAAACAATTAAGAAAATGGTAATAGGAACATACATATCGATAATTACCTTAAATATAAAGGGTTAAATGCTCCAACCAAAAGACATAGACTGGCTGAGTGGATACAAAAACAAGACCCGTATATATACTGTCTACAAGAGACCCACTTCAGACCTAGGGACACATACAGACTGAAAGTGAGGGCATGGAAAAAGATATTCCATGGAAATGGAAATCAAAAGAAAGCTGGAGTAGCAATTCTCATAACAGACAAAATAGGCTTTAAAATAAAGACTATTACAAGAGACAAAGAAAGATACTACATAATGATCAAGGGATCAATCCAAGAAGAAGATATAACAATTGTAAATATTTATGCATCCAACATAGGAGCACCTCAATACATAAGGCAAATGCTAACAGCCATAAAAGGGGAAATCTACAGTAACACTATCATAGTATGAGAATTTAACACCCCACTTTCACCAATGGACAGATCAAGCAAAATGAAAATAAATAAGGAACACAAGCTTTAAATGACACATTAAACAAGATGGACTTACTTGATATTTATAGGACATTCCATCCAAAAACAACAGAACACACTTTCTTCTCAAGTGCTCATAGAAAATTCTCCAGGATAGACCACACGTTTGGTCACAAATCAAGCCTTGGTGAATTTAAGAAAATTGAAATTGTATCAAGTATCTTTCCTGACCACAACGCTATGAAACTAGATATGAATTACAGTAAAAAAAAATGTAAAAAATACAAAAACATGGAGGCTAAACAATATGCTACTAAATACCCAAGAGATCACTGAAGAAAACAAAGAGGAAATCAAAAAATACCTAGAAACAAATGACAATGAAAACACGAAGGCCAAAACCTATGGGATGCAGCAAAAGCAGTTCTAAGAGGGAATTTTATAGCAATACAATCCTACCTCAAGAAAAAAGAAAAATGTCAAATAAACAACCTAACCTTATACATAAAGCAATTAGAGAAAGAAGAACAAAAGAACCCCCCAAAGTTAGCAGAAGGAAAGAAATCATACAGAAGAAATAAATAAAAAAGAAATGAAGCAGACAATAGCAAAGATCAATAAAACTAAAAGCTGGTTCTTTGAGAAGATAAACAAAATTGATAAGCCATTAGCCAGACTCATCAAGAAAACAAGGGAAAAGACTCAAATCAACAGAATTAGAAATGAAAACAGAGAAGTAACAACTGACACTGCAGAAATACAAAGGATCATGAGAAATTACTACAAACAACTATATGCCAAAAAAATGGACAACCTGGAAGAAATGAACAAATTCTCAGAAAAGCACAACCTTCTGAGACTGAACCAGGAAGAAACAGAAAACATAAAAAGACCAATCACAAGCACTGAAATTGAAACTGTGATTAAAAATCTTCCAACAAACGAAAGCCCAGGACCCAATGGCTTCACAGGTGAATCTATCAAACATTTACAGAAGAACTTACACCTATCCTTTCCAAACTCTTCCAAAATATAACAGAGGGAGGAGCACTCCCAAACTCATTCTATGAGGCCACCATCACCCTGATACCAAAACCAGACTGAGATGTCACAAAAAAAGAAAACTGCAGGCCAATATCTCTGATGAACATAGACGCAAAAATCCTCAAGAAAATACTGGCAGACAGAATTCAGCAGCACATTAAAAGGATCATATGCCATGATCAAGTTGGGTTTACTCCAGGAATGCAAGGATTCTTCAATATACGCAAATCAATCAATGTGATACACCATATTAACAAACTGAAATAAAAATAATATGATTATCTCAATAGACGCAGAAAATACTATTGCCGAAATTCAGCACCAACCTATGATAAAAACCCTCAGAAAGTGGTCATAGAGGGAACTTAACTCAACATAATAAAGGCCATATATGACAAACCCACAGCCAGCATCATTCTCAGTGCTGAAAAACCGGAACCATTTCCTCTAAGATCAGGAAAAAGACAAGGTTGTCCACTCTCACCACTCTTATTCAACATAGTTTTGGAAGTTTTAGCCACAGCAATCAGAGAAGATAAATAAAAGGAATCCAACTTGGAAAAGAAGTAAAACTGTCAGTGTTTGCAGATGATATGATACTATAAAAAGAGAAACCTAAAGATGCTACCAGAAAACTATTAGAGCTAATCAATGAATTTGGTAAAGTAGCAGAATACAAAATTAATGCACAGAAATCTCTTGCATTCCTATACAGTAATGATGAAAAATCTGAAAGAGAAATTAAGGAAACACTCCCATTTACCATTGCAACAAAAAGAATAAAATACCGAGGAATAAACCTAAGGAGACAAAACACCTGTATGCAGAAAACTATAAGACACCGATGAAAGAAATTAAAGATGATACAAACAGATGGAGAGATATACCATGTTCTTGGATTGGAAGAATCAACATTGTGAAAATGATTATACTACCCAAAGCCATCTACAGATTCAGTGCAATGCCTATCAAACTACCAATGGCATTTTTCGCAGAACTAGAACAAAAATATTCATAATTTGTATGGAAACACAAAAGACCCCGAGTAGTCAAAGCAATCTTGAGAAAGAAAAACAGAGGAATTCCGTTGGAGGAATCCTCCAGGGAACTGGAGGAATCAGGCTCCCTGACTTCACACTATACTACAAAGCTGCAGTAACCAAGACAGTATGGTACTGGCACAAAAACAGAAATATAGATCAATGGAACAGGATAGAAAGCCCAGAGGTAAACCTATGCACATATGGTCACCTTATCTTTGATAAAGGAAGCAAGAATATACAATGGAGAAAAGACAGACTCTTCAATACGTGGTGCTGGGAAAACTGGACAGCTACATGTGAAAGAATGAAATTAGAACACTCCCTAACACCATACACAAAATTAAACTCAAAATGGATTAAAGACCTAAATGTAAGGCCAGACATTATAAAACTCTTAGAGGAAAACATAGGGAGAACACTCTATGACATAAATCATAGCAAGTTCCTTTTTAACCCACCTTACAGAGAAATGGAAATAAAAACAAAAATAAACAAATGGGACCTAATGAAACTTCAAAGCTTTTGCACAGCAAAGGAAACCATAAACAAGACCAAAAGACAACACTCAGAATGGGAGAAAATATTTACAAACTAAGCAACTGACAAAGGATGAACTCCAAAATATACAAGCAGCTCATGCAGCTCAATATCAAAAAAAAACCCAATCCAAAAATGGGCAGAAGACCTAAATAAACATTTCTCCAAAGAAGACATACAGATTGCCAACAAACACATGAAAGGATGCTCAATGTCACTAATCATTAGAGAAATACAAATCAAAACTACAATGAGGTATCACCACACACGGCTCAGAATGGCCATCATCAAAAAATCTACAAACAATAAATGCTGGAGAGGGTGTGGAGAAAAGGGAACCCTTTTGCACTCTTGGTAGGAATGTAAATTGATACAGCCACTGTGGAGAACAGTATGGAGGTTCCTTAAAAAACTAAAAATAGAACCACCATATGACCCAGGAATCCCACTACTGGGCATATACCTTAAGAAAACCATAATTCAAAAAGAGTCATGTACCACAATGTTCATTGCAGCTCTGTTTACAATAGCCAGGACATGGAAGCAACCTAAGTGTCCATCATCGGATGAATGGATAAAGAAGATGTGGCACATATATACAATGGAATATTACTCAGCCATAAAAAGAAATGAAATTGAGTTATTTGTAGTGAGGTGGATGGACCTAGAGTCTGTCATACAGAGTGAAGTAAGTCTGAAAGAGAAAAACAAATACCGTATGCTAACACATATATATGGGATCTAAATAATAATAATAATAATGGCTCTGAAGAACCTAGGAGCAGGACAGGAATAAAGACGCAGACGTAGAGAATGGACTTGAGGACACGGGGAGGGGGAAGGGTAAGCTGGGATGAAGTAAGAGAGTGGCATTGACATATATTCACTACCAAATGTAAAACAGATAGCTAGTGGGAAGCAGCTGCATAGCACAGGGAGATCAGCTCAGTGCTTTGTGACCATCTAGAGAGGTGGGATAGGGAGGGTGTGAGGGAGACGCAAGACGGAGGAGATATGGGGATGTATGTATATGTATAGCTGATTCAGTTTGTTATACAGCAGAAACTAACACAACAATGTGAAGCAATTATACTCCAATAAAGACGTTAAAAAAAAAAGTAAAGAATGGTATTCAATACTATACAGAATATTTTCTTTCTATTTCATTTGCTAAACATTTTGAGTCAGGAAACAAAAGGTCTGCCCTCGATTTTTCCTTCTTTAAAATATCTATGTTATACTAGGAATTAACAAGAGTTATGTGGAAAGTACGCTCACCAACAAGTTTACACATTGGTTACATCAGTAACAATTCACAAAATACACCAAAAAAGGAATTATTAAAGTTACATGGAAATTTCAGAACGTTCTTACTGATTTTATTCTCAGGAACAAAAATAATTTCATAAGCTTTTTTCAATTTCTGTGTATCGTAGATTTTTGAAGAACATGACTCTTAATATTGATAAGGTTATTACCTATTTGGTGCTGGTATTTTTCCATGTAAGAATCTCAAATCCTAATTCATTCTTGCTGATTGCCCTGTGTGAATTTGGCCTCAAACTATGAATTTAACACAGAAGCAGTGGTCATCACCTTGTGAGGTTAAACAGGACAAATTCCTTGTCTATACTACAAGTCAGCACTGTCTCCTGAGCTTTGAGTCCGCCACATGATTCATCTGAATGCTGTCAGAGACTCACACTATGTCCAGGCCCAAAAGCCTTAGGCAATGATTTGTGCTTGGTTCAGCAGGCCAAACACAGTCTGCATGCCTGAAGCTCTTCCCAGGGCACAAGGACATTTTAAGAGATTTTTGAATCTTGTAGAAATTTAGAGCCCAAAGGTCATAAGTCATTATATATTCAATTCACTTATCATAGAAAAGAGAAACTTGCAGCTAAGAAAGGGTTGGTATTAGCTCAAGGTCACATGGAAGAAGCTTTGAGTAGAACCTTAATTCCTGACTCTCCATTTCATAATCCCTTGCAGTACAGCCACATTTAAAGAAGAAGGTTATTTTTATGGAGATGGGTGGGACACATGAGCATAGTTTCTAGGCAGGGAATCCATAAAATAACAAAAGAATCATAAACTCTATTTAACGTCTGACATTCTCTTCCATTTCCAAAATGATTTCTAGGACACCTAGCAACTAACATAAACACATACTTGCTAAAAGTGGATTTCAAATACTAAGAACATGCCAGTGGACCATGGGACATCTGTACTTCTTGTAAGGTCTGCTGGAGGAATACATTTACTAGTAATAATAATAGGTGTTGAAGGAAAGACACTCAAAAACTGCACTTCAGGTGTGTCTTAGTCCATTCCGGCTGCTACTACAAATATTTATTTCTCAGAGTTCTGGAGGCAGCGAAGTCCAAGATCAAGGTACCTGCAGATTTGGTGTCTGGTGGAGGGGGTAAGGGAGCTCACTGAGATCTCCTTTATAAAGGCACTAATCCCACTCACAAAGGCTTCACTCTCATGACCTGATCACCTACCATAGGCTCCCACCTCCAAACACCATCACATTGGGGTTTAGGATTTCAACATATGAATTTGAGGGGGACATAAACATTCAGTCTATAGAAAGGTGCATCTTCATGGTTATATAAAGATCATGGACAAAGAATGGAGAACCAGGCAGGAAACTCGTTTTATGACAAGATCAGTGTCTTTATAATATGTCTCTTGTTGGCAAACAACTGAGTGATCAGGACTATGATGCTGGAAGATCTGGGGCAAGTCTAAATTTCAAATAAAATAAAATAATTTTTAAAATAAAGTAAAATAGAACAACTAAAGTCTTCCACAAGAAGAGGGAATTGGAATGCCTCTTGACTTCACATTTATACTTACACTACACACCCTTCAAATGCCACACTCCACTGATACTGAACTTGTAGTTCCTCAAAAATTCATGTAGGTCTTAGAACATGTGATTCCCTCTAGCTTTTCAACCTTCATCTAACTTTTACTCATCTTTCAGAAAGCAGCTGAGATTTTGTCTCCTTTGAGTGCTCATATATCATTCAAAGTAAGAGAATTTGAAGCAGGGAAGATGTGTTGTTAATGATTATATAATAATATAATCATTATATATTTTAACCAGCACTGTCCCAGGCTAACTGGAAAGTGAGGGCACCATTGTCTGTTTTCCTTCTCAGCACTATAGATTACAGGTAAGAAGAGTAACTTACCTTAATTCTGCTGCAATATTCTTCTCAATGAATGAAACTTTACAAGTTAGCATATTTTTAATTGTCCATTATTTTTTTCTAGTTCTATACAGATGTGCTCAATGTGTGAGTATTTTCGAAATTTTTTACAAAACTATAGCTTTTCATTTGTAGAGGAAAAAACGTAGCTTACATTCAGTTTGCTTGTACGTTCTTCAAAACTTAGAAAGTGTTAAACAAGAACTGTGTTAAGTCCTGTGTAAAAGGAAAAGTGCTCACATTATCAGTAAAAATCATTGAAAACTAAAAGGCAACATGGAAAATCTTTTTCTGAATTGGTTCTTCATTATCAATCCTTGATATTAGATACCTGATCATAAAGAATGACCTCATCTAAAGTTAAGTTCTATTGAAAACTTCAAAACAGCTCTTCAGTGTCCTTAGCTAAAGGAAACTGTGCTTGCCAGGTGACATAAAGGAGACTGAACCAGGCATTTGTCTAATAGACATGCATTATATGCCAGTAAATTGAATTCCTTGTGGGATAATTAAGGTCATATTTCCCTTATCTCCCAGCACATCTATTAATCTTCAATGTGTTACGACCCTCCTAAAAATTATGACATCTGAAGTTTTAGTTTTCATCATCCCATGCGAGATGACATTTTGTTTTAACAGTAGTGCCAAGTACCATATAATTGCTATAGCAAATAACAGGAAAATATTTCCATCCCATCCATGAGCAAGTATTTGTAGATTTATAAAATACACTTCATAGCCTAACATTAAAACTGTCTTCTTATGGAAGACAGCATCGCCAGTCTTCAATCATTGAATCCCTTTAACTGTTTGATGGATAGAATTTCATTGAGTTGAATGGAAATCAGATTATTTTATATTATGGATGGTTATTCCACACTAAATTATCAAAATAACCTGAAATAACAGCAACAAAAACAATATGAAAATAATTGTAGCCCTAATTTACTGAGTGCTTACTATGAACCCTATTTGTCTTTATAAAAAAATCCCTATGGCATAATAATGTCATCCCAATTTTCCAGATGAAGAGATTAAAGCATAGAAGAATTAAATAATCTTGCCAAAGTTTCACATAGCTGGTAAGTAAATATAAGTATGGTAAAATAACAGTAGTTATAATAAGAAGAAAATGTTGGCTATGATTTGTATAATGCTTTCTACGAGCTAGCCATAACTAATCTATACTTACAAAAATATACTTTAGTGTAAATAGCATAGTCCTAATAAGAAAACTGAGATTTAGAGAAAGTAAATAATTATAATATATTATAATACAATAATTATACTGTATTGCATATTTGAAAGTTGCTAAGACAGTAGATATTAAAAGTTCTCATCACAAGGAAAAAGTGTTTGGAACTCTATGGTGAAAGATGTTAACTAGACTTACTGTGGTGATCATTTTGCAATATATACATATATCGAATCATGATGTTGTACACCTGAAGACAGTATAATGTTACACGTCCATTATACCTCAAATGTAAAAAAGAAAAAGATCTGGATGAACAGTGATCCTAAATTAGGCAACAATACTGGCCAAGCCATACAACAGAGAACACTAGCCTATTTCGAAACCCATTTCCTTTTTTCCCCAGCTGCACATCTACATTATATTTCTGGGCTGCTCTTGAAGTTTGGTATGATTGAATTCTGGCTGAGTTCTAAGCCTGGGACAAATCAGTTTCCCATGTATGATCCTTCCTTTTTCTTTACTCTCTGCCAGCTTGAAAACAGACATGCAGAGTGACTTTGGAAATCCTGTACTGATGATGGTTGTGGAAGATATTGCTAGTGTTCCCCATATCTAGTTTCTACTTCTCTAGACACATTAAAGACTCTATTTCCAAAACCCCCTTTTTCCAGTTTTGGCCAATGAGTTTTAAGTAGAAGTGATGCTTGTTATTCATAGACTGAAGAATTTAATTGCTAGTGTTTCACTTTCTTCTGCTGCAACGACCAAGGAGAACCAATGAGATGGTATATCTACGGGATGGTGGAAACTTCTTCATCCTGGACCACATAGAGATAACTTACCTTGAAGAGTTGCTCAGTTACAGTGAACCTAACATGAGAGATGAATCTTTGCTATGTAACACCAAGATTTTTGAGATTGTTCTTCACCATAGCATAATCTATCCCATCCTGAATAAAACAATAGTGGTGCTATAAGATAGAAGAACTACTGCAGTGCACTCCAAAGGGAGAGTATAAATATAAAAATATACATTTTAATTTATATTACATTAGAAATTATTTGGAACTGCATGCTTCCTAGTCCTGTGGTTTTCTTTGAAGTTATAAATAATGAGAAAAAAAGTATATTCTTTAAACCGATGTAAGCTACGAGAATAAGGAAAATATTTTAATCGGATCTAATTTTGGTTTGGACCCAAGTTTAAATGTGGACAAATACTTTTCTTTGTGATGGTTTCATTCTCATGCAGACGCTCCTCATGTGGGAGCCAAAAGGCTGCAAGCTTCTAGACTTACATTCTACCAGTTCAGCAACCCCATCAGAAATGGAGCCTCCTCAATGGAATATTACTCAGCCATAAAAAGAAACGAAATTGAGCTATTTGTAATGAGGTGGATAGACCTAGAGTCTGTCATATAGAGTGAAGTAAGTCAGAAAGAGAAAGACAAATACCGTATGCTAACACATATATATGGAATTTAAGAAAAAAAATGTCATGAAGAACCTAGCGGTAAGACAGGAATAAAGACACAGACCTACTAGAGAATGGACTTGAGGATATGGGGAGGGGGAAGGGTAAGCTGGGACAAAGCGAGAGAGAGGCATGGACATATGTACACTACCAAACGTAAAATAGATAGCTAGTGGGAAGCAGCCACCTAGCACAGGGAGATCAGCTCGGTGCTTTGTGACTGCCTGAAGGGGTGGGATAGGGAGGGTGGGAGGGAGGGAGACGCAAGAGGGAAGAGATATGGGAACATATGTATATGTATAACTGATTCACTTTGTTATAAAGCAGAAACTAACACACCATTGTAAAGCAATTATACTCCAATAAAGCTGTAAATAAATAAATAAAGTACTCAGAAACAAAACAAGAAAAAAAAAGAAATGGAGCCTCCTGTACTAGAAGGGAGGATGGATTCTGACCAGACCAAACAATATATGCACACTATACCAAGTTAGCTACTGCAGCAGTAAGACTCAGAGAAGTTCTAGAGCGCTGAATATATTTAGGCAATGTCATAGGCACCTAGGAGTGCTTAATTTTTCTTCTCTTTACCTGATGGTTGTTAGGCACCCATGAATGGATGAGTACACATTTTCAGATTTACTAGATATTTCCCAATTGCTGTTAAAGTGAATTATCAATTTACCCTTTTACCTAAAGTGAATGAGAAGTCAACTTTACCATGTGTTAGCCAAATTTGGTATCATATGGCATTTTATTTTTTTCCCAATAAGATGGCTAAAAATAGTATCTCTTAGTTGTGTTAATTTGTATTTCCCTGACTACTAGTGTTTTTGATCATCTTTCAGCTACCTAGCTGAACACTGCTCAAATTACCAGCACACAGAATGGTGAGATAATAAATGGTAGTTGCTTTAAACCACTGAATCACCCATATTCTCTCAAATTTAACTTGTGTTAACAAAGTGGTATGTACCATTCTGTACTCTTCTCAATGCTCTTGTAATCGTGTATACATAATATTGGGTTATTTATTTTTGTGGTGTTTTATAAAAATGCAATAGTGTCTTATATATTTTAAACTACATCTTTCTTGTGATGTTACCATTTAAGTGTATATATTGTATACATCCTTCCCAACTGTGTCTTATAGATCTAATTCTTTAAGTAATGGTTGCATAAAAGTTCATGATCTGAATATGCCACAATCTTTACAAGCATTGTCTTACTAACAGGAATTCACTGTTGTCAGTTCTTACTACCACACTGTGAATATTCTTGTCCATCTGCTCTTATTTGCTGGTACTTTTATTTCAAGAAGACAGATTCTAATAGTGGATAAGCATCAGATTCATATATGCCGCAGCTCATTTCTCACAAGTCTTTTCCCCACTCTTTAACACTATTTGAAGTCTCCATTTTAGCCTGTTATACAATTAGTGTTAGTGTTCTATCTTTCGTAATATTTAGATTATGTGTTAGAGTGATATAACCTCTGAATTCTTACAGAAACACATTTTTCCCCTGTGACAGGTAAGTAACGTTTTGCCTGTCTATGGAATGTAGGGTTGTATTCCTTTTACCTAACTAGTCTGTAGATATCATACCAGTGTTTCCCACCTTGCTGTGTTACAACTGAGAAGTTGACTCCTGAAATAGTCTTTTCCTCTGAAATTAATACGCTCATTATCTCTGGAAGCATGGCAAAGGTTGGTGGGGTTTCTTTTCTGTTGTATTCCTCCAACCCAAGAACATGATATGTCTCTATACTTATTTTGTCTTTATTTATTCCCAGCAGTGTTTTTATGTTTTCAGTGTAGTTGTACATATTTTCTTAGATTTTTTCTTAAATTTTTTATAATTTTTGGAACTATTTAAAATGGAATTTTAAAAATTTCATTTCCCAGATGTGTGCTGCTAGTATATACCAATACAATGGATTTCTATCTGTTAATCTTGTACTTTGTGGCCTTGTGATATTTTCTTTAGTAATTCCAGTAGTTGGTTGCTAAATTCATTGGGATTTTCAATGTTAACTAATATATCATATGCCAAGAGGGAGAGTTTTTACTTCTTCCTTGCCTATATTATGGATTTTATTTATTTGCCTTATTGTAGTGTTAAAGACATCCAGTACAATTTTAAATAGAAAAGGAAATAGCAAGCATTCTTGCCTTGTTCCCAGTCTTAAAGGGAAAGAGTTGTCTTTTATTATTAAATATGATGTTAGCTATAGGTTTTACAAAGATGCTCACCATAAAATTAATGAGGTTCCCTGTTTAGTTTGCTGAGAGTTTTTAATTAAAATTGATGGTATCAGGAGCTTCATATCTGCATTAAAGATATCATAAGTTCTTATATTTTTATGACCATAGTATATTTAAATACGCTGATTTTCAACCTGGCATTACTGAGATAATCCTGACTTTTACATGATATCTATCCTTTTCACAAGTTGTTGATTTTTATTTGCTAATGTTTTGTTAAGGGCTTTGAATCTATGTTCATGAGGGATAATGGTTTCTAATTTTCTATTTTTGTAATTTTGTAAGAACTTAGGGTTATGCTGGCCTCATGAATGATTGGGTACAGCGTTTCTCCTCTGTTTTCTGAAAAAGTTTGTATAAATTTGGCATTAATTTATCCCTTTATGTTTGAGTAAGCACATGTGTGAGACCATCTGGGCTTGGAGTTTTTATCTGCGAGAAGTTTTTGACAAGTCTAATTTGTTTAATGGATATAAGGCTATTTTAAGTTTTCTGTTTCTTCTATTTAAAATTGTGCTAAGTTATTTTACAAGGCGGAATTAGCCATTTCATCTAAATTCCATATTCAGTTGCCTCAAGTTGTTCATAATATTCTCTTTTTACCCCTTTAATATTTGTAGGATCTGTAATAAGTACCACTCATACCTTCTCAAAATTACTAATTTGTTTCATCTCTTTTATTTTCTTGATTACTCAAGATGGGGGTATGGCAATTTTGTTGATTTTTTAACATTATTAGCTTTTTTCCCCTAACTTTAAAACGTGCTGTTCATTCCTGCTGTTATATTTATTATTTTTATTATTCTATTTATATTAAGCTTAATTCTTTTTCTTAGTCTATTTTTTAAAGGCAGAACATTAGGCCAGTGATTTTAGAACTTTCTTCTTCTGTGACATAACCATTTAAATCTGCATATTTCCCTTTATGCACAACTTTAGCTAAATGCCACAGTTTTTGATATGTTTTATTTTTTATCATCATTCAGTTCAAAATATTTCCTTATTTTCTCTGGGCCATGATCTATTCAGAAGTATACTGTTTTATCTCAGATATCTGGGGTTTTCCTAGGTATCACATTGCTATTGCTATTTAATTTAATTCCATTGTGGTAGAGAACACACTTCATACAATTTTGATTCTTTCAAATTATTGAGACATGTCTAATAGTACAGCATATGGTATATCTTGGTGAATATACCATGTGCAACCCCATATAATGTGTATTCTGCATTTAAGGTATGTAATATTCTAATAATGTCAATGAGATCAAGTTGGTAGGTAGTGTTGTTTAGATTCTACTATTTTTAAAAAATTTATTTTCTGTCTAATTTACTATTAAATGCTCAGAAAAAGTGTTAACCTATCCTATTTTAACTGTGGCACTGTCTAATTTTGTTTTCAATTCTTTCAAATTTTGCTTTATCTATTTTGAGGCTTTATTATCAGATGTAGAAATAATTATAATTTTTATATTTTCCTGATGAATTCCTCCCTTTACCATTATGTAATAGACATCTTTGTCTCTTCTGATACTCTTTGCTTAAAGTTTATTTTATCAGATTATTATAGTCAATCCAGCCTTTTTGTACTTACTATTTGGTATTTCTTTTTCCAGTTATTTACTAATAACCTATCTGTGTCTGTATCTGTTAAGTATGTCTTTTATAGGTAGCATATACTTGGTTATCATTTTTCATTAGTGTATTCTGATAATATCTGCCCTTTGGTGTGTTTAGATGATTAATACTAATGTGATTAGCTAGCTGAATTTAAGTTTACCATTTAATTTTTTTTTCTCCCCTTTGGATTTTTCTTCTCTTCCACATTTCCAGTTTTCTTTTAAATTATTTGAATTTACTGAGTATGCTACTTTAATGTATCTATTGGCTTACTGATTATTTGGTTATATTATTATATAGAGAAAGAAAGGGAGAGAGAGAGAGAGAGAGACACTACTCTACGGATTACAAAACACAAATCTAACCTTTTCAGGGACACTTATATTTTATATTATACCACCTCATATAAGATGCAGAAACCTTGCAATCTATTCTTATATTAGGTTGGCCAAAAGGTTCGTTCGTTTTCTTCCGTAAGATGTCTCTAGTAGCACTTAGTTGTCTCTAACTTCATCCAAAACAAGTTTGTTAGATTGTATGTGACAGCTGTCATATCAGCGTGCATTTTTAAAAAAGACATCAAAATTGGTGAATTTTTGTGCAGCCATTTTAATATTGAAGAAAGAAGAAAAAAAAGCAACATTTTCAGCATATTATGCTTTGCTATTTTAAGAAAGGTAAAAACGCAACTGAAACGCACAAAAAGATTTGTGCAGTGTATGGAGAAGACGCTGTGACTGATCGAACATGTCAAAAGAGGTTCGCAAAGTTTTATGCTGGAGATTTCTCACTGGACGATGCTCCACAGTTGGGTAGACCAGTTGAAGTTCATAGTGATCAAATTGAAACAATGATTGAGAACAATCAACGTTATACCATGCAGGAGGTAGCCGACATACTTAAAATGTCCAAATCAAGTGTTGAAAATCATTTGCACCAGCTTGGTTATGTTCATTGCTTTGATGTTTGGGTTCCACGTAAGTTAAGAGAAAAAAACCTTCTTGACCATATTTCCGCATGTGATTCTCTACTCAAATGTAACAAAAATGTTTTGTTTTTAAAACAAATTGTGACAGGCGATGAAAACTGGATACTGTACAATAATGTGGAATGGAAGAGATCGTGGGGCAAGTGAAATGAACTACCACCAACCACACCAAAGGCCAGTGTTCATCCAAAGAAGGTGATGTTGTGTATATGGTGGGATTGGAAGGGAGTCCTCTATTATGAGCCCCTTCCGGAAAACCAAGCAAACAATTAATTCCAACAAGTACTGCTCCCAATTAGACCAACTGAAAGTGGCACTCATTGAAAAGCATCCAGAATTAGTCAACAGAAAACACATAATCTTCCATCAGGATAACGCAAGACCGCATGTTTCTTTGATGATCAGGCAAAAACTGTTACAGCCTGGCTGGGAAGTTCTGATTCATCTGCTGTATTCACCAGACTTTGCAACTTCAGATTTCCACTTATTTCGGTCTTTACAAAATTCTCTTAATGGAAAAAATTTCAATTCCCTGGAACACTGTAAAAGGTACCTGGAACAGTTCTTTGTTCAAAAAGATAAAAAGTTTGGGGAAGATGGAATTATGAAGTTACATGAAAAATGGCAGAAGGTAGTGGAACAAAAGAGTGAATATGTTGTTCATTAAATTTCTTGGTGAAAATGAAAAATGTGTCTTTTATTTTTACTTAACAACCAAAGGAACTTTTTGGCCACCCCAATAGTTTTCATATGTATTGCTCATACATATACTGAAAATCCTAGTGGACAATAAGAAATATTGAGTTCTGTCAATATGACAGATTCAATTACCTGAAAATCTTCTTGTTCAAACACATCAAAATTTAGGATGAACTATAACAAATATCTTTTTAAGTGCTAAGCCTAACTAACCTTAGAAAGGATGGGGAGACTTCCTGGGTCAGAAACAAAAAGCAAACTAAAACCAGGTATGATTTTAGCTGATGTTACAGTCACCCTGGCCTAGGAGGGGAGGAGAACAGGTGTTGGTTTCTGCCACCTAAGGGGCAAAATTTTACTGCTTATAGTCAAAGAATAGTCTCGTGCCTGTGTGCAACGCAAAAATAGACTAGAACTACATGCAGAAACTGGCATGTTTGAAGGGCTGGATCCTTGATGAAAGATTGGAGGACTACAGAGAAACTTATTCTCTGGCAGCAGGGACATAATAAAGAATTTGGAATAGGTTATGTGCCATAAAGGAAGGAATAAACATATCTCTTTAGGTATGGGGTCTGAGTAAAAAAAATTGTCCTCTGAGTTTATAGCTATAGCTATGTACCTTTCATGGATTTGGGGGTTGAATTTACACTGCTTAACTTCTCTAAGAACCATATGTATAATAGTTTGTATTAAATTCTTACCATATTTGAAATCCCTACTGTGTCAGCAGTTATCATAACTTTATATTACTAATGTTACTTGTGTCATATAATTTTTTGATCATTCTTGATAAAGCTTTGTCTATTTAAGCTATCCTTAAAAATAATTTTGTTTTTGATCATCTTCTTTATTACATCCTTGCTACTTTTTATATTCAATGCTAAAATATAATTTTCTCCCTTCTATATTTTCTCAGTTTAATGTTATTATTTTTCTACATTAGCAAGAAAAATACACCTAAGATCAAGTTTTTAATTTATATTATTTGAATTTTCTGTATTTCTTTTTTTATACCATATATACCACATGGAAAATATGAGACAAACCTCAACAAAATAAGATGACCAATTCTAAAAGTATGAGATCTGAAAAATGGGATTCCAGAATGAGAAAAGAGAAAAAGCAGAGAGGAGAAAAATTGTTAAATCAACACAAAGTATTTCCCATAATTAAAGGACATGACTTTCAGATAGAAGCTACTAGTTGTCCAGCAAAAATAATCTTTACAGTTCTCAAACAGAGCCATATCATCTGGAATTTTAGAATATGGAGTTAACAGAGAAAAACTTAAAGCTTCCAGAAAGGAAAAACAAATAAAGCAGGTAACACACAAAGCATCAGGAATAAGGGTGGCACAAGGTTTCACAATGGCAATGCTAGAAGCTAGAAAAGACACATGCCTTCCAAGTTCCATAAGGAAATGAATAAATATCTAGTACTTTAAATGCCTAGATAATATGTCCGTAAAGTGTATAAGTAGAAAAAGGATGTTGTTAGGTATTCATGTTGTTCAGTAAAGAGTTAATACAGCCAGCCTGATACTGTTATCTCCAGAAGCTCTGCTTGATACTGACCTTGGGAAGGCTCCTGGCAACTTGGCCCGTGGAACGTTCCTGACTCTGTATTGACTGGTTGTTTTGTGTGACTGGGTCACTGAATCCTATTATATTAGTCTTCTATATTGTTTGTGCCAACAATGTGATTTATGGTGAACAACCACTTTACTTTTCTGAGTCTGGAATTTTGGTAATAGTGCCTAATTGCTCAGGCAAAGAGTATGTGACTAGCCTTCAATAAAATCTCCGGACTCTGAGTTTTAGGCAAGTTTCCTTAGTCAGAAACACTAGCTGTGTGTTGCACATTTCCTGTGCTGAAGGAAGAAGCATGTTCAGTGCAAGACCTCCCTTCCCCTGTCACTCTGTGAGGGAGAACTTTGGAAGTCTGCTCCTGGACCTTTTCAGGCATTACCTGTTACCTCTTTTTCCTGCCCTCTGCTGAGCTTGCTGTGTACCCCTTCAGTGTAATAAACCATAATTGTGACTACAGTTGCCTCTGAATCTTATGTGCCCTTTTAGTGAATCACCAAAAAGCATGGGTGGTATTCTCTCCTACCCCAAAACACATGGTCTTAAAAGTTAATATTCATAACTTCTTTCCTCAGAAACTTGCCCAAAACTGTGCTCCACCTAAACAAGTAATTTTATCAAAAAAGTGGAAGAACCTGGCTCCAGGAAGTAAATGATCTATCACAGAGAATAGGCCAAGAAAATCCCCACAATCATAGTAAATGTAAGGACATGAAAATTACAAATTAAACCTAAGGTAAAACAAGTCCATGTTAAACAAGATAACAGAGGACCATGGTACGTGAGATAACATTGATAGATCCCTTAATGTAGTTGAACAAACTGAGAGTAAAATTCTATTTATAAAGTTTGGTTATGATGTCAAAATAAAAAAATTATTTTATATTAAACAAATAAAAATGATTAACTGAAGAGATACAAAATTACACACCTCAGCAATGAATAATATTTAGATATCCATAGTGATGTAGATTCTGAATATTGATCTAACAAAAATTATAATGAAATAAAATTAGGAGCATGGTTGGATTTGCATATGAGATGTGTTTGTGAGCTCACTCAAACACACAGGTATGAGATGTATTATAAGTGATAAAGCTTCTTCATTAACAGAGTAATAAATCATATATAAACATTTTGAGATAAATATAATAAATATGAAGAAATATTAGAGATACAGAGGTAAATAATAGAAATGAAAACCGGAAGTAGGATTGCCTCTGAGGAATAGGAATTAGGCTTGAGAATAAGTGAAACATGATACTAATTTTCATTAGCGACTTTCTAAAAGTATTTGACTTTTTAAAGTACATACAAATTTGAAAAAGAGAATTATATATATTTTAAAGATAAAAATATAATTGACAAAATGATTTGGATATATATTACATATTCAGGAAAAGTTATGACTACAAATAAGTCCAGAGGTTTCACCATCACTGGCTAAACCAAAACAATTTGTTGATTAAGGATAAAAATATATTCAAAATAAAATTTTTGGTTTTTCTCTTACATATACACACATATGTGCATACTAATTAACTAATAAAATTGTGGATCAACAACAGAACACTGAAAACAAATAGTGAAACTACTCAAACGTTTGAGGCAACTTTTTTTTTTTTTTCAATTTGAACTACCGTTTGTAAAGACCATACTTACCAAGGGACTGCTGAAATGTAATCTCTAATTGTCTTCTATATGTATATTTTACAGTCTTTTTTTTTTTTTTTTTTTTTTTTTTTTGTGGTACTTGGGCCTCTCACTGTTGTGGCCTTTCCCGTTGCGGAGCACAGGCTCCGGACGCGCAGGCTCAGTGGCCATGGCTCACGGGCCCAGCGCTCCGCGGCATGTGGGATCTTCCCGGACCGGGGCACGAACCCGCGTCCCCTGCATCGGCAGGTGGACTCTCAACCACTGCGCCACCAGGGAAGCCCGTTACATAGTCTTTTCATCAGGCAGAAACTTTCAGCCCTTCCTCCACTCCAAGTCACATGTGTGCCTGTGCAAGCTCGTGCACACACAAACACGCACACACACTCAATCTTACCTAAATTTACCTGCATCTACACATATCCATTGACGTTAGAACTTCCATCCTTCATATAGATCCTCTAAGACTTCATTCCTCCAATTATTTTAATCCTCTTTTTTTTCTTTCCATTGATTCTTAACACTGAATCCACAACAGGAAATACAAACATGTGTTTTATTAGTCCTACGTCCCCAACAACCTAATGTTAAATCACTATCTTTCCCTTCCCAGTCAGGAAAGGGTGCAAAAAGAATAAAGATCTGAGAGACATCAGAGAGGAAGCAATGACGATCAAGAATTCTCTCAGATTTTTGGTTAATATCTTCTCCATAGGATTACTGGGAAGATTAAAGAAAATCATCTATTTGAACCATTCTGTAGAAGACTAATAAATATTACTATTAGTATTATTTAATTAGGTATATGCATAGTTTAATAATACTAATAATATTTAAAGTATATTAATCTTTGAATAAGAAAGCTCTTCTCATCAATACAGTGATGAAAATATGGATAAAACCTATGTGAGACTCTGTCCATTTCTATTATCTAAACAACCCACAGTTTTCCTCTCAAGTCTAGGTGTGATTGCTGAATGAATAATCAATTAATTACAGAGAAAATGGGGAGTTTTCAAAGCAATGGCCATGGTGCAGAAGAACAAATGCTGGATTTGGAAACAGAAGAAAGGAGTCTAAATCTCTGCTATATCCCGGACTACCTATGTGTTGAGAAGAAATTCAACTAACCTCTTTGGAAATTAACATCCTAAACTCTCAAAAAGGAGTAAGAATCCCTGCATCCCTTCAGAGTTTTGAAAAAATCAAGTGAGAACAGGGCGAAAGGTCTAGGTTGGATGGATGTCCTTGTTCTACTGCATGGGCTCTTTTGCTGATAGAAGATGCTTGGACTCAATCATCTGTTTTTCTCTCAAATTTTTCTTAAATATAAAATTCATAAGTTTAAAAATCTGGGCTCCATTCAAAATTAAGGATCTAAATTCTACTAGCATGATGATACTTTCCCACTTTTTTATTCTTGCCTTAGACCAAAAGGACGCCCCTACAGCCTAGTAAAAAAAATCATCTAACTCCTTGATTGTTTCAGTTGCCTTCAGCAAGGCCTCCCTTTCTTGCACCGCAAAACCCAAGACTGCATGCAGAAGTCAAGAGCAAAGGAGTAAATTCATTTTCTTTCTTTTTTCCCTAAGGATACTCAAGAGAGGGTTATTCTTTTATTCAGAGAAAATATCTTGGGCCAATAGTGAATAAAAAGATCTTTTCCTGGCTCATATCCACTATTTAGAGGTCTTAATTTCATCTGTTTGGTCTGAATCATTTTTGACTAAAAGTAAAACTTTATGCTTGCTGGCTCTCACGTTCATCTACCCCGGCTCTGAGCATTCAGAGCCTCATAAGCAATTGCTGAAGCTTAGTTGGCACTTCTCAATCCAGGAGGCCATACTTTCATCTGTGAACTTGATCATCTCATTAAGTGCTCTTTCTTCCAGAGCTTTTATATTAAAAGGTAGTTAAATAAGTCTGCAGAGCCCTAGCATTGATCCCTGGAGAATACCACTCTTAATAACTAGCAAGTCAAAGACAAAATTTTTCCCTAAACCTTTTCTCATGTTTAAAAGCTGGTTGCAACTGAATGGCTAACTGCTTCTCCCAATTTCATGATAGCTGTATTTATAGCAGGAACTCATATTGAACCTTGAGACCCTAGCCAAAATAGATTGGCATCTACCTAAAAGCAAAAGACAAATCTACAGGTGTCAGAAACCATACTCCAGTGGAACAACTGCCAATATGAGAGAAATATATACTGCATTTTTGATCAAAAGAACTTCTCTATTTATGGAAGCACAGTAATGATGTAAGCTACCTGAGTCTGTTTCTTTATCTATAAAATACAATTCATAATACCAACCTCAAAGGCAATGGTAACTATAGTTAGATAGATAGATAGATAGATGGGTAGATAGTACTTGGTAGGCTCTCACTAACTGAATTAAATTAATTAATAAATGAAACAATGTAGTGCAGATGACGTAGATGAAGAACCACTGTGCCTGCCTAATACATTAGGAAACAAGTATGTTTTATTGCTCATTAATCTGTGTAACAACATACATGAGGTAACTTCTCTTGAATATGTTCTTACATAAAAGAATAGACAGACAGATAGAGACTTAGAAAAGAAATACAGATTAACATTTTTCTTAGCAGAATCTATTACTGCTAAGGTGTCAATCCAGAGTCTTTAGAGCACTAGCTGAGTGATCCCAGTGTTCATGTTCACTTTGAAATGCATTTGTTACTACAGAAACAATATGACCTTTGGAAAAGAAAGGGTTTAATGGTACCCACAAGTACACTGCAAGCTGCAAATATACTCAACATCTCTAAACACCTTATATGTGTACAAGATCATATGGAGGTATTTTAGGATTTTGCATCATGCAAATACATATTTACAACTATCAAAAGACTGGTAAACAACAGAAAACTGCAGAGTTTAATTCAAATGTCACCTCCTCACTGACCTCAGTATCTTCAGTCAGAACTAATGGCTCACACCAGTCAGAATGGCTATCATCAAAAAATCTACAAACAATAAATGCTGGAGAGGGTGTGGAGAAAAGGGAACCCTCTTGCACTGTTGGTGAGAATGTAATTGATACAGCCACTATGGAGAACAGTATGGAGCTTCCTTAAAAAACTAAAAATAGAATTACCATATGACCCAGCAATCCCAATACTGGGCATACACCCTGAGAAAACCATAATTCATAAAGAGTCATGTACCACAATGTTCATAGCAGCTCTATTTACAGTAACCAGGACATGGAAGCAACCTAAGTGTCCATCAACAGATGAATGAATAAAGAAGATGTGGCACATATATACAATGGAATATTACTCAGCCATAAAAAGAAATGAAATTGAGTTATTTGTAGTGAGGTGGATGGACCTAGAATCTGTCATACAGAGTGAAGTAAGTCAGAAAGAGAAAAACGAATGCCGTATGCTAACACATATATAAGGAATCTAAAAGAAAATGGTTCTAAAGAACCTGGGGGCAGGACAGGAATAAAGACGCAGATGTACAGAATGGACTTGAGGACACACAGAGGGGGAAGGGTAAGCTGGGACAAAGTGAGAGAGTGGCATGGACTTAGATATACTACCAAATGTAAAATAGATACCTAGTGGGAAGCAGCCACATAGCACAGGGAGATCAGCTCGGTGCTTCGTGACCACCTAGAGGGGTGGGATACATAGGGTGGGAGGGAGGAGATATGGGGATATATGTATATGTATAGCTGATTCACTGTGTTATAAAGCAGAAACTAACACACCATTGTAAAGCAATTACACTCCAATAAAGATTTAAAAAAAAAAAGAACTAATTGCTCTATCCTTGGTGATTTATAGCACTTAGAGAATAATTCAAACATGGCATCTGTTGGTATAACTATTTGTAGTCATGAATGCTTCCCTCAATAAATGATTAAAAGCCAAGGGCTCTAATTAATTTACATTTTTCTACAGTCTATGAGGTTATTAATGGAAGTCTTAGGTCAAATTATTTATGTAATACATATTACTTGAATTTTAGTAAGTACACAACCATTCTTTTAATGCCATCATTACGTTAGTTCCTGTTAAACTATTGTTTTATTCAATGTGTCAGTGTTCATGGTTGGCCTTTAGCTCATTTTATTCTCTAGATTTTGTTTCTTTTTTTTGTAAATATCAGGTTTATTGAGGTATAACTTATATATAGCAAAAATTACTCTTTCTTTAGATGTACAGTCTTAATCATCACCACATGGGCAAAATTGCCCTTGTACCCCTTTGTAATCAACGTTCTCAGCCCAACCCAAGCAACTGAAAACATCTATTCTATTTCTACCTCTAGTGTTGCACTGTAAGAATGTCATACAAGCAAAATCATGCAGTATGTAGTCTTTGTCAGGCTTCTTTTACTTGAAATACACCTTTAAGATTTGTTCTTCTATATGTATCAGAAGTTAACATCTTTGGAGTGCTCACATACTCCATTGTGTGGATGCACTACGATTTTATCTGTTCACCAGTCAACAGACATCTAAATTATTTCTGATTTTGGACCATTACAAATAAAACTGCAACAAAAATTCAGGTACAAGTCTTTGTGTAGTCATACCTTTTAATTTCCATTAAATAAATATCTAAAAACGGGATTCCTGATTCAAAAGGTGTACCCTTAATGTTATAAGAAGCTGACAAACTGGTTTCCAAGTTGGTTGTACTATTTTGCTTTCCTGCTAGCAATGTATTTGGGTCCCAGTTACTCTACACCCTCATAAAAGCTTGGCTTTGTTATTTTGAAAAAATGTTAACCATTCTAATAGATGCATATTTGTATTAGTTTGCTAGGGCTGCCATAACAAAATACCAGTCGGCTGAATTAAACAACAGAAATGTATTTTCTCATGGTTTCGGAGGCTGGAAGTACAAGATGGAAGAATTACCAGGTGTTTCTTGTGAGGCCTCTCACCTTGGCTTGCAGGTAGCTGCCTTCTTGTGACCTCACAAGGTCTTTCCTCTGTGTGTTCACACCACAAATGTCTCTTTGTATGTCTAAATGTCCTCTTCTTATAAGGACACCAGTTACATTAGATTAGGGGGAACCCTAACGGCCTCATTTTAACTTAACCATCTCTTTAAAGGCCCTACCTCCAAATACAGTCACATTTTTAGTATTAGGGGTTAGAGCTTCAACACGAATTTAAGAGAGCACAGTTCAGCTCATAACAGATACAAATATCATACTGTGGTTTCCTGATGGATGCTGTCATTGAGCATCTTTTCAAGTAACTGCATTGCTACCCACAGCTATATTTTAGTGAAATGGGTATTCAGATCTTTAATAAAAAGTTGTATTGATATTTTGGTTTTCTTATTATTGATCTGTGAGAGTTCTTTATGTATTCTTGATAAAAGTACTTGATCAGATGTGTTTGTTTTGCAAAAAATTTACCTGTATCAGTGGCTTATTTATTCATAAGCTTTACATTATTGTCCAATAAACAGAAGCTTTTAATTTTCATGAAGTTCTATTTATCATTTTTTCTTTTATAGCTAATGTTTTTATAGCTTATGATTTTATGTGTAAACCTTTGTTTAGTCACAAAATTTTTTCTTCTACACTTTCTCTGAAAAGTTTTATAGTTTTTATAGTTTTACATTTTACAGGTAAATCTATGGTTCATTTTGAGCTTATTTTTCATGGGTTGAAGTTCATACTCAAACAACTGATGTCCAGTTGTTCACTTGCTAAAGACTATCTTTTTTCTACTGAATTATTTTGACAACTTGGTCAAAATCAATTAACTAACCATATATTTGTGAGTCTATGTCTGGACTTCCTATGTTACACTGATCTACACATCTGTCCTTTTTCCAATAACACATTGTCTTAATTACTGTAGCTTTACATTAAGCTTTGAAAATCAAGTGGTAGGTCTTCCAACTGTGTTCCTATTTTTCAAAATTGCTTGATTGTTTTAGGTGTTTTGCATTAATATAAAAATTGCAGAATCAGCTTGTCAATTTCTATAAGAAAAAAGCCTCCTGGAATTTTGATTGGCATTGCATTTAATAGGTAGATCCATTTTAGAAGGCCCAGTATCATAACAATATTGAGTCTTTTGAAACATGAGCATGTTGTAGATATTCAATTTTTTGTGTCCTTTGTTTTCTATCACAGTATTTTCTAGTTTTTAGCATGCGATTATTGCATGTATTGTGTTTGATGTATCCCTAAGTATCTCATGGTTTTGATGCTATTGTAATCAACATTGATATTTTAATTTCAATGTCCACTTCTTCATTTCTAGTAGTATATAGAAACACAATGGATTTCTGTTGACCTCATATACTGAGACCGTGATAAAAATCACTTACAGGTTCTGTAGCTTTATTTACAAATTCTTTGGGGTTTCCTATGTAGAAATCATGCCATCAGCGAATAAAAATCATTTCACTTCTTTTATAATTTGTATGCCTCTTACTTCTTTATCTTGCACCATTTCATCATTAAAGACCTCCACTTCATACCTGGAGTTACAAGAGCAAAGATTCCTACGTTGTTTCCCATCTAAGTGGGGGAAACAGTCAGTCATTCTCTCACTATTAAGTATATTGACTACAGTTTTCTCCTATCAAGTCGAAGACATTTTCTTCTATTCCTAGTCTGCTAGCAGTTTTTACTGCATATAGATGTTGGACCTTATCCAATTCTTTTTATGTACCTATTGAGAGTCTCTGTGTCTACAGACTTCTACATAGTATCATTGTAGAAATTAGCCAGTTTCCTGACTCTCCCTCAGCGTTAGATTTTTTGTTTTGTTTTGTTTTTTGGCTTCATCTTTTCCCCAATGGCAATGGATTTTGGTGTCTTGGGATAGGGTTTTCTATCTCTCCTCCAGAAGCAGGTAGACAGAGGAAAATGGATTTCTATTCCTTCCCCAGTGGCTTACAGCTTTTATTTTATACAAGAAAGTAAGGAATACGGAGTAAGTAGGCCTCTTTTTCTGTTCCCCTCCTCTCTCAGGCACCAATCACTTCTCTCATGCCCACCCAGAGAGAAGCACTCTCTCTGCTCTGTCCCTAATCTTTAATGTGATTTTGAGACAGGCTGGTACCCAGCGGGACCTGGTACCCTTTGCTGCAGTGCTTACACCTGGACAAACGTCTCATCTCCTGAAGTAACAGAATACAAAGAAACTATAAGGGACTAAATTTAACTGCAGACATGCGTAGTTGGGGCAAATTATGAACAACAAGGTATAAAAAGACCAAACACTCAACTGCCACTTCTGAGGTGTCGGGAGAAAAAGCAGGGTACTGCTCATGATGCCTGCACACAGCAGCCCCAAGGGCGTGGGCAGACCACTTAACCCACTCCTCTGTCATGACCACTGGACCCACCCCAACCCTCACCCCATTTAAGGCACCAGTTCACTCCTCCTCAGGGAGCGAGCAAGGGAACCTGTTACTTGTTTTCGCTCCCTCATGCTGCAGCAGGAGTCCCAATAATGCCTTCCCTGAATTTCTTGTCTGGCATCTTATCAATTTCTATTGATTAAGAAGTCCAAGAATCCTGATAGGTAACAGTTTCCCAGGGGAGGTCTGTGGAGAAAAGCTTGAAAGTGATTATGAGTTTCCCCTCTGCTATTCAAAATTAACACTAACCCACACCTGGCCTTTAAGAATTCATTAAAAATTTCAGTTGATTTCTTGTTACCCCCTTGTATGGTGGATGCATCTTTCTCTGTGATCTGCCAAAGGTGATAACGTGCTCCCATCTCTCATGGAGGGGCTAGTCCCTCTTTGTCCTTTGATTTCCTTGCAATTTGAGTTCTCTGATGGACTCAAGAAAACATTTGATTTTGTAGATTTTCCATCTTTTCCTCATTGTTGTGGGAGCAATGTTTTTTTTTCCTTTTCTTTGGGGGGGGGGTTGTTTTCTCTTCTGTTTTTGCAGTTTTCTACATCCTAAGCAGGAGTGGAACTTTCAACAACAACCTTTTAAAAATTAGCTACATTGTTGAAAAAAATAAATTATTAACATTTTAATTTTCAAATTAAAAATTAACAGTAGAATAAAGTAAAATATTACTGTGAAGAAGAGAATTTTAAAAACTCATATTGCTATTCCAATTGCCAAGAAAACAACCATTAATGAAATAAACCATTAGTTTAAGAGAAGGGATAAAACAAATAACCTACTAATTTACTGTCCTTGATAATGAATTGATCTTTAACTCTGACAAAAATTTATGGTACACAGGTAAAACATAACAATGCGATTTCTCTTAGCATTTTGTGATAACATATGTATCAAACAATAGAAATAAAATTCTCTCCCCATTGAGAAATACTTATTATAATATATACTAAGTCCTAGGGCTTCAGACTTAAATTTCTTCTTAAGACACCTAGAGAATAATTATGAAAATATAAAAGAAAAAATTTCCAAAAGATCTGAACCAAAATAAGATCAAGGCTTATTTCTGGGCATAGAAGAGTTATTTCTTACCTACTTTGATTCATAACATAAACAGCATTGTCACATAAAAAATAAATCCACCTGCTGCCTTGTAACAAGTAAACAAAAAATAAATTAAGGGATTTATCAAAAACTATATAGACTCCTAATTCTAGAAAAAGCACAGCCCACTTTTATGGGAAGATTTGGATATTTCTTATGAGTATTATATAAACAATATTTCATGCTGTTGAACAGTTTTGCTCCAATACTCTACAATTTTAAACTAAGAAGGAACAACAAAATGTAATGAATCAAACCTCAGGAAAACGATATTCATTTTAAACCAACTTCTATTTTACAAATTTTGAAGGAGAAATTTTAATAGTATCTGAATTTTCCTTAATTTATCAGTTAATCAAAATCTACCTGTTCTTGAGTTCAGTTTAGTTCACTTGTTTGATATTTATTTTGCACATTTTACAGGCATTATGCTAACCTAGCTTATTCACTTTAGCATCTATGAGTCTAACACACTTTTTATCCACTGGGACCTCCAATAATTAACCATACCATTTTTAATACCATATTTTAAGTGTCCTTCATTACCTGTATGTCCTCATTCCCCTCTTTACTAGTTTAAATTCCAAAGCCCATCACACTTTGCACACATACATAATTCTTTGCCTCTGTATTATATTGACTTCACAAAATCTGAACCCAGCTAAAGCCAACTCTTAACTCCTTCTCTCCTGTGCCTAAGCAGTTGTTTACAGCTAGAGAAAACCAGAGAACCCTGCTGGCTGGTCTCACTTTAAATTTACAACAAGAGATCTTAAGTGGACCCTCAGCATTGCCCAGCTATGAAATCATCTTGTGTTAATTTCACAATTTACTCTCTATTCTCTGACATGGTTTTTTAATAACTTTTTTCTTCTCAAGACTCTAATCCCTCTTCCCCACTGCTCATTCTAAGCTTCCTTGTCTCTAAGAAAAATAGAAGCAATTACAAGAAAACAGGTAAGTTAGTAACTTCAAGAGTAGCAGACAGCCTAGATTTATATCCTTGTATTCTGCCCTTTCCTTCCGCTCAATTGAGTCTAACTGATGCTTCTAGCTAAGTCCAACCCTTCCATGTACACACTGAATCCTTTCCACTTGCCTCAGTGACAATGCCCCTGCAATTTCCCCATCCCTCCTAAATCATAAATTTAGTCCTATGTTCTGGACTATTTCCATCACCAGACAAATATGCTGTGATATCTCCTAGATTAAGAATAGAAACATGATTAACTTACTGAAATACCACTTTGTCCTGCAATTACTGTCCCATTTCTCTTGCTTGTGTTAATAGAAAAACCACTCCCAAGTTTCAGACTCCAATATCCATCTACTTGTCTTTCCCATTAATATGCTATAGGCATTCCAAACTCAACTTGGCCACTAAACTCTTGGTTTTTCTGGTTTCATATTTCAGTAAATTGCACCATCATTTACTAATTACTTTGGCCATAAATTAAGATTCATCTTTGATCCTGGTCTTTCTTTCATACTTCATGTTATATCTTCACACCTTGCAGCAAATTCTATTTTCTCTTCCATCAATATTTGTCTCAACCGAATTCTTTCATGACCTTTACTGCCAACATTCTAGACCTAGCTATCATGATATCCTGCCTAAGTTAATGCAATAGCTTACTAAGTGATCTCCCTACTTCCACACTTGCCTATTATGCTTATTATTCACACAGAAGCAAGAGTGTTATTTTTTAAATATGGATTAAAAAATTTATACTCTCCCCTATGTACACAAACTACAATGGCTTTCAATTATACTTAGAATAAAATAAAAATTCCTTACTAAGTATTAAGAGAGCATTACTATGTTACTTCACCTAAATCATTTCCTTTGCCCTATTCATTATAGTATGGACACACTAGTCTACTTGCTGTTTTCAAATACACCAAGCTTGGTCACACCTCATGGCTTTTGTACTTGTGTTTTCTTGTTCTTTTATTCCAGATCTTCACACATTTTGATTCTTCATTTCAATTAAGTCTCTCATCAAATATCACTACCTTAGCAAGGTGTGGGATTACTTCACATAAAATAGTACACTTCTGTAACTCTTTATCATACTCTGCTTTACTCCTTTGTAGTTGTTATCACTCCCCGACATAGTATCCCCTATTTATATATTTGTTTACTGGCAGTCCAACACAATATGCACTCCATGAAGAGAGGCACTTTTTTTGTCCTGTACACCATTGTATCACCACAACAAAGGTTAATGCTTGACACGTTAGGTGTTTATAAATATTTGTGGAATAAATAAATAGTTTCTTAGGACTAATAAAAATTAGTGGCTTGAGATAACAGAAATTTATTCTCTCATCACTCAGGAAGCCAGAAGTTTGAAATAATGGTGTCAGCAGGGTTGGTTCCTTCTTAGGGGTTCATCTGTCTCATGCCTTTCTCCTGGCTTCTGGTGGTTGCCAGCCAATCCTTGATGTTCCGTGCCCTATAGACGTATCTCTCCAATCTCTCCCTCCATCTTCATATGGTATTCTCTGTGTTTCTTCACATTGTCTTCCCCTATGCATGTTGCTTTGACCAATGTTCCTCTTATAAGTACACCAGTCGTCAGATTAAACACCTTAATCCTGTATGACCTCAGTTTAATTACATCTGCAAAAATTCTATTTCTAAATTAGACCCAAATTCTGAGGTTCTGAGTGAACATGAATTTGGCGGGAGAGATGGGACATAATTTAACTCAGTGCAACTACAATTGTATCAAATCATAAAGATTAAAAATTTTCCATTCGTATCAGAATAATTTCAGAATATAATGTGGATGCTATATAACGTGGATGCTATGTCTTATCATTATTAAAAATCCTGGCAAAGAGTTAAAAGATTTGAGTGATCCTCTTACGTGCCTTTTCAACCCTCATTCTTCCATTCAAATACTTGTTCTTTTATTTTAAAAACATATTGTTGTGTGTTTCTATATTACATATATTATGCTAAGTAATGGAGACACAGTAATTAGCAAGATAAGATGGTGTCTGCTCTCAGGAGGTTGACAATCTATTTGAGTGAAAGTGTTATTTTTCTTCAGGACATCTGCTATCACCTGAAATCTTTAGCTGATATCAGTCAAGTTTGCATTAGTAAATGGTAAATTGGACCCTCCAACTGAGTAATACAAAGGAAGTTTAATAAAAGAACAATTTTAAGGCAGGTTTTAGAATAGTGATCAAGAAATAACACAGTACCACAGGGATAGTAATAACAGAGATCATTTACCATCCTTAGACCTGAGGGGCAAAGAGGAGAGAAAGGATAAAAAGGAGGACGCTTAGATAGTATCTCTGTATCTAGAAGACAGTTTCAGATTATAACTTCAGTTTTATATGTTCATTTTTTAGGAAATGCCTGAGTTATTGTGGACAAATTTCTGTCTTTATTTTACAATACCTAAGCTTTTTTAAATGCCTTGAAGAAGCAGTGTATAACAAAAAGTAGAACTAGTGAACTAACCAACTTATGAATATCTTTTTGTTATGTATAATAAAAAAGACGAATCTTAAACATGGAATTGTTAAATCATCTCTGAAGCAATATGAATCAAGATTTTTTCATTGTGATTGTGGCAGAAGGAACTGTAAAGGAAAGGATGTATGCAGCTGTGTTCATGTTTACATTTTGATTATAACAACTGGTATATCTGTGAATTTCTTTTGGCCATACCATATGAATAGATTTTTAAATAATTAAATGGCAACATATCTCTCACTAGTATTTGAATAGTATGAATTTTAGAAACATCTAGAAGCATTATGCTTATTGGACTTTATTGCTCTGGGACTCATTTTAAATTGCACATTAAGAGAATACAGTATTTTAATTGTAACTTAGTCAAAATCTATCCAGAGGTCTGTTATCATTTTGTCTTTTAAGCAAATTTTCTCCCAAAAAGGCTGGATTATATTTCTTTTCTGATTGTTATAGTGTATTCTTCTTTTTATTTTTAATTTATTTATTTTTTATTTTATTTTATTTATTTTTGGCTGCGTTGGGTGTTCATTGCTGTGCATGGGCTTTCTCTAGTTGCAGCGAGTAGGGGCTACTCTTCGTTGTGGTGCGCGGGTTTCTTGTTGCAGTGGCTTCTCTTGTTGCAGATCACGGGCTCTAGACGCACGGGCTTCAGTAGCTGTGGATCGCGGGCTCCAGAGCGCAGGCTCAGTAGTTGTGGCGCACGGGCTTAGTGGCTCCGCGGCATGTGGGATCTTCCCGGACCAGGGCTTGAACCCGTTTCCCCTGCTTTGGCAGGCAGATTCTTAACCACTGCACCACCATGGAAGCCCCATGTAGTGTATTCTTGATAATCAAACTACTCATGACTTTGGGACTTTGAATTGTTAAATATTCATGATGTGAAAAAAAAATCGTGATATATACTGCACTATCATATAAAAAATGTATGCTTCACTGTGTATTGTGTATACACACCAAAGGACCACATGAAAATATAGAGATACCATTAGCGACTAGACAAATACATCAAAATATAGACTGCTTGTAATCACGGATGATTCTGTGTTCTTGGCTTCTTGTGCTTCTCAGTTTTCCATAACATGTATATATACTTTTTAAAGTTGTGGGAAAAAGCATTACTAAAGTCAAGGTAAGCAGTGCTTAAGACAAATGAGCAGACTCTTGAGGTAATATAATAGTATGGACTACAAGGGGAAGTTGGGATAAATGAAATATTTTTGGTACAACATGGTGACCAACTGTGGAATGGTAATGTCCCAAATAGAAAAGAAGATAAGAAATATTTGAAACTGCAACTGTGATATTATATTTTCTAAAATTTTTGCCACCTTTTCTCACAATCCTGCTGACAATGGGCCATCCAAATTCCGTCCCTCACCATTTCATACATTATCAGGTGAAGAGTAGCTCACTAGGCTCACTGCCACCATTCCCAACTCATCACTTCAGTATAAGTTGAAACTCTTCATGGCAATATGGGAGCAAGCTTCATCACTGTGCCAGTTAAAGCACTTGGGCCTGGGTCTGTCTCAAACCCAGGGTTTGATATTCCTGTGCCTATTTCTCTTATGCTCATGTGTCTCATCCTAAGGTACCCAGGCTATGGTACCACACTTCAAAAGGTGGTATTGCACAAAGGAGAACTGAGACTTCAGTACCAGATTACTTGGGTTTAAATACATCAAATGAGAATATATATAGTATAATGATACTGAATGTGCATATATATACATACACATACACACACACACGTGTGTATATTGTATAATAATCCTACAACAAAGATTATATATAATAGACAGATACAATAATTCTACAACAAAGATTATAAATCCTATAAATAATATATAGTCAAAAGTGCCCTGGTATGCAGACATTATTTATGGCCATTTCCAGCAAAGCATTATGATAAATTAATTATTAGTATTTCTTTCTCTTAGTCCAATAATATAAAAAGCACTCCCACATGTGTTTTCACACGTGCCAGCCTCTCTAAGACATAATTAGGTTAGGCATTGTTATGTACTTTTGGAGAGGGCAGATATTGACTAAGACACAGAGTTTATCCAAAGACACAGTTAGTAATAGGTAGAAACTAATTCCCCATCTCTTAGAACAGCATTCCTTGAATACAACCATTTTCTCCTTTAGTTTTATACTGAGGATGTTTGCTAAGTACTAACATACGCAGAAACACTGGCTCCTCAGAAGCCCAAAGCAGACGTCAGCAGTCCTTGCTCATGCACCTCCCCAATCCTCCGAATATCCCTAAAGGAAATTACTGTCAGTTTACCCAAGATATCAAGTAATAGAAAATCTGTTTGCCACCCATAACCTTGAGCAGGTGTCGGCAAACATTTTCTGAAAAGAGCCAGTTAGTAAATATTTTTGAATTTGCAGTGAGAACTAGTCACGTCTGCCTTTGCAGTATGAAAGCAGCCATAGGTAATATGTGAATGAGACATGTGAAGGAATTAGCAAGACCAGATATGGCTGGCAAGGAGCTAGATATGGGTCCCCATCCCCAGATGACCTCTGAGAAAACTTTCCAAAACCAATATTCCATGATTATGTCTACCTGCTAAAAGACACAAAACTTGCATAACGGGCCTCTGTTTGGCCCTTCATTGCCATGGTGATAAACATTACTCAGAGGACAGTTTTTCATTTATAAGAATTTAAATGAACTGAAATCATTTACAAATCATGCTTTGCAAGTAACAGAAACCTCAAATAAAACTGGCTTAAATCATAACGTACCTGACTGAACAGACAAGAGGTAGATCTGTCTAATTTCAGGACAGGATAGTTCAAGAATAAAAGAATTGTGGTCAAATAAAGAAATAAAGCAAGTAAAGAATTAAATCAGAAAGGAATAATATGAACTGTATTTCTGCCATAAAAGAGAAATTTATCCTCTAAAGATGTACCACAATGAAGGAAAAATGTAAGCGCTATATTGCTATTACATTTATTGTGGTCAAGTCTTTTCTCATTAAGAAATATGTCTACACAACCAGACTGGCTGAACTGTTTACCATCATGTCTCTTCAAAAATTTCTAGGCAAATGGGATCAAAATGTTCTATATTATTTACCCATTGAGGCAAGAGTGATCAACTTAGCAACAATCCCTGCTCTTCCTTTGAAAGCCTAACATTTTTGTAGACTATATATTGAGATGGAAAAAGCACCTGTGATAAAATTCCAAGTCTAAATAACAAGACAGAAAAATACAGCATCATCCCAAATTTGTGTGTGTATGTATACATCTAAAGGTATACATACAGACAGATGCAAATACAAATTGACTTCTTTCACAGGCATCCTCCCTCTCCCTAAAACGTACCTTGATCCTCAATTGGGAAATTCACCTCTTCCCTATTATCAAGAATGTGGGGCTTCCCTGGTGGCGCAGTGGTTGAGAGTCCGCCTGCCGATGCAGGGGACACGGGTTCGTGCCCCGGTCCAGGAAGATCCCACATGCCGCGGAGTGGCTGGGCCCGTGAGCCATGGCCGCTGAGCCTGCGCGTCCGGACCCTGTGCTCCGCAACAGGAGAGGCCACAACGGTGAGAGGCCCACGTACCGCAAAAAAAAAAAAAGAATGTGATCTTAGAGGGATGAATTCCTAGTGCTAGATCCTGATTGGCTTCATTCCTTAGTTCAAAATATTTCTTTCACAAATGGTCATTTAGATTATAATAGATGAGATGAGAGAAAATGTTTATTGAGACTTCTGGAGAGAAAGGAGTTTTTTTCTTCATCATTGTCTTGGTTTTTACTGTTCTTTGTTTGTTTTAGAGTGCTACCATATGAAACTCTTTTGCACTTGACTTAAACAGGAAAGAATGAAGGCTGAGGAAACAATAGCAAACATTCTCTAAAAATAAAGGTAGGACTGTCCTGTAAAAACAAAGCTGAGAAGAGGAGACAGGAAAGCAGAGTCCTGGCCACAGTTCTTTTATTCTTGAATCAATCCAAGCCTGAAATTCAACAGATCTCTTATCTGTTCAGTTAATAAGCCAGACAATTTTCTTTATTATTTAAGCAAGCTTAATTTTAGGTTTTTGTTACTTACAAAGTATGATTTGCAAAAATTCACTGTTTACATTCTCAAAATACTAATGACAACATTGTGCCAATTAGTATAAATGGATTTTTGGTGCATATTTGATTGTTTTGTGAAGTGTGTCTCTTATTCCATGTAGGAAATGCAATGTGCAAACATCTGTTTCCCTGGATTTCCTGAGCATATGTACATTTCAGACCAATTACTGCACTTGAATTATTTTACCATAGGCTGTAGTTGTGTTTATTTAAAAGCATAAATACCAAGGTAGTGTTATTCTAGTATTGATACAGGTTATTTTATAAGGCTGTAAACTTCATCCTTCTTTTCTTAAATAATGATGATAATAAAGAGCGTATGTCAGTCTCTGTGAGATTTTCAGTAAAATCAGTGCCTTCAAATTATTTTGAAGTGCAGGAAACTTTGAATTTATGAAATATTTATGAGAAATCACATCATGTCTACAGCAGTTCTCAGCTGTGACTACAGCATACAGTTTATAAATTGAAACAGGTGTGGGAGAACAGGTGGTCACAGCCAAGCCAGGGAAGGTTTGGAATTTACTGTGGGGAAGCAACAGGATAAAATACCACCATTGGCATTGAAGGCAACTTGCTGATTTGATGGCAGAACCCAAAAGATGTTCACAGGGGCAAATACATATGACAGCAGTTGAGATGAAAGTGTTCACCTACTAAAATCCCACATATGGAAGTTGGGAAGCAGTCAGTGTCATTTTCCATGGAGAGTGAATGCAGGTGAATCGTCACATTGAATCTGACTAGTTTGGAAGTTAACTACATTAAGAGAAAAAATAAGGGCTCAAATAAGGCCTAGAGCCACTTTCACCTGTGTTACCTACATTATTTCTAAGGATAATGCCATATATCCTGTCCTATATCCACAAACTCCAAGCATCAGAAAAGTACTTAGAGGGTACAGGTATAATGTCCTGCTGTTATTTCAGCAAATACCTTTAAAATAAGCCATCTTAAAATCTCATGTTGTTTACAGAATAAAGGTAACAGAAGATAGTATTAATGATTTTTAAACCTCCTCCCCCACCTCACTGCCAGTACCTTAGTCTATATTCAGTCAGAGTTTAGGAGTCCCTACGAAATGAAAGGACCTGAGACACAAGAGCTAAGAGTGTTTCTAGATTAATTTGCAATGAGCATCTGTACTTACATTTAAATATGAGTATTTGTCATCTTCTAGAGATTCACAAAGTTTCAAATAAAATATTTTATGGAGTTATATTTTAAAAGTAACCCTAGTGATGGCCAGACCTGGTGTCTGAGTGATTCCCTAGACCCAGCAAAGCAACGAAGTTTCCGGAGCCCTGGAGACAAGGGATAACACCCCAAAATATGGACCCATTTTCCATGCTACCTTTATTGGCCCAGCAGCTGCCGAGAACAAAGGTCACATCTCCCAACACCTGGCAAACAAATGCAGTATCGCCTCACAAACTGATTGCTTCTCTGAGGTACCCACCAGTGTATCTGGGGAGAAGCTTCAAGACAAGTTGAGGAGTGGCTGTCTTTCTATGAGACTGGAGAGATTCCACAAAAGAATATGGGTGTCATGAAGGAGGCAATGGTTCAGGCAGAGGAAGTGGCTGCTGAGATTACTAGGAAGCTAGAGAAACAGGAGAAGAAACCCTTGAAGAAGGAAAAGAAACGGCTGGCTGCAATTGCCCTGCCATCTTCAGAAGACATCAGGAGTACTCGGGAGGACAGTGGGGAGACAAGTGCAAGACCCCAAAACAGGAAAAAGCAAAAGCCCCAGGAGGCTCCTTAGGAGAATGGAATGGAAGACCCATCTGTCTCCTCCAAACCCAAGAAAAAGAAATCTTTTTCCAAGGAGGAGCTGGTTAGTAGTGATCTTGAAGAGACAGCTGGAAGTGGAAGTCTTCCCAAGAGGAAGAAATATTTCCCCAAAGAGGAAGTAGTTAGTGACCCGGAAGAGTCAGGAAACAAGAGTGCCCCAAGAAAAAGAGGAAATTCTCTTCCAAGGAGGAGCCACTCAGCAGTGGACCTGAAGAGGCTGCTGCCTGCAAGAGCAGCGGCTCCCAGAAAAAGAAAACGCTCCGAAAGCTATCCCAGCAAAATGAGAATGGACATTTCCCTGGTGGGACGTAACTTGCAGAGATATTTCCCAACCCATCCCCTGTAGTCCAATAAAAACAAAAGCAAATTCACGAGGGAAAAAAAAAAGACCCCTTACAAAATATCGAGAGAAACTCATCTTCCTTATCCTTGTTCTTGTCTACATTCTGACATGTACTCAAACGAGAACGGACACCACTACCTCAAAAAGCTGTGCAAAACCTCAGGTAAACTGAACTACCCTTCTTTAATTCTCTAAAATTCTTTCTACAATTACCTAGTTTGTCTCAACGTAAGTAGGAGGGTTAGTTTTTAGAAAAGAAAGCAAGTCAAGAGTGAAAACTAACAAAGGGCTTTATCATTATGGACTCTACTTACCGAAGGAGAAGCCTGTGTAGTGGAGGCTCAACGTCGACCGCACCTTCCTTACGTACACACGCACGCACTACGCACACAGGCACGCACGCACGGACTCTGATACGCAAACGTGCGTGTGCCTGGGCTTTGAGACTAAGTATCCCTCTTCCTCCCTGCCGGAGATTTTAACTTGTTAGGTGATTCCTGTCTCCCAGCAAGTGCCCTAGGATAAAGAGAGCAAACTTTTTTTTTGAAGAATAGTTGATTTGCAATGTTGTGTTAATTACTGCTATACAGCAAAGTGATTCAGTTATACATATATATATTCTTTTTTTGTTGTTGTTGTTGCAGTACAGTACGTGGGCCTCTCACTGCCGCAGCGTCTCCCGTTGCGGAGCACAGGCTACGGACGCGCAGGCCCAGCGGCCATGGCTCATGGGCCCAGCCGCTCCACGGCACGCGGGATCCTCCTGGACCGGGGCACGAACCCATGTCCCCTGCATCGGCAGGCGGACCCCCAACCACTGCGCCACCAGGGAAGCCCTATATATTCTTTTTTTTTTAATATTCTTTTCCATTATGGTTTATCACAGGATATTGAATATAGGTCTCTGTGCCATACAGTAGGACCTTGTTTACCCATTCCATATATATAAAAGCTTACATCTGCTAACCCCAATCTCCCACTCCACCCCTCCCCAAACCCCTCCCCCTTGGCAACCACCAGTCTGTTAAGACAGCCAACTTCTTTTAGGTAACACCCCCTTTTCAGAGGCACCCCATGTCCAATGAGGAGACAACTCTGCAGGGCCCTCCCAGCTCCAGAGTTCATCATAGCTGTTACTCCAACATAGCCTAAGGTCTCCCTCTACCGTTTCCTGTACTCTTCGCTTTGTCACAGATATTGATCCCAAGGGTACTACCCTGTACACAGATCTCTGTCTCAGAAGCTGGAAAACACAATAATGCTAGAAGTGGTCCAAGGAAACAGACTGGATCACCTATTGGCAGCAGGCAGAGTACTGATATCTCTCGGCATGCAGCAACAGTGAAATTTGTTAAAACTTTTACTGTTAGGAACTGGTATTGCTGGAAGGGGAGGCACTGATGGAAGTAATGTATCAGGCAATTAAAAAGCACATCAAAATAGTATTTATAAAGGCAAAGGAAATGGATTACTATTTTGAGAGAAATTGATGATTTGGAGAAAAAAATTGAAAGACTGAACAAATAAATTCAAAGAGGTCCTCCTTGACAATATATAAAGAGACTCTGATCTTATACAGCCAGGGGACAGGCAAATCAAATTTAATCATAAAAACAGCAGAAACCCAAAGAAGGTTCAGAAAGTTGAATATTTATCCTCAACAAGTTTGCTGTACCAGTAGGGATTCCATATAAAATATGGAGAGCTATGGATTTGGGTAATAGAACATATTGTCCCTATGAGCAAAACAGAGGTATTGAGAATGTTTCTCAATCTATGCAAACAGAATAAAATAAGGACTGATGATCAGGAATCTAAGAGTGGTCACCCCAATAAAAAGTTGTAACACCTTGCCTAATTTCTGAATTCAAGCCAATTTTCAGACCCAGACCCACATACTGAAGCTGTCAAGTTTTCAGAAGGAAGAACCTTGCAACACTATGGCAAGGATATGAGGCCATTATTCCCTGTTTCTTATTCAAAGGAACCCATAGCCATTGACTTCAGGAACATACAGGAGGGAAAGCAGAATGCCCACAAGATATTGGAGACACAAGGTCCAAACTGGCATTGACAACAAAGGACTCAAAGCATTATCAAACCCTTTTGTTAGAGTGGGGTTTATGGAGGCAAGGCAATAAATGGAATCTTGGCCAAGTCTGGCTCATGGTGTGTCCACTTCATTCATGAACACACTTAATAGTAATTTTCCTACCCCAAAATAATATAATATGTCCCCAAATATAAAATCTAACGGATATACTTGGTAGTTGGCAGGTCCCACATTGACTCCTTATCCTGTGAGGTAAGAACTATCATAGTGAGAAGGTCAAGTGGTAGCCTTCTAAAGCACCCCTCCCCCAGCCAAAATAGAAAAATTAAAAACAATATCTTATCTTGGAGGGAATATAAGAGGTTAATGTTATTCTTGGGATGGTGATGCCCATTATATCTCCACTTTATTCATGTCTCTAAAAATGCCAGATGGATTCTGGAGGATGGCATTGACCCCTGCCATGTCAACCACATAGCAATCCCAACTGCAGTTGTGTGGAATGAGGAATCTTTGCTAGATCATCTTAATACAGCTTCAGGATATAGTATGCAATCAGTGATCTTGCAAATATATTCTTTTCCCTCCCTATTAAGAAAGAAGATTAGAAATAGTATTTCTAAGTATTCATTTAAAACAGATTATAGTATACCTTTACTGCCAGAAGCCTATGATAACACTACTGTCCTATAACAAATTGTGCAAGGGAAAGTGGACTGAGTGGAAATCCCACAGAGGACTTCATCTGAATGAGACCAGGTGAACAAGAAGTAGCAAGGAAGCTGGAATCCTGGGAAGACAAATACACTGCAGAGGATATGAGATGATCCCTACAAATATTTGGAGGCTGACTATATCGGTGAGGTTTGAAGCAAGTCTGGAGTTCTGGTGCATGCCAGGGCAACCTCTCCAATGTAAAAGATAAATTTTTGCATTTTGTACCTCCCACCACTGAGAATTAAGTGTAATACCTGTTTAGTCTCTTGAGTTTTACAGGGTTTAGAGTTTTGAGTTCCATCTCTGGGAATACTGTTTCGATCCATATATCAGGTGACAAAATGCTCCCAACTTTGAGTAACACCTAGGAGGAATGTGCTTGAAGACTGTGGTGCATGCCAGTATGACCATACGACCCAGTACAGTAGTATTGAGGTATCTGCGTTTAGGAAACGAGATGGTGTGCAGTTAATGACAAGTCCTAAAAAGAGAATCACTGGCACAGACTACTAAAATTCTAGGTAAAGGTCATGCTCTCTGTAGCAGAGAATTATATACCTTTCGAAAAGCAGAGGTGGGGAGAGGAAGGGAGATGTTTCTTGCAAGAACCTAGCTTATATGGTTTGCAGGTCTGGCTAGGAAAGCCAGAAATTCATAGGCCAGCCCATCAGGAAGAGTAGTTCAAAACTTTCAGGCAGGACCTGAGGCTTTGGTCCACAGGAGTTTCTTCCTCAGGGAAATCTCAGTTCTGCTCTTAAAGCCTTGGATTGGTTAGATCCAGCCCACCCAGATTGTCTAGGATAATATCTTTTACTTAAAGTCAGCTAATTGTAGATGCTAATTACGTTTACAAAATACTTCCAAAGCAACACCTAGATTAATATGTGATTGAGTAACTTGGGACTGTGGCTTAGTCCAATGGAAACAAACTGACCATCACACCTGGCTTTTTCCAGGCCCACTCCCTTATCAGGTCAAGTGTGTCTAGCAGCAGTCCATTGTAGTATAGAAGGGGTTCATTCAGGATTACACATGAGTAGGGTGGGAAAGCATGTGCAGATGGCCAGGACCTCCATGTCATCCACCACTGTCTTATCAGTGACTCGCCTTTAAGTGGACTTGGCCACTCAGTCCCATTCAGAGGTGGCCCTAAGAAACAACAACGAAGGGAAATTCTCTCAATGGATAGATATTTGATGGTTAACCTGGCCATCCACTTTGTGTAGGAAGAGAAGTGTACATTCTAAAGAATGTATATAGACTTATAAACACTGGTGAATGGCTTGGCTGGGGGATTAGGGGCTTGGAAAGATTCAGATGGAAGGACAATGAAGTCTGTGGAATAGGCATCCTGAAAAATAGGCGTGAGCTGTGTGGATCTTTGCATCACATGTTGACACCCATTAGAAAACATCCACTCTTGAAAAGGCACTAAACAACTAAATAGATTGACTAGGTCAGTTGCTATCATTCAGAATTTGTCCAGCAGCCAACTCACTACTGGCACAATAGACCCATGAGCTGGATAATCATGGTTACCAAGGATGTTTGGGTCTAAGAACATGGGTCCCCTCTCATCACTGCTGCTGCTAAAATGTCCAACCGCTGGCAACCAAGACTGATGCTAGTTCCTCAATATGGCACGATCCCTGCAGGAGTGCAAATAGCCACTTGGTGGTAGATTAACTCCATTAGACACATTCTACTCTGAAAGGAGCAGCAACTCTTTTTGATTGTCATTGATACATGTACTGGGTATGGTTTTGCCTTTCCTCCCAGAAGGACCTAATTTAGCACCACTATTCAAAGAATGTTTGGTTTACTGACACAGGATGCTAAATAACTTTGCATTAAAGCCACTTTACAACACAGTGGTTCAGATATGGGCATATTGACACGAAATCCAGGTTCCTATCCTACGCTGTACCACTTTAAAACTGCCATCTTCCCAGTGATTGCCCTCATCTGAATAGAGTCACATTGTTCAAGGTCATACCCCTTTCTCGGGGCAGCCTCCATTCAGTGACCAGTCAGTGTAGGACTATAAAGACCCATGGGTTGGCTGAAACCTCTATTGTTATTCATCACAGTCCAACTTCTCCCTCTGCCCAGTCTTGCTTTATTCACTCCTTTTTCACCATTGCTGACCCCAAGAGTAACACTGAATATCATTGCTACATGTAAAGTTCTATTTCATTATCTCCCTGTTGGAAAACTCAGTCTGCTACAGCAGATTATATGAAACTGTATAGTTTACTTTCAAATAAAAGCAAACTGGTCACTTAGCTTCAAAAAGAGATCTTATGTTTTCTTAATACAAAAAAAGTAATAATGATAATAAAAAAGGAGGGCATGAAGAAACATTTGGAGGTGATGGATTTGTTTATGGCATGGATTGTGATCATGGATTCAAAAAAGATCCTTATAATTTAAAATAAAGTAAGAATTCCTTTATTTAAAAATAATTAGCTAATATCTTTGTTGTGGTACTTGCCTATAGACATAGATGAGCTATTCTCTTAGTAGACATTAAAAAGACCATGTAATCTTTTATAAATGAAATAACTTGTAAAATATTACCTAAAATAATGTGTTAGTTTCATAAGGAGTAAATTATCAAATTCTTGGATTTAAAGCAAATGTACACATTAATTTAGCATCTACTAGTGCTAGAACTGGAGTTACCCAGAAGTCTAGTCTAAGCCGTTAAGCATCTCATACACACACACACATACACAGAAATAAAATCCCTACAAAAATAAAAACAGTTAAAATTTGTTGAATACATAATATATATCAGGTGATATCATCCAAGATTGTTAGATACATTATATAATTTATTTCTCAGGGTACCTATTAAGTATATGAACTATTACCAATAATAGGTACCAATAAGAAAACTGAGTATTAGAAAGGTCATACAATTGGCAGAGCTGGGATTACAGCTGTAGTCTGCCTAAATTTGGGACCATGCTTTTAAATATTATGCAGGAAATTTAATGAGAAAGAGGAATACAATAAAAATAATTAAACTATAAATGCTAACTACGCAATACAACAGAATACAATGTACACTTGTAAATACAATTAGATTTGTGAAGTTTACAAATTATTTTTCAAAATTTGTCACAAAAATTCATTTGTTTTACAAAGACAAAAGCAGAAGTTCATAATTGCTTTTACCAGTAATTTATGTACTTGGAGTGTTTTAAACTCAGCTTCTCAAAAATAGTCTCATTTTGACATATTAAACACTTGCTGAAACACTCATTCTTTGAACACCCAGTCTAAATTTTTACCAGCCAATTAACAGCATCATGCTAGAAACTTGCATCTCTTTTGTAGCTGAAAAATAAACAAAATTTATCACTCATTTACTTCCCACTTCAAATAAACTAAAATACACTTTGCAAGGGATGTTTGTTGGGTTTAAGGGGCACTTAGAACTTAAAGTTAAATAATGTCTCTAGAGACTGCAGGAAAGTGTTTACACAAACTCAGACTTTTTATAAAAGCTCTAAAGTGCTTTTGGGTTTTCAGGCAATGGCCTTGAATCACACTTCACAAATGTGTGGTAAACACATTGCATTTTAAAAGAATATCAAAGCGTATTTCAACCATTGGTTAACCCTTCAAAATCTTTCGTAGTCTGTATAAAGTCAAATATCATAGTTGAATATCCACCATCATAAATAATTGATGACTTCTGGTGGCTGTGTTTTGCTTGTTTTGATGGTTAGCTGCTTCGAAGCAGTAAATCATGTCATCCCTACTACCCTATGATGATAAATTATTCAAAGCTCTATGATTTCATCTGATAATTCAACAGTTTTTTATTGTCCTCTTATTTTACTCCAGGTGCTCTCCTGACTGTTGCTGATGAAAGTACTGAACAAATGACACATTTCCTCCCTTCATTAAGATTATTCTCTAGTTTGATGGAGTTACAAAAATAGTTCGGCTCATAACAAAACCCAATGTGTTTTGTTTTTTTTTGTTGCAATTAAGCAGAAGCATTTTACTAACGATAGGGAAATATAGGGATAGAGGGAGTGAGGAATAACAAAAACAAATGCATATGCATGCATAAGCACAGGGAATTTGACTTTTCAAAGGAATTCTATGTGTATGATCCCATATGATTTTTTTAGATAGTAATTGGCTTGAATTATAACAGAAATATTGTCCCTGAACTTCTAAAGATGAGGTCTTTCCCAGCATTTAGTATGTTGCAGCTCTTGGAGTAACATATATACAACTCGGGGGTCAAGTAAGAATGATAATATTGGGTTGGCCACAAATTTCGTTCTGGTTTCTCCATAGCATCTTATGAAAAAACCCCAACGATCTTTTGAACCAACCCAATATTAACAAATCCTTATCTGTAAATAGGACCAAGTCTGAGATATGGCTTATTACTTACATATACATACATGTGTATACAAATGTGTTTATAAATATTATGTACATATTTATACATATACACATATATACACGCATGTGTGTATATATGAATATTATAGCAGTAGATAAGTATACTGTAATCCTTGTAACACTGTTGTCCTTGCAACACTATGAGTTTGGAGTTACCCTCTCTGGTTTACGGATGCAGAGCCTGAAGCTCAGAGAAGTTAAATAGCCTTCCCCAGATTCTAGAGGCAGAGGTAGTGGCAGAGATATGATTTGAAGTCAACATTGTCCGACTCCAAAGCCCATATCTTGTTCTTCTTTCAATATATTACCTCCTCCAAAGATGAAAATCCAATTCTCAGGTCTGGTTACTTTTTGGCTGTGACTTTCTTCTATATGATAGAAGCATGAGCTGTGTTTATGTAATTATTTGGACATGAATATGACTATCCAAATCTTCCCCACCTTTCAGATATAAGTTCCAGAATGTTTCATAGATGTTGACTTCAACTAGTTGAATCAACTACTTGAACTATATATATTTTTACAACATTAAAACAGAGAAGATAATTTCCAAATCAATACTTTCCAGGTTCTCAATAACACAAAGAAAGTCAAGAATTTCAAAACAGAACACTTCCATTTCATTTCAGACCAGACTTCTGGCTTAATAACCTGCCCAACTTTACAAGGCAAGGTTGCTCATAAGAAACACTAATACTGAATAACAAGTTCACCATTCATAAATGAACTGAAGGGTTACACTGCCAACCAAATCAGAACCCACGGTGAGACATGTCAAGCCAAATGATGAAGCAGTAGGTAAAAGAGTAGGAAGTGAAAACCGAAACCAGAGGAGCAGGCATTGCCATCTGGCCTGTTTGATGTCTCCCCCATCTTCCCATGACTGTGGCTGCTTGAATGAGTGAAATAAGGTGGGAGAACTTTCGGGAGGAAACCTGCAGAAATGAAAGTTCACATTCACCAGGCAGAGCCTTCACTGCACTGATTAATGTCTGTCCTGCCTTGAAGGGCTGATGATTCAATTAGTAATATATGGGACCAGCACACCTGTGAGAGGGATTGCTGCCAGGAGGGTCAAGCGTAGGGAGTATGTGAAAATTGACAGTTCAAAATAAACAGAGCAAAACAAAGGAGAATTAAATGATAGATCATGTGTTCTCTGTGGTAGGGATTAGAGCAGGGGAGGAATGAGGTTCAGTTCCAATGCATAATCACTTAACTATTCTACGACAAAACAGGAGCTGATACTATTTACAATAGCCAGGACATGGAAGCAACCTCTATCCATCAACAGATGAATGGATAAAGAAGATGTGGCACATATATACAATGCAATATTACTCAGCCATAAAAAGGAATGAAATTGAGTTATTTATAGTGAGGTGGATGGACCTAGAGTCTGTCATACAGAGTGAAGTAAGTCAGAAAGAGAAAAACAAATACCATATGCTAACACATATATATGGAATCTAAGAAAAAAGGAAAAAAAAGGTCATGAAGAACCTAGGGGTAAGATGGGAATAAAGACACAGACCTACTAGAGAATGGACTTGAGGATATGGGGAGGGGGAAGGGTAAGCTGTGACAAAGTGAGAGAGTGGCATGGACATATATACACTACCAAACATAAAATAGATAGCTAGTGGGAAGCATCTGCATAGCACAGGGAGATCAGCTGGGTGCTCTGTGACCACCTAGAGGGGTAGGATAGGGAGGGTGGGAGGGAGGGAGATGCAAGAGGGAAGAGCTATGGGAACATATGTATATGTATAACTGATTCACTTTGTTATAAAGCAGAAACTAACACACCATTGTAAAGCAATTACACTCCAATAAAGATGTTTAAAAAAAATAGGAGCTGATAAATTGATACTCCGATTTTTAATCTTCCTTACATGAAATAGAGACTTTTTTCATATATTATATATGTAAAAGACTATAGTTATGTCACAGTTTTTTCAACCTTGGCATATGTACATTTGGGACCAAATAATTCTTCATTGTGAGGAACTGTCCTGTGTATTGTAGGATGATTAGCAGTATCCCTGGCCTCAACCCACTAGATTCCAGAAGCAACCTGCTATAATCTTAGCAACCACAAATGTCTCCAGAAATTTCTCCTGGGGAAAAAATCACCCATGGTTGAGAAACACTAGTCTAGATCATCCAAATAAATGAATACATTTCAACAACAATCAAATTGCCTGGCTATATCAAATCAGGGCATAATAATATTTACCCTACTAGGATTCAGGTATTGGCCTGATATCTCATTAGGCTAGAGAAATAGTGAGATGGCATCTATAGTCATTCTCAGAGCCAGACCTTCATAGGTGATCTGTGAAATAGATTAGCTCCCAGGAGAAAATTAACCATATATTCACTCCATTTGGCCTCTTATAAGAGAGGAAGAAGACAGTTCTCTAAGGCATGACACAAGCCCAAATTTCTATATTTCTGTCCTCTAACCTCTTTTGGATCTCTCTCTCTCTCTCTCCATGTTGAAAGAAAAGGGGAAATTTAGTATAAATCGTAGTTCCATTTGTGCAACTTGCCTACCTGGTAACCAAATGAGGAAGTTAATATTATGTACTTTTTCTAAAACTTGTACTACCTTCCTGCTCTTTGAAATTAACTTTACAATTGTAAGATTTCAAGAATCTGTTATAGTTTGTACATACTTTTTTCATGATACCCCTAACTTACTAAAAAAAAAAATTAAGGTCAATACTTTAATTCACTGAAATTCAATTATTTTTATACTCAAACACATGAAGCTTTCAGCACAACACAGTGAATCCAATAGCAACAGTCAAAATACATTCTATGCAAAGTGAAAACAACCTGCGGTACAGGGAACTTACAGTACAGGGAAATGTATTTCTGCTGATACATAGATAGCATTTTAAAATGTTTGCAGAACCATTCATTTCAAAAATATTCAAGCCAGCACATATTTTTAACTGTTCTTTACGGGAAACAAATATGTACAATAATATTTTGTTGATTTCTTGAGTTAAAATGTCAAATAAAATTTTAAGTAATATGGAAGATAAATCCCTTTATAGAATGCTATAGCTTAATTTGCAGAGCAAATTAAGGTAAGTGCGACCCATGAGTTACTTTACCCTAAGGTAAATGCAATCTGGTGAAATTTAAATAAAATGTGTTTATTTCTAATATGAAATGAAAATAATTGATGAGTCTATGTGTAAAAATGGTTTCCATGAGGGTAAGTTTTTATTGAATAGTTTGCAATTGCCAGGCAAAGCAATGGATATATGATATGAATGTGATATGATGTGTGTATGCATAAATGTGTATGGATATATATATATATACATATATTTATTAAGCACATCAAGGTGACCTTATGAGAAATAGTATAGTATGATAATTATTGAATGGTTGTGAGTGATTCTTACCAAATGTGAGTTTTCTTTTTCTTCCAGGACAAACATTTAGACTACATTTCCCATGCTTCCTGACAATAAGATGCAGTCTTGTGACCAAGTTTCGGCCAGTGGTGTGTAAGCAAAAGTGTTGTCGTACTTAGAGAGAATTCACCCCAAAAATTCCAGCACTATTCTGCCACCCTCTCTTGGCTCATGGGCTGGCTAGATGCACTGGATCCAGAAGACTGTGAAACTCTAGAAGACTACAGAGCACCTGGATGGAAACCTGGTCTATGAGGGACTGTGGCTTAGAAACGATGTGCACCCCCTCTCCCTACTGCCTTAAGTCGTGATGGAAACAAGAAATCAACTTTTATTTTGTTCATCGACTGATATTTGGGGGTTATGTTAGTGGCTTCTAGAAAATGCTGTTAGTACATTGCCCATGTCTCCAAGCTCTTACCACTTCAGAGACCTCCAGTCTGACTTTCCATTGCCAGAGCCAGAACACTTTTTTTTTTTCCTAAAGGCTGTTTGGCCACCAAAACACTTGTCTGCTCAGAAATTATAGGGAGTTAAATACTGTCCTTCCCCAGAAGACCTCAACCAATTACTGCTGGGATTTCGTGCAAAATTTCCACTCTCCCTGGACCCTCCTCCTGAAGGATACCTTTGAAGCAAGTCTTCTCCCCTGGATTCCAGAATTTCCCAGCAGGATTAAGCTCCAGTGACCCACCATGGCTTCTGGCTGAATAACACCCTTTGCTGGCTGCCTGTCCTCCCTTCCCTGTCTTGTATTCTTGCTTCCTTCCCAGACCATCTACACTCATTTCCTTGTCTGGGGTCTGCTTTGAGAAAAACCAAAACTAATGCAAATACTGAACCTTTCCAGACTGTCATAAGGAGTTTTATATCCAGAAACACATGAGTCCAATTTAGCCTGAACTCTCCCTTCCTAGCTTTATAAATATGGATAACATAATTTTCTAAAGGTCCATATTTTCCTCTGAAACATATAGGTAATAATAGTAATTATTTCATAGTGTTCTTATGAGACTAGAGGTGATAAAAAGAATAACCTTGTAAATTGTCTACTATACAATGAGCACTGACTAAATGATGTCATTTTTGTTATTGCTGCATAGATAGGTAGTGAGAGAAGTGGTATTTGAACTCAGTGGTATCTCGCTGGTAAACTAGTGTACTTTCTCCCATGGTACACCAACTCTTGATAATTACCATGCATTACTCAAGTCATTTCTGAAATGACTTATTTCAGTTTTAATTTTTATTTTGTATCAGTGCTATGCATGCACATAATTTAGAGTAAAATAGTTTTACATGTTTATTTTTAGAAATAGTAATGGCCATCTAACTCGCATCCTGATTTCCCCTCCCCAAAGACAACCATTTTGATTCTACTAGATAATTCCTTTGATATTTATCTTTATTTCTCTACATAACATGCTTATATTGTTATTTAATGATTTTGTTTCAGGTGTTATGTACTGATGTCCCACAATCGAGGATGAGGCTTGAACTTCTTCTCTTTTCCTGCCCTAAATCACACATGCACATCTTTCCTATACCCCAGCCTCACTACATAGCTATACCATGATTTTTATATCTACTCAGTATTAATATCATGATGACTATGTAAAGCTAAACATAACTGAACTACATCGGTTGGCTTACTTTTCTATATAATCACTGTCAATTCCAAATCATCTATTATCCAATTGTCTTCTCTAATGACGCTGAGATCTATCAGGTATTCTATCCATTGCATCTTCCTAGAGAAGAAGATAGAGTTATCTGACGTGCATGATCTTGATGCTCTGCTCCCTAAGGATGGTTCACAGCTGTCATCCAGGCATCTACCTTCACCCTTGTTCTGGGGATTCCTTGTACTTGCTTTCTGTGTTAAAAGACCAATTTCCTGTGTTTATCACTTCCTCTTTATTGTTTTCCTTTTTTGTTTTGGTTTAATACATTCTACAATAGTTCCCTGTTGAAGGATAACTGGGAGATAGATACAGAGATAGAGATGTTTAATATGTGTTTCTGAAAATAATTATTCTACTCTCATACTTGATTAATAATTTCACTGGGTAGAGAATTCTAGAATGGATATCTCTTTCCTCCAGGTTTTGAAGTGTTCATCACCTTCAGGCTTTCAGCTTGACATAGTTTTTGTGTGAATTGTTTTATTGCTGTGGTTGTGGCTGTTTTATCCTCTTCCTCCATTCCCAGCTCATAAGATCTTCTGTTTCAAAGTTTTGAAATTTCTTCATAATGCACTTCGTGTGAGTCTAATTTCTAATTTTGTTCTGAGCACTTGGCCCCTTTCCATCTGAAAATAGGTATCCCTTGACATTTTTCTCTTATTTTGTTGACTATTCTTTCTCCTCTCACCCTTATTTTTTTCCTTGAAATATTGAATCTCCTGGACTGGTTCCGTAATATTCTTGTCTTTTCTTTCTCATTTCCTTTCTGTTTATCTATCTATCACTTGATAGATCTATTGATTAATCAATCAATATTGAGGAGCTCAACTTTCTGGTGTATTCTACAACTTTATATTCTAGCCTTTATACTAAGCTTTTCATTTTTGCTATATTTTTTTCCCAAGAGTTCTTTGTTATTCCCTATTTCATTTTCTTGTTTCATGTTTATAATACCTTCTGTTCCTCCTCTGAAGATATTAATAATATATATTTTTAAAGTTTTAGCTCTATTAATAGACTTTTTTTCCAAATTGATTTGTTTTTTCTGTGTGTGGATTTTACCTTTTATAGAGAGGCCGTCCTTACTTGTATGCTAATCATGGGCTGGATTCTCATATTTAGAAGTGGGACATTACAAAGATGTTTGAGAGCAACACATACATGAGTGGGGTTGTTTACTTTTGGTTCCTCTGTGAACAATTTTTGGAGTTTTGTTCTAGTATCCACCAGTTTCTTAGGAAATGCTCTGCCCTGAGAAAATCAACTAGAATTTTGGTTGTTAGCATCCAGCAAGTTGTTCATAGCTGGTCTGCTATCCAGTTTAGACACATTCTATTTTACTTTCTCCAAAAATTAAACCCTCAGTCCTTTGAAAGTAAGAGAGGGCACAGGCACTGGGCTACAGAGAATAGTAGCAAGGATGTGGGGATCCAACTTCTTTAACCAATGTTTGACTTAGCATACTGTCTTTATCTTTTATCTCACTTGTGAAAGGTATCTGGTGCTGTGAATTCTCAAGCCTTTTGGTAATCCTGCAGTGTAAGTCCAGTTTGTTCTCAGCTTTCCCCACTGCTGGTTTAGGATTCAGTGTGTTCAAGTCTGCCATGTTGTTTTCGACTGATCTGTGTATTTTCTAACCCCATGATCCTTTTCTATCATTTATTCTCCCATTCTCTCATTCTTGCAGGTTTATTTCTAAGTAATCTCATTGCTATGAATTTAATGCAGTTTCAGGAGGGAACTAAAGTAGGTTTGTGAAAATAGTATGCCAGCTTTACAGGGAGTGTCTTCCTGAAATTTTAGATGACATGTTTCACAAGAAGAGAAGTTGGTATAAAAATGATCATAAAAAAAATCTCTAAGTCTAGCCAACAACTATCATTAGAAGCTTTAAGGCCACATTAGTTTACATAGGTAGATGTATCACAGTAATAATCCTTGAAGTTTTTTTTTTTAATATGTAACTTCAAGAATGAGATGTAATACAAAGAAATAGCAAATGACACATGCCATAAACAAAAAATTAAGCATCGCTCAGAAATTTTGATGGGTTCTCACTCCTTAAAGAGTAAGAGCCCAAACCTGACAATTTAGGCCTACTACATTCACAATACTCCAGGCAAACCGAACTACTTGGTTTTTCTCAGAGCTACCTAATATTTGCCCAGCTCTCTGACCCTGTCCATGAGTTTTCTCTATATTAAAATATCTTTCTTAATTTATTCAAGATTCTTGTGGAAGTAGTCTTTTCCACCTTTGAACTCAAGTGTCAATACATCTTAATGAAAAAAATATGTTATTGTTATCTCCTCCTATTAGACTATCAACTCCTTGAGGACAGGGACAATGTTTTATTTAGTGTTTAATTTCTAAGCCTCCTCCCACATCCAGAACTTGGAAAAAAATATAGCATAAAAGTCATCTTCAATAAATTTGTTGAATGATTTTATAGTCACACCATGTACATAAAAATTGTATTGCAAGATTTACTAGTTGCCTAATTCAATACACATTTCCTGACCTACTTAGTGAGAAAATTTTAAATTTTATCTGGACATGTAAACAAATAAAATAGAGTGGTCTTCTTACCAGTACTTATAGCTGTTTGTGATCATCTGACAAAATTCTAGCAAATAAGATATAAAAGTAAAAGGTGTATGAGGAGATAACAAAGATGAATGTCCCATGGGAATTCCCTGGTGGTCCAGTGGTTAGAACTTCAGGCTTTCACTTCCGAGGTCCTGGGTTCAATCCCTGACTGGGGAATTAAGATCCCGCAAGCCACACAATGCAGCCAAAAAAAAAAAAAAAAAGGTCCCATTTTTAAATTTTAAAGAAATTCCCAGAAGGAAATCTGTTTTATTAAAAAACTTTTGGAGAGTTTTGTATATTATTTATTAGATATATACACTGAATATATTTTTTATGAGTGTGTAGTTTGCATTTTTAATTGATTAGTGGTTTCTTTTGGTGAACAGATGCTCTTAGTTTTTTTTTTTTTTTTTCTCCCGCGCTCCGGACGCGCAGGCTCAGCGGCCATGGCTCACGGGCCCAGCCGCTCCGTGGCATGTGGGATCTTCCCGGACCGGGGCACGAACCCGCGTCCCCTGCATCAGCAGGCGGACTCTCAACCACTGCGCCACCAGGGAAGCCCGATGCTCTTAGTTTTAATTAAGTTCAATGTATTAAACTTTTCTGGTTAGTGCATTGTATGTTCTGTTTAGGAAATCTGCTCACAGATATAAAGATATTCTCCTATGTTTTCTTCTAAAAACTCTTTAACATCCATATTTAGATATACTACCTTCTGGATTAATAATTATTGTTATTTATATGGATATTTGATTTTCCAGCACTATTTATTAAAATTTTTTAAATCGTCATGTCATTACCAGTCCTATCAATTTTTTCCGGGCAGCACTTCCCAATAAATAACTTTCAAATGAATAATTGTTCTAGCACTTGCTTTTTCAGAAACCATCCTAAGACAGCCCTTGTTCCTGAACAATAACAGTTCTGCTGGGTGCTGTACACAGATTTATTTTGTCTTCTTGACATTTTAAGGATACTATAACATTGCCTCTCAGTTCTAAGTTGATTGTCTTGATATGCCTGCTGTTAGTCTAAATGGTGCTTCTTTTTTTTTTTTTTTTTAACAAAAAATTGGTATATTTACCGCATTTTTACCAACTATGTAATGCATACACATAAAAGCACTGGTGAAAATTAAAAACCCAGCCATAGGGCTTCCCTGGTGGCGCAGTGGTTGAGAGTCCGCCTGCCGATGCAGGGGACTCGGGTTCATGCCCGGGTCTGGGAGGATCCCACATGCCGCGGAGCGGCTGGTCCCGTAAGCCATGGCCGCTGAGCCTGCGCGTCCGGAGCCTGTGCTCCGCAACGGGAGAGGCCACAACAGTGAGAGGCCCGCGTACTGCAAAATAAAACAAAACCAAACCAGCCATATGTTCTTAGGACCCACCAATTCCCACATCTTTCTCTCATTGCATTTATATGCAGTTATGTACATCTTTTTTTTTTTTTTAACCTACCTCATACTATATCATATGCTTAAACTAAGTGGTTTATTTTGTTATTTATTTCTAGTTAAAAGCATTTGTTATGTTATGGTCAGGAAATTTCTGCCTTTAAACTGCATTTTCTTTATGGTTGCTTTTAAAATGTTTTCACTGACTTTGGTGGTTTTCAGGATCAAATTTATGTGTCTAGGAATGGACTATTTTCATCAGTTCTGCTCAGGACTCATTGTTTGTCAAAATGAAGAATACCTGTGTTTTGTTAGCTCTGGAAAATTCTCAACCATGATGTTCTTTACCATTTCCGACTAAAATATATTCTAAGTATATCTCCCTCCGGACCTATTAGAAATATGTTACATTGTCTAAGTCTTCACTCCTTGGCTTTTAGTCTTCTACATTTTCCATCTTTTTATATTTTTCATTTTATATAACTACCTCATATCTACTTCAGTTTCACTAATCCTCTTCAACTATGTCATTTTTTAAAATTTTAAATTGTGATTATTTTTTATTTGTGTAAGGTCTAGTTCAGTATTTTTCAGATCCTATGTTTTATTCATTGTATCCTCTTTATGTTGGGGTTTCAACACCTTCTTTTATAATTGTGAGCATGCTTATTATATCACTATATTCTCTTTCTGGATGTATTTCTATTATGTTAAGCTCTTGAGACTAAGAATCCCTTGTTCAAGTGTGAGAATGCCTGACAAGAGAAATTGTACATTTATTTACTTCTGATGGCTTCCCACAAGTTTCAAGTTTCACTGCTTTGAGAAGGTTAGCTGGCTTCTCTCTCTCTCTCTCTCTCTCTCTCTTTCTCTCTCTCTGTTTCTCCTTGTTCTGAGAGTTTTTAAAACATGCAAGTAATACCAAATCAAACCACAAATTTAAAAGAGGTATAAACTTTGCCTTTACAATTCTTAAATTAGACTTTTTAAAATTTGACTGACAAAGCAGATAAACAAAAAATTTTTTAAAACTTGTATTGGTTTTAGCTGTTGTTTTTCATCAGCTGGAGTATAGATTTTTAGTCTACATTTTACTGAAAGTGCAGACATTTAAAGATTTTGGTGTTATCCCCTTTCCTGGTTCAAGTCTTTGACTTAGTTTCCTGATTCTCCAAATGGACATTAAAAGCGAGACTATTGGAGAAAGAGACAAATAGCCCCCCACACCCATCCCCACCCCAGAGGCATCTGTGGTTTGAGCTCAAGTCCTAGGTGCTCTGGTTTTCATTTCTCTCTTGGTTTTTGGCACTTGAAGAAGTTTTTCTTCTTTTTTTTCATCTCTCTCTTTCTCTCTTCCCTTCCTTCCTTCTTTTTTTTTTCCTTCTTTCTCTCCTTTGCTTATTTCTTCCCTTCTATCTAGCTCAGGTAATACTTAATTGATTTGTTAAGCTTCTTAAACTTGAGCCTCATAAATTTTGAATGAAACCTACCAACTCTCTTATAAGCATATTTTTCACAGATATTTTTAGACCTTCATTAGAAAGCTAGTTCCCCTGTTAGTACACTTGGTTAGCTCATTTTTGTCATTTGCTTCCGATTGTGAAAGCTTACAGGAGTGTCTTCTGGAATCATTTGTCATTTCCTCAAATCATATTCAACTGTATCAATTATATAGTTGTAAATATATGTATTATAAATATCTGTAGCCAAATCATTTGAAAGCTTGATCAATTTTTAACAAAGTTTGTCCATTTTTATGGAAATTATTAGAATGCCTTACTGAGTAGCCCATTGAATTTTTATTTTTAATTCATGTGCCCAATTTTGAAGTTGAGAGGATTGTTGGTAATAAATGTTGGATGTACACTTTTTAAAAAGTTACATTCATTTTATGCATCATTTCTAAGTATTGGATTTAATTCTGGACGGTTGTCAGTTTTTTGTTTGTTTGTTTGTTACGCTGGCCTCTCACTGTTGTGGCCTCTCCCGTTGTGGAGCACAGGCTCCGGACACGCAGGCTCAGCGGCCATGGCTCATGGGCCCAGCCACTCCGCGGCATGTAGGATCTTCCCGGACCGCGGCACGAACCCGTGTCCCCTGCATCGGCAGGCGGACTCTCAACCACTGTGCCACCAGGGAAGCCCGGTTGTCAGTTTTTATTATCTGTCATCAATCTGGAACCATTAGTTCTGCACTGTTTTAACTTTAAGGCTTGAAAATCAGGACAATTATTTTCATTCCTAAGCCTATTTCAAAAATGTAAGTTTTTTCATGCGATGATTCAGATGAGCTTTCCTCAGAACTATGCACTTGCACTGCTCAGAGGCAGAGGCTATCATGTTTAATTGTCACTCTTACAGAACAACTACATAACTTGCCCAAGTTAAATGTTAGCTGAAGAAAAGAAGCCAAGCTAATGTTCGGGGTTCCTGTCTCTCAACCCTCGGCTTTTTCCACCTACTGCCTGATTGCTCCTTTCTTTATGAGGCCATGGGTTTCTGCCTCTGAAAGCAGATTAAGAAGAAGAAGAAGAAGGCGGAGGGGAAGGGAGAGTAGGAGGGGGCGAGGAGGGGGTTAAGGGGGAGGGAAAGGAAGGGGACCGGGAAGAGGAGGTGGTAAAGAGGAAGGAAAAAGTAATCTTCAGACATAAAGAAGTTTTGACTGTACATTTCCAGAATCCAGTTGTGTAACTGAGCAAACCACAACACCCCTCCTGGATCCAGCCTCAAGTCTCTTCTTTGTAAAACAATTGTAATATCAAATTATCGGTGTTGTTTTGATAGAGAATTAGTATATAGAAAGCATTTTTTGGAAAATTATATATACAGAATATATTCAATAAATGAGCTACTTTAAAATATTATTACAATTATATTATAATTGAGGTGCCTTATAGTAGTTATTAAAACTATTCTTTGAAATCAATGCCTTTTTGAAATCTTTTCTTCTGGTCTGCTACTGTGTCTTTCATAAAATGCCATGGCATTTCAGTAAGGCTTTAGCTGAATTATGGCCAATGTCATGCTCCTAAGTAAATCAAGTACTTATCAATGAATATTTTTTCTTTAACCACCATTAAAATATAAATAAAGTCATCTTTCCACTTGCTTATGAGCACCAGTTTTTAATTTCTGACGCATTTTACATCAAAACTTCTTAAACACTTCATGGCTTTTCACATTGTAAATCTTATTTTCAAAGTTACTGAATGTGGACTAATTTAGCCCTGGAGATTTGATTTTCAAAATTCAGTCTAGTCAAGGCGAGGTTCATTTTGAGTGTGAAAAAGCTGAAACTTGCCCAACTTTTCCCCAGCACAGGTGCTTGAAGCCTGATCTCTTTCTTACAACCCTGGGAAGAGTTTATACATATGACCAGCGCTTCACACAGAATTCAAAGGAGGGGGAACCAGCACTTGATAAAGAAAACATTGATTTTCTTTTCCAAACTTCTTACAGTAAAACTCACGAACTTGTTTCACCCTTGTCCTACAACATCACTGTTGGCTTAAAGGCCTTTATGGATTTTTTTTCATGTAACAACAACTACATCTTTCGTGCTCAAAATGCCGCTGCACCTCATCTTTGAGAATAAACAGCTCTCGCTTTGGTTCAGTGATCTTTTATCTTGCTTGTCTTTTATCAAATTTCCTCTGCCATCAGCCATCCAAGTCATCTGATCTCAGTCTTCCCATTTCAGGGGGTACTGTTTCTTACTGTGTCTGTACTTTTAACCTCGGAGTATCTCCAATCAGGCAACTCTTCTCAGACCCATGTTTCTCACTTGGAGGTTTGTGAGGTAGTGGTTTTTCAATTTTAATAATTAATATTGTTTTCATTATTTCTTTATGCAGATGCAAAATTTATAATTAATAACTTAGTAGTTTATACAGCATCATTTTAAAAAGTCCCTCTCCTGTTCAGGCAATGAGTAAATCCAAGGATAAATTAGGTAATATGTTATTCATTTATTCACTGCTTTATAATTTACAAAATGTTTTCAAGTAGACTCATTTGTTTTATCCTAGTTACAATCCTGAGGCACACAGAACAGATTATTAGAAATGTTTTTAATGTCTTTCAAAGATAAAAAAACTATACTTCAGGGGTTTATACAGCTTGACACAGCTCTCCCTGGTAGAAGAGGCAACTGATGTTCAATCCCATATTTTTCGTCTCCGTACGCTCTGTGCTTCATATTATACTAGTCATTGCATATTCCCATTGTACAGCACAAGCTTTAAAAATCTGAATATTGACACTATCAGTACAGATTTTCAACAATATAAAATTTAATCCTAATTAGGTTTCAAAAACCTACTTGGCAGAGTATACCAGTGAAAAGTAAGGGATTTATAACAGACAAAGCTAGATTTGGTTTCTGATTCTATTAATTAATCACTGACTTACCTTGTATCCCAGATACAAGGCTAATAGGATCTACACTATAGAAATTATTGTGGGGATTGGATGAAAAATATATCGAAGAGCGAAGTATGGCATCTCACAACTAGTAAATAATCAATAAGTAGTGTTAGTATTGTAATTCCCTTCTCTTCAATCAGTCCTTGGAAAATTTTTGAATTTGGAAACCCATTTTGAACTCTGAGCTCCAATATCTTCCCAGCTACACATGTGTTTTCACTTCCAACTTTCTACCACTTTATGCCTATCAAAATCTCTTTTTCTATTCCCTTGGTCATCCCACATATAAATGGTATAATATTAAGATTAGAAGGGAATTTTGAGAATATCTCACCCAACACCTTGGTTTCATTAAGGAAAACCTGAGTCCCAGACAGGTGAAATGGCTCAAGCAGGGAGATAGATGACTGCTACAAACTTCAAATGTGGCCTGACCAGGAAGTTTGTGCATTTCATAAGGCTTTAAAAAGGGAATAAAACTTAGAGTGAATTTCATTGTGCCATCCTCCAGGAGAGGATTCTTGGCAGGGAAGAGCATGCTAAAATCATACATCTCAGATCATGCCCCATCTCACCTGTTTTAAAGGCAGTCCCTTCTCTTGTAGTACATCTCATTTTCATCACCCATCTCATGTTTCACATGCTCATCTGAAGAGGCTATCTAGCACGAGAAATGAGCCTGGGCAAAACACAACAATAGCCTTTAAGCAGAATTCTTTTGTCTCTATTCCTTTCTTTTTTTCTTTTCATTCTCTGTCTCACTCCTGCTCTCTCTTTCCTTTCTGGTCCCTGATCTTGTCACATGTTCAACTCTAATTATTTACAATAGTCTCCAGTTCTGCTCTTTCAGATTCAGATTGACTTCCAACCATTGTCTAAGTCATTAGCTTACAAATCTATTTGACTATTAACTACAGGAAGAAATAAAATGTACATCAAGCAGTACACACACAAATATGTATATACAAACACACACACAAGCAATGAAAACAAAATTGTCATTAATACATGTACCCATGTTATATGCAATGAATTTTCTGTTCTATTTCATTGTTTTAATAGGGTTGCCCACAAATTTAATTTAGTATCATCCTTAATAAGTTAGAAGCCACAGTTTGAAAAAAATTTGTCTAAATTAAAGCCAAGAAGAAAGATATTCGCTTTAATGTAAATTATGTTTATTTCTGGATAGCAAATTATTGAATGATTGACACTTTCTTTTTTGTACATTTTTGTATTAAAATAATTTCAAATTGTCATTATTTGAAAAAAATAAGTTTCAATCAAAAAATCAATCAAAGGAAAGGATTAGGATTTGAAGATTAGAATAAGACTATTTATTATAAGGTACACAGTTGTTATTGTTAACCTACATGTATCAGGTGGAATACTACTCAAGAATAAGCTATTAGAGATAAAGGGGAAATTTTTACGAGTGAAAAAGAAGTTCTTTCTAATCACTAGCCTTTTCTTTACTACTCATCTTTCTCATCCCAGAGCCATGATTCTGGGACAGGTTAGGAGTCCAGACACATTCAGTACCAATTATTAAGATACAAAGGGAGTTTAAACAAAAATTTCACCCATTATGTCAATGGGAAAACCAAGGCAAAGGAAAAAAAAATTAATTCGAAATCCAAGGTAAATTCCAGCTTAATGAGTTCCTATGACATCTTACACAGCAGGTCACTTTTTCTGGTAAAAGTCACAAAGAAAGCTACAATTTAGGAGCTTCTTTTACTTTGTGTACACACTTGATCTATTTCTCTAACAATTTATGAAGCTCATGTAAAAGCAGATTCTGTTTTCCTTTACTGTTAGTCAAACTTACACACTCTATCAATGTGTCCTTTGCTAACCCCTTCCATATCCCTGAACCTGAAAAGTACATGTGCCTGGCACTTGCCCACCCTCTCTCCTCTTCACTAAAAATAAGTAAAACAATCTAGATTACCCAGCTGTGTTTAATCCTATGGGCCTATGATACAGTTTACTCCAAGCTACTAATACAAAGCTACTAGGAAGAACACAATTTTATATTTTTGAAACTGGTTGGTTATAGGAACTGGTGGGCAAAAGATTTAGTCTCACAGGGCTTCCCTAGTGGCCCAGTGGTTGAGAGTCCACCTGCCGATGCAGGGGACACGGGTTCGTGCCCTGGTCCGGGAAGATCCCACATGCCGCGGAGCGGCTGGGCCCGTGAGCCATGGCCGCTGAGCCTGCGTGCCCGGAGCCTGTGTTCCGCAACGGGAGAGGCCACAGCAGTGAGAGGCCTGTGTACCGAAGATTTAGTCTCACAGACATGGATCACCAGAAGGACGGATGTATCACCTAAGCGTGCAGAGGTTTTCCCACCAAATCAGTGACAATACCCACCCAGCAGCAAGAAGGAAAACAATGAAAAAGGCCTTTTGAAAATGGTTCACTTTTTCCACTTTCTATTTTTACCAATCTGCAGCCATTTTATCTGCAAAATTACCAATCTACAGCTGTCTTATATTTTACCAAAGATGGTCCCAAAGAAAAAAGTGTTATAAAACTCTTCAGAGAAAGCTCTCATTTCAAAATATTTATAGATTTGATGAGAAAATATATCCCATATACTTGTAAAAACTGCCTCCTGTTACTTCCATATAATTCAGCTCCAGATAAGTATTTGAGAGTTCATGAAAAAGAAAGGTAGATTTTAAAAAATATCCAGCAGCGGAACATTCTGTTGGGTGGAAATGCTTTTTTCTGCCTTCTGTCTTTTTAAGCCACAGTCTCAGATGCACAACAGAGGTGACAGTAGGAGAAGCAGAGGCCAAAACAATCTATTTTTCCGAGTAAGATATTGTATTGCACTGTGTTACATTAGAGATGCTCATCACATCAGAGGCAAACAAACGTTTTTACCAAATTCTGTTTTTGAAAAACTCATCCTCTACTTTCAGCTTCTTAATATTTGCATTAATTCGTGATGGGAAACTTCTTTTTAGCTGAATGTAAATTGGCCTAAAACCATCTACTTCTAATCATTCACTTCAGTCGAACTCTTTTGACAGCAATTCGAGTTATTTAAAGAGAAGCTCATACAATTCTTGGGCTTTCCTGAACCATCTCTAGGGCATGCATCACCTCTCCGTTACATAATTCTCAGTTCCCTGAAAATTGTTACCATTTCTTGACCAATCTGAGAATCTGTCAAGAAATATGTTAATAGAGTGAGAATTATTTCACACCTACTCTCCATATGTCTTCAAGAAATAATTTTAATTCTGTTCACCCCAAACAGCGCAAATGTTGAAGTGAAAAGTGGTAAACTACCTGCAGAATTGTCGGCTGAGGAATATCAAAACCAAATAATGTATTCTCCCTTCATCCCCCCAAATACAAGGATATAAAAATCTGGAATTATGCTACCTAGGCACACATGAGATAGTTAAAACCTGAATATAAGTTGATTTGATTTTTTCCTATTTTCTTGCTTAAAAATCCTGACCCTAAATGTGGTTATGCTGGACCTCTGGACAACCAATAGTTGCTTTAAGTCTTTATTTATGACTTCTATTCATATTTTTAAAATAATCCTTTCAGGGCTTCCCTGGTGGCGCAGTGGTTGAGAGTCCACCTGCTGATGGAGGGGACACGGGTTCGTGCCCCGGTCCGGGAAGACCCCACATGCCGCGGAGCGGCTGGGCCCGTGAGCCATGGCAGCTGAGCCTGCGCATCCGGAGCCTGTGCTCCGCAACGGGAGCCACAACAGTGAGAGGTCCGCGTACCGCAAATAATAATAATAATAATAATCCTTTCATAAGCTTATTTTCTTACAGCCTAGCAGTATCTTGTCCCTGTTCTTTCACAGATATTAAAATAATTATTTTAATATTGTAATTTCTTTGTCCTGAGCAAGAAATACTAGCCTCCTGTTATATAGCCTGGTTCTTACAAAAATCCATCCAATTCACAGTCTGTCCTGTCTTTAAAGCAACTAAACAAATGTACACAACTGATTTACCCTGAATCATGCCCAGGTCCACAGTATTCACTTTCTAGTTACACAATCCCCAACAAGCCGCCAGAAATCTTTATATTCAGGGATAGTTAGAAAAGCTGAGAATGGGCTAGAACACCCCACATGCAGAGACTGGAAAGGGACTTCAGGAACCTTATTCTAGACACAGGCCAAGTAAGCATTTGCTTAAACTGACAAGCCTTGAGAGAAAGCATCTTCTCCTGATTATAATAAAGATATAAACAAATTACAATTTAAAATGTTGGTATAAAAATAAGATGTTAGTATAAAAATTAAAGTTCAGATTGATCATAAATTTCATAATTTCTTAAAGTCATGCCATCACATAATGCCCTATTACAATGTTTATTAGATTGTTACAACAAAAGACGTACACATGTAACAAATACCAGCTCAAAATCTATATGCAGATTACTAAACCAACCTCACGCCTCAAGTTGAAAATGATTGCCTTAAATATCTACAGCTAAACTATCTGTCAGTTTCCCTAGAGAAAAGCCTCTAATTCATATACAGGAAAGAAGAAAAAAGTTTATGTTTTTTTAAAGATACAATCTAAAAAATTTAAAAATCAACCAATTAGAATATTTAATATAAAAAATCAAACTGAATTAGTCAAAATAATATACGTGTGTGTTTGCATGTGTGTAGATCACTGAGTAAAAGTGTGGAATTTATTTTATTTTAAGATGGAATGTGATATAACTATTGTTCTAAAGGCATTGTATTTATATATTATCCTTGCCAAGGCAATCTGGGCTTTTACATCCATTATCTCACTTTAAGGGTTTATTCTACCACAAAAAGAATCCCAGAGAGTTGAAAGAACTTCCTCCAAAAGACAGCTAATTAATTATAGATGACGGACCAAAAACTTGCTTCTGCTTCATATCCCCATGGCCCAAAAGATTTGTGGGAACTAGTCCAAATCTTAGAGTAGCTATAGCAAGATGAATAACACATCTATTTATCATCAAAGGAGAAAACTCAGAAAAACAGTCTCTAATGATTTATAAGCATGTGTTTGGTAGTCACTGGGATAAACCCCACTCATAACCCAGGGTTTCCCTTACTTTTAATCATTTGTTAGAATCTTAGAACTTCCTTTAACCTTCAATACTTCATAAATAATTAAGAAAGTTAGGAGTTACAGACATTCAAGTGAAAGAGGAGTATTTTGAGTGAAATCCTAGTATTGCATAAAATTGCCATTTCTGGATTAAAGAACAAAGATAAAAATCCTCGTTAATTTCTCTTGATTTATCCATACCTGAGAAACTGCAGACAAGCAATTCAGCACTTTTTATCTCCTTGGGAGATTCAGCAGCTACACATACACAGCTTCTTACCTCACCCTACTACACCCAGCTCACCCAAAGGAAGTGAGTGCTTGTAAGGGATGAATCCCAGTGTGTAGGATTCACCTTGACCTAGAGAGGTCAGTGCCTTGGTTTCCCACCTGTCTTTTTTGTTATTCCCATTACAACTCAAAGCTACCCCTGGGCCAAATCCAGTACCATATCAAGTAAACAAAAATGACAATTAGCCTCTAGAATACATCATTCCTCATTCATCTTAACTCTATCATGTCCATGGAAATAGTGTTGTGACAGGTAATCTGAGATCATCTTCCTAGAGAAGTCTAGGATTGTGCCAGGCCCAAGCCAGGTGATAACCGTTTACTCACACCAGAGGAAAGCAATTTCTTCTTCCTCTTCTTACATTCTCCATAATGTTCATTTATGGTAGCTAATCATATACTGATTTCTGTTATCATTATTATTATCACCCACATCGTTTGTATCTTTGGTTCCATTATGGTCAGAAAATATTAATAATACTTGAAATTGCTGTTTATTGTCTCAATATATCTTTCTGAACTTAGAAAGTCTGTCTTATTTTTCTCTACATCCCATAGTTGCCGTGTAGTTCTAACAATGCAACTCCTATGTGTGCTGGTCAATTTTTTCATATAGTCTGGCACTATTTCAGTTATCTTTCAAGATTTTTATTTCCTTCAACTTTGTTCTAACAGTGGTAGAGGCGTCTTCGAACCATAAAACCTCAGGTTTTGTTTCCCATGTAGCCAATCACCTGTTGCTTGACTATCACAATAGTGTGAGCATGTTTTATTGTCTGAGTCATCATTGGCTTTGAGATACTAGAGAATGACCCCCTTTACCTTTATGTGACCAGATCAGAAAAGGTTAGTATTTATTTATAAACATAAAACAGGCAAATGACAAACAAAATAGCCAGAAAGTTAAAACCACAAGAAACAAGCTCAGCTTCTTCAAGAAATAAGCACAGGGCTTCCGGGAAGATGGCGGAAGAGTAAGACGCGGAGGCTACCTTCCTCCCCACAGATACACCAGAAATACATCTACACGTGGAACAACTACCACAGAACACCTACTGAACGCTGGCAGAAGACCTCAGACCTCCCAAAAGTCAAGAAACCCCCCCCCACGTACCTGGGTAGGGCAAAAGAAAAAAGAATAAACAGAGATAAAAGGATAGGGACGGGACCTGCACCAGTGGGAGGGAGCTGTGAAGGAAGAAATGTTTCCACACACTAGGAAGCCCCTTCGGGGGGGAGACTGCGGGTGGCGGAGGGGGAAAGCTTCAGAGCCGCGGAGGAGAGCACAGCAACAGGGGTGCGGAGGGCAGAGCGGGGAGATTCCCGCACAGAGGATCAGGGCCGACCGGCACTTACCAGACCTAGAGGCTTGTCTGCTCACTCGCCGGGGCGGGCGGGGCTGGGAGCTGAGGCTCGGGCTTTGGTTGGAGCGTTGGGAGAGGACTGGGGTTGGCGGCGTGAACACAGCCCGCAGGGAGTTACTGCGCCACGGCTAGCCGGGAGGGAGTCCGGGGAAAAGTCTGGACCTGCCGAAGAGGCAAGAGACTTTTTCTTCCCTCTTTGTTTCCTGGTGCGCGAGGAGAGGGGATTAAGAGCGCTGCTTAAAGGAGCTCCAGAGACAGGCGCGAGCCGCGGCTAAAAGCGCGGACCCCAGAGACAGGCATGAGACGCTAAGGCTGCTGCTGCCGCCACCAAGAAGCCTGTGCGCCAGAACAGGTCACTCTCCACACCCCCCTTCAGGGGAGCCTGTGCAGCCCGCCACTGCCAGGGTCCCGGGAACCAGGGACAACTATCTCGGGAGAACGCATGGCGCGCCTCAGGCTGCTGCAACGTCACCCCGGCCTCTGCCGCCGCAGGCTAACCCCACACTCCGTGCCCCTCCCTCCCCCCGGCCTGAGTGAGCCGGAGGCCCTGAATCAGCGGCTCCTTTAACCCCCTCCTGTCTGAGGGAAGAGCAGGCGCACTCCGGCGACCTACACGCAGAGGCGGGGCCAAATCCAAAGCTGAGCCCCTGGGAGCTGTGAGAACAAAGAAGAGAAAGGGAAATCTCTCGAAGCAGCCTCAGAAGCAGCAGATTAAAGCTCCACAATCAACTTGATGTACCCTGCATCTGTGGAATACATGAATAGACAACGAGTCAACCCAAATTGAGGAGGTGGACTCTGAGAGCAAGATTTATGATTTTTTTCCCCTTCTCCTCTTTTTGTGAGTGTGTATGTGTATGCTTCTGTGTGAGATTTTGTCTGTATAGTTTTGCTTCCACCATTTGTCCAAGGGTTCTATCTGTCCGGGTTTTTTTATTTTTTAATTTTTTCTTCTTTTTATCTCTTAATAATTCTTTTTTTACTTTATTAACTTTATTATATTTTATCTTACTTTATTTTATTTTACTTTATCTTCTTTCTTTCCTTTTTCCTTCCTTCCCTCCTTCCTCCCTTCCTTCTTTCCTCCCTCCCTCCCTTCTTTCTTTTCTTTCTACTTCTACTAATTCTTTCTTTCTACTTTTTCTCCCTTTTATTCTGAGCCGTGTGGATGAAAGGCTTTTGGTGCTGCAGCCAGGAGTCAATGCTGTGCCTCTGAGGTGGGAGAGCCAACTTCAGGACGCTAGTCCACAAAAGACCTCCCAGCTCCACATAATATCAAATGGCGAAAATCTCCCAGAGATCTCCATCTCAACACCAGCACCCAGCTTCACTCAACGACCAGCAAGCTACAGTGCTGGACATCCTATGCCAAACAACTAGCAAGACAGGAACACAACCCCACCCATTAGCAGAGAGGCTGCCTAAAATCATAATAAATCCACAGGTACCCCAAAACACACCACCAGACGTGGACCTGCCCACCAGAAAGACAAGATCCAGCCTCATCCACCAGAACACAGGCACTAGTCCCCTCCACCAGGAAGCCTACACAACCCACTGAACCAACCTTAGCCACTGGGGACAGACACCAAAAACAATGGGAACTACGAACCTGCAGCCTGCAAAAATGAGACCCCAAACACAGTAAGATAAGCAAGATGAGAAGACAGAAAAACACACAGCAGATGAAGGAGCAAGATAAAAACCCACCAGACCTAAAATATGAAGAGGAAATAGGCAGTCTACCTGAAAAAGAATTCAGAATAATGATAGTAAAGATGATCCAAAATCTTGGAAATAGAATAGACAAAATGCAAGAAACATTTAACAAGGACCTAGGAGAACTAAAGATGAAACAAACAATAATGAACAACACAATAAATGAAATTAAAAATACTCTAGATGGGATCAATAGTGGAATAACTGAGGCAGAAGAATGGATAAGTGACCTGGAAGATAAAATAGTGGAAATAACTACTGCAGAGCAGAATAAAGAAAAAAGAATGAAAAGAACTGAGGACAGTCTCAGAGAAATCTGGGACAACATTAAATGCACCAACATTTGAATTACAGGGGTTCCAGAAGAAGAAGAGAAAAAGAAAGGGACTGAGAAAATATTTGAAGAGATTATAGTTGAAAACTTCCCTAATATGGGAAAGGAAATAGTTAATCAAGTCCAGGAAGCACAGAGAGTCCCATACAGGATAAATACAAGGAGAAATATGCCAAGACACATATTAATAAAACTGTCAAAAATTAAATACAAAGAAAACATATTAAAAGCAGCAAGGGAAAAACAACAAATAACACACAAGGGAATCCCCATAAGGTTAACAGCTGATCTTTCAGCAGAAACTCTGCAAGCTAGAAGGGACTGGCAGGACATATTTAAAGTGATGAAGGAGAAAAACATGCAACCAAGATTACTCTACCCAGCAAGGATCTCATTCAGATTTGATGGAGAAACTAAATCTTTAGAGACAAGCAAAAGCTGAGACAGTTCAGCACCACCAAACCAGCTTTACAACAACTGCTAAAGGAACTTCTCTAGGCAAGAAACACAAGAGAAGGAAAGGACCTACAATAACGAACTCAAAACAATTAAGAAAATAGGAATAGGAACATACATATCGATAATTACCTTAAATGTAAATGGACTAAATGCTCCTACCAAAAGACACAGATTGGCTGAATGGATACAAAAACAAGACCCATATATTTGCTGTCTACAAGAGACCCACTTCAGACCTCGAGACACATACAGACTGAAAGTAAGGGGATGGAAAAAGATATTTCATGCAAATGGAAACCAAAAGAAAGCTGGAGTAGCAATTCTCATATCAGACAAAATAGACTTTAAAATAAAGACTATTAGAATAGAAAAAGAAGGACACAACATAATGATCAAGGGATCGATCCAAGAAGAAGATATAGCAATTGTAAATATTTATGCACCCAACATAGGAGCACCTCAATACATAAGGCAAATACTAACAGCCATAAAAGGGGAAATTGACAGTAACACATTTATAGTTGGGGACTTTAACACCCCACTTTCACCAATGGACAGATCATCCAAAATGAAAATACATAAGGAAACACAAGCTTTAAATGATATATTAAACAAGATGGACTTAATTGATATTTATAGGACATTCCATCCAAAAACAACAGAATACACATTTTTCTCAAGTGCTCATGGAACATTCTCCAGGATAGATCATATCTTGGGTCACAAATCAAGCCTTGGTAAATTTAAGAAAATTGAAATTGTATCAAGTATCTTTTCCGAACACAACTCTATAAGACTAGATATCAATTACAGGAAAAGATCTGTAAAAAATACAAACACATGGAGGCTAAACAATACACTACTTAATAATGAAGTGATCACTGAAGAAATCAAAGAGGAAATAAAAAAATACCTAGAAACAAATGACAATGGAGACACGACGACCCAAAATCTATGGGATGCAGCAAAAGCAGTTCTAAGAAGGAAGTTTATAGCAATACAATCCTACCTTAAGAAACAGGAAACATCTCGAATAAACAACCTAACCTTGCACCTAAAGCAATTAGAGAAGGAAGAACAAAAAAACCCCAAAGTTAGCAGAAGGAAAGAAATCATAAAAATCAGATCAGAAATAAATGAAAAAGAAATGAAGGAAATGATAGCAAAGATCAATAAAACTAAAAGCTGGTTCTTTGAGAAGGTAAACAAAATTGACAAACCATTAGCCAGACTCATCAAGAAAAACAGGGAGAAGACTCAAATCAATAGAATTAGAAATGAAAAAGGAGAAGTAGCAACTGACACTGCAGAAATACAAAAGATCATGAGAGATTACTACAAGCAACTCTATGCCAATAAAATGGACAACCTGAAAGAAATGGACAAATTCTTAGAAATGAAAAACCTGCCAAGACTGAATCAGGAAGAATTAGAAAATATGAACAGACCAATCACAAGCACTGAAGTTGAAACTGTGATTAAAAATCTTCCAACAAACAAAAGCCCAGGATCAGATGGCTTCACAGGCATATTCTATCAAACATTTAGAGAAGAGCTAACACCTATCCTTCTCAAACTCTTCCAAAATATAGCAGAGGGAGGAACACTTCCAAATCATTCTACGAGGCCACCATCACCTTGGTACCAAAACCAGACAAGGATGTCACAAAGAAAGAAAACTACAGGCCAATATCACAGATGAACATAGATGCAAAAATCCTCAACAAAATACCAACAAACTCAATCCAACAGCACATTAAACAGATCATACACCATGATCAAGTGGGGTTTATCCCAGGAATGCAAGGATTCTTCAGTATATGCAAATCAATCAATGTGATAAACCATATTAAAAAATTGAAGGAGAAAAACCATATGGTCATCTCAATAGATGCAGAGAAAGCTTTCGACAAAATTCAACACCCATTTATGATAAAAACCCTGCAGAAAGTAGGCATAGAGGGAACTTTCCTCAACATAATAATGGCCATATATGACAAACCCACAGCCAACATCGTCCTCAATGAAAAACTGAAAGCATTTCTACTAAGATCAGAAACAAGACAAGATTGCCCACTCTCACCATTCTTATTCAACATAGTTTTGGAGGTTTTAGCCACAGCAATCAGAGAAGAAAAGGAAATAAAAGGAATCCAAATCGGAAAAGAGGAAGTAAAGCTGTCACTCTTTGCAGATGACATGATACTATACATAGAGAATCCTAAAGATGCTACCAGAAAACTACTAGAGCTAATCAATGAATTTGGTAAAGTAACAGGATACAAAATTAATGCACAGAAATCTCTGGCATTCCTATACACTAATGATGAAAAATCTGAAAGTGAAATCAAGAAAACTCTCCCATTTACCACTGCAACAAAAAGAATAAAATATCTAGGAATAAACCTACCTAAGGAGGCAAAAGACCTGTATGCAGAAAATTATAAGACACTGATGAAAGAAATTAAAGATGATACAAATAGATGGAGAGATATACCATGTTCTTGGATTGGAAGAATCAACATTGTGAAAATGACTCTACTACCCAAAGCAATCTACAGATTCAATGCAATCCCTATCAAACTACCACTGGCATTTTTCACAGAACTAGAACAAAAAATTGCACAATTTGTATGGAAACACAAAAAATCCCGAATAGCCAAAGCAATCTGAGAACGAAAAATGGAGCTGGAGGAACCAGGCTCCCTGACTTCAGACTATACTACAAAGCTACAGTAATCAAGGCAGTATGGTACTGGCACAAAAACAGAAAGATAGATCAATGGAATAGGATAGAAAACCCAGAGATCAGCCCACGCACATATGGTCACCTTATCTTTGATAAAGGAGGCAGGAATGTACAGTGGAGAAAGGACAGCCTCTTCAATAAGTGGTGCTGGGAAAACTGGACAGCTACATGTAAAAGAATGAGATTAGATCACTCCCTAACACCATACACAAAAATAAGCTCAAAATGGATTAAAGACCTAAATATAAGGCCAGAAACTATCAAACTCTTAGAGGAAAGCATAGGCAGAACACTCTATGACATAAATCACAGAAAGATCCTGTTTGACCCACCTCCAAGAGAAATGGAAATAAAAACAAAAATAAACAAATGGGATCTAATGAAACTTCAAAGCTTTTGTACAGCAAAGGAAACCATAAACAAGACCAAAAGACAACCCTCAGAATGGGAGAAAATATTTGCAAATGAAGCAACTGACAAAGGATTAATCTCCAAAATTTATAAGCAGCTCATGCAGCTCAATAACCAAAAAACAAAAACCCCAATCCAAAAATGGGCAGAAGACCTAAATAGACATTTCTCCAAAGAAGATATACAGACTGCCAACAAACACATGAAAGAATGCTCAACGTCATTAATCATTAGAGAAATGCAAATCAAAACTACAATGCGATATCATCTCACACCAGTCAGAATGGCCATCATCAAAAAATCTACAAACAATAAATGCTGGAGGGTGTGGAGAAAAGGGAACCCTCTTGCACTCTTGGTGGGAATGTAAATTGATACAGCCACTCTGGAGAACAGTATGGAGGTTCCTTAAAAAACTACAAATAGAACTACCATCTGACCCAGCAATCCCACTACTGGGCATATACCCTGAGAAAACCATAATTCAAAAAGAGTCATGTACCAAAATGTTCATTGCAGCTCTATTTACAATAGCCCAGAAACGGAAATAACCTAAGTGTCCATCATCGGATGAATGGCTAAAGAAGATGTGGCACATATATACAATGGAATATTACTCAGCCATAAAAAGGAATGAAATTGAGTTATTTATAGTGAGGTGGATGGACCTAGAGTCTGTCATACAGAGTGAAGTAAGTCAGAAAGAGAAAAACAAATACCATATGCTAACACATATATATGGAATCTAAGAAAAAAGGAAAAAAAAAGGTCATGAAGAACCTAGGGGTAAGATGGGAATAAAGACACAGACCTACTAGAGAATGGACTTGAAGATATGGGGAGGGGGAAGGGTAAGCTGTGACAAAGCGAGAGAGAGGCATGGACATATATACACTACCAAACGTAAGGTAGATAGCTAGTGGGAAGCAGCCACATAGCACAGGGAGATCAGCTTGGTGCTTTGTGACCGCCTGGAGGGGTGGGATAGGGAGGGTGGGAGGGAGGGAGACGCAAGAGGGAAGAGCTATGGGAACATATGTATATGTATAACTGATTCACTTTGTTTTAAAGCAGAAACTAACACACCATTGTAAAGCAATTATACTCCAATAAAGATGTAAATAATAATAATAATAATAATTAAAGGAAAATACCTACTTTTTACGAAAATAAAGAAAAAGAAAGAAGCACAAAAATATGCTCAAGTGTTTATATTTTGTATCCAAAAGAAAGTTTTGGTGGTAAACTGGAAAAAAAAATCTCATCAGGAATAACTTATATCCCAGAAATGGAGAAAATACATATTCTGTTTTATATGTATTATTATTTCATTCCTTCAGCAATACTCTGAGATGGGAATTCTTACCTCTCCTTTACAGAAAAGGAAATGGATAAAGAGGTTAAAAATCAGCATTCCCCTGATCAAATACTCATCCCAGACAGAGCACAGCTCAACCACAGTTACCTTTCTCTAAGTCTAGTGCTCTCTTTACTTAGGTCTATAGGCAATTATTCTGTATAAAAGAGGAATACCCATAATTCACAGGTTGAAGGTTTGACCTTAATTGAAGAAAGTATAACTTAAGTGAGCGGGAAGTAGAGAATTCTCACCTGGTTTTTAAGCATCTTCCCATCACTGAATCAGTGCCTTGGAAGGGGACATTTCTCTTAATCAGACAGCGCACTTGGCCTCAGGTGAGAGCTATCCCATGGAACTTTGAATCATAAGATGACAATAGTTGACATCTAATCGAAAGGATGGGCATAATCAATATAACTCTAGTGTACTGCTAGCAAACAAACTTTAAATGTGTAGTCAATAAACTCTGTTTTACAACCTTGCTATAGCTCCCTAGAAGGCAATAGCTATAGTGTAACAATTCAATCTGCACAACCTGGGAGGGATATAGTTCCTTTGAAATAGAGTATAAGGTACATTATTGCTACCAATTTCAGATTCAAAGGCCTTCATTCAAAAATCATTTCTGTACCTGTTATATACCAGGTACTGGCTAAGGAATAATATAGAGAGAGTCACAGTCCCTTCCATGAATACGCTTTCACTCTCAAGGGAAAACTGACAAATATAAGATAGAGAGATAGAGGGAATGGAAGAATGTTACGTGATATACAATGGAATACATAAGAAATATATTCAGGCTTTGGGAGGTAAGGTTGTAGTAGCTTGGAAAAGCCTACTGAAACTGAGTTTTGAAGAATTGCTAAGGTTTAGTTAGATGAAGAAGGAATAGAGACTGGCAGTGTGGAAACGGAGAAAGCAAGATATTTCATATGGAGGAATCACCAAGTGAAGGGACGTTGTGACATGGATAGCATGGCATGGAATCTTTGAGGAATGTCTCAAATGGTGAAGATTATGGACTTTGTCTTGTAGCCAGTGAGTGAGCACTGAAGTAAAAAGGCAGCATGAATTAATGTGCATCATGCATAAAGAGAAGCAAGTTTGGGTAAAAAGTGATTCATTACTCAATTTAAAATTATTTTCTCATATACTCAATTCCTCACTTCCTGGGTGACCCTCTCTCTGCCATCTGCATTCTCACCATTTCTTCATCCATTAGATGTTGTCAAAAATGTGTTGAATCTCTACTACATACCTGATATTGCTTTAAGCATCAGAAATAGCAGTCGCTATTTGCAAGAAGCTTGCATACTTTAGAAGCAGCGGAAATAAAAATCAATAAGTGTAGTAAATAAGTCAGCATAATAAAGTACTGAATTGGCATGACAGCTCATGGACAGGGGAGAGAGGAACTGAAGGGAATTTACCAAGGTTTTAGGAAAGGCCAGAAAAACAAGGCAGCACTTGGGTTGGGCCCTATGACAATATTTACATTTATTGAACACCTACTTTTGTCTAGATACAGATGCTTTTGGAAATGTTATGCCATTTAAACCTCACAGTAAATCTTTAAATACTGTAAACACCTATCTCCCCACTTTTAATAGTTCAGAAAACAAGTTTTAGAAAGAAAAACAGAACCTTGGTGAAGGTCACAGATATGTGGGAGACAGAACTGGGATTTAGACTTATAATGTCCTCTTGAAAGAAGAGCTGATGTTCCTCAAAAAATTGGGAAAAGGAGCATTGAGGGTAGAGGTGTTCTAAATCCACCATTACAGAGTCCCCAGGGCTGCCCTGTATTTTTGTCCCCTTTGTTTCTTTTTAATTGAAGTACTGTTGATTTACAATGTTGTGTTAGTTTCAGGTGTACAGCAAAATGATTCAGTTATATATATTTTTCAGATTCTTTTCCCTTATAGATTATTACAAAATACTGAGTTCCCTGTGCTATACAGTAGGTCCCTGTTGGTTATCTATTTTATATATAGTAGTACACAAGGTGCAATGAGTCAATTGCCTGATAACACTCAGTGACAGACTTACTACTCTCTTCAAGGAAAGGTATGAGACATAACAGCATTCATTTCACTAAGCGAATTTCATCTAAATAACCCTCATCCTTATTTTCTTCCTACATATTTTAGAAATATTTTGTTTGTCTTCTAAATACTATCTGTTTTGGGAAAAAAAGACACAAAATAGGATGAAAATTTAATCTTTATAATTAAATACAAGTCTGTCAGGTGCAGGATAATTAATTTGACTGGTACTGAGGAGGTCCCCAGGGGACAGGACTTTCTGTGCTAAAACTGGGACTGTCCCGGCAAACCTGGATGATCTGGCCACCATAGTATTCATTGCTGCCTTTCTTGTGCTTAGGACACTATAGAAACTAAATGAATTTGGGATAAATTAATCTTCATCTTCATTTAAGTCATCACTAACAAGCCACTGTATTTTTTTTACATTAAATACAGCTCTATGGATATAAAAAGAGCTATGAAAGACTGGGATATATGATCTGCAAAGCATGCAAAGCCCATGTGATTCATAGGCAAAAATACCACCGCTGGAATCATCTGTCACCAGAGAGTCACCCTTATGCATGTCAACATACCCTAAAGAGCAACATAGTGACAGAATGGGCACTTAAAACGCAATTCTATCCTTTTTGTCTTAGTGCATGCACTGCAATTTACAAGTTTTACAGGTTTACATGTTTACAATCACAAACTTGAAATTCAACACACATAATAAACAGAAGATCTGAAAAAGTCATTAATGAATAATTTAATAATGAATATTGTCTCCCTTGGCCATTGGGAGATGAAGGGAAGGAAATTCTCTAGTGAAAGCTGTTACAAGCGTAAAATCAGAGATGCACTCACTGCAGAATTGTTTCCAGTTACTACTAACTACAAGGCCCAGATTCAACAGAAGCAAGTCACTTTTGGAATGAGGACAATTCAACCATAAAAGTGTAAAGTGGATATGATGAAAGCACTACAAGTTTATTAAAATCTCATTGTTTTGGAGTATCTTTAACTTTCTTGGTTGGTAGGAAGTAAGGTTCTTTTAGAGAATAGTACTAAGGAATGTGTTGTATTCATCAAAATGCCTTTAGTTTCTCCCTGTTGGCAGGGATTATGCAACATGCTGCTTATAAAAAGATGAAAACTTTAAAAAGCAAAAAATTTCTTGAACTAAAGGAGCTCACAGACTGTCTGGTACATGAAATAACAAATAGTTAAAATAAAATATGAAAAGTGTGAAAATTCAGGTTTCAACAATGGAGGAAGCAATAGAGCTGACACGGAGCTGTGGAGGGAAGCATTGAAAGGAGGTAAGGTTTAGCCTGGACCTAGAAGGATGAGCTTTTGCTTCTGGGTTTGAAAAAAAAAAAAGCCATGAAGACTGTAACCTCTAAACTTTTTGAATGTACAACTGGCCCTCCATATCCATGGGGTCTGCATCTGCAGATTCAACAAATCACAGATTGAAACTGTACTGTGGTGGATTGAAGCTGTACTGTGGATACATAACCCAGAGATAGGGAGGGTTGACCCTCTATGCCTTTTTAAATAAAGGACCTGAGAGTCCACAAATTTTGGTATTCGTGGGGGTCCTGGAACCAATCCCCAGTGGATACCAAGGGAGGACTGAATATCAACAGAAATAATACTAAGTGTAGCAATCAATTAGCCTCATGCTTTGAAAGAAGGATCTTTTATAAAGATGACAGCTGAGTAAACACCGCGCCCAACAGTGTTTGATTCCTCTACTTCTGCTAACACACCCATGGAGTGAAAAGGAAATTATTGATCTAGGTGTTGAGAAAAAGAGAAATCACAAAGAGTTGAAATGATTAGATGGCTTTCACAGAAAGAAAAATGTCATCCAGAGTGGTCTTTTAAAATATATTTCAGATCCCTCTTTACAACTGTCTAGCTGTGACTCTTGAAATCAGGATAACTCCAAACTCTTCCCCATGGCCTCCAGAGAAGCCTATAATCTGGGCTCTGCCTACTCTTTGATCTTTTTATACACTACTCTCCTTTGCTCTGATACTCCAGGCGGAGCACCCCACTTCTCACACTCTACTAGTCTGTTCCGGTCTGAGGGCCTTTGCACTTGATATTTGCTCTTCAAGGAAAGCTCTGACTCCTTCACATCTCTTATTGCCCCTTGTCATTTCTCAAGACACGACCAATGCCATCCTGCCCAAGTTGTCTACAACATGTCTAATGAATGATTGTTACGGCTTAAATTGTGGCCTTCAAATAAGATCCGTGTTCTTATTTGGAGATAGACATTTACAGTGGCAATCAAGTTAAAAAGAGGTAATTAAAGAGGGTCCTAATCCAGTATGAATTGTGTCGAAAAAGGGGAAATTTGGATGCAGAAACTGCACAAATGGGAGAACAACATGTGAAGATCAAAATTGGGGCAATGCTTTTACAAGCTAAGGGATACCAAAGATTGCCAGCAAACCATCAGAAGCTAGGGAAGAATCATGGAAAAGAGGTGGAATCAAAGCTGACAACACCTTTTTTTTTCTTTTAAAGATATATTTATTGTTTATTTTATTTTTATTTATTTTTGGCTGCGTTGGGTCTTAGTTGCGGCACGCGGGATCTTTGTTGAGGCATGCGGGATCTTTACGTTGCAGCACACGGACTCTTCATTGCAGTGCACAGGCTTCTCTCTATTTGTGGCGTGCTGGTTTTCTCTTCTCTAGTTGTGGTGCATGGGCTCCAGGGCATGTGGGGTCTGTAGCTTGTAGCATGCGGGCTCTAACTGAGGCGCGAGAGCTCAGTAGTTGCAGTGCGCAGGATTCTCTCTAGTTGCGATGCGGGCTCCAGAGCATGCACTCTCAGTAGTTGCAGTGCGGGCTTAGTTGCCCCGCAGCATGTGGGATCTTAGTTCCCTGACCAGGGATTGAACCCACGTCCCCTGCAAAGCTGCCAATACCTTGATTTGGGACTTCTATCCTCCAGAACTGTGACAGTATGTTTCTGTTGTTTAAGCCACTCAGTTTCTGGTACTTTGTTATTTTGTATAATATTTATCAATAACTGAAGCCATCTTTGCTATTTTCTCATTCCTTCACTGGAAGGCAAGCTCCAAGAGAATATTGACCTCTTCTCTTCCATCCCTGACTCTACCTTAGCACCCAAAACAGTGACTAGCAGGTAGTAGCCACCCCAAAAATATTTTGGAATGATTGTGAGAAAGAGAAAAAGAATGAATGACTGTAAAAAAGGGTGGAGTCCCAGACTGGAGAGGAAAATCTGGAACATTTCCTGAAAATATACAAGCAATATTACTATTCTTCTTAATTAGTTTTCAAGTTAATTTGAATACTTAATTGGATATTTGGCAGTAGTAACATTGAACGGGGATGAAAGTATTTTCTATATTTATATTTCACTAAAATTTGAGAACAATTTGCATTTTTAAAATTGGAAAGTTTATTAATCATTATTTTTATTTGGGTTTCTGAGTCATGGTTGTTTATAAATGTAAATGTCTAGAAAGTGCTCCTTTTTGTTTTCTTCTTGTTCTACCCCTTAGGCATTCTGGTTCCACTGCCATGTCGTCTCCCTCCATCTACACTGAAGCCTTTCAGAAATGTGACATTCACTTGAAGCTTTTATTGATTCACATATGTGTATTTTTAAATTTGATTAATACGATGATATGAAAAGAAAACCATCTCTATCATTGAAAAGAAACTACATTGCATTGCTAATTACACTGTTAAAAAGCAACACAGAGATTTGATGTCCTCGGCATATCTTTTCTCACTCACCACAAGCATCTGCAATTGGGCAGAACAATCACCATCTTTTACTGTTAATAATAAAGGTTCTTAACTAGGTAAGAAACTTGCAATCACACCTCTAAAGGGGCAAAACACTAAAAATGTTTCACCTTGGGGAACCACATGAAAGTGGTATCTGAGATTCCTTACGTTGCATTCTAAAAAAAAAAAATTTCCAGCTGAAAACCAGGCAAACTTTGATATATTTCTCTATTTGCTATATACAATCATAAAATACCTTGAAAAACATTGTATCTTTCATTCATATCTACTACATGGAAAGGATTTTAACTTATTGAATTAGTTGCAACTCACTATGTTTAATAAAAGGGTTTGAGTGCAGCAATAGATCAGAAAGACACATTAAGATCTACGATCAGAGATAGTGATGATGCTGGACACGGTTATGTCACATGGCTGATTTCTGATGGTTATCTATAGTGTCCCCATATTAAGACCAATGAGAAGCAGGGGGTTTTTTTGTTTGTTTGTTTTGCTTTCTTTAAATTTTTTTAAATTTTCTTAAGTTTTAAAATTTTTATTTGATATTGGAGTATAGTTGATTAACAATGTTCTGTTAGTTTCAGTTGTACAATAAAGTGATTCAGTTTTACATATAAAGAAGTAGTTTTTTCATTAATGAAAGATAGATGCAATTTAAAAATGCAACTGTATTTACCTGTCTGATGATAATCCAGTGTTGGATTGAAAAGCCTTTCTTTAGGAAGGTAAAAAAGGTCCTTTTCCTTATCTTTGTCGTATGTTAAATGCCTATCTTCTTTTAACATGGTTGTGAAAATATCCACTTTTTCCTCCAGTGAGACTAATCCACAAACCCAAAGTAGAACAGAAATTTGTTTTTATGATTTATCTCAACTCATGGACTTTGATAAGCCTTGCTTTTTTCTTTCTTTGTAAAAAGAAGCCTCAGAAATAAAAGCATTTGAAAAAGAAAATGGGATTACAAAATTTGCACCATAAAATCCAACATTAATACAGCAAAATCAGGAATAATGATTTTGTTAGGGGATTAGCCAATTACAGGAAATGTTCATTGGTTCCTCTACTTTGGTGAGGAAATGAGGCAGGGTGACACCATTTATTGTTAGTGTATCTTAGGGTGGAAGAGGTTTTGTTTCTACCTTTTTAGCTATAATTGTGACCTATAATTGTGTTTGTCTTCCCTAATTCACATATAACTTTGTTAACTGATTTTTCCAATTCTATATCATTAATTTGATGTTTTGCTCTGTTTGACCACATGGGAAGAATAGTACCTGTTCCTTAGTAAAGGACTTGTTATAAATAAATAACAAATAAATAAATAAATAAATACTATTTGTGGCAAGGTCTAGTTTACAACGCTGATTTATTCAGGTATGTCCTGGTGAAAAGGAGGATAGCTTCTTGTTGAATCTACAGAAATAACAATACAGCTATGAAAGATAAAGGTGCCTAATATGGGGAATTTTCATAATAATTAACTATTGTTTTAAAGAGTTTGTTAGACTAATAAATATATGACATTATTTTCTTTCCCAGAGCATTATTTTACATCATTCTGATGATTTGCTTTTAGTTTATATTAAAGTTTATATTAAGATCTTTCCTAAAATATTTTTTCTGAATTCTCAGGGATTTAATTTTAGTTTATACAAGTACAGGCTTTAAATTGAGGAATTGATATTAGAAATTTCAAATTAGGATTAGAAAATGTTTTTAAGACATTCATCTAAGAATTAAGTAGAATCACTTAGTTTATGCTTTTATTTATTTTTTAAGGATACATTTATCTTATGACTGGAAGTTTGTGCCTTTTGACCACCTTCACCCATCACTTATTTTAGTAGCAGGCTATTGAATTTTGTTTTGCTGATCTGGATTGAAGGAGTCTGCTTTCGTGAGGCCGTCTGCATCTACACTATCAGCGTGCTGGAAATTATGACTCAGTTCCTTGGTTTACATGCTTTTCCTAAAGACAATGTCAGATCATACTGGGAAAAATGCTTCCATTAATTTATTTCTTCTAGTATCTAAACCTAAGAGTACCTAGTACTGTACTTAATGCAGCTTGTAGCAGGGGCTTTTGAGCAGAAGAAAGAAAAATGAGAAAACTCCCATTAGGAGAGGACTGACTGTGGCTAACTTGTTATGATAACCAACAATCCCAGAAAGGAGGAAGGTGAACTCTTTTTCTGGGAAAAGCCAAAATTTTTTCCTTTGCTGTGTGAATGCCCTGAGCCAGAGCTGCAAGCAGAGTATTATTTTCTGAAAATAACATTGCAAAGGCCTCTTCTTCAATTTCAAGGAACCTGATCCTTGGTAGAAAAGAGAGATTTGAAGTTTGAAATGAGAAATATGAGTTTGCATCCTTAATCTTGTCATCACTTTTGCAAAAGTTTTTAAAAGTTGAAAAATCACTCAAAGGCTACCTTTTTTCTTTTTGTAAAACAGAATTAATACCTCACAGAATTATTATAATAAGTAAATGAACGTTTCTATAATGGACTATCTGTCCAGAATCAAAAATCTGGCTAATATGCCATCATAAAATGGGTTACAATAGACCTACATGAAATAGTAAAACCTCATTCATCTACACATTTAAGATCTCTTAGGTTGTTATAGGATTTTTTTTTAGTACAGCATTCAAACATTCTGTATTTACTGTTAACTCAATTTATTTCATCAGCTACTCATTTTTGGTGCAATTTTCATTGCTAAACTTAGTAATCAAAAGGAATCTTCCATATTTAATGTTTATAATAAAACATAAAGTTTCATGATAGTGAGGATCATATCTATTTTATTCACCACAGAAGCTCCAGAACAGCACCATTCAATAGAAATATAATGAGTCACGGGTTTTCGATATTCTTGTAGCCACATGAAAAATGTAAAATAAGTCAGATAAAATTATTTTAGTAATATATTTAAATGAATATATCCAAAACATTGTGATTTCAACATACAATCAATTAAAAATTTGATACTGCTTCAAGTATTTTTGGTTTTATTAATTAAAATTAAATAAAATTTAAAATTTATTTTCTTCATCACACTACCACATTTCAAGTGCTGGATAGTCACATTTAGCTAGCAGCCCCCATATCAGGAAGTGTAGCTCTAGAATCTAGCATAGTACCTGGTACAGATGAGTCACTCAATATATATTCAATAAATGAGTAAATAGATGAATGAAAATAACTTCCATATCTCACAATGTATAATGTCTCTGGCCAACTGTCTTCCGTGAAAAACATCACTCTCATTGCTGTTCAAATAGCTATGAGAGTCTTCCTAGAAGTAATCATTAACCAAAAGATGAGAGGTTATCCCACAATTCAGATAAAGATACTTTGTTTAAATTATCTCCCCAACTTCATGCTCAGAATTACATTCAATATATAAAGAATATGTATAAAAAGATATATTTTTATATAAAAAGAATAACATGATAATTTTAAATGATTTACTTGCATAATGATGAAATGTAATATGTTTTAATATGTTTAAAAAAGAGGAAATAGTTAACAAATTCATTTTCTTAGTGAGGGGTTAGAAATATCATCAGAAATGTCTTTACATTAACGTTGGGAGTTCTAAGGCAGCAGATCTTCCTGATATTTTCTATATTTTTTCGAAGCTCTTTATACAAGTTTCTGAGACACAAGTAATCAGCAAAAAATTGTAGGAACTTCAAGGCACTCACCTAAACGGTTGACTACCAAGAGAGAAAAAAGCATGGAAATAATTGATGTAATAACTAAACTCATGAATGAAGGAAAGCACAAATCCAAAAGCCTCCAATCTCTATCACTATATCTCAGTAATTCAAAGTGGAAAACTAGTGAGGAAATCAAGTATACCATGAGAAAGGTGGGCCTCCCACATTTGTGGGAAACTTGTCTTTTTTGTTGCAAAATTTTTGTTGTGAAATTTAAAAGTCATACACAAGTGGAGCAGAGCAGAGAGGCAAGTTATCTTCAAGAGATGGTATGGCTTCTAAGCCAGCCATGCCTTATAATAATCTGACTAAATACACAGACATTTAAAGGCAGTTGTCAATGAGGATGGCTACTGATCATTGCTGATCCCTAGAAAAAGCAATGTCACAGAGCAAGTTTGGCAGTGCCCATCCAACTACAAAAGGACGCTGGAACTTGACTCTCCCTCTCCCTGGGCAAGGAAATTCCCAGTGTGACCATGGATGTAAGCAGTTGTGGTCAACTGACTCTGAATGTTCTGGTAATCTTTACGTGATGAAGAAACTTCAGTCACAATATATGCTTAATCTGGAGTCCATATTCAACAGCAAACTTCTTTTTATAACCTGGTTTCCCCTGTGGGCCTACCTTCAGGAAGAAAATATGTTCAGTATAGAGTTTCACAGGATTCTGTCATTGTGTATCAGTCCTTGGACATAATTAATTTGAATCTGTACCTACAGATAAATCCACCATTGGGGAACTGACAACTCAAGTTTTCAAGACTGCAGTGTGGGAGTACCAGACATTGGACTGTGGAAAATTCACAGCGTAATCACTGCCACCCTGTGAAGACTCTTCCACCAAACTGCTGGACTTTTCCTTGGTAAACAAACTCTTGATTTTGTTACGGTGACTTACTGGAGTTGTTTTCATTTGCAGGAACTCTCCAAAGGGACAAAATAAAATGCCATAAAATGGCTCTCTTTACATTACTAGCCCAATGCTTGCTTCAAAAAAAAAAAAAAAAAAAAATGACTCAATGCTCTAAAGTTGTAAGCAAAAAGAATTTTAAAAGGCAATCAGAGACCTTTATGAAGTACAAAATCTTAATCCACTCTTGAACTACTCAAATACGAAAGAGATAAACTAGCAAGGAAGAAAATGATTGGTCTAGGAGATAACTGAGAGTCTACTTCATTGTTATCAATCATTGATTGTCTTAGTGATTTCCTAGATCCCACAGGCCTACTTTTCCAGAAAAAAAGGTAGGGGGGAGGGGGAGATGAAAAGATATTCATGGAAGATACTTAAGAATAATTCAGTTATTAGGAAGCTATTACACAGATTTTGTTATTTTCTGCACCTCTGCTATTTTTTTTTCCCTCAAGGAAAATTGTAAAACTGCTTTAATTAAAAAGAATCCAAAAACTTAGTGATAATCACAGTTTTCAATATTACCTTTCATTTTTATAAGCATAAATTTAAAATATTAAAGAGCTGCTGGGGGCTTCCCTGGCGGCGCAGTGGTTGAGAATCTGCCTGCCAATGCAGGGGACACGGGTTCGAGCCCTGGTCTGGGGAGATCCCACATGCGGCGGAGCAACTAGGCCCGTGAGCCACAACTACTGAGCCTGCGCGTCTGGAGCTTGTGCTCCACAACAAGAGAAGCCGCGACAGTGAGAGGCCTGCACACCGCGATGAAGAGTGGCTCCTGCTCGCCGCAACTAGAGAAAGCCCACGCACAGAAACGAAGACCCAACACAGCCAAAATAAATAAATAAAAAAAATTTAAAACAAAAAAAGAGCTGCTGATGGGGAAAGGCAGTATGTTATGAGTCAGAGTGGTTATTTTCAGTTTTTTTTTTTTTTTCAATTATAGCATTATTTATTTATTTGACTGAATTGGGTCTTGGTTACTGCGTGCAGGCTTTCTGTAGTTGTGGCGAATGGGGCCTACTCTTTGTTGAGGTGCGTAGGCTTCTCATTGTGGTGGCTTCTCTTGTTGCGGAGCATGGGCTCTAGGTGCACGGGCTTCAGTAGTTGTGGCTCATAGGCTTCTAGAGCGCAGGCTCAGTAGCTGTGGCGCACGGGCTTTGTGGCTCCACGGCATGTGGGATCTTCCCGGACTAGAGATCAAACCCGTATCCCCTGCATTGGCAGGTGGATTCTTAACCACTGAGCCACCAGAGAAGTCCCAGTATTTTTAATATCAGTGCATTATATTCTTTCACTACTTTTATGTTTATATACCACTGCTATTTCTCAAGTAAATAGGACTTTTTAAAAGAGTGGATATTTAAGTTAAGCCAATGGCTGTTTCATACATCTTTTTGTACAAATAAAATTATAAAGTTACTTATAATTAAACCCATGTTAAAAAGAAAAGAATATATCTATTCTTGATCTCACATTATTCAGATTTCAAGATCAATCATTTCCAATACTCTTGACATGTTTTACTCTATTCTCATTCAAAAATAAAAATAAAAAACTACTAACTTAGCTTTAAATTTTGCATTCTGAACCTGAAAACCTAGCTTATATTTCCCAAGCAGTGCAAAAAAAAAAAAATCACCTTTCTGCAAAGAAAATATATGTGCTTGAAAGCTTGTAATCAATTAACTCTAAGCATTCTAAGTGCCTTCTAGGCATGGATCCCTGGCTATGTAATAGAGTGCATAGTAGCCCTCCAGATCTCTGCTGATAAAGAATAAGCATGCAATACTATCTTCTCCTTTGAAAATAATGACATTTTCAGCTGAAAGTTGGGTGAATAGGAGTTCAGTAATAAAAGAAATCCTCTGAAAGTCAGACTCTAAATAACCACACTTCAGAGTCTTCCTTGCTTCTTTCTACCCTATAGGGGTAGCCACAAAATCCAACTAGTTTTACACGGACTCGCTGATTTTCAACTTTTCTCTCACTTAGGTGATTCTTATGACCAAATTTCTCCTGATTTGTGTCACTGAGGGAAGAGAATACTCTAAGTTACTGAGCAAGGAAGGTAATTTCATTCTGTTCTAACTTCCTTAAGCCATCAGATTTTAAAGGAAACCATCATTACATGCAATCTTTGGGTTTCTCTTCAATTGAACAACTGCCTGCTAGTTATCTTGGGTAGGTTAGCATTGCTTAGCTTTCAGAAAATTAGTTCAAGTACACTACATAATTCAGCAACCAAGACATTATGGAAATTTAACCTGAAAAGGATACACTTGGCGTTTAAATGTCCTGTCAGATTTCAATTGACATTAGTTGTCACTGTGATAGCAATATCAGAAGAAAGACCAAGAATAAAATGTTCATGAGATGTGACTTAAACTCTATTTGTTTTAAATGGGTTCCACCGATGTCAAGTTCAAGGTACTTTGTCACCAAACTGTGAAAACATTTGATTCTATGAATGATTTTGAAGTGTTCAGGCTACCAATGAAAAGTATCAATCTTCTTTAGAATGGCCAGTTGTCTCTCTTTGAACACTGTAATATAGCTTGAGACCTGAGAATCTGCTCTTCATTCATTTCCACTCTTTAACGATTAGACCAAAGTAGCAATGCGTCTTTGCAATTGCTTCATAGGAAGCCAGGCTGAGAGATTCTTCTGTACTCTGGGCAAATATTGTCAGGGTAAACTCAGCTCTCATAAACAGGAGACCCTCAATGAGACATTATCATATTGATGTAAAATAGTTATTACTAATGTTTTCATTTATTAAAGCTTTCAGACCCTGTGATGGGCTTGTGATGTCTTGACTTGGCCAGGTTAACTAAACCACCAGGATGGAATGGAGAGCCAGTGGGCATTTTGCAGCCTATGCACACCCTCTCCCAGTTATTCAATCAAGCACTAGTGACTGCTGTGAAGGGATTTTGTAGATGTAGCTAATGTCTCCAATCAGTTGACTTTAAGCTAAAATGATCATGTTTGGCAGGGTGGCGGGGGGGTGGTGGGGTGCTGACCTAATCAGGCAAGTCCTTAAAAGGGACTGGGCTTTTGCTGGTGAATGAGACTTCAAAGAGCTATCGAATTTATAACTGATCTCCCCTCTCTGCATCTTCCTTACCTGACTGCCTGTGGACAGACTACAGTTTCAGCTCATGCCTGTAGGTTCTAGCATGGCCATGATCTTCCCTTCTGCTTGCCCTACGAATTTTGGACTTGCTTAGCCAGTTTCCCCACTATGGTATAATAAATCTCTATATATTTCTCTCTTCTTCCCTCTCTATTTATCTATCTATCTATCTGTCTATCTATCTATCTGTCTATCTATCTATCTATCTATCTATCTATCATCTATCTATCCATCTCTCTAAGTAATCTCCTGATTCTGCTTCTTTGGTTGAGACCTGACTAATAAAGACACCTCACACTGGAAATTGCAACATTAGACAAAAGCTACTGTGATATATCTGTATTATTTTAATTCCTAACAAAATAGTATACATTTGAAAAATAATAAATTTACCGATTTATTCCACACAAAAAGATTATTGAGTGCCCACCTAATTCTATTCTCTGTATTGGGCATATAGCAATGCCTGAAACAGTAGAAGTGCTTTCATGGATTTCACAGTAAGGAGGGAGGAAAGAGAACAACAGCAAAAAAAAAAAAAAAATGCAGAAGTCAGATGGTAATAAGGGTTATATGAAAATTTTCCTGGGGTGGTTCCATATGCTTTGCTTTATAATTATTTACTGTATCATGCATTATGTTTTACCCATGATTCATTAAATGTGTTATATTTCACACTTTAAAAAGGATAAAAAGTACTAAAGGGGGTTTAGTGCAATAAGGAGTATCAGCAGGTTGGGCTGGGGAGAATGTTGTTTTATGTGGGCTGGTCAGGGAAAGGAGTTTTGAGCAGGGCAGAGACACAGTTCAGGGTCATAGGTATGGAGTCATGGGTTTCTAAGAAAGAGTCAAGTACTCTAGGCCCTGTAAGAAGAACAAGATGTGCAGGAGTCACTGGCTGTGCTGCAATTAGGCTTGGTATTCATTTTTAAGCATATTTAGTGTGATGGCCTTTGATTATTTTAACCATAACATTTACATTATATATCACAACCTAATAGAAACATAGTTTTCCATGTAATGATTTTTCATTATCTTCAATGATGTACTGGAATGTTTTCTTTTCCTTTCTTTTTCTTTTCATTTTAATAATTTGTTGGGGGTGGGGGAAGACTGTTGTTGGTTGGTTGGTTTTTTATGTTTTGCTACTTTTCTATTTCCTTTTCAAGAATGCTGGTCAGACCCACTAAACCTGTTAATGGATTGTAGCCTCAGGTGAAAAGAAACACTGGTTAAAATGTCTTTTGATTTTTATTATGAAGGTACCGAATAAGGATGATTTCAATGGCGTGGCATTGAAAGAATTTGAATGACATCTTTTTGCCATTGACTAGATCTAGTATCCAAATGACATTATGTTATTTTAATTGCTATTTTTAAACCTTTTATTTTGAAATTTTCCTCACTTTCAAAAAGCTGAGAGTATAAGACAAACTTACGTGAACCTGTCACTTAGCATCACAACTGTTGACATTTTGTCTTACTGTTCATTCATCATCACCAGGTTGAATTTTTGCGGGGGGAGAGTGGATTTTTTTGGCATATTTTTCAGACACAAGATAACCAAATTTACACAAATACTTCATTATGTGCCTTAAAACAAAAGAAATTTCCTTTCACAACTTCAAAGCCATTATCAATACCTGAAATAATTAAAAATGATTTCCTAATATCATTCAAAGCACAGTTTTTAATTCAAATTTCCCCAATTGTCTAAAATTATTTTTCACAGTGGTTTTCTTTGACTAAGGAACAACAAATAAGGAACAAACATTAAATTTGTTGTGTTGGCTCTTTAAACTCTTTTAAATCTACTTAATCCAGGGCAGCCCTTCCTTTTCCATGCAATTGTCCTGTTAAAGGAACTAAGTCGGTATTCTGTAAACCATGTCATATTCTAGATTTGACTGATTGCTTTCACATGATAGTATTTAATGTTTTCTATCTCCTCTGTTTCTTGCAGACTGAGAGATAGATCTGAACATTTGATAAATTAAAGTTATTTATGCAAGAACTATTCATGCTGCTGTGTACATACTATTTCATTACATTGTGAGGCAAATTATGTTGTTTGTTCAGCTTATAATAATTCTAAAACTGGGTAACAAAGTTCAAGTGGTCACAGCCTGATCCCTTTACTGTGAGGTCCCCTTGAAATTTTCACCTAATCTTTTAATCATCTACTAATAACCATTTCTTAAATCAGATATTTCATTGTAGTTTTGCTAATTCTATCATTCCTTCTACATCTCTTAGCTGAAATTTCTTTTGTATCATAGATTCTCTCTCTCTCCACACTATGGGTATGTGTATTACCCTAAAAGGCAAAATAATTGCTTAATTCTTTCTCTTTGATTATCAAATTTCAGATTAATGAGTTGGTGTCTTATTGACATCCAATAATGACTGGTGAATTTAAGTTTTATTTTTTCTCTCTCTTCTTCAATTTCACAATGAGCTTATGGATTTTATATATTTAATGATCTGTTTTAATCAGTTGCAGTCATAATTTTATTTCAACGCTCTAACTGTACCATCTTTGGCCAGATGGAAGTCCCTTCAAGCTAGCCTCTGTGTCCTTTAGACAGGATGCCATTAGACTTTTGGAAAAAAAAAAAAAGATATTCCAGTCTTATCTTTACCATTCTCTTTCCCAGACAGTAATGAGTCCTTTCTCTAAAGATCCATGGATTCTTGTATTGGGGAACTATGCTCAGAGACCAACATATGAGCACTAGGGTGATCATTGCCACTGAGTTGTCATTTCTTCTAGGAGTTTTAAGTGGACAAAATAAGAAATTTGTATTTTTTCAAAAAGGAAATAAGGACAAATTAACACCAATATTTACTTTTTGTATTTACCATTGCAAGGTTATTAACTTCTTTATGTTTATTTTATTCTTTTATGATGAAATCATGGTTCCTAACAACATTAACATAGTTTTTTATCTTATAATAATGTAGAGTCAGTTATGCTATAACACTTATTTTGAAAACATGAATTTGTTTCAATGTGATTTACATATTAGGAAACAATTTGAGTTTAAATGCAAAGTTCTCATTTGTTTATGCATGATTTCTTCTGCCAGAAACACTAGGTGAACAAAAGCAACTGGCCCCAGCTGAAATGAGCCACATGGAAATACAAGAAATCCACACATACCTCAAAAATTTACCAGATACTTCAGGTTAATACCTTTGTTTTGAGTCACACCATTTAGAGCAATAATTTTCCCTCCAATTCCAGATAACTATCCTTTCACCACCTTACAATAACTCGTAACCTGCAACATTTTCAATGTCCACTTCCACAAGCAAGCTTCAAGTCTTATAAAGTGTATTACAGTGTTTGCCTCCTAATCAGTTAACTTTTGTAAAACGATCCTTCTCTTTTCAGTAGGTCTCTAACTTCTTATTTTATTATTTATTTATTATTATTATTTTTTATTGGAGTATAGTTGCTTTACAAAGTTGTGTTACTTTCTGCTGTACAGGAAAGTGAATCAGTTATACATATACATATATCCATATACAATAAAGATGTTAAAAAAAGAGTAAGGCTGAGTTTTAAATCTACACCTGAGGGCTTCCCTGGTGGCGCAGTAGTTGAGAGTCCGCCTGCCGATGCAGGCGACGCGGGTTCGTGCCCCGGTCCGGGAAGATCCCACATGCTGCAGAGCGGCTGGGCCCGTGAGCCATGGCCACTGAGCCTGCACGTCCGGAGCCTGTGCTCCACCATGGGAGAGGCCACAACAGTGAGAGGCCCACATACAGCAAAAAAAAAAAAAAAAAATCTACACCTGACTCTATAAACCCAAAGCGCTTTTCAATAGTGCTTGAAACTGCACCCCACACTAAGTTAAAAAAAATAACTAACACTGCTCACATGTAATTATACCATTTAACAGAATAATTATGAATTATTTCACAGAAACAATCATCAGCAGTTCCTTGCCTTAAGTCTGGAAGCAGTACATGTACCTTAAAGCTTTAAAATATGTTCAGTTTGTGGAAAACAGGATATTTCTTTGGTTGCTTTCTGCTTTATAGAGGTTACTTTATTTGGCTTATTTTTGCATTCTCAATATTACTTTCATTGCTTAGCTTCATTGTGTTCTATCCTGCCTGCTTTTCCAAAAGTTTTGGAATTATATGTTTTAACACCATCCCAGTGCCCACATTGTCGGTACCCTTAGGAATGAGTGGGCCCTCCTCAAGCTCAGCATCTTCTTAATCAGTGAACATATGACATAGAAAAGAACCCTAACTGTGAGTTGGCTCCACTTTCTTCCAAAAAGAGTATAACACCAGAAGGGCATTTTCACCTTGAACAAAATCCTGTATGGTGACCCTAAGCATTCCAGCTATACTTCACTTGAAGGCTAGGCCTGGAGACATAATGTGCATAGAGAACAAGAAAACTAGCAAATCTACATTGCTCAGGTAAGAAGTGCTAGAAAGGAAAAGGAGAATTTTAAGTCCCTGACTTCAGCTCCTTTTAGAAGACTGAAGGTGTAAATAAAATAAATCCATATAATCTGTATAAGTGGATGGCTGGCCACTGTTTTAATTGTGGAATAACTAACCTCCAATTGGAAGTGTTAAAGTTTCTGAATACCAACCTCTTAAAGTCATGTTATTAAAAAAAAAAAAGAAACAAAAAAAAAGCACAAAACAAACGAATAGCACAATAAGCTGACAATGAACATAATTGATCCTAATTTTAAATGAATTTGGGAGAGTAAGTAGGTGATAAACTACTTTATTAATGTTTTTTTGTGGGGTTTTTTTGCCATGCAGTAGCCCATGCCTGCTGAGTCTGCTGTATATAAGCCATGCATAAGGTTTGTTTTTGACTTAAACAGTTAACATTTCTTCATTTAAACCAATAATGCTGTGTATAGCAAAACACTGTAAAGTAAGATATAAAAGTAATTTTCCCTTTATAAGATATTGATTTTTAAATAACTAATCAAGGTTTGAGGTTATCCCATGAGAGGAAACAAGACAAAAGCAAAACTAGGGTTAATAAAGTTATATACACAACTTCAGTACTCTGAACTTTAGTTTTAAAGCAATTAATGAAATAGGGAGCAATGTCAGGCATTTGAGATAGCATGACAACAAATAAAGATTTATAGTTTTTTCAGTTTTTTTCAAAAAAGATTTTAGGTATAAGTAGACATAAAATAAAAGTTTAAAAAATATATCCCTGCATTTAGGAATAAATCTGATCAAATCCTGGGTTTAGAGACACTCAAATTTTCCTCAGTGATACTTCAAGGTTACTGTGAGGCATGCAAGGCTCAGATGCAACAAGATAAAGTTCATCCAGCCTTAGTGACCTTGATAATGGCCAATGTAAAGGCTCTGGGAACAAGTGAATCCCTGAATGAAGCTATAGTTTATGTTTTGGTATTTCATTTAAACCATAGCTTCAGTAGAAACTGACATGAAATATTTGATTCCTCAAGGAGTCTTCTGTTGAACAACCTGAAAGAAGTCTTGGAAGCATAGCTACCTGCAAACACAAGCATAATGGAGAGCAATAAATTTTAGTGAGCATTATATTATATACAGAGGTGTGTGGTGCTAGACTCAGAATGTCATTCCTTGAACATAGAGAAATTATCCTCTAAGAGAAAAAAAGTTTCAAAAAACACGATAGTATTCGGAGGATACAAAACAGTGCAGAAAACAAAGTTTGAAGAACTGCATTTATGGGTGGCTTATGAATGTTCTTACACAGGCTCTCTCTGATATTCCATACTCTTTTTACAGAATAGACTGTAGAAGGAAGGTCTTTTGATATCACTTAACCAGTTAGAGACGATGGCAAAGCAAACTAAGGAAGCTATTTGATTGCTCAGCATTGCAGTGTCTGTGGCTCAGGATCACAGGCTGGCCTCTTTGTAAGTATACAGTTCCAATGGTAAGATATCTTTAAGCACAGAAAACTAAATGAAATTATTATAAGACTTGTTATTCAACAAAATACAACTTCTATTAGTGCAACAGGTCTATATTGTTTTCTAAGCATTTAAAATTTGTCTTAGCAGGAAATAATAGTTATTGAAAATAGTCTGTGTGCTAAAATTTTTATGTATGTTTTTCAAGAATTCGTTGATTCACCAAGTATTTTTTAAGTAGCTTGCTATGTTATAATCCTTAGAACAAAAATGTCAAGGTATATATCATTAGCTTCACCTTTCAAATGTGGAAATTGTACCTCAAAGAAGTCAAATAATATACCAAAATTTGTAAAGATAAAACCATCAGCACTAGTGTTCAAAGGCAGGATATTTATTCCTGCCTTTTAAAACAACATAAACATAAAGGATGTCTGAGGTTTATGGATGTGGACTATTTGGAATGTCACCTTTGGAAGGACTCTCCCATCCTCTCACTTAGACTCACTTTGTGATATTATTTTACACAAATACCGGGAAGATCATCAGAATAAAATAGATTTTAATACAAAGCTTTAAGGAGAAACACAAAATGGCAGAGGGAATGGGCTATTCTTTATAGTTTATGAAATAACTCAAAGAAGGATTGTGAGAAAGCAAGAAAAATCTATGGAAACTTTGTATATTTCCAATTTATAATCAATGAGAATTATGTGAGATAGTTTCTATTCTATCACTATGAACAGTAAGTTCAGAGCTAAATTTAATAGAGAAGTATATTTTTCGTACTTGGCTTCAATCATAATGACAGCTGCCTTATCTAAATGGTCTAGAATCTATTTCATCTTCATTTTAACTTTTTCCATTTTTTGAAAGCTATTGCAAAATCTTTGAATATTTCAAAAAGGTTAAATCAGTACCCTGCTATACTCATGGTAGAATGAAGGTAAGTCTGAAGTCATGATATTAACAGAGCAATACACAGAAAATTAACAGTGATTAGTTTGAGATAATCTCCACTTCTATTTGAATGTATAAATTATTTGGCAGTGTGTGCTTTCTATTAATCCACTACATCAATTATTTTTTACATCCAAAATATGTTTTATAATTAATACCAGCATTTGATTACAGGAGTACTCTAAAGCCCTCTGTTTCATTAATCAATAATAGAACTATCCTAATATTATGTTACAGATCATATCAACATCTCGTAAGCCCATTCCATCTTAGTTTCCTGATAACAAACTTGAGCTATCGTTCTCTAATTGTCTTAAAATTCTAAGAATTATCATTGTCATATTCTTTCTCCAAGTCACCATGCCACTTGTGCTCATTTCATAGATGTCCTAGACAAAGCTAAATGCCATTTCCAATCCAGTTGTCACCATCTCCAGCTTCCCCTTTTTACAGCTCAGTTTTAGACCCTTTCTGCTCATACAGTTTCCACACAAAGCAGTTTTAGACATAAAAGAGAACCTCTGAAGAATTTCTAGATTTCTACAAAAGACCTCATTTATGATATCTTGCTTGACTGCCTATCAATTTGTCTCCTAGAAAGACAAGGTCCTATTAACCATCTCAAAAGCTCAGTCCCACTAGCTGACCCTCAACCTTGCCATTTGTTACAATAATGGTGGCTCTCTGGCCCCCTAATAGTTAAACATCATCAGTGGGATTCTATTACTTTGGGGGCCTCATCATCCCCATGGCCATCAAGAAACTCAACACTAAAAGTGCTTAAGATCCATCTCCCCTTATTTGAGAAATAGAATCCCCAAATTTTAGCTAGGAACGTAGCTATCAAGCTATAGCTCACAGCCCTATTCCCCCTTACAGGTAGTAATGGCATTTCAGGCCAATAAGGCATGAACAGGAGTATAGTATTATACTTCTAGGTGGCACTGGAAGGTATGCAATCATGGACCCCCTTTCTTCATCTGGATATTGGGTGGATCTATCAAATATGGTGACATACCATTTTGAATGAGATGATCCAGGATCAATGAGACCAAGATAGTTTTGCTTCCTAGAAGACCTCAAGGAATAGAGGCATTCTACCAGTCCTGGATTACCTAACCCTGAACAGTCTCATGAGAAAGAAAGAAATTTCTATCTTGTTTAAGCACTTTATCTGAGTATCTTTAGAGCAGATAAATCTTTATTCTAACTAATACTCGTCTATGTCACTTTATCATAAATTTATTTTTAGCTAGACTCAAAACACGGGGAAGGTATTTCTAGGTACAGAAGAAGCAGAAGTCTGGAAGAGTCTGGAGTTGAAGCAGTGCACAGTGAGTGACATCAGACTTAAGTTCTTCCCCAGTAAATCTCAAAAAGCTATTGAGACAAAATTGAGAGCCTAGTATATCCCCAGAGGTCACCGCATTCACCTAGGATCCTGGCTTCTCAGCTTCTGAACCTCTTCATTTCTAATTATCTTTGCCCCTTACTTAACTGCCTCAAACACCCACTCTTATGTCACACCCCATACTTTGTCATTACAATTAACTGCACTACTTTTAACACCATCACCTCCTATTCTTCTAACGTTCTACCTCTATTAACCCTTCTCCAAAAATATTTGAACTTCATAAAGATTTCTAGTATTTTGATCCCACCATTTTTGCACATTCTTCTCTTTAGACTTCTTGTGTCTACACATTCCTCCTTAGGCCTAATGGTGGTTGATTATTATAAACAATCCATTCATCATTGCTTTGTTCAACAAATATTTTTTGAGAAAGACCAATATATCAGGTGTTGTTCTGCACATTAGGGATGAAGATGTAAACAAAACAGAAAAAAAAATCTGCTCATATGAAGCTTGCTTACTTTCAGCAGGCAAAAATATAGAAGTAAACAGTAAAAATATCTTTTGTAACTTCATAACATATAAAGATATACCTTTATATATTATCTATTATATCTTAATGGTTTTAAGTAAAGATGCACCAAATATCATCCCTAGCTCTAGCATATGAGCCAAATCTGACATTTCATCTTGAGCTTTGAGGCTTTAAAAACCAAGTGACTGAATAACTCCTTCAGTATAAATTCTGGTGTCCCTGAAATTCACATGGATAATTATTACATAATTACATAGGTTACCATCATATCCAGTGTGCACAACAGTGAACAGAGACCCTAATTCAAATATGCTGCCAATATCTTAATATTTAACTTTAAATATAGGTTTGCATTCTATATTTGAGGTAAAATTCACTTCATATATTTATTGCAATTCTCAGACATTTGATATATATTTGTCTCTTATTGAAGTAAAACATATTGTAACATTTAAATATGGTTGGAATAGCTATTATTTTTATTAACAAAAGCAAATTTTAAGAACTTCTAACTAAAATAAATAGGTACATATATTTGTAGTTATTACAAAATTGGAAGACTGTGTTAGTTAAAAAACTTTAAAAATAATATTATATCCAGTTTGAGTCAACAGTATATTAAGATTAAATAATAAAAGGAAGAACTCTAATATTAAGAGTTTTCCTAAAATTAAATATTAACCTTTGAAAACGGTATTTAGTTTTTAATTATTTAATCCCATTTTTGCCATTAGTCTTTCAAGAACACATTTATTGGGATATTCTTCATCATTTGGAAAGAGCATCTAAAAGCAGACGATCAATCTACAAGCTCAAAATTTGTGTAGAATAGACACCAAAGTCACATATAGCAACATGCATGACAAATCCTTTTTTTACACATTATACAGAGTATAAGAATAAGAGAAAAATAAGGTATGAAAAGCACATTTTGTTCTCACTAATCAAATAAGAAAATGAGACATTCCAAAAATGCTTTTGGAAGGAATTCTTTTACTGTTTTGACATTATGGATGCTAAAATATTAAACAAAATTCTTATGCATTTGGTTAACACAAACTAGCAAATTTTTTAGCCCCTGAAAAGGAAAGAATTTTGGAGATTTACAAAACTTATTAATCTTAGGTTCAAAATTCCTTTTGGAGAACAAGTTGTCAAAATCATTTTTTCTTTCTTCGTTATACTTTTCTATACACACAAAAGTCTGTGGAAATTCCTCTCAGTCTGGCCAAACAGGTGTTTGGAGATGCAGAAACAGCAGATGATTTTTCAAAAAATGTTTGACAGCATATGGATTCGTGATGAAATTCAACAGTGCATCTTGTTTCGTCAGCTGGCCAATAGATTGCTGAGTTCCACACAGATAACAACATGATCATTCTGAGAGAAAAAAGATTTACAGAAGAGGAAATAACATCCTTTGGTTGAGTGTCCACAAATTGATTCTAGCCCTGTGTAATATAAATGAACTGCTGGACATTATCAGAGAAACAGTTGACCACATTCTTTTTCAGCCAAAGACAAAATCCTAACACACAACACATTTTGTCACGGTCTTGCTATGGTCTTATAATAAGTTCTAACAGAACAGAATCCATAAATTATAAGTTTAGAAAAAGATTACAGAGCAAAAGAATGTCTTGTGCTGTACTTCACATATAATACTGAAGGGGATAGACTCCTGATAAAACAGTTTATTTGCTGGAAAGTACAAATAAACTTAATAAACCTTGATAGTGTATGTATTCCTCACTTAATAATTTCTATAGCATTCTCTACCAGAGCAGGTGCTAAAATTAGTATCCATGCAATGAAAGCTGAGACACCAATAGAAGCCAACAGAGAATTTAGTTATCTTTAAACCACGTTTTCACTCCATTTCCGTATTTCCAGACCCATGTTGTCTTATGATGTATAAGGAAAATAACATTTCGCTTAAGGTATTGTGTAGAACAAAAATATCAGAAATAAAATATGGTAAGTGAGACAAACAATCTCAAATTTACTTCTGAAAGTATTCAGTAAGCATCTTTTATCTAGCAGTATAAAAGTTGTAATTTATGGAATTATCTCAATGAAACTACATCATCAACATAGACAAGTTCATCTGATCTAGGAGCTAAAAATGAAATGTCTTTACCTATTTTCTCATGTCGAGGAATGAGAACTTTAAAAACGTGCTGAGAATATCGACACCATTACATTACATGAGCAGAGTTAGAAAAAAAATCCTAGGAAGAAATGGACAAATTCTTAGAAATGCAAAACCTTCCAACAGTGAACCAGGAGGAAATAGAAAATATGAACAGACCAACCACAAGCACTGACTGAAACTGTGATTTCAAATCTTCCAACAAACAAAAGCCCAGGACCAGTTGGCTTCACAGGCGAATTGTATCAAACATTTAGAGAAGAGCTAACAACTATCCTTCTCAAACTCTTCCAAAATATAGCAGAAGGAGGAACACTCCCAAATTAATTCAATGAGGGCACCATCACCCTGATACCAAAACCAAAGATGTCACTGAAAAACAAAACTACAGGCCAATATCACTGATGAACATAGATGCAAATTCCTCAACCAAATACTAGTAAACAGAATCCAACAGCACATTGAAAGGATCATACACCATGATCAAATGGGGTTTATCCCAGGAATGCAAGGATTCTTCAATATATGCAAATCAATCAATGTGATACACCATATTAATAAATTGAAGGAGAAAAACCATATGATCATCTCAAAAGATGCAGAGAAAGCTTTCAACAAAATTCAACACCCATTTATGATAAAAACACTCCAGAAAGTAGGAATAGAGGGAAGCTTCCTCAACATAATAAAGGCCATATATGACAAACCCACAGCCAACATCGTCCTCAATGGTGAAAAATTGAAAGCATTTCCACTAAGATCAGGAACAAGACAAGGTTGCTCACTCTCACCACTATTATTCAACATAGTTTTGGAAGTTTTAGCCACAGCAATCAGAGAAGAAAAAGAAATAAAAGGAATCCAAATTGGAAAAAAAGAAGTAAAGCTGTCACTGTTTGCAGATTGACACGATACTATACATAGAGAATCCTAAAGATGCTACCAGAAAACTACTAGAGTTAATCAGTGAATTTGGGAAAGTAGCAGGGTACAAAATTAAGGCACAGAAATCTCTTGCATTCCTACACATAAATGATGAAAAGTCTGAAAGTGAAATTAAGAAAATTTCCAAACTCCCATTTACCATTGCAACAAAAAGAATAAAATATCTAGGAACAAACCTACCTAAGGAGACAAAAGACCTGTATGCAGAAAAGTATAAGACTGATGAAAGAAATTAAAGGTAATACAAATAGATGGAGAGATATACTATGTTCTTGGATTGGAAGAATCAACATTGTGAAAATGACTATACTACCCAAAGCAATCTACACATTCAATGCAATCCCTATCAAACTACCAATGGCATTTTTCACAGAGGTAGAACAAAAAATTTCACAATTTATATGGAAACACAAAAGACCCCTAATAGCCAAAGCAATCTTGAGAAAGAAAAATGGAGGAATTCCATTGGAGGAATCCTCCAGGGAGCTGGAGGAATCAGGCTCCCTGGCTTCGGACTATACTACAAAGCTACAGTAATCAAGGCAGTATGGTATTGGCACAAAAACAGAAATATAGATCAATGGAACAGGATAGAAAGCCCAGAGATAAACCCACGCACATATGGTCACCTTATCTTTGATAAAGGAGGCAAGAATATACAGTGGAGAAAAGACAGCCTCTTCAATAAGTGGTGCTGGGAAAACTGGACAGCTACAAGTAAAAGAATGAAATTAAAACACTCCTTAACACCATAGACAAAAATAAACTCAAAATGGATTAAAAACTTAAATGTAAGGCCAGATACTATCAAACTCTTAGAGGAAAACATAGGCAGAACACTCTATGACATAAATCACAGAAATATCCTGTTTGACCCACCTCCAAGAGAAATGGAAATAAAAACAAAAATAAACAAATGGGACCTAATGAAACTTAAAAGCTTTTGCACAGCAAAGGAAACCATAAACAAGACCAAAAGACAACCCTCAGAATAGGAGAAAATATTTGCAAATGAAGCAACTGACAAAGGATTAATCTCCAAAATTTACACGCAGCTCATGCAGCTCAATATCAAAAAACCAAACCACCCAATCCAAAAATGGGCAGAAGACCCAAACAGACATTTCTCCAAAGAAGATATACAGATTGCCAACAAACACATGAAAGAATGCTCAACGTCATTAATCATTAGAGAAATGCAAATCAAAACTACAATGAGATATCATCTCACACCAGTCAGAATGGCCATCATCAAAAAAGCTACAAACGATAAATGCTGGAGAGGGTGTGGAGAAAAGGGAACCCCCTTGCACTGTTGGTAGGAATGTAAATTGATACAGCCACTTTGGAGAACAGTATGGAAGTTCCTTAAAAACTAAAAATAGAACTACCATACAACCCAGCAATCCACTACTGGGCATATACTCTGAGAAAACCATAATTCAAAAAGAATCGTGTACCACAATGTTCATTGCAGCTCTACTTACAATAGCCAGGACATGGAAGCAACCTAAGTGTCCATCAACAGACGAATGGGTAAAGATGTGGCATATATATACAATGGAATATTACTCAGCCATAAAAAGAAATGAAATTGAGTTATTTGTAGTGAGGTGGGTGGACCTAGAGTCTGTCATACAGAGTGAAGTAAGTCAGAAAGAGAAAAACAAATACCGTATGCTAACACATATATATGGAATCAAAAAAAAAAATGGTCATGAAGAACCTAGGGGCAAGATGGGAATAAAGACACAGACCTACTAGAGAATGGACTTGAGGGTACGGGGAGGGGGGAGGGGAAGGTGGGACAAAGTGAGAGAGTGGCATGGACATATATACACTACAAAACCTAAAATAGATAGCTAGTGGGAAGCAGCTGCATAGCACAGGGAGATCAGCTTGGTGCTTTGTGACCACCTAGAGGGATGGGATAGGGAGTGTGGGAGGGAGGGAGATGCAAGAGGGAAGAGATATGGGGACATATGTATATGTATAACTGATTCACTTTGTTATAAAGCAGAAACTAACACACCATTGTAAAGCAATTATACTCCAATAAAGATTAAAAAAAAAGAGGGAGAGACACCAAAATCCTGTACAAATAAATCCCCAAGAGAAATAAAATGAATAAGTGAATATAATGAGGCAGTGTGATATTGTGATTTATAAGAAAAGAAAAAAGAAAAAAATCCTAGTCTTTGAAAGTAAACATCTACTCAGTCTCACAAAGATGCAACATGGTATCTCCAGAACAATCTAGCACCTAACAATGCTGAGAAGTTGCTGTTTCAATTCTGTAAGGTCAAGATTTGTAAAATTGATGTCCATATTTTTATTAATAAAATTTTTAAATGTAAAAGTAAATATTATTTGTATATAATTCAGAGTTATTTTTCTATAATAGTGATGCTCAGCTTTAGCTAATCATTGCCTTAAGCATAAGGACATTTGGCCAAAATGTGAATTTTGCGCATCACACACAAAGAAGTAAGATAAGTCAGAGAAATGCTAGGAAGTGACAGAAGGTAACAGCAGAGGGTGTTATGTTAAGTAGCAGAGTCAGATCAGCCTCGCCAGGGAGCCAGCCACACAGATACCTAAGAAAACAGAATGTCATGGAGGAATGTTACTGAAGAAAAATAAAACAAAGACTAACTGCTATATTCCAGGGACAGCAACCAGGCCAGTGTGACTGCAGTAGAGTGTGAGCCACTAGGAGAGTGGTAGAAGATGAGGTCAGAGAGGAAAGGGCTACAAAGATCACCCCTATTGGTCTATTTTAAAGACTTCACTATTTTTCTAAGTGAGATGAGAAACCCATTAGCATGCTTTGAGCTGAGTAATCATGGGAACTGATTTGTGTTGTTTTCACAGAAACAAAGGAAACACAAACAAAAGAAGGACCAGTCTGCTATGGACTTGGTGTTAGAGTACAATGTGTAAGGCTAGAAGCAGAAAGAACAAATGCAGACAAGGCACGATGGTGGCTTGGGCCAAGTGGTAGCTGTGAAGAGGAAATGAGATGTGGCCTGGTTCTGATATATTCTGAGGGAAGAGCTAATAACATTGGCAAATGGAGAGGATGTGAGGTGTGAGAGCAAGCTAACACTTAATCGTGGCTCCAAGATTTTATATTGTGTAGGAGATTAGAGCTGTCATTTATTGAGATGAGGGAGAGTGTGAGAGGGAGTAAGTTTTGCAAACTATATGCACTTTGGTTTAGGACCTTGTAAGTTTGAGATACATATTAGACATCCAAGTGCAAAGTTGGGAACGTGCATATGGAATTTAGGGACAGAGTTGGGATGATGATAGTATTTTGAAGATATTAATGTATGGATGATATTTGAGGCCTTGAAACTGGATAATATCAAAGCTAGAAGAAAGAATATTCCATGTCCTATCATGTACTTTCAGGTCCTTGTCTTCTTCCATCATTTACTTAAAAGGAAACCCCAATCCCTGGTTGAACTCAATCATGAGCCTGCTATGAGCCTAAGTCTGCACAGCCACAGCCAAAGGTGATAGAAGAAAAAGCTCAAAACTTTTAGTCAAGGATCACAGACAATGAGAAAGTTTTTAGCCTTGTGTGTGTCAACTAAAAATTGTCACTTGCCATCTGCCTCTACAAGGAGTAAGTCACTAGCCGCTACAGTCACTTCAACACACCTCGAAAGGAGCTCAGGATAGGGATTAAGAATGAGACACTCTGTGCTCTTGGAAAAACTGACAGAAGAGGCCTTCAGATAGCTAGATATTTTTAGAAGATTTTATGAACCCAGTTTCTTGAATCTTCTCATATCTAGAGAAAAACTAAAATCATTAGTGGAGACATCTGCTCCTCATGACTAGCAGCAACCCTCTGCTAAAATGTGTCTTGATTGTTTGTACCCTCCTTCACCAAAATCACATATATACTGACTTCGTCCCCTGCCTCTTTGGAGCAGTTCCTCAGAGCTGAAAGGCTGTCTCCCAGGCTATAGTCCTCATTATGCACCAAGCAGAACTTAACTCACATCTCTCACATTGTGCTTTTTTTTTTCAGTTGACGTCTGGAAGCCCTAATACATCCCATCCTCAATTCACCATCCCCCTCTCCAAAAGACAGTTGTATTTCTTATATGCTTGTCTCTTCTTTCCAATGTGCCTTCTCCTTTCTGACTCTCAGATATTATATTATTCAAGATTTTCCAGAGAAACAGAACTAGTAGGAGATACATAGATATATAAATAGATAGATGATAGATAGATAGATAATAGATAGACAGATTTTTAATAAAATGTATTTATTTATTGTGACAAATTGGCTCACACAATTCTGGAGGCTTATTCCTCTATAACTTCTGCCATCTGTAAAGTGGAGACCTAAGAAAGCTGGTTGTGTAATTCAATTTAATTCATAAGGTCTGAGAATCAGAGGAGCCTATGGTTTAAATCCCAGTCACCGGGCCAGGGAATATGAAATGAGATGTCCCAAACCAAGCAGGCAAGAAACAAAAAAGGGCAAATTCCTCTTTCCTCTACGTTTTATTCTATTCAGTCCCTCCATGGATTGGATACCTCCACGTTGGGGAAGGCAGTCTACTGATCCACCAATTTAAATGTTAATCTCATCCAGAATCACCCTTACAGACACACCCAGAAATAATATTTAATCTGTGGCCAGTCAACTTGACACACAAAGTTAACCATCACACACATTGACCCTATATCTTATTTTCTAGTAAAATAGAAGTGAGAGAAGAGACTACTTAATCATCCTTTCACTAGACCTACCTACTCTCTGTATCTGTATTTATATTCTTTGCTCATCTTCCTTTGTCAATGAGTGTAATCCCCTGGCTTCTCCCGGAGGTAAAGTTCATGCTTTCATCTCTACCAAATCACTCTGACCAGCACAACATTGTAGCTAATGTCCTACCTTAGCAACAACCACAAATCCTCAGGCCCCAGAATCTTTGTAACTCCTTTGGAATTATCCATAACACTTCAATAAGAAAACTCCAGATTCCTTATCTCCAATTCTCTCTTTAACTCCCTTCATTCAGGCTTCTGTTTCTCACACTCCACTGAACTCTCACACTCACAACTCCTCTTGCCAACGTCACCAGATTCCCCAATTTTGCCATGACAAGGTGCCTTCTCCTTTCTTACTGTACTGTATTTCTCAGCAATATTTGACTCTTTAATTCACTACCTTCTTCTTCAAACACTTTTTTCTCTTGGATCCTGAGATCCCAAACAAACTGTCTGAGAAGTCAGACAGAAAAACAAATAAATAAAATACTATGCAATAAGTGTCATATTTCAAATTTGCAGGAATAAGGAAGTGACAAATTCCAGAGGGCCTAAGGAGGAAGAATCACAAATGAGGTGGATTGTTTGCTGGACTTGGAAGAACAATATATTAGTGTGTTAACATAAATAACAGCAAACACAAAGTATTTATTCTAAAAACTTTGTATGTATATGTAAATGTATACTCAACTATCAAGTGTATCAAACTTATCTTGTGTATCAAACTTATCTTGTAGCTAAAACTCTATGTTGAAGAAAGAATAGTGTTTTCTGCTTCTTTGAAGGCAGCAGGGAAACCTCTGGTAATGAACCATGGAATAATTTAATATGTTTGTTCGTGTTAAAAAAATAAATAGCAAAGATTCTGTGTGTATGACATTACAATCAGTTGTTCAATATGGGAAAATAATCAACCGTTTTGCCCCAAAACAGAATGTGCCTGGAACACAGGGGCTACATTCTGTCCATCTGCCCATCCCCAGAGTATAAAGTATTCAAAAATGATAGTTGAATAAAAGTACTAACAAGAAACAAGAAACGTATAAAGTAAAGAAGTATTATCCTCATTTTGCAACAAGGAAACTGAAGGTTAAATGAACTTCCCAAGATCATACAACTAGTACGCAAATATCTTTCCAATATCCCTACACTTTAGTTTCAACTGATCCTTCAACCATTCATAAAACATCAACATTTATTATTATTTTATTCATTATTAAAAGTAAAAAGGGGGCTTCCCTGGTGGCGCAGTGGTTTAGAGTCCGCCTGCCGATGGAGGGGACGCGGGTTCGTGCCCCGGTCCGGGAAAATCCCACGTGCCGCGGAGCGGCTGGGCCCGTGAGCCATGGCCGCTGAGCCTGCGCGCCCGGAGCCTGTGCTCCGCAAAGGGAGAGGCCACAACAGTGAGAGGCCCAAGTACTGCAAAAAAAAAAAAAAAAAAAAAAAAAAAAAAAGTAAAAAGGTAACTTTCTCAATGTTAAAATTAGGACACTGGGTCTCAAGATGAATGAGGAAAAAAATTGTTTGGCAAATTTTACCCTCAAAGAGAGTCTTTCGGCTCAAAGTCGGCAATCCACTTGCATCAACATTTTTTTGAGGCACAAAATCAAATTTATTAAAATCTTCTTATTTTGAAAAAAATCTCTTTTCAGAAAACAAAACAAGACCAAAATTGAAAACTCCTAGAAACCTAAGCTTTACAAGTCTAAGCAAATAGAGAAATTCTTTTCATAAATATCAGAACATTAAACAACTACCCTAGTTCCTAATTTTGAAGTTGCTACTTTATTCATTTCATTTCCAAAATTCCCTTTGAAATGATATTAGTGTGCAGAGTTGACTATTTTGAGGGTAAAAAATAAAAGCCCACACAGCCATTAGTATTTGACATTTAGAGATTTGCAGCCACCTGAGATCTCTGTGTAAATATTTATGAGAAAAGGCACCCTCCTGGCTTTTATAACATACACTTTCATTTGCCAAATCTCAGCTCTGGTTCTGAATTCCCATCTTGAAGATAAATCCTTTGGCTCCACCTGAGTTAGCAAGTCTTTTGAATGAGCATATGAGCATTTTGTATTATTGCACCATTACCTTTATAAAGGTTTTTCAAGTTATGATCGCCTTTGGCTCATTCTTCCATTTCATAGGATAAAACTGAGATAGAGAATGAACAAATACACCCAAGTGTTAAAAACATTCAAGGGAAGTTAGGAATTCCTGTCCTCCAGAAGTAAGGCTCACTCAACACCTTGCATCAAGGAGATCCATGGAAACAGGAAATAAAATTTTAAATATATGTATTTAATCAGTTAAAAACATAACCAAAGTTATGCTTGCCAGGTCATCTGAATGTATGAAGAGTATTAAAAAAACTGTCATTTACAACCTCAAAATGAAAGAAGACAATTGCTTGAGGAAAAGACTGAGTTTTGCTTTACACCAAGTAGCTGTACATTTCACCCAAATATTTTGCATTTCTCCAACCTAGTGTGTTAGTTATCTCTTCAAATATTCAAATTTTCTTTTCCTTTAGCAATGATTCATGTGTGTCATTCTAAAAGGTTGTAATCACATTCCATTTTTAAAATGAAGATGTACATATTTAACATTTTCTCTCCCAGGTGCTTGAGCCCCATATCTCTTAAGAGCTTCTGTGTATCCATGGTAAAAGGACCATAATTTCTCTTTCTTTATAAGCCTCTACAATGCTATACACAGTGAGTAGAAACCAATACTATAAGGCTTGCTTAAATAGAGAAGTGAAAATATTGAGACTTATTGTTTTAGTGAGTAAGCATTTTAGACCTTACACCTGTGTCCTGCAACATTCTCAGTGAGGAAGAAGATTTAGGAGAGAGTCAGTTGGTTGATTCCATAGATGGCTCATTTTACAAACCCAAGCCTGTCTCTCCATCTCTGCTATTATTACCTCAGTTCCAAGCTTCAACTGTTTACTCAGATGACCATAAAGCTCCTATGACCGATTGTATTTTCCAAAGATGGATGCAAGAGCTCCATCCCACAAGCTCTTCTAGAATCTTGCTGCTTACTCATCAAGAGGGACAAACTGTTTCACCTTCGCTTGAATCTGTGTGGTTGTGTGACTTGCTTATAAACAGTAGAATGCTGTAGAAGTAACTCTATGCAGCTTCCAAAGCTGGATCATCAAGTGCGATTCAGCTTCCACCTGTTCCCTAAAACACACTATACTTGGAACCCTGAGCCACTATGTTAGGAATAAAAATGCCCTCAGGCAGCCACACTGCAAGGAAAAGAAGCCACATGGAACAGCCACAAATAGGTGCTTGAGTTGGCAGTCCTAGACTTCTGTTCCTCTCGGTCCAGGGAGCAGCCATGTGGGTCAACAAGCTTTCATGTGATCTCAGCCCCCTGCCATCAATTCACCCGCAGCACCTGCAGCTTTCAAATCTTGAGACCCGAGACACCATGAAACATAAATAAGTTGTCCCTTTTGTACTTTCTGTATTCCTGACCCACAGAATCCATGAATATTTTACCACGGTTGTTTTAAGCTACTGCGTTTGAGGGAAATTGATTATGCAGGAATAGTAAGTGGAACAGCCTCATAACAGGGTGCAATGGACTGAATGGTTATGTCCCCTCAAAATCCGTATGTTGAAATATTAACCCCCAAAGTGACGGTGTTAGGAGGTGGGCCCTTTGGGAGGTGACTACATCATGAGGGAAGAACCTATATATATATATATATATATATATATATATATATATATATTAGTGCCCTTTTAAAAGGGATCCCAGAGAGCTCTCTCTCACCCTCTTCGCACCATGGAACGATACAAGGAGAAGTTGGCAGTCTGCAACCTGGAAGAGGGTTCTCACCAGAACCTGACCATGCTGGCATTCTGATCTTGAACTTCCAGCCTCTAGAACTGTGAGAAATAAATTCCTGTTGTTTGTAAGCCAACAAGTCTATGGTAATTTGTTATAGCTGTCCAAACTAAGACCCAGGAATTTCTACTGCTGATCTGGTCTCCCGGCGGCGTACTTCCCACAATGTTGCTAGCATCATCCTTCAACACTGAAAACTTAACCATGCTGTTTCCTGTAGGACTCCCCTTTATCAGCTCCTCATTGCTGCCACTGAATATTTTTTGTTTCCACCCTCACCTGGGCCCTCAACATGAATCAACAACCCTTTAATTCTTCCCTAGTCGATGAACTCTCTCACTACCTCAAGGTTTATTCTATCTTTCATCTTCAAGTCACTATTTCCATAACTATCAGTAAATTATATTGCCGTTTACCTCACCAAGAAAGCCAACCACATTCAGGGGAGAATTACTTCAACTATCAATTCCCCATCCAAATTTGGTTGCATGCACACATAGCTTTGTTCCTTCCCTTCTGATTCATATAAGTAGTCTCTTCCCTTTGTCCAAAGAGGATAATCAGTTCTATGCTTTGGATCCCATTTTCCACAATTACCTCTGGAAACTTGCTCCAACAGTTAATCTACTCTATTGCCTAAATCTTCTAACTCTGCTAAACTCTTGGCCCCCGGCTGAATCTTTAAGAATACTTACATTTCTTCTATTATTAAAAAAAAAAAGTCCTCTCTTAAAATAAAAAATAAAAACAAAACAAGCTAAAAAAAAAAAAACCCTCTCCCTTAAAACTCCTCTGCCTTCCAGTTATAAATCTCTGATAAATTATAGAATCTACAAATTTTTTTCCATTCTGTATGAGCACCACTTTGCCATGAAAGTTTGACATTTCTCCTACCAATAGATGGAGTCTCTCCCTCCATCCCTTAAATCTGGATTTCCTTGCAAATTGCTTTGGCTAATAGAATGCTGCCAACATGAGAGAAAGCCCAAGCCAGACTCTAGTTAGGGAGGCCCAGTTATTCCTGACATTACAAACATCACAGCCATCCCAGCTGAGGTCCCAGACATAAGAGTGGGCTCAGGTGCACAGCATGAAGCAGAGATGAGCTATCCCAACTGAGCCCAGGCTAAGTTGCTGGCCCACAGATTTGTGAGCAAATAAATGATTGTTGTTTCACGCCACCCAGTTTTGTGGTGACTTATTAGGTAGTAAAAGTTAACTGATACAGCAATTTATACCTAGAAGTAGGATGCTGCTGTAACAAAGCTCTAATAATACAGGTGGCATTGGCTTTAGAACCAGTAGGTAGGTAAAGGCTGAAAAAGCAGCAAGGAAACTATTAACAAAGTTATTGAAAAGATTAAAAATGGTGAAAAAACATTTTTCAGCATATGTACCTAAAGAAGTTATGGATTTGGCTAGAATATTAGCAAGCAGAGAGATAAAAGTATTAATTGGCCACTCAGCTACATGTGACAAGAAGAGAGAAATGAACAAAGAAGGAACTGTTCTAATCCACAAGCTGAATTTTAACAAAATTTAGAAGGCCCAGGATGTTCTGGGTTGGAAAATAAAGCTCTAACTTAATTCTAGTCTCAAACCATCAAAAGTTTATAAAAGTAAATAGAGCCACAATCTAAAGATCAGAGTGAGGATGTGGCTATAAGACCCTTTGTTAATAACTCAGAAAGATTTAAGATGGTATATAGTAGATCTCCTCAGGTAGACAAAAGTGCTACTTAAGGGTCTTCAGTATGTCAAAGTAGAGAGAGAACTTTCAAAATTTTTTTTCTGTGACTTTTATCTAATGAAGTTGCTTTTATAATATGATGCACAGGAAACCCACAAAGTATTTAAAGGTAAAGTGTTTAAAGTTCATGTAACAATATGAACTGAAAAAGACTGAGACAGTTAAAATTGAAAAGGGGTCACTGGGTTTCCAGCTTTCTATGGCTAAGAAGCTGCTGAAAAACTATTCAGTGGCAAACACAGAGTAGTGTTCATTTCTTACATAAAAGGAAGGATATCTCAGGGGACAGATCCAAGCACCAAATGGGCAGAGTCAAGAGCCTCAAAGAAATATTGGACTAGGGGACCATGCCAAGGGAAGAGAATAGGCCTTAATCAAAGAACGCCCACTGACCTCAAGTTTGAGAACGTGGTAACTTGCGCCCCACCAGATTTCAGAATTTCTACGGTCCAGAGTGTTATCTCCTTTCCATTCTTCCTTTTATAAATGGGAATGATTACTGCATTATTGTATGTCTGTATTGTATGCTGAATGTGTGTGGAGCAGATAAGTTTTCGTTTCTGTTTACAGGTCTGCACACAAGAAGACATACACAAAGAGTTTCATTTTCATCTAGACCTGATATAGCTTATGAGATCATGGACTGACATTTTCATGACAAAGTTGGATTAGAATTTTGGGGTTCTAAGATGAGCATGAGCACATTTAGCACATGATAGGAATATGTGTAATTTGTAGACACAGGACACATGGTGGTAGGCTAATAAATGACCAAAAATGCTCTTATTTCTGCATGCATGCCCCTTTGCGATGTGACTCTGCCCCCTTCCCGTTAAGGCAGAAGTCTGCCTTTCTGTCTCTCATTTACTAGATTAATTTGTGTCTTCTTTGACTACTAGAATTGGCAGAAGTGAAATTGAACAAATTTTTAGCATAGACCTCAAGAGGCATCACATAGAGCATATACTTCTTGCAATGATGCTATCTTGTGAACAAGCTTGACTCTCTTGAGAAGGAGAGAGTTTGTGTGAAAAGAGGTCCAGCTGCCCAAATTATCTCAGGCATCCTAGTTGATGCCCCAGACCATGAAGAGCCCAGCCAGCACTACATGAAGCAGAGAAGCCATCCCACCTGAGCCCAGCTCAGTGCAAGCCCACAGAGCTGTGAGCAAATTAAAATTGCTGTTTTATTTTTTATTTATTTATTTATTTTTTGAGGTACGCGGGCCTCTCACTGTTGTGACCTCCCCCGTTGCAGAGCACAGGCTCTGGACGTGCAGGCTCAGCGGCCATGGCTCACGGGCCTAGCCGCTCCACGGCATGTGGGATCTTCCCGGCCCGGGGCACGAACCCGTGTCCCCTGCATTGGCAGGCGGACTCTCAACCACTGCGCCACCAGGGAAGCAAAATTGCTGTTTTAAACCACTAAATTTTGGCATGGTTTGTTACACATGAATAGATAACTGGCACAAAGTCTTTCTTCTTATCTGAGCAAGCCAGTATCTTGAAAGAGTTTTACTTTAAAACTAGTTATTTACTTCCCTTTTTCTATGCTTTGTTTAGAAAACTACATCTACTTGTGTAGTTTTAAAGTCCACAATTATTAATATCCTGACGTCGAAGAATACCTACCTTCAGTCACTTCACTTTGAAAAATCTCAGTCTTTTCTTATATACAATAGGATTAATAATGATAGTGTCTGTTGCATAAGATTTACTTTGAGAATTAAATGAGCTAATACATAGAACATGCTTTAAAAGTACCTAGTATATAGCAAAAGCATGAAATATGCATATTGTTTTCTAATCATTATTAACATTCTACCTAAATTCCTGCTACTGTTATTTTGTATTTTACTCTTGTCCACAATCAAAACTATACTTAACTAGTAAAGCAGGCAAATTAAAATTTAATACTGGAAATATCAAATATTATGATAGACTAGGAAAGAAATTTTTTTTTATAAAAAGGGACTTTTTTAGAAGAAATCTAAATTAGCAACCAGATACTCATTAGCCAACATGCTAATGATTATTTCTGCACTGACTTATATCCTAGGCAAAAAAGGTTCATTACTCTCATCAGTCTAGAAAGGACTTTAGAGATATCTCGTCTATATCAGGTAAGCTGATACCCAAAGAGAATACAAGATTTGCTTGAGAACATACTGTAAATTATTCTGTCTTAGGGCCAAGACACAAGCGCCAGCGCAGGGTCCTGTGCTCTATACTATACTGTTTCACCGCACTAAACTCAAACAGTGAACCTCGTGGGACCGTCAGAAGTGGCTCCAAGGCTAAAACAATTCTGTGGATTGTTCCAAGTTCTGCCTGAAATTTAGAAAGCACACCTCTCACATCCTTACCAAAAAAGGAGTCCGGATATCTGAATTCACAACTTTTCTTGAACTCGCTTGAGAGCTGAGTTCACAGAGAAAACAGCCAGTCCAAAATTTTAGAATACACAGGTGTCAGCAGGGAGAGAAAAGGCACTTGCTTGCCTGAGACACCAATAAAAAAATTCAACTAAAATTGTTAATAAATTGGTAAAGACAAATTTTGGTTAATGAGTGAATATCGAACTGCTAGGGCTGCAGACATAAATGGAATTTTCAGTTTCTTGCAGACCCTTCCCCTTCCACCTTCCCATTCAATAGGTTTTCACAAACGTATTAAACAAGAAACCTGAGAAAGTGTCCCTCATGGTACAAGCAATATATAAGGAAACAATAATCACTATGGAATAAAAATCCCACCCAACTTCTCCTCTGGTACTCCCATAGAACAAGAGCCTCAAACTTCTGTGAGAGGGGCAAAAATTACTGTCTCTTGAGGATAAGGGTGAAGACCCATTGCAACAGGGAAAGCAACAGAAAAAAACCTTCAGTGCCTGGGAGAGGGACAAATAATCCAGAACTATAGCCAGGGAAGGCATAGGAGCACTGATCTGATCACATCTCCAAGATCCAGAGACACAGTGCCTGCCCAAGACTGAGGTTTCATTAGAGCAACCAAGAAAGCCCCTACCAGCCTTAACATGAGGCTATAAGCATTAAGTATCAAAGAGCAGAGGAATCCCACTGAGAAGTTACAAACACAGAAGAAAGGGTACAGCAGTAAAGGGAGACTTAGAGCTGAGGGTAGAGCCAACTTTAAGGAAAACCCTCTGGAAATCCTACCACCACTCAGAAAATAAGAGAGCACTTCGGAATCTGATGGCTGTAATGCACTATTGGGTGCACTGTAAACCACCCAAATGCTGATCAAGAAAACAACTCAAATACTGATTAACTTCTAAGTTGACTCATACTCCCACAACTAAAGGCTTAGAAGAGGAAAAGGCGTGCTTATTTCAAGGCATAAAATCTATTTACCTCAGTGTCTATTATCCTGCACAAGATGTCTGGCTGTATTAGTCAGGGTCCTCCAGAGAAACAGAACCAATAGGATATATGTGTATATACAGAGAGAGAGAGGGAGAGAGATTTATTATAAGGAATTAGGTCATGCAGTTATGGAGGATGAAAAGTCCTAATACCTGTAGGTGAGTCTGTAAGCTAGAGATCCAGGAGAGCCAGTGATGTAGTTCCAATCCAAAGACAAGCAGCCTCAAGACACAGGAAGAGCATATATTTCAGTTCAACTTCGAAGGCAAGAAAAATCCAATGTCCCAGTTCAAAGGCAGTCAGGCAGCGGGAATTATCTCTTACTCATGGGAGGGTCAGCATTTTGTTCTAGGCAAGATTTCAACTGATTGGATGAGGCCCTCCCACATTAGGGAGAGCAATCTGCATTACTCAGTCTACTGATTTAAATGTTAACCTCATCCAAAACAAACTTCACAGAAATGCTCAGAATATTGTTTGACCAAATAACTGAGCATACTATGGACCAGTCAAATTGACGCATAAAACTAGCCTTCACAAGTCCACCCCTTGTCAACTTGGTTCCCACAGACATCTCCTTAAATCATACTTAATCTCCAAATAAAGACAATAAAAAGGTCATAATTCTGCCTAACAGCTATGATACAACTATGCGAACAACCAAAAAGTCACTAACCCCTTCCTCAGAAGAAGAGGTAAACTCCCTGAGAGATATTTAATTTTATTTTTGATTTCTTGTAACTTAAATACTATGCTGTAAAGTTAGTACATCTTGTGTTACATGATAAGAGAATGAGAGGGAAGAAACCAAAGGTATTTGCTTAATATGTGTATATATAAATACACATACACACACACAAACATTCATTACTAACTAAGGAGGAAACACTCATGACAGAGTGCTTGGTTCTGTAACTGGTCACATGGTTAGAGCTGGTGTGTATAATTACTTTCTTCCACTACCCATTCTGTATTCCCTTTGTTTTCAGCAAGCATCTCAGCTTGTCATGATTCTTTACCTGGTTGGGTGAGCCAAACCTTCATTTCTGCAGGGTTTGGGGCATCATTAGGCCTGCCTACATTGGGTTGTTGTAACTTTCCATTGACTTTAATCATAGAGCATGGTAATACTAAGAGAAACCCTAAGGGATCTCCTTTATTTCAGACATACTCTTCCTTACCTCCATTGTAGAGTAGTGGTGCAATGTCTCCTTGGTAGTCAGGATTATTCACCCCAGCTAGCAATGTAGCTCCCTTCTTTGGCAGTTAATTCAGAAGCATGAAGATTCTAAAGTGGTTGGGTGAAAATCTTATCTTCTATTTCAATAGATTATTGTTGTGTCTCCTGGTGGAAGCATTCCTTCCTTTGGAACTAAGACCTCTAGGCCAGCAAAATCTAATGTCACAGAAATGGGAAGCAAAAATTTTGCTAGTGGGTCACTAAAGGTGAGTGGTACCACTCCTATTTCCACCACTCGATTCCTGGACTCATGAATCATAGTTATGGGAGAAACAGAACCATATATTGGACACTGATTCAGGTTCTGGAGAGCCTTTCCCAGCCCTAGAAGATATTATCACTTATTTGGAACTGTATCTGAGTCTTCAGAATGCCATTCTACCCTTTTACTAAGCCAGCTTGTTTCAGGATAATGGGGAATTTTGTAAGACTAGTGAATTCCATGATCATGGGCCCATTGCTGAACTTCATCTGTTGTGAAGTGAATTCTTTGATTAGAATTCCCTGGAATACCATAATGATGGATACTGCATTCTGTAAGTCCAGGAATGTTTTAGCAGAAGCATTGCATGCAGAAAAACTCAAATCTGTATCCGGAATAAGTGTCTGTTCCAGTGGGAGCAAAATGCTGCCCCTTCCATGATGGAAACGGTAGAAACAGTCCAATGTAATCAACTTGCCACCAGATAGCTGCTGGCTGATCACCTGTAGAACGGTGACATATCTGGGACTCAGCGTGGGTCTCGGATGGCAGGCACTCGGAGGTGTCTGTAGCCAGACTGGTCTTAGTGAGTGGAAGTCCATGTTGCTGAGCCTATGCGTAAATTCCATTCTTGCAACGATGGCTACTTGGTTTATGAGACCATTGGGTGATGATAGGGATGGCTAGAGAAAAAGGCTGATTGGTATCCACAAGACAGGTCATCCTATCCACTTGATTATCATCCTCCTCTGTTGAGAGCACCCTGTGGTGAGCACTCACATGAGACAAAAATATATTCAATTTTTTTTCCATTCATAGAGGTCTATCTACATAACCTCTTCCCCAGATTTCCTTGAAACCAATTTTCCAATCATTTTCCTTCCAAACCTTTGACCATCAGCCAGACTGTTAGCCACAGGCCTTGAATTGGTATATAACTACTTACCTTTTTTCCCTTCCAAGCAAAATGAGCAACCAAGTGCACTGATCAGAGTTCTGCTCACTGGGAGGATTTCCCTTCACAACTGCCTTTCAGGGATATCCCAGAAAGGGGCTATAGTGTTATAGCTGTCCACTATCAAGTGGTGCCTGCACTCCATGGAGAGCCATCTGCAAACCAGGCCCATGTGTTCTCTTCCTCTGTCAACTGGTTGTAGGAAACTCCTTACGAAGCCAAAAGTTCAGGCTGAGAGAGAGAAGGCATTGTAACAGCAGTGGGGACCATGGCTATTTGGCCCACTTCTTCATGTAACTTACTTATGCCTTCAGAGCCTGCTTGGACCCAATCACATATATACCAGTTCCAACTGATTGATGAAATGTTGCTTTGCATGACTAACTTTATAGCTTGGTGTTTCAGGTAACACCCAGTTCATGTTGAGCGACTCAGGTCAAATGGTAACTTGGTGGCACATGGTTAAGTGTTCAATCTCTACTAAGGCCCAGTAGAAGTCCAAGAGCTGTTTCTCAAAAGGGAAGTAGTTATTCGTAGAGGATAGCAGAGTTGTAGTCCAAACTCCTAAGAGCCTACACTGCAATTCACCCGTAAGAACCTGCCAGAGGGTCCGAACAGCTTCCCTATCTGCCGCTGCCACTTCAAGCACTATTGCATCTGCTTGATCCAATGGCCCAAATCGCAGAGCAGCTTGCACAGCAGCGTGAACCCATTCCAGAGTCTTCTTTTGTTCTGGGCCCCATCAAAACTAGCAGCTTTTTGGGTCACTCAGTAAATGGACTGAAATAGTATGTTGCCTCCAAAATCCAAACAGGCACAGTGCCTCTTTTGTGGTTGTAGGATGAGCCAGTTGCACAAAATTATCCTCCTCCTTGGAAAGGTTATCACTGCATGCACCACACTGCTGGATCCCCTAGAATTTTCACTGAGTTAGAAAGCCTCTGAATTTTTGTCATATTTATTTTGCCCCCTCTAACTCGCAAATCTCTGGCTAATAAGTCTAGAGAAGTTTCTATTTGCTCACTAGGTCCAATCAGCACAATGTCATCAATGTAACTTACAAGTGTGGTTTCGTGTACCCCAATGTTCATTGCAGCACTATTTACAACAGCCAAGACCTAAATGCATGGAAGCAACCTAAATGTCCATTGACAGATGAATAGATAAAGATGATGTGGTATATATATATATAATGGAATACTACTCAGCCATAAAAAAGGATGAACTAATGTCATTTGTTAAGCCCTATACCTTCAAGTCTTTGCACCCCTGTTTAACCTTGCAAAGTGCCCTCATCCCAACCCTTAGCACTTCCAGCTCCCCATCCTGCTCTACTTTTGTTTTCTTCAACACATACCACCTTTAACCTATTAAAAACTTTTCTTATTTATTAAAAAAAAGAAAGAATGCCATTTGCAGCAACATGGATGGCCCTAGAGATTATCATGCTAAGTGAAGTAAGCTAGACAAATATCATATGATATCATTTATATGTGGAACATAAAAAAATGGTACAAATGAACTTATGTACAAAACAGAAATAGACCCACAGATATAGAAAACAAACTTATGGTTACTAAAGGGGAAAGGAGGGAGGGATAAATTAGAAATCTGGGATTAACATATATACACTACTATATATAAAATAGGTAACCATCAAGGACATATTGTATAGCACAGAGAACTATACTCAATATTTTATAATAACCTATAAGGGAAAAGAATCTGTAAAAGAACATATATATTATAATATATATACACATATATATATATAACTTAATGATTTTGTTGTACACCTAAAACTAACACAACATTGTAAAGCAACTATATTTCAATAAATAAATTCAATAAAGAATGAAGTTGATCAGCACATATTAATGAGAAATGTCTATATTTTTAAGTAATAAATCAAACTCCGACCAGTTTAAAAAAAACCTCAGGTGGATGTATTATTCAAACTGCTAAAAAACAAAAACAAAGAAAATCTTAAAGACAGCCATAGAAAAAGGACACATTATACATGACATGAATAAAAGACTAGTCAAAAACTATACAAGAAAGAAGACAGTGGAAGGACATCTTTAAAGTGCTAAAAGAAATAAACTCTTAAACCAAAAATCTAAATCTAGTGAAAATATCTTTCAAAAATGAAAGAGATATCAAGACTTTCTCATATAAACAAAGTAGAGAAAATTGTCAATAGATCTGCATTACAAGAACTGATAGAGTTCTTTAGGAAGAAGAAATATGATAGCACACAGAAATCTGGATCTAAACGAACACATGAAATGGAATAGATGAAGTAAAATAAAATTTTTCATTTATTTGAATTATATTAAAATTTAACTGACCATTTAAAGCAAAAAGAACAGCAATGTATTGTGTATATATAGCATACATAAATATAAAACACAACAGCACAAAGGATGAGAAGAAACAATTCAGAATATGCTGTTCTAATGGTTAACACTGCATGTGAAGTGTATAATATTATTTGAACATAGATTCTGTTTAATTAGAGACGTACATTGTAAATCCTAAGGCAACCACTAAAGGAATGAAAGCAATTCAATGTCCTTTTTATATTCTTTGATTTTGCTACAATAATAAACTAAATAGCTGGGAATAAATTAATGACTTGAATGCCTAATTTTCCTATCAGATATTTACTGCCTTTAGGTATTTATTTGTATAAACCTCTTAACTATCTCTAAACTCATGTAAATACTCACAATTAACATGGTTATACCCCATGATTAAGCACTTATTCACTTATTATTTCAGGGGGATTGTCTTTTCACAAAGACTGTAATTTTCTTGATATTAGAGTTTTGCTTTGCTTTTATAAACCTTAAATCTACCAGAGTTCTCAGCACATGACATGTGTTAAACCAAGTATTATTTATAGATGAAAGCCTTGGTGGTAAATGATGGGTTTTGCTGAACTTTCTCTGCTGTCCCAGTCCTTTGCTAGACCTGGTACTGACTTCTAACCACCAGCAGAGATGCTACAATAATATAGTTTCATCTGTCACTGGGATATTCATGTCAACCCTAAATGCAAGCTCGACTTAGCATATTTCTGACATTAGCTATATCTTGCTTCTCAACAAAGAAGATACGTTTTTGTTAATGTTATCAGTCGTCTTTGTTTTGTTTGAAGTCCTAAGGGAAATCAATAAAACAAAACAAGATATCAAGGAATATTACAGATCTTCTTGTATTATAAGTGGGAGTGTGGTTAGATTGGATGAACTGCACATGCTCTTTTAATTATTCATTTTTTTCACATCTTTTTTGGAGCATAAATGCTTTACAATGTTGTGTTAGTTTCTGCTGTACAACAAAGTGAATCAGCTATATGTATACATATATTCCCATATCCCCTCCGTCTTGAGCCTCCCTCCCACCCTCCCTATCCCATCCCTCTAGGTCATCACAAAGCATCAAGTTGATCTTGTGCTATGCAGTAGCTTCCCACTAGCCATCCATTTTACAATTGGTAGTGTATATATGTCAATGCTACTCTATCACTTCATCCCAGCTTCCCCTTCCCACCCTGTGCCCTCAAGTCCGTTCTCTACGTCTGCATCTTTATTCCTGCCTTGCCACTAGGTTCATCGGTACCGTTTTTTTAAATTCCATATATATGTGTTAGATACAGTATTTGTTTTTCCCTTTCTGACTTACTTCACTCTGTATGACTAGATTCTAGGTCCATCTACCTCACTACAGATAACTCAATTTTGTTCCTTTTATGGCTGAGTAATATTCCATTGTATATATGTGCCACATCTTCTTTATCCCTTCATCTGTCGATGGACATTTAGGTTGCTTCCATGTCCTGGCTATTGTAAATAGTGCTGCAGTGAACATTGTGGTACATGTCTCTTTTTGAATTATGGTTTTCTCAGGGTATATGCCCAGTAGTGAGATTGCTGGGTCATATGGTAGTTCTATTTGTAGTTTTTAAAGGAACCTCCATACTGTTCTCCATAGTGGCTGTATCAATTTACATTCCCACAAACAGTGCAAGAGGGTTCCCTTTTCTCCACACCCTCTCCAACATTTATTGTTTGTAGCTTTTTTGATGATGGCCACTCTGACCGGTGTGAGGTGATTGTGGTTTTGATTTGTATTTCTCTAATGATTAGTGATGTTGAGCATCTTCTCATGTATTTGTTGGCCATCTGTATGTCTTCTTTAGAAAAATGTCTATTTAGGTATTCCACCCATTTTTGGATTGGGTTGTTTGTTTTTTTTATATTGAGCTGCATGAGCTGCTTGTATATATTGGAGAGTAATACTTTGTCAGTTGCTTCATTTACAAATATTTTCTCCCATTCTTGTTTATGGTTTCCTTTGCTGTGCAAAAACTTTTAAGTTTCATTAGGTCCCATTTGTTTATTTTTGTTTTTATCTCCCTTGCTGTGATTTATGTCATAGAGTGCTCTGCCTATGTTTTCCTCTAAGAGTTTTATACTGTCTGGCCTTATATTTAGGTCTTTAATTCATTTTGAGTTTATTTTTGTGTATAGTGTTAGGGGGTGTTCTAATTTCATTCTTTTACATGTAGCTGTCCAGTTTTCCCAGCACCACTTATTGAAGAGGCTGTCTTTTCTCCACTGTATATTCTTGCCTCCTTTGTCAAAGATAAGGTGACCATATGTGCGTGCATTTATCTCTGGGCTTTCTATCCTGTTCCTTGGTCTACATTTGTGTTTTTGTGCCAGTACCATACTGTCTTGATTACTGTAGCTTTGTAGTATAGTCTGAAGTCAGGGAGCCTGATTCCTCCTGCTCCATTTTTCTTTCTTAAGATTGTTTGGCTATTCAGGGTCTTTTGTGTTTCCACACAAATTGTAAAATTTCTTGTTCTAGTTCTGTGAAAAATGCCACTGGTAATTTGATAGGGATTGCATTGAACCTATAGATTGCTTTAGGTAGTATAGTCATTTCTGCAATGTTGATTCATCCAAACCAGAGGCATGATATATCTCTCCATCTGTTTATGTTACCTTTGATTTCTTTCATCAGTGTTTTATAGTTTTCTGAGTACAAGTCTTTTGCCTCCTTAGGTAGGTTTATTTCTAGGTATTTTATTCTTTTTGCGATGGTAAATGGGATTGTTCTCTTCATTTCTCTTTCTGATCTTTCATTGTTAGTGTATAGGAATGCAAGAGATTTCTGTGCATTAATTTTGTATCCTGCAATCTTACCAAATTCATTGTTTATTTCTAGTAGTTTTCTGGTGGCATCTTTAGGATTTTCTACATATAGTATCATGTCATCTGCAAACAGTGACAGTTTTACTTCTTCTTTTCCAATTTGTATTTCTTTTATTCCTTTTTCTTCTCTGATTGCCAATACTATGTTGAGTAATAGTGGCGAGAGTGGACATCCTTGTTTTTTTCCTGAACTTAGAGGAAATGCTTTCAGTTTTTTACCATTGAGAATGATGTTTGCTGTGGGTTTGTCATATATGACTTTTATCATGTTGAGGCAGGTTCCCTCTGTGCCCAAATTCTGGAGAGTTTTTATCATGAATGGGTGTTGAATTTTGTCAAAAGCTTTTTCTGCATCTACTAAGATAATCACATGGTTTTTATTCTTCAGTTTGTTAATATGGTGTATCACATTGATTGATTTGCATATATTGAAGAATCCTTGCACCTCTGGGATAAATATCACTTGATCATGGTGTATGATCCTTTTAATGTGTTGTTGGATTCTGTTTGCTAATATTTTGTTAAGGACTTTTGTGTCTATATTCATCAGTGATATTGGTCTATAATTTTCTTTTTTTGTGATATCTTTGTTTGGTTTTGGTATCAGGGTGATGGTGGCCTCATAGAACGAGTTTGGGAGTGTTCCTCCCTCCACAATTTTTTGGAAGATTTTGAGAAGGATAGGTGTTAACTTTTCTCTAAATGTTTGATAGAATTCACCTGTGAAGCCATCTGGTCCTGGATTTTGTTTGTTGGAAGCTTTTTAATTACTGTTTCAATTTCATTACCTGTGATTGGTCTGTTTATATTTTCTAAATTCTTCCCGGTTCAATCTTGGAAATTCCAAGAATTTGTTCATTTCTTCCAGGTTGTCCATTTTATTGGCATACAGTTGCTTGTAGTAGTCTCTTATGATCTTTTTTATTTCTGCAGTGTCAGATGTAATCTCTCCTTTGTCATTTCTAATTTTATTGATTTGAGTCCTCTCCCTTTTTTTTTTTTTTTTGATGACTCTGGCTAAAGGCTTATCAATTTTGTTTATCTTCTCAAATAACCAACTTTTAGTTTTTTTGATCGTTGCTATGGTTTTCTTCATTTCTATTTCATTTATCTCTGCTCTGATCTTTATGATTTCTTTCCTTCTACTGACTTTGGGTTTTCTTTGTTCTTCTTTTTCTAGTTGCTCGAGGTGCAAGGTTAGATTGTTTATTCAAGATTTTTCTTGTTTCCTTATGTGAGCTTGAATTGCTGTGAACTTCCCTCTTAGAACGGCTTTTGCTGGATTCCATAGGTTTTGGATCATCGTGTTTTTGTTGTCATTTGTTTCTAGGTATTTTAAAATTTCTTCTTTGATTTATTCAGTGATCTCTTAGTTATTTAGCAGCACACTGTTTAGCCTCCATGTATTTGTGGTTTTTACTGTTTTTTTCCATTAATTAATTTCTAATCTCATAGCATTGTGGTCAGAAAAGATGCTTGATATGATTTCAATTTTCTTAAATGTTGCAAGGCTTGATTTGTGACCCAAGATGTGATCTATTCTGGAGAACATTCTGTGTGCACTAGAGAAGAAAGTATATTCTTCTGCTTTCTGGTGGAATGTCCTAAAAATATCAATAAAATCTATGTGGTCCATTGTGTCATTTCAAGCTTGTGTTTCTGTATTTATTTTCTGTCTGGATAATCTGTCTATTGCTGTAAGTGGGGTGTTAAATTCACCCTCTATTACTGTGTTACTGTCGAATTTCCATTTTATGGCTGTTAGCATTTGCCTTATGTATTGAGGAGCTCCTATGTTGGGTGCATAAATATTTACAATTGTTATGTTTTCTTCTTGGATTGATCCCTTGGTCGTTATGTAATGTCCTTCCTTATCTATTGTTAGAGCCTTTATTTTAAAGTCTATTTTATCTGATATGAGTATTGCTACTCCAACTTTCATTTGATTTCCATTTCCATGGAATATTTTTTCCATCCCCTCAGTTTCAGTCTGTATGTGTCCCTAGGTCTGAAGTGGGTTTCTTGTAGACAGCATATATAAGGGTCTTGTTTTTGTATCCATTCAGCCAGTCTGTGTATTTTGGTTGGGGCATTTAATCCATTTACATTCAAGGTGATTGTTGATATGTATGTTCCTATTACCATTTTCTTAATTGATTTGGGTTTGTTTTTGTGGGTCTTTATCTTCTCTTGTGTTTCCTGCTTAGAGAAGTTGCTTTAGCATTTGTTGTAAAGCTGAAGGTGCTAAATTCTCATAGTCTTTGCTTGTCTGTAAAGCTTTTTATTCCTCCATCGAATCTGAATTAGATCCTTGCTGGGTAGAGTAATCTTGGTTGTAGGTTTTCCCCTTTCATCACTTTAAATATGTCCTGCTACTCCCTTCTGGCTTGCAGAGTTTCTGCTCAAAGATCAGCTGTTAACCTTATGGGGATTCCCTTGTATGTTATTTGTTGCTTTTCCCTTGCTGCTTTTAATATTTTTTCTTTGTATTTAATTTCTGATACTTTGATTAATAGGTTTCTTGACGTGTTTCTCTTTGGGTTTATCCTGCATGGGACTCTCTGTACTTCCTGGACTTGATTGACTATTTCTTTTCCCATGTTAGGGAAGTTTTCAACTATAATCTCTTCAAATATTTTCTCAGACCCTTTCTTTTTCTCTTCTTCCTCTGAGACCCCTATAATTCAAATGTTGGTGCATAAAATATTGTCCCAGAGATCTCTGAGACTGTCCTCAATTCTTTTCAGTCTTTTTTCTTTATTCTGCTCTGCAGTAGTTATTTTCACTATTTTATCTTCCAGGTCACTTATCCATTCTTCTGCCTTAGTTATTCTGCTATTGGTTCCTTCTAGAGTATCTTTAATTTCAGTTATTGTGTTGTTCATTACTGTATGTTTGCTCTTTAGTTCTTCTAGATCTTTGTTAAACATTTCTTGTATTTTCTCCATTCTGAGATTTGCGATCATCTTTACTATCATTACTCTGAATTTTTTTTCAAGTAGGTTGCTTATTTCGTCTTCATTTATTTGGTCTTATAGGTTTTTACCTTGCTCCTTCAACTGTAACATATTTTTGGCGTTTTTGTTTTTGTTTTTTTTTGATGGGTGGAGTTGTATTCCTGTCTTACTGGTTGTTTGGCCTGAGGCATCCAGCACTGGAGTTTGCAGGCAGCTGGGTAAAGCTGGGTCTTGATTGAGATGAGGACCACCGGGAGGTCTCACTCCAATTAATATTCCCTGGGATTTGAGGTTCTCTGTTAGTCCAGTGGTTTGGACTCAGCATTTCCTCCACAGAAGCTCAGGCCCAACCTCTGGCCTGGAACCAAGATCCCGCAAGCCACACGGCATGGCAAAAAAAAAAAAAAAAAAGAAAAAAGAAAAAAAGGAGCAGTACAATAACAAAGAATAAAAATAAAACAAAATTCGAATGCAAATTCCGCATCCTCCTAGTCTTCCATCTTGACTCCACCCTTAATTATTCATTTTTTATTAAAGAAGAGTTGCTTTACAATATTATATTAGTTCCAGGTATATAGCATAGTGATCCAGTGTTTTTACAGATTATACTTCTCTAAAGTTATTGTAAGATAATGGCTATAATTTCCTGTGCTATACAGTATATCTTTTTGCTTATATTTTTACATGTGGTAGCTTGTATTAGAGAAATGTAAATCAAAACAGCAATGGGATATCACCTCACACCTGTCAGAATGACTGTCATCAAAAAGTCTACAAATAACCAATGTTGGAGAGGATGTGGAGAAAAGGGAACCCTAGTACAATATTGGTAAGATTGTAAATTGGTACAGCCACTATGGAAAACAGTATGGAGGCTTCCAAAAGCTAAAAACAGACCTACCATATGATCCAGCAATTCCACTCCTGGGTATATATTTAGGAAAAATGAAAGCACTATTTCAAAAAGATGTATACATCTCAGTGTTCACAGCAACACTATTTACAATTGCTGAGATATGGAAGCAACCTAAGTGTCCATCAATAGATGAATGGATAAAGAAGTGGTTTTATATATATATATATATAGAGAGAGAGAGAGAGAGAGAGAGTAGTCTACATATACACAGTGGAATATTACTCAACCATAAAGAAAATGAAATTCTGCCATTTGCAGCAACTTGGATGGACCTGGAGAATATGATAGTTCCTTAGTGAAATAAGTCAGACAGAGAAAGGCAAATGCTGCACAATCTCTTCTAAATGTAAAATTCTGTGATTTGCTTCTTATATCTCCATTCATAACGGCAGCCATGCCACAAAGAAAATACCACGGTTGTAATGGAAAAAGCAAGCTGCTAACAAGGCCTGTCCTTACAGTCAGGAGACTTGATTAATGATTGAATTTGTATTTACTTTTTGGTGGAGGGAGTCAAATCTACTCTATCCAATACAGGCACATGAAGAGTACTCAGTTCCTGAGTCTCAGGCAGGCAGCATAGCTAAGACAGATGGTTAAATTACTGAAACCCAGAGACAAAGAATAGAGAGACAGTTTTTGGGCCAGGTTGATGTATTTTATTATCTGACACCGGAGAAAAATGATAGCAGAACCCAAAACAGGAAGACTGATTTTTTTATTTGGCTACTGAATGCAAATAGTGGAACAAATAAGTGCTGATTTATGAAGGACATACCATGGAAATAGACAAGCTTACAGACATGTTTTTTTCACCTGTGAAGTCAGAAAATGAAAATACATATCTCCAGGAAAGAATAAAGAAGGGGGAAAAAAGATCTTTTTTTTTAGAGGAAAGAAATAACCCTGTTTTTTATATTGCATTTTGGTTAAACATTAATCGGCTTGAGATATTTTACTCTGATTGTTGGTACTTCAAGACCACAAGCTTCTAAATTACTCATGTAAAACAAATCTTGGTGAAAAAAAACGTAACTTTCCAAACAAGTGAGGCAATTAAAACTTTTAGAATGTACAATGGCTTTTTATATATTAATGCCCATCCTACTATAAATCTTATTATGTTTGACAGTTTAATGATAAAATCAACTTTCTAAGCTTGTTTTCTTTTTTCTGTGTATTCCAAGACAATTATAATGAGATGTGAAATGTATAGAGATAAAATATGTCAAAACTGAGAAGACTCATGTTCTATAGTTATGCCAGTTATCAATTCTCTAGCTACTATCTTTGTCGTTTTTATTATCATTATTACTTTGGAGTTTTTAAACACATAGTATTTTTAAAAAATAGAATCAGAAAGTTGATATTGAATAACTGACTGCAATACCTGGGATGCTGTAACTAGTATATGTACAGTGAGAGCAAAATTTTAGATTAATTCATTTAAGAATAGAAAATAATAAACTTTTAAGAAAAATAGGTTAAATATATTTATATGTTGTTATATACCACCACTGTTTGGTCATCAACTTCTGCTTCAATTCATTCCAATACCTAATTCTACAGCACACATATTAGTAGTAGTAGGACAATATATAAGGAAGACTGATTAATAAGTTGCTTTCTAATGCCTGATATAAATCATTAGGAAAATTTATATTATAAAAAATGTGAAGAAATACTCTAGTGATCTTTGACTGCTAGCTATTTCCCCACATGCAGCACCTGCAAATTATCTTTGCCAAGACTTTCTGTGTGCCCTTATCTTTGTTGCTATCAGTATGGACCAAAACCAAAATTAAAATCCCCATAAATTCTTGTGACTGGTGGAATCAAAACAAGAAGTTACAATTATATCTTCAGGGATCTTCCTGAAATATATTTTCTTAGAGATACTCCATTTACAATATGTAGTTTTTTCTTATAGGCTATTTCTTTGCTGGTAGTTGTTTAGAAATTAGCTCTAATAATGGTGTTACTTCACTGGTATCAATAACGTGTTTTGAGACATTAACAAAATCATAATTATGGAATTATTTTCATGTCTGTTCAGCTATTCTTTATTAAATGCCTATTATGCACCAGGCACTGCACTAAGTAATAGAAATACAATGTTAATCAAATAAGACACAGTTTCAGATTTCTCACAATTTCTGGTCTTGCACAGGATATGTAGTGAGAAAGGCAATAATGCTGAGGAAAAGTGTTAGCTTTATGATAGCTGATGGAGTACATATCAACAGGAGCCCAATGTTGCCTAGGATATCAAGGAAGGCTTCTCTGACAAGGTGATACTTAAATTGAGATATTAAGCATGAATAGAATTTAGCTAGATGAAGAGGTTTGGGGGAGCACTTGAAGGAAGAAAGTAACAAATTCTGGGCAATAGGAGAAATATTTTAGCAGGATCAGAGGCAAGGTGAGTTGAATAAAGTAAAACATACGGAACATGGAAACAGGAGGCTGTAAGATGAACCCAAACCAAGCCATTTAAGGTCATGGAACTCTTGTTAGAGAGTGTTTTATGCTAAGTTAGAGTACTGAGTGATTTCATTCAGAAAGATGGTATCATTAAATCTACATTTTCAAAAGATTATTCTCTGTGCATCAATTTCTTCATATGCAATAGAGATAATGTGGTCTCTTGTAGCTTTCAAATTCTGTGAGACATAAGTTAAAAGTTCAACAATCTATATATTTGAGTAATTGTGATTCCAAAGAACCATTGGCTTGGGTGACAAAATTCATTATGTGAGATGTCAAAGGATGCCTATGGAGAACTGAGTCCGGAAAAAGATATGAACTTATCTCCTGAGGCTTCCCTTGGGCAATCTGAGTGATGGCAGAACAGTGGACACAACCAAAAAACATTCTGTATATGCTATCCAGCCATGCACTCATATTTTAGCCTTGCGCACAGAAAAAAAAAGAAAAAACTATATATATATATATTCCTTTTATCAATAAACAAGAGTCCAGGATCCTGAGTCCTTCATACCAGTGAGACTATAAATATATTACTAATAATATTAATAATACTTAAACACTATGCGTCAGGAGCTTTGTCAAGTTTTTTTTTTATAGAGTATTTCATCTGAACTTAACAACAACTGTGTAAGTCGTGTACTACTGTTATCATCGTTCCCATTTTAAAGATGGGAAACTAAAACACAAAAAGTTGCACCTGTTGCCCCAGTTTACACAGGTATTGCGAGGCTGAAGCAAGATTTCCACCCCACCATTCTTTAGAATTTGATGCTCTAACATCCAATAACACTAAATGTATTTACTCACATGCACACCCTTGTCCCACTTAAGTTATGTTTTGGGAGGTGAAAGACAGGAGTGCAAAGGTGCCTCTGAAAGCATGGGGTCCACCTGGCCTTAGGTAAATGTAAAGAAGCCACTGTCTACCCTTGAGGTAGTACTGCTCCCGCCTCTGCATCACAGTATTGATTAGGAAAAGACAGTACATTTAGGGGCTAACTGGTAGGTTATATTCCAATAAGAAGCTGATGTACAAACAATAAAGGACAAGCTATCTTTTTCATAAAATTCAGAATGTTATTCGCTAATCATTTTCATTATTTTCTGGCAGGAAATTCTTATTCTCCCTCCAGGTGTTAATGTAATTTTTATCAGCTCAGGTTTTCCTGCAGGTCACAGGGTTGCATTCTTGTAGAGAGATAGTGGGGAGAAAAAGAAATGCCCATTAAGAGAAATTTCTGGTCACACATGTCACACATATGGTTTCATATCCACACACTGAGAATTTTAAGTCTGAAAAGGGATACTTTGCCTGCTTTATCTGTAAGTCTTCACCCATTCCTCCCTCTCTAAAAAAACAGAAGGCAGTGAAAGAGTATAGATTTCATATGCAGTTTTAGAGTTGTTCATTTAGATAGCCTGGTGAACTTGCGACTTAGGGAATGTTTCTTCCCCATTCCAAATGATCCCTTCCCTGCACAGACCTACCGTTATTGTAATATTCATGGCATCTCTTTACAGTTTTTTCTTTCCCAGGGAAAAATGATTTATTTGACTGGGAATTTGCATGCAAAAAATTGTATCCCAAGATCATATTCTCTCACAATAAGATAACATTAGAATATAAGGATAAAATATTAATAATTAGGAACTCATGTGTTTAAAAATATATGCATTTCATAGTTTTAAATAATTTATTAATCAAATATTGTGATGAATACTAAAAAATATTTAGAACTGAAACAAAGTTTAAACATTACATACCAAGTTTTGTGAGATATACATAACAAAATATCAAAACAGGAATGTATAATATTAATTGTATACCTTAGAGAAAAGGGTAACTGAAAATTAATGGGATTATCATTCAACTGATACAGTTAGATAAAGAATAACATAGCAAAAAATAAAAGTAGGCAAAAGAATGAATATAATAAAAAGAGGACAAATTAGTGAAATGAAAAATCACTATAAACATAATTTGCTATTTTAAGAGAGTAATAAAACATAGAATCTTCTAGTATGATTGATCAAGAACAAAAGAGAAGACACAGAGATTTGATATCAGGAGTATTATAATATTACTCAGTTAGTAGATCTTTCTGTGACAGCATAGTCACAAAGATGGCAACGCTCCCCATAGTAATCTCTATATTTGATGCAATTCCAACAGAAATTCTAAAAGGATTTTCACCAAACTTGAAAAACCCATCCTAAAATTATTTTTGAAAGAGTTAAAATTTGATAAAATAGTATTTCAAGAATAAGGAGGAGGTAGAAGAAAAAGAGTAAACAGTAAAGAAAGAAAAAAAGCAGGTGATTAAGAGAAAGATACGCTCTTTCCAACAGCTCTCCAGAATTTCTACAAAGTTATAAAACTTAGATACAGTATAAAAATAGATTAACAAGTATAAAATCTGACCAATGTACAAATGGCAGCTTGGTATTTGATGGCGGTTACATTACAGATTCGTTGATATATCAAATAAAATAAACATACAGGGCTTCCCTGTTGGCGCAGTGGTTGAGAGTCCGCCTGCCGATGCAGGGGACACGGGTTCGTGCCCCGGTCCAGGAAGATCCCACATGCCGCGGAGCGGCTGGGCCCGTGAGCCATGGCCACTGAGCCTGCGCGTCCGGAGCCTGTGCTCCGCAACGGGAGAGGCCACAGCAGTGAGAGGCCCGCGTACCGCAAAAAAATAAAAAATAAAAAATAAATAAACACACAAAAGTGATGGTTGCTTTGAAAATAGCCAGGTCATGGCAATTTCAATAAGAGTAGTTTAAATAAATGCTTGTTTGGAGTGAGATGAAGAAAGAACAAGAGGCAAAGAAGTAGACAGTCTTTATCAAATTTTTTAAAAATTTCTACTATTATAGGCAAGAGGAGACATGGGGGTAGAGAGATGACATGGGGTCAAAGGAGGACATTTTTTTTTTAGCTGTGAATGACTCTAGAGCATAACTGTGTGCTAACTGGGTTATCTAACGTAGGAGGAATTGTTGATACAGGAGAAAGGAGTGGGGGGGTGGGTAACTGTATAGGTAAATCCTTGAGTAGGTGAGAGAAGATGCAATACAGAGTGTAGGTGGAGGATTCACTTTACTAGTAGGGAAAATACTTTCATAGTTACATAAAGGAAGAAAAAATATGGGAACAGATGAATTTAGTGATACAAAGATGAGGAATTCCCATCTGATTGCTGACCCTGCCCTTACTGGTTGGGTGACCTGAAGAAATACCTCTACTTTTTGAGCCTTGGGTCCTTGAAACAGAAATGGAAAGAGGGTATTCCCTCATAGCATTTTGTGATGATGTGTATAAGGCATTTAGCATACTGCCTGGTGGGTAACTAGTGTGCAGTAAATTACAGGCACTCTTACTCAAGACAACAGTCTGAGGAAAGCACCAGAATCCACTAGAACTTGCTGAAAACTTTAGTGTGGATTAGCTTTCTGTCACTTATAAGTAAAAAGTACAATTTTGATAGGTTAAAAGAGACTAAGAAAAGGATAGATCATTAGGGCTGTCAGAGCCAGACTCTTAGAGCAGTTAAAGCTTGGGTTAAGAATCACAAGTGATGGGACTTCCCTGGTGGCGCAGCGGTTGAGAGTCCGCCTGCCGATGCACGGGTATACGGGTTCGTGCCCCGGTCCGGGAAGATCCCACATGCCGCAGAGCGGCTGAGCCCATGAGCCATGGCCGCTGAGCCTGCGCGTCCGCAGCCTGTGCTCCGCAACGGGAGAGGCCACAACAGTGAGAGGCCCGCGTACTGCAAAGAAAAAAACAAAAAAAACAAAGAACCAGGAGGAAAGCCTCCAAACACCTCATGAAAGCACCCGCAGAGGGTACTGTTCATACCTGCCAGGCCCCAAATGCACAAAAACATTTTATCAGAGTGCCAAGTCAGCAAAAACATCAGGACACCTTCACTTTTCTCTCCCCCAAGCTCCTTCCCCCACTCAGGGCAAGAAAAAGGAGAGAAAAAGTAAAAGCCAACCATGTTCCCTTCTACAAAGACAAGTGTCCTGCACATGCTTCAAAGCCAACAAGAACATCTTTTATAAAATATATGAAGTCATTGGCCTTCCAGAAAGAGCAGAGCTGATTTAAAATATGAGAAAGAGATTTATAGGGAAAATAGGACCCACAAAAACAAAGCAAAATTTAAAATATATTTAAACCTTCATTGTTTTATTTAGCTATTTTTAATAGTTATATCCTACAGGCAGTAAGGAAGTCTTCAGTCCTAACTTCAGTATGTAAAACCATCTCAGAACAGAGATACAGAACACCAAACTCCATTGCACCTTTGCAGGGATAATCAGGGGTGAGATGGTGTGAACACCATATGGTAATGCTAAATTATCTTCCATTCCAAGAGAATCAGAAGAATTTAAAAGCTAGTCAGCAGCAACACAACCAAGTAGTAGTCAAATTAAATCAGTTCTATTCAATTCACTGAGAAAAAATATTATTTTATCCAACCTGTACTAGGAAAAAATAAATTTTTTTAACTCTTGAAACAACTGATTCTAATGGAGGGCAAATAAGAAAGCTGGGTTGATGGGCAATGAAGAGGAGCCCCCATGAGAACAAAGGAATTGGAATTAATAAAGGTATAGACAGAGATGGTGTTCATTGAGCCTTCCGTGCTATCATGTTATAAAATATTGTCATTGGAAAGGGAATAGCTACCTCATTTTACAGATAAGGAGACTAGGATCCAGAAAGGTAAATTAATTTACTTATGGTCAGATAAAAGACTCAAGCCTAGGTCTTTGGATTGTAAATATTGAGGCTATTCCTCTCCATTTCTCTGAACTTGCCTTCTAAGGTAAGCATCAGTAGGATGTTCTTAGAGAAGAACATTAAAAATAAGCCATAGGGGAAGAATCCTAAAAGCTAAGAGAACAGAAAGATCAATACTCATGAATAAATAGAAACAAAATGTTTCCACTGTGAAAGGTTTACTGTCTGCAGACCAGTAAGTTTTAGGAGTATGAGAATAAGCAAATAACCAATAAAAGAATATAATCTCTTAATACATGGTTCAAGAAGACTTCAATAAGGCATGAGAGATTTGAGGTTGAGAAAAAGTTTGTTAAAAGCTTTGAGCCACTTTGAACGAGGGAATATTCTAAATATAAGGAATTACTGTCTCTTCTTTTTCTGTAGAATCTAGGACATGTGGTTTATTAACTTGATTTTCATTGTAAGAATGAAAAAAAAATTACCATTTTTCTCCCTCGTGAGGTGTTTTCTGTAGAGAGACATCCTAATCTTTTCCTACTCGCTTTGTATGGTCCTCCATTCCTATTCATCCTTCTACAAGAGATAATTAAGTCCAGCTGTGCTCAGCACTGATCATGGAAATAGATGGCAAGAGATTGGATGGATATGACAACAGAGCAAGACTCCACACCCCAGATTTTTTGCTGAGGAGTTAGGAGGAAAAGGAGCTCCTGACTGAGGAATTCGAGAGATCCTCTTCTCCCTCGGAAGGCTCGGGGGCCAGCCTCATCACCTGCCTTGGATCTGTCTCTCAGAGATTAACAGAGAAGTGGAATCCAGAATTCTCTCTGACAAAGGCATACCTCTCCTATGACTGGCTGAGGCAAAGACTTTAAGAGCCTCTCCATATACAACCTTTGAAAGAAACACGACCTGAAAGCTCTGACTGACTCTGTTAATGCTATTGGAACATTAAGTGGGAAAAGATAAATTGCAATTGGTTGAAAAATGCAACTGAAATGGCTTGATGGCTTAATTTGGCAGACTGCTAATGCTCTGCTTAAAGTGGCTGGCATGGCATGGGGTAAGATTTCAAACCACTCAGAAACACTGAGTCACCTACAGATTTGAGGCCTGATGTGGATCACGTAAGCAATTCTCAGGGAGAGAGTGGCATTCTTGGATGTGAAGAAATTGCAGTGGAATCCATAAAAGATTCCACTGAACTCTATGACATGGGGTGAGTCACCCAACTTAACAAGGCTGCAAGCTCTCCAGTGGGATAACGGTTATGAATGTCAGGATAAAACGTCACAGTATATATATACTTTATCATGTCAAAGTATAAAACAGATCAGGCAAGAGGTAAAAATCATGCCAGTCGTGTGCGTGTTTCTGTGTAAGTATGTGGAAAAGGAAACACAAACTCATCTTACATTTCAGTAGTTAAGAATCATCATTAAATAAGTACCTTCCATGTGGCTATTACTGCCCTGGATGTAAATCCAAGACATGAGCAATATATTTCCAACTCTTGAGGTATCATCAGAATCCAATTTCTACTGATGCCCAATGAATGCCAGAAACTCATAATATAGACTATAATTACTAATTAATCAGGTTTGATGTAAGGGGTGAAATCTATTTGCTCTGTTACTCTTCATCATATTTGTATATGGTATACAATGATGCTGAATTATCCTTCAAGGCAAAAGACACATGAAATTATTTAAGCCAGTGTGTAATAACAAAATGAGCACTAGGCTGGAAGCCCAGGGATTTAAGTCATTTCTGCTTAGAAGGCCTTGGGCAAAAGGGCTCTCTCTTCATCTATAAAATTGATAACTCACTGATGCTTGTTCTACCGGCTTCACAGTATTTTTAGGAGTATCCTGCGAGCAATACGACAGCTAGATTGCATGGGAGTCTAGGGCTCTTGGTAAGGTAAGTCCAGCAGTGACAGGACATTCAGTAATAAGGATCTGGCTCAGGGCTGGAAAAATGTGAACAGAAAAGAGCCTTAGAGTTAGGTGATACTTTTTAAAATGTTTTTTTTTAATTTTTTTAATGTTTTGCTTTTAATAATAAAATAATGAAAAGGAAAATGCAAAAATGTGCATGAAAATGAATATAACCAAAATCTGTGTGTCCATCACCAACAAAAAAATTAAGTATCAAAATTGTGCTACATTTGCTTAAGAATTCTTCTGGAAAGGAAGGAAGAACAAGAAGGGGAGAGGGAGAGAGGAAGGGTGGAAGGGAGGGAAGAAAGGAAGAATGAAAAACCTTATATCTACAAAAAATTCATCATTAATTCCTCAATTCCTCTGCAGATATTACTACTTTCCTCACGTTGATATGTATTACTTCCCCATATTTTTTAAAATTTTTACTAACTATATGTGTGGGTAGGATTAACTTCTTACTGGATAAGAATAACTTCTTATTTTAAACTTCACATAAATGGTATCAATACTCTACATATATTTTGTAATCTCCTTTTCTACACAATATTCTGTTTTTAGATTTTTTTCAATGCATGTAAATATCCAATTCACTTTTGGAAGCATTTTTAAATGTCCTCCATTGTATGAATATAGCAGTCCCCTTCTGTGGGATAGTTGTGTTGTTTCCATGTTTTTACAATTATTAGTAGCATCATGGTAAGCATGTTTCTACATGGAACTCATAAAAGAGCAAAAGCCGTTTTCTAGGGTAGAAACTTCATGTAGTATTGCTGCCCAAAAAGGAGCATGTCCTTCTTATTGTACCAACTAACGTCCACCAACAATCCATGTGTCTTTTCCCCTAATGGCTCCACCATCTTTGCAAACACTCAGCCTTACCAGGTTTCCTAAAGTGTGTCAATCTGTCAAATGGTGTCTTATTTTTTAATTTTTCTTATTATTAGTATGGCCAAGCTTTTCTTTCATACAGTTATTGAGATTTTCAGTTCCTTTCCTGAGAATTTCATGTCTATATTCTTTGTCTATTTATGTATTAGGCTATTTTATTATTTTTGTTGTTCATTGTAGAAGTTCTTTATATGTTCCAGATATTAATGCTTCGCTGGATTTTTCAGTTCCAATGTTTTTTGTTGATTCCTAATGTTATTACATTGTAGTTAGAGAAAGTCTTTGGTTGACTCTGGTTCTTCAATATTTAGTTAATTATGTCTTGCACAAGGGTGCACAGTTAATTTCAGCAAAGGTCCCGTCTGTGCTTGAAAAGATTGTGTTCACTAACATTGAGTGTGATGCTCCATGTATGTTTATTAGAGTAGGCTTTCACTATGTTATTCAGATCATCTAGAGCCTGAGTCACTTGACAGCTCAATCAATTTTTATTGAGGGAAGCATGTTAAATTTTTTAAAAATACTTGTTGATTAGTCAGTTCCTCATTGAAATTCTGTTGATTTTTGTTTGCCATGTGTTGAAGCTATCTTGTAAGATCCTAAAGATAAAGATTTGGGCTGTTTCTAAACAGTTTCTGTGACAAATCATGCTATACTGAACATTCTTGTACGTAAATTCTCAAACACACATACATGCATACTAGTAGGATAAAACCCTAGAAGGAACTAGATCAAAGCGTATGCACATTCTTAATATATACAGAGAGATCGTACCAAGCGATCTTTCCTACAGTTCAAACTGAAGAAACAAATTGGAAAAAAAAAAACAAAAACCTGCCTAGTTAGAGTTGAATAAAATTTGAGTTAATGACTATAACTGGAGAATAAGAACCTTAGTCAAACTGGGTGAAATCAAAAATGAGAGCATTAAAGATAAACTACCCCTGTTTTGTCAGCCACTGTGAAAAACACATAACAGAAAAAGGATCCTGGAGTCTCTGAAGAATATCCCTGATAAATTTTGCAAGTTCCAATTTTCATCTTCTTGAGAAACATTACCATGTTCCCTCTGAATCACCTGTATAAGTTGTTGCCAGTAAATTCAAACAGCCATTTTATCGACTTGAGGCCAAAGGTTAAAATGTAGCCATCCAAACAGTGCAAAATAACTCTGTTTTTCTTCTAAGGGCATGTAGCTGAATTTTTGTTCTTGAAAATAGGGTGCAAAAGTGTAGAGAAAATATCATTGGCTTATTAGGACACAATGCTCACCTTCAGGGAAAAAATTGTACCTTCTGGGGAAGGCTTCCATGGGTTGAGGAGAAGAGGCAGGATGTTGAACTGAGAGCACTGGAATCCTGACTCAAGACTTAAAATTTATGTGCCCTTAGGCAATTTATTTATTTAATTTCTCTCTGCTTTGGTTTCATCATCTATAAAACAGGGATCATAGGCTTACCTCAAATGTCAGTGTGTGAGATGAAGCACCTTGCAGAGTCCCTGGCTCATAGAAAGTGCAAGGAATTTTGTTTTGTTGCTGTAAATCATGGAACAGCAACAACAGTGATGGTGATGTAGCAATTGTTGTGATCCCATCTCTTTTATTCAGTAAGATAGACACAGCATTACTGTTCCTCTTTAATAGAATTGAGAAAAGAGATCCAGGAACATAGGGTTATAGGCCTTTCAACCACAACCCTACTATTTGGCGGGTAGACATGGAAAGCTTTGAGGCAGGTGTGCTGATTGACACCCAAGACAGAAAACATTAAATGACACAAAGTTCACTTGGATTAGATGATTTGGGCTTGATAAATGTCTTACTGGTAGAGGTCTATTTCTAATGGCAAGAGAAATTAAAAATTCTTATGATTTCTAATGGCATAGTTACAAAACTAGTTACGTACACACACACACACACACACACACACACACACACATATATAATCTTGGAAGCATCCCTTAACCACCCTGAACCTCAAAATTCACACTTGTAAAATAGAGATAATACCCTTTCACATGCTCATTGTAAAGATCTATGTTAGAATCTAGAATCCTAGCACAGGACCTAGAACATCGTAGGCAATGCAAAAGCCATCGGTTTTAAGGACAGCATTAACAGTTAACGGTAGCAGCCACCTTTGCATAGTGATGGAAACAGGGAGTAGGGGCACTTAGATAGGAAGCTATGGAGGGGCCAGGAGTGCAGGGGAGGCTGGTGGATATGGAATCACAGCCAGCTGATAGTCACTTGGTGCCCTGTCTGAAATGTCACCCAAGCGTCTCTGCTCTTCTAAATTATTTTCTTCAAAGCCCAGCTTCAAGCCATCTATTTCTTGTAACTTCCAGGATGAATATAGTTATTTTTAACTTCATTTATTTCTTCCCAAGAAAATAGAGTTGACCCTTGAAGAACATGGGTTTGCACTGCACAGGTCCACTTACACTTGAAATTTTTAAAATAAATATATATGTACTGTAAATGTATTTTCTCTTCCTTATGATTTTCTTAATAACATTTCCTTCTCTCTAGCTTGCTTTATTGTAAGAATACAGTATATAACACATATAACATATAAAATATGTGTTAATTAATTGTTTAGGTTAGACTTCTGGTCAACAGTAGGCTATTAGTAGTTAAGTTTGGTGGGGAGTCAAAAGCTATACACAGATCTTCCACTGCAAGGGAGTTGGCACCCCTAACCTCCCTGTTGTTCACGGGTCAACGGTACTGTCTTGTTTCATGCTCTATACTGGGAGGTGATTAAGCAGAGGTGAAGAGCCACAGGCCCTCACTTCTCTCATGGAGTTTACAGTCTAGTAATCTCAGAAGCATGTATCTTCCTTTGCCAGCTGAAACTCTCTACTCTGTTCTGATTCTGATTAACTTCTACTTATCCTTTAAGAATCATCTTACGACAAATTCTTCCACAAAACTTTTTTTGATGCCTTACCCCCCCTCTCCTGTTCCGAGTTAGGTGTTATGATGGTCAGTTTTATGTGTTAATTGGGCTTGGCTACAGTCCTGAGTTATTCAATCAAACACTATTTTAGCTGTTGCCACGAAGGTATTTTGTAGATGTGATTAAAGTCCATAATCAATTGACCTTAAGCAAGTAAGATTATCCAAGGTAATCTGAGTGGACTTGATTAAATCAATTGAAAGGCCTTAACAGCAGAGCTGGGTCTTCCCTGTGAAACAGGAAATCCTGTTTATGAACAGCAGCATCATGCCTGAGAGTTATAACCAACCCTTCTGATGGCCTGCTCTACAGATTTCAGATTGGCCCTGACGATAGTGTATGCCAGTTCCTTGCAATGCATATGTACGTACGTACATACGTGCATACATACATACATACATCAATGAATCAATGATTGAATCAATGAATGCAACAATCAATGAATTAATGAATATTAATGCTTCTCTGGTTGAACCCTGACTGATACAGATGCCTCTGGGTTAAGTTATTTCTAACACGACACTTACTACTCTCCTATTATAATTGTCTCTATTATAACTGCTTTTTGGAAACCTAATAGATAAATTCTCCTTGCTAAGAGAATACCTGTCACATAGTAAACTCAATATGGATTTGTCTAATTTAATTAATTAACTGTTATTAGTAAATATCCTCTAAGGATTAAGCCTTCGGGTGTTATAGTCAGGAAGACTTAAGTTTGAGCTCTGTTTCTCACTAACAGTGAGGCTCTGGGCAAGTCATTTAATACTTTCAAGTTTTAGTCTCCTGCTTTAGTCTGTTTGGGCTGCTATAAAAAAAAACATGATAGACTGGGTGGCTTGCACAACAGACATTTATTTCTCACAGCTCTGGAGGCTGGAAGTGGAAGACCAAGGTGCTGAAGAGCCTGCTTCCTGTTTAATAGACTGCTGTCTTCTCACTGTGTCCTTACCTGGTGGAAGGGGGAAAGGAGTGCTCTGGGATCTTTTCTGTGAGGGCACTAATCCCATTCCTGAGGGCTCCCCCCTCATGACCTAATCACCTCCCAAAGGCCCAACATCTAATAACGTTACAGTTGGGGTAAGGATATTAACATATGAATTTGGGAGGGACATAAGCATTGTATTCATCTCCATTTCTGCTAAAAGGGAGTGATAATAATATACCTACCACATAGAGCAGTTTTGGGAGGTAGGAGAATAATTGCATAAAAATATCTTAGCATAGGGCTTCCCTGGCGGCGCAGTGGTTGAGAGTCTGCCTGCCGATGCAGGGGACACGGGTTCGTGCCCCGGTCTGGGAAGATCCCACATGCCGCGGAGCGGCTGCGCCTGTGAGAAATGGCCGCTGAGCCTGTGCGTCCGGAGCCTGTGCTCTGCAACAGGAGAGGCCACAACAGTGAGAGGCCCACGTACCGCAAAAAAAAAAAAAAATCTTAGCATACTAACTGTAACACATTAAGAATTTGATAAATATTTGCTATTCTTTTTCTTATTATCAACTGAAATTTAGAACTCTATGTGGCCTTTCCTTGAGAACCATCTGATTAATTATCCAAAAACAATTAAACTTTATATCTTTGCCTTATTCCTGACGCTAGATGCCTCCGAGAACAGCAAATTAGTTTGGCTGTGGTGCCTGCTGACCTAAAGCTCTACAGTGGAGAGCTGATAACTAACAAGGTACTGATCCCGCCTCTAGAATTCTTGCACACATGCATGCATAGTGAACCCAATGAAACCTCAAACAGTACCTTCAACTTTTCATAAAAATACCAAATCCATACAAGAATATGCAACACCTTGCTCACGCAACTCTTCCTTGAAAAAGCCAGCAATGATAAACCACCACCGCCAAGGGCACCCATATCTATGTGGCCCTATCCCTTCAAAGTACTTTAATATAAACGATCTTCCTTGAACTCAGAGCAGTCCTATAAAGTATGTAGGGCATTTGCAGGCTCCCTTGGGCAGCTGATGAAACAAATTATTTCTATATAAGTCCATCAATTGTATAAAGGAATTTATAGACTCCATGTAGCCTAGATAAAATGCTGGGGGACACCTCCCACTTATAAACTCTGTTTGCTGGTGTCTCTGCCCTGAGAAACTAGATCTTAGGTACTCAGAAGGTTTTCTGAGAGCCCCAAAATACAGGGATGAAATACTGCCTTTTGTTTTCAAGCCCCAACTCCAGCATTATGAGTTGCACACTCTTGTGCAATTCACTTAACTTTTTGAACCTCATTTTCTTTAACTGTGAGGTTGGTGATAGTAATATCTCCCTTAGAGGATTGTGAGGACTGCAAGTAATAACGTGGGAAGTAACTCATAGGACCTTTCCGAAATGTTAGCTACATTCCTTTTCTTTCAAGAGGCCATAGTATGGTGTAAGGAGAACAGACTGACCCAAATGCTTATTCCCCAGCCAACTTCAATAGAGACACGTAGGCTGACATATTAAGCAAAACAGCCAAACAGTGAACGAAGAAGGATTGTGGCAAACTTCCATATTCATGCTGTAAAAAGGTCGCGGTTACTGAGTGAGTCTTTTTCATTTCACCAATTTCCATCTGTGACTAAGGAAGGCAAAGTTCACCTATGTTTTTCTTTCATCAATATCAGTGCCTACTCATGAGGTCCATATGCTGAATATAGGACAAGCTATCAGGAATATTATTAGGAAGACAGTTTTAAAACAACAGCGAACATCTTAAAATTTACAGATTTCACTTATTTCCTTCATTTCCTAAATTATAATCTTTTTCACAAAGGATGGATGCTGTGATATAGTATCATAAAAACAAATAAAACATGTTTAACACTTTCTTGCTTAACAATATGACCAACACTGCTGCTTTCTGAATTTACTTCTCCATCTTATACCCAACCTGAAATCTGACCTTGAATAAAATTTTTAATATAGTTTAATGCTATTTATTTCCCAGAACCAATAGCTTAGTTTATGTGTTGCAGCTGGCGTAACGTATCAAAAATTCTGGTAACATTGTTAGGACCCTAAAACATCTTCATGAGATAGAATATTGAACACTTTTATTGGTCATTCTCCGAGGCACTTTGATATTGTACCATTTGGAAAAGAATAGAACAGTCACATAAGGGCTCCCAGACAGAGGTCGTTGCTTCTCTCAGCTGCAAAAAGAGAAGTTACCATCTGACATTAAAGTCACAAACTCTGTTTATTTCTGTGAATATAGGAAGCCCCAACACCCCGTCCAGTTCTTTATCATCACCCTTACCCTAATCCCCACACTTGGCTGCACATTTCACTAACTAACCTAATCTCCCCCTCCTCCCACATCCTTCCACTGTATCCTCTGAAATATACAGACTGACTTATTAAAAAATTAAAATTAAAAACCTTGATATCCTTAACTTCTTTGAAGTTTCTATTAACCATTTTTTCCCCACTTTACTGAATGTGGTCTTTCCATAAGTATACCACTTGCCCTGAGGCCTCTCAAGTGGAGAGTGACTTTTTTCTCCTACACACCAACCACCTCAAGGTAAAGAAGTAGGCAGAGTACTCCTTGTCCCATTTTCACTTCCAAGCCACTTTTTTATCCTTTTCCCACACACAAAAAATCTTAGATCGTAGATTTTGAAGTTTTAATCATTGTAACTAACAACCACTACCCCTTCCCTTTTTTGTAAATGTCATTTCCTGACCTCTCCATTTCTTTTAAAATGTTAAGGTGCTCATGATATCTGTCTTCACCTCTTCTCCAATCAAGTGTATCCTTGAAAACACTTGAGATACTCTTGGATAATCCATTCATGACTCTGATCTCTCTTTTTCTTAACTTTCTCACTTACAGTTATCTTCCTCCATCCCAATTCAGCCTCCAATTACTATCACCACTGTCATCCCCAATATTTGCAGCTTCTCCTTTCATTCAAGCTTATTGATTCCAGAAACCCTACTCAAAAAATTCATTATTTTTTTCCTGTATTGCCCAATTATTAATTCTAATTTCCATTATGGTATACTTTTATATGTTACAATGCACAGAATATTAGAGTTCTGATTGCTCCCCATACTAATGAATATTTGATGTGAGCTAGTATTTTTTTACTTCTATCCATTCTAGTGGATACCTAGTAACATCTCATTTCTTTGATTCCTTCATGTGCTTACTGGCCTTTCACATGTTTTCTTTTATGAAGTACCTGTTCAAATCTTTTGATATTGTATGTGTGTGAAAATATATGTCCACATAAAGACTTGCACAAAAGAGACCATAGCAGTTTTAACTACAGATGCATACACAAATATAAAAACCACTATACTGAGTGAAAAAAGCAAAAATCAAGACAAAATAGAGTTCATACTGTATGACTATTTGAAGTTCTAAAACAGGAGGAACAAAGCCATAGTGTCAGAAAACCTATCAGTGTTTGCTTGGAGCTGAAAGTGGATGGGTGGCAGTATAGTTTGCAAAGTACACAGGAAATTTTGGGTTGATGAAAATGTTCTATATTTTAACTTAGTGGGTAATTCCATGAGTATTTACACTTATTAAACCTCTGAATCAATTCAATTTATTGTATGCAAACTACACTCCAATACATATTATCTTTTTAAAACAAGTTTCAACTTCGCACCAATAGGAAACACTGAACAAAGTGATGTTTACCCCCACTGCTCTCATTGTGATTAAAAATTCAATTGGTACATTGAAAATAAAGCTACTATTTGGGAAGTCCTACATATGGCTCTGTATATCAGTATAATATGTGGCTCAATGGTTTTCATTTTAAATGAGGAAAATTTGGGTTATGATGCAATAATGAGTTTACAACTCATGTGAATAAGAATGAATGAGAAATTGACCTCTGACTGCTACCTAATGAAGTATGCATGAAGATTATTTGTCCACATGAAAAATAACAAAAGCAAAAATTTTACAGAATAACATACTTTTATAAATTTTGCAGGCAAATCCAAAGCTATTCAATAACAAAATATAAAAAAAGGTAGATTAACATTTTGTATTGGAGAAAAATTATAAAATAGTATAATACATAATAAAATATATAGTTGTATACATTGTATGTAAAATGTTTTATAAGCACTATAATGTATTATTTTGGATATTTCAAATATATGTAAGAGTAGCACACTGTTATGTTATTCTACCTTTTGGGATGTAAAAGTTGTTTAAGAAAAAACTCCAAGGCAAAGAACTGAGGTTTCAAGGATGCTCAACACTCATTCAGCCAGTATCATTAAAACTGTACATCTATTGGTGAGATTTTGCACCAGGGCATTTGTACCTACATATATCCTAGAGAATATTGATGGTTTCTCTGAAAAGTGAAACCTGGTTATGTGAATTTGCCTCACTAAGCTGTTTTATTATTTCAAACTATTTTTGTGCCTGATCTATAAATCTCTTTCAACTATCGTCATTTGAAAATGGAATTTCCAGACACCAGCCAAAGGGCTTGAAAGCAAAACACCTCACTGGTGTGTCAAAACTGGATATTGGTGCTTTCTCAAAAGCTGAGTCATTTATCTACTGCCTTTTCTTTTCCAGTGTTGATCACGAGAATTCCAATGCCATTCTCATCCTCAGTCCTTCATAGCTGGCCTTCTCTCTGAGAGCTGTTAGCCTCATCCCTTCAGCACTGGGATTCTGAAATTTCACAGTGATTTGCCTAAGTGCAAGTCATTTTCAACCATTGTGGCAGTCACTTACTGGACTCTTCCACTATTGAGACTTATGTCCTTCAATTCTGGAAACTTTTGTACTATTTCTTTGGTATAAATTCCCCTCTTTTAATCTGTTCTGCATTTATGAAATAATAGTTATTCTAATACTGCTCTTTCTGGATGAATCCCTGATTTTCATAACATTCTCCCCAAAAGCCCATATAATTTACCTACTTTTAACCAATCTTCCTGGATTTTTATCTTCTAACACAAAGAATTTGTGGGATGAATAGAAATAAAATTAATGCCCCTGGAGCCTCAGGTTTCCTTACAATGGGTAGATTGATAAGTCTCTTTCTCACCAGGGGAAGTCCCATGCTCAAGATTGTCTTGTTAGAAAAAGGACTCTTCCACAGAAATAATTTTAAAAAAACAGAACAGAATTTAAGAGAAAAGATTAAAAAATTCAAACATAAGTGGAATTGGATTCTCAGAAGAAAATGAAACAGGGAATGTGCTAGAAGCACTACTCCATGTTTAATGCCTAAGAAATTTCCAGAACTGATGAAAGACACTATCTCACAGATTCAAAACCCCAGGAAACCCTAAGCAGGACAAATGCAAAAAAATAAAATTTAATTAAAAAAATAGCAAGTGGATGCATTTTCAAACTGTTAAAAATCATAGATTTTTAATCTTAAATGAGCAAGGGTAATAGAGACACATCATCTTCAAAAGAGCAAGATAAGATTGATATTTCTTAACAGAAACTACAAAAGCCAACTGACAAAGTAATGTCATTGTTAAAGTTTTGAAAGAAAAATAATTGTCCTAATAGAATCTTATATCCTATAAAAATATCCATCAAAACATAAAGTTGAACTAAACATTTTCAGACAAACAGAACCACAGAGAAATTGTTACCTAAATGCTTGAACTAAAATTAACAATAAAGAGAATTTCTTAGGCTCGAGGAAAATGATGTCAGATGGATGCACAGAAATGTTAAAAGGAAAAGGTCCCCTGGAAAGGGTAAATGTTGACACACTGCAATCTAGATCTGTGTTTTCGTTGATGATATTTGATGGCTTCAAAACCACAGTAGCCAAATATTTTGACTCTTTTATGTATTTCATGATAGCATATGTCTGGACCATCTTAGGCTGTCTTTCCAAAAAGCATGAGGCATAAATAAAGCTGACTATCACGTGACTTATTGTAATAAAAGGCTCCATTACTTCATGGGGATGCATCATGCTTATAAAAGTTATCTGGGCTGCTGTCTCCACTCCTTCACTCCTCCTCCTTGTAACTACCTTCTTCCCTGCAGCATCACCTTTTCCACAGAAGTTAGGGAAGGTCCCTGGCAATGCCTGCTGGAGATGCTGTTTCGATCTGGACACTGCCAGTGCACCAAGGGTACTGACCCACTCAGTCATTCCCCAGTACAGGGGGACTTGGGCTCTGATCCATGTCCCATTGCCTCCTATGGTGTGTGACATCCAGTAAATGACTTCGCTCTCTGAGCTTCAAATTTCCTTCCTCTGTAAAATTGGGGTCATAAAAATATGTACGGCACAAGATTGTTGCGCTTTGAACTACCCAGAACTCTGGATTCCGGGTTCTAGGCTTTCATCTCCCTCACTGTTCAGGGAACCTCATCCAAAGGGTTTTCTTGGATTGTCCCCTGTGAGGCCCACATCCCTTCTCCACCAAAGTGGTTGATCATTGGAATGAAAAGAGGGTTATATTCAGGGTGTATGACAGCATTGGGATCCTAGGGAAGTTGGAAAGCACATCAAAGAATTTCTTAGGATTCCAGACAGCTTTGAGGTTGGAATGGGAATGAATGGCTGTGTTGCATCTGAATGAAGAAAACTGATGGAAATCAGATGTTCATTGGTGACCACACAGCTTTAACAATCACATCAGCTATCTCTATAAACACTAACATAGGATTCACAGTGGAAGAGAAAGTTGGGAACTATGGGGCTGCCACATATATCACTCTGAAGAAGGGGGACAGTATTTTCCCTCATGAGCAGTGGGCTTTGTATGCTCTCTGGAATAAAACAGAGCTTTTTGGAATCTGGTAACCACACTTTTTTTGGATGCTGCTTCTACTCATTCATGTAGAATATGAAGTTTGACTCAGCTCTAAGTCCTATGGTCTTAGCTTTGAACTTCACCACTTTCTCTTTACAGACTAGCTATACCAATGCCCTTTGTTGAGAGTTTCTTATTGTAGGCACTTGTTGATAGTTGGCCCTTCATATATAGTAAGTGATAATTTTTAATTCTCATAATACTATTGTATTTAAAGTATTTCTAAAAACTCTTTTACTCTGGAATAAAATATAGTAGAGGAATGGGCATTATTCTTCTGTACTATTGTCATCAACAAATATTCATTGAATACCCTCTCTGAGCTGAAAACTTTAAAGAAAACAAAATATAAGATATAACCTTATACGATTCTCTAGTTAGGAGGTTAAAAGATGTCCCCCATATGCTTCTCTAATTAGGGGGATAAAAGTGACATTCTCACATGTACACTCCGGTACAAGGAAATAAGCACCAAGTGAGTGGAATAATTAAGTGGTTCCTAAAGTGACTGATCATCAGAATCATCTGAATAATTTAAATTTCAAAAGCCTGAGTCCAACCCCCCAAAACTGTGACCTGATTGATCATATTGAGCAGATTCTTGGGCATTAGGGTATGTGTATAATTTTAATATAATTTTTGAATACTTTATTTATACCTATAATGTAAAATTTTTAAATATATAAAAGCAATTATACTCCAATAAAGATGTTAAAGAAAAAGTAATCAGATAAAAGCTCTTCTCATTATCTGTTCTTTCGTCTGCCTTCTCGGAAGCAACCATTTTTACACGTTTTTTAATTCTTCGGGGCACACAGACATACACACACACACCTCTTTTAAAAGTTAGCCCTACATACACACTGTTCTATCTTTTTCTTTTTCACTTAATAGAACTTGAGATTGTTTTATATTCTCAGGGAAAAATAAAAATCATCTGGATGAAGTGTGTCAATATTGACACCATTCCTTTTATGTCAAGTATTGGAGAAAAGATCATCACGCTGGAATGATTACCCTTAAAATACCAGAAATACCAAAGTATGTCACTTTTAACTGCAAACTACTTATATACCTTAAAAGAGGAGTTTTCAACACAACAAAAGCAAAGTGCCATTGCCAATACACATATGATCTTTCGGTCATGAATATGAGACTAGATAAGGATATGAGAGGCAGAATTGAAAATAACTTCTCCCAAAATAAGAAATTATTTTCTGCCTCTTTATTTCTGATTATAATTCCCATAAGAACTCCTTTTGTTAATTATAACACTATTGCTTGTGACCAAAGAAGAAAAGATACCAAAAAATTATGTTTACGCCAAAAAGAAGGAAACCTGTAATATTGGAAACAGAATATAAAATGAAGTATAGCAATATTTAGACTGAAAAAAGCGGCAGATCATGAGCTCTCCTACACTGAAGACAGTGGTCAATAAAAACTGAATTTCATTCCTTTCTATTTGGCACAATCTAGTTTTCTTAGTCTTTTCAGTTTTGAAATAAAAGGCAATTTCATCTGAGAGGCAAATAATGGTGTTATTGTTATTACCTTAGACTTTGGACTCAACTATTACAATAAAAGCAAGAATTGGGAATCCCATTAAGGGAAGTGGCAGGAAGTTTCCGCCTGATTTATGTAAACTTACCATCAGCGTTTCAACTGACAGGGAAAATGGTGCAAATGTAATTCTTTCAACAAGACAAACATGTATATGGTATGCACGATAATTTGTTTTGCTGCTGTAGTTTTCATTTTCTCTTTTGTAAATTTGGAAAGTTGAACTAGATCGGAAAACGATGGCTCATGCCCCAGCATTCACATATAAAGTTCTATTGGGACACGGTCACACCATTTGTTAACATACCATTTGGGGCTGCTTTTGTCCATGACGTGAAAGTTGAGTAGTTGTTACTGGGACCATATATAAAGTCACAAAGCCAAAAATATTTACAGAAGTTTATAAACCCTGAATTAGATAATAATGACTAATAAGATTGCACATTTGTGGAACAGCTATTATATTCCACATACTGCATTAACAACTGTATATGCTTTACTTCATTTATATTTGTAAAAACATATAAATGAGGACTAAACTTTAGTACCTAAGTTCACCTTGGGGGAACTGATCCTAGCTCTTTAAAGTCCTCATTCTTAAACAACAAATGTCAGTTTAACTAAGGACTAGATGTATTTGTGGAATGTGTATAGCATATCAGATAAGATGTGAAGGACTTAAGAAGTAAAATACATGAGTAAAATGATAATTTTTAAATAGGTTATTTGAGGACAGGCATGATGTCTTCCTTTTTGTTTCCCTAGTAACTATCACAGAACTGTCATGTAGCTGGCACCTACTAAAAATTGCATGAATGCATCAAGTCTGTGAGCTTAAATCCCCTTAGTATTGTAGGAGATAAGACAATATATGACCAAAATAGAAGCCAAATATATTACGGAGTACTCCTCTAAGTGACACAAGAAAAGTCAGATGCGCTATTCTAGTAGGGAACAATCAAAGTTGAAGCTCTCTGTAATGCCTTTCAGTGAGAGAATAAGTAAGAATGGAATGAAGCTTGGACCTAGCTGCAGAATCTCTCTTCCAGAGCACAGCTTAAAATTCCAGTTTATTCTTCAAGGCATACAGTACTTACTGTCACATATCTGGAAAGCTCTGGGAATGCAAGTACTAACTACTCTTTCTGCAAGTTTTCTTGTCTGTGAGGAGACATTCTAGACAAGGGCTTTGCTTTCTAACCAGAAAATATTTGATTTATTCCTCTGGTCACACCTCATTCAAAACATTTGATTGAATAATTCATAACTTCCTGTAGTAATTCTCAAGGAAATCTCAGAAAGGTCAGTTCCAAATCCTAACCAGCAAAAGTATTGAGTGTCAGGTAGATTTCATGTATTAGAGTAAGAGAGCCCCAGAACAACTAATCAAATCCAGGGATTGCCAGGGTTGGTTAAATATTTCCTTTCATGTATTCTCTGGTTTTATGCACCTATCCCTTTGAAACTTCTTATGAATGGAAGGTATTTACCTGTCCCCATCTGCAACAGTAGCCCTTCAGTAACTCAAAAACTGTTTACCCTTTAACCATGACTCAACTCAGTTCAACACTAGGGCATATGTTGTGACCCTAGTGTGATAGAAAGACACAGGTTGAGGCCACTTAATCTCCTCTGTCAAATCTCCAGAATTTACTTTTATATCAACTAGTCCATGTAGGAGCAAAGGCCAATGGTGATTAAACTGCTGTAAGTTATAGAAGGAGGAACTGTGATGAGGGGCCAGCCAACCAGTGATGATTTGCTGGGATCATAAAACCTACTGTCTTGAAGGAAGGATGGGTCATACTGTTCAACTATTATACATGTGGAGTGAGGATAGGAGCAAAACAAACAAGGAAACAAGCAAGCAAACCAACAAGCAAACAGAACCATATAAATAACTGACCTCAGAAGCTGGAATACCAAGTGACAAACAATGACTTAACACATGGTCATACCTTTGAATGGGAATATGGAAGGCTTCCATTCTTAATATCCTGAGACAATGGAGGTCTTGGATTTCATTAATAAAACAGACTGTTATAGTATATACACTTGGGTTAAAAATACTTCTCACATTCAAGGAAGTTCTAGACTTGTTTTAAATCTTAGCATGCACCTGAAACATCTTCAAAATTGACTTTCTTGGACTTCCCTGGTGGCGCAGTGGTTGAGAGTCCTCCTGCCGATGCAGGGGATGCGGGTTCGTGCCCCGGTCCCGGAAGATCCCACACGCCGTGGAGCAGCTGGGCCCGTGAGCCATGGCCGCTGAGCCTGCGCGTCCGGAGCCTGTGCTCCGCGGCGGGAGAGGCCACAGCGGTGAGAGGCCCGCGTGCCGCAGAAAAAAAAAAAAAAAAAAGTTGACTTTCTTTCTGATTGATCCCTCTCAAGCCCACCTACCATCCCAATGGTTTCAGAGTCCTTACAACAAAATGGCATTCTCCATCCTCTGCATTTAATTTGAGAACCCAAATCACCTGCATCCACACAGCTTTTACTATGGGGATTGGGATCTGAAGCCACTTGTGTCAACATGACTCCTTCTTATTTGTTCCAGAAGATTCTTGGCCAGGAAGATAAGGCTGTAAACCAATAAATAACTTCACTATTGGTTTCAGGAATTTCCTAAAAGCCAATACTTTTGAATGAATAGTTTGCTCATCTGGGCAAACAATCCCTGCTCTAGGAACAATGAGTTGTTGACTTGGCCAAACAGCTCACTTATCAAACAGCTGTTTGTTTATCAAAACTCCTGTTAAGACTCTTGCTTCCCTGTGTCCACCAAACCAGAAATACTACATCATGAACTTTACCCAATCCCAATCAGATAATGTGCCTTGAAGGACCTGTCTTAAAGCATTTGATCCCAGAGCCCAAACTCCTACCAATATCTAACACCATATACAAAAATAAATGCAAAATGGATTAAAGGCCTAAATGTAAGACCAGAAACTGTAAAATCCCTGGAGGAAAGCATAGGCGGAAAACTCTTTGAAGTAAATCATAGCAATATTTTTTTTGGATCTGTCTCCTAAAGTAAAGTAAATAAAAGCAAAAATAGACAAATGGGACTTAATTAAACTTAAAAGCTTTTACACAGCAAAGGAATCCATTGACAAAATGAAAAGACAACCTACAGAATGGGAGAAAATATTTGCAAATGATACAAATGATAAAGGGTTAATATCCAAAATATATAAACAACTCAACATCAAAAAAACAAGCAACCCAATTAAAAAATGGGCAGAAGACCTGAACAGACCTTTTTCTAAAAAGGAAATGCAGGTGGCCAATAAACACATGAAAAGGTGCTCGACATCATCAGGGAAATACAAATCAAAATCACAGGGAGATATCACCTCACACCTGTCAGAATGGCTATCATCAAAAAAAGGACAAAAATAACAAATGTTGGCAAGGATGTGGAGAAAAGGGAACGCTTGTTCCCTCTACAATCCCTATTGGTGAGAATGTAAACTACTGCAGCCACCATGGAAAACAGTACAGAGGTTTCTCAAAAAACTAAAAATAGAACTACTATATGACCCAGTAATTCCACTTCTGGGTATATATCTGAAAGAAAATGATTCTTATAAGTTCTCTCTGAAATCCAGAGGTGGATATTATGACTTTGAATTCTGTTATAAGCCAGAATCTTTGGTAAGGACTAAATGTGGTTAATCAGAAAAATATAACAACCACATAAGAAACCCCACACTGCAGCTGCTTTCCCATAATCCTTCATTATTTAATAAATATATATATCGGTTTAGTATATACATTTAATGTATACTCTGGGACTATAAAGCTGAACAAGAAAAGCATGGTCCTGAGCTTTCATGGAACTTCTATTGCAGTGGAGCAAATGGGTCAATCCATAGACCAGAAAAAATAATAACTGCATGTTATAATGAGTAGAATGAAGGAGAGAAAGTGTTTTGACAGGGAAGAAAGGGGGCAGATAAATATTCAGATGATAATAAGTGATCAAGGAAGGTCTCTGCCAGGAAGTACAGAGTATCCAGAGAAAAATTAAGCCAGCCCTACAAACTACCCAGGCCGTCTCACATGCAAATTACTTACTGAAGCAGATGAGAGAACACACTGACAGGACCAAGGTCTGTTACTTAATTTGTTTATTTCTCTGTCTTTGGAAATGGAGGAGAGAAGACGAGAACATAAGACCAGATTCATAAAATACTGCAAGTGAAACCCCAAGATGGCCTCAGTCAGTGGTTCTCAACAGGAGCACCATGAACACCAGTATCACCAGGAGCTAAGACTGCTTGTGCCTACACACATTAATATATAAAATAAAATCATTCCTAGTGGGCAACAGAGACCCAACCCACAACGAGGAAAATGTCCAGAGATTCAGAGAGAAGGTTTGGTCTCATAGACTTTAATCTGGCTGACCTGGAGTCATGCGACATAAACTGTTACAATTTCACTTGATTCTCTCTGGCTGAAGTTTATTTTAGCCTTTGCCACTGATGTGGTTTATTATTTTTAATAGTGTCCCATCCAAGAGTACAACATATTCCTCAGATAAAGCCTTGGTTTGCTCCACAAAATAATTCTACTTCTTCATAAGACTCTGAAAGTTTCTCAGCTAATATAAAAAGAGCTTTGATATCTAGCACACTGCATTATCATCTAAACAGTTCATATTTACAATGTAGAGGCATTTTTCTCTAGCAAGGAAAACACCAAATTTTTCTTTCTCTTTTATTAGATATAAGGTAGAAAAAAAAATGCTTCTAAGGAAATTTTTTTATCTTCTTCAGTTTATTTTTTCTGTGACTATTCTGTGCTTCTACTCTCACAAAGAGAAAACACAGCACAAGTATTTTCTATGAAGGCTCAGTATTCTTTTCACTGAGGATTCTCTGAACTTGATGTGTTTCAAAGTGTTGAGATACATAAATTAGAATGTCTGGTGAGCAGATCTTGGGCCCCTATGATCAACTCAACTAAATATTTACAAAATCTATTTGGTAAGATGGCACCGTGGTATCCAATATTCAGCTGTAACAGAGAGAAAGAATGATAGATTTCTTCCCCCTGTTTCCTTCCTCAAGGGTAAAACTAGAAGAAGCATTGTCAATGAGATACTGTTCTTTTAGTAATGATACTCTCAGAAAAGATTTGAAATCACTTCTAGATGAAATGCAAGTGCCTCAGAGAATGCAAGAAGAGATATCGCAAAATGTGTTTATGAGGTTAAAGTCAGCATGTTAAATTGCTTAATCCTCCCTGAGATGGAGATGATGATGATAGATAGATAGATAGATAGATAGATAGAGGTTATCTATAAATATATATATATATATATATATATACACACACACACATATATATATACACAGAGAAAGAGAGAGTTATGTGCTGAATTGTTCCCTATCAAAATTCTTATGTTGAAATCCTAACCCCCAGTCCCTCATAATATGACTGTATTTTGACATAAGACCTTTATGGAGCTAATTAAGGTTAAATGAGGCCATTAGGGTGGGCCCTAATCCAATATAACTAGTATCCATCTAAGAAGAGGAGACTAGGACACAAACAAACACAGATGAAAGAGCAAATGAAGACGCAGGGAGAAGACAGCCATCTGCAAGCCAAGAAGAGAAAAACAGAATAAATAAACTTTGCTTAACAACTTGATCTCAAACTTCCAGCCTCCAGAATTGTGAAAAAATTAATTCCTATTGTTTACTCCACCAGTCTGTGGTACTTGTTATGGCAACCCTAGCAGACTGATATATACATAACAATACAACCTACACCATATCTACAAATATTATGCCCATCAGGGGGAGTGGACATAGTCACCATCTATTGAAAGAAGTAGTGTCAAAGATTTTGTGTAGCATATTTCCAAACCTCCACACTCTGTCTTCTCATCACAAATTATTTGCATTCCTTCCACATGTATAATATACTCATTCTCTTTTTTTTTAACATTTTATATTGGAGTGTAATTGATTAACAATGTGTTAGTTTCAGGTGTACAGCAAAGTGATTCAGTTATACATATACATGTACTCTTTTTCAAATTCTTTTCCCATTTAGGTTGTTACATAATATTGAGCAGAGTTCGTGTGCTATACAGTAGGTCCTTGTTGGTTATCCAAATTCTCTTTAAATAGTACTCAAAGAATCATTCCATTATAGTATCAGTCTCTGGCTCAAATTCAGGATTTTGTCACTTAAACTAAGTTCAAGTGTGGAGAAGAGTCATCAGCATGGTTCCTCTTATCTGAAAACTGGTGAACTAAAGAGACCAGCTAACCAGCTATCGCTACCAAATTCACTTCATTCATTCTTTCATCTTTATTCCTTTGCTCTACTGTAATCAATGATTAAAGCATAGCTTTGGAATCAGACCGACCAGGGATGACTCCTGGCTTCTGGCTCCAATATTCACAGGCTGTGTGACAAGTTACTTAATACTGCTGAGTCAGATTCCTCATCAAAGTGTCGTTATGTGAGAGTTAAATGAAATCATCTTTTTAAACAGGGCATTATAATAGTTCATAGCATTTATTGGCAAATTAGCAGGACTCAGTGTTGTTCTTATTGAAGATAAATAGATGTATGTGTCCTTACAACAACCCAGCATGCAATGCTAGGATGGGCATAGAATAAACACATAGATACTTGTGTTATAAAAGGGTAGTGGGAGGCACATAGCTATCCTGGCTCATAATAATTCTGAAATCCAGATGGGCATGTGTTGCCAGTTCCTAGATTTTAGTCCTGTCCTAGTTTATGAGAGTTTTTCTCCATTGATCTTAGCTGTAGCCTCTAGGCTCTGGATTCTCCCTTTTAGTCACCTTTTCCTTTCCATAAAAATAACCCTATGTTTGCAGAGTACTTTTCTCAGCCTCTTTTCTGCCCATTAAAATATGGAGGTCCAAGATCCTTTTTTAATTTTGCTCTCTCACTTTTAGTTCGAGCTGGTGGGGTTTCTGTCAATATAGTTACCTTACAAACTTTGTCAGTTTTTTATGTATCAATTATAAATCTACTCCACTGAACAAAAGTCACACAAATCTCTTCCTAAGGTCTGATCTACTCAGGGTCTGGTGTGAGGCTACGGTGGACAAATTTCTTAAGATTCCTGGAAACTCAGCTGTTGAACAGAGAGGGTCTATGAGCTATGACCATAAAGATTGCTTTTTGAATGAGAAGAATTATGAAGCACCGCCTTTAAATATTTCTGTGGTCCTAGCAAAAAGTGTTATAGTTCCACTTTTGACTTATTTACACTAAGACCACATTTTCCTGATAGTGCCCTGGATTTCATCTGCCCTCCAAGAGACTGGGGTGATAAATATTTGTATTTTCAAACACAGAAAGTCTTGGATATTTTACAGTTCTTCTAGATACTATTCAAAAACTAAATTATTCCTTTTTAGCTCATTTCTCTAGATTTTAATCTTATAATATGTAGCTAAAGGAAACCAGCTAACACTTTAAACATTATTTCTGAAAATATCATTAGCCAGATCCATCAGTACATTAAGAACGTTATTCATTTTTCACATTCCTATAGATGACATTATTTAAAAATTTTGAATTGCTATCTTATAAGGATCTTCATTCCTTCAGGTTTAATAACATTTTGCTCAGTCTCCCTTAAGCCCTCACCAACAGCTGCCTTGAAGCCTTTCAGGCTTCCACTAACAAGTTCCTCAAGACCTTGTTTAACCATCACGAACCTCAAAGTCACGTGTAATGGTGATGATGTGGAAATTTAAAATAATATATGTAAAACATTGAGCAAAACTAAATGCTTGAGAAAATCATTTTTATTCTTAGACCAAATAAATGCTTTGAGGTCAAAATTGTTTTACTTTTTCCCTAATGTGCATGAAAATGTCATTGCTACCAAATTCACCTTATTCATTCCTTCATCTTTATTCCTTTGCTATAATGTAATCAGTGATTAAGGCATGGCTTTGGGATCAGACTGACTAGGGATGATTCCTGGCTCCTGGTTCCAATATTCATGGACTGTGTGACAAGTTACTTAATACCACTGAGTCAAATTCCTCATCAAAATGTTGTTATGTGAGTTAAATAAAATCATCTTTTTAAAACAGGGCATTAAAATTTTCAATTTCAATATAGTTCATAGCATTTATGGCAAACGAGTAAGACACAGCATTGTTCTTGTTGAAGATAAATAGTTAGGTGTATCCTCTAAAATCCCCCTGCCTTTAAGAACACAATACCTGGGCATGTATAAAGCAGGTTGACTAATTTGATTCAGATTAAAATGCATGTAGGGAAGGAGTGGACAATACATTTGAGAATAGGGAGTGCTAGAAAGGGCACTGACTGAAAGTTAGGAAATCTGGGCTTTCGCCTTGGTTCTGCTACTTACAGACTCGCCAATCCTGAATAAGTCATTTTACTGATAGGGGCTTCAGTTTCTTCATCTGTGAAATGTATATCATAACATTCGCACACTTACCTCAGCAAAAACTGTGAGGCTCAAATGAGATTGTGAATAGGAAGATGCCTTGAAAACTGTGAGGCACTGTATAAATACAGATTAAGGTTTTTTAAAAAAATTCCAGTTTGTGCCCAAATAGAGAAAACTAAACTCACAAAGTAAATGCATTTTTTTAATGCCAAGACTTTTGCATGGGGTCTCGTTTATAGCAAGAGCATTTTCACACTAGAGGAAGGATACTAATTAGCTATCTGCAAAAGTGAAAGGGTAACCTTTCTATTTTTATTATAGAAACTACAATTTAAACCTATGCAAGTAAATTTGTGTTAAATTCCTACCAGTATTTTGTCCTCTGATTTTCTGCTCACTAATTATGGATTGCAGATATTCAATTAAGATACATGTATTAGTGCATATTGTTCAGAAATATTTTATGTTCATTTAAGGGATGGTGAGGTATGACTTTTATTTTCTCTGTTGAATTTGGATTATCTCTTGTATTAGTGAGAACACAAGATTTTTTCCCGATATACAAAAAGAGAGGTATATTAAGCTATGGGAAAATATAATAATATGTCCATCTAGCAGTATTTTCCAAATTCTTATTTTCCATTAATACAGAATTAAATGAAAAATATCTCCTCATACACAATTTGCCAGGCATGTTATCTCTAAGCATGCTGAGAGTGTCTTTACAAAGCCTAAAATCTCCAATTTTGGACAAATATAATGATTCATAAATATATTGTAAAAAAAGAATCCCAACTAATATTTTGGATAGACAATTATGTGTGAAGAACTGTGTTAAGTGGTTTACATGCTCTAACTCACTGAATCCTCCAAACAAGCTACAAGGTACCTGTTATTAAGATCCTACTTTTATAGATCAGGAAATAGAGTTTAGAGTTTGTATTTATCAGGGTTCCTCAAAGGAAACAAATAAAACTACTCTAAGTGTTTACAGCAGAAAATTTTAAAAACATCCTGCTAAATCATTCACAAGTTAAAGAAGAAATCATGAGACATTTTATAAAGAGAATGGCAAACACTATATATCAAAATATGTGGAATGCATCAAACACAGTTGTTTGAAGGAATTTATCACCTTAAATACTTAAGTCAGAAATTTTTAAAGCCTCAAAATGAATGAGCTAAGTATTTACACTAAGAAGGTAGGCAGTCCACTTGAAACCATAAAGTAAAACCAAATAAAATACAAGAAAAGAGATAATAAATATATAAACAGAAATTCATAGAAACATTTTAAAAAGATCAACAAGGAAAAAGTTGGTTCTTTTAATAAAAATTATAACAAAATAAACCTACTCCTGTCAATGCTTTGAGAGAAGAGAGTGGAAGCAATGTTATGAATGAATATAATCACAGATAATATAAAGAATAAAAAGGTGAGAAAATAATATTAACATCTCTTTGCCATTCCTAAGGAAAAAATGTAATTTACTAGGACGAAATTAAAATCTTGAATAGTTGTATAACCATTAATGAAATTGAAGCAGTGATCAAAAAATCTATAAAAAGGGCTTCCCTGGTGGCGCAGTGGTTGAGAGTCCGCCTGCCAATGCAGGGGACACGGGTTCGTGCCCCGGTCCGGGAAGATCCCACATGCCACGGAGCGGCTGGGCCTGTGAGCCATGGCCACTGAGCCTGCGCGTCTGGAGCCTGTGCTCCGCAGCGGGAGAGGCCACAACAGTGAGAGGCCCACGTACCGCAAAAAAAAAAAAAAGAAAAATCTATAAACAAAATATGAGGCCCTGTCGGTTTTAAGAGACAAGTTCTACCAAACTTTCAACAAATTTCTGTACCTATTCTCCTAATCAGCAGAAATGGAGGATTATTCCTCAGTTCAAAGTATGATACCAAAACCAGGCAAATCATTACGGGCCTATTTCACTCATAAATATAGAACCAAAATTCCTAAAAAACAAAATTTTTTAAAAAATTAATACAATAGTGCATTAAGAAGATAATATACTATGACCAAACTGGGTTTATTCCAAGTATGCCAGAATAGTTTATAAAATCCAGTAATGTAATTTTCCACAGTAATGGGCTAAAAGAGAAATTATATAATCATCTCAATACATGCAGAAATTTGGTAAAATGCAAACCTCATTCATGATAATAAGTAAGTTAGTAGTAAATTAGGAATAGAAAAGCATATCCTTAACCTGACAAAAAAATATGTCTCCCAAAATCATATATTATTCTAAAGTATTAGCTTTAAAATCAAGAACAAGACAAGGAAGCACAATTATCACTTCTAATCAACAGTGTATTGAATGTTCGAGCTATGAGAATTAAGCAAATGGAAGAAATTAAAGTCACAAGAATTAGAAAGGATGACATAAAACTGCCATATTGGATATATTATCATTCACCTACAAACCTCAGAAAACGCACAGAAAAATAATTAGAAATAATAGCAGCATTTAATAATGTGAATGGATATAACCTTAACACAAAAGTCTGATATATTTTTATTCTCCAGAAGGAAAAATATAGAAAACATAATTAAAGAGAGGATTCCATTTAGAACTGTATCAAAGAAATATTAAGTGCATAAGAATAAATCCAAAAAATGATGCCCAATACCTATAAAGGAAAAATTCTAAAACTCTATGAAGCGGTATTCAAGAATACCCAACTAAAAAGATATAAACTATGTTTCTGGATAGGAAGACTTAATATCATGAAAATGTCAGTTTTCCAAAAATTGATCTATAAGATCAATAAAATTTCAAACAGCTTCTCCAAAATGTTTTATTAATTGAACTTTATAAAGATTATTCTAAATGTGTATGACAAATAAGGGACCAAGCCGGGCTTCCCTGGTGGCGCAGTGGTTGAGAGCCCGCCTGCCGATGCAGGGGACACGGGTTCGTGCCCCGGTTCCGGAAAGATCCCACATGCCGCGGAAGAGCTGGGCCCGTGAGCCATAGCCGCTGAGCCTGCGCGTCCGGAGCCTGTGCTCCGCAACGGAACAGGCCACAACAGTGAGAGGCCCGCGTACCGCAAAAAAAAAAATAAGGGACCAAGCCTAGCCAGGACAATTTTGAAGAAGAGCAAGAGGGAAATATTCTTCTTACTATATATCAGGATTGATTATGAAATATAGTAATCATGGGTAGATAATATGACCGTGGATCTTTGGCATGACAGATATATTATGTAAGATGAAGAAAGCAGAGACTACACAGTAAGTAAATCAGGGAAAAAATTATTATCCATATAGAGGAAGGTGAAATTGGATTCCTACCTCACACAAAAATGCAAAATCTATTCCATACGAATTAGGACTTAAACATCAGTAATAAAAATGAAAACACTTAGAAAATAAGAGATAACAATTTTTTAGTCTTTGAGATATGAAAAGATTTCTTATATGCTTACTGTAAAAAATTTAAAAATTGAAAAATTATGCTACATTAAAATTAATAATTTTGTTCAGAAAAAAAAACTTAAGGTTTTATAAGAAAGTGAAAATACAGGTCCCATTCCTTTATGATATATTTATATTACACACAATGGACAAAAATTAATATCAAGAAGATATAATACAATATAACTTAGTATCCAGAACAAATACAGAATAATGGGAAGGAAATGTTAGAGTCCTCTACACAATAAGAAACATATGACCAATAAACATGAAAAGCTGTTTATTATATCAGAGAGATTAAAATTAATACCATAATAAGATACTATTTTACATCCTTTCAATTCACAAAAATTAAAATGTCTGAATGTTCCAAATGTTAGAAAGGATCCACAGTATCTCTAATATTTTTCTGGTAGGGATATAAATAAGCACAATCACTTTGGAAAAGAGTTTGATTTTTATAGTCTATTACTGACTTCTCATATCTGAAGCCTCAGCAATTCAACTCCTATTTTATATACAATAGAACCTCTTGCAGCCGTTTAATAATAGATTTATTCTCAATATTCACAGCAGTGTTGTTCATGATAGCAAAAACTTGGGAATAACCCAATAGCCCACTGGAGACTATAAAAACAAAATGTGCTATATTCACATGATAGAACATTGCAGTTAAAATGAATGAACTACAGTGTCATGCAACAAACTAAATGAATCTTAGTCATATATTAAGTGAAATTCTAAGTCTCAAATGATTACATGAAGCATTATACTCTTTTAAAAGCTGAAAATAACTAAAAAAGACATAGTGTTTTAGGAATGGTTATAGAGGCAATGAAAATGAGAGCAAGGGGGTGAACACAGGAGTCAGAAGGAGGGGGTTGGCTGGAGGATAGAGTGAAAGGGGTGAACCATACAGCTGCATGTAGATTATTTTCAAGATCTTAGCTTCAGTTTTGCATGGTAGTCTCACAGATGCTTATCAGGTTATTGTTTATTTTATATATAGTAGTGTGTATATATTAATTCCAACCTCCTAATTTATCCATCCTTTCCCCTTATCACGTTATTAAAAACAGCTATCTAAATATATAAATAAATGTGGAGCATACTTTGACCATAGAGAAAAGTGTATCAAAGGATAACAAAAGAAAAAAACTGAATGTGCTTGGTCCTAAATACTCAGTAGAAACTCTCCTTTATAATGCCGGGTAAACAGCCAGGGTTGGAACAGTGCAGCAAATAGCAATCACAGATCATTAATCATGATCTAGAGCTGTTTCAAAGCAATTTCAATTTCTGAGGAATTTTGCCCTAAAAGTTTTTCTCCCTGGGTGCAGCAGCCCCTCAGTTGCCACGTGTACTTCAAAGGATCCCAGTTTGTGACAATGTAAATAATTTATGCACAAAAATTAAAGCAAAGCATGAAAATTGGAAGGCATCTTAAATCATTTTTAAGGTTGCATAAGCATAATAAAATAATCTGAGAAATAATTACATGACACTATGGGGGTGAATGAAGTCTAGCTAATGAATCTGGATGCCTACATCCTTTCTTAGTTTTCTATCAATGAGTCTGCATTTCAGAAAGTTAAATTAGAGAGTTTAAACTAAGACCTCAGTGAAATTCTCTTTTGGAGCAAATGGGTTAGCTCCTGAGTAGATGTCTGATATGAAACATAGAGTAAAATTGCATTTTTCAAGACATTTCTTTTTTCTTGTAGATAGAGGAAAACATCCCTGTTTAACAAGTTCATCAGCATCAAAGAATGTGTTGCAGAATGACAATAAAGCTGTCACCAAGAAAATAATCTTAGCCAATTTACTTCAGATGAGTCAACCCACCGTGTTATCTTCTCCAAGGGAGTGAAATGGTAACACCACAGGAGCAAAAGCGGCAGGTTTAGAGGAAGAAAGACTATTACTTCAGTGGTAAGGTGAACCTTCTTAGCAAGGTCAACAAGCAATTGAGAGCCTCCCTTTATCACACTATACTGATAAAAGTTAAGTTTAAACTGCCTTTCAAATTAGCAAACAGCACATAACATACTAGTCTGCACTCAGTGGAGAATGCTCAGAGATTCACCTTGGGCATGAGCCACAAATTAATAGCTTTAAAGCACTCTGTATGGATAGAAAAAGTAAGTTCCTAAGTTTCTGCAGAGAAAAATCAAAGAATCACAGTCTGATATGGAAGCCATGATACCTATGGCTATAAATTGATGTCTTTGACAATGAAGAGTCAGAAGAATAAACAAGATGATTTGAGTCAAGACCAACCATCCAAATATATTCCTAAAGTGATTGTATTCGTTTCCTAGGGCTGCCATCACAAATGCCACAAATTCAGTGGCTTGAAACAATAGAAATTTATTCTCTCATAGTTCTGGAGGCCGTAAGTACCAAATCAAGGTGTCAGCAGGGTTCCTACTAGAGACTCTGAAGAAGACTCTGCTCCATGCTTCTCTCCTAGCTTCTTTTGTTTTTTTTGGCCTCACTGCGTGCAACATGCAGGATCCTAGTTCCCCAACCAGGGATGGAACCTGCGCCCCCTGCAGTGGAAGCGCTGGGTCCTAACCACTGGACCACTACGGAAGTCCCTCTCCTAACTTCTTATGGTTGCTGGCAATCCTTGGTGCACCGTGGCTGGTGCATTCATTATTCCATTCTCTCTCCACTTTTTAATGGAGTTCTCCCCTAGGCCTCATCACACGGTTCTCCTAATGTGTCTGTCTCTGGGTCTCTTCTCCTCTTCTTATAAGACACCAGACATACTAGATGAGGGTCCACCCTAATCGAGCATGATCTCATCTTAACTTGATTACTTCCGCAAAGACACGCTTTCCAAATAAGGTCATGTTCACAGGCACTGGATGTTGGCTCTTTAACATATCCTTTTCGGGAACAAAAATTCAACCCACAACACTGATCAGCGAGAAAGTTTGGGGAGAAGGTTTTTTTTTTTTTGCGATACGCGGGCCTCTCACTGTTGTGGCCTCTCCTGTTGCAGAGCAACAGGCTCCAGATGCGCAGGCTCAGCGGCCATGGCTCACGGGCCCAGCCGCTCCGCAGCATGTTGGGATCTTCCCGGACCGGGGCACGAACCCGTGTCCCCTGCATCGGCAGGCGGACTCTCAACCACTGCGCCACCAGGGAAGCCCGAGAAGGTTTTTTATGATAAAATACTAAAGTTCCTTCCCTGCCCTTTTATCCTGGGAACTGACCATCTGGTTAAACATTCTGGGAATTAATGTCTCCAACAGCAAAGACCAGTAACAAACTCATATGCCTCATAGCCTAAGAAGGTAACACTAGTGAGTGAAATGGACTGGTTAATATGAGCTGAGGTACTTCTTTTATTCACTTTAAGAAACAGCCTTTATTGAAAGTTTAGTCCCCGCATCCTTTTTTAAATCATGAGATTTTTCACCATGTACATTTTCCATATACGTTTTTTCCACACGATTTTCATAATTCTCATTTTGGTTTGTTTTACATGGACATCTTGCATTGAACTTTTGACAGAGACACTTTGTTGAAAATATAGAAATACTTTTAATTTCCACAAAGAAATATGCTTTCAGTTTTCTTGAAACACACTCTTAATAGAGACATAGGTAGAAAAACATTTCTCTGCTCAAAGACAAATGACAATAAAAGCATAATGACATGCAGTGGCTGACATACAACTTCAGTTATGGGTATGTAGTGGGGAATAGTGGGGATTGTGGCACCTGTCCAAAGGAGAACCACCAATTACTCAGCTTCAACCAATTAGTGCCAGAAGAGCATGCAAGGGCAGTCCTGAACACAGGTTGTTCAGGTAAGATTCTTCAAGAGAAACCAGAAATCCAGTTCTGATTTTTCAAGAGAAACCACAAACCCAGATTTTTATGAGAAATCTCCAGATTAAAAAAAAAATGTTGTTTAATGAAAGCCAAATAAAACACAAATGTGAATTGAATTCAGTTATAGGCCACTAGTTGCTATCCTTGAGACCACCAGGACAAACATTTGAATGAACAGTTTTCCCTTTAGAAAGATTTACTTCCCCTCCTCCTTTCCCATCTTACCACTGCTTCTTCCTTTTTCTCCTCAACTTCTCCTTCTCCTCCCCCTGTGACTAAGTTCTGGCTCTCAAACTATGCTCTTCCTCAAACAGAATTTGAAAAGCTGAACCCAGGTGATCAGCTAATGAAATTAAGTCTTGACCATTTTTGCCTAATGTATAGAAGAAAAATTAGTCTATGGATAGAAGACTCTCAGTCTGAAAAATTTCTTCCACAAACCTGCCCATGTCTTTTACCACTGACAGGAGACCTGATTATGTATGGTTTGACAGCTTTGGCTCTCTGCACCTGTGTTTATTGGAGACTGTGATTTTTTTCCATTGATACACAAAATGTAGGCATATTTTTTGCTCATACATAGATTTTGGTGGACATTCATCATTCTTCTTAGCTACCTAGTAAGAAAATCTGTCTTCCTTTGTCTTCTGAAACCTCAATTTCACAAGACAAAGGAAAGGGGTTCTCTTACTGGGAAGTTAAAAGAATGACTCATGTGCACCAGTAGAAGTTGAAAATGCCAAATTCTCACTTTCCCATGCTTCACTATCAGATGTACCAGTCCGGACTTTGAAACCCAAGTTAGGAACACAAAGTAGCAGGGTCTGTGCAAAATCTTTTCTGGGGAGAGTGCTAGAAGAAGTAACCAGCTCGTAGAGATCCGTCTTGCAGAGCAGGTTCTAGCTCTAATGACTAATGTTCAGCATCTGAGAATTGATGGTGCTAGCCTGGACATGTATACCCAGGAGCAGTGCTCAGTGGCAGTGCTCAGAAGGTCCTCCTGTTCTATGGCATAACTCAGGCACTGTTGCTGGCTGTGAAGCTTCAAGCTTGGTTCTCCACCTGTCCCGAAGATTATGGATTATCTATTTCAAATAACCAGACTTAATTTCTGTTGCTTGCAAGCAAGTTCCTTGATTTATATAAAAATTAAATGTCAATAGTTACAGTATTTTTCTCTTAATGCCTACGAGTTTTACCTCATGAACAACTTTCAGAACCACTGTTCTAAGAGATGGAGGTAAAGCATAGTGGTTACTATTATGGATTCCAGTTCAAATCCTGGCTGTGTTACCTCCAAGTGCTTTAATCTCTCTGTGCCTCAGTTTTCCCCATACGTAAAAAAAGGGAACATGGTAATAATTAATTTATCTTATGGGATTTTTGTGAGGATTAATGAAGTGCTTGAAGCATAATGAGTACTCAGTAAATGTTTCCTATAGACATTATTTTCCCCCTGAGCTATATCACACAATTACATGGGACTCACGCTTGTCATAACCACTTCATTTTGGATGGATGGTAAAGAAATAGAGCCAGAGAGGAATTCCAAGACCCTGGAGCTAGAGTACTTGGGGTTTCAATCTCTACTGAAAGTGATCCGCTGACGCTAGAGTTGAATTACCCCAAAGTCTAAAGCCCTAAGAGAGAAACTGCAAATAATATCTGTTCCTTTAATGCTTCTCTCCGAATTCTGAAAAAAAAAAAAGGCCTTTCTATTCCTGCAGTTTTTCTCAAGTCCATTGTCCTCGCAAGGCTCTTGAGATCTATCAGTGAATAAAATTGAAAAAGGTCTCTGCCAGGGGAACTTATATTAGAGACAAAAATATATAAATTAATTAATGATAAAATAATAGGTAGGTAAATCATATGGTATGTTACAATGTGGTAAGTGTTAGGGTAAATATTAGAGCAAGATAAGGGGAAATCTAGAGTGTCCATAGTTGGAAGTTGAAGCAAGTTACCATTTTAAAATAGGTTGATATTTGTGTAGAGTTAAAGGAGATCAAAGAATTAGGTGTGTGTGTATATCTGTGGGAAGAGCATTCCAGGCAGAGGGACCAGCCATCGCAAAGGCCCTAAGAAAGGTACATGCTTAGGGTTTTGAAAGAAGAGCAAAGAGTTTAGTATAGATGAAGCAGAGTGAGTAGGGGAAGCTCACCAGATGAGATCACAGAGTTAACTAGGGATTATTTTGTGTAGGGCCTTATGGTTATTACAATGACTTTGACTTTTATTCTGAGATGAGAAGCCATTGGAGAATTTGAGGAGAGAAGAAACCTATAATTTATGTTCTAAAAGCACCATCTGGCTATTATGTTGACAATAAACTATAGAAGGAAGTAAGGCAAGGACAGAAGCGGGGATATCTGTGAGGCAACCACTTCAGTAATCCAGGAGAGCAATAACAGTGTCTTGTTTCAAGATAGTACCAATGTACATTGTAAGAACTTGTCATGCTCTGTTTATAATTTGAAGGTAGAGTCAAAAAGAGTTCTGGATATTGATGTTTAATTCTTCCCTGTGTCTTGTCAATCCACCTTCTCTGTTTTATCTTACACCCTCAATCACCATCTCTCCTGCTACACTGATAAGAGAGGTCCTTCTACATTTAATATGTTGTCATCCTACTTCCCTGAATTACATTCCATGGTTCTCTGTAAATTTCACAATATAAATTCCTTAATATAGCTCACAAGACTGTTTATGACCTGACACCCGTCCATATCCATACCTTACCTACCTCTGTCCCGCCAAGAGGGATTTGACTGCTTACTTCAGTCAAAGGACACTGAATGACTTGCACTGCCCTGAACCTGTCTTGCTACTTCATATGTCTGTGCCTTAAGACTTACTGTTCCTCTTCCCATAATGCCTTTCTCCAGCACTTCACCTGACTGACTTTTACTAGAGATCTCTTAATCCAGTGTTTAGTGAAGAAAAGGGACTATGGGAAAGAAAAAAAAAGTCATTATAAATAATTGATTGAGAAAGTGCTCTTAACAGCAAACCACAGAACATCAACTGCATTTATGAAAAGCTGAGAGCGTAATTAGATTCCCAAGTACATTGGATATGATTAAGAGAGATGAAGATTTCATATGTGCAGAAGTTTCAGTTAATTACACATCAGCAAAGGCAATACAGTGGAAGGGAATTCAGAAAAACGTTTTTGTGAGTTCAGGGACATTCTTGGTGTCATTTAGTCATGGAGTGACCTTAAGCATTCTCAAAGGGTTCTTTCCATTGGAAACAAAATAGATCCTCTACCCACAACCTGCATCCAAAGGAATTTGGGGGAAAGATCTGATTAAAGTTTAAATAGGGGAGTGATATAACGTGCTTTACGTTTTTAAAAGATTATACTGGTTCCTTCGTATAGGACAGCAAGGAAGCCAGATTTGGGACAAGGAGACCAGTTAGGAAGCTATTGCAGCGGTTCATGCACAGAACAGCGGGGGCTTAGACTGGGATTGTGACCCTGAAGATGATGAGAAGAAGTCAGATTCGGGATGTATGTCAGAAATAGGGTAGATACAGCCCGCCTTGCAAAGGCTTAATCATGCTCAGATGTAAGAGCATGAGTGGAATCAAGAATAGCCGTAGTTTTTTGTTTGAAGCAACAATGTAGGGACAGTGGTTTGTGTTATATGATGTGTCGGAAGATCTCTGTGAAGTCAAATACCTACTGATGACCTGAATGTGAATGACTAATATCTCCCTCTCTACCTAATCCTTTGGACAGGTCCGTTACCTTGCTAGAATCAGTGTCCGCTACCTGTGGCTATAACATGTAATATCATGTCCTGTCTGCCAGATTAGACGTCTTCGTAACCTCAGAAACTTGTCCTCTTAGTTCCCAGTGTGGCCGGTAACTAGATATAGTTACTGGGTATGGTCTCTCCAAATGTGCCCAGTCATCTGCACTAGGCCAGTCCATAATTTAGCACAGAAAGAGCATTAAAACAAGAAAGAATTCTAGTGTTCAGAACACTAGAAACCATCTACAAATGTTTTCCAAATTTACATAATTATCGCAATAACTTGTTAACATTGCATATTCCAGAACTTACCCCGGATCCACTAAATCAGAATTTCCCAGAGAGGAAACTATTAACCTACCATTTTTCTTTTTTAACAAGTTCCCGCCAAGTTATATCAATGATGAGCTAAGTTTGGGAAACACTGATCAACACCTAAACCCTTGTTACAAGAGGAAACGAAAAGCCCAAAGGAATTAAGTAATTTCTAAAAGGAGCTGTTTGCCTCCCACATCTGAGAAAGAATTTTACTTTTTTGCTTTCTTCTTTTAACTTTCCTCATTCCCCTTGCAATATATAGAAGTTACATGTTTTTGATCAGTCTCTGAGAGGACTGCTAACACTTCCTAATCATGTCTCCCAGGAGAAGTGACTTCAGAAATCTAAAACAGTTTCAGGAACTGCTCTATCCTTTCCTCATAAAAAGCTCACCTTGAAACAGGCAGACACTCTAGGAAAATTATTTCTTCTTAATTGGGACAATCTAGAGAGACTTGGAACCATAGAGGCTCTTTTTGCCAAGTTAAAAAAAAAAATTGTGTCCCTTTGTCCTTGTTATTTTCAAGATGATACCTGTGATCTAATGGCTTTTGCACACCGTGAGGTTCTCAACATCAGTAGGCATTACGCATGTAAAAGGGCAGCAGGAGTGGCTCATTATCTCCAGCCCAAGCAGAGAGAAATGCAATAATCATAATTCTCTGCTTTTCTTCAAGCTTTTAGCTAGTGTTGGAAACATGAGTAACCTTAGTGCCTTGGGTTAGGGTGAGTAACACCATTTTCAATAGGCAGATGGTGTTCAGTGCCTGCTTGACAGAGCACAGAGGATGCGGTGAAGGAGCCATTGACTGGGCGGGACTATTCTTATCTCTAAAACAAGACAATTGATTTGCCTTTGAGAAGAACAGTGACTCCCCAATACTACTTTCCAATATGCCCAAACTCTGAAGTAAATGAGTACTTTGTGTGTCCATAGGAGTTAAAAGTTATCTGTGTCAAAAAGAAAAGTTGACTGGAGAAAATGTGGCACGCACTCCGAAAACATTATTAAGTCAAACCACTTTGTTTATTGAGCCTTTTATTCTCTTCCTGGTCTAGACACTGCTGTAGAATTGATGAAGTTTTACATCATAGATCTCATGAAGCCAGTTAGGTCTCAATTACCTGTTCCAGTAAGAGAAGCCTGGAGCAGATCATTTAAAACATAAAAGGCACATACCTAGATCAAAGTCTTGGTTTTCCTTCCCTCTGAGAAGCAATATTATCATCACTTTGAGTCTTTCTCTTTTCCTGTTTCCATTCTGGCACCACCAAGAGAAGACAGTCATTCATAGTTTCCTTTGCTGAATCAAAAATTATAAGAAAAATGCTATTTTCTCCTTATAATGATGCTTTCCTCCTCTCCACTTGTGTACACTCCCAAGCTGCCTACTCTGTTCTACTCACTTCTTTTCCCAGAGGAAATGTCCTTTTAAGATCACTTGGGCATCATCCTTTCAGAAAGGTGCTCTTTTAATTGAGAACTTGATTTCAAGAGTAGGATTTGTTATGAATCCTATCTGTCAAGCAGTTTCAGCCACCCGATCATTTATGTCAGCAGTACTCCTTTCAATCCAAGCTAATTCAGGCCAGCCTTTCCATCAAGCATGATAAACAACAAAATCGATATTATGAAAATGGAGATGATGAAGATCTCAATTTGTCTAAGTAATTCAGTGAGAACAGAGCTTCACTTTTTGTCTTTGCATTCTAAACCATTGTAAATATTCTGTTCTTTTCTTGCTGCCAATAAGAAACCTTGTTTTTTGTTTTGTTTTTTAGTTTCTGAAATATATTTTGGCCACGGCCTTTTCAAATGTAGTGCAAGATAGTGCCTGATCCTTGCTCTCCTAAGACTATTTCCAGAGCACTGATTCACCACCATCCCTGCTGGTCTCTCTGCTGGAGACCAGGCCACTCAGCTACACACCCACTCCATGAACGCAGAGCTGACACCTCTCACCCACTGCTGTAAATGCCCATGTCCACAATCCTAACTCAAGATTGTACACCTGTGTATAAAGGAAGAGCTAAAAGCCAAGCATCTTGCCTTCTCAGGTGGGAAAGGGCAAGAAAAAAGAAGCAAGAATGAATATAAGTATTCTTTTCACACTTCAGGCTGTGTATCAGACCTATTATTGTCATCAAACCACCTTTCTTTCTACCGAACCACCCTGGCCCCTGAGCTAATTATTGCTTGAGGGCGAAGACTGTGATCGATACTTCTTTGCATGACTCTCAGCTCAATGCCAACCACAGAGTAATGATCAAGAAATTCTTATTAATGGGCAGAAAATGTGATGGGGTTTTATAAATTATATAATTAAAACCCTTATTTTAAAAATAGTAAAGCATTTTCAGAACAATGAAATGTAATGTCTGAAGTCACATGCATAACCAACAGGAGCCTGAGGCAGGATTAGAATCCAGGAATCAAATCCATGAAAATCCAGGTTTTTTGTGTTCCAAGAACTCAGCCAATTACATACCCAGGATGATGTGGTTACAGGAGATGCGGAGTTTCACATTTCCAGCCCCTGCAACTAATGTGTACTGTCAGAGAAGCAAACCAAAAATTCAGTTTAATAGGGTTGTATTGAGCACCTTCTATGTATAAAACTCAGAGTTGGCATTTGGAAGAAAATACAGTTTAATGTGTTGGTTTACCTATAGTTCACAAAAAACGATGACCCAGTTTTTGTATATAGATCACATACTTAATGAGTATAAATGTGTAGTAAACAAGTACTTTTTAATTGATTTTTATGAAAAATATGTAGTTACTCCAGGGACAAATTATTTTTATTCATTCACTCATTTATTCATTTATTCAAACATATATATTGAGCATCAAACATTTTCCAGGCACTCTCTCAGACAATGGGAATACAAAAATGAATAATTCCAAGTCATTATGCTCTGTGACTTTACAGGCAAAAAGAAGAGTAAGGACAACAGAGTGAGAAAGATGTTATGGCAACAATCTCTGTTCTGTAGGAGACCATTAGCATGGAGATGGTAGTCAAAGACAAAGGAGAAGTCGTTCATAAAGTATTTTAGCTTGGAAGAAACTCGTTGAGCAGTTGCAAGGTGAGATATGTTGCAGATGGAAAGAAAAAACTACCTAGATGAAGGATGTGGGAGAAGAAAGGGATGCAGTCAGGGAGAACCACAGGAAAGAATAGGGAAAAAAACAGATCAGAATCTTTAGGCATTGATAAAGGTTTTGAATTTTATTCTGTGGGCAGTGGAAGCCGATGAAGATTTTCTAGCGGAGAGAGGATTTGACCAGATTTGAGATGAACTGGGGAGATGTGACAAAGCATAGACAGCTAAATGATGCCTGAAGTTTTTGATTAGAAACAACAGACTTTGTTATGCACAGTAGAGGTTTGATATAAAAACAGGAAGGAGGTAAAGAATATGATAACAAATTAGATTTTGGACTTTGTGGTAGGCAGAAGAATGGCTCCCCAAGGATGTCTATGCTTTAATCTCCATAACCTGTGAATACATTACCTTACATGGCAAAAGGGACTTTGTAGATATTAATAAGGTTATGGACCTTAAAATGGGAGGAGTATAGCAGGATTATTCAGGTGGGCTCAATCTAATCCCCTGAGTTCTTAAAAGCATAGAAACTTTCGTAGCTTCCCAGCTATGGTCAGAGAGAGAAGAAATGGAAGGAGAGAGTCAAAGTATGAGAGGGATACAAACCTCCATTTCTGGCTTTAAAGATGGAAGAAGGGGTCCAGGAGCCGTGGAATATGCATGGCCTCTAGAAGCTGGGAATGGGCCTCAGCTGATAGCCAGCAAGGAAGCAGGGATCTCAGTCCTATTACTACAAGAAACTAAGTTCTGTCAAAATAATGAATGAGCAAGGAAACAGAACCTCTTCCAGGGACTTCAGAAAGAAACATAGTCCTGCAGAAATCTTGATTTTAGTTTGGTGAGATCTAGTGAGATCTATGTCAAACTTCTAACCTAAAGAACTATAAAATAATAAATTTATGTTGCTGAAGCCACTAAGCTTGTGGTAACTTGTTATGCCAAGAGTAGAAAACTAATACAGATTTGAAGACAAAAAAAAAATGAGTCTGATAATTCCCAGGTAGGAAAAGAAGACGAATCTTCCAGAGAGATTGTAAAGAAAGGATTAGAGAGGTAAAGAGGTATCAGAAGAAGTCATAGAACCAAGGGAGAGAAGAACTCTGGGAAGGAATGATCCAAATTGATAACTGCAAGCCATCAAGTAATATTGGACTTGTAGCTCTGCCAAAGCCAATCTTCAAATCTGTGAACAGACTCATTGAAGGATTAAACCAGAAGGAAACAAAGCCTGTGCCCAGTGGACTGGCATCCTATAAATGAGTCAGTAATTTGCAATAGATGATTTGACTCTAATTTAAATCAAGAGAGGAAATATTCACAGAACAAGTAAAGGCATGAAATGTGGTTTCTATCTTCCTTCTGACGTTGTTTCATGAATATGTACCCTAATAGGTTAAACAGATTATTTTAAAAGCACTTAAAATACTATTTGCAGGCTAAAAAGTGTAGGGATTTTCTTTATTCCCAGAGATTCCTGTGACATGAAGTGTGGCTGCCAAAGAGTTAAAAAGCTCTAGTTGATCACCACACTTCTCCCATATGCATACAAACTTTCAAATAACCAGATACCTTTTATTTAAATGCAGCTGCTTTAGACCTACACAAATATTCTGTGGAAACTGTCTTACTCAACTTTGTATCTCCAGCACCTAATCAATGGTGGGAACATAGTAGGTCAGGAAGATTTCTTTCCTGACAGCATTGGTGAATAAAAGATGTTTGTAATAAATTGGTGAAGTCATCATAATACTCAAAACACAGTTTATCACATGACTTTCAAAGTCTCCCATTACCATCCATGATATTCATAATATCTGAATTTAATTCTGTTAAGACTCGTACAGAAAAAAAGTTTACATTAGCATAGAGACAATATTCAAAGTACTACAAGTTCCTGCATACTTCACAGAGCTTTGTTCCAGAAAAGAATTATTCCCAGAAGGTACCTTATCCTGACAATGCTGGTTTGGCACACAATTGTGATGTATGTCCTTGACTATATTCAAGTTCACAGAACACAGTACATATTTTCTTTTCTGAAATAGCAGAGCATTGTCTTGCCCCAAGCATCCTTGGGAATACTTGGGTGTTATTTGAAAATCATGTTGAGATTCTCTAGGCAGCTTTTTGCAATGTCTCCCCAAATAGGTCTTCAATTGTCTTTGCCCACATTATCCTTAGCCGGCTTCTCTCTTTAAAGCATGCCGCAACTATAATCTCCAGGGCTCTCCCACAGCCTACCCCAGCAAGAGCCTAAACTGGTCAATTTACGTGTATGGAATTTCTAGACTGCTGGGGGATTTAGAGACTATTTAATCCCACCAAGAGGAAAAGAAAACTCAGTCAAAGGAAGTGAGGTGAGATGTTCAGGGGATAAGGCTGGTTAGTGGCAGAACCAGGCTGCAATCCTTGTTTCCTGACTCAGAGGTGAGTGTTCTTCCTACAACATACCAAAAGATGCCCACATTTCTTGTAGGATCCATCCAAATTAGACAAGGCTTATTTTCTTTGCCACCTTTGTGGAATGATTCTTTGGGCTCTTTCTCAAAGTATTAAGCTGATTATTTCTGCCTAATTAACCTGCAGATTATGAAACCAATCATATTACCCCCTGGAAAGCAATCTATGATTTCTTCTGTTTTGGAGTTATGACCTTTTTTTAAATTTATAAATTATTTAGCTCTCCAACTCACTTCCTTCCACCCATACTAAAAGCATACCATCAAACATTTATTCTCTTATTCATTCATTATTTTATTTATTTACTCATGCATTCATTTGTTTATATTCACAAGCATTGATATAAGCACTAAAAGTACAGAGATGAAAACAGAGATGCTTGTGTGTTTGTTTGCTTGGTGTGAGAGGAGGAGGTCACCAAGAGATTTGGTTTTATCCCCTTTATGTGTTATGTTTTTAGCAGTGATACAGACAAGTTTATAGGCCTATGCATATAGAAAAAGGAAAGGAGATTTTAAAATAGGAAAGTCTGAACAGGAATTTTACCAAAAAAATAGCTTTTATTTCTTCAATGCAAGTGATATACAAATACCTTAATTTGATGCTTGTCAGGTAAATTCTGCTACTTTTTTTGTGGTGATAAAAGTTTCCTTGGAGACTGGCAAATTCAGGCTGAGAAACATATTTTAGATTGATAAAAAAACACTTTCTTCTATTTCAAGCATAGCATGTGGTCTCCTCCTTGTACTAGATAACTACTTAAACAGAAGAAAGATTAGATAGAGAGGTAGGTAGATAGATAGATAGATAGATATAGATAGATAGATAGATGATAGATAGACAGATATAAATGTAGATATAATTGTTTCAGGGATTTCTGGCCAGAGACCCAGATGGATGCCTTTCCCTTTGCCATGCTCCAATTAATCAACTGGTTCTTTTTACGATGTTAAGCATGACAGATTTCTACAGTGTCCATGCAGGTCCGCCTCTCAGATCTCTCTTCAGGTGAACCTGCTCTGAGAAGCATGGGTAGCTGACAGCCCCCAGCTGCTACACACCGTAGCAGTCACATCTCAGCCATGTTCTCCTTGGGGCTGCTCTCTATTACTAACTGAGCACAGCAGGGGACTAGAGCCAGACAGTTCCTGCCCAACGCTTCTTCTCTGATGGGCAGTCTCTGCTCCGAGATTCTCATCAGCCTGGTTGAGACTCTCAGAGCTGCATGGCAACCTGAGACTCCTTCTTCCTAACCATCCCTCCTTCCCTCTCTCCTTTCAGAAGAGTCATGCCGGCACCATGATTGAGAGTCTTCTCTGCCTGTTCCTGCTTATCTGCCCTACTTTCAGGGGCAGAACTCCAGGAGATAAATATTAATCAGAGGATCTTTCACACAAAGATAATATTGGTAATGATCAATATCCCCCTCACTGGTTTCTAAGACCTTTCTTGAAAGTTCCCTTTTTTATTTCAAAATTCTGAACAACAAAGAACCCCCATCCATATCCCACCCACCTTAGGAGAGAAGAGGAGTGAAAATCATCTACAGCCAATCCTTATGGATATGATATGATTACTACTTCCTAAGAGGAAAGGTAACTGGCTGGTGGACAGTGATTGCATTGTGTTACAGCATTTCTTGAATTGGGGAGGTCTTGAAGGCAGAATTTTTCTGTTGTGTAATAGAAATGTTGAAAAGGAGCAAGGATGACTAATCTCTCTAAACAAATAACAAGATGTGAGTTTCAACAACCTGTTCATGCTTCTGCTTCTTCCCCTTGTCATCATTATATAAACCATCTTTTGTGATAAAATGGCCAAGCTCTTGCAGGGATCAGGAAACACTTACGATGCTCCAGGGACAAACTATGGACTGAGTTATGCCCTCCTAAAATTCGTATGTTAAAGCCTTAACCCTCCATATGACTGTACTGGAAATAGGACCTTTAAAGACGTGATTAAGGTTAAATGAGGTCATAAGGGTGGGGCTTTAATCTGATGGAGCTGGTGCCCTTATAAGAAGAGGAAAATATACAAGACCCCTTGTGCTCTCTCTACCATGTGAGGACACAGTGAGAAGGCAGCAACCTACAAGCCAAGAGCAGAGGCCTCAGAACGAAACCTACCTTGTTGGCACTTTAATCTTGGACTTCCCAACCTCCAGAATTATGTGAAATAAATTTCTGTTGTTTAAGACACCCAGTATAATTTTAAGCTGACTAATACAGACATTAAGGACAATTATTATTGTCTATCCCTTTCCAAATATTGTCATAGGGCAGATGGCCAAGAGTATCCTGATACAGTGATGTACAAAGATACCTTTTAAAGACAAAACATTAATTCTCTCCTTTGGTTAATTTCCCATTAGATAACTTTTACAGCTATTATATTTTAGTTAAAATATGTAACTCAGGGCCATTTTTCTTATATTAATTCAGGAACATCTACAAAGTTCTGTCAGAAATCAAATAGTATCTCAAAAGAAATATTTTTGAGGAGCTCGTAATGGACAAGATACAGAGCTATACAGATAGACAGAAGAAAAGGATACCTTTAAAAATTCCACTAATTGTCTATTTTCTTTTTAATAGAAAAATGTTGGAAAATAATAACAAAGGATGAAAAGTTGACTGGAAGCCCCCTAACAGACACTTTCTCTTATGATCAGTTAAAGCAGTAATTTTATCTCTAATAAATCAAGGTCATGTTTTGTTTGTTTTCTGCAGTAAGTTTGAATGGAGTTTCTTAGAAACTTGAGAATGGGAAGGCTGAATGACAGTTGCAAAGTCAACTGCTGGAAAGTCATGCAAGATGCCCTAAATGAAGCCTGGTGGTCAGATTCCCCCGTATGGACTCTTAAGTAAGCACAGGTGCTAGGACTGCTTTTCTCAAACTGTCCTCCTCAGAATGCTTGAGTTTCCTAGAGACAAATCAGGGGACTCCTGAAGGGGGACGGAAACCCTACTTGTACTTAATGTTCCCCTCTTCAGCCCCTTTCTATTTCTTTGAAATGTTTTAAAACCAATAATGGTAGGTGTTTAATGCCTCCCCAAACATGTCCACTCCTAATCCCCAGATCCTGAGAGTATGTTACCTTACATGGCAAAAAGGACTTTGCTGATGTGATTAATTTAAGGATTTTGAGACAGGAAGATTATCTTGGATAATGTAATCGCAAAGGTCCTTATAAGAAAAAAAGGGAAGTAGGAAAGTCAGAGTCAGAGAAGGAGATGTGACAGCAGAAGCAGACAGCCAAGTGGTGGAAGGGGGTATGGGCCAAGGAACGTGGGCAAACGCAAGGAAACAGATCTCCCCTAGAGCCTCCAGAAGGAGTGGAGCCCCGCTGACACCTTAATTTTAGTCCAATGAAACCCATTTTGTATTTCTGATGTCCGCTCTGGACTTCTGACCCTCCCAGCTGTAAGATAATAAATATGTATTAGGTCACTGAATTTATAGTAATTTATTACAGCAGCAAATAGGAAACTAACACACTGATGAACTAACACAGGTACTTCTCCAACTTTAATATGCATAAGCTTCATCTAGTATGTTTGTCAAATATTAATTTCTAGATTCCACTCCCCAAAATTCTGATATAGGTTGTCTGCTTAGTCTAAGAACCTGCATTTTTAATGAATACTTCCCCACCCCCATGATTCTGATTCCAAGTTTCCAAAACCGAATGGAACCAGATTCACCATAAATAATCTCATAAGATACAGGAAACCGTGATGCTAGCTGGAATAATGTTGCCACAAATCCCCCCCTCCACCCTCTGGTACTTTCAGCAAACATCCCTAAGAAAGATGCATCAAACACTGAATTCTGCATCGTGTTGCACAGCAAGCTTCCAGTGTAGGCTTCCATCTTGCAATTGTTCATTGTGTCAGTGCATTGCAATAGAACAGTTATTTGATTCACCGAAGAAATAGTAAGTGTGAGGAAATATAGTAAAAAGAGTCTCGGTCCTGCAGTCAGTAGACCTTGATCACACACTCTTCTGAGTCCCTGCCTGGATGTATAGCACTGGGCAAGACACTTTTCATCTCTGGACCTCAGTTTCCCCACATGTAAAGTGAGAGTTTTTAACTAAACAATCTCAAGTGCTTTCAGCAATAATATCCTCTTAGTGGTCCACTTGAGTCTATTGAAGAAAAAGCAAAAGACACCAGGAATTCCTTTTTTTTTCATTTCATCTCTAATCAACTTTGTTTCCTAAGGACATTTGTGAATGCAAGGTTTCTTTTCCACTTTCAGGTCCCTATATTCCTAGGAAAATTATATCCTTTCAAAGGGAGACACATGGACACCCAGAATATGGCTAGTTTCAACGACTCTTTCTTTACAGCCCCTCCCTCCTTCCAAAGGAGGCCATGATGATATAGGTAGGGTCTGCCAGATGTACCATTTTCAATTATTCTGAGACTCATACGCCATCCTATTAATCATCCAGTTCCTTTGCTTCTCTCCTTCTTTCTCCCACTGGACTCATCCCGATCAGTCCTTTGGTTTGGCATCACTTCTAGGTAAGTTACCACCTTTCTCCACTCTGAACTGCTTAAACCAGACCAGCCTCCTCTGCGGGGTGTGTGAGGGGGTTGTCATCACATCTCACGAAGGGATTATAATGTACAGTTACGAACACCCACTCTAAAGTCAGTGAAGACACTAGTTCAAATCCAGGCTCTGCCAACTGCTGAAGCTAGATATGCATGTTTGGGAAAGCTACTCAACTTCTCCTTACTTTTGTTTCCTTAACTAAAGATATAGAGAGGTATAGATTTTTATCCAAATCTATAGAATGAGGATGACAATACCTAACTCACATCATTGTGGATGTTAAAGGTAATGTTTGTAAGATACCTGGCACCCATTAAAAGCTGAATATGGTAGGTTTTATTTTCACTATTATTCTTGTCAGTGAACTTTGGCATGGTCAGAGCTGAAGGATCTAGGATGACTAGGCTCAAAATCACATCATAAAATTATCAGAAATATTTGGCATAAAGAAACTTACAGGAGACAGAATAATTGTCTTCAAATATATGAAAAAAAGGATTATACATGTTTTGTCTATTTACTGAGAACAGAGCAAAATTCAATAGGGGGATTTCTTCTAAACCTAACAAATAATTTTGTGACTACTAGGGCTGTGTAGGAATGGAATGGACTCCCTTGAGAGGTAATGAGTGTCCCATAGCTAAAGGAAATCAGGAGGAGCCTAGCCAGCCCTTTAGTGGGAATGTAATATAAAAGATTCAAGCACAGGATGAACTATTGGATTTTTATGACATTTAAAATACCTTCTAAGATTGAAATTCTATGGTTCTGTGATTATTACCAGCCCCCAAAGAGGAAGCAGGAGGAAAGTTTTTAAAGGTGAAAGAAATAAACAATCAATTTGGCTATCTGCAAGCAATTCTTGAGAGAGAGAGAGAGGCTAAAAATGTTGACAGCATTTGTAAAACTAAGGATTGGGGATTGAAACATTCTGCATCTTCCCATTTACCATGGCTCCTACATGTGCTTTTCTCAGCTATAGTCCTGTAATGCCAAATGCATTATGTAAAACCTGAGTGAATGGATAGATTGTGAGAGGCTCTTTAAAATGTAAACTCAATGGCAAAGCCCATTACATGAAATTATGTTTACTTAACTAGCTAAAGGCTTAAAGGTAGTTAAAACACATAAACCATCTTTCCTCCAGCTGAGAGATCAGGAAAATGGATATGAAGAGTGTTAACAAGTATCCAAAGATTTGGAAAATGTCAAGCCCAGTGAACTCTTGAGTTTTAAGGAAGTGTACATCCAAGTGTTTTGAAGTCTTAATAAAGGTTGGCATGTTGCTCTCTCACTAGATCGTTATCTCTGGCTCTTTCTCTCTCTTCCTCAAAATGATTCAAGAATATCTCATGGAAGCAAGAAATTAGCAGGTGCATAATTGAAAAGAAATTATGGTAGATACTTTGGACAACATTATTTACAAGGAAAATTCAATAGAAGCATTTAAAACAAACCTGATTATACATGTATGTACATGTACCTGCATATACACTGCACACACACACACACACACACACACACACATTACAGACTAATAGACTAATATCCTTCTAAAATACTAACAAAGTTAAGTGTTGGGGCTTCCCTGGTGGTGCAGTGGTTGAGAGTCCGCCTGCCGATGCAGGGGACACGGGTTCGTGCCCCGGTCTGGGAAGATCCCACATGCCGCGGAGTGGCTGGGCCCGTGAGCCATGGCCGCTGAGTCTGTGCGTCCGGAGCCTGTGCTCCACAATGGGAGAGGCCACAACAGTTGTGAAAGGCCCGCATACCGCAAAAAAAAAAAAAAAAAGTTAAGTGTTGGTCTTAAGGCCTGACATGAATGCTAGGATGGGCTTTCATTATGTAATTCAAATTGCTTTTAAAAAGCAACATTCCACAGTTTGCAAAGGGCTTTCACAACTATCTTACTTTATCCTCACTCCAGCTCCTATGGAACCAGGCAGGGGAAAATTTGAGGATCAACTATATTGTTCATACCATACATGGCATCTGTGACCAACACACACACACATAAAACAACATGCACACCGAGAAAACATTTAAAGTCTAATCATCCAAAGACACTGATGATTTTTTGTTTCAGACAGTGATTATTATTTAAGTGCTATTCACATTTAGAATATTCATTAAAAGACATGAGATAGGTCATGAGTCCAGAACATCTAGCAATAGACATTCAAGGGCTTTTCTGTCACTCAGGAATGTGTATATACTTTTGAAGGGAGAATTTTATTCTTTGCAGGTTCTATTTAAGCAAATGAGAATGACTCCAGTGTTAAGCTTTGGTGATAAGTTGTACATTTAGTTTCTAAAAGCCTTTAAAAAGAATGTGTATGTAATCAACAAGAAATAAAAATCAATCCATTATGCCCTGATTCTATCAGAAAATGGTACTATAAATAGCATCTAATAAATGGACCAGAACAAAGCCCTCTGGCCAGGAAGCAGTTGAGCTGGGCCCTAAATCATCTGAATTCTATTTAGGAGATTAGATTGAAACCAATTTAATCCTTAAACTGAGGAACTAACATTAGACCTTAACAGTGATGACAGGATACAGTGATAAATGGCATCAGAGGTGACCAAAAAGCCTAAGAGGACTGGAAAAGTCTAAGAGTCATTCAATTTGCTGCTTTTCCAAGTAAATTACTAATGGCCACAAGCTGGCTCTACAGGAGCTGGGTTGGGTGTGACTTATGACTGAACCTGGGAGGCTGAACAGAGTAATTAATGGAATGTAGAAAGGATCTAACACTGCCCCCTCCTCTAGACCAACTACCACTGCAAGCCCATGGAATGAGCTGAAATCTAAACTCTAAACTTTTTCAAAGATGCTTTCCCTTTCAAATAGAATTTTGTATGACACAGCATTAAACATTTACTACAAACAAAAATCATAATAATATCTAACATTTATTGAGCACATAGCATGTGTAGGAATCAAAATTCAACACACCATGAAAAGGAAGGAATTCAAGATTTAGGCAGGTGTCTTGGGTTATAAAAAGCAAAAATGGCAAGGCATGAACAATGAAGACAAGAGTATTTTTTTTTTAGGATTAAAGAAAAAAGAGTACTGAAAGCAGTCCTGGATATGGGAGAGCTCTGAGAAGCAGCTGTTCATCAACAGCAGCTGAATGCAGGGACGAGCTGGGGACACGCAGGAAAGCAGGCTGCCTGCTAATAGGTATAATGCCCCGGAATGCTTTGTGTTTGTGTGAAGGAATTTACAGCCCAGTGATCACCACCACAAAGCTTATACTTATCTCTTTGCAACTTGCGCCAGCTCTTGGAGTTTTCCGTTCCCTAACTCAGATGTCAAGAGAAAGGGGAATAAAGTCCAATAAGAAGAACTGGAAGACTCTAGGTCCATCCACCTCACTACAAATAACTCAATTTCATTTCTTTTTATGGCTGAGTAATATTCCACTGTATATATGTGCCACATCTTCTTTATCCATTCATCCGATGATGGACACTTAGGTTGCTTCCATGTCCTGGCTATTGTAAATAGAGCTGCAATGAACATTTTGGTACATGACTCTTTTTGATTTATGGTTCTCTCAGGGTATAAGATATAACCCTCTGTCTATAGAATTAGTGTCCATGAGGCACAAAGCTGCTTAATCTTTCTCTCTTTGTATGCTGCCAAATCCCATCTTGTTTTGCATCCAGTGTGCTTTGCACAAATGCCAATCCCCTCCATTTCAGCCCTGATGTCAAGTGACAAAGGGAAATCCTCCCACTTGAACTCTTTCCCTTTCAGCCTTTTTGCTGAAGTCCCCTTCATACAGAGACTGCCTCTAATTCCCAGTTTGAGACCACTTTCTTACATGACACATAGCCTGATATGGCCAGGCAGTTAAAAAAAAAAAGGCAATGCCTAGATTCCCCCCCATGATGTAAATTAGAGAGTTGCAGCCCCATCAGGGTCCCCAGTGAAGCCACCCACTGAGTGAGGAACTGTTGGATTTCCATCTGTGTCTCATACCGTTGGTGGCTATTGTTTAAATAAACATTACTTTGTGTTGCGTTTTTAAAAACTTCAATACATGTTGATGCCTGGTTAAAAGGAAAGGAAATTGCAGTATTAAAAGACTAGTATTTTCAGAGTCTTGTGATGTAAATTGCTAATTTAAAACCCAAAATATTGTTAAAGCGTCTTTATTTAATAGCAGGTGATTGCAAGCTGTAATTTGCAAGCTGTAGATGCAGATGGTAATGTTTTTCCTCCCTTTTCAGCAGTGCAGTACAGTATTTACTGCAGATCTATGCAGGCCTGGAACAGCCAACTGTGAAAGAAAACACTCTGCAGCAAGATTAACCACAGAGTTCATAAGACCAAGATGGCTTTTGAGACCTGATCCTGTCTCAGCCAAGGCAGGGTCCTCTCCTCCCAAGCTCAGAGGATGTTTGCTCACCAAAAGAAGTTGAAGGTGATGTCATTGGTCTGCCAGGTTCCCGCTAAGGTTAAAACACATGAGTGAGAGAGTGATATTTAATTTAGGCTTCATTTATTTACTCTGGCTGGAGAGAACCCAGGGAAGAGAGGGAATGTAGGGATAGGTTTGCCAGGTAAAATGCAGGACACCTGGTGAAATTTGCAGTTCAGATAAACAAGCAATAATTTGTTAGGATAGGTGTATCCCAAGGAACCTGGGACATACTTATACTAATAAATTATTGGTTGTTTATTTGAACTTCAAATTTAACTGGAGTCATACATTTTTATTTGCTAAACCTTGCAACTCTATTTGGGGAGAAAGAGTGAGTAAATAAATAACAATGACGTGTCCAGGAAACAGAGATGGGACTTGACATTTACTGAGCACTGTTCCAGGGCCTTGCCTTCTGCTGCCCATGTAATCACGGCAACAATTTATCAGGTAGATATCGTTGTTAGTCATATTGCAAAGAGGCGTAATTGTGGTTCAGAGACCTTTGGTGACTTTCCCCATATAGTTCACAGCAACCCTGGATTTGGTGACCAAGTTCTCTGTGGCTTCGGAGCCTGAGTTCTTTCCATAAAATGATGCTGATGCCTCACCTTTGTTCATTCCCTCCCATGACACTTAGGGCGTCCGGCAGGAAGTCAGTGCCCTTCTCCAGCTCCTGCTGGCCTCCCAGCTCCTCCAACCCCTGCAACAAAACAAACCAACAAACAAACCCATCTAGCCTCACCAATATCTCCTCTCCCCTATCCCACCCCAGGGACAACTAAAAGCACTAGTTGCTTTCATTTGTATTTTATTTTCAAGAAGAATAACAGCTCTTTCCCCATGCATGTTATCCAAGTAAACTCCTGATAATTATTATATTCTCTTTGATTTGATTGTAGTCTATCACCAAAAGACCTGCAGCGGCTAGCCTTCTTTGAGCACTTTACCTTACACACTTGTACGGAATTCTGAAGTATTCATAAGACACTGAGCAGGAACAGGAAGAAGTGGGCTGTTGATCGCTGACTCCGTAGCCACACCTCCATTCTTTTCTGTCGCCAGGGTCCTAACCAATTCAGTGTCCATTCCCTTCCTTGTGACTCAGAAGCAAGTCCTCTTTGGACTCCAGGGTTTCTCAGCAGAGCTAACGTTGGCATCTGGGTGAGATGATTCTTCATCCCAAAGGACTGCCCTGAATATCACACACTTCTTGTTCCTGTATCCTGGGTTCCAAGTACTGCAGATGGCATTCAGTCACTTTGTAAACCAAGGACAGCCCTGCACATTTCCAGATCCTTCTGTTGGTGGAGGGGCACCTCCACCAGGCAACCTGGTTGTCTCTTCGCCTTGGTAGTCACGGTTTGGTGCCCAGGATCACCCAGTTCTGGCCAGTATAGACATGAGGGGATGTCTACTGGGAACTTCTGAGAAAGGTTTCCTCACACTATGAAAGAGACCCAAGGAGGGAACAGTTCCTCTTCCACCACTGGGTGTGCTCGTGTCTGTATGTGATGTGTGGAGCTGCCACAGCAATTTTTCACCCATGGGGGCCAAAAGTGAGAATGGAAAAATGGCAGAGTGCAAAAATGGAAAAATCCTGGGCCCATCATGACATCACTCAACCGCAAATTAGCGAACCCTGGAGCTGCCCGACTTCCAAGTGTTCTATCCTTGTTTATGACTCTTGAATTGGGGCCCTCAAGCCACTGGCAGCTCAGAGCCCCCATCTGCCATGTGATCCAAGGACACTGGATGTCTGAAGGGAGGACAAAGAAAGAACAATGGGAGGGGTGTGCGGTGTGGAGACGACTTTGGCATGATAGTACAATTATAAGGGGGAGAGGGCAGAGTCAGAGAAACGGAACTGGAAGCCTAACTCTATCACTGAATAACTTTGTGACCTTGGGTGAGGTCAGTCATTATCTCAGCCTTAGATTTATGACCTGAAAACTATCAGGATAAGATTTACAAAAATTGTCAGCTCACACCTATGGGCCACCCTGGACCTACAGGAACGCTGTTCTTTACTGGTCCGTGTGCCTGGTAGCTGTGTAGTTCTGCCATGTGTGCCACCACGTCCTACTGTCTTACAGCCAGGCCTCTTCACTCATCTCACCTGTGCATCTCCTGGGCCATTGGGTTCAGGGCCCCCAGTTAAACCCACTCTCTCCCATCCTAGGAGATGTTGATACTGTGTTATATGGCTCTGATATGAATGTCATTGGGGTCAAGAATCAGCCTCAGGATCTCTGCTGTTTCTACAAGTCTTTTTGTCTACACCAAATGAATTTCACGCTAATTTAAATACCAAAACCCAATTCCGAGACATCCACAGTTAAAAATTACCAATTTTTACTTTCAAGGAGCACCTAGTATATCTTTTAATTACAGAATGCATAAACGCTAACCTTGCACATTGCATCACATTCCGTTCAGCTTCTTATTAACGTTTATTTGCAGAAAAATAAAAATTACTTCCCCTCATCTACTTAGGGGTATTGTATACACCACTTAAATACAGGGTTCTCTAGTGCCATCTAGGGGATTTTAGACCAAAAAAAAAGAAATTGTCTGCTCAGCTGAAAGAGTAAAACAAGAACTGAAAAATCAGCTATGACTTGCAATGTAATTTCTTATACACCCCCCTGATAATGTTTGGGTAATCTTTTATTTTATAGTTTGGATAGCTGAGCAAGGTCATACGTGGTGCTGCATCTGGGGAACGCATAAACGAGTAAAATGTATGACATTGCACCATGCTTTGTGGCCTAATATTTTGCAAACATAACCTTGAGAGAAAAAGTTTCCCTATTTAAATCAATGCCTCTTTCTAAAACCAAATCGAGCAGGATTTATTAGTATTTTTTTAATGTGTTTTCTAGATTCATGGTTCCTACCTACCAATCATGTGCATGTAAGCGTTCCAGCAAGTGCCCTGTAAAGCTAAAGGGAAAAACCAAAAAGTGACACACCTTGCAAGAACTTGCCTCCATCCTCAGGCCTGAGCACAATGCCAAGCAGGTAGAGGTCACTGCTAAGCATCCATTTTACTGAACTGAGCTCAGTAGCTTCTAAATGGTGCTGATGGACAATGTGTGGTCCATCGCTTTCTAACATACTCTGGGTGACCCGACTGCAACAGTCTGGGCTGACCTAAACAGCACATTTCTGGGGAGTTCTACTTGTGTGATGACCCAGGGTGAGGCGCTTTTCCCACTGGTTCCTGCGTTTAATCCTTCCCCCTAAACCTGTGATTCCTATAAATACCGAATTCCTATTTTACACATAAGAAAACTGAGGCAAAGAGAGTGGAACGACCTCTTCAAAGTAACGCAAAGAAATGTATAAGCAGGGTTTCAAATCCACATTACGCTCCAGCCTCAAGCAGTGTGCTTCCTCCAATAAGTGGAATTTCAAAGACAGCATTTAAATATGACTACCAGATATCTTACAAACTATTTCAACCAAGGAAAACTGCACATTAGGCCGAAACACATGAAATTCCTGATATTCAACCATTTTTGACCTACGAAAGAGCACTTACATGTGATTCAACACACGGGAAGGCACATTCAAAGAAGCCTGGGAAGAAAAGAAGCACATGTCTAAGGGCGTGCGGTGCCCTGGGCTCTGCTGTATGAACACCACGCCCACCCCCGACACCACGCATCCTTTACAAACAGCAGCAATCCCCACTTACAGGGTGGCCTTCCTGGAGAAGCCTGGGAAGGGAAGAGATTTTGTGTCAAGGTCAGAGTGGGGCACAACAAGAGCCTGACCACCTGGGCAAAGGGGCAACGTCTGGCCTGGAGTCCCAACACCCACGTGTGAAATGACCCGCACGCCAGGCTTTAGTCCACACCTGCGGGGAGCCCGGCAGGGCACCAGCGCTGATGTCCAAGGTGAGGGCCGCTGGCCTTCCCTCCCGGCTCCCTAAGGCGACAAGTCGAAGTTCTAACAACAATTCCATCCGGTAAGAGTAGCCCTTGTTCACAGGTCCCAAGTTGCTGTCACTTTGTTGGATTTTCTGGCCCGAGGTCGTATCAACTGTCGGTCCTCTTCCTCCCTCCTCCAGGCCATTGCGGTGTGCTTCCTCCCCAGCACCTCCCACCTGTGTCTGGTGAGCTCCTCGTTACCTTCAGATCTAACCTTCCAAGTTCTGTTTTCCAGGGAGGCTTCCCCTAGCCTCCAAGACTACATCCATGTCCTTTAAGGCTGGTAAGAGGAAGATGTAGCCTTTGTTATGTACCATTTGCCGTAAGTTTTTCAGGTATCTTAGCTACTGCAGACATCAATTCATTAAACTGGGTTACCTCCAAAGATGCAATTTCCTCGTATATACCTATGTGCCTGTCAAGGCGAAAGTTCCTAAATATCACCTCCAAAATGTGTTGGTCTTATTCATCCCACAAGTATTCTGTGACAGTAGGCAGTGGCAACACAATTCTAACACCATTTGTTCAGGGCCACTTTGTTCATGCCTGGCTTGAATAAATGTTCTTTCTTAGTTGGTTCATTTGGCTCGCTTATGTCTCCATGCCAGAGTAAATGCATGAGGTTGATGGGGTGATCAGGAATAAGCGATGAGTGGGTAGATATTTTAGCATGTATCTAATAATGAGCCACAGCACCTTATTATTTTACAAAAATGAAAAGCATTGGGTGTTTAACAATGGCTCTGAAGCAACTCTGATGTAACTTCAATGGGTCTTGCAAAGGCCATACAACCTGAAAGTAAAGATGATCAAGGCTTATTGGTTCTCATTCCAATAAAGCTAATGACTTCTGCTCAATATGCAGTCAAAACCTAGTTGGTTTTAAGCAAAGATTTTATAACTTATACTTTGTTTCAAAATATTTTCTCTCCATTCTTACCTTTCTAATGTAGGAGGGGCAAATGTAATTAATATATGAGTATATTATAACCTCCTTCCTTTGCTCAACCCATCCTCATCTACTCATTAAGGAAATATTTTGCAGAGTTGTCAAAGGAAAGGGGGATAGAGACAGAAACTGGGGCCCACAGAAATGGGTGTGGAGAAGCATTTCATGGAAAGCTAAAATACAGGAAAGAAAACAAAAATTGACTCATGGACGGATGCTGTAGCAAATACATAGGAGAATGAGAGGCGTGTGAGGAATGAATTTAAGAAATACTGTCATGGATGATAAAGTGGAGCTCCTTTGACATTATTGAACACAATCAAATAAAATTATAATTATTTTATTTCAGAATTCTGGACTGTAGCCATTTAACTGTGATCCTGCAGTGAGACTGGGCTATGTGAAGCCCTAGGATTTATTCAGATTACACTAACATGATGTGCAATATGAAAGACTAGTAACATAAGTTGTTTTGTGTAGAATTAGCTTACTCTATTTACTCTAGGGCCCTGGGATTTATTGCATTATTTGGTCCATGATTTTTATTGCCAGCTCTACACAGCATTCTGACAACCTGTGTCTCTACTGCTCAAATATACCCATTGCCTCAAATACTCCTCACCTGAAAAATCTCCTCACAGTATTAATTCTGAGTTCCTCTGAAAAAGAGGAGGGTTGTAGGCCCCAGATGGACAAATAGTGAAATAACACTTGAGATTAGACTTTTAGTGGGAACCTACCCAACAGAAGTTTCTCACCATATAACAGGACCTCAACAAGTCTGCAAACCGCAGAGAAGCTCACTAAACCTCAAATCCCAGAGTTCCCTCCTCAAAGATGATGAAATCCAGACATTCAGTAGTTGAATGCCCAGTGGTTTTCTTCTCAGCCTTATTAACAAAGAGAACACTAAGAAAGTTCTCTTTGTTGCCTTCTTTTTTGGTGTGTCTTTTTTGCTTGTTTGTTTTCTGTTGACATGGCCTGAAAGAAAGGCACTGAAGATAGTTTGAAGACTTCATTTTAATTCTTCACAACACCTTATATCACCTTATACCACTTGATTATCACAAACTATGTTACTGTTTTTGGACTTCACTAAGCCTCAGTTTTACCAGTCTACAAAATGAGATGTTGCAGCTTTCCTTTTTCCAATATGGTTTTTTATGACCTATTGGATGGTTTGAGAGGTACATTAACTACTCCTGATCAGGAAAGACTTACTACACTTTAGATATTTAGTTTAATTTATGGTATTATGTTATACACTTTTGATATAATATGTTCAGTAGTGACATATGAAATATGTTGACAAGTACACTGGCACTGGAATGAAAAAACCTAAGCTGGTTCAATTTCTAGATTGTCTACCACTATTTATTTCTGACTCTGTGAGCTTAAATAGGTAACTTTACTTCTTTGCTCTTCATTAATTCATCAATAAATTGACTGTAAGAAAATTATGTTAATAAATATAGGAAATGACTAACATAAACACGTTAAAACCTTAATGGCTTAATACATCCGAAGGTTATTTCTTATTCATCGTGTTCAATATGGGTGTTTAGTGCAGCCTTCCACACAGTGATTCAGGGATCCAGGCTCCTTTCATCTTATATATTTGTCATCCCCTTTACTATCTGTAAAGGGACAGACAGCAAATATTTTAAGCATTACAGGCCATATGTTACAACTACTCAACTTTACCATTGTAGTACTGATATAAAAGCAGCCATTGCCAATATATAAATAAAGCAATGTGGTTGAGTCTCAATAAAACTTTATATATATAAACAGGCGGCAGACCAGGTTTGACCCACTGGTCATGGTTTTCAGACCCCTACACCAGGATATTGAATTCCTCTTCTGGATTCCTTATAACCAACTAGTTAGTGGGGGAAAATCAATGTATGGGGAATGCCCATGAGTTTTTAATGGGCCGAGCTTAAAAATAAGCATGTATCACTTCTTCCCATTCCATTGGCCCAAGAATGGGCATACATAACTCCAAGGAAGCCTGGAAAATAACTTGTGTTTACCCAGGAGAAAAAGAAAATGGGGTGCTATGAACTCATAACATTCTCTGCCAAAAACACTTTTTTCAATGGTTGTGGAGAGAGTCATATGAGATAATGAGTGTGAAAAACTACTTTGTACATTATAATCTGCTATGCAAACATAGAGTGCTATTGTTATTATAATTACTATATGTAATGTCTTTATGAATACCTTACCACCAGGGAGTGGTAGCCCCCTTGGAAAGAAGACAGTTTATGGATGTAAGAGACACTTGAAATTTTTGGATCAAGCAGACTCTAAAAATTATATTTAATGAGACAGGGCAGTCAGAGCCCTTTCCTCCAACTTGGGTGCCTTGAAATACACTGAAATTTCCTCTTCCTCCATGGTAGTAACAAGTTTTGTATGCATAGAAGCAATCACTGAAGCACTTTCCAGGTTACCTCAGTAGTTAGATTACTTGCTGTAAAACTGAAGTTTATTTATGATACCCTTCAATGCCAGAAACAATGAGTTGGAAATATAAAAATGAAGCTATCCATAATATTAACTAATTAACTAAAAATCCGTGCTTAATATTTTCCAAGAGTAAAGCAGTGTGCTGGGGAGATAGGACACATCAGAAAGCATATAAGCCAAGATAAAAACAATTCTCAGTGTGATCCCTTCAATCAAATTGTGAAGGTCTCACTTCTAAACTATTTAATGTGTGAGATCGGGTCATGGTACTTTTTTCAACAGCCTTCTCACAAAGTAGCATGAGCAGCGCAATTATTCCACTAATTTTAAAAGAGTTCTCTTCTGTTTGTGTCTTTTAAATGAATGAAACACAGAGAAAATGAAAATGCAAAAGATTAGAATTAATTATATTGAATACAGGATAAAGCAGGGATGATTCATTTATTTATTTAATTTTTAGCAAAGTAGCAAATTGAAGGGAATTCCTATGAAGCAATTAGCCATCCAACTTTTGTTATGTCAAACAAAGCAAGTGAATCAGACATTTGAAGGGGTTTATAAAGATCTCACAGACTGTTGGAGGTGGAGTGCAGGGGTATTTGGAGACCACTGTGTTGGCTAGTGGGGATGATGGTACCCAGTTGAGAGCTGTGACCTGGGTGGGTCTCTGTGTCTCCATATTATATATAATCTCCCCACTTCTAAATAGCTGGTGTTCAATGGATAGGGTATGCATAAGGCCCAGTTTGTTCGAGCCAGTCCAAGTTTACCCCTATTCTCCAGCACAACTATTAATAGTGCCCTCATTCACTCTCCAGTGTCCCCAGTTTGGACAATTCATTACATGGACAGGCTGTCAATGGATATGTGTTCATGGCTTGATGGGCAGAACTTGGAAAGATGACTGACACTCATGCCACCTCTTAACAGCCACGCCCAAGAGGCTTAAAACATCAAAATGCACAAATAACTGAGCACAGAGAAAGTAATAGGATCCACAGGCCCATAACTGAAGGTCTTACTGGTTATAGACATTTCCTTCCCTGAAACCTGGCCAGAAAGCTCCTCAGCAACAAGGAAATAGCCAATCAGCACTGATCTGTGACCTGCCACCACCCAAAAGAGGAGGCGAATTGTTATTTGAGAATCTGTATGAGCTTGGATCACCATTGCTAAAAACCTGGGCCTTGGCACCCAAAATAGCTTGTCCAAATTTATAAAAATTCAGTGCTCCTCATTTTGATCAGTAAAAATAATGTCTCTAGCTACTTATCAATTAAATCCTTATGTTTAACAAAGGTGAATTTTAGGGGTATTTGTTAATTGTCTCATGATTGATTTTAGGCTTTATTAATCATAATGATAAAATTTCATAGGGCAAGAGGTCAGAGTGAGCTTGGGCAACATCCAGTTCTACACGCTTCAAGATATAATACCCAGAAAGAACCAAAGGCTTACCTCAAAGCATTAGCTTATTGGAAGCCTGCGAGGACTGCCCCAGTCCCTAACTCCTCACCTGGTGTTCCTACATCCTATAAGTCATCTCAGCACCAACACTTGCCTCCTGCTGGTTTCCAGTTCCTGCATTTGTTTGGAAGCATTAATACTGGAGAAGTGTTTTTCTCCATAAGATTTAGGAAAGAGAACATGAGTTTAGCCTTCAGCTAGAGAAAGATGACTGCTTACTTAAGCCATTCTTTCTAATTTTAGGAATAATTTTAAAACTCTTTGTTCATCTTGAGATAGCATCAGTCAAGAGCAAGTGACATGTTTCCTCTTCTCTTAAACTTTCTCAGAGCCCATCCTTTTCCATTTCGGCCATAAAAATTCTCACAACCCTCCAGGTAAGGATCTTTCCATTTGTTCACTATTGTACTCCCAGAGCCTGACCTAGTGTCTACCCCATAGCTGTTCTATACATATTTTTTGGAAATTAACAAATTAATGAAAAAAATATGAAATTCACCAGGTAGCATGCAGCCAAAATATGGGTCTTCTGGGCAATAAACAGCCACGTGTCCTCCATACTGCCAGGACTCCACTGAGTTGAGAGCCACCAGAATGCCTGGAAAAACTGAGAACTGCCTTAGAAACAGAGCCAAGCAAAACTAATTAACAAAGAGGTTTGCAGAAAAGTTATTAACACTACAAAAAGAAGAGAATCCTTCCTGGATGAGAATATTAGCATTGCAGAGAGATAGCAAAAAGATGCAAGAGATAAATTGCTTATTGGGGAGGATAATAGCAATCGGGACATATAAGAGTGAAGATGGCTGCTGATGGCTGTAGGCAACAGAAATAGGAACTCAAGCTGGCTTAAATAATCTGATAATATATTTTCTGACATAATTGGTAATCCAGGGTAGGTAGGCTTTTGGGTTGGGTAATTCAGAAGCTCAAAATGTCATCACGGGTCCATGTTCCCTCCAACCCTTGGCTTTGCAGAATCCTCACTATCAGTATGAACTCTGAATGGCAGCACCATGACTGAGGCAACTGTCAAGTCTAGATTATAATGCCCACAGGAAAAAGAGAGACAAACGCTCACTGTGGCTCTCTCTATTTTATTTATATATGTGCCGTTCATTTATTTTTGAAGAATCCATGCTCTTTATTACTATTAAGGAGGCTTGTAATCCCCTGACTATAGTTTTCCCACTGAACTGGAGCAAACATAATTCTTAGAGTCAGAGTCTGCAGCTCTTCTTTACCAGCAATGAAACTTTTCCAAGAAGCTCTCAGAGTCTTTTCCCCTCACATCCCATTGATTGGATTCCACATCTTTTCCTAACACATTCCTCATAAAGCAAATGGATACCCCCCCCAAAAAAAAAGTATATCCCCTTGCTGCTCTTATAGGGGTGATCAGCTTAGACTAAAGCCTATGGCTGCATGGGGAGGGGTGAATACCTAAAAAAAAGTTATGCTAGAGAGAAGAAAAGGGAACTGCTGTGTCAGCAACCATTAGTACTCCAGAGTGACAGCATCAATGATTAATTAGCAACCTGGGTTAGCTCTCTGACATGTGAAGATTATAGCAATTCCCAAAGAGGTATCTCACACAGGCAAGGTACTTACTTTATAGAAATCTTTCCAAATCTCTGAAGTAGATAATTACTATTATCCCATCTTTTCAGATAAGGAAACCAAGGTTCAACTGGCTGACGTACTGAGTTATACAGTCAGGAAGTGGCAGCTGCATATGGAGAGTCAAATATTTAGTGAAAATGTGTCTGGTTCCCTGAAATAAAAATTCCGAGTCACAGAGTTTCGTAAGAAAACTTCCAAGCAAATACCCGATACCCTATGAAGCCATACGTTAAATGTATTTCATTGATCATAATAACATTGTTTTTATGGTACATCATTTATTCATTTAGGTATTCATTTATTCAACGGCTTATTATGTGAAAGACAAATTGCCAAGTACTTGGGACTAAAAAGAAGAAAAAATTCCACCTCTGTGAGAAGTCCTGAGTTCACACACCAGGCAAGAGTAAAAGGTTAAGTGTCGACCATATTTCCTAATCCTAAAATGTCATCAATTGGAAAACATGCAAATCACACTGAGAAAGGAAAGGGGAGGGAAAATGCAACTTTTTTTTTTTTTTGCGGTACGCGGGCCTCTCACTGTTGTGGCCTCTCCCGTTGCGGAGCACAGGCTCCGGACGCTCAGGCTCCACGACCATGGCTCACGGGCCCAGCTGCTCCGTGGCATGTGGGATCCTCCCGGACCGGGGCACGAACCCGTGTCCCCTGCATCGGCAGGCGGACTCTCAACCACTGCGCCACCAGGGAAGCCCGAAAATGCAACTTTAAAGGCACATATTGATTATAAACTACATATAAGTTTCAAAATGGTTCTAACCTGGGGAAAGACTGTCAGAAGAGGAGAGATCTGCCAACCACAGCACAGGTTCTATAATAAGGTAGACACACAATGCCTTATGCAGGCACAAAATGAGCAAGCAATTCGTTCTCCAAGGAGGGCATGGGGGTGATGTGATAGAGAAGGTAACCTTTTAAATACGAGCACTAGAAAATGAGTTGAGCTTTCCAGATAGAGAGAATCCAGAAAGAAAAAGCAACACAATAAGACATTGGGTGGGAAGCAAGAGTGCCTTCAGGGAAGAATCTTCCTCATGAAGGCAAGAGAGAAAGAAGCAGCGAGATAAAGAGAGAGAGAGAGATAGACTAAGAGACAGAGACAGAGAGAGAGCTGGGTACACATACAATCCAGTGCTTTCCAGAATGAAACATTCAGCTTCCCAATTATTCTTTGAGCTGCTGGAGCCCGATTCCTCAGGATGAGAGTCCTTAGCCCCCCACTTCCTGGTCTGACCCTGTAGCGTCTCTTTCCTGAGCCTCAGCCACATACTCTGTAAAAGTGGCAAAGTCTCCATGCCTACTTCTCAGGACGAGATCTCAGGATTTACCTCCAGGCTACCCAGGAGGTACAGAGCTCCAAGCCTGGAGTGTGGCAAGCATCCAGTAAAGGGTGGCAGGCCAAGAAAAATGAGAAAGAGATTCCATTATTCAGGCTTGACACTCAAAGAAACACCTCACTCAAGTGTGCCAGACACGCCCCTTCAGGGAGACAAGGTGGTTTAGACAGAGAGACTGTGACCCCAAATGTAGACACAGTCCAGTGCACCTCATTTCTGCAACCACTCCCGGAAAAAATACAGGAGTGAGTTTGGGGAAGAGCAGAGTGGAGACGACAGAGAAAGAGGGTTATAAGCTGTATCTGCCGGGGATTCCTGGACGTGGTGGAGGAGGGGTGTCAAGAGCACCTCGCCTGAGGTGTGGGTGATTTCACAATAAGGAGAATGGCATTCCCGTTTCATTTGAAGATGGCTGAAAACGGGAGCTTTACAAATTAATCCCCCTCAGTGGAGTGTGAGGGAACCAGATTGAGGTGTTTCTTGTCAAAAGAAGGGATCCCACCCCATTCCTTGTGCTCTGGTGGCACTGAAGGGCACTCAGTATGATTCTGGGCCACTGAATGGAGAGGCACAGAGGCCGGCAGAGGCATCATGCTGGTACACTGCTCTGGACAGCAGTCCAGAAAGTGGGCACTTGGGCTGGCAGAGCCCAAAGGGGGAAGTGACAGCCCCTCCTCCCCAGGAAGCAGAAATAAAGCTGAATGCTAATGGAGCATGGGTGGGGATGGGGGCGTGTGTGCCCTACATAATCCAAGACCACCATTCCAGCTATGAATCCCAACATTAAACCAGCCCAGATGGGGACAGTGTACGCCTTCCAGTCCCCCTGCACTTGCTGCCACCAGCCTTGAACAACTCCCACAGTGGGGACCAACCCAGTGATGACACGGAAAGTAGTCGCCAGCAGAAACTCAGGAAAGGAAACATCCAGGCAGACCTCTTTCCCACTAACTCAGATGCCATCCCAAGGAGGAGGAGAAGAGGAATTTCACTGAATATCAACCCCAAGGACACTAAGGTTTAAACCAGAAGAACTTTGGGATTATGTCTTCTGCCATGTTTAGTCTGTTCAGGCTGCTGTAACTGAATACCATAGACTGAGTAACTTATAAATAATGAACATTTATTTCTCACAGTTCTGGAGGCTGGGAAGTCCAAGATCAAAGGTGCCGATAGATCCAGTGCCTGGCAAAGGCCAACTTCCTGGCTTGTAGAAGGCTGTCTTCTTGTATCTTCACATGGCGGAGAGCAGAGAGTAAACAAGCAAGCTGTCCTGTCTCATAAGGGCACTAGTTGCATTCTTAAGGGCTCCACACTCATGACCTAATCACTTCCCAAAGGTCCCACCTCCTAACATCATCCCATTAGGGATGATGGGTTAGGGTTTCAACCTATGATTTCAGGGGACATAAACTTTCAGTTCGTAATATGTTATATATGTTAAGAGACCAAGGAAGGATTCATGAGCTAGAGTGAGTTCAATCACAGGAAACCCAAGTTTTGTGCACTCTAATTTTTCCCAGGAGTTGAGAAAATTTCAGCAGTACCAGCTAACATTATTGAACCCTTAATTTTGGCAGGCATTAGGTTTCACATTTACGTGGATTGCCAATTTAATACTCCTAAGTAGATAGCTGCTACTGTTATTTCTATTTCACAGATGAGAAAACTGACATAAAAATCCTGTTCTTACTGTATGTATTGAGTAGAGACAATAGCTAAAGGAGTAACAAGCTATTTTATCCTGTCTCTTGAATGAAGCAGCAAATATCACCATCACGAGGGAGGAGTACAAACACCACCTAACACCCCTGGAAACACTAGAAAAGCATGTGTGTCCCCTGCCCACAGGGTTTCCTCTTCTACATCAGATGAGAAGGACAGCGATCTCCCAGGCAAACTTGTGATTCAGGTTCAGCCAGCGCCTCTTTCTCCTTCGCGGTGGAAAGTCCTCCTCTCTAATGTCTACTCTGGATCCCAGCTTCTAGGCTGACCGGCCTTGTAATCTTACGTCCATGTAAACTGAGTAAGTTAACTCCTCTGTGCCTCCATTTCCACGTGTGTACCAGAAGGCAAACAATGCCAACATGTCAGTATCTTAACAATGACGGGGAACAAGTTATGGACCACGCTTCACATAACACCTAGCGCAGTGGCTATTATCTTCTCCATCCCCATAGCCTCACTCGCAGCTACCTGTTTAGTTAGAAAGCCAACTTCCCCTCTCTGACGCATATAAGGTATAGGCAAGTACTTAAATGTTTTCCCCTCCCCGGGCGTTTTACTAGCAGCATCTTGAAAATCAAAGCACCTTTAAAGACACAAAAGAATCCATTTCTAATAGAAAGACTTAAAATTTCCCACCATGATGGGTTATTATTAAGATTTTCCTGATTAAGATTTTCCATGGGTCAAATCCTCCTCCTAAAACAATGAAAACAGCATTTTAACTTTTTATTTATTTCCAACCTGTCTCTTTTCAGAAAAGATGTGAGATTGTCAAGAACTGAAGTCAATATATTTTGTGAAATATCAATTATTAAAAAAAGAAACTGAAAATCAGAAATCAGGACAGGAGATGGAATCAACTTGTTCTCCCAAAAGATCATCCAAAGCTATGGCCCTAAAAACATCAGACATTGATCTGTGTCTTATCAGCTAAAGCAAAGTATGTGCATTGTTTCTCAAAATTTATACCTTTAAAGCATCTTCACATACATGTTTTATTTGGTCCTCTCAACAATCCAGTGAAGAAGAGATTACACTCCCCATTTTACAGATAAGAAAACTGAGGTCTTGGAAAACAAAACCATCAGACCCAGATGTCTTAAATCATTGTTCAATGCTCTTCTGTTACACCACAGCCCCCTACTTCCCAGGACGGGATAGAATTTTGAAGCAGAAAAGGACTTTAAAGATTATCTAGTCCAGCTCTTAGAGAGCTATTTTGAATAATGCATGTATGTCAATACTCACATGAACAGTATTAAATTTAATAAAATAATACTGAATTTTATGATTATCTGTGGCACACGCTTGACAACACACCTGGCCACTTTCTTCTGGGTTTGAGATGGGCTTTTTTTATGATACAGAAGTAACTAGAAGGTCAAATTATGTATATGGGCATAATCCAGGTCCCTTTGGTTTTCTCATTTTGGGCATCAAGGGTCTAACAAGATTCACATCATTATCCCTAAGTCATGAATCAGGCATGTTTTAAAAACTCTCCATGGGTAAACAATGCTTTGCAACATCACCTTCCAGAAGCACTTCTCCTCCAGTCATGATTAGCCTTTTCTAAAGATTCCGCTCAGCTAGGATTTTTAGTGTTTTTTAATTGCATATTTTATGATATTTTAATTTTATGTTTATTCATTATTAATCATCTTTATTATATTTTAATTGTCAATGCAGCATCCTGAGGAGGGAGAGGGGATACTTCACAAATAAGAATATTAATTTGTTTGCCTTAAAATAATAATTAAGATTTTAATAAAATTACTTCTCTTAATAGGTCTCTGTGGAATGTTAATTCCCCACCCTTTAATGAACTAATGAGATACCACGTGAATTTCATTAAGCACTGTGCTCACTTCCAACCAAGAAATTTTAAGCAAAAATTGTAAACCTTCAAAATATTTACCTAAAGGCAACTTGCTGATTCCCTCTAAAAGGCGATCTAAGAGCAACATACAGAGAATAAAATCTAAATGTATCCTCTCTCATTCTGGCATCTGTTTGGAGGGTGAATATATTGACACTGCCCATCACACTGTGGTCTCCCAAACCACTTTGCATTTTACTTCCTCCCCTATCAGGAAAGGGCTACCGGTCAGGACACAACTCTGCAAAGCATTCTGAGTTTCAGGGCCATTCAAGGTGCACACCTAAAGTAATAATATTGACTATTGATGATGCTGTCTTACACCCAGAGATGTCACAGGTCTCTGGAAACATCAAGTAAGCCCCACAAGCCCTCAACACCAGGAGAAGACTGCTGGTCCAGTCCTATAAACAGGGGAACTGAGGGGCAGGGAGAGGAAGGCAGTTGCACGGTGCTTCCCAGCCACGGTGGAAAGTCTCATGGAAAAACAAGCTGGCCACAAGCAGGTTGAGCTTGCCTGGCCCTTCATGAAACACGGACTGCCTTAGTGGCTCTTGGATTTGCCAGTGAGTTCTCCTACTTCTTATGTTATCAACACAGGAAAGAAGTTGTATGTGTTCTTTTGAATGAATGTACTTTTTTGTATCACTGTCAAGGTTTGCTTTTAATACCACCCATTGATGTACAGCTTTCTTGTCCCTTGACAGTTTTAATAAGCTGCTTCCATGTTGCAGCAGTAATTTTTGGAGCTGGCACTTCCTCTTCTGCGCAGAGGATGCTACAGCCATTATGAAATTAACCTAATATTCTTCCAGCATCATTTTAAAATAGTGTTAAAATAATAGCTTTGGGGTTATATCTGTTACTGTAGGATTGCAATGCATTCTTACAAACCTTGCTAATTTTCTGAATGCGCAATCTATAAAAACCCTTCCACAGAAAAGAAAAACAAATGTCAGTAAATTTTCCCACGTAAGAAGAACTTTTTCTGTTTGTTTTGTTTTAATTAACAGTTAAAACAATTCCTTTCACATCACTTTAATGTTATCCTTTGGGGCTCTCTGATAATGAACCAATTCACTGCAATAAAATCACTGTCATTCTATTTACCAGACCAAAGTTTATTGGAGCATGACTACTAAATGCAACTAGCCAGTAGAAAGAAAAGCAACTCCCATAAACTCTCAATTAACAGTATGTTTTGTACCCCCGGCACACACATCCTACACACACACACACACACACACACACACACACACACACGCAGACTCATCTTTTACAGTGTAATTTCGGCCCCAGACATTTTTTTAAAAGCATTTGGTAACTGATTACAAGAATGAGTCCCTCTCATTCTTTAAATGACCCATTAAAATATCATTGTAAATCCTTCTATTATAAAGTCCAATCCCCATGATGTCATGAAACCCAGCCCAAGGAGAAGAACCATAGAAATGTTATTTCTTGAGACTAGAAGAAAGAAAGCTTTCAGAGCTCTCATCTCCAAGTTCTCATTTTATCAATCAAGAAGCGAAGTCTAACCAGGATGGCATGAGTCCAAAGGTGATTTTAACACCATAGCAACCTAAGGAACAAATTTAGCCACAGCAGAACCCACTTCAAAGAGCAGAGGGTAAATGTGGGAAGTAAAATTCTCTTTAGCAAAGTGGCAGCAGAGAGGGACAGTTCCAAAACAAACACAGGTTAATATTTTTTCTTTCTGTGAATCAATCATGAATTCTTAGGAAAGTGACGTTCCTAAAGATAACTGCAACGTACAGCCTGAATTCTGAGAATTAAACTATAAAGTCAACACTAAGAGATGTAATATATGCAAAAGATGCCTGAAAGACACAATGATTTGGTATAAGCAAGCAAGTAAATCAAAATGAATTTTACATAATGAAAGGTACAAGCTTAACTGAAGAATGAGTGGGCCAAAGGCAAGGGATGGAGAAGGGGCCCCTTGGAGTTTAGGAAAACAGAGTCAGAGAGTTGATCCCTGCAGCTTCAGACTGGCCACCTGGCTTAGGTTATCCTCACTTCAGCTTAGAGGTGTTAGGTCTCCAGAATACAATTATGATCAAGGCCCCTGACATCTGTGCCACATCCAGGATGATTCCCCACCCTACTTTAATCCAATAAGAAAAATAGATCAGATAATGGAGGACTCAGCCTTTAGACAAAAGGTAATGATGGTAACAAATTAGAATGAGACCCCAATGCCCCCTTAGCCATCTTGTTATTTTTTTCTTCATTGTCTTTCTCCCAGACTTGGCCAAAATACTTTCTCTCAACCCCAGAGAGAAATCTCCTGACTTTAGCCCCTACTGAAACCCACCAGCAATCTTCCTTTTATTCTTAACTGGAAAGAATGCCTAGGATTTTGTATCTCATATGGGATTGGGAACCCAAAGGTCAAGGGGAAAGGTTTAGGGGAGAGTTTGAAATGCTTTCATCAAATGGCCATGATCCTCTAGGAAAGCCATCTGGTCACAGATTTTAACAGCTGGAAAGGACTTGAGGGATCACTAATCTGACCCATCTATTATGACTCCATTTATATAGCAAGACTTTTCCAAAATCACATATATAAGAAATGAGACTTAAAACTATGCTGACCCCCAAATCCGGATTCTTTTTCCACTCCACCAGGTCTCTTCTTCCTGTCTTAATTTCGTTAACAGCAAATAAATTGGTTGAATTTAAAGGGATTGTTACAAATGGAGTTTCGGAATACAACAACATCAGCAAGGCTTCCAGTATCAGGTTCCCATCCCTATTTCAACTGAAATTGTAGAGGGAAGGAACTACTAAGACAATATTAATTTGCAGCAAGTTCTGGTAGCATTGCTCAGCTGGGAGAATGTGAGACATTATCCACCACCTATGAAACACAGGCTGCCTGAGAATGAAGCCGCCACAGAGGAAGGTGGGTCTGAGAGCTGGAGATAGCATCCTAACAACGTCCCTGGGACATCTGGAAACAGGGACTAAATCTAAAGCTAGGCCTGGCTCCACACCTGAATATTGCAGTTCTATGAACTGAAGGAAAAAAAAATCTCATTTTCACTCAAAGTAGTTTGAGTTATGTCTCTTTCACTGGAAACCAGAAAAAGACCTAATACCTTAATGGAATTTTCATGCAACTTGAGGGAAAGTGATGGTCAATTATAAGGATCTAAAGTGAGGATTGCAGAATAAAGTATAAAAAGTGGGCTGAGCATTCCAGGAAGCCTTGAGCTGGAACTGTGATTTGGGAAGGAAACAACTGTCTTCTCTAGAATCCAGTTTTCTCATCTGTAAGGCAGAGATAGTACCTCCCTCACAGCGCTATTCTAAGAACTAAATTGGTTTATAAATGTGAAATGATTAGATCAGTGCCTGGCACTCTAATATCTATATAATAGTGTGCCTTTTATATTAGACATTAATTAGAAATGAAAGTTAAAGTGTAATTTATGGCAAATTTCACTTGGGCTACACTCAAGCTGGGAGACTCGTTACTCCCAGCCCAGCACTTAAGGAACCTGGGAGAGCCCCAGATAGCTAACAAAGTGGTTAACAAAGTGGCTTCCTTCCTCAGCTCTGAGAATCACATACAGATTCCAAAAGTGACCCTGCCATGTGAGTGCTTCATTAATATGTGTGTATTTGTGTGTACATTTTAGCTTTACTTCTCACGTTCTGGAGGAACCAACATGTTATTTTATGCTGTAGCAGCTACAGTCATAATGCTGCCAATTTAATTCTTCAACCCCAAAAGATGGTGACTTGTCTCTCTCAAAATTTCTAGAACAATGATCTTGCCAAGCTCTTAGGTTTTGAGGAAATCCCTTGCCCATCTCATTTCCAGGCAGAGCACGAGTCAGAAAAACTGAGTAAAAAATTCTCCCCTTAGAAAAACACTCACTTGTGGCAATGAACTTCCAGCATTCTTTTGAACTCTGCCTCTTCCATGTTTGTGACGTGAATAGACCTTGCAGTTAATTATCAACATGAATAATATATGATTGTGAGCCCAAGAAATAAGTCAAAGGTTCCAAAGAGTTTTATCCCCAGTTTCACATGCGGATGTTCTTGCAAATACATATTCCATTTTAAACATGTCAGCACATTTGGGGATAGAAACTTTTTGGTGCTGGCTTTCTCGAAGGTGGCTCATTAGTGAACAGCTCATGCAATCGACAAGCTATGGACAGAGGGTGGAGAGACTAAGTTTCTTATCTCTGCCTTTGCATGTTCAAGTGTCTCAGACACATTGCTGAAACTAAATTCTTCTCTCTGTCTCTGGCTCTCTCTCTCTGCTGTGTATCACAATAATTTGTTAGAACAGAGTGGAATTTTGCCAACATGTAATTCTTTTTCAGCCCCAAATGTGTCTTTTGGTCACCTTGCTTTTCCCTCTAACTACCAGCTAAAGGTTCCCATTTAAGTGACAGGCCTTTTTAATAATAAGTTAAGGTTTTGCAGCAATTGCAAGAGTCCGGGTACAGTGTCTGATATCATAAAACATGATAAATGTTCAGTGAAGGATACAGTTCGTAATTCCACCGGAAAAATAGATTGGGCTAAAACAATAGACATTCTTTATGACAACACTCAAGCTAAGTTAAAATGGTGACGCTCACTTTTTTTGGCATGCTTTCCAGGTATCCAATTTTTTTTTCTCCTTAATGACTATGGAAACCAATATGGCAGGTAGCATGCTCAGGCTAATTTGGTTGACCAACTGAATCAAATGCACTGTTAATGAATTACTAGCAGGGCTGTAGATGTGCATGAATAATTTTGGCTGGTATCCGTAGCATTCCAATCCACACACTCCTGCTAGTCTGTGTGGCATGAGGGCAGAGTGGACATAATCCCTTCCTCTCTGGTCATGCCAGAGGACTAGCATTCCTGGTGTTGACTGCTAAGTGCGTCAAGGATCCCTACTCCTCTGAGCCTTAAGGAGGTAGGAGAAAACCAGTGCATCCTGTTGCTTTCTTGGCAAAAGGAAAAGACAACAAAGGCACAACCCTTCCTCCCTCTTCAATATCTCTAGGGAAGCATCTAGCAGATAGACAGAGCTCAACCTCTGGAAGCAGAGACCTAGGCTTCAGTTCCAACCTGGCTAGGTACTAGAGCTGAGGACTTTAGCAAATTGTTTCAATTCTGTGCTACTCATTTCCTCATCTGCAAAATGGAATTAATGTCTACCTTTCAAGTTTCTTGGAGAATTTGATGTCAAGTGACTGATAAAAAGTAGGAACATAGGAAATAGTAGTTCTTGGAAAAGATTTCAGAGAAAGCAAAACAAGAAACAGAAGCAGTTAAGAAGAAACATAATATATATATACATATATATATATATATATATATATAAAACAACTGAATCACTTTGCTGTACACCTGAAATGAGCACAACATTTAATTAACTATGCTTCAATTAAAAAACTAAAGAAAAAAGAGGAAACAAAATATTAATATTATCAAAGCAACAATAGAGCTATTGTTATTCTTAAAATAATTTATGTGATATTGTAAATAAGATTATCTAAAAATGACTCCAGGGGTTCTCTCTGAATTGTCTGAACAAGGAGCTAGCTAGCACTGGGGCTTACTCCTTCCCCCAGCAAGAAGAGCTTCTCCTTAACTCAACTGCCAGTGGGACCAGGGATTTCCTTCCCCAGCAGGAGAACCAGTAATGACCCACAGGTCCCAAAGTCTATTGGTCCTGGGAAGCTAGTTTTCCCAGACAGCCCCTGTAACAGCAGCACCCAAATCCAGATTATCTGGATTCCAAGTAGCGTATTTGTCTTTTCCCTCCACACCATACCCATTTGACAAGGCCCCTTTCCCATATTAGATTTCCTGTCTTAGTCTGTTTGAGCTGCTATAACAAAATACCCCAGACTGGGTAGATTATAAACAACAGAAATTTATTTTTCACAGCCTGGAGACTGGAAGTCCAAGATCAAGGCACCAGCATGGTCAGGTTCTGGAGGAGCCCTCTCCTTGGTACCTATGCGTATTCACATAGTAGAAGGAGTGAGGGATCTCTGTGTGGTCTCTTTAAAAGGGCACTAATTGTGTTCATGTGGGCTCCATCCTCATGACCAAAGCACCTCCCAAAGTTCTAACTCCTAACCCTATCACACTAGGCATTAGGATTTCAACACGGGAATTTTGAGGGGACACAAACCTTCAGATGTGGCACATTATAAGAAAGCATAGTAATAGGGGGACATGTTTCCTGCCCCAAAATTTATTCCCAGAGTTTGTTCAGCAGAGTTCCCTGGCCCTAGGTCACCTTTGCTTGGGGATAATGTAAGATTTTAGGACTGTGTACTTTCTTTTCTTACTAACTCTGGTTTTGTAAATGTCCCCCAAAAAGCCTGTTCCTTAACCACACCCTGTGATATTGTGGAATTTATCTGGAGCCTATTGCACAACTGCCTAATACTCCAGAATTTTTTTTCAATCAATCCTAAAGATCCATCCATGAGTTCTAGATGCATCATCTACCATGAAATGGGCACATATTTTGTTCTCTGTTCAGAGCACTCTACCAACCTCAAGAGGGCAAGTTAATTAAACACTATCCCTGTCCTCAAAGGATTTGGTTTTTGTCATTATTATGCTTTTATTCCATCCATATCTTTGGTAGAAAAGAAAGTAAATGCAATTGATTTAGTAGAAGAGAATGAAAATTTATCCTCCATGGTACCTGTGTCACCAATTGATTGAGAATAAATTATGAACCAGGCACTCTACAAGCCACTTTATAGACTGTTTTACAAAATTCTCAGATTTACCCTCTGATAAGAGAACTGGGATTCAGAGAGCTTAAATAACTTTCCTGAGGTCACACAGCTAGTGAGTGATGTAAAAGAGTTTGAACTCATTTCTATTCTTATAATAATAAGTTATCCTGCTTCCTAAGCAACTTGAATATCCAGAAGGAACCTCAGAGCAGATGAATTAGGCTGGACCCAACATCTACACATTTAGTCTATTTTTCTTCAGTCACTAAAAGAGTGCCCCAAGGGCCTGAGAGTCTGCATGTTTCTTTGCAAATGATCATTTATTTCCAAAGAGTGATGTAGTTATTAAGGAAGAAAATAAGCAGAGTAGTTCTAGACACATAAATCACATTCCAAAGTATCCTTGTCCACTGATCAGCACTCATAAGGCTCATATTTAAAGCTCTGCCATATTCAAAATGCTGAAAGTATAAGTTGAGTTTTTATAGTGAACAGGGAAGAATAAGGACAGAGTTTCTGAAGTTATAACAAAGTCTACAAAACATGCAAATGAAATAAACTTATTTTTCAAGCTTCTCATGAAGCTGTTTTCAGTCTTTCAAATACTTACTGTGTTTAGGGTCCTGAGGCACAATTCCTCTAAAACAGCTATAAAAAAGCAAATAAATAATAAGTGAGCAAGTCAGTGCTACAAATCACTTGAACGTGCTTTATAAATTCCATTAATACTACCATCGACACTAAACGTATTGACCCAAAGGAAGGTAAAAATGGAACTCACAATTGTTCAGGACCAGTTGTGTTCTGGGTACTGTTTGGGAATATAATCCCATTTAATCTTCAGAGAGTAAACATTTGTATTTATTTTTGAGAGGGCAGACAGCAGAAGCAAGAAGAGCTAAAATCCTGCAACCTGTGGACCGAAAACCACATTCACGGAAGGATAGACAAAATGAAAAGGCAGGGCACTAGGTTACCAGATGAAGGAACAAGATAAAACCCCAGAAAAACAACTAAATGAAGTGGAGATAGGCAACCTTCCAGAAAAAGAATTCAGAATAGTGATAGTGGAGATGATCCAGACCTTGGAAAAAGAATAGAGGCAAAGATGGAGAAGATGCAAGAAATGTTTAACAAAGACCTAGAAGAATTAAAGAACAAACAGAGATGAACAATACAATAACTGAAATGAAAAATACACTAGAAGGAATCAATTGCAGAGTAACTGAGGCAGAAGTACAGATAAGTGACCTGGAAGACAGAATGGTGGAATTCACTGCCATGGAACAGAATAAAGAAAAAAGAATGAAAAGAAATGAAGACAGCCTAAGAGACCTCTGGGACAACATTAAATGCACCAACATTCACATTATAGGGGTTCAAGAAGGAGAAGAGAGAGAGAAAGGACCCAAGAAAATATTTGAAGTGATTATAGTTGAAAACTTCCCTCACATGGGAAAGGAAATAGCCACCCAAGTCCAGGAAGTGCAGAAAGTCCCAGGCAGGAGAAACCCAAGGAGAAACACGCCAAGATACATAGTAATCAAATTGACAAAAATTAACGTGAAGAAAAATTATTAAAAGCAACAAGGGAAGAATGACATACAAGTGAACTCCCATAAGGTTAACAGCTGATTTCTCAGCAGAAAGTCTACAAGCCAGAGGGGAGTGGCACATTATATTTAAAGTGATGAAAGGGAAAAACCTACAACCAAGGTGACTCTACCTGGCAAGGATCTCATTCAGATTCCATGGAGAAATCAAAAGCTTTACAGACAAGCAAAAGCTAAAAGAATTCAGCACCACCAAACCAGCTCTACAATAAATGCTAAAGGAACTTCTCTAGGCAGGAAATGCAAGAGAAGAAAAGGACCTACAAAAACAAACCCAAAGCAATTAAGAAAATGGTAATAGAAACATATCAATAATTACCTTAAATGGGAATGGATTAAATGCTCCAACCAAAAGACACAGGCTTGCTGAATGGATACAAAACCAAGACTCATATATATGCTGTCTACAAGAGACCCACTTCAGACCTAGGGACACATACAGCCTGAACGTGAGGGGATGGAAGAAGACATTCCATGCAAATGGAAATCAAAAGAAAGCTGGAGTAGCAATACTCATATCAGAAAAAATAAATAAATTCCTTGAAAATAAGGAATGTTACAAGAGACAAGGACACTACATAATGATCAAGGGACCAATCCAAGAAGAAGGTATAACAATTCTAAACATATATGCACCCAACATAGGAGCACCTCAATACATAAGGCAAATGTTAACAGCTAAAAAAGAGGAAATCGACAGTAACACAATAACTGTGGGGGCTTTAACACCTCACTTCCACCAATGGACAGATCATTGAGACAGAAAATTAATAAGGAAACACAAGCTTTAAAGGACACAATAGATCAGATAGATTTAATTGATATTTATAGGACATTCCATCCAAAAACAGCAGATTACACTTTCTTCTCAAGTGTAAATGGAACATTCTCCAGGATAGATCACATCTTGGGTCACAAATGAAGCCTTGGTAAATTTAAGAAAATTGAAATCATACCAAGCATCTTTTCTGACAACAACGCTATGAGATTAGAAATAAATTACAGGGGAAAAAAACATAAAACACAGAAACACATGGAGGCTAAACAATACGTTACTAAATAACCAAGATATCACTAAAGAAAGCAGAGGAAATCAACAATACCTAGAGACAAGTGACAATGAAAACATGATGATCCAAAACCTATAGGATGTAGCAAAAGCAGTTCTAAGAGGGACGTTTATAGCAATACAATCCTACCTCAAGAAACAAGAATAATCTCAAATAAACAACCTAATCTTACACCTAAAGGAACTAGAGAAAGAAGAACAAACAAAATGCAAAGTTAGTAAAAGGAAAGAAATCAGAAAGATCAGAGCAGAGATAAATGAAAAAAATATTTGTATTTATTTTTGGCTTCCCATCATCTTATTTCCTTTCCTGTATTTAAGTAATTCTCCCCCTAATGAGTCTTGCTGGGAGGCTGAGGCTGCCTCTTACTTTGGAAGTTGCAGCCAAAGTCAAGAACATGCTCCAGTTTCAAGCAACCAGTTGTGTCTGTCCTAGAGTTTGAACAAGGGACCAGTGAGAGAAAGAAGCAGCAATTCTACCACTATCTGTAATAGTGTCCCTTCCAGACCAGCCTGTGGCTTGGCTTTGGCTGTTTTTCTTTCTGCCTCCATGCCTGGTTCCCCATCACTTCAAGTGATTCTTTCAATAAATCCTATTTCTCCTTAACTCAGCCAGATTCGGTTTCTGTTGCTTGCAACTCAGAACCTAGGCTGATCCACCTTACAACAATCTATCTTTGGGCATGAGTATTATTATCCCTATTATATAACCAAGAAAATGGAGGCTTTAAGATATCTAATGATCTTCTCAAGGTCATGCAGCTTGTAAGGAATAGTGCATCAGTGACTGAATTTTGTACAGTAGATTCTCTCTATGCCCTGATAAGAACTACATAGTGGTACCCAAAGCCTGTCTGAGCATTGCCATCATCTGATGAAAGCTACCCAAGGAGACAGTTGCCTAATGGCTCCTTCTCTGGAGTTGCAGTTTGCAAGGTTGAATTGTTAAGTAATTTGACTTATTTTAGGAGAATAAGTTCATACACTGTCTCTTCTGAAAAAACATGACTATCCCAGGTAGAAGTGAACTCCTCATGTAATACTGTGTGTTTTGATATTGGTCTTGATACTGGTCTTGCAAAGCCATCAGCCTGGGCCCTTGTACAGAGTTGAACCACAAGAGATGCAGGAAGCTTTATCTGAATTCCAGCTCTGATCACCCACAACAAGTGAGGGGGCGGAGGGAGGAGAGAAGTTTCTTTCTTTATGCCCTAGCACACGAAAACTTGGAGCTCTGCAGCTCCTCCAAATGGAGGCTAGGCATCACAAGGCTGGGATTTGTGCCTGTTCTGACACAAGGAAGGAGCAATGAGGAAAAGTCATTGCAGAACATGAGACTGTCACTTCTGTGTTTATAAAATGCTCCTTATTTGTACAAGACGCTTAGTGGGGCCACACTCAGAGGAGGCTGGAGGAATCCAATGCTTTTGTTTTTGTTTTTACATCTTTATTGGAATATAATTGCTTTACAATGTTGTGTTAATTTCTGCTGTACAACAAAGTGAATCAGCTGTATGTATACATACATCCTCATATCCCCTCCCTCTTGAGCCTCCCTCCCACCCTCCCTATCCCACCCCTCTAGGTGGTCACAAAGCATTGAGCTGATCTCTCTGTGCTATGCAGCAGCTTCCCACTAGCTATCCATTTTACATTTGGAATCCAATGTTTCAAAGCTCATGTCTTCCTACCTTCCATTGCTGACACATCTCAATAAATAGACTTGGTGGGTATAAAGTGGTTTGACTGATACTCCAAGTAGTAACGATTGGGACTTCCTACCAGCTGGCAGAAAAGCCTGCCTCAGAATGAAAATGGACACCAGTTCTTGTGTTTAAATACAAAGAACACTGCAAAGTTTCCTGGGTTCAAACTCTGCCTCTGCATTTGCTACTCATAACTTTTGCCCAAGTACTGTGCTTTTTATGTGTCTCACTTTCTTCATCTATAAAATGGGAATTATAATAGGACCTACCACAAAGGATCATTATGAGGAACAAATGAAATCCTTTCTTTAAAAGTCCTGAATATAACTCAAAATGATGTCTGTCTACAAATATCCATATATCTTTTGGCTTATAGGTAAACACAAGTTAAAATTTTGTGGTTAGCCCGGTGCTTCCAAACTCCCAAGCATCACGGGATGGCCAAGTTATTCCACTTCCCCAAACCTTATTTCCACGTGTATGAAAATAGCAAATGCTAGATTACAATAAGCTTCACAGGCTTAAGGTAAGGATCAAATGCAAAAAACATAGAAATTGTCAAATGACTAAGAATTGGCAGGGATGATTAAAAACCTTCCAAGACAGAAACTGGGCTTCTTGCTGTTTCTTGAGTATGTTGATCATATTCTCACCTCAGACCTTCACCCTCGCTGCGCTCTATGTCTGGAACTCTCTTCCACCAGAGCTTTCCACAGTTGGCTCCAGCTCAAAGACCAAAGACCACTTCCCTAGAATGGTTTCCCCTGACCACTCTGTATTAGTTAGCCAACACACACACACACACACACACACAAGCTAGTCCCTCGTCCTGCATTATTTTATGAAGCTCACTGATTATACATATGACATATTTATTCGTGGTCTATTTGTTCCCTGCCCTATCCCACCCCCACCACACTGGAATATAAACTCCTTGAAGACAAGGATTTATTAAGTCCCATCTCCTCTTCAGCTAGAGGAGCAACTGGTGCATAGCAGGGGCTCCATGAATCTTTATTTAATGCACTAAAGAATGAATTCAATCCTGTTGACTCTGGTGTGGTGCCAGTTAACACCATGGCTGAAATCCTCTACTTACTTCAGTCTCAGGTTATGAAAGTGGCTTGGTCAAGGTCACCCAAGGAGAGTTATTTTCATGCTATGCTCCCTGGCTCTGCTTCCCAGGCCAGACCTTGCACAATGCCTGACCTGCTCAGCCTTCAGAGCCTTCACCTCCAGCCTAGAGCAGAGCTCTCCCCATACTCCGGATTCCAAACACACAGTACCTCTTTCTATGTGGGCCTTGTTGAGGAAAAGCTTGAGAAGCACTGCTCCAGGGAGCCCACGTGATTCCAGAGAGGTGCCCCAGGACCCCATGGCATGGCATGGTGTAGCAGGGGATGGCATGGCAGGAACCCAGGGGCCTGACTCCCTGGGTCCCCCACATCCTAATTCCAACAGAGCATCTCTACTTCTTCACTGCTTTGCACAGTGAACGTCTAGAAACTGTGATGTGCAAGAAATGACTCCACAGCAACTTAATTCAAGACCTGAGGGATCTATGCAGAGGCAGATTACATCCTTGGAGACACCCTTGCGGACCCTCTAGAAAAACAAACATCTATGCCCCAGTGCGCGGGTGCCTCACTGACTGCACCCCTCTAAATCACAAATTATCCTGCCCCTTGAGTATGGCCCAAGGTCATACTTGAGTACTTAACACCTTAGAATGAATCTATTAGCCCATTTTCTAAGGAGGTGTCAGGAAGGCTCTATCCTAGGGAAGTGACAGGAGACAGAACTATTGTGCTATGACATGAACAGAAAAGGCTCCAAAAGGGGAGGGGGGCACCAGAGACCAATGACCTGTCCCAGTGTCACCCCAGCTCACACAGGTTATTAGATAATGTTGCCCTATTGGCCTTACTCTCTCCCTACACAGACTAGTTGGCCTGAAGCCATTCATGGCTGGCAGCCAACACTGCTTCCCACGCAATCCTTCTCCACGTATCCTGCCAGTGAAACAGATTTTCAATGGCCTCCGTCTGTGGGATATTGCTACCCATTCAGGGGTAAATTTCCGGTGCAGGGCGGCATAATGATTCCCATTAATGATGATATTATTCGTGCAGCTAAAATCTGCACGCCCTCAGCTAAAACATTCCCCTGTAGAGGCTGCAACCCTTACTACTCAGAAATCCTTCATTACAGGTAGGTAACGTGTTTGCTATGTACAGGAGTCTGATGCATGGTAATAGCCTCCCGCATTGTTCCTCTGACTCCTTTAAAACACCAGGGGATTTTTATATGCACGTTTAATCACGAAGCGCAGACTTCTGCTTGCAAGCATCCTGCTCTCAAGGCAGATGACGGGAAGCGGTGCTTTCAAGCTCTCTGTTAGGAGAGTCTCATTCATCACAAATATATTCTCCACACATGAAACACTGGAGAATATATTTGCAGCAGAGATTGTACTCATCCTCGGTGCTATTGACATTTTGAGCCAAATAATTCGTTGTTAGGGGTGGAGTGCTCTCCTGTACATCGTAGAATGTTTAGCAGCAACCCTGGCCTTTACTAGATGCCAGTAGCATCCCATCCCCAGTGAGACAACCAAAAGTGTCTACAGACATTGTCAAACATCCCCTCAGGGGCCAAACTGGCCTCAGTTGAGAACCAGTAACATAAAATAAAATGAAAAGAGAGGAGAGATATCCCCTCTTGTTTTAAAGCCCAAAACGTGTAACCCAGTCTACACACTAAGAAACCCACATGGATAGAAAAAAAGCAGGTATATTTGGTATCAGATAAAGCACTGTCTTTAAGCAGTGACAAGAGTAGGAAAATTAACTTAGGTTTTATTGGTTTTAAATTAAATAATTTAAGAATCCCTAGTTAGAAAGGGTCATAGAGATCATGCAGGACAACTCCCCCATGTTATTAATACAAGGGAGAAAACTCAGAAATGGTAAGTAATTTCTGAATGGTCTCACAGTAATGATGGCAGAGACTGGACTAGTTATTCAGGTCCCCAATCTCCAAGTTTTTAACTTATTATTTTTTACATTTATTCATCAAGCATCTATTTTGTATTTAATCCAATGTAAAGTGCAGAGCTCAGGTTTGGAGACAAAAGAAGAAGAGACATATTTCCCAATAATTTCAATAGAGACCATTCACCAGGTACCTCTTAGATATCCATGGATGAGGCACTTTAGATCTATCCTGTCATTCAGTCCTCATAAAAAATTCTATGAGGTTGGTACTAGTTCCTCACTGGCAATATTGACATGTAGTGTTAGACACCAGGGCCCTATAACTCAAATGACACTTACAAAGCCCAGCATTGTAACTGGAAATACGCCAAGAGTCCTCTAGGAGTGATGTATCTACAAGAGCAGAGAGAAGTCCACCTTCCTCACTGCTGGTAAAGAAACATCACCCATCTGCCAGCTACACATGATGTGTGGCAAAAGAAGGGACAGTTGCAGCAGCACAGAGCTGGGGTCAAACCCTGCTTCTGCCCTTTTTGTTTGCATCCTTTGAGCTAATTGTATAAGGTCACTGAGTTTCGGTTTCCTTGTTCGTAAAATGAAGACTTTAAGAGGTCCAACAGGCAGTTAGTGTGGTAATGAAACATGATCATCTCTTAAAGTTACCATATGCAGCCCCTTGTAAGAGTGAATGTTCACTAAATGCTAGACTCCTTTCCTTTTCCTAATCTCTCTGTGCCTCAGTTTCCTCATCTATAAAATGGAAGTAATAAAGGCAGCTACTTTGTAAAGTTGTGAGGGCTAAGAGGGTCTATAAAATGTATAGGGGCTGGAGGTTAATAAATATCAGCTTTAGCTATTTTTGCAAATGTAAATTGTTCTGGAATAACTTTAATGGATAAATCAAAGGTGAGGACTCACAGATGTACCACAGAGATGAAGTAGCATGCTTTCCTTCCAATACCCACACCCCTTCCAGCCCACTCTATAAATTAATAGGCAAGAAATCTGAGATCCTTAAAAGTGAAATCACTTTCCTAAGATTTCTCAGTAAGCTGGTTGTGCCTTTTTCTAGCTCCCAGACCCAGCTCTTCCTACCTCCTTCTTTTTACCTCCCATGGGCTACCCTGAACCTAGCCAGAAGTAAGCTTCCTGTGGATGAAAAAAGTGATATCCAGGTCACAGACTGTCCATATCGAGGTCCCACTACAACTTCATTGTGTTGTTATTGAATTTGAAGAGTCAAGATGTGACTAACAACAGAGGAACGTCTATAAAGATGTTGCTGCAGCTCCTGCTGGCTCTGCTCCTTTGGAGACTGCACTGAATCACTCGGTTCTCAGTAATTATCACTGCTTCAGAAAGCCTTTCCCTGATCATTCTGCCAAAAATAGCATATCTTCCACACCAACCTGTCTCCATCACAACAGTCTGAATGTTTGTGTCTTCTCAAAATGTATACATGGCAACATAATTCCCAATGGGATGGTATTTGGAGGTGGAGTTTGAGAGGTGATGAGGTCATGAAGGTGTAGCCTTCATGAATAGGACTAGTGCCCTTATAAAAGAGACCCCAGAGAACTCCCTTGCCCCTCCTACCATGTGAGGATACAGTGAGAAGTCAGCAATCTATGAAACAGGTAGCCGGCCTTCACCAGATAAGGAATACCTGGCACCTTGATCTTAGACTTCCTAACCTCCAGAGTTGTGAGCAATGAATTTCTGTTGTTTACATTATTTATGAGCCACCAGTCTATAGTATTCGTTTATAGCAGCCCAAATGGACTAAGGCTCTTGGCCAATTGCTTATGTTCTCAGAGGTTTAGGTTCTTCATCTGTGAAGCATCCGGCCAATAAGTGATATTTGTCATTATAATTCTGAGCTCGCTTAGGTATGCACTTCAAGAGGTCAACACCAGTGGAGGCTTTGGAAATACCCCTTTGAAAGGTAAGAAAAAATGTCATGGAACAGGACTCCATAAATTGCTCTTTCACTGGGCTTGACAGTGTTAAAGCGTCTTCCCCAAAGTGCCTTGGTCCCCAAGGACCCCTTCCTTACCAGGAGAATCTGCTTCCTCCCTTGTGTGCTCTGCTTATCCTCCTACTTGCGTCTGCACCAATTAGAAGGCAGCAGATTGCCAGAGACCCAGGAGAGCACCTAGAAGACAGAAACGCCATGCCAAGGATGGGTGAGGCTCTGGAGCTTGTACAGGTAACGGGGTCGAAAATGAAGGTGTCGTAGGGGAAGAGGAATTACAACTCTGCTGATTATGTGATGAGGTGAACGGAAATGAAAAACGTGGCATAAATTATTAAGGAAATCTTTGCAGCTCCAGGCAAAGATAACCAGTGAAGGAAGCTGGATATCATTAAAGGTTATAGAACGATCAGGCAGCTGTAACATGGGGTCTCACTGTGACACAAAGGAGGGAATTTTACTCCCAGTGTTTTCTATATTTGTTAACTGTTTCTATATTTTAAAAGATGTTTTTGATTCCCTGGTTAGCTGGCTCTGCTCACTGAACAAATATAGGAAATGACTTCAGATTAACACAAAAACACAAGTTTATGCCTATAATCTGAATAATTGAGCTAAGATATTTCGATAAGCCATTTGGATTCTAGATAGTATATTCCAAATAACAATGCAGAGAGCCAACTTCAGAATGCTTTCCTAATCGGCTACGCAGGGACCCTGGAGAGAATTCTCAAGTTATCACTGCAGTGTCGAACAATCTGATGAAGAAAGGAGAGGCGATGAAGTAGATTCTGGTAAACAGAAACTACTGTGAAAATTTGCCCCATGTATAGGGGAACTTTCTGGAGAAGGTTTGAGTATATTTACCAACCCATATATTTTTCATTACTTTAAGTTGTGATAGTAGTTTCTCTCCCGATCACACGTGCACCACTGAATCGAAATCTCTCTGAATGTCTCTCTCTCTCTGTCTTTCTCTCTTTCTGTCTCTCTCTCTGTGTCTCTCTTTTTCACCCAAGGACACTGGTAGTTTGCTGGAAGAAAGATTTTGTGGCTTAGAGGTTGGGTTAGCAAAGGTCATGCAAGATGCACCTGCAGAGGAAAGAAGAGAGCAGAGATACCTCGCAACCCCTGAAAGGGAGTGATTTCCTTAGCTCTCAAAGGCTTTCCCAGTTCCCCCATCTCAGTTCCTAGAAGCCTCACTGTGCTTCCTGTTCTGTCCGGGGATTACAGGAGTGGGAACCTGCTAACTAACACCCTTCTCTGGCTTATATGAGGCTAGAAGTCTCTTCATCACATTTCTGATAAGTGGCCATTCGGACTCTGCTTGAATACCTCTTGTGACGACAAACTCATTATCTACCAATGTAGCTCATGCCATTTCTGGGCAGCTCTTCTTGGCCAGGTACATAGGGGGCAATTGGTGCAAATAAACATTTCCATCAATTAATCAATCAATTAATAACATTAAGTCAAGGCTGAGGATGCAGATAGAACCAGAGCAAGAAAGGCTAATCACAATCCTATTATATATCCTTCCCCCAAACCCTCTTTCCTACCAGGCTGCTAGCCCATGCACTAAACAATGGATCAGGAAGAATGGAGCTCTTTTTGTCACTTTGGTCTCTGTCCAGATTTGGACCACCAGAAGGACAGTATCAAAAGAAAGACAAGAAATTACTCAGGAAACATTATAAAGCACTGTCTGCCTCCATTAGATTAGAGCTGGGGAGTCATAAAATTTGCCTTTGTGGCTTTTTTTGTCTGTAGTTCTTTGTGTAAAATTGTGTTTTTTATTCTGGTGACAGAAGTTATATATTTTCATTGTAGAAAATCCAAAAACATGGTAAAGCACAAAGAAGAAAATAAAAATCATCCATAACCCCACTACCTACAGATAAATTCTGTCATTTTGGTGTATATGCTTCCAGGGGGTTTTATTTCTTTGCTGTGTTACTTAATTGGGATCATATTTTTCATAGTGTTTTATAATTTGCCTTTGTTTAACATAAAAATCTACCATAAACATTTTTCTAAGTTACTAAATTTCTTCTTCAGTGCAATCTTTAATGGCTATAGGATTCATGCACATACAGGTACCATATCTGTTTATACATACTTCTATTTATAGTATATATGTACGTTATTTACTTACATATCTGTTTATAGTGCTGTTGATGGGCACTTACTTAGACTATTAATATTACATATGACAGATCAGGAGCTCTGGGACCACAGAGAAAGAGCCCAGAATTTAGACTTAAAGGGTCAAGGAGAGTTTCCTGGAGGAAGCGATACTTGAATATTACTTTTCAGATTAGAAGGCACAATAACATACATTATCTGTTTAGTCTTCACAGTCGACCAAGGTGGCCTTACCATGTCCCTCCCCTGACGAAACTTTAGACAGATTTCTTCCTGACTGTAAGCCCTGACCTCCCTTCTCTTAAAGCATTTGCTTTAGAAAAACTTGTAAATTCTTTCTTTGCTCCTTTGAGATGTAAATCTTTTTAAAGGCTTCCTGCCAGTTTTAGGGACCAAGATGGTCTTTCCCAAGGACCTGGGAGCCCTCCATTGGAAATGTAATCTTGGAGGAAGGGGATGCCCCTATCTCTCAGTTTCTCTGGGAGGGTAGGAGCCTAAATTTGGCAGGCACCTTTCTCCAAGCTGTAAAACTACCTTCTGCCATGAAGATATGAGAAACTTTATTTTTCCTTTCAGTGAAGCCAATTAGCAAACGAGGATGGCCTGGGATCCTCCCATCCCAGCGTAAGACGGGAATAAAGACACAGATGTACTAGAGAATGGACTTGAGGATATGGGGAGGGGAAAGGGTAAGCTGGGACAAAGTGAGAGAGTGTCATGGACATATATACACTACCAAAAGTAAAATAGATAGCTAGTGGGAAGCAGCCGCATAGCACAGGGAGATCAGCTCGGTGCTTTGTGACCACTTAGAGGGGAGGGATAGGGAGGGTGGGAGGGAGGGAGACGCAAGAGGGAAGAGATATGGGAACATATATATATGTATAACTGATTCACTTTGTTATAAAGCAGAAACTAACACACCATTGTAAAGCAATTATACTCCAATAGAGATGTTAAGAAAAAAAAAAAAAGGCTTCTCTGGTGGCGCAGTGGTTGAGAGTCTCCCTGCCGATGCAGGGGACACGGGTTCGTGCCCCGGTCTGGGAAGATCCCACATGCCGCAGAGCGGCTGGGCCCGTGAGCCATGGCCGCTGAGCCTGCGCGTCCTGAGCCTGTGCTCCGCAACGGGAGAGGCCACAACAGTGAGAGGCTCGAGTACCGCAAAAAAAAAAGCTCTCTAGGCCTTGGCTTCAGCAGAGTTAAATTCAGACTGTGTTCTGGCCTCTCTTCCCTGTTGGAATAGTCTACAGTAGAGTCTTCCTTGCCTGTTAAACAACTTTTGCTTTAACACCACGAAAGTTTTAAAAGGTGTCACATCCAAGTGTGCAGGTGAGGAAAACATGCCTGCAAGAGAAGTAACCCAGCTAGGAAATTTATGAGCACCTAGAATGGATGTTGGGAAAGTTTTTGCTTGCTCTTTGAATTCCCACATGTTGTGCTGATACAAAGAAGTTGAGATTAACTGGAGTGGTTGAATTATACTAATGAGAGTCCTGAGAGCTGGCTGGCTCCTCCGTGGCTTCTTCACCCACAAAATGAGAGCAATAATAGTACCAAGATTGTAGTACAGAGTTGCTGTGAAGGTGAAATGAGTTAGCACATGAAAAGTGGCAGTTCCTGGCACATAGAGAGTGTTGTTCTCGTGAATATCATTATCATTATTACCATGGAAAAGCACTGATTTTAGATTCAGAATAGACTGGGATCGAATGCCAGCTGCATCACTTACTGGGTGGGTGAATTAGGCAATTAACTTGTGTCCTTATAGATTGTTCAAAGGTTTAAATTAAGGAGTACATGCAAAGCAAATCATTTACATTGGTCCTGTGGTGGACAGAATTCTAAAATGGCCTTTAAGGTTTCTGGTACCAAGTTATTCACTTAAACACTAATCTATAACCTACAGTCTATAATGCTTTATAGGTGCTGTTTATAACAGAATTTTGCAAATGTAATTAAAGTCCCAAATCAGTTAACCTTAAAATACAAAGATAACTGGATAAGCATAATCTAATCACACGCCATTTAAAAGTAAAAATTTTCTCTGCTGGTCGAAGAAGAGAAAGTCAGAGAGAATCCAAAAGGGAGAAGGATTCAACATGCAGTTGATGTCTGAAGATGAAGGAGGCCACACGGAAGGACCCGAGAGCAGCCTCCTGGAGCTGAGGTGACCCCAGACCACAGCCAGCAAGAAACCATTCCTACATTCCAATGAACCTACACTCCAAAGAACCGAATTTTCCCAGCAACCCACATAAGCATTGAAGTAGACTTCCCCACATCCCACAGATGAGAGCATAGCTTGGCCTATATCTTGATTTCAGCCTATAAAACTGTAAGAAGGCAGCCAAGCTCCCCTCCACCACCACCCTCCCCTGCCACCACCAACTTCTGACCTACAGGACCGTGAGATAATAAACGAGGGTCGTGTTAAGCCACTACATTTGTGGTCATTTACTATGCATCATTAAAAAACTAACACAGTCCATTAGTTACATAGGAAGTTTCTTTTTTTACCCCAAACCTCTTTTAACCACTGTCAAACCCAAATCAAAGGTGGATCCAGGGGCAGCTATGTAACACACTTTTTCCTGGGTGCCAATATCCCCTGAGCAGAGGTCAAAGTACTACATTATCCCCCAAAGGACACCCTGGACGCACAGGCGGATGTCCTGGTTAAACGTATAGGGCGGCCTCAAGAGTCCCTTTGAAATTATACTTGCTTTTCAAGTCTTAGCACCAGGGCGCTAAAGAGATCAGACTGTTTTCAAAATTGAGAATCACAAGCAAGTCCATTTGTCCCTTTTTATTGACATTTCTGACCTTGCTGGAAAACATGTTATGTTTTGCTATAAAAATTATCAAAGAGTACAGCTTGCTGAGTGATATTTTATATTAAAGGACAGAGCACTCAAGGCCACTCTCCTTGAAGGAGTCCTACTGCCACTAAAAATCTCTAGGATCTTGGTGAGACATTTTTCCCCCTAATGTCAAGTCCACCTTTTTAACTGGGTCTCAGTGTTAGCAAGTAATTCAGTAGATGGAACCATAGTGTGACATTTTCTTGATTGAATCTCTCCAGCAAGCTTAGGTGCAGTTTTAAATCTAAAAGTAAAGTCTTAGGTCTTACAAGAAAAAAAAATTTATTTATTTTCTAAAAGTTCTTGGTGGATATTGAGGATACCTGTGAACATCGGTTTTGTTTAGATGTTAATTCTTTGGACAAGTCTCAAAACAAAATTAAAATCAAATTAGGATCAAATAAATACAAATCCTCTGGGCTGTACATTATCCTGTTCAGATTTCTTGTGCTAAGATAAAAAAATGTTTCCGTTTAGGATAACTGTGCTATATATCCTTTATCTACTCTACTCTACAATGGCAGAATGTCCATGTTGGCCAGTATTCATTCAGAATTCAATTAAGCATTTACTCATATATGTTAGGGACAGTGATAGGTGCTGGAGATACAAGTTTGAAGGAGACATAGTCCATATATTGAAATAGGGAAAGCAGATATTAAACTTTGTAAGGAACTCAAGCTGCCCTTTCATCCTTTCCTATGGATGGATCAAAATTAAAAGCTGTGTTGTGTTTTATTAATAAGACAGTTGGACAACTGGGGGTCAACTCTTCCTTGCCTACCTACTAGCTGTGTAACCTTGGACAGGTCATTTAAGTTCTCCAAACCCCACTAAGGTAGGTTTTTAACCCCTTCATTGGGTGGCCTCAGTAACCGGTTGCTCTGCACCGGGACCACTGTGCCAGGAGGTGTGCAGAAGGCACCCTGCTAAGCCCTCGAAGGAAGAGCTGCTCTCCCTGGGTGGGGTGTGGGGGGATGGTGAGGTGACCCGACCACAGGGCACAGACAAGGCACATAGCACAGCACACAGGATTGGAGAAAGGAAGGCTCTCTGGTAAAATTCTAGTCACTGGGAAATTATTCTTCTAAACACCTGCAGGTCATCCTGGATTTGCACTCTCTCTCTCTCTCTCTCTCTCTCTCTAGATCCTTTTGTTTCATCAACGACCAAATACTAAAGATTCTGCCTTCTAAACAAATGGCCTCTCCTCTCTACCTGACTCGGGTTGGACTCTGCAGTGGCTTCCTTCCTTATCTTGCTGCTTTCAGTCTCTGCTCCTTAACATGGTTTACAAAGCCCTTCACTGTCTGTCTCTCGCCTAACTCTCCAGCCTCATTTTCCACAGTGAAGTCTTGCACTTTTTCCTCCAGCACACATGCTGGCCCTTGGTCTAGAATGCTCTCCCCAAACTCTTGCTCATCCTTTGAGAAGAGATAAAGACATTACCTCCACATACGGTGACTAACTTGTCCAGATCTGTGTGGGAATTGCTAGGGTTTACACTGAAAGTCCCACATCCCAGAAAATTCCCCTCAGTCCCCACCTTTTCTAAGCCCTCCTTGCCCCTCTCTGGTCAGGTCAGTACCCCTCCTCTGTGCTCCCAGAGTGCAGGTGTTCTGTCATCACCACACTGTAGTATAATTATATATGCATTTATCTTGACCCACCCTTTGGCTAATTATATATGTATTTATCTTGACCCACCCTTTGGCTCTGAGCTCCTTAAGGACAGGGATTACATTCATTTATTTTCTTCTTGCAACACCACAGGCACTCAGTAGAAAGGAAGGGAAGGAAAGAAGGAGAGAAGGATGGAACAAAAAAAGGAACAAAAGACTGAAGGTATGTTATAGTAAAATACGTTGTTGGAACTCCAGCAGACAAAGACATCATGGGCTTCTCAGTCACCATGATATGGAATATCTGTTGATTTAGTTTTTCTTCATGAGTGAACTTCTTTTTATAACAACACATGGAAGCAGAGAGCAATGTACTATTCAATAGTATATCTTTTCCAGGAATATACTGATTGGGGACTATGGATAAATGCTAAAAAGCTGCTATAACAAATAAGCAACAACATTTCAATAGTGGGACATAATAGAAGTTGATTTCTCACTTAGATAGAGTTGAGTTTAGATACAATGGAGTATTACTCAGCCATAAAAAGGAATGAAATTGGGTCATTTATAGAGAAGTGGATAGACCTAGAGACTGTCATTCAGAGAGAAGTAAGTCAGAAAGAGAAAAACAAATATCGTATATTAACGCATATATGTGGAATCTGAAAAAAAAATTGGTATAGACAATCTTATTTACAAAGCAGAAATAGAGACACAGACGTAGAGAACAAAAGTACGGATACCAAGGGAGAAGCGAGGGGGTGGGATGAATTGGGAGATTGGGGTTCACAAATATACACTATTGATGCTATGCATAAAATAGATAACTAATGAGAACCTACTGTATAGCACAGGGTACTCTATTCAATGCTCTGGGGTGATCTAAATGGGAAGGAAATCCAAAAAAGAAGGGATATATGTATATATATAGCTGATTCACTTTGCTGTACAGTAGAAACTAACACAATATTGTAAAGCAACTATACTCCAATAAAAATTAAAAATAAATAAATAAATAAAGTTTATCCTGTAAGCATCACTTAAAAAAAAATAGAAAGCAAGTGTTTATCATTGTCAGGCTGCTCTCCTCCATGTGGTCACTCAGGGTCTCAGGCTCTTTCGGGCTAGTATCTCTGCCATTCCTTTGAGTTTAGAGTCCTTTAAGCCTAGACAGTGGACAGGAAAAGAGCCTGGAAGATAGATTATGGGAGGCTATATAGGCCAGTCTTGGTGAGCTTTCTGCACATCACTTCCCTCTCATCCCATTGGCTAGAACTTGGTCCATGGCCACACCTACCTGCATGGAAGCTGGGAGATGCAGCATAGCTGTTTGCCAAAGAAGAAGCAAAATCAGGTTTGATGAGTGACTAGTCACCTTCTGCCACTCCACTGAAACAAAATTTTCTCCTACTAGGTGGGCCAGCTTGGGCAAGATAGTTAGTCTCTCTCAGACCCAGTTTTCTTACCAGTAAAATCAGGATAATAATGGTGCTTAACTCACAGGGAGGTTGTGAGATGAGGCTTAGATGAGATAATGCATGTAAAATGATAAGCTCAAAGGCTGGGATAGTCTATGTGCATTATAATCATAATCATAACTATTATTATTCCTATTACTATTATTACTGGTATTAAAAATACCCACTTTTATGCCAAGGTCATTCTAAGCAAGAAGTTATCATTAAAAAAATTTTTTCTGGATCCCTTGGGTCTCTGAAAAGCCGCAGCTGCCTTCATAGTCTGCCATCCCCACCATTAATTCCACCCTCAGTTTCTCTAGCTGCCTTTTAAATCCTAAGCCACTAGGAGGAGAGAAGCAAAGAGTTCAGTTCTTTGACCACATATATATTAAATATCAAGTTTTACAAAAGACAGTATTATCCATCATCAGGCAATGATAAACCATAATGAAATATAATTTCACTTGTACTCAACCACGCATTTTATGAGAATACCATAAAGCTTTACCATTGGCCTCAGAAAGCAATAGTAAACCTCTATGATTCCTTATGTTCTACTTTCCTGGGTGACTTCAACAAAGACAACTATTGATTTTGAGTTGTCTGAAGTACACTCTATAAAAAAATTATCCTCAGTCCATGGCTTTCTTTTTACCAGACTCAAATAATGGGGAAAAATAGTGGGGGGTACCACAGGAATACACATCCAAGACAGTTGTATGGAATCTTGTGGTTAACGGCAGCCTCCATTGTAATTGTGCTCAAACCTGAATCCAGAAGCCAAAATCCTAGCAGTGCAGATCTGTCTCGAATAGAAACCCACATTCTTTCTAAAACCAAACTGAGTCAAAACAGAGACCATAGAGATGTATTACTTCAATTCCACAGAGGACTCCAACCTTCATAGGTTTTTTTAATGATCCATTATTGTATTTGATCCTCACGACACCCCTGTGATAGAGATAATAAGCCCCATTTTACAGATAAGTTTTAAAAAATAAATAAATAAGGCTCTCAATTAAAAGAGATTGCCCAAGGTCATAAAGTTGTGGCCTACTTGTGACAAGAGCCCAATTCTTCTGTTCTGATTCGTGGAGCATCACTCATTCCTAATTGCTGACTTCTCATCATGCACTATCAAAAACCAGGATGCACCCAAGTAGAAGGGAATATATCAAAGGAGCCAACTTAGAAATATGTGGGCTGGGGGAGGGACAAAGAAGCGAGGGGCTGTGAAAAATGTATCACAAACTCAACACAGTCCAAAGTCAATGACCCCGAATGAAGCTGGGAGAGATGAAATCCTTAAGAAGTCAGGAGCATTTAATTCTGGAATGGATGCAGGGATGAGATGCTAGCTCCAGGGGTGGCCCCCTTAGAACCAAGGCGACACAACACCCCGACTGGATCATACTCCAGTGGCCCAAAGGAATATGGGCAGCGATGGAGCCTCCTGCATCCTTAGAGGAGAAAGATGCCCTTAAGTCTTCTGAAGTCCCTGGCCTTCCACCTTCACACAACAGAATGACTACGGTAAACCACCAAGCTGCCTGAGGTGACCATGGCCAGAGGACACGATGGTGTGTATGAAAGGAAGCATTTCAAACAGTGGGGGTTTATTTCCTCTCTTGCTTATTTCCCCAAAATGCCTGCAGAAAAGAAAGATAATCAGCATCTGAGCAGCTGTGGACAGACAGTTCACAAGGAGATGCTTTGTTCTTCCTAACCGACGGGAATTTATTTTCAGATTTTAATTTAAAACGCAGAGCTAACCCCAAACCCATCATTACAGTTGCTTACTAATCCTCTCTAGCTTGTGTATTTCCTTCATCACTGCGTGAATTTTTGTTTTGTTTTGTTTTGTTATGTCATGTTTTTTCCCCGTCTCTGATTGCCCTGCTCAAGCTTGCTGTAAGGTATGCAGGTGGGTGCGGTGGGTACACATGGAGACATTTGCACTGCCTCTGTCTCACCTACAGCACTGTCACCTACAAGCAGAGATTCTACTACAGAGGCAGTAAAACCACCTGCGGGAGGCACAGAGGCTCCAGGGCGTCCTGGAATCATTTGGAAACAAGGTTGCCTTGTGCGTACCCATAATTGCAAAAACTCATCCGTAGCCTCCATTGCCCCCACCAAGCTCCACTGCCTCCTCTTCTACCCCAAATCCTCCCCTGAAAATATAAGTTCCTCCCAAGCACATGTTACCCAAAGGGTAAATGCAGTCGCCTTACAGAAGCATTTACGCTTGAAGACAATAATAAGAAATGACTAGAAGAAACCGGTGGTGAGTCAAAAGCTAGTAGCAGCTGATAGCTTTTGTACAACCTGTCTCAAGCAATTGGTAAGGGTGATGTCAACCCACCCATGGGAGACACCCAGCTGGTTAATGGTCTGCCCCAATCTGCATCAGATCTTTCTGACGACAGCCTCCTCTCCAAGTCATCTAAAGGAAAAGGCAAGTGAGTACACCTTTGCCATCAGCTGTTTGCTGCACTGCTGTCTTGTCTTAGGTGAACTTCGTCATTTGGAGCCTGACGTTAGGAAAAAAGGATAAAGGGCTGTTTTCACATTTTATCTAGGCTGCTATTGGAGTCTGAAAGGCTTCTGTTCTACACCAAAGCCCTCAGTGGCTTGGCAAATGTGACAAGTGTGATTAGGCTGGACCCTTATTCTAACAGTCATCCTCGAGGTAGTGCCGAATTTCATATCAGGACAACCATTAGAGCCTTTCCTCCATCACCAGGTCCTTGAAGAGGGCTGAGTTGGACTGTAATATGCATTCCCAGCAACACCCTACTCAGAGATCTTCCGGGCACAGTGAACGTTTTTTCCAGCTGAATTGAATGCAAAGGAGTTTATATTGAAATAGTCAAAGGATCCCTTTCCTCTCAAAAAGGTCTCCTGGGGGGTGATTTTCATTATCTCCTTGACCTTTTATACACTTTTTTCAGGTTCTCTGACACAAACATTTATTACTTTCATAATCACTTACTTGAAAATCAGTTGTATAAAAAAATGAAGACTCCTTAGAAGCCCCTAAGACACTGCCTCTAAGAGGGTAAATTTCTATTCTGAAAATAGATAAAATGCCAGCTTCGCCATGATCCCTACAACCTTAGCTTTATTGAAATGATCATCTTCACAGAGAGGGGAAAATCTGTGTTGGACCAAGTCTTACACATCTCTGAAGCTACCAGGATACAGATACCGTATACATACGTCATGTACCTCATATACGTATGTGCGTGTACACACACACGTGTAAAACCTCTGACTACAGCTTCAGGGTTTCAGGTTAGGCATTTAGGTAACATTTATTTTCTGGCTGGAGAGGCAATTTAAGCCCTAGATTCTAGAGATGTGTGTAACCTTCCTTCTGTTAAGTTTTTTAGCCACAAAACTACACGTGTCTTGGGCTTCCCTGGTGGCGCAGTGGTTGAGAGTCTGCCTGCCGATGCAGGGGACACCGGTTCGTGCTCCGGTCCGGGAAGATCCCACATGCCGCGGAGCGGCTGGGCCCGTGAGCCATGGCCGCTGAGCCTGCGCTTCCGGAGCCTGTGCTCCGCAACGGGAGAGGCCACAACAGTGAGAGGCCCGCGTACCGCAAAAAAAAAAAAGAAAAACTACATATGAAACTCCAGTTTTCCTCAACCCCCAAAACTTTAGTTTTTTACCACACTGGAAGGGTCAGGGTTGCTGCCACCATCTAAAAGGATTCAAGTGCACTGGAGCAAGCTTTCGCCGAAACCCTGCACTACATTGGAGTGCTTCTCCCAAACGTCTGGGGGCTCCACAAGTCAAGAGGAAAATGTGTACCTCAAATTCAATGGAGAGAAGAGTGTTGATCCCTCCTCTGCTGTGTCTGGACAGTGGCAGGGATGCTGCCTGACTTCTCTCTAAAGTTTCCAAGATTTCTTCCATTTCTCTTTTGATTGGAAACAAAACATGAAGAGAGAAAAATTCACTTGTGCCCTGCCATCCTTTCTTTTGCTGAATTGCTAGCTTTGTTCTTGCCTCCCTGTATTCGTCAAAGGCTACTCCAGAAGCACAGACAGGTACCTGGCTCTAAGTGGCTTCTTTGAAAGAGCAGGCCACGGAGGCCAGTGGAGGGTGCTGGGGTCACTGATTCAGGTAAAGCATGAAGGCAGGGAAAGAGCCTGGGTTAAGGAGACCGAGGGACTCACTGCATCCAACCCTCGCTCCCTCTCCCAGATCAGCTTCTTTCTGCGTATCAGCTGTGTTTTCTCTTAACTTCGGTAAGAAAGGTTGATGACTTTGCTCCTGGAAGCTCTTATACATCACGATGGAGATTAAGGCTTCAGTTTGAAAATCTAGGGAAGGACTCTGACCTCCTGGCTGGGGTTGTTGTGAGGTTAGGGTTCCAAAACAATACTACGTTCATTATCTCATTTGAACCCTACAAGAAAACTATTTACAAATATTATCACCTTGTTTCAAAGATGAGGAAACGGAGACTAAACAGGCTTAAGTGGCTTTCCCAGTGTCTCAGAATTCAAGAGTGAGAGCAGAGAAGCCCCTGTAGTAGAAGATAGAAACAGAAGGTAATAATAAATATGCTGTAATAGTTAAAATCAATGTATTGTTTTACAATGATTGCTTTACAATCAATAAAAATCAATGTATTTGTTTCTGTTGTTTGGTGCTAAGCACCCTTTATGCATTACCTCATTTATCCTTCCATGAACTGAACGGTGAAGGTTCTGTTATTATCATCATTCTACAGAAGAGAAAACCAATAGGCGAGGAGGTTTAATAGCTTGCCCAGGGGTACGTGGTAAGGGGAAAAGAGTCAGCCACATGTGCACTCTGAGCCACTAATCTGCAATGTGGTCCCTCTGCCCAAAGGTCTGTTAATCTATTAGCATGAAAAAATCCACTTTGTGAAACAATAATGACAGACAATATATAATTCAATGGTAAATTGTGTAGGATACAGCATGTGTTCTATAGGAATTCAGAGCAGGAAGAAATTAAATCCATGTGACCTAAAGTAGTCAGGAAAGACTTGATGAAAGTTCTGGGGTCCAAAGGATGTAGAGGAGATAGCTGAAAAAGCATTTAAGGAAGGAGGACAGCATAAAAAAGATAGTCAGTCAAAAATAACTTTGGTGTTTTTGAGATAGAGAGAAGAAAATGAGTAGAATGGAAAAGCCAGTCTCTGAATCTTCTTTGTTTTCCCATTACTTCACCTTAGTATTATCATTACATTTTTTAATAATTCAGAGCCCTCCTTCAGAATCTGATAAAGCCTATGGCTTCTCTTTCCTCATTAAAATGTACATATACTCTGATATCACTTATATGTGGAATCTAAGAATACAACAAACTAGTGAATATAACAAAAAAGAAGCAGATTCACACATATAGAGAACAAGCTAGTGGTTACTAGTGGGGAGGGGGGAGGGACAATATAGGGGCGGGGAGTGGGAAGTACAAACAGTTGGGTGTAAGATAGGCCATAGGACTGTATTGTACAACATGAGGAACAAAGCCAATATTTTGTGAAAAAAATGCTTAAAATGGTAAATTTTATGTTATGTATATCTAACCACAATAAAACTAGGAATAAAAAAATTATGCCATCCTCAAAATAAATAAAAAGTCAGCATTCTTAAAAGGAAAAAAAAAATTTTTACATGCTCTCTACAAATTGTATTGTGCATAAACGCTACAACTGACGGTCCCCGCACCCAGCCATATAGAACTTCCTTCCCCAAACAAGCCTATCCATGAAATTCTGCTGCAGAACTTCTGCACTAAAATGCCCTAGGTTGGATTGATTTTTAGGTTAAATAGAGCCAGGTACCAGGTTGTATGGGAACTACTTAAGACATGAAAACCTGGACTCTATGTGCTGGTAATTTCAGCCTCAGTCTAGGTCCTCAACATTCATGTCCTGAAGTACTCTACTTCTTCATTTGGAAAATATTTATGGAATACCAAGCATCTGTGCTGGGCTCTGGCAGGACCCAGTCTCCCAAGAACTCATGACTGACTCCCTTGTGTTGGTTTTCACCCTGACATTTCTGTCCATCATCTAATCTTGCCTTCCTCCTTTCTCCGTGGATTGTAGGATGCTTTAGCATTTGGAAGGGTTCAGGATATACTCCATTACCCTAACGTTTCCTTTCTCCAGCCTACATAGTTGATTCATCTCACATTTGCCTGCTAAACAAATCCTTTATAGATAATTTCACTCTCATCTCTAGGTTTTCTAAAATACAACTCTCTCTTTATAAGTGGAGGCTATTATGTATCTAGAAGGTCGTGTGGCTTCTTGGAAGCCAGGCACCTTTAAAGCCAAAGTTCAAAATTTGGCTCAACCACTTCCTGGCTGCAATGTCTTAGGGAAGATGAAACTCATTGGCCTTGGTTTTTGGATCTGATAAGTGGGAGTAATAATAATGTCTGATCTCGGATGGCCTCGGCCTGCAGCAGCTTGAAGCAAGATTTCAGTTCCTCAGCCAGCGACTGGAGTCCGGCCACGGCAGTGAGAGCATTGAATCTTAGCCACTAGACCACAGGGCCAGTGGCCAGTGACAAGGCCCTGGCCCATTGGCTTTGTAGAAATGAATTTCCAAAAAATGATGGAAAGTAGTGAAACAAGTAAAGTGTTTATTAGGAAGAAAAAGGGTACATGGGGCCAGACACACGGGAGGGCTCAGAGAAAGTGTCACACCCTCGTGGTAGCTTGAATCACTTAAGGCATTTCTTCTGGGTTTCCTTTGGCCAATCATCTTGCTTTGTCTGGTTCTGAGTCCATATTTGGTTTATCTCAGGGTCCTCCCATGTTCTGCGTGCATCTCCTAGCCAAGATGGATTACAGCACAGAGGCTTATGGGTAGGTTGATATCACCTACTATGGGGTGGTGCCCCCTCCCCTTTTGACCTCCAAGGAGCCTTTCTGAGCACATATAGTGAGGAAGTTCTCTTTGACTTCAAGAATGAGGAATATGTGGTCTCTTTATCTTTTATCTGGGCAGGGCTCAGCTCTCTCTGCCCTGCTATAACCTTTATCTTCGAGCATCTGTCCACAGGGGACAGACTCCAGCCTGGGGCCCACCTATCTCCTGCCTCATGTCTACATTTCACAATTATCATACAGGAAAGAAGTAACTGATACCTGGTGTTTGGCATTTAGTAGCTGTTCAGAAAATTAAAGTATATGTATTTTTTCATACTTTTCAACTTGTGTATTGCTTTACCTTTAAACTCTTGGAGAGCAAAACAAATCAACAAAAAAGCTAGAATCATGTGTCATTTAATCTTGAGAGGGTGAGGAAATTTCTTGTGGCGACGTTAAAGAAGTAATCAGAGCTTTCTTTGTGTAACTCAAAGTTTAGAATTATTCCTGAGTTCAGCTATTAGACAGTGTTGCCCAAATCCAGTTTCCTACTTCAAATGAGGTACATGTCCTAATTATTTGGCTAACCATGCAATAAGAGACTTTTTACTTTAAAGCATCAGTTTTGAATCCCTGTGTTGCTAGGGATATATTTCAGTGCCAGGGGACCTTGTTAGACCACTTCTCGTAATCAATTAGTCTGCATATAGGCAAGGCTATAAATTCTTTAACTATCCTCTCCCTATAGGTTTTGATAATCTTCTTTCTTCTTTTTATTGAAGATAAAACACCCAAGAAACACCCTAAGCAGTTGACATCGCATTTCAGATAGTTTAAAAGTTTTATCCTTTTCTGGCTCAGCTTCTCATCCAACAGAAAGCAGGGGGTCCACTGCAACCCCTCCCTGTCTCAAGGCGAAAAGCAAGCCCACTCTTGGCTCCCCGAGGATTCCAGACAAAAGCACACAGTGCCTTGGAAAGTAACTGTGGATGCAAAATACCACCATTAAAGGAACTATTTTAAACTAAATTGATTCTTTGTTCTTTCGCCAATTGGCTAATCCTCCTCTTGAGACTTGCTTCCATTTCAGAAAGCTAAAAACACAGTTCTCGGACTGAGACTTAGAGGAGGTGTGGGATGTGCTGACACAGACATTAAGTAGGATTGAGCCAACCGGCAGCTGAATCTTGATTAGCTACTTGAGTATTTCTCCAGGCTCTGCACTCCTGTGGCAGAAGCATACCTGAGGAAGGGGGAGAAGTTAAGGGAAAACTAGAGCAAGGTCTGGGTGTCTGAGTCAGTGATGATGCTGACCAGGGTGGTCCATTACCTGCACCCCAGCCACTGGATTCCAGCAGTGACCTTCTTCCCTGCTGGGATTTTTAAATAGTTCCAGTTTCCCTGACTTTCATGAGAAAACTCTGGTATCCTGGTCTTCATCTTCACAATATGGTCCTGGGGAGAATCCTTAGGTGTAGGCAGCAAAACTATTCAATCTACCACATGGGGTTCCTGTTGCATTCCCCTTAAGGGAGGATCAAGGGTGGGAGGAAGGGGAGACATAAGGGATGGGGGTAGGATGGGCTAAGTCTAGGAAGACAGGGGAGTGACCAGAGCCTCATGAAGATCTCTCTTGAACTGAGTATTTATAACAACTTTCTTTTTTTATTTTTAAGCTTTTGCCATTATTTCATCATTACATGGTGTCTATTCAATGTACAAATGTAGATAGACAAAATAGAAAAAAGAATATTCATAACTCCAAACTCCTTAATCCTTCCAGTCATTTATAAGCATATATATGTATATATACATCCTTTACATAAATGAGATATACTATAAATGTTTACTTAATTATACATCATTCATTCATTTGGGGCTAATATATTATGATGATTAATTTTATATGTCAATTTGACCAACTACCAGGTTCTGAGATATTTGGCTAAATGCTACTTCTGGTGTGTCTTGGAGGGCATTTCCAGATGAGATTAGCATTTGAATTAGTAGATGGAGTAAAGCAGATTGCCCTTCCCAATGTGGGTAGGCATCATCCAATCCCCAAATTCACTCTCTCTGCTTAACTATTTAAGCTGGAACATTGGTCTTCTCCTATACCATCAGCTCCCCTGGTTCTCAGGTCTTCAAACTGGGACTGGAATTATACCAGTGGCTTCCTGAGCTCCCAGCTTGCAGAATATATATATATATATATATATATATATATATATATAATCTGGAGAACCCTAATACATAAACATACATTTATGTTAATATTTTTAGTGGTTGCATAGAATTTCATTGTATTAGTGAACCATGATTTAATTTTTTAGTTTCCTGACTGGGGCCATTTATATTGTTTTCAAATTTTTAGCTATTATAAGCAACCAAGAAAAGCATTCTTGAACACACATTACTGCACATCGTTCTAAACCTCCTGGTGGGCATGTGGCTTAATCATCCATCCCACCCTCCCTAGTTTCAGTGCCTGGATTACGATAGATGATGTAGGCCCTGGATTACGATAGATGATGTTGCCTGGGGTAAAGGAAAGCACAGCACCGCACACTCCATCCAAAGAACTGACAGGAGCTGGGTCATTTTAGGCCTCCTCAGAGGTTCTGACACCACCGTCATCCTCAAATTATGATTGAACAGTTGCTTTGTGGGGAACACACAGAGCACATATCTCTCAGACAGATCAGCTAATTCAGCCCTACTAAGCACAGCGTGGGGGGCCACCTGATAAGATAAACTCCACCCGAACCTACAAAGAATCTAGGTCAGAAATGACACTTTTCAGTCCCTTAAGGTGTTAAGGGACTTACAACAATAGGATCGTATCGTATAGTCCTTTCATTCTCACTCTGTTTTGAATGGTTTTAGAATAATTTTTAAACATAGCAACTCTAAGATGGATGGAGTTGGGAGGCTGCACTGGGGAAACAGTGAATTGGAGCAGGTAAGTATATCTGTCTCCAATTAGCAGTGCTGTCAGTACACATCATAAAATATTCAAAGGCTTCCCAGGAATGTCAACTTATTCATAATTGACTTAAATGAATCACTGACAAAAGGCCTTTAATCTCTCATATAACACATCTCTAAAAAATTAAAACTGGAATCACAGTTCAGTAAAAAAAAATATCCAGCAAGGGTTCCACTCACCTAGATGGATTTGTCATTTGATGTGCTGGCTTCGTGAAGCATCCCATATTTGAAGCAGCCCAGGACTTGGTCTCAGTGGTCTTTAGTGTAAAACATATCTGGGAGGATATAAATGGTATTGTCCTTCATGTTATCAGTGGAGTCTTAATTTATTTTTCATTTGGAAAAAAAAAATCAAAAAACGAAAGAAAGGAAGAGAAATCCTCAAACAGCTCACCTTCCCTGTATCTACAATGTTTTAAAGTCCAAATGCAGGTGTTTAGAAGAGCCCCAAATGGAAACAACTTCTGTGTGTCTTCTGTCCCTGAAAACTCTTTGCAGGGATGTGCCATGTTGTACCAGCTGATGAAAGCCAACGGGACACATCCCTTCCCAAATCTGTATGAAATGACATTCACTGGGTAGCTTGAAATTGGTCATAGTGGGAGTTTTTACCATGGAAATTGGCAAATGCTGCTAATCAGAGCTTTTTTTTACCCTGAGAGCCGGTTGTTAAACATTTACTAGCACTTCACTGCTTCCTGCCCTTGCCCACAGCCCAATAATCCTCTTTCTCTGACCAAGCATTGCCAGTGCAGAGGTGAGCCTCTGGCTGACCACACACATACTCTTTGGAACATTCAAGAAGTATTTCTTTATTAATTAATAAAAGACTAATCTTAGACTCATGAATAATGGGCATTTTCTTCTACCCTCAGAAAAGACTGAAATTCTACTTACAATTCTCATTTTCACTTTAATATTCCCAAGACACATTGACACCCTGAACTCTCACAGTAGTTAAAATAAGAAATTAAATTAGGAACTCTTGAGCAGCTTATTATAAATTGCTCATATGTCCATTTGTCAAACCATTAAAGCTTTCAGAATGGCTGTGACTCTTTCCTGGGTTGTTCTGGTCGGTGAGCAAATTGTACAGGCAAGCGTGTCCCTGAAGCCTGCCCCGGTAAACATTTAGTATTCAAGTGCATTGATTGGTTCATATTCCACAAGCCCCAGAATTGGATCATAAGTGAGAGCTGCTGCCTCTCTGTTATGAATTAGCATCTTTTCACATGAATGCATTAATAGCCATCATTAATAATTATCTGAGCATGAAACTGACAGACAAAAAACTTTCAGGTTATGACTCTATCACACCAATTTCATTTGTTGACTGATTTATTAAAATTTCATGGTTAAGATAATACAAATTTTAGCTATGCTAATGTACATGGATCTTAATTCTTTCTCTGCCAGACTGCATTACCAAACAATATCCTTTTCGAATTTTTAAATTTTTTTAGTGGACAAGAAGGATTGAATAGGGACCAAGATATGTAGAAAATGCTTAAAATGTCCCATTAGCGACCAATAGCTCATAGATGCTTTAGTGGAATACTAAACTACTCTCTGTGCTGACCATGCATTCTAGTAAAAACTTGGAAACTCCAACTGGCTGCTTGGACTCAAAAAATAAAAGAAGAAGAAAGAAAGAAAGAAAAGGCAATGCCAATGCCACCTTTGTTTCTCTGAGTCCAGATGCTTTTGGGAATCTCTGAACTCAAACTTCTAACTATTTGAACTCCTCAATGGGATGGATCCAACCACCCATTGTAACAAATTACCACATACTTAGTGGCTTAAAACAACACAACTTTATGGTCTTACAGTTCCTCATGTCGTAAGTCCAAAATGGGTCTTACAGAGCTTAAATCAAGATGTGGGCAGAGCTGCATTCCTTTTTTAACTTTTGCCAGCTTCTAGAGACTGCCTGCATTTCTTGGCTTGTGGCCCTTCAACCATTTCCAAATCCATCAGGGTATCATCTTTAAATCAGTATCTATCTCTCTTCCTCTCTCTCTCTCCTTCCCTCTGCCTATCCTGCCTCCCTCTTCCTTTTCCCTTATAAGGATGCTTATGATTACATCTGGCCCAGCCAGATAGCCCGGGACAGTTGCCCCTATCTCAAGATACTTAATCACGACTGCAAAGTCCCTTTTGTCAGGTAATGTAATATATTCACAGTTTTTGAGGATTAGGACATGAATCTCTTAAAGGAGTCACTATTCTGTTTATCACAGTGTAAAAGCTGCCTCTGGAGGCTGGGAAGATAGTGGCTCATGGTTTGTAGTAAAGTCAACTGGCAACACTCTTGCCTGTATTAATTTGGAAGATAGAACATAGACTTGTGCATCTCACTAAGGAGACATCCAGACAGAATGTTAAAAGCGCCAACTGGGGGCTTCCCTGGTGGCGCAGGGGTTGAGAGTCCGCCTGCCGATGCAGGGGACACGGGTTCGTGCCCCGGTCCGGGAAGATCCCACATGCCACGGAGCGGCTGGGGGCCCGTGACCCATGGCCACTGAGCCTGTGCGTCCGGAGCCTGTGCTCCGCAACGGGAGAGGCCACAACAGTGAAAGGCCCGCATACAGAAAAAAAAAAAAAAAAAAAAAAAAAGCGCCAACTGGGTCTCTTGTGTAAGGAAGAGAGAGATTAGTTACAGAGCGAACTGTTCAGTTTGTGAGCAGAATTTCAAGGAAATACAGAAGAACCAGGATGTAATGGGTTGAAAAACAAAACTGTTTCACATTTTCACCACCTTTAGTCAGTAAAAGATTCAAAAAGTGAGAAATGACCACAGGGTTGAGATCAAATCATAAGTTTATTTATAAGACCTTTTGTTAAGACCTCAGAAGGATTTAGCAGAGTGCCTAGTTAGATCCTCTCAACTAGAATAAAGAATTTCTAAAAATCTTAAAGGCAGTGTCCCACAGCACCCTGACACTCAGCCCAAAATAGAGAGAGGTCTGTCTCAAAAAGAATTATGTATGTGACTTTAGGGGCATGAGGTGAACCCAGTCAGATTCATAGAATTCCCACTGAGTGGCCAAATATGAAAGCTTTGTATCAGCTTGGACTAACAGGGGTAGAGACAGTTCAAAATGAATACAGGCTCTACAAGCAGGAAGTAGGTTGAGAGAGCTGCTTAGCTGCAAACATAGGCCAGAGGGTAGAGGCAGAAGCCACAGAGAACAATGGATTAGGAAGACACTCCCAGGGGCAGAACTGGGCCCTCAGCAAGCAACATTCCCTTCTTTGGAATAAGGAGCCCTGACAATTTGTGCCTGGCTGGAGTTCAAAGATGCTCCGGACCCATGACTGCTCTGAGCTGCTCCTACCCCTCTCCTTTTTGTATTTTGCTTCATTTTATCTTGCTTTGTATACTAAAGAATGGCAGACTGCCACAGGCAGCGCCTCGTTTGGATGTATCTGGAGTTTCAGAAGCTTCATCACCCTACAAATGGACCTTGAGAGCTTGTTTGGAGGGTCTAGCAGGGGAGCTCAGCTACTCATATGCTCTTGACCAAAGAATGATCCTCCTGTCTCAGGGAAGGTCATCCTCTTCCACTGGGCACACAGTTTTGGGATGAATGCACACGGAGCAGTTACAGAGGAAGGGGCCACCGGCCTAGCCAGCCAGATCAGCAGAATCAACCCTGGCGATCCTTGGCGTGACAGATGTCACAGCCATATCACCCTCACATTCTACCTTTCTGTCCTTTTTGAATGAGACTTTTTTTTTATTGGATTATAACTGCTTTACAATGTTGTGTTAGTTTCTGCTGTACAATGAAGTGAATCAGCTCTATGTATACATATATCATCTCCCTCCAAATGAGATTTTCTACAGTGGTTATCTTAACTCTGTCCTCTGTCTTACCATTGTATATTGGGTAAAGCAGTCAGGTCACATCTCTTTGTAGTTCGCACATCTCCAGATTAAGAGGAACGACACCCAAAAGGCCTTATCCACATCTAGACCGGATTCAAATCATGAATTCATAAGTTTCTCCCATGATGTCATAATTAGGTGAGACTCAGGTCTTAAAAGGTATGAGTGTATTTGCATATGGGAGAGAACAGAGAGCAGACTATCATATATGGTTAAATTAATCTCCTCAATGAATACCTCCCAGTGTTCACACCAGTGTGAAGTCTCCTTGCATTGACTCTGAACTTGGCTACATGAATTCCTTTGGCCCACAAGACATCAGAAAACGTGACAGAAATAGAGACTTGAGAGGAGCTTATACATTTGGGGCATGTCCTCTTGTAATGCTGCTCCCACCGTGGCTCAGTCTAGCCTCCTTGAGACTGAAGGACCACGTAGAGAAAGAGGCCCAGCCATCCCAGCTCTTCAGTTGAGCCCAACCTCCAGCCATCCCTCCAGCTCAATGCAGTCACGTGAATCCGCACAGGTAAAACCAACAGAAGACCACATAACCAACCAACAGAATAATTTCACAGCAGTAGATAACTGATGTAGGAATTTAGTATGAACATGGTCCCAGGAGCTACTGAGAGCAAATGAAGTTAAGTTCCATTTTAATTGCCCTTTTCTAGTATCTGGACCCAGCCTGCCTCCCCATCTACCCTACAAATCAGCCTACCGCTGGTACCATTGCCTCCACTGATACCAGATTATCACTCGCAAATTCCATTCCTCAGAATCATAGTCCAACTCTGGCCCTCACTTACCTCCACCCTAAGACTCCCAAAATCATACTTTTAGATTTTGAAGAATATTTGTCAATAGTTTTATGAGATTTTATAATAACATCAGCCCTTATACGATGTCATAAACACGTCCTCGGGTCTTCTGTTTTCTAGTAGCCCAGATTATAAAGTTACGTGTCATGAGAATAAACCATCTTCATCAAGAGGAACTGTCATAGCATAGTAGCTTGTTTTAGGAGCCACTTCTCTGCCTCAAAATATTTTATCATTTTTACAAAAATAGCTGGTGTTATTTTAAGTAGCTTCCTTTCAGCCTCCAGGTGGTACCTGAGCCTGGGCTCCCAAGCAAAGTCAGGAAAATTAGAAACTTCTTTACCACATAGATTAATGAGGCAGATCCAAGTACTTCAGCACCTAAGTCCCTCCTGGGAAGTAACTTCTATGCTTAGGAAAGGGCTCTTCCAGGTTGCAGTTCACTGTATCATCTCTGGGAAAATGAAAGAGGGGAATGACCCAAACAGGTTCCTTTACTCATTGCTAAGGACATGGGAAAGAAACAGGTTTTCACTGTTACATCATTTCACCTGCTTGTATCCTCACACCCATGAGGTGGGCAGAGCTGTATCATCAACACCACTTTACAGATAAGGAAACCGAGGCTCCAGAAGAATAAGTGATGGACACAAGGTCACGGAGCTTGTATGAGGCATAGCCACAGCTTCAACTTAGGGCCCTCTTTGAAACAGTATTTTGACAATTATTACTTTTTGGAGAAACCTGGACCCAAGCCTTGAATCTGTCTGTTAGAAGCAAGTGAATTTGAGCTCATTTTGTAATTTCCTATTTGAACTGTAGATATTAGTAGTTTCATTGCAGAGTTGTCATGAGGATTAGATGAGATAGAGCGAAGGGGAAACAGAGAGGCAGCAGTTAAATACATAGGAACTGAGCCAGATTGCCTAGGTTCAAATCCCAGTTCTGCCACTTCCTAGCTGAGTGGCCTGGGGCAAGTTGTTTAACTTCTCTGCCTCTGCTTCCACTACTTTAAAATGGAGATAAAGATAATAGCCTAACATCATAGGATTTGGGGGAAGATTAAGGAATAGCTAATATATGAAAAGCTCATATAACAGGATCTGGCTTATAATAAGTATCAGCTCTCATTACCTAAATCTTGGCATATAAGTCACATTCAATTGGCTACAAGTCCTCTGCTCTTTTCACTTCTCCATGCTACTTCAAACCTTTAGCGTTTCCAGGTTCAACTTCAGTGTACCAAATATCCAGTTCACAGACCAAAAGACATAACTCCTCTTAGTTGGCACTGTTTAAAAAAAAATCTTTACCAGAAAGAATAGACGGTTTGTCTCTGCTTTGATGAAACAAAAATGAATTTCTTCTGTGTGCCTGACTGTAGCTGACTGTATTAAATAAATTATTCACCATGACAGAGGAAAAGGCTGAACACTTTTGAACGAAAGAGACAGCCCCAGACCACCTAACAAAGCTCCGTGGTCCCCTGCTGAGTTGAGCAGACACTGGTAAGGATCAATGTCCTGGAGAGCTAGGCTGTACATCAGCCATTCAGCAAACTTGCATCATCCTGCATCAGCCTCTCTGACGGACTCTGAGCTCTAGGGATAAAAGAGGACGTCAATCAGAAATGCTAATAAATCCTGAATCTGAAAACAGAGGAATTTAGAAATAATGACAGGGTTCAGTGCCTATTCAGGGAAGTTCTATTATATGCAAATTTAATTTTTTAAACTTTAAAGATATGCTCTTAGGTAAAAAAAAAAAAAGAGAGAAAGTCAGAGAGACAGGAAGATACAGAAATAACCATGCAAGGAATGTAATTAATCCCAACGAAAATCCTGTTCCCTGCTCCTGTGCCTGGGAATGAGAGTGACCGGGCTGTGACTTGGCCACCTCTCAGTAGACTCGTGTGCCTCTCCAGTGTAAGCTCTCACCTCATCACTGTGTGAATGTAGGGCTAAAGGGGAGCTGCTGTTCGTACAACCTTTCCCAAAGACAAGCCAACATCTTCCCCTGGTGCCCGACCAAAGCAAGATCCATCTGCTCCAACACCAGAGGAAAAACAGGCTGTGGTAGATTTCATGACACAAATGACTGCCTCCAGTGAGTTGCCTTCCTAAGGATTTTCAAGGGTAATCTTAACAACAGGAGATGTTCACCTTAGATGCAACGCAGCTGTTCTGTATACTTAGAATGTATACGCCTGCACTTTCTCCCTGGATCATTAATGTAACCTAGAAGAAAGAAACTTCAGTCCTCCTTCTATAATGCAAGGGACCAGGCCTTGTAAGTTCACACCCATACATTTAATTGGACTGCATTTTGATGATTTATAGAACTGCAATCTTGTGTAAGAAAAAGGAGAGCAGGGATATTTATCATTGCTTCACCCATCCTAATAATTAGCATGCTTCATCCTGTACAAGTACACTACCCCTTCAGCCACTGGGCTTTGGCCACATTCCTGTGACCAAATGTAGTGTTTGCAATAATGAAACTCAGCAGGAGTCATTTCTTTGAAAAATGTGTAGCATAACTGTAGTAATACGCTTTCATCTTCTGCTGTGAAAGTAATACCACTGTCAGGAGGATTTTCTTTAAGTTTATCTGAAACTAATTTATACAGAATGGGTTAAAGTACTGCTTCTCCCTAGAAACTGTGTGTGAGTGAGGAGAGGGGAGGAGACACACTTAAAGAGACTTTTGAAACTAGCTTTTAACACAGAGGAGATTCTGACAGATAAAATTTCTGTTTTCATTAGAGTGAAAATTTCTTAAATTTGAAGTTTTATTTTAAATATAAAATAAAAATGGAATTATCCTATTTTCTCTTTCTCAGTTTGATTATCAGTATATTCAATTCAAATTTTGCTCTAGATTATTTTATCAAGAAGCAATGCAAAGCCAAAAAAGAAAAAAAAAATCCCAAGTGTTTGAATGATAGCTGCTGAATTGCATCTCATTTAATTGATAAAGTTATTAGTATTATTCTCATTTTAGAGATGAGGAACCTAAGGTTCCAGGAGGTTAGGTAACATACTAGGGTCTCATAAATGATGGAGCTGGGATTGAACCTAGGTAGGTCTCTTCACACCAAAGTGGATTTTTTCTCATGACTTAAATCTCTGAATCATAGGACCAGGAGAAAGGTAGCTAATTTTACTCCCTTTTTGTAATCAGAGATACTTCTACTATATCCTGGGCCACTGACCAAGAAAATAAAGAATAAAACATCGCCAGGCCCCCTCTCCTTGGCCACGTCTAGCTATGCTAAGACCTCAGACGAATCCAAAAGTTATAGTGTCCTCTCTTCTTCCCTAACAGTTGGTGGAAAAGCACATACAATCTATGGAGATCACAAATCAATCCATCAACCTGCTGACCAAAATCACAGCAAAAGATATTTAAAAACCCATAATAATTCACCTAACTTTAAGGGTGTAAAAGGTTTAGAAATGTAAGCATGTGTCATTAAGAAAGGGGTATTTGAGCACTAGTAAAATTGCACCCAGCTGGTGAGCACTCAGCGGAGAAGAACTGGCTCAATGTTTAATGTATCAAGTGCTCTACGTGGTGGCACCTGGGCCTCTCAAGGCGTCCTCCTTCGCTCAGCCTCAGGGAACCAGAGGAGCAGAAGCCACCAAAAAGCACTGGCAACAGCAGAAAAAAGACAAAAAAAAACCTGGGTAAGTTGAGATTAACTTTCTATCCCTCAGGCAGATATATGCAGAGAGGGCAAAAGCAAAAAATAGAAATTCCCCATCACCTTCTTGCAATCTTCCCCCAGGATTCTGAGAGACCGCTGTGCTGTCGACAATAGCAAGATGTATTCCCTCACCCAACCACAGAAGACTGCTTTCTTCAGCAAACACCCTGTTTTTCACACACCTTGATTCTGTCTCTTATATTTTTTAATTTTCTAATCCATTTTTTCCAATAGCTTCCAAGAGAAAAGGGAAGAATGCTTTCAAACTCTAATGTAAAAGCGTACAAATGAATAATCCTATGCGTGTGCACTTCTGTATGCATTTAAGTGAGTATTTTGATTCTGTCGACAAAGCACAAAATGAAGTGGATACCAGAAAATAAATTCATTCCTCAGGCACAATTCAGGCCTGCCAAAATCAAGCAGAAGCCCAAATTATTTGATCAAGTGAACCTGATAGTAACCTACTAGGCATTGTCGGTCAATTGAGTGTGGCAACAACTTGGTTGAGTGCCATTGCTTATGACTGTTATCATTGCCATTTACAATGCAGCATTTAGACACTTAAGAAGTTCTAAATAATCATTGCATCTCACCACTTACAATGGTCTTAAACAATGAATTCTCTGAGGCTTAATTTATTCATCTGTATAATAAAGAGCTTCAAATAAATAAGCTCTGATAGCCTTCCCAGGTATCTCATTTTCTAAAAATAATCTAAGACCCTCAGTATACCTGAAATAAAAGTGTTTTGTAAATTTTAATTTAAACCAAATGAAAGCCAAGAAATTATTTTAAGAAAGCAATCAAAACAATGGACAAAAGTCAAAGGAACTGAGTTCTAATTACGGTACTTTGATTATCTTGGTTAGCTATTGTGCAATAAAAAACCACATCACACTTAATGCCATACACAGCAGTAATCAGTTATTAGTATTTCCTCTCACAGTTTTGGAAGTTTCAGGGCTTGGAGGTGGGTCCTATTTAGGGTTTCTCATGCAGTTGGAGTCCAAAGGCGCCTGGAGCTAGAGTCAGAGACATCTCAAAGCTGTCCTCATTCATGTGTCTGGCTCTTGACACTGGCAATCAGCTGGGACTTCAACAGGCAACATTGCCCAAATACCTATGCGTAGCCTGCACTTCCTTGAGGCATCACAGCTAGAATCCAAGAGGGAGTGTTGCAAGGGATAGAGAGAGCGAGATGTGTTGCCTTTTATGACCTGGGAAGTCGTGCATTTTCACATCCCTGCATTCCTAAATGTTTAGTAGAGGCAAGCCACTACAGCTTTTCCATATTCAAGCAGAAAGGAACTAGGCTCCACTTCCTGATGGGAGGAAAGTCAAAGAACTTACAACATGGTTTTTGAAACCACTATGCTAAATGCCTTAAATGCATTCTATATTCCTTATGTCGTAAGTATAACGATCATCCCCTTTAACCCTTATAGCTGCACCTTAAATTCAGAGTAATGGGTTAACATTCGAGAAAACTAACAAAATCTATATTTGCAATTCACCACATAAAGAAAGACTGTAAACATTTCTTTAGAGCTCTGTGACAGTAATGTTATTTTGGTGTAAGACATGTTTTCAGTACACTGATCATTATCAGGGAATGTTACTTATTCTTTATATGGAGAATAAACACAACTGCCTCAAATCCCTTTCCCAAGTTCCTCTGGGCAAATTATTCTGTAGAATAAATCATCCCCAAAAGAGTGTCCTTTAAGCAGAGGACAAATGTATGTTCTGATTCCGCCAGCAGACCCTCCAGAAGGACACTGGAAACCACATTTGAGGATACCTATCCAATAAAGAAAAGTTTCCCCCATCAGAGGAGACACTCGGCACTTATGGCAGGCCAGGCTGCAGGGAAATTCTGAAAGCAGAACTTTATGAGAATACGAGAGCCCAAACCCAAGTATTATTGAGCATGGAAGAAGCCTGCTCCTTCCCCAGAGCAATTTCGTTCAGGCTGGCCTCATTATTTTAAAACACAGTCACAACCTTAACAAGAGGTGCATGTGAAAGGCAGCCCCAGCATAATCAGGGACTCAGCTGAAGAGTGAGTGTGTGCGAAGGCCAGGGGTTAAGTTAGACAGAAAAGCCTCCCCCTACCCCCTATTATTGACATATTGACCAAGCAGAACGGTCAGGAAGTCAAGCCATCCCTGAGTCCTCGAAGTCCACACCACTTTATTGAGATGGAAAATAGTCTTGCAAGCTAGCTGGAGAGCACAATGCTGATTTTACTAACCCAGTGTTAATCCTTCATCATTTCCAAATGACTAAAATGACCATTTGGAAAACGTCAGATTTAATCTGACACAGTCGTCCACAGGGAGCCTGGAGTCCATTCTATGTTAGCCTTGGATTAAAAAACATTTTAAAGAAAGTAAAGAACAAAAGAAAGAGAAAGAAAAGTAGAAAACACCTAAAGAAGGAAAGGAAAAGAACAGACACTGTTCAACTTTCCCCTTGGAATTTATTCCATTAAAAAATGTTTCCATGCATAATCAACACTCAAGGGTCTGGGGTTTTATTGTATATCAGTAGAGCATCAAGTATATGCAATAAATGAATCAAAACCCAAAGTTGCTTAAATGAAAATATGCCTGAAAATAAATCAAACTGGCCTCTTGAGATACACAGAAGTCCAGATAAACTTAATAACAGGGTTTATTGAAATGGTTGCCATGCCGTTAGACCTTTACCAGTCTCAAACACCTGGTAAGTAGTTGCTGCTATATTGTGAAATTTCTGTTAAATAATTAGCTTGGAAACATTCCCCTGACTGCTGTCGTATATGCTCTTCCAGGGATGACTGGGAGGGCTCGGTGACTGTTCTTGCTTATTGCAAAACAAAGGTGTCAGCAGGATCTTTAAGCTGTGGCAATGGCCATGTCAAGGTAAGGACCATACCAAGCCACAAGAACAGGATTTGAACCCAAACTCTGTGGCTTGTTTCTAATAGACCTTGTTCATTACAACCTGAGTACCCAAATTTTCTAATGTTCTTTAGAAATGCAATGAAATTCCAGAGCAAAGGACATGCCATCAAAAAGCCCAAGTTTCGAGAAATGAGCAATATTTGTGTAAAATTATAAACCACTTTATTTTATACTTTCTCATACAGGCTATGTTACTTTTTTTCCCCTCATAGTAGGTAGTCACTTTTCACTGAGTTCAAAGAGTCAGAATTAACTTTAGAATTAACTAATTCATGTTCATAAGTGCCTACTTTGTTCAAGTCGCTTTCAAATACTTCTATCTTCTTTAATCTTTCATTCCTTTTTTAAATTTTCTCCTCTTACTACATGATGTGGGTAAGTTACTTGACATTTTGGAGCCCCAGTCTCCTCACAGGGACAATGGGAATAGCTATTGTACCTACGTCATAGGATTATTGTCAGAATCAAATAAAATAGTGATCATGTATGTAAATAAGGATTTTTTTTGTTGTTGCAAACAAGTGAAAAAAGACTTGAAGAAAGAAAAGTTTGGAGAAAATAATGGAGGAAGTAAAAAGATTAATGAGAAAGTTAAAGGACAGGGCTCTCACCAGCTAAAGACTCCCAGAAAGTGTTCATGGCGGGAAGCACGCTACTGTACCACAGTGGAGGCTACAGTAGGGAAAGAATTCTAGCTATATCTTCCAGTTACTTTGCTCAGTATTTAAGATCCCAAAACCAGAAGGTCTGATTAACCACATCTGATTATATGATTTTCCTTTAGGTATATTGGGTGAAGTAAAGAAAGATCTGGCAAAAAGGACCCCATCAACTCCAAGGTTGAGAAAGGAGACCCCTGGATCTACGTTCCCACCAAGAGTACACATACCTGGGGAAGGGGTAAATCTCCCACAGGAAATCAAACGCTACCAGAGGGAAGAAGAATGCATGTCACATGTCACACAAGATGAAGGAAGTCCACTACCATATAAAATACATGCTACATGTCAGAACTCAATCAATGTCAATTGTCTATAACTTCCTTTGGATGCAGTTACGGTTATTCCATTTTGCAAAAACAAAGTAAACTAAAGCTCAGAAAGGTTAGGTAATTTTCCCAAGTCACATAAAAAATAAGTCAAACAAACGGTCTGAATTCCAAGACCAAACACTCCCAATGGGAAGAATGAGGGTAAAATGTTGAGAAAAAACAAAGAGCTGTTTAGTTGGATGAGTAGGGAACAAAATCCATTTAGGATTTTGGTCCTTAAGCTTGCTTCTCCCTTGGGCACAGAGTAAATTTTCAATGTCATGCTCTTGTGCAGTCTGTTCTGTGATCTCTGGACCCTGTGGAGGTCAGGTCTCATTATTCCCCTTTGGGGAAAGCCTCCTGTTCAACAAAAGAAAAGCCAAACTTCTTCAGAGAGGTTAGAAAGTGTAAGTACAAGCTTTAACCTTCTGTTTTCTGATGAAATGGGTAGCGGATGGTAAACGTTCAGGAAGCCAGGCACACATGAATTTTGCAACTAATCTCCCATGAAGGGAAGGCCACCTGAGGCAGCTGAGATAGCAGAAGGAATTGATATCTTATGAATGTTACCTGGAGAAGTTTTCCTGAACCTCAGACCCCAGTCATTTCTAACTGATAGCAAAGTCTGTTGCCACCAGCCCAAAATGCTAAAACTTGAAGAAAAATACATTCATTTTCAAGGGTTGCTTCCTCACTCCGACCCCACAATTTCCAAGAAAATTCTAAGTGCAGCATATAGCAAAGGTCTGAGTACTTCAGATGAAGTGCGGAAATGCTTATGGTATATATGCTTTCCCAAATTCTAGCATATTAGGACAGTTTACTAAGAGTTCCCTTTGTAAAACTCTAGGGAGAAATGGGAAGAGAACTGAGGGAAGATGGTTAGATCTTCGGACATCAAGATGAACACTCCTGTGAAGAACAAAAATGAGGTCAAAAAGTATATGAAGGGATATGGGACTTAGAGATGATGAATGGCAGATGTCACCCTAAGGAGAGGAGCATCCAGGTACCCAGAGTCTGTCTAGAGTCACGGGATTTCAGGGTCATCAGTGAGAGACACTTTTTGAGGGTGGTGATGCTTGTTCTAAATACCTGGGCAGCAGGAAGTATGCACCAAAGGTGTCCATTCTCTATAAGAGATGTAGTAACTAGTGAGAGACTCAGGTGGGACAAGAGCAGCCAAAGCTGAGAGCCAAGAAGGTGCAGAGGCAGGAAAAGAAGAGGGTGGCAGACAACCCCAGGGAAAAGAGAAGCCTGTTATCAGTGGGAACAGAAGCAGGAGAATGTTAACAGCCACAAAGAGCACAGGAACAACCAAAGAACCAATGGGAACAGAGGGCATGTAGATCAACTATAGTAAAACTGCTCTTTGTGATGCTGACCACATGTACATAGGGTGCTGACCCTGTGCAGGCTCACATATTTTCTTATAACAACAAGAAGAAGTATATTATTATCTCTGTTTTATATGTAAGGAGACTTATCTCAGCAAGGGCAATTAACTTGCCCAAGGTCACACAGTTAGTAGAAACAGGGTCAAAACCTAATCTGTCTGCACAGCCCACATTTTGCTCCAGTGCACTATGCCCATATATTAATCTGGGCATATACCCATATTTCAATATACATGTTGAAAGACATGTTTCAACATGCAACTGTCATGTGCAGTTTGCTCTACAATTCTTTACAACAATTGCATTCTACCGGACATACTACCTTGAAACTTGCATTTTTCTTCCTTAATATTATATCTGGGATATTCCTTCTTGTCCGTTATCTGTTCCTTTTTGTATTTATATCATGTTCCACAGAATATCACAATGCAGAGTTCAGCAAACTATAGCCCACTGGCCAAATCTGGCTTACCGCCTGTTTCTGTAAATAAAGTTTTATTGGCACTCAGCTGCATTCATTTTTTGTATAGTTTCTATGGCTGCTTTCCTGCTTTAACAACAGAGTTGTATGATACTCAAGGCTAACATTGGTATTTTTTAAAATATTTCTCTGATTACTAGAAAGGCTAAATATCCTTTCGTATGTTTATTGTCCATTACATTTTCTCACCTGTGAATTGCCTCTTCATTTGCTTTGCTCATTTTTGCACTATTGTTAGGAGTATAATGCAGGGTTAAGTGTACTTTCTCTGCATACTGCTGGAATTACCTAGACTTTTGACCCCAATACTTATTAGCTGTGTGATATAGGGCATGGTACTTGATTTTTCTGTTCCTCAGGTTCTTAATGTATAAGATGAAGTGATAATATTGTCTCCACCTATTATAATTATTATAAGATCAAGAGATAACTATCCTTGTTATTTATCACTTCTCTTTTTCTCTGTTTTTGCCAATCTGTCTAGTCAAACAATAAGAGCTTTTGCAACAACCCTCTCAAAATTCCCAAAACACAGAACTTTTGAAGCCACTAAAAAGTGTTTTGTTATCCTCCAGGCGAGGTCAGGGAGTCTCATAGCTAATGGGAGCAGAATCCTGGTGATGTGATTCTGGGTGATGCAAGAATAAAAATATCTTGTTTCATTTCTTTGCTCGCAAACATTTTCTACATCAGTCCAGTAAACCATAAGTGAATCTTGCTGTAATAAATGAGGTTCTTGCAGGCCCTCAGGGATCACCATCTTAACATTAGTTTCATTGTACAGACAGTAGGAGACAGAACCCAAAATCCACTGAGCTTGTGATCTGCCTTGATTGAAAAAAAATTTTCCCCTAAATTCCAGATTTCTTGCAATTTGAAAAAATACTTATATCCCTTTCTTTGCTCTTATTACCTGTGCCTTACATTAAACTTATGTCCTCTCTTAGCTATTAAACTGTGAACAGCTTGAGGACAGACTAAGAATTTGTTTTATCTTTCTGTCCCTCACAGCACCCAGCAGAACATGTTACACAACTTTGGTGCTCATTAAACAGTATGTTACCATATGAATTAATTATTAATGGTTATTACCATTAATAACAGTATGAATAAATATCAAGTATCTCTCCTGGTTTGTTTCTTTCCCCAAAAAACAAAGTTAAAGAAAGGAATTTTAGTCAATTTAGGGCTTTGTGTCATTGGGTTCCGACTAATTAAAGTCTTTACAAGTATTGATTTCTCTCTATTAGAAGTTCCCCTTTCATGAGGCAGCATTGGAATTTAGAGAATCTGGAATTCCCTAGAGGGTCCTCATTTGGAATTCGAGCAGATTTAGCCTTGAACTTTCACAACTTTTAGATTATCAAAATAAAGCAGAAAATAATAATAATGATTGGAACTGACACATAGTAAGCATGCTATTTATATCAGTTAATCTTCCCAAAATATTGTAAGGTTGGCATTATTCTTATCCCTGTTTTGTAAAAAAGGAAACTATGGCACAAAATGATTAACTCACCTATGGTCACACAGCTAGGGTATGACACACCAGGATTTAGCCCCATGCAAAATGGCTCCAGAACCAACACACGCCTCTCTATATTGCAATTGGGGACACTGCCAGCAAAGTCTTGTAGAAACAAATTTACCATCAGGAGAGGAGGTCTGATCTTTTAAATCACCAGTGGTAGACTGAGGGGACCTGGGCTTGATTGCTGGTTCCATAATGATCTATTGGCAAAACATCAAGCAAACAAGCCAACACCTTTCCTGGACTTCAGTTTTCCTTATCTATGGGGATAATGATAGTATGAAGTCTACTTCACAGCTATCTAAAGTAGAATGAGATGTTGTATATAACAAACACTTTCTAAACTATAAAGCAAACTGTCATGACAACGAGCTCAAAGATAAGAGAATCTCAAGGTTTACATTTAGAGAAGAGGGTAAGAGGATGATATACAGGTTTATTAGGGCTGCCATAACAAAATACCACAGACTGGGTGGCTTAAACATCAGAAGTTTGTTTTTTCACAGTTCCAGAGCTTGGCAAGTCCGAGATCAAATTGTCAGAGGTTTGGTTTCATCTGAGGCCTCCCTCCTTGGCTTCCAGATGGCCTCTGTCTCACTGGGCCCTCACATTGTTTTTCTCCTGTGCATATGCATCCCTGGTGTCTCTTCTTGCATCCAAATTTCCTCTTTTTATCAGGATATGAGTCACATTGGTTTAGGGACCACTCTAAGGCCTCATTTAAACTTAATCACCTTTTTAAACAACCCATCTTCAAATACAGTCACATTCTGAGGTACTGGGGTTAGGGCGTCAACATATGAATTTGTGTGGAGGACACAATTCAGCCTGGAACAAAGAACATCTCTTTAAAGGCAAGTGTAAGCTGTACTCATTGACCCACAGAAAGGGGTACAAGTAGATGATAGAGAAATGAGGATTAATGCCCCAAACTGTAAACAACCCAGGCTTCCAGGCCATCAGGAAACTTGAAGCTGGGTCATAGAGCCAATTTTCTCAATTATCCTCATTTCACTGCAGTGATGGTTTGGGGGCTATGAGTAGTACTGTACAAGGAGATTAATTATAATGGCAAATTTCACCGAAAGGCCTAAAAGTAATTTCAAGTATGTTGCCAACCCTACAGGTTATTAAACATCTTTACACTAGAACAAGCAAAAAAAAGGCTCTTCTAAAATTAGAGAACTTTACATCCTGCATGGTGGGAGGGAGAAGAGGATGAATTTGTCTCCACTGTGTGTGATGATGTGAGTTTGTGGTTAATTGATGTTTTCCTAGTCCCATAACTTTACTTAGGCTCATCCCTCTGTTGAAGTCGCCTTCCTTGACCCATTAAAAAATATTGAACCTAAATGTCGCCTTCACCATGAAGCATCCTCTGATCACTGCAGCAGGAAAGGCTCTCTCTCCTCTGAAAGTCACTCTATTTTCTTATATTTCTCAGAATCACTTAGGAGTAAAGACTGAGCTCTGGTAATGAAACAACCCAGAAACAATGTGGTTTGAATAAGATGAAAGTGTATGGGTTTCCGACATAAGATTCCTGAAATGAGCAGTCCAGGTGTGTCCCCATCATTTGGAGACCCAGACTCCTTCCGTCCTTGGTTCTGCCCCATCTTTTTGGTCATTGTCCTTATCCGTATAGTTGAAGTTGGGTCACGGGTACATCCATAAAAGAGCTCAGAGGAAGGAGAAATAGCAGCAATCCAGGGGCAATGATGTTCTTTTAAGCGGGAGAGATAAAATTTGAACATATCATTTCTGATCACATTTTACTGATAAATATTGTGGCATGGCCACACCCAGCTGCATGGAAAGATGGTGTACTAGTCAGGGTTCTCTAGAGAAACAGAATCAATGAGAGAGAGAAAAGGGGGGAATTCATTACAGGAATTGTCTCATTTCAATTATGCAGGCTGAGAAGTCCCATAATCTGCCATCTGTAAATTGGAGAACGAGGTAAGCCAGTGGTACAATTCAGTTCAAGTTCAAAGTCCTGAGAACCAGGGAGTCGATGCTCTAGAGCAGGAGAAGATGGATGCTTCCACTCAAGCAAAAAGAGAAAATTCACCCTTCCTCTGCTTTTCTGTTCCACTCAAGTTGTCAGTGAACTGGATGATGCTCACTTGCATTGGTGAGGGTCATGTCTTTCCTCAGTCTACCTATTAAAATGCTAATCTCTTGGAGGAGGACCTTCAAGACAGCAGAGGAATAAGACGTAGAGATCACCTTCCTCCCCACAAATACATCAAAAATACATCTACACATGGAACAACTCTTACAGAACTCCTACTGAACACTGGCAGAAGACCTCAGACTTCCCAAAAGGCAAGAAACTCCCCACGTACCTGGGTAGGACAAAAGAAAAAACAGAGACAAAAGAATAGGGACGGGACCTGCACCAGTGGGAGGGGGCTGTGAAGGAGGAAAAGTTTCCACACACTAGGAAGACCCTTCACTGGCAGAGACAGGGGTTGGGTGGGGGTGGGGGGGCGGTGAAGCTTCGGAGCCACAGAGGAGAGCGCAGCCACAGGGGTGCGGGGGGCAAAGCAGAGAGATTCCCGCACAGAGGATCGGGGCCGACCGGCACTCACCAGCCCAAGAGGCTTGTCTGCTCACCCGCCGGGGGCGGGCGGGGGCTGGGAGCTGAGGCTCAGGCTTCGGAGGTCGGATCCCAGGGAGAGGACTGGGGTTGGCTGCGTGAACACAGCCTGAAGGGGCTACTGCGCCACAGCTAGCCGGGAGGGAGTCCGGGAAAAGGTCTGGAGCTGCCAAAGAGGCAAGAGACCATTGTTTCAGGGTGCGCGAGGAGAGGGGATTAAGAGCGCCGCCTAAACAAGCTCCAGAGATGCAGGCAAGCCGCGGCTATCAGCACGGACCCCAGAGACGGGCATGGGACACTAAGGCTGTTGCTGCCGCCACCAAGAAGCCTGTGTGCGAGCACAGGTCACTCTCCACACCTCCCCTCCTGGGAGCCTGTGCAGCCCACCACTGCCAGGGTCCCATGATCCAGGGACAACTTCCCCGGGAGAACACACAGAGCACCTCAGGCTAGTTCAACATCATGCCCGTCTCTGCTGCTGCAGGCTCGCCCGGCATCCGTACCCCTCTCTCCCCCCGGCCTGAGTGAGCCAGAGTCCCCGAATCAGCTGCCACTTTAAACCCCTCCTGTCTGGGTGAAGAACAGCTGCCAGAGGACAACCTACATGCAGAGGTGGGGCTAAATCCAAAGCTGAACCCCAGGAGCAATGCGAACATAGAAGAGAAAGGGAAATTTCTACGGGCATCCTCAGGAGCAGTGGATTAAGTCTCCACAATCAACTTGATGTACCCTGCATCTGTGGAATACCTGAATAGACAACAAATCATCCCAAAATTGAGGTGGTGGACTTTGGGAGCAACTGTAGACTTGGGGTTTGCTGTCTGCGACTGACTAGTTTCTGATTTATATGGTTATCTTAGTTTAGTTTTTAGCGCTTGTTATCATTGGTGGATTTGTTTATTGGTTTGGTTGCTCTCTTATTTTTAATTTTAATAATATTTTTTTAATTTTAATAACTTATTTTATTTTATTTCTTCCTTTCTTTTTTTCCTCCCTTTTCTTCTGAGCTATGTGGCTGACAGGGTCTTGGTGCTCCGGCCGGATGACAGGCCTGAGCCTCTGAGGTGGTAGAGCCAAGTTCAGGATACTGGACCACCAGAGACCTCCTGGACCCATGGAATATCAATCACCGAGAGCTCTCCCAGAGATCTCCATCTCAACACTAAGACCCAGCTCCACTCAACGACCAGCAAACTCCACTGCTGGACTCCCCATGCCAAAACACTAACAAGACAGGAACACAACCCCACCCATTAGCAGAGAGGCTGCTAAAATCATACTAAGTTCACAGACACCACAAAACACACGGCCGGATGTGGTCCTGCCCACTAGAAAGACAAGATCCAGCCTCATCCACCAGAACACAGGCACCAGTCCCCTCCACCGGGAAGCCTACACAACCCACTGAACCAACCTTACCCACTGGGAGCACTGGAACTTATGGGACTGGATGGTTTGTACCAGGACAGCTCAACTCCCCACACTTAAGTGTTCAATAAGAAAGAGCTGTATGAGTGAAATGTTCATCTTGTTCATACAGAGATCATGGGTGTTCCGATCTTTCGTCTTGTAATACCTCGATTATAATGAATCACTTATAAATGTGTCTTTTTAATATTCAGTTCTCCTTGTGTGCACCATATCCCCTTGTGATACTGTATATATAATGAGGATAGGGACCAGGTCTATGGTGTATTCTCTCATGGGGAGTGCACCAAAAATATTTATTAGATAATGCATGAGTGTATTTGTCAAATGGTGGTGATGGGTTCTTAAGAAATGTAGAGGTGAGGTTAGTATCGAGGAGCGAGAGAGACTGGTAGGCATTTCCCTTTTCTCCTGGATACACAGCTGGACCTGTTGATGATGAGTGTGGTCTTGAGGGTGGGTTCTGGCCAATGGGATGTATGAGTGTATGGGCAAAAGTGAGGTTCACCACTTCCAGCCCAAGGCCACATAGCACCTCCAGTGCCACCATCTACCTGCGCATCCTTTGCCTGCTGACAAGATACAAGAGAAGACACTGGGTCTTGAGTGATGGTGGAACCATCAGATGGAACGATAAAGGTTTCTAAATCACCATGTGAAGTACTGACAGCCAAGGACCTGCAAAGAATGGGAAACAAGTTTCTACAGTCCTGAGCCACTGGTGTTTTGGGTCCTTTTGTTAAAACATTTAACCTACCCTAACTAATACAGGAAGAAAATCCCAGCTAAAATTATCTGGTATTTCTTAATCCTTTTCAGCAAGATGTTCCACTTCTTTCTTCATTTCCAGACATGAAATTTACTCATAGAAAATACTCTACTTGAAATAGTCAACAGCTATAGTTGGGACAAGTCTTACTCCTAGGTGGTACAGATAGACAAGAGCAAAGAAGGAGTCTCTGACCAGGATCGTGTCACTCACCAAAACGCCTGAAATTCTCACAACTGAAAATTTCATTATTTTTAGATTTTATAACCTGATTTTTAAAACAGTTTTATTGAGGTTAATGGATATACAATAAACTACACATATCTAAAATGTATAGATGTAATGTTTTTCCACATGTAGAGCATTACCACAATGAAGATAATAAACGTCATCCAACAGTTTCCTTATGGCCTTTTTAAATCCATTCCTCCTTTTCTTCCCCAAATTCTCCTCATTGTATCCCCTTCCCCAGGTAAGAAGTGATCAACTTTCTGTCACTATGCATTAGGTTGTACCTCCTAGACTTTTATGTAAATGGAACCACACAATATTTACTGGGTTTCTTCCTGGCCTGTATCATTCACTGTCAGTATTTTGATATTTTTTATATGGTAGAGTATATCTATAGTCTATTCCTTTTTATTACAGAGTTGTCCTCTATTATACAGATATACCATGGTGTGTTTATCTATCACCTGTTGATGGACATCTGTGTTGTTCTCAGTTTGGAGCTATAACAAATAAAACCATTATGGGGCTTCCCTGGTGGCGCAGTGGTTGGGAGTCCGCCTGCCGATGCAGGGGACACGGGTTTGTGCCCCGGTCTGGGGAGATCCCACATGCCATGGAGCGGCTGGGCCCGTGAGCCATGGCCGCTGAGCCTCCGCGTCCAGAGCCTGTACTCCGCAACGGGAGATGCCACAACAGTGAGAGGCCCGCGTACCGCAAAAAAAAATAATAATAAGTAAAAACCATTATGAACACTGGTGTACAAGCCTTGGTATGGACATTTTTTTTTTTTCTCTTGGGTAGATAACAAAGACTGTAAGGGCTCAGTCATAAGGTAGGAATGTGCTTAACTTTTAAAGAAAGTGTCAAAGGAAATGTACCACTTTGCCTTCCCACCAGCAATGTATGACAGTTCCATTTCCTTTATACCCTCCCAAACACTTCATATAGTCAGTCTTTTTAATTTTAACCATTTTAGTAAGCATATATGGTATCTCACTTGCCCAAAGCAAAAATTCCAGAAGCTTTTAAAATGCCACTTTGACATTGTGAAAAGAACATGGACATTAATGATAGAAGAACTGGTTACATGTCTTCAAACTATCATTTTTATAGGTACAACTCTGTCAAACAAGAGGGCATTCTAGGGAAGAGCACTTGCTAAGACTTAGAAGTATGAAAGAACCTGTGGAACAAATGACAACCATTCAATAATGCTAGAGTTCAGAGTGAGAAGTCCAGACTGGCAAGAGATAACTCTATGAAAACAAGCAGTGGCCATTTCATAAAAGGTATGACATGCTTAAGAGTCCGATCCTTGAAAAAGGGGCTCCATGATGGAGGAGAGTGCCATAATCAGATTTGTAAATTAGAACTGGCAGTTCTGTAAGGAACAAGCAGAAGAGAGGTGAGCCCATAAGGAGAGAGTCCTCTAAGAAGATTACTGCATGAGTGCAGTCCAGAGATAATGAGGACCTGATCTAGGATAGCGGCAGCAGAGAGAGAATGGGAACCAAGATACAGAGGAAAGAATTAGCCAGATTTGGGGAGGATTCCCTGGATTGTCAGTGACTTGCAGGTTTTTGCTTTGGGCAGATAGATAAGCAGGGTGTCTTCTTATAAAATAAGGAACAAAAGTTGGAAAGCAGATTTGTAAGGGAAAATGATAAATTCATTCCAGGACCCTGAGATCTCTGAATATCAAAATGGAGGTATATGGAAGTCAACTTTTGCTTCATTTATTTGAAACAAAAGTATTAATTATTGTCTGTGTGCCAGGCATTGTAGGGAGATGGCATAATGTGGGGCTGGAAATAAGCCTAGACTAGGAACTAGACATCTTGGTTTCAACACTGGTCAGGCAGCCAGTCAGTTAGTTTTCATTTATTTTGGATAAGTCTCTTAAATTCTTACTCACCTATTAAATTGAGGTAATAATACCAGTTTTGGCCACTTGCAATATAGTAAAGAGCAGAATTATATGAGATATAAGATGATAATTCAAAGTAGAAAGTGTTAAGAACCGTGCAAGAGATTTATAGGATTCTGCATACCCAGAAGGGTGTTTACTTCCAATTGGCTCTAGCCTCACATTGTAATATATGACTATTTATGCCCACACTATTTACAGCCATAAGTGAGAGGAGGGTCTTGAAGGAATAAGTCATAAATACAATTTGATGAGGCAGAGAGAAGGCCAGGTCAAAACATTCCAGCTGTGGTTCAGGTAGCAGGAGGGCTGGAGAAATTCATACTATTCTTCCCAGAGGCCAGTGTGAAGGGGTGTCCAAGGGAAAACATATAAAGCAGCTCAGGACCACTATATGTGATTTTGCAGGATAGCAGAAAAATGTTTGTAGGTTCATAGGCTGTTCCCCAGTTGCAAGGGTGCTCGCAATGAGAAGAAAAATTCTCTAGAAATCAGAAGACTAGAAAACCAGTCTGAACACCACTACATAATAGCTACGTGACCTTTTTTTTTTTTTTTGCTGTATGCGGGCCTGTCACTGCTGTGGCCTATCGCACCGCGGAGCACAGGCTCTGGACGCGCAGGCTCAGCAGCCATGGCTCACGGGCCCAGCCGCTCCGCGGCACGTGGGATTCTCCCGGACCAGGGCACGAACCCGCGTCCCCTGCATCGGCAGGCGGACCCACAACCACTGCGCCACCAGGGAAGCCAGCTATGTGACCTTTGATGTAACTTACCATCTCTGGTTCTCCTTCCCCACGTGTAAAGGAGGAGTTTAAATGATCTCTTCCAATCCTGCCAGCTCTCACAATGAATGTCTTTATGAAGCCTTTCTGGACACACTGGTCCTTGAAAAGGAAGCTCCTTTCCTTGGCTCATAAATCTAGATCTGTTTACTCAGCAGGATTAAAGAACACAATAAATATTCAAGCCAGGCACTGTTTGGACTGTGACACAGTTTAACAGTGCTAATCTGCTGCGTGGCAGTCAAAGTCTGCATCAGCCTCACATGTTCTTGAAGATGTCCTTATCATCCAGGGCTTGAATCAGTCATAAACTCAAATTTGCATTGGTGACTTCATTTAGCCATCTGCCTGCCACTGGTTCCTTAGCTGGGTCTTCAGCATATAACAGAGGTCATCCATGCAGAGTGAAAGTAAATCTCTCCATATATTTTCAGAATCTAAGTACTATTTCAGAACTACTACAAAGTCGTCCAACGTATCACCTTGGGGATCTGGATTTTCTGAGGATAGTTTAATTGCTGCCCTGGTCTTGGCTAGTTTTTGCTAATTGCTCAGGACCTTGGACAGGTATACTGCACTGAATACGCTGGTAGGTGCAATGTGACACTCTGAGAATTTATTTGTTGGATTGGAGAAAGCTGCTTTCGAACTTAAATAGGGCAGACTATCTTTGCAGGCAACATGGTGGAAAACTACCTTAGTCAAAATGTGCATGCTCTTCAAATGAGAGGCTGCTATTTTCCAAAGAAGTAATCAAAAAGGGGAGCGGGGAGGGTGCTCATGCAACTCTCACCAGTGTCTATTACTGTAAAATGCCAGAAGCAATTATGATGTCATGTGTTGTCTAAAACTGGAGCAGTGAGACAGCTTGAGATGCAGTCAGAGATAATAAACCAAATAAAATCTGCAGAGTTTTACTGCTTAATATTGTTTCTTTCCAGAGTTATAAGCAGCAAGAAAAGCATCTGCCGCATTACATTCGATTTATTCCTTCTTTACTTTCTCTCTTCTTTCCTCCCTTTGTTAAAAAGAAATTATGTAAAGTTGAATTGGTTAGGGATAAATTTCAAAGGTTACAGCAGGAAAAAGAGGTGCTGTTATTAAGAAAAACGTCTTCCTGGAGCGATCCTATATAACTTACTGTTGCAAGCCTTGCAAATATCCCCCTAATTAAAATATGCTTTCCTGTTTTCTACTTGCTTTACCAACAAGCATCTGAGAAAGGGGCAAAGAGCTTCCCACCTTAAATGGGAAAAAGAAAATAAGAGATGCCTGCCACTCAGGATCCTTCTAATAAATTCTACCTAATAAGGTCCAGTGCTAGGGGCTAATTTCCAAGGTATTTCCTTAATTGGATTCCTAAAACCAAATATATGCTTCTTTTAATTTCCTTTGGATCTGACAGCATTAAGTTGAGAAAAGTCAAGAGCTTATTTTTTCATTTTCTGTGTGATAAAAACGTTCCTCCTTTCCATGTGATTTTTCAGATGAGATCAATTGTTTAATTTCTCTCAAAGGCTATCAGCAAGAGTATAGCAAGAGAAATGTAGAGACACAGAAGCCACTAGGTTCCTCTGACCTTGTTCCCTGCCAGCCAGACAAGCTACTTCCTTAGAGTCTAATGGAGGAATTTATTCAGAAAAAGGTTTTTTGTTTCGTATTTGCGTTATCTTCCATCACAAGCTGTAAAACCCTTCACATCTCACTGATTAAAGAAAAGAATACATCGCAAGACATCAGAATGTACACCATCATTTCAACTGGACCCAGACAACCTTCAAGGTCACTTATTTCTACTAATCTCAGCCTCCCTTGTTTTCTCTATCCATCTCTCATCAGCCCTATATATCGTGAAGAAAATCTTCATGCAGGAAGCAAGCATCGCATTAATTATGTGAACCGCATCTGCATGCAGATTGCAGGAGCTCTCAGACCACATCTGTTGAATTCCAGGCAAAAAACACCCAACTCCACTGGGATGTTGTTTGCTAAGCCCTTTTGGTCATTGGTAGATTGATTTTCATGTTCTGGCTAAACAAATAGTTACCAATGCTGAGCACTGTTCTTTGCTTTGCACTGAAGACCCAATTAGCAAACACAGTCAATGGGCAGGTCAAGAGTTAAGGTTCAGACGGACTCCTCGAGGCCAAACCTCTCTGTTTGAACAGCTTTCCACTGACCTTTGTCCTCATCACAGGTGATCTCCTGTGAAACATGTCACTAAGCTCCATGTGAAAAGCCAGAGAAGAAATAAATAGCAGTTTATTCAAATGTCATATGTCACTGCACAGACAGATCAAACAGCTCCGGAAAGATCATTACTGATAAAGAATGAACTGCTGGCACAGAAAGGTAAAGATGTGGGTCAGGAAAAGCTCTAAGCTACAGAGGTAAATAAATACATGGTGAATATTTAGGGCTGGTCTGGGTTAAGAGCAGTTTAAACTAAAAATGTTACTTTTAACTCGTAATAGACCAGCTCTGTGGGTTTGGGTATGGTCAGCGATCCCGTTAGTAAGTGATGGCTACATCTTGAAATTGGCTACACTTCAGTCTGCCGCTATAAATTCACATCAAATTTACAGCTTTCTGAACCTTCTTGGCAGAGTTACAGGCCTATAGCACATCAGGAATGGCAATCTCGCTAGCTGTCTTACCCAACACATTTTACAGACTATAGTCTTCAAGACACCAAAGGACTATAAGACCCAGATAATAAATCCACCAGGGGTCAGAGCTACAGAGATCATGTTAGACATCTGACCCATAAAACACATTCGTGCTGACAGGATTTGTCTATTTGTGTCCTGTGAGATGCTGTTGTATAGAAGACCCATTTCTACAGAGGCTGCCCCACAGGCAGAACAAATTAACCACCAGTCCATACACCTAGTTCCTCTGTAAGCCAACAGCAGGAGTGGTCTGGGGTCCTTTGTCACAGTAGGTGCCCCAGGAGTCATCAGCCAGCTGACACCACCTTGTCCACGTGCTGATGGGAGCAGGAGATTCCCAAACACCAAGGAGTTGACTCTCTTGGAGTCTTTACAACCTCCATACTCATTAAGCTGACTCCTCTCAGGGACTGGAACAGAGAGATGGTGATTAGGACAATGGAGCAAGTGGCCATCCATGGACGGCCCTTTCATAAAAGGGCAAATATTTTCCAAAAGCTAGACTTACTCAACCAGAAGCATTCATGACTGGTTTCAGGCATTGCAAATGAAAAAACAAAACAAACCCAAACAAAACTAACAGTTGCCTTTGAATTCACAGCACTCACCCTCTAGTGAGGTAGGCAAGCCATAAGTGATGCCTGACAGCACCACCAACCACTGGGCTAAGACAAGCCCTGGGGCTGATCTGAAATTCCAACAGCCGTTGATTTGAACTCTTTAATGTTCTTCTAATCACTGTTCTCTTCGTTTCTCACTGCTGGTAGTTTAGAGTCACCAACCCTCCATCAGTTCCCTCCAGTGCAGATGAACTGAGTACGATGAAGCTAAATGACATTGACTGAAACCTACCCAAAGTGAGGCAAAGGCCGAGACCTCTTCACCCAATGTTCTAGCAACTTAGTTACTAACTTGCTTAGTAACTAACTTGGTTAGTGACTTAGAGCACACTTGGTTTATTACAGTCCGCAACAGGGGCTCCAGATCTTCAGGAACATAGTACTAAATAAGACTGCCAAACAATTCTGAAATTAGAGTAGCTTTGGCAAAAGTTACATCCTATTTTTTCAACCACTTCCTATCTGCCTGCTCCCCTTTTGCCTATTGATCCTACTTCCCAAGCCCACACCCCCTGCTCAGTCAGTGGACACACCAGGTCTAACCTATTCCTTTGCATCAAATGTGGTGAACCACACGTCTTACTTTCTGGTGTTTTCATGGTCCTGCCTAGAAATCAGATTCATCTTCATATTATGCAAACAGGAAGAAACACATAGAGTCTAATCTAAGGGAAGTTTAGAATGCCTTTTGAACACAAGTATCCCTCTGCCTCTAATCCCACCATTAGAGATCCATTGGTTGAATCTTGAAGAAAAATAGCTTTTGTGTAGTTGTTTATCAAAATTATTCAGTTAAAAATAAATATCTAGTGGGAACTTCAATTGCAATCCATGTAGTAGGAGAGGGTTCCCTCTCCATCTTGTCCCATCCAAGCATGAAGCTTGACTTTTATTTCCACAGCATCTCTGCCTCCCTGGGTATAATGACCTCTATTCTGTATTTTGGAACTCTTATGTATGTCTCAGGCCATGGAAAAAGGTGGATGTCCCCCCAGAGCAGTTAGATGGCCTCAGTAAAGTCTCATAACAGGTGTCTTCCTTCTAGACAATCCATGAGCTACCTACAGGGAACTCTCCATGAAAAGTACACATCTCACAAGGGCAATGAGACTAATAGCCTTACTAGCATGGTTTCTCTGCCCACCTGTAGATGAACCTTAACAGCAACTGCCAGGGATCAGTTCTAGGACACCCTATGGATACCAAAATCTGCAGATGCTCAAGTCCCTGATATAAAATGGCATAGTATTTGCATATAACCTCATTCACATCTTCCCATATACTTTAAATCATCTCTAGATTCCTTATACTACCTAAAACAGTATAAATGTTACGTAAATAGTTGTAAATACAATGGAAATTCTATGTAAATTGTTGCCGGCATGCAGTAAATCCAAGTTTTGTTTTGGGGAACTTTCTGGAAACTTTTTTCTGAATATTTTTGATCCGAGGTTTGTTGACTCTGCACGTGCAGAGTCCATGGATATGGAAGGCCAAACATGCTCTCCACTGACAACAAGTGGTCTGCCTATGATGGCTGGGTTCCAGGGTACTCTCTTGTGATCTGCTTGGCTATTCTTATTCTTTGCCCCATACCATCTCTCTACCTGGTTTACACCACCTTCCCCCATTCACTCATCTCCCTCCTACTTCCCCCCCACTAAGATCACCCATCCTCCCTGCTCTTCTCCTTCATGCAGAGACCTGCCTTTAGTGAGGTGAGGAGAGGAACAGCCTGACTTTCTAGTTCTTATGCTATCCTCTCTCCAGTTTTCTGTTTATAGCCCTGCTTCCTTAGGACCCACTTTGGAGGTCAGAAAATCAGACTTGACTGTTTCTTGTGGTTCCTAAAAGCAATGTGTATGCCTCTCATTACAGGGTGAGGTGATCATATAAAGAAAGTAGGAATAAAAGATACACAGACATTAATACTTCAAAATATTATCTGGCTTCACCAAGTATTGGCATTTAACACTTGAAGAGGGAATTCCCTGGTGGCCCAGTGGTTATGACTCTGCGCTTCCACTGCAGGGGGCACGGGTTCGATCCCTGGTCAGGGAAGATCCTGCAAGTCACGCAACACGGCGAAAAAACAAAAAACCTACATGTCCATCAGCAGAGGAATGGATCTTCCAAAATATAGCAGACGGAGGAACACTCCCAAACTCATTCTACGGGGCCACCATCACCCTGATACCAAACCAGAAAAAGATGTCACAAAGAAAGAAAACTACAGGCCAATATCATTGATGAACATACATGCAAAAATCCTCAACAGAATACTAGCAAACAGAATCCGGCAGTACATTTAAAGGATCATACACCATGATCAAGTGAGGTTTATCCCAGGAATACAAGGATTCTTCAATATATGCAAATCAATCAATGTGATACACCATATTAACAAATTGAATATGATAATCTCAGTAGATCCAGGAAAAGCTTTCGGCAAAATTCAACATCCATTTATGATAAAAACTCTCCAGAAAGTAGGCATAGAGGGAACTTACCTCAACATAATAATGGCCGTATATGACAAACCCACATCCATCGTTCTCAATGGTGAAAAACTGAAACCATTTCCTCTAAGATCAGAAACAAGACAAGGTTGTCCACTCTCACCACTATTATTCAACATAGTTTTGGAAGTTTTAGCCACAGCAATCAGAAAAGAAAAAGAAATAAAAGGAACCCAAATTGGAAGAGAAGTAAAGCTGTCACTGTTTGCAGATGACATGATACCATACACAGAGAATCCTAAAGATACTACCAGGAAACTACTATAGCCAACCAATGAATTTGGTAAAGTAGCAGGATACAAAATGAATGCACAGAAATCTCTTGCATTCCTAATACACTAATGATGAAAAATCTGAAAGAGAAATTAAGGAAACACTCCCATTTACCACTGCAACAAAAAGAATAAAATACCCAGGAATAAACCTACCTAAGAACACAAAAGATCTGTATGCAGAAAACTGATGGCTGGGTTAAAAATTAAAGAAATTAGAAATTAAAGATGACACAAACAGATGGAGAGATATACCATATTCTTGGACTGGAAGAATCAACATTGTGAAAATGACTATACTACCTAAAGCAATCTACAGATTCAATGCAATCCCTATCAAACTACCAATGACATTTTTCACAGAACTAGAACAAAAAAATTCACAATTTGTATGGAAACACAAAAGGCCCCGAATAGCCAAAGCAATCTTGAGAAAGAAAAACAGAGCTGGAGGAATCAGGCTCCTGGACTTCAGAGTATACTACAAAGCTACAGTAATCAAGGCAGTATGGTACTGGCACAAAAACAGAAATATAGATCAATAGAACAGGATAGAAAGCCCAGAGATAAACCCACGCACATATGATCATCTAATATGTGACAAAGGAGGTAAGGATACACAATGGAGAAAAGATGTTCTCTTCAATAAGTGGTGCTGTTAAAACTGGACAGCTACATGTAAAAGAATGAAATTAGAACACTCCCTAACACCATACACAAAAATAAACTCAAAACAGATTAAAGACCTAAATGTAAGGTCAGAGACTTTAAAACTCTTAGAGAAAAACACAGGCAGAACACTCTATGACATAAGTCACTGCAAGATCCTTTCTGGCCCACCTCCTAGAGAAATGGAAATAAAAATGAACAAATGGGGCCTAATGAAACTTAAAAGCTTTTGCACAGCAAAGGAAACCATAAACAAGACCAAAAGACAACCCTCAGAATGGGAGAAAATATTTGCAAATGAAGCAACTGACAAGGGATTAATCTCTAAAATATACAAGCAGCTCATGCAGCTCAATATCAAAAAACAAACCACCCAATCCAAAAATGGACGGAAGACCTAAATAGACATTTCTTCAAAGAAGATATACAGATTGCCAACAAACACATGAAAGGATGCTCAACATCACTAATCATTAGAGAAATGCACATCAAAACTACAATGAGGTATCACCTCACACCAGTTAGAATGGCCATCATCAAAAAATCTACAAATAATAAATGCTGGAGAGGGTGTAGAGAAAAGGGGACCCTTTTGCACTGTCAGTGGGAATGTAAATTGATACAGCCACTATGGAGAACAGTATGGATGTTCCTTAAAAAACTAAAAATAGAATTACCATAGGACCCAACAATCCCTCTACTGGGCATATACCCTGAGAAAACTATAATTCAAAAAGAGTCATGTACCAAAATGTTCATTGCAGCTCTATTTACAATAGCCCAGAGATGGAAACAACCTAAGTGCCCATCATCGGATGAATGGATAAAGAAGATGTGGCACATATATACAATGGAATATTACTCTGCCATAAAAAGAAACGAAATTGAGCTATTTGTAATGAGGTGGATAGACATAGAGTCTGTCATACAGAGTGAAGTAAGTCAGAAAGAAAAAGACAAATACCGTATGCTAACACATATATATGGAATTTAAGAAAAAAAAAATGTCATGAAGAACCTATGGGTAAGACAGGAATAAAGACACAGACCTACTGGAGAACGGACTTGAGGATATGGGGAGGGGGAAGGGTGAGCTGTGACAGGGCGAGAGAGAGTCATGGACATATACACACTAACAAACGTAAGGTAGATAGCTAGTGGGAAGCAGCCGCATGGCACAGGGATATTGGCTCGGTGCTTTGTGACCGCCTGGAGGGGTGGGATAGGGAGGGTGGGAGGGAGGGAGATGCAAGAGGGAAGAGGTATGGGAACATATATATATGTATAACTGATTCACTTTGTTATAAAGTAGAAACTAACACACCATTGTAAAGCAATTATACTCCAGTAAAGATGTAAAAAAAAAAAAAAAAAAGAGACGTACCACAATGTTCATTGCAGCTCTATTTACAATAGCCAGGACATGGAAGCAGCCTAAATGTCCATCGACAGATGAATGGATAAAGAAGATGAGGCACATATATACAATGGAATATTACTCAGCCATAAAAAGAAATGAAATTGAGTTATTTGTAGTGAGGTGGATGGACCTAGAATCTGTCATACAGAGTGAAGTAAGTTAGAAAGAGAAAAACAAATACTGTATGCTAACACAAACATATATATGGAATCTAAAAAAATATATTAAAAAAAATGTTTCTGAAGAACCTAGGGGCAGGACAGGAATAAAGATACAGATGTAGAGAATGGACTTGAGGACACAGGGAGGGGGAAGGGTAAGCTGGGACAAAGTGAGAGAGTGGCATGGACTTATATACACTACCAAATGTAAAATAGATAGCTAGTGGGAAGAAGCTGCATAGCACAGGGAGATCAGCTCGGTGCTTTGTGACCACCTAGAGGGGTGGGATAGGGAGGGTGGGAGGGAGGTGCAAGAGGGAGGAGATATGGGGATATATGTATATGTATAGCTGATTCACTTTGTTATAAAGCAGAAACTAACACACCATTGTAAAGCAATTATACTCCAATAAAGATGTTAAAAAAAATTAAAAATAAAATAAAATAAAAATAAATTAAAAAAAACAGAGGAATGGATAAAGAAAATGTGGTACATCTATACATGGAATATTACTCAGCCGTAAGAAGGAATGAAATTGGATCATTTGTAGAGACGTGGGTGGACCGAGAGACTGCCATACAGAGTGAAGTAAGTCAGAAAGAGAAAAACAAATATATATTAATGCATATATATGGAATCTGAAAAAATTGGTATAGATGATCTTATTTACAAAGCAGAAATATAGATACAGACAGAGAGAACAAATGTTCTCTATGGTGGTGGGATGAATTGGGAGATTGGGATTGACATATATAAACTGTGATACTATGTATAAAATAGATTAATAATGAGAACCTACTATATAGCACAGGGAAGTCTACTCAGTGCTCTGTGGTGACTTAAATGAGAAGGAAATCCAAAAAAGAAGGGATATACGTATACGTACGGATGATTCACTTTGCTGTACAATATAAAGTAGCACAATGAAAATTAAAAAAATAAAAGACATTGAACACTGAGTCAACCTCTATAGCTCAAAACAACAACAAAAAAACACTTGAAAAAAGGACTTTGAGTTGACAGTGCTAGATACTAGAGTATCCCCTTCCTCATAGGCCTGTTAAAATTCTAAGATAATGTATGTAGAGTATTTAACACAGTACCTGACACATAGTAAGTGCTTGATAAATGTTAGCTATGTTATTATTATCAAGAAGGGGAAAAAAATGAGCTGGAAGTACCCTAGGATAGGATAAAAAAACAGGGAAAAACTCCACTACTGCTCAATGTAATGAGAGCCAAGAAGACAAGCCTGCCATCTTGGTTTCTCCTCCCTTCCAGATTCTTTGACACAACTTTTCTCTCATGGCAGCTAGGAAGCTTCATCCTACTCACCTGCCACCAATTACTAGACCCCAAGAAAGCCCACTTTATCAACACTGACTCAAACTCTGAGGTAATTTTTGACTTATTTTGAAAATTTCCGGCAAGGATTTTGTTGTACCTGTAATTATATCAAAACACTCTTACAGAAATTCAGTAACAGCCTGATATTGTGGCAGATAATTCTCTTTCAGAGTGGCATCATTATGTCTCCAGTGACAAGATGCTGAGTGAAGTGGTCCCCCCCAAGCCCCAACAGAGACCCTCTAACAACAGGTAAATACTACAAAACTATTCATTAGAACCTTAATATAACACACCATCACCACAGGGAAAGCCAGTTTAAAATCATAAATGTCAAAAGACATAATTAGCTTAAAGGTCAGGTTTAATTACAGCTGTTGAAACTGAAATACACTAATTATTGAAACTATGTTGGAAAATTATTTTAATGGTGTAGAATGTTTTTTCAGTGCCTTTGTTTCTACAGAAAGATAGTTCTTGTTGCTTGTTGAAAAAAATGATGATGGGCATTTATTTCCCTGGGTGGATGGAAGCAGAAAACAAAACAGATGATGGGGCTGGTAAAAAAGCCCACAACTCCAAACAGCTCCACAGAGAAGTTACTCCATGTTATTGTATTATTAATCATTTTCTTATAGTCGGAGCTTTAGATATAATTTTAATGAAGCTTCAAGGAAAACTCAATATATTACATTGTAACAACAAAGGAAGCACATTTATCACTGGGTTCATAGGTTTAATGGTAAAACAAATAAATAAATAAACAACTGGTGAGACAATAATTCAATAACTATAAAAAGTTGTCTTACCTGTAGGACTTCTAAGATTTCTACCAGGAATATTTATTGACTCACCTAAATATTTTTGTTGAGGTTTTTTTTTATCATCTTTCTCCTTTGGGTTTCCAAAGATGAGAACATTTGAGAAATCTTTAATTTTATTTTGTTTTGTCCCCTGTTTTGTTTTAAAAAAAATAAGGGATAATACCTCTCAAAGTTTGGCTCTGTTTGAAAAAGCAAATTAAAGGAAAAAACTCCACAAGAAATGTAAGTGATAAGTGACCACGAGTTACCAGAAGCTTCTTACAATTGGTAAGACAAGTCCTTTGGAAGATTTGGTCTGAATATTGATATATCCCCATAGGGAAAAAGGAAGTTTTATGCAGTGTAGTTCTCATATGGAGGTTAGCACTCTGAAGAGAACTAAAATATCAATTTCCAAAGGAAAAAAATTGTTAATATGACGCAAAACCCTACGGATTGTATTTTGTCAAAATGGAGAACAAAGGACTAGGGAAACAGTGTTTTACTATCTGAAAGACACATTGAGGGAGACAGTTTTAGTTAAGAGAGGAGAAACTGCATGACAGACACCAAAGCATTTAAAATAGCTCCAAAGAACCCATTTGTGACAAAGCAAGAGCTGAGCTATTCACCAGTAAGCCATAGACAATGCCAGAGTCTGCACTCTGCTCTACTTCAATAATGGAAAAAGAAAATGACATTTAATTAAGAGTTGCCTGCCTTCCAGGTACTTATGACATTGAAATCAGTGTGGACATAAGGCACTAAAGCTGACATCAACATAGTTTACCCTAGAAGTCATTTACTTAAGATTTACAGCTGACTGTAAGAGAAAAGTGAAAATTTATGAAAGGTTTCCATCTGGCAGGCTATAACATTAGTATTCACACTGATAGCAGCAATGATTTAAATTTCATAATCTAAGTGAAGATATGCATCAAAAAATCCTCCTAAAATATGTCTAATAGCTCTAACTGACTGCTTTATTAGAGTCTGCCTATGAAAAATATGTCAGATATCAACGAAGAAGTCATCAAATGTTAATTTCAGTCTATTCAACTAATATTCATAAAAAGGGATATCCTTGTGGCTGAAACCCCACCCAAACTCTCTGAAAGAGACACAATAAACTAACTTTCATTGCTTTAAGAAATAAAAGCTGATTGCCTTGTTTGATCTGGTTATAGCAAGCATTTCAAGTCATAACAATGATTATTTATTAAATATTAATGACTCTTTTGGAGGATGGGGAGAGGAAAAAATGCAGCCTTTGGCATGTGTCGTTGAGGGCCTATGAATAAATCCTGTTAACAGAGAGGAGGAAATAAGTATAAATCTCCTACTGCAGAAGAATCACTGTGCCATCCATTTCTCTGAATTAAAGCACACTGTCACTGCAAAACGCCCTTATGTTGTCAGAATAGGACTGTGTAAGAAGATAAACCCTTGACACCCTCTCTTAAAACTGTAGATAGACATATGTTTAAAGCAAAAAGAAATGCGGTTTACATAGCAGGAGACAAAATTAGAGTACCCTCAGACGATAGTGGGTACAGATTAAAAATATGTTTAACTTTAAAAGAGCTTCATATAATTCCAGGGGTTTCATGTAAGATGCTGTGGAAATAAAGAAAAGAGCAAGAGTTCCAGAGTCACAAGGCAGGCTGGTATTAAATTTGGTTCCACCACATTTTAGCTCTGTGACCTTGAACAAGATATTTATCCTCTCTGGTCTTCAGTTTCCCCATCTGGAAAATAATGCCTAGCTCATAGGGTTGTTGGACTGTAGGTAGATTTTATATAGGAAGTTCCCAAAGCAATGGTTCACAAAGAGGTTTCAGCTATGCAAAGCTTATCATGACTGTAAAAATTTTATAAACAGAAATCTCAGTTAAATAGAGTTGGGAGACCAGAAGGGGGAGCTCTCATGCCCTGCAACGGTAGCAGTGTTTAACAGGAAGAAGACTCCTTTCCTGGCAAGAACTCAGCCATAGCAATGAAAAGCCATGGACTCTGTTTACTAGAGCCCTCCTAACTTCCTTTTCTCCTCTATAAAAGCATTCTCTTTTCCTGGTGATGGAGGGATTCACACATGGTTCACCATTGTTGCAGACCCTGAATTGCAATTCTGTGATAATCACGAATAAACCCATCTTTGCTAGAGAAATATATGGAAGTCTATTTGTTCCAGGGCAACATGGCTCTCCATGGAACTGAAAATATGGTGTGCTCTGTGGAGCTCCTAGACCCTTCCAACTCCAGAGGTTAGATGCAGGAGTTGAAGGAATAACGTATGAGAGACACTGTTGGTTATCTACCCAACCACCACTCTTCCCTTCTCATTGTTAAGGACATGTCAGTTGCATCCAGATATGTCATATGAACATGCCCAGGAAAACAGGCCCCTTTCAGAACTCCAGGGGATAACCATGAGTGGTTTTATTTGGGGCATATATGGTCATAAATCGTGCTATTCACCTAATATTTCTGTCTCTCTGCCACACATGCACAAGGTAGTCTTGTACTTCCTGGCTTTTTTATGTTTGGATGGAATCATTTTAATACTTATAATTAATAGATCAGGAATACAAGTAACATTGGGATTCGATGACTTATGTGTAATCTTCTCTTTTCTGTCTGGCACAATACCAGTTATTTTTAAGAAGGTGGCTGCTCACTCATCCTAAGTCTCTGGATGATGGTGTAGAAAGAGACCCCAGGCAATCCATGATAGACACAGAGCATAAGCAGTAAATAGACCTTTGTTGTTGCAGCCCACTGACACTCTGGGGTTGTTTGTTCCCATAGTAGGCCCTGAGGTATCCTGACTCATGCAATAGATACTTTCTACTGGGACCTGATGAAATGAAGGAGAAATGAAAAGAGAGGGATGCACAAGGAAAAGACCTCATACTTCTAGTTTTTGTGCAATTGTATAAACACTCAATTCTACTAGAGGCTGGGAGGGAGTATCAAGGTAGACTTCATAGAGGAAGTAATGCTTGAATGAACTGTGATCTTAAAATATTTGAGGCACTTACCAAATTGATTGAGGGGGAGGGTGAAAAATATTTCAGAGAGAGAGAGTACATTGAACAAGTAGATGGGGGTGTGGTACTCTTGAAGATTTGTCTAAAGAGATAAATAAACTATTATATAATCTTTATGGAATTTGGACATTATTTGGTGGGTTAGAGTCTTTTCTACTGTAAAATCTATGATAATTGATGATAAATTCAGGACACATATCCCTGGACAGTCCCAGAATTTGAGTGAAATAACAATGACATCATCACAATCATTGCTGACAGTTGCCACATGATGTATCCCATGACATAGAAAAAGATTACACACAAACTCATTTCTTTCTATTCCATTGAGGAAAGATATTGGAGTTCAAAACTGCAAAATTCACGTTAAAAATTAAAGTATTAGTAGCAGACATTCAGTTCACACTTCACAAACTATCCTAATGCACTGATAAGTCCTTACAAAGAACTTCTACTGTGGGTATTGGGAGCCATCAAAGGATTTTAAGCAGAGGAATAAGAGAGCTGGAGATGTACATTTTAGAAAAATGTTTCTAGAAACATGGGATGGATGGAATGAATGGAGCAATATGGTGGCTAGGATATCATTTAGGAGACTTAGCTGTTAGCTGTTACAACTTACAAAGGAAGACCAAACAAAAGTATGTGTCTATATGACAAAATTCAAGAGAGAGAAAATTTGCCCTTCTTGATGTCTGTGCTTAATTGAAAACTATCTTCAAATAAGTATCTTTTTTTCTCCCAGTAATTTCTGTGTGACAGTACTTATCCACTTGCTTCTACCTTATGTCTCTCCTTGAGCGCTCGCTCTCTCTCTCTCTCTCTCTCTCTCTCTCTCTTTTCTCTCACCATTGCTTCATCCCTCCCTTGGGAGAATTCGTAAGTGTTTCAAGACCTTGGTCAGCTGTGCAGTAGGTAGAATGGAGTGGTTTCCTCTTTCCCTAGAAAACCATGATGATACAGCTCAGGTCATGATAATGAGGGCCTGAACTGAGACAATAACAAATGAAAGGAAGAGGAAGAGATAGAACAAGCGGATGGTAAGCTACAGAACTTGGTACCCCTGTACATTGTCAGTGGAACCCACTTTTCTGGTTGAATAGTCAGATTCCTGGAATGTTGTAGGCATTCAACAAACATTTGCTGAATAAATAAATAAGTTTGAGAAACAAAATGCAAAACACCAAATGTACAGGATGAATCAAGATGCGTCAACAATGACTCCCGTTCTAAAAGATTTTCTACCATTGCCATTAACCTGAAATCTTAAGACAGGGATAGCAAATATCCCTTCATTTTAAGCACTCATAGGACTCACTTGAAGTTGACCATTTTAAATTTTCACTGTTGAACCTAAACACACCATGAGAAACAAGACTTCAGAAGACAGTGCTCCAGAAAGTCATTGCCAGTTGATCCAGACTGGGAAGGGAAATGGAACCCAGTCGCCTATTTCTCAGATTTACCAATACATTTAATGAATTTAAAAGGAATCAAGCAGCAAACTGAAAAAGAAAGAACTATATTCTGTGTTTTGTTCCTTTGTTCTTTGTAATTATATTTCTTGGCATTCTTTCCTAATGGAGGAAAACTAGAGCATTTGAGATCACCAGATGCCAGCTGACAAGTCTTCAGTCTCAAGAGGAGTAACAATGAAGGGCAGGCCTGTGTGGCTTGAGAAAGGATGGAGTGAGTGGGTTGGGCTATGCAAAGTGCTTATTTTGAGAGAAAAAGAAGAAATTTGGTCTATTTATTTTGTTAACATAAAATCTGCAAAAAATGCCTCCTACACAGATCTTCTCAGTGTAAACCATCTAAGACAAATAAGGGTTATGAAAACCACATCAGACAGGAAGTCAAGAACTAGAAAATTTATCCCTGCCCTCACAATGAATTCATAGAGTAAGCAGAGATATCAGCCACCCTTCAATTTCCCTACTAGTTAACAGGGGCTCAGAATTTCTTCCAATAATGATAACAACCACTTATTGAATATCTAATGTATACTAGACATTCTAAGCATTTTGCATATATTATCAAAGCCAGAAGCATATCTCCCTTGGAACCAGGAATGGTGAAAAGGCATTCCCCTTTTACTTTATTTGTATTATTACTCCCACTAGGTACATGACAGAAACCTAGGCTCAGTAAGATTAAGGCACTCATGCTCACATCATATAAAAAACAAAGTCTGTCTGGTCCCAAAGCTAATCAGAGTAACCACTCTGTTATACAGAAACTGCTAAATGTCATTTTTCAAATCACAGCCAGGCAGTTAGTTGGACTAAGACTGAGACTTCAGAAAACAGTACAATCCCCAAGTGTCGTGGCAACACTTCTGTTTATGAACGTAACACTGACAAGACTAAAAATGAGCACAATTCAGCAGACACAACCTGCTTAATGGCTACCAGTATCATGCTATGTGCGGGCTGACGTTGGCATATAAAGCACTGTATGAGACCTTTATTGACCTGTTAATGTCACTCCCAGTGCTAATGGAGTAATACATTATCCACGATGGATCTATGGAAACCTGTATCCAATGGCAATCACTAGGACTAACTCAGAAACATACAGTTAACCTGGGCTGCCTGCCATCAGATAAATGAAGAACTTTGGCTGCCCTGTCTTCCTAGGACAACACAGATAACAGTAGTGCCCTGGTGAACAGGCTGGCTCTCTTTTCAAGTAGTAAACATCCCCTTAGCATTCACAATTACCAGATGATTTTACATTGTTGCCAGGCAAGAAATAGGACTTTCTGGAAATGTGTTCTCTAAACATTTGACACCTAAAACCTAGGGGAAGAAAAAAAACTGGCAAAATTATTTAGAAGGATGAAACAGTAAGTGCCACTATGAACACTTCGCCAGTGGTAAATAACCAAGTTTTATTGGGTGGATGTAATTAGAGACAGATTTCAGTGCAGCTTGGATACAGCTGTTTCTGTCCTCCCGGCGTCAGGCTGTTGCTGGATCATTCTGTGGCCATCAGAAATTTAGCCAATCAGTTCCACCTTGGTGCACCCAGCTGACCTCCTTCTTCACTGAGATGATGAACCTGCTTATTAAGACTGCTCAGAACTCCAAAACGAGGTCCCCAAATCTCAAAGTCACCTTGAAATATGAGCCTCCAATGGCACACCTGTCAAGTTTATCTTATAGTAGTGTTCGTTCTGGGTGTGTTTGTGTTTTAGGAAGCCCTTGGGAAAAAATTCCTACGATCAGCCTGATGCCTCCCTGTCAATGCCAGGCAAAGGGTTTTGCTCCTCCTGGAGATCACAGGAATTAAAGGACAATGTCAATTGTCCATTTTTCTGAAGGAAGAAATGCAAAGGCCTCTGTATACTGTTAAGAGAGAGAGTTTCTGCAGCAGAGATACATGTAGATGGTCAAGCCTCCTTTTTTAAAAAACTATGATTGCTTGCTCTTTATAGATACATAAAATTAGGGAAAAGATTGTCTCTCTCGATGTCCTAAATATGAGAATATAAGACAGTGATTGGGAGTCAGGATAAACTCAAAGTTTCTATGCTTTGAATGAAGCAGCAAAGGGGGTAAGAACATCCGTGGTCTTAGATAAGTCACCAGTTACCTGTATGTGGACTTGGTTAAAAGCTTCAGATTAACCCCCTCAGCACCCACCTTAACAACAGGAAAGCCTTATCAACTCCTGGGCCCAACACTCTTCAGACGGAAAAAAGTTCTAGTTTCTATATAGGTCAGGAAACAATACAAATAGTACTTGCGTTTGCTAGGAAACAAAGAAAGGGAAAACCCTTAGACTAGTCTGTCTTTTGGTGTTCTGCAATTTGAACCTCCTTGTCATTCGTAGGAATCAATGGCCATCTGGTTAAGAGAAGAGAGATGCCGCCAATTTGCACAGAGCCTAAAATAATCTACCTCCGCCCTAGATGGTGAGCAACTAGAGTACGGGAGCTGTTACTCCAGTCATAGTACTTGCCACACAACGCTGAACACGGAACTGTTCTTCAAAGTTACTCTACAAATGTTCATTGGATTGAAATCGAGTAGACGTCAATACTCTAAATGTCCTTTCTCAGTCTGTAACTGAAGAGAGGAACACTATTTTATTAAAGCTCTAAATGTAGTTCTATCTTGGTTTTCAAGGCAACTGCAAATAGGATGACTTCTTCATTCTGTTGGTACTTGAGTCCTAAACACAAGAAGACTGAATATATCATTGTCTACAGGGAAGCAGTCCAGCAAACAGTCACTGAACAGCATTCTCAAGAGGTTAACTGGTCAACCTCCAAGCCAGTGATAGTCGCCAGCACCCCCTCTTTCCCTTGGCTCAAAAAGGCATTGTATTTAGATAAAATCAAATTCCGATCCTATTGATACATAACAAATGACCTCAAATTTAGCATTTAGAAACAGCAATTTATTATCTCACACAATTTCTAAGGGTCAGAAATCTGGAAGTGGTTTGCTCAGTGGTTCCAGCACAGTGTAAGCTTATGAGATTGCAGTCAAGTTGTTGGCTGGAGCTGCAGTGATCTGACGGCTTGACTGGGACTGGAGGATCCACTTCCACGCTTACTGATGTGGCTGTAGACAAGAGGCTACATGTGAGCCTAGACAAGAGGCTACATGTGAGCCTCTTCACAAGATTGTTCACAAGATGGCAACTGGTTTCCCCCAGAGCAGATGATCCAATGAGGAGAGAATAAGAAAAAGAGAAACAGAGGGAGAACACGCACCCAAAATGCAACTCATGGTATTATTCATAACCTAATCTCAGATGTCACCATATTCTATTAGTCACACAGACCAACCCTAGTACAATGTGTGAGAGGAGTATCACTGAGCACCATCTTGGCTTCCACAGTTACCAAGACCCATAATGCCCTACATGGTCCCCTCTCTGCCTATGCCTCCACATTCACCTCATGCCATTCTGCCCCATGCAAACTCTGCTGTAGTAACATGGTCTTTTGACAGTTCCTAGACAGTTCCTTGAAACACTTCCTTCCTCAGTTTCTTTTTTTTTTTTTTCACTCTTTCCTCTACCTAGAATGCTTTTCATCAGTCTCTGAATAGGTAAATATTTCTCATCAGTTTAAACATCCCCTCATCAGATAGGTCTTCTCAAACTACCTACTTTAAAGAATCTCTTCCGTTATGTGTTACCCTATCGTTTATTTCTTTCATAGCACATTTGGACTTACTTACTTTTATTCCTATATCTACCTGCTTATTGCCTTTTTCTAAACATAATAAGCATTATGAAGACAGGGAGTCTGTCTGCCATGCTCACAGTTGCATCTCCAGTGGCTGGTACCAAATTGGTGCTTGATAAATATTGTCTAAATAAAAAAGGTACAGTCAACAGTTCTTCCCAGTCAGCATCTTGCACTCTAACCGCCCTGACCTGAACCTGCACAGGGGGCCAGAGGGCATTTTCCTAAGTCAAGTATCAAAGCAAACGCCAGGACGCCTATTCTTTCCATATTTTCCATCTCATGGCTCAGCTTCCTCTAAACAGTCACAGACAAAGGGGTCCAAACTGGTTTAGCACCCTTAAGATTTCCCTCCCCACCTTCAGGTGTGGCATTAGGCTTGTCTTTGAAAGTCCCTAGAATGTCAACCCATAATCAACTCATAATCTTCCAGCTAACCTAGGCTTCTTGTTCTGCTGTACCAAGTTTTCAGTCAGTTGCCTCATATTCAATTTCGGCTGCTCAGACCAGTATCGTCAGTTAGCTGCTTTAGTGCATTCTGTCCGCATGGGCTCTCAAACGCAGCATCGCCCAAGGATATTAAATTCCTGACCTCTCTCAGCTCTTCATTGTACAGACTTGTGTTAAGCCTGGCTCCACACCCACACTCAGCCAGAACTCCCAGAATCCCTGCTTGGGTCCAGCAATCAAGCATCAGCCTGAATTTGAGCGATATAAGAAGTTCAGACAACTGCTTACTCCTTGTTTTTCTATGGCCTCTTGTTCTCTAGAGATCTTGTTATCATTTGAACTCCCCACATGTAAGGTTTTCACATGCTGAAATTGTTTGAGTTTATTTTTCTTCCACTGGTTTTAGTTAGAACAATAATTGCCAATCTTAACCGGGTACAATATTTGCAGAAACACTTTATTGAATGTTCCACTCCTTTAATCCTAATTCTGCATTGCAAAGTGAAATCTTCCAGTAGATCTAGGTTCTAGGCCAAACTCTAAATTTATCCTCAGTTTCCTGACCTGTAAAGTAATACAGATGTTCTGAGATGTTCTCCAAAGCCTTCCTAAGTTTTCTAAGTGTAATATACAATATCAAGGCACAAGCAGGTTTTCCTAGTTTTTTATCTCTGATCCTTTAGGTACTTCTGAAACCAGATGCCAGTTCCCCCAGCAACAGGCATGAGATCCAAAGCCCCAGTTCCCCCTCTGCATGCGCTCTCTTGATCCACATACTAGCTCTGCCTGAATCCTTCATTCTCCTTTCCTCAGAGATGTCTTAGAAGCAGCTTCCACAGAGGTGACTGGGTCCCCACCCCGAGACTTGTACTAACCTCCAGAGACCTTTGTACAAATCACCTCCACCAAGGTTGTCCCCACTATTATTAGCACAGCTCGATTTTCTAATCAACTGAGACACAAACTCTGTCACATTCAGAGAAGACTGAAGGATTTCTCTGTTAATTCCCCAGATGTTTCTAGGGACAGAAAGAAAGAAATGGAAAAAGAAGTAAGAAATCTAAACTGTTTAAACCTGAAGGCCAAGGTACTTTGTCCCCTTTTAACTCATCATTGGAAGACATTACAAAGCACACTCTTAAAATCAGTTTATACAAAATGTTTTCAATTTCTTGCTTTCAGTGTCAATAAACAAGAACTCTTGTGCAAGTTTTGGACTCTCAGAATGAGAGTTGAAGTCACACTCAAGACTTGTTAAATATTTGTTGAGTTAAAAAGTAAATCATAAAATAATATTCTGTGCATATTGCATTCTGTGTTTCCAGCCACATTCCCTGAGCCTCCCCCATTTCTCTCTGTTATATTTTGGCTATACAAAGAATCAAAAGAAGAGACTATATTGTCTTTACCTGTAAGCAAAGTCTCTTATCTTTCTGATAATTTTTAATTCAATAATGGTGCCTAAATCCCAGAGTCTTTTCATCTCTTTACACACACACACCAGACAATCTTCCAGGAAAAATTTCCAGCTAATAATTATCATGACACATTAAAACACATCTACTTTCATTACTGAACAATGACTGATAAGCAAAACTACAGTTATTCTGCTCAGGCTCCGGGTACCTCAGGAAACTTTTCAAGTTTGTGAGAGTGATAAGAGATTGGTGTTCCTCAGTCGGAACCGTTTCTCCACACTTTCTTAAAACAACTTGTGTCAGAAAATAAATTTTTCTAATCATCTTCTTTTTAAACCCTTACTGATATTTTCCTATAGAAAAACCAAGAGATAGAGTTCAGTGTCTGTGGTTAAAGAAGCCCACTTGTGCATTCTATCAGAGGCTTTAAACTAAGAGGATTTCTTCAAAGTCCATCATGAAAGAGTCTTTCAATTATGCAACACACCAAGAAAAATAAACTGCCTCAGAATTATCTCCTCCGAGTACCAGTCCCTTCTGCTTCCTACTGCACACATCTTAGCTACAGTGCCATCTGTTAAAATTCATTATTAATTATTTGACTTTTCCTCGGGGGTTGGTAACTGTTGTTAACCTGCCTTCAAGACAGGTTAGAGTCATGCAAGCAAATGAACAACTCAAGGCAGGAAATATATTTCACAGGCCTGATTCATTGTCATAGCTCATCCAATTATTTTCAATAAAATGATGATTATTTTAAAAACTGGCTAGAAAGAACCATGTAACTTTGGGAAAATTAAAAATGGTTCCTTTCATAATCTGTTAAATAAGTATACAAAATGTGATTTCCCTAGTAGTATTAGGTATCTATTGTTTTATATAGATATGTAGACGAAGGCATAGGTTATAGATCAAGGATCTATAAAATAACCACATACTCTAGGGGTAAAAGAATAAGGAAATCACTGTTTTACTTTATTGACTATATCAAATTAAATGCCAACTGCTTTGCCCTGAGAAATGAACAGGTGCCATGTATCATGTAGCCCTAATGTTGAAATTTTTTTAAAAGATATCAATAAAAAGGAAGGATTAAAATGGCAAAATAAATAAATAAATTTTAAAATCTTAATTTATTGAAATCATTCTCATCTTATTTCTGATTTTCCTATACGCAGAACCTATGACATGCCATATGTGCTTTTGCATTGCCCAAGAATATTCTTCAAAACTTGGTTCTAAAATTCTTTCTTTCTCCCTCTATAGTTCTGCCTTCATCTGCTTCTATGGTATTCACCTGCTTCCATGGCTTAAATTACCACTGATATGGCTTCCAGACACTTCTCCAAGCATCCCCAGGACTGTTCTGCTTGGAGTTCAAGCCAATATATCAAAAACCAATCTCATCATCTTGGATTCCCAGAAATACAGCTCTTCTCAAGTTTCCTACCATTGACATAGAAATCACCATCTTTATGTCTGTCCAGGTTGGCATTCTTGAAAAAAATGTTTCACTTACCCATCTCTTTTGTTTACAGATCAGTTTCCAAATACTGTAGACTCTCAGCAATGTAGTTGTTCTTAATCCATTTCTTCTTTCTCAGTACTTAGCCAGCATCATAGTCCTAGCTATTATTATATTAAACTCAAATTATTTCTACTACTACTTTCTGATGTCTAACCACTGACTTCAGAAGGATCCCGATCAATAGATTAGGACTTATAGAAAGATGTCAAAGCCACACACTAGCTGTCCAAGAGGAATGTCTTCTTCCTGAGTTTTTCCCAGATTCCTGAGTTTTCTTTTTCCGTGATTATGGCAGTCACCCATTGTTTTCACTTCCAGAACATCCAGAAAAATTACACTTTCCAACCTCCTTTGCAGTTGGGTTGAGGCTATGTGACTGAGTTCCAGTCAGTGGAATGGGAGTGCTATAATCCTGGTGCTTAAAAACATCTCACACGATACCCCCTATCTCTCTGTGATTACTTCGGTAGCCACCTATTCCAGAAGGTATAGCTAAAAGATTGAAAAGAGCCACCCTACACTAGAGTGTAGGTGAAGAAAGAAATAAATGTAAATAGTGTTCAACCCCTACAATTCAAGGGTTTCTTGACCCAGAAGTAACATTAGTACCTGCTGCCTTATTCTACCTCCCGATACCCAGGCCCTTATGTGAGGTAGCCGAAGACTGAGAGCACAAAGTGAGTAACTTTCTTAATCTATATTCTTTCAAAATGAGAGATAAAAACTAAATTATTTTTAATTTAAATGAGGCAAGCCATAAAAATGGATCCAGAAGAAACTATTATAGGGATATGTGATATAGTCAGGACACTGCAAAGCAAGACGTGAGACGTAGTACTCCACTGAATTGTTGACAATAAGGGTTAGTTCAGGTCTAAACCTGCTTGATTTTTCAGTGACGACAGGACAGGCAGCAGTTATCTCACCCACATTGACTGCCCTATTCTGCAAAGACTAAGAAAATCTCCCCAGCATTCTTCTCAACGTACAACTGAAGTAAACTGTCCACATTCCATCCCTCCATGGCTTACCTTGTTTTCCACTCTCTTCTAATTCCCTTCAGACTATCTTGTTGGTTTGGACCCTTCTCCAGGAAACACTTCCCTTTAGGTCTTCTTGGGCTCCAGGCTCGACAGCATGTGGGCCAGCCCAGGACTTGCTCTTCAGCCGGTCCAGGCTTTGGGAACTCCAGCCTGGACTTCGAGGCCCAGGGCACAGCAGCTTCTCCTCGTTGGTTCTGAGAAACTTCAGTCCTTCTTGTTGGGACCCTTAACCCTGCCCACATGTCTATAAATAACCTGTCATTAAATCATCTTTAAAGTACCAATTGAGACCTCTTTTGTTCTCTGACAAGAACTTAGAAAGGAAGGAAGGAAAAAAAAGGAAGAAAGAAAGAAAGAAAAGAAACAATGGAAGCATCACAGTCTTTGTAGATTTGGCCATTATAAACCTTTAGCCTTCCAGAAACCCTGAACACCCTCCTCCCAGCAGACATTTTTTTTTTTTTTTTTTTTGCAGTTAACACCAGGGTTGGGCTTAAGTATGTTATTTGCCCTGAAAACAAAGAAGGGTTTGCATCTTTTGAAATACAGTGTGCTCCATACAGAAGAGACAGGGATCAGATTTTTCTACTTTAAAGCACATTGTTTCTCTGCCAAGCAAAGGACAATGAACCATTACCAATAACCATCTGTAAGGTGCAGGGTTAAAGTATTTTTCTGCATGCAGTTAAAACCAGGCAATGAGTCATTGAAAAGAAAAAAAATCCCCATGAATTGGCTTTTAGATGTACTTGTTCATTGTTCATACAAGCATTTATCTTAAAAGGATATGCTCATCTGTTCCACTCATTAACACTTAGACCTATCCAAGCCACAATTAAACCCTATTGAAAATTTTGGTTTCATTATTATGAAATAATTTGGATTATTATGGAACTTAATCATAAATATGGACAAAACCAGTTTAGTCATTTGAACCGGGCATTTCTTGCAGAGCGGTCCACATCATCATGGACAGACCACAAAACACCTTCTAGATGAATGCTCCCCACAATCTGTCCCCAGAGCTATGTGAACTCAATGTTCTATGAATGAAGGGGAAGGGTAGGGGGTCTTCCCAAATATTTTTATTCTCTGAGACATGTGTGTGCACCTGTGGGTATGAATACTATATAACATCACAATACTGTTGGAATATATATATATATTTCAACCTGTAGCCAAAATATACCAGAAGGTTTTCTACAAAAACGTGATCTTGGGACTTCCCTGGTGGCACCGTGGTTAAGAATCTGCCTGACAATGCAGGGGACATGGGCTTGAGCCCTGGTGCGCAAAGATCCCACATGCCATGGAGCAACTAAGCCCGTGTACCACAGCTACTGAGACTGTGCTCTAGAGCCTGCGCACCACAACTACTGAGCCCATGCACCACTACTACTGAAGCCTGTGCGCTCTAGGGCCCACGTGCCACAACTACTGAACCCGTGTGCTGCAACTACTGAAGCCTGTGCACCTAGATCCCATGCTCCGTCTGCAAAAAGAGAAGCCACCGCAATGAGAAGCCCATGCACCACAATGAAGACCAACACAGCCAAAAAAATCACAAACATGTGATCTTTGTAGATGTAGCCCTTGTAAATCTACAGCCTTTACGTGGTTCAATCAGAACACTCTATTCAAAGAAAAATACCACAACTACCAAAGTAGTTAAAAAGGACTTCAAACCCATTTGTAATCCATCACAATCTCTCCCTTTCTCTACAATTTTCTCTCACCTGCATCTGCAACCAACAGTGATTTTTTTTCAAATGGCCCAAAACTCTCTCCCTCACATAGCCTCTGTGGCTTCTACATATATCGCTAATGTAGATTGACCTAATGCCTCTCTCAGCCAACAATAATCTTCCTTCTTGTTGGGAGCAGAGAGAGAAGAAGCTGGAAAATTGAGGGTAATAATACATGTGAACAGTTTTTCTTTAACACAATGCTAATACTTAAATAAATGTTATCCTAAGGTTGTGAATTTTTTTACTATAGTCAACTTTCTATTGTGAGAAACAGAAACTCAAACTAGCTCAAGAAAACTAGGGTGGGGGAAGGGGAGGGAGGGTGTCCCTACAATTATACAATAGGCAATTGGGCATCCAAAGGCAGGAAATTAAATAAAGCTGGGCCTTCCTGGAAACTGTAAATTCAGAAACTGAGTCTTCTCTTTCTGTTTCTCAGGGGCCTAACTCCATCTCCGTTTATGTGCTCCGTTCCCTTTATTCTTCTTCTTGAGTTTCTCTGTTTACTCATCCTACACTTTGCCCATAAGGCAGAGGTCAGCCTCTGATCTTTCAGATTGGGTCTTCTTAGTCAAACCACCTTCTATGTGTCTTAGTTCAAATTCCAGAATGAAAGATTCCAATTAGCTACTGGTTAAACAATGGATTCACTGCCTTGGGTTAGGGATTCTTCCCTGACCCAATAAGCCAGCGATGGGAGATGAGGCCCCATGGGACGTAATACTTCCACTTGCAAAGAAAATAGTCTACTCTGCAGTCACACCTCTGGGATTCTGAAATCCAAGTGAGAACCAGCAGTACAATCCTGATGTTTGACGTGGGCTTGTGATGGGTTCTGGCACATCAGCTCATTCACCATCTCTTCCAAATTCCTTCTTAAACTGTGGACAGCTAAGACCTATATTTCCTAGACTTCCTTGAAGAGAGATTTTGGATATAAACCAGTTTCCACTAAATTAGAAGTACTGTCATGAGATTTTAGAAGGTGATCATGAGGCGGAGGTCTTCCTTCTGCTTTGTTTTTTGTCAGTGCAAATGCGGTCATGTAAATATTGGGGTTTGCCGTATGTAACAGCATTTAATGTCCAACGCTTAGCTTCACGTGAGTGTGATAGAGAAAGTCAGGAAGCCGGCCTTGAATCACAGGCAAGGGGATGTGTTCCTGAGGACAGTTCCAGTGACAGCCTCCTGACCCCCACATTCCTGGCAAAGGGAGCAGCTTCTGTGACAGCAGGTCTAATAGGCTTGTTCTGGAGGTCTTTCGCAGGGGCTAACCCACGTCTGAAACCTATAACCCTCCCAAAGATTTTGTAAGCACTAGAGACTTATATTAAACCTCATTCTCCTAAAAGTAGTCACAGTGGTTTCTGTTGCCTGCAACTGAAAGAGTCATTGGGCCCAGATCAATAAGATTCAGTGTACCAATCAAAATCTAGAGGAGAAAGAAAGATGAACAGTCAAGAAGTGTCTCCCAAGAATTGGAAAATTACTGGGAAGTAATCAAGAAGTTTATTCTCTGTTCTAGTTGACTAAATGTAGAGGATCCTTTGGATACAACCATAAAATATCTTCTGTTAAAGAAAAAACAACTAGACAGTATTTAAAGTGGTAAGAACAGATTTTATTCAGGAACTATAGTAATAAGGGAGAAGAAACCTAAGCGTAGAATCGGCCTTAATTCTGAATATAACAAGGAAAAGTAGAGATTTATAGCCAAGGAGGAGAGTGGGGTGTCAGTGGATGAAGAAATACTAAGAGGAAACATCAGGGACAAGGAGGATTCTAGCTAAACATATTTAATAAGATTCTTGCTGAAGGCAAACCAAGGTGATGAGGTATCACCTGAGGGAACAGGTAAGATGAGGAATTTGGTCAGAAGATCAAAGATTGAGGGTGGAGAATTCTCTCTAAACTGATTTAGCAGGATTTTTGCTAAAATTGGGTGATGCAAAGATGGACATGGAAGTCCAAAGGTCAAGGCCTAGTTAAGAAGAGGGTTCAGAGGAATCAGTCTAAAGTTTGGTCAAGGAGAGACTCTTTGTCACCTCTACTCCAACCCAAAAGGTACAGATCTGGATTCTTATAGTGGGGGTTCTAAGGAAATGAAAGAGTAAGCCCAATCTCTTGGTAATTAATTAAAATGATTGTCACATTTTGAGACCTACAAGAAATTGAGAGAATAAGGTTAACATTGATGAGAAAAAAATTATTCCCCTTGAACTATCAAGATGACCACCATGTTGAGAACAACTTTAGCAGGCACAGAAACAACAGGAATAGATAAAAACCAGACAGGTGAATGGAGACTAGCCAGAGTAACTGCAGCAGGTGAACTTTAGTAGAGGTCAAATCACGAGACCCTCAGAATAAGTAGGCAAAATGTCTACTCTCTCATCAATCAGTGGTGCAGCTTAGCCCTAGTCTGAGCCTCGTGGTCATTCCTCCTGATATCACTGATGCCATATTCCTGAACTTACAGGTGAACAGACCCTCTTTATTTTCCTTGACAAAAGTAACACAAATCTAAAGGAGGATTCAATCAGATACTTTCTTATCAGGGTTGTAGCGTGATGTAAGAGGTAAAGGCAACACATATGTGGATTTGAAAAACTGGAAAAACATGCATGAACACGAACATATTTAAGATTAAGAAAAGGATAAAAGGACTTAAAGACCAATATAAGAAAAATAAGAAAGATCAACCTCAGAAGGAAAGAGAATAAGAATGGCAATGGTAAAAAGGAATTTAGTAAACAAAATTTACTGAGTGCCTACTATGTCCCAGGCATTGTTCTAAGGGCTGGAGATATGGCAGTGAATAATAAATACAAGGAGAAAAGACATGGTAGGTGATGAGACTTAAGGGATTCTGAAGGTCAGTTAGGATAAAAAATCAATGATGGGCTTTTGTAAAGCAGTTTTGACATTGTCCTTTAGAAAATAAGGAGTCATAGAATTTTTATTTTTTTAATATCAGAAAAATAATTCTGGTTCCTATTAGAAATAGATTAGAAAGAGATAACACTCTAATCTATCTACTCTTGCAGTAGATAAAAGAGTTAAGGGGCTATTGCAATAGTCCAAGCAAAACTCATTATCAGGGCTTCCCTGGTGGCACAGCGGTTGAGAGTCCACCTGCCGATGCAGGAGACACGGGTTCGTGCCGCAGTCCAGGAAGATCCCACATGCCTCAGAGCGGCTGGGCCCGTGAGCCATGGCCGCTGAGCCTGCGCGTCCGGAGCCTGTGCTCCGCAACGGGAGAGGCCACAACAGTGAGAGGCCTGCTTACCGCAAAAAAAAAAACAAACTCATTATCATCTTCATCACCACCATCATCAGTACAGCTTGTACAATTACCTTCTAATTGCTTTCATTACTTTCTATCTTGAATAATTAGATAGCATTGATCACATTGGTAAATGCAGAATAGGAAATATTTCCTGTTTTGGTTTGGGTGTGGAAGGGAATTCATAGTACTACTTGTGGCCTGTTGAATTTGAGGTACCTATATCATAACTAAGTTAAGGTTAGCTCAATAGATCCATAATAATAGTTTGAGAATTATGCCTTCCTGCTGGTCTTAATGGAAATGTTTTCCAGACCAAGAGAAAGCAAACTGTCAGTTTCTTCAGAGTACATACCACTGGGGGCTTGGAGCTTCCCCTGGTTTTAGGTACTACTCCAATTGTACTAACCCCATCTTGTCTCTCCAAGAGTTTTCTCCAAGGATGAATTCCCTGTAGCTATCGCAAGGAGTTTTCATAATCTTGGAGGATGTTATCAAGTCACTGGTTTCTGAGATAAGGAAGCCTCCAAACAGGTTTTAAGTCAAATCTAAGTAAACCTGGTGTCTGTGTCCAAAGGTAGCCAGTATAGAATCAGGACCTAGTACCAAGCTCAAGGGACTGGTGTCTAAAATGAGTTTGAGGGGACTTCCCTGGTGGCTCAGTGATTAAGAATATGCCTGCCAATGCAGGGGACACGGGTTCGAGCCCTGGTCCTGGAAGATCCCATGTGCCGCGGAGCAACTAAGACTGTGTGCCACAACTGAGCCTGCGCTCTAGAGCCCATGAGCCACAACTACTGAGCCCATGTGCCACAACTACTGAAGCCCGCATGCCTAGAGACCGTGCTCCACAACAAAGAGAAGCCACCACAATGAGAAGCCCTTGCACCTCAATGAAGAGTAGCCCCCGCTCACCACAACCAGAGGAAGCCCACAGGCAGCAACAAAGAAACAACACAGCCAAAAATTAATTAATTAATTAAAAAATAAAGTGAGTTTGAAATAATTATTTTACTTTACAGAAGTTTAAATATGGCCTCTGGACTGGGTATACCACACTACTTACGTCCCCTCACACCCATCCTTCACCTCGCCAAGCCTACCAGCTATATTATGTCCTAATGCACCTGCCACATGACCCCTGCCCCCTCTGACTATAGCGTATGGGACCAGAAGTAAGTGCCTGAACCAAACTGGGCTATTAGATTCTCTCTTGGGAATCACTTAATTAAGGCAGTTCATTCTAAAAGGTCATAAAAACTCAAGGGTTGATGCTGCCCTTTTTGGGCGGTCCTTGTGAAGGATCAAATATAGGCAGATGAATGACAGAGAACCTGGACTTCTATCAGAGAAAAGCCAAACAGATCTACAGCACAAATGATAGACTGCCCAAGAACAAGAGAGATGAAGCAATAGTTGTCTGACATTTTTCCAATTCCTGAGAGCTTCCCAGCGACCCGAGGGCATCAGGGACAGGAAGTAGTATTAATGTGTGGTTGCTCCTAGCCCTCCCCTTCATCTCCCCCATCTCTTCTGATGACAAACTGAAATTTTAATGGAGTATCCCAGTTCAGGTGTACAAAAATGGAGTAGGCAGCCATTAAGGATCTGGTCTCAGACACGTCTCTGCACCACTGAGAACATGAACTTTCTGTAAACTGTACCTCGCCAAGGATACCAGCAGTTTTTAAAACAACCTCCGCTAGCTGCAACTTTGTGTCTCAAGGGCTCCCTCTGTAAATATGCAACCATGTCTGATCCAATTTATCCTTACTTAACAAGCACCCTTACTTCTTTCCAGCTCCAACTGTAATTCTTGATAAACAACTCATGATAAACAAGTAAACTTGCTGTTTTTGCTTTTTATCAGCCTCCCCCATTTTGAAGTCCAGGGGAACACAATACAAGTGCTTCTTGAGTCTGTGTCTCCTGGGCTGCAGGCCTAACAAACCCCAAATAAACACCTTTTATTTCAATCAGTTCTCCATTTCTGACATTTTGTTTAACACTTCCAATCATCTTACCTCCTTCGTACTTCAAGGAAGTTTATCTCTTTGCTAACTAGTTGTTTGTTTTCAATTGAAAGCATAGGAAAAATTCTGGCAAGGGAGAAGAAAAGTGAGAAGAATTCTCGCTTGAATCAGAAAGGAAAAAAGTCAGAAAACATGGATCAATATGAAAAAAAAATTTCTGGCAGCACAAAATATCAGAAAGAGTTCTAGAAGTAGTTTGTTGAAGTGAAAGATTCTGGAGAGGTCTGGGAATCAAGGCACATAGAACAGCGATTTGTGAAAGCGTTGCTATACTTTACAAATTTGGTTATTTTAAATCATCTTCAAATGACCCAAGAAAACAATATTCTTATTTAATATATTTTGGATGCTAGCCTATACTGGCACAGACATGTCTGGATACTGAGACACAGGACATGAGGCCCTGGATTTATATGGGGCGAGCCTATATTAAATTTTCCATTTTTTAAGCTAAATTGAGTGAAGTCCCATTTCTTGTTTCTGAATCCTTCTTTAGATATCTTCTTAAAAATTTTAAGATTGAATGCCAAACTTATCTCATTTATCGAAACATCTCTCCACCCTTTGTTGTAATACAGGGCTAGGTGTCCTTGTTCTTATTTTAGAGAGAAAAAACGGAGCTCTGAAGTTCTCTTTGGAATGGAGAAATATGGAATTTGACTATCTTTTCCATCAGCCTGATCTCCTTATAATTTAGATGGCGTTTTAATATTTGTAGAAAATAAAAATAAATGGATAAATGTTAAATAATAAAACAAGTATTAAAACTTCTGTCTCTGGCTTTTAATTCCCAGTCTTCTAGCAGACTGCCCCACCTCCCCGCCACTATTCAATGTCACCTAAATTTAATGATATCAAGTTCACTGCCATTTAAGTCTTTCTTCATTCACTAGCTGGAGAAATTGTCTTTGGTAGGCAGACTGGTCTCAGGCAAGGAACATTACTCTTTAATCTCCTAATTTTAATTGGCGTGTCATCACGCCAACTGGGGCTGCTAATAGCCTAGTTGTAGATTAAGACCAGCAGACCTGAACTGCAGTATGTCATTAGTTACAAATAAAAAGAGGAAAAACACTGAACAATGATAAAAGAGGCCATTCCAAATCAGAGAGGAGATGATTCTTCCTCATCTTCTCCAAGGTTCATGACACTATTTCAAAGTCCATTTGTAACAGGATTCAGATTAATGCTTTCTGCTTGGTCAGATAATTTCAGAACAGTTGGTAAATTGAAATGATTTGCTGTGTGTATACCAATGTTATTGGCTGGCCCAGGAAATGTTGATGAATCATGTGTTCACAAATGCATTGTTTCAACTGACAGAGCTGTTCCTTTCACTAGGAAATAAATATTTTAAGTAAAAAGAATCTTTCACTATTTAAAAAAAGCACATTTTTCTTCAACAGAATTAACTATCATTATGACTTCTAGTGTCTTTTTACCCTCCAGTGAGTAGAGAATCTAATACATGCTAATCTTTCCCAGAGTTCATGCATATATCTGTCACCAGTGAAGAAAAGTTCCAAGTGAAAAAAGAAATGTACGTTTAGATAGATTATAGATACATAATACATAAACACATAGATAGATAGATAGATAGATAGGTAGGTAGGTAGATACTTAAGATAAGGGAGACAGACAGACATCAGATACTATAAAACAGGAGTAGAGTAGTCTGGTTTCCTAACCTTGGCAGTGGTTCTTATTTGCTTCTTCTGGGAAGTTAAATAAGAACCACTGCCAAGGTTAGGAAAGTAGACATAAAGAAAAGAAGGTCACATTACTCTGAAAACAAAACTAAGGAAATAAAATATAATAATATATTAATGCCTGTTAAGGGTTGAGTTGTGTCCCCTGAAAAGATATAATGAAGTTCTAACCCTCAGTACCTATAAACATGATCTTATTTGAACATAGAATCTTTGCAGATGGTCAAGCTATGATAAGGTCATTAGAGTGGATCCTGATCCAAGATGACTGGTATCCTTATAAAAGAGGGAAATTTGGACGCAGAGATAGACACGCACAGTGGGAAGATGATGTAAAGACACATGGGAAGAAGACAGCCACGTGACTGGAGTGATGTATCTACAAGCTAAGGAACACTGAAGATTGTCAGCAAATACCAAAAATTAGAAGAAGCAAGGGAAGATACTCCCCTAGAGCCTTCAGAGACAGCATAGCCATGCTGACACCTTGATCTTGGACTTTTAACCTCCAGAACTGTGAAAAACTAAATGTCTGAGTTTACCCAGTTTGTGGTACTTTGTTACAACAGCCCTAGCAAATTAATACAACACCTATCTTGATTCTGCACAAGCATACCTCATTTTATTGTGCTTCGCAAATATTGCTCTTTTTTACGAATTGAAGGTTTGTGGCAGCCCTGAGTTTTCAGATGATGGTTAGGATTTTTTAGCTACAAGGTATTTTTTAATTAAAGTACATGCATCGTTTTTCAGACATAAGCTCTTGCACACTTAATAGACTACTTAATAACTTATATATGCACTGGGAAACCAAAAAGAATTATGTGACTTGCTTTAATGCAATATTTGCTGTATTGCAATATTCACTTTATTGCCGTGGTCTGGAGCCAAACGGGCAATCTCTTGGAGGTATGCCTGTACTCACTTCCCCACTGCCATTATTCTAGCCTTCCTGTGTTCCCTCCTTTTCTGAAGTACTTGGTTGTACAGGTCATAGAGAAATAGCAGAAAGTAACTAATATTTCTGAGAACCTTCATAAACCATGTTATTTAATCCTTAAACAATCCTGAAGGCACATATTATCACTGGAGCTCTGAGATGTTGAGTATCTTGCCCAAGGAAACACAGCTAGAAAGAAATAGAGCTGGGATTTGAGCCAATGCCAAAGCATGCTACTATACTAAGCATGCTACCATATCACACTGCAGCTACTAATTTTTTCAGGGTGAGTAAAACAAAACACAAAAACTTCTGGTCTCTGGCAAATAACTGCCTCATTTCAGAGCCAATGTTGCTACAAGTTAGAATGGAAGGTTCTGGGGACTGGAGAGGAGGGTAGGTGTGGGGAATTTGTGAGGTGAGGGGATGGGATTGTTCCCAAGGTCCTGTTCCTCCTTGCTCTCTGGAGCCGGGGCACAGGATCCCTGGGCATTCACCCACCTGGTCTGGGAAAAAGCACAGGGAGGGCAGACTTGCTCCTCTGCTACAAAAGTCATGATATGCTTCACTCTACTCCAGAGATCCAGCTTTGCAATGAAAAAAAAAAAGGCTGTTTTTTGCAGAGATTGGCCTCTAAGCAGATGTCTGGGCCCATTTTTGGAGCTGGCATTAAAAATAGAGCAGGATGTCCAGAAACCATCCCCTGAGTGTGCAAAGTGGCTGAAGGCATCTGGGGAGGACAAAGGTAGTGTGGGGAGAACAGAGGCCGGAAAGCCTACTCCTTTCCTTTGTCAGATGAGAGAAGCTTTCTGCCCTTAAGGGGTGGGGAGCGGAGCAACCTGCGACTCCCCCTGTCACAGGAGGCTATTTGAAGCACTTCAATTGCACCGGGATCCACAAGAGAATAAGGGTTCTGCTGGCCCCTCTCTCTCCTTTTCATAGCCACAGTGATTGAAAATAAGTATCAGCCTGGGAGCCTGCTGGGATGGTTTGCTGTTGTTTTGTTTTGTTTTGTGCCAATGATAATATTTTCAAGCCTGTGCCTCTGAGACACTCTACAAAAATAACTGACAACTAGCACAACAAAAACAACTAACTTTCCATACAAGTAAAATAATAGTAACTTCTTAAATAATAATAATAACCATCATATAGTTCATGATTATATGATTATTATATGCCAGGCTCTGAAGTAAGTGTTTTGCAAGCATTAAATCATTGAATCCTCTCAGCAATACAGGAAAGTAGTTGTTATTATCCCCAATTTATAGATGGAGAAACTGAGGCTCAAAGAGGACAAATTAACTTGCTCAAGGCCAAACAGCTAGAAAGTGACGAAGCCCAGGATACAATTCAAGGTTTACTTTGACCCTAAAGTTTGTGTTCCTTCCCCTAGGAATGAAGACTGGCCTTTGGATGGGGAGGTTCAACTGAAGGGGGCTAATTCACCCTGAATGAATCAAGGTCCCTATTCCAGCCAACATATTGCAGGCTCCTTGGCCTCCAGGCATGCATCAGAGCTGGGCAGGTAAGAAGGGAGGACCAGTAACCTGGATCATTAGCAGAAGAATCCTTATTTTTAGCATGGACTTAACAACTCCACAGCAGGGAGGCTCAGGGAGTAGCAATGTCTTCTTGCAATAAACAGGAGGCTCTTCCTGTTGCTCCCCACAAAAGCCCCACATCCAGCAGGGGCACACATGTGATTGCCTGGCCGGACCACAAAAGGTGAGAGATTCCCCTCTCATCTTTCCCACTCGGGCCAAGGTAACAGGTGATGAATGTAAGGATCCCAATCAGCAGGTCATGCATTTTCTGAAGGAGCATCACTACTGAAGACAAATGGTTCTCAGCCCTCTCTCCCAGTCCAGACAAGAGCTATCGCACACCCCACTAGTGACAATGACTTCCAGAAAGTTATAGGGAGATGGTGGATTCGGTTCATTATCTGACAGGCACACTCATTAGCAGCCAAGGCTAAATCCAAGGCATCCACAGGAAATGAGCTTGAAGAAGGAAACTGTTTCTTACTCACTTTAGACTCTTAGCACAGTTCAGTACACAAAGATACGTCCAGAAAATATTTGTTGTAGAGCTGGATAAATGAATGGATGGTGAAGAGAAATTATTAAACTTTTGGTAAGAGAAAGATTACCAAACGTCATAGGTGGAGGGAAAGCATTGGAGGAAAGCAAGAAATTGGAGAGGGGGTAAACTGTCAAGAGGACAGGAAACAGGAGCACCATTCATTCATTCATTCAACAAATATAGACCAACTATACTGCAGTTAAAACTTTTTTACTGGGCTCCTACCATATGCCAGGCACTGTCTAAGCATTGAGGGCACAGCGTCAAAAATCTCTGCCCTCATGGAGCCTATATTCTAGTGGGTGAAAGATAGTGAATAATATAAAAAATAGTAAATATAGTACATTGCTATGGAAGCAAAGACAAGCAAGGAAGATCAGAAATGTTGTAATGTTATAAAGTATGGTAACAAAAGGCTTTACTGAAATGATATTTGAGCAGAGTCTGGAAAAGTTGAGGGAGCAAGTCATGCGATATTGGAGGAAGATAACTAATGTCAAGGAGAACTGCTGTGAAAACACCTGGAGCACGGAGGAACAAAGAGCGGGCAAGTATATTTGAAAGAGTGACAGAGGGAGAAAGATTCGGGAAATGAGATTGGAAATGTTAAGATAAAGGGGCAGATCGTAGGGCTGCGGCAATTCTACTGAGTAAAGAGGAAAACCAAGGGAAGCTTTTGAGCAGAAGATTGGTTTGGTCTGATTTCCACACCCTTACTTCTTTGTCCAGACATGAGGTAGGAGAAAAGGATGGGATCTAGAGGCCACCTAGAAGACTACTGTAACTTATTGCTGAAAGGTGAAAGATGATGTTGGTTTGGTGATGGCAGCACACATAGTAATAATTGTCATATTCTTGGTGCATTTTCCACAAAAAGCCTCCAGGGTTTCCCAACCAGCTGAATATGGCTATGAAAACATAAAAGGAGTCACAGAGGATTCTTTATATTATTGGCCTAAGCAATCACAGTTATCATAAACTCAGATGGGAAGACTGGCAATGGATCAATTGTGGAGGGAAGAAGAGGAGTCAGGTATAGACAGGTAATGTTTGAGGTGATTTTTCAATGGTGATGCAAAGTGGCGGAGTTGTATACATGAATATGGAGCACAAGGAAGAAGTCTGGGTTAGAGGTAGAAACTTAGGGGTCACCATTTATACATGCTATTTAAAGTCTTGAGACTGGATAAGACCATCAAGGAAGTGGGTGTAGATGGAGAAGAGAAGAGGATGAAGAACTGAGTCCTGGCATGCTCCAACATTTGGAAATCAAGAAGAAAAGATTTTGCTGAAGAGAGCCCAGTGAGGGCCTCCCAAGTTGGAATGGTGCCCAGAAACTAAGAGAAGCAAGAGTTTCCAGGAGGAAGAGGTGAGCAGGAGTGATAAACGTTGCTGAAAGGTCAAGTAAAACAAGAACTGACAATCAACAGTCAGAACTAGCAGCTGCAAGGTGACCTCGACGTGAGCTAATTGGATGAAGTGGTTGGAGTTGAAGTCTGGCTGGTGGAGCCTTCAGAGAGAATGGGAAGAGAGATGAAGAAGACAGTGAGAATAAACCAATACTGTAAAGGAAGGAAAATGAGAAAAGAAGAAAGGAGGAAGAGAATGAGTGGCATACCAAGGAGTAGGGGACATAGGAGAAGCCCACCTTGGTACAAGCAATAAGGTGGTTCACTATCTACAGAGAATTTTAAAACAATTTTTTAAACTGACTAAAAGTCAGTCTGCTTTGTATTATTACCATGGGACAGGTGCTCTAAACAATATCAGCATAAAATACTCCTACTCATTAAAGCAGGCTTCTCTCTCTTGCCACCTTCACCCTTTGGGTTAACCACTACAAGGAAGAAGGGAAGGAAAAGAGTGCTTTTGAAAAAACCTGATTTTGACTACCACATAAAATCCCTCTCTATAAATTGTGGTTGGTGGGTTAAATGTAACATAACAACAGTCGTTAGCCCCTTCCCGGCAACAGGTACAATGGCACATTGGATCATTTCCCAACCTCTTGATTTGGGGTCTTGAATCATTCCCTTTTGTCTCATGAGGGCTATAAATTCCCCAGATATGACTCTAACAGAGTAGAACAGACCTTCAGCAGCGTCTTTCCTATATCATGTTGAGGAAGGCATCATCGGGCAGGTGCCATCAGTGGATCTTTACACGTCACCATAAGTAAATGAGATAGCCCTCAAGCCTCATCCTGGATGTATCAATCTATTAGTCAATTAATGAGCCAATAATTATTGACGGAATGCCTACCACATAGACAGCTCTGTGCTAGATGCTACAGAGAATGCCAAAAAAAAAAATCAGAATTTTCTTTCTAAAACATATATCTGATTATTTTCCTGTTACGGTAGACATGACTAGGTGTCCACAAAAGTCACCCTAACAATAGAATTGCAGCCAGATCATGGCTATTCAGCCCAACTGCAGTTAGCTGTGGCCACAAGACTACGTTATTGTCAAAGGAAAGTGAGTAGCACTGACATGTGCCACTTCTATGCCTGGGACTTCAGTCAACAGGCATACTTTCTCTACATTCTCTTTCCTCTTCCCTGGAACCCAGAAGGCAACAGCGATGCACCTTTGAGGATGCAAAAGACAATGCTCAGGGGATGAAAAAGAAATGACTTAGCAAGAGCTGAGATGATCACATAGAACAAGCTGCCTTCCTAGATGTGAAAAATGAGAAGAAATAAACTCTTGTAAACTTTAAGTCACTACTCTTAGGGCCTATTTGGGATGGAACTTTGCATCTGCCCTGACTAATATGCTTGCCCATCCCCAAAACTGTCCACAGCTCTTCAATGCCTAGAACACAGAGTGCTGGTTACTCAATACAGCACACAGGGCCCTTCACTGTGCAGCCCCACCTTACATCATCCTGCATTCCCAGCCTCATTGTGAGTGACATTGAATGAGTTAATGCTCTCGGAGACCCAGCACAGAGCTGGTACATTAAAAAAAAAATGTTTAATTGATACTAATCTGAAGAAGCTAAGACCCTAAAAGGACGAAAGAATGATGTCTTTTTTTTTTTTTTTCCGACTCCTTCAGTGAGTAAAAGAGAACACAATTTCAAGATTGCATCCCTTCTCCTTAATGGAAGGGAAGAAAAAAATAATTCTGAACTGTGTAGTGTAGGGGCGACCAAGTTTGCAGGCATTTTGAACACATGGATTTTTTTTTTTTAAGAGAAACAGCCATGTTGTTTTATTTTTGCATTAAAAAAACATAAACAGACCTGAATTTTCACAAACTAAAACCACTAAAAAGAAATTTCACAATAGGATTAGCTGTTGAATCAATACTGGTTCCTTTTTTTAGGAGCCAATAATCATTGAACATCTGAACAGATTATTTTTGTTCTTTCACTGCAGAAGCAAGGCATCAGACTGAAATTTTTCACACAATTCCACATATTAATTTCCAGGGCAGAAAAACATCATAAAATTCATTTGACACACAACTGCAGATGCAATTTCTGAGGTGACTCAATGAGGTAGAGTTCTATTAAGCCACACAAAAATAATGCCTCTCATAAGAAATCACTTTAACTCTTTCTATAAAAGGAAAATGATGCTAGTTCTCAAAGATCCTTATAGTCCCATATCCATGGTGAGAAGTCAATAAGAAGTTATTGTAACCACTCCCATTCAAGCCACCCTCCTACCACCAAATCTAAATAATACCCCCATTACTCTCTTAGAGCACTCCCCTTTTTTCCTTCATAAGCACAATTTATAATATAAAATTTAAGCATGTTGAATGTCTATTTCCCCCTACTAGGGTCCAAGGTCATCATGAGGGCAGGAGTCACGATCTGTTTTGTTGTTCACCTCTCAATACTCGGGGACTAGCAATACCCATAATCTCATCTGGTTTTACAACTGGTTTCTAATCATAATGTATACATTTCTTGAGAAGTGAGGATTCTTGGCAAATTTTAGTGTCTTCCACCTCAGTGCCAAAACATAAAGATGAAAAATGATATAGAGGAAAAGGGGATGTCAAAATAATGTCAAATCAATGGTGGAGAAACAGTGAACCCAGAAAGTGTCCTTTGAAATCCTGGTCAACCATAGCTCTACAACTCTCAAGAAACTTACTGGGATGAATTTTCCTAATATAATCCTATATGATCTCATCTAGTTTTTTTTTTTCTTTTAACATCTTTATTGGGGTATAATTGCTTTACAATGGTGTGTTAGTTTCTGCTTTATAACAAAGTGAATCAGTTATACATATACATATGTTCCCATATGTCTTCCCTCTGCGTCTCCCTCCCTCCCACTCTCCCTATCCCACCCCTCCAGGCTGTCACAAAGCACCGAGCTAATATCCCTGTGCCTTGCGGCTGCTTCCCCCTAGCTATCTACCTTACTACGTTTGTTAGTGTGTATATGTCCATGACTCTCTCTCGCCCTGTCAAAGCTCACCCTTCCCCCTCCCCGTATCCTCAAGTCCGTTCTCCAGTAGGTCTGCGTCTTTATTCCTGTCTTACCCCTAGGTTCTTCATGACATTTTTTTTTTCTTAAATTCCATATATATGTGTTAGCATACGGTATTTGTCTTTTTCTTTCTGACTTACTTCACTCTGTATGACAGACTCTAGGTCTATCCATCTCATTACAAATAGCTCAATTTCGTCTCTTTTTAATGCTGAGTAATATTCCATTGTATATATGTGCCACATCTTCTTTATCCATTCATCTGATGATGGACACTTAGGTTGTTTCCATCTCCGGGCTATTGTAAATAGAGCTGCAATGAACATTTTGGTACGTGACTCTTCTTGAATTTTGGTTTTCTCAGGGTATATGCCCAGTAGGAACACATGGATTTTTAAAATGTGACCAACACATTTCTCCCTTTTTCCTCAAGAGAAATTCATTCCTGAACTATTCATTCATTCTAGGAGCAGCCAGAGTTGCAGCAATTTTTTCAGTTCTGATTATGAACTAAAAGATTTACATGGACCCATAATTAAGAATATATTTCTATCTCTTTAACAACTAGAAAGTCTGCAGCTACATGAAGTTAGGGAAAATTCATAACATCTTAGAGTCATGTTTCATAGTTTCTGAAATTCTTCCACATCCATAGATTCATTTGCTTTTGTACATGTCTTCCTACCCCCCCCCACCCACTAGAGTTTTTGCTCCATGTGAGGAGGAACATGGTAGTGTTTATTTCTGTGTCTCTATTTTTATATCAATTTATCGTTAAGTCCTAAGCAAATCTTCTATACATTTAATTGAACTTGATCCTTATAGCAACTTGGGAAAGGCGAGCAAATGGTAGCATGACTATCAGACTGGTGAGGAAACTAAGGCTCAAAGAAGTAAAAGGACCTTCTCATATAAGGTCACTTCTTAGACACATCTTATACAAGTTGCAGTTTGCTTATTCCTCCCTTGTCATTGAACTTCTTTCAGGAGAAAACTTTAAGCCAAATCAGAATCTTAACACATCATTTCCATTTATATGTCATTTATCTAAGTCCTTGCTGGATTTCTTTAAGCATCAAAGTATTACAATGACTAGAGAGGAGAAGTACTTTTAACGATAACCTTATAAAATATCACAGGTACTTGATTTTTACAAATGCAAGCAATAACCAGCACACAGAGTGAAGGCTACATTGTCCCTCCATTTTTCATCCAGGGCCCCCAGAGTGGCACTTTGAGCTTTCAGTTCTTCCTTTAGTAAATTAGACCTCAGTCCTTGGTTTTCTCAGCCTCAGCAAAAATGCCCATGTCCTCGCATGACATAAAAATGAGCAAATGCCTGACATCAAGGGACCACAATGATTTGTTGACTGAGGCAAGTGGGGAATCCTCGGAAATCAGCTTTGTGTGAAACCCCCATGATCTCTGTATTATTCAAAAAGGCTAATCTAATGATAAAAGAAAATTATGGTATTTGAGACCAAAAAAAAATAGAAATGTATTGCTTGCTCAAGTCTATCTGGATGGTCCCAATCAGCCTTCCCCCAACCCAAGCTCCTTCCCTCTTATGGCGGCACTCTCCTCTCAGACTCAGTGGCCTCTTGATTCAAACAGCAGAGAGGGAGGAGGATTGGGAGACCCTGGCCTGGAAGCAGCACACATCACCTCCACTCATTTTCCAAAAGCCAAAACTCAGTGACTCAGCCATAACCACTTGCCAGAGAGCCTGGGAAATTCTATGTGTCCCAGGGGAAGAGGAAGCAGACTTGGCCAATACTTTAACTACATGGGAGGAGGGGTGAGAGGGAAATCTCTCAGCCTAACTGTCATTGAATTCTTACCAAATTGGCAGCATAGATATTGTAGTTTGATTTCATTAGATTTGAAGAAAGAAATGGGACATTTCTCACATAGTAGGATTTTTGGAATATGACTCATATTTGCTACATGCTACTGCCTTTGTGATTTATCAACCCTGGATAGCACCTGTTAGCTCCTTGCTGTGAGGGTTGAAGAATTCAGTTCATCTACACTGCCTTCCACCTTCCCGCCCTGCCTTGCTCTTCAAATTTTGTTGGTTATGTTGTTATATTTGTTTCTTTTATGACTTGAAATATGACAAATAAACTCTGTTTTCTGGATTTTCAAATTTAACCAGTATCTGTTGACTGCTTGCTATGAAATATGAGAAAATAACTTTCTTTGCTTCTTTTTTTTAACCTCTCTTTTCTTCTCTATTTCTCTTCTTTAATTGTTGTTATTTTAAATTGTCTACGTTTATGACCTTTACATTCTGTTCTATAATTCTAATATCAAGTGTACCAGCTTTTACCTATACATTAATGCACAAACTAAAAATTATAAAACAACATTTTCACTACTATGCTTATGTATTATTTAACGTAGAACCATATAGTGTGGTTCCAAGCACAGAGAAGGAAATGTAACCCTATGCTACCGAAGCATTGTTGGTAAAGGGAAAATCTTTTTAATATCTTACTTTAAAGCGATGTTTCTCAAACCTGAATTTGTACCAAATCACCCAGAATTTTGTGAAAACGCAGTTGGTCTCAGGTGACGCCCAAGACTGTGCATTTTTAACAAGCTTCCAGGTGATGCCAACAGTGCTGGTCCAGGGATCACTCTCAGATATCAAGACCCTCTTTTAATACCTTTTCAACTTTCATCATTTCTTCTGGGTCATAGTGAACCCCTAGTGTTTTGAAATCTATTATTGTCTTCCTTTCTTAAATTCCTATTTCCACCACTCTAATTCCATATCATCTCTGTTTTCCATTTTCAAGTCCCTACAAAAGAATGTTAATCACTTATCCGGGGCCCATTTTTAAGTCAACAGTATGTTTTGAGGTTTTTAGGTGAACGCATTTTGACTCAGTTTAGTACTCTGTGATCAATTCACACCCATCGCTGAATCCATTCACTCCTATTTCCCTGCTTAGAACTTCAGAATTAAAAGATTCCAACCGAGTTCCAATGAAACCAGTTCCAAACAAGTGACCAGAAGCTTTTTGAAACACGTTCATCAACCAAGTCAACCACCTCCAAATCACCATCTCTATCAAAATATACCAATTTGAGGTTTTATTTCAAACTATTTCCTCCTTGAAATTTGGTAATTAGACTTGGCCCATTGAAAGCATAATCCACATCCTTTCCAAGAATATATCTTAGTTTCTTACCCAGAAAAATCATTTTAAAGTTTTCTTCATCCCTGTGACACTAACAAATGGCACAGGGGAGAAATCATCATCTAGTCATTTTAAAAAGTCCCTCTGAAAAGGTCTATACTTCATTCTCATGTCACAAACTACAACATTTAGAGAAAAGTGATAAATAAATCTATTCTAATGAGAAATACTGTTACGAGAAAGAAGAAAAGCATGCAGTAAATACATTTTTAAATAATCCTAAAATAATGCTGAAGTATACTTTGGATTCCACATCTTGAGATAATGATTAGTCATTTTTTTCTTTATCCCACAAACCCTGCTTACACAAAAGCAGTTATGAGAAAATGTGTAATAAAACAGCAGGTGATAACAAATGGAATTCAGAAAACTGTCTAAGGGGAGAAAAAAAGAGATTCATTCGTTGCTAAGCATCCCTAAACACTACACTTTAGGAAGAGTAGTGAATGTTAGTTTCAAATATTTAGAAACTCAGGGTATGTTGAATACAGATCACCCCCTCCCCTCCATTCTCAGCTTGGGAAAACTGAGTCAGTAATCCTCAATGGCCCCAAACTTCTGCAGGATTTAACCTCAGAAGGGCACTCAGAGTACAATTTGATTTAGAAGCGTAATTAGGAACTCTTCTCTTACTTAGCTGAGTCACCTGGTGTCTTATTGCACACTTCCACTCAAATTAAATGCATTAATTTTTTAAAATTGAGTCAGGGAGAGTCCCATCTGCAGTGTAATCAAGGTAAATTATATTATTATATTATTAAGTGTCAGAAGGTCCAAGACACAAAATAAAATAAAATAAATATGTATAAAAGACTAACAGAGCCCTAGGCAAAGAGCTAGGAAACTGCTCATCATATTACTTGAAGCTATTCCCAGCACTAGACTATAAAGGCTGAGGCAAAGGCTTCAAATACTATTTTTTCTAGTAGATCATTTTCTCCAGTGAGAAAGAAAACATACTAAAAATAAAATTGCTGGTTGGCTATTTGCTGAGATCCTGAAATAAGTACTTAACTCTTTAAACTATAATTTAACTCTCGTGGGGATCATTTGTAAGACTCTACATTGTCACCAGGTGGCTTTTGGCTTCAGGAAACTTCACATTCTTGGGTCTGCTCCCCTAATGGGGTAAAGCGCTCCACTAGCCTTGCTCCCTAAATTCTGTTTATATCAATAAAGATATTTTGTAAGACAGGAATAAAGACACAGACCTACTAGGGAACGGACTTGAGGATATGGGGAGGGGGAAGGGGAAGCTGTGACAAAGCGAGAGAGAGGCATGGACATATATATACTACCAAACGTAAGGTAGATAGCTAGTGGGAAGCAGCTGCATAGCACAGGGAGATCAGCTCGGTGCTTTGTGACCACCTGGAGGGGTGGGATAGGGAGGGTGGGAGGGAGGGAGATGCAAGAGGGAAGAGATATGGGAACATATGTATATGTATAACTGATTCACTTTGTTATAAAGCAGAAACTAACGCACCATTGTGAAGCAATTATACCCCAATAAAGATGTTAAAAAAAAAAAAAATAGAGACATCTTCCAAAACTAGAGCTCACTAGGGTCCAGGGCTCACTCTTAATTTTAGGAAAGTTTCATGATGATCCCTTGCCTAGGGGGTTTCCTGGAGTTTGCATGCATTCTGTTCAGAAATGGGGAACTTACGACTTTATGGAATTCCCAGGAACCATGGGCCCCTTCCATCTAAGGGAACGTAATGGATATTATGCAAAGTTGTCAACAACCTGAAAAATGCTGGGCCTAGGGCAAGGAAGTTGATAAGAACAGGAAAGGACTCAGGCAGAAAAAAGAAACTTCAAGCCAGAATACAACAGGATGAAAGTCCAAAGGGAAATGCAAGGAAGCATTCCTTCCACCAAGTACAAAAAAGTTGTCCAAGGCACAAGGAGTGACGATGGCTGAACACATTCAAGAGGTATCTTCGGGGCATGAGGACCCTGGAAAAATATATCAACCTTTGCTGCTTCTATTGCTTCAAAATGGCTTTTGCTCCATCTTTTGGTTCAGTGACTTATGAGATCCCAAAAAAGCAAGTAACTCTAACTTTTATAAAATTAAGAATTCCTTGGTACATCTGTGGGCCCACAGTGATTCAGGCCAGGAGTTAGCAAACAATATCACATAGGCTGAATCCAGCCTACTGCATGTTTCTGTAAATAAAATTGTATTGGAACACAGCCATGCCCATTCATTGAACTCTTACCTATGGCTACTTTTATGCTACAGCAGCAGAGTTGAATCGCTGCAACAGAGACCATGTGGCCCACAATATTTAAAGTACTCCATGGCTCCTTACAGAAAGTGTTCTGCTGACCCCAATATAGACAGCAGACCCCTCAGCCCCCAAAGCACGTAACTGACTTTTGGATAGGGCAGTGTGACTCTGGATTTGGCCCATCGTCTCTAGTCCAAAGAGGTTTTAAGACATAGTTGCTGATAACATTTTATCTGCTCTGCATAGTGAGCACGGTTGCATAAATCTTAAAAGCACAGGCCCTGGAGTTGACTAGCCATGTTCTAATCCCAACTCTGCCACTTACTAGCTGTGTGGCTTTGGGAAAGTTGTCTACCTTTTCCATGCTTCTGTTTGCTCATCTGTGGTAGACAGCCACTGCTCTCACCTTCTGGTATTCATACCCTTCTGTAATCCCTTCCTGTCAAGTATGGGCCAGACCTAGTGACTCGCATCTAATCAACAGAACATGCAAAGTGATGGGACATCACCTCTGAAATTGGATTATAAAGATAGACTTCTGTCTTGCTCTCCCCTCTATTCTCTCTTGCTTGCTCGGATGAAAGCCAGCTGCCATGTGGAGAGATGCCACATGAGAGATGCACATGGCAAGGAACTGAGGGAGGCCTCTAGCCAACACCCAACAAGGACCTGGGACCCTCAGTACAATAAGCTAAATCTTCCCAACAACCATTTGAGTGAGCTTGATCTCAGAGAGACAGCAGTGAGCAGTCCTGAAGAGAGATCTTAGTTCCCAGGAAATGAATCTGTGTAGCCTGGGTGAAAACCAGGAATCCTAGCCACTAGACCACCAGGGGCTAGAGGCTAGAAGCAAAGTGGCCCTGGCTCTTGCCCCTGTTTGAAAGCAAGGATGTTTAAAGAAGTCAAAAACTGTAAAAACAGGTACAAAGTTTATTATAAGAGACAGCACAACAAGTGGGAGCACACAGAGAAACAGCTTGTTTATTTAAGACTAAAACAAGGCAGAAATACAATGAGGAAAGAAAGGGTGTGGGCGTCCTTTCAAATGAGAAGTGCAGTAAAGAGGTAATTTAAATCACTTATATAAGACAGTCCTTCCGCTTGTTGGTTTACCTTTGGCCAGTTATCTTGTTTCTTTTTCCACATCTGACCTGTCCTAGGACCCTCCCCAGCATTCATGCGCAACATTTTGCTAAGATGGATTCCACCACAGAGACCTATGGGGGTCTTGGCATCACCTATTATGGGGTAGCGCCCCCTTCTTTTTGACCTCCAAGGAGCCTTCCCATACATGTGCAGACAGGGAAGTTTTCCTTGACTCAGAAGTGGTCATCTTATCTCTTTACTCCAGCAGAGCTCGGCTTCTGCCACTAGCTTTGTCCTTGGAGTGTCTGGGGGAAAGCAAAGCTTCAATTTTACTCCACTTCATAAACACTAGCATCCAGCCCAGGGGCCCATCTGTCTCCTGCCTCAAGCTTGGACTCAGTCAGGCCCTGTGATGACCACAGTTACAGCTGACACCTTGAATGCAGCTTTGTGAGAGACAGTGAGTCAGAGGGTCCCCAGCCATGATGTGACTGGATTCCTGGACCACAAAAACTGTGAGATATTTAATGTTTTGTTGTAGTAAGCAGCTATATTTCACGATAATTTGTTACACAGAAATAGCTGACAACTACTGTTAAAAAAATGCACACATATAAAGTGTACATAATTGTGCCTGCCAAATGTCCTACAACTGTTACCTATTATTAGGTGAAAGCCTTGTTTTCTTACTTCATTTCTACTTTCATTGCTTCAATTAAAGTACCATGAGCTAAATGTATCAATTTGGCAACTCACTTCACCTCACTATAATCAGTATCCTCCCCTATAAATGTGGAAAAGAAAATAGTACCAAACTCATAGGATTTTCATATGTATTACATGATGCATTAGTTTGCTAGGGCTGTCATTAACTATATACCACAGGTTGAGTGGCTTATTAGACAACATAAATATATTTTCTCACAGTTTTGGAGGATAGAGGTCCAAGATTAAGGTGTCAGCAGGTTTGGTCTCTTCCTGAGGCCTCTCTTCTTGGCTTTCAGGTGGCCGCCTTCTCACTGTGTCCTCACATGGTCATTTCTGTATGTGTACATGTGTCTAGCATCTCTCCTCTCACTCTTTCTCTCTATCCTAATCTCTTGTTATAAGGACACTAGTCATATTGGATTAAGATTCACCCCAACATACCCATTTTAACTAATTACCTTTTTAAAGGCCTTTCCTCAAAATATATAGTCACATTCTGAGGTACTGGGTGTTAGGGCTTTAACATATGAATTTGGGGTAGGGGGACACAAATTGGCCCATAACAAATGGATAATCCAAAGAAATAACTTGGAAAAGTAGGAAGCCCATAAAAGGCACAAAATCCAAGTTAGCTCTTATTAGTGTTCTTTTCAGCATATGCTGAATTTTAAGCTATGAAGGGGGCTTCCCTGGTGGCGCAGTGGTTGAGAGTCCGCCTGCCGATGCAGGGGACACAGGTTCGTGCCCCGGTACGGGAAGATCCCACATGCCGCGGAGCGGCTGGGCCCGTGAGCCATGGCTGCTGAGCCTGCACGTCCGGAGCCTGTGCTCCGCAACGGGAGAGGCCACAGCAGTGAGAGGCCCACATACCGCAAAAAAAAAAAAAAAAAGCTATGAAGGGCTGTAGAGGACTAAAAGTCAAAACCCCTTACTTTAGAGATGAAGAACCACCTATAGAATTCCGTGTTAATCATAGCAGGGAAAGAGAAATGCAGAGCATTTTTCAAACTTCCCTAGAAATGTGCTCAATATTTTCTCTGTCTCAGCTCTCTTCTTTTGCTCATGTTAATCCTTTCAACCTTGAGCATGGTCATTGCCAGATCATGACCCTGCCAGCCTTCAGATTTTAGTTCTAGAGCCCCCTGCCCAGAGAAGGAAAGAAGAGGGGGTAGAAATCAGGAATGCTGTACTGTTCGTTAACTATTTCTGTCTTCCCAGCTCCTTGTGATTGGTGGGGTCACATGACTAGTTCTGGCCCATGAGTTGTAAGGAAAAGCATATGTCATTTCTGAGCCAATGTGAGATTCTCCTGCATTCTGTTTAACTGTGCCAGTTTCTGACAACATTTAAGATAGTAATCTCTTAAGAGACCAAGATGGGCAGATCTCCCACTTTCCCTCCCATCCAGAAACCCACAATAGACATGTGTCCTGAATGAGAAATAAGCCTTTATATTTTAAGACACCGAGTTTTGGAGATGTTACCACAGCAAACGTGGTCTATCCCACCAATAAAAAGAGCGATTTTTTTCTGGACTACTCAAGTATTGTTCAACGTGTTTCTTTGTTTACTTTTGCAAAAAAAATTTTTAAACCTTATTTAACAGAGAAAAAAACAGTTGACAACAGTACTGTAAGCCTGACCTTAATTTGTACAATTGTTAATATTAGCATCTGTTCCTTTTTTTTTTTTTTTTTTTTTTTTTGCGGCACGCGGGCCTCTCACTGCTGTGGCCTCTCCCGTTGCGGAGCACAGGCTCAATGGCCGTGGCTCACTGGCCTAGCCGCTCCGCGGCATGTGGGATCTTCCCGGACTGGGGCACAAACCCGTGTCCCCTGCTTCGGCAGGCAGGCTCCCAACAACTGCGCCACCAGGGAAGCCCTGTTCATTTTTAATAATTACAACAATGCTACTTTCATCTATAAGAGGGTTTTATTCTCTTATTAACACTCCTTTCTAATTCTGAAAGTAAAATATGTTTATTGAAGAAAATATGAAAATATAAAAAGCATAATTATATAAAACTAAGTCATTCATAATGATATAAAACTAATAGATAACCATTATTAGTTTTGCACATATATCTTTCCTGTCCTTAAAGTAGGGACAACATTTTCTGTTTAGCTTTCTGACCTTCTACTTTACCTAACAATGTGCTGTCAGCACTTCTCCTTACCATTAAATATTCTCCATCATTTTTATGGCTGAATAGTATTCCATCACATGGCTGCATAAAGATTTGTTTGATTGACCCCTTATTGATAAATTGCTTCAAGTCATTTTCTACAAAATCAACATTTTCCTACATCTATAAAAATTTTCTAAGACCAGTTTCTAGAAATTAAACTGCTGCACCAAATACTATGTAAAATTTGAAACCTTTTGATCTATTTTTGCCAAACTGCACTTTAGCAATGTAAGTACATTTCACAATCCATCCAGCAATATATGAGAGTATCTATTTCTTACATGCTCACCAAACTAGAAATTCACCATCATTGTCTCAAACATGAAAATCAGTTGCAAATTTCTTTCATTAAGTGCTAAATGCCTTTCTTACCCCACCATCAAAAATATATTTACCTATATTTTCTTCTAGATCTTTTATTGTTTCATTTGTTAACATTTCTTTAGATAAGCCAACTGGGTTTTGGTTTGGTTTTGGTGTGGCTTTTTTGTTTGTTTTTAGTGTAGAATGTGAAAGATAGATTTAACTTACTTGTTCTAACAGATAGCCATTTTTTTTCCAAGACATCTATGAGATAAACTATCCATACTCTCTATATATTAAACTATCCATACTCTCTATATATTTAGATCTGTTTCTTGGCTTGTATGAGTTAGATAGTATTTTAATTACAGAGACTTTTGTAGTATTTTCTTAACATCTAAAAATGCATACATACACATGCATACACCCTAAGTACAGTCATTATTTTTCTTTCTCAAATTCATCTTTCAGTTCTTCAGAGTACTTTGATTTTTATTCTCCTCTTTTGATGCTCATATGAGGTGGGAAAACAAAGACATAGGGCTTTTATGTTAGGGGCAACTCCTGAGCTGGTGCAAGAAGAACTATCAGTGCACGAAGCTTTAGACAAGGTCTGCAGGGCAGCTGACGGCATGATCAGGGCTATCATATAGAGCTTCTTCTTCCCAAATGACGTTTCATTCTTTCAGTCTGAAAGATATTTGTTTAGTTCCCTAATATTAGCCTGTACAGTGGACAGCATGCTGTCCCTGTCATTCCCATGACAGAGTGGGAGAAACAGAAAAATAAAGAGGCAATTGCTACCTACTGTGTTCAACTGCTACAATAGAGGTGAGCACATGACTTCCTGAGAGCAGGTACTTTTAACAAGCAAAAAGACTGACTCGACTAATCACAAATAGCCAGGCCACACTTTGGGAAGCCACAAACAAATGTAATGAAAGTCTCTGTCCCTTCCACAGGAGAGTCAGGATTTTTCATCCACCAAGTCCCACAACAGGGCAGCAGGTCTAGACTCCAGGTGATGCCAATAACATACTATAATTATTTGTTTTCACCACTGATTTTATTAGGCATGCACCACTACCAAATATAAATACTAAATAATTTACTTAAAGCACTTTTTTCCCACTGGAAATACCATGCATGACTAATTTTGTCCTTGAGAGTGAGATGCAAGCTAAATTGTTTCTATCTAATTGGCAGTTCCTTTCAACAGCCTATTTTCATTAGTAAGCACTTGTCATTGCTTTTCTTGATGCAAAGTAAACATCATAATGATTCCAAATGTTTTTAGGAATGAGATGAGATTTGCTGCCTCTGACTCCATAGAAAGGCAATTTCATAGAGAGCCCCTTGAGGAATATGAACTAGGACCTTGCTATTCATAAAATGGTCAGCTTCCCTCAAGAACTTGTTAGAAATACAGAAACTCAGACCCCATACCGGACCTATTATATCAGAATCTTTAACAAAAACCCCAGTGATTGTGTACACATTGAATATGAGAAGCTCTGACCTAGAAGACATCGGAAAAACTCACGGCCCCAGATATCTTCCCCCCACTCATTATTCCATCACAATAGATTGTTGACTTAGCCACTGGATTATAGTATTCAACACAGAGAAAGGATTTGACCAAAAAATGAAGATACCCACTCTCAGTTTTGCCTGAACGTATACTGCTCTGAGAAGCTGTCCTTGAAGTTCCACCAGTCCACTGCTGTTAGCATGTCTCCCTAGGAAAGGGACCAACTCAGGTCTAATGTTTTTTAATGTAGAAAATTAAAATACCCAACATTAGGTATTTAATAAAAATTTGTTGGATTCTCCCACATAATGGAATACTCTCCAGCTATGAAAAAATATTATAGTAGATGATATAAAATAAATGGTCATCACACTGTAGTAAGATACTTTATTAGAGACACTCTTGCTTCCTCTCATGTTTGTAGAATTCTAAAATTTCAGGGTTAAAAGAGACCTCATAGGTCTTCTGGGCCTTCCACTAACTACTCATCCAGTCTTTGCTTGAGCACCTTTGATGATGGTGAGCTCACTACCTAAGCAAGGTGGCCCATTCATATTATGCAAGTGCGAATGGTCAGAGAGCACCTTCTTCCTTTTGCTTAATAAGCATGTCTCTCTATAGCTCCTTTCCTGTGAGTTGGTGTTCTAGTCTTTGGAATCCATGAGTAACTTCACCTCCTACTTCCACAAAGTAGTCCTTCAAATATCTGAAGCCACTCACTATGTCTTGTCTTCTGCAGACTCAGCATTCACATATGTTATAAGTTGTAAGGGGAAAATTGACTACAATTAGAATCAACAATAATTTCTTATGGTTTGGAATTCTCTGATCTGGCTACTTTCCCCTGAGTACACCTCAGTTTATATCCAACAGCATCCATGTGTTAATACTTTCATTCATTTATTCTGCCAATATTTATTGAGTGACTGCATGCTTATCGGCAGCTAGGCACTGTTCTAGGCACTAGAGATACAGTAGTGAATGTAATCAACAAAATTGTAGCCCTCATGGAGCTTACATTCTAGCTGTGGAAGTTAACAACCAAATAATATAACAATAACAATAATAGTAAAATGTTAGACTAGAGGATAATAATATATGTTAAACTAAGCAATGATAATTGCTATGGAAAAAACTAAAGCTGTGTAGGAGGGGTAGAGAATTGCTATTTTATACAGGGTAGCCAGAAAAGCCAATATTTGAGCTGAGACCAGAAGGAAGTGAGAAAGTAAACCACATGGTTATAGTAAAGAGCATTCCCAGAGAGAGGAAAGAGCAAGTACAAACCTCTGAGGAGGGAGAACACTTGGTGTGGTCATGGAACAGCAAAACAGCCGGTATGGCTGGAATTGAGTGACCACAGAGGTGTGGAGTCAGGGGCTGATTGCAGAGACCTATAAATATTGAAAAGACTTTGGCATTTTTCCTTTGCAGTAGAAAGCCAGTGGTAGGTTATAAGCAAATGAAGGACATAATCTGATTTAGTATTAGATGGACCCCTCTGATTGCTGTTTAGAGAATAACTGGGCAAGTTGAGGAGGCCAGTCAGGGAGAAAAGAGCATAGAAGAAAGCAGGGAGGCCCTAAGAGGATATGGCAATACCCCAGAAGAAAGATAATGGATCAGATGAGAGTGGTAATGGTGAGGCTTTGAGCAAAAGTCATTCAGCAAATAATCTTTTAAGGTGGTGGGAAGGGGAGTACATGAATAAACCTTTTGTCAGCCATTAAAGTTATCATCTTAAAATAGATTGTTATAACCATAAGAAGTTTTATGTAAAGTCCATGGTAACCACAAATAAAATACCTATAGAAGACAAGAAAGAAAATAAGAAAGGAATCAGAGAAGCATGTCACTATAAAAAAAAAAATCAACAAAACACAAATAAGACATCAGAAGAGGAAAAGAGTAACAAAAAAGCTATAAGAAACCAGAAAATAATTAACAAAATGAAAATAGTAAGTATTTCCCTATCAGTAATTACTTTAAAAGTGAATGGATTAATCTCTCCTATCAAAATAAGTAGAATGGATGAATGGATTTTTTAAAAACCTAGTTATAAGAATTTAGATCCAAAATCCTCAACAAAAAACTGGCAAACTAAATTCAACAACACATTAAAAGGGTTATACATCATGACCAAGTGGGATTTATCCCTGAGATGCAAAGATGTTTCATATGAAAATCAATGTGATACACCTCATTAACAGAATAAAGGATAAAAATTATGTGATCATCTCAATAAATGCAAAAAAAGCAATTGAGAAAATTCAACACACTTTCATAATTAAAAAAAAAAACTCAACAAACTGGGTAAAAAGGAATGTACCTCAACATAATAAAGGCCATATATGAGACTCCCACAGCTAATATCAATTCTCAATGGTGAAAAGTTGAAGGATTTTCCCCTAAGATCAGGAACAGGGCAGGGATGCTCACTCTCATAACTTGTATTCAATATAGTACTGGAAATCATAGATAAAGAAATAGACGGCTTCCCTGGTGGTTCAGTGGTTGAGAGTCCGCCTGCCGATGCAGGGGATATGGGTTCGTGCCCCGGTCCGGGAGGATACCGCGTGCCGTGGAGCAGCTGGGCCCGTGGGCCATGGCCGCTGGGAGAGGCCGCAGCAGTGAGAGGCCTGCATACTGCAAAAAAAAAGAAAGAAAGAAACAGAACAAGAAAAGGAAATGAAAGTCATCCTAATCAGAAAGGAAGAAGTAAAATTGTCCATATTCATAGATGCCATGAATTCATATGCAGAAATCTAAAGGGTCTACATAGAACTAATAAATTTAGCAAAGTAGATACAAAGACAACAAAACTACAGTAATGAAAAAAGTATGACTGTAGTTGTTCTACAGAAAGTGCAGATACAGAACCTATTCTAATTACAAAAAAAAAAGCTATGATAAAAAATCAAAGCAGGGATTTATTGTCTCTCTTTAAAGTTTATGAACTACTGATTATGTTAAAAATAGAAAATGTCCTCAATTTTCAATTTAAAAACTTATTTTGAAACAGACATTTGGTGTGGTTGTCTTCAAATAAAATGTGAACGGGAAAAAAAAAAAATGTATGGTACTGGCATAAAGACAAACGTATAGGCCAATGAAACAGAATAGAGTCCAGAAATAAACCCACGCATACATGGTCAGCTGATCTTTGACAAGGGTGCCAAGAATATACAATGGGGAAAGGACAGTGTTCAACAATTGCTGTTGACAAAACTGGGTATCCACATGCAAAAGAAAACAAATCAGACCTTCATCTTACACCATATACAAAATCAACTCAAAATGATTAAAGACTGAAACATAAGACCTGAAACTACAATATCCCTAAAAGAAAACACAGAAGAAAGCTTCATAACATTGACCTCGGCAATGATTTCTTGGGTATAATACCAAAAGCACAGGCAGAAAAAGCAAATATAGATAAATGGGACTACCTCAAACTAAAAACTTCTGCGCAGCAATGGACACAATCAACAGAGCAAAAAGGCAACCTATGGAATAGGTGAAAATATTTGCAAACAATATACCTGATAAGGGGTTAATCTCCAAAATTTATAAGGAACTATTACAATCAACAGCCAAAAAAAATGAAATAACCCAATTAAGAAATAGGCAAAAGTCTTGAATAGACATTTCTCTAAAGAAGAAATACAAATGGCCAATAGGTATATGTAAATATGCTCAACATCACTAATCATCAGGGCAATACAAAACAAAACCACAATGAGATATCACCTCATATATGTTAGGATGGCCATTATATATATGGCAAGTGTTGGCAAGGATGTGAAGAAACTGGAACACTTGTGCACTGTTAGTGGGAATGTAAAATGGTGCAATTGCTATGGAAAACAATATGGATGGTCCTTAAAAAATTAAAAATAGAACAACCATATGATCCAGCAATCCCACTTCTGGGTATTTATCCAAAAGCATTGAAAACAGGATCTAGAAGAGGTATTTGTACTCCCATGTTCAGTGCACCATTAATTACAATAGCTAAGGCTTAGCAACAACCTAAATGTCCATTGACAGTTGAATGGATAAAGAAACTGTACATACATACTATGGAATGTTATTCAGTCTGAAAAAGGAAGGAAATTCTGACACCTGTTACAACAAGAATGAACCTTGAAGTCATTATGCTCAGTGAAATAAGTCAGCTACAGAAGGACAAATACTTCATGATTCTATTTATATGAGGTATCTAAAGTAGTCAAACTCATAGAAGCAGAAAGTAGAATGGTGGTCACAAGGGATTAGAGGGAGCGGGGACTGGGGAGTTGGTGTTCAATGGGCATAGTTTTAATCATGCAAGATGAAAAAGTTCTAGAGATCTGCTGTCCAACAATATTCATAGAGTTAATAATACTATACACTTAAAATTTTGATAAGGGACTAGATCTCATGCTATGTGTTTTTCACCACAATTAAAAATAAGCAAAAACAAGGTAAAAAAAAAAAAAGACAAAACATGCCAGTAGCAGTCACGAATGCATATGCATGAAATATCTTTATAAAATTGGATAAACCATTTTGGATGAAGCTTGCACCATCTATCTGGAATGCCTATTCCTTTCTTCTAGTTTTATTATCGATGACTTTCATAACCATGAGCAAGTCTCTTACCTTCTCTGAGCCTCAGTTTCCTCAGTAAAATGATTAAAATAAATGAACTCTAAAGTTCATCCTATGTCTGTGGGTCTATGGGTACCAAAGGGGGAAGGGGGGATAAATTAGGAGTCTGGGATTAACATATACACACTACTATATATAAAATAGATAACCGACCAGGTCCTACTCTATAGCATAGGGAACTATACTCAATAACCCATAAGAGAAAATAATCTGAAAAAGAATATATATATATGCGTGTGTGTGTGTGTGTGTGTGTGTGTGTGTATATATAAATATAACTGAATCACTGTTCTGTACACCTGAAACAAACATGACATTGTAAATCAAATATACTTCAATTTAAAAAACTATATAATTAAGTTCATCCTAACTTAAAGTCTTAGGATTCTGAGTTTCTCATTTACTCAGTGTAATCTTAATGATAAAAGCCACAAATGATCAAGTAACTAATTTCATATTTTCAAGAAGCTCATGGAGGCAATTTCTTTCCTAGCCTATTCTGTGCTGAATTTTATAAGTTTGGAACTCTATATTTGCCTCAAGCAAAATGGTGGACAGAAACCCATGAACCTATCATGCCCTGAGTCATATGATGTAATTGCCGATAATCCTAATTCTGGTTCATAGTTGATTGTCCATAATTATGGCTGCAGTCAAATGCTTTTAGCATTAGCATCAGACTGGAGTTGCCAAGCTCCCTCCCTATCTTAGGGAAATGGAACTGTGAGTACATTTCAAAGCAAGGCTTGCTGCTTTTTTGCCTGGAACACTTTAATTGGGTATCATTTGGAGATTTCTAAATCCCATTTTGGAGCTTCTGGTCACTGCGTTAGTTAGCAAAGCCCAAAAAGCTGGTTATGAGACATGCCTAAACTGTGCAAATGTCAAAACAAACATTATTATCATCCTTGATTTCTTCACAAAATGAAAAGAGGCATCATCTTGACCCTTTTTAATATACACTGATAGAAACCAAAGATAGCAAAGCTGTAAGAGAAAGCACTCATGAATTTGGAATGGAAATTGCATTTCTAATTTAAGAGTTTTCCCTCTAGTTAGCAGGGTTTAAAATCATTGGGTTTTTCAGAAACCCACAGACTCTGTAAATGTGCAATTTGAGTATATTCACCCAAGGGCCTATCTAGAAACCTTAGTCATCTTTACCTTCGCCCTCTCCTCCCTACCCACATCTAGTGAGTCAACAAACTCTACCCTTTACCTCTCTAGTGATTTTGAAATCTACTCCCCTGCCTCCAGCCCCCATTACTGCTGAGAAGGCAATTAAGGATTTAATTACCTCTTAAATGGGTAAGTGGTTGGCTTGACCTCAGGCCTTCCCCACTTCTAAACTCTCCTCCACAGAGACCCAAGAGATGGTTTTACCAAAGCACAAATTGGAGCCTGCTCTATTACTTTAAAAAACATTATGGTTCCCTGTAGCACAAGATAATCTAAAGCCTTAGCCTGGTACTTCCTACCTCTTTAGTTCATCTCTCAGACTTCCCCTCATCCCTTCCAGCCTTCTAGAGCTCACTCCAAGGCCTATTATTTGTGAGCCTCTAAATCCCCAAATGCTCCACGCTTTCACAAACATTCCTCTTGTTAGCTCTCTTCTCTTCCAGGACCTCCCAACTTTATACACTGACATCTTACTCATCTTTTAGTATGAAGCTCAACCATCACTTCCTACAAAACCTTCCCTAACCTTTTTAGAAGAGTTCTTTCTAACATGCTTCCCTAGAACAATGATTTATTCATTAGTTCATTTTTTTTTTCATTCAGCAAATCTAAGAGACAACTAAGTTCTGGGGATACGGCTATAAATAATATAATCATGCTTCCCGTCCATGAAGTCTACATTCTTGTGGGCTGTTTCTAACACATGTATGCCAGCCCATTGTCTTTTGGCCGATATTTTAATTAGGGCCCTGTTTCTTTCATTAGACCACAGACTCCTTGAGAGGGGGTTATGTTTCATTTAATGCCCAGCACAATTAGTGAGTCCCAGCTTATATTTATTGAATTTTATTTAAATTGAATTGGCTTATCACTTGAGTATATACGTATCTGTGTATATTTGTACCCAAACCAAGTAGCTTATAAAACCTTGTAATTTAGAAGCCTTACGCTGTCCTAAACATCCCCTAAGTGCCCCCATCTATCTCAAAACAAAACAGACACTAGCATAAACACCTCACAAGCATTATCGCAGATAATGTACAGGAAGCACCTGCCACAGTGACTAGCATCGAAAAAATGCTTAATCAACACAAACTCCTCTTCAGCTTAATTTGAGTAGCCCTTCATTTTTCAGATTGATAATAAGCTAGTATTTGTTTAAGTTTGATGGACTTTTTGAATAAGAATTTCCAACAAACAAGAATTTTCTTCAGACCCATCTCATCAAACGGTTACAATTCAATTAGTAATATTAGAGGAGCTTGCAAGCACTAGCAGAAAAGGTGAATGTTTGAATTCCTGGTCCTCATATAACACTTGGTAAACAAGGGCTGGGTGATGCAAGACCTGGGTCCTAGGACCAGCTCTGACCTGAATAAGTTCTGAAAAATCACCTCATTTCTCTGTTGCTCCATTTTCTTACCTGTCGAAGATGGGGATATTAATACCATTTTTACCTTCCTTGAAGAGCTTTGTGGATAAAAATATAATACCTGTGAAATTACCCTGAAAAAAAGGTAAAAGCTTATCAAATGTGAGGTGGTATTTGTAATAGTGAGAACTTAACAGCACACTCTTATGACAGGACCATCTCTCAGGGATGTCCCGAAGCAGATGTGAGGCTGCTTGGCAAATTGATTCACATATGGCCAGGGATTTAGTGGGAAGGGATAATAAATCCTTCCCGAGTCCTCCTGGGCAGATAAGGAACAAGTAGAGCCAACCCTCAGTGACCTGTGATAACAAGGCCAGAGATAATATGGATAAACGGATTTCACAGATTATCCAAAAATATACCTTTCACCACTTACAACCTCTAAACTTTTGCAGAAATTCCTTAAAAGGAGCCAAATTACTTTAACCTAGATTCATAACCTATGTGAGTTTCACTGCCAGTTCCGACTTCTATCAGTGCCCAGACCCAACTGCAAAAAACAAAGAACAGCCAGTGGAAATACTGGAGCAGCTGCCATAAAAATTGCTGATCTACCCGAAAGAGCTCAGTACCTTTTGTCCTGAGACCTATGAGGTGCTGGCCGTGTCCACACTTTCCTGGGGCAAGGAAGAAGCAACCAGGGCCTGCCAACCCAAAAAATTCTGATAGTGACCTCAAACCATGGCGATTTCCCCAAGTCACCTGAAGGAACTTGTCCCTTCAACTGATCCCTCCCCAGGCAGCAATGAAATCAGGTCTTGGATAATTCCTAGTCCAGAGCTATTCTACAGATGTCTCCAAAGCTGGGATGGGAAATGGCTTAGAAATAAGTAAATCTGTTATTTGAATTATTCAACAGTTCTCTCCCTGACAACCCCTATTAGGGAGTTGCCTTCCTGTCACTTCTCATTATGATAGCTTTTCTTTCCCTTCTTTTTGCCACTTTTCCTGAAATATTGGCAAGATAATTCAAAATCATTGTGAAAAACACCTAGGGAAGAACCATCTGCAAAACAGCAGCCCTGTAGGTTACACACGGCTTCCTCTTACCAAGTAACTCAAGATCGAAATCTGGGCAAGTTAAAAAGCAGAAAATCCTTGATAGCTCTTGATGGGAATTAAAGTAACAATGAAAACAACAGACTAGTGATGCTCCTACTTCAAGGAGCTTGCATCCACTCATTCACTGATTTGACAACTGTCTGTTGAGAGTTTGCTCCATACCAGATAGCTCAAATAGAACTCTTGGGATCTGTCTATCTAGTGTCTAAATACCACCAATAACTGCAATGTGTGATTCCCTTCGAGCTCTGTCCATTTTGTACTAACGCCAGTGAAATAAGTAACTGACACCTTGGAGAGAGCAGAAGGTAGGTGACCAGCTATCACCGTTAGCCCAGAACTACAGGGGGTTCTAGTACATAAGACTTTCTATTATGTACTGTTTGCCCAGGGAAAGTCCTGGGCAAACAGGAATAAATTCGCCACTCTAGCACGCAACCCAGACCGAGACCTAAGACTGAGTTTCAAACTTCCCATTAATGGCTAGATTCGACCTTTGACAATCTTTGTATGAGCTTTGATGATTTTAAAAAAATATTTAGACCTCAGTTTCCACTTCTGTAAAATAAAGTTGCAAGACTAGATTATTTCTAAGGATTACCTTCCAGCTTTAATATTCTAAGAGTGAATTTAACATCTTTTTAGGATTAAAATGGATCTCAGGGTGCTACAAAGCTATAGAGAGCTCCCTGCAAATCTCTGTCCACAAGTAAAGATAACAACAAGTTGAAATCCTGTTAGATTCCCAACAATTACAAGGATCTAATCTAAACTCAAGCCACTCCTCTAAATTAAGCATCAGAGTTCATTGCCTCAGTGCCTGGGTAAACTTAGCCCAGAGCGGAGAAAGTTCTATTCAGAAACTGGCAGAAAGCCTTAGAGTCTGTTTTGGAGAGATACAGTTCAGAATTATATTTAGCTGGGTTACTTTAGAAATTAGACAGAGTCATGACCTCAGATTATTTATGGTGAAACAGACCTTTGTTGCTATTAGGTGCCTTGGTTTCTTAAGATTGCAGGAGGAATAAAGGTGCACACAACACATGAAAAATCACTTCTTTGGAAGAATCATAAGTAAAAAAAAATAAGTGTTGGGGGAAGCATGATCTCAACTTTAAGACTACCTTGTAGAAGTAGCTTGCTTTACTTTACTAGCCTCATCTGTAAAATGGGCAGATGACATACTTCTGAGGGTCATGTGAAGGTAAACTTGTTCTCTTTTATTAAAATTGTGTGTGTATATATATAATCTTACATTCATCCATCCTTATATTTTATATATATGGATTTATATATGAATGGATTTTATTTTATATATCGACCCTTATACTTTATATATAGTGTATATATTTATGTATAAAGTATCTATATATTATATATAATATATATAATACATATATATACCTGCTATGTGCCTGTCACATTCTTAGATATAAAAAGCATTTCAAGTGTCATAAATGCTAGGCGAATCTAGAGGAATATGTTGTTGAAAAGTGAGTTTCAGCTCCTTCAAATCCTATCTGATCACGTTTTTGGCTAACCCAACACAGTCACCCAGATTAAAGTAGGAAGTAAGTTGTCAATGAGATCACCTCTCTGTCTCTGAGTAGCATTTACCCTTAAATTGTTGTGAACAAAAAGCAATGTAAGAATATCCCATAATCCATAGAACGTCATGCTTGAAAAGGTCTCAAGAGTCCCCTTGTCTGAGGATGCCTTCTCCAAGCTGGACGAATGCTCACCCAGTCCCTGCTTGAGCATGGTCAGAAGCTGAGAATCATATGCTCTGAAAACAGTCTTTGTGCCTTTAGTTAGTGCATCTTCACAGATTCAGCTCCTATCGATCCACCTGATTGCATCCTTTGGGACTCCTGAAGTTGCACAACTAATCCTCTCTTAATTATTAGCACACACACAATAGGCACTCAGTAAATGACAGCGAGTGTCCTTCCTCCCTTACTCTTTCTCCTTCCTAAATAATTGCTAGCTCAAGTTAGGTCATGTTTAGCATTCTTTAGAAAACAATTTTCCCGATGTCCCTGAAGACATGTTCTGGGCTGTTGACCAGGATGTTCCTCTGGGAATTACCTGTGAAAATTCACGAGCAAGACAGGCAAGGGAGGCGGCAGCCTGGTGTGGGGAATATGCATTCTATTTGCAACCAAATGAGGCTCTCTCGGGCTTCCCTCGTGGCGCAGTGGTTGAGAGTCCGCCTGCCGATGCAGAGGACACAGGTTCGTCCCCGGTCCGGGAAGATCCCACATGCCGCGGAGCGGCTGGGCCCGTGAGCCATGGCCGCAGAGCCTGTGCTCCACAACGCGGGAGACGCCACAACAGTGAGAGGCCCGCGTGAGTCTCTCTCGCCTTTAGATTGGCAAATAGTCAAGAACTGCTGAAATTCCCATTCAGTGGTGAAAGTCCATTGCTCTCCCAGTCCTTATACCAGTGGCATCGCAATGCTGTCCTGAGTTTGATTTAACTTCTTTGCCAATACACGGGAACAGGTTGTTAGAAAACAATTATCGAACAATTATCTCAGGACCTCCCTCAAAACTGCGCTGTTTTTCAACCCCATTAGGGTTGAGATAGAAGCGTACAATTGCAGGATGATTCATCTCTCAATACTGATCTGCTGCTACATTACTGGACATTTCCTCCACCGCCTATTCCATCAATCATGCAGTCATCTGAGCGGTTCTGCGGCCCTTGCTCCTCTGACAGGGCCGCACTTGCTATTTATCTTACATGTCTTCTCTCACTCTTGTCAGTGTTAATTCTGCTCTGTCCTCATTCTCTTCTCCTGTCCCCTGAGGGCTCTGTCTGGGATATATTATTATTCAGTATTTACAGGAATGTCACTTGAAAAATGTCACCATTGCAAATGACAAAAATTCAGAGGTTTGCACAGAATCATCTGTGCCCCAGCCACCATTTTGAATTGTCATACCAGGATGTAAATTCCACAGCTATCCATGAATCTTTCAAACCACTGACCTGGTTCAAAGGAAGTCTTAGGGCAGGAGTATGACACTTGCTAAAATCCTTCTAATTTAATTGTAAAGTTTCCATTTTTGAGGAGGATGTATTCAGTTCTCTATTTTTAGAAAAAATATAATTTAAAAACACTCCCACCATTATTGACATTGTAACACAAGTCAAGGTGCAAGGTTTATCCTTAAGCCTCTATAGTTTATAATTATGAGTTGTCCCACCTCATTGTTAAATGTCTATCTCTTTTAATGATGAAATTGAAATGCTTATTTTAGCTAACACCCATGTAACATTTCTGATGTTCCACAATCTGTTCTAAGCATATATACTCACATATGTTAATCCTTAAATCCAACCTATGTTCCTCATTACTGTCAAAGAGGATATCTGGACAAACTATTTAAATAGAAGGGGAAATCAAATTTATTCAACACATACTATATGCTCAGCTTTTTTGCAGACATTGTCTTTCAAATGCTGAGCACAGTTCTGGAAGATAAATATAATTATCTACATATTCATAGATGAGAAACCTGAAGTGTCAAAAGGTTTGCAGGCTCAGTGCAGTCACTAAGCCAGCGTTTTAACCCGTATCTGTCTGATTCCAAATGTTCCACTTCTCAATGTTCCACAATGTCAATCGCTATCCCTGCTTTTAGAAAGACACCTGATGATATTCTAGGTTACTGTCAAAAATTCTTCTTTGAAGTTTGTACTCAGTCATTGGACTGGTGTAACATCTTATTGGTCACAGGCCAGTCATCTTTTTATATCAGCCTTGGTGGTAATTCACTTTGTCCAGATTCATTATGAAGGAGACAGAAAATGTGCTTGCCTTTTCCCCAGATTGGACTAGAATGATCAAAATTCTGGAGTGGTCTGCAAATTGGGCCTGCCTTGGTGCCAGGCCACGTAAGCTGATCCAGTTTAAGAAAAAAGGCATCCACTTATTATGGACTGTGATCCACAGTGAAAAGCATTAGTCCAAGCACTTGTTTTAACCTGTAAAACTTTTACAACAATCCCATGAGATAGTGTGTTAGCTGGTTGGCATTTGGTCGGGAAAACAAAAGCTACTTTGAATGTTCCAAGTATCAATAATTCCAATGCAGGGAATTTTAGGGGCTTATACAGTCTTTTAGAAAAGCTGGGCAATGGATCTTAGGGAAGCCACTAAGACCTGATACATCTATGCAAATGAGCTCAACACCCATCCTGAGACCACTGCATGTCCTAAGGACCTCTGGGAAGCTCTCACTGTCTATCTTGGCTGGCAGCTCTGAGACAGATGATTCTCAGTAGCCCCACCTGAAAGTCACTCTGAGCCTCACATCTTCCTACCCACACATCTGCCTGTAGCTACTGCCTTTGGGACATAATGGCCACTTCTCTTCTGCCAGGAAAATCTCACACCAGTGCCTCTCCTAGGCAGATGATACCCAAAGCCATACGTGAAAGGATATTCTGGGAACGGCAGTTCCTGGCTTCTTCACAGTGCATGGGAGACTCAGAATGTGGTACAGATGCAGCAAGCTAATGACAGATAATCTGGTAGAGTTAGGTATAATTGTTATTCCCATTTTACAGTTGATGCAACTGAGGCACAAAGAGGTTAATTGATTTGTTCCAAATCACAAAACTAGTAAGTGATAGAGTCAAGATTCAAATCCAGAGTCTGGCTCTAGAACCCATGCTCTTGCCATTGCATGAAACTGAGTTCATGAAAGACTTAGCCCAGTAAAGCTTGGCACAGATTATACATATTACATTAAGCTGTTGTAATTATTATTGTTATTATTATTATATGGTAGTACTATGTTTGTTTTTCTCATAATTATCACACTGGGATTGCCCAGCTACGAGCTAACTATGTTGACTACCCCCACCAACAGTCTATCCCCCATTAGCGATCTTCCAAGGCAACCAAGGTGGATTTTCTGGCCCTGATGAATGTACCACTATGATTTAGTCCCAGATTTCTATACAATTACTAACTCTTTAAAAAACCAATGTCCTTAAAAAGAAACAAAACTGAGTTATTTGTAGTGAGGTGGATGGACCTAGAGTCTGTCATACAGAATGAGGTAAGTCAGAAAGAGAAAAACAAATACTGTATGCTAACACATATATATGGAATCTAAAAAAAAAAAAAAGTGGTTCTGAAGAACCTAGGGGCAGGACAGGAATAAAGACGCAGTTGTAGAGAATGGACTTGAGGACACAGGGAGGGGGAAGGGTAAGCTGGGATGAAGTGAGAGAGTGGCATTGGCATATATGCACTACCAGATGTAAAATATCTAGCTAGTGGGACGCAGCCTCATAGCACAGGGAGATCAGCTCGGTGCTCTGTGACCACCTAGAGGGGCGGGATAGGGAGTGTGGGAGGGAGACGCAAGAGGAAGGGGATAGGGGGATATAAGTATACGTATAGCTGATTCACTTTGTTATATAACAGAAACTAACACAACATTATAAAGCAATTATACTCCAATAAAGATGTTAAAAAAAGTGTCCTGAGTAGCTACAGATGTATGTATGTGGATACGAGCACACATGCACACATGTGCGCACAAATGCATGCATGCGCATGTGTATACACACGCACACAGACTTTGTGAACAACAGCAACATAAAGATTTCAATTGATGCAACTGATGTTGGTGAGTTCCAGGAGCTTTACACAGGCAATCCCAGTCAGCCAATTATTGCAGGCAACCTACTCCCACATATTCACCACACAGAAAACATGTCAAATGAATTTGGAAACAACCCTAGACTGCCGCACACTGAGAGAGGCTGGGCATTGGACTTACCGGCTTTGGGCTGCCTGGTGCAGCCCAGAAAGCATGCATGGTCTCTGATTCCATCTCCAGATACTGCAGGCAAGCCTGTGTAATTGGAAAAGTCTGCCCAAACAGAAAGTCTGCCTTGTTTAATAAACAGTGACCTCTGAAGAAGTTTAAAATTTACCAGAGGAGAAACGCAGCCTCTCGTGTTACCGTCAGTGTTTTAGAACTAGCTGAAACGGATGTTAGGTTTCAGCTGCGTTCTTTCTCTTACAGCTCATTTACCCACGCAGTTAAGCAGCTAAGCAGATGCAAAACATTTAGAATTACACATGCTTCTCATCAATCCAGTGGTCAGAACTTTTTGCTTTAAGGTAAATGATCAATTTGTTCTTTCTTTACCTCTTTTCCTTTATTACTACCATCTCCAATCATGCTTAGGAGAAAAAAAAAGAGGAAGAAACAGACGGTGTTTATCTTAACTCAGCAATTTCATGATTTCTATTAGACGGTAGGAGCAAAAATAATACGTTGGAAGATTTCAAATGAAAAGGCTACAGAGCAGAGCCAGGGCAAGACCACGTGGCTGCTAATGTATTTTGTAAATGTAGGGGAGAAAATTATGCATGAATAACAAATTTCCATGAGAGGAAGGTGAACAGCCCATTTAAGGACTGCAGATTCAATGCTGGAAATCACCTCACTCTGAACAGGTATACAGTATTATATTCTGATTGAGCAGGGAATGCCATATGAATGCACTACCTTTTTAGGTAGCAGGGGAATATTGCATCTTTAATAGGATTTTTGATTCAAATGTGCTGAGCCAAATGATTTTAAATTGTGTTGGAAGAGTAAACAGATAACATCATCATTTTAAAAAAAAACAGCTGCACATTTGTGCCAGATCAACATAGAGCCCTCAAAATAAAGACAGGGAGAAGGAGGTAACAGCTCTGAATAGGAAATAAAATTAGATATGACTTCTCGGCCATTGAAAAGGTAAAGCAAGGTGAACACAATCCTTTGTCAGCACAACTCGAAGAAGATTTCAGAGTTGGCAAGTTCTTCCTCTTCAAAGCATCATTCTCAAAGGCGGATTTAATTTGGGTGGAGATTTATCTTGCTTCTTCCAACAAACTGATTTATTTTTATTTGTCAATTTGCACTATTGGTGTTGAGTATGGGATATCAGGGAAAAGGGAAGGAGAGCATGCAATCAGGAAGGGACCCCACAGCATTAAAATGCCCGTGATTCAAATACAGAAAACACCTGAGCAAGCCCAAGAAACCACAGGAATCACCACCCCTGCTAGCAAAGCCTCTGTTTCCTAGAATCCTCCCAAATGAATTCTTTTGTTTAGACAAGTTTCTCCCTAACTGAAAGCTAGCCCTTTCGGTGTGCTGACTCTCCAACAGCCTAAACTTTCCAAAAATCTTTTTTAAAACATCATTTCCCCATATAGAATATACAGACCAATGATCTGGGGCTTTTGTCTACTTGAATTAACATTCTTCAGGAGAAATTCATATAGAATAGAAAGAATTCCTTGCATACGTGAAAGCGTAGATGGCTGTAAACGGAGAAATTCCTCAGATTTTTAACAGAATTTCTGAGCCCACGGTTTTCTGATCTGCCCACTAGGCAATGTCATTTTTCTCTTCTCTGCTTAGAGTGTCTCACTGGCCTGCCATCAAGGCTTCTGTCCTTGAGAAAAGCATCACCGTTAAGGGGTTGGAAATTTACACCTAGAAAGGCTGATTTGGAAGTCTCTTGTGTATCCCAGGCAGAAGAGCCACAGTCTGAAGCTTCAGGGAAACTATGGCTTGCCCATGAAGCACACAGAGACATGATCAGAATTGACATGGCAGAAACACTAGGTCATGTTTTGCTTACATGGTTGTAACAGGGAAGAACAAAACTGACTCCATATTGGATCTACTTCTTTTACTTTAATCTTTGTTTTCTATCGCTTTTGCTGCAAGTTGATCACTAAAGGGATAGTGCCTATTGCTTAAAGTATACATAATGGCCCATCTCTGGGAACCCTCTTCCCATGTCTGAGCATTAAGCTAAAATACCTTTGCTAAGCTCACAGAAAACATCCTGACTAGGCCCACCTGTGAATGGCTGTAGGAAAGAAGAAATTAATACATCCTCTCAGGAGTCTGGCTGGAACCAGGATATATTTGCAGCAACTTATCACCTTTTTACCTCCTTACTTCCCCCCTCTTTGTTCTATAAAAGAAACTATAGAAACCAAACCAGGGCAAGATGGTTCTTTGAGACGCTAGTCCACCATCTTTTCAGGTTGCTGGCTCTCTTAATAAAGTCAGTATTCCTTGCCCCAACAACTAGTCTCTCGACTTATTGGCCTGCTATGCAGGTGATATGATGACTTGATAACATGAAGGACTCGGTAACATGATGACTTAAAGGATTTTTCTGTCATAGACCAATAACTTTTAAATTTTTATTTATAAATTTTAAATAGTTAAGAATGACTGAAACATCAAAAATATAAAAAGGTATTAAAAAAACTTTCTCACTGTTTTTCCTGTTGTTATCCCTTTAGATAGATGACCATCTCTTATTTTACTATTTATCTTTCCAGAGTTATTTTGTTTTGGTTTTTATTTTTGCTTTAAATCTTTATTTTCACAGAAATAAAATGGTATAGATACAATTAAAGTCCTTGTGTAAATTTCCCTGATTCATTTCTCTCTCTCCCCAGAAGAAGCCACTGGCCTCAAGTTAACATTTATCATTCCTAAGCATATTATTTTCATGTTTTTACTATATATGTGTTGATAAGGAATATGTAATATTAGATTTTTTTTTTACATTTACCTTTTTTTTTTTTTTTTGGCGGTACACAGGCCTCTCACTGTTGTGGCCTCTCCCATTGTGGAGCACAGGCTCCGGACATGCAGGGTCAGCGGCTATGGCTCACGGGCTCAGCCACTCCACGGCATGTGGGATCTTCCCGGACTGGGGCACGAACCTGTGTCCCCTGCATCAGCAGGCAGACTCTCAACCACTGCGCCACCAGGGAAGCCCTACATTTACATTTTTTATATTTAAATACCAGACATTAGATGCTAGACAGTTTGTTATAAAAAGTTGTAGGTGAAATCCTCTAATCCAATTACAAAGAAAGTCTTCCCATCTACTTCAGATTCCAGAGTTTTTACTATGTGTCCAATTCATCCCTTCCTGGATTCATCCAGTGTCTTCTAAGATGTGACCTTCTTGACCTCTCAGATCCTGATTTGCTTTAAGTGTCAGGCTTCTCAAGTTTTACACTGTTCATCTTGCAAGAGGAGAAAGATCCTCTTCTCATTCTAACTCAGGAATCAGCAACAGAAGATGATAAAAATATTTTCAGACACAAACTCAGTTTGCTAGGGTAAGTTCAATCATTGTTTTAGAATAGGAAAATTTTGTTTTCTTCAGGTAAACCCATGATTCTGAAATTATCTTTCACTAATGACAATAAAAGGAGTTTAAAACCAGCCTTACCCACCCAGACATTAATAAATTCTCTTAGAATTAAAGGTAGATTTTATTATCTCAGAAAATTCACAGTTGATGATATTTATTACTATTTTAAGGTATCTATGGTGAACAACTACAGGATTTGTTTTCCCAGCAGTAATTTCCCCTACTTTTGGCAACTGTGCCCTATTTTCACTTGAAGAACTATCTCTGTTCTAAGCGCATGCATTTCAGGTTGAGCTGACACAAACACCAACACAAGAACAGATGTATGACTCTTGCCAGGCCAAAGTCAAATTATCCCTGGCTACAGTGATTTTCCCTGGAACCATCACATGACCTAAGCAGGCCATTGAGAACCTGTTCTGGCCCTTTCGTTGGCCTTCTAGAGAAGGGGAGACTCTCTGTGCCCTGGGGCTGCTGTCAGTAGGTTTGTCAAACCAGAGCTGCTGGAGGCCATCTTTCTCCACCTTTAGAGGACCCAGCCTAAGAAGAAAGCCATTGCTAAGGAAAACAGAACTGAAAATTAGAAAAATAATCTATGTTTGATACCTGGATCCAAATCTCTCCTTTTCAAAAATGTGAACAAACTATTTTACATTTTCACCCCTTTTTGAGTAAGTCATTGGAATTAATTTTGCCACTAGTAACTAAACAAGTCCTTACATAGTATTTAACTGTAACAGTGGTTGACCTATACTTATTCTATTCAAAGCTGAGAATTGGGACTTCTCTGGTGGTCCAGTGGGTAAGACTCTGTGTTCCCAATGCAGAGGGCCTAGGTTCAATCCCTGGTCAGGGAACTAGATCCCGCATGCATGCCACAACTAAGAGTCCTCATGCTGCAATGAAGATCCCACGTGCCACAACTAAGGCCCAGCGCAGCCTAAATAAATAATAAATATATTTTTTAAAAGATCTTTCGGGCTTCCCTGGTGGCACAGTGGTTGAGAGTCCGCCTGCCGATGCAGGGGACGGGGGTTCGTGCCCCGGTCTGGGAAGATCCCACATGCCGCGGAGCGGCTGGGCCCGTGAGCCATGGCCACTGAGCCTGCGCACCCGGAGCCTGTGCTCCGCAATGGGAGAGGCCACAACAGTGAGAGGCCCGTGTACCGCAAATAAATAAATAAATAAATAAATAAATAAATAAAAAGATCTTTCAATACTTGTATATTAAAAAAAAAAGCTGAGATTTTTTTCATACCACCTATACTTCTGTAACATGTAATACACACATAGAAAAAAACTCTCCAAATAGTATTGGTGGGACTTACCTGGTGGTCCAGTGGTTAAGAATCTGCCTTCCAATGCACAGGGGCCCAGGTTCAATCCCTGGTCGGGGAACTAAGATCCCACATGCCGCAGGGCAACTAAGCCCAGGCGCCACAACTAGAGAGAAGCCCTGTGCACTGCAGTGAGAGATCCTACATGCCGCAACGAAGATCCCACGTGCTGCAACTAAGCCCCAACATAGCCAAATAAATAAATAAATATTTTAAAAAATAGTATTGCTTACCGCATTTTACATACACTAAGCGTCAAAATGTCCTCTGATCTAGCCCATCTCCTAATTATCAAATAAACCCCAACAGTTGAACCCTAGCCTTGCTTTCATGAAGCCAAAAGATAATTCTTCCTAATATCTAAATTCCTACCGTTAGCATTTTACTGTTCTGTATCTTCTTGTTCTGTCCAACAAACATACAAGCTTCATTTGCAAGGAAGAACATATCACAGACAAACTGCTTCAGCCTACTAACCATCACCAATGATCAGTGAATTAGTAGATGCCTCCTACTTTTACTAATACTTCTATTTTCAGCATTTAAATGTTGGTTATTTTAAGCCACTCATTAATAACTTTTACCAAACACCCAATGGTTAGACTGGAGGACCAGAAGAAGATTCTCAAGATCAAATTCATCACTGTGCTTGGTTTACGATGCAGTGTTTCATTGGTGTCGTGACCTAGCATTAGAGTAAGTTTCAATCAATATTTGTTGAGCACAAACACCTACCAGTTAAGTAAGGAAATTCACTAGATCATGACCAGGACACATCCTCAATTATTTCTTTTCTGAATTAACAAGCACCCATCCTGCATTCACCTAAGGAAATAATTGAAGAAAATGGCCACTCCACAGCTCAACATAGAAGCCCATAGCTATCTAGCTCAGGTATCTCAGGCAAGTGGCCTGCTTTCAAAGCCCTTAGAGGTCTCAGGGATTATTTTTATTCCAAATAGATCAGAGACTGCAAACATAAATGTCCACATGGGCCAGGCACATAAAGGAGTAAAGAAGAGGTGGTATAGGATTATGCTGTTCCAATTTTGTCATATATATTTTATTTTCAGTCCCACTAAACATATTGAGGCTCCGTGCTGAAGAACCATAGGGTTTAGAGCAGCATGTGTGTTCCACGGGGTGATATCATTCCCAAGGGGGCAAAAATTTGTTCTTAAGAACACAAAATCCTTAGATATTACAGCAGTTTGTGATCCTCCAAAGGGCCACAGTACCTAAACAGATACATAGCATATCCATAGTCTTAAAATTTTATGGAGATGGGGAAGCAATTAGGAAGAAAAAGAATGTCTCCAAAGTCTTCTTAGAAGAGCAAAACGATTTAAATATTTTAAAATATCAGGAAACTGAAGAACTTGGGTAACAAAAAAGGCAGCCATTTCTTAACTCCAACTAAGTTGTGCCTATGTGAAAATATGGTATGGCCATATTTTTCAAGACAAGGCATAAATCTAGGTATTTAGTTACAATTTCCCAATTTTTAAATGTTGGTTTATTTTTTTAAAAATATCAACAAGAGCCCTTTGTAAGCCAAACAAAATATATCTCCAGGGCCATGTGGCCCACTAGCTGCCAGTGTACAGTCAACATCCTCAGGGGAAATTTGAAGGAATGGTTATATCCTTAGAGCACTTGGTTCTTACTAATCAGTTAAATTAGACGAAGAGCAAAAACATTATTCATGTTGCACTCTTTTAAGAAAAACATTCACCATTTAATCCAAAAGTAAAACCATTTGCCCATTGGCAAATCTGAGAAACACTTTTCTGGCTCTTCAATATTTACCAAGGTATCCATAATCCTTTGCCAAGGGGCCTCAGTCATCCAAAGCCATTTAAAAATGAATAGAACAATTATCCTGTGGGAAGCATGCCTGTGATACATTCAGGCTTTGAAAGTTCTGCTTTTCAAACTAGCAAACCCAGCTCCTGCATAAGAAGAGATTTGTTTATTATGCTTATCTCAAGCCACAGAGAATACTGTCCCTGTCTTTAAATGGTCAGATTTCTGCCTACGGTATCTTAATTCTGCCTTAGAAAGATAACTCCAAAAAGTTAGAGACTGTTTACTGAAGTTGTTATATTACACAAAAGGATACTAAATATTTGATGATAATCTTCCCCTTTTTGAATTAATATGAGTGCCAATCTAAACAGCACATGCTGAACAAAAATGTTATTTTAATTGCATTTTCCCCTCCCTTCACATATATTCTCAGAATAAAAAGTATGCTCTATAAAGTATGTCTTTCCTCCTCTAAATGACACGAAGACATTAGTTTTGCCTTGATCACTCTTCATTTGAGCAGCTTAGGAAGGCTCAGCATGAATTTTTTATGTGTCAGATATCTTCCTCTACCTCCTCAATCCCCTCCTGCTGTTTTCTGCGTTTCTCCCCCACCATCCTTTGACTTTGGATAATCTATTTCCTCCAACGTATTTGGTGGGTTTTATAAAGTACTTTTACCCCTAGTTAGTTGGGACAATACTGAGTATATAGGAATATCGGTAAACTCAGTAATTCAACAGGCAAAAATAGAAAGCAAGTGTCAAAGTCATGGAGGACTTGGGGGACTCCCCTGAGGCATTACTACTGGGCTCCAAGAGGCCCTAACAGGTCTGGGGAGCACTGTCATTCCCAAAATAAGAACTTCTTTGTCTTGTCCAAAGACAAGAACTTTGTTATTTCCTCTCTGTGCTCACCTAGAGGAGTTAAGTTTGAGAATTAAAATTTAATAAAGAATCAAGTTTGAAATTCTGTACCATGCTCAATGCTTATAAATACAACACACAGATACTACCTGGGTATTATAAATAATACATGTAATGTTGATTAAAATTTTGATGTAAGTTTCTAAAAACTTTATTAAAGTTGTAAAATAACTGACATAGGTTGTTTACAGTTGGGTGACAACTTAATCAACTGCTGTCTCCACTGCAATAAAGATGAGAGGTGCATATTCTCCAATTTATTTTTATCCCTGAAGAATGAGCCAGAAAACACAAAATTATCTCTGTTTCAAAACACCAAATTATCTTTCTTTCAAAACAGTCTGAGTATTGATTGTGAAGCATGACAGCACATAGTCTTTGCCTAGACTAATAATTAATCCAGAAATTACAGATCTCTGACATTAGACTGGTAAAGAACTAAAATGCTAACCAGGGAACATTTATTCACACTCAGTCCAGAAATGATCCTTTTTTTCTGGATACAGAGAAAATTTTCAATTTTCAGGTTGCTAAACAATTTAATTCTGTGTTAGAGATAAAAATTAAGGGCACAAAGCATCACCACATGGAAGAAATATATATATATATATATATATATATATATACACACACAAATACGTTGCACACTGCTTGTTTTAAGATTCTTGCTTAATGAGACTTTTTCCTTTTTAAATGAGGACTCTTAGAGCAATATTGAAAATAAATAAGATGATATAGAAACTAATATTTTAGATAGTCGGTTGTTTATCACTTTATTATTGCCCTTTTCCAAGAGTTTTGTTACAAATAAAATGCCAATTTAGAAATTACAAGATACTAGTTCTTAAGGGAAAGTGTAATTGTTGATACAGGCTCTATTCATTCATTCATTCATCCAACAAACTTACTACCTGCAAGACACAGTGGTAGGCATCACAGGGTTATCAGGGTCAACTAGATGCAATTCCACTGAAAGGGGTTTACAGAGTAACAGGCAAGATGCATCGTGGACACAGATAACTTTGTAGCATAGAGACTGAGCCAAATACACCTGGATTCAAATCCCCACTCCATTTGACCTCTCTGATGCTCAATTTCCTCATCTATGAAGTATGAATAGCAATATTACTTACATTGAAAATGTGTTATGAGGACTCAGTGAGATAATTCATGATAAGTATGTAGCTCAATGTCAAATATATATTAAGGGGCTTCCCTGGTGGCACAGTGGTTGAGAGTCCACCTGCCGACGCAGAGGACACAGGTTTGTGCCCTGGTCTGGGAAGATCCCACATGCCACGGAGCGGCTGGGCGCATGAGCCATGGCCGCTGAGCCTGCACATCTGGAGCCTGTGCTCTGCAGTGGGAGAGGTCACAGCAGTGAGAGGCCCGCATACCGAAAAAAAAGAAAAAAAAAAACAAAAAAACTCTCAACAAACTGGGTATAGAGGGAGCATACTTTAACTTAATAAAGGCTGTATATGACAAGCCCACAACTAATACCATGCTCAATGGTCCACTAAGATCACAAATAAGAAAAGGATGCTCACTCTCACCACTTTTATTCAACATATTACCAGAAGTCCTAGCCAGAGCAATTAGGAAAGAAAAAAAAAAAAAAATGTATCCAAACCAGAAAGAAAGAAAGAAAACTCTCTATTTGCAGATGACATGATATTCTATATAGAAAACCCTAAAGACTCCACTGAAAAAAACTATTAGAACTAATAAACAAACTTCAGTAAAGTTACAGGATTTGAAGTTAATATACAAAAATCAGTTGTGTTTCCACACTGCTTAGATACTGACAAATTTTCATGAACCCTAAACCCACCTGGTCCCAACTTCTTCTTTCTGGTCTGTCTGCTACTGAGTTCCCAGCAAGCTTTACAGCTGACACTATCATTTCAGTTTGCTATGGACTGAATGTTTGATCTGCCCACAAAAAATCATACAGTGAAGCCTAAATTCCCAGTGTGATGATATTTGGAGATGGGATCTTTGGAAAATAATTAGGTCAAAAGGGTGGAGCCCAAATAAATGAGATTGGTGCCCTTTTATGAAGAAACATGAGAAAGATGATGTCTCTCTCTCTCTCTTCTCCCTCCACCATGTGAGAACACAGTGAGAAGATGGCTCTCTGCAAACTAAGAAGAGGGCTCTCATCAGACACCATATCTACCATTGCCTTGATCTTTGACTTCTTAGCCTCCAAAGCCTCCAATTTCTGTTGTTTAAGCCACCCAGACTATGGTGTTGTGCTATAGCAGCCCAAACAGACTAACACACAGTTATGAGTTCTCACATAGCTTTATTAGAGATTTTCTAATTCCTCCCTCCTTTCAGGTTATTGTTGGTATCATTAGGCCCATGTTTGTTGCTCTCCTGATGTATGGCTTCTATTGTGTTGTGATTGGCACATAATACTAGGTCACTGCAGTTGTTAGAAGTACATAAATGTAAATACACTCCAAATCCCTGATGTAAGTAAAGAAACACTGTCAGAGGTTGCATAATAACTATAGTCCAACACAGTGCCAACTAGTGACAGAAAGATAAATAATTAACCATAGCAGGTATTTATTGAGCTATGTCTACCATTTTAACTATAGCATCTCTTTTAGACATAGTATTATTCATTATACAGGTAATTTGCCCAGGGTCATTAAGCTAGTAAGTGGTAGAACTGAGATTCAAATTTTGGGTAATCTAACTCAAAATCCTTTGCTCTTTCAACTGGGCCACACCACACCGCATGCTGCTCCCCTAGGAGATCAAGATGTGCTTACAGAGAACATTCCAGGTGAGGGAAACTGGTGGAAATGGACTAAAAATTGGAGTACAGGTGAGGAGTTGGCTGAGGGAGAGAACAGAGAATTAAAGAAGCAAGAGGAAGAAGAATGAACTAAGCAAGATTGGTTCAGACAAAGTAGGCAGTGGTGATCAGAACAGAGAGAGAGACCATCACAGTCCCCAAACTATAAATGCTCACTGAGAGAAAATTGTCTCCTGCCTTAGGCTATGTCCCTCAAATAAATATAATGTTGTCCATGATCAGATAGACCACAACTTTTTTTTAATCAAGATATAATTAACATATAACATAATATTAGTTTTACAACCTCTTAACCAGTGTGAAACCTAAAAGAATCTTAATCCCTTTGGTCCTCAAGGGTGGAGCCTGGGAGGCCAGAACCTCCAGCAAGATTAGTTCATTTATCCCCATGTGCCTGAGCAGTGCAAGTAGTATCACGATGTGGAAGAGACTGGGAAGCCTGAGGTAGGCGATTCCCATCCCTTGCCATTCTCTTCTTACCTCCAGGGGCTCTGCTGCCTTCAGAGTATGGGACTTCTACAATCTGAACCCTGCAGCTGGCAAGAAAGTCTAAATTGGAGTGTCAAGAACAGAGAAAATATACATGAAATAAGATGACTCAAGCAGTTGCCAACATCTGAAAGGATCCAATAGGGTAGCAAGTAACAAAACAAATGCTTCCACTAAAAATAATGTTGGTGGTTAGAGCAGGTTCCTGATGATCTGTTGATTCACAGGACTCCCAGTCAGAGGCTGGCAATACAACAAACAGGTCTGTCAGAGGGAGTGAGGGAGGGCTTATCCTTTATGCTTATGATCTGTGTCCAAAACAGCAAGTTGCGTTCCAGACCCCACCAGGTAGAGAAGCTGAGGTTGCTGATACATTTCCTACCCAGGTCTGATGAGCTCAGAAATTGAGTGGGACTGAGGGTTGGGGAGGGGGATCACCTACTGAATCTGGTAGACTCTCAGGAAGCCTCAGGTGAACGTAATACTTCTTTCTATGGCCCAGCATCTTGAAACTTGTGACCCTGCTGAAAGAAGGTGGTATCTCCCTTGAAAGGAACACAGTTAGTACATGCAAACAGGGGACAACATCTCTTTTCATCCCACTGGAGTGGGCATTTCTCCACTACACAGAGAAGAGAACAGAAGCATAACATTCACCTCTCTCTTCCACTAAACAAAACCCAAACCTGTAGCTTAGTTTGAAGGTCCCTTCAAGACTAGAACCCTCTGTCGCTACAGGCATCTTCCTCACCAACACAGCGCTTTCCACTGCCTCTAATTTGCATTAATCCATCTTGGCCCCAGTGCGAGTCATGAAGCCACGAATTCCAGAGATTTTCACCACACTTTCAGGCTGGCAATCACCCTGCCTCTGTGGCTAATTCTACTTTTGTAATTCTGCAAACCTCATCTGTGCAGCCTTTTGCAGGAACCCACACCTCATTTGGTCCTCATTAATGGCAAATATAAAACCTAGAAGATGTGTTGTCAAGTCTCACTGGATTTCTGGCTCCATGCAAAACCACTCATTCCCACAGTGCTCAGGTATCGTCTGCAGGTGCCAACCACATTATCTCAATGGAACCCATCATGGACTCTAAGTCTAGGGGTAACAATGGCCAAGAACTGAGGCGGCATTTTGCAGCCCAGTGTTTATCTGACCCATTCTAAGGTATCATCTGCCTGCTCTTCCCTCCTATTCCGGGTCTCAGTTTATTTTTAAAAGAAGCCTCTTGTCCTCTGCCCTCCCTTCTTTATTAATAGCTGAGAATGTCACCCTTAAACCTTTTTTCCCACCCCTGCTTTGACCAAATAATGCACCCTCCCAACATCCTCCCTTGGCATGCAATATATCAAATTCAAATAAATCACAGTTGACTTTAAAACCCTCCAGCAATTCATGTCTGTCTACATCAACTCCCACACCCTTCAGTTGCTCTTGTTACATAAACCATCTCACGGCCTCTTTCCTCTACTACTTGCAATTCTTTCCCTTCCTTCCTTGCTCTCTCACCCACCTGAATCAACCTCCCATCATGAACTATTGAACTATTTATTTTAGAGGAAGCAGAAAAGGTTGAATAAGGTATCTTGGATCATATTCTTACCCTGCTAATTCCTAACTATGTGACTTTGTCAAACAGCAATAATAGTAATGAGAACAGCACAAGCATTTATCCAACACTTTTAGGTGTTCATCCAATTAAACCTCACAACAACCCTATGAGGGAAAGGCTAGCGTTATCCTCATTTTAAGGATGCAGAAAATCACCCAATTTTTCCAAGCACAAGTTTTCTCATTTAAAAACTAGAAACAATAATATTTACTCTTCAAGAATAAAAAATAAAGACAATTATGAAAAGCACAGCACACAATTTATGCCAATTTCCTTCCGTCCTGGCCCCATTGCCAAACTCACCTTATTCACTATTTTCCACAATTTCCGTCTCTCAGGAATCTTCAGTCAGTCGAATAAAAGGAAGAATAGAGCTCTTCTCCAGCAACTCAATATTTATTGTCCCTTCCTTCTCTCCTTCACAATGCGCAAGAGCTAAACACCAGGAAACAGAGGTTGTATCTGCTGTGCCGCAGAAACGTAATGACCTTCAACTCAGCACACTGCTCCATGACACTTGCTTGGAATGAGAAATAGGACTTTACCTTTAAGAAGGGCAGGTAATTCCTACTACGTGTGAACTGAGGTTTTTCCCCTCTGCAGGCTCCCTCTGGAGAGAAAACACCATTCCCACCTGTTTACTGAAATTCCTTCATCAGTCCACAAAGCTTTTCATTCCACAAAGCCAAGCTTAAAATGCAAATACCACTGGATGAGCTAATACGTTGATGTGCCTCCAAGTTACTGGTTTCATATCTTTTCTTGCCAGCAGGAGTTGGCAGAGATGTCGAGAATACCAGAAAGAGAAAGAGGGCACAGAGACAATGGTGTCCACTTAGCTATTTGGCCCGAAATAACAGCCTTTGTCACCATGCCTAGTATATGAAGAAACTACTGTAATAATCAAGCTGAAAGATACGAGTTTTCATGTGACTCCTGAACAAAGTGAAGATTGATAACCTATGATCACAAGCTACCTGTAGCCAAAAAACAAGACTTAAGGGGGCCCATCTTTGCTTCTCCTTTATACCCTCAATATTTGGTAACTAATTTTCATACATCTACAGTCCTCTAAAGTCACTGAAATTACCAATATTTCACATATTTCAAGGTAGAGCTGGAATTTACCTACCCTAAATAAGTGGCATCTACTGTGTAAAGGTTATTGTTTTCCTCCAGTGAGAGACAGAGAATAATCACTTTCTATATCCATAACCATTGTCCTGAAGTAAACAAGGTGGAGGAATATTTAATGTTGTGGTAGACCCTAGAATGACCCCAGTGATCCCCATCTCCTGGTTTAACAGCCTTACATAATCCTCTCCCATTAAGGGCAAATTGAAATTATTGACATGTTTCTAATTAATGTAGAAAAGTAATGGGATGTCCCTATTGAGATCAGGTTATAGAAAAACTGTAGCTGCTGTCCTGGATGTTCATTTTCTTTCACTCCCTCACTCACCTTGAGGAATTCAGCTGCCATGTTTTGAGCTGCCCTATGAAGTTCACAGTGCAAAGAATTGAGAAAGGAGACTTCCTTTTTTTTAAAAAAAATCTTTGTTGCAATATAATTGCTTTACAATTGTGTGTTAGTTTCTGCTTTATAACAAAGTGAATCAGCTATACATATACATATATCCCCATATCTCCTCCCTCTTGCTTCTCCCTCCCACCCTCCCTATCCCACCCCTTTAGGTGGACACAAAGCATGGAGATGATCTCCCTGTGCTATGTGGCTGCTTCCCACTAGCTATCTATTTTACATTTGGTAGTGTATATATGTCCATGTCACTCTCTCACTTCATCCCAGCTTACCCTTCCCCCTACCCGTGTCCTCAAGTCCATTCTCTGTGTCTGTGTCTTTATTCCTGTCCTGCCCCTAGGTTCTTCAGAACCACTTTTTTTTTTAGATTCCATATATCTGTGTTAGCATACGGTATTTGTTTTTCTCTTTCTGACTTACTTCACTCTCTATGACACTCTCTAGGTCCACCCACCTCACTACAAATAACTCAATTTTGTTTCTTTTTATGGCTGAGTAATATTCCATTGTATATATGTGCCACATCTTCTTTATCCATTCATCTGTCGATGGACACTTAGGTTGCTTCCATGTCCTGGCTATTGGAGACAGAGCTGCAATGAACATTGTGCTACATGACTTTTTTTGAATTATGGTTTTCTCAGGGTATATGCCCAGTAGTGGGATTGCTGGGTCATATGGTAGCTCTATTTTTAATTTTTTAAGGAACCTCCATACTGTTCTCTATAGTGGCTGTATCAATTTACATTCCCACCAACAGTGCAAGAGGGTTCCAAGAAAGGAGACTTTTAAACAGCAGGAAATTGAGGCCCTCATTTCAACAGGCTACAATATACTACATCTTCCTACAACCACATAAGATGTCCTGGACGTGAACCTTCCACGGTTGAACCTTCACATGAGACTGTGGCTCCAGCAGGCAGCGTGACTGAAACCACACAACCTTGAACCAGAGACACTCAGAGAAGTCTCATCCAGATTCCTGATCCACTCCGACTGTGAAATAATCAATGTTTGTACTTGAAGCCACTAAGTTTTGGGTTGATTTGTTACACAGGAATACATAATCAAACCAAGTATCTTTTACTAATAAGCCCCTACTGTATAGAACAGGGAACTCTACTCAATACTCTGTAATGGCCCATATGGGAAAATAATCTAAAAAAGAGTGGATATATGTGTACATATAACTGATTCACCTTGCTGTAGACCTGAAACTAACACAACATTGTAAATCAACTATACTTTAATAAAAATTTAAAAATTAAAAATAAAAAAGCAAGTATCTTCTGAACTCCTCTTCTTGTAAAGCTCCAAAGAATTTAACAGTAGCTTCCAGAATAATAAAAAAATAACCAATTTGATTTTAATATTTTATTTAATTTTTAATGGGATTCAAAGCATCAGACAAGCTATAGCTTCCTTGTCCTCCGATACTTCTTCTTATACTAAAATGAAAATAAGTATTTGAACATTCTGGTTTTTAGAGCAGAAACTTCAGGGATTTTTTTTTAATTAATGTTAGATTGTAAGGATTATGTGATATAGTGGATTTTAAAATATCAGTTTAACTATCTCTCTGGTAGGCACTCATAAGTTTTCTTTGAGAATCACAGCATTGTAGAGTATATAGATAGCATCTAGACCAGTTGAAATTTAAGCAAACTGACCTGAGAGGGGTAGTGGCTTTCACGTGGTCACAGAATTAGCGTGTGGCAGAGCTCAAACCAAAATCCACATTCTCTGACTCCGGATCATTGCTCTCTCCTTCTCACTACTTTGAAAAACCAAGAAAGCATGGCCAGCTGTAATAATCTTGTCCATTTTACCCAAATAAAAATGGAACATCATTGGAGAAAAATTTAAATGCCCCACAGCATCACAGCACTGCCGGGTTTGTTGTCATTATTTTCAACTTGAAGTCTGCATCTCCACAGCAAATAGCTAATCGATTGACCAGTTTATAAACACTCTTGATTTCACAGGTAGATTTCATGGGGTAAGAGCTCTCCTTGGGTTTAACTTGCTCTTCACCTAGGTTAATTTAAATAGCAGTGAAAATTTAGCTTGAAAGGATAATTACAATATTTCACCTCCTTTTATCTCAGGTTATGTAAATGGAGCTTTCATCTTCTCACAGTTCATATTATATTAATACAAGGAATAAAAAGATCTCAATATATTGTGCGCTGTCAATCACTTTAGAAGAATATGCTCCTACAGTCCTAGTGGGGACAAATTGAGCAAATGCCCATAATCATGAGCTGTGCCTATTATCAACAAGGATGAACTTATAGCTTTCGCAGAGTTCTCACTTGAGCAGTGTAAGGTGTCATTTTTATCAGATTGCAAAGTTTGGGGGGGTGGTTTTGACATTTATCCAGTATCAAGCATATTTACTGGGTAACTAGGGGTTGCCCTGAAGAAGCAAATTCAACTTCTACCCCCTTTTAACCTATAATTTTCACATCCTGCTGAAGGTGATGAAAGCACTAACCCTGAGTGACAGCCTCTGAACTGGAGCCTTACCCACCCCTTTGCACCACAGCTCTTATGGGAGATGCTGTCGTTCACAGTATTAAATAGTGAAATGTGATGGTTAGAGAAACACAGCATCATCAAGTTGAATAAATATACTGTTCACTATCCTCATAACATTAACACAACACCATATGTTTAAACTAGAGTTTAAAGAGAAATAACAACTAAAGCTTTTCTGTTATACCTTAAGGCCAGGCTCAAGGTCTAATTCCTCCAGGAAGCCTTCCATGAGTATCCCAACTCTAAATAATTACTCCTTCAAGTACGGGACCACGGGACATGACTTGTTCCAGTGAAAGGCAACATATAATAGTGGTGAAGAATATAAGTTCTATGACTAGACCACTTGGCTTCAAATTTCAATGCCCCTGCTCACTAGCTATGGAGCTGGAGCAAACAACTTAACCTCCATAAGTCAGTTTCATCAATAAAATGGGGATAGTATCTGTGCCATAGATTGCTTGAGATAATCATGTAGAGAGATTGGAACTGCATGGGCACTCTATAAACATTAGCTCTCAAGCAATTATTGTGTGCCAGCTAGAAACATTCACCTATTGTATTTTTGTATCTCTGCTGTATTGTAAAAATCCTCTGAGTTAAATTTGGTTACCTCCATTTTACAGTGGGAAACTAAGGGTCACAGAGGTTAAGTAACCAGCTCACACACACACAGTAAGTTGTAGAGGTAGTATCTGAACCATGCATTTGGGGTCCAAAGCCCACCCTTATAAAATATCACAACTGTTGTACTTCTGGAAAGTACTATCTTTGGTCTTCAGTAATTTAGTACACCTGAATACATACATATCTATTTCCCTCACTGCATTATTGAGTTACCTTGGGGCAAGCATTGTTTCTTTTTCTTCTTGGGATTCCCAATACCTAGCATAACTCTTAACGCATAATAGAAGCTCATTACATTTTCTTGAAATAAAATAAGTTGGGAAGGTTGCAGCTTCCCTATAGGAACTGTAACCCTTCTTTAAGGAAAAAGTGTTACCGAAAAAGAAAGGCCACAAATTTCCTTGAGCCAAGAAAATTATTGAAAGATGAACAGACACAGTCATGGGCCCTGAGCTGTCAAAATCAAAATGGGACTGAGATTCTGCCAGAGGCATCTCTCCTCAAGCCCATCAATCAGTATATACTTATTGATTATTTTCTGGATGCTAAAATATCCCCATGATATCAGTGGCTTCCAAACAACCCAGTCAACCTTATTTCTGACATCTGAAGAAACTGTACAGGTGACTATCTAACCCTGAAGGACCTTGGAAAACCTCTACTTCAAGTTATTCATAAAAGTTTATAGTTCCAAAACAAACAAAAAAAAAGGTTATAGTTCCATAACAAGCTGTCTGTCACACGTTAGTCCCCTCAGAAAATAAAGTTGCAATTTTCAGGTCCTACTGAGAAAAAGCAGTCTGTGGATGCTGCTCCTCTCTAAACAAAAAATGTCAGAAATGGAGTTAACCCTTAAAATGTGAGGTAATGAGAAGTTTATTTTGTCTTATTTTTATGTGATGGTTAAGATGAATTCTTAAACTTTTAAAGATATTGACAAGAAGAAAAAAACATTTGTGAGAGGAGTAAAGAATCAGTGATAGGGACAATTAGATTTCCACATGCAAAAGAATTAAGTTGAACCCCTACCTCACATCATATACAAAAATTAATTCAAAATGGATCAAAGACGTAAATATAGAAGCTAAAACTATAAAACTCTTAGAAGACAACATAAGGGTAAATCTGACTGACTTTGGATTTGGAAATGAATTCTTAGATATACAAACAAAAGTAAGAGCAACAAAAGAAAAAGAAGATAAATTGGACTTCACAAAAATAAAAAACTTCGGTTCATCAAATGACATTATCAAAGAAGTGAAAAGAAAATATACAGAGTGGGGGAAAGTGTTTGCAAATAATATATTTCATGAAAGTTTAATTCCAGAATATGTAAAGAACTCCTACAACTCAAGAACAAAACCACAAATAACCTAATTAAAAATGGGCAAAATATTTTAACAGACATTTCTCCAAAGAAAAAGATATACAAATGGCCAACAAGCACATGGAACGATGCTCAGCACTATTAGTCATTTGAGAAATGCAAATCAAAACCCAAAACCACAGTGAGATATCACTTCACATCTACTTTGGCTATAAGCCAAGAAAAAACAAAAAACCAGAAAGTAACAAGCACTGGTAATGATGTGGAGAGATCAGAATCCTTGTACATTGCTGGTAGAACCTTCTGTGGAAATAGTTTGGCATTTCCTCAAAAAGCTAAACATAGAATTATATGACTTAGCAATTCTCACTCCTAGTTATATACCCAAAAGAACTGAAAAGAAAAACCCAATCATAGTTATTCACTGCAGCATTATTTTCAATAACCAAAAGGTAGAAACAACACAAATATCCATCAACAGATGAACAGATAAATAAAATGCGCTCTATAGATACAATGGGATATTATTCAGCCATCCAACGGAATGTAGTTCTAACAGATTTTAAAACTGGATGAACCTTGAAAACATAATGCTAAGTGAACTAAGCCAGTCACAGAAGGACAAATATTGTATGAATATACTTACATCAAACATCTAGAACAGGCATATTCATAGAGACAGGAAGAATATTAGAGGTTACCAGGGTCTAGGAAGAGGGGAAAATGGGGGATTACTGCTTAACAGAGTATCTGTGGCAGGTGTGGGACGGAATTTGATGAAAATGTTTTGGAAACAGTAGTGATGGCTGTGCAACATTGTGAATATAATTAATGTCATGAAGTTGTGCACATCACAAAAAAATCTACAAACAATAAATGCTGTAGAGGGTGTGGAGAAAAGGGAACCCTCTTACACTGTTGGTAGGAATGTAAATTGATACAGCCACTATGGAAAAGAGTATGGACGTTCCGTACAAAACTACAAATAGAACTATCATATGACCCAGCAATCCCACTACTGGGCACATACCCTGAGAAAACCATAATTCAAAAACAGTCATGTACCAAAATGTTCATTGCAGCACTATTTACAATAGCCTGGAGATGGAAACAATCTAAGTGTCCATCATCCGATGAATGGATAAAGAAGATGTGGCAATATATACAATGGAATATTACTCAGCCATAAAAGGAAACAAAATTGAGCTATTTGTAATGAGGTGAATAGACCTAGAGTCTGTCATACAGAGTGAAGTAAGTCAGAAAGAGAAAGACAAATACCGTATGCTAACACATATATATGGAATTTAAGAAAAAAAAATGTCATGAAGAACCTATGGGTAAGACAGGAATAAAGACACAGACCTACTGGAGAACGGACTTGAGGATATGGGGAGGGGGAAGGGTAAGCTGTGACAAAGTGAGAGAGAGGCATGGACATGTACACACTAACAAACGTAAGGTAGATAGCTAGTGGGAAGCAGCCGCATGGCACAGGGATATTGGCTCGGTGCTTTGTGACCGCCTGGAGGGGTGGGATAGGGAGGGTGGGAGGGAGGGAGACGCAAGAGGGAAGAGATATGGGAACATATGTATATGTATAAATGATTCATTTTGTTATAAAGCAGAAACTAACACACCATTGTAAAGCAATTATACCCCAATAAAGATGTTAAAAAAAAAAAAAAAGAGTCATGTATCACAATGTTCACTGCAGCACTATTTACAATAACCAGGATGTGGAAGCCACCTAAATGTCCATCGACAGATGAATGGATAAAGAAGATGTGGCACATATATACAATGGAATATTACTCAGCCATAAAAAGGAACGAAATTGGGTCATTTGTAGAGAAGTGGATGGACCTAGAGAGTGTCACAGAGAGTGAAGTAAGTCAAAAAGAGAAAAACAAATATTGTATATTAACACATATATGTCAAACCTAGAAAAATGGTATAGATGACCTTATTTGCAAAGCAGAAACAGAGACACAGACATAGAGAACAAATGTATGGATACCAAGGGGGAAGGGGGTGGGTGGGAGGAATTGGGAGATTGGTATTGACACATACACACTATTGATACTATGTATAAAATAGACGACTGAGGGGAACATACTGTATAGCACAGGGAACTCTACTTAATGCACTGTGATGACCTAAATGGGAGGGAAATCCAAAAGGGAGGGGATATATGTATATGTATGGCTGATTCATTTTGCTGTGCAGTAGAAGCTAACACAACATTGTAAAGCAACTATACTCCAATAAAAATTAATTTTAAAAATGGTTAAAATGGTAAATTTTATGTTACATTTTAGCACAATAAAAGAAAAATTTTTTAATCAATAACTGTTTCCTTCTCCAACTCTAACAGCTCTTTGAGTCAACTTTCTCTAGCCAGTGGAAGCATATCACCATAGTGATGTGGGACCTCCATGAATCCCTGTGGTCTTACATACACCCTCTTCAGCACTACACTTCCTCCTGCCCCATGTAAAACACAGCATCATGGCACTCAGCCAGAAATCACTTCCTTTTGTAAATTTTCTCCGTGAAGAAGGCATACAACTTAGCTCGAATGAGATTATCTCATGAAATAACAAATACCAAGTTATAATGAGTATAGTCTAAATTCATTCAAGAATCTAACACCCCAAGGTTTGCAGTGAAACTGGTTTACAGCAAAATGTTATTTTCCTCTTGGGGATCAGTCTGCTGTTCTTTTTTTTTTTTTTCGCCGTACGCCGGCCTCTCACTATTGTGGCCTCTCCCGTTGCGGAGCACAGGCTCCGGACGCGCAGGCTCAGTGGCCACGGGCCCAGTCGCTCCGCGGCATGTGGGATCCTCCCGGACCGGGGCACGAACCCGTGTCCCCTGCATCGGCAGGTGGACTCTCAACCACTGCTACACCAGGGAAGCCCCTGCCGTTCTTATCTTACATAAACTTTCCCCAAGTAATAAAGTGGCAACTGTAATAAGTAAAAGCATATATTTAGACTCGTGTCTTCTCAAAATGACAAAATCTTGACTTCCTCAAAAGAAAATAGTGAGTGATTAAAAATGGCTTGTCATCCATGATGAGACTTTTGAACCCAACATTTTACCTTACACATCCCACATGGCAGTGAACAAGTAATGGCTATAAAGTTAAACCCTGAAAACAACAGAGCATACATAGATGTTGGCAAGCATTTTGCTGAACATGTTGAAAGAAGCAGTGACTTTGATTCTGCTGCCCGAGACTGGGTAAGCAGCACCCCTTAAACAAAGAACATTGAGTCAGAAAGACTTCCTTCTGATAAGTGAACTTACATATATAGATGTAAGATCTCAAAATCCATATTTTAAAATAGATCTCAAAATCCATATTTTACATATAGATCTCAAAATCCATATTTTAAAACAAAAAACAAGATTGACAACAGGCAAGTCAAACTGGTATTTATGTTTGCAGTTTTTACAAAGAAGCATTTTGAGAATCTTCTTGACCTCGCTTTTCATTTATCCTTGACCGTGATATTTAAAGCCTCTCAGGAGAGAGAATTTTTAATAAGAGTTCTCTATGCCACCATTACCCGTGCAGCATACCTTCAATGGGATTGGGAAGCAGTGCAATGATATAAGCCTTGTGGGGAACATTTTTGGAGAGGAACCAATTCTTGACAAAATTTGTTTGTTTATTCAACAAATAATTTTTGAATGTGTTATATGTGAGGCAGTTTGAAGGAAAGAGTGCATTTTCGTGTCTCCATCTTTCCTTGCAACATCTGCCCTTTCTCTATGACACCATCCCCTCATCAGGCTCTCCATGTCCATCCCTTACCTCATCATGGTCACTTACTGTCTCCTCTCTCAAAGCTTGAGTTCAAGAAAAACTCTAACACCCACACATTCTTCACTCTATCTCAAGTACCTAGAACAGGGCATGGCTCACAGCTAAAAGTTTATAACTTATTTATTAAGATAGAGTGATCAATACATATTTTTCTGATGAGTGAGTAAATAAATGACTGAATGAACTTTACTGGGTATATTTGATTAAACAAATAAACTTTATCCTGTCCATATGTTCTCAAAATAACTAGCAAGAATAGGCTCTTTCCTCTTTAGAAAGGAGTCATACCCGAAGATGGAGGGATTCTGAGGATGTGAGATAAGAAAATCTAGAGCCAAACAAAATTATGTTTCTCTCATCTGTTTTTGGTTTGTCGTGGTGTGCTTTGCTTAACTTTGGCCATCTAAATTTCGTCTACTAAAAGCTGGAAGATATACACTGGAAGAAGTGCTTACTGCATAACACACTTGTTTAATAGTAGATGATAGCATCATTGGTGGAGGAGGTCATTGGGAGGATGTGACCACCAGGTGACCTGCAAGCTGGACCCCGGCAATCAGAAGTCCCTCGCCCCTTTCCCTGACCTTAGAATGTACTTTCTGTTGTAGAGGAATAAAATTTGTCACCCCAAGATGTGTCTCTTTGCCATGAGGAGTAATTTAGGCTGATTATTTTTAAGAATCAGAAGACTCAGGAAGTCTTTCTTTTTACAAGACCTCCTCCTAAGTTACCTAAAGAATTTAGATAAAAGGCCTGTTCCCAGAATAGAGCCATCACCAGAGATAGTATATGGGCTGGATGTGGTGGTGGTGGAGATTCGAGACCACTCTATGTCCATTGCCTGTGCTTGGCTAAGCAAACATTTATTTACCAAACATTTGCTTTTGCATCTCCATGTGAATTACCTTCCTCCCCTTTGAAGCCTCAAACTACTACCCTCAACATCCTCACTTGTCTTTAGCTGAAGATGGTATTCAAGGTGAGGGCTTTGGCCATTTTGGTGAGTTACTCAGTTTTCCTGGGTCTCTCCCATGTACACATGTTATAAAAAATTTGTTTGATTTTCTCCTGTTAATCTGTCTTATGTCAACTTAATTCTTAGACCAGCCAGAAGAACCTAGAAGGGTAGAGGAAAATTTCTTCCTCCCTGACAATGCCCACTGTTGCCACAGTGGGAGCCATTTTCAAGGATGCAGGCTTGAGAGAGCATGTGTTGTTAAGACCATCTGTATGGTATAAGGGACTGGTCCCATTTAAGGCCACTACATAAACATTTAAGATTCTGGAGGATGGGTGTGGAGATTTACTTGTCTTGCACAGGACCAGCCTCGTATGTCAGTTCCCTGGCCTATCAAATGTGCCACCTACTAATCTGGAGAGGCTGCTTCTTTCTTCAGTCTCTCCTTGGTTCCAGGTCAGGAAGCCAGTTTGCAAACCAACAATCATACACTCACTAAACAGGGAAGAATCCAGCACAGCCTTTTATCCTTACTTTTTACAGTAATATTTAAAGAGAAGAGCTTATGCTAGTTACTATATAAACTAAGTACTAAAGCTTGGCTTGAATATAGTATAATTTGAACTCTCATCCTAATTGAGGTATTTTATGTTCATAACAGTTAATTTATGTGTCACTTTCTCAAAAAAAAATTTAATCTCATAAGATGACATACCCTTTCTTCTTTCTGTAGTTCTCAGCAGAAAGGGCTCAGCTGAGCCCCAAGACACACTGGCCCCAGCCAATCACGGGGCAGCTGCTCCCTAAATGCAGGCAAAATTCTTCAGAGAAATTGACCTGCAATTTCAGAACCTTTTTGGTAACCACTGTTTCAGAGAACTGAAGTCAATGGATTATTGCTACTAATGTGTTTGATGAAAGGTTCATATGCTTTGGAGTCAGACAGATGAACTTCTGCATTTCTGTTCTATTTCTTTCTAATTACATGTAGGAATAACAATTTCCCTAGGCAAGTTATTTAACCTCTCTAAACCCTGATGTCCTGATTGTCCAACAGATTGTTCGAGGAGATAAGAGTACAGTATCTGGCGCAGAGTAAACACTCAATAGATGTTAGCTACCAGGAAAACGATGGTGGAAGTAGCAGTCAGCAGAGGTGGAAGCGGTCAGGAAATTCAGGTGTTCACGTGTAACAAATGGTGGCCTGGAAAACAATGGGGAGCAAGGAGGGAAGCCACGAGAAGTATGTGATTTCGAGCACTTATTCATGCCCAGGCGCACCCCAAATTCTATTCACACGTGACTTCACAGCAGATAGCTACCTTCATCTCCATTTCCAAGATGAGAAAATGAGGCCCAGGAAGGTTTTATATAATTCACAAAAGTCACTTACCAGGGAAGGGGAAAAGTTGGAATTCAAACCTATGTCTTTGTGACTTCAAAATCAAGGCTCGGGCTTCCCTGGTGGCGCAGTGGTTGGGAGTCCGCCTACCGATGCAGGGGACACGGGTTCGTGTCCCGGTCCGGGAAGATCCCACATGCCGCGGAGCGGCTGGGCCCGTGAGCCATGGCCGCTGAGCCTGCGCGTCCGGAGCCTGTGCTCCGCAATGGGAGAGGCCACAACAGTGAGAGGCCCGCGTACCGCAAAAAAATAAAAAATAAAAAAAAAATCTATTTCCTTAGTTGTATTAGCCATATTTTAGGTGCTCAAGAGCCACATGTGGACAGCATAGGTCTAAATGAAAGAGCTTGTCTAGGTCTATCTAGAGGAGTAACACAGAGTACAGTGTCTTCAGCAATTGCCCTACAAAACTTTGATTTCTTCAGGACATCCCTCAATGTAAGCTGAGGGCACAAAGTCCAACTCAGTGTCAAGCAGAAAGTCAAAGCTAGGAGGTCCACTCACCACCCTCTCTGATGATTTGGAACGAAAGGACCTCTCAAATGCCCTTCAGTCTACTCTGTCTACATTACCTCCCTTGACTGAATTTTTGATTCACAGACCAAAGGAGATAATATTCATAGGCAAGAGTTTGAAGTTCAAGTAACGAGTTTCTTTTTTTTTTTAAGTACCTATTTTTTTTTTATTTTTTATTATTTTGTGGGCCACTCCCCATGGCTTGCAGGATCTTAGTTCCTCGACCAGGGACTGAACCCGGGACCACTGCAGTGAAAGTGCCAAGTCCTAGCCGCAGGACCACCAGGGAAGTTCCAAGTAATATTTTTCTTGATTAAGAATAATCCGTATTTTTAAACTAAATTTATAAGAAAGAATAATCCATATGTTTTGAAAGTACCATGGTGAAAAATTAGTTAGTACATCCAAGAACAAAATACACAAAGTTCTTTTGAGAATTAAAAAGATTACTTTTTAAAAGCTCATGAATCAAATGGAAATATGTAATTTTAATACTATTTAAGTACTGTTTAAAGAGAAAAGAATATAGAAAGCATCCCCATTTATTTTTGTCAAACCACCATAACCCTTATAACAAAGCCTAAAAAAAGAATTTCTTAGATTAAAAATGAACACAAATTAAATTTAAAATGCCTATTTCTTTTATGACTAGGTGCAGGGATTCACTGATGAAATTTGAAAATCCTTTTAAACTGTTTTACTCTTCTCAATTCCCTCATCTCACTAGTCCAGTTAAGGAAATAGATGAGTTCAAGTATATTTATGTCAAGGGTTAGGTGATAGAGAAATGACAAAATGTAGGCATAATAGTAAGCACAAAAAAAAAAGGGAGAAGAAGAAGACTTAATCAGAGCTCCTCAAGTGAAAATATAAAGAAAATTTCCCCATTTTTCTAATTTGCCTGTCTTGTCCACAAATCAGTTTTGTGAGGAACTTTCCATTTAAATCAACATATCCATCTCTTGAGAAGAATCCCGTTAGGAAGGGGTCCTGAGGTTCCATATTGACTCTAGCAGGTCTCCTCCTCTGGCAGCCAGAGATGATTATCTACACCACAGAGTGCACAGAATAAATAAAGATTAAACGATTATCAAAATGTGACCAACATCTGAGCAAACAGCATGTACCTTGGCAGGAGGGATACCAGAATTAAGGCAAATCACATCCAACTGTGGAAATAAACTTGTCAGATGCAGGCTGCGGCTGCAGTCCAGGCTACAGACCTTCTCCTGAGCTGCCTGGCTCCTGAGAATGATTCCAAAGTGGTTCAACAGTACCGGGCCAGCCTCCCATGTCCACCTAGGTCTTCCCTCTGCTGGCTGCCTTGACTCCCTGTCAGTCAATTTCATGGCTCTAAGTGTTAGAGATCCTAATGTTTGAACTTGCAAGTCCTCACTGGAGGGAACTGGGCATAGGAAATGACAATATTTGTGTAATTTAGGTGTGAGGTCTAGGGAGGAAAGAAATTTTGATCTGCTGGTCTCCACAGTTAGGCCTGGTAAGAAATATATATTGGGCAGACAACCCTGAAAGGAATGAGATCTCTCTCAAAGGGAATTCAGGCGCAGGCTTACTGGGTCCCAAGCACTGTGTGAAGAGCATTATCTCATTTAATCCATACCACGGCCCTGTGGAGTAGGCTCTATTATTATCCCCATGTTTCAAATAAAGAAACTAAGATACAGGGAAAGTAAGCAACTTTCCCAAGGTCACACAGCTAGGAAATGGGGGAGCTGAGATGTTATCCCCGGGTGGTGACTCTGGAAACTTCCCTCTTAACAGCAATGCTACAGTGCCACCCCATGGGTCTGCTGGGAAAATCCACTTGCCAAAAAAATCCAGTCAGAGTTTCATCAGATATAAATTTCAAGCATGGAAGAACACGTTAGAAAGGACTGATGGTAGCTAGGGACTCCATTTAAAAGCAAATACTTGACAACTGCATGAATTACATATACAAAAGAAAAAGTAAACTGTGAACATTATTTAAAAAATAATATAAATTTAAAAATTGGGAAAGAGGGAATGCGAGAATACTAATCTTTTATGGTAGAAACTCAAATTCCAACTGTATTTTTTTTAAAATGATAGTGATTCCAACTTGTTAATATTTTGCATAATCTCTTTAATGGAATGTTTTAGGAAATAACCTCTCTTACAGTAAAAAAAATCCATTTAAAATTTCACTTTTTATCTTCATTTTTTTCTTCTGTTCAATTCAAATGAAATTAAAGTTAAAATTCTCTTAAAATAGCACTGATAGTTGTATCCTATTTTAATAGAAGTATATGTAGAACAATATCTGAAATGAGATGGGTTCCTCATGTGAATGGTGTTTATTTCTGGATGAGAGTATTTGGGAAGTTTATCTTATTATTAATATGATTTCTATTATTAGTATTTCATTTATTCGATTTTTATATTTTTATTGAGCACTTACAATATACCAAGAATTGTTCCTGGCTCTGGGGATACAGCAGTGAACAGAACAAACCCAGTCCTTCTTCTGCTCCACAGGGAAAACAGATGATAAACAAATAAGCGCCTACCCTCATGCCAGTATTGAAGAAAAAGTTGATAGAGTGATGACAGTTAGAGATATTTTTAAGAGGGTGATGAAAGAACCTCCCCATGGTGGGAACACTTAAATCAAGAATCAAAAGAAGTTCAAGAAGGAGTGACTGCAAACACCTGAAGAAAAACTTCAATGTAGAGAGAAAAGTTGATACAAATGTCCTGAGGCAGGAAGGATATAATAAGGTACAAAAGGATGTCAGTAAATTGTAATGCTGAAGTTTTCAAATTTGAGCCAAGTATTTGGTAAGTCAAATGGCATGCTTAGTTTCATGCTATGTAATACACGAGTAATGTTCAAGCTCGATCTAGCTTTTATTCATTTTCACTTTTCTATCACCTCCTCCACTTCCCCCGGCCTCACAGAGTAATCTCTCTACATTTGGAACCAAGTTCTTGGCCCCGTGGAGCCCTGAATTTAGCAGATAGCCTGCCTGGGTCTTTTCCCAGAGCAATGATCCCCCAAGTGGAGTTGTTAAATGCTTTCCTAACTAAACTAATGGCAACATTGAAACTTTTATTGACATTAAACCCTTTCAAAGGTATCTGACAACCTGGCTAAAAGCATTTGTACTATGTGAATCTCCCTCATTAATGAGGCAGTTAATCCTGAGAATTAGCCAACTTCATTGAGGACCAAGTGAGCTGCTGTAACGATGCGATTCTGAGCATCTCCGGAAACCCCCAGTCAAGAAAGGCAGCCCCTCACAGGTGAGGAGGCCTAGGGTGATTGACAGCTCTGCTTATTGATTTTGGATTTTGAGAACAACTCCCAGGGGGCTGGTATCAGCCAGTCTGAGGCAGAATTTGATGAGGCAGATGGGACTCTGAGGGAAAACGTTGCAAGGCAGAGCAGCGAAGTGCCCCTTCCCTGACCCTCTCAAGCATGATAAGAGATGGTCTGGTTCTCATTTTTACAGGATTCATTCCCACCAGGCTGCATTTGAAGAAGATGACAGCCCGGAAGAGTCTTGCTCTTTGGAAAGAAAACAAAAATTAAGCTTCTTAAGTACAAACTTTTAAACTGCCACCAACTGGCATGTGCTTCAGGGAAGAAGGTAGGAGCAAAACATCTGGTGCCCAAGCCCACCCTGCCTCCAGTTTGGATTGTGTTGTAGGTATTAAAGCAAGTGTATGTACGTGTGTGTGTGTGTGTGTGTGTCTTCTCTTCCACTTGAGAACAGATTCTAGCAGCGTTTCTCAGGATATATCCTTGAAAGGGAGGCCCCTCACCTCGCACCCCATATCACCTGCCATCAGAGGCAGTTGGTGGGTTTATTCTAAGCAAATGAAACAGCAGGTCGTTCGTGTCTTCTAAACAAACAGTTCTCAGACACACTCAAGTGGAGGAGTGCCTGGGAACCGCTAAGGTTTTGCCACACATGCAAAATAATGATGAGCTTCATTTCAGTTTACAGGATGGGAAACGCTTCCGCTGGCAGGAAACATGATTGCACGATGTGTATGCGGAGTGAAATCCCAAGTAGAAATAAAATAAAATGTGAACCGAGAGGGTTGTGTCCTGCTGGGAAAGCTCTTCGCATCAACATCCTCTTGATATGTCACGTGTTCATTTACTTTCTCATCTCTTCACATTATCTGCATTTAAGCCTTAACAGGTGCCAAAGTTTTAATGAAAAATTACCAGAAGACAATTTTAAGTTGTAAACATTCCAATCTAACTGCTAACTTTGTTGTTTCTACAAATTAGAAAAAGTCTCCTTTTATCATTTGATTCTAGAAGTAGAATGGCTCTGTCCAGTGTGGTCAGTGGGAACATACAGTGTGAGCGTCACACCCCAGCATTAGATTCTGTGAAGGATCTTTTCTCCTCTTGCCTGCCACACACTCCTCCCTGCTCCCAGAAAGCCCACAGTCACTCCCAACAAGCTTTAAAAGGAGTGGAGGAAATCACTGGGAAGGTAGCGAGACTGCAGGTCACCCAAAAAATCCATTCTCTCAACCTGCCAAGTTGAATGGAATGGAATTGAAGGTAAGCACGTGACAGCCTAGCTAGACTACAGGCCCAGCCTCATTTTGTCCCTTTGACCTGGGTTGTGAGACATGGGATGTGCCTCATCCATGTTCCCCGCAACCCTTTCCAATGGCTGGAACCTGAATGGGGCATCAAACCAGCTTCAACCATGCAGAAAATGGCAGTGCCCCAGGGGATGGCAGACCAACCGAACTGGACTGTTCACATCAGGACTGTTTCATAAGAGAGAAATAAACTTCTTTGCTCATTAGGTCATTGTATTGTCGGGTCTCTGCTGCAGCAGCTTAGTCTCTCTATTACAGGAATTAATCACAAAACCTGTGCTGTGAATACACAAGAAATGCAACCATTAATGCTACATGGCTCTTAGCTCCTTGCTTAGCACTTTTCCTGGTTTGCTAATTTGTCCTTTCGCCTATTTAAATCCCCCTCCTTCCAGGTTAATCTCAAATGCCACCTCCTCCAGGATGGGAGCCAGCCACACCAGCAGTCTGTTCCACAGAATCTCATGATCATATCACTTAAATGCCTCATACAGAGCCCAGCCCATGGAAAGAACACAATTGGTTTCCTTTCTGGCAATTGTTTGACATCTTCCAACACAACAAATCAAGTTCTTCTTGTGGATGTAAATATATCTTTGAGAATTCTGGCTTGAACCACCACCTGGCTGGTATACCAGCTAACTAAGATGAAGAACAAAACTACAGAGACAAAAAGAAGGTGGGCTGGAGAGGGAAGTTTGGTCACCTAAGCAGTCCTCCAGGAAACTAGCCAGCTCTAGGAGAGAAATTGAAAGATGCTCTAAAAGAAAAATCAAAAAGGAAAAAATGTAAATATCAAATATAAAAACCAAGACTGATTGGGTCAAAGAGTCAGAACTAGAAAGAAGATATAAGGAGAAAGAGAGAGAGAGGCCACCAACCCCATCACCTTTAATGTAATGATGCAACTTGCAGACAATTGCAATTGACTCTCTGAACAAAAGATTTAATTCCAAATACAACCACCCTCTCCTGGCCTGAGACCCCCAGCTGATCACCTTTACCTCTCTATATTTGCTTTTCATCTGAAAAATGGGAATAATTTTCATCTGAAAAATGGGAATAATGAGATAACTAAATAGAATAATACACATGAAAGTAACACATAAAAAAGAAAGCACCATATATGTGTGAGTTATTACGCTTTATATTGCATTCAGAATGAGTGGGAATATGGGTAGTATCTCTGGAGATAGGACGGTGCAGGCTGGGGAATGGGTTAAAAATAAGTTTAGGATGTTGAATAGGATAGGGTGAGGTGCTAAAATAGGAACGTAGAAAAGTAGAACAGTAGGAAAGCAGGTATTTTTTATCAAGCACACCTCTTACTTCTTTTGTCCCCCACGGCTCTCCCCCCAGCTCTGCCACACACACACACACACACACACACACACACACACACTCTCATGCATGCATGACCCAGTCTCACTTGTACCCATGATGGGACTTAGAGAGAGACCCCGCAAGGAGTAGAAGTCAAGCTGACAAACTGCACACTTCAGGCAGAAGGTGAACAGAGATGGTTTATGAGATCAGACAGCTTAGCAGGCACTATGGGATCTAGAATGGCTTTTCACAAATGGAGGATATAGGCTTGGCAAAAATGGAAAATTGTTGTTCAATGGACATGAAGCTTCAGTCATGCTAAATGAATAAGTCCTGGAGAGCTGCTCTACAACGCAGTGCCTGTAGTTAACAACACAGTATCGTGCACTCCAGAAGTAGTTAACAGAGGACATCTCATATTAAGTATTCTTACCACCAGAAAAAAAATATTTACTCAGGGAAAAGAGGACACAGAAAGCTTTGGGAGCTGTTAGATCTGTTTATTACCTTGATTGCAGTGATGATATCACAGGTATTTCATACGTCCACACTTAACAAATTGTACATATTAAATAGAGGCAGTTATTTATATATTGATTATACCTCAATAAATCAGTATTTTTTTAAAGTAAATCTTTATGAAATTAAAATGTTTTTCTTAATCATGCCACCTAGCCTACATACCAGATCCAGCTGTTGTAGATTTCAGACTCAGCGGCTTATTTGTTAATTCAGTTACTAAATATTTATGAAAACAGAAATTATGTACCAGATACTGTGCTTGACATTAATATAGCTTAGTAGGTTTACTTTTAAATTCATGAAATTGGAAGTTTAGTCAGGGAAGGACAAACAGACTTAAGTCCACCTATTTGAAAAACCTTCCGAAAATTACATTCTAATAACTCATTTATTCATTCACCAAATATTCAGTATCTGTTGGATATGTCATTTCCAAAGCACAGTGCTAAGCATTATAGGTAAGACAAAAGATATAGAATCTTACCTCTGAATCCCTTATATGTGGCTGATGGTTTAAATGAATTCATCAAATGCATACACTAATCCTATGTGATAGATATGATTATCACTGGTGTGATGATGAGAAAACTGAGGTCTATGAGCATACAGCCGAGAAGGAAGGCAGAGGCCCAACTGATGCCAAAGCCTGACTCCCTGCACTTCATAGAATATACCTTTCTAGTTTATAAGGAGAACCACAGCTCAGAATATCAAGACAGACAGACACACACACACACACACACACACACACACACACACACACACACAGTGGAATATTACTCAGCCTTTAAAAAGATACTTTGCCATTTGCAACAACATGGATGGATCAAGAGAGTATTATGCTAAGTGAAATAAGTTGGACAGAGAAAGGCAAATGCCACACGTCTCACTTATATATGGAAATCTAAAAAACAAGACAAACAAAATAAAATGAAAACAGACTCATAGATACAGAGAAAAACTGGGTGGTTGCCAGAAGGAAGGGATGTGGGGAGTGGGCAAAATAGATAAAGGGGATTAAGAGGTAAAAACCTCCAGTTCTATAATAAATAAAGTATGAGCATGTAATATACAGCATAAGAAATATGGCCAATAATATTGTAATAATTTTGAATGAGGACAGGTGGTTACTAGACTTGTGGTGATCATTTCATAATGTATGCAAATGTCAAATTATGATGTAGTATGCCTGAAACTAACGTAATATAGTACGTGAACTACGTTCCAATACAATAAATAAATAATAAAAGTTATATCTAGCTGGGTTAAAAAAAAAACAAGAGCAACACAAAGAAAAACCATAAAGTCACAGGTCACCAGCAGTACTATAGTATATCATAGATTTACTTGAATACAGATCATTTAAAAATTTTACTTACTTGTTTCATTTATTTGCAGAAATGCTATTAACATCTCGCTAAACAGTGCTCCACGGAGCACCGTTTGGAAAATGGAGCTCCAAATAGTGTGTAATGACCATAGCTGCAAACGGGACGTCAGTGTGGCCCCATACTGCTGGCAGGGCACAAAAAACCTGAGGGTTGTGGGTTGTTCTCTGTGTGCTCCCCCGACCCCCTTACTTTGTGCCCTGTTACAGGAGGATCCTGCAACTCCGTGTGTCCATGCACAGTCACGTGCTTGGCACAGTGCGTGTTATAAAACAAATCGAGAAGTTTTTTCTTGCTTCTGTGATGTTCCCAGTCCAGTGAGGGCATGGGGAGTGCACATACAACCCTAGTAAAGGGCATGATGGGGTAATAAACATACAAAGTGCTCTGGAAGTCCAAGGAAGGATGAAAGGCGAGCTCTTTTAGATTCTGTGCGTGCACAGGCATGCCCACACACACACACACACACACACACACACACACACACACACTACACTTCACCTGCGGTGGCTCCATGGCTCTCAGGATAATATTTGAGACACCACTGCAAGTCGGAAGAATTATGTGATTCTGTTGCCAGCATCCGTATTGATTTACTTCCTGCCCTAAGAGAAGCTCTATAACCTCCCAGGGACATAATCCCCCATTTTCACTAAAGGAAAGGCCCTTCTTGACAGAGTCCTGGGGAGAGCCTATTAGCTCACTGTCGCAAGCCAGGGCTTCAGACCAAACACAGACAGCTTAGTTTTCAGCCTTTAGTCCCCAACTAATGAGTCTGAAGCCTCAACCTCAGGCTTAAGTTCTTCACCCCTGGTTTAACAGGACTCAGACGGCTGAGCCCCTCCCCCAGGGCTCTAAGATGAAATGCAGTTCAGGTTCCTTGCAGCTTAGTTAACGCTTAACTTCTCTGAGTTTCTGTGCTGCTCTTTCACTGAGTCAGAAAAATATGGTGCTCTGTTATATATCCCTTTCCTTGTTCCAGAAGGAAACTCTACTTTGGATCAATAGACACACCCACTCTTGAATATTGTCTATTACAGAAGCCAAAACTCCTTGCCCAGTCTCTCTTCTCTCACAGCACTTATGCCTAATTTAGAGTCCCTTCCACACTCTGCTTTTGACTGAGGCTGTTTGGGAATTCCCTGCCTCCTCCGCCAGACTATCATTCCTATCTGGGTCCAGTGAGGCTCTTGAATTTCAGCTGGCAGTGGGGACTAGGGTTGATAATCTGATTAAAAAGAGAGGCTAGGGGGCTTCCCTGGTGCAGTGGTTGAGAGTCCGCCTGCCAATGCAGGGGACACGGGTTCGTGCCTCGGTCTGGGAATATCCCACATGCCGTGGAGCGGCTGGGCCCGTGAGCCATGGCCGCTGAGCCTGCGCGTCCGGAGCCTGTGCTCTGCAACGGGAGAGGCCACAACAGTGAGAGGCCCGCGTACCAAAAAAAAAAAAAAAAAAAAAGAGAGAGACTAGGGATTTACCTTGAAGCTCCATTTGCGCAGCAAGCGCACTGGCTCTCCTTCCATTTTGTATATTCCTATGGAGTTGTATGAAGCTGATTGCATGGCAAGCTCCCAGTTTTTACTACCACTCTGATGGTTGTTTTTATGTGTCAACTTAGCTGGCCATGGGATACCCATATATAACACATTACTTCTGAATGTGCCTGTGAGGGTGTTTGCAGATGAGAATAGCATTGGAATCTGGACTCAGTAAATTGCCCTCCCCTATGCAGGTAGGCATCATCCATTCTGTTGAGGGCCTGAACACAACAAAACATAGAGGACAGAGGAGTTTGCCCTTTTTTGCTTCCTGCCTGTCTGCTTGAGCTCTCATCTCATCTTCTCAGCCTTCAGACTGGGGTTTAAACTGTTGGCTCCCCGAGTTCTCGGACCTCCAGACTCAGACTGAATTACACCTCTTACTTTCCTGGGTTTCCAGCTTGTAGATGGAAAATCATGGGACTTCTCAGCCTCCACAGTCCCATGAACCAATTTCTCATAATAATCTTTTTTTTGATAGATTAGGTAGATAGATAGATAGGAAGAAGGAAAGAAAGAAAGAGAGAGAGAAAGGAAGGAAGGAAGGAAGGAAGGAAGAAAGAAAGAAAGGAAGGAAGAAGGAAAAGAAGGAAGGAAGAGAGAGAGAGGAAGGAAGGGAGGAAGAAAGGAGGAAAGAAAGAAAGAAAGAAAGAAAGAAAGAAAGGGGACTTCCCTGGTGGTCCAGTGGTAAGAATCCGCCTTCCAATGCAGGGGATGCACCTCCTATCCCTGGTTAGGGAACTAATATCCCACATGATGCGGGGCAACTAAGCCTGCACGCCACAACTACTGAGCTCGCATGCCTCAACGAGAGAGCCCACCTGCTGCAAACTACAGAGCCCATGCACCCTTGGAGCCCACGCACCACAACTAGAGAGAGAAAACCCGCGTGCAACAACTAGAGAGAAGCCTACGTGCTGCAATGAAGGGCCCACGCACCGCAACTAAAAAGATCCCGCATGCCTCAACGAAGATCCCACATGCCGCAACTAAGACCCTACACAGCCAAAAATATAAATAGAAAGAAAGAAAGAAAGAAAGAGAGGGAGAGAGAGAGAGGGAGAGAGGGAGGGAGGGAGGGAGGGAGGAAGGAAGGAAGGAAGGAAGGAAGGAAGGAAGGAAGGAAGGAAGGAAGGAAGGAAGGAAGGAAAGAAGGTAGATAGTTATCCAGTTCTGTTTCTCTAGAGAACCCTAATACATTGTTTAGTTTGGATGGCTTTGGGACAATGGTGAGAATTAGGGGGATAATAAGGCCCCTTCCCCAAAGTCACCCTTGAAGTTGCCTGTGGCTGCAACTAAGTCCTGTTCATTGTCATATTTCAAAGAACACCTCGCACGGTCCATGCAGGAGCTGCAACGTTTAGCTGTAGAATGACACCTGAGCTGGATGTATGATCCAGAGAAGGACACAGCAAAACAAAGCTGAAGAAGGCACAGGCCCACAAAGCAGGGCCTAGTGCAGGTTCAGTCCGTACTATTACAATAGGGCAGTGCCAAAGACAGCCACGTGGCAACCTGCAGAGATATTTTAAAATAGAAAACTAGCCTAGTACCAATAATAATTCCACTGATCCCCAGGAAAAACACAGTGGGTCACCTCTAGGCAAGTGCTCTAAAAATTAAGGGAGAAGGACTTCCCTGGTGGCACAGTGGTTAAGAATCCACCTGCCAATTCAGGGGACAGTTTCGAGCCCTGGTCCAGGAAGATCCCACGTGCCGCGGAGCAACTAAGCCCGTGCGCCACAACTACTGAAGCCCATGCACCTAGAGCCCATGATCTGCAACAAGAGAAGCCACCGCAATGAGAAACCTGCGCACCGCAACGAAGAGTAGCCCCCGCTCGCCACAACTAGAGAAAGCCCGTGAGCAGCAACAAAGACCCGACCTAAAGTAAATAAATAAATAAATAAATTTATAAAAAATAAATAAATTAATTAAATAAAATAAAAATAAAAATTAAGGGAGAAATGTCAGTGCCACCAAGTGGTGCTCAGACTTTAAAGCAAGCTCTAAAGCGCCAAGCTCTCTCCAAAGGCACCTTGCCCATTAGCCTGCTGGTGTCTTGATCCAATACCCCTGAGGTCTCTAAATAGAAGTTTTACAAGGGTAATTGAAAGGGTATTACTGAATGTCTATCTATCTTCTCTTGATCACCTAACACCATGGTACTTATTAGGATGAGCTAGTGGACTCTGTGCTAAAGGCACTCAGCTACAAGCTTTGCTGCTGCTTATCCAAGGAGGCAAAGCAAGATTCCCCTCAAATCCTCTCATTTTGGACCCATCTTACGTGCTACTTAATCATGACTACTCCATACAGTGAGCATATTTGAGGAGATTAATCTTCAGTAGCGTCGGGTAGTGTCCTAATTAACAATATGCTGAAGCAGCGTTCTCCTTGTAAGTGTAAATACAGCTTTAACGCCATTTGCAAACAACAATATGACTGTTCACTAGGCAGCCGTGCTAATGGACGCTACGCTGATCTATTAAAAAACTTTCTGTCCTTTGACCTTTCTGCCTCATCATCTTGGCTGGATAGTCTTATACTGTAGTAGAAGAATATGTGGCTCAACTTCTTAGGATGTCATTATCAAAAAAAAAAAAAGAGTGTGGCCAGGAAAATATAAAAGAGTTAGGAAATGTTAAAGAGCAATTATTCACCTTCCTCTACCAGATCTTAAGAGCTGAAACGTCATCATTGTCCAGAGTTGAGATAGATGTGATAGATAGTGCAGATAATACATTCCTTCATCCCTGTTTACTGGGTAAATGAAATAGAGGCATCTGTAGGAATGAATGACCACCGCCCACTTCCACCCACGCTGCTTTCGGCCTTGGCCTTCCTTTAGCACTCCCCCCTTCCCAATCCTCCCTCTACATTTCACTTTCTCTACATGCCAGCAGTTTAATTTGATCTAGGAATCCCACATCGTGGAGAAAGAAGAGAAAAATCAGGGGGAGTAGAAATTCAATGTGACCGCTTTATTACACCTATCTCAGATTTGATTAAATTTTCCCACGGCTCCTGACCCTAATTCCGTGAAAGAAGGGGACATTTTTCAAGGATTAAGCTGGAAAGAGGGAATAGGGCTGATAGTGACTTACGATTAATATCCGTAGGTAAAGACCAGAAAGCTGATAACGGAAGAAAGCCTCCGCCTCCTGACTCCTCAAAAGCAAATGAGTAGAAGGGATGTGGAATAAAAGAATACATTCCAGAGAAGTCAGGATCTATGGAAGGGAAGAAAGGAAAGAGAATTCAGCAGAGAAGAAAAAGTTGGTTTATGATAAAGTCTCAACCAAGGTCTCAGCCAACCCCATGGGGAACTTTGGGGCTGAGACGGTCCTTCAGATTAGCAGATAGAGGAGGAGAAAATTATGGCATTTTTATGTTTTAAAAAGATTCTTCATATATGTGTGTGCACGTTGTTTCAGAGCAAGTTCCCAGGAAAGCAAACCCTGAGATAGGGTGAGCAGGCAGGAATTTCACTGGGAATTGCTCTCAGGAACAACATGGGGGCAAGGAAAGGGAAGGGAGCATCGCTTTCTAGGCCAATATTATAGATTCACCCATGGGAAGAAATTCACTGAAGACCTATTATGTGCCAGGGACTAGCCACCGAGGATGCAAAAGTGAACACAGTCTCCTAAGTCCCTGCTCTCATGGAGATTTCATTCTAGTAGGGGAGAAAGACAATCAACCAACAAACACAGACACATAACACAAGGTCAGATACTTGTAAGTCTTATTAAGAAAACTACAGCAAGACTAGGGGATAGAATGGTACAGACAGTGATTTTAGATGAAACGATCAAGAAAGGCCACTCTGACAGGGTAATAATTGAGTAAAGACCTGAAGGAAGTGGGAGAGTGAGCCATGTGATTATTCTATGGACAACATGCAAAATATGTTCGAGAAACACATGAGTTTTTTTGTCTTTTAAGATATTTTCTTTTCTTCCAGTTTTATCAAGATATAATTGATGCACAGCACTGTATAAGTTTAAGATATACGGACAGCATAATGATCTGACTTACATACGTCATGAAATGATTATCACAATAAGTTTAGTGAACATCCATCATCTCACATAGATACAAAATTAAAGAAATAGAAAAAAAACGTTTTTCTTGTGATGAGAACTCCTAGAATTTACTCTCTTAACAATTTTCATATATAAAGACAGCAGTGTTAATTATATTTATCACATTGTACATTACATCCCTAGTACTTATCTTATAACTGGAAGTTTGTACCTTTTGACAGCCTTCATCCAATTCCTGCTCCCCCACTTCCACCTCTGGTAACCACAAATTCTCTCTCTTTTTCAATGAGTTTTTGTTCGTTCGTTTGTAAAGTATAATTGACCTACAGCACTATGCTAATTCCTATTACACAACATAGGGAAACACATAGTTATTTTTAATAACTCACTGAGCCTCCATAATATGGATGCCCCATAATTCATTCAACCACTCCCTAACTGATGAGTATTCAGGATGCTTCCAAGTTTTTCCATTGCAGAAATGTTGCAATAAACATCTTTGTTTATTTACTAAGGATATATGTATATCCTTAGTTAGTTTACTTTTGTTTTTGTGGGGTGAATTACCAGGAGATTGGGAAAGATTTCTGGGTCAAAGGATATACTCATTTTTAAAATAAATACTTTTTCAACAGTATATAAAAATTAATAAACCCGCTAGCAATATACAAGATGTCCCATTTCCCCAAATCCTCACCAGCACTGATTGTTACCAACTTTTTAAATGTCTGCCAATCTGCTGACCAATATGGTCTCTCATTCTTTTCATTTGCATTTCCTTGATAACTAGAGAAATTGGACAGCTTTTCCTGTAAACTGTCCACATAGCATTGCTTTTCTGAGTTGCTCATTCATGACTTCTACCTAGTCTTCAGTTGACTTGTATGTCATTTCCTTATCAACTTGAGAGAGGTTTTTGTAGATAAGAGATATTAATCCTTGTCATTCACATGTGCTGCAAATATTCTCTCCCAGTCCACTGTTTGACTTTTTACTCCGTTCATGATGCATGTTTCTATGCAGAAGTTTGTAATTGTAAGTGATCAAATCTATCAATCTTTCTTTTATGAACTCATGAGATGAAATTTAGGGGAGATAAATGTAAATATTGTCATCTCATCAAACACTGAATTAAAGCTCAGAAAATCCTTGTTGTCAGAGATTTTGAGGTTGGGAAATTAAGATAATATCAAAAACCAGAATTCAAGAAACAAATCAGAATTGAACCTATAAAAGCCCTTTAAAATATATTTTGCATTCATGAAAATAAAAGAATAAAGACATTATTAATTTAATAATAATGGGTGCTATAATAATAATTTCCATTTAACTTTCTTGAAATTTTTGAGTTTCTTAAAATTTCAGTGAAGTTGAAACTTATTTTTTTTCTTTGCCTAGTTCTCCATTCAAATGATCAGTGCCTTCCTGACTGCGTGACTCAGAATATGCTTTCTACTCCCTCCTTGGATCAGATCTTCTCTCTCGCATCTCAGCTCTCAACTCCTCAACTCTTCCTCACAGATGTCACCTGAATATCCTTCTGAGTTTGCTGTGCTTCATTTTCCTTTGTGTTCCCCAAGGATTCACTGCAAAAATCTCTATCCTCCCTCTGCCATCTGCTTTACCTCCCCTTTCTATTCCCAACTTCCAATTTCCTCTTTCTGATTATCCAGAGCAGAAGTGACTCACAATCCACACAATTCTGTTTTTCTGGAACCAAAATTCCACTGGTTACCAAACAGGTGTACAGAAGTAGATTTCATTCCATTTTAGTGTATTTTGAAGTTGAAGAAAGATTATATCGCACTTGAATTAAGTTCAAAAAAAATCACAGACACTAGTATGGAAGAAATAATCTGGTTTAATAACTGTCCATGTAAAAATTATCTAGGGTTATTAATTTTATACAAGCTTGAGCTAACAAAATATTATAATAGCAAAAGAAATGGAAAAATCAGTATACACAAATAGAAATATATATCCAGATCAGGATTCAGTCCTCGTGGTGGCGGCAGGTGGATGGTGGGGGAATTATCTTTATCAATTTCCATCTTCCTAATCCAATCATAGCCAACTAGAATAGCACCAATGAGATGGGCTTAGACCAAACTGATTCTCCACCCTGGGCTGGGGCTAGGGCTGAGATAGCATCTCCTGAAGCACCTGGTCATGGAGGAGAGTAGAGACTGAAAATTCAAAGTGCTGTTTGAAAATACAAGAAGGAATATTTGCTTTCCACTCCTCATGTTTCCTTCCATGTTGTAGGGAGCTCCATCAGTATAAATCTCCTGGGTCCTCTCTACCTCAAAATCCATTCAATTCAAAATGATGGGAAGGGGAATGAGATGTATATGACTGGCAAGTTTAGGAGGATAAACTGGCCAAGAGATTCCAACATCCCTTCCCCCAACCTCTCCTTGTGATTTGAGAAGCATGCAATCTCCTCCATGCCTTCCTACTCTATATCCGACAGCAGCGGGACCCCATGCAGGAAAGTCCTATACTTTGGTGGGAGGATACATTCAATTCAGGGGACAGCTAACTTCTGGTGCATGAGTCAGGAACACTGGGAAATAGATAAGGGATGAGATATGGGGCAACAAAGTCTTCATGGATTTGTTGAAGCTTCTGATATACAAGGGCACCCAATTTGGGGCCTTGGATGTGAGTGTGCAGACAGGGTGTTATGGTCTTTTTGGTGCCTAAATGTTTACTTTGATCTGTGCAATTGTTTTTTACAGATGTGCAGTAGGCTTTAACCACTGAGGCCAGACAAAGAGGCATTAATCATCTTGGCGGCAGTGCAGATCACTTTGCTCAGAGCTGCTTCTTCTTCCATGTGGCAGATTCAACAAGAAAGTCTAAAGCAAAGGTTTCTGGGTCTCATCAAAGGACTGGGAGTCAAGGGCCTCAGCAAAGGCAGAGGCCATGGGGCTCCATCCAGGAGGGGGGCCTTGCCCAGTACAGGCCACAGAGGGTTTAGGAAAAGAGAATCCTGCCCTTCTCCCCTCAGCAAATGCCTGTGTCTTCACCAGGCATAGAAACTGCCTTAGGATGCAGGTTACTCATGCTTGATCTTGAACCTCGCCTCAGCTTTTCCTAAGCAGGCATTATCTTAGGTCAGGTTCCCCAGAAGCAAACCCGAACACAAGGATTCACACGCAAGCAATTTATTAAGAAAGTGCTTCCAGGAGAAACGGATAAGGGCTTAGGAGGGGAGAAGCCAAGCAAAGATGCCATTTCAGGTCAAGTCCCAGCCTCAGTCTGAACCCTCAGTGCTGTTCTGGAGTATAAATTATCCCACAGAATTTGTCCAGGCTCAAGGCAAGGATGCTAGGCAATCACACTACACGGCACAAGTATGAAAGCTAGCACTCTTATAATTCTGTGAAGATGAGACTTGTCTTCCTGAGGATCTGGTCTTGATTCTGTACAACTTTTGAAACCCAAGTTGAAACTCTGCTCTGCCTAGACATTGAAAACTCCTCTAGGTAAAACTGAGCAGAAGAAAAAGCTGACAATATGAATTTTGGATATGATGCAGACATACTAGCAGGATCTCCAGCAGCCCCTGGGAACCTTGACAATGGAAGCCACACACTAAGGATGGATTGGACAGAAAAAGAGAAAAAGTTTCAGTCCCTGACAACTTCATGACACTGCTCCACCTGCTTATGAATTCCCTAACTTTGGATTTTATTTTACAGGAGAAAACTAACTCCCAATTCATTTAAGCTCCTACAATCGGCTCTCAGTTCCTAGCAATCAAACAAAATTCCTTCCTAACACAATCGATGAACTACTTAAGGAATTTTTAATGCAAACTTACAAAACTGTTAGAAATCAAAGTATTGTTTTGGTTTTGGTGTTCAGGGATTGTTGCATTTTTAATTCCCAAAATTAGGTTCAACGTGTTATGTGTATATTAATTAGTTCATCATACAGTTATTTACTCATTCTGCCAGCAAATATTTATTGAGCACCTGTAGCCTGCCAAGAGCTGTGCTAGGCTCTGGGGATGTTTCACAAACAAGACAGAGTCCCTTCCTCTAAAAAGTGCAGATTTAGTGGGAGAGGCAAAGCAGGGAGAACGATAATACAATGCAAAGTGCCAAAAACGATGATAAGTACCTGAACAAAGAGGCTGTGGTATCCCAGAGGAGACGGGTTGCTTCAAAGTGCAAATAGCAGCATACTTGGCAAAAAGCCATGAAGAAAAAGACTATGCCTGTCTTCAGTCAGTTCTAAGAGGCCTCTGAGTCACCAGCTTTGTGTTACAGCTGCCCCTTCTGTTAGTAAAGGAACTCCTGGAGAAATCACATCTGTACCCACAAGGATGAATAAACTGGAGGCTGGAGGTGAGTATGTGATGTGACAAAGCCACCTGCCATCAGCCACACATACGATCCTTTCTCTTAGCTTCAGCTTCAAGTCCATTAAAGGAACTGCAGACAAAAGTTGTCCTTGAGAAACCTTTGTAGTCTCCTTTTTCCTCTGTCCTGTTTTACTGCATCATTGTGGTTTAGGCTTTTTATTTTCTCCCATCTCCCATGAAGATGCCCTCGTGAAATTTACCTCCCAGGATTAAATCTTACCTTCTAGTCATATTGAATGTTTTCAAACCCACAGTGAGTTTGTATTTCAATGACAGTACAGTTATTCCCTAAGATGAAGATTTTTTTCTGAATCACTTCAGAAGGTTATTCTCTTGCAAAATTTTCTCTAAGTTTTTTGTTACAAGAACCAGTTATGGATGGTGCAGTTGGGGGAATAGACTCTTGCGGTAGACTTATCCAGGATGCAAGGAGGGGAGGAGAGGGAATGAACCATGCTGTTTTTCCAACCAGATATTCTCCCCAAGTGGGTCCACTCACCCACCTGTAGGTGGAAGATGGACTTGTAGGGGTGTTGGCTGTGGATCACGCCATTCTTTTCATCAATTACCATCTTGATCATTACCCCCGAGGAATGACCACACAGAGAGTTCAAGCAGCTCTTTACTCAATAATAAAACGTAATTCTATGAATAGAGAGAGACAGCAGTAGAAACTGAAATTCATCTCTTTTACATGATTAAAAAGACAGGAAACGCAGGCTCTCATACCTGTGTTTCAGAATGTCCCCTCTTGGTCATTCGCTATACCAGCCAGTGCAGACCCCTCCCCAACCCCATATTTCCTTTTCCCTTATCCTGTTCCAACTACCCTTTTAGCTCTTCCTCTCCTATGAATTTTCCTGCTTTCATTCATGTGAGATTGATGTTAAGTGCAAGCAAAGGGAACAGCAGCAAGAAGTGAGATTCAAAGGCTAGAGAGAATTCAGCAGAAACATGAAATGAGAGCAAGAGGTGAGTGGAAAACTGGTGTTTCCCAAGATTATGTTGGGTTATTAGGAGGCAATGTGAGTCTCCCATCATCTGGGCTATTGGGATCCCGAATAATTTAACTTAATGGAAAAGGGCTGTGTTAACCAAACAGGCTGGGGAGCTTGGGAATACCCAGGTAATTCATGGTAGTGATTCTCATACAGAAAATTCATTGAAAAGACTACTGCTTCTTGTTAGGGTGTAGAAAGTTGCAAGAGAGTATGATGCCCACTCTAAGCAACAAAAAGGGGCAAAATAAGCTACATACAAAATAGTGTTTTAAAAAATTCTAAGAGCTGAAGATTCCAAGAAACCTAAATGAACTAAATTTCACAAAGTGGAAAGTCCTTCCTCAGAGAAAAGACACCACAGTTGCTTTCACCCCTGTTAGAGCAATGAGAGTGTGTGTGTGGCGGGTGCGGGGGGGGAGAGTTGGCAATAGATGGAGATAAAGAGAAACCAGATGAACTTTCTACAAACTTTTAATGGGCACACATGAGCCAGGGTTATAGATTAAAATCCTGAGGGGCCCCAGTAATGGAATAATTCTGCACCCATTTGCCAAACTTCCTCAAAGTCCTTCTCTGAGGGCACAAAGGTACACACCAAAATCACAGAGCAGAGCAAGAGACATCCCTTGTAGGTGCAATGAGTCTTCGGGGAATGCAAGGAAGGCTGCAGGCAGGGTTCACCTACTGCACTGCAGCTGCCCAATAAAGACTGGGGACAGGGCAGTTGTCAAAAGTGGGGCAGAGAGATTTTTCTAGATGCATAGAGCCAGAGGGCAGGGTTGGAAAGCACAGAGAACTCCCCAGCGACTCAAAAAATTTGGCAGCCAAGTCGTAAAGCAGAGAGAGCTTCCCCGTCATTCAGAAAGCTGGTGGCTGAGCTGTAAAGCATCAAAAATATTCCCACAGTTGTTCTGGTGTTAACATCTTAAGCCCTGCTGAAGGGACATCCTCAAAATGTTTGAAAACAGGGTGTACTGGCTCTAAAGGAAACTGGGGCAAGCATGAGACCCAGACCAACTACAGATGTGATTGACTCAGCCTCATACACCATCAACCTGAAAGAAGGATAAGGAGATAATTTCTCTAGAGACAAGTGTCATTCACTTTAGTATCTACTGTTTCTTACACACAATTATGAGCATACAATCAAAAATTGAAGGACCCCGATGATGTAAGAAAATATGATTGGGACCTCCCTGGTGGCACAGTGGTTAAGAATCCGCCTGCCAGTGCAGAGGACACAGGTTCGATCCCTGGTCCAGAAAGATCCCACATACCGCAGAACAACTAAGCCCGTGCACCACAACTACTGAGCCTGCACTCTAGGGCCTGCGTGCTGCAACTACTGAGCCTGCGTGCTGCAACTACTGAAGCCCGCACGCCTAGAGCCCGTGCTCCGCAACAAGAGAAGCCACCGCAATGAGAAGCCTGCGCACCGCAACGAAGAGTAGTCCCCGCTCGCTGCAACTAGAGAAAGCTCGCGCGCAGCAACGAAGACCCAGCGCAGCCAAAATAAATAAATAACCTCTAAAAAATCTTTTAAAATTCTCACAATCGGGAATTCCCTGGCGGTCCAGTGGTTAGGAGGGGGCGTGGGTTTGATCCCTGGTCGGGGAACTAAGATCCTGCACGCTGCCCAGCCAAACAAAACAAAAAACAAACAAACAAAGAGAAAATATGATCCCCATCACCATCTTGATCTTATAAAAAATAAGTCATCCCAGCAAGTGAGAAGGGAAGAGACACCTTTCCTTCTCCTCCCTTCTGCCATCCCACCACCACAACCCACCCTAACACTATCATAGTGGCTAGAGCCCTCTTACCTCTCAGGTCACAATTTACATAAAACATCTTCAAAGAGGACATCCCTGCATGTAAAATATACACTCCCCACATATCCCGTGAGTATTCTCTCTCAGCAATAAAAACCATTTATAATCACTAAATAATTTACTTAGCTGATTTTTTTCCCTCTTGCTCCCCTGGACAGTAAGATGCATAAAGGCTGAGGCCGTATCTCTCTTGTTCACTCCATCCAATTTGAGGAATGGAAATCCAAGGCTCAGGGAAATCGTATTGTTTGCCTAGCATCACACATCTAGAAAATAACAAAACCAGGATTCACACACTGGTCATTTCACTACTGCTCCTTCTCCAGCATTTGACCTAATGCACGAACCTCTACATGCTTGCGTGAGTGTTAAATTGTTCAAAATTTAACAAAACTGAACTATGAAAATCTATAATCATGGATACTTTAATACTCAGTAGAAATGAAGAGAAAGGAGTATGGTCAGTAAATTCTAAGTAATTGGCTTAAAAGACAACCCCAAACTAAGTAAGAGTTTCCTACATAAAAAGTGACTCACTCATGTTACCTGAATAAGTCATTTTCCCTTCCATCACTGTAACAGTTTAGGTTAACATGAGCTACTCTCAAATTAAATGCCAAAATCTTAGTGATTTTACTGAAGAGGTGTTTATTTTTTATTCTTGGGCAATCCAAAATGGTTTTCCCAATTGATGAGCAAACTTTTCTGCAAATGATGATGCAGGAATCCATCTGCATCAAGCCAGGAAAGAGAAAAAACCTGAAGTATCACAGAGAAGTCTTTAAGGAGCAGATCTGGATGTGGTCTCAAACTAGAACACACTTGGAGAGCAGGTGTGCAGATTTCTGGGCCCCACCCCCAGAGATCCTGATTCAGGAAGTCTGGGATGGGGATCAAGCATCTGCATTTCCAACAAGCTCCCAAGTGATGCTGACCCCGCTGGCGTTTGGACCACACATGGAGTGGCACTGGCATGTATCACCTCTGCTGATAACTTATTGGCTAGAACTCAGAAATGTGGCTACACTTAACTGTGAGAGAGTATGGTAAATATGGTATAAACATATGCTAAGAAAGAAGACAAAATGGGTTTGATGGACAGCTGGACAGTCTCTTCCATATCTCTCTTTAAAAAAGAAAAAAAATTACTAGCTTCCCATCCAGGTAACCAAGGAGCCAGGGACTCAAAAGAGAGAGATTTATAAATTGAAATTACAAATCCTTCTTCTAGTCAATCCTCTACCCAAGTAAGATTTCTCATTTAAGGAATCACAGTCAATTAAGAAAAGATCAATGGCTATATTCTGAAACTCTGTAACTATAGCTTAACAAATTGAGGCTAACAATGAGAAAGGGAAATAAAAGCCCAGGAAACACACACGCGCACACACACACACACACACACACACACACAATATTAGCCAAAGAGACCACTTTTGACCAGGATCTAAGCAAACCTGCTCTTGCAAGTGGAAATTCTAATGGGTCCTTAACTCTTGATAAAATATTAGCAATGCTGTAAGTACACTCGCTCATCTCCAGGAGACCACACTTAATGGATATAACTCCCTGACCTTTCAGGTTTTACTTATATTTTTCAAGATGCCCCCGAGAGTCCTTATTCTGTTCCCATTTAGCCATTGGTCATGGGATAACAATGCTCTGTGATACAAGTAATTGCTCAGAACAGTCATTGCCCTCCAGGGTTTCTTTCCTTCTCTAGAAAGATTGTGCCTCCGAGTTCAGAGGGACTTAGAGAAGCCATTTAGTCTCTTCTGGCCTTCAGGCTGGAATGTACTTAAAAGCTGTCCCAAAGACATAGAAATTTGAACTTCACTCAGTAACCCTTTCCAATTTTCATCCACTCTCCCTAGAAAAGAACTCTGCTTTCATTTAATCGAAGGATGTCTCGTGGCAGTTAATTTACTTTCCTCTTATTTTATCCTCAGGGAAACAAGAGATATCTAGCTTCCAGTATTCTAAGTTCAAGAGCCTTTTGAAAATGTGGAGATCCAACACATAAATTCACTTTATTGAGCACCACATGTATGACTGAAAATCTACTTAGCACTGGGAGTATAAAGGTGAACAAGTCTATTGGCTGGAAAGTAGAAAATTACTTGTTAGTAATAACAAAATACCAATGTTTTCAAACAATATTTCTTGAAAAGAAATGTAGTCCATAGTTCCTTTTTTATTGAAGTATAGTTGATTTACAATGTTGTACCAATCTCTGCTGTACAGCAAAGTGACTCAGTTATACGCATATATTCTTTTTTTTTAATATTCTTTTCCATTATGGTTTATCACAGGATATTGAATATAGCTTCCTGTGCCACACAGTAGGACCTTGTTGTTTATCCATCCTATATATAATAGCTTACCATAGTTCCTTTTAAACAATGAACCTCAGAATAGTATAGACACAAGGTGCAAAAGTGAAGTCCTTCCTGCTAGAAATCAACTAAAATGGAACCATCAGGGTCTGGAGGGACAACCTCACAGCTGTCTGTGAACTGGCTGTGATTGGCTGCACTAGGCAATTGAGAAGCCATCCTCAGCCCTCTCCCAACGCAGTGCCATTCACAACAAACCACTGAGCAGCACCTTGAGTCAATAATTAAGCTAAGTGCTAGAGCAGAAACCGATAAGAGCAAGACTTGGTTTCTGCCTTCTGGAAACTGAAAGAGAGGCAGTCTATTTCAGGAATGGTAATTACATTTCCCCTGCATGTCAAATCTTATTGACCGGGCTTCCCTGGTGGCGCAGTGGTTGAGAGTCCGCCTGCCGATGTAGGGGACACGGGTTCGTGCCCCGGTCCGGGAGGATCCCACATGCCGCGGAGCGGCTGGGCCCGTGAGCCGTGGCCGCTGAGCCTGCGCATCCGGAGCCTGTGCTCCGCATTGGGAGAGGCCACAACAGTGAGAGGCCCGCGTACTGCAAAAAAAAAAAATCTCATTGACCGATGGTGGTTGTGCTGAGTGCTATGTTGAGAATAATAAAGCTTGATCTAAAGCCAGTGAGGAAGTACAAAGACAATAGCAATATCTGCCAGGACATGGACTAGGGGCGGGGGGGATACCAGCATGTTTTCCAGGTGTTTTCTTTCCCCATTTAGTATATTAGACTGGGACTCTACCCAGATGGAGGAAAATTACTTCCCCTGCCTACCACTTGCCACTATCGAAGTTTCCTCCAGGTGCTGCGGACAAAGATAAGGTCCCAAGAGGAGGCCACTGGGGCCTCAGGAACTTCATTGGTTGTTCCTTATATTCCTCCTATCACCCTCAGGAGAGAAGCAAGCAATTCTGTTGCTTTTCTTTCTTCTCCCAAACGAACACTTGAATCGCATAGAATCTAATCTTCCCCCATATATGTTTGGTGGGATAATGCCTCAAAGCAAAAGCATGTACAAGGTGGAATTACAGAAACAAACATTCTCAGTTGCCAAAACTGGATTTTTTTTTTCCTTACAGTTTTCTCACTTTGACTCTGCTCCCACAGAAGAAGCCTCAATGGCTCTCCCTTGAAAATTGTGACCTGAAAATGTACAAACACGTCAGTCCTGAGACAGCCTGACATTTTCATAAAGAGCTTTATTAAAATCTAACAGAGAAAGACAGAAGTAATTGCAGAAATGCAAATGGTATTAAAATAGTTGGGTCTCCAAAGCACAGGTCTGTGATCCTAAGTGTACCAGCAAATCACAACTAAGAAAAACGAGCCTCAAAATCGCTCATCCTCAATTAACTACCCACCCCACCGCCCCCCGTCCTGTGTGGACTGGCAAAACCAAGAGGGGCCTTTGCTGGCTCCCTTCTCAATGCTCAGAAAGTGACTTCAGGTGACTTTTGTCATCCTGATCCCTGAGACCCAGTCTAAGTTCAAATTCCAACTCTCTTTTCCTAGTTCCCCACTCCCACTCAGGGCCCTCCTCCCCAATTTCAGATTTTAGTCACACATCCAATACCAAGAAATATTCATGGCAGCAGTAACTAGCACTCTCTGAGATCTAACGAGGGATATTGCTCTTACCTTTACCTGCTTTCAATGCATACTGGCAAGATGTTGTTGGGTCGTTCTCTATCTCACCACCTGTGCCCATGAAGGAAATGCCTTACAAAAGTCCACCCACTAGAGTGTTAATAGTTCTAAGTCATTCACCACAGCTTGGCAAGGGGACTCTGGCCCTGAATTGAGGAATCTGGAGCTGGTCCAGGCTCAGTGGGAAAGAATACAGACATCAATTAGCAATGTCTGCCATGCGTGTGGGCAGCTCATTAGGATTATCCACAGACATATTTACCAACCCCAACTTTAATGGCATAGTAACCATAACACCAATCCAGAGTTAGCAAAGAAGAAAGGCCTTTCTTTCCTGGTTGGCTGGGCCAAGAAGCATTTATTTAGTCTGTAGGAGAAAGCAGCTACAGAAACCATGGAGGGGTATAATGCTAGGTTTCAAGACTGATGACTCATCCATCCACTTTTCTAATTAGCTCGAGACCTTTTCCATCACTCCTATTTCAACCAAAATGCAGGTCTTAAAGAAAACTCACATTTGTCCACATGATGCTTATATTCATCCTCTGTTGCATGAATATGTTGGAAATGCTGCTGTGAGAGCTTTCGTTAACATAATCAGGTTGAAACTGCTGATACTAGGCAGCTTCCTGGGTCATTTAGTCCTCCAGCTTCTGAGTAAGATTTTAGAAGGTCACTTGGTTGCAAAATCAAATGGAGTCCACCACAAATTACTCTTCTCCTGACCGAAAAAGTTATGTGTCCAAGATCCAAACTGATCACAATTTTGTTGATTAAAAAAAAAAAGGACAAGTGATTTCACTCCACCAACAAATATCCAGGATTTTAAATGCAAACATTCTCACAGGAAGTAGAAAATAAAAACCAAGGATCCTATTTCTAGTGTGGGCTTCTGCTCCTAACTCTGGCTCCTACATAGTATGAAGCAGGAGAAAACAGTAGTCTTGGTATGTTTTAATGCCAGAGGCAACTATATCAAAAAGGCTATAAGAAATAAGGAAAAAATTAGAAGTAGAGAGAAAAAGGCAAAATCATCCTACATGTTAAAAACACTCAGGTAGGGCTTCCCTGGTGGCGCAGTGGTTGAGAGTCCGCCTGCCGATGCAGGGAACACGGGTTCGTGCCCCGGTCCAGGAATATCCCACAGGCCGCGGAGTGGCTGGGCCCGTGAGCCATGGCCGCTAAGCCTGCATGTCCGGAGCCTGTGCTCCGCAACGGGAGAGGCCACAACAGTGAGAGGCCCGCGTACCACACACACAAAAAAACACTCAGGTAGAAAAAGAGATGAAAAAAGTGAAGAAAGCATATATTCTCCACTACTTCTAGTGTATATCAATACCTTGTTAAGAATCTCAAGATTTTTAGAATATGAAAAAATGCCCATTAAATCTGCATGGTGGAAAATGAGCTAGGAAAAAAGTAATGGAGGAAGCAGCTACAAGGTCGAAGAAGTTTGTCTCACTACTGAGGCAAATTCTTGATACATTTAGTACTTAAGGTTCTGGTGAGGAATCATCAAAGAATTTAGAAATAATTAGGAAAATAAGATTGGAGTTATGACTTTAAGACTAATAAAAGAGGATTAGAGAAGAGATAAGCAGAGTCAACCTAAGGAAATAGAATGACTCATGCAACTAATTCCCTTTATTCAGAGTCCATGTTAAACAAGCAACATTTTGATTGTGATGGGATTTCCCATGTAGTCTCTAGTGGGTTGAATTATGTCCCCCGAAAAGATAATGTCCTAGTACTAACTTCCAGTACCTGTAAATGTGACCTTATTTGGAAATAGGGTTTCTGCCGATGTAATTAAATTAAAGGGCTCAAGATGAAATCATCCTGGATTTAGAGTCAGTGGATTTAGTGCCTAGATTTCTGGATTCTAGTGACTAATGTCATTGGATTTATAATGGAAAGGAGAGAGAAAGAAATTTGAGACACTGAGACACAAAAAAGAAGGCTATATAAAGATGGGGGCAGAGATTGGAGCTATGCTGTCATGAACCAAGAAACTCCAGAAGCCACCAAAGCTGGAAGAGATAAGAAAGGATGTCCCCTAGAGCCTTCAGAGTAGTCGATGTGGTTTGGCCATGACTTTGATTTTGGACTTCTGGTCTCCAGAACTGTGAGAGAAGAAATTTCTGTTGTTTTAAGCCATCAATCTTGTGCTAATTTGTTGCAGCAGCCCTAGGAAACTAACACATGATCTGCTTTAAGGAAAGAAAGCACTGACCTAAGGACTCAGATGTGCAGCCCTTTAACACTTACATTTACCATTGCACATTTTAAAACTAGCCTTTGATTTCTGTACAGTGATCTCATACACTTGGTACATTAGGCAGAATGATGCTGCAGTGATAACCCCAAAGTCTAAGTGCCTTAACATGCTACATGTCCATCGGGGTGCAGTGGCGGGGGGGAATAGTGCTCTTACATATTCAATCAAGAGCTAAAAATCCACCCTGTTGAGCTGAACCATGTGGAACACAAGGCCTTCTGAATTGCAGCAGTGAAAGAGATTGCACGGGAATTTCACATCTACTCTTCTATGTCTTAACCCAGAAGAGGAAAATATAACTTTTGCTCAGAGACCACCAGCAAAAACTAGTCATATGGCCTTACTTTACTGCAAGGGCAATGGACAAGGTAGGCAAATAAATGAAATACTTTGTGAATATTAGTTTTACTGCCACACTTTTTTAATGTGAATCCACACGGGTAAAAGAAAGACTCTTCTCTTAGTAGACTCAAAAAGGGAAGCTACTACGTTTATGAGATTGAAGGTTAGTTCTTAAATCATAGCAAATTTCTCTTATGCTTCTTAGAGGTAAACCATGTGGCTTTCTCTGGCCACATACCATCCTACTATTTCAGCACTATGTGCAAAGAAAATATTTTTAATTTCCACGGTGCAAAAATACTGAAGAAGCTCCGCAAGAGTCATCCCGAATCTAGCATTCTGTGGCTTTAACTCCCAACATCCTACAGCTTCTGGCACCCTGGTGCATATGTGTAAGCCATCCCACTCCCGCCTCCTGCCAGGTACTATAAAATTTGAATTCCCTGGGATTCTCCAGAAAGAAGGTATGCAGGGATGCTGAAATTCCTGTCAACTGCAGGACCAAGACCAAGAAAATTTTTATGCCAAAAATTTACTACAAATTCTTTATGAAGTACCTAGAGACCATTGTGACTTACTAAATGGAGTCAAATAAGCATAAAAGAATCTTTGATATTCTGAATTATGTAGTACCTAAGGGTCATCCTTCTTAAGAAACACTACTCAGAGAGGGGGTTACCCCTCCCAAAGCAAGAGGGAAAGACTTTATTCTGATGGGCTCAAACCACAGGAACTCTTCCAGATCTGTTATCTCCTTCCAGAAATCATTTGGAATCACACCTTTCTTATTTCATCCACGTCTCAAGAGCCTGAACCCAGTCCAAGTTTACTTCCCAACATTTTCAAGCAAGAACAACAAAATCTGGATCCCAATAATTACCACTGAGTATGATTTAGAGGAAACAAAGTAAACGCTCTTCAAATTGCAACGTGCTCTAATTTCCAGCTGAGGTAAACAAGCTACACAAACACAAACGTTTGCAGAAAATTCTTCCTGTGCTGTAAAAACCATTTTTAAATTGATGCAGGTGGCCCTGGTGAGACTCCAGTATAGCATTCGGGTATTCCCTTAAGGGCACACTTCCTTCTTGCTACTTAACTGTTATTTTTGTCTACAAATTAATAGGCACAGTTAACCTGGAGTTGGGATTTAACTGGTGAATGGTGAATTGGGACCTCAGAGACTGCTACACAAAGGAGGGAAGTTAGGTCTCCCCAGAAGGCACTGTCAGTTCCCTGTGATGACGCCTTAAGTCGGAAATAAATGTCTTCCCTTGCAAGGAAATTGGCCTAAAGGAAGAGCAAAGGAGATCGCATTTAATTTACAGAAAACCATCCCAAAGTGGTGCAACATATTAGAAGAAATGTCGTGTCCTATCACCAGTCTTGCACTGTTCTGCTACCCATTTGAAAACAGGGATTCTAGAGACATCTACTTAACTACCCTCATTCAATAGCATCATTTGACACCACCATTATCCAGATTCCCAATACTGTTGCACAAAGTAGAAGAAACCAGATCCAGAAAGCCTGGCTAAACAGGTGACACTGATCTAGATAACTGATTAAACAGAACCATGAATACTGCGTGCATCACGTGTAAATTTCTTATGATTAATTCAGACTTGAAAACAAGGCTGTTGATACTAAAGTTTCTGAACAGTCCTGTATTAGCAGGCATTCTTAGTGGATATTGACTTAGTGAAAATAAATGTGTTTTTTTGTCTTCTCAGCAGTTTCTGATGAGGATTTGAGAAATCCAAATGATAGCCCAGATTTAAATGGTCCGGATTCATCTGTCAGTAAATGATTGACAACTATCTCTTCTGATAGACTAGCTAGCATCCCTCACTCTTATATAGGAACAATAGCTCAATTTTGTTCAGTGAAATACTCTTTCTTTCACTCTCATTTGATGGTGTTTAGATTCTATTAATTCCACACCTAGCCTTCCTCAGCTACCATTATGGGTCAGGGATGGATAAGCAGTTAAAACCAATGACTTCTGCTTGAAACACAGAGAGAGACAGAGACAGAGAAACAGAGAGAGAAGCTCTCTTACCTTCTCATCTTCTGGCCTGGATTAGTTGGAGCCAGGGTGCCACCAAGAGGAGAGACCTGAGCTAACAACCATTAAAACAAACCATAGGAAGTAGAATTGAAGTATGGAGAGATACCAGGACCTGACAATCATTTGTGACATCATTTGAGCCTGAAACCAGCCACACCTGAAGGAGACAACCCCTTAACTTTTCAGGTACTTAAGTCATTAAATTCCGGTTTTGGTTTGTTTAAATGTTTTGTTAAGGATTTTTTTCTTACTGAAATAATAAGATTTACACAATTACGTTTCTAACATGGTGAACGTATCTTTAAAATACAAAGCACATAGGCTAGTCCCCCAAGAAATTTACATGCTAGATAAAATAGCACATATGGTACCCAGGAGTAGACATTCATTGTTATGAATTAAACAACCTGCCACTCTAATAAGTTTTCATGAAAATTAGGAAAATAGAGCCTGACCAGTTATCATAGTTCAGTAGGAAAAAGAACTGGGGTTACCCAAGGTCCCAATTTTAATTCTGGCTACTGAGTATAAAAAGGACCCATTTCAATGATGATTTGAGAATCTTGTTAGAGCAGATTTAGGGACCTTGAAACCTCCACCCACCACCATCTTTATTTGCTTTATTGTTCATAGTGCATGGAACTTTAGATTCTGAATTCTAGGCTCTTCAGGGTAAAGACCTAACACTGGAATATCAGCTACACAAAGCACAGAGAATGTCAGAGAGGCTATATAAATTATACACAGAGGCAGTGATGAGAGGAAAGGTGTTACAAAGAAATTGTGCTCCTTGGAGTTTTATGAGCATAATATTTCAAATTGAAACCAGACAATCTGGGAAACAATTTGTACTACATAAGAGTGGCAAAATTGGGGAGTTACAGTCTGTGTTTCTAATATGTTATGATTAACCGAGGAATAGAAATAGAAATTTTATGATCTGGATCATTCTCCCTCAGTGGAATAATACCTTGTACTTATTTTTGTAAACTATATAGAAACTAATCGTCAGAGTAAAAGCCCAAACCTTTTCATGGAGCCATTTCTTCTATGTTCTATATATTTAGAAAATTGGCATATAAACTAATAAGATAAAAACTATACAACATTTTCAAAAGTATTCAGAGTTTTGATGTTGTATTTCAGAAAAAATATGAAATTACAAAGAAGTCATGTTGCTTTTCAAAGTTTGACAGAAAATGGTACAAGCAAAAACAGAAGATCATAAGAGATACGTACAAAAGATAAACAGATGGGAAGTATAGAAATAAATCAATTGACTTTGCTCTCCTCTAAAGTTTTCTCCATTTTCCTGCTCTACTTCCCCCACCAAAAAAAAAAAAAAAACAAAAGAGATTGAAATGGCCCATAATACAGATACTCAAAGGGCAGTTACCTTTACCCTATAAAATGTCCAAGTTACCACTCACTTTTGGTGGCATTTAAGAAAGCAAGAAGGAAAAACTGTGATCTGACTTTTTTTGATAACAGCTTTGTTGAAATATAATTCACATGTGATTCAAGTTCACCCTGTTAAAGTGTACAACTCAGTGGTTTATATTGCATTCACAAACTACTGAAAATCTGTGAAGACATTAGTACTTTGTCCAATTCATTTAAGTTATCTGATTTGTTAGCAGGCAAGTATTCATAGTATTCCCTTATAAACTTTATTTCTGTAAGTCAGTAGTGATTTTCTCTCTATTATTCCTGATTTTAATAATTTGAGTCTTCTCTCTTTTTTCACTGTCAGTTAGCTTTAAGTTTTGTCAATTTGGCAGGACTTTCCAAAGAATAAACTTTTTGTTTCAAGATTTTCTCTAATGTCCTTGTATTCTTTCTTTTAGTTATTTATTTCCTAGTCCTTATTATTTCCTTCCTTCTATTTGCTTTGGGTTAGTTGCTCTTGTCTTGGTAGTTTCTTAAGATTAGTAAATTGATTTGAGGTCTTTCTTCATTCTTAATATAGATGGTTTAATATAAGTGGTTTATTATAGACGGTTAAAGCTCTAAATCTAGTCACTGACTGAGTTGCATCTCATAAGTTTTGCTATTGCTATTTTAATTTTCATTCATCTCAAAGTAGTTTCCAATCTTCTCTGCGGTTTCTTCTTTGGCCTATTGGTTATTTAGGAGTGTGTTGTTTAATTACCACGCATTTGTAAACCTCCCAAATTTCTTTCTGTTATGGATTTCTAATTCCTTTCCACTGTGGTCAGAGAACAAATTTTTTATGATTTAAACCCTTTTAAGTTTATTGAGCTTTGTTCTGTGGCCTAACACATAGTCTATTGTGGAGACTGCTTCACGTGCACTTGAGAGGAATGTGTATTCTGCTGTTGCTGGGTGCAGTGTTTTATAAATGTCTATTAGGTCTAGTTGGTTTATAGTGTTTTTCAAGTCTTCTAGTTCTCTGTTGATCTTAAGCCTGATTGTTCTATCCATTATCAACATTACTATTGTTAGATTGTCTGTTTATTCATTCAATTCTATCAGTGTTTGCTTCATGTATTTTGGGGCTTTGTTCTTAAGTATATATTATGTATAATTATTATGACTTCCTGATGGAGTTACCCTTTTATCATAAAATGTTCCTTTTTTTCTCTAGTAACAGTTTTTGTCTTAAAGTTTATTTTGTCTGATAATATACTACTCTAGCTCTTGTTTAAGTACTGCATGAATGATATATAATTTCCACCCTTTACTTTCAACCAATTTGTGTCTTTGAACCTAAGTATGTCTCTTGTACACAGCATATACTTGAATCATATTTTGTAATCCATTTTGCAAATCTGTCTTTTAATGGGAGAATGTAATGTATTTACATTTAATGTAATTACTGATAAGGCAGGTTATATGTCCACCATTTTGCTGGGGTTTTTAACTGTGTATCTTATGTCTTTTTTGTCCCTCTAGTCCCTCCTTTTGTGTTAATAGATATTTTCTTGTATACTATTTTAATTCATTTGTTTTTTACTATATGTTGTGAATTATTTCCTTAGTAGTTGTCATGAAGATTACAATTAACAACTTAATACAGTCTGCTTTCATTAATACCAATTTAATTTCAATAGTATATAAAAACTTTACTCCAATATAGTTCCATTCCCTCTGCCCTACTTTATACTATTATTGTCACACAAACTACATCTTTATACATTATGAGCTTACCAACACAGTTTTATAATTCCTGTTTTATGTCATTGCCTTTTAAATCAAGTAAAAGCAGAAAATAGTTACCTAATATTTACCTAAATAATTACCTTTACCAGTGTTCTTTTTATTTCTTCATGTGGATTCAAGTAAATGTATAATGTCCTTTTATTTTAGCTCAAAGGACTTCCATTAATATTTCTTGTAGAGCAATTCTCCTGGTGATGAATCTCCTCAGTTTTTGTTTTTCTGGCTATGTCTTAATATCACCTTCATTCGTAAAGGATAGTTTTGTTGGATATAGAATTCTTGGTTGACAAATCTTTTCTTTCAACATTTTTAATATGTCATCTCATCTGACCTCCATGGTGAAAAGGTAGTTAATCCTATTGAGGACCGCTGTACATGATGAATCACTTCTCTCTCGCTGTTTTCAAGATTCTTTGTCTTTATCTTTAGACAGTTAGATTATCATGTGTTTGGTGTAGATCTCTTTGGAGTTCATTAAGCTTCTTGTATGTACAAATTAATGTTATCAAATTTGGGGGGTTGGAACATTATTACTTCCAATACTCTTTCTGCTCTTTTCTCTCTCCCCTCTACTTTTAGGGCTCTCATTATTAATGTGTTGACACAATCATGTACCACAGGTCTGAGGCTCTGTCCCTTTTCTTTTTTCTTATTGTTCCTCATACTAGATAATCTCAACTTACCTGTCTTCAAGTTTACTCATTCTTTCTTCATCCAGTTCAAATCTAGCCCCTCTAATAAATTTATTTCAGTTACTTTCCTTCTCAACTAGAATTTTTATTTGGTGCTTTTTTATCACTTCTATATTCTTCATTCTCCTACTTTCTTTTAGTTCTTTAGACATGATCTCCTTCACTTCTTTGAGCATGTGTACAATAGCTGATTTAAAGTATTTTTCTAGTAAGTTGAACACCCGGGGACAGTTCCTAGTTACTGCTTATTTCCTGTGTATGGGCCATACTTTCCTGTTTCTTTGTGTGTTTCATAACATTTTGTCAAAACTTGCAAATTTTAAATAATATAGTGTGTCAACTATGGTAATCAGCTTCCCCTCTTCAAGATTTGTTGTTGTTGTTGCTGCTGCTGCTGTTGTTTGTTGACTCAGTGACTTCCCTGGCCTAATTCTGTAAAATCTGTGTTCTTTGTTCCATGCAGTCACTGACGTCTCTGCTTGGTGACATAGTGGTCAGCTAATTATTTCCTTAACTTCTTAGAACCAATAAGTCTCCTAGTCTTTGCCTAAGGGCTCTCTATGTATGTTGGAAAGGTATACAGTTCTGCTTCAGCCTTCATATCCTGTTTGTGCAGAGCTTCAATCTCAGCCATAAATTAGAGCAGCTTAGAGTTCCCTCAGGTCTTTCTTGAGCAGGCCTTCTAGATTCCTTCTAGATTCTAGGGATGTTTCAGAGCTTTCCAAAGCCCCCAGTGGACATCTCATTCCCCAGTTTTTGTGGTTACGTTTTATGATCAGCCTCCTGTTAGCCCCAACTGGTAACACGACCTCTGGCAGCTATGATGTTAAACAGTTGTCACTACCTGTTTTCAACAAATGCCTTGCAGATAGGGCTGCTTGCAGAGTGAATTCTGAGTCAAGTTAAATAATGCTCTGAGAATGAAACTTTCAGTAAGCTGCCAGATAGGTCAAATACTGACAATGAGACTTTAGGGAACTCCAATTCCATTCTACCTTCTCCAGTGACTGCTAAGCTGCTGGTTTTCACAACAGTCATACTTGCAAGAGTGTTTGTTTTTTAAGCTACCACAAGGATGGGGAAAAGGGATGGAATTAGGGCAAGTGAACAACACCACAAGGCTCATGGTTTTTACCAAGATTTAGCTGTTTTTCTTGAACAAACATGCCTTAGATTGTTGCAAGAACTTAGTTAATTTCCAGAGTTTTGAAAAAACTGATTCTGACAGTATTCCCAGTGTTCTCATTGCTTTCACAGAGGAGCAGATTTTCAGAGGCCCTTACTCTGACATTCCCAAACTTAGATCTAGTAGGCAGCTCCTGTAGCAAGTTTCTTTTAAGTAGAAAATAAAATTGTAGAAATAAATAACATATAATTGAATAGAAAAATAATAGAAGTCATACAACTTAACAAAACATAATAGAAGTAGATAAGTATTAGTATATGGTTACCATGATTTGCTTACTTCAACATTTCTAATTTTTTTATCTCTAGTGATGGGCCAAATATTCAGGTGGTGCCTCATATCACATTCCACAGATATAATTCTATCATGCAAAAAGAGAGATTTTTTTTTTTTTTTTTTTTTTTGCAGTATGCGGGCCTCTCACTGTTGTGGCCTCTCCCGTTGCGGAGCACAGGCTCCGGACGCGCAGGCACAGCGGCCATGGCTCACGGGCATGTGGGATCTTCCCAGACCGGGGCACGAACCCTTGTCCCCTGAATCGGCAGGCGGACTCTCAACCACTGTGCCACCAGGGAAGCCCAAGAGAGATATTTTTACAACATAATAATAAAAACAAAATCTCAATGGCTTAACCTTAATCTCACTCACACTACATACCCAATACTGTGGTAGGGTGGGGGATACCTAGTCATCACACAGTGGTCCAGGCTGATGGAAGCTTCATCTTGACGGGTGATTTCATGATCAATACCACGTGGGAAGGTAAATCTCCCATTGGCTCTTAAAGTTTCTACACAGAAGCAATATCCTTTCTACTCAGATTTCATTGGCTAAAACAAGTAACAAAGCCATGCCTAACTCTGAAGGGATCCGAGAGGTATAATCCTATCATATACATGAAGGAGAGAAGGGCCAAAATATTTGTGAACAGCTAGAATGCCTTCTGCAGTTGGTCTTATTATTTATTCTTTATCATTATCATTCTTAATTTAATAGAGACTATTGAGAATGAAATATATATGTCAATTTCAGAAGCCCTGCTTAACAAGTAATACAGGGAAAAACACCTGGGAATGTATTGAATTCTAGTCATCGTTAGATTTATTTCCCTAAAGAAATTCCAGTAAAATAAATTTCAGTAGGAGAATACTGGTTTCCTCTGTTAGGGTTGACAGTGATGAAACCCTTGGGATATTGTGGCCTACAATATCATTTGGTAAAAAGGAGTTAAGAAGCAGAGACTCTGTCACTCTTAATATCTATTCCTTCATTCAACAGATGGTTATTGGCCAACATGCACAGATCATTTTCACTCATCTAACAAGCAATCATTGGTAGTCTATTGACAGATTCAGTCCTACAAACATTTATCAGCACCTATAATGTACTAGGAACAAGAAATGTAAAGGTGAACTACATCCAATCTCTACCATAAAAAGAGTACACAGACCAGTGGAGGATGACAGACATGCAATTAACCAGTTATAATGCAGTGGTGGTATTTGAAGATCAGGAATTCTCTATTAGCAGCAAAACTGGCTTTTCATACTCATGGAAAGCCTCAGATCGTCTGCCCTCCCACTCTTACCAAAAGCAAAGTGGAGGAAATGGATACTTGGGTAAGATAAAGTAATGGCCTGTGTTCTTGGTAGTTGATTCTGAAATTTTGGTGTGTAACCAATTACAATTTGGCATGTAACCAATTACCTAGAAACTCTGTTAGCAATGCAGATACCCAGGGCCTATCCTCAAATGTTCTGATTCAGTTGGTACAGCCCATCCCATCAAACATCCACCCAAATATTCTCCCTGTTATGGGTTTTATTTTGCCTCCCAAAACTTGTATTTTGAAGTCCTAACCCTCAGTATCTCAGTATGTAAACTTATTTGGAAATAGGGCCATTGCAGATGTAATTAGTTAAGTTAAAATGAGATCATACTGAAGTAGAGAGGGCCCCTAATCCAACATGACTATTATTTTTATTTATTAGTCTGCTTGGGCTGCCATTACAAAATACCATAGAAGTATATTTTATCACAGTTCTGGAGGCTGGAAGTCCAAGTTAAAGGGGCCAGCGGGGTTGCTTTCTTCTGAGACCTCTCTCTTTGACTTGTAGATGACCACCTTCTCACTGTGTCCTCACATGGCCTTTCCTCTGTCACACACATCGCTGGGTATCTCCCTATTGTCCAAGTTTCTTCTTATAAGGGCAGCAGTCAGATTGGATTAGGGCCCACCCTGACAACCTCATTTTAATTTAATCATCTCTGTAAAGGCCCTATCTCCAACTACAGTCACATTCTGAGGTACCAGAGGTTAGGGCTTCTACATTTGGATTTAGGGAGGATACAATTCAGCCTATAACACCTCATAAAAGAAGTAATTTGAACACACAGGCACACAGGGACAATGCCACGTGAAGATGAAGGTAATACAGCAAAAGCCAAGGCCTACAAAAGACTGCCAGCTAACCACCAGAAACCCGGAGAGAGGAGTGAAAGAGACTCTCCCTCAGAGCCCTCAGAAGGAGCCAACCCTTGCAATACCTTGCTCTTAGACTTCTAACCTCCAGAACTGAGACAATACATTTCTGTTTTTTAGACCATCCAGTCATGGTACTTCGTCATGGCAGCCCTACGAAATGAATACACTCCTCTCTGCCACCACAGTGAATGCTGCCAGAAGTCCAAATTTCAGACCTGCATTTCTTTGTCTGGCTTTGCCTACATCAGCTTTCCTGGCTGCCAAGGTTTACTTTGCCCATCTGTGAATCAGGGCAGAAGTGCTGGGATATTAATGCCCCCCAGAAGCTACCTTTACCTAAGAAGTAATAGAAGTTGGTGACTAAATACTACAGGTCCCTCACCCCTCAGGGGTGATAAGTGCACCCTGGCCACAGAGTTTCTCCCAGGTATTCACCTCCAGTTGCTCAGAGTGGTAGGTGCCTTACTAAAACACTAATTATTGGCTGTCATGTCTTCCCTGTTTCCTTCCCCACTCTCCTCCACGGTTGAATTCACCTCGCCTACTTTACTCAAATCCTGTCTCAGCCTCTGTTGGGGAGGATTCTACACTAATATTGATACATAGTTCTGTGCGGGGCCTGAGGATCTACATTTTAACAACCACCCCCATCATTCAAATGCAGGTTCGTGGATTACCCTTGGAGACAGATTGTTTCAGGGATCTCTGAGACCAATTAGAACAACCCAAGTTGACATGATTACCTCATAATAGTTCCTCTCTGGCACAAGCAATTTGCTGAGTTAGACTCTAATGTGACACTCTTGATCATTACAAGTGAAACAGCTACTGAAAACTACTTTTAAACTCATCATAGAACTCTTATTATATACATAAAATCCCTCCCACTTTTTTTTCCCTAAAAATTTTATGCCAAGAAAAATTGTCCTTTCTAAGGAGCCAGAGTGCTTCTCTGTGATAATGAAAATGTGCATTTGCTTTTTTTCCCCTCTTTGCCTTGGTGACAAGGAAGCTCTTAGACAAATCAGATGCTCACATCATTATTGAGCCCGCATTCATATCATATTTGCTTCCCATCCTTTTCATGCTCTTACATTTCAATTATACCAGTATTTCCTTTTTGAAAGAGTACAGAGAAAGGAAATAAAGCAATATTAGAGTGTGAACAAGGAATAATAGATTCTCCAAGGTTACTGAAGAACTAAGTCAAACAGTGTGTCCTCTTTGACATTTTCTATGACGGACTTTCCCCAAGGAACTCTAAACGGAGCATTTCACTGGCAAAAGAAATCTGAGTGAAAGGGACTCTGAGTAAAATGATTAATGGCATTAGAATATGGAATGCACTTGACCTGAGCAGTCACCCAATGACACTCACTTGGCCTCTAAATTGGAATATACCCTAAGCTAAAAAATATGTTCAGGGGAAGAAAAAGACGGCTTCAGTCAAGATCCCCAAAGGGAAGTTTTACCATTGCTGAAGAGTTATTGGTTGGGATAAAAAGTAACCGTGCACATTTCCTCTTGTTGAGAAGGCAAGAATTCTATTTTCATTTCAGTTCAGCTCCGGAGTGGCCCACTTCAGACAACTGCAGTTTTATATACTGAGTCAGACTCCCTGAGCCCAAATTCCTATCAGTCCCCTGGAGGCTTAAAAAAAAACCTTGGACTAGTTTCTGTATAAGAGAACATGCCCAGTGGTACCTTGAAAGTGATGACTCTGCTTAATAAAGGGAGATAAAGAGAAAAGGCACTCAGAGACAGAGGGGGCAAACACGTAAGCATCTTTTTTATCCTTTGTCTTGGCATAAAGTTCAGCACATCGAAAGCACTCAACATTTTTTTGACAAAATTATTTATGTAATAAATTTTTTAAATGACATCCTCGTGAGAAAGGTAGGAGGAAAATTCTTTTTATTTCAGAAGTAGGAAAAAAGAACACAGAGAGCTTATCTCTGCTTGGAGGTCAGATAATGCAAACTACTTAAGATGAGTTATCCCCCATCTTCCCCTAACAACCTGCACCTTCTCTGGTGTTTGATATCTTAGGTAACATCCCCACCCACACAATCCCTCTTGCTGAAATTGTCACAGTCAAGCAGAACGCCCTCTGATCCTTCCTCTGCTATACACGTTGTCACCGCTTGCTACTGAGTCTGCCCCAGAATCTGGCACCTCCTCTCTGTCCTCACAGCCATGACCTTGGTCCAACCTTGTCTCTCACCAGAACACTCAGCCAGTCAGTCAGTTACCAATCCATTATATTTTTGAGCACTGCATTGTGCCAGATTCTGAGCAAGGGGACTAAACAATTCTGTAAAAGAAATTACAGGAGTATTCCCTTCTCCAAAAAGAGGAAAAAAAAAAACTTATATTCTCAAGGAGGAGATAGAAAAACTACAGTGTATGAAAGTATACAGTAGAGGTCAAAAGAGGGTGCGTGGATGCACAGAGTTCAGGCATCCATTAATTCATTCATTGGCAAATATTTTAACATTGAACAAACTATGTGCAAGGCATTAGGCTAGCACAGCTAGAGAGCAGCTGTGATCAAGACCATTAGGTTTACTCTACCCATGAAGCTTATACTTTCATGAAGGTGACAGACCAAAATTTGCATAGATGATAGACAATGAGATAGATGGTAGGTAGGCAGGTAGATAGACAGATGTGTGTGTGTGTGTGAGAGAGAGAGAGAGAGAGAGAGAGAGAGAGAGAGAATCAAGTAATATTAGTGGCTCTAAGAAAAATGAAGCAGGGGAAGGGATCAGTGCAGGTGTTAGTATAAACAGGGTGATCAGAGAAGGCCTCTCTGAGGAGGCCCTGTTGGAGCTGAGACCTGGAAGAAGTGAGGGAACATGCTAGACAAATACCTCTGCAAAAGCCTCCAGGCAGAGTGAACAGCAAGTACACAAACCCTGCAATGGAAACGTGCATTTCCCTCCAACCAGGACCCAGGCACAGTTTCAGGAAGATGAAGCACGAGCGGACTTGAAGAATGGAAGAGTCGCCAGATGGAAATGGAGACAGAGAGCATCGTAGCCAAGGGCAGATGCGGGCAGGGCGCGCAGCCAGGAGAAAGGAATCATTCATTCTGGAGCTCCAAGCTGTTAGAATTACCTAGCCACCAAATGATCTTGGTTCTGTGCCGCCACCTTCCTACCCCATGAACCCTCCAGGTTTCTTGCTTCATCTTTGTTCAATCTGAAGTGTCTTTCTACACAGGCATTTCACCCAGAAAAGCTCTCTCTGATCAGCTGCTCCTATCAAAACCTGCCCCAGCCAGGCACCACGGTTAAGGCTTTGGCTCTTTTCCACGTGCTCGATTGGCCTGAGGTTCTTGATGCAAGGTAAGGGTGTGGGCAAACCTCAGACCTGACTCGCAGGCCCCCAAGGAGGTGCTGAGCAGCTTAGGGATAAGGATGCCTGCCCTCCTTTCTGAGCGGTAACAGGGCGAGGAGTCAGGCCATGCTTTGCTTCACTGATTCTTTACAAGAATAAGCACAGCCTCAGTTTCTCCATCCATTGTACAAGGACCAATGATTTGTGCCCTCCTCCAGCTTTCCAGCACCCTACAAGGTTAATTAAATGTAGCCTGTAAAGCTTGGTGAAATCCTCCAAGCATGGCTTCCTGTAAATACCAGACTAAGCCTTCAGCAGTAGGTAGAGGGCAGTTTTCCATTTCTACATCAGCTCTCTTTATTTTTTGCTACAGAAGCAATTTCATCACGCCAGAATTCACAACTGGAGAAAAAAAAACATTCCCGATTTTACTTCCGTATAATCCAGAAACATACGGCCCACAGATCTATCCCAAAGGAAGACAGAAGGGACCAGAGGAAGTGTCACCAGGTGGAAGGAGCCCAGCAGGGGGGTGGGGAGAGTGCTCCTGAGACAGCATGAAAAAGAAGAAGTGATTCAGCCAGACCACAAGAGGCGAAGGGAAAGTGGGGTCACAGCAGGATTAGGCAACCACCCTTTATTACATTCACATTCCCAGGAACAGGAGGCCAGGAGAAGCGCCCATAAAACCTCAAGCAGCTCATTCCTGTACGTCTTAAACCAACTACTTCTCCTCTGTGACCCCCTTCAATCAACAGAACCACCCACGTCACTGTCACCTCGCTAAGAACTTGAGTGGCATCCTTGACTCTCCCTGGCCCCTCGGAATCTAATCAGCCACTAAATAAGGTTGTTGGTGATGCACAAGGAAGGGCTTTAAAAACAACCTGTAACTGGGCAAACAGGACTGTTCCACCCAGAAAGTAGCAGGGTCAGACGGTGCCAGGCTTCTGGAAGGCACTTTCCCACCCTAAGTTTGCTCCTGTCTGCAATCACCTCATCTGTTCTCCAGATCCTGCTCTAGGCTCCCATCTTCCCATCTGATGTGGATGTCTGCTCTATGTGACCTTTGATTTCTCAACCAGGGGCCAAGCCTCCTGGATGCATTTCTGGCACTGACCCCTGCTTTCAGTCTCCTTATGTCTCACCTTGAGGAAGGTACATCAGCTCCTCCCCCTGCAGTAATACTGAGTCCTTAATTCATTTCATCACATGCAGGTAACAACTAGGTACAGCACTCCTATGTGTGTCCCACACTATTCTGAGTACCAGGGACACAGGTGCACAAGATGGAGAAGGTTTCCACTCTCAGGGAGTACATGTGCTGTAAACAGCAGAAAAGTCCACAGGAGAGAGGTGGTCAAGGAAGACCTCTCAGAAGAGGTGACGTTTGAAAGATGAGAAAGAGCCAGCCAGGCAGCAGCGTGGGGGAAGAGAGTGAGAATGGAAGAGCTGGGGAGAACAGCCGGTCCAAAGACCCTGGGGCTGGATCGAGCTGTATGCAAAAAGCAGAGGGTACTTGTGTGGCTGGAGCAGAGGGAAAGGGGGGATTGGTAGGGAATGAGGTCAGAGAAGTTTCTCAGGCACCAGATGCGCTAGGGTCTCCTTGGCTATGGTAAGGATTTAGGGTTTATATGTGAAATGGGAAGGCACTCAAAGGCTTAAAGCAAAGAGAGTCATTTGTTCTGATTTGGACATATATATTTTCAAAGATTGCTATGGCTGATGTGTAGAGGGCACGAATGAAAGCAGAGACCTGTCCGGAGGCAGCCACAGGGTCCAGAGGAGAGGAGGTGGGGGCTTGGGGGGTGTCACCATGAAGATGACACCTGTAGTTCGTCTATGCTGCCTTCACCCACTCTCAAGAACACTCTCCTCACTTTTGCCCAGACTATCACAGCAGCCTCGGAATTCTTTATCTGCACCCCACAATCACTCCCTCATCAGATCAGCTCTGAACACCACCTGGTAATACATCCTGAATTAAGCTGTGAAGACACTGCACTGCTCAATATCCATCCAACCTCAGGCTTGCTTCGCCCTTATTCACACATCCCCATGACCCAATTTGGGTTAACTCATTATGGTTTTCTCTGGGTATATGCACAGTAGCGGGATTGCTGGGTCATCTGGTAGTTCTATTTTTAGTTTTCTAAGGAACCTCGATACTCTTCTCCATGGTGGCTGTATCGATTTACATTCCCACCAACAGTGCAAGAGGGTTCCCTTTTCTCCACACCCTCTCCAGCATTTGTTGCTTGTAGATTTTCTCATGATGCCCATTCTAACTGGTGTGAGGTGATACCTCACAGTTTTGATTTGCATTTCTCTAATGATGAGTGATGCTGAGCAGCTTTTCATGGGCTTCTTGGCCATCTGTATGTCTTCTTTGGAGAAAAGTCTAGACATCCATGAAGACCTCGCGCTGTGCCAGCCCCTCTCAGGGAAGTGTGAGGTGTATAACCGATTAACAGGAAGTCCAGAAATCTTAAACCCCAGGGGTACCTCCACATTTTATCCCATCCATCAATCACTGAGCTCAGGTGGAAGCAAATAGCTCAGTGGTTAAGGGCATGCACTTTAGAATCAGACCTGAGCTTGAACCCCAACACTACCACCAACAAGTTGTGTGACCCCTCTGGGCTTCCATTTCAATATCTGTCAATGGAGGATGATAATAATATCTACCTCTTAGAGTTGATATAAGGAATAGATGAGCGAAAATATGTTTGGAACCAGGTCTAGCACATAGAAGTGCTCAATGTTGTTATTATTTCCTCACTGAAGTGTTGTGATGTTTAAAGGAGAAAATGCATTTAGCGTTGTGCCCTGTGTACATAGCAAATGCTCAGTAAATAGTAGCTACGACGTTCTTTCCACCCGCCCCCAGGCAAGGCGGTATGAGAATACGAGGGAAGCTGGGGCTGTTCTCTGGAAGCCTTACATTCTAACAGGGAAAGAGCTGTTAGGCAAGAAGGACTGGAGGATGCTTCATGGGGAGGCGAAGTATTATTCAGCATTCGGTCATTCAACAAAGATTTATGGGACAGCTGCTAAAGTGCAGGACGGTCGATATTTTAACAACAGCTAAAGAACACTCAGGAAGTAACTGCTACCCAAGGCTCCAGGCAAGTGTCTCTGCCGCCCCTGCTCTGGGACTTCTGCAGATTCCTGGGATGTCTCACCAATCCAGCCACTAAAGGGGCTTACCCTGGCACAGCCAGAGCCTCCAGGACCTCAGGATCTGCTCCAGGGCTCCCATTCTGAAGGGCTGGTACCTCTGCCCTGCCGGTTGTTGGTGTTTTGAAAACACCCCCGTGTTCACCCTCCACAGGCTGGTAGAGAAGATGAACAAGCAATGAGTTGCCAAACAGTGTGACAAAGAGCCAAAATAGTGCTACTCACAGAAATGAGGAGTACAGGGCCAACTCCACCTCGTGGATGGGGCATCACAACCGGCTTTACCAAAGAGGTGATGCCGAAACCAGGTATGACTGGGACAAGCAGAGATACAGCATCCCAGGCAGAGGGTACATCAGCGGTAAGGCACAGGCTAGAAGGAGCGTCCTCTGAGGAAAAGCGAGATCACAGAGCACTTGTTAGATCTGTGGGCAAGGAGACTGGAAAGATGGGCAGTGGCTAAGTGTTGGCTGGGTTGGGATGCAATAAGGTCTCAAGGATGAACAGGAAGCTGGGGAGTGCCTTTGGTAAAATCACTCTTGCAATGAAAGCAGACCAGAGAGGCAAGAGGATGGAAGCAGGGATGCTGGTGCAGGAATCTGGGGTGAGAAAGATGAGGCTCCCAATCTAAGCAGGGACAGAGGAGATGAAAGCCAGCGGGGGAATTACAAAAGAGGCAGAAAGTATGGATGTGGCAGCTGAATGGATGAGGATCAATGAGATGGGGCTGTCAAGGAGGACAGTCAGTTTTCTACCTGATCACATGGTGCCCGGGACACCATTCCCCAAGCCAGGGCAGCCAGATGTGAAGGATGACAGCCAATGGCATACACAGAGGGGGCTGGAGGTAATGCAACCACAAACCCCTCCTGAGATGTCAGCCAGAGGGATTTTTTATAAATGTGAAAAAGATTATATCACTCCTATCTTAAAATCTTAAATCTTAAAATGGCCCCCAATCCACTCAGAATAAGATCTGAGCCCCTGATTTTCTTACCCACATAATCAGGCCCAGCACCTCTCAAACTCAGTGCCTACCCACAACCTCTCGGCTTCCTGATCTTCAGCTGCACTGACTTCTTTCTCATCTGGACCCAGAACAAGCTCATTCTTGATCCTAGACACTTGAGCTTTGCTGTCCCTTCCACATAATTTGTGCTTTTCACCATTTTCCTTGTCATTGAGGACACCTCTCAATTGTCATCTTCCCGGAAATGCTTTCCCTGGCCAGCCCACTGACACCCACCCAGTTAGGCTCTAGTACATTCCTTCCTTTTCTTTAAAGTATGAGATGATCTCAGGTATGTCTCCTTTTAGTCTCTCCCATTAGGATATAAAAGCCATGAGGCTAGAGGGAGGGTCTGTCATTCATCCCTGAGTTCCTAACGCCCAGAACAGTATTGGCTCATAAGATATCATCCATAACCATCTCTAAAGAAATGAAGGGGCCGATCTGGGTCACCTGCCTGTCCCTTGTGTTTGGTTTTAATTCTAGAGGGATTCTGAGGAGGAATGAGATATACTATGTACCTATAAGATGAAAATAAGAAACAGTGCACTCCATGGGAAAACTGAGGAGAGTTAAATAAAGGGGCTGTTTATAAGGATGTGGGCAGGGGTGGGAAAATTCACAAGGGATGGCACCGTACCCCAGGCATAGCCAGAAGCTGTTGCTTCCCCAGAGGAAAAGGGCATAAGAGAAGACATTACCAGGCTGTCTTACCAGAGTAAGCCGAGGGCACTACAGGAGCAGAGCAGGGAGCTTTAGTGAGGAATGACCCCAGGAGGGAGGGAGCTGGAGGAATCACCTCACTCTCCCAGCTCTGATCCCCTTTCAGTGCCTCTCAATGGATGAATCCAACCAGAAGCCATGGGGAAGGGATCGCCTGGGCGATGAGGGTCCTACAGCTCAGCCTCCCAGGCAAAGAGGCAGAGAAGGGTGGAGCATGGATCTGGGGGAGCAAAGGGAAGTTATCTGTGCCCTGTTCCCCGCCCCCCGGCCCTGCACCTTCAGAACCGTACAGTAGCGGAGGAGTCATTCACCAAAGTGATACAGGACAGACAAAAACAACACATTTCCACTGGGCATATAGATTTACAAGCGAGAGAGTCTTGCTTCTCATAACCTCCCTCTGGCCCCTTTGGAGTCTCGTCTTCCCTCTCTTCCCAGTACCCACCCCCTGCCCTCCCTTCCCCCCACTCACCCCGCACCCGCCCTGCAGCTTCTCACTGCCCTTGGCTTGTCAGACATGGGAAACAGCATGGTGGCTACAATCTGTGGAATCATCCTTTACATGTCGATACTGCCTTGGGTTGTGGTGCAGAATAAACTGGAGGCATAAAATAGAACGGCCTTCTGAAATTCTTACGGAGCACAAAAGCAGCAGGAGATGGTAGGACAAGAGATGTGAATTTCATGCCCTCCACCACCTGGGCTGCAAGTTTTGAAAATGCAGAATTCCTAAAATGCTGACCTTGGAAATGACAGGACTCAGGCTCAGAACTTTCTAAAGGATTTGGGCTGCTCTGTGTTTTCCCCACAGATTTGGGTGTCTGCTTTTCTTAGCACAGAGCCCGCAGATGTGGGTGCACATACGTCAACGAGTCATTGAAGGTTTCTGTGTATTTGTTTCTGTGACATCTAATTCAGTGTTTTGCCCCAGGCTTCATATCACGGGCACAATCAAGTATTATCTAATAAAACTTTAAATGTAGCCAGTGCTTAAAGTCCTTTTCTTAATATAATGGAAACTTGGGGTGGGGGGAGAAGAGAGGAAAAAAAGTCATCTTCAACCTTCGTTGTGCTCCAGCGAGTGGCAACACCAAGCAAACCTGGCCCCCAAACTTCCAGGCATCCAGCAGTTGTCATTTGCTGCCGGCTTTCCCCACATCATTGGAGAGTTTTCCCCACTGCAGATCACCCCCATAGAAGGATTTCTCTCTTCTTCAATTTGCATCATTAAAATCAAAGATCAATGCTGGGTTCTGGGAGGGGTTTTACAGGGCCAACTCGGTGCCCCCGAGAAAATACATGGAAGCAACTTAGAATCTCAACGGTTTCTCTTTGCAGAGTCCACCCTCAGACTTCAGAAATAGCCCTCGACATAGGGTCTGGAAGAGCTGTCTACAGGAACTAGCCAGGTGCTGGGATCTGTGATGGCACTGCTAGTGGCTACCTGTGGACAGGTAACAAGCAAAGGTGGAAAGAGAGAGACACTGGGAATATGGGAGAAGCAAGGAAGGAGAAGAAGGCAGAGAATAAAGCAAGGATTTAAATGATTGGTCCATGGTCACTCATCTAGGAATCAGAAGAGGCAGAACCTAGATTCAACTCCAAAGTCCAAATTCCTTTCTTTATAACAGTTGGAGAGGAGTCACAGGTAGCTCCTAGCACACGGTGGGCACCCTCAGTAAGGAGAGTTCCCAGCTGATCTGTTTAACTCTAGTGATTTCCATAAAAGCATTTTTAATAGGCCTTAGAGTATGCCAAACAATGGGCTGGGTGTTTGGGATCCAAAGATAAACAAGACTGAGGAGCCCACAGTCTAGTAGGGGAGTAACTGTGAAAACAAATAACTATACCCAAAAACGTTAGGGTAATAACATAAACAAGTATAAAATGCCATAAGATCAGAGATGAGGGAGGAACAACTGATCTAGAGAATCTGACAAAGATACATAAATAGGGGGATATTTGATCTGGGTTTTGAGGGATGACTAGGAGTTCCAACAGCAAATGATGGCAAGAAAAGGTATTATAGGCAAAGAAATGGTTATTCCAAAAGACAAATATGGGAACACTACGTGGAAGTGATGAGAGGGCAGATTTGGCTCAATAAAGCATAAACAGCCCTGAAATAGAACACTGCCCCAGAAAGCAAAAATTCTCCATTGCTGGAGAGGTCTGAGCAGAGCGTACACAACCCTGCATCGACAAGAGAATAATCATGTTAAATTCTGCCTAGACTCCTTAGTGGTCCCTAAGGTGTTCCCGACTCAAGCTCAGCTCAAGTTGGAGTTGGAGCGAGGTGCAATGGTGGAAGCATGGCCTCAAAATCAGACCAGCCAGTGGAACCCTGGCTCTTCACTGTAAGCGGGACAACCTCTCTGAGCCTCGGGCTCTATGCCTGTGGACACCTGCCTCACTTGCTAGAATTAAATGAATTACTGGTGTAGAGCACTTAGCTCAGTATCTGGAGTAGAAGATGAGTCTACAATATATAAACTTGAACAATGATGTCATGATTATCACAAAAGGTGGAAACTCCACTGAGGTAAGCTTGACCTGCTCTTATCACCAGGGCAACGTGGCAGTGCTAGGGCCAGTAGCCACTGGCAGAAAACATGAATGTATGTACAATGGACCAGGGCTGGGACACCAGTAAGGAGAATGGGGTCATAAAGTGCAGGGTCAGATCCTGTCTTTATTTAAAATTTTGGTATTTTGTTCATCATAGATCTTTTTGCCTTAATTTTTATTTAAAAAACAAACAACAATGCATTAATATATTAAGTATCTTAATTCCTGAGCTTTTTAGCACCTTCTTAAATTTGGTGCCCAAAGCAAATTGCTCATTCCCCTCCCCCAACCCCTCCCCAGGCTGTTCCTGCAGCTTTCCACGCGGAGCCCCACATAAGCAGCCCTCGTGGGTTCCAACTTTCACCTTCCTCTCCAGGACCCCCAGCCTGTGCTGAGACCCTAAGATTCTAAACAGAACACAGCTCCTGGCTTGACAATACTTGATTTCACTTGATTTCTTTCTTTCTATTTTTTCTTTCTTTTTTGCCTGCCCAATTTTTTAAATTTTTTTATTTTTTGCAGTACGCGGGCCTCTCACTGCTGTGGCCTCTCCCGTTGTGGAGCACAGGCTTCGGACGCGCAGCCTCAGCGGCCATGGCTCACAGGCCCAGCTGCTCCGCGGCGTGTGGGATCTTCCCGGACCGGGGCACGAACCCGTGTCCCCTGCATCGGCAGGCGGGCTCTCAACCACTGCACCACCAGGGAAGCCCTTGCCTGCCCTATTATGAATTTTATTAAAAAGAAAAAGAAAATTTTAGAATTGGAAGGCTGAGAGCTTGCCACTTGAAAATCAGCCTGAATTGTGTCATTACCCTGAAGAACCAGAGTGAACTGAAATGAATACAGAAAATTCACATCACCTCCAAATGAGTAGTCTTAATGCAAGAAGAACCTGTGCTCATAGGGCCTGTTTTCCCGGTATAAAGTGCAGCGGCTCCCCTAAGCGACAGCCAGGCCTGTTTTGCAAGGTGTCGAAGCCTTAATCAGCCTTACTGTTAGTGACTTCTTCAAGTCCTGGTCCCACTGACTTCTCTCCCTCTGCAGCAGCCCTAAACGATGCTGTTAAGTAATTCAGTTTGAAGAACTTTTAAGGAGATCAGTTTTACTAATGCACACACAGCATACTAGAGGCTGGGCTACCGTAGAGGGAGAAATCTCTCTCTCTTCTTAAATCAGAGAACAAGAACAGGAATTACCGATCAGTTGGAGCCTTGGCCTCGCCATGGCTTCCCTATGGATTAACAACTCCTGACTTGGCACTTTGCAGAAAGGTTACAACTATTTATGTCATGTGCAAGCCATGTACAGCAATTAGAACCACTACACAGCTTAAACCAGGATATTTGCGGGTGTTTCGATGCAGACATCAGAGTCCTTGGATTTCTGGTGACAGTTGTCGCTCAGAACTGGCAGGAAGGGCCTGGATTTTGCATATATATATATATTCCAAGTTATTTCTTATCATGCTCAGTGTTCTTGGTTCCTTTACCAATTAACCCTTCTCTTATAAATGTTTCTATTCGGAATGTAAATAGTTACAGTGTAAAGTCTGTAATTTAGCAACTACCCAGCAAGATGGAGATCTAGTTCAAAGACAAACTTCGTCTTGCGTGAAAACTTATTCAAACATGCAGTGTTAGTGGGAGTCAGGAATTAACAAATGGCAAACTGCATAGGAACAAAGAAAGCGTTTTAAAAGGTAGGGGGCTAGGATATTCTAGAAACTGGTCAGAGAGTCACTTTGGATAAAGATGAAGTACCTGTGAAGTTGATACGTGTTAAATCCAACAGTCTCTGATTAGAGCGAGTAATCAAACTAAGATGCTATGTACCCCAGGTTTGGGATTCTCTATGAAAGCTATTCTCTTAAAACTATGATTTCCCAGTAACAGAACTCCCCATCCGTATGCCTCTGTGATTCAGATTTTCTCAATATCATTTTGATTATATATAAGTACAGACTCGGCTTGAGCCCATGGAAAAGTAGGACATCAGAGAAGCATTAGATCACCCAGGCTACCTCGTACCACTTAGAAGATTAGTAATCTAAAAGGGCACACAAAACCTGCTTTAAAACATCTTTTGCTTTCCGGCATCTAACTTGAAATAGGCTTCCAGGAAGAAAAGATAAGGCGATGGGAGGGAGGGGGGAAATTAACATTTGTGGGGACCCACTGTGCGTCAGACGCTATGCCAGGCACTTCACAGAAATTCTTGCTTAAGCTGGGTCATAATGATGTGAAATTATCAATCCTCTTGCCTTTTTCTATTAATTTTCAGAGAAGCCCATTCACTGCAAAGTACCTTATGTATCCACTTTTAATTACTCTTTTATTAGTTTGGATGTAAGTGACAGAATCACAATTCAAACCAGTTTTGGAAAAATCAGAGATTTATTGGCTCAACTCCAAAGAAAAACTGAGAAACCAGACTGTGGGATGAGCAGAGATGCAACCCAGATTTATGACAGCTGGAGCTTGGAGAACAATTATCACCGGGATTATCTTCCTAAAAGTTGTCTCTTTCTTTCTGGGTGTTGGTTCATTCTTCTTCAATGCACCCCTGCTTTTCTCCACATTTGAGGGGAAACATGGCCCTCCCCAAAGCACCTGAGCTTGACATCGTGTAGCTTCTAGATCAGGAGAGGAGCTGACAATGTTTCTTATCTCAAGACCAAAAATCCCAGGAAGAAGACCGTTTGTGATGGACACCAGGCGCCAGTGGTAGCCATGGTGATGGGAGGCAAGCACTTCCTGGGAGAAGGGGACAGTCAGCAGCAGGCCCCTTAAGGCTCCCTACACCCATCCAGAAAGTATTTCTCTCCTAGTGAATGCCTAGTTTAATTCCTAGCACATAACAGGCCTTCAGTAAATAGTTATGAACGTCAAGGATTTTTTAAAAAAGGAAGTAAAAAAAAGGTAAGTGTGCAGAATAGACAAAAGGCTAGGCCTTCAGTAAATAGTTATGAATGTCAAGGATTTTTTAAAAAAGGAAGTAAAAAAAAGGTAAGTGTGCAGAATAGACAAAAGGCTAGGCTGGCCATGATTCCAGTTCTAAGTGACATATCTTCCCTGCAGGTGAGCTCACTACCTCCAAAAGCATATTGAGAGCCCAGGGGAAAGTTGCTTGTGTGTGTTTAGAAGGGCAGACACATTTACCCTGAGCTGACTCTCCGCTGACGCAGAGCTGTGACCACACAATAAGGTGCTTGAGCTACCAGTGTTTCCAGGCTTCTTTTATCTTCCCCTGCAATAACATGATTCTTTCTCCTTTAGCAGCTGGCATGAGGATCTCTCCTCCAGGGAGAGACCCACTTTCCTCAGGCAAATGCTTTGATAAATCACTCAGGTCAGCTGGTGCTGGGATTAGAGAAGCAGGTGGGGCTGCTCTGTATGAGATAAGAAAAGTGACTGCTGGGCTCCAGCTCCAGAGAGGGAGGGGAGGAGGGAGGGGAAGAGGGAGGGTGGGAGCAGACTCCAAGGACACTCCAAGTCAACGGCACATTCAAAGAAGCCTGGGAACAGGGCTTTCCTGGTGGCGCAGTGGTTGAGAGTCAGCCTGCCGATGCAGGGGACACGGGTTCTGTGCCCCGGTCTGGGAGGATCCCATATGCCGCGGAGCGGCTGGGCCCGTGAGCCATGGCCGCGGAGCCTGTGCTCCGCAACGGGAGAGGCCACAACAGTGAGAGGTACCGCAAAAAAAAAAAGAAGCCTGGGAAGAAAAGAAGCACATGTCTAAGGGCGTGCGGTGCCCTGGGCTCTGCTGTATGAGCACCATGCCCACCCCCGACACCACGCATCCTTTACAAACAGCAGCAATCCCCACTTACAGGGTGGCCTTCCTGGAGAAGCCTGGGAAGGGAAGAGATTTTGTGTCAAGGTCAGAGTGGGGCACACCAAGAGCCTGACCACCTGGGCAAAGGGGCAACGTCTGGCCTGGAGTCCCAACACCCACGTGTGAAATGACCCGCACGCCAGGCCTTAGTCCACACCTGCGGGGAGCCCGGCAGGGCGCCAGCGCTGGTGTCCAAGGTGAGGACCGCTGGCCTTCCCTCCCGGCTCCCTAAGGCGACAAGTCAAAGTTCTAACAATTCCATCCGGTAAGAGTAGCCCTTGTTCACAGGTCCCAAGTTGCTGTCACTTTGCTGGGTTTTCTGGCCCGAGGTTGTATCTACTCTCGGTCCTCTTCCTCCCTCCTCCAGGCCATTGCGCCGTGCTTCCTCCCCAGCACCTCCCACCTGTGTCTGGTGAGCTCCTCTTTACCTTCAGATCCAACCTTCCAAGTTCCGTTTTATAGGGAGGCTTCCCCTAGCCTCCAACGCTACATCCATGTCCTTTTATATGACATTGATTTCCTGACTTATCTCAAGCATCATCCTGATCATGTTGAATTAGAATGGTTTACTTGCCACTTATCTGCCTATCTCTCCCACTAGACATAAATTCAGTGTCTGTTTTATTCACCACTGCATCCCTAGCACAAAGTACAGTACCTGTCCCACATCAGGTGCTCAATACATACCTGTTGAATGTGTTGAATAAATGATCGAATGAATAAGGCTCTGGGAAAACCACTCACAGCCAATTCAATCTCAGCCTAATCACTCCAGATGGGTCCTCTCCCCACCTTGGTCCCATACCCTCCTGCTGTTCCCCATCAAAGAATGTAGAGCCTGCAGCCATGGCTCTGCCGTCAACAAGTCACTCTTCTGACGCACCTGATAGTAGCCGCCAAGGAGCAGAACACCTGCCCATAGAGTTTAAGATCCCAACCCCAGGCAAGTGAGACCGGGGAAAAGAACTACTGAGAAGAATCCTACCAATTTGCCACCTCCTACTATCCACCTGCCCACTGTTACAATGTCCAGAAAACATATACGTGGATCCTGAGGGCATCAAACATGTCCTCTCCCTGAGTGACCATAGAGGCAAGAGCAGGACCTTCTAGAAGACTCTCAGATGTCCTGGATCTCTGAACACATGAAGCAGAAACACCATGGTCCCCATTTTCACTGAGCCTCAACTCCAGCCCAGGAGACTGGACACCACAGAGAGCCAACGTGCAACCGTGGAAGAGGACAACAGAGAGAAGGCAGCGAGTGGTTAAAGCCCACAGAGGAGAGGACCCTTCAGAGAAGGGCAGGGACCATCCCCCAGAGGACTTAGAAAATAGGTAGCATCTGAGTGGATGGGTAGAATTAGGAAGGTGTTGAAGACATGATGAAGAGAATCAGCAGAAAGGCAGAAGTAGGAAAACCAGAAAGACCCTTGGAGGCAGGGAGGGAACCATGGCAGCTGGAGTGGATGATTGATTCAGAAAGAGGAGAAGAACCAGAAGCCCAGTAAGGGCTCAGACTGCAGACGTCTGAGCTCCGGGTTGTAGAATTTGAACCCTGACTTCTAGATAACAGGGACCCTTTGAAAGCTTTAGGCGCCAAGTTCCCCTCAGAGCAGAGCTTGGGGACAGGAATCTGATGACAGGAAGGCAGTGTTGGGAGAGCGAGGCTGTGAGGCAGAGGAACAGCCCAGGCAGCTGCGGCACTGGGCAAAGGGAGAAGGCCTCTCCTCTCTTCCAAGGACCGGGGCGGTGGAGACAAACGCGGGGTGGGGCGGCAGGGAGGCCAGGCGTGGGGCTGGATTGTGAGCAAAGGAGAATTTAGCTTTATCCAAAATATTTTTATTTTTTACAAGGAAAATTATTTATGTAGTACTTGAGTGATAAGAGGTAATAAAATTATTGGAAAGGAAGGAAAAAAGGCAGAAATAAGAGAGAAAAGAAAGAAAAAAGAAAAGATGAAAGGAAGAGACAGATTGAGCAGAGAAGGAAGGGAGGAAGAGAGGAAAGAAGAAAAATACAAAGAATATAATTTAGTAGATTCAGGAGTAGTGTCCATTCTAGAAATATTTACTGGGTGCCTATTCTGAGCCAAGCAGTCTTACTAGGATGAACAAATAGATAAGATAGAAAAGGTCCCCTCCTTCATGGAACTTCTATTTAAGGGAGGAGATAGAAAATAAACAAGTTAAGAAATAAATAATTTTATCCCAAATAGTGAGCAATAAGAAAAATAAGAGGCTATCAGCCTACGCAGAGAGAGAATGTTCCAGTTATCTTTTGCTGTATAAAAACCAACGAGCAAACGATATCTTTAAGGAATAATAATCATTTGGTGTTGCACATGAATTCCCAGCTTGGGCAGGGCTCAGGGGGGACAGCCCATCTCTGCTCCACTCAGCGTAACTGGGGCAGCTCACCGGTAGGCGGCTGGATCACCAGAGCTGTTCTCCCACATCTGGAGATGATGCTGGCTGGCAGCTGGCATCTTGGCTGGGCCGGTTGGCTGCAACAACTTCACGTGGCTTCTCCTCATGTCCTGGGCTCTCTCACAAAGTGGTGGGAAGGCTCCAAGAGCAACGGTTCTGAGAGAGAGAGAAAGAGAGCGTGACTAAGGCCGCCCAGTGCTTGATGGGAGAGGAATTAGTCTCTGCCTTTCTATGAGAGGAACATCAAAGGATGTGTAGATATCACAGAGAATGATGTGGGAGGAAAGCCTCTTACACCAGATGGTTAGTAAAGGGGGCTCCAGAATCATCAGTGAGGGTTCTCCAGAGAAACAGAACCGAGAGGAGGTTTTCTTTTTTTATATATATTATATATACTGATATTATATATGCATTACACATGCACACACACACATATATATACACACATACACATGGAGTGGCACATGCAGTTGTGTCAATTTTGCCATTTGTGGGAAGCAGCAAGTCTGCAATCCATAGGGCAGCCGGTAGCTGTAAACTCAGGCAGGCGTTAAACGACTGGAAACCACTGGAAGATTCTGCACAGGGTGATTGGTATGTGCTGACTCACACTCAGCCAGCGCCGTCTGCAGTCGGAGGGCACAGGCTGGGGAAAGGGCCACCCAGAGTTAGCAGCTCCCCAGATCAGGGGTCTGGAGGGAGGGGACGAAGGGGGACAACGCAAGGCGGCCTGTGCTCTGCCGGCAGCATCAGCCGTGGAACAGAAATGAAGAAAGCAGAATTGGGCTCCCATTCTAGGAAAGTCAGGTCCGAGATGAAAACTGTTCAACTGTCTTGAATCAAAGCAGTAGGAGAGTCAGGGCTGCACCACCGTCTGGAAGGCTTGGCTCAGAGGTGATGGCTGAAATCATGGTGCGAGGGGCTGATCAAGGGGGAGAAGAGAGAGCACAGCACTCTCTGGCGGCCAGCCCCTTCTTATTATCTAGTCAGGACCGCAAGAGGGGATCCAAGGAGCTGATGAAACAGAAAACAGTTTGAAGAGAATACTGCTCTGTTCTCTCTTTTTGTTCTCCCAAAAAGGCCACGTATGTGCTGAGATGTTAGGCCGTCCAGGAGAGAGCTGGGAGGCGGGCGGCATGCATTACTTATAAGACTCCACTGAAATGTAAATTGGGGTGAGTTTATTGGCTCCCTTGGTCTTAAATGGAATCATGAAGTATTCATTGGGGCCAGCCAAGACCTTTCAGATCTGGAGCTCCGCGAGAAATATGTGGCACGCTTAGGTTACATTAATAAAAAATAAATAAATCCATGTCCAGGAAACTCATGCTTGTGCATTCTAAAATTGCCCATTCTGTAGATATTAATGTTTAATGTGTTTGTAAAAAGCAGTCGGCTTTGCCTAGCACAGCAACAAAAACATCCCGCAATCCTCCGTACTTAACATCTCAGCGAGGCGCCTAAGTGCCCGGGTGGAGGTGTTCTGAGCAGCGTCTCTCGTGGAGACACATTAAAAAGTGGCTTCGCTAAGACAAAACGTGCTCGCTCGCTGCTGATGTGTGTCACACTCAAACTTGCACCCACGGCTCGCCCTGCTCAGGAGAAAGGCTGAGAAGTGGATGTTCTCAGAACTGAATCCATAACGACTGGACACTCTTTTAAGGAAAGATCATCGCATCCAAATCAACAAAGTTGGCTTTATGGAAAAAAAAAAAAAATCTGGTAAACACTCAACTCGGAGAAGCAAAAGTACTTTCTGGCTTCAGACCACTTATACCATCCCAGATGTTTCCTAGGCATTTCTAGAAAGAGGACACTGATCGTTCTGACCCATCGCTTTCCTAGGCCGTCAGGCAGCAGGCTGCACATTAGAGAGGCTGCGCTTGGAAGCTGTTATGTTTTGCTTTGGGGTCTCAAGTCAGTGCACAGAAGTCTCTTCTTCCCCTAAGCTGATCTGCAGTCAGAAAACAGCTCCTAGCCCTGCTGACCAAACCTCAGCCTCCCCACATGCCTCTGGGTTACTTTTCATCTGGAGGCATCACTTGGAACCAAATAGTGAAATGAGAAAGGGCAGGTGCAGAGAACAGAGCTGACCACCCAGGAATGGGAATATATACTCTGACCCAGCATCGGGCACCCACCTCGCCACTACCTGCTCTGCAAACTCAGCCCGGATCTGCATAAAACGAGTGTGGAGAGCAGAGAGAGACTCTCATTCTCTCTCGCCTTCACATCCTGGCGGTCACCAGACCCATCTTCATTTCTGCCCAGACTGCAGGACCATCCACAGTGCCCCTGAAGTCAGAGACCAAGCTGGCAGAGAGAACGCAGGGGACTTAATAGCTTGAGAAATGCTGGGAGACACCTGGAGCTTGGCTTCTTATGCTGAGAAAGAGAGCCTGGCTTATGACCCTCCCTAGGAAGCTTTGCGTGTCACAGCCCATATTGTGGGTTGATCTGTGTCCCCCAAAAAGGTACATTGAAGCTCTAGTCCCTGGTACTTGGATTTACTGACAATTTTGACTTGAGGATTAGAAGAATGATGTTACGATAGTAATCATAGTCTCATCTGTTTTAACGTGGACACTTTGCTTACTGCAGTGTTTTAGTGCAACTAAGTATTTGAAGCTGATACTCAGAAATTTACGTTTAAGAAACGGTTTTTCTCAGGAAGACATTAAGAACATATTGGAGTGCATTAATGTGGAGCTAGCCAGTCCCTGCTGCAGGATTAATGGGAGACTTTCTGCAGAGGAGAGGGGAAGGTCAGCAGGTGCATCAGGGCCTGAGTTCTGGACTTGGCCTTGTTCTATCCAGTGATGTGACCTTGGGAATGTCACTGCCACTCTTTGGGCCTCAATATCCTAATTCGTAAAATGGCAGTATTGCACTAGGAGACATTTAAGATCTCTTTCTGATCGAACATGCTGTAAGAATTTCTCAAACTGTCTCCTTTGGCTCGATTGTTCACACTGCATTTCTCCTGAACTTTGGCATTAAAACACCACCAAAGGCAGATCTTGGGAGAAAAAAACGGAGAGACAGAGGATAAGGGTGTGAGTCCCGGTTCTGTACCCGCTGGTCACCCTTGAGAGGTGAGTGGATTAAATTATGTCTCGCCAAATGATGTTGAAGTCCTAACCCCCCAGTACCTGTGAATGAAGGCAGTGCTGTGACTGTGACCTTATTTGGAAATAGGTCTCTGCAGATGCAATCAAGCTAAGATGAGGTCATCCTGGATTAGAGTGGGCCTTAATCCAATGACCAGTGTCCGTATAAAGACAGAAAGATTTGAAGACACACGGAGAAGAAGACAACAGGAAGACAGAGGTAGAGTTGTCATTATGCTGCCAGAAGTTGAAGGACACCAGAGACTGGAAGAGGCGAGGAAAAATTCTCCCCCAGGACCTTCAAGAAGTCATGGCCTGCCCACACCTTGATTTCAGACTTCTGGCCTCCAGAACGGTGAGAAAATACATTTCTGTTGTTTTAATCCACACAGTTTGTGGTAATTTATGCAGCAGCCCTACGAAACTAATACACCCCAGGACCCATGGAGGTAGCTGAGGAATGAGCAAGGGAAATCTTGGAGGCCAGTGCTGGTAGGAGCTCTCTGGTGAGGATGCGGATATCCACAGCTGGCCCCAAAGAGGCTTCCCAACAGGGATGCACTGAAGTTACCAAGAGAATCCCACCTGGGCAGCATATGGTCAGGGCACACCTGTCCTGCTGCAGAGTCCAGGAAATGTCCACTTTAACAAAGGCATCTCCAAGAGCATCATCAAGGCACCAAAGGGACTGAGACAAGGGGAGGGCGTCATGGTCCAGGAGGAGGCTGGCACTGCTGTGTGCCTGGGCAGCCACATGACATCGTGGTCAGCCCCCAAGGGGGGGCATGGCTGACTGTCCAAAAATAGTCCTCCTCCAGCCTACCTAAATCTTTGGTTTATCTTTAAATGCCTTCCCTAAGAAGGAGAAGCACATAAATCACTCCCCGTCGCTGGGCTGGATCCTATGAGAAAGTAGGCACCCTATAGGTATTTGTCTGGAGACCGAAAAAATGAAGGAATGCTCCAGATAAACTCCAGGTGAATGTTTAACTGGACTGGGGTGAGGATGGAGTGGGATGAGAAAGGAGAGAAGCATGAGGATGAGTGTTGGGAGGACTCAAAGAGGGGAAGTACCGAATCAGGACTGATTTGGGCTCTTCAGGGATGAGCCTGGAAGGAGTCTGGTTTTGAGTCATCTGTCAATGACCTTTAGAAGAGTGTGGGCAAGTTTACTTAGGAAAGAAGCTGAAAAAGTATAAATACTGAGTGCTTCACTCCCATGTATTCATGGCTTGGATTCTGAGATCTGCTTACCCCAAACAGCCTCACTCTGGCCTGTAGCAGTGAAGACTCTTTGGGACAATTCACTTCAACCATTCTAGAAATTCCACGACTTTGTGGAGCCGAGTCTGCCATTGACTCACTGGGATGGACCCAGCTCCATCTCCTTCTGTCTCTTAAGCAGATGAATGAATGAATGAATGAATGATGACTGAGATTTATCTTGGCAGGATAAATAACACCTGGCCCCAACGACGAGCATAGCATAAAGAGAACAGATTTGGGAGTCAGGCAGCCCAGTTTGCTGCCACCACTTTCTAGCTGTGACCTTCAGCAAATGACAACCTCTGGGATCCCCCATTCCCTCAGCAGCCAAATGGTTATTAGCAAGAACTGAAGAGAAATATGTAAAGTTCCTAACACCTAACAGGTACTTAATTCCAGAAGTTTCCTTCCTCATCCCTCCATCCTCTACCTCCCCCCTCCTTTATTCCTTTCTTTTTTTTTTTTTTTTTTTTTTTTGCAGTACACGGGCCTGTCACTGTTGTGGCCTCTCTCGTTAGGGAGCACAGGCTCTGGACGCACAGGCTCAGCGGCCATGGCTCATGGGCCCAGCCGCTCCGTGGTATGTGGGGTCTTCCCGGACCGGGGCACAAACCCCTGTCCCCTGCATCGGCAGGCAGACTCTCAACCACTGCGCCACCAGGGAAGCCCTATTCCTTTCTTATAATAACATTTAAGGTACGCCCACTAACTGCTAGGCCCCGTGTGCTAGGGGCTTTCCTATACGTGATCTCATTTAATCTCATCCTTACAGGTTAACTATCCTCCTGTATTAGTTTGCTAGGGCTGCCACTGTAACCAAGTATTACCAACTGGGTAACTTAAATAACAGAAAATTATTTACTGTTAAATAAATTTTAACAGTACCATAGGGAAATAAAATTCTGGAGGCTAGAAGTCCAAGATCAAGGTATGGCAGGGCTGGTCCCTTCTGAGGATTGTGAGGGAGAATCTGTCCGAAGCCCCTCTCCTAGCTTCTGGGGGTTTGCTGGCATTCTTTGGTGCTCCTTGGCTTGTAGAAGTATCACCCCATTGCTGCCTTCATCTTCACACAGTGTTCTCCCTCTCTGTGTCTGTCTCTGTGTCCAAATTTCCCCTTTTTATAAGGACGCTAGTCATATTGGATTAAAGCCCACCCTAATGACCTCATCTTAACTTGATCACCGGCATAGACCCTATTTCCAAATAAGGTCACATTCACAACACTGTCCTTCATTCACAGGTACTGGGCGTTAGTACTGCAACATCTTTTGGGGAGACACAATTCAACCTACTCAACTCCCAAGGATGGCCAGCAAGTATAGAACTGGGACTCACACCCCTATCCTCTGTCTCTCTGCCTTTCTCCCAGAGGCTGGCTTTGTTTAACTGTTCATGCCAAAGTTCAGGAGAAAGGAAGTGTGAACGCTCCAATCACAAAAGGAGATTCTTACAGCGTGTTCGATCGGAAAGAGATCCATTTTATAAATGAGGATGCTGAGGTCCAAAGAGGGGCAATGATTGACCCAAGGTCACACTGCTGGAAGGAAGGAGTCCAGGTCCAGAACTCAGATTGCAATGCACCTGCAGACCTTCTCCTCTCCTCCACAGGCAATCCTCCATCAGCCCTGCAGCAGGGACTTGCTAGCAACCACATAACGCTCTCCGAGAATGTCGATAAAAGACGTCTCTTAAACGTAAATTTGAATAAAAGCTTGATCACTCAGTTGCAGTAAAACACTGCAGAAGGCAAGGTGTCCATCTTAAGCCTGATGAAGGGACTATTATTATTATCATTATCGTTATTATTATTCTAATATTCAAGTCAAAATTACCAGGAAGTCCAAGAAAGCCACTTTCCTCCCATGTCCACTTTCAAGAAAACAACCCACAGAAACTGAATCAGTTTCAGCTAAATACATATTTAATTCCTTATGTATTTTTTATATTTTGTTTTGCACAGAACTGTTTACCTAGTTAATGATAAAGTGAAATCTATTGTCAGCAAGTTGCTGGGTTTTTTTCCTTACTCAGTCTTAAAGTGCCCCCTAGTGAAATGTTTTTGTATTTAAGAAGCAGAGAAATAAGCTGAAGAGAAGCTTTTCAGAGAGCTGAAGAGAATTTTAGAAAGAAATGGGGGCAACAGTGGGGCTGAGGGGAATTGCTCCCTCGTTTCAAGGGGATTTGAATATGATTCTTTTAAAATCTATTTGGAAGCCTTTTTCTATGTGCTCACTCAAGCAGAGTGCCTGACAGTTTCATCCGTGAGACAGGAAGGTTTCACCAACAGAGCATCCACCAGAGAAATCCTGCAAGCCTGCTTGCAGCCAGGCAGAAGGAACAGCCAGCCCAGCCTGATTCTATGGCCACAGAGAAGCCAGGGATTCACTCAAGCAGTTGCCGTGAAACCTCTGCCAACACGAGGTTTGTGCCCAAGTGATTTTAGGAAGCGTCTTTTCAGGAAAGGAAATCAAGTGCTGTCCTTTGGTTATTTCAAGTCGTGTACATTTCTATTAAAAACAGCATTTGATGGGGCTGTGCATCTGTGGAAGCAGGGATATATGGGAACTCTCTGTAGTAAAAAATAAAGTTTATTAGTTAAATTAAAAGAAAAACAATTTTAACCCACAGCCCTTGAAAAAGCAAAGAAATCACTCAAAGGAACTAAACATCAGAGAGTCAACTAAACAGCTTCATCCAATCGGCACTTTGCAACCTGGCCCCTGCATCAGAGTCACCTATAGGGTTTTCAAAAAATACTCATTCCCTATCGCCACCCTCAGAGGTTTGCATCGATTGGTTTGGGGTGGAGCAGTCATTAGTCTTCTTTCAAAAGTCCCCCCAAAGCAGGACAATGTGCAGCCAGGGCTGAGGAATACTGACCGAGATGATGGCCGTCGCTCACGCTCTAGATCTCACCAAGGCACCTTCTGGCTGGTGATCTGGGTTCCCTCCCAGTCCTCCTATGGACAGGATAGGAGAGACTAGTCACGCAGAACGGATGGGAATGCAGGTTTCAGGTGTGCCCTGTCCCCTGGACCCCGTGGCAAATCAGTAAAGTGGCATCTGCTTATGGATTGGCTTCCCAGATGAGCAGCTCACAGGGCAACTCAGATCCCCAGGTCAACTCAAATTATCAGGGTGACTTGATTAACTGCTCCCTGGGTTATTCAGATGTGTTTCTAGGTATGAGAGAAGGGTCCGAGTTTTAATTCAGACAGATCTGAGCTCAAGCCCCAGTTCTGCAATTTACAAGCTGTGTGGCAGAGCCTAAGTTGTTCGACCTCTCTGAGACTCAGTTTCTCTGTCTGTCAAAGACATATGCATTCCCTCTAGAGTTGGGGTGAGGCTTAAATTTAAGAGTGTTGTGCAGGAGCCTGGCCCTACGTGCAGCGGGTCTCAATCAACATACAGTGTTAAGCTTCAGCCCTGACCAAGCTTCCAGTAATTCAGAATAAGGCTCTAGACCCACTCACTTGGGGAAAGCTACTTAACTTCTCTGAAGCTGTTTTCTCATCATAAAAAGGGGGTAATAATAATAAACGATATAGTTCTTTTGAGGATTAAATGAGTCAATTTGTGGAGAGCAAAGCTCTTAGTACTCTCCTGGCATATAGTCAGTGCTCAGAAAACGTTGGCTGTTTTTATTATGTCCAGCTTCTGTATCTTTGCTCATTTCATTAACCCAGTTTTTAAGGCCTCATGAACATCCCACCTCCTCTGATCCCAGTCAGCCACAGGAAGCCATCAAATGCAGTGGGATAACCAGAGCCTCTGGAAGCCAGTGGTCCTGGGGGTCACAGGGCTGCCTGGCATCATCCAACAGCCCCATGTGAATACACAAACCCCTTCCAATAGCCCAAGGAAATGTGAACCTAAAGGTTGAGGGGCAGAGCCATCCAGCTGGGAGATGGGGTTGCAGGCAGCTGCGTCGCCTGTTGCAGAGCAAACCTAACACCTCTCTGAGTGGCCTCTCTTAGGGGTTAGTGACACCCCTCCTTATGTCTGAGACCAGACCTTCTTGCCCCATTGGACAGGGACAAGCAACACTGTCCTCAAACCGCTTGACCCTCGTGTCCCCTTTGCCGAGCCCACAAGAGCTCCACCAGAGCCTGGGCACTGTCTGGAGGAGGTCGTAAGCACTCCCAGGAAGGCACTGCTACTCTGGGAAAAGGCGTTCGCTCCCATTAGACGCTGTTAACGCCTATAAGACTGTATAGCACGCTGACCCTAATGTAAAATATGGACTTTAGTTGATAACGATTTATCAATATTGGTTCACCAATTGTAACAAAGGCACCACATCAATGCAAGAAGTTAATAATAAGAGAAATTGGCAGGGGTGGAGTGGGGAGTGGAGTCTGTGAGAACTCACTGTACTTTCCACGCAATATTTCTACCAACTTAAAACTGCTCTAAGAAATAAAGTCTATTAATTAAAAAAAAAAAAAAAAAAAGACACTCACCCTGTGAACCTCCCTTGGAATGAAAGTAAGTATGGCCTTTACCCATCACAGTGAGAACAGTTCAAATGTCAGCCTGGCAAATCTAATCACCCCTGTACCTCCCAGGCCCCAGCATGGTGGTCCCATAACCAGACCACCAGCCCCAAGTACAAAGTCCCCAAGGTGGAGCTGCCAGCACTACGCTCCTGCCATCAGAGAGCCTGGGGCCCCTCCTTAATCGCAGTGAGCTTGCTACCCTCCTTAAAAGCTCATATTCAAGAGTAAATGACCCAGGTCAGTGGAGATCCCTGGTGGGGGCTTGGATTTTACATCCCAGCGGCTCCCGGCCTGGGAATTATTTCCTCACAAAGGTGAATTCTTTCTCCTGGGCTGCTTCCACCAGCAACATTCCCCATGCCTGGTGAATGGTGAATGTGTGCAGAGGACCACTGGCAGAAATTTTGCACGGCCCATTGGGCGAGCCACCAGGAAATCTATCCAGGGCTGATGAGAGCTACATCTGCCCACCACAACTTAGCCAATTTGTCTACCCAGAAAAAGAAAAAAAATTACATTGAAGAATGCCCAACTTTAAGGCAGAGGGTTTTTGTTTTTTTTTTCATTATTGTGAAACATTTAGTATAAAGGAGTATTTATCACCCTTTGCTGACTGCATTCCATTCTGGTTGCTAAAAATAAGAAGCCCAGTGTTCCCATTATCCTGAAGGTGGTTAAACTTGTGTTAGCAAAGCTGCCAGGGGACTGGGTAGCACCCAGTAGTGTACCAGGAGCACCACCAGGTGAAATGTTTATACAGTGCCCCCCCCAATGGGCACCTTAACAACAACAAAAAATAAACAACCATAGATCACGGTAATGAAGGAGGAAGGAAGATACTGGTGGTTTTTAAAAAATAAAAGCATCTTAGTGGAAAAATTTCCCTCTGTGCAGGACAACAAAAGGAATATTTCCAGGAAGTTGAACCTCCTCTTTTAACCTTTGGATTTTCCCCTTGCCTGCTCCTTTCCCTCTGCTGCCCACACAATCCTGATGGGCATAGGATTCTCCACTTTCTCGGCTCAATACGTTTCTTGACAAGAGAATTCCAACGACGCACTTACTACCACTTCCTCTCCCCATCCACGTCCGGGAGGAGCATTGCACCCAGCTCAGAGCCTGGCCTGAATGGGTATCACTGGCCCCATTCATGCAGAACAAGGAGAGACCAGAGAAAGAGACAACCACTCCAGACTAGTAGATGGCAGTTTTAATTAGCAAGGGGACTTATATACGATACTTGTCTTGGGTGCCACAAGATGAATAGATCTTGCGCCCTCCGGTCAGAATCTTAGAAGTTTATCTAGAGGCCTTAACAGGGTTCAGTCACGTGTACCATAAAGGTGGTCTCAACACCACTTTTCTCTCTCAAGGCTGTGTCTTTGCAAAGGGCTTCCACAGTGGGAACGGTGGGCAGAAAGTACATTCCAAGGACGGGTCCAGCTAATGGGGTCAACCTGCAGTTATGTTCTCCCGATGACCTCCTCCAACACTCCATAAGTGATCCAGCTGTGGTAACAAGACGGGAAAGTGACAGAAAGAGATGGATAAACCAAGAACACTGATCTGGCTCTCCAGCCCATGATCCCTGCCACAGCATGGCTCTGCTATTTCTGGCAGGTGGCTTCACAGTGCAATAACCCAGCTATTGGCTGATGCATGGAGATGAGCCTAGACTAGCAGACAACCTCTAACCTGTGCTTAACAGGCCTTCAGTCCTGTTTCAATTCCTTGGATGCATATATCAAAGGAAAGTTTCTCAGTTTTCAAGGAACAGCAAAACTGGGAAAGAGTGTTGATGCTTACACACCGTGAATGTAAAAGTGCTACTCATTGTACACTTCAGTTAAAATGATAAATTTTCTGTTATGTATATTTTGCCACAATTTTTCTTTGTTTAAAAAAAACATGACAAGCATTAACTTCTAACAGCTTTTGATTCCCTTCCAAGTTCCTTTTTGCCCCGTAATTCTTCCCCAGTCTCCTGCTTTGCCTGAGAAGAGGTATTTCTGAAGAAGCAGTTGGCTTCTTACCCAGGTGGTTCCTACACTATTCTAAGAAGTCATCAAGCCTCTAGAAGGAGTGGTGAGTGGCACTGGATAAGTGATCATTCCAGGAGCCCCCCAACTTTCTTTTAAAAATATTTGTAGGGCTTTCCTGGTGGGCGCAGTGGTTAAGAATCCACCTGCCAATGCAGGGGACACGGGTTCGAGCCCTGGTCCGGGAAGATCCCACATGCCGCGGAGCAACTAAGTCCATGCACCACAACTACTGAGCCTGCGCTCTAGAGCCCTTGAGCCACAACTACTGAGCCTGCATGCCACAACTACAGAAGCCCGCGTGCCTGGAGCCCGTGCTCCGCAACAAGAGAAGCCACCACAATGGGAAGCCCGCGCACGGCAACTAAGAGTAGTCCCTGCTCACCGCAACTAGAGAAAGCCCACACACAGCAATGAACACCCAACACAGCCAAAGATAAAAACAAATAAATAAATTTACCAAAAGAATAAATTAAAATATATGTAACCTGCTTCTTCCTTTAATATACCATGAACATTTTTCCTATCCCTTCAGTATGATCTTCAAAATCTGCATAATATTCCATTTCTGGCTGGTTCACCTTCATAAAAGCACTGCAGTGAACCTCATCATAGGTACACCTCTGTGTCCTCCTCTAAATATTTTCAAGATTTTTTTTCAGAGTTCACAGAGAGAGCCACCTCCTTTGTCCCCACCACTCTGTCCCCAAGCTCTGCCCTCCAAGGCTCCCAGGAGCTCACCTTGGCTCACTCTACCCAGCAGAAGATCCTGAGAGATCTCCCCAGAATTTCCCCTCAACCTGACTAGATCTTCATTGGCAAATATATTCATATCTTTAGAGGGCATTTACGGATCTTCATTTGCAATTTTAAGCATTTGTTCAAGAAGCATTTACAGACAGTGTTCTAGGACATGGGCATTGAACCTAGGGCATGAGCAAGGAAAGTAAACCCAATATTTAAGCAAAGAAAAAAGGGGAAAGCACCTCAGAAGAAGCTCTTTGAGCACGCTGGACAGTTCTTTCCTTAGCAATAAATTCATCCGAGAATTGTACTTAGCCGGAGCCATTTTTAAAGCTCATTCTCTTTTAAAAAGAAAACGGTAAGGGACGTGTGTTTCATGCCATGAGATAGCTGCAGAAGGTTTGTGTTTCATTTTGCTCAGTATTAATCTCCACATTCAAGTCGACGCTGCTTTCGCTGAGTCAGCGCTGTTCCTTTAAGCGACCTGATTCTGTAATTCCATTATTAATATTATGAAAATGGCTTTCCTCTACACTATTTTGCGCTATCAATGGAAAACCACAGTTCCAAAATGCATTAGCCGCTGCCGGCTGCGGCAGGATTATTTGCATCAATATAAACCGAGTTAATCATCTGCCTATTTGAATAATCAGTCACGTGGCGCCCGAGCGCCTCGCCCGCCCCGAGCCGCGGAATTTCTTTTGGGTCCCACGTTCTCCTAAGCACGGCAGATTTTTCTGCTCGCTGTCCCGTCAACTTCTTGCCATTTACTTTGCCATTTTTCCTCTCCTTCCCGGACAGTGATGTAAGCCCGTGTCCAGCCCCCTAATTAGCAGGTGAATGGCATGTGTTAAAACCGATAAGCGGAAGGAGAGAAAGAAACTTTCATTAGGAAGAAATAACGAGCCCTGTAATAATAAATGTCAGAACAGAAAAGACGCCTCTTATTTTTCACAATATTAAACTGCCTTTGGTATCTTAAACCTTGAGGTAATACTTTACTGACTTACAATTTGCAAAACCAAAATTAAGGCAGATGGGGACGGGGGGGGGGGGGGGATGCAAATTTGATGCCGGTAAGGGGCTTTTGATGTGTTCCAGCCTATACACCTTCCCTCTCCTAAGCCTACGGGGACTGTCATGGATTTCCCGCCAATGATGCTGTTGGCCATCAGCAGAAAATTAGGGAGTTGGAGGCTGGGGAGAGAAAAGGAAGGAACCAAGAAATCTCTTTAAAATGCAAATCAGATCACTTTCTTCCAGGTAAAACCACAAGGCAGCCCTGGGGCAGTGCCATCCGAACCCTCCAGCCTCTCCAGGCTATTGCCCACTCTCTGCCCATCCGTCCCCCACCGCCCCCCTCCCCCGACCCAGTACCTCTCCTTTCTTCCCTGGGAAGCGCCTCCTCCCTTAGCTCTCCCTCTTCCTTCCTTTGTAAGGCTCCACCTCTATAACGCTCTTGCTCTCCCTTCCAGTTTCAGATGATGTCAGCTTCCTCTGAAAAGCCTTCCCTGATCCCTCCAAGAAGAAATCATTGCACCATTTTCTTTGTAACATGCTACGCGCTCCTAACATTTCTTCACCATCTGTAGTGGGTTGAATGGTGGCCCCAAAAAAGATGTGTTCACGTCCTAACCTCTGGGACCTGTGAATGTGACCTTATTTAGAAGAAGGGTCTTTGCAGGTTTAATTAAGTTAAGGAACTGGAGATAAGGTCATCCTGGATTATCCATACGGGCCCTAAACCCAATGGCAAGTGTCCTTAGAAGAGACACCCAGAGGAGAGATACAGGGAGAAGAAGAGAGACCATGTGCAGAGGCAGAGGGATACGGCCATAATCCAAGGAACGTCTGGAGCCCCAGAAGCTGGAAGCAGCCAGGAAGGACCCTCTCTGGGGCCTCTGGAGGGACTGCGGCCCTGACAACCTTTTTTTGAACTTCTAGCCTCCAGAACTGTCAAAGGATAAACTTCTGTTGTTTTAAGTGACCTTGTTTGTAGCAATTTGTTACAACAGCCACAGGGACAGCCCGTGAGCTCCACGAGGTCACAGGTCAGGCACTCTATCTGCACTGCACACCAGTCCCGCCAGAGCGCATACCACAGCGCCCAGCACAATATATGCTGATTAGGGACCTCCCTGGTGGTCCAGGGGGTAAGACTCCACGCTCCCAATGCAGGGCGCCCGGGTTGGGTCCCTGGTCAGGGAACTAGATCCCACGTGCATGCCGCAGCTAAGAAGTCTGCAGGCCGCAACTAAAAGTCCCCATGCTGCAACTAAAAGATCCCACATGCTGCAACGAAGATCCTGTGTGCCGCAACGAAGACCCGGCACAGCCAAAAATAGATAAATAAAATTTTTTTAATATGCTTATTAAATGACTGAATGAATCAATGAGTGAATGAATGAATTAATGGACAAGTGATGAAGGGCATGATAGTATAGGAAGAAATGTTTTTCTTCAATATGAGCCTCCAGCTTATACCTATCTAAGTACCCTATTGGAAAGGGCTCCTTTGTTAGTGATGGAGACTAACCGAAGCCATGTGGCCGTATCTGAACGACAGAAATGTGGATAGGCCCCAGAGGATGCAGGAGGAGGAACCGGGAAATCGTCATCATGATTTCTAACCGCAGCCCCATCCACACAGCTGCTTCCTCCTTCTCCCTTGTAGCACAGTTTTCTCTGTTTCTGCCTGGAGAAATCCACCCAGCCCACATCTCCTGTAGGGTGGTCCAGCTACCTTAAAGAGTGATCTCTTTCTCCACCCTAACTCTATATTCTCAGGGAAGGCTCTCTAATGAGCCAACCTTGAATCAAATGCCCACCTTCGTCAGTCAGAGGCAGGGGGCAAACATGGCTGTAAAGAGTCACCTACTTTTGCAGTTCTTAAAGCAGAGGGCTGAGCAGCTAACCCAGGAAGTACCCCCTACAGCCACCCTGAGCTTGTCCTACACTGTCTAAAGCACCTGAGTGACCCAGCATCTCTGGAGCCACCACATCCTCACGGGCTGCCAGCCTTGTGAATGGACAGCCAGTCAGTGCACGAGGGTGGACTTTGAAGGTTTGCCCTGCTCAGTCCTAATGCACCCAGATTTATATGTGTTCCCTTGAAAATTACTAAGAGTGTAGTCAGTCCCATGAGTACATGCCAGAGACTCAGGCTCTCGCTGATACGATTATATCACAGGGAAAAGCCACATTTAAAAAAAAAAAATCCCACAATAAGAACAGAACTACTTAGAGGCACTTATCATAATGAAGCTGCATTAAATTACAACAAATAATTGTCCTCTTGAAGGAACTTCTGCCGATAAAAAGCTCCCGTTGGTAGAGGAAGGCCAGGAATGTCAGCACTGAAAGAAGTATCAGTCGTCTAATTTAACGGGCTCACTTGACTGATGGTGAACCAGCCTCCAGGGAGAAGGGGCTTGCCTCCGTCTCACTACTAGCCAGAGAGAAAGCCCTGGTTAGAATTAGCTCTCGCAAGTCCCTGGTCAGCGCCACTATTGTCTCCTCTCTCCTCCTGCAACAGTAAGTAAAGCCAAGAGAGGGGGTAATTAAAGCAGGTCAGGGAAAAGAAAAGACAGAAGCAAAGGAAAAGGCAAACAAACTCAACCAAGCAAATCAGAATGTTGTAGTGAAGGAATAACACCACTATTGTCTCAGAAACCAGCCTGGTATATAGTAAGCGCTCAGTGAATCGCCGTTAACCAATTGCTAATTGCGGGTGCACAGCCAAGCTCATCATTTACAAACAGTAAAGTCTCTCTCGAAAGGACAACAGCCAGTTACAAGAATATCCCATAAGGTTATTTTTTCATTGCTTCTTTCACGAAACAGTTGTGTTCTTTTGTGTATGAAGACGAAGATTAACCAACTCTTGATGGGGTGAGAGGTGAGGTTTTTATTCCGAATCCCCATACAGTTCTGGAATCCATAGTGATTTCGGAAAATTACTTGTGGGAAGTTTATGATCTCTTTGCCAAGATCTCCAGTCTTCAACATGCAGGCCCTGAGGGGCCTGGGGAGAGGAGTTCCTGAGTCTTCCTCCCCAGACCCTGAAACTTGAATTTTGGTGACTATGATATTGTGATTTTTTTTTTTAATGAGAAATATGTATTTGGCCTATGTCCTTGTTCCTGGCACAGAGCTCCCAAAACCCTTGGAATTTCCTACGATGAGAGAAATAAAGGTATCTTATTATTTAAATGAGGTGACTGGAAATCACCGAGACTGGGGGCTGGCTGTCAGAGGGACCAACCACTAATTAGAGGGTTGGAACTTTCAGTCCCACCCAGGCCTCTGGGGCGGGCAGAGGGACTGGAAAATGAGTTCAATCACCAGTGGCCAATAATTTAAACAGTCATGCCTACGTAATGAATCCTCCATAAAAGCCCAAATGGATGGGGTTCAGAGAGCTCCTGGGTTGGTGAACACGTGACGATCTGGGGAGAGTGGCACACCTGGAAAGGGCATGAAACCTCAGCACCTTCTCCCCATGCCTTGCCCAGGGCATCTATTCCAACTGGCTGTTCTCAAGTTCCTTTTATAATAAAATGGTGATTTAGCAAGTAAGATGTTTCTCTGAGTTCTCTGAGCTGCTCTAGAAAATTAATTAATTAACCCAAGGAAGGGGTCATGAGAACCTCCATCTATATCTGGACATCAGAAGGACAGGTGACATTGGCATCTGAAGGGGGGGCATGCAGTCTTGTGGGACTGAGCCCTTAACCTGTGGGATCTGATTCAATCTCTTCATAGTGAGTGTTAGAATTTAGTTGAATTGTAGGACACCCAGCTGGTATCTGAGAATTGCTTGATCAAAAAAAAAAAAAAAAGAAAGAAAGAAAAAAGCACACACTGGAATTGGGGATAGAACTGTGGTGACCTTCCCAGAGAAGCTTCGGTAGGGTCAGCAGTGCAGAGGGACAGCTGCTCCACTTTAGCTGAATTAAAATAGAGACAAATCCCCAAGCCTGTTCCAGCTGGTTGGTGCCACTGGAATCATGGGTTGTTCGGTCAAGGTGAGCTAATTGATGAGCTGAACTGGCCAGAGCTAGACATGAACTAGAAAATATGTCCATGAAATTTAATATAGTCGACCTCTGTATCTGCATGGTCGGATCAGCAGATGGGGAACCTATGGATAAAGGGTGGGGACATGGGGCAACAGTACTACGCCCTTTTATTGAAGGGTCTTGAGTGTCCAAAGATTTTATTATCAGTGGGAGGAGGTTGGGGTCCTGGAATCAATGCCCCCACTGGATACTAAGAGACTGTATATCCTTTTTTTCCAATGAGAAGAAATGTCAACTAAATCCTTTTGGTACACACAAATTCCACTGTCCTCTAACCAACCTTCCTTCGCTTCTCTTCCTATTAACTTCCACTGGGGGAAGCTTGGTGTGGGTAGAATATCAGAAAATCAGTTTCTCTCCAAAACCTAAACAGGATACAGGCTAAGCTCTCATGCCCAATCACCACATTTTGCATGTCTGGGGACCAAGTCTGCAAGTGTGGCGACAACAAGGAGGATCACACCATTGGGCCCTGTCCTGTCTCATTGTGCAGAGACATTTAGCACAGTTGGGCTTTAAGCGCACAAAAGAGGAAGTTGCAGTCAGCGTTTTGTCAGGCGCCCTGGAAAGAGCCTTCTCACTCTGATATCTTGCTCCTAACTTCCTGGGTCCCATCCCACTGACAACTTCTTTTAATTAAAGCACTGAAGCATAGTAGAAAAGTTCTTAACACTGAAAGAGAGAGGACCCTGAGGGAAAACAGCTGTATCTTGATGGGCAAAGAGAAGAAGGGCCAGAGAAAGGAGGCCAGCAGCCACGGGAGGGTAAGCCCACAAAGAGTGGGAGAAGACAGGGCTGAGGGGGTGATGTCATGAGTCCACCCAAGGCAGATGGAAGAGTGTGGGTGCCAGGAGTCCTCTTCTATGCAGTGTTGATCACATCTGGCAACCCTGGAAGGACCACTCCCAGCAGAAGAAATACATACAGTATGAGAATTACTAGAAACCTCTGACTCTCCACAGCCTCGGTGACAGGGAACCATGGCAGAAGCCAACTGTGCTTGGTGATTTCCATACATTCCCTCAGTCTATTTTTTCCTACAATCCAGTGAGAGGACTACTGTCAGCCCCACTTTAGAGACTGAAAATAGTATCAGAAGAGCTTTATAGTTTGCAATCTCATTGATTCCAGGTGCTCAAGGGAGAAGCACTTTCTCTTTCTTGCCATCCACAATAAGACAGGAGATGCTTCTAAGTTCCATAAAAACTCTAGACCACGTTCCAGCAGCCACAATCCAGGACCACAACACCAGCGTCTTTCTTTCTGACCGTGCGCCAGGCCAGCCCAGCCCATTTGTCCCACATCTCCAGTCTGATGGTAAATCTTTCAGGGACTCTGTTGGCCCTCACCGCCCCAGCCTTGGTTGGAATTGCCCTGTCCTAATGTCAACTTCTGTGCCTCAGAGGTTGAGGCGTGGGTTCTTTCATGCCCTGAATGCTCCTGGGCCCCTATTCATACTGGTCCCCTCCCTTTAGAACTCAAAGGGAGAGGCAACATTTGCCGAAGCCACCAAACAAGAGTTATACACTCTTCCCAGGAAAATGGGAAGCTCCTTGTTTTACTGGTTCTGTGATTTCCCGGACAAGTTTTCTAAGTCTCTTTTCTGCAAAATGAAAATAATAATAGTATCAAACTCATATAATTTTTATTAATTTAAATAAGATAATGCATGTAAAGCACTAAGCATGCACATGCTAGATAAATATTATGTTAAACGTTGATATCATTATCATTCATCCACATTTGCAAAAATAACGTTTTTCAAGTGACCCTCTGCAGAATGAAGATCTGCATAAAAAGTCTTTGTCTCAGTCGACTCCTGTTGCAGCTAGAATCTTCTTTCAGCCAAGCCTGCTCTCTTCTACACAGGTACCAATTAATGGTCCCAGCGCCCTGGCTACATAAAGAGTTAATGCCAACCTTTCAGTGCACTGAAGTCTCAAGTTTATTCTGCATATTGATGCTCCTTGTCTTTCATTTCTCTCTGACTCCCCTCCACATTCACACATACACATCAGCTACTTAAAAAAGAAAAAGGCTTTCAGAAGACAGTAAGAAATATTTAATGTAATTCCTGTTCTAGTCTCATGATTACTGATACAGAGAAGTGTACCGGAGCAAATGTTTAAATCCATTAAAATTAAATAATGCATTGCCTGTGTCTCTGTATTGCCTAGCACACAGGGGTCTCTCAAAAAGGTTGCCCACACTTTCGTAGTTCAAGTCCTGGTATAACAATCCCTTCGTAAGTGCGCAGCATCCCCTGTGCATTCATTTATCTCCTAGAAAATAAGTCCCTAGCAATTGTCTCTTAAACCTGATTAGGACGGGGAGATGAAAGGAAACCAGGATTTTAATAGGCTGGTGAGCTTAAATGTGATTCTATCGAACACACAAAATCATTAGTAGATGTGAATGTGACTGATGGAATATTGCATCAAGAGCTGTTAAGAAAAGGGCTCGCTTGGCAGTGTTCATTTCTGGAAAAGCCGTTTAAACTCCTCTTTCCCCACACCTCTCCTCCTCAGTTACCCAATTCAGTACTTGATTTGTTTTCCCACTAAGATATAGATACAGGCAGAATCATTCATTATACCCAGCTTCTACTGTGTCCCTATGCTGTACCCGGAACTGTGTCAACCACTGGAGACATAGTGATGAAGATGCCATGGTCCTGCCTTAAAGGGACTCGTGGTGGAATGCACGGCCACACAAGTTAAGGGCTGTAACACAGAGCGAGGGGATGTGGGTGCCGACCGAGAAGGAAGGGTGCTGTTGACTTGGGCTCGCTGGGAAAGCATTACAGACAATGCATTTCAGAAGAGCTTTTAGAGCTGAGGAGTTCACCAGGACATAAGGGGTCTTGTACATGGAAAAAGAGTAGAGATTTGAAAGAGAGAAAGTGCTTAGTGTTTTCATAGAATGGCAAGCCCAGCAATAAAGTTAAAAGGAAAATGATTTGTTGGGTTTTGTATCAGGAAGATTTTTCCACAAGTAACAAAGTCAGACCACCAGTAGCTTGAGCCATGAAGACAATTATTGTTTACTTCACAAAAATCTATGGGCTCTGGATGGTTCCAGGGGTCATTCCATGGCTTGGTTACATCATCAGATACTCCGGCTCTGACGATTCTTCTCTTCTCCCATCCTCAGAGCACTGGCCTCCCGCCGTGGTGCTTGTCACCCCACGATGGTGGCTGCCACAGTAGCAAACATCACATCCTCATCTGGGGTCCCAAGAAGGAAAGAAGAGGCAGGAGCCAAAAGGATTCTTTTATCAGAAAATAAAAGCTTTCCAGAACCAAATCCCCCAGCTCACTTTGTCTTAGCTCTGAAAATAGGTTATGTGCCCAATCCCATACATAAGGGAGAATCTGAGGATTTAGGAAAAAGTCTCTGGTAAAGGAAAATGGAATGGCCATGCCAGGATTAGATCAATTCTGATTCATCTCTGAGGAAGGACACATGGTCGGGTCAGTAACTAACAGGGCTACACCTTTTTATTATTAATGCTTGAGACACACAAAAAAAAACAGCGTAAAGAATAACAACTCGGGCTTCCCTGGTGGCGCAGTGGTTGAGAATCTGCCTGCCAATGCAGGGGACACGGGTTCGAGCCCTGGTCTGGGAAGATCCCACATGCTGCGGAGCAACTGGGCCCATGCGCCACAACTACTGAGCCTGAGCGTCTGGAGCTTGTGCTCCGCAACATGAGAGGCCACGACAGTGAGAGGTCTGTGCACCGCGATGAAGAGTGGCCCCCGCTCGCCGCAACTAGAGAAAGCCCTCGCACAGAAACGAAGACCCAACACAGCCAAAAATAAATAAATAAATAAAATTAAGGAAAAAAAAAAAAAGAATAACAACTCATCACCCAGCTTTAAAAAAATAACTCATTGTCAACATACAGTGTCTTCCAAGGTTCCTTCTCTTTCTTCTTTCTATCCAGGATGGAACTGTCCAGATTTTGCAGGTTTTTCATTTATTTGCATTTCCTTTTTCTTTCCATATATATTTCTCCCTGTTCAATTAATAAAACTGTTGCCTGTATTGAACTTTCTTGTAGATATCATACTGCAAAAATTCATTTGCAAATTGCTTTCTTTTGATCAATATTATGTTTGTGGAATTAATCCATATTGATTCATGTAGCTCTAGTTCATTCCTTTTCACTGCTATGTGAATTCCATTAGAGATATGACAATTTATTTCTCCTCTGGATTGATACTGGGAAGTTGCCAATATTTTACTATTATAAACAATACTTCTATGATTATTATTTTTCATGTCTCCTAACATATATATGTGTGTGCATACATAGGTATACATGTGTATATGTGCATATACATGCCTGCATATATGTGTGTACATATATATGTATACATATGTGTGTATGCATGTATGTGTGTATATATTAATTCATCTAGGATATATATCTAGCGGTATATTTCTGAGTAATAGTGTATACGTATCTTCAACTTTACTGTTGCCAATTTCCAACAGCAGTAGATAAGAGGTCCTATCACTCCACACCCTAACAAAACTCGGTCCTGTCAGACTTTTCATTTTTGCCAATCGGATGGTGTGAAACAGCACCTAATTTTAGTTTTAATTTGCATCTCCCTTATTAATAATTAAGTTAAGCATCTTTTCATGTGTTTATTAGCAATTGATGTTTCCACTTTAGTAAATTATATCTTAACGCTTTTGCCTGTTTTTACTAACCTGTTTGTCTTTTTCTCTTTGATGTAGAGAAGTTCTTTATGTATTCTGGCTATTAATTCTTTACTTCTTCCTAACTTTTTTTAAAGGTATCTTTTGATGGACAAAAAAATTTTTTGTTTTAATGCAAATTGAATTTTTCAATTTTTGCTATGGTTTGTGAGTTTGGAACATTATGAAATTCTTTTTTCCATCAAGTTCATAAAGATGTTTTATTTTCTTGTAAAAGCTTTTAGATTTTTATATTTCAGTCTTTCTACAAATAGAGTTTTAACCTATACGATGCTAGGGATGTCATTGTATTTTTCTCAATAGTAATAACCAATTGCCAATAAATAAATAATGTTGATTGAATAGTGTCATTTTTTTCCTTGAGCTGCAGCACCAGCCAGTTATGCATGGAGTGTGTCTGGGCTCTCCATCCTTTGCCAGTGATCTACTTGCCTGTGCCAGTACCACACTGTCCTCACCATAGCTTCGTGATCTGTCTCGAGAGCTGGCAGGGAGAGTCCCCCACCTTGTTCTTCCCTCTCAGAGGTCTGTTAGCAGAGCATGACATGTGGGGCGCCCCATTCCCATCCAGCTCCCTCCAGCCTGTCTACGCAACACTGGCTTCTTGCTTGACTCTGTAACCCACTAACAGCCTCTCTTCCCTTTCAGTTTGCACATTCAGCTATGGGTGGGATGTTCTGTGCTCCTTCGAATGGAAAGACTCGCTTCCCATTTGAAGCCGCATCCGAAGACAGACACCCCATTAGCAGACTTGCATTTGGATGACAATTCCAGGGTCGTAACTAAACACTGCCTGACCACGTTAGTGAGCACAAGGGAGGAAAAGGAAGGGCTGGTCTGCTCGACTCTACACACATCCCCTGGGGAAAGTGTCAGCCACACCAGAGCCAAGGAAAGCCAGTGTGCATGGGCTCCGGGAAAACTGATGTTTTCCGGAAGGGCCGGGGCTTGGAATACAGGTGTTTTAACCTCACTTCTGTTTCCTCCTCCTCTCTTCATAGACCACCCCCAAGCCCACTTGCACTCCCTACCCACGCACACCCACCTCCTTCTTTCACCTGACAGGGTGAGAAAGAACTTTTGACTCTACCTCTTCCAGGCCTCCTGGGCTGTCCAAACTCTCAGAATCGAATTTAATATTCAGTTTTTCTCTTTCCAGTTTCCCACCACTGATCTCAAATCTCTTATGGAATTCCTAATTTTTATGTATTTCTAAGTGCATTTATATTTGTAAGAACCTTCAAAAATGTTTTAGGGAAAGGTGAAATCTAAATATATGTCCTATTTTACAGAGAAGGAGTTGCACCTCGGGAGATGAAGCAATGTGTTCAAGAATTTGTGGTGTATCTGGGCTAGAAGTAGTCGTACTCCTAATGTCCACGCCAACATCCTTCTCTTCTTCAGTCTCCCCCCACTCTCCCGGGGGCCTTCCGGCTCATAGAACAAAATCTCCAGTGGCCAATTGGGCTGACGAGGACTTACTTGCTAAGGGATTTCCAGGAAACCACAATGAAGCAGAACCTGGCTTCAAGGAACTTGATACCCAGGCTGTGTGTGTGTGTGTGTGTGTGTGTGTGTGTGTGTGTGCTGTGTATACCCACTTTAATAAAGTGTGTATCTGAAACTCTGCAGGAATTGGTGGCCCCGTCGTGCCAATTCCTTTTTAATGCCTAAACCCTCAGCACTCCCCCTAAGGTACAGAGTTTTAAAAGCTGCTCAGGAAAAGGGGGAAAAAATCTTGACACCATCTTAAAAGCTCTATTCACTCAGCAAGAACCATCATTTTTCTATCAGCACAGAGACTTTGCCTAACAAGCAGGGGCAGAGGCCCTGTCCAGAAGGCAGAAGAAGGAATTTCAGCAAATTGTGAGTTTCTTAGCGCAGGTGAGGACGGGCCAAAGGACCAGCTCAAGGAACTTGGAAGCCGCAGGAAGACTCTGCAGGAGGGCAAGAGGGTCAGGACTGATTGGGACCAAGGCCTGGGTGGGCCTTTCTCACTCACATGTGCAGATGCCCAGGAGGCCCTACTCACAGGCTCTGCCCTGGCAGCTCTCACACTTGAGCGAGCATCAGAACCACCTGGGGGAATTCCCTGGCGGTCCAGAGGTTAAGGCTCCGCACTTCCAGTGCAACTCGTTAAAGCAGATTGTGGCGCTGACCCCAGAGTCCCTGGTTCAGTGGGCTTGGGGTGGGGCCCGGGAATTTGCATTCCTAATGTGTTCCCAAGAAAGTGATGCTTCTGGAACAGGAACCACACGTGAGAACCATGGCTCCACTCAATTCAGTTACACATGGAAAGACTCTCAAATACATCATAGGCGCCAGACGCTGTGGGGACAGTGAAATAAGGTGGTGTTTCCAAAACCCAGTTATTCAAAAAAAGAAAAAAACAAACAAAAACACCCAGGAAGCTTGAAAACATACAGACTCCTGGGCTCCTCCTAGAAAATACGGAATTAGTACGTCTCTGATGGGATCAAGGAATCTGCATTTTTCAACAAGCTCCCCAGGTATTTCTTATGATCATGAAAGTTTAAGACAGACTTGACTTAAGGCCTGGTTTTCCAAAAAGCCCAGAACTTCTACCACAAGAAAGGTCTCAGAGTAACCCACTAGTGTTCCCACTTCTGTTACCTATTATCCGGCACAAATTATTCTAAAATGAACTGGCTGTTTCCCGTAAAAGATCTCGAATAAAGAGCCCTGGAATAACAAGGGAGAAGATAAAAAAAGGAGTGAGACCAAGGACAGGTGAAGTTTAGCAGGCCTGGATGGAAGGCATGAGATGCTGAGAGGGGTCCGGGGGGAGTGGGGTAAATTGCAAAATGGCCACAATACTTTATAGATCCTTCCACAGAGAGGTAGAAACTATTTCTTCTCCACTTCTTGAATCTGAGCTGGACTGTGACCTGCTTTGATCAACAAAATGAGGCAGATTCATTCTAGAATGCATCTAGAATGTGGCATGACACGGTCAAAAGCTACTCTAACCCTTCACAAGCCAGCAAGCCCCAGCTGCAGACCACAAATGCCTGAACAAGATGGGCTGGACCAGAACTGTCCCGCCAAGCCCAATCCAAATTCCCTGCAGAATCCTGAGTCAAATGAATGGTGTTATGTTAAGGCACTAAGTTTGGGGTGGTTTGTTACCGGGCAAAAGTTAACTGAGACAGGAAATACCCAGGGAACCCTAAAAATCAATTCCATCATTGGAGCATTTTGCCTTAGGCCAGATGTATTGTGCCCCTGCTGTATGATAAGGCCACCTTCTGGCTTCCTCACTCCCCAGCCCCTCCGCTCAAAATTCAAAGCTTTTCACTGAGCAGTGGACAGGAAAATTCAGATCCTTCTAACATCTCAGCTTTGCTCACTGTCCCATTGCCCTGAACTCCGTTTAGATGGGAAACAGCTGCCATTTCACCACTTGCCTCTGTTGCCATCTAAGAAGGTAAAGCGAGTCAGTCCCCTCTCCACACACATCTAAGGAGCGTCCTGCCACATCCTGGGGATAACTGAACCCAAGAGAACTCTCTGTGCTCCAGGCATTCACACTGAGCTAACTCTTAGCAAACAGGTAGCTGAGAAGCAGGGAGCCAGGTGATGGATGGAAAACAGTAAACAATGGCCCAGGGGCCTGACAATGGGCCTCCAGCCCTGCCTGTTCTCATTGGGAATCTTGGGTAAGCACTTACCTCCTTGCATTCTAGGAATTCAGTGGCTGGATATGATCACCAACAAGTTGCTAATGATCTGGAGAACCAGGGATGAAGCCCAGGTAAGAGATCTGGGTCACAGTTCGGAGAGAGCTGGCTTTGTAGAGGTGCAACCTATATGGTCCACAGGACCCTAGGTTCAAACAGCCCTATGCTTGGTTTAATACTCAACTGTTGCCATCTTTAGATGCTTAATAATTTTCTCCTGGAACCTGGGTTCTGTAAGTGAAGGAGGATGGGACAATGGAACATGCACATGAGCAGAGGAGATAAGCACGCTGTGTGTCAGCCTCTGTCCCTTGTTGCCACATCCCCAGACAGTGTTCATGGCTCCCCATGAGCACAGAAAGCCGGTGGCCCATGATGAGGGGACTTTAGCAAGACTCACGTCTATGACTGATTGGGGGGTCGCTGCCAGCCCCAAGAGGTCATGCTTTCTGTTCAAACTAGAACTTGCTCCAAATGAGGCAATGAGCTTTAAGAAACATGAACAACCAAGGAAACTGCTATGGGTTGAACTGTGTACCTGCCCCCCAAATTCATGTGCTGGAGTCCTAACCCCCGGACCTCAGAATGTGACCTTATTGGGAAGTAGGGTCATGGCAGCTGTAATTAGCTACAATGGGGTCATACTGGTGTAGGGTGGGCTCTAATCCAGTATGACTGGTATCTTTATTCATAAAGAGGAAATTTGGACACTGACAGGTACACAGGGAGGACGGCATGTGAAGATTGGAGTTATGCTGCCGCAAGCCAAGGGACCACCAGAAGCTGCAGAGGGATCTGGAAAAGCCTTGTCTAGAGCCTTCAGAGGGAGATGGCCCTGCCAACACCTTGATCTCAGACTTCTCCCTCCAGAGCTGTGAGACGATACATTTCCGTTGTTTAAGCCCCTCTGTTTGTGGTACTTCGTTACAGCAGCCCTAGCAAAGTAAATCAGAACCCTGCTATATCCTCTCTTCCTCCTGCTACTTCCCTTTGTTAGTCAACCACAGATGCTGAAAATGATGACACAGAAGGAAAGGGAAAGAGAGGCAACTCATAATCCCTTTTCCTTTCCGTCCTTCCTGACTGATTGTCAGCCAGAGATAGAGAGTGTTGGTGGAATGTGCATGTACCAAGAAGTGAAATTTAAAACAGCTTTAAAAGAGCTGGGTTCATTTTGTGCAGCACTTCTACTGTCCCAGTAAGAAAAAAAAAATATATATGTATGTATTATATATATATATATATATATATATATATACGCACGTATAAGCTGCAGAATGTTTTTGAGTTATGTAATTTGGGTGATTATATTAGTTAAATACTCTTAAAGAGGCATTGCAAAATATAAAGAGGAACAGTAAAAGTGCTATTAATAATTAAATTTTTAATTTTTCCTTACTTAGAACAACACTAAAGAGCAAATGTTAAAACACCATCACACGTTGAAAAAGAGACCATAGAAGAAAGGAAAAAGTTTTATATTGTACCACCTTTAACAGCACTTTTTTCCTGCCTTTTGAAGAAAAGGACCTGCATTTTCATTTGCACTGGGCCCTGCAAATGACATAGCTGGCCCAATTCTAGAATTAGCCAGGAACGGCAGGCAATGATATTTCTACTCAGGTGCTCTGAACTTTTGGCTTTTCCCCAACTCCAAAATCTGGATCTCTCTGATATTATTTCTTATAGCGATTTATATGCACATAGCACACACAGATTTTACATAATCATAGTGCTTGGGTGTGCAAAAACGTCACCTTTTTCATGTCTCCATAACTGATGCAAACTTAGTTCTTGAGACTCCATTAACCACTGATGGAGGAAAAAAAAATTGCCAATTCAAGGAAACTCAGTGACTCTGGGGTGTGAATTCAATCAGTTCAGGATACTGTCCCTGTAAACTCACACACACACACACACACACACACACACACACCTCCCCAGGGAGGGATTAGAATCTGGGAAGAAATTCCTGGCTCCTTACTAGCAGTCATCCAGCCGACTGAGAGGTACAGTTCCCTTTGATCTTTCCCTTTCAGTCCTCACCCACCTACAGATGTAGCTGAAATGCAGGGCGCTCTCCACCCTCCCGTCCACACAGCTCCTTCTGCATCTCTTCATGCTCGCAGAGAAGCCCTTCCAGGTCCAGGAGGGGGCTGCCTGCTTTCACTCTAAAGGACAGAGTTAAGACTTTGTGACAGAGAATGAACAGCCCACAACCAAAAATACTTACTATCTGACTCTTTACAGAAAACGTTTGCCAAACCCTGGCCTAGACACACTGGCTGTTACTTCTTCTTTCTGTTATTTCAACGCAGCAGATATTCTTTTCTCCTGTAGTAAGTTTGCTGCCTCCCCAGGAAGCAAGGCTTAATTCCTCTCTACTTTGCAGAACCCCTCAAACTTACCCAGGGTTTCCATCCACCCCTCTAGGAGGACAGGGCATTTGTCCATGTCCCCAGATGGAAATCCATCATTGTCTTAACCCTGGTGACATTCTCTCTGATCACCCTTTCCCACCAACAAGCCATCAGATCTTTATTACCTCTTTGGAAGAAAAACTGATTTTATACCATCATGCATTGGCCACATATATTAGTTATCTACTGCTGTATAACAAATGATCCCAAAATTTAACAGCTCAGCAGAACAAAAATTGATGATCTCACGGTTTCTATGGGTCAGGAAACTGGACATGATTAAAATGAGTGTCTCTGCCTCAAGGTCTCTCCTAAGATTGCAGTCAATCTGTCATTGGCCTGGCTGCAGTCATCTCAAGGCTGGACTGGGGGAGGATTTGCTTCCAAGCTCCCTCACGTGATGTGGCAGGCCTCAAAAATCCTGCTTCCAGCTCACTTACGTGGGCCCCTCCACAAGGCTGCCTCACGACGTGGCAGCTGGCTTCCCCCAGAGCCAGCACACCGAGAGGGAGTGAGGGACAGCTCCCAAGATGAAAGCCACTGTTCTCGAAGTGACATCTCATCACTTCTGCCATATTCTATTCTATTCAATCTAATGTGCTGTATTCCATTTAAAGATGTGGCCTTAAACCTACCACATCACTCTAAGGCTTACGACAAACTCTGGCTGCAAAACACCTTTGTCAAAAATAAAAACAAAGCTCTTGATAGCCTGGGCTATCAAGACAATTGTGTCCACCACTATCCCTCAAATTCCATTCAGATACTTGTTTGAAAGCCATTCAGAGATGCCTTAATGATCCCCTTCATCCCACTCCTCCCCTGGGGGCAATAAATACTTTGTGACCAAAAAAGAGAGGAAAAAAAAGAAAGAAAGAAAATAGTGAAAACCAGAAAAGGAACCAGGAGGCAAAACCTTGGTTTTTATCTTCCAATTTTGTCCTACCATATTTACTTGACAAGGCATTTTGAATGTCTGAAATCCATCTGTTCAGGCAAAGAAATCAAGCAAATAAGAGGAACCAAATGAATGGGGATAGGCAGCTCAATGTGCCATAAATACTCCAAGGTCCTGAGCACATGACTATGTGAATAAACATTTAGATCCACATAAATATAAGCAAGTCTTTCAGGAACAGATCGTTGGCAACCACCAGCTGAAGGAAATCAAAGTCACTCTTCAAATAGAGCCCATTCTTTACCTATGTTGTACTTCCTTCTCTCTGGCTGGTCCAGACTCCTTAATCCCACATCTGCAAAAGTTTCACAATGTCCACTGTAAGATCTCAGCCTTAATGAAGACTAAAGTTAAGTGATCTTCCAGCAATCAAGAAGATGAGAAAAATTTCTTCATTTTCCTCCTTCTAAGAGTAAGTAACAATTGTATGGAGGTTCCTTAAAAAACGAAAAATAGAGTTACCATATAATCCAGCAATCCCACTCCTGAGCATATATCCAGAAAACATGAAGCTCTAATTTGAAAAGATACACGCACCCCAATGATCACAGTGGCACTATTTACAATAGCCAAGACATGGAAACAACCTAAGTGTCCATCAACAGATAAATGGACAAAGAAGATGTGGCATATATATATATGATGGAATGTTACTCAGCCATAAAAAGGAATGAAATAATGCCACTTGCAGCAACATGGATGGACTTAGGGATTATCATACTAAGTGAAGTAAGTCAGACAGAGAAAGACAAATATTATACAATATCACTTATACATGGAATGTAAAAAATAGTACAAATGAACTTATTTACAAAACAGAAACAGACTCACAGACATAGGAAACAAACTTACGGTTACCAAAGGGGAAGTGGAGGGAGGATGAATTGGGAGTATGGGATTAACAGATGCACACTACTATATGTAAAATAGATAAACAACAAGGATTTACTGTAGAGCACAGGGAACTATATTTGATATCTTGTAATAAACTATAATGGAAAAGAAATGAAAAAAATTATATATATATGACCGTATCACTTTGCTGTACACCTGAAACTAACACAATACTGTAATTCTGTTTCCTGTGCACATGTTAACACTTACTTTGTTAGACACTTTACATGCATTATCTCATTTCTTATCCTCACAACAACCCTGCCAAAGAAATATTGCTATCTCTTTTTTTTCGGATGAGATAAATGGCTCAGAAAAATTAACTCATTTTCCACAGGTCACACAGCTATAAAATGGGGAGTCCAGAATTCAAACCCATATCTGTCTGAGTCTGATTGCATTCTCTTTACAGTATTACCATTCAAGGGGTAAACCCAGTACACACATCTTCCTGGAGCATCCGTTATCTACAGAGATTTAGGGGGAATATAATTTTCATATTAAAATAAATTATTACATATAGGAAAAATTAATATGCATTGTAAAGATCAAATAAATGCCATGCTTTGTGGTCTGTGGGTTTGGGCCACACGTGGAGATCTCTGGGGAGATGGGTTTCCTCTTAGCTGCACTTGAAGTTTCCTCCATAAGAAAGTTCAAGAAGCCCAGCACTCAGCCCTGCCTCCCTACAAGTAAGCAAACAAAAAGCTAAGCACAGCAAGACATCAGATAAAGTTTTTTGGGTTTTTTGTTTTCAATACAGTCTTGATTCCTTGTGGAACTCTCTCAACACAGCAACTACTGTACCAGTGAAAATGGACGGTTGCTTTTCTCATTCCTGTTCCGCCCCACCTTGCCTGATACAATCCTGTTGAGATCCTTACAGGGGAATGAGATGTTTTGATTTGTTTGCTGATTTCAAAGGCAAATCCCTGGGAAATACCAAAGAAATTGTGTTCTAATTCACCTGAGTCAATGTTTTGACTTATTAGAAAACAATCTTTGCAACAGGAACAAGCCGTGCAAAAGACGTAGAGATCAGGGAGCCAAGGGGCCATATAGAGACACCCGGGAAGTTAGTGATGTACTTCCCTTGAGATGTACTAATGTGTCTTATTTTAAGAGAAAACTGAAGGGAGCAACATGGGGCCATTTGGAAGAGCACAACTCAGTAATTAGGTTCCATTCATTGAAAATTTGGACCTAGCCTGAACTAACAGACAACTGCCATTCAGAGAACGATTATGTGCCACAAATCTATGCATGTGGACCACATCTATCCCTCACAACAACTCTTTGGGGTAAAAACTGTCATTCCCGTTTTACACTTGAGTAAAATGTCCAGGAAGGTCCCTCAGTCACTGAAGTAAAAAGGAATAACACAGTTTCCAGGTTGGTGAACACACCCCGGTGCTGGGAGGGTGGCATGCCCGGGAAGCTCCTGGAGACACCCTCTCCCCATATACACCTCTCCCACCTGGCCATTCCTGAGTGGAATCCTTTATAATACATTAGCAAGCATTTAGTTTTAAAAGGTAGCAGAGTAAAGCTTTCAACTGGAGCCTGGTTCTTCATGGCCATCAGTCACAGTCACGTGCTATACCCTAGAAATTCCCTTATAACAGTCATCACATTCTAATTTCTGATGTAATTGGAAATCTCCCCCATCAGAGGTTTCCACACCCTTGGAAGGTCTGGGGAAGAAACTGACTGAGTTCATAAACCCAGAAGTTCCAGGGCCATGGGGGTGATTCCTAGGAGCTCACCCAGAAGCTGTTACAAACTTCACACCAGCATCTGCCCACACTTCTGCCCACAATTACCCAAGGATGATAGCTTCGTCTTCTCTTTCACTTTCCAAATCTCACTCAAGTGACTCTGACTGGCTGAATAGAACCCAGAACAATATGAGGACAGGAACTGTGAGGTAAGTCCCTGCTTCTTCCCCAAAGCACAGACGAAAATGGACAAAAAAGCAGCACGGATGCTGAGCTGATCACAGCCAATCCAGCCAAATGCTAAATCGTCTATGCATCACCAATTTGTAACTCCAATTTATACTCCTGGGACGATTAAAAGAGTTTTTTAATGGATGCCATTATTGTACTATGAATCTATTGCTGCATACAAACCACCCAAACTTAGTGGTTTAAAACAACCACCATTTATCTGGCTCACAAGTCTCTGGGTCAACAAGCTGGGCTGTGTGCAGCTGGTCGCTCTCACGTGTCTGTGGTCAGCCTCCTTCCAATAAGTCAGATGGCTCTGGTTGTTGGCTGGTGGTTGTCTGGGGCCACATCTCTCTCATCCTTCAGCAGACTGGCCTGGGCTCATTCCTATGGAGACTGGCAGGGTTCCACCAGTGAGAATAGAACTGCAAAACCTCTTGATGCTCAGGCTCAGAACTGATACAACTTCATTTCGGCCACATCCTATTGACCACAACACGTCACTAAGCCTGCCCACGCTCAAAGGTATGGAAACAGCCCCATCCACTGATGAGAGAAACCTCAAAGTCACATTGAAATCAGGGATGCACACAGAGTGGAATGTGCAATTTCTGCAAACATCTCCAGGACTTTATCCAATAATTTTGGGAGTGAGGTAAATAAAGTTCAACACGTTCTCATAAACCCCTTGCAGGTCACTAATGCACTAAAGTGCATTATGTGTGGTATCCCGACAAAGCCCTTTGGGTTTTGTGTGTCACGTGGGCTTGGTGTGCTGAGAATCGACCTTGGGAAACACCACTCTCCCGCTGTGAAGTCCCAGCCAGAATCCAGGAAGGTATCTGTTTTCATAGTTTAGAGGATAAAATGCAATGATAGGGCAGACATTTTTGTGGGGAAGAATGTCTTGTTTTATAGTAGGGTTAATAGGGGAAATAAAGCCCCATATAGTCCCTCAACTTTCGGTTTCTAAACTGGAAAGACCACAGTGTGCGTTCCAGCAGCCTCCCTGAAGTCATTAGTGCTTCAGAGCCAGCTGAATTGTTGGATAATAATGATTCTTTGCACTTACAGAATGCGTTTCCTCTGGGGAGTACCAAGTAATTTACAATCACTTATTAATTAATCCTCAGCCTCCACGAGATGAGGATGGGTTATTATGTGTCTCTGACAGATGTGTTAAGTGGCCAGAGACCAAGTGACACTAAGCTTCTGCCCAAGGTCACTGCATTGTCAGACTCACTGGACACCGTCACAGCTCCGCCAGCCTCACCATTCATTCTGCAAGCCTCTCCCACAGAAGCACTGGAATTCCTCGGGGCTGGTTCCAGCCATTTCAGAAAAGTCTGAGTTTTTCAGATCAAACATGAGGATTTTGCTGTTCCATTTTGTGTGTTTTGGGGGGAGGGGGAGGGTCCATTTTTTTCCTGTTCTGTTTTTGGTTTTGGTGTTGATGGGCACAGTTTTAGGCCTACCACTTAGGTGTCCAGGAAGAGTTGGTTCTAAGTGCATTACTTTTGCATTTTGTTCAGACACGTCACTTAACGCAGGGAGAGCGTGCATTCTCCCAACTGAAAGGGGAAGCATAACAGCTCACAGAGTGTGAAAGGAGGCCTGAGAGAGGAGGGGAGAAGCGACCGTTGCCTCTACCAGAGCCTCGTATTTTCGCAGCAACGTGCAGTTAGGAGATAAACGCAGATTTGCTTTTCTACACAGACTGCACTTACACCAACTCTCAGAGAACTAGAGTCCACTTCCATTAGCAGATGAACACATCCACAGAAAAAGCTACGAGCTACAGAAGAGTCTTTGAGTTTACTTTCAGACATCCTTTGCAGTTTATTTTCAAACGTATCTCTTACCTGAATATGTGTTTTTCCACACATACAAACGAAACCAGCCAGAGTGGGTTTGTTTTTGTACAGGGAAGCAAGAACCAGTCACATCTAAAGAAGAGCTACACTGCACATCAAAAACTCAGAAACTGTGAGCCAAACACCCCAATGTTGAGGCCACGAAAGCCATAGCCAGCCTTCTGAGCCTTCCAAGACCAGCTGTAGTCATTGCTGGCACATGAGAAGAGACAGCTTGGATGACATAAAATCCCAGGGGCCACGAAGGAGTAACTAAGCATGGTGACTTCCAGGGTCAGTTCAATGGAAGAGAGCATTGTAATGTCTGGAACTTTGAGGAATACTCTTTGGACAGGATACAGTCAAAGTTAGGCCAACTGATGGAACTCCTTCCTTCCTCCCTCCCTCCCTCCCTCCTTCCTTCCTACATCAAATGTTTGTTGAGCATTTCCTTTGTTGAAAGCCCTGTTCTGGGACTCTGGAGGGATGTACCCAAAGCCAGCAGTCTCAGTAGAATATTCAATGACCTAATTTTCTTGAACTCTCTCCCACTCCCCTTCAGGCCTGCGTGCCCTTTTGCTCTGCCTGGCTGTGAGTCCCATTCCTGGCAGATTAGGACGTAAAGCAGAACTCTGTCTGAGGAAACAATTGAATAAGGCTTCCAGAAAGACCCAAATTCTCCAGGTCTCAAAGGAAGGGGACCATGACGGTAGAGTTCCAGTTAGCAGGGTTGCCCTTTGTGGGAGAGAGAAGTGGTGTTACCCACGCATCCAGGTCGTGGTAGGATCACCTCAGCTGCCCGGTTCGCAAGCAGAGCGGGGCACAGGACGAGGGGGCGTGCCATCGCGTCAGGCGACTGGCCTGCACTTGCAGCTCTGGGCTCCTATCAAGAGGTTCCTGCTGGACAACCCCAGCACACACTCATACTTGCTCATTTCTCTCTTCTTTTTTGTCCCTGGGTTCTGAGGTTGATCTTGTGTATCTGTGTATGACAGGTGACTATAAGTCCTTACATGTGTTTTCACTCAGTAACTGCTCATTACTGAATGAAATTTATTATCTTCAACCCATCCTTTTCCCTCCCATCTGCCCTCACCTACTAAATTCTCTTGATTATATTCCAAAGCCATGTTTGACTGGTTCTGATCTCATCTCTACCGCTGCATGGCCCTGGGTTAAAGATTTAGCTTCTGAGTCTGGTGCCTTGCATCTGATATCTGTTTTACAGGGTCACTGTGAGAAAGAAACAAAATAACTTAGGTAAAGCACTTGCCACAGAGTTGACAGCAAGTAAATGTTCACTCTTTTTACTTCGCCTTCCAACCTCTTCCCCCTGTGCTCCCAGGCAGTTTGCTCAGACAACTATATTTGACTTAGGGGATGGGCTGCTTTGTATAAAAGTTAGTGATAGGGCTCCCCTGGTGGCACAGTGGTTGAGAGTCCGCATGCCGATGCAGGGGACACAGGTTCATGCCCCGGTCCAGGAGGATCCCACATGCCGCAGAGCGGCTGGGCCCGTGAGCCATGGCCGCTGAGCCTGCGCGTCCGGAGCCTGTGCTCCGCAACGGGAGAGGCCACAGCAGTGAGAGGCTCGCGTACCGCAAAAAAAAAGTTAGTGACAACTAGCCCTTTAAACTGATGATGAATAATTTAAAGAAAAGGGAAGTAGACTCAACATTGACTAACAAAGGTAATAAAGACAGAAACAAGAGGCACAGCCTTGGGGGGCCGGGGACGTGGGGATAAGACAGGAATCATAACTGATCTGCATGTGCACAGTCACCAGGAGGTCAGAAACCGTCATTATTTATTATCAAACTCTATAATTTATAAAATTTGTTTTATAAAAATACTTACAAAACATTGATCAAATCAACACAACCATATTTTAGAAGGTAATCTTCCAGAAATTTACCAAGCAAGGAAGTCACTCTGTATTTAAGGAGACAGAAGGAAATGACAGACGATGATAAAACAAGTTGCTACCAAAAGGGGATACAAACGTGATACAAAAGAACCCAAGAGAATAAACATGTGATGCTGGTAAAGGATTTGCTTGCTTTGAGTAGAGCCTTGAGTAACCGCCAACATCCATCTATGTGCAAACTAATAAAATATGTACCACATAAAGTGCAAAGTTTGGCAGACATCTGTGAAATAGCAGCTAGTGGATAACGAGTTAACACATGCTCTGGAGAAAACGCCATTTTTTCTGACCTATTTGTAAATGAAGGATACAGAAGAAGATCCTATAAGAAGCAAAGAAAAATTCTAGCTCTTTACCAGAATAGTCTATATCACAACCAGGCACCTAAGCCACAAAAGCCCCAGAGAAGGACTAGCCAGCCCCTAAATTGTCCATCACCCCCTCCCTGGGACCAGCTGGAGTAAAACCAGAAGCAAATCTTCAAATATCCTCCAGCTTTGAGCCCTGCTCAGCACAACAATATTCCCATAATTCCATGCTCTTAGGGAAAGAAATTACATTCACCTGCGTTTTATTTTGAGCCAAATACCCTTTGGGCAAATCAAAAAGAGATGAGTATTCACTGCTCCCCTCGTCCCTCAGCAATGTCTTATGGCTTAATTAAGACAGTAATGACTCTGGGGACAGAAAACATGTTCGAATTCCAAGCCAGCCCCAGCCTAGCACGTTCCCTCACCAGGCAGGAATCAGGAAAAACTGAGAGCAAGCCCAGCTGAAGGTCACCACACCAGGGGGAAGGTGACTCTTCTCCAATTTTAAAAAGAGGAGGAAAAAGCATGAGGCAGCAGCCGTTGGTCCACAGAACTGTGTTCATATTTGACCAAGGAGTCAGGGCCACGCAGATTACAAATGTATGCACACAAGCAATACACTAGGTAGGCAGTGGGAACCGAAATGGGATGTCCTTTTTTGGTGTGATGATTGGGACACAAAGACACACAAAGACACACACACACACTCATCAGAAAATATTTTCTTTAAAGCAAATCCACAAATGAAAAACTATGATTTTTCTCAGCAAATTCAAACCTTTCTAACCTTCTGCATTAAAGACATAGTGTGACAAATCAGAGCAAGCCCACCCCGTCCCACTAAGAGGTGCACGCCAGCTTCTGGTGAGAAGACCTTCAAGCTTCCCAGAATGATAGATGGTGGCAGGGTTACCGCTCTAGTTATCAGGCCCAGTGTCAGGATCCACAGAAGCCCCCAAACTCCCCTCTTCATCTATCATTGACTACAACGTAGTAAGACAGACAGAACAGATTTCATTCAAATCAACTGCACAGTTGGGAGACAGTTTTCAATTTTATTCCATAACGAGGGTGGCTTTATTGTTGTAGCTACTGAAGGAATACAAAGTGGCCAGATTTCTGGTCCATAAAAAGGCCAGTGTTAGAGTCTGGAGGAATGTGAAGTTGAGAAGAGGAACTCTTCTGCAGATTTATGTGTAGGTAAAGTTAAAGCACAAATCAGGGAGAGTGGACGCTTTAATATGGCTCTTCTTTAGCGATATTTATAAAGCCTTTGAACTGAGCCCAACCATTCAGAGCTGATACCGTGCAGTGTTCTCAAAAACTTATCAAATATTAAAAACCCTATTTTGCATAAAAACAACACTTTGCATGTTGGAGAGACAGAGTCATAGTTAAGCAAACTTCCCTTTGTTTTCCACCAAGAGAAATTCAAGCTTTTTTTTTTTTACCTTTTACATTGGATGAAAGAAGATCTTTTGCTTTGTTGCAGAATCAGTAAGAAACTGGCAACTTGGAAATGTGTATTGCATTCATCCTGCACTCCCCCTACAGGATGGCAGTGTCTGAGCACTTAGGGAGCACAGTCCTGGGGACTGGGTCGGCTATAGAAAAGGCTGAAACAGGTCTTCCGGTCTCCAGAGGCTGCCAGTCTCCTGAGGCTTCTGGCCTCCAGGAGCTTCTGGTCTCACTCTGTAGGAATGAGACAGGCAACCACAGTGAACGTCTCTGTGGTCTAAGATTATCGGAGAAAGATTTCTGAAGAAGGCAGGAATTTAGCTGAGCCTTGAAACAAAGGGAGCAGGTAGATAACTGTTTCCTATTTCCACTTCTCTGCATCTACTATTCCCTCTACCTGGAACTCACCCATCATCTCATCTTCTCTGAAAACACTATTTTTCCTTGAAGAATCCCAAAGTCTAAAGTCAGGGCATCTTCCCACCAGCCCCACCTCTCAGCCCACCTCTTTCCTTCCTGTTCCCTCAAGTCATTTAGTCTTTGCAAATTCCGAAAGTTACGCAGTAAGCATTTTGACAGAGAGCTGGGTTGAACACAGGACTTCCAGACGTAGGGGCAAGATGAGATTGTCCCAAGGTGGAAATGCAGACCTCATGCTTCCTGTAACAAGATCCCATCAGCCAAAGGCTATGGTGTTGAAAATACATGCTACGTATAAAAAGTAACTTGCCTTGAAATTTTTCTTGAAACTAGAAAGGTTGTCATAAATGCTCCAGAGAAGGTGGATTTTATGTGCTCTAATTCAGATTCCGTTTACTCAGGGGTCAGAGCCACTGAAAACCTTGACAAAAAGATAGTCAGGCCGCATACCTCTCTGAGGACTCTTTCAAACTCCCTCTAACAGGGTGGATTAAGGATCTGGAGGTATTCAGAGGGAGGGAAAATTCTATTGTGGAGACAGATGTGTCCAGGAAGGCTTAGTGAAAGGCGTACAGTCTTAACTTAGGTCCCAAAGGACAGAAAAGGGAGAGAGAGGTGGAGAGGGGTCAGGAAGGGTGTCTGGGAGGGGCAGGAATAGCCTAAGTTAGGATGCCTCAGTGGTCAGGCAGGGAAGGAGCTGTACGTGAGGAGGTGGGGCTGCTGCTCAGACTTTGCAGGGTAGGACCCGGCTCATGCTAACAAGGGTGCTTTTCCTGAAAGCAAAGGCTACTGACGACCTTTTTTCTAGGCATCTTAGTCGGGTGCCACCAAGTCTGACCCAAAAGCCAGACTCCAAGCAGGATGTGGGAAGAGGGGTAGGCCAAGTAGTAGAACAAAGGTGAAATCCAGCACTTGGATCTAAGGTTCAAGGCATTCAGTTCAGGGTCGAGGAGGAGTCTGGAGCCATAGAAGTAAGGGAGTCTCTCTCATAACAGAGAGAGGTCACAGCGGCCTCTGCACGCTGCATGTAGAACAAGCCTGGGAAGTCAGACGGGTTCCATCCCATGAGCCACTTCTGATGAAATCATAGTAACTGCCTTGGAGGGCTGTGTTGCCAAGGACCCACACTCCTCACTGTAGCCTGCAGAACTCTCCCGGCGGCAGCCCTGTTCACCTGTCCACCTGCATTTCCTTCTTGCCTCTGCCCTCCCCTTGGCTCACTGTGAGGAAAAACGTCCCCAGAGTCACCTCTGTCCCTCAGTGGGGCCAATATTGACACGATGCTGTCTGAGACATTCCCACTCCTGAGGGAGCTCCTGCAGGGACTGGAGGACCTGTCTGTCAGGGAAATTGTAACCCTTGAACATTGGATGAGAGAAGCCCTCATGGAGTTCTTCCAACTCTAACCTTTTAGGATGTAATCAAGGTGATGACCAAACAGGTTGGTCCAAGGTGTAATTGACCAAGCTTTTACAAAAGGGAACTGCCAGGTCCCTGTGTCACACTCAGCTGTCAAGTGGATTAACCAGGACTAAAAAGATGGCACTTTGAAAACCCAAAGCACCAAAACCAAAGAATTAAATCAGTGAAATATTAGTGGGTTGTACTTGAAGATAAAATTAAATACTTAATATTTGTCTGTTGCATACCAAAGCAAATTACACAAAGTAACTCATAATGAAATATTTAATTAGCTGCTCTGAAATGAATTTGTTCTCAAACCATTAATCTAATTAGCACCCACAACTTCCCTTTCGCAGCACTTGCCTCGTTTATGTATGAGGCCGGCACACAGCTCACGTTTGTCTACTTATGTATATGTATATCTCTAAGAGCCTCCTGCTTGTAGTACAGACTATTTCCTGCTCCCTTGCCTCCCGTATTTGTGGGTAACATTCATTATCCACAAAACAAAGAAATTGCTCCAAATGAGAAACATTTGATGTTTCAAAGTGCACAGAGAAGGGGCTATTTTTTCAACATGCATTGCAGATGTGGCAGCTGAATGCATGTGCATACACAAACTCTAAATGAACAGCCTGCATAATAGTGACAATTATATGTTGCAATATGTTCCGTTTCTGCAAATCAACTCAGGAAGCTCCAAAGAGGGGGGAAAAAAAGATTGTTGTTTTGTTCTTTTAAATATTGCAGCTTGTGGACTCTACCTGCTTACTGATAAATTTGACATTATTGAAAAAATACTGAAATAAATTTAGAAACAAAAATTATTCCCACTGAAAAATTAGATAATTAACATTTTGAAGGCAGCCGGAATGGGGAATAGCTGAGAGAATACCAGTACAATACTGCCATCTAGAGGCAACTATGGGAAGCTACAGCTTAAAAAAAATTTTTTTTTCAGATTGCTTTATTCCAGAGATGTAAAATAAGCAAAATAAAAAGGTTTGCTGGTATATCCGATAAGGATAGGAAAAGGAGGCTTGGAATTCTAAAAACTAGATTCTTATTACTCTGACATGGCTTAAAGTGGAGCTCTCCAAACTTTTTTCACTTCTCTGGACCCTGGGGTGTTTGGGAGGCTGAAAAGGAGGGCAGGGTTGCTGATCTGGCAGAGAGGGCTGTGACCAGGCCTGCCAGGAAACTGAATACATGAGTGGGGCCAGGCTTAGTAATGCCTGTTCTCCCTTTTTTGTTTTTGCATTTGTTTAGGGCAATCTGAAAGTTTGTATGTGAAATCTCCGGATGTTTTAACTTGGCAACTTAAAAAAAAATTTAACTGTGCAGTGCGAATGAAACATGTCTGCGGGACAACTTTGGCTCAACGGCAACTGGTTTGTGACACTTGGAATGAAAGAAAAAATATTACTGGTGAATCCTGACCCAAGGAGAAAGGAAGAGAGAACCTAGGAAGTTGTTGCCAGCTTGGAAATGTATAAAGAGGGATTGGGGGCCACACCTAGAAACTCCAGCCCAGTCACATGGGAAGATAAGAGTCTAACATAACAGTAGCCTTAGCTCTCCAACTGTAATTCATGGACTTCTGTGAAAAGGACTTAAGGGAATGTGCACAATCTTGCAAGTGCAAACACAGTAAGCTCTTTCCCCACCTCATCACACAGGGGAAAATCGTCCATAACGCTGGTTTCTCTGAACCCTGGTTACAGCTGAGAAAGCTCGTCACAAGAATTGTGACCCAGGAAATGGGAGACACCCTGGCAAAGAAAGGAAGGAGAAGAAAGCTTACCCAAAAAATGCCAAAGGCAGAGAGAAACTGTCAAAGAAGAAAAACATGGGGCTTTCATTTTGATATTGTTTTCAATCATTGCAATGAACAAGTTAAAAGTCATAACTAACTATGGCCACAGTATCAAATAACTCAAAGAGAGTAAAACAAAAATGGTATACAAAGTGATGCCAAGCTCTGCATATGTCTCTATGGAGCAAATAAACGTTGGCAGGTAAAGAGTGAAGCATCAGGCAAGCTGGGATGTTGCAATTGATTTGCACTCTTCAGTTATCCTGTACTGAGGTGCTCTGTGTGTTCTGTGTTTTCCCTCTGGATAAAATAATCACAGGTTTATACTGTCACAGAACAAAGAGAATCATGATGTATGTTTCATAATTTATTAATATTTAGCTGATTCCACACACTTTTGCTAAACAGAGGAGTGAAGGAAGGACATTTCAGAAGTGTGTTCACAAGAACCCAGGAGGAAGCAGGGAGGCCAGGGGCACAGTGGTCAGTGTGGGTGAAGGTGGTGCATCTCCTCTCCAACTTTCCCTTCTCTCTCTTTACTGATTTTTTTTTTTTTTTGGTCTTCTTGTTGCATCAATTTATGAAAACAAGGTGTTAAAATCTCCAATTATAACTGTGGATTTGTTCTGTGAGTTTTTCCTTCATGTATTTTAAAGCTGTATCGTGTGCATCCCCTATATATTTAGGATTTCTGTGCCTTCCTGGTGAATTAAAATATCATTATGAAATGTCTCTATATGTAACAATAATCTCTGTCTGGAAGTCTGCTTTGTGTGAAATCGATATAAGCACAGCAGCTTTCTTGTGCTTATTATTCCATGGTATAGCATTTCCCCTCCTTTTTTCACATTCTAACTACACGTATACTTATACTTAAATTGCTTCATTTATACGTAGCATCTTGTAGAGTCTGCATTTTTATGCAGGCAGTCTCTGCCTCTTAAATGAAGAGTTTAGTCAATTCATTTTAAGTAATTAATATGATTGGGTTTAATTCTACTACCTTGCTATGTGCTTTCTATTTTTTCAATCTTTCTTGTTTGTTCTTATTGTTCCTCTATTTCTCCTGGCTTATTCTCTTTTGAATTAATCAGGTTTCAGTTGTAGAATTTCCATTTGGTTCTTTTTTAGAGTACCCAGTTCTCCACTGAGGTCTCCCATCTGCTGACTTATTGTGTCCATCTTTTTTTTTTTTTTTTTTTTAAGTCTTTGAACATTTTTATAATGGCAGGGTTTTGGTTTTTTTTTTTTTTTGCGGTACACAGGCCTCACTGTTGTGGCCTCTCCCGTTGCGGAGCACAGGCTCCGAATGCGCAGGCTCAGCGGCCATGGCTCACGGGCCTAGTCGCTCCACAGCATGTGGGATCCTCCCGGACCAGGCACAAACCCGCGTCCCCCACATCGGCAGGCGGACTCCCAACCACTGCGCCACCAGAGAAGCCCTATAATGGCAGTTTTAAAGTCCTAATCTGCTAAGTACAATATTTGGGTCCTATCAAAGTCTATTTCCATTGACTGGTGTTTGTTCCCTTGACCATAGGTAACACAGTCTGATTGCTCACGTGTCTAACAACTTTTTATTGTATGTTGGACATTGTGGGTGATGTTTAAGGAGTCTGGATTATGTTATTTTCTCTAAGGAAGGCTGGTTTTGTTCTGCAAAGGAGCTAATTATTGGCAAATTTCCTTTCTCTGGCTTGATTTTATTCTTGTTAGGGTGGTTCTGTTTCATATTTGTTCTTAGTCCCAGGACATGGCTTTTATGTCTGTTGCAGGGGTTGGCAAATGTTGTCTGTAAAAGCCAGGTAGGAAATATTTTAGCTTTTGTGAGCAGTATATGGTCTCTATCTCCTTTTCCTTCTTCTCCTTCTTTTCCTCCTCTTCTCCCAGCTCCTGCTGCTGCTGCTGCGCTGCTGCTTTTGAACAATACTTTTTAAAAATGTAATAATCATTCTTAGCTCACAGGCCACACAAAAACATGCCACAAGTGAGATTTGGCCATCGTTTCCTGACCCCTGCTCTAGAGCATGGTCCGTAATCCTAGCATGTAGCCTTTATGAGTTCTCAGCTGAAGCCCTGCAGTGTTTATTGAAGACATTCCATTCAGGATTGGCCAAACTTCAATGTACACCGGCTAGCTCACTGCAGTCACTCTCTCCTAAGCCTCATGAAGCCTCACCCTGTGGAGGTACAGCCAAGCTCTCGGCTAAAGACCCAGAAGAAACCTCTAAGCTCCACAACACACTGAGGTCCAAAAGGTGCTAAATGGAAAGAGCTGTGCAGGGGAAGCAGCAGCTCTGTCTTGCCTGGGTTAATTTTCTCTCTGAGGCTGTACATTTTCGGAATAGCCTGAAGAGCTGTCCATGTCCTCACTGTCTGTGATATGTTCTTACCCTCAGGGGAAACACTGATCCAAATCTTATAAAATAGTTAAACAGTTACTCATGACATCATCCTTACAGGTGATTTTGCTCTCCTCGTTCTAGTATCGATTACTGTAAAAAAAAAAATCACTATCATTCGGACTTCTCATCAACTTCTGGCTTCCTTCTCATGCTTACCTAAAGATTCTGCTATAAGCTTCAGGTTAAAAAGTCAGTGCTTAACCAAGACAGACATCCTCAGAGCCTCAATGAAAAGGACAAGGCACTCTTACCTATTGATACTTTAAGTAATAGACTCATGAGTACAAACTGCCAAGCTGACACCACTTAGACAACCGCAGATTGCAGCAGGAGACTGAGTCAGGATCTCCAGGACTTTTTTCTTTTAGTCCAGAAGCAGCCACTTTGTAAAAGCAGATTGCAGACCCAACATCCAGTGCAACAAGTATTAGTTACATGGAAGTGAATGAACTGATAAGGTGAATACAATTGTGGTTATTTGTATTGGGATATTATTTATCTTCTTGTTGTATACTGGTATTACTTTTAATGTTCTATTTTCTTATGGACATACGATGAAGCCCTTTCTCTTTCTTCTTGATCAACGCCTAACCTTTATTTTAAACTAGGGATTAGAAAACGATGGTCCATGGGCCAAATCTAGCTCATCACAGGTCAAATCTAATCTCTGAGCCCATTGTTTACACGTTGTCTATGGCTTCTTTTATGCTGCATTGGCAGATTTGACCACAAATCTTATAGTAGACCCATGGCCCGCAAAACTGAAAACATTTACTATCTCGTCCTTTATAGAAAAAGTCTGCTGATCCTTGTTTTAGACTATGCCTTTGCCAACTGAAATGAACTATTGTTTACAACACTGTCAAATTCAGAGACAAATGTTTTTTGCTAAGTCTTTTGATTTTAAAACCAAGGTAGTGGACTTTCCTGGTGGCACAGTAGTTAAAAATCTGCCTGCCAATGCAGGGGTCATGGGTTCGATACCTGGTCCGGGAACATCCCACATGCCATGGGGCAACTAAGCCCGTGTGCCACAACTATTGAGCGTGCGCTCTAGAGCCCGCGAGCCACAACTACTGAATCCCGTGCGCCTAAAGCCCGTGCTCCGCAACAAGATAATCCACCGCTTGCTGCAACTAGAGAGAGCCCACGCACAGCAACGAAGACCCAAGGCAGCCAAAAATAAATACATTTATTTTTTTAAAAAAAGAGGCAGTTTTTCAAGGGATCAATAAGTTTTGTTTGTTTGTTTAAGCAGGATATAGTTAGAAAAATCAATTGTGTAACCAAAGCTACGCATGAAGTATCAAATGAGAATAAATCTCATTTAATCAGGTATGATATGCCTCCCATTGAGGAACAGGAGTTGTACTTCATATGTGGAACAAAGGCTCACAAAGCCCTCCCAGGAGACCGGTCTAACACCTGTTTTGTGGATTTCTGGATCCTGGAATTTTAGATCATTTCCTGACAGACCAGGTCCCTTAGTAGATTTGGAGAATTTCACAGTGAGAGAGAAATTCATTCACATTTACAGGTACTCCAGGAAAAACTGATAGAAATGAATTTCTTAGGTTTGGTTTTCTAGCTTCAAATCATGAGTGCAAATAAAAGCAACAAAAACTCTTCTGGCCTATTGAAAAGACACTAGTAGATTCCACGTAATTTCTCCAGACAGAGGTTAATATTTTGGCCTTAGTCATTGCTTAAGTCCACGTGGTACTGGATTTGCTGACCATACTTCAAAGAAATTTATATTTAACTAACACCTTTTGCTGCACCAGTGTTAATGAATCAGAACAAGATAAAATAAAACTAGCTTTTGTGATCAAAAATAATCTTTAGGAATTATGATCACAAGGATGGCTTTTAGAAAAAGTGTCCAAAGTCTGGAAAAAGACAAAGGGGCTTCTGCCTGTGTTTCAGTGTTGTGTTGGGTGTAGTCTAACAACCCGCCCAGAGTTATTTTGATTCTCTAGGAGTGTGTGCCTCTGTATGACTTGCTATTTACTATTCAGGATATTTTTCGACTCTGTAAGGGTAGATGTTAACTCACAGAAAACAGAGATGTAAATTATTCTTGTCCAATAGGAATGAAAATGAAATTTATCTCTGGAGAGATGCAAATGGAAATATTATAACCCAAAAGTTATGGCTTATTTTATATATAACTTAGCAATCTGATTCCAGCATCCTTTCAATGACTTTATATACCTAAGTCTCTCAAATTATCTTTGAACCAGCTTCACTATTCTGCTGAGTCTTCATTAATGAGTTTAAGAAATTCTTGACACAGACTCACTTTTTAAAATTTTAGATATATAATCATTGACTACCTTCCTAGATGCTTGGGTAAAATATGAAAGCTAGAGAGAGTTAAGGATTTTTTTAAGATAATAAATATTTAAGTCTGTTTCCCAATGTAAAAAAAGGAAGCCATGAAAAGAGGACTATTAAAGATTCAGTCAAGAGGAGACAATTAATGAGTCAAATCCCAGAAAAGGAGCACAAAATTCAAAACGTGAATGGCTGGATGACTCTTGATTAGAAAAATGACCAACTTTTCCTCTGATGGTGAAAAAAGGAAGTATAGTTGTATACATAGATAACTTTGTAAGTTAAGAAGCAAGAAGTTGAAGATGTTCATACCACATAAGCTGTCTGTTGCTGAGACTGAGGGTTTGGTGGTGTGGTAGGTAATGGGAAGGCATGGTAAGGGTTTGAATGGTCACTGGTAGAAATGAGAAAGGGGGCCAGTTTGAAACAACCCTGCTGAGGTGAAAAGGGAATGTGTTGGCTGTACTAATCTCAATGTGGGATTTTTGGTGAGAATCAGGGATGTGTTGGAGTAAGTTCCAGACGATTGCAGTGATGTATTGTGGAATTCAGGGAGGAGAACACAAGAGAGAAAGCCAAGATGTGGCTGATGGATGTGGAGGAGGTGGACGGTATGCAGAGACTGGGCCCCATGACAAGGTTGGCGAGGCACAATAGAGCAAAGGAGTCAGCAGCAAAGAGGCACAGGGTGAGGTTGGGGATGGAGGCTGCAGGTGGACGGTTCCAGATGATGACGAGGTTTCATCTACCTCGTGGCGGCTGATACTTACGTTAAGTATGGGTCTCGGTCAACCTTTCAGAAGACACTGGGGTAGGGGGTAGGGACAGGCTGGTACATATGACTTCACTGAAAAATATATAGGTGACACTAGGCTCTCGCACACTGGTAAAAGAGTAAGAAGTTCTTTTTTCATAGGGCAACGCTTGACCTCTTCCAGATATTCTGTGTGACCCAGAGCCTGAAGACCACAAGGAAGGGGAGAAGAGTAGAGTAGAGATACCCATTGGGTACCCAGCACTGCGGCGGGCCCTTCACACACACCATCTCATTCAATACAGTAATAGTGAAAGAGGCATATTAGCATCCCAACTTCTTAGATGAGCTAATAGGCTCTGGGAGGATAAGCTATTTGCCCAGTATCGCAGGTAGGAAATGTCAGGGCTCATACCCAGAGCTATCAAGAGGCCAAAGTCCATTTTCATAATTACTACAGCACAGTCTCCAGGAAAATAAGGAAATAAGGGAACAGGATTCAGGAAGGGGAGAGAAGTGGGAAAAGCTACTTAATAATTTCTCAAGATGTACATTCAGGCACCTTGTTTTTTCCAAAGGGGGAGGAAGCACTAGGTACCCCTAGAATTGCCCTATACAGCACAACTGTACCTATCACTGCCCATAGGAAGCAATTAAGATAAAAAATACTGAGAATCCATAAAGCAAACATATACTGGAAGTACAGAGAAGAACCCAGGGACTTTGTATCTTTGTTCCTGGTTGCTCTGCCTCAGAGGCTCCTTTCAAGGTATTTACATACCAAGGTATTTACGTACCTCGCTTCCTTCATGTCATTACTCATAACCAGCTTCGTAACCCTGGTCTTCCTAAGGATCCAGCTGAAAATTACAACCCACCACCTCAACCCTCACTACTTGGACACTCTGTTCATCTAAGATATCACATATTTCACTTGTTTATTGTATCCTCCACTAGAACGTAAACACCATGAGAGCGGGACTTTGTCTTTTTTCTTTTTTATTTTTTTTTTACTGTTGCATTCCCAGCATCTAGAATGGTTCCTGGCACATGGTAGAAGCTCAAATATTTTAAAATTTATCTCAAGGTCAGGCAAGTGCCCGATGACCTGTGGCAGACCTTCCTAATTCTTTACTTAAAATCCCCCTTCTTTCTTATCAGTAGAATTGTGTTTGAGGGCAGTAGCAGCATACCAAAAATAAATAAATAAATGCTAAACCATTCTATTTCCCAGCTTCTCTAGCTGATGATGGCTGTGAGCCATCGTCCTGGCTAATGGGCTGGAAAAGGAGGTTCCTGGGCAAGGCTTCCGGAAAAGCTCTTTACAAGGCAGTGGCTGTGGATAAAGTGGAAAGAGGGGAGGAGCCACTACCCTACCCTGGACCACCTTCCTCTGGACATCCAGTCCTATGAGGGAAAATAAAGCCCTAATTTTTTGAGCCATTGCTTGGCTGTGTTTTCTGTGACTTGCAGCTGAATGCAATCCTGTGTAAACCCCAGGGTCAGAATTGTGCTTCCCACTTCCCCCTCCTTCAAATCTAGTCCTTGCCATCCATGTGTGGGAAAGCTAGGTGTGATTGGCACCCACTCAGCCAGCTATATGGAGATTATGGCTTGTTTAACAGTCCAGTCCATCGTGGCAGGACAAATAATACCGAGCACAAGAGAGTGAAAGGCTGGCTGCTTTTCCTGTGCAGACCTAGCAAATGTTGGGTTCTCTCAAATTTCTCTAATCAGGAAAAAACATCTAGAGAAAGTAGAAGAGAGGATGAAATGCTTCCTAAACATGGAGAAGTCCCTTCGTTTACAGGCTAAGAATAAAATGCAGAGGGATAGTCAATATTCCCTGATACAATCAGGATCATCCCCGGCAGATATTTTTAAAATGTAGATTGAGTCCCTAGCCTAGAATTAAATGAAATAGAAACACCCAAGACAGGTCTCCTAAACCTCAATTTTGAGAGAGCTCCCCTAGTGCTACTGATTTACATGCTGGTTGAGAACCACTGCTTCAGTGGTTTCACACTATCAAACCTGTTATGGATTGAACTGTGTCCCCTTGAAATTCATATGTTGAAGGTCTAACCCCCAATGTGACTGCATTTGGAGACAGAGCTTACAAGAAGGTAATTAAGGTTCAGTGAAATCACACAGTGGGTTCCTCATCCGATAGGACCTGAGCGTTCCCCGTCTTCCCCTCCGTCTCTCTGCCATGTGACGACACAGCAAGAAGACGGCTAGCTGTCTGCAAGCCAGGAAGAGGGCTCTCACTAGAAACTGACTATGCTGCCACCTTGATCTCGAACTTCCAGCCTCCAGAACTGTGAGAAAATAAGCTTCTGAGTTAAAGCCCCCCAGTCTACGGTATTCTGCCACAGCAGCCACAGCTAATACAAGCCTGTAACCGAAGGAGGTGACCACCCTACTTCCCCATGTTCTCTCTAGGGTCCTTACTAGTCTCCCAAAGTACCCTACTCATTCTCACCCTTATACTTGTCTCCCTCCATTTGGAAAACAAGTTGCTAAATATTTACTGAGTCTCTGATTTAGTGGCAGGTGCTAAGAGGGAATGTAAGGATATATAAACAAACGTGTTTACCCCTCGAGCTACCTGGAAGCAATAGAACTGTAAAATAAATTTAAGAAGAATCATTTTCCCATCTACAAAACAGAAACAGACTCACAGACATAGAGATCAGACTTGTGGTTGCCACGGGGTTGGGGAGCGGAGGGAGAAGGATGGACTGGGAGTTTGGGGTTGGTAGATGCAAACTATTACATTTAGACTGGATGAACAACGAGGTCCTACTGCACAGCACAGGGAACTATGTCCAATCTCCTGGGAAAAACCATAATGGAAAAGAATATAAAAAAAAAAGAATGTATCTATATGTGTAACTGAGTAACTTGGCTGTACAGCAGAGATTCACACACATTGTAAATCAACTATACTTCATATAAATTAAAAAAAAGAATAATTTTCCTCACGCTTAACCCTTTCAGTGGTTTCCCACTGATCTCAGGACCGAGATGGCCTGCAAGGCCCTACACCACTGGGCCCCCTTTTCTCACTCCCTCCCTACAATCCAGCCTTCTTTCTGTTTCCTGAACCCACCGGATCCTTTTCCTCCTGGACTCTTTCTACACATGCTGTTACCACTGCCTGGCCCACTCAGAAACCTGCTCTCCTCCTCATCTGTTTCCTACCAACTCTGCAGGGTTAAGCACAGATGTCACTTCCTCGGCAAGGCCCTTCCCGCCCTTCGAGTTAGATCTCCATTAAGCACTCGCAGAGCCGCCCCGTGACCTTTTTCTTCATAGCACTAATAACAGGCATGGTGATTTAAACAATTATTTACTGACTTGTTCAACAAGTGAGGTAAGGACAATGTTTATCTTAGTTATGGTTCTGTGCCCAGCACTCAGCATATTATAGCATATTCTTATTAAAAGAATAAGATCTAATAAGACAAGAAATCTCATTAATTACCAGATATGTAGAATAGTCATTAAAAGCTCAGGTCAGGAGAGGGGGTAGAGCAGCAGAGTGGATAGGCTAAGCCACTGCACAGAGCAAACACCTCAACAGAGTCTGAAAGAATCCAATCAATCTGACGCCATTTCTGTTAGGCCTATTCAGACAGCACTCACCATTCAGAGTCCAGCTCTAAAAATACGTTCACAAAGAAAACGGACTAGTTACTCCATGCCATCTTGATCTCTTCCTTTCTTGGAATCTATATTATAAGACAACAGAAACACAGCCATACAATGCTCATTTGTATTGGGTAATAGTCTTGAACTGTCTTCTAATCATTAAACTTGTGAATGCCCTTAACAGTCTGAAACTTGAAGGCAGCAAATAACATGTTATTCATTTATTCATTCATCAGGCATGTAATGTATTCAGTGCCTGAAGTTCCAGTCCTGGGGACCTCAAAGCGAGATAAGGCAGAGTCCCTGCTCTTAAGCAGTTCAGTTTATTGGGCCAACAAGTAAACAGGTCCTTGTAATATGATGTGACAAGTGCTGTAATAAACACCAAGTTCTGGACATTCACAGAAGTGGTTTCTCACTCAGATCGGGGGCCTATATGGAAGGCTTCCTGGAGATACCCGAGCTGAGTTAAAGGTTTAGAGTTTGTGGCCCAAGACTTGAGAAGATATTCCAGGCATAAAGGAGCAGCCTGGCTTCTTCAGAAACCTGTATGAAGTTCTGGGCAACTGGTTAGGTTATGTCCATAATGTGAAGAGGCTAGAGAAGTAAGCAGGCCCAGAACACCAAGGTCTTTTGCTAGTTTATGTTTATATTTTATCCTACAGGCAATGGAAAGGCATAGAAAGATTTTAATCAGAGAAAATCCATCCTATGGCTTAGAAAGCTCATCTACAAGTAGATGAAAGATGGTAAGGCTGGGTTCAGTGAGCTCTTTAAAGTTAATGAGAAATGGAGAAGGCAAGGCCCCACGGCAGTAGAGGCATTAGCTGAGATGTTCAGGGATTAAATGGATAAGATTTGGTGATGTGACAACAAATGCGCCTTTTCCCTCCCCTCCCCTTTTCCCTCCATTACACATCAAAGGCAACCTCTGGTTCACTGTTACACCCAGGCTTCATCACCTCCACCACCATCCAGCCCCCCTTTCTTTTAATTTCTTGTCATTGTGCTTTTTGACTGCAGATGCACACCTCAAGTGTTAATAGAAAGCTTTTTAAAGGAGAAGCACCGAACTTGAATAGCCGGAATTTCAAAAACAAAAGAAAAAAGCCACATTCTTCTTCTAGAAACCTTTTCCAGTTCCTAAGTGGTGTTGCCCTTCAATCTCCCTCTGATCTGACGCCATCATATCCCAGGGACCGGAGGTCTGTGAGAGTATCTCAGAAGTTAACATTCTCACATGTGGGAAATCAGCCCACGTGGATATTTTAATACTAAGATGCTGCAATTAAAGAGGCAGTACTTAAGGAATAGACACAAGGTATTCTTAACAGAACCACAATACTGGGATGGTTGCCATATTACACAACTATTTGAAACTCAAATGTGGCAGTCTGAAGCAAGAGATGAAGAACAAGTTTGACCCAGGTAAGACTTCTTAGAGGTCTGCTTTACAGGGAACTAGAACCTGCCAGGGCCAACTGGGCAAGATGTGGGAAGGGGAAGCAGCAGCTCTGCCTCTGCTTTAAGGACTGGGGATTTGGAGTGGCTGAGCCACTATGACCCCCACTCCCCCCATTGCCCCCACTCCACACTGCAGAACCGCTCTCACCCAGTAGAGGCCAACTGCCAGCCTTACCTGGAGCTCCCGCTTGCTCTCTCACTTCTGGAGGCTGATGAAGGCACTGCAACATAAGCAGTAAACACTAGATCACCAGGATAATGGAGACCCTGGCAGTCATAACTCTAGCTCATGAAGGGATCCTGGGCATTGCCTCAATCCTTTCTTGCTGATAGGAAATCAAGATCTGGACTGAGGCCTCCCAACAATGTCCTATCTGGGCCTACAACAAACATCGCCATGGAGAGGACCCTTTGAGGGCCAATCCAGAGACCTGTAGATAACCTCAGAAAAGCCCAATCATGGGACTGAGGCAATATCTGAAAATTGGCCTGAAGCCCACTTGACACCGATTGAGAAATGCAAATCAAAACTACAATCACACCAGCCAGAATGGCCATCATCAAAAAGTCTACAAATAACAAATGCTGGAGAGGGTGTGGAGAAAAGGGAACCCTCGTATACTGTTGGTGGGAAGGTAAATTGGTGCAGCTGCTACAGAGAACTGTATGGAGGTTCCTCAAAAACCTAAAAATAGAGTTGCCACAAGATCAGATCAGGCTTACCTGAGTAAATCTGAAGGAGAGTGTCTTTCATCCTGAAACAGACCATCCTGTTTCAGGGCTGGAGACGTGGGGAGGGAGAGTCTTTTATCAGTACTATCAGGGCTTATGTGGGGTTGCTCAAACACTGTTTCTCTCTGGTAAACAATTTACCCCCGAATGAGCACCCTCACAGCTGTTACAAAGTGTTTTGCTGGAACTCAGTAACTGCAAGCTCACCTGCTGGAACTAGACTACTAGTTAGGTGCAACTTGCCCTTGGACCTGTATGTTTCAGCCACACCAAGTGCTCTGCACATCCTCAGGAAATTAGCATCATTAAATTATCCTTGATTTAATAGACACCTTTGAGTTACATAATCTCTCTCGCCAACATTTGGTTTACATTTCTATTACTGCACTTATTTGAAGGGTTTATGACCTGTCTGCCCTATTAGATACCAAGTTCCTTTAGGGCAGGTAGCTGTCACATTAGTCTCTATACCTCCAGAGCTTATCATGATGCTTGGTACATGGTAAGCTATTTAATATTTGTTGAATGAATTAAGGAGATTCTGATTGTCTCTAACCTGTAACTGGGGGGGGGAGGGGAATCTACTCTCTCACTGAAGACCTAAAAACAGGAGAGCGGTAAGACTAAAATTTAAATGTAGGTTTTCTTCGGCTTACTTTTAAAAATAAACATGAAAAATACTATTTGATAAAAAATCAGTTTTAGTAAATGAAGAATACAAGAATAGCTACATTTGAAAGACTGTGTGAAAGATTGAAAAATAACACTAGGACCTTAAGAACTTAACAGGCAAAGGACATGAAGAGACAATTCACAGAAATGAAAAATACATGGCATAAAAAAAAACTTTCCAACCATACCAGACATTATTTACCAATTAAAAAATACTTACTAAAATAGCAAAGTTTTAACCAAATGGTAATTCAGAAATGATGGTCTGAGGCAGAAGGTCACTTGTACCCTCAGGTAGTTAGGGGAATACAAACATAGCTACGTGGAGAAAGAACTTTAAAAACAAGGTATATACGTGAGACTTTGTATGTATACATAAAAACATGTGCATATACATAAAATAAAAATCTTGATGCTTTTCTAAAAATATATATTCTAAGGAATGAGAATGTTCACTAGAATTTATGCAGTATGACTTAAAAGTTAGCATGGTTCTACCACTTATTAGCTATGTGATCTTCAGCAAATTATTAATTTTCTGGGCTCAGTTTCCTCATCAGTAAAATGGTGATTTAAAAAAAAAAAAAAAGACATCTACCTTACAAGGTTCAATGAGAATATATAAAAAGTTTAGAACAGTGCCTGGTATATAGGGTGCTCAATAAATGTTAAATGCTATTATTCCTCATATTAGAAATTTGTAAACAGCCTAATGTTTAATAATAAAAGAATGATTAAAAAGATTATGGTTAATCAATACAATGGTATATCACAGAAACATTAAAATGTTCATGAAGAGTTTTTAATAATGTTGGAGAAATGCTTATACTATATTAAGTGAAAAAGCATAATATAAAGCTATATAGTATGATTTCAATTATGTAAAATATATATCAGTATATAGAAAATGATCTAGCAGAAAACATGCCAAAATATTAAAAGTGATTACTGTGGGCAGTAGAATTTGATTGCTGTTGTTTCTCTTCTTCATACTTTTCTATAATGAATCGTTTTTTACAATAAGGAAGGTATGACTTTTAAAATCAGGAAAATACCATAGTTTTATAAGGTTAAAATAAGGTAAGAAATGGGTAATTTTAAAAATTTATATTAACGTCCAACTCTTCGTGTGTAAACGATGTGATACAGAAATTATTGTGGCTTTCCAAAACTCAATTATTTTCTGTTGAATTTACAAAAACAGAGCATTGTACTAATGCAAGTAAATATTACAAGCAACATAAGGCAGCAAGTATCCCTTGGTTGAATTTGCTTATAACCGTGTGAAATTTAGAACAAACAATGCATCCCCTGACTTAAGATGGCCCACATTTTACTCAGGCCAGCCTCTCCCACTCCCAGGCACAAGTTCTAGCATCTAGGTGGTTCTGATCCAGGATTCCTTCTTACCCTGAACAAGTGAAAGCCTTGCTGGGCACTCCTAGAGATCTTCCTTCTCCCAGCCCCACTTCATGCTCTGTGGCTTTTACCTTCTCTATTCATCAAACTAAAAGGTTCTCATTCCTTTTGCAATTTTCAAAGGGAAGAATTCCTGCCTGGTTGTAAGAAGGAGAAAGAAGATTAGGTATTCCCTTCACTCTGAAGAAACTTGCCAGGGCGCTTTTCAATTCTTCATGCACAATTTTCCCCCTTCCTAAACAGCTTTAGGGTGGGTCTGTGTTCCTCAACTCTTGACCTTTCAGGTTAACTTACCTTATAATTAGTCCAAAACACTATGTTCACTTCAGTCAAACAACTTTTGCCCTCAAAGCACTGTCTATTAAATATATAGATATCTGCGTATATAAATATCATTCAAGACCTTAACAGTTTTAAACGACGGCACTGAAGTACACAAAATTTACAGGAAACTTTGGGAAACTGTTCACATTCTTAGTAAAGTATTTCTTTGGAGCAAATCTTGAATGATGATTGTTTATCAATCAGCATTTTCATCTAAACAGGACTGAGTTGGACATTATATATTTCAGCCACAAAGCTGAAAAACCATTCTAGCTAATAGGCATCAGTTGTTCACCTAAATGTCCATCCACATTGCATTAACCAGATCATTTTCACTGAATTTTTAAAAGAAGCAGTTTAAGCAGAAACTCCCCAGATGTTAATGTACTTTGTTACTCATGTGACAATCTTCACAGTAAAAGTTACCTTTATAATAAGCTATCAGTTTAACAAACCCCAAACTTTATAAATACAATACAATCTAAATGTACCATAAATTTATATTTGTTAATCTTGATATTAGAACATTTAAACATTTCTAACTACATAAAAATATGACAAACAATATAAAATAGAAAGAAATTTGTTGACAACTTACTTCCAAAACATCACTATTTCTTATATTGCAGTTAAGCAAGAAGACAGCTTACACAGCTCTCCAAAAAACATATAGTGTTCTTAGTGGAGTGTTATCAACAAAAATCAGCACAGTCCCACAAAATAATGTCTTCGATTTATTATCTTTTCCACAGTACAAGTTTTTCACAAACCATAAATCTTTGCAGTTACTGAGTCTGTAAACAAGTGCCTGAATCCCCACATCCCCCTAGTTTAGTATATGCTTGTGAATGTTTTAAGTCCTTCAATCAAGTTTTAACTCTTCCACTTTGTGTAAGGGATCAAGAGCCTCTCTCTTTAAATTATTTATATTTTATCATACAGCCTGCAATGCAGAAAATCACAGTGAAAGCCCTGGGAAAAACAAAACAACATGGTCTTTACAGCAGGACTTGAAACTTTATAATGTTAAATGCATTTAAAGAAGCTTCCCATAATAAAAGCGTGGGTTTTCATTTCCAGAAATCAAGTTAATTAGAAACCCTATGTTCTACTTAAAAACCCATTTTGATCTAAAAGTGAAAACAGTCCCCTATCCATAGTCATTTTATAAACTCTATACAGTTTCACTTGCAGAGATATTTTTCCAGTCTGAGAAACAGTAGTGCAATTAGTTTTACTCCTTTTAAGTTATTTTAGTCCAGGATGTAAATAGCTCTGTGGAAAGATAAGAAGATGCTCTGGTAAACAAGAAATTTTTGCAAGCCCATGCTGGCTTACTAGTCCATTAAAGCTTGTTAAGTCCATAGTGGCTCTCAACAAAATGTTGTATATATATCACTAATAACAAAGCAGAAATAAATAGGCAAAAATGACTGTAAACTGTCTCATCTCTTAATGATTTTTCAGTAATAACTGGCTTGACAAATTGATTATATAGTCATTTAAATAAGCAGACAGTAGACAGTTGCTCTTAAGGACATTCCACTATGGCATCCACTCTGGAAAGCCCCAATGGAGTTACATTCCTAAAATTAAAACAAAAAAAGAGGAGTGAAGGATGGGAGATAAAAGTTTAAAGATGCCACTTGAATGGAATTCCACCAAGTCAGCCAGTTCACTTAGATTTCTTCTTAAAAAGGCTTTTAATTTTTGATGGCTTTTTGCTTTTCTCTCCATTATGGCAAAGGTCATGTGGGATGCTGCTTATCCTGGCAACACCTGGGGCTTCCTGAACTGGTTTGCTGTCGTTGCCAGCTGAGGAACATGATGTGTGGCGAGGTTTAGGTACCGGGATGCCACTGGAAAGCTGGTTCATGCTACAGGATTTCTCCAAGATGCCATTGTACACTTTGCTTGCAGGACTGAAGATCATGCTCTTAGTTTCTGTCAGACCTACACAATCAGGAGAACCCCGGGAGATATCTGCAGCTATGGGCGAATCTCCTCTGGATGAATCCTCTAGAGAGAGCTCATCTCTTGATATTTTTCGTGGAGACAATGTTTGGTATATCTCAAGGCTTGAAGGAGGAGACTGTTTCCTTCCAATGGAAGAATTTAAGGAGTCACATTCTGAAGCTGTGTCTGGCACTTCCCTGGATGAGATAGAGGCAAAGGTAAAACTTTAAATAAATATGTTTCTTAAGGGTACTGGCAGACATTCTAACTAATTCTAACCAAAACATCTTCCACTGTTTAAGCTATCAAAATATTAAAGGGAGAGATGTTAAAATTCTATACACATTTCAACAAAATTAGAAAATTACTACTTTAAATAATATAACTTATCAAAATGTTCAATTTTTAACATAAACTATGATAATGATACCTTCCAATCTAGAAAATATTATAACTTAAAGTTACACCTTCTTCAATTGTCAGAGAAATGAAAATGTTTAAATTTTACAGGTTTTTACCATTTCAGCTACTTCTGTGTTTTGTTTCAACACTGAAAATTTTTCTTTCTAAATCACATAGTTGACATATAGTTGAAAAGATGAATTCTAGTCACCACCTTCTCCCTTTACTGTTTAGTCATTAAATTGATTAAATATAGCTTCCTAAGGAAGGAAGAAAAGAATATACTAAGCTAAAATATAAGCTCTCCCAAGTTTAAAACAGAAGGGAAGAGAGGTGAGATACACTGGGGTGGGGAGTGGATGGCAGGTGAAAGGTAATGACACTGAGCTATTTTTTTAAAGTAGACATTCAATAAGTTATCACAAGTTTATTCCTTTGTGATTTTTCCCTCTTTTCCACAGTGGCAAGAGAAATAAAGAGGACTGGAAGAAATAAAGTTTACAACCCCAAAGCCAACATACAGTAAACGCTATCAGCTATTCCTTCAAAATATACCTCAAACCCACCCTTTTCTTCCTGTCCCACTGCTACCATCCTTCTTCCTGCGCTACCAGTTACCTCAATGATCGCAATAGCTTCCTAATTCGTCTCCCTGCTTCCATTCTTGTTCTTCCCTCTGAGTTACTTCTCTGCACAGCCCTTAAAGTGGTTTTTAAAAACTCAATCAGAGCACAATCTCTTGCTCAAAACTTTCCAATGCTTCCTCACACACTTAGGCTAAACTCCAAAGTCCTTGCCAAAGGCCGCAAAGCCCTGCATGGTCAGGTCCATGGCTATCCCTCCAGCTGCACGGTGTACCATTTTCTGCCTCTTCCTTGTTCCTGCCACATGCCAATCTTGCGACTCCCTCAGGGCTGTTGCACTTGCTGTTCCCTCTGCCTCATCTTTTTTCCCCGCCATCTCCACATGACTCAAAAGCTCTCTCTCCAGAGATGCTTCTCCTAACTACCCTATCCAAAGCAGCATTCTCTTTCCTTTTACCTGTCTTTGTTTAGCATCCCAGAACTTAATCACTACCTAAAATATTTTATATTAACTTATTTATAGTCAGTTTCCCCAGAAGAAAGGAGACAATGAGGGCAGGAAGTCTTATTAACTTTTGTATTCTCTGGAATAGTGACAAGCTCATAGTGGATATTAAGTAAGTATGGAAGGGAGGGAGGGAGGGAGGGAAGGAGGAAGGGAAAGAGGGAGGGAAGGAAGAAAGGAAGGAGGGAGGGAGGGAGGGAAAAGAAAGGAAGGGAGGGAGGAAGGAAAAAGAAAGGAAGGGAGGGAGGAAGGAAAAAGAGAAGAAAAGATAAGAAGAGAAGAAAGAGGGGAAGGAAGGGAGGGAGGGAGGAAAATTCTGAAGAATAGGGATAATAATTTATTCATTTTTGAATGTACCATACCTGAGATGAATAGTGTTCACTCTATGAACAGAATGATTACGAAATGAAAAGTAGAGTCAAGGTAAAAAGTAACTGGCAAAAGAAATAAGGTGAGAGAAGGAAGAGAGCTGAAGACAGAAAGGCAGGAACACATATGATCATCATCTACCAGCTGGAACTAGGCCAGGACCTTGTCTCACCTGTCTTGGCAGCTCAAGTCATTAGCAAGTACACGGCACACAGCAAGGACTAAATTCATATTTATAGAGTAAATGAATTGAATGCTCTCTCACCTTGGATGACCTATGATTACTATCATTATTCATGTTATGATATGCATGTTTATTGATTTTGACATGTATTTTGTTAATACCATACTTCAGTTATATATTAGACTGCTAAATGTATTTAGTCTTTTCTATGAACTTTACTCACACATGTATGTGAAGACTGTCTTTATTACACTACAAGCTTTCAGAAGGTATAAAATCTCCTGGGCAAATAAAGACTTAAATAATGCTTTCATTTTATACAGTTACATGTACTGCATAATTTTTCAAATGCTCTTACAATTGATAATGGATAGTGCTAACAGAGGGCAAGGGGCAGTTCAGATAGGAAGAAATGACTCAGAAATCAATTACTGGTAGGGACTTTCCTGCAAGGCTTCTTTTTGGAGTAGATGTCCATTAATCAAACAGCATATATCACTGTTCCCTGGAGCTGTTCACTGTTCCTTCAGCTTCCAGAGCTAGAAGCTGATCTAGTCAAAATTTTATGAATTTACTTTCTATTCTGTTATGTGGTTTGGCTACTTTGTGTGTGAAATTCTAAACTAGGTTAAAAATATTTTAAAAACTAGCTTCTAAAATCTAAATAATGTGTGAAAAGAATACTGACCTAATTTAGGAGACCTAGATTCCTGTCCTGGTCCTGCCATTAATTAGCTGTACAATCTTGGGCAAATCACTTAATTTAACCAGATCTCAATTTTCTTGTCTAGGTAAGAGTATTTGATCAATCTCTAATACTACTTTTAGTTCTAATATCCTAATTCCAAAACAAATAATAATCTGAAGTGTTGCTTCTTCTGCATAACTAGTCAGACTTGGAATACAGGTCTAGTACACCTTAAAATCTCCCATTTTTCCCAGAGCATATATTCTTCAGAATATTGAATTTAATTATATGTACCATTTATGTCATTTTTCTACTTTTATTTTTTTCCCACAGTGACGCGTAGTTGAATTTATGTAAGTTTAATGCTTTACATTAAAGTTAAGTATAACAAGGCTTAACTCAAGGTAAGGTTTAAATGAGCGTATATGTGCAATAATGCATAGAACATAAAAGACTGGTAAACAGTAAATGTTTGTATTATTATTATTTTGTAAGGATTCTGGTGGTTCAACACTTAAAAGACTAAAATGGAGAGGAGGAAGTTGTCTGAATCCAAATTCTTCTCAAATTTATGAGCTAGCTGTGAATTTCTGACAGTGCTCTTTGAAATGAGGGCTGAACATTTCCATCAGTGCAAAAAATTCTACTGGACAGGAGAGCTCTAGAGTTTTCCTACTAATTTCCGTAAGCCACGCAAATTTAGTTTTGTCAATAGAGCCATCTTACTGGTGACTACAGTTATACTGCAAAGGTTAGACAAAAAAGCTGGTCATAAAGTGCTAACCAAGCACAGGTGCCTCAGATTCTCCAGTTGCAATGACAACACAAAACTTGTACTATCTCCTTAGGAATATGCTATAATGATCACTTGCTAATCATCAATTTTACTTTCACTAGCAGACGAAACAATTATGTGTGAAGAATCACATGACAGAGAGCCACCAGGGCTTATGGCAAGTGTCCAGCCCATTCCTTCTGGTTTTGTTTTTCTTACAAGAACAGTAAAGACTTCATGGCCACATGGCTACTAAGTGGCAAACTCAGAAACCAATACCAGTTTTTCTGTCACTTAATACCGTACTGCTCCAAAAGAGGAATATGGTTTAGAGAGATCCCCAACAGCAACCGGTCTCATTGGACTAGAGTACACTGCTGCTATATCTACTTTATAGAAAAAAAAAAAAAGTGTTATGAATATAATTTCCTCCTTTAAGTTCCTGACATTTTCTTAAATCTTTTGCATCTGATACTGCTTGCTTGCTAGCAAGTACTAGCACATAACAGAACAAATCGTTAATTGGCAACAAATATTTTTAAACCTCAGTCAGTCATATTTAATGTTTCCTTGTGCTCAAGTATATTTAAGCTCATGCCTTTATATTTTACATATGAAACTGTTCGTTAGACAAGTTTATATTCTGAGACTTGAGTCAATTGTGTGCAATAGCCTCTAAGCAGTTATATCTCAAAATATCCTATGTGTGTGGTGGTCAGAATTCTAAGATGGTCCCCCAATTCCCAGCTCTGGTGTGCACACATCTTCTCCCAGTTAGTTATTTAATCAAACACTAACATAGGTGCTGCTATGAAGGGATTTTGCAGGTGTAATTAAGGCCCAAACTGGTAGATCTTAATATAGAGAGAGATTATTATCCAGGTAAGCCTTTTAAATTTGGGTATAGAGATCAGAGATAAAGGAAAGCAGAGATTCAAAGCAAAGGAGGGATTTGAAAGAAGGGAAATTCTCTGTTGCTGGCTTTGAAGATAGAGGCCACACATGGCAAGGAAGAGCAGGCAGCCTCTAGAATCTGAGAGCAGCCCCCAGCTGAGAGCAAGCACGGAAACCAGGACCATGGTACTGTAACCATGAGGAATTGAATTCTGCCACAACCAAGTGAGCTTTGATGAGGCCCCCTAGCCCCAGATAAGAATAAAGCCCAGCCAACACTTTGATTTTAGATTTGTGAGACCCTGAGCAGAAAACCTAGCCACACCAAGCTTGGACTTTGGCATACAGAACTGAGAGCTAATAAATGGGTGTTGTTAGAAGCCACTGAAGTTTGTTGTAACCTGTTATGCAGCAGTAGAAGATTAACACAACATACCACTCCTACCCACCCAGCTCAACACATACTGTATTTCATTCATTGCCAATACCATTGCTTTTCAGCAGAGAAGTAAATGGCCTCCTCCTCCTCTTCATTTCGATAAAGAGCAGGGCAACTTGACACTGAGAGGATATCTGGATCAGGGGAAGGCAAGGAGTGCTGTGTGTGCTGGGGGTGGTGGGGATGCCGGGGGTGTGCCGGGTGAGCATGTGCAGGAAGCTGAGCTCGCTGAGACTGTGGCGAGGACTGAACGATGCTGCGGCGGGAGCGACACAAGCTGCTGCTTCTGGCCAGTGATCCGGCAGGTTTAGCCATGGTCCCTGAAAGCCAAGCGGAAATAAATGAAAACATTCATAAAATCCAATGCTCCTTTCATGCACACTACAGAGACACACCAAAGAGAACTGATGTGATTAATCTACCTTTGTCACCATTGAATCTACCTTTGTTGAAGTAACTGTACAATTATTACCATCCTCTATCACCTATAAAGCTGCTTCTCAGGAAAGTTAAGAAGTAAAAAAAAAATGTAACAAAAATAAAAACAAGTCTAAAAAATAAACAGAGTAAACATATAAACACATGAGGTTTTAAATACAAAATCTGACATTACTAACCATAAAGGCTTAAACATTTACCCAAGATAACAAATTCTAATATTTAAAAATCCATAAAGCATATTTAAAAGGAATCTGTACTTTATTGCAAATATTTTAATGAATTTTAACATTGAAAGACGAGAAAACTATTCAGTAAAACAGGATGGATTTTTCAACAAGTATCTCTTGAGATAGCACAACTTGTTTGAACTTTGAGAAATTTTAAATCAAGGATCATTTAAATACTGTATATATAGTCTCACTATTTTTTAGGCAAAGGTCAGATAAAAACTTGTTTTTTGAACACTGACTATTGTGGAACTAACCAGAAGTCTTAGATTACCTTGTTTCTGCTCCCAGTCTCAGTCTAGACCCACGCAGACAGTAGACAAACTTCCCCTATGTGCTTAAATCTTCATTGAATGGGCACTTCATTTCTTTGCCTTAATGGAAACATAGCTCTCCTAAGAATACTGATCTCAAGCTGAAGCCGTTCATTCTTCATACCTCACATGCTGCAGCGTCAGAACAACAGATTGATGGCCTTCTCACTCCCCAATATTGTTGTAAACCCTCACTCCCTTTATAAAAACATGTTCCTTGACACTCACACTATTAAGCCACGTGAATCTCTCATCTCCACTTCACTAGTCACTTCCTGCTTAGTCTCTCTCTTACCAGTCCATCCAACCTCTCACCAGCTTGAGCCATCTCATCTGTAAGATGAACACCTTAACCAATCATGTTTTTCATCTCTTCTCACAAGACATTCACCTCTACTCTACTCCACCACCCACTCTCATGCCTTGGTCTTGCCATCATTCAGAATTGCTTCATTTTTGAAATAATAAGCTTAAGACATCAGATAATTTAGATTCTAACATTCCTACCTTTCTAGTTCACACATTCTGTTCCTTCCACTATCTGTCCCATTCTCTACCCTAAACTCAAGGACCTTATCTACTGTTTATCCCTTTTGCTGCCTTTATTTTCATCTTCTCCTCTTCTACTTCCCATTGGCACTTAAAAATAAAAGTTAAAAAAACAGGGGGCTTCCCTGGTGGTGCAGTGGTTAAGAATCCGCCTGCCAATGCAGGGGATATGGGTTCGAGCCCTGGTCCGGGAAGATCCCAAATGCTGCGGAGCAACTAAGCCCGTGCACCACAACTACTGAGGCTGCGTGCCGCAACTACTGAAGCCCGTACACCTAGAGCCTGTGCTCTGCAACAAGAGAAGCCACCGCAATGAGAAGCCCACGCACCGCAAGAAAGAGTAGCCCCCGCTCGCCGCAACTAGAGAAAGTCCGCGTGCAGCAACGAAGACCCAACACAGCCAAAAATAAAATAAATTTATTTTTAAAAAAAGTTGAAAAAACAAACCTGAGAAACAGATAAACAACAAAAGCAACAAGAAAACCTCCTCTACCCTCAGACTGTTTTCAGCTGACATCTCTCTTCCCTTTTATGTAAATGATCTATATTGCTTTCTACACTACTTTATCTTCACTCATTCATCAAAGAAATAGTAGAGTGCTTCCATACAATTTCCCTGCAACTATCATTAACAAAGTTATGATAAACTTCCTCATTGCTAAATTCAGTATCTCCATCCTTCCTTGACATTGGACCAGCACGTGACATTATTAGTTTATCCTTTCCTTGACCTCTCCAACCACATTCTCACCTCTTCCTTTACTGTCCCTTAATTGTCTCCGAAGTTCTGTTCTAGGCCTTGTTATTCTTGTTCCACTTATTCTTCTCAAGAAATTTCATCCACTCTCATTACTCCAATTACCCTTTGCAGTCTATAGAAGTCCAAATCTGTGACTCCAGCTTTTAATCTTTTTCATAAACTTTAGGACTTCACAATCAACTGCCTACTGGACATTTGGGTGTTCCACAGATACCCACACTGAATTCAACATTTTCCTCCCAAACCCACTCCTTCTTCTATGTTCCTTACACCTTGGTGTAAAAAAAACAAAAAAAAACAAAAAAAAAAACACCACCACTCACTTAGTTATCTGAATTGGAAACGCAGACATTCTTGACTCTTCTTCCTCCATCATAAACCACATCTAGTTAATCATAAAGTGTTTCCAGTTCTACCTCCTGGGTATCTCTCACATCTCTCCACTTCCCCCTCAACAAATCACTGCTGTATTATGCTGGACTACTGCACCAGAATAATAACTGATCTTTCTCCTCCAACTTATTCTCCATACTGCAACCTGCATGATCATTTTAAAATGGAAAAGGAATATGACATTTTATTGGTTAAAACCCTTAAGTTGCTCCCATTACTTCTAGGATTAGGATAAAGTCAAACTCCTTAACATGGCTTAGAATGCCCTATTTATCTAGCCTCTAATTTGGAACTAGTGTCCCTCTTCCCTGTTATAGGAATACTAGGAACAATATACCTCACTCAGCTCCCAGAAGTATCAGAGTATCTCCATACCTTCTTTCCTCATCTCATCTCTCCCTTGACCTCTCATTTCACTTAAAGAGCAGTTCCTCCAGGAAGTTTCCCAACCCCTCCAAATTTAAGGTCAGTGTTTGCCCTCTTGTGCTCACATGGCAACACCAAAGTGTATTTCCCTATGACATAACTTAGTGCACTGCTCTTGTCTGTCCTCCATTAGACTGCATGCTTCATGAAGGAAATAATTGTGTACCATGTTCAACACTGAATCACAACTAGCACAATGCCAGACAAAAAGTAGATATACAGGGACTTCCCTGGTGGCGCAGTGGTTAAGAATCCACCTGCCAATGCAGGGGATACAGGTTCGAGCCCTGGCCCAGGAAGATCCCACAAGCTGCGGAACAACTAAGCCCGTGCGCCACAACTACTGAGCCTGCGCTCTAGAGCCCGCAAGCCACAACTACTGAAGCCTGCGCACCTAGAGCCTGTGCTCCGCAATAAGAGAAGCCACTGCAATGAGAAGCCTATGTACCGCAACAAAGAATAGCCCCCGCTCACCACAACTAGAGAAATCCCACACGCAGCAACTAAGACCCAACGCAGCCAAAAATAAAATACATAAATTTATTTTTTAAAAAAAGTAGATGTACAGTAAGTATTTACTGAGTGAATTAACAAACAATTCAAACAGAAAGAGCCACTGAAATAACTTGACGGACTGGGAAAAAAAAAAGAAAATGGGTAAAATTAAAGGGAATATTTTCAGAATATTTGACTACCTCCATAAATACCATACAAGGCTTTTTCTAAACACAAATTATATAATATGAAACTATTTATAATTTAGTAGACAAACATTAGAATTTTCCCTTACTTATTTATAATGATTCATAGATTACAGAACTGGAGGAAACCCTGGAAATCTTTAGTCCAATGTTCTCACTTTGTCAAAGAAGAAACAATATCCTACAAATACTAAAAGAATGTGTCCAGACTGACACAGATGATTAAGTTCTACAACTCTTAGCATATAATGCAGCCATTCTCATCAGTCACTGGTTACTTGGTATACACAGTAAAACATAGCCACATTCAGCCATGACTAGGTGTGATGCGAAGGGCTGAGAAGAATCAGGATTCGCTGCTTGGAAAAATTTTTTTTGTATTACTCACAAAGATGGAAAGATACCGCATGAAGAAGGTTTAAAAACAAAGCAAATAGTTTATATGAGGAAAATCTAAGTAATCCAATAAAGAATATAACATAAAGATGAGACTCATAAATGGGTCACATCTAGAAAATGTTTACAACTCTACAATCCTTTCAAAAAATTTTCTTCTTACATATTGCCAACACCATAAAACTCATGTAGGATTAAAAAGCAGTTCACTTTGACCTTGTAACAAGCTCTCCTATACAAAAGGTGAACATGTTTAATAGTATCTCCAGGCTATTATTAATTCCCAATGAAAGCCGACAGCCATCCCTACCTGTGATTTATAAGAGTAGCTAAATGAAACACTGAAGTTCACTGTACAGAAATTTATTTGAGGTGATTTTTCATTCTAATATCAATAATTATATACAGAAGCATAACAATTTAATAAGACACTATTTTGCAAACTGTATTTTCTTATGGCAAAGAAGATAAAATTTGGTTTTAAATAAGGGGGTCCCCCCCACCACCAACAACCAAAAATAATAAGTAATATAGGGACTTCTGGTTCCAGCAATATGGCAGTCAAAGATAACCTGACCACCATTTCCAACCCCCAACCACACACTTTAAATAGCCTCAAGTGCTTCAATATGCTGAATAAAATATAACAGTTTTAAATGCATAGTTGAGTTTGCAAGGAAGAAGAGAAAATTCTCGGGTGCCAAAACACAAAGACTAAAAGTCAGAGCTAGTAGGCCTGTGAGTGATGTTGGAACTGCTGTGGGAGGTTCTCGGTCTCAGTAATTTAAGGGTTTGCGCTTTAATTTGGGGATATAAATGACATCTTAAGCCCACAGAAGGTGAGGAATAGGAATTGTGAGTGTTCTGGATAAAAGCCTGGGCCTAGATGGCTGCACTCCTCAGTGGGAGGGTGTACTGAAAAGAAATCTGACCAATGAACAAGGGAACTTCCTTCAATGAATGTTCTCTGGATACTGGAATTTAAAAAGGTTCTTATGAAAAACTCAATATGCTGGGTGTTCAATACTCAAACTCAATACAAACTAACTCATATTACCCTGGAGTTCAAGTTTATACTACCAGAAGGGTCTGTGAAACCCAAATCCGAAAGGTTAACAAAAAAAAAAAAAAAAAAAGATGGTCCTGAGTAGGTGAAGCCCTTGAAACTACTGCCAGAAGCAAGAGAAATCATATTGAGGAGCGCTCCTACTCCTCACAAAGTGTTTCCCTGGAGGGAAGAAAAAAAAGAAGTTCCTTTAAGATAGTTCAGTAAAACACTATAAAACAGGAGAAGGCAATCTGCTCTGCAAACTCAAGAAACAGCTGCAATAATCAATCAAGAACATCAAATAATACAATTATCAAATAAAACTAAAATATAAGATGTTTAAGGGCATTAAATTATAAAATAAAATGAAAAAAGGACAAGGCATTAAAAAACAAGTAGATTTTATGAAGAATCAAGGAGAACTAATAGAAATGAAAACAGTCACTGAAATTAAAAATTCAAAGAATGGGTTAAACGAAATTGGAGCTGAAGAAAGAGTAAGTAATCTCAAAGATGGATCTAAGGAAATTTTTCTGAATGCAGCACAATTAGATAAAAAGAAAGGTTAAGAGATGTGGAAGATAAAATAAAATCAAACATATAATTATAGGCTAATATTAGTCTTATATTTCTATACAACTAATATTCCAGTAGGAGTGAAGAGAGAAAAGAAAAACAATATTAAAAGAGAAAACAACTAATAATTTTTCTGTAATTGAAAAAAGATAATAATCTTCAGATTCAAGAGCACACCAAGTATCAGGGAAAAAATTGTACACCTAATTATATTATAGTAAAAACGTGTAACAAAAGAAAATGATAACATTTTCTAAGTGATGAGAGAAACGAGAAATTACCTAAAAGGAAACTGGAACAATCTGCCTTACTAAAACTTCTCAACAGTAAAAATAAGAGGCTGAAAATAACAACAAATGTTTTCAAAATACTATGGGAAAAGTAATTGTTCATCTAGAATCTGATATCCAGTTAAACTATTATTCTCAAGTGAGAGTGAAAATAAAGACATTTTCAGGCAAAGACAGAGAATTTACCACTCCCAGTTGCTAACTGAAAGAATTTTTACCAAAGAACATATTCTCAAGGAAGCAAAAAGAAAGGAAAGAGTAAAAAACAAAATACAATGATGAAGAGATAAACACATAAGTCTTTCTGAACAACGACTGAATAAAACAATAAAAAATGACTTTTGCAGGGTATTCAAAACAAAATACTAGACAACATTAATATATAAGATGCGGAGGGTAGTGTCTAAAATTAAAGCATCTGAAGATCCTTTAGGAGAATGACAGAGAAGCTGAAAAGAGGTATAGAAAAGAGAAACCACAAAATAATATGCCAGAGAGAAATCCAAACGGATCAGCAAGCAGATTAAATGTAATTGGATTAAATTGGACTTCGCTGGCAACAGAGATCCTCAAATAGAAAGCAAAATAGTAAGTTATTGCTATTTCTTATACAGACATATCTAGAGCCTGATGATAGAAAAAAATTTTAAGTAAAGAAAAAGTTACGCTGGCAAATATTAATCAAAAGAAAGCTCCTATAGCTATTTTAATATCAGATAATACAAACTTAAAGGCAGAAAGTACAGTTAGCTGTAAAGCAGTCTCCGCATAATCATAGAAGAATAGTTAATCTTTTAAAAAGATACATCTGGACTTATATTCACCAAATAACTTGGCTTAAACTATATAAAATAGAAATGAGCAGAATTACAAGAAGAAATTGATAAATGTGAGAGATCTGAACAAACTTCTTTCTGCAAATGACAGAAAAGTAGACCAAAATGTATATAGAGATTTTTCATAACTAATACATGATTTAACCAACAATATAGTATCCTATAACTAACAATTAAGAAAATGTACTTTTCAGATATGTGTGGAAATTTTTAAATATTCGATCAAATAAATACTAGGTCATGAAGCAAGTCTCAGAAGATACCAAAGAATAAATGTTATATAGATGCTATTCTCTAAGCATAATACAACTAGAAATGATAAGTAAAGATATTCTTTAAAAACTAATGACCAAATAAACAACAAAACAAACATACTACATTTGGAAACTTAAACATATACTTCGAGATAATTCATATTTCAAGGAAGAGACATATTAAAAGTTGGAAACATTTTAAAACTAGATGATAATCAAACTATACATATCCAAACTTTAGGTAGATTCAGTTAAAGTCGTTCTTAGAGGGAAATTCACAGCCATAAAAATCATACATTAAGGAAACAGGAGGACTGAAAATTCATGAGCTAGCTGTCTAAATATTAAAAACAAATAAATGAAGCAAATTCCAATAAAGGAAATAAAAGATAAGAGCAGAACTAAATGGAGAATATCAACAAAACCAACAGTTAGCTCTCTGAAGAATGACAGAGTGAAATATAATAGACAAATCATACCAGATTAATCAAGGAGGAGAAATGAAAAGAAAATTTAAAGATGTGAGATTTTTAAAATCATATAAAATACTATGGACAACTTTAAGCCACAAATTTTGTAACTCAGATAAAACAAGCAATATTTTAGAAATATATAATTTAACAAATCTAGACTTACGACCATTATAAGAAACTGAATCAATAATTTAAATCTGTCTCCTTCTCTTCTGCCAACATACACACACACCAAACTCAAACTGCCTATAGGCAATTTCTTCAAAATCTTCATAGAATCATCTGTATCTTATATTTCAGAATACAGAATAAAATTCAAAACATTTATTGAGGATTATTATGGGCCAGGGTATGTTCTAATTGTTTTACAAATATTATTTAGTTTAAATTACAAAATAATCTCATAGGGTAGGTTACATTTTACAGACAAGGAAGCTTAGAGTCAGAGAGAGTACCTCCCACAAAGTTACACAAATAAAAAATAATGTCTTGGGCTTCTCTGGTGGCGCAGTGGTTGAGAGTCCACCTGCCGATGCAGGGGACACGGGTTCGTGCCCTGGTCCAGGAAGATCCCACATGCCGCGGAGCGGCTGGGCCCGTGAGCCATGGCCACTGAGCCTGCGCCTGTGCTCCGCAACGGGAGAGGCCACAACAGTGAGAGGCCCGCGTACCGCAAAAAAAAAAATAATAATAATGTTTTGCGGGACATTCAAAACAAAACAAAATACTAGAGAACATTACATACATATAAGTTAAATGGAGGAGTAAGGATTCAAACTCTAGCAATCTTGTTCTAGAGACCAAATTCTTAACTACTACTATAAGAGTAAAAAAAAAAAAATGAAATGAAAGAAAAAGGGGGTATTCTTTGCCTTATTTTATGATGCTAATATAACCTTGATACCAAAATCAGAGTGTCGAGAAGGAAAATTATTGACTAATCTATGATTAAAAACGTAAAAACCCTAAATAAAATAATATAGCAAACCAAATCTAATTATTATCAAAACAGAACATTGTGACTAAAACAGTTTCACTGACATTTAAAGGAATTTATTTAAACAGATTAAAATTCAACGGAATAAAGAAAAATAAAACAAGCAATTACCTCAAATTATGCAGAAAAATAATTTGGTAAAATTTAACATCCATTGATTTAAAAGAAAAATCATTCTTAGCAAAATAGAAATAGAGATTAATTTCCTTAATTTAAAAATAATCCATCAGGGACTTCCCTGGCGGCCCAGCGGTTAAGACTCCATGCTCCCAATGCAGGGGGGCGTGGATTCAATGCCTGGTCAGAGAACTAAGATCCTACGTGTCTCGTGGCTCGGCCAAAATAAAAATGTAACCCATCGAACACAGAGCAAAAAACAAAACAAATAAACAAAAAAACACACTTCATGATGAAATAAGCATTCTCTTTAAAGTTAGAAATGGAGATCACTATTTGTCTGCAATCACTTTCGCACTTTTATTCAACATTTTACTGGAGGTCTTAGACTGCCTTGGGAAAAAAGCACAAGGAATGGAAAGGGGGGGGGAATGTCATTATTATTGTCCACAAAGCAAAATCCAAAACACTCTTATAGAAAAATTCAATGTTTCTATATACAAAATCAGCATACCAAAATCAACAGCTTTTCCCTACATATCAGCAACAAGCAATTTGAAGTATAACTTTTTAAAGAAAGGTAACACATGTAACTATAAAAAAAAAACAAGCTAAAAATTAATCTTTAAATTCAAAGAAATTCCAATAAAAGCCCCATGGAAGTTTTCATGGCGTTTCGTAAGCTGATCCTAAAATTCATAAGAATAACTTGCCAAGAGTAGCAATTCTGAATTTAATAGAGGAAGATTAAACCCATCAAATATTAATACTTACTATAAAGCTACATATAGCAACTAAAGCAAAATGGGATCAATGGAACAAAAATAAAGAGCCTGGAAGCATTTATGTATCTATGGAGAGAAGTTGTATTACAAACCAGCAAGGATAGAGCAGGAATGAGACTAGGACAACTGTTTATCCATACATCAAGAGATATCTTTAGATTCCACTCACAATAGGAACAAAAATAACTTCCAGGTAGATGAAAAGACTAAAGGATTAAAGTGAAAGTTAAAAACTTTTAGTAGAGCAAACAACAATCTATCGCCTTATGAAAAAGACATAAAAACACAAACCAGATTTGTAAATTTGTCATTAAAAATGTTTTTTGAAAAAAAACCATTTGATTAAAAAAAGAAAATGAATAACATAGCACAGTAAAAAAGAAAAGCCAAGGCCTAGGAAAAGACATCTGCAACCCTCAAATAACCAGAAAATAATAATAATAATAAAAATTCTTCCAGGTAAGTAAGGAATCTCGGAGGGAGATTCCACAGCAGGAACAAGCAACTCAGAGAGGAAAAAATCTGAATGACAAACACCAATAAATATGAAATGGTAGTAGTAGTCTTTTTAGTCTTTAAAGACAACCTCAGTAGTCTTTAAAGAAATTACAATTTTAATAACACTAAGGTATCATATTACACGCATTCAAGTTACAAAACAAACCAGATCATTCCTAGTACGGTGAGGATACAGGCAGACAGGCATTCTTATAAACAGTGGGTATGTAAACAGATAGAACCACTTTGAAAGCAACTTGGCAACGACTAATAAGAGGTGCCTTCCCAATGACTTAGCAATCCATTTCTAGGTGTCCACCCAGAGAAACTCTCAAAGTTAGAAACAAGGAGATAGAGATAAGGATGCTCATTTTTGCAAGGGCAAAAAAGTAGAAAGAACCTATCTCAGTAGAAAAATGGATAAACTGTGGTTTATTATTACAAAAGATAAATAGATATACTGTGGTTGACTCATATTAAACAGTTTTAGTGAATTCATCTGTATATAAACATGGAAATTTTCTAAAACATACTTTTGACCAAAAAGAGTTGCAAAATGATACCCACAGTTTGATAACATTTATGTACATTTTTAAACAAACAACAATTGTATCTATTGTTTATAAATATAGCTGCATGTAATACAAGTAAAACAGGCTTTAGAAGATATACAACTTTAGTAGGAAGGGGAGGAGATGTGTTTTCTTTTTCAGAGAAAAAGAAAGATGAATAAAGCAAAATGTTAAAATCTGTTTATCTTTGTAGTAAATGAGCAATTTATTTTCAGTATTTTTAAGCATATCTGAAGAGCTTTATAAGAAATTTTAAATAAATTGCTACCACAATCCCACTATGAATATTTAGTAGATACTATAAAGGTACTGGGAAAACCCATACAGAGCTAACCTTTGATAATATTTTCTCTTTTTTATTTACACATAATTAAACACAGACAATATTATTCTGTATATGGTTTTATAATCTTTTACTTCGCTCTTAACATACCACAGGCAGGCTTCCTTGTCATTCCTTCACTCTTAGACAATTTACACATATCCATGGTGCAGATTTAAAACTGCTTAAAAGAGTATATAATGAAGAGCCTTCATCCTACCCTAGACCCTAGTACTACTGCCAAGAGTTTATTTGTCAGGTCCAGAAATTACGCTTTTATAACTAAACAGAGTGGAGTATTACTTTTGTGCCACTGGGTGGAGACAGAGCTCTCAAAGTGTAATCTTTGGCAAAAGTTATTTTTCAGAGATAATAAACTTCAGCATTTCTAAAGCATCATACTGAATTTTAAAAAGTTCAAATTTCTCTGTGTATCACAATCACTAAAAAATTATTCACATTTAGTTATAAGTGTTTTAATGCACATGTGGATATCTTGCCCCATCAAAAAGTACTTAAAAAAAAGTAAAGAAAAAACTAGTTAATTTTAGGGAATACATATATACACACTTCTGATATCGAATAATTATGGTTTCTAAGGAGGAACTGCAACTTTAAAAAGCTATCATTTTCAAACAAAATCATACACTTATGAATCAGTGCTGCATATATGGTAAGCTTAAGGGCACATAATTCAAATAAACACAAGTTGACAGTATCCAAACAGCAGAGCTAGCCCATATCTAGATAAAACTTTGCAACCATCACTATCTTGCAGCATGGGGCAAGTGAAATGATTGAGGTCACATACTTCCCAGTATTCACTGCATTTACAATCTGTCCTCTCCCCCTTCCTCTTGTAAGAGTTTAGTGTCTCCCCAATCTGCTTGCATTATGTCTGCCGTTAAACCAGATAATTAAAATCACAGAAATGAACACAAGCACACAGTCACTGATCAATTATTTGCAAACTTAGGGCTTTATTTCATAAAATTGTTTTAACATTAGAACCCTTTCTAAATCATAACTTTAGGAAAGTTGTAACAATTGGACAGAAAATTTCAAACTGCAAAATGCTCATATATCATGATTTGTGTCTCAAAGACTCAAATTTCTGTGTGAGTTTTCAACTGATTAAAGATTAAATTTTGCTCTCTATTCTTTGGAATCTTGTTCTAGCTATACTGTTTCAAAAAGGTTACAAAGATTGGGAAAATGAATCAGGCAAGCAGTAATAAGGATAAACAGTTTTTCAAATGATTTCTAATACAAGAAATACACCACTTTAAATTTACACTCTCTATAACTTTGCAAAAATTCCAAATATTTATTAATAAATTCTACAATTTATTAATAAAATCTAAAATAGTAAAATTTCACCTTCCTACCAAAATGTATTCTTTACACTGTAAACATCTTCAAAGAATACTGCATAACAAGCAATTATAATGAAAACTGTACATGTTAAAACCAACTTTGGGGGCTTCCCTGGTGGCACAGTGGTTGAGAGTCCGCCTGCCGATGCAGGGGACACGGGTTCGTGCCCCGGTCCAGGAAGATCCCACATGCCGCGGAGCGGCTGGGCCCGTGAGCCATGGCCGCTGAGCCTGCGGGTCCGGAGCCTGTGCTCCGGGAGCACAGTGGGAGAGGCTACAACGGTGAGAGGCCCGGGTACCGCAAAAAAAAAAACAACAACAACAACAACAAAAAAAAAAACCACCTTTGGGAGAAGCTCCACTTTTTAGCAACAAAAAAATGTATGTTTTCTAAATATAAACGCAATTTAATTTTGTGTAAAGGTGAGTGGATTTAATGCTTTATGAGTTAAATACAGCTGGATAATACTCCTTCAATAAAAGGATAGAACTGGAGAAGCAAAACAAAATACTATGAAACATGCCTACTGGGAAGGCAACTCAATTTAAAATAAATCGACTGGCTCAAAGTCACACAGTTGGTTAGTTAGTGGCAGAGCTAGGATTGCAACTCAGGTTTCCAAGGTCTTCCTCTAATTTTTAATTTCTACTATAGATTAAGCTGCCATATGAAAGGATGTTTTCCCTCAAAGCTCAGCACTTCATTCATACAGTGACTTAGCATGTATGTGTTATTATATATGTGTACATATATATATGTGTGTAACACACATAGCTCATATAGTATGTCAAACAGTAAACACAATGATCAAGAAAAAAGAGAAAATGAAGAATTAACACAAATTTTATCATAGATTTCAAAGCAAATGATTCATAAAAGGCATGGCAGAAAGTTACCTTTAAAACTGTACCAACTCTCTTTTTTGAACTCACCACTTACCGGGAAACTGTGACACTATTGGGGGTGTATCTTCATCTAAATCATCAACTCCTCCAGCAATGGGATAGGGTGGAATGGAGACTCTGGGCATCACCACCCAGCTGTGATCAGAATAAAGGGAAGAGGTGAGGCTGGGGAGTCCCGAGTTATGGGCTATCTGAAAGCCACAGATCTTCTCTATCTGTTGCCAGCGAAAAAGTCGTTCTCGTAAACAAGTTGTCAACTCAGAGAGAGCTTTCCTGGAAAAGCCAATATAGGAATTACTTGTTGCATCAAAGAGTCTTTAATACAGCACTGAAAAAAGTCAACTACATGAACAGACCAAGGCAATTAACCAATTTCAAGAAGAAATTACCCCTTTTCAGAATTAGTATAAATGATATAATAGTACATAATTAAATGACAAGTTAAAACATAAATTGCCTATAAATTACACATTTCAACACAATAAAAATAGACAGATATTGACAGTAACATTCTTACTTTGCTTCCAGAATTTTGTGGTCTACCTCATCTAGGGAGGAGCTATGTGCAACATGCAGAGTCCCAAAGACTGTGCTTCTCTTCTTTTTAATTTTCTCTGCCTAGAAACCCAAAGAGAGAAAAATAAGGCTAGGTTTGGGATAAAATACACATATACGAATAAGGTTTATTTTATTTTGAATATATTATTATAAAATCAATGGGGAGTTATTAGCCAAGATATAGCCCTATTTTCCAAAAAAGAAAACAAATGAGGGAGAAAGCATGCTTTCCTAAGCCAAACTTTGTTCTGGAGAATTTTTTCCCTTATTTCTATGGATCAGAAAGACCTGAATCTTCTATTTAAAACTAGGAGAATAACATAAACTATACCCTACTGCAATGGAGGTGTTAGTGAGTGCACCGAGTGTTTTGTTGTTGTTGTTTCACTAGAAATCAGATTAAGACTCAGTAGTTTCACACAATTATTAAGAGTCAGACATTAATTTCTAGTAACTACTAACCTGAATCAGATATGAGGCAGCAACCTAGAGGAGAAAAGCTCCGTATAAAACATTTATGATAATGATAGTAGGGATGATTTTTAAATGATACTAAGGTCATTCTGAAAGGTATGTACTTCTCTTAAATAAATTAAACTTTTATGAGAGTCAATCTATGCAATAAGTTCCAATTCATAAAAATAATCTGCAATACTAAAAATTTTATTCAGATCTTTGTATACCAACTGGTTAATCCCTTCAGAAGCGTAGTACATTTTGCAATATAATAGAGTACCTCATCCTTAGCAATAGCTAACTGCATTTCAGCATTCTGTCTTTTAATATTGTAGTACTGTACTTCTACTTCATGCGTCAGCTGAAGCCATTTTTGAAGTGCATCTGGAACAGACCAGCTGCTTCTGAGTTCAAATTCTTTTTCAGCCTTTTTTAGAGCCATTCGAACCTGGGAGGGAGGTAGGAAAGAAAAGGAGGAGTGGGAGAGAAGGAGAGAGAGGGAGGGAGGGAGGGAGGGAGAAAGAGGGGTAGAGGAAGGCGGTAGAGGTTAGAGAGAGAAAGAGAAATTTCTCTTTTTAAAAGATATTTAAACTAAGATTTTTTAGTACCAAAATTAAGAGAAAGGGCAATTTGAATTATGCTCTTTGTAAACATCTTTTTAAATCACAGTCTAAAACAATATTTCTAACATTAAAACTAAAGCTGAAGTTTTTAAGTACCTCTTAAACTCACTAAGCAAGTTTGTAAAGCCAGAGGGTGAAAGGGAGTTTGCATATATCTTAGGTTGCAATACTGCATTTTTATATTTTATAATAGCCAGACTCACTGACAGACAAAAACGCAGGGCATGTACAAACTGAAATGGATTACATTTTTTGTATTTCTTTGTTTATGGACAGGATATGAAGAAGTATCCAAAATAGGGTGAATACCTGTTCTACTACCCCTTCTAGTGTTCCCCAAAGACCTTGCTGTAGCTACCTAACTATACACTCATTTTTTTAAAGTAATTATACCATTTTTAAAAAGTTTTACAGACATCTTTATGGCTACTTATTTCTCATTGTTATGAGCATATCTGCCTATTATAGTCTGTTTTATCACCTCTATTTAATTTTTTCCTGCTTCTCACATACCAAAAAGTTGATAAATTAGCATATGCAGACCAAGTGTAAATTTCGAGAAAACAGATTCTGAGTGAGAGTCTTCTTGATTTTTCCATGGGAAACTATGAATAGCTTCAGTGTCAGAATGTGGAAGTTTTTCTTCTAGCCTCCCTTTAGGGGAGCCAGACAATAAACAGAAAACTAAAATGCTTAGTGTATGAGGTGGTATTACATGCTAAGGAAAAAACTCTTAAGGAAAGTCTCACTAAGAAAATGACACAGAATTAAGAGACAATCCATTGTAGGAATGATTCACTTAAAAACTAGCAAGAGCTCAAGCTAAGGATGTATAAAGATACATGATGGGGCTTCCCTGGTGGCGCAGTGGTTGAGAATCTGCCTGCTAATGCAGGGGACACGGGTTCGAGCCCTGGTCTGGGAGGATCCCACATGCCGCAGAGCAACTAGGCCCATGAGCCACAACTACTGAGCCTGCGTGTCTGGAGCCTGTGCTCCGCAATAAGAGAGACCGTGATGTGAGAGGCCCACGCACCGCAATGAAGAGTGGCCCCCGCTTGCCAAAACTAGAGAAAGCCCTCGCACAGAAACGAAGGCGCAACACAGCCAAAATAAATTAATTAATAAACTCCTACCCCCAACATCTTCTTAAAAATAAAAAGATACATGATGGAATTTATGAAATTACATACACACACTCAAGACCTTCAGACAAAGTGACAAATGAACCATGGGGCATCCTGCTTCTGGAGCACCATAACCACAAATTAATTTTCCCCACAGTTAAGTAAAGTAACTAAAACTTCATTCCTAAACTAATGTGCAGAAGAACGTTGGATCTGATCAAACCCAATTTATTTAAATAAATCTTATCATGTGCCAGAATAAACTAAATTAGAGTACTAGACACAAATTTCTGATAAAGAGAACAGCTGCCAGATACTACAGGAAAAAAATGTAGAAAGGTATTTTTTAAAACTCTAAAACTTCTAAAAAGTTTTCTAAAAACTTTAAAACTCTAAAACCGTCAGACAGGAAGTAAACAATTCAAAATATTAACAGGAAGGGTAAAACAGGACTTACTCACTTGAGACAAATCGTAAGCAACACTTGCCTGACGCGACTCCCTGTGCAATGTGCTTGGGACAATACTGCACTTAATAAGACAGTTGGCAGAGCTGTGTGGCGTCCCTGCTAATCTCTCAAGAGAGAATTTGAACTCAGGTCCTGTGACATAGAGTTGTATATAACACTACAAAGTGTAGGTCACAGGCCCTTCTTCTCACAAGATTTTTTTTTTTTTTTTTTTTTTTGCAGTACGCGGGCCTCTCACTGTTGTGGCCTCTCCCGTTGCGGAGCACAGGCTCCGGACGCTCAGGCCCAGCGGCCACGGCTCACGGGGCCAGCCACTCCGCGGCACGTGGGATCTTCCAGGACCGGGGCACGAACCCATGTCCCCTGCATCAGCAGGCGGACTCTCAACCACTGCGCCACCAGGGAAGCTCTCACAAGATTTTAAAGCTAAAATTTCTATACAGTTTTCATTGACAAAGATGTATACAGAGAATCTGAACAAATTCACTCGTGTTTTTCTCTTTAACCATAAAGATTTTCCTTAATGTTATATCCATAAATTTGTTTCCCCAAAACAAGCGCAATAAACACATTTAACACAGAATTGATATAGTTCTAGTATAAACTGAGGCTGACCAATGTTTTGATTGACTGTCAAATAATGTCTCAAAATTTTGGAAATTCTGAACTTCCAATAACAGCAACTATTTTCTCTGCCATTATTCTTAAGTTTATCACTTGATCTGAATTCCAACCCTCAGTCTAAATTAACATTGTTATTTACAGGGAAATAGATGTAGTGAAAATTGAGTAGTTAATAGGTTTTACAAATGACGAATTATTAAGTTGTTTAAAAATACAATAATTATTTATATAATTTTTGTGTCTTAGGAATAAAACAGCAACAAGTAAAAACATGACATCACAGAAGAAAGTCTAAATATCTGAAAACCTGGTTTCTGGACCAACTTTATGATTTATTACCTCTGTTTCCTTCAGCAAGTTCTTTACTTTCGGAGACTTACTGTTGCATGTACAACAGAGGTACTATGACTTGCCTTAACTTTAGGCTTCTTGAGACTTTAAGAACAAAATAATTTATGTGAAAAGTATTTAAGCCACACAAAATATAAAGCAGTACTATTATTCACCCAAAAGCTTTTGTTTAACAGAAAATAACATTATACAAAATATGTACCAGATCTTCCTGCCTTCTAACTTTGAGAAGTTGATTACCCACTCGACAAGATACAATAATACTTCAAACTATGTGGAACTGTGGATTATGTGACATATGTAAATTAATTTCCCAGTTAAGCTTACTTTTATAAACAAAGCTTTTAATAGCAGTATGGGAAAACATGGACTTTGGAATAAAACACACATAATCTTGCCTTTGCCACATAATAGCTGTGTGACCTAAGGCAAGTTATTTAACCTGTACACATCTCATCTGTAAATGAGAATAATGTCTGTGTATAGTGAGGATTAAAATTTTGCAATGATGTGCACAGCATAAAGTTCTGGCACAGAGTAAGCACTCATAAAATTGTGTTTCTTATTACTGTAATCATGTTGGACAGAGTTTTTTTAAATACCCAGTTCTCTCCTTTAAACCACCTCTTACTCAGGATCTCATTAGGATTATTACGTTTGTGCTGGGATGTAGTATCATAGTAATCTTAGGGTCTATTAAGGGATGCAAGGTCTCTATGTCCCAAACCCCAGACTAGAATATTTCTGATTTAGGGGTCCTTCTTTATATTGTGTCTTTTTCCCACACTGTGAGGCAGTTTCCTGTAAAATACTGCTACCAGTTTATGTCTCTATAGAAGAATCCCCACTATTGCTTTCTGATTTGTTCTTTCTCATCTGCAAAGTTCAGAAAAACAGCTAACAAGCTTTTTAGTTTATTTAGTACTGGGAACAACCAAGAGTTGAAGTCTGGGTGGGAACAGGCACAGAGTTCTCACAGGAGAAAAGGACATAGTATCTAATTCTTGGACACAGTATAATTTGGCTATGCCTTTTTTGGTAATTGGGTACGCCTTTTTTGGTAATTGGGTACGCCTTTTTTGTTAACTCCCTGGCTCTTTACTACATTCTACATAGACAAGATCTGTCAGGTAAATAGGACCAGACTGCAAAATAGGTCTAGGAGTCAACTTAAGAGAACAAACCCCTTACAGGGAAAAGACCCAAAAGACAGGTATCTGGGGTATGAGAGAAAGAACAGTTAACTGTTAACAAAAGAGATAGGTGCATTCAGTCAGACAGCTCCTACCAAAATGACAATCTTGAAGGAATTAGTAATGTACCCTGAACATTTCCTCATGAGTTGAAACTGAAACTCATCCATTACATAATTCTTACTTAGCACTTGATTAAGAAGACAACAGTGCATAAAGCAAAGTGGGAGGCAGAATACCTAGGTTCCTGGCCCTGCTTTACAACCGAGTCACTCTCTAAACTTGAACAAGTTTTCTCGTCCTCATTTTGTTCCTCAACTTCTTTATCAGTAAAGAAAGGGTAAGAGTCAGAAGAAGGAGATGAGACCATGGAAGCAGAGGCTGGAGTGACATGCTTTGAAGATGAAGGAAGGGGCCATGAGCCAAGAAATGTAGGCAGCCTCTAGAAGTTGGACAAGGCAAGGAAACAGATCCTCCCCTAGAGCCTCCAGAAGGAACGCAGCCCTGCAGACCTATTTTAGACTCTGACTTCAGTAACTCTAAGGTAATAAATGTGTGTTGTTTTAAGCCCCTAAGTTTGTGGTAATTTTTAACAGCAGAATTATAAAACTAATACATCTGCCTATAATTAAATTCTCCCAGGACCTCCCCACCTTTTCTGAAGGACTGTGCAATGCCTGAACTCCATCCTGAGTAAATGCATAGTAGAAGCAGATATTGAAAAGGACCCACCTTTTGAACAACTTCAGAATTTGTAGCAGATTATGTTCTAAAACCATTTAACAGGATTCAAATGGATGTTTAATAGAGATTCTTAACATTTGCAGAGAACTCTAACAGTAGATATACTTTACTAGGTTACAGTCAGAAACTGAAATATACTACAGTTGTTACATAAACATCTTAGATTCACTCAAGACAATTAACATGGCATGGGATAGGACTTCATGAATGAGTGAACATGAGGGTAACTTTTTCTTTTAGTTGGTACTTTGTTTTTTGCTAATGAACTTTGACCAATGCTAACAATATAGACAGATGACTCTTTTATTAACTAAGGAAGAGTATATGATGGAACTAAATGTAGGAGATTGAATGAAACCCAAAAAACTCCTCAGGGTAGCAATACAAATATCCTCACAAATACTTTTTTAAAACATAAATACCTGTTCCAATTCCTGCTCTGCATACTGACGTCTACTCAATTCACATTCAGCTCCCTCCCTTAGCTCTCTCAGCCGACAAGCCTCTTCCTTTGCGTAATTGATTTCATCCATCATTTTGCGCTCTAGATTTTGCTTTTCTACAGCAACATTTCTGTTTTCTTCCTGTGCCTTTTCAAGCCTTACAGAACAATAAAAAGGAAAATTCCTCACAAAAGTTTCCAAAATTTCATTATCTTAATGAACAATAAATATGTATCAAGCAATAAGATACATGTTTCAATCAGAATTCACAGCATTTTCTATTAATCTTAAATTTGGACAACAAGAACATCAGGTAACCTACTATATAGCTATTTTGATTTATATTGAGCTAAAAATACAAGATATAGAAGGGAAACACTCTTCAGGAAGAAGCTTTTAAGAAATTCATAATTATTTAAATCATGTTAAAAATAAAATTTAACTTCACTTATAATTCTACCTATATTTGATTTATTTCCACTGGTCTTCTGCCCATTTATTCCCTAGTGCATACCTTTATAATAAATTTATAATTATGACAATATGATACTATTCCAAAAACATGAAATTAACTCCTGATGTATGTACCAACCTAAATATAAATGGTAAGCACATGCCCATATTACATATTCACAAACTGTATCTTCCCACTTTTATAGTCTTTTTTACCTACTCACCTCTCTTGTAAGTCCATGAGACTTTGCTCTGCGGTTTGTAAACTCTCTAAGTCTTTCATCATTTTTGCAACATGTTCTTTTGATGTCCTATTCTGCGTGTAAGCAAACCAGCACCCGCCAACACCAATTACTATAGAAACTGTGAGGATAAAATCCTTCATCCAGTTATGAGGAGGGCCTACGAAGACAATTACAGATGGTTAAGTTAATCTTTGAGTATCATAGAATCTCAGTACACAGAGCCACTTATTTTAAAAAATAGTAGGTATCTAAAAACAAAACAAAATATGAAGATGTCCCTCCCATATACAAGTTCTCCTCAAATAATCAATGTGCTTATTATAACTACCTGATATACTAGACCTACAGGAGGGCAGTGATAAACCCACATGGATGCACCATGCCCCCTGCTGCTACAGGAGCTAGTGACAGAATTCCTGGGGAGCTCTGAAGAAGCAACAGTATCTCCAATCACATAGAGAGGATGGTCCTCTGTGGGGTGAAAGGAGTCATGAAGAGTAACACCATTACCAGCTCCCCTCCTTCAGACAAGTTAGGCAGTGGTCATGCTTTGATACACAAACTGAAATCCTAATCATTCACCAAAAAGCAATTTCCCAAGCACACAGCCATGTAACGAGATTAATTAGTGATTCTCAACCAAGAGTGATATTCCCTCCAGCAGAAATCTGACAATTTTTGCTTGTCATAATTTGGAAGGTGGAAGTAAGGGTGTCTGTTATGGGTATCTAGTAGGTGGAGGCCAGGGATGTTCCCAAACATCCAATGATGCATAACACAGTCTCTTTTCCTGCCCCCAGTCTGGCGGTAACAAAGAATCATCTAGGAATTATCCAGCCCGGAATGTCAATAGTGGCAAGGTTGAGAAACCATGGGTTAAATGATCATAACTAGTAACGTTTTAGGTGGTTATCTGCCAGAGAGATCTGGGTTACTAGAGGGAAACATCGGGATCGCCTTCCCCTGTGGCACACCAAGCGTGACAGTAACCCCTGACATTTTTTCTAAAGTCAGGAGCCGGGAGCCAGGCCTACTGTCCTCAGTAATACAAACCACAGCAACCGCTAGGCAAATAATTTCCTAGTTGATCTGAGTGTGGAGGCTCAGTGGGGGAAGACATGATAACTAATACAATATAGTGTGTTATTTGTTGAAAAGAGATACAGTTTTTCAGTGAAAAACTGCCTAACTGCCCACACCTCCAGAAGTAAGGAGATATTCTGCATGTTTGATGAGATGAAGAGCTCTATAGAAATGAAAAGTTTTCATGCTTACAAGTCTAGCGTTCGTATACATTTACATTGTGTGATAAACAGCATGTGTTCTACGCCAGAGACTCTCAGTGTTTCATATTTCAAGAGTGCACGCCCTCACCTATAGTGAAAAGAGATTCACTATTCACTCTTTGGCAGAAGGCTAAAGTCTCAAAAGGATTTATTTTTATTCTGCCTCAGACTGAGAGGTTCAGCTCAGGCTCTAGTCCAAATATAAGCCTTGTTTAGGCTGAACTATAATCACCAGGAATAAACAGATGGACAAGTCTCAAACTGTACAGTAAGTACCACAAACTGGAAAAGATTTCAGTGAAAACTCCTTTAAAATGTATTTCTGTTCACTTGACACTGCTAATTTTTTATAAATCTAATGTGGGTGTTCCAACTGTAGGGCTCATTCACTCAAATAATAATTCTAAGACAAACACATTAAAAAGGTTACGCATCATTAACTTCTAAACTGGTTTGTTATTAAAACATTTGTTTTCAACATTCTTTGAGACTAGTTTGGTTTCTTTTCAAATGATAATACTGTTTGGCTTAGAGAGTGGTTTGTTCTTGGAGTAATAAAATATAAATATTCCTGACCAGTTTGTATATAGAGACAAATTCTATAGTCTAATTCCTATTTTCACCAATCATTCACATGAAAAAACTAGATCAAATCTCACAGAAGACAACCCCCAATAGATTCAGTTGAAAACTTAGGATAAGGAAAAGGTTAGAAAGGGTATCATCTTTATGGAATGCTTGGCATTTCAACAGTGTTCTATTTCATAGGGTTTGTAATTTCCACCAACTCTCACAAAGGAGAGTTCCAGCTGTTTCACCAGCTGCCCTTTTAGCCTGAGCCAAAAAAGAACCACCCGTAAAGTCATGGAATCCATCCAACCACTCCAGTAACCCTTTACTAGCAGGGGCACCCCCAACATGGTATTATAGAAACCTGCAAGTCTCTTAACTTCAAGAACTGAGGTAAAATTAACATTCGTTTCTTAATTTATAATTTGTGAAAGCCATTTTTCTTGGATTAATTTTGTTATCCCTTTTTAGCTTCTGAAAAATAAAATATAATTCCTCTAAAATGTGTACTCTTCAAACATTTTTCCCCCAAAGCTTTCTGAAATTTGAAATTAAATGAAGTAAACATATTAAACTTCCCTTCTGGGAAGAAAGTATTCCTCTCACGGTAAAGAAGAACAAGGTTCACTTTCCGTACAAATATGACAAAGCGATTTCTTAAATGTTCTTCTTTAGAACAATCAAATAACATTCTCCACCTTGTACTTCTGCCAGAATAGTCTGTTACTTTGTACAGTTTCAAGCAGGCCTCTAGGGCCTCTGTTTTTGATCTGTATCTTAAAAATCCTTTTCCTGGTAATTAATAAAGTCAGGTTAGGATTTATTACTTCTTGTTATCAAGATGGTTAGATTGCAACTTTTTTTTAAGGACTCTTCAGTGAATATCCAGCTATAGTAACATCAACATTAAAACTGCTGTAAAGAGCTTTAAATCTAGAAATTTAATTCTAAATCATCAACTAGCATATAGTTTTTACAACTTTCTACATCAGTAACCAGCTTTGAAAATTCCACACTCCGTATTTCAATGACAGAAAATCTCACCCTATAAATCTTTTAAGATAGTATTACATTTCTTTCATAGCTAACAGAGGATTCTTCTTGGCCTACCACATTTCTTACTTTTTCCTTCTTTAAACAACAATGGATGATCTGATTATTCTTTCACACCATATTTTGTGAGAGAGAATACTAACGCGTTAGAGGTCCGAACAACACCACATCCAGCGCCTTGAGCTGAAGTTTCTGTCTGTGACTCCGATCACTGATTTTCAACTGAGAGATCATAAATGAAGGTTCATGCACTGCTATCCTGTTCATTTAAAAAATACATATATATTAAAAATATTACTAGTATGTAAATTTAAATATTTCAGCAACATACTTAACACTTTACATATTAGTGATGATTACTTTAAGAGCTCATCCTGTGCAATTTAACACTTTGTTACATGTATCGAAAACCTTTTCAGTGAAAACTCAGCAGTGCAAACACTCCTGTATGTTAATAATTTAGTTGCTATATTGATGTTTTTGTTTTCTATGGTTACTTTATGCTATAACAATATGATTTGGAAATTTATCAAATTCAAAATATTTTATAAGCATTAATTACCTCTGGCATTTTACTATCATTTCGTAAACAACAAGAAAATTGTAAGTAATTTACTGAACATAGCAGACTTTCAAAAATCATCCTCAATTTAGATCATATTGCTTTTCTTTATAAATATCTTTTAAAACACCTATACCTTTACATTCTAATATTTAAACTATTTAAATGTTAAAGTCCACTGAAGTCATAAATGGAAAGTAAAAAGTCATCGCTGGCTGGGGGAGTAAACTGAGGGACTGATGCAGTAAGAAGTACTGAACCATTTCATTAGCAATGAAGAAAGTATGCAGGGTGCCGAAAGGCACAGGTGAAATAAGGAAATAAAATCACTCTGTTTTGGACTTCAAATCCAAGTATCCCAGTAGTTAAGATTTCTTATCAACCAACTATGATGCCAAGAAGAATCTTAGGTTACAAAGCGTAATAATAATAATAAAATTGTTAATAACAATGACGATTAAAACAAGCATGTACTACGCGCTGGGTACTGTGCCAAGGGTTTTTAGAATTCAAAGAACCTATAATATGTGTAAAATTGCCATTTTATAGATGAGGAAACTAAGGTACTGCGAGGCTGAGCAACTTGCCCAAGGTTACTAATTAGTAAGAAGTAAGGCAGGGATTCAAACCCAAATGTGTATGATCCCAATGACTGTACTCTGAACCACTATATTTTATTTAGGAAGATTTCAGGTTACAGAAATCCTGTGAGGTTTCTACAAAACTTTAGAGAGTAAAGAACTCTAACTTGCCCTATAGAAAATGCCTTCCCTCATCATCTCTGCAGGTAAACTTTTGTGTATGCTCCTGTTACATCTTCAGTACGACACTTACCAAAGTGCTTGAAGGCAAACTATGTCTCATCTCTTTATCCCCAAACCTAGCATGGTGCTTGGCAAAAGCAGATGCTTGATAAATGTTTATATAACAGATGAATGAATGCATGGATGGATGCATGAATGAACAGCAATACTATCGGTAGACTAAATTTAAAACAGACAATGAGATGTAGTAAAAAGGAAACTATAAAACAGAATTTTATGCAAAGTTCATTTTGAGCCCAGAGGTGGAAGCAATTCTACCTGAGTGGGTGAGGATGTCAGGAAAGTTCACACAGGTCTGAAAGGAATGAGGAGGCATGTGTCAGGTGAAGAGAGCCTTAATATAAGCTCTGGTAACAAGAATTACAGAATATAGAAAATACAATAAAAGGCTTAAAGATAACCATGACATAAAACTAACATAATTTTACCTACCTACTGCAGATGTAACAATATATTTTAATGCCACAGAAAGGAAACAAAATAATGAATTATTGTAGGTATGTGTACATCTGGAATATGTAATACATTTTCTTATACATTCTTATAAATAGCTCTTATATCTACAGTTACCCTACAAAAAAGTTTAAGTTTAAAAGTTGTGAAGTTAATTTCTATTACCATATAAAAGTTTTAAGCTTTTAAATGGACTCATCTAATTTCTATTACCATATAAAAGGGGCTTGATGAAGGCTATTCTAGTTTTCCTTTCCCCTCCATTCAAACAGCCTCCAGTGGGCTGACCTGAAAGCTGAACTTCCACATTTATAAGCTTTTCTTCTGTAGTAACGTGTTCACTATTTTTAAAAAACTGATCTTTTGATTAAGTGTGTGATGTTATCTCAACAATTCTACCAGAATTTGAGGTAATCTCTGATAACCTTTACTTAAACAAAAGAAAAAAGTGGCTATAACATTTATGGTCAAAACATCAAGCAGCCTGGGACTTCCCTGGTGGCGCAGTGGTTAAGAATCTGCCTGCTAATGCAAGGGGCATGGGTTCTATCCCTGGTCCGGGAAGATCCCACATGCCACGGAGTAACTAAGCCTGTGCGCCACAACTACTGAGCCTGCACTCTAGAGCTCGCGAGCCACAACTGCTAAAGCCCACGAGCCACAACTGCTAAAGCCCGCGCACCTAGAGCCTGTGCTCCGTAACAAGAGAAGCCACCACAATGAGAAGCCCGCACACCTCAACGAAAAGTAGCCCCCGCTCGTCACAACTAGAGAAAGCTCGTGTGCAGCAACGAAGACCCAATGCAGCTCAAAAAAACAAAATCAAGCAGCCTATTTTATTTCATGTTGTTGTTATATAAAGAAACTTCCCAAAAGACAGGATAAGAAAAATTCTATACGTTCCAGGGTAACACAAACAACTTGAAAAACCCTAATCCCATCAATGCTCTACTATCCTGTTTTAACTTAGAAACTTGTCTTATTTAAAAGCAAGAACTTTATTTTATTTTTTTTCCTTCTTTTCAGCATCTAGTTGCACCATGAACATAAAAGACACTTAATATGCACTTGCTGATTTGACTCTTAACTCCATAATTTCATCATTATAGTCATGTGCACAGTAAAATCAGAAATACTGATGTTGATTTTCAGAATACATTTAAGAAGATATGAAAACTTTCAACTTGATCCAAAATACAAACTTCAAAGCAACAAATGCCTCTTATTTAAATAGGATGTATAAGTAAATTGATTAGAAATATGACATGCATATAATAATTAGATAGCACTATGACAGACTTTTTTGGTACAAGAAACAATCTAGGTTGGAATGGAACATAAGAATCTCGTAAGGGTCAAGTTCCAGTGGAATTATGCAAATTTTAACATTTAAATCTTTAACGATCATTAGGTTAGCTAATGGAATTTTTAAAACATAATTTAGAAAAGTAGTGACAATTAATTCCAGACATCTAAGGAATAAATAGGCATTCTATACTTTGGTATCAGATCTATCTGTGTTCAAATACTACCTTGGGCAAAATATTTAACTTCTCTCTGACTTGGTTTTTTCAATCTTGGTTTTTCAATTTTTCATTTTAACCATGAAGCTTACATGAGATAATATACAGTACCTCTATGTACTATACATTCAAAAATCGTTGTTATTACTTACAATTTATTTATTAAACTTCATTTTTTTGAGGTTTAACATATGGTCACTAAAATTAAGAGTTGTTATTAAAAGAATACCAATTAAGACTAAGGATCTGTACATTAATCCATTCAAATAGGTCTTTTCATAAAGGTGGATCCATATCAAATGAATAAGCTTTTGTTACATTGACAACGGGGTCAGAGGTTGGCCCTTTGTTTTTTGGGGTTTTTTTGGCTGCATTGGGTCTTCGTTGCTGTGCACAGGCTTTCTCTAGTTGCAGTGACTGGGGGCTACTCTTCGTTGCAGTGCACGAGCTTCTCATCGCGGTGGCTTCTCTTGTTGTGGAACACGGGCTCTAGGTGTGTTGGCTTCAGTAGTTGCAGCACGCTGGCTCAGTAGTTGCAGATCGCAGGCTTAGCTGCTCCACAGAGGTTGGCCCTTTGATGTTACCTAAAAAAGATGTAGTTGACCTACCTTCTAATTTTCAAAATTACTTTCCTTAGGAATAATTTTTTTAAAAGGCCAGATTATTTAGGCAAGAAAAATTGGTTAAAGCTCGCAAATTCACACTGTACAGATATCAAAGAATGGATATATTTATAATATTTTCTTTGAGCACTTAGCCACAGAAGTAACTTGTAGATTTTGCTTTGAAAAGTAACATTATTCTCCAGGAGTACAAAAAATACATTTGAGTAATAAAGACCCACCTGGGAAGCGTTGTTCCTTTGACGTTATTGTCTCTAAAATTCTTCTCATATTGGGGTAGTTCAACAAATTCTATCAACCACTGAAGCGTGTCCTCAAGGGTCCAATTATGAACTGCAAAAGATTAAAAGAGAAGGAATATTTTAAACACATCTGCTTTCAGAATTTATATAAATTATATATATAAATTTATATACATACACATATGTATAACAATACTATAACTTCAGAGGAAATAAAGATGTTAGACTGAATTTTCAATTCAATTCAATCAATAATAAGTACTACAATAATATGTAGCATTCTATGGAAAGCTAAAAACAATGGAGACATACCTCCTACCCTTAAGGGCTTATAATCTAGAACAGAGAAGACACATAAAGGAAAAGATAAAATATTAGCATGGTTAATTCTAAAACAAGCATCTATGCAAAGTTTGAACAGGACGAAATAATCCAGTATTTCCCTGGTTGTAAACTTACCAGATATATATTTATTCTTTCATTTAGCCATCCATCCATATAATACTGTAAACCTGAGTATCAGGTTCCATTCTAAGCACTGGGAATATGGCAATAAAGAAGATGGATAAAGTCCTTGCTCTCATAAAACAAATTCTCTTGGGAGTGGGGAGGGGCAATTAACAAAAGGAGGAAGAAAAGAGGAGGAAATTTCAGATAGTGATCAGCTATTAAGAAAGAAAAGATGTCAGGGTAAAGTCTCTCTGAGGAGCTGTTACCTGAATTAAGACCTAAAAATAGCAAGGAGTCAACATTGTGATGATCTAGGAGAAAAAATCCAAACACAGGAGAAAGCTGGTGTAAAAACCTTAAGATAAGAAATGAACTAGCTGTGTTTGAGAGAAAGAAAGTAGTCAGAGGGGACAGGTCAAAAAATACTTTCAAAAATTCTGGATATTTTTCTAATTTCAATAAGAAGAAGGAGACGTAAATAATCTATGTTTTTAAAATATCACTATCCAACGTGGAGAATGAATTGTGAGAGACAAGGATGAAAACAGAGAGGAATAAGGAGACCATTCCTTCCATAACTGTCCAAGCAAAAGGGGTTATATTCCCTTGGACTAAGGTACTAGTAGAGGATATGGTGACAAGTGGTCAGATTCAGGACATATTCTGGGGAAAATGCTTTCAGATGTTCTGATGAAATGGATGGGGTCTGATAGCTAGAGGAAAGTCAGAAAAAGTGTGGAGAGTGCTGCCACTAACTGAGATAGGAAAGAATGAGGAGGAACAAACTGGGGAGGCAAGTAGGGACAGGTGATAGAGGTCGAAACTTCTATTTTTAGACATGTTATGTTTGAAGTATGTATTAGATATTTAAGTGCAGATATACGTAGCAGTCAGCTATACAAATCTCAAGCTTGGGGAAGAGTGAGGTAAGGAACAGAGATATAAATTAGAAGTCATGAGCATACAGATGGTCTTTAGACTAAATGAAATCACCCAGAAGAGTTGAAGATAGCTGTTAATGGATTCTAGGAGATTGGTTCTAAATCATGAAGAAAAGAATAGCTAATGTCTCTTCTCCTAGACACTTTTCTTTTTTTTAAAGAAGATGTTGGGGGTAGGAGTTTATTAATTGATTTATTTATTTTTGCTGTGTTGGGTCTTCGTTTCTGTGCGAGGGCTTTCTCTAGGTGTGGCAAGCGGGGGCCACTCTTCATCGCGGTGCACGGGCCTCTCACTATTGCAGCCTCTCTTGTTGCGGACCACAGGCTCCAGACGCGCAGGCTCAGTAGTTGTGGCTCACGGGCCTAGTTGCTCCACGGCATGTGGGATCCTCCCAGACCAGGGCTCGAACCCGTGTCCCCTGCATTAGCAGGCAGATTCTCAACCACTGTGCCACCAGGGAAGCCCTAGACACTTATTTTGAGTTAAGCCCTTTATATGCATTTTTCCCTTTAAACCTTAAAAAAAAAAAAAAAAAACTTATGAGGCACTAACATGATTATCTCCATTTTGGAGATGAGAAATTGAGAAGTTAACGGGACCAAGATAGCAGTAGCTGAACTGGATCTGAACCCAGGCCAACTGACCTCAGGACCTGATTCTACACTACTCTAAGAGCAATAATATTAAATAATAGTAGAGATATAAGCAAGCAGTTAAACACTGGAAGCAACTCAGACATTTCTGTTGATACTTGAAGAGTAGGAGGAACAATGATAAGTTTATCCAAAGGAAAGGATGCAAATGTGCTTAAAAAAAGAGCTCCATATTCGTCTGCATTTCATCTGAGGGTGTGGAGAAACAAAATGCTTATAGATCACAGAATAGGCCAAAGGAGAGTGAAGAAGACAAATGAGCAATAAAAGCAGAGATGGGAATCCATCTGTGATAAATCTGAGATAAGATCTTTCTGATTATGAATTAACTTTTACAAGCAAAGCTGGGTGTTAGCAATCTGCCTTTTTCATTAAGTGTTCTTTAGAGGAAAAGCTTAATTAACTAAATCATAAACAAAAAATTAACAAAAATTAATTTTTAAATTACATATGGTATTTGATAATTTTATACTGAGATAAAGCTTTGACTATTTTTTTAATGATCTCTCTTTCATGTGTTCCTGCCATAAGCTTGGGCATGTGCCTGAGGCTGCTGTATCCATTTAGCCAAATAACTTAGAATAAATATCAGCCAAAGGTTCAGGCCCTGGGTGCTTTCCACTGAATTTAATACATGCAAAGTAGCCTTTTTATCTTAAGTTTCTTCCCATCCAAGATGAACTGCATTGAGAATTGCCTTGCCTTGACTGCCAAGAAACCGACGGTGCAGCTGCACTTCACACACCCACACAAAAACCTCAGCCAAGAAAACAGGATAAGATTCTCTCTGTCATTTCTATGGCTGTTCAGCTGATCAAAAGCAAAAGTCCCTGATCTAAACACTCCAGTACATCAATTCCCAATGAACCAAGATAGAAAGTAAGAAAAATCAAATGAAAAATAATACATGTTTAAAGTACACAAATCCTAGTATTACTCCATCTAATAAATAGAATATTATAGTGGTTCTAAAGTAATTTTCTTTTCAATGAATCTGTAAAACTCCAAAATTCTAACACAGAGCACACATTTTATTTTGGTGGGGGGGAGGTTTATTTCTTCTTCTTGTGCTATTTGGTTTCTTCGGTGATGCCTAGGAAATACCTTCACTTCTCATGAGCAGGAGCTGTATTTTATATTAGCTTTCTATGCTCCAATTACAGTAAATTGTCTTTCAATTCTTAGGACAGATAATATACTATGTCCTTCCTCAGGGCCTTTGCACATGCTGTTTCCTCTTTCCTTTTCTCTATCCTTCTGACTCATCTTTGCCTACTTACTTTATGAAGCCTTCATATCTCAGTTAAAACTTTAATTCCTCAGGGGAGCCTCCTCAAACATTACTATATGATCATATATCACTGTACTTTTAGGCATAGCATTTAACTAATTATTTATTTGTATGATTATTGTTTCAACATCTGTTTATACCACTAAAGCATAAGTTTCTTGCTCACCATTCTAGCCCTAGCACTTGGTACACAAAAGGCACTAAACAAATTATCTATTGGATCCTCTTGAATAAACAAAGTAGAGCGTGTTTAATTGAGAAGTATTATGAAAATCTATTTTCATATTTTAGAAAGGAGATTCAAACAGAAATAAGAATCTGTATGATAAATTTTTGATGGCAAAGGAATTATTCATTTAAGAATCATCCATAAATCAACTATACTTCAATTTAAAAAAGTAAATTTAAAAAACAGAATTATCCAGCTCCTTATTATCTGCCTCCCACTGCTCCTTCACATGTGCTGTTGCTAAATACCATTCCCACCAGAGGGCAGGCAGAGAAGGATATGATACTCCTTTAAAAATACAGATTTTTAAAACCTATCTAAAGCTACAGAAATGTCAGTTTCTACATTGTTAACTTATATTGTTTCTGCTAGAAATTGTGGCCAGTGCCATAGGTTGGTGTCTTTGAGTGATTTTTGGCAATTTATTCCAAGACCAATAGAAAGAACTCTGGAACTCAAACAGACCTGATCCTAGTCCCAGCTGTGTCACTAACTCATTGTGATATCATAGCCAGATTATTTAACTGTGACTCAGTTTCTCAACACACACACAAAATAATGAAATTCAGCTAGACCATCTTTAAAATTCATTCAAATTCTGTTTTTATGATTTCATTATAATGAACAAGAGATAACGTTTAAAATATTGCTAAACTGTTAACCTAGAACAGTAGATTATAGAATACTGAGAGGGAAAAAGTAACTCTAAGAACTTTTAGGACAGCAACAAAACCGTTCCTAACATTTACTACATGTTTATTAGACACCAGGAGATTTGCAAAACTTATTTCAAACCACCATTGCAACAACTTTTTTTTTTTTTTTTTTTTGCGGTACGTGGGCCTCTCACTGTTGGGGCCTCTCCCGTTGCGGAGCACAGGCTCCAGACGCGCAGGCTCAGCAGCCATGGCTCACAGGCCTAGCCGCTCCGCGGCATGTGGGATCTTCCCGGACCGGGGCATGAACCCGTGTCCCCTGCATTGGCAGGCGGACTCTCACCAACTGCGCCACCAGGGAAGCCCACAACAACCATTTTGAAGTAGGTATTTTCATCATCATACTGAACCTATAAGTTCATGAAGGTGAAGTTTCTAATTAGATAAAACAGATTACTAAATGGTCAAACCAGGTTTCAGACCAAGTCCATTTCTAGAATTGTCCACCACTGTACAATAACATTACCTCTTTAGAGTTAGGTAAGTGGTCCTCATAATCAAATTAGGCACTACAAGCAGACGGTTTATGCTCCATACTTGAAACCATATATGCAGCTTTCTAAATCTGCCATATTCCCCCATGCCACTCCTTCAACCTGGAATGGCTTTCCCTTCTTCCTTCTTTGCCAGGCTTGCTTTTCCTTAGCCTTCAGATCAGGAAGTCACCCCCCCCCACGAAGCTTTCCCCATCTATCCATTTCCAGATTACAGTTGCTCTTCCTTGCGCCCCTGATCACATGTACCTATATCTGCCAAAGGATTTATCACATACTCTAATGTAATTGTCCGTGCTTGTGTGGGCAGGAACTTGTTCTTTTACCTAGCACAGTGATTATTAACACCATAATGCCACATTCCTTTGATATAGGATTTTACATTTTACTACACACTTTCACATACATTCTCATTTAACACCTCCAAACCACATCTGAGAGACAGCTGTTACCCTCTACAGTCTATAGAGAGAACCTTAGCCAAGAGAGGCCATGTAATTACAATGTAGTTACACAGCTAGCATCTGAACTCAAATCTTCTGACTCCAAGTTCACTGCCAATATAGGTGGCTCCTGATTTAAAAGAAGAGCTCACTATTTAACGTTAAAATTCAAAACACATTTTCTCATAGAAAAAAAGCTTCCAGACGTACAGTACTAATAGTAATTCAAGAGTTAAACATTACATATGAGCAATCTGCTGTGGGTAATTGCGTTAATGGATTCAGGATTCCACTAAAGGCATTAAGTAAGCATCATGGCCTACTGAAGGCCTGGAGTAGTAACACAGTAGCCCAATGGAGCTACACCAGTTCTTCATCATGGGACTGACTCCTAGGACTTGAAAAGGGGGCTCTAATAGCATGAAGGGTAAGATTTCAAAGAGTCAGGGGATTGAGAGCTGGAGCAGGGCTCTGGAGCCAAAGAAGTAGTGTGGGACAGGGGAGAGTGGGGACAGGATGGTGACTAGAACCAAATCTCCAGGAGATGAGGGGGCGTGGGAGAACACATTTATGGATTTTTCACAGGAACAGAGGCACTATGAGGACTCTCCTTTCCATGCTCCCTTTGCTGCTATCTAAAGGGCTCTTTCTGTAATAGGGAATGAGAATCCTGATTCTACACCAAAACAGTTCCTCTTTCTTGCCCTTCCTACTTGCTATTGTCAATGCCACCTCCATATAATTAGTTTGGACCAACACTTTGAAAAGATGAAAAACAGTAACTGGGCCTCAGAGGAGACAGCAGTAGAAGCTATAGTAATGGGGAGATTGAAGAGATAGTAAGGGGGCTTCCCTGATGGCGCAGTGGTTGAGAGTCCACCTGCCGATGCATGGGACACAGGTTCGTGCCCCGGTCCGGGAAGATCCCACATGCCGCAGAGCAGCTGGGCCCGTGAGCCATGGCCCCTGAGCCTGCACATCTGGAGCCTGTGCTCCGCAACGGGAGAGGCCACAACACTGAGAGGCCCACGTACCGCAAAAAAAAAAAAAAAAAAAAAAAAAGAGAGATAGTAAGGGCTAGAAATACCCAGTAACAGAGAGGTAAAGAATCAAGCATTCCTGTGGCTACCCAGCAAAATCAGCCTTCTAAAAGAGACTCATGAGTCATGCATAGGTACATGCTCAGTTGTACAAACTAGGTTATAAGTAGAAGAAACACTCCAACTGAAAGTGATCTCTCCCTCCCCTGAATTTCTATAGTACTTACTATTTCTACCAAATGGCATATCATATGTGCTGCCTTATTTTGTAACAGTTTGCTTAATTACATCTTATGTTCCTACCATACTGTAAGCTTCCAGCAGCCCAGCATAAAGTTGCCATTTAAGTATTAGCTGAATATAACTGACTTTTTTCTTCCTTAAAGAACCTGTTTTGTTTTTTGTGTCTACTTGCTATCCCATAGTGGAATGAAAGACAAACAATACTGTTTTCATGATATCCCATTTCAAAGAGAGAATCCCTGACTCCAAAAGAGGATCACAGAGACTTACAATGGAGGTTAAGGTGCTAGTTTTACTGCCATGTGTTTGACAGCTGGATGAGAGGAGAATTTGTGTGTTTCCAGTCCATCTCTGCCTTAAACAAATGTGACAGACATGAACAGTGTAAAAGAGAAACTTCAGAAGATTTAAATATATGTATTTACTTGCTCATTTCATCTGCAGAAGGCAATCTTATAAAACCAATGCACCCAGTGCACTTAGTCATATACTTGTATTAAGTTACAGGCCTAAAAATACAAAACAGCTTAGTGAAGTACCACGATGTGAGTTTTCATCTGTTGTATTTAATATTAAGTACATGCTGTCCTAAAAGCCTTCAAAGATGATTTGTGAAATCACCTAAATACTGTGAGGGAGAAAACTAATTTCTAATTATAAAGCATTAGTGTGCATGTACAGACATGTTAACAAAACAGTACCTAACATTTTGTGAGCACTTGGCAAGTTCCAGGAACTGTGCTAAGTGCTTTACATGAATTATCTCATGAAATCCTTTCAACAACCCTATGAACTAGGTTTTAGGAGTAATATTATAATCTTGGTTTACAGATCAGGAAGCTGAGTCTCAGAGAGTATGAGTAACTTGTCTAAATTCACACACCAAGTAAGCAGTGGAGATAGGGTTCAAAGCTACATCGACTTCAAAGCCCCAACTCTTAACCATTATGCACTTCCTCCTCCCCTCCTCTGCATACTGAGAAAATTTCAAAGCCACCATCAGCTGTTGTCACACCTTGCGTATAACAGACACACCATTTACATTTACTCTGCATTTCATTTCTTAATATCTCCTACTACTTTTTAAAAACTGCTATCTTCTAAATTTATGAGAAAAACATTTGTAATGTTCTTTTTTTTTTTTTTTTTTTTGCGGTACGCGGGCCTCTCCCTGCTGTGCCCCCCACCCCCACCATGGAGCACAGGCCCAGCGGCCATGGCTCACAGGCCCAGTCGCTCCACAGCATGTGGGATCCTCCCGGACCGGGGCACGAACCCGCGTCCCCTGCATCGGCAGGCGGACTCCCAACCACTGCGCCACCAGGGAAGCCCTGTAATGTTCTTAATGTTAGGAAAGCAACTAACATTGCTTTAACAGTTTCTTTTGGGAAACTAATGTATTTCAAAGAAATCAACTTGTGATATTTTAATACAGTACCATATAGCTACATACAGTACAGTTACTACACACTTACTACTTTCTATTAAAGTATGAAAACTTCTTTATAAGTAACAAAAGGTGTGGTAAGGGGGTCAGGAAGGAGAAAGAAGAAACATTGTTAACAAAAGTAACTATACTTAAAGTTGGCCATATGAAATGGTTAGTAAAACAAGTTCTACATTTTGAAGCTACTCTGATACACAAGCTAAAAATTATTTGTCGTTTGAAAAATATTTGAATTACTGGCATGTTTATGTGACGTTATAATTTCTAAAATATAGGTGCAGACCAGTATTCACAGCTTCTCTAAATTCAATTTCAACTAAGAATTTTAAGTTACAAAAGCCTCAGAAGTTCTTACAGTGACAGACAATTTATCTGGGGAAACTGCAACTAACCAAAGGTTCAACATAGCAGGACTTTGATGAAAAGCAATTTTAACTAAATGTAATATAAACATTAAAAAAAAAACTTTTTAAAATATAAAAAATGAAAATGTTTAAAGCTTTCCACACTTAATCTCAACTCAGGCGTGCGGTATCAGTTCTGAGTGAGACTTCAGATGATCAGCTGCTCAGCATAGTCAAGAGAGGCTTATCTTTAGAACAGAACCAGCACGTGAGCGCCTCATCTGCACAGTGGTCAGTGGGGCATGTCTCTGTTAACAGGACTAAATTCCTGCACCATGCTATATTTGGACACCTAAAAGCCACACCCTGAACTTGGGAAGTCTAGATATTAGCAGATATTAGTAGGTGTATCAAAGAGAAATAAGTACACACTTTCTCTCATGAGCTCCTTACCTTTTACCATGCAAGAATTACATGTAATTTTTAGACACTCTACATAAATATTGGTAAATGTCTGAATGTTCAGAACTCAAAAATTACCAGGTGTTCTCTCTCCAACAGTGGTATAATGGACACTAAGGGAAGGCTTTAATATTTTTCCTGTTGTAAATTGCACTCTTATCATTTAAACGGAGTATACCATCAACACCTAGTTTCGTGAAGATGATGAAAGATAACAAAGACATATCTAAAAAATAGAAACTGGAGAAACACTGAGTCTCAAGGTTGTATGACTGTTCTGAAGATTAACGAACAAAATGTATGTGGAAATAACTCTTAGGAATGGTAAAACTGTTCCACAAATGTCAATTATTATAATATAATAAATATTGTTACTTATAATAAATAAGTAAATTCAAGGAATTTGCTTTCTTTAAAAGTAAGTCCACAAAATCAGTGGACTCAACAGCTATAAGGGAATTAAATGTTTAATTAAGTTTTCCTAAACATCTCATTACAATGTCATCGAAGACATTAGGGGCTGCGTGGCTGAATCTCTGGTTATGCATCTTCCACTTGACACTCAGCCCTCAACCTTCTTTTTTTTAAAACACTGAACTGAGACTACAAAGAGTAGTTCACATCAAATGAAAATAAGTTAAGGGCAGACAATATCTCTTATTCATTTGTATATTCCCAACATGTTATATACCATGCCAAAAATACAGCAGGCACTAAACAAATGTGGAATGGCAGATGTTTCTTAGGAACTCAATTAATACTTGCTAGATGAGTGAATGAACTACAAAATGATTTATTAACCAAGGCTGCCAGGAAAATGTCACCTTTGCATTCACTTTGAAAAAGAGTGGCATTTCTAGATAAAGCAACCAACTTTTTCAAAAGTACGGCTAAGCTTCATAAAAAAGAAAGGATGCTACTTTTCAAAGAATATGTTGAACAACAATTCTATAATTATAATTATTATATTTACAAATGTCTGCATTAATTTTCTATTAAGATTTCAAAAATGCTCAAGTTTTTTTCTCTTGGAATTTGGGAGTTTCTTCAAAAGACTATCTATGCACAGGTGACCTGGGATTGTTATATTCAACAAATATTTACTGAGTGCACAGTAATTACTCCTGGGCACTAAATAAAATAAACGTAAAACATCAGAGTCAAGGAATTATTACGAAGACTAACGTAAAGCTCAATGTAAGAAAATGTATGGACTTTAAGAGGAAGTTCAACAAAAATGAGCACAAAGCCCAGTTAATAAATACCTTATTTCTAAAGGGTATTAAATCAAAGGCCAGCTAAAAATGGAGCTTTCACAGCTTCTTGTCACACATCTCCAGGTAAGAAGAGACATCACATGCAAAATGTGTTAATCCTTATTTCTCCTAGAATAGAAAAATTCACCAATTCCAACGGTAAAAGCATTTTCAAGATAATATTACCTAGGAACTTTGATATGACTTTTTCTAGTACATGTAGCATTTAAAATTCTAACAGTTCACAAATGCTATTAGCTGCATTTACTTGGTATACAGCATTTTCCAATTTAGGTTTCAACTACTATATAGAGTAGTGGTTTAACTCATTACTATTAATGCCAAAACAATTTAGGAAAAGTTCACTTGTTTTCTGAGTACTACTGACACAATGACTGAAACATTAAAATACTAAATAGCCTTCCCATTCACAGGGGACCTTTGTCAATAGCTAGAGTTATGTGATGAAGGAAAAATGTGAATAATGTGCTTCAGTGATAAAAATAAATTCATAAAGATGAACTCCTTAATACAATGTCACTGTATAGTGCTCACTCAACTTCTCTCCAAAGTCTTTTTTAATTCTCAAATTGCCCAGCAGTAGCTGGGTTCCATGTGAGGATGGGAAGATAGGTAGTGGTGGGCAGAGTCTGCATAATGAGGACAATGGGAACACTAGGTCCCTTCAAGGCAGGCTTCTGAGTGAGGGGGCAGCCCAATGGTGTCAAGGGACTGAATATGTACAGGGGGACTCAGCAAATTAGAAAATATACTGAAGATAACAGAGCTAGGTGTTTCATAGTCAGTGAAATGAGATACAAATAGGGAAAGAAGTTAACTACAATTAACCAGCTAGAATTAATCCAGTAGTGTTAGACTGGTATCAATGTGAACTGGTATCAGGTATCAGTGAGAACTCGTGACTTTTAATATAGAGAGAGAAGTAAATAGAGATGTGTGTGTGTGTTTCTTAACTCTGTCCACTAAGAAGGCCTGGGAATAATACCTCAGTAGCAATGAGAACACCTAGTGTGCAAATCTTGGTTTCTAAATACCACCTCAACTAAAAGTAACCAGAACTCCTTGGAGAAATGGTTGTTTCCAGGGGTAGGGCTGAGAAATAACAAAATAAGCCTGGAACATCTTTTTGTGCCAGAATACAAGGAAAGCTCAAAAAATGATAGAGACATACATATGAAAGAACAGAAAAGCCAGCCTGAAAGGCTTCCCACTAGCCATAGTTGGGACAATTTAAGCATTAAAATAATGAGAGCAACAAATCCAGGAGTCCATGCTGATATAAATGAATAAATGCAGATCAATCTTCAGAACAGTCATAAGATTTTGAGATTCACTATTTCCCCAATTTCTATTTTCAAGATATGTCTGTCATCTCCCACCATTTTCACAGGCCAAGATGTTGACAATACGCTGTTTAAATTTCTTCCTTATAGTAAAATGCAACTAATAAATAGAAGGAATGATGGAATTTGAAAAATTACAATTTGGCAACCATCAGAGTAATAAATAATTCAGGCAAGAAACATTCACAGATGCTGAAACTAGTCGGTGAAAGTGCTATGAGGAATGTGATGTTACAAAGTCTCCAAGTTTCTCTACACACACACACACACACACACACACACACACACACAAGGTATTAATTACAAAGGGGGAAAAAAGTAACTTTACAGTTACAGAAACGGAGTAGACACTATCTTAATCAAGTGATCAAAGGTAACACTACATAAGACAAACTGACACCATGTGCCACTCAAAAGGATTTAATGAAAAGAATCATTTCTGTGACAGTCCAGCCCAAAATGCCTAACAGGGATCTAATCATATGAAAACATCAAACAAATCCTAATTTAGATACAATCTACAAAATGACACTTTTGACAATTACTGGCCAAAGACATGCAAGGCAAGGAAATACTATGGAATTGTTCCAGATTAAAGAAGACCACAAATTCAGGACAACTGGGTATAATGAACACTCTTGGATCCTTTGGCTATAAAAGTCATTATGAGGATAAAAGGCAAAATTGGAATGAGGGTCTCTGGACAAAGTGTATATGAGTTCTTTGTTCTGGTCCTGCAACTTTTCACTAAATTTGAAATTGCTTTCAATTAAAAAAACTGTATTAATAATCTTTCTTTTTCAATTATGCAGGCAGAAAGTTCTAATAATTGCTAACTTCTTCATTACTTTTGTATTTTATGGTTTTCTTCAAGAAAGTATGGTAATCTTTTAACACTAACAATGATAATAGCAAATATTAGGCCCTTATTAGCTGTCAAGTATTGTTCTAAGCTCTATATATTGATTAACTCATTTAATCCTCAACACAATCCTCTAAGGTGGGTACTATTACTACCTACATTTTACAGATGGGGAAAGTTAAAGACAAAGATTAAGGTACTTGCCCAAGGGGAAAAAAAATATACTAAGTGTTACACAAATAGTTGAATCTAAGAAGTCAAGCTCCACACTTTCTATGGAATACTGTCTCTCTAGGAAAGGACAGCTGTACCTTGGAGTTTCTCAAGATACCAGTAACTAAAAGATGAGAGACCTCAGTGATTATAAAGCCTCAGAATCCATAAAACATTTACTTCTTGTTCAACATTCATTTAGTAGCAGGTTGAAAAGATGTAAGATCCTAAGTTCATAATATTGGAAATTTCTAGTACAGATTTATGATGTTTATTTAGCAAAAAACTAATAATAAATTACTACAAAAATATTTATGATATTTATGGGCTTCCCTGGTGGCACAGTAGTTGAGAGTCCGCCTGCCGATGCAGGGGACACGGGTTCGTGCCCCTGTCTGGGAAGATCCCACATGCCGCGGAGCGGCTGGGCCCGTGAGCCATGGCCGCTGGGCCTGCGCATCCGGAGCCTGTGCTCCGCAACAGAGAGGCCACAACAGTGAGAGGCCCGTGTATAGCAAAAAAAATTTAAAATTTTTTAAAAATTAAAAAAAAATATTTATGATACTTTTGAAAACTAGGCTTTAAAGAAGACCAATTCTTCTCTTAACTTTGGTTGCATTCAGGAATAACCTGAAATTTAAGTAGTTTTTTTTTTTTAGGAACATCATGATTACATTCGTTTAAAACACTAAAACATTTAAACTTTACTATTTCACTACTGTAAAAGTAGAGCTGGAGTTGAAATAACCTTTTTTTTTTTTTTGCCTTTTCTAATTGTCTATTCAATAATTCCCAGTTATATTTCTTTGTTCTCTTGAATTGACTTATTTCCCAGATCCAGAAGCGCTTTCCTGCTTTAACTTTTTTTTTTTTTTTTTTTTTCAGGCCCCAGCTGTGTCAATGTGGAAGAAAGTAATTCTGCTTACTTTGGTGAAACAGTGTTGGAGACAAAACAAGAAGTTATTTCCAAATAATTAAATTCAGAGTTCTTCTTAAATTATAAATTGTCCTCTTATTTCTAGTGAGTAATGATTATCTATTTTATTGTTTTTTGGGTTTTTTTGCGGTACGCAGGCCTCTCACTGTTGTGGCCTCTCCCGTTGCAGAGCACAGGCTCCAGACGCGCAGGCTCAGCGGCCATGGCTCACGAGCCCAGCCGCTCCGCGGCATGTGGGATCTTCCCAGACCAGGGCATGAACCCGTGTCCCCTGCATCAGCAGGCGGACTCTCAACCACTGCGCTACCAGGGAAGCCCTGATAATCTATTTTAATGGAAGTGCTGACAAACCAAAAACCATAGAAGTGACCTCTAAGTCCTGCCTAGCCAATTTATTTGCAAAATAAACAAATTCTTACAGTCCAGAATACAAATACCATATCTATTCATAATTTATCCATGTCTTCAGTCTACACAAATGCTACTAATAAAAATATTACACCAATTTGGTATTTCAGAGAATTCTGCTCCTTGCTTCCTATTAAGAAAAATGAAAGACAATCACAATATCAAATTAATTTCTGAAAAAATATTATCCAAATTTTTCATTAAAAAATATAGAAGGTACTTCCCTGGTGGTCCAGTGGTTAAGACTCCGCGCTCCCAGTGCGGGGGGCCCCGGATTCGATCCCTGGTCAGGGAACTGGATCCCGCATGCATGCTGCAACTAAAAGGTCCTATGAGCCGCAACTAAGACCCAGGGTAGCCAAATAAATGAAGACAGCACCGTAAACTAAATAAAACTTCCATTTCTTATAGTAGTCTAAATCTCATAAAAGCGCTTTTCCTAGAATTGATAACAGCAAAGTACTGCCTATAACTACTTACAATTTAATAACTCTTTTTATAATTTCATAAAAGCATATCTTCCTAGACAATTCTCTGGACGCCTTTAGAAACTTTATATTCATTGACTCTCTAATGTTATATTTGTTCTTTTCCCTACTGAAAAGACCTCACTTGGCAAAAATTCATGAGTAACTCAAAAGATAAGAACTCTAGGACATCATGAAGACACAGCACTGCAAAAACCTTCTACATTCTTAGGCTCTTTATAGTAAAGTTACCAGTAGTTGCGAACAGTAGTTGGTATTCTTAGATATTACTTAAGTGTGATGAATACTATTTGCCTTTTGGGGGTGTTTAGGTCATGTGCCAAGAATCATATATTCCCTAAACTTAACATGTATCTGGAGGGCATCACTTCCTCAAGATTTCCAAACTAACTCAGAATGACAGCACCTAGTTTTTGCCTCCTCGAATTCACTTCTTTGATCCTCCAATGATGCTTTTAAAAACACCTATGTTTCCTCTTGCACAGTATAGACATGTCTGGTGATCTAGGTGAACAAAGTCAGGGTTTCACCTTGTCAAAGTAAAAAGAGCTGTGCAGAGGTGAAAATTTGTAACAGCGAGGAAGATTTTTTTTTTTTTTTTCGGTACGCGGGCCTCTCAGTGTTGTGGCCTCTCCCGTTGCGGAGCACAGGCTCCAGACGCGCAGGCCCAGCGGCCATGGCTCACGGGCCCAGCCGCTCTGCGGCATGTGGGATCTTCCCAGACCAGGGCATGAACCCGTGTCCCCTGCATCGGCAGGCGGACTCCCAACCACTGCACCACCAGGGAAGCCCACGAGGAAGATTTTGGAAAGGGCAGAAGTAGAGCAAAATTTACTGATATAGTGTCCAGTGATGAGAGTTATATTAGCTCATTTAATTAAAATACCAAAATGGGATTTAATAAAGCATGTATATTTGGGAAATAATATACTCATCATAAAATTCAGAGTGGGGAAAAAAAGAGGTATATGAGAAAATCCATTTATAATCCAAAAACTTTGGCCTGAAAATGTCAAGAACATATCAGATTTTCTGAAGGAGTGGCTATATTTTACATCTTGGGACCCATGCTGCCAGACCCCACACACCTACTTCTGGATCCAGAATAACCTTTTAAGCTTTTCTTCTACCTACTCTTGTCAAAGTCTAGTTTCTCTTGCTCATCAATCTGTTATAGCTGTTTGTCAACTAGGTACCCCTTTTCTCTCTGTCATCTTCTGAGACAAGACTCATGATCACCAGGGAAAGGGGGTCAGAAAAGGAAGTAATCAGAGAATATTGCCACACGACCTAAGCCAGTTACTTCCTGAACTTTTTCGAACTAGAGCAGGCAGGAAAGACTCCTTTCTCTTTGGTCAAGATCCTGGGAAAAGGTAAGTTTACAACTGCCCACAGCCACAGAGTTTAGCCTCTAGGAAATGCAGTAGGAGAAAATAAAAGCAAAATCCAGAAAGAAACAGAGAAATGCAGATAACCAGGGTAGATTAAGCCCCTGACTACATACCTACACTTTCCTTAAGTTAAATATAGTTTTTAATTAATATAGATTGATTTTCTCCTACATCAATTTTTTCTCAACTGGGTCATTCCATTAAAAAACACACTTTTATATATTTTCACCTTTTAAAAAATAAAAAAAAACTGCCTTCATATCATATTTATCTTCAGGTTATCACAGCCCCACTTCTCTTCTCCTTTTGAAAAGTCAACAATATATTTACTGTCTGCACTTCCTCTTTTATCCACTCCGATCCGACGTTCACTTCCACCACTACAGTGCAACTGCTTTGTCGAGATCACCAGCAACCTCAGCCTCTACTTTGCCGATCCAATGGTGGGTCTCTGTCGTGAGCTTACTCAAACTTCTGGAGCATCTGACACTGACTATGCCTTCTTTCTTAAAATATTTCCTTCATATACTTCAGCACTCTAGATTCTCCCGGTTCCCCTCATACCTCACTGGTCACGTCTTCTCTTTCTTCTTTCCAGGATCCTTCTCTCAGCATTCAGTCCTTCATTTCTTTGCATCGTGATCTCCATGTTTTTCAACGTTTTGTTTTTTTTTTTCCCATTATTGATCAGGCCCAACTGAGCCTGTTTCAACTTCTTTTTCCCCTAATTGCCTCCATCTCCAAGAAATTTTAATACCACAGATAATACATAAAACCTAGGCACCGTCCTTAATTCCTGTCCCCACCCCGATCAACTTCCTAAATCTAATCCAACAGCAAATCCTGCCAGCTATTCCTTCAAACTATATCTCAAATCAGACCTCTCTGCTACCTCCCTCTACCAGCTCACCACAAGACCCTCAACAGGCCTTTTGCTTCTACTCCTGCCTCTTTTCTGCAGAGTCTAATATCCACGCAGTAACTACATAATCTTTTCAAAAGATAGACCACACATCCTTACTTAGCTCGAAACTCTTAAATGGAGCTAGACTTCCAGTAAGTATACTGACATTATACCTAAAATAAATCCCACATTCTTTATTAGGCCCTTCAAGGCCTTATGAGATCTGGCCCCTGTCTATCCCAGTGATCTTGCTTGTCTCCTACCACTCTCCCCATTCCTAATGACCATGTAGCTACACCAGACTTCTATAGTCCCCTAAATACTTTGAGGTCATTTCAGCCTCAGAGCCTTAGCCTGGCTGATCTCTAAACCTGGAATATACTTCATCCAGACCATCCTGTGACTTACTCTCTCTCCTCACTCAGGTCTATAATCAAATATCACTTCTTTGGGAAGTTCCTCATTGACTACGTTACTTAAATAGCCCCCACCCTACCTAGTCACCGACCATGTATTACCCTGCTTTACTTGTATCATATCACTAATCTGTTCCAGCAGTCCTGTGTGTATATATGTACACACACACACACACGCAGACTTGTTCATTATCTGTCTTCCTAAAAGAGTTCTAACTTCATGAAGGTAGGATATCTATTTTGCTCAATGCTCTAACCCCAAAACCCAGAATAATGCCAGTGAGTCACTTGCAATTAATAAAATCATTGATGACAGAGTATCCTTGCAACAAATATCCCATTACTTGAAGTAATTTGAGTCTCTCTCTTTAACTTCTGCCACTACAAAAAGACTTATTAAGACATACAAACTGCTCAAACTTTAAAATAAAGCTCTGTAGTAAAAAAAAAAAAAAAAAAAAAAAAGAAGACATAGTATACTGTAATTTCAAGCCAATCAACAAAGCATGTTGAACAATCAGTTATGCACAGTAACTTATTAAGTGTTTAGTTTTGTGATAAATTCAGCCTCCAGTACTTAATATAGTGCAGGTTCCATTAGAAACTAGAGTGATTACTTTTGGGGCATTACTGAAGAACACTCAAAGAGTCTAGACACAGTCCTAAAACATATATCCACTAACTTAAAACTTAAGCTTCCCTTTTTTTTCAAAAGCTTCCAATAACACATCTAAAAGAGAATGCAGTGTAAAGTCATGGTCAGATTCATGCAATTGAGCATGCTCATTAAAAACAGATGAGAGAAATTTAAACAACTACCAAAGCAGATCAATCTTCAACTATCTCACACTGCAATCTGGGATATGCTTACCTTTGCTAAGGTCACAGGCTCTGGATCAGTGGGTATGCAGCTAGCACACAGAAACCTATTATTATTCATTGTAGTAGAGCTGTAGCACTATCATTAAAATTCTGCCACAAAATACTTGGTACTGGTCAAAACATGGAAAATAAGGATGTTAGAATTCTATATTCTTACAATATATAATTCAGAAACCAAATAAGCATATGTAAAGGGTAAAGAATTTCTTGGGCCTCCCCTTTCTAATTACTCACCCTCCCATTTCCCCTTTTCCTAGGTCACCTCTATCCCCTTCCAAAAAGTTCAAGGCAAAGAACTGTCACTCAAGTTCTTCACGAGAAGTAAATTCTGCGAAGGATTTGAAAATGGCTAGTGATAGTGCCATCTAGCAATGAAGAATTATTCTGTCAACTAGTTTCTTGCCTGCCTTAGCTTAAATTCATTTTTTATTAACCTAACAATATCTTTTCAATCCATAACCAACATAATTATCCATAAAGAAAATAAATACTGACATTTATTACATTAAGATGTAATAAGATGTAATCCCAACTTCCAACTCTTATACATAGTGGTAGTACTTTTTGAACAAAATCCTTGCTGAAATGAAAATTTTTTTAAATGTTCAACTTTTTAAAATGTCAGTAGAGTACTTCCCTTTTTCTTTAAGCATAATCAGATCTACCAGTTCTTAAGAAAACCCTTTACTTGATCATACTACCTGTTTGTAACTACCATTCAATTTCCTCCATTTTCTTGCCTACCCCTTAAATAGGGGGTTACCCATATATCTACTTCCTATCTACTCATTCTCTCAAATCATTTTTTATTGTGGCAAAATACACATAACATAAAATTTACCATCTTAACCATTTTTAAGTGTATAGTTCAATGGTATTAAGTATTCATATTGTGTAACCATCACCACCATCCAACTCTACAACTCTCTTCATCTTGCAAAATGGGCACTCTGTACCAATTAACCAATAACTCCCCATTCCCCTCCCCCTAGCCCCCGGCAACCACTATTCTACTGTCTCTATGATTTTGACTACTCTAGGTATCTCATATAAGCAGAATCATACTGTATTTGCCTTTTTGTGACTGACTTATTTCACTTAGCATAATGTCTTCAAGGTTCATCCATGTCATAACATATGTCAGAATTTCCTTACTTTTTAAGACTGAATAATACTCCACTGTATACCACGTTTTGTTTATCCATTTATTTGTTGATGGACATGTGGGTTGCTTCCACTTAAATCTTTTTTAAGATTTATTCCGTGTGTATATGTGAGTCAATTCCCCATACCAATGTTTAAAGTGATATCCTGTAGGTCAATGATTTTCTTCTTGTCATATCTAATGGCTTTTTTCCAATACATTGTATTTCTCTATTTAGCACTACTGGCCACTTTTCATCTCTCCTCTCTCTATCCTCCAGTGAGAGAGACAGAGAGAGAGAAGAAATGACTTACAAAGATTCATATAATATAAAGAGAATTAAACATGAAGGATGTTAATGGACCAGAGAAATAAAATCAAACTAAAAGCATGCACAAAATATAAATGAGGTCCTTAATAAAAGCTACAAAAAGTAGACAAAGAAGGAAATAAAATCAGTCACAAATCATCCCCTGAGGAATACAACTATTCTTATTACAGAGAACTAAAAAAAGATTCTTCATGAGGGCTCTCAGCAGATACTTTGCAATATGGTGGACTACGCCCTCAACTATACAACCATCCGTCACTTCCTGAAAACTCTCCTCTACAGACTTGCAAGAAAGTGCACCTCCCTGATTCACCTCCCATGTCTCTCATGGCCATTATTTATTTCATTAGCTAATCCTTTGCTTTTGTCTTATTAGCAGTATTCCCAAGGGGCTATTCTCTTTCCTTTTCCTTCTCTTAGTGAACTCTTAATTCATATAACTCTAACTATGTTACCTTTATATGAGGGAATCACAACTCTATATTGTTATTTCTGTTTTAGAACATAGCCTTTAAGCAGCCATAAGCTCCTAGTGATAAACACCTGTTTTATACTTTTTTTTTTTTTAGCTATTACCTGGTAAGGAAAGAAAATTGATGATGGAAATAGAAACTTAATTTCCTTCAATGCAACTGACATTTGCTGTTTCATTTTGTTAGACTGATCTAGACTCTTAGTTTTAAACTAATAACTTAAGTAAGCAGCTGATTTTAAACACTTTGAATCAAAAGTATCTAAATGTCCACCATTTTCAACACCTCGGAAGAACTCACACTGATGCAAAGCTAAAGAGAAACAGAAGACTGGCCAAATGTCAGAGGAATGCTTATTAAGGACCTCTTATTTAAGAGCACCTTAACCAGATGAGAAAGTTAGACAATAAACATTATTTGTACTTTGTACCCTATCTGAATACATAACCATCCACAGAGTGAAAAGATTTTTAAGACATAATATAAACGCTATGTGATTTATACTATGTTTTAATCATACATTCCCTCTGAGACATATTTATATATGTAATATAACAGATTATATGTATACATATGTTTCAGAATTATAGAAATGAATTTTTAGAAATACGTCATATTCAAATCGAAATGGTTATCTAGTATCTGTGAAATCTTTATTTTCATTGTAATTTGCATTATTTCTATTACAGTTGCTTCTAAATTGCTAAGTAATATTCAGTGGAACTGAAAAAAAGACCCAAGTAAGCATAAAATTTGTTTGAGAAAAGATTTTTGTAAAACTGACCATCTTTGAAGAGGAAAATATTATTACCAACGAACAAGTTCTTCATCCAAAAGAGCAGGAACAAAATATTTGTTCCACCTAAAGCAGAATTTGATATAGTGAATCTCCCGCAATAACATATATTTTAACAACCAGAACTTGAACCAGAGTTCTCCTACCCACTCCCTTGCCAAACCAAGGATTAGTAAAGCAAAATTTAACACACATCCATGTGGAACTGGTTCCCAGTTGGTGGGGTAAGGGAGGAAAGAACAATAAGATGTTCAAGAAAGCCTATTGTTTTCTAGATAGTCCATCACAGTGAAAAGTGGACAGCCCTCACTTTTACCTTCTGCAGAAGGTTCTGTTACTGTACTCCAAACTTGAGGTATCCCTTGAGTCTGTGAACACAGCAGAGGAGAAATGTAGAATAATTCAGGAATACAGAAAACCATAAGGCAAATTCACAATTTTAGAATAGTACTTCCTTAAATTATAAGAAAAGTGTCATCATATGATGAATATATAAAAGTTGGGTTTTTGTTATTTGAGAAAAAATGAAGGCTCACAATGTATCTAATTCATGTGTCCACACAGAATAGAAATTGTCAAGTTTTCTAAAGCCCAAAGTACAGAGAGATGTAATAGGCAGTCGGTCGCTGCATCCTATTCTGAGAGGTGGTCTCTATTTCAGAACAAAACCAAGAAAGAACTATAAAGGAAGACAGAGCTAGCTATCTCAAAGTCAAGTATCTTCTATAGATTAAAAAGTCATAATTAATCCCAGAAAATCAGTACATGCAATGACCCTAAGTCTCCAAAAGTCAAGTATCCTGAAGTAAAACAGGAAGAGTGCCAACAATAAAAGAGAAGGAGAAAGAGAGAGAAATGAAGACAACTAAACTAATAAAAACCAAAACAGTCCTGACGAAGAGATCTGAAATTAAGGGTACAGAAAGACTGAAATACTAACATAGAATAAGATTAAGAAAGATTAGCAATTTATTGCGAGTGCTCTGAATTCATTTGGATAATTATATAATACAAAGAAAGCTATCTGATTAAAAGGAATAAAAACATACTTTATACAAAGTACAAAAATCAATCCTGATTAATATAAAGCAGTGTTTGCAAAATGATCAATTTACCAACTGATCAAGTAATACTTATGCTACTGTTATAGAAAAAAACCCATGTTAATACACTTAAATGTTGGTTGATAGAATAAATGAACAATACGTTCATGTCGACTACTCTCTACATAAAAGAAACTTTGACAACAAAAGACTTTTGTTAGTGGTGCAAATAATGACATCTGTCATTCTGAAACCAGGCTCTACCTCAAGGACAGGCCTTCCCTTGTATAAACCACTTTCTGTGGACAATGAAAACCCAGCACCTCTATAGATGGCCAACAACGGCTTCTCCTAGAACTAAAAGTATTGTATAAAAGTTGAAAACTGTTAAACATCTGGGCTAATAAAACAGCATAAGCATTTGAAGCATATTAAGTGCCTTGTGTTTTTAAAATGTGCTATATTAATTACAAATATCCTGAAAGCTATTAATCCAGTAGAGTCCTTCCCAGGGAAGGGTGACAAAAGGTGAAAAAAGTAAATGTCCCTTTATACACAACTAACTCCTCTGGCCTTACCTGACTTCTGCAGGCAGACTAACATACTTCTTTTTTTATTAACCCACAGTGCCTACTACCTATCTTGATTACAGATAGTATCACATCCTTTAATTACTTGTCAACAGAACTTTCTCCAATGATAGGCTACAGTCAGGTGGAGGACAGAAAACATATTCTTCAGCTGTGTATCTTCAGTATCTGTGTATTTTCATTCTTCCCACTCAAATCCACATTACATTAAACCCACAGCTGATTTTCCTGCCTATAGTGAATTCATCATCCTATAACTCTTCCATATTATATGACTTTCTAAAACAAGAAGCTGTAATATCTCCTAATATTTAGTGCAAGGATGATAAAAATGTTAAAATACACTACACCACCTCCCACATACGTAGTAAATATTGCCAACCAGTAATTTCTACAGTAATATCCTTCTTTGCTATTGAGACCAGGCACAGATCAAGCATCCTTAATACAGTCCTCCAGGCAATCACTATCATTTGGTAAGCACTGGTGTATCAGTGGAATCTTACTTGTCATTCTTAAAGCAGTTCATCAGACTTAAACATCAAGGCTCACTAGTCTGGTCTCCCTGTCTAACTAACCCTATTTTCTACTATTTCCCAACTCAGAAATATTAGTCTCCAACATCCCCACCATGTGCCACCTTCACACCTGCCTTACAAAAATAGTAACAACAGACAGTCATTGAGCACTTGCTATGTAGTAGGCACTAGTCTAAGCACTTTACATGTACAAATTCATGTCATCCTCAACACTTTGATGTAATAGATAACCTTTACCCCTAACAGATGACAAAACCAAGACACAGAAAGGTTAAGCACTACATGTTAATAGCAAAAGACAAATATTAAAACAATGATTTATTCTTGTGTCGTACACTAAAAAATTACATTTCTGGGCTTCCCTGGTGGCGCAGTGGTTGAGAGTCCGCCTGCCGATGCAGGGGACACGGGTTCGTGCCCCGGTTCGATAAGATCCCACATGCCGCGGAACGGCTGGGCCCGTGAGCCATGGCCGCTGAGCCTGCGCATCCGGAGCCTGTGCTCCGCAACGGGAGAGGCCACAACAGTGAGAGGCCCGTGTACCGCAAAAAACAAAACAAAACAAAAAAAAAACAGTACATTACTTAATCAGTTTTTTAATCTACTATGGTCCCTAGATCTTATACATAACCAATAATTTTCTATCTATATTTTCCTTCATGAGGTAGCTGGCTACTATTTAACTGCTCATTCATTAATTTTAACAAATGATCCAGTTTATCAAAATCTGTCTGAAATCTAATACTAGTTTTTTAAATAGCTTTCATTTGTATTGGACTGTTGCCATGTGCAAATTAACCAAGCATTCTCTACACACACACACAAAAGTACATTCAGGTCATGCTGAAATTTTTCTATATGAGATCAGTATCAATTTTTGAGGAACACAACTTTACTTTTTCCCCACTGACAATATTCCATAAAGATCTCAGGTACGTTTTACCAACCAGAGAATTGCACACTACAATGGTAAGTATGTAGTCTAATATATCTATTCATTTTATTGATGAATATTAAGAGACTGAATCAAAAACCTTACAAAACTTTAAATAGAGCTGAACATTTTAGTTCGTTCAGCATTATTACAAAGGTAAGTAAGTCAACACTTACTTAGTGCCTATCGAGTGTTGCCAGGAATTATGCCAGGCACTTTTACTACACTACTCATTTAAATCACACAAGAATTGCATTTTACATGTGAATTTTTAAATGTGCCAAATGTCTTAATGTTCATAAACAGAAGAGCCAGGATTTAAATTTGTACAGCTTAAAAGTCCACACGTCTCCTTTAGTATGCTACCTACACTTCCATTTCTAGCAAATTTTCAGGTAACTGAAGGAGGAGCTATATGGGGGCTACCATTTATGGTCTACCTCATTATCCCCTTCCAGAACTCCTGGTCAACCCTCACAGCCTACCACAAACACCACCTTCTGTGTATAATCCTATCAGAGAGTTCATTAGTCCTTCCATACCAGAACAACAAAGCTATGAACATGATGTCTGCTCACCATTCCTTCTTCCTTTTAGCTCAATCTGGCCACAGGCTCTTAGAAATGCTGTTGCTCAGTTCTCATCTTTGTGCACATTGCCCTTGTCTCCATAATTTAGCAACTTCAACGCTACCTAATACCTCCTTTTAATAAGTTATCTTTAATTATTTTTTAAGGTAAAGTCCTATATCTACTACAGTATTTACTGATTAGGGATTTAACACGTCTTTTTTACCTGTAGTTTTATTAGTACTGTTAGTGCTCTGATTACAACATTGCACAGGTTTTCAGTAGTCTGCTCCAACCCCGATTTTTCCCATAAATTCTAATTTTTAAGTTCATAATTTTGCAAAGCGTAAGTTTTCCAGGAGTGCATATATTTCATTATGGCAGAAATGCCTGTACTCAAGTATGAACTGAATTACTGAGAATGCAATGCTCATGGGGCACTATACGCTCATTCATTCAATTCATTAGACAAATCTTTACTGAAAATCAAAGTAAATAAGGCACTGTTCCAGGCACTGAAGACACAACAATGACGGGCAAAGTATGACTGTATGTTTGTGTGTGTATGCATGTGTGTGCATATATGTGTGTATGTACCTATATTCATATTCAACTAAACAATCTTAAATTACATATTATTGCATTCTAATCTCTTTATCAACAATTTCCAAACCTTTTCAGAAGAATTACTTTTTGTTTCTCAAGAGAAATCTTAAACAGAAACAGAATATACCAGATAAAAGCAGAACTCTACCCATTTATCCCTGTCCCTGAGATATCTCCAGGAAACCCGGGGCTTGTCAGGCTATGATTTAAAAACCACTGGTCTAACAACAATGCTCTGCCTTTTTACATGAAGCCTGTAATAAATAAAAAGACTATGACATGGTAAAATCAACTGAGAAAAATGACACTGAGAAAATCAATCAGGTCACCGTAAAGCTTCTAGTAGAGGTTTATTTCACTCAACTCCTCTCTCTTCCCTCCCATGCAGCTGTTTTAGTAGGAGCCCTAAGATACTTCCTCCCAAGCCCTAATCCTCTAAGAAGGTTATGTGAGAGACTGGGGTTTGGAGAAAAGGAAGCATAAAGCAGATAATTTAGGCCAACTCTTTGAAGGCTTAGGGGGAAATCGCCTCACCACCATAATGGTAAAATCTTAGGGGGTGGAAATTAAGGTGAAAGCCTAGGAAAAAAGAGACTTAAGAAGCTATTTAACTTGAAAAGACCTTAAGCTGAAAACAAACATACATTCTCATAAATCACAAAAGATCCCACAAAACTCACCAGGGTGGGAAATCAAAATGGGGTTTAAGTACAGAATCCCCTTGAATTTGGGACACAGTAATAAACAAAATAGACAAAGGCCTCCCCCCACCCCGCTTTCTGAGGCTAACATTTTCAGGGGTAGGGGACAGAAGGGAGACAAACATAACAAATAAGTCAATTATATTATAACTTAGAAGCTGATTCCTGACATGGGGTAAAGAAAGTGTGAAGCTAAGTAAGAGGGATCAACAAGGGTGCCAAATGACCAAGAGGGGGGCAGGGGGACATGGTTTGCAATTTGCAATTTTAAATAGAGTGGTCAGGGTAGGCCTCAAGGAGAGAAGAGCCCGAAAAAGAGATAACGAATTAGCCAGGAGGACATCTGCATTCCTGCAGCAAGGATTCCATCTGGGCAGAGCACATTGAGTGAGAGAAATGGAAAAGACAGAAAACGGAAGAGAGGAGGCTGCAGGAGAGGACAGATCATGTAGAGCCTTACAGATCTTTGTAAAGATTTTAACTTTTACTCTGAGCCATTACAGGGTATTGAGCAAATTTGATTTATATCTTAAATAGATTACTCTGCTAAGTGAAGAACAAATTTCAAAAGAGCACAAGTATACAGAAGGAGACCCTCAGGCAGCTACCACAATTATCCAGGAAAGGGATGAGGGCTGAACCAGGGTGGTAGCACAACAGGTGGTGAGAAGTGGTCAAATATTTTTTTTTCCTTCATTCAAACGTAGTTAGTTTTGTGGGCTCCATTCAGCTTACCACAAACTCCAAATCTAGAATATACTAGTGGCAACAGACTCCACTGGATCTCCAAGTCCCTTACTAATATCTACATATTGCTGAGGTATCTCATATAAATAGTCTTACTGAGTTTTTGACCATTCTAGCACTTTCCCCCATGAAACTTATACTCATTTATTTCTATTCCTACCCAAGTTCATATTACTTTAAAATAATATGGGGAAAGGAAATGGAGAGGTTTTTTTTAAGTCTATGTATCTTTCATTAAAGTCAGTGGTATTTTTTTCCTTCTTTCTTTTTCTTCTTCCCGGAGTATTTCATCAGATGCCTCTTTTAGAAAGTGAAAACAAAACCATAAGAACACCGTTTTTTTAAAAAATGTTTATTGAAGTATAGTTGATTTACAATGTTGCGTTAGTTTCACGTGTAGAGCAAAGTGAATCAGTTTTCATATACATATATCCACTCTTTTTTTGGATTCTTTTCCCATATAGGTCATTACAGAGTACTAAGTAGAGTTCCCTGTGCTATACAGTAGGTCCTTATTAGTTATCTATTTTATACATAGTAGTGTGTATATGTCAATCCCAATTTCCCAATTTATCCCTCCCCTCCCAAGCAAACCTTCTTCTATATTAATAATAATACTGAGTTGATGGAACAGTTCCCTGTATTTTCTCATTTCCAAATGTTACCACTGACAGTCTAGTAAACTTTGTTATTTTTTCATAACTCCTACTTGGTAATCTGTCCCACATTCTTTTTAATTTCATTTCACTATTCAAACTGGCAGAGAAAAATATATGCTACAATATAATTGCTTGACTTTGACAAAAGAATAGAAACAGTAGGAAGAAGACATTTTGTTTGACACTGCCACTAAAAAAAGAAAAAGAAAAAAAACTTAACAGACTTTTTTTTTAATGTAGCTTTCTACAATTGGGGATCAAGTTGAGGTTTTAGGCCATACACTTTTCCTGCCCTAAAAAATTACTATCCGTAAGACAGCTTGAGGACTTAAGGGTAGAAAAAGGAATAAAATATAAATTACACAACTGTATCACGCAGTCTTTATCATCAGAAGACTTTGCCTTCTAAAGACTTTAGGAACTGTTCTCCGTAATTAAAAAAAAACTTCGGTGGGGCCTCCTTGGTGGCACAATGGTTAAGAATCCGCCTGCCAATGCAGAGGACACGGGTTTGAGCCCTGGTCTGGGAAGATCCCACATGCCACAGAGCAACTAAGCCGTGCACCACAACTACTGAGCCCACATGCCACAACTACTGAAGTCCGTGCGCCTAGAGCCCGTGCTCCACAACAAGAGAAACCACCACAGTGAGAAGCCCACACACCACAACGAAGAGTAGCCCCTGCTTGCCGCAACTAGAAAAAGCCCACGCACAGCAACGAAGACCCAACACAGCCAAAAATAAATTAATTAAATAAATTTTTAAAAAAATTAAACTTTGGGATCCACATGTTTATTTGACAAACCTTTTATAATAATGCCATTTAACAGATGAAACAATGCTCTACAACTTTAAGCTCTCAGACATGCGTTACCTTATTTATTCTAGTATAAGGTATCAAATTATCTGAAAACAGGCTGACCTTTAATAAATCCTAAGAAAAATTAAAATCATATTTCAAAATAAAAAATGGAACAATTATTTACTAAAATATAAATATCCTCACAGAAATGTTATTTTGATTTGTTTGTAAATCATATGCAATTAGTGAGCTGAGAAAAGCAGCTCAGGGATTCAGATCACTAAAACAGTCTTACCTTCTGATGTTTTCCATCGTTTCCATAAATCCTCAACAGTTATATGCTTGTCTTCTCTGTGCAGATGGCTGTGTTTATTAGTAGCATCTTTATATTTCATATCTTCTCTGATAAACTATAAAAGAGAAAACACTAAGTTAAGTATACTTAAATTCATTATTTTATTCTCTACAAACAGAAGAAAGTAAAATGTGAAATACAGCAGCTGGTAATTTTCTGATCATAACTGGTGCATGTTTGGTATTTTATACTCACATTCTTAAATGTTTATAAAATTTATTTAATGAGATGTCTTCTAATCATAACAACAACAGCAGCAGTAAAAGTACTTATTTAACTCATTATTTATCAGGTCCTATTGCACACTATATAATAAATATGTCATATCTACACACACACACAGTCATTTAACTTCATGACAGTTCTATAAGGAAAGTATTATGTATTGCCATTTTATAGATAAGAAAACCAAGGCCCAAAGAGGTTAAGTAATTTGCCTAAGGTTGAAAAAATAATGAAGGTCAGAGCTGAGATTCCAACCCAAGCAGTTTGGTTACACTCAACAGCATAATGTACGGCCTCAGTTATTATACATTTTTACCAAATACTTAGTGACAGGGGTATTTCAGAACACACTAAATACTAACCTCAATTACTGCATCGTATTTCTGTTCTTCTGCCTTTTAAGTCATTACTTATAGTTGAAAGACATGATTACAGTGTTTAGAACTAAAGTATTCTACAAAACTGAAGTAGATCCTCTATTAATCTTACTTTAAAGTATATACAGAGAGAAAACACTAAAAATTTTCTTTGCTAAAAACCAACCTACTCCGTATTGCTTCATTATATAAAATTCTCCAACTGCCCTTCACTGTCTAGCAAATAAAAAGCTAACTTTTTAAGAATTACATACCATTTCCCAATCTTGTCCCTGACAATCTTTTAGGCTTTAACTCTTGACACTTTCCCCAAATCAACCCAATACTCTAATTATATAAAACTAATAGTTTTTATAAATTATTATGCTTTTTCTACCTCAATATTTCTGATCTTTCTTGCTTTGGTATTGTTTTATTTGGTATCTTTATTAATTTTTTTTTCTGATTCCAAAATTATAAGATCATACAAAAGCTTATTTCAGAAATCCATAATGCAGAAAGTAGAAATCTCTTAGAGCTCCAAACCCTAGAGGCATATTTTTCTGACTTTTATATCCTGACAATGAACATCACCCTCAAACAAAAGACCAAATTTTACTTTTGAGTAGAGCTGTTCTCTACTGAAACTAAAAAAGAAAACTTTAATAGCTGTAGAGAAATATAGAGAAAATCATTTCACTTTTCTAAGCTAAATAACCTTGGGTACCAATGAAGAAACAAAGTTTTAGGAAAAACCACTACTCTGCATGTGGTCAGCAGACTAGTGTCAATCAGCAAACTGACACTGGTGTAGAATATACACAGAAATGAAGAAATTTCAGAATTTAGAAACCTTTATAGCAATTAGACAATGCTTTCAAGGAATCTGACCCCAAGCATGAGGTAAATTTACTTGCCATGTAGGTCCTATCCATAATGAACTGGTAACAAAATATCTGGTTCTTCACCATAGAGGTAATCTGGAAAGCACTAATCTAGAAGGCCCACTTTAGCACTTGTATATTATATTGTTCTAAACAATGCCTTACTCTTTTTTTTCCTAAATGCCCCCCCTTTTTTTTAAAATTTATTTATTTTTGGCTGTGTTGGGTCTTCGCTGCTGTGCGCTGGCTTTCTCTAGTTGCGGCGACCGGGGGTTACTCTTCGCTGCGGTGCACAGGCTTCTCATTTCGGTGGCTTCTCTTGTTGTGAAGCACTGGCTCTAGGCGCACGGGCTTCAGTAGTTGTTGCTCGTGGGCTCTAGAGCACAGGCTCAGCAGTTGTGGCGCACGGGCTTCGCTGCTCCGCAGCATGTGGGATCTTCCTGGACCAGCGCTCGAACCCGTGTCCCCTGCACTGGCAGGCAGATTCTCAACCACTGCGCCACCAGGGAAGCCCCTAAATGTTCTTTTTTAAAGTTATTTTTAAAGGGACCTGCCTCACTGCCTCCACTCCTCCTGTCTATTTCTATTTCCCATTTTCTATTTCCCTATTTCTGCCCATCCCTCTTCCTCTTCTGACTGACATTTTTTGAAACCTGTAGATATACCTGGAAAATATCTGCCACTGAGATGCTCAGAAACTGCCCCTATCTTGGAAGAGATCCAAGAGTTAGAGAGAAATTCTAGAATGAAAAACATGATGATTGACAGAGCAGAGAGGAAGCCTGTCTTGGAAATGGTCCAGTCAGTTGGAACAAATGGCAACTGTTTCATTTATGTGACACATTAAAAAAACAATGTCCTAGGAAATTCTTTTTACCACGTGAACACAAAGAGCCCAGAAGTAGAGTTCTGTGGCTTTAGGATCAACATATTTCAGAAAATAAAGCTAATTACCATATATAAACTAGGTGTGGCTTTCCAGCTACTGAATTACTCTAGAAAGCCTAGAATGAGTGTATAGATATCTATCAAAATATGTGCTTAACAAAATAATTAAGATATAAAAAAGACAATTTAAAAAGCTTATAAAGATATCTATAGTACATCTGCTATAAAAGAACTGACTCCTAAGAAAGTTGAGCGTAAACTGAATAAATACACTGAATTATGTTTTCTCTGGAATTATCATTCAAAAATTAATACATACTTCTGTTTTAAAATATGACCCTCGAGCGCTTCCCTGGTGGCGCAGTGGTTGAGAGTCCGCCTGCCGATGCAGGGGACACGGGTTCGTGCCCCAGTCTGGGAAGATCCCACATGCCGCGGAGCGGCTGGGCCCGTGAGCCATGGCCGCTGAGCCTGCGCGTCCGGAGCCTGTGCTCCGCAACGGGAGAGACCCCAACAGTGAGAGGCCCGCATAGCACAAAAAAAATAAATAAATAAAATAAAATAAAATATAACCCTCAAAATAAAACAAGAGTATATTCATATAACAAAAGTATACTCTATATCTAATATATCGTCAACATTTTGATCATAAAATATGACTAGAAAGCACCATAATTAGAATTACTTTATGTTGACACTGAGTTGGAAAATACTTAAACCAAATACAATACAAACCATTAGCTTCCATTAAACCATTTTCCCAATATCCTACAAAGGAGCAGACAATTCTGACTGCTCACACTTTATAACTTCACAGGAAACTGCAGATTTTAGAAATGGGGGAGGCTAGTAGAGAAATTTTAAAAAGAGTCACCAATAACTGAAAATGCATGAGCAAATTATAAATACTTCTTATTCATTAAAATCTGTGAATTAAGAAATCTGAAAATAGAATCTGAAATCCCATGAAGTAAATCTTCAAATAACGTACAGCAAACAATGTAGAGTTCCTTAGTAAACATATCCAATTATGCAAACCTACTGCAGGAAAGTCTGCACTGACAATACAAATAAAGGAATGCTCAATAAATAAATGACTATTGAATATTCAAAAACATTTACCCAGAGGATTCTTTTATATAAATTCTTCTGGTACCATTAAAGAAATTACATATCCAGTTTAAAGAAGTTACAGTTTTTTTTCTTTTTTACTTTTTATTTTGAAATATTTTCAAAGGTTGCAGAATAAACAAAAAGCTTTTTCCCCCCAGCTGAATCACTTGGGAATAAGTTGCAGGCATGTTGTCCCATTATCACTGAATAATTCAGCATGTTTTCCTATAAACATGATGTCATCCTATATAGTGATGGTATGACCACAAAAATTAGGAAATTAACACTGATACTCTATATTCCCTACTATTTAATCCACAGAACACATTCCATATGTGCAGTTGCCCCAATGATATTCTTTGTAGCAAAAGGATTCAATCTAGGACCATGTGTTAAATTTAGTCCCTTTAGTCTCCTTCAATTGAGAACAGTTCATAAGTCTTTCCTTGACTGTCACAACCTTACAGGAAGTCACCTTTTGAAAGACTGATTTCAGTTCCTTGTGCCTGTAACATATATATTATTTTGCATTTTATATTTGTATTTATATTTTGTATTTGTGCATTATTTTGTTATATTTACTTTTATTGTTTTATTTTTATGCTATTTATTGCATTTGTATTGATATTTGTATTGTGTATTTTTATGATACTGCTTAATAAAATCTGATACATATTAATATAGACATATTTTGGGACTCTATTCAGCCTCTACCTCTTTCCCTGAGAACTACCTACCAACATTAGTGCAGATCCCTGAATGTGTCCCCTCCCTCAACCTATCACCCCCGCCACAGCTATGTGATCAAAGGACAGACACTCGACCCAGAAGAAAATAATCCAGAGCCTGACCAGGATGACAAAATTCTATCTCAAAATTCTGATCTACAAATCAGATCATGAAAAGCTGCGTCACTTGGCCAAGGTTCTGGATTTTTAAGGTAGTAAAGACACTTGTGTTGAAGGTACCATTTTATGAGCAGTCAAGGTGGGCCAGGTGGTGAGGAGAATGGAGGAAGCCAATATGCAGAGAGAGAAAATAATAAAAGAGATAGGAGTGAGCACACAGAAAGATACAGCAACAGAACTGCCTCGGTTCCCAATGACTTTCCAGTCTCAGTTACTCCGGAGGCCTGGGCTATACAATTCTTGTCCTGATTGCCATGATGTAACAATGATAAATCTGTCTTTCCTCTGTTATTCTTAAATACACAATTTTAAGACCTCAAAACCCAGGAGAGGTGATTTATCATCACAGTTAAGCACTCAGACTCTGGAAGCGACAGACTGTATTCAAAATCTGACTTCACTACTTACGTTCTCTCTAGCCTCATATTTCTCCTCTGTACAGTGAGGAAAATAAAATTGCCCATTACATATGGTTATGAAAAAGGTTAAATTAAAAATGCGTTCATAGTGCACAGAAGTATTAGACAATAAAAATGTTTCTAACCAAAGTAATTGGTTTTTATATATCAATGTTATTACTGCTGAAGTTTAAAGCCTAAATAAATGAGTTTCACCCCAACTATACTGGTAGGTTTAATACACATTTTGGGGAACTTAGACATTTATGAAGAAAAGATTGTGCAATACTCTTAAAGTACCATTTCACATATTCTGAAACAAAATACGTAACACAGAGATGGAGAGGAAAACCAGTCTTTTCACTGACAATGTAAGCAGAGACTTTCCCAAAGGACACCTGTCATCAAAACAACACCTATCATCCAAGGTCTGACACGTGAGTCAGTCAAAGCAGATGCGTTCCTTGAAAACAATTCCAGGGTCTTCCTGTCTTGAAAATAATACTAAAATAGCTTAGCATAATGCTTCAGAGGGGAAAGAATGCATAACAAGAAAGGTAACTACTGTTAATCTCAACTTTTAAAAATGAAAAAGCTAAGGCAATGAGAGGGTTAACAATTTATTCTATTTTGTATATAGCTATTTAGAAGACCTAATAGTGAAAGTAAATTCTAAATAATTCTAAAACGTAAGTTCTTCACCATCATCCTAACCTGGATATTCTGTAAAAATTCACTGATTCCCAAACTCTCAGAAATGATAACATTAACAATTAAGCATGAGCTGCCTATGTTTCTCTCTTCATCCCAAAATTGTTAAAACAAACAGCACAGTGACTGAGAGCACAGACTCAGTCTCCAGACCACACAGATATCCCAAATCTACTATTTGTCAAATGACCTTAAGTAAGTTACTTTATGCTCTGTGCTCCTGTTTTCTCATCAGCAAAATGGTAATAAAAGTCATACGTCAAAGGGTTGTGAAAATTAATTTATTTCATATGATGTGTAAAGAACAGTGCCCGGTATATAGTAAACACTCAAAAGTGTGAGCTACTTCTAGTATACTAACACATTCCTTGTTTTAATAACCTTGATCTTATCATCTAAGATGGATGATGACAAAAACACAAGAGAACACAGGCAAACTGGTATATGTTTTCATGAAAGTTAAGAATGAAAAAAAACAGTATAATTATTTAACATCTGAAAAAATTTTCTTCAGATCCTAAATTCAAACATCTAAATTATATGCTAATGAAAAATTCAGGCTGATTTGGATAGTTTCTCCATTTTAATACAAGCATAACTTTACATTTCTGCTCCACCTCCCACCAGGGTAACTCCTTGTAGTGTTGCCATAGTACCATTTGAGCCCTTAATCCCATTCCCTGAGCTTCCAACATCAAAAAACCACCAGTCAATCCCCAGTTTACCTGAAATAATAAATCCAATGATGACCTCCTTAGGATCCTGTTCTCTGAACAGCTCAGGGTTCAACTGGTTCCACAATTACTGTCAACACCATTTAAGCTAGACCATAGCCTTTTTTAAGCTAATTGTAGAACTTAACCATTATTTATGACACTGGTGCAATTGATGGACCAGTTAATAGACAGAGAGATGACCCATGGTCAGAGTCAAACAACTAATTTACAAAGAAACTTGTAAAACACAATGTTTTTATCAACTGAAGTCGGCCTGCCATTTGTTTTACAGAAACCAATGCATGACCTATATCATGGTTATTCTTCAAGATTATTATTGATCATAACCCAAAAATCTCTAACAAAATTACCCATGATTCCATCAGTCTGCCTACTAGTTTAAAAAAGGAAAATAGCACTGTACTGTCATTAAAAAGAACACAAAAGAGTCAAAATGACTTACCTTCTGTGTTCTCATTTGGAAAATAAAAGGTAAAAGATATCTCACAAAGTTATAACGATAAAAAAGAGAGCACAGCTTTACAAATATATGGTGAAAATATATACTAGAGTTAAAACAGGTAGGTACTGTGCCAACTAGAGATAGACCAAAGTCAAGTTTTGGCCTTAGTTTCCTCTGACAAAACCTACCATTAGGATTTGGTCTCAGATTCCAGAGCTCTGAACACCCATATACCTACATACATGTCTTTCTGCTATCCATGAATTTGTGTGTGATCAATACTCGTAAGATCACATAAATTAAAGTTATATCCAATCAGCATAACATCAGTAATATATATAAAGTAAGTCACTCAAATTTAACACAAATATGTGAATTTCACTTTAAGTAGTGATAAGCATTCAAGACATAACAAACAAAAAATCTCCTTCTGTTTTTTTTGGTGAAAATTTAGTAAGTCAGAACTTACATTTCCAGCCACAGATGAAATCATAGAGACCAGATGTACCATCCTCCCCCAAAACAACTGAAAACCCATACAAAATGTAAGGAACACCAGCTTTCAAGACATTGAACACTAGGCAACAAATTACAGTGATCTCTGAGAGACAAGAAACAAACAAAGTATGCCCTATGGCTGCCCTAAATTAGTTCCTGGAGAGAACTTCCAGAACAAGGTGCAGGAAGAGAGAACCCAGGCAGAGACTGGCAGTCCTGAGTTGAAGAGATGGAACTGAAAGGCTGAGGAGACTAAGGGAGGGTAGAGAATACAGGACTAAGTACCAGAGAAGAGTAAAGCTGCACAGAGGGAGAAGCCTGGGTATCTAGAAAGAGTGCCTTGAGTCTTTAGCTGACTACCGATCAGCTCATGCATGCAAGGAAGCTACAGCAAGCCAAAGAAAAAAGACATGCAAAAGAATTAGTGAAAACAATCCCTGAAGATTTCACAGGGCGGGGAATGGTGCTTATAACTACAAGACAGAGTAGAAAACCGTAATTTGTGTGTCACCAGGTAGAATACTAAAAAGGGTTTTGCCTCAGTACTAGGGAATATTAACCTTAGACTAAGCTCCACATTGGTCTTGCTTAAAAAGCTTGTAAGTACCAGCCAAAGGGATTAAACTGTTCCCAAGTAACTTAAACCTGTCCTAGAACAAAGCTTAAGAACATTTATAGGAATAACTACGAATACCCACACCCAACAAGGTAAAATCTACGATGTCTGGCACCCACTGAAAAATTACCAGACATGCAAAGATACAGAAAAATACAACCTCAAATTAGGATAAAAATCAATTAAAACCAGTCCAAAAATGGCACAGATGAGAGAATTAATAAACATATTAAAATAACTACTGCAATTATATTCTAGATATTTAAGTTAGGGTAAATATTAAGCATGTTAATTGAGACATGTTTAAAGTTCTTTTCTAAAGACCCAAATCAAAATTCTAAACATGAAAACTACAATGAATGAGATGAAAAATACACTAAATGAGATTAATGACAGATTAAACATGGCAGACTAATATTAGCAAACTTAAATACAATAAGCATTAGAAACTATCCAGGTACTTTCCTGGTGGCACAGTGGTTAAGAATCAGCCTGCCAATGCAGGGGACACGGGTTCAAGCCCTGGTCCAGGAAGATCCCACACGCCACAGAGCAACAAAGCCCGTGCGCCACAACTACTGAGCCTGCGCTCTAGAGCCAGTGAGACACAACTACTGAGCCCACATGCCACAACTACTGAAGCCCGCATGTCTAGAGCCTGTCCTCTGCAACAAGAGAAGCCACCACGATGAGAAGCCTGCACACCGTAACAAAGAGTAGCCCCTGCTCGCCACAACGAGAGAAAGCCTGCGCGCAGCAACGAAGACCCAACGCAGCCAAAAAACTCTATTTAAAAAAAAAAAAAACTATCCAAACTGGATAATGAGCCGTGGGTCTACTTCAAGCAGCCTAACACAGGTGTAATTGGAGTCCCTGAGGAACCAAGAAAGAGTGACAAAAAATCTTATTGGAAGAAATGATGGCTATAATTTTTCCAAATTTTATTGAAACTATGAACCCTATAGATTCCATAAGATCAATAAACCTCAAGACAAGAGACACAAACTACACCAATCCACATGACAGTCAAACAGCTTTAAATGAGGGATAAGCAGAGTATCTTAAAAGCATCTAGAAGAGGGGAAAAAAGGCACATTAAGTATAGGGGAAAGAAAAGGAGGACAGCAGACTTTTCATCATATACAATACAACCCAAGGAATACTTCAGCAGCATATTTAAAGTATGGAAAAAAAAACAAACAACTTGTTAACCTACAATTCTTACCTAGCAAAAGCACCTTTCAAAAATGAAGGCAAAATAAAAACTTTTTCATATATACAAACACCAGAAGAGTTTGTTCAGACAAGAAGTCCTGTACCACTAGAAATGTTTTTAAAGCCCTACAAGCAGGGCTTCCCTGGTGGCGCAGTGGTTGAGAGTCCGCCTGCCGACGCAGGGGACACGGGTTCGTGCCCTGGTCTGGGAGGATCCCACATGCCGCGGAGCGGCTGGGCCCGTGGGCCATGGCCGCTGGGCCTGCGCATCTGGAGCCTGTGCTCCGTGACAGGAGAGGCCACAACAGTGAGAGGCCCGTGTACCGCAAAAAAAAAAAACAAGCCCTATAAGCAGAAGAAAGATTGCTGGAAATGTAACTACATGGGAAAAATATATGCAATTTATTGTAAGTCAATTATACCTCAAGCTGGTGGAAAAAAACACAAAGCCTGTACAGGATGTGTAGGAAATGGCACATTCATACATCTGTGGGAGTACAAACTAGCACAACACTTTTGGAGGATAATTTTAGCAAATCAATTAAAATGTTAAATGCTCATTGCTTTTACCTCAGAATTTCCACTTTTCAGAATTTATCCTACAGCAACACTCCCAAAACTATAAAAAAGGTCAAGAACTTTCATTGCAATATCGTTTAACCAACAATAAAAATTTGAGAACACCCAAACTGCCAATAATTAGGAGAATTATTAAACAAATTATGGGACTACCATGGTAAAATTTTAAATAAGGTCTATTTATCCTTAAAAAAAGAGAAGCTTACATTTAATAAATCTGATACTTAATAAAATTATGTTCACTGAGTATGATTACCTTGCATATTTTTTCATGCTGACTAGAAGCTCTGTTACATGCCTAATACATTAAAAAACAAAATTATAACAAATCAATCAGAGCTTCTGATGTACATTTTCATACTATCTGTTAACTCCTATCCTAATGCAGGAAGGTGTTAGCTAGATTCATCAAGGCACTGTCTGATAATTTCCAAGAACAACACAGAATTAAATCAGGCATTCCCAGAGCCTTAATGAGATTAAAATTCTCATATATGTTTACTAACCATCTGTATTTCTTTTATGAAATATTACATACTTAATTTACATCTGGAAATATGTGTTGGACTCCTCTCTGATAAAACAAAGAAAGAGAGACTGAGATAAAGGCAAAACAACAGCCCTCCAATCTCCTCACTCTTGATGTTATCATGCGAGGATATACAAAACTTGGAGCTTTGTAGCATGAGCAGAAAGCCAAGAAAATGAAAAAAAGCTAACACAGAGTCCTACACATCACTGAGCTTCTGAACTAACCTTGAAACCATTTGGTCACAGACTTATGGTAATTTCTTTTCAAATGCTAAACTCCTACTTGTAAAGCTACTTTAATTCAGATATTATATAACTTGCAGCCAAAATCATCCTAAAATATACAATCCTCAAGTAACAAAACTTCTGTAGCTTGCCAGTCCCATCCGGCACTCATTACCCAAAGTCTACACTCATTTAATGACCAATAATAAGCAAAGATGACTTTTGACATAGGAAAATAAAGCAAGAGAAAAATAGGGAATTAGAAATATAAGGAACCACAAAATCAAACTGGTAAATTGACTTTATAAACTAATTATCCAACTGCATATTATTGTCTATATATTCTTTTAATCAAAACTAAAGGATATGACGCCATCCAAAATTTGTTTCAGCTTTGGGGGAACTCAAGGAAAGGCATACTTCCATATTACAGTTAGATAAAGGAAAAAGAAGAGTGCAGAGAAGTGCAAATACACAGAAGCGTGCATGCATACACACACACGCACGCACGTGCGCACACACACACACACAAGTTTGCCAGGCAATCACAGCAGTAAACAGTGAGAGACCTTCCTAAGGAGAGAAAAAATATCTAGAGATAAAAGCCAGAGCTATAATTGAACAGTTCCTTCCATCTGATACTCTTTTTGCCTTGCCAATATTAAGAACCAAGTTTTAATCAGACTAATTAAGGGAACTGACAGGTTCTTAGTCATAAGTTCTAGTAATTTTTAATAAGTATTCACCTATATTTTCTTTTAACTCCTGAATGGTTTCACTTTTATTAAATTTTTTAATCTGATTTATTTTTGATGTAAGGTGAAAGGTTAGAATCTAATTTTATTTTTCTCCAAATCTTAGTTATCCAAGTATTATTTATTGAAATAACTTTAAAATCTCCAATGATCTACAATATACCTTTATATAATTAAACATGGTCAGATATCAGTATTTTTACACTGTTCAACCTAATCATACACATAGTTCTATTTACGGGATACTTGTTCTATTAAATGCATTTACTTGTTTCACTTTAATACTAATATTAGAAAAATGATTTTTGCATGTGCAACTTAAAATAATGACATCACAGACAAATACAACAATTTTATACATGGCTCCTGGCACAAAACTAAATGATATCACTGTAACTTTGTAAATCTGCCATGGATTCCAATTCAAATAGTATTAGTAGTACTAATAGTACTAAAATAGTACATGATTTTTTTTAGACTTTATTTTTTGGAACAGTTTTAGGTTCACAGGCAAATTTAGCAGAAAAGTAGAGTTCCCATATATCCTCTGCCCCCACAGTACATGCTTTTTTTCATATAAACATTCTCCATACACTGTTAGATTTAAAATCTATACTGAGCCATATTCACAAACCAGTTCATATGTACACATATGCACAGACTTAACAGACACAGAGTTTGGGGAAATATTATTTGGGTAATCAATGAGAAAAACACATTCAGTGATTGTTAACTTACAAAGAATGTTCTGTTACTTTCATTAAGAAACTGTTTTCACTAGTTCCTGGGAAAGATTATTACACAACAGTAAAAATAAACTTTAGAATACTAATTTGAGCTCTTCAGCATATTATCACTCTTAAATGAAGTATAAAGTAATGCATTCTATTTTTTTAACATCTTTATTGGAGTATAATTGCTTTACAATGTTGTGTTAGTTTCTGCTGTATAACAAAGTGAATCAGCTATATGTATACATATATCCCCATATCCCTCCCACCCTCCCTATCCCACCCCTCTAGGTGGTCACAAAGCACTGAGCCGATCTCCCTGTGCTATGCAGCTGCTTCTCACTAGCTAGCTATTTTACATTTGGTAGTGTATATATGTCAATGCTACTCTGTCACGACATCCCAGCTTACCATTCCCGCTCCCCGTGTACTCAGGTCCATTCTCTATGTCTGCATCTTTATTCCTGTCCTGCCCCTAGGTTCATCAGAACCTTTTTTTTAGATTCCATATATATATGTTAGCATATGGTATTTGTTTTTCTCTTTCTGACTTACTTCACTCTGTATGACAGACTCTAGTTCCATCCACCTCACTACAAATTAGTCAATTTCATTTCTTTTTATGGCTGACTAATAGTCCATTGTGTATATGGGCCACATCTTCTTTATCCATTCATCTGTCGAAGGACACCTAGGTTGCTTCCATGTCCTGCCTATTGTAAATAGTGCTACAATGAACATTGAGGTACATGACTCTTTTTGAATTATGGTTTTCTCAGGGTATATACCCAGTAGTGTGATTGCTGGATCGTATGGTAGTTTTATTTTTAGTTTTTTAAGGAACCTCCATACTATTCTCCATAATGGCTGTATCAATTTACATTCCCAACAACAGTAAAAGAGGATTCCTTTTTCTCCAGCATTTATTGTTTGGAGATTTTTTGATGATGGCCATTCTGACTGATGTGAGGTGATATGTCATTGTAGTCTTGATTTGCATTTCTCTAATGATTAGTGATGTTGAGCATCCTTTCATGTGTTTGTTGGCAATCTGCATATCTTCTCTGGAGAAATGTCTATTTAGATCTTCTGTGCATTTTTGGATTGAGTTGTTTGTTCTTTTGATATTGAGTTGCATGCACTGCTTGTATATTTTGGAGATTAATCCTTTGTCAGTTGCTTTGTTTGCACATATTTTCTCCATTCTGAGGGTTGTCTTTTTGTTGTGTTTATGGTTTCCTTTGCTGTGCAAAAGCTTTTAAGATTCATTAGGTCCCATTTGTTTATTTTTGTTTTTATTTCCATTTCTCTAGGAGGTGGGTCAAAAAGGATCTTGCTGTGATTTATGTCATAGAGTGTTCTGCTTACGTTTTCCTCTAAGAGTTTGATAGTGTCTGGCCTTACATTTAGGTCTTTAATCCATTCTGAGTTTATTTTTGTGTATGGTGTTAGGGAGTGTTCTAATTTCATTCTTTCACATGTAGCTGTCCAGTATTCCCAACACCACTTATTGAAGAGGCTGTCTTTTCTCTGTTGTATATTCTTGCCTTATTTTATCAAAGATAAGGTGACCATATGTGCATGGGTTTATCTCTGGGCTTTCTATCCAGTTCCATTGATCTATAATTCTGTTTTTGTGCCAGTACCATACTGGCTTGATTACTGTAGCTTTGTAGAATAGTCTGAAGTCAGGGGTCCTGATTCCTCCAGCTCCGTTTTTCTTTCTCAAGATTGCTTTGGCTATTCACGGTCTTTTGTGTTTCCACACAAATTGTGAACTTTTTTGTTCTAGTTCAGTGAAAAATGCCATTGGTAGTTTGACCAGGATTGCATTGAATCTGTAGATTGCTTTGGGTAGTATAGTCATTTTCACAATGTTGATTCTTCCAATCTAAGAACATGGTACATCTCTCCATCTGTTTGTATAATCGTTAATTTCTTTCATCAGTGTCTTATAGTTTTCTGCATACAGGTCTTTTGTCTCCTTAGGTAGGTTTATTCCTAGGTATTTTATTCTTTTTGTTGCAATGGTAAATGGGACTGTTTCCTTAATTTCTCTTTCAGATGTTTCATCATTAGTCTATAGGAATGCAAGAGATTTCTGTGCATTCATTTTGTATCCTGCTACTTTACCAAATTCACTGATTGGCTCTAGTAGTTTACTGGTAGCATCTTTAGGATTCTCTATGTATAGTATCATGTCATCTGCAAACAGTGACAGTTTTACTTCTTCTTTTCCAATTTGGATTCCTTTATTTCTTTTTCTTCTCTGATTGCCATGGCTAAACTTTCAAAACTATGTTGAATAATAGTGGTGAGAGTGGACATCCTTGTCTTGTTCCTGATCTTAGAGGAAATGGTTTCAGTTTTTCACCACTGAGAATGATGTTGGCTGTGGGTTTGTCATATATGGCCTTAAGATATTATGTTGAGGTAAGTTCCTTGTATCCCTACTTTCTGGAGAGTTTTTATCATAAATGGGTGAATTTTGTCAAAAGCTTTTTCTGCATCTATTGAGATTATCGTATGGTTTTTATCCTTCAATTTGTTAATATGGTGTATCACACTGATTGATTTGCATATACTGAAGAATCCTAATGCATTATATTTTAATAAACACAGAAATTTTAAATTGCATTAAGATAAAACACGATGAAAGCACAATGCACCAATTATTCATATAAATATTTAACGAGTATCTATTATGAACTAGACTTTGTTCTGAGTTGTGAGAATATACAGTATGAAACAAACAAGGGACTTCCCTGGTGGCGCAGTGGTTAAGAATCCACCTGCCAATGCAGGGGACACGAGTTCGAGCCCTGGTCCGGGAAGATCCCACATGCCGCGGAGCAGCTAAGCCCGTGCGCCACAACTACTGAGCCCACATGCCACAACTACTGAAGCCCACGCCTAGAGCCTGTGCTCTGCAAAAAGAGAAGCCACCGCAATGAGAAGCCAATGCACTGCAACAAACATAGCCCCCACTCGCCAAAACAAGAGAAAGCCCGCATGCAGCACCGAACACCCAACGCAGCCAAACATAAATAAAGAAATTTATTTATTTAAAAAAAAAAAAAATTCCTACCCTCAAAGAATATACTTCCTAGCATGGGGAACCCAGAAATTAATAAGTAAAATTAAAAGTATATTGTTACTTGAAACAAGGTTGATTTTTTAAGAAGATAACAGAAATATGTAAATATTTGCTTATTATTTTAAAAATATTAAAGGACAGGTAAACCATAAAGTCGGCGGGGGGGGGGGCGGGGGGGGAGGTTTCCTTTAAAGGAAATGGAAGAAATATGATCTATGACACAGAGACAGAAGCTATATTTTTTGCATATACTTTGTTTTACAGATAGAATTGTGGAATCATATAAATGTCTTTTATAATTACTGAAAAAATGAATTTTTAAATGTAACCCCTAAGAATCACAAGTAAAATAAAACAAATGAACCTAACTGTATATCCAGTTAGTAGTATAACAACATAATTAGGAACCATCTTCCAATGATTTTAATCATATATCCCTAGTAGGATACACCCTGTGAACAAAAACAAGAACTAAAAGAAAAAAGGCTTAAACTATTTTTAGTGACCATACCTTGGACTTAATATTAGTATTGTTATCCTGAGACTGTTGGGTACATACTGTGGGATAATTCTAATGAGTAATTATGCTGGTATTGTTAAGCACCAAGAGTATCCTGTGACTGTAGGGGTGAGATCAATAAAGTTAAAAACCCTGTAGTACTAAATTTGAATCTTAAGTATCAAGCTGAATTCATAGTGGGTATCATCTTTAGGAAAAAAAAAACAACAGTAACAATAAAATGTTTCTTGGCTCTGTCCACTGAAAAGACATAGAAACAATGACTAACTCAGCACTGCTAGCATCTTGATTATGGTCTGTCAGATACTGTTTTCCAATAAAAGCAATCAAGTCTTCTAAAGGAAATGGCTAAAGAAAATGGAACTCTGGGGCCCCTATGTACAAACAGAGCCTGGTACATCTTAGTAGAAAGCAAGAAACCTATCAAAGACTACTCAAGTTGGGTCAAAAGGATCCAATGAAAGCTTAAATAAGCTTCCACTGGCCAAATATGGGACAATTTAAACAACAAAATAGATTAAAAACAACAATAATAGCCTGAAATTCATTTAGATCCATAAGTTCATGATACTACGCACACACAGACACCCACACAAACACACACACACACACATACATATATTCTTCTATCTCCTTTGGTAAATCCTTGGAAACCACCTAGTTATTTTGAAAACCTATAAATAAGGGGAAAGAATCAAGGATTTATCCTGCCTTTCCCATAGAAACAGGAAACCCAATAACAGATATACTGAAATTTTTCACTAAAGAAGTATTCCAACTAGTAAGAAAGAAGAATGGCATTAAAATACCGACATTTTGCAGCTCTAATAGATTAATGGATCTCGGATATGATTAGCAACAGTGGATAAAATCACAAAACATTAGAGATGATGCAAATTTGGGGGGGCACTCAAGGTTTGTTATATATACTGTTTAAACAGTAATTTCATTGCTAGAAATGAAGATAACTGAGAAGAGATTTGAGTCAAGCAGAAAATTAGGGCTAAATTTTGAACAACTTAAATCTAAGTTTACTATTAAACATCCAAATAAAGATGCTGATGCAGTTGGATATATAAAACCAGAGCTCAGGACTCCAATCAGAAAAAGATATTTGAAAGCCTTGAGATTAGATGAGATCACTAAGGCAGTATAAATAGGCAAAAGGTGTAAAGACTAAGTTCAGGAGCACTTCAACATTAGGAGGGCAGGGAGATGAAGAGGAAATCAGCAAAGAAAGTGAAAAGAAGCAACTAATACAGAAGGAAATAAAGAAAGTGTGGGGAGAAAAAAAGAAAGAAAGAAAGTGTGGTTTCCTGGAAGCAACTGAAAAACATCATGTTTAAAAATAAAGCATGTTTAGGGCTTCCCTGGTGGCGCAGTGGTTGAGAGTCCGCCTGCTGATGCAGGGGACGCGGGTTCGTGCCCCGGTCCGGGAAGATCCCACATGCCGCAGAGCAGCTGGGCCCGTGAGCCATGGCCGCTGAGCCTGCGCATCCGGAGCCTGTGCTCCGCAACGGGAGAGGCCACAGCAGTAAGAGGCCCGCGTACCGCAAAAAAATAAAATAAAATAAAAATAAAGCATGTTTAACTTTATCATGATACTGATAAGTGATATAAAGCTTGATAACTGACCACTGCATAGCAACATGAACATCTCTGGTGGGTAAGAGGCAAAAGCTTAAGTGAGTTAAAGAAAGAACAAGATGAGAGAAATAGTACACGAGTCCTTTTGTGGGATCTTGTTGTAAAGGAAGGAGAACGGAATTGGGCAATAACCAAAGGGAAAAGTAGAATCAAGAGAAGTTTTTATTCTCTTGTGTTTATAAGGTGGGAAAGTAACTGCAGGTTTGAGTCAGATGAGAAAAATCCAGTAGAAAAGTGGAAAATATGGTTGTTGAAGAAGAGAGGAAAATTGCTAAAGAGTGGCCAAGAGGAGATGAGATTGAGTGCACAGGTGGAGGAATTCAAGAGCACAGTCAACGCACAGTAATAGGAAAGATATAGAGCTTATGGACACGAATACAGGTGGATGAGCCCCCAGATGTTATGTGGCTCTGACAATGAGAGAGGAAAAAACTTCCCTACCCCAATCCTAATATCTTTGGTTAGTCATTCAATCACTGGAATAAGATTTTAAACATACCACAAAGTATGGGAAATAAACTAGCAATGGGAAGTTAAAGGAAAATTACCGACCAATTACACTTAGTAGATTTAAAGCAGCACAAAGATTTCTCTTCATTGTCTTCTACAAAAGAAAGTGGGAGTTTCAAAATCTGAGAAGCAAAATGTTCTGTATTTCAAATGGGGTGGTAAATACATGGGTGTACACATTTGTCAAAATCCATCAAACTGATAGCTAAAATCTCTGCATTAAAATGAATGTAAAACATACCTCAAATATTTAAACCAACAAGAATGTTAGAAAACTCATTGTCTTTTATAGGCACAATTTTATTCACTAAAAATATACTTACTTTAAACGTACTGCTCATATCTCAGGATCATTAAGAAAGCCAACCTTTAAGAGATTCCATTAATTTGTCATATACTGTACTTTAAACGTACTGCTCATATCTCAGGATCATTAAGAAAGCCAACCTTTAAGAGATTCCATTAATTTGTCATATACTGTAATTTTTAAATGTCCTTTTCTATCATTTGTTGATTTTTAATTGTAGAAAAGAGAATAGAAGAGGAGCTTAAAATACTTCCATCAGTGAGACTCAGGGTAGTAACTGTAATCCATTTCTTTGAATAAGATAATCCTATACTGGTACTCAAGGAATATTGGCTTGTTAGGCCTCCTTGTTATAGCCTACAGAAGGAGCTTAATTTCCTTCAATCAACACACATATGCTAATGTGGGATAGGGAAAACATAAAAAGTTGGTTGAAAGAAGGAAATAAAATGAAATAAGGGTCAAGCTAAACTATAAGCCAACAAATACCAGAAGGGAAAAACACAGTGCAATGTAAGGGATTACTCTGGCTTAAAAGGATAGAAAAAAATACCAACAAAACCAGGGAAGACTTATATGGACAAAATCATATACACATATTTATTTATTTATTTATTTATCTTTCTTTTTATTTTTATTTATTTATTTACCTTTTTTTTTTTTTTATTGATTGATTGATTGATTGCTGTGTTGGGTCTTTGTTGCTACACGCGGGCTCTTCTCTAGTTGTGCCCAGCGGGAGCTACTCTTCGTTGCGGTGCACGAGCTTCTCACTGAGGTGGCTTCTCTTGTTGCGGAGCACGGGCTCTAGGTGCGCCACCTTCAGTAGTTGTGGCTCGTGGGCTCTAGAGTACAGGCTCAGTAGTTGTGGCGCACGGTCTTAGTTGTTCCGCAGCACGTGCCGATGCAGGGGACACGGGTTCGTGCCCCAGTCCGGGAAGATCCCACATACCGCAGAGCGGCTGGGCCCGTGAGCCATGGCCGCTGAGCCTGGGCGTCCAGAGCCTGTGCTCCACAACGGGAGAGGCCCGCGTACCGCACAAAAAAAAAAAAAAAAAAAAAAAAAGAAGGAGAATGGCATAACCCCGAGCGTGACACTTGAGATCCTCAATCTTCAACTTGGTCTTCTCCCTTAGGGAACAGGAAAAGCTCACAAAATAGCAACCGATCTTTTCAAAGCTATTCCTAGTCTTCCTTGCCTGCACTGAATGGTCATTTACAAAAGAAAGCTGAATCTGTGGCAGACTTGAAGCCCATCTGGAACCTCTCTTCTTACAGCATTCTAGGTTCCATACAAAAAATGATGTCACCTGACCTGCTCTAGCTGCGCTATTTGTAAATGGATTATCTCCTGAGATAAGTGGATTAATAAAAAGGCAGAAAATAGGATGGGAAGCCACAGGTCTGATCTGACTGAACTCATGACCACAGCTGAGCACTTGAAAAGAACTTTGGGATAAGACTGTAAACAAAAGTCCGCCAAGCTATGAGCCTTACAGCTACAACAGTTCTGAGGCCAGAAACCAGAAACAATACCTGGGCCTCCCCCACTGTACCCTCCTAGGGGTTCATCATCAAAATGCAGGCCCAGGAATCAGTGTTTCATTTGTAACCAACCGGTACACCAGAAAAAAGATTGTCCTCAAAGGTTTTATGCAAATTCTTCATCACCAGCTTCAATGCCCCCATGCGTACTCCAGAAGGAAGGCCCCCCTATGGACCCCTCCTAGAACTGACAAGACTCTGGAATTCTCCAGTAAACTGCTACCAGTAATTTCTGTAGACAGCTGAGAAAAAACTAAAGTTAAAATAGATGGAAAACCTTGCCAAATTCTGGTAGATACTGGAGCCACACTCTCTACTTTAAACCCTAGTCTCATAGAACAACAAATAACTCAGAGTGAAAAAGAAGTTTCTACAGTGGGTGTATCTAATAAAACCCAAAGAGAGTTACTATCTCAATCAGTACAGATGCCTCTGGGACCTTTCCCTGAAAAACATTCCTTTTTTGCTACGTGATACAGCTCCAATTAATCTATTCAGTAAAAACTCCCTTTCTAAATTAAAAGGGCTGATACATTTTGCCTCCAATGGAGACCTCACCTTAGAATTTCCTGACCAATCTGCACCTGATCTTTTATGTTCCTTACTATCTGTCCTTGATACGGAAGAGAAAGAATTCCAGCAAAAAGCCCTAAGTTAATCAAGGTTAACAAAAAAATCTGTGGGCTACCTCCAATACTGACACTAGAAGAATAAAAGTGTAGAACCTATGAAAATTCAGATACACATATATCTCTTTCCAAATTGCCTCAATATCCATTAAAGCCCAAGGCCATACAAGGCCTCACACCAATAACAGGAGACCCAATCACTCCAGGGCTAATCATTCCCTGAACCAGCCCCTGTAACACACAGATCTTGCCAGTCTGTAAAACTAACAGGCAGGGATGGTTATAAGCCCACGACTTGACAGCTATTAATAAGAAAGCTATTCCCCATTTCCCAGTTGTTCCAAACTCAAACACCTTTTTGTCACAAGTTCCACCTGACTCAAAATGGTTGACTGTTGAGAACCTACATTCACCCTTCTTCAGCACCCCTGTAGACTCCACTCTAACAGTCAATAACTATTTGCCTTCACTTGGAACAATCAACAATATACCTGGACAGTCATACCTCAAGGATTCACTAAGGTCCCTTCTCATTTCTCCCAAGTGCCCCACCAAAATTTAAGTACCCTCCAGTTCACCAGGAAATCAACCCTTCTACAGTATGTAGATGACCTCTTTTTATGTTCAGTCACCAAAGAGGCATCCATAAAGGATTCCATTAATTTGCTGCAACAGCTGAAAACAGAAAGTCTCTGAGGAAAAATTACAATTATCTTTAGATACTGTTCATCACCTAGGTCATAATCTAAGCACTAAAGGAATCTAGCTATCTCCAAAAAGAATTAAATTAATCCAAGAATTTCCTAGGCCCACAGCTAAGCAACAGCTTCATGGATTCCAAGGTCTGCCCGGCTAATGTAGACTATGGGTTCCTAATTCTTCTCTATCAGCTTTCCCCACTCTATGAACTTACTAAAAATTCAGCCCCTGAACCCCTTCTTTGAGAAGATAACAAGAGCAGGCCTTCCTAAGACTTAAACAAGGGCTGCAAGAGCTACCTGCCCTAAGGCTGTCAGACTGTTCAAAGCCTTTCACCTTATTTGTGCATGAACAATATAACCAAGCTCTGGGATGCTCATGGGAGACCACAGCAATAAACACAGGCCTATTGCCTATTATAGCATAGAACTCGATTCAGCTGTTTGTGCCTATCCCAACTGCCTTAAGGCTACAGGCTACAGCTGCAGCTGCAAAGTTAGTAGAAGCCTCAGAAGCCTAGGAAATGATATTTACTTACAAACTCCACATGCTGTCCAAAGTCTTCTTAATTCTGAATTGACTAAGCATTTCTCTGCAAGCAGTCTAACCTCTTATGAGAGCCTTCTGCTTTCATCACCTAATGTGTTTCTTAAACGTTGCAATGTTCCTTAATTCTGCTTCATTACTACCCTGCCTGATCAGAGTGAATCCCATGACTGTGAGATAATAACATCCCATCTCATGACACCAATTTATGAGATGCCCCTTTGACTAATCCTCATCTAATTTTGTTTGTTGATAGGTCATACTGTAAAAATGAAAATGGGAATTTCCCAGCTGGCTCTGCTGTTACTACTTGACATGAGCTACTTGAGAGGTGAAACCTCCCACAAGCTAAATCAGCCCAACAAGCAGAGCTCCATGCCCTTACCAGAGAATGCCAATTATCAGAAGGACAAATTGTTAATATTTATACTGACAGCTGATGTGCCTTGGGGTCATCTATGATTTGGGGATGTCATGGAAATAAAGGGGCTTTCTTACATCCACTGAGACTCCAATCAAAAATGGACAACACATGGACTTCCCTGGTGGCGCAGTGGTTAAGAATCCGCCTGCCAATGCAGGGGACACGGGTTCGAGCCCTGCTCCGGGAAGATCCCACCTGCCGCGGAGCAGCTAAGCCCCTGTGCCACAACTACTGAAGCCCGTGCGCCTAGAGCCCGTGCTCCGCAACAAGAGAAGCCACCGACCGCAATGAGAAGCCCGCGCACCACAACGAAGTGTAACCCCCCGCAACCAGAGAAAGCCCGCGCGCAGCAGTGAAGACCCAACTCAGCCAAAAATAAATAAATACATTTACTTTTTTTAAAAAAGGACAACACATAAATGTCCTTCTTACTACCATTCTCTTACTTTCTGAAACTGTATCAGAACTGAGGCTCACACCAAAACGACTGAACCTGGCTATCAGGGAAATGCCCTGGCTGATCTTCCTGCACAGACAGCAGCAATGGAATCTATAGACTGCAGCACATGTGGATAAAGTCCATTCTGCTTCTGCAAAAGCTGACCCCTTGCTGCCATACTTCTGCCATCCTGATGTCATTGCAACATGGCAACAATCTGCTCCTGAATCAGAGAAACCACAATGGGCAAATAATGGTTGCAAATTAAATGACTAGTTGGGGCTATGGAAACCCAAGATGGCCACTTGGTTCTTCCGGCTCCCTGGCAAACCCCATCTTTCAGTTTTTACATTCCTTTACCCACCACGGTGCAATTAAGATGACTCAAATTATGAATAAACATGAGTGAGGACAATTCTGTAAAACTATGAAAACAGTTTACCACAGAGGTCTGACCTGTCAGATCTGCATCCTGGGAAAACTATTTTTGTTTCCAGAGGCTTCAAACCTCATCCCTCTGGACCCTTGGAGCACCTGCAACTGGACTTCATTCAACTGCACCTCGAATGAGTTATCGATATGTTCTTGTTATTTTATGTATGTTTTCTGGCTGGCCTGAAGTCTTCCTTTGCCACACGGCTAATGCCCTCACAGTGGCAAAGAAACTGTTAGAAAACGTGTCTCGCATTTGGGTATACCTTCCACAACCTCCAGTAATTAGGGAACCCACTTCACTGGGCAAATCATACAAGCCTTAATAAAAACATTGCAAAACTTGCTGAAACTACTGGTCTCCCTTGGCCTAAGGTACTGCCTCTTGGTCTTGCTGACTGTTTGCAGTACTCCTTTTAGGAAACTACCTCACTCCACATGAGCTACTGGTATACAACTTTTTGATCCCTTGTTATCACATGCTAATATGACTACCTAATGTAAGTCTTTAATGTCTTATGCTAAAGCCTATTATCAACAGGTTAAAAAAGCTTTCCCAGATCCCAATTCAAAGGATCCTGTTGGTCACAGTCTGAAGCCTGGTGATCGGGTATTCTGGAAATGTCATCAACCCTTGAGCCCCATTGGAATGGATCTTACCAAGTGCTTCTGACCACTAACATTACTATGAAACTAGAAGGCATTAAAACTTGGGTACACATTTCACAGCTGAAGAAGGCTCCACCTGACATCTGGTCCTGTACAAACACTAGAAACCTCCAAATCAAACTGACTAGGAAGAGAAGTAGCCAACATCGAAGTAGACTGCTTCCACCCAAGATGCTGGGTCAAGACTTCATGCTTTAGCTAAACATGAAAACACTTTCTTCTTCTCTTTCTTTCCTTTACTCTGGCATTGGCCTGGGAAGATAATGTCTCATCTGTATCTCCCAAGCCACTGCTAAGAGAGGTAACCTTTCAAACTGCTAGATTTCTTATCAAATACTCCAATTTATCCATGACGCTAGAGACCCCCTGGTCCTCCCTGTGACCAATTTTTCTTCTATTCCCAATGTCACCATAAACTATAAAAAAGGAAGGAAGGGAGGGAGGGAAGAACGAACGAACAAATGAACTACAGTCAAACTCCATTGGAAGTCACTTACAGAGTCCCGACTTTTATAGCCAGAACATCCATTGCCTTGTTTTAACCTTTCTCCAATTATAACTGTACTTTCCCAATTAGACACAAATGCCTACATAAATCATGGTACATTTGTACCTCACATTCTTATGATTATATCTAAATTGGATCTGCCCCCAATCACGAAAAGATCTCACCAGCAGCACCCATCTTTGCAAGGAATTTATAACTTTTTTTTTTTTTTTTTAATTTCAGGCTAGGAGATTTACTTTCCAAATGCACTGAAAACCTAACTGACCCATGGCTTGGAAGAGGCAAATCCAACCATCCCTGTGAATGAACCCACTAACAGTACCAGCTTAGCAGGAACAGTTTGTGCCCTGACAGGATTTATCTTTGTCTATGGTGGTTATCATTCTCCTTGGACCTATTTATGCCTAGATGGCTGGCACATAACTGAGCAATGCCTCTGAGGTGATCTAACTGTAATCCTAACTGTCCACAAAGTGAGACACCTCATTGGTCAACTCCCCTGAATTTATATCAGCAAGTTAGAAGGGACCTAACAGGAAGCATTCATGATTCAGGATTTGCTTCCTTTGGCAGGTCCCTACTTCCCTGGTTAGGAGTGAGTACAAATGAGGTTATGATCAGGAACCCCTCCTTAATTCTTGAACATATTACAGAATCTGCTGCAAAACCAATAGTTGTCCAACAAAAATCCTCAACTCTCTGGCCAAAGTTGTTCTTGGTAATGGGATAGCCCTTGATTATCTTTTAGCCGAGCAAGAAGGTGCCTGTGCTGTGGCCAACACCACCTGCTGCACCTGGATTAACACTTCTGAGGAAGCTGAAACTCAGTTATGTAAGATCACTGAACAAGCCACTTGGCTTAAGAAAGTGACTCCTTCAACAGGGTCTTTCTTTGACTTTGAGTGGTTTTGGTCTTGGGGACCATGGCTCCAAAATGCACTCCAGGTATTAAGAATTTTCCTGCTTATAATAACCACAATAGTCTCCCTGGTATGCTGTATTCTCTCAAAAGCTTTAAGTGCATGTTTGCAGCCCCTAACCACCAAACAAATGATCTCCCTAAGACTGGAATATCAGAAAGGAATGAAGAGAATGACCAGCTTAAAAAACGTGAACCTGAAGTCATGACCTGTGAATACCACACAGAGGATCAGTAAAAACTGCAAGAACTTCAGAGCAGTAGCTGGCAGTGGCACTAATGCCTTAAATTTTGATCATACCTCTCAGGCTGAGAGGCATGATCAAAAGGGGGGAACTGTTAAAAACAGGACAACAGGCCCATAATGGAGTCACTTACGGTAAGCCCCACATCACCAAACCAAGACAATACTTAATTTAATTACAGTTTTCGCCTCTCCCAAGAATGGAACCTTAAACCAGTCAATCAGAAATCACTTGGTCCAGCACTACTGAGGTAAGCTGCCCGACAGACCCACAACTGTCCCCTAAAGGAAGGTTACCTTGACACAACCAATCCGCTTCTTTCTTCTGCTCCCTTCTGCCTAGCAGGCTGAACACTGAACAGGTCCATAGGAAAAGTCAGACTAAATTCTTCAGATATGAAAATTAGGGAAAGCCAGAAAACTTACTACTAAAAAAAAGTAATTGTAAAGATCAATGAAAGGGTCAATGAGTATTATTTTAAGTTAATAAAGAAATACTGTTAAGTTATAGTATTTCTAAAGAAAAGAGAGACAGGACAAAATCACTTAACTCTAAGAAAAAGGAAGAGAAAAATGCCCGAATCTCTGTCATGTTACTAGAAAACAAACTATACCATGTAAAAAGACTAAGACGATAAAATAAACTGAAATAGATCCAGCCGAGCTTTACTAACAGAACAAACCTTGGCATAAACTTAGATCAATTTAATAACAACTTAGTAAAGGAGCAAAACAAAGATAAAGATAAGCAGTACAATAGAAAGCAGACTGAGATAAGACACATAGTAAGGTAATTATACAGCCCCATTTGCCAGGGTTACTCCTCATTTACACCTGTTGTCCTGGTATAATTACTAATAGCACCCTCTTTCACTCTCAGAAGTATTCCTGTTTGGATGATGAATTATATGGTCATCCTATCTATAATAACAATATAAGGCAGATGGAGTTAATGTTATAGTGAAGGTACAATTTTATTTTCATTTGTGAAATGGGAATAAATACGTTCTGTACCCACCCAAACTCAGAGACCTTTTACAATATGAAACAATATGTTAAGTGTGCTAAACTCTCAAAAAAAAAAAAAAAGAATTACATAAATGCAATGCCATGCTGTGATCCTAAAAATGCCCAGGAAAGGAGGGGGAGGAAAGGGCAGGACTGGCAGTCCGGTCGGGCTGGAACCGAAGGAGTACACATGCAGGTCCTGATGCACACTCCCATGCTTCTGCTCCCTTCCAGCCTATAACGGTATTTAATACGAAACTCTTTGTAAGGTAAATTAAAAATTAATGGAACAGGAATGGGAAATGGTATTTTTAAATGATTATTATTTGGTATGACTAAGAAAAGCAGATATAATTTGGAGGAAGGGGCTAAAATATGTACCAGTTGAAGCAGGGGTTGTGGTAATTCCCAGGAAGAGGCAAAAGGTCCTGGGTTGAATGTTTCATGGCCATAAAATAACTCAGAAGTTTTTGGCTCTTTATAGACAGAACTCATAACCATAGACTATTCATTCCCAGTTAAGCCAGTTGCGTTTAAGAGCATTATTTGCTATTTGAAACACATCTTTCTACAGAAACTGTTGTGGTATTTAAGTTCCTACAACAAAAGCCTAATATTTAATCTATATATAACTGAACTATATAGTACCAACGGTGCTCTCGAATGACCCGTGACTAAGGAATCATCAAGAAGAGACTGAAGAGGTAGAGGTGAGACAGTCTGGATGGTAAGAAAAGAGAAAGTCTTCTGGTTTATACGGTGGTTGCTTTGAAGGAGACAGAGGTATATGAATTGAAATACTCTAGAATTAGTTCTTATCAAATATCTATAAAGAGAAAGATAACAACAGCAGGTGATAAATGAATTGGAAAAGAAAGAGATAGAGGATGAAGTCTAGTAAATAGGTACTATAATTGTCAAGGGAAGACATAAGAGCCCAGGTACTCAAGTAAATAAATGCTGAGGCAGGATAGAAAATTCAGAACTTAAGAAATATTCTAGCTACGCTTATATAACTATAAAATGAGATATTTTCTTAAGATACATCCCATTAATTCATACAGTGGTTCTTAACCATTCTAGGCTACAGAACCATCTTACTTTCACAAAAGCAAAGAATCTTCTACCCAGAAAAATACACATATAGCCCTGCTTTATAGTAACAGCAAGTCCATGACCTCCTTAAGGTGGAACTTGGCCAATGTGAAATCACAAAGTACAGGGGCAGGAAAAAATGTCTCTTGCAAGACCATCACAATAGCCAAATATAATGCCTGAGATTATAAAAACTGTTACAAAAGTATAGCGCAAAAACAGCTGTTAAAATTTATTAAAGTACAAAGCAGGCATCAGAATCATGGAAGGACTTGTTAAAACAGATTTCTGGGCCCCACCCCCAAGTTTCTGATTCAGTAGGGCTGGGAGGGGGCCTAACGATTCTAACAAGTTGCTGCTTGTCCCAGAAGCACACTTTGATTTATTCCTTAGAGCAATCTTTCAAAACTATACCAACTTCTTTTTCTTCCCCTTCTCTCCCTTGAGGCCCAAAGATTTGGCTGCAGTAATCCACTCTGTCTTACGGGTTCACTACCTTTCTTTCCTCATTCTGTAGGCTAAATGCAAACAAAGTATTGAATGGAAGAGTGCCCCAACCTTACTTCTGCCTTACTTCCAAAACATGTATACAGCCTCCACACTATTTTGAATAGCTCCAGCCATAGTTAAGAACATGCAAACAGAGAAGAGGTAATAAGCAAAGTGACAAACAGATATTAGGTACTTAACAGATTTTGATCAAAATACTGTACACAAACCCCAGGAGATGACTTCCTCCTAGGTAAAAGAAGGATGTTTCTTTTCTTTTCTTTTTTTTAATTTTGGCTGCGTTGGGTCTTCGTTGCTGCACATGGGCTTTCTCTAGCTGCGGCGAGCGGGGGCTACTCTTCGTGCGCAGGTTTCTCATTGCAGTGGCTTCTCTTGTTACAGAGCACGGGCTCTAGGCATGCGCGTTTCAGTAGTTGTGGCTCGTGGGCTCTAGAGCGCAGGCTCAGTAGTTGTGGCGCACGGGCTTAGCTGCCCCGCGGCATGCGGGATCTTCCCGGACCAGGGCTCGAACCCGTGTCCCCTGCGCATTGGCAGGCGGATTCTTAACCACTGTGCCACCAGGGAAGCCCGAGAAGGATGTTTCTTGCACAGACTCCTACTTAAAGGTGTTCAAAATCATTACTTCTTTTATGAGCTCTACAGATCAATAATTAGACACATTCCAAATAAAAATTAAATTTAAAAATTAAATTTTTTAATGTAGAATTTGCAGCTAAAATAAAAAATCATAGGCAAATGTACAGAAAAAGGTATTTTTCAAACAAAGGAAATAAAGTGTAGATTTTAATCATTCCTTCTCTCATCAAAATGATATCTAAATTTTCTGTCTCAGTCATTCCCTACCTTTTTTTCTAAATTATTATAAATGAGTGTGACTTTTCCTCTATTCTTACAATATCATTTCTTCTAGATATCACAGTATCAGAGCTAATGTCAGTCATGAAAGGCAGAGTGGTCATCATAAGAGTATCAGTAATTGATGTGCCGTATAGTAGAGACCTGTATACAATAAATGTGGAACTTAGAAAAGAATATCAGCATTATCAGTGTTTCTGGAAATTGCTTTTTTGAAAAATTCTCACAGTTGCCTGTTCTTATAAAAATGGAATGAAGCCTATGTGTCTAATAACAGACCTTGCTTTACAATTCATTACAGCAGTGGTCTCCAAATTCGGTTGCCCAGACCCCATAGGGATGTACAGTCTAATCCACTTTAGAGGGAGAAAACATTAGAACTTCCATTTATATTTAATTTTATCTCATTTTTAATTTATATTTTCATGAACATTTAAAAAAGACATAACACTGGTATAACAGAATGTATATATAATAAAAATATTTTTATATACACATACTACTTATATACAACTATTTATTTATAAATTGTATCAGGGAGGGCATAATGATGGAGATTAATGATATATATTAACATAGAAAAGCAACACAGACTGGAAATCAAGAACATGGGTTCAGTCTGTTCTATCATTTATAAGCTGGTGACCCTGGGCATTTGCCTCATCTCTCTAAGCCTATTCCTTATCTGCAAATAGATAATTATGGTATATTCTTAGTTCACAGGGTTGCTATGAGGAGTCCATTCCATAGTGTATGCGAAGTGCTTACAGTATGGAACAAACAGTAAATGCTAAATAAATGTTTTCTGTTATTTTAGTATATAAATCCATAAATACAAGTTTGAGAAGTCCTCCAGTAACAAAACTAAATTAATTCATCATTTCCCAGTTTGGGCCATCTAACCCTTTTTTCTATGGAATAACTATTAACATTCTCTGCTATTCTAGTTGTATGCTTATTGCTATTATTTTCCAGAAAGAATTAAAGCCTGCTTTTACGGCATCAAGTTTTTAACTAATTAAACTATGAAAATTTCAGTATACAGGAAAATACCTCAATACTTATAATTTAACAGCAAGAATTCTTTAGCACCTACTCTCTTCACCTTACCTTTGCTCTGCCTGTCCTTTCAGGTGAACGCCAAGTGATCCTTCAGTCAAATAAGTTGTACCGGTACATTTGTGCATGTAAAGTACTACTCAGTAGATAATTTTAATCAAATTTAACATGCTTTAAAATGTTAGACATATCCTAATACAAAGATAAACATGAAAAGTCTTATTGTGGGTCACTTCCAAAGCAAAGCCTTTTGAAGGAAGTTATATAACTTTACTGCTTTTATACTTTATAATTCCATGGCTTGAGAATTTCCCATCAAATCTCTCTAGCAGAGTACAAAAACAAACCACGGTAAGCAGCCTCTAAAATGGCTCATAGGAAGAGTTCTAAAAGGTAAATAAAATGAGATAACAAGACAAAAATAAACAAATAAAATAAAATGGCTCATAATGATCCCCACATCCTCTTATTTGTGCTCCTGTGTTAACTGCCTCCCCTTGAATATCAGCTGGACCTAGCAACTCACTTCCAACAAACAGAATATGGCAAAAAGTGATGAAACATGACTCCCAAGATGAGGTTACAAAAAAACTTTGACTTCCATGTTGTCCTTTCCCTCTCTCTCTCTCTCTCTCTCTCCCTCCCTCCCTCCCTCCCCCGACTTTCTCTCTCCCACCCCCGTGCTCCCCCCACCCCCTTCAGCCCCTCTCACTCAGGGAAGACCACTGCCCTATGGACAGGGGCATGTGGCAGGGGACCGACATCTGCAACCAGCAACCAGTGAGGACCTGTGGAGCCAACAGCCACATGAGTAGGCCTTGAAGTGAATCCTCCCCAAATCAGGCCTTGAGGTGACTGCAATACCAGTTGACATCTTAACCCCAGCTAGTGAGAGGCCCAGAGCCGCAAGAACCAGCTAAGCTGCTCCTGGATTTCGAACCCACGGAAACCGTGAGATGATAAAACCGTGAGTGGCTTAGTAAACCACTAAGTTGGGAAGAATTTGTTACACAATAATAGGTAACTAATACCTAAGTTGAAATTTTAACTTAGAAAACTTCAGTAAAGAACAGACGCAGTTATTCCTTTAGAAACAATACTCCACGTATTCAAAACTCAGCGATCCTTTTTTAAAATGTATTTTCTCCTATTTTTTTCTAACCCTACTTTTGCCTATTTTCTTAAGTGACTCTCTTTGTTTCAGACAGATTCATCTGTGTGGTTAAAACTAAGTTTTCTGAGAAGTGTACCGAGAAATGATGACAAAGGTGTTTTTCAGGCAGAATAGCTAATATAAGAAAAACAAATACCAGGTACAACCAGATTTTTCACATAAGTTGGCCTTAAAGTTGGTTTTATATACATATGTATACAAAACCAACTGATAACAAACACTCTAAAACTATTTGGAATCACATAAATGAACGGGAAGAATGGATAAAAAGGAGGAAAAAGTAGAAAAAGGGGAAGAAACCTTTTAAAATATAAAAGAAAAAGGGGGAAAAATAAAAACAGAAAACAAGGTTCATACACACTAGGAACTATAATAAAACTTCCAGTCATGAAGTAGGCAATAACAATGTCAGTTCTCACTGCCTCCTACTGCTGTGCTCAGGGCCACAAAACCATTCAATACTCTCATTTAAATTATTGGCTAATCAAGTACCTACACTGTTCAAAATATCTTCAATATTGACAGAACAGGCAAACTTAACTGTAATCAATAACTCAATCTAAGCAGGTCACAAATTCAGCATACACTGACATCTAATCTTCTAGATCTTGCATCAGAAGACAATGACCTAGAGAGCAAAAGCTGCATATCCTGTTCCTAATCTGAAACACCCCTAGGCCTCCAATTTCAATTGTAGAATAGCTCTGGAAAATTGCCAGATATTTATTCTCTTACTTGTCCAAGCACTGCAAACAGTACACACTTTGTTACCTTCTTAATGAGGCCTGCCATGACCATCCTATTTAAAATTACAGCCATCCATTATCTACCTGTCCTGATCCCCCTTCTCCTGCTTATTTAGCTTTTTGTTTAGTCTTGCTTTGTTTAGTCTTGTTTTGTTTAGTCTTGTTTAGTTTTGTTTTGTTTAGTCACAAGCCCCATCAGAATGTTAGCCTAAGGGCTTGAAGATTTATATGAGATTTTGTCTGTTTTTTTCCTGACATATTTCAAGATCTATTTGAGTATCTGGCATGGAATAGATCCTCAAATATTAGCTCAATATCAAATGAATGAATAAACTAGAAAAGTAAATGCTTTCTCACATGACCAAAAACAACAGGTACTAAAGAGAAAAAAATTAAGCTTCCAACCAGCATTTTCAAATGCTAAATATTTTGCTAAAATTTTAAAAAGCAATATTTCCATTCAAAAATCACAAGAAATTAAGTATTTTTAAATTTCTAAGGTTTCCTATTAAATTCATGAAGTTTCCTAATGATGGCTACTAGAGACCTATAACAGTATTAATATTCACTTCTTTAAAAAAAAGACACTTTAACAAGAAATACAAATCAAGATGTAGCAATAATGAACTGAAGGCACCAAACTGGTCCAAGAACTACAGAATTAAAAACCCATTCTCTTGGGCTTCCCTGGTGGCGCAGTGGTTGGGAGTCTGCCTGCCGATGCAGGAGACGCGGGTTCGTGCCCCGGTCCAGCAAGATCCCACATGCCGCAGAGCGGCTGGGCCCGTGAGCCATGGCCGATGACCCTGCGCTTCCGGAGCCCGTGCTCCGCAACAGGAGAGGCCACAACAGTGAGAGGCCCGCATACCACAAAAAAAAAAAAAAAAAAAAAAAACCCATTCTCTTAAAGCCTGCAACACACTATAGTCTCTAAGATCAGTCCTGTCCAATATAAATAGTGATCTACATATGTGATTAAAAATTTCCTAGGAGTCACATTAAAAAGTAAAAACAAGTGAAGTTAATTTTATATTATATTTCATGTAACCCAGTATGCCCATAATATAATCATTTCCAACATGTAATCAATATTTATGTAAATCTTCAAAATTTGAAGTGCATTTTACACATATAACACACCTCAATTTTAAGTGCTCAATAGACAAATATAGCTAGTAGCTACCATACTGTACAATGGATTTCTAGATTTTTGGGGGTACTAATAAAACAGAAGCATACTATATTTGCTTTTAAATATTCATATTAAAAGAAATACAGAAAGATATCTTCTGTTTTTAAACATTCAAGTTCACCTATTATACTGATAGAATTCTAAGTTCTTTTAACATAAGTTTTACTTTTTAACATAAAGTTATTTTATTACAAAATATTTGGAATTCCACTAAAATTTAAAAGACTCAATAAGAATTCCATTGAAGTATAAATTATACAGCCATGCGTGATTACTTTGTTTGGCACAGTGATAATGATAATATTTCACACATTTGAGCATTTACTATCTGATGATGAGATAAAAAGATTAAAATAACTTGTAATTCTAGGAATTATTATGCAATCAAATACATTCAAATCGGCTGTCAAATATCTGCATAAGCTTACTTAATACCTCTCTGTCTATATATTATACACAATTGCAACAGATCCTTCTCTTGAAGGTATTTTTAATAATTTAAAAATATGAATTTTTGCTATTTTTTCCGTATTTAAATATTTTTTAAATTGTGATATAATAAGAAATATATTTGGTCTTTATCCCTGGTTCCTAGAACAGAGCTCTTAAGAGTCTTGGAATTTCCTCAGTGATAGAGTGTCCTTTCCTCCTTTAATCACCCCTGAGCTCATGCTAATGAGATGACTAAGGGAGGGGCCCCTAGATAGCCTCAGGATGGGGCTGATCATGAGAAAGACCAAGTGATCAGAGAACTGGAAATTTCAGTCCCAGCTACCTGACCTCTGGGAAAACTGAGCTCTGTAAAAACTCTTGAACTTAGAGATTCAGAAAGCTTCCAGGTTGGTGAATATATCAAGGTGTGGGAGGTGCTGGGAGGGCGGCATGCCCAGAGAGGGCATGGAAGCTCCATGTGCCTTCTACCATACCTTGTCCTATACATATACAGCACTTGGCTGTTCCAGAGTTATATCCTTTTTAATAAACCAGTAAACATAAGTAAAGTGTTCTCCTGAGTTCTGTGAGCCATTCCAGCAAATTTTCTTTTTTTTTTTACTGAAGTACAGTTGATGTACAGTATTATATAAGTTACAGGTGTACAATATGGTGATTTGTAAAGGTTATACTCTATAATTAGTATGAAATATTGGCTATATTCCCTGTGTTGTACAGTAGCTTATTTATTTTATATATAATAGCTTGTACCTCTTAATCTCCTACCCCTATATTGCCCCTCCCCTCTTCCCTCTCCCCACTGGTAACCACTAGTTTGTTCTCTATATCTGTGAGTCTGCTTCTTTTTTGTATTATTCACTAGTTTATTTTTTAGATTCCACATATGAGTGCTATCAAACAGTATTTTTCTTTCTCTGTCTGGCTTATTTCACTTAGCCTAACACCCCTCCAAGTCTATCCATGTTGCTACAAATGGCAAAATTTCATTCTTTTTATGGCTGAGTAGTATTCCACTGTATTTATGTACCACATCTTCTTTACCCACTCATCTGCTGATGGATGCTTAGGTTGCTTCCATATCTTGGCAATTGTAAACAATGCTGCTATGAACACTGGGGTGCATGTATCTTTTTGAATTCGTGTTTTTTTGTTTTTTTCAGATACATACCCAGCAAATGTTCAAACCTGAGGAAGGAGCCATGGGAACCCCAGATTTATCGCCAGTCAGTCAGAAGTTCAAAAACATAACCAGAGACTTGTGACTGGGATCTGAGGTAAGGGCAGTATTATGAGACTGAGCCCTTTAACTTGTGGGATCAGGGAGAGAGCGTCAGAATTGAATTGAATTGTTGGAAATGCAGTTGGTGTTGGAAAACTGAAGAACTGGTTGGTGTCAGAAAACACCCCAGAGTAGTAATATTTATAACTTGATATATCAATTAATAACAAAAGTAATTTTATTAAGTAGATTTTTAATATAAAGAATCTAGCCTTATTCTAGGCTCAGAATTAACCAATCTTAATAAGTTAATTTGTAACTTCTGAAATGTGGCTACCTAAAACTATTCCAGCTTTAAAAAGTGAAAGTGCACACCACTCTTCTCAAACATTTTATAATACTAAAACTCTTCAAATTAACCATATCCGCCTGCCAATGCAGGGGACACCCATTCGAGCCCTGATCCAGGAAGATCCCACATGTGGCGGAGCAACTAAACCCGTGCACCACAACTACTGAGCCTGCGCTCTAGCGCCCACAAGCTACAACTGCTGAAGCCCGTGTGCCTAGAGCCCGTGCTCCACAACAAGAGAAGCCACAGCAATGAGAAGCCCCCGCGCTGCAACAAAGAGTAGCTCCCACTCGCCGCAACTAGAGAAAGCCTGCGTGCAGCAACAAAGACCCACCACAGCCAAAAAAATAAATTGAATTATAAAAAAAATAATAATAATCCCTCTGAATTAATATATTTCTTAACCTAAAACAATCTAAGCAATGATTAGTTCCTCAGAAATACCAAAATCAAAGGAAAACTTAGCACCATCAGTGTAATAACTTAAAATTATAACCTTTCAACACAGTACAAGAATTAGTGTTGTAAATTATCTCCAATCTGATGGACAGAATTATGAAACTGCACAGAGTACTCATCTACTGAAGACTATGCTCTCTCTGAGTTGACATGGAATTTGATCAAACTAATACTGTAAATGACTAAGAAAATGTACAACAATAATTTCAGAAAATCTGTTTAGTCTAGAGAATAATTTCCTCTACAAAGAGCATCAAGTATATGAACATAAAATTCTATTGACTCCATAGTTCATATAGATAGTAAAAATTTATGGAGTAAATGGAATTTATGTTAGAATATTTGATAATCAAAATCTTAAGCAACCATATTAGCAACTAAGTAAACAATTTAGACAATCTTGGGAGGATTAGAAAGAACAATTCATCACTAATAATTCAGAGTATTACTTCTAAAAAGTAGTTTTATAGCTTGATTTTATTGTGTGTATGTGTGTGTTTGTACTGGAAGAAAGAGAAGGAATGGTGATGATGTTGAGAGAATGAATTACTCAGTATAATAAAGTGACCCTCAATAAATGACAACTACTTTGTTATATTCCAGTAAGTAAAACTCCTAATAATCATCAACTTCATTTCATTTACTCTACTTTACGACCAACAGAATATATTTACATACTTCAACTACTTTTTAAGTTGAAAACAATGTAAAATAGGACTATCCTGTCATCTGCAGTTCCAAAAATGAAAGAAATAAATTTGACTACTTTGAAGTGAAAGCCATGATTTTGGTATTAATAGAACTGAACTCTAATTAAAATGATTTAACCACAATGAGAAGAGATTATCTCTCAGTAAGCATGAATCAGCTGATGCAGAGATAGTTAAAAAAAAGAAAAACTAAAGAGTTAATATCTGATCTAATAAGTACTAAGAAATCACTGTTAAATTTCTTAGCTAGAGAAAGACACTCTCAAAGTGATATGCATGATGATTAGACAGGAAAAAATTAGAGGTAATAATCTAGGCATAAGATAATAAATACCTAGATTAAAATGGAATAAGTAAATAAAACAGGTAAATGAAAAAGGAAGAAAAAGGAATAAATTCTAAGAACACAAAATTTTATTTATAGCAGGGGTTGGCACACTACAGACTGATGGCTGTCTTTGCAAACAAAGTTTTATTGTAACACAGCCATGACCATTAGTTCATATGCTGTCTATGGCTGCTGGGCACTACAATGGGAGAGTTAAGTAGATCCAACAGAGATCATGCAGCTCACACAAATGTAAACTATTTACTAGCTGGCCTATATTCGTTTCCTATGGCTGCTGTAACAAAGTATCATAAACTGAGTGGCTTAAAGTAACAGAAATTTATTCTTTCACAGGTCTGGAGGCTATAAATCTAAATAAAGTGTCAGCAGGGCCATGCTCTCTGAAAGGCTCTAAGGGAGAATCTGTTTCATGCCTTTCTCTTGGCTTTTGGTGTCACCAGCAATCCTTGTCATTCCTTGACTTGTAGCTGCGTAACTCCAATCTCTGCATCCACTGTCACATGATCATCTTCTCCCCTGTGTCTGTCTGTCCACATGGTGTTCTCCTCTCTTACAAGGACACCAGTCATATTGGATTAAGAGCCCATGTTACTCCAATATACACTCCTCTTAAAATAACTACATCTGAAATGAACCTATTTCCAAATAAGGTCACATTATGAGGTACTGGGGGTTAGGACTTCAAAATATTTTTTTTGGGGGGGGACATATTTCAACCCATAATTTGGCCCTTTACAGAAAAAGTCTGCAAACTCCTAATTTAAAAGAGTAAAAACTGGTACTTCCTTAGTGGCACAGCGGTTAAGAATCCACCTGCCAACGCAGGGGACACAGTTCAAGCCCTGGTCCAGGAAGATACCACATGCCACACAGCAACGAAGTCCATGCACCACAACTACTAAGCCTGCGCTCTACAGCCCGTGAGCCACGAGCCACAACTACTGAACCCATGTGCCACAACTACTGAAGCCCACGCACCTAGAGCCCGTGCTCCGCAACAACAGAAGCCACCGCAATGAGAAGCCCGCGCACTGCAATGAAGAGTAGCCCCCACTCGCCACAACTAGAGAAAGCCTGCACATAGCAACAAAGACCCAACGCAGCCAAAAATTTAAAATAAATGAACTTTAAAAATATTAAATAAAAGAGTAAAAACTGAGGAGAAGTAGGTCCACAATTGCCATTGAACAGTGAGGGATTTCAAAGAGAAGATCTGGGATTTTGCTTTAGATAAACTAAGCTGAAAACAAAAGAGCCCTCAAAAGATGTCAGGCAGAAAGCAATATATGTAGGTCAGGATCTGGACTGGCTTAGAGATGGAGGAATCAGGAGTAACCTAAAAGTGGATGAGCATTCTCAAGGTAAATGTTTTATACAGCAGGTCAAAAATCGATCTTTAGAGAATGTTTCTGTTACATAACAATGTGATTAGATAAAAATGTGATGAGAGGATGTCACTGCTATACAACATTAGATAATAATGTAGAAAATAGTGTAATTTAGTATTATGTAAACTAAAAGAGAAGCATCTCAACAGTGACAAATACAACAAAAAGAGTGAAAAGAACTAAAAAATGACTGGGGAATTTGGTTAGAATGAGACCATAGTCAAATAAAGAAAACAACCTCTAAGAAGAAAACTAAAAGGGACAATAGACAGGGGTAAGATGAGAATGCTTAAGAAATAAAGTACTATTTATTTGTATGGTGAGTACAGTAGATGAGGACACTGGTGACCCCCAGTAAACCACATCTCCTGGTATTCATATCCTTGTATAATCCTTTCCAACACAGACTCTGAGTTCAGCCAAATAACTTGCTTTAAGCCAATTTGATATTAACAGGCATTGGCAAGCAGGGGCATGATAAGCACTTTCACATGGGGCACTGCCACCTGGAAGCTGGCTGCCATGCTGTAAGGAAGCTTGAGCTAGACTCCTGAATGATGAGAGACTGGATGGAGAGAGGCTCTGATGGAAAAGAGGTCATCTGAGATATTCCAGCCCAGCAGAGGTGGCAACTGAATGCAACTGCCACAGTGACCTCAGGCCATAACTACGGGAACAGAAAAAGTGCTCAGCAAAGCCCAGTCAACCCAGAGGATCAGGAGAAATAACAAAATGTTGTTTTAGGCCACTAAATTTTGTGGTGGTTTGTAAAGCAGCAATAGATAACTGACATAGTCAGAATAGGATATATGTTTGAGAAACCCAAGTACACAGACTGGGAATTCTTATAAAACTGAGAAGACTTGTATAGATGTGAAAAAAAAGAAAAAAGAAAAACCATGTAAATACAAAGGGTAAAATTAAAATGTAAAGAGAAAAACTAAAGATGATGAAGATGAAGGAGTTGAGTCATACAAGGAATAATGGGAAAATTTAAGACTAAAAACTTGGTCATTCTGTTTTAAGAGAATACCAGGGAAAAAGGGTTTCCACCTACTTCATCACTTTCATCTACTTCAATTCCACCATCTTTGTCATCATCCATTTGTTTATGTATTGTTTGAAGAGCTTCCAGACTAAATCTATCTTCTTCTGTGAAGCATGGTGGACTCAGTGACATGCAGGGATCTGAAATAGAACAAAGGGCAATTACTAACTTGCAATCCCCAAACACAAGCTATAGTCAAGAGAATGTAATTTAAAACAAAACCAACAAATTAAATTTCAGACTAAGTCAAACTAAGAGGCTTTAAGAAGTCTAGTAGGGTATTCTTCACATCAAAAGTATAATATATGAACACACTGACTAAAAATAAATAATTCAATTTAATTGATATTAGTCAACTAAAACCAGTACTAATTTCAGGTTGTCTACATTCTTCTTATCCAGATCATTATATTTATAAATTATTCCTCCCCCAAAACAGATAAACTCTCTCCTTTAAAAAAAAGAAGAAAAAACTAAACATCACAGAGTACAAGGTGCTACTTTTATATAGTCCAGTTTAAAATGTAAGTCCTAGGGAAACATCACAAAGAATACAAGAAAAAGAAATGCAGACTATTCACATGATCCTTAGACATTTTTTTTTATCATTTTTCTATCTAACAGAATCCAAGAGTCCACCATATGACTTTTTAAAATAAAATGTATAACTTCTTAGATTCAACAAGGAAAAACTGAATTTTTAAAAATCTTGTTTTTCATGTTTTTCTTAACATACATTTATTGGCTAAACCTTTTCCTATGGAAAATGAGTGAATCCTCACATCTAGGTTGTCAAAACTAACAATTTAAAGAGAATGTGGGGCTTTTCATGGCTTAAAATGAGATTAGTAAAAATTACCTCCTGTTGACTCAATTAGTAAACAGTCTACATTCCAAAATGGAAAAGTACTGCCAAAACTTCACTCACACCCAATCTGGCTGACTGCTGGATTGACAAATTCCAGGAACTGACTTCTACCAGGTCACTAAAATAATATCCTTTTAAAACATCATCAGATCCACACGTATTTCTAGGAACAGTATGGTCTTAAAGTTTAAAGTGGTTATTAGCATAACAGAAGGGTTAGCCACAGTTTGGCTATCTCCTCAACAATAGTTAAAAATCTAGTTTATCATCTGGTCCTGTTATGAATTAACTGACTGTGGACAAATCACTCATCCTTGTATCTTAGTTACCTCTCTAAAATAAAGCAAGTAGACTAGATGTTTACTAAGCTCTATTGCAGCCATAACGGCCTAAGAATATCTAATTCTGCATTTAGGAAAAAAAATTACAAGGAAAGAAGCCAGTCCTGGAGACCAACTAATAATTTTCTAAAAAAAAAACAATTTAAGCCTATATTACCTGCATGTTCTACTTATAGAACATTTTGGCAATTTAACATTTAATAGTTTTAAGTTTTTAATCTGAAACTTAATTTTGATTCCTTTAATCTTAGAAGGGAAGGAAACAGAAAAGGAAACTCTCTAAAAATGAAATTATAAGTTATGTGACATAAATATGTGTATAAATATTCAAAACTCTGATTAAGATTTGCTAAAATCTAAGAACTTACAGGCATAATGGTCAATTACGATCCCTAATTCACAAGACATCCAGAACCCTCATATGCCCACAAGTTATTCTAAATGGATGCAAAATAAAATATAAGCTCTCAGGTATCACAACAACACATGGTGTGAAGAAGATGTGTATACAACATGCTACTGCCTCCAGCAGACATATTTTTAACACATATTTATTTTGCTAACAAACATATGAAGTGAAAGTTATTACAACTAGTACAATAAGGAAAGTCTCAGCATCACTCACTCTGACTCTAAGCGAAGTCAACAGTGAGGATGGCAGAAACATTAAAAAGCTTAAGAGAAAATCAGGAGGAACATGAGATCTGGAAAAAACTCATATATAAACAAAATGGGTAGTTTTTTACTTAAATTAACTTAGTTAATAAAACACTATCTTTTAGGGTCTACTTCTGGATGTAACTTCTCCATGAAGTATTTCATAAATACTAACTCCTAGTGAGTACTTCTTTCTCTGAACACCATTCCACCCATTCAACAAATATCTATTGAGCACCTACCATGTGTCAGGCATTAGAAATACCACAGTAAACAAAAGAGGTAAGAATTCCTCATAAAACTTACATTCTAGTGGAGGAGATGAGCATAATAAGATAAATAAAAGGCATAGCATGTTAGTAATGGTAAATATTAAGGAAAAACAGAGCAAAAAGCAGATAATGAAATGCCAAGGGATTTGAAATTTTCAACTGTATCTTTATTCTCAAATCATCTTTTAATGCTGTACTTTTAATTAACCTTTAATTGCTTAATGTCATTTTGTCCATACAACTAAGCTTATGAAAAGGGCAGGGACCATGTTATTCCATTTCTCACATGCTCATAATACCTAGGACTTAGCTGGGCACAATCTGGACCTCTGATAAATTGTTACTTCATACATTAACTAAATCACAAAGTTCTAGGCTTCTATACTGTGCTAACCAGTGACAGGCATTAGAAATTAAAGAGTATCCTGTACTCGATCACAGTCTAGGGAGGAAGAAGGCATGTTATTGGGTTAGGTACCACTGAGAACATTAATTGTAGGGCGTTACGAGAGCATGGAGAAAGGGCACCTAATCCAGATTGGGAAAGGAAAAGTCAGAAGTTTTCTAGAGGTAACTGTGGGGAGTTTTAAAGGACCTGTAGTTGATGACCTTGGGAAGGAGAGAAAAGTGTGCCTGGAAAAAGAAACATCATACGTTCAGTGGCATGAAAAGAACATGAAACACTCAGAGAAAGGCAACTGGTTAATATGTCTGGTACAGATAATATGTGGGTGGAAAAAAAAAAAGAGAAGATTGGTAAGAAGGGGTCAAATCTCTAAAAGTGGTTTTCCATACTAAGGAATTTGGCTTTTTATCCTGAAAACTGAGAAGCCCATAAGGGATTTCAAGGAGAGAACCAACACAACCAGATTCATTACAGAAAGACCATTCTGGTGACAGTGGAAAATAGACAAGATGGAAGCAAGCCTGGGAGCCACAGCTGTCGGGAAGTGCTTCAGGAATCCTGGCCGCACTCAACAGTCCACGCCCCCAAGGAATGGAGGAGGTAAATGATCAAGGCTGCTCCTTGGTGTTTTGCCAAGTTGGAACAGCAGAAGGAAAGGAAAGACAGGGGTTGAGGATATGGCAAGAGTGATCCATTTCTCCACATAAAATTTTATTTCCTTTTGGTACAGTGACTTAAGGCCTAGAAATCTAACTTAGAATAGTTGTGAATTCTGAGCTCCATTACCTGTCTTAAGGTCTTTTTCACTTTTTCTCAGTTGTTTCCCTTCTAGGTTACTTTAGCACAAGTGATCATTTTTAACTGACCTAAATTTCTTTTAAAATATACAATATGATATAAAAGAACTGTACATATAATGAATCAGGTATAATGGTTTCAAAGACAACTGCTAAAATACCAAAATCAGTCTCCTTTGCCAACATCTTACAGACATCTACCTTAGCTACCCCAAATGCACTATGTACTCCATAGCCAGAACAGGTTTCTCATCTAAACAGAATCACTTGTTCATTTAAACATGATATGGAGTGCCTGTCACGTGCCAGGCCCTGTACTTGGTGCTGGACACCGAACTAAGGCAAATTTCCTCCCCTTGGTGCCCTCACCTTGTGTTAAATGCAATGTGGTGTGATATATCTTTCTAGCATTATTATGCTGAGCATTCCTTTCTTTCCTCTGGATCAAGACCAGCACATTCCACTGAGAAAAAAAGGAATCAGCTGAAACAGAGTAAGACTTAACCAAAGTCAGCAATCAACACCATTGTTAAATTCCACCTTGTTTTCCTCCACCCAAAGCCAAACAAACGCTCAATCTGATTCTGCAGAAACAGAGTTACTGAATTAAAATGATTTCACCTAATAAGAAACATCTGATATATTCTAGAAGCCAATGCTCTTTTATGTACATAATGTAATCCCTACAACCCTGTGTGAGGAACATATTATCTCCATTTTTCAGATGAGGAAATGAGACTAATGAGTTGCTTTCTTAAGATCACACCCCTAGAAATGACAGACCTGGGATTCACACCAGTCTTCAAGACTCCAATTCATGTTCGAGTGTCAGTATAATGAACATAAATGCGTCAGTGTCACCAGTGTCAGAGAAGAATAAAGGATTGCTATCATAGATACTGCCAGAACCTGGCTGAGAAGCAGAGAGAACCAAGAAGCATAAATGTGTCCCAAGGAAGGGGATCACTAGATACCTCATAAATGACAGACATAATCTGAAATACAGACCTATACTTCTTAGATTACTTCTCCTTTTGAGAATAACGTATCTTTAATTCACACTCCCCTTGAAAAAACCTTTACAATAAGTATACTACCACAGTAACAGACATATGTTGAAAGTTTAAACAAATATAAATATTAGAAGCCAACTAAATAAACTTCTTAATTTGTTACTTATCTAGCAAAATACATAAATGCCAGACTTCAGGTTAGTAGCCAGGTATACAAAGGGTAAAAACAAAGTTAAATATGGCAAGTACAATGACAGACATGTAATAAATATATAATGGCAGTAAAACTAAGGGAGTAGTCCTGTATAGCAAGAAGATTTGAGGAGAAAGTGATATTTACACATTGATTCTTGAAAGATGAGCAAGTGTTCTCTAGGAAGACATGAATAGGCAAGAACATAAGCTGCTAATAGTTATACTAACAAAATAATGATGACAATAACTATCAATTACAGAGTGTCTATAACATATTACATAAATTTATATATAAATTATATATATCACTTTGTTTATAAAATAGGCATTATTACCACCATTTGACTAGGTAATTAAGAGAAAAGACTGACAATATCATTGAGGGTCAGACTATAGAGGGATCTACAGATTATTCTAAAGTGACAATAAAGGGGAAAAAATGTTAATAAATTACTCACTGAAACCCTCTACTTGCAGTTTCCTTGGCCTAAAAAGCTCTTTCTCCCAAGTACACCCACTGTTGGTTCATTCCAGCACAAATGTTTCTCCTCAGAGGTCATCTTATTTCCCTATCTAAAATAGCCTTCCCCTTTTCTATTTGTTATATTTTTCTTCACAGCACTTAATCACAGTGCATATATTATGTATTTACTTTCTTACTGTCCAATCCTCCACTGTAATGCAATCATGAGATGAAAGGCTTTTTTCTGATTGTTGCTCTTTTCTGAGTGCCTAGAACAGTGTCTGGCACACAGTAAGCGCTCAAAATATATGTTTACTGCATTACTTACCTAACTGGCTTCCAGTATAAATGTTTGGAAGAGAAAAACTTTTCACGAAATTACTTGGCTGATTAGAAAACTAAGATGTAGAAAGTGACAGTAAAACCCCTCACCTCTTTATAGTACTAAAGTTAACTCTAAGTGTTAGTAGAAATCTACTAATATTACTCCTGCTCCAATTAAAAGTATTCAGTGGCCCCCAAGAGCCTAAAGTATAAAGTCTATTTTTTCACTGTCAAATACTGCTGTTTAAATACTTAATGAACAAAATATACAACACATTATAAAAAAATAATGGAGGGGAACTTTAAAATATTTAAGATTCAAGGCCCTTATACTTTAGCAGCAAAGATAAAATTTCATGAAGGCAAGGACTAAGCTTGTTTTATTCATGACTACATATTATTACTATTATTATATATGTTATAATATATGTACATTATTATTATACAGTACTACTCCTAATAAATAATTATGGCTGACTGGCTTTTACATGCAAGCAATTGCATTTTTGGTGGTATTAGGAAAGAGAAATTGGATTTTATAAGTGGGGTTAGTAAAAGAGAAAACAAGAACAAACCCAAAGAGGAAATAAGACGATATCTGGGACCCACAAAGAGCAGTCTGGCTAGCAGACTGGCTCTCTACTGAGAGTGCTACTCAGGGCTCCTCGCTGCTCACCTCTCCTCCATCTGCTGCTGCAGGCCTTCAGCAGAGGGCTGGGGAGGCCAGTCCCACATAACAAGGAACTGTTAGCCAGCTAACAGTACTGCCCAGAGGGAGGAAGAAAACACTAGCAAGCATGGGTGGAGGAGCAGTAGGATGTGAATCTGGAAAGATGGCTTGGGGTTATCCGTCAGTGAATGGCAATGAACCAAGAAAGAAGAGACTAAAAGAAGCCACTGATCATTTTTACGTGAACTGTGACTTGATGGCAAATATAACAGAAATCACAACTTATATTTTGTGTAGTGCTTTCAAGTTCAAAAAATGCTTTCCCATATAGTCAGTTTTATTTTAATCTAGAGAAAAAACTATAGTCTCAGTTTACATGCTTGTTACCAGTGAATGCCTATTCCAACAGTACAGGCAGGAAGTAACAACATAAACTACAACCACAGCAGTGAGGATAGATGGAAGAGGTCAGACTGAAGTGACAACTGAGTGTACTGAGAGAAAGGAGACAAATATGACTTACATTTTTAGAATGAACTAATAAAAGTCTAGGTAAAACAAAAGTACACTTCTATTTGGCTGAGTGAAACCAAACAACATAGAGTTACAAACTGCGCCAAATGTGATTCCATTAAGCCTTCACTAGAGGCATAAATATTTATGCCATATTCTATATTCTGTTGTCCCAGTCAATTGATATAGGCAAGGAATATAGTTCAGAAATGTAAGAAAATAAGAGCTTTAGAAATAAATGAAACTGAAAAAGTAAATCCAGTCTTTAAAGCTAGTTTCCCTCCTATAATACCTTTGAGGTCAGCAAATTTCATGCAGAAGAGAACTAAGAAGGAGAGCCAGCCGACTTTTCATCACAAACCAATGACTGTAGCCCATTAACAATGTGCAACATCATATACTGCCAAGAACATGGCTTACCACGCTGGCGACTTCTATGAGTCTCATGATTAGGATTTTCTTAATTACTACCAGAGAGAAAAATTTTAAACAAATATTGTTCATACTTGGTGCTTCCACTAATAGTTCAAGCATTTATCAAATCAAACACTTCAATCTGAATATTTTGAGAGCAAATCTTCTCTAAAATCTTCAGAGATAACCGTTTGGTGTCACTTTTCAATAAACCAACAATCTGATTCAAACTCAAAAAGAAAGTGAATAATGTCTTCCTTCTTTTTTGATATCCTCTTTAAGGCAGAGTCTGCCTTATTTCTCTTATTATCCCAATGTCTAGCATATCACCAACACCTGGCATACAGGAGGATTAATGGATGTTTCTCAAAAAGTCTAATAAATAAATAATAAAGGCTGCCACATACTTTTTTAAAGAGAAGTTTCAACCCATAATCTATTATATTTCCCGGTATATGGTACCGGGAAATATAATTTCATAGATATTCAAACTATGCTAATATTTACTGAAAGTATATTACATGCCAGAACAACAAATGAGAAAAGGAAAATTGTAACTCGTATACACAACGCTATACCAGGAGGCTATAAAAATGCAGGTGGATTCTGAATCTCAAATGTTTAACTCAGATTTTTGAAAAGTTCAACAAAGGAGACAGACCTCACCAACAACAGGGCTGAGAAACCACTGCTGATATATCAAATTATGGCTTAAGTATTATACTGAAAAGAAAATAGTCTTTATTTTGAAACCCTTTCTGATTGATGACTGCCTCTTGGAGCTCTGAATCACTGACTTTGTTTACAAAGTCCTCATTAATTAGTCTGACTCTTGTAAAAAGAAAGAACTTTCCCCTCATCTGTTAGCTAAAAATTTCCCTTAAAAATTGCTAAGTTCAATTATACCTTCCAAATGTTTTAAACAGACTATCTGATACAAACTCAGTTACTTAGGTCCTTTCCCACTTTCCAGGGATATTTTTCAACTTACCATCTTCTGATTATTTCACTCCCACTTATTCCCCCACCCTCACAAAGCATCTTGTCCTTGCCACCTCAAAAAGTTCCCACTAATCTTCTCAAAGAGCCTCTCTAAAGATAGGAGACAAGGTGATGCCTCTGTCTCAAAACTATCGTAATACGCAATTCATTTACCAACACATTCCTCAACCCAAAAATATCTACACTTACATTTGTGGTTAACCAATATGTTCATTTAATGTATGTAAATAAATGAGAAGTATTTATGCAGCTGTATTTATCTCTAGATTCATTGACAGCTGCCTAATTTTTCCCACTGTGTTTTATACTGTAACCTCCTAGAAAGCAATACTATATCTGAGTATAACTTTGCTGTATCTGTCATATGCAGAAAAATATTGTTGACTAGGTGCAAAAATCAAAAGTAAACAGATGCATGCATACACTTATTTACTGACTCCTAATTTCCCAGGATGCTATAAACACTAACTTTATTTATTTATCTATCTATTTATTTATTTATTTATGGCTGCATTGGGTCTTCATTGCTGTGAACGGGCTTTCTCTAGTAGCAGCGAGTGGGGGCTACTCTTTGTTGCAGTATGTGGGCTTCTCATTGCGGTGGTTTCTCTTGTTGCAGAGCACGGGCTCTAGGCACGTGGGCTTCAGTAATTGTGGCACGTGGGCTCAGTAGTTGTGGCTTGCATGCTCTAGAGCACAGGCTCAGTAGTTGTGGCATGCAGCCTTAGTTGCTCCATGGCATGTGGGATCTTCCCAGCCCAGGGCTCGAACCCATGTCCCCTCATTGGCAGGCGGATTCTTAACCACTGCGCCACCAGGGAAGCCCTAAACTCTTAACATTTTGATTAGCAACATTATGTGCACAGAGTAGTGAAATAGCTTTGCTTATTTTTATTTGTTTTGGAGGGAAGAAAATGATAATTCAAAGTTACAACCAGAACACTGTGCATGTACTTAATGGCACTGAATTATATACTTAAAATGGTTTAAATGGTAAATTTTATGTTATATATATTTTACCACAATTTTTTAAAAAGCTATAAGCAAAACATAAGCTATGGAGAACAAAGACCATTAAAACCATTCTCCCTATATCAACACCTCAGGAAATAAAGAGAACGTTGCTGTTACTGCCAGGCATTGATCCAACTGTTTCACTTCTCTGTTTCACTTCTCTCTCAGTGCGAGAACTTAACAACAGTCAAAAATAAAATCACTATCCCAATTTTTCAGATGAGAAATGATGAGCACTCCGTAGGAGGAAAAAGAACTTTTAATTCATTCTCATTCTGCCTCTTATTATATAACCTCAGGAAAGTTATTTAACTTACTTGCCTTAACTTCTTCATCTGTAAAATGGGAATAATAGTAAATTTGTGGGCTTCCCTGGTGGCACAGTGGTTGAGAGTCTGCCTGCTGATGCAGGGGACATGGGTTCGTGCCCCAATCCGGGAAGATCCCACGTGCCGCAGAGCAGCTAGGCCCATGAGCCATGGCCGCTGAGCCTGCGCGTCCGGAGCCTGTGCTCCGCAACGGAAGAGGCCACAACAGTGAGGCCCGTGTACCGCAAAAAAAAAAAAAAAGAATCTACCTGCCAATGCAGGGACACAGGTTCGATCCCTACTCCAGGAAGATCCCACATGCCGCGGAGTAAGTAAGTCTGTGCGCCACAACTACTGAGCCTGCGCTCTAGAGCCCGCAAGCCACAACTACTGAAGCCCACGTGCCTAGAGCCCGTGCTCCGCAGCAAGAGAAGCCACCGCAATGAGAAGCCCACGCACCACAACAAAGAGTAGCCCCCGCTCGCTGCAACTGGAGAAAGCCCGCGCACAGCAACGAAGACCCAACGCAGCCAAAAATAAATAAATTAAAAATAAATAAATTAAAAAAAAAAATACACTCCAGCCAAAACAATCTTGAGAAAGAACAGAGCTGGAGGAATCATGCTTCCTGACTTCAGACTATACTACAAAGCTACAGTAATCAAAACAGTGGGGTAATGGCACAAAAACAGACAAAGATCAATGGAACATAATAGAGATCCCAGAAATAAACCCACACACTTATGGTCAATTGATCTATAAGAAACAAAGTAAGAATATACAATGCAGAAGACAGTCTCTCCAATAAGTGGTTCTGGGAAAACTGGACAGCTACATGTAAAGGAATGAAATTAGAACATTCTCTAACCCATATACAAAAATAAACTCAAAGTGGACGAAACACCCAAATGTAAGACCAGATACTATAAAACTCCTAGAGGAAAACATAGGTGGAACACTCTTTGACATATATCACAGCAATATTTTTTGGGCTCTGCCTCCTAGAGTAAAGGAAATAAAAGCAAAAATAATCAAATGGGACCTACCTAAACTTAAAAGCTTTTGCACAGCAAGGGAAACCATCAACAAAAAGACAACCTGATGAATGGGAGAAAATATTTGCAAATGATATGACCGATAAGGGATTAATATCCAACATATATAAATAGCTCATATAACTCAACATCAAAAAACAAACCACTTGGGCTTCCCTGGTGGCACAGTGGTTAAGAATCCACCTGCCAATGCAGGGGATACGGGTTCGAGCCCTGGTCAAGGAATACCCCACATGCCATGAAGCAACTAAGCCCATGTGCCACAACTGCTGAGCCTGCGCTCTAGAGCCCGTGAGCCACAACTACTGAGCGTGCGTGCCACAATTACTGAAGCCTGTGCACCTAGAGCCCATGCTCCACAACGAAGAGCAGCCCTTGCTCACCGCAACTAGAGAAAGCCCGCAAGCAGCAACGAAAACCCAAAGCAGCCAAAAATCAATAAAAAAAATTTTTAAAAGGTGATTTAAAAAAAAACACTCAATTAAAAAATGTGCAGAATGACTTAATAGACATTTTTTCAAAGAGGAAATGCAGATAGCCAACGGGCACATGAAAAAAATTCTCACCATCAGTAATCATCAGAGAAATGCAAATCAAATCCACAACGAGATTATCACCTCACACTTGTCAGAATGGCTATCATCAAAAAGAACACAAATAAAAAATGTTGGCGAGGATATGGAGAAAAGGGAACCCTTGTACACCATTGGTGGGAATGTAAATTGGTGCAGCCACTGTGGAAAACAGTACAGAGGTTTCTCAAAACACTAAAAACAGAACTACCATTTGGCCCAGCAATTCCACTCCTGGGTATATATCCAAAAAAAAAAAAAAATCAGAACACTAATTCAAAAAGATGCATGCACCCCAATGTTCATAGCAGTATTATTTACAATCGCCAAGATATGGAAGCAACCAAAGTGTCCACCAACAGATGAATGGATAAAGAAAATGTGGTATATAAATAAAAAGGAATACTACTCAGCTATAAAAAAGAATGAAATTTTGCCATTTGCAGCAACATGAATAGATTTGGAAGGTATTATGCTGAGTGAAATCAGTGAGACAGAGAATGACAAATACTGTATGCTATCACTTATTTGTGGAATCTAAAAAATAAAACAAACTAGTGAATATAACAAGACAGACAGACTCAGATATAGAGTCTGCTCTATAGTGCCTGGGCGGGGTGGGGGCAATATATGGGTGGGGAAGTGAGAACTACAAACTACTGGGTGTAAGATAGGTTCAAGGATGTACTGTGCAACACAGGAAACACAGCTAATATTTTGTAATAATGGTAAATGGAAAGTAACCTTTAAAAATTGTATAAAAGGGACTTCCCTAGTGGCACTGTGGTTAAGAATCCGCCTGCCAATGCAGGGGACACGGGTTCAATCCCTGGTCCAGGAAGATCCCACATGCCATGGAGTAACTAAGGCCATGCACCACAACTACTGAGCCTGCACTCTAGAGCCCGTGAGCCACAACTACTGAAGCCCACGTGCTACAACTACTGAAGCCTGTGCATCTAGAGCCCGTGCTCTGCAACGAGAAGCCACCGCAATGAGAAGCCCGTGCACCGCAATGAAGAGTATCCCCTGCTCGCCACAGCTAGAGAAAGCCCACGAGCAGCAATGAAGACCCAATGCAGCCAAAAATAAAATAAATAATTTTTTTTTAAAAAAGGAATTATGAAGATGGTTGACAGAGATCTGTGCCGCTTTCTTATTTACTATCAGTTATGTGTCCTATTTTCTATCTTTTCATAATTTTATACCCATCTCAATTAACATCAATCTATATCAGGTATTTTAATAAATACTATCAACAAGTTATTAAGTAAATAAGTAAACTACTTAAAGCATAAAAAGGAATGAATGCATTGAAATATTTTACAGAAGTCAAGTATGTGTGCGGGTGTGTGTGTGTCAAATTGTTGGAGCTAGCAAGACTTCATGGAAATTAAATATTCAAGGAGCCACTCCGGTTATGCCACAAATTCAAGCATTTAGCAGAACTCACTAGCAACAACAGACTCATGGATACATGGGTGGGATGGTGTCAGATTTGTGTTTCCTATAGAATATTCAGGTAGCTGCAGAGTGTGGATTCGAGGACAACAGACTGAAGGCAGAGAGACAAGTTATTTTATTATGCCAAGCCACAAGGTCCGAACTAAGATTGTGCTAATAAGCTGATATAGAATGGGGCAGATTACAAAAATATTTACAAGGTAAGTTTTACTAATTTCTAGAACTCTCATTCATTCCACTACGGTATGCAGCCTCCATCAAATAGATATGCTATCAATCAGAAAAAGACCTCATTGATTATCAAGCATAAATATAACTATGCATCATTTTCCTTTGTGTTTCATAATTTTAGAGAAAGATATATAAACTAAATCTCTGAATGATTAGATACTAAAAACTAAATTCCTATTATTATGAGTCTGGCCCAATTAGCAATAGGAAGACTGTTCTTACAGACAATCCAAGAAAACTCCACCTACCACATGACGGATGGGAACATTGCAACAGGTCTCTTCCATTTCAGGATATGAGGAAAGGACAAGATACAGGGTGGCATCAAATTGGTAGAATCTGGCCTAGAAGGACATGATATCAAAGAGACTGACAATTACAGCATTCTTCCTGCCTACAGAACTCAATCAGAAATTTCTAAGAAATGATTTATAATGATCTAAAATGGAATGAAACAAGCCATTCATAAAATAGTACTGATCATTTTAAGTAATGTTAGCTTTGCTTCCTGAAATGATGTGACTGTGTAGATCCTATATTGAAAAGTCTTATTTACACTATTACCATAATCTAGGCACAAATTTAGCTTCCATCCAAAGAAAGAGCTTTGTCACTAAAAGACATGATTTCTATCCTAAATGTAGCTATACCCTTAACAATTAAGAGCAAAGCTCTTTGCAGATCAGCAACCTGAAGATGATCAGAACTGGGTCAGTTTTCTAAACGCAAACTTTTAGCTCTTTTTCTGATGGGGGTGGGGTGGGTGGGGGATGGAAGAAGTGAGAAAAACATTTGTATGTTGTCTGACTATTAAAAGCTCAAATCCAGTTCCCTCCTCTCCTCCTCTCCACCGCTGCCATCAGAGATAACCTCATCACTTCCCCCACAGCTTTCCTGTAATGGTCTCCCCATCTCTAGTACTACCACGCTACAAATGTATCCCCTTTTACGGCCACCATATCTTTAGAATATGAAGATGGTCACATCATCCCTCCTGCTGAAATCCTTCAGTACTTCCCAATCCCCCAAAGAATAAAGCCCATTCAACCCAGCATGAAATACAAAGCACATTCTGATCCCTGAAGAATCACTTCACTAGTGATTAACCCCCTCTATAAAGCCTTCCTGACTGCTTAACAGATATTTCCTATTCTCCACTTTCACAGCATTTTTATGCATAACTATTATAATCACATGTAACTGTCTACCTATCAGCTCATATATTCCCTAAATAATCATAATACCATCAACTCTGGCAACAGATATGACCTCTAATCTCAATTTCACTGCAGTAACCATGTAACCTTCAGCAAACCTCTTAACATCTTTGGTTCTTAACGTCCTCACCTGCAAAATTAGCATAAAATATTCACCCTCATAACTTCTTATGAGTAGCATTGAAAAATATAAGTAAAAAATAATACATGGTTTTGGTAAACCTAGAGAACTATAGTGCAGCTAACAACACCCATAAAACCTAAAAAGAAACTAACATGTATTATACAAAGGAACTAAACCTTCTCTATAGAAGGTATATGCCCTACTTTTGTGACGAGGATATATGTAATGAGTTTTATTTAAGTAAAATGTCCTGCTTTTCAGAGCAAAGAAGTAACAAGCCATGTTAAATGTGACCTTCAACTTTAAATCAACAAAATTACAATTAATTTTATATAAATGCTTATTAAATCTTCAGAGAAATTAGCATTCAAACAAAAACAACACAGCCTCAGTTCCTAGAAACTTTATTCAAAATAACTACTGACAAATCTAGCATGTAACAGCATTACCTTTAAAAAATATACAAGCGTGATGAAAATGACTTAAGTAAAATTTTTAAAAATTCATTTAAAATATGGGACACATATTTTCTACAAAGACATTTGGTATTTTAAAGTTGCGTCAGCAAACCTGGCCTCCTCCCTTTTAATATGTCCTTTTAATATGTCCCTGTGTGTCTCATCATTTCATAAGGAATAAACTTCCTGGGAAAGGAAGGGTAAGAAAGGAAGGAAAGAGGAAATTCTTAAATGAGAGCAGACAACAGGAACTGGAGATAGGGGTTAGCAACTGAAATATGTGCTGTTCTAACGAAGAAGAAGGGGGAGAGAAGGCTAAGCTGGAGCAAAGGAGAGTAGCAGTCTGGGGTCTCCAGTTACTGCAGCAGTGAGAGAGAGGGAGGAAAAAGCCCGTCCCGGGGATAAGACACCACAAATACAAGACAATATATTTAAACCTATTACAGTACAGTACAGTACTATATAGCCGATTGTGTTAGTTGGGTACCTAGGTTAACTTTGTTGGACTTCCGAACAGAACTCTCGGACAGAACTCATTCGTATGTAGGGGACTTACTGTATACTGGATCTTCAAAGCTCAAATAAAAACAACCCTTCCCACTATGAGTATGAACTTAAATCTGAAGGAAACAATTTTCTTCAAGACTATATTTAGTGACAATATGGAATTAAGCAGACAAGTTAGATTTCAAGGAACTAACTCTTACAAATACAACTGGTTTGAAAGTTTTCATGTTAAATATAAGGTAAAATTTTACTAAAATTATACTGAAGTAATTTCTTTTAAGTAAAATTTCAACTGAATTTCAAGTACAAAGTTATGCAGCAACTACACAGAGCCTTACTTCTTACTGCATTACATGAATTTTAATCCCTGAAAAGTATAACAAGGTTCTCTTTGTTTAAACTCTGGTGGAAAAAAAAAAAACCAATAACTACTTTGACAGCACTTTTAATTACTGGTAACTTAAGAAACTGAAGTCTTAAAATTCCTTTTTCTCCCTAATATCACATGTACTTTTCTACCTAACCTCCTGGGAATGACACACTCAACTATGTGCCTAAAGAAGTCAAAGTTTCTCTCAAGCATCCAGTGTTTAATTTGAAGGAAGACAAACTAGGAAAAACAAATGATTTGGAAAACAGGAAGCCTAGGTTGTGCAGACAGCTCTATACATACACTAGTAGCTTCTATTTCCTATAAACCAGAGGGACTCAACCAGATCTCAAAGGTTACTTCTAAGCAAAATCACACAAAGATACCACAAAAAAAGAAAATTACAGGCCAGTATCACTGATGAACATAGATGCAAAAATCCTCAACAAAATACTAGCAGACCGAACCCAACAATACATTAAAAGGATCATACACTGTTATCAAGTGGGATTTATCCCAGAGATGCAAGGATTTTTCAGTATCTGCAAATAATCAATGTGATACACCACATTAACAAACTGAATAAAAACCACATGATCATCTCAATAGACACAGAAAAGGCTTTTGACAAAATTCAACATTCATTTACACAGAAACTGTCTAGGAAGTAGGCACAGAAGGAACATACCTCACCATAATCAAAGCCATATATGACAAACCCACAGCTAACATCATACTCAATGGTGAAAAACTGAAAACATTTCCTCTAAGACTGGGAACAAGACAAGGATGCCCACTCTCATCACTTTTATTCAACATAATACTGGAAGTCCTAGCCACAGCAGTCAGACAAGAAAAAGAAATAAAAGGAATCCAAATTAGAAAGAAGTAAAATTGTCACTGTGTGCAGATGACACGATACTACAAAGAGAAAATCCTAAAGATGCCACCAGAAACTACCAGAGCTCTTCAATGAATTTAGTGAAGTGGCAGGGTACAAAATTAATACACAGAAATCTGTTACATTTCAAAACACTCACAAAACAGTATAAGAGAAATTAAGGAAACAATTCCATTTACCATCACATCAAAAAAAATAAAATATCTACGAATAAACTTACCTAAGGAATTTGTAAAAGACTTGTACTCAGAAAACTGTAAGACACTGATGAAAGAAATTGAAAACAACACAAACAGAAGGAAAAACATATCGTGTTCATGGACTGAAAGAATTAATGTTGTTGAAATGACAATACTATCCAAGGTAATCTACAGATTCAATGTAATCCCTATCAAAATAACAAGGGCAGACTTCCCTGGTGGCACAGTGGTTAAGAATCCGCCTGTCAATGCAGGGGACACAGGTTCAAGTCCTGGTCCGGGAAGATCCCACATGCCGCGGAGTCACTAAGACTGTGTGCCAGCGCTACTGAGCCTGCACTCTAGGGACCGCGAGCCATAACTACTGAAGCCCGCACGCCTAGAGCCTGTGCTCCACAACAAGAGAAGCCACCACAATGAGAAGCCCGTGCACTACAACAAAGAGTAGCCCCTGCTCGCCTCAACTAGAGAAAGCCCACGTGCAGCAACAAAGACCCAACACAGCCAAAAGTAAATTAATTAATTAGATTTTTAAAATAAATAAAAATTTAAAAATAACAAGGGCATTTTTCACAGAACTAGAACAAATAACTTTAAAATCTATGTGGACACACAAAAGACCCCAAATAGCCAAAACAATCTTGAGAAAGAAGAAGAGACCTGGAGAAATCATGCTCCCTTACTCAGACTATACTACAAAGCTACAATAATCAAAACAGTATGGTAATGGCAGAAAGACAGACATAGAGCCGATCAGTGGAACAGAATAGAGAGCCCAGAACCCACACACTTATGGTCAATTAATCTACAACAAAGGAGGCAAGAATATACAATGGAGAAAAGACAGTTTCTCCGGTAAGTGGTGCTAGGAAAACTAGACAGCTACATGTAAAAGAATGAAATTAGAACATTCTCTAACACCATGTACAAAAATAAGTTCAAAATGGATTAAAGACCTAAGTGTAAGACCAGAAACCATAAAACTCCTAGAAGAAAACACAGGAGGAACACTCTTGACATAAATCATAGCAATAATTTTTGGCTCTGTCTCCTAAAGCAAAAGAAATAGAACCAAAAATAATCAAATGGGACCTAATTAAACTCAAAAGCTTTTGCCCAGCAAGGGAAAGCACTGACAAAACAAAAAGACAACCTACTGAACAGGAGAAAATATTTGCAAATGATATTACCAATAAGTGGCTAATAGTCAAAATCAACATCAACATCAACTCAACATCAAAAAAACAAACAACCCAATTGAAAAATGGGCAGAAGAACTGAATAGACATTCTTCCAAAGAGGAAATGAAGATGGCCAACAAGCACATGAAAAGATGTTCACCATCATTAATCATCAGAGAAATACAAATTAAAACCATAATGAGTTACCATCTCGCACCTGTCAGAATAGCTATCATTAAAAAGAACAAACAAAATAACAAACATTGATGAGGATGTGGAGAAAAGGGAACCCTCCTACGTTGTTGGTGGGAAAGTAAATTGGAGCAGCCACTGTGGAAAACAGTATGGAGGTTTCTCAAAAAACTAAAAATAGAACTACCATTTGACCCAGCAATTCCACTCCTGTGTATATATCCAGAAACAAACAAAAAAATGAGAACACTAATTCAAAAAGATACATGCACCCCAATGTTCGTAGCAGCATTATTTACAATTGCCAAGATATGGAAGTAACCTAAGTGTCCATCAACGGATGAAGATTATGGTATATATATTCAATGGAATACTACTCAGCTATATTTTTAAAAGAATGAAATTTTGCCATTTGCAACAACATGGATGGACTTGGAGAGTATTAAGTTGAGTGAACTTAAGTTGGACAGAGAAAGACAAATACTGTATGATATCACTTATATGTGGAATCTAAAAAATACAACAAACTAGTAAATACAACAAAAAAGAAACAAACTCACAGATATAAACAACAAACTAGTGGTTACCAGTGGGGAGAGGAAGGGGGTAAGGGCACAATAGGGGTAGGGGATTAAGAAGTACAAACTATTATGTATAAAATAAATAAGCTATAAGGATATACTGTACAACACAGGGAATATAGATAATATTTTATAATAACTATAAATGGACTATAATCTGTGAATCACTATGTTGCATATCTATAACTTATGTAATATTGTTTCCTTCTAACCTCTTTCTTTCTTGGAACATTTTATCTATATTCACTACCTTTAAAACCTTTCATTTATATATAGTTTATGGTTATAAAGCACTTCAGTTTATCCTCATGAAAACTATGTGAAGTAGATATGCGTTTTACAAATGAGGAATCTGAAGCCCAAAAAGTAAGAGATATACTCATGATAGTAACTGGCAGAGCAAGAAGCTGAACTTAGGTATCTAGATCAAAGTCCTCTAAAGATTCCTTAAAGGTTCGTTATTTAGAAACCTTACAAACGTAAGAAGCTTAAAACACAAATCTAAACTGTAGTAAAGCAATATAGTAGATAACCTATTTTTTAATGTAACTGTATTTAATATAAGAGTTACTTACAGACAAAAAGCATGTACGCAATACCTCAACAAACGGAGACAAAATAGCTCAACTCAAACCATTCAGTAAAAAATATTAATCAAAGAATGTGGAATCTAAAAAAAAAAAAATCTTCAAAAACTCTTTAAAAAAAAGAAACAAATGAACTTATTTACAAAACAAATAGACCCACATATATAGAAAACAAACTTATGGGTATCAAAGGGGAAAGCAGGGAGGAATAAATTAGGAGTCTGAGATTAACATATACACATTACTATACATAAAATAGATAACCATCAAGGACCTACTGTATAGCACAGGGAACTATAATCAATATTTTGTAATAACCTATAAGGGCAAAGAATCTGGAAAAGTACACATATATATAACTATATATATATGTATATATAAAACAATCACTTTGCTCTACACCTGAAACTAACAAACACTGTAAATCAACTATACTTCAATTTAAATAAATACATACATACATAAATTGAAAACTAAGAACTCCTGTGAACTTTTTTTTTAATTTTTTTAAAGGTTTACAGGATCCTAAAAAAAAAAAAAATGAATTTTTCACTTATAACTACTAGTTTGTCACCACAGGAAGATACTACTTTTACCTTATATTCTTCAAAGAACTAAAAACTAAACCACCTGGAAATTTTTCCCACAAAGAAAATTCCAAGCCCAGATGTTTTCATTTGTGAGCTCTAACAATAATCAAGGAAAAGGGAATTCTACCTTTAACACAAAAAGAATAGAAACTTCCTTAACTCATTTTATGAGGATAGCTTAACAACAGTACCAAACCAAGAAAGAAGTACTAAAAATGAAAATTACAAATCCAGCCTCACTTGTGAACATAAATGTAAAAATCTGAAAATATTAGCAAATTAAATTTAACAAACTACAAAAAGGATAATAATACGTCATGATAAAGCTGAGTTTATCCCAGGGATGAAAGATTGGTTTAACATTAGAAAATCAATTAACATAATTCACATTAACAGATTAAAGGCAGAGAACTCATACAATCATAGAAACAGATACAGGAAAGCATTTCATCAAATTAGACATCAATACATGATAAAATGTATAGGTATATAAGGGAACATCCTTAATCAGATAAAGAACCTAGAGTAAAACACATTATTAATAGTGAAATATTGACAGTGTTGCCCCTGAGGTAAGGAATAACAAAAGGATTGCATTATCCATTTCTATTCGAATAATACTCGAGTACTGTACTACCACAGTAAGGAACAAAGAAAGAATGAAAGGTATAAAGACTTGAAAAGCAGAATAAAAAACTGCCATCTGCAATGATAAAAATCTAAAAATAAATTTAAATGAACAAGAATTTAATGGTTGATGGATTAAAAAGATCAATGTACAAATCAATTGTACTTCTAAACACCTATGGTTAGAAAGTGAAATTTTAAAAGCATCCAATACCTTTTTTAAAAATTTTGTCATTGAAAAGCATCAAATACCTTTTTAAAAAATCTACAAATTCAAAATAATACACAGAGAAAATGGTGGGGGAAAAACACCTCATTGGTGTCTTCTGTAGATGACGTGGGCAGCAAGTCATTACTCTGAGAACTGATAATTAAAGGGGAGTGGGGGGAATTGAGCATTTTTTCCTACCTTTCCTGTATGAGTGTATTTAATGAAAACCAAAAAGTTGATGAAAGTTCTCAACAGTCCAGCAAATAAATGCAGAAATAACTAAATTGGAAAATCATCATTCTGCAACCCCAAATGAAATACTGGACCTAGGCAACAATCATCAATAGAAGCCATAACCATTAGGTGAAAGATGAATGAAAAACGCTTAAATGTAGAGATGGGGCTGACAATACCTGAACCAACTGATTGAACTTAGTAGTCCAAAAAGCAGAACAAATCAAACATCATGTGCCTCATGATGTGATGCAACAGGGAGTATAGAGTATCCCTGTGAAGTACTCTTGTCTAAAATTTTGAACCCATATCTAACTGAGCCACTAAATCTATTAGTTTAGAGGAAAGAGGGCATAGAACAAGTTAACTGACACAAAGAGAAAGGAATCAGCCAAATCCAAATTTGTCTAGAAGACCAATGGCCCAACTTCTCCAATGAAATCAACTGCCTGAGCGGAAAAATAAAGGAGGGAGCGCTATGAAAAAAGAATACATAAGTAAGTGGTCTTATCTGAATTCTGATTCAGACCAACCGCTTTTAAAAATACATGTTTAAAACAGAAAAATATAAACATGGACCAAGTATTAGCTATTAGATGTCTATTATCTATTAGTGACATATCCTAAGGATATACTAGCTACTAACATATACTAGTACTAATATATACTAAGTATATACTAATACCATTAGGTATTAGTATTAGACATTAAGGAATTATCATTAAATTAAGTACTTACAAGTGAAATGTCATGAAGTCTATGTATCTGATTTGCTTTGAAATATTCAAAACAAACAAAAGGGTAAAATGTAACTGCTGAAACTTGATAATAGGGGTTCATTATACCACGGTCTCAACTTTAATATTTATTTGAAAATGGCCACAGTAAAAACTAATCAAAATCCAATTAGAAAATGGGCAAAGGCATGAACAGAAGATATAGCGATGGCAGATAAACACATAAAAAGATGCTGAATACCGCTAGCAATTAGAAAAATTCAAATTAAAATCATAATGAGATACTACCACACCATCTATTAGGATGGTCAAAATAAAAAGTACCAATAGAAGCAAATTCTGGCAAGGATGCAGAGAAACTGTATCACTCATCCTTTGCTGATGAGAATGTAAAATTGTACACCCACTCTGGAAATCAGTCTGGCTGTTTCTTAAAAAGTTAAACACACACTTGCCATATGGCCCATCAATTACATTCCTGGACACTTATTCTAGAAAAAGAGAAACACATTCACACAAAATCCTGAACAGAAATACTTGCAGGAACTTTGTTAACAGGCCCAAACTGGAGACAACCCAAATTTCCTTCAGTGGGTGAATGGCTAAACAAACTGTGGTACATCCATACAATGGAATACTACTCAGCAATAAAAAGAAACCAACTACTGACACATTCAGCAATTTGAATGAATTTTAAGGACATTATGCTGAGTGAAAAGGGTCAATCTCAGAACGTTACATAATCTAAAATTCCATTTATATAACATTCTTGTAATGACAAAAGTATAGAAGTGGAGAATAGAACAGTGGTTGCCAGGGATTCAGAAGTAGGGTGTTACTACATGGGGGGAGCACAAGGAAACTTCTTTGTGATGACAGAGCAGTTCTGTGTCTTGAATGTGGAGGTTATATGAATCTATACATAGAATTATACAGAGACATACCAGAATTTTAAAATTAATGATACAAAACTGGTGAAACTGGAGTAAAGTGTGTAGTCTACTTAATCATAGTATGCTGATATCAATTTCCTGGTTTTGATAATGTACTATATTTATGTACGATGTCACCATTGGGGAAAACTTCCAATTTTTAGATTGGAAATTCAGTATCAGGGTGGATATATAGAACCTCTCTGTAAAAGTTTTGCAACTTCTTGAGTCTACAATTAGTTCAAAATAAAAGCAATCCAGGTGTGAAGAAGAATCAAGGTATCATTTGATATGAGAAACTGGAATTTTCACATATGGATCAGAGTGTGATAGGCAGAATTCTAAGATGTCTCCCAAGATTCCTGCTCCCTGGTGTATACATCCTGTACAATCCACTTCTCTTGAATGTGAGGAGTTGTGAATATAATAGGATATCACTATTGTGATTATGTTATATTACATGGCAGAAAAGACTTTGTAGATGTCATTAAGGTTACGTCAATCAGTTGACTCTGACTTCACTTCAAAAGAGAATTTATCCTGGGTGGGAATACCTCATCCATTAAAAAGGCCAATAAAAAAGGTCAAAGAGACACAACATGTAAGAGAGATTCACCTGCTGGCCTAGAAGTAGCAAACCATCATGCTGTGAAGAAAGCAACTGGCCAAAGGACTTCAAGAGATCAAGGTCCTTGGTACTATAACCACAAGGAACTGAATTCTGCCAACACTCTGAACGAGCTTGGAAGAGGACTCTACGCTCCAGATGAGAATGTGGCCCAACCAACACCTTGACTTCAGCCTTGAGAGACTTCGAGCAGAGACCCCAGTTAAGCCACGCCGAGACACCTGATCAACAGAAACTCCAGGATAAAATACATTCGCGTTGTTTTAAGCAGCTGAGTTTGTGGTAATGTATTATGCAGCAATACAGATAACTAATACACTGAGTCTGACAATTATTCCTCAAACATGCAAAGACTATGACTTTGAGGAGTGGATAAAACCAAAAATAGATTCATTTACTTTTTCAAACTAATTCAAAATTTGTCTGAACCTTAGGCCCTCATGTTCTGGCTGAAAGTTTCATATGAACAAACCATCCAAAGAGTTCCATGGTTGTGATTACAACTCATAAACAACAGAGCAAGACAGAGACTTAAAACTGATGAAATTTGGTTAGACCCAAATTCCTGTTTTTCACATTTCACATCCATAGAGGGTTTCCAAAACCCAACTTAAGCCCCAACTCCTGCCTTTCCCTACCCATGCTAAAAAATTTCAGGAAAAGAGAATATTTACAAGTTCATGTTTCTTGAAGTACAAAGACAATCAAGACAATCATGAATCTATAATACTTGTTATCCTAAAGCGTAAGAACCGATAATCCCATTTTTAAAATAAAGATACTATTTTTTCAGACAGAAGGGGAGATCAAAACATAAAGTACCTAGGAATAAATACAACAATGTGCAAGACCCCTAAGGAAAGAAATTATAAAACTTTATGAGAGCCATTAAAATAAATTTAAACCGGGCTTCCCTGGTGGCGCAGTGGTTGAGAGTCTGCCTGCTGATGCTGGGGACACGGGTTGTGCCCCGGTCCAGGAAGATCCCACATGCCGCAGAGCGGCTAGGCCCATGAGCCATGGCCACTGAGCCTGCGCGTCCGGAGCCTGTGCTCCGCAATGGGAGAGGCCACTACAGTGAGAGGCCCGCGTACCACAAAAAAGAAAAAATAAATAAATAAATTTAAACCAATAGAGATATACACCAAATTTTTAGACTGAAAGATTCAATGTTATAAAGATGTCAACTGTCTCCAAATCAATTTGAAAGAATCAATGCAATTCCAGTCAAAACCCAATAGGTTTCTTTTCCCCTAGAGCTGGACAAACTGATTATAAAATGTACATGAATATGCAAAGGGCAAAGAACAGCCAGACAGTTTTGAAAAAAACGAGAAAACCTTCTATACCAAATATTAAGACTTATAAGACAACAGTAACTTTAAAAATTCTGAGTATTGTCAAAGTAAAAAACAAATCAGTGGAAGAAATAAAGAACTCAAAAACAGATCCACACATATACAGACACTTGATATATGACAGAATGAGCAATGCAAATTGGTGAGGAAAATTCACTTATAAAATAAATGGTTCTGGAACTGGCTGAGCATCCACATATAGAAAAAAAAAATGGAAACCAGACCCGATTCTCACAAAACACACAAAAATCAATTACTAGCAAATTTAAAACTTAAATTTGAAATACAAATTACACCGCTTTAAGATAATGTACGACAATATCATCAGGGTATGAAAGAATTTCTTAACTAAGACACCAAAAGCATTTAACGATAAAAAGCCCAGTTAATTTGATAATACTAACATTAACACACCATAAAGTAAATAAAGAGACAAGCCATAAATTGAAAAAAGATATGGCAACTGTAACCAAAGGATAGAAATATAAAGAATTCCAAAAATACTTTGTAACAAAGAATAGAAATATAAAGAATTCCAAAAACACTATAAGGAAAAAACAAAACGACTAACCCAAAAGAAAAATGGACAGAAGACCTGAAAGACAATCTCCAAAAGAAGAAATCCAAATAACCAATAATATTAAATAATGCTCAATTTCAATAGTAAAGAGCAAATTAAATGCATAAAATAATACCGTTTTCATATTCATCACAGAAATTTTTTTTAATGTATAATACCAATATTGGTGATACTGGAAAATAAACTGATACACCTCTTTTGGCAAATAATTAGGCATTACTAAGTAAAGATGATATCATCTGACCCAGCAACCTCCTTGATTACATCCCCTTGATAAACTCACATAGATGTACAATAAGAGGATATTCACAGAAGCATTATTCACAAAAGGCCAAAACTAGAAACAATTTAAAAAAATGTATTAAACTGTGGAGTATTCAAAACTGGAATATAATACAGCAATAAAATGAAGTTAAATACAATAAAATGAACAAAACTCATACTTTTCTTGAGCATAAGTGAGAGAGAAAAGTACATACAAGGATTCTATTAATATACACTTCAAGACAAAACTAAGCAATATTGTTTAGGTATACATATACAAATGGTAAAAGTAAAAACAAAAGGAAGAAAATTATTACCACAGAAGTAATGTGTAAATCTGTGTGCACATATATACTTGTTCTGTTTCTCTGAAGAACCCTGACTGATACTGACTTGGGTACTAAGAGTAGTTCTAGAGGAACAGAAACTTATGGATGAGTTTTCTGAATTGGTTCTGGGGTTTATGAAATTGGTTCTCTACTGTGAGTAGATTTAAAGGCACTGATGACTCCATTTCCACTAAAGAGGCAAAGCAGGCACTGGTGATCCATGGCATGATACAGCAAAAGAGATATACAAAATATAACCACTGGATACTCCTAATCAATACTTACAAAAACCAAGGCTCTAGGTGAACATGCAATTGACACCTTAGAACATCTGTCAAACATCTGTCAAATTATTAATTACAATAAGATTAGCTGGTGACTCCTAACTGGGCTGGGTAAAGTGGGGAAGTAAAAGTATAAGCTCAGCACCTTCATACGCCTAGCTCAAATGCTATGCAAATGACCTGAAAGCTTTTGTCTTGCCTGAGAGAAACCCTTATCTCCTGAAGCCTCAGAGCTGAGATTTCTAAAAACCAAACCCAGAGTGTCATCCTGTGAGTGGCTGAATTCCAACACACATTGAATTCCTGACCTCACAAGATACTGTCTGTTAAAGTAAGGGCACTGATTAGGAAGAAATGGGATCCTGCAAACTGGAATGGGCACATGTGGGCAGATCTCAATGAAGTTGGGGACACTGAAGCCTTACATTTTGCTGGGTCTTCTTTGCTAGGAGAAGCAGACCTTCTACCCTTGACGGAGGTGAACTATGCTATGCATGAAGAATCTATAATGACCTCCCCTTAGGTAGTTGCCTTGCCAGACACAGCTGATTATCCTCAGGACCTACACCGACCCTTTGCTTCTAGAGCTACAACTAGACTCAAGTCCCACTGGCCCCAAAAGGTGCGATACAAAGTGTGACCTCTAGATGTACTACAACTCAAAAGAGCAGCCTGACTTTTCCAATTTATATAGATACAAACCTGAGGAATATGGGGATTTAATATTATGGATGTGGGATAATATGGACAAAACATAAAGTTGGATGAGGCCGAATTTATTTTTATGAGACTAATTAAACAGATATTCTACAGTCAATGTTGCAGCTCAAGGGGTTAGAAAAGGCTCTAGCAGTTTGGTGAGTTGCATAAAACATGCCCCAAAAGGTGGCCTACATTAAATGAACTTGAAATACCAGGACTGCCTTGGTATAATATAGAAGGTGGTATCCAAATGCTTTGAGAAAATGAAACGTAAAAAACGGTTTTATCATGTAAAACCTGCTCACCCACACCAGAATGGTCCAGAAGACCTACCTGTCACCACAACTTCCAGAAATAAACGTGTGAGGTGAGTCAGCATTGCTGAAGAGCTCCATGGTTGCTCTTCTCTGCAGATCAGAAATTACAGTGGGAAATGATACCAGTGAACTGGGATACTGAAATGCAATGGGGAAAACTGCATCCTGGGAGGTAGGGGCCAAGTGCCAGTATTTAATCACCAAATACAAAGTGGACTTTGTTACCACAATGGACAGCAGGGTAAAAATGGGTATCAGAAAAGTCTGACTCAGAGACCCATGTGTGGCATTCTGTAGTTGATCATGGTACCTCTAAAAGAAACAGATCGGCTGTCTACTAAATTCTTATTTGATCTATATGGGCAAAAGAGTTCTAGGTCAAGTGAACACAAGACTAACTTGAAAAACCAAAACACAGTCAAGGCCCTCCCAAACTTAAGCCAGTTTACAGACTCAGAACTCCTTGGGTGAAGGGGGGAATAGGCCCCCTTGAGGAAAGACCCTCCTACACAGCAAAAATTTCATTTTGTTAATCTTTGTCCCAGCCTTTCCCAAGAGGATCTACAGCCTTTTACCAAGGTGACTATACACTGGGAAAAATAAATAATTAGACTTTTCAGGGACAATTGGACACTAGATCTGAACTGACACTAATTCCAAGAGACCCAAAATGTCACTGTGTCCATGTGTCACAGTAGGCGACTATGGAGGCCAGGTAATTGATGGAGTTTTAGCTCAGGTCCATATTACAATAGATCCATTAGGGCCCCTGAATCCTCCTGTGGTTATTTCCCCAGTTCCAAAATTCATAACTAGAAAAGACATACTCAGCAACTAGCAGAATCCCCACACTCGTTCCCAGACTTGTGGAGTAAGGGCTATTAGGATAGGAAAGGGCATGTGGAAGCCACTAGAACTGCCTCTATCTAGGAAAATATTAAGCCAAAAGCAATACCGCATTCATGGAGGGACTACACAGATTTGTGCCACCACCAAGGACTTAAAGGCAAGGCTGGTGATTCTCAACACATCGCCATTCAACTCACCTATTTGGCCTACGTAGAAAACAGATGGAGAATGACAGTGGATTATCATAAACTTAACCAGGTGGTGACTCCAACAGTAGCTGCTATTCCAGATGTGAGAGGAAATTAACATATCTCTTGGTACCTAGTATACAGATATAGATCGGCAAATGCTTTCTTTGCAATACTTATTAATATAGACTACCAGATACTGGCACAAAAACAGAAATATAGATCATCTGTTTATGTCTTCTTCAGTTTCTTTTATCACTGTTGGTGGGAATGTAAATTGATACAGCCATTATGGAGAACAGTATGGAGGTTTCTTAAAAAACTAAAATTAGAACTGCCATATGACCCAGCAATCCCACTACTGGGCACATACCCTGAGAAAACCATAACTCAACAAGAATAATGTACCACAATATTCATTGCAGCACTATTTACAATAGCCAGGACATGGACGCAACCTAAGTGTCCATCAGCGGATGAATGGATAAAGATGTGGCACATATATACAATGGAGTATTACTCAGCCATAAAAAGAAACGAAACTGAGTTATCTGTAGTGAGGCAGATGGACCTAGAGTCTATCATACAGAGTGAAGTCAGAAAGAGAAAAACAAATACCGTATGCTAACACATATATATGGAATCTAAAAAAAAAAAAATGGTTCTGAAGAACCTAGGGGCAGGACAGGAATAAAGACACAGACATAAAGAATGGACTTGAGGACATGGGAAGGGGGAAAGGTAAGCTGAGATGAAGTGAGAGAGTGGCATTGACATATACACACTACCAAATGTAAAATAGATAGCTAGTGGGAAGCAGCCGCATAGCACAGGGAGATCAGCTCAGTGCTCTGTGTCCACGTAGAGGGGTGGGATAGGGAGGGTGGGAGGGAGACGCAAGAGGGAGGGTATATGGGGATATAAGTATACGTATAGCTGATTCACTTTGTTATACAGTAGAAACTAACACAACAATGTAAAGCAATTATACTCCAATAAAGATGTTAAAAAATAAAATAAAATAAGATAAAAACTAAAATAAAATATAGAAATGCAAAAAAAATAAAAAATAAAGACTACCAGAAGCAGTTTGTTTTCAGCTGGCAAGTCCAACACTACATCTTCACTCAGGGGTATATTGACTCTCCAGCCCTTTGATGGGGGTCATAACTTAGTTCTCAGGGATCTTGATGGCCTTTCTCTTAGACAAGATATCACATCTATTATATTCATGATAGTCTACAAATTGGACCTAGTGAGCAAGAAGTTGCAACTACTCTAGACTTATTGGTAAAGACAACTGCATGTCAGAGTGTAGGAAATAAATTGGACAAATATTCAGGGGCCTTCCACCTAAGTAAAATTTCTAGAAGCCCAGTGGTATGGGGCATGTCAAGATATCCCTTCTAAGGTAAAGGATAAGTTGCATCTGGTCCCTCCTACAAACACAAAAAAAGAGAACACCTAGTGGGCCTCTTTGGATTTGAGAGGCAACATACTCCTCATTTGGGTGTATTACTCCAGCCCATTAACCAAGTGCATCAGTCAGGGTTTTCCAAATATACAGAAGCAATGGGAGATATAAACATGTATATACTCATGCGCACGCACACACACACACACACACACACACACACGGCGAGAAAGAGAGAGAATACACACTGAGAATACACACTTATTTTAAGGAACGGGCTCACACGATTGTGGGGTCTGGCAAACTTGAAGTCTGTAGTATGGACCATTCGGCAAGAAACTCAGACAGGAGTCGATGTTACAGTCTTGAGTCCAAACTCTGTAGAGCAGGCCAGCAGACCAGAAGCTCAGGCAAGATTTCTAGATACAATCTAGAGGTGCAATTTCTTCTTTTCTGGGAAATCTCAGTTTTTGCTCTTAAGGCCTTCAACTGATTGAATGAGGCCCACCCGCATTATCAAAGAATCTCCTTTACTTAGGGAGTCAACTTATTGTAAATGTTAATCACATCTACGTATTACCTTCACAGCAACATCTACAGCAGTGTTTGATGAAACAACTGGGCCAGCCTAGCCAAGCTGACACATAAAACTTATCCAACATACCAAGTAACCTAAAAAGCTACTAGTTTTGAGTATTGCCCAGAAGAAAAGGCGGCTCTGGGACAATTCAGCCTGCCCTGCAAGCTTCTGGACGATGTGATCTAACACATCTAATGATGCCTGAAGTGTCAGAGCAGACAGAGATGCTGTTTAGAGCCTCTGACAGGCCTATATAGGTTAAACACAGTACAGACCCTTAGGGTTTTGGAGCAAAGCCCTGCCACCCTCTGCAAATAACTACTCTCCTTTTAAGAAACAGATTCTGGCATGCTACTGGGCCTTCAGCAGAGACTGATGCTTAACAATGGGCCACCAAGTTACCATGCGAACTGAGCTGCCCATCATGAACTGGGTATTATCTGACCCATCAAGCCATAAGAGTAGGCATGCACATCGGTACTCCAGCATCAAATGGAAGTAAATAGTAGATACAAGATGGAGATTACACATACACAAGTAAGATATGAAGAGGTGACCCAAATGCCCATGGTCTCCATTCCTGCTACATTATTTTCTCTCTCCCAGCCTACATTTATGACCTCATGCGACATTTCCTACCATCAGTTGAATGAAGAAGAGAAAACTTGGGCCTCATTTACAAATGATTCTGTAAAATATGCAGGCACCACCCAAAAGCGGATGGCTGCAGCACTGCAGCCCCTTTCCAGGACATCCCTAAAGGATAGTGGCAAAGGAAATCCTCCCAGTGGACAGAACTTAGAGCAGTGCATGTGGTTGATCATTTTGCTTAGCAGAAATGGCCAGAGGTGCCACTGCATACCAGTTCATAGGATGTAGCAAATGGTTTATCTAGACAATCAGGGACCTGGAAGGACATGATTGGGAAACTGGTGACAAGGTGGTCTGGAGAGGAGACATAAGGATAAACCTCTCTGAATGGACAAAAAACATGAAAATGCCTGTGTCTGTGTGAATATTCACCAAAGGGTCACTTCAGCAGAGGATGATTTTAATAATCAAGTGGATAAGATGACCTGTTCTGTATATACAAGTCAGCCTCTCTTCCCAGCCACTATTATCATTGCCCAACGGACTCATGAACCAAGTAGTCATGGGAGGAAGGAAGGTTACGCGTGGGCTCAGCAACATGAGCTTCAACCCATGATGACTGACCTGGCTAGAGTCACTGCTGAATGCCCAATATGCCAACAGCAGAGATCAACACTGAGTCCCCAATATGGCCCCATGCCCCAGGGTGATCAGCCAGCTAGCTGGTGGCAGGTTGATTACACTGGACTGCTTCCATCACAGAAGGGGAAGTTTTGTCCTTACTGAAACAGACATTCTGGATACAGATTTGCCTTCACTGCATCTAATGTTTCTGCTAAACCTACCATCCATGGACTTACAGAAGGCTTATCCACCATCACGATATTAGACACAAAATTACCTCTGATCAAGGAACTCACTTCACAGCAGAAGAAGTGCAGCCACGGGCTCATGCTCATGGAAATCACTTGGTAAGAGCACTTGTCTTACCATGTTCCCCATCATCCTAAGCAGCTGGCTGATAGAACAACAGAATGGCCTTTTGAAGACTCAGTTACGGTGCTACTTAGGCGGCAATATCTTGCAGGGTTGGGGCAATGTCCTCCACGAGGTTGTATATGTTCTAAATCAGCATCCAATATATAGTGCCCTTTCTCCCAAGGCTAGGATTCACAGATCCTAGAATCTAAGAGCAGAAATGAGAGTGGCACCACTCACTGCTGCCGCTAGAGGTCCACTAGCAAAATTTTTGCTTCCTGTCCCCATGACTTTATGTTCTGATTGTCTAGAGGTCTTAGTTCCAAAGGGAAGATGCTGCCACTGGGAGACACAACGATTACATTGAACTGGAAGTTAAACTGCAACGGCCACTTTAGGTGCTTCCTCCCTGTACATCAACAGGCAAAGAAGAGAGCTGCTTTACTGACTGGTGTGAGGAATCCTGATTACCAAGAGGAGACTGGATTGGTATTAAACAAGGATGGTAAAAAAGAATAAGTCTGAAATACAGGCAATCCCTTAAGGTAACTCATAGTACTACCATGCCCTGTGATTAAAGTCAATAGAAAACTACAACAACCCAATCCAGGCAGGACTACTAATGGCCCAGATCCTTCAGGAATAAAGTTTTGGGTCACCGCACCAAGCAAAGAACCACAAGCAGCTAAGGTGCTGAGAACAAACAGAATATGGAATGGGTAGTAGAAGAAGGTAGCAGAAATACCAACTACGACCACGTGACCAGTTACAGAAAAACTGGAATTGTTACAAGTAGTTCCCTGAAATTAATCTATTTCAATATGTATATAGTTTTGTGGGTTTTTTTCTTTCTTTCAGTACGCGGGCCTCTCACTGTTGTGGCCTCTCCCGTTGCGAAGCACAGGCTCCGGACGCACAGGCTCAGCGGCCATGGCTCACGGGCCCAGCCGCTCCGCGGCACGTGGGATCTTCCCAGACCGGGGCATGAACCAGTGTCCCCTGCATCGGCAGGCGGGCTCTCAACCACTGCGCCACCAGGGGAGCCCCTATAGTTATTTTTTAATATTTAAATTTAAAATAATTAATTAAAACGCAAGTAACACTGAACCTCACATTTTGAGTTTCTCTGCTCCTAAACTCCTTAGTCTGATAATCAGAGTTAAACTCAGATAAACTTCATTTACCTGAAAGCTCCTTCTGACTTCACCTAGGCAGAACACAGATAAACCTGAAAAACTACAAATAAATCCTCAGAAATGAAAAAGATATCACAAATATCACACATAAAAACTCTACATGCTTTACTCAAAGGAGGACCCCTTACACTACCAATAGGTATGACAACTCAAGCCTTGACACCCATCTTCCAGCCTTAGCAGATACCAAAAAATTTTTTAAAAATACATCTGTCCAATGAATAAACTGTGATGTAATCATACGTTGATGATTCTACATTTATATTACATTCAAAACCAGGAAAGCGATCCTACAGTATTTGAAGTATGGACAGTAGCGGTTAACCCTGGACAGAGGCAGGCAGTGATTATAAGGGGGCATGAGGGACAACAGGGGTGAGGGCAATATTATGTTTCTTGAGCTGGGTGCTGGGAATATGGGAGCATTCACTTTGTGAAAAACAGCTGAGCTGTCTAAAGATTTCATGCCATTTTCTGTACTGTTCTACTTAAGTAAAAAGTTCATGAAGAAATAAATAGTACAGCTGTTCAAGGCCATGAGAGATAAGGTTGAACAACTCTACATGAATCAACAGTCCTGAAAAATACCTGTGCTTTTGCATGAGCACCAGCAGTAACAATGTGCCTGTTAACTTGCACTCAGTACCAGGCAGGGAAGTAAGTAACAAATTTTAGAAATAATTTGATTCCAAAATGTTTAAAATAAAAGAAGTTTATAATTCAAAAGAGTTAAGCTGCAATTATTCAAGAATCAAAAGAGTACTGGTTAAGGATACGAGAGCTGTTGGTAGAATCCCGCCTCTACCACTTGCCAGCTCCGTTAATGTATTCTTAACTTCTCTGGGCCACCATTACCTCACCTGTGAAATGGAGATCTACCTCATAAGCCTGTGGTGAGGACCAAATGAATTACTCTGTGTACAGCATTTATAACTGCATCTGACACAAAGTAAGTATTCAGGTAAGTGCTGGCTTTTCACTCACGTGACATACTTTATCTCCCAATGATGCTAAATAAACAGGGTGGGGTGTTTCCACCATAGCCAACTGACAGATGGGCACCAGAATGCAACAAAAAGCCCCTTCTTAAAATAACATGTACCACACTCTTTCTATAAAACAGGATCATTAACTATTAGCTTTCCTCATATTTGAATTACCCAAAGAAGTTGGGATAGTAGCAACAAATCATACTCCAGTCCCATTCTGGGTCTTTTTTAATCCTTTACTCCAAGTAGCTTTAAGAATTAAATAACCGCTTAGAGCACTGCATCATCACAGAAAGAAACTGTAAGAATTTAAAGTAATACTAGTACTTAACACTTTGTTAAGAGTTACTATGTGGCAAATATTGTGCCAAACATTTTTCCTATACTGATCTTATTTATTCACAACAACCCTATTAAATAGGTATTATATAGTGTTCACCCTAACTAAAATGGCATGTCCATTTTACTTCAGAGCCCACTTTCTTACATTTATCTCCTTCACCTTATTCTCTCACAATTTTTTTCTCTCAGTCTTTATATACACCTCAGGTATCACAGTGTTCTGTAGCTATACCTGCTCTTCCTCCCTAGGTTATAAATACCTCAACTCCTCTTTCCCAGAACTGGCAGAGAGTACAGCACAAAGAAGGGACTCAGGAATGTTCTCCAGGAACTGGCTCATTAAAAAGTTGTAACTCTTGGGACTTCCCTGGTGGTCCAGTGGTTAAGACTCTGCGCTCCCAATGCAGGGGGCCTGAGTTCCACCCCTGGTCAGGGAACTAGATCCCACATGCCGCAACTAAAAGATCCTGCACGCTGCCGCAACGAAGATCCTGCGTGCTGCAACTAAAACCCAGCACAGCCAAAGAAATAAATATTAGGGAAAAAAAAAAAGTTGTAACTCTTAATCCCAGCTGCGTTTGAGTGAATTCTAGAGCAAGCATCTTCTAACTTCCAGAAGAGGAATGTAAAGAACTCAAGCATCTAATTCCCATTATCCCAGTCCCATTTGAGGTAACTTGCTTGGTTTGCTGAGACGGTTATCCATTTGCCAGGTGTTAATCCAGGGGATATTTTGATAATCATATTTCATCAATACTTTTCAGAGAATAAGATAAATGCTGAGGATCCACTGGATGGGCATCTAATATGAAATTAAGTTATCAACATCCTATCAAAAGACACAATCTTGCAGATTTACATGCCTCACAGTACAGCAACAGTACTCCAGTATCCTACATGCTGCTTTTTTTCCTTCAATTACCAAAGAAGCATTATTTGATACAGCATTAAGTCTCCTTCCAAAAAATTAATAAATGTAGCAGGAAGTTTTCATTTTTAATTAAACTTCAAAGAGTTTTTTCATACTTTAATTATACAATTCTATTTCCACTACAGCTTGGTTACAGAGAACGAATCTGTTGAAGTGGTTTGCTCACCACAACGTAACTTACTGTTTATGTTCGGCATCTCAGACAATGTCCTAACATATGCTCGTACAACTCACACCTGTGTTTATACAATATGGTCCTCCCAGACATCGTGACAATCCCTCTATTTCTAAAGGGAAAAAACAGCTATTTACTGAACACCATATAATATATTACACAGCACAGGTATATACATACTATGTGTGTGTATAATTTGATCCTTACTGTGACCTTGAAAGATAGGAATTATCATCTCCTTTTTTCCCCAAGAAAGAAACCGAGGCACAGAAACTTTAAGTTAGTAAATGATACACAATTAAAGCAGGTTTACATTACTCTAAAGCCTAGTTTTTCAACTCTAAAGCCTAGTTTTTCCTTTATTCCAAGCCTATCTTTACTCCCTACCCTTCTTTTTTCTCACTCTGCAGTTTTCTCTGATCACCAGTCCCCATGGTGGAAGAGACACACAGTTAGTTCCTAGACTTACATATTACAGTTCAAGTCATAAAAAGAGATGAATAACACAAACTTCAGACTAACTATGCAATTAGGTATCATGGACATCACCATTTAGAAAGTAGTGAATAGTCAAGAGGAGCTTACAACAGAAAATAAAGGCAACCAACATTTGTAATATTCATGGTAACTTACTGGTCAGAAATTTGAGTTGCTAAATTCAAGAAATTCAAGAAACTAGGTTCCGGGTTAAATGAGAATTAAAAGGAGGGGGGGAAACTATCAATAGTTAAAACTTTAACAAAATTGGAAAAAATGGAAGCATAAATAATCTATCAGAAGGTGCAACCCTTTTAATATCACACTTCTACAAGAGTCACAATAATGGAATGTCAGGAAAGAATCAGGCTTCATCCTCTCATTAGTTTAAGAGATCTGTTGTCAGGACCACTGATCACCCGGGACGATGTATTTAACAATACACAAAGGGGAAAACATTCCAACTATAATAATTAAAGAAATGAAACATGATATTTCACCCAAAATAGCAAAGATTCTTTTTCAATGAAAACACCAATGGGCACTCAAAAACACAATCCTTCCAGAAAGCAATTTGGCAGTAATATATGAATTAGGCAAAAATATACATATACTGCCAGTAACACATATTTTTTAAATCTTAAAATATTCATACCCTTGGGGCTTCCCTGGTGGCGCAGTGGCTGAGAGTCCGCCTGCCGATGCAGGGAACACAGGTTCATGCCCCGGTCCAGGAGGATCCCACATGCCGCAGAGCGGCTGGTCCTGTGAGCCGTGGCCGCTGAGCCTGCGCATCCGGAGCCTGTGCTCCGCAACGGGAGAGGCCACAGCAGTGAGAGGCCCACGTACCGCAAAAAAAAAAAAAAAAAAAAAATATTCATACCCTTTAATCTAATAGTATGCTTTTGGGAACGTACCCTTAAAATCCAAAATGCCAGAAAGGTTTCTGCGCATAAATGTTTACAACAATATTTTTAGTGGAAAAACTGAAGATGATCTATTTAACAGTGGGAATCTATCCAACAATAAGAACAAGTAAGTATGTCTTTTATTCCATTTAACAGTTAGGAGAAAGCTGAGAATGTTAGATTTTTAAAAGCAAGATGCAAAACTGCATCTAAGAGGACTGCAACTATATACATACAGTAATACTGTATATAAAAAAGAACAATACCAAAGTGGTTCTGAGGGTGAAGTTTGTTTTATTCTCTTTGCTACACTTGTCTGTATTTTCCAAGTTCATAATAAAAGAAGAATGAAAATTGAGATGGCCCAGCACTCATTTTAAGTATAAGATCTAAATAAAAAGAGAAGAAATCATTTCTGAAATGTTTAAATTACCACATATGGTTAAAAATACAGTAAACATTTCCCTTAGCTTAATTCTACTTTGGCTTTCTAGCTTCAGGGGAGAAAAGATCAAAATACAGAAAAAGGCTTATGCACAAAAGGCATGAATCAAGACATTCATCATCCAAAAAGTTTCATGGATTACCTATGACATATTAGACACTATTTAGGTAATATACAAACAAGACAGACAGGGGTCCAATTTTTAGGAGCTTACATTTCTATGGGCAAGTACAGATAGCAAGTTAATAAATATATCAAAATATAATTTCTAGTTATAAGTGTATCTAAGTATTAAAAGTGACTTATGAATTTATTGAAGATAGGAAGGAGACTGCCCCTATAGGTGATCACCAAAAAACATCTTTCTGAAAAAGATGCAAAACCAAACACTAAAGTCAGTCATGCAAAAAAGCTGATGAGGAACAGAGGAACAGTAAAAAAAGAAAACCTCAAGTGCTAAGACTTAGAAACAGGGAAAGAGTTTGGCATATTCTAGCAGCAGAAAGGAACTCAGTGTGGGATAAAACGGCAAAAAGAAATGTGGAGAGGTAGGTAGGGGCCAGAACAAGCAGGGATTTGCAGACCAGGGTAAAAAGTTGCTATTTTATTATACTTACAAAGTAAAGCCACTGAATGGGGAAGAAAATGATCTTATGTGCATTTTTAGAGGCTTCTGAGAGGACAGACTGTCAAATGTCAAGAGCAATAACAAGAAGTTAGGAAGCTACTGCAGGAATCTCAGTGGGGGGTAATGGTGGCCTGGACTAGAGTGATGGCAATGGGAATAGAGAAAAGTAGAGAAACTCAAAACATATGTGGGTAGTTAGAACCCATAGTATTTACTGACAGATGGTCAGAATGTGGGAAATGAGAACTCAGAACAATCAAGTATAGCTCCTAGGAGTCTGGCTGAATCATTACTTACAAAACTTAAACTTAAAGTGTGTTTCTAACAGAGGAGGAGTTAAGTATATTATGAACTATCCATCAGATAAACATTACTAATGTTTGTGGAAGGTTTGCTTCTCTTACTATCTAGAGGCAGCGCACATGATTCTTAACTATTCAGGCCTTCAGTTTCCTAAAACAATTACTCAATATTTCCTCATATAATTACTACAAAACAAAACAAAAACAAAAATACCTACTGCTCTTACAGAGCTGTTGGAAGAATTAAATGTGAACCTATGAAAAACACTTATTTAACATAATGACTGTGCTCAATAAATTAAATCTGCCAGAAGTCATAGTAATGACTCTGCAACCAGAATAGAAGTTAGTCAATAAATATTTTATGGATAAATAGGCAGATAAAAGAAATGGTGAAACAGGAGTTTAAACCCAGGTCATCTGACTCAATCTCTACAAAACCATACACTCTACACCACAGGTGAACAATGAAGAATAAAAACTGTAATAAAAACTGTTAGACTGTGAAATCAACCAAGGAGAAGATGGAATCCTCATTAGAAACTTTTTGGTACAAATTACACAACAATCCAAAGTCCAGAGGGTTAAGTATAATACACAGTCAAGTAGATTAACTAGAATAATTGGCAATTTCTGAATCACAGAATTAACTGAAAACCTTATTGTCTTTTCAGTAAGTACCCTACTTCAGTAATGTTGAGGACTCAACCTGAACAGAATGCAGAGAGAGCACAAGACTAGGAATTTAGTTAGACCTTGGGGGTCTGGGCAGCAGAGAATTATCAACAGGAAGTCAAGACCTAGACAGGGAATACAAGTGAGTACCAGGATAAGAGAACAGAATCCAAAACCTGGAAGGAAAGCATTAGCAAAGAGACGTATACCAAAAACCAGTATTAGAGTCTGAGAGAGAAGCACAGACCAGAAGAAGCAGGTATTTACCTCTGGGATAGAGTTAAGAAATTCTCCTATCCCCAGGGCCCAGGCAAAGATCCACTGCTCCTAAAGGAGAGGCAGCAGTAAAATCCCACTGCCTCAGGAGAAAGACAAGAAACCCACTTGGCCCAGGATCCCATACCGCAGCTAAGCAGTTAGCTACCCCTGGGCAAAAGACAGGAAACTCTCTCAAGTCTAAGTCCTCCCTCAGATACAAGGCAGAGTCTAGCTGCCCAACTGCCAAGGTCCAAGCTCAAAAGCTCTACCTAAAGCTGAAGGCAAATCAGGAGAACCAAGAATTCCTCCACTCCCACAGTAGCACACACAAAGAGGGCCGCTCTGTAGTACAGCCATGCTGTGGATAGCTGCCAATGGAGCAGGAACAATACTCAGGCCACACAAAACACCAAGTAAAAGCAATACTCCACTGGGGAAATTTCAGGTCTGTGGTGCACTGAACCACAATACTATGACAATAGTAACAACAGAGCCATACCCAGCTCAACTAAGTGACAAAACTAACTCAAACTACCATACTAATTGTCTAATAGAAGAAACATACCCCTTTCTGGACATATGCAACATTTATGTCCTCAGTCTCAACTGTTCTGTCATCCAATCAAAAATTATGAGACACATAAAAAAGGAAAAACAAATTAATTGTCAAGAGATAAAGCAAACAACAGAACCAAACACAGAGATGACCCTGATGCTAGAACTGTCAGACAGGGATGCCAGAATAACTATGATTAACAGGTTAAAAGACCTAGAGGAAAAGATTAGTATGTAAAAGGATCTGGATAATATGTATGAACAGATGGGGGATTTCAACAGAGACATGGAAACTATAGGTGAAACAAAGAGAGAAAACAAGGGTGTTTAAAAAAATAAAAAGAAACCAGAAGGAAGCACCCAATGATTGTGGGACAATATCAAATGGTCTAACATACACTTAATTGGAGTCCCAATGAAGAAAAACAGAATTATCTCAAAAGATAACAGTTGACATTTTCCAAAATTAAATAAAGACAACAAATCACAGACCCAAGGAGGTCAGTAAACTCTTAAAATTGTGAAGTTATCATTATTTCATATCAAGCAAGTTTAAAATAAAAGGTTTCAATAAAGATATAGCTTGAAATAATTAGCTACTGAGGAGTATGTATTTAGCAGATATTGTAAAATTATTTTCTATTACCCATAAAAATATGACATATTATTTACTATCTCCACATAAAAATGAACTAGAGGACTTCCCTGGTGGCACAGTGGTTAAGAATCCTCCTGCCAATGCAGGGGACACAGGTTCAAGCTCTGGCCAGGGAAGATCCCACATGCCACGGAGCAACTAAGCCCGTGCACCACAACTACTGAGCCTGCTCTCTACAGCCTGTGAGCCACAACTACTAAGTCCACGTGCCACAACTACTGAAGCCCGTGTGCCTAAAACCCGTGCTGCGCAACAAGAGAAGCCACCGCAATGAGAAGCCCGCGAACCGCAACAAAGAGTAGCCCCCACTCTCTGCAACTAGAGAAAGCCCACACGCAGCCGCAAAGACCCAACACAGCCATAAATAAATAAATAAATTTATTTTTAAAAAATAGACTTTCATGTGTCTGTTGATCCTCACTTCAAAGCCCATTTTTCCCACAGGATCTTAGTTCTTCAATTCCAAATTGTGGTAGGGTTAAGATTTTTCAGGAACATCTTCAGCATGATTAGAAAGGAATTATCTATAAACATACCATGTCCTGCTTTGGAATTTGTATTTAACAAGTACAGCTGCTGTTTATCTAGAAATGTGGAAAAAATGACTGAATACAAAAAAAGACTTATTATCTTTTATTTCCTAAGCAGAGTCTATTCCCATGTTGCTTCATTATAAATTAGAGATTCTAGAATATCATAGCAATTTTGTACTCCTTTACTAACGTAGAATATGAAAAAAAACAGTCCTAATTATTAACAGTTCAGTATTCAAGGCTTATAATGAATATGTCATGACTATCACCATGTACCTGAAAACAAATTTTTAAAGACTTCAGAATGTAAACCTAAATTTTCAGTACACCATAAAAACTAGTTGATAATTTTATAAACAAGTTTAAACAATTTATCAGATATTTTCATATGTGTTTTGACTAAATTCAGAGGGCTAACATATCTGCATGTTTCTATGACATTTTAAAATAAACCCCCAAAAAGTCAAAAGGTAAAAACAGTAAAATTTTTTAAATATATGTTAAGACACAAAATATGAACTTTGGTTTCTTTTTAAGATCCTACAAATGGTAACAAACATATGACTATAGAAAAAATTTTTGAATAAAAGCTAAAAAAAAGATACATAAGTAAACTCCAAGAGCTGCAAATAAAAGTACAAAAATTGACAAAGATACAGGCTCAGAAAAATGGATACCCTAATGCTTGCACACACCCGCACTACCCAGAAAGAGGCTTCCAAGGAGACATCAAACGTGAAGCTAACCACACACCTTTAACAAGGCAGAAGCATGAGCTGAGGGCAGAAGCACACATTAGGAGGAGAGCAGATGGGGCATGTCAGGTAGAGGCAGCTGCATCAAGCTATGGGTGGACTGTGGGAGGAGGAAGCAGTGGGGGACAGGGGAGGGATGGAGGGATGGGGGGAGGGACAGTGAGAAAAAAATAGGTCCCATAAAGAAATATTATATAGCATATGGCAAAAACAACACAGGACCAGGAGTTAATAGATTCTGGATTCTAGTTCGAGGTCTACCATATTGTACTAAAGCTGGGTTCAGAAAACATGTATTTGTATATGCTTTGTATAAAACTCAGAGACTTATCGTGACTTGTATAAATCTTTTTACTCATTTATATATTATAAATGAGTAAAAAGACTGATAAATAAAATCAATGTGCCACTTAGCTTCAACTACAAAGGAGTCTGGGAACTAGTGAACACTGGGATCAGTAGCAACCATAAAATGAGGAAGTTGTCAATTTGTTCAAAGATCAGATACTGTATATAGCAAAACTACAACTGCATGACAAGTAACCAGAGCATTAAAAGTGAAATGAGAGCAGAGACTTCATTTGTTTAGTTCTCTATATTTCTCCAGCACCTAAAAAGTGTCTAGTAGTTTGAAGTAGGCATTCAAACATCTGTTGAATATACTCCCCAACTAAATAACACACTGTAATCTCACAGTCCCTGCCTAATACTTACTGATTCTACTACTCTTAATTTCACATTAATCAGCACTTTTTAAATGTTTTTAAAGTCTGTAAGATTACAGGTTGAATAAAATTCCATCCTTTTTAATAATCACATCATTTTAAATTTCCCTAAACTCTTCCAAAAAGATGTGAAAAAGATGTGAAATTATCAATTAGAGTTCATGACTTAAGCCAACTGAGTAATATATTAATTATAACTACTCAGTCTATAAAAGTGAAAAACAAAGTTAATCCTGTAACATTTTTCCATTAGAAGTTAGCAGTCACAGACGAAGATGTGCTACAGTTCTTCCCAAAAATACCTAACACACAAAATTTTTCAATACCAACAAAGACATATTAGATCAGAACAGATGCCAATGATTAAATCATGCAATATTCCAAACTTACTTTAAAGTGCTGGACACACTGTATCAAAGTGATATTTGTAAATGATTAATCACTATATAAATGTAAGGTACCATCAACTATAACAGATTACAATCAAAGACAAAGCTTCAAGTCAAAAAGTATCTACAAGACTATGGTACAACTTTTAAGAGAAAGATACCCCAATTGAGTAAAAAATAAAGAAGAACCACTATAATACAACATAAGTAGACAGATATTGCCTGTCAGAATTGCAGTAAGAAGGGTATCAAAAGTCCGTTAAGAAAGTTCCAAGGTGGAAGAAGTCATGCCCTCAAATTAAAGATGACTCTGGAAAGACTTTATGACAACAGAAACACGGAAGAGCAGGAGCCATCTCAATTTTTGCCAACTATGACATCTCCAACTCTTACAACAGTGCACTGAACACAGAATATTATCAATATTTACTGACTGAATAAACAAACATTTAGAATGGACCCTGAGAGATTGAGAGGACACTCTAGCATGAGGGAAACACGTAAGGAAAAGAATAAAGGAGGAAATAAGGTGTGTTCAAAGAACACGGAGTAGCCTAATTTTGCAGGAGTATATTTATAACATGCAGAAGGTCAGCAGGAGTTTGTGTCCACTATGAACTTCATAACACGTTTAAATTTAATTTGGTATAAGTGGAAAATAATAAAAGCTTTATTAATGAAACTAGAATAGAATGCAAGATGAGTTATAAGATTATTGCCTCCTCTAACACAAATTTAGTTATTTGTGATTTAGTTCAGAACAAATATGGCAGCAATAAGAATGAAAAGAGTGGGGAAAAGGTCAAATACAATTCCAAGACTGTGAGTTTGGTTGATCAGAAAACAGTGGCATAATTAAAAGAAATACAAAGTCAAAAAAAGATGGGGTGGAGGGAGAATGACGTAAAGAAAATGACATTTGTTGAGCGTTTATTCCTTCCTAAGCATTTCAAATACGCTATTTTATTTAGTCTTCACAACAACTCTGTGAGATAGTTATACTCATTTTACAAATGAAGCAAAGAAGTCAAGATGCTTCCCCAAAGCTCACAAAGTTAATTAGTTATGTGTCACTCTCTCTATTCTTCCTTCCTAAGGGAACCTCCATTTTGTTCAAATATGGGCCAGCAATGTGCTCAGGAAGGTGGGCCACTCCCCTAGGCCTGGGACAATGAAACTTGATTGTTCTAAACAAGGGGAATCCTATTTCCATTATCCAATAACCCAGGCCTGACCTATGAGACATGAGAAGAAATATGTTGAGGGCTCCGGGAAACTTTCTTACCTGCATTAGCATCATGGATGTCATTAGGAACCTTGAAACCACCAATCTAAGAATTACCCTTGATTCCTCCCTTTCCTTCACTCTTGTTTCCCAATCCATCAGCAAGTCAAATTGATTCTATTCAATAATTCCAAAACACCTTGTTAACCCTTCCTCTTCTCCTATCATCCTAATCAAAGCCATTATTAACTCTCAACTGGACTCTTAACAATTACTCTCCTAGGCAATCTCCCTGTGGTCACTCTTGCTCCCAACAATTCATTCCCCAAACAGCAGCCAAAGAAATCTTTAAAACATATATCATGAAGCAACTAGAGCCCTTGTGTTCTGCTGGTGGGACTGTAAAATGGTACGACCACCATGGAAAACAGTACAGAGTTTTCTTAAAAAATTTAAAAAAAAAAAAAAAAGCTACCATATGCTCCAGCAACCCCACCACTGAGTATATATATACCAAAAAATTGAAAGCAGAGTCTCAAAGAGATATTTGCACACCCACGTTCATAGCAGCACTATTCGCTATAGCCAAGAGGTAAAAAAGCAACTCAAGTGTCCTTCTACAGATGGATATAAAAAAATGCGGTATAAACATAAAATGGAATATTATTCAGCCTTAAGATAGAAGGAAATCCTGTCATATACAACAAGGATGAACTTTGAGGACCTTATGCTAAGTGACATAAGTTAGTCGCAGTAAGACAAATACTGAATAATTCCACTTATATGAAGTATCTAAAATAGTCAAATTCATAGAAACAGAAAGTAGATAGTAGTGAATATACTTAACACTACTGAACTGTACACTTAAAAATGGTTAAAATGGTAAATTTTATGTTATATTTTTTTCATAACATACATACACAGCAGGCCAAAGGAAAAAAAAGTAAATCATATCACTTCATTCCCCTCCTTAAAATGCTTCAGCTGCTTCCTATCACCCACTGATAAACTCCAAACAAGGTCCATGAGGCTCTGAACCATCTGGTCCTTCCTGCCTGTACAGCCAGATCACATGCTACTCTCCTCCTTCAAGATGCTCAGTCAAAATGATGCTCTCTCACTTCCTCAAACAATTCAAATTACTTCTTGCCTCAAGGTCTTTGTCCATTCTATCACCCCTGTGTGGAATGCTCATCCCTAATTCTTCACAGACTTGGCTCTTTATTATCCTTCAGATGTCACCTTAAATGTGACCTTCTCAGAAGCCTTCCCTAACCAGGCTACCTAAACTAATAGGTGTCCCCACACCATCCACATTCTTTTCTATCTTATGTCTGTCTCTTCTGTTCCTTGGTAGCATTTCTCACAAATTAAAATACTATTCTTTTCCCCTATCTTCCCAAACAAAATGCAAGCTCCACAGGGACAAGGACCTCACCAATCCTGTTCATCATTATGTCCCGAATACTTATCATATGCTTGTTATATACTTAACATTCAAATATTTATTGAGTAATTTCACATTAAGAAAAAATCATTCTATAAGCCTGTTATTAAATATATATAAATATACATACAGATCTTTAAAAGACTAACTGATGTGACAACTATTATGTCTAGTTATTGAGGTAGACATGTTGACTTTATACTTTTCGATATGCTCTAACTTTCCTATAATAAATCTTTATACTCAGAAATTAAAGATTTTTAAGACTGATATTTCAACTTCTAAATGCTTCAGATCTTTTAATTATATAAAATAATAAAGGTACAAAACAAGATAGTGATACAACCAACTTTTTAAAAACACCACAGTACTTCTCAATCTCTGCCTATACTTAACTTTTGTATTTCTACAAAGTTTTAACTAATATCAGACCATTAATGGTTGTTTAGATCACAGAAGTGGCTCAAACTATGCCTACTTACTTTTCTAAATGCATATAAAACATTTTAATAATACTCAATATATCACAGCACATTTCTACAACTTTCCTACATCTATATCTACAGATTAAAAAAAAAGTCAACGGTAATTGAACACTTAACACTTGCCATACTCTAAGCACTTTACATAGATTAACTCATTTTTACTTTAAACCCATTTTAGAGATAAGGAAATTTAGGTACTAATAGGTTAAATTACCAACCCTAAATTACAAAAGCACTGCCAGACTGGGCCTCAAGCCCAGGAAATCGTGCTCTAGTTGAGAGGCTATGCTCTTAACCACACTAGTTGGAACAGACTTATGGCCCAAATAAAAATTCAAGATATAAAATGCTATGTTTCTTAAAAATTACATTCCAGGGCTTCCCTGGTGGCACAGTGGTTGAGAGTCCACCTGCCGATGCAGGGTTACACGGGTTCGTGCCCTGGTCCAGGAAGATCCCACATGCTGCGGAGCAGCTAGGCCCGTGAGCCATGGCCGCTGAGCCTGCGCGTCCGGAGACTGTGCTCCGCAACGGGAGAGGCCACAACAGTGAGAGGCCCGCGTACCGCAAAAAAAAAAAAAATTACATTCCATCCTTAAGGAATATTCATGAAAACAAAGCACAAGTAGGAATTACCCACTTATTGAGAATACCAATTTTTATTAAAAAGTCCTTTGTCTTAAGCCCCAGAAATCATACATTTTAAATGTGTATTTTTAAGAGTTCAGAATATTTAATAGCAAAATTTTAAAAAATGAAAAACTGGTTATTTACCAAAGATAAATGAAGAAAGAACTCATAAAGTTCCTTGGACAATAAAGATCTAGAATTTAACATTAATCAAAAAGTTTAATTCTGCTACTTCTCCAGCCTCATTTCCTAATTCACTTCTAATCACACCCTGGGCTTTGTCGTAACACTCCTTGGCACTGGAGGATTTTTAAGGCATAAACTATTTGAAAGCAATCCTAAATCTCCATTATACGGAATAATTTATCATAGAGATGACAATTTCACAAGGCTTCTATAAGGATTAAATGAGATAAAACATACAAATGCCGGGCATAAATTTGAATCCCACACACAAATGTTCGTAAACTACAAGCAGGCTGACCACTGACTCTGCCATCCTGGGTATCTGGTAATTCACAATCACCATCCAGCATTCTCAAATGCCAATGTGTATGATCAATGTCATTCCCCACTCAGCTTACTTCTCTGATACCATTATAATTTTCCCTATCTGACAAACTCTTATATAGTCTCAGTGAATACCCCTACTGTGAGGAAGAGGGGACATCTTCATTAATAACCCACCTCCTCACATCAAAGTTAGGGACTCCCAACTTTGTATTTAATTGTACTAAATACAGCACATGCCCTAATGTCCATACACCCTCATCACAATGTATCGTCATCCTTTAAGTGGTTATATCTCCTCCTGGAAAACAAAGCACAGTCAATAGCTTATTAATCCTGGAATCCCAAACATCTGATTTTGGTGACTGGCATATAAAAGTCACTGAAGATTTTTGTTTGTTTGCTTGTAGTTTTTGGTTTCTTTGTAAATGAAGAATAAAAGTAATACAAAGGGGTGAACAAAAAAGAATGTTTGTTTACATTATACCTTTTTCCAAAGAAAAGGAAAAGGAGACTTATTTTCAATACTGCAAACGTATAACAAGCACTTGTAATAAAAATCCTAAAAGATATTTTTAGTAAATGCAGGAACACTCCTAGATAAGCTACCATAGTCATTTCCTTTTAAAAAACAAATAAACAGGAATCTGTTGCATTTCTATAGACTAACAACAAACTATCAGAAAGAGAAATTAAGGAAGCATTCCCATTTACAATTGCATCAAAAAGAATAAAATATCTAGGAATAAATCTACCTAAGAAGGTAAAAGACTTGTACTCGAAAAGCTGTAAGACACTGATGAAAGAAACTGAAGACAATAAAAACAGATGGAAAGGTATACTGCGTTCATGGACTGGAAGAATTAATATTGTTAAAATGACCATACTACCCAAGGCAATCTACAGATTCATTGCAATCTCTATCAAAACCAACGGCATTTTTCACAGAATTAAAACAAATAGTTTTAATATGTGTATGGAGGGACTTCCCTGGTGGTCCAGTGGTTGGAAATCCGCCCTCCAAGGCAGGGGACACAGGTTTGATCCCTGGTCAGGGAACTATGATCCCACGTGCCACGAGGCAACTAAGCCCATGCACCACAACTACTGAGCCCACGGGCATATGAAAAGATGCTCAACATCATGAACCATCAGAAAAATGCAAATTAAAACTATAATGAGCTGCAGGACCCGAGGCTCAGGATCACTCGGTGAAGCTGAGCTTAGAGAAACCGGAAAGAGGAAAGAGCCCGAGGGGCGCCGTCCACACTGCCCAGGAGTGAGCGGGTTGCGGAACCCACTTCCAGAATTTTCGGCCTAGGTCTCCACCATTATCCTGCACATCTCCTGGCACCACCGCGCCCACAGTGTCCTATGTCAACCAACGCGGTGCAGGAGCCGGCCCAGAGTCCATGGCTTTTCATTGGCTGAGTCCTTTCCAGGAAAGGAGTCTTCATCCTTTTGGATTCGGTTATTGTTTCAGGTTCCCATGGTAGCAGCAGCATTTATGGTCCCTGAACAGAGCCATGTGATCTTTGAGGATGTGGCTGTGTCCTTCTCCCAGGAGGAGTGGGATCTCCTTAACGATGCTCAGAGACTCCTGTACTGTGACGTGATGCTGGAGAACCTGTCACTTATAGCCTCCCTGGGTTGTTGGCATGGAGTAGAATCTGAGGAGGCCGTTTCTGAACAATGTGTTTCTGTAGAACAAGTGACAGAAGACTGGAATCCAAAGCTGGAGCCATCTATCCTGAAGCCTCTGACTTCCAATACGAGTGTCCTGGCGGAGAAAGATGTTTTGTACTTGGCTGACAATATGTTCACGTGCGGAGAGGTTGAGAAGGCTTTCCTAGGCAGCTTGGGCTTTCCCCAGCACCAGCCCTCCCACGATGGAGAGCATCCACGTAGAAGCAAGCAGAGCAGGGAGGTCTCTCACCCTGGGCAAGGGCATCACAAGTGCAGCGAATGTGGCAAAGCCTTCCGTAAAAAGTTTAAATTCACAGAGCACCTGAGAGTTCACACTGGAAAAAAACCTTATGGGTGCAGTGACTGCGGGAAGTTCTTTAGACACATCTCCAGTCTTATTCATCATCAGAAAGTTCACACAGGAGAAAGGCCTTATGAGTGCTGTAACTGTGGGAAAGTCTTTGCCCACAAATATAAACTTTTGGAGCACCAGAGAATCCACACTGGAAAAAGACCATATGAGTGTAATGAATGTGGGAAGGCCTTCCTTCCCAAGGGTTCACTTGTTCAGCACCAAAAACTCCACACTGGAGAAAATCCTCATAAGTGCGGTGAATGTAGAGTGCTTCCTGTACAAAAATAACCTTCTTGTACACCAGAGGATCCACAGTGGAGAAAGTCCTTATGGGTGTAGCAAATGTGGAAAGTTCTTTGTCTTCAAAAAAAGGCTTCTTTATCACCAGCAAATCCACACTGGAGAAAGGCCTTACATGTGCAGTGAATGTGGGAAAGCCCATGTCTACAAAGGAAGTCTTATTGTGCATAAGAGAATTCACACTTTAGAAAAGGCTTATGGGTGTAACAAATGTGGGAAATTCTTTACAAGCAGTTTTGCCCTCAATAGACATGAGAATGTTCACACTGCACGAAGGTGTTACGAGTGCAGCGAATGTGGGGAAGCTCTCAACGGCAAAGTTAAACTTGCTAAGCACCAGCGAATCCATACTGGAGAAAGACCCTATAAGTGTAATGAATGTGAGAAAGCCTTCATGCGCAAGTATACACTTGTTCAGCACCAAAAAGTCCACACTGGAGTAAAGCCTTTTAAATGCAGCAAATGTGGGAAGCCCTTCACTTACAAAACAAGTCTTGCTGTCCACCAGAGAATCCACACTGGAGAAAGGCCTTATATGTGCAGTGAATGTGGGGAAGTCTTTGTCTACAGAAGTCGTCTTGTTGTCCATCAGAGAATCCACACTAGAGAAAAGCCTTAAGAATGTAGTTCTTTGTAGGCAGCTCCAAGCTCATAAAAAACAAAGTTCACACTGGGGCAATGCCTTCCGCTTTCCTTCACTTAATATCTAGCAGCACAATTCCTATGTAGTAGAGTAGGTGAATGTATACCTTATATGTGGCCAGTCAAACTTTTCTAAAATGGTAGTATCTTTTTATAGTCTCACGAGAAGCAGCAGAACATGAGTTCCTGTTTTTTACATTTTTGCCAACACTTGGTATGTTCAGCCTTTCTAATTTGTGATGTCATAGGTGTATCTAGTGATTTTAACTAACATTTCCCTGTTGACACAATGTGAGTGGTTTTCCATGTGTTAATTTCCAACCATATTTCTTTTTTTTTTAATTGTTATTGGAGTATAGTCAATTTACAATGTTGTGTTTCAGGTGTACAGCAAAGTGAATCAGACAGCCATATTTCTTTTTTGAAATTTCTGTTCATATAATTTTGTCATCTTAATTACTGAGTTTTGATGTTTCTTCATGGATTACTGATTAAGGTCCTCTAATGGAAATATTTACCAATATTCTTCCAGACTTGTTCTGCTCATTTTAGTCGCTTTTCCAGAGAAAGACTTTATTTATTTATTTTTTGTGGTGGGTTTTTTTGGCCATGCTGTGGCATGCAGGATCTTACTTCCCTGACCAGGGATTGAACCCGTGGCCCCTGCAGTGGAAGCACACAGTCCTAACCACTGGATCTCCAGGGAATTCCTCAATATGAAGCTGAGAATCCACTTTTCAATTTATGCATCACAAAAACATCCTACTAGAATTCTTACTGGGATTGCATTTAATCTTCAATTTAGAAAGAAATACTGAGTGTCCCAATCGATAAACTCGATAGATCTCCTTTTATTTAGATCTTGCTTAATTTTTGTTAGCAGTCTTCTTTAGTTTTCTGTTCGTAGGTCTTAAACATCTCCAGGTAACTTAAACATCTCCAGGTATTTTCTACATCTTATGATATTGTGAAAGGGAATTTTAAAAATTCTTCAATTTATGAACTGTTCATACCTGTTATACTTAGAGAGATATAAGACTAAGGACAGAAAAAAAAACTATAATGAGATATCACCTCATTATAAATGAGTATCTATTAAGAATGGCTATCATCCGCAGCTAACAGAGCAGACTACAGAGACGAGCATGAGACGCTAAGGCTGCTGCTGCCGCCACCAAGAACCCTGTGCGAGCACAGGTCACTATCTACACCGCCCCTCCCGGGAGCCTGTGCAGCCTGCCACTGCCAAGGTCCCGGGATCCAGGGACAACTTCCCCGGGAAGAACGCAGGGCACGCCTCAGGCTGGAGCAACGCCACGCCGGCCTCTGCCGCTGCAGGCTCACCCCGCACTCCGTACCCCTCCCTCCCACCGGCCTGAGTGAGCCAGAGCCCCCGAATCAGCGGCTCCTTTAAGTCCGTCCTGTCTGAGCGAAGAACAGATGCCCTCCGGCAACCTACACGCAGAGGCAGGGCCAAATCCAAAGCTGAGCCCCGGGAGCTGTGTGAACAAAGAAGAGAAAGGGAAATCTGTCCCAGAAGCCTCAGGAGCATCTGATTAAATCTCCACAATCAACTTGATGTACCTGCATCTGTGGAATTACCTGAATAGAGAACGAATCATCCCAAATTGAGGAGGTGGACTTAGAGAGCAAGATTTATTATTTTTTCCCCTTTTCCTCTTTTTGTGAGTGTGTATGTGTATGCTTCTGTGTGAGATTTTGTCTGTATAGCTTTGCTTTCACCATCTGTCCTAGGGTTCTATCCGTCCGTTTTTGCTTTTGTTTTTGTTTCACTTTTTAAAAAAATTTTTTTCTTAATAATTATTTTTTATTTTAATAACTTTATTTCATTTTATCTTACTTTATTTTCTTTCCTTTTATCCTCTTTCTTTCTACTTTTTCTCCCTTTTATTCTGAGTCATGTGGATGAAAGGCTCTTGGTGCTGCAGCCAGGAGTCAGTGCTATGCCTCTGAGGTGGGAGAGAAAACTTCAGGACACTGGTCCACAAGACACCTCCCAGCTCCACGTAATACCAAATGGCGAAAATCTCTCAGAGATCTCCATCTCAACACCAACACCCAGCTTCACTCAACGACCAACAAGCTACAGTGCTGGACACCCTATGCCAAACAACTAGCAAGACAGGAACACAACCCCACCCATTAGCAGAGAGGCTGCCCAAAATCATAATAAGTCCACAGACACCCCAAAACACACCACCAGACGTGGACCTGCCTACCAGAAAGATCCAGCCTCATCCACCAGAACACAGGCACTAGTCCCCTCCACCAGGAAGCCTACACAACCCACTGAACCAACTTTAGCCACTGGGGACAGACACCAAAAACAACGGGAACTACAAACCTACAGCCTGCAAAAAGGAGACCCCAAGCACAGTAAGATAAGTAAAATGAGAAGACAGAAAAACACATAGCAGATGAAGGAGCAAGATAAAAACCCACCAGACCTAACAAATGAAGAGGAAATAGGCAATCTACCTGAAAAAGAATTCAGAATAATGATAGTAAAGATGATCCAAAATCTTGGAAATAGAATAGACAAAATGCGAGAAACATTTAACAAGGACCTAGAAGAACTAAAGATGAAACAAGCAACGATGAACAACACAATAAATTTAATTTAAAAAACTCTAAAAGGGATCAGCAGCAGAATAACTGATGCAGAAGAACGGATAAGTGACCTGGAAGATAAAATAGTGGAAGTAAGTACTCCAGAGCAGAATAAAGAAAAAAGAATGAAAAGAACTGAGGACAGTCTCAGAGACCCGTGGGACAATATTAAACGCACCAACATTTGAATTATAGGGGTTCCAGAAGAAGAACAGAAAAAGAAAGGGACTGAGAAAATATTTGAAGAGATTATAGTTGAAAACTTCCCTAATATGGGAAAGGAAATAGTTCATCAAATCCAGGAAGCACAGAGAGTCCCATACAGGATAAATCCAAGGAGAAACACATCAAGACACATATTAATAAAACTGTCAAAAATTAAATACAAAGAAAACATATTAAAAGCAGCAAGGGAAAAACACCAAATAACATACAAGGAATACCCATAAGGTTAACAGCTTATCTTTCAGCAGAAACTCTGCAAGCCAGAAGGGACTGGCAGGACATATTTAAAGTGATGAAGGAGAGAAACCTACAACCAAGATTACTGTACCCAGCAAAGATATCATTCAGATTTGATGGAGACATTAAAACCTTTACAGACAAGCAAAAGCTGAGAGTTCAGCACCACCAAACCAGCTTTACAACAAATGCTAAAGGAACTTCTCTAGGAAAGAAACACAAGAGAAGGAAAAGACCAACAATAATGAACACAAAACAATTAAGAAAATGGGAATAGGAACATACATATCGATAATTACCTTAAATGTAAATGGACTAAATGCTCCCACCAAAAGACACAGATTGGCTGAACGGATACAAAAACAAGACCCATATATATGCTGTCTACAAGAGACCTACATCAGACCTAGAGACACATACAGACTGAAAGTAAGGGGATGGAAAAAGATATTCCATGCAAATGGAAACCAAAAGAAAGCTGGAGTAGCAATTCTCATATCAGACAAAATAGACTTTAAACTAAAGACTATTAGAAGAGACAAAGGAGGACACTACATGATGATCAAGGGATCCATCCACGAAGAAGATATAACAATTGTAAATATTTATGCACCCAACATAGGAGCACCTCAATACATAAGGCAAATACTAACAGTCATAAAAGGGAAATCGACAGTAACAAATTCATAGTAGGGGACTTTAACACCCCACTTTCACCAATGGACAGATCATCCAAAATGAAAATAAATAAGGAAACACAAGCTTTAAATGATACATTAAACAAGATGGACTTAATTGATATTTACAGGACATTCCATCCAAAAACAACAGAATACACATTTTTCTCAAGTGCTCATGGAACATTCTCCAGGATAGATCATATCTTGGGTCACAAATCAAGCCCTGGTAAATTTAAGAAAATTGAAATTGTATCAAGTATCTTTTCCAACCACAACGCTATGAGATTAGATATCAATTACAGGAAAATATCTGTAAAAAATACAAACACATGGAGGCTAAACAATACACTACTTAATAACGAAGTAATCACTGAAGAAATCAAAGAGGAAATCAAAACATACCTAGAAAAAAATGACAATGGAGACACGACGACCCAAAACCTATGGGATGCAGCAAAAGCAGTTCCAAGAGGGAATTTTATAGCAATACAATCCTACCTTAAGAAACAGGAAACATCTCAAATAAACAACCTAAGTTGCACCTAAACCAATTAGAGAAAGAAGAACCAAAAAAACCCAAAGTTAGCAGAAGGAAAGAAATCATAAAGATCAGATCAGAAATAAATGAATAAGAAATGAAGAAAAGGATAACAAAGATCAATAAAACTAAAAGCTGGTTCTTTGAGAACAAAATTGATAAACCATTAGCCAGACTCATCAAGATAAAAAGGGAGAAGACTCAAATCAACAGAATTAGAAATGAAAAAGGAGAAGTAACAACTGACACTGCAGAAATACAAAAGATCATGAGAGATTACTACAAGCAACTCTATGCCAATAAAATGGACAACCTGGAAGAAATGGACAAATCCTTAGAAATGCACCACCTGCCAAGACTGAATCAGGAAGAAACAGAAAATATGAAGAGACCAATCACAAGCACTGAAATTGAAACTGTGATTAAAAATCTTCCAACCAACAAAAGCCCAGGGCCAGATGGCTTCACAGGCGAATTCACAGGCAAACATTTAGAGAAGAGCTAACACCTATCCTTCTCAAACTCTTCCAAAATATAGCAGAGGGAGGAACACTCCCAAACTAATTCTACGAGGCCACCATCACCCTGACACCAAAACCAGACAAGGATGTCATAAAGAAAGAAAACTACAGGCCAATATCACTGATAAACATAGATGCAAAAATCCTCAACAAAATACTAGCAAGCAGAATCCAACAGCACATTAAAAGGATCATAAACCATGATCAAGTGGGGTTTATTCCAGGACTGCAAGGATTCTTCAATATACGCAAATCAATCAATGTGATAAACCATATTAACCAACTGAAGGAGAAAAACCATATGGTCATCTCAATAGATTCAGAGAAAGCTTTCGACAAAACTCAGCACCCATTTATGATAAAAACCCTCCAGAAAGTAGGCAGAGAGGGAACTTTCCTCAACATAATAACAGCCATATACGACAAACCCACAGCCAACATCGTCCTCAGTGGTGAAAAACTGAAAGCATTTCCACTAAGATCAGGAACAAGATGAGGTTGCCCACTCTCACCACTCTTATTCAACATAGTTTTGGAAGTTTTAGCCACAGCAATCAGAGAAGAAAAGGAAATAAAAGGAATCTAAATCGGAAAAGAAGAAGTAAAGCTGTCACTGTTTCCAGATGACATGATACTATACACAGAGAATCCTAAAGATGCTACCAGAAAACTACTAGAGCTAATCAATGAATTTGGTAAAGTAGCAGGATACAAAATTAATGCACAGAAATCTCTAGCATTCCTATACACTAATAATGAAAAATCTGAAAGTGAAATCAAGAAAACATTCCCATTTACCATTGCAACAAAAAGAATAAAATATCTAGGAATAAACCTACCTAAGGAGACAAAAGACCTGTATGCAGAATTTTATAAGACACCGAAGAAAGAAATTAGAGATGATACAAATAGGGCTTCCCTGGTGGCGCAGTGGTTAAGAGTCCACCTGCCGATGCAGGGGACACAGGTTCGTGCCCCGGTCCGGGAATATCCCACATGCCGCGGAGCAGCTGGGCCAGTGAGCCATGGCCACTCGGCCTGTGCGTCCGGAGCCTGTGCTCCGCAACGGGGGAGGCCACAACAGTGAGAGACGCACGTACTGCAAAAAAAAAAAAAAGTTGATACAAATAGATGGAGAGATATACCATGTTCTTGGACTGGAAGAATCAACATTGTGAAAATGACTCTATTAACCAAAGCAATCTACAGACTCAATGCAATCCCTATCAAACTACCACTGGCATTTTTCACAGAACTAGAACAAAAAATTTCACAATTTGTATGGAAACACAAAAGACCCCGAATAGCCAAAGCAATCTTGAGAACGAAAAACGGAGCTGGGGGAATCAGGCTCCCGGACTTCAGACTATACTACAAAGCTACAGTAAGCAAGACAGTATGGTACTGGCACAAAAACAGAAATATAAATCAATGGAACAGGATAGAAAGCCCAGAGATAAACCCACATACATATGGTCACCTTATGTTTGATAAAGGAGGCAGGAATGTACAGTGGAGAAAGGACAGCCTCTTCAATAAGTGGTGCTGGGAAAACTGGACAGGTACATGTAAAAGTATGAAATTAGAACACTCCCTAACACCATACACAAAAATAAGCTCAAAATGGATTAAAGACCTAAATGTAAGGCCAGAAACTATCAAACTCTTAGAGGAAAACATAGGCAAGAACACTCTATGACATAAATCACAGCAAGATCCTTTTTGACCCATGTCCTACAGAAATGGAAATAAAAACAAAAATAAACAAATGGGACCTAATGAAACTTAAAAGCTTTGGCACAGCAAAGGAAACCATAAAGAAGACCAAAAGACAACCCTCAGAATGGGAGAAAATATTTGCAAATGATGCAACTGACAAAGGATTAATCTCCAAAATTTACAAGCAGCTCATGCAGCTCAATAACAAAAAAAACAAACAACCCAATCCAAAAATGAGCAGAAGACCTAAATAGACATTTCTCCAAAGAAGATATACAGAGTGCCAACAAACACATGAAAGAATGCTCAACATCATTAATCATTAGAGAAATGCAAATCAAAACTACAATGAGATATCATCTCACACCAGTCAGAATGGCCATCATTAAAAAATCTAGAAACATGGGGCTTCCCTGGTGGCGCAGTGGTTGACAGTCCGCCTGCCGATGCAGGGGACACGGGTTCGTGCCCCAGTCTGGGAAGACCCCACATGCCACGGAGCGGCTAGGCCCGTGAGCCATGGCCACTGAGCCTGCACGTTCGGAGGCTGTGCTCCACAACGGGAGAGGCCACAACAGTGAGAAGCCCGCGTACTGCAAAAAAAAAAAAAAAAAAAAAATCTAGAAAAAATAAATGCTGGAGAGGGTGTGGAGCAAAGGGAACACTCTTGCACTGCTGGTGGGAATGTGAATTGGTACAGCCACTATGGAGAACAGTATGGAGGTTCCTTATAAAACTACAAATAGAACTACCATATGAACCAGCAATCCCACTACTGGGCATATACCCTGAGAAAACCATAATTCAAAAAGAGTCATGTACCAAAATGTTCATTGCAGCTCTATTTACAATAGCAGGAGATGGGGACAACCTAAGTGTCCATCATCGGATGAATGGATAAAGAAGATGTGGCACATATATGCAATGGAATATTACTCAGCCATAAAAAGAAACGAAATTGAGTTATTTGTAGTGAGGTGGATGGACCTAGAGTCTGTCATATAGAGTGAAGTAAGTCAGAAAGAGAAAAACAAATATCGTATGCTAACACATATATCTGGAATCTAAGAAAAAAAAATGTCATGACGAACCTAGGGGTAAGACAGGAATAAAGACACAGACCTACTAGAGAATGGACTTGAGGATATGGGGAGGGAGAAAGGTAAGGTGGGACAAAGTGAGAGAGTGGCATGAACATATATACACTACCAAACGTAAAATAGATAGCTAGTGGGAAGCAGCCGCATAGCACAGGGAGATCAGCTCGGTGCTTTGTGAACACCTAGAGGGGTGGGATAGGGAGGGTGGGAGGGAGGGAGACGCAAGAGGGAAGAGATATGGGAACATCTGTATATGTATAACTGATTCACTGTGTTATAATGCAGAAACTAACACACCATTGTAAAGCAATTATACTCCAATAAAGATGTAATAAAAAAAAGAATGGCTATCATCAAAAAGAACACAAATAACAAATGTTGGTGAGGACATAGAGAAAAGGGAACACTCGCACACTGTTGGTCGGAATGCAAACTGATGCAGCCACTGTGGACAACAGTATGGAGATTTCTCAAAAAACTAAAAACAGAACTACCGTATGACCCAGAAATTCCACTCCTGGGTATATATCCAAAAAAAAGAACACTAGTTTGAAAAGGTACATGCGCCCCAATGTTCACAGCAGCATTATTTACAATTGCCAAGATATGGAAGGAATCTAAGTGTCCATCAACAGATGAATGGATAAAGAAGATGTGGTGTGTATGTATGCGTGTGTACACATACACACACACAAACACACACACAATGGAATACCACTCAGCCATAAAAAAAGAATGAAATTTTCCCATTTGTAACAACATGAATGAACTTGGAGGGTATTATGCTAAGTGAGATAAGTCAGAGAAAGACAAATACTGTATGATATCACTTATATGTGGAATTATAAAAAACAAAATTAGTGAATATAACAAAACAAGAAAGACTCACAGATATATAGCACTAGTGGTTACCAGTGGGGAGACGGAACGGGGAAGGGGCAAGATAGGGGTGGGGAATTAAGAGGTACAAACTATTATGTATAAAATAAGCTACAAGGATACACAGGGAATACAGCCACTATTTTATAATAACTATAAATGGAGTATAACCTTTGAAAATTGTGAATCACTGCTGTACACCTGAAACATATATAATATTGTATATCATCTATACCTCAATTTTTTAAATGATATTTATATTTTTAAAATTATATAATCCACTCTATAGCAATTTTCAAGTTTATATTGTTCTTGCAACAGTAAAAATGTTCAATTTTTATATTCCCAGTTCTTTGCATCATTCTGACACAAAACAGTCACTAAAAAATGTTCAAAACTATATGCGTACACACACATTCACTGAAGTCTGACTTTCTCACTTTTAGCCTCTGGGTTTTTTAGGATCCATTTCGACCGACCTAGAACCAAATACTGGATGCACACTGCAAGGTATATTTAAAAAAGCAAATTCAAGAAACAGCAAAGGATACCTGTACCACAGCTGGACAAAGATCTGGAGAAGCTTTTTTTTTAATTTGGTACACAGCAATACAGAAGAAAGAAATATCAAGGATTAACACAGTCTGAATGTTTGTGACAAAGTAGAAAGAACAGATGAAGATGACAGAGCAGGAAAAGAGGAAAAATTACATACTTATCATTAATGGAAAAATTAAAAGATTTATTGCTGGAGACTAGGAGTAAAGAAGAAGGGGAACTAAGATTATCTATTACTCCACATCACATATTTTTTAAAGGAAAGAAAAACAATAGTGCAAAGAAAACATGAGTGCAATAACATGGACCCATACACTGTGCTGAATAGCAGGAAAAAATTTCAAGTAAGGATTTTAAAACCTTTTTCACTTATTGAGACTCACTTAAGAAACAATTACGAATCACTTTCATTACTCTGGGGGTTTGTGATGAAGTTTCTTACTATTTTTTAATTACCTAAATAAGATACTCACTTCAAGTATTTTCAAAATTTAAAATCCAGTTTTTACTTAATTCAGTAAAATCTTCTTTGACATTTTCAGTTCCATATAATGTCAAGTTTAGGAAAATCAAAGAGAGAGGTAGAGAAAGTGAAAATGACTAGAGGAAAAAGAGTAAGTTACAGATGCCAAGATGCAGGCACACAAAAAGATAAATTCATTTGCAAGAACACTGGGACAGATACAGGCACTTGAGTTCTAAAATGAACTAGTCCAAGTAAACTGTGTTTGTCATACTCTGGTTTCCTGGTCCTGGGGTGGGGGGTGGGGGGCGGTTACCACTATCTTAAGAAAACACTGAAAAGTCACTATTAAACATTCTAAAACTAATCTTAGCCTTAATCCTAAAGTTGTTTCACTTTAGACGAGATGGCTGATAAAGCCTAACAGAAAGGAAACTACTCTCAGGACTGCAGCCATGATGGTTGTGCAGTATCACCTCAAGGGCCAAATGAAATAAAGCCAAAAGTCAAATCAATCATTGGCTTGGGGTTCCCCACCCCCAATTTAGAACTTTCCTAGTAATGAAGTTCTCTGAGGAGGAAATGTTCAGGTAGACTAGAGGAACACAGACTGAGGACACAGGCTTAGGGGAGAACCAACCTCAAATCTGCAGCAATGAAACCAGTCAAGGAGAATCATTACTGAAGGTAGGATTAGAAAGTGTCAAGATGGATTGAATATCTAATACCTACTAATATAAAGATCTAGAAGGATAAGGAAAGGAACAAATCATTTAGATTTGGCATTTGAAATCATCTACAGATCAAGTGTGAAATTCACACAATGAAATTCAAAAGTTAATTTTGAAACAAATAATATATCAGTACTCTGAGACACTTATTCAAATGGCAGCTGGGGGGGAGTTCAACCCTGACGCATTGTAATGTTAGTTCAATCTGGAAACAGTTATCCTTTGTTAAGGAATAAACATGCATTTTTAAATATGGAATACTAAAAAGTTTCATATAACGGTTTGTAAATCATCACATAAGTCCAATCATATAAAAACATAGTAATTTTTTAATTAAATAGGCACATTTGAAAGAAAGACGCTCTACAACAAAGTGTTCCTTCTTGCCTATTTTCAAGGACTTGTACCAATTTAAGTCATTTTACAAACTCTAGGAGTTTAAAGGTTTAAAGGCAATTTCTATTTCTTAGACTTTATATAAATAGATTCCTTTCTAATCTAACCATAAAGGAAATTTTATAAAATTTCCTCTAAACATTTTCATAGCCACTGTATCTTTTAAACTTTCAAGACCTCCACTTCTATATAGCTTACTAATTGGCCTCTTTATTTATCTCTCTTATCTCCTCACTTCCATCCACCTAGACTTAGCTTTTCAAACACTGAGGTCATGTCACTCCCATGTTTAAAAACCACAGCTTCTCAACCCCTGACAGGATAATAGATTTAGAACTCTAAGTTCATGAAAAAAACATTCTGAAAGGTCAAAATACCTTTTTAAGCCTTTCATTTGGCCTTAAAATTTAAAGTAAAGTTACATTTTCCATAACTTGTGCATGTTTAGTATTGTTAAATGTTTTAAATTACTATCTATTAAATATTTAATGTTTGCTTTCAAAATAATCTAGTAAAATGAATATGCCAAGAAAATGTATCACAACTTTCCTGTGGCTTTCCATACTCCCCAGCACCTGGCTGAGTACCCCAGTTTTAGATGTGCTGACATTTTGATACACAGGGAATAAACAAAGGAATATTAAAGCTCTTGAAAATTTGGCCAAACCTTTCTCCTTGCATTTCTCCCACTCTACATACAACCTATGCTTAACTTTAAAGAAAACTATTAACTTATTCCTTATTCTTGCATACGCTTCCTCCTTGAAAGCCTTTTCACTCATCTCCACAACAAGCCCTATCTATACATCAAGGTCCAGCTCAAAACCAACCCTCCTCCAAGTAATAGTCTCTAGTAGCCTTTCTTTCTCCAACATTTTTAGGTCTGTTACTGTTAATCACAGTCTATCTCATTACTATGTCTAGCTGTGTGTATAAGGAAGCATACAACATACCAGCTAAGAATCAAAGCTTTGGAATCAGAGAAACACAGGTCAACATCTGACTCTGCTACTTACTAAATGTAACCTTGGACAAGTTACTTAAGAGCATCCTGAATCAGTTTCCTCATCTCTTACATGAAAAAAGCAACTATCTAACAGAATTAATCTCACAATCAAAAACAGTGATGTATATAAGGCACTTAGCACAATACTGACTGCCAGTAATAGTTTAATAAATATACCTATTATTCCCAATAGGCAGACCCATGTCTTAGTCTCTTTTGTATTTTTTCCCATTCGTACTACATGGTATTAGGCATAGGCATATGCTTAATAATTGCTTGGTTGATGAAATCTGATCAATTCAGAAGTAATCTCCTAGGTAGGTCTTAATAAGGTAAGGTCCAAATTCTGGTAAATATCAAAAATGGCTTGCTAATCATATTATTAGGTGTTAATTTTAACATTAGCTTAATGAGTTCAAACTTTAGCTACCCTATACACAAATATAGATCTCCATGCATCATTCCGAAAATGTTCCACACTGCATTATTATCAATGAGTAGGGCAATATCCAAAATACTTGATACAGTTACTCAAAAGTCTAAATTAATCTAAAAACATTAGCATGTATCCAATCACAAAGCAAGCCTTTAGCAAATTAAAGAATTCCTGTGTGGATCCTATTGTTAAAATTAAACTAAATCCTGAACCCACTTTTCCAGCTGGCCCTCTGAGTTTTTCCTGTGTCAGGGGATTCCCAACAGAGACCACTCAGTTCTGCCATAGCATTCTCAAAAAGAGTACCAAGGGATGCAATGTTTCCAGACCAATAAGATTACTACCAATTCTTAAATGGTCAGAATAGACTAGATCAAAAGGGATACGAGTATGTTCTTTAATTCTGTAGTCAGCAACAGGAAAAAGAAAAAAACGACCTAGAGCAATGACCAAAGACTAGTAAAAAAAAAAAAAAGGGACTGGTATGGGACTTCCCAGTCGGTCCAGTGGTTAAGACTTTGCTTTCCAATACAGGGGGTACAGATTCGATCCCTGGTCAGGGAGCTAAAATCCCACATGCCTCGTGGCCAAAAAACCAAAACATAAAACAGAAGCAAGGGCTTCCCTGGTGGTGCAGTGGTTGGGAGTCCGCCTGCCGATGCAGGGGACATGGGTTCGTGCCCCGGTCTGGGAGGATCCCACATGCCGCGGAGCGGCTGGGCCCGTGAGCCATGGCCGCTGAGCCTGCGCGTCCGGAGCCTGTGCTCCGCGGCGATAGAGGCCACAGCAGTGAGAGGCCCGCGTACCGCAAAAAAAAAAAAAAAAAAACAGAAGCAATGTTGTAACAAATTCAATAAAGACTTTCAAAATGGTCCACATCAAAAAAAAAAAATTTTTTTTTTAAAAAAATGAAAGGGACTGGTAAATGATAACTATGGGAAAGGAAAAAAAAAGGATACAGCAGAAAACCTAGCCATCAAAAGGCAGCTTCAGGAAATCCTAAGCTAAATTCAAAAAGAGTAACTTCACAAAAGGAGGAAAAACATTTTCTAACACTATGTGAAGTACACTATGAATTTAACTATTGTCACAATGAAAACATTAACACGTGCAAATTCACAAAATATTACTCAAAGCAACATGTATATGTATATATATAACATATATGACAAAATATACATATTTTGTCAGAATAAATAATTGTGTTCTATAAACATACGATATAGTTATGTATGTGTGTATGTCTATTGTATACATGTGTGCCCTTTCATAAGCTATTTCTCAGGGGCCATATCTGGATGAGATCAATCACTGCCTACTGGGATCAATTCATTGACTCTGAATCTGTTAGGCAAAAAAGAAAAAAAAAAGTGATGTTTTGAATTATTCAAACACTGCTTTAGATTATAATCAACAAGCACTCAATCACCAATCCCTAACTTGCTTTAAATTTCAATCACTTTGAAAGTAAGAACCCTAAATATAAATGTATTATTATTAAATTATTAAAATTTTATATATCAATATATACACACACATATATATATAACTTAAGCCCTTACTACACAGCACTGTAAATAGTTAATGGTTTCACCTTATCAAAACATTTGCACACACTGAATCCTGAAAAGGTAATATAAAAAAAGAAAAGGAAATATAAACCAATATTCTTATGACAACGGGCCTGTTTATTTTGATGTGACAGTCTCTCTCTTTAAAAGAACACCTGCTTGCTCAAAACTAAGCATGCAGTAGATGATTTAAAGGCAATTTATTCTTAAAATACACTAAACCTCTAAAGTAAAACCCTTGAGTGGCAAACTTCAGTGGAAAAGACTGTTTTCTAGATTTTATTAGTAAGAGGCAAACTCTTATGAAGTTCCTCAAGGTAAGTATTTAAAATACTAATCTGAAGAGAAAAAGAGAAGATAAAGTGACTTTGGTTGTCATTTTCAGAGCTATTAAGAATTCACAGTTAAATGACATCTTTAATACAGAGCCAGAGATAGCAATTCTCTCAAAATTCTTACAAGAATTTTCAACATTCACATGAAGCTCAGTTTCATTACTAAAACTCTCTATTCCATTTCTATCCAGTAACACTGCCTAGATTATGATAACACAGTATTTTTTAAGTTCAGTCTATGGTTCTCCTTCCTGAAGTGTACAACAGCAATAATTAATTATGTTCTGGGTTTAGCACAACATTTACAAATGGAAACCACAAAAGAAAGCACTATTCATACAATCAGAATAGGAAGGAGCCCCATACTGACCATATAATTCAAAGAAATTTTCAGTATGCTCTAACTTTGTGGACTGTATTTACATAAACTTATTAAAATGACCCAATTTAATTTGTATACTGTATAATTTGATTATCTTAAATTTCAAGTGATTTACATGATTCAAAAAATCAATATTCAGGCTTCCCTGGTGGCGCAGTGGTTAAGAATCCTCCTGCCAATGCAAGGGACACGGGTTCGAGCCCTGGTCCAGGAAGATCCCCCATGCCACGGAGCAACTAAGCCCGTGCGCCACAACTACTGAGCCTGTGCTCTAGAGCCCGCGAGCCACAACTACTGAAGCCCATGCACCTAGAGCCCGTGCTCCACAACAAGTGAAGCCACCACAATGAGAAGCCCGCGCACCGCAACTCACCGCAACTAGAGAAAGGCCCGTGAGCACAAAGACGACCCAACGCAGCCAAAAATCAAAATAAATAAATTTATTTTAAAAAATCAATATTCTAACAAAGGGAAAGAATATTAAGAATATTAAAAATAAATTCCAGGGTCAATATTATTTTAGTAAACTTATTTTAAAGCACTACAGCACAAACTAATTTTGTGTGATATATCAGACTTTTCATCCAATAAGAATCACCTTTCCTTTTTCACAATACCATAAGTAACTCAGAGGAATTTAAATCTTCAAAAGGAAGGATTATAAACAGCTTATTAAAATAAAATTCGATCTTAAGTAATTTTCTTGACCTAATCTACACGATATACAACATACTGTTAGTGGTTAATACTACATTTTCCGAATCATGTGCCCTTTTAGCAATTACATATTGATAAAACACTAGCCAATTATTTATTAGCCAAACTTTTCTGCTCAAGAAACCAAGAGCCACACTCCTATAGCTTCTAGAAACCCAAGTAATTCTGCTTCCCTTCGTGCATGAGGCATTAAACCTTCACATTAGTTTTATCTTGCTACTTTCCCAATAATCACTATAAGACTACTGAAGCATAAAACTATACAATCTAATCTCTCACTCAAACTCTATTACACTCCTAATACTGATCATTCTGTAATCGTTTTATCAAAATTACCCAGCTATAAGTCTGATGTTTCAATTTCCACTTAAAGGGCTTAATATACTAAACGGTAAAGCAAGCTAAATATTCCTATCATTATGTTCCATACACTACAACTTCCAAAGAGCTTGGAAAGTTTACCAACACCCTCCTCTCTAGAATAGTAAACATCCTGTCATTGAACCCAGTGAATAGCTGCTTTGCTCTAAAGAATAGACCTCCTGAGCTCCACTCACAGCAGCTGTTAGTAACTTTCAAACGCCTGTTGGACTATCACTTTGGTTAAATTAATGATGGGTCATCTTGTTCCACTTTATTTTCCTTTTTAGTCTTGCAATTATGCAGAAAATCTACAAAGTACTTTTAAAAATAAAGTACAAAAAAAAAGCTTACTTTAAACTCCACTACTTTTCCAAAAGAAATCATTTCAAGATCCTTACATCATTACTTAAACCACAACCTATCAGTAGTACATGACAATGGAAAGCTTTAAAAGGATTCAATTTTCTACCTCACCTTACCACATATGTTCGCCAGTTTTCAATAATTTCAAGAACGTTCCATACTTTTAAAAAGTGCTGTTGCAGTCTATCAGAACTGTGCTGCTCAAATACGAGCACCGAATATCCTGCACTTGGTAAATTTTCGGTATATTCCTGGTAACCTGCTCAGCTTTCTGCACCTTTGCACCCAGTGATGCTCCCACCAGCAAATACTATCTATCCATCCTTTATAACGGTCTTCTCCCCACTCCTCAAAAAGTCCATATTAGACTTAGAGGTTTCCGCAAACTAATAAGGAACCACTAAATACCACTAGGTATTATGACTCTCAAAGAATCGTCTCCAGCAGCCTCCCCTGGGACATTGTGCTCAGCGGGTCTCTGAACCTGTGAGACTCGCTGCCAGCTGCCTTTGCAACAGCAGCACCAAAGGCGGACTCAATACCGCATTGCTGCTGCTGACTTCTTCTAGCAGCTTCAAAAAAAAAAAAAAACATCAGTCCAGTACCCTGCAGACCCTGCTGGCTCTTCTGCAGCACGGAAGAGAAACCACCGCATTGCTCAGCGTGGAGCACCGGAGAGCAGACTTAAGGGCGGGGAAGCGACTGCCGTCGAGAGGCTTTGACGAGGGCGGGGTATCAAGGGGGGAGAGGGAAGGCGTCCGGAGTGCAGCGCCCAAGCAGCTGCCAGGGCGCTGGCGTCTCGGCACCCGGCTGGGCATCGCACACTGACGAGGGCCGTCGAATAGCAGGCGCCGGGCAGGAGGCGCGGGCCCCTCCCAGGGATGGGGGTCCCGCAATGCCCGGCCGAGCCCCGCCCCGCCGCCCTTCCGGCCCTCACCTGTCATGAGCGCCGGGCTGTCGCCCCCCGCCGCGGCGGGAGAAGAGGCGGCCACCGCGGCAGAGCCCGCCGTCCGCCGTCCGCGGAGGTGCCTGGGCACCAGCTCGCATCCGTCCGCCGCGCCTGCCACCAGCAGCCCGAGGACCAGCAGGGCAGCCCAGCGCCGCCGCCGCAGCCAGCCTGAGGCCGGGCCGGGCGTCGTGGCGGGATGAGGACGCGGAGGAGGAGAGGGGGGAAAGCGCGGCGGCGCCCCGGCCGCCAGCCGCTCGCCCGCTTCGCGAGGCGCCGCCGCCTCCTGCGACTCCTCGGGCCGCCCCCGCCGCCTCAGACGCGAGCTCCTGTCGGGCTCCAGCCTGGTCCCGTCGGCACCGGCGGCCTCTGGAGCTCGGGTCCCGGCTGCGTTCATTGGTTTCGGTTATTTAAAAAAAAGGTGAGGAGCAAAAAGGTACGTCGTCTTCAGGCCGCGCGCGACACTCGCGCTGCTGCGGCAGCAAGACTGGGATCCGCTGCTCTGGCGCCTCCAAACACCAGTCCCAGCGTCCGCGCCGCCGCCGCCGCTGCCGCCGCCGCCGCCACCGCCGCCGCCGCCGCGGCGCATCCCCCCGCCCCCTCCGGCCCGCGCCCGTCGTAGTACCACGCTCGGCCCGGACGCCTCCTCCCCTCACACATTCGCTCGCATACCAATCCCCCGCCTCCTTCAGCCCCTCCACTGCGCAGGCGCGACGGGGCTGCATTGGGCCTGCGCGGCACCCGAGCCCCGCCCCCGGGGGCGTTCCGGGTAGGACGAGAGCCGTGGGGTGGTTTCCAAGGCTTTCGCTGAGCGGCGAAGATAGGGGGTGGGGAGGAAGGCGGACATGCCCCCTTCCCCCATTCACGTCCCCCTCCCCCATTCACGCCCCCACCGCGATTGAGGCGGTGGGGGCGGGGGAGCGGGAAGCGGAACCAAGGGGACGGGGAGAAGAGTACGGACATCCGAAATCGTTTGGGCGACTTTTAACCGTGCAGATGGCAGCAAAAATAATTGCATGGGTCAGAAAACCTTGTAATCGGAAACAGCGGCGTCTCCAGAATTTCGGCATAGGTGGGGCTTACAAGAGGCTAGCAGTATGGAAGTGGAGGTCATAGCGTTTTACTTACTTACCAAAGACTTAAAGCTCTTGCTAAGTGCTAGTGTGCCAGGCAATGTCCTAAGCGCTTTACAGATTTACACATTGTAACTCTAAAAGTTAGGTGGTGATATCGTTTTCATCCCCATTTTACAAAAGAGGAAACTAAGGCTGAGAAACGTTGTTATTTGCCCCCAGTTTCCACAGCTAAAAAATGGTAGATGGTGCCAGATTTAGCGCCACTGAATGTAACTATTGAAAAGGATTTGGTCTAGCCTTTACTCTCCTATGTTAAGACATTGCCTGAACTCATCACCTCCCTAACCGCACCCCACCCTAAGGAGTCTTTGCTGTCAGCTGAATAGGTTGACAAAAACGGCGTTTCAGATTTCATTTGGCTTCACGTACCTCAAAAGAAGCACGCCACACACACACACACACACACACACATTCTCTCTCCAGAGGCACAAAGTTGTTTTGCAGATAGAGTTCTTAAGCACAAAGGTCCTGTTTGTTATTGGGTTTCTGTTGTTGGGTTAGGGTTTTCATTTGGTTTTTTATTGGTTTGTCTTCTCAAGTCAAGAAGATACTCAAATTACACAATCTCCCAAATAATTTCTTAGGCAGTCTGACCAACATTAACCATGAATGTCACTGACTGTGGAAAGACAGATGCACACTTCAGAAAAGAACTAAGAATTTCTTTGAGGCTAATCAATCTATCAACAATGAATTCTTGACAGACTTCTTGGGGACACGGTGTTTAGGTGGCAATTCTTTATAAGGCATCAGGGAGATTATATTTCCCCTGCTGAAAGGCACAGCAATCAAGTCACATATTTGCTGAATGTCCTCCAAACGGAGATAATTGTACTAGAGGGCCAGAAAAATATAAAGAAATAGCAGGCTTGTTTTCTGCTCTCCAGAAGGCAACATTTCATTCAACATTAACTGAGTGCCTAGCATGTGCCAGGCAGAGTACTTAGTAGTGGGGATTCAAGGGGGTATAAGAGAGACACTTGGAAAAGTCAAGTCAGTTCAGAGATATAAGACGGAGAACACCGTCCCTGCGTGGGGAATCTTACAATCTTGCTTAGCAGATAAAATTTACACCCATTAAACAATTAGAGGCTAATACAAGGTAGTAGTTAATCAGTTGTTAAATTGGACAGAGCAAGCTGTTACTGCTGTTTCAATAGCAGTATGAAACCACGAACAAATTAACAAATCACTGGGTCCAAGCTTCTTTAAACAAAGATGATATGGGCTTTTTTTCTTTCTTTCTTTTAAAGATAGATGTTGGCACTGAGATGGTACTGGATTGGGGCTTATGACTGTTTATTCTTCTCACTACTGGAGCCACAAAGGAGTTACACAGGTAGAAGAACCTGCAAGCACTAAAGAGACCTCTCTCAGGCAGGCCAGGGTTCAGCAAAACATCCTCCATCTCGTATCTTCTTTGTCACGGGTACCAAAGTTTCCGGCTGTTAAACGGGTGGCCAGAATGCATCTTCTTGCTGAACAGAGGAATAGTTATCACTGTGCATCGAGCAGAAATCTAGGTGCAGAAAAGAGAAAGTCCATTGCTTTGGAAGACAAGCCTATCTCTAGAATTACAGATGCTACAATTTGCAAGCCAAACGTAAAGACAAGGCTCCAGTTGAAGCAATCGCTTCCTTTTCTTCTCAGGTTTCCTGTTCCACCTCCAAGCCTTTCCTTTCCTTTTCTTACCTCCAGCCAAATCCTATTCAAAATCCACTTTGACCCCTTTTCCCTGACACCTACCTACTCCAAACCTCACGATTTACCATTTATTTACAGAATGTCTGTGTCTAATTTTCACCCATTCATGACTTCAAGCTTCTGATAGGCAGCAGTGAGCTTTGGAATCAGACAAACCTGGTGGCAAGAGCAACTCCACGGTATTTCAGCTGCGCGACCTGTAGACAAGATAATCTGTCCTGGGTTTCCAAAGGGGAAACTGGGGGCCACGTAATAAACCCGCCTCACAGGGCTGTTGGTGGCGGCGGGAGACTGAAATAACAGGTCAGCCATTGCTTGGTGCCCGGCACACAGATACGTAGTCATCCCAGGGAAGAACTGGCCCCAGGCTCTGGGCGTGTATTCTAAGCGTGTTCCTGGCTTAGGAAAATTGCATCGCACTTTGCGCGGTGGATTAATTTCATCTTCCGACAAATCCCTAACTCTGTGGGGCGCCCAGCACAGACGCACACTAGGATCCGTCCACCCGGGCCCTCTCCATCCCAGAAGCAAATCCGCCCTTCTGAATAGTCTGCCTCCTTCCGCATCACCTTTTTCCCCCCTTCTCCCCGGCAGCCAGGACAACCCACAACACCCCACCCGCTCCAACCCGGAGAACCGGATCTGGTCCCTCGAGTGAGGCCAGCAGCGCGCCTGCGCCGCCCGGCAGCCTCGCGCATGCCCGCTGTCTCCTGCCGCTTTTCCCCAGGTGCGCGAGCTCTCGGACTCTCAGACTCCCGCGGTTCCGGGACGCCGAGCGCGGTTGCCCTCCCGGCTTCCGGCTCCCCTCCGTGGGCGGTGCGTCCTTGCACCCGGCAGCCAGGCGATGACGTTGTGACGCGGGCGGGCCGTGGGTGGGCGTGGAGCGAGAGCAGGGATGGGGGTGGAGAAGTGGGGAGCTCCATCCTGTAGTTAACCGAGAGGGGCTTTGTCTTGCTACTCGCACCGCCCACGGAATTTCTCCGGTCCGCCTGTAACCTGGAGGGCGGTTGCAAGTAGGATTTCTCACCTTCGACTTCGTGTTCCTGGAATATCGGAGGCTGACTGAACATCATCCGAGAGCCCGCTTCATTTGCTCATCCTGGTTAAGCACCTTGGAGAAATGCAAAGAGCTCCCTTTGGTGGAAGCACCGTTGCGTACCAACCGTTCTATGTGTTCCCACTGACTCCCCACACTAGCTTGCAAGGGAATCAAGGCCCCGAGAACTTTGGAAACACGTCCAAAGTGATACTGCTTAGATGATGGTTCCAGTATCTGATCAGTGAAGGCTCCGCGTATAAATATGGCCCTCAAATTGTTGAATAAATTAAAGCACTAAAAAAAAGAGACACATTGGGAGTAACTCATTAGCAAGATTCCCTCTCCCTAAAGCCAATAAGGCATGGAATATTACCTAATCCAGGGAAGGTGGTAAACCTCATACCATCTTTCTGCTTGAGTGGAGAAAGGAAGTCTCCTAAAAGGTGTCGTGCATCCAGAGTAGGAAATAAAAAACTAAGAATTTTTAATGTATTAACATAACTTTTTTTAAAAGCCACCCATCAGAGCAAAAGCAAGTCAACTCTGCCCACCAAAGCTATGGGAGTCAGCAGGATCTGGGGTCATTTCTATTATTAAAGATGTTGGCTCTGGTACTGCTTAATCTGAGGTGTTACATGAATAATAATGATCATGTAGTATCTGATAAGTGCAAAAGCAGTAGGAGTTGACAGTTCCTGTAAAAAAGAGTGGAATTGTGATGGAGATAAAAGAAGAGATATTCATAATTGAAAATGATGAGAGAATGAGAATTCCTTCATTTGTACACAGATGACTTCCTTGGATAGTACTGACAATTCTGAAGATAAAAAGGCAAATTATGCAACAGGTAAAACATGATACACCTATGCTCTTGACAGCAAGAGACTGGAAAAGTGATTGATAGAATGGAAAAACCTTGGAGTATGATGCAAGAGATAAGCTTCTAAGTCAGATACCTACTAACCTAATCTGAAGTCAGTTAAGACCAAGTATTTGTTCTAGAACTAAAGCTTAGGATGGTAAATTTTTTGTTTTCCGGCAAAGTGTGGTTCCATGGGCTCAAAGCACTGATCAAATGTTCATAACACCTGTGAGTTACAGGGCACAAAGCTGCTAAAGTGTTCCTTTCAATACTTGAAGAGATTATCTAGGAGGAAATTACCTACACTCAATTTCAAAGTACAGTAAGTCCCCTACATACGAGCCTTCAAGTTGCGAACTTTCGATGATGCGAACGCACGTTCCATCAACGTCAGGCGTGAGTGAAATTGCAGCTTGCCCTCCATCTCCTATTGCTGATGATCTTTCAGCTCTACCATCTCCCACTTCCTCTCCTTCCGCCAGTCAGTAACTCTTCTTTCCTGTTCACTCAATGCCAGCCCCTGTATGCCATTGGTTGTAGTGCACTACCGTACTTTTCAAGGTACTGTAGGATTTTAAATGTTTTCTTTATTTTTTGTTCGTTTTTTATGTATTATTTGTGTGAAAAGTTTTATAAACCTATTACAGTACAGTACTATATAGTTGATTGTGTTAATTGGGTACCTAGGCTAATTCTGTTGGACTTACAAACAAATTGGGCTTATGAACGCGCTCTCAGAATGGAACTCGTTCATATGAAGGGGACTTACTATATACAAAACATATCTATTTTAGGAAAAGATGCCATACAACATATATGAGCAAGGACATTTCAAAGTTTCAAAAGGTTTTAAGGTTTCAAAGGGTTTCCCATCTCCCTTTCCTTTTGTGGAAAATTCATCTGGAGACTGAAAATTTAAACCCCTTCTCATTAAGTTTGAATGAATAAAAACATGGCCATAAGTACAGCCATTTGGAATCTAAACGCTTTGTAAGGAGAGACGCTCCTGTATCTTGGTTGCAGGAAAGCCAGGTCCTTGCTGGAGGCTTATTTGAGCTCTGATGTCTTTAAGAATATGGATTATGGGGCTTCCCTCGTGGCGCAGTGGTTGAGAATCTGCCTGCCAGTGCAGGGGACACGGGTTTGCACCCTGGTCTGGGAAGATCCCACATGCTGCAGAGCAACTAAGCACGTGCCCACACTACTGAGCCTGCACTCTAGAGCCCACGAGGCACAGCTACTGAGCCTGCCTGCCACAACTACTGAAACCCACCCGTCTAGAGCCTGTGCTCTGCAACAAGAGAAGCCACTGCAATAGAAGCCTGTGCACTGCAATAAAGAGTAGCCCACGCTCGCCGCAACTAGGAAAGCCCGCACACAGCAACGAAGACCTAACGCAGCCAAAAATAAATAAATAAATAAATTTATTTTAAAAAAAAAAAAAAAAAAGGCTTCCCTGGTAGCACAGTGGTTAAGAATCCGCCTGCCAGCGCAGGGGACACGGGTTCGAGCCCTGGTCCGGGAAGATCCCACATGCCACGGAGCAACAAATCCCGTGTGCCCCAACTGCTGAGCCTGCGCTCTAGAGCCCACGAGCCACAACTACTGAAGGGGGCGCACCTAGAGCCCCTGCTCCGCAACAAGAGAAGCCACCGCAGTGAGAAGCCCGCGCACCGCAACGAAGAGTAGCCCCCGCTCACCGCAACTAGAGAAAGCCCGAGCGCAGCAAAGAAGACCCAACGCAGCCAAAAATAAATAAAAATAAAATAAATAAATTTTAAAAAAAAGAAGAAGAATATGGATTCTGGAGTTCACATAGCCATTTACTAACTGTGTGACTTTGGCCAAGTCACTAAACATTTTAACTTCAGTTTCTTCTGTAAAAAGTTCATAATAATAGTACCTAGACAGGCTTGCTGTGAGGTAAAAATGGTTGTAAAGGTACTGGTGCATAAATAGCTATTAGTATCTAAGCTCATAAGGGTGTTAAGGACAAGAGCTTGTTTTCACTTAAATTGTGCAAAAGAGGAACATGGAAAGAAAGAACACAAGAAAAAGATAAGAGCACATACCACAAAAGTAAGCGCATAAAAATCTTTACGGGGCCTATGCCTGAGGGGATGATCAATGATGGTATTTGAATCCCAGTTCTCTAGAAAACAGAATCTGAGGTAAAGGCTTATATAACAACAATTCCTTGGGGCGTGCAATGCCAGGGAAGCAAGAGTGAGGGGAAAGGACAAATGAGGCAGGGAAGGAAGTAGAAAAAACTCAAGGGGATGAACTCCTGAACTGGCTGCTGGGTCTCGTGTGATTTCTCCGTAGCAGACTTGGGAGACCACAGTGTTTTGGAACAGAGGAAGGTAGAACAATGGAGCTCCAGGCTCCCTTCAGGCAAAGGTTCCTGCAGGAGCTGTGAGACCCCCCATACTTCTGAATCAAGGCTCCTGCCTCCTCAGGCAGCTGCCAGGGAAGCCACGCTCTCAGCAGCAGTGGCATTATCCATGCATGAGCTGAGGCGGCAAGTGAATGGGAGCCAACAGCACTCCCCAACTGTCCACCCGCAGCCTGCAGCTTCCAGCAGTGCCTACCACCTCTGCAGCAACAGAAAGGCTCCAGGAAAAAAAGGCTGGGGATTCAAGGCATTAAGCAAAACATTACTAAGTCATGCCCCAAAGCAGCATGAGGGACCTGAGCAAGCAGAGCATCACAGTGTCTTGGCCACTATCACCAAGACAGCCACAGATTTCAACAAGCCTCCTTCCAAGGAAGATTGAAGCATCCTTTTTGCAACCTAGAAGGGTGCTGTTGCAGTGCAGTAATGCTCCAGGATGGCAAATGTAGCATCAAACAGAAGACTATGACCAAGCAAACTCAGGGAGATACATAACTTGGATTCGACATAACAGTAATGGCAGAGACATAGGAGGACCAAGGCATAAAGGGCATTATGAACTAAGAGAAGCCCTTCATGATTCATGCATCAAACGTTGAATTTAAGTGTCAGGTAATATATTAGGTGCTAGGATCAAAGATGAAAAAAACAATCCTTACGTTCAGGACTTAAGGAGCTCACAGTCACATAACAGCAATAAAAAAATAGGTGTTTCATTCATTTATTCGTGCTTTGTTTAATAATATCTGCCATCATTAAATGATTGTTTTACAATCTCTGGTGTGGATAAAACTTCCAAGAAAACAGTTCATTTTTCAAGTTCTTCCCTCAAAAAATTAATATCAAGTGAGTTTATGAATGATCTCATACTTCACATAATGCAGCTGCCAGGAACTGGAAAATTAGGCATTTGTCTGAATGTTTTAATATTTACACAAAGGTGTTCCAGAATATGTTTGGAGGAGTGGAATGATTAAAGGCTTGTTTGGGAACCAGCTTTCTGACATGGAAAAGAAGGAAAACAGCCTGGAGACGTGGAGGTTCAGATTATGGAGGAGCACATTCTTGTAGCATTACTGCAAATCCAGAAGGAAGAAGATGACAGTTCAGTGTTCTCTCTCTAAGCAGGACAAATTAGTGCTATTTGTCCAAAATTTATTGGGCCCTGGACTATGGGGAAATATAAAAAGAAAAGAAAAACACACCTCATGGGAATTACATTCTAGCTGGGGAAGCTGACAACATGTAAGATAAATATGTGTCAAGTGTCAGATGCTGGTAAGTAATAAAGGAGGAAAAGAAGCAAGGTGAAGGAAGGTGATTTTTGAGTAAAGACTTGAACAGGGTGAGACGATCACGCAGGTATCTGGGGAGAGAGGATCCCAGAAGCAAGAAGATTTGGGGGAAACAAAAGCATGGCCTGTTCCAGGAATAACAAGGAGGTAAGTATGGCTAGAGTCGACATAGGGAGAGAATAGTAGATGTAATAGGAACCTAGAAATAGGAGCCAGAAAGTGCAGGGTCTCCCAGGTCATAGTAAGAATTTTAGCTTTTTCTTCTGAATGAGGTCAGAAACTAGTGGAAGGGGACTTCCCTGGAAGTCCAGTGGTTACAACTTTGCCTTCCGATGCAGCAGGTGCAGGTTTGATCCCTGGTCAGGGAGCTAAGATCCCACATGCCTCGCGGCCAAAAAACCAAAACATAGAACAGGATCAGTGTTGTAACAAATTCAATAAAGACTTTAAAAATGGGCCACATAAAAAAAAATCTTAAAAGAAAGCAGTGGAAGGTTTTGAATAGCACGATGAGATCTGACGTACGTTTTTATAGGATCACTCCAGTTGCTTCAGGGCAGGAGCAGGGACAATAGTTTGGAGTCTCCTGTAACAACCAAGACAAGAAGTGATGGCAGTTTGGACCAGAATAGAGGCAGAAGTGATGGTAAAAATAGTAAAATTCTTGGTGAATTTTGGAAGTAGAATCAACTGGCTTTATTGAGCCAACTGAAAACAATGTGTGAGAACAAAGTCAAGGACAGCACGGATATTTTTGCCTTAAGCAAATGTAAGAGTGAAGTTGTCATCAACTAAGACAGCAAAGACTATGAGAAGAGCAGGGCAGGGGTAGGGGTGGGTGGTGGAGAAGATTAAAAGCCTGTTTTGGGGGCTTCCCTAGTGGCGCAGTGGTTGAGAGTCCGCCTGCCGATGCAGGGGATACGGGTTCGTGCCCCGGTCTGGGAAGATCCCACATGCCGCGGAGCGGCTGGGCCCGTGAGCCATGGCCGCTGAGCCTGCGCATCCGGAGGCTGTGCTCTGCAACAGGAGAGGCCACAACAGTGAGAGGCCCACGTACCGCAAAAAAAAAAAAAAAAAAAAAAGCCTGCTTTGGATAGGTTCAATCTGAGATGCTATTAGCCTTCTGAGTGGAAGCATCAATGAGCAGTTGGATATACAGGTCTAGAGTTCAGAGGAAAAGCCCAGGCTGGAGGTATACATGTAGAAGTCATCAGCATATAGATTGACTATAAAACCATGAGATTATCCACACTTTACCAAAATGTACCCATCCTATCTTGTCCTTTGTGCACTGAACAGGTGCAAATAAAAGAAAAAGTACTTATTACAGCAAGGAACTCATTTATAGACTGTACTAACCTTAGAAGTAGCATAAAATAAGTATTTAAATAACTGCAAAGCCTTTGTTAAATTAATGGCCAAATGATCCAAAGTGAGTTTATTAAAGAAAATTCAGTAGCTTAGGTTTATATTCTTGTACCCCTCACCCAAAGTTTGAAATGTCAAGGAGTGTATTTCACAATACAACAAAAAAGTCTGTGACACCAATCAACCCTGGGATCAGCCTACTCTCTTTGTCATTGAGAAAATTAATACATGTCCGTATTCATTTGCTTGGGCTACCATGACAAAGTACCACAAACCGGCTTAAACAACAGAAACATATTTTCTCACAGTTCTGGATACTAGAAGTCCAAAACCAAGGTGTCAGCAGGGCTGGTTCATTCTGAGGGCTGTGAGAGAAAGATCTGACTAGGCTTCTCTCCTTGGCTTGTAGATGGCCATCTTCTCCCTGTGTCTCTTCACATTCCCGTCTGTCTACGCACGTCTGTCTCTAAATTTTCTCATTTTATGAGGACTAATCATATTGGATTAGAGCCCACCCTAATGACCTCACTTTAACTTGATGACCTCTGCAAAGACTTTATCTCCAAATTAGGTCACAATCTCAGGTACTAGGGGTTAGGACTTCAACATATGAATTAGGAAGAGGACACAATTCAACCCAATGCAGTGCCTATGAAAATAATAAACCTAGGTTTCAAGACTATCCTGAAGCTCAAATAAGTCCAGTATCTAATATAGTACCTGGCATATAGTAGGCAATCAGATTTTGTAGGGTAACAGAAAATACGGTTTGGCAAACAATAGGGATCTAAGTATAAGCCCTTAACAAAACCTTCTATTAACATGGTACCAGACATGAGCTGGCTGTAAAAATAATGAAAATGTCACTCTCCCTCAGAGCCAACCAAAAGTTGCATATAATAGTGTATTGGGTTATTCTAAAACTTGGAAAATAATTTAGAAATTAAAGTTGATGTGACGTGGATTAGAAGCTCACCCAACAACAAGAGAACCTTGATTTTCTGTGTTCATTAAAGCTCTTTCATTTGCAAAGGGCATTAATTTTTTCACCATATATGTATCAATTGATTACTAATGCCAGTCACTGTGCTACTTACTGAGCATCAGAAGTTAAAAAGACAGATTGCCTGCTCCCAAGAAACTCTACCTAGTGATGGAGACATATGAATGAGGATTTACAGTAAAAATGTCATAATGGGGTACAAATATAGTAATAAGGGTAAAAAGAGAATGCTGTATAACCACAGTCCTACTGGGGTGCTAGGAAGGACAATAGAGGAGACCATTGTCTCAGAGAAGACAATAATTAAGATGGCTTTGAAGGTTAGGAAGCTGTTACCAGTTAAAGGGTAACAAGACAAAGAGAAAGGGGAAGATAGTCTAGTCGGAAGTACTAGCAGCTGAAAAAAGAAAGTAGAAACTGTCTTATAGGGCTTCCCTGGTGGCACAGTGGTTAAGAATCCACCTGCCAATGCAGGGGACACGGATTCAAGCCCTGGTCCGGGAAGATTGCACATGTTGTGGAGCAACTAAGTCCGTGCGCCACAACTGCTGAGCACGTGTGCCACAACTACTGAAGCCCATGCGCCTAGAGCCCGTGCTCCATAACAAGAGAAGCCACTGCAATGAGAAGCCCGCACACCACAATGAAAGTAGCCCCCTCTTGCCGCAACTAGAGAAAGCCCGCGCACACCAACGAAGAACCAAAGAAGCCAAAAGTAAATAAATAAAATTTTTTTTTAAAAACCAACTTTCTTATAAAAATGTAAATATGCACTCTTTGGAGAACCATACTTCACTCAACATTAGCATGTAGATAATTAGATCTTGACATCATGAGGCCTCAAATTCACGATGGTGTGTGTGTGTTTGTGTGTGTGTGTGCATGCACATTTCAACATTGAACTATTTGGGAAGTTCTTAGAATACAACATTATGAGTTGAAAGATCTAAACCTAAAAGCTTATTTCTACCTAATAAACAATATGGGGACAGATGGAAGAAAACCACAGTCGTGTACACCCACTGGAGCAGAAATGGGTGGGAGAAGATCTTTAGAAAAGCTAGTGGCTTATCATTGCAAAGTAAAAGAAAGATATAATAATAGTAATAAGGCTTCTGAGAATTTGATGAGCAATATTCATTCTTTAGCTTCCAGGAAGCTCAAAGCTAAATTTTCTCTGAGATTTCAATAATCATATAAGAGCTTAAACCTATATAAGAGCTTACTCTTTCCTCTCAGTTTTTATTCCTCTGTTCTATCAAAATAGTGGTTTTATACATATACAGAGTGCCCAGAACTCAGTGTGTAGAACTCTTCTCTAGCTACACTCATTCTTTGATAATTTCAGCCAATCTCATAGCTTTAAATGCCATCATAGTTTAATGACCCCCAAATTAATTTCTCCAGCTCAGAGCTGTCTTGTGAATTCCAGACTCACTCTGACATCTCCACTTGGATATCTAATTAGCATCTCCAGTTCACATGTTCAAAACCCATATTCCTGATATTCTCCCCAAACCTGCTTCTCTCTACTCCCCAACTCAGTCAGTGACTGAGATCCTTCCTCACACTCCCGCATGTAATCGCTCAGCAAATCCTGTTGACTCTACCCATTTCTCATAGCCTCTACAGCTAGCACTTTGGTCCAAGCAACCATCACCTCTTGCCTGGATTATTGCAAGCACCTCTTAAATGGTTTCCCTGTTTTGCCCATGCTCTCCCAAAGGCTATTCTTGGCACATCTGCCAGAGATCATTTTATTTCCCTCCTTAAAACTCTCGAACAGCCCATTTTGCTTGGGGTAAAAGCAATAAATGGCAGATCTGGCCCCAGTTGCATCTCTGACCACATTTCCTATTGCTCTCCTCCTGATTCAATCTGCATAGCCTTTCAGTTCCCTCACTCCTTCTGGAAGAAACTAGGTACAACATTGCCTCAGGCTTTTGCTTTTGGTTTTCCTTCTGCTTGGAATGTTCTTCTAACAGATGTCCACAATGGTTGTTCCCTCATCTTTCTCCTTCAGCTCTTTGCATAAATGTCCCCTTCTCAGCAGGCCTTCCTGGACCACTCAATTTAAAATTGCACCCTCATATCCACCCAGAGATACTTTTTAACTTCCTTGCCTGCGTTACTTCTCTATAGCCCTTAAATACTATATATTGTATATACTTAGAATATTGTCGGTCTCCCTCATGTAAGTTCCATGAGAGTAGGCATTTTATCTCCTGAGCCTAAAAAAGTGCCTGGTAGAGTAAATGTTCAAGTAATATTTGGTGAATATTAAATGAATTAATGACTGAACATATAGATCCATGTAGGATTTTCTGCCAAAGATTAAAAGAAGGGGGGAAGGTGTCAGTCACGTATGGGTCCAAGGGGCTGATTAGTTAGAGAGTATGTACAACATGAGAAGAATAAATGATTGAAATCAATTTTAGGAACAAGTAGAAAAATAGGTGCAAGAAAAGAACCTGAAAACCAACAGCAAGAATATGGAAGAACCAGGAAAGCGTGAGCAACAAAATTGTAGACATACTTCCAGAAAGAGTGGTTAGGAGCCAATGCAGCAGAAAGATTAAGACTGGCAATAAAAAGTGTCCCTAAAAATTGCTTAGATCATCTTACACCAACATATCCAATTCCAGATGGATAAAGTGTTGAGTGAAAAGAATCAGTGAAGAAATATGCTCTTGATGGGAAAGACTTTTCTAAGCTTAAAATAAATTATATAATTTACAAATGCACTAAATGATAAATTTGACTCCATTAAAATGAAAAATATTCTCTGCATCGAAAAGAAGCCTAATCAAAACTGAAGGCTAAAATAAACTGGGAAAACATGTGCAGTAAATTTGACAATGGGGAAATATTTTTAAATTGAAAAAACTCTTAAAATAAGAAAAATCTTAAGACTCTAATATATATAGGGATGAGAAACATGAACAGACATTTCACAAAAGTGGAAATATAAACAGTTGAAAATGATCTACTTGACTAACAAGTGGAGAAATATCAATTAAAACAATGCTAAGATTTTTTTCTCCTATTAATTAACAAAGTTTAAAAATTTTTATGGGAAATAAACTATGAAAAAAATACTTATATACTGTCAGGAGACTTAAGTGGGTACAATTTATTTCAGAAAGAAATTTAAAAATAGAATGAGATATTCACAATAGCCAAAAGGTGGAAACAATCCAAATGTCCATCAACAGATGAAGGAATAAACAAAATATGGTATATACACACAATAAAATATTATTTAGCCTTAGAAAGGAATGAAATTTGATACATGCTACATTGTGAATGAACTTTGAAAAAACATTATGTGAAGTGAAATAAGCTAGACACGAAAGGGTAAATATTGTGTGATTCCACTTGTATGAGGTACCTAGAATAGTCAGATCCATAGAGGAAGAAAGCAGAATGGAGGTTACCAGGGTCTGGGGAGGGAGGAGTGGAAGGTTACTGTTTCATGGGTGGAGTTTCAATTTGGGATGTTGAAAAGCTCTGGAGATGGTTATTGATGATGGTTGTACAACATTGTGAGTATATCTAATGCCACTGAATTGCACATTTAACAATAGTTAAAATGGGGGCTTCCCTGGTGGTGCAGTGGTTAAGAATCCGCCTGTCAATGCAGGGAACATGGGTTCGAGCCCTGGTCCGGGAAGATGCCACATGCCACGGAGCAGCTGAGCCCGTGAGCCACAACTACTGAGCCTGTGAGCCACAACTACTGAAGCCTGCGTACCTAGAGCCCGGGCTCCGCAACGAGAGAAGCCACCACAATGAGAAGCCTGCGCACCGCAGCAAAGAGTAGCCCCGGCTTGCCGCAATTTGAGAAAGCCCGTGCACAGCAATGAAGACCCAACTCAGGCAAAAATAAATAAATAAATATATTTATTTAAAAAGATAGCTAAAATGGTAAGTTTTACTTATATGTATTTTACCACAAACAAACTTAAAATATATATATATACATTTATATGTATATATATACGTGTGTGTATATATTAAGGGCCTTAAAATGACCCAGTGATTTCACTTTTAGAAATTACTCATGTGGAAATAAACTCAAATTTAAGCAAAATGCTTATCAGAATGTTATTTATAATTGTAAAACAATTCTTTGGAAACAAAATAATGATAAAGTAAATAATGACACATTCCTAGTAAAGTGGAAGTGCAGAACAGTGGGAACCATGTCTGTTATTCATCTTCATCTCCACCCTCCTTCCTGTGCTTGGCACCTAGAAGCTACCCAGCACAGTTCCACTGAATTAATTAGTATGATGAAATGTTACGTATAAGAATATTTATTAAGGATTTTAATGAAATAGGAAATGGTTTGATATAATAAGTGAAAAAAGCAGAATAAAACTTGTAGATACAGTTTGATTTCGACTACTATGCAAAAGCAAGGATTCTTGTTATGTGAGATAATGAAATCCTTCATTATTTAAGCCAGTCTGACTTGGGGCTCTTTATGACACCTGAAAGCATTCCAACAGATCCTTACACCCACACAAGAACTTTCTCATCTAGAATTCCTCATGCTTTCCCAGAGCTTATTAAAGAGAAATGTGGAAAGTAGAAAAAGTAATGGTGCCATTAATAAAAGTTACCTACCAGCAAGGGAGAAAACAGGAAAGTAATCTAAACAAAACACAAAAAAGCAGCTGTAGTACCATAAAAACACAGCTGGCTGTAGAATTTAGGGTTGGATCAGACAGTTTTATAGACTTCATAACTTTTTGAGCTAGTCTTATAATAATGGATATTTGTAATAATGATCCTGAGTCACCCATAACGATGCCCAATGAGTGTAATATATTCTGTTTGAGAAGGTGGTGCATTATATAACACAGTTTAGAAGGATTTTCATTAAAATGTTTAAAACACTGAGAAGTTCCAGGACTTCCGGGGGTAAACTGAAATTAAATTCTTCTGGGAAACTCACTTAGCTGGAACTCCTCATTTTCCCAATATTGTTAAAGAGAAATTAAAAGTTATTTTATTTGACAATCTAAAATTCTTGTGTTTATATTGGAAATTGGGTTTTCCTAAAATCTGGAGTGCCTAATGACCACTTGGGATGGGGTGGAGGGCTTATTAAAAATGCAGTGTCGGGCTTCCCTGGTGGCGCAGTGGTTGAGAGTCCGCCTGCCGATTCAGGGGACACGGGTTCGTGCCCCGGTCCGGGAAGATCCCACATGCCATGGAGTGGCTGGGCCCGTGAGCCATGGCCACTGAGCCTGCACGTCCGGAGCCTGTGCTCCACAACGGGGGAGGCCACAACAGTGAGAGGCCCGCGTACTGCAAAAAAAAAAAAAAAAAAAAAAATGCAGTGTCCTCAGTCCTTCCTCAAAAGATCCTAATTTAGTAGGTCTGGGATGGCGCTTAAGTACTGGCATTTTTAACAAACACCCCAGATGATGTGTTCTGGACATTCTGAAACAGTGGGAGCAAGCTATGAAGACGTAATTTAGGAATTACTAGTGAATTCTCTGCTTTATCAAGTCTCCAACCCAGAACATATTAATGCTTGCTACTCTGCATAAGAAGAGGTAGATAGCCTCACTTGTTAGATTAAAGGAAAGTATCAATACTAACCTACCCAAAATAACCTGCTGCATTTTTAAGGCAGTTGAGGATCACACCTGTACTGACTTTAGTTAAGGTTTTATGATTCTGTTTTTTTGTTTTTTTGATGTGGAACATTTTTAAAGTCTTTATTGAATTTGTTACAACATTGCTCCTGTTCTATGTTTTAGTTTTTTGGCTGTGAGGCATGTGGAATCTTAGCTCCCTGACCAGAGATTGAACCTGCACCCCCTGCATTGGAAGGCGAAGTCTTAATGACTGGACTGCCAGGGAAATCCCAATTCTGTTTTTTTTTTTTAATTGAAGTATAGTTGATGTAGTTGATGTACAATATTATATAAGTTACAAGTGTACCAAATGGTGATTCATAATTTTTAAAGGTTATACTCCATTTATAAAATATTAGCTATATTCCCTGTGTTGTACAAAATATTCTTGTAGCTTATTTTATACATTGTAGTTTGTACTTCTTAATCCCCTACCCTATATTGCCCTACACCTATATTGCCCTTCCCCCCTCCCCTCTCCCCACTTGTAACTACTAATTTGTTCTCTATATCTGTGTCTGCTTCTTTTTTGTTTTATTCTCTAGTTTGTTGTATTTTTTAGATTCTACATATAAGTGATGTCATACAGTATTTGTCTTTCTCTGACTTATTTCACTTAGGATAACACCTTCCAAGTTCATGCTTCATGCTGCAAATGGCAAAATTTCCTTCTTTTTTATGGCTAAGTAGTATTCCATTATATATATATACCACATCTTCTTTAGCCATTCATCAATTGATGGACACTAAGGTTGCTTCCTATCTTGACCATTGTAAATAATGCTGCTGTAAACATTAATGTACATGTATCTTTTTGAATTAGTGTTTTTGTTTTCTTTCAAATATATACCCAGGAATGGAATTGCTGGGTCAAACGGTAGTTCTATTTTTGTTTTTTTGAGAAACCTCCATACTGCTTTCCACGGTGGCTGCACCAATTTACATTCCCACCAACAGTGTGAGAGGGTTCCCTTTTCTCCACACCCTCGCCAAAATTTGTTATTTGTGTTCTTTTTGGTGATAGCCATTCTGACAGGTGTGAGGTAATATCTCATTGTGGTTTTGATTTGCATTTCCCTGATGATTAGGGATGTTGAGCATATGATTTTCTTTTTAACTTTATTTATTTATTTTTAAAATAAATTTATTTATTTTATTTATTTGTTTTTGGCATCATTGGGTCTTTGTTGCCATGCGCGGGCTTTCTCTAGTTGCAGCGATCAGGGGCTACTCTTCGTTGCAGTGTGCAGGCTTCTCATTGCGGTGGCTTCTCTCATGGAGCACGGGCTATAGGTGCACAGGCTTCAGTAGCTGTGGCACACGGGCTCAGTAGTTGGGGCTCACGGGCTCTAGAGTGCAGGCTCAGCAGTTGTGGTGCACGGGCTTAGTTGCTCCGCGGCATGTGGGATCTTCCCAGACCAGGGCTCGAACCGGTGTCCCCTGCATTAGCAGGCGATTCTTAACCACTGCGCCACGAGGGAAGCCCTCTTTTTAACTTTAAAGAACTCTCTCTCTGCTATTACTAAAGTTTAAAGTTTGGGTTACAATAGACCTTGTCCTGAAGTTCTTAGTTAATGTTGATAAAAATGTAATGTATGTTATTAACGGTCTTTGGGGTCAGTAGAACATTTTATCATAGTGTTTTCACCAGCGTGCTTTGGCACCACATCGACTTTGTCTGATTCCTTAAGATGTTTAATCCTAACATCTGGTATCTGGATTTGTAAGACACTGGGGGAAAACATGTAATGAACATAGAGAATTCTTGATCAAATGTACGCTATGACTAAAAAGTTTGGGGAGACATGAATTTACTTGGACATGGCCTTGATAGTTTTTCCTTGGGTGAACTTTAAATAAGTGTGAAGCTTTAAGTGTCATGATACCAGTTACAAGATGATTATAAAATAGTCAGACTCTTGGAAAGAAAGAGTAGAATAAAGGTTGCCAGAGAAACAGGGAGGTATTAGCCAAAGGGTATAAAGTTTAGTCATACAAGATGAATAAGTCCTAGAGGTCTGCTGTACAACACAGTGCCTGTGGTTAACAGTACTATATTGAATACTTAAAAGTTTGCTGAGAAGATAGATCTTATGTGAAGTGTTCTTATCACATAATAATAGCAATAATAACAACAACAATAATAATAAATACGAGGTTGGGAGAAAACTTTCGGAGGTAATGGACAAGTTTATGGCACAGGTCACAGTGATGGTTTCCCAGATATATACTTATCTACAAATCCATCAAGTTGTATACATTAATTATGTATAGCTTTTTGTATGTCAAAACATTTCTTTAAATACAAAGTGTCATGTTAATGCTTTCCAAAAAATAATAGAGGAATTATTTCATTACTCATTAATTTCCATTATATAATGTTTTTGCAAGTGGCAAAACAATTTTTTTTCCTGCTTCTTCTCTTTCTATGTTTCTTCTTCATGATATGTCTGTGCTTGAAATGAACCTTTAGCTACACAGATGTGGGGTCTGCCTCCATTTTCGGTCCCCCTGGGCCCAGGTATTCCTAGAAAATAGGTTTATTCTGTATAAGATTCTGCTTTTTCTGGTGCCCATAAATTCTGTCTTATTTTCCCTGCACCATCTAATCATTTACTGAGAGTCTCCAGTATACTATGCCAGACATAAAAAATATAGAGATAAATAAATATACCCTGCCTTTGATTTGTTCCCAGGCTAGTAAGGGAGACAGACATATAAACGAATAATCATAATAAAGCATAATAAATGTAAAAGCAGGCTATAGGATCACAGAAAAAGGAATGACTAATTCTTCCTGGGCAATTATGAAAAGGCTTCTTAGACAGGGTAGTATGTGATCTGGGGGGTTTTTTTGGTTTTTTTTTCTGTGGTATGCAGGCCTCTCACTGCCGTGGCCTCTCCCGCCGCGGAGCACAGGCTCTGGTCGCGCAGGCCCAGCGGCCACGCCCCACGGGCCCAGCCGCTCCCAGGCATGTGGGATCCTCCCGGACCGGGGCACAAACCCGCGTCCCCCACATCAGCAGGCAGACTCCCAACCACTGCGCCACCAGGGAAGCCCCGATCTGGGTTTTGAGTGGGCATTAAAGGGGTATTGCAGGCAGCATGCATCATATATAGGCATAGAGATAGGAGAGGGTATGAAATATTTGGTAGAACTGACAGAACCTGATGACCAATTGGATGTTGGAAATTGAGAGAAAGGAGAGAATTGAAAACGCTTCTAAGATTTTACTCATTCATTTAACAATTTTATTACCTACTCTGCTACAAGAGAGTGAGTGGATGACATTCCAATGACAGAAAAAGGAAATATAAGGGCAGAAGCAGTTTAGGGGGGTGAGATCAGATGAGAATATGTTGAATTTGAGTTGCCTGAAAAGCCTCCAGGTACACTGGTCCAGTGTGCCCGCAGAAATGTGGGTCTGAGAGGAGGAGGGAGGTCCCGACTGAAGAAAAAGGGTGGGAGCCATCAGCAAATGATGTCCTGGACAGGACCAGACACACAATTTGTGGGGCCTGGTGAAAAAGAAAATGTGGTCCCCCTTGTTCACAAAGCAGGAATAGGGTGCCATTAAAGTTATTAAATAAACTTGTACTAAAATACAAAGCATTTTCCTTCCTTCCACAGTCTCTCAGCATGTCATGGTGGTTTTTATTTGCTATTTAATGTTCTTCTAAGTAAATAAAAATATTAAATTATTGGCATGAATTTTATCATTCATCTTTATATTGTGCAATGCCAGTTCTAAATGTAGATATCAGAACGTTCAACTGTTCTGTGTACATGGAATCACTCAAATTATGCAATTCATATTTCTGGATGGACTCTGGAAGGTGCCTCAAAGCTGCTCAGATGAAAAGAATACTAGCCAGATTCAGAGAAGTTAGGAGAAAGAAAAGGTTTCCCCAGGCACGGTATGGGCCCAAAGGATCTGGGGATACTTGCAGGGTAAGTTCAGAGCCTTGAAGGTGCTGGGGATTCCGCCTTGGGACTGGCAAGATCTGCATGCACTTGGACCTGATAGATGCTGTGTTCCCCTCCCACCAGCCCCCAGACCAATGTGCCGTGCCTCAAGAGGGAGCTGGGAAGTGATGTCAGGCATCTCCCATTTCCATCTGTCCCAACCCACAGCAGATCGGCGACCCCAAGGGTACCACAACCTCTGTGCCAGGATGTGCCGGGTATTTGGATCAAGGAGAGGCTGGCCCCAGCCAATCGCCCACTGAAGGAGCTGCAGTGTTGCCAGCCTGGGGTGGGGACAGCCACCGCTGCCGGGCCTTGCCCTTGAGATGCCACTTGTTGTGACCCCAAACCTCCTCACACCGCACTCAGATCCTTGCCAGGGCAGAGGGCGGCAGCAGTTTGGGGAGAGGGGGAGTAAGGGAGAGCAGGCAGGACCCAGGGCGCAAGGGTCAGAGAGCTGGTGGCCAAGAACACTTCCCAGGGAGGCACAGGAGGAAAGATAGCACGTACACTGAGATGCCAAGCCCTCAGCACATGCTCCCGCTGGCCATCAAGCTTCACTCCCGAACACGAATTCAAGGACAGCATAAGAATCTCAGGACAGCAGCATGAAACCCCAAGCGTGGGACTCTTTGCGACTGTACTAATCGCAAACACGTGCAACCAGCCCTAGGCCTGTGACATTGCCCAAGAGGATAAGAAAATAGATGAGGGCCAAGAAGGAAGACTGGGGAGCTCCAGCATGAGAGAGGTAGATGGAAGAAAAAAAAAGCAAGAGCAAAAATAAGGCAGACTTGGGAGTTCCCTGGTGGCGCAGTGGTTAAGAATCCGCCTGCCAATGCAGGGGACACGGGTTCAAGCCCTGGTCCAGGAAGACCCCACATGCCACGGAGCAACTAAGCCCGTGCGCCACAACTACTGAGCCTGTGCTCTAGAGCCCGCGAGCCACAACTACTGAGCCCACGTGCCGCAACTACTGAAGCCCGTGCGCCTAGAGCCCGTGCTCCGCAACAAAGAGTAGCCCCCAGCTCACTGCAACTAGAGAAAGCCCGCGAGCAGCAATGAAGACCCAGTGCAGCCAAAAATAACTATAATAAATTAATAAATTTTTTTAAAAAAATAATAAGGCAGATTTGAGGACATGGGGAGGGGGAAGTGTAAGCTGGGACAAAGTCAGAGAGTGGCATGGACTTATATATACTACCAAATATAAAATAGATAGCTAGTGGGAAGTAGCCGCATAGCGCAGGGAGATCAGCTTGGTGCTTTGTGACCACCTAGAGGGGTGGGATAGGGAGGGTGGGAGGGAGGGAGACGCAAGAGGGAGGAGATATGGGAACATATGTATATGTATAACTGATTCACTTTGTTATACAGCAGAAACTAACACACCATTGTAAAGCAATTATACTCCAATAAAGATGTTTAAAAATAAATAAGGCAGAGATGAACAGGGAGAGAGAGGTAAGTGCAGAAGCCAAGAGAAGGGGAGGACCACCTCCAGCCGAGGCTTCTCCTGGGAGCTCTACAGATATGGTTACTTGTTCCACAAGCATTTTAAAAATTTGAGCCAATATTTAGAAATGAGAAGGATTCTCATAAAAAAAAGCTTTTCTTTAAAAAATTAAGAGATTTAACAACACCGTGTCTACACTCTGCCATGGCGAAAATCAACCAAAGTTGAGCAGCCGCTGCTACCCTGCAAGGGCTGCATCGCTGCTGCTGGACCAGCCTCCCAGGACTCACTGGGCTCTGCCTGTGCAGCCACCCGGTCCCCGCTTCCCCCAAGCCAACTACCGTGGGCGCCGAGATCAGAAACCGGGGTCCCACAGCCTGTCCAAGGCTGCAGGAAGGTCAAGTAGAAGGGGGCCTAAAAATAGGTCACTGGATTCGGCAAGTAGGAAAACACTGTTGACATCTTCGTTAGAACAGTCTGAATGGAGCAAATGGGATGGGAGCCAGATGGCAGTGGGCTGTGAAGTGAATGGGAGGTGATGAAGTTGAGGCAGCAAAGGTAAAGACTAATTTTTCACGCATTTTTCTTTTTTTTGTCATAAAGGAGGGTGATGGAAAAGTAGTTTGAACCCACCCAGCTATCCCTATTCCTCCCTCTTTCTCCTTCCCACACACTCTCTATAACTAAATAAAGAAAGAAAGCAAGATGACATAAAGCAACATCTCTGCTTGAAATTTTTACACTTTGGGAAAAAAAAAAAATTAGTTCAAGACAAGAAGTGGAAATTAACAGAGATTTTCCTGCTCCGTGTTAAAGTGTCATTCTCAAAGATACCAATCATGAGTATTTATTGCTTCTTATTGGCAGTTAGAAAAAATAAAATTAGAGACTAATTCATTTGAGACTAATTCAGAGTTTTTTCTTTTTACGGTTACTTTAAAATATTTAACCTGTTTATTTTTTGTTTTTTTCTTTTAATATAGCAGCACAACACAGAGTTAAACATTTAGGTTCTGCTTTAAAAATCTAGAAAACTATCTGATAGCCCTGTATTTTTAAAAAATAACAGGTAAACTACTCAGATCCTAAGCTGTTGTGTAGACTAAGCAACATTCTCCCTTTCAATTGTTGAATAAACTAATCTTAAAATAAATGGTGACATCTGTTTCCACCTACTGCACCATTGTTTGGATGTTTTGCAGGCTTGTTTTTCCATACAGAATGTGATTTAGAGGCTGAGAGTTGATCATGAACTAGTTAGCTCTGGATTTAGTAGGTTCTACATTTTATGAAAGGTCTGACTTGGGCAAGTATACCCTACCCACAAAGTGGAACTTACCAGAATTGTGAGGATTGAATGCCTCTTGCTCGGTGCTACTGGAGATGCTCTGATTTGTTAACAGACTTCTGCGAGGTGATTTAGGTCAAGTTCTGGAATCCTTGCAAAGTAATCAGATTTTAACCTTGGCTTCCGCTAGTCTATCAAAATACAGGAAGCCTGCTCACTCCCTCTGTGACCTCCCCTCACCAACTGTTTAGAGTGTGGTCTGCAGAGTTCACCAGGGTCTTGTAAGATATGCAGCTTTCAACACAATGATGTGTGTCGATGAGATTTTGTGACTTTGAGTGGATGTCAAGTACATGAGACAAGCTACACTTCATTTAAAAAAAGGAGGGGAAGGGAGAACTGTATAATTCTTATATGTTTGTTTTTAATGAAGTTGTAGATAGCAACCAGCCTTTATTTAATAAATTGCTAGACATCTTTAAGGAAAACTGAAAGCATAATGTTAAGGGCATTTAGTCTGCAACTTTGAGCACCATTCTTTGATGCTATTGAATAGCTTTGGCCTCCACAATAAGCTGATACTCTCTACCTGAAGTCCAAAGTTGCAAGTCAGCAAGCTGGCTTTGTATACATAATCCCAACAGTTGACCCATCCTAGACTTGGATGAAGGCGGTGTGGGGAGCTGTGGGTAAGGGGCTAAGGGTGTGGGGAGGGAAGGGCTTTGTGGTAGGCAGAGAAAATGGGTGCAGAAGGGGCCGAGAGGCCATTCTCACTGTCTTACTTCCTCATTATCCAACCACTCTAGCCATTAGAAATCTCAATTCTGTGCCTGCTACATCACTAAGACTGACATGTGCAAACCCCATGGATTTTTCTTCAACTTTTACTCTTTTTAACGCTTTGCAGGAAGTGACAGTCTTGGCAAGTCCCATTTTTCATCAAGTCTTCTTCTTCCTTGACTTCTGTGGCGCAGAACTGTCTTGGTCCTCCTGCCACCTACGTTCCCACTACTTCTCCATGTCCTTTCTCTCACCTCCAACACTTCATCCTCCCACCCACCTCCCACGTGCATCCTTGTGGGACTGGCTTCTCTACTCTCGCCCTTAGTGATGTCATCCAGCATTATGTTTTTGATTCTCACTTCTGTGCCGATGACTACCAAATCATGTCACATAAACCCAACATCTTTGTCAAGTTGTAGACCAAGGTCAACAAGCAGTATAGTGGGAAAGCTAGCCTATTATGTCTCTGTGGCTTTTCTTTCTGCCACTCTCCTATTCAATCACTACACCCCAGCCAAACTGGACTGTTTTCTGCTCTCCAAAAGTCCCTTCAAACTCTTCCAACTCTGGACTTTTGCTCATGGCGGTCTCTCCCTTTCTCTCTTTACCCCCATCCTGATTTCAAGGCAGTATTGGTCTGGGTCCAGGCAGGAGAATGGAAACCACTCTAGGCATTTCAAACACAGGGAATTTAATACAGGGAATTGGTTGCAAAGATGCTGGAAGTGTTAGAATAGCAAAAGGTGAGGCGGCGGGAGCTGAAGGAGTAAAAGAGAAGGCACAGCTAAGCACCCTTGGTCTAAAGCCTCTCAGTCCACACCTGCTACTGTACTGCACGTCAGTTCTGGATGTGCCAAAGGGGTGCTGCCTGGACCAGGCTGGAACTGCTGAAATGATGCTGCCACGGCCTGGGCTGCTACAGTCTGGATCCCCACCCCTGCTGCAGCTCCAGCAGCACCTCACTCTCAGAGCCAGAGCAGGACTCCTCTCTCTGCTGCCTCTGGATTCCCTTCTGGGCCCAGCACATAAGAGAGTCTAGGAAATGTAGTTTTCAGACACTCAGCCTTACCTCTTCGAGACATAGTACAGAATGGCAGGTGGGGCTGTGAGACAACAGGCATTAACTGGACAAGAGCCCCATTCAAATAGCATGCATTTCCTAAAGGAGTTCTTGATTCCTTACCTCCCGGCCCCTCCACCACCCCTAGCTAAAAGAAACGCTCCCTCTTCTTAATTTTTTCTAAATTTTGTTTGTCCTTTTGACTCAATTTAAAGTATATTTATTGAGAATCCACTTGGTACCAGGCACCATGCTAGGTGCTGAAAATACAACTATGAGTAGGACAGGCTAGGCTTCTGTTCCCCTGGAGCTTCATGGAATTTAAAGTCTCATTGGGGAAACACACCGTTAAACCTGCAATTACAATGTAGCTTGACGAGCACTAAGATAGGGGAAGCACATGTGTGGGAGCCCACACAAGAATGGTGTTTAAAGCAAACTGGGAGGGTCAGGAAGTGCTTCTAGAGGAAGCCAAAGTCTGAAACCAAAGAGGTAGGGGTCATGGGAAAATGCACTTGATAGAAAGAAACCCATGTACAAAGGCCCAGAGGTGAAAGAGAATGCACTTCAGGAGGAAGAACCAGGTGTGGGCGGAGTGGCACAGAAATTCTGAAGTGGAGAATGGAAAAGAGGAGAACGAGGAGAGATGGGGCTGGAGGAGGCAAAAGACATCATATCAAGAAAAGCCTGGGCTTCCCTGGTGGCGCAGTGGTTGAGAATCTGCCTGCTAATGCAGGGGACACGGGTTCGAGCCCTGGTCTGGGAAGATCCCACATGCCGCAGAGCAACTAAGCCCGTGCGCCACAACTATTGAGCCTACGTGTCTGGAACCTGTGCTCCGCAATAAGAGAGGCCGTGATAGTGAGAGGCCCGTGCACTGCGATGAAGAGTGGCCCCCGCTCGCCACAACTAGAGAAAGCCCTCGCACAGAAATGAAGACCCAACACAGCCAAAAATAAATTAATAAATTAATAAACTACTACCCCCAACATCTTCTTTAAAAACAAAAAAGAAAGGCCTGGCGAGCCAACATGAAACAGTTTGGATTTTATCCTAAAGACAATGAGAACCCATTGAAGGTTTCCAGTAAGGATGTGGCATGCTCAGGTATTCATCTTAGGAAGTCTGTGTGGAAATAACATACCTGCAGAAGTTCCACTATCCATGGCAGTTTTTATAGCACAGGCCACCTTTACCAACTGCCTCATCTGTCTTAAGATGCTTTAGAGACATTTGATCTCTAAAACACTCCTCTTTGCTTGAGATTAAAATCCCACTTTTTCTGCTACCCACTGTATAATTTCATTTATCTGATATTATGGAAAAGGCAAAGACAGAAATATACATGTGGGGACACAAATCAAATCAGTGGTTGGGAGGGGCTGGGATTTGCCAGAGGGGTTGACTACAAAGGGGGACAAGGGAATTTTTTTGTGGTGATGGAAATATTTTTTCATGATTGTATGTGTTTGTCAAAACTCATAGAACTATACACTCAAGAGGGTGATTTAACTGCTTGTAAATTATGCTTCAATAAGCTTAACTTTAAAAAAAAAACTTTCCTTCCTACTGACTCTTGCACCTGCATTGCACCCCTGATTTCTCTCTTGTACCACCTCCTACCTTGGCATGTATGAAGTCTGGCTACTCTTGTCGACTTAAATCTGTTACCGGCAGTGTAAAATCTTTCCTGGTTTGTCTCTCTGTGTTTTTGCAACTGCTGTTTGCTCCTGTGGACAGTGGGCAGAGCTTACATACATTTTGATTGTTTTTCCTGTAGGTAAGTCAGCACTCACTCATTCTGAGGGTGTCTATTTTCCAGAGGAGTGATTTCAATTTTGATGGGCTCTTTGATCATCTTTTGACTGACTTGCCTCTGGTTCATAGGGTGCCGATTCCAGCCCTTTCCCTTTTCCTCTTAGTTCATTTGTTCAAACCTCGCGATCTGATACTGTGCGGATATGAAGGTTCTAACCAGACAGCATGCAAAACTAAATATTAAAGATAAAATGACTCTTATTTTGAATGCGGAAAGTAAAAAGAAGACCAGAGTTTCTCTATTCTTCCTTGGAAATGAAGGAAACTGCAGACTTTGGAAGCATCACAAAGATGACTTTTTCTCCCCAGTTGGACAAGAAGCAGCCTGAAGCCTGGCAGGTGCTGCCTGCTTGTGTTTGCGCTGCCAAAAGCCTATGATTCTAAAGCATATCAGGTTTCTAGAAAAAACAGAAGTCTACCTGTGGAGGATCGAGAGGGATTTCCCACCCGGAGTGAGGCCTGAGGGTAAAAGGATTATTTTATCATTGTCATTTGCCAAAAATATGATTTCTTTGAGTTGCATGGAGACAAATCGGTTTAAAGAATCTGGTTTTATTTTTGTCTTATGCCCTGGAAAAATCTGACATGTGGAGTTCTTTTTTAAAGCTATGTCTTTTACTTATTTTACTTAATTTTTTTACTGAAGTATAGTTGAGGTACAACATTATATTAGTTTCAGGTGTCCAACATGGTGATTCAACAGTTTTATAGATTCTACTCCATTTAAAGTTTTTTTTTTAATATAAATTTATTTATTTATTTTTGGCTGCTTTGGATCTTTGTTGCGGTGCGCGGGTTTCTCAGTTTGGTGCCTTGTCTTTGTTGTGGAGCACGGGCTCTAGGCACGTGGGCTCAGTAGTTGTGGCATGTGGGCTCTAGAGTGCAGGCTCAGTAGTTGTGGCACACGGGCTTAGTTGCTCCATGGCACGTGGGATCTTCCCAGACCAGGGCTTGAACTCGTGTCCCCTGTGCTGGCAGGTGGATTCTTAACCACTGCGTCACCAGGGAAGTCCCATTTAAAGTTTTAATAAAATATTGGCTCTATTCCCTGTACTACACATATATCCTTGTAGCTTATTTATTTTACACACAGTAGTTTGTACCTTTTAATCCCCTACTCCTATCTTGCCCCTTCCCCCTTCCCACTACCCACTCACTGGTAACCATTAGTTTGTTTTCTATATCTGGAAGTCTGCTTCTGTTTTGTTATATTCATTCATTTCTTTTATTTGTTAGATTCCACACATAGGTGATATCATACAGTATTTGTCTTTCTCTGTCTGACTTATTTCACTTAGCATAGTACCCTCCATGTCCATCTGCATTGTTGCAAATGGCAAAATTTCATTCTTTTTTCTGTCTGAGTGATATTCCATTGTGTGTGTATGTATGTATATCCTCTTTATCCCTTCATCTGTTGATGGACACTTAGGTTGCTTCCATATCTTGGCAATTGTAAATAATGCTATGAACATTGGGGTGCATGTATCTTTTTGAATTAGAGTTTTTGTTTTCTTTGGATATATACCCAGGAGTGGGATTGTTGGGTCATATTGTAGTTCTATTTTTAGTTTTTTGAGGAACTTCCATACTGTTTTCCACGGTGGCTGCACCAGTTTACATTCCCACCAACAGTGTATGAGGGTTCTCTTTTCTCTATATCCTCACCAACATTTGTTATTCGTGGTTTTTTTTGATGATAGCCATTCTGGCAGGTGTGAGATGATATCTCACTGCGGTTTTGATTTGCATTTCTCTGATGATTAATGATGTTGAGCAACTTTTCATGTGCCTGTGCCATCTGCATTTCTTCTTTGGAAAAATGTCTATTCAGGTCTTTTGATCTTTTTTTTAAACATTTATTGATTTTTTAATTTAAATTTTTGGCTGTGTTGGGTCTCCGTTGCTGCGTGCGGGCTTTCTCTAGTTGCGGCAAGCAGGGGCTACTCTTGGTTGTGGTGCAGTGGCTTCTCCTGTTGCGGAGCATGGGCTCTAGGCACATGGGCTTCAGTAGTTGTGGCACGTGGGCTCAGTAGTTGTGGCTCGCAGGCTCAGTGGTTGTGGCACACAGGCTTAGTTGCTCCATGGCATGTGGGATCTTCCTGGACCAGGGCTCGAAACCATGTCCTGTGCACTGGCAAGTGGATTCTTAACCACTGTGCTACCAGGGAAGCCCATTTTGCCCATTTTTAAATCTTTTTTTTTTTATATTGAGCTGTATGAATTGTTTATATATTTTGGATATTAACCCATTATTGGTCATATCATTTGCAAATATTTTCTCCCATTCAGTAGGTTTTCTTTTCGTTTTGTTGATGGTGGCATGTGGAGTTATTGATTTTAATTGTCAGGTGTTTAATGTCACCCATTGCTTGCCCAGCCTGTAGAATAACTTGCTGAAATTATTAAATGCTTTCATTCCAACACAACAATCAATAGAATAATATAATCCAGCATTTCGTATTTTGCAAAGTAGATTGAAGTTGGTGTGCATCATAAACCTGGCAAATATGTGAGCCTTGTTATTTTCATTCAATAGCATCTTTAAACCTTTAAGACGGGTGCAAACTGCTGTTATGGGACAATCTGGCCTGCCACTTGTTTTTGTAAATAAAGTTTTATTGAAACATCGCCACTTCCATTTGTTTACATATTGTCTGTGGCTGCTTTCCACACAACAGCAAAACTGTGAAGTTGTAGCAGAGACCACATGGCCCAAAAAGCTGAAAATATTTACTACTGACTGTTTACAGAAGTTTGACCATCTCTCCTCTAAGAGGTAACATCTTCCATAGTCAGTTTCAGAATCCCCATTAGTCCTGCACTCGGGCCTTACTTTTGAAGTGAAGAATGAAAAGGTAGCATCTGTGTTGTGAATATCTCTCTCAAGCGTACAGATATTTAAAAAAAAGAAAAAGAAAAAAAAAAGTACAGATATTTTGTTTTGAATAAAGAATAGGAAGAAAGCTAATAAAATTATTGTTTGTTTTCCTAGAAAATATCTTAGGCAAAGTTTCCAGCTGGCCCTCTTTGTGACATAAAATTTATGGTCATGTGTTTATGTGTTTTCAGGGACATTCAATAGTAAATAACTTAAAACATCTTATGAGAAAAAGCAATCATTCTTAAACTTTTGGTGGTTACCGACTCTTTTGGTTACCAGCAAAGGCCTAAAGAGCCTCCCTTAGGGCTAAAAATGGGCAAATGCACTCAAACTCTGTGCATAATCTCAAGCGTTCACAGAGGTCTGAAGCCTACCTGTACAGTCCAGGTAAATTACTCTTTTACTGACTGATGAGTCTCTACAGGCAGGACTCCAGGCACGAGCTGGTCCGAGGAGGGGGATGCGGAGGGTCCCAGCATGCACGGAAAATCACACCTCAGAGGCAGCCTCTTTGTTTTATAAAAGTAAAGCCTTAAAGGGTATTTAGGCTGCAGACACTAGTGTTTGGATGCTGGCTCTACATGATCTGAGGTACAAACAAAAACCTTTGTGAGGGCTTCCCTGGTGGCGCAGTGGTTGAGAGTCCGCCTGCCGATACAGGGGACACGGGTTCGTGCCCCGGTCCGGGAAGATCCCACATGCCGCGGAGCGGCTGGACCTGTGAGCCATGGCCGCTGAGCCTGCGCGTCCGGAGCCTGTGCTCCGCAACGGGAGAGGCCCGCGTACCAAAAAAAAAAAAAAAAAACCTTTGTGAGCCTCTGAATTGCAGAAGCTGTAATCTGGTGGTTAGGGAATCTCCAGTAATAGAAGGCAACTGCAGAGGTCAGGTGATAAACGTCCCAGAAATATGCAAACACTGCACAGCTCTGAGAGTTCCGTATGGGCCCCACCCTTAATTGCAAGGACTTATCTCTTAATTCTTTCAGTTTTCTCTACCCATTAGTGTGCAGTGCAAGTCAAGTTTGCAGAAATATCTCTGCAGAGGTAGGATGTCACATACATTTAAAGCAACTGGAATAGGGGCTTCCCTGGTGGCGCACTGGTTAAGAATCCGCCTGCCAATTCAGGGGACACGGGTTCGAGCCCTGGTCCAGGAAGATCCCACATGCCGCGGAGCAACTACGCCCGTGCACCACAACTATTGAGCCTGTGCTCTAGAGCCCTCGAGCCGCGACTACTGAGCCCTCGTGCCGCAACTACTGAAGCCCACGCGCCTAGAGCCCATGCTCCACAACGAGAGAAGCCACCGCGATGAGAAGCCCGCACACCGCAACCAAGAGTAGCCCCCGTTCGCCGCAACTAAAGGAAGCCCACGCGCAGCAACAAAGATCCAACACGGCCAAAAATAAAAAAGTTAAAAATTAAAAAAAAAAGTAACTGGAATAACTAAATGATAACCCACCAAGTTAAAGATGGGAGACAGGAACCCTCCGATGAAGTCTCCACTGGCGTGCCAACCCACACTGCTCAGGAGTCCTCGCCAAAACCGGTGTTCATCATTTGCATATAAGCTTTGTTTATTCACCAACGGAAGAGAGCGGGTGATTTGCAAGTACCTTCTAAGTTGAGTAAACAGTTATGTGTTCTTCCCTCCAAATTCAATATGTGCTATTGGGTGCTCCTCTGGTAGGATCCACTTCTTACAGAAATCTATTTTGTGGACGGTGGGCACCCTAGACTGGGGAGCCATAACTTCCTCGGGATGGAGTGGCCCACATCACAGAGTACCTGTTCGCCGAGCGCAGCTCCTGGATGGTTCCTGTATGGTTTTATGGGTGTGGAAGGGGTGCAGAAGGAATTGCCAAAGATAAACTATAACCACCCGGAGTGCCCTGTCACACCCGTGTCAGGTTACATTGTTTGCTAGAATATTCCGGGAGAGCAAAGCCTCACCACCCGGGTAGTTGGCCACGCTGTTTGTCTGCAGGCATCACAAAATGCTGCCCAGACCCAACATAGCAACAGGTTTTAGTCCTGATGAAGTAAAAATAAACAAGAAAGGTAATAAACTTTCGCCTTGAATGTTTGGTGATTCATTGCTTAGCCTTGATATTTTCTCTGCTAAATTATAATTGTTTCTACAGGTATGTGATCAGTTTATTCTTTTTTCAGTGTGAAAGGGAAAAAACTGGAGCACTCCCCATCTGCAAGTCTGCAAGTAGCAGGGTCCTTTCCCCTCTGGCCCTCCCTCTTTCCTTCCCTCTCCCTCTCTCTCTAAGATTGGGGACAGGTTAGTAGCAAGGGGCTGGACTAAGAGTTAAAGAAACTGGGGGTCGACTTTAGCTTCAAGGTTGCTGAGTTGCCTCAGGCAAATCCTTTAACCCTATTGGGTTTGTTTCTTCAGCTGTAAAAAGAAAGCTTAGGAGGAGATGGTTTCTAAATCCCCTTCTAGCTCTGAAATGTGATTTTGTGATTGCTTTGGAATACCTTGGGACATTCAAAGAATCTTTGACTCCCACAGAGGGAACAGAGTTCCAGGAGGGACATGGCCTGTATATTATTTAAACAATGGAATTTCAATAAGGCTTCTCCCATTAAGGCATTTGGTGCAGGCAAGCATTTTATAATAAACTTCCCATGAGCTCATTTAAAGCACCATTAAAAAACAAACATATTTTGGGACTTCCCTGGTGGCCCAGTGGTTGAGAATCCACCTGCCAATGCAGGGGACGTGGGTTCGAGCCCTGGTCCAGGAAGATCCCACGTGCCACGGAGCAACTATAAGCCCATGCGCCACAACTACTGAGCCTGTGTTCTAGAGCCCACGAGTCACAACTACTGAGCCTGCGTGCCACAACTACTGAAGCCTGCGAGCCACAACTACTGAGCCTGCGTGCCACAACTACTGAAGCCTGTGCGCCTAGAGCCCGTGCTCCGCAAGGAAGGGTAGCCCTCCACTCACCGCAACTAGAGAAAGCCTGCGCGCAGCAAGGAAGACCCAACATAGCCATAAATAAATACATAAATACAAAAAAAAATAAAAACATAAATAAATGTATTAAAAAACAAACATTTTTTAGAGTGAGCTCCTTCTAATTACCCACTATTAGAGCTTCATGTTTCCTTCCAATCTTGAGTTCTGGGCATCTGCAGATGCCCAGGAAATTGTAGCTCTCAAGAAAGATAATTGGTTTGATAAACACTGTAGATACAATGACTAAAGCATATAAACCAAATGGATTTGTCCTAATCTCCCTTCCTGAGTTCTTCCCACTCTCCTGCATTACAGCCTCTATCATTTAAAACAGTAATGTAAAAGGTAACATTTACCCAGTGCCTAATTGCCAAACACTGTTCTAAGGGCTAACACTAAGCATAGCGCTCACAATATTCCAAGTCTTACATTTGTTAATTTAGCAAGTTCTCCCTGCAGTCCTATAAGGCAGGTACTTTTATTATCTCTGTTTAACAACGAGGAAACTAAAGCACAGACAGCTTAAGTAACTTGTCCAAGGTCACACAGCTAAAAAGTGGCAAAAGCAAAATTTGAAGGTGGTAGGGCTCCAGAGCTCAGACTCTCAACCACTTTACCACAGGGCATTATACTCAGCACGCATGAATTCAGGAAGCAATGTTTTATAACAGAAGTTTTTAAAATGTCATTTCATCTAGTATTTTATCATCCAAGCAAAGGCTAATCTAGAGATGATTTGGAATGACAAAATGATTTCCATCTAATAATCCTTCCATTTAGTCATCTTTTTATTTATTTATTTTTTTGCGGTATGCGGGCCTCTCACTGTTGTGGCCTCTCCCGTTGCGGAGCACAGGCTCCGGACGCGCAGGCCCAGCGGCCATGGCTCATGGGCCCAGCCACTCCGCAGCATCTGGGATCTTCCCAGACCGGGGCACAAACCCGTGTCCCCTGCATTGGCAGGCGGACTCTCAACCACTGTGACACCAGGGAAGCCCTAGTAATCTTTTATGCTGATAATAATCAGCATAAATGCAACAGCTCCAAGATTTTATGGAACAGCCAGAGATGTTTCAGTACTTTCTTTTTATCTCTGCTCCCATAGTGAATTTCTGAAAAAACTGCCAGAAGGAGTCTATTTTAAACCAAGTTAGGGAGCCTCAGCCTTAGCCTCTCAGGCTCCGCCCAGGACCTGCAGCCCGAAGCTTCCGAGCCTAGGCCCCAGGCGCTGCGGTCTCAGGTTTCTTTACCTCCAGAAAGAAAACAACTGATACCTTGCATCCTGGAAGTTCATTAAAGAGACTGAAATTAGAGACTTCTTTCAAATTTGGACATGGCCACTCGAGGAGCAACAAGACCTAACAGGCCAAATACTGGAAATAAAATATGCCAGTTTAAACTAGTACTTCTGGGAGAGTCTGATTTTGTCAAATCGAGCCTAGTGCTTTGTTTTGTGAAGGGCCACTTTCATGAATTTCAAGAGAGTACCATGGGGGCTGCTTTTCTAGCCCAAACTGTGTGTCTTGATGACACAACAGTAAAGTTTGAAATGTGGGATACAGCTGGTGAAGAACAATACCATAGCCTAGCACCCATGTACTACAGACGAGCGCAAGCAGCCATAGTTGTATATGATGTCACAAACGAGGAGTCCTTTGTCAGAGCCAAAAACTGGGTTACAGAACTTTAGAGGCAAGTCAATCCTAACATTGTAATAGCTTTATCAGGAAACAAGGCTGACCTCGCCAATAAAACAGCTGTCAATTTCCAGGAAGCACAGTCCTATGCAGATGACAACAGTTTATTATTTCTGGAGAAATCAGCTAAAACATCAATGAATGTAAATGAAATATTCATGGCAATAGCTAAAAAGTTGCCAAAGAATGAACCACAGAATCCAGGAGCACATTCTGCCAGAGGAAGAGGAGTAGACCTTACTGAACCCACGCAGCCAACCAGGAGTCAGTGCTGTAGTAACTAAACCTCCAGTTTAAACTAACTGGAATGTTCTTCTGCTTCCTAATTGTTAATAACAGTGGAACTGGAGCATTTAACCAGCCCAGTATGACTTCCAAAAAGAAGAGACTTACAATAGGCAAGTTTCTAATACAGAATTATTTTAAGTGTTTTGAACTTAATTTTTAATAACATACATGTGACCCTCTGACTAATGTTTTAGCAGTGGAAGGGGGAAATGAGAGCTGTGTGTACCCTTGTTTCCTTGGAAGGTTAGCGGGACTCATTTCTCTTCACCAGTGATATAAACAAATGATTCTGAACCCACAGTTAACCAGCCAGTTCTGTGAAAAAGATTTGGAACTTACTCATTTGGACTTTTCCAAAAAAATTCTTTCTTTGGAAGGAGGTTCTAAAGATATTTATGCTTAGCTACCATATTTAGGCAACCTGTAATTTCTCTTAGTATCCTTATTTAAAGTATACATTCCACATTTTAACAAATTAGCCACAAGGAAACAGTCCCACATCTTCAAGGGGAAAAAAATGAACATTAGTGGCATCTAAATTATAGCTAGTCCTGTTATTTTTTAAATGGGGTAAAAAAAAAAATCAAATGTAACCCCGTCTTATTTTAGGAGCATGAAAACTAATAAAATGCATCTTAAAGGATAGTGTTCCCTTCAAACATGTAAGTTCTTCAACAAAAGTGAAACAAACCAGGTGTCTGTGATTTCTGTTTAATCACTGCTGGCCATTACATAGCTTTTGTTGTTTGGGAGCAGGGAGGGGGCTTTTGTGCCCTTTGGACATAAACAGAGTCAACGCACTAACAATTATGTACATTCAAACTTGATTATTTTAAATTCGATCTTCAGCTGTACTGTAAATAGGGTACTGCATTGCAGTCTCCATATATGTTTATTACTTTTCTATAATACTTAAGAGTTGCTTAAAAGTATACCAAATGTACAGTTACTAAAACAGCTACTTTTTCCCTTCTCTCCTCCTTTGAAAGGAAGGGACTTCAATTGTTCCAACCTGGCTAGAACCATAATAAACAATGTACCAGTAATTTGTAACATAAGTATTGGATATGTTAGTAACAAGCTTGCAGCCTTGTTTTCCAAAGTTCATTTTATTTTGATCAGGTCAGTATATTTGCACTAATTGTTTTAGGTATTTTCATTATATGAAATCTACCATGTGTCAGAGATGATTTAATCTATTTAAGTGTTGAACTGCTAGCAGAACTTGTACATTCACAGTAATTCAAAATTAGTAAGGAAAACATTTCACCAGGGTTTAGTTTTATATTGAGGTACTCAGGTTGGAATACAGTGGTATAAAAAACAAAAAAAATTTTTTTTAATTAGAAAAAATAAACCAAGTTAGGGTTCACAGGTCAGGTCCTTCCATTCAAGGCAGTTGAAGCTACAGCCTTGGAGGCTGACGTTAATTTCCCCAGGTGACGTACATTAGGTCTACCCGGAAGTAATAATCATAACGGGCATCCCTTGTGTTCACACATGTAGCCCATGGATCCTCTGACAAGCTTATTTTAGAGAAGAGGAGGCTGAGGCTCAGAGTACTTGACATTTCTCCTGGGACAGCACACAATGAGAGCCAGAGCTGAGGTATTCGGACTTGCAGCGCTGGGCAATTTCCTTCCCACCCTTTAAACATATAGGCATCAAAACATCTGCCAAACTCGTTCTTGAAGGAACCATTTCAAAGTTCTTTGTTTTAAGAATCTTCGATATGGATTTGTTGGATGGCCTCTAACCATCTCAAACCCCAGTGAAATGGTCCCTTCCTCGAAAACATTTGCTTGGATTTAGGGCTGGGTAGGTGGGTGCCAGCCTAATGTTTTTGATCCAAATGATGGATTTGGTGACTAAGATGAGAGATCATTTAAATAGCAATACATTTAAAGCTGAGTATTTCAATCAAGTGAAAGGGAAAACAAAGCATTTTCAATCTTTGTATTTATCATTTATTGTGATGGAATTTGTGATGAGTCAAAGAAAGGTTATGGAACAGCAGCCTGCATTTGTTCACCAGACTTAGCATGGGAAGGTCAAGCCATCCTGGTTAAAGTTAAAAATTAGTTACCTTTCCCCATGATACGATTGAATAAGCACATTAACAGTTTATAAAAGAGGTTGTGAAACCTCCTAAGGGGGAAAAAAAATATTATGCAACCAGTTTAGGGGAGAGACTTGCCTGATTCCACCTCGCAGTAGGGGGTTGAACTGCCTGACTGGGAGGTTCATTCCTATTTCAAAAGTATTATTATTTCTCCGGAAGTGTTTATCTTTTATTTCTAATAACACTTTACTCTCCACTTTCTCTGCTCTGTCCTCTCAATCTACGTCACCACCCACACCCTGAACCAATATAAACATCTACCCAACATCGGAGCACTAATCTTTATTAAGTAAAAGCAGCACTGTCTTTTCTGCCTACCAACAGGGTTATAATCCTTGAACTGTCATTGGGCCAAGCTTTATTGGACTTGTGGTTAGGGTGCTTGAATACCTATTTAAATCCAAACTAACAAAATACATGTGGACATCAATTAAAACAATGACACCCAAAGGTATTGAAGAGCCACAAGAAGTGTTTAGGATTGTAACAGCCCTGCTACCTTAATAAGGAGAGTCTGTTAAGCATTTATACATGGTTAGTAGTAATGTCACTCATATATTTTTTTCTAAAAAATGTTCATCTACTATAACCAGACAGTAAGGGAACTGATATATATATCAACTTTAAATTGTTTAAAAATATCCTGCCTTGAGGGCTTCCCTGGTGGCGCAGTGGTTGAGAGTCCGCCTGCCGATGCAGGGGACACGGGTTCGTGCCCCGGTCCGGGAGGATCCCACATGCCGGGAGCGGCTGGGCCCGTGAGCCGTGGCCGCTGGGCCTGCGCGTCCGGACCCTGTGCTCCGCAATGGGAGAGGCCACAATGGTGAGAGGCCTGCATACCGTAAATAAATAAATAAATAAATAAATAAATAAATAAATCTTGCCTTGGGCTTACCTGGTGGCGCAGTGGTTGAGAGTCCGCCTGCCAGCCGGTCCGGGAGGATCCCACATGCCGCGGAGAGGCTGGGCCCGTGAGCCATGGCCGCTGAGCCTGCGCATCCGGAGCCTGTGCTCCGCAACGGGAGAGGCCACAACAGTGAGAGGCCCCCGTACCGCAAAAAAAAAATATATCCTGCCTTTTGTGATACTTGTCATCATTAAATATGTATTAGGTTGCTGGGTAAAAATGCTCTAATGCTAGATTTGTGGTAGGAGACAGAATGTGAAGTTCTACCTACAGTGGGAATTCAATTAAACTTTTTAAACAAAATTATGGCCTTCAAATACATGAAAAGATGCTCAACATCACTAATCATTAGAGAAATGCAAATCAAAACCACAATGAGGTATCACCTCACGCTGGTCAGAATGGCCATCATCAAAAGATCTACAAACAATAAATGCTGGAGAGGGTGTGGAGAAAAGGGAACCCTCTTGCACTGTTGGTGGGAATATAAATTAATACAGCCACAATGGAGAACAGTATGGAGGTTCCTTAAAAAACTAAAAATAGAAACACCATATGACCCAGCAATCCTACTACTGGGCATATATCCAGAGAAAACTATAATTCAAAAAGAGTCATGTACCACAATGTTCATTACAGCTCTATTTACAATAGCCAGGACATGGAAGCAACCTAAGTGTCCATCGACAGATGAATGGATAAAGAAGATGTGACACATATGTACAGTGGAATATTACTCAGCCATAAAAAGAAACAAAACTGTGTTATTTGTAGTGAGGTGGATGGACCTAGAGTCTGTCATGCAGAGTAAAGTAAGTTAGAAAGAGAAAAACAAATACCGTATGCTAACACATATATATGGATTCTAAAACAAAAATGGTTCTCATGAACCTAGAGGCAGGACAGAAATAAAGACACAGTGTAGAGAATGGACTTGAGGACACGGGGAGGGGGAAGGGTAAGCTGGGACAAAGTGAGAGAGTAGCACTGACATATATACACTAACAAATGTAAAATAGATAGCTAGTGGGAAGCAGCCGAATAGCACAGGGAGATCAGCTCGGTGCTTTGTGACCACCTAGAGGGGTGGGATAGGGAGGGTGGGAGGGAGATGCAAGAGGGAGGGGATATTTGTTATACAGCAGAAACTAATGCAACATAAAGCAGTTATAGTCCAAAAAAGATGTTAAAATAAAAAAAAAACAATTTTTAAATGTGAACAATCTGTCCTCTATATTCTTCCAGAGGCAATATAGTTGGACTTTAGTCCCAGTTCCACATATTAACAAGGAGATTTTGGCTAAGTTAGTTAACCCCTCTGTATCTTAGTTCATTTATAAAATGAATGTAACAAAAGAAGCTGATTCAGAGAGTTGATGAAGATCAAGTGGGATGTTTTTGTCTTTTGTATCTCAGTGAACATTCAATATGGTTTAGCTATTTTATATTCCATTACTAATAGTTAATGCTATTGATGGCTGAACTTGTACCAGGAAGCTTTGTTAAAAGTACTTTACTCATCTTACCTTAATGATATAACAATCTTATGAAGTACGTAGTTTTATCCTGGTTTTATAGATAAGGAAAATGTGGCACAAAGATTTTGAGCAATGTTTCCAATGTCACAAAATCACTAAGTAAGAGGGCTAGGATTTGAACCCAGAAAGTCTGGCTCCAAATCTCTTTTACATAAGTAGTGTGACTAGACAATAGTAATTCTCAAGTCATTGTACTTAACTCATGGCATACAGAAAATTGTCAGCAAAAATTTGAAGCCATGGGCAATGGGTGTTTCTAACCAAAATACATCCATTAGAGCCTAAAGGGTTATTTGTTTTTTTGTTTTTGTTTCTCTCACCTACAGAAAATGTCATTGGAAAAATAACTAAAATAACTGAAAATGAGGTGTTGCCTTATCTACCCATCACTCCTGAAAGAAAAGTAAAAGAATTCCAAATTTTGGGTTTTGAAGAGGCAAGTCAATACATGAACATCAATGCATGAACTTATTTACAAAAAAAACAGACTCACAGACTTAGAGAGCGAACTTATAATTACCAGGGTGGGAAGGGTCGGTGGGGAGGAATAGATTGGGAGTTTGGGACTGACATGTACACACTGCTATATTTAAAATGGATAACCAACAAGGACCTACTGTATAGCACAGGAAACTCTGCTCAGTTATACATGAATCACTTTGCTGTACACCCAAAACTAACACAACATTGTTAATCAACTATACTCCAATATAAAATAAAAAGTTAAAAAAAAAATCAATACAAGTAGCCAAACGATGTATGAAGAAAATGTTCATCTTGATAGTAATGTGGTAATAGTAACATGCAGTGTGTGTGATCATGGGGAGGAGCAGCAGAGGTTCAGGGTCAAATAACCTTCCACAGGGCAGTTTGACAGAGTATCAAAAACCTTCAACAAGGTGACTTCCCTGGTGGTGCAGTGGTTAAGAATCTGCCTGCCAATGCAGGGAACACGGGTTCGATCCCTGGTCCAGGAAGATCCCACATGCTGCGGAGCAACTAAGCCCATGCACCACAACTACTGAGCCCACATACCACAACTACTAAAGCCCGCGCTCCTATAGCCCATGCTCTGGAGAAAGAGAAGCCACTGCAATGAGAAGCACACACACTGCAATGAAGATTAGCCCCAGCTCTCCACAACTAGAGAAAGCCCGCGCAGTAACGAACACCCAACATAGCCAAAAAGAAATAAATTAAAAAAAAATTTTAAAAACCTTCAACAAGCATGCCCTCTACCTGGCCATTCCACTTTTAGGAATTAATTCTATACAAAAGAATGCATAAATGTGTTTATTTAAACATTATTTATAATAAAAACTTGGGAGCAACCTCATGAGAAATTTATTATGCATATGGCAATTCAATTTTTTTCTAAGGAAATGGACATGGATGTGAGCAAAGATTTACCAAAACAGATGTTTATGCTAGTAAATAGTAAATAATAGGAAAAAGAAAGAAAAAGAAAAGAAAGAAGGAAAGAAAATGACTTCATTTGTTAAAAAGGAGAAATTAAAGAAATTACAATGCACCTGCATAATTTGGAAATTATATTGTAGACGTCCATAAATATGCACATGAAAAAGACTCAAAGAACATACACTAAAAGGTTAGCAGTCATAACATCAGAGTTGTAGTACTAAAAGTAAATTTTGCTATATTTTCTTTGTGTTTTCCAGATTTTCTTCATTAATCATGTATTACTTTTGTACTAGGGGAAAATAAGCATATTATAATAAATAAAAATATTTATTTTAATGTGGAAAAAATTTCAGGTCTATATTAATCAAGATGCTAAACTTTGAGTGACAGAAAACCCAGTTCAAATTGTCTTAACAAGAAGGAAGTTATTCCTGAACATGTCCCAGGCATGGTTGGACCAGGTCTCAGACCTCTCACCATCTCTTTATCTCTTGTCTTTCTTTTCTTTCTATTGCTTCGTTTTTAGGAATGTTCTCTCCATGTGGTGGTACACGTGTTCACAAATCTATTTATATCCTCCTCTCTCAGCAAATCCACCAATTGCCTTTTCAATAAGACTTAAAAGTCCTGAATCTTATTTTCATTGGCCGTCTGAGGATAGTGTACCCATCTGTGATCCTATCAGCTCTGTGAATGGAATGCCGTGATTGGTTATGCCTGGGTCACATGCCCAGTGCTGGAGCCAGGAGGTGTGGTTAGCTAGGATGGCTGGAGTGAGAGTTGGGGAAGGTGTTTTCCCTAAGAGACAGTGGGGTTGGTTCCATGTGAAAAAAGAAGAGTGGAATACGTGGTGAGGTAAAAGCCACAAAAACAAAGACACATTCACCACAAGATTGCAGTTTCTTTAGAGGCTGGCTACACATGGCTAGGAGTAGCATTAGCAGCCTTGAATCATTTAGATTTCTTGTGGTTGCAAGTGACAGAGAATTCACTTAGATTTGGATTAAACAACAAAGATAATTTATTGGTTTACATAACTGAAAAATCTGGGCTGGCTTCAGTAAGGCTAAGCTACCCAAGGATCTGGCTCTTTCAGTGTCTCCAGCGGTGACAGTTTCAGCTCCAGATTCTACACAAAGGCTCCTGGCAACTCTGGGCTCTCTCTCCAGGGTAGCGAATTGCTCATCCTCACCACCCACCAGGTGTGATCTAGGGACAGAGAATCTCTTTTAGTACTTTTCAAGTAAGTCCTGTGATTGTCACCTCTCTCACTGGCCCAAATGGAAAGAGTTTGAGAAGGATTAGTATTCATTCTTCTCTAAATGTTTGGTAGAACTCACCAGTGAAGTCATTTGGTCCTGGACTTTTTTTGTTGTGGAGTTTTTGATTACTGATTCAAGCTCCTTACTAGTAATCAGTCTGTTCAGATTTGCTATTACTTCATGATTCACCTTTGGTGGGTTTTATGCTTAAGGAATTTATCCATTTCTTCTAGGTTGTCCAGTTTGTTGGCATATGATTATTCACAGTAGTCTGTTATAATCCTTTGTATTTCTGTGGTATTACTTGTAATGTTTCCTCTTTCACATTTTTTTTAATTAAAAAATTTTTAATTTTTATTGGAATCCTCTTTCACGTCTAATTTTATTTGAGTCCTCCCTCTTTTTTTCTTGGTAAGTCTAGTTGAAGGTTTGTCTATTTTGTTTTATCTTTTCAAAAAAACAGCTCTTAGTTTCATTGATGTTTTCTATTGTCTTTTTTTTCTATTGCCTTTTTAGTCTCTATTTCATTGAAAATTTCTGCTCTGATCTTTGTTATTTCCCTTTTCCTACTAACTTGGGCTTAGTTTGTTCTCCTTTTTCTAGTACGTTGAGTTGTAAAGTTTGGTTGTTTATTTGCGCTCTTTCTTTTTTCTTAATGTAGGTGTTTATCGCTATGAATCATTGGCCTAAATTGAATCATGAACTCATCCCCGACCAATCCATATGGCCTGAGGAATGGGATACATTGATTGGCTTGAGCCAATTATAGTTCATTCCTGAAGCTGGGGCCAAGGTCAATCCCATCTGGACCACCAGTGAGGGTGGAAGAGGTGTGTATTCCCAAGGAATGTCAACATGGGAAAGGGAAGAATTCATGCTGGAGGGGTGACTAGCAAATGTCTATAACAACTCTTTAGAAGTCTGATGTGTTTAAATACTGTCTAGATGTCCATTTCTAAACAGGAAATATTTATTAAACCTATATCTTGCCTGCGGCTTAGTTGCAGAAAATTGCTAACTTACATGGCTAAATGAAGAAGCATACACATATCACAGGTCTTCAACCATATCTCCATTTTAAGCCTTTCCAACATGCCTCCTGTTTACCAAGAGAGGTAGAGGCCATCAGAGCACCCTGTAAACTGCCCTACACAGCCACAGGCAGGCAGTATCACTCCTCTTGGGTTGTAATAACCTAAAAAACATTGTATTATTATTGAATACATATTTTCATGAAACTTTGTTTAGGGAAACATATGGGGCTTTGAAATGTCGGCACACTGGGAGGAAAGCAGGAAGTGTAAGGAGTTTTGTGCTCCTGTCTCTTTTATTTACAGGGTGGGTTCAAAGTCATGCAGGGTTAGCAAGAAAAACAAGCAAAATGATCCATGCCTGCTTTGGATGACATCTGTCCCCTAGGACAGTCACTAGCTTTGGGTTTGGAAAGGTTTTCAGTGGATGGCACAGGCTAGGAATGAGATGTTTTCTTTTCAGCTCCAGAAGGAAGCTTGCATGGGTCCTTTCAGAGCTACACTCTTCTGTGATAAATATATGTGTCTCTTCCAGAGAGAGCAGCAAGAAAAGCTCAGCCACTGACAGCTTAAGTTGGGGAAGAAATTCACCCAGGCTAATGTCATTGTAGCTGAGGGACAGCTTTGAAAGTTACATGATTAAAAATGCTCTGCATAGACAGCAGCGGGGCTTGACGTATGATATGACTAACGGATCTGTTTTCCCAGGTGGCAACTGCTGCAGAAAAATCCCCCATCTTGTCTCGCATGAGTCAATGGAATTCTGCAAAAGTGTCATAAAATGTCAGTGAAAACATTTCCTTCACTAGGGCCTACGAGATGATGAAGGTCACGAAGGGGAGTGGTCTGCCTGACCACCAGAGGTCTACCACACATCAAGAATGGGTACCCGGCTCATTCATGCCGGCAGCCTAGGACAGAGACTCATAGCCCAACCACAGCGAGCCCCGCCACAGCTCCAGGCTCCCCACCACACTCATGGAACATCTCTCATTGCCAAGGACCTACATTATCCGGCAGTAAAGGGACAATTCCATTTTCTAATCTCTGACTTCTGCCATGACTATTTTATCCATTGGATTTTCTAGGTCCAAGACCTGGTGCAATGAGATTCCAGGGGCCCATGAACATGGCTGAGTCCCTGAGTAAGAAAACAATGATCGGTTCTCATACACACAAGGAGCATTGCAAAACCCGAATTCACAGGTGCTTACATAAATGCTCACAAAGCGCAGCATTATCCCCGTTTCATTAACTGTTGAATTGATTATTCAGAAAAATTTCATTACATTTGGAGACCATTTGAAAGTTAGATTTGGTTTCACTTCAAAAGAAATCCCAAGAGCATGACTGCTGAAAGTCAGAGCCGCTTGTAAATTAACTTTGTCACTCATTGCCAAATGATTTCAAAAGCAAAATGATAACAGTCCTTTAAAAAAAATTTAAGCTAAAATTATGTTTAATGTGAAAGGTAGGTGTGTTTAAATAGATTTTCTAAGATGTAAGGATTTTCCAAGATGTGGGATCTTCAAGAGTAAGGGTGGCTAGGACCTGAAGACCTTTCGGACAGTCTGAAGCTGCTGAGTATTTAGTCACATGCATGCTTAAGTCCAAAGGTCCTCTTTCCATGCATCACATTAGGACCCATGCATCCCTACACCAAATTCAGCACGAGGGTCAGGGCATACGAAAACCTGAGTAGAGTGATTCCTGTCCGTTTAGTGACCAGTCAACAGACGTTTATGTGCTATATTCTACTATATTCCAGGAGATGTTCTGGGCTCTCAGAATACAGCCATGAAAACAAGTCCCTGTACTGATGGAACTTTCAGTCTAATGGGGCCAAAGACTATCACCACATAAGTTACAGGTATAATATGTTCGGTGGCGGTAAGTGCTAAGGAGAAAGTAAAGCAGAGGAAGTTCACTGAAGGTTGCAGTTCTAGATAGACATAGTGGCAAGAGAAGGCCTCACTGGGAAGGGGTTATCTGAGCAAAGAGCTGAAATGGGTGAAGAAGAAAGTCAGGCAGGAAGGAAAAGCATTCCAGGCTGAGGGAGGGGCAAGCACAGGTGCCCAGAGGCATGAAATGTTTGGGTAGCTTGAGGAAGAGCAGAAGGTCAGCACAGTTACAGAGAAGTAATTAAGGCAGGGACTAGTAGTTGATAGGGTCAGAGGGGCATCTGAGTACCAAACTGGGAAGGGCCTCATGAGTCATCGTAAGGAGTTTAGACTTTATTCTGAGTGAGATGGGAAGCCACTGGAGGCAACAGTGTGCCACAATCTGATTTACATAGTATTGAAAAGATGACCGTGGCTGCAGTGTTGAGCACAGACTGAAAGTGACTAAAGCAGAAGCAGGGCGATCATGAGTTTTGCTGTTGCTATGGCCAAGTCTATGGCTCTCACAGTCATCTAGATGAGAGACGTGGGCGGCTTGGACCAGTGTGTGTGTGATGGAAATTATGAGAAACGATAAGACGTTGGATCCATTTAGACCTTATATTTTTCCTTTTTCTCTGTATGGGTGCTTCCCTCCTCTCTCCAGCATTCCCTACTCTGTTCAGGGTAAATAGAAGCAAAACAGAGCAGGAATAGGTGACCCAGAAGACCCAACACCCCTTCCATCCCAGTCATTCTCAGTGACAGAGATTCCATCCCAGGCACCTCAATCTCCATGCACCATCTCTGGTTCCTAGAACCTCCGCGGGAGGCTACACTGGGAGAGAAAACAGATGCCCAAGTTTAGAACAAGTTGCTCACAAACACTAAAGAAAAAAAATCTAGTTACTCTTTTCTTCTAGGAACCAGTTAGTCGCTGGGAATTTCTTTTATCCTTGTTCCCAGCAGCTGCCCTGGGAGGTCACAGCCTGCCTTTGTTGGGCGTTGGCCTCCCTGGCATCCATTTCTTCGGAGATGCCACAGCTGCTGTTTCCAGAAGCTCAGATGAGTTTTCTACATATGAGCTAGCCTCTGGGCTTAACTTAAGCCTGGCATCTGGAAAGACTCACTTTTACAGGATGGCCACACAGCTCCCTGCTTCCCCTGGGGCCTGGGTCTCAGCTGCCAGTAACGGGCTGGTCTTGAGTCCAGTAGCTGTCAGGTGGCCGTGGGGTTTGATAAGAGGACTGGCATCCAGGCAGGGGTGAAAAATAAATTTTAAAAGTATAAAAGTGGTATATGCCTGTTTAAAGATATTCACACAATACAATATTTTTTAAAGTAAAAAATAAAAATTCTTACTCTCTAGGTGAAACCATTAGAAACAGCTAGATTGGAGGCCTTCCAGATTCTAGGAGCTTGTTGGAAATGCAGATTCGTGGGTCCCCACCTCTTTAGTAGAAGCAGAGCGTGCTGCTACATACATTTTAACAAGTTCATCAGGCGGTTCTTACCGACTCTAAAATTTGAGAAGTCGATTGTCCTTGACCTTTCTATTAACACAAAATGTGCGTGTGTACATATAGTTTTACACAAACACACACACACGCAGATTAAACACATACCTGCCTGCACAAAGGGATTCATATAACACAAAGTGAATGTGGCCGGGCTAATCAGACTCAATAACACTGTATCAGTATATGCAGCAATAACCCATATTTTTAAACAGCCACTTCCTATTCCCCAGTAGGGATCAGCAGACAGTGTTTAAGTGCCACCCCCATTCTCCCACCCCCACTGTTAGGCATTTGTGTTGTCTTTCATTATTTGGACCTGATTTTGGATCCCTCCTTGGCCACTTGTAGCTGTGTTCCATTAATCAAGTTCCCTTCGTCTGTAGAATGAGGTTTCTAACAGTCTCCCCCAAGGCTGTTCTGCGGACTGAGAGAGTGTACCTGAAAGAGAGTCCGTAACATTGTGCTCAGCATAGAATCGATGATGAAACAATAACTGACTTTCAGTTATTTTCCAACTCGCCTCTAACTCTTGGGTCTAAAAGCATGGTATCTAACACGGGCTTCCAGTGATCCAGCTGGGGTGCTGCAGGGCTTCCCCTCCCCTGAAGTCAAGGGGGCCGCTCTTTGAGTAACACCCCACAACCCAGAGACTCAGATCACTGTGGTTCCTATGTTGGGCCACTGTACTTATTACTATGACACCAAAGACACATTTGAATCTACCTAGGAGGACATTTCTTCAAACTGAGTTGGACTTTATTTCCTTTCAACTTTTTTATTTTGCTATAATTTCAGACATAGAAAAGTGGCAAGAATAGTACAAAGGTTCTTCACTCACATCCCCCAAATGTTAACATTTACCACATTTGTCTTACATATGTACATACACACAGACACATACACATAGACACAACCAGACACCAAGACACACACACATACACATTTTTGTTCTGAACCTTTTGAGAGTCAATTGCAGCTGGGTTGACCAAATCCTCCCAGCTTGCCTGGGCCTTTGCTGATTTTAATATTAAAAGTCCTACATCTGAGAGCTCCTTCAGTACCAGGCAAACTGGGACAACTGATCACTCTAGTTGCAGCTGTGATGCCCTTTTACCTGTAAATACTTCAGTGTGTATTTACGAAAATCATAGACATAACCACTGTACAATTATCAAAATCTGGAAATCAATTTTGATGCAAAGTACTATTCAATCTGCAGACCTTTTTTCAGATTTTGTCAATCTTCCCAATAATGCCCAATTTTTCTTTATAAAAAGAAAATCCTGGATCATATGGTGCCTTCACTTGTCATGTTTCTTTTCGATTCTTCAATCTGGACCAGTCCTCAGCCTTTGTCTTTCGTGGCACTGATATTTAGAAGAGTATAGTCCAAATATTGTGCAGAATGTCCCTCAGTATGGGTTTCTTTGATGTTTTCACACAACTGGACTTGGATTATTTATTTTTGGCAGGAATCCCACAGAAGTGAGACGTATGGTGTTGATTTACCCCATGACAAGGTGTCTTAACTTTGATCACTTGATTGAGGGGGTTTTTGCCCAGTTTCTCCGCTGTAAAATTACTATTTTCTCCTTTGTAATTAATAAGTATGTTGTGGAGAGATACTTAGAGACTATGTAAATATCTTGTTTCTCATTAAACTCTCTCACTCGTTTTAGTATCCACTGATGACTCTTGCCTGAATCAATTATTTTTATGATGGGTTGCCCAATAATTGGTCTTTATTTTTGAAAGTGTTTAACAGGGGAGAATCTGCATTAGAAGTGCATGGGTTTATGGAGGAGACAGACAAGTTTCAGGAAATTACAGTACAATATAGCAAATGCTCTGAGGTAAAGTAAAGCAGGGGATGGCAAGCTACAAGCCCCTGGGTCAAATCTAGCCGAACACCTATTTTTGTAAATAAAGTTTTATTGGAACACAGCTATACCCATTTGCTTGCCTATTATTTCTGACTATTTTCACACTATAGCGGCAGAATTGAGAAGATGCAGCAGAGACCGCATAGCCCTCAAAGCCTACCATTATTTACTACCTGGCCCTTACAGAAAAAGGTTGCTGACCCTTGATAAAAAGGCCCGTGGGGAGAGCTCTGCTGAACTGGACTTCTGTTTAAGGCAACATTCATCTACTCCGTAGGCCCTGAGGGGTACAGCAGGGTACAGCAAGTCACATGCATTCCTGCCCCAGAACCTAGGAATGTGTAGGGCTTCCCCATTTGGGCTACCACACACACTACAGAGGTGTCATGCAATGTCTTACCTAAAAGAGAGTAATTCTGGTTTTTCGTTTGTTTTTTGAGTATAATTATAAATTATCAAGAAGGAAAATTATTACCAAATCACAGCAATTAAATACAATTATCATAATTAGCATGATCAAAATCTTTGCATCTCAAAGTATTGCCAAGTCCTGTAAGAATGTCCTCTTTATTTCTAGCAAATATTTGGTACAACAAAACTCCAGGGATCAACGAATTTGAACAATTCTCAAAGCTGTTTTGGCAGTAGATTTGGTAAAGATAAATAATAAGTGTTATTGGGAGGTTAAAAGTATTAACTGGTCATTTACATGTGAAGTCTCTTTCATTTCCAGAATGCATCTTGTTTGCTAAAGCTCCAGGCGGAATTAGGCAAAATTTAATGTGCTGCTCAGGCTACATTTCGTGATAGGAAGAGGAAGTTCTGGCAAACCAATTAAGAACTCAAAGTAACTTAATCTTGTTGATTGTTCCCTTTTATGGGGAACACCCATGTAGTGTTGGAATGACCAGCTACTGGAAAAGATCAAATTTTTAGGCCACGTCTATATGATTAAAGTAAAATAGAGAGTAGAATAACTTTCTGTTGAATTTTGGCCACACAAGAAAACTGATCTAGATTTTTCTAAAGCCAAAGCAACAATTTCTCATTGATAAAAACCATCCACAGGAGATTCTTGTCTGAGATAGTGTTGGCTTGAGGCAGTGAAGAGAATTTCAGTGAACGATAGAGTCCTTACTAAAAATTATTACTTTACACTCTACGGAAATATGTGACTTTAAAGCAGATAGAGAAGCCCTCAAAACAGGACAGAATATTGAAGATCATAAAAATGGAGCCCAAACAATTACAAAATGGCAGAAGATGGAAAAGAAAATGTAGATTGAGCCCTGTCAGGTTAAAACACACAAGCTTCTGGCTAAGACACTCACTGAAGTTGGATGACAAAAATTAAGTTCAGGCAGCAAAGAAGGTGGACACCTAGGAAAGAGAGAGGGAAGGCTGGGGGCTTTCCTTTTTCTAGTCACCTCTGGTCTCAGCATAGGTATACTTTGCTTTAACAAAGTGTCATGAAGTAAATGTTTGAGTCCCCCCAAAATTTATATTTTGAAGCCCTAACCCCAATGGGATGATAGTAGGCGGTGGGGCCTTGGAGGATAGTTGGAGTAAGATGAGATCATGAGGGAGGGGCCCTCATGATGGGATTAATGCCTTTATGGAAAGAGGAGGAGACATGGGATCTCTCTTCCACCAGGTGGGGATACAAGGAGAAGACGGCTATCTCCATCTGCATACCAGGAAGGGCCTCCTCACCAGACACTAAGTCTGCCTGAGACTTGATATTGGACGTCCCAAGATGTTTGCTGGTTAAGCCACCCATGTTGTTTTTGTTATAGCAGCCTGAACTGACTAAGACACAAAGCAAACATTCTTCTCCAGAAGATTTGGGAGAATAGGCTATTCGGAATAATTGAATATTCTAGTTTTCTAAGCGTTCTCGAATTCTTAGTATTTCTGTAGTTTCCTGGACATTTCTACATACACTGATTTGTTTTATTATCAAGGCACACTCTGAAATAGGTATATCAGCCCCCTTTTAAGGTAGGAAAACTAAGGAGGAGAAGAGTGAAGTGACTTGCCCCAAATCAGCCAATCCTGAAACTCAAGCCTCTTGATTCAAGCTCAGTGCATTTTACAGGGCATTACAGGGACTCTCTGATTTGTCAGCGTATTGGTTGGGGTACAGCAGGAAACAGTGTTCACTCCAGATGGTTCAAATGGAGAAACTCTAACAAACGAGCCACTTACGAGGTGTGGGCAGGATACAGAGAACAAACACGGAGGTGGGTACATCCACCTCCTGCAAGATTGGGGAGCAGATACTACCGTTAAGAGTTGGAGGAGTGAGGGATTTAGTGGTTGGAGCTGTGAATGGGAATTGGGCTGCCTGGCAGGAGCTGACATGGGGAAGGAGGCAGGTAGTGCCAGCAACGGGCACTGAAGCGGGGTGCAGTGGGGAGGAGACACCCCAGCTTCCCTCTCATCTGGTTCTCCAGCCAGCGCCTGACACTGGCCACCCAGAGGGTCAGCCAGAATGAGGCCGTCCATGTGGGTGGCCACCTGGGACAGAGAGCCGGGCGTGAAGTATGGATCCAGGAGGCGACAGGAGGGTGGCAGGCAATGAAAAGGGGATAGCCAGCACTTCAACGTCACAAAGTTGAAATACCCTAAAAAATGTCTAATGTCAACTAAAAACCTATTCACAACCTAACAGTTGAGAATTATGTTTTATTTGGCAGGAGTTTTTAGGACTTCAAGCCCGGGAGGCAGCATCTCAAGTAACCCTAGGACATCTGCTAGGAGGAGGTGAGGGAGGAAGCCAGGTTATATAGAAGTTTTGCAACAAAGGGCAGGTATTCTGAATGTCAAAGGAGTATTGTTAATTAAAGAAAACCAGATATCCCAAGTTAAGGAATTTAGTGCTTTTCTATGTATGGGAAGATGAAAGAGTCTGGGCTCACTGAAATCGTTCCTTTGATATGCACCTCACCTATCTGGGGCCAGTATCCTGTGTTTTCATATCCTGAGTTTCCTTAGGCCTCACTGTAGGGAGTGGCTGCAGTCTGATGGCTGGTAGATGGCAGGTGTTCTTTCCTTCCTGAGTTCCCTCAGGGCTCACCAGCTCACCACTGGCTGCAATCGCTGATGACTGTGACATCCTTTGTTTACTGATATGGCAGGAAATATTCCCTTTCTCACTAACACTAAAATAAAGATGAATACAATTTACAGGAGCTCAGGCTCATAATCCCTTATCTGGAGCCCTTTGGGCCAGAGGTGTTGGAATTGAGAATATTTTTACTCTCATGAACTATATATTATATAATGCCCCCAGCGGGGTCTAGGGCAGCACCCTGTAATAAAATATATTCGTGTATCTGAAGCAAAAGGCATGAATATTTACTTTAAGTGAGATAAATGAATATAAATAACTTCTCATTAGTTCGGGTCAATTTTTGCTATCCAATGATTTTTGGAACTGTCGGTAAGAAAGTATTAACCAGTAGTTAAATTTTCAGAAGTCATCCTAGGAGTTGGTAGCATTTTGTCATTATTATGAACGCTGATTGATTGTCCTTTATAGTCTTTCTGTTACTGTGTAGTTATTTATATATACATATATTGTCTGGACTCTAGAAAAATGGAAATTTACCCGATATAGGTTTTTCAAATTATTAATTAAAAAATAGAAGAGAATGGTGATCCACTTCACAAGAGAGTCTCTGTCCTGGAAATGATTCACAGCAGGATTCCTTTAAATAGCAAGAATCCCGGTCATTACAGATTGGCTTTGTGGCAAGAAGCGGAGTGGTGCAGGACTCTTCCTGAGTGCCCTTGGATACTCTGTCAAGGAGGGGACCCCACAGTGAGGAGAACAGCTTATCCCCCTGGATGGTGGGCACTCCCTGAAGTGCCCAGGTTAGCAGGGTGAGGCATCATTTCTTGGAATTCAGTGGGGATCTTTAGTGGTAATGTTGCTGGCAGGCATTCCTGGTCTCTGAAGCTCTGAAAACCACAGTTCTCAGAACAACTTAACAGGAAGCCTCACCCACTAACAGAGGAAGCTAAGGAAGGAAGGAAAGATGGCAGTGCCGGGGGAGGGTCAGTATATGAAACAATAAGTAAAATCACACGTTTTGCGATGGTGTCTACATGGTCAGAGGAAGCACCGCCATTGGCCCCTTCCTCACCGCCTCCCCCCAAAAGCTCTCCTGGGAGCTCTGCACTCTGCTGGCCTGGATCATTCCTCAGGACATTTGTGCTCACCGTTCTCTCTAGAACACCTCCTCTTCAATTCCAGCGCCCAACTATCACCATCCTTGATGACTTTCAAAGCCAAAGTGCATCTCTTTTACAAGGAAGTCATGGCTGCCTTGTCTCTACACTGGCTGCCCACAAAGTGGTTTAGACTTTCCTCATGACTCTCACCATATCCCTCCCTGTATTGGAAGAATTGTCTTATTCCCTTTTCAAAATTAAAAGCTTTGTTCATTTAGTACTTCCCCCCCCCCCCATTAAGTCATCAAGCATTTTTTCAAAACCTATTCTGCCTAGGTATGGTGCTAGGCTTGAGAAGTTGGAGATACATAAGATAGAGTTCCTGCGTGCTGGAGCTTACAGTCTAGTGAAAGAAAACAGGCAATATGAGGACGGAGTGGTCTGGGAGCACAGAAGAGGGACAGGTCACCCAGCTTGGGTGCTTGCTTGTCGGGGTGGCCAAGGAAGCCGGCAACCTCGCAGCCAAGTGGGAGGGAGACAAATGAACGGTAGCGAAGGACGTGCCTGGCAGAGAGACCAGCATGGCACCGGGCCAGAGGCTTGAGGATTGGAATATACTCCAAGAGCCCCACATAACTGACAGGTAGCTGGTATGTGGGAGTCACGCAGGAGGGTGGGGTGGAGAAAGGACTGGGGAAAGGTGAAGCTGGGGTCTGATCGAGAGGATCTTAGCAACCTCGCTATGGAATTTAGACAGTTTGGTCCATAGTGGCTGGTAAGTGACCTGGGTAGAGAAGGCTCTCGATGATGCCAGAGGTCAGGATTAATCAGGACCCCTGATTACCTGGGGTCCTAGGTTGAGCTCTCACAGAAGCAGACTCTGAGGCAAAGGTTCAAGTGCCAGCAGCTTTGCTGGGCGACGATCCCAAGAAAGACTGTTAAAGGTTGGGAAAGTGGGCCGGGAAAGGGAAGGCGGCCCCGATGAGCAGTTACTGCCCTGATCAGCCCGGCTCAGACCCCTGGAAAACTGCAGAGCGTGCTTCGGAGTTATTCCACTCGAGGGGCGAGGACGCCGGGGGGCACTGTCCATCGGCTCCCGCGTCGTTGCTGGAGGGCAGCTCCCAGGGGCTTTGGCTCGCGACACTGTGGCTCCCGGTGCGAGCGCCAGCGGAGCCTGCAACCCGAGAAGCCCGCAGGCAGAGCCGCAGGCGTGCGAAGAAGCTGTCCTCGGAACCTGGGGGATAGGTTAGGGGCGGGACCCGAGCATCCGCGCCCTATGGTTATGCAGGTAGAACGAGTTGGAAAAACATGGCGAGTTTTGGAGTCAGGCAGGGAAGAGAAGGCACGCCCAGGGGGTGAGCGAAGAGAACGGCATGGAAGGACGATGGGGGCGGAGGTGTGGGCAGGCGAGGCCGGCGTCCGTGTGCAGCCGCTTAGCGCTCCGGGACGGGAAGGGGGACCCTGGCCTCCCCACCCTTCAGGCGGGACAACGTGGAGGTGCCTAGACACTGTTTCGCCGAGGTCTGAGCCGAGCAGCTCATCGATGCTCCCTGTATCGCCACCTTCCCTTTCCCGGCGCATCTCCCTACTCCCCTAAACAGTCCTTCTTAACCCAAGAATCTTCTTGGTGGGAGACATGGAGAGCTAGAGCCCAGGGAAGGTTGTTGTCCAAGAGGAGTGTGGTCTTCCGTAGAGAATTGCAGCCCTGCCCTGCTTGCTAGGCAGGGAGCTGAAGACCGAAGCTCCGTGTCCCCTCTCTCGCCCAGTCCCCCAGCCAGAGGACAAGGAAGCCCCAGTGATGTGGTAGGTCCCAGAGGAAGGGTCTCCAGGGGCACAGAGCAAGGAGAAGAGTGGAGAGCACAGTCCGCGTGCGGGGCAAATAGAGAACATCCAGCACACCTGTATCCCACCAGGATGTAGCACGTAACCTGCACTGTTCAGAATAGTGTCCATGCTGCTGGAAAACTCACCATTTCATGACAAACACAGCTTTACCCAACAATGCCTTATATTTGTGAGCTCTTTATAGTTACAGCTACTTTACATTGACCCCAGATTCCTTTTGCCTCAAAATAACTGGGTCAGCTAGGCAGAGCAGGTATCAACACTCATTCCCTATTGAGCCAGGAATCTAAATCTTCTCTTTTGCTTCAAAGTCCAGCATTCACCCCAGTATACTATGTCCTCCCAGAAAATAAGGTTATTGGCGCTCAGCAATGACCATATTCTGAGTGTTTACTAAACACTTCTATAATTGTTTAGTTGGTGCTTAGAATCAGTAACCAAACTTCTTGATTCCTGGAGGTCCCTTTTAGCTTCAAATAGCTTAGTTTAATAATGAGCTCGCTTAGATTAGATGTGACCTAAGGTAGTTCTATAGATGGGATGTTTGCATCCCCCCACCAAATTCATGTGCTGAAATTCTAACCCTTAAGGAGATGGTGTTGGGAGGTGGGGCTTCTGGGAGGTGATTAGGTCATGAGGGCAGAGCCCTCAAGAATGGGAATAGTGCCCTTATAAGGGTCTGAAGAGACTGGGGTTCTCCCTTCTGCCGTGTGAGGATACAGGGCCAGGAAGCAGCCTCACACTAGACACCCAATCTGCCGGCACCTTGATCATGAACTTCCCAGCCTCCTGTGAGAAATAACTTTCTGCTGTTATTAAGCCACTCAGTCTATGGTATTCTGTTATAGAGGCTGGAAAGGACTAAGACAGTGGGTATATCGTACCTCCTTAACTGTGGAATTTCATGTAAAATCTACTTAGGCAGAGGGAGCTGACAGAACTAAAATGCTGAATACCTACCATGTGCCAGGCAACTTGTAAATGCCATCACTTTATAGGTGGAGAAACCAGGATCCAGAGAGACTGAGTAACTTGTTCAAGGTTACACATCTAGTGAGGCCAGAGGCAGGAATGAAGTCTATGTCTCACTGACTCCAAATTCGATATTCTTCTATGCTTCAATAAATGTTTCTAGTGGATTATTGCTAAGAAAGTCGATACTGGTTATTTTTAGAAATACAAACAAGGTAAGTCCTCAGAGAAATCATTTTTGGGTCCTCAATGATAGCATAATATGCTTCTTGCAAAAATGGGTCCTTCAGCTCTGCTATCAGCAGTGGCTGGGAGCCTGGGCTCTGGGGCCAGACCACCATCATCACACTCTGGCTTGTCACTTGTCCCTTATTCACTGTGTAACTGGATAAGTTATTCAACCTCCTCATGCCTCAATTTCCCCATCACCAAAGCAGGGTTAATAGTAGTCCTTACCCCTGTGGGGTGTGATGAACATTAAATAGAGTTCACGGTGCCTGGTACAGAGTAAGCCCTCAGTAGGACCAGCTGTCATTATTTTAATTAGTCTCCATTGTCCTATCAGCCTGATATAGTCTGTAATTATGTCTCAACCTGTGACCTGGCCTAGAGAATATAGGGATTGACCTTAAAAAGCCAAAGATCCAGAGAGAGAGAAACCGACCGGGGCTACGTGCTGTGTCCTGGGCGAACTGATAATGTCCCCCGTGGATGGGAGAGAATGAACTCAACCCGCAAGTGGCACATTGATGGGTGGGCGGTTCTCATCAGAAACGTATTTTGGTCTGTGGTTTTGCCGAGCCATTTTTATCTTTGCCAAATGACCCCCTTGGGAAAATGAGGCAGCTCAGTGTATATAAATAGCCAAGATTCAGAGAGGAAGTGAGAGGTTTCCCAAGAGAGGGCAGAGCAGTGGTTGTGGGAGCCCAGAGTCAGGCTCTGTACCTGGCACGCGTCGGTGGGTGGGTACTCACTCGGTGTCGCCGAACCAATGGATGGGTTTTAGCCGCTTTTGCTGTGGAAGACCTTCCTCCCACCTTGAACAGAGGCCATTGTCTTGATGACAGATGGCGGCTTGGTTTATGTTGGGCTGACCTTGGCTGATGCAAGCCCGTTACTGGTCTCCCCACCTCCAAATCGAAGGTGGGAAGGACTCTGGGTCCCCAACTGTATATCCCGAGGGGACCCTGTCTGCCAGCACCCCGAAGAGCTCCCTGGTAATGTTAGCGGGAAAAGGAGAAGAGTAGCGTTTGCCTTCTCTTGGGTGTCAGTGTGCTGGGAGAATCTGAACAGTGTGTCTTTGAATTATTCTCTCTCTGTCTGACAGCAGCTACTGGCTGTTGTATTCATTTGTACTTTGCCATAACAAAGTACAAATTGGGTGGCTTAAAACAACAGAAATTTCTCTCACAATTCCGGAAGATAGAAGTCTGAAATCCAGGTGTCAGCAGGGCCACGCTCTTTCCAACGGCTCTGGGGGACGATCCTTCCTTGCCTCGTCCTGGTTTCCAGAACTTGCTGGCAATCTCTGGTGTTCCTTGGCTTCAAGTTGCATCAGTCCAACCTCTGCCTCTGTCATCACATGGCTTTCTTCCCTCTGTGTCTGTGTCTGTGCCTGTATGTATCTTCACATGGCCTCTTATAAGGACCATGTGAACTTATAAGTCATTGGCTTTAGGGCCTGCCCTAATCCAGTATGACCTCACCTAATTGCACCTGCAAAGACTGTTTCCAAATAAGGTCATGTTCTGAGGTTCTGTGTGGACATGAATTTTGGGGTCTATTATTCAACCCAGTAGAGATGTCTTCTTTATGCCAGACACCCTGCCAGTTGGCCTGAATGTTAAGATGAGTAAGATCCCCCATATTCTCACAATCTGCAGATGAAATAGGCACATAAGTAAATTATTGTAATTCAATGAGACAAATATGATCTAACACCTTGAGCACTAAGTGGCTGGCACTGTTTTAAACAATGTACATTTTCCATAGATGGATGAATAGATAAAGAAAATGTAAGATATACAATATTTATTTATTTATATAACATATTTCTATAAAATATTATATATTATTTTATTTATTTCTATAAAATATTATATTATTATATATAATATTATTGAGCCATAAAAAAGAGGAGAATCCTGTCATTTGTGACAACATGGATGGAACTTGAAGGCATTATGCTAAATGAAATGTCAGACAGAGACAGACAAATACTGTATGATCTCACTTATATGTGGAATCTAAAAAATAGTACAAATGAACTTATTCACAAGACAGAAAGAAGTTCACAGACATAGAAAATAATTATGGTTACCAAAAGGGAAGCAGGGGGAGGGATAAATTGGGAGTATGGGATTAACAGATGCACACCACTATATATAAAATAAATATAAAATAAACAAGGATTTATCTACTATGTACAGCACAGGGAACTGTATTCAATATCTTGTAATAAAGTATAATGGAAAATAATTTTTTAAAAGAATATAGACATGTACAGTATAGATATGTACATGTATAAGTGGATCATTCCGCTGTACGCCTGAAACTAACACAATATTGTAAATCAACTAACATCAATATAAATAAATAACTACAGAGAACAGATTGGTGGTTGCCAGCAGTGGGGTGTGCGGGAGTGGAGGGAATGGGTAAAGGTGGTCAAAAGGTATAAAATTCCAGTTGTAAGATAAATAAGTTCTGGGGATGGAATATACAGCAAGGTGACTATAGTTAACAACACTGTATTGTACATTTGAAAGTTGCTGAGAGAGTAAAAGTTCTTATCACAAGAAAAAAATTGTAACAATGTGAGGTGATGGATGTGAACTAAACTTACTGCGGTAAACACTTTGTAATATATACATATATCAAATCATTATGTTGTACACCTTAAACTAATACCATGTTATATGTCAACTATATCTTAATAAAACAGGAAAAAAATTAATTAATTTTACATTTAAACTCATAGAATCTTCATAGCAACCCTAAGGGGCAGGTGCTAATATTATCCCCATTTTACAGATGAGGAAACTGAGTTCCAGAAAAGCTGAGTGACCTGCCAAACCTCACAGAGTTAGTCCCTTTGGCTGTGACGGTCAGAGCAAACCTCTCTGAAGAGATGGCCTGCAAGCAGAGACTTGGATGAGGAGAAAGCAGCTGCGGGAAGGCCGGGGGGTGAGTGGCGGGGAGCACAGGTGTTCCAGGCACAGGCAAGAGCCAGTGCCAAGGCCGGGAGTGAGGCACAAGTTTAGCATGTGCACAGGAGAGAGGGGTGGCTGTGGCTGAAGTCTAGAGCAGGGCAGCAAGGAGAGAGGAGAGATGCAGGCCTTGGGAGCAGGGGGCCCGGGGGCCTGATTTAATCTTTATAGAGCTCTCTCTGCCTGTGCATGGGCGTCAGCAGTGGAGCACAAGGGAAAGACAGGAGACAGATCAGGTAAGGGGGAGGTCAGGAGGAGAGGCTGTGATGGGATTTGTTGGGGTAGGAGGCGGGGAAGGGGAAAGAGAGCACAAGCTCGAGGCCTGAGAGACTGTGTGGCTAAGGCTGCGATCTGGGAGGTGTGGGCGAGGTAGGAGCAGTTCGAGGGGAAGTACGCAGCTCTGTACTTCTGTTAGGCATCCATTGGTCTGTTAGGCATCTCATCCGATTCCTAATGAGGACCTCTGGGTTGAGAATATTACTGGCATCCACTGTAGGGGCTGGGGACACTTCTGCATGAGGTCGTGAGACCCTGGTCTCCAAACCTGGTTGCCCAGTAGAAACCCTTGGAGAGCATATTCAAAATACAGATCCCTGGGCCTTTCCTCAGACCCATGAGTCTTCATATAAGAGGGTCCAGGAAACTGTAGTTTCCTAGGCCTAACGTAGAGTTAGGGAATAATAGCTCACTTTTATTAAGCACTTCCTATATGCCAGCACTTTACATTCCCCTTTTTTTTAATCTCATAAGAGCTCTATGAGCTAGGCATTTCCCCCTCCAACTATAACAGACGCAAACACCAGGGCTGAGAGCAGCTAAGTAATTCGCCCAGAGTCTCATGGCAAGTCCAATCAAGCATCTGTGCGATGAGGGGCTGGGCCACGTGACCTCAAACTGTAAACTGATTTCCTGACTCTCCTGAATCTTCACACCCTCTTTCTTTCAACCAGGGGGTTTCTCTGTGGCCAGTGGCTGACTGCAGAAAGGCAATCTTCAGCTTCTCCTCCTGAGTCTAGGTTAGAATGTTTCAGCTGTCCGCCTCCCTGAGTAAATATACAAATCAGGTTTAAATTTTTCCTCTTCAACGTTTCTAAATAAAAATAAACCTTGCCCTCTGGACTGTGTCTGCTGCTTCCCGTTTAAGAGCTCCATTTATCGCACATGGCGCAAGTGCTAGTGAAGTGGATGGCTGCGCGCACGGAAGGGGAGAGGGGCCCTCAAGCCTGGGCTGGCCTCTCCTGCAGCTGCTCAGGCAAAGCCGGTTCAGTCCTGAGGCCGTGCCTGGTCGTCTTGGCCCATCAGAGCCAGCCCCCGTTTTAGTGGGATAAGGTTGCTTCCCTGCTCTTTCAGGGTGCTCTTGATTAGCTGAGGTCCGCCAACTGCCCCCCCCCACCCCAGGTGAAAGGCTGGGGAGGGAGTCACGTCCCAGGTACACTTTCAGATGCCAGGGTAAATGCCCATGATCTGCTGGCAGAGATAACCAGTTGTCAACTTTTTAATAACCCAGAAAAAGGCAGCTAGCTACTTGTTTTTGTTTTGTTTTTTTGTAGGAGTTAGATCCCTGGGCCCTCTGAGACAAGCCCACTGAAACAGAAATTGAGGCTGCCCATTGAATTCCATCTGAATTCATTTGAATCCATTGAATTCCGGAAAATTCACCCTTCCTAAATCAACTCCCCCCTTCCCCTTTATTTATAATGTAGCTGCAGTTTATTGAGGGCATGCAAGCAGTAAAAATTCTTGTTCAGAGGGCCCTGCAAAATCAAAAATGAAAGAGACATTTCCATCTCCTCCTTTCCCCAGCCTCTCTCACTCCCCGCTGTTCTGCCAGAACCCCCTCCAGCTTGCCAAGAGCCACCCAGGAACAGATTTCCTCTCTGATCTGTTGCATCTGTTCACCCACTCCTACTCCCTGTTAATCCCTCCAGATGCACCGTTTGCCACAAATGGGCTGGAGACAACTGGCAGCGGGGCCACAGAGCTGACTCGTGCAGCTCCAGCCACAACCGCATTTGTTCTGTTTCTTTCGGAAACACACAGAGGCAAGCCACTTTCACCTCCACCCCGCGAAGCGACACTGGATACTCTCTGAAGTCACGGGGCCAATTCCAAACTCCCAGGCTGTGAAGCCAAGCCTTTGTCATTTATATGCTTGTGTTCATCGATTTCATGCTAATGACTTGGTTATATTTATCTGGGAATAGTTCCGATTCAAGCCATGGGAAAGTCAGGAGGCTTGGGTGGTATTTATGGTTCAGTAATTGCCTTGCTGTGAGGCCCTGGCTCAGGAAATAATCCTCTCTGAGCTAGCCTTTCTCCATGTTGAAAACAGGGAGAAACCTTACGGGCTGCAACTATTAGTCAGGTGCCCTGAAATCTGTTGGAACAAGATAAATCTTTATTTTAACAGATAAACCTTGTGATTTATTTTCTTCTTTTGCCATTCTTCTCTTTTTTAGTTGTACTGTAGCACCCCCAGTGCATTGTTGGTACCCCAGGCAACCTGTATAGACCACTTAGGACATATCTGTTATGGACTGGATGTGTCTGTCCTTCCAAATCCATATGTTGAAGTCCTAACTCCGAATGCGATGGTATTACGAGGTGGAGTCTTTGGGAGGTAATTAGGGTGAGATGAGGGCACTTACCAAGAATTGATTTTCTTGATACCTTGATCTTGGACTTTAGCCTTTAGGACTGTAAGAAGTAAATGTCTGATAATTAAGCTATGGTATTTTGTTACAGCAGCCCTAGCTGAATAAGACCTTATCCTTCCATTATTTTTTCTCCATGTTCATATAATCATTGCTTTTTTTAAAAAAAATCTCTAACACCTCATGGAATCTCTCTTAATTCACTCAGTTTAGCTCCAACTTATTCTTTTTTTTTTTTTTGTGGTAATTGGGCCTCTCACCGATGTGGACTCTCCTGTCACGGAGCACAGGCTCCGGACGCTCAAGCCCAGCGGCCACGGCCCACGGGCCCAGCCGCTCCACGGCATGTGGGATCTTCCCAGACCGGGGCACGAACCCACGTCCCCTGCATCGGCAGGCAGACTCTCAATCACTGCGCCACCAGGGAAGCCCCAACTTATTCTTTTTAATGACCACATATAACTTTACGGGGTGACAGAACTATAATTTATTCAACCATTCCCATATGAACGATACTCACTTTGTTTCCAGTTTTCGGCTTTTGTTTGTTTGTTTTTATCATATGCAGTCCACTTCCATGTAAATATGTCCTTCGGTTTGGAAGCTTTCATTCCTAAGAGACAGATTCCCGGGAGTGGGATTTCTGGTCAAAGATGAATGTATTTTTAATCATAACAGATGTTGCCATATTGCTTTCCAAAAAGACTGCATTAATACATATTTCCAACCAGAAATGTACTATGAAAGTCCCCATATCCCCTTTGGCAATAAGGATTGTTGCTGTCTAATTTTTCCATCTGACCCGTGCAAACTGACGTCTCATTGTGGCTTTATTCACATCTCCTTGATTGCATGTGAGTTTGAGCCTCTTTTCACATATTTGTTGGCTACCTGGAATTGCTTTTTTGTGAATTGCCTATTCATATTCTTGGCTCAATTTTCTGTTGTGGTGTTTATCCCTGTCTTATTTATTTGTTTTGTAAGAGTTCTTTGTATATTATAGCCATTTACCCTCTGTCTGATCTCTGGGTTGCCAGTCCTCCCCTGCTCCCCAATCTAGTGTTTATCTGTTGACTTAGTTCATGGTATCTTTTCCAAATATTTCTGATTTTCATTTTATCAAATATGTATATATGTCCTTTGATAGCTTCCGAGTTTCCAGTCTTGATTAAAAAGCTTTCACCCATCCTTGATTTTACATGTGATGTTCTAGTATTATTTATCCTATTTAATTGTTTACATTTAGGGCTTTAATCCACCCAGAATTTATTTTTGCATATGGGATAAAAGAGGGGTTCATTTTTATTTTCTTCTGGCTGGAGAGTCAGTTGTTTTAGCAACCTTATTTAATATCTAATCCTTCCCTACTGGATTGAAAAATGACTTTTAAAAACAGCTTTACCGAGGTATAATTTACACACCATATAAAATAAACCCGTCATTAAGTGATTTTTAGTAAGTTTAGAGAGTTTGGCAACCATCATCACAATCTAGTTTCAGAACATTTCCATCACCCCAACAAGTTTTCTTAATGCCTGTTTACCCTCCAACCTAGGCAACCACAGATCTGCTTTCTGTGTTTATAAATTTGCCTTTTCTATAGGTGAAAACTCACTTTGGTCCTACCAGGAACTATAAGTATGTGGTTAGATCCATTCAGGACGCTGCTTTGTTCCACTGATTTATTTGTCTATTATTCAACCCAGTAGAAATATGAGCAAAGGATACGAAGAGTTTTTGAAAAGAAAATACAAATATCTTTTAAAAGATGCTCAATCTCACTCCTAATGTACTGTGCCAAGATACCATTTTTACCCCTTAAATTGGCAATAATCCAAAAGTTTGCTGTGTTGGTGAGGCTATGGGTAAACATATTCTTATTCATTTCTGATAAGAGCATAACCCCTAGGTAAGGCAATCGGGCGATATGTCAAATGCATCTTCCCGGCAACTGTGCTTTTGGGAAATTATTCTACAGATACATTTTCATTAAGGAGAAAAGGTGTGACACACACAGTTGCAACATTGTTTGTAGTAACAAAATATTAGAAACAACATCAACTTTCAATAGCAGAGGGTAGTTACATAATTAAGGTATATTTATGCAATAGAACATGAAGAGCTACATAGTAAAGGACAGAAAAGCTCTTTTTATACTACGAATACCTTGGAGACTTAGTAAACAGAAAACCAAGATTCAGAATGAATAATATGCAACGCTTTATGTAAAAAGTGTGGAAAAAACAAGATTCTGTATTTGTATCTGCTTATACCTATACAAAGAAATTCTGGAAGGATATGGGGGGTGGGTGGGGGGGACCTGGGCAGGTGTGGGACAAGGATGGGAAAAAAGTTTTCACTGTATAATTTTTCCCTTAACTTTAATTAATATTTTTGCCTATTCAAAATTTTCTGTTAGCTATTCTCAGGCACTTATCCTTCCGTACAAATTTTAAGATCATTGTAACCATTCCTCACCTTCCTAACACTGCTGGCATTCCAACTGTGATCACATTAGACTTATATCTTAATTTTGGGAGACTGGATTTTTATGTTTAATACAGTGTTTCACCAGACATATAATTCCTTCCTCCAAATTTATCAGTCCTTTAGAAGAAAAGGAGGGCTGATTTTTCTATTTTTACTAATAGAAATTTATGGCGATAAAAATGTGTGCTCTTAGACAGATTAAAGCTAATTCTTGCACTGCTGATTGATGGCTGTGGGCCTGGCTGGGCTGGGTTTATATAGATGTTTCTTTCTTCTTTTTTCTTTTTTTAAGAATGTTATTTATTTTACATCTTTATTGGAGTATAATTGCTTTACCATGGTGTGTTAGTTTCTGCTGTATAACAAAGTGAATCAGCTATACATATACATATATTCCCATATCTCTTCCCTCTTGCGTCTCCCTCCCACCCTCCCTATCCCACTCCTCTAGGTGGTCACAAAGCACCAAGCTGATCTCCCTGTGCTATGCGGCTGCTTCCCACCAGCTGTCTATTTTACATCTGGTAGTGTGTATAGGTCCATGCCACTCTCTCACTTCATCCCAGCTTACCCTTTCCCCCACCCCGTGTCCTCAAGTCCATTCTCTACGTCTGAATCTTTATTCCTGTGGGAGAGTGGATTTTTAAGTTACGTTATCCTCTCAAACTAAGACTATGAAATATTTTTCTATTTGTTAAGATTTTGGCTTAGATACTTTGATTTATGGTTGTGTCCTTGTTATTAAATTTATTTCTAGAAAAGTTTTGACTTTATTGTGAAAGAAACAGTTTTCCCCATTTTGTTTTTCAAGTGCTTATTGCCCAAAGAAAGAACACATTAGTTTTTTTTTAATGTTTAAATTTAATTTTATTTGTTTTTTTATACAACAGGTTCCTGTTAGTCATCAATTTTATACACATCTGTGTATACATGTCAATCCCAATCTCCCAATTCATCACACACACCCACCCCCCACCATGGCTTTCCCCCCGTTGGTGTCCATACGTTTGTTCTCTACATCTGTGTCTCAATTTCTGCCCTGCAAACCGGTTCATCTGTACCATTTTTCTAGGTTCCACATATATGCGTTAATATACGATATTTGTTTTTCTCTTTCTGACTTACTTCACTCTGTACGACAGTCTCTAGATCCATCCACGTCTCAACAAATGACCCAATTTCGTTCCTTTTTATGGCTCAGTAATATTCCATTGAATATATGTACCACATCTTCTTTATCCATTCGTCTGTCGATGGGCATTTAGGTTGCTTCCATGACCTGGCTATTGCAAATAGTGCTGCAATGAACATTGGGGTGCATGTGTGTTTTTGAATCATGGTTTTCTCTGGGTACATGCCTAGTAGTGGGATTGCTGGATCATATGGTAATTCTATTTTTAGTTTTTTAAGGAACCTCCACACTGTTCTCCATAGTGGCTGTATCAATTTACATTCCCACCAGCAGTGCAAGAGGGTTCCCTTTTCTCCACACGCTCTCCAGCATTTGTTGTTTGTAGATTTTCTGATGATGCCCATTCTAACTGGTGTGAGGTGATACCTCATTGTAGTTTTTTTTTATTAATTCTTGTAGCATTTTATAAGATCATCTTGGGTTTTCTAGATATATAACCATATCATCAGCAAACAGAGATCTTTTAGACTCTTTCAACATTTATACCAGTTATTTCATATTCTTGTCTGAATGCATTTTTTAGAACCCAAGACATTGTTAAATAATGATGATTATAGTTTTCCTTCCAAGTTCCTTTTTTTAATGGAAATAGTTTCAGCACTTTGCATTTAGGTCAATATTAGCTTGAACCATATGCGATTGTTTTAAGGTCTAAAAGAGGTGAACATTGGTGATTTCACATGATTCAATAGAAATGTTTGTTCTTGGTTTCCATACCTCTTTTACCTAGTTTTTTATTAGAAATGGCTGCTAATTTTGTCAAATTTGTTTTGGTACTCGTTGGTAGGGTCCTATGATTTTTCTCTTTTAATATTGTTGTTGACTGTTACATTGGTGACCCCAATGAATATCCTTCCCAGTATTCCCACCTCTGTGTGACTTCAGCCAACTGGACATTAGCAAGCATGCTGCAATCAGAGCTTGATAAGCACTTGCACAATGGAAGTGGTCCTCTTGGAACACTCCCCCTTAGAAGCCAGGCGCTATGCTGTAACAAAGCTTAGGCTAAACTACTGAGTGATGAGAATCCATCTTGGATGCTACGGGCCCAGCTGAACCCCCAGTCAAAGACAATCACATGAGGGACCCAACAACATCATGTGGAACACAGCTGCCCTGCTGAGCCCAGCCAAACTACAGAATCACAGGCAATACTACATGGTCATTTATTGAAGCCACAGGTTTTGAGGTCATTTGTTAAGTATTAATAGATAATTGGGAAAATGTAGTAATGAATTATGTTGACAGATTTTCTGAAACTAAACTAACCTTGAATTATTGGAATAAAAACTCAATCATGAAGCTATTATTCTTCTGATTCATTGCTGCATTGTATTAACTGATTTGTTTTCAAGTTTTACATTTATGTTTAATTGATTAGTTTATTTTATCTTTTAAATGAATTACAGAACTTTTTACATTTTTCTATGGCTTAGAATTATTTAAGTAACATTTAATTATCCATTTTTAAAAGTTGAAATTCAACTGTGATGCCATCTGATACTAATGTCTGTTTCAATGGTGGTTTTAAAGTCACATTTTCCATCTCCTCTATGGTAATTAATATTTGACTTTTCTAGTTCTTTTATGATTAATTTTGATAGTTTGTATTTTGTTTTAAAAATCATACATTTCCTTGATGTTTTCCATTGTACATCCATTTGTGACTTTTAATCTCTTCTGTATATGTGGTTGTGTTTCCTTTTTACTTATAAATGTACATTTTTCTCTCTTTTATCCTTAATAAAGCTCATAAAATCTGTTTATTAGTCTTTGCAAGTAATTCAACTTTGGATTTATTTATCCTTTCATTATTTTGTTGATTTCTATTTCAATAATGTTAGATTTTTGTCTCATTAATTTCATCTTCCTAGTTCATTTGGCTTATTTTCTTATTTAGAAAAATTAATTTTAAGCTCCAAGGCATTAACAAAGTAGGCTGGAAAATGTGCATAGTTAAGTGACAATAATTCTTGACTAAATTAGGATTTTTTTCCTTCAAAAATAAATTGAAATTAGTAGTGTAGAATTAACATCAATATTTCTTTTTACTCCTGTAATATGCATCCCCCTTCTTTTTGGCAACAGAACATCAATTTTCCTTTAGGGACAAGGTCTCCCTTATCCTTAGGCAATGAGATCTCACTGCCAAGCTCGAGCGAGGGTGGAGGCACATGACTCAGACCTAGCTATTCAGAGCTCTGCATCTACCTGGCCACATGATTGGTCCAGGAATGTGCTCAGGACCCAAGATGAGCCAATCAGATCTCTTCCCAGGGCTTGCTAGAACTGTTGGGAAAGAGAGAGACTGTCCTTCTGAGATTTCAGATGCTATGAAGCAAGAGTCTGGAGCTGCTGGCGGCTGTCTTTGTTGCCACTAGAAAGAGCCTGAGACTGAAGTCAACACAGAGACAAAGCAATGGATTCTTAATGACATCATGCCATGTCTGAGCTGACTCACCTCCTTTGAACATTCTAGTAATACAAGCAAGTAAATTACCACTTTTGTCTAGTGAGTTTGAATTGGACTTCTGACACACACCATATGAGGAATCCTAATAGACACAGATTGCGTGGTCACTGCACGTCTCTTGTTAGAGAGGGGTCAAGTCACCACTGGCAGAGTCACCTCCTATACTTTAGGCTTTCTTAGTCACATCCCTCTTGGCCCACTTCGTAGGTCTCTTCAGCGTGCAACTTCTACATTATTTGGTTCCCCAAGTCTTATGGTTGTCTGTTAAATGTTGGTGTTTTTTAAGGGTAACAGGAAAGAAAAACCCTTTATTTCAAAGCTGGCTAGGAGTTTGAATGTTTTGACTTGGGAGAAAGGCAGAATTGCTTAACTTTTTGGTCACAGAACTACCTCCTTAAGGGACCCATTTGCCTGGAAAGGCAGGGAGGCTGCAGACAGGGTGTGTGTGTTGGTGTAGAGAGATAGGGAGGCCAGGAAAGGAGCTGTGTTCAGGGTATAGAGGGCGTGGAAAGCCAGGCTAAACAGACAGAACTTGATCTGAACTCAGCTTCTCAGAATGGGGCATGTATATATTTTGAGTACTTGCAGGGAAAGAGGACAAATATAGCTTTTTTTTTTTGGGGGGAAGGTCAATTTTACTCAAAGATTTTGGGAGGATAACTTGCTTGTAAATTAATACATATTCTTCAGAATAAAAGGGAAAATTGATCTGAATCTTTAAGGCATCAAAGAAGTTTTATGCTTATGACAGGCTGCTTCAGCCAATGAACCCCCAATTTTCTGGTGATATACAATTATGATGCAATTTCTCCCATCTTCAGGAAAGCCCTCTCCTGACCCCATATTCTCCTCCAGCTCTAGCCCCTTTAATTGGCTTCCTTAATAGCAAAACTCATTCAAAAGGCTATGTCTAAATTTACTGTCTGTCCTTCTCCTCATCTTGGTCTCTCTTGAACCTACCCTACCGGTGCTTTGCTCCCACTTTGATCTTTCGAGTCCCTAGTAGCTTCCATGTTGCTAAATCCAGTGGTCAATTACCTGCCCTCAGCTTCTGTGACCTCTGCAGAATCTGATGTGGTTTACCAGCCTCTCTTCCCGGAAGCATTCTCTGCAGTTGGCTCCCAGGACCCCACATTCCCCTAGGGTCTCTTTTCTCACAGTGGCTACTCCTTTTCCATCTCCTTTGCTGGCTCTTATTTCCCAGACCACTTTGCATGGAGGTGGGGGGAGGCAAGGGGGTGGAGCATTCTGGGTCTCAGCCCTTTGTTGCCTGTTCTATTCACATGTCTGGTGTGGCGATCTCGGCCAGTCTCACAGCTTTAAATACCGTCTACATGCTGACAACTTCCAAACTGCTGTCTCCAGCCTGGACCTTTCCCCTGAATTCCAACTGCATAGTTGACATCCCTACTTGTGTCTAATATACATCTCATACTTAACACACCCAAAAAGGAAACTTTTGGTCTTCCCACAGTAAACCTGTTCTTCTCACATCTCATTAAATGACAACTCCATCTTTGATACTTTTAGGCTTCAAACAATGGAGTCATGATTGATTCCTCTCTTATAACCCACTTCCAATCAATCAGAAAATTGTCTTGGCTCTATGTTCAAACTATATCCAGAAGTTCTACCGGTGCCACCCTGGTCTAAGCTGCAATGATCAATCGTCTCTGGCTCATGTTCTCTTCAGCTCCTTACTCATCTCCTGGCTTCTGCCTTTGCCCACGTTGGGGTATTTTTCACCTAGCAACCAGAGCTATCATTTTAGTACAGAAGTCAGACCATGCCATTCATTCCTGTTGAACCCTCCGATGGCTTCCCAGTTCACTCAGGGGAAAAGTCAAACTCCTGATGGTTTTCAAGTCTTCACTTGATCTAGCGCCTTTTCTCCTGACTCATTCCATGCCAGTCCTGCTGGATTCCTTGCTGCTCCTCAAACACACCAGGACTGCTCTTGGCTCAAATTTCTTTCTTCTGGAATGCTCTTCCTCAGCTCTGCACATTCCTTGCTCCCTCATGTTCTCAGGGCTTGACTTCAATATCACTTTTCAGTGAGTCCTTCCCTGATCACCTATTTAAAATAGGTGCTATTTAAAATAGCATCCTCCTACACCCACACCTGGTACCTACTATTACTCACCCCTAATTAACTATTTTCCTTCTGCTTATCACCATTTAATTTACTGTGATTTAACTTATTTATTCATTTATCCTCTATCTTTCTGCACTCTAGTGTAAGCTCCACGAGGGCAGAGATTTTTTGGCCTGTTTTTTCGCTACCCCTAGTTCATAACAGGTGCTCAAAAATGTTATTGGAATGAACTGAATCAATGATTAAAGAATCGGTGACAGAGTTTGTTCTCTTATTCCATTACGGCTCTTCTCTAGAATAGTTTGAGCTTCTCTGTGGGAAGCAGCCAAGAGCCATGCAGGGTTTAGAGCAAGAGAGAGAGAAGGGACAAAGGAGAATCTGGGGGCAACTGTCTTGGGGAGAGTGTGATGGATGGCTGTGGGGTTGGGCGGGGGGGCATGGGGAGGAAACTGGGGACAGGTTAGCCAGCAGGAGGCCATTTTTATAGTCAAGAAAAGAACTAATGATGACTTTGGGGTTTAAGCCTTTGTGACTGGGGCAGAAAGACAGCACTGCGAGGGAAAACTCAACATCTGGAGAGGGAGATTCCGCTGAGGCACGTTCAGTTATGACCTTCCTTCTTTTTCTTCTTATTTCCCAATGAGCAAATGATTATAATGATTATTTGAGTGGAAAAGTGAAAATATTTTTTTTCATAAACACCATATTTGATTGGAAAAAAATTTAATTGTCTCATCCATACTATATCTCTCTGAGGAAAGTGGCAGACTTTTGTTTTTATTCAAGAAACATAGGAATGTACTAATAAATGCTTCAATGTATTTTTCTACAATGCCATCTTTTGCCCCCAAAATGCAAACTCTACAGCTGTACGGTAAAAATATATTTTTAATATTATCTTGGCAACAATCTAAGAAATAAGACTCTGGCCTAAGTGAAATAAGGTAGATAGAGAAAGACAAATACCGTACGATCTCACCTATATGTAGCATCTACCACAAAACAAAACAAAAAGCAAAAATGAACCAAACTTACAGAGAAAGAATCAGATTTGTGGTTACCAGAGGGGAAGGAGGGGGAGGGGGGATTGGATGAAGGTGGTCAGAAGGTACAAACTTCCAGTTATAAGGTAAATAAACCCTAGGGATGTAATGTACTGATGTATGGCATATTTTAAAACTGTTAACAGAGTAGGTCCCAAGAGTTCTCCTAAAAAGGAAAAACAATTTTTTTTCTTTTTCTTTTTTTTATATCGAGATGAGGTGATGGATGTTAACTAAACTTATCATTTCACAATATCATTTCACAATATATGTAAGTCAAACCATTATGTTGTAGACCTTAAACTTATACAGTGCTGTGTGTCAATTATATCTCATAAAACTGGGAAAAGACTCTGGGGCCAATACCTTTGCAATCCTTAAAGGTAATTCTCTCGGTCTCTCACTTTCTCTCTCTCAGTACCTAGTTATCCACCCATCCATCCACCTATCATGATAATAGCAATCATGTATGTAGTTCATTTATGTATATATCCCAGGCACTGCTTTGAGCTTTGCATATGTTACTTCATTTAATTATTACAACTGCCTTATGAAGTAGGCTAACTGTTGTAGAAACCCACTCTAGATTCTCAGCTTCGTAGCACAATAAAAGTTTGTTTTGGGCTTCCCTGGTGGTGCAGTGGTTAAGAATCCGCCTGCCAATGCAGGGGACATGGGTTTGAGCCCTGTTGGGGAAGATCCCACATGCCGCGTAGCAACTAAGCCCATGTGCCGCAACTACTGAGCCTGAGCTCTAGAGCCCGCAAGCCACAACTACTGAAGCCCGTGTGCCACAACTACTGAAGCCTGTGTGCCTAGAGCCCGTGCTCTACAACAAGAGAAGCCACTGCTGTGAGAAGCTCGTGCACTGCAATGAAGAGTAGCCCCCGCTCGCTGCAACTAGAAAAAGGCCGCATGCAGCAACGAAGACCCAATGCAGCCAAAAATAATAAAAATTTTTAAAAAGTTTGTTTTTCACTCAAGTAATAGTTCATGCAGGTGTTTGGCAGGCAGCCTTCTACATGGTGACTCAGGGGCCCAGGCTCCTTCCATCTGGTGGCTCCCTCACCCCCAAGGCCTCAGAGTCCTCTTAGGCACCCTAGGCTAGCAGATGGGTTAAGTGAGAATGTGAGGATCACTCAGGAAGTTTCCATGAGCCAGGCCTGGAATCAGTGCACATCACTCCCCTCTCATTCCATTCGCTGGATTCCATTCGCTGGAGAATTCAATCCCATAGCAGACCTACCAGCAAGGGAGGCTGGGCTGGGAAGAACAGTCTGGCTGTGTGTGAACAGTGGGCACATATCTGTCTTTGCCAAAGGCGGGCACTAGTGTATTGTTTTACATATGAGAAGACCAAGGGCTAGAAGGTTAAGAAATTTCCCAAGGTTATATCAGTAAAAAGCGATGGAGCCAGGATGCAAACCCAAGCTGTCAGTGCCCAGAGTACAGGCTCTTTATCACTACAACTGTGATGATGTTCCATGGAGGTTAGGGCAAAGTGATGACCAGCCACCTCAATAAATGAAAAAAAAAGCAACAATGACTCCTAGACCCCCAGAGTGCTCCCATGTTTCTGCTTACTCTCAATCTGCTGTTTCCCCTGAGGGTACAGACAAGAGGGCCATAAACTCAGCAACAATCCCATGCCCATCTCGCCCGCTCCCTGCCAGGTGCTTGATAATCAGGGAGCCAGCCTCAGCAATCCTCCCGTCACAAATGCCTGTCACTAAGAGCACGTTGTTCTCTTAACAGGAAGCCAGCCTGGCAGGTGGGTGGGCTGTGGGGGAGGGCTTCACCGGAAGGCGGAGAGGGGCTGAGGGATCGAGACTTCCACAGTAGTCCATCTGACAGGTCTAATTTCTGTCTAGGGGGCCCTGTTCAGAACATCATGGGCTGTCGTCTTATTTTAGGCTCTCTCATGGGGCCAGGGCAGTGGAAAGGGCCCTGGAGACCTCGCTTCCTCTCTCTTCTCGGCTGCCCACTGGTGGAGTAGCTTTGGGAAGTCACTCACTCATGCTCTCTGGGCAAAGTGAGGAGTTGAGATGTGATCAAGACATCCAGGGGGGGTTTAAAACCAAAAGTATCTAAAACTAGGGGTCCTCTCCCCACAAAATGCACATAGCCAGCTGACTTTGCAGGACTGTCTGACTTCCTGAAGGCTATCCCTGAAGCTCTCGTTCAGATCAGCTGACTCTGGTTACTTTTTAGCTTGAATGCTCTTGCTTTCCAAAAGCAGTGAAGAGCCGCGCCCCCTGCTTTTGCTGCCTCCTATGGAAGGAAACCTCCCGGCACCTTCTGGGTTCCGGGGTCAGCCTCCAGGAGGTCCGCTTGGCTGTGCTAAGCACAGCCGCACCCCACAAGCCAAGGCCTCTGGTTGCTTGGCACCGCGCCCCCAGATCTGCTGGCAGACAGCCTTCTCCACCAGCCTTGTGAAAGTGTGAGTCATGGCAGAAGCTCTTCTGATTCACAGGGAGCATTTGTTTGACAAAGGAGGTTTAAGGGGCCTTGTTTCCCTTTGTGACAGCTAATCTTTTTTTTTTTTTTTTTTTTGCTGTATGTGGGCCTCTCACTGTTGTGGCCTCTCCCGTTGCGGAGCACAGGCTCCGGACGCGCAGGGTCAGCGGCCATGGCTCACGGGCCCAACCGCTCTGCGGCATGTGGGATCCTCCCGGACCGGGGCACGAACCCGTGTCCCCTGCATCGGCAGGCGGACTCTCAACCACTGAGCCACCAGGGAAGCCCTGTGACAGCTAATCTTTAAAAAGCATTTGCTTCTTCACTGTCAGAGGAGGGTTTCTGTAATGGAGGAGAGGCTGGCTGCCACAGTCCTGCAGCTGTCCTGGGCACAGGAAGTCCAGGGGCTACTTGTAAAAGGTAAGGGGAACTAGAAATACTGTAAAAAATGAGAGCCTCCAAGTTCAAAGGAAGTCCGGATGTTGTCAAGTTCGGGCTGAGGAAGAAAGGGGGCCCAGAGGGAACCTTTCTGCTTCCTCTGAACCTTCGGTATTCCCTGCTGACCTCTAGGGAAAAGCCGGACAGAACTTCTTAGCATTTCAAGTCCTCTAAGCTCAGGCCTCAATTCGCCTTTGCCACCTCAGGAAACTATGGCTCCAGGTAGCCCCCCTTAGTGACACCAAATGTGCTTCCAGCTTTTTTGGCACACGCTCTCATCATGCTGTTCTTCTGCCAGAGGACCCTCTCTCTGCTTTCCATTCATCTCAATCCCATCCTTTCTCCAGGCCTGACTTTAATTCATGTCCACCTGGAAACTTTTCTAGACCATTACGAATATAAATAAGTCACTCTTTATTGAGTGCCTACCATATAAGAGGTGTTTTACAAACCTTATCACATTTGATTCTCTCAGCAATCTTGCAAGGCAAGTGTTATCATCTTATTTTACAGGTGAAGAAACTGGGTTTGAAGGAGTTATTTAAATCTCCTGAGGTCATGTCACTAGTAAATGACAGACCGGCAACTCTTGCCCAGTTGGCTTTAAAACCACTGTGGGACTTCCCTGGTGGTCCAGTGGTTAAGAATTGCCTTCCAATGCAGGGGACGTGGAAACAAAGATCCCACATGCCACGGGGCAACTAAACCTGCGCAACACAACTGGAGAAAAGCCCACAACGAAGAGTCCTCACGCTGCAACGAAGACCCAGCGCAGCCAAAACACGAAAACGAAAACCAAAAAAAGAAAAAGCCACTGAGTTATGCCACAGCACCCATGCATGTGTGCAGGCACCCATCTGTCTGCCCACCCCTCTACCCTCTCATCTATCCATTCAACTGACCATCTACCACCCTCTTGTTCCTTCCCCAAATACCTACATACAGCAAAGCAGTTCTCTTCCACTTCCAATGTCCTGTGACACTCAGTATCTGTAAGCCTCCTATGGTAGCCCAGTGTGGTACTAATTCTTTCCTAGTGTAGACATTACCGTTCTAGCCAGATCGGAATCACCAAGGACAGGGATCAGGTGTCCCTCATGAAGCCTACCACGGCACTTTGGACATTTTGGATACTTATTGACAACTGGTTAATGACTGAATATTTACGCTGCTTTTTATGGGCAGGCTGAGACAATAAAAACCATGTTCCCAGATGACCAGGAGGCAGGAGGCCAAGTCTTTAGGTGACCAGGGCCAGGGAAGGCCATTCAAGACAGGTCAACAGACAAAGGGTCTCTTGCCAGAGTCCTGAGCCAGCGTCTCCTGGAGCCCCAAAGAACCTGAGTTTTATATTCTTTCAAAACCTTTTGACAGGTATACAATGCTGTCAAGAAACTTCTGGCAGTGAGCATTGAACTTTAGCCTTGAGATTGTAATCACAGGAAACAGTGCTCCGTTTCCTAAACAACCATAATTCTTTCTCTTTCCATCCTGCATGCCCCTTTATATTACAATGAAAGCTCTGATGACTGGAATACAAATCCAATCTACTCTTCAACAGCAACCAAAGTGGTATTTTAAAAAGCTCCTGGAGATCCTGGTCCTATGTAGCACAAGGAAAAGGAAATGAATAAAGCAGCAGTTGTCTGAACCCAACTCTGTTCCTGTTTACACAGCAGATGGACAAACAAGCGGTTGTCAGCCACCCATGCACATCCACGCAGCACTTCTGTGTGTTGACTGAATGATGTGGTTCCCACCCGCTCCCCTGGCCCCAGTCTCGGTAGAGTTCTCCTATCTAAAGTCCTGATCACACTTCATGCAATATTCTCACAGCGCTGTATTATGATCACCTGTTTACTTGAATGCTCCCTCCCCTAGGCTGTGAACTCCTGGAGGGCAATAGCCATGTCGTCATCACCATCATCATCGCATTAACATCTTTCAGTGCAAACTGTGTGACAGACATGTGTTAGCCACTCTGCATACATTATTGGAATTACTGATGATCAGCATAGAAGCTGGGGGGAAGCTTCCTGGAGATGGCAATCACCAGAAGACGTTGTGCTCCAGGAACATTTCTGCCACGGCTGAACCATACCTATTAGGGGAACTATGAGGAACGCCCATTTCTCTAAATTAAAAACTGTGAAGAGCATTCCTTCTCAATTGTTCACCCCGCCTCCATCCTCCTATCTTATATCTCCCCCATCTAGCTATCATTTTGACATTGTATTGTCAATCTTTACACTTTAGCTCAAAAGGCATACCTTATTTCTCGGGATGACAAGTTCTTTTGCATTAAAGGGAAAAAAATAGGATTGGCTAAGGTTTCTACCAAATAGCTTCTTTTTTTTTTTTTTTTTTTTTTGTGGTACGCGGGCCTCTCCCTGTTGTGGCCTCTCCCGTTGCGGGGTACAGGCTCCGGACGCGCAGGCTCAGCAGCCATGGCTCACGGGCCCAGCCACTCCGCGGCATATGGGATCCTCCCGGACTGGGGCACAAACCCGCGTCCCCTGCATCGGCAGGTGGACTCTCAACCACTGCGCCACCAGGGAAGCCCAAATAGCTTCTTTTTTTAAAAAGTGATTTTTAATCTTGGAATAAGATATTCCAATTTGTTCTGCTCTTCTGGTCTATTCAAAATGTCTTTCAGTAGACCTTCAATCAGAAACCAGATTTTGTTTCCCTCATACATTTCAATGGAAGGTGCTTCTCTAACACACGGCGAGTCATCTTCTCTGATCAACATCTAGAATCAATCACTCCTCATGCCCTTAATTAAATCTTCAAGTTGGAACCTACGTAGTAAGATTCTTTATTCAAAAATACCGAGAGAAACATAAGCAGGCTTCATTTCTTGTTGAAACAATGCCAGTTTTCCATAATCTGACCTTCAATTGACATCAGTGGACCAGGACCTTTCTTCAAAGCAGTGCATATATTTTTATAACCTAGATGCACAACATGACAGAGGATTATCTTCAGTCATTTAAGATGTTGGAACATTCTTTATTACAGTTGGAAAAAATAGCCCTGAGGTTAGTTATAATTCCTGTTTGAAGCTGACTTGAGTTGTCTTTTGTTGTCACAAGGTGTGGACTCCAACTGTAGGATTGTACGTACTTACATTCTTTAGGACCAATATTTAAAAGCAGATTAGATATGTGACTCACACATTCTGTAGAATGTAGAATGTGTGACCATAAAAAATGCAAATATACTGACAAACAGGAAAACTATTTGTATTCTCTTCCCTGAGCAGTCTGTATTTATTTTCAAGGAAAACTTATTAATGCCTTGTTCTCAGAATATATGCTATGCTTTATTCTGCCATGATTTGCTGTTGTTTCAATTTGCATTTTATTTTATTTATTTTTAATTAGTTTATTTTTTAATTGAAGTATAGCTGATTTACAATCTTGTGTTAGTTTCAGGTGTACAGCAAAGTGAGCCAGTTATACATATATGTATATATATTCTTTTTCAGATTCTTTTCCCATATAGGTTATTACACAATATTGAGTATAGTTCCCTGTGCTATACAGTAGGTCCTTGTTGTTTATCTATTTTATATATAGTAGTGTGTGTATGCTCCATGATTTTTAAAAATTTGTTTTATAAGAAAAAAAATCAATGTTGTTTTTTAACCTACACATCCTTCCATAATATGAATAAATAAATGATCAGTTACAGGGAAAACAGGTATTGCCACAAGACACCAATGTCAAAAGAAATTAAATTTGACAATAAAGCTTTTGGTCACCATTAACCGTAGTACAACACGCAATGCTAAATTTAAGACAAAGATGCAAAACTGTGCAAGTAATGGAGTCTAACTCCAGTTTTGAGGTTTGTCTGCCGACAACCTTCAAGCCCCTCTCCCTTTCCCTGTCTGGCCCACGGCTGGGCAAGCTGAGGAGCCCGCCCAGGTGCAACCTCCTTTGGCACCAGCAGGAAGTTCAAACCATGCAAGGCTCCAGTCCCCGTGCAGGAACCCTCACCCAGCCCCCGCTTCTAACCACACTAAAACCCCCAAGCCAGTCTCCTTTCTCTGCTCTTTCGAGCCATTTTTGGGCTTCCTTTGAAGTCTGCCCTGCATTCCCCAGAATACCTCATAATGTGAGTAATAAACCTTTTCATATCCTGCTGGTGCATGTGTGGCATCATCAGTTTTGACATTGAACCAAATTTTGAGTTGGGGTGATCACAACAATACAGTGAGCTCCTATGAAAAGGTTTTTCTATATGTACACATATTAATAGTTACACCTGTGAGCAGAAAACCAAACCACAGAGAAATATACTGAAAGCTTAACAGTACTAGAGTGACAATCTCTAAGCAGTAGGATATGGGTGTTTTCTTTTCTCTTCATAGTTCTCTGTATTTTCTAAAATTCTTGCTATAAATATATACTTTTTAATATATAAGTAAAAAACAATGTAGCATGCAATATAGAATCAAAGGTGTTGTGCCTTAAGAAGGAAAACGCTCACATTGTTTTGATTAGTTGTGTTAACCTTGCCTGATCCTGAATTATATATACGAAAAGCCCAAATTAAGCTTTCTCTCTCTCTTAAAAAGGAAAAAAAAAAACAACAGATGTAGAGGACTAATGTATGGACACCAAGCGGGGAAAGTGGCGGGGGTGGTGGTGTGATGAATTGGGAGATTGGGATTGACATGTATACACTAATATGTATAAAATGGATAACTAATAAGAACCTGCTGTATTAAAAAAATAAAGAAAAAAAGAAGAAGAAGAAAAAAAGGAAGTGGATATTTGGACACACAAAGAGAAACCTGGGATGCACACACAGAAGGAAGACCATGTGACGAGGCAGCAAGTGGGCAGCCGTTTGCAAGCCAAGGAGAGAGACTTCGGAAGGAGCCTGCCAACACCATGATCTTGGACTTCTGGCCTCCAGAACTGTGAGAAGATTAAATTCTGGTGTCTAAGCCGCCCAACCTGGTATTTTGTTATGGCAGTCCTAGCAAACCAATACAGTGAATGAGTAGGTATCACGGTTATGGGCACAGTCTTGCTTCAGGGACATCATTGTCCACCTGTGCTCCTTGACATCTCAGCCCCAAATGGGACATTTATTATGTGTTTTTACCTTTCACTCTCCTGTGTTCTATTCAATTAGGAAGTGAAGTTGAGAGTTGATCAACTCCATCATTCTGAAAAGTTATTAAATGAAAGCGGTCTGAATGCCTGAAAATGTGCATTTCTAACAAATTCCCAGGTGACGGGGATGCTGCTTCTTAGCAACCGCACTGAGAACAAGTGGGTGAGAGCAGGACCTTAACTCTGGGGCTTTCCAAGGCAGACAGTTCAAGGCCTGGGTCTTAGAGCCCTTAAGAAGTTCCTCTAATTTATTGGATGCTTAGGGCTGTCAGAGGGCCCCAGTGGCCAGGCTGAAACTTCCAGTCCCATAAACAGACAATCTCCACACACTGGGCTGTTTCTCCACTTGTCGGGTACTTCCCTCCAGAGTTGCTTCCACCTCTGCTCTCTACTGGTTAACTAGCTACCCCCAGGTGAAGTTTCACTAGGCCAATTACTCACTGGCCAGGAAGTAATCTCTTCTTTTGTTTCCACCCTCAAACGCCTACATTTAAATAGTGCCCCCAGGGGGTGTTATTAGGCTTGGGGAAGTGAAGACAGGAAACTAAATCTACTTAGACTTGTCATGGGAGACCAGAGGCGCATCTGAGAGGCTGGGTCCAACCCACTGATTGTGCTGCGGGAACTTGGCCACTTAGTAGCTGGGACCAGAGCCTCTGGGAGGTTGTTGAACGCCGGCATCTGGGGAATGAAGCATTCCCTTGGCTATCCTTTGGGGAACAATAAGGATTAATTATGCTATCAGTAGAGAGGAGAAACTTGCTCAGCCTTTGAGCTACATTAACCCTTTTAGTTCCCAGAGTGGCTTTCTCTAAATCCTTGGCAGGAAATTAAAGAGAGTCTCAAGAATCTGGGGGGGCCGGGAGGGGCGGGGGATGGGCAGGTGTTATTGCAGAGGGTAAACAGTTTGTGCTCTGATGGCTAGTTTTATGTGGCACATGGTAAAATGCCTTGTAAGTAGGGCTTAGAAACATCAGTGAACAAGCCCCAAATAAAAAACATGGGATAATCCCAGTTAGAAAGAATCCCCTACTTGGTGGCCTGTGCACTAGACGTCTTAAGTTCTCAGTTTTCCCTTCCCTTCCCATTTTTCTTTTTTTTTTCTGCCAACCCTAGAGAGAAGTGAATTAGTTTGCTCTGTTGTATAAGTTACTTTTGGGCCCACTGGAATTTTGGGTAAGTGTCCTGCCTTCTTAGAAACAGGGCCAGGGGGCTTCCTCAGCCTCCATGTGTCCAGAGGGAGCCCTTACTCAGCCTTCACGTCACAAACAACCAACCCAGCCCTGCCTGCTGGAGGCCAGGGGATCTGAGTCAAAACTCTGGGCCCAACACAGGCCCGCCTCGCACTCGGCAGGTCCCACGCAACTTGCTGATGACAGTCGCTTGGGTCTTGCCAGGGGAGAAAAATATGTAAATTAGAAGCTGGAGTGAGCACAGTGTGTGTTAAGTCCTGCCAAGCTCCAGTCGTCAGACTGAATCTTGCCTGCCATGCATGGAGCCGGGATGAACAACAAATCGAGTTCCGTCACGCCGGGTCTCTTGGTCGCTCATCCTGTGGCCCTTATTCTCCTGGCTTGAGTTCCTCAGTGTTATGGCCTGAACTTTTGCAGTTTTGACTTAGCCCAAGTAAGCACACACGGGGCTGAGGAAGTGCCCCAGGGCTTGCTGGTAAGCCTAGACGCAGGACCCCAGGGAGAAGTGAGAGGATAACTAGGGGAAGAAAAGGTAGACGGCCCATGAAGGCACAGGCAGCCGGAAAGGAGAAGCGCGTACTTGCAAGAGTTCCGCCCTGGGGCTCCAGTGCCGCAGCCCGATGCTGGCTGGCCCATCAGCCCGGGCTTGGTGTGGTTGCCCAGCCCAGCACCAGGTGTGAAGCAAGCGGGAAGAGCCTGAAGCACCCGATCCCTTCTCCCAGAGCTCCTTATTGTATCTCACTCAGAGATGAGCGGGCCAGGACTGTGCCTTAGATAAGCTTACCTTGATTCTGTGCTATTTGCATTTATTGGTATTGTTGAAAGAAACCCCCGGGAGTTTCATTTTGCTCCAGAAACTCCTCGGACCAGTAGCATCTGTCATCTGGGAACTTGTTAGAAATGCAGAATCTCAGGACCCGCCCCAGATCCACTAAATCAGTATCTGTCGTTTAAGATGCTCCCGGGTGATTCCTAGGAACATTAAGGACTAAAAAGCTCTTCCTTAAGCACTGGTGTCAAAACTTCGCTGTACTTTTGGGGAGCTTTAAAATATACTGATGCATGGGCTCCATCCCAAGAGATTCTGACTTACTTGGTAGGAATTGTGGCCTGGGTATCAGGATTTTTAAATGATTCCAAGGTGATTCGTTTAACGGGCAGTAAAAGTTTGAGAACCGTTGCATGAAGCACCTTCAGGTATTTCTCCTAGAGCAGCGCTTCTCAAATTTTAAGGGCACAGGAATCACCAGGGCATCTTGTAAAAGTTCGGATTCTCATTCAGAAGTCCTAAAGCAAGGGAGTTTCTGCAGTTCTAATGAGTTCCCAGGTGATGCCAATGCTGCTGGTCCAAGGACCTTACTTTGAGAAGCAAGGTTTTAAGACATATGAGAGTGACCATGGGACGGAAAGGCAGTGAAATAAATGCAGTGAAAGGCCGATTTCTGGATTCAGGCAGCAGGGTAGTGTGGGAGAAAGACCTCAGGATTCAGAGTTGAGCAGGCCAGAGTTCTTCTCTCCCTACAAGCTGTGGAAGCTTGAACAAATTGCATAATCTTTCTGATCATCAGTTTCATTCACTGAAAAGTGAAGAAGGCTTATCTAACAGAGCTATGTAAAGATATCAGGGGACCTACTATCCCAGGGTTTCCTGTAGAAGAAAACCAAAAACAAGAAAACAGAACAAATACTAAACACTATATTTCAAGAAAATTTTCTTGAAATTAAAAAAAAAAAAGATTTGAAATTATGTGTTGAAAGAGCACAGAAAGAACCTCAGAAGAACAGCACAAAACTACCAACACCAACATCCTGATTTGTCTGCCTAACTTTTCTGTAAATAATTGATAGAGGGGTGCTAAAATCTCCATGATTTTAGATTTGTCTCTTTTTCCTTTCTCCTCTGTCAGTTTTGCTTCATAATTTTAGAAACTCTGTTGTATGTATAACCATTTAGGGCTGTTATATATTCTTGATGATTTCACCTTTTATCATTATGGCGACGTTCCTTTCTTTACTTTGAAATCTAATTTGTCTGCTAGTTATACAGCCACTCCAGGTTACTTTTGATTAGTATTAGCATGCTATATCTTTTTTCATCCTTTTAACCTAAATATACCTTCATAATAATGTGGGTTAATTAAAAGGAATATATAGTTAGGTCTTGTTTTTTATCTAATCTGACAATCTCTGCCTTTTAATTGAAATGTTTACATTTAAATCTTACATTTTAATGTGATTATTGATTTGGCTGAATATTTTGCTATTTTCTCCATGCGTATTTTGTATCTTTTTTACTCCTTTTTCTGCCTTCTTCTGAACTGCATGTTTTTTATGATTCCACTTTATCTCCTTTGGCTTATTATAATAACTGTTGTTTTATTTTAGTGGTTGCCTTAAGATTTATTATATACATCTTAAACTTATCATAGTATACCTTCCAGTGATAGTCATACCACTCATGTGGACAACCTTAAACTATGTATACTACATATCTACTCTACTTGCTGTTGTGCTATTGCCATGCATTTTACTTCTATATAAACCTCATAATTTCTTATTATTTTTGCTTGACACGGTTTATTTTAAAAATAGATTTAAATAATAAGAAAAAAGTTTTTATATTTACCTACATAATTATTATTTCCAGTGCTCTCCATTACCTTGTGTAGATCCAGGTTTCCTTCTAATGTCATCTTCCTTCTGCTTGCAGGATTCCCTTTACCATTTTTTTAAAATTAATTTTATTGAAGTATAGTTGATTTACAATGTTGTGTTAATTTCTGCTGTACAGCAAAGTGACTCAATTATACATATATAATATTCTTTTTCATTATATATTTTTTTAATAGATCTTTATTGGAGTATAACTGCTTCACAATACTGTTAGTTTCTGTTGCACAACAAAGCGAATCAGCCACATGCATACACATGTCCCCATATCCCCTCCCTCTTGAGCCTCCCTCCCACCCTCCCTATCCCACCCCTCTAGGTCATCGCAAAGCACCGAGCCGATCTCCCTGTGCTACGCTGCTGCTTCCCACCAGCCAACTATTCTTACATTCGGTAGTGTATATATGTCGATGCTACTCTCACATCGCCCAGCTTCCCCCTCCCACTCCATGTCCTCAAGTCTATTCTCTATGTCTAAGTCTTTATTCCTGCCCTGTAACTAGGTTCATCAGTACCATTTATGTTTTTTTTGGATTCCATATATATGTGTTAGCATACGGTATTTGTTTTTCTCTTTCTGACTTACTTCACTCTGTATGACAGACTCTAGGTCCATCCACCTCACTACAAATAACTCAATTTCATTTATTTTTATGGCTGAGTAATATTCCATTGCATACATGTGCCACGTCTTCTTTATGCATTCCTCTGTCAATGGACACTTAGGTTGCTTCCATGTCCTGGCTATCGTAGATAGTGCTGCAATGAACATTGTGGTACATGTCTCTTTTTGAATTATGGTTTTCTCAGGGTATATGCCCAGTAGTGGGATTGCTGGGTCATATGGTAATTCTATTTTTAGTTTTTTAAGGAACCTCCACACTGTTCTCCATAGTGGCTGTATCAATTTACATTCCCACCAACAGTGCAAGAGGGTTCCCATTTCTCCACACCCTCTCCAGCATTTGTTGTTTGTAGATTTTCTGATGACGCCCATTCTACAAATTGTATTCCTTTTATTTCTTTTTCTTCTCTGATTGCTGTGGTTAAGACTTCCAAAACTATGTTGAATAAGAGTGGCAAGAGTGGACATCCTTGTCTTGTTCCTGGTCTTAGTGGAAATGCTTTCAGTTTTTCACCATTGAGTATGATGCTTGCTGTGGGTTTGTCATATATGGCCTTTATTATGTTGAAGTAGGTTCCCTTTAGGCCCATTTTCTGGAGACTTTTTATCATAAATGGGTGTTGAATTTTGTCAAAAGTTTTTCTGCATCTATTGAGATGATCATATGGTCTTTATTCCTTAACTTGTTAATGTGGTATATCACATTGATTGATTTGTGTATATTGAAGAATCCTTGCATCCCTGGGATAAATCCCACTTGATCAGATTGTATGATCCTTTTAATGTGTTGTTGGATTCCATTTGCTAGTATTTTGTTCAGGATTTTTGCATCAATGTTCATCAGTGATATTGGTCTATAATTTTCTTTTTTGGTGATATCTTTTTCTGGTTTTGATATCAGGGTGATGGTGACTTCGTAGAATGAATTTGGGAGTGTTTTTCCCTCTGCAATGTTTTGGAAGAGTTTGAAAATGATGGGTGTTAGCTCTTCTCTAAATGTTTGATAGAATTCGCCTGTGAAGCCATCTGGTCCTGGTCTCTTGTTTGTTGGAAGAATTTTAATTACAGTTTCAATTTCATTATTTGTGATAGGTCTGTTTATATTTTCTAATTCTTCCTGGTTCAGTCTTGGAAAATTGTACTTTTCCAAGAATTTGTCCATTTCTTCGTGGTTGTCCATTTTACAGGTATATAGTTGTTTGTAGTAGTCTCTTATAATTCTTTGTATTTTTGCAGTGTCAGTTGTGATTTCTCCTTTTCATTTCTAATTTTATTGGTTTGCATCCTCTCCCTTCTTTTCTTGATGAGTCTGGCTAAGGGTTTATCAATTTTGTTTATCTTCTACAAAAAACAGCTTTTAGTTTTACTGACCTTTGCTATTGTTTTCTTCATTTTCATTTCATTTATTTCTGCTCTGATCTTTATGATTTCTTTCCTTCTACTGACTTTGGGTTTTCTTTGTTATTATTTCTCTGGTTGTTTTATGTGTAGGGTTAGATTGTTTATTTGAGATTTTTCTTGTTTCTTAAGGTGAGATTGAATTGTTATAAACTTCCCTCTTAGAACTGCTTTTGCTGCATCCCATAGGTTTTGGGTTGTCATGTTTTTATTGTCATCTGTTTCTATGTATTTTTTTATTTCTTCTTCGATTTCTTCAGTGATCTCTTGGTTATTTAGTAGTGCACTGTTTAGCCTCCTTGTATTTGTATTTTTTACAGTTTTTTTCCCGTAATTGATTTCGAACCTCATGGCATTGTAGTCAGAAAAGATGCTGGATACGATTTCAATTTTCTTAAATTTTCTGAGGCTTGATTTGTGACCCAAGATACGATCTATTCTGGAGAATGTTCCGTGTGCACTTGAGAAGAAAGTGTATTCTGCCACTTTTGGGTGGGATGGTCTATAAATACCAATTAAATCTATGTGGTCTATTGTGTCATTTAAAGCTTGTGTTTCCTTATTTATTTTCTGTTTGGGTGATCTGTCCATTGGTGTAAGTAGGGTGTTAAAGTCCCCTGCTATTATTGTGTTACTGTCGATTTCTCCTTTCATGGTTGTTAGCATTTGCCTTATGTATTGAGGTGCTCCTATGTTGGGTGCATAAACATTTATAATTGTTATATCTTCTTGGATTGATCCTTTGATCATTATGTAGTGTCCCTTCTTATCTCTTGTAACAGTCTTTATTTTAAAGTCTATTTTATCTGATACGAGTATTGCTACTCCAGCTTTCTTTTGATTTCCATTTTCATGGAATATCTTTTTCCATCCCTTCACTTTCAGTCTGTATGTGTCCCTAGGTCTGAAGTGGGTGTCTTGTAGACAGCATATATATGGGTCTTGTTTTTGTATCCATTCAGCCAGTCTGTGTCTTTTGGTTGGGGCCTTTAATCCATTTACATTCAAGGTTATTATTGATATGTATGTTCCTACTACCATTTCCTTAATTGTTTTGGGATTGTTTTTGTGGGTCTTTTTCTTTTTTGTTTCCCATCTAGAGAAGTTTCTTCAGCATTTGTTGTAAAGCTGGTTTGGTGGTGCTGAATTCTCTTACCTTTTGTTTGTCTGAAAAGCTTTTGACTTCTCCATCAAATCTGAATGAGATCCTTGCTGGCTAGAGTAATCTTGGTTGCAGGTTTTTCTCTTTCATCGCTTTAAGTATATCCTGCCACTCCCTTCTGGCCTGCAGAGTTTCCACTGAAAAATCAGCTGATAACCTTACGGGGATTCCTTTGTATGTTATTTTTTGTTTTGTCCTTGCTGCTTTTAATATTCTTTCTTTGAATTTAATTTTTGTTAGTTTGATTAATATGTGTCTTGGTGTGTTTTTCCTAGGGTTTATCCTGTATGGGACTCTCTGTGCTTCCTGGACTTGGACTATTTCCTTTCCCACGTTAGGGAAGTTTTTGACTATAATCTCTTCAAATATTTTCTCAGTCCCTTTTTCTCTTCTTCTTCGGGGCCCCTATAATTTGAATGTTGATGCGTTTAGTGTTGTCCCAGAGGTCTCTGAGATTGTCTTCAATTCTTTTCATTCTTTTTTCTTTATTCTGCTCCTCAGCTGTTATTTCCACCATTTTGTCTTCCAGCTCACTTATTCATTCCTCTGCCTCAGTTATTCTGTTATTGAGTCCTTCTAGTGTATTTTTCATTTCAGTTATTGTGTTGTTCATCTCTCTGTTTGTTTTTTAGTTCTTCTAGATCTTTGTTAAACTTTTCTTGTATTTTCTCAGTCTGTGCCTCCATTCTACTTCCGAGATTGTGGATCATGTATACTATCATTACTCTGAATTCTTTTTCAGGTAGATTGCCTATTTCTTCTTCATTTATTTGGTCTTGTAGGTTTTTACCTTGCTCCTTCATCTGTGACGTATTTTTCTGCCATCTCATATGTATATATATATTTTTTGCAGTGCGCGGGCCTCTCACTGTTGTGGCCTCCCCTGTTGCAGAGCACAGGCTCCGGACACGCAGGCTCAGTGGCCATGGCTCACGGGTCTAGCCGCTCCGCGGCATGTGGGATCTTCCTGGACCGAGGCACGAACCCGTGTCCCCTGCATTGGCAGGCGGACTCTCAACCACTGCGCCACCAGGGAAGCCCCCCATTTTTTTCTTTTTTTAATGAGTGGGATTGTGTTCCTGTCTTACTGGTTGTTTGGCCTGAGGCTTCCTTCACTGGAGTTTGTAAGCTATTGGGTAGAGCTGGGTCTTGGTGCTGAGATGAGGAACTTTGTGAGACCTCACTCCGATGAATATTCCCTGGGGTCTGCGGTTCTCTGTTAGTCCAGTGGTTCAGACTTGGAGCTCCCACCACAGGAGCTTCGGCCCAACCCCCAGCTCATGAACCAAGATCACGCAAGTCATGTGGGGTGGCAAAAAAAAAAAAAGAAAAAGAGAACAATAACAAGGTAAAAAATAAAATTAGACTAGGAAACTAACAGATATGTTAGAAAGAGTATAAAAATAAAAATACAGATGAATCAACAACAGGAAGGTACATCAGTACCACATTAGTAAAAAAGAGGAGGAGGGAAAAGAAAGGAAGAAAAAGGGGGGAAAAGGCCTTGGCTGTGGAGGGCAGGGCCTAAGAAAAGGTGAGCTTTGGATGGTGGGGGGGGCCTATGTTTAGGACCCACAGGGCTGGAAAAGGCTCTGGGGGCTGTGGGGTGTGTGGCTTAGGCTCAAGGAACAGAAGGGGCCCAGGTGTGCCCCCCACAACTTGTCTCAGTGGGCGGGGTACCTCACCTGGGAGCCCAGCAGGCTTCCTGGGCTCAAGTGGGCAGGGCACATGTCCTCCTCTCCTCTCCTGCTCCTCTGGTCTGGGAGGGCCCCTCCCACCTGCCTCTGCTGATCTCCCCAGCCTCCCTCCTATGCCCCCAGGACCCACGTGGCCTGGATGGGGCTTTGCGGGGGGGTATTGGCTTGGGAGCTCAGCAGGCTTCCTGGCCCGAGTGGGCCAGGTGATTGCCCTCCACTGCTCTTCCACTCTTCCCGGAGAGTCCCTCCCACCTGCCTTTCATGATGTCCCCAGCCTCAGGGGCACTGATCCTGTCTGGCTTCACTTTTCCTCCCCCCTCTGTCCCCCTATGTCCTACTGGTTCACTTTAGGGTTCCTCCTGTCTCCTTGAGCGTCAGAGTTCCCCACCAGCAGCCGGCAGGTGGCCTAGTTGTGGGGAGATGCTCACTCCACGTCTTCCCACACCACCGTCTTGACTCCGCCTCCTACCATTTCTTTTAAGGCATGTCTGCTGGTGATAAATTCAGCTTTTGAATGTGTGAAAAAATTATCTTTATTTTCCATTCATTCTTTTTTTTTAAGTTTTTTTTTAAGTGTTAAGACATTTTTTAAATTTTATTTTTGGCTGCATTGGGTCTTCGTTGCTGTGCGAGGGTTTTCTCTAGCTGCTGTGAGCAGGGGCTACTCTTTGTTACAGTGTGTGGGCTTCTCATTGTGGTGGCTTTTCCTGTTGTGGAGCATGGGCTCTAGGGACATGGGCTTCAATAGTTCTGGTGTGTGGGCTCAGTAGTTGTGGTGCACCAGCTTAGTTTCTCTGCGGCATGTGGGATCTTCCTGCACCAAGGATTGAACCCGTGTACCCTGCATTGGCAGGCGGATTCTCAACCAGTGTGCCACCAGGGAAGTCCCTTCCCATTCATTCTTGAAAGATAAAGTTACTGGGTAAAAAATTCTAGATTGACAATATTTTTTCTTTCAGTACTTTAAAGATATTATTCTACTGTCTTCTAGGTGGCATGTTTCTGGCAAGTAACATGCTGTCGTCATCCTTAACCTAATTTCTCTGCATAGAATGGGAGTTCTTCAGCTGCTTTTAAGATTTTCTCTTTATCACTGCTTTTAACCAAATTTATGATTTGTCTTGTTGCAGTTTGTTTATGTTTCTTCTGCTTGGGGTTTGTTGATCTTCTTGCACATGAAGTTATTTTTCATCAAATTTGGAAAATTTTTTATCTTTATTTTTGCAAATATCACCCTCTCTACCCCCCACCTTAGGGATTCTAATTACAAGTATATTAGGTTGTCTGAAGCTGACATATATCTCATTTATCTTTTCATTTTTTTTCCAGTCTTTTTTTTCTCTTTGTATTTCATTTTGAATACTTTCTATTGCAATTTCTTCATGTTTCACTAATCTTTTCTTCTGAAATGTCTAATTTTATGTTAAAACATCCAGCTATTTTTCATCTCACTGTATTTTTGTTTTTCTCCAGAAGATTGATTTGGAACTTTTAAATATCTTCCATGTCTCTACTTAACATGGTTAGTTTTTCCTTTAGCTTTTTGAACATATGGGACACAGTTATAAAAAACTGTTTTAACGTCCTTGTTCACACATTCTATCATCTGTGTCTTTTCAATCAGTTTTGATTTATTGGTTTCTTGCCTCTTATGAAGTGAATTTTCCTACTTCTTTGCATGCCTGGTAATTTTTAAATTAAATGCCAAATATTGTAAATTTTACCTTGTTGAGTGCTGGGTATATTTGTATTCCTATAGATATTCTTGAGCTCTCTTTTGGGTTAGGGTTAAGTTACTTGGAAACCATTTGATCTTCAGTTTTGCTGTTAAGGTTTGTTAGGTGGGACCAGGGCGCCATTGGTTTGAGGATTAATATTCTCCACTGATGAGGCAAAACGCTTTTGAATACTCTGCCTAATGCCCCATGAATTATGAGGTTTTCCACTTTGGCTGGTGGGAACAGGCACCATCCTGGCCCTGTGTGAGCTCAAGGGATTGTTCTAATACTTTTGGGTAGTTTTTTCTTTTTTCTTGGCCTTGGGTAGTTTCCTCACATGCATGCTCTGAGGAAAGCTCCCAGCTGGATAGTTGAAAAGGATTTTTTTGCAGATCCTTAGTTTCACTTCTCTGTGCATCGTTCTCCTCTCCAGTACTCTGTCCTGCAAACTCCTGTTGTCTTGGCCTCCTTGGCCTCCTAGTTCCATTTCTTCAACTCAGGGAGACCATCAAATTCTTGCTGGGTTTCCCCTTCCTATGTTGCATCATGGGACCTTTCTATAGGCAGTAAGTTGGGGCAATGTAAGGTTCACTGTCCTTAGTGTTTGATGTCCCACATGTCTTGAGACCTGTTGTTTTAGTTTGTTTTTTAGTTGCTTTAGGGAGAGAGTAAATATGATTCCAATTATTTCATTAACTGGCTGCTATAACAAAATACCATAGACTGGGAGGCTTAAACAACAGAAATTTCTCACAGTTCTAGAGTCTGGAAAGTCCAAGATCAAGTTTCTGGCGAGGTAGATTTCATTCTAAGGCCTCTTCCCTTGGCCTGTGGTGGCTAATATATCTTGGTGTGCCCACAGAACCTTTTCTTCCTGGAAAGAGGGCTGGACCAGAGCCTCTTCCTCCTCTTATAAAGACACTAATCCCATCAGGAGGCTCCACCCTCATGACCTCATCTAAACCTAATTACCTCCCACGGGTCCTACCTCCTAATACCATCCCATTCTGTGTTAGGGCTTCAACATATGAATTTGGGGGCAACACAAACACTCAGTCAATAACAACCACCTAGGACAGAAGTGGAAGTTTCCCCAAACTGTGTTTTGGGGAAGGCTAAATCTGCAAGATGTTAATAGTTTGTGTACATACAATGTTGAAAACCCAAGGGCTAAGTAGTTAATCAGGTTGTATATTGCAAGAGTTCTCAGTCTCTAATGGCAGTGTAAATCTCCAAAAGGAAGATATTGTACTACACATTTCCCGAATGTACTGATCATGAAATCCTAAAAATGGCAGAGATTTTGATGGGCCCTACTATTCAGGACTTGTTATTTTTGGTGTAACTATGTACATATTAATTCTATACCTCTTGAGGAAAAGAACAGTTTCCTTTCTTCTTTGTAAGTAAAGTGTCATGTGAAATGTTTTATATGCATTATCTCATTTAATTTTCAGAGTAATCAGTCCTATTTGGTTCTAATTAGCATTTTATAGATGAAGAAATTAAGGCTTATAAAGTTTAGGTAATTTTACCAAGGTCACATAGCTAGCAAATGGTGGAGCTGGGCTTCAAGTTTATGTCTAATAGAGCATAAAAAATATGGAGGGCTTCCTGGTGGCACAGTGGTTAAGAATCCACCTGTCAATGCTGGGGACATGGGTTCGAGCCCTGGTCCGGGAAGATCCCACATGCTGCAGAGCAACTAAGCCCGTGCGCCACAACCACTGAGCCTGCGCTCTAGAGCCCGTGAGTCACAACTGCTGAGCCCACGTGACACAACTACTGAAGCCTGCGCGCCTAGAGCCTGTGCTCCGCAACAAGAGAAGCCACCGCAATGAGAAGCCTGTGTACCACAATGAAGAGTAGCCCCCGCTCGTCACAACTAGAGAAAGCCTGAGCACAGCAACGAAGACCCCATGCAGCCATAAATAAATAAATAATAAATAAATTTATTAAAAAAAGAAAGGGATATTGTGAAAATATTTGTTTTCAAGAGCTGTGACCATTCCCTCTATCTTCAGCACAGGAGTTACTAATAGGCATGGTTCCCTACAAAGCACAGTAGGAACTCCCCCTCCCTTCCAACAATCTCCCTCACATAGAATAGGTATCTGGTGGTCCCTTAGAGTAAAGAGGGTCCTAAGGTTAATGCTGGGAGGTGTCCTCACACAGTCATTGATTATATTGGTAAGAGAAGTCCTGAAGGTCAGGAAGGGTGTTGTTCCTACTCTCTGGATGAGGCCACTGACCTTGTCCTAGGGCTGAAGTCCTGGGTTGGCCTTCTGTCCAGGGGAGTTCTTGTCCCTCATATGGTGTCCCCTTACAACATTTGTGAACTTGGCCACCAGCCTGGCAATGTCAGAGCCCTGTCAGAGTTGGGGTCCTAGAGGCCTGTCCGCAGATCTAAATCTTTCTTCCCATACATTTATTCTGGTCTTTCCATTTTCTTTAGGTTCTCACACATGAGATGTTTAATTATTCAGCCATTTTTCTCCTACAATAAGGGGAGGAAGCCCATCAACACAAAAAATAGTATACCCTTCTTTGAGGGTAAGGCACACAGTCCTTTGAAAGGTGAGAGAGTTTCTTCCTATACAGTCTTAACATTGACATTCTCATCCTTTCATTCGTTCATTCATTTACTCATTTTTTCTCTCTCTCTCACATACACACATTGTCTCTCCATGAGTCAATCCATCGCTTGTTCAATGGGTGCAAATTAAATTGTAATTAGAGACAATTTGTTGCTTTCTATTTCATGAAAATTTGCAGTGATTCCATTTATAAAGGAAGGATCCTTTTGTCTGAGTAATTAAAATAATCTCTCCCCAAGCCATGAATAAGTTGAAACATGAATAGGCAAAAGCCCAAAGAGGGAGAGGAGAACCAAATTCACTGGATGGGGAAAAGAACAGCTAAGTCACCAAACTAGTGCAGTGCTGGCACAGAGACAACCACAACTCCTGCTGACTGAAGAAGCAGCTGACTATAATTAGACCATACCAACCCCAGGCTCCCTCAGGGAGCAGCTGCTCCACCACAGAAAACCGTCTGGAGCACAGCAATCATCTCTGAGAGGATTCCATTTATTCCTCTCTCCATCAGAATTCTAAGCTTCCCAGTCATCAGTTACTTACCTAAACTTTCCTCCCTTATTCTGACCTAATTCCCACCCATCCTTCATTCCTCTCCCTAGTAAATTCCTCCCCCTTTGTCTCTTAAAATTCCTAATTCCCAATGTGAAATCAATGAACCCTTGTATTTTTCAACCCTTTCTCTGAAGACTGTATTCACCCCTTAACTAAAAGTGGCTGTATCCTGGGGACATGGTTTCTATGCAGCCCTCTCAAATGGATTATTTCTTTTCTCTCAGACCCAAAGTGCTTCAGCATCAGCCTTACTCCTCAATGCCAGTTGGAGTTTTATCCCCCCTTCCCTCTTGCAAATCCCTTCTGCTCCTTTGAGGCTCACAGCATCCAACTGTACCACTCTTCTTCCTCCATGTTACAGTCACTAGCTAGTAGCCTCTGGGTCTTTCTTCCTCATTCTCAGTAAGGCTAACTTGCAATTCAATTTCCTTCTCATCTCTGTCCCTGTCATCCTTCTTGCTGATTTCCACACGTAGGCTGATGATTGATTCATCCAATACTACAGACTCCTGGTTTCTTGACTTCCTCATATTTTCAGTGATGTGTTTCTTCTACCCTACCATAGCTATCCACCATGCCTGAGATCTCGGCATCAACAAAAATGGCATAATCTCCAAAATTTCAAATGCAAATATCTCATCCTGGCTACAAATATTATTCTTCCAAGCTACTTGCTAAAGTACCCTTTCTTCAAAAGTGCTTTCACTTTTTTGTTGTGACCTTTAATCCAACCACTTCTCTTTATTCATATAAGAGAATGAAAGCCCTCAATCACCAACCCCTCCTTATCCCTCATTTCTTCTTTTCTAGTTTATATTCCATGACCCATTGTTATAGTTTTTTCCTTCAAACCCTTAACTTCCTTGCCCTTCTTTTTTTGGCCATGCCTTGCAGCATGCAGGATCTTATTTCTCCGACCAGGGATCAAACCAGTGCCCCCCTGCATTGGGAGAGTGGAGTCTTAATCACTGGACCGCCAAAGAAGTGGCCTCTTTGCCCTACTGAATGAAGTTTGGAGGTCCAATAAACAGCACCCTTCTTCCTGCCTGAGTTCTGAGTACTTGAGAGGTAAAATGAAAATCTAGGTAAATAAAAGCAGATGAAGGTGATGTATCTTTTCCTACTGATAAAGTTAATCTCAGGAATGTGACTTAATTTTGCAGCAAGGACAGGCTTTTCAAAAGTGTGTCTTGGGCTTATGCACTCAGGGATGACCTGAACAACTGCAGCCACCCCCTCACCCCACTTTCTCCCCATACCACGGGATCCATACTTCTAGGGCGTAGAGGAACACTACAGAACATACGTTTGCTCTGGGCTGCTAGACCCTAAAAGAAAGGTAAGAAAGGGGCTGGATTTATTTACATGCTCACTCGTTGATCCCAACCTCAACAACAATATAATTCACTCCTCTCTATGGGAGGAGAGAGTGAGAAGCATTACAGCAGTGAACTCCCTCCACGTGGAGAGGAACATTACGACTTGGCAATGCATTTCCCCCAACACGTCTCTTCCTCCGTTACACTTGCCTTATAAAAGCCCAGCTTTTTGGGGTCTTTTCCCTGTCACCACCAGAGCAATAGAAGGTTGTCTTCAAAATACTTTCACAAATTTTATCCTATTTGAATATTATAAAAACCACATGAGAGGAACTCGACAGGTAGAATCACCTATTTTTTAGGTAAGTGAATTGAAGCAATGCGTATTTATTGTCATAGGTTGCAGTCGATATGGTAAACACAATTTATCTGAGAGGAGGTAGGTTAGTTTCCTGCTGTTGCTGTAATAAATTACCACATATTTAGTGGCTTAAAATAACACAAATTGATTATGTTACAGTTCTAAGATCAGAAGTCTGAAAATCAAGGTGTCAGCAGGGCCAAGTTCCTCCCAGAAGCCCTAGGTGAGACTCCATTTCCTTGCCTTACGCATTCCTGCATTCCTTGGCTCATGGTCCCTTCCTCCATTTTCAAAACCAATAGCATAGGGCTTCCCTGGTGGCACAGTGGTTAAGAATCCGCCTGCCAACGCAGGGGACACAGGTTCGAGCCCCCGTCTGGGAAGATCCCACATGCCGCAGAGCAACTAAGCCCGTGCGCCACAACTAATGAGGCTGTGCCCTAGAGCCTGCGCTCTAGAGCCCATGAGCCACAACTACTGGGCCTGCTTGCCAAACTACTGAAGCCCGCGCGCCTAGAGCCCGAGCTCCGCAACAAGAGAAGCCACGCAATAAGAAGCCTGTGCACCACAACGAAAGAGTAGCCCCTGCTTGTCACGACTAGAGAAAGCCCTCGCACAGCAATGAAGATCCAACACAGCCAAAAATAAATAAATTTATAAAAAAAAAAGGAAAGAATTAAAAAACAAAAAAAACACAATAGCATAGCATCTTCAAACCCTTCTCTGACTCTGATACTCCTGCCTGCCTCCCTCTTTTCCTTATAAGGACCCTTGTCATTACATTGAATCCACCTGATAATCCAGGATAACAGCCCCATCTCAAATCCCTTATATTAATCACACAAACAACCTGCCTTTTTGTCATGTAAGGTAACACATTCACAGGATTCAGGGATTGGGACATGAAAATCTTTGGGGAAACATTATTCTTCCTATTGTAAGAGGGATAGCACCATTACTTCAAAGAAAGAGGTGTTAGTATTCTAGTTCCAGAAGAAGTAATGTCTCTTACCACATTTATTACTGAAAAAGCAAACATACAAATACGTATAAACATGAGCACCCAGAATAGTACCTCGTTCATAGTAAGCATTTAGTGTTTGTTGAATAAATACATGCATACCACATATCTAAGAAAAAAGTTTCAAGGGTAAAGAATAGTTGAAGTAATATAAAATAATCACCTAATTAACATAACAAAGACATTAATACCTGAGGCCAATTGTTTAATTAAATGATCTGAAGAAGCGATTTGGATCATCAGCAAAATAAAACTTAACAAAGTTATCTTCACTTTGTACCAGTATGTCTCCCCACCTCATTCTGAATCTGTCTCATTTCCTTCCACCGTTTAATCCCTAAACTGGCCAAACTAGTAAATGGACATATATTTAAAATATTTGTTGCACTTATTCAAGAAAGGAGTACATTTAATTTAAAATTAGGTGAGCTGCAGCACTTCTATATTCTACTGCAGGTTCTAGTCAGTGAATAAAGGAAGAAAAAGAAATAAAAGGCATATAGATTTGAAAAAAATGTAAAAGTGTCTTTATTTATAGATGACACATTGTATATGTAGAAAATCCTAGGGCAGCTACAAAAAGAGATACTAGAAGTAGTAAGTTTAGCAAGATCTCAGGATACAAGGTCAATATAAAATAAGCAACTGTATTTCTGTATATTAACAAACCACTGGAAATTGAAATTAAAAATACCATTTACAATAGCATAAAAAGTGAAATAATTAGGGATAATTTTAACAAAATATGTGCAAGAACTCTACATGGAGAACTACAAAATATTGCTGAGTGAAACTAAACAAAACCTAAAGAAAATAAAGAGATAGTCCCTGTTCATGGATTGGTAGATTCAATATTGTTAAGATATCAATTGTTCCCAAACCTATTTATAGATTTAATGCTATCTCAATAAAAATAAAAATTGTAGCAGCTTTTTTTCTTTTTTTTTTGGTACAAATGGAAAAGCTGATTCTAAGAATTATTTAGAAATGCAAATAACTTAAAACAGTCAAAATAGTTTTGACATAGGTGAGCAAAATTAGAGTACTTATACTACTTGATTTCAAGATTTACTCTAAAGCTACAAAAATCAAGACAGTGTGATATTGGAATAAGTATAGACATGAATCCATGGAGCAGAATAAAGAGTCCAGAAATAAACCCACAGACATATGATCAATTGATTTTATACAGAGGTGCTGACATAAAAGGATAGTTTTTTAGCAAATGGTGCTGGAACAATTGTACATCCATATGCCAAATGTGACTCTCAACCCTTAATTGGTACCATACACAAAAATTAACTAAAAAAAAAAAAAAAATCAAAGGCCTAAATATAAGAGCTAAAACTATAAAATTTCTAGAAACAAACATAGGAAAAAAATTTCGTAACCGTGAGTTATAAAAAGATTTATTAGATAAGAGGCAAAAAGTATGAACCACAAAAAAATGGATAAACTGATTCAACAAAATTAAAACTTTTGCTCTTTAAAAGATAGTTAAAAATTAAAAGACAAGCCAGAGGCTGAGAGAAAATTTTACAAACCAGAAATGTAACTAGAATAAAGAATTCTTACAACTTCAGGTAACTGATTAAAAATGGGCAAAAGATTTAGACACTTCATAAAAGGATATATATAAATGGCAAATGGACACTAAAAGATGCTCAACATCATACGTAACTAGGGAAATGCTAATTAAAACCACCTATTAGAATGACTAACATGATAACACCAAGTGTTGGTGAGGATCTGGAGCAACTGGAACTCTTACAAATTGCTAGTGGGAATGTAAACTGGTAGAACCACTTCAGAAAAGAGTTCGGAGGTTTCTTAGAAAGTTAAATTTATGCTTACATATGACTCAGCAATTCTACTCCTAGGTATTTACCCTAAAGAAATGAAGATATTCTACATGAAGGCCTGCACACATATGTTTATAGTAGCTGTATCCATAATACACGAAAACATGAGAACAACATGGATGGCCATTAACAATGATGGGCAAACAAACTGTATGAAATAAAAAGGAATGGAAAACTAATCACACAACATGGATGAATCTCAGAACATCATGCTGAGCAAAAGAAGTCAGACACAAAAGAGTACATATGTATGATTCCATTTACATGAAACTCCAGAAAAGACCAATGTAATATTTAGGGACAGAGCAGATCAATGGTTGTTTGGAATGAATGTGCATATGGAAGATCAAATGGGAAGGAGCATAAAGAGAACTGCTTCAGGTGATGGAAATGTTCTGCACCTTGACTGTGGTGGTGGTGATGTGGGTTTATACATTTGTCTAACTTTACAGAACTGTATAATTTAAATGAATACATTTTATTGTACATAAATTATATCTTAATAAAGTTGACTTAAATGAAATAACTTGAGTGAGCTGAAGCATGTACATTTTTTTCTCTCAAAATATTCCTACTTTTTGGACTTCCACAGGCAACTCCACAAATCAACTTAGTAGGTAAAATAGCTGAGTGACACTGAACAAGTGAGTTATTACTCTGAACTGAGCAATTTTCCTCATCAGTAAAATGAGTGAATTAGATGACTTCATTTGTTCATTCAATAAGCACTGACTAAAGCTCACTATGGGCAAGAAATATGCCAGGTTCTAGAGATACAAAGCTGAAAAAGAAACCATTTTTTCCCTTTAGGAATCTGTCTAGGGGAAGACAGCTAACATATCATTAGGATACTGCTTACGTATATTTAGGGTATGAGGAGAATTCATAAGAGAAGCGATCTTCCCTGATGATGCAACACCTGAGCTGGGTTTTGAGGTACAAGTAAGAGTTAGGTAGAGAGGGAAGAGAAGGCATTCCAAGCAGAGGGTGCTGTATGGGCAAAGGGCCAAAGGAGAGAGAGACATACCATGTGTTTAAGGTACTGCAGGTTGCTTAGTACATCTGGAACACAGATTTCATCCTTGTGTCTTGACTGAAAAAAAGTTTTAAAAGATTCTGCTAGTTTAACCAGTGTGTAGATAGGGGTCCTGTACCAAAGATGATATCCATGTTGTAGAGGATCACCTAAAAGGTAAAATAACTATACCTTCAGTTAGGATCCTTTCTATTGCAAAGAGAATCTTTTGGCTCATGTAACAAAACAGTCCAGGGGTAGACTGATGGAGTGTGACCTGGGAATTAACAAGGTCAACAGAGCAGCTTCTAGCTTTTTGCATTCCTAGGCTGCAGTAGCTCCAGACCCTATATCCTCTCTTGTTCATATCCAGCTTCCCTGAAAGACTAAACCAAAGCCTCATAATCAAGGTTCATTGATTTTGCACAGTCTTAGGTTTTGCACGGATCCTGAAGCAATCCTTGTGGCCAGAGAGATGGTACATAATGATGGCTTGGCCAGGACCCAGAGGTCCTGGAGGTGGGAGTCAGCCTCATCTGAAGCGCATGGAGGAGGGGTAGATCTCCAAATAAAAATTAGAGCCTTTGCAGAAGAAGGGAGACTATAGATACTTAGGAGGAATTATATTTTAAGAAAAACAAAATTGTTGAACAGATTCCAACAATTTTTAGAACAAGTCCGGGGGTACAAACACACATGGACAAATTTCTTCTTTCATCTTCCATTCCTAGGACTAGTCAATGCAAATTGACTTCAGAACAAAGTGATGTGAGACTCAATACATATACAAAAAACTATCACTCAGTATTCTAAGCACCATATTAGTAAATGAGCAGTTTTATGAGAACAAAGAGAAGGGTGTAATTAATTCTAATTTATAGGCTCCAGGGTATCTTACAGTAGAGGAGAGTTTTTTAGTGGGGCCTTGAAAGATGGAGGTCCTTCTGGCAGAGATAAAGTACAAGGCCATAGCTGGTTGAGGATGAGCACGTAATTTGGTGAGCATGATGCACAGGATAACAGATCAGTGTGAGAGAACGGGAATGGAAAGATCAAGCTGTGGTGAATTTCCCCCACTCTGCTACAGAGCCTGGACTTTATCCTTTAAGCAATGTGGTATCGTTTAATTTTTAAGCGTGTAAATGACACAATCGAACCTGTATTTAGAGAGCTGCAAGAACAGATTAGATACTTCCTGAGACAAGGAAGAAGATAAGTATAGGGGAATAAAGCTAAGTTGTGAAGTGGAAGCCTGAGGGAGTTCAAGCCTAATGGTCTCTATTTTCTCTATAAAATAGGCAGAGAGAGTACATGCAGAGTGTAAGTGGGTGCTATGCATTTAAGATATACTGAAAATTTCAATTAGCCAGAAGGCTGCATTACCAAAACATTCTGATCTAAAAGATTGTTCAATAAAGTCTTCCACAATATAAGATCATACATATTACATACATACATAGTGAGTGAACTGAAATCCAGAAAAGCCAAATGCCATTCGTCTATTAGGCTATTTCACCACCAGTAAGAATGCCACAGGTAGAATAATGATGTAATTATCACTGGTCATTCAGATCACTGTGATCACTGGCAGAGCCTATGTGAGGGGCTGCCAGGGGTTGGTAGGAGATGACATGGGAGAATGCTGGAGGGAGGAGGTCAAGAGAAGTAGTGTGAGTGTAGTTAGAGATGGAGTGGGCAAGGCAACCTGACTGCCCTCAGTGCAGTATTTTAACAAGCTGCCAAGAGCAGCATACGGCTGAGAGGGGTTTGTGACAGCAGCGAAATGTGTGGCAGCCTACTAGGTTTGGCTTTGGGGTTCAGATTCACAATGACTGGCTAGGGCCACCTGTTCCAAACGAAAGGATCTGCTATGCTATGGTCCATTCATTTTCTTATAGATACAGAAGAAGTCTCAAATTATCAAAGTCATACAAATGCTAATGAAGTTGGGCATTCTTCACATATTATCTTCTACCACTTGATCTTAAAATGTCATATTTAAAATAAATTACTGGGACCTCCCTGGTGGCACAGTGGTTACGAATCCACCTGCCATTGCAGGGGACATGGGTTCGAGCCCCGGTCCAGGAAGATCCCACGTGCCGTGGAGCAACTAAGCCTGGGCACCACAACTACTGAGCCTGCACTCTAGAGCCCGCGAGCCACAACTACTGAAGCCTGCGTACCTAGAGCCCGTGCTCCGCAACAGGAGAAGCCACCGCAATGAGAAGCCCGCGCACCGCAACGAAGACCAGCCCCGGCTCACCGCAACTAGAGAAAGCCTGCGCTCAGCCACGAAGACCCAACACAGCCAAAAAATAAATAAATAAAACAAAACAAAATTAATTACTGACAACCTCTTATATTTGCTTGGTGCTTTGTAGTTAAAAAAAAAAAATCACTTTCAAATGTATTTTCTCATTTGGTCTTACTCAACCCTGTAAGGTAAACAGAGCAGACACAAAACTTTCCTGCTGCCTGTCCTCTCCCCCGCATACCCCACCCAAATTACAGATAAGAGAGAATAGATTATCTGGGGACTTCAAGCTAGGACAAGAACTCCTCCAGTTTAATGTTTCTCCCACTAGATTACTACATTGCTACTTTTAAAAAAGCTTATGAATATTCTCCTAAAGAAAAAAGCCAAAGGTGGGTGTATCTGTACACATTTGACCTTAATCATTTAAAACTCTCTCTCTTCCTAACAATCACGGGTATATGCTTATCCCTGTGATGAATGTGCATTCGTATACACAGAATGGCAAAGTGTATGATTATAATTGTATCGCCTTCAAAAGCAATAACATGGAGTTTATTAAGAATCAATCACTGAATAAATGATTATTTAGTCCTCAGTAAGTCAACAAGTACCTGAAGAATAAAAGCATTTATGTAGATTTCCAAATTAATAACTAGTAGTTATATAAAATTCCACCACACTTGCAGTCTTGTGCTAAACCTCATACATTTCCTAAAAATATACTCTCTAAATAAAAGACTCCGGAACTAGATTTTGATAAAACTTAATACAATTCTAAGCATTCGGTAAGACTATCAATCCATTGATTCAGAATTTTATTGAAGTGATCAGCATCTTGAATTTGAGTATAAAATTGAAAGACAATGAGTTTTGGACTTTTTTTCCCCCACATTCTATCATTCTGCATTATAGAAATGTTAGGTCTCTAAGAAGTAATATAAAATAAGACCCTCTACTTACAATAAGGACCAAAATAAGACTGATGCCTTGCATAATGTCTTCAGTTCTAGAATGAATGTATAATACCTACTTCTGGTCTCGCTAAGCTGCTCTGCCCTAGAAGTAAATCTCATTAAACCAAACTTCAGTAAAAGTGCATATGGGGTTTCCCTGGTGGCGCAGTGCTTGAGAGTCCGCCTGCCGATGCAGGGGACACGGGTTCGTGCCCCGGTCCGGGAAGATCCCACATACCGCGGAGCAGCTGGGCCCGTGAGCCATGGCCACTGGGCCTGCGCGTCCGGAGCCTGTGCTCCGCAACGGGAGAGGCCACAACAGTGAGAGGCCCGCGTACCACAAAAAAAAAGTGCATATGGTTTTGATTTTTCATTCCCTTCATTGAGTCCTTGGGTGTCCTCTTTGTAAACTTCCAAAGTAATGGAATCTGGCAACAGATCTCAGCAGCGTCAAGTCTTCTAACTAAGAGATGGAAGGTTGAGAAATTTAAAGGGATCATTCTATTTTCTTTTTTCAGAAAGTGATGAATAAAACTGTCAGATGGAGACAACTGTATTTGACCTTCCCCAATAGAGAGAGAAATAAAATGGAGAGGGATCTAGATTTCTGATGAGAGAAAAGTTGTTAAAAACACCAAAGTACATTTGAATTCCCACTTAAAAGCATTATCTTTTTCAAGTCTTCCCACATCCTACCCCACCCCTGGCTTTGAGTGAAATGCAATTTATAAGACAAAATGATTCATTATCTAGAGATAAATTTACAAGCTGACATAAAAGAACTGTCCCAGAGGCTACATTACCTATTCAAGTTTATTACAGTATCTTTAGTTCTTATTGCATATATTGTTACATGCCTTTTACAAGCCAGGGTTATCTATGCTATGTATGCTCAATTTAGCAGAAGTTATATCTACTGCTTCTCTCTTGAAAATCAGCAGCATGCAGTGCAATACGTGGTGTGCAGGGTTATTGTTTCAAAAAGTGAAAAACTACTTAGGTTTAACTGAGGAGGAACATGATCTTTATTGGCTTATATGCAAAGTTTAATTTTGGTTTTATGCAGAGTTTGCATAGTTCATGATTACTTTCTAATGAAAAACTAGATGTGTTGTCAGTGACCTTGAAGAAGATCAGGTGACAGTAGCAAACAGAAAAATTTGAAGAAGAGGCATAACTTTTAAAGTAGAAAGGTCAGCAAGAACTGCCTGAAACAAAAAACAAAAGGAATGATTAATATCGGCATTCTGATCAGCAAAGTGAAGCCTATGAAATAAACACAGAAACACCTTTACAATGTAATTCTGATATCAACACACTCTTAAGTTCTTCAGATTGGTCCCAAATCTCTGTACTGAAGCTACAACCTTCTTTCTCTTTTCTGAACATCTTAATGTTAGAACATGTGCAAAATACTCAAATGTGCAGTAGAAAATAATCTGGACTTTAGTCTTGAGCCTTCTTCAAATATACAAGGTAGCATGAGTTTATAAGAGGTCTAACATTTCAACTTGCTTCTATAAATAAACGTACATTATGAATCCTAGTCCCGTTATACTAAGGAGTAACTGACTTTAGGAAATCACTTTAAGATGGAACTAATGTTTACTCAGTTGCAAGATGCATAATAAACATCCTCTTCCCTTTAAACAAAGAATGTAGGCAGCTATTTTAAGGATAAAATTTACATTTCTATGAGAGATAACAAATAGAGTAATATTGTAAGCCACTATTTAATTGAACCATGCTTCAGGTGTAAGATATACTACTGAAAAGAAACGAGCTCTAAATAATTAACCCACAACTAAAAATAAACAAAAAGCCCATGTATCTTTACTATATCATCCAAACACATGCTCTTTAATTCTTTCAACTAGTTTGTCTTTGTTCTATGAGCATAACACATGGATGTGAACAATTATAAGAAAATGCAACATTAAGTCCCAATAGTTTCTATTAAAACTACTAGGTATCTTGTTTCCTGTAATGGTTATAGTGGTTTCCCATAATAATCTTGTTTATGACTCCTTCACAGGAATATTGTTTTCAAGTAATTAAGGAATTCTGAATACTTAATATTACTTAGCTCAAAACTTACGGGTTTTACCTAAGTTAAAAAATTAGTCTGCGAGTAATGTGTGTCCTATGCATCTGATACTAAAGTGCCCGAGCCTGGCAACCTCTCAGGAACTATTTCCATCCCATCTGAGTGAAACGTATCCTTACTTCAGCTGCAGCCAGTGATGTCACCTCCATCAGGTTCACTGCTCGGAAAGCAAACACAGCAGCTGCCAGGACTGGAAAAGAATGCACACTATTTCAACTGCTGGTCTGGTCTACTCATCAGCCAGACAACTTTACTGCTACGCCCACAACCCACGATGAGGGCTCAGAATTAGTGCTTCACGACTGCATCCTGCATTCTGAGTTAAGGCCTTGTGATGAATGGAAATTGTCTCCTCTGGAGAACAGTGGCTTGATGGTGCAGTTTTGGGAAAAAGGGAAATTTTAGTGGTTTTAAAAAAGCCATTTTATAAATTGTTTCATACCTATAACTTCAATTGTAACAATTTTTAAATGGCATGAAGATCTAATGACTATCTTATAAATAAAGATTTATTTTGATGCAGGTGTTTCTTACTGATGCAATGGAGAGGCTTCTGAGAAGTTATATGCAGACTGAATTTTTAAATATATCAGATGATGTTTCATATGTATCAAGGAGGTATCCTGATAAAAATGTGGCAATAAAGTCTTTCCTTAAAAATATTTTTATACTATTTTGTTATATTTATATTTTTATGCTCATCATTGACTTTCTTAGAGTGTCATAAGTGGATACGTCTGTGGGGCGGGCTACCGTGGGATTGATCCTGACATTTACATTAATGTTGGCCACAGAAAAAGAAGTTGAAACTTTGAAAAGAAAATAAAGCAAACCATTATAGAACATCTTGAAGGTCAATAATATATACTGAGTAGAAAACATTTGGATTTTTGTTCCCATTAATCGTCTGCATATGAAAAGAGAGTAATGCTACATGCATTATGTCTTCTTATATAATCTACCACAAAACTTTGTGAAAGTGAATGAGTCATCATGAACAATGGAAGGACCATGTAATAGGTTCAGGCAACTCTGATAAGGAAACGGTACTGCCTGGAGGTGACTCTTGACTTCTCCCCATTTTTTTCATCACCAGTAGTGGTAGTACATTCCCTAACCCAACATGCCCTTAAAGTTTAGGAAATGAATGGTAAGGAATCTTTAAAATGATTTGGAAGACTCGTTCCTAAGTATATTGCATAGATAATGCAAATGTTTTTTAAAATACATTTTTACTATGGAAGTAATGATAATAGCAGTTAATTCTAATACCAAAAATGAGTTAAGTACTATTGTTAGCCCCATTTTACTAATGTAGAAACTGAGGCACTGTGAGTTTGGATGATATATTCAGAGTCACACAGGTAGAAAATAGTAGTGACTGCTCAACTCTGGCCCTAGAGCTCAAGCATTTAACCACTATGTGATGACATTTTTGAAATTGAAGGTAAGCAGTAATGGCTCATCCCTGATATAGAAATCTGTGTGCTTTCCTAAGAATCACCTTCTCTTTTGTCTCTCAGAATAGTTTTCCCCTGGGATAAACCATAATGGAAAAGAATATAAAAAAGACTGTATATACATGTATAACTGAGTCACTTTGCTGTACAGAAGAAATTAACCCAACATTGTAAATAACTATACTTCAATTAAAAAAAAAAAAAAGAATGGTTTTCCAGAGATGGCCTGAAGGATGATGCATGGTGGTCCTGGGCTCTGGACCACCTGATAGCGGTCATGCCTATGGATTAGAAGTCAGGATCCAGGTCTTTTAATTTCCCCAGATAGAGGCTGAGTGACTGGGAAGCACAGGCATTTTTCGAGGGGACAACAGATTTTGGACAGTTTGTCAAAAAAAGCATTAGAACTAGTTAGGAAAATTCTGGGAGAAAAATACAAGGTAGTGGTAAAACAAAATTTAAAAAGTCATCAGCTGGGGTTATTTAATATGTAACAAGGGATATAAGAGACCTGGGGCAAAGGATTTACCCTTTAATTGAAATGGAGAAAACTTAAGTACCTAAAGTCCCTCAGCTTCCATTTTTACAAGAATATCAAAGAAAACCATTTCTGTGGACCAACAACTTCTTTATAGTTTTCTAATATCTGGAATCATATTTGAAAATGCAGACATTTTAGGAGCTAAGGGTTGTGGTCACTATTTCCTTTTTTGAGTATAATTTAACGGAGTTGGTGAAAGCTTGACAGGATGGTCAAATTTTCCGCTGTAGCAGGAAAGAGTTTTACATGGTGGGAAATATATAGTTTTTCCAAAGGTAGATAAGAGGGGGAATAAAAGAGTAGTTACTAATTGACTTCAGCATCCAAAATGCTTATGTGCTTACAACCTTTATTTATCTTGGTGTCACATCACAGAAGTTCCTTTCCGTCTGCTTCATGATTGCTTTGCCCAGTACTTCCTCACAGCAGGTTTATTTGCCAAGGAAAACAGGTCTATACTTTGGGATATTTTCTTTTTTAATTAAAAACATTTTTTCTTTTTTTTTCTTTTTTTTTGGCTGTGTTGGGTCTTCATTGCTGAGTGTGGGCTTTCTCTAGTCGCAGCGAGCTGGGGCTGCTCTTTGTTGCAGTGCGCAGGCTTCTCATTGTGGTGGCTTCTCTTGTTGCGGAGCATGGGCTCTAGGCACGTGGGCTTCAGTAGTTGTGGCTCGCGGCCTCTAGAGTGCAGGCTCAGTAGTTGTGGCCCACGGGCTTAGGTGCTCCGCGGCACATGGGATCTTCCCAGACCAGGGCTCGAACCCGTGTCCCCTGCATTGGCAGGCGGATTCTTAACCACTGCGCCACCAGGGGAGTCCTGGGATATTTTCAACTGAAGTCATGCTTCATATGAAATACAGAAACTCAGATATTTACTTTTGGTCTTTTAAACTGTTCTCATTAATTTTAAGCAACTCTATCATGAACATTAAGACACCTATGCTTTAAACTGTTCTTCAAAAGGCCCTAATTAGTTCACAATTGAAACCAGTAATATTTACTAAAATATTTCGAAAGACTACATAAGCTCACTTGAGCAAAAAAGGTGGTCACAAAATATTCAGCCTCAAAAATGTATAAAATCATCAAAACTGACTTATATACACATCTACATGCAATTACCTACCCTATGGCTCTTTATCTGAATTCCATGGTAGGAATTCCCATTAGTCTAATTCCATTTCTAGATGTTCTACAATTCTTCTCTGTTGATTTCTTTTTTTTAAATAAATTTATTTATTTGTTTATTTTTCCTTTTGGCTGTGTTGGGTCGTTGTTTCGATGTGCAGGCTTCTCACTGCAGTGGCTTCTCTTGTTGCAGAGCATGTGGGCTCTAGGCGCAGGGGCTCAGTAGTTGTGGCGCTTGGGCTTAGTTGCTCCGCAGCATGTGGGATCTTCCTGGACCAGGTATCAAACCTGTGTGCCCTGCACTGGCAGGTGGATTCTTAACCACTGTGCTATCAGGGAAGCCCCTCTGTTGATTTTTTAAAAACACTCAGAGAAAGTGAATGGATGCAATAGTGTGAACTGCATTTCTACCTATACATCAATAACTTTTTAATTACTGTATTAAGCTTACAGCAAAGTACGTGGCTTAGAGCAAATGCAGCATTCAACATTCATTTCTCTTTCACTTCAGTTTGCTGAGGGGTGATAAGTCACAGAATGGGAGACTTTACATTGGAAGACGCTTTGAAGGTCTTCCAATTCAACATTTCTTTCATGATAGAAAACCTCTTAACCCTTCAGATGACAGTTAAAAAGCCCATTCTACTTTTGGAAAGTCCTAATTATTAGAAAGTACTTTCTAATACTGAGCCCATTTCTTTAACATGCTCTAATGTTTTCTGAAATGATACAAAAAGCTACATACAATACTCTTCAAAATTTATGCCCTACCCAGAAGAGTTACTTGGTAGAAAATCTAAAATCCTGTTACCTGAGAAATGGTAGCAAAAAACAATACTACTTAGCCTGGAAAATAGAAGACTTTGAGGAAAGGAGGGGGTGAGAGAGTAGAAAAAACATGATGATGATCCTGGTTTAACAGTAGTACATTCTAACAAGTTATATTATCCAGGGACTTCCCTGGCTGTCTAGTGGTTAAGACCCCATGCTTCCACTGCAGGGGTTTGATCCGTGGTGGGGGAACTAAGATCCCACATGCCATGCAACGTGGCCAAAAAAAAAAAAAGTTATATTATCCAGAAATGAAATGGGTTACTTGGTATGACAGGGATTATCCAACACTGAATATTCAGAAACAGGATAAGGGCTGCCTGTTAGAAATATTTAAAAGAAGTTATACCTGATGACCTCTAGGATTTCCTTTTGTCTCTAGATTGTATGTATCGCTACCATTCAGCCAAAAGAGGTGATGGCAGACCAGTTTTTCCTAACTCATATTTGGACGGGCTTTAAAAACAACTGAGATAGAAGGATACTGGGAGCTGTTAAAAACCCCAGTAAATGATAATCTCTCGTTATACCAGGGGCAACATTTATCTTCATGGTACTTTATCATTACCTCAATTTTCCTTTTCAAAATGCCACCTAATTACTCGAAATTTCAGCATTCAAAAATATGTTAATATGGTACCTACAGAATCTTCTGCAAGAAAAGGGTCATCAATTAAGCATTATTTCCAAATGGCCCAGAGAGGTGTCTTTACAATGCTATCACTGGGTAAAGATTAAATAATTTGTTCAATGTCACAAAACTGGAGAAGGTTGGAACCAGCATTCTCTGCTTTCCATGTGAAAACCCTGTAATACTTATTTGAATTCCCTGATAATTTCAATGATAAAAATAATTGAGTCGATTTTACACACAGAGAAGCAAAATAATATAATAAGAAATCTGTGCCCTATGTGTTATCACACAGTTGCCCTCTGTGTATATCTGTTGTAAGAACTTAATTATTAAATAAGAGATAGATTTGTGGCTTTCTGAAAAAAAGATGAATTTCTTTTTGGCTTAAGAGAATATGTAAAAGGGGAAACTCAGTTACCAGGGCAGGAGTCAGAGACTGTTAGCAACAAGGAAAAGGTTTTGAGTTCAGTATAAACTAGTCCAGAAGAGCTGAGATTTCAACTATGCAGGGAGGCTCAGCAGTCTCAGTTTGGATTTTAGGTAGTAGTTGAGAAAGGGCACAGAACAGGACACTAAGGTAGTCACAGGAGTCAGGAAAAGAACAGAAGTATACCTACACTCTGCTGTGCAAACCTCACAGGTGCTGAGACTGTAAGCCCTGGCTGGATTAAAAGCAGGGGAGGGGAGCTGGACATTCCTAGAAGCGACGAAAAAAGACTAGGAATAGACGTGATGGGCAGTTATGCAGACATATTTAGATCGCAGAATCTCAGTGCTTGTCTTCTAAGGCAGATACATCTACTAAATGTTCATGAATTAGAAATGACAGACAACTGTAGAATTAAATTCCAATTGCAGATGGTGAATGTCAGAAAGGAAAGGGGCTTTACTATAAAAAGAGCATGTGTTTTACAAACAAGCACTTACTCTTACCAGCAAGAATTTCCAGAGAGTTGTACCCTAGGATTCTATCCCACAAAAGCAAGAGTTGATCTGTAGCTAAGTATCCAGAAAAAGCTCGAACCATCCATTTAAATGATATGCGAAGTCTGTAAGCAAAGAAAAGAAAGAAATTTTACCAGTGGAATTTTTTCTTGTCAAAAAGCAGTATCAGAAGAACTCAACCAGTTCCATTATTAGGTAACCCCTTTGTGGGTCTGAAAAATCACATGGGCATTTAAAACTCAAGCACTCTACATATATACAATGGAATACTACTCAGCCATAAAAAAGAATGAAATAATGCCATTTGCAGCAACATGGATGGACCTAGTGATTATCATACCAAGTGAAGGAAGTCAGAAAGAGAAAGACAAATACCACATGAAATCACTTATATGTGGAATCTAAAATATGACACAAATGAACTTATGTATGAAACAGAAACAGGCTCACAGACATAGAAAACAGACTTGTGGTTGCCAAGGGGGAGGGGGGAGAGATAGATGGGGAGTTTGGGATTAGTAGATGCAAACTATTATGGTATTGAATGGATAAACAACAAGGTCCTACTGCTGTAGGTCCTACTGTTCCTACAAGGAACTATATTCAATATCCTGTGATAAACCATAATGGAAAGAATATGAAAAACAATGTATGTATACGTATAACTGAAACACTGCTGTGATTAACACAACATTGTAAATCAACAATACTTCAATAAAATAAATTAAAAAAAACTCAAATACTCTATTAAAAGCTGTAAAAAGTGCAATGGTGAGAAACCATGAGTCCTCAAATTAGTGGTCTCAAAAGCATTAAGAGGGCTTCCCTGGTGGCGCAGTGGTTGAGAGTCCACCTGCCAATGCAGGGGACATGGGTTCATGCCCCGGTCCGGGAAGATCCCACATGCCGCGGAGCGGCTGGGCCCGTGAGCCATGGCCGCTGAGCCTGTGTGTCTGGAGCCTGTGCTCCACAACAGGAGAGGCCACAACAGTGAGAGGCCCGCATACAGCAAAAAAAAAAAAAGCATTAAGAGAAAGAATTATATTCCTGGGTCCTACTTTATGTTATAGTTCATTCTTTAGAAAACTCACTTCTACATTCTGTTTTTCAGGGTGTGTACTAATTAGCTATCAGTGAGGTGATCTTATAGTCTTAACAGTTCCAGGCAAGCCTAGAACATTTGAATTTTCATTCAAGATTCTTGAAAGAGCTTGATAGCTGCATATTTTTCCAATTCAATAGATTATATTCCTACATTTCACTCAAATGGCTACAAAGGATGAAAAAAGACAAAGAAAACTAGTTTTAAAGCTATAGGGGGACTTCCATAGTGGCACAGTGCATAAGAATCCGCCTGCCAATGCAGGGACACAGATTCGATCCCTGGTCTGGGAAGGTCCCACATGCCACGGAGCAGCTAAGCCCATGCCTCAAACCACTGAGCCTGCACTTTAGAGCCCGCGAGCCACAACTATTGAGCCCATGCACCTAGAGCCCGTGCTCTGCAACAAGACAAGCCACCGCAAGGAGAAGCCCGCGCACCGCAATGAAGAGTAGCTCCTGCTCACCGCAACTAGAGAAAGCCTGCGCACAGCAACAAAGACCCAACGCAGCTAAAAATAAAAAATAAAATTAAATCTTTAAAAAAGGAAAAGCTATAAGGGACCTTAGAAATAAACCTCTGATTTGAAACCCTTAGCTTTATAGAGGAGGTCATCAGAACTCTGAAAAATCAACCAGAAAATTCAATTAAATTCTATTTTGCAAAAAAAAAAAAAGTCCTAAGAAGTATGAGATCCTACTGTTTCATAAATAGGTTATGTTACAATAACAATTTATCTCTAGAATCAGGAAACAAACTCTTTGGCTTTGGTGCCTGAAGAGATTAAATAGTCTCTCAATTTCTGTACTATCTATTGGCAATTAAACATCACTTGACTGCCCCTGAGAGGTTCTAGACAAATTCTTTGTTAAAATTGTTATATAGATAAATATCTGTACTTTTTCTTAAAAGAGAAAATGGGATTGAGAGATTACCTTTGTTGGTGTCACATTAACTTTTCTTGAGACTGAAAAAGGACCCCCACGTTTCAGAAATTCCTCAATACTAGGTAACTATTGTTCTAATATAACAAAGTACATGTAGGCAGTAGTATTGATAAATCAAGATTTTTGGTTGGTTTTAGAATATCTGTTTATAGATGCCAAAGAAACTTTTAGCCACCAATTATTTTAAATTTAAATAATTTACTAACTTTTAAGCCTCAATTATTAACTTCAACTAGTTTCATTTTACTGGATCTCTCAGTGTCTTATTAGAACAACAGCACCACACATCATGCCTTCTGCTCCCTAGTAGACAGCACAGATTCAATTTCTTAGAAATACAGTTTATTGAGGTATAATTTATGTATAGTAGAATTTGCCCTTACTAATGCACAATTCTGAGTTTTGTTAAGAACCAAATGGAAATTTTAGAACTGATAAAAACAACAAAAACAATAACAACAACAACAACAAAACAACCCTCACTGGATGGATCCAATAGCAAAATGGAAATAACCATTGAGAGAGCCAGTGAATTTAAACATAAATCAATAGAAGTGTCCAATCTGAACTACAGAGTAAAAAGGATTGAAAACAAAATGAACAGAGCTTCAGGAAGCTGTGAGATAAGACTAAAAGTTTTAATATTTGTGTCCCAGAAGAAAAGGATAATGAGTGTGGTGCAGAAAAAAATATTTGAAGAAATAATGGTTGAAAACTTCCTAAATTTGGCAAAAGAAATAAGCCTCAAATTCAAGATGTTAAGCAAACCCTAAACAGGATAAACCCAAGAAATCCATGTCCAGATACATCATAATCAAACTGCTAAGATCTAAAGACAAAGATCTTGACAGCAGCCACAGAAAAACAATAATTGATATTATTTCTTCCTGACGTGTTTTGTAGAATTTGCCCATGAAACCCTCCAGGCCTGGAGCTTATTTGAAAGTAGAAGGGATAAATTAAAGATGTATATTGTAAATCCTAGGGCACTGTTATAGACTGAATGCTTGTGTCCCCACTCCCACCCCCAAATTCATATATTGAAATTACCCCCCAATGTGATGGTATTAGGAAAGAGGTGTGTGGCCTTTGGAAGTTAATTAGCATTAGATAAAGTTATGAAGGTAGGTCCTCATGTTTGGGATTAGTGCCTTCATAAGAGTCATGTGAGAGCTTCTTTTTCTTCTCTGCTCTCCATCATGTGAGGATACAATGAGAAGCAGTCTGCAACTTAGAAGAAGGTCCTCTGGAGCTCAACCATGCTAGCAACCTGATCTTAGACTTCCAGTCTCCAAAACTGTGAGAAATAAATTTCTGTTGTTTATAAGCCATACAGTTTACGGTAATTTGTTATAGCAGACTGAACTAAGACAGACACTTATCAAAATATATTTTTAGAAAGGTATAGATAATAATCCACTGGAGATAAAATGGAGTAAAAAATTATTCAACTCAAAAGTAGGCAGGAGGGGAACTTCACTGGTGGTCCAGTGGTAAAGAATCCACCTTACAATGCAGGGGACACAGGTTCGATCCCTGGTCAAGGAACGAATATCCCACATGCTGTGGGGCAACTAAGTCCACGTGCTACAACTACTGAGCTCATGCGCCTCAACTAGAGCCTGTGTGCCACAAGCTACAGAGCCCATACGCTCTGGAACCTGCATGCCACAACTACAGAGCCCACCTGCCCTGGAGCCTGCGCGCCACAACTAGAGAAGAGAAAACCTGCATGCCATGACTAGAGAGAAGCCCGCATGCTGCAACGAAAGATCCTGTATGCCTTGACGAAGATCCTGTGTGCCGCAACTAAGACCCAATGCAGCCAAAAATAAAGAAAATAAATAAATTAAAAACAAACAAACAAACAAACAAAAGTAGGCAGGAGGGACTTCCTTGGTGGTCCAGTAGTTGAGAATCCGCCTTTCAATGCAGGGGACATGGGTTTGATCCCTGGACAGGGAACTAAGATCCCACATGCTGCGGGGCAACTAAATCCCTGCACCACAACTAGAGAGAAGCCTGCATGCTGCAATGAAAGATCCCGTGTGCTACAACTAAGACCCGATGTGGCCATAAATAAATAAATAAATATTAAAAAAAAAAAAAAGTAGGCAGGAAAAGAGGACAAAAAGAATAAAGAGTACATGGGACAAACAAAAAAATGTCTATCAAGATAGTAAATAATATCAATTGATATTATTTTAATCCCATAATATCAATTACATTAAATGTAAATGGAATAAACACACCAATTAAAAGACAAACTGCCACACTGAATGACCCAAGTATACTTCTGACAAGAAAGCCATCTGAAAAGTAAAGACATTGATAATCAATACATTAAAAGTAAAAAGACAGAAAAGAATACACTATACAAATTGTAATAAAAAGAAAGCTGGAATGGCCATATCAGACATAGTAGATTTATTGCTAGGAAAAGACATTACATAATGATAAAAAGATCAATTCTCCTAAAAACAGAGTCAAATACATGAAGTAAAAATATATATAGCAATGCAGAAATAAAAAGACAAATTCACAATTATAATTGGAGACTCTAACACTTCTTTCTCAATAATCAATAGAAAAAGTAGACAGAAAATTAACAAGTGTATAGAAGTCTTGAACATTATCAACAAGCTTGACTTGATTACCACTTACAGAACATTCTGCTCAACACTAGCAGCATACAAATTCTTTTCAAGTGTACACGGAAGATTCATCAAGATAGATCATATTCTGGGTCATAAAACAAACTGTGACACATTTAAAAGAACTAAAATCTTATGAAGCACATTGTCTAACTGTAACAGAATTACAATAGAAATCAATAACGGAAAGACATAATATCTTTCCCAATATTTAGAAATTAAACATGCAGTTTTATATAAACTATGGTCAAAGAGGAAGTCACAAGAGAAATTAAGAAACATTTTGAATTGAATGAAAGTGAAAACATAACACATCAAAATTTGTTGAGTGGAGGTAAAGCAGTGCTTTGAGGGCAATTTATAACATTATTGCTTACATTAGAAAAGAAGAAATGTCTCAAATTAATTATCTAAATTTCACCTTAAACAAGTAGAAAGACAAGACCAAAACAAAACTAAAGCAAGTATACAGAAGGAAATAACAAATAAAAGAGCATAGGGCTTCCCTGGTGGCGCAGTGGTTGAGAGTCCACCTGCCGATGCAGGGGACATGGGTTTGTGCCCCGGTCCGGGAAGATCCCACATGCCACGGAGCAGCTAGGCCCATGAGCCATGGCCACTGAGCCTGCGCGTCTGGAGCCTGTGCTCCGCAACGGGAGAGGCCACAACAGTGAGAGGCCCGCATACAGCAAAAAAAAAAAAGAGCATAACTCAATGAAACTGAAAATAGAAAAACAAAATCAATGAAACCAAAAACTGATTCTTTCAAAGAAGAATAAAATTAATAAACCTCTGGCCAGAATAATCAAGGAAGAGAAACAAGATACAAATATCAATCTCAGGAATGAGAGTGGTAATGTCACTCTGATTCTATAGATATTGAAAGGCTAATTAAGAATTATTATGGAATATTATGAATAATTTACGTCCATAAATATGATAACAGATAAAATGCACTAAGTACTCAAGAAGAAGGAGATATCCTGAAGAGTCCTATATCTAGTAAAAAAATTAAATTCTAAATTAAAAACCTTCCAATAGCATTAGTTTTAATTCATGAAAGCCTTTTAATAATTGATTTCTAGCCTGATAATTAAATTTTTATATTTTCTCTTGCATCAGAATTTTAATGTTTATCATAATTCACTGAAATAAATTTGTTCCTTTTAATGATTAAAGTGTATAAATAGACTAGAAAAAAATCAGGATTTTAGCTTCTAGCAATAAACGAAATGTCTTCACTCTAGTAAGGAAAAGCATAGTTATATTCAAATATTCATTTTACAGTAGTAAAATAAAGGTCAGTTTACCACAAGAAAAAATGACTTGTATGTAATATAAAATATTTCTGCCATATTCTTGTTTTATAATATTAATTATTAATAAAATCCTGTTTTTTAATGTCTACAAAAGAAAGAGTGCCACCTAGGTGTTATCAACGGATGATATGAGGTGTTGTTTTATAAATGGCATTTCTAAGATCTAAAATGTCTGAAATTCGATGGTGATTTTAGAATGGAGATATACATTATATATATATGGAGATATATATGTATATATACATATATATATCAATATATAAACATATACATATTCAATCTTTAAACAACTCCATGAGGTAGGAATTCCCTTGATTTTAAAGATGAATAAATTAAATTATCTTGACTTAATGAAAGAAATTGAGGCTTAGGTAAATTAAATAATTTTATCAGGATTTTATAGTTTAGTAGAGATAGAATTTGAATCTGGGTCTGTCTCTTAAACCCACCCACCCACTCATCCATCGGCTATGGATTCTATTTCCCATTAACTACTTTCGTGGTCTCAAAGAGTTAGTGTTCCTTTCAAATATGTCCTTATATAGGAGAAAATGGTTACACAGAAAGGAAGACAGTAACAAAACACTGATAAATCATTTGGAAATTTCTGTTGCCTTAAGACACTGTTAATTAAAAAAGAGAAAAGAGAACCAATAATAATGAGGTCCACAGGTACCCTACATATTCACTGATAACTCATATTGAGATAAATGAACAAAAATTCAAGCTTTTGGAAGAAAAAATCACAGTGTACAACCATTGGTAAATAATCGATCTAGATTCCTTTAATGAAAGCCAGCAAACTTTAACTTTTCTGTCTTTCATAAGTTGTTTTCTGATAAATTTGGCCTAAACTGACTTAATTTTAGTATTATCACATTTCTCAGGTAGTATTTGTTTCCACAAATTTTTGCCTCAGTTTGGCCAACACATTTCATTATGAATAGAAATTAGTTCTTTTAGTGATTCTTGTACCAAGCACAAAAATCCAAGCAAATAAGAATTTATTAGGATTTTGGTAAGTCTCCCAAGAATTTCTGGCACAATGTCGAGTTATAATTTACTACTTGATAATTATTGTTTTATTGGGGAGACTGTTAGTTTAATGTCTCTGAAAAATTACTGTATCTTTGATGATGAAAAAGAGCCTTCTGATATCAATTTATTCTTCAATTAGGAGAGAAAAATACTCACGGTTGAGCCCCAATTTCTCGTAGATGATAAAAGAGTTGGGGGAGATAAGTTTGAAGAAGAGTTTCAAACAGCAGACAGAGTGACACGATACCCTGGATACAATAATAAATCACAAGAGAAATGCATAATTTAGTATTTAAAAATGAACTCTGCCATTAAATTATTCAAATGGAAATGAGAAAAAGATTATCAATATAAATATTTTTTCCTTTTTAACAACGATAGGCTCCCCACGTAACCTGGCATGTAGTAATGTTAGGAATTCAAGGAAAACGGCATTTTATAGAAAAACCTGCTTCTCTGTAAGTCATATAGTATCACGTAGGCCCAGCAAAATTAGTTTTTTCTGGATGCATTCCAGTTTCCAGGTATTTCTCTGGTGTTATAGCCACACCTTTCACTTTCTCCTCCATATGTCCCTTCCCTTCCAGCTGTCTCACCCATCAGGGAAAATATTTCCTGCTTTTTTAACTCTTTCATTGAAATCCATCCCCAGAGAAAGACTGTTTGAAATTTGCATCAGGAAGTTATCAAACAAGAATGTTTGATTACTTAGTATAAGGATAACTTTTTAAAAAGCTGAAATCCACTTTTTTAAAAGGGCATTATCTGTAGAGTACAAAGTAGATGGTTTTTCAAGTGCATTTATTGCTTGACAACTCTGAATAAAGTCTTTCTTGCAGCTCAGCATTCCTCAGCGTTGATCTTTGTAAGGAAGTTTTAATCCTCTTTTTGAATTTCTAAAGAAATAAGGCTGTCATGGTTCCAAATAGTTAAGTCTGGCTGCAAGCCAGAAAAGGAGATGACTGCCTGTTAAGTCTTTATTTCACTGAATAAAGAAAGGGCAGAGGCAGGGCTGTCCCAGTCAATCAGCTAAATAAGGACACCTTAGGGTCAGCACAGATATAGAGAAGGCATATCCAGAGTTGCTCAGTGGCAAGCTTCAGTGGTCTGCACAGGGAAAACATGGGTATCTACTGGGCAGCCAGTTAAAAACAGTTTTTTGAAACTCTGAAGCATAAAATGGTACAGAATATGTGAGTAAGAAATCTGAGGCTAAGGATGAGTTATAAGAAAAAAGAATTATTAATATATTTAATATAATATATATTTTGGTTATTCTAGATTAAATATTCATGCAATATAGGCATTAAATCAAGTTGTCTCAGAGAGAAGAAACCCAAGATAATTGGCGGTACTTCATTTGTTCATCTGTGACATCCTGGATTTCTGTTACTTGCCTGCTTTCACTAGCGATGTATGAGAGCAACAGTGGAGACAGAGGAAGGTGGAACAGGAATACACAGGAATGGCGGGGGGAGGATAATGAACTGCTATTTAGTTGAGTAGCAGTGACAGCCTCCTCTTTTGGGAAACTTGGTAGCCCTGACACATTCCAATTTTTAATGTTTTTTTCTGGAGAGTCAGTCAAGTTACCCACAAGCAGACCAAAGCAGGCTCAAAGACAGAAAAAGTATAACTGAAATAAAATAAACACTGCTTTTACTCAGGCTAAGGAGGGTGGGGGTGGGGGAAGGAAGATATGATAAAGGACTGGACAAAATAAAACAGATACAAATACACAACTCCCAGTATGCTTCTCTTTGAATTTCATGTTAAGGCCAAGGAGCCATCTATTGAATAAACACAAAGGAGATATCTAGTTTGATAACTGATAATTAGCCAAATTGAAAAATAAGGGACAAATAAATGTTTATTTTTCATTAACAAAGAAAAGATGATGACGATGATGATAATCATAACGACAACAATATAAACAGCAGCCATCTATTTACTGAACATCTGCCACGAGCCAAGTGCTACCCAGGTGCTTTGTACACTGCTCTACAGCACCACAGAAACTCATTATTAACTCTGAAATGAGTTTCAGAGAGGAGGAAACCAGCATTCAAAGAACTTAGCCACCTTTGTCAAAGAAAACAATACAGACATTGCTATGTTTTTTCTTTCAACATATAAAAAATAATTTAAATGCAATTGATAAAAGGCTTTTTCCTCTCTAATTATTACTAAAACTATTTAAATATCAATTTCTTCTTCTCTTTCACTTATTCCATAGAAAAGTGTTGCTTGACCTCACAAATTAACATTTGTTTTTCTTAAGGAAAGGAAAAACAGATTAGAGTCTGCTTTGATCCATTTTTTTTTTTTTTTTAATGAACTTACAGAAGGATGAGAAGAGATGGAATGAAGTCTGAAGAAAAAACGCACATACATCTCACGGAATATCTGATACAATTTGGAAGGTTCATGGTACAGAAAACAAAGTGGTGCAACTGAAAGAACAAAAAAGTTAATTAATAATATTGCAGAACTACTAAAATTAAAAAAATAAGTTCACAAAACATGAAAGAATAAATATTTTCTAGTAATAATATTCATTCATAGACAAGTTTAGAATCATATATATATTCTTTTTTCATGTTGAAAAGGGAATATATGCACACATAAAAAACTGAGTCATTAAAAATTAAAAAGAAGGGAGTAAATTATAAAATATTATAATCTCAACAGTAGAATAAGAATGACACAATGGAACTATACAGGGATATTGAAAATTCAAAGTAACTTTTAAAAACTACATAAAGTCAAGTCTCTCTTTTTTTCAATTGAAATAATAAGAAAGTGACAATCAGGCAATTCATTTTTACTTTGTCCCACAAAGGATCTTTTGAAATTTTTGAAGTCAGGTAAGTAAAATATAAGATGATTTACGACTAGCTTTTAGAACGATGGTCTTCAACTAACTGAATTTGAAAATTAAAATTTTGATGAACAGTTTAGGCTATTGGTCTATATTGGCATATCTCAATATGTATCTAGACAATTTTCATAGGCTTAAAATAAAACAACTCTAAGAATTTATTTCTCTAATGAATTTGAATTAAGTTTTCTTTTGTACCCAGTTCATGGCAGTTAAGCACAGGTGGGTCAACTCAACCAGACAGCTCATGGCTGACTGTCAGAAAGTCAGATTTTAAAATCAGATGCTGACCTGACAGTCTGATTATTCTGCACTTGCGAACGTGGTCATGCTTTTCATCTTTTCAACACTCAAGAATTTTAGGCAGCATAAATACACTATAATGCAGATAATATAAAACTGCATTACCTAAATATTAATTTAATAAAAGTGACTTATTTATTGGGTAATTTCATCTATGATATAGATCAGACAGGTAAGAAGGTCTTGGGCTCTATAACGTCAGTGATGCCCTGAGGGCAGTAGGCATTAAGTAAGCAGGGAAACCAATGAGCCAACTCAGCTCACTTCCTTTTGACAACGTGAAAGGAAAAAATGATAAAAAATTTAAAATTCTGACAAAACAAAAATTCGATTATCTGGGATAAATGGCGGTGCACAGTATTACTGATGAATAAATTATCAAAAACTAGCATTGCAACTGAGAAATTTCACTTTTCTGAAGGGCAAAAGAGAGACAAATCAATTTTAGGGTGGTAAATATCTAAATACATCCAAAAAACCCCCTCCTTTTATATATATCTACAGGAAAAGACCTTTATGTTATATATATATATATATATATATATATATGTTTAAAAACTAACAGCCATGTCCTTTCACTTCAAAACTAATTTTAAAAAATTATTTTACTATCAAAATAAATTCCTACTTATTTAAATAGCCCCAACTGAGGTATTCTATACATTTAAAAAGAATAACTCTCATTCTAATTGCAACAACCTAAGAAAAAGCAATGTGGCACAAATACATGGTATTATTACAAATTCAAAATGAAGGTATGGAATTCATTTACTTTTTGTGATGATGCATATTTTCCCCTCCAACTTCTTAAGTTATTGTTATTTAAAAACTTGTAATTTGAATCTAAAGATTTTAAAGATTCAGTAATCATTAATGATCATTTCCAGTGAAGGAATGAAAGAGAATTTTAAAATCAGCACTTTTCTATAAACATATATAATATAGAAAATGTTATAATCAGTTATTATTCCAGATGCCACAATTGTTGATGTTGAATTCCCTTACATAGCTATGAAATGGAAAAGTTTTAGTCCATTACATATAATATGTAAAAAATCTTCTACATGACTTTATTTTCCATCTTAAGCATCTTTCCCTATTTGGTTCCTCCATAAAAATGAATGAGCTCATCATCTTTTTAACCAATTAAATACTGCATTATAGGAATTTATTTATGAAATCATAATATACTATACCTACAATAAAAACTTCATTAATCTACATATGTGGGAAAGGATAAGGCCAGTTTAAATTAGAGAAAAGTTTTGAATAAATTTTTAAAAGAGGAAAGTACTATAATTTTAAAGAAATACAGTAACTAAAACTAAAATGGCCTAGTACTATGTAGAGATCCTGGGGATAAGTTGCAATTATGCCAGTATACTGGTTCTAAATAAGTGGTCGCTGCTCTAAAGTATTTGTGGATGCTTAACATATTTTTCTAAAATAGTATAAACTGTATATCAAACATTTTGCATCGCCTATTTCCTTAGCGAACGTTTCCTCCTTGGGTGTATAAACTTTAACCTATTAAAACAACCAGAAATGTGAATAGGCAGGAGTCAAACATGTATTTTGTACCCTGAGAGTTGTTAGAAGATTTAAACTTTCCTGATGTTATTAACTGTTCTCCAAATCGCTCAAGTACACCTTTTAAAAACTAATTACTTGAAAAATGCTTGCAGTTGGAATTATCAAAATAAAAGAATAAAAGGGCTAACATTTTTTATTATTAAAGGTAAAAATTTATATTCTTAACCTTTTTAGGTTTTCTATTTTAAATTCCTCACATATTTATAAAAGAGAAATATGCTGGAACCTCACTATAACATTATGTGTTCCATTATGAAATTTTTGTTGTTCAAGAGAATAAAGCCAAGGGCAGCATAATGCAGAATGCCTAGGCACTTTGAATCCTTTTCATTGTATGCTCGTTTTAAAGGTTTTATATTATGTCATTCACGATGACTGTCTGATGCTGAACACTTGAGGGGTTTTTTACAAAGAAAAGTGTTAATTTATTGCTGATTCTTTTTACAAAAGTAAACATTAATGTATATTTCTGTTTAGTCTAAAGGTTGGGGAGTAGGAATAGTTGGGACAACAATCTTCAACAAGCTCATATGTAATGCATGAAAATTTAAAAATTAAGTGGCACTTAAGGCATAGAGCATTCTTCCTCTTGCTAATCTTTGTTATGCTTCCTGCATTCCTCATTCAATGATACGTGAGGACACAAAGGTGCTCAGGGCTCTCAAACCTGCACATGCGTTTGTCACGTGTGCCTCAGGATGACTGGATGCTTCAATGTAATTGTTGCTGTGCACACCAGCCAGACTGGAGAAATCATGAACTTACACTCAGTGTTGTCCCTCCCTTTGCATTCTTTCTGACCTATTATTTTTTTTTTTAAAGACTTATGAGAATTAGTTTAGGAATTTTACATCTATTAGATTTTTACATCTATTAGATGTAAAAATAAATTTTTCCAGCAATAAATTATTACATCTATTAGAACTAAATATCAATGTGTGGCTCTAAGTTCCATTGAATTAGAAAATGGAAAACCACAGAACCATTTTCCTGGTATGTTCAATTCTAATTTGACAAGCAATCACCATCTGAGCAATTATGATGACGCTTTATTTGAAAAAACTTTTAATTGGACATATAAACAGATATCAAATCCAATGTTTAAAAATGTTCACAATAACATTGTTAAGTGTGTGGTTGATGTAATATAAAGTGTGATTTTCATGTTTAATTTTCTAAAGTGTAATAAAAACAGTGAATATTTTAAAGCCCAACTTACCATACATTGAAAATCCATGAAAAGGGATTACACCTAAAAAAATAAAAAAGTATTTCTTTTCAATTAGTATACCCACTGAATTATTAGGTAAACTTTAGAGAATTAAAGCCAAAAATAGTGAGGTCTCCTATTTTTGCTTCAACTTTGTTCATGCATGTCAGAAAGACTTAGTGATGGGTCACCGACAAAACGATAGGCTTTTTAATACCTTTAGAAAAGCAATCTAGAGGTTTTCAATATATATCCAGTTAACTTTCTATTGATAAAGTTGAAAATTAAGACTGTGAATATGTGTTACAAAAAACAGAACAAGGCAGACCACAGAACTAAGTTTAAGAACTAACTATAACGGTCTCAGAAAGTCAATAGATTAAGTCCTTCTTGAAGCAACTTCATCCTGTATACTGGAGTCCAATCTGTTAAAAAGTAAGTGAGCATTTCAAGGCACCTCTTATATAGATGCATTCCCTTATAAACTTACCACAAATTACATCACAGGATGTGGTTTAGAAAAAATATTGGCAGGAATATGGTACAAATTCAGTGTAATCTTTGGCAAGAATTATACACAAGTAAAGTGCACATCCATTTAGAAGAAAATACTTGAAGCCTAACTTGGTATGCTAAACATCTTGTCACACTCTAAGTGAAAAATTAGAACTTGTACAGCTTAGATTCAAAATGGAAGTTCTGTAATATATACACCACCATATATCTAACACAGTAGTAAATCAGGTTGCAAACACAAAAGAAAGATGAGTTTACTGTTTTGAAAAATAGCACAGAAATGCTTCATTCATATGACATGTTCAGACGCAAAAACTTAGTGTTGGCAGAGCCTTCAGAGGTCACCTAGGGTAAGTTCTAACAAATGATAGTTCAGTCTCAGTCTAAAACATCCAGCAATAGGGGGCACATTCATTCGCAATGCAACCAATTACAATTTTGAACAATTTGGTGGGGAGTTATTTCTCATATGGAGTGAGACTCTGGTTCCTTGTAATCCCCACTTACGTTTCCTAGTTCTGACCACAAGGGTCACATGAAACACACCTAATTTATCTTCTGTGAAAACTTTCAGAAATACTGGAGGACACTGTTCTCTCCCCCATCCCCATCCCCACCAGGTTGGGATTTTTGTTTTGTTTTGGTTTTTGGCTTTTTTTTTTTTTTTTTTTTTTGCTCTGAGACTTTATGAGTTTCTTTAACAGTTCCTCAGACTGAATACCTTCTCTATTCTATTCTCCTCTGGACAAGCTGTAGTTTACGACAGTCCTTAAAGTGAGGTGATGAAAGCCTCTAAGAATTTTTCCTCCCTACACACCCCACAGCTAAAGCACAGTGCACTTGTGCAGTTGTTTCTGACCTAAGTAAAGAACTGTATTCTTATCTCTATTACATTTCCTCTTTGGTGAACCGTTCCAATTTGAGATAATCCTGGATTCTCATCCTGTTATCTAATGTATTCCCTCTTCTTCCTGGGTCCACATTGCTGGAAAGTTTGATAAATACACTATCTATGTCCTCATCTAGAGCACTATAAGAATGTTGAACAAGACAGAGTGAAGGGGCTTCCCTGGTGGTGCAGTGGTTGAGAGTCCGCCTGCCGATGCAGGGGACACGGGTTCGTGCCCCGGTCCGGGAAGATCCCACAGGCCGCGGAGCAGCTGGGCCCGTGAGCCATGGCTGCTGAGCCTGCGCGTCCGGAGCCTGTGCTCCGCAACGGGAGAGGCCACAATAGGAAGAGGCCCGCATACCGAAAAAAAAAAAAAAAAAAGACAGAGTGAGGACAGGACTTGTCACTAGAGACCTCCTTCCATACTGATAGTAATTCATTGATCAGCACCCTATTGTGGTAAGTTAAGAACACAGACCAGATATCAGACAGACTTGGTTGGGTTCATCTAGCTCTGTTGTTTAAGAACTTTGTGTGCCTTTAGGTTAAGTTCCTTAATCCCCTAACCTTCAGTTTCCTCATCTCGTAAATCAGAGACAATGCTAGAACTACATAAATGATTAAATGAGATAATGACTGTAGCTCAGCCATTAATAAATAAATAGTTTAGACTCAATAAAAGTTAATTATTGATATTATTATTCACAAATTAGCTCTTATTTCTTTGATGATTCTAGAAGTAATTTTATCAAAAAAAGTATGAGGAAAATCCAACATTATTCTGAACTAGTATGCCAGGTCAACCACCTTTAGAATTTTGTGCTGCATCACTCTTAAATTTCACAAGCTGTAATTCTCAGGATCTACCTTTTCCCATTTTTCCCTGGTCTTCTAGAACACACCACAGATTCATGTTGTCCAACTGTGTCTGAATTCTGTGCTGTTTATCATTTTCCCTGTTTATCTCTGTTTGATGAGCCACCCTGTTCTTTCAGAACCTTCCTGCTCTTCAAGTGCTTCACACTCAACTTCCCTCCTCTCTGGGAGGCTGATGCCACTGACAGAAATTCTCACTTGTTGTTCTTTACCTCAAACATTCTTCACACATTTCATCTGTTTTCTCACTTCCCTTTAGGGAGGTCTTCGGAGGAAGATGCTTCTTCCTTTTTCTTTTTCAGAGCTACCATCTTCACCTGTGTTCTTAATCCTGTTTCCCTCACTTTCTCTCACAGAAGTTATGGTCAGATCTGTGGCTTGTCTATGTTTGGCCTGTGAGCTAAGAATGGATTTTTACATTTTTGAAAGATTATTTTAAAAAACAACAATGAGGAATATGTGGCAGAGACTGTCTGTGGCCAGCAAAATTTAAAATATTTACTATCTGGCCCTTTACAGAAAAGTTTGCCAACCTCTGCTTTGGAATCCTGCCCCATCAATTTTCCTCCTCACCCTTTTGTGTGCATCATTCAACAAATAGGAATTGAGCCTCTACTATGTGCCAGACACTGTTCTGAGGTCTGGAGCCTACTTTTTATTAGGGACAGGAAAGTCATGATAAAATAAGTGAATGTATGTCAGACAGTGATAAGTGCCACAAAGAGAAATAATGGAGGGAAGGGGGAGTGAGAGGAAAAGGCTGGGGGAGGGAGGAGGTCTTACTGATAAAAGAGCCATTGAAGCTAAGTAGACGAGAGTCACCTGGTAAGAGGTGACCGGAGGCCCTGGGCTTCACGTGGCGATTGCTGTGAACCGGGATAAGCTTCCTGAGGTCAACGGCCTGAAGGCGGAGGGTGGCGGCATGGGCTCTCACCCCTGCTAGTGGAGGAGCAGAGGCAAGGCGTGGGTAGGTCCTATCAAAGTACTCCTCTCTCCAGTCTCTCCTGTTTCACTGCAACCTTTCAGCCCAAGATATTACAAATACCCTTGCTAATAATAATGACACCAAAGAAGAGGAGGCGGGGGACTTGTCCATTTTCTTCCCTGAACCTTACTTTCCCATCAAACAAATCTCTAATCTCTCTTCCTTCCTTGAAGCCAAGCTTAACTTTTAAAAAACTATTCAAAGTAACTTCCTTTATTTCCACATTATATATATCCCCAATTCCTTAAACTGGTTTCCACCCCTCTCACCCCAACTCCTGATGGCTGAATCCAGGCATCTCCCCTCTGTGTGTGTCCTGGCCTCCTAGCAACTGAATGTTCCTTCTCAAACTTGAGCCCACCAGGCACTGATGACGCTGTGCAGATCAGGCTCCCTGCCTCAGAAACTTCTGCTGCTCAGTTTTTGTTTTTGTTTTGTTGTCTTTTGGACTAGTTGTCTCTTCCGCACACTCCTTAAATATAGCTACTTTCCAAGACTCTGTCATACTTGTTTTCTCTCTCCTTCCACCAGTATTCTCATTTTTAACCTGTAATTCAAACAGTAAAAACCCAGTTTCCTGCGCCTCCTTCTGGACTACCTAGCTCTGTAAACAACTCCTTCCCTCCCTAGGCTTCAAGGAAGAAAGCTTTGAGTCATCTTTGCTTTCTAGTCCTCCCTCAGCCCTTATACCTAAATGTGATTGTGTTCCTTTCCTGTCCCTTTAAGATGAAGAATGCTTAACTCTTCAGGATTCAGCCACAGTCTAAAGTCAGCAGCTTCATTTTTCTTCCCTACCCCGCAAGCACAACTCTAACCCTGCCAAACTGATTGCCAACCCTTCAGCCTCTGGGGCTTAAGGACAAGGGCTGTAGGCCATGCTCTCCTACACCTCTAGCTGTGTCCCAGCCCCACCCCTGTGAGATTTTATTTTATTTATTTAAAAATAAATTTATTTATTTAATTTATTTATTTTTGGCTGCTTTGGTTCTTCATTGCTGCGCGCGGCTTTCTATAGTTGTGGCGATCGGGGGCTACTCTTTGTTGAGGTGTGCGGGCTTCTCATTGCAGTGGCTTCTCTTGTTGCAGAGCACGGGTTCTAGGCACGCGGGCTTCAGTAGTTGTGGCACGCGGGCTCGGTAGTTGGGGCTCACGGGCTCTAGAGCACAGGCTCAGTAGTTGTGGCGCATGGGCTTAGTTGCTCCACAGCATGTGGGATCTTCCCGGGCCAGGGCTCGAACCCTGCATTGGCAGGTGGATTCTTAACCAGTGTGCCACCAGGGAGGCCCCCTTCGAGATTTTAAACAATACTCCTCCTAGAAAGATCTCCCTGACAGCCCCTGACTCTCTACCCGCAATCATTCATTAATCAGTACTCTTGTATCAGCTGATTTGCCCTGACTGGTTGAGGTACCCTTTCACCGCTGTGAGCCTAGACAGACCTGAGCAATTCTGGTTCCACTTTCTACCTGTGTACACTTAGGTTGCTTACTTAACCTGTTTCCTTATCCAGTACTGCTCTTAGACCAAGGCAGGGGGCCTTGGAGTAAGGGCCCTGCTCTGGCCCTCCTCTGACTATACCCCTCACCCAGAGTTCACGTCCCTCCTTTCAGACCACAACCCAGACACCCAAGACTCTGAAATTCCCAGCCCAAAGGCTCCTAGCCAGCTTCCAGGGTCTGCACAGCCTCTTAGGTGGAGCTACCTCCTTGATGGGTGCTATCCTCAGGATGGAGAGGTGGGCAAAGGATGGTTATTTGCGGAAGATGTGAGCAGAGCTTGGACCTGCAGCCTAGTGGGTCCACACGCATGAAGTCTGTCCAGGTGTGGGGTAGAGTCATAGATAAGAAGCGGGTGAGGGATACCACAAGCTAGGGACTTCTGAGGAGTCTAAGAATTCTGAATCTGAAGCTGGCCTTCCAGACTGTTACAAAGGTATATTTTTCAAGACAAGAAAACAAAGTAGACTTTACTTATCAGTTTATTAGTCTGATTTTATAACTTCTAAAAATCTAGACTTATAGTAGGTGGGCTTCCAATTGCACTCCTGCCCTGGACCCTGCAAAAATTAGGAACAGACTTTCCTTCAGCTGCAAAATGAGGACAATACCAATGAAGTTGTGAAAATTAGATAAGATGATGTATGTTACATGCCTAGCACAACACTTGATGCAAAGTCAGTACTTAACAAATGATGTTTTCATTCTCTTATCATACAATCATTTTTTGTTTTTCTCTCTTCCAGTGAAATAAATTACCTGAGTACAAAAACTATTCCTTATTTATCTCTATTCCCAGAGGCAAGCTTATTGCCCCGAATATAAAAGGTACTCATTAAATGTTTGTGGAATGAATATATGCAGTCCTAGAGAATCTACCTCTACCATTTTTCAACTGTTCGCTTCCTTCCTACTGCCAGGGCTGAGTTCAGGCTCTGATGAACTATTACCTATGGTCCTGCAAGAGCCTCCTGATTGGTATCCCTTTACCAACACTCTCTGCCCTCCAACAAACTTTCGTAATGGTTCAGGTTATCTTCTAAAAAGGTTGATGAGACCATGAAAAAGACCTCTACATCTATCGAGGATTTTCCTCTGACCATTCATCCATCCACCAAGTATTTGCTGAGTTCCTACTCACACAATTAATCAGTGTTTAAAAACCTACTCTATAGCCTCTGCAGAGATTAAAACGAATATAACGTTTTCTCTATATTTGTGGAATTCACATTCTAGCCTTATAATATAGGCTAAGTGTCTACAGAGTGAAATTCAAAACCTTGATCTGGTCTTAACCATTCACGATGGCAACCTGAGATATATCTACCTGACTCTATACCTACTGTGGTACAGCCACACTAGATTAGTCATCGTCGTCAGAACTCATCATGCACTTTCATACTTTGGTAGCTTTGAACTTGGTAATTCTGTACCATGAATTGCTTTAATGTCTATCAAAACCTTGCTAAGGACAAGTAACGTCTCAGAGAAACATACCAAAGCTCTTAATCATAATTAAATGCTCATTCTTCTGCATTCTCATGGCACTTTGTTCACATTTCCATCACTATAATTTCACAGTTTAGTGTTATCATTAGCTGTTTGACAGATTGCTCCAGAGGACGGGAAATATGCTTTATTCATCTTTGCATGCATTTTATGATGCCACATAGTTGATAATGAATATAGTTTTGCTGAATGAATGAATGGGTAGATGGGTAAGTTAATGATGAATAGAGAAGGAGCAAGAAATTTATTGGTCTCTAGTCGGGAGATCAGGATTCCACTGTGGGCTTATCAGAAGCCAGCTGGGTAACCTTAGCAAAGTCATCAAACCTCCTGAGCTTCAGTAATTGGCTGTCATTAGAAGGGACTAAGATTGTCTCTGAAATATCATCTAACTGTAGAGTTCTATGCTCAACAATTATGTCTAGGGCAAATACAGAAAAATTTGTGAGACGTGAAGAAAACTGGACATATGAGAATCTTCCAATGGTTAAGATTCTTTACCAACTTAAAAGTTTTTTGCTTTCTAAAAACAAAAAAGTTCAAAACCAGATTAGATACACACACTGAAAGTCAATATTCCTAATGACACTAGAGCCACCAGCTCTAGTTCAATGGAATACTTAGGAGGGTCCAAAGACCATCTTTCTTCTTTAATTTCTCTCTCTGTTTCTATCTTTGGTTGAGTCCCTTTTTCTTCTTGTGAACACCCATCTTTTTTCTATCTTCCCTAATTGCGGCTTCATTTTATTTCCTTTATTGATTATAAACTTTTAACAAATAATTTTAAAAGTTCATCTTCGCCTAATCATGTTGACATGTGAAAGAAAAACTAAGAGAGAAAAATAAGTTCATAAATAGAAGGCATATTTTGATACCTTACAAAAATATAAGTATACATTACATCTTTCTAAATACTAAATATCAAAACAGGTTGCTATTATACAAAACCCCTATATTCTTACGCAAAAACACTTTTTCCTTCCTCTATTAAGTACTGAAGAAACCTTTAAACAAGCATGTTAAAGTAGTCAGAAATGAAGACCTTACTATTACTATTTTCATCTTCTATAAATATTAATTAAAGATGTCCTAAGTATAGGAATACCTTAATCAGGACAGAGCGCTTTTCGTTAGGAAGGTTAGAGTGAATGAATTCGTGAACTGCCAAGAAGCAAAAGGGATGCATGTATTAAGATGACCCATGGTAGGGCTTCCCTGGCGGCACAGTGGTTGAGAGTCCGCCTGCCGATGCAGGGAACACGGGTTCGTGCCCCGGTCCGGGAAGACCCCACATGCCGCGGAGCGGCTGGGCCCGTGAGCCATGGCCGCTGAGCCTGCGCGTCCGGAGCCTGTGCTCCGCAACGGGAGAGGCCACAACAGTGAGAGGCCCGCGTACCGCAAAAAAAAAAAAAAAAAAAAAAAAAATGACCCATGGTTAATCACACTTTCACCATATTTCCCCCAAGTCCTGAAATCTATAGCTGCTCTATAAGCAGCTAGGTTATAAGCTATTTGAGGCAAGGGCCACAATTCATACTGTGTATCGTCTTCAGCATCCAGCATGGTATTTTCTACAAGTGAGATGTTCAATATATGTTGTTAGTGATGGAAATTCAAGCATTTATAAGTATAATCACAGCTTATAAATAAGATATTAAAGTATTAGATTCATTTATGAATAAGCAATTAACATATAGGACAGGAGGTTCTCAATAACTCAGTGTTGAAATTATAAATGGCCCACAAAGTCATACAGACATGCATTCGAGTCTTGTGTGCCTCCAGGAAAGTTACCAACACTCTCTGAGTCTCTATTTTCATTTTTGAAAATGGAGATAAATACTACTAACTTCACTGGGTTGTACTAAAGCACCAACGAGTTAATGTATTTAAAGCGTACCAGTACAGTATTCAGTACACAGCAGATGCTCACTAACTATAGCTATTTTATGCTCTCAGAAGGGAGAGTACCACATTTAAGTATCAGCTTAAACCTAAGGAAAAAAAAAATTTTGTCAGTATTAAATAAAGGTTCACTTCTGCTTAATCAAGATTAACCAGGGCTTAGGATTCCAGAAGAGGGTACATAGTTTGCTCTGTTGAAGAAGGACAATGTCAGATTCTGGCAAACAAACGTAGGAGGCATAAGAAGCAGTGAATTCATTAACACTCCAGGGCACATACCACCTAAAACATTTCTTTGATCTCAGAGGCTGTCACGTTCTTGACCAGTTTTTCAAAATCCTTTCCTTTCCCTCTCACCACTTCAGTCTTTCAAGGGCCAAGTTTTCATCCACCTGGCCTTCATCCAAGAGGCATTGGGATGCTTGGGACACCATCGTTAATCTGGCCTTAGAGTTCTACAAGTCTGCTATGAGTGATTATTTTAAGATCCTAGCCTAACTCTATCTAACTGAAGAAAGTCTAAAATATTAACTGCCTACTCCATTCAATAGAAATAACTTTATAAAGTAATGATTTAATGGGCCTTTGACATAGTCCAAAATGGTAAACATCATCAACAAAAAGAAATCTTGAACTAGATGAGATATAAATAGTAAATATGACTCAGAAAACACACCAAATATCAACAAGCTTTGCACTTACTAAATATTTTCCCTTCATTTCCTCACTGTCTCTATTAATACTTAGCGTTTATAGTTGTACCATAACTCTCACATCTGATTCACTTTAACATCATTCCAGTTGAAAGCAAATTTTTACACTCTTTCATTTGGGATTACTTAGTACGATTTATTTAATTCAATGTTGAAATAATCATTTCCTCTGTTTATTCTCATTTCACATGTAGCCTACAGGTCAGTAAGCATAGGGATTAGGACAATGGTCAAATTGTTTTCTAGCTATTTCTGTTATCTTTCTGAATTGGAACTTCAGAATATGACTTTGTTAGTTTATTAAATTTAGTAGTTAAAAGTTCCCAAAACATCAGAACATAACCATGTTTAAATATCAATCTAGAAATGATACTTTAAATAATTAGTTTTTCAATTTATGTCCAAAGTTACACATGACATGAATTTTGGATTATGCGATGTTTTTAATTTATTTGATTAATTTAGATAACAAAGTACACTGCTATTTATCAACCTGACACTTGCAGGCAGATTTAAAATGATATATTTTTGTTATTTCTTCCAAGAGCCTTTCCTAATCTTTGTTGTGAGGGGTTGTCCTGCACACTGTAGGACGTTTAGCAGCAACCCTGGCCTCTAACCAGGAGATACTGGTAGTATATCCCTCCCCTCTGACAACCAGAAGTGTCTTCAGACATTGCCAAATGTCCCTGGAGGGTAAGGGGGTGGAATTGCCCTTACTGGAGAACCACTGCTCTGGAGTCCTAACACTCCTCTCCCTAATGTTCACTAGCAATTACTTATTTTGTCTTGTAGGAAACAAATGGTATTAGCAAATTATGATGTTTGTTATTTTAAGTCTCAGTCGGATCTATGTATATTTTTCCTATAAGTCTCACCTCCTTGCTTCTATTCTTGCTCCTCTATATCATTCTACATTCATTCCCTCATTCCTTAGCTCACTCATTCAATAATGTTTCCTGAGCAGTGACTTTATGCCATGCATGATTCTAGATGCTAGATAATATTGGTCATCAAACTATTAAGGTCCTTGTTCTCTTGGAGCTTATGCTTTTATTCTACATAGTAGTCAGGATGATCTTTTAAAAATATTCATCAGGAACTGGAGGAGAGATGTCACTGAGAAGAGTGAAATAGAAAACTCTAAAACACCATCCCTCTGCTATAGCAACGGTTAAACTGGCTAGAACTGTTAGAATCAACTTTTTTGAATTCTGGAATCTAATAAAAAACTTACAACAACCAAGTAAATACTTAATAAAGAAAGATGCTACGGAATTTTGGAAAGAGAAGATTGTGGTATTTTAATTTACCCACCGACTACCCCCCACTCTCTAGTTTGGTGGCTATAAAAACAACTGTCCACATTCCTGGTGCAGCTTTCTCATGCCAGAGGGGCAATATAGATCTTGAATCAAAAAATTGTGGTTGTGTGTTTTGACCTGTCTAGTAGCTACCTGAGGGATTGGGCTGAAGTGGCCAGCCAGGTGATATTTATCAGATTTATTTATTTTTTTTTAATAAAAGCAAATGTATTAGCCTTAGCCACCTGGGGCAGCAAGGGATAACAGATGGGGCAAGGACTAGGCAGACTGAAAAGCCTCGGAAGGAAGAGATTGGAGAGGCATAAATATGGAGGGATAAAGCCTTTGAAAAGCTCCTCTGTAATGAGGGGAATCTAGAAAAGACCTGAGAAGAACTTCAGCTTTCATTTCTGCCTGACTTCTGGGCCGTGTGCAAGCAGGAAGTGAAAGCTAAGGCAGAGCCGTAAATGGCCTGGCTAAGCCTTGAAGGAGTACTCCCTACACAGAGTACATCAGTGAAGACTGATTTTGGTTTCAGACATTTAAGGAAATCTCTGTCAGATCACTAACTGATCACTAAGCTAATGGAACAGAGACTTCAGGGGGCACTCAATACAAAAAGAGATAATTTGTACAAAAACAGTTTAGAAAAGTCACTAAAAAACTACAACCCACAACAAGCAACAGCAAGTTCTGGGGAGGGGAGAAAATCTGATTTTTCAGAGTTACCACAATGTAATGCTCAAAATATCCAGTTATCAACAGCAAAAAAATTACTATGCTTGCAAAGAAATAAGTATAGTCTATTCACAGCAAAACAAGACATTAATAGAAACTGCCTCTAAGGGAGCCCAGACATTGGACTTACTAGACAAAACTGTAGAACAACTGTCCCCCTAACTGGCCTGGCCCCTGTCTACCTCTCACCTCACCTTGTACCAGTTTATGTTTTGCTCACTCTCATGAGTCACACTGGCCATCCTGTTGTTCTTTAGTTCATCAAGTATGTTCCTCTTAGGACTTTAAACATGTTGCGTTCCCTCTGGAGTGCTCTTCTCCTCCTCCTTTGCACAGCTCACTCTGCACATTCTGGGCTCTGTTCACATTCCACCTCCTCAGAGGCATCTTTTCTGATTCCTTATCTACAATAGCTGTGCCCTTCCCCCACCTCCCTACCTACTATCAATTTCTGTTCCCTTTAATTGTTCACGTCACTCTCTGAAATTATTTTCAGAGTTATTTATTTACGGTAGCTACTTATGTACTTGTTTATTGTATGTCTCCCTCACTAGAATGTAAGCTCCTTGGCAGCAGGTACTTTATCTGTGTCCTTTAATAAGTGTTTATTAAATGAATAAATAAAGTTATACATGTTGAACAAAGAGTAAAAACAAGAAAAGCTTAAAAATTTCCTGTGAGAAGTCTCCTTCAGCTCAGAAATTTTTGCTCACCAGTTGTTTAATAAATCTACTAGAGAAAGTCTTTCCACTGACAAGGCTTCAAATAAGGTGACAGGGTAATGTCCGATGCCATGATGGCCTGTTATTTCCATCCTAGGAAAGGAGATCACAGGTGGGGAAGTGAGTGAGCAAACCTCTGTCCCCGTTTAAGCAGCCGCTGGGTCAGGGGTGGACAGTGTGTCAGTGAGCTGCAGGCGAAGCTCTCTGGGTGAGCCCCTGTGACCACGAAAGCCAGGCCACTTTTGGTGGCAGTGGGAGAGGTGTCCTTGAGATTTCAAAGTAATCACATCTTTGGCAGAGGTTGAAAAACAGGGCAGGTAATATACAAATGTTGGGTGGTATTGCCTTGAGTAAAGAGCAAAGGGACAGTGGGCTGAATGCTCTTTGTCTCTTCTTGTTCTGCAGTTTCAGAATCAATCCCCAGAGAAGAATCTCCTCTGATTCTGGTAAGGTTCTAAAACAACCTGAGACAAGAAATGATACTTAAGTATTAAGATTATGAACAGCTTATGAACAGCTTTTAATTTACCCACCTACTACCCCCCACTCTCTACTTTGGTGGCTATAAAGACAACTGCCCACATTCCTGGTGCAGCTTTCTCATGCCAGAGGGGAAAATATAGATCTTGAATCAAAAAAGGTGGGTAAATTAAAATACCACAATCTTCTCTTTCCAAAATTCAGTAGTATTTTTCTTTCATAAGCTTATAATAAATGGGTTTATCCCATTAAACATTAAACTATTTTTTTTCTGGATGAAATTGTTTCTAGAACCTGTTATATACATCAAAATTTTCAATATATTAACCGCTTAATTTTCTTCTAAAAGATACTACAATGAACTCAGTAACATTTTTCTGAGGTAGTAGGGCATGGTGATTAAGAATACTGCTTCTTGGGACTTCCCTGGTGGTCCAGTGGTAAAGAATCTGCCTTACAATGCAGGGGACTCAGGTTCGAATCCTGGTCGGGAACTAAGATCCCACATGCCTCGGGGCAACTAAGCCCCCATGCCACAACTACTGAGCTCGTGCGCCTCAACTAGAGCCTGCGTGCCGCAAACTACACAGCCCACATGCTCTGGAGCCTGCATGCCACAACTAGAGAAGAGAAAAACCCGCACGCCACAACTAGAGAGAAGCCCGCGCACTGCAACAAAGAGCCTGTGCGCCGCAATGAAAGATCCTGCATGCCTTAACGAAGATCCCGCGTGCTCCAGCTAAGACCCGACGCAGCCTAAAATAAATGATAAACATATTTTTTCTTAAAAAAGAACGTTTTTTTAAAAAAAAAGTCTGACTTCTTTTCTGAAGTCAAAGAACTTGGGTTCAAAGCCTGGCTTTGCCACTCACCAGCTGGGCAAGTTAACACCCTGTGCCTCAGCTTCTTTATCTATAAATAGGGAGAATACTAGTAGCTGCCTCAGAAGGTTCTTGTAAGGATTAAATGAATTAACACATGGGATGTACTTAGCACACTGCTTAGTATATAGTCCTGCATGGACAAATGTTAGCTGCTACTGCTGTGACTACTATTACTATTATTGTTATAGCAACATTTTTTTTCTTGGTGCCTTAGCTCATTATAAAAGTCTTAAATTACTATAATATGTTACAACGCAATGATACTTATTTAAAGGGTGGAGGGTTATTGGCTTTTACATGAAATGGTCCCAGACCTATTTGCAGGAGTGCTTTTATATGCTGTTTTATAGCTTTTCTATTTTCCTTTGTGAGGTCTCTGATTTTCACTTCTACTGTTGTTAATCATTTTTCCTATGTATATCAGTTTCTTTCTGTACTTCTTCTGTTACAGGGGTCATAAAAACCAGCAAACCAAGTTTGTTAGGCAGGTGTGTTAAGTAAAAGCGAATATATTCTAAACTAAGTTGGAAAAGCTCTCCTATATATGAAGAGAGAAAAGAAACTTGACTCCACGGACATTTCATTTGGCCTTTCAGAGGTATTTATTTTTTCTTATTTTCCGATTCTTATATAAATATAAAAAGTTATATGAAAATTAAGTTTCTGGGGAGACAGATGTAACAAAGTTTACACATAAATATTAAGATTAAAAAGCCTCTAATTTAGTTCAAATAAATACTCATTAAGGTCCTACTATAGCTAGACACTGGAGGAGCAAAAATGAATGATATGGTCCTAAACCTCAAGAGGCTTGCAATCTAGAGGGGGAGATAAAGCATAAACAATTAATGCCAAGATAATATAGTAAGAGATACCAAAGATATTCACACTGGGTACTATGGGAGCCTAGAGAAAGGGCCCTTAACCTCACCTGGGGTTCCAAGGAAAGTCTCCTGGAGAGGATCATGCCTGAGCTGAACCAGAGGGCAGCCAGGTGAAGAAATGTTGAATGTGCTATTACAAGCATAGGAACAGAAGTCATGAGGTAGGAAAGCAGCATAGTGCTCTTCTGAGAGTATGTAGCTGTGTTTGTGTGAAGAATTAATAATTTGATATTGTTGCAATTAAAAAAAAAAAGTGAAATGGGAAATGGTGAGAAATGAAGCTAGGAGTTAGACTGAATAGGGGCCAGAGTCAAGAGAGGTTGTCTTATGCCATGCTGAGAGGCTTGGACATTGCCTATAAAGAAATGGGGAGCCATTCATAAAAAACTTTAAGGAGAAAAATGGCAATTTTCAGATTTTCCTTTTAGCTGTATAACTGAGACAGCATTGTAAAAGATAGAGAAAAGCTAGAAAAGACTGGAGGAAGGGAGACAAGTTAGGTGTCAGTTGCAATGAATAAACTAGAGATAGTAAAGCCTGAATGAGGGCAAGGTAGTAGTTATGGTGAGGTAGAGAGGGTTCCAGATGTAGTTTGAAGATAAGATTGGATGATCCTGGTGATTTATTAGATGAAGGGGGTCCAAGATTGAAAGGAATCAAGGATGACTACCAGATTTTAGGCCTTGAATTACTGGTTAAATGAGAGTACAATTAACGGGAGAGAGAAAGAGGACAGTGTTTGGTTTATCTTGTTGCTGTCGTTTTGTTTTTTAAATTTAAGTTTGCCTTTGTTGTTTTTCTTTTTTAAATAGTGGGCATATGAAGAGTAATTAGTTCAGGTTAAATTTGAGTTGAATAATGTAGAAGTCAGAATTGAAGATATCAGTTTTAGAGTAATTAACAAATAGAAGCAAGAGAGCAGATAAGAAGTCCTAGGAAGATGTGTGAAAAGAAGAGAAGCAGAAAAAGAAAAAGAGCAGCAGAACAAGAGTGGGGTGGGACATTGGAATGCCAGTGCTTAAAGAGGGACAGAGGAGGCTAGCCTGTGAAGGAACCTGGGACAGCACACTGAGAGGTACAAGGAGAGGACAGTGCCATGAAAGCCAAGGATGAGTTTCAGATGGGCTGGTCAGTAAAGAAGCTAAACGCAACTTGTATCAGCTGCATTTTGTGAGCACTCACTACACATCCGGTGCTGTGTCATACAGTGTTACCTCCTTTAATCTGTCACCCATGTGCTATAGATGACAAATCTGAAGTTCAGCGAAGATGTATAACTTACCCAAGGTCATAGGGTGAGTTGGCAGAACTGGGATCTGAACCCAGGTCTGCAGGATTACAAAGCCCATGTTCTTAACTCTGCTGGAGTAAAAGAACTTCTTCAGGATGCAACATTATAGTATCATAATAAGGACTGCTATATATTGCTTTTCCAAGGAGCATATCTTAAAACTATCTGATAATCTCAAAGAAATGATATTCAAGGAGGTCACTATACATTTGATCACTTTAATCAAAACATACTTTTTTCAGTGACGTATTTCTTGGAATATTTTTATTTCATAAATATTACACTTGTCAAATCATGAGAACAATAAAGTGCAACACAAGACAACCCACTCATTAGGGCACTGCTCCAATAAAGCCAGAAGGAAGGTCCTAGACGGACGAGTTAATGTCCTTCAGAGGAAAGCTAGGCACCCTGGACTTAGACACCTGAGTCTTCTTAGCTTTCTCACAAATGCTACTACTGGTCTCAAGGAAAATCAGAAAGGATATGCACAGTTCAGCAAAAAACTACCACAAACATGAAATTAATTAGAATAGTTATTCTATAGAAGGTTTATTTTAGATGATAAATTATTATCCATTTAAAGAGAGAATAAGAAGTCACAGCGCTATTATAAAAGTTGTAATTTTCCTATTTCCCACTAGAGGGAGCAATAGCATTGCTCTTACCATTTGGTGGATAAAAGACGGCATATTCTTCTAGTCCTAGTTTTCCTGTAAGAGAAAACCATAGAGAGTTCCAATATGATTAGATAAAATAGAAAAAACTTTAAAAATTAATTTTGTGAATATACTAAAAATTAATGGAATTTAAAAACTACTATAGTACAATCTCCTTTCATTTCATTTTAAGATATGGAATTAATTTGAAAATATGCCAGCCAATCTTTTGGTATTAGCAAATCCTTTCATCAATTAAAGTCAATAATATAAACTTAAGCACTACAAGGTAAGTGATACAAAATAATTAAAAGAACAAACGTTTTCAAGCTCCTTAAGCACTTAAGAGCAGCATCTATTTGTAAGCCTAGAATTGTTGTGTTGATTATAAGTAATTCTAGTCTAGTCATTAAAGTAAGTCCTAAGCTTTGCAACACCTCATTAGTTTACATTTTTATGGAGTGAGCTAAAAAGTTAAAATTAAATGTCTTTCACTGTATGGTGGTAATATTTTCTGAATTCCTAAACAATTGATATGGTCTGAGAATGAGGCTAAATATTTGAAATCAGGATTATCTCAGAAAATTAAACTACATTCACCATAATTAAATGTTTAAGTGAGTTTTAAAAAGTTTTTCCTCAAAACTTTCAAAGGTCTGAGTTTTTTCCCACCTTCTACTGAGGTGGGAAAAAGTAGGTAGCTCTTATCTTGACAGTTTTTCTAACACTGTTGAGTCTACTGAAAAGTCACGTGCGTTTTTGCACTTGGCTTTAAGGTAAGATTTTTAATTAAACATTTTTTTTTGGTTGGGAATGGTGGGAGAGAGGAAATGAAGAACTGCATGAGCAGTTTAGGTTAGGGTGGAGACAACAAGGATTGATCTTGTGAGTAAGAAGAGAATGAAATGATAGATGGGTAGGTAGGTAGATGGATGGATGATAGAGAATACCTGCCGGGTACCCAATACTGGGCTAGGTGCCGAGAGGCAAACAGAGTAGATATGAGATATGGTGTCTGAACCATGTGGCTTATAATCCAGACTAAAACAGGAAACATTAAGATATGTTTGGTAAGTTTTCTGGCACAGGCTTTAAGTGCTTTAGAGGTTTCGAGGAGAGGGAAATTGATGATGGGTTGGTGGACTTGGAGACAATGGAAAATGTATATTGGTCTCTGCCCCTGGTTGCTGGCACAGAGCTCCTGAAACCCTTGTACTTTCCTAAGTGATAAGAGCATTGGGAGCATCCTTCATTCTATTGGGGTGACTCTGAGTGGGCTTCTGAACGGGCGCTGGTCACCAGAAAGACCAAGCCTTGATTAGCAGCCCCACCCCCTCATACTCCAGAGGGACTGGAAATGGAGTTTAATAATTGATCATGCCTCTGTGAGGAAGACTCCATAAAACCCCAGAAGTAGGGGGTTTGAAGAGCTTCTAGGTGGGCAAACACATCAACACTGGGAAGAAGACGCACTCCAACTCCATGGGGACAGAAGCTTCTATGCTTGTGACCCTCCCAGGCGTAGCCCTATGTATCTCTTCATCTGGCTGTTCATTTGTATTCTTTATCATATCCTTTAACCAACTGGTAAATGTAACTATGTGTTTCCCTGAGTTCTGTGGGCCTCTCTAGTAAATCAGTCAAACCCAAGGAGAGGGTTGTTGGAACTTCCAGTCTAAAGCCAGTTGGTCAGAAGCACAGGTGATAACCTAAGCTTGTGACTGGTGTCTGAAGTGTGTGTGTGTGTGTGTGTGTGTATGTATGTGAGGACTGAGTCCTTAACCTGTGGGATCTGACACCATCTCTAGGTAGACAGTGTTAGAATTGAGTTAAACTGCAGGACACCCAGGGGGTGTCAAGACTAGCTTGTTATTGTGGGGAAAACTCCCCACATATGTGCGACCAAAAGTGTCAGAAGTGAAGTGCTTTGTGTGAGTAGTAAATTAAAAACACAGGAGCAAAACACAGTCGGAAAGAATTGGGTTTTTCCCTACATAGAAGGAAATAATCTGAGTTTTTCTGATACTGTGAGATATAGGCTAGTTCTTCAAGAACCTATGATTTTGGGGGTGCAGGAGTGGGAATCTTTCCATGTTTAGGGAATATATAGAGGCTTAGAATGAAAGTGGGGTAATGTGGAATAAACAGAGAATCAAAGTTAGCTAGGTTAAGACAGGATCAACTGACGGAGGGCTGAATTTAGAGGCAAGTCCATCAGATAAGTTCTATAATCAGTTTTTCAGCAGATGATATGAAAGAAACGAACAAGTAAACCAAATGCTTCTGTCGATTCAGTATAGAAGCAATGTAACCAAGAGAGCCCCCAAGTGGGGGGAGCCTGATCCCAGCACTGGCAATGTGGGCCTGTCTTAGGGCAGGGGTTGTAGTAAGCAGGCAGACAGTTGGACTTAGGAGATACAGGACAAACAGCATCTTTCTTTCTGGGAATAGCAGAATGACCATGCACAATAGGCTTATAAGCTTCCAGTGCTGGGTGTTCACTACTTAATGAAAAGGAGAAATCGGGGAAAGGCTTCCAGCTGAAATTGGTTCAATTGCCAGGTGATAGCAGGATACTGAAATAGCATTATCTTGTAGACAGCTAGTGATAAAGAGAAGCAAGCAATAAAATAGAATTAAGAAAGCTAATAGCATATAAATTATATCAAACTTTAAGTGTGGTGTAACATTTTGAGAGAAGGAATAAAGAAAGCAAAAAAAAGAGAAAGCAAATTCAACTGATAAACTCATAGTTAGAAGGGTAAGTAAAAGTCAACAGATATGGCAAAAACAGCAACAGAGGAGAGAGCAACAGGGAAAATAAAGAAGTAATTTTAAATTGCTGTTTTTGGGAACCACTTTCCTGTGATCTGCGATAAGTGGCTTGGGCACTGATCTAAGCGGGAGTGAAAGATAGTTACAATAACCTGAGAGGCATCTTATTAAATAATTTACAACAAAAATTTTGACAACCAATATATGCTATAAAGTAAACAGTCTTGGCATGATTATGTAAGTGTTAAAGAATACTTCCTTTATATACTAAAAGTTTACCTCTTATGTATGATTTCGGTGGTGAAGCACTGTTGTATGCAAAGTGACCCAACACAGATGTATCTCGGGAGAAACAAAGTAATACCTGGGTACAACATTGGAAAAAACAAACAATTAAGCACTGTTTCTTTTCCTTTATTTTGTATTGAAATATGGTTGCATTACAATGTTGTGTTAACTTGTGTACTTTTTATTTTTTTTAACATCTTTATTGGAATATAACTGCTTTACAGTGTTGTGTTAGCTTCTGCTGTATAACAAAGTGAATCAGCTATACGTATACATATATCCCCATATCCCTTCCCTCTTGCGTCTCCCTCCCACCCTTCCTATCCCACCCCTCTAGACGGTTACAAAGCACAGAGCTAATCTCCCAGTGCTACGCGGCTACTTCCCACTAGCTAGCTATTTTACGTTTGGTAGTGTATATATGTCAGTGCCACTCTCTCACTTCGTTCCAGCTTACCCTTCCGCCTCCCCGTGTCCTCAAGTCCATTCTCTACATCTGCGTCTTTATTCCTGTCCTGCCCCTAGGTTCTTCAGAACCATTTTTTTTGATTCCATATATATGTAAGCACTGTTTTATAACAGGTAATTCATTGCTACTTCTGCTTGAGAGGCACTGAGGTAGAAACTTTTAAGTTCAGTACTGTGCCTCTCAATGGGAAGAGTGCCCTCTATTGGTACACCTATGGTAAGTGTTACAGTAGAGACCAAGTGTGATGGGCAAAGTTCATCCAAAGATTTCTCACTGTTAGTCACCTAAGCCTTAAACAACAGCAGAAAATGCAAGTTACTAACTACCAGGTGATTCTTTTTTTTTTTTTTAACATCTTTATTGGAGTATAATTGCTTTACAATGGTGTGTTAGTTTCTGCTTTATAGCAAAGTGAATCAGCTATACACATACATATATCCCCATATCTCCTCCCTCTTGCATCTCCCTCCCACCCTCCATATCCCACCCCTCTAGGTGGACACAAAGCACCGAGCTGATCTCCCTGTGCTATGCAGCTGCTTTCCGCTAGCTATCTATTTTACATTTGGTACTGTATATATGTCCATGCCACTCTCTCACTTTGTCCCACCTTACCCTTCCCCCTCCCCATGTCCTCAAGTCCATTCTCTACATCTGCATCTTTTTTTTGTGTGTGTGGTACGCGGGCCTCTCCCATTGCGGAGCACAGTCTCCGGACGTGCAGGCTCAGCGGCCGTGGCTTACGGGCCCAGCCGCTCTGCGGCCTGTGGGATCTTCCCAGACTGGGGTACGAACCCGTGTCCCTTGCATTGGCAAGCGGACTCTCAACCACTGCGCCACCAGGGAAGCCCCTACGTCTGCATCTTTATTCCTGTCCTGTCCCTAGGTTCTTCATTACCATTTTTTTTTTTTTTAGATTCCATATATATGTGTTAGCATACGGTATTTGTTTTTCTCTTTCTGACTTACTTCACTCTGTATGACAGACTCTAGGTCCATCCACCTCTCTACAAATAACTCAATTTCGTTTCTTTTTATGGCTGAGTAATAATCCATTGTATACATGTGCCACATCTTCTTTATCTATTCAACTGTCGATGGACACTTAGGTTGCTTCCATGTCCTGGTTATTGTAAATAGAGCTGCAATTAACATTGTGGTACATGACTCTTTTTGAATTATGGTTTTCCCAGGGTATATGCCCAGTAGTGGGATTGCTGGGTCATATGGTAATTCTATTTTTAGTTTTTTAAGGAACCTCCATACTGTTCTCCATAGTGGCTGTATCAATTTACATTCCCATCAACAGTGCAAGAGGGTTCCCTTTTCTCCACACCCTCTCCAACATTTACTGTTTGTAGATTTTTTGATGATGGCCATTCTGACTGGTATGAGGTGATACCTCACTGTAGTTTTGATTTGCATTTCTCTAATGATTAGTGATGTTGACCAGTTGATTCTTTTAGTGTATTTTTAATCTGCAAAAAAGAACCAACTTGAAGAAATTTAATAAGATAAGATGTGTAGAGCGGGGACCCTAGGTAACTACGATGGCACAGAGAAGTTTGAAAAGTGCAGGAAACTGGAACTAGCCTCATTGCTGGGATGCAGCAGCTGGCAGTGGGCATGTCAGGGTGGGAGGGAAGGCAACTCATGGTATCTAAAAGGGATTAGCAGCAGTAGAACAAGTGGCAGCCCAGCACAGGTTAGAAGCTGGTTGTTCTGACCAGCAGGTAGATATGGCAACTCTACCTGGAGAGGAAAATAGGTAGGGCAGAAAGTCAAAATCAAAGATGTCCAGTAGGAGGAAATGGATTGTTGATACCAGCCTGGAGGCAGGGGACCAATCCCCAGGAAGGTGATTAGTGAGTGACAGGAAATCTAGGTCCTGGTATTAGAAGTCCTGGGATTCAAAAGATGTTACTGAGAAAAGGATTCGGGAATAACAGAAAAAGGCAGAAGCCCAGTTAACAGAACTGGGGAACAAAATCAGGGCTCGACTAGCAGCAGGAGTGAATGGAGAGGGGAACCATGAGTTCAAGACACAAGAAAGGGGCCCAGCTCTAGAAACAGGATAGATATGGAGACTGGGCATCAGTCAGGTGCAGTCGTGAGATACATACCAACCATTGCTGCTGATTTATTTTTATATATTAAAAGACTATGCAAGCAATACATGTTTATGATAAAAATAAGAAAAAAAATTAGAAATAGAGATAATTAAAAAATGGAGAAAGAAGACCCACAATCTCACCAGTGTTAATATTTTGATGTATATCCTTCCGGGCTGTTCTTATACATACATACACAAATTTTTCCAACAAAATAGGATTATGCATACTGTTCTATACTCTACTTTCTCTCAGTATTATAAAATAAGGGATTTCCCTGGTGGTGCAGTGGTTAAGAATCCATCTGCCAATGCAGGGGACACGGGTTCAATCCCTGGTCTGGGAAGATCCCACATGCCGCGGAGCAACTAATCCCATGTGCCACAACTACTGAGCCTGTGCTCTAGAGCCCACGAGCCACAACTACTGAGCCCACGTGCCACAAGTACTGAAGGCTGCATGCCTTGTGCTCCATAACAAGAGAAGCCACCACAAAGAGAAGCCTGCACACCGCAACGAAGAGTAGCCCCTGCTCACCGCAACTAGAGAACGCCCACGTGCAGCAATGAAGACCTAACACAGCCAAAATTTTAAAAATAAATAAATAAATCTGTAAAAAAAAATTATAAAATAAGTATTTTCTACCCACATTTTTTAATGCTGCAGAATAATCCACTATACAGACAAACAATAGTTTATTTATTTTTTGCGGTACGTGGGCCTCTCACTGTTGTGGCCTCTCCCATTGCGGAGCACAGGCTCTGGACGCGCAGGCTCAGCGGCCATGGCTCATGGGCCCAGCCGCTCCGCGGCATGTGGGATCTTCCCGGACCGGGGCACGAACCCGTGTCCCCTGCATCGGCAGGCGGACTCTCAACCACTGCGCCACCAGGGAAGCCCTGATGTGTATTTTAATTAGGAACCTAAAAGTGGTCAGGAAATGAGCCTGGGATAATAAGATTTTGGAACAGGTCACCGGGACCAGATAAATAAGCCTGGGGTTGAAGGGAGAGGTCCAGAAAGCCCCAAAAGACAAATGTAAATTAAAGATAAATATAAATTTGGAAGTTGTCAGTGTACAGATGGTACTTAAAGTCAGGAGAATATATGAGATCACCAATGGCAAAGATGGGGGAAAAAAAGAGGTCCAAGGACTTATCCTTGGCGTTACTCCAGGGTATGACAGGGAGATGAAGAGAAAGCTGCAAAGGTGAATGAGAATGCCAGCCAGTAAGATAGAAGGGAACCAGAAAGCATGATATCCTAGAAGCCAAGTGAAGAAAGAGAATCAAAGAGAAGGCATGATTGAGTGACCAAACAGATAAAGTAAGGTGAAAACTGGGAAATGACCAGCAATATGAAATCACTCGTGATCTTCAGTAGGACACTTGGGCAAAAAAAGACTGATTAAGGAAGGTTCAAGAGAGAATAGGAGGATAGGACTTAGAAACAATATCTGCACATTTTTTTAAAAGAAGTTTTGCCAAACAAGGGAACAGGGGAATGGGGCAGTAGCTGGAAGGGATAAGGGATCAAGAAAGATTTTTGTTTCACTTTATTTTGCTTTGTTTTTCAGATTGAGAGAAATAACCATGCAGTTGTATACTAAGAGGAGTGATCCAATAGAAATGGGAAAATGGATGATGGAAAAACTAACAATTGCACTGCCTTTGAGTACCGAGGGAAGATGAGTTTCAGTGTCCAAATGCTGGGACTGGCTTTGTTATAAATAAAAGCACGGGCAGTTTATCCATAATAAGAGGAAGGGAAAGCTGAATATATGGGTGCAGAGGCAGGGAGGTGGAATACGTGTGGTGGAGGGCGGTTCTCAGAACTTTTATTTTTTTCAGAAACAGAACTCAAAGTCATTACCTGAGAGAGAAGAGGTGGAGATCTGAAGAGAGAGGAGGTATGAGAAGTCCTCTAGGGGAATAGATGAATGATTGGACCAGGGAAATGAAGTAGAAATGCCGAGCAGAAGTAAGGACTCTCTTGAGGTTAAAGGTCATGAATTTAAATCAAACCAGTCCTCATGATTGCATGTTTTTCTCTAGCCACTTTCAAATGCACACTGCAGCCACAGAATTAGTGGAGAGTTGTACTTAACCAGAATTAAAGTTTTGTCAGGCAATTACTACTAGAAATTGGGAGAAGGGTGAGGGAGTTGAACATGTATTCAAGAGGAAGTGATTATAATGATAGGTCATGGTATTGACATGTCTTTCACATTTGTTCTCTCTCTCTGTTCACACAGACCTTGCTCTATAGCAAGTGCTCATTAAGGTTAGCCGGAACTGCCAGAGTTGTTCACTGCCATGAAAAGCTAATCTCTCTTCACTAATCACCGTACGCACATGGCTCATGTTTATTTTTGTTCTTCTCAGTCTCCTAATTCCTTGCCTTTAAGAACCAGACATTTCCTCAGAGAAAGACAAATACCATGATTTCATTTCTATGTGGAATCTTAAAAAAAAATAACCACAAACAGACAAACAAAATAAAATAGATACAGAGAACAAATTGATGGTAGCCAGAGGGGAGGTGGGTGGGGGGTTGAGCGAAAAAGGTGAAGAGGATTAAGAAGTACAAACTTCCAGTTACAAAACAAAGGAGTCATGAGAATATAATGTACAGCGCAGGGAATACAGTCAATAATAACTGGAATAATTCTGTATGGTGACAGATGGTTACTAGACTTATCACGGTGATCGATTTGTAATGTATATAAATGTCAAATCACTATGTTGTACACCTGAAAATAATATACTATTGTATATCAACCATAATTCGATAAAAAAATTAAAAAATTTTTAAATTAAAGGAAAAAGAACCAGACATTTCAGATAACATTTCTATTCTGAAGCCACCGCTAAGCTGAACTACTCCCAGAATTTATTTCTCCTTTAATTGTACTTGCATGCAACATTGCATAAACATCTATCAGAGCATTTATCAAATTATAACTATGTATTTGCCTTTACCTCGTTTTTCACTAAAATGTGAGCTTAATAAACATGCAGCACCTTACACAGTCCCTGTATCAGAACAGACACTCAATAACTTGACATGAATAAAGGATATCTGATTGCACCTGGGCCTTTCTTGAACACCATTCAATGGCATTAAAATATGTATAACTATGGCATATTCTAATATGTCAGTATTCCTGCTAAGCATATGCTAGATAAGCCAAGCATATGGTAGAGAATTTGTCACCCAACAGAAAGATTAATACCCGTGTCTTCTCTTTACTATATAAACATTCCCCCCTATAAATATTTTATATACTTTGGACAATAAGTTAACTTTTATAGATTGTCATGATGCTATTAAGTACTAGAACCTGAAAATGTTATTGTCAAACTACCCAATATACTTCCAGGGAATAAGGGTTATCTTCTGTTTGAACACATTTTAAAACTCTGATATAATTTAAAACTTTCAGCACAATGAAGTATTTTTAAGAATTTCAGGCAAAATAAAAACTAAACTTTGGAATACAAAAAAGTTGACTTATAACTCAAAACATTATTTCTGTAATGCTCAGTGTTGTTGCTTATAAAATTTAGGTAACTAACATGAGTCACTCAGAAGAGTGTCTGTGTATCCTTGTAGCATAGGTCCAGATCTTCCTTCAGGAGGGATTACTGGAGGTTTTCTCGTCTACATATGGACACAGCAATGCCACGTGCTGTCTAATTTTGTAGCCTAGTCACAAAACCCAATAAATTGGTTATGACACAGAACACGCCAGGAACATTAAGTTCACTCCATTACAATCAACAATTTTCCCATAGAGCAGTTATGTTGCTAGGCAGCTCTGCCAAAGGAAAGCCTATAATTAGTGACAAGAAAAGCCTTTCTTCTTTCTTATACATACATACACATACAAGTGTGCATGCACACACGTATAGGGATAAAATTCTTTTCCCAGAGAAAAATCAGAACTCAATTTCTGATAATATTGTTTCCAATACATACAATTATAATTTTTATTACTTAAAATGAACTTCCCTCTGATAAGTCAGACTAATTGTAAAATTAGTTATTTAAAAGGTATGATCATGGAAAGTATCCACATGAGGAAAATTTAATTCTGCATAATTCCCAAAGACAGAACTTAGGTGTTATAATTATCCTTTTATTTATGTTATAAGGATAAAGATCCACATTACAGCTTTACAAAGTACTAAGAGTAGCAGAGGCCAGGAGATGTACGACTGAAAAAATTATGTGAAATCTAAAAATAATACAATTTGGACTAAAATATGATAAAAATGGAAAATAAATGTTAAAGCACACTCCTATAGTACTTACTATCTGTGATATTAATTAACTTAATATCCAATGCTGTACATAAACACTTTAAAACAATTTCAAAACATTTTTGCCTCCCTAGCTAGAATGTAATAAGCCCATCAAAGGTGGTATCATTTACATATAAGAATCAATAAATATTTACTGATGATCAACCTGCTTTTTCTCAGAGAATGCATCCATTGTTTATAAATGGTTCTGTTTGTCAGACTTAGTCACTTATAAGTTTTCCAAGTTTATGGGGTACACAAAGATGAGTATATCCTCAAGGGCAAATTCTGGCACTATTTGGAGAAATTGTTACTACTCTCATTTAAAATGATATCATTACTGACCCTGTTCATCAAATGGGGCAGATATGTTGCCTGGCAAATCTCTTTTACTACCACCAAAAAGCCTTTGTAGTTGTAACTTAAAATTGACAATCCTCTTCTTTCCAGTCACCAAAGGGGATGAAATTGTCAAATTTACACTTTTTCTACCCACACACTGAAGTAGAATAGTCAACACACTATAAATCATACGATTATTGGCCTTTGGTTGATATTATAATTTATGTATTCATGTTTAGTGTCATAATACTAAACATTTATGGGGGAGAAATTATAAAATAATCAAATAAGCTATAAAAAGTACTATAAATAAAAAGTATGAAAAATACTACATAGGACTTTAAAAGCATACTTTAGATGGCCATGACTTTGTGTGTTTGTGTTGGGAAGCAGGGAGTGGGTCAGGGAAGGTATTTGTGAGTAAGTGATATTTTAGCTGAGAGCTGAAGGAAACATAGGAATTTATTAGAGGAAGAGGGGAGGGTAACAGTCTTTTACATCAAAGGAATTGCAGGTCTCATGGCCCTGAGGTAGAAAGTAGTATAGTGAGCTTGAGGACTAAAAGATCAGAGTGGTTGGAATACACTGTGCCAGAGTGTCAGGGCAGAGGTGAACAATGAGGCTGAAGAGGTGGACCAGTGCACGCAGCGTCATGTAGGCTTCATGAAGGATTTTGGTCTTTTTGGTTTTAATCTCACAAGTAACATGAATTGATTGGTGTTTTTACAAGACCACTCTGAGCAATCAGGCAAGACAAAGAAAAGAAGGCATCCGAACAGGAAAGAGAGAAATAAAATTATCTTTATTTGCAAATGATATGATCTTATATGTAGAAAATCCTAAGGATTCCACCAAAAATCTGCTAGAACTAAACAATGAATTCAGTAAAGTTGCAGGATACAAAATCAACATACAGAAAACAGCTGTGTTTCTATACACTAACAGCAAAACATCTGAAAAAGAAATAAATAATTCCATTCACTGTAGCATCAAAACCAATAAAATACTAAGGAATAAGTTTAACCAAGGAGGTGAAAGATCTGTACACTGAAAAGTACAAGACTTTGATGAAAGAAACTGAAGAAGACACAAATGGAACAATATCCCATGTTCATGGATCCAAAGAATTAGCATTGTTAAAATGTCCATACTACCCAAAGCCATCTATAGATTCAATGCAATCCCTATTTAAATTCCAATGGCATTTTTTTCACAGAAATAGAAAAACAATCCTAAAATTTGTATAGAGCCACAAGAGAACCTGAGTAGCCAAAACAATCTCAAGAAAGAATAACAAAGCATCATACTTCCTGATTTCAAGCTATACTACAAAGCTATAGTAATCAAAATAGTACAGCACTGGCATAATAATAGACACACAAGCCAATGGAACAGAATCGAGAGCCCAGAAATAAACCACACATAAATAGTCAACTAATATTTGACAAGGGGGCCACAAATACTCAATGGAGAAAGGATAGTATCTTCAATAATAAATAGGGTTGGGAAAACTGGATAACCACATGCAGAAGAATGAAATTAGACTCATATCTTACCCCACTCACAAAAATGAACATGAAATGGATTTAAGACTTAAATGTAAGACCTGTACCATAAAACTCCTAGAAAAAAACACAGAAAAAAAGCTCCTTGACTTCACAGAGATTTTCCGGATATGACAGTAAAACCACAAGCAACAAAAGCAAAATAAATAAGTGGGACTACATCAAACTAAAAAGCTTCTGTAAAGCAAAAGAAATAAACAACAAAATGAAAAGGATGGGAGGATGGGAGAAAATATTTCCAAATCATATATCTGATAAGGGGTTAATATCCAAAATATATTAAGAATTCTTACAACTCAATAGCAAAAAAACAAAAAAACCCAATTAAAAAATGGGCAGAGGAACTGAATAGAAGTTTTCCAAAGAAGACATACAAATGGCCAACAGGTACATGAAAAGGTAGTCAACATCAATAATCATCAGGGAAATGCAAATCAAAACCACAATATGTTATCACCTCAGGCCTGTTAAAATGGCTATCATCAAAAAGACAAGACAAAGAAAGACAAGTATCGGGGAAGGTACAGAGAAAAGGGAACCCTAGTGCACTGTTGGCGGGAATGCAAGTTGGTACAGCCACTACAGAAAATAAATATGGAGGTTACTCAAACCTGCTCTCCACAGAGGTCTGCCCTATGAGTTGGAGGCAGGGAGTCCCTGACTTCTTGGCTGCATTCTTCTGGAATTTAGCATCTGCAACACAGAGCTGAGGAGTGTGAGAAATACTGGTTACCTGACCCTCATATAGAGATACTGCAGCCCTTGACTAGAAGTTATAGGGAAACGGAACCCCATCTTCCTGGCCACACTCAGCTGAATTGAAGCTTCCATCATGATGATCTGGGGGTGAGGGGAGGGAGAGAGTGCATCACGACTCAAGTGCTACAGACTGTTCTGAGATTTAGTAGCTTTTCTTAAATAAATGTCGTTTGGTTTTTTTTGTTGTTGTTGTTGCTGTCTTCATGTATAACCTTAACACAGCTTCCAGATTTTTTTTTTTTTTGTGGTACACGGGCGTCTCACTGTTGTGGCCTCTCCTGTTGCGGAGCACAGGCTCCGGACGCGCAGGCTCAGTGGCCATGGCTCACGGGCCTAGCCGCTCCATGGCATGTGGGATCTTCCCAGACCAGGGCACGAACCCGTGTCCGCTGCATCGGCAGGCGGACTCTCAACAACTGCACCACCAGGGAAGCCCCAGATACTTTAAATATTTTTGTTTTTTAAATAATTTTCACTGATTTTGATTTTTCTGCTAGGGATGGTTCTGTGGACCTCCTTATGATACAATACCAAAACTAATCATTTCCACTCAATATTTCTTAAGTATGGAAACAAACATTAATATATAAATGAAGCATTAACTTTACTGTACATTCAAAATTTTACTGAGTACTAAGAATTAGGTACCAGGCTACATATTAGCTAGATAAGTAAATAAACTTTTAGATTTTTGTATTTTCCAACTTTTAATTATGTTAAAGAATGGGATTTTAAATCTTTACTGTTTTTTAACATTAAAAAAATTAATGGCACATTTAAAATCACTGAAACTTCCTTAAAATTGTTTCCAGGGTTATTTCAAATTTTAGCTTTATAAATATATTTTATAAAATCGTTGGAATTTAGTTCTTGGAATATATGATTAATTAAACCTTCTTGAGAGAATCTTATTTAACTCTTTTCTTAAACAGACGCACAACTACCACCACTATTACCAATTAGAAACCTGCAAATCCAGACAGCTGGGACTGATTTACATTTAATGAAGCAGAAATTGTCATGTGGAATCTAGACATTTTCTCCATGACACATGTTGACATTCGCTCAAAATCAAATTATTAATCTTCTATCTATCTATCTATCTATCTATGTGTGTGTGATCTTTAAGAAAAAGTATTATTTAAGCAATTCTACATAAATTTCATATTTCCTATTTGTGATAAGATGTTTCTATTTTAGTAGATATGAAAAAGACCTAGGTAAATCCAAACACCCACAATATCAGCATATGAAATGATCAAAGAGTAATCACAATGCTTCACACTGATTTCAAAACATTTAATTATTTATTCAAGGCCTTTAATAGAAAACTATCATGTAAAATGCTTTCTCTGAACGTCTTGGGATGACTGAAATATGAACTGGACATTCAATTTAAGAATCCGTGCCTAATCAAAAACTCTACAAACAATAAACGCTGGAGAGGGTGTAGAGAAAAGGGGACCCTCCTACACTGTGGTGGGAATGTAAATTGGTACAGCCACTATGGAGAACAGTATGGAGGTTCCTTAAGAAACTAAAAATAGGGTTACCATATGATCCAGCAATCCCACTCCTGGGCATATATCTGGAGAAAACCATAATTTGAAAAGATACACATACCCCAATGTTCATTGCAGCACTATTTACAACAGCCAGGACTTGGAAGCAACCTAAGTGTCCATTGACGGAGGAAAGGATAAAGAAGATGTGGTACATATATACAATGGAATATTACTCAGCCGTAAAAAAAGAATGAAGTAATGCCATTTGCAGCAACATGGATGGACCTAGAGGTTGTCATACTGAGGGAAGTCAGTCAGACAAAGACAAATATCATATGATATTGCTTATATGTGGAATCTAAAAGAAAAAAGGTACAAATGAACCTATTTACAAAACAGAAATAGAGTCACAGGTGTAGAAAACAAACTTATGGTTACGGGGGGGAGGGATAAATTAGGAGACTGGGATTGACATATATACACTTCTATATATATATATACAGATAACTAATAAGAACCTACTGTACAGCACAGAGAACTCATACTCTGAAATGACCTATATGGGAATAGAATGTAAAAAAGAGTTGATACATGTATAAAAAAAAAAAATCTGTGCATGTACCTCTCCTGGTTGGAGCAGATATGTAGCTCTTATTCTCCTACCTAGTCCCATGTAAGAACAAAAATTAACCTTATCCCAAACTTAGAACATTTAATTAGATAAAAAATAAACATAGTGGATTTCAGGAAGATTCAGTTAACAAAAGAGATATCTTCTAAAGTATCCTGAGTTAGAGAACTTAAAACAAGAACATTACATATTTTAATTTTTCAACTTACCTGATATAAGTAATCTTCAAATACAAAATAATAATCATCATTGCTTGCTGTCAATTTCACATCCTATAATTAAAAGTAGAGAGCACTGAAGAGAACCTAAATGAATATGTCTATAGTACTAAGACATAAAGGCAGCATCTAGAAATAATACTGCAATGATTTTATTTTTATGTATGATTATAAACTTCTCAATTAGATTTTATCACTAGAATTGTCACAGGTAAACTTACAAATTTACTTGACTAATATAAGTGACACATTATTTGACTACAAATTGTTCACAGTCTTTTTGGTTCCATTAGTAATTCTTTATTATTTATTTCAATTTTATCTCCTTTAAATCTAATATTTAAGTGTCTTAAAATTAGAAAAGGAGATGCAATCACAACATCCAAAAGCAACCATAACAATCTGGCCTCAAATTACTGTTCCAATCTCATCTTCCACTATTCAGACCCACATTCTTGCCATTCCCTCAAAATACCAAAAATCTTTCATGCTTTTGTGATTTTTCACTTGCAAGTCATTGCTTGCTAGCAAACAAACAAACAAACTAGACAATATTTATCTTCAATCTCACCAGCAAGAAAACATACATAGTAGAAATATCGGAACAGTTACAAAGAAATATTGCAGGAATCTATGATAATATTGCTCAACCTACAAAATTCAATCAGACTATTGATCAAAGCAGCAATTACAGGAGGATGAAATGAGCTGTGGATGACTCTGTAGGTAGTGAATGTGTGCTACGCTTGGGAAAACTGAAAGACGCAGACTAAGAGGAAAGAAAGGAGCCAGTCTAAGTCACAACGTGGGCAGAGGCAGAGACCATGCAATCTCAACGAGGATGATATTGCCTCTAAGGGGTGAGACTTCGTTCCTGGGGATCAAAAACTTTTACATAGTACAATGGTTTGTGGACCTCCAAAGCTTATCCTTACCCACCAAAATCTTATTCTTTGGTATTTAATTTTTTTATATTAGAGAAAATTTTCTCTTTAGGGATAATAATGAAGAAAAGGTTGAGAAACACTGATATAAACTGACAGGTCAACTGTCCATCATAGCAAGTGGTGGAAAACTGTAGATGGTGTGGATTCAAGGCAAGTTTGTGGGAAAAAAAAACACAGTCCAGAGAGAACCATTAGATATTTTAGCTTAGGGAGGGTTTGATGGTGTCCTGTATATAAGCATTGCCTTGTTTCATTAATTTCTTTAATCACTAAAATAATTCTACTTTACTTTCAGTTAAATTAAAAATGAGCCTTTGCCAAAGGGACTTGTAATGAAACTTCAAATAATTTTAAAATGCTCATTTCCTCAAGGGCTGACTTTAATAATGTTTGGAGTTGTTCCAATAAGATCAGCAGAGCTCAACTAATACAAGTCAGAAACAACCAGAGACAGATATCTTCCTAAAAACACTCATGTTGTGGACAGTCAGGATTGATTCTAGCAGAACTTATATTCAATTCTTCAGACACAAACTGTTTACCTCTTTCTCATGACAGATTTGTTTTTTACTGATTCTAACTGAAATTCATGTTGGCAGCAAAGAGAACTCTCATGCTAGCACTCTTGGATTTTTTGAACAACTTCTCTTGTGAGTCTTCTCTCATTTGAACAGAAAGGAGATTGAAGGTCTTAAAGCCCAAAAGATCTCTTAGGCTGTTGTTAAAATAATCCCCTGAGCACAATCATTTGACCTCAAAGTTAATAGTAGTACCTGTGATCCAAATCTATGTAAAAACTTCTGTGAGAGTCAAGACTTTTCATCAAAAGACTGCATCCTCTTAAATTTCCTCATCTTTTCTCTCTGTAGAGCACAGTGGTTAAAGGTACGGTTGTGAAGTCAGATTACCTAGATTCAAATCTTGGCTTTGCTATTTAATATATGAATTTAAACAAATTTCTTTACTCTTTCTTTACCTCAGTTCCCTCATCTGTAAAATGGCAAAATGATAGTACTTCCTGTTTTGCTACAACACATGTATCAATATGTGGCTGGTGAGTAAGGGAATGATGGCAGTATAACATGAAAATTGTGTTCGTTCATATGCAATTTTTCTTTAAAAAAGGGAAGCCAGAACAGCAGAAGTAGAATTATAACCTTCAGCAGGAAAGGACAAAGTCTTCCACAGGCATGAGCCCTTATAACTGTATTTCAAGAGAATGGAAAATGAATGATTGCACGGGGGGGCCCCTCTCCAGAGAGGCACACCCCCAGCCTTGCACATCTCTTAGCTTCTGCACTTCCTCTTGTGCCCACCTGAACAGCAGCCCCAGTGGTGCTGTGCACCACTTCCACCTGCATTACTTTAGCATTTACACTTTATTATTTTTGTACATTTTTAATAACTCCTGCAGGAGCAGCCTGCCTGAGTTGTCCAATTCATCTCCCAATTATTGTTTCTGTTAGCACTTTAGTTACAAAAGTGCTATTTTTCCTATAAGCTCTTATTTTTAAGCATGATTTTGCAGAATGCAAGTTTTTTCCAGGAAAAAATGCATTTATCATTTACAGCCCAAATGCTGGTATCTACCACCCAAGGTAGCTAACAGGATCAGATGACAATCTATGTAAAGAGTTTGGAACAATGTATGGCACATAGTAAGCAATCATTAAATGCTAGTAGTCATTGTTATAATTAACTTTGGTTATGTTTTACCCAGACAAATTTTTAGGTTCTTCTCTCCCCTGTTTCTGAGATCTGGAATAATATGCCCTTCTCCTCTATCTTACAAGTTCTAAATCTAAAATCCAAGTCTTCTAAACAACCCAATTATTAATCCAGAATCAGTCATATCCTATACCACGTTTTCGGCATCTGCATCTCGTCTCAATATCAGATGCCTGGAAACAAAAACTCAATGAATCCTTATCATAAAACTTGAGACATGCTTAACTATATGTCTAGAAACTAAAAGAAATTTAAAATAAAACATGACTTCAAAATAATAAAATAAATAAGCAGGCCCTAAAGACTGTGAGACAAATAAGATAAAAAATCCATAATCTCGTTTTCCTTTTAGTTTCTTTTTATGTAGTTTGTGTGGAAAACTTGAATTTATAAGGACAGGAAATGCTTATCATTCTCTTAATCAATAAATGGGAGGGTCAGGAAAGGATTATGAGGACAGTTTCAACGGGAAGGAGGATAACATTGAATAGAAACTGCAAATTTTGAAGGTCAAACTTAACTTTGTAAGTATAATGATCACTTAAAATTATTTTTCAAGTTTAGTATGTATCATCATGCATAGTGCAGTCCCTACATGTTGAAGACTCAATAATTGCTTAATGATATTAATGAAATGGAAAAACTATGTATACTTTTACTTACTTTATAAATTAAACTGTCCACCAAAAGGTCATGTTGTATCACATTAGTCTTAAGCTGCTCATAATACAAGATATCCTAGATTTAAAAGTTAAACAAACAAAAACATTAAAAGTCAATCACATTTTAAAGTCAGCCTCAAATAAATAATGCCTTTAATAAATAATGATCATTAATAGTATTATAAACACTAAGAGGATAAGGACTTTTTTTTTCTTTAATTTGTTTATTTTTGGCTGCATTGGGTCTTTGTTGCTGCGTGCCGTCTTTCTCTAGTTGCGGCCATCAGGGGCTACTCTTCGTTGTGGTGCATGGGCTTCTCATTGCGGTGGCTTCACAGGTTTCTCATTGCGGTGGCTCCTTTTGTTGCGGAGCATGGGCTCTAGGCGCATGGGCTTCAGTAGCTGTGGCTCGCGGGCTCTAGAGCACAGACTCAGTAGCTGTGGTGTGTGGGCTCAGTTGCTCCGCAGCATGTGGGATCTTCCCGGACCAGGGCTTGAGCCTGTGTCCTCTGCATTGGCAGTCCAATTCCTAACCACTGCCCCACCAGAGAAGTTCCCAGGACTTTTTTTTATTCACTACTACAGTCTCCATGCCTGGCCAATAGTAGATGATCAATAAATATACCTAATCCCATCCCTTAGGATAAAATCTGCTACCTGGTGGGTATTTAATCAATGTTTGCTAAACTGATTAACTGTAATTTAATAGCAAATGCAGGACTTCCCTGGTGGTGCAGTGGTTAAGAATCCGCCTGCCAATGCAGGGGACATGGGTTCGAGCCCTGGTCCAGGAAGATCCCACATGCCGCGGAGCAACTGAGCCCACGTGCCACAACTACTGAAGCCCGAGTGCCTAGAGCCTATGCTCCGCAACAAGAGAAGCCACTGCAATGAGAGGACCGTGCACCACAACGAAGAGTAGCCCCCGCTCACTGCAACTAGAGAAAGCCTGTATGCAGCAACGAAGACCCAACGCAGCCCAAAATAAATAAATTTATTTTTTTTAAAAAATAAAAATATAGCAAATGCAGTATTTATTAAGTAATTACTATGTGTCAGGAACTGTTTTACACATGAGTTAATCTATTTAATCCCACTACACATGAGTTAATCTATTTAATCCCATACCAACAAAATAAAACTGTTCAACAATGATTATTATTCCCATTTACATTTGAGAAATTAAGGCCCAGAGAAAGAAGTAACTTGCTGTCCAAGGCCACAAAGGTAGTAAGATTTGATCCCGGGAAAGCCCCGAAACCTATATGAAAACCCAGAATGACTACACTATACTGCCTTTCTAATATCTAAATTATTATAAAATAAAAAAGTTTAAACATACTAAATCAGCCCTGGTAGTAAAAGTAATCATAGAGCATATGAAAAACATCAGGGTTTTTTTTTTTAGATTAAAAATCCTTTATTATTCATTTTTAGTTCAAAATATAATGATTATAACTATACAGAATCCTATGCAGTTAACCTGTACATGATTTAAGCACAGCTTGAGAAGATACATAAATTTCCAAGAGATAATGAGAAACACTCTCATCTCATCTGGCTAATGGACAATAATAAGGGTTTAGGACTTTTAATGACATTGATCAATAGAATCAGCAGTGTACTTTTCTTTACATCTGAGTCCAGGTTTTTAGAAAAGTAAATAAAAATCAGTTATAGCACAGGGAACTCTGCTCAATATTCTGTAATAACCTAAATGGGAAAAGAATTTGAAAAAGAATAGATACATGTATATGTATAACTGAATCACTTTGCTGTACACCTGAAACTAACACACTGATAAGCAATGATACTCCAATATAAAATAAAAATTTTTAAAAATTGTAATAGCAAAAAGATCAGTTTTAAAAAAATAAAAGAATATGGTATTATATTAGAAAATCTAACTCTAAACAGTGATAAGATTTGGCTAATGTTTAATTTAATAGAGAATAAGAAATAAGAAGGAAGAGAGGAAAGATAGGAAGAAGAGAAAAGGGGAGGAAAGGAAAAAGAAGAAAAGACAGGGGAAGGCAGAGAGGGAGGAGGGACATAAGACGTAATCCAGTTAAGCATCAGGCTAATAGTTGGTCGGGGTGTTCATAATAAATAATAAAGGTTAAAAAAAAAAGGTTAAGACTAAATGGGTAGTAGTTGTGTTAAAGAGAGATGGAAATATCATCTCACTACTTCAGCTGATCCCTGTGTTCCTCCAAATCCCTCCATCCATGTCTTGGGCATTTTAGCCCTGGTTTCCACCCATATCCAAATACTGCTTGGCTCCATCAGTACATCCCAGTCTACGTGGTTCTTTCTGAAGACATTCCCTCAAATAAGAGTTGTGAGACAGGTTCGTCTGGGACAAAGAAGAATATCTGTTGCATGCAGCTGCCTTGGCAGGGCGGTGTCCAGCCCTATGTTTCCTGAAACACGATTTCTTTGTCTTGAAAGATGCTTAATACACAGTTCTCTGATTTGAGGCAAAGTGCTCTTTGCATAAAGATAATCTGGGGATTTACTGGCTATTTTTAGTCATTTTAATTTTAATTAAAAAGCCTTACGTTGTTCTCATTCATGTTGTTTTGATTTCTTACCTAAAGCAAAATTATTTTACTATTTTATTTACCTTCTATTGTATTTATTAAATTCATCTCTCTGGCTAGAATAAAAAAACATTTTTAAAGGCAGGAACAGCACCTAATTCAAATACCAATCCTTGACAATGGGCAAAGGGCATAGTTTTATACTTTAATGTCTTCTAGGGAACACAGTGGAAAAGCTAAGATGCTTAGAGTTATGTCTCTTTTTAAAAATAAAATAAGTTTAAAATTACAAACTGATATATGACCATTAAAATAAGTGAAACAATTTAAAGCTGGATAAAGAAAAAGTTAATAATCTTTTCTTTTTCCCTGCCACCACACTGAAGAAACTAATGTTATTTGTATTGTATTTGTAACATTATTTGTAATTTGTATTCTTCCATACTTTTCTCCATGCTTATACAAACATATAATCATATTTAAGGGTTTTACTTGTTTTTTTAACATAAAATGGAATCATTCTATACTTATTTTTCAGTTTCTAGTGTATATCATGGTCATCTCTCTATGTCTTTTTAATAACTACATACACTTTAATATTTTTGAAGCTGTGCTACAGATGTATCACAATTTATTTAACCATTCCTTTAGCCTATAGATGGCTACTCAGGTTGTTTCTAGTTGTTTGTCACTACAAATACTGCAATAAATATCCTCATGCACATATGCTTTTGTATCTATGGGATAAACTAGCAAAGGTAGGATTGTAGGCTGAAGGCTATATATATATATATATATACACACACACACAAACACGCACATATATCTTTAGTTGGACTACAAATTGTCTAACTACTTTCCAAAAAAGTATCAATTCAAATTCCCACCAGCAACCCATGAGAGCACAAAGTTTACCTATATCCTCACCATTTTAACTTTTCCATGGATGAAAAATGGTTATCTTACTGTTGTATTAATTTGCACTTTCCCAAATACTAATAAAGTTGACATTCTTTCATATGCTTACTGGTCATTTGAATTTCCACTTCAATGACTTACATATTTTTCTATTAGATTACATTTATTTTATTAATTTGTCAGGCTCTTTATTGATAATGAGGATTAACCTTTTGTCATTTGTGTTACAAATACTTTTTCTTCAAATTAATATGTGTTGTTTGATTTTTGTTTATGGTATACATTGACAAATTTTAAAAAATTCTTTATGGCTTTGGATTTTCTTGCTTCCCTTAGGCAAGGCTCTCCTACATCACATGTTTATACAAATATTTTTCTAGTTTTTTCTAAAATTGATATTTTTAATTTAAATGTTTATAACCTACCTGGAATTTATTTTTATATATGGTAAGCCAAAGGTCTGAGTTTTCTTTCAGAAGTATGGTTATCAGAATCATTTATTAAATAAACCATGCATTTCCAATTGAAATAAAACTCCAACACCTCCCTATCAGAAATAGATTCAGCAGGCAGAAAATCAGTAAGGTCGAAGTTGAACTCAACAACACCACCAATCAACTGGATATGATGGACACCTGTACACTACTTTATCCAATAACAGTAGAATACACATTCTTCTCAAACTCACATGGAACATTCACTAAGATAGACCACATTCTGGGTCATAAAACATAGCCTTAACAAATTTAAAAGAATAGAAATCATACAGTGTCTGCTCTCAGACCACAGTGGAATTAAACTAGAAATCAATAACAAAAAGATAACTGGAAAATCCCCAAATACAGGGAGATTAAACAACATACTTCTAAATAACACATGGGTCAAAGAAGAAATCTCAAGAGAAAGTTAAAAATATTTTGAACTAAATGAAAAGGTAACTTATCAAAATTTGTGGGATGCAGTAAAAGCAGTGCTTAGATGGAAATTTACAGAATTGAATGCATGCATAAATTAGAAAACAAGAAAGATCTAAAAATCAATAATCTAAGTTTCCACCTTAGGAAACTAGAAAAAGAAGAACAAATTATATTGAAAGTAAGCAGAAGAAGAGAAATGATAAGAATTAGAGCAGAAATAAATGAAATTGAAAACAGGAAATTAATAGAGAAAAATAATTGAAACAAAAAGCTAGTTCTTTGAAAAGATCAATAAAACGAATGAGCCTTTAGCCAGGCTAACTAAAAAAAAAAAGAGAAAGGACACAAATTACCGAAATCAGAAATGAAAGAGGGTACATCACTACAGATCCTATGGACATTAAAAGGATAATAAAGGTATACTATGAACAATTCTCTGCCCACAAATTTGATAACCTAGATGAAATGGATCAATTACTTGAACAAGACAGAATTTGCTGAAACTCACACAAGAAGAAACAGACAATCGGAATAGGCCTACATCTATTAAAGTAATTGACTTAATAATTAATAAGTGTCTAAAACAGACAGTACCAGGCCCAGAGGGCCTCATTGGTGAATTCTACCAAACATTTAAGGAAGAAATTCTGCCAGTATTCTACAATCTCCTTCAGAGGACAGAAGCAGAGAGAATACTTCTTAATTCATTCTATGAGGCCAGCATTACCCTAATACCAAAGACATTATAAAACAAGAATTTATAAAATATAACAATTTCCAATAATATAATAGGATATTTCAAGAGTATTTTGTATAAGCTTTGGCAAAATAGATATTTAACAGTAATAAATTATGATTATAAAAAGCAATCTTTGAAAAGAAAAATAGCCCAAATTTTTAGCATCAGAGAATATTTCAATTTTAGTATATGTATCTATTTTATATTTTATGCAGACTTACACACTATCTCTTTAACTAAAGAAAAAAGGAAATATACTCTCAGGAAGTCAAAGAACTCACAGAACATTCCTAACAGTTTATACTTAATTGTTCATTAAGCATTTAGAGGAGCTGACCATTTCTAGACGCTGTACAAGATACTGACTTTACAGATGATGAAGAAGAAAAAAAATCCCTGTCCTCAGGTACTCAATCTAGAAAGGGAGGCAGCCAAATAAAGTAAGAAGTATGGTATATGTTTCTCTGTCTTTAGGTCTTTGCTCCTGCACTAGTTATGGTGGGAGAAAAATGAAGGAAGTATCTAAGAGTAGCAGTGATGGAGTTGGGAGAAGACAAGGTAGAGGAGATATTAGGAAGGCTTCTCAGGAAAGGTGATGGAATAAACTGCACGCGAAAGAAAAGTAGAATATCCAAGAAGACAAAAGTCTTACAAGGTTTTTGTGTTTTTTTTCAGGTGGGAAGAGAGATAATTCAGCATCTCTTGGATGACCACAAATAAATTGAGGTAAAGATTATACCTTTTCTTTTAGATATCATGAGTCTGATACACTTTCAGATCATGTATTAGAGTTCTGCAGGAAACTGGAAATAAAAGTTTTAGGCTTAAGACAAAGTTTGGTTGAAAACAGAGTTGAAGCCATTATGGAAAAGGTGACTGTGGATGAGACAGTCCAGGGTAAATGTGCAGGGTGAAAAGAGGATCAAAATTGAATTCTGAGAAATACAAGCACTTGAGGTCTAGCAGGCGAACCCAAATGCAGACTTAAAAGGAAAGAAAAAGAAAAAAAAAAGAAAGAAAAAGAGGGAAAGAAGAACTAAGAAAACAGGATGAACTAAATTAAAGACCAAGAATATTTCAAGGGCAGAATAGATAAGAGTATCAAATGCAGTAGATGTAAAGACTAAAATGTATCCACTGTTCCCTGGTAACTTTAGCTAGGACAGTTATAGTCATGTAGTGGGGTGTATGCCAGACTATGGTAGACTGAGTGATTAATGGGATTAAGGAAGTAGGAGCATCTAGCATAGACTTTTCTTGCACAAGGTTTAGATGTAAAAGTAGAGGCAAGAACAGGTGCTGATGCAAGTAAGTTTACAGGTTTGGTGGAAGGAATTTGAATGAGTTCCTTCTGATGACTTCTGTTTTCTCTGGTTAGGAGAAGGTGAGATCTTTTGCTAAGACTCTGAAAATAAGTGGCCGAGGAGAGTGAAGGACAGAAACAGGCACTGGGAAGACTAGGTGAGCTGACCAGAAAGATCTAGGATGGTCAGGCATTATTGCCAACCTTTAGGTCAGGTTGTGGAGAACATTATTGTGAAATCACTAAAGGAAATCTTAAATGTTAATACTCATCTTGGCTATCTTATCAGTAAGCAAGAACCTAGAGCAAAGTATAAGACAATTTTCTACTTTTAATTAGCAAACTGAAATTAAACAAAAAAATTTAAATATGAATGTTTACTAAATATGGATATTTTGATCCAGAGATCTAGAGAGCTGTAGAAAAGAAAATATATAAAAGCAATTCTTTTAAACTTATCACACATTTTCTTAAAAAGAGAAAAAAATCAAAGTTAAATAATGTTCTAGTAAAAGTACTAAATAAATTAACTGCTAGGAACTTAAAGCATTAAATCCCAAGTCTTTCTATTGAGGTAAGATTTTAAAAATAGCTTTATGAGTGTGAAATTTGAAATATTCCATTTATCTAACTCCTCAAATATGATGCATTTGTATGTGTAGCTTATTTTAAGTGATTGGGAAGTAACTGAACAAAAAGTTCTGATAAAGTATTCTTCATAAGAAGTAAGTATTCTCCCTTTCTCTGCCTCTCGCTCTCTCCCCCTCCACCCTCTAATGTACCACCTACAATTATTTCGGAACTGCTATAGTTTGTTCAGGTCACACATTTGCAGTGAAAATAAGTGTAAGTGATAGAAAATGTTTTATTCAATAAAATCAAGATTGCCTTCTGATAATATTAATTTCTATTTACAGATTTGCCATTTTGAATATAGAAAATCAAGATAACTTAACTCCAGAATTCAAGTGTAAAAACTGCCTTTGAACTTTATACAATCATTATCTGGGATTACTACTTTTATTCTACAACTATACTTCTGGAAAAATTCTAAATCTATTTTTGAAATGGTAGTAGTTAGTTCCTCTGCAGAGACAGGACTTGCTAACTTAGCTCCTGATCAGCGAAGTTGGTAGGTCATCTACACAGGTCAGGACAAGAACTACTACCTCTTCTACAAGAGTTGATACACTCACAAAAAATGCCCAGCGTACACTCAAAACTGTTTTGTAAACTGTTACTTTTAAAGTGTCACCTCAAAACATCAGTAGTATCATTTGGTTTAAAACTGCTCTAAAATAAATCACAAGGTTTATTCTTTCAAAAAGGAAGCAAGTGGTTTTTGATAGTGCTGTTCAGAGCGGGAGATTTAAAACACACACACACACACACACACACACAAGCATGCATACATAATTTGCAAAGGTTACAGGTGTAGTTTTTATAATATATGTTAATAATGTTTGATTTTCTTAAAAACTGCATTATTATAAATTATAATTAATTTATAACATAATTACATGTAATATGTAATTACTATTGCTACCATCAATGGTGACCTGTTATATCAAGTACTGTGTTAATAAAAGACTCACATAGATTTCATTTAATTCTTTCAACCACACTGGGATATAAAAATTATTACCTATATCTAAGTATGGGTAAGTTGAAGTTTGAAGAAATTTAACTCACTCAATGACTTATTTCAAATAAGTTGAGGGAGCTAGGAGTTGAAACTAGGTCATATGATTCTAAACAAAACCCATGTTTTTAACTGCTAGGTTAGGGAACTATTAGTTTGCTATTTATTAAAATCTTTAAATAGATGACTTATAGGATCAGTGGGCTTCAGCAAAAAAAAAATTCTCCAAAATATTTCAAAAAGAATCAATGTCTTACACTTGTTTCTTTATTGAATCTATTACCTGTCTGTTGGTGATTTCTCTTCATATTCATTTTATTTCCTAAAATAAGATGTTCTTATACTTAGAAAAATAACATTCCCACATAATCTGTCAATTTTTAAACCCATAAAAATCGTGCATATTTTGAAAGTAACTGTAGGGACAAAGTAGTCATTTACGTATATCGAGCTGTCCATCTTTATTTCTCCCTATTATAACTCCCAGTTCTACCACACATCTGCACTGATCTGAATTGGTGGACTCCACTTCTTAAGATTTTACTTATTGTTCTGTTGTATGTATAGGTTCACCGTATCCAACTAATTATTAATAACAAAAACGTCTATGTTAAGCACACAGTGATTAAATTATATGTTAATCTTATCTTAGAACTCTAAACTACAGTGAATTTGGAAATTAAAAAGGGAGTAAATATTAGACTAAGAAAAAAATATTTCTACTTTGAATGCAGGTCTTTGAAAAACAAATATCAAATCTGGCCCATCCTTTTTCTTCTTACCTCAGGTTGGCTGGAAATATTCAAAATGAGAGCCCATAATTCAGCTCTCAGGGCTGTGGGACTTCCTTGTCTGATATACTGTTGAGCAGCAGCACTATCTTGTTCTGATAGAACTGTCAAAAGTATATTAAAATCTCATTAGAAAATTCATAATGTAAGAAATAACACTGAAATCTTTAAAAATCTTTTGGGAAGCTAACATTTCATCTTTATGTCTAACATAATTGCATCATATCTTGACAATCTTCTTTTACTCTCAGATTTTTGATGTGGCCTTATTTACAGCCCTGTAAGTTTCAAGCCGTAAGCTCCTCCACCTCCTACCCCACCAGGTGAAAGTTTTTAATGTAGGTACCTTGATTTCACTGTGCTTTAACTATAGCTCCATGGATGTGAAACTTGTGATGCATATATAGAATAATTTTTGGATTTCATGATCACATGAAGTCATAGCTACAGAAACCCTAAATTTCTTATGCATATTCTACTAAGTCATGAATGTTCTAGTAGTTGGAAGTGGTATGCTATTTGAAGTATTATGACTGAGAATTCTAAAGAATGTAGATATCCATTCTATTCGATGACTTTTTAGCTATCTGCCAAAATCAACAGAAAAGAGGGATTTTTAAAGAAGTAAAAACAAAAAAGATCTGATAACCTAAATTTAAAAAGGCCAAAAATTATTCATAAGCAGTCAAGTTCACAAAATTAATATATTATCCTTTTGTTTTCACCTTTATGTTAATGAAAATACTAGCCATTAAGTCTGGAAATAAAGCCCCCATCCAAAACAAACAAACAAAACCAAAAAACAAAAACAAAAGAAGAAATACTAGACAACTGCTGATATTTGTCAAACAGTTTTGTTTTCTTATATTTTCTTCTTAAAAGAAAAAGGAAAAAATTCTTACACTAAATGAGAATGAAACAAAGGGACCACATGATAACTTGCAATTGTGTTTAATGAAAATATCAAATCATACAAATGCAGTCTTCTAAATAAATAGGATTCTGAAAAATTGAACTAGGGAGTTTAGAACATGATAATATAATTGCCATAGAAGATTTATTCTGACACAAGACTTACCTGCACTTCATATTTCAAGGACAAAACAGGGTTTATAAAAATAAGGAAAAGAATCTTAAAAAGATGGGGAAAATTTGTTCTCCAGAACACTAACAGCTGCTTCAGTTATTAAGCCCTACCATGGTGAACAGTCGCTGGGAAGTGTGACAGCTATTATTCTCTCCTGATGCAGGAGCATATTCCTATTAACACTAATGAGAAGGGTGTGGGCACATCAAAGAGAGAACCTGGCTCTTTGATTTTAAAATGAAATTCTACTGTTGAATGGATTAAGCTAATATCCTTGAGAAATGTGTGCTTGCATTTATCATTTCCTTTTTAGTGAACCATCTGTGTACTTCTTTACCTGACGTTTATTGATAAAGCCAAATTGATGCATTTCCCCTCTTTATAAAGATTCCCATTGTTTTATCTACACTGTTAAATTTTATTCCTTTTTAGGTCTTTAGCTTCTCAGAGATTAAATTTCAGTTGAGGGTATATGATACAGACGTTTACTTGAGACTGTCTCATTTTCAGAAATTAAAATAAGTATAATCAAAAGCTTACCTTTTTGCCCAATACGTACATGCTCATTTTCAAAAAGTTCTAAAAATGATAAAATAAATAAAATTATTAGACACAAATATAATCAGCCACATTTAGAACAATATTATGTAAATGTTTTCTGGTGTTGATGCTTTTAATTATTTTCAAAGCTGAATGGCTCTCCAGGAAACTATAAGAATATTTATCTTTATATGTGGAAAAATCTTTTTTCTAAGTTATTTCAAGTTTGTAGAAATGAAAAGGAAATATATTTAATCAGAAGAAAAGATTGATAAACTAATTTTCTTTGTTAAAATAATACAGAATATCTTCTCACAACACAAATGTTTGTCCATTCATCTTTGACTTTTTTTTCCTAAAAACAAAACAAAATTTATTGATAGCTTTATTTGCAAATCCCTACTTCTACTCTAAGCTACCATGAAAGCAAATCTAATAAAAGCCTTAATACTTTATAGGAAATCCCACTATACAAATGCCATTTAAAAAGATTGTATGGGAGAAACAAAGATTTGTTTTTAAAGTACCAATCATAATGGAAATAACCTCCTAAACTAGATCATATTAAAACCAAGAAACATCTGTTCATCAAAAGATACCACTGAGAGTGAAAAGGTAAGTCACAGAGTGGAAGACTGTATTTGCAATACATATATCCAGCAAAGGACTTGTACTTAGAACATGTAAAGCACTCCCAGTAAGTCAATTTAAAAAAGACAACTATCTGACACAAATAGGCAGAAGCTGTGAACAGGTTCTTTACAAAAGAGGTAATCCAACGGATCGATAAACATATGAAAAGATGCCCAACCACATCAGTCACCAGAGAAATGCAATTAAAACCATTATGAAATACATACCCATCACAATGGCTAAAATGAAAAAGACTGACAATTCTAAATGCAAAGGAAATGGAGCAAATGAACTTCTCATACAAAGGTGGTAGGAGTGTAAATCAGTACAGCCATCTTGGAAAACTGTTTGGAAAACTGAATATATGCACGCCCTATGATAGCAGCACATCGCTCTCAGATGCGCATCTTATACCTATGTGCACCAGGAGACTTACACAAGAATATGCACAGAAGCACTATTGATAATAGTCAGCCCCCTATGTCTGTGGATTCAGCCAACCACGGATTGAAAACATTTGAAAAAAAATTCCAGAAAGTTCAAAAAAGCAAAACTTGAATTTGTTGTGTGCCAAGCACTACACTGAATCTGTGTGCATGAACTGATGTGTTGGCATACCCTGCTGTAGTCTCCCGCCATTTCATGGATCCTCAGTCTCCAGCACTTGTGTTTGAGTATTGTTCACCTTGTGTCTCGTTTGTCACTTACGTTGTGTGCACCCTTTGTTTCTGTGAAAAAATGGCTCCTAAAGAGCAATTAAGTGGTCAAAACAATCCCTCAAAAGCTATGTAAAGCAATTATACTCCAATAAAGATGTTAAAAATAATAATAATAATTTTTTAAAAAGCTAAACAATCCCTCAAAGGCTAAGAGGGAGCGTTAAGTGCTATCTCTCAACAAGAAAATTAAAATCTTAGATCTTTTGCAAAGCGGCATATTTCTTGCCAAGGTAGGCCATAAGGTCAGTAAGAACAAATTGAGCATTTGCAAAATAAAGCAGAAAGAAGCTGAAATTTGTGGAAGTGTTTGTGCTGCCCCTACAACAGCAAAAGTGGTCTCTCATTCATGACAAATTGCTCGCAAAGGCGTCAAGTATGTGGCTGGAGGACATGTCACAGAAGCATATCCCTGTTCATGGCAAAATGATGTGTGAAAAAGCACTTAGCCTCTGTGAATACTACTGTGATGGGGTTGAGGAGAATGAAGGAGTTTAAGGCTCATAAGGGATGGCTGGCTAACTATGTAGAGTGCTACAGCCTTAAGAACTTAGAGATCATGGGAGAATCATCATTGGCTGATGCCAAGGCAGCTTCAGCGTTCTCAGAAGAGCTCAAAAAACTTATAGAAGAGAAAGGCTACCTTCCAGAGCAAATCTTCAATTGTGATGAAATGGGCTTGTTCTGGAAGATGTCCAATCGTACTTATATCCATAAGACAGCAAAGTAGGCCCCAGGGTTCAGGGCCTGGAAAGATCACCTTAGACTGGTGCTGTCTGGCAATGCAACAGGTCACGTGATCAAGCCAGGCCTCATCTACTGAGCAAGCGATCCCCAGGCCCTTAACAAAAACAAAAATTGCCTGCCTATGTTCCAGCAATACAAGAAGGCTTGGGCAATGGCCATTTTGTTCTTGGAGAGGTTCCATCAGTGTTTCATTCCTGAAGTAAAGGGATGAAGAGAAGGGGCTGCCATTCAAGGTCCTCCTCATAACTGACAACACTCTCTGCTTCACTGGCGAGAATGTGGACGTGATGTTCCTGTCTCCTGCAGCAGTGCACTGAGGTGAAGTAACACCTACCTCGCCTTCAGGACGTTTCGTGCTGCCCCTGATGCTAACCCTGACTGAGCAGCATTATCGATTTACGAAAGAGCTTCACAACTGCAGGTGCAGTTTTGCTTCCCACAGAGGCTGTAGATGCCTTAAGTCCTGAGACCACCGATGCAGGCTGGAGGCAGTTCTGGAGTGAGGTGATCAGTGATTTCAGGGGCTTCTCCACTACTGATGCAGAAGTCAGTAGTATTTTGAATGTTGCAGGGGAAGTTTGGTGGGGAAGGCTTCTCTGACATGATTGAAGACAATGTTGAGGAACACACAGAAGAGCGTAGAGAAACCCTTACCAACAAGAAACTTGAAGATCTGCTGAAATCCTCTAAAGATGATGGTGATGATCATGATGCAGAAGATTTAGAGGAGGCAGAGCCATCAATCTGGACACTTGAAAAATTTGCAGCAGTTTCTCAAGTATGATTAGAGAGAGAACATACATGTGTGTGGAAGTGGGGATGGGAGTAGCAGGAGGGGGAGAGACAGCGTGAGGAGGCAAGAGATGAGACCTGAACAGTAAAAATAGTGTTATCCTTGACACAGGGGATAAAGATTGAAAGATGGTAGGAAGGGGCTTCAGTTTATTGATCTGGGTGGTAATTTAATTAGGTGTGTCCAATTCATGAAAATGTATTGAGCCATTCTCTTAGAATTTTGCCAACAAAATGACTTACATATGTCTAATGAGTTTCCAAAATTATTTTAAAGACCCTCAAATAAAAAGACAAAAATCTAGTTGAACTCTAATAATTGTAACATACAAGATTCTATTCAATAATTAATAGTAACCAAGGAGAGGCAAAAAGCATGTTAGTTGTCAGATATTTAAAAAGTTACTAGATTAATTTGGAAATGGCAAGATAAACCTTAACCTCACTCTCATTTTCATTTAGTATACGCCATATGGGAGAAATACTAACCAGGAGGCACTTGTGTAGAGTCATCTATACCAAGTTGCCCGGCAGTTAAGCCAAGTTCCACAAAGAATTCTTTCTGAAAAATAAAACACAGAATTACCATGCATCTCAGACTTTGCTACACATTATTTTAAAAAAATCACCTTCACCTAAACATCAACTTAAATGAAAATTACAATGTAAAATAAATCTTTGCTTCATTCAAATATCTAAAGAAGAAAAGAATATTATTGAACTTTTAGATAGTAATGCTTTAGTCCAAAATTTTCCCTTTTTAGGTAACAAACTAATCAGTAAAAGTAAGGAATAATTATTCTGAGGAAAGAATAATAAAATTTAAATCTCTCCTGAAACATACATACACACACAGCATATGTAGCACTTAGCAATTTTATTTTCTAAATTCATTGTCTAAAATTACCAATATAATTCTGTATCTGTGCTTTCTATGGTACTGTACTTCACTCAGCTCTTAATCAAATAAATACTGCAATATCCAAAACAACTTAAATTAATTTTTAAGTAAAATTAGACTACCAAGTACTCTGCTAAAATAAGAATAAATTAGATTTACTCTCCAGACTTCCTCTACTTATCTAGTAATGTCTAAGGAAAGTAATCATGTTTGTCTGTTGTTTTATAAATATATAAAAAACAACCCCATAGTATTCACATTATTTTTATTGCCTAAGTAATTAAATATTTCTATTAATATTTGCCTCAGTGTTTTGTTACTATTCTAATTGCTAAAGCCAAACTCCCTTCTCCTTTAAAAAATGGAATTAGTTTTAATCCTTCATAATTATCTATGATTATTTAAGTTAGTGATTTATTTGTGTCCCTCATAAGACAGTTATTCAGCCTAACACACATTTCATTTCTGTATCAATTTTAAATAACTGCCATTATATTTCAATTTTTAACTAAACTAATTTTAACCTATACTTTTAAAAAGCACTGCAACTTATGTTACCAATTTTTAATGACTCAAGTGGTAAAAATTCACTGCTTTGGATATTTTTTACTCTATGTCAGTAGACCTGGTCCCTAATCTCAGACTTCCTTCTCTATGAACACGTATTACCTTTTTTCAACCTGTATCAAAGAATATAATCACACCATATTGAAATTATCTTTTTACTGTCCATCTCATTAGCCTGAAGCTCTTGGAAGACAAAGACTATCTCTTACACACATTTGCACCTCCTGTTCTTAGCACAGTGCTACGTGACACATAACAGTGGGGAGTCAGTAAATAGTGAACCACACTACTGAGTTCTAGTTCCCACCTGCTGTCTCTACAACACTGAATTAGTGAACAGGAATTAGTCAGCAACTTCTCTTTAGAGTTAATAAATTTCAGTTTCAAGAAATTCCCTTTTGGCAAGAAAGGGGTAGGGGGTTAAGAGATATAGATTACTACATATAAAATAAATAAGCTACAAGAATATATTGTATGACACAGGGGATATAGCCAATATTTTATTTTATTTTATTTTTTAATAGATCTTTATTGGAGTATAACTGCTTCACAGTACTGTGTTAGTTTCTGTTGCACAACAAAGCGAATCAGCCATATGCATAAACATGTCCCCATATCCCCTCCCTCTTGAGCCTGCCTCCCATCCTCCTTATCCCACCCATCTAGGTCATCGCAAAGCACAGAGCCAATCTCCCTGTGCCATGCTGCTGCTTTCCACCAGCCAACTATTTTACATTTGGTAGTGTATATATGGAGACGCTACTCTCACTTCGCCCAGCTTCCCCCTCCCATCCCATGTCCTCAAGTCCATTCTCTATGTCTACCTCTTTATTCCTGCCCTGCAACTAGGTTCATCAGTACCTTTTTTTTTTTTTTAGATTCCATATATATGCGTTAGCGTACGGTATTTCTTTTTCTCTGTCTTACTTAACTCTGTATGACAGACACTAGGTCCACCTACCTCACTACAAATAATCAACTTCGTTTCTTTTTATGGCTGAGTAATATTCCATTGCCTATATGTGCCACACCTTCTTTATCCATTCATCTGTTGAGGGACATTTAGGTTGGTTCCATGTCCTGGCTATTGTAAATAGTGCTGCAATGAACACTGTGGTACATGACTCTTTTTGAATTACAGTTTCCTCAGGGTATATGCCCAGCAGTGGGATTGCTGGGTCATATGGTAGTTCTATTCTTAGTTTTTTAAGGAACCTTCATACTGTTTTCCATAGTGGTTGTATCAATTTACATTCTCACCAACAGTGCAGGAGGGCTCCCTTTTCACCATACCCTTTCCAGCATTTGTTGTTTCTAGATTTTTTGATAATGGTCATTCTGACCAGCATGAGATGACACCTCATTGCAGTTTTGATTTGCATTTCTCTAATAATTAGTGATGTTGAGCATCTTTTCATGTACCTCTCGGCCATTTGTATGTCTTCCTTGGTGAAATGTCTGTTTAGGTCTTCCTCCCATTTTTTTAACTGGAGTGTTTGTCTTTGAGATTGAGCTCCATGAGCTGTTTGTATATTGTGGAGATTAATCCTTTGTCTGCTGTTTCATTTGAAAATATTTTCTCCCATTCTGAGGGCTGTCTTTTTTTTTTTTTTTTTTTTTTGCGGTAGGCAGGCCTCTTACTGTGGGGGCCTCTCCTGTTGCGGAGCACAGGCTCCGGACGCGCAGGCTCAGCGGCCATGGCTCATGGGCCTAGCCGCTCCGCGGCATGTGGGATCTTCCCAGACTGGGGCACGAACCCGTGTCCCCTGCATCAGCAGGCGGACTCTCAACAACTGCACCACCAGGGAAGCCCTGAGGGCTGTCTTTTTGACTGGTTTAAGGTTTCCTTTGCTGTGCAAAAGCTTTTAAGTTTAATTAAGTCCCATTTGTTTAGTTTTGTTTTTATTTCTGTTACTATAGGAGGTGGGTCAAAAACGATCTTGCTGTGGTTTATGTCAAAGAGTGTTTTTCCTATGTTTTCCTCTAAGAGTTTTATACAGTGTCTGGTCTTATGTTTAAGTCTTTAATCCATCTGGAGTTTATTTTTGTGTATGGTGTTAGGTAGTGTTCTAATTTCAGTATTTTACATGTAGCTGTCCAGTTTTCCCAGGACCGCTTATTGAAGAGGCTGTCTTTTCCCCATTGTATGTTCTTGCCTCCTTTGTCGTAAATTAGGTGCCCATATGGGCATGGGTTTATCTCTGGGCATTCTATCCTGGACCATTGATCTATATTTCTGTTTTTGTTCCAGTACCATACTGTCTTGACTACTGTAGCTTTGTGGTATTGTTTAAAGTCAGGGAGCCTAATTCCTCCAACTCTGTTTTTCTTTCTCAAGATTGCTTTGGCTCTTCGGGGTCTTTTTTGTTTCCATATGAATTGTAAAACTTTTTGTTCTAATTCTGTGAAGAATGCCATTGGTAGTTTGATATGCACTGCACTGAATCTGTAGATTGTTTTGGGTAGTACAGTCATTTTCAGAGTATTGCTTCTTCCAACCCAAGAACATGGTATATTTCTCCATCTGTTTATGTCATCTTTGACTCCCTTCATCAGTGTTTTACAGTTTTCTGAGTACAAGTCTTTCGCCTCCCTAGGCAGGTTTATTCCTAGGTAATTTTTTCTTTTTGTTGCTGTGGTAAATGACAGTGTTTCCTTAATTTTTCTTTCCGATTTTTTTGTTGTTGGTGTATAGGAATGCCAGAGATTTCTGTGCATTAATTTTGTATCCTGCAACCTTACCAAATTCATTGATGAGCTCTAGAAGTTTTCTGGTGGCATCTTTAGGATTTTCTACATACAGTATCATGTCATCTGCAAACAGTGACAGTTTTACTTCTTCTTTTCCGATTTGGATTCCCTTTATTTCTTTTCCTTCTCTGATTGTTGTGGCTAAGACTTCCAAAACTATGCTGAATAACAGTGGCAAGAGTGGACATCCTTGTCTTGTTCCTGATCTTAGTGGAAATGCTTTCAGTTTTTCACCATTGAGTATGCTACTTGCTGTGGGTTTGTCATATATGGCCTTTATTATGTTGAGGTAGGTTCCCTCTCTGCCCATTTTCTGGAGAGTTTTTATCATAGATGGGTGTTGAATTTTGTCAAAAGCTTTTTCTGCATCTATTGAAATGAGCATATGGTCTTTATTCTTAAATTTGTTAATGTGGTGTATCACATTGATTGATTTGTGTATATTGAAGAATCCTTGTATCCCTGGGATAAATCCCACTTATCATGGTGTACAATCCTTGTAATGTGCTGTTGGATTCTGTTTGCTAGTATTTTGTTGAGGATTTTTGCATCTATTTCCATCAGTGATACTGGTCTATAATTTTCATTTTTTTCTGATATCTTTTTCTGGTTTCGGTATCAGGATGATGGTGGCTTCGTAGAATGAATTTGGGAATGTTTCTCCCTCTGTAATTTTTTGGAAGAGTTTGAGAAGGATCGGTGTTAGCTCTGCTCTAAATGTTTGATAGAATTCTTCTGTGAAGCCATCTGGTCCTGGACTTTTGTTTGTTGGGAGATTTTTAATTATGGTTTCAATTTCATTACTTGTGATAGGTCTGCTTATATTTTCTAATTCTTCCTGGTTCAGTCTTGGAAAATTGTACCTTTCCAAGAATTTGTCCATTTCTTCATGGTTGCCCATTTTATTGGCATATAGTTGTTTGTAGTAGTCTCTTATAATCCTTTGTTTTTCTGCAGTGTCAGTTGTGATTTCTCCTTTCTCATTTCTAAATTTATTGATTTGCGTCTTCTCCCTTATTTTCTTGATGAGTCTGGCTAAGGGTTTATAAATTTTGTTTATCTTCTCAAAAACCAGCTTTTAGTTTTACTGATCTTTGCTGTTGTTTTCTTCATTTCTACTTCATTTATTTCTTTGTTGATCTTTATGATTTCTTTCCTTCTACTGACTTTGGGTTTCCTTTGTTCTTCTTTCTCTAGTTGTTGTAAGTGTAGGGTTAGATTGTTTACTTGAGATTTTTCTTATTTCTTGAGGTGAGATTGAGTTGCTATAAACTTCCCTCATAGAAATGCTTTTGCTGTGTCCCATAGGTTTTGGGTCATCATGTTTTCACTGTCATTTGTTTCTATGTATTTTCTAATTTCTTCTTTGATTTCTTCAGTGATCTCTTGGTTATTTAGTAGTGCACTGTTTAGCCTCTATGTATTTGTGATTTTACAGTTTCTTTCCTGTAATTGATTTCCAATCTCATAGCGTTGTGGTCAGAAAAGATGTTGGATACAATTTCAATTTTCTTAAATTTTCCGAGGCTTGATTTGTGACCCAAGATGTGATCTATCCTGGAGAATGTTCCGTGTGCACTTGAGAAGAAAGTGTATTCTGCCACTTTGGGGTGGAATGGTCTATAAATATCAATTAAATCTATGTGGTCTATTGTGTCATTTAAAGCTTATGTTTCTTTATTTATTTTCTGTTTGGGTGGCCTGTCCATTGGTGTAAGTGGGATGTTAAAGTCCCCTACTATTATTGTGTTATTGTCGATTTCTCCTTTCATGGTTGTTAGCATTTGCCTTATGTACTGACGTGCTCCTATGTTGGGTGCATAAACATTTATAATTGTTATATCTTCTTCTTGGATTGATCCTTTGATCATTATGTAGTGTCCCTCCTTATCTCTTGTAACAGTCTTTATTTTAGAGTCTATTCTATCTGACATGAGTATTGCTACTCGAGCTTTCTTTTGATTTCCATTTTCATGGAATATCTTTTTCCATCCCTTCACTTTGTCTGTATGTGTCCCTAGGTCTGAAGTGGGTGTCGTGTAGGCAGCATATATATGGGTCTTGTTTTTGTATCCATTCAGTCAGTCTGTGTCTTTTGGTTGGGGCATTTAATCCATTTACATTCAAAGTTATTATCGATACGTATGTTCCTATTACCATTTCCTTAATTGTTTTGGGTTTGTTTTTGTGAGTCTTTTTCTTCTATTGTGTTTCCTGCCTAGAGAAGTTTCTTTAACATTTGTTGTAAAGTTGGTTTGATGGTGCTGAATTCTCTTAGCTTTTGCTTGTCTGAAAAGCTTTTGACTTCTCCATCCAATCTGAATGAGATCTTTGCTGGCTAGAGTAATCTTGGTTGTAGGTTTTTCTCTTTCATCACTTTAAGTGTATCCTGCCACTCCCTTTTGTCTTGCAGTGTTTCTGCTGAAAACTCAGTTGATAACCTTACGGGGATTCTTTTGTAGGTTATATTTTGTTTTGCCCTTGCTGCTTTTAATATTTTTTCTTTGAACTTAATTTTTGCTAGTTTGATTAATATGTGTCTTATTTTGTTTTTCCTAGGGTTTATCCTGAATGGGACTCTCTGTGCTTCCTGGACTTGGGTGAATATTTCCTTTCCCATGTTAGGGAAGTTTTCAAGTATAATCTCTTCAAATATTTTCTCAGACCCTTTCTTTTCCTCTTCTTCTGGGACCCCTATAATTTGAATGTTGGTTCATTTAGTGTTGTCCCAGAGGTCTCTGAGATTGTCTTCAATTATTTTTTTTCTTTATTCTGCTCCTCAGTAGTTATTTCCACCATTTTGTCTTCCAGCTCACTTATTCGTTCTTCTGCTTCAGTTATTCCGTTATTGATTCCTTCTAGTGTATTTTTCATTTCAGTTATTGTGTTGTTCATCTCTGTTTGTTTGTTCTTTAGTTTTTCTAGATCTCTATTAAACTTTTCTTGTATTTTCTCAATCCACGCTTCCATTTCTATTTCCGAGATTGTGGATCACCTTTACTATCATTACTCTGAATTCCGTTTCAGGTAGATTGCCTATTTCCTCTTCGTTTATTTGGCTTGTATGTTTTTACCTTGCTCCTTCATTGTGACATATATTTTTGTTGTCTCATCGTTTTCTTTTTTTAATGAGTGAGATTGTGTTCCTGTCTTACTGGTTGTTTGGCCTGAGGCTTCCAACACTGGAGTTTGTAGGCTATTGGGTAGAGCTGGGTCTTGGTGCTGAGATGAGGAACTCTGTGAGACCTCACTCCCATGAATATTCCCTGGGGTCTGAGGTTCTCTGTTAGTCCAGTGGTTCAGACTTGGACCTCCCACTGCAGGAGCTTTGGTTCGACCCCCGGCTCGTGAACCAAGATCCCGCAAGCTGCATGGGGTAGCAAAAAATAAAATTAGACTAGGAAATTACGATATGTTAGAAAGAATACAAAAATAAAAATATAGATGAATCAACAACCAAAAGATACATCAGTACCACAATAGTAAAAAAAAGGAGAAGGGAAAATTTAAAAAAAGGGGGGGAAAGGCCTTGGCTGTGGAATGCGGGGCCTAAGCAAGGGTGAGGTTTGGGCAGTGGGCGGGGACTATACTTAGGACCCACAAGGCTGGAAAAGGCCCTGGGGGCTGTGGGGCATGGGGCTTAGGCTCAAGGAACAGAAGGGGCCCAGGTGTGCCCTTTCCCTGGTCTCAGAGGGCAGGTGACCTCACCTGGGATCCCAGCAGGCTTCCTGGCTTGAGTGGGTGGGGCAAACGCCCTCCTCTCCTCTCCTCTTCTGCTCTTCGGGTCTGGGAGGGCCCCTCCCGCCTGCCTCTCCTGATCTCCCCAGCCTCCCTCTTATGCCCCCAAAGACCAATGTGGCCGAGGCAGGTGGCGGGGGGCCGTGGAGGGCAGGAAACAGGCCTGAGAGTTCAGCAGTCTCCCTGTGCTGATCCTCTGCCCTCCAAAGCTACCTCCAGGCTGCGTGGGACCCTTTTGATATGGGTAAGTCTAACCCTAACACTGTGAACTAGGTTTGAGGGCCATCTATTGAGGCATCATATGAGACTCACTGAGTCTCACTAAGTTCAGTATTCACACAGACAGACCAGGGTTACAGATAAACCATGCATCATCAGGTCAGAATCACTATCACCAGTTTACATCGTTCAGGAAACATGGGGACAACTATCCCTCATGCCTGCAGACATTAGGTATAGTTACAATTTTTTAAAAAGTTGCCACAGGCTTTTGGTTCTCCAATAGCTAAGAATGAATCCACACCAGCTCCAGGTCCCCTCAGACAGACAGAGGCATAATTAGCCCCACTTATGCACATGCCAAACATTTTCATACATTATCCTTTCCCTGTTTCTTTATCTAGCAAACTCCTTCAAACTATTTCAAATGGCAGTACCTCTGAGAAGACCTCCCCCACCTCTAGGAAAAGAATCTGCCACTTCCTCTTCTGTACAGCCATATCACTTTGTATAAACTGCTACTAATAGGGCTTCTAACATCTTTTAAAAATAACTTCTTAAAAATTATTTTTTAATGAAAGTTGTAGTAGTAATGTTTAACAGTTATATACTGCTTACTACTTTCCAAGGACCATCTATATGCTTTATATTTATATATAAGTTTCCTAGGGTTGCCAGTGGTACAAAAAGTACCACTAACTGGTTAGCTTTAAACAATAGAAACTCATTCTCACGGTTCTGGAGGCTAGAAGTCCAAAATCAAGATATTAACATGCTCTCCCTGAAGGCTCTAGGGGAGAATCTGTTCCATGCCTTTCTCTTAGCTTCTGGTATTGCTGGCAATCTCTGGTGTTCCTTGGCTTATAGATGCAACACTCCAGTCTCTGCCTGTCATATGACATTCTCCTTGTGTGTCTCTCTTCTGTGTCTCTTCTCCTCTTCTTATAAGGACACCAGTCATATTGGAATTGGATTTTGGGCCTACCCTACTCCAGTAAGACATCATCTTAATTTCAGTGCATCTGCAAAGGCCCTATTTGCAAATGAGGTCACATTTACAGGTACTGGATGTCAAGATTCAACATATCTTTTGGGGGGGACACAATTCAACTCATAACTTATATCTTAACTTACTGATCTGCACAACACTTCTAAGAGATACTATTGTCCAGGGCTTCCCTGGTGGCACAGTGGTTAAGAACCCACCTGCCAATGCAGAGGACATGGGTTCGAGCCCTGGTCTGGAAGATCCCACATGCCACAGAGCAACTAAGGCCATGCGCCACAACTACTGAGCCTGTGCTCTAGAGCCTGCAAGACACAACTACTGAAGCCTGCGCACCTAGAGCCCGTGCTCTGCAACAAGAGAAGCCACCTCAATGAGAAGCCTGCGCACCGCAACAAAGAGTAGCCCCTGCTCGCCACAACTAGAGAAAGTCCGCGCTCAGCAACAAGGATCCAATGCAGCCAAAAAAAATAAAAATACATACATTTATTTTTAAAAAAAGATACTATTGTCCATATATTAAATAAGAAAACTAAAGCTCAAGGTTAAGAAAAACTTGCCCAAGGTCACACAGCCAGTGAGTGGCAGAGCAAGAATTTAAACCCAGGTTAGTTGGCTTCAGAATCTAATCACCTAACCACCACACTATACTATCTTTACAGGCAATAAACAGAAGTCAAATCAGCTAAAAGACTTAACAACAACAACAAAACAGCAGTTCCCTATTTATGCACTCCTCCCCAACACACACATACACAACACACACACACACACACACACACACACGCAATCATAATTAGCCCACTATTCAGGAACAACCACTTTCAGCTTTTTTTTTTTTTTTTTTTTTTTTTGCGGTATGCGGGCCTCTCACTGTTGTGGCCTCTCCCATTGCAGAACACAGGCTCCGGACGCGCAGGCTCAGCGGCCACGGCTCACGGGCCCAGCTGCTCTGCGGCACGTGGGATCTTCCCGGACCAGGGCACGAACCCGTGTCCCCTGGATCGGCAGGCGGACTCTCAACCACTGCGCCACCAGGGAAGCCCAATTTCAGCTTCTTTTTCTGGTATTTACACCCATATTTCAAGTAACAAGTATACATTGTTATTTTTAATTTATCAGTTTCAAATATCTACTGATTTTTTATGATGAGGATTTTTAGCTCATGTACATTCTCTTTTCCTCCCTCCATCATTCCATTATAAGTATACATCAATTCTTGATTAAATCCATATTAAGAGTTTACATTATTATTACTATTTAAAAATTATTCACTGCTGAGGCAAGGAGTATGCTATAAATATGTTTCCTTTCCTAAAATATGTATTTTTTTCATACAGTCCATAATTAAACCATTTTTTCACTTATGCAATTTTCTGTAATCACTTACCTCTTCCTCTACCCTTTAACAACTCTGAAAAGACCCTCCACAATACAATTTTGCATGTGGTTAAACCTGTCAGATCATCTTTACTTTTGGTGTTTTTCTTGCAGGCACGCATCCTGGAACCCTCCAACCTCCTGCTCCAAACTGGAATCGCTCTGCTCTGGTCCTGTTGCACAAACTTTGTCCTGGAACCTCTCTTCACTGTCATTTTGGAAATTGTTCTTCTCTTAGGCTGGAATCCCATTTCCTGGATCCTCTGTTTTGCTCTTTTTGTTTCTGATCTTGTTTTGGAGCATTTCTGCCAATAGTTCCCTTAATAAGAGTAAATATTTGAGATCACATACATCTGAAAATGTCTACTTCAAATTCTCATTTGATTGACTGTTGGTTACATACAGAATTCTAGGCTTGAATTCATTCAGATTTTTAAAGGCTTTACTTAAAAATCTTCTGGCTTCCAGTCTTCCTGCTGAGCGGTCAGATGCTTGAAACTTTATATATACTCTGTTTTTCTTCCATAAAAAGTTTTTAGTCTTCTCCTATTCAGGTGCCTTGGGTCTTTTTTCATTCACAGCATTGGGTACTGGGTGGGCCTTTTCACAATGAAGATTCCTGTCTTTCCGTTCTTAAAATTTTAAATAATTCCTTTACCTCTGTTTTCTCTTTCTAGGACTCCTATTGGTCAGGTGTTAGCCCTTCTGGATCGATCCTCTAATTTAAAAAAAATACCTTTTCCTTTTTATTTTTCATCTCTTTGGCTTTTTTGCTTTTGCTCTGTTTTCTGATAGACATTTCCTGGGCTTTCTACTAATTTTTTTTTTTTTTTTGGCATACCATATTTTTGAGTCCTATAAGCTCTTTTTTCATTTTCTAATGTTTTGTTTTGTTGTTTTAATGAAATTCTATTCTTGTTTAATGAGTAATATCTTCTCTCTGAGAATATTAATGTTTGCTTTACATCTTCTATTGGGGAGAAATGGTTAACAACAGGCTAACCTTTTTGTCCATTTGAAGATAACCTTGGGTTTACCTTCTCTCAGCACTGTTGACCTGAAAATGTACTGGATCACACAAAAAAACTGTGGAGAGGAAAGCCAGCTATATTACTAAGCAATATAATTTACTGAAAAAATATGACCCTTGTCTGGTAAATTATATCTGAAATGGAGGACTGTAAGTGGACTATAAAAATATAATGGAAAACACAGGCCTTAGCTACCTGGTGTGCCTCTTGAGAGGACTTGGAAGCTATGGTCATGTGCATTATAAGAAATAGTTCCTATCACATATGAGACTTTCCTATGCTGTGCCTATGTAGCCTTGGCACTTCAAATTGCATGCACTCCTTGTAGGGCTAGGAAGTAGCATCTAGGTTGGCTGCAAGGACTTCCAACAAAGATCTACGTGATATACTGACACGCGTGATATCATCTACGTGATATACTGACATATTTCTGTCCTGTATCATTTTGCAAATCTAAATGAACCTCGCACCAGGTTTTGGCCTATTGTATCTTGTGAGTGTAGATGTAAATTCAAGCCTGAAATAACTATTGGTGGTCATAATAAGCACTCATTCCCTAAATTGGCTATTTCTTCTTCTTCTTTTTTTGTTTGTTTATTTGTTTAAGTTTTGACCTATGCCTTTAAAATTGGAAGATTTCAAGTATCTGGAGATCCTAGGCTGGTCAGTTACATTTAGGGTTGAGGCAATTAACGACTGACTGGAAGCTCTGTCTGCAAGAACTGGGCAGAGTGTGGTGGACTTCACTGTGAAGCAATTATAGCCAGCCAGCTATTTTTCTTTTCTTTTTTTCCCCGCCCCTGGTAAGGGTTCTCCAAATCTCTGTTAGCCTTTTCTCTGGCATTCTAAAGTTGGTGGAGGGTGAAGAAGGAGAGACTGGGCAGGCATAGTGGTAGTGGTAGGGGACAAGGGTATTAGTTCACGATTCGGTCAACTTTCACTTAATTCCTCTGTTTTCAATACCGTGCCTCATTCCTGTTCAGCTCTATGTCTGAGGTCACTGAGTTTATAGCCTTTCTGATTCTGTTTCTGTAGTGATTAACACACCTCTGGTCTTCTGTGAGGGAGGAGGAGTCACCGGAATATGCAGGATGAGAAGAGTCCGGGGGTCTTAACCCTTCCTGATACAGACTTTTACACAATCTCCACTTTCAGCCCTATGTCTCCTCAGAGACTCTATAACATGTGGTATCTCCAATTCTTGATCCTTTCCAAAGTTCAAGGGAGAAAAATCATCTGGCTTTTTGTATCAGTCAGAGTCCCGTCAAGAAATAGAAACCATACCAGAAATGTGAACAGGGAAAAACAGAATTAGCAAATGCAGAAAGGAACTATGACTTCTAAGCAGGAGGGTGAACCAAGAAGGAACTAAGAACTCAGGAAAGGGTCCCCCAGTGCCCTCAAGACTGAGATTCAGACTTTTAAGGAGAGGGTATGCCTGCCACAGGAATGTGCAGACCAGAGGTGAAGAAAAACCTTGCCAGAGAGTACAGGCTGGAGCTGGTTGACTGAGGGCTGCCAAGGTGAGTGCTACTGGGTCTTCTGTTTGCTGATCTGCTGGCTTCTGTACATGGAAAGCCCCTTTCTCCTGCTGTTGTCTTGCAATGTCTCTCCAGAATCCTCTGTTGACAAAGTCTAACATCAAGCTAGTTTGCAAAAAAGAAATGTTTATAAGGTCCAGCTCCAGTATAATAAAACAGAGCAAAAAAGGCAGATTTGCAAAACTACAATGAAGTATCATTTCACACTGGTCAGAATGGTCATCATCAAAAAGTCTATAAATAATAAATGTTGGAGAGGGTGTGGAGAAAAGGGAACCCTCCTACACTGTTGGTAGGAATGTAAATTGGTACACCTGTTGTGGAAAACAGTATGGAGGTTCCTTAAAAAACTAAGAATAGAGTTACCATATGATCTAGCAATCCCACTCCTGGGCATATATCAGGAAAAGACAAAAACTCTAATTTGAAAATATATTTGCATTCCAATGTTCATAGCAGCACTATTTATAATAGTCAAGATATGGAAGCAACCTAAGTGACCATCAACAGATGAATATATAAAGAAGATGTGGTATATATATATAATGGAATATTGCTTACCATAAAAAACAATGAAATATTACCATTTGCAGCAATATAGATGGATCTAGAGATTATCATACTAAGTGAAGTAAGCCAAAGACAAATATTATATGATATCACTTATACGTGGGATCTAAAAAAGTAATACAAATGAATTTATTTACAAAACAGAAACAGACTCACAGACCTAGAAAACAAACTTATGGTTACCAAAGGGGGATAAATTAGGAGTATGGGATTAACAGATATACACTACTATATATAAAATAGATAAACAACAAGGATTTACCCTATAGCACAGGGAACTATATTCAGTATCTTGTAATAACCTATAATGGAAAAAAATCTGAAAAAGAATATGTGTGTGTGTATAACTGAGTCACTTTGCTGTACCCCTGAAACTAATACAATATTGTAAATCAACTATACTTCAATTTTTAAAAAAGGTAGATTTGGAGCTGAAAGATAATAAATTGATTACTGTCACACTTGTCATCCATACCTCCCACCTTTTAGAGGCATTAAGGCTTGACCATCTTCATGTTTGCGTCATTCTTCATTCTCCCATCAGCTCTCTATCTTAATACTTTAAAGCTTAGAGTTACAAGTTGTTTCTTACTTTCACCAAAGACAGTATTTACATTTCTGCGCTCCTTATCGTTTTTGGGGTAATTAACAAAAGAAGGAGTGATGGTAATTTCTTAACTCCTTTATCAGGAAATCTTCCCACCTTTCTATAATTACTCTATTTTTAAACTAACGACCTTATCAAATTGTGACAGTCTCCAGAGCAAAGACAGCCTTTAACTCATCTTATGTTCTTTTATCTCCCTCAGTGTCTCACCGTGTCATGAGCTTAATAAAGGTTGGGTGAATTAAATGAAATGTACATTCTTTAAAAAAAATTTTTATAAAATTCATAATTTGTTTCAATCAGTTTTACAGCTATACATCAGGCAATTTCCAACAACCTGTCTTATAAATCTATGCTGTTTATTAAAATAAGAAATAAGCAAAAGCATTTATAGGTCAAGGAAAGCTCATCTTTAATCCTACTAGCAAAGCAACTCACTCTCTATACAACATACTTACAATAAAAAAGAAACTTTTCATTTTATTCATTTATTTAATGAGCAGATTGTCCTACTGCTTTAGATATATGCTGCACTAAAATATACTTCTAATAGTTGCCTCTAAAATATGTTAATTTATTTTTAAATGCCTATACTTACCAATTCAGGGATGTCTTTTACTTTGAGAGGAACTTGGATTAAACCCAAATGAGTCCTGAAACTATGAGAATCACCATTTTCATAATTTGGGTTGCGAAGATTAATTAAAACCTTTAAAAACAAATCCAACATAATTGGTTAGTTTCTTTATTGACTATTTACATTTACAAAATTGGTAGTAATAACCTTAGTATATATCACAAGATTAAAAACTATCTGGGTTATGCATATACTTTAATTACATTCTGAAAACTAAAATTGTATTAAAATGTTAAAATACTATAAATATGTTTTTAATTTAATATTCCAACAGATGATCTACCATATAAAACTAAAAAATTAAAAATTTAGTTAGAAAGAAAAACTTTCTGATGGTAAAAAGAATTGTTTGATTATATTTTACCAGGGAAAATGACAGAAAAATTTAAATTGCTTGATTGTAATATTTGCCAGGAAAAATTTTAGAACCAACTCTAACTCTTTTAAAAAACAGATACTGACAAGGTTTATAGAAAGACAGTGAATAACATCATAAGGTTTTGCCGATAAACCAAACCCAAAGGGAAAAAAAATTTTTCAGAGGCCAAGCTAACAAGAAAGATGGATTTATATATTTTTCAAAATTAACTAGATTAAAAAAAAAACTTAGATATTTGCACAGCCTTTACTCTAGAAATCTCACTTCTATCAGTATGATTATGGAAATAATTAAAGCTGTTTGCAGAGACAGTGCAGAAAAAAACATCAAGGAAGTACTGTTCTCTTATAAAACAGAAAAACATGAGACAACTTAAATATTCCATTAGAGGAAATTACCTAAATAAATTATGTTTAATTTGTACAAAATACAGTGTAATATGCCTCAATTAATATCACAATATGTTTATTAAATTAAAAAGTTACAGTATAGTAGTATTTATTGCTGTATGATGGCATTATGAGTAATTTCTGTTTTAAATTTTCTTCTTACATATATTTTCTTATTTTTCTAACAACACACATTTTGGGGAGAGAATAATAATAATTTCAAAAATATTTAAAAATTGAAACTGTTGAGGGAAAGAAACCACCAAGAATCCAAGGAAGGAGATTATAATGACAGAAACACTATCATATCTGAAGAAGGCATTCATAAACTGATAACTAATGGCTGATAAAATGGAATATGCTATAAGGCCAGAAGAGTTTCCTAAAATTGCAAACACTAAATTGAAACTAAAAATATCAAAGGTATTTGTTTAAAAAAAAAGAAAAAAGAAGATTTAGCAAAGAATCAACAGTGTTAAATACAGACTAATATAGAATAACACAATTTTAGTCTAATTACACAAATAAGGCATCATACTTGCATGGGAAACTCAAAAACACAGAATTGAAAAGAAAAAGAAACTATGAATATGTGGGCAATAGAAAAGAGAAAATATTAGAAAAGCAGAAACTATAACTAAGGGAATGATTATAGAAAATTTGCTTGAGTTAAAGAAGAATCTCAGCATGACTAATAAAAGGATCAATTCAGCAACAGTCCTGAAGGCCACAGAACACTATGATTATTAAGGAGAAAACAGTTAAAGACAACCATAAAAAAATTACATGAAATTTAAGTGCTAGAAAAGGAAAGAGTTTGGGAGAAATCTTTAATAAGCTAAGAGAAATAATGCTAGCACCATAAAGGCAGTTTCAAACCAAAGTAATTTTTCTTTAAAGTTAAAAAGATACTGCTTACAATTCTAAAAGGCCTGAAATAATTTCTAACAATGTTCTATGCTGGCAAACTGGTATCAGAGACAACAGGTTCAGAAAAGAAAAAATAAATAAAATGTGAAAGATTCAATCATTCGTTTACTCATTCACTCAACACGTTTACTGAGCCATGATGTGCTAAGCACTGTTCAACCTGTTGGAGAGAGAACAGTTAAAGACAGGATCAGCTTGCAGCTGCAGCTGGTTTATGGTAGCTCTATCTTATCTTCAGGGTTACCTGGACATCTAGTAGCAACCCTTGGCCAAGAAGGGGTAAAATGCACTAACTAGTCATTTATAATGTGCTATTTAATGTCCCCTGGAGGAACTCCATATCAGTTTATTTACATTGTTTATTGAAAATGTACAGATTGCTGGTTTACATCTGAATTACCAGTGGGGTATAAAAGACCCCTCAGAAAACTTGTGCCTTGACTCCCAAGACCGAAGTATCTTGCATGTACCTTGGAGATTCATAACCCAAAGACAAAGTGCATCCTGTGCAACTGAGAAAGGGGCCTGGGAGATGTGTCTGGAAATTCCCATCTCTTTGTATTTGCATGTATTTTCTTTCTCTTGCTGAAAGAAAGCCTTATGTGGGTGTATCCTTGTGGGTGAAGTCTTGTTGAGCCTTTTCAATTATCTGACTTGACTCTGTAATTGTTGCAGCAGTGAACAAAACTTCCGTCTAATAGGATAAGGCAGGCAATAAGCCAAATAGAAAAATAGTATGTTATATAATGCTAAATGCTATGGAGAAAAACAAAGTAGGAAAGGGCTATAAGGAGTTCCAACCAGGGGAGCCAGGGAAAAGTTTGCTAAGAAGGCAACATTTTTTTGTGTGTGTATGTGTTTGAATTTTTTCCATGAATATTTTTTTAACTGAAATAAAAAATAATTGAAATATAGTTGACGTACAATATTATGTTAGTTTCAGGTGTACTACAAAGTGATTTGACATTTGCATACATTGTGAAATGATCACCACAATAACTCTAGTAACCATCTGTACCCATATTATACCCATATAATACCCAATATTATTGACCATACTCTTTATGTTGAGAATGTGACATTTAAGCAAAGACATAAGGAGTGAGGGGAATGTACACACAAGTATATGGGGGAAAAGCACTGCAGGCAGAGAAAAGAAGGAGCAAAAGGCCCTCACAAATGGGCAGAAGCCAAGGTAAAGCAAGGAGGCTAAAATAGCTGGAGTAGAACAAATCAGGAGAAAAAGTAATAGGAGATGAACTCAGAGAGGTGGTGGGGTAACAGACCAAGCAGGATATTTTAGGCCACTGTCATGACTTTGGTTTTTAAGTAGAAGGAGATAGGAAGCACCTGGATACCAGAAGAGTGGCTTCTTCAGAATTGTACTTACAAGTCTTCCTCTAGAAACTCTGCTAAGAACAAAAGGACAGATTCTAGGTGGGCAGCTTAGAAGCAGAAAGAGCAATTAAGAGGCTACTGAAATAGTCCAGACAAGAGATGGCTGCTTGGACCAGTGAAATAGGAATGATCCCAGTAAGAAGTGGATGGATTCTGGATATACTTCAAAGGTAAAGCTGAAAGGATTTGCTGATGGATTACATGTAAGGTACAAGAAAAAAAGTGTAATCAAAGAGAGGTGAATTAAAATAATTAGTGAGTTGTAACTGCCTACTGAAGAGTTCCACTTGAATGCTCAATATGCCTCTCAAACTTAATTAAGCTCATCATCTTCACTAATGGACCTGTTTCTCCTCCTGTATTCTGTATCTCAAGGGCAAGTTACCTCTGCCCAATTACCCAATCTAGACACTTAAAGGTTATCTTTGGTTTTTTTTTTCCTCATGCTCCTTAGATCTAATCAGTTCCCAAATCTTCCTTAAAATCTCTCAAGTCTGTTGAATTCTTTCCATTTTGAATGCTGTTCTCTTAGTTCAGACCTTTATCATGCCTTGCCTGAACTACTAGAACAAGAAGGAAATAAAAAAGGAAACAATTCACTGAGCAACTATATGTGCCAGGAAGCAGGCTACATGATTTACAGTCACTATTTTTTAATCAAATCTTCCTGATTTGCTTCCCTCTAATTTTTCCACACTCCAATGTATTTTCCAAGAGCAATTTCCAAATATAATCATGTTATTCCACCATTTCAGTGGCTCTGGGGCTTTTTACATGGTGATTCCTCTGCCTGGAGATATTTTTATACCATCATTTCTTTTGCATTTTTACCTCATTTATATATATATATATATATATTTAGCCAATAGAACCTACCTCGAGAAAATCCTTAGGTGCATAAACAGGCCTGAAAAGGCTTAAATCTAGAATTAATAAGATAGATTAAAACAAAATTTCAATTATAACATAAAAATTCTTATTAATAATAAATTTTAATGATTCTTTCATATGTTGCTATGCAGCTAGATTAATTCAAACATTTGCAGAATATCAGTTATTTGTCATACATTGTGTTAAGTATTGGGCCAATAAAAATAAAAAGGTAGTCCCTTCCCTTGACAGCCTAGATGACATACTCTAGAAGAAATAAAGAGTCCCCCCTTTGATAAATTTGTAATAGATTATTTGTAGTTGAATTGAAAAACAATGTCAGTATAATATGAAAGTTCTATATGAGAATAGAGAATTCTATATGAAAATTCTCAAAGTACTTAGAATACAAACAATGCATTCTTAGTGAATTCCTGTAGTTGTATTGAACTGTTCTCCCTTTTGAACTTCTATAACACACTGCTCCCTTTATTATGGCACAATTTCTTGCCCAGTACCCACCCCCCTCAACTTTCTTTTAAGAAGGAGTGGTGAGGAATTATGTACATGTCTACCTAAACAATTTTATATATGTATCTGTTTATCATAGTAAATGTTAGAGTTCTCACTCATTATATGTTTATAAAATTGATTGACTCAATTTTAAACATTAAAATGAACCAAAATAAATTCTTAAAAACATTTTAGAAGTATTAAAACTGTTCCACATATACCCTGGTTTCTCTTCAGATCAAATAAATCTCTTGCCTTTTACTAAAGATTTTCGTGGAGAGAAACAAATCTGAGTGTTTAATAAATTTTTTGAGGCCTTGCTTTGGTAGGGCTAGTAAAAAAAACCCAAACTTTTCCACATTTAATCCATCTTTAACATCTCAATGTAATTAAAGTTTGAAAAAGATTTGTCTATGAAATCCACTGAATGATTTAATTTACCCTTTTATAAAAATGTTTTCAAATGCTGCTTTAAAAAAAGATAACTGATTTAAATATCCTCAAAATAATGGAGAACACTGACCAAAGTTAGGAATTTTAAACTGCAAAGTAGACGTTTAAGCAAAAAAAATCAGATGATAGTAAATTAGTGGAGAGGGAAAGTTGCTGTCTTTCCAAAAAAATTGTTAATATTGTTATTTTGGATTCACAATTAAGAAGGCAATTTTTTTTCCCCACTACCACATTTTGAAAAGAGTTTTACATATACCTGGCTCATCAGTTCCCATTTCATTCCATTTATTGAGAAGTTCTTTCTGTTCTCCAACTGGCCTCTAAAAAAGGTAATTTTAAAATTGGTTTTGTTTTGTGAAGTTAAGCAATGAAGATGAAAAATAAGAATCAATACCTTATCTAAAAGCTTAAATAAGCTACCATAACACAAGAAAAAATAATTTCATTACATATGGTTAGCTTCTTAGGGAATTACACTTAAATTACATTATTTAACTATTACATTATACAGTAGTCTCAGTGGCTCAGTTACAATGTGGTGCTAATGAGTCCAAGAATAGAAGGTAAATGATCTGTGCTGGCTAGTAAAATTTCACAAAGAAAAACTGCTCCTCAGCCACATACTACATCTCTTACCCCATCCAGCAATCTGAGAAATGCATTGCAAGGGGGACTGGCCAAGAGAGTGTGACTGTGAATCAGTAGCACCATCTTCCTATATGAAAGACAATATATTATACAATACTACATATTTAGACAGTTTTTCATATAAACTTATCTTTTTTTTTACACCATCCTTCTGGTGCCTTCAGTGACTTGTGCTTGGATATTATCCAAAGTACATTCACTATATCCTGTCCAACAGCAGGAAATAAATAGCAGGTTTGGAGAATGAAGTGAAGAGAAACGTTCTCTCCTACTCATGAGCAGCTATAAAGAATCCAGAATATTTCTCAAGTGGCTTTTCTCTCCTTTTTCACCTCTCCCCTCTCAAAGCCCAGAGTGACAGATAAATGTTGAGTATTAGATCTAAATAGTTCTGCAGAGATGACAAATCATTCAAGTAAGGAGACTAAAGGTAATTAAAACCTTTAAAGTGTATTTATAAGACAAATCTCCAAATCACCTATACTGCAGAGTCTATATTTATTCTCAAGATATAGGTTTATTACAAAAAGCACTACAGCATACATAATAGAAACCTATATAAACTACATCCACATAATTGGCCTTTCACAGATTTTTGTTTCAAAACAAACTGATATACTAGTAATAAAAAAAAGATAGATAAATCTGTCTGACAGTTATTTCATGATACTTCCTAGTACTTGATTCACAAAAAAATACTTAAATGTTAGAAGTACTTTCCATGCTCTGTGGTGACTTAGATGGGTGGGAGGGAGGTCCAAGAGGGAGGGGATATATGTATACATAATAGCTGATTCACTTCGTTGTAAAGCAACTATACTCCAATCAAAAAAAAAAAAAAAGTACCTTTCGTGCCAATGGGATACTCAATTCAGTGCACATACTATTTAAACTCTTCAAAATTCTTTTTTCCCAACTTCCCTGAAACATAAGGAACAATCTATTATTATTTCTGGTTAACAGTACCAAAACTGATTTTAAAACATTAAAGATGTTATGAGCTATATAGAAATGGTGAAGTTGGTTGAGATTGGTTATCTTTATTCATTAGTTTACTCAACAAATATTGATTACTGCCTACTATGTGCCGGATACTATCCTTAGCGCTGTGAAGTAAGCTGTGAGTAACAGAAAGTCTCCGTCCTCATGGAACTGACGTTCTAGTGGAGGATGGGAATGAAGATAGACAAAAAAAATAAATCAACAATCAGATGGTGATAAACATTACAAGGGAAAACAGCAGATAATAAAAAGGTAAGTTAGATTTAAGCATTTTATAAATGTTTGATACTCAGGAATCCCATTAATGACCTAGTAGAATAAAATTTTACAGAAATTGTTATATTATAATTTTTCCAAACATGATATTTTACCCTAAATACTTCATCATGAATTTTCTAAGAATAAGAACTTTCTCCTACATAACCACATTACCATTGTCACACCTAAAAACACTAACAATAATATTTCATATTATCTATTATTTAGTCCATATTCAAAAATTTCCAATTATCCCCAAAAATGTCTTTATATTTTTTAAAATCTTGGATCCATTAAAATTGAATGTATTACATTACATTTGGCTGTTATGTCTCATTTCTTGTAGCTTAATCTAGAGTGCTTTCGTCCTTTTCTTTTTCATATAGACTTTTTTGAGGAGTCCAGACCACTCGTCTCTTATGTATCACAATCTGGATTGGTCTTACTACTTTTTCACAGTATTTATTACATTTTTTGTAAACTTGAAATAATAAGTTAATTTTAATGGTCAGTCATAAATGGATTACCCATATATACCATATTTTAGTAAACTATTCTTTTTAATGCCAAGCTAAAATGCCATAATTTTTGGTCTTTTTATTAAAATATGCCTACAGACCACTTCTGACTCACTAAAACCAAAATAAAATAATGCCAAAGCTCCAAAATTTAACCCAAATGAGGAGAAAAGGAGAGAATTATATATTACATTACCCATAAAGGACAGTTACAACCAGACAATAAAAGCAGAATAATAATAGCTCCATTATGTGATTGTTATAAAGATTAAAGTACTTTGAACAGTGACACAATAATGATAATCATTCAATAATTGATAGCTTTTACTACAGCTATCATTATTCAGAGCTTCTTCTTTAATACACATATTTAAATACATTACTCTCTATCTGGAATAAACCCTCCATGCTCTCCTCCCATCCCAACATACTCATTCCTACATTATCTGAATAAATTTTATTCACCTTCCAGGTCTTTACCTCTATTAAGCCTTCTCTTACCTGGCCCCTCATCCCAGATAATATTCGGTACCTTTGCTTATGGGTTCTCACAGCACCTCTTCCTTCACCTATCATAGCACATATCACACTTTGTCTAGCACATAATAAATTCTCAATAATTGAACAGATTTTACCCTAAGTTATGTTGCAAGCATTTAAAAATAATCTGATACAACTGCCTAAGCAACGAATGAACAGGAAAAAAATCATCTATAGGAGGAATACAGAACTGTGTGAAATGCATGAGGCTTAAACTAAATATGTAGAAATAGGTTTTCAAGAATAAAAGAATACTCAATATATTGCATGAAATACTGCCCATACCGTGTGACCCCACCTCCTTCCCACCCTGGGCAGGTAAACCGGCCCCGCCCCAGCTGTGGCCCCTGGCTGCAGAGAAGTCTGAAACGCAGGTGCCCTGCCAGGGCCTGAGTGGCCATCCCCCCCACCGCCAGCAGACCCGGAGCACCCTGTACAGGGGACACAGGTTCGATCCCTGTCCAGGAAGATCCCACAGGCCGCAGAGCAACTAAGCCCGTGCACCACAACTACTGAGCCTGCGCTCTAGAGCCCGTGAGCCACAACTACTGAAGCCCATGCTCCAGGAGCCCATACTCCGCAACGAGAAGCCACTGCAATGAGAAGCCCGCACACCACAACGAAGAGTAGCCCCCGCTCACCACAACTAGAGAAAGCTCACGTGCAGCAACAAAGACCCAATGCAGCCAAATAAATAAATAAAATTAATAAAATTTTTTTAATTGCATGAAATACCCCCAAAATGAATTCCATTTACTGGCTTATTTTCAATTCTTTCTCTTTTCTTTTCTTTTTTTTTTAACTGTAAAAAGTTCTCTTAGATCCAAGACTTAAAATACATTTGGGTACATTATTCATGACCAAACTTTAATTATTGCAATATAACCCACTTCCACCCTCAACATCCTTATCCCCAATTTATCTAGATAAATCTTATTCAACGTTCAGATCTCAGCTTAAAAATAATTTCCTCTAATAAGCCTTCTGTCACTTACTCCCCCAACTCCAGATTGTTGGAGGAGCAGGTATGAGAAAGTTTAATTTAAAAAACTGTTAATTTTAATTCAGCCATTACTATAAAACTAAAATTTGCATAAGATTAAAAAGTCAATCCCTGAATTTGTATTACTTATCCTATTATATAAAGAACTAAATTTCTAGCTATTGAATTATGATTCCAAAAATTCTCATTTTCAACCACTAATAAGAGGGCTCTTGAGTTGATAAAAAGAAAATAACTCTAAGATATAAAAACAAAATTAAAGTTACAAGAGACATCAATGTGTGGCTTATACACTGTGCATATTTTCAAGACTGCAATACACTATTTTAATGCAACATAAAACCTACTAAAAACTCAAACATGAAGGCCATTTAAAATAGAATGATACTTTCTGTAATTATACCTTGATAAGATATTCTGAAACATATTTATCTTATCCTTTAAAAAATTATTCTAACAAAAACATCTCTCCAGGTGTTTTCAATAAAGTACAATTTCAAGTGATTAATCATAGTTCTCCTAAATGGATATCCCACTTTACCAAGTATTTCAACTTACCAAATTTAAATTTAATGTTACATGTAATATATAGAGAAACTAGTTAAGAAAAAAGTTACAAAGAAAAGAAATTAGATATTAGAAGAAAGCATTCTGAATGAAAATAATTTAGGAAACAGAGCTATGTGATTTTCATGTGTTTACATGTGTTATTTTATTAATCCTGTGAGATATGTATCATTACCCTCATTTTACAAATGAGGAAACTTTTTAAAAGAGCACCTGAGAGTAGAATGGAAAAGAATATTAAGAACTGAAGCAATGCTGCACAAAGTTTTACTCAATTATTTTTTCTGTGCTCTGCAACTAAAGCAGAAACTTGGAAATGGGGACTTCCCCGGTTGTCCAGTGGTAAAGAATCTGCCTTACAATGCAGGAGATGAGGGTTTGATCCCTGGTTGGGGAACTAAGATCCCACATGTCATGTGGCAACTAAGCCCGCACACCACATCTACTGAGCTCGCCCGCCTCAGCGAGAGAGCCCGCGTGCCACAAACTACAGAGCCCACGCGCTCTGGAGCCTGCGCACCACAACTAGAGAGAAACCCATGCACCACAACAAAGAGCCCATGCACAACAACGAAAGATCCCGCATGCCACAACTAAGATCTGATGCAGCCAAAAAAAAAAAAAAAAAAGGAAACTTGGAAATGATGATCCAGAAGAGAAGAACAACTTAAAACTGAGAGAAGGAAAGAGGAAAAGGATGTTCAATTCAGAAAAAATCAAATTTTTATGGCTAGAAAAGGGGGAAATGAGGTGTAACAGCTGAGTTTTCAAATAATGAAAAGACATAGATTCAACAAATGTTTATTGTGCACCTACTAAACACATGTCACTAAAAGATGAATGAAACAGCATCCCTGTAGTGAGGGTGGGGAGGATAAGACAGAAACAAATATAAGCTGCAAAAAGTTCATAAGGGCTACACCAGTCTATATGTCATAAACCAAAGAAAACATAAAACAATAAGCAAGCAATAGGAAGCCAGGTATATCAAAACTTCTAGTTGACAACAGAACACATACCACTTCCTTGAAAATCCTAAAAATAATGAAAGAAAAGCGACCCCAGTGGTTGGCCACTTCCCTACTCCCTGTTCCATATCTATGGCAAGGTTGGCAGGATTTTTCCAAGGTACGCCTTGCAAGAACTTCAGTCAGATGGTCAGAAGTCATTTCATGGAAGTCTTGGATGGTCAGAGAAATCATTTGCTCAGACATCAGAAATAGTAATAGGATTTCCTGACAATGAGGAGAAATCCAAGATGAAGCAAGCGGCTGCTTTTAAGCTGGGTCATCCTTTAGGTCATCCTCAAGAACTCTAATCTTGAGTAAGTGGTATTCATTCATTCCTTTGTCTCACTGACTAACATGTACTGAATGCTTTCTATCTATAAAGCACAAAGCTCAGGCCAGTGAGTAAATGTTATAAGGAGCATGTAACCATTTAACACAAGCAAGAAACTTTCCAACAAGTAAGAAGACTTAATCAAAATGGGTTAAGTCAGTGAAATTGTGAATTCCCTGTTTCCAGAAGCTCTCCACCAAAAGGAGACGAACTCTAGAGGTTGGACTGGATAAATGTGAAGGTCCACTTTAGCTCCAGTTTTACAGATACTTAATTTTTCTCAGGTCCTATTTCTGGAGGTGAATAAATAAGCTCTAAGTCTCAAAACTAAATGCTCAAAAAAAATCATAGGTATTTCTATGTTATTATTTAAGTAAAAATTTCAGTGTGTACCTAGCACCAAAAAAAAGTAGAAGTAGCAAATAAGTTATTGAAAAACAACAGTGCGTTAAGACAAAATAAGAAGAAAGTAATAGTTTCTACCCCAAAGACTTATAAAATAAAGATCTTTAAAATGTTGTTTAAAAGGAAAATGAATGGCATTTTACATTTAAAATGTTTAAATAGGAAGACATTACCTTTTACCTAAACCCATATCCTCTCTAAATGAAATTATTGTTGCATTCTAATCAGTTTCCCTAATAATTGGAATCTATGGTATTAACTCAAAGTATTTCAAGAGTTTTATAAATACAGTAGTTTCTAAGCCATGAGAGGCAAAAGATTCACAAAAGAACTGCAACTGTATTGAAATCTTTAAATGGGTATTAACTATCACCTTGTTACTTTTTCATAGTAATGAAAATAAATAAGAAGTCATTAAAAAATACATAATAAATATATAACACGCAAACAACTATGAAATTATAAAGTTTTAAATTACTTTCTTCACCTTGAAAAGAATAAAGTAAAACAAAATAAAAATCATCCAGCTATCTAATGGAAAAAGGTTTTAGTAATTCTCCGATTATAAAAGTAACACATTTATTCAAGATAGTTGGAAAAACAATAATATGTAAAGAATAAAATAATAAATAAGCACTCATAGATTTCAATCAGCCAAAATAACCACTGTTACCATTTTATTCTCTTCATTTTTTTCTATGCATGAATATGTACAATTGAGATGTATATGTGTGTATGAATATACACACGCATATATATACATTTAATTAAAGCAGAATTATTTTGTTTTTATAGTTTGCTTTTCCATTTAAGATTATATCATATGCAATTTCCCATGTCATTATATTTCTTCAAAAATGTCATTTCTGATGCCTGTATAACATTGTCTTTTGGAGTTTCCATGTTATATTTAAGCAGGCCCTATTGCTATTCGTTTAGATGCCTTAAAATTTTTTACTATTATCATGAACATGAATTTTTGTGTTTCTCTGATTCTTTCCTTTAGGGTCTGAGAAATGAAATTACTAGGGATAAGGGTATGAATATTTTCTAAAAGGGAATACTTTGCAGTTTTTGATTATTCAATTCATTCATTATTTTAAAAAAATATCTATTGAGCGTCTACCATGGGCTAGGCACTATGCCAGATGTTGCAGATACAGTTGTGAAAAGAGAGACACTGGCCCTGCTCTACCGAATCTAGTGATGATACAGACAACCCAAGTATTGTGGTGGGAAGTATAGGGTGCCTCCCATGTGGAAGATTGGAGAAACAGGATAAATATCTGAGAACTAGGGGTCAGAAGTCCTTCCTAAAGAAACTATCATCTAACACAGGGCCTGAAGAATATGCAGAAGTTAGCCAAAAATATGTGGGATTTGAGGGTAGGCAGTTTTGGGTAGAAGCAACAGCATGAGCACAGGTTCTCCTGCTGGGGAACAACTGAGGAGATCAAGGATGACTAGAGAGAGAGAACATACGTGTGTGGAAGTGGGCATGGGAGTGGCAGTAGGGGGAGGGACAGTGTGAGGAGGCAAAAGATGAGACCTGAACAGTAAAAAGGGGCAAGATCACTTATAGCCTTTTAAGCAAAAGTAAGGAAATGGAGCTCTATCCTAAAAGTCTTAGAGGTTTTAAGAAATGGAGTGACAATACAGAAGGCAGAAAGGCCAATTAGGAAGGGGATGTGAATTGAAGTAATATAAAACTAGCAAAATTCTCATTTTTGCTAAGGTTACTCGATTGGCAGTGAATAGGATAAATTCAACCACACAGCACATCTTGAGTTTGTCTGAGCATTTCTGGACTGGATACAGAAATAGGCTAAATATCGTCAGGTAGTGTAGATTCTGGAGCGGCTGTCCAAGATTCAAATTCCAGGTCTTCCACTGAGTAGTTTGGTAAAGTTGGCCCCATCTAAGACCGTAAGAGTGACTCATTTCATAGAGTCAGCATAAATATTAAATGAGTGAATACTTGTAAAGCACTAGAATGGTACCTGGCACGTAATTAGAGCTCTATGTGCTTACTACTATTATTTCACAAGAAAACTTATGCACTTATATTTATCACACTGCATATAAGTTTCTTCAAATATTGCTTCCTGTGAAAGGTGTGGCAAAATAGTTCCCAAAGTATTTTACATGGAAATAGATTACATAAGTTTGAACAACACTAGATTAAATAAAAATTAAACAGTTTCTTTATTGCAGAAACTCTCTGAGCTGTTAACATGCCAAAAGAAATTGTAAGCAACAAAATTAAGGAGAATTAGATTTAAAAAAAGTATAAAATAAATATCCATGAGTCCCTACTGATAAAAATAAATGATTGAATAAATAAATAAATGGGGGAGAGGAGACAACTCTTCTATGAAGAAGAATTCTAAATAATTTCTGTAGATACTCCCCCCCTCAGGGAGGTGGAACATAACTTCTCAAGTGTGGACCATGACTTCCTTCCAGACGGTACAGTATACATACAAAGTGGGGGGGTGAAGAGTAGCTTTACAGTGGAAAAACCTCACAAATAATACCTCAATCAGGCAATCAAGGTCAACATCAACAGTGATATATCATACTGATTTTATATACCATGATATAATCTAATGACTATAAATGGCATTTTATATCTGTGATCTTCCTCCAAAATACCCACAACCCTAGTCTAATAATGAGAAAAACATCAAACAAATTCCAAGAGAGGGATATTCTACAAAATACCTGACCAGTACTTCTCAAAACTGTCAAGGTCATCAAAAACAAGGAAAGTCTGAGAAACTGGCATAGCCAAGAGGAGCCTAAGGAGACGTGACAACCAAATGTAATGTGGTATCCTGGATGGAATCCTAAAACAGAAAAAGGATATGAGGTTAAAACTAAGGAAATCTGAATAAAGTATAACTTTAGTTATTAATACTGTATTAATATTAGTTCACTAAGTGTAACAAATGTACCATAGTAATGTGAGATGTTAATAGGGAAACTGGGTACGGGTTCCATGGGAACTCTCTGTACCGTCTTCTCAATTTTTCTGTAAATCTAAAACCCTTGTAAAAAATCAAGTCCACTAAAAATAATAAATTGTGATTCACCAAGAGGAAAACAATGTGTACTTCCATCCCCAAACTTATTTGTCCCTGGAACCCCCTTTTATGGAGCATCTCTCAGGGCTAGGATTCAGTATAAAACACTCTGGAAAATGCTGATGCAGTATAAGGAGCCTCTTCCCCTCATCAGCCCAGAAAACTTCCTAGCCATCTTCCCTATAGCACATAGCACCTTCTACCTTATGTTATGGGTACATATGTCCAAGTCTTATTTCAATTATTAAATCATAAAGTTAACTGAAGGCAGAATCTGTATCTAATTTATTTCTGAATCTTCACAGCACATAGCAGAGTGTCTTCTACTCGTAGGCATTCAGTAAATATCTTTTAAGTAAATATTGTAATAATTGCTAGAAAGGATGGTAAATGCCTTTACTTATTGATTCATTATAAACTTACTAAGCTCCTGCTACATAAAGGTCAGTATACTAGAGGTAACAGTTACACAAAAGTCTTTTTAAAATTGTTACTGCTTTCCAGAGGCTTATAGGAAAAGACAGAAAGATGCGTACAGAAATTACTATAATAGAATGCAATTTGTGAATGAAGGCCATGAAATGACAGTGTGCTACAAGAGTGCAAAAGAGGGAGAGATCCTTTCAACAGGGTAATAACAACGTCAGAGAAGAGATGCCATCTGAGTTGACACAAAATAGATGGGATTTACATAATGTAAAGCAGGCAGAGGGCTTTCCATGACAGGAAAACAAAGTAAGTGTTAAAGATGCAAGAGGAAAGGCAAAATGATTCACTTGGAATGGCACAAACGGCAGTTATAAGACAGCAGAGACTGATAAAGTGGAAGGAGCAGCTGGGGACAGATAGTAAAAGCTCTTAAATGGTGGGCTGTGGAGTAGAAACGTCATTTGTTAGGCAATTGGCAATCACTGAAGGTCTGTTAGAAGGCAGTGAGACACATTATAAGGGTTCATCTGCTTGAGGTTAAAGTTAATAGAATTGAAGGTACATAAGGAGAAAGACAGATTGAAAGTTGGTAGTTATAAAAGTTAGTAGTGAGGGACCTTCAAGATGGCAGAGGAGTAAGATGTGGACATTACCTTCCTCCCCACAAATATATCAAAAATACATCTACATGTGGAACAACGCCTACAGAACACTTACTGAACATTGGCAGAAGACCTCAGACTTCCCAAAAGGCCTGAATGAGCACGAGCCCGCTAATCAGCCGCTGTTTTAACCCCGTCCTGTCTGGGCAGGAACAGATGCCTGAGGGCGACCCACACACAGACATGGGGCCAAACCAAAGCTGAACCCCAGGAGTTGTGAGAACAAAGAAGAGAAAGGGAAATTTCTCCATGCAGCTTCAGGAGCAGCAGATTAAATCCCCATAATCAACTTGAGGTACCCTGAATCTGTGGAATGCCTGAATAGACAACATCCCAAAATGGAGGCAGAGGACTTTGGGAGCAACTGCAGACTTGGGGTTTGCTGTCTGCGACTGACTTGTTTCTGATTTTTATGTTTATCTTAGTTTAGTTTTTAGCACTTGTTATCATTGGTAGATTTGTTTATTGGTTTGGTTACTCTCTTTTTTAAAATTATTATTTATTTTAATAATTTTACTTATTTTTTTTTTTAATTTATTTTTCTTTCTTTTTTTTTTCTCCCTTTTCTTCTGAGCCGTGTGGCTGACAGGGTCTTGGTGCTCCAGGCCATATCAGGCCTGAGCCTCTGAGGTGGGAGAGACAAGTTCAGGACACTGGACCACAGGAGACCTCCTGGCCCCATGTAATATCAATCAGCGAGAGCTCTCCCAGAGATCTCAGTCTCAATGCTAAGACCCAGCTCCACCCAACGGCCAGCAAGTTCCAGTGCTGGATGCCCCATGCCAAACAACTAGCAAGACAGGAACACAGCCCCACCCATTAGCAGAGAGACTGCCTAAAATCATACTAAGTTCACAGACACCTCAAAACACACCCCTGGATGTGGTCTGGCCCACCAGAAAGACAAGATAACCCCCCACTCACCAGAACACAGGCACCAGTCCCCTCCACCAGGAAGCCTACACACTGAACCAAACTCACCCACTGGGGGCAGACACCAAAAACAACGGGAATTATGAACCTGCAGTCTGAGAAAAGGAGACCCCCAAACACAGTATGTTAAACAAAATGAGAAGACAGAGAAATATGCAGCAGGTGAAGAAGCAGGGAAAAAACCCAGCAGACCAAACAAATGAAGGGGAAATAGGCAGTCTACCTGAAAAAGAATTCAGAGTAATGATAGTAAAGATGATCCAAAATCTTGGAAATCGAACGGAGAAAATACAAGAAATGTTTAACACGGAACAAGAAGAACTAAAGAGCAAACAAACAATGACGAACACCACAATAAATGAAATGAAAAATTCTCTAGGAGAAATCAATAGCTGAATAACTGAGGCAGAAGAACAGATAAGTGACCTGGAAGATAAAATAGTGGAACTAACCACTGCAGAGCAGAATAAAGAAAAAAAAAATGAAAAGAATTGAGGACAGTCTCAGAGACTTCTGGGACAATATTAAATGCACCAACATTCAAATTATAGGGGTCCCAGAAGAAGAAGAGTAAAAGAAAGGATCTAAGAAAATATTTGAAGAGATTATAGTTGAAAACTTCCCTACCATAGTAAAGGAATTAGTCAATAAAGTCCAGGAAGCACATAGACTCCCATACAGGATAAATCCAAGGAGAAACACGCCAAGACACATATTAATCAAACTATCAAAAATTAAATACAAAGAAAAAATATTAAAAGCAGCAAGGGAAAAACAACAAATAACATACAAGGGAATCCCCATAAGGTTAACAGCTAACTTTTCAGCAGAAACTCTGCAAGCCAGAAGGGAGTGGCAGGACATATTTAAAGTGATGAAAGGGAAAAATCTACAACCAAGATTACTCTACCCAGCAAGGATCTCATTCAGATTCAACAGAGAAATTAAAACCTTTACAGACATGCAAAAGAGAATTCAGCACTACCAAACCAGAATTACAACAAATCCTAAAGGAACTTCGCTGGGCAGGAAACACAAGAGAAGGAAATGACCTACAAAAACAAACGCAAAACAATTGAGAGAATGGTAATAGGAACATATATATCAATAATACCTTAAATGTAAATGGATTAAATGCTCCAACCAAAAGACATAGGCTGGCTGAATGGATACAAAAACATGACCCGTATATATGCTGTCTACAAGAGACCCACTTCAGACCTAGGGACACATACAGATTGAAAGTGAGGGGATGGAAAAGATATTCCACACAAAAGGAAATCAAAAGAAAGCTGGAGTAGCAATTCTCATATCAGACAAAATAGACTTTAAAATAAAGACTATGACAAGAGACCAAGAAGGACACTACATAATGATCAAGGGATCAATCCAAGAAGAAGACATAACAATTGTAAATATTTATGCACCCAACACAGGAGCACCTCAGTACGTAAGGCAAATGCTAACAGCCATAAAAGGGGAAATCGACAGTAACTAAATCATAGTAAGAGACTTTCACACCTCACTTTCACCAATGGACAGATCATCCAAAATGAAAATAAATAAGGAAACACAAGCTTTACATGACACATTAAACAAGATGGACTAAACTGATATTTATAGGACACTCCACCCAAAAACAACAGAATACACATTCTTCTCAAGTGCTCATGGAACATTCCCCAGGATAGATCATATCTTGGGTCACAAATAAAGCCTTGGTAAATTTAAGAAAATTGAAATCATATCAAGTATCTTTTCCGACCACAACTCTATGAGACTAGATATCACTTACAGGAAAAAAGACAGTAAAAAATACAAACACATGGAGGCTAAACAATATGCTACTAAATAACCAAGAGATCACTGAAGAAATCAAAGAGAAAATCAAAAAATACCTAGAAAGAAATGACAGTGAAAACATGATGACCCAAAACCAGTGGGATGCAGCAAAAGCAGTTCTAAGAGGGAGGTTTGTAGCAATACAATCCTACCTCAAGAAAGAAGAAACATCTCATATCAACAACCTAAACGTACACCTAAAGCAATTAGAGAAAGAAAAACAAGAAAACACCAAAGTTAGCAGAAGGAAAGAAATCATAAAGATGAGATCAGAAATAAATGAAAAAGAAATGAAGGAAACAATAGCAAAGATCAATAAAACTAAAAGTTGGTTCTCTGAGAAGATAAACAAAATGATAAACCATTAGCCAGACTCATCAAGAAAAAAAGGGAGAAGACTCAAATCAATAGAATTAGAAATGAAAAAGGAGAAGTAACAACTGACACTGCAGAAATACAAAGGATCATGAGAGATTACTACAAGCAACCATATGCCAATAAAATGGACAACCACAAGGAAATGGACAAATTCTTGGAAAGGTACAATTTTCCAAGACTGTACCAGGAAGAATTAGAAAATATAAACAGACCAATCACAAGTACTGAAATTGAAACTGTGATTAAAAATCTTCCAAGAACAAAAGCCAAGGACCAGATGGCTTCACAGGCGAATTCTATTATACATTTAGAGAAGAGCTAACACCTATCCTTTTCAAAGTCTTCCAAAATATAGCAGAGGGAAGAACACTCCCAAACTCATTCTACGAGGCCACAATCACCCTGATACCAAAACCAGATAAAGATGTCACAAAAAAAGAAAACTACAGGCCAATATCACTGATGAACATAGATGCAAAAAACCTCAACAAAAAACTAGGAAACAAAATCCAACAGCACATTAAAAGGATCATACACCATGACGAAGTGGGGTTTATCCCAGGAATGCAAGGATTCTTCAATATGTTCAAATCAATCAATGTGATACATCATATTAACAAATTGAAGGATAAAAAACATATGATAATCTCAATAGATGCAGAAAAACCTTTCGACAAATTCAACACCCATTCATGATAAAAACTCACCAGAAAGTAGGAATAGAGGGAACCTATCTCAAAATAATAAAGGCCATAAATGACAAACCCACAGCCAACATCATTCTCAATGGTGAAAAACTGAAACAATTTCCTCTAAGATCAGGAACAAGACAAAGTTGCCCACTCTCAGCACCTTTATTCAACATAGTTTTGGAAGTTTTAGCCACAACCATCAGAGAAGAAAAAGAAATAAAAGGAATCCAAATCAGAAAAGAAGAAGTAAAGCTGTCACTGTTTGCAGATGACATGATACTATATAGAGAATCCTAAAGATGTTACCAGAAAACTATCAGAGCTACTCAATGAACGTGGTAAAGTAGCAGGATACAAAATTAATGCACAGAAATCTCTTGCATTCCTATACACTAATGATGAAATATCTGAAAGAGAAATTAAGGAAACACTCCCATTTACCACTGCAACAAAAAGAATAAAATACCTAGGAATAAACCTACCTAAGGAGACAAAAGACCTGTATGCAGAAACTATAAGACACTGATGAAAGAAATTAAAAATGATACAAACAGATGGAGAGATATACCATGTTCTTGGATTGGAAGAATCAACATTGTGAAAATGACTATACTACCCAAAGCAATCTACAGATTCAATGAAATCCCTGTCAAACCACCAATGGCATTTTTCACAGAACTAGAACAAAAAATTTCACAATTTGTATGGAAACACAAAGACCCCGAATAGCCAAAGCAATCTTGAGAGTGAAAAACAGAGCTGGAGGAATCAGGCTCCCTGACATTGGACTATATTACAAAGCTATAGTAATCAAGAGAGCATGGTACTGGCACAAAAACAGAAATATAGATCAATGGAACAGGATAGGAAGCCCAGAGATAAACCCACGCACATATGGTCACCCTATCTTTGATACAGGAGGCGAGACTATACAATGGAGAAAAGACAGTGTCTTCAATAAGTGGTGCTGGGAAAACTGGACAACTACATGTAAAAGAATGAAATCAGAACACTCCCTAACACTGTATACAAAAATAAATGCAAAATGGATTAAAGATCTAAATGTAAGGCCAGACACTATATAACTCTTAGAGGAAAACATAGGCATAACACTCTATGACATAAATCACAGCAAGATCCTTTTTGACCCACCTCCTAAAGAAATGGAAATAAAAACAAAAATAAACAAATGGGACCTAATGAAACTTAAAAGCTCTTGCACAGCAAAGGAAACCATAAACAAGATGAAAACACAACCCTCAGAGTGGAAGAAAATATTTGCAAACGAAGCAACTGACAAAGGATTAATTTCCACAATATACAAGCAGCTCATGCAGCTTAATATCAAAAAAACAAACAACCCAGTCCAAAAATGAGGAGAAGACCTAAATGGACATTTCTCCAAAGAAGATATACAGATTGCCAACAAACACATGAAAGACTGCTCAACATCACTAATAATTAGAGAAATGCAAATCAAAAGCACAATGAGGTATCACCTCATAACGGTCAGAATGGCCATCATCAAAAAATCTACAAACAATAAATGCTGGAGAGGGTGTGGAGAAAAGGGAACCCTCTTGCACTGTTGACGGGGATGTAAATTGATACAGCCACTATGGAGAACAGTATGGAGGTTCCTTAAAAAACTAAAAACAGAACTACCATATGACCCAGCAATCCCACTACTGGGCATATACCCTGAGAAAACCACAGTTCGGAAAGAGTCATGTACCACAATGTTCACTGCAGCTCTATTTGCAATAGCCAGGACGTGGAAGCAGCCTTTGTGTCCATCAACAGATGAATGGATTGAGAGGATGTGGCACATGTATACAATGGAATATTACTCAGCCATAAAAAGAAATGAAATTGAGTTATTTGTAGTGAGGTGGATGGACCTAGAGTCTGTCATACAGAGTGAAGTTAAGTCAGAAAGAGAAAAACAAATACCGTATGCTAACACATATATATGGAATCTAAAAAAAAAAAAAAAAGGTTCTGATGACCTAGGGGCAGGACAGGAATAAAGAGGTAGACATAGAGAGTGGACCTGAGGACATGGGGAGAGGGAAGGGTAAGCTGGGACAAAGAGAAAGAGTAGCACTGACACATATACACTACCAAATGTAAAATAGATAGCTAGTGGGAAGCAGCCACATAGCACAGGGAGATTAGCTCAGTGCTCTGTGACCACCCAGAGGGGTGGGATAGGGAGGGTGGGAGGGAGACGCAAGAGGGAGGAGGTATGGGGATATATGTATATGTATAGCTGATTCACTTTGTTATAAAGCAGAAGCTAACACACCATTGTAAAGCAACTATACTCCAATAAAGATATTAAAAAAAATTACTGCAACAAAAAAAACTTCAGTCTTGCAGATTTAGAGACCCACATAAAAAGACTGTAAAAATGTCACTTCCCTTATTTTGATAAATAATAAACAATTCTTGAATTTCAAACAAACAGAGAAACAAAAAAGAATCAATTACAGTTGATCCTTGAACATCTTGGATATTAGGGATGCCAACACTCCACACAGTGGAAAATTTGAGTATAACTTAACATCTGGCCCTCCATTCCTGTGGTTCTGAATCTGCAAATTCAACCAGCCCAGGTTAGTGTAGTACTGCAATATTTAGCATTGAAAAAAATCCACATATAAGTGGATTCATGCAGCTCAAACCCACGTTGTTCAAGAGTCAACTGTATTTCCTCAAACATTTACTGAGAGTGTTCTGTGGGCTAGGCACTATGCTTAGATGCTGAGGATTAAAAGCACAGGCCCTGCTCTTAAAGGGACTAATTTAGTGCAGGAATCTGCAAACTTTCTATAAAAAGGCAGATAGTAAAAAATTTAAGCTTTCCAGGTCATAACATCTCTAAAGCAACTATTTAACTCTGACATAGTAGTGCAAAAGCAGACCTAGCCAATATGTAAATAAAGGAGCATGACTATTTTCCAATAAAACATATTTTATTAATTCCTATAAGTTTCATGGGTCACAAAATATTATTCTTCTTTTGATTTTTCAACCAGTTGAAAATGTTTTAAAAAATAATAAAATTCCTAGCTTGCTACCCATACAAAAACAGGTGGCAGGGCAGATCTGGCCCATGCGCTGTAGCGTGCCAACTCTGGATCTAGCAGGTAAGCCTGGAGAGGAAAGAAAGGAGTACCATACTCCTTGTGTGTATATACACAATACATATATTTACCATTCATATATAGTCTCAGCAACTAGCAGTAGGCTTTAAGAACAGACCAGTTATTTATCTCTGTATCTCTTCAGTCTTAATAGGAAACCAACTTTTGTGCTTTGTTTTTTATACTTATGCTAAAACTGATACTTTCTCTAAAACTTTCAGAAATTTTCAAAATTTGCCAAAAAATACTTAGACCTAAGCATTTAGTTTTATTTTCTTGAGTTTATATCTTTACAACAAAAGACCAATTATTTCGTACGTGTATCACGTGATGATTATGATTTATGACACATCAATAATAAATACTGTCTGATTGCTAGCCCTAAGGTACCACCTAGAGATAGAAACATATTACATATTTCCTCAAATATCTCCATGTTTTTTGTTTATATTGCTTCCTTTCACCCTCTAATTTTGAGGGTTTTTAAAATGAATATAAAAGCAGAAAAAGAAAAACCTGCCTAACATCTACCACTGTGGAGCATGGTAACTCAAAGCAAGCAGAACACTTCTCAGGAGCAGCAGAACTATAACTGTTGAAGCTGGGTGACGGGTTCACTGGAGTTCTTTGGGGTGTATCTGAAAATTTTCATAATAATTTCTGAGACTATGATAGAGAAAGAAGGTTGACTTATGAGGTCCATTAAATGCCTCAGCAGTGTTAGTTAGAGAGTCCCCAGCACTGTGAGGAAGGCTCATGAATAGTGCCACCTCACAGGCAGGTAGACCACACAGGGCCAAAGCAAAGGCCAGCTAAAAGAATTAGGGGCATGTGACAGAACTTGTTAAGTTTCTACTTTAACAGCTTTTTACAGTTTTTCTGTTAAAGTTATTTTATTTTACGGTTTTAAAGTGACTTAGTTGTTTTCAGTGCATTTTAGATACAAGGTTCATTTAGGTTCTGTAACAGAATACAATTAGTATGTATAACCTGCTGTGAAAACAAATGTTTCAAATATAGTATCAGTAACACTGGTGTCAAAAGCTAAAATTTTAAGGGAAGAGTGAGTCAGTTCATTCCCATTTCATTCCTTTAATATCACACAACATTAGGAACAAATTGTTTCATAATATTTACTTTTATGATATTTTAAATTTTAGGCCAGTATAGTACATGATTTTTTTTTCTTCTACTCAACATTTTCAAGATTACTATAGTTAAGTAAGTGCAATCCTTGGTTACTGAAAATAAAAAGTATGCAAATAGTATTCACCTCACTTTAATGGTCTTTACCCAGTCTTTCATATAATAAATACAGTCATAATATTAATAAGGATCTCTCACTCTGCATTATATAACTTGGTATGGAAAAATAAAATTAAAATGAACAGTAGCCAACCTGTGCTTTCCTCATGTATACCAAAGGTTCTTTAAGATGTTCAGGAGGTGCAGCAGGATGACTGGGTAAAGGAAACCTGGGGACAAAAAGAGGAAGCTATTATACATTACTCTTTTTTAAAAAAAAATAAACAAAGAATGCATGTTTTTATTTATTCACTCAACAACCACAGACCTGAGAGCCCACTGCCATGTACTGGTTATATACAGGTAAACAGGCCCCTGCCCTCAAAAGGTTTACAAACCAAAAGCAAGCAAGAAAAACTACAAAAGCACCACAAAAGCATATATAGGGGGCAAAGAAGTCTGAGTTATGTATTTGATACAATTTTCCCTTATGCTAAGAATTGAAAAGTATATACATTACTCTTAATAATTAATCAGCTCGCCTGGTTAGAAATTACTTACCTCTGTAGTCCATGATAGAAATGAAATAGATATTTGTTAGCAGTTTTATGTGCTTACACAAGGTACAACAACCTAATAAAACTTTAATTCTTATCCTACTAGCATAGTAGTTGTAAATTAATGATTTAATGACTTGTTAAAAGTTAAAGCGAATTCATAAATTTAGGTAAATTTAAAAATTATTTAGCTCTGTAAGTGCTCACATGAAAATTTTCACAACTGTTAATTTTAGTATGTAAGTACTATAACACTTAGAGAAATTTTTTTTAATTCTGAAGTCTAAAAAAGTCCATTAACTTACTAATATATCAACTTTTCTCATTTCTCCCAATTTCCTTTTCCATAGGATTGAAATGATAGTAAAAATACTATCTTTTGTAATAGCCATGTTTTAGTATTAATATATTACATACTACATTAATTCACAAATTTAATAAAGTTTTAATGTCTTGAAAATTATGTTTTCTATGTAACATTACATTTTATATTCAAAATGTATTGTTTTTTATTAAGAAAACAGATTTATTTATTCAACAAATATTTGAGCCATTCTAAGTACTAAGTATATGGTAGGATTAAGACAGTTATCTCCTGTTCTTATGTACCTAATATTCTAGTGAAGAAAGAGTCAATATTTATAAAAACAAACAAATAAAGAAATCAATAGAATAATATAAAATAGTAATAAGTGCCATGAGAAAATGAGAGCAGGATAGAGTCAAAAGTGATTTGGAAGGGCAGGGAAGGTGTCTAGAAAAGCTAATATTTGAACCAAGACATGAGTGAAAAGGAGCCAACCATTCAAAGATCTGGGGGAAGAACATTCTAAGTAAAAGGACAGCAAGCACAAGACTCTGAGGTGGGAAAATATGGAATGTTTAAAAATCAGAAAAAGCCAGGATGGTTGAAATGTAATGACTGAGGCACAGAGTGATATAAAGTCATAGGGAAGGCAATAGGAGAACACAACAATTTAACATTTACTTAGAGTTTTCAATCTCTTTCACAACATATAGCTCCCATTGAAATTAATCATATAACTTGTACCTACAGCAAAGCAACCACGTTCTCACAATCAAGAACCATACACTGAATTCTCAAGAAATTCCTCATCCAAAGGGGGACATCCAAAGGGGGACACCAGACAGTTTCACTGACTGATTATTTCTGGCTAATTGTTTTTTTTCTACTAAAATCTGCATTCCATGTACCTAAACAAATCACCTTTTCCCACTCACAAGTGAAAAAAAAAAATTGATAATCTCTAGGTATCTCAGTATTTCTTCTTATATGCAAGATAGTTTAAAAGCTATATATTTTATACCACTCACTACATCATTTGTAAAGAGACGTGATGTATAATTAAATATAACTCTTAAAAATTCTTCCATTTTAATGGTAATTATTTCTAAACTTAATAAAACTTAGAAATTTAGGATTGAAACTTGAGAGCACTTACTGATGAACTTAAGGGTTATTTAATGCTCAAAGAAATTTATCCATAAAAAAGGTGAGAAGTGACAACCCCAAATCATTCATATTAAACCAAAATAAAGTTAGATATTTATTCAATTGTAAATATTTAATGAGAACCTACTAAGTTCAAGGTAATAGAGATACAGCAGGGAACAAAACATGTTAAAATCTCTGTCCTTGGGACTTCCCTGGAGGTACAGTGAGGGGGCACGGGTTCGATCCCTCATCGGGGAAGATCTCATATGCCACATCGCGCAGCCAAAACAATAAATAAAATGAAGTAGAATAGAATACAAAAGAATAAAACAAAATAAAATAAAATCTCTGTCCTCACGTACTTTACATTTAGTAATACAAAGAGATGAGGGTCAGTAGATAGGAACAATGCAGAAACCTCCATATCACTCTTGACTCCTCCCTCTTCCTGTCTCCCTAAATCTCCATAAATGCCACTCATCTTCTCTACACCACTGACAGTTTTAGGCAACCAACATTTCTCGCCTGCATTCATCTGACAGATTCATAAGCAGTCTCCCCTGCTTCCACACTATTTTCAACCTATTTGCCAATTTGCCTGGCGGTTAGTCAGGAGCAGGGTCTTCCTTATTCACCAGTGATTGTATTTCCAGTGTCTAGCATAAGGCCTGGCACATACTAGATATCCAGTACATTGTTGAATAAATAAAATGCAAATGTGGTTATGTCACTACTTTGCTTAAAAATCCTAAAATGGCACCCAAATGCTTTTAGGATCCAGTCTACAAATCCTTGAGTAAGAAGCACATCCTTGCCTACAGATCTAGCATAATTCTTTCCTATGCCCCTTTCCTCTCTACCACCCAACTTTTGTTGCCGTACAACTTTTGTTCCTCCAATATACTGCATTCTTTTCCACCTATAAACACCTTTGAACCTGTTGTTCCCTTGTGCCTAAAGCATCTTTCTTCTCTACCCCTTCCCCTGACTAAATCCAGCTCAGCTTTTTGATCTCAGTCTGAGTATTATTTCCTGTGATAAGTCATCATGACATCCCCAATGTGAGTTAAGTGCCTGCCCTATGTACTCCTTGTACTTATCCTATTATAGCGCTTACTATATTGTACTATAATTGCCTCTTTAAATTCTCTGTGCCCCACTGGGATGTAAGCTCCATAAAAAGCAAAGACTATCTGCCTAGCTTGTTCACTATCCCAGCACCTAGCTCTGTACATAACACATAACAAGCACATAGTAATATTTAAAACTAAGAGGGCAGGGTGGAGTCAAGATGGCAGTGTGGGAAGACGCCAAGTTAACGTCTCCCCATAATTAGGTTCCCTGCAGGCTGCTGGTGGAGGACCCTAACGCCCAAGGAGATGGGAGGAACTCCCAAGTGAACTGGTAGGACGTGGGGGGACTGAGGGGGGAGGAAAAGTGGAGGCCAGACAGGATCAGTGCCCCTGAGGCTGGGGAGATCAGGAAAGGCACCTGGGAGGGGCCCTCAGGGAGGAGTGGAGGAAGAGCTGAGGGCATTTGCCCCACTGACTTGGGCACGGGGAGACTGCTGAGCTCCCAAGCTGGTCCCCTGCCCTCCAAGGGCCCCAACTCCCCATGGCCGCATTGGTCCCGGGGGCATAGGAAGGAGGCTGAGGGGATAAAAGGAGAGGCAGGCAGGAGGGCCCCTCTGAAACCAGAGGAACAGGAGAGGAGAGGAGGGTGCTTGCCCCACCCACTCGAGCCTAGAAATTCTGCTGGGCTCCCAGGTGAGTTCCCCCACCCTCTGAGACCAGCGGTGGGGAGCATACCTGGGCCCCTTCTGTTCCGTTGAGCCTATGCTCCACCTCCCACAGCCCACAGGGCCTTTTCCAGCCCTGTGGGTCCTAAGCATAGGCCCTGCCCACTGACCAAAACTTGCCCTTGCTTAGGTCCTGCCCTCCAGAGCCAAGGCCTTCCCCACCTGCCCCTTTTTTTATCTCTTCCCTCCTCCTCTTTTTTTTTTACTATTGTGGTACTGTTGTACCTTCTGGTTGTTGATTCATCTACATTTTTATTTTTATATACTTTCTAATACATCTGTTAGTTTCCTAGTCTAATTTTTTTAAACTTGGTTATTGTTCTCTCTGTTTTTTTGTTTTTTTGCCACACCACGTGGCTTGCGGGATCTTGGTTCATGAGCCAGGGGTCGGGCCCAAGCTCCTGTGGTGGGTGCTCCGAGTCCAAACCACTGGACTAACAGAAAACCTCAGACCCCAGGGAATATTCATCACAGTGAGGTCTCACTGAGGTCCTCATCTCAGCACCAAACCCAGCTCTACCCAAAAGTGTACAAACTCCAGTGTTGGAAGCCTCAGGCCAAACAACCAGTAAGACAGAAACACAATGCCACTCAAAAAAAAAAAAAAGAGAGAGACGGCCAAAAAATATGTGACAGATGAAGGAGCAAGGTAAAAACCTACAAGACCAAATAAATGAAGAGGAAGTAGGCAATCTACCTGAAAAACAATTCAGAGAAAAAACAGTAAAGATGAATCACACACAAGGTTGTCCGCTCTCAACACTATTGTTCAACATAGTTTTGGAAGTTTTAGCCACAGCCATCAGAGAAGAAAAACAAATAAAAGGAAACCAAATTGGAAAAGAAGAAGTAAAGCTGTCACTGTTTGCAAATGACATGATACTATACATAGGGAATACTAAAGATGCTACCAGAAAACTACTAGAGTTAATCAATGAATTTGGTAAAGTAACAGGATACAAAATTAATGCACAGAAATCTCTGGCATTCCTATACACTAATGATGAAATATCTGAAAGAGAAATTAAGGAAACACTCCCATTTACCACTGCAACAAAAAGAATAAAACCTAGGAATAAACCTATCTAAGGAGACAAAAGATCTGTATGCAGAAAACTACAAGACATTGAAGAAAGGAATGAAAGATGATACAAACGGAAGGAGAGATATACCATGTTCTTGGATTGCAAGAATCAACATTGTGAAAATGACTACACTACACAAAGCAATCTACAGATTCAGTGCAATCCCTATCAAACCACCAATGGCATTTTTCACAGAACTAGAACAAAAACTTTCATAATTTGTATGGAAACACAAAAGACCCCAAACAGCAAAGGCAATCTTGAGAAAGAAAAACGGAGCTGGAGGAAACAGGCTCCCGGACATCAGACTATACTACAAAGCTATAGTAATCAAGACAGTATGGTACTGGCACAAAAACAGAAATATAGATCAATGGAACAGGATAGAAAGCCCAGAGATAAACCAACACACATATGGTCACCTTATTTTTGATAAAGGAGGCAAGAATATACAGTGGAGAAAAGACAGCCTCTTCAATAAGTGGTGCTGGGAAAACTGGACAGCTACTTGTAAAAGAATGAAATTAGAACACTCCCTAACACCATACACAAAAATAAGCTCAAAATGGATTAAAAACCTAAATGTAAAGCCAGACACTATCAAACTCTTACAGAAAAAAATAGGCAGAACACTCTATGACATAAATCACAGCAAGATCCTTTTTGACCCACCTCAAGAGAAATGGAACTAAAAACAAAAACAAATGAGACCTGGGCTTCCCTGGTGGCACAGTGGCTGAGAGTCCGCCTGCTGATGCAGGGGACACGGGTTCATGCCCTGGTCCGGGGAGATCCCACATGCCGCGGAGCGGCTGGGCCCGTGAGCCATGGCCGCTGAGCCTGCGCGTCCGGAGCCTGTGCTCCACAACAGGAGAGGCCAAACAGTGAGAGGCCCGTGTACTGCAAAAATCAAACAAACAAACAAAAAAAACAAATGAGACCTAATGAAACTTAAAAGCTTTTGCACAGCAAAGGAAACTATAAACAAGATGAAAAGACAACCCTCAGAATGGGAGAAAATATTTGCAAATGAAGCAACTGACAAAGAGTTAATCTCCAAATTTATAAGCAGCTCAATATCAAAAAAGCAAACAACCCAATCCAAATATGTGCAAGAGACCTAAATAGACATTTCTCCAAAGAAGATATACAGAGTGCCAACAAACACATGAAAGACTGCTCAACATCACTAATCATTAAAGAAATGCAAATCAAAACTACAATGAGGTATCACCTCACACCAGTCAGAATGGCCATCATCAAAAAATCTAGAAAGAATAATTGCTGGAAAGGGTGTGGAGAAAAGGGAACCCTCTTGCACTGTTGGTGGGAATGTAAATTGATACAGCCACTATGGAGATCAGTATGGAGGTTCCTTAAAAATCTAAAAGTAGAACTGCCATAAGACCCAGCAATCCCACTACTGGGCATATACCCTGAGAAAACTATAGTTCGGAAAGAGTCATGTACCACCATGTTCACTGAAGCTCTATTTGCAATATCCAGGACATGGAAGCAGCCTGGGTGTCCACTGACAGATGAATGGATGGAGAGGATGTGGCATATGTATACAATGGACCATTACTCAGCCATAAAAAGAAACGAAATTGAGTTATTTGTAGTGAGGTGGATGGACCTAGAGACCGTCATACAGAGTTGAGTGGGTTGGAAAGAGAAAAAAAAATACCATATGCTTACACATATATATGTAATATAAAAACAAAACAAAACAAAAAAAATGGTTCTGAAGAACCTAGGGGTAGGACAGGAATAAAGATGCAGACATAGAGAACAGACTTGAGGAGACACAGAGGGGGACACAGAGAATAGACTTGAGGAGACACAGAGGGGGAAGGGTAAGCTGGGACGAAGTCAGAGAGTAGCATGGACTTACATATACTACCAAATGTAAAATAGATAGCTAGTGGGAAGCAGCTGCATAGCTCAGGGAGATCAGCTCAGTGCTCTGTGACCACCTAGAGGGGTGGGATAGGGAGGGTGGGAGGGAGATGCAAGAGAGAGGAGATATGGGGATATATGTATATGTATAGCCGATTCACTTTGCTATAAAGCAGAAACTAACCACTGTAAAGCAATTATACTCCAATAAAGATGTTAAAAAAATTTTTAAATAAAATTTTTAAAAAATGAATCACAATCTCAGAAATAGAATGGAGGCACGGATTGACAAGATACAAAAAATGTTAAACAAAGATCTAGAAGGACTAAAGAACAAATAGAGATGAACAACACAATAACTAAAATGAAAAATACCCTAGAATGAATCAATAACAAAATAACTGAGGCAAAGAACGAATAAGTAAGCTGGAAGACAAAACGGTGAAAATAACTGCTGAGGAGCAGAATAAAGAAAAAAGAATGAAAAGAATTGAAGATAATCTCAGAGACCTCTGGGACAACACTAAACACACCAACATTTGAATGTAGGGGTCCCAGAAGAAGAAGAGAAAAAGAAAGGGACTGAGAAAATATGTGAAGAGATTATAGTCAAAAACTTCCCTAACGTGGGAAACAAAATAGTTACCCAAGTCCAGGAAGCACAGAGAGTCCCATTCAGGATAAACCCTAGGAAAAACACACCAAGACACATATTAATGAAACTAACAAAAATTAAATTCAAAGAAAAAATATTAAAAGCAGCAAGGGCAAAACAAAATATAACATACAAAGGAATCGCCATAAAGTTATCAGCTGATTTTTCAGCGGAAACTCTGCAAGACAGAAGGGAGTGACAGGGTACACTTAAAGTGATGAAAGAGAAAAACCTACAACCAAGATTACTCTAGCCAGCAAAGATCACATTCAGATTGGATGGGGAAGTCAAAAGCTTTTCAGACAAGCAAAAGCTAAGAGAATTCAGCACCATCAAACCAACTTTACAACAAATGCTAAAGAAACTTCTCTAGGCGGGAAACACAAGAGAAGTAAAGATCCACAAAAACAAATCCCCCCCAAAATAACAAACAAACCCAAAACAATTAAGAAAATGGTAATAGGAACATACATATCGATAATAACCTTGAATGTAAATGGATTAAATGCTACAACCAAAAGACACAGACTGACTGAATGGATATGAAAACAAGACCCATATATATGCTGCCTACAAGAGACCCACTTCAGATCTAGGGACACGTACAGAGTGAAAGTGAAGGGATGGAAAAAGATATTCCATGAAAATGGAAATCAAAAGAAAGCTGGAGTAGCAATACTCATATCAGATAAAGTAGACTTTAAAGTAAAGATTGTTACAAGAGATAAGGAGGGACACTACATAAGGATCAAAGGATCAATCCAAGAAGATATAACAATTATAAATGTTTATGCACCCAATAAACATTGAGGAGCACCTCAATGCATAAGGCAAATGCTAACAACCATGAAAGGAGAAATCGACAGTAACACAATAATAGCAGGGGACTTTAACATCCCACTTACACCAATGGACAGATCACCCAAACAGAAAATAAATAAGGAAACACAAGCTTTAAATGACACAATAGACCACATAGATTTAATTGGTATTTATAGACCATCCCACCCAAAAGTGGCAGAATACATTTTCTTCTCAAGTGCACATGGAACATTCTCCAGGATAGATCACATCTTGGGTCACAAATCAAGCCTTGGAAAATTTAAGGAAATTGAAATCGTATCCAGCATCTTTTCTGACCACAATGCTATGAGATTGGAAATCAATTACAGGAAAAAAAAACTGTAAAAAGCACAAACACATGGAGGTTAAACAGTGCACTACTAAATAACCAAGAGATCACTGAAGAAATGAAAGAAGAAAATTTAAAATATATAGAAACAAACGACAATAAAAATACGATGACCCAAAACCTATGGGACATAGCAAAAGCAGTTCTATGAGGGAAGTTTATAGCAATTCAATCTCACCTCAAGAAATAAGAAAAATCCCAAGTAAACAATCTAACACTACACTTAAAACAACTAGAGGAAGAAGAACAAAGAAAACCGAAAGTCAGTAGAAGGAAAGAAATCATAAAGATCAGAGAAGAAATAAATGAAATAGAAACGAAGAAAACAATAGGAAAGATCAATAACACTAAAAGCTTGTTCTTTGAGAAGATAAAAATTGATAAACCCTTAGCCAGACTCATCAAGAATAAAAGGGAGAGGACGCAAATCAATAAAATTAGAAAGGAAAAAGGAGAAATCACAACTGACACGGCAGAAACATAAAGGATTGTAAGAGGCTACTACAAACAACTATATGCCAAAAACATGCAAAACCACGAGGAAATGGACAGATTCTTGGAAAGGTACAATTTTCCATAACTGAACCAGGAAGAATTAGGAAATATATACATACCTATCACAAGTAATGAAATTGAAACTGTAATTAAAAATCTTCCAACAAACAAAAGTCCAGGACCAGAAGGCTTCACAGGCAAATTCTATCAAACATTTAGAGAAGAGCTAACACTGATCCTTCTCAAAATCTTCCAAAAAATTGCAGAGGAAGGAACACTCCCAAGCTCATTTTACGAGGCCACCATCACCCTGATATCAAAACCATAGAAAGACATCACAAAACAAGAAAATTACAGGCCAATATCACTGATGAACATGGACGCAAAAATTCGCAACAAAATATTAGCAAACAGAATCCAACAACACTTTAAACAGTTCATACACCATGATCAAGTGGGATTTATCCCAGGGATGCAAGGATTCTTCAGTATACGCAAATCAATCAATGTGATACACCACATTAACAAATTTAGGAATAAAAACCATATGATCATCTCAATAGATGAAGAAAAAGCTTTTGACAAAATTCAACACCCATTTGATAAAAACTCTCCAGAAAATGAACACAGAGGGAACCTACCTCAACATAGTAAAGGCCATATATGGCAAACCCACAGCCAACATCGTTCTCAATGGTGAAAAACTGAAGCCATTTCTACTAAGATCAGGAACAAGACAAGGATGTCCACTCTCGCCACTCTTATTCAACATAGTTTTGGATTTCCTAGCCATGGCAACCAGAGAAATAAAAGGAATACAAATTGGAAAAGAAGTAAAACTGTCACTCTTTGCAGGTGACATGATACAATATAGAGAAAATCCTAAGGATGCCACCACAAAACTATTAGAACTAACCAATGAATTTGGTAAGGTTGCAGGATACAAAATTAATGCACAGAAATCTCTTGCATTACTATACACCAACGATGAAAAATCAGAACAAGAAATTAAGGAAACGATCCCATTTACCATCGCAGCACAAAGAATAAAATACCTAGGAATAAACCTACCTAAGGAGGCAAAAGACCTATACTCAGAAAACTATAAAACACCGATGAAAGAAATCAAAGATGACATAAACAGATGGAGCAATATACTATGCTCTTGGATTGGAAGAATCAATATTCTGAAAATGACTATACTACCCAAAGCAATCTACAGATTCAGTGCAATCCCTATCAAACTACCAATGGCATTCTTCACAGAATTAGAACAAAAAATTTTACAATTCATATGGAAACACAAAAGACCCTGAAGAGCCAAAGCAATCTTGAGAAAGAAAAACAGAGTTGGAGGAATCAGGCTCCCTGACTTTAAACAATACCACAAAGCTACAGTAGTCAAGACAGTATGGTACTGGAACAAAAACAGAAATATAGATCAATGGTCCAGGATAGAATACCCAGAGATAAACCCACGCACATATGGTCACCTAATTTATGAGAAAGAGGCAAGAACATACAATGGAGAAAAGACAGCCACTTCAATAAGTGGTGCTGGGAAAACTAAACCACTACACGTAAAGAATGACATTAGAACACTACCTAACACCATACACAAAAATAAACTCATAATGGATTAAAGACCTAAATTTAAGACCAGACACTATAAAACTCTTAGAGGAAAACATAGGAAAAACACACTTTGACATAAACCACAAGACCTTTTTTGACCCACCTCCTAGAGTAACAGAAATAAAAACAGAAATAAACAAATGGGACTTAATTGAACTTAAAATCTTTTGCACAACAAAGGAAACCATAAGCAAGACAAAAAGACAACCCTCAGAATGGGAGAAAATAGTTGCAAATGAAACAACAGACCAAGGATTAATCTACAAAATATACAAACAGCTCATGGAGCTCAATGTCAAAAAAACAAAGATTCCAATTAAAAAATGGGTGGAAGACCTAACTAGACTCACCAAGGAAGACATACAGATGGCCAAGAGGCACATGAAAAGATGCTCAACATCATTAATTATTAGAGAAACGCAAATCAAAAGCACAATGAGGTATCACCTCATAATGGTCAGAATGGCCATCATCAAAAAATCTACAAACAATAAATGCTGGAAGGGTTGTGGTGAAAAGGGAACCCTCTTGCACTGTTGGTGGGAATGTAAATTGTTACAACCACTATGGAAAACAGTATGGAGGTTCCCTAAAAAACCTAAAACAGAACTACCATATGACCCAGCAATCCCACTATTGGGCATATACCCTGAGAAAACCACAGTTCGGAAAGAGTCATGTACCACAGTGTTCACTGCAGCTCTATTTGCAGTACCCAGGACATGGAAGCAGCCTTTGTGTCCATCGACAGATGAATGGATGGAGAGGATGTGGCACATGTATACAATAGACCATTACTCAGGCATAAAAAGAAATGAAATTGAGTTATTTGTAGTGAGGTGGATGGACCTAGAGTCTGTCATACAGAGTGAAGTAAGTCAGAAAGAGAAAAACAAATACCGTGTGCTAACACATATGTATGGAATCTAAAAAAAAAAAAAAAAATGGTACTGATGAACCCAGTTGCAGGGCAGGAATAAAGAGGTAGACATAGAAAATGGACTTGAGGACACGGGGTGGGAGGGGGAAGCTGTGGTGAAATGAGAGTAGCACTGACACATATACACTACCTAATGTAAAATAGTTAGCTAGTGGGAAGCAGCCACATAGCACAGGGAGATCAGCTCAGTGCTTTGTGACCACCTAGAGGGGTAGGATAGGGAGGGTGGGAGGGAGGCTCAAGAGGGAGAGGATATGGGGACATGTGTATGCACATGGCTGATTCACTTTGGTGTACAACAGAAACTAACACAGTATTGTGAAGCAATTATACTCCAATAAAGATAAAAAACAAACAAACAAACAACTAAGAGGGCAAAGAAGAGCTATGATTAGGACACTTCGGAGGTGTCCAGGTCTACCACCTGAGGACTCTTCCAGAGAGCACCGTGAATGTCTATAAAGACTTACCCAATCTTGTGGTCTAGTGTAAGGTACTCATTATCTAAAATCTTTCCATTTTGGGCCCACTGTAGTTCAGCATTTATACCTCTCCAAGGTATGGTAGACACTTGCATATATCTACTATAGCAGTAGACTACAGTACATGTTTTTTTATAATATATACATATATAGGAGGTTTAAAAAGGTTTATATATTTCTTTAATTTATATTCCTTAAGGGAAAACAATAGGTCTTCTAATTCTTTATAAACTGCTCTACACAAAATACAGTAAAGAATAGGACACAAAGTAATCGGTACATTTTCGAAATCTTTACAGTAGTTTAGGATTAACAGTTATACTAATTGTCCTCAATTCAACAAATATTTATTTTGCGCCAGCATTGGTGGTTGGCTCAGTAACTACTTGCTGACTCAACGTCATTTATTTGATGCTATAGGAGATACTCAAAGAAATGTAAGACATAATTCTTGTTTCAGAACACTTTTAATCTAGGTAAGAAACAAGATGTAAATACAGTAAGTCCCCTACATACGAACGAGTTCCGTTCTGAGAGTGCGTTCGTAAGTCCAATTTGTTCGTAAGAACAACAAAGTTAGCCTAGCTACCCAACTAATACAATCAGCTATATAGTTCCAAACTGTAATAGGTTTATAATACTTTTCATACAAATAATACATAAAAAACAAACACAAAAAGTAAAGAAAACATTTTAAATCTTAACAGTATAGCACCTTGAAAAGTACAGTAGTACAGGACAACAGCTGGCATACAGGGTCTGGCATCGAGTGAACAGGCAAGAAGAGTTACTGACTGGAGGAGGGAGAGGAGATGGGAGATGGTAGAGCTGAAGCATCTCAGCAATAGGAGACGGAGGGCAAGCTGCAATTTCACTCACGCCTGACACTGACGGCACAGGTTCTGGTTCCTTGCTGGATTCAGTTCTATCTACTCTCTTGAAAAACTGATCCAGTGATGTCTGGGTAGTAGCTCTTTTTTTCTCATCGAAGATGACACAGTAGCACTGGATTGCATTCTGAATGGCTGCTGCAACCTTCGTCTACTATTCTACGTTCGGGTCCTGTGCCTCACAAACAAAGAAAATCCTCTTGCCATTTCCTATGTCGTGAATCTCTTCGGCTTTTCAGTTATCTCTTCTTCCTCTTGTCTCTCTTCGTCCTTTCCCTGGGCCTCCAATTCCATCAGGTCTTCATTAGAAAGCTCCTCTTGTTGCACAGCAAGGAGTTCAATGAAGTTGTCCTTTTGCAGATCTAGCTTGAAATAAAGATACTCTACTACTGTACTCTATACAGTACTGTACAGTAAAGTACACAAACCTACAACCACTTGTAGAGGATGTGTGCACGTGACAATGTACGCCAGACACGTGAACTAATTTACGTAATTGGACATGCGAAGGCACGTTCACATCTTTGAAAGTTCTCAGCCTGAAGGTTCATAAGTAGGGGATGTACTGTATATGTGAAATGTAGTAAAATGTATGGCTTTAGAATCAGACAGCTAGAGGTGAAACCCTAGCACTGCCATTTACAAGCTATATGATCTTCAGCAAGTTACTTAAGCGGTCTAAGACTCATTTTTCTCTTCTATAAAATGATGATAATTATAAATTCTACTTCATAGGGTGGTTATAAAGACTACCTAATACAAGGTAATACCTAAAAGTGCTTACCACAGTGCTGGACATAAAATAAGCATTCAATCAATGTAAATTATCATCAACATAATATTAAGTAGTTATTAACACAATAATAGTTAAACAAAGTAGGCAGTTTTGAAGTGGGAAGAACTAACCTGGGCTAGAGTTACAAGTTTCATGTAATAACAGAATACAGAAAATTTTCTGCTATATTTGTTAAATAAAAATCTGACTAGGGCTTCCCTGGTGGCGCAGTGGTTGAGAGTCCGCCTGCCGATGCAGGGGACACGGGTTCGTGCCCCGGTCCGGGAAGATCCCACATGCTGCGGAGCAGGTGGGACCGTGAGCCATGGCCGCTGAGCCTGCGCGTCCAGAGCCTGTGCTCCGCAACGGGAGAGGCCGCAGCAGTGAGAGGCCCGCGTACCGCAAAAAAAAAAAAAAAAAAAATCTGACTAAAATATTTGGAATGTTTACTAAAATAATTAAAATGACATGAGCAAATTCCATGTATGATCTGTAGAGCTCACATGTCCACACTTCTATTAGTAATGAGAGTATGGATTTTTTTTTCAGTTCCTATTACTTAACAATAAATATTTCTACTTCACTTTTGCTTTCTTTACTTATCCATCGTGGTTTTTGCCAATGAAAAATGCAACAGAATATGCTAAGTCCACTTTATTCTTCTGACTTATGTTAGGAAACACTTCTTCCCACTCCAGATGTGCCCTTCCACATGAAAAGAGCTCCCTCACCGTAACATTCTTGGCCTCTCTCCAGGGCTTTACTCATTACACCACAGAAGAGGTTTAACGCCTTCTCCAACTTTTGTATTTTGGAAGACTAAGCTGGACACACTCACCAACGCTATTTAACTAGAAGGTTAAGTCTATTTAAGCCTAGAGTTCAGTTAAACAGCTTATTTTGCTCTTGCACTAAGCTATGTCCTCCTACCCAGTCTTTACCACAAATAAAAGTATAATTTTGATCCCCCATTTGCCTTTATATTTTATTTTATTTTCTCAATTTGTTCAGAACCCAAGTGAGGAAAAAGGTAGTATTATTGGGCTCCTTCAAATATCTCAACAAGTTATTCAAAATAAAATATTTATTTAACGTCTATTATGTAGGATATCAAAGATATGACAATGAATGAAATACTGTCCCTGCCAGCAAGTAAAAAGGCACTCTGTCTCATAGAACAATTTTCAGGAATGCATTATGCTGCAAAAATAGCAATCAGTAATATCTCCTCAGATGAAAATCTAATATTTGGAATTATACACAGCAGATGCTTTTATTCTGCCCATAACAGAGACAAAGACACTGAAGTTACAAGCTTTAACAGGCAGAGAGATAAATCACCATGTCCATATTAGTCTAATCAACCCGTGGTATTTCTACTACATTTGGGGAATTTTGAAACCTTATTTGTCATGATAAATGTCTTTTCCTTTGGTGACTAGAACCAAAGGCATGATCACAATCAACTTTAGTTAACAGATAGCATTTTATATGTGATGTTATTTAAGAAGTCAAAAACCAACTCAGAAGATAGCAATAACCAAAGAAGCAAATACTAATTTTAAAAACGTGTGTCAGGCTTCCCTGGTGGCACAGTGGTTGAGAATCTGCCTGCCAATGCAGGGGACACGGGTTCAAGCCCTGGTCCAGGAAGATCCCACATGCCGTGGAGCAACTAAGCCCGTGCACCACAGCTACTGAGCCTGCACCCTAGAGCCCGTGAACCACAACTACTGAGCCCATGTGCTGCAACTACTGAAGCCCACGCACCTAGAGCCTGTGCTCTGCGACAAGAGAAGCCACTGCCATGAGAAGTCTGCGCACCACAACGAAGAGTAGCCCCCCGATCACCACAACTAGAGAAAGCCCACGTGCAGCAACGAAGACCCAACGCAGCCAAAAATAAAATAATAAATAAATTTAAAAAACAAAAACGTGTGTCTAAGCACAAATCCACAAGCATTCATCTGAGTCTCTTTGTTTTACAGACAATTCTGGTAAACTGGCTTATCTCATTTCCCAGTTAACAGCAGATTAGAAGGAGCAAATTGGAAATGGGAGTGTGAGAAACTAGAGAATGCTAGAGACACATTGATAGCAGGAAAAAAAAAGAAAAAAAGACTTAAGAACTCTGTTAGATTATAAACTCCATGAAGGCAGAAATTGTGTTCATTGTTCTATGCTATATTCCCAGTGCCTGGCATAGTGCTAGAAATAAATAACAGATGAATAATGGAACATTAAATAAACTACAAAAGCTAACATTTGGGATCTATATTTTTTGTAATGACAAATAGTTCTGTATACTTCAGCAGACTCTGAGAACAAATCCAGATAAATAAAAACATTAATGTTCTTAATAATGACACCAGTTTTTTAAAAAAAGAGTTAATTGTGTTTAAAATGATCAGTTTACAAAGACAGAAGGATAATATCCAAAATGGCAACAATAAAAAGAACATTGGTAAGCTTAAATTATCCAAAATATTAACTTATGAGAAATATCGTATTTCCTAATTACACTGGATAAATGAATTAGTATAAAAATGTTGGCAATAAAAAAACCCCACCTATTAATTCTCAGGCAAGACTGTAATTTTTAATAGTATTAACTTACTTGAAATGCCATTTAAATACTAATGAGAAATAATAACACTGAGTACACATAGCAATACTATATTCGTTACTTACAAAGCAAATACAGCTAAACATACGAGTATCTCAAAATAGGTAGGAAAAACTCACACATTCAGTTCACTGTACACAGCATTCTGAAGTTTCTTCTCCCAACCTATTAAAAAAAAGGAGTAAAACATACAAACATATTAGTTTTAAAAATAAACATACATTATAATTAAATTTATCTCACAAAAACTTTAACATTACATTCATTTGTGAAAGAACTTTATCAACTTCCAGTTGCTGTGTAAAGTGTTATACTAAGGAATTATTTCTTATATATTTACCAATATCCCTTGGCTAACACTAAGTAGCAAAGTCATCAACATGATTTATTATTATAAAACTATGGCACCATTTTCTTAAGATGAGAAGAATATTTCCTTCTTCCACTGTTAAGGTACTCAATGAATGCCAAAATCTTGGGCTATCGCACTACCAGAGCTATGAGAAATGTGCCAAGGGAAGGGCAAGAAACAGCCAGGCACTTGACAAAGATTACAAGTAATTCGTGACAATTAACTAGTCATTAAACTCCTAAACAAGAGAAGTAGATTATTATGAGGCACCGTCAGTCAGATCAGTTCGCTTGGCTGCTAACTACTTGAACTTATACGGGCAAGTAAACCACTTAATATCTCAGTTCCCATGTGCAAGGGCTGCTAAACAGCTTGCTCTAAAAAAGTTGGGATTTTCTTCTGTTTTCTTTGAAAGGGCAGAAAAGAGGAGAGAAAAGAAACATAGGAGAGAAAAGAAGCAGAGAAGGAAAAAAGCCACAAATGAAAGGTAAAAGTCAAGTTACTTAACTATGGAGATTCTTAGTACATTCAGGATGTATTTTGACCAGGAAGGTAAACAGTATTTAAAACTGATTAATGTAAAGCAGTCATTCCCACAGTGTTCCTGAATTTTTGCAGCATTTCTGCAGAAATATCTGAAAGTTCTAATTCTCCCCAAATAGAAACGTATCCCGCAACTGTTACACAAATTTGGATGAGTAATTGGCTGTGGATACAGTGTTCCCTCAAAATAAAGTATTTCCTTATTTTGCCTTAAAGAATCAGAGAAGGAAAAAAAAGCAACTTACAAACCTGATATTTTAAAGAATTCCTTAATATCTTCTTTTAGTGATTCAAGTTTAATCTCAGGTCTCTGAAGACTGGCCTAATTTTAGAAAGAAGAAGAAAAAGAAGAAAGGAAAAGACAGAGGTCAAAAGTAAGTCATTTGGGATGATATTTAATGCTAATGAAAGTTTTAAAAAGGAATGTTCAAATGTGCACACTATTTAAAAAATCCCCTTTGAGGTCAGAGCATCTGAGTATCTGGAATAGCTCATACGAGAGAAGACTTTTTCACCCACTCTTGAAATAGAGGACCTGTGATAATATACTATAGTCTGCTTAAAATATTAAATCTTGCAGCTTATGAATAGTTAACATCTTCACCTAAGCATTTTATTTTTATGAACATTTAACATCTATTTTTCTAATAGGAAAAATACTCAGATTTTACAAATTCATTCTCTTAATATTATACTTAGCATATATAGCACCTACATTCACCTAATAACCAAAAACTCTGTTTGCATCCATATAACTGGAGCTTTGAACAGTGTCATCTTTGGATCGCTGCTCTGTAAACCTGCATTTGTTGTACATATTTATGGAAAATACATAAAACTACTCACTCACAAATGCTTATTAGTGTCTCTTTCATCTTCAATTGCATGATTTCTATTCTACTGGTTTTTCACACTGTAATTTTTACCAAAAATACTAATTTCTCCAACTTATAATGGCTTCAGTTACCTTCGAAGTGTTCATCTTTCATCACCTAGCTCTCTCTATCAAATTCTAGAAGCATATTTTTTAAAAAGGTTTTTCTATTAGGGTATCTCATAAGCATTTTAAATCTAAGAAATCAAAAACTGATCTTATCTTCCACTTACTACCTTTCTCCTCTTCTATTTTTAATCCTCATCCATGAAATTACCATTCACCAAAACTTCCAACTCAGAAACTTTAGTTATTCTCAATTCTACTCTAATTCTTCTACGATTCAACCCCTTTCTGGGAAGATGGCATTGGTGGCAGTGCAATTTTTTTTTTTAATCTTCCTGATCTCCACATAAAAACAGACGAAGCAACTAGAGAGCAAAACCAAAATTCCATGGAAAACATTTACAACCAAACTTGGTGATAAGATATTCCTCACAAACCTAAAATATAAGCAGTTGTGGACAAACCAACAGCCACATAACCTGTATGGTATTAGCATCTACACAGGAAAAAGCAGAGGGGTATCTGATAGATATGAAAAGAGGAGAACCCCAAAATAGCCAGCAAGTGTTCACTGGAACATACGATGAGCTAATTTTAGAACAGGAGCTGACAATGGGAGGGGTTTTGTCTAATCCAATATAGCAGATGAGGTCTGAAGACACTGGCGCAGCCTAGCACCCATGAATTCTTGAAACTGGCCAGCCAGGGCTCCCTTTCTCACTTTCTGAGGAGAAAAACTTGATAGAGTAATAAAAACTGAGGATGACAGGGAACCAACTTATTACCTTGAAAACTGATTAATAAATGAAAAGGCATTTATCTAGCCTGCCTTTCCTACAGGAACTGTACCACTTGGTAACAAAATAATAGATAAGGGGAAATGTCTCTTTATAAAAATATTCCAGCTAATAGATAAAACACATATGATATAATTAGAATATCACCGTTTTGCTATCCCTAATCAAATCTAGGCATTGAGCAGAAACAGCTATTAACTTTGCAAAAAGACAACCAGCAATTATGTGCTTCTCAATGAAAGAAGACTCCAGTGCCAATAGTCGTGGTCACTGAGATGGCACCTGAGCCTGATCAAAGACTCTGGGTCCAACTGTCAACTTCTACGTCATACAAGCTGCACCATGAGTGTGTAATCAGAAAAATCCAGGTTGTGAGAAATCCTAAAGGTCAAACGGCCCAGTTCTTCAGCTGATCAATTGTAAGGGGGAAAAAAAAGGAAGGAGAGAAAACCTGTAGATTTTAAAAGACTTAAAAGGTATATCAAAGAATCTTTTTTTAGTTGGCAAGACTAAGAGCATCCAGGGATATACATTTGGTTAATGAAACTATCAAGAAATGCAGGAAAGTGATTACCATAAAAATCAGGTCCTCTGGGAGGGAAGGACTTGTGATTGGGGTGTGACAAATGGAGAGGTTTCTGGTGTGGCTGGCAACATTTCACTTTTTTAGCAGGGTGGTTGTTTAAGGTCGTTCATCTTATAATAATTCATTACATTATATATTTGTTTTGTGTAGCTTCTGTTTGTGTTTTACTTTACAACAAACAGGGCAAAAAAAGGAAAAAGAAAAATACATTCCCCCAATCTATCCCTTCTCTCCATTCTAAAGTCCCACTTTAGGGCTTCCCTGGTGGCGCAGTGGTTGAGAGTCCGCCTCCCGATGCAGGGGACACGGGTTCGTGCCCCAGTCCGGGAAGATCCCGCATGCCGCGGAGTGGCTGGGCCCGTAAGCCATGGCCGCTGAGCCTGCGCGTCCGGAGCCTGTGTTCCGCAACGGGAGAGGCCACAACGGAGAGAGGCCCGCGTACCGCAAAAAAATAAAATTAAATTAAAAAGTCCCCGGTGAGAGGCCTGCGTACCACAAAAAAAAATAAAATAAAGTCCCACTTTATTAAGGCAACCTGATTTTTCTGTTTATAGGTCAAGGAGGAAGAAACATGGCCAGCTTCCCATCTGGTATGTGTACTTTCTTCTTTTTTTTAATTGGAGTATAGTTGATTTACAATGTTGTGTTAGTTTCAGGTGTACAGCAAAGTGAATCAGTTATACATATACATATCTCCACTCTTTTTTAGATTCTTTTCCCACATAGGCCATTACAGAGTACTGAGTAGAGTTCCCTGTGCTATACAGTACGTCCTTATTAGTTATCTATTTTATATATAGTAGTGCTGCCACCTTATTTAAATTGCAACTACCCCCCACCTGGCATTTTCACACCACCTTACTCTACTTTCTCTTCTTTCTTAGCATACTGTATGATTTATTTACTATGTTTATTGGTATACTATCTCCCTACACTAGAAGTGGTAAGCTCGACCTGGGCACATATCTTTTTTTGTTGTTCTCCTTTGTATCCTAAGTGCCTAGAATAGTTATTTTCACATAGTAGATGCTCAATAAATGTTTATTGAATAAATGAACCAATTTCTCCCTTTTCCAATCCATATTCCAGCATTCTCTTCCTAAAACGTAAGTCTTTCTCGGCTGTGGATCTCCACAGCATATATAAGAAATCTAAACTTTTCAACAGCACACACTGGGACCTTCACAATGTAGACCAACTTATCTCTCCAAATTCATCGGCTGCTGCTCCACCAAGCCAACAACATCCTCTCTTTTTTCACACCTCCTCCCTGACGCCCTACACTCTAGCCACAGTGAGCTATAATCCCTGATACCCCAAATGTCAAATACTTTAGGGTTCCAGGCTTTTGTTCATATTGTTTCCTCAGATATAAGAGCTCCCTCAACACCTTGGCAAATACCTACTAGCTTCCACTTCCAGACATCCCTCAAATATCACCTCCTTTCCCAACTACCCCACCTGCTACCTGCAAAGATAGTACATGCTATTCCTCTGTGAGAGCACTTACCCAATTACACTGTAATTTTCAGCTCACCTATTTCTCTTTTTAACTCTTAAATTCAAAGGCAAGACCATGTCTTCATTTCTGCATCCCAAGTGTTACTTGTCATTAACTGTTGCTTGACAAAATTATATTGACCAAACCATGTTCTATCCTTTTCAACTAATTTCCCCTCAAATAAACAAGGAACTTCATAAAACTTATGTTTAACTGAAGAGACTGGTTTCCAGTCTATAATTCCTAGGATTTTAAAAGCTGCAAAACCCTTCTTATTATTCAAGAGTATCAAGGCAAAAGGAAATAGGTTTTCTTTTTACTAAGTCTGTATTTGGAAACGACCCAGAAGTAGCAAAATTTAAAGAATTTCAAGAGAAAAAAAATGATTATTCCTCCTAAGCATTTTCAATACTTCAAGTTGCTAGATATCCTAGATATACATTTTTTTAATATAAATTTATTTATTTATTTATTGGCTGCGTTGGGTCTTCGTTGCTGCGCGCGGGCTTTCTCTAGTTGTGGCGAGCAGGGGCTACTCTTCGTTGCGGTGCGCGGGCTTCTCATAGCAGTGGCTTCTCTTGTTGCAGAGCACAGGCTGAAGGCGCACGGGCTTCAGTAGCTGCAGCAGGCGGGCTCAGTAGTTGTGGCACATGGGCTCTAGAGCGCAGGCTCAATAGTTGTGGTGCACAGGCTTAGTTGCTCCGCAGCATGTGGGATCTTCCCAGACCAGGGCTCAAACCCGTGTCCCCTGCATTGGCAGGCGGATTCTTAACCACTGCGCCACCAGGGAAGTCCTCCTAGACATACTTTTTGATATCAAAGGCAAATCAAAATTCATTAATCATCTAAGCTAATTGTAAGAATCTTGAGAAATTTGAGACTCAGAAGCAGGACAGTGACAGGAGGACAACGTGATAAGGCACAGCAATTCTCAAACATGTTTTAGCAGCATAATCCTTTCTTTCAAATGAAATCTGAACCCTATCGGAACCCAATTATATAAAACACGTTGAAAGTGATATTACTAGACAATGAAAACAATAAGTCTTTTCTCATTGACTAAGGTATGATTAACATTAAAAAGGCACGGCTTTATTCTGCTATGGTCTCAATACCTAATTTATTTTTGTATTTTGTTTTATTTGCTCAATAAAAAAAAAAAATCCTGATTCACAGAGATAGGTGTTTACATTGTTAACAGCCCTCCTGGCAATCTCAGCACACCCCCAAACAAACTGCTGCAGGAAATCAAAAGAGAAGTATGCAGCTGGAATTTTTTATTTTGAAGACAAATCACTAAAAGTATTTATCACAAATACAAAAATCAGAAAAGGCCTTCTGATACTTAGAACTGCTGAAACTATGCATCCCATAGTATTACTACCATGTGACGTGTTCTCACATCAGATGTTGTCCCATATCTCAGCAGTGCACCTGGATGGGGGCTCGTGTTGAGCAGATGCACCTTCACTCGGCCTGGCCCATGCCTGTCACTGTATACCCCCTGCAGTACTACCTCACTTGTACAACGTACCATGAGTGGACATGTGCAAGCCCAAATATCTGGAAAGACCAGTGCAGATTTACATCCTTCCTCACCAATGACACATTTCTAAGTGTCCAAATAAACATATGAAGAGATGAAATAAACAGGGTTTTGGTTTTTCTTCCTCTAAGATCTATGCAGAAACAAGTTAATGTGAAATCACAATAGTGGATTATGGAGTATTTGATATAACAATGCATTTGAAAGAGTGTTGTTTCTTAATATAATGATTAAATTAAGTATTTCTAAGTGAATAGAATGTTTTCAGAATCCTTGGATATAACAGAGCATAGTTCTAAAACCACTTGGGGGGCTTCCCTGGTGGCGCATATCCAGTTTCGTTCTACTTCCACCAGAACAGGCTTAATCCAAAGCATTGCTCACTGGCAATCTTAAATTTCTAAACTTGGTGAGTAAAGGAAACTGGAGAAGCAAAGTGGCTGAAGTCGTGGTGGGGTCAAAAAAGCCAGGAGATAAACTGAGGCTAAATACTCATGAAGCACAAACCAAGGCAGAGGAAGTTTTACAAAAAGGGTTCCAAAAACCCTCTGATTCTCTCTAAAGATGTCCCATCCTCTCCACTTCTCATGATGCCACTGTGCCAATCCTGGTCTTCATCTTTCTGTGCCTGAAGAATCACAGAGTTTCAGGGTTAGAAGGGACTACAGAGTTCTTCTAGGTCGACTAACCATTTAATGACTGACTCTCTTCTCCAAGGGATTTTCTAGCTTAGAAACTCTCACTTAGAAACTCTAAGCTAGCTTTCCCCACCTTTAGTCAATTCCATCTTTGAACTATTCTGTTAGAAAATCCTTTATTATGAACTAAAATTGATTCCCCTTAGCATCTGCCACCACCATGTGTGCCCCCCCACCCACCCCAAGGTCACAGAAAATATGCTGAATCACTTTTCTGTGAGAGATCTTCAAATATTCGAATTTAACTACTGTGTCTTCCCTGAAAGCTTCTCAAGGTCACATACATTTCTAGGTTCTCCAAGATCTCTTCATATGACAGATTCTCCTTACTGCCCTGGCCATCCTTGTCTGAGCAAAGTCCAGTCCAACTTTTCCTCTATTGTAGTAACTTCCTAACCTACCACTCTACTTCACTCATTCCACTAAACCACTGATTCTCAAACTTTTAAGTCTCAAGACCCTCACTCTTAAAGATTACTGAGGATCTGGGAGGAACTTCAAGATGGCAGAGCAGTAAGACGTGGAGATTACCTTCCTCCCCACAAATATATCAAAAATACATCTACATGGGGAAGAACTCCTAGAGAACACCTAACACTGGCAGAAGACCTCAGACTTCCCAAAAGGCAAGAAACTCCCCACGTACCTGGCCGTGTGGCTTGGTGCTCAGGCCGGGTGTCAGGCCTGAGCCTCTGAGGCGGGAGAGACAAGCTCAGGACACTGGACCACCAGAGACCTCCCGGCCCCACATAATATCAATCGACAAGAGCTCTTCCAGAGATCTCTGTCTCAACGCTAAGACCCAGCTCCACTCAACAGCCAGCCACCAAGCTCCAGTGCTGGACCCCCCATGCTAAACAACTAGCAAGACAGGAACACAACCAGCCCACAAGCACACAGGCTGCCTAAAATCATACTAAGTTCACAGATACCTCAAAACACATCACCAGATGCATTCCTGCCCACCAGAAAGACAAGATCCAGCCTCATCCACCAGAACACAAGCACCAGTCCCCTCCACCAGGAAGCCTACACAACCCACTGAAGCAAACTTACCCACTGGGGGCAGACACAAAAAACAACAGGAACTATGAACCTGCAGTCTTCAAAAAGGAGACCCCAAACACAGTAAGTTAAGCAAAATGAGAAGACAGAGAAATACACAGCAGATGAAGGAGCAAGGTAAAAACCCACCAGACCAAACAAATGAAGAGGAAATAGGCAGTCTACCTGAAAAAGAATTCAGAGTAATGATAGTAAAGATGATCCAAAATCTGGGAAATAGAATGGAGAAAATACAAGAAACATTTAACAAGGACCTAGAAGAACTAAAGAGCAAACAAACAACGATGAACAACACAATAAATGAAATTAAAAATTCTCTAGAAGAAATCAATAGCAGAATAACTGATGCAGAAGGACGGATAAGTGACCTGGAAGATAAAATAGTGGAAATAACTACTGCAGAGCACAATAAAGAAAAAAGAGAGAAAAGAATTGAAGACAGTCTCAGGGACCTCTGGGACAACATTAAATGCACCAACATTCGAATTATAGGGCTCCCAGAAGAAGAAAAGAAAAAGAAAGGGACTGAGAAAATATTTGAAGAGATTATAGCTGAAAACTTCCCTAATATGGGAAAGGAAATAGTCAGTCAAGTCCAGGAAGCACAGAGAGTCCCACACATGATAAACCCAAGGAGAAACATGCCAAGACACATATTAATCAAACTATCAAACTTAAATACAAAGAAAAAATATTAAAAGCAGCAAGGGAAAAGCAACAAATAGCATACAAGGGAATCCCCATAAGGTTAACAGTTTATCTTTCGGCAGAAACTCAGCAAGCCAAAAGGGAGTGTCAGGACATATATAAAGTGATGAAAGGGAAAAAACTACAACCAAGATTACTCTACCCAGCAAGGATCTCATTCAGATTTGATGGAGAATTAAAACCTTTACAGACAAGCAAAAGCTAAAATAATTCAGCACCACCAAACCAGCTTTACAATAAATGCTAAAGGAACTTCTCTAGGCAGGAAACACAAGAGAAGGAAAACACCTACAATAACAAACCCAAAACAATTAAGAAAACGGTAACAGGAACATACATATTAATAATTACTTTAAATGTAAATGGATTAAATGCTCCAACCAAAAGACACAGACTGGCTGAATGGATACAAAAGCAAGACCCATATTTATGCTGTCTACAAGAGACCCACTTCAGACCTAGGGACACATACAGACTGAAAGTGAGGGGATGGAAAAAGATATTCCACACAAAAGGAAATCAAAAGAAAGCTGGAGTAGCAATTCTCATATCAGACAAAATAGACTTTAAAATAAAGACTATGACAAGAGACCAAGAAGGACACTACATAATGATCAAGGGATCAATCCAAGAAGAAGACATAACAATTGTAAATGTTTATGCACCCAACACAGGAGCACCTCAGTACATAAGGCAAATGCTAACAGCCATAAAAGGGGAAATCGACAGTAACACAATAATAGTAGGGGAGTTTAACACCTCACTTTCTCTGATGACCAGATCATCCAAAATGAAAATAAATAAGGAAACACAAGCTTTACATGACACATTAAACAGGATGCACTTAATTGACATTTATAGGACATTCCATCCAAAAACAACAGAATACACATTCTTCTCAAGTGCTCATGGAACATTCCCCAGGATAGATCATATCTTGGGTCACAAATCAAGCCTTGGTAAATTTAAGAAAACTGAAATCATATCAAGTATCTTTTCCGACCACAACACTACGAGACTAGATATCAATTACAGGGAAAACACTGTAAAAAATACAAACACATGGAGGCTGAACAATAAGCTACTAAATACTCAAGAGATCACTGAAGAAATCAAAGAGGAAATCAAAACATACCTAGAAACAAATGACAATGAAAACACGACAACCCAAAACCCAAGGGATGCAGCAAAAACTGTTCTAAGAGGGAAGTTTATAACAATACAATCCTATCTCAAGAAACAAGAAACATCTCAAATAAACAACCTAATCTTACACCTAAAGCAATCAGAGAAAGAAGAACAAAAAAACCCCAAAGTTAGCAGAAGGAAAGAAATCATAAAGATTGATCAGGAATCAATGAAAATGAAATGAAGAAAACAATAGCAAAGATCAAAAAACTAAAAGCTGGTTCTTTGAGAAGATAAACAAAATTGATAAACCATTAGCCAGACTCACTAAGAATAAAAGGGAGAAGACTCAAATCAACAAAATTAGAAATGATAAATGAGAAGTAACAACTGACACTGCAGAAATAAAAAGGATCATGAGAGATTACTACAAGCAAATATATGTCAATAAAATGGACAACCTGGAAGAAATGGACAAATTCTTAGAAAAGCACAACCGTCTGAGACTGAACCAGCAAGAAATAGAAAATATAAACAGACCAACCACAAGCACTGGAAGTGAAACTGTGATTTAAAATCTTCCAACAAACAAAAGCCGAGGGTCAGATGGATTCATTGGTGAATTTTATCAAACATTTAGAGAAGAGCTAACGCCTATCCCTCTCACACTCTTCCAGAATATAGCAGAGGGAGGAACATTCCCAAACTTATTCTATGAGACCACCATCACTCTGATACCAAAATCAGACAAAGATGTTACAAAAAAAGAAAACTACAGGCCAATATCACTAATGGACATAGGTGTAAAAATCCTCAACAAAATACTAGCAAAAGAATCCAGCAGCACATTAAAAGGATCACACACCATGATGAAGTGTGGTTTTTCCCACGAATGCAAGGATTCTTCAATTTACTCAAATCAGTCAATGTGATACACCATGTTAACAAACTGAAGGATAAAACCCATATGATCATCTCAATAGATGCAGAAAAAGCTTTCAAAAAAATTCAGCACCCATTTATGATAAAAACTCTCCAGAAAGTAGGCATAGAAGGAACTTACCTCAACATAATAAAGGCCATATATGACAATCCCACAGCCAACATCATTCTCAATGGTGAAAAACTGAAACCATTTCCACTAAGATCAGGAACAAGACAAGGTTGCCCACTCTCACTGCATTTATTCAACATAGTTTTGGAAGTTTTAGCCACAGCAATCAGAGAAGAAAAAGAAATAAAAGGAACCCAAATCAGAAGAGAAGAAGTAACACTGTCACTGTTTGCAGATGACATGATACTATACATAGAGAATCCTAAAGATGCTACCAGAAAACTAGCGGAGCTAATCAATGAATTTGATAAAGTAGTAGGATACAAAATTAACGCATAGAAATCTCTTGCATTCCTGTACACTAATAATGAAAAATCCGAAAGAGAAATTAAGGAAACACTCCCAGTTATCACTGCAACAAAAAGAATAAAATGCCTAGGAATAAACCTATCTAAAGAGACAAAAGACCTGGATGAAGAAAACTATAACACACTGATGAAAGAAATTAAAGATGATACAAACAGATGGAGAGATATACCATGTTCTTGGATTGGAAGAATTAACATTGTGAAAATGCCTATACTACCTAAAGCAATCCACAGATTCAATGCAATCCCTGTCAAACTACCAGTGGCATTTTTCACAGAACTAGAGCAAAAAATTTCACATTTGTATGGAAACACAAAGACCCCTAATAGCCAAAGGAATCTTGAGAAAGAAAAACAGAGCTGGAGGAATCAGGCTCCCTGACATCGGCCTATACTACAAAGCTATAGTAATCAAGACAGCATGGTACTTGCACAAAAACGGAAATAAAGATCAATGGAACAAGATAGAAAGCCCAGAGATAAACCCATGCACATATGGTCACCTTATCTTTGATAAAGGAGGCAACAACATACCATGGAGAAAAGACAGTGTCTTCAATAAGTGGTGCTGGGAAAACTGGACAGCTACACATAAAAGAATGAAATTAGAACACTCCCTAACACCATATACAAAAATAAACTCAAAATGGATTAAAGCCCTAAATGTAAGGCCAGACACTATAAAACTCTTAGAGGAAAACATAGCCAGAACACTGTATGACAAATCACAGCAAGATCCTTTTTGACCCACCTCCTAGAGAAATGGAACTAAAAACAAACAAATGGGACCTAATGAAACTTAAAAGCTTTGGCACAGCAAAAGAAACCATAAACAAGATGAAAAGACAACCCTCAGAATGGGAGAAAATATTTGCAAATGAAGCAAATGACAAAGGATTAATCTCCAAAATATACAAGCAGCTCATGCAGCTCAATATCAAAAAAACAAACAATCCAATCCAAAAATGGGCAGAAGACCTAAACAGACATTTCTCCAAAGAAGATATACAGATTTGCAACAAACACATGAAAGGATGCTCAACATCACTAATCATTAGAGAAATGCAAATCAAAACTACAATGAGGTATCACCTCACACAGGTCAGAATGGCCATCATCAAAAAATCTACAAACAATACATGCTGGAGAGGGTGTGGAGAAAAGGGAAACCTCTTGCACTGTTGGTGGGAATGTAAAGTGAACAGTATGGAGGTTCCTTAAAAATCTAAAAATAGAACTACCATATGACCCAGCAATCCCACTACTGGGCATATACCCTAAGAAAACCATAATTCAAAAAGAGTCATGTACCACAATGTTCATTGCAGCACTATTTACAATAGCCAGGACGTGGAAGCAACCTAAGTGTCTGTTGACAGATAAATGGATAACGAAGATGTGGCACATATATACCATGGAATATTACTCAGCCATAAAAAGAAACGAAATTGAGTTATTTGTAGTGAGGTGGATGGACCTAGAGTCTGTCATACAGAGTGAAGTAAGTCAGAAAGAGAAAAACAAATACCGTATGCTAACACATATATATATGAACTTAAAAAAAAAAAAGTGGTTCTGAGGAACCTAGGGGCAGGACAGGAATAAAGTTGCAGATGTAGAGAATGGACTTGAGGAGACAGGAAGGGGGAAGGGTAAGCTGTGACGAAGTGAGAGAGTGGCATTGACACATATACACTGACAAATGTAAAACAGATAGCTAGTGGGAAGCAGCGCATAGCACCGGGAGATCAGCTCGGTGCTTTGTGACCACCTAGAGGGGGTGGGATAGGGAGGGTGAGAGGGAGGTGCCAGAGGGAGGTGATATGGGGATACATATATACATACAGCTGATTCACTCTGTTATACAGCAGCAACTAACACAACAATGTAAAGCAATTATACTCCAATAAAGTTGCTAAAAATAAAAATTACTGAGGATCCAAGATTACTTTTGTTTATGTAGATTAGATATACTGATATTTACAGTATTAGAAACTAATACAGAAAAATGAAACCTATTTGTTTATTAGTATGGAAGTTCCTCAAAAAATTAAAAATTGAATTTCCATATGGTCCAACAATTCCAAATCTACATATATACTCAAAAGAACTGAAAGCAGGGACTTGAACAGATATTTGTACACTCATGCTCAAAGCAGCATTATTCATAATAGTTAAACAACCCAAGTGTCCACAGATAAATGAATAGATAAAGAAAATGTAGTACATATAATGGAGTACTCTTCAGCCTTAAAAAAGGAAGACAATTCTGACACATCTACAACATGGATAAACCTTGAGGACATTATGCTAAGCAAAATAAGCCCGTCAGAAAAAGACAAATACTGTATGATTCCACTTATATGAGTTATCTAGAATAGTCAGATTCATGGAGACAGAAAGTAAAATGGTAATAGCCAGGGACTGTGAGGAGGAGGGAATGGGAAGTTAGTGTTTAACAGGTACAGAGTTTCAGCTTGGGATGATGAAAAAGTTCTGGAGATGGATGGTGATAATGGTTGCACAGTAATGTGAATGTACTTAATGCCACTGAACTGTACAGTTAAAAATGGTTAAAATCTAAATTTTATGTCAATAAAAATATTTGTTGGGACTTCCCTGGTGGTCCAGTAGTTAAGACTCTGCACTACCAATGTAGGGGGTCTGGGTTCAATCTCTGGTCAGGGAACTAAGATTCCACATACCCCAACTAAGCCCATGCACTGCAACTAGAGAAGCCTGCGCACCGCAACAAAGGACCCGCACAGCCAAAAAAAAAAAAAAAAAAATTTGTCAATTCATCTTAAAATAACAATGTAAATCCATTGTATATTAACCTAAATATTTTTATTTAAAAGAACTGTATTTTCAGAAACAAAAATTAGTGAGAAAGAGGCACTGTTTTACATTTTTGCAAATGTCTTTGATGTTTGGATAGTAAAAGACAACTGGAGTTTTCAATCTGCTGTGATACTTCATCTATGGCACTATGTTGTCTTGATTGATGTATATGAAAGTCAGTGTCACACAGATATGCAACTGGAAAAGGGAAGGATATTTTAATATCCTTTTCAGATACTGTGGATGTTCTCCTTTGATAGTACACTAAATTTGACAAGTAGTAGTTTCCTAAAGATTAGTTGTAATGTGGAATCTGAACATCAATAAACTTTTCAGACTTTATTAGAAAAACATGTAGCAATCTGCCTTGCACTTTGAATCAATCTTCTACCTACACATGATTTTGTAACATTATGTACTGATCATTTCAAATATATTAACTAAGTGATGCAGTGGACACATTTCATTAAACAATATCAAAAAGTAACATTTGTTAATATCACCATCAATATCATCAGAAAAGTCTTTAAGTATTAAGTAGCCATCAAAGTCACAGTGATAATACAAGTTTTCCAGAATCTGATTTTTATTTAAAGCTTGGATTTTATCACTGGCAACACTAACAGTTTTCCTTGAAGTGACAGGCTCACTTTGCTCATTTTTAAAGAAAATATCTTCCAAATATCCAAGTCTGAATAACAGTGTGTCAAGAGTTTACTCTTACAAGTAAAGATGTTTCATTAAAAAAAAAAAAAAAAAAGCAGTTCAGCTTGTACCTCAGTTAATTAATCACTAGAGTGGTTTTCCTCTAGATAATCGTCTTATTTCAATATACAGCAGTAGTGCCTTATGCATAATTTCCATTTCCTCAAACAGGATATTTTAAAAATGTATATTCAAGAAATGAGATTTAATAAAATAATTGTTTACTGTTTGATCAAGTACACTGAAATTAAACTTTTTTTTTTAACTGTGAATGTATATCAGTGAAGAATACAATGACTACTAGTACAGTTTGGTACTAGTTCCCCGATTTAAACCCATCACCATTGCTTTTGTACCATCAGTGCAAATGTCAGCACAGTGAATTTTTTTTAAAAAGGCCTTTGTATTTTACAATATAGTTTTGACCTGAAAGGGTCTTAGGGACCACCACGGGTCCACAGACCATACTTTGAGAACCACTGCACTGGACTATAGGTTTCTAGAGGACTTGTCTTTCATCTCTATACCAAAACAATACTTATCACATAGTAAGTACTTCATAAACATGTTTTCAATGAATGCATTACACTAAAGATTCCTTAGGCCTACACCTGCAAAACCCCATGGAATGGGAATTCCCTGGTGGTCCAGGAGTTAGGACTTGGCGCTTTCACTGCTGTGGCCCAGGTTCAACTCCTTGTTGGGGAACTAAGATCCCGCAAGCTGCGTGGCACAGCAAAAAACAACAACAACAAAACCAAACAGGAGGAAAAAAAGGTTACAAATAAAAGTGCATAAAACAAAACCATGGGGAACATGATGAATAAGACATTGTCCTTGTATTTGGAATTTTTAGTCCAGAAAGGAAGATAGCTATAAGAAAATATGTTACAACAGAGGTATCATCCACAGAGAAAGGAACAATTAACTCTAATAGAAGAAACTGGAAAAGGGGAGCAAAGGCATAGAGGTTGAGAGGACAGACTGAGCAGAGGCATGGGAATGTTCTTGTGCACCATCAGTTTGTAGAATAGTCAAAGTTCCAATAGAACGTAGGAAGAAATAAAGTGGAGGATGAAGGGGGAACATTGTCTGGATTCCTATCCATCCTGCTCACCAGTGCCTGACTAGTGTCCCAAAAAGCCACCTTTATGTCTTCACCCTCCTCAAAATACCTCAATGACCACTTCACTGCCTATAAAATAAAGTCAAACCCGTTCTGGCATTTACAAGCCTCTAAAAATCTTGTCCCACTCAATTTATATAATCTCATCTCTCTAGAAGTACCCTACAACAGAAACCTTCTGCTTAGCCTTCTCACTGTTCCTACATTGGGAATTCACTCCCATCTTCCCACCTTGAGTGCCATCCAAGCCTTCTCCAATCCCAGGGGTCTCCTTTTAGTATAGTTATACCCTAGTATATGCCTATTCATTTGCATTCTTATTTCAATAATTAACTGAACACGTCCCACATGCCAGTTCCTCAGTATAAAAAGAAAACCAACACATAGTCCTCCCTCACTCTTGTGGAACTCAAAACGTATTTCATGAGGTAAACAAAAAGCTAAGGGAGAAGAAAAAAAAAAGGAAATAGTGCCCTTTCCCACATCAAACGCAAACATTCTTATCTAACTGTTTTGTACTTCGTCGAATTTTTCTCAAGAGCCCATCACCACCACAGAAAAGAGGCTCAATTAAAACATGCTGAATTGGGTACCCCCTTTTCTTCCTAATACTTTTGGTTCTTTCTAAAACTGTAAACCAGATTTGTTTCTGTAAGGCCCGTAGTTCCAGTGGACGTGCATTGTAGCCAAGAATGAGTTTTAGTTTCAAACTGGAAATTTTGGCTCTGTGCAAGCTGACCATGCCTTAATACTGAATCTGTATTGTATAATTCGAACTCTGCTCTGGTTTCTCTCACCTGAGGATGGATCCTTCACTGGCTTTCTTTTGCTGATGTTCCCAAGCTGACCCCCTTCTTAGCCAGCACTGACTGTCTTATGCCCCTTACTCTACATCTTTACTTCTTAGCCTCCTTTCATAATATATTGTACTTTTCCTTCTCATTTCAACTTGGCCTTACCTAATTCAAGAACCCTACATGACCTCTAAGCAACTCAGTACTGAAATAAAACATGAAGAGATGTACTTACTTACACAAAGCAGATCCACATTTTAATAGTTATCTAATCCCTCAAGTACCTAAATTCTATGGACAAGAGGTTCCTTATTTTGAAATCCTGTATACCATGATTCATTTCTTCACTGTCTTACTTTCCAAGATGAAAGGACATGACAGTAGCCAAGGCAGATATTGGTAAGGATGATACCACTCCCTGGCTCACATCAAACACAATCAGAGTCACTGAATTGTGATTTATATAATAAATGCAGTAGTTCAATATGGAACTTCCCCTAATATATTCCAATCCCACCCTAGAGAGAAAAAAAAGACAGAAGATAATAAGCTCTAATCATGGCACAGGACTTTATATATGTTCAATCCATCCATGCCTTACAGAAAATGTATTTAATTAAAATCTATTTAATTAAATCTATTTAATTTTCATTTCCCTAAAATAAATAATAAATAAATGTCAGTTTCTTCTCTCATTTGTACGATCTCTAAACTCTCTCTATATGGTACATATTTCTAATAACGATGAATAACAAACGATATTTGAGATACAATTTCATAAGTTTTTTAGTAAGGGACACCAGCATTAAGAAGCTATGGGGTTCTAGACTCATGACAACATCCTATCAGTTATATTATTCCTTCTCTCTCCAAAGCTTATCTTCTTTCAGATTCCTTCCTTTCACAATTCTATTATTTATAATAACAATCTGAGCAACAAGACTTATTAAGCACTTAATGGAATGGAAATAACATTTGAGGTTTTACACAACATCCATTTTAAACACAAATAATGCATGATACAAAATAACAATGTTGATCTGGTGCTAGAGATCAAATTTGGAATTAAGCTATCACTCTAATGTCTAGAGGATGAGTGAACAAATTCAATTTTAAGATGTAGGTTGACTTCATAATTTAGGAAAACTCAGAAATCAAAAACCATAAGCTTTTTCTAGAAACACAAAATTCCATGTTATTATACCAAGATCTTAAATAATTAAACTTCAATATATAAAAGGATACATTAAAATAAAGTCAATGTTTAATACTAAAAGAGAAGCACTAGTGGCAAGGGAAAAATCTGAAAATCATTTATATTTGTCTTTGAAGTATTCGGTGTGATTTTTATTTTTCTAATTAAGTTGGGCCAGCACTGCTGTAGCACTTTCTGAATATACTCAGATAAAATGAAGGCAGTACAGAAAATGCTCGTGGCAGGAAAATGCCCTCCTGATTACATTTTTAAAGGCGTGTAACAAATAAACAGCCAGTTGTTTAAATGTATATTATCAAGGCTGATTGTAAAGTTGCCTTTTAAGAGTTAACTGATTTCTATTAAATGCCTGAGCTATTGGATATAAACTAAGGCAAAATCATTATCACTTATTTTTTCAAGCCCAAGACCACATTATATTACTTTTAAAGGATTTATAATTATATTATTTTAAAGTATGAACCTATAATGTTATAGATCTTTTATTTTATCTTAAGAATCAGCCAAATACATGTTTTTGAGTTTCCCATGTAACCATCTCCTTACCCTCCTTTATCTTTCCTCCTTGCTCTACGTTTTATTACCTCAAGACAATTAACTGCCTGATGTTACATAGATACATAATCCTTTACAGGAAATTCCAAAACCTGAAAAGCTTTGAAAACCAAAGTTTTTTCATAACTGACTTAGTGGCAGAAATCTGTCCTGACTTGAACTCATTTGGTAGCAAAATCTGATCTGACCTGAATAGACATGAGACTATTTATAGTCCTTATTTATCACACTTAGTGTAAAAATTCATACATTTTGCTACATTAATATTAATGTGTATAATTACAAGGTGCTGTAAGACAATGGTAAGGATATTAAATAACATACAAATATGCATGAATTACCTTTCTAAAATTTGAAAAATGTGAATTCCAAAACATATCTTCCCCAGGTTTTGGAGAAGGGATTATGGACCTGTATTTATCTGTAATACTATCATCTTGCCATGAGGGCAGAACTTTATCTTATTCATTGTTTTATCCCCTGGGCCTAGAATTGTGCCTGACACATAGTAAACACTCAATAAATATTTGTTGAATAATCAAAATAAAGAATCACATTGAATTAATAGAAGTGGAGTTCAAAACAGAAAGGAACAAGAATATGTCTTCAGGGCAGTAATATCCAAATGAAGTTATAATTTATATAGGTCATGAATCTCTTATTTGCAACTGTGAAATACAAAAATCTTCAAAAAAAGTTTTGTCATTACTGCTTATTTTCTGAAGCTTCAGGCTTTCTTACAAAATTGAGAAACAGCTATTGACTTATTAGATCCCAAATTAGAATAAAAAGAAATATTTAAAGGAAAAACATTTTTAAAGAAAAGCAGAGCGCCACAGCAGACTTTGAATTCCTTAAGGTAAAGATGCTTTTTGTATTATTTTATCATTTAGTAAAGTAACTGGCACATAGTAGGTACTCAATATATACTGTTAGAATGAACATTAAAAAAGAAGAATTGGGATTTTTTCCATTTAATAAAGATATGTTGAGCACCCTTCTCAGGCCAGTCATTATGCTAGGTGTAAAAAAGAGCAGGACAAGAGACACAGTCTTTTCTTGCCTTCATGAAACAGACTTTAGCGGGGAAGGCAGATGTTTAAATACTACTTTATTTTTATGTTTAAATACTTAAACTTTAAACTATATTTATGTTTAAATACTTAACTTTATTTAAAAAATAAAGTTCCAGGTACTATGGATCACAAAAAAAGAAGTACCTAAACTAAACTGTAAGGTTATGGAAGATCTATAAAGCTTAGACAGTTATGGCTGAACAGTAGAGTGTGAAGAACAGTGCCACCAAGCTTTGTAGGCCTAATCAAGGACTCTGTACATTTTTCCAAGGGCAATGAAAAGCATTGAGGGGTTTTAGAAAAAGGAGTGATATTCCATTTGGACTTTTAACTCAGACTTCTATTTACTGAGTACTTACTATGTGCCTAATCAAGGACTCTGTACATTTTCCCAAGGGCAATGAAAAGCATTGAGGGGTTTTAGAAAAAGGAGTGATATTCCATTTGGACTTTTAACTCAGACTTCTATTTACTGAGTACTTACTATGTGCCTAATCAAGGACTCTGTACATTTTTCCAAGGGCAATGAAAAGCATTGAGGGGTTTTAGAAAAAGGAGTGATATTTCATTTGGACTTTTAACTCAGACTTCTATTTACTGAGTACTTACTATGTGCCTGGCATATTATCTTGTTCAGTCCTCACAAAATAGGCTTTATGCTTCCAAGTTGTATGTAGGAGCTGGTGGTCGATCAGCATCCCTATGTAGAACAACTAGTAGAACCAACCAAACAAACAAAAATCCAAATATCTGAAGACAGAAAAGAGTTGTTGAGAGAACAAGAACTAGAGAAACAGAAAGAGAAAAAAATCTTGAGAGACGAACTGGCTTCTGCAGCAACATTTTCCCTGGGATCATTATTCTGAGCATGAACAGAAGGCTGAGAATCAGGACAAACCCAGTACAAAGCCTGGTGGAGGGCTACCAAGGTTGGACAGAGAAATAAGCAGAGGTGTTGCATAGACTTGGAGATCTTACGCACATGGCCAGTTTTCTCAAGAAACTTTTTGAATACTAGAACTCTGTGGGGTAGAAGGTTACAAACCTAAGCATGAAACCTGTGAAAAAGTTTTTTAGCAGTCTGACAAGAAAAAGGTTAGAGTCTGGGACCCAAAGGGCAAAGACCCTTAGAGTATATCAAATTCTTAGCTGAAAACTTGTGAGAGCCAGGAAAGAACCAGAGGAAAATTGAGCCTGAAAGTAAAACTCAGCCTCAAACCAGCATACTCCCTAACTGGATTAAGGAAATCAGTCACAGGACTATCTGCCCAGTGGAGGGGAGAGTGAACCCTCAAAAAAGGAGGCATTACAGTTTTTTGGACACAATGTCTGGCAACAAATAAAAGTTACTAGGCATGCCAGCAGACAAAATCAGATGAATAAAAGATAAGAGAAAATAACACCATAGATAGAGATCCACATATGATCCAGATTTTGGTGTTAACTGACAAAGACTTTAAAACAATTGAGTTATATTTTTTTAAAAGAGAAAAACTGGACAAAGTAGATGAAAAGCAGGTAATTTTACCTGAGAACTGGAATCAATAAAAGAGAACCATTTGGAAATTTTAGAATTGAAAAATACACTAAATGTAAATAAGAATTCATTAGATGGATTTACCAAGAGATATAAAATAGCATAAAACGGGATTGGTGAATTGAAAGAAGGCCAAAAGAAAATTTCCAAACTGAAGCACAGAGGAAAAAAATAATGTAAAGTAAAGAAAAAGAGTACTAGAGATAAGTAAGACTCAGTGAAAAATCTAATAGGCGTACAAATTGGAGTCTCAGAAAGAAAGGAGAGAAAAATGTGGCAGAACAAATATTCAAACAGATAATGACCAAGAATTTTTCAAAACTGGAGAAAGATATCAACCCCAGATTTAAGAAGCCCCACAAACTCAAACCAGAATAAATTAAATGATAATAATAATAATGCAAACAACAATAATAACACACCAAGGCACATCCTAACAAGACTGCTGAAAATCAAAGATAGAAAATGTTAAAACAGCCAGAGTGAAGGTGAGGGACATACATTCAGTGGATAACAAAAAGCCTGATGGCTGACTTTACAACAGAAAACAAAGAGGCCAGAAAGCAATGAAATGTCTCAACAGGCTGACAAAAAAATTACTGACAACTTTGAAATTTATGCACAGAAAAAAAAAAATCCTTCAAAAATAAAGACATCATCAGACAAGTAAAACTGAGCAGCTTGTCACCCAGAAACTTGCACTGAAACAAATACTAAAAAGGGTTGTTATAGCAGAAGAAAAATAATCCCAGGGTAAATACAGAAAAGCAGGAGGGAATAAGGAGAAACAAAAAGGATAAAAATTGGTTAAAAATGAGTAAATATTACTTTTTTTCTTTCTTAAGATAGTCTTAACTTTCCCATTCAGGCAGTTCGGCTACAAATCAGAAGCAATCAGAATCGAGGTCAGAGGATTTCGACTCCTTTCTGAAAAATCACATAATGAATGCACTGATGCTGGCAATACCATTAAAAATACTAAAATGCAAAACCAAAAAAACCAAAAATAAACCCCAGCAAATACTGACTAAATACTTATGCTACAAAAGAATAATAGCAATGTCTTGTGGAATTTAAAATAAAATGCATAACAAAAATAACACAAAGGAAAGAGGTGTAAATAAGTAAAGTGTTCTAAGTTCTAGCATTACATTACAGGGAAACAGTAAAAAAAAAAAAATTAGTTTATTCAAGACTACAATTAATCAAGAATAAATGCTGTAACCTCTAGGGTAGCTACATAAATAACAGTAAAATAATGTGTAACTATCACATTAATGGAGACAAAAATAGAACAACAAAAATATTTGAATAAAATCTGAATAATCCAAAAGAATACAAGAAAAGAGAGAAAGCAGAATGTGAAGCAAATGTATCAAATTAAAAAACCAAATATTAAGACCAGAAATATAAAACCAAATATATCAGTAAATTCATTAAATGTAAATATACTAAGTAATAAAATAAAAAGATTTGTCAGCCTGGATTTAAAAAACAACTATACAAGGACACTGATGCAGAAAGGGTGAAAATAAAAGTATGGAAAAAGTCATACCATGCAACCACTAACCAAAAAAAGCTGTTGTGGCTATACTAACATTGGACAAAACAGACTTTAAGGCGAGAACCTTATTAGAGATAAAGAAGGACATTTCATAAAGATTAAGGGGTTAATCCACCAGGAAGCTATCACAATATAAAGCTATATACAACCAATGAAATAGCCTTAAAATTAAAATAAATTTAAAAATTTAGAGAATTAAAAGAAATAGACAAATATACAAGCATGATGGGAGATTTAAACATATATCTTTGAATAGCTGGTAACAAACAGAAAAAAATTCAATAAGATTATAGAAAAGCTGAACAGCATAACTGACACCTGGAATTCAGTGACATATATAGCCAACCTGACCCAACAGTAACAGATACACATTATTTACAAGTGCATGTGGAACACGCAGCAAAATTGACTACATACTAGATTGTAAAGCAAGCCTCAACAAATTTTAAAATAGTTAATCAGTCAGAGAACGTTCTCTGACAACACTGACATTAACCTGGAAATCAATAACATTGACATGATACTATACATAGAAAATCTTAAAGATGCCACCAGAAAACAAGAGCTCATCAATGAATAGAATAAAGTTGAAGGATACAAAATTAACATACAGAAATCTATTGCATTTCTGTATACTAACAACAATCAGAAAGAGAAATTAAGGAAACAATCCCATTTACCATCACATCAAAACCAATAAAATACCTCGGAATAAACCTACCTAAGGAAGTAAAAGACCTATACTCAGAAAACTGCTAGACATTCTTGAAAGAAACTGAAGACAACACAAACAGATGGAAAGATACACCGTGTTCTTGAATTGGAAGAATCAATATTGTCAAAATAACCATACTACCCAAGGCAATCTACAGGTTCAGTGCAATCCCTATCAAAATACCAATGGCATTTTTCACAGAACTAGAACAAATAATTTTAAAATTTGTATGGAAATACAAAAGACCTCAAACAGCCAAGAAAATCTTGAGAAAAAGAACAGAGCTGAGGAATCATGCTCCCTGACTTCATACTACAAAGTTACAGTAATCAAAACAGTATAGTATTGGCACAAAAACAGACACATAGGGCTTCCCTGGTGGCACAGTGGTTGAGAGTCCACCTGCCAATGCAGGGGACACGGGTTTGTGCCCTGGTCCGGGAAGATCCCACATGCCGCGGAGCGGCTGGGCCTGTGAGCCATGGCCGCTGAGCCTGCACGTCCGGAGCCTGTGCTCCACAATGGGAGAGGCCACAACAGTGAGAGGTCCGTGTACCGCAAAAAAAAAAAACAAAAAAAAAAACAGACACATATATCAATGCAACATGATAGACAGCCCAGAAATAAACCCACACACTTAAGGTCAATTAATCTGCAACAAAGGAGGCAAGAATATACAACAGAGAAAAAACAGTCTCTTCAATAAGTGGTACTGGGAAACCTGGACAGCTACATGTAAAAAAACAAATTTGAACATTCTGTAACACCATATACAAAAATAAACTCAAAATGAATTAAAGACCTAAATGTAAGACCAGATACTATAAAACTCCTAGAGAAAAATATAAGCAGAACACTCTTTGACATAAATCACAGCAATAATTTTTTGGATCCATCTCCTAAATCATAGGAAATAAAAGCAAATAAACAAATGCAGTCTAATTAAATTTAAAAGCTTTGGCAAAGCAAAGAAAACCATTGACAAAGCAAAAAGACAACCTACTGAATGGGAGAAAATATTCGCAAACAATATGTCTGATAAGGGATTAATATGCAACATATATAAACAGCTCATACAACTCAATATAAAAAAACACTACCTGATTAAAAAATGGGCAGAACAACTGAATAGACATTTTTTAAAAGAAGAAATGCAGATGGCCAAAAGGCACATGAAAAGATGCTCAACATTGTTAATCATCAGGGAAATGCACATCGAAAGCTCATACCTGTCAGAATAGTTATCATGAAGAACACAAGTTACAAATGTTGGCGAGGATGTGGAGAAAAGGGAACCCTCCTACACTGTTAGTGGGAATGTAAATTGGTACAGCCACTATGGAAAACAGTATGGCAGTTTCTCAAAAAACTAAAAATAGAACTACCATATGATCCAGCAATTCCACTCCTGGGTACATATCCAGAAAAACCAAAAACACTAATTCCAAAAGATACATGCACCTCAATGTTCATAGCAGCATTATTTGCAATTGCCAAGATATGGAAGCCACCTAAGTGTTCATCATTAGATGAATGGATAAAGAAGATGGGAGATTTTATATATATATATATTATATATACACACACATATACACACACACACACACACACACACACACACACACATATATATGCATGCAATGGAATACTACTTAGCCATAAAAAGAACAAAATTTTGCCATTTGCAGCAATATCGATGGACTTGGAAGTCATTATGCTAAGTGAAATAGGTCATACAGAAAGACAAATGCTATATGATATCACTTATATGTGAAATCTAAAAAATTTTTAAACTAGTGAATAAACAAAAAAGAAGCATACTCACAGATACAGAAAACAAACTAGTCATTACCAGTGGGGAGAGGGAAGGGAGGAGCAATATAGGAGTAGGGGATTAAGAGGTATAAACTATTAGGTATAAAATAACTACAAGGATATATTGTACCACGTGGTGAATATAGCCAATATTTTATAACAACTATAAGTGGAGTACAACTTTTAAAAATTGTGAATCACTATATTTTACACCTATAACATAATATTGTACAGTAACTGTACTTCGAAAAAAGTACAAAAAAAAAAGAAAATATTATGAAATATCATGAAATATCATGAAATCCATGATCTAGTTTTCCATCTCAAGAAACTAAAAAAAGAACAGCAAATCAATCCCAAAGAAAATAGGAGAAAATTAATAATAAAGATGTGATCCAAAATTAAGAGAAAACTGCAAAGCTAAAACTGGTTCTTTGATGAGATCAATTAAATAGATAAACACCTAGCAAAACTGTTCAAAGACACATATGCACACAAATTTTCATAATCAGAAACTGTGACAGACTTTTCAGACATTATAAAGAAATAATAGCTTATTATAGACAACTTTAAGCCAATTATTTATATCATTTAAATGAACAAATTCTTTGAAAAACACAATTTATCAAAGCTGACAATAGAAGGAATAGAAAATCTGAATACTCCTATATCTATTAAAAATTGAATCTGTTCTTTAAAATCTTTCCAACACAATGCTGAAGCAGAACAAAACTGGAGGACTGACAACTTCAACTTATTATAAAGCTACCAAAATCAAGACGATGTGGCAATGTTAAAAAATAGACAAGTAGATCAATGGAATAGAGACTCAGAAATACCAACACAAACATAGTCAACTGATCTTTGAAAAAAGAGCAAAGGCAATTCAATGGAGCAAAGACAGTCTTTTCAACAAATTGTACTGGAACAACTGGTCATCCACATGCAAAAAAAAAAGAAAAAAAAGGATCATAAATGTAAAACCCAGATCCATAAGACTTCTAAAAGATAACATAGGATAAAATCTAAGTTTGGTGATTAATTCTTAGACATAACACCAAAAGCATGATCCATAAAAGAAAAAAATTGATAAGTTGGACTTCATTAAAATTAAAAACTTCTCTGAGAAAGATACTGCTAAGAGAATGAAAAGACTGGCCACAAATTGGGAGAAGATATTTGCAAAGCACATATCTGATAAAGGACTTGTACCCAAAACATAAAACAGACTCCTAAAACTCAACAATAAGAACACCCAATTAAAAATGGGCAAAAGACCTGAAGGGACACCTCACCAAAGAAGACATACAGACGGCAAATAAACATATGAAAAGATATTCAATATCACATGTCACTAGGGAATTGCAGATTAAAACAGTGAGATATCAGAACACACCTCTCAGAATGGCCAAAATCTAAAACACTGATAACACCAAACGCGGGTGAGAATGTACAGCAACAGGAACTCTCAATCAGTGCTGGTGAGAATGCAAAAATGGTATAGCCACAATGGAAGACAAGTTGTCAGTTTCTACCAAATTTTTACCATACAAGCCAGAAATCATGCTTCTTGGTATTTACCAAAATTAGCTGAAAACTTATGTCAACACAAAAATCTACCCAGGAATGTTTATACCAGTTTTATTCATAACTGCCAATCTTGGAAGCAACCAAGATGTCCTTCAACAGATAGTGAATGTATAAACAAATTGATACATCCCCACAATATAATATTATTCAGGAAAAAAAAAGCTATCAAGAAACAAAAAGACATACAGTAACATAACGGACATTGCCAAGTGAAAGAAGTCAATTTGAAGAAGCTACATACTGTTATGATTACAACTATAGGACATTCTCAAAGGCAAAACTATAGAGACAGTAAAAACCAAGTGGTTGCCAGGGGCTTGGAAGGAGGGAGGGATGCATAGGTGGAGCACAGGGAATTTTTTTTAGGACTGTAAAACTATTCTGTAAGATACTGGAATAGTAGATACACGGTATCATACATTTGTCAAAACCCATAGACCTGTACAACACAAACAGTGAACCCTGATGAAAACTGTGGACTTTAATAATAATGTATCAATATCGATTGGTCCACCAATAGTAACAAATGTACCACACTAATGCAAGATGCCAATAATAAGGGAAACAGTATATAAGGAAAGGGGATGTATGGGAACTCTGTACCTTTTACTTAATTTTTCTGTAAGCCTAAAACCATTCTAAAAAATAAAGTCTACTAATTAAAAACAAAACACAACAAAATAAAAAACCTTCTCAAAAGAAAATCTGAGACACAGGCTTCAGTGGAGAATTCTTCCAAACATTTAAGAAAGAAATAACACAGTTAAACATTTTTGTATCAAATAGAAAAGAAAAAAGGTGGGAACACTTCCCTACCATTTTATCAGGCCAGTATAACCTTGATATAAAACTTGTCAAAGACATTACAAGAAAGGAAAATTACAGACCAATCTTTCTCCCTGACGTAGATTCAATCCTTCAGCACTTACTATTGGACTTCTGCTAATGCATAGGATGTGGACAGCCAGAATAAGGAACATCACTCCCACCCTAACAATGAGAAAAAGTGGTATAATCTACAAAATCATAACTTTTCAACTCACCAAAAAACTGAAGTTTTAAGACAATCAAGTGAACTAAATTCCAAAGAGTAACAAGCCCCTCTAAAGACAGATGGGACTCCAGACTATTTCATATTTGGCAAAGCACAGGAGGAAAAGGAGGCTACCGAAGAATTCAGCTAAAATTGTTAACTGTTATTGATGAAATGTGGGCTAGCATGTCAGTTGAGAAACACTGGGAGCTCAGAACCCAAGGGGAATTCACACTCACTTGCATGCTCTCTTCCATAGGTCTCCATCAGGACGGAGAGCAGGGACTGCAGAGAGCCCCCTTCTGTGGCACAGGTGTGCAAGAAAGGATAGGCTACCACTACAAAACAAGCATGCAACCATGCCACCTTGCCCAAACTCTCCTCTCATTTGAGGAAGAGGCCTTAAACCTCTGAGGGAGGCAATAATTTGTTGCTTCTGGGGGTGAGATAGATACAAAAACTGTCTTCCTCGCGGAAACATAAGAAAACTCTCACGGGCCCCAAATCCTGTACCAGTACATAGCAGAGGTAAGCCACAACTAGAAAGAGGCAGGAATCTCTCTTTCACCCATTATTTGCCACAAGGCGAAGTTTGGCTGCCAAAAGCAGAAGAGAAAGGAACATTGTCAAAGACCCACTCCCAAGGCACCTGGACTGAGACAGGACCAGGAGGACAGAAAACGCCTGTATCTACCATGAGCTTAGGACTGAGTAACAAACAACAGACTACTGCTGAGGAAGGGATCAGAGCATGGAGAGAGACCTCCCTCTGTGGCACAGGCAAACGAGACAAATGAAAACTGAGGATACAGACACTGAGAAAAACCCTCCAGTACCCCAGGACTATTTCTAAGCACAAAGTTACAGCAGCCCACTGAATTTCAAGCTTGTGGTACACTGAAGCTAATGACAGTAATAACAAAACTCAAGCCTAGCTTAGCTCCTGACTGTACTGACTGAAGCCTCCATACTCAGTAAAGATATAGAACACTTGAACAAAATTGTCAATATACTTGACCTAATTGACATGTATAGTACAGTAACAGCAGAATGCTCATGCTTTCCAAGGGCATGTGGAACATTCAACAAGATAATCTGAATGGCCTCACACATGTTTTAAAAATTAAATTCTTTATTAAAAAATGTTCCTGTGAGCTTCCCTGGTGGCGCAGTGGTTGAGAGTCTGCCTGTCGATGCAGGGGACACGGGCTCGTGCCCCGGTCTGGGAAGATCCCACATGCCGTGGAGCGGCTGGGCCCGTGAGCCATGGCCGCTGAGCCTGCGCGTCCAGAGCCTGTGCTCCGCAACGGGAGAGGCCACAGCAGTGAGAGGCCCGCGTACCGCAAAAAAAAAAAAAAAAAAAAAAAGTTCCTGCAAAGAAAACTCCAGCCCCCAATAACGTTATTGGGAATTCTACCAAACATTTAAGGAGGAAATAATATCAATTCTATACAAATTCTTCCAGAAAACAGGAGAGAAGGGAACACTTCTCAACTCAGTTTAAGAGATCAGCATTACCTGATATCAAATCTAGACAAAGATGTTAAAGTAAAACTATAAACCAATATCCTTTATAAAAATACTCACAAAATCTTCAACAAAGTATTAGCAAGTTGAATCAAGAAATATATAAGGACAATGCATTATAGCCAAGTAGAATTTATCTTAGGAATGCAAAATTGGTTCAACAATCAAAACCAAATAGTATTATTCACCATATCAACATATATTAAAAAATCACATGAGCAGATACAAGAAAAGTATTTAACAAAATTCAACATCAATTAGTAATAAAACACTCAGAAAACCAGGAATAGAAGAGAGCTTCTTCAACCTAACAAAAAGCATCTATAAAACATTGCACTGGTGTCACTAGCCAGTGTAACAAGGCAAGAAAAAGAACTAAAAGGCACACTGATTGGAAAGGAAGAAGTAAAACATCTTTATTCGCAAATGACACATATACTTGGAAAATACTAAGCAATCTACAAAAACGGTACTATAACTAACAAGTAAGTTTAGTAAGTCCCCAGGATACATGGTAAATATACAAATATCAATTTTATTTCTGTATACTAACAACAAGTAATTGGAAATTGAAATGAGAAAAAAAGTCAGCATGTTAATAGCATCAAAAAAACATGAAATACTTGGGGAAAATCTTAATAAAATATGTGCAATATTTGTGCACTTAACTATAAAACAGTGATGAGAGAAAATGCAGATAAGAATAAATGGAGACACAAAGCATGTTCATTGGCCAGAAAATTCAATACTGTTAAGATGTCAAGTCTCCCCAAATTGATCTCTACATTCAACATAACCCCAATACAAATCCCAGTAAGTTTTTTGTAGTAATTTACAAGATAATTCTAAAATTCATAAGGCAAAGTACCTAGAGTAGTCAAAACAATATTGAAAAAGAGAAACAAAGTTGGACGACTAATTACCTGATTTCAAGACTTACTATAAAGTTATAAAAATCAAAATAGTGTGGTATTAGCATAATAATAGACAAATAGATCGATGGAACAGAATAGAGTAAGAAATATTTGCGCATGCACACATGCACGTGTGTGTGTGTGTGTGTATACTAAATCAATTTTCAGCAAAGGTGCCAAGAAAATTAGTGGAGAAAGGATAGATTTGTCAACAAATAAGTACTAGAAATAGGTATGGTATTAGACATACACATGCAAAAAACAACAACAACAAAAAGCTTTACATTACATCATATACAAATATTGACTTAAAATGGATTCTAGATCTAAATGTGCAAGCTAAAACTAATAAAACTTCTAGAACAAAACATAGGAGAAGCTTTTTTTTCTTTTCTTTTTTTTAAACATATGGAATTTATCGTTTTCTGGTTTTCCCTCCTGACATGATCCATTTATTTTTTTTTATTTTTATTTTTTAACATCTTTGTTGGAGTATAATTGCTTTACAATGGTGTGTTAGTTTCTGCTTTATAACAAAGTGAATCAGTTATACATATACATATGTTCCCATAGCTCTTCCCTCTTGCGTCTCCCTCCCTCCCACCCTCCCTATCCCACCCCTCTAGGTGGTCACAAAGCACTGAGCTGATCTCCCTGTGCTATGATACGGCTGCTTCCCACTAGCTATCTACTTTACGTTCGGTAGTGTATATATGTCCATGCCACTCTCTCACTTTGTCACAGCTTACCCTTCCCCTTCCCCATATCTTCAAGTCCATTCTCTAGTAGGTCTGTGTCTTTATTCCCGTTTTACCCCTAGGTTCTTCATGACCTTTTTTTTTTTTTCTTAGATTCCATATATATGTGTTAGCATACAGTATTTGTTTTTCTCTTTCTGACTTACTTCACTCTGTATGACAGACTCTAGGTCCATCCACCTCACTACAAATAACTCAATTTCGTTTCTTTTTATGGCTGAGTAATATTCCATTGTATATATGTGCCACATCTTCTTTATCCATTCATCTGTTGATGGGCGCTTAGGTTGCTTCCATGTCGTGGCTATTGTAAATAGAGCTGCAATGAACATTTTGGTACCTGACTCTTTTGGAATTATGGTTTTCTCAGGGTATATGCCCAGTAGTGGGATTGCTGGGTTGTATGGTAGTTCTATTTTTAGTTTTTTAAGGAACCTCCATACTGTGGAGAAGCTTTTTGAGACCTTGGGGGAGGCAAAGATTCTTAGGCAGGGCACAAAAAGCACAAATCATGAAAGAAATTGATAAAAATGTATGTGTTCTAAATTTCTGCTCTTTGAAAGACCCAGTTAAGAAAATGAAAAGATAAACCACAGACTGGGAGAAAGTATTTGCAAGCTGCATATATGATAAGGGACTTATGCCATATATAAAGAATCCTTACAATTCAACAATATGAGAACAAACACAATTTTTTTTAATAGGCAAAAGATTTGAACAGACTACTTCACCAAAGGAGATATAAACATTTGATAAGATGCTCAATATCTTTAGTCATTTGGCAAATGCAGTTAAAGCCACAATGGGATATCATTATGCTCCTACTAGAGGAGTGTAATTATAAATAAAAATTAATTAATTAAAAACTGACATCAAGCACTAGCAAGGATGCAAAACAATCCTTATAACTGCTGGTGGAAATGCAAAATAATACAGCCACTTTGGAAAAGTTTGGCAGATTCTTATAGACATACACTTACCATACAGCTCAGCAATTCCACTCCTAGGTATTTATCCAAGAGAAAAGAAAACTAAAAACCAAAACAAAGGGCTTCCCTGGTGGCGCAGCGGTTGAGACTCCACCTGCCGATGCAGGGGACACGGGTTCGTGCCCCGGTCCGGGAAGATCCCACATGCCGCGGAGCGGCTGGGCCCGTGAGCCATGGCCGCTGAGCCTGCGCGTCCGGAACCTGTGCTCCGCAACGCGAGAGGCCACAGCTGTGAGAGGCCCGCGTACCGCAAAAAAAAAAAACCAAAAACCTATACCAGAAAACATGTATTGGCTTTACTCATAATCTCTATAAACAGAAACAACCCATAGCTCTATAACCAAAACTGCCCAGCAACCAATGAATGGATAAACAAATCGTAGTACATCCAAACAATGAAATATTACTCAACAATAAAAAGGAACAGAACTACTGAAATACCAACAACACGAATGAATTTCAAAAGCATTATGCAAAATGACAGAAACCAGGCACAAAATTTTACATACTGTATGATTCCATTTATCACATTCACAAAAAAAAGGGAAAGATCTCCTGATCAATCTCTGCATCCAAAGAACTTAGCATATTAGAAAATACTCGATAAACGCCCAGTGGACGGTTAGACGGGCAATCATTGCAGGGAGGGTAGAGTGCAAGAAGGTGATATATAGACGCGAAAGCCAAAATGTACCTGGGGGCTCAAACCCACCTACAGGATGGAAAAAGTAGTCCAACCTACCTCCACTGACGCCAGCAGCTTAAAAAATTAGACCCTGTAAAGGACTACAATATGAATGAATAGCCTCAGCGGTTCTCTGGCCTGAAGAAAGGCGTGACGTGCCCCACCTTTCTTTAAAAAAAAAAAAAAAAAAAAAATCTATCACTCTCACGCCCGAAGCTGAGCAAGTGGAGCTTACACCTGGAAGGGAGGTTTTTCCCTGCCCAGGAGCGGAGCTGGAGAGACCCGAGGCGGGCTTCGGCTTAGGTCAGCGGGGTGCAGAAGGAGGCCGAAGCACCGCCACGGCCCCGCTGGTCTCCATCCCTTCCCACTCAGCCTCACTTACCCAGGCCTGCCGTTCCAACTGAGCGTACAAATTGGAGCCCTTGAGCTTTTGGACTATCTGGGCAATAATGAGAGCGAGATCCGACTCCTCCTGCAACATTTCCCCTGTCCTAGCCCGCCAAGCAGCGGGGGCAGGCCGCTAGCGGGGAGAGAACCGGCTACGTACGGGGTCCCAATCAGGGCCAGTGACACTTCTCGGGGACCTTATTACGCAGGGACTCCTCCAGCGGGCGTTACCAGGCAACTGCCGGGCCGTGTGTCCGTTCCTCTCTGGTCCCCCCCACGCCTGAAGGTTCCAGCCCCTGCGTTCCGCTGGCAGAAAACGACCTGCGGGGTGGGGGGAGGGGAGTAGCTTTTCACTCCATTGTTCCTGCTTGGTCTGTTGTTGAAACGCAAGAGGAGGAGCTCTTTCCTCTAGAGCCACAGCGCCTCTGATGCACCAGGGGAAATCAGAAAGTTGTGTATTTTGTGTTTTATTATAAAGGAAAATAATAGGAAAATATTGTAAAGGAAAATAATAACCTTCCAATCTCTACAGAACCAGGGCAGTGCACACAAAGACATTGCAAATGACTTCCAAAAATTATGAGGCTGTGATGCTAGCTGTGTGAACTTGGGCGAGGTGCTTAAATTTCAGAACTCAGTTTCCGCCTTAGTAAAATAATACCCAGTTGACAAGATGCTCTGATGATTAGCTGAGGTAACAATTGTGAGGGGGCCTAGTACTATACTTAGCACTCCATTTTTTCCCCCTTCTCTTTCTGTTCTCTGGGGTCTTATGCCAGGAATAAATAGACAGCATCTCCTTATCTAACAGCTACAACTTAACCAAGAAGCATTTATTGATAGGTTTTCTGTGAAGCATTGGCAATTCCAGGATAGCTAAGACATTGTCCCAGCCTTAAGGAATGTGCCATCTAGATTTCTCTTCTTCCATGCAGTCATTCGTTCAATCAAAAATCAATTCAAAATTCATTCAGCTTTCAACCAATTGAGCATTTACATACAAGAAACTGTGGACACAAAGGTAAATAAAACATGGTTCTTGACATCAAAGTAACATAGCAAAATTTTTTAAGAGAACTAGAAGTAGCTGATTTAATTAGTTGAATGGCATTCCAAAAGCCAGCTAATATAAGGCCTATGGAACAATATATGTATTAGAATAACCTCACCAAAATAATAAAGAATTAATTTCAAATGTGTGTGTGCATATATTTTAAGCAGAGAAGATGTAGATTCCAAGAAAACAGACCAAGATTGCTGCAAAAACTAGTGCATTAAATTTTAATGTGCTTAGGCATCGAGAGAGCTTTTGATTCAATAGGCCTCTGGTGGGACCTGCTAACCTGCATTTCTGGCAAGCTCCCAGGAGATCGTGACCCTGGTGGCCCAAGGACTATATTCTGAATAGCAAAGGACTAAACCAGGTAAACAATAACAATTCAAAGGGACCGGACCTCTGGCATCTATGCACAGTACCCTGGTCTTCACAACACAACTGTTCAGAATATTGTGATGGTAAATACAAATTCCAAATAACCTGTTTGGTCAGGTTCGTTTATTAAAACATCTTTGGAATGAGGCAGGCAAAGAAAAAAAAGTACTTAAGGCAATTAATGACAGACTCTACAAAACGTTCTCCCACAACTCAGAATTTCTCAAACTCGTAGATGAGTACATCTCTTCAACTCTTTACAGTCCCTCCATCCCAACACCCCACCCATTCAGGAATCTCCGGCACAAACATCACTATGAACAAAAAAAGAAAACTGTGGAGAAAGTTCTTTTGAGATTGAAAAGGGTGAAGTGATTAATAACTAAAGAGATAACTAAAGGGAAAGAAATGAAACCATGGAGCCGAAGAAAAGGCATGGTGCGTCGAGTCAGAAGATGGTCTAGCTTCCCTCCTACTCTGTAGCCTTGGAACTGCATGAGTCCCTTCCGTCATCAGAGTTTCAGCTTTCTCATCTGTAACAAGAGGATAAAATACCCACCTGAGGGGATAGTGTACCTAGTATTAAAAAATCAGTAAATATTAAATTGAGATAATTTGGCAAAAACAATGCTCAGTTCAATTGACAATGGAATAGAAAGTACCTAAAGAAATGTAGCAAAACATGTGAAAGTAGCCAGCACAATTCTTTGCACAGATAGAGGCTTTAAAAACTTTTCTTTTAAAGAGAAAACAATTTTCAGTCTTAAAGCAGCAATTAAGAAGTTCAGATTTGATTCTGAAGGCATGCCCAAGCAAAAACAAAATTTAATCCTAACATTAAAAAAGTGTTTCTCACATACATAGAAGCGGGTGTGTTGGAGTATAATTCAATTCTAGAATGCCCTCGGTTCTCTGTTTTTTTTCAATTCGATTTAGCCAGACTTTTCAGAACACCTGCTCTGTGCTAGGAATGGCAAGGAATACAAGTAAGAAATGGTCCTTTCTCTCAAGGAATTCTCAGTCCCAAAGGGATTGTAAGGCCAGCACATAAAGAGCTGGAATTGTAGACAGGCCCCTCCCACCTGTGTATCTGGACATTTTATTACTTTAAAGTCATTGAAGGTGCAGATTCCCATATTTATCCCTCAAGGGAGAACTTTACCTTGGAAATTCTTACTCTACCTAGTGTGGTTGAGGATTGGGAAAACACTCTATTTCTGACATGTTAGAGTGAACCATGACCCAGACTAACAAATGATAGCAAAAGGGGTCCAAATAATCTGAATGGTTAAAACTGTACAAACGGAGACAACAGCAAACTAGATGCAGAGAGAAGCCTCCTTGAAATTGCCTCAAATTCGGAGCAGAGGTACTCTGGGCCAACATGTATAAGGCCCTGTACCCAATCTTGACTTTCTCAGACCTGCGCTGCTTTGATTTCTTTTACATACAATGTAGTGTCAGATTTCACTGTGGGTGAGGGGATGCATTTAAAATCACTGACCAGTAACTTCACAGAGGCAAGGGTGTGGACCACATCAAACACACCCTGCCAGCAAAAACAAGGCATGCTTCAGGGTATAACAGAACATGTCCTTACTTTATTCACATGAGTGTGGCTTGCATAAACTCTACAATCTACAATGAAAATGATTTTCAGCTGTTATTTTAGAAGGAGACACTGCTTTTAGCATGTTGTGTCTGCAGAATGGCTTGAATTGTATGTCGTCAGGAATTTACTGAAATAACAATTATTATGTGTGCTGTGTGTATCATGAATGTCACAGATCTCGCTGTGTTTGGGAACAAATGAGCTCATAGGGATATCAACTACCTGTCATGGATATGCAGCCCCACGTGCTAGCGCAAGACCTCAGGCTCCTCTTCAAAGTCTCTTCCTGCCACTCCTGAGAGTTGTTAGGAAACGACACAGGTGTGCTTAAGAAAAATTCTGCTTGTTACCTCCTCTGCTCACTTGGGTGATGTCTGATGCCCCCAAGCCACTGTCCAGGGTGCTGCTTCTTGGTGATCTTAAAGCTGCAAAACACCACAGGTGCTTAAATCCCAAGGGTCACCAAAGCCTTCATGAAAAAAGCCCCTTTGATGCTGTTTGCCACCTCTCTTTACAAGGCAGCCACACCTCATTTCTGAGTCCAGGCTGAGTATCAAACCACGCTATCCTCCACTCCCCATTTTTTTTTTCTTCCTCTGGTCCCAAGCAACTGTGTGTGAAACGGGAAGATTGGGCTACTGGCTCTGTGAGCAATCTCAGGAACTGTGCTGACTCCTTGTAAATTATAAAACTCTCAGGAGAAAATCCAAGTAACAGTGGTTTAAATTATAGGATACTTATTATTAACAACAAATCTGGAAGAGTGTCCCAAGTTTGGTTCAGTGCCTCAGCAACATCATCAAGAATCTGAGCTCTCCTTTTCTTTTCCATTTTGCCATCTTTAGCATGCTGGCTTTCACCATCTAGCTTATTGCTTCAGTCTCAGGATGGTTACTGCAGTTCCAAGTAACATGTTCTCCTACTGCTGCCTACAAAGGCAGGGAGGGAGGAAATAAGAGTTCTCAATGACTGTGTATGTCTCTCTTTCTTGAGGAAAAACTTTTTTTTTCCAAGAAGCCCCCAAGAATACTCCATGCTACTTATTGCCTTAAGCTCTCTCACAAAACCACCTCTAGTTACAAAAGACTCTGGCAAGAAATAATTCAGTACTTTATTCTCAATCCTGGGAGAAAGATGAGGGAGAAGGATTGCTTGTTGATGCTGCTATATTGTCCAAAATGACTTCAGTGTAAAATTTTACTATGATATGAACACTTATAAATGAACTTCCCTGACTGATATTGGGGCCAATCAGACTACAAATAAATTAAAACCATTAGAGTCAGGCAATATTCAGATCACTTACCATTCACAAAGAGTTGATTGTGTGCAGTTTAAGACCCAGAATCTAAATTATAGTACTTCTCAATGTAGCAACTTCTCAGTATCATGATGCTATTTTAAAAGCTAAAACCAAGTAAGAAGACCCACTTGTAAAATAAGGTCTATGAGTAAAAGATTATGTGGCAAGAGCAAAATATCTGTAAATGTTATTGTAAAAAAAAAAAAAAAGACAAAAATTGGTGACATGTGGGCTTCCCTGATGGCGCAGTGGTTGAGAGTCCGCCTGCCGCTGCAGGGGACATGGGTTCCTGCGCACGGGTCCTGGAAGATCCCACATGCCGTGGAGCGGCTGGGCCCGTGAACCATGGCCACTGAGCCTGCGTGTCCGGAGCCTGTGCTCCACAACGGGAGAGGCCACAACAGTGAGAGGCCCTAGTACCGTAAAAAAAAACTTGGTGACATGTGAAGAAAGCAGCTTCTGCATAAATGACTTTCTTTTTTTTTTTTTTTTAACATCTTTATTGGAGTATAATTGCTTTACAATGGTGTGTTAGTTTCTGCTTTATAACAAAGTGAATCAGTTATACATATACATATGTTCCCATAACTCTTCCCTCTTGCGTCTCCCTCCCTCCCACCCCTCTAGGTGGTCACAAAGCACCAAGCTGATCTCCTGGTGCTATGCGGCTGCTTCCCACTAGCTATCTGTTTTACATTTGGCAGTGTATATATGTTCATGCCTCTCTCTCGCTTTGTCACAGCTCACCCTTCCCCCTCCCCATATCCTCAAGTCCATTCTCTAGTAGGTCTGCGACTTTATTCCCGTCTTGCCCCTAGGTTCTTCATGACCATTTTTTTTAGATTCCATATATATGTGTTAGCATATGGTATTTGTTTTTCTCTTTCTGACTTACTTCACTCTGTATGACAGACTCTAGGTCCATCCACCTCACTACAAATAGCTCAATTTCATTTCTTTTTATGGCTGAGCAATATTCCGTTGTATATACGTGCCACACCTTCTTTATCCATTCATCTGTTGATGGGCACTTAGGTTGCTTCCATGTCCTGGCTATGTAAATAGAGTTGCAATGAACATTTTGGTACATGACTCTTTTGGAATTGTGGTTTTCTCAGGGTATATGCCCAGTAGTGGGATTGCTGGGTCATATGGTCGTTCTAGTTTTAGTTTTTTAAGGAACCTCCATACTGCTCTCCATAGTGGCTGTATCAATTTACATTCCCACCAACAGTGCAAGAGGGTTCCCTTTTCTCCACACCCTCTCCAACATTTATTGTTTGTAGATTTTTTGATGATGGCCATTCTGACCAGTGTGAGGTGATATCTCATTGTAGTTTTGATTTGCATTTCTCTAATGATTAATGATGTTGAGCATTCTTTCATGTGTTTGTTGGCACTCTGTATATCTTCTTTGGAGAAATGTCTGTTTAGTTATTCTGCCCATTTTTGGATTGGGTTGTTTGTTTTTTTGATACTGAGCTGCATGAGCTGCTTGTAAATTCTGGAGATTAATCCTTCGTCATTTGCTTCATTTGCAAATATTTTCTCCCATTCTGAGGGTTGTCTTTTCGTCTTGTTTATGGTTTCCTTTACTGTGCAAAAGCTTTTAAGTTTCATTATGTCCCATTTGTTTATTTTTGTTTTTAGTTCCATTTCTCTAGGAGGTGGGTCAAAAAGGATCTTGCTGTGACTTATGTCATAGAGTGTTCTGGCTATGTTTTCCTCTAAGAGTTTTATAGTGTCTGGCCTTACATTTAGGCCTTTAATCCATTTTGAGTTTATTTTTCTGTATGATGTTAGGAAGTGTTCTAATTTCATTCTTTTATGTGTAGCTGTCCAGTTTTCCCAGCACCACTTATTGAAGAGGCTGTCTTTTCTCCACTGTATATTCTTGCCTCCTTTACCAAAGATAAGGTATATGTGCATGGGTTTATCTCTGGGCTTTCTATCCCGTTCCATTGATCTATATTTCTGTGCATAAATGACTTTCGATGAAGGGCTCTCTGTATCTAGCAACCACTCTATTGAAATTCTAGGTTATTCTCTCTGGTGGTACAAGCAGAAGTGAACATTAGAAATAACCTATTCTTCAATACAAGCTGCACTGCTTGGGGAGAAAGAGATTTACTGCTGCCAAGTGATGTCCTAGTTTCTCCAGGCTCTTCCTCTAAGTTTCAGGGAACCAAGTAGAGCAGGATCTACCTAGCTCGTTTTCTCTTCATTTCTATGATTACAACTCTGCTTCTTTTCCATTTTATGCGGCCTTCCCTGCAGCACCTCCTTGCCATCTTTTTGTTGTTGTTGTTTTTGCAGTTTTCTTGAAGGCATAGTGACATTTACAAGACAAGCATATATATCAGAATAAGACAGCTACAATATTAAGTCCTAGAGATCCAATTGCAGATCGTAGTAGGGCCTGTCTCTATCCACTATGGAAGGAAACAAGTTGTCCCTATGGATAATTAGGATCAAGTTATAGACCTGGGAAGAATATCAAAAACCATATGTCAGAGACCCAGTCATCTGGGAGCAGAGCCAGTGAAGGGCAGAGCACGGCCGTGTAGTGAATAACCAGCAGGCCCACTGCAGAGGCTGTTAACAAGAAGGGGTCCTGGGGAAGGGGCTGACAGGTCTGTTACCAGGACTTAAGCCTGAGATAAGCTCTATGCAGTGGAAGGAGCAAGGCCATGAACCCTGGAATGAAGTGGATGTCACAGCAAGGAGAAGCCTTCAAATGGGAAACTGAGTTACCTGTTTGATAAAGAGCAGAAAAGACAAAGACTGAACTAAAAGAGTGGTTCTCAAATAGCTCAAAATACTTTGAGTTTTCATGCTTTATCTCAAAAATTCACAAGACTGTGTAGGTATTCCAAGATATGCGTCTGTTTATTTTAATGTAAAGATATTTTAAATAGTGCAACATCTAGAAAATTAATGCAAAATTTGTATCCTTGATACACAGCTGTATGCCCCCAGAGCATACAGTGTTCTAGAAGTCTCTGTGGCATTGAACTTTAGCCTGCAACTGTACCCTACTTACTAACATACCCTGTTTGTCTTCCTATCCTGTCTCACTTCCCTACTTCCCCACACTATTTACACTCAAATTCTTATTTCAGAGCCTGCTTTGGGGGGAACCAAAATAAGTCTAGCACCAAGTAAGGTTCCTGGAAGGTAGCAGACATTTCTTAGGGGCTGGTCAAAGAAAAAAAATGACCATTTCCAATTTTCTCCAGGCAGGGCTGCTTGGCTGGGGTCTTGCAGCTTTAAACCCAAATTTTCAGGCCAGGAGAGTCTTCCAAACTGTATATCCTTGCATTAGAGAAGAACAATGACAACAGAGATCTGATCAGTCAGGATTTTCTAGAGGAAGAGAACCCATAGACATAGAGATAGAAATCTATACTCACAGATACAGATACAGATAGATTGATTTTAAGAAATTGACTCATATGACTGTGGGGCTTGGAAAGCCTGAAATCTGTAGAGCAGGTCAGCAGGCTGGAAATTCAAGTAAGAGTTGATGTGGTAATCTTGAGTCCAAAATCCACAGGGCAACGGTCTGGAAACTCAAGCAAAATTTCTAGGTTATAGTCTTGAGGCAGAATTGCTTCTTCTCCAGGAAACCTCAGTTTTTGCTCTTAAGGTCTACAACGGATTGAATGAGGCCCACCCACACTATGGAGGCCAACCTGCTTTACTTAAAGTCAACAGATTGTAGAGGCTAACCATATCTACCAAAGACCTTCACAGCAACTTCTAGATTAGGGTTTGACCAAATTAGTGTTAGGACATGCCTAGCCAGGGTGACACATAAAATTAACCAACACAAGAGGTATTCATGTTCTTACATAGGTCTTTAACAGCCCTTGTACATTCCTCCCTCCGTGGAGTCCCATTCTACTTTGACCCCCTCATTGTCTCCCTAACATCCTGACTCTTTCTATAGAATTTCCATTTTGATTTTCTGTTGGGACTCTTTGGCACTTTACCCTGCTGCATTGTTCTTTTGTTCTTGGTGTGTCCCTGCTGAACTGGACTGCATTTTTGGGGACTGACCTCTTGTGCTGGGTCCACAACCCTTTCCAAGACTGGGCATCTGGGCCCAATGGTCCATTTTGCTGGGTCCCAAGTAATGTATGAGAGTCCCAAAGCAAAACAAAGTTAATTCATAGAACTAAACATGAAATGTATGTCAAACAGCACTTTTGTTAAGAGAAAGGGAAGATGGCAAAATCAAACTAGAGTCTCTAAGGAGAAGGGAAGAGTGGCTCTGATTTACCATTAGTATTTTACTCAGACCGTGTGTGTGTGTGTGTGTGTGTGTGTGTGTGTATGTGTGTGTGTGTGTGATGTTACTTAATGTCAAAACATACAGGAAACACTTTAAAAGAGCATCATTGACACATTACATCAGAAAAATAAATGTTTCCGTCTCAACTGACTCATTTGCTGGAACAACTTCTCTTGACAGTACAAATAAAGAAAAGGGACAGGAAATGTAGATGGTTGAAAAGCACATTTTAAGATTTTCAGGATATGAGTAAAGGTGGAAATTTTAAAATAAATTTTAAGTATTAATTTTTAGATTCCTGCAGCGCAGATTGTCAGAATTAGAACAAAGCTGGGAGGTCAAAAATTTCATTTCCTTTTGACAAGAGTGAAAATTTGCTCTTTCCAACAGTAAAATTAAAGAACTGCTTCTAGTCACATAAGAAGATGGAGGCAGAACTCCAAATTTACACCCAAGTTTTCTGACAATTTATCCCATGCATTCCCATGATTCCAGAACTTTTATTTTGGTGAGTGATGTTTGTTGTCATCATCTTTTTTCTTTCCTTTTCTTCCATTCCTTCCACCCTCCCTCCCTTCCTCCCTCCCTCCTTCCCTCCCTTCTTTCCTTCCTTCCTTCCTTCTTTTGTTTCAGAGCTGCAGAGATTCAACATGGAGGGAAATAAACTAATATTATCTCACTTAACCCTTGTAACACCTCATAAGGTCTGGGTTATTTTCCCTAAGTTTTTTTTAAATATATATAAATGTATTTATTTATTTATGGCTGCATTGGGTCTTTGTTGCTGCACTCAGGCTTTCTCTAGTTGCGGCGAGCAGGGGCTACTCTTTGTTGTGTTGCACGGGCTTCTCACTGCCGTGGCTTCTCTTGTTGTGGAGCATGGGCTCTAGGCGCACGGGCTTCAGTAGTTGTGGTGCGTGGGCTCAGTAGTTGTGGCGCACGGACTTAGTTGCTCTGGGGCATGTGGGATCTTCCCGGACCAGGGATCGAACCCCTGTCCCCTGCATTGGCAGGCGGATTCTTAACCACTGCGCCACCAGGGAAGTCCCTCCCTAAGTTTTATAGAAACTAAAACTTGAATCTTAGGTAACTTGTCAAAAGTCACAATAAAGTTCATAATAACAGAGCTGGGATTTGAACCCAGCTTGTTTGGCCTCATATTTCCTCTCTGGGAAAAATGAGGGTAATTTTTGCCTCAAAAATATTCAGGTCCCATTTTTGTCTTACAAGCCCCACTAGTGATAGGAATGAAAATTTCAAAAGTTTTCAGAAATCCTCTTTTTTTTTTTTTTTTTTGCGGTACGCGGGCCTCTCACCGCTGTGGCCTCTCCCGTCGCAGAGCACAGGCTCCGGACGCGCAGGCCCAGCGGCCACGGCCCACGGGCCCAGCCACTCCGCGGCATGCAGGATCCTCCCGGACCGGGGTATGAGCCCATGTCCCCTGCATCGGCAGGCGGACCCCAAACCACTGCGCCACCAGGGAAGCCCCCTCCCTTTTAATAATGATAAAATTTAAATGTGAGAACTTCTCTTGACCAAGAGGTTACAAAGTATGTGAGGGGAGAATATTTCCTTTTATTCATTGTGCACATCTCTATAAGAAGTTCCTCTAGACATCGTCTAATATCTTTTTTGACATTATTAATTTCTAGGCATTAGAGAAATAATCAGATTTTATTAAATCCTAGGGATGTAATCTTGAGAATGTAAGGAACATGATTAGTAAGGAAAAAGGAGTGTGAGACTCTGTAGCTAAATAATACTATATTCATATATTCTTCTTGAAAATGTATAAATGCTTTCTCTAATAAATGGTTGGACCTAAGGGTCAGTTTTGTTATTCTTCACTTCAAAGATAATAAAATTCAGGGAATTATTAGTTTTGTATCTGAGGGCAATTATTCCTTCAAGCTATTCCTTGATTTAAATAGGTTTTATTAGACTTTGAAATATGTTGGCATTTATCCAAGAGACTGTTGTTTTGCTGGAAAGATTTTTGTTAGCTCAATATTTTTCTTTAGTAACTGAAGGACCTGGTCAGAGAGACTGAGATATTGTTAAGTTTTTAAAAAATTACTCGGAGGAATATGATGTAAATTTAAATGAGATTCATCTTTAGGCTCTGCAAAGAGAGACCATCCAAGCAGAAGACTATAGTGGTCATGAGCTTGGGCTCATGGTCTAAGCTCCTTGATGCTTGGGGTTAGATGCTAGGATCTACCACTTGCTGTGTGATTTGGGGGACTTTTCTAAGCTCTTTACGCCTCAGTTTTCACATCTGTAAAATGGGGATAATACTACTTCCAACTGTTAATGTTACTACGAGACTTCAATGAATCACTGAGTATTAAGTGCTTAGAAGCATGCCCTGGTCCCTGGGAGGCCTCAGAGAATGTTTCAGCCAGAGCTTCTCAAACTTTGGTGAGTATTAGAATCTCCTAAGGAACTTGATAAAAATATAAAAATGAGGGCCCTATTCTACCTCAATGAGCCTGGGACTTTGTGTTCTTTATTAGCCTTCCAGGTGTTGATGATACACATCAAAGATTAATAACCGTTAGTTTAGACTGCAACAATAAACATGTGTTCACCTTTTACACGTGCCAGGCATTGTGCTCAAGGCTAATGACACAGAGGAGAATGCGTCCGTCTGGATTCAGTTGCAAAGAACAGAAACCCCTCTAGCTTTCTTAAGCAGGAGGGGATTTTATCCAGACCATTAAATACTTGGGAAATAGGAAAGCCTTGAGAAGCAAGTTCTAACCAGGGCTCCAGAAATGTTTCTCAGAACAACATTGTCAAGGGGACCCACCAAGGCAGCTGCAGCCTCTGCCACAGTCAGGGGAGGGGAATCAGATCACCCTCAGGAACAGTTGAGTTTGAGGATACACTGCCTTAGCGGCCATCTAGCAATCAAGAGGCTATCTCAACCACTGCCAACAGCTATCTCTCAATACCCTCGAAGCTAAGTTCTGGATACTAGAATGCTGTGGCAGAACAACTCAGCATCTTCCTGACTGTGCTTGCCCCAGCAACATCCTCAGCCGCCAGAAGACAGCCCCTGCCTCGCTTCCACCTTCCAAATCTCCCGTAAGGGCCTCTGATTGAGTAAACTCATTTACATTCAAGACTGAAAGAGAACACTTCGAGCTCTCTTCCTCTACAGTACAGGAAGACACACTGGAAGGAGGCTGCAAGGGATGCTGAGTGCCAATCTACCACTTCCACCATAGATGGAGGTATTAGCCGAAGCTACCAGAATAAAATACCACAGACTGGATGGCTTAACCAACAAAAATCTATTTCTCGCAGTTCTGGAGGCAGAAAGTTCAAGATCAAGGGACTGCCAGTTTTGGTTTCTCCTAAGCCTTCTCTCCTTGGCTCCATGTGGCTGCTTCTCACTGTGCCCTCACATGGCCTTTCATCTGCGCACTTGACCATCCTTGGCATCTCTTCTTCTTATAAGGAAGTCAGTCCTATTGGATTAGGGCCTCAGTTTTATGACCTCATTTAACCTTAATGACCTCTTTGGAGGTTCTATCTGCAAATACAGTCACACGGGGAGTTAGGGCTTCAACATATGAATTTGAGGGCAGAGAGACATAATTCAGTCCATAACAATGAGTAACACATGCTTCTGTCCTGGAGGGATTTGCTGTAGGAGAAACAGTTATAAACACAGCTGCAGGTGCTAAGTGCCATAACAGAAGCAGGGAGAGATTATGGAGAAAATATAGCACAGGAGGTGGGGAAGCCTTTCATGATCAGTTACATGTGTCTGAATAAGAGCTTATAAGTGGAACCTTTCTTATGAATTTTTTTCCATTCTAGATGTACAGTTCTTGGGAAACTCAAGTACCCAATAGTGAGGAAAGGGGATAGCACAAAATGTCGCCTGCAAGCTGTCGTTGATGTTCTGGACAAATCTCCACTCCAACTTTGGGAGTAACCTGGTGGCTGATGGGATGCCGGCAGGGAGGTCCACCAGCTCTGCTCATCGCAGCCTGTTTACTGATTTAAAAAAACATCATAAGAACTGGCAGTTTTGAATACTCGCTAAGAAGCAGGTATAGTGCTAAGACCTATACAGGTTTACCTCACTTAAGGTTCATCTCAGAATTATCTACACTTTCCAGGATTTGAATCTGGGTTGCTTCCAATGATTGGGCTCTTATTTACAGTGCCAGGAAGATCCAGATCCTCCGCGCTTCTGGCCCATCCAAGATTCTAATTCCCGAGGATCCCTGCAGGGAATATGCCAAGACTTCAGTTCAAACCTTCCACCCAATATCTTGTCTTTATTTATTTTTTTGGCCAAATTTACTTCTACTTTTTAACCTTTTCACTATCTTTTGAAGTTTTACCTGTAAAATCACTTAAATAAATTATTTCCTAACCATTGAATAATAATAGTCATTGAATTTTTATTTTTCAATCAACTGCTCTGCTTGTTTTATTCCATCTTGTTTTTAGTTATTCCTAACTTCTTTCCAATTTCTCAGTTTGTCTTAGAGGGTTTTTTCCCTTCCAAAGCAAAGAAAGAGATCTAATTAAGGCCATGTGCCTTAGGCAGACATTTATTAAACAGATATTTATTGAGTGTCTTTCCTGTACCAGGTTAGGTCCTGGGCACGAGATACCCAGCAATGAACTGGACCATCCAGGACCCTGATCTTACAGTGCTACTCTAGAAAATGTACTGTAAATGCATGACCAATTTTTTTTTTTTTTTTTTTTTTTTTGTGGTACCCGGGCCTCTCACTGTTGTGGCCTCTCCCGTTGCAGAGCACAGGCTCCGGACGCGCAGGCTCATCGGCCATGGCTCACGGGCCCAGCCGCTCCACGGCATGTGGGATCTTCCCAGACTGGGGCACGAACCTGTGTCCCCTGCATCGGCAGGCAGACTCTCAACCACTGCGCCACCAGGGAAGCCCCATCAATTTTTTTTTAAAGACAATTTTAGATGAACATGGTTGCTTTGAAGAAAATAAAACACTGTGATGGGTAGAGGTGTCTGATATGTAGATTGGGTGATTAGGGAAGGCATCTCTAATCAGTGATCTCTAAGCAATGATATTTGACAAGGCCGACCCAGGTTACTTAGTCATCAACATCAAATAGTATTCGTCATCCAAATAATTAATATGATACAAAATTAAAGGTATTAGCTTGGATGAACAAACGGAAAAACAAAAGAAACCAAGCCCAAGCTGCTAGTGGTTAGAAGTTTGGTAGATATGAGCAGTAAAGCCTCTGAAGACCGGTGAATAGATGTGGGTCAGAACAGACCCTTCTCATTTAGTACAATCTCCTGTTTTTGTGTGTTTTTCCTCCCCTGTTTTCTGGGCACCAGGGATTCCTTGGCTGAACTCTTGGACAGGTGAGTGTGAACCTTTGACCTACAAGTTATGTGTGGATGTTCCTTCCTGTTAGTAATCAGTAGAACTCAGGGCTTAGGTTCCAGAGACCCTGCCTTTATAATGAAACTTTTCAAATGATTGTCTTAATGAACATTTAGGTTTAAAATACACCTCATTATGCAGACAATACACTGGCTCTGATTATAAGTTGCAGCTGGATTGCTTCAATCCTTTCTCTGACATAATATTTTTCTTTCAACTAATTTTTGATTCTATGAGTCATGCTGTTTCATATTCAACTATGTTCATTCATTAAGCTAGTAATTATCAAAATCTGTGCCTTAAATTTCCAATTATATGCCAGGTAGAAACAAATTGTTCCTTGATGGTAATGCAGGTTTGAATTCAAATGTGTGCGTGACTGTAAATCTGGATGATAAAAAATTCAGGCAGTCATATGATACTTGCAGAACAGCTATATGTTTGTCATTATGGAGCCAAAATACCCAGACAATTGATCGTTTGGTTGGTTTTTTCTTTTTCCAATTTTCCTCCAAATAATTTAGGGTAGATGTAGCCAAGGAAAACTTTAAATCATAAATGCTCAATTTTCATGGCAAATTACAAACTCCTACAACCAACACGAGTTATCAGACTTTTCTTGGAAAGAACAGCTCCTCCAAGGACCAGGATCTTGGTAGTTCAGTCAGTTATTTTAGGAATTCTTTGACATTAATCTTGAATGTAACCTTTGCTCTTTAAGATGAGCTTCTGAATTTTAACACAAATGGAAATACTGAACGAGGAAAACATAAAACAAGCAGCCAATTTAGATGTTATTGGTTTTATCACCCAGTTAAGTGTTTTCCTTCCTTGTTAGGCCAAGCAAAACAAAAAGGAGCTAAATGGAAAAAAATCAAACTCTTAGCGACTAACACATCATCTGAGAACGTTTCCAGGGATCTCATAAAGCCTGGCAAAAGAATACTTTAGTCTCCTCTCCTCTTCCAGAACTGGATTTACTCCAAAGGGATCATGCCGGTCAACCTTACCCAGTTTTGAAGTATATAGGATAAGTGTCTCTCTGGAGCCACCAGAGGCCTCTGGGCTTGTTGTAAAATGGTGCCACGTGGTACGACGGACAGAGTCATGGACGCAGATACAGGGCATCCAAACTTTCAATTCTGGATGCAGCTCTTTGGGTCTCAGTGTCTCATCTGTTTAGCCACATGTGTCTAAACAAGATGATCTTTAAAGATCTTCCATCAAAAATCTATGACGGTGTAAAGCCAGCAAGGAATCCAGCAGGTCAACAATACTGTATTTTAAGGAAGGACATTTTTTGTAATGTGATGAAAGAACTCAGGATTAAAGAGTATCTGTTGACTTCTCTAGTATCCTGCTATATGTTAAATTTCATAAATATATATAGAGAGTAAAAGATTAATGTAAGTAATAATGATTAATCTAGGGAAAAAAGGTAATGATTCTGCTCGATCAAAGCAACACCTCGGTAAGCACTAGAACCATGTCACCTACAGCTCGGATGCACTTCAGTTGGATTTATGGAACCACAGCCACAACCAAACATACAAAACCTGGCCTCTGGGATTTTCTTCACCAATTTGAGGTTTAGTCTTTACATTATTGGCTTCTTTGATTAATAAAGCATTTGGATCTTGTGGCTCTAATCAGATTTAGACTTTCTTGCTCTCAATGTTCTTATTTATAAAATAAGGGGTTTGTTCAAAATAGCTGTAAGATTCTCCCAATCTCTAATATTCTTTTTTTTGAAAGCATGTTGGGATATTTCCTATTTTTTTTTTAATTTTATTTTATTTATTTTTTTATACAGCCGTTTCTTATTAGTTACCCATTTTATACATATTAGTGTATACATGTCAATCCCAATCCATCACACTGTCACCACCCCTCCCCCTGCCACTTTCCCCTCTTGGTGTCCATAGTCTGTTCTCTACATCTGTGTCTCAATTTCTACCCTGCAAACTGGTTCATCTGTACCACTTTTCTAGGTTCCACATATGTGCATTAATATACGATATTTGTTTTTCTCTTTCTGACTTACTTCACTCTGTATGACAGTCTCTAGATCCATCTACGTCTCAACAAATGAACCAATTTCATTCCTTTTTATGGCTGTGTAATATTCCATTTTACATATATACCACATCTTCTTTATCCATTCGTCTGTCAATGGGCATTTAGGTTGCTTCCATGACCTGGCTATCGTAAACAGTGCTGCAATGAACATTGGTGTGCATGTCTCTTTTTGAATTATGCTTTTCTCTGGGTATATGCCCAGGAGTGGGATTGCTGTGTCATACGGTAGTTCTATTTTTAGTTTTTTAAGGAACCTCCATACTGCTCTCCATAGTGGCTGTACCAATTTACATTCCCACCAACAGTGCAGGAGGGTTCCGTTTTCTCCACACCCTCTCCAGCATTTGCTGTTTGTAGTCCCAATCTCTAAAATTCTGAGTCTATATTTTTGGATGGTTTGAAAATCTGGATTCTAACCAGTTAAATTCAACTAATCTAAGAAATGTACGCCATCAGTTTTACAGAACTAGACAGAGAAATACTTTTCCAGAGAGCAAAATGGCTTCCTAAATAGTTTCATTTTAGAGATATCAAAAAAGACACTTCAAATCCTATGCCCTCCCTTCCCCCAGAAAATCTCTCCTGCTGCCCGACCTATAGAATTACAGAATCACCTGTTTAACTTAAGACCTTATCTTTGGGTAAAATACAATGCCTCTGGAAAGGTCACATATTAAACATTATCAGTCATTTTTACCTTTGTTTGAATGAATTTTTTTTTTCCAGTATGACCCTGTCTTGTTGCGTAAAGGATTTGAAGCTGCTTTCTGGGGATGAGTCGTGCAATTGCATTTCTGAGATCAGATTTGGAGAACGCCCAGGGGGACCAGGGGAAAACATGAGGAGGAGGGTGCCACCAACAAGAAAAGCTCTATGTAAATTGCAAAGTGCTGTAAAGATATTAGAGAGAGTCATTAATAAAAGGAGGAGGCTGGATGGCTAAAGATAAACTTTCCTCATTTCCTGATAATTCAGGGTCTATTATGTCAAATTGTTCTTCATTCTCCTTATGGGGCTTAATGTCCCTTGTCTAATTCTTTGGACACTTTGTTAGGAAAAGAAATCTATCCATAATTTGCTCTCTAACTTGCTCATGTTGCTTTCCTATTTCCTGAATGGCATAAAATTCTGTTAGCCACTGGGACCACTGTGTTGTCTGGGACCACTATTTGCACAGTCTCATAATTGTCCCTATTTCCTGGAAATGCAAAGATCCATTCTCTGTCTTTACATAAATAGGTGTCTATTAAGCCCAGGAAGGAAAAAATGACTAATTTTAAATGGCATTCTCGACTTGGCCAGAGCTGAAAGTAGCAAAATAGATAGTTCTGCCATAAACAGCAAAGAAAAGTCATAGCCCATCTTCAAAGGTACAAATTGTAGCCAAACACAAAAAATTCAAGAAACTTCTAAATTGTACTGTACAGATTATTTTGTTTAGGTCACAAAGATAACAAAACCTTGAAAAAGAAGGAAAAAGAAGCTTTTAAATCTTGGGAATTATACTGGAAACATCTCACTTTACTGGAAGACGCCAGCCCAAGAATGAGATCTATTATATGATCCAGCAATTCTACTTCTGGGTATACCCTAAAGGATTGAAAGCAAGGTCTTGAGGAGATACTTGTACATCCACATTCATAGAAGAATTGTTAACAATAGGTAAAGAATTGAAGCAAACCAAGTGCCCACTGACAGATGAAAGAATAAACAAACTGTGGTATATGCGTAAAATAGAATATTATTCAGTCTCAAAAAGGAAGGAAATTCTGACATATGCAACAATATGGATGAACCTTAAAGACATTATACTAAGTAAAATAAGCTTGGCACAAAAAAGGCAAATGCTATGTGACTCCACTTACATGAGGTACTTTAGGGCAGTCAGAATCATAGAGACAGAGTAGAATGGTGGATGCCAGGAACTGGTGAGAGAAGGGAAGGCAGTTTTTGCTTAATGGGTATAGAGTTTCAGTTTTGCAAGATGAAAAGAGTTCTGGAGATGGATGGTGGTGATAGCTGCACAAAAATATGAATGTTTATTAATATCACTGAATGGTACATTTAAAAATGGTTAAGATGGTAAATTTTGTTATGTACACTTTACCACAATAAAACACTGTCTATTAATTCATTTAAAAATAACAATAACAAACTGTTATATATTAACCTACATATTTTAATTTAAAAGAAATGTATTTTCAGAAACAAAAATTAGTGAGAAAAGAGGCATTGTTTTAGATTTCTGCACAGTTCTTTGATGTCTGACTTAACAGAAGACAGCTGGATTCTTCAATCTGCTATGGTATTCAATCTTTGGTGCTACATTGTTTTTGGTTGATGAAAAAAATCCAGTGTCACACAGATATGTAACTGGAAAAGGGAGGAGTGTTTTAGTATCCTTACCAGATATAGTGGATATTCTCCTTTGATAGTACACCAAGTCACATAAAAAATCAAGCAGGCAAAACATGAAACCTACTACTTTTCAGCAATAGTTAAAATCTACTACTTTTCAGCAATAGTTAAAATCATGTGATATCAATTTAGTACTTCATGACATTTTGTTAAATTGAGTGATAAATATTTAGAATGCTCATTTGAAATGTTTAGATTGAAACCAAGCAAGCTACACACCATAGGTGGAAACACTTGTTCTTCCCGTGGTGGTGAAATGGCTGAAATGATATGTTGAAAGCAATAGGATTACAAACAATACATATTCATCTGTCAGAAAATATTGTTGGAATATATAACCAAAAACTCCTGTAAAATTGAATAAATTAGTATTAGTTCAAGTTAAGCAGTATGGGAAGTTTGCTACTCTGTCAAAGGAAAACACAGTCACGCCAGCACGCTTCACTTCACAAGGTTTTGGGGGTTCTGTTTCTGTAACGAACAGAGGAAGGACTGACCACTTTCGTGTGTGTGTGAGAACCTCTGAGGAAAGGCATCCAGCAGAAGAATTCGAGTGAATTCAATGGGAAATGCCTTGGGGGAGGGATAAATTAGGAGTTTGGGATTAACACATACACACTACTATATATAAAATAGATAAACAACATGGACCTACTGTATGGCACAGAGAACTATATTCAATATCTTGTAATAACCTATAATGGAAAATAATCTGAAAAAGAATATATATTATGTGTACTAAATCACTTTGCTGTACACCTGAAACTAACACGACATTGTAAATCATCTACACTTCAATAAAAAGTTGTTTGTTTTGAAAAAAAAAAAGGAATGCCTTCCATTCAAAAACAAAGAGAGAGAGAAAGAGATGTTTTAGTTAAAGCTGTGTTAGTGCAAACTACTGATGGGGCCAGAGCATTGAGGAATACGTAAACACATTCTGTGGAAAGATTACAAATACAGCACTCCCTGTGGTAGTGTTTGTATAATATGTTTTAGAGAGATGAGAAATGACCACAAAAATCTTAGGAGCCTGTGGTGAACTGAATGATTGGTCTCAATTCTTCAGTCTGGAAAATTAACTTCAATACACTTGACTTAGACTCATAATGGACGGAGTATTCTTTCCACTCTTGATTTTGGGTTTAGTGTGTGACTCGCTTTGGCCAATAGGGTGTTAGAGGCTGTCACATGAGCAGAGGCTTAAGATGCAAGTCCTGCTCACTTCTACAACCATGAGAAGACTAGGCCCTAAATTGCTGTTTTCTGGCAGCCTGGGTTCCGAATAAGACACACGAAGCAGCCCAGAGCCAAGTTCAGTCACATACAACCAGGACCAGGGTCTCCCCAGACATGTGAGCAAGAAACACTGCTTATGCCTTAGACCACTGAGGTCCTGTGGTTGTTTGTAACGCCGCATCATTGCAGCAACAGTAGACTAATTTGGTACCCCACATACAAAGCAGTTACCTCAAAGCAAAATCACTGTCAAACTTAAAGATGATACTTATTTTTCTTTTACAAAAAAACCATAAATATTACAAATCTACTGACCTTTTCTGTGATGACAAGTAAATGTCACTAGAATGCTACCTAGCAAATATTTTTGAAACAAGTAAGTCTTTAATCTGTCCCTTTAAGGTGAGGGAGATTTTTTTATTTTTATTTTTATTTATTTATCTTTTTGGCGGTACGCGGGCCTCTCACTGTTGTGGCCTCTCCTGTCTCGGAGCACAGGCTCCGGATGCGCAGGCTCAGCGGCCATGGCTCACGGGCCCAGCCTCTCCGCGGCACGTGGGATCTTCCCGGACCGGGGCATGAACCCGTGTCCGCTGAATCGGCAGGCGGACTCTCAACCACTGCGCCACCAGGGAAGCCCTAAGGTGAGTGAGATTTTTAATGATGAGAAAAGAACTGTCATTGTTTTTTAAAATGTATTGATGCTATGGAGGGATCAGTTTGGAAACTGGTACTGGGAGTTTCCCACAATTATTTCATGTTGCTGCTCCAAACGATTTATGTTTGTTATCTGTAAAAGCAGCCATATTTGCACCCTTGAAAAACTTGGAAACTGAATTTTCTACTGCTTAAAAATCCTCTATTGAGGTTAAGATCAGTGTATTTTACCATGTGTGTTATCACTCAATAAAACAGAAGTTTTTCCCTAAACAAATAATTTCAGTGGATTTTAAACCCATTTGTTAAAAATAGAGACAGAATGCCTTACAATTAGTTTACAAGAACAAATGATTGACATCAGGGAAGATGAAAATTTCCTAGCTGAATTTCAAGAACAACCCTTGCATAATTGATGGATGGCAATAAAAAATGAGTATCACGAACTGACAAGCAAAGCAAATGATACACTACTTCCAGTCAGATCTATGTATCTTTGTGAGGTATCTTTTTTGGCTCTCATAGACATAAAATCAAGTATCAAAATAGGTTGAAATTAGAACCAGACCTTGGAATTACATAATACAAAAAGTTAAATCAAGGTTTTCAAAAATAGTGAAGCATATTTGATTACTTTGCTGTGATTAAAAATATTTTTACTATTAATAATATGTAGTCATGGATATAAATAATATTTTGAAAACAAAAGATTTATGTAGTATCATAATTAAAACTGTTTTGAAATATTTTATTTTATATCATCATTTAAAAATACCCATTTGCCAATTTTATTAATATATAATATAATATAAAATAATCATGTCACATAAGCAGTTCATAAGTAAATAAACATAGTTGAATTCAAAGTAAACCCTCAAACATATTATATTGATAGGAATGGCACAATCAGAAGTTTCAAGACCACGCACCTAAAAAAAGCCTATTTTTCTCACACCTATGCCCTCCCTCTCCAACATCTTTAGTTCCCCTTGGTGCCTCTTCCTTTCTTTCCAAGCATGCATACCCCCAACCTGTCTTGAAATCAAACACATAAGAGCTTCCTTATTTGATGCTTTAACCTCCTCTGGCTAATATTCTATTTTTCTCCTTTTTATTGCCAAATTCCTGGACCAAGTGGGCATTAAATGGTGCCTCTGTTGCTTGAATAATTGCACCTTCATTGCTTTTCTTTTGTCCTCACCACCACCCCCAGCAAGTGCGTGCACACACAGACCCTGTTGGTAAGAGCCTACAAATATGACTCCATTCCTCTGAAACTGATGGTTTGGGTGTTCCCACAGATCTTAATGCCAAATCTAAAAATCCTTCCTTGGTCCTTGATCTCCTTGTCCCCAATCAAATTTATTGCTCTTCTGGACTAGTTTTGTTTTTTTTTTTTTGCGGTACGCGGGCCTCTCACTGTCGTGGCCTCTCCCGTTGCGGAGCACAGGCTCCGGACGCGCAGGCCCAGCGGCCATGGCTCATGGGCCCAGCCGCTCCGCAGCATGTGGGATCTTCCCGGACCGGGGCACGAACCTGTGTCCCCTGCATTGGCAGGTGGACTCTCAACCACTGCGCCACCAGGGAAGCCCTGGACTAGTTTTAAAAACTATATTCAGATAAAATCTTTTGCCCTCGTTCTGCATTATTATGAGAAATCCAGTGTCTTGCCAGATCTAGCTGAAGATTAGTGATGGAAGATGCTTGTCACCACCCTCAAGATGGTTGTACCAGTCTGTTCTGGTGGGTACCCCTTGCCATCTTGCCACTCTTGCCCAGGTGTGGACACAGCCCCTTCTCTCGTTCCCCATGGCCCTGCTAACACAAGTTTACTGTGAGGAATTATCACAGAAGACAAAAGAATTAACTATGTATCAGTCATAAGTTACAAATTACAAATCCTAAAGTTTACCAACTGGCCCTTTCATGGGGGGCAGGGGGGGAGAGGGGACTGGGGGGACATCCAATATAGGCTGTCTACTTCCTTAGTCCAAGGTCAGTCACAGTGATGCTGAGGGTCCCCTCCTCAGTCAGATAAAAGGCCCCCTCTTATCTTCTCTCTCTCCCAAGTTCTAGCTCCCCATCTCTAGCCCCAGGCAGAGAAAGGTAAACTTCCAAAAGCTCATACAAACATATAAAACAGTTTAGTTAAGTTTAGCCCGATCCTGATTACACACTAGAGTCACCTGGGACTTTTTAAAAATTCCAGTGATTGGACTGTGCCTGCAGAGATTCTGATTCACATGATTCTGAATCAGGGTCAGGATATGGTTATGTTTTAAAAGCTCCCCATGTGGTTCAGTGTGCAGCCAGAGTAAAGAAGTCCCAGCTTCCCTGCCCACTATTTCGGCTTCTCAATTCCAGTATGAGTTTGAGTTCTTTTTTGCACAGAGATTTAATCTCTCCTTGCTTTCACTAGAAGTGAATCCCAACTGATGACCTTTAACAAAACAAATAACCAGCAGAAGCTTTGAAATTATTCATTTTTCTTAAAGGCTGCAAAGACCCCAGATCAGATTCATAGGCTGGGCTCGAGGCCAAGTGCTCAGGCTTTTTCTAAGTGGGAGAGCTTTCCTTAATCCATGGGGGAACAGTTCTGATTTGGGTCAAGACGGACTGTGGTGGTGCGCTGAGTCTCACCTCTCTCTTCCAGAACAAACCTGGGGGCTGTGACTTAAAATTGTTTTTATCCTTTTCTGATTCACTGCAGTAAACATTGCCACCTCTCCATTTTCAATGAAAGTCTATCCTATCTTGGCTTGGTAAGCCAAATCTCCCTTCTCTAGCTCATCTCTGTCTGGCTCACCATCCGTTTCTTCTTCCTCTTACTCAAATTAATTTAGGCCCTCTCTAAGCTCAGTCCCTGGCTCTCAGCTTTGCTATCTCTTCACACTTCCTCAAATAGGTTATTCATGTTGACATCTTCAGCAATTATGTCCATCTTTTATTCTAAGTACTGTGTGCTCAGTGCTGGGGATACAATGGCACTTAAACCAATGTGGTCCTGCCTCCTATCATTGGGCTTTTACACTCTAGAGGACACCAACTTATTCAGAAGAGCCAAAGAGGAAATGTTTCGATGCAAGTTACCTTAAGGAAAGGGACACAACTCTACAAGAGTACATAACAAAGGAATAGGCCTCATTTTCGAGACTGAGGAAACTGACATTTGAGCTGATGTCTGAAGGATGAGTCGGTGAAATCAGCATGTTCTTTGGGCCCCCCCGCTCCTTGACATTGGGTCTCAAACTTTTGCTGTTCCCAACCTTCAGTGTCAACCTTTGGAAACTCAGTAAATATCTATTGATGTAAGATTTATTCCAAATAATAAGGCATTTCTGAGGTGATTATCTATTGTTTTTGTTGATGTAGGACACCTCCTCCAAGTAGAGGAATGAACCTTCCTTCTCCAGTTGAGTGATACCCCTCCCTTACCCCCTTCCCCAGTCCCTCAGCCATTCCTCTGTGGAAGGCCACGGTCTCTCATTCCCCTGGCCACAGAGAATGGTTCCAAGGTAAGAAAGTGACCGGGCTGGGCCAAAAATTGCCTTTCCCTGGGATTTGTCCATTTGGAGTTGAAGGGACAGGAGGTAAAAAATGTGGAACAGGAGCTGCTGGTGGCCCTCTTCCCTTCCACGTGGAGAAAGCTCATCTTCAATAGGTGAGAGTAAAGAGAGACTGGAAATATGATGGGCAGATGATGTAGAGTCCTGGGCCTTCGAGGTCTAGTTCCAATCCCAGATGTCCCTGGAGCTGCCATGATTCCTACAAGGCTTGTTTTAATTTCATGAACCACCTATTGTAGGATCCATGATAACTTCAGCCAATTCGGTCCTTAACAACTGACAGAGTCCTGACTAATACATGTTGGCTCAACCACAATTCACAGATGTTTTGGGGGGCGAGAGTGTCTAATTTTTCTTTAATTAATATGAAAATTGGTGTCAATTATTTATTATAAGTGAAATCAACAAACCATATAGCACAGGAACTATGAGATAAAAAAGAAGTGGGTGCTGGGCTTCCCTGGTGGCGCAGTGGTTGAGAGTCCGCCTGCCAATGCAGGGGATACAGGTTCGTGCCCCGGTCCGGGAGGATCCCACATGCCGCGGAGCAGCTGGGCCCATGAACCATGGCCGCTGAGCCCGCGCGTCCGGAGCCTGTGCTCTGCAATGGGACACGCCACAGCAGTGAGAGGCCCGCGTACCGCCAAAAAAAAAAAAAAAAAAGAAGTGGGTGCTGTTATTATGATGCTCACAATCAACAGAAGAAACACTCAACAAATAGCTACATCAAAGTATGGCAAGAGCAAAGACAAAATTATATACAGGGTACAGTCATTCTACCACTACATTATAATTCCAATCTCATCTTGTCATTTAAAATTCATGGAGAACTAGTATTTAAATGGCATTTGCCTCTGTCCTCTGACTACCCCAAATGTGTAGGTGGACAATTTACTTTAAAATGCAGTGCAGGGCTTCCCTGGTGGCGCAGTGGTTGAGAGTCCACCTGCCGATGCAGGGACACGGGTTCGTGCCCCGGTCCGGGAAGATCCCACATGCCGCGGAGCGGCTGGGCCCGTGAGCCGTGGCCGCTGAGCCTGCGCGTCCGGACCCTGTGCTCCGCAACGGGCGAGGCCACAGCAGTGAGAGGCCCACGTACAGCAAAAAAAAAAAAAAAAATGCAGTGCAGTTTTTACAATCTTTCAATTACCCTTTCCTATTCTATTGCCTGACCATTCATAAGTTCAAACAAAGTAGCCAGTCAGCATGCCTTTTTCTCAGTTGCAAGGTAAGAAATCATTTTAGAGCAGGAATGTTTAGGAAACAACCTTGCAACTCTTCCCTTCCTTTACCATGAATAGATTGCTTTCTATGCTTTCTTCACACATTTCCATTCCTTTAAGCCATTTTTTTTTTTGGCTCCTTCTCAGGTTGTGTCAAATTCTGTCTCAAATAGAATAAATTTGGACCCAAAGCTCTAACTCAAGATAAGAAGAGCTTCCTCAGTTTGCTTGTGATTCCCTTGGGCATATATTCAGTCCCAGGCTGGGTGTGCCCTTTATAGCCTTGTGACCTGGGAGAACTTACCAACCTCTGTGAACCTCAGTTTTCTTGTCAGTTAAATGGGGGTGATAATATTACCTATCTTATAGGATTCCACTGTGCCCGTCTCTTTTAAAAAGTACCCAACGAATGCCGGCTGCTCTCTTGCTAGAGGGTTGGGTCCAGTGTGAGTTGCACTAAGATGTCAAGCCTCCATCTGTCCTTTGTACAATCAAGTCTTTCACAACCTGACTCACTGCCATTTGTTTTCCCCCAAAATTATCTCACCTGTTCCCTTTGGAGTTTATTTTTAGTTTTGATGGATCATTTTCTCTTTGGTAAGGGTGACTTTGAATTACATTTATTTTCCCCAATGTGTTAACAACAAGACTCAGTGGAGTAATCAATAAGCAATATAAACAAGCTTTGAAATGTTTTTATTCACATAATAAGAACTAAGTCATTTTGACCTCTAACTCACGAGGTACCAATCAACGTGATTCTCCAGGGTGACTTTCAGCCAGCTCTCAGTCTACCAGTACTTCATCTTCTTGATGTAAGGAGAAAATCATTATCATCATCAGACTTTTATTAACTTCCTAAAGGAGTGCTAAGCAGGAGAGAGAGAGAAACACCAGAAAGATCTGACCTTGCTTACAGAAAGAGAGACATCCAGAACACATAAACTTCAATAGGCCATGTAGGTAGCTAGAAATAAGACAAAGAATAGTGTATTTAACTGCTTTTAGGGTGAGAGCCAGGTTTGAGCATATTTGCTCCAAGAAATTACTCCAAGTCAGATCCTGTTCTAGGCACAGGAGATATATGACTGAATAATAGAAATTCCCCACCTTCATGGATTTAAATCTAGTGGGAAGTGACAGACAACAAAAGAAGTAAATAAACATATGAATATATATATGATATTGGTCATTATGAAGAAAATAAAAGCAGGTGATAGGGTAGAGAATAATGGGGAGTAGAAGGTGGGGGGATTGTATTATTTTAGAAATAATAGTCAAGAAGACTGTTTTGAAGTGATATTTGAGCAGAGGTCTTATTGGAGTGCTGTAGGGATGCTTCTTAGGCAGAGAGACAGCAAGTGCAAAGGCTCTGAGGCAGGAGTAGCTTGCCATATTTGAGAAATAGTAAGAAGGCCAGTGTGGCTGGAGCCTGGGGGCAGGGGGTAGGAGAAGGAGGAGGAGGAGAAGTCAGAGAGTTGGTAGACTGGGAGTGTGGGTGCCTGGATCATGTAAGGGTCTACTGAGACATAAAATGGCTTTGGGTCTTGTTCCGTGTTAGCCTGGAAGTCGCTAGAAGGTAATGGCAGAAAGACCATTTGGGAGGCTTTTGCAGTGATACAGTTGAGAGACCGTGGTGCCTTAGACTAAGTGGGTAGTGTTGGAAGTCCAGGGATGTGCTCAGACTGTGGGTAATTTTGGAGGTAGGACTGACAAGATTTACTGATGGATTAGATATGGAGGATAGGCCTCAAGGATGACTCAAGGAGTTGCAGGAGAATGAGCCAACATTTACAGAGATGAACAAGGAACAAGTTTGAGATTGGGGTGGGGTGGAAGGGGACGGGGTGGCGAATGCAGAGTTTGGTTTCACATATCAAGCCGGGCCAGGATCAGGGGGAAACAAAGGTGGCACTTGCCTTGGGCAGAAAATTTAAGGGGCACCAAAAAACTCAACAATCAGCATAAATAGTATTGTAATACAGTATTTTAAAATTAATGCAAAACTTGATGTTGAACGAAATATCAAAATGTTAAACAATGTTATTTGTTTGCTTTAAGACCCTGCACTATTATTCAACAGGAGCCATCATTTCCACCAGCCTGTGGTTCCTCAGGGAACACCTTACCCCACTTTGCAAGGGTTGACAATGGCATTTGAACAGATGACGCAACACAAAGCTTTACAAATAATCTTTGTGGTTTTTTTGCCACGCCTTGCAGCAGCAGGATGTTAGCTCCCTGACCAGGGATTGAACCTGTGCCCCCTGCAGTGGAAGCATGGAGTCCACCACCGGGGAAGTCCCACAGATACTCATTTTTTTAAATGTAGAACTTTTAACATTTTTTTCACTTGGTTCAAAACACTAGCGTATATTTTGATAAACATATATAGGGGCTCACCTGTTTCCTTTTGCCTTAGGCTCCAATATGCTTGTCGGGGTACCACATCCAGGAGGAAATGTCGAGTCTCAGCATAGACTAGGGTACAGAGAAAAACTGGAGCAAGACATATAAATGTAGGAGCGTGGGCACAGAAAGGTGGTATTTCAAACCATGGGACTGGTTGAGGTCAGATGGAGGAAAAGCATGAAGATAGAGGAGACAGGAGCTCTAAAGAGTATCTCCTGGGGAGATAAAGGAGGAAATGAGGGGAGACCAGCAAATGTGACTGAAAAGGAACAGCCAGAAAAGGACTCGAGAGAGGGATGTTGCACACATCAAGGCACAAGGGCATTTTAAGAACGGAGGAGGGTCTTCCCTGGTGGCGCAGTGGTTGAGAGTCTGCCTGCCTGACTCGGGTTCGTGCCCCAGTCCGGGAAGATCCCACATGCCGCGCAGCGGCTGGGCCCGTGAGCCATGGCAGATGAGCCTGCGCGTCCGGAGCCTGTGCTCCGTAACGGGAGAGGCCACAGCAGTGAGAGGCCCGCGTACCACAAAAAAAAAAAAAAAAAAAAGAGAGGAGTATATAGAGGTAATCTTTTTTTTTTTTTTTTTGTCTGTCCGGTATTTTCACTTAAGTTTCTTTGCTATAGACACTTTTACCACAGGCATTTTTGCCACTTAGCTAATTTGCCTAAGGCAATTTTTCCATGAAAGAGAAATAATGGGTTGACAGTTTGGTTTCAACTGGTTGAAATATGCTAGCATTTGCTCAGTCAGTAACATTACTGATGGCTTCCCTGAGCTGACAGATGATGATTTGCCCCAGTGGTGGGTTTCTTATTTTGAAACACCCTACACTGAAGGGGAAAGAGGCCAAGGGCCTCAAAGGCATGGAGTTGAACCCCTTTGCCCGTACAACTTTGGAACATCTATCCATGGACATGTGACAATATGCCAAGAACAAGCAACAGTGTAGGCTTTCACAATGCAACACAAAGCTCAGTTACACCCATGCATCCTCTCATGTGGAAACTGATACCTCTCTCTTTTTTTAATGAGAAAACACATATTTTATTTTTAGTAGGGAGAGTGGAATATGACAGGTGCTTCTTCAAACTTTCATACTCTTCTGACACACGGGGATCTTGTTAAAATGCTGATTCTGACTCAGTAGTGGAAACCAATACCTCTCTTAATGAAGGAAGAAATTTTAGCAAAAAAGAAAAAGTGTGATGCCAAACAAGGACACAAATCAATAAGCAGGAAAAAAAGGTATAAAATACTATGAACAAGAGACTTGGAACAAGAGACTTGTTCAAGAACAAGAGACTTAGGTATGAACCACAAAATACAATCAGTTATTTGCACAGTATTGCCATGAATCTGCACACATTTTAAATGTATTCAGATATTTTGTATTTTGCAAGGAAGCCTTTTTAATTTTATTATTCATTTTTCTTGCTTCATTATGTCCTTTTTAATGTCCCTCTTTTAAGTTTCATTATTTTATCTTTTATGACAAAATATGGCAATGAAGGTGCAATTATTCAAGCAACAGAGGGATCATTTGATGCCTACTTAGTCCAGAAATTTAGCAATAAAAAGGAGAAAAATAGAATCTCAGCCGGAGGAGGTTACAGGGTTAAATGAAGATGCTCTTATGTGTTTGATTTCAAGGGAGGATGGAGGTATGCATGCTTGAATAGAAAGGAAGAGGCACCAAAGAGACCTAAATATGTTGGAGAGGAAGAGCATAGGTGTGAGCCCACAGATGTAAGAAAAATGGGCATTTTTAGGTGACAAAAATGCTTGTGGCAAAGATGTTTTCAGCAAAAATACCTAGAACATATTTTTTCATCTATAAGGTTAGTAAAGATTTTTTAAAGTTTTAATCAACTTGTAGTGAGGTAAATGGTGGCTCCCAAGAGATATGTCTCCATCCTAATCCCTGGAACCTGTGAATGTTAACTAATTTGGGAAAAGGGTCTTTGCAGATATAGTTAGGTTGAAAATCTTGAGATGAAGAAATCATCCTAAATTATCCAGAAGGACCCTAAATCCAATGGCTAGTGTCCTTATAAGAGTGAGGTAGAGGGACGTTACAAGCCAGAAGAGGACCAATATTTGGTAGCACTCAAAGCCCCACTTCTTTCAGTCTGTGGCTTCTCCATTTTCTAGGGCATTATCCTGCTCTGCTGTTGGTGGAAAAGAGAAAAAGCACAGAAGATCCTGTGGATGTATTTTAGTTGGGAAGGTGTCTGTGGTACCACTCCTGCTCACACTCCATTGGCTGTAACTCAGTCACATGATCCCACCAAACTGCTAGTGTAGCTGGAAAGTGTGGTCTGGGTACCCGGGAGTTGGAATGCATAGCACTGTCTCTACTGTATGGAGATTCCCAGAGCAGATTCTTTCTTTCATGGGATGCTTTCATGGATTTCCAGAGATGCCCCATGTGATCACAGCTTCCTTAATGTGGAGAATTCCCCCCTTTCACTGGCTACTTAGAATTCTTCCTAAGCCTGTGGGCATCTGGCTGTCCACTCCCTCTGTTGGAGTCACATTACACCTCTGGAAGGTTCTCTCAGGTGGAGTCCAAGATGACTCCAAGCTGGAATCTTCCAATTAGTCCCCCCTGGTCCCCCAGGAAGCATCTGTGCTCCCCATCAGTGAACTGTAGTTTACTCCCAGTGGACCTTTCTATTCAGTTGCCTCAAGCAGCATCACCCAGCACTCGCCTGTAAATTTTTCAGAATTGGGTCAAATACAAATCCCTGTGTGCCTTCAACTCCAAGGGACACGTGCCACGCTCTCTTGCAACCTGCAGAATGTGGCTTACGGTGGAAAGACAGCGCTCTCCTCCCCACCCTCATCAAAGGAAGACAGAATGCACAGCATATGCAACTCTCTCCCCAACGCTGACTCTCCAGATCACTCAATTTGGGGTCACAAAATAATATTTTCTAAATACCTTTTGCAAGTCCTGCATATTTGGTCCAGCACCTCACTTTGAAATGTAGGGACTCTTGACATATTGCTTTGCTTATAGTGTTTTTGTAAAAGGTTTTTGTTGTTGTTTGTTTGTTTAATGTAGTCAAGTTTGTGATGCTTTTGACTCTGGGTCCAAAAAAAAATTCTTATTCTACTCCTGGTCTTAGAAACTTTGATTCTCCTTCCATTTCTCCCATTACTAACTGAGCTGCTGTGGGCAAATTACATTACAGGTTTAAACCTTGGTGTCTTTACCAGTAAAATGGAGTAATAATATGCAATTTACAGAGTCATTGTGGAGGTTAAATGGAATATTATCTGTGAAAGTGCCTAAGACTGTGCTCAGACAGACTAAATGTTCAGCAAGAAAGATCTTCTGCCATCATTCTATTCTAGAACAGAGATGTCTAAACTGCTTCTAAAGCGTTAATAAATAAATAAACATGATTTTAGGCTTATGTCTGTAATTAACAAAAAGCTTTCAAAAGGGGCCCTAACAAGAGAATGAATTTGCTAGAAAATCTAACCTGGACTTTCCCTTTCATGTTCCTCTGGGTTAAATGCTCTGATTTTGTAGGCAGCCTGCTGCTGATTTAAGGTAAACTAAGAGTTTGGAATGAAAATGACGTTTAGATTTTACTTCATTTCAGCCACCTCAAACCCAGTACTGTATCCACATTGCCAAACTGTAAAAGCTACCTACTGCTCCCAGGGAAGATCTTTTCTGAATATAAAGTGCCCTGGGGAGACTGACAATATGCTCTGAAACAAAACAAAGAAAATATATCCAGCTTGCAACGGCCAACCCGGTTCCTGGTCGGTGTTTGAATGTCATTTAGTCCTGATAGAAGCAGGGAGCCCTGTTAAGTCTGTGTGCCAAGGACAGTGAAATGGGTGGTCCTGATGTGTTAGAGCCAGCCCCAGCATATTGTAGTTCATACAATGAAATTGCAAGCCAGGCCTGAAGGGCTACTGTGACTTGCCAGGTGGCTTCTATAACAGTTTGCTGTAAAAAGCATCTCCCTTCTCTGAGAAACTCTGTTTGACAAAGGGGTAGCTCAGACAATTTCAGGAATCAGAGATGAAAATTTCAACTGTTTCAGATTCCAGGGATTTTAAGTTCCTACTGTGTGTTGGGGTACATGCCAGGGCCCAGTAAGTTCTGGGCTAATTGAGAAATAATATAAAGGAGTTCTTTTTTACCTAATTGTTTATTTGCTCTTCTGCTATGTATTTGTCTCTTTAAATTAGGGAGGAACTCAGTGATCACGCTTCCAGCTGAGGTTGAACCAGGCAATGCTCTGCCTCCTTGTTTCAGCTCTCATACTGTAACCTATTGCCTTTTGCAGTCTATTTAGTGCCAAGATTTTTGCATTTTTCTGCTTTTTCTGGTGATGTCTGTTTAGAATAATCCCCATGTGTAACGGTGAAGTGATGTCTAGTGTCCCTAAGTGCAAGAAGGCTGTGCTATGCCCTGTAGAGAAAATACATGTGTGAGATAAGAGTCATTCAGGCATGGACTTCTGGGGTGGCGCAGTGGTTAGGAATCTGCCTGCCAATGCAGGGGACACGGGTTCGAGCCCTGGTCTGGGAGGATCCCACATGCCGTGGAGCAACTAAGCCCGTGCGCCACGCCTACTGAGCCTGCACTCTAGAACCCGCGAGCCACAACTACTGAAGCCCGCGTGCCTAGAGCCCGTGCTCCGCAGCAAGAGAAGCCACCGCAATGAGAAGCCCATGCACCACAACGAGTGGCCCCCTGCTCACCAAAACTAGAGAAGGCCCGCAAGCAGCAATGAAGACCCAACACAGCCAAAAATAAAGAAAGAAAGAAAGAAAGAAAGAGTCATTCAGGCATGAGTTATGGTGCTATTGGCCACGAGTTCAATGTTAACTAATCAACAATATATGCTAACTGAGGTATCTTTAAACAGAAACATACATGAAATAAGGTATGTATTGATTGATTGATGAAAATGTTGTGAACATAGGTTTATAGGTGCCTAACCCTATATTTCCCCTAGGAGCAATTGTTCAGTATCAACTAATTTAAAGTTCTCAGTAACTCTTTAGAACATAATTATTGCAAATGATTAGAACGAATTGTAGTAGTAGCAATAATAATAATATACCAGTATGGTCATTTTGTTATTATTAATGATAATAATTACAACTATTATTATCATTAAGGCAGAACAATTGGCAATGGAGCATTCTGGTCCCCAGGTCTTATAACAGAAATTAAAGCCTGCCCCTGGATAAGAGTTGTGACAACAACTTAAGGTATATTTTCATTGCCCTAAAAATCCTGTTTCAGCCTATTCATCCCCCACCCCCAGCCAACTCTTGGCAACCACTGATCTTTCTACTGTCACCATAGTTATGCCTTTTCCGGAATGTCATAGAGTTGGAATCATACAGCATGTAACATTTTCAGATTGACTTCTTTCAGTTAGTAATATACGTTTAAGATTCCTCCATGTCTTTTCATGGCTTACTAGCTCATTTCTCTTTAGTGCTGAATACTATTCCATTGTCTGGATGGACCACATTTTATCCATTCACTACTGAAGGACCTCTTGGCTGCTTTCAGGTTTCAGCCATTATGAGTAAACTGCTATAAACATCTGCAGGTAGGTTTCTGTGTGGACATAAGTTTTCAACTGCTCTGAATAAAAAGCAAGAGGGATTGCTGGATCACACTGTAAGAGGCTGTTTAGCTTTGTAAGAAACCACCAAGCTGTCTTCCGAACTGACTGTACCATTTTGTACTTCCATCAGCAATGTATGAGAGTTCCTGTTGCTCCACATTCTCACCAGCATTTGGTATTGTCAGTGTTCCAGATTTCGGGCATTCTAAAAGGTGTGTGTTAGTATCTCATTGTTGTTTTAATTTGCATTTTCCTGACGACATGTGATGTGGAGCATCTTTTCATTTGCTTATTTACCACTTGTATATCTTCTCTGGTGAGGTCTCTGTTAAGGTTGTTGGGCCATTTTTTAACTGAGTTGTTTGTTTTCTTATTGTTAAGTTTTAAGAGTTATCTGTATATTTTCGTAACAGTCCTTTATTAGATGGGTCTTTTAGAAATATTTTCTCACAGTCTGTGGCTTCTCTTTTCATTCTCTTGACATTGTCTTTTGCAGAGCACAAGTTTTAATTTTAAAAAAGTCCAGCTTATCAATTATTTCTTTCATGGATTGTGTCTTTTGTGTTGTATCTAAAAAGGCATCGGACTTCCCTGGTGGTGAAGTGGTTAAGAATCTGCCTGCCAATGCAGGAGACACGGGTTTGATCCCTGGTCCGGGAAGATCCCACATGCTGTGGAGCAACTAAGCCCATGTGCCACAACAACTGAGCCTGCGCTCTAGAGCCCACGAGCCACAAGTGCTGAGCCCGTGTGTCACAACTACTGAAACCCGCGCACTTAGAGCCCATGCTCTGCAACAAGAGAAGCCACCGCAATGAGAAGGCTGTGCACCGCAACGAAGAGTAGCCCCTGCTCACCGCAACTAGAGAAAGCCCGCGCACAGCAATGACAACCCAACGCAGCCAAAAAAAAGTAAAAGTAAAAATAAATAAATAAATTTTTTTAAAAAACAAAATAAAAAGTTAAAAAAAATTAAAAATAAAAAACTAAAAAGACATCATCAGGGACTTCCCTGGTGGTTCCAATGCAGGGGGTGTGGGTTCGATCCTTGGTCAGGGAGATAAGATCCCACATGCCTCACAGCCACAAAACCAAAACAAAACAGAAGCAATATTGTAACAAATTCAATAAAGACTTTAAAAATAATAGTCGATGTCAAAAGAAAAAAATTTTTAAAGGCACCATCTTACCTAAATTCACCTAGATTTTCTCCTATGTTATCCTGTAGCACTTTTATAGTTTTATGTTTTACATATAGATCTGTGATCCACTTCGAGTTAATTATTTGAAGAGTATAAGCTGTGTCTAGATTCAATTTTTTGCATGTGGATGTCCAGTTGTTCTAGCACCACTTGGTGAAGAAACTATATTTGCCCCATTGTATTGCCCTTAATTCTTTGTCAAAGATCAGTTAACTATATTTATGTGAATCTATTTCTGAGTTCTATTTTGTTCCATTGATCTCTTTGTTTATTCTTTTGCCAATACTATACTGTCTTGATTACTACAGCTTTATAATAAGTCTTGAAGTCAGGTAGTGTCCGTCCCCCAACTTTGTTCTTCTCCTTCACTATTGTGTTGGCTATTCTGGGTCTTTTGCCTCTCTATATAAACTTTAGAATTAGTTTGTTGATATCCACAAAATAACTTGTTGGAATGTTCATTGGGATTGCACTGACTCCATAGATCAAGTTGGGAAGAACTCACATCTTGACAATATTTGGTCTTCCTATCCATAAACATGGATATGTCTCCATTCATTTCATTCTTTTTTGATTTTACTTAGAGTTTTGTAGTTGTCTTCATATAGATTTTGTACATATTTTGTTAGATTTACACCTAGGTTGAATTTTTTGGATGCTAATGTAAATGATACTGTGTTTTTAATTTCAAATTCCACTTGTTCATTGTTGGTATGTGGAAAAGTAATTGACTTTCGTATAACAACCTTGTATCTTGCAACCTTGCTATATTCACTTATTAGTTCCAGGAGTGTTTTCTCACACTTTCCAGATCATGTCATCTGGAAACAAAGATAGTTTTAATTCTTCCTTCCCAATCTGTATATCTTTTATTCTCTTTTCTTGCTTTATTGTATTAGCTGGAACTTCCGGTAAGATGTTGAAAACGAGTGGTGTGAGGGGACATCTTTTACCTGATCTTAGAAAGTTTCAAATTTCTCACCTTTAGTATTTTGATAAATAGTCTTCCTGAACTGTTTTTACATTTTCTCTCATGGGGGAATCCTGGAGACAAATCCCCAAATCACATCTGAGATCTTTGACATGACCTTGTAATGCTGTTCCCTTCACATGGAAACAGATGAGGTATGCCAACCAAAGTCACTGCCTCTTTTCCTTTAATGAACGAAAATTAGTGCCATGCAGAAATTTGTTTAGAGTTTTCGCTTAATAAGCTTGTTTGTTTGCTCTTCTGATGTCTCCTTAAATTATAGAGGAGCTTATTTCTTTTCGTCCCACAAAGAAAAAGGAAGTTTTAAACGGACTTCTTCATTGGTCCTCAGTTGCTCTCCTGTGACAGAATTCACTGTCCACTTGCCGGGGACAAGCTGACCACTTCAGCAGGCAGTGCAGCTCACAACAAGGAGAGGGCATCCTGCCTCCTGTCATCTCCAATACAAACCAAGAATACCAGCAATAAACATCAGAATGACTGGAAAAGTTTAGTTTCCCATCTTCCAGAAGGTGCTGATACAATGTGGGTAGTGTAATAACAATAGCTAATACTTGCGTAGCATTTACTGTGTGCTAGGTACTGCCATAAGAACTTTAGGCATTAACTCATTGAAAATGTTCAACAACCCGGAGAGGTTAAAAAATATCATCCCCATTTTACTGATGAGGAAACAGAGGCACAAGAAAGGTTACGGAAGTTGCCGAATTTCAGAAAGTCAGTAAGTGATAGATGTGAGCTGTGAACCAAGGTAGTCTGGCTCCAGAATCTATGCATGTGGCCATTAGGCTAATAGCCTCTCAAACAACATTTAAATACTACTAGGAGATTGAATTTATAGAGAATAAAAGCCTTGAGAAACCAAGGGATAAAAGGCATATGAAACCCTTGTTTAAGTCTTGAAGATTGCTTATCTGAACGTAAAAGATGAGAGGAGGCACAGAAAACAAGGTGAGGTGGAAAGAATTCAAGCAATGGTATTAGAGAGAATGGTATTAGAGGTGAATCATCCCGCTGCTGTCACTTTTACGCTGCACTACTTTGGAAACATCACACCTCAAAGCATCGATTGGCTCATCTGCCGATGAGTTGAATGATACCTATCTCACAGGGCAGCTGACAAGATGAGATGCTGCCTATTGCCTGTGCCCTGCACTCTGCCTTCTTGTCCTGTGGCTCTGGAGTAACTGTGGGCAGCCACTGTGTCTGACTGTTGCACTTGCGCAGAGACATTTGTAAGTAATGTAGACTTTAATGAAGATTGTGTAGGGGCAATGAAGAATAGCGAATGACCTAGTGTTTCTTTCTCCAACTCCCTTCTCTGCTAACCTGCCACCAGAAGGGATGGGGCAGAGCTTCTCTCTCTATCTCTCTCTATCCATCTATCTTTCTTTTCCTTTCTCATTTCTCTTTCTCTCTTTTTTTTTTCTTTTTTTGCCTCTACTCCTCTCCCTCCAGTATCTTTCACCCTAAGCAATTCTATCAAACTTTTATTACCATATGACTTTGGCTCTAAGCCAGGTCTGAATTTTACACTAACACATGTAAACTTGACACACTGCTCAGGAAACAAAGGGTCCTTCCGGTCATTTTATCAGGACTCACTATTTTGATTACCTATTGCTGCATAAACCACCCCAAAACTCACTGGTTTAACATAACAACAAGTATTTATTATCTCTGTCACAGTTCTTTGGGTTGGCTGGGCTCAGCCATGTGGTTCCTCTGCTCCACATGGTGTAAGCTGGCCTTACCGGCATCAGGAGGATGAAATGTCCAAGATGGTTTACTCACATGGTTGGCAGTTGGTGCTGTGTCTCTGCTGGGAGCTGAACTGGAGCCACACAGCTCCCCTTCAGGTGGCCTCTCCACTTGCTTGGGCTTCTCATAGTATGGCAATCGGATTCCAAGAAGGAACATTCCCAACACTTGAAAGCAGAAGCTGCAGCTCTCTTAAAGCTCAGCCTTGGATGTTCTAAGGTAAAAATTTCTATTACCTTCTATTGGTCAAAGCTAGAGCCAACTCAGATTAGAATTTGCACCATCTTTAATCCACCACACCTGTCATCTTGAAAAAAGTGTTGTCAACAGCAAAATTATTTTCCTGTTACCTATTCAAAGTGCTTGGCATATAGATGCCAGAATAAAGTTTTCTGACTTTTTCTGTGTTTTGTGATGAAATGGGTATTGGTAAGCTTACAGGGGTAAAAATGCACAGGATGGAAACTACTGGCTGGGAATAGACCCTGGTTTTCATATCTGCTTACAAGTACCCTTTTTTGTTTAATCTTAGATCACAAACTCCAAAACAATTAAGATCACATTGGTCAGATAGCCTTTCTTTATCTCCTCCGCATCTGTGGGATATTGTTTATCCCCTCACCTACCGCGGAGTGAGTGGGTCAGCGTGTGGGATATGTCCCCCCACATCTGCACTGCTCTAGGCTCAGACCACCAGCCTCACATACATCAGCACATCTCTGTGTCAAGACCCTGATCTGCTCTTCTTTCCTCATTTTCCTTGCAGGTTAAGTTTATTATCATCTGAATGATACATTTGAAATCTGACAAGGAATCAAAAAACATATATTTTATATTGTCAGTAAAAAGCACTTGTCAGAGCCCAGCTAGCCACAAAAGCCGAGTCCCAGCATTCTCCAGTAGCTGTAAAGAAAAGGAATAAAGAGGATTCCTTTTAACCGCCCCACATCGGTCTCCACTTTAGCAATAATACATTCAGCAATAACCTTATAAACAGAGCTGAGGGAACTGCAGGAAAAATCGACATTGTAACCAAGTCATTTCTCTTTCTAATTAAAAGAATCTCATAAGTCTAGACATGGATTAACTTAAATTCCTCTAAAAGGCAGAAAGTAATTTGGACAATAAAAATAAACAAACTTTCCTAATATGTAAGAGCAATTCTTAAGAGACTGGGAAAAACAAGAGCTTCTTCTTTAGAAATATAAATAATCCTCTGGAGTAGAACAGAGCTGGTTTTTAGGTAATCTGAGAGGACTGAAATAGTTTCATTTAGACTCAAATTGTGTGATGTCCGATGACTTTCCAAATATATTTTATTCAGTTGACTTTGGCCTTACACGTGTGTATTTTAAAGGAGGCAAGTGCCACATGGGGTGATCAGTCAAATAGTTCATGGTTTGCTTGATGTAAGAAGGATTAGATTTTTAAGTAGCTGAATCTATTGATCTGTTCCTTTGTGATTTCTTCTATTGCTTTTATGCTCAGGAAGTCTTTCCTTGTCTCAAGATTGGTTCAATATTTGCCTGTATCTTCTCCCAGTCTTTTTAGGGCTCCCTTCTTTACAGTTAACTCTGTAATTCCTAGAATTTATTCTGAAGTATTATAGTGAATATTTATCGTGTTTTTGGCTAACCAGCAACTTGGACACACTCCTTCTAGTGTGTGTGTGTGTTTAGGGGTTGTTCTCACCTTATCTGTTTGTACTTCCCTCATGGTAGAAGCCAGAAGCTTGATGTTCAGCTGCCTTTGCAAATAGGGCACAAGCAATGCTTTACCAATCCATGTAAAATTTCAACTTAGAAACCAGTGATGATCGGAGTAGAGGCCTCCAAAGATCCACCCTGAGCAGGGTGGCGGCACAGGCCTCCAGATCTCAGAGGCAGCGATGGCAGAGGTTCTGGGGTCACCAGCTTTTGCGCAGCTACAGTGGTGAAGTCTGGAGGTCCATACTTAGGAGGGGAGAAATAGGATTTCCATTCGAGCTGGGCTGTATTGTAATTTGGGTTATTCCCTGGCCGCATAGTCCTCAGGCCTGATTCCTGGCCTTCTTAAGAGAGTCTCAGGGCCACTTAATATCCTTCAATAATTTAATCATTTCCTTTTCTACTTAAACTAACTAGAGAGGATTCTATTGTCTGCATCCAAGTACACCGACTAATTCAAGTATGCTGTGCAGTAAGAATAGAACTTAACTTTTTTCAAATAATCAATTGATCCCATATGAATTGTTGAATGATAAGAATAATCTGTTTTCCCTCAACTAACTTGAAATGCCATCTGCTATAGACTGAATGTTTATGTCTCCCCAAAATTTATATGTTGAAATCCCAATCCCCAATGTGATATTTGGAGGTGGGCTCTTTGGGGAGTACTTAGGTCATGAGGGTGGAGCCCTAATGAATAGGATTAGTGCCCTTAAAAAGAGATCCAGGAGAACTCCCTGGCCCCTTCATCCATGTGAGGACATGGAGAAAACAACTGCCTATGAACCAGGAAGTGGAGTCTCACCAGACACTGAATCTGCTGACCTGTTGATCCTGGACTTCCCAGCCTCCAAAACTGTGAGAAATAAATTTCTGTTGCTCATAAGCCACTTTGTCCATGGTATTCTGTTACAGCAGCCCACACAGACCAAGATACCATCTTATTTTCTTAGATACACTGGGGTCAGTTTCTGTGTTCTCGACTGTGTTTGATTGATCAACAGTCAATGAAATTGTCTGGAAGAGGAAGGAACTCAGACGACAACAAACCTCCTTCTGGACTGTGACAGTGAACCTCTGCTTTCTGATTCCACCTGCAGATAATTGTATTCTTGCCTTGACTGCTATTCATATCATTTAAAGTAATGTGATTTTTGCATTGAGTCATCGTTCTAATTATTTTTCCTCTAACAAAGCCAACTATGGAGACGTCTGAGCCTGTCCATACCTGGGCCAAGCAAACACATCCTGATGGCAGTTAGAGAATTCTGTTATTAAGCTGTTTGGAACTAGCAAATAAAAACCAGGGTGATGAACAGAATTTTTCTCTTTCATTGTGTTGAACAGGTTTTGCAGTCTCCCTTCTTCACCTCGGAGGAAGGTTGGAAATTAGGCAACAAGTATACTGAACCAGGAAGTCCGTGATGAAGTTGATAGTGGTCAGGGTTGATGATATCAAGGGCTTTTGCTCCCTGCTGCCTCGTCCTCCACGTTAATCGGGTGCTTCCTAAAGCCTCAAGAGGTAGAGGCAAGAGTTTTAATTCAGGTATCATAAGGACCAGCTTCAAACTCTATTCAACCACTAACTGGCTGTTTAACGTTGAGCAGCAGGCAATGTATACAGAAAAACAGCCACAGCAGGGCCTGAAGGGGGGTGTTAATTTCCTAGGGCTGCCATAACAAATTACCACAAACTGGGTGGCTTGAAACAGAAAACATTTGTTCTCTCACAGTTCTGGAGGTCAGAAATCTGAAATCAAGATGTTGGCAGGGTTGGTTCCTTCCAGAGGTTCAATGGGAGAATCTGTTCCAGGCCTGTCTCCTAGCTTCCCGTGGCGGCCTGCACTCCTTGGCCTTCCTCAGCTTGCACACTCATCACTCCAGTCTCCGCCTCCATCTTCACATCACCTTCTGTGATGTGTGTCTCTGCATCCTCTGTATTTCTTATAAGGATGTTTGTCACTGGATGTAAGACCCACCCTAAATCCAAGATGATCTCACTCTGAGAGCCTTAACTTACTTGAATCTGTCAAGACTCCATTTCCAAATAAGGTCACATTCTGGGGTTCCAGGTAGACATGACTGGGGAGATGGCACTATTCAATCCATTACAAGGAGCAAGGAGACATCAAAGACTAGAGTCTGGCTGAGGTCAGTGCCTGATTCCTGAGTTCTCATCTGGTTGCCTGGCAGCCAAAACAAGCTATGGATCAGAGCCAGATGGCTAAGTGAGGGGAGCAAGAAACCCAGCTCATCACAGAGAAATAGGGTAAGAGGGAGAAATGAGGATGTCAGCAAGATTAGGTGGAAGGGCAGGGATACTTGGAGAAGTATGAATATAAGCAAAGGACCAAGGGAGGTTGGGCTAGTGCTACTGATCCAGCTACCTACACTGCCCTCCTGCTTCCTGAGTAAGCTGGGTTGGGCCCCAGCCTCTCTGGCTCCACAAGAGCCCAGTCGCTCATTCTCTTGCAGTCCCTGGGTTGATTCTTACCAGACAATCAGCTCACACTGACCAGCAGCTGGAGTCTAAAGTGTGTTTTGCAGGACAAGTATATGTTTTGCCTGAGGAAGCTCTGGCCCACCAGGCCAGCTTCTGGTCCATAAGCCTTCTCTGTGTTTGCTCAATTCCCAGGTCCCTTCTGCATCACCTCCTTGGTTTTCATTAGGGTTCCCCACTTGGACGAACCCCCTATTTATCTGCCAGGTTAGACCTTCTAGCCTGTATGTTCCACCACTGTCTGGGGGTCCTACTTCAAAGTGGACATCTTGCTTTTAACATGCACTTGCCGTCTTCTGGTTTTTCTCTGAAGGGCCAGTTCCTCCCCCATTTTCTGTCCTTGTGCCAAATAGACTTAATTCTATTCCAGCTCTAGGGTGGGCATGTGACTTGGGATTAGCCAATCAGATATCATCTGTCCCTGACCATGCTGATGATTTAATGGATGGGCATGTCACCGGTAGAAACCAACAAGACATAATTAGGCTTCTACTGTAACTTTCTGGAGAGGGGCACACACTGTTTTCTGCTGATTATAAACCTGGGAGAATGTGGGCCTGGGGCTGCTGGTAGCCATCTTGCCACAAAGTAGAGCCTGAGAATAGAGTAAACATACAGGAGAGTTTGCTCAGAGATGGCAAGACTGGATTCTAGTGATGTCATTTGAATCTCTGTACCAAGACATATTTAAAGCCAAAATATTCTTGTACGTTTTCATGTCATTGGGAAATATATTCCCTTTTTTGCTTAAGGTAAAAGAGTTTATTTTTACTTCTTGAAACTCAGAATTTTGATTACTACTGCTCCACACTTGATGGATCCCCTCTACCCCAGAATTAAAACCCTGCCAATGCCTGGCTTCTGGGGTCACCAATGCTGAGAGTTTCTTATGGTCATGGCTTTCCTCTGTACCCCAGTCTCACCTGGGACTGTCTTGGTGGAGTGGGCATTCATTACTTTTGGCTACCCAGAATCTGTTCACCACACCATTTCTATTCAAAGGGATCCTTCTCCCTGATCCCTGGCTACTTTAGCATGGATTCCTGGCCCAGATTTTAAAACTCAATTATCCCATCCAGACGATGACACAAAGATGCAGAAACAGTATTCAAAGCAAAAATGGCAGTTTTTAATCCAGTGACCACAGTGGCAATGGTAGCCTCGCCAGAAAGTTCCTGAGATGTGGTCATGGCTATGTTTCTGCTAACCTGGGTTCCTGCAACTTTTTTTTAACTTGCTCTCTAAATCTTCCATCATTTCTGTTGGAAATAGAATATCCTTCTAATGATTCTCTTTTCTGCCCTAGTTAACCAAACTTAGTTTCTGTTGCTTGCGGTCACAAGCCTTGATGATACATTTGGATGTGCACACCAGTAGAGAAGAAGCCTATGGTTTCCTTAGCTCGCTGGACACTTTTGTATGGAAAGTGGAGGAGCTCAGGAATAAGCGTGCAAGAAAAGTGGTAAACAATGCTCTCCTCCTGAATCAAATGCTACTGGAAGCTGAAACGAGAAATAGGTACTGCTCACTGGAAGCCCGCATCTAGGGTGGCTTAGTGAGTCAATGAGACAGATCTCCTTACCCGGAAAGAGCTTAATAGAGCCACCTAACTTCTGTGTGCTTCCTTTTCCTCATCTGTAGAGATAATAATGTGAACCTTGCAAGGTTCTGAGGGACATAAATCCCCCACTAGATTGTATATTCTATGGGACAGGCATCATACATTTCTTATTCACCACTGTGTCCTTAACAGGAACAGTGCCTAGAACTTGGTAGGCACTCTGTAGATACTTCTTGAATAAATTAATAAAATAATGTTTGCAGATTATTTAATTAGTCTACTATAGAAAATATGACAAAATTATTAGGATCACTCATCACAAGAAAAAAATTTTTTTTTCAATTTCTTTAATTTTGTAACTATGTGAAATGATGGATGTTCATTAAATTTATTATGATAATCACTTCATGATGTATGTAAATCAAATCATTATGCTGTATACCTTAAATTTATCCAGGGCTGTATGTCAATTATATCTCAATAAAACTGGAAGAAAAAAATTATTAGGATCACATAGTTGAGCACCAGGATTATCACTCAAGTGTGATAGAATCCCAGGGTTAGGATAGCTTTCAAGCAAAATTCCTAGTTTCAAGAAAGGGCTTCAGGGGCTTCCCTGGTGGCGCAGTGGTTGAGAATCCGCCTGCCGATGCAGGGGACGCGGGTTCGTGCCCCGGTCCGGGAAGTTCCCACATGCCGCAGAGCGGCTGGGCCTGTGAGCCATGGCCGCTGAGCCTGCGCCTCTGGAGCCTGTGCTGCGCAACGGGAGAGGCCACAACAGTGAGAGGCCCGTGTACCGCAAAAAAAAAGAAAGAAAGAAAGGACTTCAGAAAAGTCAGACATTTTCATTGGATTTTCTAGACAACAATGATATAAGTGTGTATATTAGTTAGGACAAGTAACTCCAGCTGCTGTAACACATCTCAGTGACTTAACAAAACAAAACAAAAAAAGCATTTATTTCCAGCTCATACAAAGCCTGATACAGCCAGATGATGTTATTGGGCAGAATGCCTTTTATGGTGACTCAGGCAGGGATGGATCCAAGCTCCTCCTGTCACGTGGCTCCCTCATCTTGGAGGACTTTACTTCTAGCCACACAGCTGGGGGACAAAATAGCATGGAGAATGGCACAGTGTATTAATTAGGGTTCTCCAGAGAAACAGAACCAATAGAATGTGTGTGTAGAGAGGAAAAAAAGATTTATTTTAAGGAATTAGCTCATGTAATTATAGAGTCTGACAATTCCAAAATCTGTAGGGTGGGTGGGCTGGAGACCAGGGAAGAGCTGGTGCTGAGGCCATCTGCTGGCAGAACTTCTTCTTGCTTGGAGGAGGCCAGTCTTTTGTTTTATTAAGGCCTTCCACTGATTGGTTGAAGCCCACCCACATTATGGAGGGCAATCTGCTTTGCTCAAGGTCCATCGATTAAATGTTAATCTCATCCGAAAATACCCTTACAGAAACATCCAGAATAATGTTTGATCACATATCTGGGAACTGTGGCCTGATCAAGTTGACACATAAGATTAACCATCACACACAGCCTACTCTTGTCAGACCTGGAAGTAGTGTGTATCACTTCTGACCACATTTCATTGGCCGTAACTCATCCTAAGGCCCAGCTCTACCCATAAGGGAAGGCAGGGAATATAGTTGTCCCATGTGTCTAAGAAGAGGAAACGGGATTGGTGAACATCTAGCTGGCCTCTGCTGCAGTGAGTTTTCAACATAAAGGATCCCTGATCTAGGAAAGAACAATCCTAGAAGCACTGGAGCCAAGTGAGGGGGATGCTCAACAAACTGTCAAAGAGAGTAGAGGGTGGCAGGGTGTAGGATGTCCTGGGAACTCAGAGCAGAGGGCAAACCAAGAGCACCATGACCAAATCTATTACTAGGAATATCATTTTTAAAAGTCAGTGGAGTTAAAATAATTTTAAGCTTTGGCCAACAGCCTATGTTGAATATTCTTTTGGGTAACATAGCTATGAAAACCACCAGAAGAGAAAATGTTTTAGGCCTTGTTTGTTGTCCCCAATTCTTAGTGCATGGGAAGTCTAAGGAGACTTAGACTTTTAGGAGAACTAACTTTTTTTTTTTTTTTTTTGCGGTACGTGGGCCTCTCACTGTTGCGGCCCCTCCCGTTGCGGAGCACAGGCTCCGGACGCGCAGGCTCAGCGGCCATGGCTCACGGGCCCAGCCGCTCCGCGGCATGTGGGATCTTCCCGGACCGGGGCACGAACCCACGTCCCCTGCATCGGCAGGCGGACTCTCAACCACTGCGCCACCAGGAAAGCCCAGGAGAACTAACTTTAACACTGGCATCCTTCCTCAGCATGGAAGCCAGGGGGTCAAGAGAGGGTAAAAAACAGTGGTTTTTGGGAAAACCGATTTCAGACTAATGGGACTAGCAATAAGACTATGATATAAATGAATATGAAAAATGGTACAGATGAACCGGTTTGCAAGGCAGAAATAGAGACACAGATGTAGAGAACAAACATATGGACACCAAGGGGGGAAAGCTGGTTGGGGGGTGGTGGTGGTGGGATGAATTGGGAGATTGGGGTTGACATATATATATACTAATATGTATAAAATAGATTACTAATAAGAAACTGCTGCATAAAAAAATTAAATTAAATTAAATTCAAAAAAAAAAAAGGAAGGAGGTGAGTCACAAATTACCACTCTTGCAAAGTGCCTGTTGTTTAAAAGGAGGATAATACAGTGGAAAGGGCACATGTCTTACAATGAGACATAGTTTAGAATCAGGGTTCCACCACATCACACATCAGGCAAGTTTCTTAAAATTTCTAAATCTTACTTATTATTTTTAAAGTGGAAATTAAAAAACATATCTGTAAAAGGAGCACACAGCACTTGGTTGGTCTCAGACTTGAAGTTCCCTAGGAATGTACTACTTTTAACGGGCTAGGCATTCAACTAAATGCTCGGCATATCTTATCTCATTTAAGCATCTCAACAACATCGTGAGACTGATACTATTATTGGTCACATTTTCCAGATAAGGAAAGCAAAGTCAAGAAAGATTTAGTACCTGGCCCGAAGTCACACAGCTAATAAGTGGTGTAGCCGGGATTTGAAGCCAAGCAGTCTGATTCCAGAGCCTGTGCTTTTAACTCTGTAGTACGTGTAATGGATAACGTAGAGCATAGGTATACTGCAACACTTGTTCAGAATACACACATATATTGCTAGAACAAAACAGGGAGTCCAGAATTAGAATAAAGACAGGTTTAGGAAATATGATAAAGGTGGTATTTCAGATCAGAAGAAACAATGTGATTTATTCAATAGAGTGTGTTGGAATAATTGACAACCAATTTATTAAATTTAAATGAAGTTCCTACTTAACACCAAATAAAATAAAAATAAACTAAGAAAGGTTAACAAATATATTGGAGAAAAATCAATTATTAATTGCAGTAGGTTTTCCTAATAATGAAATGAAACTGAGAAGACTACTATATTAGGAAAAACAGATAAATTTGAGTACATAAAAATGGGGGAAATCGTCTATCTGGAAAATTAGAGTAAAATGAGTCACCATGGATCACAATATAAATAATCCAATAAGCTGAAAGCTTTCATGGGATGTGAGACAAAAGGACAAACAAATAAATAATATAAAGAGTCCTACAAAATCAGTAAGAAAAAGTCAAACAACTCAATAGAAATATGGTCAAATGATATATTAAGGAAATTCACTGAAGAAATATTAATGGTAAGTACATATTAAAAAGGAGCAAACTCCTCCTAATAGTAAAAGAAGAGGATTTAAAATAGCCACAATTAGGGAGGGTGGGAGGGGAGGAGACGCAAGAGGGAAGAGATATGGGAACATATGTATATGTATAACTGATTCACTTTGTTATAAAGCAGAAACTAACACACAATTGTAAAGCAATTATACCCCAATAAAGATGTTAAAATATATATATATAAAATAAATAAATAAATAAAAATAAAATAGCCACAAGATTCCTTTTTCCACCTGTTGTCTGGCAAAATGTAAAAAATTGATTACCTCTGGTATTGACAAGCATGTTGAGAAACAGGCACTTTTATATACTTTGATGGCAATATAAACTGCTAAAGCCTTTTTGGAGCATTACTTGACAACATCTAAAAAAGGATATATATATGTATATATATATATACATTATATGCATATATATATATATTTCATCTATGACCCAGAAATTCCACTTTCAGAAATTGAGCCTTCACAAATACTTGTGCCGGTGTGTATAAAGATACATGTATGAGAATATTTATTGCTTTATTGTTCATAATCATAGAAAATAGACACAATTGAAGTGCTCATCAATTGGAGAATGGTTAAATAAATTATAGTATAAATAGACTGTGAACGATCATGCGGCCTTTGGAAGGATAAGGTAGAACTATGTATGTTGATCTGGAAAGTGTCCATCATATATTCTTAAGTAAAAACAAAAACTATCACGGAACAGTATAAAATACCCAGTTGCTACCCTAAGGGAGTGAAATTTGAGAGTGGAGAAAAGGAGTATTTTCTATACATATATGTGCTTTTTTTCCCAAAGAATACGTTTGAAATGCATTAAAAAAATATTAGGAAAGACTCAAATATAATTTGTTATGTTTTTTGATTCCCTGTTCTGTGATTATTTCTCGAGAGTTGAACTGGGAAGTGGGCTAATGGAGAGTGGGAGTATGTTTTTAATATTATATGCTTTATTTTAAATTTTTGCAGGAAGCATGTATTAATTTTGCAATAAAAATTAGGGAAAAACAAAACAAAATGTAAAAGAGATAGACAAAAAATAGCATTACTAAAGTTGGCAGCCCTTAACTGTTTTCTCTTTAATCTCTGTCTCTGCAGATGAAAGAATGACAGTGATTATTTAGAAGCTGAACACACTCCAATTAGCCAAGCTTGATGGCATTTATTCTAAGGAATTCAGGGAATGGGAAGATATTACTGCAAAGCTATTAACTATTATTTTGTAGTTCTTCAGAAGGATAAAGGAAACTCTCAGAAAATGAGGAAGATCACGCTTCCACTCAAAATGAAAAAAGAGTGACCTTGGGCTTGCAGGCTGGACATTTTTAACTCTGTTTTTAATCACTAAGATCTCTAAAGATCTTAGAGAAGATCCTTAAGTAGAAATGCAGCTGCCTGGATAAAGATGAAGTTCTGGGGGTGTGCAGGAAGGGGGTGACACTGTAATGGAGTGGCCCCTTATGCTCTCCAGTCACACTCAGGTGGGTGGGTCACTGGTCCTTTGAAGGTGACTCTGAACAGGGGCAAACACACTAGGTGTGGAGTCAGGTGAGCTGGGTCACATCAGTTTGCTGCTTTGAGCATGTGGGGTGTGATCAGGACTCGGCCACAGAAACCTAACTCACCTGGCTTAAGTCAGAAGGGGTGGGTGTTGGCTCTCTCAACCGGAACTTCTAGCAGGATCCAACTTATAAAGACGCTGACTGTCTTCAGCTCTGCGTCCTTCTGCATCAACTCCATTTTCAGTCATCTCTTTTCTCCTGTGGGTCCTCAAAGATTCATGTTCAGTAAAAAAGAAGGCCCTTCTCCAGATCACTCCCAAGATGACCTTTTGCCACCTCTATGGAGGTCAGTGACCAATTTTCAATGATGCTCAGGTGGTATATTACTCTAATAGCCATTTGTGGAACCATTAGCTGACTCAGCTTCACAAGGACCTCACGCCCTAAGACCGGGGAACTCAACGGCAATAAAAATTGGAACGGTGTTAGAAAAAGGGGAAACAGATGCTAGGTGAACAACAAATGTCCACTACAATCACATTGGACAAATTGCCAAAAATACCTGAGTCTCAGTTTTCTCATCTCTATAATGGGTGTAAAATGCCCATCTCATAAAACTCTCGAGAGGATTAAAGTAAGTAAATGAAAACATTTGTAATTCAGAGAGCACTGTGCAAATAGAAGATATTAATATCACTATTAACCTTGAATAACAGGAAGAAAAAACTAAACGAAAGAGGGAAAAAGTAGACAGAAATGAATCCAGAAGAAGGTGTGTCATTCACAGGAGAAATGAATATGGCAGTGGGAAAAAAAAATTAACCTGGGACACAAATGAAGGACTAATACAGCAATCTGCTGAAGAATTATTCCTGGCATTGGCACAGAAAATATCTGTCTGGAAGTGGGAGCAAGGGCAGTCTCAGCATCCTGAGGATTAAGGGGAGGACTTTATCTTGGCAGCGGGGTTGGGGAGCAAACAGTGGCGGGAACCCAGAACGAGCTCTGCAGACAGATATTAGGGTTCTTCTGTAGACAAGAAAAATGCTGAACTGTCTTCTCAAAACGCAAATAAAGGCTTACTCGGCCTGCTTCTGTTTCCCTGGCTCCCTGAATGGCCTTGTCGGCACTACACACATTTGGAAAGATAAAGGCATTAAAGTTTGCTTTATGAAAAGCAAACATTTGCCCAACAGTTAACTCATTAAGGGCTGCGTGGGTAGGGTCATTAGATAACACTTACTTCTCGGGAGGGAATAGGCCTTTTCACTCCAGTGGTAGAATGGTGTCTCCACAGAGTGGCAGCTTTGAAGGCTAACATCTGGTTTAAATCTCACCTCTGCCCAATCCCTGCTAAGTGCTTCGAGACCTCTGTGCTCCATCGTCCTTATCTTCAGAATGGGGGTGACACAGATACTTGCTTTACGAGCACGATGTGAGGATTCAACACATTCACACATTAAAAACTCCCCAAGTTCAAGCAACAAATATTAGCCAAGATTATTATTATAACTGGTCAATATCATACCACTCAAGGGGCTTGCCTGTCTATGCAGGTGTGAAATCAAAGAGATCCTAAATGTCCTTTTGGTCGCATTATCTCCTAAACTGAATGTTTCCTGAGAAGGAAGCTAAGAAAAATGACCACTTATGAAGATCCACAAGGGCAAGACTGTCCTGTCTATCGCTCCATTCCTAGCACATAGAATAGTGACAGGTACATCTTAGATGCTCAGTATGCTCTGTGTCAAGCAATTCCACGTGCTTCGCTTTACGTATCCCTTATGACCAAAAGGTAGATGCTAATCGTGCTTTTACACATAACCCAAATAAAACAAGCCCACCTTAAAAGAAGCACGAATCTGATCTGCTGGCACTGAAAGCAATGTGAACTTTACTGAAGGTTGTATTAGGGTGGAAGCAGGATGGGGAAGTAAAGAAGGAATTACGTTGCACAATCACCACAGACCTGCTCTCCGTAATTAAAATCTGTTCCTCAAGGATCTGCATATCTCTCCCCTCTTCTCCCTCTCCACAGGGCCATGCTTTCTCAGCCTCCTGGTGCTCCCTAGCCCTCTCTTCCTTCCATTTGCAAATCTTTTCCCCACTGTGGGAGTCCAATATTTTTCTTCTTTTTCTTCCAAAAAAACCTTTTCCTTTATACAATATATTAAATTACTTTCAAGTGAAACAATAACATAATCCCCAACTTTCATGTTCACTGTGGATTAAATGAGAGTCCTGCCACAGTCTCCCCCGAGGACCTTGGCCCTTCATTCCCATTTGCCTTGGTCACACTTGCTTCTCCACATGGTTTCTGATAGCAAAGAAAATAGTTCCCTCAGATTCCACAGATCTCCATCCTGAAGCTTGTCCTTGTTTCTTCTCCCCATAAGTCAATGCTCACCACCACTGTGAGTCTACTGTTTCCTCTAAAATCACTAGGTTCCCCCATTCTGCTCCTACATCTTCCTTTTTACACTCATTATCACAAAATGGTGGCTCCTCCTGTGTATCAAGACTTTTCACTTGGAAACTTTTCATTCTGGATGACTCGTTCTTCATTGTCTCCTCAGAGCCATTTGGAATAGATTCAAAACTTTATCCATTAGACGAAGTGAGAGAGGCATGGACATATATACACTACTAAATGTAAAATCGATAGCTAGTGGGAAGCAGCCACACAACACAGGGAGATCAGCTCGGTGCTTTGTGTCCACCTAGAGGGGTGGGATAGGGAGAGTGGGAGGGAGGCTCAGGAGGGAGGGGATATGGGGATATATGTATATGTATAGCTGATTCACTTTGTTATACAGCAGAAACTAACACACCATTGTAAAACAATTATATTCCAATAAAGATGTTTAAAAAACCCAAAAAACTTTATCCATTAAAAAATGAGTTCATTCATGATTCCTACAATACACATTATTAAAAGACAAGGCTTTTATCTATTTTTATTAATTAATTAATTTTTAATATATTTATTTATTTATTTTTGGCTGTGTTGGGTCTTTGTTGCCGTGTGTGGGCTTTCTCTAGTTGCGGTGAGCAGGGGCTACTCTTTGTTGTGGTGTGCGGGCTTCTCACTGTGGTGGCTTCTCTTGTTGCTTAGCAGGGGCTCTAGGCGCATGGGTTTCAGTAATTGTGGCATGTGGCTCACGGGCTCTAGAGCACAGGCTCAGTAGTTGTGGCGCACGGGCTTAGTTGCTTGGCAGTATGTGGGATCTTCCTGGACCAGGGCTCGAACCCATGTCCCCTGCACTGGAAGGCCAATTCTTAACCACTGCGCCACCAGTGAAGTCCCAAAAGACAAGGCTTTTAAGAACAAATGTGCTAGGCTTTCCTTATAACAGAGAAATTGCCTTCTGTCTGCAGCCGCTACCTCTATTGATTTTGACTCTAAGACAAAAGTCCTCAATATCCTTGCTCTTTGGCTTGATTTACCAATATTTTCTGTGAAATGATAATGAAAATCAAGTATTTACACAGACAAATGGATCTCTTCACATTTCTCAGGCTTTACCTGTGTATTCAAATTACTCACTTGCTCTGTGATTTGGATTTCTCCCAGATCAGAATTCTCTGCTTGTCAATAAGATTGAGCTATGACCAAAGGCATTGCCGAATTCAGAGGTTTCTCACTGCTGTGCCTTTTTTCTGATGTTAAATCAATGAAATTTATAACTAAGAGAAGCTCCACCTTCATTCCCCAATATGAATCCTCTGATATGAGTAAGAAGTGACACAGACTAAAGGTGTCCCCACGTTCTCTGTATTTATAGGGTTTGTTCAATACATGAATTGCCAGTATCTATTAAAGTCTTCTCTGCATTCATTACTCACATGAGAATTCTGAAATGTTGCTCAATGTTTGAGCTCTGTCTAAGGGACATCCTACAATCATTACATTTGTAGGGCTTTCCTCCAACATGAATTCTCTCACTTTAGGCAAGGCTGGAGGCATGGCTGAAGGTCTTGTCTTCTCACAGTCATTACTCCAGCCTTAGAGTGATGAAGCTCATAGGTTTCAACTTCATTATTAATTCTTCGGTGCCTAGTAAGGTCTGAGAACTTGCTAAAAGGTTTTCTATACCCCTAACATTCATAGGCTTTATCCACAATATGAATTCTCCAATAGAGAGTAAACATGGAGCACTGGCTAAAAGCCTTCTTGCATTTATTACAGCCACAGCATTTTTCTCCAGCATATCGTCCTTGATGTTGAGTAAGATGACAGCCATGGCTGAAAATCTCCCTACATTCATTTTATTCACAGATTTTTATTCCGTTATGAATTCTGTGGCATTGATAAGATTTTGAACATTGATGAAGGCCATCCCATAACCCTTACTCTCAATGCATTCCCCACAGTATGAACTTACTCTTTTGAAGCAAAAGAATTTAATCTGTTTCAGATTCACTACATTTCAAGATTCTTCTTCTTAAACAGATATGTGCTTTATTGTGAATATGTTTCTCTTGAAATTTTGATTATGTGGAGGATATTTAGGTACTCTCCTTGTGGGAAAAGGCTGCTGGACAAAAAGAACCAACTTCAGATGAAAGCATCCCACAAACTGGCTACACTTGTATTTTTCTTTTGTAGACGAAATCTTGTTAGCGTTACCTCTGCCCTCAAATTGATCATCCCCTTCCCATTTTTGCCTGAACAAAACTATTTTTAGTACATGGCTTGTAAGAAATATCCATCATTAACTTCCCACATAATTCTTGATAAGAATCCAACTTTGGAGTTCATCTATTTGCCACACAACCCAACTGCTTCCCTCTCTGTCAATGGCTGGCTCCACAGACTGTGTTTCTGATGGGACACAGAATCCAGACTGAAAACTCACAGCCACCATGAGAGGCAGAATAATGATGTCCACGTCCCAACCCCCGGAACCTATGAATATGCTGCTCTGAACAGCCAACAGGACTTCGCAGGTATGACTAAGTTAAGGACCTTGAGATGGGGAGATTTTCTAGAATTATCTGGGTGACCCCAATGTAATCACATGGGTCCATAAAAGTTGAAGAGGGAGGCAGAAGAGGAGACAGGGCGGAAGATGTGAGTACAGAAAAAAGGTCAGAGTGATGGGATGTAAGAAGCGTCCATCTGCTGCTGCTGGCTTTGAAGATGGAGGAAGCAGGCTGTGAGCCTTTGGACCTGGGAAAGACCAGGAAACGCATTCTCCCCTAGATCCTCCAGAAGGAAACACAGCCCTGCCAACACCTGCCTTTACCCCAGTGAGACTCTGCTTGGACTTCAAACCTACAGGCCTATAAGATAATAAACGTGTGTTGTTTCAAGCCACTATGTTTTTGGTAATTGTCAAGAGCAGCAATAGAACGGTAACACAGCAGCAGTGACCATCAACCCTGCAGCCATGAGGGTATATGGGGTAGGGCCATCTTTACACCACGGTCTATGGCGGACATTGGAGCATGCCTCTCTGATCTCCCTTCAAGAGAGAACCTGTTGTAGCTGACAGCCTCGTGCTGCAGCTCCTTTGGACCCACCATAGTGTCAGTAGGGCTTTGGACCCACCACTGCCCTCCCTGGACTGCTCCCAGCCAACGTGAGTGGTAGGGGTACCTGAGCTTGGCCATTCCTGCCCAACAGGGGACTCCTCTACTGGGAAGTCTTTGGTCTGGGGCTCCCATCAGCCTGGCCAAGACTCCCTCAGAGCTGTACTGCAGACTGAAGCTCTTATTCAATCCTCCTTCCTTCCCACTCTTTCTTCACAGGTGTCAAACTTCCCTCCTGCGTGTCCTGCTTCCTCTCTCTTTTATTTTACGGGCATTTTCCCTAATAAATATCTGTATTTCTAATTCCATCTTGGCATCTGCTTCTCGGAAGATGCAAAATGACACATCTAAGCCCCAGCTCCTAAGCTCCCACGTCCTTGTAGTTGGCCATGAAAAAGGCTCCCGCTTGCTCCCTTCTGGTTTACCACTGCCCCTTCAAATCTTTCTTAAACAATGCAATCTGGCCTTTCTGGTTTCTTTAATTCTCCTCTCCACCTCTCACCCTGGTGGAACCAATCCAGAGCCCAAAAGCAGGCAAAGAATCCTTGCTCATTTCAGGTGCGTTGTATTGTGGAGTGTGTGTGTATGGGGGTGGGGAGTGCAAATAGTCATAATCTAACATATTTCCTTCTTTCTCTGTCACATGAAGATAAGGGACCCAAGGCTCAGAAAGGTTGAGTACTTTGGCCAAGGTCACACACTGAGCACATGATAAAATCACTTTCAATTCCAGCTCCAGCTGACAGCAAAGCCCGTGCTATTTCAACAGAACTGTGTAACACTCTTGTATGCCAGTATATTTGCAGGGACTCCCATGGGCTTTTACTCCAGGATTCAGTTGCATCTGGAAGAGTAGTGGAGAGGATCATATCAAGACCCTATTAACATAAGGAATAGAAAATCCTCCTGGGAAAACTCTTGTCCCAGGGTAGAGTCAAGTATGCAGATGTGATCCAAGCTCAGCAGGGTTAGCGTGGAGGGAGGATTTGAACACAACATGAGATCCCATGGTCACTTCCATTGTCTGCCCTCTGACGCAGCACCCAAGGACTCACCCCTGAGTCCTGGGAAGATGAAATTATAACAAACAAGCTGTTTTTCAGTATATTAATAAAGATGAAAATACCTAGTGTTAACATACCCAGTTTTAATAAAGCGAAGAAGAAAGACATACAGGGCACAGACACAGTGTGGAAAATGTTAATCATAAATAAAGCCCCTCAGTGGATCTGGAAAGCTCAAAATATGAGAGACTCAATGCAGCCGGAAGTGAGAGCAGGCTGAGATGGGCCGAAAAGTCAGTTCCTGCAAGAGAGGCAAATTGCCAATAAGACAGGAGCAGGAAGCGGCCAAGGGGATAGCAAGGTAAATATCTGAGGGAGGAGCTGCAACACCAAAGTTAAGCTCTAGAATATTCAGTGCCTTACAGAGCATGCTCTCTATGGTCTGTACAACGTTCTAGAAAGACAAAATGCTAGTGATAGAGAATAGACGAGTGGTTGCCAGGGGTTGGGGAGGGTGTGACTATAAAGGGTGATACAAGGGAGTTTTTAGTGGCAATCGAACAGTTCTGTCACTTGATTGTGGCTGCGAGTATGTGAATCTATACATGTCCTAAAATTCATAGAGCTCTATATACGCACTCCCCCCAAAGTCTACTGTACTGTATGTTCATTTAAGACATTAAAAAATTGTGTTAATACATCTAAAAATGAAATGCTCTGTATGGCTTATGGAGACCTGGGTACCACTTTTTAGCAGGTATGACATACATTCATCCATCCATCAATTCATCCGTCTGTTATCTATGCATTCATGCTAGGCAGGGATTAAGGATGCACAGACAGAGGGTAGAGTTTCTGCTCACAAGGAACTCATTTAGTGAAGGAAACCAAGACATATATACCCGACTTGAAGGTGGTTTGATAGAGGTAAGGTAGGTGCATGATGGGATGGAGGTGCCTAGAAGGGGACTCCAAGTCAGACTGGGAAAGTCAGAGATGGCTTTGCCTCAGAGCCTCTGTTTCCTTTTTTGGAAGTTTGGAGGGGCAGAGTTCTTCCTGTCTTACCTATTCTAGAAGCTTACGGGGGAATCAAGTTCATGAGGCGGTCTGTGACCTGTAGAGCAAAGTTATACAAAAAGTCTTATGATGATTCAGATTCAGAAGGAGCTGTTTGATCTTTAGGAACAAATGGGTGGTTTTAAGAACAATGATGTTGTAGGTAATGTTATAGCAGGGAGAAGACAGGATGTCTGTGCATCTTTCCAAGCTGTTATGAAAAATGTTTTTATAAATTTGCTTGAAACATTTTTTTCAATTTTTACTTCTGTTCAGGCTTTCCCTTGCTGTGCTAACAATTTGATTTCTTCAACATTGGCTGGAAGTGAAAATAAAACAGAGCTATAATAGAAGTTATAAACTAAAGTCAGATGTGATGTTTTTTCTACCATTCATCCTAAAAGATCTTTCAAACTTTCATTTTTGTTTTCCTGTAGGTCTGAAACCACTGGGTAAAAGTTGAAGGTAGGCATTATTTTAGCTCAAATATGGGGGAATCTTTTAAAGATTAGCAATGAATAATAATAATAACATTAATTACCTTTGAGCATTTATTCTGTGCCAGGTACTGAGTCAAGCATTTTATAGTCATTATCTCATTTAATCCTAACAACAACCCTAAAGGTAAATGCTACTTCTATTTCACAGTTGAGGACTCTCAGGCTCATAGGAGTAAGTATTTATTCAAGTCATCCAGAAATCAGTGTTAGTGCCGGGATTTTAATCCAGGTGTGTAAATTACAAGCACAAGAAATAGATGGAGAGAAAATATTTGTAACATTAGTTAATAAATGTTTAGTATCAGAATATGAGAGAGAGCTCATAAATCAATGGTGAGACGAAAATGCATAGAAAAATGAGCAGGTAATTCACAAAAGAAAAAATACAAACGATCAGTAGAATACAAAAAGATGCTCAACATCACTAGTAATCAAAAATGCAAAATAAAACAAAATACCTTTTTTCCCCTATCGGATTAGGGAAAACTGGACTGATTGGTAAAAGTAATGGTTGAATGTGGATAAATAATGGATTGTGTACATTGTTGGAGGGGGTACAAATTGACAGCATCATTTTCCAGGGAAATTTGGTGGTTTTGTTTATATTTTAAAAATGCAGGGCTTCCCTGGTGGCGCAGTGGTTGAGAGTCCACCTGCCGAAGCAGGGGACATGGGTTTGTGCCCCGGTCCGGGAAGATCCCACATGCCGCAGAGCGGCTGGGCCCGTGAGCCATGGCCGCTGAGCCTGCGCGTCCCGAGCCTGAGCTCCGCAACGGGAGAGGCCACAACAGTGAGAGGCCCGCATACCGCAAAAAAAAACAAAAGCAAAATGCACATATTCTATGACCCAGCAATCCCAGACTTTTGGTGTTCTTCAAGACAAATACCTGCTCACATGCTTGAGAAGTACGTATAAAAGTGTTCACTGTGGCTTTGTCTGCAAGAGCAAAAATCTAGAAACAATCTAAAGTCACTTAATAAGAAAATGGTGATAGTGTAATGTGTCTACACTGTGCAGTACTATGCAGTCGCTTAAAGGATACAGCAGATCTATATAGGCTGAAAAACTCTGATGATTCTTAAGTAAAAAAAAGCAAGTTGCAGGAAAAAAAGATGCAATACAATATCATTTTTGCAAACTCCCCAGTAACATGCAACCATACCAAGTAATTTCCATGGGTACTTAGATAGGTATTTAATGTATAGAAAATGGATATAAAGTGAACCGATAAGAATGGTTACTTCTAAGAAGGGTCCTGGAATTAACTGGTCAAAAGGAATTTAGATATTACCTCTAATGTTTGGATTTTCACTAAAGAACATGTACTTCAGTATTAGGGTTTTTTTTGTTTTTTGGGGTTTTTTTTGGCTGTGTTGGGTCTTCTTTGCTGTGCGCGGGCTTTCTCTAGTTGCGGCGAGCGGGGGCTACTCTTCACTGCGGTGCGTGGGCTTCTCATTGCTGTGGCTTCTCTTGTTGCAGAGCAAGGGCTCTAGGTGTGCAGGCTTCAGTAGCTGTGGCACGTGGCCTCAGTAGTTGTGGCGCATGGGATTAGTTGCTCTGCAGCATGTGGGATCTTCCTGGACCAGGGCTCGAACCCGTGTCCCTTGCATTGGCAGGTGGATTCTTAACCACTGCACCACGAGGAAAGTCCCCAGTATTAGTTCTTAATTAACAATTATTACTTTTAAAAAAGAGAAAGAAACCAGGTGTGTCTTATTCCAAAACCTAAGGTTATTGTCACACTGGCTATTAACCTATGGTTTATGAATAGATTTTGGCAGGTTCATGCACTTGCTGAAACTGTGCATGGTAGTGTATGTTTTGAGGAGTGCACATTTTTCCTTAGGTGGAAACTCATAATGTCGGATTCCTAAGGAGGATTTATGACACAAAGAAAGTCATGAACAGCTCTAGTGGAACATGTTTCTTTTCTGTTGTGGTCTTACGGAAAGTTACTCAGCCTCTCCAGAAAATGGGGGTCATAGTAGTTCCTCCCTCAGGGGTTATATGAGGATTATAAGAGTCAATGTTTATAAAGCTCATGAAACAGAAGTCAATCAATGTTAGGTATTATTATTACTTTCATTGTTGCTGCTATATTATTAATGGCTTCAAAAAAGCCCTTCATTCAAGAGACTTGAGTTCTCTAAACAGTTATATCACAAGTAAAATAAGGAAGACGATGCCATCCAGTCTGGAAAATCTCACAGTGTCAGACTCTAAAATTTTCTTCTGTCTATAAGAATGATAAAATGACATTCAATGATATCAATCCTCCCATCTGTTCATGCATTTACCCAGCAAGCATTTAGTGAATGCTTACAATGCACTAGATATTGCAGGAACAGCTGGAGATATAATTGCAGCAAAAGTGGCTGAGGGGGCCCTGACCTCAAGGAGCCCAGACCCCATGCCCCCTCCACTTCGTGGAGCTGGAAGGAAGGTGAATTATAAGCTCTGAGCCTGGGTGCTTAGGTGCCGTAAGTACACTGTGACCTGTTAGTACCTTTCTAAGACAACCGAATTTCAAATCCAAGCTTTTATTATTGACAGGCAGAGAAATCATATTTTTTAATCCTTAAATCTGACATTTCTCCTTTAATGTATTGGGCCATGAAGGGGGCTGAGATCAAGAGTTCTGTTCTGACCCTACTTTTGGCAGTAATGAAGCCAGATCAGCATTATGGTGCTTAAACATTTCAAGCCACTTGTGCTTCCAACTGCTTTCATTTTTAGTCCAGTTAATGGATTCAGTAGCTGTTACAGTCCCCAGATAGCAAGTGGACATGTGGGTGAATCAGATGCCAGCAGGCACACCTCTCTAAGAGGTCCCTATAAGAGCAGTGTTGATGGCTCCCCACACCTCTGAGCCATGTGAACCTGGAGTTTTTAGTGACCTAATGGTGTGCAGCAGCCTTGTCCTGGCGTAACTGGGACATCTTACTGAATGATGATAATAATAATGGAATAGGACATTTGGCTGGCAGAGTTGGGACACAGACTTTCCACCACCCAGGAGGCACATCCAGCTCTTCACAGCCACTGATATCTCTGGGGGCTGTGGTCCATTTTAAAAAAAAAAAAAAACAAAAAACAACCTTGGGATTGACTTTATTGTTTTTAATATTTATTTATTTATTTTGGCCGTGCTGGGTCTTAGTTGCGGCACACGGGATTTTCGTTGCAGCATGAGCGCTTCTTAGCTGCAGTATGCAGACTCTTAGTTGTGGCGTGCATGCGCGATCTAGTTCCCTGACCAGGGATCAAACCTCGGTCCCCTGCATTGGGAGCGTGGAGTCTTACCCACTGGACCACCAGGGAAGTCCCTGGGGGCTGTGGTCTTTTAACTCAGTGGGGGGAAAGGCTTTTGGTTGAGGAGCAGAGCAGGAGAGCGGGAGATGGGGAGATGGAGGGTCAGGGCGGCCTTTGGACAGGATTTGGGGACTGGGGCGGATGGAACACTTTTCACAGGAGGCTTTCTGAGGTTCTGGCCCATTTGGGTGCTTGGTCGCCACCTCTGCCCAGGGACTGGCCACTGTGGGAATATATGGAGACAGTGTCTTTTCCATAGCCTGTGGCTGCAAGGGTAGTACATGTCCATGGTGAGATCCAGGGTGGGAGATAAAATGATAGACATCAGGAGGGAATGGTAGCTAAGAGAATGGTGTGCAGGTGCCCTTGAGCCCTGCTTTGAGGACTCCCACACATAACTGGAGGATGCTCCGTGGTGGGGCAGCAGGTCTATTTCCTGGAACTCTGAGTCCCTCATTGGTAAAATAGGATAATTAAAGCCACCTCACAAGGTTGGGTGAGGAATAGAAATGGCAGAATAAAGCACCCAAAGGAGGGTTCATGCTCAGTAAATGGTGCTTGTATCACTCACACATTTCTCTAGAGTTCAGACAGAACTTTCACACACGTACCCCATCCCACGGGATCTTCATATGAGCCTGTGAGCTTCCTATTATAATCAGTACTTTATGAATGAGGATCTGGATATTCAGAGTCATGAAGGTCAAGGGTGGAACCCAACTGAGGCCAGATAATGGAGATGACACAGTAAAGACACATGGAGGGGTCCTGGCATGTTCATCCCTGGATGTCCTGCTCTGAGTGGTCCTTGGAGACCCTAAGAAAGAATGGGGAAAGTTCTAAGCTAATTCTGTCTTGCTGCTGACTCTCAGGTTACCAGAGCCTCTGCCCCCACGTGTCTCGCCCAGTGTCTCTCATCACTGTGAAATTCCATTCTGAGAGTCATATCCTTGGGTCTTAAAGACTCACAGCCCATCCACAACAGTGCTGAGGACCAGACGGGGTGGGAGTCGGTCAGTTGTTGGTCTCTTTTGCCATAAGACTCTGAGAATTGTTAGGTGGTATTTATACTGTAGTCGTGTCATGAAACAAGCGTAGATGTTGGCCCCAGTCCTACTTGGGGCTGAACACTGATGTTGCATTTCCAATCTCTTTGTGGCTTATCTTCCTCATCTGCCAAACGAAATTATAGTAATAGATATTATTACTTCCTAGAGGTTTTACGAGGAATGGTCCTGGACACTTCGACTGAGGAGTTACTATAGTGATGTGCAAAACAGACACAGCCCTGGTCTTCGCAGAGCTTCAGGCTAATGGGGAGACAGATGATGACCACACAATCACACAAATGTAACGTTCAAAACTACAGTAAGTGCTATGTAAGTACATAGTAAGTGAAAGAAGAGTCCTGCAGGCTGTATGAACATCCAACAGGAAAACTCGTCCTAGTCTGGGTCCAGGGGAGAATTCCCTGTGAAGGTGGCATCAGTGGGTAGGGGTAAGTGAGGGTGAGATAGCAGGCAGGCAGAAAAGCCCGGACAGGAGAACAATGTGGGCAAACACTGTGGGGAAGAGAGTGGACCAGGAGTGTGGCACAGGAGGGAGGAGAAAGTGTGTCGGCACACACAGAGTCGGGGAGTGGGTGGGGAATAGTGTAAGATGAAGCCATGCAGATGTAAGGTGAAGCCACTGCACCACCAGGGAAGCCCCTGGTCTATGTTTTGAAACCACGGCTCAGGTTACTGCATGGAGAAGGGATAGGAGAAGTCATAGGGAAAGTAGGAACATCAGTTATGGGTCACGTGGACTGGGGTAGAGCAGTGGAGATGGAGAGATGAAATAATGGGACAGAAATTTATCTTCAACCTGAGAAAGAATAAGGCAATTTGATTAAGTCCCAATGGGTGGGATCAGTGGGAAAGGCTGTGGCAGTTAAAAGAAAAGGCAGAGGGCTTCCCTGGTGGCGCAGTGGTTGAGAGTCCGCCTGCCGATGCAGGGGACACGGGTTCGTGCCCCGGTCCGGGAAGATCCCACATGCCGCGGAGCGGCTGGGCCCGTGAGCCATGGCCGCTGAGCCTGCGCGTCCGGAGCCTGTGCTCCGCAACGGGAGAGGCCACAACAGTGAGAGGCCCGCGTACCGCACACACAAAAAAAGAAAAGGCAGAGCCATGAGGGCTGGAGAAGGCTGCTTGGAGATGGAATGAAGTTGGGCCCCGAAGAATGGTAAACCCTGATTAGGTGAGAAGGAGTCAGACATGCTGGCAAGCCCAGTCGGTGAGGTGACCGCTATCATGATGCATCCTGAGTGCAACTGAGGAATCGTGTGAGACTAGATCAGAAATTAAATATGCAGACTCTAGTTCACACTGTTTCAGTTAGGATGAGGTTGCAAGTGGCAGAAAACCCAAAATAACACTGGCTTAATAAAATAAATTTATTTTTCTTTCTCACATAAATGAAGTTGGGAGGTAAGCTGTCCAGGTCTGGCTAGTATATAAATTTTAAGACCATCAGGAACCTAGGTTTCTATTAGTATCCAGGTTTCTGCTACATTCAATTCTTGGCACCCACCTCGGGGTACAAGGTGGCTGCTCCAGCTCCAGTGCTCACATCTTCATTCTAGTCAGAGGAAGGATGAAAAGGAAAGAAAATGGTATGCTCCTTCTCTGTAAAGATACTTCTCAGGAGCTGTATATTCATTTCTGCCTACTTCTCATTGGCCAGACCTTGGCATACAGCCACATCTAGCTGCAAAGGAGAATGGAAATATATAACATTAATTCTAGGCAGCCACGCACCCAATTAAAAATTGGGGCTTCAATTACTATATAAGAAGGGGGGGAAGGGAAGCAGTCTGTGCTACACACAGCAGTTTATGACAGTAAATTGTAAATTAAATATCGCTGTCGTCTCTTTAGGTAGGATTCCTGTCAAGTGATGAGAAAAACATTTTAGGGTGACAAATAATACCCCGTCTGGAATGTTCTTTTCCCAGATAGTCATGAGACTCATTCCCTCAATTTATTTTGATCTCTGCTCAAATGTCACCTCCTCAGGAAAGCCTTCTCTGGTCACCCATCACTCTCCATCCCCTAATCCGGCTTTGTTTCCCTGCATAACACTTATCACTATCCGGTATTATGTGCTCTATTTACTTCTATGTTTATTGTGCGTCCCTCACGAGGATGGGAGCTCAGTCAGGAGAGGGACTTTGTTTCATTCACTGCTGTGAACAGTACCTACATCAGTTCCTGCCAAGTACTAGGTGTTCAATAAATATTTGGTGATTGAGCAAATGGACAAAGCACATAAACAATTCATAAAAAATGCTCTGGCTTATCCTGGGTTTACATAAGTGACAGAAGAAATACAACTAGTAAACAAACCCATGGAAAATATGGAGCATCTTTGGTAATAAAAGACATGCAAATTATAGTACTCAGCCATAAAAAAAGATTGAAATTTTGCCATTTACAACAACATGGATGGACCTGGAGGGCATTATGCTAAGTGAAATAAGTCAGACAAAGACAAACACTGTAGGTTTTCACTTACATGTGGAATCTGAAAAAATAAAACAAGCAAATGAATATAACAAAACAGAAACAGACTCACAGATACAGAGAACAAACTAGTGGTTACCAGAGGGGAAAAGGATAGGGGGAGGAGCAAGATAGGGGTAGGGGATTAAGAGGTACAAACTGCTAGGTAGAAAATAAATAAGATACAAGGATGTAATGTACAACACGGGGCATATAACCAACATTTTAAAATAAGTGTAAAGGGATTATAATCTATAAAAATATTGCCTCACTATGTAATACATCTGAAATGAATGTAGTATTGTAAATCAACTATACTTCAATTAAAAGAAAAAGTGTAAATTAAAGCAACCACGAGGTGCTTTTTTTCAATGATTAAATTAGCAAACTGAAAATGTGAACTCATAATATCAAATGCTGATAAATGGATAATAAACCAGGACTAATAAACAGCAGCCTTATAAACGAGTCTGATCCTTTAGAAAGCTATTTGCCCAGGCCTCAGGCCACCAGTGCCAGGCGTCGTTCATTGGCAGCTCTAACAAGTGGCAGTGACAGTGCATTCACCGTGAGCGCTGCCCTTGGAGTGGTACTGATGGCAGCGCCGAGGTTGCCAATGTACATCAAATGCCTCAAAATATATATATGCACCAGTGTTCACTACAGTGTCACTTATAAAAGCAAAAGGCTACAAATAATAACTAAGCACCCAACTGTATGGAAATACTTTAGTCATTTGGAGTACGTGTTCTGAATGAAATAATAGCCATCCCTAAAAATAATACCATAGAGAAGTACCGAAACAGGATGATGAAAAAATACTAAGTGAAAATAATGAATATACAAAATAGTATATGTGTAAAGCACTTTTCAAACTCTCTGAGTGGTGGAGTTGTAATTTTTTTTTTTACTTTCTTGTCTAAATTAAAAAAAAATAAATACATTTTCCAGAACCCTACAAAAACCATATTTCTCATTTTGAGAGAAAATTCTATCTTAAAAATACATTTTCAAAAAGTGGTAAGTAGGATGAATACTGTATATAAAGTAGGAGTTCAAATTTGCTTTTTATGAACTGTGATTAGAGGTAAAGGCTGGAAGGAGAGCTACCAAATCTTTAACAAACGTCTATCTTTGGTAGTGTATATATGTCCATGCCACTCTCTCAGATAGCTAGTGGGAAGCAGCCGCATAGCACAGGGAGATCAGCTCAGTGCTTTGTGACCACCTAGAGGGGTGGGATAGGGAGGGTGGGTGGGAGGGATACGCAAGAGGGAAGAGATATGGGGACATATGTATACGTATAACTGATTCACTTTGTTATAAAGCAGAAACTAACACACCATTGTAAAGCAATTATACTCCAATAAAGATGTTTACAAACAAACAAACAAACAAACATCTATCTTGAGGCAGTGGTATTAAGGATGATTTTAATGTTCCTATCAACATGAAACATGGTATATTATTATTATTATTACTATTACTATTGCTATCGTTATTGTTATTTACTGAGCCCTTATGACATGCCAACCACTCTGCTGTGTGCTTTACACACACTGTGACATGTAATATCCCAGCAGCTCTCTGAGGTAGGTGTTACCTCTGTTAACCCATTTTACAGGTGAGGAAATGGAGACCGAGGCAAAGCTACCTGCCCAAACTCAGCCATGACTTGTTAAGTGACAGCCTTATCAGACACAGACATGATGTCTGCCCTCCTCTGTAGCAAGGAGGGGTTTTTCACTTGTCAGAAAGGATCCAATATGATTTCTCAAGAAGGGCAGCCAGTGGGAGAAGGACTTCAGAGGGGGTTGCACACAAGCCTCTGAGGGCAGCAGGGCTCAGTGCATCTACCCTCCTGAGGAACCCATACGTGGCCAGTGCAGGGTGAGGAGGGAGGGGAGTCCCAGTCAGGCTCTTCCAGAAATTTGAGATGGTTACAGGGAGGAAAAGAGAAAAACCCTAGTAGGCAGCAGTCTGGGTGAGTTTAGAAAGAGAATGAGGAATAAGGAATTTAGAGAGTGACATTTTGAGCAGCAGAGAGGGGGAAAATGCAGAGGGGAGGCAAGATCATTTGAAGAAATGTCAGGCTGCCCCTAAGAATTGAGAATCCTGCAACATACCATTACCTGTTAACTACCTCTGGCTTCCGGACTGTGATTCTCTGAGGATAAATCATGTGGGGCTCTGAAATGTATTTGTATAATATTTTTACTTATCTATTTTTCTTTATTTAAAAAATGTGCATAGCATGAATCATGAGTATATGATTCATGTTATAATGAGGGAAAAAATCCAAATAAATCTTTTATGTATTTTAGAACAACTGTTTCTTAAGATGGAGAATGGTTTGGGGAACAGCTACCAATTTCTTTATCCAGGGGTCCATCAGGATTGCTCATGTTCTGTCTTCCTAGTGGAGAGCGTTTGCCAGATGTCCTCAGTACCCACAGGGCTTTGGGGACTGCAGGAGACACCCAAACTCTGTGGCTCGGAGAGAGGGGAGGCACTTAAACCATTTCAACTCAGTTCAGTGAATTTTTATCAATTCTCCTGGGCCTCTGCTCAGTCAGAAGGTAGGGCTCCACGGCGAGAAGGCTACTTTTTTTTGTTTTGTTTTGTATTTTTTGCGGTACGCGGGCTTCTCACTGTTGCGGCCTCTGCCGTTGTGGAGCACAGGCTCCGGACGCACAGGCTCAGCGGCCATGGCTCACGGGCCCAGCAGCTCCGCGGCATGTGGGATCTTCCTGGACCGGGGCACGAACCCGTGTCCCCTGCATCGGCAGGCGGACTCTCAACCACTGCGCCACCAGGGAAGCCCGAGAAGGCTACTCTTATTTTGCCCCATCTGTTTATCGCCTGCCTCTCACAGTGCACGGAGAATTTCCCAAGGGCAGGATTCCATCCACTTGGCTCATGGCTTATCCCCAGCACCTGGCACCTTGCCTGGCGCTTAGAAGTTATTCGATAAATGCGTACTGAGGAACGAAGTAACGGCTAACGCCCTGAAAAATGCATCAGCTCTCCCCTTGATAGCCCTAATGTCTCTTGTTGGAATTCTCTCTTTTTAAATTTAACTCTGTGGTAACACTGGCTCCGAAAGTCAGACTGAAAACTCCAGAGCTGACCAGGAAAAGAACCGATGTAATAGAGATATAGAAGGGTAGAATAAGCAATGCAATATTGGCTCTCCTGATTTTTTACTCCTTATTTATTCCCATTCCCCAAGCACATACTGTATGCCAGGCACTGTGCTGGTGTACTGGAGACACAAACCCTTATCCTGACCGTGATAACGGGGATAAACAGAGCATTCCCAGGATTACTCTTATCCACTGATAATAACAATTAGAGTCCAGCCCTGTGTTCTAGGCATTTTTCGAGGTGCTTTCCATGTGTTGCTTTGTTTAGAGGTAGTGCTATATTATGCCTGTTTTACAGATGAACAAGCTGAGACTCAGAAAAGCCAGGTAATTTGTTCATGTTCACAACTGGGGTGAAGTTCAGGCTTAGGTTCCCGCCATCTGACACCTGTTCTCACACACTTACCAGCTTCCAGGGAGCTTCCTGAGAGGTAATCCTGTGATCACTGGCCTCCAAGTCACCAGGAATGCTGGATAAAAGTGCAGATTCCCAGGCTTGGGGCTGAAGGATCAGGATCCTTGGGAAGGGAGCCTGGGAATCCCCAATTTTTAACCACTAAGCCGAGTGATCAGATTTGCACTAAAGTTCGTAAAGCACAGCACTCAAATGTGCCACAGTTACTCCTTGCGAGTTTACAAAACTTCTAGGACTCACTGTCCTGCACTCCACCCTTTCTTCCTGCCAATGGATGAACAGAACAGAATAGAAAGGCAGGAAAGGAGGAAGAAAGGATAAAAGGAAAAAAGGAAGGAAGGAAGGAAGGGAGGGAGGAAGGGAGGACGGAAGGGAGGGAGGAAGGAAGGAAAGAAGGGAGGGAAGGAGGAAGGAAGGAAGGGAGGGAGGGAGGGAGGAAGGAAAGAAGGGAGGGAGGGAGGGAGGAAGGAAAGGAGGAGAAATGCTCCAAATTGGGCTCCATTTCAGTTCAGAGCAGGTGGACACCAGCCCTCTGCCCCTCTGCTCTTGGACCCTGAGCAGCAGGTTCCCTACAGTGGCTGGAGCGCAGCCGAAGGGCCTGAGGAACGTCCTTAGGAAGCACCCTCTATGGACGGTGATATCAGCCCACTTAAAGCGCTGAAGCAGTCAGCTGCTAGGAACAGCAGTGCAGTGAAATTTAGCTATAGCCAGTGCTCAGAATCTGAATGTTTATCCCTTTCCAAATCAGGACAGTATTGCACAGGGTCCCCTCCTAGTGGGCAGGGTCCGTATCAGTCTGCAGAATGAGAAGATTCAGCCAACAGGAACCGAGGCAGGAATGACAGGCAGAGACACGGGTTCTGGCTGCAGGACACTAGGACAGTGAAGAAAGCTCTATGCTGCAGGGAGAGGAGTGAGGATGGGGCTGCCGGCCAGTGAGGGGGTATCCACAGCTGGTTCTCGCCAGCAAATCACATGGCCACTCTGAGTCAATTTCCTTGTGTGTAAAAGGAAAATAATAATAATAGTTATTATTCTCTGTGATTTATGGAACACTTTTTCTGTGTCAGGCACTGTCCTGAGGCAATCAATCTTCATAACAAATATCTATGAGGTCATTTTGGTCCCCATTTGACAGAAGAAGGAAATGAGCCTTAGGTTAAGAAACCTGCCCAGTATTTCCCGGCAGGTAACCAGTGAAGCCAGGATGTGATCCTGGGTCTGCCTGATGCCAAAGCTTGTCTTCTTAATAATTACTGTTAGCTTCTCCAACATTCCTCGAATTTCTAGCTCTTATGACTAAGTGCCTCAACGTGAGCTGTTCATGGTTTCAGAGAACAGAGGTACCACTCTCTTCCCAGCTCCACTGAGCCTGGATGGTGAAAATGTCCATTAGCTCATCTGTGTCCGGCAGGGATTCAGCAAATATATAACACGTAGCTCTGTCAAGTTGTCAAAGCACAAGGGGTCCCAGAGGCGTCTAGACCAGGTCTCAGCTGGGCCAAGCAACATGTGAGAAACACAGGGCCCTCTGCTGTCACCTGCTGTCCCAAAGGTCTCAACTCAGGAGAGCACGTGTACAATAGGGCTGGAGGAGTTTTCCGGCACCACAAAGCCTCACAGAAAACCTAGAGCTCCCGGCCAGGTCCCCCTCTCTATCCTAACCTCCCACCTCATTCCTACTTCTAACTGAACTCAAACAGGTCAAGTTCATTCCCACCTCAGGGCCTTTGCTCCTGCTGTGACCTCTGCCAAGCAGGCTGCTCCTGCTGCCTAGAAGCAGCTTCCTCCAGATCGGCACAAGCTTTCCTCCTCCTTGCCATCTAGCTTTCTGATCATAGACCCCTCCTGCGGGAGGCCCTTCCTGACCACCCTGCCTAAATTAGCACCCCCCCATCCATCCCTCTCCATTACGCCTTCCTGCTTAACTTCCTCTGTGGTGCTTTACACATCTGAAATAATCTTATTCATTATCTGCTTATGTGTTTAGAAAAGTACCTGGCAAACGGCTGACTCTCAATGAACATGTGCTGAATGAATGGATGAGTGAATAAATGAACGAATGGAAAATCTTACTCAAGTGTTTCTGTAATAAGAATCCAGGCACCTATAGTCAAAGTACCCCCCTTCTTTCAGTTTCCAAGGGCAGAGAAATAACCCTGTGGTTGGTAAGAACTTAACAACCGGTAGTTATATCCACACACACTGCTGGGCATGAGTCCAAAGCTAAAAAGGCACTAACTGCTTTTATATAAGGAGGTAGAAACACAGTCCCTCCGTGTCCTTTAGTCCTGATGCTCTGCATTATGGTATCTGTTACTGTGTTAATTGTTTCTGTCTCACACGGCCAGTTTGGGCTTTATTCTGCCTATGTCTGGGACGGTGACAGGTTCCTATACAGAGAAGAGAGGTAATGTGTCCATGTGTGTGTGTGTCCACACCTGTGGGCATGTGTGTGGAAAAGCAGCGACACTCCAGGAAGGGTTAAGCTACAATCAGGCTGTCTGTGCTCAGGGCCCCATGGCTGGCCCAGGAATGGGGTGGGCCTGGAAGGTGGAGCAGGCTTGCCTTGCACCAGCTGCTCTTTCCATGACAGGAGTGCACATGCTTGCCCAGCTGGCCTGAGTGTGTGGAACTCCAGTCACCTTTAAGAATGGCTTCAGAAGCCCACACCTGGCAATCACTCCCCCAACCCCCTTGCCCCTCCACGGCAGGTTCCATTTGGGAAACTCTCCAGTCGGTCATTAGAGGAATGAGCCAAGAGTGAGCAGTTCATCAGCTCACCAGCGCTTGGTGAAAAGCAGCAAAGCAAGGATGGATGTGGACAGCCTTCTCTTGAATGGAAGCAACACGACGCCTCCCTGCAAACTGGGGATCGAAAACGAGACGCTTTTCTGCTTGGATCAGCCCCATGCTTCCAAAGGTAGGTGTCAGAGGCTGATACTTTAATTCAGAAAACTATTACGTTGGGGGAAGAAATCAGCAAAGGCAAGGCTGACTGCAAAAAATATAACAAAGTCCTCGTGAGACAAGGCTGGGTAAAGTCATCTGTTCAGAAGTTTGGATAAGAGATCAAAGAGCAGAATTGAGTCCAATGTTCTTCTTGTTCCCCAGGGGAGAGTTGGGATTAATGTACAGGACTCGGGGGCACAAAAGCAGTGGGAGGAGGACCTGAAGGGGAGCCAGAAGCGAGGACAAGTGTAAAAGCTTGAACTTTACAAGCATCACAGAAAAGGTGCTGTCACAATCTAGCTGTCGCCTTTTCTTGGGGGAAATCAGTGTGAAGAAGTGATTATAGCGAAATAATGCTTAGCAGCTAGGAAAGAAAGCAATCACTATTCACTAGGGAAGCTTTGTTCTTAAGAAAAAGTGGTTCCCTGAGTGAGTGATCCTTTAACAGACCAACCTTTTAGGAGCAACTGAATCACTCTGTGCTCCCCTCACTTTGTTTCTGCAAAATATTGCTAAGTACAGGGAGAGCTGGGTTCAATGATGTCCGCCCCTGAAAAAAAAAATCGGCAGGAAATAAGTGCTTGCTGCGCGTGCTAGGTTTTAACATTCTGCTCTCATAACCTCCATCCCTCGTCCGCGTTCCTCCTCTCAGAGTGGCAGCCAGCCGTGCAGATTCTCTTGTACTCCTTGATATTCCTGCTCAGTGTGCTGGGAAACACGCTGGTCATCACGGTGCTGATTCGGAACAAGAGGATGAGAACGGTCACCAACATCTTCCTGCTCTCCCTGGCTGTCAGTGACCTCATGCTCTGCCTCTTCTGCATGCCGTTCAACCTCATCCCCAACCTGCTCAAGGATTTCATCTTTGGGAGCGCTGTCTGCAAGACCACCACCTACTTCATGGGTGAGTTGCTGCTGGTGCCTATTTCTGGAGCTCGCCCCAGACCCTGCTCAGCCCCAGACCTTCCCCAACCCTTAACAGCCAAAACAAAACATCTGTCTGTGTGGGGCTAGGTGTAAGGACAGAGGAGCTGGCTTTATGGGGGGCTCAGTCCTCATAACTCCCCAGAAGTCAGTCCCCAGTTTTAAGGGTCAGTTTCTCAAAGTGGAATAAGTTGGTAAGAAGCCACAGAAGAGGTTGGTTTTGCTTGCTTCTGTTAGAAAGTAAGACAGATGCAAGCTGTTATGTTCCTTCCTGGAGGTCGTTGATTGTATTCTGAGCTCTACCCAACCCAAGGCATGGTTTTGGGGTGGCCAGGGTGCTGGAAGAGGGCTCTTTCTGCCGTTGCTCTGGCTTTCCTAAGGAACAGGGACTATTTGAAAACGAGTTTCATCAGAGGTCTAGATTCCCTTCTCAGGATTCACTTCCCAGACTGTTTTCCCAGGGTCTGGGACCATCTCAGGCACAGAGAGAGAGAGAGAGAGAGAGAGAGAGAGAGAGAGAGAGAGACCTCTGCCACTAGACGAGGAATTGAATTTGCTCCTAGAGCCTGTGGGTCACTAAGCTGACACTGGTTGGCTGAGATATGCAGCTGTCTGCCTTTGCCAATCAAAATGATGGTGATGATAATAAAAGTCACAAGAGCTAATATTTTTGAATGCATTTTTTGAGCACCCGATATTCTCCTAATTGCTTTGAATTTTTACTTCCATGATCATATTTTATCTCCCAACCACCCTATAAAGAATATACAGTTATCCTTCCCTGTTTCACTGAGGAGGGAACAGAGGCACAGAGAGGTTAATAATGTGCCCAAGGACACACAGGTGGTAAGCTACAGAGCTGACTTGAACCCAGATCGGTAGCCACAACAGTGGTGAGTACATGACCTCGCTTTGCCAACTGTTGTGGCTCTTCTAAGGCGGAAACAAAACATGTCTCTTTGTCCCCTCTGTCTGCCAAAATGCTTTGTCCCTTGCCCATTGTGAGAATTAGCTGGGAGAGGAGGAGGAGAGGCGGGGAATGAGGAAGGAGTTGTTGTTTGTTCTGACCTAAGCTGGGCCAAATACGCAGAGCTGAGTTGGGCTAGGGCAGCCTTCAATGACCGGAAAGCTTTAAAAGCCTTTATTTCTCCCAGTTGAGGAAGCAGGATCCAGCAGTGACAAAATGCTGACGAATAACTGATCTGCGCGACATGGACAAATAGCCAAGGAAGTGTCAATCTGGGTCCAGTCCTCGACGCACAAATGAAAAGGATCATTGTTAAACAATGACGCAATAATAATAACCAACATCTCATAGTGCTTTAGGCTTTCAAGACCTGTCTGTATATATCTTATGATAATATTGAATAATCTTAACCAGGGTTTGTGGAAGGAGATTTAAAGAGAGTGCTTGTGTAGTTGCACAACACTGTGAATGTGCTAAACGCCACAGAGCTGTTCACTTTAAAATGATTGAGTTTATGTGATGTGTCACCTGTGAAGGTGCTAAACGCCACAGAACTGTTCACTTTAAAATGATTAAGTTTATGTGATGTAAGTGTCACCTCAACCAAAAATGTTTTAAAATAGCTGCAGTCTGAGCTAGGAGCCTTAAAACTCTTCCTGAAAATTTCTAGGACAGACTGTTCTAGAAAATGAAAAGCAAGATAATTCTGAAAGTGTTTGCAATACCCTAATGGTTTTGTTGGATTTCTGATTCCAGTGATTTCAATTCTTCCCTTAATTTTATGTTCTCCTCAATACCGTTTCTTATAGTGAACACTCATTAAGCTCCTAATACAGAGCCAAAAAAAAAGAGTGCTTGCCTGCTGGTGGGTTTATAAGTACAGTGGACCCATTGTACAGACTTGACTCTGAGGACTTTGGGGCTGTACCCTCTAATTCAGATGTCATCAACTCCTTAGAGTAAAGTCCTATAAAACACAGCAAATCCTGTCTCAGAACGTAAGTTCTTATAGAATGGTTTCAGGGTTGTAGATTCCTTCAAGTCTCTCAGGAATACTATGGATATTCTCCCTAGAAAAAGAATATTTTTATACATAGTTTCACAAAAGGCCCCAGGCTAAGAACTCCTCCATCATGGTAAGAGATAAGAGAAGAATCAGTTGAATTTATGGATGAAGGGAATTTTAAGGGGATATGAGATTATAATAAGTATGTACACACACAAAATACAAAAAATAAGGAAAATTAAGCTTTTTTGACTATACGTAAGTATATCCTTTTGAATGAGGTGTTTTGACGTCTTTCTCACTGATGATGCATGTTTCTTTTACAAAATACAGAAAGCAAAGAGAATAAGAAAAAAGGCCCTAGTCCTTCCACCCAGAGAAAAACGTTAGTTATAATATGGAGAGTTTCCCCTTCTTCCTTTTTCACTAGGTAATTTTTCAACACTCCATTTGGAAACTTAGAATGTTTCACTCTTAAAAACAGTTTGGGGACTTCCCTGGTGGTCCAGTGGTTAAGACTTCCCCTTCCAATGCAGGGGGTGTGGGTTTGATCCCTGGTCAGGGAGCTAAGATCCCACATACCTTGTGGCCAAAAAACCAAAACATGAAACAGAAGCAATAGTGTAACAAATTCAATAAAGACTTTAAAAATGATCCACATCAAAAAAATCTTTAAAAAAAAGTCTGTACTAGAAATTTTCAGGAAGAGTTTTAATGCTCCCAGCTCAGACCCCACTGAATTTTCAGGGTCACAGTCCTTGAGAATATTGGGTTAAAAGGTCAACTTAACTATGCAGATCACACTCAAAACTAAAGCTATTCTACAGGTCACTCAGAACCTCTTCTGTGGGATAGGAACATATTTCATCCACTTGGTTATTAATTAATGAGCGCCTTCAGCCTAGGAAGGAGTTGGTTGTAATCAAAGTTCAATAAACTTATCTAAAAATTGGCAATAAGATGTATTTGCAAACACATTTCTTTACCTGCCTCAAATCGTTTTGGGAACAAAGCTGGGAATAAGTCATTTTTTTTTAGATATACATACACAATATTCTTACCCTCTGAGCGTTTTCCTCTGCTATCTATCAAACCTGCGCAGATCAGGTATGCTTAAGCTCATTGTGCAAATAAACTTTGGATTTCAGAGCCTGCATAACCAGCTTCTTTGTTCCTTTTCCAGGCACCTCTGTGAGTGTCTCCACCTTTAATCTGGTAGCCATATCGCTGGAGAGATATGGTGCAATTTGCAAACCCTTACAGTCCCGCGTCTGGCAGACAAAATCCCACGCTTTGAAGGTGATTGCCGCTACCTGGTGCCTCTCCTTTACCATCATGACTCCGTACCCGATTTATAGCAACTTGGTGCCTTTTACCAAAAATAACAATCAGACCGCGAACATGTGCCGCTTTCTACTGCCAAATGATGTCATGCAGCAGTCCTGGTAAGGCTGCATGGGTTTATTTGTTTAATACAACTCGATATAATTTTGCAGGTTTAATAAAAACTGGAATGTATTGTCCAGTGTCTGGGGGCATCAGTCTCCTGGAGACTTATCGAGAAGTTTCACTCGAACCTCTTTCTAGAGTAACAGTGACAGCAAACACTTAGAGTGCTGTGTTTTAAATGCTATATATATATATATATATATATATATATATAAATTCAACTAATCCTCTCAAAACCCTATAGGGTGGGTACTATTATTGTCCCCATTTTACAGAGGAAACTGAGACATGGAGAGGTTAAGCAAGTCACTCAAGTTCCCAAACCTAGAAGAGATAAGAGAGCATAGCATCTGGTCTTAACCACTATGCAGCGTGCTTCTGGAAGAGCTCTGATTTTCCAAGAACTGGAGGTAGAGCCGAGGATGAGTTCCAAATCCCACGTGGTTTTTCTTAGAGCTGCAGCTGTGGTATTTGCACGGGACACTGTACTGGAAATAAAAAGGCAAGGTTCTAGTACCTGTTTCTTTGCTTACTAGTGGGTGATATTGGACAAGTTCATATAACCTCCCTGACATTCAAGTTCTTTATCTACACAAAGATTTAAGAATAAAGATTTTTTTTATCTACCTCATTAGATGGATGTGAGATTCAAATGAGAGCATGTTTATGAAAATGTCACTAAATATTTTTAAAAAGGCTACACAAATGCAGGACATTATGTTTACCAGTTCCCAGCATGTTTTAGAAGCAGGGAGCTAGACATTTAAAAATGGCTCAAGGGCTTCCCTGGTGGTGCAGTGGTTGAGAGTCTGCCTGCCAATGCAGGGGACACAGGTTCGAGCCCTGGTCTGGGAAGATCCCACATGCTGCGGAGCAACTGGGCCCGTGAGCCATGACTACTGAGCCTGCGCGTCTGGAGCCTGTGCTCCGCAACAAGAGAGGCCCCCGTAGTGAGAGGCCCACGCACCACGATGAAGAGTGGCCTCCTCTTGCCGCAACTAGAGAAAGCCCTCGCACAGAAAAGAAGACCCAACACAGCCAAAAATAAATAAATAAATTTTTTTAAAAAAGTATTAGACATGGGAATAAATGGGAAAATATGAGCTGTACATAGAAAAAAACTGGCAATAGAAACCAACCCTAAATAACACAGATGTTGGAAACTTCAGACAAGGATTTAAAAAAAACATAGCTCAAAACTGAGATAATCTCTGCTTTCTTTGCCTTCCTTTTTTTCATTTCAACCAAGTAACGCGTACACACAAAAAGAGTTATGTTGCAAATGAGGGACTTTTCCAAGATTTGAAAAGAACTCTTATCAAAACATGTCCAATTGAAATAAGAAATGGCTCAGCCACCGTGAGCCTCTGACAATTTTACGGCCTAATCGCGTAATCTTACACATGCCAGACTGCAAAAGTGATTTAGGGGCCAGACTCATAAAGAAGGAGGCTGCGATTCTTCAGAAATCAAACATATTTAGAGAAAGCATAGCTCTGGCCCACCAGGCACTAGAACGAGCTTGCCACTGTGCCAGCGGGTCAGAACAGCCAGAATGCTTATTTTGCAAAACCAAGGAGGTTTTCCATCATTGCTACCTATGCATTAGACGATTCTGTTGCTATAAAGTCAACAAATGGTATATTGTGATGTTTAAGAGCCTGAGTTCTAGAATTGTATTGCTCGGCTTCAGATCTCACCTTTGCCACGAGCTGTGTAACTTTGGACAAATTGTTTATTGTCTCTAAGTCTGTTTCCTCATTTGTAAAATGGGTATTATGTTAATAGTACCTACCTCAAAAGTTATTATGGGAATTAGATATAGTAATATATATATATACTATATTGAAATTGAATAAGTCATCAATGAATGTAAATTCTTCTTATTATTATTTCAGAAACCGTTTTATTGAGGTATTCACCTACTCTCATTGGCTTGTTTGTTTTTTCTTTTTTAAGCTCTCATTTGTTTTAAATGTAGACTTGTTTCAGGCAGACTTACACCAAACTTTTCCATTTAACTAGTCCTTCATAAGAGACTTTATCTGAAAGAAAAGAAGAAAACAACTTCTAATGACTGACTCTCCAGATGGGGAATTTCCAAAGATATTAAATACTAGTAATTAATGTGTTTCCTCAGACTCATTAAAATGGAGATGAACCCTGCTTATTCCATCCCATCTGAGTTTGAAATGCTAGAGATGCTGGTTATTGGATTGCTTTTTATTTTATTAGGCACACCTTCCTGTTACTCATCCTCTTTCTTATTCCTGGAATTGTGATGATGGTGGCATATGGATTAATCTCTCTGGAACTTTACCAGGGAATAAAATTTGATGCTAGCCAGAAGAAGTCTGCTAGAGGTAACTATCTCTTAGCTGTACGTTTATGCCAAAAGATTACAAACGCTTATTTTCTGTAACTTAAATGGATATACCCAGAGTGTGTATAGGGTATATTAGAGGTTTTCAAAAGTCTTCTTAGGAGACTCTGTGTCCTAAGGCACAGTCATGAGACCCAGTGTCTCTATTCCTCATCTGTAAAATGAAGAAATTATTCCTCTCAAAAGGGTGCTGAGTGGAATAAGATGACATAATACACACATCGCCCAATTACAAGCTGAGGGCCCATGGGTCCCAGGCTCTCTGTGCTGTTGCATACAAATGGACCGCCTTCCGCAAACAAAGCAAATTGTAATTCCAGGCGCCATCCTCTCTCCTCCCCTTCACTCCTGTTGCAGCTGCCACAGAGCCTCCCGTCCCCCCTTTCATTATAGTCCACTCGCCAGAGAAACTTACCCGACACCTTTGTTGGTATCACTCGCCGCCCCGCCCCCACACCATTCTCACTCCACCCCTTTACTCAGCTCTTTACCACTTATACAACTTCAAGGCCTTCTTTGGTTTTTGCTCATTATGCAGAGTCCTCACAGTAAAAGCAGTCTGGAGCTTTCCCAAGCAAGCAGGAAACTTCCCCCTGAGGAGCTGGAAGAAGAGTGTGCCTATTCATTCTTGAACAGTTCTTTAGCCCTATAATCTACATATGTAAAATATTATTTTACTATTATAAATTATGTACATCAGATACTATACATTATTTTAGTAGTTTTAAGTAGCTTTTCATTTGAAGGAAAGGACTAGTGTAAACAATACCTACCCACGTCAAGGCAGGCCCGAGGTCGCCTGCCCAATATACAGTTCAAGTGTGGTTTAGCCCCTTGATGCAGGGGGCAGGGGTTCCACGCCTTCCGTCTGGCATGACCCATCCCGAAAAATAAGTGTTGTCCCTTGCCCATCCAGAAAGGAAGCCGAGCCCCGGCAGCAGCGGCAGATACGAGGCCAGCGATGGGTGTTACCTGCAGAGGTCCAAGCACCCAGGGAAGCTGGAGCTGCAGCAGTTGTCCAGCAGCGGCGGCGGCAGGCTCAGCCGCATCAGGAGCAGCAGCCCCGCGGCCAACCTGATGGCCAAGAAGCGGGTGATCCGCATGCTCATGGTCATCGTGGTTCTCTTCTTCCTCTGCTGGATGCCCATCTTCAGCGCCAACGCCTGGCGGGCCTTTGACACCGCCTCTGCAGAGCGCCGCCTCTCCGGGACCCCCATCTCCTTCATCCTCTTGCTCTCCTACACCTCCTCCTGCGTCAACCCCATCATCTACTGCTTCATGAACCAGCGGTTCCGCCTCGGCTTCATGGCCACGTTCCCCTGCTGCCCCAACCCTGGTCCCCCAGGAGCGAGAGGGGAGGCGGGGGAGGAGGTGGAGAGCAGGACCACCCGGGCCTCTCTGTCCAGGCGCTCGTACAGCCACGCCAGCGCCTCTGCCCCGCCCCCGTGAGCTGTGCCCTGGCCGCCAGCACCAAAGGATGGAGCGGGGACCTAGGGAGGCAGCAGAGAAGGAGAAAAAGAAGAAAGCAGGAGGAAGAGGAAGCGGGAAGTGAAGGAGCAGGAAGGCGCCATCCCCAGTGGGAACTATTCCTTGTCTGCTTGGCATCCTTCGTCTGGGTGCCAGGGGAACACTACTAGGGCGGGGCCGGGACTGGGTTTCCAGGCAGCTCCAGGCAGGCAGTTTCCATACCAGTCACCATTAGAAAAACCTCAGCAGGCCAGTAACAGGAGTCCAACAGGACTCCTCCTGCACATGTAATTGCCAAGCACGTGTTCAAACTGGGACGCGGACCCTACTGAGCTTTAGAAGTGGGGCTTTAGAGTGGGCTCTCACTCCCCATAGGGACACCCTTCTGTGCACTACTGCTTCTGCTGATGCAAAATTTGGGGGGCTACTTTGCCCCTGGGGAGTCCATCACTCTTTCACGTACATTCTGTAGCCACCCACCTCATCATGACCACGAATGGGAACCCAAAGCAAACCCTCTTCCGGCCGTTTTCTGTAGTAAAAGAACAGCCTGACTTGTGCTCCTTGAGGTCGGTCAGGGGCATTCAGAGACGTAAGTTTATGTCGTCATCAGAACAGCATCTGGAAAGTTGTCTAAACGATGGAATTTGGAACTTATATTTCTGAAAAGAAAAGAGTATGTGGCAAGTAGCTGGATGGAATGCTGTCTTAGCATAAGGAATGTTAAATGCCAGAGGGGGCATAGAAATATTTTTCTACTTTAATAATATATATTGCTTAACTCCACCTTTATATGGTGATATGAAACCCCATGCCTTCTTTGCCTCAACTTAATTTCTCATACTCGTCCTCTTTTCTGGAAAGACCTCAAGGTACAAAGGAGAGCTGTAACCTATGTGCACCTGGCCAAGCTGGAAACAGGTGGAGTCAGGCCCAGAATAAAAACTGGCATACTTGGACTCAATTAACAAGTAGCTTTTGAAAGTCAAAGGCTGTATATGCCTTTAAGTACAATCTATGTGTTTGTTAATGTTCATAGTAATTTTATGTGTATGTGGAATATGAACAGAGAAGTACATTCTTTACATATATATATACTCTTCAGGGTGTTTAAAAAAAGAATAGTGGATAGAGGTTGGAATTCAGAAAGTGTTATCATTCTACATTCCTCTACAACGGTTGGAGTTTCATGAACTTCTTTTCTTTGCAAAATTGGTGTTGAAATCTCTCTCCTCCAATGTAGAATCTCAACTTAAAATAAGACATGAACTGTACATTTAGATACAAGGAAGTGCATTTCTAGAACAGAATGTATCAATCCAGTCTACCAGCCCTCCTCCCTCCCTCCCCACCACTTTCTTTCATAGTTTTCATGCCTCCAAGCATCTGAGAGGTGAGCTTTTCATTTTCCTGTTTTCTTGGGTCCATGACCACCCATTGATCCATGCCTGACAGACACTCTTTGTGGTGCACAAGGGCTAGTGTTTTCAATTATAAAAAAAAAAATCAATATGGAAAGGGGAGGGGCAGAGAGTGGCAGGAAGTGATCAGGAATAGGGGAAGGGACGTTGTATAATGTAACGAGATGTGAGTGTTGACATTTGTTGTTTTTTTGAGGGTTGGGGGTATAAAGTGTTAACAGAGAAGAAATTATTGAGGATGTGAACATATGTTATAGGGGACTTTTCAAGCCAGATGTTAGTTTTTCTATTCCTCAGACTACAATCTTATTTTAATAATTCTAACCAGTCATCTCTGTCAAAAATTTCAAGGTAAAAATTCAACTGACTAAAACGTGCACTGCTAAAATAGTAATGATAAAAGGTGTAAGAAATGAAGATGTCTCCAATATTTGAGTAAACCCTACAAAACCTACCATTTTCCTGCCAGAAGAATAAACCTTCCTCTCTGACAGTGTTAGCATATAACTGAAGCTAAATTAGCCTCTTTGCTCCCCACACCTTATTGGAAACCTTTGGAAATTCCAAAGGTATGTTAACCTAAAAATAGGGTTGCCAGATTTAGCAACTAAAATACAGGATGTCCGGTTAAATTTTAATTTCAAATAAACAATTAATAATTTTTTTTAGTATGAGTATGTCCCATGCACTAAAATATATCTTATATTTTATCTGGCAACCCTACTTTAAAAGCATGTAAGAATATAAACAAGTTTTCCCAAATATAATATAGAGAAATAAAATGCCTCTGTTCACTAAATTTATTGGAAAGTCTTTCACATAATGGAAGCTTTTCTTAAAAAGAAGAAAAATGCTATTAACTTTCAGAATCGGTGCCTGACCTTTGGAAATGGTACTATCAATAGGCTGATTTTACTTTAAAAAAAATGCTTTTAACATAAAGCTATTCTAATACTTTGTTGAGTCAATTGCCTTTATTTCATGGTAAACTGAATTCTTAAATTTGAAATAAAATGACCAATAGAGTTAAGAAAATAGATTCACCAAGTTTCTGGTATTTTCTAGTGTCTTCTGGTAGCTTCCGCTCATCACCAGAGTGGTAAGTTTGAACCTGAGCACTGAAATGTATCTTTGATTTTTACTTAGCCCATGTGTCCCAATGGCTTCTCATGCCTTAGTTACTTCGGTAAACTCTCAAGATAGCTTGCAGTGGTGAATAAGAAATGCATGTGTCTAGATATTAGTTTATACATGTTCGTGTGTGTATCTTCTCCATTCACTTAAAATGTAATCATGAGGCGAGCGACAGTAGCTGTTGAATCTCCACTGTATTTCCTTCCAGTGCTTTGCCCAGTACTCTGTACACCATGAGTGCTCAATAAACGTTGTGACTGACTCCTGCTCTGCCTCCGATGCTTTGGAGAACTCTTTTCCTGTCCACAACAGTGAGTCTCAACAAGGGGGGCATACTCTTGGGGAGTATCAGAATTTCTAGAGGGCTTTTTCCAACTGTGCGTGTATCCCTACCCAAGACTTGGCTGTGTGAGCATTTGCTGCCACCTCTCCCTCCCTTTTGCTCTCCCCCGTGGTGTGTGTTTGTGTGTGTGTGTGTGTGTGTGTGTGTGTGTGTGTGTGTATAATTGGAGATGTTACCAATGGGATGCTGTCACGCCTGTGAACGGTGCCAGGACACAGATTTTTTTAAAGGGCTGGGAAAAAGGACAAATACTGTAAGGTTCTATTCACATGAGGTATCTAAAATAGTCAAAAATCATAGAAACAGAACATAGAAAAGTGATTACCAAGGGCTGGGGATTTAGTGTTTAGCTAGTGTAGAGTTTCAGTGTTGCAAAATGAAAGAGTTCTAGGGTCTCTTGCCCAGCTATGTAAATGTACTTAAAGCTACTGAACTGTGTGCTTAAAAATGGTTAAGATGGTAAATTTAAAGTTAATGTGTTTTTTAGTAAAATAAAAAAGGGGGAAGGGGGTTGGGAAGCACTGGTCTATAGTATCCCTTGGTTTTGCTCCTTTCCACCCTCATTCTCTTTAAGGAGAACAGTAAAAATAACCATCACTGTGTTCCTAATCCATGTTTAAGTACTCTACTCACTCGTTAGGGCTGATAAGTATTATCAAAGCCCACTTGGCGCCCTTAGCTGTTACCTCCCATCTATTTGCTCTCCTGCAGGACTCCTCTGGGTACCTCTGGGCATCTTCCTGTGTCATCCGCCCCGCCCCAACCCTACCTCTGAGCCCTGTGGCCGGCTCTCAGCTCCAGCCAAGGTGCTTCCTTGATTCGGATCTCTATGGCCCCTCCGGCTTTCTGGTCACCCTCAAGTGGAACATAGATTCCACATTTCCTAAACCTGTTGCCACAGCTGAGGGCCAGCCCCACAATTCCACGCTACACCCTGCTCTGAGCAGCCCAGCCTGGGAAGAATTTCAGGTCCTCCTTCTTGCTCAAGAAGAGAGATCAGACAAATATGAATTGTCCAGCAGCCACCCTTGTACATAACACATAACAGGTGCTCAGTAAGTGTCTGGGGGTGCATGAATAAGTGAATGGATGAATACATTTGAATGGAGTCCATCCTCAATGCCAGGCCTTTCCGGGCTGCTTTGGGGACGGCACCATCCTAACCAGAGGCATCTTGCCCAGAGTGTGCAGTAGGTAGGGCCTGACAAGAGGTAAAGCTGACTGGGCAGCCTCATTCTGTTTCCAATCCTCCACGCTGAACATGAAGTACAGCAAAAACTGCTTTCCAGTTCGCTGACCATAAACACGTCCTCTGACGGTAAAGAGGATATACATTGGACCCCAAGTCCGGAAGTCTGTGTCCCAAACTTAGCCCTGTCCCTAACTTGCTGTGTGGCTCCAGGCAGGTCACACACCCTCTCTGGGTATCAATTCCTTCCTGCAAAATGACGGGTTGTTGCTCCAGTTTTGGTACTGTGGGATTCAGTGTGTCGGAATTTGCTATGTGCTTTTATTATTCCATACCCTCCCTTAGTTTTGTTGGCTTCCCGTTGTCTTTGCAATCAGAAAATCTCCCTGACACTAAGCACATAACCACCTCTGAGGAAGGCTTGATCTCGAGGGCACCTCTGAGAGAAGGCGGCCAGGGTGAGAAAGAAAGGGTCTCAAAGAGGAATGTGCAAGTTCTCAGCCCCTTCTAGGTCACAGCTGCCCAGAGCAACTTGTGTGAGGCTGGTCCCTGGAACACGAGCCACATTCCCACTGAAACGTAGGCAGAAAGATCCACTCCCAAACCAAGTTTTTCCTAGATGAAAGAAGTACCAACATTCGTTAAAGCCTGCTTTATGCATTGTGAAGTCACTGGTGACAGCGGGTAACAATACACACTCATGGAAGGATGAATGAATGTCTAGTACATATGGGGTTAAAGGAGGCCATCAAAAAGATGCTACCGCCAGTTGACCCTTGAGGTGGAGGCTCCCCTTCCCCTCCCCTGTCCCTGGAATATGCTTTCCACTTGCATTCCCTGTTCCCAGAAGCTGCTCCAAGGATACAGCCTTGAGATAGAACTGTGGTGCTGAGGCTCCTGGACTGTGCAGAGAAGGCCTCTGAGTAAACTTCTAAGAGTCTGGTGGGCACGCGTGGAGATCTACTCATCGTGCTGCCACCCAAGAAAGTCCCCTTGCTTCTTATACCTGCCATGACCAATCTGGAGGGCTGCCTCTGTCTTCAGTCTCTCCCTGCCCTCTACCAAGGAGGCCGGTTTCAGATTTTACCCTGGAAGGCCCCAAGAAGGTTGCTTGCAAAGCAGCATCTGGTTTCTTATTTAAATCTCAAAACAACGTGTGAGGCATCATTTTCCACAATTCACAGGTTAATAAGTTGAGCCTCAGGGGAGTGACCATGTGTACGAGGTCCGACAGCTAGTAAACAGCAGAGACAGATCGGGCCCATTCTAATGCCACCAAGCTGCTGTCGGGATTAGGTGACATTCAGTAACCTAAGTGATCAACAGCTGGTGATTTCATTTCCTATAATGCTTCACAGTTCCTAGTCCTGGTGCTACACAAGCCTAAGGATGAGAAATCCCGTCTCTGTCCCCCACCCCCCCCCAAACTCACTCACCAATGGCCTTGCTCTGAGCTCCCTGAATGTGGAGGATTTGAAAGCTGGCATTTTGCACATGTGTCTTGGATGCTTCTATCTCTATGTTAATTTTTAGAGGGAAGATAATACACTTTGCCATATCACGGGGAAGTCGAGAGATGCTATCAGTCAATGAGCTTTCACCTCTTGGGCGAATTATCAACATTATTAAAGTAGGTCTATTTTCTTAGAAGAATCAGAGAGGAGACAAATATAGGCCAATTTATCTGTCAGCCTGCCATGTGAAGCTTCCTGGTCTGTCGCTTCACCTGATATCTTTCTATCGAATCCCCTTTCCCCAGTTAAATCTACAGATTATTATTATCTGCAGACCGTCACTAAGATGTCCCCACCCCAAGTTCACCATCTGAAATGGAATGATCTGTCTCAAACCACCTCTCCTGATTCTGTCTGCTTGCTAATGGTACCTCCACTTGCTCAGACTCTCAGGCTCAAAATCTGGCTCATCTTTTTTTTTGTTTTTTTTTTTTGCGGTACGCGGGCCTCTCACTGTTGTGGCCTCTCTCCCGTTGCGGAGCACAGGCTCCGGACGCGCAGGCTCAGCAGCCATGGCTCACGGGCCCAGCCGTTCCGCGGCACGTGGGATCCTCCCCGGACCAGGGCACGAGCCCGTGTCCCCTGCATCGGCAGGCAGACTCTCAACCACCGCGCCACCAGGGAAGCCCTATTGGTCAATTTTTGTTGCCTTGTGCTTCATTAACAAAAAACCCCAAATCTAGCACAGAGGATCATACATGAAGGTTTTCAAAATATGTTTGATGAATGAATCCCTCACCTAGAAAATAAAGTATTGGGTCTAGATTAGTGGATTTAAAATTTTAACACAGAGGAACCTCTTTCCTCCCTACCTCCCCAAGCAATTCTGTATGGAAGCCCAAATGGGAAAGAGATGAAAGATTGAGGGCTTTGAGACACTTCCTTGAAATCTTAGTGGAACCCCTTGGGGTTTGAAAACCACTAATTTGACTCGATTTCAAGACTAAGAATCTGTGATCCTTGGACCTGCAGTATCAGCCTGTCTTCCGTCAGGACTAGCCAGTGACTACAGTTAAGCTTGGCCCCCCAAGTTTAGGGTCTTGATTTGCAGACTTGCTGTGCCCTTGGCTTTGTCGAGCGAGCAGACCACTCAACACATCACAGCATTTAGCTGAGAGGAGATCCCGGTCCAACATGCCTCCTGTTGTGAGCTAAATTGTGTCCCTCTAAAATTCGTATGTTGAGGTCCTAACCCCCAGTACCACAGAATGTGACTGTATTTGGAGACAGGACCTTTAAGAGGTAATTAAAATGAGGCTATGAGGGTGGGCCATAATCCAATCTGACTGGTGTCCTTATAAGAAGAAATTGGACACACAGAGAGACACCTGGGCTGCACGTGGACAGAGAGACAACCATGTGAAGAGGCAGCAAGAGCCCATCTGCAAGCCAAGGAGGGGCCTCAAAGGAAACCAGTTCTGCTCATCTTGGACTTCCAGCCTCCAGAACTGTGAGAAAATAAATGTCTGTTGTTTAAGCCTCCCAGTCTGTAGTATTTTGTTATGTAGCCCTAGCTGACTAATACACCTCCCCCTACCAAAGGTGCAGGGCTCAGAAGGCCACTCTCATTCCTGAGGCCCAAAACCAGTCCAAACAGGTCAGAGAAGACAGAGCCTCAGAAATGCCCCTTGTGTGGCACCACCAGAACCTCTGAGAGTTGTTTGAGCTAAGTCCTCACACTTGCCCCTAGGTCTCTTCTCCATCAACTGCTCTGTCTTTCCCTCTTGGGCCCTAATTTCAGCTACATCCCTCAAGCACAGAAGCAGCAGCTGCGATAAGGTAACAGCTGGCTGGGGGCTGGGGTGCGGGGCAAATAAATGAGCTGGGCAAGTGAGAACAGGAGTAGTGGCTGAGCGGGTTCAACCCAGCTGAAAAACTCCCCAGGTGGAGCCAATGGATCCCAGACCCTAACTCAGCAGGTGTTTCCCTGGGCGCCTTCCAGGTGGAGGGTTGCCAGATAAAATACAAGACACCATTTAATTTTGATTTCAGATAAGCAATGAATAATGTTTTAGTATAAGCACGTCCTGGGCAATGTTGTATTTATCAGCTATATCTGGCAACTGCATCCAGGAGCTCTCAGGTGCTGGGGCAGAGAAAGGATGTCAGGAAACCGAGAGGGAAGAAATTAAATATGACCACGTGCAGCACAGACGGAGGACACGGCAGAGACTGGCACATCATAGGTTCTGAACCAATTTGGGAAGAAGGAAAGGAGTGCTTCTGGGTGATGTGTCTCTGGCCAGGGCAGGTGGGGCTGGAGACTGTCACCATCCCAGCCTGCAGCCCGTTATTTGGAGTCAAGTCAAAGCATCCCAGTTGTATTCATTTTCTGTTGCTGCTGTAACAATCTATCACAAACCTCGTGGCTTAAAATAACACAACCTTATTATCTTATAGCCCTGGAGGTCAGAAATCTGAAACGGGTCTCACTGGGCTAAAACCAAGGTGTCAGGAGGACAACATTTCTTCTGGAAATTTTAGGGGAGAACCCATTTCTTACCTTTTCCAGCTTCTGGAGGCCACATGGCCTTCTCATCTTGAAGGCAGCAGCATAGCACCTTCAATTCTCTCTCTCTCTCTCTCTCTCTCTCTCTCTCTCTCTCTCTCTCTCCCTCTGTCCTCCCCATCCCCCTCTCCCTTTCCTTTCTCTCCTTGCCCCCTCTATGCTTCCATCATCCCTTCTCCTTCTCTGACTTTGATCTGTCTGTCTTCAACATATAAGGACCCTTGTGATTACGTTGGTCCACCTGGATCATGGTAACATACATACCCACAGGCTCTGGAGATTAGGACATGGATATCTTTGCAGGGCCATTATTCTATCTGCCAGTGTTTCTCCCCTGTGGCTTCTGCCACCTTGTCAAGGCTGCTATTAGGAAAAAACAGAGTTTGGCCAGGATCCATGGCTCCTAGATATATACAAGGATGGTGCTCAAAAATCAAGGTGTTGGGCTTCCCTGGTGGCGCAGTGGTTGAGAGTCCGCCTGCCGATGCAGAGGACACGGGTTCGTGCCCCAGTCCGGGAAGATCCCCGTGCCGCGGAGCAGCTGGGCCCGTGAGCCATGGCCGCTGAGCCTGCGCGTCCGGAGCCTGTTCTCCGCAACGGGGGAGGCCACAACAGTGAGAGGCCCGCATACCGCAAAAAAAAAAAAAAAATCAAGGTGTTGAGTACTAGAGGTTGAGACTTAGGCATGGACATGAAAGGCTGAGGGAAGGAGACAGAATGTAGATCTGAAACTAAAATGAGACACACTCAGGTCTGACTGCCTGAATATACTCCCCAGTCTACCATGTGGGGGCATTTCTGACACCCTAAGGCTGCCTTAAATATTGCTTTCAACCAGGTCTCCCTTGGTTTGGGTGGAGAGAGCACAGTATGCTTTCTCTCAAGGTCGCAGCCCTGGGGTAGCCTGAGCCCTGCACCGTCTTAGCAACAGCTCCACGTGTAGACCCTTGGTGACCCAGGCTCTGACCCTGCAGAATCTTAGTGGCTGTGCTCCTTTGCTAAGGCTGCTGTAACAAAAGACCTCAAACATGGAGGTTTAAACAACAGAGATGTATTTTCTTACAGTTCTAGAGGCTAGAAGTCCAAAAGCAAGGTGTCAGCAAGGACGGTTCTTTCTGAGCCCTGTCCATGCCTCTCTCCTAGCTTCTGCTGGTTGGCTGAGAATGTCTGTCATTCTTTGGCTTGTAGATACATCACCCCATCTCTGCCTTCATCTTCACCTGGTGTTCTTCTGTGGTCATGCCTCTGTGTCAAAATTTCCCTTTTAATAATGACACCAGCCATATTGGATTAGGGCTCCACCCTAATGATGTCATTAAATAATAACACCTGTAGTGACCCTGTTTCCAGATAAGGTCACATTCTGAGGTACTGGGGAGAGGGTTAAGACTTCAGCACATGAATTTGGGAGGGGACACAATTCAACCTGTAACAGTGACTTAGAGACTTCAAGTCTCCTAATTCCACAGCTCTCAGTGAAATGGGCATAAGTAAGTCTACCCATGAAGTATTCACCCACCTCCCTCAGTGTGTGTCCATTAAATGCTTAATCCCTCTGCTTCCTCAGCTTGTGGCAGAATGCAGTTTCAGATGTGCATGTCTCTTCCTTATCCTCATGGTTCCTTGAGGTGGCTATTATTAACCTCATTTTATAAACGAGACTAGAGTTTGAGAAAGAGTTTGAGAAAGCTGCAAGAACCACATCACTCATGAGGGCAGAGCAGGAAGTCACACTTTGTGACCCTCACTTCCACTGGCCCTTTCAAAAGAGGGACAAGTGAGTGAGGACTAGGGCTTACCAATGGTTATCCCCAATAGAAAACTGAGTCCCCATAGAGAACTGAGCAGATGCTTGGGTCTGGAATCATCTGGCAAATTCCTTGAGGTTCAAAAAGTGCTACCAGCCAGGGAATAATTCACTGTTGGGTGAGCTGTGGGAAGCATGAGGGTAGGGGGAGTTCAGCTTCCAACAACAGAGGTATCTATGCCTGCGGTCTTGGGTCACACCCACATGAACACAAAGGCTTGGCATTCCCCATTCTAAGCTCCCAGAGGCCACTCCACCCTGCCCTTTGAAAAGGTAGATTCTTATAACTAGATAAACAGTTCCCCTTCCCCAGCCCAGAGCAGCATTACAGGAATCCCAAAAAGTACTTTTTTTTAATTACATAAAGTAATAAAATACTTAGGAATAAACCTACCTAAGGAGGTAAAAGACCTGTACTCAGAAAACTTTAAGACACTGATGAAAGAAATTAAAGATGATACAAACAGATGGAGAGATATAGCATGTTCTTGGATTGGAAGAATCAACATTATGAAAATGACTATACTACCCAAAGCTATCTACAGATTCAATGCAATCCCTATCAAATTACCAGTGCCATTTTTTTTTTTTTTTACAGAGCTAGAACAAAAACATCTTAAAATTTGTATGGAGATACAAAAGACCCTTAATAGCCAAAGCAGTCTTGAGGGAAAAAAATGGAGCTGGAGGAATCAGACTCCTTGACATCAGACTATACTACAAAGCTACAGTAATCAAGAAAATATGGTACTGGCACAAAAAAAGACATATAGATCAATGGAACAGGACAAAAAGCCCAGAGATAAACCCACACACCTATGGTCAACTAATCTATGACAAAGGAGGCAAGAATATACAATGGAGAAAAGACAGTCTCTTCAATAAGTGGTTCTGGGAAAACTGGACAGCTACATGTGAAAGAATGAAATTAAAACACTCCCTAACACCATACACAAAAATAAACTCAAAATGGATTTGAGACCTAAATATAAGACTGGAAACTATAAAACTCTTAGAGGAAAACGTAGCCAAAACACTCTATGACATAAATCACAGAAAGATCTTTTTTGATCCACCTCCTAGAGTAATGGAAATAAAAACAAGAATAAACAAATTGGACCTAATGAAACTTAAAAGCTTTTCCAAAGCAAAGTAAACTGCAAACAAGACGAAAAGACAGCCCTCAGAATGGGAGAAAATATTTGCAAACAAATCAACAGACAAAGGATTAATCTCCAAAATATATAAACAGCTCATGCAGCTCAATAATAAAAAAACGAACAACCCAATCCAAAAATGAGCAGAAGACTTAAATAGACATTTCTCCAAAGAAGATATACAGATGGCCAAGAAGCACATGAAAATCTGCTCAACAGTGCTAATTATTAGAAAAATGGAAATCAAAACTACAATGAGATATCACCTCACACCAGTTAGAATGGGCATCATCAGATAATCTACAAACAACAAATGCTGGAGAGAGTGGAGAAGAGGGAACCCTCTTGCACTATTGGTGGGAATGTAAATTGATACAGCCGCTATGGAGAACAGTATGGAGGTTCCTTAAAAAACTGAAAATAGAACTACCACACGACCCAGCAATCCCACTACTAGACATATACCCAGAGAAAACCATGATTCAAAATGACACATGCACCCCAATGTTCATTGCAGCACTATTTACAATAGCCAGGTCATGGAAGCAACCTAAATGCCCATCGACATACGAATGGGTAAAGAAGATTTGGTACATATATACAATGGAATATTACTCAGCGATAAAAAGGAACAAAATTGGGTCATTTGTAAGGACATGGATGGATCTAGAGACTGTCATACAGAGTGAAGTTAAGTCAGAAAGAGAAAAACAAATATCGTATATTAATGCTATATGTGGAACCTAGAAAAATGGTACAGATGAACGGGTTTGCAGGGCAGAAATTGAGACACAGATGTAGAGAACAAACATATGGACACCAAGGGGGAAAGCGGCGTGGAGGGAGGGGGGGTGTGATGAATTGGGCGATTGGGATTGACATGTATACAGTGAAGTGTATAAAACGGATGACTAATAAGAACCTGCTGTATAAACAAATAAATAAAATAAAATTCAAAAAAACCCCCCGAAACCTCAGATCCTGGGTCACATCCTTAGAATCTGGTGTGGGGCTCGGGAATATGCATTATTAACAAGCTCCCCGGGTGGTATTTACACAGGTGGTTCTGAGATGCACTTTCAGAATCTTTGTTCTGCAACTTTCTATTCTTTAGAAGGTTTGAGTCCCTGTTCCCCAAGACAAGGATTTATGGGGCAACAGATTTCACCACAGCCCCCCTGCCATGAGCCACTGGGGGGGCAACTGAGTCACAGGTTGGGACTGACCAAGAAGTCAAGTGGTCCGAGCCAGGAAGCAAGGGTTGTCTTCTATTCCGTGATGGAATACAGAAGGATTGTGGCACTGCCAGAGAGAGTGGTGACACGGACGTGCACAATGTCACCTCGCTCTCCCAGCTCCGCTCTCCAATTCTCCCTTCCAGGCTGCACCCAGGAGGCCCCCTGCTAGACCGAAAGAACTGCAAAGTAATGGCGGGGGTGGCTGGTGCAACGCCCCACGAGCTGAGGCCCCATCCGAGCTAATGTAGAGGCATGCTGGTGGGAAGTAGGAGAAAGGGGGCGTGGTGCAGCAACCACAAGCAAGACTCCAGAGTCAGACCACCTGCGTTCATTCTGGATTCTTCCCTGTGTTAGCTGTGGATTCTTCCTAGGGCAGGTCAACAACCTCTCTGTGCCTCGGTGCTATTGTCTGTGAAATGGGGGGAAGAGCCCAGTGTCTGCCTCTAAGGAAATTACAGAGAAGGAAGGAGGTCATCCTTTTAAAAAGCACTTACCATATCAAAGGCGCTCAAAAGCGTTAGCTAAAATTATTAACCCATGAGTCTTGGTTGGAACTGTTACTTTGGCTTCTGGCAAGTCCATAAAGAGGAAAGGGGCACATACTAGATGCTCAATAAATATCAGTTACGTGTGCGTTTGTAAGTCTTGCCTGCTTGCATGCTGCTCCTGTATCCACCACCAGATCCGAAGCACAGGGAGGGCAGTGTCCTTTGATCTTCTCCAGGATCCTCACACAGGGTTTGCCCAAGATAGGTATCAACAAACAGAAGCCCAGTTGGAGACGGATCCCATGACAGCTATATCATCTTCCCCAGTCCTTCCTCTCACACTTGAAAAACGGACTCGCCAGGGCTTCATTGCCCATGAAACTGGAAAGTCTTGTTGCTAATTGTTCATTCTGAGGCTACTTCACTATCCTGATGTCTTTACTGATGAACACCCGTGACCTCCCCCTCCTTTCTCATCCAACCCCCAAGTGGTACCAGAGTGGATCCAGACAGAGGGCTGCCATTGTATATGGGTTCAGATTATAAAAATGTCAAGTACTGGAAAAAATATTTTTCAAATTAACTCAATTTAAATATGGGGCCACTTCATTTAAATATCTAACTTGAATCTTCAGTGTTTCACTGAAAGAGGAGGAGGTGGGGAGGGGAACAAAGGGTGGGGGGAGTGAGCCCCTGGCCCCTGCTGGGCATTGGGCTGGGCAGGTTTCCGGGCCACCCGTCTCTCCCACTGGGTGTGAACTGGGTCTTGCTGATTCCCTAGGGTCTGGGACGGCAGGAGGCACACTGCTCCTGCCCGCTGTGGTCAGGAACCAGCACCTCCAGAGGAAGAAAAACTCTGCTGCTTGCCACCCTGGCTGGTCCCCTTCCTCCCCTTTACCTAAGTGGGTACCGAGCTGCCAGCTGCTATGAGATCAAAGCCAAAGGGGAGAGGCTCCGTGCATGCTCACTGCAGGGCAACCAGAAACATTGGTTTAGGTCGGCCGTTGTCAGTCTTGATCTGTCAATTTCTTACTTTTAGCACAGCACTAACAACATACACTTATTAACTATGAAAATAATGTTATAAGTGAATTTCCTGTGGGAAAGCTAATCTCTTTAAGGTGAGTCTGAAACTGTAGCTCCTGGCCCCCTTACCTCTTGTTTTTACAAAAGGGGCATTTTGAGAAATTCGGGTATACTGGACAATGGCTGGTTTTTATTGGGGAGGGTGGTAGTGTTGTCCCCCAAGGATCTGAAACAAGAATAAAAAGGTCTGGAGAGAGAAATGGAATCTGATCAATTTGGGCCCAAAAAGTAGAGTCAGTGGAGCATGCGGTCCTAGAGTTTGGAGTGAGGGGTAGCAAGGGGAAAGCGCTGAGGAGAGGGAAGTCCTTTGCAGAATAAAATTAGGGTGCATGAGAGGGTAACATGACTTAAAGACCCTGAGGCCCATTTGCAATTCACTGTCCTAATCCTGCCAGGACCCAATAAACATGAGAAGGCTTAGTGCAATGGGAGGCTCACTCACTGTGAGGTTGGTAAAAGTGGCCTTTGATACCCAGGCCTGTGAAAGATTATTGTTCAGCCAATATTCTTTCCCTTGACACTGCCACCTCCTCTGCAGGAGGCATATCCCTGCCCTATGGATATTGGGATTGGCCATGTGACTTGCTTTGGCCAAAAGAATTTGCGGACAGGGTAGTGACAGTGAGCAAGTTTTGAGCCTATGACTGAAGAAGCGTTGAGGGTTTCCATTTATTCCTCAGTTTGCAGCTGGTCCAAGAAGGATGAGACACACATGGAGCAGATCTGGACTCTACCCACAGCTTGGAGCCGAGCCCAGCCTAGCACAGATCAGCTGAACCCAAGTTGACCAATGGACACTTGAGCAAGAAATAAACCCTTATTATATATCACTGAGGTTTTGGATGATTTGTTATGCAGCATTACTGTAGCAATACCTGACTGATGCATTGCCCTTTCCCTGTTTCCTACCACCTCACTCTATGTGTCTCCTATCCTTTCTCCTAGGTATTCTCCCAATCAGAATATTTCTTTTTTAAAAATTTTTATTCGAGTATAGTTGATTTACAATGTTGTGTCAGTTTCAGGTGTACAGCAAAGTGAATTTGTTATATATATATATATATATATATATATATATATATTTCAACCTAAAAGGCCTGAGGTCAGCTTCTTAACACTTAAACTAAATTTTAATTACAGACTTTCCCCTCCCCAATATATATATGCTTTCCAAGTCATTGTCTCTTTGCCAAAAGAAAGGCTTTTCTATTAGGATTTCAGAAATCACCAAGCAGGTGAAAAAGGCATTTACAGACTGGGCACACTTTTTTATGTCTCCTGATTTCACACTCCTAATAGCCAGGGTGAGGCACACCCCATCAAATAGCTGATTTCTCAAGAAGGCTCAAAATACTGAAAGAAGGGCTCAACAGAAGCCACACATCTGCTTCATTCTATCATTTGCTCACAAGAAGTGGCAACATGGGCTGGCGATTCTAGCTGCCCACCCCTCCCTTAAAGTTTGGCCAGCTCCCCAGTGCACATGGCAGCATGTGTTCAGGAAGATGACTAATGTTAGCAGAAGTCTCTGGAGACTCTCTCAGGGAACTTTTATTTATTACATATAAAAATCCATGTTTAAATATAATGTCAAAAGTACGACACAGACCAGCATTAGCTAAGACAGACTGCTGCCTCTAATCTTCAACAAAGAGGTGTTCTTCATGTTCTGGCTTCTGGGCTTAAAACCTCTAAAGATTTTCCAGGAAGGCCCAAACAACTCACCAGAGAAGTCAGTGGAGGCCAACAAAGCCCATCTATTTCCTTCCATCATCTGTTCTTAATGGCAGAGGCTACGGCTTTCATGTTGGGATATAGTACGTAGTTGAGTCTAAGTTAATTTCCGTGGAAGGCAGCTGTTCCTGACTGCTTGGGCTGGGCTAGAGAACACAGCTCTGTTTTCCATGGAGCCCAGACTTCATGTTCACTCGTCCACTCCTTTAATAAAGAGCTATAGGGCTTCCCTGGTGGCACAGTCCTTAAGAATCCACCTGCCAATGCAGGGAACACGAGTTTGAGCCCTGGTCCAGAAAGATGGCACATGCCGCGGAGCAACTAAGTCCATGTGCCACAGCTACTGTGTCTGTGCTCTAGAGCCCGCAAGCCACAACTCCTGAGCCCATGTGCCACAACTCCTGAAGTCCGGGCACCTAGAGCCCGTGCTCCACGACAAGAGAAGCCACCGCAGTGAGAAGCCCGCGCACCGCAACGAAGAGTAGCCCCCGCTCGCCACAACTAGAGAAAGCCCACGTGCAGCAACGAAGACCCAACGCAGCCAAAAATAAATAAATAAAGTAAATAAATATATACCTTAAAAAAAAAAAAGAGTTATGGAGAACCTGCTGGGTGCCAGGCCTGGCCCCAGGGCCTGGAGGCGCATGGAGTGTAGACAATGCCCAGGTCCCCTGTTTAGACTCTGGAGGTGGAGACACAGACCACACACGAGAGTAAACACAGAGTGCTTTGGTCACAAGGAGTAGGAGGAAAGAACAGGGTGATAGGATACGTGCGAATAAAAGGTAGGGTGCTCAGGGAATACCAGAAGTGGAAGTTTCCATGCTGCTTACCCTTTGGCAGGCGCTATTTTAAGTTCTTTGTGTATATTAACTCATTTAATGTTCACAGCCACTGTATGGGGTAGGTACTATTACTGCCCTTTAACAGACGAAGAAACTGATGCACAGAGAGGTGAGGTAACTTGCTGTATATCACACAGCCAATACATGGAGGAGCTGGATGCAGGCCCAGGTGCTGTGCCACAGTCCGCACTCTCACCTGCTATGCGACATACTGCCTCACGGAGCAGGAGACGGTGGAGCCGAAGTCTGGGTGATAGGAAGGGACCAGCCATGTCAAGATCTGGGGAAAAGTGTCCTCCTCGGGCGGGCAAGGAGACCAGCACAGTCCTCTGGAACCAGAGTGGCAGCTCTGGACGCAGTGAAAAGCTTTGGGATCTATTTCCACTCTGTGGTGTTATTTCTCATTCAAAAGCCACTTTTCCTGCTAAAGCTTCATGAGGCCTTGTGTATCATCTGTTTTTCTAACCTTATGTCCTAATACCTCATACAGTACTTAATCCATAGATATATTTAATAATTCTTTTTTGGATCAATGAACATGTTGACTAATTAATTAATGAGCACTGGGCCAATCTGACGTTGGTTTGAATTCTAAATCCTTCACCTGTTAACTGTTCGACCTTGGGCAAGTTACTTAACTTCTCTGATTCTCATTTTCCTTTTCTGTACGATGAGGATAATGAGACAATCACCAGGTTGGGTATTGAGAGGGTTAAATGAAATAGCTTTTGTAAGGAGTCAAGAGCAAGGTCACCGTCGGATAGGTCCTACAGGAATGCTGGTGTCCAGATTTCTTTCCCCACTACATACAAAATCAGAGTTGTTCTAGTGACATGAACCCCCTGTAGAATCTAGAGTTGAAAGGGACTCTAAGCCCTTGTTACTTGAAGTGTGGTCCAAGGACTAGCCCATCAGAATTCCATGGGAGCTTGCTAGAAATAAATAAGCTCAGGCCGTACCCCAGACCTACTGCATTAGACTTTCTAGAGGAGAGATCTGCTTATTTGTGTATTTAATAAGCACCCCTCTCCATCCCAGGTGATTCCTATCATCAAAGAGAAAGTCGAGATAGATGAAGCCTGCTCAAGTCCAAGGGTCTATATCCTTCATACTGCTCCAAACACATGGACCCCAGCCCACTACTCTAGCGCTTGCTGCCTGGGCTTCCAAACATTGCTGCTAACCCATTCCCTGGCTGCCCTGACTCAGATACCTGCCACTCCTAGCTGGGCCCCCAGTAGATTGACAGCCACCCCACTGGATGTCCACACCGGACCAATCAGTTGGGCTCGGGAGGGTCCAGTAGCATCGCACAAAAGAAGAGTCGGAGCCTGGCTCGCTGACCAGTGTCACAGTCCCCTGTGAGAGGTGCCTTCTCTCCTTTGCAATCCTCCTGGCTCACCTGCTGTACCTTAGGAAATAGAATGGAACAGGATTCTGTGTAACTGTGGGAGGCGGCCTTGTTTGTGAATCATCAACCACATCAACAAACCCTGAAGACGGAGGTAAAAGAGAGAACCAATTCTTACTCGCCTGTCAAACATTCTCCAGGCCTATCTATGCTAATTGCTCATTAATCAACTCTGATCTTAGGGTGTCACAAAAATTGGTTTCTTCATTTTTAGGATATGATCAGACCTTCCAGAAACTAAATTTTCTCCTTAGCTGCTGCAGAACTCACTTTAGTGAGGTGTGGAACCTGTTGTTCAGTCTTGGTGACTGGACTCATTTGGGGTTTTCAGGGAGTCGAAATAAGAATGCCTTCCACTCCACCTTGTAACTCCTTGTTTTGCCCCTCAGCACACTGCTTTAAACATTGTTTAGAGACCACCTCTGTTGGGATGATAACTCAAATGATGGTGTTAAAACATAACTTCAGAATGGCGGTGATCCTGTCTGCCATGATGGCTCCGCCTGGCACAAAGTGGGGTTTCGATGTATATTTCTTAATAAATGCCAAAAAGCATAGAGATGTAAATGGACTTTACAAAGTTGCTCATCAAGATGAGGACTGGAGGGCACATTGGGCTCACATTTTTATCCAGAGCTGTTAGCTTTTTTTTTTTTTTTTTTCAGGGGTGCAGACTTGCGTTAACTTTATTTTGCTCTTTCCAGTCTGAAGCTACTATCATGGGCATTTAGAGTTATACAAATGACACTTACAAAAAATAAAAGACCAAGACACCCAGAGTGAGATGCCTGGTGGACACTAACCAGAGGGGAAGGGAACTGGCAGGGGCGGGGCTAGGAGCCAGGGACCAGGGGGCTTCCACGGGGCTCCCGGCTGAGGGCGACGCCCAGCTTCATCCTGCCGAGACCCAGAGCTGTTAGCTTTTAAATCTTTACTGTGCTCAGGCTGACTTTCATATCCTGTTCCAGCAAACTAGAGAAAATCTTTCCCAAGCCAAGTTCAAACTTGCTGCCATCTACTGGCCAACCCTTGACATTATATTTACCTGCGTATATCTAAATTTTAACTAAGCCCACGTGTAATTTAAAACATTTGCAGAAAGTTACCGAAACATGATCTATTATAAGGATCTGGAAGTAATATCCCATTTCAGGAGAATAAACTGTTTGGGATTACGTGTTTTAAAATCTTAGATTATAAATTAGAGCGCAATGAAATTTCCAATCAATAAATTGTTATATCCTCAAAGGATTGATATATTGTTTTTCTGGATTTTATGGCTCCTCCTTCATAGTCTGTGAGTTTGGGAAAAAGCATATTGAGTCTGAAAGTCAAAGAATGTCTCCTGAAGTTACTCAGGCCCAGAATGTACACATTCAGAAAAATTCGGCGGGTAGAGCTGCCCACTCAGTAGAAGATGCTAAGAAGTCCATCTTCCCAACTCCCCACCAAGAAAGTGGGTGTGAAAAAAAAAAAAAAGAAAGTGTGTGTGTGTGTGTGTGTGTGTGTGTGTGTTTGATATACTTTTTAAATATCTGAACTGCAAGCATTGGAAAACAATAGATCTCACATTGCTCCGCGCTGCATATGAAAGGTAAGTCGGGTCCATAAATAAAACTCCCCCAGAAAGAAAGCACACAGACACACACACACATACACTTTTAATTTCAAAGATTTTTCTGAGACTCAGTGTGGCTCAAGACTGGCCATTGAGAAGCTGATTGTTCTGGAATGGGATCCAAAGTCTGGCTGGTGATTTTCTTTTCTTCTTTTTTTTTAAAATAAATTTATTTACTTATGTCTGTGTTGGGTCTTTGTTGCTGTGCGTGGGCTTTCTCTAGTTGCGCCGAGTGGGGACTACTCTTCATTGTGGTGCGCGGGCTTCTCATTGTGGTGGCTTCTCTTGTTGCGGAGCACGGGCTCTAGATTCACGGATTTCAGTAGTTGTGGCATGCAGGTTTCAGTAGTTGTGGCTCGTGGGCTTCAGTAGTTGTGGCTCACAGGCTTCAGTAGTTGGGGCATGCGGGCTTCAGTAGTTATGGCATACGGGCTTCAGTAGTTGTGGCACACGGGCTCTAGAGCGCAGGCTCAGTAGTTGTGGCACACGGGCTTAGTTGCTCTGCGGCATGTGGGATCTTCCCAGGCCAGGGCTCGAACCCGTGTCCTATGCATTAGCACTGCGCCACCAGAGAAGCCCCTTGCTGGTGATTCTTTAGACTGTTCCAAGCCACCAGTGCCCCACAGGACCACAGAGAGACGCCTCTGGCCAGGGGCAGGCAGGGAGACTACACTGTAGTCCAGGAAACATTCCCCTTCCTTGAAAACAGATTTAGCATCTCTGAGAATTGTTTGTCCTAGAGAACAGAAGAGTGGTGTGTGTGTGTGTGTGTGTGTGTGTGTGTGTGTGTGTGTGTGTGTGAGCTAAGACCTGCCTCTTGCACAGCTTCTCACTGGCAGGGCTCACCAACGTCTCCCTTGCCCAGTGATTTGCCAGGAAACCGCCACAGAGTGCGGTCCTCATCCAATAAATATTTATGGAGCTGAGAAGATGGACTCAAACTCATCCAATAAATATTTATGGAGCCTTTACAGACACTGTTCTAGGCTCTGGGGACACAGCATTGAACAAGGCAAACAGTGCCTTCTCTTGGCTCTTGTCTTCTAGCAGGAGAAAAAGGCAATAGACAAGTGCAGAAACTCAGGAGCAGTAAACGCTACACAGAAAATAAAACAGGGAATGAGATGAAGAGTGAATGAGCTGGGGAGCTGGAGGACAGAGACTTATTAGGATGGCCATCTTTTTCTCAAAAAGCAGACACCTGAATGAAGTGAGTGAGACAGCCATGGGGAGCTCTGGGAAGAGTGATCTAGGCAGAAGGAACAGTAGGTTCAAAAGCCCAGAGGTGGGAATCTCTTGGTATGTTCAAGGAACTAAAAAAAAAAAAAAACAAATGCACGTCACATACATAACTTCAAATAATCTTTCCAAAGACCCTAAGAAATAAGTGCTATTATTATCCCCATTTTACAGATGAAACTGAGGCTCAGAGAGGTTAAGTACCTTGCCCAAGGTCATCCAGCCGGCAAATGGCGGAGCTAGGCAAGGAACCCAGGTATCTGGCTGTAGAACCCAAGCTCTTAAAGAATTTGAATTGATATGAGAAGAAACAAGTGCCGGGTATTACCTGGAAGAGCTGAGGGGTGTGGGTGGTGAGTAGGGGTGGAAGATAGAACCCAGGACCAAACCAGTCTTCGGGAATAAAGGGTGCTTTCCTTTCCTCCTGGGGAGACTTGTAGAAGAGACTCTTTTAGAAGACGGTGTATCAGTTGACAGGAAAGGAAAAGGAACACCTAGGGTGTGCCTATGGGGTCCCCAGTGAAGTGTGTTTGTGTGTGTGTGTCTTCTCTTGTACGACTACGGGGACAGTTACACTAAGTGTGTCATTTTAAATTTCTCTCCGCTTAGACCTACACGCCCTAACGACCCGGTCCCTCTGTGAAGTCCGAGGGTTTGTGCAGCTGCACGGGACATTGTCATGGGAGAGCGGGGTACCCACACCCCTGCCTCCCCTGGGCAGGTGAGAAGGTCAAGGCTGAGGGTCCAGAGCGAGAACAGAGAGAGCCCTGTGGTCTGCGCTAAGCTGGCTGGGAATGTAAGACAAAGGCTTTCCTTCCCAAATGCTCTGAGAGATCGTAGCCCTTAGGGGGAGGGTGGTGCCTGGGTCTTACTGTCTCATCCTAGAACCCAAGGTTCCCGAGAAGAGCAGTGTCGTCTATGTCACACACCAAACCCCAGGCCCCCAGCACCTAGCACAGGTCCTGGCAGGTAGAAGGCACTCAATAAATAGGTGTAATATGGACGTGTGATATGTCTATTGGGATCTTCTGTTGCAAGGGGCAGAAAATTTCTGGTTTCCAAAAGAAAGAAAATTTCTTAACCTGGTAATGAAAAAAAAGGGAACTAGATTGGGCTTTCCACCCAATGGACACGGGGCTCCTGTGGTGAACCCAGAACTCTGAGTTTGCCAGGTCTGAGCTCAGCCTTTCACCATATTTGTTTCATTCTCAGGTAAGATGGTTGCAGCAGCTTCAGTCCCCACCCAACCTCCCAAGAGAAAGACAGGGTCCTGGGAATCACTCTGATTGGATCAGCTTACATCATATTACCAGCCCTGAGCCGATCGTCATGGGCAGTGAAATGCAGTGTCTTGATTGGCCTCAATCTGGGTCATGTGCTTCACCCCAGATTCCTGAATGAAAGCCCCACACTGACCTCAAGGATGAGCAGAGAGGGAGAGGAAGATCCCCTATGAGCAGCCCCTTATATTGGGTGGAAATACATATGATCTGTACCATCAGAGACAGGGAGATGGAAATAATAGCAATTATAATGACAAACATTTATAGAGGGCTAACTTCTACTGAGTTCCATTCTAAGTACTTTACAAGTGTTAATGCAATTCTGGTAACAATGGGATGGGTAGGTGGTATCAATAGTCCTTACTTCACAGAAGAAGCAGCTTAGAGAAATTAACTTGCCCAAGTTCACACAGCTATAAAATGGCAGAAACAGGAATCAGACCCAGGTATCCAGCTACAAAGTCCATACACTCAACCACAGCCTATGTAAAAAACTGCTGAGAAAGCCCAGAACGGGGACAAATTAGTGGGCAGCATTTCAGCTGATACCCAGTGCCAAGCAGAGCCCTGACCCATAATCAACGCTATTTGTCAAATGAGTAAATGGTGCCCTGGTCTCACCCATGTGCATTTGACGTCCTCAGATGCAAGTGACTTGATTTCTGGGAAAATACTTTATACTGCTTCTATATCCTCCTAAGCTGGAGGTGCATAGTGGGTGCTAACAATTTTTATTTTTAGGAGAAAATGAAGAAGCAATCGTGATTGGAAGAAATATCCTCTCCACCGCACCTCAGGGAGGATTCCTATTCTTTCATCCACCTTACATTTTGACCCTGGGCAGCACTTCCAGAAATGACTTTTCTGGGTGGTCTTGATACCAATTCTCATCTCTGCTCTTCTGGGAAAGCTTCCTTCAGAGACCATATCTAAGCTATTTGCCAGTGGACAGGGGCTGAGGGGTTCCACGTGCTGCAGACTCGTAGATATAAGCAGGCATCTTCCCGACAGAGCCCAGGTAAAGGGCCTGGATCCTGGGGATGGTGGGGACAGAGAAAGCCCGCGGTCTGGAGCCAGCCCCTCCCCTGGCCAGGGTGTTTGCGGGGTCCAGCTTAGAATTCTCAGCTCTGCAGGTTGGTGCTTCTTCTCTAAATAGGCCCTGTGCTAGGGTCTGAAGTAGACCACCAAGGGATGGGAGTAATACATACAGCATTCACTCACCCACTCACTCCCTTATCCATCCTTTTACCGATACTTATTTGAACACTAACCAAGTTCTAATCACTCTTTCAGTTGCTGGGGCATTAAAAAGAGGAAGACCAAGATTCCTTCCTGATACCATCCTCCCAAAAGACACCTGCTCATTCTCCTATGAAGCTGAGACTCTTGGGGGATCAAGCATTGACCAAATAATCACACACATCACTGAAAGGACCAGGAGCTAAGAGAGCATGTGACAAGGCAGCTGGCAGAGGTAGGGCTGGCAGTGGAGGAGGGAGTGACAGCAAACAGCTCCCAGAAGAAATGATATTTGAGCTGAGCTCAGCCGAGCAAGGGGGAGTTCAAGGTGAAGTGGGTTGAGGCGAAAGGCAGTCAGGCAAGAAGGAAGAGTCAGGGCCGAGGTGGTGAAGAAGGACTGACAGAGGCAGTGCGGGTGTTGCAGAGATCAGGGGAGGAAGGAGAGATGCGGCCAGAGAGGGAGGAGGGGCCTGACCCTGCAGGACTTTGTAGGATTTGTTGGGAATTTTGTCTTTCACTAGAGGACACTGAAAATCTAGTCCTGGGTATGGGTTTACGAGAAAGAGCTGTGATTCAGTTTCTATGTTAGAAAGTCCCACTGGCTATTGTGAGGGAAACCAGAATGGATAAGGGGAGAACCATTAAGAGGCTACTGGAGGAATCCACAGAAGAGATGGTGGAGGTTTGGACAAGACTGAAGGCCGTGGAAAGAGGTAGCATGGACAGAGTCAAGAAATGTTTAGGACACAAGTCAACAAGACAGCTCTGGGACCAAAGCGATTTCAGAAATGTGTTTCCTACCCACCCCTCTAAGACTCCATGGGTCCTAGACACTTGTCCTTGGAGGCCAGGCCCCACATTCATATAAAATACCCACAGCCCACATGAAACATGGTTTTGTAGGGTTTTTTTAAATTGAAAATATTTTAATCATTTTGCTTTTCAAATTATCTAGCTACATGTATAATTAATACGTTGAATTTGCAAATGGTCACAGTTTCTTGGCAATCATCAGGCATACCCCAAAATCCTAGCCAAGGGAGAAAATCAAAACTACAAACTGTTTTCAAATATAATCAAAAATATTACCCTGGATGATAAATTAGGTCAACACCTTCACACAGTCCACAAATTTAGAACTTTGAACGTGACCTCCGCCTAGGGCAGAGGCTGTCATTGTTTTTATTCTGGGTGTGTCAATAGTGTTGTTTTATTCAATATGCCACAATTTTGAGAACCTTCTTTTGGCATTTCTTCACCTGAAAAAAATTAGATTTACTGGGGTACCATTTACATCCAGTAAAATTCAGTCTTTTTATGTGCATAATTCTATGGGTTTGACGAATATCTATAGTTGTGTAACTGTGACCACAGTCAAAATAGGGAATATTTTCCTCACCCCCAACATTTCCCTGGATTCCCTTTTGTATTCAATCCTCTCCCTTCCCCTCATTCCCTGGCAACCACTGGTGTGATGTCCGTCCCCAGGGTCTTGCCTTTTTGAGGTCTTCTGATGGAATCACAGAGCATGGAGCCTTCTATGCTTGGCTTCTTTCACTCAGCACGTGCACGTGAGATCAATCTAATTTTGCACGTATCAATGGTTTGTTGCTTTTTGCTGCTAAGTAGCAGTTCACTGTATGATGTATTACCACGAACTTGTTTATTTTTTGTAAATTTATTTACAGAAATTTATTCTCCCGCAATTCTGGAGGCCAGGCTTGCGCGCCCTCCAGAGGCTCTCTGGGAGGTTCATTTCCTTATCTTCTCCAGGTTCTGGAGGCACCAGGGGTCCCATGGCTGGTAGCTGCATCACTGCAGTCTCTGCCTCCGTCCTCACATGGCCTTCTCCTCTTTCCCTCTTGTCCTCGGATTTGGGGCCCACTTGATAATCCAGGGTGATCTCATCTCAAGATCCTTAATTACATCTGCAAAGACCCTTTTTCCGAAAAAGGTCACCTTCACCGGTTCAAGGATCAGCACACAGATATGACCTCTGGGGGCTGCCATGCACCCTATTACATATGGATAGATCACAGTTTGTCTCTTCTCTCACTAGCCGATGAGCATCTGGGTTGTTTCCAGTTTGAGGACAGTATAAATACCCCTGCTCTGAACACCCGCCGGTCTTTGCACTGACCCACGCTCTCCTTTCTCCTGCGTGTGGGATGAGGGTGTCATTCCCCTACTTGGTGACACAGGAAGCACTTCAAAACAAGGCAGTGGCCTGTCCCTTTCGGTCCACATCTAAGCGGCTGTGCCCTGAGGCCTGCGTGTCCCCCGCCCCCTGGTCCCAGGCCCCTGCACTTGGAGAGTCAAGAACATTTATATAAATGGGCTCTTGGAGAGGAAGAGCTCCAGCAGGGTCAGGGACTGAATCTCATTTCCCCGGACAGCTTCCTCAAGCGCCAGGCTCCAGCTTCAGACGTGGCAGTTTCTCTTCCTGTCAGTGTCCCTGGCACGTGAGTCCAGGGCAGGCTCGGGAAGCCAGATACCGGGTGCTGCGGCTGTGAGTCCCTCTGCCACCCCACACCCCCGGGGACCAGGGCGCACTGACCCAGACGGGCTGATGGGGCCCCCCTGGGGTGCAATTTTATCATCAACCTGTAACTGCGTTATCTCCAAAAATAAATGAACAGTCGATCTTGCTAATCCCCTCGGGCTCCCCAGCCGAGCCTGGCTTGTGTTTGGTTACACATGTCCTCCTGTGGGTTCAAAGGAGTCTTCTGTTTAACATCTACATTGCTTTTGAACCCTTTTCATTTATTTATTTTTTCATTGTTTGTTTCTGCTTGTCCTTGCCCGGTGTGGGAACACCCGGATGCTGGGCCCTTCTATTCTAAGGCGCTCCGCCCCTGTGAGATCCTGCACACCTGTGTGACCCTCACCCACCTGCTTATCTCACGCTGACTAGGACACCTTCAAACTCCCTGAGATGAAAGCGCCAATGGAGTTGTTTAGAAAAAAGGCTTGCTGGTGACCTCACCTGCTCCCCAGGAAAGTCTGCCTCCTAGCCTGCAGGGGGAGAAGGTTCCTGCTGGGGGGCTGCAAAGCCCGGATTCAGTCTCCACCTCCTGGTTGAATTCTGTGTCCTGACCTTCGGCTGTACTGCAACACTAACTGAGCCTGTCACTGCGGCGCAGAGTATAGTTCCCCCCAGGATTCATTCCCTCCATTAAAACAAACAAAAAAAACCACCCTTTCTAGCCTTCTATGGGTTGAAATGCCTGGGTTTTTTTTTTTTTGTTTTGTTTTTTTGCCGGAATTCAAAATCCTAACAGAGTCCGCTTCTACGGCAGAGATGGAGAAATCTGCCTAATTTCCTCCCAGTTCAACTTTTCTTTTCTCTGCTACTCCGAGGGCCTCCTGAATTTTGTGCAGCCCTATTCACAGTGACAAACATGGTTCCTGGGAGGCTGATAACAGGGAGCATTCACCCTTCTTACTAGAGAATTCAGATGACTGCTCAGACACAGGTGAAACCGCCCTCAGGTTTCCCACAGGTGAAATCTCAGTGAGGTGAAAATCCAGGTGGCTTCAAACATAAGGCAGGTCTGCCTCTTCTCTTCCAAGCCACTGGCTCCCACCTAAATGTGTAGCTTGGTTTCCATGTGACCCAAATCAAACTCAGCATTACATGAATGCCTACTTTATGCCAACCACTTTAGATATTTAATTGCATTTTTATGTTTATCAACAACCTCAGTGAAGCAGATATCCTTCCTTCCCTTCATTTTACAGACGAGGAAACTGAGTTTTAGAGAAATAGAGTGAGGTGTCTAAGGCCTCAAAGCTAGCTAGTAGTGAAAGAGGAAACCTGAACTTAAGCCCACGTCTCTGTGTCTCTAATGCTCATGATCTTTCCCTGTCCATGCTGCCTTCTCCAATCTGACATAATTCACAATGTGCCTTTGAACAAGTTACTCAGCCTCTCTGAGCCTCAGTGTCCTTGTCTATGAAATGGGAATAGTAAGTCCTGCTCCCCAGTGTTCTTGAGAGCTTTAAAAATGGGATCAAGCAGGTAAACTATTTAGCATATTCCTGGCACATAAATGTTCAGCAAGTAGCACCAACTTCTATTTTCTAGTAACAGCATTCAAGCTTTTGATGGTAGAGTCAGATCATAGAATCTTCCAGCTAGAAGCACCTTTAAGACCATCTTTTACAGTCCCCTCACTTTACAGATGAGGAAATAGAGGCCAGAGAGTTTACGTGAACTTCCTGTGGTCAGACAATGTGTTAGTGAAAAACTGAGGCCATGTTCATGGTCATTCAAGTACAGGTTCAAGTTCTTCAAAACTGACTTTTGGAAGAAAGGAATGTTTGTATCTTGCCCTTTGAACTTCTTAGCTGCATTCCAGGCTATTTGGTGTGGGGATGGGGGATGGGGAGTAGTTTCTGTTTTTGTTTTGTAGCAAATCACAGTTGAGGAAAAATTGTAAAGGAAAAGCCAATATGGGTCAACACTCCTTGACCCATGTGAGATCCCTGGGTCAGCATCAGCTAGAAGCTTGTTAGAAATGCAATTTCTTGGGCTCCAACCCAGATCTCTTGAGTCAGAAACTCTCTTAGGGGCTTCCCTGCTGGTCCAGTGGCTAAGACTCCATGTTCCCAATGCAGGGGGCCCAGGTTCAATCCCTGATCAGGGAACTAGAGCCCACATGCTGCAACAAAGAGTTCGCATGCTGCAACTAGAAAGATCCCGCGTGCCACAAAGAAGATCCCGTGTGCTGCAACTAAGACCGGTGCAGCCAAATAAATAAATATTAAAAAAAAAAAAAAACTCTCTTAAAATGGATCTTACAATAAATACTTCATTTGAAAATATTGTACCCATAAAATACACCAAGAACAGAATATTATGAAAAAAAGAACAAGAAAGAGTTTTTGAAAACTTAAACAAAAAATGAGAGCCAAAATGAAAAAATCCAAAGAAGGGCTGAAAGGAAAACTAGAGGAAATCTCTCTGAAAAATGAAATAAAAAGACAAAGAAATGGAAAACAGGATAAAGATAAGAAAATTAAAGAAGCAATCAGGGTGGCGGTTTGGGAGTGTCATCGGACTGGTAGGAATTCCAGAAAGAGAGAACAGAGATAATGGAGGAGAACAATCTTTCAAAGACATAACACAAGAAAACTCCAGCAAAGTTCGTAAATATCTATTATTTATTTATTTATTTTTGTCTGGGTTGGGTCTTTGTTGCTGCGCACAGGCTTTCTCTAGTTGCAGTGAGCAGGGGCTACTCTTCCTTGCGGTGCATGGGCTTCTCATTGCGGTGGCTTCTGTTGTTGTGGATCATGGGCTCTAGGCACACAGACTTCAGTAGTTGTGGCACACAGGCTCAGTAGTTGTGGCTCACGGGCTCTAGAGCGCAGGCTCAATTGTGGTGCATGGGCTTAGTTGCTCCGCGGCATCATAAATATCTATTTTGAAAGCACCCAGTGAATGTCTAGCATGTGTTTGAAAAAAAAAGTGTACAGCAACATATGTATGTCAGTGTACAATTTTAGATTGACAAAAATCCTAGGGCTTCCCTGGTGCCACAGTGGTTGAGAGTCTGCCTGCCGATGCAGGGGACACGGGTTTGTGCCCCCGTTCGGGAAGATCCCACATGCCGCGGAGTGGCTGGGCCCGTGAGACATGGCCGCTGAGCCTGCACGTCCGGAGCCTGTGCTCCGCAGCGGGAGAGGCCACAACAGTGAGAGGCCTGCATACCACAAAAAAAAAAAAAAAAAAAAAATTCTAAAATCTTCCAGAGAGGGGGAAAACAAACAAACAAATAGAACCACACAAATCAACTGTAAGGAAAGACAGTTTAAAAAGGAAAAGGCCCATAGGACAAACAGCAGTTAGAGGTATCTGGAAGGATGACTTTCTAAGGAAAAATAATGGTTTTAATGATTATCTGACATGTTTGCGTATTTGGAAAATAACAATGATGTTTATTTAAACAAATATAAGCTCCACGAAGGCAGGGATTTAACTAGTTTGCTCACTGCTGATCTTCAGTGCCAAGAACAGTGCCTGGCACATAGTGAAAATTTAGACTTAATGAATCTTATGGAACATTTGGAAATAAAGAGAGAGTAGGTGTATAGAAAACTGAGTAGGGGTAGTGGGGGAGAAAAATGACACTTGTATTAACTTCAGGAAAAACAAAAAGTTATACTAAAGAGGAAACATAATTATAGTATCCTATCTATATTACTGTATACTCTCAAGAGTGAATAATTAAACAACCTTAGTAATGTAAGCACTGACCAATGATTTAAATAAAAACTGTATTATATTTGGAGGAAAGAAAGTAAGAGAGGAATGGGAATCAGGGTGGAGGCAAGCAAAATCCTAAGCTACCACCGCAGGAAAGTTGACAGATAATGTTTAAATTAAGTCAAGAAACAGAGAATGACGGGGGCTTCCCTGGTGGCGCAGTGGTTGAGAGTCCTCCTGCCGATGCAGAGGACACGGGCTCGTGCCCCGGTCTGGGAAGATCCCACATGCCGCGGAGCAGCTGGGCCCGTGAGCCATGGCCGCTGAGCCTGCGCGTCCGGAGCCTGTGCTCCGCAACGGGAGAGCCCACAACAGTGAGAGGCCCGCGTAAAGAAACAGAGAATGAGGACCAAGAGGTAACAAGGCAGAAGGTGAGGGGCACCAGGAGGACTTTGGATTTTACTCCGAGCAAGATGGGAAGTCTGTGGAGGTCTTTAAGCAGCAGAGGGACACATTTGCAAAGACCCACTTTGGCTGCCGTGGAGAACAGACTCTAAGAGGGCAAGGTAGGAAGGTGGAGGAGTGGTTAGAAAACGGCTGTAATACGCCCCGTGAGGGCCGATGGCGGCTTGGCTCTCGCTGGTGGAAGTGGTGAGAAGGGGTCAGAGTTTGAACATATTTTGAAGGAGCCACTGACTGGCTTTCCTGATGGACTGGATGTGGGGCACGAGAGCGAGAAACAGTCAACCTTGCCTTCGAGCTTCTTTCCCCGAGCGATTGGAACCACGGAGGAGGTGCCGTTTAGGGAAAGGGGAAGGTTGGAAACAGGGGCTGGTTTCACATCGAAGCCTGAGATGCCTATTAGCCTTCAGATGTCAAGCAAGCCATTATATCTACAATTCTGGAGTTCAGGTGAGAAGTCAGGAAATATGCCCTGGGGAGTCACCCCCATAAAGACCTGAGACGGGAGAGACCACGGCGGGGAGTGTACGGTAGGGGAGGCAGAGGGGATCGGTCTTCGCTCTGGGACCACCCGAGGTTTGCAGGCTGGGGAGCTGAGAAGGAACCAGCAAGGCAGACCGAGAACGAACAGCCAGAAAGCTTGGTGTCCTGGAGGCCAAGAGAAAAGAGAGCCTCAGAACTGAGGGGCATAATCAGCTGTGTCAAGTGAGTAAAAGGGATGGACAATGTTCCAAAGCCACGCTGTGATAAACCACTCACATTTAGCTAATAAAATGTGGGCTTGCAAACAGGTTTCTCTAACAGCGCAGAAAACAAAGTATTTCATATGCTTTAACATGCTGCTTTCCATCTTTTAGAATACCTCCACGTTTGTGACAAAGGTTAAAAAGGAAAAAATACAAAAGGAAAACTTCAGGTTGCCCTGGGCTCCAGCACCAACACACAAAGCCAAGTCTTTCTCTACTTGTCCTCGGTGAACCAAACTCCAGTAAACGTGCCCGAAGCTTTGCTCTTTACACACACTTCCCTAGTGTTGAAATCACGTGACAGATAGAAAACGTTAAACATCGTATGCCAAGAAAAGACTCCTTGGTTTGGTTGAAATATTATCAGAGCAGGAGTGTGGTTGTGTGTGTGTGTGTGTGTGTGTGTGTTTGTGTGCACGTGTGCGCCTTTGGGCCCGTAACATTTCTGAGGACCTCTCACTCTATTTTGCTTCTCTGCTCACCTGGCGTCTATATCCCATCCCTGGAAGGAACCTGTGTATTGTTTGCTCCATTTGGATCGAAAATCACAGGGAGGGGAAGAAAACATGGACTTCTTAGAGCCAGGCTACAGAAAGTTTCTCTGCGGAGAAGCTTAAGTGAAGGGTCTGCCTCTCTCAGCTCTGAGGGTTGTCTGTCTGAAATCTCATTAGCACCCGGATGCCACTCATTTGGGTTTTAGGTTTTAGTGATAATTTCGTCTCTCTGAATTTGTAGAATTGCACTCAGGAGTAAGGGAACCCAATTAAAAATGAGGGTTTTTTTCCCCAAAAACCAAAGAGTTTTAAAACTCGGGTGCCCTTCAGCATCCCTCTAACTTTCGCCTTGGACACTCTAAGGCTGTGGAGTTTATGACACATGGTTACGTAATGCAGGCCTCTGCCTCGTGACTATGACTGCACGTGAGCACTTCGATCTTTAGACAGGCTGCATTATCAGCCCTGTAAGGAGAATGTGATGAGCCCGTTTGCGATGTGGTAACAGAAGGTCTTCTCGAGGGTAGAGAGAAATCTTGACTCTGTGCTTCAAAAACAACAGGCTAATTCTAAAACCATTATTAGTGAGTTAATGCTGACTTGGAAAACAATGACGTTAGCTAGAAACGATCACTTTTACGAATCAAAGAGGCATGTTACTCTTTTCGTCGATCATTCCCATTTCTGTCTGGGCGTAAGTGAGGGCCTCGCTACTCCAGGTGGGGTCTCTAGACCTGCATTACCAATGCAGCATCATTAGAAATGCAGGATCTCAAGACCCATGCCCACTGACCTACAGAGTCAGACTCGAATTTCAACACTCTCCCCTGGGGGAGTCTAGCACAAAAAAGTTTGAGAAACACTATTTAAACAGGGACTGTTGGGGCGGGGGTGGGTCTTGGACCACTTTTCTACCTATTCTCCTCCCCCGAGATCTCATCAGGCTGATGGCTTTAAACCCCATCTACATGTGATTGACTCCCAAACGTGTATCTCCAGCACAGAGCGCCCTGAGCTCCCGATCTGGAGATCTACCTGCTTACTTGCCTGTCTAACTTGAAGTCTAATAGGTGTCTCAGAATGAGCCTACGTGACTCTATCTCTTGCCTTCCTCCCTCTGCAACCTCCCTCCAGGTGCATCCCCGGGTAGGGAGAGGCCACGCTTTAATCGAACCAGCAGGGATGGCAGAAAACTGTGGTGTGGACACCAGGGCCCCTGCCCCCCCTCAGCCTTGCTCCTCTATTCCGGCCTCCACCAGGGTTGGCTCTTCTCTGAGGAGGGGCTCTCTCTGGAAGCTTCCCAGAGCCCACGTAAGTTGAGTCCTCCTGGCACATGAGCATCCCAGTCACAGCCTGCTTCCAGATGGGCTTTCCCGGGCAGAAACTGTCCTGTAGTCATCTCTCGACTGCCCACAGCTCACAGCCCCTCACCCTGCCCTATGTACATGTGCCCAGGGTTTACTGCAAGGTGACTGAAAGGGACCCCAAGAAAGGCAACAAGGACAAGCCTAAGTTCCTCAGTGGGCTGCGCACGACTGTGATGTGTGTACAGCATCTCCACTGAAATGGTCGGTGAAGTACTCGTTAGAGACAACAGGTTTTTATATTGAATGTTACCTACTCAGTACCTCTAGGACACAGAAATTCTCACCCATAGATGCCCCTGGATGCTGCGGAGGTCTTTTGATGGTCCGATTCCATTATCTCTGGGCTTGAGATGGTGACATTTTCAGTAGGAGTCCTTTAACACGTACACATGCATAGACATATACCTGTATTTATTTTTGCCTGTCTCTCCCCAAGAGAAGGAAAGCCCCATGAAGCAGGATTTTATTACATATCTTCAGTTCCTGGCTGGAGAAGAACTAAATTAACTCATTCAGCAAAGTTATTAATACTGAGTAAAGGGCAGAGGCCAGGAATCTTACCAAATGGTAGGTCCCTCCCACAAGGAAAGACATGTGGTGCAGAGAACCATTCCCCCTAACAGACATGGCAGGAGATTCTACCTATCGGACCCTGGTAACCTGTTAAATTTAGACACAATCATGAAACAATCAATTCCTACTGCTCGCATGGTTCAATTACACTAGGGAACCTGCCTGGACTACACTCCTTGCCTTCCATCAGCCCATCCACTCCTCCCTGTTGAAATCCTGGACTGCCTCACTATTTGAGACACTGTTCAAATGCTCCCATCTCGATGCTCCCCTAGATGTTGGTACTGTCTCCAAACCCTTACCTTCCCTAACTCACTCAGGTCCAGAGGGCCTGGGCTTGAGTCATAGCTTTGCCACTTAAGGCTGCAGAACCCTAAAAACGACCCTTGCCTTTTTCTTAATTTCTTCATCGATGAAATTAAGGTAATAAAGGCAAGACTTTCCTATTAGGACACCAGTTGCAAGTAATATGAACCTATTCAAGTTAATTGAAGCACTGAAGGGAAATGATAAAAATAATGGGTTATCACTTGGAACTCAAGGGCAGGAATACAGCTGAGCCTCAGAAAGGGGCGGGAACTGGGAATGCTCCCACTTTTCTTTGGATGTCTGCTTCATTCTTCTCCCTGCAAACCAGTTCTTTGCTTCTCAGTTGACATGTCAATGTTGACATGTCAAAACAAGGTCCCTGAGATCTCCTGTTTGCTTCTTGCCCAATCACCTGCAGAAAGCATGAGGAAGTCTCTCCAGTGGTTCTATCAGCTGCCATGGGGGTGAGAAAAGCAGGTCGGAGTTCCCGAGAGCTCATCCTGCGGAACGGGCATTTCTCAGGAAAGCTGGAAGGCTAGAGGAGTTGGGAGGGGTTTTGATGATGTGGCTCATCATCTGAGCATCCTTTTCAAAACTGCCTATTAAGTTGACTCAGAAGTTTGAGGAATAAGAAATATTTCATGTAAAGCCCTGAGCACAGAGAATACACTTAACACATTTGACTACAGAATTTATTGTCTGTAGCCCTCCAGAGGAGCTCCCTGGCACCTCTTCCCCAAACCCAGCAACCTCAAATTCCTTTTTGGGGAATTATCTCTTCCCCTGTTGGTTCTAAATCTAGGCCTGTGATCACACAAACCAAAGAGCCCCTAGAGGTTCCTTTTAACGGGCCCTTCCTCTAAGTGCACAGGAACAGGCAAGTGACCTAGGTTCACGTGGCCGGTTGCTCTCGTCTGCAAATTTGAATCTGAAGCTGCTGACTTAAGGATAAAAGAAAAGAGGGAATGCTCACAGCAGCGGCTCCCTGAGCAGACCACTCCTACGATCCAGGGTTCCTTAACTCACAGGAGCTGCCTTCCTTGTATTTCTAAGCGTGACCCAGGCTGCCCTTCAATCCTTGAGCTTCTGCTATTCTTACAAAATCCCCTTTCCCTAAGTTAACCAGGTTTGGTTTCTGACTTAACTCTTGTAACTCTAATAATGGCTATAGTATTGAAGGTGTATATTTTCAAATCTTTGAAGTATTAAATGCAAAACCACCATATCACTGTTTTCTTGAATGAGCAGCAAAAAGCCTGAGGACTAAGCTCATGAAGATCCTGGAAGACCCAGGCCAAGCGGCCTCCTGAGCTGGATGGACAGCAACCACACCAGATACCTGGGCTCTGAGGTAAATACAGGACAACGGCTGAGGGCTCTTCATGCGTGCTTCCTCCCAAGTGCTGTGTGTCATTTACTCCCCAACTATGAATGAGACGAATGAGCAGTGGCAAGCTGCCGAATCTGCCACCCTGAGGACATTTATGATTTGAACACCAATCACTCAGGTCATTGTTTCACACTCTGGTCTCTGAGTTCTGGTCTTACTCATATGAGGTCCAGAAACCCACTGAAGTCTGAATTAACTGTTAGATTTATTCAGAGATGAAGATCCATTATCTTCACCTGGAAGATGGAAAGGTTTTGAAGTTGTTTTCATCATTATTTTTATCATTTCCCTTCAGTGCTTCAATGAACTTGAATAGGTTCATAGATTTCGAATTCTCTCTAGGGTCGTATAATTTAGCACATATTTATGTGTAAGGCTTGGCCAGGGGGACTAACAACATTAACCAAGAGGTCATGATACTAAAATAATAATAAAAACAAATGAACACCCGGCAACTGGATAGCACTTTCAAGTGAATAAAGCATTTTCAATCTATAATCACGTTTGGGTATTTCAGCTTCTCTAGGGCTCGTTTTTTCTCAACTGTGTAATGTGAGGACTAAAATAGAATGGCTGTTCCCTATAAAGTTCCTTAAGAAGACAGAACTTGTCACAGAACCAGCTCCTAGAAACCCCAGTCCCTGCGTCTTTCTGACTGAGACGTCTCGCATGGCACTTCAGCGTGACTGAGTCACCTGAGCCCGCATCTGAATCCCAGCTCTGCTAAATTTAACGTATGACTCTGGGCAAGTCCTGAGCCTGTGTCTTCACCTCTAAAACAAGCCTATTAGCTCATAGGGTTGTGGTGAGGATTAAACAATGGCCATAAAACAATTCACAAGTGGCCAAAGTGACTTCTCCCTCAATCTTGCCTCTCCCCTTGTCCCTCAGCCCAAGTCTGTTCATTGTCTTGGCTAACTGTTGAGAATCCCCAACCAGAACTTTAAAATGCAGGAAACCTAAATACAATTCTATAGATTGGTATCCAGCATACTGAAACTGTAACCCAGAAAGTTTTTAGGAAGGGCCCTATGGACTGAACTGTTCTCCCCCAAATTTCATGCTGAAGCCCTAACTCCCAATGTGACTGTATCTGGAGATGGGCCTTTAGGAGGTAATTTAAGTTAAATGAAGCCATAAAGATGGGGTCCTAAGGGCTGTGGGCTTAAGAAGAGACAGACATGTCTCTCTCTGTGCCATGTGAGCACACAGCAAGAAAGGTAGCCATCTGCAAACCAGTTAAGTGTCCTCACCAGAACCTGACCATGTTGGCACCTTGATCTCAGACTTCCAGTCCTCAGAACCATAAGAAAAATCAATTTCTGTTGTTTAAAGCCACCCAGTACTTTATTACGGCAGCCTGAGCAGACTAAGACAAGCCCTTAGTGAAAATTTTTAAGAAATGGCCACACCCTGAATGAGCTCAGAGCCTAGAACATTACTGGCCATTTAAAAATTCCTGGTTGGGCTTCCCTGGTGGTGCAGCGGTTGAGAGTCCACCTGCCGACGCAGGGGACACGGGTTCGTGCCCTGGTCTGGGAAGATCCCACATGCTGCAGAGCGGCTGGGCCCGTGAGCCATGGCCGCTGAGCCTGCGCGTCCGGAGCCTGTGCTCCGTAACGGGAGAGGCCACAACGGTGAGAGGCCCGCGTACCGCAAAAAAAATTAATTAAAAAAAAAAATTCCTGGTTGTGTCTTAACTAATTCCAACCTCTGGCACTACCCAGAAATAATAGGGATAGATATTTATGCTTCTAAGCAAAGAGATGCATATTCCATTATCCTTCACCTGAGGGTCTTCTCAAAGATCACACCAGCGCTTCCCTGATGGCGCAGTGGTTGAGAGTCTGCCTGCCAATGCAGGGGACGCAGGTTCGTGCCCCGGTCCGGGAGGATCCCACGTGCCGCGGAGCAGCTGGGCCTGTGAGCCATGGACGCTGCGCCTGCGCGTCCGGAGCCTGTGCTCCAGAACGGGAGAGGCCGCAACAGTGAGAGGCCCGCGTACCGCAAAAAAAAAACAACAACTCAGTTGTGAAGGTTTAAGGAGCAGGGTAAAACCACGATCACCGATTTTGTGTTGTGTTGTGAGCAAGGACAAAGAGCAGCCTTGTGGGGAGAAAACTTCGTTTCACGATAAAAGAACAGCTGCCAAAAACGGCCCAAGAGGCTGCTGGGAATGACCTCGTCACACTCTTTACTCCTTTATATGAAGAAGATGGGGCGGGGGCGGCGATCTGGATTGAGAGTCTGGGATTTCAGCACCAGTGGAAATGATCGACCAGGCAGAGGTGCCAGAAAGGATGGACCTGCATGTTGACTGTACTCAATGCACAGGGTAGTAGAATACAAGGAGGTGAAAAGCAGGGACTACGATCAATCATGCCAGAAAGAACCTGATACACACCTAAACCTCATACTTACCTTTTAAAAAACTTGTCATAGAATTCCACATTTTAAAGTGCTACTTCCAAGATTTCTCTAGGTCCTGTTGGGATAAGTTCCTGGACTTGGCCCTATTCAGAATTGGCTGGGAGCGGTAGGACACGGAGATCAAGCCGTGGTGGATGGTGCCTGAAAACTTTACCTTTCCTTTAGAATTCTACATAGAAGAGGACCAGGAGGAGCCCCTCTTTGGCCACCTGGACTCGCACCTGGCCCGCGTCGAGGCGCACAACCAGACCCTCATCCAGCTGGAGACGCACCTCATGGCCACGAGCCTGACGCACGTTCTCATGTGGGGCTGGCTGAGTTGAGGCAGTGGCTGTTCCACATGATCTGGAGCCTTGGGACTGGGACCCCCAAAGCCGGGCTGGAGGACGCAGGATGCCGCGGCTGGTGTGGCGCCAGCCCCTGACCACGAACCACCTGGCCGAGCCCTCAACCCCGTCCATCGTGCTGGACCCGCCTGGCCTGTTTTCATCCCACAGGAAGGGGAGGACCATCCCTCTTCGGCCTTCTTAGGCTTGCCCTTACCACATGCTTGGTTCTAGATGCCTTTAGATTTCACTGTGTCAGTAAAAGGATTTTGCTCTCCCCTGGGCAGTCGAGACTTGAGGGGGGTTTTGGCTAGGGCATATGGGTAAAAACACCTGAAGGGCACTGACACGAGGCTGCATTTGTAGCCCAGTCTTGTCCCTCAAAGGCCTAAGTCCCCCGGCTGTGAGAAAGTGGTCCACCAGCAAAGATCCAGTAAAACAAGTGGCCCAATGTAAAAAAACAATAAGAATAAAAATTTAAAAAATAAAGTGCTACTTCCGCAAAGCAAAACATTCTATAAATTCCATTATAAAACAACCTAGCTGTGTTCATCATGAATGTTTTTTGTTATAGAGTTAAAACCTTGTTCCTTTTCTGTATTAGATAATACTTACCTGCCTTTTCTTTAAACCAAGATGAGTCATGAGTTCTTACATATGTGTGCAGGACACCTTACACTATTTATTGAACACCTGCGTGCCAGGCACACAAAAAACCTTATCCTTAACACAAAGAACTGCGGATAACTGTCCAGTCTTGCAGGTCCTACGGGAGCTGTGGCACCAGTTCTATCCCCCAGCCTTTAAGGTTTAGGGTCTAAGGTTTAGGGTAAGCTTTAGGGTCTAACCTGTAGGTCAAGACGAAGCACCTCATTTGTACTTTACATACATCAACTTAATTTGTCGTCCTCATTGCTGTCTAGCACTAAACTAGGGTTTTTCAGGGTTTTTTGTACTGTATCTTTCTAGATTTTTGTTTGTTTAAGGAGAGGACTTGCTTCTGTGATCCCTCACCACTAGCACCTGATGCAGCTTGCCCTCTGCATGTTTTTAACTGGCAACCATCTACGGGTTCAAGGACAAAAAATATACACATATATATACTTAATGGACCTTTCATTAGGTTGCTTAGAAAGTGATCATATACTATTTATAACAAGGGGTAGAAACATATTTTTCCCATCTAAATTCTAAACCAAGAAGCTATTACCCAATCTATACGTAGACTGGGAGTTTGGAACTGACATGCACACACAGCTATATTTAAAATAGATAACTAACAAAGACCTACTGTAAAATAAATAAATAAATTGTTTTTTTTTTAAAAAGAAGCTATTACCAATCCTAGCCATTAAAGCCTCACAACTCAAATTCCAACTATATTGTTTCTAAATTATTTAACAATCACTATTTTTAGATGTATTTAGCAAAAATCCTGATACCTTTGCTTATATTTTTTTCCTTTGGGGGAGATCAGATAAATGAACTTGTTATGACTGAAAAAATACGTAACAACTTCCCCCCTTTACTTTCTGTTTCCCTATTAAACAAAGTACGCTTTCTCTCCAACGAGGAGCTCCCACCAAAAAGGAAAAAACATTCTATGTTCTTTCATACACCAAACCAAATGACAACCTTACACTGGAAAAGCAAGCTACTGTTAAATAATGCTCTCCAATCTTGTTGAGATTAGCTTGAAAAGTTCCTGAATTGGGAGACAGCCCTTGAATGGCGAAGCCCATTTCCCCGTGAAGAAGAAAGAACCACCCCCCCCCGCAAAAAAAACTTTCTCTTTTTAAAGCACTGTGTAGTTTAAAACATTAAAAAAAAAAAATCAGCACAGCCATCACTTTGATGTGATGTAGATTAGATAGCAAGGTAAGACTGTAAATATACCAACTGTAATATGGAATTTAATTTTATCTATGAAGTATTCTGAAATCAAAGACGACATGCATCAGGCACATCCAACAGAAGACTTTTACAATGGTTTACATTTCCTTTTTATTTATTTCTTGAAACTGCCCATATTGCAGGTTTCTCATGGATGAAATATGGAACTGAGCAGATTCTTTTTTCTACAAAATTATGGTATAAACTTGCTCAATTTTCTATCTTATTGCTAATAGACCTTACAGGTGCACAGTTTGTAAAATAAACCCCTTAAGGACTGAATGCATAGAGCATGCTGCAAGGTACAAGAAATAAGCTAAAAATGAGCATATAAACCTACATCTGGACCAACACAGTACTGAATGCTGGCAAACATTTATCACAACACATGGAAAAATTAATAAAAGGAAATACAGTTCAGTCCTGAAAGGGTTAAATAGAAACCCTAATATATTATTGTTTCTAACCATCATCCCACATTACAGTGCTTGAAAACAAAGTCGAAAGTCTGGCACAGAAAATTACACACATTTGTTCAGTACTCATCAGAAACACAGCTGCTTTTGAAATCAAAAATAAGTAACTTGGTTAATAATTGAATAACATTTTGTTTCAAAAAGGAACACCCCCCCCACCCCCTGCATGGATTATCTGGTTAAACATGACTAGTTAGTTTAGTTCTTAAAACCTGTGTTGGAAATTGAGGGCACAGATGGTACTCGTTTCATTAAAACAAAAACAAAAACAAAACCCCCCCCAAAACAAAAAACTAACCAGTTACAATGGCAAATAAGTCTGTGCAGTACGAGTGACAAATATTTCACTAATTAATATATATATGAGGATGCCTTTATTTGCCACAGTTTAAGAAAAGTCAGCAGCAGGGTAAATTTTATACTAGTGTTCAACTCTGAAATCATTTAAAATAAAAAGGGCATTTTATATTTAAAGCCTTTAGCTTGCCATCCCAATCTACGTGATCAAATTCAACAGAACTAATAAAAACATATTGGATAACAGACTCAGCTTCTATGCATATTTTCAGAAACTGCATAGAATCATAAGAGCATAGGCTACACTTCTAATACAGAATTAAAAAAAAAAAAACCTTGAATGTACTATATTTTAACTGAAGTGGTTACCATTCTGAGAGTCTTTATAAGGGAAAATGACCAGCATCTCTAACAATGCCACCATTGGAGGAGGGGCCGTGTTCTACCATAACCAGAGGACAAGGCTCCTGAAAATTAAACACTGAAAATAATTCACAAAAAAATTTTAATCAGCTGATAAAAGAACTACTAATAAACAATAAGTCACAACAGACAAATCATTTCAGTCTTTAGTTTGTGGTATGTAGAATGTCATAAAATAGTGGGGGGGGAGAATGCCTGTATAAGCATATTCTTGGACTTTTCAAAAAAAAAAAGAGGAAAAGGGTTTACAGTCTAATATTTCAATTATCTTATTAAAATAAACAAAGAGCCAAAATTAGATATAGTTAAACAGTAAAAAAGCAAAAGTTAATTTTAGTAAAGCCATAAACTTGAAAAAATTATTTTGAGTTGCAATGCTGGGTAGGAATAGTTTGTTCTTCAAAAGCATCTCATCTATTATCAGTTAATTTAATATAATTTGGTAACTAAATACCAAACCTGGGAAGTGGAGGAAACTTGTGGCCCATTCAAAGTAAGGCAGCACTGAAAACATTTCGGCGCTCTGAACAAAAAGCACTGTGTAAAGACTACTTCCAGACTCAACAGAGAGGAGAATAAATACTACTCAGAAACAAGCAAGTTTGCAAGAAAAAGCCAGTAAACAGTTAAAACAAAGAAAGATAAGGCCACAATGAATTCTGCCCTTGGTCACTGAAACAGATTTAAAGTGTGAGGCAGGATTAGCTTACAAGAGAAGCTAGTGACGGGAGCAGACTTAAAGAGAGAAAGGCTATATATAGTATAATGCAGCCTGTGAGTAATTAAAAAGGCTTGCAGTAAAGAGAAGACCACAATAACTTTTATTTAACCACTAACATGTTTTACAAATGACTTCCCCCTTGAAAACTGAGGAAAAAGTGATGTAAAGATGTTAGGAATTGTATTTACAATGGCAGAGTCTGAGCAGAAGAATGAGTAATGAAGATATCAAAGCTGGGGGTGGAGGGGAGTGGGGGGAAGCTACTAACAATGATGTTTTAAAAAGTCTACTGACGGAAACTTTTCAAAATAGCCCAGGACACCAGAAAGACAATTTCTGTATGGAAACTGCAGGAAGTTAGTTTTGCATTCTTAAGGTACTTGTGGCTCCTGTTTTATGGGACAGTAAAAGCTTACCACAATCTAGAGGTAGTTTTTACTCAAAGAAAGATGACTGTATTACTAGACCATGTCCTGTAACATCACACACATAGTTCCTGTAGAAAACGTAGCCCAATGAGTCTGCTGCAATTTCTAAGACACCGAACATAGGCGTGCCCAAAGTGCAGGAACAAACCCAACGTGAAACTGGTGAGCCCAGCACACACAGCCAGCACACAACCCTGAATGCAGCCAAATCTTAACTGAATGGAGAAGAAATGCTTTCCGAGTAGGAGACATTTGTGAAGATGCTCAGTACTGGGGAAGAGAAAACAAAAAAAGGCAGGGAGAGAAATGGAAAGATAAAGTACATTTGCATTTTTATAATCTTACAGCTATCTGTTCCTAAAGTACTGTCTTCCAGCTATTTTAGTTGGTCATCTAGTAAAAGCATCTTGTTTCAAGGTTACAATGATATTTTGGCCTAGGCTACCCCCCACAAAAGAAAGTAAGTAAAAACATGCTTTTGCTGAGATTTTCCTCATTATACAATAAGGGCACCATCTACCAACTGGTAGCAAATACTTCTGATGATATTTTTTTGTCATATGCCAACAAGGCAGAAAAACACCCTGCTGAATGAAATCACTGGGAATATTCTAGCTTCAAAATAAAATGTTTAACTTACACATAATACAAGTTATGTACAAGATTAGGAGGAGGGAAAACCTGAACAAATCCTGGACCGCACAGATACATTTCTGCACAGGAAAAGGGAAGGGAACACTGTAAAAACCAACATGTTCCACGCCATTAACTCATTAATGACTAAATGGCCACATTTAATTCCAGGTAAATGTTAGAACCTCTTGGATTACAACTATAAATACATTTTTTTAAAAAAAAGGAACACAGAAATAACTATCAACGGTGTCTGAGAATAGAGACTAAGTCAACGTACGTTGCATGTATTGCAGGCAAGGCAGAGGCATTTTTTTTAAAGCTTTTGCACAGACTTCAAATAATCTTAAAAGAAATATGCAGGCCTTTACAAGATTTGAATTGCTGAAATCAAAACACCTTCCACTCATGAAAAGTCATAAGACTTCAGCTTTTAAAGAAAATAATAAAATAAAAAGAACAGTTCCAGCCTTAGACCAAAAAGACCTGGAGGAGTATGGTAATTAGATTAAACAAGCATGGTCAGGCTTGGAACCTGAATGTACTTAAGAGCAAAAGCTCAAAGGGGGTGGGGAGGAGAACAACCTATTTGGTAACAAAGGTGTACTATATATACTGTGATATAAAAAAGGTATGGTGAAAATGTACCTTTTACTAAAGCTTATACAAGTTCCTTGGTCCATAAAAACTATGTTAGATTTTCGTCTTCTAGTTTGATTACCTTTTACTCCAGCCACATCTCTATTTCTTGCCCATTTAAACAAAACCAAACAAAAACCAAACAAACAAAAATAACAGCCGAAAAAAATCAATTTCCAAAAGTTTGCACATTTTGATGTTTTTTTGTTTGTTTTACTGTGGCTTCTGCACTTCAAATCAGCACTTGCAGGTAATGGGGTTTTTGAATAGTATCACCGGGTACGAAAAGTTTTCCCAAGAAACCACAAAAGATTGTTCATTTTTTTCTTTCTTTTTTTGTCAACATTTTGCCGCACTCAAGTCAGTGTAAGTCCTAGCAAAAAGACGGTAGTTAGGACACAACTGTTGCTGTAGATGACGTGACATTGGTTGAATTTGTGCTGACATTTGTGTAACTCCCCTCGCTGTTTGTGTTTGACTCATTAGGGGGCACTTGGCTAGAGTTGGCTCGAAGGATTGCTCCCGCCGCGCTGCAATGTGGCCGTGGCCCCGGTTCTGGGGTGTAGGTAAAGGTAAGGCTGGTGGAATAAATGATTCCATCATTACGGACCAAAGTTACTGGAACCTGGACTGGCTGCCGGACCCATCTCCAACCTTCTCGGAATGCAGAAATGTCTGGGACAACACAGAGCATACTCTCTCCACATCTGAGGAGGAAATAGAAATCACTTAAAAGCACAGAAAATTTTAGAACTGAAACTTAAAACAAGGTTGCTTAAATACAGGACAACCAATATCAGGAAAGAGTCTCATGAACCCACACCCCCATCAAAAACTCTAGATGATATAAAAAATTATATTAAGTACCTGTACATAGTTTCAGCTTCTACATCCCCAAACCACACTCGTAAATTTGGAGTGAAATTCTGTCCTGTAAGTTCAAGCATTGCTACGTCCCCACCGCCATTCAACTGCAATTCACAGAAAATCAGAACAATGTTGAGAAAACTTTTCATTTTTCATTAAAGTACAGTTTCTCATTCGACTATCATGTGCAAAAAAATGGATAAATAAAATGCTTCTTTTAAATGACATGATTATAAAGACAAAGTGAACTAAAAATATCGCAAGCTAATATACAAACTGATTTACATTTAAATTTTCTTGCATAAAATTATGTTCCTCTCATTTTCTTTTTTTAAAAAAATCAACAAATGATGTGTAACAAAACCTCCAAAAAAAAAAAAACTCCAAATCACAAGATTTGGAGAAAAATCAAATTTATTGTGAAATAAAATTATGCCATGTCATAGCTGAGATCAGTTGCAAAGAGCTAAAAGTCAACTTGTAAGTGGTCTCACCTGAAGACTTTCTACAACAGGCACCGGTGTGACTGGGGCAAGGACAGGGCCCATCCCCTCGTAAAATGTATACTCTGCCTTATCCGTACTAATGATTGTCCAGGAAGCGCCATCATTTATCATCTCTTTATTTGGTTCTTTTGGGCATGGAGTGGCCTTATGAAAAAATTGGTTAGAAATTGAGTTTTATATACACTGCAGTATAAGACACTTTAACAAAGTAACACTCATAGACTGGCATTAACATGAAGAGAATTTAGTACAAATTTATAAACTTCCCAAGCACGATGCTTCGCCAATCCCTAAACAAACAGAATATTAACATGGAAACCTCACATATGGCAGGTTTTATTTTAATACAAAATATTTCAGTGACATACTAAAAACTAATAATACCTTCAGAATAACCATTTAAGTAAGAGTATACCAGTACCTGTATAATTTCTTTAATAAAAGATCAGTATCTGTGATGTAAATAGCTGTTTAAAACTCTTTAGGGATCCCTGAGAGAGAGAGAATGGGAGCCCCCTCCTGCTCAGAGAACAGCTAGAAACTTACGTACTTTCAGCGGGAAAGAACCGAGATATTGACTGACAATCCCCTACCCCTATCTCGAAACACCTAGGCCAGACCATCAGTGCTGGGTTGAGGAGACTGGCTGTGTGTGCATCTCTCTGGAAAGTCTCCAGATGTTCAGAAATGAGTTTCATGTGAAAGCATAACTATTCTATTAAGTCATCTGTTCATGTCATAAATGTCCTCATGAAAGCCTTCTGAGTAAATATAGTTAAAAATTAGCTTTTGAAATGTGTCATCATTACTATCTTAGAAGACCCCAATATAAATCTGATGAGAATTATGAACGCTCCTCCAAAATAGGCATGTATCATATACAATGTTGTCTGCACATAATTTCAGGTGATTTACTGAATACCCAACATCTAGTTTTGGATAATCTGAGGGGCTCTCTGTTCCTCAGAACTAGATGTTAACTGCTTCTCTTAGAACATTTTCATAGTTTTGAGTTCTTCCTTGATGTAGGATGACTGCTATATCCGAGGAACATGTGGGCTAAGGACCCTTGAACTTGAGATAAATATCTGAACACACAGCTTCATGTATTTGGATACAATTGACATTAAGCGAGAGTTTCATGTTTCTAAATGCTGCTAACCTAATAGTTTGCACATTTTAGATTTTACCAGTAATTTAAAAACATACCTGAAACTGAATTATTCTTTCTTGAGAAAGGCACAAGTACATTCTTTCTGTATCCTTAAGGTAAAATGCACATTTATGGAGCTGTGACACAGGATCATCTGCATCCAGTAATGCGGTCTGCTTATCAACTTTCCTAATTATCTGTATTTCAACAATTAAAAAAGAAAAGATCATCACATATGGAGTTTTCATTTCGTACACTGTCAAGAGTACACAGAAAGAATCTGCTATATAATAATACACCACAGGTATTTGTAACATACCTACATACACAAAAGAATTTACAAACAATAAAGCTAGGTATAAGAATACTTTTAGATTGCAAGCATGTTAAGAATGTAGAGATGTTACCTTTTTCCTTGAACTCCTAAAAAAATAGGGCAGACTGGCACCTGTTTTCTAGATCAGTGGTTTTCAAACTTTAATGTCCATACAAATCATCTGGGGTTCCTGTTAAACACACATCTGTTCTGATCCCACAGATCACATACGGGGCGTGATATTCTGCATTCTAGCAAATTTCCAGCTGATGTTAATCCTGACCTTTCCAATAATATACAACGACAAATATTCCAACATCAAAGGGGAAATTATCTCTAAAGGCCACTATGGGTGTGCTAGTCGGTACCTAAGTCCAGTATCATACTTATATGTTGTTTTAATTTTAACCTAAAAGAGGTTATCATTTTGCAGATTAGGAAACAGGCTCAGAGGTCAGGTTAAGTTCCTCAAAATCACTTGGTTAGTAGCTCAGGGACCAGAATATGATTCCAAGGCAGGCTGCTTGTCCAGCCTGAACTCTTTCCATTACACACTATGACCTTATAATCCAAATATTCCACAAAACACATATGGATATCTGAAAGATAATCCTATCAAACCTTAGACGTTACTTATCACATGGAAGGTAATCACTAAGCGTTTGAGGACTATGAAAATCACTCCCAACAGCATACAAACATGTTAGAACTATTTCTCATCTAAAATCAGAAGAAACCCCTTCCTTGACTACACATCCCTGTCCTTCCCTCTCACCACCCTGTTTCTCTGCTCTCCTTTACATCAAAACTCCTCTTCCTCACCACCCCAACTCCTGAAATCTCTCCAGCCTTTTGTCTCAAAATTGCTCTTGGTGAGGCCACTAAGGACTTCAAGACAGTTGAATCCCATAAGCACTTCTCTGTCCTCATCTTATTAGCTTTCTCAGAGGCATCCGACCCACACATTCTTCCTTCGGGGATACACCTGCTCTAACCAGCCTTTAGTCTCCACAGCCGAGTCCCCAAATCTCTTCTCCTCTATCCATACTCTATACTTTCTATACTATTTAGAAGTTGGCAACTCCTAAATTTGTATTTCCGGCCATAGCCTTTCTCAGGCACTCGACGTGTATATTTAACTACCTATTCAACAGTTACACTGAAAATGTCTATTAATAGGCATCTCAATTTAATCAAAAACAGAATTTTTTATTTCTTCCTAAATGTGATCCTCCCTCAACTCATAGCTCAATAAATGACACCACGTTCACTCAATCCTAAAACTGTGGAGTCATCCTTGACTCCTTGCTTTCTCTTATACCCAAGCTGTCAACAAATTGTTAGGTCTACCTTCAAACAAATCGGTCACCTCTCATCACCTTTCCAGTACCATCCTAGTCTAAGGTACCATCATCAACTTCTCGCCCGAATTTTGACAAAAGCCCAACCACCTTTCTCTTTGTTTCCACAGCTATGTCCCTATGCTCTCTTATCCACAAAGCAGCCAGAATTATTCTTCCAAACATAAACCAACCATCATTCCCTGTTTAAAACTCTCCAGTGGGGACTTCCCTGGTGGCGCAGTGGTTAAGAAGCCGCCTGCCAACGCAGAGGACACGGGTTTGATCCCTGGCCCAGGAAGATGCCACATGCCACAAGCAACTAAGCCCGTGTGCCACAACTACTGAGCCTGAGCTCTATAGCCCACAAGCCACAACTACTGAGCCCGTGCACTGCAACTACTGAAGCCCACACGCTCTAGGGCCTGTGTACCTCAACTACTGAGCCTGCGTGCCGCAACTACTGAAGCCCACGCACCTAGAGCCCGCGCTCCACAACAAGAGAAGCCACCGCAACGAGAAGCCCGTGCACCACAAGGAAGAGTAGCCCCCACTCGCTACAACTAGAGAAAAGCCCGCGCACAGCAATGAAGACCCAATGCAGCCAAAACCCCCCCCCCCAACACACAAAACCCTCCAGTGGCCTCCTATCTTACACAGATAACATAAAGTCCGTAGTGTAGATAGAGAGAGGGACTTGACAAGATGTTGCCCATGGCTAACCTTGCAGAATCATGTCCTGGCACTTCCCCCCCGCACCCCGACTTGGCTCTAGCTACAATGGCTTCCTTGCTAGTCCTCACACATTCCTGTCTTAAGTTCTTTTTGCCCTCATTCTGTCAGCCTGAAATGCTCCTCACCCAGTTTCTGCTTTCCCAACTTCATTCTGGTCTCTGTTCAAATAGCCCCACTTCAAAAAGACTTCTCTGACCACTCTAAGCACTCCCATTTCCCTATCCCTTTATCCTGTTTTAATGTCTTATCACTTACATTAACCTTTTAATACATTATATGGGTATTTCTTTAGCTGGTTTTTGTTGACATCCCTTCCAAAATGTAAGCTCCGGGCTTCCCGGGTGGCGCAGTGGTTAAGAATCCGCCTGCCAATGCAGGGGACACAGGTTCGAACCCTGGTCCGGGAAGATCCCACACGCCGCGGAGCAACTAAGCCTGTGCAACTACTGAGCCTGTGCTCTAGAGCCCACAAGCCACAACTACTGAAGCCCACGTGCCTCACGTGCCTAGAGCCTGTGCTCTGCCACAAGAGAAGCCACCGTGACGAGAAGCCTGCTTGCCTCAACTAGAGAAAGCCCACACGTAGCAACAAAGACCCAATGTGGCCAAAAATAAATAATAAAATAGAATAAATTAATTAAAAAAAAATGTAAGCTCCAAAAGGAAAGAAAGTCTACCTTGTTCACCAATGTATCTCCAGCATCTAGACAGTTCCTGGCCCATGGGTTCAGGGCTATTTGTAGAATGCACGTATGCATGTAGGACTGTAATACTTTGCTCCACAATGAACATCCTTAACAGTAGCTACTCACAAGATATTGTGAGGACTAAATGAATCAATATATGTAAAAGTGCTCAGAACAGTGCTATTAATATTATGCAATATTATTGGGTTTTTATTACTTGATTCACACCGGACATATTCCAAGATGATTTTTCTTTACTTAAACCACAGCTATTAAAAATCCCAATCTTTTAAAGTCAACATTCTTCATATTTACATATTTTTAGCTCTGCAGTTTATTAGTCAGAATATTTGTCATTCTACTCACATCACCACTAATTTTTGAGTTTAAAGGGAGACACTACACTTTTAGCAATTACAGCTTCTAAGATATTCTGTGAGACTAATTAAACTCAAGCAAAATGTTTCCATTCAATGCTAGTCTTAAAGGTGTATTTAAATTTAATGATGTTTGGATTTTAGGGAAATAAGTGAATTTTGAATGATGTAAGTTTAAAGCTTACTGTAAGTCTACCACACTCAACTATGACTTCACCACGTAAGAGTCAACATTTGCCTATGACACTGTCATTTCTGTAATCCACTGTTTCTCCACTACCTAGTAATAATAAGCATATTGAGAACATGGGCCATGTTTGGTTCAATTTTATTTCCCATAATAGTTCTCTGGACATAGACACTGCTGAATGACCTAGTCTCACCAATAAAGAAACCAAATATGTCCCCTACTATTTGGTATCAAACTTGCTGTGATCATTTCTAATTATTAAGAATAGGAAAGAAATCTGAGAAACCAGATAGTACGAATGTTCTAACAAGCTACGTGTGAGGAATTCTACATTCATAAAACACCAGATGTTACTCCAACCAGCTCTCTCTCTTCTACGCTGGCTTTGTAGGTTACTGGTACAGTATTTTCCATATTTCTGAGGTAAACAGGATACAGCTCTTAAGGACAGAAAACATATCTTATTCATATTCCTAGACTATACCTGGTAAATGCCCAGGCTGAATTCATGTCGCTAATTAGTTTACCTAACAGATTTTAGATGTCCCAAACCTCTGGGGCATCTGACAGCCTTGAGGAAGTGGGATAAATACTAACCAGTGTTTCTTGTTAGTTGGCTAGACCTACATAGACTATGCCTGTTTTTAAAGTATCCTAAAAACCAGGATTTCTCATTAGAACATTCATCCCATTGAAACTCGGTCTTGGAGGGAGAGTGTTTTCCAAGCAAAGATCTCCAATAAGGCTAATATTCTAGGAAGCATAGCATGCAATGTTCAGATATTAAGACAGTGTCATCCTTCTCGAAAGCACATGAAAGCCTCCTCTGAAAAACGTGCCTTTGTTGAAAACTGCACGTAAGTGGAGGTATAGGAGGGCATGAAGTAGTGCAGACCATATAAAGCCTAGCTATGTCTCTGAGGAATCTAATTCCTCAGTCACACAATCTCTAGAAAGGGGTATTTATCGGTACATTGTTAACGATGGTACTGCAACTTTTCCTAAGGCATTCTCTGGATCAGGTTTTTTATTGCAACATTTTTATAATCAGAGCCCCATACTTTTATATGTTGAAAATATTCAATTAAAGATGATGTTCAAGGGGCTTCCCTGGTGGCGCAGTGGTTGAGAATCCGCCTGCCAATGCAGGGGACACGGTCCAGAAAGATTCCACATGCCGCAAAGCAACTAAACCCGTGCGCCACAACTACTGAGCCTGTGCTCTACAGCCCGTGAGCCACAACTACTGAGCCCGTGTGCTGCAACTACTGAAGCCCGTGTGCCTAGAGCCCATGCTCCACGACAAGAGAAGCCACTGCAATGAGAAGCCCGCTCACTGCAACAAAGAGTAGCTCCCGCTCACCGCAACTAGAGAAAGCCCACGTGCAGCAGCGAAGACCCAACACAGCCAAAAATAAATAAATAAATTTATTAAAAAACAAAAAAAAAGATGACCTTCAAGCAAGGCAGACCGGTACTTTACATGAAACTAAGTGAAAACACTATTTTAAGATTTGAGTCTGTCTTCTAAGTGGCCCATATATAAGCTGTTGCTGATCAGAGGCAAAGGCCTCTGAATAGTGATTCTATAGTACAAGCATTTAATACCAAAGCAAATAAACATTATCCTTGGAATACAGTGACACATAATGAATGAAAAGAGAAGAACCTGAGTAAATGTTGATTCAGCTTGTTTTTTGGTGTGTCTTTCTTTCTAATTTATGCACCCTTCTTTCCCTACCTTTCCCCTTTTTATAATTTGCCTCAGGTTCAAGGTTTTGTAAATTTATATTACTATGTTTCACATATTTTGGCTTATGAAGTTGAAATGGGAAATAAAATCACCTTGTACAACCATGACACAGAAAAATATAAAACAAAAACAATAATATGATGCATTTACTTAGTTATAGATCAACCCAGCTCCTGCTGAAATAGTCCCAGAAAATATCAGCCAATGAAATACTTCATCAAAGAGATACAAAGCATATTCAGGCAAGTAATACTAAAAGTTCTTCCATTCACTTAACCCCCTCCCCCAACCTGACCTTGAATCAAACTTACTCATAAACCCCCTCCATCTTTAATATAACTAAATTGTGTTCTGCTTCAGAAAAGGAGGGGGAAGATGACAAAGGGTATATGAGGGGCTTTTGCTTCATTCTGCTAAGAAAAGCAGTTTTTTACAGTTTTAAAAAGCCCCAAACACTATGCCTCTCTACCAGAGTAAGAAACACCAATTTTATTTAATTTTTAAATCCATCTTCCTTTGGGAGAATAAAATAATAAAAATTTTGCTTATATTTTTAAAGAAATTTGAAATTCTATGCTTTTGAAAACTTGGTCCTGTGTTGGGATGAAGCAGGTACCACAAAGAATGAATAATGTATCTACATTAGTTAAGAAAATAAATCCTAATGTAACTTTATAGTGCCCTCTATTGAACATATCCAGATATACAACCAAAAAGGGAAAAGGCCACCAACATTTATTAGAAACAGTCATGAAATCATTAAGGCCATACCAATCTTGGGAGTGCCATGCCAGTAACTGAACACACAAGTTTGACTGTTTGTCCATAATGGATGTATCCATCGCGGACTGTGAATTCTTCTCCTTCTGATTCATCGTCATCCACTGCAGTGCAATGGAAACAGATCAAATTATCATCTTTTAGAACTTATTAATCTGCTTATAAAAATGACAAAACTTAATATATCTGTATGTCTTATTAGTAAAAAGAATTTAACAATTTCACACGAAAAAAATCAAATGCATATTTTTATACTCACAGAGATGAATGTAAAATGCTCCCCACTGCTGAGAACTGGCATGGAAATTACCTCCTTCTACATGCAAGTATCTGGTACTAACTGTCTGGGATCGAAGTCGATTAAACAGAGCCACCTTTGTTCCTGAGGCAATGCATACTGCAAAGAAAACACAGCTCCTATTTATGTGAGTGGGGTTTGGGGGCGGGGCAACAGTGGAGAGCAAGAAGGGACCAGTACCCGGTGAATCAGGACTATGCATTACTATCATTTAATAATTAATGGATTCTGCTAACAATTTTTTTAACCCTCTAAGAAAATACAGATGATACCCCCAAAAATCAAGGTAACTCTTTATCAATAATGTCAAGCTAAAGATATATAATATGTCCATAAAAATCTTTTTTTTTTTTTTTTTTTGCAGTACGTGGGCCTCTCACTGCTGTGGCCTCTCCCGTTGCGGAGCACAGGCTCCGGACGCGCAGGCTCAGCGGCCATGGCTCACGGGCCTAGCCGCTCTGCGGCGTGTGGGATCTTCCCAGACCGGGGCACGAACCCGTGTCCCCTGCATCGGCAGGCGGACTCTCAACCACTGTGCCACCAGGGAAGCTCCATAAAAATCTTTTTAAAATGAGAGTTACACAGTATGTTTAATGCGGTGCTGTTTTTTAAAAGGAAGTTACTTTTAAAATAATAAGTGTCCAACAGTAGGAAATTGATTAAATAAATTATAATATCATTCACCTATTTGAATAATGTGTATTTAAATGCATTGGTAAGAAAATATCTCCCTGATATATCACTGAATGGAAAGCACACTCTTTATACTGTGGTTTCATTAGGTAAACATATACATTTTTATGTGACAGCATGTGTCTCCATGTGCTCACATCTATTTCTGTGGAATACATTCATAGAGAGGGGTGTGGAAGGATGTTTACCAAAGTTGATGGCAACTGCCTCTGGATACTGTGATTTTAGAGATTTTGCTTCCTTCTAAATACCTTATAGTATAGCATTGCATGAAATTTCTTGAAAAAACAACCACATCTATGTAAGCAAGAAAATACTCTGAAAATGAAATATGTTCTCTGCCATCAAGTAACTTAGAGTCAATAGAAATATAAAACTAAAGAGGTAATCCTGTAATTTGAATTGGAAACAGCCTAAATACATGAAATTATACCTCCTGATGCAAGAACACTACATCGCTGTGAAGTAGGCTTGCCCTCCAGTAACAAACAACAAAAAAGAACCAAAGAACAACCACCTTAAATCTGATCAAGTTTCTAAATTTACTGACAAAGACTCTCTCCTTGACCAAACTTTAGACAGGCTCCTCTGAGCCCTTTTTCCACCGGGACTCTTCCTTGGGCCCTGGCATTGGCCTGCCTAGCCCGGTTATTGCCAAGAATCCTGCTAAACCATCCTCCCATCCTTGATATCTGCTCAAGTTCCTCCCCTCCACCTTCATATCTGATCATCTAGGCCTGTCTTCATAAAAATTCTGGTAAGCTAGTTTGTCAAGAATCCCCCTTCCCTTCATGTCTCTCTCCTCTTAGTAACTTTCCATCCACTGATCCCCTCAACTCTGTTCCTTGGCTATAAATCCCCACTTCTCCTTGTTGTATTTGGAGTTGAGCTCAGTTCTTTACTGAAATCTCTTTTCCCTACTGCAACGGTAGTGAATAAAATCTGTTTCTAACCATCTTTAGTGTCCAGCTCTGTTTCTCTCTGACACTACAATTTACAGAAAATACATTAAACTACACCAAGGAAATATAATTAGCAAATTCCAGTATGTGGAAATCTCTCATGGTCAACTGACTCAGTCTCTTGAATAAATAAACTACAAGAAGAAAGAGAGAAACAGAGAGATGTAGAGAAAATCCACAGATTAAAAAAAACTCAAGGACATGTCAATACAATATATAGAATAATATCTGGTGGATCTTATTTGAATTTTGATTCAACCAAAGGGCTAAAAAAAACCCCCACATTTTAGGTAATTTTAAATTTGAGCACTAGCTAGGTATTTAATGATACTAAGAAACTATTTCTTTTTATAGTTGTTTTATGTTTATTTTTATGTGATCATGGTATTGTAATTATATTAGAAAACAAGAGACCCTATCTTTCAGAGATACACAGAAATATTTACAGATGATATAGTGTCTTGGATTTGCATCAAACTAAAATGAGGGCAGAGGAAAGTGTGTGGGGGGGGTAAGGTTACAGATGAAGATAAATCAAGACTGGCTTGAAGTTAAGATCACTGCTGCAAGTTAGAGGATGAACACAAGAGGTTTCATGTCATTAATGCAACTGTCTACTTTAGTACGTTAGAAAATTTCCATAATATAAAGTAAATGATGATGATAATAATGACCAAGCAGACTAAAAACCATCCACTACATAAAATCCCATTAAGTTCATAATAAAACAAAACAAAATAAAAACAAGCAAATAAACCAAAATCCTAAAACCTCACTGGTCACCTTCAAAGAATACTATTGTTATTCTGCAAATTAGTAAATAAGAACCTATCCTGGCTTTTCTCCATAGACTATACTTAAAGCAAACAGCTAACAAATGCAAAAGTTAAGAATAAAAGAATTAGAAAAATCATCATTTTGCAGCCCCTAATGAAATACTAGGTTTAAACAGCCATCATGAAGGGCTACTAAAATCATTAGGTTAAAGGTCGCTGAGGAACTTTATAACTGGTGGATTAGACTAACAACAGCTCAAACTACTATAACCAATCTTAACATAACAAGAAGTGGGATAACCAGATATTACATGACTTCTGATCTGATAGAAATGAACATACATAGGATCAGCTAATTCTAAAATAAAAGTTTAACCAACAGTTTGTAGAAAATATGAGAGACAGAGGAACACGTAATCAGCCAGATCCAGAATATGGAAATTCCACAGGAAAAATGACCCAGTTTCAACAAATAAATAACACAGAAGGAAAAACAGGCTGGTGGAAAGAGAAGAAACCATTACAGATTAAAATGTATGAACCTTGTTTGGATCCAAGTTTGAACAAGCCAACTGTTGAAAATAACAACACAACTGTAAAAAGATATTTCTGAGACAATGTGATAAATCTGCACACGGACTAGCCATTAGATGGCATTAACGAACTACCATCAACTGTTGTTGGGTATAATGATGTTTAAAAGAAAATTATCTGTTAGAGAGTCACTACTGCAGAAATGGTTGAAAGGATAGGATGTCTGAGATGTACATTAAAAAATTCCAGCAGTTGGAGGAGGAAGGAAGGGGTGGTGGTGATAGAGATGATAAAACAGAATTGGTAAAACCTGTTGAGGCCAGGTGGTCACCTGATACTACTTTCTCCCTTTTATGTAAGTTTGAAAGTTTTCATAATAAAAAGTTAAAATAAAGAAAACTGGGCACAGAGGTTGAAGTTTTGTAAAATTCAAACAGCATTTATCTGCTACAGTCTAAAAATGTGCTGATGAGGCAGCAGTCTCTGCCAGTGCAACTACATTAAAATTTTTGTTCAGGTTCTCAGGACAGCCTTCCAAAGCCCACTTGATATAACAGTGTTTCTCAAAGGGGTGCTTTTGATATTCTAAGTGAATCAATTCTTTATGGAATGGGAACCTTCTTGGGCACTGCAGGACATTTAGACACCCTAATGCTAACATTACTCCCTCCAGTCACTGTGACAGCAAAAGGAAACTCCCATTTCTCCAAATGACTCTGGGTGGCAGTGATGAACCAATTCTGTTTAAAAACCACTTCCCTACCCCAGGTACTGCCCATTTTTAATTTAAAAAAAAGACAATAAAGCAGCAGTAATAACTGAATATGACTTTTTCAGATAAAGTAAAGACCACAAAAATATTTGAAAAAAAGGAACTGGCTACTGAAAAGCAATTTTTAATTTAAAAAATAGCTGAATTTGTCTTATTAGTTCATGTTGGGAGTTGAGGACAAAAAAGAAAACAAGTATACATACAGTCAGCATTTTTCAATGACTGCTTCTTTTTGGAAGGTTTGGAGATGACTTTTATCCGCTTGCTGAGGAACACACCAATGTCATCACTATTGCCATAGAACATCTTTACAGAGAGCATGAAGTGCTTTCTCTTGTCTGAATCAGATATATACAATGTTTTGGCCGTGCAATAGTTCTGTGAAAGAAAAGGCAAGTTTTAATAGCACCAAAACCCTGTCAGCTATGTACCTACAACTCAGTATGGCCACGTCTAAGTTTGATCAGACTTAAAGGCAGTAACTCCACAGAAGCGCTGATAAAACCAACTGTGAAAAGTACTGATCTCTGAAAACAAAGTACAAAGTCTTCCTTATCAAGTCTACGAAATACTAACACTGTGTTGTTTTCCCCTCTCAAAAAGGCTTTTAAAAAATAGTCTTTTCTTGTTTTATACAGCTCTACATCTATTTCACAGAATTACCAATGTTATAGCAGTAATTTTTTAAAATAAAATTTTACAGTTAAAAAATTCCATGACTGTCTTTCTGCAAATAAGATATAAAGAAGGCCATCAGAACTCAATTAAATTATGTAAAAGATTTTAGCACTGATCCTTCTCAAAATAGTGCATACAACGTTTTTTCTTATATAGTCGAACACTAGAGTAACCACCCATGAGTCTGAGGAAAACATTATTTTTTGAAATAGCTAACACTTTGCCCAATGGGATAATTCCTATTGCATCACCAAAAGAACTGAATTTAAAGGTACTAGAGAAAACAAACGCAGCAAAGTACTATGTCAGTTTACCAGAAATTAAATTCTGGTAACTGAAAGGATAGTATTAAAGAGTTATAGCACTTGCTATAACTTGCTATAAAGATACTTTGAAATGCTACTATTTCAATTACATATGACAATTCTAAAATCTTTCCTATTCCCTTGATCCCTGTGAATGAGGGAAGAGGCTAAATTATTGATCTATTTTTCCAGATTGGGTAAATAATGCTCAAGTACAGCTTAAGTATTTAAAAATCTGAAATATATATATATATATTTTAAAATCATTGCTCTACTTTAAAATTAGGCTAAACAAGTTTCTTGACTACCTCTGCTGTGTGTTCCTTTTAAAAAGTAGTGCAAATGCCACTCATTTAGAAAATAACTAATGGGCTCTAGGTGTTTAATCTTTAAAATATTACTCACAGCCAATTTTAGTACCAGAACAAAAATCATGCCATACTTTATTGCATTTCTCAACAGCAAAGTTATATAAGAAAACTTAGGTGCCGTCTTAAATATTTTACTCAATTAAGTTTTTATAAATTCAAAAGGGTGATAAAAGTTTTGAGAGGCTTTGTTCTGCACAAGGCAAAGTTAAGATAAAGCTCATAATAGTAATAAGAAAAATTAAAACAACAGCCTTTGCACTCACTCAGCTCCTTTCACTCCAGGATCTCTAAGTGTTCAGGGGTGCTGAACCATGGCCCTGCCATACTTTAAAAAGCTCTGAAAGTCAAATAAAGCCTGAACTATGGAATTATTCTACAACGTAAGACAAAGTCTAGGAAGATAGGTATTGATACACTAAAGGAGAGTACTCCCATGTAACAAAAATAAAATGTGTATCTAAATGAAAGCAATTAAATTCTAATGGCAAAACTTAAAAATGATGAGATCACTTAATTTGAGTGTTAACATTAGGGGATATGATCTATATCAGAAAAGAGAAAATACTGAAATCTAGCATAAATGATAAGGTAGACTGGCAAACAGGAAAGGAAAAAAGGGCAGAGAAAATTGGGTCATAACACAGACACTCAAAGGGCTTTATTTTGTTTGGAAAAAGCAAACATACATATATCTCCTTGGAAGGAAAGGAAATATACCCCTAATTACAAAAGTGAGTAGTTTGAATCCACAAAAAAATTCTAATAAAGCTATCTCAGATACAATTTATTATTTTTTAAAAGCTATAAAGCTACTGACCACAAACTACTCAAATTTCACAAGGAAAAAAAAAGGACAAGTCACTGATTCAGAAAGAGTATTACGGCTTTAAGACGCTAAGTAAATAAAAACTGAAGTTACATTTGCTTCATCATACCAAAAGGCTAAATTAGCTAATAAAATTCTAAAACAGAAAATGGCATATAATAAATCTGTCTATAAACAATGAAGAGTTTAACTTAAAAAACATCTTTCTGAAGACAAGATCTTCAGGCAAGAAAAAAAATCTGCCCTGAAATAAAAAAGAAATACCAAATATAATGCTACAAAAGTTTATAGAAATATCTGAATTGTAGAATTTGAATTATATAAACAAAACAATACTAGCAACATAGGTGTAGGGGATGTAATTCTTTAAAATAAAAATACAAGTGTGCTAATTAGGGAAGTAATTCATGTTGCATAGCTTACCTAGCTCCGACTATGTAAGACAAAAACTGAGGAAATGAGTAGTTAACAAATTAAAAACATCAGATCCAAAATATTGCCAACATATAGTTAAATGTCATGACCATAAAATAAGGGCTGCATATATTAGAACTTTGTTGTAATGAAGATTAAAATAAGGACAAATACCCAAAAATGCAAAATAAAATCCCTCCTTTTTCAATAATGACTAATTGTACCATTCAATGAACAGGCTGTTGAAAGAAAATAACATTACCTTAAATGAATGGAGGTTAAGTGAGATAGGACCAAAGTGCCTCTTTCTGAAGCTCAGCATCTATCCACTGCTTGGTCCATCTTTGCCTACCTGGACCCAAACTTACCTTGTTCCTGTACCTTGATGGTCCAAGCATATGATTATGCTGTTCTTTCTGCCTGGAATGACTTCTGCTGACTCTCAACCAGTCTTATTCTCTATAGACTTCTCTAATAGCATTTCTCATTATAACTAAATATTAACACATAATTCTGGCATACAGACACTGTACTACCCTGTAAGTAGGTGTTTTAAGCACTATTTAATGCTCAAGCTCTCAGGTATTCTCTTCTGCAAATTTCTAGGGCTTGGGGAAAGGATATAATGGCAGAAGTTGAAGAAAGATGTACTAAGCCATTATGCTGAGAAAAGCAAGTGGCGGTGCTGTTTGTTTGTTATTTCCTCCCTTAAAATTGCTGGAAGCTGGAAGTGTTAAAGCAAGCAATGAAGTTCAATTAACACAATTATATACAATGGTAGCTAGAATCCCTGGCTTCTTACTACCTATCTGATCTAATTACCATTCACAGTTCCAAATGTCTAGATGTACAGCTTAGAGACATATCACTAAGACTTTCTATATAACAGAAAAATAGATGAGACAGGACTAAGGCCTATTTGTTCAACCCACTACTTAAATATATCTTTTACCTTGGCTCAAGGGTCATAATTCAGAAATATTTTACACTGCTCTATTTTAAGATGAAACAACCTTTACTGTAGTAAGTTTTATCCCAAACCTAATTTAAAATACATAGTTGACAAGCCTTAATGATAAAAATATAGAGATACAAATGACATAAACATACTCAAATTTGAAGGAGGTTGAAGGCTCCTTATTCTCAGTGCTCATTATCTGTAAAATGACTAAAATTGAATGAGAGTACAAATCCGCTAGCTCACCACCCTCAACCTTGCCCTGCAAACTCCCATTCTTAGTGTCAGCTACAATACAGCAAACACTAAGACATTCAACAAAGACTTACTGAATGAGAAAACAGCTATTTATGCAGTACTTTAAAAGACATTCATGTAGTCACTGAAATCAGAAATAACCATTTTTCAAATTTTAATATCAAGAGAAAACAAAGTAATAACTAATGCTAAGTCACTGAAGAACTACTTTTGAAAACTAAAGGTACAGACTGAAATAACTGCTTTCTAAATCGATAAAATACAATTAGTAAAACTAACTCATAAATTTTATTCCCTAGTAAAGTAATCAAAGAAAATACCTAAAAGTTTGAGTAAAGGTAATCATGGCTGTTCTTGTCTACACAGCATATTTCTGTTCTACACTGAAGCTAGGTAAAACATTTATGATGTTTATAACCCATAATACTTTGTTTCTAGTATAAGACTAAGATTAAATGAGTAGAATAAAACATTATTGAACTATGTATTTTCATTGTTGTTTGACTATCATGCCCCTGTCAGATGGATGAGCAATTAGCCTCCTATACTGGCCCCCAACAGAAATCTGATTCACAGCCTGCTAAAACTGCTAGCAAGCTGAGGAAGCTTGCTGTGTGCCACCTTTAGATGTCAACAGCTCAAGCTCCATGAATCATGACTAAACCACAGCTACTTGAGAAGTTTATTTCTGGTTCTGATTTATATATTCAAAAGAGTGCTACCAATAGCCATAAAAGGAAAAAAAAAATCACCACTACAAAAACAAGTAAGAAAATTGCATTCTGGTACCATGGTTCTCTTTACCTTTCCTTCCAAGTTCAGCTGCTGCATTTCTTGGTCACTATTTCCTATTCCAATAAATGCACATGGTTGAGACTCTTGTTCAGAACAACCATCGCGTTCCATTTGTTCTTTTTTTTTCTTCCATCCACTGCCCATAAGATATACACAAGGAGGAGGGCAAAAGAACCTGAAACAATGAGGGGGAAAAAACACAATGCAATTACATTCAAGAAAGCATTTCCTTTTCTTAAACACATGAATACAAAATCATGCTGAACTGCACAAAGTTAGCTCCACATTTTGGTGAAGTCTTTTGTAATGCAAATAGTCATATCCACAGCACAGAAATCAAGACTTCCACTTCCATTTGTTCAGGTAAGGTTCATCTATATTGATGTTACGCATTCACTTAGCCTAGATATTTTTTAGAGCAGGGAACATCTCTTTTCACATAGCTCAGAGTTTTGAACTACTGCAGTTCAACAAATCCAAAGTACTCTAACGTATACAAAACATGGTATACCATCACAGAATCTGCAGTTACTGATTAACGTCTACTCAAAATGATGTATCATTAATTAATGACATTCTTGGTATGGATATTACTCTTAACTTCATTTGGTAATTAACCTGGAAAACAGAGCAATGCCCAAAGTAGAAAATTTCGAAATACTAATACAACTAAGTAAAAGAATTAAAAGCAAAATGAATCATTGGATTACTATATATCTTACATCCTGAACACCTGCTGTATGTGGATGACTGAAAGAAAACTATACTGTATCCTTTCAACTCACAGACAACCAAGAGATTTGTTTCGCTAGTTGCCAAAAACCCACCCTCACAAATTCTTCCCACCTAGAATAATTTCCTTATAATCTTCTCTTAGTAATTACAAAATATCTACTTCAAATCCTAGCTCAGGCAGGCCCCACATTTTACATAGTTCAGACCATCAATCCAGTCCTTATGTAGGGTGTAATTCCTTTGCTCAATCACACAATGACTTACACATACTTTAAAACATTTATGTCGGGACTTCCCTAGTGGCGCAGTGGTTAAGAATCCACCTGCCAATGCAGGGGACACGGGTTTGATCCCTGGTCCAGGAAGATCCCACATGCCACGGAGCAATTAAGCCTGTGCGAAGCCCGTGCTCCACAACAAAGAGAAACCATCTGCAATGAGAAGCCCTCGCACCGCAATGAAGAGTAGCCCCCGCTCACCGCAACTAGGGAAAGCCGCCCGTGCGCAGCAACGAAGAACCAATGCAGCTAAAAATTTAAAAAATAAATAAATAAAATAAAGTTTAAAAAACATTTATGTCATGTCTCGTCAAGGGGCCTGAAAACTCAAATACCTACTCAAATAGTAGCCAAGTAAATTCAAATAGCAGCCAGGTAAGCAATATAAATGGGTGGGCCAGCTGTACAATAAATAAGCAGAAATATCCCTTAATTACCCAAAGAAGTAGGTTCCCTCCCTTCTTTCTTGAAACACACAGCCCTCATGGTAATTCCCACTTTTTGTATAGCTATAAGCATAGAAATTTCTTTCTTAATCTTTTAAGCCCACTGAAAGAAAAAAAAAAAGAGCTTAACTGCAAAGAGTATCAGCCAATGCTGTGTGGCTCTGATGACAAGGAAACAATCGGGATCAGCAAGCATGTGAGTATACACTCACCCACCCACTCACAGGGCTGAACTATGGGCGTGGAGGCCTAGTGCTGGCCACATCCTCCAACTTCCCAATAGTTGCCTGAAATCAAGTTTTACGTGAAATTCCTAATTTTAAAATTTGGCAAATAATTTATGCCTTTTAACACTTTTTAGGCCAATAATGTACAGACTTAAAAAAATAAAAAACTAAAGAACTGTACACAGGCATGTGTGTGTACATACATACACACAGATACCATCATGCTGGATTTAGCTTTCAGGCCACCGTAAAGGTAGTAAATTGGGAGGCTGGGGTCAACATATATATACTACTATGTATACTAATGAGAATCTACTGTGTAGCACAGGGAACTCTACTCAGTGACCTGTGGTTACCTAAATGGGAAGGAAATCTAAGAAAGAGTAGATATATGTATACATATAACTGATTCATTTTCCTGTACAGTAGAAACTAACAACACTGTAAAGCAACTATACTCCAATAAAAATTAATTAAAAAATAAATTAAATAAATGTAGTAGAGTAGTGTCTACTTGTTTGCTTCCCCCTCAGCACCTACTACAATACTGACTGAATTGAATCAAAATATATGGCACCTACTTTTTGCTCAACTCTACCAAAGACTACTTTAGAGGCAATCTACATACAATTTATAGGAAGTGAGCTGGGTTTATTTAATTTTCATTAATTCACAAAAATTTATTACACCCCTAATCTATACTAGATACTGGGAATATATTAGTAGTTAAAACAAACAAATAAAAATTCTTGTCCTAATGGAACTCAGAGTCTAATAAGAAAGACAATTTTAAAAAGCTAGATGACTAAAATAACATATATACTCTGTTAGCTGATGGTAAGTACTGAGGGAAAATAATAAAGCAGGGAAGGGGTACTTAAAAATGTAGAAGACCTGGGTGGCCAGAGAAAGCCTATTTAAGAAGATGACTTTAAATCATGACCTAAAGCCATGGGTTTCTTGGGTAAGAGCATTTCAGAAGAAGGAATAAATAGCAAGTGCAATGGCTCCAAAGTAGAAAGGACTATAATGGACGGCGGAGAAACAACAGACCAGCGTGGCTGGAGCAGAGACGAGAACAACAGGAGATGAAGCCGGAGTAATGGGGAAGTAGACCTAGCAGGTTGAAGGGGTCAGGCTGAGTTAGGATGAAAATCTTCTGGGGTCTTCTCATATGTATCTAAACCAACAGAAAAGAATCAGAGCAGCCTTTGTTCCTGTATACTCTCTGTCACCATGGACATAGAGGTCACAGCCGAGGCAGTGGGCTCAGTTCCAGGTCACTCCAAGTTTGGAGGGATGCCTGGATTAGCTGGGCTAGTTCAGGAGTTGGCTCAGTTCAAGTCTGCACCACGGATCTTTCTGGCCTCTAATGCTGGGAACCACCCAATACTTACCATGGCACAGATTCAAATATCTAGCTGGCACACTATCAGGAAGTTGAGAAGGCATCAATTTTGGAAGCTTGTCTACTATTAGTATTTTATTGACAGATGTTAAGCCTCCTTAGTAAGTTGGTATATCAGCTATAAAATTCGAAAAGCTTTGTTTTACTATAGTGTACCAAATGTAGTGCTGGTTTTCTCAAGAGTACTGTGATAAAATGGCATGAAACCAACAGGGCATAAAAATCAGACAGGTTGACAAGAAATTCTTTACCACTCAAAACACTGACCTAGGTTCTATATTGAAAGTGCTTTCCAATCTTGTAATAAATGTAAGAAAAATGAAGATTCTTCAACTGCCTCTGAACTAGCCTTATTTTTATATCAACTCTACAACTATTCAAGAAAGCTGTGATGCAAGAAAATTGCAAATCCAATATAAACATTAAGATTATTTCTACCATGTGATGATGAAATCATATTTTAAACATCCCAATATTGTCACTCCCTAAAAATCAGCTAATGAATCAAATCTTCATTTCCAGAAACTTCAGTAGTAATATAATAATCAAATAGAAGATAAGCATCAATACAAAAAAATTTACAGACAAATGAAAGGAAATTAAAGGGAGGAGGGTAAGGAAAAAATGCCACCTAATTAACAAAAGAAAAATTAACATACACCTTTATAAGGTGTATGTGAATCGATGATTCTTTGAATTTGGACAGCTGGTCAATATGTACCAAACATTCAGTGAAAAGTCTGACCAAGTGGCTAGCCTTTGGAGTTTAAGAGCTGCTATAAAAGGACACTTTATGAAACAATGTGCCTTTATTTTCTAATCTAAGCAACTATGACAAACAGTGCTTTTATTTGCCACTTGGTGGCGATATGCACACATTTATGATTTCATTCATTTCCTAGTTCAACAGTCAGTCTTTATTTTCAGAGAGTGATTCAACAAGTTTTTCCTCATATCCTGAGATGAGGTCTGGAAAATACCTTACAGATTCAAAGAAACCTTAGCCCAATATATAAGATTAGACAAAATCCAAACACATCATTTACATTTTTTTATTTTGGCAGAATCATTACCCTTTGATGATTATTCATACTTCCCCTAACACAAAGTTGAAGAAATGTTAATATGTCTACTGGCATTTCCATATCTTTAATAGAAATTTGCCTCTAGACAAAATAATTTTTTCTTTAAGTTTATTTTTCAATTTGAAAAGACCTTCTTCGATTAAAAAGTAAAACTAGCCACTAACATACTAAGTGGGATACCAAATATGTTATGCAAATAAATACTCATCATTAGGCACAAAAGTGAATCCTGAGAATGATTTAAGATTTTAGGATAAAACTTCCTACCCAAATATTTCTAGCATCATTCACTGCAGTTATTTTGTAAGCCAAGATGACTGTGGTCATGTCCCCAGGTTACCTCATGCCTAATGCAAGAAAGAAAGCAGATCTTCCTCTTTCCGCTGCACTCCACTAAGGAGCAAGGGACAAGAATTCTTCCAGTAAGAAGCCCTGCCAGTTGTCCAGGAGGCTGACCTGTGTTAGCAGCCCCTGACGACTAATACCTTTTTAAAATCAAGTAATTTTAATAGGTTTTTACCTTTACTGTGAAACTAGTGTATGTCTCTTCTGGAAATTTTAATAATACAATAAACATAGAAAGTAGTTACTCTGGCTTTTTCATCTTTTTTTTTTTTTTTTTTTTCATTCTTTGGAGTCAGAAGCTTAGATTCTTTGAGCTTTCCTCTGACTGGGGTTTTAGACCCATCAGGCTATACCCCAAATAATAGAAAGAAATTGAAAATAAGGGCAACCATAATAACAGTTAACCATTAAATCACCTATTTTAACTTGATAAACCACTATATCTTTGTATTTTTAACAGTGACTAACAAACAGGAACCTTATCTGGACTAATCTTTTGAGTAGCTCTTCCCCTTCTGTTATCTGCACTGGGCCTCAGTTATCCACCGAAGTATTAAATGACTTAGTGACTTTTAAAATTCCCATCCAAGATGCTTTTGCACAGTACCTGGAACCTTACAGGTTGTGAGAAATAAAGAATAAATGAGTTAATAAATGAATCCAATTGTATTGAACTGAGCAACACTGCCCAGGTTGGCAGCTTATACAATGAACATATGTTTTCCTATCTTCATTAGATCCAGCCCAATCTCACTCTGCTAATGGTAAAAAGAGAACCCCAGACAAAGTGAAGTTTACAAAGTTTGTGTTTTTTAGACATCTTTAGGTTCTTCAGGTACCTTTTCCATCTTCAAGCCTTGCTGTAGATAATTAACACTCAAACATAAAATGCAAGGCTATGAAAATTAGGGAAATGAAAAAAATATGAAATTTGGAATTACAGACCCAGGAGTTTTAATCCTGGTTTTTATCAACTCCGAACTAAAGTGAATCTGGGCATATTTAAAGTCTCTGATCTTTAGTCTCCTCACTCACAGAATGGGGATTAAAGCATGCCTACTTTACAAGATTATTCTGAGGGTTAAAATTTAAAGACATTTGTAAGGCATTTCCAGAACAATGTCTAGCTCGTGACTGGATAAAGGGAAGCTGTTCCTTCTTCAGATTCACTATGAAATACAAGGCTGACCCTTTAGATCCATCTCAAGTAATGAGGGTATTGACTTATGCTGTTTTGCTTGGTTGGGGGGAAGGAGACAATCTCCTATATACACGTGATTTCATTATTGGCGGGGGGGAGGGGGGGAAGAGCAGACAGAACACCTGAATTTCCAGTACCAACTTCATGCAAAAAGGGGTCACTATCTCGATTTGGTTTCTTCGTCCCAAACTGCAGGTACCAACTTCTTCACATATTTAACTCTAAATCAGATGATTTAAGTTCCATTAGTAAAGTAATCAGAAATTTAGTAAACTTGAATAACTAAAAAAGAACACTTGGCAGTATGAGTCCTAAATGCTGTTTTCAGCTGTTCATCCTCTTTGAGGATAACATTATCAACTAAACAGTTTCACCTTTTTTTCAGCTCAGATTTAGAGGACTTTGAGAAAGAGACTATTTAAAATTCTTCCAGCCTATAAATTAATATACTACCTTTCCCTTCTCTTATGCATATGCTAAGATCTCCTTTATCTCACAAATTCTAAGATTCCACTCATTCCTTTCAATCCAACACCCAAACCTGAGTTTTCATTCCTTCTCCCAATTCAGTTTTGGTGCCTTTCTAGCCAATCCAAAAAAATCTTTCATCTTCCCCCATAAGCAGCCTTTGTCTACAAAATGCTTAACACAAAAATGCTGTCTGAAAGACAAAGGCTTGAGAAACTATTAACAAGAAAATTCCAGGAACCAAGTGAAAAAACAAATAACAAAAATCCACAATTATATACCAAAAATGCTGAAATTTTAAAAATACTAAGACAAACACTAAATATTAAAATCCCTATTATAATTTAATTTTGGCTAATCTGATTTATAGGTCATTTCTGTAGTGCCACATTCATGTGGTATGAGTACCAGCTCAGCTTTGCTGGGTTTTTTAACCTGAATAGGCACAGGGTCAGGGTGGAGAGGGCTGGGAGTACTTTTCTTCACAATCACTGCATAATTCAATTTGGGGGTCTGTTTAAGCCTTTTTCTTTTTAAAATGGTACTTTTGGGGTCACATTTCTTTATAAAACTACATTTTCCACCGAAAGGAAAGCTACTTTTTGAATGAGCTAATGTATCACAGAAATACTTAGAGAACACCATGCAGCCCCAAATAAAAACTATGGATTATTTCATTTTGTGAAATCACGGATTTAACCAGAGGATCTTTACTAAATAAGCCACAATTTACTTTGTTTCTCCCTCTTCAATAGAGACAAATCCCCCATTTTTCATTTTGTACTTGCAAATTAACCCAATAGAAACCATCCTCTTACTTGTATATTAATACATCACTTGCAAATTCATGATAGCCATTATTAGCCATTAATTATCTACCAGAAAAACAATAATCTTACCTTTTTTCATTTCCATATGACTTCTGTGCAACTTTTGCATGAAGAATAAGTACTGTTTGATCCCCTCGCTCTTTTAAATAATTTCGCATAGCTTCCCTAAAATAAAATATAAATATCACCATTACAGGGGTAAGATTTAGAGTATTACTATGCTCTATAATGAGAATACTTAAGAATATGTTTCAAACAAGCAACTCCAAAAATGAAAACAATAAAGCAAAACAAACCCATGAACTAAATTTAAAGAATATTATACAATGGGGAAATATATACTGCTCATCTTCAACTCTATTCTTTGTTCTTTGAAAGAAGCTGTCCCTCGCTCTTGGAATTTATGATACAACTCAATTAAACCACAATTACAACTTAGAGAATAACTAGAATCACTATGTACACTGCTAATTAGGCTTTAAACCCTTTATAAAATTAATGCATGCAATACTTTTGTATTTAATAATCTGATTCACTACCACCACTAGCCCCTCTCCTCCAGCTATTAGAATGAGTATTTTTTACTGAATACAAAGCCATAAGAAATCCTTAGGTCATACAAATTTATTATTACATGTTCTTAAAGTAACAACCCTACAAAAGGACTAAGAAAGGGCTACCATTTATATACAGATACATAATTACTCTCAAGGATGTTACTAAACACATAAAGTTAATAAAAGCTAATGCAAATTAGTGAAAAACAATTAAATTTTGGAAAAAATACAATGTTAATTATTTCAAGCACAAAATACTCCAACTATCTATTTATTATGCAAGTGTATAAAAAATTCAATGTCTTAAAAATATTTATTCACCCAATTATTTTGCTAAGCAATATAATAGAGTATGGAGAACACAAGGTCTACATAGATCAAACTTTACATTTCTGAATCAGTAGAATCCCAGTTCTTGAGATGTTTAACACATTACAAAATAAAGCAAAAGTGCTTCAAAGGCAATCATCAAGAAACTTTTAATAAAGTGAATGCTATTTTTATTTATAAGTAAAAGACAAATGTATAGGGGATAGCTACAGAATAGTAGTAAGTTATTAAACGTGGGGAATTCTAGACTTCTGGCACTTTGAAACTAAGTGGCCTGGGGCAAATTTCTTAACCTTATCTAGCTTGACTTTCTGTATCTGATAATAACAATAATGCTGACATAACATAGAGTGGTTGTGGGGATTAAATGAGATGACAGCGTTTATGTTTAGTGACTGAAAACCTTTTGGCTCAAGGCAGGAATGGTAACACTGGAATCCAACAGATTGCACATTATTCCTTACCACTGTAACAAAGCTCAAAGTCCAGTAAAGACAGCAAAAAATGTTTGGAAAACAAATTGTAATGAGATTCATGTTCCAAATAGAGGTATGACCAAAGAGCTCCAATAGGGAGTGTCTATGTAAAGGAGGGGAGGGGTGATAAAGGACCACTCCTAGGAAAATTTTCTTAGAAGAGCTAACTTCTGAAGGAAAAGGAATAGTCACAGTAAGTGGAAGGAAGAAAGAGTAGGCATTCCAGGGCCAGGGAGAGAAGTATGGACGAGTAGGAATGACCCTGCAAATTTGGGTACAGCAAGAGATTCAGGCTGAGGAGTAAACCAGCCACAAAAAAAAATAGTAGCTAAGATTTCTTGAGTGTTTACTATGTGCCAGGCCCTGAATAAATGCATTATTTCACTTAATCCTCATAATCCAAAAGGTAAGTATTGTTAATACCATGCTGAATGTCTTGCAATTAATAAATGGTAGTCAGGAAACTGAAACAAATTCTCTAAAATTCTAAAGTGAGCCATGGCAGTGAATAAAATTGAGAAGTTGGGTACAGTCAAATTGTGAAAAGCCTATCAAATCCCTTGAAAATCTGACATTTGTAAACTTAAATACTAAGTATAAAAGTTTAAGCTAATTCAAATATCACCCTATGATAAGATGGTGATAAAAGTGGTAGCAGGTAATAAAAATTTTAAGACACCTAGAAAAAACTTAAAATAAAAAAATCCATCTCTTTGAGAGTTAGGAAAAGATCATCATTTAATTTTATCTCCACTCCATTATAGAAAAACACCATGCTGTGGAAAGTGGATTTTCAATCTACACAAAAGGCAATGCAAGATCTTGAGGTTTCTTTTAAACATACAGTTAATTTTCCTTTATAGTTAATTCTAGTGGTGAAATAGAGAAGGGGTTTTAGAAAGCATAGAGAAAAGACAAACTTGAAAAAAGGCTGTCACACCAAGAAAGAGGTAATAGAAGACAGTACAGGAGAAGACAGGTTTTAAGTCTTTTGTTTCAGGAGAAGCAAGTGTTAATAGGTTCTACTGGACAAATGTCAACTCTGAAGTGCCCCAGAACTCCAAGCTGGAAGTATTTAATAGGTTGTTGGAAACAACCATCTGTAGTTCCAGAGAGGAATCTGGGCTGGAAAAGTACGGTTCATTGGTATACACAGTTCATAAATAAAGCCATGGTAGTCAATGAAGTCTCCCAGAAAGAAAACACAGTGATAGGAGAGTCAAGAAGAAGATGTATAAAAGGAAATGAAGAACCGGTAGGGGTAGAACTGAAACTGTCTATTAGATGCTATGGAAGGAGACAACCTCAAAAGAGGGGAACAATCAAAAGGTAAGATGCTGGAGAGGTGAAGGTCACTTTAATTTTAGCAAGAAGTCTAACAGCCACCAGTTAAAGCCTCACAAGTTATTTGTAAAATGAGAGGCCATTGTGATGCCTAACAAGTAAGAAAAGAGCCATAGGTACTATCTGGAAATACCCTCTAGGGAATGGAGAAAGAAGCTGACTATGTACAATGATTGAAAATCGGTATTGAAGGACTGGCTAATGTTGAAATCCATAAATGATAGTGTCAAGTCCCACTAACATTCCAAGGGAATAGAGACAGCACATTCTCAAACCTGCTGGGTACTGGACAAGAGGTGCAGTGTGGAGAGGATAACGATTAATAAGGGATTTGAGGTGTTACTAAGTCACGTAACTGACCATAGCATTCAAGGTAGATAAGAAAACAAAAGGTAAGCCAGAAGAAGGTCAGTATCTTGACAAAACTGGCACAGAAGCCCAGTCACTGGCATAAAAAGTGAAAAGTTGCTATATACTTGAAAAAAAAATTTTTAAGAAACCATTTTAAATATATTTCCCCACGCTGAATTCTATTTGCATTTACAGTCTCTATTTTATCATTTAGCAATTACTTGATATGTTGGTCATATTTCATGTCTTCTTTCCTTGTCTTCCCAAAGAGTATGCAAAGCCTTTAAGACACACTATTAGGTACATTTTAGAAATGGAGGAGGGGTTAAGCAACTTTCCCAAGATGATACTGAAGTCCCAGGATTCAAGTTTAGGCAGTCTGGCTTTGGAGGACAAAATTAATACTATCAGATACTTTTGCACTGGTATTATGAGCAGTTTGGGTATGAAACAAACAGGGAGAGGTCTGAATCTTGACGCCTGTCAATTACTAAGCCTGAGTTTTCTCACCTGCATTTTTTTAAAAAAAAAAAAGACAGTAATAGCTCATATTGTGAAAAATATTTTAAATTAAGTACCCCCACAAACTGACAAATATCCAGTGTCAGTAAACTCTACCTATTATTATTATTTTCTGAGAACAATAGCAGGAGGGAGGGGGAGATAGAGGTCGGAAGACTTACACTGAAGTTTAAGGGCAAACTTGAAAATGACCTGGAGGTAAATCGTCAGGTGTCTCACCTGCCTTGCAAGGCACAAGTTTTTGCAAGCATAATAGGTAAGCTGCACTTTTATACATCTTCCCATTAAAGATTTATTGAGAACCTATTACATCCCAGGCACTGGTTATTGTGCTAGCTGAACTGTTCACAATAATGATTACGACAAAAGATTACAGATCTCAAGGTATTTATGATGAATGCAAGATGACAGCTCTAGTTTTCCTTGTCTTTTCCCTTCATATTTATAATACAAATTCTCGAAAAAAGCAACTAGAACCTTAAGTAACCATTAATAATAGTTGCCCTGTAGTAGTAATTTGCCGAATAGCTTCTTTCAACAAGAAAAAATTTTCCTTTGTTAATAGAATATCAAACATTAAAATTATGTTATCTGGCAGTTAAAGGTTGACAGTTTTGTTGTGCACCTTAAGGAGCCGTTAAAAAAGATACAGGCAATATACTCAAAAGAAACACAATTAAAAAGTAAAGACCATGGAATGACAGCCCATGTGCTCTTCATTTAGTCTAGGGTTTGGTTAATTGAATAGGGTTTCAATTTCAGCAGTGTTGACATCCTGGGCTAAACAATTCTTTGTTGTGAGGGAGCTGTGCTGTGCATTGGAAGGTGTTTAGCAACATCTCTAACTTCTACCCATTAGAAACCAGTAGCACCTTTCCTACAGTTGTGACAACCAAAAATGTCTCCAGATATTGCCAAACGTCAGAGGGGTAAAGGGGGAGGTCACCTGGGTTGAAAACCAGTGGATTAAAGAAAACCAAAACTGTTCCAACAATAAGTTGAGAAAATCACTCAATGTCTTTTTAAGAAAGAATGAGGGAAATTTTGTCATTTGAAGACATAATATAGGTGCTGTAAAAACGTTACCAGTAGAATTACTACTTTGTATTACTGAATTGTTAAAAAACAGTAACAACAAAGCTAAAACTCATAATTTGTTGTAAGTTACTATCTAACAAGTTTTGAAGCTTATGTATTCTTTGTTATTTCATTTAATAATTCCTTATAAAATATTCATTCTGAATGAAAGCCAATTAACAATTATTTGAAGAACACCATGGAGCAACTATTTTTGAAAGAGTTTACTCACTTAAAACACATTAGCTTAAATGTTTAGAAAATCAGAAAATTTTACCAGCATTTTTACTCACATGAAAGCATGGCAAATGCCATTCTAGTTTGACATGTTTAAACTATCACCATCTTCGTCAAACTTCTGGCTCTTTTTTCCTTTATAAACGTCTTTTTTTTTTTTTTAATATCGCAAACAAAATTCACAAAAAAGAACGTCCTTAACAGTGTTAACCCGTTTTTCTGAAAACAGAACCCTTACTTCCTCACCACATTCATATACGCCGCCATGATTAGGCCAAGGGGCACATAAGTGATTTAAACCAGATGTACATGTGCGTGCACATGTTGGGGGCTGGGGGGAAAGCATTTGAGCTGGGAGCTAAACATAGCCAGTCCCAACTACTCAAGGAATGAAGTGGCCCACAAACTTGGAAAGTCCAGACAGCCATCCTTACAGATAGGATCAGTCCCTGTACTACTCAAATTGGAATTTTATCACTTGTAAAATCCAAATAATAAAGGTTCCAATGTGAACTGTCTTCTGGTAAAGAAACCTAGTTTTGTTGTATCAAGTGTGCCCAAAGTAATTCCATACACACACCTCTGTACCTGCAAACATTTTAGAGAGCTGCAGTGTATACTTTGAGTAGTAGGCCACAGGTCAGCAAACCACACTAGCAGCCTGTTTTTGTACTCTCTAGGAGCTAAGAATGCCTTTTACATTTTTAAAGGGCTGTAAAAAAGAACAGAAGTCTATGCAACAGAGATAGTATGCAGACCTCAAAGCCTAAAATATGTACTACTTGGCTCTTTACAGAAAACATTTGCTGACCCCTTCATAAGCAATAAAAAATAAAATAATTTTAAAAGAAAAGTTGCAAAACTGGAATTTCCCTGGTGGTGCAGTGGTGAAGAATCCGCCTGCCAATGCATGGGACACAGGTTTGATCCCTGGTCCAGGAAGATCCCACATGCTGCAGGGCAATTAAGCCCGTGTGCCACAGCTACTGAGCCTGCGAGCCACAACTCCTGAAGCCCATGCACCTAGAGCCCATGCTCCACAACAAAGAGAAGCCACCGCAATGAGAAGCCCACGCACCGCAACAAAGAGTAACTCCCGCTCGCCGCAACTACAGAAAGCCCACACACAGCAACAAAGACCCCAAACAGCCAAACATAAATAAATTTATTAAAAAAAAATTTGTTTAACTGTGTCAGAAAAACTGTGCTTTTAGAACACTATCTAAAAGATCATCCTCTAAATAACAACACACTTTTTCACTGTTGTTTAAGTTGGAAGATGGGTGTTAGGATAGAATAGGGTAGGTTTAAGAGATTTTTTTTAAGGGAAAGAAACCCTCTCTGAATTGAAGTGTCCAACCTCCATACACCCCAATGAAAAGTGATATAAAATTCCTTATTTATTCATTCATTTATGGCTGTGTTGGGTCTTTGTTGCTGTGCACGGGCTTTGTCTAGTTGTGGACAGTGGGGGCCACTCTCCACTGTGGTGTGCGGGCCTCTCTCATCGTGGTGGCCTCTCCCGTCGCAGAGCACAGGCTCTGGGCGCCCAGGCTTCAGGAGTTGTGGCTCGCAGGCTCTGGGGCACAGGCTCAGCAGTTGTGGCGCACGGGCTTAGCTGTTTCGTGGCATGTGGGATCTTCTCGGACCAGGGCTCGAACCCGTGTCCCCTGCCCTGGCAGGCGGATTCTTAACCACTGCGCCACCAGGGAAGCCCTAAATTATTTTTGATCAAATACAAGACCCTAAAATTTTCCTAAAACGGAAAACTCTTTAAAGGAGAAATGAGGAAATATGGTGAAAAAGAGCCAGATGGGACCTAAACTTGCTATACTGTCAGAAGGGAAAATGTCCTGACTTTTGAAATTAAGGTTAAATTTTTATCACAGAATTGGGAATTGATTTTACATTCCAATTTTCTGTTTTATTCAAACTGTTTTACTAAATTGCTTTATACTAGCTTTGATAATAAAGAGTAAAAAATCTAAGTTTGCCCTCTTTAAGAGATTTAAACAAATAAAGCTTACCTAAATTCTCCCCTAGAAGACACACTCATTTCTTCTAAGGTATTTTTAAAGGGTAAAATGCTACTAAAATTTTTTACAGCTTTACTGAGGTTTAAATTGAAATACAGAAAAATGCATTTATTTTCAAGTGTACAATTTGCTAGGTTTTGGCATATGTATACACCATCAGCACAATCCAGAAAGACAGTCATCATTCCCAAGTTTCTGTCTCTCCCCAACCCCAAGAAACCACTGATCTACTGTTATTATAGATTAGTTTGCATTTTCTACAATTTTATATAAAATTGTACTTTCTCCCGACTTCTTTAGAAAATTGGACATAATTATCCTAAGATTCCTCTATGTTGTTGCATGTATCAATAGTTCATTCCTTTTCATTGCTAAATAGAAAGCCATTGGAGAATATACCACGATTTGTTGGTCCATTCACGTGTTGGTGGGTATTTGAGTTATACCTATATGGCTATTATAACTAACACTTCCACAAACATCTGTATTCAGGTCTTTGTATTAATACATTTCCATTCTTCGTAACTGAATATGTAAGAATGAAATGGCTAGGCCATATGGTAGGGGAGTTTTAACTTCTTAAGTACCATTTTATTGCGCTTCACTTTATTGCACTTCACAGATATTGTCTTTTTTTTTTTTAACAAATTGGAGGTCTGTGGCAACCCTGCATCAAGCAAGTCTTTCAGCACCATTTTCCCAACAGCACTATTTTTTAATTAAGGTAAGTACTTTTTTCCCCCAGACATAATGCTATTGCATTAGACATAATGCTATTACATTATAGCGTAAACATAACTTTTACATGCAACAGAAAACAAAAAAATTTGTGACTTTTTCCCCCCAAATCAAAAGAGCTTTTATTGCATCTTTAAAATATCACAAATGAGTCCGAAGAATCATCTGGCATCTTGCTGTTTCTGTAGCCAGACCACTCAAATATTATTCATCAGCCTGCTGAACTGTTTCTTTTTTCAGAAACATAGATACCATCCAAAAATTTTCTGACATCCTTGTTTTTAACTGTTGGGGCTTGCTGAATCAAAGCAGCTAAATTTTACACAAGTTCAATGTCGTTTCCTTCAAGAATCAACTCATCTTTCTGGACCTGATACTGAACAAGCAACGCCTGGCCTCATCCAAACCCTGAGGATGTATTTTTCACCCCCAAAATTTTGGATTTCAACAAGAGAACCATTCTCCTGAATATCAACATTGATGGGGAACTGAGCATATACAGACCTCATAACAGAAGTCCAGTGTAAGACCCTTGATCATGTTCTGTATACAACTACAGACAGTGCAAACAGTCGCCAGTTCCCTTCTATTTCCCCACCATTTGTGAAGCCAGAATGTCTTCTTTTTCTTTCCAAGGAGACTGAGTTCTACATTGATGTGACTGAAGTCCCTCCACAGGGTGCCTCTAGAAAATTTGTGTGTCTTGCTTGTTTTTGTCTAAAAGCTGTATAATTTGACATTTTACATTTAGGTCTATTTTGATCTAATTTTTGTATATGGTTCCAGGTATGAATCATAGTTATTTTATGTTATGTAAGTGGTGGGTGCATATGGTTATCCAACTGTTCCAGAATCCTTTTGTTAAAAACCCTTTTAGCTGACTAAACTGCCTTTGTACCTTGACTGAAAAACTTATCTCAAGAACAATTTCTGGCCACTATTCTGTCGCAATGATCTACTTGCTATCTTTAAACCAATACCATCCTTGATTACTGTAGCTATCTAACAAGCTTTGAAATCAGGTAGTGTTAAGTTCTTACTGCCCTTTTTCAAGGTTGTTCTGGCTAGTCTAAGACATGTGCATTTGCATCATAAATTTCAAAAACAGCTTGTCAACTGCTATAAAAAAAAGCCCATTGGGATTTTGATTGGGATTATGTTGAATCCATAGATGAATTTGGGAAGAACTGACACTATTGAGTCTTCTGCTCAAAGAACATTTATTTAGGACTTTTCAGCAATGTTTTGTAGTTTTCAGTACATAGTTTTTGCACATCGTGTGTCAGATATTTTCCCCTAAGAATCACATATTTTTTGATGCTACTGTTTTTTAAATTTCAATTTCCCACTGTTCATTACTAGTATAAAAAACGCAATTCATTTTTGTATGCTTTATATGTTGACTGTGTAGCCTACCACCCTGTTAAACTCACCTATTAGTTCTAATAACTTTTTTTTTTTGGAAGATTCCATAGAGATAATACTGATGTCTACAAATAAAGTCAGTTTTACTTCTTTCCAATTTAGATGCCTTTCTTTTTCTGGCCTTACCCATACTAATTAGAACCTCAAGTACAATGTTAAATGGAAGTGGTTAAAAGTGGACACCCCTGCATTGCTCCTGATCTTGAGGGAAAACATTCAGTCTTTCACAAGTATGGTGTTAAATGTAGTTTGTTTATAGGTAACCTTTATCATAATGAGGAAATTCCCTTCTATTCCTAGATTGATGAAAATTATGATGAAGAATGAAATGTCAAAAGCTTTTTCTAAATCCCTGAGATGACCAAATGATTTTCCTTTTTTGTTGTTAATGTATTAAAATGACATTGATTGATTTCCATTTCTGAGATAAATCTCATTAGATCACGATGTATCATCCTTTTAATATATTGTTGGAGGACTTCCCTGCTGGTGCAGTGGTTAAGAATCCACCTGCCAATGCAGGGGACACGGGTTCGAGCCCTGGTCCAGGAAGGTCCCACATGCCATGGAGCAATTAAGCCCATGCGCCACAACTACTGAACCTGTGCTCTAGAGACCGTGAGCCACGACTACTGAAGCCCACACGCCTAGAGCCCCTGCTCCAAAACAAGAGAAGCCACCACAATGAGAAGTCCATGCACCACAACGAAGAGTGGCCCCCGCTCGCCGAAATTAGGGAAATCCTGCGCACAGCAATGAAGACCCAATGCAGCCAAAAATAAAAATAAAATTTAAAAAAGAAATAGATCAAAAGAAATACTGTTGGATTCATTTTGAAAAACTGTTAAAACATTTTATATCTGTGCTCATAAGGAATATAAGTCCACAATTTTATTTTATTTTAATGTCTTTGTCTGCTTTTAGTAACAGGGCATCACTGTCCTAATCGAATGAACTGGGAAATGTCCTGCTTTCCAGTTTTCTGGAAGAGTATGTATAGAACTGGCATGATGTATTTCTTAAATGTCTGGTAGAATTCAATAGCAAAATCATCTAAGCCTGGAACTTTCTATGTGGAAGATTTAGAATTACAAGTTCAATTTCTTGAGATATAGGGTTATTCAGGTTATCTATCTGTTTCTTCCTGAGTAAGCTTTGGTAGCTTGCCTGTTTCAAGGAATTTGTGTTATCTCTTCAAAAGTTGTTGAATTTATCGGCAGAAAGTTATTTCTAATATTTGCTTGTTATCCTTTAAATATCTGTAGAATCTAAAGTGATATTACCTTTCTCATTCTTGATGCTAGTAATTTACACAGAAACAGATTTCTATTTGATATGATTATCCTTCTGCCTGAAGGATTTCTTTAACATTTTTTGTAGCTCAGGCCTGTTTATGATTAATTCCTTTTCAGTTTCTTATGTCTAAAAATGTCTTTATTTTGCCTTTGCTAGGTATAGAATTCTAGGTTGCCAGATTTTTCCCCCTTGAGTACTTTAAAGCTGTTGTTCCACTGTCTTCTCCCTAACAAGGTTTCAGATGAGAAACCTCTGTCATCCTTATCTATATCTTTTTTTCCTCTGTATATAATTTATCTTTTTTTCTCTGTTGCATTTAACATTTTCTCTTTATCACTGACTTCAAGCAATTTGATGATGATGTGGTTTAAAAAAAATGATAGTTTTTGCACTTGGGATTCACTGAGTTTCTTGGAACTGTGGTTTTATAGTTTTCACCAAATTTAGAAAATTTTCAGCCATTATGTCTTCATATATTCTTTTAGTCATACCTTCCCCTTAAATGACTCCAATTACATGTATATTGGTGTATTTGAAAATAAACCACAGCCCATTAATGATCTTTTTTTTTCCAGATATTTTCTCTGGGTGCTTCATTTTGGATAGTTTCTATTGGTATGCCTTCAAGTTTGCTAATCTCTTCTTCAACAGTGTATATCTGTGATTAATCCCACCAAGTGTATTTTTTCATTTAAATACTTCAGTTTTCATCTCTAGAATTTGCTTTTGATCTTCCCTTTTTTATCTTCCAGGTCCTCTATTTAAGTTGTTCAACCTCTCCTCTAGCTCAGGGATCTACAATTACAGCCTGCATGTCGAATGCAATCCACCGCCTATTTTAGAAATAAAGTTATACTCCAGTATACAGAAATGTCCATTGGTTTACACATTGTCTGAGGCTGCTTTTGTGCTACAACAGAGTTAAGTAGTTACAACAGAGGCTGTTTGGGTCACAAAAATACCTACCATTTTACCCTTTAACAAAAATTTTATACACTCCTGGTCTTAGCTTCTTTTTTTTTAAAACATCTTTATTGGAATATAATTGTTTTACAATGGTGTGTTAGTTTCTGCTTTATAACAAAGTGAATCAGCTATACATATACATATATCCCCATATCTCCTCTCTCTTGCGTCTCCCTCCCACCCTCCCTACCCCACCCCTCTAGGTGGACACAAAGCACCGAGCTGATCTCCCTGTACTATGCATCTGCTTCCCACTATTTATTTTACATTTGGTAGTGTATATATGTCAATGTCACTCTCTCACTTCGTCCCAGCTTACCCTTCCCCCTCCCCATGTCCTCAAGTCCATTCTCTACATCTGTGTCTTTATTCCTGTCCTGCCCCTAGGTTCTTCAGAACCACTTTTTCTTTTTCGATTCCATATATATGTGTTAGCATACTGTATTTGTTTTTCTCTCTCTGACTTACCTCACTCTGCATGACAGTCTCTAGGTGATCTTAGCTTCTTAAACATAAAGAAGACAAATGTAATAACTGTTTTAATGTCTTTGTCTAATTTTATCATCCGTGTCTTTTCTGGGTTGGTTTTAATTGACTGATTTTTCTTATTATGAATTATATTTTCCCTACTTCTTTTTACAACTGGTTATTTTGATTAGATGTTAAGACACAATGAATTTCATCACCTTTTTGAGTGCTGCATATTTTTTATTCCTTTAAATATTCTTGAGCTTTGTTTTAGGACACAGTTACTTAGAAAAAGTTTTATCCTTTCAACCTCGCTTTTAAGTTTTGTTAGGCGAAACCAGATCAGCATTTAGTCTAGGCCTAATTTTGTACCACTACTGAAACAAAACCCTTCTGAGTACTCTTGTTGATGCGCTGTGAATTATGAGATTTTTTTCCACTTTGGCTATTGGGAACAGGCACAATTCATAGTATTGAGGGAGCTCTAGGAATTCTTTCCTCTAATTGTTTAGGTTGTTTTTCCTCCCAACCTTCGGTAGTCTCCTCACACCGGTGGTAATCAATACTCAGCTTAAGACTAGAGAGGACCCTCTGTAGATCTCTGGAACTCTGCATAGCTCTTTCCTCTCCAGTTCTCTGCCCTAAGAGTTCTGGCCACCTTAGCCTCCTTATAGTCCCAGCTCTACCTCCACAACTCATGGTGCTTACTAGGCTCCACCTGGATTCCCCTTCCCTACATCATATACTGGAAACTTTCTCCAGGCACTAAGCTGAGGCAATTGTAGGGCTCACCTCATTTGTCTCCTGTCTCTCAAGGATCACTGTCCTTTCTTGCCTGCCATTCAATATCTTGAAAACCACTGTTTCATATATTTTGTCCAGGTTTTTAGTTGTTTTAGGCCGAAGAGTAATTCTAGTCCCTGTTACTCCATCTTGGCTAGAAGCAGAAGTCCTAAAAGCTACTAAAATTTTCCAAACAGGGAAAATTGCTTAAAGGGTAAATGGAAAATCATGATAAAGTAGATGGGACCTAACTATATTATTGTTTATATTTAAGGAAAGGAAAGGAAATTTTACATATGCAGGTAACTATTCATCAAAATATATTTTATCGGGGACTTCCCTGGTGATCCAATGGTAAAGAATCCACCTTCCATAGAGTCTGTCATACAGAGTGAAGTAAGTCAGAAAGAGAAAAACAAATACCCTATGCTAACACATATATATGGAATCTAAGAAAAAAAAAAACAAAGTTCATGAAGAACCTAGGGGCAAGACGGGAATAAAGACACAGACCTACTACAGAATGGACTTGAGGATATGGGGAGGGGGAAGGGTAAGCTGTGACAAAGTGAGAGAGTGGCATGGACATATATACACTACCAAACGTAAAACAGATAGCTAGTGGGAAGCAGCCGCATAGCATAGGGAGATCAGCTCGGTGCCTTGTGATCACCTAGAGGGGTGGGATAGGGAGGGTGGGAGGGAGGGAGGCGCAAGAGGGAAGAGATATGGGAACATATGTATATGTATAACTGATTCACTCTGTTATAAAGCAGAAATTAACACACCATTGTAAAGCAAAAAAAAAAAGAAACAAAAAAAGAATCCACCTTCCAATGCAGGGGACATGGGTTCAATCCACATGCCATGGGGCAACTAAGCCGACGTGCCACAACTACTGAGCTCACGCGCCTCAACCAGAGAGCCTGCGTGCCACAAACTACAGAGCCCACATGCTCTAGAACACGTGCGCCACAACTACAGAGCCCATGCGCCCTGGAGCCTGTGTGCCACAACTAGAAAAGAGAAGACCTGCACGCCACAACGAGAGAGAAGCCCGTGTGCCACAACAAAAGATCCCGCATGCCTCAACGAAGATCCTGTGTGCCACAACTAAGACCCGACACAGGGCTTCCCTGGTGGCGCAGTGGTTGAGAGTCCGCCTGCTGATGCAGGGGACACGGGTTCGTGCCCCGGTCCGGGAAGATCCCACATGCCGCAGAGCGGCTGGGTCCGTGAGCCATGGCCGCTGAGCCTGCGCGTCCGGAGTCTGTGCTCCACAACGGGAGAGGCCACGACAGTGAGAGGCCCGCGTACCACAAAAAAAAAAAAAAAAAGACCCGACACAGCCTAAATGAATGAATGAATGAATAAATATTTTATCGTTAGGAGTCACTTGAACCTATTGCTGCTGGTAATGCAATTAAAATATTTATCTATTAAATTTTAAATTTCAAAATGCCTATATATGTGAATTAAGCAATTCCAGTTAGAATTTCAAGATATATAAAAATAATTGAAAATACATTTACATGGTCCTGTGAGATAAGTTATATTTTCCCAGCCCACTTGATCTGAAATACACCTTAAATTTTTTTTTTTATTTTGAATTTCAGGCATACAGGAAAGTTACGAAAGCACAAACAATTCCTAGTCCCCATTTCCCCCAGACTCTCGAATGTTAATATTTTACCATATTTGTATATTATGGGTTTTTGTGAGGGTTTTTTTTGCGGTACGCGGGCCTCTCACTGTTGCGGCCTCTCCCGTTGCGGAGCACAGGCTCCGGACGCGCAGGCTCAGCGGCCATGGCTCACGGGCCCAGCCGCTCCGCGGCATGTGGGTTCTTCCCGGACCGGGGCACGAACCCGTGTCCCCTGCATCGGCAGGCGGAATCTCAACCACTGCGCCACCAGGGAAGCCCTATATATTATGTTTTTAAAACCATTTAAGAGCACATTATAGACATAAAGTCCCTTTTTCCCAAGATACTTGTGTTTATTTCCTAAAAAGACAGTCTCTTATACAATCACAATGCAATTATCACTGGTAATAGATTTTATTCAGATGTCTCCAACTGTCCCTCTAATGTCCTTTATTGGGGGTGGGAGTATGGAGCAGTATTGAGAAACAGCTGTCCTCAGGCCAAATCAGAATAGCATTCAGTTTGTTTGTTTTTTTAATTAATTTGAGCTGGAACAGACACACCATTCATTTCCATATTGTCTACGGCTGATTTGGGGATGCAAGAACAGAGCTGAAAAGTCAAAACAAACTCAGTGTGCCCCCAAAAGCCTAACACTTTTATTATCTGGCCTATTACAGAAAACGTTTGCCAACTCCAGCTTTAGAGCACAAGAAAAATTTGTTCCTGCTCCAGGTTCAGTTGAATTTGTCATGTTTAACTTAGTTGTCATGTCTTTTTGGTCTCCTTTACTCTGGTACTCCTCAGTCTTTTTCATGATTTTGAAAATTTTGAAGAGTAGATGCTGTTTATTTGATAGAAATGTCCTTCCATCTGTGTCTGTCTGATGCTTCCTTATGCTTAGATTTAGCTTATGCATTTTTGGCAAGAACCACTACAAAAGTGATAGTATGTCCTCAGGATGCATATGATACTTAGTTGTCCATTATTAGTGATGTTAATTTAGAACGCTTAATTAAGGTGGCACCTGCCAGGTTTCTTCACTGTCATGTTACTGCTTTTCACTTTATAATTAACCATACTTTGTGAAGATATGCTTAGACACTATAAAAACACTTTGTTTCTCATCAGACTTTAAACCAGTAGTTTAAGAATTCACTGATGATGTTGGCCTGAAACGATTATCACTGTAACGGTTGCCAAAATGTGCTTTCCTAGTTCCATGATTCCTTCTACACTTATTAGGTGGAATTCTTCTGTAAAGAAAAGCTATCTCCTCTCCCCCATTTATCGAATTATTTATTTAACTCAGTGTAGACTTCTAAACTGTCCTTTTATTTTATGGGTTTTAATCTATTACTATCATTATTTATTTTGATGACCAAAGTGTCCATGATTTGGCTAAAAGAAGCCTCTTCAAACTGGCTCCCTTTGTGTGTACTTCTGGCATGCCCCTGTCATTCTTTGAGTGACAGCTTTTTTAATAATAGTAATAATGTGGAAATAACCCAAATGGCTATCGGTGTGAATTAAATAAGGAGTAGTGGGAAGACAAGGAAAATCTATGGATACACTAAGGAGAACAAGATAGAAGATCTACAGTTAACAGAACAATGGTAGAGTATGATGCCAGACTTTAAAAAGAAAAAACACAGGTATATGTTTATACACACATACGATTTTCTTGAAAGATACTAACGACACAGGGTAGCATTAACTCTAGGACTGTAACTGTGGAACTGAATGTCTTATTTTTATTTTACAATCACTGATGGTTAGAAATTTTTAAAATCATTTTCAAGACTAACACTTTTAAATTTAACATGTGTAATTAAAATGCATACCGTAAAAAATTACATAATTAGAATATAATATTTATAGTCTCATTTAAAATGGATAATATCTTTGTTTTAAAATTCTTTTCTAAAAGCATTTAAGTATCTTTCAAGTTCCAGTTGTGATCAACAAATTGTGACTGGCTAATGAAGCTAGATATAGGAAACTATCTTTACATTGTAGCCCTTGTTATATTAACTATATAATACTCAATATTAATTCTTGAAAGATTTCATTTTTCCCTTTGAACTGTATCCTCTTACCCTGTTTTTTGAAGGGAGAAAAAGGGGAGATGTGGGGAAGGGAGGGTGGAAATACGCTTATGATCTAGATACCATTATGTGAATAACTTCTTGCAAAGAACACCTAATATACCTTCCAAAATGACAGGATCTAACACTTTTATGAAATGTTTGGGTGAAAGACTAACATAATGCTTACCTAGTAAGTCGTTTAGGTGGAGGCCGCTCACCAAATTTTCTAGAGAAAAAATAAGAAAAAAAAATTAAATAGGCTGTATGACATGCTCCACAGTAAGCTTTTTAGGCACCATGAAGTCTCCTTTATGACTTATACTTCAACCCTACTAAAGTCCAGTGTAAAAAGAAATCCTCTAGTAAACACCTATACCCAGTTATAACAAAATACATTCTTTAAAACCACTCCTAAACAAAACAACAAACTCTAACTAGGCCTGACACATCCACTCTAAGCATGTACCATGCTGATTAGATGAGGATGACTGGTACCTTCCAGAGACACCTTGCTAAAAGACATCTAACCAAAGACCCCCCTGCCCCAGTCTCACATAATCTGGAGCACTCAAAAAAATCCTCACAGCCCAAGAGGTGGTGTAGAGCTCACAAGTGTTTACCATGTGCCAGGCACTATGTTATACATTTTTCCCCCCTTTTAATCATTATAAAATAATTCTGGAAGATACATATTGGCCCATTTTAAAGATGTAGAAAGCAAGTTGCCCAATATCACAGAGTAAATTAAGTGACAGACAGAGTTAAGATTTAAACCTAGATGTTGACTACTTAATTAGTTTATAGCATATGGCCCTTCAAAAATAAATATGCTATATGTACTAGCATAGAAGCATTTCAGTTATTTGGGAGAGGGCAAAGAGAAAAGCATGAGCAAGGATAAGCACAATTTAGGTTGGAATTAGAAATACATACACCATGCAGGTTAAGAGAAAGACTCAGAGTGAGATTAGCTGAATTCAAATCTATGATTTGGTATTGGGTTGGCCAAAAAGTACCTTTGTTTCTTAAGTAAAAATAAAAGACACATTTTTCATTTTCACCAAGAACTTTATTGAACATATTCACTGTTTTGTTCTACTACCTTCTGCCATTTTTCAGGCAACTTCATAATTCCGTTTTCCCAAAACTTTTTATCTTTTTGAGCAAAGAACTGTTCCAGGTCCTTTTACAGTCTTCCAAGGAATTGAAATTTTTTCGGTTAAGAGAATTTTGTAAAGACCAAAATAAATGGAAAACCAAAGGTGCAATGTCTGGTGAATACTCGAATGAATCAGAACTTCCCAGCCAAGCTGTAACAGTTTTTGCCTGGTCATCAGAGAAATGTGCAGCCTTGCGTTATCCTGGTGGAAGATTATGCATTTTCTGTTGACTAATTCTGGACGCTTTTTGTCGAGTGTTGCTATCAGTTGGTCTAATTGGGAGCAGTACTTGTTGGAATCAATTGTTTGGTTTTCCGGAAGGAGCTCATAACAGAGGACTCTCTTCCAACCCCACCATTACACGACATCCCCTTCTTTGGATAAAGACAGGCCTTTGGTGTGGTTGGTGGTGGTTCATTTCGCTTGCCCCACGATCTCTTCCGTTCCACATTGTTGTACAGTATCCACTTTTCATCGCTTGTCATAATTTGCTTTAAAAGTGGAACGTTTTCATTACATTTCAGTAGAGAACCGCATGCGGAAATATAGTCAAGAAGGTTTTTATCACACTATGTGGAACCCAAACATGAAAGCGATTAACATAACCAAGCTGGTACAAACTATTTTCAGGGCTTGATTCAGATATTTTGAGTATGTCTGCTGTCTCCCACGTGGTAGAACATTGATTGTACTCAGTTAAGGTCTCGATTTGATTGCTATCAACTTCAACTGGTCTACCCAACCGTGGAGCATCGTCGAGCGAGAAATCTCCAGCACAAAACTATGCAAACCACTTTTGACGTGTTCGATCAATCACAGCACCTTCTCCATACACTGCCCGAATCTTTTTTTGCATTTCAGTTGCATTTTTGCCTTTCTTGAAATAATAAAGCATAATATGCTGAAAATGTTGTTTTTCTTCCATCTTCAATATTAAAATGGCTAAACAAAAATTCATCAATTTTTTTTTTTTTTTTTTGCGGTACGCCAGCTTCTCACTGTCGTGGCCTCTCCCGTTGCGGAGCACAGGCTCCGGACGCGCAGGCTCAGTGGCCATGGCTCACGGGCCCAGCCGCTCCGTGGCATGTGGGATCTTCCCAGTTCGGGGCACGAACCCGTGTCCCCTGCATCGGCAGGCGGACTCTCAACCACTGCGCCACCAGGGAAGCCCCAAAATTCACCAATTTTGATAAGTCTTTTTTTAAATGCATGCTGATATGACAGCTGTCACATACAATCTAACAAAATTGTCTCGAATGAAGTTTTAGACAACTAAGCGCTACTAGAGCCATCTTATGGACAAAACTGAACGAACCTTTTGGCCAACCCAATATTTACTTCCTGTGCAGCCCTGAAATTATTTGACTCTCTACACCTCAGTTTCCTTCCTCATCTGTAAAAAGGACACAGTGGTTGTACTGACCTCAAGGAGTTGCTGAAGGGATTAAATGTGCTAATTAACATATAGAAGACACATAGAACAATGCCTGGAATACAGTAAATGACGAATAAATGTTAGTAATTATTACTGTTTTTTAGTTATAAATGGTTATGTCAAAATAACTAAAGATATTAAGTGTGATATTAATAAAGATAAGTATAAGAGGAAGAAACAAATCCCTATGTGATGACCTCCTATTTCCTCTGAAATAAGAAATGAGATCTTCTGAAAGACATGGTGGAGGCACACAGCACTTGAAGAAAAATGATCAATAGAATCTTGTTTTCTTTTTAAAGCAAGACTGCAGTTATAGTTTAAGTGACTTGTTCATAATCACAGTTATAGGTTTGTGAAGCCTAATTTGACTTAAGATTTCTCTACTATATTTGTTGTATTTTACATAATTATTAACTTTGATGACTGAAGTCTTAGATTCCCATGTACTTCCTTTTGTTGAGTAATTTAATGCTATATGACATTGTTTATGGACTCCATTTATAAACAATGGGCATCTGTGACTTTGAATATTTTGGTATTTTAGTTAACTCTAAAATATTGAAAAGTGACTTTAATTGAAATAGCACTAAAAATGAGCAAATAATCCAAGTTTCTGTCAGAAGAATTAATAACAAGTAATTCTCATTGATTTTATCCTATAGGATGTTCAATTTTAAATACAATGATTTAGTAGTAATAAGCAAGGCTGCTGAAGACCGTAGTTTTAAAACACTGAACTATTGGCTAATCTATGATGTGAACTCCAATTATGAAGTTAAAGGCTCTACTCCTGAATCTTTTTCCACAGGAAAGATTTTCTTTTGAACCTTTGAGACTGACTAAATGTACCACTGCAGCATATGATTAAAATAAAACTGCCTCACTAGAATATTTTACAAAAACCAAGAAGTTTAAGACAATCTCTAAATTACTTCTTCACATATGTATTTAAGAGCAGTTATACTTTATAAAAGAAGCAAAGTGAGGTGTGGCCAGAATCTAACTAAGGGCTTAAAATGGTGAAAATTTTAGAGAGAGGCACAGTTAACAAATGAAATAAAACTTTTCAGTGAGAATCACGATGCCACTAACCCTTCAAACTAGCTAATAACTCCAACCATTAAGCATCCTTTGGGATCTAACACAGAATTTAACATAAGTTTATTACACGGCTAGTAAGAGATCCACTGCACTCAAAATACAAATGCAAATTTTGTTTCTTGGTGCTGTGAAATGCTTACAAAATTAGGTTAACAACTGAATGCTGATTAAAATATGTGTCTACATTCTTTTTTGGAGCTACCCATTAGATGAAGTCAACAATCATATAGCATGCTTGTGCAATATCACTCCTGCCCCAATAAAAAACATGAGCAAGAGAACTCAGCAATTTGCCTGCTAAGCCTAAACAGCATTTCAAAAGGATGCAGTGTTCTGTCTAGGTGCTATCCTAAGGCTAGAAAGCTTATAAATGTTAATAAGATTCAACTGGTTCTTCAGTATATAATAAAGCATCTCCAATTGTGTGCAGTCTCAATCCTCTCTTTAATGCATATGCCATCACATTCATAACTATCCCATTAAAAACTAATGGTTGGGGCTTCCCTGGTGGTGCAGTGGTTGAGAGTCCGCCTGCCGATGCAGGGGCCATGGGTTCGTGCCCCAGTCCAGGAAGATCCCACGTGCCGCGGAGCGGCTGGGCCCGTGAGCCATGGCCGCTGAGCCTGCGCGTCCGGAGCCTGTGCTCCGCAACAGGAGAGGCCACAACAGTGAGAGCCCCGCATACCGCAAAAAACAAACAAACAAAAAAAACTAACGGTTACTGCAAATATCATATGATATTGCTTATATATATGGAATCTAAAATAAAAGGGTACAAATGAACTTATTTACAAAACAGAAGTAGAGTCACAGATGTAGAAAACAAACTTATGGTTACCAGGGGATAAGGGGGGAGGGATAAACTGGGAGATTGGGATTGACATATACACACTACTATATATATATAAAATAGATAACTAATAAGAACCTGCTGTATAGCACAAGGAACTCTACTCAATACTCTGTAATGGCCTACATGGGAAAAGAATTTTAAAAACAAAACCAAAAAAGAGCAGATATATGTATATGTATAACCGATTCACTCTGCTGTACACCTGAAACTAACACAACACTGTAAATCAACTATACGCCAATACAAAATTTAAAAAAGAAAACCTAATGGTTACTGTATCTATTAGAATGGGGGAAGGATAAGAAAATGAGGTTTCCGAGAAAATTCATAAAAGTGTTTAGTAGGTTCACAATGCACAATTCTGAAGCTCACAATTGAACTAAATTCTAATTATTCAATAAAATTCATAGGTCTACGTATTTAAAACTGTCATTATACCAAGATACTATATGCACCCTATACTGATCAAGATCCATTTTCCTCTACTAATCTGATGTATTGATAGAATATACAAAACTTCAGGAATTATCTACTACAGAAAGAAGGCCCATCTTCAAACATGAGTGACTTAAGAAAATTCATAATGTATATTTACATTATGCAATCAAAATAACCAGTTTTCAGCAGAAATGACAAGTCAGCTAACAATTACTCAGAGACTGATTATGATTTAAAGATTAAGTTCTATCCCTCCCTTTTGCAGTAGGGAATGGTGAGAAAGGCCGGTACAAATTTTTTATCTTTACTTGTAATCTATTTTTTGAAAATTTATTTATTTATTTATCTTTGGCTGCTTTGGGTCTTCGTTGCTGCGTGCGGGCTTTCTCTAGTTGCGGCGAGCGGGGGCTACCCTTCATTGTGGTGTGCAGGCCTCTCATTGCAGTGGCTTCTCTTGTTGCGGAGCTCGGGCTCTAGGTGCACGGGCTTCAGTAGTTGTGACTCGTGGGCTCTAAAGCACAGGCTCAGTAGTTGTGGTGCACCGGCTTAGTTGCTCCATGGTACATGGGATTTTCTGGGGCCAGGGCTCGAACTCGTGTGCCCTGCATTGGCAGGCGGATTCTTAACCACTGATCCACCAGGGAAATCCCTTGTAATCTATTTTTAAAACAAGATATCTATTGACGTGTTGACAACTGAAAACCAGAAATAAATTGGATCAACCAAGTTTAGGTCACTCTTCCGTAAAACACTTTCATAATAGGTGCACAGTATATTTAACAATGCAAAAACAAAAAAATCTAAATCCTTAAGTACCCTAGGAACACCTTTGATTTTATGAAGTATTGACTTAATTCCTCATTGTAACAAAGAATCACTGTTATCCAATTTCTCTTTTTGATATTATAGGTTGTCAACATCTCATTTGCATGAGTAGGTTTCTCAAATTTTTTGCACACTATATAAAGCATAGTTTTGATTAAATGTGATCATCAACCCTGTTATATATTTAAAAGAAAAAAGTTGTAATTCTGGACTTTTTTTAAGTAACAAGCAAAGGTTAGCTTATATAAAGGTGATTACACCCTTTTCTTCTTCTATTATGTATGCTTCTCCCTCACATTGGGATTGGTGAACAAAACACAAAAACCTATGTGCTGGATTTCCCTGGTGGTGCAGTGGTTAAGAATCCGCCTGCCAACGCAGGGGACATGGGTTCCAGCCCTGGTCAGGGAAGATCCCATATGCTGCGGAGCAACTAAGCCCGTGTGCCACAACTACTGAGCCTGTGCTCTAGAGTCCGCGAGCCACAACTACTGAGCCCACGTGCCACAACTACTGAAGTCCACGTGCCTAGAGCCTGTGCTCCGCAACAAGAGAAGCCACCACAACAAGAAGCCCGCACGCCACAACGAAGAGTAGTCCCCGCTCACCACAACTAGAGAAAGGTCGGGCACAGCAACAAAGACGCAATGCAGCCAAACATAAATTGGAAAAAAAAAAAAATCTATGTGCCATCATTAGTAATGTTCATATAATACTATGGCTCAAGAAAACTTACACTGCCCAAAGTATCTATGTTGTAAGTATAATTTTAGGCTAGCAAACTCATTTTACTTTAATTTCACTAGCTTTCCCTTTCTAAGATAACAATGATCTTTTATTCAAAATACAAAGAGCTAGGGAAAATATTATTATAGCTAAATCTATTTTCATATACCTGGCAGTGTGAGGATTTTTTTAATTTTGCCATCAATCACTAAACATAGCACTTCTTACCTATAAATAGTATTAAGATTCCCACATATCCTCCAATCCATTTGAATTTTCAAATAAGTAAAAAACCTGCATACACTTTACACACTTCTTTCACTTCTTTTTTGCTCATGGTGGAGATGTAATATTGTTTTCCCCACAACAGATACATTTCCTTCTATATTAACCAATCTGTTAAGGAAGTATATGACTACAAATGTATTGAGGACAAACATGATAATATCAAAACTTCACCATCTTAACACCTTTTCTAGCTAACAGATGATTCACGTGAGAAAAACCAAGTCAAAAATCAAAAGGCGGGGGCTTCCCTGGTGGCGCAGTGGTTGAGAGTCCACCTCCCGATGCAGGGGACACGGGTTCGTGCCCCGGTCCGGGAAGATCCCACATGCCACGGAGCGGCTGGGCCCGTGAGCCAAGGCTACTGAGCCTGCGCGTCCGGAGTCTGTGCTCCGCAACGGGAGAGGCCACAACAGTGAGAGGCCTGCGTACTACAAAAAAAAAAAAAAAAAAACAAAAGGCGGGTATGGAAGGATAAGAAACAACTTTTTTGAATATAGAACAACTTAGTAATTACACTGCTAGAATACTGTCTAGTAACAATATTAGAACTTCCGAGTTTAAAAACATAGAGCTGGATGGAAAAGCAAGCTCAAGTAATGTGGGAAAAACACCTTTTCTAGCTAACAGATGCTTCACACGAGAAAAACCAAGTCAAAAACCAAAAGGCGGGTGTGGAAGGATAAGAAAAAACTTTTTTGAATATAGAACAACTTAGTAATTACACTGCTAGACTACTGTCTAGTAACGATATTAGAACTTCCGAGTTTAAAAACATAGAACTAGATGGAAAAGCAAGCTCAAGTAGTGTGGGAAACTATTCTGCCCTTGGGTGTAGAACTAAAAGTAATTTCCTCTATTTTTTTGTATTTCACAAATTTTTTGCTTCATGCAGAAACGATATTACAATAAATTAACTCAAGACACACTGGTGGTATTCGCAGGAAAAATGTAGAAAAGAAAGCATGAACAATTCAAACTCATAATTAAGCCAAACTCTGCACCAAATCTGCTGTAAACAGTATACAGTTCAAAAAAGTACTAGAATTCTTGAAACATGATTCAAGATACTGAAATTAAACAACATTTGATGGGAAAATTAGGAAACCTGATTCATATACTCAAGAATCCATACCTGATCATTCCACCAGGAGAAAGAAACAAATAGGTGATATACACTATCACCATAGTCTATGCTAAAATATAATACGAAAAACAAAGCAAGTGGTACTAGGAAGCTGTTTAGTAATTTACTCACAAAAATAGAAGATGCTAGTTAGAAAGGACTACACATAACATACCGTCTTTGTCTCTAGATTCATTCATTCACCTAGCATGTACAAAATATGGGTACTTGGTATACATCAGTGAACAAAAGAAACACAAAATCCATGTCCTTATGGAACTTACCTGCTACTAAGACAAATGGACAATGGCATATGTTCAAAGATATTATCTATATAGTTTATAAAAACAAAAATGTAAGAAACAACTTAAATATTGTACTTATTGAATATGATTTAAAAGATTAATATTTGACTAATCTAAAAAATATATTTAAAGTAAATATGTAACTTATTTTTACTTCTAAAAGCTTATTCATTCTATACCTATGGCAGAAAACAGCCTACGTATTAAGTCACATAACTTTGAGCAAGACATGTCACCCTTTGTCGCATTTCAACTTCTAGCTTTGAAACTACTCTTACTTTAAGAACCATATTTAATGGCAATAATGCTCAAAACCTATCAGGGTGTAATTAGTGGTCTTGGATACTGTAACAAAGACAATCAAGGCAGGAGACTGGATACTGTAACAAAGACAATCAAGGCATGATGTAGTCTCCGAAACCATCACATTTATTAAGCATGTTTCTATTAGAACAAGTATCCTATGGGGCAGACTTCAAAGACATGCCACACTTGCAGTTGACCCCATCAGGTGGAGAACATGCTCCCCTTCTTACTAGTATACTGGGTAGAGAACATTTGAAAAGCACTGCTTCCTTAATTTTTAAAGTCCCTTTATCCTACCTTTTCTTTTTCAATTAAAACCACAACAACAACAAACTTAACAGTCTGTCAGCAGTTTGTGTAAAGAATCAGGAAGAGTGGAAAGATACAAAGAATGAGTGACTGGGACCATCATTTCCAGCTATTCTCAGCATCTGGCTTTTTAGGTATCTCCAGTATTATTATTACCAGGTTAGGGTAAAGATGTCTTTTCTAAAATCCATACCTGAGGAGGGATTTCCCCCAATTAAATCTGCAACAGCCATAAGCCTCACCACCCAGTTAGCACAACTGAGTTATGAGAACACTGGCATCCATTAACATCACATATAAAGATCTTATATGAAAAGTACATGTCTTAAAACCTATGGCTCAACAAGAGGGAGCAATGAGACACTGAGCAAAGTACTCCAATTTCATGTCAAGAGACTGAATAGGACAAATTGACATCAAATGCCTCCTAACGTGATGCATAAGAGCACAATATCACTTCTGTGATACCACTGACAAAAAAAACCACAGAACTTGAATCTAAACATGAGGAAACATGACATACCTAAATTGTGGAATAGTCAACAAAATAAGTAGACTATACTTTTCAGAGCATCAAGGTTGTGAAAAACAAGCAAAAAACTGAGAAACTGGCCCAGATTAGAAGGGACTAAAGATACATGATCACTGAATACAACAGACTATCCAGAATTTACTCTGCTATAAAAGGACATTATTTAGACAAGTAACAAAATCTGCATAAAACGGTAGATTAGAAAATAGGATATCAATTTTAATTTCTGGTTTTGACAGCTGTACAGGGGTTCAATAAGAGAATGTCCTTATTTTTTAGAAACACTGTAGTGTTTAGGGAGAAAAGGGCATGATGCCTAATTACCTTCAAAGGGTTCAGGGAAAATAAGTATATATGTGTATGCGTGTGTGTGTGTGCGCGTGCATGTGTAGATACACAGAAGGATAATGCAAATGTGGTAAAATGTTAATGAATGACGTATCTGGCTGAACTTCTTTGTAATATTCTTGCAATTCTTCTGTAAACTGAAATTATATCAAAACAAAAAAGGCCACAATCAGAGAAGCACTAATCTGATCAAGTTGCTGGCCTGACCCTAATTGCCACAGAACCTGGTGGTGACAAACCTATCAAAAAACATTCAATGAAGGTGACACATAAGACACTCTATGGCCAGCTTCCTGGCATAGCTCTTATGTTCTTACGACAATCATTTAAGAATTGTTAGGACTTCCCTGGTGGTGCAGTGGTTAAGAGTCCGCCTGCCCATGCAGGGGATACGGGTTCGATCCCTGGTCTGGGAAGATCCCACATGCCGCGGAGCAACTAAGGCCGTGCACCACAACTACTGAGCCCACGTGCCAGCCACAACTACTGAAGCCCACGCGCCTAGAGCCTGTGCTCCGCAACAAGAGAAACCACCACAATAAGAAGCCCGCGCACTGCAAGGAAGAGTAGCCCCTGCTCACTGTAACTAGAAAAAGCCCACGTGCAGCAACAAAGACCCAATGCAGCCAAAAATAAATAAATAAGTAAATTTATATTAAAAAAAAAAGAATCGTTGCTGTAGATTTAAAGTTTGATAATACCCGTCGTTGACGTACTAGTAGAGAAACAGGAATTCTCATGCACTGATGGGAGTTTAAATTTGTAAAATCTTTTTGGAAGACATTTGGCAGTGTCTATTATAATTCAAGATGTGCAATTCCTTGAATTCCTAGCCATTTCTATTCTGGAAATTTATTATATAGGTATACATAAACTGTGACTATGCAAAAATTTGTATACGAAGATATTCAATAAAACATCATTTGGGGCTGCCTTGGTGGCGCAGTGGTTAAGAATCCGCCTGCCAATGCAGAGGACACGGGGTTCGAGCCCTGGTCTGGGAAGATCCCACATGCTGCGGAGCAAATAAGCCCATGCGCCACAACTACTGAGCCTGCACTCTAGAGCCCGCGAGCCACAACTACTGAGCCCGCATGCCGCAACGACTGAAGTCCGCGTTCCTAGAGCCCGTGCTCCTCAACAAGAGAAGCCACCGCAAGGAGAAGCCCCTGCACCGCAACAAAGAGTAGCCCCGACTCACCGCAACTAGAGAAAGCCTGTGTGCAGCAATGAAGACCCAAAGCAGCCAATTTATTTTTAAAAAGCATCATTTCTATTAACAAAAAATTTTTTAAGTCCATGTGTACAATTAGGAATAGACTGCTGGTTACACATAGCACCTCCCAGTCGTGCCCGCCACCCACACACACACAAGGAGAGAAAAAAGAGAGAAAGAAAAGGGGAAAAAAAGCTATCCAATTAGTAGCATTGATCTTTTTCTTCCCCCCCACCCCACCCCACCCCCGGCCATGCCGTGCGGCATGCGGGATCTTAGTTCCCCGACCAAGGATCGAACCTGTGCACCCTGCAGTGGAAGCAAGGAGTCCTTACCACTGGACCACCAGGGAATTCCGAGTAACATTAATTTTGAATGAAGAAATGAGATCTACATTTTCATCCCCTTTCCCCAAGTGCATATATAAAACAACACACAAATACATACACCCCGCTACGCCCAGTATTAGTGATAATGGTGGGCAGCAGCAAAAATTCCATTTTGCTCTAGAATGTATTATACAATTTGACAGATGTTTTATTCATTACTAATTAAGTTTGGCTTAGGTAAACAGCAAAATAAAATTTCAGTATCTAGACATCAGTTAAAGCCACTCATACACCAAGTCTAGAATACAGGTGGCTTAAAATAGAAACAGAGAAAAACATGTAAGTTAAAAATTTACCCCCATGGGGACATATGTATATGTATAACTGATTCACTTTGTTATAAAGCAGAAACTAACACACCATTGTAAAGCTATTATACTCCAATAAAGATGTTAAAAAAAAAAATGTACCCCCAAAATGGTCTCAGTAAGCAAATTTCACTAGGGGAAACATTTTAGAAAAAAGTATTCCAGACCCAAATAAAGAACACACCTTTATGGAAAACATACTTCCAAAAAAGGAAAACATAATGCAACATAAAGAATTTTAAAGAGGTTCCAATCTTAACCGTCTGTTTAATTTTTGCTAAGAACTTCTTCAGACACCTCACTTGATCTTATGCACTGCCTTTTAAGACAGTGTTTAAGAGGTGAAAAGTGTCATCTGATGAGAGCACACACACAGTTTGTCACCAATGCAAGTCATGGGAGAGGCAGCCACATATTGCGGTAAGGGCATGGACTCAGGAGCTAGATTGCTTAAGCTCACATTCCACCTTTAAAGCAAACTAGTGGAAGTTACTTAAACTCTCTGTGTCTCATTTTTCTCAACTGAAAACACAGATGAAAGTATGTCCATGTAGGATTCTTGCAAGAATTTTAAAAGTTCGTAAGTGTACAGCACCAAAAAGAGTTCTAGGCCCTGAGTAAGCACTAGACAAAACACCACTACTGCTTCAAGAGTGGATTACTGACTATTTGCCCTAACAAATATGGACAAAACACCACTACTGCTTCAAGAGTGGATTACTGAATATTTACCCTAAGAAACATGGTAAAACTGAAATAGGCCCTTCAAAACAAATACATATTTATATTGCTTTAAAATATATATAATCATACATCTCACAAAGAGATTAATATCCAGAATACATAAAGAACTATAACTCAACAACAAAACATCTGATTTACAAATAGGCAAAGGACTTGAAGAGATAAGAAGATATGTATCTCCAAGAAGATATACAAATAGCCTATAAGCACATAAAAGAAGCTCAACGTTACTAATCATTAGGGAAATGCAAATCAACACCGTAATGATACCACTTCACACCCATCAGGATGCCTATTATCAAAAAAAACCAAAAAATAACAAGTGTTGGTGAGGATGTGGGAAAATCTGAACCCTTGTATGTTACTGGTGGAAATATAAAATGGTGCAGCCACTGTGGAAAACAGTATGGCAATATCTCCAAAATTAAATGTACAATTACTACATGATCTACCAATTCCACTTCTGGGTATATACCCAAAAGAAGTAAAAGCAGAATTTCAAATAGATACTTGTACACCAATGTTCAGAGCAGCATTATTCACAATAGGCAAAAGGTGGAAATAACCCAAATGTCCAGCGATGGATGGACAGATGTGGTATACACGTACAATTAAATATTATTCCACCTTAAAAAAAATTCTGACATATGCTACGTACAATATGGATGAACCTTGAATACATTGTGCTAAATAAAATAAGACACACACAAAAGGACAAATATCCTATGATTCCACTTATATGAGGGACCTAGAGTATTCAAATTCAGTAGAATGGTGGTCGCCACGGACTGATGCCAGGGGTGAGGGTAAGGGAGCATGGAGAGTTATTGTCTAATGGGTACAGTTTGGGACGATAAAAAAGTTTTGGAGATGGATGGTGATGGTGGTTGTGCAATAATATGAATGTACTTAATGCAACTGAACTGCACACTTAAAAATGTTTAAAATGGTAAATTTTATGTTTTATATATATTCTACCGCTCAAGTAGTACATTTAGTTTTGCTTAAACTATGGCTTAGTGAGGGATAATAGCTCAGCTTTGAGGGGTATCCTATGTTACTGCCTGGTTAGGTGGCGGCAGCTGTCCAGTAACTTAGAAAAAAACAAACAAGTGGGTGCCACAACAAACAAAAGAAAACCATGAGGAGTATATGTACATATATAAAAATGGTTCCTACTACCATCAAGGCAAAGATACAAAAGGAAAGAGAGAAATCTGTCCTAGAATCTACACCTCCCAAGGTAGCACAGCCCAGAAAGCATGCAAACAATCCATCGAAGACTGTTTGGGGCTGAACATCTCCCATGGAAAATGCCAAGTGATCATGGAAAGCAGCTTGTACATGAGATGAAATCACATAGTTTTTGCCATTGCACTCCCCCCATTACTTCTCACCCCCACCTCAAATTGTAAGCAGTGAAGATCTTTTTTCTCCACAAAACTTCTGCCAAAGATGTTAAGGGTGTCAGTTCTCTGACGTCATTTGAAAATTCTTTGCAGGAAGAAAGAAATCTGGTATTAATCAGAAGTTATTAATTTTCTCTCATCTTTTGAAATGCTCTTTCCAATCCTAGTGAGACTTTTAAAAAAAAGGAAGAAAAAAAAAGCCAATACAAGTAAATGGGGCTTTTTCCCCCCTTATCCCCTTACCTAAAATGAAATTTAGAAAGCCATAGATAATAACTATCTATAATAGATTTCTTCACCTGTTCTCCTTGGGTCCTATTCTTGAAAAGGTATGCAACATTTAGTGTGTAGTTCATTTATCTAGGAAGGGATCCAGTTACCTATATGCTAACCACTGTTCAGGACAGGTGTTTGGCACTGAGAGATCAGATCCCCAAGAAGTGACCATCAATGGTTTCTGTTAGGGAAGCTTGACTATAGCAGAAAGGGCCAAGGAGATTTTTAGTGGGGAAGGATATGAGGAAGACGAATTAAGTTACATTTCAGGAGACCTCTCAAAGTAAGTTCTTGCCTCCATGGAATAAACAAACTATGGAAAAATAGGCGATTTTCAGTTAAAAAAGAAAGCTACTAAGCCAAAAGACTTTGCAATTTTAAAGCTGGGCTCTATATTGATTCCTAACACCCTAGAAATAAAAATTTCCAAGTAACTGTTGAGGAATCAAAGGATTAAACTTGGTAGAGAGAAACCAGGCATTGTACTACTTAGCTCCCATCACACGGAAAGTATGAGTAGAAAAAAATAATATTTCCCTGTAAAAGTTAGGTCCGTGGACCTCTCTCTAAATTAATTGATTCAGCCTGTGGAATGGAATAGCCTCAGAAGCAACATCATGCAATGAGGTGGTACGTGAAGGCCCAAGACTTTTCCTTAATGAAAGTACACCTGAGAATATAGTGATACTGATAAACCATTGACAACAGTTTAAAATACATGCTTGTTGACTTGAGATTATTACTGCCCATGTTCAAAAGTAGTAAGAATGCTATACCCCCACAAATGTGTATACATGGGTACCAAAAGACATCTACAACAATGTCCACAGCATCATCAGACATAATAACCGCAATCAGAAACTCAAATGGCCACTGTCAAAGGATTAGATAAATTATAGAATAATCATACAATAGAGTGCTATTCAGTAATGAAAGTGAACAAATTATCATTACATATGCAATAATGTTGATTATAGCAAAACAAGTCAGGCTCAAAAAGGTACAAGAATTGTATGATTCTATTTATATGAAATTCAAAAAAAAAAAAAAAAAAAAAAGCAAAACTAATCTACTGTACTCACAAGAATACAGGTTACCTTTGAGAGGGAGGTACAGACACTAGGAGGAGCTATAAGAAGGGTCCCTGAGGAGCTAGTAATATTCTGTAACTTCATCTGTGTGATGGTCACCCATGTATATTCACTTTGTGAAAATTTACTTTATTGTACATTTATGATTTGTGTGCTTTGCTTTTCTGTAGGTATATTACTTTAATTGATAAATATATTTCTAGATATATAAATATCTAAGTTTCTTGAATGAATGGATGGTTTTGAAAAAAAGTTCTTTCCTAGACTTTATTCCTATTGTCTTCAAATTGTATTTTAACATCAAAATTTAGAAGCCAGTGATTTCTAGTCCTCGGCTATACCATTCCCGAATGTATGTATTTCATATCAAGAAAGGTTAGTATAAGGGTATAAGTCCTGACAAACTTGGTCTTCTTCTCTCCATCCAAACTGCAGATCAGAATTTACAATCTCCTCTCCTAATTAGTAGGCAAAAAATCAGGATCAACTATGGTCCTGTTGGGGCAAATCTATTCCAGAGTAGGCACTTAAAAAAAAAAAATCACTAATTATGTAGTGTCACAGAAAAAGGTTGAATGTGTACTAGGATTAGAATCTTCCTATTTGTTAATTTTTAAACTGGCTTCCTATGCCTCCCTCAACTAAAACCAAGATGAAGAAGAAGGAGAGAGAGAGTGGCATAATTAATTGTTTTCCTACAGTCTCATTCCTTTGTTCTTTCATTAACATTTAACATATTAAAGTGCCTACTGTATGTTAGGCACTGTAGTAGACACTTGGAACGTACAACAGCAAATAAGAAACATGATCCCTATGCAGACAGAATACACTACAACAGCAGGATCAGGCTATGCACTGTGCATGCATATCTCACTTCACACACATACACGTCAATCTTATTAAGGTAGGTGCTATTATCCGCATTACAAGATCAGCTTAGAAACCACCTTGCCCAAATTGACACAATGATAAATTTGGTTTAAAATGTAACTAGAGAGATAGCCTCATCCACCACAGAGCAGATAGCAGAAGCAAGAACTACAATCCTGCAGCCTGTGGAACAAAAACCACATTCACAGAAAGATAGACAAGATGAAAAGGCAGAGGGCTATGTACCAGATGAAGGAAGAAGATAAAACCCCAGAAAAACAACTAAATGAAGTGGAGATAGGAAACCTTCCAGAAAAAGAATTCAGAATAATGATAGTGAAGATGATCCAGGACCTCAGAAAAAGAATGGAGGCAAAGTTCGAGAAGATGCAAGAAATGTTTAACAAAGGTCTAGAAGAATTAAAGAACAAACAAACAGAGATGAACAATACAATAACTGAAATGAAAAATACACTAGAAGGAATCAATAGCAGAATAACTGAGGCAGAAGAACGGATAAGTGACCTGGAAGACAGATGGTGGAATTAACTGCTGCAGAACAGAATAAAGAAAAAAGAATTAAAAGAAATGAAGACAGCCTAAGAGACCTCTGGAACATTAAACACAACAACATTCACATTATAGGGGTACAAGAAGGGAAGAGAGAGAGAAAGGACCCGAGAAAATATCTGAAGAGATTATAGTCGAAAACTTCCCTAACATGGGAAAGGAAACAGCCACCCAAGTCCAGGAAGTGCAGACTCCCATACAGGATAAACCCAAGAAGAAACATGCAGAGACACACAGTAATCAAATTGGCAAAAATTAAAGACAAAGAAAAATTATTGAAAGCAGAAAGGGAAAAATGACAAATAACATACAAGGGAACTCCCGTAAGGTTAACAGCTGATTTCTCAGCAGAAACTCTACAAGCCAGAAGGGAGTGGCATGACATATTTAAAGTGATGAAAAGGAAGAACCTACAACCAAGATTACTCTACCCGGCAAGGATCTCATTCAGAGTCGATGGAGAAATCAAAAGCTTTACAGACAAGCAAAAGCTAAGAGAATTCAGCACCAACAAACCAGCTCTACAACAAATGCTAAAGGAACTTCTCTAAGTGGGAAACAGAAGAGAAGGAAAGGACCTACAAAAACAAACCCAAAACAATTAAGAAAATGGTAATAGGAACATACATATCAATAATTACCTTAAACGTGAATGGATTAAATGCTCCAACAAAAAGACAAAGGCTTGCTGAATGGATACAAAAACAAGACCCATATATATGCTGTCTACAAGAGACCCACTTCAGACCTAGGGACACATTCAGGCTGAAAGTGAGGGGATGGAAAAATATATTCCATGCAAAAAGAAATCAAAAGAAAGCTGGAGTAGCAATACTCATATCAGATAAAATAGACTTTAAAATAAAGAATGTTACAAGAGACAAGGAAGGACACTACACAATGATCGAGGGATCAATCCAAGAAAAAGGTATAACAATTATAAATATATATGCACCCAACATAGGAGCACCTCAACACATAAGGCAACTGCTAACAGCTCTAAAAGAGGAAATGGACAGTAACACAATAGTGGGGGACCATAAAACCTCACTTACACCAATGGACAGATCATCCAAACAGAAAATTAATAAGGAAACACAAGCTTTAAATGCAACAACAGACCAGATAGATTTAATTGATATTTATAGAACATTCCATCCAAAAACCACAGATTACACTTTCTTCTCAAGTGCACACAGAGCATTCTCCAGGATAGATCACGTCTTGGGTCACAAATCAAGCCTCAGTAAATTTAAGAAAACTGAAATCATATCAAGCATCTTTTCTGACCACAACGCTATGAGATCAGAAATCAATTACAGGGAAAAAAACCGTAAAAAACACAAACACAAGGAGGCTAAACAATACATTACTAAATAACTGAAGAAATCCAAGAGGAAATCAAAAAATACCTAGAGACAAATGACAATGAAAACACGACGATCCAAAACCTATGGGATGCAGCAAAAGCAGGTCTAAGAGGGAAGCTTATAGCTATACAAGCCTACCTCAAGAAACAAGAAAAATCTCAAATAAACAATATAACATTACACTTAAAGGAACTAGAGAAAGGAGAACAATCAAAACCTAAAGTTAGCAGAAGGAAAGAAATCATAAAGATCAGAGCAGAAATAAATGAAATAGAAACAAAGAAAACAATAGCAAAGATCAATAAAACCAAAAGCTGGTTCTTTGAGAAGATAAACAAAATTGATAAACCATTAGCCAGACTCATCAAGAAAAAGAGGGAGAAGACTCAAATCAATAAAATTAGAAATGAAAGAAGAAATCACAACTGATACTGCAGAAATACAAAGGATTTTAAGACATTACTACAAACAATTATATGCCAATAAAATGGACAACCTGGAAGAAATCAACAAATTCTTAGAAAGGTACAACCTTCCAAGACTGAACGAGGAAGAAATAGAAAATATGAACAGACCAATCACAAGTAATGAAATTGAAACTGTGATTAGAAATCTTCCAACAGGGCTTCCCTGGTGGCGCAGTGGTTGAGAGTCCACCTGCCGATGCAGGGGACACGGGTTCGTGCCCCGGTCCGGAAGGATCCCACATGCCACGGAACGGCTGGGCCCGTGAGCCATGGCCGCTGAGCCTGCACGTCCGGAGCCTGTGCTCTGCAATGGGAGAGGCCACAACAGTGAGAGGCCCGCGTACCAGAGGGAAAAAAAAAAAAAATCTTCCAACAAACAGAAGTCCAGGACCAGATGGCTTCACAGGTGAATTCTATCAAACATTTAGAGAAGAGCTAATACCCATCCTTCTCAAACTCTTCCAAAAAACTGCAGAGGGAGGAAAACTCCCAACTCAACATAATAAAGGTCATATACGACAAACCCACAGCAAACATCATTCTCAATGGTGAAAAACTGAAAGCATTTCCTCTAAGATCAGGAACAAGACAAGGACGTCCACCCTCGCCACTATTATTCAACACAGTTTTGGAAGTCCTAGCCAAGGCAATCAGAGAAGAAAAAGAAATAAAAGGAATACAAATTGGAAAAGGAGAAGTAAAACTGTCACTGACTGCAGATGACATGATACTATACAGAGAATCCTAAAGATGCCACCAGAAAACTACTAGAGCTAATCAATGAATTTGGTAAAGCTGCAGGATACAAAATTAATGCACAGAAATCTCTTGCATTCCCATACACTAATGATGAAAAATCTGAAAGAGAAATGAAGGAAACACTCCCATTTACCCTTGCAACAAAAAGAATAAAATACCTCGGAATAAATCTGCCTAAGGAGGCAAAAGACCTGTAGGCAGAAAACTATAAGACACTGTTGAAAGAAATTAAAGATGATACCAACAGATGGAGAAATATACCATGTTCTTGGATTGGAAGAATCAATATTGTGAAAATGACTATACTACTCAAAGCAATCTACAGATTCAATGCAATCCCTATCAAATCACCAATGGCATTTTTTTACAGAACTAGAACAAAAAATTCTTAAAATTTGTATGGAGACACAAAAGACCCCGAATAGCCAAAGCAGTCTTGAGGGAAGAAAAGGGAGCTGGAGGAATCAGACTCCCTGACTTCAGACTATACTCCAAAGTTACTGTAATCAAGACAATATGGTACTGGCACAAAAACAGAAATATAGATCAATGGATCAGGATAGAAAGCCCAGAGATAAACCTATGCACCTATGGTCAACTAATCTATGACAAAGGAGGCAAGGATATATAATGGAGAAAAGACAGTCTCTTCAATAAGTGGTGCTGGGAAAACTGGAGAGCTACATGTAAAAGAATGAAATTAGAACACTCCCTAACACCATACACAAAAACGAACTCAAAATGGATTAGAGACCTAAATTCAAGACCAGACACTATAAAACTCTTAGAGAAAAACATAGGAAGAACACTCTTTGACTTAAGTAACAGCAAGATCTTTTTTGATCCACCTCCTAGAGTAATGGAAATAAAAACAAAAATAAACAAATGGGACCTAAGGAAACTTAAAAGCTTTTGCAAAGCAAAGGAAACTACAAACAAGACGAAAAGACAACCCTCAGAATGGGAGAAAATATTGGCAAACGAATCAACAGACAAAGGGTTAATCTCCAAAATATACGAACAGCTCATGCAGCTCAATATTAAAAAAACAAATAACGCAATCAAAAAATGGGCAGAAGACCTAAATAGACATTTCTCCAAAGAGGACATACAGATGGCCAAGAAGCAGATGAAAAGCTGCTCGACATCACTAATTATTAGAGAAATGCAAATCAAAAGTACAATGAGGTATCACCTCACAACAGTTAGAATGGGCATCATCAGAAAATCTACAAACAACAAATGCTGGAGAGGGTGTGGAGAAAAGGGAACCCTCTTGCAGTGTTGGTGAGAATGTAAATTGATACAGCCACTATGGAGAGCAGTATGGAGGTTCCTTAAAAAACTAAAAACAGAATTACCATATCACCCAGCAATCCCACTACTAGGCATATACCCAGAGAAAACCATAATTCAAAAAGACACATGCACCCCAATGTTCATTGAAGCACTATTTACAATAGCCAGGTCATGGAAGCAACCTAAATGCCCATCGACAGACGAATGGATGAAGAAGTTGTGGTACATATATACAATAGAATATAACTCAGCCATAAAAAGGAACGAAATTGGGTCATTTGTAGAGACTGGATGCATCTAGAGACTGTCATACAGAGTGAAGTAAGTCAGGAAGAGGAAAACAAATATCATATATTAACGCATATATGTGGAACCTAGAAAAATGGTACAGATGAACCAGTCTGCAGGGCAGAAACAGAGACACAGATGTAGAGAACAAACGTATGGACACCAAGGGGGGAAAGCAGCGGGGGTTGGGGGTGGTGGTGTGATGAACTGGGAGATTGGGATTGGCATGTATACACTGATGTATATAAAATGGATGACTAATAAGAACCTATTGTATAAAAAAATAAAATTCAAAAAAAAATGTAACTAGAGTATAATGTCCATGATTTTCCATGTAGTCTGCAGTAAGATAGAATTTAATTACACTTCAATTCTGGATACTAACATATGAAGAGGTATGAATATAAAAATTATGAAAAGATTATTAAATGTACTAACTGACCCTAAAAGTTTCTATGCTATAGTATAGACCCGTTTTGCTTCAGTGAGGGGTCAACAAAAAACCTGAAAGGAAACCTTTCATTACACTCCCAATACTTCCGCTACTGACTAAATTTTATAATTGTAAAGGATAATTTTTTCTTTGATTTTCTACAGCTATAAATGCATATAATTGAGGAAGTGTAAAGACATCTGCTGTGGGAGCATACCTTAGCTATTGCATAAACAGACACACGTGTTCACGCACATCTGTAGGTCAAATTTTTGATGATTACTCTTTCGTATTCCCTGCACAAAGACAATGTTATATTGTTCATGTGATAAGTGTCTACCCTATCAATCATAATTTCACAAAGTACATTTTTTTCTGAGTTGAAAAGGACCAAGAATACGTAGAAAATTCAATTTTCTAAAAATTATAAAGACAGTACCAGCCCAACCTCTATCAAACCATTTTTTGGCCAATTTCTTAAATAGCCAAACCTCTAGGATACAGTTTGGTATTCTAAAATATTTGAATTCTGCAGTGCATCTGCCTTTTATTATTTTTTTTTTTTTGCTGTACGCGGGCCTCTCACCATTGTGGCCTCTCCCGTTGCGGAGCACAGGCTCCGGACACGCAGGCTCAGCGGCCATGGCTCATGCGCCCAGCCGCTCCGCGGCATGTGGGATCCTCCCGGACCGGGGCGCGAGCCCGTGTCCCCTGCATCGGCAGGCAGACTCTCAACCACTGCGCCACCAGGGAAGCCCCTATTTCCCTTTTAAATAACACAGACCAGAACATTTATGGATGTGTAACCAAAATAAGGTCTAATTCATAAAGGAAAGACTACGATTCAGGTTTACAAGGAGTTAAACCTTTTCAAAGAAGCCTGTCCCTAAGGGAAAAAAATAAAAGATGGCAATTATCATTTTAAAACATGCAAAATAGGACAGTGAAGGGAGACTATTCAATAAACAAAAATAATAAGGTGGTCAAAATTCGTATATTCAGAATAGGGAAGAAAAGATTTCCAGAACGTTTTTTATAACACCACTGCATGAATAAGGAAATGCCTTTCTGCTTGAGTGTTTATACCCAAAACAATACATTTCTTTTGAACCGTAACTTAACTTTCTGTTATCACGTCATGTTATAACGATCAAACCTAATTTTTGTGGTAAAGCCAAAAACCACTCTGAAGAAGTGGTCTTAACCACAATTCAAAGCTTAAAGAATGGCTTTTCTGCCAAACCTTATCTGAGCCATTAACCTGTCGTGCTTTCATACACTGCTAGGACCAAAAAGGCAGGCCCAGCAGCTAGCATCTGCTCAGGCAAGCCTCACAAGGAGGGGCCATGGGGCTCTGCAAGGGGAATACACAACACAGGCACGGAGGCTGATGGTACAAAATCTGGCAGCAAAATGCTTTGCAGTGGGTGGTACAAGAGGCAGCCTAATACTTCAGCAACCATCTGAGGAGCCTTGGCTCGGCACAGGCAAAAGAAAGATTCTGAATTGAGAATCACCATAAAGTGATTAAAAGTATAGACCATGAGTAAATTATAGTAGTAAAACACTAGAACAGGAGGCAAAAGCCTTGGGATTTGATAGCAGCAATGAGGAAAACAAGTCTATACTCTTAGCAGGTGTAGACTTAACTGTCACAGTTTGGGCCATTCATGCTATATATTTACTTGGTATTTTGCTGTGCTATGAGTTCAAATTATGTAAAGCTGTTGTGTTACATATTTACTAGTTAACTGGCTAGTCAACTGCCCCTAACATCAGCTGTCTAACTAGAAAATATGAGGGCACAGTTTTTCTTTAAAGATGAGCTGCTCGGGCTTCCCTGGTGGCGCAGTGGTTGAGAGTCCGCCTGCCGATGCAGGGTACACGGGTTCGTGCCCCGGTCCAGGAAGATCCCACATGCCGCGGAGCGGCTGGGCCCGTGAGCCATGGCCGCTGAGCCTGCGCGTCCGGAGCCTGTGCTCCGCAACGGGAGGGGCCACACAACAGTGAGAGGCCCGCGTACCACAAAAAAAAAAAAAAGATGAGTTGCTCCATTGCAGCAGCTAATTCTTAACATTCCTTTCTCACCAACTTCTACACATGCACGTTCCCTAAAGACACTGTGGTCTCTCTTCTCTACAGTACTAGTATTATTGACCTCTTCCCCTCATTCTTGCCTTCCATCACAAGCAATTCACTGACAAATGCTATCAGCTGCATTCCCAAATTATCTTCTATATCTCCACTCCCTGATTCCATAAGGTTAGATGAAGCTCTTATTACAACTTTTATATCCATAGCATCCGAAACTGGCCTCATGCAGTAAAACAGACAAGCACATAAAAACAAACAGAATATATCCACTTATATATGCTCTCATTTAACTCTCATTAACAATTCTGATAGGCATTATTTCAAACTTCGAAGGGAAAACTGAAGCTCAAAAAGTCACAAGGTAGGACTTTCCTCTGTTTCTGATTACACACTGATCATACTAAGATTGAAGATTACATATAAATATATAAGGAAGCCACAGTCTAGTCTTTAAACCACTTTACTTTGCCTTCGCAAAATAATTGTTTTTTCCCCAATTTTAACTTCTATTTGCTTTTATCCATTAAACAAATCACCTATCATATGAAAATTTATTTAAATGTTTCAGAAAAATCACTTCTTAACTTGTAAACTATTTCTCAGCAAACCAGAACTGCTGATTCTCAAGGATGAAACGCTGTAGTAATCCAACTAGGGAAAACGGAACGATGCCACATTTAAATAAACCAGGAAAATCTGACTGTGTTAACAGCTCTAGGAATTAGTCAAATCTAGAGCATTTAAAGAATTATAAGTATCCCAGTAATGAAGAAAATGCCAACCTGTTTCCATAATAAACTGAAGATGCACAGGGGATTTTTTTAGGCTGTAACTTTTATGCTGGACAAATTTTTTTTAATGGCATTAGTGTACATTAGAGAAATATGCCCAACACTATAAGCATGTATTGTTCATAATTAAAATTGACTCAACTGCATAAAATATTAAGTTTTCAAATGCAATTCTGTACAGTGTGTGCTCACTAAGCGAATGAACCATAACAATAGCAAGTCATCTTGCTAAAAGGATAACAAAAGTCATGAAATCGTAGCTCTTAAACTATAATATTATTTAGACCAACTATTTTGAATTAACAAATGATTATGAACAAACTGATCTGAAATGTCTAATAAGTTATTTTCTACAGTGGAGGAAAAAATTATAAATGGTCCACCAAACGAGTTCATACTAACTTCACAAATTTTATGAGGAAAAGGAATTAACTATTTTACCAAGTCCAAAGAGCTAAAACGATGATTAATTTCCTCACCCTAATGAAACTGTCTACTTTTCCCATAAAGAATGCCCTGCAAAGATACCATGCTATAGGTAATTACTGTTACTCACACTACAACAGCAATGTAGTTTAATGTGGTATGCTGACACTTCAAAAAAGTGATAATCCATGTTGTTGACAGATTCTATTAGGAAGTGGTATCAAGATCTAAATGGGGCTACAAACAATACAGCTGAAAAGAGGTCCTTAGAAGTTTATGTTCTTTCATGTAATTTTGTTGAGTCTAACACTAAGTGCTAGGAAAACTTACATACACCAGGTGTAAGTCTTCAGCAATTTCACGCAGGCAATTTTTAAATTTTTTTTCTGTGGTACGCGGGCCTCTCACTGTTGTGGCCTCTCCCGTTGCGAAGCACAGGCTCCGGATGTGCAGGCTCAGCGGCCATGGCTCACGGACCCAGCCTCTCCGCAGCATGTGGGATCTTCCTGGACCGGGGCACGAACCCATGTCCCCTGCATCGGCAGGTGGACTCTCAACCACTGCGCCACCAAGGAAGCCCGAAAACATCTTTTTAAATACTCTCAAAGAATCTAACCTTCATTCTTAGAGAGTGTTTTTGACTTGTTTTCAGTAACCAAAAGTATACTGGAGCCATATCTAACAGCTGACCCAGTAATTTATAACATGCTCTTTCTTCTAATCCTAGACCTGCGGTTGGGGTGCTGCCTCCGGTCAGTTCTCTCAGTTCTTGGCCAACTAAACTAAAAGGTAGTTTAGTTTCTTCCTAAACTACACTTCAGGGACTTCCCTGGTGGTCCAGTGGCTAAAACTCCGTGCTCCCAGTGCAGGGTGCCCAGGTTCAATCCCTGGTCAGGGAACTAGATCCCATGTGCCGCAACTAAAGATCCCGCATGCTGCAACTAACAAAAGATCCCACTTGCAACAACTAAGATCCTGCCTGCCACAACTAGGACCCGGCACAGCCAAATAAATCAATAAATTTTTTTTTTTTAAAAACTACACTTTAGGAGGAAAAATCTTTGAAAGAAAAAGATGAAAAGCTGCTCTTGTGCGTTATGATAACCAAAGTAAAAGGAACACGGTTGTGCACAAACAAATGCCACGAAGTGACAACATGAAACCTTGCACTCAACAGGATAAGCAGCATGAGGCAGAAAGTGATGACGCTGGAAGTAAATATGACTGAAATAATGATGAAAAGCTAGGCAATGCTACTGATAAGAGGAGAAAAGGTTGGACAGTCTGGGAGAAGACCAGGTTGGGGTGGGGGTGGGGGGACACTTGGGGAAACAGTAATAGAAAAAAGGGATTCAACTCTCCCATTCTCTGAATCCACAGGTTCTTGTTCCCTGCCCGCATCACTAGCAACAGTATGTCTTCACGCACTGACGCAAAGACAAGCCACCAACATGAAGGCAGTTAACCCACGGGGCAGGAGGGAGGTGGGATTTCTTTACCTATCTTCTGTAATTCCAAAAGATAATTTCTAGGTTTAATACATCATACCCAATTCAGAGCAGGAACCATATATGTTTTTGACTCAATTTCCAAGAACTTGCAGAGAAACATGAATTGTACTTATTATCTTTTGGCCTCTTATTTTGGCAAAGATTTTTATCCATTGTTCAACTCCCGAGTGTAGAAAACTAATGTACAAATTCCATTGTTGTGAAACAATTTACCAGAAATCTTCATTCTCGTACTGTTTTCTAGGAAGGAGGAAACTGTATTTCAAACACAATCTTAAAACATGAATATGCTGATACTGTACTACTCTGAAGCTTTACTTTTTAAAAAATATTCACCAGAAACTCTGTGATCATCTTCAGTATATCTGTAAAGCAAATATCTGCTGTTATGAGGACACTGGAATAGGCAGAGGCACTAATCCAAGAAAAATAAAATTTTAAATATTATCAAAATCCTCACAAAAACAGAAGTTCTAACATTTGACTACCTTAAATATTTGTGACGTATCTAATTTAAGGTTAATTTTTTTGGCAACATTAAACTTTTATATTTACCTTCTGAAGTAAAAAAGTACCTGGTATACGAAAAAGTCCTAAGATACAAGGAATGGGAAAATGAAGTGGGTGGATTTTAATATGTATCATCAGTTTCTTGGTACTTTTTAATTGCATAGGTCATTTTCATCAATGCAAAGAAAGTAAATTCCTTCACAACTAGGAAATATTATAAATTTCTTACCTATGAGCCTTTATATATTTACGAGGGCAAGCAAGCAAGAAAACACACACACGTACACACACTCACCCCAAATAACACAACAAAAAACAAGGTTTCATAGCTAACTGTTTCCTATTGTCAGAGAGAAAACTACTGAGCTAACAATCCTGTTTTAGATATCTGAAGTCTTCTCTGGCTGAGGTCAGTTTGGCAATATGGATTTATAAGACTGAGTGCCATACTGTTTCCCAGATGATCATTATCAGAACTTAGGTCTGCAATACAGTACACATACATACCCTCAAAACAAGAGTTTTACAGAACTATATCATATGATCCATTCATGGCATTTCCTATTCTGTTCTTTTCTGCTTCATATAATTTGCAGGGTGGGGGGGAGTAGGGGAGGATAGCAACTTATTGAATTGACTCCAGAATGGGCTACCACTGGCAGTTTGAAAACCACTGATCTATGAGTTGATTAACACATTAACAGAATGCATGCCAAGGGGCAGTTTACTAGATTACTCTACGTGATAAAATATCCTTAGTTAATGCCACTCATCAGCGGCTGCTACTATGTTCCCCTTTTCTCCCTGCTCCTTAGATATTCTCCTGTAACGCAAAGCATGGTAGGAAGATCCTTGAAGATGATGTAGAGAATATGGCATACCATTAGAAGCCACAGGCTGGAACCTATCCTGGTCACTTTTTCTCAGCAAGGAAAAACAATATAAACCTAATACCACATCTCAGGGATATCTGTGACTATGGGAGGCATACACTGAGTGGAACCAAAACGATCCAAGCAACATACACATAAATGTGCATATATCTTGTTTATTTCAGCTTTTTAAAAAAAATGAAACAAGTTTTTTTTTTAAATGCTCTTTTCTACATTCACTGCACTGATTTTGTTTTCTATTACAATACATGTCTTAATGCTGATCATAACCCCCACTAAATCGAGTTCTTAACCAACTAAATCGAGTTCTTGACCCACTAGTGAATGGGCTGAAACCTGCAATTTGAAAAACACAGCTTTAAAGGACACACAAATCGACCTAGCAGGATAAGAGGACCAGAGATAAATTACCAGTCTCCAGTGGCCACCTTCTTTCACTGATGAGAAAAAGCTCAAAGAATTGAAAACATTAGTCAAAGAGTGATTGTTTATTTAACTCTAGGAAGACCATAGAAGAAAGTGTAAGATTCAGAAAAAGAAATAATGTAATAGCATCTCACCCCGCAGAAAAGAGGTTCCTGATCTGGCATTTAATAATCATCATCGGGCTTCCCTGGTGGCGCAGTAGTTGGGAATCCACCTGCCAATGCGAGGGACATGGGTTCGAGCCCTGGTCCAGGAAGATCCCACATGCTGCAGAGCAACTAAGCCCGTGTGCCACAACTACTGAGCCTGTGCTCTAGAGCCCACAAGCCACAACTACTGAAGCCCATGCGCCTAGAGCCCGTGCTCTGCAACAAGAGAAGCCACTGCAATGAGAAGCTCGTGCACCACAACGAAGAGTCGCTCGCCACAACTAGAGAAAGCCCGCGGGCAGCAACAAAGACCTAACGCAGCCAAAAATAAATAAAATAAAATAAATTTTAAAATAAATAAATAAAAATAATCATCATCACTGTTAATCTAACACTGGCTTCTTGCATGCTCAATCCTACACTAAATGTGTATGGAATTTATTTATATATATGTGTGTGTATATATACATATACACACACATATATAATGCAATATATAATTACAGTATTATATTTTTAATACACAAGTTTATTTTTTTTCCAGATCATTCTTTCAACCTGTCAAAACAAAAAAAGTAGTGCCAGATTTGAAACACAGATCAGCTGGCCGCAGAATCTAAGCTCTTAACCACCAAGCTATAAACTCTTCCAAAGAGAAAGGAGTTCCCAAATCTGGCTGTGCATCACGAATCCTCTGTGGCATTAAAACAAAACAAACAGATGCCCAAGTACTACCCTAAAAAGAGATTTTTTTTTTTAAGTTGAAGTGGCAAATATTATGGAGAAATATATTTTGTAAACAATGTATCAAATACCATCTCCAACCAAAGAAACCATCTTTTTGGAGAGTAGACACTGTTGTATTGGACATAAAATACCTGGTTGAACTTGGTTAACAGGCAGCTGACTTCACCTTGAAACTTGATTCACTGTCATTATAGACCAGAATTTAATATAAAGCAGTTTTGTCTTAGGTTTAATAACTAAATTCCATTAATAATTTAACTGCTGACATGTCAAGAGGATCTTAACATAAGGTAGACTGATAAAAATTACAGGCTGCACCAAAGTATTTCTATTACACTTATATATCCATGATTTAAACATCTATCTTCCCAACATGTTTTCCTTCATTACCTAAAAGATAAAGAATTTTGAACCCGATGTAACTTTATGAACTCAGCATTCTCCCTGGGTTGATTCACTTCCACTACCCCAAGAAAACATCCAGTAGCAAGCAAACAGTACAAAATTAGGTTTCCAAGGTTTCCAATAATTAAGAAATGGTTTTGACTACATCACTCAAATAAAATGTTATGAACATAAAAACCTTAAAGATTTTTGATGGTTAAGTGGGTAATATGAAGCCTAGAATTACCACTACTAGCAACCACAAGTAACAGTGGGACTATATACCACAAACACATGAAAGATTAACTGTATACATACGGTGGTGAAGAGACAACAATCACAGTATTAGTAAAGAATTACTCATTTTCCTCTCAGTAAAAATTCTTTGTAAAAGACAAAAACAAGCACAAACTATAAATGGTCCAAGTAAAAATTATTTCGTTTGGTCAAATTAATACTCCAACTGAAGAACTGTATCCAATTATTTCCTGTTCAGGCTACCATGAAATGACAGCACTACAGAGAAACTAGTCTATGATGTAAACCAGAAAGATAATTACAGACTAACATATGAATAATCACTAAACTATTTCGTGAAAGAAACTATAGCCCATTACTATTAAAATCTAGCAAAAATATCTACCCTAGTGTCTCCTATAACCATATCTCAAAGGGGGGTGGGGAATCACTCAACAAGTTGTGATACCTGGTTTTTTTACAACAAAAAATACTTTTGCCATAACTCCATAACCACATCTGCAATCTAAATATTAAAATATCTTAAAATATGCAATAATTAAATATAGAACCATGAGTGTTCACTCTATGCATGACCTTGGGGCCACTGGAAGATTTCTAAAGCATACCTTTTAATCCACGCCATGGTACTTCAAGAACATGTTAAGGTAAGCCACAGGCTGGAACACTTCGATGCACCTCAAAACACCTCAGCCAGTGTATCTGTATCATTCTCCTCTCCTTTTGAGATCATAATGGTTCCGAAGAACTATAATGCTTCCATTGGAATGACAGTTTCATAATTTCAATGACTTAAAAACAAAAACAAAAAATAAGGACTTAAGTGTTGGTATGTTAAGCCACTAGTGAGTGCACTGTGTTAATTGCTGCCACGGCTAAGAAAAACAAAGCAGCTACTGCTACTACCACGTAACATTTTTAATATGACCCTGATGTGAATGAGGAGGAGTACATGCTTAGTGGTCAGAGTGACAGCCCTTGCTTTATAGAGATCTATCCAAAGCCCACAAATCTCTTTACCCCAACTGATTCTTCAGTTTTCTTCTCAAGGAATGAAAATAACCTAAAAGACAGGTCTGAATACTTGGTAGGTGCCAGGTTCACCTCTGACCAACTATTCTATTCTGTGTTGAATGAGAGCTGGAAATCACCCACACACCTGCATAAAAGGGAACTCATTAATAGACACAACAGGGATTCCTTCAAACAATGCCCCTTCTGGTCTTAATATTACTGAATCATTTTAATTCCATGGAAGTCATTAAACTGTAAAAAGTTACAGTTTCTAAAGCTTACTTCTATGAAGAGCATGCAGATAAATGAACAGATCCATGGCTAACTATCAGGTTTTAGTGCTTCTCTGTGATTGCCTTGACAGGTTACCTGATTCCTCCTTCCTCCTCACCCCACTCCACCTTTCTTACATAAAAACATTAAAAACACTTCATTATTTAAATGATACAGTAAGAAGTCTATGTATCACATTTTAAATCTAAGAATTCGCTCTACTTCTGCTTCAAGTTTGGCACTCTATAGTTACAAGAAAGAACGAATACTCAACCTACACGAAGGAAGTAAAACTGATAAATTATCAGTAATACACATACATTTATGTCATAAAGCAGTTAACATTACTTTAGGATGACTGATAGGAAACTTTTAATAAAAGCAAGCAATAAATGGGGCTTCCAAGGAAAGAAAGTAGCTGGGAGAGGTTTGTTATACTCTGGGTTTGTGAGGCAGCTCGTGCAAAGGTTAATAGACAAAGAATGGCAGACAACAAAGTTTCCCAGCTAGAGCTAAAAAGTACGTGCTAAAGAGAAAGAGAAATTATTTCCTGTTTGAAAGGGTAGATTCAACTGATGAAAACTTTTCAGGTCCACTGTCAGAAAAATTACATATTCCTGAGATTTAGATTTATTGCAGGTTGTAGGGAATACAGACTACAAAATGTAGGTCACTCTTCAGAAAGCTGGTAATAGTGGCATAATTGGGAAAATACTAATGAAGAACAGAAACAAGGGCCCTGGTCCAATGAAATCACTGTAGCCACAACCATCTTTAAAACTGATCATTTTACCGCTTTAGTGCAACCCCCGACCCTTCCCCCTCCAAGCTTAAAACCTTTCAAAGGCGCTGTATGTGTTACAACCTCCTGGGAGGAAACACACATTGTTTCCTACACTCTGTTCCTCCATGTTTCCTACACTCTGTTCCTCCAAATAAACTCTGGACTATCAGGTTAATGTTCCTGAAGTACAGTTCCTCCCTTGCACATAAAGAATGATGTTAATCACTGGGAAACAAGGCAGGATATAAATATATTGGATAATAAAGGAAAGAATAAAAGCCTAGGTCTGTAACACTTACTCATTATCTCATTTAATTTTTCATAACGCCATTTTACAGAGGAGAAAACTGACACTCTGTGGTCAAGTGACTGACCAAAGAAAACATGCAATATGAGAAAAGAACTAGGCCTTCAATCTAGACCCTCTAGCTGGAATTTCAACACTTGTTCTATGCAACATTGTTGTAAAATATTGCTGGAGGAAGGAGGTGGTATTGGGGCTAAGATTTGTTGACAATATGCCAAGAATCATGCTAGGGACTTAATGGTATTTTATTTCATCCTGATTTACCACTCATAAGACTGACCAGTTGCCTCCTTTTACAGGTGAGGAGATTGAGGCTCATAGACATTTAAGCATTAATCTGTTCAACATAATGCATCTGAGACTGAAAGAGGTTGGTCAGATATTCTGTCTCATATGTCCAACTCTGAAACTCACACTCACGTTGCTTTGCCAATCTATCTCCCAGAAGCAATCAGAAGAAATCAAATCCAAACTTAAGTTTTATTTTTCAACCTGGCTGATCTAACAATAATCTAATTTTATAAATGCTGCTGACTCAAAATGTAGTCAGTATATATAAACAGATTTTTAAGCTATGGTTTAACAAGAGACTATATGCACATTCACTAAAGCCACTAAGAAGGCTTAGAATCATATTTAATAACTCAAATCAGAAAGTTCATTTGATTCTTACAAATGAGATCCAGTTTTTTCATGAAGTTATGCACTTGAAGATCTTTTAAAGCTGACTTGTAAATCATGGTAGTTATCAATATAAATTTTAGTTGACAAAACAAAAATAAGCATAAAAGTTATTTTCCTTAAGAGGGTGCACTACCATGTTTCCCATGGACTGCTGCTACCAGTCTTAGCCTCATGGAAAGCAAACCATTTATTAGGTGAGGGAGGTGAGGCCATTCAGTCAGATTATCAGTAATTAAAAAACAAAGAGAGAGAGCGAGCAGGTGGTCAGCTCTCTACAATGCTTCAAACCATGTTAAACTAAGAGTAACAAAAAGCACTGGAAAAATTCCCCAAATTAAGGACAGGAAACTCCTAAGTAACTTCAAATTTGAATAGAAACCAGCACTCACGTTGCATTCCAAAACTGCCTGCAGAAGTGATCAACAGAACTACTATACCAGTGTTTTTGGTAACAAGTTAGATGACTCAAAGAAACCATTTTTTAAATTGCTGAAACAGAATTTTGCAGAATTACCATATTTAAGGGTTCAAAACTGTTACAGGAAGAAATTAAATAGTCATTTAACAAATCTTCATCAGGGACTTCCCTGGTGGCGCAGTGGTTAAGAATCCACCTCACAATGCAGGGAATGTGGGTTTGATCCCTGGTCTGGGAAGATCCCACATGCTGTGGAGCAACTAAGCCCGTGCACCACAACTACTGAGCCTGAGCTCCAGAGCCCACAAGCCACAACTACTGAGCCCACGCGCCACAACTACTGAAGTCCACACACTGCAACTACTGAAGCCCCGTGCCTAGAGCCCGTGCTCCGCCACAAGAGAAGCCACCGCAATGAGAAGCCCGAGTGCCAAAACAAAGGGTAGCTCCTGTTCGCTGCAACTAGAGAAAGCCCACGCGCAGCAACAAAGACCCAATGCGGCCGAAAAAAAAAACGAGAAATTCTGATGCCCAACTACATACCTTTTTTTTAATAAATATATTTATTTTTTATTTACTTATGTTTGGCTGTGTTGAGTCTTCATTGCTGTGCACGGGCTTTCTCTAGTTGCGGCGAGCAGGGGCTACTCTTCGTTGCGGTCTGCAGACTTCTCATTGAGGTGGCTTCTCTTATTGCGGAGCATGGGCTCTAGGCACGCAGGCTTCAGTAGTAGTTGTGGTGCCTGGGCTCAGTAGTTGTGGCTCGCGGGCTTTAGAGCACAGGCTCAGCAGTTGTGGTACAAGTGCTTAGTTGCTCCGCAGCATGCGGGATCTTCCTGGACCAGGTCTGGAACCCGTGTCCCCTGCATTGGCAGGCGGAGTCTTAACCACTGTACCACCAGGGAAGTCCCCCAACTACATAACTTTAATTGCAAAATTAATGTGTATTAAAACTCTATGCAAAAAAAAAACTCTATGCAATTGTCTGCAAAACATTTCACTTCTTTTGGAAGAGACAGAAATACATTTTCATGACAGTGGTTACGGCCTCCTTCACTATGTTGTGTCCAAAGGGGGTAGCTTTTGTCTTTCATCTCTGTAAAACTATTATCTAACCACCAAAGCCTGGAACACAATTGGCACTCAGGACTTAAGCATGTGAAAATATTATAAACCCCATTTGGGACACACAACTGACAGCTAAATACAGAACGTTCGTGATGGAGTGCTTGTCTCATGTGCTCTAAAATATGTTAGGCACACAAATATTCGAGTGATTTGAAGAAATTATTTAGAAATGGCTTATACGTGCTGCAACAATATCAAGGACAACAGAGACTTTGAAAGAAGATGATTTAACATGGACACCATTTTTTTTTTTTTTTGTGGTACGCGGGCCTCTCTCTGTTGTGGCCTCTCCCGTTGTGGAGCACAGGCTCCGGACGCGAAGGCTCAGCGGCCATGGCTCACGGGGCCAGCCGCTCCACGGCATGTGGGATCTTCCCAGACCGGGGCACGAACCCGCGTCCCCTGCATCGGCAGGTGGACTCTCAACCACTGCGCCACCAGGGAAGCCCCTAACATGGACACCATTTTTTGACTACTGAATTTTGTTTGTTTTGTTTCTGACTACTGAATTTATAATACACAATGATTATTAAGGTATAAGATCAGCACTACTGCTAAAACATAAGCTTCAGGAATGTAATTAGAAACAAATGCCAGTAACTTCAAACTTCTATGCTTTTATAAACAGCCTCACATAGTAAGCTGAAATGACAATAATGAATGCATTCCGAGGCTCACTGCAATATTACCAAGCAAGGACTGGTAATTTCCAACAACACAGGAATAATTAAATCATGGCACATCCATATGATGGCAATAAGTCAGTAATGTTGAAATTTATAACATGGTAATATTCTAATTATAAACATGGTTAGTTAACTATATATAGTGTTGGGACTTCCCTGGTGGTCCAGTGGTTAAGACTCCACGCTCCCAATGCAAGGGGCCCGGGTTCGACCCCCGATCAGGGAACTAGATCCTGCATGCTGCAACTAAAAGATCTCACACGTGGCAATGAAGATCCCACGTGCCGAGACTAAAACCTGGCACAGCCAGATAGATAGATAGATAGATAAATGGTGTTTTCTCACATTACATGTTGTGTGTGTGTGTATATATATAAAGTATAGAAAATTATAAATATATTTATAAATATAAATATGTTAAGTTCCATAAGATCAAGAACCATTTCAAATGTATCGCCAGCATTTATCACAGTGACTTCACACAGCCGGCAATACAGCTTGGTGGTTAGAAGAATGGACTCTGAATAGGCTTGGGTTTGAATCCCAGATCCATAACTTACCAATATATAACTCTGAGCAAGTTAATTAATCACTAGGAAACTTAGTTTCTCCTTTTGAGAAATTGGGATAAAAATTTCATGTAATAGGAGACAAGGGATCTAATATATGTAAATCCCTTAGAACAGTATCTGGCACATAGTGATGACTCAATAAATGGGGGTTGGGGAGGTACGGAGGAGAAACAGTAGATTCTCAAATACCCAAGTAAATGAATAGACATTATTTTTAAAACATACACAGAAATGTTAGTAGGCACATGCAAACATTAAACAGGGTTTTTCAAACTTTGCTAACCGCAACCAAAAGTAGGTTTTAACGTAACAGCCACACACACATCCAGGTAGATAAAATCTATTCTATTTTATATCATGAATTTACTTAAAATGCTGGTTGTAACCCAATAAATGGATTTCACAATTAGTGAATCACTTTCTAAATGATGGACTCACAAATAATTTCTCCTTTATTTTTATCCTGCCACTTTAACTTTTCTTAACAAGGAGCAAGAAAAATTAACTATTATATCAAGAACCTAAGGTCAGAAAATACTCCAGGTTGGGGAAAGGTGCAGGGGAGGGATAAATTAGGAGTTCAGGATTAACATATACACACTATTATATATACAACAGATAACCAATAAAGACCTACTGTATAGCACAAGGAACTCTGCTCAATGTTATGTGGCAGCCTGGATGGGAGGGGAGTCTGGGAGGGAATGGATACATGTATATGTACGGCTGAGTCACTTTGCTGTGCACCTGAAACTATCACAACATTATTAATTGGCTATATTCCAATATAAAATAAAAAGTAAAATAAATAAATAAGTAAAAATAAAATGGGAAAAAAAAAAAAAAGAATCTAAGGTCAGAAAATACTCCAGACTGGGGAAAGGTGGAGGGGAGGGATAAATCAGAAGTTTGGGATTAACATATACACACTACTACGTATACAGTAGATAACCAACAAGGACCTGCTATATAGCACAGGGAACTCCACTCAATATTCTGTAATAAACTAAATGGGAAAAGAATCTGAAAAAGAATAGATACATGTATATGTATAACTGACCCACTTTGCTGTACACCTGAAACTAACACAACATTGTAAATCAACTATACTCCCGTATAAAATAAAAATTTTTTAAATAATAAAAAGAATTTTTAAAAACTCCAGAAAAGGCTTTAATCTGTTATATATTTTTAATTTTGTTTTATAGTCTTCCAAATTTTATTATTTACTTTTTTTTTAAATTTATTTATTTTTGGCTGCATTGGGTCTTTGTTGCTGCGCACGGCCTTTCTCTAGTTGTGATGAGCGGGGGCTACTCTTCGTTGTGGTGTGCGGGCTTCTCATTGTGGTGGCTTCTCTTGTTGCCAAGCACGGGCTCTAGGCACGCGGGCTCAGTAGTTGTGGCACACGGGCTCTAGGGCACAGGCTCAGTAGTTGTGGCACACAGGCTTAGTTGCTCTGCGGCATGTGGGATCTTCCCGGACCAGGGCTCGAATCTGGGTCCCCTGCACTGGTAGGCGGATTCCTAACCACTGTGCCACCAGGGAAGCCCTTATTTACTCTTAAACCACCAGAAATCTCAATAGAAAACTTTAAAAGATCATCAAAAGGCGATACAGAAATTTGCCCGCTTTTAAAATATACCTAGGTAGACTTACTCGTGAAGTTCTGACAAAGGGAGAACGCAACATTAAGAGGTATGAAAGAAAAAAGGTTGCTGGATTTGGTTTAATTGGACAACTGCTGGATCCTTCCTGATCCAGCTTCTGGTCTCCTCCTAGCCATACAAATAAAACATATGTTCTGGCCACACTGGAAATTTGTACATCTCTCAGAGGACACCATGGTGTTTCAGATCTCTGGACCTTCGCCCCACCCTCCCACATCCACAAACTGCAAGAGCAGTGGGTAAAATAGAATTTAACGTCACATGATATTGTTTAGAAGGAGAATATAAGAATAAAGGAGGGGGGCTTCCCTGGTGGCGCAGTGGTTGAGAGTCCGCCTGCCGATGCAGGGGACACGGGTGCATGCCCCGGTCCGGGAGGATCCCACATGCCGCGGAGCGGCTGGGCCCGTGAGCCATGACCGCTGAGCCTGCGCGTCTGGAGCCTGTGCTCCGCAACGGGAGAGGCCACAACAGTGAGAGGCCCGCGTACCGCAAAAAAAAAAAAAAAAAAAAAACACCAACAACAAAAAGGAATAAAGAAGGGAAAAAATGAAATAGGTGAGACTAGGAATGAGAAACAAAATTTTTTAATGTTTTTGGTGCCTGCAATAGATGACATTCTACATGCTGAGCTAAGTTAGTGTTTTTCCATAAATTCTCACAGGCTTATTATATAATGATATTTTTAAGAAGAAAAATACTAAATACTGAATTGATGAAGCAACGTATTTTTAATTAGATACCATAATTTAGGGAATGTGTTCTACAGACACTTTAATTTTAAATGAATTTTGTCAACGAAGTACTTGGAAACAGTCTTGTTAAATAATGACAGAAAATTAACCATTGCTATTATCTAAAGTATGAAAATCACATATTCCAGGTATTTCAATTCTAAACTTGTTTTTGCCAGTGCTAATAAAGGTTTCAAATCTGGTTTGAGTAACTTTCCAAGAATCTTTCTGAGAATCATAAACTATTCTGATTCCATCATAATAGTAAAGCTGTAACTCCTTTTCCAGCTAAACACTGGGGGCAAGGGAAAGTCAAGCACCTAAGAGGCTAACTGAAGATCAATGAGACCCACTGACTAAAAGACGCTTGACATCTAACAATTCTGGAAGATGGAATATTCAGCTAATTTTATTTTTGAGGAACTCCCAACTGGGGAAGCTCTTTTCTCAAAATGTATATCCTAAAATTTTCAGTAACAGCGTTATAAAACTATCAAAGTGCCTGATGCTGCTGCTGCTCTTAAAGTGGCAAACATCCAGGGTGTCAATTGGCATATGCCTGAATTTTTTGCTAGAATTCTAGATGGCACAGTATGGACAGGTATAATTTGAATATAAATACACACATGCATACACACACACATATACACACAAACACACACAACTATCCTTTTTCAAATAGATTAGTGTTAGCAAGTTGACCAAAGCTAGGAGGGTGGGGAACGTGGTAAGGGCGATGGAAGAACTACACTGTTCAAAAGTGCTGAGTAAAGGATGTTAAGGAAGGAAAAGTAGTAATACAGTAAATCAGCTCATAAAAACTACTATACATTTATTCAAAACAAGCAAATCAACAGAAGCTTCTTTCCTTTCTAGGATTTGAGAGGAAACTAAGGAAGAAATGCTAAAGAGTCTGAATCAAATTTACCTCAACTTTCTTTTTTATGTAAATATTTATAAAAATGGTTATGAGTGAATTCAGTTTCTCCATATCATTTTCTTTCTCCTTTGGTTTCACTGCTTAGGTCTCTTTTTGTTTAAAATAAAACGTAAATTTTGGTGGCTTGAAAAATAGTGTGGTCATGAGTATAAAGAATGTGCTGATCGAGTTCTGGGCTTGGGAGTCAGGCGTCATAGGTTAGAAACGCACTGGATATGTAACTTCTGACCAGTCACAACTTCTCTGTAGATAATAAGAGAATAATAAACTACAATATTAATGCTTAAATGTGAAAGTACCTAGAACACTGCCCACCAGAGCAGGCATAAACATTTACTGACTCTGAAGGCACAATCTGATAATCAGTTACTGCTAATGTCACAATTCTAAAGCCAAAATAAAACATTTTCCTAAAAATTTTTTAATTTAATGTTCAAGAAATACTTATGTTTAAGTTTTAAATTTTTCACACTTATGTTTATTTCAATTATGTGGATGATGATCCAATCTGTAGCTCTTAATTCATGCCTTCAAGCATTCTTTCTCTTGACAAATTCATTAGTTCAACAAATATTTGAACATCTACAATGTGTCAGCCCTGTTTTAAGTACTAAGGATACCTCACTGTACAGATAAGACCAAAACGCTTGGCAGCACAGTTTACGGTGTAACTAGAATGTCAGATAGTGGCAAATGCTACGGAGAGAAACAGAAGGAAAGGATAAGAAAGACAGGAGGTGAGGTGCGATTTTAAATAAGCCCTCAGTGAGGTAATATTCGAGCAAAGATCTGAAGGAGGTGATGAAAGGAGGAAGATTTCATGCAAAGGTAACAAAAAGTAGGTCCAAGAGCCCTAAAGCAGGAGTGTTTCAGCGAGGAACAGAGACTACAGGAGAGGCGTATCAGGAGACGAGAGGTTATGTGAGTTTGTGTGAGTACGGGTGGTGGTGTGCATGTACATGTTCAAGGGACACCACAGATCACGAAGGTCTTGAGCTTTTTACTCCAAATTTTGAGTCAAGGAAGATCAAGATCTAAGCAGAGGGAGATCAGCATGAATTGGCTGCTGAGCAGGGAAAGAGAAAAGGTATAAAGGGAAAAAGCAGTAGAGACCAGTTAAGAGGCTATGGTGACTATGTAGGTTAAAGATGAAAAAGCCTCACACAGGGTGGAAGCAGTGGGAAGTGTCACAGGTGACGAAACTATGGGCATTTTTTTTTTTTTTTTTTTTTTGCTGTACGCGGGCGTCTCACTGTTGTGGCCTCTCCCGTTGCGGAGCACAGGCTGCGCAGGCTCAGCGGCCATGGCTCACGGGCCCAGCTGCTCCGCGGCATGTGGGATCTTCCTGGACTGGGGTACGAACCGATGTCCCCTGCATCAGCAGGCGGACTCTCAACCACTGTGCCACCAGGGAAGCCCGGGCATATTTTAAAGACAAAACTAACAACACCTGATGACACTCTGGATCGTGGAGTTGAAGAAAAAAGAGGAAGAGAGCAATGGTGACTCCAAGGTTTCTAGCCTAAGCAACCCAAAGGATAAAGTTACTTAATGAGATGGGGAAAACTTAAGGAGAAGATCTGGGGTGGGGAGGGTTCATTTTTTAATTTTGTATCTATATGAGATCGTGGTTGTTCACCAAACTTATTGTGATGTATGTAAGCTATCATTATGCTATACACCATAAACATACAATGCTGTATGTCAATTATATCTCAATAAAACTGGAAGAAAAAATACATTAGGAAAAAAAGAGGGGGTTTCAGTAGCTCAGTTTGGATATAATAAATTGGATATGCTCAGATATTCTAACAGAATTTATTACAGTTTATCAGAACTTTCTGCAAAGAGTAGGGAGGTATGACAAGTCTAGTTAGTCTATTTAGTTCTTGCTTGTAGTTGGAATTTTTAAAAAATGAGGTAAATGTATTATTTACTAAACAAGTGTTCTAATAATCTTAGCATTTTAATTATGCATCCTCTGCCATCTATATCTGTCAGTGTTAAATAAATGATAATGTGGTAAAAATATTTTTTAAAATCTCTAATTACAGAGACTAATAAGGGAGACGGTCCATATTCAAACACTGTACAGGTAAAATAATAAAGGCAATCTCAGATAAGAACAGGAACCTATTATCTGATGCTCTCTAGTCACCAAAATGCTTCTCAGTCTCAATCCCATAGACTAGAAACAATAAATTCAACAGACAACACATATGAAGTGCTTTCCACATGCTAAGCATCTCATTTAAATTACCAACTACCTTCTATTAGCTTACCTATTACAATGAGGCTGAAAGAAATTAATAGAGTTAAAGAACTGTCCTATAACTTTAGCCATACTAGAAAGAACTAGTTTAAAAGTCTCTAAGGACTTCTTTTGATCTGTTGCTTTAATTTTCCATCACCATGCTTCATCTAGACTTTGTGTTCTCTTCAGGCTTTTCATTTTCCAATGCCAAATGATAGGAAAGGAACATGAAGGAAAATGATATATTAAAGAGTTCCAAAACATAACACATGTTCCTGAGATGGAACTGTGTTGAAATGTATTAACAGCAGTCACAATTTCAGGCTGTGGGCTTAGAATTACAACCCTGCTAAATAGAAATGAACTGTAGAGAACTTAGAAAGTGAATGTGTGTTTTCTAGGGAGTAATGAATAAAAAGATAAAGGAACCTCTCTGATATACTTATTCTCACCTCACTGTTCTTATTTTAACTTCAATTAGAAAATTACTGCCACAAAGTATCAAGATTTTAGAGACACTTTCAAAATTAACAGGTAACACTTGACAATTCATCCCTATTTTAGGATAACCTTATCACTTAACTTTTTTCATCAGATGCAGGGGCTGTTTTATTTTACCCATCTAATAGTTGAAGGTCTTCAAGCAGTTCTTCAGTCAGACTAGAACATGTACAACACCATCTCCGTTTTGGGCACTTCAAAGTGTACATAATTTTGTACATTTTACTTAATCCTCACAATAATCCAATGATTATATTAAAAACCGCAAGTCTTCTAAGTCCGGTTAACTTTATACTATACCTCCATTGTGGTGTCTACCACTAGTAGGATAAGCATTTTAGGTCATTTTTCCAAAAGTCATAATATATTTGAGTTGTACAAAGTATTTATATGATCTTCTGTAATCATCCTTGTGGCAGCAAACACTATTTTCGAACAGTGGGTCTCTACAAGACTGTAGTGGTTTGCACAGTTTTATCAAACTCAATTTTATTATATGCAATCTTCAATAACAAAAAACCCAAGATTCCCCCCACCAAAGAAACAAAAACACAAAAACAAACAAACAAAAAACTCAAACAAATGCAACCCAAATGTCCACCAGGAGATGGACAGATTTTTTAAATGTGGTACATGCATACAATGGAATACTATTCTACCTTAAAAAGGTAGGAAATTCTGACATGCTACAACATGGATGAACCTTGAAGACATTATGCTAAGTGAAATAAGCCAGTCACAAAAGGACAATACTGTATGACTAGGTAACTAGAACAGTCAAATTCATAGAGATAGAAAGGAGAATGGTGGTTACCAAGGGCTCAGGGTAAGGGGGAATAGAGTTATTGTTTAATGAGTTCAGAGTTTCAGGTTAGGAAGATGGAAAAGGTTCTGGAGATGGATGGTGGTGATAGTTGTACAACAACATGAATGCACCTAATACCACTGAACAGTACAGTTAAAAGTGGTTAAAATAATAAATCTTACATTACATATATTTTGCTACAATAAAAAAACTGAACACACATCATGGAAATACATCAACAGCAGATAATGAACTATCTTCTTCCTTATATTTTAATAAAGTTTCCCTTATTTTACCCCAAACCTATTTCTCATTCTAGTTTTGTTTTTGTAAATGGTGCCGCCTACCCACTCAGATAGCCACAACATTCAGTTTCTCTGTTGTCATCCTAAGCTCACAAACTGGTTTTAACTCTGTACCACTGCTTGAATCTGATTCTTTAATTTCTAATGTCACGGCCTTCATTACAGCATTTGATTACTATAACAGTCTCATAGCCAATTTCCCATCTCAAAAACCTAGCCTTCACAGTTACTGCTTTTGAAATAAAGCTCATGTGTAAAACCTTTCCAAAGGTTCCCATTGTCCATTCAAGTTTAAAGTTCTGAGCTACACAGTAAAAATACTTTGCTACTTGATCCAACCTACCTTTCTAGACTTGTCCACAAGCCCCTCTTGCTTCCTATACTCTACACATCAGATTCTTTACTCCCTTTTGTCTCACCGTATTTACTAGGCTGTCCTGCCTCCATGCTTTTTCTCACACTTCTCCATCTGTACAGAAGTCCCTTCTTCTCAATTCCTATTGAAATCCAGTCATCAACTCACACACTGCTATACATATGGGTGTGAGTTAATATAAGGTTCTAGAGCTGGCAGTATCTATCAAAACTACAAATGTACATATCCCTGCAACCAGCAATTCCACTTCTAAGTGTATGTCCTACAAAAATACTCACAGATATGTGGCTACGACACAGCGTTGTTCCTAAAAGAGAAACACAGGTAGTTGTATGCCAAATGCAAACTGGCTAATAAATTCTGTTACATCTATATTATGGATATGGAATACTACACAGTTTTTTTTTTTTTTTTTTTGCGGTACGCAGGCCTCTCACTGCTGTGTCCTCTCCCGTCGCGGAGCACAGGCTCCGGACGCGCAGGCTCAGCGGCCATGGCTCATGGGTCCAGCTGCTCAGCGGCATGTGGGATCCTCCTGGACCGGGCATGAATCCTGCATCGGCAGGTGGACTCTCAACCACTGCACCACCAGGGAAGCCCTACACAGATTTTTTTAAGAAAATTGGGGGGGGGGGGCGGGGCGGGGGGGACCGCACCACGCAACTTGCAGCATCTTAGTTCCCCGACCAGGGATGGAACCCAGGCCCATGGCAGGGAAAGCACCAAGCTCTAACCACTGGATCACCGGGGAATTCCCAAGAAAAATAATTCTAAATGCATGCTAAGAACTCAAGAATGATTAACTTTTTAAAGTAAACATAACATACAAATACAATAATATGAGCCCATCTGCCCTCTAGAAAGCCCAAAGTATGTGGAAAATTGTCTGGAAGAATGTATCTCAAAATTTTAAAACTGGTTACCTCTGGGGAAAGAAGTAGAACTGGAGGCTTCTAAACTATCATAATAATGATACAAGAATATATTCCTGTATTAATTGCATAACATTTCAAGGAAGAAATGTTTTATATATATATATATATATACACACATATATATAAGGAAGAGCTTATACAGACAATCTCTCTCACTCCTGATCTATTTGGCCTGATCTGGCTCCTACTCCATTTATCCAATGATACAGAACTTAACTGAATGGCACTGGCTACACAGAACAGAAGCACAAGCAGCCTATCTTGGCACAGATTTATCTTGGCTCAGCCTCCCTAATGACATTCACAACTGCCAGTGACACACGCCTCAGGTCCAGGGAGAAAACAGCCACATTATCACTCCGCCGCTACTCAGGCTTACTCTTCGACTGACTTTGTTTTCATCCATTTGAAGGAATGTTTACAAACTGAGCACTCATGGTTTTTTAATTAATTCATCTGTCTCCTATAAGAACCACACCCTGACTGGGAGGGACAGAGGACAGAGAGTACCCAGGTATTTTTTTTTTAACATCTTTATTGGAGTATAATTGCTTTACAATGGCATGTTAGTTTCTGCTGTATAACGAAGTGAATCAGCTATACATATACATATATCCCCATATCTCCTCACTCTTGAGTCTCCCTCCCACTCTTCCTATCCCACCCCTCTAGGTGGTCACAAAGCACCAAGCTGATCTCCCTGTGCTATGCGGCTGCTTCCCACTAGCTATCGATTTTACATTTGGTAGTATATATGTCCATGCCACTCTCTCACTTTGTCCCAGCTTACCCTTCCCCCTCCCTGTGTCCTCAAGTCCATTCTCTATATCTGCGTCTTTATTCCTGTCCTGCCCCTAGGTTCTTCAGAACCACTTTTTTTTAAGATTCCATATACCCAGGTATTCCTGAACAAAATCTCATCTCCCGATTTCCAGAACTCACCTTCCTCTAGCATAATTTAAATGTTTAAGGGGAATTCCCTGGTGGTCCAGTGGTTAGGACTCGGTGCTTTCACTGCTGAGGGCCCGGGTTCAATCCCTGGTCAGGGAACTAAGATCCCACAAGCCACACAGCACAGCCAAAAAAAAAATTTTTTTTAAGTTTAAAAATAAGAAGAGGAATAAGAAATCCTTCATGAAGGCTTTGCTGAAATCCCCAGTCCAAATTAATCACTCCTTCTTCTTCTGTATTTGTGAAATGTTTCTATTACAGGAGTCATTATGTTCATCTTTATATTACAGTAAAAGTTATGAGCATAGCTGGATTCTGCACTAAGGTACAAACAGCCAAAGACCAAACTGTCTTAACTCATCTTTTATAAAACTTTAAGGTGTTCAAAGATCTTGCCTGTAACAGGTTTTCAAGAAATGACTCCTCAATAGAATGTGTTGAAAATAGTTCAGTGCATGGTACTAAGAATAAAAATGTCAATAGGATATATCAAATCAAATAAGAAGGATCAATGAGAAGTTTTAAATGGAGTTCCTGTTCAACTTATTTGGTTAAATGAAAGCTTTGAGTTGGAAGAGAGAATACAAACCTTAAAAACCACTACATGTCATAGGCAAAAGCAGTATAGAACTTTCAACAGCCTTCAAACAGAAAAAAGTTCATCTCCTTTGCAACCTAAAGGAAAAAACCTGTTTGTATCCCCTTACATCACACGAGCCTAAATACAATTACAGCCTCTTCACTTTCTGATTATTTTACCAGTTTCCTACATAAAATTTTGCCAAAAAAATGAAAATACAAATCTCATTTACCACATTTTGTGTCTGTTTTCCTTGTGACCTACATTTGACAGTAAAAACAAAATCCTGCCTTCTCATATTTTATATTAAATAAAATTGATAAGCATCTAAAAATTATTTGAAAAATGTTAAACTTGCTGAAAATATTTCTTGACAGTGGTATATGTTATGCCATGCTCTGAAGAGTACTATGAATTATAAATGACAACTGCAAATTAAGAGCTAACACTTACTATTAGTAAATTCAGTGTGTAAAAAAAATTGTCAGGAATTATCTCCTTTATTTACTACCAAACTCTATGGACAGGTATAATTAATTCCATTTTACAGATACACAAATTGAGGCTTAAAGAAGTCAAGTAACTTGCAGAAAGTGACATTTAAGTGATAGAGCCAGAATTCAAAGCCTGGTCTTCCCGATTCCAAAATTAATACAGTTGGTCCTTGAACAACGTGGATTTGAACTAGGCAGGTCCACTTACACACGATGGGTTTAAACTATGCAGGTCCACTTACACACGGATTTTTTTTTTCCCAATAAATACACACTATAATACCATGCAATCCATGGTTGGGTGAATCCAAGGAAGCGGAACTGTGGGTACAGAGGGCCGACTATAAAGCTATATGAGGATTTTCCACTGCACAGGGGTCTGATGTCCCTAACTGCCAAGTTGTTCAAGCGTCAGCTGAACTCACCTGCCACTCACCCTATGCATTTAACAAATCAAATCAAAACAAGTGTAAAGTCTGTTCTGCTATAATGTATGTTCTTTGCTGTGAATTACTTCTTAGGCAACTAGAAATAGGTGAATGATGCTAGTGTAAAAGGAAGTTATATTGCTTCATACACTATTTTTCCTAGCATGTTAATGTTTTGAGGCAAAGGGGAAAGCTTTTCCACAAATAAAGGTGAAAGCTTAGTAACAGATGAATATTTTAAGGAAAAAGCCCTGAAAATCTACAAAAGTACTTTTCTTTCTTATGAGTAGTAGCTGGTTTAGCGGCTTCAGGAATTGCTACTTTCAGCTAACTGGGTTAAGCTATTTGACAAAGCTGCCTGTGCAGATGCAGAAGCTGCAAAAAATTCCCCCTGTATTAAGACAATGCATTGGGACTTCCCTGGTGGTGCAGTGGTTAAGACTCCATGAGCCCAATGCAGGGGACCCGGGTTCGATCCCTGGTCAGAGAACTAGATCCAAGATGCAGGCCACAACTAAGAATTCGCATGCCACAACTAAGGATCCCGCATACCGCAACTAAGAAGCCGGCGAGCCGCAACTAAGACCCAGAACAACCAAATAAATAAATATTTTTTTTTTAAAATGGATTAATGAAGAAAGCTACACATAGGATTAGATTTTTAATTTTAATGAAAATAGTCTCTTAGAAGCAATGTCCTTCCAGGACCTACAACTAGAAGAGGCTGAATCCAAGGTTCAAGATTCCAAAGATTGATGGTAACACAAGGTACAAATGCTAGTCCTTTGTTTTTTTAGGATTGCTATTGTTTTTAGTTAGTATCCAAGATCAGTTTCATGGAATTTCACTAGTCTGTCCCAAACCTTTTTTCCCCATGAGTCTTATTACTTTCACTGCACAATTTTGCAAATCTCAAGTTTTGTCAAGCTACATATTCACCCCTCAGTATTTGCAGGTGATTAGTTCCAGGACCCCCCTGGATACCAAAATCTGCAGATGCCCAAGTCCCTTATATAAAATCACATAGTATTTGCATATAACCTATGCACATCCTCCCATATATATAGTTTTATTATTGTTATTCTTTTTTTTTTTCTTTTTCGGCTGTGTTGGGTCTTAGTTGTGGCATCTGGGATCTTTCATTGCGGCGCACAGGCTTCTCTCTAATTGTGGTGTGCAGGTTTTCTCTCTTTAGTTGTGGCGCGCGTGAGCTCTGTAGTTCGTGGCACGCAGGCTCTCTAGTTGAGGCACATGGGCTCAGTAGTTGTGGCACGTGGGTTTAGTTGACCCGCAGCATGTGGGATCTTAGTTCCCTGACCAGGGATTGAATCCGCATCCCCTGCATTGGAAGGCGGATTCTTTACCACTGGACCACCAGGGAAGTGCCCCCCTCCCATATACTTTAATTCATCTCTAGATTACTTATAATACTTAATACAATGTAAATGTTCCATAAATGCTATGTAAATAGTTGCCAGCAAGTTGCAAATCCAAATTTTCCTTTTTGGAACTTTCTGGATTTTTTTTCTCCCCAAATATTTTCAAACCACAGTTGATTGACTTCTCAGATGCAGAATCTACGGATACAAAGGACCAACTGTATATGGCATTATGGCAGAAACCCCTGTGTGCATTAGACAAAACAATCCCTATGAATCTTTAGTACATGGATTTATCAAAATGCCATGGATAGCTTTTTGTTTGGTTTAGGTTCTGGCTTTTAAAAGTGTGACGTGGCTTCCCTGGTGGCGCAGTGGTTGAGAGTCCGCCTGCTGATGCAGGGGACACGGGTTCGCGCCCCGGTCCAGGAAGATCCCACATGCCACGGAGCGGCTAGGCCCGTGAGCCATGGCCGCTAAGCCTGCGCATCCAGAGCCTGTGCTCCGCAATGGGAGAGGCCACAGCAGTGAGAGGCCCGCGTACCGCAAAAAAAATTTAAAAAATATATTAAAAAAAAAAGTAAAAGTGTGACGTAAACGCCAATGCTACAGAGAAAATAATAAAAGTGTGTTAAAACTGCTACCATTAGACCAAAAATGCAGTAGTAGTGATTAATGATATTTTGATGATTTGCTGTTGATCTTTTTTTTAATATTTATTTACTTATTTATTTGGTTGTGCTGGGTCTTAGTTGCAGCAGGTGGGCTCCTTAGTTGCAGCTCGAGGGTTCCTTAGTTGTGGCATTCAAACTCTTAGTTGCAGCACTCAAACTCTTAGTTGCGGCATGCAGGTGGGATCTAGTTCCCTGACCAGGGATCGAACCCGGGCCCCCTACATTGGGAGCAGAGTCTTAACCACTGCACCACCACGGAAGTCCCTGTTGTTGATCTTTAAACAAAGATCAACGTCAACTAATTGTGATCCTAAGGTAGACACGAAGCGTGCGCACGTGCCCATGCGCGCGTGCGCGCGCGCACACACACACACACACACACACACACACACACCAAAGCAGCCCTTAATGTACTTCATTTCTTAACATATCAACTAGAGAAGATGATCCTATGGGGAGTCATTCTATTGAATAATCTATTATATAAACTAAGGCAATGGAGCCTACCCAGCATGCATATGTATTTCCAAATTTATAAATACAGCATCAAAACAAAAAGCTCATATAGAAAGATAAACATAGTTTGTATAGAAAACAGGCCATATAATGCAGATATTTTGATACACAGTTGCCCAGAATTAATTGTTTATAACATAAAGCATTCTCAGAAAAAAAATCATTCAAGTGATGCCTTGAGACCGAAGTATGTGGTTAAATGTAGGTTCAGGTTCTGGTACTAATTCCAACATGGAAAGGGGACTTCTCATACCAACAAGCAGTTCCCTGAACAGCAGAAAGGTATCCTACAATTCAACTCAATTCTGACACTATCTACCGGGAGATAGATCTCCGAGGTTCCAATGACCTCCAACTTGGGTTTCAGAAGCCAGTCTCAAGCCCAACTTATTTACGTGTGTTTCTGACCAGCCAGCTATATAGATCAGAGGTTCCCATGACCCCCTCCTTGGGTTCGATTAATGTGCTAGAGTGGCTCACACTTACTACATTAACAGTTTCTTATAAAAGGATATAACTCAGGAATAGCCAACTGGAAGAGATGCAAAGGGCTAGGTATGGGGAAAGGGCCACACGTTACCACATTAACATAACAAAAGACACCTTTATCACTCAGGAAATTCCATGGGTTTTAGGAGCTGTGAGCCAGGAACCGTGGACAACACCAAATACGTATGAGAAATATATTCTGGTCATCTGATGACCAGATTTATAAATCACAACATCACAGTGGTAAAAAATTTGTTTCTTCTTCCCATTAGTCTTAATATTATACCTCCCTATTTCCCTGTTTCTATCTAAACAGTCTCAGAGTTATGATCCTCATATGTCAGAGATTACATACCAATCTATACAATATTACCACATGTATTGTTTAAATCAACAGGGTTGGGGGCTTCCCTGGTGGCGCAGTGGTTAAGAACCTGCCTGTCAATGCAGGAGACAGGGGTTCGAGCCCTGGTCTGGGAAGATCCCACATGCCACAGAGAAACTAAGCCCATGCGCCACAACTACTGAGCCTGCCCGTGAGCCACAACTACTGAGCCCACGTGCCACAACTACTGAAGCCCACGCGCCTGGAGCCCATGCTCCACAACAAGAGAAGGAAGCCACAGCAATAAGCCCATACACCACAATAAAGAGTAGCCCCCGCTCGCTGCAACTAGAGAAAAGCCCACATGCAGCAACGAAGACCCAATGCAGCCAAAAATAAATTAAATCAATTAATTTTTTAAAAACAGGGTTGGGAGAGATGTTTTGCATTTTAATAGAATAAAGCAAGAAAATTTCAAGTAATCATTTAAGAATTCCAAAATTAGTGTGTAAACACTCATTTACTCCAGGAAAGTTCCCTTCCTTTATTAATTACCTTTGGCTTGAGCAAATAAATTAGTTTATCTTCCCTAAGTGTCATCAATTTAGAGTGAAAGTTATTCAAAATCACATTTCTTGCCTGAGGGACATTTTTTGATCCATCACCATGCAAAATCCAGAAGCCATGCCAGCAAATTATTCCTGTACATACATCCTCATCTCCCAATCTCACACCCAAAACCTGTTTCCCATATCAAATGATAGCAACTCTGTAATTACCATTGCTCAAACCAGAACATGAGGTTAGCTTTGAATCTTGTCTTTACTTCACATACCATATCTAATCTAGGCATGCTTTGCCTCAGGGTCTTTACATTTGCTGTTCCTGCTTGCTGGAATGTTCTGTCCCCACATAAAACATGCCTCACATTCTCAACTTATCCTTAAGGTCCTTTGCTCAAGTGTCACCACCCCAGAGACCCACTTTATCTTGTTGCAACCTCTTTCTGATACTCCCTATCCTATTTCCAACACTCTTTCTCTTCTGAAGCCCTAATCTCAATAAATATTTAACTTATTTGGTTTTTGTCTCTCTCACTAAAATGCAACCTCTATACACTGGCAGATTATACATATTTTTATATATATATTTTGGTCTGTTTTGTCCACTGGTATATCCTAGTGCCTGGGACATAGTTGGCACTCAAAATCCTTTGAATACATCACTAGGGCTCAGTCTATGTCAGATGATCCCAACCTGAGGGAATAAAAGGTGTTCCACAATGTGAAAGGTTGATAATGGTGCCCTCACTGACTGATCTGTTTCAGCACATCACAAATTTCCTAGTTTAATGACCTGAGCCCTCAAAAAACAGGTGAGGGACTTAAGATAATTTCTGCAACAAAGAGGTATTGGAGATAGTACTAATAATTTAAGCACACTAAATAAATAAATGGCAGAAGGGTATCTCTTCCTCCTAGTATTCCCTCTTAACCAAGTAAAAATAATGATTAATCAGATATAACAAGACAGTCAAAAAGAAGATAGAAATAACCAAGATAACTTTTTAAAATATAGATTTACATCTATTATCAACAGTAACTTCACCGTATATATAAATTTTGCCCCAAAATATTAGCAAATGACAGTGCAAAGTAATCACAATTAGTAAAATACTTAAAATTTTAAGTACTTAAAACATAACAGGTCTCTACAGGTTGTGAGTTTTTTCTCTCTGGCAAGGTTTAAAGTCATGATTTTCAATTCAGTACTTTGGAAAATGTCATTGAGTTTACATGCTTCTTTTGTGACTACTTATAAAACAGTGTAAGATAAAAAGCCACAGGGACTTCCCTGGCAGTCCAGTGATTAAGACTTCACGCTTCCACTTCAGAGGGCACAGGTTCGATCCCTGGTTGGGGAACTAAAATCCCGCGTGCCGCAGTCAAAAAAAAAAAGGAAGCCACATATCATGGGAAAGACTTATTCTTCCTGTCATGGTAGAAAAGGCTGAAGTATGACTTGGGGAACAACATGAACATAAACCAAAATGTATTTTTCTGCCAGTAAATTACTATATAAATATGCACAGAAAACACTGTTGAAGATTATGGGGGGGGGGAATTGGTATTAGAAAAAACTACATAGTGCAGGAAATTTGTCATACAGTAGGTAGCTATGTTTTTTCTGATATGCCTCAGTTTATTTAGTCTTTGCTGGCTTCTTAATGAAATGCCAAGTTTTCTAAGAAAATATCTATAGGAAAACATATTCTCAACTGCAAATTCATTCTACAGTTAAATATTTACTGAGTGCCTTTTACATGACAGGAACTCTTATAGGTACAAGGGATAGAAAACTGAACAAAAAGACACAATGTCTTCAGGAGGGAGCTTCTTTGACCTATTTTAATTAAAGCTTTTTATGGAAAATCAGTAAGAGTATTATCTGCTATGAGAGTGGCTGCTTTAAGCAAAATAAAACAAGATTTCTATAAAAAGCTTACTGAGATCCCATCACACAAGAAACTCATTCATTTAATCTTTCAATTAGGAAGCAAAGAAAATGACAACAGAATGACACAAAGTACTACCAGATGTCATGGATATGGTTAGTTACACTATATCTTCATGAAACAGGGAGTAACCTTGAAAACCTTTTGTACCACATAGAGGTTTGCTCTTCATCTTGTGGCAAAGCACTTAAAAGGTTTTGAAACTTGACGGGTTACTCATTTTTCTTACACAAAAAAGTCCCCAAATTGACTACTTTTCCTGTGAAGACATGCAGCTTCCTGTAGTATGTGATCTAGCAGTTACTTCTGTAAAATTAAAAACACTTAAGGCAAGCACGGCATTTTAAACAATGGCTTTTCAACTATGAAAATCACCTGATTTGTATAGAACTAACTTAAAACTAGCCCTTTGAATGACTCTCAAAGTATTAACCAAGATTTTTAAAAAATGATGCATATTATATATACCACAATTAAAAAATAACAAAGTAAACTTAAATACACTACTCTCAAAAAATACTTGTGAAGATAAAAAGGGGTTCTACCATTCTATTAAAAGTATCTTCAAAATTTTGTTTACCTCATTTTTATCACAAAATTTTTTAACATCTGAAATTTCTATAGATACTTCAATGTGTATATTAGTAAAGTACAACACTTCATTATAATTTTTTAATACACAATCACATATACTGGGGTACACGTTAACTTTCTACTGATATAGGTAAACAACCAAAAGTCTAGAGACTATAGTATAGTACAAAGCAAAACAAAGTGCTGCACAGGCCACATAGCTCTTGTAGTATATGGATCAAGACCCCAAAGACAGGCAATCTTCTTTGGCTTCATATGAATTAATTAATTCCACCACCTCAGTCACTAGGGACACCAAGCAAAAATATATGAAAGAATCAACGAATAAACATCAACCCTTGAGGAGAAAACTACAGAATATTTTCCCTCATTAAAATGAGATAGTCAGGACTTCCCTGGTGGTCCAGTGGTTAAGACTCCACGCTCCACTGCAGGGGGTACGGGTTCAATTCCTGGTCAGGGAAGTTCTACATGCCACATAGTGCGACCAAAAAAAAAAATTTTTTTTTTAAATGAGATAGTCAATGTGGAAAGACTCTGAAAAGTTAAGAGAATCAAGTTCATGAATGTCTTCATTGTCACATTACTGAATGTGTGCCCCTGTCCCCAAAAAAACCCCCTTTAATGTTGACTTTCCATTAATACATGAGAAGCTGCACAATGTTACAGAAAAGGCACCAACAGGAGTTCCCAGTTAAATTTCATCCCCTTCCCTCTTTGTGTTCCTTCCAATAAGCATCTAAACATGTCAAGCCTATTCCTCCATCACAACACCTAGGTTCCATTCCCACCAAGTTCTGAACCACTGCTCCTGAAAGAGCTGTCTCCACTTCCTCAACCTGTGTCAAACCACATTTTAGCTCCCACCAGTTCTTACCAATTTGAAGTCCTAAAGTCTTACCAACTTGAAGTCCTAAAGTGCTAAACTAGTGAGCATTTGTGTTTATCCCATTTGCCCTCTTTGTAGCATGTGACACAACTGACAAGTTTCCCTCCTCCTAGAAGTACTCTATTCATTTTTGTGATACTACACTGTCTAGGTTTTTGTCCCACCTCTTCTATTACTAGTTTTCCTTTACTAGTTTTTACACCTCTACCCACTCCTGAAGTATTGATGCTCACCAGTGGTTTGTCTCTGCTTAACTCCACCTCTCCCTGAGATTTTGCCCACTCCCAAGGTTTTAATTAACATCTAACAGTCTTCAAGTATGTGTGTACAACCTTGACCTCTCTCTCCTGAGCTCCAGGAACCACACACAATTTATATATGTAACTGGCCACTGGATAGCTTCATCTAACTTTCTCACAATGGCCTCAAACAAAACATGTTCAAAACCAAGAACTCCCCACCAACACTAACTCTACTCTTCTACTATGCCATTTATCACAGTGCCATCTAATTTTAACAAATGGCACCCCAACAAAATGTGTAAAGCACCAGAGGTTTTTTTCCTTCTTTACAATTTTTTTAAATATTTATTTATTTATTTAGTATTTATTTATTTTGGCTGTGCCAGGTCTTAGTGGCAGCATGCAGACTTCTTAGTTGTGGCATGCATGCGGGATCTAGTTCTCCGACCAGGGATCGAAGCCGGGCACCCTTCATTGGGAACTCAGAGTCTTACCCACTGGACCACCAGGTAAGTCCCTTGACAAATTTTTAATAGCTCCAAAATCGAGATATATACGCCAAGACTCTATTCACTCTTACAACTTACCCCAACCAGTTATACTAAAGAAATAAAGCACTACCCTGTCTTTTCAAAAGGCAACCTGTCTTTACAAATTTTGTCACTAGATTCCTTTCATATATTTAAAAATGACCTCAAAAATACAGATAATTCTTGCTACAGAGTAAATATAGCTTACAAATGCAAAGTTTTTAGAATCCTAATAGTTGACTCGTATTTTTGAAATTTTAGGAGCGTAAGTATACATGTGAATCCCCAATATGCGTTTGTTTTAAAATGTCCAACAGGGGAATTCCCTGGTGGTCCAGTGGTTAGGACCCTGCACTTTCACTGCACGGGTTCAATCCCTGGTCAGGGAACTAAGATCCCGCAAGCCACGCAGCGTGGCAGAGCCAAAAACAAAACAAAACAAAACAAAATGTCCAACAGGAAAAGGAAGACAGACACATTAAAAGGGAGAAGATAATCCTATTAATAGCAAATAAAAGCTCACATTAGAGCAGAAAAAATATGTGATTTTGTCATTTTAAGTAACTGTATCACTGTATTCTCTGAAAATCTTCCTTGTACACAACAGAAACCTATCCTTAATCCTAACAAAAACCTACCAATGCCTCAAACCACTGGATGGGCTAGTCATCTGACCAAGCAGAAATGAAAAAAGCACTGATGTCAGAGCTAATGAAAGTCAAAAAGTGGAAGAGGTAGCTAAGGAATCCCTGAGAGGATAGCTGAGGCATCAGTATCCATTACTAGGTGATTCCTCTCACAGGAACAGACTATATTTCCCCAGGAACGTGGGAATTATATATACTCTCAACTTTTGTAAATTCCCAAGTTCACTAAGTCATTTTAATAACTACATCATATTCTACTGTCAGGTGTCATCTTTCAAAAGTATACCAAGTTGGTGTGATTAGGAAATCATCCAACATAAACAGGAACCTCAGTAGCACTGTTAGGGACCAGTGCTGGAAAAGCCATCTGTTTATGGAAATAATACTTCCATTTCCCTAGTGATTATAGCTACCAGTGACAACTGTAAGATCCCAAGAGAAGAAAAGAAAATTTAACTGCCTCGAAACTTTAATTATTCATGTAAACTAGCCAAGAAACTAAAGTTAAATGTTACACAAAGTGCTCTCTAACCCCCTAATATTTTTGGCTAATTATTCCATTGGTAGCCCACATCTGCTCTGCTAAAATCTGATTATGAATCAGAAGTAACTCACCGGGAATGCTTTTTTTTTTTTAAACTTAAAGGAATAAAACACTTTATTTTAAAAATTCGAATATGCTTCAAATGAAAGCTGCCCCTTTATTAAACACCCACAAGTTTCAAGCTTTGTACAGAACACATGTTCATACTCTTTTGGAGCAAAATTGCCTGTTCTGCCTCACTTGTTTTTTGTTGACATTGACGTTTTAGCTCCACTGTCATAAAACGACCAGTTCTTTAAGATTTGATCAAGAAACAAGTTTCTGATCCACAGAAGTAGATCATGAGGTTAATGCAGAAGTCAACTGGCGAAGTTTCTGTCAACTGTTACACTTCATGTCCTCTTCCTCCTCCGACCTCCCCGGCCACCGCCTCCTGGAGATCCCTTCTCACCTGAGGCTGAGGTAGAAACCTCTGCAACGGCAGCGGCTTACAGGGATCTATATAAAACTTCTGTAGTTTTTTAAAGGAAGATGCCTTCATGTTCTCTGACAATTTAACTGGAAAACAAAATCTCTAAGCTGTCCAAATATTTCATCCACTTTCCAATTTGTTCTTTGTTTTCTAAATAAACTGGAGCACTGAAATAAGGCACCTTATTCTCATCTATGGAACATTTACAAACTATGTCATCTTCACAGAGATGCATGAACTCTCCTAATAAAACTACTTGCTCTGGAGGTCCTTGGTCCTGGCCTTTGTTAAAACTTCCGCGGCCGCCCCTCGTCCAAATCCTCCTCTGCAGCCGCAACCTCTGCCTCGAAAAGACATGCTCTGCTCCCACCGGAGCCACGTGCACCTCAGGCGCTGGGAATGCTTTTATATCTAAAAGTAATTGTGGATAATAACTACAATTCACAAAAACTGTTATTTTTAATGTGCATAAAATCCTGTCCCACACAATAAAAGAAGTTACTGTCAAGGTTTAAACTCTCTTAACTACGAGGAAAAATGAGGCAATTTAACAACAAAAAAGTTCATTTTAACAGCATATTCAACCTGTACTTTTTGAATATCTTCAATACTAAGCAATTTGGGCTTCCATGGTGGTACAGTGGTTAAGAACCTGCCTGCCAATGCAGGGGACATGGGTTCGAACACTGGTCCGGGAGAATCCCACATGCCACGAAGCAACTAAGTCCGTATGCCACAACTACTGAGCCTGCGCTCTAGAGCCCGTGTGCCACAACTACTGAGCCCGCGTGCCACAACTACTGCACCCGTGTGCCACAACTACTGAGCCCGCATGCCTAAAGCCGGCGTCCCTGCTCTGCAACAAGAGAAGCCACTGCAATGAGAAGCCCGTGCACCATAATGAAGAGGAGCCCCTGCTCGCTGCAACTAGAGAAAGCCTGCAAGCAGCAAGAAAGACCCAATGCATCCAAAAATAAATAAATTTATAAAAATAAATAAACACATAAATAGTTTATAGGTTTGCATATATGTACTCTAATAACTTCCTAAATACTGACTATAATCTCACATATACAGTTATGGGGTTTTTTTGTTTTTGTTTTCTTTGGTCAGGGAGCCTCATTTGTTTCAACTATCGCTCTATCACTCTTCCCCTTTTTTTTTTCTTTTTTTGAAATAAATATTTCCTAGAATTCTTTTCATTGGAGAAATTTATCTTCTAGATATTTTGATAGAAAATACCAAGGCTCACCTTATTTCTTGTAACTCAGCTCCAGGTGTGAGCTTTAGTATCTCAGAGTAAAACTACTTTTAATAATTTATAGTTAACTATTTGGATCTGCTCAACAACATATTAAAACCATATACTTTTGAAATGAAAACAGGTATACGCACTGTGCCTAAAACTATATGTATGAGCTAACCATACCAAATGGAAAATATTTAGTTCCAAACAATCCAACATTTAAACAGCAGACACAGGTAAAGCATCATCCATAAGTGCTATTACACACAGTAATTGCTGAGGGCAAAAATATTTGATGACAGAAACCATGTCCATAAAACAACTAAAATTACAATTTACCTTTACACATATCCAAGTAATACACTTAAAGATCATCAAAAAGTCAAGCAAAACATTCCAAATTCCTTCAAAGTCATAAGAAATAAAGAGCAGTAGCAGAAATGACCGCTCCAAAGATTCCCAGAATACAAACACTCTCTCAATTTGTACTATCCTAACTCACTCCCCTCAAAACACATTCCACCCTTAGGGAACAAACACAGAATTCATTGCAACTGTGGCTACAATTTGTAAGCAGCCTTTCACTGCTCCATAAAGGCTCATCATTGTAGAAGTTCATCAGTTTTTAAGCCACATCCACAGCCGCTGTCTTAGTTAGAAAAACAACAAAATTTGACAGCAGAAACCTTAAAATAAAAGATTTACATAAAACAAAATTAAAAGTACTCCAGTATAATAAAAAGAATGAATGTATCTAGAGTACCAAAAACATGAGACTTGAGTCATTTTTAATAGCGATACCTGTCATTTACATGGTGTGAGAATTACTCTCTAAGCTCTCTGGCACATACAGTATCATTTCTAACTTAAAGCCTAGATCAAAGATATCATTTACACAGAAAATAAGCAAAGCAGGGATATTACCAAATTAGTTAGTGGTGAAGAGAATCTATTTCATGACCACCAGCCTGTGTTCTTTCCACAACCTTCCTTCCAAAATCATATTCTAAAATTCAGAGGCAAAAATCCCACATAAAACTGTTGAAAAAAGTCTATTAAAAACAAAAATCCTGCATAAACCAATTCCCTATTCAACTTTACCCTCCTGCCTCAGATCTATTCTCTGCCTGGACTGAGGGAAGGGGCTCCTCTGGTTAGTGAGCCCAGCCAATCATGTGTTGATGGATGACTAAGCATTAACTACATATGGGGAAGGATTATCACATATTAGACTGCACAATCACTAGAAGACGTTCATGGCAATGGAACTGGAATCCAGAGACATGAGTTTGAATTTCAATTTCAACTCTCCCACCAACCAACAGGTAAGCTTGCTTAAGTTTCTGTAAAACAGAGGAACACTATCTTCCTCACTAGAGGATGGCAAGGGCTAAATGCAACAATAGACCTCAAGACTACTGAACACCATATTCAGGTATTGAACACATTAGATGAATCAGCATTTATACCAGGGGGCTTATACAATTTTATAAGTATAACACATAGTAGTAAAAGTAGGACTAAAAGTAGGACTAAAATTCCTAAAAGTAGGACTTCAAATCAAGGAGAAAACAACAGACCATTCAAAAAGTGATGCTGTTAGAACACTCCGTTCATTCATTCAACAAATACATACTGAGTACCCACTACATGCCAAGCACTATATTCTAGCAGGGAAGAGAAATAAATAAAAGGCAAATAACATATATTGTTAGAAGCTGACACATGCCAGTGAGAAAAATAAAACAGGGAAGGAGCACATAATGTGGGATAAAAAGTAGGATAAATGTAGTAAAATCAGAAAGCACTAGAAAGGAGACCAAGAAAAAGGTGCCAGTGAGGTGGGAAAATAGAAGTGTGGTATTCTAGAAGGCAAAAAAATGTTTGAACAAGACATCAAATGCCACTGATCAAGTCAAGTCAAATAACATTTGAAAAAAAAAAAAACTACTACATTCACCTGTGTGAAGGGAATTGGTAACCGTAAGAAAAGCAGTTTTGCTGAAGTGGTCCAGACAAAAAGCCTGGTTGGAAAAGGTTTAGGGGAAATGGAGTAAGAGTAACTGGAGATAGAAAGAACTCTTCATACGAAGTTTGTTGCAAAGAGGAATAGAGAAATAGGAACTAGAGGGGAGTGCTGAATCCAGAAGAAATAACAGCATGTTGTATTGTCAAGAATGCTTCACTAGGGCTTCCCTGGTGGCAGCAGTGGTTAAGAATCCGCCTGCCAATGCAGGGGACACGGGTTCGAGCGCTGGTCCAGGAAGATCCCACATGCCTCCGAGCAACTAAGCCCGTGCGCCACAACTACTGAGCCTGCGCTCTAGAGCCCGCAAGCCACAACTACTGAAGCCCGTGCACCTAGAGTCCATGCTCTGCAACAAGAGAAGCCACCGCAATGAGAAGCCCGCGCACCACAACGAAGAGTAGCCCCCGCTCGCCGCAACTAGAGAAAGTCTGTGCACAGCAGTGAAGACCCAACGCAGCTAAAAATAAAAAATCAATAAATTTATAAAAAAAAAAGAAAAGAATGCTTCACTAGAAAGGTAAAAATTGAGACCAGAGGAAAGGCTAGTGGGCTAACCAATGTCCTAGAGTAGCTGAGAAGGGAAGGGATCTAGGGCACAAGTAGAGAGTCTGCCCTAAAGTTTGGAAGTATCCTCACCCCACTGTAAGCAGTGCATTATCTCTGGGGGTTGGGATTTAAGTGTGAAGAGGAACTGTCTTATTCACTCTATACTAATTTCAGTTTACAAGTAACATGTATTTGTCTAAATTACTTTTTAAAAAACTCAAGACAGGATTTTAGGATGGTGGGGGCAGCGGCAGGTTTTCAATCTCTCCACATAAAAGAGCACCTAGACAAAAAAATCAAAATCTATGGACACTATTTACAACAAAATTAGGTTGCCAAGTAACCCCAAACCTCTAAATACTAACAACTGTACACTAGCAAACCACCAACTGCCATAGACTGAAGAAGGAACTGACAAGGCTATGACAGTGGTCCAACCAGGAGATGAAGCTGACCTGGAGAATAAAGCAATGGCAGTGAACAAGGAGAGGAGAGCCCAGAATATGAGACAAGTAATCTGGAAGCAGAAAGGGAATGATTTGGTCATCAACAAAATAAGAAAATACAAGAGCAGGAGGAAATGAGGAAAATACGGAAGTTCATTTTTACCTGCTGGATGAACAATGGCATTAATAACAGATATCAAGCCTATTTTATAAGATGGTATAACAGCTCTATTTGGTGGAAAAAACATGTTGCTTTGGATAAAACAAGTTTGGTGGGCCTACAGAACAACCAGTAGTAGTTTTAGAAATATGTATCTAAACATCTGAGGTGATGATACACATATCAAGTCAAAGAATAGATAAGACAAAAAGAGAAAGACAAAGATTGCAGACCACAATATTTAAGACTAGAGGAAGAATAGGTAGAAAAGATGGAATGTCCAAGAGATAAAGATAGTGTCTTATTAGTCATGAATAAAGACACCATGGCCAATAAAAACAAAGGAGGCAGAAAAATTAAACAAGGTTTTGGGATCCAGTTGAAGGGTTATTTATTGATGGCCTGGGATGAAAAACCAGATTTTAACATTTAACAAAAAAGATAAGTGGTAAAGAAAAGATCTGGCCCTGGCTTGAATGAGAAATAAGAAAGGAAATCAACAGTAAGCAATTGTTACAGAACAGCCTAGTCTGGCAGCCCCTTGCATACATACATTTGATCCTCACAAGAATTCTGACATATGCTCCCCACTTTACAAATGGAGAAACTTAAGTTACAACACAATTAGGTAACTTGTCCAAAGCCAAACAATGTGTATACAAAATAATTAAATGACCTGAAAATTGGTCTTTAGGAAGAAAAGGAATAAGACATAGATAAAAACTAAGAACACAAATAGGAGAAAGAGGATTAACTGATTTAACATCATCCCAGGAGTACCTGACAAGATTATTTTTTAAATGATATAAAATTTTACTTAAAGATAAACGATGCTACTTCAGAGAACCTTCTGAGTTCAAACACTAGTCAAGAATATATATTTATTTTTAAAGTAATGTAATAGAGAAGAATATAATAATCTCCTTTTCCTTAAAGCCTTGTGTTAGGCTTACCTGCGTCTGGGACTGTCTTGCCACCTAGTAGAGAGCTTGGAAGCTTTCAAATGATTAACATTTAGGTGGAGAGATAAACATAAGCTCTCTGAGTACATGGTAGTGCAATGACAAAGGCAGAAGGGAAGCTGTGTGAACTTGGGTTAAATCACTAAATCCCTGACCCTCGGACATCTATAAAATGGAGATACTATCTCCCTTCACAATGTAGTTGAGGACTCAGTAGATATTCAACAAAATGTCAGTTCCCTAATCCCCTTAAATATGCTGTTTGCTAAACTACTGACATCATTTAATATATCAATAAAATAGAATGTTAGCATTTCCATTTAAAACAAAAAAAAGTTGAAGAATATGCTCCCAAATTGATAACAGTAGTTAATTTCCTGGTAGAAGACTACAGTGGCTCACTTTACATGACATATTTAAATAACTTTTGAGTTTCTTATAACAAACATTTTTCCAACCAGAAAAATAATCAAGATGAGTGTTTACAGATAACACTAACTAGCCCTTAAGGAAAACTTCCACTCGATAGTCACTTCCCTGAAATAATTTTAGAAACAAGGTAAAATACAATGAAAAAATAAATCAACTGCACACCTAAGCTACCATGTGAACTTAAATTGTAATGTAATTTAAACGATATTTAATGTACCAACTGACAACTTCCAGGACTTACAGCTAAGAAACTAGGATTAAATGAATAACATGCCACTAAATTCTGTATTAAAATGTACCTATGACACGACAGCATAGGGGAAGGCCAGAATGAAAAATACTTATTACCAATAATTATGAAATCATCTTTGAAAGCTATGGCTCTCCAGGTTTGTTTTTTTAACATTACAACAGTGAAGCAACAACCCCCACTAATTCAGTACAATCCATTTAATCAAATAATGACACTCATTACTGTAAGCTGTAAGTAGAGTACCAAACCAAAACTACCACTACTATCTTTGGAATGCTGAAATGGGTTCAATTCACTTCCTTGACATTTGGATAAGCACAGATGACAGACACAACAGATTTAATGAATTCCATAGTCAAGAGTGTCATATTGTTTTGACATAAATACACTAAAAAAATCACTGTACAAAAATCATAAGGTTCATAAACAAGCCCATCTTTCAGTATATGATTTCAAGTTGTGGCCTCCTTCCCTATATAACAGTCTTCTTTTTTCTCAATCTCCCCTCCTGTCCATTTTCTTGGAAATAGCCAGCTGCAATTTAGTGCAGGTGGCAAAACTAAGAAGCTAAGGAGGCAAGAAGCAGAGACTGGAGTGAACCAGGGGTAAGTGAACCCAGGCAGTTCTTGCACAGGGGCAACTAAAGCAGAATGGGTGAGGAGGTGTGCAGTGAGAACAAGTGTGTGGCCACCCTGGTCAGTCATAAGTACAGTACAAGATAACGCAAGCAGCATCAAGAACAGGAAAACAGCAAAGGAAGAAAGAACAGGCAGGCTCAGAGCTGACCTCTTACTAAGCAACACTGGCAGCAGTACTCCCGGGTTTGGGGCTGAGAAATTTGTATTCTTGATCTAAGCCCACAAAAATAGGGGGAAGAAAGTATTTTAAACAACAAAGTGCATGTAACATTAAAAGGCAGCTCAGCGGTATAAATGCAAAACAGTGAAAGCCCAGCATAAATCTCTCCCCTTAAAAAACAAACCAGGGGCTTCCCTGGTGGCGCAGTGGTTGAGAGTCCGCCTGCCGATGCAGGGGACACGGGTTCGTGCCCTGGTCCGGGAAGATCCCACATGAAGCAGAGCAGCTGGGCCCGTGAGCCATGGCCGCTGAGCCTGCGCGTCCAGAGCCTGTGCTCCGCAACGGGAGAGGCCACAACAGTGAGAGGGCTGCGAACGGCAAAAAAAAAAGAAAAAAAAAACAGAACTAGTCTCAGCTCAGGCACTGAATGTGTCTCAGCCATTAACTAATTGTAAATTATTTACTCTGTCTCTGCCTACGTTTAAATGAGTGGTTACTTTAGAACATATGATTAACAAGGTCTTTTCCAGGTCTGAAGTTTCCTGAATCTAACGGATTTAACAACCTGTAACATTTGTCACACAGGATGTAGTTTCTTTCTATGGTATGTTTGTTACTCCACAACAGGGAGAGCACAGTACACCGGAATATAAATAAGAAAATACAGAACCGTGTCCAGTATCCCTACAGACCACACTTCATCATCATCTTTCATTAAATCCAGGAACAAATTCCCAATCTTCTCCTTTAAAGCAATGACAAAGTCTTAAGAAAAAACAAGGCCTAAAATCTAAGCACCAGGCTTCACTTTAAATACACTCAGAGATGGGTAATTTAGTCACTGCGATGTGAATTTTAACTAAGCTTCACTTCAGCTCCTTTTTACAGGACATATTCTAATGCCATTACACTTTTCTGTTTTTCAATACTCTGAGGTTTCTATTTGCTATATGTTTCATATCCCACTTCAAAAAGTATAGTCCAGAACTGGCAGAAAGCTAAACAATAATCCAGGGGGTCAGTTTATCAGTGGGCTCTACATACAAGAGCCAATCTATGCTGAATTTCAGCTTTATCACTTAGACTAAGTGCCACCTAGTGGCAAGTATTGTATTTTATTAAATCCATTCAAGTCATGTTCATCCAGCAAGTACAAACTGGCCAATAGCAGTTGCTCCACAATCATGCAACAAAAGTAAAATATTGGCCCAGTCTTTACAAAGCTCGCTGATAGATTAGATAAATGGATATAGACAGAAGAAAAAAAAAAGATAATACAGGTATATTTACACAACTGCAGAAAAACGTTAAATGTTATATCAGAAGCACGCAAAAATATTCAGTATTTATTTAAAAGAAACAAACACTGTTATGTAGGTTCTCTTACACCTGTTCACCTCACTCAGACTTTCCCACCTGTAAATACTTCATCACCCGGGTTTCAATCGTTCAGTGTCCCCCCCACCCCGTCCCACCTTCTCTTCCATGCTTCTCCCCACCCCCATCTAATATCCTTTAAATTCTATTCCAGAAAGGGGGAAGAGGAGAACCTATTTTTTGAGCACCTACTACTCCCAGAACTGAGTTAGGCATTTTATATCCTGTATCTCATTTAATCCTCATATTGATACCATGAAGTATTATTTTCTCCCACTTTTTAGACAAGGGCAAGACTTAGATTAAGTGACATGCTCACAGCCACAGATTTTATCTACTGCATCGATTCCAAAGCTCCCTATTACCACCCTGCCCCCAAAAGTGCTGCTTTGTTCCTTCCATTCCTAGGCTTTCCAAGATCAGACTTTGCTCATATATATTTCTCTTATGTTCTCCATCAACTCCAATCTATTTTACACTACAATTGACCCTCGAGCAGCACTGGTCCACTTACATGAAGATTTTTTTCAGTAATGAATACTAAGTACCACGTGACTCAGGCTCATTGAATCTGAGGATGGGGAACCATGGGTACAGAGGAACCTCAGGTACCTGAAGGTCCTACTACAAGCTATTCGCCCCAACCCACCCCCCCACACCTGTGTTATTCAAGTGTCAACTGTATCTACACCCAGCCTCACCTCTTCAAAACTCGGTCAGTGCCCCCCCCATCCCTGTTTGATATTCAAATCCTTGGCTTAGCACTCAAGGTCCTCTAAGAGGCCCCAACCACTTTTCTAGCTTTATTTTCTACCACTCCCTATGATCTCTCCTCTCGAATTAAAAGATAATCATTTGCACCCATGTTCCCATCAACATTATACATCTGTTAAACACATATAATCTCCCTTATTATCTGTGTACTTTCCACTAAATCATGAGCTTCACTGGACCATTTTTTAGCCATCTTTAAACGGTTTTATATAGTGGTCTTATACCTATTAAGTGCTCAATAACTTTAATAAATACATTATTAAAACAATTATAAAGAACCACTAAAGCATGGTTATACTCTTCATTTCCCTTAACCATTCCTTCATGTCTGGGGATCTCAATGTTTCTACCTCTTCCACTTGGTGTATGGATCAGGAGCTCTGTACAGAACTACATAATTTTTTCCATGATAAAGTTCCTCATACTCAGAAACCGAAAGTTATATGATTTGAAAAAGTATGCTGGAAACAATGGAGACAATAAAAAGTTCAGTGGTTGCAGGATGGGATAAGGGAGGAGAGAGCAATGGACAGGCAGAGCACAGAGGATTTTCTAGGGCAATGAAACTACTGTTTGATACTACAACGGTACATACATTTGTAGATACGTTATACATTTGTCCAAACCCACAGAATGCACACCAAGAGTGAACCCTAACGTAAACTATGGACTTGGGGAGATAATAATGTGTCAGTGTAAGTTCATCAGTTATAACAAATGTACCACTCTGTTGGGGGATGTTGGTAATACAGGAGGCTATTTGTGGGGGGGCAAGGAGTACACAGGAAATATCTGTACCTTCCCCTCAATTTTGCTGTGAAACTAAAACTGCTCTAAAAAATAAGTTCCAATTAAAAAAAAAAAAAAAAAAAAGGAATTCCCTGGCAGTCCAGTTGCTAGGACTCGGCGCTTTCACTGCTGGGGCCCGGGTTTGATCCCTGGCCGAGGAACTAAGATCCTTGAAGCCGTGTGGCACGGCCAAAAAAAAAAGTATTCTGGATAAAAAAGCAAGATCTTAGTGGATCTGCAGTTTTCCAAAAACGGAATACCACTGTTCCAAAAGAAGTTTAAAAAATATATATATAACACTGATTCTCTATTTTATAAGGCAACTGATATTGCAGTTATATAACACAATCTTTACAACACTAGTAAAAAATAACAGGGTTTCATAAAGTGATGAACATTTTTCCTAGTTATATAAACTGTTTATGAGAAACTATTCTTATTCATTTACAACTCTATCATCTAATTAACAAGTGCACAAAAAACGTTAGTTCTAAGGCCAAATTAAAAATATGGAATATAGATGGGACTTCCCTGGTGGTCCAGTGGATAGGATTCCACGCTCCCAATGCAGGGGGCCAGGGTTCGATCCCTGGTCAGGGAACTAGATCCCGCATGCATGCCACAAATAAGAGTCCGCAAGCCGCAACTACAGATCCAGCCTGCCGCAACTAAGACCTGGCACAGCCACAATTCATTAATTAATTAAAATACTGAATATAGAAAAGAAAGCACGGGAGGGGAATTAAAAAGGGTCAACTTGATTTTCTAGTGTATTCCATCTCACATCCAATCAGCACAGCATTTTCATTGCAAGGCTTTTTCATTGCAAGGCATTTTCATTGCAAGGCAACTTAGGATACCCAAGATGCAGTGGTTTCTTTCTTTTCGTTTTTGTAAATTTATATATTCCCAAAACTGCCATGAACTTACCAATGTGACTGAAAAGCTGTCATGCTTATCACTCTTCACTGTCTCAACACAACAAACCTACACAAATATTTATACAGATAAGCAATTACTACCAATTATACAAACCAAGCCAGAGTGCCTCCAATGCTTGCTTTTTCCCCAGTAGTAAGTTGTGTTCAGGAAATGCATTACCCTTTTCACACCATTAGGATATCATTTCACTCCCTGAAGCAGAATCAGGCCTGACGAGACATAAGTGACATCATGATGTTGTACCAGGCCTAACGGGCATCCAGAACTATGGGCAAGGTGTCCTGAGAGATGGTAGCAGCTGGGCATTCAACATTCCTACATCATTATGGCTGTCCAAGCAGAGAAGAGAGCAGCAAGAAGCAGACCCCAAAAAGTTGGGGGTGACTCAATGACAACATGTGTGGTCAAGCAGTAATATATCAAATATGTCTGCTCAAAATGCCAAGGCATATATTCAAAGGGCTGCAGTCCTCTGCACTAAATACACTGCTGCCTTCCTAAGACATGAGCCCCAAACCACAGGTTGCAATATAAAAAAGTTCATCTTGAATCCTGCCTGTGAAAGGTTACCAAAAGAAACTGATTATTAAAATTAAAGTATTTGTATACAGTGCTTTACTATTTACAAATCACTTACACATCCATTGTTTTGACACACATTTTACCTTACTTGATAGTCACAATGTGTCCAGCAGATAAACACAATTATCATTACTTATTTTATAGAGGTAGAAACTGAAGCTTAAAGAAATTATCTATAAGTAATCTGTCCACAAAACCTGAGCCTTCCTGAAGATTATAAACTTATTTGGTTCAATCGTGTGGATCCCCCAAAAAAAGCAGCCTACAGTGTCTTAAGGTTTAATGCATGTCCCTATGCATCTAAGAAGTACTTAAAACACTTAAAAATAATGAAACCTTTTGAAAAACACTGAATAGTCAACCATACAAAAAAACAAAATATGATATTTAAGCTTGTCAGTTTGTACAAACAATACACTACTTTCTAAAAATCCAAAGGAACTTTTGCCTAAGAATTTTACTACAATGTTGTCAGGGGCTATAAGACTGTCTTTGACTGAAAATATCAATTCCTTTGGGTACTTCAGCAATTAAATACCCTATAGAATCAATATATTCCCTGTACACATCAAATTCTGCTTACACGAACCATGTTGCATCATGGTTTCAAAGTTCTCTGAGTCCTTTGTTTAAAAAACTTTTTACTGAGTCCCCATCATGTTCTAGACACTCTTCTAAGAATATATAATTTTTTTTTAACGTTATCTGTCATCAAGTGACCAACAGCCTTTGGGTATGACAGACAATTACAATTCAGTATGACACTTCCAAGTGAATTATACCCAGTCCTTTAAGAACACACAGGAGGGGTACTGAACCCAGCCTGGTGGATCAGGGTAGAATATCCTCAGACCAAAATCTTGAATAATAACCTACCTAACACCAGCACTTTTCAAGCACAGGGATACATTAAACTGTGGAGCCCATACAAGGAACTCCAAGTTCTTGAATATGGCTGGAGAACTGAGTATGAAGGGAGAGAAAGGCAAAACAGTTCAGCTGGAGAAAAGGTAAATGAAATAGTTACACAGGACCCTATATGCCATGCTAGCTAAAATTTTTTGAGCACTTGCTATATGCCAGGCATCCTCAAATATTCTCTTGCATTTAATCCTCACAGAGAACCACTGAGCTAAGAATAATTACCTTGCAACTGATGGAGGAGGCAAGGAGAGGTTAGACCGTTTGTCAGTCTTATAGAGAGGTTTTAAGTGGCAGAGACAGAACTGGAACCCAGTTCAGATTAAATCCTAAAAGTGAGCTCATAAACTCTCCACTCCGCTGCCTCTCTTAATGAAGGCTGCTAGGGGGAGCCATTGAAAGGTTTTTAAAATAAGGAGTGAAGTGATCGGATTTGCTCTTTAGAAAGACTGTGGAAGTTGGATAAAGGGGGTGAGTCTAGAAGCAGAAAGAGGAAGCTGCCAATGTCTGTAGTAATCCAGGTGAGAAACGATGAGAGCATGAATTGTGGCAGTGAGGATGAAGGAGACAGATTCAAGAGTTTTTCAGGACGGAAAATTATCAGTTCTTAGTGATTAAACATAAAGAGTTAGTGTGAGAGAGAAAACCTGGCTTGGGGAACTACTGGGACATGACATAATCTACCAGGAATAGAGAAACAACTGGTTTTGTTTTTTCAATAAATATCTACAGAGTATCTCCCAAATGCAAAACACTTTTCTAGGCCAAAGGTCAAGTCTGAAATTATGGTACTGGTTGTTAGAAAATATTGAGAGTAAATGACAAAGCATTAAAAAATATAAGGTATATTGAAAATTAGTCACTACTATTAACAGATTTAGCCTAGAGTCTAGTGAAAACATTTTGTGCTACCGTTTAAAACAAAAGAGTACCACATGCAGAAAACAAATCAACAGAGGAAAGGCATCCCACAATTTTAAAATGTGTTATTACATTTGAGTTTGACAGATCTTCACTCTCTTACACAACACAAACACACACACACACACACCTCACCCTGTAATGTGTTTTACTTATCCCTCTCCCTCTTAAAAACAGTATCAATTTTATTACCCTAACTATAATACATATTTGGAGATTTTTCATCCCACTATCACCACTGTGATTTGCCAAGAACTTAGTTCATAACCTCCTACTTGATTTCTATAAAATATGACCTACTTCACATTGGCTTAATTCAGTAACAATTCCTAGATTTTTTAACCACACCTTTCATCCAAGGATGCTCTCTGCAAATCCTAAGGCACAGCAATCCTGTGCAGATGTGGCAAGTTACTACAATTCCCATTTTACTACATAGTTAGGAAACTGGCCCAGGGGAAGTAGAGTAACTTGGAAATAATCACAAAGCCAGATGCCAAAAATAACAACTTTTAGCCAATCCATGAGAAAATACTGCCCCTAGTTGAAATAACATGAAATTTAGTATTAGGAGGAAACAAAATGTGAATAATGTTTTAAAGCCAAGTCCTGGGTTTTTTAAATATATTTTTTTAAATGACCGAATACTAAAGATTTGTAAGAACTTTCAAACACACCATTTTTTTCCCTAATACTTTATCCATCCAGAGAGCCAAAGATTATTTAATGAATTACATCTGGCAAGAGTAGCTTCCCTCCCACCCCCAAAATGTTTTTTATCTTAGCCACTTAAGACACTGATAGAAATCTGTGGGTACAGAATAGGTAAGTTTTAAACAAACCTATTTAAGAAGCATATATTAGAACAGGAGTCAAAATACCCCAAGTGAGCCTCTTATATTTTTTCCTGAAAGTATACCCTCTGCAGACCCATCTGCAATACGCATGGACAATACATTTAAAGCTTTAATAGTCAATACTCAAAATGAAAGTTTCCCAATTACAACTAATGCTGTATGTTTCTAAATATGCTGCTATTTAATATAATTTAATAAAGGTAGTTTTATTTGGTCACGTAGTAAAGGTCTTACACGATTTATAAACAAAAAAACACAACTTGATTTTTAAAAGTTGCTTTTATGAGGTTTGTGTGATCATTCTTATCTGCACACATCAGAGCAAAATACCTTCCATTATTACAAGGTATTTGCTTACAGTCAGAAACAACAGTGTGTGCTCAAGATTTCACCTTCAAAAAGAATGATTATGCCCTAGGAACAAGTAAGGAAGACAAATGATTATAGGTGGAATCCGCTCATGGGACCCAGACTGCAAATTTTCACAGAAGCCTCACATATCAATCATGAAAGATGATTTTCCATTAAGTAAAATTCAAACTAATTCATACTAATTCTAATCACAGCCTTATAAAAAAAATGCTTTCTTCTCCACCAACATTCCTCACACTTGTATATCCTCTACTAGTAGCACTTCATGTGGTTTACAAATGAAATGACACTCCAAGTGATTTTATGGATAACGTATCTTCTAAAAGTAGTGATCACCTAGTTGGGGCGGGGGTGTACCTCCTGAACAGTCTACTCAGCCTAGTAATACTGATAAATCTAATACCTCTTATTCCAGCACCGGAATATCCAGGCCATTTAAACGCACCATACCACCGTCCCCCAACTCCCACACCAAACTCGAAGCTTTTAACATTTCCATAACAATAAGCACTCTGAACAAATTAAAGCTCCTTTAACACTAGAAGTGCCTTTACCTTACTTAAAGACTATTACTTAAATGTCTTTTAATTGCATTTGATTAATGCATTCCACAAAGATTCCAGAAGCAGTATTCATCAACCCAAACTGCACTCTTAAGTGCTTTTTCCTTGTTTCAACATCGAAGATGGGGCAGAAGAGCTGTCATAAATCTACAGAGCAAAAGCACATAACTGTAAACTATCTAAAAATTAAGAAAAAGTAAAATATTTATATCAAATTTCCAAGCAGGATGCCCTCCCTTTTTCCTTGCAAAGCAGCAGTTACTGGTAAAATAACTGAACTCTTGAAAATGCTGAAATTCTCCACCCCAAACCAACATTCACAAGTTTTTTAACACCAAATACTCAACTGTTATGCACGTACCAAATGAATATCCAACGTAACAATTGAAACTATTCTCGCACGCCAACAGAAAAAAAAACACCTTTCGTCTCTACAACACCCTCAGGTAACCCAGATGCAAAGCTACGACAGCTGCCCTTGGCCTAGGCCATCAGAAACCAAGGGGCGGGAGGGCGGGTACTGGGGTTGCGGGGGGGGCGGCGAATAACCAAGAGACCTTTTTCCAGGGCTACTGTTGCCAAGCAAAACAACCAGGGGCCCAAAGAGACCGCGAAGAAAACTGGAGACACTGTAATCCCGAGAGAAAGGGGTGGTGGGGAGGTGTGCACGCAATCCCGAGAGAAAAGGGTGCGGAGAGGAGGAGCGCTGAGGAGGAAACCAAGTATCCCCACGCATCTTTCAGACGCACAAAAACAACAACAAACCCTAGGGTCTGTCTGTACTTAGGAGCACCAGATAGAGTCCCCGGGGCTGGGACAGTTCAGCCGACAAACACCGTGGATAGTGGATAAACCAACCAATGATGGGAGGTGAAGGGGGTACCAAGCGAATAAACCACTGGACGGGGGAGACAAAGCCTCCGGGGGCGATCAAGGGCCAAGCAGAAAGGTGAGAGGGAAACGCAAGAGAGAAATAATGGGAGAAAAATTAGAAGAAAAACAGAAATGTGGTACCTGGGCTGTGGCAGGTCACTGAGCTACCGAATAGAGAGGGGCACAACAAAGGGGCACGGGAGGAAGCACAGCTGAGGGGAGGAGATGAAGAAGGGATGCGGGGCGCGACGGGTCGGACAAAGCGCCCAAGGCGGCGAAACAAAGGGCCGGGGGTAGAGAGTCGCGGGGGGCAGCGGGGAGAGACAAAGCGCCCGGGGCCGGGGGCACCCGCCCGGCGAGAAAGCGACGACGGCCTCAAGGAACAAAGCTGCGCGGGGCCGGGAGGCAGGGCCCGCGAGCGGCAAAGGCGCGCTGCGGGCACGGAGCCCGCGGACCCCGCGCGCCGGGCCGCACTCACGCCCGCACCCACCGGCCTCGCCGCCGTCGCCGCCCGCCCTCACGCGCCGGAGCCCGAGCCACAGCAGCGCAGAGCGGGCAGCGCACGGCCACACGCCGCCGCCGCGCTCGGCGCACGCTACACCGCCCCCGCGGCCCCCGGACGCCAAGCGTGCCGCGGTCCTCGAACCCGCCACCAGCCGCGGGCTGCGAGACGCCCGCAACTTTCCCGGTTCCCAGCGCTCCGATTCCCCCAGACTTACCCTGTCACAACAGGCGCCATCTTCCACAAACTCTCGCCAAAACTCCAACCCTCGCGAGATTCCCCCTGACGCCTTCCCTGGTCCCTCTCCCCCGCCCCTTCCCTTTTTCCTCACTCCTCGATTCCACCCAGCCCCCGCGCTCCCTTTTCCCTCGCAGCAGCCGCGAAGAGCCAGACGCCTCGCGCCGCCAGCGGAGTAAGGGATACAGCTCACTGCCTTCCCTGGAAACCTACCCAAGAGATGGAGCATGCGCAGGCGGCTCCTCCGCGGGCGAGCCCTCCATCTGGTACATGGGGAGCGCTCCGGTTATCCGGGTTTTGGGACGCGCCCTGAGGGACGTACGTGGAGACTGAGGAAAACCGGAGGGGATTACAACGGGGACGGAGAATGGAGGGGTCAGGAGGCGGAGCCGAGGGGAAGAGCGGAGGGGTCCTGGGAAAATCTGCCGCGTTTCACAGGCCTAGATGAAACACCTCCTCAAATGGGTGTTTTCCAAGTGGCTTCCCGCTCACTCTAGTTCCCAGCCCTTTTCATTCATTCAAACGTTCATTGGACGCCTCCATTATGGTAATGTCAGCGTTAGGTGCTGGAGCTACAAAGATGCCTGGTGTTCGGACGAGTGACATACCAAGAACTATCTTAGTTCATTCGACCCCCTTGCTAACAGAGAGACAGCCAATATTACATCGTGGTCCGACCCTCCAGAACTCTGTAAATGAACAACTTTTGCAGTTGAGCTCTATTAGAGCCTTAGCTTTCTTCTCCTTGGGTGTGAAATGAGGTCAGGCCAAGGCCTCTGGCAAAGACACCCCTACTGTGTCCACTTCGCATACACACGCCAGAGCACCGAGAAGCTTTCTCCAGAAGCGAAAACTGCGTTGTAATTGAAAGCCACCCCTCCCCCACCCCGCACTCAAGCCAAAGGTTTTGCTTGGGCAGAGAGCTGCCTGTCGTGTAAATCTCCCTAGGACCTCATCGCAGCCCCCAGACTTGTGTGAACCCAGATGTATACGGGGACAGACTGACAAGGTCCTCCCGTGGGCCTGGCACAGTCGAGGACGCTGCTCGTTGCCCGAAGTGCATCTCAGACAATCTAAACCTGGAAGCCCCCGAGCAAACTTGGCCCGTCTGGGCACTTACTAGAAAGGTGCAGGACCCGAGCCCTACCTCTTTCTCCTTACCTGCAGCACCCCTTTCTTCCCCCCACCCTTGCCCTTTCAATTCCTAGAGATTCCCAGATCCAGCACTGCCTCCCGCAGGGAGTCCCAAAACCCGGAGAACTGGAATCCAGAGCCCGAAACCTGCTGAAGGCGCTGCAGGATTGGCGCGGCACCAGGGAGCGGCACTGCGCATGTGCCCAATGCGGGCAGCCCAGTCTCACGCTACACCTCCTTCCCACCGCCTTCCACTACTCGATTCAGACACAACACGGGCCGTGGGAAATTTCTTAAACCTCGCGAGAACCCTCCCACTGTTGCCTATGCTTTCGCTCCAAATCTCGCGGAGCCCAGGAGGGACAGGTGTTTGTCTACAGCAGCTCCCGGCGCTGTTCGTGCCGCGCGTGCCCGGGCGGCGGGCGCGGGCGGGGTGGGAAGGGAGCGGCTCTTAGAGGAGGCGCGGGGGCGGGCTGGAGGGGTGCGCGTGGCTGGGAGCGCGGGGCGGGGGGAGGAGGGCTTCTGGGAGGGGCCCGACGTCTCGCACACACACGCTGCGTGACGCTTTGTGGAAGGAAAATGGGGGTGGTGGAGAGGCAGCTTATGAAAGAAAAAGGGGAAGCCTGGAGATCAGAAACTCCTCCTGGTGTGGATGGTAAGAGGTCAGACTCTAGGGCAGGAGGAGCCCCAGGCCAGTCCCCGGGGAGGTTTCGTGTCGCCCTCCACGCGCCTGGTACTTTCCTAAAATGTTTTCGACGCCGCTCCCCCGGCCTCCGGGAGCTGATGGCCCCCAGTGTCGGGTTTGAGTCATGCCTCTGAGTCACCCAGTCTGGCCACCACTTTACTTGCTTTAAGACAAGTTTGGATTCCCTTAGCTACTCTCTTCTAGCGAATGGTTGTTTTCTTTCTGAGGTACCCGCTGGTCTCGCGAGTTGGGTAGGGAAAAAATTGTGCTCTGTGCGCTCTTGCGTTGTAGACTTGCATAGATTCCGCCTCCCACTCGGACACATTTTTTTAATTTCTCCCCCTTAATCTCTTTTTAGCCTTTTGAAGTAATCCGTATATATCAGTTTCTGCGGGGTTTTTTTGTTTTTTTTTTCCTTTCCCCTAATTTAACTTAAAATACTGGTTTTGCTTTCCTTCACCTTTATATGTGTTTGTTGAAATATTCATTCCAAATTTTAGGTATTGTTCCATCAGATGCTTTAGTGACAGCTGTTTTAAGTGCATTCCTTCTTGGTTTATTTATTTGTCCAGTGAATTCCGGTTTGCATTCTTCAACCAGGCACATTTCAGATTGCCTTGGTGTGGTTTCTGTAACCAGCCTAGCCTGGCATTGTCTAGGAACTGGTGTCTTGATGACATCGTAGACCCACAAATGTAGAGTTGAATTGAGTTTTTTATTTTCGGAGAACAGTGAGTCCTTTAATAAGGGTTCATGTTCTGCTAGTTATGTAGTGGACAAGAAATCAAGTTTTTTAGTTGTTTTCAAGGTTAGTTGTGTGTGTGTGCGCGTGCATTTGCATATCCCTTTGATTAAGTATTTCACAAAAAGAAGATGCAAGAACATTTAATGCAGTATCTCACTGCAAGGCTGATTTGGAATAGGCTAGCACCAGGAGGAGAATGATGACCATGGGCACACATTCCTTTGAGCCTTCATGCCAAGAAGGCATTTCAGTCATGGCCTTCTCTAGGCCATTAATTGCATCTGGAACCATGGCCATCTTAGAGCCCCAGCCACAGAGAGTCATGGTAACCACAAGTCAGATCACAACTCACCTTCACCCTAATACCTGCTCTACCTGCGTTCTTTCCCCATCCCAGTAAATAATTCCATTCTTCCCCTTATTTAAGCCAAGAACCTTGGAATCATTCTCACCGCCTTTCTGTCTCACATCCAACATCCAATCTAACAAAATCTTGCTGGGTCCACCATCAAAACTGACCCACAGTCCAAACACATCCACACCTCCATGGCAACCAGCCCAGCCTAACCCATCTCATTTCTCACCTGGTTTTCAGGAAGTCTCCTAACTCATTCTGCCTTCATCCATTATTGCCTTCCCTCAGTTTGTTCTTAGTAGAGCATTCAGAGTAACCCTCTAGAACCCTCCAGTGGTTTTCCTATTTTCCTATGAGGCCTGCCGCCCAGACCTCCTGAACTCCTTGATCTCACCTCTTCCCCTTGCTCACTGAGCCCTAAGCAGCAGCTTTCCTTGCTGTTCCTAGGACATACCAGGCACCCCCTCAACTCCTACCTTTGCTCTTTCCCCCAGATGCCTTACAGATCCTTCCTTCACTGCTTTCAGGTCTTTGCTTAAATGTCACCTTCTCAGCAAGGCCTTCCCTGACCGCCCTTCACGAAAGTAACTCCTCATACCCCGTTCCCTCCTTCATTTTTCCCATGGCACTTATCGTAAACTAACATACCATATATCATATCTGTGTATTGTGTTTACTCTCTGCCTCCCCCCATTATAATGCAATCTTAATGAGGGCAGAGACTTCTATTTTGTTCATTGTTCATGCCTCAGCCACCAGAACAATGCCTGGTGCAGGATATACGCTCAGTAAGTACTTGTAGAATGAATGGGATGTCTTCCACTTCTAGAACAGAGTAGAAATGATTCTGAAGACTCACTAAGCCTTCTAGGGTTCAGAACAATACCGAGGTTAGACCAGTAATGAATATCCCAATGCCAGCTTGCCTGGAGAGGAGAAATGAGCCTACAAATCAAACACCTGTGTTGACTTTTTGCAAAAAATATTCTTACTCCTGAGTTAGACCAGTAGATGAACCTATACTTAACTTGAAGGGTTTCCTTTACTCTCCATCCTAGAACCTCAGGAAACAAAACACTATTGGCAGAATATAAAGAAACAGGTATTCTCATGTGTTGCTAATGGAGTGAAAACGTGTATAATCTTTATGAAAACCATTGTGATAAAACTTATCACTACCTGTTAATCCTACAATTCCGTTTCCAGACATCTATCCTACAAATAAACTCATAGTGTGTGAAACAACCTGTACATATATTGTAGCATTATTGATAGTAGAGAATACTGATAACAACCTAAATGTCGATGAAGAGATGTCTTATTAAAAGAAAACCACCAGGCTTCCATCGTGGCACAGTGGTTAAGAATCCTCCTGCCAATGCAGGGGACACGGGTTTGAGCCCTGGTCCAGGAAGATCCCACATGCCGCGGAGCAACTAAGCCTGTGCACCACAACTACTGAGCCTGCGCTCTAGAGCCCGTGAGCCACAACTACTGAGCCCACATGTCACAACTGCTGAAGCGCACGCGCCTACAGCCTGTGCTCTGCAACAAGAGAACCCACCACAGTGAGAAGCCCACGCACCACAACGAAGAGTTGCCCCCGCTCACCACAACTAGAGAAAAGCCCTTGCACAGCAATGAAGACCCAATGCAGCCAAAAATAAATTAATTAATTTAATTAAATTAAAAAAAGAAAACCACCCTGATATATTCATAGAATTGAATAGTATGCATCTGTTAATAAGCAGAGGCTGCTTTTTATGTGCTTATGTGGAAGGATCACAAAGTTTAAAAAAACAAGGTGCAAGGGACTTCCCTGGTGGTGCAGTGGATAAGACTCCACACTCCCAATGCAGGGGGCCTGGGTTCGATCCCTGGTCAAGGAACTAGACCCCATATGAATGCTGCAACTAAGAGTTCGCATGCCACAACTAAGAGTTCACAAGCCACAACTAAGGAGCCCACGTACTGCAACTAAGGACCCTGCCTGCTGCAACTAAGACCTGGTGCAACCAAATAAATAAATATTTTTTTTTAAAAAAAGGTGCAAACTACTGATAGATAAAGGTATACTTATTTGCCTATATGTATCTAAAAGGGTTCTGGAAGTACACAGGAGAAACTGTAACAGTGACTGGTTCACTGTGAGGGACTCAATTGTTGGAGGATATAGGTGAAGAGGTGGCTTATCTTGGATCCTTTGAATTTTGTACCAAGCACATGTACTGCCTGTTCAAAATTTAAAACATTTTAATTAAAAGGGGGGAAAGAAAGAAAAGGAATAAATGTGCAAGAAGAAAAAAATGACCAAAGTGTTTCCTTTTTCCCACCTGCTAAAAAATTATTTTCTAATAGAAGTCATGTACTTGATGTACCGTCTCAATAGAATTAAGAACTGCAGAACTGTCAGGACTTCACCCCAATCATTTGGTAACGCTGAACTCAGTCCATTCAAGCAGCAAGTTCAGAGTCCCTATTACTCTATGTCAGGCATGATCTTTGGTAGTTTACAAAGGATAGGTAGTGCAGAGACCTCAGGGGACCCCCCCCGCTCCCGGCCAGCAGAGTACACAGACCAGCTGCAGGATAATTCTAGGGTAGAGGCATGAGTTTAATGGCATTGGGGTACAGTGGAAAAAGCACCTAACTCTTGCCTGATGGGCCCAGGGAAACCTTGAAGAGATGACTTTTGAACTAAATCTTAGTGGAGTGGGAGTTCAGAAGACAATAAGAGGAGGAAGCATAAGAAGCACAGGAAATAGCATGTTCAGGCTCTGAGGTGTGAAACAGCATCTTGTATTCAGGGGAACTCCAGGTGGTACATGTAGAAGCGGGGGTAGGCAGCGTAGGCAGGGTCACAAGAAGGACCTGGTAGAAGGGTGGTCCTCAAAAGTTGGCGGGCCCACTCCCTAAGACTTAACATGAGTAAATCTGGGCTGAATCCCAGGAATAGGCTTTTCTAGCAGGCTGGTCAGGGATTCTGATGCAAATTATCCATGAACCAAGCTTTGAATCTTTGTTGTAGGAGTTTGGTGTACTCTTTCTTCAGGAGTTTCACATTAAAGGGGCCAATGGTGTATAGTTTCTTTGTTAAAACAATAAATGAAATATTTAACTACTAAGAGGAATAAGTTCGGAGGCCCCTCCGTGTATATCCACGTATATGAGAGGAGGCCCCTCCGTGTATATCCACGGATGTGAGAGGAGGCCCCTCCGTGTATATCCACGGATGTGAGAGGAGGCCCCTCCGTGTATATCCACGGATGTGAGAGGAGGCCCCTCCGTGTATATCCACGGATGTGAGAGGAGGCCCCTCCGTGTATATCCACGGATGTGAGAGGAGGCCCCTCCGTGTATATCCACGGATGTGAGAGGAGGCCCCTCCGTGTATATCCACGGATGTGAGAGGAGGCCCCTCCGTGTATATCCACGGATGTGAGAGGGGGCCCCTCCGTGTATATCCACGGATGTGAGAGGGGGCCCCTCCGTGTATATCCACGGATGTGAGAGGGGGCCCCTCCGTGTATATCCACGGATGTGAGAGGGGGCCCCTCCGTGTATATCCACGGATGTGAGAGGGGGCCCCTCCGTGTATATCCACGGATGTGAGAGGGGGCCCCTCCGTGTATATCCACGGATGTGAGAGGGGGCCCCTCCGTGTATATCCACGGATGTGAGAGGGGGCCCCTCCGTGTATATCCACGGATGTGAGAGGGGGCCCCTCCGTGTATATCCACGGATGTGAGAGGGGGCCCCTCCGTGTATATCCACGGATGTGAGAGGGGGCCCCTCCGTGTATATCCACGGATGTGAGAGGGGGCCCCTCCGTGTATATCCACGGATGTGAGAGGGGGCCCCTCCGTGTATATCCACGGATGTGAGAGGGGGCCCCTCCGTGTATATCCACGGATGTGAGAGGGGGCCCCTCCGTGTATATCCACGGATGTGAGAGGGGGCCCCTCCGTGTATATCCACGGATGTGAGAGGGGGCCCCTCCGTGTATATCCACGGATGTGAGAGGGGGCCCCTCCGTGTATATCCACGGATGTGAGAGGGGGCCCCTCCGTGTATATCCACGGATGTGAGAGGAGGCCCCTCCGTGTATATCCACGGATGTGAGAGGGGGCCCCTCCGTGTATATCCACGGATGTGAGAGGGGGCCCCTCCGTGTATATCCACGGATGTGAGAGGGGGCCCCTCCGTGTATATCCACGGATGTGAGAGGGGGCCCCTCCGTGTATATCCACGGATGTGAGAGGGGGCCCCTCCGTGTATATCCACGGATGTGAGAGGGGGCCCCTCCGTGTATATCCACGGATGTGAGAGGGGGCCCCTCCGTGTATATCCACGGATGTGAGAGGGGGCCCCTCCGTGTATATCCACGGATGTGAGAGGGGGCCCCTCCGTGTATATCCACGGATGTGAGAGGGGGCCCCTCCGTGTATATCCACGGATGTGAGAGGGGGCCCCTCCGTGTATATCCACGGATGTGAGAGGAGGCCCCTCCGTGTATATCCACGGATGTGAGAGGGGGCCCCTCCGTGTATATCCACGGATGTGAGAGGGGGCCCCTCCGTGTATATCCACGGATGTGAGAGGGGGCCCCTCCGTGTATATCCACGGATGTGAGAGGAGGCCCCTCCGTGTATATCCACGGATGTGAGAGGGGGCCCCTCCGTGTATATCCACGGATGTGAGAGGAGGCCCCTCCGTGTATATCCACGGATGTGAGAGGAGGCCCCTCCGTGTATATCCACGGATGTGAGAGGGGGCCCCTCCGTGTATATCCACGGATGTGAGAGGGGGCCCCTCCGTGTATATCCACGGATGTGAGAGGGGGCCCCTCCGTGTATATCCACGGATGTGAGAGGGGGCCCCTCCGTGTATATCCACGGATGTGAGAGGGGGCCCCTCCGTGTATATCCACGGATGTGAGAGGGGGCCCCTCCGTGTATATCCACGGATGTGAGAGGGGGCCCCTCCGTGTATATCCACGGATGTGAGAGGGGGCCCCTCCGTGTATATCCACGGATGTGAGAGGGGGCCCCTCCGTGTATATCCACGGATGTGAGAGGGGGCCCCTCCGTGTATATCCACGGATGTGAGAGGGGGCCCCTCCGTGTATATCCACGGATGTGAGAGGGGGCCCCTCCGTGTATATCCACGGATGTGAGAGGGGGCCCCTCCGTGTATATCCACGGATGTGAGAGGGGGCCCCTCCGTGTATATCCACGGATGTGAGAGGAGGCCCCTCCGTGTATATCCACGGATGTGAGAGGAGGCCCCTCCGTGTATATCCACGGATGTGAGAGGGGGCCCCTCCGTGTATATCCACGGATGTGAGAGGAGGCCCCTCCGTGTATATCCACGGATGTGAGAGGAGGCCCCTCCGTGTATATCCACGGATGTGAGAGGAGGCCCCTCCGTGTATATCCACGGATGTGAGAGGAGGCCCCTCCGTGTATATCCACGGATGTGAGAGGGGGCCCCTCCGTGTATATCCACGGATGTGAGAGGAGGCCCCTCCGTGTATATCCACGGATGTGAGAGGAGGCCCCTCCGTGTATATCCACGGATGTGAGAGGAGGCCCCTCCGTGTATATCCACGGATGTGAGAGGAGGCCCCTCCGTGTATATCCACGGATGTGAGAGGAGGCCCCTCCGTGTATATCCACGGATGTGAGAGGAGGCCCCTCCGTGTATATCCACGGATGTGAGAGGAGGCCCCTCCGTGTATATCCACGGATGTGAGAGGAGGCCCCTCCGTGTATATCCACGGATGTGAGAGGAGGCCCCTCCGTGTATATCCACGGATGTGAGAGGAGGCCCCTCCGTGTATATCCACGGATGTGAGAGGAGGCCCCTCCGTGTATATCCACGGATGTGAGAGGAGGCCCCTCCGTGTATATCCACGGATGTGAGAGGGGGCCCCTCCGTGTATATCCACGGATGTGAGAGGGGGCCCCTCCGTGTATATCCACGGATGTGAGAGGGGGCCCCTCCGTGTATATCCACGGATGTGAGAGGGGGCCCCTCCGTGTATATCCACGGATGTGAGAGGGGGCCCCTCCGTGTATATCCACGGATGTGAGAGGGGGCCCCTCCGTGTATATCCACGGATGTGAGAGGGGGCCCCTCCGTGTATATCCACGGATGTGAGAGGGGGCCCCTCCGTGTATATCCACGGATGTGAGAGGGGGCCCCTCCGTGTATATCCACGGATGTGAGAGGGGGCCCCTCCGTGTATATCCACGGATGTGAGAGGGGGCCCCTCCGTGTATATCCACGGATGTGAGAGGAGGCCCCTCCGTGTATATCCACGGATGTGAGAGGGGGCCCCTCCGTGTATATCCACGGATGTGAGAGGGGGCCCCTCCGTGTATATCCACGGATGTGAGAGGGGGCCCCTCCGTGTATATCCACGGATGTGAGAGGGGGCCCCTCCGTGTATATCCACGGATGTGAGAGGGGGCCCCTCCGTGTATATCCACGGATGTGAGAGGAGGCCCCTCCGTGTATATCCACGGATGTGAGAGGGGGCCCCTCCGTGTATATCCACGGATGTGAGAGGGGGCCCCTCCGTGTATATCCACGGATGTGAGAGGGGGCCCCTCCGTGTATATCCACGGATGTGAGAGGGGGCCCCTCCGTGTATATCCACGGATGTGAGAGGAGGCCCCTCCGTGTATATCCACGGATGTGAGAGGAGGCCCCTCCGTGTATATCCACGGATGTGAGAGGAGGCCCCTCCGTGTATATCCACGGATGTGAGAGGGGGCCCCTCCGTGTATATCCAATAGACATGTGGAGCAGATAGTGGCAGTGGGATCAGCACACTTGTGATGGGATCACGTTTCGCTGTGGTGGTTTAAACACAGCGGCATGTTTCAACATTGCTTTCATTCTAAAGTTAAGTTACACCAACTCATATTAATGAGACACACTAAAATATTGAAAATTTTATTGAATACTAGGCAGCCCCATGATGGAGAACACGGGTTCCAGCATCACATTGCATGGTTCCAACTGTAAGACCTTAGACCAGTTATTCAACCTGTCAGTGCCTGTTTCCTCACGTATACAATGGAGAAAATAGCAGCTAATTCATAGGGTTGTCATGAGGATTCAACGTGTTTATTCTGTCTAAAGCACATAGAATGATACCTGTAACATAATTGCTATAGTAGTGTTCATTTTTATCATTATTATTTTTACTTAATAAATCCGTAAGTTGTCTTTATCCCATGAAAATTCTTGCAAAGCATGTCAAAATGTCTTTAATGCTTCAACAATCAATGTTAAAATAGCCAAACATAGTGATGATTTTATCCAGATTGATGTTGATTCATTTCTTTATCATACCCATTCAGAAATGGCAATATCATTATTATTATTTAATTTCTAAGAGATTCAAGTGGCCAAAAAGGTTAGGAAACCTGCTGTAGATGGCCGACAAGAGCAGGGCTTGATTTGATCAGATTGTGAGGTGGTTGTGTGCCTAAGAAAACCTTACTGATAGCTCACGTTAGAAATTAGGAGCCTTTTACTCCACAGAAGTCTCTTAACTCATGGTTTTCATTCATCCTAATACCTCCCTTTTTTAATAAAAGTATCCCTATCATTTTCTACTGTGTGTTAATTAAAATTAATAAAATGTATAGAAGATTGAAAAAGTGTCAAGAAGGATTCCATAAAGACTATGTGATTCTATAAGGAAAACAAGCTCTAATTCTAGGATTAAAAGAAAGAAAGAGAACATTGAAAGTAAGTCACAGAGTGGGCTTTAGGAGAACTTGAGAAACAAAAATAAATATTCACCCTTTGCTTTCCAATTGCGTTTGATTTTAAACAGGATTCTTTGGCCCTGGGAATTTGATTTATTTTCTTTTTTTTGTCTTTCTTTTTTTTTTTTTTTTAGGTCCAAGTAAAACAAAGCTTAACATGTGCAGCAGTTCAAGAAGGTGAAACAGGGGACTTCCCTGGTGGCACGGTGGCTAAGACTCTGAGCTCCCAATGCAGGGGGCCCGGGTTTGATCAGTGGTCAGGGAACTAGATCCCACATACATGCCACAACTACGAGTTTGCATGCCACAACTAAGGAGCCCACATGCAGCAACAAGCAGCTGGTGAGCTGCAACTAAGGAGCCCTGGAGCTGCAGCTAAGGAGCCCACCTGCCGCAACTAAGACCCAGCACAACCAAATAAATAAATAAAATAAAATAAAAAATTAAAAACATACGCAACGTAACAATAAAATATATTTTTTTAAAAAGGTGAAACAAGAAAAAGAATGTGCCATTTACTCTAATGATGTAGAATGCGAATGGAATCAAATGTACCTTTGGTGAGAATGTGTACAAGGTGAATAATCTGTCAAAAGTTGTTGCTCAGGTAATTGAAAGAAAATGTTTCCATGTGTGATTGATACATCTTGTTCTTTCTATGCTATAAACAAGATAAAGCCAGTTAACACTATCTATGCAATCAATGAAAACAGCGTATGAGTTGTAAAATTCCAGTTATCTGTTTATAAAAGAATACATTTGAGTTTTCATTTTCTTAACGTTCCCCTTTGTCATGTATCATATATTGTGGTTTTTGGTTCTGTGTTGGGTCAGTGTTGAACACTCATAATTAACAAAACAGCTGGGGTATAAAGGAAAAAGCATTGGACCAGCTCTCCCATTGAGTCCTACATCCACCACTAGACAGCTGGCTAACTTTGGGCAAGCTAATATTTCCTCATGTGCAAATGGGGAATGTAAAACCTATGGCTTACAGTCATTTTGAAAATTATTTGAGATATTACATGAAATAACTGGGTACATAGTAAGTACTCAGTAAATGCTGCTGCTTTAGGAAATTGTACCACCCATGCCAATGCTGTTTTCTTTTCTATTAGATGGACTAGGACTCCCTGCCTTAGAGATTTGTTACACAGATCAAATCAGATAATGACATAGATAATTAAATGGCAAGAATTATCTTTAAATAAGTTTATTGTATTTATTTTTGGTTGGCACATTTATTTGTAAAAATTTGAGTATGGTTTTATAGCAAATCAATAGAACAGACAAAGATCCCTAAATTTTCTCCTCTGGCCCATGTTACTGTTAACCTGGGGCGCAAATGACCTTTATCAGTTTTTCAAAGAAAGCCTACCAGAAAGGTTTTACCCTTTGCATCTGTGTTGTTTTGTGTCAGAGATAGTGTAATGATAAGCATCAACTTGCAGTTATGACCTTTGTGGCTAGCATCCTTGTCCAAAATAGACTAAGAACTAAGAAGATCAACTTTGGAACCAGTCTATTCAACCACTGACAAATAGTGAAAGATATCAAACAATTCCTATCTTGTGAAAAACCAAACTCTGTCAAGGACAGCTATCAAAGACAATGGAGAATCCCCTTGAACATCATAATCAAAATTGTACATTGTCACTTTTAAAACAGCCATGATGTCAGTATGTCAATATTTTTTATTTTAATTAATTAAAAAAATTTTAATTGTCATGTCAACAAGGGGAGTTTAAAAATGAAATCTTGTGAAATTACTGCAGGAAAAAATATATAAGATAATTTCTAAGTAAGCTATCAATAAATATTGAGTACAGATTTAGTTTAATGCAATAGGAAAAACAGAAAAGTTTCATCTCAGTCTCATAATGATGTGCTTAATTTGTAAAATGCATTAGAGAAACCCTCTATTTAAAGGAACCTTTGAAGACTCTGTGTTATATATTATAACTGGTATTGTTTTACATGAACTTTTTTTCTCTTAAATGGTTATTTAACAAAATTCTATCATGATTAGCATTCTGTGGAAGGTAAAATAAATTGTATTAAGGTGTTACTAATATCCCACTGGTGGAAAAAACATTTCTCAAGATCTTAACTGCAAATCTCCTCCCACTTAAGTTCTTTGGGAAGATTTGGAAATTTATGCATGCTTCTTTTTTTTTTTTTCTTTCTCCCAGCTTTCAAAACACTTGGCTTAAATTCTACCCTCAGAATTACTTCTGACTTCAGTGAGAGTTATAAACTACTGTTTGGGAGAAACAACTGTCTTCTACTTTTCAAGTCTAAAGCTCTCCCGAAATGTTCTTATGAAATGTGAATCTGATTTTCATCATGCAGTTTTACCTACATAGCATCATAGTTTCCTTCACCAGCAAACACTAAGTATTTTATTTTTAACCAGCAAAGCTATATCTGTATTTGCATGGTACTTTCCAAGTTTCCAAAATAGGCAACAAATCACAGAATCTAAGCCAAAGAAAAGGACTTAAGAACTGAAAGATAACTTCTGAAAAACAGATTACATACAGAAGTACTCAGTTTTATGAAACAGAGGATTTTTTTAAAGTAGTATGCCAATCTAACATGCAACCGAACCCTTTCTATTTAAAGGGATACTGTGATATGCAATTTGTGAAATGACAATAAATATGAGTGAGTCTACACCATCCCAAGCCTTCTCACAAATATCATCTCAGTCAGTCCTCAGGACAAAGCTGCAGATAGGTAATTTTATTCCTGTTGTAGCTGAGGCTCAGAGAGCATGATTTGTACAAGTTATAGTTCTGGAAGTGGAATTTATGCTTGTGAGGTTTGTTTGGACTTTTTTGCTATATTAAGTTATTTTATTATTACAACCTGATAGAGAATATCTTGTGTCATATACTCAAAGTATCAGATTATAATTTTAAAAATTATTTACAAAAATATAAATGCTTAAGAATGCAAAAGATTTATTTTTAAATAGCAGGTAATATTTTATATACATAAATCAATCGTATGAACTAGTAATAGTGGCTAAGAATGGGTAGCCAAAGCAGGGAGAAGACCTAATACCCTTGTGGATTTTTTCCCGTGTTTATTATTTTAAAAAATAATTCACCAAAGACATTACAAGAAAATAAACCTACAAACCAATAAATATAAACACAAAAATTCTCAACAAAATTCCAGCAAACGCTGAACAAACTAGGAAGGGAACTTCCTCAACCTGATAAAAGCATCTGTGAAAAATCCAGAATCAGTGTCATTTTAAAAAATAAAAGACTGATGCTTTCCCACTAACATCAGGAAGAAGACAAAGATTTCCATTTGGATCATTTCTATTCAACATTGCACTGGAGGTGCTACCCAAGTAATTTGGCAAGAAAATTAAATAAAGGCATTCAGATTAGAAAAGAAGAAGTGTCTCTATTTTCAGATGATGGGACTTTTATATATACAAAATTCTGAGCACTCCACTAAAAATGTATTAGAATTAATACATAAGTTCAGCAAGTTTGCAGGATACAAGGTCAATATTCAAAACTCAATTGTATTTCTATATATTTGCAAGGGACAATCCAAAAATAAAATTGAGACAATTCCATTAGCATCAAAAAGAATAAAATACTTCAGAATAAATTTAACAAAAGGAATGCAGTTCTTACACTCTGAAAACTATGAAACGTTGTTGAAATAAATTTTTTTAAAGAAATTTTTAAAGGTCTAAATAAATAAATGGAAAGACATTCATGTTCATGGATTGAAAAATACTAATAAGATGGCAACGCTCCTCAAATTGACCTACAGAATCAACACATCACTATCAAAATTTCGACTGTCCACTTGGCAGAAATGGACAAGTTGTTCCTAAAATTCATATGAAGTTTTAAGGAACCCAGAATAGCCAAAACAATCTTGAAAAAAAAAAAAAATCTGGAGCAGCTACACTTCCTCTTTTCAAAACTCACCACAAGCCTTCAGTAATCAAGACTGTGTGGTGCATGCATGAGGTAGACATATAGTTCAATGGTGTAGAATTGAGAGTCCAGAGAGTCCAACTGTCACATTTATGGTCAATTGATTTCCATCAAGAGTGCAAAAACAAATCAATGGGGAAAAAGTAGTCTTCATAAATGGTGCTGGGACAACTGGATAGCCACATGGAAAATAATAAACTTGGGCCCCAAACTTCACAACATGTATTAAAATTACCTTAAAATGGATCATAGACCTAAATGTAAAAACTAAAACCATAAAACACTTAGAGGAAAGCATAGATCTTCATGAACTTAGATTAGCAATTGTTTCTTAGATATGACACCAAAAGCCCAAGCAACAAAAGAAAAAATAAATAAATTGGGCTTCATTAAAATTAAACTTTTGTGCTTCAAAGCACACTCTGAAGAAAGTGAAAAAGACACCCCACAGAATGGGAGAAAATATTTGCAAATCATATATCTGATAAGGATCTAATATCTAAAATATATAAAGAATTCTTAAAACTGAATAGTAGAATAAACCATAATGGAAAAGAATATTAAAAGAAAAGATTGTATATATGTATAAAACGGAGTCACTTTGCTGCACAGCAGAGATGGCACAACATTGTAAATCAACTATACTTCAATTTAAAAAAAACTAAATAAAAAAAGGGAAATAATCCAATTTAAAAATGAGTAAAGGCGCTAAATAGACATTTCTCCAAATAAGACATGCAAATGGCCAATAAACACTTGGAAAAATATTCAACATCATTAAACATCAGGAAAATGCAAATCAAAACCACAATGAGATACCATTTCATACCCACTGTGATGGCAACGATCAAGAAGACAGATAACGACACGTTGTCCAGGATGTAGAAAAATTAAAACACTTGTACACTGTTGGTGGGGATGTAACATGATGAAGCCATTTTGAAAGACAGTCTGACAGTTCCTCAAAAGGTTAAAATAGAGTTACCATATGACCCAGCAATTCTCCTAGGTATATACCAAAGAGAACTGAAAACATATGTCCAAACAAAAACTTGTACATGAATCGTCATGGAAGCATTATTTGTAACAGCTGAAAAGTAGAAACAAACCAAATGTCCATTAACTGATGAATGGATAAATTAAATGTAGTATATCTATAAAATGGAATATTATTAGGCCACAAAAAGAAATGAAGTACTGATAAATACTATAACATGCATAAACCTTGAAAACATGCTATATGAAAGAAACAAGTCACAAAAGGCACTCTGTGTATATGAAATATCTAGAATAGACAAAATTATAAAGATAGGAAGTAAATTAATGGTTGCCTAGGGCTAGGGAGTATTAGGAGGGGTATGTTGTGAGTGACCGCTAAAGCATACAGGACTTCTTTTGGAATGATGAAAATGTTCCAAACTTGATTGTGGTGATTGTTGCACAACTTTGTGAATATAATAAAAACCATTGAATGTACACTTTAAAGGGTGAATTATATGGTATGTGAAGTATATCCCAATAAAGCTGTTAACAAAAAAAGCAGAATAAAATTTAACTTTATTCATTTAGTTGCTTTAAAAGTCAATATGATCTTAACCTTTACCTTAGCCATATGCTGATATAAATGTTCATGTGTGGACAAATAAGTAATAAGCTCCATAGAAAATTAGAGAATCGTCATCACTACGTCAATTGATTTACCCTCTAGCCTCATAGTAAGTTTGAGATTATATTTCTGGCAAGGATGATGTTTCTTAACATTTCGGAAGTGAACTGGCCTTGTTTTAAGATAAAATTAATAGCTGCAATTTTTTTTTTTTTTTTTTTTTTTTTTGCGGTACGCGGGCCTCTCACTGTTGTGGCCTCTCCCGTTGCAGAGCACAGGCTCCGGACGCGCAGGCTCAGCGGCCATGGCTCATGGGACCAGCCACTCTGCGGCATGTGGGATCTTCCCGGACCGGGGCACGAACCTGTGTCCCCTGCATCGGCAGGCAGATTCTCAACCACTGCGCCACCAGGGAAGCCCCAATAGCTGCAATTGTTGAGTACCAACTTAATCCAAGGGACTTCATGTCCAGGATCTCATGTGATGCTCTTACACCCCTGAATAGGACTCCTCCCCCTCTTAATAGCTAAGGAAGCTATGGCCCAGAGAAATTAACTAAATTTCCTTAGCTTACAGTTACAGATATAGCAGAATATGAACACTTCCTGTCTTTTGCCCTATGCTGGACCTACTGGGTCACCTTCTCCCTCCTTACCTTTGATGAATTAAGAACCCAAAGTCCAGGGACTTGTAGGGTAATTACATAATAGGTATGCTAATATTACCTTGAAGACCTAAGAATTGGGACACCACCTCTAGGCTATTCCTGAGAGCTGGTGATGGGGAGTTGGAGGGTGAGGGTGGGATGTAGAGGAGTTGGAAATGGAAATTCCTTATTTTCAAATGTGGAGGAAGTGATGAAGAAATTGAAAAGAAAACCCCAAAGTTTCCTTCCCGCTCTAAAGCTCAATCAATTTAAGATTCCACCTTTGTGGAGCTGAAGGTAATTGGAATTCAGATAACTATTTCTTCCTCTCCTGACTTAGTCTTATCCCAGGATCCATGATTGAGAAGGTGTTTCCTTTACGGCTCCAATGTTTACAATTTCATCAGGAAGTGTGTTTTCTGACTTTTTTCCCCCTTAGCTGCACTATTCTGGCAAAATGCATGCCATCAAAATCATCTTTGCAAACTTAGTCTTTTTATACTTATTTTTAAAAATTATCCTGAAGTCTCATATTTAATTTCAATCGATAACGATGTCCACTTCCAGTCCTTAGCTAAAATTGCCTTTAAATATGTGACAAACAGCAAAAACTGCCTTATTAAATAAAATTATTTTATTATTTTATTATTTATTTTTAGAATGGGTCTTATGTACACATGAAACAAAATTTTAAATTCACAGAAAGGAATGCACATAGGGTTGCCAGATCTAGCAAATAAAAGTACAGGACACCCAATTACAGCTGAATATCAGATAAACAACAGCAACAAAATTTTAGCATAATTTTGTCCTATGTAGTATTTGGGACATACTTATCTAAAAATTATTTATTTATCTGAAAGTCAAATTTAAGTGGGCGTCCTGTATCTTAGCTGGCAACACTAAATGAAGAGAAATGTAAGACTCCCTTTGGCTGGGGTCTCCCAGGGACCCAGTTGCCCTCTCCAACGAAAATCCTATCACCAGTTTCTTGAGAATCCTTCCAGGGATATTCCATAATCAACTTTCTTTTACAGGAGTTACCTTATCAAGCCTCAGCACAAAATAGAATCTGAAAAAATAAGGATCTAAACAATATAATGATGTCCGTATTTTTAATTTGGACTCATAGCAGTTACTAAAGGAACTTAATGGAGGCCATGCAATGCACAGAGGAGGGATTTTAGTTCATACCAACTGGGTATGTTCCTTAACTTCTAGGATCCTTTACAAAAGGAGGTAAATATTAATAATCACCTCATATGTTTGTAGTGAATAATATACGTACAACATACACGCAAAATGCCTGTCATAACAACGTAGGTGTCAGATCAGCAGAGTCCCCTCCCTGTTTGGGTGTTTTGGGATACTCATCTGTAACTTTCTTAAGAAGTTCAACTTGAAGGCCCCTGAATGGAAATACAGGCCAGATTAACTGAGGGTGTCTCAGTATAACCTTCTCAATTTGCAATCAAGTAACTAACTCAATTGCCTCATTATAGCCTCTACTCCATCAAATATGATGGCTCAATTTATCCTATCCTACTTTCACCTTATTGAATCTATCCCTCTGTCATCTGTTGATTGAAAAAGAAATATTTACTGAACACCCACTCTGAGCCGGGAAATTTTTAAGCGCAGGGGAGACAGGTCTGAGCCAGTAAGACAAGATCACTGCCCTCAGGGGACTTGTGTTCAAAGATAGAGACAGATAATAAAGGGGTAAACAAATAAGTAAGACCATTTAAAATAATGATGAAAGCTAGACAAAAAATTAAACAGGAGTGAAAAATGCTAAGAGGGGAAGGAAGCTGATTTTATTTAGATCAACTGCCCTCTTAATGGTAAATTCCTTTCATTGTGCTTAAACTGCTCAGAAGTACTTTAATTGTGTTATTCTTTTAAAAAGATTTTCAAAAAATACAAGTGGAGAGCAACAACGTTTACAATTTTAAGTTCACTCTTTAGACTCTAGCAGGATGTAGATACCGAGGTCTTTCAAAAGTATAGACTTGGATATTTCTACCTTTCTTTGGTAAAGTTTACATAGGAAAAGGAAAGTGATTAGCATTCAAATTCTGAGCACCCATTATAAATGGACGAAGCCTCTTACCAGCTATTCACGTTTATAATCCACCTCCCCATACCCCTATCCCACCCTCCCACCCAGTGCTGGGAGTTAGATGTTTTTATGTTTATTTTATAGGTGCAGGAAGTGAAGCTCCCAAAGTTCAAGTGATTTGACCAAGGACACCCAGGTCAGAAGTGGACAGACCAGATTTGATGCCGTCTTTCTGCCTCCACGTCAAGAACCCTTTCACTTATACCAGGTAACCTATAATTTGCCATTCCCTCCAAAACCTTGCTACTTCATTTAAAAGGTTTTCATTAAAAAAAATTACTGTGAAGGGAGTTGGGGTATGTTGAGATTTGGCATAAGTGTTTCAGCATCGTTAAAAAAAAAAATCACAATATGTTACTTCCCATTTCATTTTTTCTGTTAAGTCACATATTATCAGAGCTAATATTCAGAAATAATTATCCATTTGTAAGAAGAGTGAGTACTACACTATTTTAAAAGCAGTCTTAACTATCTTTTCTGAGAAGCAGCTTGTTGTTTGCCAGGATAATACAAGCCCTGTTTGTGTATTATAAAATTAGCAAGGTTTATATGAAGAAAACCTTTTTCCTTTGTTCCATCCAGTGAAATGATGCCTTTTCATGATGATTAAAAGCAAAACAGCCTAAACTGCTATATTAGTTCACCAAAATTTCTCAGAATGGTGTATTAAAACTGAAACTGAAATATTATGGAGGTGGTAAAATCTACTCACATTCAATTATTTATGAGCAAAAAAAAATTAGATACCATCAGTATCTGCAGATCTACACTATGTGTTAATAATGATGTTGAAAATAGCATGAAATTTAGGGTGAATCCTCTAGGTAAGGATTCTTCTAAACAGTTATAGAAGAGTTGATAAATTAGTAGACCCTTACAGTTAACTGAGGTGCAAAATTAGATGCACTTAAGATGTTATATTAAACTTTGCTAAGAAGATAAGAATCATTTTGAAATGTGACTGGTTTCCAGCTTCTTAGTTGACTCTCCCTCCCCTGCCCTGTCCCTAAATAGTTTCTCTTTTGAGGTATAAAGTATTTATTTCATAGCCTCACTCCTATGTTGGAGTTCTTTTCTTTCATTTTTTGGAGCTGGAGGGAAATGTGATGTTTCTAAAGGACAGGTTTGCAGATTTTGAGATAATAATACAGCTTTCTCTGTCTTACCTTTTCCCTTAGAAGTCTAGATTTTAAATGCCTCTAAAATGGTTAGACTTAATTCTACTTAAATACACTTGACAGATTTACTTCTTAAAAGTGCTTTCTGTTTTTACTTTGTATTTCAATAACTTCACTGGTCTTCCTGCCTCTAAAATGTGGATTTTCCTGATTGGTGACATCATTTTTGGTGTTGTCCAGTGTTCTCCCTGCAATGCCCTCCCACCCTGAATCAGTCTCCGCTATTAATAATCACCTAGCTAATAAGAACAGGCCTGTCAAGCATACTGCTTTGAACTTGAGTTTTATAGGAATTTATAAGCCAGACTGTTTCCTCAAATTATGGTTATATTGAACAAATATTAGTTATTAAGAAGATCCTTTTAATGCCTCTTCTTCCTCTTCATTCACTCTAAAATGTTTGGTTTCTTTTGGAGGCACACAACTTTGTCCATCTCGTGTAAATCCCCTGTAGGGTTTGTAAAACTGTAACCCATAATCCCCTCTTGAAAAAATATCCTAGTTCTAAATATTACAATAGTTTCTGGATTTTTGCCACATTCCTCTCTAGATGGTCATTTGGGAGACTTTGTTTATAATATGTGTTTTGAATGAAATTTAAAAATTCCAAGACCACAGGATGTAAGACTCAATTGTGGGTTAAACTTAATTTTTGTATTTTTTCAAAGAGGTCTTACTTAGATTACAACAATAGCAAACATTGAATAGAAAATGAGAGAAGGTATGTTTTTTCCAAGGATTAGTGTTTGAAAGAATATAAGAAACCACGGTATTTCCAAGGATTAGGGAATGTTTTCAAAGTGGCCTATACCATTCAGTTGGTGGTTTAGGTAAATTAAAACATTAAGCTGTTTTATGTACATCAGGAGAAACATTTTCTTTAGTGATTGTGCTAATTGTGATTTTAAAATCAGAAACAAAACCTTGAATTTAAAATAGCACCCCTCCCCCAGAAAAGTAGTTAAATTCATCAGGATAAACAGTATAATAGCATTTTTTATTTTTTCAATTTAAGGCAATGTTAAAAATACAAAAGCTCCTCTGGGACTTTTTCCTTCTAATAAATTCTGTTTCTTCCCCTCGTATTCTTTGTTTATTTTAGAAGCTGATGCTCATTAAAGAACCCTCATAGATTTTTTGACAAAATGAATTGTTTTTTTTTAATGTAAATTAAGGCTTTTTGCATCTGATTACGACTTCAGGAAGTTTTTTAACTTTACAAATGATAGACTTCATAAACCGGTGTGTCTGACTTTAGTTGTTTTGTGCTCTGGTTCTTTTGCCTGTTGCCTCTTGAATATATCCTTTTACTCCTCTGCTTAGAAAACAGAAAACAGTGCCCACAATAAGGAACACTTGTAAGTTAAGGCCAGCATCCTCTTTAAACATTCTCAGTCACTATACACTAACGGATTTCTCCTCAAGATGTTTAAGCTTACATTCTCTCTATAAATCAATCTCTCTCTCTCCCTCTCACACACACACACACACACACACACACACACACACACATATGCCAGTGATTTCTATGACATAACCTTTCTGGAATTCTATAAACACAGGATATGCAACATGGGTTAACCACTTGTCTAGAAAAGAAAATAAGCAGACAGTTGCCCACAGAACACATCTTACATTTGGGCTCCGACCTATGCCAAGAAAGTGATCCAATGAAGTGATCACTTTGAGTCCCTGCCTGAATAACAGCAGGACCTTGAAAGCTCTGTTGCTATTTTAGATGGATGTTGCTTGTTAACAGAATGCAGAATGAATTATGGCCTCTGTATTAAGCTCTTTCATTGTTGACCTTAATCTTCACAGAGGGTGAGGTAGGTAGCCAACTGCAAGTATAAAGCTTATATTAGATACAAAGGAAAATATTCTACTTAAGAGAAAATAGGATAGAAACATTAAGTCACAGGCTAAAGTAAAATCTTTTGTCATTCATCAAGGTAAAGAATAAGATATTAACCATTCAGGGCTTCTCTGGTGGTGCAGTGGTGCAGTGGTTAAGAATCTGCCTGCCAATGCAGGGGACACGAGTTCGAGCCCTGGTCCAGGAAGATCCCACATGCTGCAGAGCAACTAAGCCCGCAAGCCACAACTATTGAGCCTGTGTGCTACAACTACTGAAGCCCACGCGCCTAGAGCCTGTACTCTGCAACAAGAGAAGCCACCACAATGAGAAGCCCACATACCACAATGAAGAGTAGCCCCCGCTCGCCGTAACTAGAGAAAGCCCGAGTGCAGCAACAAAGACCCAACGCAGCCAAAAATAAATAAATAAACATATTAAAAAAAAGAAAAAAATTAACCGTTCACATTTAGCAGCTTCCTTAGAACATTTATGAAATAGAGTGAAGAATAAATGAGTAAAGAAATGCCCTAAGTATTGCCCTTCTTCCCTAAGCTGATAGACTGATATTGAGCCTGATGGATATCGCCCTAACACAGGGACACCATCCACCACTTTAAACTTAGCACCTACATTCAACAGCAGAATTTTAGGTCCAGTTCTACTCCCAGCTACGTAGGCATTGTTAGAAGTGGGGTAAGTAGGGATGTGACTAATAGTCTTGTGTCCCTGTAATAATAGTGGGAGATCACTGTGCTAAATGTTTGCAACTTTTCTATTCTACAGAAGCAGTGACATCAGGAAGTGATACTACTAGTGGTGATGACAGAAACTGCCATTTCAGGGAGTCAAATTAGTTCCTCTAAATTCCACTTAAGACAGATTCAAAGGAAGGCTCTTCAGTGGAGGCAGAGGGAACACTTTCACTCCACTGCACCCTGATGGACTCGGACTCGTTTGGGCTCATTAATTCAGGAGCTATCACAGCAGCTCTAAATGGAAAGAATCTGTTTTCATAATTACTGATATCAAATAAGCATCACAGTGAGGCAGGAGATAGATGAACTCCAGGCTAGACATTTACAACCAGCCTCCTGTTTATATTTCTTTTTTTTTTTTTTTTTTTTGCGGTACGGGGGCCTCTCACCGTTGTGGCCTCTCCCGTTGCGGAGCACAGGCTCCGGACGCGCAGGCTCAGCGGCCATGGCTCACGGGCCCAGCCGCTCCGCGGCATGTGGGATCCTCCTGGCATGTAGGATCCTCCCAGACCGCGGCACGAACCCGCATTCCCTGCATCGGCAGGCGGACTCTCAGCCACTGCGCCACCAGGGAAGCCCATGTTTATATTTCTTGAGGCAAGAAATAGATGGGCTCCAGGTTAGACATTTACAGCCAGCCTCCTGTTTACACTTCCAGATAGAAATAACAACAGGAACAGGGTAAAAAGCTGGACTTTGCCTCCGGTGGACACTTTAAGGTAACAGTAATGGCAGGGGCAGAGAGTAGCTGAGTCCTGTCCAGATAAAAGATAAAGAGACCACATATTCCTCATTCTTCCGGTCAAGGAGACCTCCCCGACTACACATGCTCAGAAGGGCTCTTTAGGGGTCAAAAGGGACAGGGTGCCACCCCATAATGGGTGTTGTCAACCTTCCCATTGGCCTCTGCGCTGGAATCCATCTTGGCTAAAAGATGCGCACGCATGTCAGGGAGGGACCTAGGACAGGTCAGGTGTGGAAAAAAGTGAGCTAATTGGCCAAAGGTAAACAAAGATCCGGAACTTTAACTGCCTCTTTACCGCACTCCCCCTCATTAGGGAGGATGCCCACACCATTTCTCTCTGGGTGTGTATCTCTGCCTTGCTTCTGTCTTAACTAAACAAACTGTTTCTCTGTGTGCTCTCCTACATGTTGTGCTGTGTCTCTAATAATAAACTTTGTACCTGTTTTTACAGTTTTTGCCTCCTTGAAATATTCTTGCTTTCAAACAGGGCAAGAGCCAGGGGAACTTTGTTTCGAGTATCTAGCCCTTGCTGGTCTGGCGGCTAGGATTTCTGGTTCTCATCCAGGCTACCCAGGTCCAGTTCCTGGACAGGGAACTGAGATCTCCCTTCAAGCCACCACCTACTGCTGTCTCCACAAGATCATCAGGAATGAAGTGATTTACTATGGCTATACAATTACACAGTTCCTCTAATTTTACCCCTGGGGTAACTCGACAGCATCACAATCTGAATGTGAACCCGGCAGAAGGGCTCAGATTGTGGAGGCAGGGAATTCCTTAGGAGGCTCCTTTCCCTTCAGAGATCCTTGAATTAATAATTACTGGGCGAGCAGGGACCAAGGTGGTGAAGATTCAGCACCATTGCCATTCCTTTGAGCACCAAATCAGCCCTGTGATTGATTCTTTGGTGCAGCATGGCCAACAAGGATGGAAGGGACCTCCAGCAAACTTGCCTTTTTCACAGGAATGATTCTGAGAATTGGGTGTAGTAGGGTAAAGTGGGCCTTTGGAATCACTATACTTCTTTTACCTCTCCTACTGCTATCAGCATTTTCCTCTCACTCCCATCTCCTCAGTGTTCTAGTCCTGCATTCCATCTTGTCATTTTCCTAATATTTAAAAATATTTTAAATATTTTCAATTACTTACAGCACTTCATCCCCAAGCCCAAAGCTACTTGGTCCAAACAGGGCAACACTCAACTAGGTACTCGATGATTCATCTTTGATTCCTCTCTTTTCATCAACCCTATCCAATCCATTGGCAAGTCCTGTTGGTTCTATCCTCAAACTATGCTCCACGTCTAATAATTTTTACCGTCTCCCCATTACATCCTAGCCCAGGGTACCATCACCTCTCTCTAGGTACCTGCACTACCTTCCCACCTTCTCTCTACTTCTACTCTATCCCCTACAATCCATTCTGTGCAGGATATCTGAAGTGATCTCTTAAAAATGTAAATCATGGATCATGTTACTTTCAAATTTAAAACCTTCCATATACAAGTCTACCATTTTTGTTATTCCTCAAGTATTTTGTCATCATCATTAGCATTGAAAATCCTTGAACAACAAAGCTGTGTGCTGTCTTACAGGAAACAAAGAAGCTGGGAACTGAGGGCACTACCTTCCAGAGTCAGGAGAAAGGGTGGGTGGTGATGGCCATCAAAGGGAGGAAAGCTAGCAGAGCCCTGGGGACCTGCAGTCAAGGAAGAAAGGAGGCTGCTGAGAGCTGGCTTGGGCCTGAGGAGGGGTCTAGGCTGAGCAACAGACCCCTAACTGGCCTCTGAGGCTCTATAGGGTGTGGCTTCTGCCCCCTCTCCAGCCTTTCCCTTCACTCTCACTCCCTTCCCTGAGTCTTGTGCTCCAGCTATTTTCAAATGTCTTTCCTTCCTCAATGCAGGAATACAGACTTGCCCTGCCATTCTTCTTCTCTACTTAGAAGGACTTTCACTAGCTTTTCTTCCTGGTAAATATTTATTCAGTTCATACAATTCCCCAATAGATTTCCCCCACCAAAATTTTTTTTTTTTTATGTTTTGGCCACACCGTGCAGCATGCAGGATCTTAGTTCCTTGACCAGGGATTGAACCCTCACCTTCTGCAGTGGAAGCGCAGAGTCTTAACCGCTGGACCGCCAGGAAGTCCCAGCTCCCACCACATTTTAACATCTTAATTTTCCCCCTTGCTCTGAAGTTTGTACAGTTGTTAAGCCTATTCTTTTACTCTAAATGACAACTTTGTAATAATATCTTCCAGTAGTTTTCCAACTTTTGAAGTTTTCTACATGCCATGAATATTAATACTTACAATTCTATTTGATTAACAAGAAAAAAAAGATTATGCTGAACAATGGCCTATTGAATTGAAAAGGCAATGCATCTGATGCACTGTTAAGGCTAATGCACATGTTAACCAATGGACCAGACGAGCATCTAAATATACTAGTCATTCTGACAGGTAGCTTCTCTGCTCTGATCGCCTCCTTTTCTGGACTCTGGATCATTGCACAAAGAGTAACACTCATTTCTCTCTACTCTTCCCATGTACATTAATTTTTTTCTCTTTACAACACTTCTCAAACAAGTATTATAGAAATATAGTTAATAAAGGGAAAGCAAAACCTTATAAGTGAATATCTGTTTGCTCAGGGCACATAAACAGTGTTCAGGGAGAATGCTTTTTATTTTTTTAATGAAGGATTATTTATTTTATTATCTATCTACTCCCTTGAAGGAAGACCAACTGGTTTAGAACAGAAATAAAGGCTATTAATTTTTATGTATTTCATTCACAATTCTATTCTGGAAGGAGGATTCCCATTAATAATAGAAACATTTATAAGTATTATAATATCTAAATAAAAGTACACTAAGTCATTTACTTTGGGGTTAATATTTAGGGTGTATATTTCAGCTCACTGGAGAGTTCCTGACAGAACCAGAGTACTTGGAAGAAGGCACGTTACTGAAGCTAAACTTGAGTTCTTTTATGGCAGGGCTGGACAGCTGCTTGCACCTGCCTTAACTTTTTTTTCAGGCTGAAGTTATCTATTCCAGGATCCTATGTCATGCGGTATAAAGCTTTGGTTTCAATCAGTCACTAACACAGGAGCTTGGATATACTTGAAATTCCTTTTGGGGGAAAAAAATTGGCCAAGGCTTTTGGCAGCACTGCTTCTCACACCCAGGCCAAAGTGGGCTGGCTCTCTATGGGGACAGGAATGCGTAACGGTATCTCACCCTTAAAGTCACAGAATCATAGCAATTTGGCCCCAGAAGTGACTTTGGAGTTCATGTGGCCCAACTTACTTATTTTACATTTTTCTATAACATTATGTTAGCATTCCTTGCTCCCTTATAGCAGGTAGCTGAAGCCCTTAAGTTAACTGACAATATAGAACATTTGTACTATAGGTGCCTGGTAGAGGATGTCAAGACAAAGAAATAAGATTAGGCAAGTCATTCAAGCACTCTCACTTAGAATTCCGGATACTTAAGACAGTCCAGCAGACAGATTAACCATCTATTTATGTATATTCTCCACATTACATTTCTTAGTTTAATAAAGTAATTAGAGGGCAATGAGCCTGGGCCACATTTTCATTAGCCTCTTGCTCAAATATATTCACCAAATTAAAGGTGAGGTATGTTCCCTGTGAATATATACAGGGTTGAAATGAGAATATCTTCCGCACAAGTACAGTTGGAGATATTGACCACAGTGTCAAGTGGCATTGTCTCTACACAGATCCATGTAATAAATTCCTTCTTGAATTTAGTTTCAGGCAATGATAACTTGTATGCTTGCGCCTGTCAGAAAGTGAAACCCCTGTAGCCTATCATGTTTCTCCTTTCACCTTCGCTCTCAGAAATATATGAACCAAATTTATTGCCAAGTGTTGTAGTCTGACCAACTCTGGTGCCTAGAGGTATTTACTCCTCCTAAATCTTTTATTTGTAAACCACCTCAAGTAATTTTAGAAGTATGTAAGTTGACAATAGATATCAAAATTAATAAGATGGGTAAACAAAATTAGTAGGCAGTAAGGAATAGTCAAACTTGCCAATGACTTGTCTGTGCAAAGGCCTTTTTGCCAATTTTCCCATTTGAAAGGGAGTGAAGAGATCTTTGTGTTTTGTGTCAGAAAACCTGGTTTTAATTCCCGGCTATGTAACTCACTTGCTGAATAACCTTACAAAAGTCACCTAGCCTCCATTTCCTCATTTTTAAATGGGGATATTAATGTTGTCAATCCACTAGGTCGTTGTGACAAACAAATGAGAAAACGTGGGGAGATGCTTTACAAACAGTGAGTCGCTGTAGAAACGTTCGTTGTTGAAATTTCCATACTGTCTTGCGTGTTGACCCACTCTACTTTAACCAGCACATGATGTTAGTGTGGATTTTAAAAGAAGTTCACAAATTCATAAACAAATTCACAAATTTGTTGCTACTCTTCCTTTTAAGAGGTCGAGCCTCATTTCTTTCCCCTAAATACAGAGCACGGGCTGTATTTAGTAACTTGTTTGTAGCTGATAGAATGCGGCAGACGTGACAGTGTGACTTGTGAGACCAGGTCATTAAAAGCATAATGCCTTCTTGCTCTCATGCTTAGATCACTCATTACGAGTGAAGCCAACACTCAAGCACCCCAACAGGGAGATCCATGTGATGAGCAAATTTGCCAACAGCCAACTGAGTGCTCCATCATGGAAACACACCCACCGGCCCCAGTCAAGTTTTCAGAAAACTGTACCCCCAAACAGCTTAACTACAAACTCCTGAGGCATTCTAAGCCAGGAGCACACAGCTAAGCCACTCCTGGGCTCCTGGCCCTCAGAAAGTCAGTAAGAGAATAAATATGTATTCTTGCTTAAAGTCCCTAAATTTGTGGGTAGTTTGTTATACAACAACAGATAACTAATAAAATGTCCACAGATATGTACCCATCCTCTTGGAGAACACTGATGAGGACCAATAGGAGACCTTGCTCTTCCCAGATTTTTTTTTTTTTTTTTTTTTGCGGTACGCGGGCCTCTCACTATTGTGGCCTCTCCCGTTGCGGAGCACAGGCTCCGGATGCGCAGGCCCAGCGGCCATGGCTCACAGGCCCAGCCGCTCCACGGCATGTGGGATCCTCCCAGACCGGGATACGAACCCGTGTCCCCTGCATCGGCAGGCGGACTCTCAACCACTGCGCCACCAGGGAAGCCCCCAGATGCTTTTATTCAAGGAAATTCTTAGTGCCCCAGCACCTTAGATCATTGTATTGGAAATCACCTCAGAGCCATGTGGTGCAGTTCTCTCATTTTGCAGAGGGAAAATTGAAGCAGAGAGGTAAAATGAGATGTTCAAGGACATTTAAATGAATGGAAAAATTGGGGCTAGGCCCTTCTATTTTCTTCTTCTATTTTATGTCATCTTTTCTTTTTTTAATTTAAATCTATTTATTTATTTATGGCTACATTGGGGCTGCGTGCAGGCTTTCTCTCGTTGCAGCAAGCGGGGGCTACCCTTCGTTGTGGTGCGCAGGCTTCACATTGAGGTGGCTTCTCTTGTTGCGGAGCACAGGCTTCTAGGAGGGCAGGCTTCAGTAGTTGCAGCATGTGGGCTCAGTAGTTGTGGTTCGCAGGCTCTAGAGTGCAGGCTCAGTAGTTGTGGTGCACAGGCTTAGTTGCTCCACGGCATGTGGGATCTTCCCAGACCAGATCCCTTCCCAGGGATCAAACCTGTGTTCCCTGAATTGGCAGGCGGATTCTTAACCACTGTGCCACTAGGGAAATCCTTTTCTTTTCTGTTCTTTTTTTTGTATATATAAATTTTTTTTATCCCTGTGTTCTGAATTCACAGCATTTTTAAAGTTTATTTTATTTTATTTACTTTTGGCTGCATTGGGTCTTTGCTGCTGCGTGCGGGTTTTCCCTAGTTGCGGAGAGATGGGGCTACTGTTCGTTGTGGTGTGCACTTCTCATTGCGGTGGCCTCTCTTGTTGCTGAGCATGGGCTCTAGGCGCACGGGCTTCAGTAGTTGTGGCACACGGGCTCTACAGCGCAGGTTCAGTAGTCGTGGCGCATGGACTTAGTTGCTGCATGGCATGTGGGATCTTCCCAGACCAGGGATCGAACCCATGTCCCCAGGATTGGCAGGCAAATTCTTAACCACTGCACCAACAGGGAAGTCTCTCTTTTCTGTTCTTAATGATCTAAAAAGCTCCTTCATTTTTGAGCAGAGATCTAAGAACAATGGGATGGTTCAAAATTGATACTCACTTTTCCCCTGATATACCATGCTACCTTTCCTTTGCATTTTTTAACCCCAAAACATGCCAACTAGTAGTTTTTAGTTTACACCATAATTTTACAAAAGAAAGGGTGCCCCCCCAGATAAGGAAATTGCAAACCAAATAAATGTCTGTGTGAACACTTGCTGTTTGTAAAATACTGTACAGAATCAAAGAAGATTGAGCCCAAATTCCAGCCCTTAAGGTCCTCACAATTTGGTAGAATGGGATGTTCTAAGCACAATCAGAACAGTGAATTATGGGATATTGGAGGACAGAGAGATCACATGTGAGACAGAAAAATATATTTAGCCAGGAGCCCACGGTACATATTCTACAATCACATTCCCACAGTGATGTCTAAAGTCAGTCTTTGATCAACATTGTGAAAATGACTATACTACCCAAAGCAATCTACAGATTTAATGCAATCCCTATCAAACTACCAATGGCATTTTTCACAGAACTAGAACAAAAAATTTCACAATTTGTATGGAAACACAAAAGACTCCAAATAGCCAAAGCAATCTTGAGAAAGAAAAGAGCTGGAGGAATCAGGCTCCTGGACTTCAGACTATACTACAAAGCTACAGTAATCAAGACAGTATGGTACTGGCACAAAAACAGAAATATAGATCAATGGAACAGGATAGAAAGCCCAGAGATAAACCCACACACATATGGTCACCTTATTTTTGATAAAAGAGTCAAGAATATACAATGGAGAAAAGACAGCCTCTTCAATAAGTGGTGCTGGGAAAACTGGACAGCTACACGTAAAAGAATGAAATTAGAACACTTCCTAACACCATACACAAAAATAAACTCAAAATGGATTAAAGACCTAAATGTAAGGCCAGACACTATCAAACTCTTAGAGGAAAACATAGGCAGAACCCTCTATGACATAAATCACAGCAAGATCCTTTTTGACCTACCTCCTAGAGAAATGGAACTAAAAACAAAAATAAACAAATGGGACCTAATGAAACTTAAAAGCTTTTGCACAGCAAAGGAAACCATAAACAAGACGAAAAGACAACCCTCAGAATGGGAGAAAATATTTGCAAATGAAGAAACCGACAAAAGATTAATCTCCAGAATTTACAAGCAGCTCATGCAGCTCAATATCAAAAAAACAAACAACCCAAACCAAAAATGGGCAGAAGACCTAAATAGACATTTCTGCAAAGAAGATATACAGATTGCCAACCAACACATGAAAGGATGCTCAACATCACTAATCATTAGAGAAATGCAAATCAAAACTACAATGAGGTATCATCTCACACCAGTCAGAATGGCCATCATAAAAAAGCTACAGGGCTTCCCTGGTGGCGCAGTGGTTGAGAGTTCGCCTGCCGATGCAGGGGACATGGGTTCGTGCCCTGGTCCGGGAGGATCTCACATGCCGCAGAGCGGCTGGGCCCGTGAGCCATGGCCACTGGGCCTGCGCATCCGGAGCCTGTGCTCTGCAACGGGAGAGGCCACGACACTGAGAAGCCCGCGTACTGCAAAAAAAAAAAAAAGCTACAAACAATAAATGCTAGAGAGGGTGTGGAGAAAAGGGAACCAGCTTGCACTGTTGGTGGGAATGTAAATTGATACAGCCACTATGGAGAACAGTATGGAGGTTCCTTAAAAAACTTAAAATAGAACTACCATATGACCCAGTAATCTCACTACTGGGCATATACCCTGAGAAAACCATAATTCACAAAGAGTCATGTACCACAATGTTCATTGCAGCTCTATTTACAATAGCCAGGACATGGAAGCAACCTAAGTGTCCATTGACGGATGAATAGATAAAGAAGATGTGGCACATATATATAATGGAATGTTACTCAGCCATAAAAAGAAATGAAATTGAGTTATTTGTAGTGAGGTGGATGGACCTAGAGTGTGTCATACAGAGTGAAGTAAGTCAGAATGAGAAAAACAAATACCGTATGCTAACACATTTGTATGGAATCTTAAAAAAAAAAAAAAAAGGTTATGAAGAACCTAGGGGTAGGACAGGAATAAAGACACAGACCTAGAGAATGGACTTGAGGACAGGGGGAAGGGGAAGGGGAAGCTGGGACGAAGTGAGAGAGTGGCATGGACTTACATATACACTACCAAACGTAAAATAGATAGCTAGTGGGAAGAAGCTGCAGAGCACAGGGAGATCAGCTCAGTGCTTTGTGTCCACCTAAAGGGGTTGGATAGGGAGGGTGGGAGGGAGATGCAAGAGGGAGGAGAGGGGCTTCCCTGGTGGCGCAGTGGTTGAGAGTCCGGCTGCTGACCGGTTCGTGCCCCCGTCTGGGAAGATCCCACATGTCGCGGAGTGGCTGGGCCCGTGAGCCATGGCCGCTGAGCCTGCGCGTCTGGAGCCTGTGCTCCGTAACGTGAGAGGCCGCAACGGTGAGAGGCCTGCGTACCGCAACAAAAAAAAAAAAAGGAGGGAGGAGATATGGGGATATATGTATATGTATAGCTGATTCACTTCATTATAAAGCAGAAACTAACACACCATTGTAAAGCAATTATACTCCAATAAAGATGTTTTAAAAAAAGAAAAATAAAGTCAGTCTTTGAAAATGATATGCTAGGATGAAAAAAAATCTTAAGGTTTCTTAGAATAAACTCTTCTTTAACTTTTTTAAAAAATTGAAGTATAGTTGACTTACAATGTTGCATTAGTTTCTGCTGTACAGCAAAATAAGTAAGTTATACGTATGTATAAGTTCTTTTTTATATTCTTTTACATTATGGTTTATCACAGGATATTGAATATAGTTTTCTGTGCTATACAGTAGGACCTCGTTGTTTATCCATGCTATATATGAGTTTGCATCTGCTAATGCCAAACTCCTAATCCATCCCTCCCCCACTCCCCTCCCCCTTGCCAACCACAAGTCTGTTCTGTCTGTTTCTGTATTGTAGATAGTTTCATTTGTGTTATATTTTAGATTTCACAAATCAGTGATATCATATGGTATTTGTCTTTCTCTTTCTGAGTTACTTCATTTAGTATGATATTCTCTAGGTCCATCCATGCTGCTGCAAATGGCATTATTTCATTCTTTTTTATTGCTGCATAGTATTCCATGGTGTGTGTGTGTGTGTGTGTGTGTGTGTGTGTGTGTGTGTACCACATCTTCTTTATCCATTCATCTGTTCATGGACATTTATGTTGTTTCCACATCTTGGCTATTGTGAATAGTGCTGCTATGCATATAGGGGTGCATGTATCTTTTTGAATTATAGTTTTGTGCAGATATATGTCCAGGAGTGGGATTGCTGGATCATATGACAACTGTATTTTTGGTTTTTTGAGGAACCTCCATACTGTTTTACATAGTGGCTGTAAAAAAAAGAACTTCCCAGTTTGAGAGGTGCTTTTAATAATTATTACCATATTAAATCCTGTAATTTGGATATACTGATTAATTTGGATATTATGAGAAAATGAAGACTTGGGGTTAGGTGACCTGCTCAATATCATTTGCCTCTAACTTGAATCTTCTGGACATCTTAACAAACCACAAAAATCACTGTATTTGAGCGGGGCCCCCTCACTGCCCCTTGCCTACGGCATGTACATTCCAGCCTTGCTGCCTTTGCTCCCTCAATCCCTCTTTCCCCCCACTCTCACCCAAAGAAATGTGTCACTCAATTTGGACCTATTGAACAAGAAAACGAATCCCATCTTTACCAAAACTTCTTCTCCGAGCCCCCAGCCCCTCACTGATCTTCCATCCCCCAGGTCTCATGCCATTGTGGTCAATACTGTGGTAATCTCTAACTGTAATGATTGTATAAGTGTGCATTAGTTGTGTCTCCCTGGCTAGACTGTAAGCTCCTGGAGGACAGAGACTGCCTCTACAAAAAAATTAAAAAGTACCTCCTGCGTCTTGTACAGTGTCCTAGGACCCTGCTGGGCAGTGGAGGTGCACCAAAAAAAAAACCAAAAAAACACTGTATTTAAAAGCTTATTTACATGCATTCAGTAGGAAAGAAGAGAAAATAGCTTATGACCCCTTTTGCTTTAGAAAATCCTATAAGATATCTTTATTTTAAAACTCAGAGTCTACATTTAAAAAACAAAGGGGTGGGGGCTTCCCTGGTGGTGCAGTGGTTGAGAGTCCGCCTGCCGATGCAGGGGACGCGGGTTCGTGCCCTGGTCCGGGAAGATCCCACATGCCGCGGAGCGGCTGGGCCCGTGAGCCATGGCCGCTGAGCCTGGGCGTCCGGAGCCTGTGCTCCGCAACGGGAGAGGCCACAACAGTGAGAGGCCCGCGTACCGCAAAAAAAAACTCAAAACAAAACAAAAAAAACCCGAAAGGGGTGGCATTTCCGTGGTCTCAACTAAATATTTCCTTTTATTATATCAAACTATTAAGAAATAGATCAAGCTCATTTGATATGTTCTCATTTAAATTTCTTAGATGCTTATTTGCATATGAAATCTATCATTCAACTCTCTTGCACCAGTTTATTTATTTATTTATTTATGTCAGGTGATTTCAGTTCATGTTTTCATACTTAATTTGAAACTGGAAATTAAAATTCAAGCGCAATCTCATAGTAGCATGGGATTTTAACATGGTGTTGGCAGTTTTTCCCAAAAGAAAGAAACGCATGGGACATGGACATGTTGTTTTTCAAGGAGTTATTTATCTTGGTGACCATGAGGATATGGACCTACTGTCCATAGCAGAATTCTTTTTTACATGATTCATAGGCAAGATTTACATTAGCAAAAAGAAAAGGAGGATTAAGGATGAAGGCAATTATTTACGTCTCATAAATCCCTTGAGAATTTGATAAAACTGACCTTCTCCCTAGATAAACACGTATATACGTGACGTTTGCATGAAAATTGCGGGTGGGGATGGTCCTCCCCGATCTAAATAATTTGGAAAGGATGAAGCACTTTCTTTGAAAGAGCTCTGTAACTCAGAAAAGGAGGATTAAATTAAAACAAAAGGATTTTAAGAAATAACTTTATAAGACCAAGACTAAGAACTGTTAAATTAGCGTAACTCTTCTGTTCAGACATTAAGAAATTAGAAGTCTAGTGTCTATTATTTACATGTAGCCAGTTGAAGATGGGAATAGACTTACTGGATATTTCCATCTTTGGGATTTGCCTGTTCTGAAGGTAAATATACATCTTAACTTATGTTTTCATTGCCTGCTAAAAGCAACTCATAGAGTATGTCTTTTTCAAATACTAAATGTTTTACAATTGTAACAATAAACAAGTCAGAGACAATTTTAAAGATGATGCAGTAGAGTGGTTCCAAAAATATTTTTTTAAGCAATGGAACTCTCAACAGTATTTTAAAATACAATAGATTAAAATGGCATTTTTAGCATAAATTGCTTTTTTATATGCTAAAATTAAAACTCCTCACTATAATGTCATTCCAAGAAGCTGTTTTTGTTTAACACAAACAGTTAGAAATAGGACCTAATGGAAAATCGTTACAGCCTCATCATCCAATGTGTTTCTGTGTTTAGTCTTAGCTACTCAATAAATATCAAAAAAATTCTAATTTGGATATAGATGTAGTTACAAACGGCAACAGTTTTAATAAACAGTTACCTTTGACCTCAGGATATTCTTCAAATAAAGATGGAAGGAAAGGCTTTATTCAAAGTCTACCTAAAAACTGGAGAGCATATGGGAAGTCCATATTTTATGAAAATTTAGTATATAACTAATCTGAGTGTACATTTGTTTTAAAATTTCTTTAATTGTAATAAAATATATATAACATAAAATTTACCACTTTAATAATTAAGTGTATAATTCAGTGGCTTTAAGAATATTCACAAGTTGTGCAACCATTACTACTATCCATTTCCAGAACTTTTTCATTATTTAAAACCATTTGCTTTTGTTTTTTGTAAAGGTTTTCCAGTTCACTTTTTAAATTAGTTTATTCTGTTGCCCTCTTTTAGGAAGATTCACATTAGGAAGATGGGTGAATTATCAGTCATCTAATTCACATCATTAATGGGAAAGAGCTGTTTGCCGAGCATTGGAAATATTAAGACCATAAGACCAGGAACTCCTCGCATGGGTTTTTCATCCCCCTCCCCTCCCTGCGCCACCCGTGTATGACAGCTGGCCCAGAGCAGAACCTTCCAGGGGGACTCTACCCGGACTGCGGGGCGACTCTGACCGCACTCTCCTGACTAGAGGGTGGCTGAAGCAGTGAGCTGGGCCTCGGGAAAATGCCTTGTCTGGCATTAATCATACCATTTGCTTTTAATAACCAATTTTTAAACAGTGAAAACAAATTTGAATCAAATGTTTGCAAAGTATGGTCCACTCAGTTTGAGGCGCAGAGGATGTATGGGTCTGGACAGACTGGTCTGGTTTGCCACTGTCGACGGTTAAACCAGGGCAAGAATGGTGCTCTCCTGGCTACCCAACTGTGCTGATTTTTCTCTTCTACCCTTCCATCCCGAGGAGCAACAATCTCTTTATCATTCTATCCTTGAAAGACAATTACAACTCCATTCCTCAGAAGCCTTTCATTTCATCTCTCTCTAGTTGAAAATGAGAAGTTCAATTTTGGCATGCAAAAACCTGCTATCTTCTTGGGAGGTTTTACTGAAATTCATCACAGCTGGTCTTAGAATCATCCTAAATTAAAAGCAAGTCTAAGCAACTCCAGGAATTGGTATAAACATTTCAAATACCTTTTGCAGAACAGCCTGCTATGCAAGACTTGTCTTCTGTAAGTGGCCCCTCTGTTTATGGCTAGGCTCAGACCACCATCCTCCTCTACCCCACCTGCCCTTCTATTCAATCAGGTTTAATTTAGTGAAGTTTATTAAGAACTACCAGGTGGGACAGACGTTCACCACAAAGAGTTAACATTTATTGAGTACCTACTGTGTGCCAGGAGATTTTGCATCTATCTGTAAATTCCTCTTGGCATTCCAGATCACCTACATGTATTTGTTCTTCAGATTGTCCTTTGAACTGGTTTTAACATCTTTCTGGTTCCCTCATGAATGAATTAATGAGTTAAAGTCTTTAGCACATATTCATTTTGTATTGTATGGGAGTCATGGTTTTATCTTTTTGAAAATTATATTTTAGTGCCTTATCTTTAGACAAAAATTGGAGATGAATATGAAGCACATAGGATAAAGTAACTAGAAAGCAAAGGCAGCAAAGAGAGGATAAAGGGGCAAAATCATTGAAGAGGTCCTAATCAGAATGTCAAAATCTTGGCATTCTCGATCACAATGCTATAAACACTGCTTAGTACATAGTAGGTGCTCAAGAAATATTCAGCAAAGAAGCTAGCTTTGAAAACAAGATACATATATATGTATATGAAATATGTATAGGAAATAAGCACATATATAGGAAATAAGCAGCAACTAGGAAAAAGAACATGAAGATATCACGTACAAATAACTTGTAAAGATGACATGGACTCTGAGTCCAATTTTTAATAGCATGACAGAAGCCTATGGGGAAAAGTAATACATTTAAAAACCCTAATCCTGCCAGCAAAATGCTTCCTCTGGGCCTTCGTGGCTAGAGAGGGTCAAGAGAACATTTCTCTGAGGGAAAAATGTGAACCCGCACATACAAGCCAAGTCTCTCCCTTCTGCTAACATTTGCCATCTTTTCCTCCATCACTACCACCCTACATGGTTTTAAATCCTGCAAAAGAGATGAACTGGTGCCCTCCACCCCTGTAAGGCTATGTGCCCATCACATCATGTCTCACATCATGTCTCTCACAGATCAGATTTTCTGTAGTTCTGCCCCTGCTTTCTTGGACGCCTACAGCTCGGCCAGACTGGCACTCACCTACAAGACTTACAAAGGTAACCCACAAGGGCCATGCACTGGAGAATCCAATCCTCCATGGCCCTCAGGCTTGTAACCTAGTTCCAGACCCAAGAGAGGAGAGAGGCTCCTATCTGGTGGTGCAGGGGGTAGAGTGGAGATTCCTAAACCATTAACTAAGGAATTCCATAAACATTGGATTTTTCATGAGTGCTAGTGTTACAGAGGGGGATCAGAGCCCAATTTTCACAAGTTTGTCTTTTTTACTTAGAGAAAATCATGTGGCCCAATGATTCTGTTCCAGCCAAGATATGGAATACCATCTAGCCAAAAGAAAACAAAATAATTTCAAAACTGACTTCACAGGTTGAAGAAGGAAGATATTATTTGACCCTGCCCTTGCCTCAAGGGACACAAAGATTTCTCTGCTAAACAGTCTTCTCCAAAGATATAGGGACACTAAACCTAACACTTGACGTTTGCCTGTTTAAAGTTTTTTCTTTAACACAGTATGTACTCAGTTAAACATCAAACAATTAAAGCCACTACTCTAGGTCTGGTATCTTGGTGAAGTAAAGACTTGTTTGTGTTTTTCTCTCCCATTTAAATGATTCAAAGGGTTTCACATACAGCATTTAACCAGCAAACCCAGGAAAATGGAAAAGTAATCAACAGAGTCAAGCATTCCAATGTGTTAACAACAAAGCAAGTACAAGCCTGGAGCCCGAGGTCACTTTAGCTTTTCCATAGATTGCATGTTAATTGACTTCTGTGGATTCACCAGAACATATAGCATCCACGCTCACATCCAGCCTTCCTCGCCCAAGCAAAATCCCTCAGCCCCAAGAGCTCATCTAGCGTGCTACAATTTCCAAAGCTTTGCTTTAGTCACCTTATGGAAAGAGCTTTGCAAGTAGGACTTTAAATTCACTACAGCTTCAGAGTTAGCATGTCATTCTTAATCTCTCTTGAGCCATTAAAACTATGTGGTTTGGAGAAGAGGCGACAATTGTGACTTGTCAAGACACCTCCTGCCCCGGTGGTTTGTCTTCAGACCACTGACTTGACATGTTACTTAACCACACAGTGAGTCACGTAGTCTTCCTGGCTTTTAATTTCTTTTTCCTATCCCACCGGGCTTTGGGGAGGTGTAAACAGAATTATAAAATGCCAGGTCCCACCTTTTTTTTTTTTATAGGGAAACAGGTACACACAGATTCAGAGCCTTGCCTAAAGTTACCGAGGTGGGATTTGAAATCTCATTGTGGTGCATTTTAACTGAATCTGCTTAGGATGCCAAATCACCAGCCTTTGTCCTGAACTGGAGTCAGGGAACCAATGGCAGCACATGGGAAAAGGCACCCTATAGAGTCAGACACCCCTGCCACTTTCTCTTGCTGTCACCTTGGGTAAGCATGGAAACTTTCTGTGCCTCCAGTTCTTCATTTGTGTCTTATCAACCATGACACCTCACCACTAGTAGTTATTGTAAACATCAAGGACGAAGCAGGCAACTCTCCTTCGCTTAAATGCTATCTTCCTCCATGCCTTCTCATGCTGGCCCTCCTGCCTTGGTATTTTAGATTCTCCCTGATCCAAAAGTATACCTTCCCGTATCTTCTATCTGGTTTCAGAAATTCCTCAAATTCATTCACTCTTCAACAAATATTTATTAAGCACCTACTATGTACCCGGCGCTATTCTAGGTTCTGGGGGTGGAGCAGTGAACAAAGTAGCCCAAATTCCTGCGCCCCAGCGTTTCCATCCCAGAGGCTGAGGGTGGGGCGGGTGGGGTGGGGTGGGGGGTGGAGCAGGTGGCAGAAGAAAAGAAAAAAATAAAGAAGTAAAATGGGGCTTCCCTGGTGGCACAGTGGTTAAGAATCACCTGCCAATGCAGGGGATACGGGTTCGAGCCCTGGTCCGGGAAGATCCCACATGCCGTGGAGCAACTAAGCCTGTGTGCCACAACTACTGAGCCTACACTCTAGAGCCCGCGAGCCACAACTACTGAAACCTGCGCGCCTAGAGCCCGTGCTCTGCAGCAAGAGAAGCCACCGCAATGAGAAGCCCGCGCACCTCAACGGAGAGTAGCCCCTGCTCACCGCAACTAGAGAAAGCCCCACCCAGCAACGAAGACCCAACGCAGCCAAAAATAAATAAATAAAATAAATAAATTTATAAATAAATAATACTTTTTTTTAAAAAAAGAAGAAAAATGGAATGCATGGACAAAGCATGTTAGGAGGTGACAAGTGTGATGTAGGAAAATAAAGCAGAGAAGAGGGCAGCAAATGCTCCCTCGGGGTAGGGGGCTACACCTGTGGTCTGGAAAGCCCACATCTGAGCAAAGACCCGTAGCCGCAGGGGAGTGGATCAAAATAAACTCTTTTCCCCCAAATCAGAGATGACACAGATACCACCAGGAGAGGCAAATATTCCCAGGAAGGTGCTGATGGAGATGACTGAGTCTTGACCATTCAAACTTTTAAGAAGAGGGAAGAACATCTGGAGTCCTGAGCTCTGAGACTCAGACATGCAAGAGTGGCTGCAAAGGGCCCCGGGGAAGGCTGTGGTCACCGTGGATGACAACGACAGCCCACTTCCCCACTTCTCCCTGGAAGCTGACCAGGGGATAGAGGCAATTGCGTGACCAGCTCCCTGGCCCAGGTCTTTCAGGCTTTTCTGAAGGAGGAGGTGCATCTTTGAGTAAAAAGAGTCAATGGAGTGGTTCTTCCCTGGTCTTGTCATGTGTGCCCTCCTTGCCTTGGATTCCAGAACGGCCCTGGAGGTCTACAGCCCTCTCTGCTGCCAGCCTTTCAGCCGGTGAGCTCTGGAAAAGCTTTCACCCTTGCTGCCTGCCAAGGCCAGGGGGTGGGTGTGGCATCCCACCCTCCCGGAGGTCACCAGCCAGCCAGCTTTGGAAAACAGGGAGCTTGGAAAAAAGTCACTTGAATTTTATAAAGTGGTAACTACTGCGAGGCTTTAGGTAATTAAACCTAAATGCCATTTTCCTGCTAAAGCTCTCGGGTGAGGTAACAGTTCTCTTTAAGGTCAACTCAGGAAGTTTTACCCAAGAAAAAGGAGGTGGGGGGAGCACTGTTTGCCAAATCAGGAAATGTGAATTAACGGACAAGGAGCTGAAAATAAAGAGACAGAGGCAATGGAGAAGAAGGGAAGTTGGACAAATGAGTAAACTTGGGAAACACAGGTCAGTGGTCATTGCAAGTAAATTCTGCTGGGCGAACCTTCCTTTTTTATTGTGGGTTGCTCTGAAAAACTTGGGAGGAAAGAAAACCCCAAACTTAATGCCATCCTCGTGGAAGGAAAACCTAAGGCATTAACAGGGATTCCAGCCTCGGTAATGTCAACATTCACCTTGGGCATGGAAACTCTGGCTCTGAGAGCTTGCTACAAGTTTCCTCTTTCACACCACAAATGTCACCAATGCTTTCTGCACAATGTATGATTTTAAACAATGAATACACTATGTAGATCAAGTCGGACTTTCCTCCACCCCACTACCCCTCCCCTGGTATTAGACCTACCTCATGGTTTCAGACCTGGTTGGCACTCCCTAAGGGCAGAGAGAAGAAAGCCATGTTTTTAAGCAGGTGTTCAGGAACCAAGAAGAATGAATCACTTTGGAAAGGCAAAATGCAAGTTCATCTGTCACCAAATCTGTAGTGAGTTTCAGAAAACAGAATTAGCCTTTTTTTCATTTTCTCTTTCCTTGCAAATATCTTTTGGTTTTATCTAGACGCAGAAGCCAAAGGTCTGCAATACAAGGAACTTTGTCCAAAGAGGTTTTGCCCTAAACAGCTCTTTTTTCCCCTACCTAATTTTCAGACTTTTAGTTAGGGCTGTCCTGGACAGAAGGCCTTTAAAGGGATGAGGTAAGTGACCCCAGGCACTGGCCCTGAAGAGATCTGGAATCTATTGGAAGCGTGTGTGCACATTGCATGCACGCATGTCTGTGTGTGTGTGTGTGTGTGAGAGAGAGAGAGAGAGAGAGAGAGACTGGGCAGAATGAATGAAAGGACAAAGGACATCATAGTTTATATTTTGGAGTCTCCTGGTCTCTCCACATTGACAAAGCTGGCTTTCCCATAGAAGGCTAGGTCTTCAATGAAAAACAGTCCACACTAATTGGACCTCGGTGGGATGGAGGGGAATGAAATGCTTTCCGGAAAGACCACATCAATACTTTTCAAACTCTAGCACCCTGGGTACTTGTTAAAAAAATCTCCGAGGTCCCACCCCAAGAATTCTATGTTCTAGTCCAGGGTGGAGCCACGAATAGGTCTTTTAAACTATCAGACCAGCAATTTCACTGGTTGAGGAACACCCGTTGACTTTATGAGCCAGAGTCTGTTTCCACGCAATCTTTCCCTTAACTCTTTAGTAAGTGTGTTGCTTCCTTCTGAGGGCCTAGATCCTTCTTTTTTTTTTTTTTTTTTTTTGAGGCAGGGCTGGACCATACAAGGAGCTGGTTTATTTATTTATTTATTTTTGCTGTGTTGGGTCTTCGTTTCTGTGCAAGGGCTTTCTCTAGTTGTGGCAAGCGGGGGCCACTCTTCATCGCGGTGCACGGCCCTCTCACTGTCGCAAAGCACAGGCTCCAGACGTGCAGGCTCAGTAGTTGTGGCTCACGGGCCTGGTCGCTCTGCGGCATGTGGGATCTTCCCGGACTGGGGCTCGAACCCGCGTCCCCTGCATCGGCAGGCGGACTCTCAACCACTGCGCCACCAGGGAAGCCCCCTAGATCCTTCTCAAGAATAGATATTTGCTGCCTCAAAGTAATTTGGGATTCCAACTTGAAATCTCTGCTCTTCTTTCCCTCAGGCGTTCTCCTCCCTTCTCTCCCCCTTCACTTCCCTCCCTTGAATTCTCCTCACCCCTCACCTAGTTCTCCTTTTCCTTAGTTTAGTTCCAGAAGCTATTTCATGAGTTTCCTCTAAAGTTTAAGGTGCTGGGGTTATCAGAATGAATTAACAAGCTGAAGTCTGGTTGAGGAGACAGACAGATTGAACAGATCATTTCCACAGGGAGAGAGCCACGTGTTAAAATAACAGCAAGTCCTGGGGCTCAGAGGGAAGGGTAGTTGAGAAAATGCTTTGAACCGCCCCAAGTGCTATGGTTTTCCAGTAGCTGAAGTGGGGGTACGGGTCCAAGCTTCCCAGTTCCTCCCCCCATCAAATTAAAGTACATGCATTTGCCAATTGCTAATTTTTACCAGGCGAATAACCCAAGAAGCCAAGTATCAGAGAAAAAGAGCAAAATTAATTCAAAGTTATAATTAGAAAATGATATGGTATCCGAAGTTCCCAGGAATTGAGCACACGTTTATCGAGTTGATATATGAAGTCTGTTCTAAACAGGTTTTCTAAATTTAGGTTGTTGCTTTCTTCATTTGCATAGAAAGGGCTTTGCTTGGGGGATGAAGCAGAGGAATTGGGAGATTATATTTACCCCCCCCCCCACCAACCCGCTCCACTGTCCCTCCCTCTCCTTCGGGCAATGCTTGACCTTGGATATGACACTTTCTGTTTTTTGGTTTCCAACTAGTAAAGTAGGCAGAACAAAATACCTTTGCTTCCAGCTGCTTGACAATGACACTGAGAAGATTTATGCACTAATTCTGTCAAAATCACCTGAGCTCCCTGAAGGAGCAAATAGTGTGTGTGCCTCTAGTGAGGAGAAGGGAGAGACAGAAGAGAGGACAGAAGAGGCACATTTTTTTTTTTTTCACTGTACTTCTTGCTAGCTAATTAGAAAACAGATTCATTAAGGCTCAGGCCCAAAGAAAAAGCCCAAAGCGTGAAAGAGACTAGAGAGAATTACATCATTTCCTCTGTATCTTCCCTGAGGGCATCCTGGTTTTGGAGAGGATGACTCAGGCCACAGACATGAAGCAAAAACAGCAGCAACTTCCAATGCTGATTATTTTGGACCAGAACCTTACACAAAAGAGAATACTTTTTTGGAAAAACAAAGGAGTGAGGCAAGCAAAGAGCATGGTTTTCTGACTGGGCTGAAAATAAAACAGAGGGAAGTTGACGCTAAGTCAGAGCATGTGCTGTACTTTTCCTTCTTCCCTCTGTATAAAAATCAAAACAGCTTTCAGACTTACTCAACTAAGTTTTAGGAAATTCAGTAAAATTCTTGGAATAGAAGCACTGGTTTAGAAGTTTACTCTTATTATTTTTCATGCATTTTTTATTTTCACAGGAATGTCAGATTTAATTGGGCAGATAAATTAAGTAGGAAGATCTTTTTTTCCACCTCCTACAAGTAGCTGTTGCTCTTAAAATGAAATTGTTAAGTTTCCTGTCCTGTGAATGCCTCATTAAATTCATTCCTTCGCCTCTAGCAATAACCAGCATTTTGAAATCTTTTGTCCTTGGGCTTCCCTGGTGGCGCAGTGTTTGGGAGTCCACCTGCCAATGCAGGGAACATGGGTTCGTTAGCCCTCGTCTGGGAAGATCCCACATGCCGTGGAGCAACTAAGCCCGTGCACCACAACGACGGAGTCTGCACTCTAGAGCCCGCGAGCCACAACTACTGAAGCCGGCGTGCCTAGAGCCCGCGCACCGCAATGAAGAGTAGCCCCTGCTCTCTGCAACTAGAGAGAGCCCACGCACAGCAACAAAGACCCAACTTACCCATAAATAAATAAATAAATCTATTTATTTAAAATAAATGAAATCTATTTTTCTTGCTCAGGTGATGATAGACTGCTGATATTTACATACGAATACGAGTTGTTTCTTTTTTTTTTTTTTAAGTTAGTCCAATACACTCAGAGGAACCCAGGAATGATCTTTGGGCAGCGTCCATGGCAAATTCGTAAATTGGGAGTTCGTTATTCTGGCTGCTGACTTGCGTATACACTGGGAGGCTGGACCCAGGACAAGCTTTGTCCTATCTCCAAGCCCCACCCCTCCAGTCTCCAAGACTCTGGAGCACACACAAGCAAATATACTTGGGGAAAATCGGGTCCTTTTTTTTTTTTAATTACTTAGCTACAGATAACTTGTCTAATTTTTTTAATATAAATTTATTTTATTTGTTTATTTTTGGCTGCGTTGGGTCTTCGTTGCTGCGCGCGGGCTTTCTCTAGTTGTGAGTGGGGGCTACTCTTCGTTGCGGTGCGCGGGCTTTTCATTGCAGTGGCTTCTCTTGTGGAGCATGGGCTCTAGGCACGGAGCTTCAGTAATTGTGGCACATGGGCTCAGTAATTGTGGCACATGGGCTCAGTAGTTGTGGCTCTCAGGCTCTAGAGCACAGGCTCAGTAGTTGTGGCACACGGGCTTAGCTGCTCCGCAGCATGTGGTATCTTCCAGACCAGGGATAGAACCCATGTCCCCTGCATTGTCAGGTGGATTCTTAACCACTGTGCCACCAGGCAAGTCCCTCAGGTCCTCTTATATTTACCCATTTAGAGATCCACCATGCTCCATGAGTCCCAGGAAAGACAGATAGAGTAAATGTTAGGCTCCTGTGTAACCCCATGTCCTACTCTATCTTGAAATCAAGAGAAAAGACAACTTATTAACCATTTGCGTCATCAGAAAGTGCAAGTTTAAGACCATTTGGGTTTTAAAAGTTAATGTATGAAAGAGAAGAAAAATACCTCTTTGGAACTTTTGCAATAAGACGATGATTAAGAGGTTCAGATTATGGAAAGAAATTTGGAAAACATTTTTGATTATTAACGTTTCTACCTTTAATACAATTTTACCTAGGAATTGTGGAGTTTCCACCACTGAAGGTTTTTTGTTTTTGTTTTTTTTTGGCCATGCATGATCTTAGTTTCCCCGGCCAGGGATCAAACCTGCGCCCCCTGCAGTGGAAGGGCAGAGTCTTAGCCACTGGGCCACCAGGGAAGTCCCTACCTGATCTTGTTTAAAGCTGAACTCAGTGGCTCAATGGCTCCTCCTAAATGTCATCCATCTATCCATCCGTCCATCCATCCTCTATTTCCAGGATGTAGACTATGTGCTAAGCAATGTGTTAAGTGCTAGGAGCACCACAGGGAATAAGATGTGGCAGGGCAGTCTGCTGGGGGAGAAGCACTTGATAACTTCAGGCAAATCATAAAATAACCCCTACAGTAGTAGAGGGCCATGGGAGCGCAGGGTAAGGGCACCAACACCATCTTGAGAGCTAAGGGATATCCTCAACAAAGTGACAGAATAAACTGAGACTTGAGGGCAATGAGCAGTTAGCCCGGGGAGGGGCACGGTGCTTTGGGGGGAAGTGTCGGTGTTTGAGTGTGGCTAGATTGGAAAGGGAGTGAGTATGTGTGGGAGAGTGTGTGCATCTGTGATGGGAAGGAATGTAGAAAGAGAGCGATGGTGAGAAGGAAGGCTGGGAAGATGAACAGGAAGGGAATTTACATGGCAAAATAAAGAGTTCTGAGGGCAATGAAGGACTATTGAAGAGTTTTTAAGTAGAGGAAATGGCAGGATCAAGTGTATAGTTTAGGAAGATACCTATGGAGGGGCTCTGCTATGGAGGGGCTAGGAAGGAAGACAGGGAGGTCAGTTAAGAGGCTGCTGTAGTGCTCCAGGCTAATATGCTAGAGCAGCGGTCCCAACCTTTTTGGCACCCGGGACCAGATTCATGGAAGACAATTTTTCCATGGACAGGGTGGCAGAGGGGATGGTTCAGGCTGTCATGCGAGTGATGGGGAGCGATGGGGAGCGATGGGGAGCAATGGGGAGGGATGGGAGCGATGGGGAGGGATGGGAGTGATGGGGGACGATGGGGAGGGATGGGGGTATGGGAGCGATGGGGAGGGATGGGGGCAATGGGAAGGGATGGGGAGGGACGGAGACGGACGGGGAGCGATGGGGAAGGGATGGGGGGCAATGGGGAGGGATGGGGTGTGATGGGGAGCGATGGGGAATGGCAGATGAAGCTTCCCTTGCCCACAGCTCACCTCCTGCTGTGCGGCCCGGTTCCTAACAGGCTGCAGACCAGTACCGGTCAGCAGCCGGGGGTTGTGGACCCCTGTGCCAGATCTAGATTAACAAGAATTTACTGATTAATTCAACACATATTTTTAGAGGCTTATTGAGACTGGGTTGTGAACAAAAATGCATCTGCCCTAACATAGGTTAATAATCTGGTGGAAGAATTGGACATTAATGATGTAATTGTACAAATAAATATAAAATGGCAACGTGATAGGTGATATTGTGGCAGAGACTGCTTTCCCCCCAGATCTGTTGTTTGCTTCTTTGCCCAGGTAGACAGCTAACTACATTTCCCAGCCTCTCTTGCAGTGGGGTATGGTCATGTGACTGAAGCCTAGACAATGACATCTAAGCAGAAGTGAAGGAGTGTGGTAGAGAAATAAACAGAGAGGAGCCGGCCCACTAAATGTGTGGAGGAAAGTGACACCGACAACCTGAATACTAGGCCAGGAGTGTTACGTGAGTAGGAAAATCGTTCCTGATGATTGAGCAATTACTTATTTGGGTCTATTTGGTATACCAGCTTAGTCTACCGTAAACTAATATCTATTGTAAGAGAGAGGCACAGAGTAAAATGAAAGAGTAAAATTGGAAGACCTGACAATCCAGCAAAGGAAGGTCAGGAAGATTTCATTGTAGAGTTCTGAGGATGAGTAGGAGTTAACTGAGATCGATGGAGCTGACCGTTCAAGAAATAGTCAACAGGTAGACTCCAGGGGACAAGATAACTGGATGTGTAGCTGAAGGAGAAATTAAAGATAACATCCATTATTTTGCTTTGGGAAACTTGACAGATCACTGTGCTGGCATGAGAGCACACAGGAAGAACATGTTTGAGGGGGAAAATAAGATCATTTTTGGACATGTGAAGTTTGCAGTGCCTGAGGACCACACTAGAGGCGTCCAGGCTATTTGAATTATGGTTCTGAAGCTTCGTAGAGGGGGATTAGGTAGCAGTTAGAGTATGTTGGGGGTGTCATCTGTTTCTGAATAATAATTGAAACAATGGAAATAGAGCAGATGTTCCAAGGAGATGGTGTAATGTTAGAAAAGCAGAGAGTCAAAGATGGACTCTCAAGGAATGCCAACATAAGGGAGGAATCTATAATAGAACAGAAGGCTTCAATGAAAACTCAAGAGCAGCGGTCAGAGTGGAAAGAGGAAAACTGATGAGAAAGCTATCCTAAAAGCCAACAGAGAAGATATTACACATCTATCTTTAGTTTCTAATTTAAACAAAATTAGAACTAAGTTTTCTCTGATACTTTGCATAATGGGCAGGATTCTGGTGTCAAACTTAGGATGGTCATAAGACATGCTAGATTAGACAGTCATTTGAAAGTTCTGGTTTAAAATGGTTGAAAAGTTCTTATTTGATGACAAAGAATTTAAACATATGTTTTAGAAGTTTTACCTACAGTTATCCAAACTGCACAGAATTTCTGACTCAAAGCATCACATACTTGGTCACATTTGTGGTCCTGATAAATCATTCAATATCTCAGGGTGCTCTTTGGGTCTACATCATCGTCAGATTAAAGCAGAAGGTGGAAGTCACTTTAAAAGTATAGTAAAATATTCCATTGTAACAAGTATAATCTAGACTTAAGTTCCTTTCATTGCAGTTTTCTTTTTTCCCTTTGATTTTGCAAAGTTGTCAAAAACTGATTTTGTGTGGAATAATTTTAATAACCAAAAAAAGGACCAACCACTTCCCTCTCTTCTTCCCCTTTATCCTCTATTTACTTTTCTCAGTTCTCTTACCTTTGACCAAGGGATAGAGCCTTCCTCATTTTTTTCCTACTTCCCAAAGCCCAAATTAGCTCTTCTGGTTGACATAAAGCATTTTCCTAAGGAGATTATAAAAATGCTTTTCTGCCATTTTCTTCTGCCTTTATCTCCCACTTCACTTAAAAAAAAAAAATCTCCTCTTTGCTTCTTGTCCATTCATCTCAGCCCTCTAGTGATGCATCTCTTCCTTTCCTGTCTCTTCTCATTCTTTCTCTTCTTCCTCATTTTAGTCTTTGCCAGTCTCCTCTACTTCTACTTTTAAATTGTCTCTTTCTTTGCTTCTGCACCTTGGTTTAGGGCCACCATGAGTCAGTGCAATATTTTCCTCAGTTCCCAAATGGTGTGTTTTTTCTTCCTCATCTATAAAGTGGGCATAATCATGCCTTTCCCATGTATTCCCCTCATTTATTTTTTGAAACCTTTTTTAAAATTAATTTTTATTGGAGTATAGTCATTTACAATGTTGTGTTAGTTTCTGCTGTTTTTCATACCTTGCACATGCAAGATACTGTTTTAGGTGGCTCATTTTCTCTGCCTTCAAGGAATTTACTGTAAAAAAGTAAAAATTTATGGTTTTCTAAAACTAATTATAGCAACATATGTCATACCTGAACAGCATAGCCAACGAGTACTAGTGAGGTCAGAGAAATGAGGGATCAGGTGGATTCAGGAAACCAGGATGGGCTCATGGAAAAGGAGAGGATCCTTGAATGGGACTGTGAAGGATTTTCATTTTATCATTTGGCAAAGTCAAGGCCCCAGGGAAGTACAAAGGAGTAAGAGAGTAGCATTTCAATGAGGAGCACTTCAAAAATACAAAATGGTCTGCAACTGCAAGGTACTATTATTTCCATCCCCTTGTAGGTCATCACCATCAACAAAACAACTTCAGAAACCTCCATTATTTGGCCATACAAAAATGTCAGATTTATCAGAGCCTCTGGGTTACAAAAGAAGAAAACAGGTAACAGCTGCTTTTTTGTATCCTGAGTCAACTAAAATTGTTCACTATAGATTCAGCAGGTAAGAGAGTTGAGGATCAAGGGCATTAAGAGAGTTTATGGTGTCCAATTCTGAGTATGCCACAGCTAATAATGGAGCTATAGCTGAAGTCTACAATGAGAGAATTGTTAGCAATGACACTTTATTTTTTGGTTTCTACCCTTAAGTTTAATAATTTTTTTTCAGCAAAAGCTTTCAGACTGATTAGCACCATCAGTACATGAAAGAGGATTTGTATTTGTATCAGACAAGCCATACAAATTGTTTGCCATGCTCAAAGTTCCCTTCTAAACGTATGGGTCATGCTTTGTTCTATATGATCCTGCTACTTTGGCTGCAGCTAATGGACACAAAGATGTTTCTTTGGGGAGGAGGGTTGGTGAGTGGGAAGGCAGCCATCTATAGACTTTGAGATGGCTTGATGTGAGCACTCTACCCAATGGGAGTACCATCTCCTAGATGCACTAGTAGATCTAGGCATGTACCTGCTCAGATTCTCTCTTTCTCATGGAGTTTGATTGTGAGCCCTACAGGAAAAAAAATGGGTGATAAATAAAGAAGTAATAATTAAAAATAAAGAAAGAAAGAAGAGAGATCAGAGCAGAGAGAGACAGGAGAGAGAGGTAGGAGAGGTGAATACAGAAAAGTCAATCAGTACTGAGTAGGTTGAGAGACAGGAGATCAGCAGAGAAGTGAAGTAAGTCATGAATGTGGTGGACAACTAGAACTGCTGTTGAATGACTAGAGCTACTACTGCAACCTGAAGAAAACTGAATGATGTTCCCTGAGGCCTGACTGCAGCCACTGAGACTGTTTCCTGTGCCTTCTCACCTTTCTATGTGTTCTTACCACAAATTTCCCCACTAACTGACATAACAAGAGCATGTCTCTGCTCCTTCTTGCAAGGAGCTCACTTAGTAATTTACAAATTATGTTTTTATACCAGGTCACCATGTGCAGAAAACATACTTTCATGGGCCATAGCTATACCTGTTGAAGTTTAAGCATTGCTGATACCATAATAAAATCCTGGATTGTCCAACTTATTCAGGTTGCAAATGGTCTTCTCTATTTTTAAGCTCCTATATCTTTAAATGCCTCTACCACCAGCTAATATTGAGAAGCTAGGTGAATGCAGGGAGAAGCAGCTCAAGTTAAGCTGTTGGGTTGGCCAAAAAGTTCGTTCAGGTTTTTCTGTAACATCTTATGGAAAAACCCAAATGAACTTTTTGGCCAACCCAATACTTGTTATTTCTTCTAATGTTTGGTGATGGGAAAGTAGAAACTAATGAGTAGGTGGTATAGCATAGAGAGGTTGCATATGTATTGGTTTAAGGGTATGTTTGAACTTGAGCATGACTCAACCACTTTAAGACTCAGTTTCTTCACCTATAAAATAGGAGTAATACTACTACTTTATAAGATAATTTAGAGGATTAAATGATTTATTAGATGTAAAAGGCTTAGAAAAGTGACTATTCCCCCCCAAATCCCCACCCATAGGGCTAGTTGGGGATTAAATCAGATAATACAGGGACTTTTCCTGGTGGCGCACTGGTTAAGAATCCGCCTGCTAATGCAGAGGACACGGGTTTGAGCCCTGGCCCGGGAAGATCCCACACGCCACAGAGCAGCTAAGCCTGTGCACAGCAGCTACTGAGTCTGTGCACCTAGAGCCTGTGCTCCACAGCAAGAGAACCCACCGCAATGAGAAGCCTGCTCATCACAACGAAGAGTAGCCCCTGCTCGCCGCAACTAGAGAGAAAGCCTGCGTGCAGCAACGAAGATCCAACGCAGCCGAAAAAAAAAAAAAAAACCACTTAGAAAAAAAGAAAAGGATAATACAAGTAGCACATAGTAGAGAACCTGACACATAAACTCAAACGAATATTAGCAAGTACTATAATAAGAGTATATCAGTGACTACTATAATTCCTCAACTGGTTTCGCAGTTAATGGACTGATAATTTTATATTCCAATCCACCATGTTCTGTGAGGGGTTGGCACATATGATTGAACTCTGCAAGTCACTACAGCTTGGTGTGATGAGAAAAGCGTGGAACCAGGAGATCAGAGGTTTTGTTTCAGCTCCAGCCCTAATGGGGTCTATGACCTTGGCCTAGTCATTTGAACTCTCTGAGTTTCAGTCTCCTCATGTGTTAAATGAAGGTCGCAATGTTCTTCTGGTTCATAAGTGCTGTGATTCTAAGCCTTCGTGTGGTTTTAAATTTTAAAAGCTTGGTTTGTAGGTGTGCATTTACAAGCATATGAACATCTGTCTTTGCAACTGATATTGACTTTGGTTCTAGACATGGAAGAAATTCGCTTTTTCATTTCCTGAGATCATTTTTCACAGGATCCGAAAGAAGGAATGGTGTTAAGTTCTAGTGTATATCACTGCTATCTAATCATCACTATATTGTTTTTTAAGGTATATTTCTAGCTTATTGTAACTAAGTGGCTAAAAGTTAAGCATGTACAAAGGTAGTCGCTGTAATTAGGTATGGTCTAGAAAAAGTAATTTAGGAATTGTCTCTGGCAATATCTAAAATTTGATATCGGTCTCCTATTATCTTCATGAAGTTCATTACATTAAAAAATCTATAAAGTGGTAATCAATCCTGTCAGTTGCACCCTGATTTCTCCAGAAACACCATACTAGTTAAAATTTGTGCAGCATTTTTTTTGTTTTTTTCAGAAGCTGGGGATCCTTCAATTCCATTTTTACTTCCAAAGGCAGGGTGGGGCTGTGGCTTGGCAGTGGAGGTGTGGTTTTGATGGAATTGGCTAGGCAAGGGAAAATGAACACTACAACAATTGTGATGACAATTCACTGTCTAGAGACCATACATCCTTGAGATGTCTGTGCTTATGCATAAAATATCTCCAACTGGTTTACAACTATCCATGAATCCAAGGAGTGCTGCTGACAGAGGGAGGGAGGGGTGGAAGGAGGGAGAGAGGAAAGAGGAAAGAGAAAGAGAAGGAAAGGAAGGGAAGGGGGAAATAATATTTGAATATGAACCATGGAAATATAAAACAAGAAGTACCCTTAATGATCATCTAGTCCAGCTTACTAATTATTCATAGGGGAAACTGATGTTCAAAGAGGTTCAGTACTTGCCAGAGGTTACTCCATTATTCAGAAGCCAGAACTAGAACTTGGTAACTTCTGAAGCTGGGTATTCATTCATTCATTCATTCATTCATTTATTCAAGCAACGTTATTGAAAGACTTCTATGTATAGACGTCATATTAGGCATTGAGTGACAAGGCACTCCTGCAGCTTACATTCTATGGGAAGAAATGCTATAGCATAAGCTAGTTACCCAATAAATGGTAAAGATGAAATCAGAGTGTTGAGTGCTTTAAAGAAAATAAAAGAGGATGTTGGACACAGGGTGAAGGCATGCATGGGGAGCGAAGACTTCTCTGAGGAGTTAGAGAAGGAAGGAACTGTGCAAAGATTGTGGAACAGCATTCTAGGCAAAGGCCTAGGCAGAGAACTTCCCTTTCTTCTCTCTTCTCCCTCTCCCCCCACTTCCTCCTCCTTCCTCTTCCTTCTCCTCCTCCTTCTTCTTCCTCTCTCTCTCTCTCTCACCCCCCCCAATACTTTAAATATGTTAAATATAATCTTTATAGCAAACATGCAAGTTCTGGATTCTCATCAGTCTCTAGTGTAGAGAAGGGACAGCTGAGGTTCAAATGAGGTAGTGCCAAAGTCAGGGAGTGTTAGGCCCCTAAAGTGGGAATCCATTTGGAGGATTTGAAGAAAGAAAGCCCATGAAGCTGCAGCACAGTGAGCAAGGAGAATAGTGGTATGAATAGAGGTGAAAGAAGGAAGCCTGGGACAGATCGGGAGAGTCTTAGGCAGGTAGTGACAGGATTTGATCTGTAGTTAAGAAAGGCCAATCTGACATATTGTATGGAGAGTGGATTGGAAGGGGCTGGAGTGGAAACAAGGAAACCAGCCAGGATGCTATTGCTCTTGTCTGGGTGCAGTATGATGTGCACCAAGATGGTTGCAGTAGAAGTGGAGAGAAGTGGACAGATTCTGATGCTCAGAGGAGACACAATTAGGCATATCCCCCAACCTTGTTACTCAATGTTCTTTTTACTAATAAGGGGGAAAATGGAATTTATAAGTAAAGCAAAATTCCAAAACCTTTCAACAAGATTACCATCATTTTGCACCAATATTGTTTTAGACCACGTAACTATTTCAAATATGATTACTATATCTAAACTCAGAGGGACAAGAATCTTCCCCCCCATTATATTCCAATTGTAGAATAAAAATAATCCATCACAAGAAAGCAAACAGGTGTCAAGATTTTCATAAATAGAGAAATAAACTTCCAGTTTATGATTTGAAGTCAATGTAGATTTAGCTCAATTTCATGTATGCCTTATACATTTATACCCACATAGACATTCACATGTCAATGATTTTAGCCTGACCAGCGATGCTGAGGCAAATCCACAAAATTTTACTGTATAAAAGTGGATTGGCAGGGACTTCCCTGGCTGTCCAGTGGTTAAGACTTCACCTTCCAATGCAGGGGGTGCGGGTTCGATCCCTGGTCGCAGAGCTAAAATCCCACATGCCTCGTGGCCAGAAAACCAAAACATAAAACAAAAGCAATATTGTAACAAATTCAATAAAAGACTTAAAAAAAAAAAGTGGATTGGCAGACTTCGGAAATATTTTCAGTGCTGAGGGTTAAAATACCTGCTTTAAAAAATTTAACTAACCAGGAGAAGTTGATAAAAATTCAATTAATTAGACTTTAAGAGTTTTTACTTTGTTTTGTTTGTAGTTTTGTATCCTATAATAGCATTGGCAAATATTGCTTTGGCTATATGTATAATATTGGGTTACTCAGTTTAGAATATTTTCCCAAGTGTGGAAAGAACTTAAGCATGATATAAAGCTCATGGAACATGCCCAAAACCTACGGGTCAAATGTCCCTGTAATATCAGTAGCTGTCATTGAACACCAGTAATATTCCTCAGATGCCTTAAATGTGTTAAATATAATCCTTATAGCAAACATTCAAGTTTCATATTATTATCACTCTCGAGTTTAGAGAAGGGACAAGTCAAGTTCAAATGTGGTAGAGGAAGCAAAACCAGCCTAGTCTTTCTGATATGCCCAATTTTATGAATCATTCAGTCTGACTTTGGATTACAGAAACACTGATTCTTAAATCCACATTCAGGTTCAAAAGCTGATGTTCTCCAGCCAAAGGCCTGTTTGGTTGTTTGTGCTATTTTCCCATCATGACGGCCCTGGCCTACACATTCTGCATCAAGTTAACTGCCAGGTTAGTGTTTTTCAGACTTGAGCAATGTTTGCAACTCTTTGATAGAGAATATAAATTTATTATTGATTTAAATTAGTTTTCAAAGAATATGACTTTAAAATGTACGAACAGAAAACTAGTTATAAGCTCCTTGCACTTGTAGTTTTTACATATGCAATGATAGAACCCAAGGCAAATTTAAAAATTATATTAAAACAATACTGTTTAAATCTGTAGAAATTTTGTGATCTACATCCTTGCAGCCTTTTCCCCCTCATTGTGAGAGAGATCTTAGTTCCCCGACCAGAGATGGAACCCTGGCCCCGGTAGTGAAAGTGCCAAGTCCTAACCACTGGACCACCAGGGAATTCCCTCATTAGATTCTTTTTATTTGGCTTCTCACTATTGTGATGATCCTGTTCTTCCACCACTTTTCTCTATTCAGACTACTTAAAAACCTTCATTCCTGGGCCTCCCTGGTGGCGCAGTGGTTGAGAGTCTGCCTGCCGATGCAGGGGACACGGGTTTGTGCCCCGGTCCGGGAGGATCCCACATGCCGCGGAGCGGCTGGGCCCGTGAGCCATGGCCGCTGAGCCTGCGCGTCTGGAGCCTGTGCTCCGCAATGGGAGAGGCCACGGCCCGCGTACCGCAAACAACAACAACAACAACAAAACCTTCATTCCTATAGTGCACCTGATGTCACTGAGTCTGCAATTAGAACGAACTTACTAGGTTTGCCTCTATTCTTTTTCTGTTAGTTCTTGACTCAGCATCATGGCAATCATAAATATAATAGTAAACAAGGGTACTGACATTGGTTGGCAATACTTGGCTAGAAACTGGTCATTCAGATGATCCAAATAATGCTTACAACTATATTTTAGTTTATCTCACAAATGTAAGCACAAAATTTTATTTTATAAATAAAATGTGTGGCCTTAGAAGAGTATGTCTGTGGAAACATAGGGTTCCACGAACTCCACTTTGAGAAAGCTTGTGTTTACATTCTACAGTCTCAGTTTATGAGACTAGGAAACCGATATCGTCAGCTTTATTTTTAATACTTTTATATTGTATTGTTAGATATTTTACTGTGGACATGATTTAATTTTGCAACCAAAAACTCATCTCTTAACCTCATTGGTTAACAGGAAAATGCAAATTAAAAATGCAATGCAATACCATTACATATCCACCAGAATGTTTAAAATGTAAGAGACAAAACCAGGGTTGGTGAGGATATAGAGCAACTGGAACTCCTTTATATTTGTTAGTAGGAACATAAATTGGTATAACCACTTCGAAAACTATTTAATAATATCTATTAAAGCTGAAAATATAACTGTGAGCAGGCAATTCCATTCCCTGATGAGCACTTTATAGAAAATCATACATGTTCATCCAAAGACATACAGTAAAGTGTTTGCAGCAGCACTATACTTTTTTTTTTTTTTTTTTTTTTTTTTTTGCGGTACGCGGGCCTCTCACTGTTGTGGCCTCTCCCGTTGCGGAGCACAGGCTCTGGACGTGCAGGCTCAGCAGCCATGGCTCACGGGCCCAGCCGCTCCGCGGCATGAGGGATCTTCCCGGACCGGGGCGCGAATCCGCGTCCCCTGCATCGGCAGGCCGACTCTCAACCACTGCGCCACCAGGGAAGCCCAGCACTATTCTTAATACTTCCAATCTGGAAACATCCTAAATGCCTATCAACAACAAATTGGATAAATAAGCTGTGATATATTCATATAATGAATTATTATACAGCAGTGAGAATAAAGAAATTATTGCTACATATCACAGTAACATGGAGGAATCTCAAAAATACAATGTTGAACAAAAGAAACCAGATACAAAAAAGTACATAGTACTTACGTTCACACACACGTACACACACACACACACAAGTACATACTGTATGATTTTATTTATACAAAGTTTAAAAACAGCTAAAATAAATCTGTGCTTTTTGTGATTACCCTTGGAGTGGGTAGTGGCTAGGAGGGGGCTTAAGGGAAATTCTGAGGAACTGGTGATGCTCTATTTCTTGTTTTAATTGGTGGTTAGTTGGATGTAATAATTTATTGAGCTATATAATTTGTACACTTTTCTTTATGCATACTATAGTTTAATAAAATGCTTACTTAAAAAACGACCTTTCAGGGCTTCCCTGGTGGCGCAGTGTTTGAGAGTCCGCCTGCCGATGCAGGGGACACGGGTTCGTGACCCGGTCCGGGAAGATCCCACATGCCGCGGAGCGGCTGGGCCCGTGAGCCATGGCCGCTGAGCCTGCTCGTCTGGAGCCTGCGCTCCGCAACGGGAGAGGCCGCAACAGTGGGAGGCCCGAGTACCGCAAAAAAAAAAAAGACCTTTCAAAAGTCATCCTCAAAAAAATGTCATCTCTCTTGGTATTAGGTATTGACGCTTTTTCTTTGGCTTTTGAAGTGCAATTGTTTTTCTCTCTCCTTGTCTACTAAAGCAACAACAACAAAATTTTTTTGATGACCAACTGTATTCAAGGCATTGTGCTAGGCAAAGAACCCTACTACACCAATAGGAAGATGACAGTTTACATTTAGAAAGCTTGAAAAACTCTGTTCTAGAAGCTGCTTGTCAAGGCTTTCTATTAATCTTCAAGATTCTTTCCAATCAGAGCTTCATATTCCCTCTTTGGCTTCTGTATTAAACTGTTTTGACTTAGTGGTCACCTCCCAGCTGGTGTTTTTGGCTTTTGCCCAAGAAAATCCTGCTTTCTGATCTCTGGTCTCTTGTTCTCCCCAGCTGTTCTTAATCTTTGAACTCTTACCCTGCCATCTTGGATATATCAGATTCTTCCTGGCTCCTCTCTCCGCTCAATTCTTTTAAGAATTTAAGGGATGAAAAATTCCTCCAAGTCTCTATTTGTATCCCATGGAGACTCAAGCTTACTCTGCATTCAGGGAATTATTCACTATTATATATCCTTATATATTTTAATATATTATTATATTAATATATTATATTCATATCTACATTATATGTATAGTTGTTGCTATATCCCAAAAATGATATAGTTTACTTTCCTGTTTGGTATTAAAGCTCATATTGGCTGCGAAAGTTTCAAAAGCAAATACTCTTGACTTCAGTAATAGGTTAACAAATGTCATCACTATTACTTAGTATTATTTGGGAGGATCTACTATGTAATAAGACAGGAAAAGCAAATGAGAATTTCAGATATTGAAAAAGAAAAGGCAAAGGTATTTCTGTTTGCATGTAATATACTTTTATGCCTAGAAATCCCAAATGACCCATTTAAAAATATTAAAACCAATAAGATAATTGGTATAGTGACTGCATATAAGATAAATTTTTAAAAATTACAGTATAGTTGATTTACAATATTGTGTTAGTTTCAGGTGTACCACATAGTGATTTAGTTATATTTATTCAGATTATATTCTATTATAGGTTATTACAAGATATTGAATATAACTCACTGTGCTTACAATAAATCCTTGCTGCTTATCTGTTTTATGTATAGTAGCTTATATCTGTTAAGCTCATACTCCAAATTTGTCCCCCCCCCACTTTGGTAACCATAAGTTTGTTTTCTATGTCTGTGAGCCTGTTTCTGTTTTGTATATAGATTCATTTATATTATTTTTTAGATTCCACATTTAAGTGCTATCGTGTAGTTTTTATCTTTCTCTGTCTGACTTACTTCACTAAGCATAATATTCTCTAGGTCCATCCATGTTGCTGCAAATGGCAATATTTCTTTTTATTCTAAGACCAAGTAATATGCCATTGGATATATATATATATATATCACATCTTCTTAAGCCAATCATCTGTTAATGGGCACTTGGGTGGTTTCCATGTCTTGGCTATTGTAAATAGTGCTGCTATGAACATTAGGGTACATGTATCTTTTCGAATTAGAGCTGTTGTTTTTTTCCATATACATACCCAGGAGTGGGATTGCTGGGTCATACAGTAGCTCTAGTTTAGCTTTTTAAGGAACCTCCATACTGCTTTCAATAGTGGCTGCTAGGATAAATATCATTAAAACAAATAACTTTTCTGTATATTAGTAATAATGAATTATATATAGAAATTACAAAATAAATTCTTTAAAAATAGTTTCATAAATAAATTTAACAAGGGAAGTCTAGAACCTATATAAAGTATTAAAATTTAATTGAAGGAAATAAAGCATGTCTTAAATAAATGGAGAGATATACCAAAGTCTTGGATTAGAAAAAAAATCATGAAAATAAAATCCTTTCCAAGTTAATATAAAAATGTTAGTGATTGAATCCAGTCAAACTCCCACTAAGGACCCAGTAATGAAAAGGATATTAAAAAATAAAAATTCAAAAATTGTCAAGAGAATCTTGAACAAGAACAATAAAGGACAGTTTGCTATACCACATATTTTAAAAAGATACTATAAAGTGACTGCAGTAAAAATATTACAGTATGTCCTATAGATAATACTTGTACGGCTCTACAGACCTTTCTTTTTATGTACAGGGTGATTATAAATGAGCCACATCTGACAATAGGCTGTGAGGCCCCTCAGCAAGATAAGATCCCATTAAGCTCTGTCCCCTGAGTAGTTCCATTTTTTCCCCCTCCACTTATTCAGTGAGTCAGGCAAAACACTTAAAGCAGGGACCAGGCTGGGCTTTAGAGAGAAAATTGTGCAGAAGACCCTGTTACTGCTCTCAGAGAGTTTGAAGTCCAGTGAGAGAACCTGGCAGTTACAATACTGAAGGACAGAATATCTGCCTGTAGGGTTCTTGCCTCTTCTACTTCCGTGGGTGTACCTGAGCCCACAGTCTGACAGGTTGCATGTTTATGGTCCCTTAGCCAATGCCAGCAGCATTTTCCCAAAGAGCCAAGCTAATGAAATTCCCAGAAAAGTTACTGTCCCGGTAGCACACAATCAGAATGCAAATTATATCTCACTAGAACAGCAGGTTTTCAAACTTAAACACTCTTAAATATTATAGCAATCAGTATACCAAAATCAATTTTATTTCTATATACTAGAAATGAAAATCTGAAAATGAAGTTAAGAAACTTCTATTTATAACAGCATTGAAAAGAATAAAATACTTAGGAATAAGTTTAACAGATAAGTATAAGACTTGTACACTGGAAACTACAAATTATGAAGTAAATGAAGACCTAAATTAATAAAAAGCCTACGTTCATGAATTGGAACATTTAATACGATTAAGATGGCAGTACTCCTCGAGTTGATCCACAGATTCAAGGCAATCTCTATGAATATGACAACTGACTTTTCTGTAGAAATTGACAAGCTGGTCCTAAAATTCATGAAGAAATAGAAAGGGCCCAGATAGCCAAAACAATCTTTAACAAGAACAACAAATTTGGAAGACTCAGGCTTGCCCATTTCAAAACTTATTACAAAGCTATAGTAATCCCTGGACTGTGTAGTATGGGTGTGAAGATAGATACAGAGATCAAGAGAACGGAATTGAGAGTCCAGAAGTAAACTCATACATCTACAGTCAAATGGAATGGTGTGGTCAAATGAAATACAGGATCCCCAGTTAAATCTGAATGTCAGACAAACAACAAATAATTTTATAGTAGGTCCTGAGCAATGTTCGGAACATACTTATACTAAAAAATTGTTCGTAGTTTATCTGAAATTCATATTTAACTCGGCATCCTGTATTTTTATTTGCTATATTTGGCAACCCTAAACAGGGAGGCAGGACAGACAAATTTTGCCCACATTGTCATCTGCCAAAGGCTCTGGGAAGGGGATGCTGGGAGTCCTAAGTATTTAGTTACTTAAATTTCTGCTAAAAGGATTCTATTTTCTGTATAATAACATCCTTTACAAGAAAAATATTGCAAAGTGGTAAAATGCATTTTACATCCCGTTAAAAAAACCTCTTGGCTTTGAGTGGAACCATGATTAAAAGGATTAAAATGGCGAATGAAACAGAGTGTAGCTGGATTTACCGTAATAACTGAAGTAATGAAGGAACATTCCCCATTTCCCCCTAAACAAACTTTCATTCTATCAGGCTCTTCTCTCTCCCTCCCTCCATCCCTCTCTCTCTCTCTAATGTACTCTCTCTCTCTCCCTCCCTCCCTCCCTCCCTCCCTCCCTCTCTCTCTCTCTCTCTCTCTCTATCTCTCTATCTCTCTATCTCTCTATCTCTCTATCTCTCTCTCTATCTCTCCAATGCACTGTGCCTGGTCTAGAAACGTACCCTGGGATGTTGGGTTGGCATTTCCTTTCAGTACCTTCTGAGGTCACTCTGTGCAAAGTTTACAGTTCTTTCCTTGATTACATTGTGCCTAAAGTGTTAACCCTGTTAGCAGTCACTGCACAGATTTCCTCAATGGGACTCTTGTGCGCCTGACAATGTAACTATTTATTTGAAAGTCACTACCATTGACATTTGTGCTGCTCAAAGGGAAGTGTTACCAGTGCTTTCTTTATGTCACTGTTTCTCTTCAGTAACCAAGAAAAGCAAAACAAAGTACAAATAACTGCTTATTCAGAAAGAAATCTCAGATTGTTCCCTAAACCTGCTCCAGGCAGCACATACAGACTTTTGAGTATCTGGAAAATATGAAAAGCCCTTGGCTGGGAGACAAAACCCAAACTGATCTGCCGTGATGGCAAAAGCAGAAATAGGAGCTCAATAATAAAAATAAATTTCTGTACAGCTGATAGTGGCTTCGGGAGGGTGGAGGAGCTCTCAGAAGTTCAACTATGATCTGTGCGGCCAATGCTTGGGGGCCTGCATGGGGGCAGGGAGGGAGACGGGGCTTTGATTCAGGGATGGTCCCTCAATTGTTGGCTGATTGATTGAAAAAGGCAAATGGGGCTGCCGTCTCCCTGCCAAGGGTTTTATTTGGCCTCGGCCCTCCTTGGGTGCCTGGAGTGTGGACTCTCTGTGGCCCTCACCTGCTGCTTTGTTCCGACAAAGCTGGCGTCTGGCAGCCGCTGCCACTCACTCCTCTGAGCTGTTGTCCCGGCTGTCCTGAGTGTGTAAACCCTGCCATCCCCATCTGCCCAGCCACCTGCCTCCTTTAAATATCTTCCTGCAGCCCCACCGCTTCTGGAAGCTCTCTGGAATCATCGCCACCCACTTGTTTCTAACTGCCCACACAATCCTCTCTCAGAGCCACCCTGAAAATGACTGTGTCTCATTTCTGTTGATTGTATGCCCCAACAGAGGGCAAAGCACATGCAATCTGAGGCAGGTGGGCTAGGGTTCATTAACTGATTTTTTTCCCTTGCCAGCTCTGTCACCTCTGGCCACACAGTCATGATGATACCTAGATGGCTAGCGAGCTCTCACAGTGTGCCAAGCAAGCGGTCACATGCTCCCTTCTATTTTCTCCCCCTGTAAAACTATGAGTTAGGTGCAATTATTCACCTTGTTTTATACATCAGAGAGCTGATAGAGAAGTAAAAGAACTTGGTCAGGGTCAAATAGTGCCTTCATGGTGGAGCTCGGTTTGGAACCCAAAGGGTCAAGCCCTTACTGGGACCCAAATATCAGGCGAGGTACCTTTATTATTTAATTTTCTCAATAGCCCTATGAAGTGTGTATTATCCACATTATACTGATGGGGCAACTGAAGGCCAAAAAATTTTAGTGGCTCATCCATGATCATGCGTCTAGGAAGTAGGCAATGCTTCCAAATAGGAAGCTTACACCTGCAGTGGGGAAAAAAAGAAAATGCGTGTTTTGCTCCAATGAGTTTGCAAAATGCTGGGTCAAATCTAACTAACAAGGTTTTTGTTTTTTGTTTTCCTTTTAATGTTTAAATTGTTTAACCGTAGAACTTCCTAGGGTTTTGAACATTGCACAAAATGCACACTCTAAGTCTCCAAAAAAGGATTTCATAGGCAGCCTTTTCAAATGAAGCTTTTTTTGAGATCTACCTATTAACGTTTTTTTGCAGTAATGCTTCCCTGAATACAAGTTTGGAAAACACTGCACTACACTACTGAAGTGATAACACCTGCAAAATAAGGATGTAGCTAGAGATTCATTAGTTGTTGCTGTTGCTGTTTCGGTGGTAATGACAAGGTACTTCAGGTGCTTCCCAGCCTGTTGAGCCTGCCAGGGCTAACCAGCTACCCCTGGTCCTCAGAAGCCTGGCACCCAGGTGCCACTTGTTTTATTCGTTCATTGAACTGATATTAATCCTCCTCATAACCTATGGGGTAGATACTGGTGTGGAAGCCTCCAAGATGGCCCTGTATGGTCCCCTCCCACACTGAATTAGGGGCTGCCTTGGGTGACCAACAGAACATGGCAGAGGCTGTGGTATGTGACTTCCAAGTCATAGAGGTATAACGTCACTGCAACTTCCATCTTGGTCTCTTGGATTGCTTGCTCTGGGTGAATCCAGCTGCCATTTTGTGAAGACACTCAAGCCACACTGTGGAGAGGCCCATATGGAGAGGAACCAACTTGCCAGCAATGTGAGTAAGCCTTTTTGGAAATGAATTTTCCATCCCCAGTCAGAGTTTCAGATGACTGCAACCCCCAGTTGACATCTGACTGCCACCTCATGAGAGACCCTGAGCCACTCCCAAATTTCTGACCCATAGGGATGACTATTGTTGTTTTAGGCAACTACATTTTGGAGTGGTTTGTCATAAGCAGAAAATAACTAATAACAGGTACTGTTACTGTCCCCCATTTTTCAGTTGAGGGAATGGAAAGGATAAGAGAGGTTAAGTTACTTACTCAAGGTCACAGGACTTACTCAAGGTCACAGCCAGAGTTTATGTAGCTGAGGTGGGATGGAGCAAAGGACTCTTCCCCTCACACCCCAAAATATTGCCCCAGAAGTCTGCTACAGAATCCAAAATTCTATTACTAGGCTCGTTTATTCAGTGCAGTGATGTGATAACAGAAGATTTTGGATTCTGTCCATTCTTTACCTCTCATGAACTTTAGGTCCTCAGAGAGTAATATCATTTACCTGGTTGCGGATGAAATAATTTAATATACTGAAAGCTCAGGCAGAGTCTAGGCACTGGATATTTTAAGTTTCCTTCCCTTCCAATTCCTCCTTTAGCATCAGGCCTCACTTTGGTGGTGAGGAAAAAAAGTTAACCCAGCCAACAATCTGTCATTCCCACCCTAGAGGGAATTAGCTCATCAGGATCCAGTCCTAACTGGCAGGAGACCGAGGGGGCAGACTTTTCGCTTGGAGAGCAGAGGACAGGAAGACGTAATTTTTGAGTATGGATTACTTCGGGAGCAGGCAAGCTTGGATGGGTGCCCCAGAAGGCTTTTGGAACACCTAGAGGGCATCAGAAGAGGCCAGAGAAGCCACTGTAAGCGGGAGGGAACTTTTCTTCACAAATTGACTTAAGGCCTGCCCTAGGCAAGTCAAATCAATAAAGACGATTGTTGTGCAAAGCATCACTTCAGTTTCAGCCAGGAGAGGCTAGGAAAAGAATGTGCAGTGATTCTGTCTTCAAAGGTTTTTTGTTTGTTTTGTTTTGTTTCGAAGTCCTTGGCCCCAGGTAGAAGATATTTATCTTCAGAGATCCACAAAAACCAAAATTAAGTGCCTTGGTTTAGGTCACAGATTTTGGTCTAGAACCCAAAAACCTGTGTTGTAATTATTGTGTTTAATTAAATCCATTTGTTTGGGGTTGAGGGGCACATATTACTTCTTCCAAGAAACCTCTCCTCATTAACACTGCCAAAGGTCACTTATTTTGAAAAATTTTAGCACCAATATGTAGTCTGGCATACACGATTAAACACTTTATTAGGCAAGTTTTTGGAACACTTACTCTGTGCTAGGTATTCTATTACCTGCTAGGGATTTGGCAGTGAACAAAATGCAGCCCCTCATACTGTTGTGAAGGTTACACTTAGAGGTCGGGACATTGTAGGATAGATGATAAATTATGTAATAAGCTAAAAGGTGACTGAGAAAAATAAAAGGGAAAAGGAATAGAAACAGGGCTTGTGGGGTGGGTAGTGCAATTTGTATAGAGATTGGTTAGGGAAGTTCTTGCGGAAAAGGTGACATTTGGGCAAGACTTGAAGGAGGTAAGGAAGTAAGCCATGTGGCTATCTAGGGGAAGAGCATACCACTAATTTGTATGTTACTAGGGAATTACTCTTGGGTTCCTTCATGCTTGCAATTTTATTATTCTTCTGTCCCCTAGTAAATCCTCAGGAGCGTGTGTTTCATCTGCTTCCTTGGGTCTAATGTAAGTGCCTCCTGCAGAATGTTATTTGTACCACAGGCTTTTAATAAATGCTTGTTGAATATTTTGGTTAAAGTCATTTTCTCACTATTGCCCTTTTTAGGCAAGAAACGAAGGGAAAACTACAGTAGTTCAGTACTCTGTCCAATAGTCTAAATTACTTACAATGTCCAAACCAACATTTAACTGCACTGTCCAACATTCTGGGTTGGTATCCTTTGCCTTCCATAAACATTACATCTAAAAAGATTTGCGAAAGTCTTGGCTTCTCCTGAATTCAAAACAGGAAGCCTCTGTAATCTCTAAGCTGTCTTTATTCACCTCCAAACCCCAAACTGGAATCCACCATTACTATTTTGTAATTATAATCTTTTTGTAAAATGAGCTCTGACATTTTTTGAAAATGATTTCCTGCCTAAGCTAGAGACATCCTGTTATTCTTAATAATATTCTATGCCACCTAAATATTAAGGTACCTTGAATTCATAAGGACAGAACCATACATGGCTGGTAACTTACGTGTTCCTCTTTGATTTTTGCAAAAAGAACCACTTCGCAGAAACTCTTTCCAATTTCTTTTTGAACAAGATTCTCAGTTTTCATATCAATGAGACCCTGACGTTTTTGATTCAGTGCTTTCCGCAAAGGTACATAACCTGTGCTTATTTTATTTGCTCTTGATTTTGTTTTGAAAAGACAAATTGAAAATGTAAAGAATTATAACAATGTTGAAGATCCCAATGACACCAACAATAATGGTGTTGGGGAAAATTTAGCAGAAAATCAAAGTCAGAAGACAGAGTCAGCAGCTGAGTAATGAGCTAACATTACACATAGGAAATGGAGACAAGGAAACATCTTAATGAAGCTGAAGGGACTGGGGAGTCAGGGGGTATAATTCTCTAAAGGATAAATTGGTTAAAAACCCAAATGGGGAAGACAAACTCATTGTAAGAGACAGACCAGATGGTGGTAGGTAATAAGAAAATCAAATGTGTCAAGACGAGCTTGCTACTTTGACACCCGTGGTCATGTAAATGCCTCTAAGGAAGAATATTAGGATAATATGGATGTAATCATTCAGGGTTTTTTCCCAGTATTTCTTTTTTTTGAATTTTATTTTATTTTTTTTATACAGCAGGTTCTTATTAGTTATCTATTTTATACATATTAGTGTATACATGTCAATCCCAATCTCCCAATTCATCACACCACCCCAACCCCCTGCTACTTTCCCGCCTTGGTGCCCATATGTTTGTCCTCTACATCTGTGTCTCTATTTCTGCCCTGCAAACCAGTTCATCTGTACCATTTTTCTATCCACATATATGCATTAATATACAATATTTGTTTTTCTCTTTCTGATTTACTTCACTCTGTATGGCAGTCTCTAGATCCATCCACGTCTCTACAAATGACCCAATTTTGTTCCTTTTTATGGCTGAGTAATATTCCATTGTATGTGTCTATCACATCTTCTTTATCTGTTCGTCTGTTGGTGGGCATTTAGGTTGCTTCCGTGACCTGGCCATTGTAAATAGTGCTGCAAGGAACTTTCCCAGTATTTCAATTTCTAGCACATATTCTTTCAGTCAGTCCTCAGATGTATTCAGTAATGCTTTACTCACCATCTGGGGTAATAAACATCCAATCAAGCACCAACTGTCCCGAATCTTAATCATTTCAGGATGTCAGATATAGAAAAAAAGGGACTGCCTTAGTTCTTTCTACAGTGCATATGATACTACTTGCACATCTGGAGAGGGAAAGACAGCTGCTCGCTCTGTATGTGAGACCTTGGGCAAATTATTTACTACTCTGAACTTCACTTTCTTTAACTGTAATATAGGGATAAGAATACAAAACTTAGATGGTGCTTAGGAACATGAAAACAACAGCCAACTTATACAAGGTTCCAGGCATGCTTTCAAACACTTTACGTGTATGAATGTATTTAATCCTAATAACAATCCTACGGCATAGGCATCATGATTTACGGACGCGAAAACCAAGTGCAGAAAGACCCAAGCCATGTGCTTGCAGCCACGCAATGGTGAAACTGGCTGCAGAGACCATGTACTCGACAGCCACTCCGAAATCTCTCTCTAATGATGGATGTAAAGCACATAGTGCTCAATAAGTGGCTGTTATTGTTGTCATAGGGAGAAGATACAATATTTCTTACCTAAGCAGATTCAAAGTGATTGCTTTCCTGAGACTCCCAAACTCATTCAGGTGAGAAGAAAATCGGAACCGATAAAAGCAGACACTTTAAAAATAAGTGGATCATGTACAACTTTTCGTTTTGGACCACATGTCATAGATTTACAATTGGGCTGAACTGACTGCTCATCTCAGCAAAAACTAGGCTCCGTTAAGTGAAAATAGCAGTTCAAGCTAATTGCTTGACTAAATTGTTTCATTTTATTTAAAATAATCAACCTGTCAGTTCAGTGAGGCTCCAGCCTTATTCCTATGGTTTTGTGGTTTTTGGGGGGTATAAAATGGAGTTAAAATATCGATCTCATTCCTTCAATCAATTAATTTGTAAACAGGTCACATCACTGAAATGGCCAGTCTTGCCACCTATACATTTTTATGTTCAGAATCCATCACTTGTGCTGCTGTGTATAAAGCCCACTTACATGTTTCTTTGTTGGATGTTGTCGGAGAGCATGGGGGAGGGATTTATTCTTGCCACGATCTCAGTGAGGTGATAAAAATGACAGTCAAGTGGAGGCTTTCCTCAAGGTGTCAAAATATATCAGTGGAGATATTTTATCAGGCTTCATTACAAGGTGGCAGAATGCAAAAGCTATGCTTGTCATTTTTATTTTATTATCAATATATTTTGTGGGCCATTCTGATGTTAGGACAAAAGTGGAAAGCTAATGACTGAGGAAAAAAAATAGAAGAGAAATGAGCTGAACTTATTTGCAAGGACATGAAATTAAAACATGAGTTGCATCAGAAACAAAGAGCATCTAGAGAAACAAAAGAACCTTTATAACAGACCAATTATTTGTGGGGAGTAGGTCTAGAGGTTAGAACAAGGACTTATCTGAATGAATCTTTCAGATTCAAATGCTGACTGCCACTTACTTGCTATATACTGCATAAGTGTTAAATGTTATTATTACTGTTGTTATTATTATTGGTACGTTTGTATGAGTTATAATAAAAACGTAAGTTTGCCTAAATTATGGTACCTAGTAATGTAAGAATGAGGCAAAAAGCCAGTCAACCTGGTTGTTTCCAGCTTTTGGCTACTGTGAATAGCGCTGCAACGAACGTGAACCACACTGACTTTTTTTTTTTTTTTTTTTTTGCGGTACGCGGGCCTCTCACTGTTGTGGCCTCTCCCGCTGCGGAGCACAGGCTCCGGACGCGCAGGCTCAGCGGCCATGGCTCACGGGCCCAGCCGCTCCGCGGCATGTGGGATCTTCCCAGACCGGGGCACGAACCCGTGTCCCCTGCATCGGCAGGCGGACTCTCAACCACTGCGCCACCAGGGAAGTCCCACACTGATTTTTTTAAAATCCATTTTACAAGTAGTGGTATAGCACAATCATCAAGCACGTGGTCTCTTCACTCAGACTGCCCTGCGTTCTAATCCTGGCTCAGTCGTTTACGTGTGTTATCTCATCTTATCCTACTGTTCTTTTCCTACTGTTATCCTACTGGTCTTATACTATTATTATCTTATAATAATGTCCATACATTATTGGCACTACTATTAATCCACATTTTATAGTTGAAGGAAATGGAAGCTTAGAGTGGTGAGGCCCCTCTGAACGAGGACGTACAGCTAGTAAGTGGCAGAGTTGGGATCTGAACCCAGATCTAGCTACGCCTAAGCTTGTGCCCATCATGATTACTTTATCCTGCTCCCAGTGAGGGGAACTTTTTGATGCAGTGGAGTGAGATGGGAAAGTTAAGATGGCAAATACTTCCAGATAGGAAGAGACACTGGGGATGGGGTGCAATTTCTTCAAGGAGCCAAGTTTAGAGCAGTCCGGGCCAGCGGGTGCTCTTGAGTGCCCAACAGAAGGAAGAAGACGCAGAAATGGAGGCCAGCTCTGGAACTCGTCACTCATTCCTTAATTGTGCCAGGGTTCAGCCCTAGAGGTCCAAGCACACTGATCCACTCCTGAGGGGTTCCTCTCATTTCCCTCAGCTATCTTTGGTTTTGTTTTTTAAATTTTTAAATGCACCACATGGCATGTGGGATCTTAGTTCCCCAGCCAGGGATCAAACCCAGGCCCCCTGCATTGGAAGCGCGGAGTCTTAACCATTGGTCTACCAGGGAAGTCACAACCTTTGGTTTTTTAACTGCAGCCCAACTCAGCTGAAGAGGTGATTTGTTTCACCACACCCATGGAACTTTCCGCCCTATTCTGGAAAACATACCCCCCGAAAAAGGAGAAGAAAGGCACAGAGTTTATTAAATTTCTTTTAGGCTCCCTGCCTGATTCTCCACCCCGCAGCCTAACTTGTTTTAATTTCTCCCAAGGAAGCCCATGGGTATATGCTGATTTGCTTGGCTATAGTCATGGGTACTTTTTAGAAAAACAAAGCCACGAAGAGCCCTAAAGCCTCCCGTGACTTGAACCATCTGCCAATAGCTGTTTTATTAAGTGCTGATTCTGCCTGTGGAGCTGACTTAATGGAGGTGGGAAAAAAAAGTCAGGGCCCAAACAAGGCACCATTCAGATGCGGTATTGAAAATATCAAGGTAACAGAGAGTGTCTGTACCCAGCCCTGCAGGGCCAAGTACTATATGAATGAAAGGGAAGCGGCTGTTCCACGTACAGCTGGTCGAACTTCTCATAGAGACCCAGCAAGACGGAAAGACCTATTACTCACTACCTCCACTCCTAGCCAGCTCGAGATTCTTCCCGATGGGACAGTTCCTTCCATTTTGTCCAATTTCATTGAAAAATTTGAGTTTTACCTAGAATTTTGTTGATTAGTCACATGTGTTCTTGGGTGTTGTTTTTCTTCCCCTGCTTTTCAAAAGAGGGGGATTGCAGAGACTTGCAGGTGCAAGTCAGAAAACATAGGCTCGAATTAAAGGACCTTGCAAAATGCGAAACGTGGAACAAAATACGAATGGGAAGGGGAAATGAAAGCGATATAAATCACGGCTATCAGAACAAAACATCACTATTAATGACAAATCCTGTGGCAATGAAATCTAGACAGGCGCCTCACTAGAATTCTTCCCCTGGACAGTATGCCTACATGTGGCTGTGAGCTAGAGTGTGCGCATGCGTGTAATTGTGTGTATGAGTGTATGTTTTAGAAGGAATAACCCAAACAGAGACGGTCTGCAAAGCAGCAACTGGGGAAAATGGCAAAATGAGGAGGGATGGATAAAGTAGCCAAACCAAGAGTCTGCTGCTGAAATTACAACCAGATTGCCTCTGAAAAGCAAAAAGCAAATAAGCTCGAACAAATAAACCCGTGGCTAAACCTCTGTGGCAGATCCGCTTTCACAAGGGTACCTGCGAGACAATGTCCAGGTCCCTCCTTCCAGATGAGAGACCGAGGGCTAAGGGGAGGAAGAGGGGTGATGCTGGCTGCAGAATTGGGGAAGTCCTGAGTGGTCCCAGTGGCCTGCTCGTCACGGTGAGATCGACACAGGGGTGAGACCTGCTGGGGAGGCCTGGAGACAAGTAGCAGTTCAGGAAACGCAGAAAGCAGAGATGTTAAGAGGCTTTGGGAATGAGAATGTAAGAGCAGCAGGAAAAGGGATAGGCCGGCAGAAAGACGTGGAGCAAATGTGCTGACATCTGACATCTATCAACAGCACCCAGACGATCCGTGACTAAAGTGAAGGCTGCTGTGTGTTTCTGGATTTCCACATCACAAGCGGCAGATTCTGGGAGAGCGTTCTTGGAATGAGGTGGACATATGGTCATGCACCCTGGGCCTGCTGCCTCGGATGTTCTGAAACGGCAGCAACTCCAAGTGAAAAAGAATAAATGAATACAAGATGGTGCAAAACTCCACTCCACTCGGGGGGTGGGAGGGATGGTATTAATTCACTTAGATCCCAATATAGAGTCTCATCATGGGCCCTTTCCACGCACTAGATGAATATTAATGATGATCATTGCTAATATTTATTATTGCTTACTGTGCCAAGCTCATTATTTGGACTTTCTTATTGACTTTTCACAGCTACCCTACGAGGTGGCCATCGTTAACATCCATCTGCATTTTACGTAGTTGTTGGGTAACTAGCCAAGTCGCCATAGCCAGGACGAGGCAGAACTGAGGTCTAAACAGCAGGTCCTGCTCACTCCAGAGTCAGCTAACCACCCTGCTTGTAGGACTGAGGTCCTGAGCTCAGTTGAGAAATTACCCAGGTCTTTACAATAGGAAAGGTTACAGGAAAGGATTCAAATCTAATTACATGGCTGCCAGTCGTGCAGGCTCCAGCCATCAGCTGACTCAAATGAGAGATTATTTTATTCTTCTAACGTTGCTGCATAAACATTCTCTACTCTGCTTTCCTGAGACAGAGACACAGGGGAATATCTGGGAGTTATGTAAAAGAGCTACCTCCAGGGCTCTTCCTCATGGTCAGTGAGGATTCACCCACCTCTCCCAGCCCCTAAGTCTCTGCCGTTCTGAAAAAAGAAGTGACACTTGGAATGACACCGTGAAGCCCTGCTGGATTCTGGAGTGCCTTCCTTATCAGTAAGGACTCATCATTGAATAAATTTAAATTTTGTTTGGCCTAGTTTTCTCCTTAAACCAGTTTTATTGCACGCATTCTAATTCTGAGAAAATTGGATGGCTATGTATGGTATCCACGGCAACCTTCACTTAAACAGAATATGAAACTAACCAGGCCACTCTGTGCCTCTGACATTCCAGAAAAATGGAATTAACCACAGACAGCATGTTGGCAGTCTTTTCAAGGCAATTTCAGGAATTCTATGCCCATAGGGTCCTAGAAATGTCAGATTGGGTCCTGTCTAACCCCACTCGGGTAGACGAAGTTAATCAGAGCCTCAGTTTCCCCATTTCAGAATTGTAGAATTTTGGTGGTCAGCTCCTTTCATTGTTCCCCCATCCCCTATTTTCATTGGATTGACCGCAATTTTTATTTTTTTCCCCTCCTTTAGTGGCGTGGCAGTTGCATATATCCTACTTCTATTTTGCTACTGTTTGCCCTTGATTAAAAAAAAATGAATAGGCTCATTTTTTACAGCTGTTTTAGGTTTACAGAAAAGTTGATCAGAAACTACAGAGTTCCCATATATCCTCTCCCCAATCCCCAGTTTCTCCTGTTATTAACATTTTGCGTTGGTGTTGTACATTTGTTATAATCGATAAACCTATATCAATGCATTATTATTAACTAAAGTCCATAGTTTGCATTTGGCTTCCCCCTTGCTGCTGTATGTTCTATAGGTTTTGACCAAGGTATAATGACAAGTATCCATATTCCACCATCATACAGAATAGTTTCATCGTTATAAAAATCCCCTGTGCTCCCCTCTAAATCCCTGGCAAACGCTGATCTTTTTATTGTCACTATAGTTTTGGCTTTTCCATGTCATGTACCGGGAAGTTACAGCCTTTTCATACTGGCCTCTTTCACTTAGCTGTATGCAATTAAGTTTTCTCCATGTCTTTTCATTGCCTTTAATTTTTCTTTTTTTAACAAACATGTAAACCTATATTTTTCTGCCAAAATAAAGAATCAGTATCTACTGGGATTTCCTACCACAAAGCAATGCAAAATTTTACTTCTGTTTTCCTTCGTATCAGCTACCTCCAACACAGGTTTTGTTGAAATTTTGGTTCCAGACAGGTATTAAATTTTTTTTATATTATACCTCTTGTATTGGACAAATCTTTCCTTAACGTACGAAGCCTCACTACTCCATTGTCATCAATTGTTTAGACTTAACTCTATGTGTCCCTGTTTTTTTACTTCTTGCTTTATTGGATTCTTGGTCTTGGCTCTCTTGGTTTCTAGGGCTCTCTTTGGGGCTGGGTAAGCAGAGGTAAATCAGGCGGGGCAGGAACTCATTTGACTGTTGGAGTTCCATTGGAGATGTTGCTAGACTTCTAACTCCAGCCTTCCTGGACTGCCTCTGGGAAATTGGTCTGCCCTGCTTGGCATAAATTTAGCAAGCATGTATTAAGCAACTGTTACATGCTAGCACTGGGCTTCAGGAGAAGCATACGTCACTTGGATTCTGTTGTCAAGAATGTTCTATCCTCACTGCTGTGGATGAAACATCAGGGGGAAGGGACAGGATGGTGGTACTTGGTGTCCGAGACATACTCTCTGAGTCAGGAAATAATGGAGAGCAAGTCAAGATAATTAACCAATATTAATACAAAAAATATTAATGGTTAATATCTATTGAGAACGGCAGAGATTCTCCTAGACTCATTAAATTCTTATAACAACTCTATGAGGTGGGTAATATTATTCCCATTTAGGAAACTAAAGCACAGAGAAATCAAGTAACTGCCCAAAGGCCAGAGAATTAGTAAGTTGTAGAGCATGGATTTCAACTTGGGCAATTGCCCCCAGTACTGGGCTAAAGTGGGGGATTAAAGAGAGTTTCTCAGTGCTGAGTCTCTCCTGGCCCCAATCTGTCCTCTGATGCCACTCTTGCTATATTCCTAAGAAAAATTCTGCTCCTGTCTCTTCTTTTCTGATGGCTTTGCTTCTGGGAGCACAAAGCCCTTTACCACCTGGTCCAAGGCCCTTTACCATCCTTTAGTTCTGGCTCCTCTTTTGCCCTCACTTCAGCCTCTCTGAGTCTTCACTCTTCTCTGCCTCTGTCTTGCCATATTAGGACTCTGTCTCTGCTCCTTATCTTTCTGGAATGCCTTTCCTCTCCTTTATTACCTGGAAAGCTCCTACTACTTATATTTCAAGACCACTCGCAGCCATAACCTCCTTTGTGAAGATTTTCCCCAGATTCCTAGGCAAAGTTAGTAATTCCATTCTCCAAGCATCTGTACATCTACTCATATCTCTGTTATAGTCCATGGCAAAGTGGGATGTACATTGCTATCTGTTTACTTGTCTGTGACCTCCTCAGTGTCAGAGAATGTGTCTTATTCATCTTTGTGTGCTCAGCCTTTCATGGAACATATCACATGGTTGTCTCTCAACGTGTAACTCATATAAGAGCAAGCAAGTGCTGTGGTCCCCATCTCATGGAGTGCCCTTCAAAGAAGCATATTCACCATCAACAATTAATGAAAGTATTATAATTCTTAGTTGCTCGAGGAAACTTCCAAGGATTGTATTTTTTTTTCCATATAAGAAGAATTTTTGTTTTTATTGCTGGTTGTATTCATTTTAGTAGTAGTACTTCCTTTATTTTCTCAGTTGAAGTTCCTTCTACCACTTGGAAATAGAGTTTTTATCTCACATTCTAATTTCATATAGAGTCCATGATTACATGTGCCACTGGTATTCATTATGCCATTTAGATTTTGTTCAGAAATAGTAATTGAATTACTTTACTAAACTGCCTTGTGATTGCGTGGTTAAAGACCTTGATTGGATCCTAGGTACCGAGTTTGCCAACTGATTTCTTTTTCTAATTAATTAATTTTTGGCTGCGTTGGGTCTTCGTTGCTGCATGCAGGCTTTCTCTAGCTGCGGTGAGTGGGGGCCACTCTTTGTTGTGGTGCACAGGCTTCTCACAGAGGTGGTTTCTCTTGTTGCGGAGCATGAGCTCTAGGTGCACAGGCTTCAGTACTTGTGGCACGCGGGCTCAATAGTTGTGGCTCACGGGCTCTAGAGCGCAGGCTCAGTAGTTGTGGCACAAGGGCTTAGTTGCTGGAATAGTACATTTCATGCACAGTAAAGCCTTTAGAAAACTCACCTCCTTGTCTCTGCCACTTTCAGTTGCCTCCATAGACATGGCAGCTCCTCATTCATTCACTTGTTTGTTCATCTATTCAATCAGGAAACATTTATTGAGAACCTACTAGGTGCCAGGTACTCTTCTTGGCACTGTTTCTCTCTCCTCTATTCTCACTTTTCAAATCTCAAAATTCTCTCTAGACATCTAATCCAAGGGCTTTGCTATCCCTTTCCTCTCATACTCCCTTTTGTCTTTATTCTGAAGATCAGCTAAACCTTTCTGGCCTCTTTATTTTCTCTGTTGGTCCATTAAAAAGATTCCCCTTGATAAATCATAGCCTAGAAACTGACCCAGAAAACTAGAATCCTTGCTCCTTAGAATCTATCTAAAAGGAAGGGGAAAGATTTTCAAAATTAATGGTGGGAATGTAAATTGGTGCAGCCACTGTGGAAAACAGTATGGAGGTTCCTCAAAAAACTAAAAAATAGAACTACCATATGATCCAGCAGTTCCACTCATGAGTATATATCCAAAGCAAATGAAAAGACTAATTCAAAAAGATACATGGACCCCAAGGTTCATAGCAGCATTATTTACAATAGCCAAGATATGGAAGCAACCTAAGTATCTTATCAACAGATGAATGTATAAACCTAAGTATCCATCAACAGGTGAATGTATAAAGAAGATGTAGTATATATATATATATATATAATGGAATATTACTCAGCCATTAAAAAGAATGAAGTCCTGCCATTTGCAATAACATGAACGGCCCTAGACGGTATTATGCTTAGTGAAATAAATCAGACAGAGAAAGACAAATACTCTGTTATCACTTATATGTGGGTTATAAAACACAAAACAAATGAAAGTATATAACAAAACAGATGTATAGAACAAACTGATGCTTACCAGTGGGGAGAGGGAAGCAGGGAGGGGCAAGATAGGGGTAGGGGATTAAGAGATACAAGCTACTATGTCTAAAATAAATAAGCAACAAGGGTATAAAGTACAGCACAGGGAATTATATCCATTATTTTGCAATAACTTTAAATGGAGTATAATCTATAAAAATGTTGAATCACTATGTTGTACACCTGTAACTAATATAATATTGTAAATCAACTATACTTCGATAAAAAACAAATAAACAAATATATTTAACATCAACCTTGAACAAAAAGAAAAGCAATACATTAGTAATATTGGTCCTTGTTATGGGTTAATGTGTATATATACAAATTAAAAAGTAAGGATCCATGCAAAAATATTCTAAGTTCCAAATGAATGATACAATCAGTAGATGCTATAGGATTAAGGGCCAAAATATGTGTTTGGGCCCCAGATGAATTTCCTCAGAGTGATGTAACTACTGTGGTGCAGTGAAATCATCCCTGGACCTGGGGCCAGGAGACTTCAGCTCCTGGCTCTGGCGCTTAGCATGGGTGGGAGGTGGGGCATCTGGAATAAGCACCTTAACTCCTTTTGATCCTCTAGTTTGTCATCTCTAAGATGGGGCTGTTTATACCAGCAATCCTCCTCTCTGAGGCACTCAGGGGCTCTAGGACATAACAGATGACTGGTCCTTTGGAGCTCAGGAAATGGTTGTTCAGTCTGAACCCTTTGGTTCTGAATTCTTTACGTGTGGGACCCAGTGAGAGGCAGAAAATACTGGGACCAGAGTTCGAGGTCCGTGTCACAACAAAATAATGGAAACCCACCAGCATATAAGCTCTGTCAGGGCAGAAATTTTTGTCTCTTTTGCTCACTGATCTATCCTAAGTGTCTGCAACAGTGGCTGGACACTCACTAAATATTGTAAGAGCTTACTAAACATTGGTTGATTTTTTTAAAAAGTTCCTATAGCAATGTGAAGATGTATTTCAGTGCCTTTGAAACCTAGGTCTCAAACACTGTTACTGAGAGTGACTATTGGTACAGCCTTTTGAGGGGCAATGAGGTGGAATCTTTCCAAGTCTAAAATGCACACCTTTGCAGGTGGAATATAAACGCCTACCCTCTGGCTATTCAATTAGATATTATTGCAACTCATCTGCATATTTTCTAGACCTGCATGTATCATTTATGGAGCACGTAAAGAGTGTAAAGTAGTGGCTGAGAGCACAAACTCTGAAGCAGAGTGCCTGGATTTAAACCCTGGCTCTGCCAGATACCAGCCAGTGTGCCCTTCATCAAGTTACTTAGCCTTCTGCATCCTTGTCTGCAGAATATGGATGATAACAGCACCTACCTCCCTTATAGGGTTTTTCCAGAGCGTTAAAGGGATCCAGATGTGTAAATGTGTGGAGTAGCACCTGCTCTGCGAAAGTACATGCTCACTTTTTATTCCTGGGGATTTTGGAGGCTCACCACAGCCCTTTTATAGCCAAAGTCTCGGAAAGTTAAAAATGAAGACCAGGAGCCGCCAGTCAGCTACAGAAGCAGCACATGAACTCTGGTGGGTCTACCCCAGCACCCACGGGCTTGCCCATCTCTCTCCCCAGCAACCACAGGTGGTACCACCATAGACTCCTTGACTCACAAAGTGTTTTTGTCCTGATCCATATTTTCCAAGTGCTCTGCTCTGATTCTGGTCACAATCACCCTGCCTGTGGTCAAGAAAACACATACATCACGTGCTCCGGGTAATCTTGCTTTCCTCAATAATCTTGCAGGCTGAATGCGCAGACTCTCATCTGGTGACATATCAGGGTATCTGGAGGGTCTTCTTTTTTTTTTTTTTTTTGATGTGGACCATATTTAAAGTCTTTACTGAATTTGTTTTACATTTTGGTTTTTTGGCCACGAGGCGTGTGGGATCTTAGCTCCCAGACCAGGGATCAAACCCACGCCCCCTGCACTGGAAGGCGAAGTCTTAACCACTGGACCTCCAGGGAAGTCCCGGAGGGTCTTCTTAAAAACCAGCCCTCTCTCAGCCTGACCCCCAAACCTGAATTTCTTCATTAGATAATCCTATTCTTATTTGTCCTTGACTTGGTTTTCTTTTAATTTTACTTCATTAATGGTATCATTTCCACTTTTAAAAAATCCTTGGCATCTAGGGCTTGAGGGTTGGCCCTGAAAGGGGCCTCGGCCCGGCCTTGGCTTCAGTGTCGGGTCTGAAGCTCTCTGGTGGCTGGCTCTGGAGAGAGGCTGGAGGGGAGAGGCAGGCTAATCCATTTCTCCTCGGTGCTAAGGCCTGTTTCTCGTTAGAGCTCTGACTCCACGCAGCTCCATGCAGCTTCCTGCCCTCCCCACATCGCCCCACACCAGTCATACTCTTTCAGGCTCTTAGCATCCTGACAGGGCTTATTTTTAGGGTTAATCAACAAGTGGTATTGAGTGCCTGCTGTGTGCAGAGATGGGGCTGGAGACCCCGGTGGAGAAGGGGAGGGCCCGTGGCAGAAACCAAAGGCGAGGGCCCGCTCTCAGGGGTTTGCATTTCTGGCACAGACAGCAGCAGCGTGGTCAGAGGGCCATCTGTGAACCAGTAAGCTGTCGGGTCCCAGAGTGGTGGCCCTGTTTGAACCCATGAGCTCGCGCTGGTAGGGGTGCCTATACTTCAGTGCTTTTCGAAAGGAGCATCCTTCTGTGGGGAGAGAGGACTGGGTGGGAGCAGAACCAAACATTTCTGCCCTCAGGTCCATCTGGGTGCTTCAAGGGGAATTTTCTCAGGCAGCCACAGTTCTGGGATGGACTTTCACGTCTGTCATTAGAGCCATCTGCTTGGTTGCCTCGGTTACATCACTGAAAAGCTGTCTGCCCTCCCTTCCCTCTCAGCAGCAGAGAGGCCGTGGATGCCCGTGGCCACAGGCCACAGCTGGGGGGAGGCCATGGGGAGGGATTACCATTGCCTGGGGTCTCCTAACCGAACTCCTCACTGGAGCCAAGGTGAAACTGAGTCCCGCACAGGGCTCTGGGCTTGCTCAAGGTCATACAACTAGAAAGACCCTGAGTGGACCTGAGTCTTCTCATTGCCTGCGCAGACCTGGTGGTAAATCAACACTGCTTCCACCAAGATGATCTTACTGTGCTTTAATAAGGTGGAAATGCCCTGTTCTCTTCGGTTTTATTCCTCCCCCTTTCCAAGAGCACAGGTCTACCCCTCCGTGAGGATCTCCTGAGCACGTCTATGTGCCCAGCACTTGTGAGACCTGTAGGAGCCACAAAAATCCAAAGACTTGGGCTTTGTCCCCATGGAGGACTGTAGAGACAGACAGGGCCAATCACGAGACAAGGACCGTGCAAACCCAAGTCGACCTTGAGAACAGCCCCAGCTACAGAGTAGGCTGGGTCTTAGGGGGGAATTTAGAAGTTTTGTGTCAGAGTGGAAGGAATTGGGTGAAAATACCAGATACCGGTTCGCATTTTTGTTGGTTTTTTTCCAACTGGGCAAATTTTCCATCTACTTCTGGTTTTACATTGATTGCAAGCGATGCTGCCAAGAGCAGAAGGATGTTCTCCTTTCAGGTCAGGAGGCCCACTGCACGGTTCTGAGTGGAGGGAGGGTGCACAGCCCTGAATCCCGGGTCAGCTGCTTCTCACAGCCTTTCGAGTTACAGGGCACTCAGATTCCTGGAGACAATAATTGGGCTTCTGGGGTCTGCTTGGGTCCTCTTGGCACTGGGATGCTGGCTAAAATATCTCAGACCATAAAAATACCAGCATGAAAGTACCTGTAGCAAACCACACATCCACGTGTTCTAGGCAGAGGCTATAAAAGCTCCCAATGACACCAGTATTGCTCTTCGAGGGCACAAGAGTGCACAGCTGAATGGAAAAAGAAGGGATATTTTCAGGGTGAAAATGGTGAGTTCAGCACCATTATAAGCTTTCATTTGTCCTCCTAAGAATGTCTTCCTCAAGCCTTTAAAATTAATTTATAAAGGTTGATTCCCTTTTTAAACAGTTTTGCCAGGCCACAGTAAGGCACAGTCTTTACATATTGCCTTCCTCAATGTGACTAATCAAAGCTCTGGTGGGGAGAGACAGGGTCCAGTAAAATCTGGTGGTTCTGACCTACCCTAAAATTCCTCTGCCTCTCTCCTAGCCCACATCCATTCTCCACGAGCCACAAGACTTATTTTCCTCAAATGCACACCTGGCCGTGACCCTCCCTTGCTTAAAATCTCAGCCGTTCCCCTTTGCCTCCAAGTCCGAACATTTTCCCAGAGCTTAGCAGGCCCTTAATGATCTGGCCCTGCCTAACCTCTCTGACCTCATCCCGCACCATTTCTAACTTGGTTCATGTCCTCAAGATGCTCCACACTCTCTCTTCAAGGTCTTCAAACCTGCCAGGTCCCCTGCCTGGATGCTTTCTCTCTCTCCTTCACTCAGTTAGCTCATGTTCACATTCAGGTCTCGGTTAATACCCTGTGGGAGGCTGGAGCAAGTCTCCCATTCATTGCTTATAGTTGGTTGAATGATATGCCCTCCCCACCATGCCCCCCTCCCAAGATATGTCCATCTAGTGACTGTGACTGTAACCTTGTTTGGAAAAAGGGTCCTTGGAGATGTAATTAAGGATCTGAAGGTGAGATCGTCTCGGATCATGTGAGTAGGACTTAAATCCAATGATAAGTGACCTTATCAAAGAAAGGCAGAGGGAGATTGGAGACCCACGAAGTGAAGGCTATGTGTAGATGGAGGCAGGGACTGAGTGATGCAGCCCCAAGGCAAGAAGCACTTGGAGCTCCCAGAAACTGGAAGCAGCAAGGAAGGATTCTCCCCTAGGGCCTTAGGAGGGGATGCAGCCTTGCTGGTTGGTTTCAGACTCCTGGCCTCCAGTGTCAGAGAACGAATTTCTGTTGTTTTAAGCCACCCAGTTGGTGGTCATTTGTTGTGACCGTCCGAGGAAACACATACCCGGCTGTACCACTCACACTCAACACACTGCCCAGCACTGAGGGCCCCAAACAATTTCTTGAATGAACTAAGTCCAGGAGACTGGCAGGGAGATGAGAGGGTCTGGGGAGAGTCAGGGTGGGGAGATGTGCTGAGAGGTGCTAACAGGTAGCAATTTCCGGGTACACCTCCCGTACAGGGGGTCGCTCTGCTCTTAGATGAGGGGCCCTGGAGTGTGTGGTTTGCAGTCTTATTTACGCAGCACTCCAATGGGCCTCCTGTTACCTCAGGAGGTGCTGCAAAATCTCAGAAATGTTCTCTTGGCAAAATGAGTTTCATTCACTTTTAATAGGTAGTTGTTTATTTAAAACATATTTCAATTAATTAGCAAGTATATCTGAGTAGCTATGAGTCTCTTCAAACTTTACATGAGTTGAGTAGACTCTTGATTTTTCCCCTGAAATCTGTACCTTTTCAGGCCTCTTGTCTTGGTAAATGGCACCACCCTCCACTTAGCTGTGCACGCCCCAGACTTGAGCGACACCTTATTTTCCCTCTTGCCCTCACCTCCACCAGCCAGAGCTGTTAGCTCCATGTTCAGAACACATCTCCTGGTACTCTGCCTCTCACCTCCTCCAAACCTCCCCTCTAGTTCAAGGCACCATCCTGTCACTCCTGGACTTCCACAACGGCCTCCCCACGGATTCACAGCAGGCTCGCTTGCTTTCTTACCATGTAGTCTCTACCCAGTAGCCAGAGTCACCTTTCCAAAGGTGACTGATAAATCTGATCTCCACAATCCCCTGATTGAAATCTTTCAATTGCTTTTCATTGCATTTAGAAAAACTCCAAACTTACTACCACGGCCTCCTGAGCCACTGTGGATCTAGCCCCCACCTACCTTTCCATTCTCATCTGGTACAGCTCTCACCTCGGACCACCATGCCACAGCCTCACCCATCAACCTTCTGTTCTTCCAACAGTCTAATCTCTTTCCTACCTCAGGGCATTTGCATTTTCTGTATCCTCTGTTGGGAACGCTCTTTTACGATTTTCATAAAAGTAGCTCCTCATTTTCCCACGCCAGGCTTCTTCTCAAAGAGGGCTTCCAGTACGACCCACTGTACAATGTAAAAAGTAGCCCCCTTCTGCAACCATCCCATGGCACCCTTACAATTCCCTCCATAGGCAGGCTACAAGCTAAACGATGGAATTCGTTTGCTAGGGCTGATGTAACAGAGTACCACATACTGGGTGCCTAGATGAGATCAAGATGTTGGCAGGGTTGGTTCCTTCCGAGGACAGTGGAAGAGAATCTGTTCCTTGCCCCTCCCCCAGCTTCTGGTAGTCTGCTGGCAATCGTTGGTGTTCCTTGGCTTCTGCTGCCATCACCCTGATCTCTGCATTCAGCTTCACATGGTGTTCTGTCTGTGGATGTATCTGTTTCCAAATTTCCCCTTTTTTATAAAGGGGATAAGGGGCCCACCCTATTCCAGTATGACCTCATTTTAACTAATTACATCTGCAGTAACCCTATATTCAAATAAAGTCCCATTCTGAAATGCTGAGGGTTAGGACTTCAACATATGAATTATTTTGGGGGGGTGGGTGGGGGACACAACTCAACCCATAACAGAATTGTTCACTTGTTTGATTACTTATTTATTGTCTGCTCCAATAGAAGTTTCTTGAGGGCAGAGATGTCCTTCATCGTGTCCCCACTGCTGTATCCATTGTACTAAGAACAGTGCTTAGCCCGAAGGTTCTCAATAAGTAATCCTTAGTATATAGTGGCAACAGTCACACAGCTCTGTTTATACTAAAAACCACTGCACTGTACACTTTAAAGGGGTGAATCTACGGTATGTGAAATATATCTCAAAACATTTCCTCATGAATGTATAGGTGAAGTGATTATGCATTGTATAAATATCTGTTCTTTCTGGGACTCACTTTCTCTCTCCGTCATACGTCCTAATTCCTTGGAGGTTTAAGGACATTAACCTTTTTGAGAATCTGATGAACATTTCTCCCCAGTAAAATGCCAACAGGCACATGCATATATCTGTATATCTGCAGACAGCTGCTGTGTACAATACTTTTTATATAACTTCGGAGAATTCATGGACACCTTAAGTAAGACTGCTTCTGTGGACTGAAGTCACAATGCTTAGGTTAGAGGATCTCACCAAAGACCCTTTTAGCTCTGAAAATTATGGGATTGCACACACCTGTGCTCTGCAATGCACAGGTGCTCTAGGTAGAAAGTGAAATACTTTGCCACTGTTTACAGGGAGTTTATGGTCAACTTGGAGAGAAAAAAAAAAACATATAATCCAAAACCGTGTGGAGAAAGGTTTCATGCAGCTTCTTGGGTTCAAAGCACCCACGACTAGGCTTTCCTTTGACACACTGACAAAAGAACCAGGCATACGTAGAAAAAAGAAAGAGAATGCAAGCTTGCTTCAGGGTTTGAGAACCAGTGTCACCAATAAAAATGGGGTTGACACAATAAGTTTAACAGAAGTCTTACTGATAATTGAAATAAAAGGGATTTTTCTTACTTTCCTTTAAAAACCTGTTAATGTCACATAGCATCTGTTTAAAAAAAAGATATTAACAATGTTTTTTGATGCAACGAGAATGATTGTGAAGCGACGTAATCGCATTCTGCTGCTCTCTGCACCGGGACAGGCCCATCAGCCAAGCCGTCGCGGAGCCACTTTCTCCACGTGGATACGCCTAACTCTCCCTCCCTCCACTCACATGCCAAATAGATATTCTCACAACAAGACGTTTAATAAAGAGGAGGGGGTGGGCTAGTGGAGGAGGGGAGAAAACTGGCAGTTAGAACCTTTATAAATTCAGAGAAGACAACATTCCCAACTGTGAAACGTTGTAAAACTCTCCCAACTGTCTTGAGGGTTATCTCTTTGCCTCTGAAATGACTGTGGCCGGTACATATCTCATTAAGAACACGTTAGGAACCCCAAATAAAAAGCTGAATTAGAAGAAAGAGTTTCTGGAAAATTGGCTAGAAGGAAAACCAATCCAACAGTTGTTTTAAGTTCTACAGCGGTTATCACATGGGTTTAGGTTGGCAAGATCACTGGCCTCAAAAGTGTTTTCCTATCCCACCAATGTCATCGTTAAATCAACAGCAAAACCTACCACTCAAAATGAAAATGGCATGAGAAGTTAGGGAGGTGAAGTGATGGAAGAAGGAACGGAGGGAGGGAAGAAGGCAGGAGACAGAATGGAGCTTGGTTGTTTGGTTGGCTTAAGATAACAGATTTTCATTTTTTAGGTCCATCAATACAGAACGTTTTCCACAACCTGACTCTGGAATGACTAGGTGAGTGATCGCTACATTGCTAAGGCTGGTATTTCAAATTAGCTTATATTCGAACGAAAAGCCTTTGTTGAGATGGAAAACCAAAGTCACCATATCCAGCAAAGATCATATTTTCGGGGAGAGCCACTTGTACCAGCTTAATAGAATCCCTTGTTAAATATTCAGGAATTTTGCAAGCTAGTTGACATCATGCTGGTAACGTGAAATGGGCCACGGTGAGAGTATTTATATCACGGGAAATGTTAGAGACCAAGGCCTTTTTTTTCTTGGAGAGCTGGCTGCTAAACATTTACCAGCACACTGTCTTTATACTTGAATAGTTACCATTTTAACTGCAAGAAAACAAAGAAAAACAAATACCTCTAGCCAACCATTTGGAACAAGCACAAACACTTCTGAAGAGGCAACTTAGAATTCATCTTAAAGATAGTCATTCAAGCAGTCAGCAAACATTGAGTACCTAGGTTAATCCTGAAGGGACAATGAAAGCATCCAGTATAGATCTCAGTCTCTGAGTATCTTAGAAATTGTTTGGGGAGACAGGATGGGCATACATGGAATAATTATGTAAGAGTACAAAGTATAATTACATGTAATATTGTCTTGTAAAAATTGGGTGCTGCAAGAATTCAGAGAAGAGGAAGATCACAAGGCGGTTAAAATAAGCAAAAAAACCATGCAAATCATGGTCCTCTGTTAATTCAAAGCAGTAACAGATAAACCAGCTTCATCCTAATGGGATGTTTGGCTTGCAGCAAAGGGATCTTCAGACAATTAAAAAAAATCCTTTGAGTTTCTCTCCCTCTTACTTAATATAGCAATCATTCTTGAAATATATTATTAACACAGAGACTATTGTGCTTTGTAATAGATGGTGACATCTCTGGCGTGTGGCTATTCATGTTTTCCTGGGTCACTTGGTCAATGGGCCGACCTTCTTTTCTGCACTTGAGAGAGTATACTGCCCTTGGGCCCAGAGTTGCAGCTACCATTTGAGGAGGCTGCTTAAGTTTGAATGACCAGAGTTTGAATCCACCCTCTGTCACTTTTTAGCTGTGTGACCTTAGGCAAATGATTCAACCTCTCTGTGCCTCAATGATCTCATCTGTAAGATGGGGAAAATACACACGTTTATCTCATCGAGGTGTTTTAAGAATTAAAGTGGGTTAACTCATATAAAGAACTTAGAACAGTGCTGAGCATGTAGTAAGCATTATATTTATTATTATCGATACTATTCTTCTGAGCTTGAAGCCCAGCCCTGCTATGTGGGTTTCGTGCCTCGTGCAAGTCACTCTTGGTCTTGAAACTGGGGTTTCCTCATCTATAGGACGGGAGTGATCATTTCTGTCCACCCTGCAGGGGTATTGTGAAGACTATAGTAAGTAGTATATGTGAAAGCTCTTGGCAGACTGGAACGTTCTGGACAAGTATGAACTGTTGGGGCTGGTGGGAGATATCTGTGCTCAAAATTAGCCCCTGGGTTCTCGGCCTCGTGATGGCATGGTGTGTTTGGTGTGCTGTCATGGTTTCCAGAATCCCATCGCTGTGTCCCAGAGCACAGAGTCATGGCTTGCTGGCTTTCAATTGTTTCCTCTTCCTGTGTTTTGTCAAAGTATCATGTAAATGTACTAAAAGTGTCTTCCCTAAAAGATTAGTTCATTGTTCATAATCTACATATTCCCCTCCCATTAGAGCATCAGCTCCCTGAGGGCAGGGCTTGCTTGTCTGTTTTATTCCTGGCTGGACCCCAACAGTATGGACAAGAGTCTGGTACGTGACAGGCACTCAAAACACGTTTGTGGCAGGAATGGATGTTCACTGTTCTCAGCTCACATTTCTCTAAACCAGAAAAGTGAACTGAGAGGCGTCTCCATAGAAAGGAATCAGTATCCTGTAGGCATCCACAAAGGAATCACTCAGTCCATCAGTCAGCTAATTTTCACCTGTATGTGTGTACAAGCCTCTCTGCTGCATCCTTTGGGGGAAGGCAGGCATGGAGGGGAAGGTACAGCCTCTGTTAAAACTCTTTTTTCAGATGAAGAAGATGCCCAACTTGAGATCTCACAGATCTATCTATTACCCCACCCTAGTTTCACATCCTAAAGCTGACCTGCTTGTCGCTGACACCAGCTCCCAGAAATGGACACTCGTCTGGATCTAGAATAACCATGAGGAACTGGTTTCTAAAGCACCATCTGCTTACCATTTACTCGCTAAGGTTTTCCATTTCAGAATCAGACGTGAGCCACAGAACCCTTTGCCTTCTCCAAGGGGCTTAGAAAAGACTCTGTCATTTCCACATTAAAAAAGATGGGTGGGAAGGGAGAGGGCTGCTTGAATCTAAACTGGAAAAAGCTGAATTGATTTATGGAATTCTGCAGGTGAGTAGCCCTGGAGCAGAAAAGCAAACCTTAGTCACCTGTGCAGCTGACATGCCATGATTTTCAGAAGAGGCACAAAGGTTTAAGGGATTTTATGTAGATATTTAGCACTATTGTCCTTTAAAAAGCTACCAGAGTTCAGAGAAAAAAAGACCTAAAAATGTTTTCTTGGCTATCTTTCTTTTAGTGACTGTGAAAACCCATGAAGGAGGAAAACTGGCCAGGAATTTTTTTTTTTTTTGAGGGTATGAAAGCCTCTCATTTTTATAGATTTGAAAATCCTTGGAGTTTAACTTTGAACTTTAACCAAGAAAAATTATATCTTATAAACAATGGCATTTGTTGATTGGATGAAGGACTAGATCAATATTGGTCTTGGCAACCCCTTTTGGCTGCAGTTGCCTCCAGAAATATGCTGGTTGTGGTGTTAAAAAATTATGTCAGTTCCTCACCATGTGCCTCTTTTTCTTGGAGTTTGCCTGAGCATTAGTTTCCAAAGATACTTCCAGAAGTTAACCTAGAGCCTGGCCTCAGTAGTGAAGGAAGTCACACATAAACTCTCAGAAAGCAGCCACCACGGTGAGCTTCTGGGAGGGACAGAGGAAGAAATCTCAACTTTTGGAGAAAGAGGATAACCTAGGGCAACTTTGAATTCCCGGAGGACGGCTGCATTCTCTCTCACTGCTAAATTTTTCACTTAGACTCATCACGCTGAGAAGGGAAAAACCCCAAACTAAACAAAAATAAATCAGTGTTGGTAAGTGAAAACCATGGCTTTGAAAGAAAATAATCGTATTGCAGACACGATGGAGCTGTCTACTTTAGAATGTCTTAAATCTTTCCATTTTGGGTTGAGGGGGAGAGTGGTGGTGGCTGGGATGTTTAAGGAGGGAAGCAGTAAAGGTTTTAGTGTTTTATTTTAGACTATTGTATTATCAATTTATTTTGGACATAAGACTTTATGCCACATGTTTACTTATGCACATATTTATAAAGAAATTACACATATATTGATTTTACTCAACTCAGTAGATTGGTTTGGGCTATTTATCCTTATTCTCTGTAACTCTGGTCTGGATTTTCACTTTAAGTATAATAAGTAGAGCGATGCCTGACTGTGAAAGGGGGAGCAATAAGAAAAGTTAAAAAGGAATCCTGCATATCACTCCTGAGTCTGCCAGCCTCTTTTGCCCTGCGTGGTCTGCCCTGGTTCTCCTGCGCTGTGAAGAGCGTGGGGCAGTGTCCTTTACACTAAAAGCTGGCAATGAAAAATGGCACAAGGCTGGAGCTGCCACCGTGTCCCTGCTCCTAGTGAAAGATGAGTGCTAGCCTGCCACTGCCTGGGAAACACTGAGCCAAGAGCAGCTGAGTGCCCCCTCTTGAGGACCTGCTGGCTGAGCCCGCCCTGGGCTCCTAGTGGCCAATGGGCACCCTTGGTCCTCCTAAGCCCCACCCCCCATGTAACTGCTACCAGAGACATCTCCTTTCAGCCACGTGGCCCCTGGCACCAAGGCCGGGACCTTGGCATGTCCCTTGGAAAGGTGGCCAACTCTGCACTTGCCAGATTCTCACAGTTTTCTGACCCGTGTCTCGGCTGAAATGAGTGCGGGGGGGTGGGATTATTTTCAGCCCAACTCAGGGAGGTTGTGCTGGCCATAGACTAACAATAATAAAACAAGGCTACTGTGAACGTTTATTGAGCCCTTACTGTCTACCACGCATTGTGCTAAGCACTTTGCACACTTTATTTTATTGAGTGGTAACAACCATTTTATGAGAGTAGCACTATTTTCCAGATGAGAAGGTTGAGGCTGGGCATCTCACGGCTAGCAACAGTGCTGGGATTTCCTCTGGGGCTGTCTCCTTGAGGAGCCATGGCACTTCTAACTTGGACTGACACACAGGTCATTTTGCCCCACTGTGCTACCTCTTTGCAAAGCCACATCTATGAGGGTCTCCACCAGTTGCCCTCACTCATAAATACATTGGGTGACTGGTGATGGCGATGGCGGAGCTGCACCTACTTGCCCCAAGGACCCGGCCAGCCTGTGAATCATTTCCAGAACTCTCACAGCCTTACTGAACAGAGCACTCAGGGAATCCTTCCTTATGTCCTGTCTTCAAAGATTATCACTTCTTTCACTGGCATGAGAACAATTTGCTCAGCTAGGTTCAGTATTCCCTGAGTGCAAGAACTGTGTCTTCTATTTCTTCCAAATTAAAAAAAAAAAAAAAATCACTGACTCTCAGGATTAGAAAGGATCCTTAGAGATCACCTGCCCAGTTCTGTCATTTTGAGGAGATGGATGGAGGCCCAGTGAGGTTCGACAACATGGCTGAGGTCCCGCAGCAGGAGAGGCAGCCTCAGGACCTGAAGAACCTCTGGCTCCTGACTGTAACGCGCAAGAAGTCCTCCTCTGGTTGACCTGAATTGACCTATTCAGCTACAGCGGGGAAGAGAAGAGGGCCCGTGAAGCAATCACCGACAGGTCAACCTCAGTGGTCATCCCTGGTGCATGTCACCCCCCTCGCTCCAACCTACTCCTCAGGCGCGCGGTCAGCGATGCCTGTGATGGAGAGAGAACCCCGGGCTGTGCCTTAGAGGAAAAATACATCAAAGCGTCTTCCCCGTCGGGTGAAGCGTCTTCCCACAGGACCCCGCGGACACACAGCCGCGGGCCTGATCTGGGCGCAGGTCTCCCGCAGCCCCTCTCCGAGCCCCCCTCGTGTGGCCTCGCCAGGCTCGCCGGTCCGCAAACAAACCGCGGCGGAAACCTTTCGCCGCAGCCCGGGAGCGCTCCCCGCAGGGCTCCTTGCCTGTCTGGCCCCGCGCCCTGCATATCTCGATGGAGCCCCGGATGCTTTGTGCGCCCTCCAGGAGGCCACAGCGGCCCGCAGGGCGGTGCGCCGGCGGCGAAGGGAAGCAGGAGTCCCCAGGGAGTTGGGCGGCGGAGCCCCAGTGATGGTTGCGCGCTCTCAAAGTCACCTCGGCCACAGGGATCAGGCAGCCCTTTGCCTGCCCGGGCCACCTTCTCCAGCGTCCTCAGGCCTGGACCGAGCCGACTTCTGGTAGGGCAGGTCGCTGGAAGAAGTAGGATTGTGTGCAGAAATCTTGACAGGTTAGAATGGGCGTGTATTTAGGAAATAATTCAGTGAATACTATTGATTTTAGTCCCCCGCCTACCCTTCCCAGGCTAAAACGACTTTACATCAAGAGTAATAGATAACACTCATTAAGCATGGACTTCTAGCTTGAAATTGTGCTTGGTCATGTGAACTTTGTATTATTTCGTGTTTACTGTCCTGGCACATGGCAAGCATTAGTGAATATTTGATGAAGGAATGAATTTATTCCCCACAGCAATCCTACCGTTATCTCATCTGCAACTGACGGAAGCTCTAAGATTTGTACAGCCCACCTCTCTCCAATCATGAATTCCTTTGATGTGAAATTTTACTCCACCTGCATAACAGGGGCTCTCTCCCCCTCCCTCCCTCTACCCCCCTCTTCTGCCAAAAAAATCCCTAAGGAAGAAAAGTCCCATCTCTTCCTCCATAGCTCACCTCTCTTATGAAAGGGACCAACATTCTACAAAAATAGTAGTGAACGCGTATCATGACTCCAAGCACTTAACATGAGTTAACTAATTTAATCCGTACAACAAACTTCCAAGGGAGAGACTCATTATTATCTCGATTTTGCAGATAAGGAAAGTAAGTCGAGATAAGGAAAGTAAGTCACAGAGAGGTTAAGAAACTTGCCCCAAGCCACACAACTGTTAAGTGACCAAGATTTGGATAAAAGAATTTGGTCTCCAAAGTCTATTAAGTATTATGTGATACGTACTGCCTCTCAGGGTTCTCCTTTTCTCCAGGAGGAAAGTAAGCAGTTTGTGTGTGTATTTGAAAGGTGGTGGTGAAGTTATAGTCTGCAAGACAGGGAGGAGGTGTGGGGGGGCAGAGAACTATGCCCCGTGCCAATGCTGAACCCCTAAGGCACAAGGTTACCTGAAGATGGCTGTCTGGAAAGCTCTGAGGGCTGAGCACGAAGGGCAGTGAGTGTGGGAACCTTGGCAAAGATCAGAGAGGGAGAAGCTACTGGCAGCCATCCCCTTCACAAGGGTTCCACAGGTGGCTGCAGCAGTGGCCAATCATTTACTCAACTCAACACACTGAGCCTTTAGTCTGAGCCAGATCCTGTGCAAGAGTGGAGCACAGAGGGGTGAAGAAAACAGACAAAAGTCCCTTCTCTCAATGAGCTTACATTCTAGAGGACGGAGGAAGACAATATATGACAAATCATGTTAAGGGCTATGAAGAAGAATAAAGCTGGTAAGGGGACAAAGAGAGACAGGGGTAGGGGATGCATATACAGGCTGGTCAGGGAAGGCTTCATTTAGAAGGTTGCATTTGAATACAGACATAAAGGAGGCGAGGGAATGAGCTGGGTGAGTATTTGGGAAAAGGTATTCCCAGCAGAGAGAACCACATCATGTAAGAACTTGCAGGTCATTGTAAAGTCTTTGGATTTTCCTCTGATAGTGATGAGAAACTATTGGAAAGTTTTGAGGATAGAAGTGATATAATCTGACTTTTAACTTTAAAGCAGGGGTCCCCAACCCCTGGGCCATGGACTGGTACCGGTATGTGGCCTGTTAGGAACCGGGTAGCAGAGCAGGAGGTGAGTGGCGGGCGGGAGAGCAAAGCTTCATCTGCCGCTCCCCATTGCTCCCCATGACTCACATTACCCCCCAAACTCCGCCTCCTGTCAGATCAGTGGTGGCATTAGATTCTTATAGGAGCGCGAATCCTACTGTGAACTGCGCATGGGAGGGATCTAGATTGTGCATTCCTTATGAGAATCTAATGCCTGATGATCTGAGGTGGAGCTGAGGCAGTGATGCTAGCACTGGGGAGCGGCCTCAAATACAGATTATCACTAGCAGAGAGGTTTGACAGCACAGAGACCATAATAAATCAATTGCTTGTAGACTCATATCAAAACCCTATCAGTGAGTGGCAAGTGAAAACAAGCTCAGGGCTCCCACTGATTCTGCATTATGGTGAGTTGTATAATTATTTCATTATATATTACAATGTAATAATAATAGAAGTAAAGTGCACAATAAATGTAATGAGCTTGAATCATCCCGAAACCATCCACCCCCCCGCCCCCAGTCTGTGGAAAAATTGTCTTCCACGAAACTGGTCCCTGGTGCCAAAAAGGTTGGGGGCTGCTGTTTTAAAAGATTACTTTGGCTGCTCTGTGAAGAACAGATTTAGGGGATAAGGATGGGTGTGAAGCAGGTAGACACTTTATGGCAATAATCCAGGCAAAAGTATGCTAGTGACTTAGACTAGGATGGTAAAAGTGGAGGAGGTGAGAAACTATACGACAATTGCATTTGCTGATGGGATTGAATCAGTCTATCTATCTGTCATCTGTCTATCTATCTATCTATCTAGAGGTGAGCGAGTCAAGAATGACTGCAAGGTTTTTAGCCTGAGCAAACAGTACGATGAAGTTGTCTTTACGGAGGTAGGAAAGAATGAGGATGGAGCTGAACTGGCGGGGAGGGGGTGATCAGGTTTTGGCCATGTTAAATTTGGCCATTGGCAACTAAGTGGAGATGTCAAGTGGGCAGTCAGCTACAGGGGTCTAGAGTTGATGGGACCAGTTGGAGTTGAAGTCACTTTGGAAATGATCAGTGCAGAATGATGATATTTAGAACCACGGGGCTAGAGGAACTCACTTAGGCAAGGAGAGAAGAGACAGAAGGAGTCTAAAGATGGTACCCCAATTTTAGAGTTAGAGGAGAGGAGGAGGAACCAACAAAGTCACTGCCAGAGAAGGGGAAAGAGAGAAAGTTGTTTGGGAAGAGGCAGAAATAAACCATGTCAAGTGCTGTAAGATGAAGACTGAAAAAATTACCATGACATTTTGTACTAGCAGCTCCTGGGTATCATTGAAAAGGTGGATGGAGGACCAGGGACCTTCCCTCAATTTCTGTTCTGAGTAAGCCCCGGGTTTCTTGTGTGGTGTAGGGGGCAAGGATAAATCATGGAAAATTTCTGGGATTTGGCAAGTCTTGATCCTTTTGCGTGCAGGGCATGATAAAGGTTTAATTTTGTTGAGAACGTTAAAGAAATGTGGCCTTTTTTTGTACTCCAGGGTGTCACAGAACCATCTACACCTGTTGCTTTGAGATTTACTTCAATGTCGGTTTTGTTCCCAGAGACCATGAATTGTGAGTCATGCCTGTTGGGGGTGGAAATGCGAGGCAGAGGTAAAGGCAGGGAAGGGTGGAGGTTTTTGCAATGAAGCTGTGGGTGTAATACATGGAAAATGAGGGCAAAGCCCGTGTGGTCCTTGGAGTCACACTGATGCCCTCTTGGGGAGGGGGATGGAGGCACCTGTAATGGGAGGTTCCTGACATGTTTTTTGGCACAAAGCTCTCATAACAGAGCTAAAGCTCTTGAACCTTGAGTACCAGAGAGGGAATTAAGAAATACCTACTCAGCTGTGTTACCCAGCTAAGTAAAAGTTACACCATCCTTTTTCCACCTCCAACATCCCAATTACATCACAAGTTTGGGATCACAATTAAAACCAGGAGGACAGACCCCAGAGGCAAAAAATAGTCAACAAGTCTGAGTTACAAAATATAAAAAGCTTCGAACATTTGGAAAGAGAACCCATTGGGGGAGAGGAGCTTTACATTATGTGCATTATCCATAACAGATAAAAATGAATTTCCAAAGTTTTTGGAAATTACAGAGTAGGGAGATCCTGAAAAGTCTCTTAAGAGTAAAAGATGGTAAATAGAATTCATTCACTCATTCAATTTCACTTTGGAAAACCATCCATATGCCCTGGGGATCGATCAGAGAACAAGGTGGATGTGATTCCTGCCCTCCACCACTTACAACTGGTACAGCTGAAATGGGCAGTTATGGCCTAGGGTGATCAATAATGCAAGTGGAGAAATACAGGCACTAGAGAGCCATAGAGGAGGGGTTAAGGAGACTTCTGAGATGAAACAAGGTCTAAGCGGAGACCCGAAGATGAGCAGAATGAAGTGATTTCTGGGTGCCTATCATATGAGAGGAAACAGTACAATGGGCACTGGAATCCATTGCCTGGGTTCAACTCTGGGCTCTGCCGTTAGCTGTGGAGCTTGGTGAAGCTAGTCATTTGTCTATGCCTCAGTTTCCTCATGGTATGATATACTACCTTCTTCTTTTAATTTAACTTTATTTAAAAAAATTTTATTTTAGGGCTTCCCTGGTGGCGCAGAGGTTGAGAGTCCGCCTGCCGATGCAGGAGAAATGGGTTCGTGTCCCGGTCCGGGAAGACCCCACATGCCACGGAGCGGCTGGGCCCATGAGCCATGGCCGCTGAGCCTGCGCGTCCAGAGCCTGTGCTCCGCAACGGGAGAGGCCACAACAGTGAGAGGCCCGCGTACCGCAAAAAAAAAAAAAAAAAAAAAAAAAAATTATTTTATTTTATTTTACTTTTTTTGGCCATGCTGCGCAGCATGCAGGATCTCAGTTCCCCAACCAGGGATTGAACCTGTGTCCTCTGCAGTGGAAGCGTGGAGTTCTAACCACTGGACCGCCAGGGAAGTCCCCATACTACCTATTTCAAGGAGTTGCTATGATGATTCAAGTACGTCTGTAAAGCATTAAGTACAGCACCTAAAAATAGCTACGGAGATAAGTTGAGTAAAATGTCAGTAATATCTTCATTTGAAATCTTGTTTCATAGCTTTGAACATAAAAATATATTTCTAAGGGCTTTACTAACTTCATTCAACACCCTACTTTTCTTACAATGTTTTAAATCCCTCAATAGCAAATGCACCTACTGCCAGGTCTCCAGGCTCTGTCCTTGAGGTGGAGGAGAGGAAATGAGAACCATCAGGACTTGAGGTGGAAAGGGTACTGGAGGGTGACTGGCACCGCCCTCAGTCACTGAAAGAATAAATCACAGGGCACTGCTCCAACCAGAGACACTTACAAAAGAAAAGAGCACGGTCGCTGTGACTGAATGATACTGGCCAGGATTTGTGGGGTTTTTTTTTTTTTTTAATATGAAGAATTCTTTTTATTGAGATATCATTCATATACCATAAAATACACCTCTAAAAGTGCACATTTCAGTGGTTTTTAGTATGTTCCCAAGGTTGTGTGATCATCACCACTATCTGATTCCAGAACATTTTCATCACCCCAAAGAGAAACCACTTGCTGGGTTTTTGAATGGTTCGAATCTGTGCCAAAGCGGCTGATGCAGAAATAAAGTATCTGTGATCAAGAAATGTATAGGGCTTCCCTGGTGGCGCAGTGGTTGAGAGTCTGCCTGCCGATGCAGGGGACACGGGCTCGCGCCCCGGTCCGGGAAGATCCCACATGCCGCGGAGCGGCTGGGCCCGTGAGCCATGGCCGCTGAGCCTGCGCGTCCGGAGCCTGTGCTCCGCAACGGGAGAGGCCACAACAGTGAGAGACCCGCGTATTGCAAAAAAAAAAAAAAAAAAAAGAAATGTATAAACAGCAGCAGATTGGAACTATAGAGCTCATTCCAGGGATTTTCTGCATCCTGCCTCCTAATCCCCTGAAGACTCACTCTAGACCTTAAAATTGACCTAGATGAATTGTCTCACAGCAACACTGTCTGGTGTTCCATTCCGACTGTGTGTATATTATATATACATGTATATATATAGGGAGTGTGTGCACACGCGCGCGTGTGTGTGTGCTAGTGTGTACCTGTTAGTTAGCAGCTGACCTGTGCTTTTAGCATCCTTCCTCACCGTGTCTGACCCTGGCATACACAGGAGGGGCGATTCACACCAGCAGGACCTCTTGGTTCCTTTCCCCGGTACTCCTTGACATCTTCCCTTGAGTGTTTCACAAGACTCTCAGTTGAACTTGTCCAAAATGGAACTGATTAACTTTCCCCCGAAACCAGCCCCTTTAGCTCAGTGAATGGCTGCATGTAACCACCACCCATTCAGTTATCCACCCTAGAAACACAGGCATCATTTGTGACACCTCTCTCTCCCCCCCATCTCCCTGCAATCGCTGAGTCCTGATAATTCTGCTCCCATAGTTACTCTTTTTTTTTTTTTTTTTTTTTTTGCGGTACGCGGGCCTCTCACTGTTGCGGCCTCTCCTGTTGCGGAGCACAGGCTCCGGACGCGCAGACTCAGCAGCCATGGTTCACGGGCCCAGCCACTCCGCAGCATGTGGGATCTTCCTGGACCGGGGCACGAACCCGTGTCCCCTGCTTTGGCAGGTGGACTCTCAACCACTGCGCCACCAGGGAAGCCCCCACAGTTACTCTTGAACCTGTCCACCATCTGCATCTCTGCCATGGTCAGTCTCCTGGTTCAGAGAACACTCATCTCTGGCCTGATTTACACAATCACCTCCTACCTGGGTCTCCCTGTTCTCAGTTCTGTCCCTCCTTCCTTTCCATCTTCCACATTTTCTGATATGCAAACCTGATTATGCCACCTTCCAGCTTAAAATCCTTCTGCAGCTCCAAGTTGCTGTCAGGACAAAGTCCATATTCCTTCATTGGGATTACAAGGCCCTGCCCACCACCTGAGCCTTCTTTCTCTCTATGCTCTTCCCACGTCATACCTCACCCCACCTCCTTCATCACTGGGCACTTCCTCATGTAGGTATCTGGCATTCTGGTCTTACACATACTGTTCCCTTTTCCCTGGAATACTCTCCCTGCCCTCTCTCCAATTTTCCCCAGCCTCCTTCATCCAGCTAAGCCTTACTCAGACTTGAGGTCTCTGCTTGGATGTTGCTTCTCCTAGAAAGCCTTGAACGCCTCCTGTGTGTTCCCAGAGTTCGAGCACCTCTTCTTCCAGAGCATGGAGGGTCACACTGCTTACTCTTCAGTGGCCCCCACGATAATGCTCACCGGCGTATCCCCGGGGCTTCAGCAGTGCTTGGAACCTGGCGGGCACTCCTCCATACTTGATAAGTGAATGAAAGAAGGCAGCTCCCAGGCCCGGAGAAGCTAGCGGGGAAGATAGTTTCTTGGTGCCAGTCTTCCAATCTTCCCTTTGAGCCTTCCCTGGATCCCTCCACATACTTCTGTTGAAAGTAGCTCAATGGCCTAACCCCCTCTTTGTGCTCTCAAAGGCCTCAAAATCTTTAAAAACTGCAAGAACGAATGACTCCTTAGTGGTAGAATGTTCAAATTTATAATTGCTAACAGGAAAGCAAATTTCAAGGGTAGGAATTCTTTTCTGTTCCTCTGTTATCATTCCACACATCTGATTTCCCAGTCCAGCGTCTAACCCTGGCCGAATTCTTCCCTTGTGAAGAATTTTATAGGAAAGGGGAGTTCGTGTTTAATGGGTACAGAGTTTCAGTTGGGGAAGATGCAAAAGTTCTGGAGATGGATGGTGATGATGGTCACACTACAAAGTGAATATACTTAATGCCACAGAACCATAACTTAAAAATGCTTACAATACAATGCAATTTTATGTTATGTATATTTTACCATAATTTTTTTTAAAAAAGAATTTTACAGGCTATGGTTGTAGTAGTTTGTGATCAGACGGTTCTTGGTTTGAAACCTAACTTGTCCTACAAGCTGTGGAACTTTAGTAAGAGGCTGAGTTTATGCATCTGTAAAATGGGTATGATCATTCATTCAACAAATATTTATTGAATATCCATCAGGAGAGAGGCAGAATAGCATCATGGTTGAAATCAAAGGCTGGTGGCCTAGATTTGAATCCTGGTTCCGTAGCTCTTTTTGTTTTTAATTTAAAATTTTATTTATTTATTTATTTATGTATTTCCGGTTCCATAGCTCTTTAGCCGTAGGGAAACAGGCAAGACAATTTTTTTTTTCCCCTCTGTGTCAGTTTCCTCATCTGGAAAGTAGAGAGAGTAGTTTTTCCATCACAGGGTTGTTATGAGAAATAATTGAGTTATTGTAGGAAAATAGAAGCGTCTGGCACAAGATAAGTGGTAGTTATTACTATTATTATTACTATTTGCTTCAGTTGTGTGAAAGCACTTAGAACAGCATCTGGTATAAGTGTTACCTATAATTATTATATGTTTTTATGTCCTAGTTCTTGAAACTGGACATATAGCCATGAACCAAATAAAGTCTTTGCCTTCCTGGAGCTTATTATTTAGTGAGGGAAACAGACAATGAATCAGTAAATGTACAGTATAGCAGGGAGCATCTAAGGTCTGCCTCACAGTTTGAGTGCAATTACATGAGACTGTATATGTAAGGTGGCTGATGGGGCCAGACCTGGCTCATGATGGGCACTTAATAAATGTTAACTCCTCTCTCTTCTCCTCTCGTCTTTCTCTCTCTCTCTCTCTTTGGAGAGAAGCCAGTTAAAGCCAGGCAGCCTCTGGACCCATCAGCCTAGGAAGTGGAAGGAGCAGCTCAGGCCAGGGCTTTGAAAGGTTGGTAGCAATTTCTGCACCAGGTAGTTTCTCTCTTGCTACGTCAGAGGAAATATGAGTCATCTGCTGTTTGGCTTCCATTTCCTCGGAGGCTGCAGGCCCAGGAAATCTGTGGCTTGAGCATCAACGCGGAGATCAAATGAAACAGCTATTGGCGGTGGAGTGTGTTGCTAGGACCACTGACAATCATCTCTTGAGCCAAATGACATCTTGAGCTGGCTCCTCAGCCCTCTGATTGCATTCAACTCACCTAATGAGTTGAATTTCCAGGCATGGGGTGATTCTTCCTTAACTGTGCTGGCTGGTGGAGCACACCCAGACCAGGCTGGGGCAGGAGTAACCTAAATGTCCATTGACAGATGAATGGATAAAGAAGATGTGGCACATATATACAATGGAATATTACTCAGCCATAAAAAGAAACGAAACTGAGTTATTTGTAGTGAGGTGAATGGACCTAGAGCCTGTCATACAGAGTGAAGTCAGAAAGAGAAAAACAAATACCCTATGCTAACACATATATATGGAATCTAAAAAAAAAAATGGTGCTGAAGAACCTAGGGACAGGACAGGAATAAAGACGCAGATGTAGAGAATGGACTTGAGGACACTGGGAGGGGGAAGGGTAAGCTGGGACGAAGTGAGAGAGTGGCATGGACATATATACACTACCAAATGTAAAATAGATAGCTAGTGGGAAGCAGCCGCATAGCACAGGGAGAGCAGCTTGGTGTTTTGTGACCACCTAGAGGGGTGGGATAGGGTGGGAGGGAGGGAGACACAAGAGGGAGGGGATATGGGGATATATGTATAGGTATAGCTGATTTACTTTGTTATAAAGCGGAAACTAACACACCATTGTAAAGCAATTATACCCAATAAAGATGTTAAAAAAAAAAAAGAAAGAGAGCTGATAATTGTACAGGAACCAGGATTGAGCGGGTCAGTAGGAGACTGAAATTTAGTGTACCTTGCTCCCTGGTAGGTGCATGCATAAATGTGGTTCGGAGGAAGTGCAACGCTAGGCCTTTTGTTGTGCTTCCTTTGTGTTCTCAAGTTTGAAAGACATGCACCCGACTCTGAGGAGCTCCCGTCTCTTAGGGAGACACAGTTAGAATCCAGTGGAATAAGTGCAAAGATAACTTTGGTTACTCAGAGAAGTATTCTGAAGTGTGGTGGTGGTGGTGGCTGGGAGTCTAGAAGGATCAGAAAAAATGTCCTGGGGTCGACTGATCGACTGAGCTCTTTGAAGTCATGTGCCCTAGCAGCTCCATCACCAAAAGGCTGTCTGGCTTTGGATAAGTCGTTTCATGTTAATGGACTTAGTTTCCTCATCTGTCAATGGGGACAAAATAGTACCTGCTTTACAGGTGATTTTTTTTTTTTAATTAAAGAAACAAAGTGCTTAGCATAATGCCAGGTATGCCGGATGTGCTCAGTAGTATCACCTATTGTCATTATATCAGTCTCCCTTAGTGTTTCCTCATCTGGAGTAAACGTGTGTGTGAGTGTGTGTGTGTACGTGCGTGCGTGTGTGTGTATAGTGGGGGATGGTTATAAGCTGAGGCTGAAACCTCTGGGAGCACCTCTTACCTGGGGCTGCAAATGGTAGCTGGTTCATGGGAGTGAGTATCATAGTGTCAGCTGTCCAGTGGGGAAGGCCAAGCTCAGAAAACCAGAAAGCAGGTTAGGAGGTCAGTACGCAGCCAGGAAATTCGAGATAGATGACGTAGGAAACCACAGCTCAAAAATAAGCAGGAAAGATGTTCTGGACCCACACCTGTGTGTCTATCAAGTGCTGCTACCTGTGTCTTTGCAGGTGACGCGGGGACAGTTGGAGGTATCATTGAGCTGGAGAAGGAGAGGACAGAATTAGTCCGATGGAAAAGGGAGCGACTATTGACATAGGTAAAGGAAGCAGAAGGTGCAGGGTACAGAGGCTTGAGAGAACCTGCCGGGTTTCAGAGCGCTGAACAGTTTGGTAGGGCTGGAGCACAGAAGAGTATAGGAGAGAGATGCCAGGTGAGGTCGTGGGGCAATGGGGCGGGGAAGGGTGGATGTATCACAAGGGGCTCTGGGTATCAGACTTAGCAGTCTGCTCTCCATTCTGAACGTTATGGGGATCAGGGAAAGAATTTGAGGACAGGAATGACACTGTCAGATTTCTGGAGTAAAAAGCTCCCTCTGGCTGCTGTGTGGAGCCGAGCTCCAGGAGGACCATCTGACGGCAGAAATAACAATTATGTAAGAGCTGAAAAGGTGCTTACTTTGAACACAGGGTAATAGTTACACGATTGATTGTACTAGAAATTTTAATAATGCCAGTGTTCTGGAGCGATTTAAATAGCAGAGTTAGGGCTCAAACGCAGTGGAAAGATGCTCAGGAAGGGAAAGTTTAAAAAAAACTTCAAGCGAAAAATTGACACTGAAACAAAGAAAAGGGGGAAAATTTCAAAGAACTACCAGAGTCAATTTTGTAAAAGTAAAAATGAGAAAGTGTCTCTGTGGATAATCTTCACTTATTCCAAAACTGAGATAAGGGGCACCTTCATTTTCAATACGGAAGCAAGAATTTGTTTGTTGCTTCTTAGCTGCTCAAATGTATTTCCTGGTTTTATCTGGGCAGCAGACATGCTGCTGCTATCAGCTTGTATAATATGGTTTTTGAATGTTCACACCCTCCTCTTATGAGTGCCTTTTAATGGTGCATTGGTGATTGTATCAGCCTCCTATTGCTGTTGTAGTAACTTACCACAAATTTAGAGGCTTAGAACAGCACAAAGTTTTAATTTTACCTTTCAAGAGTTCAGAAGTCTGCTGGGTCTCATGTAGGTAAAATCAAAATGTTGGCAGGGCTGTGCTCCTCTCTGAACGCTCTAGGGGAGAATGCTTTCTTGCCTTTTCCAGTTTCTAGGGGGTGCCTGCATTCCTTGGCTCGTGGCCCTTTCCTCCATTTTCAAAGCCAGCAGTCACATCCCTCTGACCTCTGATTCCACCGTCACATCTGCTCTGACTCTCTTCTGCCTCTCCTGTTCACTTATAAGGCCGCTTGTGATGATGTTTTGCCCACCTGGATAATCTGGGGTATTCTTGTCATCTCAGGATCCTTAGCTTAATCACATCTGCAGAGTCCCTTCTGCCGTTTATTCATGGCTTCTGGAGCCTAGGGCATGGACATCTTTGGGGAGCTGTTATTCTGCCTACCATTGTGGTTAGTTATGGAATGGAAGTAATGAGAAATGGACTCATGTGCCAGAGAGGCAGTGTGTGTGATGGATAACCTGAGCTCTAGGGACAGGCATCCTGAGTCTGCACACTGCCTCCCCCAACTGCCAGTCCTGTGGGCTCTGAGTGTCCATTTCCTCATCTGGTAATGGGAGTGTTAATCAGACCCAACTCACAAAGTTGTTGTAAGGACCAATTAAGTGCTAGTATATGTCCATAACTTTGAATAGTGACTGGCACATAGTTAGTGCTCATTAAAATAGTGGCCATTACTATCTGATGGATGGGTATTCTATAATCCTTTTTTTTTTTTTTACTGTGGTTGAATTTAATTATTATTGTCAACATCTGTGTGTGTGTGTGTGTGTGTGTGTGTGTGTGTGTGTGTTGGGAGAATTCGTGTGTTTAAGAAAAGTCTGATTTCTCATCCCTAGGACTTGTCATTAGCTGGAAAAGAAAGTGCCTGACAACAGTTGAGCAGTCCAGGCCAGTTAATGATGCTAACTCTTAATAGATGTAACTGGAATATTTTCTGGAACTACTAAGATTTCTATGATATATTGCATAAAACCTGCAGATAGAAATTTTAGGTTGTGTTTTTCAGATATTGTGTGTGCTATTCCATGAGGTAGATAGAACTGATTTTATAAAATCATATATGAATTTCCTACCTCATATGAACACTTAGGATTGTGGTACAGGCTGACCTGATTAGTTTTAGTAGTATACAGATACGTATAGTTTTCCTATTAAATAACTTCATTAAACAGAAAAGTTTGAGCATGAGGGCTAATTAAATTAATGAAATTACTTCTGATTTTTAAACATAATTATTATTTAATTCTTCCCCAAACCACACATCAGAGTCAGATGTACACATTCACACTGCTTCAGGAAAGGGTATTATACCTTCTATCATATTTCTGACTCCATAAATAACATAATTTTAGCAAAATAGTATGTCATGTTCTTGCAAATAAAGTAGTGAGCAACAGCATTATTATCCTGTTTTACACTTGTTGTAAAATTAAGTATATCTAATCTACATCAATGTAAACTTGGCTGCTTTTTAGGAATCTATATTTTATATGATGAATTCCATAATTTATTTCTCAGTAGTTTTTATAATATTCTCTAAAATGAAAATTAAGATAGTTTAGTTGAAAAATAAAGTCACACTTTTAAAGACAAGAAATACATCGAATCTGGCTGATTGGTTTGACAATTAGGCTTTATGATGGAACATTTTTCATCAGTTGAATCAAATCTGAAGCTCCAAGATTTTGACCAAATTTTATCTCAGGCACACAGCAAGATAAAAGCATTAAAGTGGTTCTATTCTAAAAGATGTATGGAAATAAATATTTTGCTTTTCTCAGCTCTTACTGAGACAAATTTAACAAAGTACCTCTGAGGGAAAGGATAACAGGTAAAATAATAATTTAAAAGTCTTGCCCTTTTTGGTATACAACACAGAATGAGACCTTAATGACTGAATAATGAATCCTTTCTCAAGTCAGATGGTTTCCAATTATTTACTTTCAACGAAATTGAAGGAGGACCTAATCAAAGTGATAGATGCTTGAGAATTATTATACTGTGTTTTGGGTGTGCAATTCAGAGGGAGTTCAGAGAGTTGAATGTCAGTGCTTTGGGAAGACTTCCTTCCCTTCCCATCTCCTTTTTTATGTGAATAAAAGTTCTCAGTGGTCACATCTATGAAACAGAAAAACAGGAATAGAAATGATTCTAAACTCTGTCTCTCTCTAATTGTAAGTAATCATCATTCCTGAATATATGAGCTAGTGGGGGAAAGTATCTCTGCCCATCTCATTGAGATGCATTCCAAATTACTTTTAATATTATAATTATGTACCAAAAGTTAAAGTCTATTGATGTTTTGATCAATTGTATACTACTAATAACTCGTAATGCTTAAATCTGGAAGGATTAAAAAAAATTTTTTTAGAGCTTGGTGGCTAGAGGAAAAAATATTCATATATGTGTTGTAGATGCACAACATGACTTATAAAAAATACATTAAGATAAAATTCTGAGAAGGAAGAGAAATAGAAATAGCAGTTCAAGGAGGTAAAAGAACAATGTAGAATTTCTGAGTGTGAAAGAAAAGCTTGTTTGTGCCTTTTTAAATGGGTGATAGCACAGCAAATTGCTAGGGTGTTGCTGGGGTGATAACACCAAGGGATTCGTTTAACATAGTGATACAACTATTTTTTTTTCAGACATCCATTTTATAATATACTATAGGGATTTTGGGCAATCATTTAATCTTAAACTGAAATGATAAAATTAGGGGGCTTCCCTGGTGGCGCAGTGGTTGAGAGTCCGCCTGCCGATGCAGGGGACACGGGTTCTGTGCCCTGGTCTGGGAAGATCCCACATGCCGCGGAGCGGCTGGGCCCATGAGCCATGGCCACTGAGCCTGCGCGTCTGGTGCCTGTGCCCCGCAACGAGAGAGGCCACAACAGTGAGAGGCCCGCGTACCAAAAAAAAAAAAGAAAAAGAAAAAAAAAATTAGGTAAGTTAAGAATGTGTGCAGAGGTGAAGTTTTCAAAATTAATTTTTTGGGAGTATTAGAGTGAAAAAAATTGAAGTCTGCTGACAGTTTCTGAGTGGACGTTAGCAGGTCTGTGAAATCAAATGGCCACGCTTGGACCCGTGTGTCCCAGTGGCCCACTTCTTGGTTTGCTTTTGAAGGGCTGTTCAGCCCTGACCTCAGTGTGTCCCACTCAGCCTTATTCAGCAGGAAAGAGAGGGTCAGATCTGCAGGGCACAGTCAGCCAGCATCGCCCTTCAGATTACTTCACTTGATTTGGTTAAATACAATTTTCTCCAAGTGTATTTATGAAACACATATAGTACTCACTATGTACCAGGCACTATTCTAATTGCTTAACTCATTTCAGCCTTGTAAAAACCCTATTAGGTAGGTATTGTGATTATCCCCATATTATTGATGAGGAAACTGAGGCACAGAAAGATTAAATAACTTGCTAAAGGTCACACAGCCAGTGAATGGTGGAGCCAGGACTTTTTTTGCGGGCCTCACTGCTGTGGCCTCTCCCGTTGCGGAGCACAGGCTCCGGACGCGCAGGCTCAGCGGCCATGGCTCATGGGTCCAGCCGCTCCGCGGCATGTGGGATCTTCCCAGACCGGGTCACGAACCCGTGTCCCCTGCATGGGCAGGCGGACTCTCAACCACCGTGCCACCAGGGAACCCAGGACTTCTTATACATTGATTATTTTTAAGGGAGCAGAAAGAAATGATTCTATTCTCTGTACCCAGGGCGGACTACCATCAGACTCCTTTCTCCCCAACTTGCCTGGTACTTCATGCTCTTTTTTCTATACCCAACACTTGTCTGGATTACAGGTACGCTCGATTTGCCTGTGAGGATCCAAAGAATCCAGTTTTGAGATGCAACAGAGTTGAATTTCAATGGCCTGTTCACTGACGCTGGCTTCCACACTGTAAATCATCATATAAATGTCTTATTCAGACAGAAAGGCTGGGTAATTAGTATTGCAGGTCACTAGTAAAAGGCCTCAGAAAGTATCAAACCATCCCCCAAAACTATTTTTCCTGGCCTCCTCCATACGACCTCATAACTCCAGTTTCAGAGGTTTGGAGTGGGCAAAGCCCTCTTACAGTTTCCTTTACATCAGTGAGGAAAACGAATTACCCTGGCAGAGCAGTTGAGGGGAGAAATCACTTTTCGGCCATCTGCCCCTGCCTTCCAAATGACTTCCGTTGGGCTTGCCACTTGACATAGGCAGAGGGGTCAAAAAAGATTGCCAGAACTTTGAGGATGAAAAACACCTTAGGAAGTTTGCCACTTTGCAAAAAGAAAACCGCTTAAAAAATACAACCCTCTCCTGAAAAAAAACCAATCCCTCCTCTTCCCCAGACAATATAACTATCTTTAAAAAAAAGTCCTGCATTTGGAGATAGATTGGTATCTATTACCAATAGATACCCAGCAAGCGAAAATTACTTTGGGGCAACTCTGGGACATTTTAATATCCTTAATATTATATAGGGCACTGCAGAGCTGGAAGCCAATCCCCACTCCAGCTTGTTATAGGGATAAAGCATCGTGGGCTATGAGTCCTGGTAAGAAAGATTCCAGGATCAGCCAGTGCCTACCGCCACCTACCAGCCTTAAATCTGTTAGAAAAATTTCCCAAAACCTCATTTATTTTTTCCCTGCAAAGATTAAATTGCCTTCTAGTTGTCTGAGTTGTTGGGAACATCAAGAGATAGAAGTGAAGTGAAAAATTAGCTTTGCTTTAAAAAGAGCTATGCCAGGGTCAGGCTCTATATGCAGTGCTGTAGAGACATCTGTGTGTGATGGGATAGACGATTATTAATATGACCCTGTGCCCTCATTCTTCCCTGTCCACTGTCCTGTGAAGAGGAATTAAATAATAAAAAAAATTGGGAGACTGAGGAGAAGTGTCAGAAGAGAAGATCATCTTTGTGGTCTAAGGGTACAAAGAAAAGCATAGAAGCGGCAGCATTGGGTTTGGGAGAATTTAGGAATTATCAGAGTTGCCGTGGGGGTTAGGAATTGGATTCTCTTTTTTTTTTTTTTTTTTGCGGTACGCAGGCCTCTCACTGTTGTGGCCTCTCCTGTTGCGGAGCACAGGCTCCGGACACACAGGCTCAGTGGCCATGGCTCACGGGCGCAGCTGCTCTGCAGTATGTGGGATCTTCCCGGACCGGGGCACGAACCTGTGTCCCCTGCATCGGCAGGCGGACTCTCAACCACTGCGCCACCAGGGAAGCCCAATTGGATCCTCTTTAATTTCGTTTTGAGAGATGCAAATCAGAGGTTAAACATATACTTAAAAAATTTCCTATGGCTATTTTGACTGTGCTTCTTTGGATATGTCCTTATGCTGATATTGTATTGGCCACATGGAGTTAGAGCTGCAGGAAAATCAGGAGAGGAATCAGCAACAATTAATAACACATTTTCCACTGGTAAGTTTTTAGGGTTCCAGAGCAGAGATGGTTACTGCTTATGTTGGGCTGTTTTTGTTCTGAAGAAAATGGGGGGAAAATAGATGACATCATTGCTATGGTCTGAATATGTAGCCCCCCTGCGCCCCACCCGGCTCCGATTCATATGTTACATCCTAACCCTCAGGGTGATTGTATTAGGAGGTGGTCTGTTTCCAGACCAGTGGAGTTTTGAGAATTAAGTGAGATCTGGGAAACACATCCATTCCAGCATGTTCCACATTATAGATATTCAACAAATGTTCATTAATTCAGAATTACAGATTAAGATTCAAATGTAAACGCATTTTTGTTGCAGTAGGGGCCCTAAATGTTTGAAATGGGCAGTGGAAAACATGAAAAATACATTAACTATTTCATTTGAACCTTACCAAAACCCTGTAGTGTAGATAAGCTACATCAGCTACTTTTTTTTACAAAGGAGGGGCAAAGTGCTTTAATGTGTTGTCTAAGGTCCCATACCTAATAAGTGGTGTTGGCAGCATTCAGACTCAGGGCTTCTGACTCTCCAAGTCCAGTGCTTTTTTCTGCAACACCATTTGTTATGGGCTGAATTGGGTACCCCTCTCCGCCCCGCCAAATTCATGAGTTGAAGTTCCAACCTCCGGTGCCTCAGAATGTAACTTTGTTTGGAGACAGGGCCTTTACAGAGGAAATAAGTTTAAATGAGGCTGTTAGGGTGGGCTCTAATCCAATTTGACTGATATCCTTGTAAGAAGAGGAAGGTGAGACACCAGAGGAAAGATCATATGAGGACACAGTGAGAAGGTGGCCACCTGCAAACCAAGGCGAGAGGCCTCAGGAGAAACCAAACCTGCTGACACCTTGATCTTGGACTTCAGCCTCCAGAACTGTGAGAAACTTAATTTCTGTTGCATAAACCACCCAGTCTGTGCAATTTTGTTAATGGCAGCCCTAGCATGGCACCTGTCTTATTCCTGTACTAGAAATGTCAGTGGATCCCACTGACTATAAATATGGTCTAATTCCTTAGCCCAGCATTTAGTATAATACTTAGGACGGTCCTGACTGTCTCTAGCCTACTAAACTCACTTGATTAGGACTAAAAGCTTTTACACCCTGGTATCATCTCTCCTTTTTTGGTGATTTTTTTTTTTTTTTTTGCCATACGCGGGCCTCTCACTGCTGTGGCCTCTCCCGTTGTGGAGCACAGGCTCCGGATGCGCAGGCTCAGTGGCTATGGCTCACGGACCCAGCCGCTCCGCGGCATGTGGGATCTTCTTGGACCGGGGCACGAACCCGTGTCCCCTGCATCGGCAGGCGGACTCTCAACCACTGCGCCACCAAGGAAGCCCCTTTCATAATATTTTATCTCTACTAATCTAAAGCTTTTGGGCCTTTTAAAAACTTTTTAAATTTTGTTGAAAATTCTGATTATTGAAGACATGCATGCTCATTGCAAAAATTTCACTAAAAACAGAAAAACAAAGGGAAAAATCACTTATAATCTTGCCATCCAGAATATCTACTCTTAACATTTAATATATCACCTTCCGTCTTTTTTCTATGCATGAATGCATGGTTTTAAAACAAAAAATGTGATCATATTAAATATATTACTTGTATAAAGTGCTTTTTTCCATAAAGGTAGGTTTATGTCCATATTAGCAAATGCAGTCTGCATCAGCGGTTCACCTTGGTGGCTTGTCCTGATCTAGCTTGTAGGTACGTTTTGTTTAGTTTGCATAGTTAAAAAAATTTAGCCAACTTAAAACAAATCAGGATATTTTCCAGAAAAGTCACATTCTCCTGCTCTGGAAAGTCTGAAGTTCCAACTTAAAACAAATCAGGATATTTTCCAGAAAAGTCACATTCTCCTGCTCTGGAAAGTCTGAAGTTCCAGCCGCACTGGGACTGGGTTCCAGGAGGCCAGTTACTGGCTAGAACTGAGCAGTGCTTTTACATTGTATTCCTGGCCCACGGTAGATCCCTGGTCTCCATCATTACTGGTAATGGGTATGTAGCATTTTCTGGCTATGTGTGAACACATTTATTCTCCTCAACTAGAATAGGAAATATGAGGGTAGGGCCTATTCTACTTTATCTTTTAACCCTTAGACTCTCAGTGCCTCCCACTTACTTAGCTCAATAATTATGTGACATAAATATGTGAATGAATGAACTCAGTTGTGACATCTCACATATTCACATCACTCTAGGAGTGCAAGGAGGATTCTCGACCCCATCAGAGCATTGGGCTTCTTTTGTCCCTAGCAGTGGCTCCCATAGCTGGACTCAAAGCAGGGCTCCATCCACATTGGTAACTTTGGGGGAATCTGACATCTTTCTTCCAGGAGGAGCCTTAAAAACTTTCAAAAGGCAATCCATAGTAACCACTTCACTTCCCACCCAGAAGCAGCCAACTCTCAAGCGGAAGATGACAGCTCCTGAATCGCACAAAGAAGCCTTTCAAAACATCTAACATTGGAAGAGAGTAAAGGAAACGAAGTTTGTCATCATCTACCAGTGGTTGTGCTTGCTTTTTTGTTTCTCTTCACTGTCTTTTAAGCACCGTGAATGTCTCTTAGGAGCCATAGGGTGCATTGTGCATGAGTTCCTGTGGGTGTTGGTGCTCAAATTAGAAGCTGGATTTCGGGGACAGCTGGAATGCTTCCTTGCTGCTCCACCCTACAGGCTGCACGTGAGGCCCAACCGCAAGATGTGAGGCGGGCCCCTTTAATCCTACACCAGAGTCTTGACTTCCAAAACCTGATCCTCCAACATTTGGACTTATATAACTTATTTGTTTATTTTTAAGCCAGCCCTGTCCAAGTTGAGAACACTTAAGACTCCCTTTTAGAGGAAATTTGGAACCCAACATTATCATTAACTGAATCAGCAAGCAACGGTTCTGTAAAAATACCAAGTGGCACAGTTCTGAGGACTTTTATCGTCATGTTCCTGGTGGAATTACATCGTGTGGTAGTTTGTCTGAAGATTGTCCTTGGGATTCTTTCCCTCTCTCTCTGTCTCTTCCTCTGTCTGTCTCTTGCTCCCTTTCTGTCTCTCTCTTGTAAACCATGGTCTGAGTTTAAGGGAGGTGGGGTTGGGGAGAGCAGAGCCTCCCTGCTGTGCAGGAACCCCCTTTCATTTGACAAGGGACCAGGTCATTCTTATTCTGTAATTGACCACAGTGGTTCTCCAACGAGTTCAGCTGGTGGGGCCTCTGGAAGACATAGTGCTCTTTGTAGAGCGTGGTAAAGCAGAGAACATGATAAGACACATATCTTTGGGTCAGATCGGATGCCATTTTACAGTAGATTCTAGACGAGAGGGAACAGGTGCAAAGAGTCTGATAAAAATGTATGTGAAGCCAACAGGGACCTACTGTCCAGAACAGGGAACTATACTCAATATCGTGTAATAACCTATAATGGAAAAGAATCTGAAAAAGAATATGTATACATACATCTATATAACTGAATCGCTTTGCTGTACACCAGAAACTAACACAACATTGTAAATTAACTATACTCCAATAAAAATTAAAAAAAAAAGTATATGAAGTTGTTGACTACTATGCTATTTCTATTAGGGACAACACTAGAAACGCTCTAAATGTTTAGCAAGACGAGAATAATTAAATTACCTATGGCCATTTTCAGTGCGCCCATTAAGGATTCATCAAAAGGTACAAAGATTCTTTGGAGAGTCTTTAATGATGTTGAGAGAAGTCTCTATGATTTGTCAGGTTAAAAAAAGTGGAAATAAAGGTCATATATGAAGCATGAGACCAATTACATTTATTATATGGACAGAGATCCTTAGGAAATACACCATAATTTTAGGACAGGTTATAGCTCTGCATGATGGAATTATGGGTAGTTTTTATTGTTTACTTATCCTTTTCAGCATCTTCAAATGTGTCCATGATGAGCATTTATTGCTTTGATTGTCAGAAAATAAAATGATTATAAGGTAGTCAACTTCCCTGGTGGCTGCAGATTTGGGTCCAAGTTTTCTTTCAATACCATTTTTATTTTGGCCCTTACTACCCTCTGTCCTCCTAAGGCTCCTCCAGTGAGGATCTGGAAGAAAGGCTGGGGTTTAAGTTGAGGAGGGTGAGACGTGCCCCTGTGTGCAGAGCCACAGCAATTTCCCTGGTGACCCGGAGGTTTGTGGGCACCTATGAGCTACATGCATTCTGTCTGGATTCCTGTCTGCAGATTCATAGAGCTTTACTAATTTAAGAAAGAAATGAGGCTGAAGGAACTTTGAATTGGCTGATCAATCTCATCTTTGGGTGAGAAAGAGTTCTAGCAGGACCCCCCTTCCCTCTTCTTATCCCCACAGCCTCTGCTTCCTTAAAACAACCCTGAGGGACATGCAGACAGATATTTTCAAGTTCGGGTGAGGCAGCTTTGTTCAAGCAAGGCTACTGGACTGCACACGCTGAGCTTTCAAGGTTGTCCGGCCAAGAGGGGACTGGTTTATTCCCTGGGCCAGGCAATTCCTTCAGGCCTGTGGGTTTCCTCCATGTGTGAAATGGATGTAACACGACTCAAAGCTTCTCTTGGAGCTGTGTCCCATGACCTCATCTACCACTGCCTGTGCACATGGGGTGAAGTGCTCCCTCCAGGCGCTGAAGGGTAATGTTGAAGCACTTGAGCTGGGACTCAGGAACAAGTCTTAGGAGGATTTTTAGGAAAGGAGCCAAGTCTTTTAGCTACCAAGCATGGCAATAATTCAGTTCATTATATCCACCCACTGTTTATTGAGTAATTGTCTACATTTTGAGCCAGAATCCAAGAATCCCCCAGACTCCTTAGAGAAGCCTCAGTTTCCTCCATTAACATCCCATCTATCCCTTTCGTTTAAGGCCTAGATCCGTGGTATGGAACCGGCAAGGGTCCTGAAATTGATGGGTCTGGGTTGAAATCTCATCTCTGCTCTTGTCACCTTGCAAGCACTATGGCTTTGGGCAAGTTGCTTAGTCTCTCGAAAGTTTATTTTCCCCACATTTAAAATAAGAATAATAATGCCAGCCTCATGGGGTTGTTTTCGAGTAGGGTTGCTAAATTTAGCAAATGAAAATATAGACACCCAGTTAAATTGGAAGGTCAGACAAACAACAAATATTTTCTTAGTATTATTAGTATGTCCTAAATATTACACAGGACATAGTAATTGCTAAAAAATTATTTGTTTATTATCTGACCTTCCAATTAACTGGGTGTCCTGCATTGTACCTGACAACCCTATTCTTGTGGCCAAAATAGAGGGATTTATCTGAAAGCCCCTGACCATGGCTCAATGAGTACTCTTTCCTCTGTACCTTCCTCTCCCAGGGAGGGCTGCATGATTAGTTGCTTCCCATTTTCATGGCAGGGGAAATAAAGACTCTGTGACCAGGTTGGTGGAAGAAAGGTGAGGATGCTCAGTTAGAGGGGGGACATCTCCACGGGAAGAGTAAGAGAAGGCAGAAGACATGAAGGCTGGCATGAGCTAAACCTCTAGCAAATAGTGTCCCTTGGTCCTGTGTGCCTTTAACACACTCTGCTTGCTCTCTGCAAGCCTGTCAGAGGAGGTGACACCTTGGGGCCATGAGGCGCCCAGATGGGGATGCTGACCCCAGGGAAACCCCAGCTAGGCATGACCATTCATAGGCTTCAAAGGCCAGCTGTTGTGTTAGACAGAGGGACTTTCCTGGAGGTGATTTTTACAAAGAAGGGGTAAAGGGGACTGGGTGCCCCAGGGGCCTTACTGTGACTCAGGGGAAACCCGGGGTAGAGCTGACAGTGGCCTGTCCTTCTGCTCCTTTCTGTGGCTCCACCCCCAAACTCGAATCCCCTCTGACTTCAGCTCCCCCGGCTCATGGGGTGGAGATGGACAGGTGGCAGGTCACACTCTGGCCTTTGTGTGCATCGCAGGCTGCTCCAGTGCCCCCACAACCTCAGGGTGTCATTTTCTTTTTCTGATCATCCGAATTCCGGGTGAGGAGCTCAGCTGTCGTCGGCTTCAGGGAATTTTTCCACCAGGATTGAAATCGGGGCCAAGAAAGTGTGGGCATGCAGAAGGCATTCTTTCTACTATTCAGATGTGCTTTCTCTTTAGTTTGGGCACTAGAAAAGGCTGCCTTTACCCAGAGTCCCAGAAGAAAGTTTTGAATTTCATTATGGTGAAAAAAACACACGAAGAGAGGTCCTAACCTCTGCCACATTTTCCCCATCCCTCCTTTAAAAAATTTAGACAACACTTTAACATATATTATTTAAAGTTAAGAAAAATAAAATTAATTCAAGCCATGCCCAGTGCAAAAGGAAAAAAAAAAGGAAAAGGAAAAGAAAAATTTGAAGGGAGACCTCTATCTCTAGTCTCTACTTAAGGATCACAGTCAGCTTGTTATTTTTATTTTGGAAGAGATGATGTAACAATTGACTATTACTTACTAAATCGTTTTCTTTAACTTAATATACTTTCTAAAATTTTTAATTCATCCTAAGAAAGAGTATCTTTAAATGTAGGATTTGATGTGCTATATATATTTCCCCCTTAACATATGAAGATAAACATATGCTATTAAAAATTTTAAATGCTCATCTGTGTATCATTTAAAACACTTTCAGAAACACAGTTCTTGAATAACTTCATGAAGTTATTTGAAGCCAGAAATTCCTATCTATCACCCAGTTAACAATAGGCAGATTTAGTGAGACGTTTACTCCATTCTGGAACATGCACTTTGCACGTAGTAGCTCATTAGTCCTCCCAGGAACTCTATAAAGAGGGTGTTTTTATTGGCCCCATTTTACAGATAAGGAAACTAAGACTGAGAGAGGTAAAGTCAAGGTCATATCGCTGGTCATATCGCTGGTAAGTGAAAGTCAGATTTAAAACAGAGCAGGCTGAGGTCAGAGTCCATGCAACCCCCCTCCCTCCCTTTCTAACCTCTTAGGAAAAACAAAACGAATAAAACAACAGGTATTGATACCACCACTTGCCAGGAGAACAGCAGGCAACAGTTCTGTTGAAGAAAGAGTGTGTTCAGAATGAAATGGTAAGAGCGTCCTTCCCATAACTTCTAATGCATTGCATGCAGTCCCCAACTTGCAGGGTGGTTGGATTCTAAAAGTTGATTTAAAAGCAATTTCGCTGTCGCCTTGCTCTGTGCTCCAAGGCGCTTTGTACACACCTCTCCTATTACACTCAGCACGTTGTCCCTTGGTTGCTTACACGTCTCTCCCCTACAGGGCTCCAGCCTACTCAAAGCCAAGGGTCTTGCCTTATATTTCCTTTGGTATTCCCAGCACCCAGCACAGCGCCCAGCCCGCGAAGACCCGAAGTGTACACGTATTGTATTAAATTACGAGTCATTTGTTTGGAACTCAGCACACGTTTCCCTAAAGAAATGCATTACAAATGGGAGTGGAAGCCTTGTGTTTCCAACCAGCCCACATGAGTTTATTTAACCTTTCTCCTAGTCTACCAAGAGTACTAATAAGTTATGCGTAGCCGTGGGTGGAGCGAGAGGTGCACGCGGAGATAGAAATCTTTCCCTCTCTTTCCTGGGTCAGACCTAGATGAAATTTCACATGGGTCATAGTTCATCTTTGACTCCCCACAAACTGCTCTTTTTTTCTATATCTCCCATCTATGGTCATCACTGTCTCCAGGCTTCCTACTCAATGTCAAGCTGTGGTCCCTTGCCCAAGTCTTCTCTGTTCTTTCCCCAAATAACCTACTTGACCCCCTTGCCGATCAAAATTCCTGTTTCCTGAATGCAGGAGAGCACAGTTGATGTCCAGGAGGAAATTCACAGATTAGCAAGAATTAACTCAATTCTTGCCAATCTGTGAATGATAGCCTCTAATATCCCTCCACCGCCACCTCACCCCCACCCCCAGTGCTAAGCATGTGACAGTTTATAGCACAGTCGTTAAAATTGTAGGATTTGGAGACAGATCTAGGTTTGAATACTGATTCTACTTCTAAGTTATGTGGCCTAGGGAAAGTAATTTAACTTCTCTAAGCCTCAGTTGTCTCATCTGCAAAATGGGAATAACTGTAGTTATAAAGAGAGCTAATACCTTGTTTTTTGTTTTTAAACATTTTTTAAGAATTTGTTTATTTATTTATTTTTGGCACGTTGGGTCTTCGTTGCTGAGCGCGGGCCTTCTCTAGTTGCGGCGAGTGGGGGCTACTCTTCGTTGCCGTGTGCAGGCTTCTCACTGCTGTGCCTTCTCTTGTTGTGGAGCACGGGCTCTAGAGCACAGGCTCAGTAGTTGTGGCACGCGGGATTAGTTGCTCCTCGGCACGTGGGATCTTCCCGGACCAGGGCTTGAACCCGTGTCCCCTGCATTGGCAGGTGGATTCTTAACCGTTGTGCCACCAGGGAAGTCCGTGTTTTTTTGTTGTTGTTGTTTTTTGGGTTTTTTTGGCCGTACCAGGCGGCTTGTGGGAATCTTAGTTCCCTAACCAGGGATTGAACCAGCGCCCTCCGCAGTGAAAGTGTGGAGTCCTAATCACTGGACCGCCAGGGTATTCCTGAGAGCTAATACTTTAAAAACATTTAGTGTTATGTCACAGTGCTAAGGACTTGATTGACTTTATCTTTGCAGCAACCCCATGAGGTATATACTTTTATTATTAACTGTTATAAAGGCAAGTGATTCTTGAAAGAGAATTTAATGGTAAATTAATTATTATTTATTACCTGCCTTCCTTCTTCCAAAAAGGCTTTGAGGCAAAATGCTACATTGATAAAATTTCTGACAGGATGGATGGGAGAGGACAGTCATTCCCGGGAGGAGATTTTTTCAGGGCAAAGGGAGCAGGGACTGCTGCTAGATCACCCATGGCTGAAAATTTATCCTGAGAGTCCATTCCCTTACATGGTTCCTGTTTCCACAGCTTCTTCCCTTCCTCTGCCTCTGAATGTGGCGAATCTGCAAGTGGTCCAAGTTTTTTTCTATCCCCTTTCTTTCTTTTTTAATGTTTTCACACAGCCCGTGGCAGCTGCAAGGTGGAGGGGACCAGGCGGGTGGCAGCAGCTGTTTGTATGTATGGGATCTCTGTCGTCTTTCTTTGTGAGTCAGGGGCTGTCTGTATATATCACAAGCTACCACCTGGCAAGATATTTCGTTCCATCTATGTTGTTTAAATGTTTCCTGGATGATGTCATGAATGCATACGGATGGGAGGAACTTCAAGATGTTAATTTTCAGCCCCTCATTGCCCTACACGGGGACATCCTAGGGCGATTTTCTCCTCTAGTTTAGGAGACAGCTTGAAATTTGCTTCCCATTTACCAGATGCGGAGATTTTAAAGCCAGTGGGGTAGGCATCTGAACAGAAGCCACAGTGTAGTCCTGGAAAACACTGAGCAGAAGCTAAGGGCAGAGGCAGGTGGCAGGCTCACCCCCTCGGTCCCCCTCAGTGATGTCCTGTTGATTGAGTAACTTCACTTCGCTGGGTCTCAGTTTCCTCTTCAGTCAAATAAGGAGGGTGGGCTGAATTATCTCTGGTCTCTCTGGAGCTTTAGGACTCTGATTCTCTGATAAATTACCCAGGACAGATGGCTGTTCATCCTTTGTGATGCCACCCTAGGGATGGACAGTCCATGGTGACCCATGTACGCCTGTTCAAATGTTTCCTTATCCTTAAAACTGAGAAATTTCCCTTTATGCTAATAAAAATTTCTTGTGATTTGAGCGTTTTCTTTTTTTTTTTTTGGTTGTCGTTGTTATTCGGACTTCTAAAAACATAGGTAGAATTCTACCTGTATTCCTATTTTATGGTGATACCTTTGTTATACATACAGTGACATGTCTGTTTTAACCTAGATGATGAGTTTTCGAAGATTTGATAGCAATGAAATTCTATTTTTATATGACATTTATATTTAAAAACTATTTCACATGTATCATTTCATTTGAACCTCAAACTAAAAATAAGAAGAGAAATTATACTCATTTTTATAAGAGGGACTTCCCCAGTGGTCCAGTGGTTAAGGCTGTGTGCTCCCAATGCAGAGGGCCTGGGTTCGATCCCTGGTCAGGAAACTAGATCCTGAGTGCTGCAACTAAAACTCGGCGCAGCCAAATAAATAAATAAATATTAAAAAGAAAAAAAAGAATTTAAATATTTATAAGTGAAGAGATTCAGGATGAATAAACCTAAATTCCTTGAACAATATTTCATCTTACAATTACTAAGTGAAAGAGTCAGGACCCAAACCCAGGTCATTACTCAGAGTCTAGCACTCAGGCCATGAGAACTCATTAATTTAAGGCAGCACCACCAGCCGGTACACCAGCTCCCCCTGCTTGAGTTTCTGCTGTGTCCTGGGTACACTACTAGGTGCTTTGCATACAATATCTCGAATCCTTGAAACAGCTATGCAATTGAAGTATTATCGCACTCATTGAGAGATGACAAAAATTGAAGTTCACAGAGATTAAGTATTAAGTAACCGCCTGCTGGCTAATGTGCGCTGAAAGCAAAATTCAAACCTAAACCCATTTTTTTGACAGTGCTGCCTTTCACTTAAATACGCATTGCCTAAAATGAGACCCAATATAGTTTAATCTTCAGGATTTTTTTTAAGGCCACATGAATTATGGTTCCCTGAAAGTACAGTTAACAGAAATGACACACTGATTGAATCCCATTCAGCCAGCTGGAATCTCACTCAGTTGCCCTTGATTTTTCCTGTCGTATATCACTCTGCTTCTTGGGCTTCTTTTTCCTAGACTTTTTTCCCATTTTTTCAAAAATATTTTTTGTTCCTTTTTTTTCCTGCATTCTCTTAAAGTGTCTCTACTTTAATTTTAAGAGATTGGCATTTAAAGTGAGTGTGGCATTCTTAGTTAGAACTCGGATGATGACCAGTAGAAGAATGAGATTTTAGTTTGCCCCCTCCTTCCCATATTCTGGATTACATGTCCCAAGATCATTTTTTTGTCTTTTATAAATTTATTTATTTATTTTTGGCTGCATTGGGTTTTCGTTGCTGCACAAGGGCTTTCTCTAGTTGAGGCGAGGGGGGGCTACTCTTCATTGCAGTGTGCAGGCTTCTCATTGCTGTGCCTTCTCTTGTTGCAGAGCTCGGGCTCTAGGCGTGCGGGCTTCAGTAGTTGTGGCACACGAGCTTAGTAGTTGTGGCTAGAGGGCTCTAGAGTGCAGGCTCAGTAGTAGTGGCGCACGGTCTTAGTTGCTCTGTGGCATGTGGGATCTTCCCGGACAAGGGCTCGAACCCGTGTCACCTGCATTGGCAGGAGGATTCTCAACCTTGCAGCCACCAGGGAGGTCCCTGTCCCAAGATCATTTTAAGTTTATTCGTAATCTATTTTCCTGACATTTTACCTAGCTAACCCTTGCCCATTTTGTATCTACATAACTCTTTGCCTATTCTTAAACACTCTAACTTCATCTGTGAAATGGGGATAATGTGTACAGTGCGGGGAATATGGTCAATAATTATGTTGCATCCTTGTATGGTGACAGATGGTAACTAGACTAATAATGGTGATCATTTTGAAATGTATAGAAGTATCGAATCACTATGTTGTACGAATAGGAACTAACATAGTGCTGTAGGTCAGTTAAACTTCAAAAACAAACAAACAAGCAAACTCATAGAAAAAGAGATTAGGTTTGTGGTTACTAAAGGTGGGAAGTGGGGTGGGGAGGGGGAACTGGATGAAGGCTGTCAAAAGCTGCAAACTTCCAGTGAGAAGATAAATGAGTCCTAGGGATGTAACGTACAACATGATAAATACGGTCAACACTGCTGTACGTTAGGTATGAAAGTTGTTAAGAGAGTAGACCCTCAGAGATCTCATCACAAGGAGAAACATTTTTTTCTATTTCTTTAACGTGGCGTCTGAATGAGAAGATGGATGTTCACTAAACTTATTGTGATAATCATTTCACGACGTATGTGAGTCAAATCATCATGCTGTACAGTGTAAACTCATACAGTGCTACATGTCAGTTATATCTCAATAAAACTGGAAGGAAAAACAAAGGAATGAGAATAATGATTTCTGTCCTGTCCACATTTCACAGACTTGATGATGTTCCATCAAACAATAGGTAGGGAAAGCACTTGGAAAAGTATAAAGAACCATGGGCATAGAGAATTATAGTATATTTTGCTTTTGAAAAACTTAAACTGTAGAAATGGAGCTAAATAATCAGGATTGTTCAGTGAGGCAAAGATTTGGATGTTCTGGGTTTATTTATTAGTTATGTGTAATATACACTAATTATATAAAATAATTAAATCATTTTAAAAGGACTATATGCATTATTTAGAGTACTGTCCTTTTCAGGCCATACACTGACATGGTTCAGGGTTGCTTAAACAGAGGATTGATGTCTTCTCTGTTTCTCCCCACATCTCCCTGGTTTTTTGCCTGTAGACTCTTGGCTGATCTCCTACAAACCCCACACCTGGTATTACTATGTACCCTGTGTTAGCCTTCTCTTTCAGAAGTCCCCACGTTTTCTGGTATAAGGAAACATTTTTTAAATGTTAACTCTTTCTGTGCAGTTCCACGATAATAATGAACTGCTGGCAACCATTGACTGAGAAAATACTCAATGACAAAAGGATATTACACATTCAGAAAACCCTTTAAATGGATTTATACTTAATCCATTACAACTGCATCCAAATGCTTTTAGAAAATACACAGACATATCTGAGTCATTATTCCACCAGGCATGTATATGAGCACTCAGTAGATATTTGTCAAATAAAGGCATGGATAAGAAGAGAATGAAACTGTGCAGGCAATGCTTGTGGTATCTGTGGATTTGTGACCCTTTTGTCATAACTCCATCCCCAACCCCTGCCCTGGGGGGAGAGCTCAGAGCTTGGAAACCCCTTGAATGTTTTCCCAAATACCCAGTATACAGTAGGCACTCAATTGTTGTGTCCTGAATGTATGTATGAATGAATGCTACTCTTGTCTCTTAATTAGATTACAATTTTGACGATAGCAAGTACATTGCAGGCCCTTCTGTATCGTCAGCAGAACCCAATCTTGTACTGAGAGAAAGCTGCCAGTTTTCAAATAAACCAGGAACTTGATTAGTATCACCTACCAACAGATGCCTTTCTGAAGGACCTTATTAAAAAGGAAACATCTAAAATTTAAACTACCAAGAGGGAATAGAGATGTCTTTGATTCCAGAAAACTTGTGTTTCTCTGCTAGGTAAGTGAAAGAAAGTATGGAGTTAGAAAATCACGAGGAGATGGGACAGGGCCTACGAAGCAGTGCTGTTGGCTTGAAGGCAGGAAAAGCACAGAAACCTCATCCTTTGAAGCCTGCCTCAGTCTCTGCTGAGTAATTTAAGGCCGCATCAGAGAGGAGGCAATGTGACCAGAACACTCCTGGGTGGAGACTGAACTGGCAGAAGAAATGGTTAGTTTATCACGTCTTGAAGTGGCAGTGGCAAAAAGCAATTTACTGATTCATAAATCACGAACTAAACCATATTACATATTTTTATGGCCAATGTGACATCAAGAATTCATTAGAGGATTCACTCACCTCAACAACGCTGGATAGAGCAGACCAATCATGTTAAAGAGAAACTCTTAATACGGGTTCTTCTTGGAGGCTTGAGTGAAATCAAACACTGCAGAGAGAGCCTTGTGCACCCTGAATCTGGTGCCCGCTTCACCTTGCAGCAAAGGAAGTGAAAGTGTCAAAACAAAGAGAAGAAAGTCAACATTCTGTCTGAGGGGAAAAATGCAGACACAAGCATTTTTTTTTTTTTTTTTTTTTTTTTATGGGGTGGAGGGTTCGGAAG